>NW_027223752.1:224989236-229789236 GCF_028538775.1 Myotis yumanensis | reverse complement strand
CTGTCCAGGAATTGCTAATGGTGAGCAATTCTTGCAAACAGAAGTAATAGTAAGTGTGTATGCACTGAATACTTTATACAATTCCTATGAGTATTGTTCCAAGAAATAACATGTTCAGGAAGCAAAATCCATTTTTTGATTGGCAATTTCAAGGTCTGATTCTGTGTAGTGCTGTTAACCTTGATAGGAAATCTGAATGTTATGTTATTCAACTACTATCTATTAACACTTGCTCGCATCTGTAGTGTTTGAAGATTAGCTATAGGCTACAGTTCCTGACAAACACTTAACAGAATCAATATGAGAGAAAAGACGTGAATGATATTATGAAATATTCCAACATGAATCAGAAACCGCTCTAAAATAATTGTTAACATTGCAAAGCACATTAACAGCAAATAAAAATCAGGGCAAGCAAACAAAAGCCTTTTTATTAAAAAACCAACAAGTAATTTCAAAATACGAAGCATTACCACCAATCTGAAGATACTTTTGAATATGCTTTTAAAAATTTGATCAACACCAATTCAAAAGGAAATAAAATTTAATATGTCTGAAATATTTGTCACAAAACAAAGATCAAATTCTATTGAATAGGGAGGTTACTGTTTTGATCTTTAAAATTTTCATTTTAAGAATGATAATTTATGAGTATTAAATATTTTATATTCTTTTCATTTTAAATTATTTTATTTAACATCTATTTTTGTGTTAGCTTTCCTTCCTTTATTGTTTTTAATATGGAATATATATATCAAGTTGAGAGCATTTATATATGTCATCAAAATATAAAACTTATCAAAACATATTTTTTAATAATAAACTATGCACTTAATAATATATCAATTTTATTTTACGGAAAACTCATGATACTCAATAAAAATCTACTGCAGAAAAAAAAAAGTTCACTGTTTATTTTTATGGTACCTCATTACTAAAACCACACAGAGTACTATGAAAAATAATAACATGATTTTGAAAATTCCTACAAATTCCCATAAATTCCAATTTCTCTTTCCCAAATTTAAAGATTAATATCTATCAGGAATTTGGAAATGCTACATTTAGGACAATAAGAGGCAGGCATATTTAATTTTCAAATTTCCCAACATAACAAAATTGTGAAATTTATCTTAGCCCCTCATTGAGGCCATTAAATTTGTTTTTTCCTCTGCCTGGGACATTTTCCTAAGATATCTGCCTTGCTCATTCAGCTCACCAGTGAGAACAGGTCTCTCTCACAGAAAATTGCTGGAAGATGTCGGGGAAGCACACAGATGTATAGTGAGCTGTAAATCTCTCTGCCATACATTCCCTACTTTTACTATTAGTTATTGTTCTAAGTGTTTCTTGGGAATAACTCATGGTCTCTGAAACATTTTTCCCCCCAACTGAAACAATTTGTTCTATTGCCTGTGATCCACATCTGATTATCTAGACAGAATTTTTGAAGAGTCCTTCGGCATAGGTCCCTACACAAAAAAAAACCACCAGACTTTACTGATTTTCTTAGATCTCTGAGTCTGTTATTTTTTTTTAATTTTTATTTCTATTTTGCTGTGTATGGGATGAACTGTTTCCCCAAAAAATTCATATTGAAGGGGATTGAAGTCCTAACCCCCAAGCTTCAGAATGTGGCTGTTTACAGATGGGGCCTTTAAAAAGGTAATTAAAATGAGGTCATTAGTATGGGCTCTAGTTCAATACAGCTCATGTCCCTCTATGCAGTGAGGATTAGAACACACACATAAAGAGGGAAGAACTTGTGAAGACACAGGGAGAAAAGAGCCATCTCCAAGCCAAGGAAAGAGGCCTCACAAGAAACCAACCCTGCAAACACCTTGATTTGGGTATTTGAGTTCTATAACTATAAAGATATAAAGGTATATTGTTTAAGCCCCCCAGTGTGTGGGGTGCATTGTTATGACAGCCCTAGCAATCTAATTCATGCTGTAAAACACTTGTGCCTTCTAAAATATTTTCTAATCCTATATAATAAAAGCCCAGCTACCGAATGGCGGAACAACCAGAACAACCGGTCGACCAGTTTCTATGATGCGCACTGACCACCAGGGGGCAGATGCACAACGCAGGAGCTTGCCCCAGGTGGTCAGTGTGCTCCCACAGTGCAGCCACTCAGAGGGCGGGTCCACAGCCTCTCAGCTGACTGGGATGAGCGGTGCTCCCACAGTAGGCCGATCCCCACAGGGCACTCCCTCCACCAGTGCACGAATGCTGTGCACTGAGCCTCTAGTATTATGAGTTCGGAAATCCAGTGACTGAAATGGTTACTATGGGATATAGTGTAAAGATTTCCAATAAGAGCCTAAAAGGTCTTTTCCAAAAAATGAGGGTGTTTTTATATTTGTAGTAAGCATCATCTGTTTTTCTTTGAAGAGTAATCATTAGGGTTGTTCCCTGAGAGTGTCCATTTATCTTATAGAAGTATGGGAAGGATGCATTATTTATTTATGTATTTACTGTTTTATTTTCAAAGAAAAGGAAAGGGAGAGAAACATTGACTGGTTGCCTCCTATAAATGCCATGACTGGGATCCTACATCCTAGGTATGTTCCCTGACTGGGAATTGAACCAGAGAATGATGCTCCAACCAACTGAGCCACACCTGTCAGGGACAGGAGGGATACCTTTTTTCTGCTTCCTTTAAGGCACAGGCAGTCATGTGACTTGTTTTGGCCATCAGAATACAACAGAAGTGATGACTGTCATTTCTAGACAGAAGTTTTGATTGTCAGCTTGCAATTGGCCAAATTCTGTTTTTTCTCTGCTTTGGCAACTGTGCAATGTAAAGATGGAGGATCCTTCATTCTGAGTGCATGGTGAGGATGGCACCGAGCAGAACTGGCCTGCTGTGGTCACAGAGAAAGGATAAGGAGTAAGCTGGTCTGAGTTGAGGTGGCTATTTGATACAGCCAAACAACTTACTTTATCCTAACTCATACGCCTGATCAACTTTTGACAATGCTCAGATACATTAAGTGGTTAATATAGTCTATATGGGTTTTTTTGCGCTGATTTTTTTCAGACTGACACCACTTTTTGAGTAAGACTTCCAAGGGCAGTGAGTGGGCTGAATTCTGAACAAAGCATTCAGCACCCTGCTGCCAGGCCTCTCGTAGGCATTGTGATGATTCTAAAAACTCGCTGGACACACAGACCCACAGGTCAGTATTTCTGTACAGGGATGGGAACTTCTGTGATGCTTCCCAAATGTTCATTTCTTGTCCATATAAAACTCTCCTAGCTTTATGATAACATAAAATTCCTGAGGTTCCTTAACTGGCCCTCCACTGTCTGGGTGCCCACTTTCCAGAGGGCCAGCATCCACAAGGACACCTCTCTCCATCCCTCCTCCTCAAGGCAGGGTACTTCAAAAGGCGGAAGAGCCAGAAATAGTCCAGGGTGTAGCCACAATCCAAACACCCTCCTCTGAGAGTGAGGATAAACAGAATCTAGAGGTATCCCACCCAATTTCCTAGACTTTTAGTCATTCTGACTTAAAAATCCACACCAATCTGGAAGCATATGGATACCATTTATTTTGTTTCCTTTGCAACAGAGCACTTTAAGAACCACTTCTCTCTTCCCCCACCCCCACCTTTCTCTGGCTTATCATTTGGAGGTTACAGAGGAATTAAATTCATCTTGAAAGAGTGTTTATGAAGTACATTGTGACCATTACTTAAATGATTAAATACACAAGAGAGATAATCCAACCCAGAGACCATGTCACCAGAGGGAACCATGGTTATCGTCAATTACTGTTCATTTTCCATAAACATGGCCCTGAGCCAACCTTCGGGGGAAAATGTAAAGTTGGTAAATGACATATTTGGCATCTCCATCTATTTCTTTCTTTACCCCTTCAGCACTTGTTCTGGGCTCGCTATATTTCTCAAGGCACCCAAACTCCTATGAGATAAGAGATCTTATTTCTAGCCTAAACCCCTCAAACTCCACCCCCTCTAGAAACACAGTCTTACGTCTCTCATTGTATTGAGGCATCATTATCCAAGTCAGAGTATTACAGAATCCTCCCTCTGAAACTAATTCTAGTTCCGGGGGAGGTCCAGCACAGATTTTCATGATGGCCAGCAGGTTCCTTAAATTCACATGGCGAACAAAGCATATCATTTAAACAGGCTACTCATCACATATGGATTTCAGGTATTACAGGTTGGTGGATCATGAAGAACCTTTTGGACTTAGCGCTATGACTAGAACTTGTGTCTAGCTGACATTGTAATTGCCTCCCTCACATGGGGTTCACTCTGCCCACCTCACAAAGCTTGAGGAATTAACCCCAGTCAGGAGTGGAGCCCTAGAGGTTCTCAACCTGTGGTTCGTGAACAATGAAAATACACCCTGCATAACAGATATTTACATTATGATTCATAACAGTAGCAAAATTAGTTATGAAGTAGCAACGAAAATAATTTTATGGTTGGGGGTCACCACAACATGAGGAACTGTATTAAAGGGTCGCGGCATTAGGAAGGTTGAGAACCACTGGAAGCCAATCACAGCAATGCTATGCCCCACCTTGGTGACCATTTCAGGGGCGAGCCCATTAGCATGAGGGTTTATTCAGGAGCATGCAAGTGCCGAATTCAGGAAAACAGATGAGAGAAGACATTTGTTTGGGCAGCTGGGAAAGAAGCCTCCTCTGCTTTAGGAAAGAACTTTGAAATTGACCAATTGACCTGTGTTCTCTTCACCAGAGCAGATGAGGAAGAAAGTAGCCGGAGTTGGTGACACTCATCTTGAAATCACAAGGGGGCGCCTGCCTCCCAATGGCCCACATCAGAAAGCAGAGAAAAAGGAGGGGAAGAGGTCCCTGGAAACTTCATGAAACCCCTGAACCAAATCCAGCCTGCAGTCCCTGTGCCTTCTGCATCTCCTTCCAATTACACGAGGTGTTTAGAACTTTTTTTTTTTTTAACAATTTGAGGGGTTTTTTAAAACTTGTGATCAAAACATTCTTTCACTGCTAAATTCTCTAAGAATATAGGTTTCCTGATAGTTTTTAAAATATCCACATATACCCAGTGCCCAGGTAATATAGTCTAATGGACCCTTTTAAAAAAATAGATGTTTGTCAAATAATTTTATGTTAAAATACCTTTCGAGAATCTCCATGTTGAGTACAAGTAATACAAATAACCATGATTCAACATTCATATTCCCCAATCCAAATGTTTGGGGGAAAACTAGTGTTATTTTTGCTCACAGGAAACACCACATTTTGATAGGGATGAAGACAATGCAGTTAGGCTTAGGTAAAAATACACTCATAATATATTTACAAAATATAGATTTTTTTTTTCATCTTCCTTCTTATCTCAGGCATGTATACCTAATAAAAATTAAAGATAAAGGATGTGTCCATTAATTTGGCATAGGAGGAGATGTTTTGCTGTTTTTTTGAAAAGGAGGAAATAAGAAGAGAGAAAAGAGAACTCTGAAGGCATATGTAAGCATGTAAAATTAGTTTACATAACTCCAGAACCTCTATAACTATATTTTCCTCAATCCTGGTGACCCTAAGTTCCCTAAGTACATACAGGAAACTGTTCCTTCCCACCTCACCATCATTTATGCTTTATCAAATTCTGCTCTTAATAAACAATTTCTTAGCTTGTTTATATCTCTGTGCCTCAATTTCCTCTTGTATAAAATAGGGGTTTTTTGAGGCTTAGCTGAGCCAGTACTTGTGTAGTCCTTAGAACATGGCCCGGGAGCACCATATGCACTCATTTAATGTCACCCACTATTAACTACTGTAACTAATTGTCAATGGTGTTATATGATGCACATCCAGGGCACATTTACTCTGTCATTCTTTATAAATGTCATTTTATTCGATACACAGTACTCTAGGAGAAGGGTTTATCACAATGTTTACTTTTGATTGGTGGGGTTTTTTTGGACAGTTATACCTTTTAATTTTTTATCTTTTAAATTTATTTTTTGACTATAAATAACCATGTAGTGAATAGCCTTGTTTGTGTATCTTTGCATACAGATGTCTTATTTCCTTAGGCTCCAGTCTTAGAGTTGGAATCAGTTGGTGAATGGGGGTATTGGTGTAAAATAGGACATCCAAATATTTCATGGGCTCTCCTAGGTTTCCCACCTTCCTTGTAAGTTGGTTGGGGTCTAGTCCTAGCCGATGGGCCCTGGCTAATGGAGTGTGTGGACCAAAGAAAGTTATGTCACTTCCAGACCAAATATGTAATTGCCAGGGTAAGAACTTTGAGTGTTTTGTTTTCTCTGCTTTAGTGATTCACTGAGTTGTTACATGAAGGACATGGACCTAGAATAGACTTCTAGGAATTGGACCTAGAATAGACTTCCATGAATGAGAAGCAAAAATTCCGTAATTAAGTACTGAGAGGTGGGATCTATCTCTTTGCTGCTGCACAGAGGGCTGCCATGCTAATGACTGAGCAGTTGGTGGCAGGAGGAGAGGAAATTGACATCAGAGTTTAGCAGGATATTGATCCATTTTATGGCAGTGACAAAATGATTGGCAAAACTATTATGTTTTCAATGTATTTGTGGATCTATGTGAAGAGGCTGGAAAACAGGACACCAATAGTGTACATTAACTGCTACTGGATGTTACAGACATGTTATTATAAGAAAAATAAGCTCAGGAAAGAATTAATCAATTTGCAAGCAAAACTGAAAGGGAAAAGATAAAGTTTAGAAATTCAAAAACCTTACAGAGTTGGAAAAGGTACCTGCTTATTTACCTCTAAATACTAAACAGGAATGAAAACTCAGTAAAAAAAAAAAAAAAAAAAAAAAAGAAATGTACAGTAATATTTTCAATTGTTTCAATGCTCTCAGGGCAAAAATTAGACTAAGGGTGTGGTGTATTTCATTTATTTAAATCAACTGGATTAAAATATTGGATTCAGGGCGGGGCCTTGGTATAGCAACTCTAGAATCTCAAAATGGCCAACAGGAAATCCAAAGAACAAGGTGTATAATTGAGAAAATGAGGAAATAAAGCTGATACAAAACCATGTCTCAAAATGACCTATGTTCCTGGTTACTGGCCCATGAAGCTGACTTGAATTAAATATATAAGAAGCCTATTAAGAGTTTTGGAAAGCTGTACTGCTAATGAAATCACAAGCATAGACTGAAATAGTTAATGTTGTCAACATAAGAAATATCCAAGCCTGTTGAGATTTTTTATGAATTTATGTGAGCCAAAATGACAACAATGGCTGGGAAGCAAAATCTCAACAGCTTGAGAAAATGTTCTGGAAAATAGTAGTTTTGCAGTTTTATACACTAGAATAAAAGATGTCTTAAGGTGGGTTATACGAACTCCATTGATCCTAGATTGGGGAGTAGGAGAAAGCAAAGCAAGAAAATCTCTGGGGTTGGATAAAAAGCAAAACGGAAAAACACATACTTATTTTACATTGGTGGATACAGGCTATTTAACAGTTACAGAGAGAAGGTATGGGGGCGGGGAACAAGATAATGAGGGGTTGTGTGATCTCTCCTGCTAGGGTGTGGTGCGTGTGCCCTAAGGGGCCTGGAAAGGAGACTACTATGTCATTTCAAAGGTATGTTATCTTAAATGCAAAATGACATCAGACAGGCTCACTTAAGGTAATGATTGACATTTGTCAAGAAAGCTACAATCCCAGGATGTGACTACGTGCCATGAACCACTTTTAGTTAAGAACATTTATGTTCAGACCATCCTATGTGGTTACTGTATGCCTCTGAGTTTGTAAGGCCTTGTATTTTTCAGGTTTAGTATGTGGCTCCTTTTTCATCCACAATGTCTATTCAAGCCTTATAATTACACATGACAACCAAATTTTGTCAAGTAGGAAAGAGAAAGATACAATGTCCCTAAGGATTTCTTTCCCCATAATCCACTTCAGAGGGGCTCAGGAAGAGAGGAGAACAGTAAGACTGCCTGGAGGGTGGAGCCAGATGTCACAGTGAAGGAAATACATGGGAGCCCCTCCAGAATTCAGAATGACGAACTAAACAAGAAGCATTCCACAAGGCCAGGGAAGGGCTCTGAACATCTATATCATGCAGCAGAATAGCTCCGGACTGGTGATTATTGTGTATCTCCCATGCTCTCCCTTTCTGAATGGAAATGTTTATGACTGTTATTCTGTCTCTGCTCCACTAATATACACTGGCCATGTGGTGGTGAGGGAGTAAGGAGAGACCAAGAGGAGCCACATTCAAATCTCCCGTAAAGAGTACTGTCAGCACCCAGGGATCATGGAAGTGAGTTAGATCATAGTAACTGGATGGGGCATCTGTGTGGTCTTCCTTTGGGAAAGAGTTAACTGTGTTAGTCTATATGAGAGAAAAGTGCAAGGATATATTGTGTGTGCAGATGGGAGGACTCTAGCAAAACAATAGTGTTCACCAAGTTTGTATGAGCTTCCGCACATTGCCCAGGCCCATGGCAGTTAGGCCAGGTCATATGACTTGTTCTGCTCATGTGAGCAATGCATTTACTATAAATAATCCTGCACCATAGAGTTACCCAGCACGGTCCAACAGATATAATATGAGCCTCTTTAGTAGTCACATTAAAAAGGTAAAAACTCATACCTCTGAGAAGGCACTGTGGTGCTGATGTCTGTGAGCCACTGGAGGAGTCTGTGGGGCTGGGAAAAAAAGTAAAAGCATTAGCTGAGGTTAATTTTAATATTTTACTAACTCAATATATCTAACATATAATCAACATACAGATTATTAATGAGATATATTTTTATATGACTTCAAAATCCCATCTCAATTTGAATTGGCCACATTTCCATTGTTCGTTAGCTACATGTAGCTGGTGGCTATTGTATTTGAAAATTTTTGAATGAATACAGCTCTATCTTATGAATTAGTACCTTTAATAATTAAAAGAACACCACCTTTGCCTGATGTCTAAGACTAGGGAATGCGATGGTTAATTTTATGTGTCAACTTGGAAGGTGTTTTTGGATGAGAGTAACATTTAAATTGGTGAACTTTGGGTAAAGCAGATTTCCCTCCATAAATAGGTGGGCCTCATCCAATCAACTGAAGGCCTACATAGAACAGAAAGGCCAGACTTCCTGAGCAAGAGGGAATTTTCCAGAAGACAGCCTTCAGACCTCATCTGCACCACCAGTTCTCCTGGGTCTCTAGGTTTCTACCCAGTTGATTGTGGAATTGCCAACCTAAATAATATTCTTTCTCTCTCTCGCCCCCTTTTCTTTCTCTCAGCTTTAAATTCTGACAAATACAGAGAGCAATTACATTAACTAATTATCCATCGTCCATGTAAGAAATGTCCAAACCTTCAGAGTATTTTTACAAGAGATGATTTGAGGTAAACTGATGACAGAAGCCAGGGAGCCAGATCTCAAGTGCTCCAGAATAAAAGTTTTTTCAACTTTATGCATTTGAAATAAAGAAAGGAACCAAAAAAGATTACATGGAGGTGGAAGAATGCCAGGTGAGGTGGGGATTAGATTACAGGACAGTTAAGGATGATAAGGGCTTATTTCAAAGGTGTGTTGTCAGGGGTGGGCAAACTTTTTGACTCGAGGGCCACAATGGGTTCTTAAACTGGACCGGAGGGCCAGAACAAAAGCATGGATGGAGTGTTTGTGTGAACTAATATAAATTCAAAGTAAACATCATTACATAAAAGGGTACAGTCTTTTTTTTTTTTTTAGTTTTATTCATTTCAAACGGGCAGGATCCGGCCCGCAGGCCGTCGTTTGCCCACGGCTGATCTAGATGCACAAAAACAAAGGCAAAGATAAAGCTTTTACTAAAAAGTTGTATTCCTGGGACATGACTACCCACTGTGACCCGCTCAGTCAGGAATTTATGATCAGATCATCCTGGGAGGCACTTTTCCATAGAAGCCCCTTTTATTTGTACATAATTCCCACTTTCTATGTTTTCCTGTCTACCACACAAGTTGGAAGTCAAGACCTATATTTACCAGAATACCTTAGCTAAGGACTTAGGTGCAATTGCAATTCCATGAATGAGTTGCACTGGTAAGATTTTTGGCAGACGAAAGTGAGGAAAAAGATCTTCCTTCAGTTGCTAAATTCTACATCTCTGTGTCTAGTAACTCAGGCAGTCTTTCTAGCAGCAGCAACAAATTTTGATCTGTTCTCAGTGTCACAGCAACATGCCATGACCCTAAATCTACAGAGTGGGTGCTCCAACATCGACTCCTTTGGTCTTTCAACAATTTCTAAGTGGCAAATTCCATTCTCCTGCTATGCCTAGAAAGATATCTGTTTCCTACCTTAAACCTGTCTGGTAGAATCAGATGTTTTACTTAATTAGTTGCTAGATTCAAAGAAAAATCACAATTAGTTATGGCAAATACTAAGCTACTGTTACAAAGGCTATGATGTAGTTACTGAAAGAAAATAAAAATACACTTCCCCTGCCTATCCCAGTCCAGAGATAGACACACATTCTGTGTTACTTTGGGTAGATATTGTGCAAAGGGTATAAAGTCTTCCATTAGGCAGATGGTGGTTCCTGTGGAGCTTGATGCAAACAAGTTTGGGAATGGGGCAAATGGAAGCTTCCCATATGAATGCTGCACAGAGAAGTTGTTCCCATACATCCAGAAAGGGCTTTCAATGGTCTATCAATATATTAAACCTAATCGGAGGAATACGAATAGAGAATGGAGGAGAGATTCTTTTAGAAAAGCGGGTCCTGCCAAACATGAATGTAACACCTACTCTCATGGCTGGCTGTATTATTAGCCAGAACTATTTTGGCTGAAAATTTTGAAAACCAAACTTCATCAGACTCTAAGGAATTTGTCGGATCACAAAATTGAAAATTGTAAGGGGTAGATTAGGCTTCAAGTACAGCTGGTTCTAGGATCTCAAATATCATCTTCAGGACTCCGTTTCATTCTTTCCATTTCAGTTTTATTATTCTCTTTTAAACCCATACTAAATCAGTATCTCCTGAGTTGGTAACATGGTGACAGAAAGCAATTACACACCCTCAGCTACTCAAGAAGAGATAAACTTTTTTTCAACAAAAGTCCTAGAGACATGGAAGCATGGAACAGACTGAGGAATCTCAGATGGAAGTGGGGAGAGGGTGCAGGAAGAGATTTATCAAAGAACTTATATCCGTATATGCATCCCATGTACACAGACAATAGTGTGGTGAAGGCATGTGGGTGGGGAGCCAGATGGAAGGGTTCAATGGGGGATAAAAAGGAGACATCTGTAATACTTTCAACAATAAAGATAATTTTTTTTTAAAGCCCCAGAACTGAAGGAAATTATTTGAAAAAGGTCATGTACTCATCCCTGAATCATATCCTGGGCAAGGGTATACTTTGATTTGGTGAAGTTTTTATTTTGAACACCAGGGTAAAATAAGCTCTAACAAAACATGTAGAATGACATTGGGCAACTAATTTTTTCACATGAAAATTAATATGTTCTTACTAGAAGAAGGTGGTATGGATATTAAGTAGCTAATCGTTTTTTTAAGTCCATCTCTACCTAGATAGTCAGTACACTTAAAATATATACACCATTTAGTTGTAAGTTATATCTTGCAATTTTACATGTTAATTGTTAATTTTGGCATCAGATAGTCTTGTTGAATAAAAACTTTTCTATACCAAGTGTAGAAAATAACGTATGATGGGTGCATGATAAACATTTGTTGCATTTGCAAATGGATTTGCATTTATCAGTTAATTTATCAGTTATCTATTGCCATATTTTAAAATATCCAGGATACTATGTCTTAAAATAACAGCCCATGATTTATTTGCTCATGACTCTGTGGGTTAGCCATCTGGTCAGAGTTTGGATAGAACATCTCATCTCTGTTGTCGATTGGGCTCACTCATGGATTTGCAGTCAGTTCCCACCTGGTGGGTAAGTTTCAAAAAATGTAACATTTTTCTGGCTTGTCTCAGAAGACCTTACTCACGTGCTTAGATTTTTTGTGGAGATAAAAGGGATGATAGGCCACATATTCTGCTTCATCCTGCATATGGACCGCAGGCTTTCTTGTTGTGGTGACTGTTTTAAAAGCATCAAAACAAGGAAGGCTCTAATGCACAAACACTTTTAAGCCTGCGCTTGCATAATGTTTGCCATTATCCCATTGACTAATGCAAATCACAAGGACTGGGAAATAGACTGCCTCTCAGTGAGAGCTGAGAAAATATTATGGCCTTTTGATTTTTCAATTTATCATAGTCCAACCTATGACCACAATCATTTGCATTTCTCCTGTTTGGAAAGTAACTCAATCTCCCAAGACAAAAAAAAAAAAAACTACCATCACCACCACCACCACCAAAAAACACCAAAAAAATCTCAACATGTTTTGCAATCAAGTCCCAGATCTAGTATTTCATGATCTATATGTGGTCTAAGATGAAAGTGGTTCCCAAGATTCATCTATTAATTCAGTGACATGAAAACTAAGAATGTACTCGCCCTGTATATGGACAGAATAAACACATTAGATACTGCCATTTCAATAAAGAAGAAAGAGAAGACCCTGGATCATAGCAATTGTGAATCTGAGCCAGGTACATGGTACCAGGTCACTTTATTTGGTGACAAAATTTTTCTTCATTGGAGCTGGCACCTGTCCCTGCCAGTAATTCACAAGTCTACTTTTCTCCCTTGTTCTCAGCTCTGCCCTTGGAATAATTCTCTTTTGTAGAAAAAAAAAAAAAAAATCCAAGTTACTTGCTCAGCTTGTTTTCTACCTCTAGAAAAATGAGGACCCAAAAAAACTTTTCAAGTTGAATTAGCTCTTTTACTTTTTGTGTAAGTGGCGGTGCTTTGATTTTTACTACTTTTTAAAAAATTCTATGGGTTTACTATGAATTCACAAAAGCCATGTCCACGTTTGCTAATGTCACATTGGCTAAAGCGAATCATATGGCCAAACCCAAATTCAAAGGGTGAAAAAATAGTTTCCACTGCCTGATGGAAGGAGTTGCAAATCTTTATGAGCTTTTCACTAAATCTACCACAAAATAGGAGGTCTCAACATTTGCTAGAAATTGCTTATATTTATTTACCATAAGTAAAAATGCCATTTTGTGCTATTAAATTCCTAATTCTTTATGAACATTAACTTTTCCCCCAGACAAAATTACTGCCAATTAGCATCTGGAATTAAATTAAATCAAGCAAGCAAACAAAGACAGGAAAAGAAAAAAATATATGTGGGATGTGTAAAAGGTTTAGGCATGAGACTCATAAAAGGAGAAACACTTTCCAAAATCCCATTTCCTAGACATAGTCTCTAAATAGTTTCAGAATAAGATTCCAGAGCCCAGGATTCTAAACTAAGCATTAATACTGACCTCAAATGTTGTGTCTAAAATGAAGATTTCTACACAATTACAAACAAATCCAAAGATGCCCTTGCAAGCCTTACCGTTATCGTAAGAGGTGACAGTGACTCTTTGTGTAAAGGGAATATTTGTTTATAAAAGTCTGCCCTGCAGTGTTGAGATTATAATGCATGCATTTACAATAGTGCACTTCCCTACCATGAAGCAGTTAGAAAGGATGGTGGAAATTTCTGCAAGCCAATAAACGTTCTCAAGTCTATCCTGAAGGGTCAATGTACTTATGCAGTTTCTATAGAAACCATATTTCAATAACTCAATATCTAAAATAGAATCACCTTGAAGCAAACTAAAAATATACTGTTTATTTTATTATAGCACATAAGCTTTAGAATAATCATTCCATGAAATAAAAAATATAAAATGCCTCATTTTTTCCTAAACTTTAGTGAATATTATGGAATATGAAAGTTTCTTTTAAAGAGCTTGTTAAATATCGCAATACTTTTCTTTTCTATTCCCTCAATACTTTTAGTATTTTCTGTCTTGAAATTGTGGTGAGAGAGGAGGCGTGGTGGCTAATGGAAGTGGAGGAGAAGTTGTACAGGAAGAACAATCTACCCTCTGAACTTCATACTCAGGGGAAGAAATCTATGTACAATAATTTGAAAACAAACTAAGACATAAATATGCCAAATTTTATTTAGAACTTAATTTGATTCAAAAAACATAAATGTAACACCTACTTACTCTTTGCTAGGCCCTGTGCTTGGTTCTGGAAAGGATGTTATAATAGTATTTTAAAATAGTATTAATAGTTCAAGTGGCATAGCTCAGTGATTGAGTATTGACCTATGAACCAGGAGGTCACAGTTTGATTTCAGGTCAGGGCACCTGTCCAGGTTTTGGGCTCAATTCTCATGGGGGGGGGGGGGGGGGGCATAAAGGAGACAGACAAACAAGGATTCTCTCTCATCATTGATGTTTCTATCTCTCTCTCCCTCTCCCTTCCTCTCTATTAAAAGATAAAAATCTTTTAAAAAATAGTATAAAATTTTTAAAGTGATGATAAAAAATTAACCTACAAACAAAAGCCTGCACACAAATGTTTATAGAAGCTTTATTCATCACACCTGCTAAAACTTGGAAGCAACCAAGATGTCCTTCAGTATGTAAATGGATAAACTGTGGTACATGCAGACAATGGAATATTTTTCAGCACTAAAAAGATATGAGCTACCGAGCCATGAAAAAGACATGGGTGAAGCTTAAATGCATATTATTACTGAAAGAAGCTAATCTGAGAAGGCTACATTCTCTATGATTTGAACTATGTGACATTCTGGAAAAGGTGAAACTATGGAGACAGTGAAAAGATCAACCAGGGGATCAGGAAAAATAGCCAGGGAAGAATAAAAGAAGCATAGATAATTTTTATAGCCATGAAACTACTCTGTATCATACCATAGTGATGGATACATGTCCTTTAATATTTGCCCAAATTCACAGAATGTACAATGGCATAATGTAAACTATGGACTTTGGATATTATGATGTGTCCATGTAAGACGAGCCATTGTAACCAATGTACCACTCTGTTAGGAAATGATGGGGGAGGCTGACCTAGGGGGCAGGAGGTATTTGGAAAATCCCTGTACATTAATTCCCTTCAATTTTCTGTGAACTTAAATTTTCTCTTAAACAGATAGAACTGGAAAGAAGGAAGGGAGGGAGGAAAGGAAGAAAGGGAGGAGGAAGAGACTATGCTCATCATATGTATTCCCCATAACATCTGGCACAGTGCCAGGTACATGGAGGTCCTTGATATTTATGGAATTATGTAATTTTATTCAAAAGAGCTGACTAAATTAAAAGGAACATTCTACCTTCTAATTTTATCTGTTTAGTATATACCTGTAGAGTATCTCTCAAGAATAGTACATAGAGTGATTTCTTTACATTCTCTCTCTAATATGCTACTTAACACCTTTTTTCCTCTGGAGTATATAACATAGCTGGTTCCCATCCCTCACTGGCTACAGTCCACAAACCCTCTAACCTTCCTAATGATCTGTGACCTAATAATCCAATATTTCAGCCACTTAAATATGCTATTAATTGCTGTTTTGCGAACAAAATACATCCAATGAAACCTGTTTATATTTTATATTTGTTTTTAAATATCCCATGTACCATTCTGTCAACACATACTTTTTATGTTCCCCTTTCAGCATTTCTGAAATTAACAATAATGAGTTGGCAATTAATTTATATATATATATATATATATATATATATATATATATATATTATTGATTTTTTTACAGAGAGAAAGAGAGAGGGATAGAGAGTTAGAAACATCGATGAGAGAGAAACATCGATCAGCTGCCTCCTGCACACCCCCCACTGGGGATGTGCCCACAACCAAGGTACATGCCCTTGACTGGAATCGAACCCGGGACCCCTCAGTCCACAGGCCGACGCTATATCCACTGAACCAAACCGGTTAGGGCGGCAATTAATTTAATTTAAGATTTAAGGCACCTGCTGGGTGCTTTATGCCATTTACGGTTTCAGAGAGTAGAGGTTAACATGTGTACAATATAGAAAGATTTTTATTTCTTTGCTATTGCTCTCTTTTTAAAAAATTTTATTGCCACATCAAATTCATAGTATATATATTCCTGAGCTATAAAAATGCCTCTTTCCAAACAATTGCATGTGCAGTTTTATAAGGTGCACCAAGGGTATTTCTCCTTCTGCATAATTTTGATAATCACTCTGTCCTTAATGCATGAAGGAGTTCTTTTGTATAATGGATGTTGGAATGTGTTGATAACTGTAACAGACAGTTGTTAAATTGAGCATACATTTAGACAGCAATTTGTAGCAGCTATAACTACACTACCTAGTGTGCTAACTGAAGAAACTGACATATTTCTAGAAGGGTGTTCACTTGTAATTCATCAGATATTAAACGACAAGATTGGTTTAACACGTCCTCTGTATCTCATCCTGGTTGACATGCAACTATTTTACTTGTCCTGGAGTGCAAATCAAAATGGCATCCACTGCTGTGCTCACATTTCAGATAACCAAGGCTTGCAAGAACGGAACAAATATTGTTAAGCGTGGGCTATTACAGCACTCGCTTTCACCCTCCTTACCATCATTAAATTAGTCGAAAGCATGGACTGGGATCATGACATGCTACTAAGTGTTCCATGCCTTTTAGGAAACTAACAAGAAATTTGAATTAACAATCCTCTGCATCAATACCCCCCATCCAACCTACTTGGATCAATACAGTACAGAAATCCTTAAGCACTAGAAGAGAATTATGCTGTTTATGTTTTTTTTTCTTGCAACACAGGGATGTCCTCCCAAAGAGGAAAATAGTAAAAAGTAAAGCAAGAATATTGAAAGCCATGACATGACAAACTGTGCACTCCATTGCTCATAAGATTGTGGGCAGCTCGGGTACTAATAACAACACCACCACCACCCCTAGTGTTTGAGGAAATTGTCCCTGAGGCTTTTCCCTATCAAAGACTGTTTGTTTTTTAATAAATTTTTATTGATTTCGAGAGGAAGGGAGAGGGAGAGAGAGATAGAAACATCAAATGATGAGAGAGAATCATTGATCGGCTGCCTCCTGCATACCCACTACTGGGGATGGAGCCTGCAACCCTGGCATGTGCTCTTGACCAGAATCAAACCTGGGACCTTCAGTCCACAGGCCAACACTCTATCCACTGAGCCAAACCAGCTAGGGCTCAGAGACTGGTTTGTCTTCACACATGCATATTTCACTGCTTAGACCTGCCTTTCTCCTCTAAGAAACTACTCATTCTTTAAGTACTTTCTATAGGAAAGAGTAACTGACTTAAAAGCACAGAAATAATTTACTTATTCTTATAGTCCCAGTCCTTAGTGCAGCGGTTCTCAACCTGTGGGTCGCGACCCCTTTGGGGGTCGAACGATCCTTTCACAGGGGTCGCCTAAGACCATCGGAAAACACATATATAATTACATATTGTTTTTGTGATTAATAACTATGCTTTAATTATGTTCAATTTGTAACAATGAAATTGGGGGTTACCACAACATGAGGAACTGTATTAAAGGGTTGGGGCAATAGGAAGGTTGAGAACCACTGCCTTAGAGGATGGTATGTACAGCATACAAGTAACAACTGCTTCCTGAATGAATAACCTGAGTCAGGCAGACATGGACTTGAATTCTGGTCCCAATTTAAAGGCACTGTGAGACTGAGAAAGGTTTCTGAGCCTCAGTCTTCTCATCCAGAAAATCAGGTTTCTGAGCCTCAGCCTTCTCATCCAGAAAATCAGGAAAATTAAATGTATCTCAAGGTCTTAGGGCTTATAATTTTAGGAGATGTCTATGTTAAAGGCTTAACACAGCCTAAAAATGAAACTCACTTTTCCTTCAGATGGCTCCTCCTCCATTTCTCTCCGTGTGGTTGTTTTTTCGCCTAATGCTTCCTTCTTTGTCAAATTCCCAGAATCAGAGTCAGGCTTTCCTCAAACAAAAAGTTGAGGTGAGTTTCCCCAATATACAGTATAGTTGAACCTTGAACAACAATGCGGGATTGAACTGCATGGGCACAACTTCTGACATGGATTTTTTCAATAAATATAATGGAACCTTCTCAGCCTCAGTTGAAAACCATTTTCTCATTCCCAGCTGCAGTTTCTAATGGAGGGTTGCAAACCCTGGTGGAAAATACTGTTTTTGATCTGTGGTTGGTAGAATCTGGATATAAAGGGCCCACTGTAGGGTCAAAACTTATACTCACTCCCTAGCCAGTTTGGCTCAGTGGATAAAGTGTAGGCCTGCAGACTGAAGGATCCGGGTTTGAATCAGGTCAAGTGCAGGTACCTCAGTTGCAGGCTCCTCCCTATTCCAGGCATGTGCAAGAGGCAACCAATGGGTGTGTTTCTCTCACATCAATATTTCTCTCTGTCTTTCCCTCTCTCTAAAAAATTCAATGGAAAAATATCCTTGGGTGAAGATTTAAAAAAACACACACACACACAAAAAAAACCCCAAACTTATACTCAGGCTCTGGCCAGGTGGCTCAGTTGGTTGGAGCATCTTTCTTTACACGAAAAGGTTGCAGGTCTGATTCCTGATCAGGGCACATACCTAAATTATGGGTTTGATCCCCTGTCAGGGCTTGAATGGGAGGCAACCAATTGATCTCTCTCTCTCTCTCTTTCTCTCCACCCTCTTTCCCCTCCCCACTTCCTTCCTCTCTCTGAAATCAGTAAACATGTCCTCAGGTGAGGATAAAATTCAAAGTTATACTTGGATTTTAGACTGCTTGGAGTGGGAGCATCTAACCCTGGCATTGGTAAGGATAAACTGTGTATAGATAGCATTCATCACACCCTGGGCTCACAAATTGATAACAACTATTCATAGAAGTGGATTTTAGGTGATAAAAATATTGCAAAACACAATTTTTTTTTAAAGTTTGCAGAGCAAGAACAGTAATATAAACAATTTGTTGTTCTGATTATAAATTTGCATATTTTATACATCTTAAAACTCTAAACAAAAAGCATTGTTTTCATACTACACTAAAGGGAACCTAAATTATCTGTCAATTTCCTTTATGATCATTTTCCAAAGTCATTATCATATAAAGAAGGAACTAGAGAGTACACAGCAGAAAAACAAAACAAAACAAAAAAATTAAAGGACAGTTAGCACTGCGTTGGCATTTATTTAATAAATGTCCTATGCTATTTTTCTGGGTTTTGTTATATTTGCCCTACTGTCAGGTTTTTAAAATTTCCAATCTGTTGTATTTTTTTTTTCTCTTTCAAAATAAGTATTCATTTTCATGCATAGTTTTAATTTTTTAATAAAGGGTGCAAATTCAGTCTGCCAGTAAAACCTGGTCCAATCTTACTTAATCACTTCAGATTATTCACTTGTCTGTTTCCCTACTTCGATGGGAGCCCCATGTGAAAAAGAATCACATCTTCCCTATCCCCTTCTGCATTGCACTGTCCACACTTGAGCTCAAACTTCAGACTTCCAGAGATATAATATTTTCCATCTCTTAATGTGATTATAAGGCCTCTCGTTACATCATAATCCATACCGAGTAGCTCCCTCAAGCTCTATTCACATGAAATGTCAAGATTCGACATAAAATTCTAAAATGTAATTGGCTATTGGGATGGCTCGTATGTGTGCTTGCTAAAAATGATGAGCTGGGGAGAGGTTGCTGTAGGATTTTCCAAGCATCTGCCACTTGAGGTTGTGTGGTAGAGCTGGAAATGTCCCACGCACACTGAGACATAACTTCAAATATGTTTCTTTGGCTGCGTATCCCTGGGAAACAATGAGAGCCGACAGCATTGTGTGGAGTAATTAGGAACAGAGTGACTCGTTTGGAGATGGTCCTCAGGAAATTGTTGCAAACTGGAAGGGACACCCAAAGATCTTTGCTCTGAACCTCCCTGTCTAGTGAGAGGCGACAGATGACAGCATTACACTAACTTCTCTGAAGGGTAAAAGAGGTTACACAGAACTTATCCCTGGACACCCACCATTAATCTTTATAATGATATTCCAAATAAGGTACAAAAATATGAACATATTTTATAGACAGGGAAAGTTGGATACACAGGTTTTTGTTCAAGGTCAGAAGCCTAAAAAATACAAATGTTGTTTTAAATATTTTTTTTGCCATGATTTCTTCACAATCCTATTCTCTGCCTGCTATCAGGAAGTGTTCTTTTTCTACCAAATGGTTTTTCTAGCAGAAATAAATACTTTATAAATCCATTCCTTTTGAAACTTGCCTTCAAGTAGAGTCAATCGTATTTTTAGAACATTTATGCGTTCCTACTCTGAAAAAAAAATCACTTAAAGTTCTACTTATAAAGATCATATTTCTTCTTTACTGCCAAAAAGATCACAAATGCCTACAAGGCAGAAAACTTCCTGTTGAACAAGGAAGATCAGATGAGGCTTTCAAGAAAAGATTAATGTGTCTATTGAAATACAGTTGGTATTGCTTAAGCTGATGATTTTCTCAGCAACCATTGCAATGAAAGCAATATGACTTAATGTCACCAGCTTTAATGAGTGGACATTTTGGTACTATCAAAATGCATTAGGCACAGTTGTAAATAAAGTAACCATTAAGTATAACAATAAGAACCAAATGGTCATCAATAAAATAACAGAAATGGAGACTATGGAGACTTGAGAGTGCTGCTACATTTTAAAAAGTCAAATTCTCAAATAAAATCATCAGAGCTTCTTTAAATTGCTGATATGGGCATAACTTACCCATCTAATTGCAAAGATTCCATTGACCAAACCGCATAAACAGAGGAGCACTTGTCCTTATTTAAGAGGGTCCGCAGACCACAAATTGCTCTGTAGTACACTGAATGTAGATAAGCCTGAAACTGCTTTATTTAGTCTTCACACGCACACACACATCAAAATAGATGACCTTTGCATGTTTAAACATTTTAGACCCAATTTTGTTTTCAGGGAGCTCTAGATTACAATATGATTATGATTACATAGATTTCTAAAACCTCAAATATCTCTGGTTATCTCTTGGGATTTTTCTTCTTCCCTGTTTTTTCATATACTTAACCAGTACTCAGATAATCACAAAGGGTCTGAAATGTCTTTCTTGCTTCTCAGGCTCTCCATTTTATAAATCATTCAAGTTCCTTAAATTAAAATACCACCATGTCCTTAAAACTCTCCCACTCTCTCATTACCTCCACCAGCACTATCCCCAATAGAATTGATTTCTCTTGACAAATGGATTTTGGCTGATGGCCCCCAACTCCCCACTGAAATGCCGACAGATACCTGAACATTTGAATGCACATAAACAGAAACACTCACAAAAATACCCCAAACTCATTTTGACTGGCAAACTACTCTCAGAATCTGAGCAGTATTTTCATAAAATTTAAGACAGATGGCACCAAGTTAAGGAAATCTATCACAGGCTGCTGGCTCATGATGCCCCTTTATAAGCCAGAGTAGCCCCATCTACCTGAGAGTGGAAAGAAGCTGTGTTGCTTATGCATTTTCTGGCTTTTCGCTCATTTGTTCATAAAGAGATCTGTAATATAACAAGACAGACAAGTCAACAGAATTCTGGGTGGGGCTGAGAAGGCAGGCTGGCTTGGTGCTTTAGCTCCTCATGAGAGAAAAACAAAATAAACACCAGGATGACATTTCTCCTTTCACAGGAGTGTAGGTAGAATGATAATTCATCAGAAGTATAGACTTTCAGAAACCAGTATAGTAGAAGGGACAGAGCCAGAGAGAAACCGCTGAAGGTCACAGAGAAGGGCGGTGCAAACTTTTTGAAGACAAAGAGGAAGGCTTCCAGTCATAATCCCATCAATGGAGGGGAAGAGGAGAAATGTGAGGAACCGGTTTCCCAAAACAATGGTTCTGTCACATTCTCTAACCAAGAGAGAGAATATGTACGGGCCAAACAATAGAAACCTATCACAATATCATCAGTGAGAGGCAAGGATCCGTGGCCTCTGTGTAAAGAGCAGAAATCACAGGGCTAAAGAGGAGCAACAGGAAGCATGATAATGTCATTGGGTCATACAGACAACAAGCTGATATAATCAGGGAGTAAAGTGGGAAGTTCAGTTCAAAAAATTAAAATATCAAAATTCCCATAGAAATATTTAATGGTGAAAATGGACACTGAAACAGTGAATCACTGGGGTGGTTTGTATGTCAGTTGGGAGCAGGGGGAGAAGGATTATGAGGATGAAATCATGGAAGAGATGTTGACAGATGTGGAGGGGAAAAAAACACCCAACACCAAGATACAGCCCCCAGAGGAAGCCAAAACAACTGAACAGAGGAAGAAACAATTACATATTTGAGGGAAAATTTCTAGCAAGTAAAACATGTCCAAAGATGGTAGATAAAAGGCGATCAGAACATTTCAGGCAAGACACAAAAAGAATAAGACATCTAGACGTTTCATGTGGGGAAATTTTAATTGTAATAATAGAGAAAAATCCTACACTCAAACATGCAAAGTAGAAAAGACACAGAAAGATGTGTAAAAGGGACAACATCGAGCTGCCTCAGATTTTCCAATAACATTAAATAAATACCAGAACGTACTTAAAAACCATCCACAAAACTGTGATGAGAGAGAAGTTTGTGATCCATACATTTTTATAGCCTCCAATTTTTCATTGGTATGTAAAGTCAAAAGAAAAGAATTCTAAAATAATGCAAAGTCTCAGAAAAAGAAACCACCCACATGGCTACCCAGGGGAAAAAGAGCTGAAGACATTCTGTAGCTAACATTGAAGTGAGTTAAAACCAAGAGCTCAATAATAGGCAAAGAATTTTAGAAAACAGATGACAGTTAGCACAGAAAGTGGTAAAAGGATAATATTGGATCTCTATGGTAAATAACACCAACCAAAGGAAACCAAGCATCAAACACAATTTTGAGAGACAACAGAAAAGTAATCATTGATAGCAATAAATGTTATCCAAATTAATATTTTAACATAATTGGATGATAGTAGGCAGCAAAGTATGCTAAATTCTGTTTCATACAAAAGGCAGAAAAATACTTTTTTTATTTGCTTTAATAATCATAGAAATAAAGTCTAAACAGAGGCATGGATACATGGCACTGACAGCAATCAGAGAAGTATTAAGTAAAATTAAAGATGTAAAACAATCAAATTAATGCTAAAAATAAAGGGAAATGATTAAAATTATTAAAGGACAGGGAACCTTTTCGAGGTAAAATATAAGAAATGTGCCCAACCGGCATGGCTCAGTGGTTAAGCATTGACCTATGAACCAGGAGATCAGGATTCGATTCCCAGTCAGGGCACCTGCCTGGGTTGCAGGCTCGATCCCCAGTGTGAGACATGCAGAGGGCAGCCAATCAATGATTCTCTTTCATCATTGATGTTTCTATATCTCTCTCTCCTTTCCTCTCTGAAATCAATAAAAATATTTTAAAATAAAAAAAAAAGAAATGAGTAAATGTCACATCTGAGGTCACAGCAGCAAGCATTTGCTGATCGCCAGGCTTATTGTCACTACTTACAGGTACTGATGCATTTGGTCTTCTCGGAAAACCTCTCAGACAGAGCTACTTTTGTTCCCATTTTACAGATGAGGAAACTAACATATAAAGGGAATAACTTCCTGAAATCTAATAAATGTTGCACAAAGTTAAAATTAAAAATGAACAACTATACACAAATGTCAAACAGAAATATTGGCGAGATGGCAATACTGATTTCAAAAAGATCCAAGCATTGTCACACAAACAAAGCCACCTTCAAATGTTAAGGTAAACAATCATCAACATTTTTCCTCTAGTTATCAAAACGTTGTTAGAAAAACTAGAAAAGACATGGAGGTTACTGTTGTGGGAAAAGGCTTTAATATACCTCTCTTTGCCTTTGACAAATCAAATAGTCAAGAAATAAATGTCAGAAACAGTTTAATGAATGTAAGGCAAACTATTACATCTAACAAAACCCCAGCTTTTCCTTTCAAATATCATATTTTTCTTTAGGATATTTTGAAAGGGTGGGGGGGGAGGCAACTTCCGGGCATTGTTTTTGAGATTTTTATAGATAATCATATGTATACACACAAAAATATTTAAAATGAAATAAATGCTATACAATTTGACTTTGCTTAGAGGGGTTTGAGTAGATTTTAATAGTATTCTTTGTATTTTAACATCCTCTAAATTTTTAATATATTTATTAAAAGACTTCTTTAATCAGTAAATTTACCCGCCTAATATTCATGCATCCAAAAACTGCTGATTGAACACTAGAGTAAGTGTCTGAATTGGGCTACTAAGTGGAGACTGACCCTGAGGGAAAATATTCATAAGCAAAGGAAAAGAATTCAAGTTCCTTTATTGTCAGTAAAGGATTCATGAACTTGACTCTCTGAACACAGCTGTACAAACCAGGGGGCTGAGTGGAATACGCTTTATTGGAAGGCAAACATCCCTAATCACCAATTCCCAAGAAGATAGCCCAGTGCAATCGCTACTGCCTGAGTGGGGTGAGAATTTCGTCAGGTGCTTTGAGAAGCTCCATTTGCCATTCCCATGGGATTTTTGGGTGCCCTCTTGGCCTCTCCCGGCTGCTCTGTAGACTCTGGCTGTGTGCCTATCTGGTGAAAGTAACTGTCAACAGCTCCACAATCCCCTGAGTGCTTACTCTGAAAGGTATAATAAAGGGGATAATAAAAGGCAACTTCGGGGCAGTTTCTGAGGTCCGAGTTACCCTGGCAGGCCCAGGCTGAAGGCCGTTAGGAAATCTGCTCCTAAAACTAGATGCTGGTAATGCAACAGAGAAAAAAAATGCACATACCCCTGCCCTCCTGGAATTCATATTTCAGAAGAGACACAGACATTGGATAAGTAATTACCATTGTGATGAATGAAACCAAAAAATAGAGACTGGATGCCATGAGAATCTAGGTTTCCTTTCTCTGCTTTCCCCTTTTACGGTGCTTATTAACCCAATATGGCGCTTGTTACCTTCTGTTTTGTTCTGGCCTTGCTGTGAGCACATCTGTTTTTCCAAATAGTCAGTTACTGCAGACATCTGCATTGTACCTGCCTCAAATTAAATGTTCAGTAATGTCTTGCCTAAATGAATAAAGGGAAAGCATTAGGTCTCCCAGTACACTTTTCTTTACCAATATTTTCTATTTAGACACAATTGCACGACACCAGGAACCATGTTTATTGAATTAGCTTGCATCTTGTACCAGATAATTTTTTATTTATTTATTTTTTTTGCTTATTACTACCTAACCTCGAGAGATGATGAAGTGATAGTGTTTTGATACAAAAAGAGTAAAGTTAACCTCATATTCACCTTCAAAACTTTGTGCTACTTGTCAGTGACATAGTTCAATGTACCAAAAAGATTAAAGTATTTACTGCTTTTGTGGTAACAAGTTTGGGAGAAAGAATCCATGACAACTACTTTGGGATCTGAAAGGGAGGGGGTGGCTGCACTGGGGGAAGGCTATGCCCTTGTCAGTGTGAAGGAACATATTCCCTTTCCTTGAGTGTGACTTAAAGACCCAGGGAACCCTTCCGCTCTCCGTATACAGTAATAAGTTGGGGTTCCTCCCAACACTCAACTCGCAGGCTCACTCAGTTCGCAGGCCTCCAGGCCTCCCCGAAGCCCGTCTATGCTGATCTTAGTGACAATGAAGCATCGTCCAACAATGGCTTCGAGGAAACAAGTAGGATTTCACAGCAATGTAAAGATGGCTCGCAGGCTCACTCGTGTGGTTATCATTAAATACTCGTGGGGTGATTGAGTACTCCCGGGTGTGATTAAGTAATTAAGCCTAGGAGCCTCTCAGAGCCACCAGGTGCCCACTCTTGAGGTTTTCGCAGAACCAGCTAAGCCAGAGCCTCTGGTCCTGCCCAGGGATGAAGCTGACAAGCCTGAGCTCCTAGAAGGCCCCCCACAGCCAGTCCCCAGCCCCCCTGCCGCCAGGCTTCTAGTTGTTGTTTTTTTTAAAGAAGAGACCACACTCTTGTTGACAGTCCTTTAATCCAATCCCCACCTGCTTTCTCCCAACTTCATGTGACCTTCCTTACATCCCCTCCTTCATTTCAAATTCAGAGAAGAAGCTGAGTAACTGTTATTCTCCAGAGCATTTTAGATCTTGCACAGTTTGGCTCAAATAAACTTTCCCAAAAATCCTTTAAAAAAAATACAGCCTTAAAAAGGAAGGGCATTCTGGCCCACGTTCCAACCTGCATGATCCTTGAGGACACTATGCTAACTGAAATAAAGCCATCTCAGGACAATAAACATTGTGTGATTCCACTTAAATGAAGCACTCGAATCCTTAGAGATGGGAAGTAGAAAGGCAGTTTCCAGGGGCTGGGAGGTGGGAATGGGGAGTTATTGTTTAGTGGGTACTTAAAAAAAAAAAAAAAAAAGTACATTCATCCAATCCACAAATCTGGACTCAGAAAACATGCTATCTTTGGACCAATGGTGAGGAATTAGGGCAGTGGTTCTCAACCTTATGGCCCTTTAAATACAGTTCCTCATTTTGTGACCCAACCATAAAATTATTTTCGTTGCTACTTCATAACTGTAATGTTGCTACTGTTATGAATCGTAATGTAAATATCTGATATGCAGGATGGTCTTAGGCGACCCCTGTGAAAGGGTTGTTCGACCGCCAAAGGGGTCACGACCCACAGGTTGAGAACCGCTGAATTAGGGTCATTGGGGAGTTTTGCTAGTACTTCCTTTTTTTTTACTAAGATTAATTTAAATCACACTGTGGGTTTGGAATGACTGGATTCAGTTATTCGCACTGAAGAATCAGTTATGCTGCCCAGCCTGCATGGCTTAGTGGTTGAGCATCAACCTATGAACCAGGAAGTCTCATTGATGTTTCTCTCTCTCTCTCTCTCTCATCTCTCTCCCCCCTTCATCTCTGAAATCAATAAAAATATATATATTTTTTAAAAGAATCAGTAATGTCTTTCTTTATATTCGATGCTGAATATAAGGATTATGTGAAGATGAGATATCCTGGGGAGACAAGGCTACAGAGGCTTGAGCCAATAAAATCCTCTGCCCCCAAGACCTGAGTGTTGTTATATCAAGTGAAAAGCAGAAAGCTCTTCTGGATTTGCATGGCATATCTATTAAATATATTTTTATTGATTTTTACTGAGAGAGGGAGAGAGAGGGATAGAGAGATTGAAACACTGACGAGAGAGAAACATCATCAATCAGATGCCTCCTGCATGCCTCCTACTGGGGATTGAGCCCGAAACCCTGGCATGAAAATCAAACTGGTAACCTCTTGGTTCATGGATTGAGGCTCAACCACTGAGCCACACTGGCCAGGCTGTGGCATGTCTTCATTTCCGCAAGCAGTCCTCAGTACCTGCTATAGTTTTATGCCTTCTGTCATCTGAGTCAGGGAACCCCCACCCCACTTCTCTAACTCATTTTTCTAACCCAGGAGACATGTGGTGTATCATTGCACCCTGAGCAGCCTCATATTCATGGGAGGGCTTCAAAAGTAATACTTATAATACTTGGTGATGATTATAGTTAAGATTGAGTTTCAATTCTAGCAGGACTAACATTGGGAATCATATAAGGTTACATTTGAATATCATTTTAAGCCCCAAAACTAACATACCACCCTTCTCTCAGCT
This sequence comes from Myotis yumanensis, assembly GCF_028538775.1. Taxonomy (NCBI): domain Eukaryota; kingdom Metazoa; phylum Chordata; class Mammalia; order Chiroptera; family Vespertilionidae; genus Myotis; species Myotis yumanensis. The sequence continues at coordinate 229,761,583 of NW_027223752.1, read as the reverse complement.
GGATGAGAGCAATCTAAATCATCAATAACCAGAGCCTAGGCCCAGAATATTTTCAAGACTGAAATAAAATCTCTGGTCCATGTGTATTGTGGGATATTCCCACATTGCTGGAATTAGGAGAGGCTCTGCAATCATCAGTACTAAAAACATATTCCAAGATCCACTTCCATGAGTACAATCAGAAATTAATCCTATGCACCAACCTCAGCTGTCATTACTGTGTGAGAGAGACGGTCTGCACTTCCCCCATGGCCACTCTTATGATGCCTGCCTTTCAAAAGCCTGTAGCTTAGTTGAAAATTACATCTCACATTTATTGACTATCTGCCCAGAGCACATGCCAAGCATCATGCCTGGGTTATCTCATTTATCTTCATTTATCACACACCATGAGAGAGATGGTATTATCCATTTTTTTAGATGATGACACTCAGGCTCACTGTAAGTAACAAGCCCGAGTCCACACAGCTATAAATCACATGCAGAAAGGCATGTGAGAGTTAGACGGTGGAGCAGAGGAGAAAGCTACCACTGCTGGTTGGGATGTGCCAGAAGGTTTAAGAACAGGGTTCATGTGTGAAGTGGAGCTTAAAGTGGTGATTTGTATAACAAGAGAAGTAGACTATTTACCATCTAGCCAAAGAATTGAAACTTACCCCAACATTTGTTCATTCAAATGCATTTATTTATCAAGTATATATTAATACTAGAAGCCCAGTGCAATAAATTCATGCATTTGGGATGGGGGAGGGGTCTCTCAGCTCGGCCTGCACCCTCTCACAGTCCGAGAGCCCTCAGGGGATATCTGACTGACGGCTTAGGCCTGCTCCCCATGGGCCTAAGCCAGCAGTGGGCAAACTACAGCCCACAGGCCGTATCCGGCCCGTTTGAAATGAATAAAACTAAAAAAAAAAAGACTGTACCCTTTTATGTAATGATGTTTACTTTGAATTTATATTAGTTCACACAAACACTCCATCCATGCTTTTGTTCCGGCCCTCCAGTCCAGTTTAAGAACCCATTGTGGCCCTCAAGTCAAAAAGTTTGCCCACCCCTGGCCTAAGCCATCAGTCAGACATCTTTAGCACTACCGCAGAGGTGGGAGAGGCTCTCGTCACCACCACTGTGCTGGCCAGCCATAAGCCCAGCTTCTGGCTGAGCAGCTCCCCCTGTGGGAGTGCACTGACCACCAGGGGGCAGCTCCTGCATTGAGCATCTGTCCCTGGTGGTTAGTGCACATCATAGTGACCAGCCATTCTGCCCTTTGGTCAATTTGCATATTAGCCTTTTATTATATAGGAATGACTATGTGCCAAACACTCTGCATTGGAGTCTAGTTTATATTAACAGTCTAAAACAGTACCCTTATAATACTTACATTTTCTTAGGTGGATGGAGTGAGACAGTGTGCAAATAAATAAACACATAGCACATTAACTTGTGATAAGTCCTATAAAGACCAATGTAGATGGCTGATGGGAATAAGGGGATGGGGGCAGCAGGATGGCTATGTTTGATATGGTTGTCAGGGGGAAAAGTCACAGAGACTTGACAGTCCACAGGAAGGAGCCATTGGTATATCTGGGGGAAGAATGTTTCTCAGGAAGAAGATGGCTTTCCCAGGAGGCCCTGAGGCTGACAGGGGAATGGCTAGAGGCAGAAGGTGAAGTCAGAGCGGGAGATGAGACCAAGTATTTTAGTGAGAGCTGTTTCATCATGAGAACAATGTAAATGGAACTTTGGGTGTTTCTGAGCAGAGGAATTACATTCTCTGGCTGTCTCTTAAGTGAGTGATGACTCCAGTATTACGACTTTTGTTCTAAAAAAAATTAGAAGATATAACTCCTACTAGATGCATTCAGGCAGTCTCCCTGCAATGGATCATTGAATCCTGATCAGCATCTTATTATTAAAACAAACCTGTCAGTCCAGGGTGGCTAATAAAAAGTTCCCTTAGATTTACTACAAAAAACTCACATAGCGGTCATGAATAATCGCATAGTTCTATCCCGAGTTCCAGAACTAAGTGGATCCAGCAGCTGCAGTGATTTGTCTACAGTAGGAGGGCCTCACGTAGAGCTGCACCTCTATTAAGATCAGATGGCATGGTGTCTAAGTATTCTACATCACCAGCAGGTTTCTAGTACATTATCAACCTTGCATCTTGTACAAAGACAGTGAGGATCATGCTGTTAGGTAAGAACTGTTCTCACTAGACCCCTTTGCAGAGCTCAAGCCCCATTTCTGTAAACCACATTTTAAGATCTCTGATCAGTGCCTCTCACCTGACATTTGTACTTACATTGCAGGAGGCCATTATCTTCTCCCAGATGGATCTGTATTTTTGTTCCAGCTTCCCCGTTTCTAAAATCAATGTTGTCATTATCCAATCCTCCAAGACTAGACAATTTGATAACACCTTCAACCACTCACTCTTCTTCAGATTCATTATCTAATGCAAAAAGAAAAAAGAAATTCCGTCAGCTCTTCCTTTTAAAATGTTTTGCTAGTCCCTCTGTTCCTACTTCATTCAAGTTTTTCGTCTGTTTATATTTGAGTACCAAGAAAACATCTCTTCACTCTTCTAAAAAAATCTAGTCTTCCTGAATTCTAATCCATCTTACACGCTGCTGATGGACCCAGTGTGGGAGTGCTTTGTGCTGTGGTATTCCCTTAATCAAGAACACACAATAGCTCACTATTAAATCAAATTCTATTGTCTAGATTTAGAGATCCTCCCAGGCTTAACAGTCCCTAGTACTGTCAAAGAAACCCAGAGCTGGACAGTCATTAAAGCAAGTGCCCATCAATAGACACATGTATAAAGAAGACTGGAACATGTATAAATGGAATATCACCTGGCCATAAAAAAATGAAATCTTACCATTTGTGTATGACATGGATGAACCCAGTATTATTGTATTATGCCAAGTGAAGCAAGTCAGTCAAAGAAAAACAAGTACCACGTGATTTCACTTATGTGTGGAGTTCAAAGAACAAAATAAATGAATAAACAAAATTGAAACAGATTCATAGATACAGAGAACAGACTGATGGTTGCAAGAGTGGAAGGGGGTGAAAAATATGAAGGGACTAAGAAGTGCAGATTGGTAGTTACAGAAGAGTCATGGGGATGTAAAGTACAGCAGAGAGAATATAGTCAATAATACTGTAATAATTATGTACGGGGCCATATGGGTACTGGAAATATATCAGGGGAAGTACTTTGTGGAGTGTATGCTTGTCTGATCACTATATGCGGTGGAAACAAATTTTACTGAAGCACTCTCAATGTCACAAAAGAGACCTCAGGAGGGAACTGGGAATAAATCTGAAAACAAGGATGAGTGGAGATTTTTAACCAACAAGCAGGTTGGGGTGGGTGGGGCAGATGGAGAATGACTAAGAGGAAACATCAGGGGCAGGGTCCCTGATTCAACAGTTCTATCAGCATTCTTGCTGAAGGCAGTCCAGGAAGATCAATATCACCTGGGGGATGATAGAGCATGAGACATGTGATCAGGAACTGGGAGTGATCAGATATCCAGAGTGGAGATTCTGGATGAACAGATTTAGTAGGATTCTTGCAAAATGTAGGCAATGCAAAGACAGAAGACACCGGTTGAGGTCTAGTTGAGAAAAGGGTTCCGAGAAGACTAAGTAGACTTTGGTCGGGAAGAGCATCTTGTTAGTATCTTACACTATTTCATACGATTGGCAGAATATATTTAAATGCTTCCCCTCACAGACCGTCACATACAACATACTTATACCTACCCCTGCCTTTTCTGGTAAGAAACTCCAGCATGAATTGCCTCGTCCTCCTCTCAACCCACCCAAATCTCAATCTTCAGAGCTCAGCCCCAAAATCTGTATGTTCATGAAACCATTAGGAAGTCAGCAGTTCCTCATGATTTTTTTACATCACAGGATTTATTCTTTCAGTTGATGAGCTTTTATTGAGCCGAAACATTATATCAAGCCCTGTGCCATATGCTGAGAGATATTTTAAAAATAAGAGTGACTGCCAGGTGTCCTGCCACATCCATTCTCTCCTTCTTTTATCATAAAATCTCTGAAGTTGAACGAATTAGGTGTGAAAAAAAGAAATGCCCAATCTTCAGGTTATATCTTAAAAATGGGAGGTGACCTCTATTTTTCCTGACCCTTTTTGCTGTTGAATGCAGTGTGGACATGATGTTTGTGCAGGTGAACTCATCTGAGGCCATGAGGTAGAAGCCATGTGAAAAAGGAGGAATTGCTTTCTGGATTAGTGTGGAACTCATTATCCATGGTCATGAGTCCATGCTTGTAAAGACTTAGCATTGCGGCTGGCACCTTACAATTAAACACATGAAGAATAATGAGTATAATGATGAAAAGAAGGATGTTGATGTTTGTGATCATAACTGCCATGAAGATCATGGCCCTTTCCCTTTCCTAACAACAGACACTGGGAAATTAGAGTTTTCATCTCATGTGGCTGTGAAAATAAAGCAGCAGGTTTAACAATCGAAAGTAACCTAGATTATATTGAATCCTTCTCACTGTTTGAGACAGAAGAACTAATGTTATGCTGCCTTACCAATATGCTAAGATCAGTGAACATAGTTTTTAAAGGACAGACACAAAGATGTGGTCGATAGGGAAAAGACTGGGGGGTAGGAAGGAATGACAGGAGAAAAGAAGACAGGACAGAGCCAGAGAAATCAACTTGATCTAAATTACAGAGAATCCCCTGTTTGGTGTAAACTTGAATGAAAAAGAAAGGCCGCACAAGCTGGGACTAGGGGGCTCTTCAGTGATTCCTTCTGATGGAAGCTTAAAAGTAAATCGGGTTTAAAGTGAATGGCAGAGTGGAAGGGGAGGCTTTGGCAAGTTAGCTGCAGGCTATGAATTGTACCTTCTTCAGTGTCTTTTGCGAGATTAAATGAAGATGAGAATTCCTTTTTAATTGTTAATAAGTGTTAGCTAGGGATTGTTTAAACTTTACTCCATGAAGAGATTGGACTATCAGGGAACACGGTTTTTACCTAGGTTACAGCAGTTTAAAAATATGAATCTCTTAAAAGTGACAATCCTTAGGTTGTAATTTTCTGCCACCATAAGTAAATATGGTATTTAGTTAAAGTATAAAATAGCATTAAGCATACCTATGAAGCTTTTTATTTAATTTCTCCTAAGTAAAAAAGCAAATTGTGGAACACTATTCTGAATAAAATGAGATAAACAAAGGACTTAGAATGAAATGTAATAAGATTTGACTCCTATTTTTATCAAGATATTTTTACTTTAATGTGGAATAAGGGGTGGTGTATACTAGAATTATACAGAATTATTATACTTCTGATTAATTATGTTATTATATGGTAAGAAGCACAATCTATACCTTTTAATCACCCCACCCAGAAACTATAGATATAAAAGACACCAGATTCTCAGTAATATGAACCAATTGGTCTGATGTCTAAAACTGAAATACCATCGTGCATTTTATATACTCACCTCGTGGTCAAAGAATTCTGCACGTTAGCACATTTTGCCCCACCTCCCTAAAAATACTGCTGATGTCAATATTGTGACAGAGACCACAAAATGACAAGCATTTTGTTTTCCTGAATCCTTCTTGAGTGATTTTCCATTAGGAAAAACTGATTTACCGGTAATTTATTATTAAAAAATGTGGTGGTGGTGGTGTGTGTATACATATGTATGTATCAGGAGCCAAGCACTGTTATATGCTCTTGTGAAACAACAATTTCTTTATCCTCATATCAATATTATGAGGTAGGTATTAATTTTATACCCATTCAATAAATGGCAAAATTGAGAAAGGTTAAGTCATTTGCCCAAAGTCATACAACCAGGACATCAAGCATGTGGCATGTGAACCATGCTAGTCCATCCATGATCCTTGTTACTGCTAATTATTCTTTACTCACAGAAATGGAACTAGAACCCCAGTCTTCAGGGACTAATGCCAGGCATAAATATTTCAGCCGGTGCTCACATGTATTAAAGACCAAGCAGAAACCATAAGCTAGTGAAGCTGATAGATGAAGGAAAATTCTAGAAAGACATCAAAGAAACACAAGAACTACTGTCAATGTGAGAGACAGTATCTCTCCAAAAGTCAATGGCCAGTGTGTCTTGCAGGATGTATGTTCACTATTGCTAGATCTCACCACTTTCTCAATGTTTAAATATTGGTTCATAAAACTTTAAACATCCTGGAGCCAAGCCAAACACCTCCTCTTTGGTTGGAATCCAACGCATAACCCAGTGGTTTATAATCTTCACAGCTCATCATATACTTGGAAAACTGAAATAACATGAACAGGAAAAGAAGACTCAGGCCTAAATCCTGGCTCCAGAGTTTACTAACTCTGGCCTTGACATATTATTTAACCTCTTTGAACCTCAGTTTCTCCATTTCCAATTAGGAATCAAACCTACCTCACTAGATTACTGTGACAATTAAGTAAAATAATGCACATAACTCAATTAGCATAGTGTCTCACACATAACGCATGCTCTCATAAATGTTCACAGTTGTATGATTTGCATAGCTACCCCATGTTTTCTTCATTTTAATTGTTCACCATTTCCTTGATTAGTTTAAAAACGGGTCAAAGGCGAACTTCCATCTAAGTAAGCTGCTTCCTAATGAATGCCATTCTTTGGGTCAAGATAAAATACAATTGACTTAAAGAGTGTTTTCCATGACTGATGCGAGTATTTTTTTTTAATTTTGCACTTTATTACTTCAACTTAAGCGCTACTCTCTGTTAACTGTGGATTCATTTTAAAGGCATCAGTCTAAGGAAAATATTTAGACATGTTTATTAACCTCTGTTTGGCCAACTTTTACATATTTTCCTGGGAGAAAGGTTAGAGAAGACCAAGGAGGAAGAGCATATGAGACCAGTGGGCATGGGAGAGAGACTGGGCAGAGGAAGTGGGCATTAAGCAAGGCAGCCTTCTCTCACTTTTGCAAAGGGCTGCTCTGTCACCGGTGGTAGTAGTCAGAGCCCAATTAAGGACAGAGGAGCCACCTAAGCACATGGAAGGGGTGGGGTATTTGTTGTGCCTTATAGAGGAGCGGAGAAGTTAACACAGGGGTCTGTGTGGCCACTGAACCACCAGCAATGTCAGCAGGAACACTGGGGCCCTAAGGACGGAGGGAGTTGGCAGAGGTTCCAGAATCCAGGGGTAGGGGTAACCTGGAGGAAGCTAGAACAAGATGCATTGGCCTGGCAGGATCTGGGCAAATGTACCTGGAGCCCTAGAGGATGCACCGGGCAAGACAGGAGGAGAAATACCTTGGCCTCTCCCAGCCCCTCTCTGCAATCTATCCCCGGGGCCTCAAGCCAACCAGAAACCAGCTGACATGAGAGACTTGGACATCCAGCCTGAGGGACCAGCACCCCTTCATCCTTTAATTCAGCCAGAAGCAAAGGAAGTGCCAAATATGGCTCTAAGGGCAAGTGGACTAAGAGGTAACCTTTCTTTTTTAATGGCTAGTTAAGCTAGTCACATGTGGTGGTGGTGGTGGTGGGACATCTGCTTAAATATGCACATTATTTAAATATAATTGTTTTGTGGGTGAGTTACTTTTGACAAATAGTTTGTTATAGCTTTATATTCTATACTCACAACCTGCTTCATGGTAAGTTAATATGTTGTCCTCTGTAATTTCCAAGTATGTGTTTGTACCACTTCATTCATTTCAAACCTAGTTCATGTAATGAAATTTTACGTTCAAAAAAAAAAAAATCACAGTCCATGTATGTTCTCGTAGGTTCTTTTCTAAAATAGGATACCTAACTGTCAGTTTGCTGTTATTACATATCTCTGGTGTGAGCACCCTACATTATTACTGAGTTTAAGGAAGAATTCCAAGGGAACACAGCAATGACCCAAAAATTGGAGTCAAAGAAACGTGGCTCAAATGAAAGTTTTGCTTCCTACCAGCACCACGATGAGTTTGAAATGAGTTTCTTACATTGTCCGAGGTTCCGTTTCTTCTTTTTTAACATTGGGTTGAGTGAAGAATGATTAAGAAATTACCTGCCAAGCACCAGGCACAGTGTGGAGCCCAGGATAGGGACCCAGGAAATGTTTCTCTCTTCCCTTTCCCTGTAAGAAGTCATTTTACACTCTGTGAGATTGGCAGGATTAATTTTGAATAGCTGTCTTCTCTATGTCCAACCATGAGTTCTTGTTGTCAGAGAGAGAAAAATGTAAAATACTGCCATGGCCTGGGTGCCCTTTCCCATAGCTTCCTCAGCATATGCCTTTACTACATCTTCAAAACCTCTCGTGCCTGTGCTCTCTGTCACTTATACCCTCAGCCACTTTAAATGTCTTCCCTGCTGTCATTTAAATTATCTTATCACGGAGCTGTCTCGCTTCCCCTTAGTGAGACAATTTTCACAGAGCAGACTAAGCTTTTCCCCTGGCATGTCCTAATGACCGTATCAGTAAAAAATGTGGAGGTTGACTGGGAATGGAGAGAAGGAGCAGGGTACCAGCATCAGCATTTTTCCCTTCTGGAATAAAACATATATACATATATATACCTGTATTTTAACATTTTAAAGAGAGAGAGAGAGAGATTTGTTTATAAACAAAACAGCAGGCAAAATTGTGTTTCCGTCACTCTCTAGATTCTTTGACTAAGAAAATCTTCCCACAGGGAACGATTTTTTTTCTATAAAATGAAAGAATGTGGGGTCCTACTCCCTTCTTATCAGTGTCAGCCTGTCATTTCCCAGGAGTAAAGAGCATGCGACATTTTTTGGGAAAGTCAGGGCCTGACATTCTCTTTTTCCCAGCCTGCCTTCATTTTATATAAGAAGTAGCCAACTGAGTATGGAAAACAGGAATCTGCACAATCTTTATTTTATTAAAACCAACCCCTTTGCAGAAAAAGAATCTCCTCCATAGGTATTTGGATTTCTCTCCCTTCTTTCTGAACCATCTGTGTTTGTTTTGGTTTTTGTTTGTAGGTTGGTTTTTGTGGGGTTTTTTGCAGAGGTTTCCTGCAAATTAGTATTTCTCAGTCCACCTTGAGTTTAAAGTATGGAGCTGTGTGCTTGTAGAGCCCATTTTCAGTGATTTCATTGAGCCCAGAGAGTCTGACAATGACAAGACACGGGAGGCATTCGGGGGCTCTCAATTGTAGGTCCTCTGCCTACCTGTTCGACCTCATGCCCTATAGCTATCCCCAACACCACAGGGAGACACACAGACCTCATTATTTTTCCCTCATACAATCCAAGCTTTCTCCAAATGTGAGACTTTTCAATGAGCTATTCCCTCTGCCAGGAATGTATTTGCCTTATAGCCTTATATGCTAAGCCACCTTCATCAGCTCTCAGTTCAAGTAGAACCTCCTCAGAGAGGTTGCCCTGAGCCCACAGTCTAAAGTAACTCCTCCACACCCCCATTGTCCGATCTGTCATTCTGTTATGTCATCTTCAGAGTAATTGTCTTGGGCAGTGGTCGGCAAACTGTGGCTCACGAGCCACATGCGGCTCTTTGGCCCCTTGAGTGTGGCCACGAAGTTTCAATCGCACTGTATGTGCGCGCCCGCACGTGGTATTTTGTGGAAGAGCCACACTCAAGGGGCCACAGTTTGCCGACCACTGGTCTAGGGCCATTGTTTTCATTCATTTTTTGGTCACAGTCAGTGTCCATTCAATATAATGTAAGTCCCTGAGAGCAAAGAGAGCACATGTATTGTTCCATCCCTGTATCCCCAGGTGGCACTTGACATACCTAGATGCTCATTACATGATTGCCGAATGAATGAATGAATGAATGAATAAAGAATCACCCAGGGAGGCCATGGGTAGGCAGTACATGTAAGCTGGTGGAGACTGGTCACTGGGTCTTATTCATTACTTTTCCCCAGTGCCTATCACAGAACTTAACAAATAGCAACTGAATATCTGCTATGTGTCAGGCACTGTGCAGGGTGACGGTGAAACACAACTGAGCAATTGAAGTAGAAACCTTGTCCTACTGGACCTTGTCTAGCTTAGGAGAAGCAGGCAATTAAGTTACTTTGCCCTGCGATACGTGCTCCTCTATAGAAAGTAGAAGATCTTTCTGAGGTTACAGCAGAGGAAGCTGATAGTCTGTGGACAGCTGGGAGTTGGGAAGGAAAAGCTGAATAAGGGAAGAGCAAGAGGAAGGAAGGAAAAGCGGAGGGAGGGAATAACAGGGGAGTGAAAGAAGGAAGACAAGCCCTGTGCTCTCTACATGGATCTATGGTTAGAAGATTTCATTCCCTTCTCAAAATGCGCTGCAAAATAATCATCACAGCCCAATTCAGAGACAAGAAACATGAGGCTCTTCCTAGTTAAATCTCTATAGTCTCACAAGTTTATCATAGAGCCAGGACCAGCACTAGACTTCCCAGACTACTGCTAATTTCCTGTGCCCCATGACTTTCTGGCAACAATGCCTCAGTAAACAGTCTAACTATTATAAGGATTTCCAGACTCGTGGCATTGCCAGGGACCTCAGGGAGCACTGTAGTTACAGAAAGAGCTCAAGAGAAGTAATTTTGCGAAAACAATATGGCCAGGTAGAGGGCTCAATTCTCTTTTGTACGAGCCCCTATTTTTTGGTATCTGTACAAAATGGAAATCATCATGACCAGGAGAGGCACTGCCCCTAGGCAGAGCAGTAAATGTCTAGAAGGAACTACTACAAGGAAAGATAGAAGACCTCTCTACTCCTAATATACCCTGACTCAACGTTGCCTATTCCCTTCATGTGAAAAGCACATGACTGTGCTGACTGAGTATTTGAGAAATGACTCATATACAGAGGTGCTAATTTACTTTAACTCACACACATACACACTCATTCACATATACATACACACATAAATGCATGCACAAACACACATCCTCAGCACAGATCTAGGTTTCAAAAACAGATCTTAAACTACTATTCTTTTACCACTGCTCCATTCTTTCTTTAAATCGAGAAATTGCCTGCTATTTACTCAGTTTTATACAAAACAAATGATCCTTAATACATATATTATAGTTGTGCCCCACTTCTGTGTTAATTCTTCTTCCCAAATCTTGAATAGTTTCTCCATAGGTTTCAGATTGAGAGAACAACCCATCTCTACAAAATTTAGCTCTTGAAAAGCATTCATAGTTTCTTAGATCTTAGAGCTGACAGATCTCAAAAACCTCAAGCACTTAATTTTACAGAACAAAGCACTGAAATTCAGAAACATGGAGAGACTTGCCTGGATCTCAGTTATATCTTTTGAAATGCAATAAACATGTGTGTAAAACATCTAGGTTCTTGTCACATGTATGAAATTTATCATCTTTTTCTTTCTTCTGGCATTATTTATGAAATTTAACTGTGATGAATATGTTTTGGCTTCATTATACCTACACATATTAATGCATCTGAACAAAATTTTATATTTGGACCCTATTAGTGCACAATGTAAATTGGAAACAGACCCTAAGTGGCCAGCTACTAAATTTTTTATAACATGATAGGCCCACTGGAAGCAGGCAGCTGCACTGACATTCTTCCCAGGGCAAAGGCAAAGAACAACCACTAAGAGAAAAACGCACTGCCTCCTGGTTTGGTGTTCCTCTATCACCAGATTTATTGACCTGCGAGAGAAGGCAGGGGCTGTTCTGCCCCAGTCAATACTAATTTCTAGGGCCAATAAATCCTGGTAATGAATGGAGAATGTGAGTCGATGTATGCTCATTAGACGTGTTCACAAAATGTGCCATGTAAAAAAATAAGAAAATAACAATCAATCAGCCTTATCAATGTTTAAATATTATTTCTGACATGTTTTGAACCATTTGTTTTCTTTCTTTGTTTTTCTTTTGCACGGGACTTTAGACGAAATAAAAAAAAAAAAAAACACCTTGAAAAGTGAAAGCTGTTTGCTACATAATGGTTGGCTCTGTCTTCCAATGGTCTTTCCTTTAAGGTCCCTTTGCTGTTCCCAGGATGGGCCAGCCGTTCTGTGGGAGGAGGATAATCGCCCATCCTGCAAAGGGATTTGCTGCCACCCGCCTTCTAAACAAGTGGCTTCTATCTTCTTCAGTCAGAGTGGAGAAAGCAGCTGAACACCAAGAACAGATAACAGCACTTCCGGGTATATATCCAAGGGAAACGAAATCTGAATCTGGAAAATATATATTCACTCCGTGTTTACTGCAGCATTATTCACAATAGCCAAGGTACGGAAACAGGCTAAATATCTGCTGACAGATGAATGGATAGAGAAAATGTGGGATATGCATACAATGGTCTATATTATTCAACCTTAAGACAGAAGGGAAGCCTACCATTTGCAACAACATGAATCTGAAGGACATCTTGGTAAGTAAAGTAAACCAGACACAGAAAGACAAATACCGCATGATCTCACTTGTATGAAGAATCTACAATATTCGAACTCATAGAAACAAAGAGTAGAATGGTGGTTGGCAGTGGTGGGTGGATGGGGAATTGGAGAGATGTTGGTCAAAGGGTACAAACTTTCAGCTGCAAGATTAATACATTTGGGATTTCTTATGTACAGCATGGTGATGACAATTAACCATTTAGAGTTATCACGATGCTGTATACTTGAAATGTGCTGAGAGGATAGGTCTTAAATTAAATATTCTACCACATGCACATGCATACTCATGTGCCCAAACACACAAAATGCCAACTGTAGAGGTGATGGATATGTCATTTACCTTGATTGTGGTAATCCTTTCATAATGTATACATATCTCAAAACATAATGTATACATTTCTCCATCTTAAATGTACACAATTTTCATATGTAAAAGGTATCTCAATAAAGTTGTTTAAAACAAAGAACAGATAACAATGAACATGTTTAGCAAATATTCTCATGCAAAAGAGCACTCAAAAATCCTTTGCAAGCATATATCTCAGAGGTATGTAGGAAACTTGGTGGAAAACAGTAATTAAAGAATATTACATTTACCAAGAACCCACATTAAACACCATGAGCTGGTAGATATGCTAGACATTTTTCATATGTTATTTCTAATCTTTCAAAACAATTCAAGGTATGTCCATTTTTTTTTGCAATTAGGAAATTACATCTAAGTAAGCTTAATAAGTATATTTAGAACTGCTACTCCATAGAATTCCAAAACCCTGGTTCTTTTCATAATAACCTGCTTCTTCTTCAAAGTAAGAGTTCAAGTTGAGAGAGAGCAAAATCCTTAAAAAGGTGGACCATCAGATAGGTCATATTTATAAACAGGACTAGCTACATCACCATAACATGTTTTAGCTTTATCAAGTAAACATTTTAAATCACTAAAACAGTACGCTCCCAATTATGTTTTTAAAGTATTTTTTAAATAGTTGGATCCTTAAAAATGAAAATTCCCAAAATGAAAATCTATTTTATAAACCAACAAAGTTCACATTGAATAAATGCTTGGGATTGAGGGGGCGGGGGTAGAGAAGGAGGAAAAGCAACCAATTTTTGCTATGTCAGTTACATTAGATTATAGGGGGGAAATACATTTATAAGAATGTGTGTATATTTTCAGACCATTCACAATGATGTTTAAATATGGCACTCATTTTATGCTAAATTTTCAAAACCACGTTTCAAATAAGAGTTGTGAAGGACAATTTCCTGAGGCCTACCCACAATATAAAACAGGTTTTACGCACAGACTTCCCAAACAACTGACAAAAGGAAGGCGCTCAGCCACATGAAACGAGCCCAAAGAAGTGTCATTCAAGGTGCAGCGGTATCGCTACATCAGCTCAGCTAGGCGGCCGATGAGCTCAGCCACCTGCAATCCCGCTCATCTACTAACTGCTCTTCATCTTCTGTGCACAAGTGTTATTTCATGTGGTTCTAATGTAGGAATGGGTGGTGAGAAAGCAATCTCGCTGAGAGTGTTCTGTCTTATATTCTCATTTACAAATTTGATCACTGTATAGAAAGAGAGAGAAAGAAGAAAAAAAGAAGAGAATATCGTGTGTGAAAGGAAGAAATTGAGACAGACATCAGATCACCAAACTGTTCCTTTTTCTCAAGGAAGGAGGATATAATACAAGGATTTGTGAAGATAACACACATGTGTTCATTTACTCCTTTCTCTTCATACTCCCAGAAATCTATTTCAGTACATTAACCTGCAGTGAGTTCTCTGGTGCTAGACTCCAACCTCAAATTATCTTGGGGAATGAGGAGGTACTAGGGTGGGTCACTGCCCACGTGAGCCCGTTGGGACTGGTCAGACCCCTAAGGGGGCTGATTCCTATATCAACAGGAGCTTCTGGGTGGCCCTTTGAGTATCTCCAAGTAGATCGTGTTGCAGTAATTCAGTCCTTGACTGTTTATTCTTTGGACCAACTCCCAATTTCAATAACCTAGTGAGAAAAATGCTACAACTTGTAGGCCTGAGTGCTTGAATTCCAAGCCTGTGTCCGGCAGTTTTTGATACATGTTACTTTAATTGAGATTCTCATTCATATTCAATTAGCTTCTCTGTGTATATTTACCTATATATCTAACTAAGGAGGTCCATGAAGCTAAATATACACACATGGAAGGTTTTTCATTGATCTCGTATTTACTTCTATAGAAATACACACTGATTAGTGTCAGGATTCTGTAAAGCACAAACACATGCACATAATTACTGTACTCTCTCTCTGATTGCAGCAAGGAATATTGTTCCTTTTGGGCCTCTGCTTGAAAACCTGCTATGTCCTTTCTGGCAGCCAGCTTGGGAGCTGTAAGGTTTAATGTCTAACCTTGGAATCTATCATCCATCCCTTGACCTGCTTCAGAATTTACATATTTATTTCTCATGCTCTTCCTGTTTCATGCTACTATGCTTTATTTCATTAACAGCCAGACTTCATTCTACTTTACAAATGCATTATATATTTCTAAAAGCTAATGATAAGTTAAAGAAAGTATATTCAAATCTCCCCCATATCTGTGGTAAGTTTATCCCTCCATAGAACAACAAAAAAAAAAGGAGTCAGCTAAAAAGCAATCTGATCTCATCAAATTCATCTTTTTTTTTCATATTTGATTAGACCAAGTTTCCTAAATTTTAGGAAATATCTATGAAAAACATCCCCGATTTGAAATGGTTTCTGTTTTCTCTCCTGCATACTAGCTGGTAAATCTGAATTTCTGCTTTTTCAGGATATCGATTTTTTTTTTAACAAGTGTACATAGAAAATGCATTAAATTAAGCAGGGCCCTCAAATGTGTTTCGAATAATAAAGCAGCACATATGTGAATTAATGCAAGTGGGGGCCTGTCTTCTTTCCATTTTTATTTTTGTTGTTGTTATTGTTAAATGTACTAGACCAAAAATATGGTGGTAATCATAAAGACACAAGTAAATATTGTTTAATTTAGCAGTTTTGGATGTGACCAAGTTTTGAATTAAACCTCTTTTTTTTCCCCCTAAGGAGTTGGAGTAAATGAACCAAATTGGCACTATTGAGTAAATTTGAAATCTTATAAAATCAATAAAGTCAACTATTAACTTGGCCAAATAGGACCCAGTACACTCAGTCATGTGAAAGGTAGGTCTCTCCTTGGTCAATACTCGGGTTTCTGTGGCCACAGACATAACACTTCCCTAAAGTGGTCTTCCATGTGCCTCATGTATCCTGCCTCTTTCTTTCCTTATTTCCCATTTCAATGTTGTATTGCCATTCCTTCAGTTGGAATGCCTTTAAAAAGTGGTGTGGTGATGGAGGAGGAAGAACTCTTATAAAAAACCCTGACTTCTAATCCAAACTCAATTCCTTGCTCATCCAGTGATTTTGGAGAGTCTTAACTTCTAAAGTTGGAGTTTTTTTATTAGTAAAAAGAGGATACCACTTTGCCAAATAGTATCTCTGAAGCAACAAGTAGCTTTTCTATAACTCGTCTGAGCATTCATTATAAATTAGAAAGTGTTAGGAGCTGAATCATGTCCCGCCAAATTCAAATGTATACCTCAGAACGTGACTATTTGAAGGTAGGGATTTTAAAGGGGTGATTAAAGTAAAGTGAGGTTATGATGTGGACCCTAATCCAGTATGACTGGTGTCCTTATATGAAGAGGAAATTAGGACACAGACAAATGAATGACCAGGTGAGGACACAGCAGGAAGTCACCCATCTGCAAGCTAAAAGAGCGGCCTCAGAAGAAACCAAGCCTGCTGACACCTGATCTTCTAGCCTCCATAGTCACGAAAAAGTAAATTTCTGTGGTTTAAGTTACCCAGTCTATGGTACCTTGTTATAGCAGCCCTAGCAAACTAATGCAGGAAGTACAGTCAAAGGTAAAATGATTTATTCTCAATATCAATCCTCCCTCTTGCAGCCATCATTCCATTCCTCAGCCACCTCAACAGATCCAAACCTACCCCCAGAATTCAGAAAAAGACACACATATACACATAGTCCTCAGAGCAAAATAAATGTTTACTCCCTCTGTTTATACACAGTTACAGGTCTTTCTTCTATCTGACGGTCACAGTTAGAAGATGAGTTCAAGCTTCAGTAAAAATTTTAGTTATACTACTAATCCAATTTTAAGAGCAGATGATTAAGAACATGGCCATGATTCTCTACCAGTAGTACAAAATTAACACAAGCTCTGATCTATCCATTAGAGAATAAACAGTTTACAAAGGAGACTTTGCTAGCTACTGAGAAAAATTCATCAATGTGTTTTGGAAGAATTACAAATGGCCCCAACTGTTTCTTGCTTAAACAGTAGGTAATTTTTATTATTTTTCTTAACAGCAATTTATATTACTAATGGGGGATCACTAATGTCATACTTTCACCCTTCTATCCTCCCTCCATTTCCTTCATAGGTCTGAAGGTCTATAAAATTTTGTCTTTATGGTAACTGCAATTTTTAAAAATAGATTTAACAGTAAATTTATTTAAAAAGAATTCAAGTAAAAATGTGCTGGAGAGATTAAGCAAATTAAGAATTTTGGTAGAGTCATGAGGCACCCTTGGGAAGCCTTTATGGCTTAATATTACATATCAATTGTTAAAATGTTTTCATGATATAAGAAATGACAAGTCTGAGGTTAAACATTATAAGCCTTACCATGAGACTGACATAAATGAGATCTAGGAACAATTCATTGCAAATAAGGAAAGAAGTGATATTTTAAATAACTCACTTATTCATCCAACATTTGGTTGGTAATTATAAGTACTAACATAGTATGGATTGCAGTGGCTATATATATTGCATATGAAACTGTACAACGCCCTTTTGCTTCTCCTATCTTCTTTTGTTAAAAATCCCCTTTATTGTGACTCAGGGCTATTCAAACCCTTCCCCCAACTTGGGGGAATCAGGTCTGGCCACTGAGAGAACTGAATTGATTTAATCATAATAAATGGTACAGGAATGAACAAGTGGGCAAATGATAGACCCCTGATTACTCTGGAATTTATTTTCAAGGGGAATTTAACCCTAAAACTGCTGGACATCTTGAACTTCAGGTGGGGAAAGTATCCCTGAGAATGCTACCATCAGACAAGAAGAAAAGAGCCAACTTAAAAATCACTGACACCACTCTTTTACCCTCCTTGATCTAGTTAGACCTGATACTAAATTCCCTTTAGCAAGCCAGTACATTAATATATTCTTTTTTTTCTTTCTGAAAATTTTATTTATATAATCAATACTTTGGATGAGCAGAACTCATAGAGTAAAATGAAAGGCAACCTTTTTTTGTTTTCCATTGTACCTTAAAATTGAGTCAATGCAGGAATTTCTTCCTTTGTCCTTGGAAGCTAAC
The DNA here is from genome assembly GCF_028538775.1 of Myotis yumanensis. Taxonomy (NCBI): domain Eukaryota; kingdom Metazoa; phylum Chordata; class Mammalia; order Chiroptera; family Vespertilionidae; genus Myotis; species Myotis yumanensis. Next base: position 229,743,742 of record NW_027223752.1, on the reverse strand, counting down.
TCAGGTTCTCTCATGACTTTTTTTGATCATCCTTAGGTAACAAAAGTTCATAAAGTGGACAAGTGCATTCTCCGTTCAGTAACGTAAAATGTCCAGTTCTGTATAATCATCAAAATCCCATATTTGATCTACAGTTACACTCTCTCCCCTCCTTCAGCCAGGCCTTCTGCAGGCAGGAAGGCAGGGAGTGCAGCTGTAGTCTTCTCACAACAGTGAGCTGCCTTTGCACTCCCTGGGCATGGCAGGTGTTTAAGGTGATTTCTCTTGTGGGAATTTTCGTGGGTGATTTATAGCCTCTTCCACTCCTCCAAAAGTAAACCTGGTGATTTACTTTTCTAAAGCTCATTATCAACCCCTTCCCTTGTGGCTAGAGCCAGCAAGGCTTCACTTCTCTCTGCTACAGCCCATTTGCCCATCTGAGAAGTACTATTGGTCAGGACCCTAATAGGACCCCCACTGGCTGTCTCAAATGTACTTGCATCTCATACACAGGAAACTCGACCGCACCCCTCACCATAACTCTAGGCGTACAGGCTAATCTCAAATCTGTCGCCTCCTCTTGCCCCTTAGTATTCTCACACTGGAGTCTTACACAGACCTCTGTGGCCTCACCTACAGATATGTCTCAAGTTCTCCAAGTGTTTTCATTAGGCTTGACATGAGGGCAACCAACCAAGTTGCCCAAGTCTGCCCAGATCTAAGTACCAAAGATTCCCTATCCTGAGAAACTCTTCAGTCTGGGGAAAACCAAGAGATATGGTCCCAGGATAAGAGGTACCACCAAAACTCCCCTTGGAAGTAAGGATTTGGTCTTATAGCATAGCTATCTCCAAAAAATATTTTTTCAAATCTTCTTTCAGCCTTTTTATTCTCAATATGGGGAAGGATTTAAGATTTATATAATTGTCCCCAATGGGAATAGAGCCTACAACTCGGGCATGTACCCTGACCGGGAATCAAACCAGTGACCTTTCATTGCATGGGTCAATGCTCAACCAATTGGGCCACTCTGGCCAGGACAACAGTTGTCTTTCTAAAGTTAAAGATGGTCAGTCTCTTTCACACGTGTTACTTTTGGTATACAGCAGAAACTTTTTGTTAACAACCTGTTACACCTTTTTATTTATTTATTTTTCCAGAGAGGAACGGAGAGGGAGAGAGAGATATAAACATCAATGATGAGAGAGAATCACTGATCAGCTGCCTCCTGCATGCCCTGCAGAGGAGATTGAGCCTACAACCTAGGCATGTGCCCTGAACGGAAATTGAACCATGACCTCCTGGTTCATAGGATGAATGCTCAACCACTGAGCCATGCCAGCTGTGCTAATGTAGGTCATTTGTAAAGTGAAGTGGTATAATGCAAATTTTGAAACAGCAGAGGAAACCTGTATTTAATTTCATTACTGTGTGTTGGGGCTTGTTATAGCCCAGTAGGATTGTTAAAGCTTCCCAGGTGTATCTAAAGAGTAGCCAAGATTTTGAACTACTTGTTTACAAATTCTAGTAGAAACTCTTCTTTGGAGGGTAGAATTTTTGCTGTTTCAGAGCAGTAGGACCCAAGGAATATATATATATATATATATATATATATATGATTACTGTATTCTTCAATTCAAGTCACCCAACTATGTACAACACTATGTAAGCAAAATGTTCCAGTGCATTAAATGTTTCCTCTGCACTGAGTTTTGCTGTATTTTCCATTCCTTTATACTCATTTACTTAAACTTGTGAAATTTCAATTTGAAGAGAATGCCACCACAATCTGGAATTACAGTTCATTTTCATTTGTGTGTGGGTTTTGCCTCTACTGCCCATGGAGACCCAAAGATACTGTCAATGAGCAGCAACACTTAAAAAGGTGCTCGTATATGTTGGCTTGATGCTCTGACAATATGTTTTGAGGATTTAAAAGTGAATGGTATTTATTTCACTAGACTGCAAATCTTGTAACAACCTACACTGTATATGTTACAGATGACATATGGAAATATGATCATTTTCAAATGTGTAGATACATTAATCGGAAAATGGCCACATCAATCCAGAACCAGTTAAGGCTCTTCAGATCCATTAAGACTGTTAGTTCTGACCAGAGATAAGCAGAATAAACAAATTCTTGGCTGAACTGGAATCAGTCCTGCTGCCTTTCAAAGCCCTCCAAAGGATGATAAAGCCCAAAGATTTCACTGATGTTTTTCCTTTTTTTATTGTTTTGCTTACTCTGCTCTTTCTGCCTCAGAGGAACTTAACATTTGCATTCTGAGGGAGCTTTTTTGCTGAGACTGTCCCTACTCTGGTTGACTTTGGGAGAAAAAAAAAGAATTTAAAAGATCTTTGGGATTTGGATTGTGATCATTTGGCCTTGTGCAAAGAGATAAGCCAAATTTTTAGCTGGAGGCATTTTAGACAAAAGCAAACTCAGAATAAAAGTATCTAAATTACTCAAACAAATAGAAAAGTTAACTATTTTTCAAACTAAGGTTTTAAGCATGTATGAGAGACTTGGACTGCTCTAAAATATAGATCTAATCCGATATAATAAAGAGGTAATATGCAAATTTACCATCACACTCTTGAACAAGATGGCCGCCCCATGTGGTCAAAGATGGCCGCCCCCAAGTGGTCACAAGATGGCCACCACAAGGACGGCATGGGAGGGTAGTTGTTGGCAACCAGGTCAGCAGGGGAGGGCAGTTGGGGGAGACCAGGCCTGCAGGGGAGGGCAGTTGGGGGAGACCAAGCCTGCAGGGGAGGGCAGTTGGGAGGGCGGACCAGGCCACAGGGGAGGGCAGTTGGGGAGGACCAGGCCACAGGGGAGAGCAGTTGGGGGCGACCAGGCCTGCAGGGGATGGCAGTTGGGGCCACCAGGCCAGCAAGTGAGGGCAGTTGGGGATGATTGAGCCTCCAGGGGAGGACAGTTGGGGGCGATTGAGCCAGCAGGGAAGGGCAGCTGGGGGCAATTGGCCGGCAGGGGAGCAGTTAGGTGTCGATCAGGCTGGCAGGGGAGTGTTTAGGGGGTGATCAGGCTGGCATGCAGAAGTGGTTAGAGGCAATCAGGCAGGCAGACAGGTGAGCAGTTAGGAGCCAGCAGCCCCGGGTTGTGAGAGGGATGTCCCAGATTGGAGAGGGTGCAGGCTGGACTGAGGGACGCCCCCCCCCCCCAGTGCACAAATTTTGTGCACCAGGCCTCTAGTAAGATAATAAGAAACCCATGACTTTGTTTTGAAATGAAAAAGACACACAAGGGGACAAATTACCAACCTTTCAGGGAGGACTGATGTGTATATGTCCCTTTGTGGGTTGCTAAATTTTGGTCTTTTTGATTTGATTGTTTTAAGTAGGTGAAGGTGTGCAGAGATATCATAATAGTCCTTCTATGTGACAGATATGTTTTAAATTAAACACTGATTTTAAATGAGTTCACAAGCTAAATGGAGAATGTGTATTTGACAAGTTAAAAGAATTTAAAGATCTGACATAGTATATAAATCCCCAGTAATAATTCTCTATAACCTTATCTTGCTTGATTCTACAGATCTACACTATGGTCCTCTAAATAATTGATTGAAATGTTCAGGGCCATGGATAATATTAATATTTTTCATGAAACTTGACCTACTCAATTCTCTATCATCATTACCCTGTTCCTACACCTACCACGGGGGAAAAAACAATTGAGTAGAAAGCTAAGTTATGCAAACTTAAATGCATTCATGATATCAAAAGGAAAATAAGTATTTTGCAGCTGAAAGAATATTTTATCTATACAGCTCAGTAATATTCCAAAGGAGTAACTCACTGAAATGACACCATAAAATGACCCGAAAGGTAAAAGCTATTTCCAAATGTTAATATAGAGTTATGTGACTCCACCTATGGCATTTTGAAGGGCAAGGCAGTTAGAGTAGAGGCTGTGCAATAATTTTCAAGAATAAATGAAGGCATGTGGCTTGATCTTCTACCCTATGGGCTAGAAGTTAAAGCCCATAAATCTTCATGTACGATGAAAGAGAAAGAAGTAGTCTTTTTATTCAGAGGCTAAAGGGAGTGAGTTGTCTCTCAGAAACCAGGAGCTCTGTGGAGGTGCCCTTCAGAGCCAGAGTGGGGCTAATGAGGCTATTTACATGAAACCCATGATGGAGCATGATATTTGATCAGAGCATTTGAACAAATAATTAGAAGATAAATCACTCAAATGACAGTGCCACTGTATCTTAAAAATATACTGCAAATACTGTTGACAGCATTTACAATTGCACCTACTCATTTAATTTTTCGTTTAGCAGAAAAGAAAACAGAAGGCAGATTTGTGCACCAGCCCATCTAGGCCTCCCATTCTGGCGAGGGTTGAGCTTGGGCACACATTGATTTCGCATGAAATAGGACCCTGTTTCTCATTTATAACTAACATTGAAAAGTTATAAAATATAATATGTGGTTTGGGGTCTTTTCTTGTTAACTGATGGTAAATACCAGCCTTTGGGTTATGTGGGAAATACCAATACATGTTTATGGTCTTCAAAGGGTTGCCCAGAAATTGCGGTGGAGGCAATCCCAAGATTCCTCATTCCAGACCAAGTTGTTTAAATGCTTAGAAAAAGTCTCTTTATGAATGCTGAGTCTTATTTTAAAACATTTCCCCTTTAATAAAAGAAAAAAGGAAAATGGTCTAAGTACATACATATATGCTATTTTTTAATATCCTGTACATGGGCATTTATAAAAGAATTAGAAAAATCAGGAATAATGTTCTAAGGAGTTCAAATTAATGCTTTCATAGTTGCAAGATCATTTCATGCTTCATCTAGAGCCAAAAGGTGATAGCTCCATATCTAGCTTTTACTTTTTGCTTTCAAATCAAAGTCATATCTGTGTGATTCTGTGTGTGCCTGTCAGCGAGCTTATTTCTTAAAATTGGTTTTGTACAGAGTCAAGTGACAGCACAGGTGTGTGAATGGGCATGTGATATGATCTGACTGCTGAATGAAGTCTTGAAGGATTGTTCTGTATTATTAAATAAGCAAGAAATTCATCAGCAGCAGTTTGTACGGCTGTACTGGTGATGACTTAAAGCAGTTCTAGGGAAGGACCAAATGCTACAATGCTTGCTCACTGATTAGTATGCTCTATATCGAGGAGCTCTCGGATACAGGCCGCCTGTCTTCAATATGCATCCTTCAGATACTGCTTGCTCTCTTAAAGAGTAGCTTTTCCCTTGAACTTTTACAAGTTAATAATTATGAACCATGCTATGTTTGCCCAAGAATTTTAATGGGTTTTTAACATAGTCTTACACCTTAAAGGATTACAAGTATTAAAATGAACAAATGTTGTTTTTCCTGGTTTGATTTAACTCGTGTGGATTCTAAATATAGGTGATAAGGCTGGTCCCAGAAATGGAACCTTGGTCTTGGAAAGACTGGGCAATTTTCCAAGGGCACCTAGGATGTGGTAAAGAACTTTATAAATCTGTGTTTGAATTTCTGATTTTATTCCATGGATTATGTAGGTTTTAGGATTGGAAAAGTCCAGAAACCTCATGGACCTTTTGTAGTCACCTTGTAGTCACTAGAATATTCTTTAGGTCAAGTTCTTGTGCAGCCTAACTTAGCTGTGTAAACCTCTCTCCGACCTTTTAGACTTATTCTCATATAGAATGCCACCCCAGTTCCAAAGCCATCCCCATCCCTCACCAGAGGATTGACCTGGGCATTCAGGGGAGAGCTGGACAAGAGCAGACACAGCAGTGTGACGACTGCATTAGGCCTGAGAATCCATCACACGTAATCAAGTCATCAATGCAGGTGAGTAGATGAGCCATGGGTGAAACACGAGAGAGAACGTAAGAGTATTAGTATTCAGAAAGACTTCAAAAGGGGGTGTGTGTATGTGTGTGTGTGTGTGTGTGTGCGTTTAAATCAAGGTCTATTTAAGTTTGTTTTTTTTTTCCTTCCCTAAAAAATTCTGGTGCCCACGAAAGGATTAGAAAAAAAGCAGGCTGGTTCCAGTTTGCTTTGTTTTCCTGGCACATGCCACTCTTGTGGCCCATTACACTGGGACTGCTACTTTCCTAGGATTTTACATCAGTTTTAAATTGACTGCTATGTTTGCATCAGAAAAAGAAATTTAAAAATGTGGCTGAGTCGCCAAACTTTTTGTTCCAATTTTAGAACATCTCTCCTCCTGCTTGTCCAAATAGAATCAGATTATGGGAGGGTCTCTCAGTATCCACACCATAGCTCAGGGAGTGAATAAAAATCTGGCGACTTCTTACTCCATCTAAAAACTTCTAAGACTATGGAACTGTTCCTTTTCCTGCAGTCATGGTGACCTGGATGGAAGGAGGCTGGTGGGCTGAGGAACAGTGCAGTGACAACCACGGCCCACAATCCTCTAGCACAGGCTTGCCGCCAGATTGTCTCAGATGTTTCTAGTCAAGTAGAAGAATTCCGGATTAAACACCAAGCCTTTCCTTGTTGAAGACACTCTGCTAAATGCCACCACCAGAGTGGGAAGTTAGCAAGACCTGGTGCTTAAACATTACCTCAACCATCAGTACCTGAAAGTGGCTGTCAGTCGGGGGTGGGCTGGGGTTGGATTGAGTCCATGAGCAACATGGTGGTGAGGGAGGTGAGTAGCCAGGAACGCAAAACTGAGCAAGGTAGAATATTAGCAATGTGGAAAAAGACTGCATTTAAGTCCGGCTGGTATGGCTCAGGGGGTGAGTGTTGACCTATGAACCAGAAGGTCATGGTTCAATTCCAGGTCAGGGCACATGCCTGGGTTGCAGGCTCGATCCCCAGTAGGGGGCATACAGGAGGCAGCCAATCAATGGTTCTCTCTCATCACTGATGTTTCTCTCTCCCTCTCCCTCTCCTTCTCCTTTCCTCTCTGAAATCAATAAAAATATATTTTTTTAAAAAGGCTGCATTTAAAAGAAAGGGTCCAAAGATAAATGTCAGCATGCTTTATTTTTTACTTAGTGCTGATAGGAGCTGAACATCTGTGTTTTAGAAGGTTCCTATTGGCACTGAGTACATTCTATTCCTTCTTCATACGAAGCAGAGGGCCAGCTTCTTCTTCAGACCTCATGGGACAAGGCATCTTGCAACCACATGCAGCAGTTTCTCTCTCTCTCCTTCTCCCTCTCTCTTCATCCCCTTTTGCCTTTGAACAGCTCTGAGTCTCCCAAATTCTTTCTTTAGGTAATACCTGCCTGTCTTTCAGGCCTCAGCTCAAGTGCCACCTCATTGGTGACTCCAGACCTGCCCTGTCAGTCTGACAGAGATCTTCCCCTGTTTCCCCACCACATGCTGGAAACATGCCCGTTTCTCATGCACAAAAGACAGTGAACTCCAGAAGAGCAGACTCACACCCTCCTTGACGCTTCCCTTCCTGGGATTTAGCAGAGGGCCTTGCACACACATGGGATTCAATAAATATTTCCTAAACCATGCGTCAAAATCTGCTATATTGTATCCTCCAATCACTGTGGCTCATGATTCCCTCTGGAGATTCTTCCTCACTTGCAGCCCCACTTCTTTCAATTTTCTTCCTTGGCATAACCATTTCAGTTTCTTAAGCTACTGGTTCTCAAACTTAGTATAATCAGAACACTGGGAAACCTATTAAAACACCCATGGCTGGGTCCGTCCCCCAAATCTTTGACTCAGCATGTTTGGGGTGGGGCCTGAGAATTTACATTTCCAACAAATTGCCAGGTATTGATGATACTGCTCGCCCAGGGTCATACTTTCAGAACCGCCACACTCAACCATTTCTCACCTGGCTAGGTTCAAGGTCCCTTTATCTCCCCCCTCTCCCCCCCACCCCCGCCTACTCTCTTTCTAGAATATCTTTTCTGAACTAACCAGAATGGAGCATAAAACTGGAAATGAAAATGGTCTAAGACCACATGTGAAGAAACAATGCCCTAGACCAGTGGTCGGCAAACTCATTAGTCAACAGAGCCAAATATCAGCAGTACAACGATTGAAATTGCTTTTGAGAGCCAAATTTTTTAAACTTAAACTATATAGGTAGGTACATTGTTATTAACTTAACTAGAAGCCCGTTGCAGGAAGATTCTTGCAAGAATAGGGCTTTGCTCCCATCTCTGCTGCTGCTACCCCACCCTTCTCTGCAGCTGCTACCCCACCCTTCTCTGCAGCTGCTACCCTGCCCTTCTCTGCAGCTGCTACCCCACCCGTCTCTGTCACTTCTCTCCCACCTGTCTCTGCTGCTTCTCTCCCGCCCGTCTACACTACCTCAGCTCTGTTGCTTGGCTTCCTTCTAAGGTGCCTTCAGTCTTCACTCCCAGCCGGTATATGCAAATTAGCCGCCATCTTTGTTGGTGGTTAATTTGCATATCACGCTGATTAGCCCATGGGAGGCGTAGCAAAGGTACGGTCAATTACCATGTTTGTCTATTATTAGATAGGATTAGGGTACTCCTGAGCTGGCCTTTGCTAAAAACGTCCTCAATCTGATTGAGGTACTTTTGCTGAGGTCGACCCCTTCCAACTCTCCCATCCACATTCGTCTTGTATACTTGTTTCATCTATCTCCTTTTGTTCATCCTCTCTATATGTCCACCCCCCACTTTTTCTAATGCCACTTCTTCAAAATAGACTCGCCCAGGCCGAAAACCGACTTCTGCGCATGGGCCATGAAGTTTCAATTGCACTATACGTGCGCGCCCACACATGGTATTTTGTGGAAGAGCCACACTCAAGGGGCCAAAGAGCCGCATGTGGCTCGTGAGCCATGGTTTGCCAACCACTGCCCTAAACCTTGGTTTGTTCATTTTGCTTTAATTTTTTTTTTTTTTTTTTTTTTTTTTACAATTTTTTGAATTACAGCTGAAATTTGGTATTATATTAGTTTCAGGTGTGCAGCATAGTGGTTAGAAATTCACAGAACTTACAAAGTGACACCCCCCCATCTGGCACCATACATAGTTATTTCAATATTATTGACTATATTCCTTATGTTTCTTTTTTTGTATATGAACTTCCATTAATACAAATCTACTTAAGAATATCTAATAACCTAGGTCAATAAGTCATTCCCAAGTTTTGCTGAAGCCAATGTTAAACTTACTTGTCAATGGGTTTTAGCATCACCCATTTCCATTTTATAATAATCCTATATAATAAAAGGCCAGCTACCATAACGACCGGAATGACCACTCGACCATTTGCTAAGAGGGGCATTGACCACCTCTTGGTCCTTCCCCACAGGCCTGCAGGCTCCTATCACAGCATAGCGAACAGGGAAACACGGGGAACCAGGTGGGTGGTGGCAGGGCCGGACTGGGGACTGGCAAGCAGGCAGAAAGCCGACCTCTTGGCCCCTCCCCATGGCCCGCAGGCTCCAATCACAGCATGGCAAAAATGGGAAAACACTGGGAACTGGGTGGGTGGCCGAGGGATGGGACTGGAGACTAGTGAGCAGGCAGAAGATGGCCCTGATCGAAGTCTAGGCCTAGGGACCCTGCCCACACATGATTTTGTGCACCGGGCCTCTAGTCATAATATAATTTACAAAAACATTCAGAGGCACTTACTTGTAGTCAATAGTCTTTCCAGTAATACTTCTTAAATACCTTCTATGCATTGTATCAGGCTCTAAGAGATACAGCAGTAAAAAAAGTAATGTCTGCCCTGAAAAAGCTTGAATTTTCCATATTAAACTGCAAAATAATTTTTAAAAATGCTGTTATCAGAATTTAGTGTTCACCATAGTTTTAGATTTTTATTTTGGAATAGGACAGCTTTGACCTTTAACTTTCTATATCCTTGGTTTATAAATAAACAGCCCGATATTAATCAAACAGCTCATAACAAGCCCCATCACTTGCATTATCCCTTTTGGAACTCCACTTAATGCTGGAATGGGAATGAATAATGAACCAGACATTACATCTATATAGAACACGCTTAAAAATAAAGTCCATTTCCCTTCAATAATCTATTTGAAGAAAGTATTTAGGGATGGGGAGAATATCAATTTGCTTGGATACTTTGAAAACAGATGAATAGAATTGCCCAAAAGTTAAGGGGATGGAAGTGCAATGTGTTCTATGTACTTTCTACATTTGTTTTTTTCATGTACACAATCATTTTATGTAAAACAAAAAGTGTGTTCATCATCATGACAAATTCCACAGACTCCTTTGCATGTGTAATAGTAGAATTAGCATAGAGTTTTGTTTAAAATATAATTTGTCATGAAATGTTTGTATGTAATTATATTATCGTCCATATTTGCAATGTGAGATGGGAGTTTGTAGCACACAAATAATTAATTTATAGGAGACTATGAAATTGGTAAAAAGCTCTATGATGCTTGACTGAACAAATGAATATATGGACTCAATCATAATCTCAAACACATAAACATTACTGGTAAAATATCAGAAACTTTTTAATGGTGTTTACTCTTCTATAAATTAGTGAAAGGTAAAATACAAGCCAAGTTTTACATAAATTGAAATCAGAGTTCTGGGGATACCTAATGGCAAACAGGCCCCCATAAGACCAACCTCTTAAGAAATCAGTTATGAAGGAACAAAAAGTCACTCTCTCCACTCATATGTTAAAGCAGCTCTGTACTTTAACATATGTACAGATGCTGACTTTATTTTCAGAAAAACAATGTGTTAAAATGTTCTGTTTCCAGTTCCTGACCCAACCTGACTGTTGGCTCTCTCCCCTAAGATGAACAGGAAACAAAATCTGAGAAGATGGAGAGGACACCCTGAGGTCTTGGTGATGGTTTGGCATTGGTATTGGGAGAGGATCTACTCTTTGAGGCAGGATACAACAAGGCTGGTTGTGGAGCATGAAAGGGGAAGAATTTCTTGGAATTGTTCTCATGCTTCTCCCCTCTGTTGTCTAGATAAGAGTAGTCCACACCTGTGCCAATGATGGACTGAGTGAGAGTAAGTTACTACACATGAGGGGGAGGATGGACATTTTTGGATTATAATCTAGAAAGTGAGAAATCAAAGCTGTCCTGTTCCAAAAATAAAAATATACAACTATGATGAACACTAAGTTCCAATAATATAGCATTTTTCTAATAAATTGCAGTTGAAAGTGGAAAACAAGAAAAATTTAAACTTCTTGAGGGCACGCATTACTTCTTCACTCTTATATCTTCAGAGCCTGGTACAATGCAAAATAAATAAATAAATAAATAAATAAAAGATCAGAATTCACAAATTCAAATGCCCTTAGGATTCAGGCAATTAATATTGGTTATTAGAAAATAGGCTTGTCAGAGATACACTGACAGGTGAGGGGGTAGTGGGGAACTGCCCCTTCATGGAAGGCAGCAGCCACTTAGCATCCACAGATGGTTGCCGTGTTGTAAGCCCAGGGAGGCCAGATCTCCAGATATTTCAACAGAAGCCAGATATTTGAATTTAATTAGGAATTTACCAACATTTAAGTGTTGCTTCATTTGTTTTTAACTCAGTGCAAGCAAAATGACACACATCTGTGAGCATTTTATGGTCTGTCTTGTCCGTCTACGGCTCATTCTCCACACAGACACAATGAATTTCTTAATACACAACTCAGATTGCTTAAAATTCTCCAATGTCCTCTCATTTCATGTGTAATAAAATTAAACCTGATTTAAAGGCCTGTGTGCTCTGTCCCATGCCGACATTTCCAAATGCATCTCTCTGTGCCAGGATGCCTTCTGACTCCGGGTCTTAACATTTGCCATTCCTTCCACGAAGACTGTGATTATTACATCAGCTCCTCACAGAGCTTCCTCTGACCTTGTCACTGTGTTCCACTGTCCTTTCCTCAACCACCTTCCTAATATGTAACACAGCTTTCCTCCCCTCCCCCACTCTAGCTCCTTTTGGTTTTCTCTTCTTTCAGAATATATGACTACCTGCAATAATATAGTTTAGCTGTCATTTTATTTTATTATTGGTTCTAGAATATAAGCTCTATGAATGTAGAGGCTTTGTTTCACTCACAGCTGTGTCTTTAGTGTGAGGGGTGGTACGTAGTAGGTGTGCTGGATATTACACCCCCACCCCCCTCAGTTCTAAATCCACATTCTAAATCAGGAGTGGGTAAACTTTTTGACTCGAGGGCCACAATGGGTTCTTAAACTGGACCGGAGGGCCGGAACAAAAGCATGGATGGAGTGTTTGTGTGAACTAATATAAATTCAAAGTAAACATCATTATGTAAAAGGGTACGGGGTTTTTTTCTTTTAGTTTTATTCATTTCAAACGGGTCGGATCCAGCCCGCGGGCCATACTTTGCCCACGGCTGTTCTAAATTCTACTTTGTGAGCCTGGAACCTGGCAGACTATATTTCTCCATTGCCAAGCGGGTTCCTGTTAGGTTTGCTAATCAGGAGCACATGCGCGATACTGGATGGTGGGAGAATGGAGAACAAACTTGCTTCTCTCCATGTTTCTGCTGTTCTGGCTGAAGCAATTGATTCCAGTTTCCAGCTTTTTCCCACATCCACACAGCCAGCTTCACAGAGCCTCCTGAGAAACCCCACACACGAAGCAGTGGCCCCTCCATAAAGGACATCCCTCCTCTGCAAAGGATGTCCCTGATGCCACATCTCCAGGGGGCAGCACCCTCTCCTCAGAAGTCTCCATCTCTGTCCACACCCACAGGACAGCCTCTGAGCTTCTAGTTTCTCACAACCCAAGTCTCTTCCCTGTGACCTCCCTGGCCTAATCACTCTAAAATTTCTCTTTCAGGTGGTGTGATTTCTGCTTTTCTTACTGAGTCCTGGCTGAAACTGTGGGTATCTACACTAATAAAAGAGAAACATGCAAATTGGTGTCACTCTGCTACACCCACCAGCCAATCAGAGCTACTATGCGAATTAACCCAACAAAGATGGCAGTTAATTTGCATATGCAGGTGCAGAGCAAAGACTGAAGGCTCCGGCCAGAGTGAAGACTGCAGACTGAAGACTGAAGAGGCTTGGCTTCTCCGCTGTGGCCGGACCAAAGGCCTGGATCCCAGGTGCCGGAGGAAAACTGGTGCCAGCAGCCAGGGGAAGGAAGGCCTATTGCATGAATCTTCATGCAACGGGCTTCTAGTTATATATATATATGCCTAAGTAACCATTACAACTGGAAGACCGGATGACCAGACTACCATCCAGTAGCTATGATGCGCACTGACCACCAGGGAGCAGACGCTCAATGCAGGAGCTGCCCCCTGATGGTCAGTGTGCTTCCACAGCCAACCTCCCGTGGTCCCTCCCCCGAGCCAGCCAGGCCAAGGGACCCCACCAGTGCACGGATTCGTGAACCGGGCCTCTAGTTTGATATATTTATAAATGGATGAATATCCAGTTTGTAAAACGAGCCCTGGAGATCCTACTCACAATTTTCTGTGAGAAAGAATCACCTTACATAACTCAACCAGGGCACAGATTGCTTTTGACCCACTTGAATGTCAAGGTCAGATGTCGGGTCTTTCATCCGTTAACATTGCTCTTCCAAGGCCAGATTACAATCTTTATCAATACACACAAACTTAGAAAGTATGGTACCTTGAATGTGTAATTCAAATAAAATATCTATATAGAGAGATATATAGGTAATAAGCATAGCTATTTGTAAAACAGATGTAAAATTAGCGTGATTTTATTTTTCTCATACTGATTATTTCAATGCTTTAAAAGTTCTTTTAATATTGAATTCCTTCCTCAAAAAAATCTTCCCCCCTCATTTTGTAATGTCCCACTTTCCTGGTGTTCTAAGCATGTATTCTGTTTGTTGCATAATCCAGAACTCTATTTATTAACATTCTTAAAATCACTATCTGAAGACAATGTTCAAAGGCAAAAACTTCTGAAACAATTCATGTACACACTGGACTATCCCTTTATTTCTTGACCCTCCGAGGAACCCCAGCCCATCCTTAGATCTGCTCCTCTGTAATTTCCTGAAGCTTTCACATTTACTGCATGTTCATTATGAGCTAATGCCCATGCCAGACTGACTTTAGATATATTGTCTCATTTTAGCTCACAAAATTACCATAAATTAGGAATTACCCTTATTTATGCCCTGCCAGACCTAATAGAGTGCTGAGTACACCCCGGGTACTTCATAAAATATGATTGTGTCTCTTTTAACATGTTTAAGGGCTTTCAATGTGCCAGGAATTATTTAAGCTACTTAGCATATATTAACTTATTTAATCATTAAAACAATACTTTTACCCCAATTTTACAGATGAATAAATACTTTACCCCAGTTCACCCAAAGAATACAGAGCAGAAATGGGATTTGAAATCCCCCTTTACCCATTTACATGTGTCAACCTAGACAATGATAGGTGGATGGCTTTATTAAATTTGCCAGATCTAAAATAGGTTAATGCTTTGTGAATAACTGTGTTCAGATAAACCCGCATTGCTTCATTTAGCCCTTCATGTATTATCTGTAATAATGGCCCCACAATGTTTAAATGTGAGCACGCTTTCAGTGTCAATGACAGCAGTCCTGCTTTTAATTTCTCTTAGTGGACAACACAAATGATAGAGTGCTGTGATTAAGCTAGAACTTTGTAGCTCTTGCACGAAATTCTTTAATACCTTCCATTGTCCATAAGACAAAATCCAAAATTCATCACTTGGCTTTGCCTGCTTGGCCCCACCTTCCTCACAGTCTTGGTTTTAACCACTCTCCCCGGGGATTATGGTGAAGCCACAGGAGTTCCTCCAGCAGCTTCAGATCCCTCACACATAAGCACTGGCCCTCTGCTGGGCACACTTCCCCCATACAGGAAATTCCCATTCATGCTTTAGATCTAAAATGTCATCACTTTATTCAAGATGTCTTCCTTAAACTTCAAGTCCTGACCAGGCCCCCTGTGATTCTACACCTCCATTGTTCCCTAAACTTCTCCTTCAGAGCTCTTATTATTGCATTACACAATTTGTTAGGCACCTATGTCCCACAGAGATGGAACATCTTGTGAGAGCCTAGATCTTATCTGTCTCATCCACTTCTCTATACCAGTACCTATTATAATGCTTAACCAGGAGGAAGGTTTTGGATTACCAAGATATAGATGGCTGTTTCAATCCTGACCTGATAAAATGGACCAAAGGCGCAACTGCCTCTTGAATTTTTGAGACAATGACTGATATCAATAACAATGATCATAGCTAACATGGAATGAGCCTTGTCCATTTTGCAGTCACTATTTTCAGAGCTTTGAAGTTTGGAACTCAGTTGACCCTCACCACAGTGTGAGCTTGTACTGTTGAGGTTTATGAAATGCTCAATACAAACGTGCTTCACCCCAGCCAAGGGTTCCATGTTGATGAAGAACGTGTGCTACTCTCTTTTCAGCCAGACTAAGACCTGAGGCCATCACTTACTTAAAAGCAGTCCTAAAAAAAGATTCCGCCTGCAAAAAAACTTGCCTGGTAGTTAGATTTCTTGAGGGTTTCTAACCAGGGGGCAGTAGTCCCCAGTTTCTCAACAGTGATTACTATGCTGAGTGGTTATAGATGCAACGATCCCCAAATCAAATATACAAAGCCCTAACAGAAATCTCAACAAATAGCATACCAGCTGAAAAGTGTAACCATTTTTAAATATGAATGGATTTGTCCTAATTGGTAAATCTCAGATTCATGTGAATCTGGTCCTTTATTAACCATGACTCTTGTTATTTTCTCAACACTACAGTATTACTATCATGGCCATTGAAAAGAGCAACAATTTGGGACCCATTGCTACAGATATCCTTTAAAGGGCTACAGACCATTACATCAGTGTCATTTGAACACCTATACCCACAAAATTTTCACACAGCATAGATACGACAAATGTAATAAATCTATCTGCATGTCATGATTGGTCTATATACATATACACAAAGTATATAGAAATGTCACAACTTAGAATAGTTCTTTTCCTAGGACTCTTTCACCCAGAAAAAACATCTGGCCTCTTTCGATTAACAAGTCATAAATGAAGACTTTGAAGAAAGACTACGAATGATAGGAATATAAATATGTTGAAGAAGGAAGTTTCTTTTAATTTCTAAAATATAGAAAAGCCCTAGCCGGTTTGGCTCAGTGGATAGAGTGCTGGCCTGCGGACTGAAGCTAAGGGGTCCCGGGCTTGATTCTGGTCAAGGGCACATGCCAGGGTTGTGGACTGAATCCCCAGTAGGGGGCGTGCAGGAGGCAGCCGATCAATGATTCTCTCTCATCATTGATGTTTCTCTCTCTCTCTCCCTCTCCCTTCCTCTCTGAAATCAATAAAATAAAATAAAATAATTTTAAAAATAGGAAAAAATTATCAAGGTTCATTTGCCTTAGATCTCAAGAAATAGATGCATATTCCTAATGAACCTTGAATTTTTGGATCAATAAACTATAATATAAATTATAACTAACAATAGAGACAGTGAACGATAAAGTACATTAATAAAATAAGTAGTGGAGAAAAGTAATACAGAAGCGAGGGGGGAACAAGGGCATGCTAATCAGGCCATGAGTGCTGTTTAAGTGATCCAGGAAGGTGTCAGAGATAAACTGACATTTGAGCAAAGACCTGAAGATGGTGAAAATTGAAATAAGAATCTCACTTTTCTGTCAGAGAGAACAAGTTTAGGAATGTATGACATATAAACACATTTGAAGAAAACATTGAACAATACTCATTTTTTGGTCCTCACTCACATTAGTGGATTTCAATATGTATGGTTTCTCTTGTTTGAATTGAGTTCTGATAAAAATAAAAATTGAGAATGGAAATATGGAGAGAAAAATTATACTTGCTTTCAACTAATTTGTTTTTCCATGTTGTATTGCATATTTTATATATTTAAATATTGGTTTTTCAGCTGTAGCCCAAAAGGGCCCCTTTGGAAATGACCTAGTTCATCTCTGTGGAATATATTTCCTGCATTTAAAAATCACACCATAAAAAAGTAACTCCATAGTGTCTGTATTCCATCAACCTTAGCCTATTTTCTAATTACAGTGCATGCATGCTCCTTCTAAAGTTGATTTTCTCTCTATATAAACATCTTAACAGACTTATTTTTAGATCTTTGTTTAGCTTGATTTTATTCCATTTAGAAGAAGGGCATTTTGATTTTTCCAGAGAAGTCTGTATGGTTATGATTAACTATCAAATATGGAACCCTATTGAAAGTAAAAACTATCTTTAATGGCAAAAAAATAGAATATATATATCCCTGGTTCCACAAACTCAGTTTGAAGAAGATAAACTTTGAATTCTAAATTTGCGAGCATCTTCAATGTGCTTAGCATTTTATAGAGAAAAGACTAAAGTCCAAGATGTTACATTGGTAATAATAAGTTAACTAGGCAAGCATGTTAAATTATTAAATTTGGAGAATACATTGTGCTTATTATGTTACTTACCCTTGCAATGAACTAGAAAATGAATGTGGTCATTCCAGACTGGTTAAATTGGAAATATATTTTACACAGATGTGTCTAATGTAGTTTCCTGGCAAGGGAATAATGCACACAACTTATATTTATAAGTTTACAAATCTGGTGTTATATTACGATGCCATTCTGTAAAATCAGATTTTCCCCTCTGCACTTTGGTTTTCACTTTCAGGATATACTTGCCTCCTTTTATCATTTAAAGTATCTTTATTAAAACACTATTTTTTCCAGAGCCTTCTGAGTTTGTTTCACTTATGGGTAGAATGGGGGTTGTGAATTGGAATAGGAGAGAATTTATGGATAACAGTGAGTGACCTATTCAAAACCAACCGATTCACCCTCTTTAATTAGTGCTGAATTGATTTTTAGAAAATCTTATTTCTGCTGCCAACTTGGTTGAAATTCAGGTTTCTTTTTATTTTGTTTTGGATCTTTTTCTAATGTTAACTAGTTTCATTTCCATCTGTTAAGATATCTAGACTATTAAAATGTCCATTTCAGTTCTTTTGGCAATTTTCATAGATAAATCCAGCCCCAAAGATGATGAATAGACTATTCATTAACATCTCTGATATCTTACCCTTTATGATTATGTGTGTGTGTGGTAATTGTTTAGTTACTTTTAGTGCATGCATTTACTTTTAGTGCATGCATTTTAAAGGACATTTCAGCAGACTGAATTTAGGACAGAAATAACATACATTTTTATTACATGTACTTTTTTGGTTAATGAATAGTAATTATTACTCACTGCTTCAGAACCCCTAATAGAATGGTTACAAACTCATTCCATTCAAAAATCTTAGCATTTTCACGTGATAGTAGACACAGGCAGCTTGGAAAGGCAGAGCAGGTTAGGATGAAATGATTGTGTGTCAGTGTAAATTGCTGCTGGGCCATTATTTTAGTACTAAAGGTAGCTAATATATGTTCCCTCTCTGGGTACCCTGTAAGAGGAAGCTTAGTTAATTAGTAATTTTCTCAAACCAGCACTCAGAATGTCCAGGAGCCAGGTAGGCGATAATCACTAACAGTTATGGTTAATGATATTTTGGTCCTATTCAAAACGTCCACAGAAACACTTGGTCCAAGTTGATCCATCAACTTAACCCCATGAGCCATTACCAGCTAGATTACCAAGGCAAAAAAAAAAAAATTACTATTGCCAATAAAGTCATAATACAATAACTGGCCAGTTAAACATGAGAGCAATTTTTATGTATTAATCCTGTAAACCAAAAGGAGAAATAAACTTCATGGGATTTTTGAACCCACGGGCATTTTCTAAGTGTGGACATCTTCGGCAGGACCAAATAAATACCAGAGACTAGTTGCTGTGGACCAAATAGACTCATTTGGACAGGACCAAATTTCAAGGGCCTTTTGGTATGGACTAAATGTCTCTGTAAACATGGTGGATAGGACCAAACCTCTATAATTGGCTCATGTGTTGTTTCCTCCATAGTAAGAGTTAAAATGGGAACAGTGTGGGGGGGAGGGGATAGGAAATGTCTTACTTGACTGGAATTGTAATACAGTGACCCTACATCCTTTGGCGTGGTAGGCACCTAAAACTCGTTCTCAGATACATGTTATCCTAAGATTTCAGAGCTTCCTTTGCTGTGCTTTTCAATTTCAGCTCCTTTGATGGAAGCACCTGCCCTAATCTTGGCTACACTTCACCACTGATTAGCTTCTGCTCCTGCCAGGAACCCCAACTTTTAAAGGGACTTCAGACTAATAGTCCCACCACCATACAGAATGTATGTCAAGATTCCTAAGTAATTCTGAGAAGGCCCTTTCCCCAGCCTAAAGTTGGGGAGATGACACCCACCATACCACTCTTTCCTAAGCCACTCTCCTCACATCCTCTTCCCATGCCTAGTCTTTCACACATTTTCCCTGTGCATGAGGCTCTTCTCCACATGTCTTTTAGACTTCTCCATCTTCGTGTGGCAAGTGTCTTCCAAATGTCATATCTATTGTACATGTGAGCCTAACATCTTGTCACGTCCAACTCATACATGTTGGGTACATGCTGAGTGCCACAGTCCTTTGGTCTATTTGACTTCCATTTAGTGAGTGACAAACACTAAGTAGGTGCTTACAATCAACAGTATTTAATTGTATTTGTGACTCTGTGCTACAGAGAAGTCTGGGTGACAAAGAGCATTTTTAAAGGAGAACGAAAAATAGTTTTGGGGATCAGAAGAGTTAACTCTTTGGTGCTTGTTCTTTTGGTTGAGCACAAAAGGGTAACTGGAAATTGACTAAGCAAAGGATGAGGAAGAAAAGAAATGTTCCAAGATGAGGGAAAGCACTTGCAATGCTCCAATTTTTCATAATGCCTGAAATTTTCTTGGGTTTCAGCTACTAACTCCATAATATCACTAAGATTTTTAAATTTAAAAGAAGAGGAAAAAATCCTTACAGCACTTGACAATTACACTGAATTCCAATCCTTCCATGTTATTGTATTCATTTATTCACTTGTCAAATATGAATTGAACCTAAATTTTGTACACTTTATAAGTGATATAAATCTTTATGTGCCTCATCTTCTCTGATACACAGTGGTATTTATAACACATAAGGTAACATACCATGATGAAACAAGGTAAATACTAAAGCATAAGAGTTTAAATAGAAGGGACTATTTTATTCATTCATTCATTCATTCATTTTTAAGTTGAATATAAACAAAATATAATAAACTGCACACACTGAATGTGTACAAATTGATGTTTTGACAAATAAACACTCCTGTGAAACCATAAGCACAATGAATAAAATTAATCTATCACCCACCAAGTTTCTTTTTAAACATATGCCATAATATAGTGATAACAACTGGAACTTCCTTGACTGCTAAGTATTACATCTGTGTCAATTCTGGGTCAATGCCAATTGATTGGTTTTCCTCCTCACTGGAGGGTATTTTTCCTGCCTCCTTCTATGCTTTGTCATTTCTGAGGTGTGCCAGAAATCATGGACTTTAACTTGTTGGGTGATGGATATTTTTCTATTTCTAAAATTATTCTTGGACTTTTTTCTGAGTTGCATGTTTGTAACTTGGACACAGTCTGATTCAAGTCTTACTTTTCAGAGGTGTTTGTTGGACGGTAACCATGTTTAGTCCAAGACTAATTTTGCCCACTACTGAGGCAACCTTTTCTGTACTCTACTCAAGGCCCTTAGAGTCGGAGGTTTTCCAAACCAGCTGATGCAAACAGGTATTACTCTCAGAATTGTGAGTCCTGCACACTCTTACCTATCATCCTTAGGGTGGTTATTTCCTATCCTCAGGTCACTGCCTCAGCCACATGTGCTGATTAGTATTTGCAATAAGTGCCTGACAGTACGCTTTTGATTGCCCAAGGCACCCATTTCAAAAGCCATCCATCTTGAATAGACATATGGCCAATTGTATGATGCAATTACTGCCTGGCAAAATAGTGGATAAGGAATTAGGCCTTCCCCACCCATGAAGGTCACTCTCAGAAAGCCTCAGAAGGTCACTTCTCCCTTCCCTCACTCTAATTCCTGCTCCTCTGCTTTAAATTAGCCAATAAAGAGTGAACCTATAATACCCTAGACCAGTAGTCGGCAAACTGCGGCTGGCGAGCCACATTCGGCTCTTTGGCCCCTTGAGTGTGGCTCTTCCTAAGCCTTAGGAGTACCCTAATGAAGTTAATAACAATGTACCTACCTATATAGTTTAAGTTTAAAAATTTGGCTCTCAAAAGAAATTTCAATCGTTGTACTGTTGATATTCGGCTCTGTTGACTAATGAGTTTGCCGACCACTGCCCTAGACTTTCCACCCCTCAGACCCTAATAAAGGCAGAGCTCTCTCTCTCTCTCTCTCTCTCTCTCTCTCTCTCTCTCTCTCACTCTCTCACTCTTGGGCATGTCCTGCACCCCCTAGAACCCATGAGTAATATATCTTGTTACTCAGAGTTTCCTGATGGTTTCTTATTGAAGTCCATCCTGTGATTATAATGAGAACCACAAGAGCAAGTTTAACCATTAAACCAGGTGCCCTGTGTGCAAAATCTCTGTGGGCTCGCTAAGAGTGATGTGTGCCCTGGCAAGCACCACCCACATTCTTAACTAAGGGCACTTCCATCAACAGGCTCAGGACCCACGGAACAATAAGATAAACACCTGAGGGGACCCCTGGGCCATCTCCGGGGTTCTCTACACATACTGCCCGCTCCCTCAGGTACTCTGTCTTGTTCTCACCTAACTCTCAGCTCCATCTTAAAATGCAGGCTCCACCAGCTCCATCTGCAGTTCTCTTTCCCGCAGCAAGACTGAAGGCTCAGCAAGGCACTAAAGTAGGGAGATTGTAAGACTTAACTGGCTCTTCCTGTCTCAAAGAGATCACTGCCCTTCATTACTGACATCCAACAAAGTGCTTTTTCGTATCTTTTTATGTTTTATTTCTGTTTCAGCTAGAAGAGTAAATGCAATCCCTGGTACTTCATCTTGGCTGGAAAAAAATCCCATTCACTCCCTCTTTTATTCAATATCTCTAAAGACCACGTCTACAGAGGGGTATATAATCAGACAGCCTGATCAACTCAGCAGCGCATAGCTCTCCTGTCGCCAGAGCGTGAGGACCTGTGTGTGCTCACGTCTCGGTCCCCAGCACGAAACTCTGCCCAATTAACTGTCGATCGACAAAGGAGCCAGGAGCCAATGGCACCGTCTACCCCTTTGTGTGTGTTATCAGAGGCTTCCATATGTGGATCCACCCGGGGTCTGCTAATCTATGGGTGTGTACAGGCTTTGGGCATTCCCATCAGATAGGTTGTTTACCAGTACTAGTGGGGTTACAAGGGTGTATTCTTGGGTCTCACACAGTATTCCTATATCTAACATTAATTACTATAATAGTCCACACAGGGTTACATGCTTTAAGTCTTACATTCTAAGGTCCTAACATTAAGTACCATAATGATTACTATAACACTTTCTGCAAGATGACAGAAGAACAGCTAGTACCCCCCTCCCCCCCACCCTGAGACAAGACGGAGCTCTCGGGTGAGGAACGCTGGCCCCCTGCATCCAGACTGGACCAGCCCAGCTGCTGGACCCCAGAGGACAAGCACCACTGGGATCCCCATTAAGCCTGTACCCGCAGCATCAGGAACTTGTGTGAGTAATAAAGTGTTGTGTGGTTTGCATCTGCATATGTTTCATGTGGTGTAATTCCTTCGGCAGTTAATTGAATTATTTTGTGTATGCTTAAAATTAAAATGGAAGCTTCTGGTCTTTTCGGTCCTAGGCCTTCCCTTGCTCTTGCTTGCGTAGAGTAGCCTCTTTGCTAGCAACTACTTGAATGTCCCACATCTGAACAGTTAATGTTTATCTCAAGGGACGCCTTAGATAAACACCCCAGATCTCTTCCCAGGATTTACTTGGGACAATAAGGTCTGAAGCTAAGAGACCAGTTGGCTGGCTTCAGAAATGCAGGTGAAAGTTCCTGGTATGATGGATCAGAAGAATAGAATAATAGCAGAAGCAGTGAAAAAGCATTGGTTTCTAGAAATATTCTGAAAGGTAAAGCCAACAGGATATGCTAATGGCCTTGACAAGGGGCATGGGAACAAGAAAATCTAGGTGACTCCAAAGTGTTGGGCCTGGGAAACTGGAACACAGAGTTAACTGCATGGAAGGAGAGCCTGCTGGAGTCGGCATGAGGAGCCCAGGTGCAGGAAGAGAGGCAGAGGGTGGGTGAAAGTCCAGGAGTGCAGTTCTCTGCATGGCCCATGAAGTTCATACTGAGACATACTGACTGGTAAAACAGAGTGTGCAGGTCCATTGTGGTCAGATCACCGAAAACCGTGAGTTCCAGCAAAGGACTGTGTAATCTGCAGTGTTTGTGAGAGAATCTAGGTAAAGCTTTTGAGGAACTCCAGTGAAAAACTAAAAGTTTACAAGAGCTTCACACCCAAGTTTTGAGTACTCTGCAGATGCTGCTGCAATGCTAAAAGACAGAGCTAAACAAAATTCTTTAGTAAGAGCTTCTCCCTAAGTTTCTGAAACACCAGATAAGCCAATGTGGCATAGCTGGAAGATGCTGAAAGGAGTTTTTAGGGGTGAAATCAGCAGGTTTAGGAAATTCAAGGAATTAAGGGGTCCATGGCAAAAACACAGGGCTACAGAGCTGCAAAGGGTCCATTTCCATTCAATAAGGGGACTGGGAGCTGCAGAAGGGTGTACATTTACAGAATAAAGGGAAGGAAGCCCCTCACTCACAGAGAGAAGAAAGCCCAGAGGGAACAGGGAAACAATAAGGGAGAAGGGAGCCTCACTTGTCCCAAGTGAGGTTCAACCTTTGAGCTCAGGAGTTGCTATGGTGACCAAATCCAAGGGGAATAGTGACCAATCAGAGGGGATATCAAGGCACAAAGATCAGCAGCCTTTGTAAACCTTGAAAAACGGATTCACTGGGACTCTTTCCCTCTTGCCACGTGAGAGTCTGTGCTTCCTTCTCAATAAATTTCCACCTTTGCTCTATCACCTTTTTTCCGTGGTTTCATTCTTCAACTCCACCAGACAAGAGCCCGGGAACCATCCCGCCCAGGCGAACACCAGGCGTTTCCAGTCCAGATGTCCCGTATCAATGCTGAGGACTACGGCTCAGGCCGAGTTGGTCTATAGTAATAAATGATGCAATGCTGTGACTCATTTTGAGCAAAGGCCTCCTACAGGCTGTCATACACCAAAACAGAAGTCACAGATGGCAGGTGACACATGGATGAACATACTGTGCATGAAAACAGGGCCACATACTAAAGCTGACACGTTCAGGGGAGGTCTACATGGCGGGTCCGACAAATTCAAAGACCAAAAGTAACTAATAGGATGGTCTGAAGATAAAAATGCCTAACGGAAAGCGAGCCGTGGTGGTAGTCACGTCCTATACCTTGATAAACATCAATCTTTACCTTGAGTAAGCCTTCTATTGTCTTTTAGCATCTAAGATAACATGCCTTTGAAATGCCAGAGTAATTTCTTCCAGACCCCTCAGGGTATAACCTCCCACCAGAGCACCAGACCACAGAACCTCTCATTGTTACCTTATTGCCCAGCAATTATCACCAGTTTGGCTCAAATAAACTCATAAAAAATCTCTACAGGTTTAGACATTTCTTATGTCGATAATACAAATGTTAATATACTCAGCTCTGTGAAGGAAAGGGATAGCAGGAAAAACCCAGGATAGATAGGAAGTTTTGGAGTAATCCTAATTTCACTGTGGCCAGCTATGATGTCTAGGTAAGGCATATAGTTGCTCAGTGATGTAAATGTTTTGTCACTAGAGTAGAAAGAACATCTCATCTACCACTTAGAATCAAGTGAATTCAACAAAAAGTCAAATGGCTCTTCCTACTTCTCCCTTCATGTGATAGTTACTTTTATGTGAAAACTTGAGAGTCACAGTGCTTGGGGGAATGTTTGTGAAGGTGTTTCCAGATGAGATTAGCATTTGAATCAGTGGGCTCAGTAAATTAGGTTGCCCTGCCCTATGGGGATAAGCATCATCCAATAGGTATCATCCTTCTCCCCTGCCTCACAGACTCCCTGATTGAACCAGAATATCTCATCTCACCTTCTCCTGCCCATGGACTACCAAGCATGTCAAAAGCAAAGGGTAACACGGGCCAAATAAACAAGGTTTAAGTTTATGTGGGCTGCAAAAAAGCAAAAAAAAGCTTCAATTTTCATAGAAACACAGGTTTATTTCAATAGAGACATGCTGAATACAAAGGGCTGAAATAAATGAGTAATTTTTAACATAAAATAATAGAACATTTTAATAAAAATTAATATTCTTTTCTTGAACATTAACTTACCAGACACTGAATAACTGCATAAATTAATAAGTGTAAAGCAAATAAACGTATTTTTCTTGTTCTCCGAAAGCAAAATATTTCCTGTTGTGCACACAAAACAAGTCAGTCCAAGACTAATGATGTGGCAATCAGCTGCTAAACTATTTGCTGCTAGTATTAGTGGAGAGAAATGGTGCGCGTGTAAGGGAAATGAATGCAACACGATTATAATAATCAGTCATTAGCAAAACTTGTAGTTCGTTATTAATAATCATGTACAAGAAGATATTGTAAAAATTAAGTTACAAATTTTTTTATTAAAACATTTCTTACATACCGTTATATTGGCTTGGACCACAAAAATATTTGTTGTGGGCCACATGCAGCCCGCAGGCCGCGAGTTTGACATGCCTGATTTACACCATGTACTACCCTGGTTCTCGGACCTTTGCACTTGGACTGAATTACATCACCAGCTTTCTTGGGTCTCCATCTTGCAGAGAGCAAAACATTGGAGGTGATTTAGCTATCTACCTATCTGTTATACAGCTCCTTATAACTTAGGCATACTAAGCAATATTGACAACTTGTATTTAGTAGAACATAAACACATGAGCACTCATTTAATATATTTTCATGAGCCATGATATGAGCTACATCACCCCTCTCTGTAGGCTACATGATTGTTCCTGGAGCTTAGCATATACAGAAACAAATTGGATGTTCTCTTAAAACAATTGTCTCACAGGATAGAGGTAATATTTCTATTTGAATGGAGGAATATGATGGCCACGGTCAGTAAAAACAAGACCTAAGGGTTTAAATTGTTTTCATAAGCTACGTATATGAAAAAAGGGGACTACGCCTATTAATTAACTCATTTATTCTGAACATTTCATACCCTTTGTCATTTCTGTGAATTTATTTTTGCTATTCCTCCATGCTCTGTCTGCCATTCTGTGCCCAGAAAACTCATCTTCATTCACATGCCTACAAAGGGCACTGGGTCTTTCACTGGGGGGCCCCGTCACCAAGAGCTACATGTGCTCAGTCCCTTGTTCCCAGATGGCCGTTCTACGGCAGTGAAAGAATCTAGCCAGTGGTTCTTGCAGGTGGTAATTTTATCTTACACATCTCTTCTCTGCTTATCCTGAGGGTTCTCATAGTAGATGACTTTATCTTCCTCTGTCTCTTTATCTTCCTGGATTCCCAAGAATATCACAGCACTAGCCAAGTATGTTCAGTAACTATATCCTGGTGGAAGTCAACTGGATTTCTTGAATATTTTGTTTGTCTCCTGCTAAGACAAGGCCTTAGAGAGCTAGGTGCTATGGAAACAGATTTATATAAATACATCCATATGAAATGCGCTCTGCCAAAGCTCTCAGCTACTTAGAGTGAATTTCTTTAAACTAAAATCTCTTCAAATAATTTTGCTGGAAACCTGTGCAGTCGGGCCATGCTTTTTAAAATGCTTTCTATCAGATCACATTACCTACCTACACACTGTGGGAAATGTCACTTCAGAAAAGCCTGGTTGGCACAATTCCCCTTGCTCTATCACACGCTGTCTTAAATGGTTACCTTCATCACTGTTTAGGATAGGTAAGTCCAGGTGAGAGGTAGTACTTTTTTTAATGTTATTTTATTCTGGCCTCACCTAAAACATGTAGGGAGCGTGAAAACCACCAGAGTGAGGAAGAAGAAACCTTTCCACTTTGACATTTTCGGCTTTTATACATATGCATATCTAGATACATCCATTGACTCATTTAATAACAAAATTTATGAATATTTAATAAGCATAAACTATTTACCAGGCAAATTATTAAGGGAGAAGGTACAGTGGTAAATGAAAACCATGGCATCAACCCTTGTGGATTTATAGTATATGATATATTTTTAAATAAGGACCCAATGAGACTCAAAAACTAATATATTCCTTAAGCATTTAATAATTTGACTCCAATCCAGATTTCATAAGTTTCTGTTTTCAGTGATATCCACTGGTTTTAACAGCCTCCTTAATAGTGATAATTAAAATTAAATTAACACATTGCTTTTACTGATGGCAAAAAAATACAACATGCTGAAATTTATTTCAGGATGAATCAAAATTATTAAATAATTAGAAAGAACTATTCTGGCCAGAAAATTAAAAAATGGGTGTAATTAGAGCTGCCACCTGGGCCAGAATCCCAAGATGGGTGGCACAGTAGGCAAAGTGCCCGAGAGTCACATAAGCTGAGAATCTGATTCATTGTTCTCAGTGGGAGCAGTTCTTTGATATTTGCTATATTTTCATTATCTCCCATGCCCATGAGAATCTCCTACACAAGTTCAGATTTTTAAATCTTAAGAGAGAGTTCATGACTAAAAAATAAAAAAGAAAGAAATATGCAGATCCAAAGTCATAGAAGCCTGAACAGACTGTTGAACCTCAGAGGGAAGGCAGGGGGAGTGGGTGGGAAGAGATCAACCAATGAAATTGTATGCATATATGCATAACCTGTGGACACAGACAATGGGGTGGTGAGGGCCTGGGGGGTTGGACAGGAGCGGGCTGGAAGAGGTTTATGGGGGAGAAAGGAGGATCTATGTAATACTTTCAACAATAAATATTTAAAGAAAAAGAAATATGTAAGTAGAAGAGGATGAAGAGGATATATATATATATATATATATATATATATATATATCCATATATCCCTGCAGGGATTGGGCTGAAACCAGCTCTTTGACAATCCCAAGGGGTTCAGGATTTCATGAGGGTGCAGGCCAGGCCGAGGGACCCCACCCCGGTGCATGATCAGGGCTGGGAAGGGACTACAGGAAGGCTACAGGGCGTGTCCAGCCCGTCTTGTCCAGTCCCAATTGGCTGGACCCCAGCAGCAAGCTAACCTACTGGTCGGAGCATCTGCCCCCTGGTAGTCAGTGCGCATCATAGCGACTCATCAACCGGTCAAATGATCGGTCAGACACTTAGCATATTAGGCTTTTATTATATAGGATATTTCTTAAACCACCACTCCCTTTCCAGGAAACAGAAAACTAACATTGGCTTTACTTAAAAGGCTGGTTCCCAAGAATTTCCACTGTCTCAGGCATAAGTCATGACAAAACATAAATAAGACATAGTGAGTTGGAGAAAAATTGCTCAGCCTGGGGTCTAACTATGTTCTCCTACAGCAAAACCTCTCAACCTGCAGGAGGACAGCAGATCTGCAAGGAGCCCCCCAGGGGGAGAAACTGTCTGCCTGGATGATAGGTCTGTGTCAAAACAACAAAACTCTACAAGGTTTTAGAGCAATGCTTCCAAGAGAGTAGCAAATACAAGCTGAACTTCCATTTCTGGCAGGAAGGAATGCAAGCATCTATCTGTTTGGTGAAGCCATGAAAATAACCTGCACGTGATCACATTACAAGCAGATGTGGAAGAATGAATATATTGGTTAGTAAACACTCGAATATTGTCGGCTAGGGCTCCGTTTGATTTCTATGTAGGCACATCAAATCGAATGACTGCCTCAGCTCTCTCTAGAATCCCAAACTACTCCTCAATGACCAGAAGGAATGTAGCTTTTCCACCAGGATATCTTCTCCACTAATTTCCTTTCACAAGCAAATTAACATTTCCTGAAATTAAGACAAAAGTAACATTTCTGTCAATATTTGGTCTTAGTTCACAGGAGATTTAAATGCCTTTAACCTTTAAATGTTGGTTATTTGCCCTCCAGAGTGACATAACTTCCATCTCGTGAGTTCTCTTTCATTCTCTGCCTCTTCACAATCATTATCTACTGGGAAAATTAATACACTATTTTTCTCAGTTGTAGCAAAATTCTTCTTAGGAAAGATGATGATTTTTAGGGATTTCTCAGACACAAACACATCTCATTCATTTAGGATGTGTACATCTCAGTTGCCCAACCCATTCCTCTCCACCTGCAAGTCCTGCATCCTAAACACCTCCATGTTTTCTGAATAATGTACATATTTTTACTACATCCATTTTATAAATGTTCTACTCAATTTTTATGAAGAAAGTTATGCTTTTAGCACGCACACATTATTGCATTTCCCTTTCTCTCTCTCTATCTCTTTCAAGGGCACACACACACTCATAGCCACCCTCTGTCCCTCCAATATAACTGTATGACATAAATAAAACTTGTGGTTGAATCAATATTCATATCTACATCACAGATTAGCTCAGTATTATTTATACTTTACCCTAGTAATATACTGTGATTACCTTTCCTTTTATGCTCATTGTTTTGCTTTTTTTAGAAATAATAATGGCTTTGTTTTTTTCATTTAACATGTTTAATCCTTTCTAACACAACAGCAAAATCCCTCTAAGTACTATTTCTCACATGACTGAACCCTGACATTTTCATTATCTGTCTGCGTGCTTGTTATTTATTTAAATAGCTTTGCATCTCCCATAGCAGTCACACCTCACCATTCCTTTTCTCCTCAGTTCCTCTTCCCCAGTTTCCAAAATTCTCTCTTAAATCAGCCATATTATTTTGGTTAATGAGTTAAATGAAACTGTCACATGTGCACTATTTTCTAGAAATTTGTAAATCATTTTTTGAATAAGGCCTTTGACAGATATATATATATATAATCAAAATGAGAGAAACTACAAAAAAGAAAAAACAACAACAAAGAAAAACTTGTAAGAGAAAAGGAATAAAACAATATGCTTATATATGGGCAAATCTAAATGAGTATTCATCATCTTTGTTTGGACTAAAATAAATAATTTGAAGGAAATTTAAGAAAATAGAACTAAAAGTGGACAAAATTAAGAGTAAGTTGATCATAACTAATGTACTTTATGTTTCTTATATTATTCAGGAGAAGGCTAAAGGTATTACTTAATCTAAGACTTTATTATATAAATTTATTATAAACTAGAGGCCCAGTGCATGAAAATTCATGCACCCAGGGTTCCCTCAGCTTGGCCTTCACCCTCTTGCAAATCAGGAGCCCTTGGGGGGGTGTCTGACGGACGGCTTAGGTCCGCTTCCCCTCCCCGCTCCCCATTCAGTCAATTTGCATATTAGGCTTTTATTATATAGGACTAGAGGCCCGATGCACAAAAATTTGTGCACTCGGGGGGGATAGGGGGGGACCCTCAGCCAGGCCTGTGCCCTCTCGCAGTCTGAGACCCCTCGAGAGATAATGACCTGCTGGCTTAGGCCTGCTGCCTGGTGGCAGAGGGCAGGCCTAATCCCTAGGTGCAGTCCCTGGTCGGGCTCAGAGCAGGGCCGATTGGGGAGTTGGGGCGCTGCCCCCTGTCATGCACAGAGCAGGGTGGATCGGGAGGTTGTGATGCCACCCCAGCCACGCTCAGGGTAGGGCCGATTGGGGGGTTGGGGCACCGCCCCTGTCACACTCAAGGCAGGGTCGATGGGGAGGTTGCGGTGCCACCCTCTGTCATGCACATAGCAGGACCGATCAGGGGGTTGGGATGCTGCCCCCTGTCACGCACAGAGCAGGGTCGATTAGGGGGTTGGGGCGCTGCCCCCTGTCATGCACAGAGCAGGGCCCATCAGGGGGTTGGGGAGCTCCCCCCTGTCACACACAGAGTAGGGCCGATAGGGGAGTTGGGGCACCACCCTCTATCACCCACAGAGCAGGGCGGATCAGGGGGTTGGGGCAATGCCCTCTATCACACACAGAGCAGGGCCAATCAGGTGGTTGGGGCGCCACACCCTGTCACACACAGAGCCTCAGGGCGATCAGGGGGTTGGGGAGCTCCCCCCTATCAGGCATAGAGCAGGGCCTGTGGGGAGGGGGGATTGGGGCGCCGCACCCTGTCACACACAGAGCAGGGCAGATAGGGAGGTTGTGGCCCTGCCCCCTGTCACACACAGAGCCGCAGGGCGATCAGGGGGTTTGGGCGCTGCCCCCTGTCACGCTGATCCCGATGCTGGGAGGCATATTACCCTTTTACTATATAGGATAGAGGCTTGGTGCACGGGTGGGGGCAGGCTGGTTTGCCCTGAAGGGTGTCCTGGATCAGGGTGGGGTCCCCACTGGGGTCCCTGGCCAGTCTGGGTGAGGGGTGGAGGGCTGTTTTCTGGCTGGCAGGTGACTGAAGCTCCTTTTTTTCTTTTTTATTAATTCTGGGCCAGCTTTAGCTCTGAGGCTTGGCTCCAGCTCTTAGGCCTCTGCTGCTGAAAGCAGGTGACTGGTTTGTTTGGGTTCTATAATCGAAACACTCTTTCAACTCCAGCTCTGAGATCTCAGCTGGCTGAAAGCAGGTTTAGCTTCTATATTTGTAACAATGTTTCAAACTGCAAGCTCTGAGGCTGGCAGCGGCAGGCGGGGAACGTTGGAGTACTCCGTCACTGAAGCAAGCAAGCCTCATGTTCGCTTCAAGCTGCCTGGCTGCCGGCCGCCATCTTGGCTGGCAGTTAATTTGCATATCGCCCTGATTAGCCAATGGGAAGGGTAGCAGAGTGACACCAATTTGCATGTTTCTCTTTTATTAGTGTAGATAGGGTAACCATAAAAACAGAAAAAGTTGAAAAAGTCTAACTATTTGAGAAAAACATTGAATTAAAAAACACTTCAAGCAGTCATAGAAATAAACATAAAGGAGAAGCATTAAAATATCAGAATAATTAGCATAAAATATGATAGAATTAAAATAGTAATAGTAGCATAGACTGAATTTTGAAATGTGTTTTTATTTAAAGGGCACACACTTAAATCATAAGGACACTGAAAAGCACATAGAAAAGTCAAAGACTGAAAAAAAAGTATCAGGTAAATGCTAACCAAAAGACAACCATACCTCAATTTGTTAGAGATAAAATAGTTAAAGCACATTATTATAGATATGAGAACCTCTGAGTTATGATACAATGTATAATCAAAATGAAAACATAAAAACTTTCAATATTTACCCATCTATTTACAACACAAAAAGAAAAAATTGACAGGACTAATTTCATACTACAATTGAAGCTAAATATATCAATGAATAATACATTCATTCGAGCCTCTTTTTTTGTTAAATGAAAGTACATAATTGGAAATGGTAAAAATAAACCATTTTTAAAAGGGAAAAATATTACTTCACTAAATGTTACTTGTGGAAACATTGTCTTATGATAAGTAGTTATACCTCTATATCATAGGAATGTTTCAGAATAATTTTTTTTTAATATTTTATTGATTTTTTTACAGAGAGGAAGGGAGAGAGATAAGAAAGTTAGAAACATCGATGAGAGAGAAACATCGATCAGCTGCCTCCTGCACATCCCCTACTGGGGATGTGCTCGCAACCCAGGTACATGCCCTTGACCGGAATCGAACCCAGGACCCTTCAGTCCGCAGGCCGATGCTCTATCCACTGAGCCAAACTGGTTTCGGCGTGAGAATAATTTTTTGAGATATTAATTTCTGCTTTGCTTTGCTTTGCTTTTTTAAAAATATATATTTTATTGACTTCAGGGAGGGAGAAGGAGAGAGAGATAAAAACATCAATGAGGGAAGAGAATCATTGATCGGCTGCCTCCTGCATGCCCCACACTGGGTATTGAGCCCGCAACCCGGGCATGTGCCCTGACCAGGAATAGAACCATGACCTCCTGGTTCATAGGTCAATGCTCAACCAGTGAGCCACACAGGCCAGGCAAGAATTAATTTCCCATTCACCCTACTCACATATATTCAAGGACTAATAGGGGTTGGAGACTCGTCCCCTCAAGCCACATTGAAAAGATTTGATTTTTCAAAAGGAACTGAATTGTATTAGGCTCCCTGGAGTAGAGAGAAGCCCTGGGTTTACAGTAGGAAGGCTGGGGTGTCAAAAGCTGGAAGGCAGCCTCCAGGAAGGTAGAGCTGGAGATCTGGTGCTTGTGTGTCTGTGTTTCCATGGCAGTAAGAGTTGGGTAGGGGTTACATGGTAGAGATCTGGTCCCCTCTAGAGCCTCTGATAGGTTGGCATTTAGACACAGAGGCTCATGGTGCCCAAGGGCCATGCCTGGGGAACTACAAAAAAGACTTCTTGTTCCAATTTGGTAAGGGGAGGTGGGATGGAATGAACCACAGCACCATAGCAGGAGGCACAGTAAATAAACAGAAGACTGAAGCCCCTTCTCCTATTTTCTTTCCTTATTTTATTTTATTTTATTTTATTGATTTCAGAGAGGAATGGAGATGGAGAGAGAGAAACATCAATGATAAAAGAGAATTGTTGATTGGTTGCCTCCTTCACACCTCCCCCCCCACCCCCACTGGGATTGGAGCCTGCAACCCAGGCATGTGCCCTGACCTGGAACCAAACACTGACCTCCTGGTTTATAGGTCAATGCTCAACCACTGAGCCACGCCAGCCAGGCCTTCTCCTATTTTCTAAATTCTACCAGCACCAGCACCTCACCTTGAATATGACTTCAGGGAGGTCAAAGGGGAGGTCGAATCATCCCCCAAAGCACAAATTAGGTTAAATTGCTCTCCCCTTTCTAGCAAGTGAGAGCTGGGAGTATGACTTAATTTTATTTTTGAAAGTGTTACCACATTTTTATTCACTAGAGAATTAAAGAGTACGATTCATATTAATACATACCACAAAAAGTTTTCCTGTAAAACATTTTATTTTCAATGTGCATATGTTTGACATTCTCCAGAGGACTACATTTGAGGCCTCCAGGTCTTATAAAAATCCTTTGGTCTAATTGAAACTGATTTTATATTTTGCTGTCTACATTTTTCTGAATCTGTTTGGTTTATTTTTGGTAAAATGATAAAAAAAAAAATAGTGTAGTCTTTTCACTAATGGAAAGCATCCTCAATAAAAATCAGCTCTCTTCATCCCCTTAGCATTTGAAAAGGATGCAGCACATGGTAGATGCTAAGTAAATAATGGATGAAGGAGCCCTGTGCCACCCCCAATTCCCTTTCTCCTGCGGAGTAACCGAGCCAACACAGTCAAGTGAGCTGTACAGAGTTACAGAGTCAAAGTCAGAATTAAATTGCAGATCTAATTCGAATGTCTTTTTCTTGGCACCGAACCCCTATGTTTCAAACTTTGGACCATGATCCACTAGTGGGTCTCAAAGTCAATATAATTGGTCAGGATTGGCACTTTAAAAATGAAATAGAAGAGAGAAAAAAATGACGGAATAGCACACAGAGCACAGCCAGCACAGCACAGAATAACACAGGCTGCAAAACAGAACAAACCAAAGAAAATCCAGTGTGTCTAGCACAGTAAGGACTCAGTAGTGTTTTGTAAAACTTTTGCATATATAGGGTCAATAGGTAAAATGCATTTTTTTGCCATGAGCCTAAAAGGGTAGGAAGCCAATAAACGAGACTGTTTTCCCTAATCGCTCTTTAACATTTGCCAGAAGAAAATATCAACTTCTGACCTGGCTTTTCTAACTCTGTCCCCTACATCTCATTTACATGTTGTTGTTTTTTTTAAATCATGAAATATTCTATATTTACCAAAGGTTAAGAAAACAGCAATAGGGATCCCTATGCACTAATAGATTAACCTAGAGCCCTATTTGCTCTCTGTCCTCCCAAGCCCTCTTTTCCTAGGCCCCCCTCCCTTCTTTCCTCAAAGGCTCCACCCTAGTCTTAGTATAACCCCCATTTCTTCCCAGAGGGCAGCTAGTACAGTAGGTCCTCAGGTTACATCGGAGATCCGTTCCTATGGCACAACATAATGCGATTTTTGCCGTAAGTCGGAACCCACCTACATAAGCACCTACGTCACTCACATGGAGCACATACACAGCAGTAAGGAAGTGAAACAGTAAAAAAAAATTAAAAGAAAGATAACAATTCCTGACCTTTACTTGTGGTAAATAATAAGAAACATAAAGCACATATGTACATACGTCGAAATGACAGAACTTTTTTTTTATATAAATAAATGGGAGATGGGGATATAACCATGAAACCACGTACTTCGAGTCCGACGTAACCCGAGGACTGTCTGTATTTTGAAATTGCTGTGCATCGTCCCATATATTGGTATGTGGTTTCACACACAGTTATTTACCCACAATTCATTTATGCATCGTTGTATATGCGGCACTCATTTGGTTACATATCTTCCCCAGCCTAAGTTTTTGAGCTGTATCCATTCACCATGAGAAAGACTCTTAAATTACTTTCACAAGCAGTTTACAATGAATATCTTTATACAGGGTCTCTTGTGCGCCTGTGCTATGAGAATTTCTCTACCTTAGATCTAGAAATGAAGTTTCTCTACCTTAGTAGCTTATGGGCACCTTCAACATTCCTAGGTTTGAAGAAGTGATTGCATGTACCAATTTACCCTTGCACCAGAAGGTATAACTTTTAGGGGCGCACATCCTTGACAACATTTGAAGTTATCAGACATCATTTTTTACCAGTTATTGGGTATGATATTACTCATTTAATTGGGATTTTGCTCATTATTAGTAATGCTGAGCAATTTCTATGCTCAAAAAATGGTTTATTGGCCATTCCTGTTTTTTTCTTTTTATATTACTTGTTGCACCATTTTATTTTTTTCTGCTAGGAAGGAGAGGTTATCCTTTTTCTTATTGATTGGTAGAAATTCATTATATATTGTGATTACTAATCAGACCTATATACAAGTCTCTTCTCTATCCTGTGACATTTATTTAAAATTCATGGTATATTTCATTGCATGGAAGCCTATTATCATTGCTATTGTAAATTAATCAAAATTATCAATCTATTACTCTATCAGGTAATAATTTATTTCTTCTTAGAAATCATTTCTCATTCTAATAATATCCACATAGCCTCTGAATTATATTTCACAAGTTTTATCATTTTGATTTCCACATCATCTTTAATGCATATAAAATATATTTGTGTTTCTGGAATGATGTGAGAATTTGGTTTACTTTCCATTGGATAGTCAATTATGTATGAGTTGGCAATCCCTTCTGGCATGATGTCTAATACTATTTTTCTCATATATTTTTATTGCTATTTTTTTTTTTTTTTTTTAGAGAGAGGAAGGGAGAGGGGTAGATAGAAACATCGATGAGAAAAATCAACAATCAGCTGCCTCCTGCATGCCCCCTATGGGGAATCAAGTCCTCAACCAGGGCATGTGCCCTCACCTGGAATCCTGGAATCCAACCAGCCACCTCCTAGTTCCAGGGTCACTGAGCCACACTGGCTGGAAGGTCTAATGCTATTTTTAATTCATGTATCAAGCACTCATATAAATTCGGGTATTTTGAAACTATTTTATTTGTTTTATTTTTCTGACATGCATAAACAGAAACTTGCTTTATTTAGATTTAACAACTTAAAAACTGATGAGCCATATTTTTCCTCCTCTTCCTTATGGATTTCTTACCTACTTTAGTCTCTTCCTCTTAAATATAAATTTTATAGTCAGCTTTTTAGGTTTTTTGTGAAATTTTGATTAAAACTAAAACAAACATACAGATCAATTAGTGAATAATTCCCATGTTTATAATACTGAGGGTTTTCTTCTAAGAAAATGACATACTGTATTTTGGTATCCATATTTTATTAGTTTATTCCCTAAAAGTGTATAATTTTGTTGCTATTATAAATGGTTTGGCTTATTTTTAATATATTTTTTTTACATTTTGTAATTGCTTGTGCCTGGAATTATAAATGATTTTTATATACTGATCTTAGGTTCTTTAAACTTGTGGAATTATTTTATTAATTATAACCATTTGTCCACAAAATCTTATGGATTTCTGATATTAACAATCAATTGTTTGCAAAAAATTATCACCTGTTCTTATTTTAGACTTTCTTTCTCTGATTCCTACATTACTTTTTAATATATTAACTAATTTACTGATTACATTTTGAATAGAGGCAATAGTAGAGGGAATCCTCTCCTGTTCCTGATGCTGTTTTTATCATGTACGTACACAGAATTTTATCTAATTTGTATACACTTCTGGTTTGTTGTTGTTCTTGTTTACTTTTTTACTGCTGTATAACAAATGACCACAAACATAGTGGCTTAGAACTACATACATTTATTATTTCACAGTTTCCATTTCCATGGGTCAGTCCAGGCACAGGTGTGCTGGACTCTTTGCTCATGGTCTCACCATGCAGAAATCAAGGTGTTAGTCAG
Source organism: Myotis yumanensis (assembly GCF_028538775.1). Lineage (NCBI taxonomy): Eukaryota > Metazoa > Chordata > Mammalia > Chiroptera > Vespertilionidae > Myotis > Myotis yumanensis. Next base: position 229,706,300 of record NW_027223752.1, on the reverse strand, counting down.
GCTGTTATCTCAGCTGATGCTTCAGGTAATCTATCAACCTCATTGGTTGCTGGTATAATTTCATTGCTATCCTATATAAAAAATGCTAATATGCAAATTGACCAAACTGTGGAACAACTGGTCGCTATGGCACACATTGACCACCAGGGGCAGATGCTCAATGCAGAAACTGCCCTCTGGTGGTCAGTGCGCTCCCACTGGGAGAGTGATGCTCAGCCAGAAGCCCTGAGCTGGGCTCATGACTGGCAAGCGCAGCAGCGGTGGTGGGAGCCTCTCCCACCTCTGCGGCAGCGCTAAGCATGTCGGGCTGATGGATTAGGCCTGCTCCCTGTGAGCCTAAGCCATCAGTCGGACATCCCCTGAGGGCTCCCAGACTGCGAGGGGGCACAGGCCAGGCTGAGGGACACCCCTGAATGCACAAATTTCATGCACTGGGCCTCTAGTGTGTTTCTAAGACTGTCCTCCCATTTTTCCCCTGCCTATTGGCTGGGATTAGTTTCAACTTTAGAGTCTTACTTACCCAACCCATCAGGAGACTCTCTTATATAGAGCTCACCTGATTAGATATAGAAATCATACTAGTAAATAAGAAAAGATGCAATTATTATTGGCAACCAATATGATTGTTAATATCAGAAATCCACCTAGAATAACTTGCCTTTTAATTGATGCAATGTAAACTGATTAGGGACTTCAATTCTGCAAATTTCTGTTATAATTGCCATATGCTTTTACCTACGCATGAATCTACTTAACACTAAAGAGGAGAAATTAATATAAGATGGGAATTGTGGGGGCCATTTTAAAGTTCTACTTATCACAGTTTCCTAACTTTATTTTGGAATTTTTAAATTATGTCTGTGAGATGAACACATTGTTTTCCATTTTTTTACTGTTTGGAGCATAACTTATTGCTGTCATTATGCTGTTAGAGAGTATTGACTCTGTTTTATTCTCTGAATATATATTTTAATATATGCATTAATTTTGAACATTTTCAAAATACTGCTTTAGCTGCAGTTAAGCCACTTTTCCCTTCATGGGTCCATCTTCTAGTTCTGTTATATTGGACCCAGACTGGTAGGAATGATATAAATATTATTCCAAAATTCTCACCTTCACCAATATATAGGATTTTCTCTGTCTCCTATAAGGACACACAATACATGTGGGATAGAGTGTCAAGATGATGGGATCGGAAGTTGGAAGACTAGATTTTAGCTTCAAATTCACCATCCGCCACTGTAATATTCATGTTAATTAAAGAACTTTCTAATTCCTGTTGAAAGACAATCTTCAATTAATATTTTTTAATATTTTTACATGCTACAGGTTTTCTGATCCAAAAGTATTGGCAAACTTTGCTAAACAAAGTTTTTTTGACACACACACCTTGGAAATTATAGGGAGTATATTGCTCCAGAGAGATTCCGAGGTTAATCTGGCCCAGAACCACTTATTTACACACCAGGCAGAGAGCTTTCCTGCTCCTACCCAGAGAGGATTTGCTTACATTCTAGAGCAGCGGTTCTCAACCTGTGGGTTGTGACCCCTTTGGCGGTCGAACTACCCTTTCACCGGGTCGCCTAAGACCATCCTGCATATCAGATATTTACATTACAATTCATAACAGTAGCAACATTACAGTTATGAAGTAGCAATGAAAATAATTTTATGGTTGGGTCACAACATGAGGAACTGTATTTAAAGGGCCAGAAGGTTGAGAACCACTCTTCTAGAGTAAAGGCCACTATAGGGAAAGACATGCCAAAGTGCCTGAGCCTCATAAATTTGGAGGTTCCTCTATGTGATACAATCCCAGTACACATGAAGATGAGCATCTGGCCTTTACCTTGTCTAGAACAGGGGCATAAGGAACAGGTACTGAGATGCTCTGAGTAATACATGGACAAATGTTCTAGTCTTTAATACAGAGATTCTATATTTGCTGTCAGAATATCTATCTATCTATATCCTATCTAATAAAAGAGAAACATGGTAATTAGCATATGACCGTTACCCTTCCCATTGGCTAATCAGGGCAATATGCAAATTAACTGCCAGCCAAGATGGCGGCTGGCAGCCAGGCAGCTGGAAGCGAACATGAGGCTTGCTTGCTTCAGGGAAGGAGGACTCCAACGTTCCCCGCCTGCCTTGCCGGCCTCTGAGCTGCCAGTTTGAAACAGTCTAACAAATATAAAAGCTAAACAAAACCCCAGAAACCAGCTTTCAGCCGCCTGGGATCTCAGAGCTGGAGATGATACAGTGTTTCGATTATAGAACGGAAACAAACCAGATACCTGCTTTCAGCAGCAGAGGCCTTGGCCCAGAATAAAAAAGAAAAAAGATAAAAAAGGAGCAGTTGGGAGCTTCAGTCACCCACCAGCCTGAAAACAGCCCTCGGCTCCTCACTCAGACTGGCCAGGCACCCCAGTGGGGACCCCCACCCTGATCCAGGACACCCTTCAGGGCAAACCAGCCAGCCACTACCCATGCACCAGGCCTCTATCCTATATAGTAAAAGGGTAATATGCCTCCCAGCACCGGGATCAGCGGAGCCGCGAGGCCTCCCAGCACCGGGATCAGCATGACAGGGGGCAGCGCCCAAACCCCCTGATCGCCCTGCGGCTCTGTGTGTGACAGGGGGCGGGGCCACAACCTCCCTATCCGCCCTGCTCTGTTCGTGACAGGGGAAGGCGCCCCAACCCTCTGATCAGCCCTGCTCTGTGCCTGATAGGGGGGAGCTCCCCAACTCCCTGATCGCCCTGCAGCTCTGTGTGTGACAGGGTGCAGCGCCCCAACCCCCTCGCCCCCACAGGCCCTGCTCTGTGTTTGACGGGGTAGAGCCATAACCTCCCCATTGGCCCTGCCCTGAGTGTGAGAGTGGCGGCGAACCCAACCCCCTGATCAGCCCTGCTCTGTGGGTGATAGAGGGCGGCGCCCCAACCCCCTGATCGGCCCTGCTCTGTGTGTGACAGGGGGTGGCGCCGCAACCTCCCCATCGACCTTGCCTTGAGTGTGACAGGGGGCGATGCCCCACCCCCCAATCGGCCCTACCCTGAGCATGACAGGGGGGAGCTCCCCAACCCCCTGATCGACCCTGCTCTGTGCATGACTGGGTACGGAGCCCCAACCCCCCTGATGGGCCCTGCTCTGTGTGTGACAAGGGGCAGTGCCCCAACCCCCTGATTGGCCCTGCTCTGTGCTTGACTGGGGGTGGTGCCGCAACCTCCCCATCGACCCTGCCTTGAGTGTGACAGGGGGCCGTGCCCCAACCCCTCAATCGGCCCTACCCTGAGCGTGACTGAGGGTGGCATCGCAACCTCCCAATCCGCCCTGCTCTGTGCATAACGGGGCAGCGCCCCAACTCCCCAATCAGCCCTACTCTGAGCCCGACCAGGGGCTGCACCTAGGGATTGGGCCTGCCCTCTGCCACCCGGGAGCAGGCCTAAGCCAGCAGGTCGTTATCTCCCGAGGGGTCCCAGACTGCGAGAGGGCACAGGCCGGGCTGAGGGACGCCCCCTCCCCCCTAGTGCACAAATTTTTGTGCACCGGGCCTCTAGTATATATATATATATGCCTAAGCGACCAGTTGACTAGTCGCTATGATGTGCACTGACCACGAGGGGGCAGACACTTAACACAGGAGCTGCCCCCTTGGTGGTCAGTATGCTCCCACAGCCAGAGCACCATTCAGCTGACCCACGGGAACCAGACACTGGTCTCACAGCTGGCGAGCACAGCTGTGGTGGCATGAGCCTCTCCCGCAGACACTCCCCTAGTGTGCCCCCCCCCCCACCATCAGGACCAGGACTGGGATCGGGGCCAGCATCGGAACTGACTGGGTGCGACCCCACAGCTGCTTCTTGGTCATGAGCATGCTGGTATCGCCCTAGGACGGGTATGCAGAGACCGCAGCAGAGCTGCAGTGAGCCTACCAAGTGGCAGTGGCAGCAGGTGCAGCAGGGCCTAGGTGAGTGGGAGCAGCGTGGCACCTGGTCTGGGCTCAGGCTCAGGCTCCACCCTGGCCTCTTGCAGCTTTGTGCACTACTACATCCCTCAGGGGATGTTGGACTGTTGGTTTTGGCCCGATCCCTGCAGGCCACTCTGATGGACCCCACCAGTGCAGGAATCCATGCACCAGGCCTCTAGTGAATCTATAATAATAAAAGCATAATATGCTAATTAGGCCAAATGACCTTCCCGAAGACCTTCCGACAACCACACTATGACACCCACTGGTGCCAGGCCAGCTAAAGTGGGTGCAATGCAATTTGTCAGGGGCCTGCCATCGCCCCACAATCACCCCAAAGAGGGAGACCCAGGTAACCAACTGGCAGGCTGCAGCAGGTGGGAGGGGCCTCCTTCTACCAGGGAAGCCTGGGTCCCGGGTGCCAGAGGGAAGCTGGTGCCAGCAGCCAGGGGAAGGAAGGCCAACTCTTGCAGAATTTTGTGCATCGGACCTCTAGTAGATATATAACTTAAACATTCTCAGGCTCTTTTGGTGATGGGAGTGCTGTCACAGCCCAGTCTAGCACACAGAGCTTTCCTGATAAAACAGATGAGGTTGTGTTAATGGATATAAATGGGTTTTCACAAAGTGGAACAAAATCTGTAGCTCAAAGATATGAAGTGGATGTGGTTGTTTTTTGTTTGTTTGTTTGTTTGATATATTTTATTGATTTTTTATAGAGAGGAAGAGAGAGGGATAGAGAGTTAGAAACATCGATGACAGAGAAACATCAATCAGCAGCCTCCTGCACAACTCCTACTGGGGATGTGCCCGCAACCAAGGAACATGCCCTTGACTGAAATCGAACCCGGGACCCCTCAGTCCACAGGCTAACGCTCTATCCACTGAGCCAAACTGGCTAGGGCGGATGTAGTTGTTTTTACATGCAAGAGGCTGGGCAATATTTGAGGTGATCAATGTCAATTGTCCAGATGTGTTTATGTCCATAGTTTCTTTGTTTCCAGAAAGATGTGTATCCACAGAAACCATTGTGTGACAATAGAATTGTTTCTTAACAGAGAGAAAGGCAGAAAGGAGTTCCTTACTTGCCTCCCCTGCATAGTCTTGTCTAAAGGAAAAACCTAGATGGGAGGAGGGAACGCAGGGAAATCCCTGCAAACATCAACAACAACAAACTCCTAAGTGAAATTAAGATCAAAGTTCATCATTTATTCCATAAGCCAAAGAGAGTTTTAGAAGAGAAGGGGGCTTGTCAAGAATAACTCATAATTTAAATATTTCTTTACAGGACCTCTTCTCTATTTCTCCCCATCCACCCACCCACAGACACCTCACAACTGTGGTACTTTGATGCTTTTTTTTTTTTTTTACTAACCTCTTCACTAGCTTATGTTCATCAATACACTATAAAGCTCATGAGAGCACGGGCTATGCTTTCCCTGATCACTCAATACGTAGCCCCGTGACTAGCCCTTGGTAATGCTTCGTAGAAAGGAAGGAAGACAATGAGGAAGGAAAACATATGGAGAGAAAGAGAGAGAAAGAAAGGGAAGGACAAAAGGATGACCACTTTCTGCCACCAGGACCAAGATGCTAGGAGGAAGGAGAGCCATGGATATGGATATTGAAGTCTTCCACACACAAGACTTCTTAACTACAGAAAAGAGCCTTTACGCACAGACACCTCACAACTCTCCTTGTTTTCTCACTTGGTTTGCCTACATATCTCTTTCTTCGGAGGTTACCAGTTTTCAAAGTCCCATCTATGAACCTACCTGAAGAAACCCTGTCAGGGATGCACGTGCTTTTCCTTTCCTACCCTTTTGACAAAACTCTGTCACTTTATGATGAGTAGGAATGTATTGCCTACATAGCCCACGTTCGCCTCAAAGTCATGTTTGACATTGAAAATGTGGGGGGAAAATGACTAATTTGCAGGTTTGAAAATGTAGTGGAAAATGAACAACTGACAAGATTTTAGAGTTTGAGCAATGTGAAAAACGTTCCAGTGCTTTCCATATCACGCTCCACATCCACCACCTCTTATCTCCTAGAAGTGAGTACAATTTTTTTAGAGTTCCTACTTAGTAGTTATAGAAGAGCCTAATAAAAAGTAGAATACTTACAGACGTTAGTTTACATTTTTTTCTTTTTCTATTTTTTTCTCTTCCGAACATCTTAGCTTAAATATAGAGTTTTGGTCTGACATAAAGCTTATTTTGTTACTCAAGTTATTATATAGAGTTGAGCTTTGCAGCTTGGTTTGCTAAACCTATGGTTGAAAACTAAACATTTCTGGAGAAAAAAAGGATAAGAATATCTTATATTTATTGAACACAGCCAAGAAATTTATTTTTAATAAGTGAACCACAGATGGGATGCCATCTGTCAGCATATGGCATTGGCTCTTAAAGCAATGTTTACATCTGGGAGATATGACGCTTTCTTTGAGAGAACAAGAGGCATTATTGGACTACACATGAAAAGGAGTGATTTTAGATTCATGAATATTGTAAGTTTTCTAAGGATAGAATCGGCATGTTTATATGCATACAGTTTTCATATATTTGGGTGGATAAGAAAAAAGTAAAATCTGTTGGTTGTTTTTTTTCTTCCATGACAGGAAAAACTATTGGTAGGAGATAATAATATCACCAGGTTTTTAATATAAATATTCTATTTTAATGTCCTCTATAAGAGTACTAATAATAGTATTTTAATTTATTAAAATCCAGACCATAAGCTTTATTTTATTCAAAAACATGTAGGAAAGACAAATGTCAGTAACCTCAAAACATTTTATCTGGTATACTTACACTTTTTGTCTGCTTTACAACGTACACATATTTTTAGTCAACTTCCAATTTAAAACATAATTGGAAATAATTTTTATTATTTTTAAATATAAAAGCACAAAACTGATTTTTTTAAAATTACCATATATTGAAGGGAATTGTGTTTTTGCTTATTTGCATTAAACTCCTTGATTCCAAACAATTTGAATAAATTCTGGTTAGTATTAACTTTTTTCAATGTTAGTTCAAAAAAATTCAATACAGATTTTCTCTTTTCTTCTACCTAATATAGCAAACCTGATAGCTCTAATATATGCAAAATTATGCAAATAACATAACTCTAGTGAGAAAAGTTATTGAACAAATAGTCAATAATAATAATGACAAATACAATTCTAGAATATTATCTATGTAGGGGATTCCCTACTTAGGGGATTTCCAAGCATTCTCTTGAATCCTGAAAATAACCTTCCCAAATAATAATTTTCCCCTAAAAACAGCTGAGAAAATGGGTCTGATGAAGTTAAGTAATAGGCCTAAGATCATAGAACATAATCAGCATTATCTGCTTAAAGACCCACATCCTCTCTACTATTCGATGCTGCCTCCCTTCATGAGAAACTACTATTGAAAAGCAAACATAAAATATTTGTTAATTGTTGATAGGGAAAAATACTTGCTGTCCTAGTAATTACAAGAAATTGAACTCACAATGAGGTTGCAATTTCTCTTTAGCAAGCTGAATGTTTTTTGTAAAAGATTAGAGAAATGGCTGCAATCAAATACTTCATATCTAGTCCTGCATGTATAATGTGTTTTGGAAATACCAATCAAGAGCCCCAAAGTGTTCATAATTTTTGATAACTTACTCCATCTTCTGAAGTTTTTATTTTAATAAAATAAAATATTAAGGAAGTTAAATTGATAAAAGTTTTTCCTGCAGCAAAATGCGTCTAGGAAGACAAATGTGATGAGATAAACCATCTTTAGTACAAAAATTGTTACATATTACTACATAATACATATTTAACACTTTTCTTTTTTAAAATATATATTTTATTGATTTTTCACAGAGAGGAAGGGAGAGAGAGAGAGTTAGAAACATCGATGAGAGAGAAACATCGATCAGCTGCCTCCTGCACACCTCCTACTGGGGATGTGCCCGCAACCAAGGTACATGCCCTTGACCAGAATCGAACTTGGGACCTTTTAGTCCGCAGACCGATGCCCTATCCACTGAGCAAAACCGGTTATGGCATTAACACTTCTCTTGATGTAATATATTAAAAAGATGATTATATAAAGATAGCAACAAGGGTGAGACTTGATCTGATAGGCATTTGAATCTCTGCTTTTTCTTAGAAAAGTTCCTTATTTAACTTTGAAACTCGGTTTCTCCATTTATGAGATGGAGACAGTAGTGATAGTAATAGTAACATCCCCATAGATTGAGCAAATAAATGAAAATTATTTAATATAGTTAAGATATTTAGATCATTATCTAAAACCTAATAAATGCTCAGTAAATTAGATTTTTATTATACAGAATTAAGGAAAAATAGAAAATGTTTTCATTGCTGTAATCAAAGGTTTTACAGCAATACATATGAGCAAGTAGGCAAAAAATTTTTGAGTAATTATTTTATGGTGAATATATTCTTTTCCTTCGATTTCTTCCAGTGTCATCTAGTTAAATTTTTAAATTCTACTCCTAAAAAACCACTCTGGAAAGAAAACATTGGTAAAGAGAATTGTGACTGTCCAAAAAAGAAAAGTTGAAAATAATTGATTTTTCAACATATTTTTTAATAAAAGAATATTTCCTTAGTACAAAAACAAATAAAAAACTATAAACCTTAACTTCCACTAACCATACACTCTACCCAGAGCACTGGGTACCATACATCCAATTAGATCTTCAAAATGAAAGGCAAATGTAGATACTAATCACCTTACATCATTTTATTTTATTGTTTTACTCCAGAAAACTAACTTGATCTCAATACAAAACAGTAGAAGGTGTCTAAGGTGTGTATGTGAGTCTGTGTGTGCCGGCATTTTGTTCTCAATGAGTTGTGAATTCACTACTCTTACAATGTCAGAGATTTGGGTATTGGCAATAAGTATTCTTCTTCACCCACAAATTCATTTAATCCAAACCACAGTATAATGGTAGGTGCAGTTTTATTATCAAATTTCATTAAGACCTCTGAGTAATTTCTTTGAATCAAAGAATATCAAGTGGCTCTGCTCTAAGGATCAGCTATTCATTAAAAAGGGAGACTTCGCCAGGCCAGTGTGGCTCAGTGGTTGATCACTGACCCATGCACTAAGATGTCAGGGTTTGATTCCCAGTCAGAATACATACCCAGGTTTCCAGCTCAATCCCCAGTAGGGGGGGCATGCAGGAGGCACTCGATCGATGTTTTTCAATTATATATATATATGTGTGTGTGTGTATATATATATATGTATATATATATATATTTCTTTTTTTTTTTAAAGAGAGAGAGACTTGTAGGTCCCTTTTGCATCAGTAGGAGAACATGCCTCAGGAATACAGTATGTTTTGCTGGTGTAGATTCAAGGTGACTATGATGTGTAGGGTACTCAGGGGTCAGATCAAGTTTCTGACTTTATAAGGTATTTCTCTGTTTCCATTGGGGTTCTGTTGCAGAAAACAATCCATTCTAACTAGTTTGAACAGAAAGAGATTACTGGGTATTGAATGATTTTCAGAATTCCTGGAAAGCAGAATAAAACACATCAGAGGAACAGCTCTCAAAGTGACAATAAACCTACAACATGGTCATATCTGCCTCTCCTGACATCAAGGCCTGTGAGAGAAAGAAGTTGCTAAATCAGGACATCGAGGGAGCAGCTTCTGAACCAAGCCGCCTTCATTGTGACCCACAGGAGCAGCATGGATGCCTGCCACCCCCTCTCTCTGAGCTTCCCCTCAGTTCTGTACCCGGATCTGTGTGATCACTTTGATGAGTGGATCCTTCAATCACATCCAGAAACCTGCTAAGGAAAGGAGTCTACAGAAATTTTAGTGTTCTAGCCTCTTTAAACAAAAAATACTAGAAGGAAATTAGAAAAATAATGAAGCAGCCAATTTATTATAATTGCTACCATGTCTAAATTCTCTAGTCAAATTCAAATTTCATTAGCTTGAAACAAGATAATTCTGAAAATGTTTACATTTCATACCACAAAGCTGTGTATCTCTCTCTCTCCTGATTGATGCCACCTTTCCCACTGAAGTAATGTCTTTTTCTTTTGAACCACCAGATCATTTAATCTGGACCCTACCAACATGTGTCACTTGGTACCATGTTCTATAGATATCAGTTATTTTCATTACTGTTCCAGAAAAGAATCCATAAAACCCTTCCAGTCCTGATTTATTATATATTTCCCAACTTTAGTGTAGTTCTTTCCAATAGGAGATGTTGATTCTTAAAAATGTTTCTCCAAAAATGCATATGATTTTAACATTCTTGTTATTTATGCTGCCATAAATTTTGAATAAATAAAATGCACAAATTAATGTTTCAACTTTGACTATTCTCAATTGTTGTAAGACATTATAGAATTATGTTTTTATAGAATTTAGAGCTATTATGATTTCATATAATGTCTGTGTATGTCAGTCCCCTGCCAAACTTTACTATCATAGCATAACACTGAAGGCAAAGCCCAATAAAGTTCAATTTTGCAGAAAATGTGTTACTGCTCTTCCCAGAATATATGTTTCTTTCTTTCAAAAATAGCAGATTCTCACTTTCCTGGACTTAGTTTATATTCCATGGGCCACTATTGTAACTATTTATTTGCATGCACCTACCTTTCCCCACCAATCCCTGCGTTCTTATTACCAGGAAAACCCCACTGTTGAATAAATCCAACCCTCTTCCTACTTTTTACCTGCATTTGCTCACTGAAAAGTGCCCAGAGGAAAACACAACTGTATGTTTGATGTATTTATGACCTAACAGGGCTCGTACAGACACCGAATAATACTCTTATTTGCTGGGGCCATCCATTCTCCCCTCTCCCAGTTGACAGTTTAATACTTTTTTTTCTTTTTCCTACAACCTCTAGCCTATTGCCCCCTCCCTATCATCACCTAATCGCTATGTTCCTACAGCAATACAAACACTGAAGAAACAATAAAACATCCAGGCTCCCAACCACACATCCACCCACCCACCTACATCTGTGCTTATACACCCTGCCTCATCCCTTGTGCATATTGTACAGAGGCACTCTGCATATTCTTATCTAAAGCCAACTCCTCAGACCTGTCCATTGTCTCCTGTCTTCTCAATGACCTTGCTCCATCAATTTTTCCCCTTGGTGGATTCATCAAACTTTTCTTCTTTACTGGATTATTTCCATGAGCATAAAACATGAATATCTTAAAGAAGAACCTCTCATGAAACCTCTTTCCCTTCCAACTGCCATAATTCTTTGCTCTTTTTTATTTAAAAAAAAACTCCTTAAAACGTAATTTATATGCAGTATCTGAATTGTTCCTTCCATTGTGCCCTTAAGTCCCTAATAATGAACTTTCACTCCCACAATTCTACTGAATCAATCATTTCCTTATTAATTCTACTACCCAATCATGTGTTCTTTATTACCAATGACGTATGCATTGCTAACTTCCATGGTCAGTTCTCCATCCTTATCTTACTGGACCTACAAGAAATATTTAGCCCAGCTGATCACTCCCACCCTTTGAATGGCTTCTTTGTCTAGAATCTTAGATGTCACACTTTCTTATTTCTCTTTCTACTCTACAAGCCAACTCTTCTTTTTTCCATTTCTTTTCATAAACTTCTGATCTTACTGTTCGAGTTCCCAGGTCTCAGTTCTCATTCCTCTTCTCTTTCCTGCCTATATCCTTTGTCTAAGGGATCTTATCCAGTCTCCTGACTTAACTAGCATCTATAACTCTTAACTCCACCCAGTACTCTGTCTTGCAGTCTGGATTAATATAATCAACAACCTACTTAATATTTCCAGTTAAGTGCTAGTAGCATTTCAAAATTATTATGGCTGAAACTTAGTTTCTGATCTCCCCAAAGCCTATTTTTCCTACAATATTGTCCATCTCAGTAAAAAACAATCCCATTTTTTCCCAGTTGGTTAGAGAAAAAACATGGATTCATCCGTAACTCCTCATTTTACTCACACACCTCATATCTGTCAGCAACTTCTTATGAGCTTGGCTTTCAAAATATACCCCATATCATACTACTTCTCCACACCTCTACTGATAACACTTTAGGCAAAGGTGTTATTTGTCAAGATGATCTTTTGCCTGGATTATGTTAGTAGTCTAAATTGATGCACCTATCCCTTTATCAATCCACAGTCTATAAGTTATACCATTTCAAGAATTATGTTTTTAAAACACAGATTAAAGCATGTCACTTCTTTCCCCCAAAATCTCAACTGGCTTCCATCTCATTAAGAGAAAAGGCAACATCTTCATTTCAGCTACAAAACCCTACTAGTCTTTTCTTTATCATCCATTGCCTCTTCATTGTTCATTCTAATCCAGGCCCACAGGCCTCCCTTCTGTCTCAAACATGGCAAACATGCTCCCATGTCATGGCCTTGATCTCTCTTCTGTGGATTGCTCTTTTAAAATAAATAGCTACATAAATAAATCTTGACTTAATTCAGATCTCCTTATCAGACCATCCATTCTGGCTATTTTTTTAAAAAATACAACATATATTTTTATTGATTTCAGAGAGAAAGAGAGAAGGAGAGATAGAAACAACAATGATGAGAGAGAATCATTAATTGGCTACCTCCTACACATCCCCTACTGGGATTGAGCCCACAAACCGGACAAGCGCCCTGACCGGGAATTGAACCGTGACCTCCTGGTTCATATGTCAAAGCTCAACAATTGAGCCATGCTGGCTGGGCCTGGTTATTCTCTTAAACAGCAAATCCTCTGCCCAACACCACTAAATGCATTAGTAGGTTATTAGAGAAACCCATGAAATAAGCAATTTTGGAGAGTTTCACTTCTGATTAAGATATAGTAGGACAAGGGCAGTGAAGGCCTGGCATGGGGGAGGGGGTTGAAAGAGTCAATGGGGGGGGGGGGGGGGGACACATCTGTAATACTTTCAACAATAAAGATAAATTTTTAAAAATATATATATAGTAGGATGTAGAAGACCACAGCACCACATTAACAATAAGAACAAAATAAATAAAACATAAACATAGTTTCCCATAAAGCTATTGAAGAGGAGTTGATTCAAATTGCCATAATAAATGAACACCAAAGAGGGATGAAATTTTCACTGGTGGACAAAGACATGCAGATGCTTCAGTACCGACAGACAAGTGTCTGGTGACAGTGCCAATGCGCAGAGGAGAGGCATGCCTTTGCTGGAGTGACTTTACAAGGAGAAATGAGGTGAATTTTAAAGGACAACATGGGTGGCAAGATATGTCATCGGGAAAATCCCCAAGTGTAAAAAATAAATCTCCATCTTGACAATCCTCTCCTCGAGGAATGATGAGGGAATGGCAGGAAAAGTGGCACAAGTAGCAAGGGATGAGGCCGGGAAAACTGTTTGAAGAGTCTCCGAGTGTAGAGATTCCAGGGCTTGCTGAAGTATATCAAAGGGAACCAAAGCCAACTAAGGCTAGAACCCAAACTACTCACAGCTCAAATCCTGAACAGATGGAGGATTAGCTCTTCTGAGACTGCTGTCCTAAAAGTTTGGAATTAGGCTATCAGGCAAAGTGCAGCCTCTACAATGGAACCTGAAACCGGTGGTGAATACAAGCTAATTAAAAAGTGGGGGTGAAGGGAGGGATGAATAATTGGAGCCCATAGGATTGTTAGGGAAGTGAAAATACTCTGTCTGATACTATAACGATGGATACATGTCATTATATACTTGGTCCAACCCCACACAATGTACAACACGAAGAGTAAACCACAATGTAACTATGGACTCTGGGTGATCATGATGTGTCTATGTAGATTCATCAGTTATAACAGATGTACCATTCTGGGGGGAGATGTGAATAATATGCGAGCCTATGCAAATGTGGAGGTAGAGGTCATATGATAAACCTCTGGACCTTCCTCTCAATTTTGAAGGGAATCTAAAACTGCTCTCAAAAAAAATCAAAAAAACAATTAAGTACTTAAACACAATTCAGTCCAGGTCTTGGTGGAATCCGATTGAGTAGCCCCTCACCTTAACTGCCCTATGAAAGACAGGACTGCACACTCTGAAAGATAGAGACAGAGACAGAACAATTTAAAATAACATTATTCATGCAGATATGCACATGCCATACTGCCATGTGAAGAGATATGAAGAAGTAGGAAAATGGGACCCAGAATCAAGAGTAAAATCAATCAACAGAAGCAAAAATTACTGGTAGTTTGGGTGGCAGGCAGAATTAATCATCAATACTTTAAGAGAACTATTATAAAAAGTGTTAAATGATTGTTATATAAGACAGAAAGAATGGTTGAACATATGAATTATTCTAGGAGCGCTATTATATAGATAATGGAGAATCAAATTGATGCTTTTGAAGGGAAAAATACAATATAAGAAATAAATGTATTACATTGTTTTCAGAGCAGACAGAATAAAAGCAGAAGAGAAACTGGTGAACATAAAGCTACGACCCTTGTAACTATCCACACAAAAGTACACATGGGATATAAGAGTGGATAAAACCTGAACAGAGGACCAGAGGCCTTTGAGAAATATTAAATTAGTACACATATGTCTAACTTGAGTCCTAAATGAGAGGATATAAAGAATTAGGCAAAAAAATATTTAAAGAAATAATGGCCACAAACTTTTAAAATCTGATGAAAAATCTCAACTTAGAACTGAAAAAGCATAGAGAACACCAAAGAAAACAAGAAAAAGAAAGTTCATACTGAGGCACAGAGTAGTTAATGATTTATATTATGATTACTGGAGCTATTCTTAATATAAAATAAACACTTATTTTATATAAATATACAAATTTTATATATAAACTAGAGACCCAGTGCATAAATTCATGCACGGGTGGGGTCCGGCTGGCCCACCCCAATGGGCCCAATCAGGCCAGGCTGGCAAAGGGGAAGGGACACAGGAGGTTGGCCGGCTGGCCCCAATCGGAGTAGGGAGGTAGATAGGGGCCAGGCCAGGCAGAGGGGGCCTGCGGGAGGTCGAGGGGCCTCATCCCCAATGGTGGGGGACAATCAGAGGTGGGGCCAGCCTAGGTGAGGGGCTGCGGGTTGTTGGGGGGGCCAATTGGGGCCCCAATCAGGCTGGTTGGCCATCGCAGTGTGCGTCATAGCGACCAGTCGTTCCAGTCATTCTGGTCGTTCCAGTCGCTTGGCTTTTATATAGAGAGATGTATAAAAATAATATGGCTATAAAGCTAATAGAGGAAGTAAAATAAAAACACAAAAGTATCCAAAGGAGGCTGTAATATTGACTACATGACAAAATACATTTGTCAAAACCCATAGAATTTTGCAGCACAAAACATATATAGAAACTTAAGGAAATGTTATTTATTAAGTTTGAGTTTCCCAGGATAGAATGCAGGATGCAATAACAACAACAAAAAAGAACAAACCCTAATTACTATATTACAAATATTTGAAACAACCTGACTGAAGAGGGTGAGTGGGAAAAAGGTGCCAGCCTAATGGACTTTGTAAATGAATGAAATCTGTAAGAATAAGTCTGTAAGGCAAAAGAACTGTTCCACTGCATGACAGTCTAGTGATACAGGAATTTCCCACAGGGGTATGAATTAAGAAATCTGGCTCTGTTATACATGTAATGTGGAATTGAACAATTAAGGGAATTGATGGTAGATTGTTGGAGCCACTTTTCTCACTGTCGAAGTGGAAGCTTACAAATAAGCAAGAATATAATGGATTAAAGATAGACATAAGCAGAAACTGACATTTAGCTAACAAAAGAGGTAGACTGTTCCATATATAACACATTTTTATAGATGTAGGTGTACATGTGGGTTAAGTACTATTGACCACATATTCTGCTGCTCTGGCAGTATACAGAGCCTGCAAGTATCAACACCTCGGTATAAACAAGTACACCTTGTGCTGAGAACTGGTTTTCTAATACCATCTTTAAAAAGAGTTCCCTGGAGAAATGGCTAAAATGAACCTTGGGTCAGGAATTGCACCAAAGGAGGCTGGAGCCTTTGGCAGTGCCAGTAATAGACAGTATTAACAGAAAAGAAAAAAAAAATAGCAAGTATTCAAAAGATTTTAATTTGAGGAACTGATAAAACACTACAATCAAATGAGAGCTACACATTCTTTTTAAATACACATGGAACATTATGCTAGTTCATAAAGCACATATTATTAATTGTAAAAACCATAGGATAATTTCATTACACATAAAAATATTAAAAATTTAGCATCAGCTCATGTTTAAAAAAAAAACACAAAGCCTCTCAACAGACTAAGAATAGAAGGAATTTACTTAATCTCATAAAGTACATCTAGGAAGTGCCTGGAGCTAATCTCGTAGACAATGGTAAAACACTAGATAATCTCTTCCAAAGATTAGGAATATGTAAAGTATAGATATCCATATACTCTAATCTACACAGTACTGGAGTTTCTATGTAGTAGAATAAAAAATTAACTGAATAGATAAGCAAACAACATGGAAAAAAAGATGCAAGACTGTTATAATTCACAGATGACAGGAATGTGTATAATTCAAAAAAATTAAAATTTTAATGGAACTTATAAATGAATTAATCAACTTTGCAGTATTACAAGGATTATATAAAATCAATTGTTTTTAGATACTAACAAAGGACAAATGAAAAACAGAATAGAAAATACTATTTACAATAGCAATAAAGGCATAATATTTAGCCAAAAATGTAATGAAAGGCAAATAAGATCTCTACAATGAAAGCTACAAAACATTGCTGAGGTAAATTTTTAAAAGCATTAGAAAGGCCTGGCTGGTCTGGCTCAGTGGTTGAGCATTGACCTATGAACTAGGAGGTTACGGTTCCATTCCTATCAGGGCACATGCCAGTGTGGGACATGCAGGAGGCAGCCGATCGATAATTCTCTCTCATCATTGATGTTTCTAACTCTCCCTTCCTCTATGAAATCAATAAAAATATATTTTTTTAAAAAGCATTAGTAAGTGAACAGATATATCAATTTCATACTTCAAAAATACAATATTGAGAAAGAAATTCTTTGCAAACTGATCTATAAATTCATGCAATTCTTGTCAAGGCTATTTTTTAATAGAAATTGATGAGTCAATTCTAACAATTACATAATATTCAAGGAACTCAAAATAACCTCCAAAAATACAGAAAAAGAAAAATACAGTCAAGAGATTTGTACTACCAGATTTTATGACTTAAAGTTGTATTAAATTTAGAAAAGGAGTTATTGGTGTAAAAATAAAAAGAATTAAAACAGTGTGGTTTCGGACCTCATCTCCAGCAATGACAAAGTCATAGAGATCAGATTTACTCTATTAAAACAAATGAAAAATGGGGAAAATATGAAACACCAGCTTTAAATGCCTGGGGCTTCAGGCAGTGACTCCTAAAAAACGGTAAAAACTAAAATGAGCCTTATGATTGCCAGCACCCTTGGAGAAAGCTTCCAGACTACAGTGATGAGGAAAGCACTGGAGCCTGTTGTCTCCCTGAGCTGGAGAGAGTAAGCTAAGAGAGCAGATACATCAAGAGAGAGTTTCAAGGCCCTTTGTAAGGGAGAGACAATACTAGCACAGGCAGAGGGATCCAGAGATCTGCAGAGGGTCCTGCCTAAATCTCCAGCTAAGTATAGATTACCAAACACATGTGAAGCTAGAAAAAGAATAGCCCTAAAAGGTTCAAGGAATAAAACCAGAAGTTCACACAGGGCAGAGATGAATGGCCATACACCATATCACGATGTTTCAGTCATGACAGATCGCATAGATGAACCTGGTCCAATCTATAATAATAAAAGTGTAATATGCTTATTAGACTGGACGTCCTTCTGGACGACCTCCCGGATGAAGCCAGGACTGAAGCAAGCCACCACGGTTGTGAGGGCCAAGGCAAGCGCCGTGGCTGCGAGGGCCAAGACTTCTATGAATTTCGTGCATCAGGCCTCTAGTAGAATTTATAATAGCCAAAAAAGTGAAAATAACCCAAATTTTCATCAACTGACAAGTGCCAGGTAATGACATCATGTAGCAATGCCCGGCTTCTTCTCCCTAGTGACGACTAGCCTCCTTGCAGTTTCTTCAGCCCAGGAACACTTTACACTTTAACCAAATGTCTGTGAAGTGTTTTCCCATGCCTCATCTCATTTGATCCTTACAGAAGTCCTGGAGCAGGTAGATAGGAGACTCAGTGGAATCCTATTTTCTTTCCATTAGCCAGAAAAATGGAGATTTAGAAAGTTTAGAAACTTGACCCGACTGAAAAGAAGTAAGAAATGGTGGACCTTGAAAATGACTTCAGGTTTTCTCCTTGCGCAGAATATAGTCCAACACTGCTGTAGTTAAATATTTTACTCTTTGTTCTCCCTGTGTCATCTACAATAATAATCTGCTTCATGTTGATATTTACTGCTGTGTTGCTAACAATTACCTGAAAGAGAAGTTGGGGTGCTTCACTGGGCTGGAAAAAGTTTAGCTAAATCAGAAAGCAGGTCTAATTAAGCAAGTTTGTTCTATATCTATAATAGGCTAAGTTGACTGACACCTGTGTGATACATATAAAGCTCTCAGTGGTGCCAATCGCATGCATGTGTTTTGATCTGTCATTGTCGATCATGAATTTGGTTGACACTTCTATTTAGAGAAAGGGTGAATAGCGATATTAAAATATTTCTTCTAATTAATTTCCTTTCAATGTGTACAAATTTGTGTACTGGACCACTAGTTAATAAATAAAATGTGACATATCCATATAATGCAATATTTTTAAGGCAATAAGAAAGAGTGTTGTACTAATGCATGTTACAGTGAGGATGAAACTTGAAAACATTATGCTAAGCAAAAGAAGCAGTTATATGATTCTATTTTGTAAAATATCCAGTATAGGTTAATCAATACAGACAGAAAGTAGATTACTGCTTATTTAGGATTCTGGGGTGGGAAGTCTGGAAAAAGTGGGGTGGGAAGTCTGTTAATGGATATAGAGTTTCTTTTGGGGGTGATAAAATATTCTAAATAAGTGAATTATATCTCAATGAAGCCATTAACAAAAAAGTCTGCCTGAGAAAAGTAAACTACTGTATTGTGTGAGTGGTCATGATAGCAGGTCTCCCTTAGAAGACAGCAGAGGAAGGAGTCCTTGAAAGACACTCAAGGGAAACACTGGTATATTGACAGGGTCCGACTTCTTGACCAAGTGGTAGTTACATTAGTGTTCACTTTATGATCATCCTTTGAGGTATATATGTAGGTCTTATGCACTTTTCTGGATCTGTGTTTACTTCAAAATAAAAAGTCTGAATAATTTTTAAAAATAACAATACATATATTTATATTCATCATAAAAAAGAGGTAATAAGAGTTGGGAGTATTATTATAGTGACAGTGCTCTAATAGTGATAAAAATAAGTAAAAAGATACATGAAATATTTAAGAACTTAGAATCCAACAAGAATTGGAGGTTGATCAGAAAGCAAAAGAGAGGGCGTTGTTAAGGATTACTTTTAGCTTCCTTACTGTCAGGCAGATTTCCTTTTCAACATCAAGTAGAGTGGATTTAGATGGGTGGCGATGGTTATGAGCTTCAATATATTGGGTCTGAGATGTCTTTTAGACATCCCATTGATGATGTCAAATGAGAGATTCATTTATATATTGGAGCTTAGTGGCGACAAACAATTTGGTCATCCTGCTGGACTTTGTCTATTTGTGCCTAGATGTATCCCAGATCCTTCTCTTCTTTCTGTATATCCAAAGGAGGCTATTCTTTATGAAAAGTCATCAACTTTATCTATTGACCTCTGGGCAGGGTTATCCTGATTGAGTTTGTTCATTAGAAGGTAGTGGAAGAAGATTAGAGAATGGAAGGAGGGTAAAGTTCATGCCTCGGGGTGGTAAAAGCTCCCCGGTTTTGACCCTATACAAACATCCATAACTCATCCTCTATTAAACTTTCCTTAATTGGTCCATTTAAATGTGTCATCTGTTTCCTGTCAGGAGCTTGTGTAATTCAGGAATAGGCACAAGAAGTGGCCCCAGGAAACACCCTTAAAATAGGCTTCTGGGATTGGGTGGTTAGCATATTTGAGAAGCTCACAGCTTCTTGGCTTCAGGAAGCAGGACACTGATAATCTCTGGCATGCTGTGACATTGTGATTAGTCAAACAATCACGGGGGTGCAGCAGATGAAGTACAGATGTGACGAAGGCGGTGGGGGATCAAGTGACTGTGACACTTAGTCACTACAGCAATAATAGTTACAACAAAGATTGTAGCAAAAGAAGGGAAAAAAAATGGAAGGTCCCCTTCAGAACATGAATGAAAAATCAGAAAGCTTCTATGGAAACTTAAGAGAGTCCCTTATCTCCAGTAGCTACAGGGTAAATATAAATAAGAATCAAGTCTAAGGACTGAAAGTAATTGAATGGTTGTAAACCAACTAAGTGAAAAAACCAGCCACATATCTTATGCTAAAAAGGGAACTGAGGGAAAAAGAACAGGACCCTGCAATTGGGAAGACAAGGGAAAGGATAAGAATTATGAATTTCCAAATTCTAGGTATATTCATATGAGATATGAAAGGTAATAAATTGGACTTAAGTACCCAAGGAATGGTGTTGACAACAAAAGACTAGAAAATTGAATTTGGGGCTCCATCATGGCTTACAAGTAATGAGGAAGAATGCTAGAAATTCTCTGGCATAATACAGTGGCTCTCAGCCTTGGCTGTACATTGCAATCACCAAGAAGCTTAAAACAGAAATTAATGTGTAGGTCCCACATTAGAGTCCAATTTTAACATTCTTGGGGTACATCCTGGGCACTGGGTTTTCTGAAGCTCCCCAGGTGATTCTAATATGAAGTCTGAGTTGAAAACCACCTGATGATAGAGAAGGAATCTGAAGGTTTAGGGATATGGGAAAATTCTAGTAGATTTCTTATGTGCAACTTGCTAAGCTCCCTTCTATAAGTCACCCTGAAAGAACCAAGTAGACACTCCCTTAGCAACGCATCTTTGAAAATCACTGTGGTGAATGTCTTCTATAGGCCAAAGATGACTGATGGTGGGAGATGCTTCAGTAGAAATGGCTCTGTATTTCTGTGGAAATAATGGTATCCAGAGAAGTTGAAGCCAGATTAAGGGTCATAACCATAAAAAATAAGGTGCTTAAAATCACATTCATAAGGCAAGGGTTGCAATGGCAATAGTGTGCTGACTTGCATTAACTTGTGTCAGTGACTTACTGATTACTAAGTCCCTCAGAATGAAATAGATGAGCAGCCTACTGAGGTGTGGTTAATATATAAAAGAAGAAAATTTCTAAGTCTAGTGTTAAAAATCTAATTCAAGTCATCATGATGAGGATTTATAGCTTCTTATCTAGTTCTAAGACCTAAATGAATACATAGGCCTGGAGGCTCTCCATTGAAGGGGAGGTTGGTTCCCTTTGAGATAGGATTTGCATCATAGCCATTGATCAATATTGGGTATTGATCATAGCATATTCCCTAGACCTCTATGCGACCTATAGCCAGTTACCTGGATAGCTCTTCACTGGCAAAAGGGAACTACTCAGAACTTCAGGAAGATTACTAAATAAAGTCTCTGAACTGCCACCAATTACTGAAGAGTCTAAACGCAGCCTGTCTATGAAGAGTCGGCATTTACTGAGGTCCAGTGATAGAATCTTGATTCATCTCATAGGGACCACTGGGTTATTTGTGGAGGATTATGACAGTATAAAGCAAGTGGAACTTCTAAAACTGTGTTCACTGACAAGAAAGCAAATCAAAAGAATGCTGCATTTGTCTCTTCAGGTCCACCATCTGCCCTGTCCTCCCTGATTTATGTCTCACACAGCATCAGCAAACTCCCTTAAACCCCGGTTGTTGGGATTCAGTCAATGGCAAGCACCAAAGATCAGAAGGCAGAAGGAGAGTGTTGTTGGGCTGTTTATTCCTCCAGTTTCCTCTCCTCCAGGCCTCAGATTGGCATGAGCTGAGAAAGATGAGGGACGCAAAGTATGAAAAGCATTCAGGAATAGGCTGATACAGTAAAAGGGTTTTTCCTTTTGTTCTCTTTATAGGTGACAGATTCATTTTTATGTTAGGTTCCTTTTTATGTAAACCAATTTTATCATTCCGTGCCCTGGGAAAAACAGATGTCCCATTCAAAAGGTCTTAGCTGAAGTTTAATGAAAGGACTGCTTACAGAGATGCAGGCAGAAATGACAAAACTAATAAGGATTGGGGAAATGACCAGACAGTAGCAGCCATGGGAAGCCATTATTACCCCGAGGGCTAAAGGGGAGGAAAGGATAGAGTCAGCCCTCCACGAGAGCTGAGTCCATGGAAGAAGGGCCAAGCCATTAGGAGATGCCACTGTGGAAACAGACACTGACCAGGCCAGGACACAGGAGAAAATGGAGACTACATATTTTAACCTCATTCTATTTATCACCTTTCCATTTCATGTTGTACTTCCTTAGCCAAATACAACTAGAACCCAAAGGGCTAAAGAATCAAGTCATGCAATCTAGAAAAGTCAGAATTCCAGGGCAGAGACCAGAAGAGTAAGAGCGATCTGGAGAATATATGGTTGGGATAGACAGATGGGATGGGGTGGGTGAGCGGGAGAGCAAACAGATAAAAACCAGCACACCACGGAATCATTTTCAACTGATTTCGTTAATGAGCAAAATTGAAAACAAAAGACCGAATGGAAGTACATTAAAAAAAATAATAATAACATTTGTCAAAAAATGCTTTGAGTAAAAAAATCACTGTTAAACAAGAATATAAAAAATGTTCTTGGATCCAACATTATTTATAACAGTTCCAAGAAGCTGGATTGAATAGCATAGCTTTGATTCTTGCTTCCTCTTGATCCTGTTGTACATGTTATCTTTGAAGGTTCAGAACAATGAATACTTCTGTGGATTCCCTTGCATCTCTGCATTGATGCCTTTGAAAAAGGTAATTACTATAAATAGCTTCATTTCTGCTAAAAATTATAATATGAATTTTTTATGTACAAACAATAAATCAACCCAAACAGCTGCCTCACTATTATTCATCATAACAAACTTATGATGTAGCCAATTGGAAAAAAAATGCAATTTTCCTAAAGTGCCTCTTTGAATTATTCAAAGTTTCTGTTGCCGCTAATTAACTTAGTTCGCATTACCACAATGAATCTTTGAAAATAAACAAAATACTGAGCAAAAATAGAAGTACAGATGCTAGTAGTGTTTTATTTTCTCTGATACTATGCTTGATACATCTGTCCCAAACAGGCAGAAATTAATGTAGTAAACTGATATCTTTAATGAGTTTTATATATAACCAAATATATATTAGCAATGATAATTTAATATGCACTCTGTATAATACTTGAGATAGATAACTTTGTAATTTCCCTGGGGAAATGGTGTTTGTAGTTATCAAAAACTGAAGTGAGAAGTGGGTTTGCAGTAAATGCACCATCACTTCCACTGTTTCCTTATTTCTCCCAGTTTTTACACACTAGAGGCAGCCTACTTCTCATATTAGGCTATAGACATCTCTTATATCTAACATTAGATCTCTTCTTGCTAAGATCACAAAAGAAATTATGAGGAGTGATAAAAACAATCTGCTTCTGAATGAAAAACCAATGTATTCTTACAACCATGTCCACTGAATTGCTAAATTGCCATCCCTCAACTGGAAGTCACATGCCCCTGCCTTGAAACTTTTTTCATTTAAAACATCATTTAGCGCAGATCCATCTGATTTTATGAAAGTAGAGACACTGAAGACTGAGAATTCTAAATATATATATATATATATATACATATATATATATATATATAAAATTAATGTATTATATAACCTTGGGCAATCTCTCAAACCTGACCTCCTTCATCTAAAAGATGTACAACTTATTTCACAGTCTTGTTCAAAGGAATAACTAGCAATATCTGCCAGGTATGTTGGAATAATATGACAGAATCTTTATGACATTAAAGGATCTATTGCAAAAAGATAACAAAATAAATCTTGTACTGGGAAGCAGAAGCAAAGCGATTAATTTTTTCCTTATGCTAATTAGACATTTATGAATAGGATTGGGAAAAAAAAACTTTCTCATGGTACCTTTCTTAGTCTTTTGGCTACTATAACAACAACAACATTATAGACTAGGGGGCTTAAATAACAAACATTTATTACTCACAGTTCTGGAGGCTGGAAAGTCCAAGATCAAGATGCCTCCAGATTTGGTAGCTGGTGAGAACCCGCTTCCTGATTTATAGATGACCATCCTTTCACTGTGTCCTTATATGGCCTAAGGGGAACAAGAGAGTTTCTGAGGTCTCTTTTATAAGAAAACTAATCCCATTTATCAGGGTTTTATCTGCATGACCTAATCACCTCCCAAAGATCCCACCTCCAAATGCCATCACGTGGGGGATCAAGCTTCTGCTTTGAGTTTGAAGGGAAGAAAACATTCAGTCCAGAGCAACACCTGTTGAAAAAAAACAAGTCAATTCAGCTGGAATTACAACAGCCCTTTTGAGGATAATACATCCCATGCCCCAAAGAGTATTACACTGAGGCAGAAATTTGATCAATACTGTGTAAAACTGAAGAACATCTGTTTGTGCTACTTCAAGTAAATGTATTATAGAACAAGAAAAAATTTTAAATTCCTTAGAGATCTGAGAAAGAATCAGATGTGAAAATTAGTCCCCATACTTTCTTGTTATCTCTTAGACATGGGAAGGTAAGTGGAACAAATACAATACAGATGAATTATGCTCTATAAAAAGATGACAGCCCTAGTTGGTTTGGCTCAGTGGATAGAGCGTCGGCCCGCAGACTGAAGGGTCCCAGGTTTGATTCCGGCCAAGGGCACATGCCCGGGTTGCGGGCTCAATCCCCAGTGGGGGTCGTACAAGAGGTGGCCAATCAATGATTCTCTCTGATCATTGATGTTTCTATCTCTCTCTCCCTCTCCCTTCCTCTCTGAAATCAACAAAAGAAATATATTTAAAAAAATAAAAGATGTCAGTAATATCCTATATAATAAAAGAGGGATATGCTAATTATCCAAGATATGCTAATTAGTCACAACCAGTATGCAAATTGACCATCACTCTAACACACAAGAATGCCTCCCCCATGTGGTCAAAGAAGACCGCCACCATGTGGCTACAAATATCATTCAAGTATATACATGCTCCAACAAGTTTTTAAATTTTTATTATTAATTTTAAGACTAATTTTAAGAGCAGTTTAAGATTGACAGCAAAATTGAGCAGAAGATGGAGAGATTCCCCAAATATGCCCTATTGCTACACAAGCACAGCTGCCCCCATTATCAACATCCCTTCACAGAGTGGTACATTTGCTATAATTGATGAACATACATTGACACATCCTAATAACCTAACGTCCATAGTTTACACTATGGTTCACTCTTAGTGTTGTACAGCCTATGGATTAGGGCAAATGAACATTGACATGTATTCATTCTTATGGTGTCATACAGACTAGTTTTACTGCCTTAAAAATCCTCTGTGAATGTTGTCCCCTTAAGCATATTGTAACAAGAATAAAAGTGAAACAACTATCCTATTCCCTTTGATTATATATGTTCCTGACTGTGCATCTTATATTCTTCCAGGATATCACTTAGTGACTCTTCACAGCTAGTCTTTCTTATTAGGACTAAACAATAAGACTTAGCCTCAGCCAGTGGCTATGTGAGAATTAAGTAATAAAATGCAAACAAAATAAGTCACTAGTGGATGTTTTAAAAATCTGATTGTTCTCTCATTGAAATCATTACTTGAAAATTATGTTTCTTTTTGATCATTATGAACCAAGACTGGCTGCCACTATCATTTCTATATGATCCACAGCTATCCTATATAATAAAAGCTTAATATGCTGTGTCCGGCCATTTGTTCTACTGTTTGACCAGTCGCTATGACATGCACTGACCACCAGAGGGAAGATGCTCCAACCGGTAGGGACTGGGGGAGATGGCCCCTATCAGTCCTGATCAGGACTGGGCAAGAAAGGCCAGTGCAGTCCCTCCCCAGACAGCCAACCTCCTGCAGTTCCTCCCTGGCTAGCCAGCCCCAATCAGCCCCAATCTGGACTGGGCAAGATGGGCGGGACATGTCCTGGATGAATCCATGCACCGGGCTGGTTTCAGCCTGATCCCTGCAGGCTGGGCCAAGGGACCGGGAAGCTAGTGTAATATAAATAGGAAATTTAAAAATATTTCCCAAGTAAAGGCAAGGAGGAGAGGAATTTCCTGGTTTGGATATCTCAACTTAAGATTAAAATGGTAAATAGAAAGTTGGTCATTTGGCAAGTAAGCAAAAGAGCATATGATAAAATGATGCTTTAATAAGCAGATGTGCAATGTTAATATAGAGGTTATATCATTATATCAAATTCCATTGTTGCAATGGACATATGTTTATTGTAATAAACTATCATCAAATTTTTCAACAGACACATCTACATTTTTTTTAGTGTAGCTTTTTCTTCCAAGTTGTCAAATATTGAATGTGACTGTGAATTTATTTGGCCAGAAAGGGAAGAGGATGAGAGGAGAAACTGGGAGTCAAAAGTGATTTATTTTAAGAATAATTCATGTTTGTCCTGTAAATAATCCATCAATTTGCCAAATCAGCACACTTAATGTATTTACTTAGTTAAAATTGCATGTTTTGCTTATATTCATGTGAAAAGAGCTGGAGTCCAAAAAATTCAGATTATATTGCTTTTTAAAGTAAATTCAACAACATGGAAAGGAACTTGGAACTAGATAAACCCCAGTATAGCTTAATAAAAAACACCTATATCTGACTAATCTAATTTAACAAAGTTCAAGATTGATATATATGAAAGATTTAGGAAAAGACAAATCATTTAAAGTATATTGATTTTAAAAATACATTTTGTTACACAATATTATATGCCAATATAATATATACTAATTAATGAGGAAAACATGGCTTAGATATCATATACCCACTAGGCCAGTGGTTCTCAACCTTGGCTGCACATTAGGATCACCTGGGAATCTTTTTAAAATCCTGATTTCTGGGCCTCATCCTCCAGAAATTCTGTTTTTTTTGTTACTAATGTTGTGGCCTCACCCCATAACAAAGAAACAGAATTTCCGGAGGATGAGGCCCAGAAATCAGGATTTTAAAAAGATTCCCAGGTGATTCTAATGTGCAGCCAAGGTTGAGAACCACTGCACTAGGCCCATGGTCGGCAAACCGCAGCTCGAGAGCCACATGCGGCTCTTTGGCCCCTTGAGTGTGGCTCTTCCACAAAATACCACGTACGGGTGCACACATACAGTGACCCATAAGCAGAAGTCGGTATTTTGTGGAAGAGCCACACTCAAGGGGCCAAAGAGCCACAAGTGCCTCACAAGCCGCGGTTTGCCGAGCCGCAGTTGCCAAACACTGCACTAGGCTAATATATAATTGGCTGACTAATAATGTTCACAGATTTTCCTCATCTTTGCTCAGAGATTGAAAAGATAACAGGATTTCATAGAAGCTGATGTTGAAATCTTGGTTGTATTTATATCGTTTACTCATAATCTAGAGCATATCTTCAAACAATCCCAGAATTCTCTATAACTGGATAAATTGGGCTTAATAATGATAATGAGATTTAATAGAGAAAAATTTAAGGGAAAGATTTCACTTAAATGAAAAAACTACAAAGATACATTAGAGAGAATAATTGGTAATACACCTAAATGAATTCAAGGTCATCTTTTCTTTGAATTTTTATTATACTTATTGTCTGGAATATCTATTCTTTTATTATAGTTATGTTGCATTAATCAAGAAACTTTTCATGTACTTATTATTGAAGCTTTTAAAAATATTTCAACTCCATTGTAGCAGAAATCATTTTTACTATCTTATATTTTACATTATATTAATTTCAAAGAGACAAAATAATGTTCTGCTGATTATGTTGGGAGGGTAGTTGTTAGTATGAAAGATGTGCTCAAGGTACTGAAAAAAAGATAAATAGTTGATATTACAGAAATAAAGGAACTTGTTCAACACAATCTCATTTGCAAAAAGAGAGAGAACCAAGATAAAAATTACAATAAAGGGATACACAGAGAAAGAGTAGCTAATAAAATGTCTGAGAAATTATAGTTAAGGAGGTAAAAAGAAAACTAAAGTCAAGGGTTTTCTGAGACAAGGATAGAGAATGTATAATGAGACCACCATTGCATAAGAGAATAATGAACAATCATCAATTAAGTTCCTGAAACAGGATGGAACCTTGGTTAGAACAAATATAGTGCTAAGCACATAGGAAGTTCTAGAACTGGTTTTGAACTCAGCCTCAGTGTCAAATGTTCTTTGACAAGGAGAAAGTAGAGGTCATTAATGTTAAAAATATAAAATAATTAATATAAATCCTTCAAAACAAATTTCAGATCACACCTCAATAAAACTAGGGGATATATATGTGTATGTGTGTGTGTGTGTGTGTGTGTGTGTTTGCCTGTGTATAAAACAATTATATACACCAAACATATGAAGAATTTAAAATATTCTACAAATATAACAAATACAAAGAACCTTTGGACAATGGAAACAAAACTGTTATTAGAAGATTAGAAAACAATTACCAGCCCCATCAAAACTAAGGCGTGACCATTACCAGGATCGAGGCAAATGCAACATTGAGTTGAAAACAAAGGAACTAAGCATTGAATTTAAAAAGCCAGAAAACAAAAATAAAACAAACCTAGTGAAAGAAGTTGAAAGAGAAGGCAGAAATTAATCCTCTTGAAACTAGAAAAATTAAATTAGAATTAATTTAAGTATATAAGAGCTGAACTTTTGAAATATAACAGTAAAATAGACACATTTTTTAAATAATCTAATCAAATAAAAAGTAAAGACTGCTATTTGGAAACCCAGGAACAGGTGAGATTTTAAAAATTACAGTGCTAGGGTGTAATTCTATGAACACATAACAAAACCAATAAGATGAACATTCTTTTTCCTAGAAAAGTTGAGACTATCAAAATTGACTTAATAAAGGAACAGAATCTAAATATGCCAATAACCATGTAACCAATTGAAATACTCATACAAAAAGCTAGTCTCTGAAAAAGCATGAAGCTCAGATGGTTTTAGCAGAAAATTCTTCCAAACCCTGAGAAGGAGCTGATATTCTTGTGTTGTTTAAACTGTTAAAAAGCCTGGAAGAAATGGAAAGTGTCATAATTCATGTTATCAAATTATGTTGCTAGTCTCTAGATAGATGCCCCTACTCAGCCCTAAGCATTTATGATAGAAATCAGTTGGTTGCCTTGAACAATTCTCTCCCTCTTTTGCAAAAGCACCACTGAAGAGATTCTTCCAGGTGGAGATCAGTTTTTACTGAGAGGGAAGAAAAGAAGAAATTCCTCAAACTGGTGAGAAAGGAGAGATTTATAATTCCCTAAAACCTCAGGGGCCTGCACTCTGCTCTGGCATCATCTAAGAAGCAGTAAAACCTCCGAGAGAAATGGCAGGTTGGGGATCTAGGACAGAACAATAGGTGGCTTGGGAGCAACTGAGGAGCAGAGATGACTGATGACAAGCGTTTCCTCCAATGCCTGGGTGCTTTGTAAGACCAGAGAAACTGTGCTGCCTGAGTCTAATCGGAAAGAGACCCGAGAATAACTGACACTGAATTTCCTGCCAACCCAGGGGCACATGGACTTGAAGTTGGAATTAAATTGATTGAAAAGTAGTAAAAATGGTGATGCTTCTTTGTTTGTGCATCAAGATCATACCCTCCGCATATAGATTGTTTAAAATCTTAAATACATTCCGGGTTAATTAAATCCAGGAGAATGCAAAAAAATCAAGCAGGCTTAATTCTACAAATATAATAATGGCTTTTTCAAAAGTCTACATATATAATTGATCAAGTTAATAGCCAAATGTTAAAATTATGATTATATTTATAGCTGCTGAAAAAGAATTTGAAAATTTCAGCATTCCCGAGTTTTAAAAACTTTTGATTAAACAAAAAGCTCCAATGAAATTTGTTTAAAAGGGGGCACATGCCTCTCTTATGACACATTCTTTCACACAGTATTGTTTTATTTTCATAACAATTCTACCCTGAATTTTGGACATAAAAACTTTACCCTGAAAGATTAAAAAACAGAACCAAGATCATACAGATTTAATGATGAAGTTAGTATGTAGGTAGTCTATTTCTTTGCAGACTTACTATGCCATAAAATTACACTGTCAAGCCTGCTGGTGTGGCTTGGTGGTTGAGCGTGGACCCATGAACCAAGAGGTCACAGTTCAATCAGGTGCAGGCTAGATCCCCAGTGTGAGGCGTGCAGGAGGCAGCCAATCAATTATTCTCTCTCATCATTGATGTTTCCATCTCTCTCTCTCTGAAGTCAATAAAAATATATAGTTCTTAAAAATTACATGGTCAAAATAATAATAAATGAAAAAGTGAAGAATTAATCTAAAGACCGGACTCTGGATCCAATGCTTCCATTACTGGAGTTGGGTCTGTCTCTCCCTCTAACTTACACACTCTTCCACTACAACCTTGTCTCCCGATTCAGCTTTCCCGGATGTCAACATTGTGCTTACAGCCTATGACAGGCTCCATGAACCTGTTTTGCATGAATGAATGAGCATTTTGAGTTGAATCTGTGTGTGTGTGTGTGTGTGTGTGTGTGTGAATGAGTGTAGGGTGGCGGGGGGAGAAGGGCAGTGATATTGAAATGTTTAACTTACAGGACATTGTATCAGTTGATCAGAACAGGTACCAGCCAGGAACAACCATCACGATTTTATCCGTGTGTCCTGGTAGTCATCAGGCCTGGCCAGACCCTAATTTTCTCCTCTCTCGTGAAAATGCCATTGGAGTCCCAGCTGCATCTGACCTAGTGGTGGGTGCCAGACGCGCCCCATTTCTTCCGTGGAACCCCCCCTCTACCCCCATCCTGAAACAGCAGCCGGCTCACGACCATGGTATAAGGATTCATGTGTTCAACAAAGTCTATATCTTGAGACATAGAATTTGTCGTGAGAGGCAAACAAACACTAACTAAGGGAATTAGTGTCTCTTTAAGTAGTTGGGTATATAAGTAATTCTCCTAACTCGCTGGGCAGTATTTTCCAGGTTTCCTGGACATGCACAGGGAAACCGTGTAAAGAGGAAAACCTCGATGCTAAACTGCGGAGGGAAGGAGATAACGGGCAGCCTTGGTTTCTCATCTCAACTCTTGCTCGCTAGCTCTGTTCCTGCAGGCAGCAGGCAGGGTGCCACCAGGGAAGCAGCACCCACAGCGCATGGTGGAAATTAATAAACGGAAAACTCATTTAAAGCGGAGGCCGGAGGATGGAGGAGACACCTCTTACTCACCTGCCACTCAGCGCGGGGAAACTGCACCAGCATCTCCCTCAGAAAGTGATATTTCTTTATTGCAACTGCAGGAGGAAGAAGAGCGTCCTCCTGGCCCAGTAACAGCCCAGCCAATGGGAGGCTGCCTCGCTCAGCCAATGAAAAGCCACCATACTTCTGTTCCTCCAATGGACTCTTTGTTTACAAAAGCCCCTCCATAAAAAGAGATTTTCTCTCCTAAGTTTATCTGGGCTGCTGCATAGTTCACCTTTTGCTAGGTTGCTGCATTTTTTTTGTTGATCCCCAATCGACCCATGTTGTCCGGCTGTCTATCGGGTAACCCTATGTCGGTATATATCAAGGAATTTATTACAGAGTATTTGCTCACCTAATGATGGATGCTGGCTAAGGAGTCAACACATGGGGGCCTGGACATCTAACAGGCGAAAGGCCCAAGTTCCCCGAGAAGAGGAGACCACAGCAGAGTAGAACCCCATGAGAAGAGCTGGAATTCCACAGGGGTGCACTGAAGCCCGTGTCCATGCTTGTTGCTTCTGACTTTGCAGTATCTTGCACAAGCTGAACCCTTCTTCAAGTCGTTGAACCTGTGTCCGACACAAATACGTCCCAGAATTAAGACAATTTGAAAGATTCAGGAGTGAAGGAGGTAAGTCAGCCGATTGGCAACAGCTGATGTGTCCTACAAAACAGCTGCTGCCTTCCTTCCTCTCTCCAGCTCTGGAGAGAATCTTCTTTATCTCTGACCCTAATGAAATGTACCCTTAAAGGGGATTCTGGGAAACAATTCAGCCCAGCCAGGTGGACCCATTACAAAGCTGTTAATTACATTGTGGCACTAACACAGATGAGTCCTTGTTGCTTGTAACAACAAGTCCCAACTTATGCAGCAGAGAAATGGAAACTGGGAACTGAAATACAGTAGGAAAGAAGATATGTGGAGGCCCCAGAATCAGATCACAAATGATAATACACGAATAATAAAATGTTTTATAGTTTAATTTGCAACAAAATATATTCAAATGATTCTACAATCCTAAAAATTACCAGAGGGCAGAATTAACCTGGTGGGCTTGCATTGTATTTCCTAAATCGTTTGGAAAACAGGGCAGATGTCCATTTGTTGGAGAGGGTGATAAATGGAAGGTTGGCGGTATCTTTTATTTTAAATACAATAGTTGAAGTAGGTGACTTTTCAAGATTCTTTCCACCTACATCATTGTATTGTAAACCAAAATTGTTCAATTGCACTTATTCCCCTGGTTTTAATTAGCTTTTTCATATTAAGACACTTTGGGTCTAACAAAACATACCCATGACTTGTTGGCTGGTGCAAGTGTTTTCCATGAAATGCCACAGGAAAGAAAAAAAAAAAAAAACTTTCAAGAATAACTGCTTCCAAAATTTGACTTGGAACAGATATGCAATACCTCCGCTGCTTATGAAAAGCATACATGATCTGACTCTAAAAAAAAGCTTCTTGATGTAGGTAAAATGACTCAAGGTTAAACTTTAAAACTGAATAAAAGCTGAGCCTATCAAACTTCTCCCAATTGGCCTAGACAACCCTTGTACTGGACCAGGTTTAAGCCAAGGGAGGATGTCTTTGTTTGATACTGTTTGCCTGTATTTTCTGAGATATTCTGCCCCCACCTCTCAACTCCCAGTTCATACCAACCACAGATCACATTAATTGCTACTAATTATACAGTATAAAAAGATACCATTTGGATGAACACAATCATACAGCCTTGCTCTGTCCTTAATTTGGTCTTCTCAGGAGAATGCATTCATTGTGTGTGTGTGTGTGTGTGTGTGTGTGTGTTTAAAAGCAAGAAAGGGAATATAATACATAGAAACTAATTTTATTTGTGGACTTGTCACCCTTTTAATTATATTATGTCCATTGGGAAAATACAGATAGAAATAAGTAATTAAAAACACCAAAAATTGAGCAATCATAGTTCAGTGTCTATCTTTTCACATATCCATATATTTTACATGATAGTTACTAGTATGTGTATAGATATATATTAATGATATATAGATATATATAATTTATATGCAAATACGTATGTAAATTATATGTATATGTATCCCAAAAATGTATACACATATTTTGAATAATTATAACGGCAGTGTTTATTAAAATACATTTCATTTTCAAAATTGAGCTATCATCTGTTAAAGTGTGTATACATGTTGGGGGGACACCCTGTTTATGTAATTTCATGCATCACATCAGTCAAGCTATTTGGAATATGGAGCATGCAGATCATTTCAGTGCCCTTTTTTGGGTTTTGGAAAAGGAAGTTGAATACTCCTCTCCCTCTCCCTCAACCACACTCTTTGAAGACATGTGGGTTGGTGAAATTCCACAATGTTTTATGGGCCTAAGTTCCAGAGGCTTGTGAATTCACTAGGCATTTTGTGGAACCTGTAGGACTTGGTGGTTTCTCAGTGCTGGAGAAATGAAACCTCTCTCTGGCTCCTGCCTTTTCTGAGAATTCTCCGCCATCTGAATTTATTACAAAATAAAAAATGCCCACAGGTGCCACATGTGCCCAGTCTAAGTAGGCCTGAGATGGGTGCCTGGGACCATCTTTGCCTATACATTGGCACAACCCCCCGAAACCAATTTGGGACCTTATGGATTTTAACCCAAAGCGTCCCTAGTTTACTTTATCTTGTTCTGCAAAGATGCAATGCAATGGTAGTTTTTAAATATGTAAAGTAATAAACATATCTTTAAAATTTTTAATTTTACTGTTATTTTTAATCCTCTCCTGGGGATATTTCTTCCATTGATTTCTAGAGAGGGTGGAAGGAAGGGAGGAGGAGGGGAGAGAGAAATAGAGAGAAATATCAATGTGAGAGAGACACATTGGTCAGGGCTGGGGAACTGGCAATTGGGGTACATGCCCTTGACCAGGGATCTTTGACCCATATCTTCTTTAAGTACTCTGTCTGCTCTTCGAGGTAGAGGATCACTTTGGTACCCCAACCAAGAAGCTCACTGTGGTGAGGTTGTATAGTGAAGAAACTCCCAACAGAAGTCTTCCAGGCATACTGCTCATCATCACTGTGCTTTGTGATTGCAACCACTTTCTCTAGGTAGGCAGAATAAAAGCCATCACCAAATTGTCCAATCATGGAGATGTCCGAACCAGCCTGAAGACCGCCCCTAACTACTTTTGTACCAGACTTGGCAATGGCTCCCAGAGTATTTATGAGATGAGCTTTGGTCATGCCAATGCCTGTGTCCACCAGAGTCAAGGTGCATGCCTGGGGGTTTGAGATGATGTCAGTTTTCAGCTATTTTTCACTGTCTAACTTGGATGGGTCTGTCAGGCTCTCATAATATATCTTATCCAAGTCATTGGAAATATTGCTGATCAATTCCTTAAGGAAAATTGCCTTGTTGGAATAGAGGATATTGATGATGAGAGATGTGAGTTGGGCCATTTCTCCTCCTCTGCATGGTGCATTTCCTCAGGCAGCTTGGAGGTGAAGAGATGCAAGTGCTAGGGAGCAGGGTGGGCAGGGACTGTGTTTTGCTCACACTCTACAAGAAGAGTACACGAGGGTGACTCAGAGCAGCTTAAACAAATCTTAACTGTGTCTCTGAACTTAAAGTCACATAAGTCTCACGTGAAACCCAAATAATTCTGACTAATGAAATCTTCTATTGCCTTGTAATAGACTTCTGGCTATTTATACAGCCTGGCTGTTTTCTTTTTCCTGTCTTTTGATCCTATTGCTTTGTCTTTTGTCTCCAAAGGAATAAAAACATTACTTATTTTTATCCTATTAGTGGATGCCTATCTGTTTAAGACTTTGGACACCTAATTCTCTTGCAATGTAATTATCCATTTTAGAATGAATCATTGATTCTGCCTCATGGGATGAGCAATTTGTACGCTGTATTTTCTTTCCTTCACATCCCACAACTCTCACATTTTGCAGAATAATCTTGAGTTTTACAACCAGATGATTAGTATTAATTTAATTGCTGCATTATATATTTAACATCTGTTTATATCCATTTTAGCAATTGTTTGGAAATCAACTCTCAAATTTTACTGTTCCTATGGCCACATGTTTTAATCATATCCGAGTCATTATATTTTTTCAGTTCTCAGGTGGCCTGAGTATTTCCTAAATAATGTTTTTTAGAAAAGATATTTAGGTTCTTTATATCATGAGTCCTTAGATGCATATGAATAGTGTCTCCCCTCTTGTAAGTCATACTGGTTAGGATGATATTTGGTTATATATAATAACAAAAAAAAAAAAAACACCCAAATGAGAAATGGCTTAAAATATATTAAAATTTATTTCTCAAATAAGAGAAGTCTGAGCATAGGATGTCCAGACCTCACCTGATAGAGCCATGAATGTTGTTGGTGACCCAGTTTTATGTGTTTCCTCGCTGCAGCAGTTATCATATTCATGATCTCAGCAGGTTGCTCCAGTGCCAGTCATCATATCCATTTTCCAAGCAGGAGAATGAATGAAAAAAGAGATGGGAAATGATGTTGTACTTCCATTTCTAGGAAAATTTACACATTGTCGGTCACATTTCACTGGATCAACAAGAAGAAAATAGTCACAATTGCAAGGAAAAAATTATAATGTGTTTGACTAAAATTGAAGGAGAGAATACACATTTGAAATCACATACAAGTTCTGCTCACACATTTGAGCAATACCTTTAATGAACATATAGAATTCGTGGGTTATAAATATTCTTTCTAAAATCTCTGTCAATATCGCTCCATTGTCTACCTTTTTTAAAAAGAAAATAAATTGTTCAAATTTTCTCTTTTGTAGGTAATATTTTTCTTGTGCTCCTTCTCAATGGATGCTTGTTTAATTTGTTCTTTTTCTTTGAAATTATTTTTTAAAAATACACACAACATGTTTTATATACATATTTTTTATTAACTTATTTGGTATTCAGTGGTCCTTTTAATGTTAAAATTACAATCTTTATTTCCTCTCAGAAAAGTTTTCTTTTTCTATTCCTTTTTTTTTTGTTTTTTGTTTCTCTTTCATTTGCTCTGATTTTATTTTCTGGAATTTTGTATTATTAATATATTGGCTTTCTTAGAGTTCTATCCTCAGTAAGATTTTTTTCTCCCTTATCTTTTTTATTTACTTCTGAGAGAATTTCTTTAGCTTATTTCCTAAGTCCCTAATTGAGATTGTCATTTATAATATATTTCATTTGTCTGAGGTTTGCTTTGTAAAATTTAGTAATGATGTTTTTCCCCAGGAATATGAGTTCCTAATCTCATATTGCTCCATGTTGGTATATACAATGTTTCTCCAATTATCCGGTAAATAAGAGAAGGAAGAACTATGGGTTTCTTTCCTCTTTTATGAAGTCCATTTCACAGGATTGCATTTATACTGATTCTTCTGCACTACCTTCTGTTAGCCTACTGAATCCTTTCACACACCTGGTGATTTTGCTCCTCATGTTCTTAAACAAGAGGTCTATGCTTGCCTAGTAATATGACTTGTGGTTTATTTTTTTTGGGGGGGTTATGCAAAAAAGGAGGAGGATGCTTATATTTTCTGTGGTTTGATTGTGGTATACTGGGGATCCAGATGGCCACAAGGCACAGGGAAGGCTGTGTTTCTGCTTGTCTAGCGGGTCCTGTCCAGCCACTAAAGCAGGTGACTGATTCCTGGCCCACTCCAGCCTGTAAGGTAGCCAAGAATTAGTTGTGAAATGCATTTTCAAATGGGAAGGTAAAAGTTACTAGGAAGCTAAGCCTTGAGGAAAATCCTTTACTATTGCAGTTGGTGGTGGTTGCTTCTCCATGTTTGTTTTATGTCAAGAGAGGTTTAAAGGAATCTGCCATGACTAGTCCTTGAGTACAAAGAGCTCAGACATAGCATTCACCTCCATATCATCTAGCTAGCTAACTCTCACCTCCATTCCTTATTATCCCAAGCTTAGGTTTTTATTTTCCAGGTCTTGGGATGAGAAAAGCTACCCACCTACCTAATAGACAGACCTCTCCTGTGCCTCCATCTGCTTGATATTTGTCAACAATTTTTCAAAGAGCCTCAACCTTTGATGGAAACCCTATGCTTCCAAGTCATGATAAATATATTCTTATTTTTAGACTCCTTGTGTAATGATATTTAATAAGTAGAAGGGAATGCATGAGCCCAAATAACCATTTTGAATCTTAAAATGTGAATTTGTAGCCACACCATTGTATAAAGGCCAATTTTCCATACCACAAATATGGCTTATAATGTTTCTACTGATCACAGTATGTGCTGATGTAGGATAAAATATCTTAATTACTTTGAGATAAATAAACTTGTTTTAGTTTTTAATGTTGGTAAACCTTATGCACATATGAATTTTTTAAAGCTGAAATTATGTTAACTTTATCTAAAAACCAGGTTTAGTACAATTTAGGGAGGACTAAATTGATAAAAAGGATACACCTCAAGTATTTCTGGGGTTTTTTTTATTACAGAATTGTGTGCTTGATATTTTTCCAGAGTGTATAGAAATTGTCAACTAAATCAAACTCTAAAAATGCCAGTGGTGTCCCAGACTCAAAGGCCTGTGGGGCAAAGTTTTATCTTTAATTAAATATTGGTAATACCTACTTGACAGATTAAAAGCCATTTTTATCTGGTTAACTTGATTAACTATATCATAATATGTTTTTAAGAAAGAATATTAAGCCCATGCACACAATCTTCCATAACTGTAACATGCCCTCACAGAGGTGCATCCCACCTGCTGTCTTTGCTTATAGTCAGTGGGAGCTGCTGAAATCGCCAAATCTGGCCACCAGAATCCCAGATGCAGTCACTGGGTGAATCCGTCTGGTTCTAGTGAGCAATAAAGGACAGGATTCTTTCATTTCAAACTTTCAGAAAGTTAAAAATTATTTTTTAAAAAGATTCATTGTGAAGAACTTTACCCATATTAAACACACACACACACACACACACACACACACACACACACCCTCATCAATGAAGTTTGCTAAATTATTAACCTAAAGTAAAAATAAACATGAAAGGTTGTGCTATACAATGGTAATTACAATGCCTTTCTCTCAACATAGGTAATACTGATAGTGATGGTGATGATGATGATGGTGGTGGTGGTAGTAATAATGATGATGATGATGATGATGATGATGATAGAAGTTATTATGGCCTCTGTGTTGAATTTTCTTTTCCATTCAGCATCCATTCACCCCATGCCTTTTTACAGCTCTGGATTTTTTATTTGAACATCCCTACCCTATTGTGCTTGGGCATCCCTGCCTTAAAACTAGTCCACTCCCTAGTCCCAGGTATAATAGGTTGCATAATCCAAAATCCAGGTCACAGGACCAATTTCTGGTCCTATGATTTTTGTAGGGGTGCAGTCATAAGGTGGTGAAATTACAGAGAATGTAGGGGTTCTTCCAGAGCTACTAGGAGAGGGTGACTCCCTTTTAATGAATTCAGGATCACTGAAGCTACTGAAGTATTTGGATGCTGCCTTGAGGAAGAAGTTTACATGAGAATGGATTCAGAAAGAAGGAAGTAGAGCCAAGAGATTAAGATAGAGAAAAGAACTTTAAGTGACTTTGAGGAGTTAAAGCAGCTAGGCAGTTAGGAGCTGGACTGAGGGGTGGGAGGGGAGAGGTGAGGAATGTAAAAGGGAGGTGCAACTGAAGCCTGCCAGTGTGAGCAGAAACCTGTTCATCAGCCCCACCCTGGCCCGTGTAAAATCCCAAGAACAAAGGGCCATGATCCAGGGCTGAATACACAGGATGAGGAAAATGAGCGGGAACCCTGAAGTTTAAAATGTATGGTTGTGCCCTAACCGGTTTGGCTCACTGGATAGAGCGTCGGCTTGGGGACTAAAGGGTCCCGGGTTTGATTCTGGTCAAGGGCCTTGGTTGCAGGCCCATCTCGAGTAGGGGGTGTGCAGGAGGCAGCTGATCGATGCTTCTCTCTCATCGATGTTTCTAACTCTCTATCCCTCTCCCTTCCTCTCTGTAAAAAATCAATAAAATATATTTTTAAAAAAATGTATGGATGTTGTTAGAGCCGAATTTTTTGAAACGAACCAATGGGAAGTTAGTAGGGCACATAGTAACCCCTAAACAAAGGAATTGCCCCGTAACTGGGTTGGGTCCCCTCCCCAGATCCTGTCAGAGGTATGGGACTGCTATGCATTTATACGTAGGAAGACTTATGGGAAAGCTCCTATATCCGGGAGCTTTTCTGTAATAAAACTTTGCTTTTGCTCATCTCTTTGTGAACTCATTCTTTGATTTCATGAGACAACAAACTGTAACCCAAACAGAAATTTTGATATCATCTTCATTTAAACTCTGAACCAAGTCTTTCCTGAAGCCATTCCTACTCCTGGACTTCTCAGGCCATTCTTCCCAGTCAGCTCACACTCTTTTTCCCTTGCCCACTCCTCTGTAGCAATACATTTGTTTTGAAGAAGCCACTCTAATTCTTACTCAGGACATTGCATTTTCTGTTTCCTCTGCCTGGAATGCCACCCCCCCTCCCCCCACCCCGCATACACACACAGCTATTCTCCTTACTCCCGCCTTCACTGTCTTCAAATCTCTGCTCAAATACCATTCCTAAGAGAAACCCACCTGATACTTTTCTAAAGAAGTGCCTCTGGCCATTTGCCAGCTTCCACCTGCCAAAGTTTCCTCACTGAACAGCATCTGCCATTTTATAATATAGCCTTTGTTGTTGTTATTGTTGTTTGGTATGTGTGTTTTCGGGGGGGGGGGGGGGGGAGGTGAGACTTCTCTGCTCTCCCATTAGGGTATGAGTGGCACTTGGGCAGTAGGTTTGTCTGCTTTTTCACTGTTGCATTCCAGCATCAAGAATCTTGCCTATTGTATAGTGAGTACTATTGTATAGATAGAGATATTGACATATCTCAAGATGTTCTGAGAGGGAAAGGGAGGTGCTATTCATTATTATTGCAGGGCTACAACAGGAATAAATCAGAACTGTCTCAGGAAAAATCTGGATGTATGTTCACACTAGGTATACGTCCATGGCAAATAGTTTGCTACCAACTTAAAAAGTATAGTAATCTTCTGAGTAAACTATGGGTATAGTTTTCAGAACACCCGGAATTGTCATTCTGCCTCATTCGTAAACAGAAACATAGTACATTTCTGAAGCACGCTGGCAATCCTATAGACAGAGCTTTCATAGTTAGATAGGCAATTATTAGTTGAATGAAGGAATACATAAATGTATTAATAAATCCCTATGGTGTTATTTTGGCTTAATCCTGGAGTAAATATTCTCTCACAGCTATAAGTATTGTAACTGTTAGACTATTATGTTAGTGTTTTAGGATATAGGAGGCTTAAATGGTTACGCAAAAAGTAAATGGAGGAAGAGATAGACAAGTAGGTTCTGCTTGACTGGAGCTCTTAAAGGCTGGTCCCTAGTGCTTTCCAAATCACTGAGCTAAGCCAGGAGAGCTTAAACATATTACCCTATGATGTTTCTGTTTCTTTACCTAATGGATAATAGAATAATTTCATAGAACTCTCACATTATTTTGCATTTAGTGAAGAAAACTAATAGCTAATGGACTTTTGCCCAGCACAGATCCTGTCAGAGGTATACATTAATAAGTAGGAAGGCTTATGGGACTGCTATACTTTTTAAGTTGGTAGCAAACTATATGCAGCAGATGTATACCTAGTGTGAACATATATCCAGATTTTTTTCCGAGACAGTTCTGATTTATTCTTCTTGTAGTCCTACAATAACAATGAATAGCACCCCCTATCCCTCTAAGAACATCTTGAGATATATCAATATTTCTCTCTATCTATTCCCCTTCCTAGGGTTAGTCCATTGTAATCGTCTGAGTAAACTATTGGTACAGTTTTCAGAACACCTGGAAGTGTCATTCTGCCTCATTCATAAACAGAAACATAGTACATTTCTGAAGCACACTGGCACTTCCTATAGACAGAGCTTTCATAGATAGGCAAGTGCGTAAACAAACAATGATAGTGCACATGAAAAGGACTAGGGAGGAAGAGGCAGCTAAATCTCCAACCTTTTCACTTATTTCCATTTCCACAGCTGCCATTCTTTTCCAAACCACCATCACCTTTTATTGAACAATCTCTATAAACCCCTAAGGAGGCCATCAATTCCTCTCTTCTCCCCCTTCTATCTGTTAGCAGCGAAGGTGAGCATTTAAGACACAAACTGGATCTTATCCTCCCATCACGAGGATTACCTTAGTAAATAAGTGTCTAAACCAGGTGCTCTACAAAACGGAGCCTAAGGCAGTGATGGCGGACCTTTTGAGCTCGGCGTGTCAGCATTTTGAAAAACCCTAACTTAACTCTGGTGCTGTGTCACATATAGAAATTTTTTGATACTTGCAACCATAGTAAAACAAAGACTTATATTTTTTATACTTATTTTATATATTTAAATGCCATTTAACAAAGAAAAATCAACCAAAAAAATAAGTTCGCATGTTACCTCTAACACGCGTGTCATAGGTTCGCCATCACTGGCCTAAGGCAAAGCCTTTGGACTAAGACTCTATTGAGGCACTCAATTCCAGGATGGCTGGAGTGAGGGAAAGGGGAGTGAAGCAGGAAAGGCGAGAGGAACTGGGAGGCATTTGGTCAAATACCATCTCCCTGTGGCTGTGAAGGTGTTTTTTAGATAAGGTTACCATTTCA
Organism: Myotis yumanensis; assembly: GCF_028538775.1. NCBI lineage: Eukaryota > Metazoa > Chordata > Mammalia > Chiroptera > Vespertilionidae > Myotis > Myotis yumanensis. Next base: position 229,664,107 of record NW_027223752.1, on the reverse strand, counting down.
GTTAGTTCACTTTGAGTAAAGTAGATTAACTTCCACAGTGTGCAAGGGCCTCATCCAATCAGGTGAAGGTTTGTGAGAGAAGACAAAAATCTCTTTCTTGAGAAAGAAGGATTGAAGGATTTCTGCCTCTACAAGGCCTTTGGACTGGGGAATGCAACATCACCTCTTGCCTGGGCCTCCAGCCTGCTAGCATGCCCTGCAAGTTTCAGAATTCCCAGTCTCCACAGTCACACCTGAGCCAATTCTTTAAAATCTCTCTCTCTCTCTCTCTCTCTCTCTCACACACACACACATACACACACAAACACACATACACACACCCTATTGGTCCTCATTCTCTGGGGAACTCTGGACAATACAACTAGACAAAGGCCCTGAGACCACCAGAGAGAACAGATTGTTCAAGGTTCTGAGAAAAGGCCACTGCAGTACAGCGAAGGGTCAAGGGTATGATTGAGCCTGAAAAGGAAGGCAGGAGCCAGATATTCAGGACATAAGGCAGCGGATTTTCATCGTTATTTGGAGTGCAATGAAAAGCTATTGAATCGTTTTAAGTAGGTTGGATTGGAGACACTGAGGTTTAAAATCTGGAGACCTGGTCCTAGCTGGTTTGGCTCAGTGGATAGAGCCTTAATCTGCGGACCAAAGGGTCCCAGGTTTAATTCTGGTCAAGGGCATGTACCTTGGTTGCAGGTTCCTCCTCAGCCTGGGCCCATGGTAAGGGCTCATGCAGGAGGCAACCAATTGATGCATTTCTCTCACATCAATATTTCTCTCTGTCTTTTTCTCTTCCACTCTCCCTAAAAATCAATGGAAAAATATCCTCAGGTGAGTATTAACAACAAAAAATAATAATAATAATCTCACCTAATAATAGACAAACATGTTAATTGACCATCCCTCCACTACAGTCACCAGCCAATCAGGAGAGTATGCAAATTAACCCAACAAAGATGGCAGTTAATTTGCATACGTAGGCAAGAAGCGGCGGAGCGAGACTGAAGACTCTGGCCGGAGCAGCGAAGACTAAAGGCTCTGGCCGGAGCAGCGAAGGCCTGGGTCCCGGGTGCTGGAGGAAAACCGGTGCTGGCAGCCAGGGGAAGGGAAGGCCTATTGCATGAATCTCTTCATCCAACAGGCCTCTAGTAATAATAATAAAATGAAATCTGGAGACCTGTGTAATATTATAGGTGATAAATCATTTATCCTGAACTGGGCTAAGGCCAAAGGAGAGGGAGAAAGGAGTCAGGTAGCATTTCCTTAGCTTTCCCTATTGTGTTTACGCTGCAGGTGCAACTCTGCTATGCAGTTTCCTGAATTCTGGGGTAAAGATTTTCTCTCTCGACCTGCATCTGTAACCATGGAAAAGTTTTTTATTCATGAAGCCAACTTCTTACAGGCCAGAGAGGTGAGTGAATTTTAAATTCATGTTCCAAAGTCTTCTTTGTTTTTGTTAGTTTATTTGTTTTAGATACTGAGAAGTTCAACATTTTACTCAAAAGCTTTCAAACATCTTACAGGAACTCTTCCTCTGGATGAGCCCTAAAATCAGTGTAAAAGTGATATTAGTATACTCCTGAGTTGCTTTCTCTTTTCCCCTTGACTTGGTCTGCTAAAGTATAAGTTGCAAGTTACAGTAAAAAAAATAGCTTGCAATTAATGCTTAAGTAGATATAATTACCAGTGAAATTAGACAAGAGCCAACTTTTAATCTAGGTATGTGGATCTTATGCTGAGAAATTCACCAGTGCTTAAAGGAGTCTTCAGATCTTTCCTGTAGCCCATTATATTTTTCTAGTATTCTCGTTTTCTCCTATAACTCACAGTGTTTCATATCTTTAGCACCTCTTCTTCCCACTCAACTCTTGAAAAATTTCAAGTATGATTTTTTTCTCTCATACTTGATGGTAAAAACAGAAACATTCAGAAAGGAAGTCCTTCCAATGATCATCTAAATCCTCCCTGGTTTTCCCCCCACCAACTTCCCTTCTTCCTCTGATTTCAATGAAGAAAGTGTTCTTTCATCTTTCAAAGATCAGTCCCTCCAATGGTCAAGTTTCAATCAACTATCCTATTGTCTTCTCCAAGATTTTAATTCCTTGGTTATTTCTCTACTACTACTACTTCCTCCTCTTCTCCATCTCCTCCTCCTCTGCCGGAAGCCGGTCCATCCTTGCTGCTTGACACAGTCGCTGCAGGAAAGAAACATCTGCACAGCATATGTTTCAAAGGACCTGGCATATATAGCATATTGTTCTTAATATGTTTGCTCTCCTTAGTGCCATGTGTTTTAACCAAGGTCACCTCTCCGAGAAAGGTTGTTTCCCCAGGTGGGGATTTTTCCCTGAGGTTAGGGAGGGGATACAACCCCTTGATTAAGTGCCAGGCGGGTAATTAAGCTACATAATCTTTCCTCCCTGGAATGGAGATAAGAAATGCCCTAGCCGTTGTAATAGAAATTGACAGGATTAAAATCGGCTGGTATAAATATGGATGTAACAAGACAATAATCGTCAGATCCTAACCAGAACCTAGCCAGAGAACATGGCAAAAAATCCTGGACAGAACCTGGCTACAGAACTTCACTGGAGAACCTAGACAGAACATGGCAAAAGAACCTGGATAGAACCTTGCTAAAGAACCTGGTGACTGAACCTGGCTGGAGAACCTGGAGAACCTGGCTGGAGAACCTAGCAAGAGAACATGGCACCAGAACTTGGTTGGAGATCCTGACCAGAACTTGGTTGGAGTTCCTGACCAGAACTTCGCTGGAGATCCTGGAGGGAGAACCTCGCTATGCTGATGAACTGAAACCAGTTTCCATGTCATTCATTCTTTGCCGACTCCGTCCACACCTTTGGGGATCCCTGGACCTGTTGGGGTTGGACCCCAACACTCCTCCTCCTCCTCCTCCTCCTCCTCCCCTTCATTATCACCAAGTCTTATGAAAGATGTTTCAGGCAGGGACTTTTCTACACATATAAATAATGTTGTATGCTTTACCAGGCTCTTAGAATCATCTTCCTTCCCCAAAATATCATGCCGTCCAGCTCTAAAATCCTATATAATAAAAGGGAAATATGCAAATTAACCCAAAAGGCAGAACAACCAGGAATGACCAGTTGCTATGATGCACACTGACTACCAGGGGGAAGACGCTCAATGCAGGAGCGGCCCTCTGGTGGTTAGAGTGCTTCCACAGGGGGAGCACCACTCAGCCAGAAGCCAGCTCATGGCTGGCCAGCACAGCGGTGGTGGCGGGAGCCTCTCCTGCCTCTGTAGCAGCGCTAAGGATGTCCAATGAACAGCTTAGTTGGACATCTCCCGAGGGTTCCTGGGCTGCCAGAGGGATGTCTGACTGCCGGCTTAGGCCCAATCCCCTGGGGAGTGGGCCTAAGCCATCAGTCAGACATCCCCCAAGGGGTACTGGACTGTAAGAGGGCACAGGCCTGGCTGAGGGATGCCTCCAAGTGCACAAATTTTCGTGCACCAGGACTCTAGTCTATATAATAATTCCTATCTGAGTTAACACTTTGATGTGATTTTACTAAACTGTGAAATCATGCCAATGTCTTTAGCTATTAATGTATTATAATATTTACATCTTTAGTTAGCAGATATTATTTTCTTTTTAATTTTGGCCCTGATGAATAGAGCTAAAGATACACTCATTGCTTTTGAGTTACCAGTTATGTGGATAAAAGACAATTATGTATTAGCCGTTGATGAAAAGTAAACAGCATAGGCCAGCAAATTTCAGTGTGCAAGGGCCTCATCCAATCAGGTGAAGGTTTGTGAGAGAAGACAAAAGTCTCTTTCTTGAGAAAGAAGGATTGAAGGATTTCTGCCTCTACAAGGCCTTTGGACTGGGGAATGCAACATCACCTCTTGCCTGGGCCTCCAGCCTGCTAGCATGCCCAGCACTTGTGTGCTGCCAGAATTTTTAAAAGATGCAATACCTGACCATTGAGTCAGGGGCACTGACTTCTTTTCTCTTCAATTATCAAATAAAAAAACCTACAACAATCAATACAACAATAGCTATCCAGTGTGAATCAATAAGAAATTATACCTATATTTTTCTCAGATTGGGAAAAATATATTTTTAGGTGTGCTGCAGAATTTTAATCATTAGTTTATGTATCCCATTAGATGAAAGAGGTTGAAGATCACAGGTATACACAATAGTTAATGATGAAATAACCAGCTAAGGGCAGAAATGTTCCTAAATTGGCTTGGGAAGGCCTCACAAAGTAAGATTACATGTGAGCTGAGATGGAGTTTTTAGGTGAAAATATTAAAGGAAACATGACAATACCTTAGTTTCAATTATTTTATTAGGTTGAGAGATCCAGGTGAAATGATATTCAGTACAAGTACTTTTGGGGGAGGAGATAAATAACACGGTCAAGAGAACAAGGAATCCCCAAAGAATACATCTCAGTAGATATCAGTCATCTACTATGATTAAGCACATACCATATGTATTAAAAGATCTTTACTGCCTGCAGTTTTGGTGCTCTTAATATCACTTGCATGTTTGATAGAGGAGATCAATTAGAGCTCCGTTTGAGTGAGAGTTTCCCACATTTCTAATAAGAGAAGGTGGTGGAACCAGGATGGGAATTGACACAATCAGACTTCACCCCTAGGTCTTGTCAGTGACCCTATGGTATCTCCAGCAGCAGCCAGTGGACCTCCTGGGTGGAGTTCCCAAAGGAGGAAAGAAAGTGCAGACAGCACTGCAGGGTAGTGAGGTTCAGAGAAAGATAAAGCGAGAATGAGCCCAGCTCAGCTGCATGGCTCAGTGGTTGAACATCAATCTCTGAACCAGGAGGCCAAGGTTTGATTCTGGTCAGGGCACTTGCGTGGGTTGCAGGCTCGATCCCCGGTGTGGGGCATGCAGGAGGCAGCCGATCAATGATTCTCTCTCAACATTGATGTTTCTCTCTCTCTCTTCCTTTCCCTTCTACTCTGAAATCAATTTTTAAAAAAATGTTTTTGTGTGGTTTTTTTTTTAAAGAGAGAGAATGAGCTGAATCTAGCAGTCAAATCCACCAGCACTGCCTTGAGGGGCTGGGGCAGCACCGGAAACTCAATGATTTACCTTCCCAGGACACACCTGAGGCGATGTGGCTTCAGGAGAGGCTGGCAGCCAAGGGCAGGCTAGCCAGCATTCCTGATAACCATGGGATTAGGGGGCCCGCCAACTTTCCATCAACTCCCGTCTCTACATAAAACAAAAACCGTCTTACTGAATATTAAAGTCCACGAGAGGAACTCCTTTAAAATATCTGGGATTTCAACAGTATCTTCCCATTGATAAATTTCAGCTGTTTTTCCAAGTTAAAATTCAATTCTCACCCTTTAACATTTTCCTTAGGGCTTTAAAGTACATTTGGAAAACAATATTAATGCAATATTAATATGGGGAAATTGCTCCTTTTGGGGTTAAATAGATTTTGTTTGGATCATTTTATTGTCTTGTCAGTAAAACATTAAAACATTGATGCTACATTTACTTTAAAATATTCTAGACTTTCAGTTTTGGTACTCTGTAATCTGAATAGGGAATTTTGATTTATGACTTAATTTGAAATAAGTTGAAGGGAAGGGACATATTAAAAAAGAGTCAACATCATCCCATATCTTCACTGAATTTTTAAGTTCTTATTTAAAATGATATAAGTAATTTTTCCTTTTTAATGACAGTTTAGTGTTAATTTTTCTGATCTTCTCAAACGTAGTTAGTTCGGAAATCCCCTTGATCATAGCTATGACTAATTTATTTTTAATTGGATACAGATATTGCTTAACTTCCTCTAAATTTGGCAGTTTTCTACCATTCAATGCAGCAGTCTTCTTGTGAGAAAAAAATATTTATTCCAAAGTGAAAACAGGTTTCTCTGTGGGTGTTCTAATGTATTTGTCACTTGCCTGTTCTTGATTATTTTGGCATTGAATGTATCTATTTGACTTCATAGAAGATTTTGAAACAGTTATTGTATTTTAGTGTTCTTTCTCAACATCTTCAAGTTAAACTTTAGAATTTTGCTTTCTGCACATACTAACATAAGGAGACAGCATCACGTTCAATCGGAAATACATAATTAGATTGTGAATATATTTATGTTGGTTACTAGCTTATATATGAGAATATAATGAAGCTAGGCTCTGAAGGGACCATTTAAATTGTGAATGAGTATGTAGATTAGATATTAATATTCCCATTTTTTAAATGAGGTAATTCTGACTCAGACAGGTTAAGTGATATGTATAAGGCAAGCATGTCAAACTCAAAGGCTAACACGGGCCAAATAAACGAGGCATGTGGCCCGTGGGCCATGAGTTTGACATGCTTGGTCTAAGGTCACACAATTAGGGATAAATAAAACCTGCTGTCTGGGCCCACCACTCATGCTCATTCAATTAGCAAAATGACTCCTTAAAATTTTGTCCTTTGTGTGCCTGAAATTCAAGATATCCCAAATCGAACATGTGACTTTTCATCCTTTGCATTAGATGTCTCTTAGTTACAAACCAAGAACCTGAGTCATCCATACTGCTCCCTCTTCCTCAACCACCCCCCAATGCATTTATTCTATGTTTTGGCAATTTTATTTCCAAGATATCTCCAATCCATTCACTTCTCTTCATCTCTGTCACCACAATCCTAATGTAAGTTCCCATTATCTTTCTCCTGAGTGAGATTATTAAAATAGCTAACGTGTCTACTGTCAGCCAGTCAGGCATCTCTGCACTGCAATATCACATTAAATCTGATAATGTGGCCAGCTGCTCACAACTTCCAATATTGTCCTGTGAGGCTCCTTATCAGCTGTCCTCTATCAATCTCTTCAGCCTCACCTTGCTCTTTCTGCATTGGACTCACTGACCTTCTATCTCTATTTGTACTCATCCTGATTCCACTCAGTACATGCCCTGGGTTTTTAATGTTCTCTCCTTTTTGACCGAGTTAATATGAACTCATTCTTTGGCTTTCCTCTTAAACAGCACTTCCCATGGCATCCCCCTGACATACCTAACTAGGTTAAATCCCTATTCTAAGCTCTCATGGCACCATTTACTTTTTTCTTGAAGCACTTAACATTATTATCCCCTTTAATTCTCATAATAACTCTATGGAGGTGGCTTCATTATGTTTATGTTCTATCATGGAGGGAACTGAAGACTAAAGAGGCTAAAAACATTGTTCAGGATTCGAGGGATAATCAGCAACAGAATCTGTGCTCTTGATGCTGTGGGTGGACAGACAGCTGAGTAGGCAAAAGAGTTAACATCAGCAGTTGGTTTTGTGTATTTGAAAAAAGAAAGAGGAGGAAGAAAGGCCAGCTATAGGTTGGCAGTGGCAATCAACTGTTTTCATCATAGGTGAGATTAATGGAAAAAGATCTGAAGATCACATCTGAAAGATAGTGAGGAAGCAACAGGTGCTGGCTGATTTACCAAGGTTGGAACTGAAAGAGAAGTTGACAGCAATTCTAAGAGCATGGCCTATGGGATTGGGAGAGTAATGCTGAGAGTATTTTGAAAATGCCGTGAGACCCCTCAATTTCAAAGATTGTGTCAGTTATGTTCTTCAAATGAGTTTTGCAAAACTTTCTCACATCATCGCTTTGCATGACTAGAATTACTTATTCTAATTTGTAAATCCCTCTGAAATGTATCATTTTCATATTTTATTATTGGGCCGATACACAGTGTTGTATGGCTCTCTTGAGTAGACCTCATCTGTGCTCTTTTATATCAACTAGCTATTTATTGATCAGTGAGAGTTCAGCAATTTCATTTTATTACTGATTTCTGCTCGAAACAAAAGTCAGCATTACTAATTATGCAGAATACAAATTTGGAAGGCAATTGCTCTGAGGTTAAACTTGCCTCTCCATTCCCCATTATTAGCAGTTTTATAATGCTTTTGACAGTAACTATTTTTTTTTCTGGAAATTTTCTTTTAGTCAACACATTTTCAAAGCATCATTTTGCCTTTTGGGAGATTTCACTAAGACAAACAGTCAGCATGTTTAAATAATAATAATATAAATTATATAAAATATAAAAATAGAGCCTCTAAGAAACAGTCATGACAAAGTAAAACATTTCAGAGTCTATAAAGCCTGTTCTTAGAGCTTTATTTATAAGTACACAGGTGTTCTGTAAGAAACAAGAGTGACTCTGTAGATACATCCATGAAATGGTTTAACTTGAGCACTGGGTATAGTCTCAGAAGCTCTATCTACCCTTGCATCACACAGAATGGAACAATATGGGTTTGTTTTTCTCTCTTTTTTTTTCTCCTTTTAAACATAACTATGTCAATGTTATATGACTGATGATTTCTTAAATGAGCTTTTATACCTAGGCTGTCCTGTCTCTATTCTATGGAATTCTTTAAAAAAACACAAACCCAAACTTTTTTATTGATTGTTGAGAGAGAGAGGGAGAAAACATCTACTTGTTGATCCACTTATTTATGTATTCATTGGTTGATTCTTATATGGGCCCTGACCAGGGATCGAACCCACAACCTCGATGTATGGAGACAATGCTCTAACCAACTGAAATACCAGGCCAGTGCATTTATGGAAATTATTGAGAGGAAAATTATCTTGAAAAAGAAGTCTTAGAAAAAATATTCTTGTAACAGACTTGTTTTTTGGTTTTTGTTGTTCTTGTTTGGGTTGATGGGGAGTGATAGAAAAAAAAAAGAATAAATCCGTGATACTATAAAAATAAGTTAACGATGAATACAATTATTCTTTTACTTAAAAGAATAAATCTGTGCTACTGTAAATACAAATTAATGATGAAGGCAGCTAAACGCTATGCAACCTTGAAAATGTTACTTGATTCTTTTTCACCACTTCTCCATGTGTAGAATGAGAGTAAAAGTAATACCAACTGCATGGAGTTTTTCCATTGGCTGAATTGATTGTAAAGAAGTTGGAAGAGTTCCTGGCTTAATACAAGGACATAATCAATGCTAGTTCTTATCATTGTGAAATGTTAATTTCAGCACATAGGTCATTTGTCCAAAGAGTTTCATGGCATCCCATAATCTTCAAATCAAACTTTCTTTCTGTCTTTCAAGGGAATCCATAATCAGTTCTTGCCCTTCCTGTCTAATCGCTTACTCTCTGCAAATACAAGTCACATGCCCTGGTAAGATTGTCTCTTCACTGACCTGTAAATACCTTATACTAATTACTTTCAGTGTACCTCTTTTAAAAACTCCTGCATACACTAATTAATTAATATCCCCTTATTGAGTTCGTTGATATCCCTTATTGATGGTAACAAAGATTTTGCATATTTCTCATTTTATTAACGATATGGTGCACATATTTATAAACATATTGACATTTAAATTTCAATTTGAGTATTTTATAATAATAATTTGAAGCTTATCTCAAAGTTTAACATGTAGAGAATTGTTGTCAATAATTTAAGAAGATGAGTGTCGATTTATCTCCAACATATTAAAATGTCCTCAAACCTGGTTCAATGAAACAAAACAGATATAGAAATTCTCATCAAAATATACAACAAAGGTAAAGTAGAAAACCCACTGGACAGAAGGATGACACAAAATATACATATTCTTAATGTTTTGAAGGCCAATAACAAAAATCAAACACTAACTAGAAATTTTTAAATATAACATTTGAATATGTCAAATTAGCTATTTCTAGCAAAGCTGTTTCTATATATTGATGGTAAAAATAAATTTAAAATAGCCAAAAAAACCTGAAAATGTTTATATTATTTATCAAAGATGTCAAAGGATTCATAACTTTCAATGCAGTAATCCCATTTTTAGTATCATAACCTAAGTAAAAATGAAGATATAGGAATTAAATATATCTCTAAGGATGTGCACCATATAATTAAAATAGCAAAAAAAGAACATCACAATCCTTGTTCACCAACTGGGCAAGATTATTAGTTAGTATAGGGGTTTTATTTTCAAACAATGGCTAATGACAGGAGAAAATGCTTGCAAATTTGCATGATATGACAAAAGCCAGGTAGCTCAAAAATATGAAAACTTAAGTGTCACTTTCAAACCATATGTCACCCTCTCAAGAAACTAAACAAAACGATCAAAGACAGTAAAGGTGTAGGACATTTTAATCAGCAGCGAAACAGGGAACAGCATCAGACACAAATGTCAAGGATTCTTGACTAGTGTGTTGCAGATGGAGACAGATTGAAAGACAGACTCATACTACTCTGTCCAAGAAAATGATGCAGAATGGCAGGAAGTATTAAAAAAATTCTGGCATAACATCAGAGCCGTCCCTGTTTCATAGACAAGGTGAATAGTCAAGAGTTTTCTGCATGAGCAATGAGGACCTCGACTTGGGGTTTCTTTATTTGCACTGGATTAAACAATCAGATGCAGCACCTGTGGACTTTTTGAAATATTTGAGGAAAGAACAGTGGGGACTGTACTTCTTTCTTGTGACTCTTCTCTCGATAGAAGACCAGCCTGGATGTAGTATGAGAAAATGGACATGCTCTTTATGCTCCCTAAGTCTCCGTTTCCTCATCTGTGCATTGGGAATAATAGTCGTGCCTACCTCATGGGGTGGTGAGGATGAAATAGGTAATCCTAAGCAAACTCAAACATATAGGAATATCTCCCTGGGTTTTGAAGATCATGACAATTATAACTGACAGTCTGGAAGTGTGAATTTTGAAGGTATAGTGATCCATTGGATTAGAGAGATGGAACTAGAAAGGTCGCATAGTGGAAACTTGCCTGCGCTAGTTGTGCCCTGTGGGAAAATTAGAACAATAAGACTGGGCAGAAGAAGTTGAAATTCAATGTAGCTGCAACTAGGGTTTCATGTGAAGCTTTGAAGATGCAATGATCCTTCAGAAATCACAAACCAGACATTGTGTAGGTATGGACTGTCCTTGGACAGGGGCCTAGCTCTAGGGGTTTGGGGACGGGGCTACTTTTGGTCCAGGGCACCTCCTACGGAGGCTTGTGCTATGAGTCTGTGGCAAGCAAGGCACCCACCAGCTGGAGTACAGGCACCTAAGTCTAGGCTGGGTCTCAGAGCATCTGCTACAGAAGATGCTTGGAACCCTTTAGCCGCATTGATGTTTCTCTCTCTCTCTCTTGATCTCTCCCTTCCACTCTCTAAAATCAATAAAAATAAAATAGCAAAGATTTCCTTGGCATGGACTGGGATCGAGGTGCTGCATTGTCCAGTGTGATGAGAATTCTGCCACTAGGGAGCTTTGGGGTTAGGGGTTCCTCCACGCTGCAGTGAGAGAACTCCTTACCAGGTTGTGAACTCAGAGGAAGAGAGACCTTGCTGTGCTCTCTGGCTGGAGCCTGCAGAAGCTAAAACCCGCAGAGCTGTGTGGTTGTCCACTCAGAGAAGTTTAAACCAACTCATGAATGTATCCCTGCCAGTATTATGTGTTCTATGTTTGGAGGATATTTTAGAATATTTCATGTTATATTGTCAGGATTAAAATTTGATATTTAATGTAAAAAAATAAATTAAATTGTAGGATAAATCAACCCAGTGAATATCTCAATATGATATTAGCTTTTTAACTAATCAAAAGATTTAAAAAAATGTTTTTATTGATTTCAGAGAGGAAAGGAGAGGGAGAGAGAGATAGAAACATCAGTGATGAAAGAGAATCATTTATTGGCTGTCTCCTGCATGCCCCCTACTGGGGATTGAGCCTGCAACCCAGGCATGTGCCCTGACCATGAATCAAATCAGGGACCCTTCAGTCTGCAGTCCAGTGCTCTATCCACTGAGCCAAACCAGCTGGGGCTCAAAAGATATTTTAAAGTGAAGATGGGTAGATATCTATACACATGAAAGGTTTTTGTCTGTTTACTGTTTGGCACTGCAACTACACATACACACACACACACACACACACACACACACACACACAAAGATGAGAGGAGTTTTCATAAAATTTATTAAAATAGGTCATGCTTATTATAAGTAGGACCATGGAAAAGAGAATGGTGATTTCCAGAGAACTCCTGCAAAGTAACAAGAACACCAATTGCAAAGGTGATTAGCAAATGAATTATTTCTCCTGTTTGAATGCTCAGTGGTGACAGTGATTTGTTTGTTGAACTTTAGGTGGGATAGCTGTTTGCTAAATGTTTTCAGAATCAAGATAACCACTCCTTAACAAAAGATCCAATCCAATTTCATGGATGTTATGCAAGTTTTCCCTAAGCTAGAATAAAACATAAGACACCAAAGCCATATTGGCGTAGTAAACACAATTTTAAGCAAGGATCATTTATATTTAACTTTATTTATAATTCTGGTTTTTTTAAAAGAATTTTCATGTGAAGAAGAAAACTGTAGAATTTTCTAAGTGAGATCCTTAGAATACCAAACTTTAAATAGAGATGAGAACATATTTTGAAAAAGTAAATTTTCAGCAGGACACTTTGAGAGAGATTATACAATAATGTCTTTAATGGTTTTTGATGTTGCAAAAAAAAATCACTCCTCTTTTTAAAATATAAGATTATCTTGGCCTGACCAATGTGGCTCAGTTGGTTGAGTATGGTCCCATGCACCAGGAGGTTGCTGGTTGATTCCCAGTCAGGGGTCAGGGCAAGTGCCCAGGTTGTGGGCTCCATCCTCAGTAGGGGGTGTGCTGGAGGAGGCCAATTGATTGATATTTCTCTCTTAGCTGTGTTTCTCTCTCTCCCCCCATCCCTCTGAAATAAAAAGAAAACATTTTTAAAAAAATATTAGCTTGGTCCGTAGGTGAATCATGGACACTAAAATTATCTACTTCATATATCTACACAAAGTCTGAAAATTTGACTTTAACCAAAGAATTAGATAATTTTAACCATATATGATGTACCTATCTAGGTGCTGGGAACATAGAATAAAATGAACAAAGCAGAAGTTCAGATTTCATAAAGATTACATTCTATTTGGAAGACATATACAATAAACAATCCTTAAAAGATGGACAATTTTCTAGCTCCCATATTTACACAAAGATTGCTGATGTGTTTTTTTGAGACCTCCTGTTATGCAAAGCACTGTGATAATCAGTTTTAAGGTGGTGAATCTACTTCTTGACTTTTCATCAGGCAGTAGCATGATGAACATGCATGTTTAGAAGTATGGGACACTGCCAAAATTCAGATACATAGTACCAGGCAGCTGGGAGTGAGGGGGTGAGGGTGGGATGTTCTATGCCAATTTCTTAGCAATTGATTATATACACAATAAAGCATGAGTGATTTTCTATGGAAATCTGTGTAAAATTATGAAATCCCGCTCCACTTATGGGAGTGAGTCACCACTTGTACATTGATTCTATGGCTGCATCTTGATGGGAAGAGAGTTCATCCTTTATTAAGTCCAAGCCCTGTAATGCACCGCTGAAACGAGATAAAAGAAGGCTGTCACCACGATCCAAACACACACACAGAAACATTCCAGTGCTTCAGAGTCTGCACCAAGTAACTGCACAATTGAAGAAAACGTTGATTCCAACGTATATCAAGTTCCCTTGCTAATCAAATATTCAAATGCCTGTTTAGTTGACATGAGGAATGAAGTGAAAGTTTGCAATAAAAGAAGGTAACTTTTCTGAAGGGCTCTTACTCTAGGTAAAATTTCAGACAGTCTAATTTTCACATTCAAAAGAAATTTGTATGACAGTTCTTTTTCAAATTGAAGGATAGAAATTGCATCTTTGGCACTGTGTTCTTTCCTGTGATACTTTGCATCATTGCACATATTTAGAAAGCCAGAATTAACCCTTAAATTTGAAAAAAAATAGAGATAAATATATTTCAACATTGTTCCCAGTTAACCTTTTCTGATTGGGTTGCTCAAATATGAGATGTTACTAATAAATGTTAGAAGATCTTAAAGTCATTGTATAAGAATTTACACATGTAATACTAAAAGTTCACTGTAGTGCCCTGGGAAGTAGGCAGTAGTACAAACCCTGCTGTCAGTGTTCCATGAATATTAACCTTTTCTCAGTCAGTAGTAATTCAAATGGATTTGATGTCCATGTCTTCCTATGCTGCTATAGGTCATTTTTTTCTTTTTGGCAGGTAGCTCTTGTAATGTAAGTCCCCTTTCTGTTTAACTACTCATATCTTTTCATCAGCAGCATGCTTGGCTTGACCCTGAAGTCATCCCACATGCTTGGTGCAGAGAACCTGAGTTATTTTGTGGATGTCTGTTACATGATTAATTTATACATTCTTAAATTTGGTAAATATTTTTTAAGTGGCTACCATGTCGAAGATAGTCCTCTGGGTGCTGGGATTATAGAATAAACTGTACAAACCAGAATTCCAGCTTTCATGAAGCTTACATTCTAGTGGGAAAAGATATATGATGAAGAAGTAAGTAAAATGTATAGCCTGTCAAATGATAAGTGCTCTATAAAGCCAAGGAAAGAGAGTGTGCAGTAACTAGGTGAGAGGAGACTTGCCTTAGTGAAGATGTTAGTGAACGCATTGGAAATACAGTGATATTTGAGCAAAGAATGGAAAGAAGAAACAGGGTATGCAGGCCTCTGGGTGAAGGGGGTTCTATACTCAGGAAACCAATGCAAAGACTCAGCCGTAGAAGTGAGTCTGGTGTGTTCAAGGAATAGCAATAAATATTTAGGCTGAGTAAACTGAATGGTGGATTTTCTCATTGCTGAAACTAAAGAGGGTTAGGGTTTGGGTTGGGAATGAGCATCAGAATTCCAGGTTTTGAAGTATTCATTGTGAGATGTTATTTGACATCCAAATGGAGATAGCAAATAGCAGGTTGTATATATCCACCTGGAGTTAAGGGAGATCTCTGGGCTGGAGATATAAATCTGGGAGACCTCACTTTGTGTGTGTGTGTGTGTGTGTGTGTGTGTTGTGTGTGTGTGTGTGTGTGTGTGTGTGTGTGTGTTTGTCATGAGGTTGGATAAGTGAGTATAATGAGAAAGAGAAATGGTCCAAGAGCAAATTTTGGAAACGATAAACAGGATTTCTAACTGGCCTATGTGTACCCTGGAAATGTCCATAGAACTTTCTAAGAATTCAGGTTGAGAGAGTTTGGGGGAAATCAATTTCCATGTTCTCAACATTGTTACAAGTAATCATGGCAAGAATTAATTGACCAAAGACCTTTCAGTTGAGCTCCTAGATGTTCTTATTTCCCATCTTTCCTTTCAAAATATTTTACCTTTATGCACTTTATGAACAAATGATACTCCTTTCACACATTGTGAATCTTTCTATGTTGCATTGACCCCAGGGGTTAATAACTTTGGTTTTCAAACAAAGAGAAATGTGAAAGCATGAATGTCTAATTGGAATCTAAAGACTGAGAACAGATTTTTATACACTTCATGACATGGTTTCCAATTCTTCTATCACCACAAAATTGGATGAGACTTTAATACAGTTATTACCTAAAACATTATTAAAGGTAATTTGGGATGATGAATCATTTAATTTGGGGGCATGTAGTCTGAAAGATGATCAAAGGACTTAGTTTCATTTTTATAAGGAAACCTCTCCTATTCTCAGCTATGTGAATGGAGTTCCTTAGGGAGCACACATATAAGAGTAAAAAAGAAATATGCATGGAGCAGAGTAATAATACATAATATTCCCTGATGGATACATGAACTACAAGAAAGCAAGCTCCATACAACACATAAAGAAATACAAGTGGTTATATTAGGGAGGGAGACAAAGGTTGTGATGGGATAGGGGAGGCTTCCACATTGCTGTGAATGTTGTCTCCCAACTGGTGGGTACATGAAACTGCATCATGAAAAATTATGAAGTTGTTTATCTCTGGGGAGTTTTTCTAAAGGTATATTTCACAATATAATGGCTTAAAATGACACTAGGGTAAAATTCTATGATGGGAACACAATAGAAGGAATCATCTAAGGAGAAAAAGGAATCCTATATAATAAAAGCCCAGAGACCGAAATGGTGGAACAACCAGAACAACCAGAGACCAAGGCTATCAGGCAGGCAGGCAGGCAGGTGAGTGGTTAGGGGCAATGAGGCAGGCAGGCAGAGGCAGTTAGGGGTGATCAGGCAGGCAGGCGAGTGGTTAGGGGTGATCAGGCAGGCAGGCAAGTGTTTAGGGGTGATCAGGCAGGTAGGCAGAGGTGGTTAGGGGGTGATCAGGCAGGCAGGTAGAGTGGTTAGGGGCAATCAGGCAGGCAGGCGAGCAGTTAGGAGCCAGCCATCCCGGATTGTGAGAGAGATGTCTGACTGCCGGTTTAGGCCCGACCCACAGCAGGATTGGGCCTAAACCAGCAGTCAGACATCTCCCAAAAGGTCCTGGATTGTAACAGGAGCAGGCCAGGCTGAGGGGAACCACCCGCCCCCCCCACCCCCGCCCCTGTGCACAAATATTGTGCATCAGGCCTCTATTAGCTTATAATTTCCTACTGCAAAAGAAAACTGTGTTCATGTATGTAAATGGATAAAGTTATGCATCAATCTACTACAATTGAATGATTTCACTAGATACATTTATAAATATGATGTCATGGTTTTATGGGAAATGATTGTATTTAAAATATGTTGGCACTTAGAACTGTGCAACTATTTAACCTCACCATGAAAATATTTAGTTGTTAACTAAAAAAACAAAATGGGCAAGAGGTAAACAGATAAAAAGTTTGAAGACCACTGCTTTAGAGGTCAGGAAGTACAGTAAAGGATACTGACACTGAATTGCCAATAGAAGAGAAGCAAAATTGAAAGCAATGTGTAAAAGGTGTATCTTTGAGAAGGGCATTTTCATCTCTGATCAATACATAATACCATGAGAGTTTAGCTAAGATAGGACTGAGCACTCACCACTGGATATAGCAAACAGTGATCATAGGTAACTTCACCAAAAGCTCGTTGGGGAAAGTTGTTGCGGGGGGTGGGGGGGGGGGGGAGCCTAACTGAACTGTGTTTAAGCCACATTCCCCAGATAAATGTGGGTCAACCATTTTCACTCTTTGTGTTACTACAGTCATTTGAAATTCTAAGAAGATCACATCTTTGGCCTTGGTTGGTTCATGTGCCTACTCCTTGGGTTGGCTGATTAGTGCTCAGTAATGAAGACAATGGTGCAATTTTATTATTTTTTTTATTGATTTGAGAGAGAGGAAGGGAGAGAGAGAGAGAGGGAGAGGGAAAGGGGGGGGGGGAGAGAGAGAGAGAGAGAGAGAGAGAGAGAGAAACATTGATGTGAGAGAGAAACGTCAATAGGTTGCCACTCAAACATGCCCCAACTGAGAATCAAACCCACAACCTGGGTATGTGTCTAGACTGGAAATCGGACCCACCACCTTTTGGTGTATGGATCATTGCTCCAACCAAATGAGCCACACTGGCCAGGGCAACAGTGGAGCATTTTCATTTTGTCTTTCTATCTGCCATGCAAGATAAAGTGTCAGCTTCATTTTAAGAAGGATGCCCATGGAGTTTGTAGGGTTGGCTGTCAAATTGGTTAGGGATTACTCAGGTAATTAGATCACAGCTGTTTATACCCATGGGAGAGAGAAAACTTCTATCCTAACATTCTAGGCCTGAGTCTGAAATTAATTCTGAATCATTGTGAGGCCATGGAATTGGAAAATGATCTTTTATGTGAGGTAACAGGAGACTGTCCCTATAGCTTGTGATGATGGTCATTTTTTCTCCATTTCCATAGGCTGTGTGGGGGAGGAAAATACCCCAAATGAATATCTGATTATCTTTAGGAAATGTTTAAGGGAGAATGGGTGCAAGTAAGCAATGAACTAGTGTCAACTATACATAGCAAATAGCACTGTAAGTCTGGAATTTACTGAAATCTGCACTGTCAGTCAGATATTTATAGAATGGATGTCCTAGAAGAAAACATGTGAATATATAAATCTAGATATTGGTAGAGGAACATAATAATAATTCCCAATATTAAAAAATCCATTTCATATATATATATATATATATATATATATATATATATATATATATGCCTAAGTGACTGAGCAACTGGTCGCTATGACATGCACTGACCACCAGGGGGCAGACACTCAATATAGGACCACCAGGGAGCGCTGCTCAGCTGACTGACAGGTGCCAGACACTGGGCTCAGGGCTGGGAAACGCAGCTACTGTGGTGTGAGCCTCTCCTGCCTCCACAGCAGCACACTACCAAGTGGCAGCAGCCCCACTACTACATCCCTGTGAGAATCGCACTAAAACCTGCAGTCCAACAACCCCGAGGGGTCCCTGTGAGAGGGAGGAGGCCAGGCTGAGGGACCCCACAGGTGCATGAATTTGTGCACCAGGCCTCTAGTTATACATAATGCTATTATGAACATTTGTGTACAAGTTCTTATGTGGAGATATGTTTTCAGTTCTCTTGGATATATATCTAGGAGTTGATTACTGGTCATATGATAGCCCTATTTTAACTTTTTAGGAAACTACCAAACTATTTTTTTTAAAGCAGTGGCACCATTTTAAATTTCTACAAGCTATATATATATAAGGGTTCTAATTTCTTCATATTCTTGCCAACACTTGTTATTATCTGTCTTTTTATTCTAGCCATCTCAGTGTGTATAATGTGGTTTGCCATGGTGGTTTGGATTTACTTTTCCTAATGACTGATGATGGTGAACATCTTTTAATGTGCTTAAGTTTCAACTAGTGTATTTTCTTAGGAAAAAAGTCTATTTAAATACTATGCTCCTTTAAAATTAGATTATTTTAATCTTTTTAAATTTACTTATATTTTGTGCCACTTTAAGGTTAAAATATAGGCTTAATGAAATATAAATTTGATAAAATTGAACAAATAGTGCTCTTTTTGGTTTGCCTTATATCATTCAATATTTTAAAATTTGCAAAAAGCTAAATAAGTAATACAATTGGATCTAAATATCACATTAGAAAGATGCTAAGAGTATAATAGAAGTGATAGCATTTCATCACATAAAATATTTTAAATATTTTTTATGATCTGATAATTTACCTATGGGACCCTTTTACATTGTTTGAACATGATATATAAAATCCATAGTTCATTTCTAAATTTAAGTATTATTTTACAAAATTTGTTGATAATTTCAGTTACTATTGCCTCTGCAGAGCAAAATTTTTCAAAGTTGAACTTTATACAGACAATAAACTATCTAAATTTTATAAAGTAATTTACTTTGGCATTATTGTCAGTGAAAACAAATTATGTGAAACATTTTTATCACAAAACATTAGTTATGGGAAAATTTTTATCTCTAAATATGTAGTACTTTATGAATTATATATTTTATCACTAATATAAACATTTTCAACTCATCAACAAAGCACTCAAACATAATCCATAATAATAATGCAGTAGTCTTTGGTATTTTTCCTTCTTTCAATCAAATAAAAAACAAAACCACAATTTTATACATGATTTCCAATTTTTCTGATTTAATGTCGAGGTCAATATATGAGAATTGGTGTATTTATGTATCAGCTTGTTCATTTATTTATACTTCTTAAATATTTATACACATCCATTTGTTGTCTTATGCTGAGCTGGCCTGGTCATGCTTATTGTTAAAAATTTGCATATGGATTGTGATGGTATCCATTTTATTATTGTACAAAATGAATCAGTGAAGACAGGCCAAATGTGAGTCTCCTAATCCTGTAAGACCCAAGCTTGATACTCATAATTGTGTTGAGAAAAAGGGTCATGAGAGTGAGGAAGCAAAACAATACAGCCAAGCTAAACATCTATCTAGCAAAGAAGTGTAGGCAGCTATCAACACATCCTATATTATAAAAGCCTAATATGCTAAGTGTCCGACCGTTCTTTCAATCAGTCACTGTGACATGCACTGACCACCAGGGAACAGATGCTCTGACTGGTAGGTTAGCTTGCTGCTGGGGTCCAGCCAATTGGGACTGGGTGAGACGGGCTGGACACGCCTCCCACGGCCCCTCCCCAGCTCCAATCTTGCACCAGAGGGGTCCCTTGGCCTGGCTGGCCTTCGCCCTCTCACAATCTGGGACCCCTCAGGGATGTCAGAGAGCTGGTTTTGGCCTGATCCCTGCAGACCAGGCCAAGGGACCCCACTGGTGCATGAACCCATGCACTGGACCTCTAGTGTTGACATAAAAGGGGTTCCCAAAACATCTATACATACTTTAACTGCTGATAATTCACTTAATTTTCACAACTTTCAGGTTTAACTGATTTAAAATAATGAGTGAAGCCAGATCAAGCTTTGAACAAAGAAAATGTATCCACTGGACTTTTTTATGGGAACACATCCTATATAATAAAGAGGTAAAATGCAAATTAACCCTCACGCCCTCACAAGATGACTGCCTACGACCAGGCCGGCAGGAAGGTTAATGAGGGATGACCAAAGACTAAACAAGCATGCTGCATGGGGCAACCAGGCCGGCAGGACTGTTAGTGAGGGATGACCAAACAACTGAACAAGCAGGTTGTGTGGGGCAACCAGGCTGGTGGGGGGGGGGGGCATGAGGGGCAACCAGGCTGTCAGGGAAGGACAGTTGGGGCTACCATGCCAGCAGGGGGAGCAGTTGGGGGGCTACCAGGCTGGCGGGGGGGGGCAGTTAGGGGAAACCAGGCTGGCAGAGGGGGGCAGTTGGGGGCAACCAGGCAGGCAGGCAGTTGAGCGATTAGGAGCCAGCAGTCCAGGATTGTGAGAGGGATGTCCGACTGCCGGTTTAGGTCCTATCCCTGGGATCGGGCTTAAACCGGCAGTCGGACATCCCCCAAGGGGTCCTGGATTGGAGGGTGCAGGCTGGGCTGAGGGGACCCCCCCCCCCCATGCATGAATTTCATGCACCAGGCCTCTAGTCTATATATATAAATGGCTAATATTCTAAGTGTCTGACTGTCCGGATAATGACATCACATAGCAATGCCCAGCTTCCTCTCCCAAGTGACAACTAGCCTCCTTGAAGTTTCTTCAGTCCAGGAACATGACTTACTTTATAGCCAGGTACAAACATGTCACACTGTAACCAAATGTCTGTGAAGTGTTTTCCCGTTCCTCATCTCATTTGATCCTCACAGAATTACTGGAGAAGGTAGACAGGAGACTTAGTGGAATCCTATTTTCTTTTCATTAGCTGGAAAATTGACCCGACTAAAAAGCAGTAAGAGATGGTGGACCTTGAAAATGACTTCAGGTTTTCTCACTGTGCAGAATATAGTCAAACACTGCTGCAGTTAAATATTTTACCCTTTGCTCTCCCTGTGTGATCTACAATAATAATCTGCTTCGTGTTGATATTTATTGCTGTGTTGCTGACAATTACCTGAAAGAGAGGTTAGGGTGCTTGACTGGGAAAAAGTTTAGCTACATCAGAAAGCAGGTCTAATTAAGCAAGTTTATTCTATATATATATATATATATAAAAGGCTAAGTTGACTCACATGCACAATACATATAAAGCTCTCACTGGCACCAATCTCATGTGTGTGTTTCAATCTGTCATTGTTGATAGTGAATTTGGTTGACACTTCTATTATAGAGATAGGGCAAATAGCAATATTAAAATATTTCTTCTAATTAATTTCCTTTCAATGTGCATGAATTCATGCACCAGGCCACTAGTAAAAGATAAAGTTTATGGTAGAAAACCAGCAACAGTTGAGGAATTGAGGGCCCACAAATACAGAATGAAATGATTTTTAATGTTTGCAATTCCATTGCTTCATGTTATTAGCAGTGCTGGGATCAGAATGGCCATCAGTTTGAAAACAGGCATTGACAAAAAAATACACACACACACACACACACACACACACACATTTCTGTAGGTCCTTTTAAATTTTTTGAAAATGGACTGTATGTTAGTAAACACTGACTTGATAATCGTTCAAAATGTGTATACATTTTTTTGGGACACCCTATAGATTAAAAAAAAAAAATAAGAAACCCCTAGAACATTAGTAAAAAAATTGTACAACTAGAGAAAATATAAGCCCAAATTGTAAATGTCCAAGACTGTTAAAGGTTTAAAATGACACTAAGTTCCCCCATTTTAGTAGGCACATAGCAGAGTGCAAATGCTATGAGCACACAAGGAAGACATGTTCCAATATAATGCCCACTGCAGATGGCAAATATGGCAGAGCCAAGGATCATGGAGAAAAATAATGGACTTGAGACTCCCCTGCAAGGGAGCAAAATCGGGGTCTAATTAAGGAAACATTGTATTCCATTCTCACCCCCCAAGAGAGAAGATCCCGGCCATCTCTGCTTAGTGGGATTTCATGATAGTTGTGGATCGGGTTAGTGTCTGCCACGTATCTTCTATTCTTCCTATTTAACACATTGGGAGTGGTTAGTGCAGTTACACTGTCCCTGTTCTGCTACTGTGTAGAGAGCCTGGAAAAATAACTCATTTGTTCAAGAGTGTCTGCAGCAAGAGAAACCACCCTCAGATTTGATATGGAGTCTACTGCATTGTACCCAGAGAGCTGATACAATGAACTTGATGCCATGGCAAAATGGGACTTTTGGACTGACTTCTTTCAGGATCGAGTATATGTTGCCTGTGGGAGGTAGAGTGAGTTGAATATCTGGTAACCTGAAGGACAGAAAGTGATAGTTTGTAATGTTGTTCATCAAATATTTCCAGCTTTCAGCCTCCTGGGCATGTGGAGGACTGTACATCCTCTCCCACTTTTTAAGTGAATTATGTGACCGAATCTGGCCAGTAGGTTATGATGCAAAAAGGATGTCATTTTCAGGATGGAGCTTTTCATTGTGGTGTAAGGCTCAATGACTAGCCAGGTCTGAGATAGTGGCTGCTCCATTAGCCTTAGTCCAGAGAGAGTAGCATGAAGCAAAGCTCAGAGCCAACCCCCAATGCACAGGAAGATGAGTGAGAGATAACTTTTGTTGTTATGAACCATTCAGGGATGGAAATTGTTTATTACATTATAATGTAGACTTTCCTTATGGTTATAGGGGCAGTAAACATGTTGGCTTCTGTAATTAAAATAAAGCATTTTCCAGCCTACATGGTTAAACATTTAATGGTTAAACTGCTTGAGGATACATTATGAATCAAGAATATTATCTTGTTTATTTTTGAAGTGTGTTGTCCCTATGATGAAATGGGATACCTTTCCTTGTGAAAAGCAGGTTACCTTTTAAATAGGCAATCCACTTACAGTATTTACAGTGACGACCAGTGTGCAATGACTTGGGAACAATGGAAGTTAATGTGTCGTTTTACTTCCCATCTCTCCCCAGGATACTTGGCACTTTCTCTCAATCTTCTGGTTGCTTTCTCAAAACAGCTGGGACTTAATTCTTAAAATACAGAGAGACAACATTGTCCTACAGCTTTTAATGGCCAATTAAGCAGGTTTCAATTTATGAATCCATCTAATATGTGATTTAAAAGGGAGTTGTTTTTTTAAAAGAAGGTTTTTTTTATAAACTATGAGTACCTCTTCACTTTCATTACCTGAGTATATAGGGTTAATAAGTTTTAATCTACAGCCATAAATAAAAATAAACTAGAGGTCCAGTGCATGAAATTGGTGCATGGGTAGGGTCATTAGGCTTGCCTTGTGATCAGGGCCAATCAGGGCCTTCCAGCTGCCATCAGGGACCTTCCGTCTGTCTGCTGGCCAGGACCTTCCTTCCCCAGCTGCCAGGTGCTGGCTGGGGCCTTCCTTCATTTCACACTGCCCCTGGTGGTCAGCACACATCATAGCGAGCGATCAAACTCCTGGTAGAACTCCTGAGGGGACACTTTGCATATTAGCCTTGTATGTATGTGTGTATATATATATATATATATATATATATATATATATAAAATAGTTGAAGGAAAATAAAATATTTATTTTGTCATATTTCTTATCTGTGTAAATTTTAATAATATTAGATTATGTTTATAGGGGTACCAAGCAGATAATTACATGAAATATTTTCATTATAAATTAATAAAGAAACTACTGATTTACGCAAAAAGTATAAGCATCAAAATACCAAAATATCATATGTACGTGTCAGAAATATATATATAATTTATTTATATAAAAACCTAAGCGACCTTTACCACCAAATGACTGGACGACTGGAATGACCAGTGGACCAGTTGCTATGAAGTGCACTGATCAACAGGGGGCAGATGCTCAATGCAGGAGCTGCCCCCTGGTGGTCAGTGTGCTCCCACAGCCAACCTCCGGCGGCCCCTTCTCCCTCCTGCTGGCCAGCCCCTTGGAATAGTCCTCAATTGCCGGCCAGGCCAAGGGACACCACCCATGCATGAATTCGTGCACTGGGCCTCTAGTCATATATAATATCATTTATATGATATTGCATGTGGCTCCTTTGGTTATAAATGGCATATTGGTTTATAGATTTCCCCCATAATCTATTTTTCTCTCTTTCCATGGACTCCAAATTGAGGAAAGACATAGAGTTTGTCATCCTCCCCGCCCCCCCACCCCCATACACATACACATATTTTATTGACTTTTAAAGTAGCAAATACTAATACTGTCAAAAAGTTGAGGGGAAAATAAAGACCCTATTTACTTAACATAGAAAACCCCAGCATTAGTCCTCCCACTTTTCCCAATCCTCTATAAGGGGGACCACCCTTTTGTACATTGATTCCTAATGTTGGCTACCTTATATCATGTGGGAGCTTTAAAAAATGTTGATGCCCAGCACACCCTGAATCAATTAAATATAAATACTTTGGGGAATGTTATAGTTTATGTGTCAACTTGACAGAGACAGGAGATGTTCAGATATTTGGTCAAACATTATCCTGATGTTTCTATTAGGATGACTTCGGATGAGTTTAATAATTAAATTGACAGACGGAGTAAGGCAGATTATCCTCCCTAATGTGGATGGGCCTATCCAATCAGTTGAAGGTCTGGATAGAATGAAGACTGACCCTCTCCTGAGCAAGTGGCAATTCCTCCTATCTTACTGCTTCAAGCTGGAATATTGTTTGTTTGTTTGCTTTTTCCTGCCTTCAGACTTGAACTGAAACATCTGCTCTTTTGGGATCCCAAGTCTATAGGCCTTTACATTGGAACACACACTATCAGCTCTCTTGGGTTTTTAGCTTGTAGACAGCAGATCTTGGGACCTGTCAGCCTTCATAATTATGTCAGCCAATTCCTTATAATAAATCTCTTCAGATGGATGGATGGATGGATGGATGGATGGATGGATGGGTGGATGGATGGATGGATGGGTGGATGGATGGGTGGATGGATGGATGGATGGGTGGATGGATGGATAGGTAGATAGGTTGACATGTGATTTCATGTGGCCAATGAAATACAAGAAGTCTTGTTTGCCACATGATGTCATGTTCAAGAGCCAGAGGGAGGATCTCTATATTATCTTTCACTCCACTATGATGATCACAAATGTTTAGGAACAGGATGCCCAGGGGGTTTGGTTCCTGGGGTGAAGATGATGTGGAAAAACAGTGAAGATGACATGGAATGGAGTGCAACTGACCAAGAATGGGCAGGACACATGAGTGAGAAATAAACATTATTATTAAGTGTATAAGTTTTTGTATAAGTTTGTATAAGTTTTTCGGAATGTTGTTTACATACACATACAGTACCTGATTCTGCCTCTGGGTTTATTGTTACGTGAGATAATGTATTTTCATATGGGCTGTGGCATTTAGGTCATGGTTTTATGTCATTTGAATTGGTATTTATTCAAGTTGTATACCAGGAAGACTCCTTCCAATTCTTTAAACTTTCCTTATAGTTTTGTCATCCTTGAGTCTTCCCTGCTCTCACAGGATAGTATTATCTTTCTAGTTTCTCTCACACAGCTGTACATATTTTTCTGATCACAGCATGAAAGTGATTTGTAATATCTTATTTTTATATTGCTTACCCACTAGTCAACAAACTCCCCAACAGGAAGATCCATGTGTCTCTGGCATGTAGACCAGTACCAAGCACTTAATATGATCCAATATACATTTGAACTAAATCAAATAATCCCTTAATGTGGAAATGGAAATACTTTCCAACTGTTTATAATTATTTTCAATATTTACATGCACTGACAGTCAACTATCACAGTCTTATAATTTTTCTAAAACCATCAAACATAAGTTAGAAAGCATAAAAGAAAAGAACAATATATTTTCTTTACCTATAATTTTACTCTTTCCATTATTTTTTCTTCCTACCAGGTATTCCTTCTTTTATCATTTCCTTTTGTCTTAGAGAACTTCCTTTAGCTGTTCTATTAGAGTAGGTCTGTTGCCAAGACAAATTCTCTTCATCTGAGAATGTCTTAACATCCCCTCCACCATCTGAATGGCATCAGTTAATTACCTTTTCTCATTCAAGTTGTGTGTTTTTTCTGTTCTGGGTAGGATGAATGACTTTCCTAATGTATCCTGGACATTGTGTTTGTTGTGGCTAGGAGTCTCTTTAGACTGTTTAAACCTTCTATTTTAGCTTGTAGGCACCATGTTTGCATTTAGCACATAGGTTCTGGCCTGCTTCTGTGGGCTCTAGTACCAGTGACAGTTAAGTTTTCATAACCTTTTCAGTGCAATTCTGACCTGTTTCACTGTCTTGATGCTGCTCAATTCCTACTGGTGCTAAATTAATATCCTGGGTCATCTTCTGCCAGTGTGGGAGGAGAGCCAGAAGATTCTGAGCATGGGTCTCATGCCACTGAGGGGAGGACAGGGGTGGGTCACTTTGCCTGAATAGTAAGTGTCTCAATGATTTATGCAACTGTGGTTAGGTTGGTCCATGGGGACTTAAAAGATGCCCTTCAGCTGGATCTCAGCCAGCTGGTGCCCTAGGTATGAACAGGTCTTGGGGCTCTCCAGGAGGTCTCTCTTAAGCTTTCCCTTTCCCGCCACTATGTGAAATAGAAAGAAAACCTAGGAAACTGCAGTGTTGTCATTCCTCAGGTCCTGAGCTCCATTGCTGGTCCACATTCTTCTTTCCAGCTCTCTGAGTCCTTTTATCATTGGCTGTGAAATTATTTTCCAGGGCATTAAGTTGTCCTCAGAGGGGAGGCGTGGGGCTATGTGAGCCTATACCGTCTTGTTCCAGAACTGGAAGTCTCCAAGTGCTTTATATAATAACTTATTTAATCTATACAACTCCTTTGAGGTTGGATATTACACAGTCCCTTATTTTCCACATATGATAGGTTATAGAAGACAAATTAAAATTAATAAGATCCCCACAAAAGCACCAAGGAAGAGGAACATATAAATGAAACACATGCACATATGTGTACATGCACACATACACACGCAAAAAAAAGAATTATGACCATGATCCTGAATGGATTTACAGTTATTGTACCTACTTTAAACACAAAATAAAGCAATTTGGAATGAACGAAGAAGTTTTTGGAACTTACTTCACTTTGATATACTTTTTTTGAATGACATTAGAATTCACATTTTATTTTTCATCATATTGCTTAGGAAATCATACATGGGAATATTTTTCACTGTGTTATGCTCACTAGTAAGAACACAGCTTTATGAGTTGCTATTTCTTACAAAAGAAGATACCACTAGTTAGCAAGACCTAAAGTAATATTTCTAGGTTTTTAGATATTATATTTGTTCAAAAGTTATTCTTTGTTTATACTTACAGATTCTTCTTTATGTAATGTTTTTACCCCCAATGTACATGGACTTATTGTGGAATTTATACAGTGTTTTGGTGGGAAAATATTCCTTTTTGTCTAAAGTAACTAAGGAGAGTGTATCTTAGTCATAGAAAAGAAATGAGGTAATCCTATTAATATGGACGGGAGATGAAAGGGTTGAATCAAGTCAGATTATATTCACTCCAGTAATTCTCTATGAAATGTTTTAATTTTGTATTTTGCATTCATCATCCTCAACTAAAAATAATAATCACAATGCAAATGGGAACATTAATACATTATTTTAAAATTTATATAAGTTCATATACATAGTTTTAATTTCATTATGATAAACTTCCTTCATGAACTACTGAAAGGTCTAGTTCTTTGGACCCTGGATGGTTGGATTATGATCTTGGCTCTAGCCTTTCCTAGCTGAGTGACCTTGGACATGTTTTTCAACCTTTCTTGGCTTTATTTCCCTCATCCCTAAATTAATGTAGGCAAGTTACTCAACTTTTTGTCCCTCAACTTCATTGTCTGTAAGATGATACAGTTTTCAAGGAGGGTTAAATGAGGAAATAAACAAAACACTTGGAATAATACCTGCATACAGGAAATAATAAATGTTATTATCATCTTCATTTTATGCATGGTTCTACAGAAAGCACATGCAAAATATGGATATTACCTTGTACTAACTTATTTTATATTAAGTTGAAGTGAAATTGAATTTTCTCTATATGCTCTTTCACAGTTGCATTTTTGAGTTAAAGAAACAGAGTGGTAGCCCTGGTCAGTGTGACTCAGTTGGTTGGAGCATCATCCCATGCACCCTAGGGTCATAGGTTCGCTTCCCAGTCAGAGCACATACCCAGGTTCTGAGCTCAATACCCAGTCAGGACATGTACAAGAGGCAAATGATTGATGTTCTCTCTCTCTCTCTCTCTCTCTCTCATCAGTAATAATAATAAAAAAGTTTAAAAAGAAATAGGGTGGTAGATAATTCTGAGGAAGACATTCACTGTTTGTCACAGGCATGCCACTTTGGAGGTCAGAGCTCTTTACAACATCCTTTCGAATTTTAGCACAACCCTGTAGGAAACTGTGACCTCATGCATGAATAACCACCACTTTGGACTAAAGCCAAATTGGCATTGCCATGTGTTTGTGTATTACCAGTGAGCGAAAAATGGTTCTTACATATTAAACTTAGCAAATGATTTGATGATAGGAAACACTTGGGGCCAATTAAATAAAATGGTACCCCCTCAAAAAGAATTCCACAATTTTCATTACTAGATCTGTAATTCTGCAGTAAATTGTAATGAATTGTTATGTTTTTAATTACAACAGGAAAACATTTGTGGAAATGTGTTTTCTTTATTTATTATATTACGTGTATACAGAATATTCTTGATTTTGACTATAGGCCTGCAAAGCCTAAAACACTTATCTGGTCCTTTTCAGAGAATGTTTGCCACCTCTTGGGCTAAGCCACTAATGTGACTCTTTGAATGAGAAAATGGCTTTTTGGCCATTAGGTAGGCATTTACTTTTAACTACATATTTTTCCAATAGTGGTTTTGAACTGCCTCGGTTTTTCAGATTTGATTTACATCTAAGATATATACTATTTAGCTTTGGGATTTACAAATATTTATTTTGAGTTTATGCTAGACTACAGCAAATTTCTTTGTACTTTTAGTATGATATGATTACCCTGAAGGAGAAAGGTCAACCTTTCTGAAATTAGCAGAAGGATGTTGCAGAAGGTTTGAGGGGCTCCTGTCCCTTCCCTCTGAAATAACACAGAAACATCTTTTTCTTCTGTGCAAAGTCAGAAGGCACATTATTAGATTTAGTAAGTCAAAGATTAGGCAATTTAAAACTATTTATAACTGCATTTCCTTTGCCTCCATCCTTAAATTCTTGCAAATTTATTTTAACCTCATAAAACCATTAACATTTTCACTGTGTACTTTCCCTTGGGCCTTTAAATGTTAATGAGTTTTTTAACTTGCATCATTGAGTATTAACTATTTCTTTTGCATTTTTTGGTTGTTGTTCTTGCCCAAGAATCTTAACATATTTAATGTTCAAATGTCACTTGACTCCACCTTCACCTCCATAATATACTTTTAATTAGATATAGAACAAGTCCTGCACAGCGCCCTCGAATCACAGAACTTGAGATAGTTTATTATGATGTTTATAAAATGGGATTTGGTGTCAGACCCGAGCACTGATTCCTATTTGCCACATACTAGCTGTATGAACATGACCGACTGAATGAAATTCCTGCGAGCCCCAGTTTTCTTAACTGTAAGTGGGGGATAAAAATAACCTCTAACTCAGAGGATTGTTGTGAGAATTAAAAGTGATTGTCCAGCCCTAACCGGTTTGGCTCAATGGATAGAGCGTCGGCCTGCGGACTCAAGGGTCCCAGGTTCGATTCCGGTCAAGGGCGTGTACCTTGGTTGTAGGCACATCCCGAGTAGGGAGTGTGCAGGAGGCAGCTGATCGATGTTTCGAACTCTCTATCCCTCTCCCTTCCTCTCTGTAAAAAAACCAATAAAATATATATTTTTTTAAAAAGTGATTGTCCAGTGTTTGGAACACAGACATTATTTATTAACTATAGTTATATTATTACTGAGAACTGGGGAGGATTTATGGTTCAACTGGTCTATCCCAAAATTGCAGACATGAAAAAAACTGAGGCCAGAAAAATCTAAGTGATAGATCTTCATAGCTTCCCAAGAATTCCACTTAGCAATACAGTCAGATTTCACACTTTTAAAAAACATATACCTTTTTATTGATTTCAGAGAGGAAGGGAGAGGGAGAGAGAGAGAGAGAAACACAAATGAGAATCATTGATCAGCTGCCTCCTACACGCTCCCTACTGGGGATAAAGCCTGCAACCTGGGCATGTGCCCTGACCAGGAATCAACCATGACTTCCTGGTTCATAGCAGGGCAAGGTTTCACACTTTTCTTTTCTTTTTTTAATCCTCACCCGAGGATATTTTTCCATTAATTTTTAGAGACAGTGGAAGAGAGAGGGAAAGACAGAGAGAAATATTAATGTGAAAGAAAGACATCGATTGGTTGCCTCCTGCCTGCACCTTGACCAAGGTCCAGACCGGGGAGGAGCCTGCAACTGAGTTACATAACCTTGACAGGAATCAACATGGAACCCTTTGGTCCGCAGGCCAATGCTCTATCCACTGAGCCAAACTGGCTAGGGCCACACTTTTCATGTTAGTTTCACTAAACCCAACGAGTTATTGTTTGGCAATGGAAACCCAACTTCAACCCTTCCAAAGAGTAATGTGGGACATCATTATTATGAAGCCAATCTTATCCATGTCCACTCTTTTGTTCGTGGAATCCTGTAGGCCTGGGAAGAGCTTGATCTTCTATTCTTCAAGTATAGCCTCAGCCCCACCCTTCCCAGGGTTCACCAGGCCTTCCTACAAAAAGCTACTTGTGCCCTAGCTGGTTTGGCTCAGTGGATGGAGCATTGGTCTGTGGACTGAAGGGTCCCAGGTTCAATTCCAGTCAAGGGCACATACCCGAGTTGCAGGCTCGATCCCAGTAGGGGGTGTGCAGGAGGCAGCCGATCAATAATTCTCTCTCATCATTCATGTTTCTATCTCTCCCCCCTCTCCCTTCCTCTCTGAAATCAATAAAAGCATATATAAAAAAAGAAAAAAGAAGCTACTTGTCATAGTAGCAGTTAATGGAAATATCTAATCTAGACTCACATTGCATATAGGTAATTTTAAAATGTTCATTTGTTAGTAGCAGTAATGATAAAAATAACAATATTGCCCTTTATTTAATGAGCACCTAGCTCTCTGCCAGACACTGCTGTTAATTTGAGAGATATCATCTTTTCTTATTTAACAAGTTTAATTTTATTCACATCTTGTTACCATTAAAGGTTAATTCATAAAAACGTTTTTTGCTATTCTAACATCCTTTGCCTCTCATCATCTCACAAATAAATTCCCACTACATAGCAGAAATATTACAGTTGCAAATGGAGCACATTGAGCATCTTTTAAACATTTAAAATATGGCTTATGAACAATTTTACACAGCAGGGTACCTATTGATATATTACATATTAACAGATCTATGGTACTATATGGATAATCAGATTTCGTTGATAAAGATGAAGTTGGAATTTTTGTCAGGAAAGCTATTAGGGGAGTTGCTATAGTGTGGAATTTCACTTTACAAAATAGGTCTTGAGTATATCACTTTTAAATCAAACCAGAAACTAGACCAGCTCTGGGAAAACACTCATATTTACCATACGCATCATGTAAACTGGAGAGATAGCATCTTCATCTTCGCAATAATCATGAAAAGTGTCATTATTCCCATTTATAGGAAATATTAAACTGGGGGAAAACAAGTATAATAAATGTTTTAACTGGCTGAGAAATAATATTTGGTGCAGCTTGCTGAGATGGAGGCTCTTTCCACCTCTCAAGGTCATGGCTTTGGAATAGGAGCCTAAGCTCTGGTTGCTTCTGTGGGGCTGTACATGAAAATATTTTGGTGCCCCCTAGAGGTTATCCGAAGAGTGCCATTGTTTAATGGAAGTGAACTGAAGCCAGCCAGTTCAGCAGGTGCCATCTATGGTACATTCCCGGCTTGATTCTCAGTACAGGCTCAGGTACAACCTCAGAGAAGCTCCCAGAGAGCCGTGGCTCTCAGACTTCAGTGAGTATTAAAACCGCTTGGAGGACTTGTTAGAACTCAGATTTCTGGTCTCCACCCCCTGACTTTCTGATTATGTGGGTCTGAGGTGGGGCCTGAAAATTTGCATTTCTAACTATTCCTGGTATTTCTGAGGCTGCAGGTCCAGGGCCCACAGTGTGAGAACCACTGCCCTCGAGAATCATCTCAACATTTAAGCCAGTTGCAGAAGCTGGTTGGGTTTCAATATCTTTGGGGCGCTGGTGCTGTGGATATTCTCTCTCCACTGCTCCCTATAGATGACCATATACAGTCATAGCAATATATCTTCTGCCCAAGGAGCCATTTCTGACCAACTACAGATATCTTGACCCCTGTGAGTTCCAGAGGTTCTATAATAGGGTTGTTGATTGTAGGAGAACCAATTGGGATTTGAGATCAGAGAACTCAGATTCTGATTTCAGCTCTGCATTGAATCAGACCTGGCCAAAGACCAACACTCTCACCTGAACTCAAATAAAATAGCAACCATCTAGAACTACACTGTGGTCTTAACCCTATCCAATGGCTTGGCACTTAAGAGTGAAACAAATTTTGGTTCAACTTTAGTCTTTAATGCTCTGAGGGTTCCATATCTGTATTTTCAATACAGAGATATTATGAAAAAAATTATAATTAACATGAACATCTTTTGCAAGATCATAGCATGAAAGCAGTTAAATCAACAGAATTATTCTGTAAGTTTCATGAATTTGATATTAATACTGTTATTTACCTTTGTTTTAACTCATACTTACCTTTTTTAGTAATTCTCTTCTCTTTTCCTTTCCCCCTTATATCCCAATTTCACAAACTCTTTTTTCCAAAGAAAAGGCAAATAGAGAAAATGTGTTGCTCTGTATTTTTAAAAAAACTGTATAGGTTTTTAAGTGTCTAAATTGTTTTCTAAATTACTTTAGTAACATTTTTTTTTCTCTCAACGTAATAGGAGATGTGAATGTTGACTCTAGTGGATTCCACTTCTGGTTAATCCAGGTCAGGATTTATGGAGACCTCATGTGGTGACAAGAGGCACCACAAAGGGCTTCCTTCAGGAGGGGGGAGCAGAGTCAAAGAGAAACTCAGAACTCATTTGGGAGCAACATAGAATGAAGACCTAGAACTTAATGGTAGTGAAGCAAGGTAAGGCCTCTGAAAACACATTGCAATAATACTGAAGAAACAATATAAACTATTTGTAAAAATGAGAAATCTGGTCACTCATGTATGAATTTCCCTTTATTATCTGAAAAGTTGATAACACAGAAATTAATGTGCCATGTCTCTCATGGATTAGTTGCAATCTTCCTCTTTTTTTTCTTAATAAAATCCATTGGACATACCTTCTTATTTAAATTTGCATCAAGTTAAACTATATGTTTCTGTAGGCCTCTTGCTCTGAATGCTACTTTCAGCTCTTTTCTCCATTCTACACAGAATGGAAAGTGAGCCATAGAAAGAATCAAACTTGAACTTATGTCTATGACTTGCCTTGTGTAACGATCACATAGCATTATTTGTGAACTAGAGGCCCGGTGCACGATATTTGTGCACTAGTGGGGGGGTGGGGACTCAGCCCGGCCTGCGCCCTCTTGCAATCTGGGAGCCCTCTTGGGATGTCTGATACGGGGAGCAGGCTAAGCTCTACAGTCAGACTTCCTTAGTGCTGCTGTGGAGGCAGCAGAGGCTCCTGCCACCACGGCTGCACTCACCAGCCATGAGCCCTGCTCTGGGCTTCTGGCTGAGCGGCGCTCCCCCTGCGGGAGCGCACTGACCACCAGGGGGCAGCTCTGCATTGAGCATCTGCCCCCTGGTGGTGAGTGCACGTCATAGTGACTGGTCTTTCCACAGTGTGGTTGATTTGCTTATTAGACTTTTATTATGTAGGATATTGGAATACAGGATATATTTTTTTTGCAAATAAAATATACAGAAATGATTCTATGTGGTGGATAAAATTGAACATAAATCATCCTGTTGCTAAGAAGGTATAAACATTGTGAAATTAATGAATTTAGTGTGGTAGTAAACATATTTCAACCATATGATTCACTGGTACAGGCTAAAGAAAATTCACTGGGAATAGAAGCGGGTAGAGAGGGATGGGAAAATTCTTCATCAATGATAGGTACTTGTTCTTTATCTTATGTTCCTTTAAAGAAAATGTGAATATAGCTTCCACCTTCTTAAGAACTTTAAGCTAAAATCTAGAAGGACAAATGAGAGTTAATAAATGTCTGGGATTCTTTAAAAGAATCAAGCAATGTAAATCTATGGCATTAAAAATGAGTATCCTAAGAGTACCTTGTCTTTGGAAATGTCCTCAAAATGCCCTTAAAAGTTTTCGAGGGCAGGCAAAATGACATAGGTAGAGGTAGCTATTATGAAAAGACATTTTACATAGACACAGACTATATAGTGCAGTGAAGGCCTGAGGAAGGGCCTGGAGTGGGGTAGAGGGGGACCGAGGGGAGAAGACATTTTGAAAAACTTAAGTAGGAAAAATGTTAATGGGGATAATGGAGAAACTTCAGATTGAGTATATTATTGTGTTAAAGAAATCAGTCAGTTTCAGAGTTCCTACTGTGTGTCCAGCCTATTGTTAAATGTTGGACATAAAAAGGGGAATTGGACAGATCCTATTTCTTTCAAATGGGTGACAGATAATTATACAAATAATTATCACACTGTGAAATTGGCATTAGGTTGGGGGTTTGCACAAATTCCCCTGACAGCCCTGATGGAAATGGGCAAGGGAGGGTTAGGTGAGGCATTTAAATTCATGCAAAGTTATTGACGGATTTATATGTCAACAAACCAATAGCGACATTGGTTTAGTTGGGGGCGGGGGGGGTGGGGCGGTGAGGGCGGAGCTGGAGCATGGCAGCAGTTGCCAGACACACATCACATTAGAAAGACAAAAAGAAACCAGGAAATTCTCTTCCAAGACATAGTGGGGGAAAATATCCGTAACTTCCTTCCGGTACAAGGTGCTTGCTAGGAATTTATTTTTTCCCTCCTCATTAAAATCACACACATACTCAAGCCCTTAGAGTTTTGTGAGCATATTATATATTCAAGACACCAACTGAGCATGGTATTGTCAAGCGTGTGATGATAAGGAAAGGGTTAAACGGAAGGGGGTGTTCCAGACATGGGAAGGCTGGATAGAAGGTGGAAAACCACCGTTTTCCCACTTGCAAAAACTCTGAACTTTTAAGCTCCCCAAAATACACGTGTGCGTGTCTGTGAGCGCAGGCAGATCTATTTCGGTAGGATTTAAAACATTTTTTAAAAAAATCATCCTCTCTCTGTCTTGCTGCGCTGCAAACACCGAGCAGCCCCCTTAGGAGCGCGTGGCAAAGGCTGCAGCAGA
Organism: Myotis yumanensis; assembly: GCF_028538775.1. Lineage (NCBI taxonomy): Eukaryota > Metazoa > Chordata > Mammalia > Chiroptera > Vespertilionidae > Myotis > Myotis yumanensis. The sequence goes on along the minus strand of NW_027223752.1, from coordinate 229,628,287 downwards.
AGCACCGACTGGCAGCGCTGTTTACAGCCGCGTTCCAAGACGCCCTCTCCCCAGTCCCCCACTGGGAGCCACCATCTCCGAGGCCGGGTCACCCCTGGGGACCTGGGAACTGGGGGCGGGGGCCCGGGAGCCCGGTTCCTCCCCGGAAAACTTTGCTGCGCGTGGGAGCGAGGGCGCTAGTCGTGGTGCATGGGAACGCGCGGCAGCCGCCTCCTCGCCGGGCGCTGGGCTGTGGCCCTACCTCTCCGGGCGGGCGGGCGGCGAGGTGCGGGCTCCCCGTGCGCAGCCAGTGGGCGGGGCCGGCGGCGGGGGCGGGGCCGAGGGTGGGGGCTGGCTGGGTATATAAGGCTGGTGGCGCCGGTTTAACTTCGGACTTGGGGTTATTTATTTGGCGAGCGCACCAGCCCCACAGGCTGGTGGTGGAGGAGGTGGTGGTGGTGGCGGCGGCCGCAGAGGCTGCCACAGAAGGTGATTAAAAAAAAAAAAAAAGCAGCAGCGAGTGATGGGAGCATCGTGGCTCCGGGGCGCCGGCTGGAGCTGCGGAGTTTTCGGGGCGCGGCGGGAGCGCTGAGAGGAAGGGGAGCGTCCAGTCCGGGACCCGGCAGCCGCTCCGGAGGTGGTGCTCGGCGCCAGGCAGCCCAAGCGAACAACCCCAGGCACCGCCGCCAGCCACCTTCCCGCAGCCGCAGGAGCCCGGGCTGCCGCGTCCATCCTATTGTTTAGACACTTGCCAGGAGCTCCGGAGTCCGCGGAGCCACCAGACCTCGCTCCGGGTCGCCGCAGGCCCTTGCCCCGCTTCCCAGCCCGGAGAAGGGCGAGCCGAAGCAGCCGGGAGAGAAGGGGCTGGGAGGAGACGGGCTGCTCCGGACGGGACTGCGGCCGCCGCGTCAGGTGCAGCGCCGGGAGCCGGGCGTCGCGACGGCGGCAGGAGGACTCCCCGCGTGGCCGCGGCGGACGGGCTGCTGAGCCTGGGAAAAGTTCCTCACTCGGAGAAGGAGGACCCACTTGTGGGCGGCCGTCGAGGGGCGGAGGGGGGGCTGCGCCCGCCCGGGAGCCCGCTCTGGTTTCTTCCACCTTTGCCATCAGGTGTCTGCCGCGGAGCTGCGCGGTCTCCGGGAGACCAGAGGGGCCGGCACCGGCGCGCACGCGGGACTGCCATTCCGCTGCCCCCTGGGCGCCCACCGGCCAACTGCCACCACGCCACCTCCCCCCCCCCCGGGCACCCCCGCAGGACCCAGGACGCGGACACCTCCACCTTGGCCTTTCCACTCCTTCAGGCTGGCCTGCCAGCAGTCCTCCTAGGAGCTCTCGTCCTCAACTTGGCCTCTTGGATTTCCTCTGCCAGGGTCGTGACTAGTGGATATTACCGCCGGCTGCTGCGGCCCCAGTGCCCTTTTGTCTTTTCTGTTTGACCTCCGGGCAGGCCCAAGTGCCAAGCATCGCCTAGGACGCCCGGCGGGAGGCGGGATTGCGGAGGCAACCTTCCGAGAAGTGCATGTGTTTTTGCAAACCGCCCTGAACGTTGGCTGTCGGGAGACAGCGAGGACGAGCCCCTGCCGCCGAGGAGCCGCGGGTCAGGGGAAGCCCTGCGAGGGAGCCGCGCTGGTCTCCGGGAGCAGCTCCCCGCGCCCCCTGGCTGTGCGCCTGCCTGTGCGCCCCAGCGCGCCATGCCCAGTGGCCCTGCACGCACGGTTCCTGGCCCACGGGGCTCCTGCGCCTTCTAGCTCCAGAGAGCCCACGTTCATCAAGGACAGTGTTCCTATTGAGCCTCCCTCTTCTGCCTCAGAGCCTCCCCGCCGGAATCGGATTCGCAGAGGAGGTGGTGGAACCCGAGCAGGCCCATTCCCCGCACCACGGGCTCTTGCATCTTCGCGGCTATTGAGAGCCCAGTTCTTTCCCACCAAGTTGGACTTTGCGACTCGTGATCTCCTCCCGGCTTCTCCGGGGTCTTCGAACAGCCTTAGCCAGACCGATTCATCTTCAGGACCTAAAGTTCTGCAAGGAGCGCCCGCCCCGCTGGAGTAGGGTGGAGGGGAGGTGGGAGGCGGGTACCTGTGTCAAGCTCTTCTACCTTGAATATTAGAACTGTTACGTCCGCCTTATTTCGTGCACATCGACTCGGACACTCTGGGTTGCTAGCCCTGAACCAGACCCTGGGCCCCAGCCCCAGCGCGTTTGGCGCCCAGCAGCGTGCGGTAGAGGAACCACCGGCACTGGCGAGCGAGGAGGCGGCGGGGGAAGATGCGCGGCGGCGGCTGGCAGACGCTGTCCCTGGCTCTGGGCTTGGTGCTGGCGATCCTGAACGAGGTGGCGTCTCAGGCGTGTCCGGCGCAGTGCTCCTGCTCGGGCAGCACGGTGGACTGTCACGGACTGGCGCTGCGTAGCGTGCCCAGGAACATCCCCCGCAACACAGAGAGGCTGTGAGTATGGGCTCTTCTCCGCCCCCCGCCTCCCCCCCCCCCCCCCCCCCCCGCCGCCCCATCAGGGTCGTGTGTCTCAAGCATGGAGACTGGAAGGACTTAGCGGCACCGGTCCCTGTGCCTGGCGCAGCCCCCCACTAGCTCTTCTGCAAGCGCACCCTGAGGTTGGAGGCTTTGGGAGGGCGAAGGACAGGAGGGCGCTGCCCAAGGAGGGGAGGGACTGTTGGCAGCTGCACTGGGTCCCTTCTTCCCGCTCTTGTCCTGACGCACGTAGACCTGTGCGGTCCAGTTCTCTGGCCTGGGGCGGCAAGGAGATGGATGGAGGACAAGTAATCGCGGGTGCTCGGGGCAAGGAAGACGGGACTTTGCTCCCCAGACTCAGTCAACGGAGTCACCTTGCGTTGCCAAGACTCGCGGGGCAGTTTCCAGGCCGAGTCCCCACTCTGGTCGCCGCGGGGTGGCGCAGGGACTGACTGGCGGGGGGACTCAAAAGAAGAAACCTCCACTCCTTGGCTTTGTGTAGCCCTCCTGGGTCCGCAGGGAGGGGAGAAGGGATCCTGAGGCGTCTGGATCCACCCAAGAGTCACGGAGGGAAGGATGCCCCGGGAAGCTGTGGCCACGCGCGACTCCCCGTCCTGTTTCCCGCCCCCCCCCGCCTCCTCACTTCTCTTGGGAAAAGCAGGCTGTGGCGGGCCCTAGGGACCTGTCCCAGAGGCGAATGCAGAAGGGGTCCACTTCCCAACCTTAGGCGAAGTTAGGGCTGCCTCTCTAACCAGCCCCAGCCCAGTTCAGGTCTCACTGTTCAGCGACTTTGCAGCCCTTGGCTGCCCCCTCCAGCCCTTTCGGCAGGGCCCTAGTGCTCCCGTCCACCTTTCTGGCAGTTCCTGTGTCCCTCCGTCTGGCAGCAGCTCCCCTGCCTTCCCCTCTTCGCGCTCCACTGCCCGAAGACATCCCCGCCTCCTTGTCTCTGTGAGTCTCTAATGAAGAAGTAATCTCAGCGCCGGTGTTGATGGCCGGCCCACGCGCTGCTGGTGGGGCACCCCTTGAGTTCAGGGAAGTGGAGCATGGAGGCCGTTCTCTTTGTGATCACAGTGGGCAGTGCTGGGCGCTGCCCAAGCGCCCTGGGCACACTCCACTCGCCATTTCGCGTGGGCCCGGTGGTCAGGGTGGGTGCGGGACAAGGACAGTCAGGGCCAGCGCTCCCGACTTAGCTTCCAGGCCTCTATGCCCCAGGATATGAGGGTTGCACGCTGCAGAGAGGACTTGCTCCAATCTGCACGTCTCCGCTAGCAGGGCCCTCACTCAGCACGTAAACCAAATTGAACTTATCTAATCCACTTGCCTGGCCCACAGTTTAAAGGCCAGAGTTGAAGCCTTGATTCTTTGCAAATGGCTCCCCCATCCCAGCCTCACTCCTTCCCTCAGCGCTGGGTAAGTTGGCGCCTTACTAAGGGTGTCTTATTAAAATGTGAACCACCACATTTGTCCAGGGTTGGGAGTAGGGCATTGTATTATGTCAACTAGCCAGTGAAGACCTCAGCAACTGTAGGGACAACTTGATGGTACTTTGCTCAGCTGATGTGGTGAGTGGGTTGGGGAGAAAGCAATGCAGAATTCTGTTTCAGCACTTGGCATGTCATACTATTCAGAACAGTTTTAAGTTTAAGTACTAATATGTCTTAACTTAACAAAAAGGGACAAAATAGCAAGTGAGTTTTAGGTCTTTGGGGAAAAAAAATCCCTATGAGGAATCTACTAGTATAGAGTTTTCAGAAAATAGTTTACTCAGTGATGGCGTATACAATTCTATCATTGACTCATTAAATATAGATTTCAAACACAATCTTATAAAGTCAAAGTAAGAGAAAGCTTACTTCCGTGAAGGAGAATGTTCAAACCACAGCGAAGCCTGGTTTTACTTGACATGATTGGAACCAGGGCAAGTTTAGATCTTGACCTAAGATGCCAGAGAAGGGGTTGTGTGACTCTTGAAGGAAACTTGGTGCTGAAATCTGAGCAAAAAAAACGTCAGGGCCTGAATACTATTTGCAGTATTGTCCCAGCTAGTAGTTTTCACTTTACAGCCACAGGGGGGAAGGGGCTCCCTAAGCTGCAAAAGAAGAGTTTAGTTTTCATACAAACATAGAATTGTTGGAAGGTAAATGCCTATAAATGCAAGTCTTTGAAGTGCTGGTCTTTTGATGGCACTTTCTTCTTTGCCTTAGGAAGTTCAGCCACCCTGCCACCTCAGGAGAGAATTTGGGATATTTAAAATTTCTCCGAGAGTAGTATTAAAATATTGTTCCTTTAACTTTTTGAAGGGAACTTTTTGGGGGATGTGCCTAACAATAATAGCAGAATTCCTGTGAAGTTAATACACATATCCTTATACAAATAAAAGTTGAGTAATCTTGATTGTAGGTCCTTGCTTTTTATCACTTTGAATATTTCTTGCCACTCCCTTATGTCCTGCAAAGTTTCTATTGAGAAATCAGCTGACAGTCTTATGGGCCCACCCTGGTAGAAAACTGTTTTTCTCTTGCTGCTTTTAACATTTTCTGTTTGTCTTTAACCTTTTGCATTTTAATTATGATGTGCCTTGGTGTGGGCCTCTTTGGGTTCATCTTGTTTGGGGCTGTCTGCACTTCCTGGATTTGTATGTCTATTTCCTTCACCAGGTTAGGGAAGCTATCATTTAGAATAGAAGAACTTATAAATAGATTCCCAGACAAGAAAAAGTTAAAGGAGTTTATTACCACCAAACTACTATTACATGAAATGTTAAAAGGTCTTCTTTAAGAAGAAAAAAAAGATTAAAAATATGAATAATAAAATGGCAATAGATACATATCTATCCACAGTTGAATCTAAAAACAAAATAAATGAGCAAGCAGAACAGAAACAGGCTAATAGATACAGAGAACATTTTGATGGTGGCTGGTTGAGAGGGGTTTGGGGAATGGATGACAAGAGGTGAAGGGATTAAGAAGTACAACTTGATTATATGAGGCTGTAAAGCATAGCAGAATCAATGATATTCTAATAACTGTGTATGGTGTCAGATGGGTGTGAGATTTACCAGAATGATCACATAGTAAGTTAAACAATGTCTAATCACTGGAGCATACACCTGAAACTACTATAACACTGAATGTCAACTATACTTGAAAAATAAAAAAAATGATTAAAAAATATAAAACTAATAAACGAAAATTGAAAGCACTCCTATACATGCAAAAAAAGAGCACTTCTTGTGACAAGATAATCCATTTTCATGTCTCATGCCAGCAAGTAGGGACTCTGTCAACTTGTTGATGATCATTTTAAAAAACTCCTACAAAGGTTACCCCTTTATCTCTCTTACTTTGTAAACTGCTTTAGTCATTGGAACTGATCTTTAACTTCAAGTTTTTATTTAGTTTTTGTTTTTAATTTTTAGCTAGCTATTGATAGAAATAAAGTGGGACTTTCATTTTCTGTTTTGTTTTCTCTCAGGGATTTGAATGGAAATAACATCACACGGATTACCAAAATGGATTTTGCCGGCCTTAGACATCTAAGAGTTCTGTAAGTACGTTCTTCTGCGTTTTGAATAATTTTCCTTCTCTTTTTTTAAGCTTGCATATTTTGAATTGTTACTGGTCTCGATATTAAAAACTGTCCCAATAACAAAAACATAAACATTTACAAGGTCTTGGTTTTCTTTCTTTTTTAGTTTATCACTGTACTATAACTTTTATTAAAATGTAGGCTTTTATTTTAAGGTTGGATGCAGGCCATAGAAACAGTGCTGTGGAAATGGCCTCAAGTGTTTGCAATGCCATACTCTAAGTGCCTTAGACATATAAAAATGTAGAATAATTACTTGCACAATATGAATAAGTAATGTGAGACAATTGATGCACTTTTAGGATTTCAGATTTACTAGAAATAATTTAAGTGGGCCTGCATTTTTACTACTAATATAGAAATGTCTAGCCTTTTCTATCAAACAACACGCATATAATTTCTAAAATTAAAATCAAACAATCCAGCTTTCTACAGAGTGTATGATGGGACATGTTTTTTTATGAAAGTACACTGGTCATATTTTTAATTCTTATATTTTATATCTGTAGCTTTTATAAAATTCTTGTAATTGAATTACTTCTTTCATTAGTGAGTTAAATTAGTTCTGAGTGAAACATCATTTGAGGTTCAATATAATGTAAATATTTCCATCACAGTGAACATATACTTGGATCATTGTGTGTTCAGTATTCTTTTAAAAGACACACTTGAACATTATGAATGCATCCAATTTCTGATGCATATCCATAAGTTAACTGAACTATGTGTATGATGAATTATTATATATTTATTCTCTTAGTTAAGACCTCAGTTGAAAGTCAGTTTACTGAAAAAACATCCATCAGAGCTGCAGTGCCATAGGTTGTTTTCCAGAAAATACTATGCTTTAAGGTGCAGAGTTTTGGCCAGTGAATTTCATGTCACTGTTAGGATTTTTTACTGAAAGTTTTGGGGTGTGGATGCTATTTCTCCTCCCTGACTTCTCTCAAAGATATCATCATTGAATTTGATATTAAATCTCAAAGCAGAGCAAAATTTAACTTCATGAAGAGAAAGAGAAAGAAGTTGCACATTTTAGTTGCTGAATTGAAACTTATTCTGACGGTGAGGGCTACTATTAAGACTCCTGCTATATTTTGCATTTCAGTCAGCTCATGGAGAATAAGATCAGCACCATTGAAAGAGGAGCATTCCAGGATCTTAAAGAACTGGAGAGACTGTAAGTATTTTCAATTCCAAACTTATGACGACATAACTGTGTTTTTAAAAATACTTGAATTTCAAAGTCCCTGCCTTTAATTTCATGTCTTAGTCTTTGAAAGTTTATAGAAACAAGAGGTTGAATAAGTGGCTTTCAGACTCACTTAAAAAAAAAAGACCCCCTTTTTGCATAAATAGGACTAACTTGAAATAAAGCTAAAAATACAGACTTACTTTCCTGAAACATTTACTCCCTTGATAAGCACTGCTTTGGTACTTTGAGATGTACATGGTTTTCTTATTGTTCATCTAGTTTGTTTTATTTGCTTATGTAGGAAGAAAGGTGGTCATTTTATTTGCATTTATGGTGCATTATGGAAAAGAAAAGTTTTGCTAATAGTATTTTCATTTCCATGCTGTTTCTTTGTGTGTCAACAGTGATAGTTGAAGAATTATTTTAAATTCTTAATGATAAAGATTTGCTTTCTGATATTTAACACTTACAGTGAATATTGTTAATTACTTCTATTCACAATTGTATTTCATTATTTTATAGTAACTTTCTAAGTTTTTCTGCTGGAAAAATCATTTAAAGATGAACAGATATGGAAGTAAGAATTATGTCTTCCAAGGGTGGTTATTTTAACATGATTCTTTTTTTTTTTCCAAAAAGGGAAATGGAATTCAGACTTTAAAATACTTTTTTTTTCAGACACAAAATTTTAAGGATTGGTATATATTACCTGAGTGCCATTACTATATTATATTTACAGTGTGTATCTATAAAAGACAAAACATCTGTCTGTAATAATTAGGATAAATTACACACTTTGTAATTTGATGTATGAATTCCATTTCTCATATGTCTTGATAATTCAAGTTTAGTAGATTTGCATTTTAAGGGCAAATACAACTCTTTTAGAAGTAGCAAGGATTATTTTAATGTTTCCATGCCTGCTTTAATAAGCACTTTAGGTAAAAATAAAGCGCTTATTTAAAACAATGAAATATCAAGTTAGTTTTAGGCATTGTACATTCACATTCACTGGACGTAAGGGCAAAAGTTAATTCTGTATAACTCTCTCTAAATAGAAAAATGCTTGTTAACTTCTAAGATATGTGTAAATATATAGGATACATGTTTATCACCTCAAGTATATTAAACACAGAGATGCCTAATTTATTTTACTATAAAATTTTATCCATGGTAAATCTTACAATATAGGGAATATTATTCTGGAATTAAAAGTACATTTAAAATCACTACTTTGAGGTTGTTAGGAAGAGAGGAATAAAAATAAGGCAAACATTTCATTAAATTTATAAACGAAGTCCGTAAGTTCATTACCTATTCTTCATATATAAAAATACTCTGAAAATATTTATTCTTTGATTTCCTTCATAAGCTTTTATGAATAGCTAATACCTAGTAAGTATCTTGAAAAGGTATTTTAATGCATTCATTTAAAAAGAAGTATCGATATAATTTTAATGTTTAGTAAGTTGAATACATAATTTTCAATGATCATTTAAATATTAACAGTTTTTTCATGAATAACTTAAGTAGTCACCACATGGAAACCTATATGTTTGATTCTTAAACAACTTTCAAATTATTGTGAGAAATTTAGTGGCTTTTCATGCAGTTTCCATTTAGGTTGTATAGTAAAGGTTTTCAGAAATATTATAACATATCAAACTTTTAGAAACATTACAGCATATCAAACTTTCTCATTATTTTTTAAGCCACTCCAGGGTATCATTTCATCTTTCATCTTGAGTAAATTAACTTTTCTTAAAAATTATTAACCAGATGCCGTATGATCTGAAATTTGATTAGAGTTGTAAGTAGGTACTAGTTTTTGACTTTGACTTCCCCTGGGAATGTCACTTCATCGCGGAACAATTTTCTGTTCTACTAAGATGTGATCAGATGTTGCAGAGTGGGAGGAGGATTTGTAATTTTGAATGAAAACTAATATATATGCAGGACTTCTTTAAATCACCCAGCTGTTGGCCGAGAGCAAATATTTCATATTTGTGAGGAAAAGCTGAGAAAATTCCTTTTGTTTACAACTGCCAAGTCCATCTGATGGAAGCACATTGTTATCTGACAGCCAATTCATCTCCTTGGGACTCAGGAATTCAAAACCATTTCTTAGGAACATTGTGGATACACTTTTCAAATATTTATTTTTAAAAATAAATTAAATGCAAAGGCAGTTTTGCTTAAGAATGCATGCATTCCAGTTTTTGTGCAATAAATTATTTTAAATTTTTTTAGTATATTATATTAAAAAGTAAAAATAAAAGAAGCTATCCAGGGAGTTCTTTAATAACATTTCTATGGCCTTGATATATATCTTTATTTTAGTTGGTGGTATCCTTAACATCACAGAAATTGCCTTTTTTTTTTAAAGCTCCAAGTGTAAGAGAAAGGAAATAATCAATGAGTTAACTTTTAACTAATTATATGTTGTATGAGCTTACATGTTTTTTTTAGCAATTTAGATGTGAATTTTTAATGGGAAGTCCAGATTATAAAAAGGTGTATGATTGTAGATTTATGTTGTAAATGCCATTCATACAATATTTATAGTAACTTAATTTTCATTCTTTGTGAGAAGAAAAATAAATAAATAAAATTAATTTTATTTGTGTGTAAGTTATGGTTTTAAGTTATTTTTTCATTTTAAAATGGTAAAATCAAAGCAATTCCAAATGATGATTGTGAGTATTTTAAAACTATAAGCTTTTTTTCCCATTTTATTTCATGTTTATAGAGTTTTATATCTAGAGAGAGAAGACAAACCTGAAAACAGAAAATAACATCTGTGCCTTTTTAGAAATCCAACTTTTAATCTATACAAAACAGGGTCATGTTGTTAAGTTGAATTAAATTTTATCATAGAATGAGCAAGTCATTATTTGTAAGTCAAAGCATTATAGTTAGAAGAGAGGGATTTATTCCCACCTAAAAGAATCAATGACATGTAAGACTATTAGTGAAAACCTCAAGTAGATAGATATTAAAATCTACCCTCCGCTCCCTCTCTCTTCACACTTCTTTCTATTGTGTAGAAAACAACATCAGATGGTATGATCATCATCAGAATTCATGCTTACGAATCATTTTAAAAGAAATAAATTTTAATCAGGCTTATAGAGCATGAGCACACATTACTTCGGTATAGACAGTTTCTTACTGTACTCCCAGAGCTGATGAGGGCGGCAGCACCTTTTCATGGGTGCTCTGTGCTGCCAGGAGTACCTGCACATCTGGGATGAAAATGAAGCTGGGAGAAGGTGCCCCAGGTAGATTCTATTAGCAGGTCTTATTGCTTCATCAAAATGTTCAAATGAAATCCAATGCACTTGCACGACTAGTTACTAATTAAGTGCAATGGAAATTAATTAAGGAAAACAAACTACAAATAAGCTACAGTAAACAACTGAAACTTTTAGGAAATATACTTTTTTTTTAGTACTTCACAGAAGATACCTGTATATGTCTGCAATAAAGTCTCCATTTAGAACTGTCGATTCAAGGTATTTCTTGGCTGGTACATAATGTTTTAGGGTCAAAACAATCACTTTGGGACCCAGGGCTTCTGTGTGCTGGGCTAAAGTTTTGTTGTTCACTTACAATTTATGGGATTATGCTATAGTCATTAAAGTTCTAGTTTAGGCCTTTTAAGGAGACCATGGCCACTTCCGTGTTTCATTAGTGAAATTCATCTGCTTTTGCAAGTTTCTTAATAACACTAATGCAAGAGCGTGGAAAGGTCTTTGAGAACTTTTAAGGTTGTCAAAAGGATATTAGGACATTTTATCCTACTTGCAATGAAATGCGTGGATGCAAAATAAAATACTTATAGGCCTAGATTATGTTAATGACAACCAATCACATACCATAGAAAGCCTGGGACATTAGGCTTTTCATTAACTTGACCCTCAGTTTATACCCTCACAATAAGGAAACTGCAGAAATGAAAAAGGCAAGGGCTAGGACTGCTCTTCTTTTCTTACCAGTCCCGTGTAAACGTGTGCTTTTCAGACCAGGATTGCTTTAAACTCTCTAAGTTTTAGACTCTTTGGGTGCGAATTGCAATTTTCCTACTAACTTGGTCATGAGTCCTGAAAATATGATAGTAAAGACATCTAAAGAATCCTGGAAAATAAACCTGTCCCCTTACTATTTTAAAGTTTCTACCAAGATGATATGAATGTACTCATCTTAATTCACAAATGTCTAAATCCCAGTTCAGCAGAGCCTAAATATGCCTCAACACTACACTGTCCTGAAAGGGTATGTAAAAGGCACATCGATTATTATTTTTTAAGGTGGCGCTGCATTAGTTTTTCTGCGTGCACACACCATTTATATGTAAGCCTGTGGCAGCCAGTGTGAGGCTGAGGCTGAGGTTTTGTCACAGGTCGTTACACATGAGTTCAGGTAGAGAAAAGGCTGAGGAGCAGGTCTGAAGGAGAGCACCCCTTATCCCTTGTTCACCAGGGAGGGGTAGGGAGTCCCTCTTCTGACTAACCCTGCAGTTTGTGGGCAGCACAGAACACATTCCTTTTCTTAATGTGGGGGCAGACTCACATGCTAATCTCCTTGGAAGAGAACGCAAGCTCATCTCAGAAGAATTGTTCTCTGGCAACTTTACACCCGAGTTTAAAACCAGTGCAGTGATTTTCTTGGGAAAGGCTCTTTGAAGAGCATATCAAACCTTAGTAACTGGGGCAGAGTCTGTACACTGCATCATATAAAAATGTTCAAGGATGGACTCTATTGCTTCCTCTGTGATATCGGTGAAATGTCCACTCGCACCTGTATGTAAGTGGTATTGAACTATCTTACATGACATTTACGGACAAGGGTCTCATAAGGCTTTTCTGCCCGTGCAGTGTTAGAAGTGTAGCCTACCACTGAATCCACCCGACAGCCTTTCTCATGCACCGTTTTTATGGGCCTTGAAGTTGAGCGGTGGTGAGAAGGCCTGTTTGCTCTTTGGGGGCCGTGTTATAAATGCTGAAGCAGCGGGCTGTGTATTTTTCCCACATCTGTTTTGGGCTCATCCTTTGTGACAGTGTTTGCTGCATGCTGTGTCTTTTATACGTCCCCCGAAACGAGTCGTTTACTTTGCACTGTTACAATGTATGTGTGGAAGCAGTGAAGGTCAAATATTTTACATTGAATTGTCTTTCATTCCTGTTGGATACCTTTCTGCTTGAAGTATGCCTTCTAGACTGAATATTCCAATTTTACATGGAGTGAGAGGCTTGCCTACATAGATTTCACATGGCTCTCCACCCCCCCCCCCCCCCCCCCCCCCGGCCCAAAGCAATTTTTTTTACTGCTGGTCGGGAAGGAATATTGGTGAAAATGCTGTGAGAATGAGAGTGTGGGAACAACAGGGCTGGTTTGGTATTAATACACTGGAACGTTGTTTTAAGATAATATTTGAAAAAAAAGTATCTGATTGTCCAACTTTCTGGGTTCATCCACTATCCACTCTGCTCAGGTGGGTGTTCCCCAGCCATGAGCTACTGCTCTAGGTTCTGCTGAGGCATCTGGCCTTTCTATACGTAGTTGCCTGGTATCCTATGGAATGTGTCAAATCCCCATTGGTTGTACTGTTGACTATGCTTTTTAAGCTGATACAGACTCTTTTCTCTCCTTTTAAAATCAGAAAGAATAGATAGTAGTGACATCGGAAACCCTTGGTTTCAATTCCACTGTGAGATCTTGATCAAATTGTTTTATCTTTGAAAACTTTAGTTTCCTCACCTTTAGGACAGAGATGATTATTATATCTCATAACGGTGTGGAACATGATTTAAGTAAGATAATACATAGTTTTACAACATGCTCAGTACTTAAAGAATTATGTGGATTTTTTAAAGGATTATGTGTTTCTTTATATATTTCAAAATTTCCTATTTTTTCCAAAGCTCAGTTTAAGAATTATTTTATATTATGAATCTAATAAATGTATATATAATGAATTTGACTTTTGAACATTCATATTTACTATTGTTTTCATTCTGACTCTTATCATATGGCATATGATTAGAAGAGATGTGAAGAAAGTACAAAAACCCCTTCAAGTTTCATTTTAGACTATTTCATAATCTCTCTGAATATGCAGAGAAATACCAAGAACTAAAGGGTGTGAAGAGGAAGCAACATTTTTACTAATAAGTTTTGATCTCTCTACCATCTATATATATAAAAGCCTAAGCAACCAGATGACCAGATGACCAGCTGGTAGCTATGAGGTGCACTGATCACCAGGGGGCATATGCTCAACACAGGAGCTGCCCAGATGCTGAACACAGGAGCTGCCTCCTAGTGGTCAGTGAGCTCCCACAGCTGGAGCACAGCTTAGCTGATAGACGGGGGTCAGATGCCAGGCTGATGGCTGGCGAGCTCAGCTGCGGCAGCACCAGCCTCTCCCTCAGACAGTCCCCCTGCAAGCCTGAGCAGCAGCGGCAGGCGCAGCGGGGCCGGGATGAGCCTGAGCGGCCTGGTGCAGTGCCCAGGCTCGAGCTCCTCCTGGCCGCCTGCCGCTTCACACACTACTTCGTGCCGTGTGGGATCGACATGGACAGCAGGCTGGAGCCGGACGAGCTGGTGGGTAAGGCTGGGCTGCGGCATTGTGGATGTCCACTGATCCCTGCAGCCCAGGTCGAGGGACCCCACCATGCACCGGGCCTATAGTGAAATATAAAAGATGAAATTATCAATACAATTGTTGAGATATACATTGTATATTATTCATCTAACGGTAGCTAAATGTTAAAAACCTTTGCTTTAAAAAATGTGAAGATAATACATTTTGAAAAGACCAGTGAAAATTTAACTGAGAAGGCATTTATATATGTGAAATGGGAGACTGTAAATGATAGGCTCTCTAAGGCAGCATTTATCAAACACATGTTACAGACCAGGCACGCTGCTAAAACACCTTATGTTTACAATTACAGGTAAATATGAGGCATGCATTTTTCACTGGCTTTGGTAAAACTGTTTTCACTTCACATTTTGAATTGGGGTGAAGGTGGTGAATCCTGATTGAATCGAGGTGCTCATTGAAACAATAAGAGACTGTAACCTCTATCAGCGGGCAAATCGCAGGAGCAGCAGACAGACAATGTGAAACAATGCTTGTCAATAATGCTCAGGCTTCCCTTCAAATTGAGGTTGTGAAGAATCAGCATTTCAGAGGACAGCTGTTTGGGGCATTACAGACAGATCATTCACCCCACTGAAGGGCACAGTCAGAAACACCCCACAGCACAGAGAAAACAGTTATTGGGACCCCTCCCATTTTTGTTTTACGAAAAAGTGTCTCTGAGACTCATTGTCCACCTTTCTGAAGCCATGAATTCCCATCCAGAGGATTCTCAATCAGCCCTGAGATCTTGTGGGCAGATTCCATCCGGCCGGTGCTGACACAAGAGCTGGATGTCACTAAATCTGTGTCACCTCTCCTTGGATACAATTGAGTATCCTTGCTCGGAACAATAGGTAACTGGCCCACCTGGTCTGCTCATGGAGCTAATGTATGCCGGCTCCTAGAAATCCTCCTCTGAGATACCCTTAATTCGCTGCGTGCTGTTTTCCTGTTCATTCGGGGACTATTGGGTTTTAACTTCTTTAACTCATTTGCATTACAGTTATTATTATGACACTAGCATCTTCAAGCTGCTAGGAAGTATTCTGTGGCATTAAAAGAAGAGAGGTTACTTTTACTCCAGCTCTACTTAGAAATTGCTATGCACCTTAATAGTCTTTAAAGTAATTTTGGATTTTTAAAGTATCCTCTTCAGTTTAAGGATTTAATTTCTGGTCATGGCACAAGAAATTCTGATTGTAATTTTTTTTCTTGATTGATGATTATGGAAGAGTGTCACTTTTTATTTTAATGTTTCTGTTTCCACTTATTCTTAGTATTGATGGAAGAAAGAAGAGAAGAACAGGAACCAGAAGTGTATTAATACTCTTTGAAAGGAGAAAGCATGGTCATATTGCTTTTCTGTTCCTATTACAACTTCACTTATCTGTTCTATTTTGTATGATACTACCTTGTCTTGTAAGCATGGCTGGTTTAGAATTATTAAGATCATTCATAATAAATTTTATGGAATGATGATAAAGGACTTGAATTCAGAGAAAATAAATGTATTTTCCATTTTGTCCAACTTTAGCTATTTTAAACAGATATTTAAGAAAGTAAGCTGACCATAGAGCCAGTTTATTTTTAAAATAAAACTTGGTGGTTTATTTTCAGGCGGTTCATTCATTGTTATTTAAGAAGTGGGCTATATAAGCTATGTTTTTCCCAAGGAAAGATTGGTGAGAAGGAAATTTTTAGCATCCTATTATTTTGAATCGTTATTTAGGAATGCTTAGACTGTGTCTCTTTGAGAGGAGTGATAGGTTCTGGACTTGCCTCACCTGAATTCAAGTTCCAAGTCTGCTATCTGTGCGCTGTGTGCCTCCCTCAGAGCAGCAGTAATAAGAGCACCTACTCATGGGGCTGTCCTGAAGAATGAGTGAGATCATTCATGTAAACCTTTCAGAACTGTGACCATCACATAGTAAGCTCATGTGATGTGTTAGCTATTGAGAACCACTAGAAATGTGAAAATAAAAATTAAGAAGACACTGCACCCCATCTGAAATATCTACTTTCTCACAATATCTGAAATTATACTGATATAGGCCCATGAACAAAAAATCTAATAGCAGCTATCACTGCATTATATATCTGAATTTTTAAAAACATTGAATTCCTGCCTGGCCAGTGTAGCTCAGTGGTTGAGCATGGACCTATGAACTAGAAGGTCAGGGTTCTATTCCTAGTCAGGGCACATGCCCGGGTTGCAGGCTTGATCCCCAGTAGGGGGCATGCAGGAGACAGTTGATCAATGATTCTCTCTCATAATTGATGTTCCTATATCTCTCCCTCTCCCTTCCCCTCTGAAATCAATACCATATAAATATATATATATATATATATATATATATATATATATATATATATAAACATTGAATTCCTTCCAGTTTGTAGATTGTAATTAAGAATGGCAGAGGGGAGGGAGGTGGATGGAAGGGAAAGGAGGTAATTGCTCTACAGGGCAGGTGTGGCAGTAGGTAGGTTCATGGGAGAGCATGTAACACCCAGGGCATAAAGCCCAGGGAGCAGGCCAGAGGAAAGTTGGCCGAATTTAAAATACATATGCCAGGGCTTTGCTGGATTCTATCACAATGCAAAAAGAGCAGTCTGTTCTCATTCCTAGAACCTACTGAGTGTCAGGGAAGAAGGGAGAGAATACAAAGATGCCATCTTTATACTGGAAGAGACACAGACCAGTGGGAGTGAGTACCTATAATGCAGCATGACTGACTCTTACTTGTCAAATGGTGTGGGGATGTGAGATTGCAGCAAAGGAAGGAACAAACTACTGGAGGAATCAGGGGAGTTTCACAGAGAATGTAAGAAAGGGCCATTTGGAGAACAGGGAGAGTTAGCAGTCCATACAGAGAGCAGCCTCTGCAGGGACAGGGCTGGAAGGAGTGTGCTAGAGCGGCTGGAGAATCATTGATGATGTTCGTTAGTCCGATGGTTTGGTTCAGATGATGAGAGTCCATCTCTGTCGTTCAGAAATCCGGGCTGGCTCTTGAACATGGGGGTCTTTCCAAGACTGGCTGCTTCCCTAGAAAAATTCTCATTCCTACTCTTGTGAATCTTTGTAACCCACTTTAAAAAATATAACAAGTTATAAGTAAATAATATTTTATGACAATCATGTAGTAGTAGACTCTGAGAGCATTCCTTCCTCAGAGTCAGGCTCAGCAAATAAAAATAAATAAATGGAAGCTTCTGTTGCACTTTAGCGTTAACCTTGTTATGTGCTTTATTCGTAACAACTAGTGTAAGAAAGCTCATGTGATGTGTTAGCTATTGAGAACCACTAGAAATGTGATATTTACATAGGCTCTCTAAGGCAGCATTTATCAAACACTTGTTACAAGTTGGGAGTCTTACAGCAGAACCTAGAGCAGTAGCTCATGGCTGGGGAACACCCACCTGTGATATTTACCCCCCACTATGTCCCCCTATTTATCTTGGCATGTTTTTAATGAGTATGTATTTTATTAAGTGCTGAGAATGTTTCCGGAGATGACCAACTTCTCCACAGTATGAGTCACTAATGAAAGTTGTGGTTGCCGTGGTAGCCTCGTGGCATTTTAGAGCTGGAGGAGGTTCTGAACTCCACCTGGCCCAACTTCTCACCTCGTGCAGGATTTCTTGTCACTACACCCTTTGTAGGGGGGAAAAAAGAAATCGGGAAGCCTCTGAATGAATATGGGACACGAAGTTGGGAGTCTTACAGGCAGATCATTCCATTTCTTAATATCTGTGATTCCTAGAATGGTCTTTCCCATGATCTACTTTCTTAAGAGTTATAATCCTTTGGCCATGTCTGCCCTCTGGAGACCAAATGTGTAATTCTGCTTACACCACGGTGACCATTTAAATAAGTCACCATCGATTGATATGCCTTCCTTTACTGTCCCCTGAACATTTATCTTTAAGACTTATGAAATACCTCCAGTTTCTTCAGTGTGACAGTAGTTTTTGGGACTTCTTACCCTTTTCTAGTGCTTTATAGCAGCTTGTATGTCATTTAAGTGTGAATTTTGCATCAGCTTTTCATCATTTTATTCAAATTTGGGAAAAGCAGAGTAATACAAATTCATTTTTATTGAAATGTTAAATTGTACACCTGAAATGAATGAGGTTGGAGTATTCATACATCTAGGCCGGAATTGGCCCACTCTTTAGCAAGAGTGCATGATTTAAAAGAACTTAGTTACATAGCATTGAGACTTAAATTAGTTAGAGTTGGAATCAAATTCTTTTCTAAAACATTTAAATCATTATAATATTAGCTAAACATTTTAAAAACATAATTTAAGCATCTGGGACACCAATTAGTAATAAGTCAGTATCAAATTCAGTCAAGGGTCAAGAACTATGGGTTCAGGTTTGAACTTTTGGTTTTCCTCTGATTTTTCCTATCACACTGACACTTTTGCACACGTTTCTTTCTGCAGCTAAATCAGAACATCTGGCCCACCGGCCATATAGGGCCCTGAAAAGTCATTTGGTCTGGCCCTGGCAAGGCATTAGGGGTGAATTAAATGTTTGACCAAATATAGCAGGCTAATTTTTAAGCTGATAATTTTGTATGGCCTGCAAATGGTGTTATAAATCCAAATGGCCCTTGGCAGAAAAAAGGTTTCCCTCCCCTGAACTAAATGAAAAGCTAATGAAATTGAGAGTTTCATCTCCCCACAGTTTCTTGGCTGATAACATAGCCCTTTTGGGACAGAGTATGAATTATTTTAGGGCGCCACTTACTGTGATATTTCTGCTGAAGGCTGAACTCTCTCCTTACCTAGCCACCAGAGTCAGAGTCAAATCCTTTTTCATTGTGTATATTCTGGTTGACTGATATTGCACGGGATGTGAGTGTGTAGCCCCAGTAATCATGATCTGAGTAAGCAAAATGGAAAATTGCCTTAAAGACTCATATAACAAAAGGTGTAACCAACTTTTGATTTGCAATGCTTGGATTCTCTTGAATGTCATTTCTTTCTCTCCTGCAAAACAGGATGAGGCATGACACTACCAAATCAAAGTTTCATTGTTGGGTATTTTCTGTGTAACATATGCTTTTTTTCTTTTTCTTCTCCAAAAGGCGTTTAAACAGAAATCACCTTCAGCTGTTTCCTGAGTTGCTGTTTCTTGGGACTTCGAAGCTCTACAGGCTGTAAGTAGACCGAAGTGGTTACTGTACCTTGTGTTTTATGAAATGTATTTCGGATTTGTTTCTGTGTGCTTTCTTGGAATGTATTCATCACTAGGTTCATGGATTAAGAGTTTGCCTTTGTTTTCAATGGAAATTTCAGGTTGGTTTCCCAGTGATTGCAGTGGTTTTGTTTGCTTAGCATTGCCTTGTTTATGAATGTGTTATTGTGATTGTAGCATTCTGGTTTGCTCATATGATGCTGGGGAGGAGATTTATCTAACTTCTCTTTGAACACTTGATTCGGTTCTGATGGGAAAAATGCCACCACACTCCTTTTTCGGGGGAAGTTGGCCTCGTTTCCTTATCAAGTTGGGGTTCTGAATGTTAGCTTTTTAAACATTGTTTCTGTATTATAAGATATTTAAAAAGGACTGAACATTTCTTCTTATATGTTCCTTTTAAGGCCAGAATTCCAGACTTTGCAATCTGAATGACTAAGGGTTTCGTATCAAGTACGTCATTGAAGTACTTGGGAAGGGGTGTAATATGAGTTTTAGGCAGGATCAGTTTTTCCTCCCTGAAATGCTTGTTCGTTGACCTAATATATAATAGTGAAAACACACTTTTGAAAGCTTTTACAATTAGATTTTCAGCCATGGGAGTGATTTCGTGCAGATGGGCGATAAGCTACAGTGTTGGGAAAATACATCGCAGCAGTTACTGATATTCACGGATGTTTTGGAAAAATGTTGGGCTGTATCTGCTCAGGATGGCCCCTGCCGGGATGGTGGGAAGCCCCATATGGCCATGTGTGTAGGGATTGCTCTTTTCTGAACTTGATTCTGTGGCCAAGGCTCCGCAGCCTACAAATTCAGTATTGTTGTCAATTCCGGAAGAGGGAAGACCGTCCTTCCACAGCCCTGCCCCCAGGGGAGCCAGGATCTGTGGGGACCTCCTGGTACCTCAGCTCACTATAGAGAGAATCTCCCCAGCAGGAATGGTGTGGCCTGCTAACAACACACCCGATCTTCCTCCAGAGTCTGACTTTCCTGATACTGTACCTGCAAGGAGAACCCATCACCTAGCAGTATTTCTCGGCTTTGTATTCCCTGTTGGTTAATTGACTCCGTTAAGTAAATTTAAAAAAAAAATCCAAGAAAGAAGCCCAGGGACTGCCTTTTTAAACAGTAATTCTCTCTGGACTAGTTTTACCCAGGAAATAGGATGTAAGCTGTTATAAAGATTATATGTATGTATATAAATTGATCCTTATCCTAAATAATAAAAGCCTAATATACAAATTGTCCCCTCGGGCAGTCGTTCGACTGGGAGTTCAACCTGGAGACAGTGAGTTCGACTACTTGCTATGACATGTGCTAACCACCAGGAGGTGGTGCAGAACATGGCAGGCGTCGGCCAGGAGAGAGCATGTGGCCAGGAGAGAGTGTGCTGCCTGCCTGGCTTTTGTGTGGCGCCGCTGTGCAGCCCAGAGGCCCACACTGTGCCCCGGCCTGCAGTGTTCAGCCGTTCTCACCACATCTCTGCAGGGGGACTCAGGCGCTGTGACTCAGGCAGAGGAGGGCACATGGGGGCCCCAGGACCCAGGTGCTGCCCAGGGCCCAGAGGTCAGCTGGGACCTGCCCTTTCTTGCCAGACCAATATGAGTCACTAACTGCCCTCTGGAGACCAAATGTGCCATGCTTCGATTACCGGCCAGGCCTGGGGACCACACCTATGCACGAATTTCATGCACCGAGTCTCTAGCCTATAATGCTTGTGCTTAGTTTCTAAGAAGGATCATAGAAACAGGGTTAAGAGTATTATTTCTGCTTTAATTTTGGGTGATTGATGGGACTTGGAAGCTTTGGGTTCAAGGCTAGTATACAGTGAGCACTGTTAAACTACCACTTTGCTAATTGTGTGCTTCTAGAAACAATTCACATTGTTTAGGAAAGTGTCCATTTCCTAAGAAGCTCTGAAAGTAGAATTTAAACAGAATGACTGTCATTTAGTATTTAAATTATGAAGCCAAAGAGGTGAAGAAACTTAACACTATCTCTGAGAAACAGGAAGTTTGATTTTTTAGAAGTACTGGGTTAATTTTTTTAAGAGTCTTCATTTCCGGTGGTATAATCCAGTTCGGAGTCCTCTACCAGCCAACCATATTCAGTTATCATTTTTTTCCCTTTTCTTTTTATTTATTTATTTACAATATCACATAGTACAATATCACAGGGGATTTTCTTTAATGGTTTGTTATAATTTTGTAACTTAAGTTGCTCTATGAATGATGGAAACTTCAAACCTTAAATAAGTGAATTAAAGAAAGAGAACCCTTGAAACTGTAAGGCAAGGATTTTCAGTTATTTAAAAGTGTTTTAAAAATGGGAAATGATTAGCTAGGCAATAGGTCAGGGCTGTGATTTCCTGTATAGCTCCAAGTTCCCCCCTGGGGAGTGAGGGAAAGTAAAGTTTTGTTTGTTAGATGGGACTGGTTGCAAGTAGGACTTGACTGCTTTGATATTCCTGAAGTTAGCCCTTGATGGCTCAATGTTTACAATCCCTGGGGGGTTGACACCTGACACAGACACTGCATACACTTAGAAACTTGGAGGTGTCATGTTTTTCAGCATCTTCACATCAGGAATCTTCTTTTGAGTTGAGGTGCTGTTGTCTCACTTGGATTCCATTTAGTGGCTTGTTAGCAGTGAGTGATCTTTCTCTTGAGAGGATTACTCACAAGCTACATGAGACCAGTTGTTTATGATGGGGACCACTAGTTAAATTAAACAGCCACCATTAAGAATTGTTAATAAATAAAGGAACAAAAGCTTGGGAAGCCAACTGCCTGGTTAGTGTAATTTCCAAGAGGAAGGGCGTAAGTTCACATTTTCTTTAGATGATACAGGTGCCTACTAGCTCACCCTAAGCAAATATTCTAACAAGTGGGAAAATGGGCTTCGGGAAGCTTCATTTTTAAATGAGCATTTTAAAGGACAGTTTTGTATGTAGATGTGTGAGCTGGAGAGCATTATGCTAAGTGAAATAAGTCAGTCAGAGAAAGATAAATATCACATGCTCTCACTCATTTGTGGATTATAATGAACAACATAAACCGATGAACAAAAACAGATGTAGAGACAGAGAAGCATCGATCAGATGCTCAAAACTCAGAGGGAAGATAGGGGATGGTGGGGGTGAGGGGGAGAGATCAACCAAAGGACTTGTATGCATGCATATACATATAAGCAATGGATTAGGACAACAGGAGGTGAGGGTGAGGGCAGGATTGGGGGGATGAGGGGACATTGGGGGGATAAGGACACATTTGTAATATCTTAATCAATAAAGGGAAAAAAATAAATAAAAATGAAGCTTCCCTTCACAGCCAGAAAACAAAGGATGTAGGATTTTTGACAAATAACAGGGAAAATATTTGGGGACAGGGGAAGTATTTGACTGGTTATTGCATGTGCATATTAATCGATCCATAGTTTCCCTATTATGTGATGTAATAAAGGCATACACATCTAGAATTCATGAAAGAAACACACTTAGAATTTAATTTCTCGTTATAAATGGTTGCATAATGCTAATTAACATCTCTCTTTTTCCAAACCTACTGTATCTCTAATCCTTACTTAGTACAATTTTACAGGATATATAAGCAATGATACAAGTTTAATATATTGTTCATACACTGATGTTTGATTTTTATCATTGTTTGCTTAGATTAAAGCTAGTTTGATGTACTGGAAATGACAAAGGTGGGCAAAAATAGGTAAATAATAATAAATAATGCAATACTTAATTAATAAATAATAATGCAAGGATAAACTCTGTTTCTCATACTCACAACTGCAAGCCTACTTCTTCCCACCCCTGAGTGTGTACATATTTGTTGCACTTGTGTAATGACTAATCACCATTTGACTCTTGGCTGAACATGAGATGCCAGGTGAAGAGCACACGGACTACCCTTTGGACTCTCAGTGCAGTCTGAAGGGAAGAGAGGGCGCACTGTATATGAATTATGATTCGACACGGTTGGTTGCTGCTAGCGGCCAAATATGCTTTTCCTTTGCTGTCTGCTCCAATTTCTCTTTGGACGGGTTGAGAGAGCACTACATGTTCAGGTCAAGATGTTTGCTCAGAAATAGTAGTACAGTTGCAGCTGTGTTTGTTGGAGCAAGAGACTAGTTTAAATAGCATTACCATTTATCCAGTCCATTAACAGAACTCTGTAAAATAATACCAACTCTGCATAAACTACAGGACAGTGTAATAAAATTACAAGCACTTGTTGACAGATGGAAAGTGTAAGTGGAGGGGAAGTAGAGGGCCTTAGGTTGGAGGTTAAAAGAGAAAGTGCATAGTTTTCTTCAGGTATGTAGATACTCCATCGTCTCCTTGGTTCCTCCTCCAAAACCGAAGTTTCATTTTTGGTATCAGTGTAAGGAGTGGAGAAAATTATGTTTAGAGCTATCTGGAGCTGTTTAACTGACAGCTTTTTCAGTGGCTTTTGAAATGGTCAGTTACGATTGATTGAAATGTGTGAGTAGCAATTAATTATACCCATGAGTAGCATATACAAATCTTCCTGAGAAATGTCACCTGAAAGGTGACTTACCAGGGAGTGATTCACACTTTTCAACTTGAGTTTACAACTACTAAGCCGGGCTTATTAGAGAGGAATTTCACTGGCAGCCCTGTGGTGGAGTATTTGGTTATAAATATTTGCTTTGTGGTTTTCAGTTTATTTCTTTCGGTATTATTATATTTACCCAGGCTTTGAACATAAGCTTAAGTATCCAACGCATGTAGCAAAAACTCATTTTTCACTTGTATCTACCAAAACAAAACAAAATTAACAAAAATAAATACATGGGTCCCATGATTCATTTTCTTTACTTATTTGAATCAAAGTTTTTTTTTTAATTTCCGGTTCTTAAGTGGCATTTATTATTCCCCAGGGAGCTTCAGAGCCATGAAATTATCTAACATTATAGATACTAATTTTAAATCTAAGGACTTTTTTATGCCCCAGTGACTAGTTACCTGAGACAAATAGAGTTTGGCTGCTGAATTTGATTGGTCAGGTCCATTTATTTGCTATCATATAGGATCTCAGATTCTCAAAGTTGTTTTTGATAATAATAATTGGGACTTTTTTAGAGGGAAACATAACCTTTTGTTTTATGATGCTAGAAATGAATTTGCAAAGTATAACAAATACACAGTTAAGCAGTCTTTTTTCCCTTTTGCTTAGTCCCATAGAAGGAGCCTTAGTTTTTGATTTTTAATATTGATAAGAGTAACACATGTTTGGGTCAAAAAGGCTCAGACAATTCAGAAAAATAGAAAAGAGGAAGTAGAAATGATTCTTCATTTCACCACCCAGATATAACCAGTAGTATACTTGTCAACTATTAACTTAGTTTTCTTTTTCCATGCAATGCATACAAATGCTGGTATACATGTGTTATGAAAACATTTTGTTTTATATCCCCAAGGTCTAGTATAAGGCTTGGCCTTTAGAAGGCTCTCAGTGTTTGATGTATTGAATTCAATCTCTGTGGGCTCAGGGTTTGTAACTTGCATGAGCAAATAGTAACACTGGGAAGGCATTATGAATAATGGAGCACCAAGTTCAATGTAAAGGATATATTGGCTAATTAAATGTTTAGTCCCCTTAAGTTTTCAAAACCGTAGGAGGGTTTTGGTAGACACAGCCAAATCAAAATAACCTATTTTTTCACCTAAGCAAAACATCTACCCCGATTTAATATAATACTGTACTTATATAAAAGGAACCTCCCAGTTCTCTGATGTCAATGTAGTCTCATAAGAGTCTTATATTTAGGGATAAAAGCAGAATACAACCGCGGAGACCAAGTACAAATTCCCCTCGAATTAATTTCTGCCAGCTCTGGTGGAAGCGCGGGCGCCCGGCGGCGTCAGGTGCCACGGCTTCCTGCGGCATTGTACTCTTGGCCTCTTTGGCCCCAGCCGCCATAAATCCGACCGCGATTGTGCAGGAATTGCAGGTTGCAGTTGCTACGGTTACCGTTGTCCAGCCAGATCGACATCATTACTCATCTAGTGAGCTGCTGTGAGAGCTGCAGCCGCGTGCTATAGCTGGGGCTGTCCAAGAGCTCACGGGCGGAGGAGAAAAGTTCCTCAGAGGTGGCAGTGCCTGTGTGACCCTCCCGCGCAAGGAGATGCTACCTGCATTGTTAGCACTGGCATTTTGCTAAGAAGAACAGGTTGACTCTTTAGCTTTAGAAACAAAGAACCAGTAAGTGAGATAAAACTTACAAAGTGTTAACTGTCAGTGAATAAAAAAACCAAGGCCCTTATTATTAAGTAACTTATTAATCAGTATCTGGGCCCAAGGGACTCTGTTCTTGCCACTTTAAAAAAAAATAAAGATATATGAGGAGGGTTTAATTTAAGGAGATTACATAACCGAAGATTTGTTTATAAGAAGGTGGACAAAAGACTTGATATGGGGGTATCTGTATACATGTCACAGTGGCCATTCCCATTTGCTATGAAAAAAAGGGGGGGGGGGTGGCAGGCCATTGAATAGGACTTACTTTTAATTTTGCTTTTAGAGCAACATGTAATCCTAGGATTTAGAAGTTATGCATCCCATGGGGATTAAGATTGTATTTGAGATTTTGGCCAGGCCTCATGTTGATAGTTTTTACTTCAAAGCAATCTCCATTAGAGGACGTGTTGCTGGAGAAAGTCACAACTTTGCAGGTTTCTGCTCTTGCCCGCCATAGAGTTGTCTACGAGCATGAAATCCACAGCATCGTTCAAGGCACAGGAAAGTCAAGTGCAAGGGTCTCTCCTACTCCCCGTACTTGTCTAGAGGGCTGCTTTCCCAAATGCAAATGTTTCCATCTCCACCAACAAATACCCATGGCGTCCTAACTTGAATCTGGAGGACACAGTGATGCATGCTGGGGAGAAAAAGTGGCATACTATTCGGCCCCACATAATATGTGGTGTCTGTGGGCCTCAGCCACGGCTAACGTATGACCTGTGATATGTACATCGAAGCATAGAGAGTTCATCTGCGAGAGTGATTGTGTTTCCTGAAACATGGATTAAAGTATGTGGTTTTCACATCAAAAAGATGCCAATGGAGTCACATCATCAGGGGGTATTTTAAAATTTGACTGTAAGTCATAAAATTGCTATTGCCATCTCAAGAAGATAGTTTGGTGACTGACGTTTACATAAATATTAATTTTAAGGAAGAGGGGTCCGCAGCATTTTCGTTCTCTTTACATTACGTTTTAAGACACTGAGATCAGTTACCTGATATTGTGAGAGCGGTGGTGTAACGCGCTGGCTATCCGGGGCCTCCTCAGCCATTAGTGGCTCTGCTGTCTTGGGAAATAGGTTGACTCCTGTGGAGTCCAGTTTCCTTGTCTGTAAAATGTGAAGGATCCTATTTACCTCCTGAGGATATTCCAAGTGATAATTTCGATTCTGTATTCAAAAGAACATTGTCAACTTTCAAGTATGGTAGGAATTGCGTTTGTATTATCATCATCCTCTCCTTGCAAACTGAAGTACAAGTAATAGTCACACAGATGTCCTTGCAACTTGCCCACAGTCAGCAAATCACCCCGTTCTTGCATTTATTCTCAGTGTAATAACATATGCATAAGCATAGACAATTTTTTTATTACTATAAATTAACATAAGATGTGCATTTGTACCATTTTATTTCTCCTTATTTGGCCACATGAGGTATATGAAGGCCAGACTGTTCTTAATAAGATCTCTTACCCTCTCACAGCTGATGGTTCATGTAGTTTTAAAATTCCTACATAAAATGAAACGGGGATGGTAACAGAGACTGTGACTCAGAAACTGCTTATGTTAGTCACGTATTTAGGTTGTTGTTTTAATGATGTGTTTTCCTGAATAGCACAATGCAGGAAAAGTATGAATTAGGATCTCTGACTAGACTATTCTGAAAGTTAAGAAGATTTACATATGTTGCTAAAGAACATTTTTATCGCTAATTAAAAATTTCAATTTTTGAAACAATATGAGATAATTTATCAATGTAGCTTGTAACATGAAAATATGTTTTCATCTATGGAACATTCTGTGATCTTTAATAAACATCACGTGACTTAAAAGTACATTTTTAGACTAAACACTATGTCTAAATGCAGTGCAAATTGCAAACCTTTTAAACGCTTTGGATATAAACAACATGAAATAGGTTTGAGCCAGAAGTTAGTTTCGTTTTGTTTTGTTGTTGTTTTTAACCTAAACATGAGCTTCGCAGTCAGATGAAGGTGGTGTTTGTCCCTTCATTACCTGTTGCCCATAACCAAGTTAGTTGCAATCACTGAATTTTTTTATAGGGAATATCTAATAAATTGTGACATAAGAAATTTTAGGCAGTAGTTAAAAAAAAAATGCACAGAAAGCAATCCTAAATTCTACAGAAGGAAGCAAAGAAAAGTAAAAAGTCCTGTCGATAGCAACAGCCAGGGTCTAGGGTCCGACATGGCTGTGTGAAATGTTATTAAGAGAACATCTGTGCCTCCCCCACATGAATGTGTACAGCTAAGTATGGCAACTGGATTCAGTATTTAAAAAAAAGAAAAGAGAAATAAATAAGTCTGGAAACAGAATGGGAAAAGATAGCTTTGCCCCGTCATGATAGGTTCTTTCTACTAGTGAGAGATGAAAGCTTGAAGCATGTGAATAGCTGAGAACCACAGAGAAAGGTCGATTGCTTCCCCTCCAACAGTTCCAATTGATTGAAAAAAAGCCTAATTTAAAGTTCTGTTTGTTCTGTGTCTTAAACCATCAGGATTCTCTTTTAGGACCGGGGAGGAATGCTCGGGCGGAAAAAGAATCTGAGGATAAAAAGTCATTGCAAGCCGACAATTGTTCCTAATCCTCACAAAATGCTGGAGAAATTAAATTTATTCTTTATTGCTCCAAGTGTTACCTAGGTCACTGGGCGATGGGAAAATTGGACTGGAAGTCGAGTAGGCGCAAGCTTTGTTTTGTGTCTACATGCTTAACCTTAGACACGACAAGGCATCTTAGAGTGTTGTGGGAACTTGGTTCAGAGCATTAACACCAAGACTTTTATTACCCCGGATTTTAATAGGCTGTGCTGTCAGGAGATAAAAATGTTGTGTTTACATTTCGGTGTTAAATGATCATTTAATTAACACCTGAGGGGGGGAAAACTTGTGAAATTCTTAGTGGCTTTTATTGTTGGTTTCCTGGGAGGTTTTAATATCCAAGTTTCATTGAGATTTTTTTTTTTTTCCAAGTAGAGACACAAAAGACATTATGAACTTCTTAAGGAAGACAAACAGTTTAACCTTGACCCTTTTTTTCTAAAATATTAATTTAAATTACATTTAAAATTTGGTGTACTTAATTTTCAAGTTTTTGACTAACACAAAAAATAAGTCTTAATTGAACACTTTATTTTTGTGTAAACATTTAATATTTAAATATTATTTGATTTACGTTCTAAACTTTCTACTGTAAGACATTTGAAATTGACAGTTTACCTTAAGTTTAATACATTTATAATACTAATTATAAATATTTTACATTTTTAAACTACCATTATAGTTATAGTGTTTAAAGAATCAGGCTTAAAGTAGGTAATGCTAGGCAACGAGATTTTGTGGAAGGAAAGGGGTACATTATTATTATATTTTCATGATGATTTAGTTAGAGCCAGTTACTATCATATGATGAAAGAGGTTTATATATAGACAATAGGGAGAATGAAGCCATTAATATAAGAATTCAAATTCACTTCACCAGTACTAAAAGATTAGACGTTATTAAATGTATTAATTTATTCTTGATCTTTATTAAGACAATGACCTCAAAAGAAAAAATGTCTTGAGGCCAGTTATTAACATTTGGAAAATATAATATGCTCTCTCAAAGGCAGCCGCACACTCTGAACACTTGGTGACACTTTATTTTTCTAAAAGTATTAGAATTTATATCTGTTATTCCTCCTATTTTATATGGATATGCCACTTCATACTGAATATATGGAACTTTAAAAAACAGTATTTACTGGAGACATGCTGTTAAAGCAAAATCTTTCTTAATTTTTCCAGAAATGAGCATGCCATTAAGTGTAGTTTTTCTAAGTACGCTATTTTTATTCATACTGAAACTAAAAAAGTGTATGCTTTTTTTTAAAGTTTAAATTCAGATGCCTCGGGATAAAACCTGCCTTTCTGTGTTATTCATGGTAAAAGAGTGCAGGGAGGATTGAATGTTATTACAATCTCTTAATAGAAAGCCCTGCTTTGAACCAAGAATTAGACTCTCATTTAGAAAATACTGCTGAGCATTCCATCGGCACGTTGTACAGTGTTATATGCTCTCCTCACTTCTATCAAGTTTCAGCTTTTTTTCTAAAACTTCCCTCATTTCTGTTTTGACCCACATTGATCATTTTCTTCCCAAAGCTGCCTCTCCACTCACTTTCTAATAACAAAAACCCCCATGTGGGAACATTGCTTTAAACTTTATCTGTGTTACATAACGATCTACACTTTGCTTTTGAGGTAGTTGCAAGATACAAAATGCTTGGAAGTTTAAAAGTATGAACTAGAAATAGAATAAGAGAGGAGAAACAACACCTGATTATTTCACATACTGGATACCCAGTATATTCTAAATAATATTGTTCATTATGCCAACCAATATTCCAAACCTACCGTGTGTGTGTGTGTGTGTGGTGTGTTTGGGAGGTGGAGATACTAAGAGCTAGAGAAACATAAATACTCTGTGAATATTAAAAATGCTTGGAGAATAAACATTGAGGGAAATTATAGGAAATTTCATTTAACATAAGATAAATGCCTTGCTTTTACACTAAGAAAGCCAGTGATGTGTACTTAGACTGAGAAAGTCAGTGTTGACCTTTTATACACTGATAATTTGGAAACTATGGAAGTTAAAAAGAGAGATTCCAGGATTTATTTTAGATAAAGTCTCCTGGTTTGTTTCTTAAAAAAATAGGAATGGCTGTTCTAAATACAAATACTATACTTAACAACAGGAGTCCTCAAACTACGGCCCGCGGGCCACATGCAAATACAAATATTGTATTTGTTTTTTTTCACTTCAAAATAAGATATGTGCAGTGTGCATAGGAATTTGTTAATAGTTTTTTTTTTAAACTATAGTCCGGCCCTCCAACGGTCTGAGGGACAGTGAACTGGCCCCCTGTTTAAAAAGTTTGAGGACCCCTGCTTAACAAATATATTTGGTAGTTATTCTATTAAAATCATTACATATAATGAGATTGAGAGATGGGATATCTATTCTACTCTGTAGTGATTAGGAAGTTAAAATGAACTTCCCTTCTGCATGAAACTCTTTTTGCCTGACTTTCAAGACATTAGACTAATTCAACAGGCAGTCTTTAATCTAATCATTGTGATCGCAGCACGCATGCTTTGTCCCAGGCAAGCCAATTTTCCTAATACTGCTTGGAAATTTCAGCTCATTTCAGGAACCCTTCCTTGCTTCCAATTTATAGTAGCTTGCCCTCCTCATATAACCTTACCTCTAATGACACCGTTGTAAAGGCTTCAATTTCCTCCAAATAGTCATCCATCATAATGCGGTGATTATGAGTACAGACTTGTCTCACTCTGCCCGGGCATGAATCTCTGAATGTGTAACCATGGGCATGTCACTCATTTACCGGCCCCCTGCCTCAGTTTCCCCTTGTGTAAAACTAAGATGATGGTAGGATTTACCTGGTGAAAGTGTTGTGTGGATTAAATCAGTCAGTGATTAAGGCTTAGTGAGTATGATGCTTGACATATAGTAAGTGCTAAGTGTTTTGTTGTTTATTTTTTGTTTTTATAATTAAGCCTTCCTTAGTTATGATTGGTCTCATATATTGTGCTGTTAAGTAGTATTCCATGCTCATAACACATGCTAACTTTTCAAAGATCCCTTTTCTAACCTTTGTCTTTGTTTTGCATACAAAGATCTAGCCTACTGCAGGTTTGGTTAATAAATACTTGCTGGCTGAATGCTCGATGGAAATTAAGCCTGAAAAAGACAGTAGAATAGTTTGGATTTGGAATGAAATACATTGTGGCAGGAAGGGAACAGTGGATCTGACGTCAGAAGGCGTGCTAGTTATGTGCCCAGCTCTGCTCATCTCTAGATGCAGATTCCGAGCAAAGGTACTTGATGTCTTTTTAAGGACCAGTTTCTTTGCCAACGTACAGTAGCTGAGATAAGAGAGGAACCACGTCTGATGTGTTCACCATCACATCACCCCAATTTAGCACAAGGCCTCCTGGTTTCCAGGGGATGCTGGAACAGAATTGAGAGAAGGAGAGGAAATCTAACATATCAAAGATTTGTTCTAGCTCTTTTTCAAAAATGTATAGGGCCCTCTTCATAGGACTATTATGAATGATAATAGTGGAATTGTTCATGCTAATAAACCAAGAAAGAGATCATTAGATTGTGGATGAATGAGTTTGAGGTTGTTCTCTCTCCTATTAATTAGCATTTAGAAAATAAAGGGGTTCCTTTACTAGATAAATAGAGCCTGCTTATATTTTGCGTCTCTCTGCTATTAAATGTGAATTGTTTGAAGGTTTAGGTTTAAAAAAAAGATTAAAGGAGATTTGGTGGTTATGCATTATTAAGTGGTTATCCTGATACTTGATAATCCCTCCATATGAGGTAAGTGATGTAAGATTGAAGTAGTTTCAATAATCACCCGCCTCTCAAACATCACTAATGATAGCATAAAGAAATGACTCAAAAACCAAGCAAGGCAGATAAAGGGGGTTGGTTGAGGCAGGTTTTTAGGTTCGGATTTGTGTGGTGGTCTTTTGATTGAAACAGGTTTGAGAGCAAGGTCGACCACGATTTTCCGTGATTCTCCCTCGTAAATGCATCGTGCGCCCAGGACAATTTGATTTTCCTGACCTTTTGAGGAAAATAGAATTATGGAACCTGAGTGCCCTGGAAGCAACTGGAATCTAGAGCCTGTTTCTAAAGGACCAGCTCTCGCCCTGCCTCCGTGCGGTTTTCTTTCCCCCTCTGTAAGGGGAATGAATTCCACACCTAATGAATAGTTTCAAGGAAAGTTGTTAATCAGGTACTCCAAGTGACCACCCTGGATTCTTCTTTCATTACACAGGGACGTGATGGAATGAGAAAGCAGCATAGTTACATTTGATAAAAGGAAATACCTTTTTCCTCTCCCCACCCACCATGTAATCCTCTGGAATTTAGTTGACGCAGGGAAATTACTGCAGCAAACAGCTTTTGAAAAAGCGACGTTGTGTGAATAACACTTGTAGCTACAATAGCGACATTAAAAATCACATCATCATATTTCAGGGCAAAGTGTTTTCGCCGAAGGGGGTCTGGAAAGGTTTTTCGCTCTTTATTCTTGTCATTCTTACAGCAAAGCATCGCACCAGGGGCAGGATGACTATTATCAACATTAGTTCTTATTCTTCTCTGAGTTGTCGGTTATTGTTCTACTGCCCTGAGATGGGGATGCCAGATCAAAATCAGTTGAAGAACTTGAACACAGTAGGACAGAGGAGCTAAAAAGAAGCATGAATATAACAGAATGTTATGAAAATGGCCAAATGTTGTTCTTTAACCCTTTCCCATTCAAAACCATACACTGATGTAAAGAGAGAGGAATGGTTTAATACAACAATGGAATCCAGATAATGCTTTATTTTTTAAGTTAAGTGGCCTGGTTTAACACACTATAAAAGTGCAGAGAAGCATATGTTGTAGAGGTTTAGTTATTTCCAAATAAATGCTATACCTGTATTATCAGTCTGGTATCTATTGCAAGTTACTTTAGCTGTATTTTTATAAGATGATTCAGGTTTAGATTTCTTCTCCCCAGTTCTGGTCATCTTATATTTACTGTATTTTAAAACAGTGAGTCCTAGAGTGTGCTTTCTGATGATACAGGAGAAAGTGCTGTGTGGGCAGATGTGTCGGGAAGTAATGGAAGTCATATCCCCCGTGGTGACCGCCGGGCACTCTGGTGCGTCGGTCCCCACGGCTCTGTGCCATAAAGACATAAAGAAAGCTCTGTGACTGCATAAGCCTCCTCTTTCTCTGCTTCCCCCACTTCACTCGTTAACCCAAGTGACAAGAACAGCCTGATAACTTTTCCTTAATTGTAATTGTGATTTGAAAAAAACCAACAACACAAAAACTATTTTAGAACTGGTAGGTCGAAATGTAATGTTATTTTTTGTGTACCAAAGTGGTCAGATAAATAATTTTTTATAGCCCATTAGCTTGAGAAATCTGCTGTTTTCTTTTTTTTTTTAGCCCACCTTTGAAGGTAAACTTTGCATTTTTTTGTTAATTCCAGGGATAAAGAAATTTAGATCCTCTGTAAGAACTTCAATAATTTAGCACCAGTATTTGCTTAGATATGTGTGTGTGTGTGTGTGTGTGTGTGTGTGTTTTATGTAAAAGCATTTCTTACATGTATTCACACAAACATCTAAGCAAATGTGAGTGCTAAGCTATGGAAACTTTTACAAAATGATTAAATTTTTCAAGAACACACACACACACACGCACACACACACAGCATCGCTCAGCTACTACTTTAACGACTGAGGATATTTTATGACTTCACTCTCTCTCCTGGCCTTGCTTGTGTAGTTGTAGCACTGAGACCTGCTCTGTGCAGCATTCTTCAGCAACACGAGGCAGGGTGCATCTTCTAGGTGGGCTGCAAGCTTGCAGGCGTCTTTCTCATTCCAGAGAGGGCGTTAAGCCACAAGTGTTTTATGTACAATTTGTATATGGTTGATGGACTTTGAAATCAACATAGAGTTCAGTTTGTTCAGTGTGTGTGTGTGTTTGTTTTTTTTTATCAAAATCAATCTCTCTAAGACTAAATGGTATGCACACACACACACACACACACGTACACTTAGATATGATATGATGGATTAGGGATAGGAATTAAAAGAAAAAAAGAATTAATAATATGATAAATCTCCTAAGACAACTGTTTTTCATGGATCTGAAAGGTAGGTGCTTCTCACCAGGATACTTATATCGATCATTACTGAAAATTACAGTCCCTCTCTTAGCTCTCCCAGTGTGCTGCTTCAACTGCCAATTCTTATTTATTTAAATATCAAGGGAAAAGATATCAAAGGAAACACCAGGTTATTGCTAAAACAAAACTACTTTGAAGCCTGATGGTAAATGGGTTTAATAGAAATAATTCACTTCAAATATATCCAATATTTACAAACATTTATTTTTTCAATTTTAATAAAAGCATAACAACAACCCATTTTGTAATAGTTTAGGTGCCCTCTGCATAAGGAAGCTGATAATCCCAACCCTCTCTACTCCCCTGTTCTCTTTTTCTTTTTCTTACCCCATCACCACAAAAATATTTGTTTGTTTTTCTTTAGTTAGGTAAGGTTGGAAATATCCTTAATCCAGTTCCATATTGGAATATAAAAGGGGAAGGAATATTGTACATGCAGAATACCCTACATAGGATACTGACAAGAATATGGGATTTTCTTTTTTTCTTTGTTTTATTATTTTCCCCCATCACCATTTATTCTCCCTCTACCCTCTTTTTCTCTTTAGGCTCATTGCCATCTATCATACTGTATATTTTACTTATTTATCTGGTTTCTGTCCCTCCCAATTAAAATGCCAATTTCCTGGAGGCAGAGAATAATAGTAGGTGCACAAGGAATATTGAGTGAATGAATATAGCTTTGCAGCAACATTGACAGAATTGGAATCCTAGTTTCAAACCTTCTTAGTATGACTTGGAGCATGTTGCTTTTCCGCTCTGCCTCAGTATCCCTTTCTGTAAGATGGAGATCATTAGCACATCGATGTCACGGACTCATAGAGAGGAATGGAAGATGTATGACATCCGCCACAGAGTTCAACTGATGTTAAATATTTGTTCATAAATCAAATAACTCTTCAGCTGGTTGAGAGAAAGGAACCAAACATCTATCATCATCTGTTAAAGTCATTGGTTTATTGCTTTCTGGCTTTGGGCTGAGTACCATCCCACACCCACCTCCTCATCACCCTCTAGTATCAGAATGGGGAGCCTAACTGGGCAGAGTTACATCGCAGGCAACGTATTCTTTCCCTCTTTCCTTCTGCGAATTTCTGAGTTCACCTTTTTCTGTCTTCCCCGTTCTGCTTCTGAAAAGTCGAAATCCCACCTGGCTTTGCTGTAAACCAGACGCCGCTCCCCTGCCCATTCAGAGGGTGCCACCTCCCTGCCTGGGCCTCCTGCCTTCCCTCCTGTGGCTGTGCAAGACCAGACAAGAGACACCTTCCAATGTGCGAATAGACTTACTTACTTTGTTGTTAATATGTTTTTTATTGATTTCAGAGAGAGGAAGGGAGAGGGAGAGAGAGAAACATCAATAATGAGAGAGAATCATTGATTGGCTTCATCCTGCACGCCCCCTACTGGGGATCGAGCCCACAACCTGGGCATGTACCCTTGACCAGAATTGAACCTTGTCCTCTTGGTTAATAGGTCGATGCTCAACCACTGAGCTATGCAAGCCAGGTGGTTTACTGACTTTTTAACATGATTAATTCACACACAACTAGCTGAGGAAATTAAAAGTATGCTACCTTGACTAAGTCTAGTATATTGTAGAAATTGTTTCATTTTGATATTCTGATTGTTAACAGAATCCCCTTACTAGGTGGTTCACTCCTTGAGGGCTTGGGCCTCGTCTTTCTATTCACCACAGAGCAGTATTCACATAGGGCAGGTACTCAAATACTCATAGGCTGGTGGACAAGTGCAGTCAGGACAAAGGATCCAGCGTCATCCTTTATGACAACCGTGCCACAAAAAGCATTTGAGGCTTGAACTTTTCAATATCGTTGCATTTGTTCTTCCTTGATGGTGTTTCAGTTTAAAGGGAGTAGCAATCTTTATGCTTGTTTACAAAATCAATATGTCTTCTATCTATATAAGATGCGCACTTATATATAAGCGGCTTTTTTGTGCCAGTTACTTAGAGTGATATTATCCCTTCTATTTGTGAAAGCCTGCAGAAAATGCTCTTTGAAAAATGACATCTTTTATAATATGTATTGATTCTTAACATTTTTATACATTTGTCTGTGTGTGTGATTCTGTTTCATTTGCAAATAAGACAGTAGTGCCTCAAAACTACTACAAAATCGAACTTGCTGGAGTCACAGGAAGTGACCGAGGCAGCTGGTTTTGTGTCATCACGCTGTGTCCACCCGTGGACTGCCAAGGCCCCGCTGACATCATTTTCTGTGCTTCCACGGTTCTTTGCCATTTCTATTAGGCTTCCCATTTGGTCACTATTAAATCCAGCCATTTATTCCTTTCCACCTAAATTGTCTTCCCTGTGCAAAGGAGTTCACAGCGCCTGCACCTGAAAGGCCATTATCTTAGCTGAGCAAATCCAGTCCCACAGCGACAGTGAGTCATCACGGCTCAGCTGGGGTGCTGGGAAACGGGGGAACAGTATCGTGGAGGGCTGGACAGGGGAGTGAGTCAGTGATGCCTGGCGGGTGGGGATCGGTCAGCAGCAGCGAGGTTTCAACCCTCTGTCCACCCTGGCCTCACAGACCATGGGGTAAACAGACTGAAGTTTGCATCCATGCAGTGTGCGCTGCCTCTGCTCCTGATTTGGTGGTAGCCTGCAGGAGCTCCTCAGGGGACCGTACTACCCATTTTACTTTTCTTGCCCCAAATCAAAGCACTTGTTTGTTTAATGGGAGGAACACACTGACATTCCGTGTGTATGGCTGGAGGAAGGCTGGTGACAGCTAGGTAGAAGCTTTGGTGCATTAACACCTGCTTTGATCCCTTCCCTTCATGCAGAGAAGTGGTTTCTGATTGGAGGAGGAGGTGGCGATGAGCATGGGATGGGGGATGAAGTATTGAAGACGTTGAATAGCCCTCGTCGATGGAATACATGACCCAGGAGCCCTGCCAAGTGCTATATTCATGTTACTCAGGACTCATTTCTCCAACACTATGAAGGAGAACGAAGTGACAGATGAGGAAATTGAGCCCCCAAAGAGATGATGGAATTTGCCCAAGTGGCAGGCTGGCATTTGAATACAGCGCTGTGCACTCCAGCACACGTGAATGCACTGGGGACAAACGTTGCTTTTAATTAGGTTAAAAAAAAAGACTAGGAATTCATGAGCCTTCTCATGTATTTCACATCCTCACCATGTTTTATGCATTGTTAGCTGTGCATACACAGGTGCCTGCAGGAAGCTTGTCACGCTCTGCGTCCCGCCCCATCCCATCACTTATCCAAACTTGGAGCTGAGTGTCACCTTGACACATTCCCTCCCGTGATCTCCCCTGTCGAGTTCTGCTGACTACCTCCCGAGGACCACAGCCATCCATCCATCCTTTCCCGTCCTGTCTTTCGCCGCCTTCCTAACCAGGCTCCCTGCTCCGTGATTTCACCACCCACACCATCGTCTGTCCCACTGCCAGAGGTGGCGTAAAGGACAGCCAGGATCCTGTCCTTTCTCCCTCCAGAATCATTGTGCACCTTCGTGCAGCAGTTTAGATTTTACAGGACCTTTCCCCATGCATTGCATTTAAAGGAACTCTGATACGTAATTTTCGCTGCCTCAGTTTTATAGATAAAATAACTATGCCCTAAAGTGCTTAACTGAGTGACTAGCCCACCTTTACAGGGCTTGTAAGTTCATAGAACCATTATTTTTCTCTAAATGTTGACTAATACCCACAGTCTGTAGTCTAAATTCCTGCCTTGGCCTTCACATTCCCTCTGTGGTCCCAAGTCATCGTTCTTATTTCTTGATGTTTTCTTATTTTACCATACACTGGAAGAGTGATGCAAGTAAGTTAGCTACTCTGGAGCCTCTGGACATTTGCTTCTGATATTTTCTTCATCACCAGGGAAACTTCTATTCACCACCCAAGATCCAGATTGTGCCTCCTCCACCATGAAGGCCGACTTGATTTCACTGAAGAAATTTACTTAATGCCTCAGGTGAACCGTGATATCCATTTGGAGGTCTCAGTCCAGCCAAGCACAGATCATACCACTTTCCTGTAATGCTTCTTCCTTCTGGACTACCTGGAAGGATACCCCTCACCCCCCTTTTTGCTAACAGTATGCCTTGTCTCTCGAGAGGATGTTACAGCAGAAGTCCTATTTTATTTATCTCACCATCACCTTAGGTCCTGGCCCCTTGTTGGGACCGCCTCCTTGACTCGGGGAGCTTACTTCTTTTAAGACTGAACCTAAGGAACTCAGATGTGTGTGTGTTCTCTGAGGCTTTTTGGCGGGGGGGGGGGGGGGGGGGGGGCGGGGGGATGGTGGAATTGAATCCTAGCCTGCTCCCCCTTCAACCCCGCTTGGCAGCTTTCTTATGCCTCCGTTCATTTCAGGTGACAGCTGTCTGGTAGCAGAATGAGTTTGTCCCCCTCTCTCTCCTTCCAAACTTCAAGCTGCTGGTGGCAGCTCCTAAGTCCCTATCATTTGCTTGCTTCCTGCACCTACCCTGTCACTAAGTCCATAGTACAGGCTCCACAAATGCTTGTTAAGTAGATTTAAGAAGGACATTCCATTCTTTGCCTCCAGCTTAAATTTCTAATCATGGAGAGAGAAAACTTCCTTTTGAAAAAAAAGAAAGCCTTCAGTAACATTATGTCTGATTTTTAAACAGTTCATATATGCAAAAACTATGTTTATGCGTGCAGATTGGTAAGGCACCGCAACGTCAGGTAAACACTCCTGGCAATTACTCTGTTCCATCATGTTGATTATGGGGGTGTATTCTGTTAATTTGTTTGAGAATTTGTAAAGAGAGGACACGTGAGCCAGCATACTGTGGTTA
Source organism: Myotis yumanensis (assembly GCF_028538775.1). Lineage (NCBI taxonomy): Eukaryota > Metazoa > Chordata > Mammalia > Chiroptera > Vespertilionidae > Myotis > Myotis yumanensis. The sequence goes on along the minus strand of NW_027223752.1, from coordinate 229,589,312 downwards.
AGAGCACCACGATTTTGGGGGGCGTACAGGACAGGGTTAAAAGTCTAATTTGCGCAGCGTGCTGGGTGGGAAACACTGTCCTCTCCTGGCTGCCTTGCGGGTAAGTGAAGGTCATAGACCACATCTCTTACTGGCTGCTGTGAAGACTGAGTGTGTGATGTCAGTGCTTACAGCATCACGTCTCAGTGCATATCACTAGTATGTTATTAGAAACTGACACGTTGCTGGATTGTGTGCTTTCTCTAAATCATATTCTTGAAAATTAGGACTTTTTGATTTAATTTCTGAAGTGCCAGGATGATAGTTCATGCAGTGGATGCCTATGGAAAAAGCTCTAGTTTTCTTTAATTTATCAATAAGACATAAACTTAAGGCTGGAAAATAGGTGGCATGGTTAGTGGATTCATTCTATGCTTTTGGCTTCAGTATTAAGGAAAACTAGCCCCTCACCGAGCAAGACGTTCAGGGGTAGGGCAGGCCATAGCCTTTCATTTCTTTCTGTTTCATCATGTTTCCATTCTCAACTTCAGCTTGTCCTAAGGCTTTGCTCCTGGTTTCAAAATGGCCATCATTTAGGGTTTCAGGCTCACAGGTTTCTACTCAGTGAGAGAGAGAAAAGAAGGGACAGAGAAAAGGGGGGAAAAGGAGGGAGAGAGGAGAAGATATGTCCGCTCCTCAAATGGATTCTGAATTCCTTCCTTCTGAATTGAGCCAACTTAGGAGAGGTGCATAACGGTAGACCAAGAAATGCCATGGGGTGATTGATTCAAACTAGTTGAGACATCTCTCCGGGCTTTTGGAAGGATGGGTAACTGACTCTGATTAGGATTCTGTTAAGAGAGAGGAGAGACGGCTCATGGATGTGGGGAAGTAATCAACAGTCTGCCAGGCTTCAGAACTTAAATTTTACTTTTTCATTTGACTTTACCATGGGGATTTCAAAAGTTGCTGTTAGAGCAAGTTTTAGTTTAGGTGCATAAAACTGCACCTCTTAGAACTGCTGATTTCTTTTTGCTTTATTTTCACACGGAGGAATAATAAAGCCTACCTTTCGGGTTCTTGAGATGATTAAAAATAAAATCTGTGTAAGGCCCAGTGCCAGGCACTTATTACAGGCTTGTTTTGAGTAGTTGCTCTAGTTGCTGTATTTTCTTGGTCAGAATTTTCTTATTTCATCCTTATCTCATTGATACTCCAATTTTCCAGCTTCAAAATTTATAAAATGTGAATCCACATGGGTGCCTCATCACATCTAAGTAGGTAAGAAAAAACTCATAAAGGTCTAAAAAAAATCCTCACCTGAAGACATTTTTTTAAATTGATTTTTTTAGAGAAAGAGGGAGGAATGGAGGGGTGGGAGAGAAGCATTGATTGATTGCCTTCCATACACCCCATCTAGGGATCAAACCCACAACCTAGGTGTGTGTCCTGACTGGATTCAAACCCACACGCTTCCAGTACAGGACGATGATCCAACCAACTGAGCCACCTGGCCAGGGTAAGGTCTTTTTTTAACATGACAGTTTAGTTTCTATTTTATTAACTGTAAAATTAAGTGATCTCCTGCAATCCCCACAGAGACCCTGGGATGTAGATATCGCTTATGCCACTTCACAGGTCTCCTCACCTGTCTCCTCCTCTGAGATGTGAGCTTCATGAGGACGGAGACTTGGTTTTCTTCACTGTTGTAGCCTCAGCATCCAAATAGTGTCTCCCACGTGGTAGACGGGTAGCAGCTCAATCAGAGTTTGTTGAAGGAAACGGGAGAGGAAGGAAGGGAGGATTTAGATGTGACCTACAAATGTTAAAGCGCTCTTAGTTTGTGACATTGCACTTGCCATATAAGCCAGTGATGGCGAACCTATGACACGCGTGTCAGAAGTGACATGCGAACTCATTTTTTGTTTGATTTTTCTTTGTTAAATGGCAATTAAATATGTAAAATAAATGTCAAAAATGTAAGTCTTTGTTTTACTATGGTTGCAAATATCAAAAAATTTCTATATGTGACACAGCACCAGAGTTAAGTTAGGGTTTTTCAAAATGCTGACACACCGAGCTCAAAAGGTTCGCCATCACTGATATAAGCCCACATTCTCTGTGGGCCTTTGGGACCTGCATTCCCTGCCCCTTACTCTTTAGCTTCACCCTGATTTCTTTCCTCTCTGTGTTCCAGTTGCATAGGCATATGCAGTTCCCAGGGAATGGCTTGCTTTTCCCTCCCACAGGGCCTTTGCATATGCAGATACCTAGGCCTAACTGCTACCTGCTCAGCCCCCTGCTTCCCTCATAGACCTCGACATTGTGTCCCAGAGCATCCCTGGTTTACTCTGCTTAGGTCCTTCATATTCCCGTTCAAACATCACCTCCTCTGGGAAGCCTTCCGTGATCCTTCAGGTTAAATCATCCTCTCTTTACATATCCCCACTCTATTCGGATAGTTTCCAGAACTGTTTTTAAATACATGTGTACTTGTATTGTTGATGTAAGAAATGTCCACACTTATGCAAAAGCCACTGCACACAGCTTGGGTGGGGCTGTAAATTGGATGAGGTGGGGTCTCAGGCCAGACAATACAGTTCCTCCTTAATGTGTTTGTGTCCCCCAGAGCCTCGCCCTGGTGCTGGAGCTCAGAGGAAGCGGGACCTTGTAAGTTCAGTTCATGGTGCTGGCCTTTTAAGAGGAGCAGCTGGGTCTCCAGCAGCCTCTGTGTCACTGAGCCCCAATCTGCACTGGATTTTACAGCTCGTAGTTATGGCACTTCTTTCCCCAGCTCTGGGAGCCTGGGCTAAGGGTCTGGTGTGGGGCTGGGACCCCTTGCTCCTCCATGCGGCCTCCGCAGAGACAGTCTCCCTCCTGATAAAAAAGCGGCCCACGTGAGTCCTGGACCAGCCGGTTCTGTACCTCCGCACCTCCTACCAGTCTCAGGGCACTTTCTTCTTTACTTCTCTACTTGTGGGACTTCCATTCAGCGTGCTCGGCAGGTCTGGATGATGGTTGTTCTGTATTTTAGTTGTAATTTGATGTGGTGGTGGGAGGCGGCGAGTACAGGCGTTTGTCTATTGGTCTCTGGATGTCATTTTTCATTCGCCTTAAGAAAGGGATGAGTGAGTTTAAGGTAGTGACATCCTGAACATCCTATGTATGTGTGTGTCCTGTGCACTACTGTATGTGGTTTGTGTGTGTATGTGAGTCACGTATGTACAAGCTGTCCCTGTGCATGTGCTAAACAGAGCTTGGACCGACTATGGCTACGATTTGGCTTCAGGCTTCGTTCAGGTCCAGCCCAAGGCCTTCCGCTTTGGAAAGACAGATCCACTAATTCCAAGCCAGTTCCCCAGCAGATGAGTACTTTAGGGTGAGTCTTCTGTTCCCCACTCATTGGCCTCCTCTAACTCTTTAGATGTAAAGCAACTACGTCATTTCTTGTCTGCCTCTGGGATATGATGCTGATGAATGAATGTTAGGAGTCTAATCACAAATAGACAGCTCTGCTTGGAGTCAGAATATTGCTCACTGGAATCATGGCCCAGTCATTTTCTAAATGTTTGAGTGAGGCAAAATAATTAACCACTCTGAACTCCAGTTTCTTTCTCTGTAAGCTGAAAATAATATGAACGCATAGATTTGTTATAAGAAATAAGAATATGTACAAGTGGCTGGCATGGTACTAAGTGCAGTGTTTATAGAATTTTTGAGTTTTGAACATGTGAACGGCAGAATCCTTTTTTTATGTTTAGTGGCTGGAATAAAATCACAGCTGTGTGTGTGAGCTTCGATGTGATGGTTACCTTAAAAGAAAAGTTTGTGCCTGGCTGGTGTGGTTCAGTGGTTGAGTGTCCACCCATGAACCAAGAGGTTACCGGTTTGATTCCAGTCAGGGCACATGCTGGGTTGTGGGCTCGATCCCCAGGGCATGCAGGAGACAGCCAGTCGAGGATGTTTCTCTCTCATCAATGTTTCTACCTCTTTATCCGTCTTTCTTCCTCTCTCTCTAAAAATCAATAAGAACATATTTAAAAATAAAATAGAATGAAATAAAAGTTTGTTCCTTATCTGTATTAACTAGTTAAAAATGTGACTACTTGGTTAGTTAGTTGGCTAATGGCTGAATCTGTTTTCTGAGAAAACAACAACCTCCTAGCCTTTTTTTGGCGTCTACTTTAAGGACCAAACAACACAAGGTTGAGTAATGGTGCAGCCGTGGAGCTGTCATCAGTGCCTGGAACAGGCTGAGTCAGATGGGTGTTACAGGGCCTGGAGTAAAAGTCACTTCTGACTGGAGCACATAGGAAGCAGCACAGCAATTCCATTTTAGGGGATTTCTGTAGTTTCTAAAAGCATGAGAGAGAAAAAAAGCATCCATGCAGAGAGAAGAATATTAGTTGAAATGGTTAAAAAGCTGTGTTTATTGACTTGGTTGTATCAAATTAAGTAGAGACCATCCAAGAAGTATCCATTGGAATCATGTTAAGGAACCCAAAATGCTGGGCTAAGGATTTCATTCAGACTGTATCTAGCAGGCAGGTGTCATCGGTCAAGATAATTCCCTGGGAAGGCTAGAGATCGGTCATGAAATAATGCCAGGGTACAAAGTCCTCATTTGGGGTGACACTAGAAGGACTCATAAGGAGATATTTGCGATGAAATTGCATAGCTGTGATATGATGGTTTTAGGTAAATAATGAAAGTTAAAATTTTCTTAAATACTTTTTAATTGATTTCAGAAAAGAAGGGAGAGGGAGAGAGAGAGAGAAACATCTATGATGAAAATCATTGATAGGCTGCTTCCTGCATGCCCCGCAACCCGTGCATGTGCCCTGACTAGGCATTGGCCTGTGACCTCCAGGTTCATAGGTCGATGCTCATCCACTGAGCCATACCCAACTGGGCAAGATTTTTAAATTGTAATCAAAGCCTCTGTCAACAACAAAAAAGCTAATTCCTTAAGCGTTTTGATTAGTTGAGGCACTAATGATGACCAAGTGGAGTTCGCCTGTAACTGTGTGAAATGGATCACAAAAGCAACTTACTGTTGTATCAGGGTTTGGGATCACTTAGCTTTATTCTTGACACATACACCAACCCTCCTTACTCTGTTGTTTGAAGCACTGGAGGCACCGGTGTATCACTGTGGCCTTCATTTTCCATATTAGCATAAAAGAATGATGCACTCCCCATGCTGGAAAGGCCCTTAGACACGTAGGTGAGAAACAGGTGCCCGATGTTATGTGAGCTGCCCAAGTGTGTTCAGCCTGCGGAGGAGGCACCTTCACTGTGGCTCCTGGGTCGAGCCTCCCTGCGTAAGGGTCCTCCTGAGACTCTGCTGCCTAGTCTACACCAGCTCCAGGGACCCAGGTCCTCTTTCTTAGAATTTCATCTTGTTGGCTTTTGTTCTTATTTAAAGACACCTTTCTGAAATTCACAGAACTACATGTGATGCTTATTGTATCTCTTTGTCTTTAGAAAGTACCTGTTCAAGGCGCTATGCTGGGCTCTGTAGACCCAGGTAAATATACAAAGGCCTTAGCCTCCACTGTGTCTCATGTTTCATACATTTTGAGATTTATATCTTGAGGCCACCGGAGTAAATGTTTCACTGTCAAATTTCTCCCGTAAATTCTCCAATCTCACTTAGAGGGTATTTTGCTTTGTTTTGTTTATCATTCTGGCTAATAATTTTTTAGTCTAAAGTAGAGGGAAAGGAAATTCACGTATTGTTTGTCTTTTGCAAGGAGCTATATATGGATTTTTAAATTATACAATATTCTTTTGAGGAGGAGCCATTATATACTTTAGTTTACAGATGAGAAAGCTGGAAGTTGACTAGTAAAAGGTAAAGCCATTATTAGAATTCATATCTTTTCAGGTCCATAAAATAAGCCATCTCATGTTACGAAGTGACATTATAATATTGACAGAGACAAACTGAAAGACATTCAGAGAAATTCAATGAGGTTATTAAAAGGCCTGAATTGCCTAGGGGGATCATTTGAGGAAACTTGAAATGTATAGAGGAAAGTGATGGGTATTTAGGTGCTACTTAATCAAACATTTTAACATTTCTGAGGGGTATCTTCTCAAAAAAAAAAAAAAAAAAGAATCAAATGTTAGACATCTAAAAGGACCACAGTGATTTGGCATTGGAATAAACAATCACTGTTTGCGCCAAAGGCCCCTGGGGATGGCTTGCATTGGGGAGATTGCACAAGGCCCATGTCTTAAATGTTTCTGATTTTAATGTTACTGTCATTGAATTCCACTGCAAAGTGAATCTGATACAAAATGACAAGAGGTAACATAGGTTGACCAGAATTTCTCCCAAGCAAGGATGATAAGGAGCCCCTCCCCCGAACACTTCCTGGGGCCCATCTCTGAACCACTGTGCAGGCAGTTATCTTAGTTTATAAATCTCTGGGGTAAATAATTTCCAATTTCCATTTAAATGGAAAAGTACTAATTTCACTTTGATTTAAAGCAAGGCCAGTTTGTGCCACCGACTCCTGATTTGTCCATGACTTTTGGGGGGAAGTCCTCACTCAGATTTGTACTTGGGCAGAAGACACATCAGCTGTCTTAACAGCCAGTCAATCCAACTTAGCGTATTTATAGCAATCCCCCTTCAGCTGTGGATTTGCTTGCCTTGGTTTTGGCTACCTGCGGTCAACCATGGTCCAAAAATATTTAATGGAAAGTCCTGGAAATAAATAATTCATAGGTTTTCAATTGCATACCATTCTGAGTAGCATGAGGAAATCGAGGGCTAGGATGTGAGTCATCCCTTTGTCCAGCGTCTCCATGCTGTAGAGCTCCCCACCCATCAGCCACATAGTAACTGTATTGGTGATCAGACCAACTCAGGTTATTGCCTTGCTTGTGCTCAAGTCACCCTTATTTTACTTAATAGTGGCCCCGAAGCGCAAGCATAGTGACGCTGGCAATATGGAATGCCAAGGGAAGCCGTAAAGTGCTTCCTTTAAGTCAGTGGTTCTCAACCTTGGCTGCGCATTAGAATCACCTGGGAATCTTTTTAAAATCCTGATTTCTGGGCCTCATCCTCCGGAAATTCTGTTTCTTTGTTACTAATGTTGTGGCCCCACCCCATAACAAAGAAACAGAATTTCCGGAGGAAGAGGCCCAGAAATCAGGATTTTAAAAAGATTCCCAGGTGATTCTAATGTGCAGCCAAGATTGAGAACCACTGATATAGAGTTTAGTGCTAATCACAGTTCAGGCATCCACCCTGGGGAATTGGAATGTATCCCCTGTGGAAAAGGGGAACTGTTTCATTGCTAATTCAGTTCAGTCCTCACTCCACCCTGCCCCCCTTAAGTTAAATAGCTGCCTGAGAAGCTATTTAACCAATAAAGTGAAATAGATCAAAACAAAATCTTATATTATTTTCAGGATTCTAAGATGTTATCTTGAAACATCCGATCTGTGCACAATCATCTTTTTCTTCTAAAAGTCTTAAATCTATGTTCAGTTGAAAGGGCACAGCTATAAGTAAATCTACTTACGTTTACAGGCTTGATTTTTCAACAGACTACTTTTGAAAAGAAAGAGCAGAGAACAAGAAAGGACAGATGTTAAATAAAGGGTTAGCAGAGTTTTGTGCTCAGATTATCATGTTCTTTGACACAGAATACTCTAGAGGAGACTACATTTTCGTTTTATTTGTACAGTGGTCCATGTCATACATGAAATCTATTCAATCCAAGAACATGTCTAGGAAACAGTAGTATGTTCACACATGTTGTATGGATTGGTTGTCCACTGATTTTCTTACATATGGTAGATATTTTAGAAAAACTAACAATTCAAACAAATGTCCATTAATTACCTCCTGTTATACCGATAGGAACGAACTGGTAATGCAGTTCATATTTTCTTGCTTTAAACACAGAGATATCAGTTAGCTTATTATATCACTCCACTCACTTATAATAATGTCAAATATTTAAAGAGATGTCGTTGGTAGCATGTTGCATTAAACAAAGAAAATAAAAGTAAAAATAGACCAGTGACTTGAACTGGAAGCAAGTCATAAAAATGTAATTTTTCAGTTGCACAAAAGTTACCATGGCGTTACCTTTTCTTTAGTGTCTGCTGGTGATTTAATTTAATAGTTTTAGAAAAAGTGTCTATGGCTGTGTTTAAAAATTCTAATTACACTGATTGGTAAAGCAGTTTCCAAATACCAGGGTTATTTGTAGAGGACCAGTGAAACCGACAAGTGATTGGCATGTAAACAACCCCACTGTGCCCTTATATTTCACTCTGTGATGCTAGGCTATAGATACCAAGCCTCAGGAAGTTACCCCTGTGCCATTTTTATTAAACTCTTGGCTCTCTGAATGCAGACAATATTGTGCATTAGCTGTCTAAATGCACCCCTTTCCTCTGTGCTTCCACACCACCCTTTCTCAGTGTGGTGGGATATCTGTGAAAGGAACAAACGCTAACTTTCATTTAACGTGTTTAACTGAATTTAAACTCTGAAAAGGAAAGCAATTTGCACATTTCGTCAAACAGGTTGAGACCATCTAAAAGTGAATGAAAGTTATAGCCTTTCTAACTTGAAATTTTCTGTCTATGACTTAACAGGTGTCATGGAGAAATTGCCCTTTCTTCTCTGTCAATCAGTAGGGGACAGATTGGCAATGCAAGCACAGTATTATGTTATGTGCAATCAGAAACTCTTGTCATTGTTCCTGAAAGTGGTTTACTGTTGATATATCCGGGTTTCCAGAGTGCCAGTTTGTCCCCTCTCTTACAACAAAGCTTTGTTTCCCCACTTCTTTACAAGGAGCTTTATCTTTACCATTTTTAGTTTAAAGTCTTTTTTGTCTGATATAAGTATAGCTTCTCTTGCTTTTTTTTGGTTACCATTTAAGGCTAAAGTAAGCCTCTCCTAGGCAGCATTTTGTTGGATCTTGTATGTGTGTGTGTTTTCATCTATTCTGCTATTCTATGTCTTTTAACTGGAGAATTTAATCCATTTACCTTTAAAGTAATTATTGATAAATGAGGATTTACTATTGTCATTTGCAACTATTTTCTTATTGTTTTAAGATCCAATATTTCTTGGTTCTTATCCTTTTGTGTTATTTTTGGGTGTTTTGATGACTTTTGATATCAGTACACACTGACTTCTTCATCATTACCTTTGTGTAATTATACAAGATTTTCCCTTGTAGGTACCATGAGGTTTATAGATTAAATATGTAGCACCCTATTTTAAACTTACAGCAATTTAACGTCAATAAAATGTGTATACTTCACATGTTTATGTCTCCCCACACTTTAGATTATTGCTGTTAAAATTTACATATTTTTATATTATGTAATTAATAACAGATTATTATGTTTATGGTTATTTTTACACCACTATCACCATATCTTTTTTATGATGTTAATTAACATTCTTTTACTTTTACTCAAAGAACCTCCTTTAGCATTTCTTGTAAATATACTTTCTGTTCCTTTGTCAAATTATTCTTCAGTTCAATTATATATTTTTTTCAACTCTAGGATTTCTGTTGTTGTTTGATGGTTGCTGTTTCCTTGTGAAACTTCTCATTTTGTTCATGCATTGTTTTCCTAATTTTATTTTGTCTGATGGTAAGGAATTCCTCTAGCTTTTCTTTGTTTGGGAAAGTCATTATTCCTTCCTTTCTGAATGACAGCTTTGCCAGGTATGGAATTCTTGGTTGACAGTTATTTCTCCCAATATTTTGAATGTCATCCTATTTTCTCATGGCCTGAGAAGTATCTGTTGAGAAATCCACCCATAGTCTTATGGGGATTCCTTTTTTTTAAAAAAAATATTTTAATTGATTTTTACAGAAAGGAAAGGAGAGGGATAAAGAGTTAGAAATAGAAACATCAATGAGAGAGAAGCATCAATAAGCTGCCTCCTGCAGGACCCCTACTGGGGATCAAGCCTACAACCCAGGTACATGCCCTTGGATGAAATCAAACCTGGGACCCTTCAGTCCATAGGCCGATGCTCTATCCATTGAGCCAAACTAGTTAGGGGGATGGGAATTCCCTTTTTTATGTAACTCCTTTCTTTTCTTTTGCTGCTCTTAAAATTCTTTCTTTGTCTTTAATATGTGAAAATTTAATTATAATGTGTCTTGATGTAACCATATTTGGGTTCAACCTGTTGGGATTCTTTTGGCCTCATGGATCTGGCTGTTCATTTTTCTTCTCAGGTTTGGAAATTTTTCAGGAGTTATTATTTTAAATATACTTTCTGTCCCTTTGTCTTTCTGTTCTGATTCTGGAATTTCCATATTGTGAATTGTTTCTTTTCCTGTGTCCCATAATTCCTGTAGGGTTTCTTCACTCTTTTTTATTTATTTTTTCTTTCTCTTTTCACTCCTTTGACTGGGTAATTTCCAGTTCTATCCTTCAGGCTGCTGATTCATCCCTCTGTGTGGTCAAATTATTCTTCAGTTCAATTATATATTTTTATCAACTCTAGGATTTCTGTTGTTGTTTGATGGTTGCTGTTTCCTTGTGAAACTTCTCATTTTGTTCATGCATTGTTTTCCTAATGTTATTTTATTGTCTGTGTTTTTTTCTGTAGTTCATAAAACTTGCTTATGATGAAAAAGAACCTTTCTTAGGATGATTTTTCTGAATTATTTGTCTGATAGTTCATAGACCTTCTTTTAGAGCATCTGTTATTGGAGCTTTGTTAGTTTCCTTTGATAATGTCCTATTTACCTGATTGTTGGTGATCCATAATGCCTGACATTGGTATCTGCACATGTGAGTTATGAGGCTCCTCTTCCAGACTTTTCAAGCTTTACTTTGGCAGAGATAGTTCTTCACTAGTTAGTTCAGTTTGGGTTTATCGGTTTTCCTACTAGTAATGCCTTTAGGCAAGTGGGGCCTGCTTTTATGGTCTATTTTGGGTTATGTAACTATTCCTGCCATGATGACAGGGATGGGCCATGTGCAGTTGGCTAAGAACAGTTGGATAGGCCTGCTGGCTTTGTTCCCTACCCGAATGAAGCTATAAGGATGGATTCCGCTGTTGCCTTGATTTCCTGGTCAGGCTTACTAGGTGGTTGAGACTGGGTACTGTAGTCAATATTAAATGGGATTATGAATTAGATTTCCTGACCTAGAAGAGCCTGTATAGCTTACTGTTTGGGGACATAAATCAGGCCTGACTGTGCATTGAATTCTTGGTCCGTTGAGGCAACAGGTTTTGCTCTGCAGGTGCTGTAAGCCATGGGCTGTTCTCTCCGTTCAAGTGCCACTGCATGTAGGACTGTTAAATGGGCTTCACAGCTTCCTATGTGCTTTCATTAGGTTCGCAGGCTAGACAGGCTAATGACTGTATTTGGCAAAAAAGAAGCAACATGAATTAGAGGACCTGCCAGGAGCTGAGGGGCAAGCATTTCTGAAACTGGCAGAACTCTGTTTGTTGACCTGCACTCCAAGTTCCATGACCAAACAAGGCGCTGACTTTGCTGTGGGGCTATCCGCTGTGCCTGCCTACCTCTTGGATGGGTGCTGTTGGGCCACACAGCTTCCGGGAATTGTCACCAGCCTTCTTATCAGATAGGGCTGGGAAGTCACAGCAGGTGGGGCTATGACTCAGTACCTAGCTCTGGCGTGGGCAAAGCAGCCTGTTCTAGGTCCAGCAAAACTACTCCTTTGAGAACGTGCATCAGGCCGATCTGCTTCCTGCTGAGTTCCCTGGTCAGTGTGCCCCAGCTTGATTCTGCAGATGAGCAAAGCCGCTGGTTGGGATTACTACTTGGGCACTGCAGTTATGAATTCAGACTGCCAAGATCCTGAGCTGGTTCTTACAAAGCTACCCCCTTCTCCATCACTGTCAGGTTTTCAGTATTGGGCCCTGCACATTCCATTGCAATTCGTGTGGTGAGAGATCAGAGTAGGGGCTCCTATGAAGTGGCCCACAATGTTGAGGGAGGCTGGTTGTCCATCCTGGGTTCTTTCCCTCTGAAGGAACCAGAGGCTCTGTGTGGTACTGTGCTATACTGGGGAGATGCAGTTAATGTGGAGCTGCTTCTCTTACTCTTCTAATCTGGTCTGTCTTGGTCTCTGAGGTATAGTGGGTGTTTCAGCCTCACCCCTGTGTTCTAGAATTCCCTCAGTGTTGTCTTGTACTTGAAAAGATATTAGTTCTTCTTGTGAGGAGGAGCAAAGTCCGGAATGGCCTATGTCTCCATCTTGGTGACATCATTCTAAGAGTAGTTTTCTTAACTCACAGCATTTCTTACTGTTCTTCTTAGTCCTTATTTTTTAAAAAAGCTTTATTTCAGCCTGCTTTGGTAACATATTTTAGATAGATAATAAAAATAAATGAGTACGATCATAATAATGATTCTTTTAAAATAGTTCACATTTTCAGTAATACATTAAAAGTGAAAGCATGTTATCTAAATTGAAGCTTTTATGGTTCTGATTTTTTTTTTTTTTTAAGTTTGGAAGAAATTCTTTTGGTTTGTAATCATTTTACATTTCTAAAATGTTCTAATGATTGCCTCAGAGTTTGGAGCCAAAATGTTCTTAATTTTTTTTCCCCCTCTTCAACTTGAATGCTAAGAACTTGGATGCTTTCAATGAGCTATTTGCCAGCAGATGACAATTTATTCCAGATTCAAGAGAAACCACGCACAGTAAAATCTGTGTTTGCTAACCAGCAAAATCTGGAAAATAACATTTTTGAGATTCCCCAGGCAAAAATGGTCAATCTAATAAATGCCAACAAGGCTAACTCTAATAGGGGAGGGTAACTTCGGTGGAACCAGAGTAAGGCTGCCAGAGATTTACTATATATTCTTGCTGCTAATTTTAACAATCCCATAGGGTGTTTACAAACAAAAACTGAATACCTGTATAAACCATGGCCTTATCATTCCTTTGTCAGACTGCAAAGGATAAATGGGAGGGAAAAATAATAAAAATAAAAGAAGAAAAAGATCAACATGAATTCAACTATATCCTATCTTCATGATGTATCTCTTAAGATTTTTATGTTAGTATATACCAAATGTTTGTAAATTATTTAGAACTTGGAACATGGTTTTCCATAGGAACCCGATGTTGTAAATATTGGTTCTGTTCCCAGGCCAGTGGCCAGTACATACATCCTATTTAATTCATATGTATCTGAGATACAATGCCAATGTTTGCTTCAGTCCTGGGTTCTAAAAGCATATGTGTAGGAGAGAGCACTGGAATGGGTATTTCTCTTGGTTTTCTGGAAAGAAAATGGTTCCACAGAAATTTTCAGAGGGAGCCATTTTCCCTATTTGTTCTTTCCTTTTGCACATCTTTCTCAGGGGTTCCGGAGCCCGTCTGTGAACCTGTGTGAAGGCAGGACCCACAGGGTGTTACCTCACCTGCTCTTTAAAGGGAGAGCAGTCAGCTTGGACAGATTCGCTGGAAGTTATGGCATTTGGACTATTTTATTGCTCTGGACCTTTTGATAAGGCTTATTAACCTCAACTTTCTAAATGACCAAATTCTAAGAAAATTAACCAGATAAAGTTTAAAAATAATTTATGAAGTATGAAAAAGACAAATCAGGTACAATAGAAACATCTCAATACGTTTATGGATGTTTAAGGACGTAGGGCTTCATGGTGGTTTTTAATTTCTTTTCCTCGGGTCCCCCTTCAAAATGCCCCATTTCTATCCAAACTTCATAATTTTTCCAATAGGCCTTAAAGTGATGATGGCTGAGCCTTTGCTGAGGAGAGGTAGTATCAGGGATGTTGATGATAAATTCTTCGTTTGCAAATTGGGGATTGCAAGTTATTTTACTTTATTTTCAATAAAGTAAAATTGTTATTACTCAATAAAATTGAATTATTTTATTATACAATAAAATTGTTATTATTGTAATTTTATATTTATTTCAGTGGCTGTATTACTTTGTATAATATGTTTCCCCTGCTTTCCTACATTCATAAGTGATTACAGATTGTATCGGTTTCTTTGCATTGTGTTAATTCCCACTCTTGCCACAACAGTTGTTCTCAGACCTGCTCAGGCAAGCAGGTTAAAGAAAGCTCACCCAATGGTTGAATCGTAGAAGCCATTCTTAAGTAAGAGATGTAGCTGTTTCTTAAGAGAGATAAACCTCTGCACTGCTTCGAGCAATCGGAATGAACACACTTAAATTTTTAAAAAGTTCCTTCTGAAATATTTATGCATCAACAATGGTAAAAACATTTTGTTACCAGGATGTATCTTAAGCCATATTTTTCATGTAGGAGTAACTTTCATTTTTGTGTGTGTTTAGTTCAGAGTGGCTTTTTTTTTTAGATGACAAAAGAAAACAGTATTATTCATGAGATTATACATCTTATTTGGACGTTTTATCTATTTTATTACATTGCAATTTAATTCCTCTTTTCTCTAGTGACTATATGCTAGTCTTCATGATTTCTTTTCAGTTAGAAAAAAGATATAATATAAAAATAAAATATATTAAAAACCAGAAATTTCCAATGTGCTGGTAGGTCTTTCATTTTATTTAAATTGTTTATTTTATTTTTATTCTATTTTAAGCTCTGTGATGTGCTGGTCAAAAATGTGCGCTGTTCAGACCCAACAGGGGGAGCCACGTCCATATTCTATGGAGGTTGCTGGGCATCACTGCTGTTGCCCATTTGTCAAAGCCAAAGGCTCTCCTAGTCTTGGCCATCTACATGCCAATAAAAGAAAGTCATCATTAAAAACACTGCAGTATTTTGTACTAATTATGATTTAGTCTGTAATACTAAGTTTAACCATCTCCAATGGTCATGTCAAGGGAAGTCTGAAATAAAAGGTCTCTGTTTTCCAGTGTATGATATTTTTATTCAAGGTAAAGCTAATTTTGTAGTCTTTTCACAATAAAAATCAGTGTAAAACATATAGGACATTTTAATACTCACAAAAATCATTTACATGCATATTAGGTTTAGGTGAATAAAAACGGGTGTTCTTTCTACTTCATAAGCTAATCAAATATATAAAATAATTAAAATCACATGAGTCTATTATGGATTTTTAAAAAAATCCACATGTGTTGCTTTCTTTGGAATAAAGATTTTCAACTAGGTTCAAGGTCTTTCACAATGAATCAGTTAGTGTGGTATTGGATTTCTATAATTGTTTGGTTCTGTGTTCTATTCTTAAGGTAGAAAGTGTGGTTTTACTTATTTGAATTACTGTGGGGTATATGGTGTCATAAGATATTCTCAGAGATTATAAAAATTTTCAGTCTGATATTTACATTTATCTTGACAAAGGACATGCAGTTATATTGTACAAGGACATCTAAATATTTTCATAGTTTACAATATATATCATGTCATAATTTTCTGTGCAATTAGCAACATATCTGTATATCCTAAGTTATAATGTATGAGGAATGTGTTTGGGTTGTCTCACATTTAGATATACACACACACACACACAAACATCCTTTTTGTTCTGAATTATAACAAAACTTTGGTCTTTACTTCCAATATCTTTAGTGACTAACATAGTGATGGATGTATATCACATGCTAAATAACTGCTTAATATTTGATTGCTTATTTAAGTTTTAAGAGAAATAAATCTCCAGCTTATTGTTTGGTTTTGGCAAAAGAAGAAATTTATATATTTTTTCCTCTATGAAACCCTTTTTCTTTTTTTCTTTAACCTTAGCCTCTGTGATGCCTAGAGCTTCAATGGAATATTGCTATGCTAGTAGGAGCCAAAAATACTATCCTTACTGAATTTGCAGTTTTTAAAACTTGGATCTGCTATTTATGATTTTCCAATTAAGAGCTTAATATCATTAGTCCTTTATTCCTTCAGCGTAAAGTACAGTGTTTGCCACATAGTAGCTACTGCCCAAAAGGTGGATCAATGAGTGAATGAGTGAATGAGTGGGTGAACTATTACTTGCTATGGAAGAGTATATAGTCCTGTTTTCTTATATATGAAATTAGGTGCTCACTGCCCTGTTTGCTCACAAGGTTGTTGGGAAAATCACATGACATGTGGAAAAGTTTAAAAAATTATAAATATTTTACAATTGTGAATTTATGAATAAAGATAACACTACACTTTTATCACTTGGAATATTGACTATTTTTGGATACAGCTTTCTCTTAATATCAAGAAAGAGAAGTTTTTGAAAGTTTCAACTTAAAATGTCTAATTTTTGCAGTATTGTAGTGAATCATGCTTGTAGGAATGGCCAAGATTCATGTTTGCTAAAATGAGATCCCTGTTATATCCATTTACCCTTTTGTTCTTCATGGCTTAGAATGTCATTTTGCCCCACTGGCCCTGCATTAATGGAGCATGCTAACTCTATTGTGTTTGCTACTTTTATAACCTTAGTTCCAGACTCCCTGCTTTTAATTTAAGTGCTACATGGTTAAGTCTTCATGTCACGAATTCTAATTCCGTGGTAGACCTAAGGAAGAGAACTTTATTGAAAGCTTTTCCAAATAACATTTCTTTTAAATTGATAAGATTATTTTGATTAGTGAGATATTAAAGGAATTATGTGTTTTCATTTGTAAATAAGAATTGAGATTTTAAAAAAATTGTTAGACTATTTTAGAATAATCGTATTCCTCATGAGGAAAGTTGTCTTGACAACAGTAACATTTATAATTAGAAATGATGAATATTTTATTTCTCAAAGGGAAATTCTCCCTAAGTGTGCTAGACAGTGATTGGGCTGAATGTTCATCAGGCTTAATCATTTCTAATGCAAAAATACACCTAATATCAACTTTTTGACACAGTAATAATAAGGTTTTGCATTTTAGCTTAAGGAAAGAATTTTCACATGCATTTTCATATCCATATTCAGTGAGATAAGAAAAGGATATATTATTGACCTCATTTTGTGGAAAGATTTCATATCTAATAAATGGCAAAAATAGAACTAGAGAAATGCAGATGAGTTTTTTTTCTTTTCATCATTTTGCCAAGGGTACAGAGGCATATGCCACATTTCAGAATTGTGCTTTTGCTAGTGTTGTAATCTATTTTTTCATAATCTAGGATTTATGTCTTTTTAATTTGCAGTGTTTCATTTTAAAATGTATGAATGAGGACCTAGCTAAAATTAAAATACCTAATACAAATGTCAGTCTTTTTGTTCATGATTTAAGCAATTGACTATTCAGATGAAAAGTCAAGATTTAAACTTCATTTTGTTCCGTTCTTGGTTATTATCAGTCTGAAAACATTTATCTGGTGCCAACTACATGCCAGTCAACATGGAATGTTCAAGTTGAATAGAACACGTTCCCTCAAGGACTCCTGTGGGAGGGAAGGAGGAACACACCTACACAAAGCAGTGGCCAGAGCTCAGAGAACTGAAATGGAAATTGCTGCACAATGTCAAGGATAGAGCATTAACTTGCAGATAGAAGTTCATAAATGCTATGTGGAGGAGGTGACATTGGAGGTGGGTCACGAAAAGGAGTTGTGTTTGTGTAGGGAGTTTGAGTTGGGGGTGTAACATCCACTAGAGGTAATGACATGTGTGATCCAAAGTAGTGAAGGGGCAAGAGAGAAGAGCAAGTGATGGGGATAAGATGGGATGTTAAATGGGTCAGACTCTAGAAAGCCCTGTGCTTCTAAAGCAAATAGTTATCATCCAGTAAGGTCTGTTATCATGCATTCAGTGGGTTATGGATCACACCATTTGTCTGATTACCTGGGATCTGGAGCTGACATGATACAAATTCACAGTCTGTCATCATCTTTATGACCATGATAAGAATCTATTCACTTACTGAAATCTTATGACAACATTCAATAAAGTTTAATATGAGAGATACTGTGTCATTAATTCAAATAGTACATTTTTAAAAATTTCAATGGATGTATCCCTGTGAAGAATTGGAAATAACAGTAGTGTTACAAGGAATACCTTAGTTTTACTCTTGTGCAGGAATTTTAATGCAGGTTCACTGATTTCTATTAAAAATATAGAATTTTTTTTTAAATTAATTTGGTCCTGCTGTCACCTCTGAACTAGTACGCTGTGCGACCTGGGCAAATATTTAATGAATCGTCGGCCTGTCTGAGCTGCGACCAGTAGTTCTCGGCATGGGCTCCCTGGGACATGGGACCCACCTTTTTGAATGTGCATGAATGCTTCTGTCTATCAGTGTTGGGTGAGTTCAGGAACTTGAACACTAAAGGCCTGACATGGGAGCCAGCCAACAGGCAGCTTTACAGAGGCTCTGTGACACTGGGATAATGTTGTTCAGCAGAACTAGGAGCAGCAAATGTGCACCATGTATTTAATATAAAATCTTAGTAGCCACATTAAAAAAGTAAACAGAAACAAGGTAAAATTAATATTTTTTCCTGCAGAAAGCTTTATTGCTGCATGTGGTCCAGTGCCTTGGAGAGAGGCTCTGGGTGCTTTAAGGACGCCTAGTGGTTTTGGGGAGACCCCAGGGGGGCTCAGAGGGGGCCCCAAAGGCCTCCGGGCCCCCAGGCTCCTGGCGGTGCCGGAGGGGGAGCCTTTGGGAGAGACACTCGCCAGCCCTGCCTGTGGGCCGCCCTAAAAATATAGAATTTAATTCAAAGATTTTCAGTGGCTGAATTTCAGGAGCACACCTATATCTTATCAGCACCCTTAGAAGTCAGTTCTTTTGCTTATTACAGGCAATGAAACAAGGATTGAACCAAAGTATAGTGGCTTCTTATATTTATCTAGAGGCCTGGTGCATGAAATTCGTGCACAGGGGTGGGGGGGATTCCCTCAGCCCAGCCTGCACCCTCTCCAATCCGGGGCCCCTCAACGGATGTCCGACTGCTGGCAGTCAGACATCCCTCACTCAATCCTGGACCGCTGGCCCTAATTGCTCACTTGCCTGCCTGCCTGATCGCCCCTAATTGCCCACCCCCTGCTGACTTGATCACCCCTCACTGCCTCTGCGTGCTGGCCTGATCGCCCCTAACTGCCCCCCCTGCCAGCCTGGTCGACCCCAACTGGCCCCCCCCGCCAGCCTGGTCATCCCTCATGGCCAACCCCCTCGCTGGCCTGGTCACCCCACTCAGCCTGCTGTTCAGTCGCTTGGTCGTCCCTCACTAACCCCCTTGCCAGCCTGGTTGCCCCATGCAGCCTGCTTGTTCAGTCATTTGGTCGTCCCCACTCACCCCCCTGCCGGCCTGGTCATAGGCAGCCATCTTGTGAGGGTGTGAGGGTTAATTTGCATATCACCTCTTTATTATATAAGATTTCATTTATTTATTTTTCGCTGAAGAGGAAATTTTTATTTGCTTTTATCATTAAACATATTTAATCTTAGAGAAGCTCTAAATTTGATATATAATTTCAACTGTGATATGTTTATTTTGGAGACAGTGCATGAAGGCAGCAAATTTCATAGACATGAAGGAAATTACATGAGATGCCTCTTTCTCTCCTCCTATGTACCAAGCTGTATTAGGACTAGAAAACATCAAGTTCTATAACTCTGAGCTTAAGGCCCTCAAGGGGCACTCTGAGTCCACAGTCCACTGAAAGGACAAGCATGCAAACAGTGGAACAGCATTAATACTAAGTCAGAGGTGTGATCACAGTTTCTGTGGGTATAAGTGTGTGTGGGAACCATGTCAGGACTCTGGATAATCAAGGCTGGTAGGAGCACAAAGGCCTTGCTATCGATACACCAGAATAACCAAAGGCTGCTCTGGGCATGTGCCTAAAAGGGATGGCCAAGGACTCTGAGCCTGGGAATCCTAATCACGCCAAGATACCATGAGTGGGTGCAAGGACACAAGGTACACTGTGCCCTTCTGTAGAAGATATGATTGAAGTCACTGTTGGCACGAAGCCTTCTTTGTCTAAATGGTGTAAAAGTAGGTTACTGACCAGCTAGTTGGCTGGAGTAGGCTGGAGTCGGCTGAGGATGGAGTGAGAGGTCTGCTAGAGAGAGAGAAGCTGGGCAGGAGAGACAGGAGAAGCTGCTGAGCCAGAGAGCTCACGTACCACTACGATGTGAGGCGGTGAGTCCAGGAGGCAGCGTGCGGCTGCTCAGATAATAGCTGTAGGTACAGAGACTGATGCTGCTTTGTGGGAAAGATATACATTCACCAGCCAGTGTCCGGCTGTCTGCCTGTGTGGACTTTGCTGTGAGGACTGTTCTTGTCTAATGGCTATTTGGCCACTAGCTTCAGCAATAAAGACTCCTTATATACCCACAACCTCTCATGGTTTCTCCGTCTAAGACCCGGCGTCCTAGGAGGTCCAGCCCCAGGCAGAGGAGCTCGGACCCAACACCTGTTACTAGTGAGCAGAGGATGAAGGAGGAACTTAGGCTAAGTTCCCAACAGTGAGTACAGTGGGCAGGGTTTGAGCAGGAACCAGCCCTGGCGTAGTTGGATAGAAGAATTTAGAAGAATACATGGACTCAGAGATACTCAGCGCCAGTCAGACCAGCAGAGCTCCTGCTGCATGCTCTGACAGTGTGTGACCCATTCCTTCTGTCTTTGTGGGGGCCTTATAGGAAAGTGCTTGAAAGTGGCAATAAAGAGGTAATTACATGCTCCTGGGGCTGAGGACGGGGGCAGAGCCCTCCAAGTAGATGGAATGAAGACCCAGACCTACAAAAGAGAATGAGAGGTAACGAGGGGAAGCGGTGGGAGATGAACCTGGGAAGACTGGTTTTGAGACACCTTAAATAAGGTGATTGTTGCCACATGGGAGGGGTGTTGGGCTGGGTGACAAAGGTGAAAGAATTAAAAGGTACAAATTGATTACAAATAGTCACAGGGATGTAAAGTACAGCACAGGGAATATAGTCCATCTGGCAATAGTTACAAAATAGTCACTGGGAACTAAGTAAAGCAGAGGAAATGTTCTCAATAATGTTGTGATAACTATGTTTGGTGCCAGTTGAGGTACCGGAAATATCAAGGGGAATACTATGTAAAGTATATGATTGTGTAACTACTAAACTACATATCCAAAGCCAATACATAATAAAAAATAAACAAAAATAAGTATTTGTTACACTGGAACTGGTAGATCACAACACATTGAAAAAAAAAAATCATGATCTGTAGCATGTTAAGATACTGAAATTAATAAACAAATTTCAGTAACATCAGCTAAGCCAGGCTTATGTTTTATATTACATTTAATCAAATGTATACAGAATGCCATGTGTGGGAAACCTCCAGTTACACTTACAGATTGTATACTTGGGTTAGAGAGTTTGGGGTACCATCTGAACCAGGGAGAAATGATGTGTTTGGGGGTTGGTTACTATTTTCTGATGAAAATGTACACAAGTATTGAAAAGTCCTAAGTAAGTTATGATGTCCACATTGAATTGCTTCAGTGTGCTAGATTTTCAAAGCTGTAATTTCCTTCTGTGAAGCTTTACATAACTCTTACCCCTTCACTGCTATTAAAATTTGGTTTGTCTAAGAAACAAGCCATAGAGCCTTGCTCATCCTAGAAGAACAGGAAGGAAAAAAAAGTAAAACAATGGAATCAGTAGAATCAGTAAAATATGATAAAAGGGGTGTGTGTGTGTGTGTGTGTGTGTGTGTGTTTTAGCTTCTGAAATTAAAGCAGCAGGGGGCAGTAGAACATTTTGAGTATGGATAGAGGAAAAGGAGGACTGGTCAGTGGAGAAGGACATAGGCAGTGTTTTTTATTTTTATTTTTTTATGTACAGAATCTCTTTTTTCCTGTTCTCGAAATCCTGTAAGCTGGGGCTGAATAGTCACAAGTAGTCAACATTAGTAGTAAATGGAAGTCAGCCATCAATAGTAAATAGAATTTGTTTCCACTGACAGAATATAATATCCTTCTAACTCCCTTTTCTTTTTGTGTATAACTTTGAAAATTCTGATAAGCAGTGTAGAGGGACATAAATTAGGAAGTGTGAGAATTATATGCCAGATAATGAATTGACTAATTAGGCTTGCACAGTATGAGGTCTTTATCTCACCTCACTTTCTCATACTCTAGCAAGTCAAACCGAACCCAGTCGGCATTCCCAGAGAAATTTTCCCTGCATCTGTGCCTTTGCTCATGCTGAATCTTCTACAGAGCCTTCCGATTCTTGTATATCCATGACTCCAACTTAAAATCAGTTCTTCAAAACTTATAATCAGGTTCTAGGTCATGGGGACCACTTCCGGTATTTCACTGAAAGCAGCTGCACCCTTCATGGCATTCCCCACAGCAGTATCCAAGCACTTAGTTTAGGGTACTCAGTATTTTGCCTTATTTTAAAAGTCATCCTTTGAATGAAATTTGTATATTCCTCATAGGATTGTCAACTCCTTGAGTGCAGAAATTTCTCTCTCTGACACGCATGCAGCACCTACTATAGTGTTTATTCTGAGTTGCAGATTTGAGTGATATTTGTTTAACCATTAAATGCACTTACCCTTTTAACCTTACCTGCTCTTCATTCAGGCATTCAAGAAGATGGGGGGAGGGGGGAAGGCGGCTAAAAAGACAGGAAACTAACGTTTATTAAGTACTTAATTACATACCAGGGACTCTAATTTTTTGTGTCTGTTTTTTTAAATCCTCATAGCATCTCTTTAAGGTGAGTGTTATGATGTCTATGCAGATGGGGACACAAGGCTCACAGACTGTGGCCTGCCAGAGCCACAGAGGTGCCCTGAGGCAGCACTGGGATTGGAGATCCGCACACCTCTCCTCTCCCCGCACCACTCCAAGGCCCACAGTGTTTCCACTACACAGCAAGCAGTTACTTATTATCTACTATGTGCCACACGCTGCTTTATGAACTATTGATTCGACATTGAATAAAATACTATCCCTGTCTTTGAAAGACTCACATTCCCGCAGGGGAGAGATGAAAGTAATTATTATGATTCTGAATGAAAAGTGCTTGAAATGTGTCCTGTGGATACACGGCAAGGGGACCATTATCTTTGACAAGAGATGCACCTCGTGAAGAACTGGAGATCAGATTTTTAAAAATTACATTTTTTAGGGTGACATGAGTGGCATATATATATATATTAGTATCTGTATATTGCCTTGTGTACTCATCACCCAGAGTTTAGTCTCCTTTTGTCACTATATATATTTGACTCCCTTTACCCTCTTCAGATCATATTTGAGAGGTGATGGACCTTGAAAGATTACAGTTCACCAGATGGAGAAGGTAGAAAGCCTTCATGGGCAGAGGAAGGAGTGTAAGATCGAGACACTGGAGAGTATAGTGAAAGTCTATCAGTTCACGGGGTGGGAATGAGTTGGAGTTTGCATAAGTGGTGAGAAGAGTGTGAAGATGCCTTCTTATGATCATAGAGTCCCTGGAGCTCTCCAAGGTGCCAGTAGGTCACTGGATGCATTAATCACAGGAGTGCAAAGGCTCAGAATCTATGGATTAGATGTGAAAGGAGTGGTTTGTACTGCATCTTCCAGGTCAGACAGGACGTGTGAAAGGAAATAACACGGTGAAGGACCCATGAGCTTTGAAGTCCAAGAGAAGAAACTTTGAATCCCAGCTCTAACACTTTCTGGCTAGGCCATATTGACTGGCAACCCAACCTCTTTGAGTTTTAGTTACTGTTTCTATAAAATTTCCACTACTTCTCAAAGATGAGTGGTGGGGATTAGAATGTGGGATGTAGCACCCAATTGACAGTGGTGGTTAGTAAACACAGCTTATCTATAGGTTTCACTTTTCTACAGCTGGACATCCTGTTATAAACATTTATTTGCTTTATCTACTACCTGATTTCTCCATCCACTATGATAACCTCTGCCCTTTGCCACACCACTAAAACTTCTTTTGCTAAAACAATTGGGAATCTTCCTAATTTCCTCTCACTAAACCTGATGATCCAGTCTTTGTCTTCATTTGCTACAGTGGACAGAATTTACTATCTTATATTCATACATCAGTATTTCCTCAAATTTCTTGCTCTTTTTTTCCCTCATTCTATACATGCTTTCTGGACAAGCTCGGCAATTTTCAAGTATTTTTGTTTATTATTTTTTCTTTAATCCTCACCTGAGGCTATTTTTCCGTTGACTTTTTTATAGAGTGGATGGGAGGGGAAGGGACAGAGAGAGAGAAACTTCAATGTGAGAGGGACACATTAATTAGTTGTCTCCCACACATGCCCCAACCAGGACCAGGGATTGAGCCTGCAACCCAGGTACATGTCCTTGACTGGAATCGAACCCCAGACCCTTCAATCTGTGCGCAGGCTGATGCCCTATCCACTGAGCCAAACTGGCCAGGGCAGGAATATGTGGTAGTTTCAAGTTTTAAACTACCACTGACAACTCTAAAATCTAGATCTCCATCCCAGAATTTCAGATTCATATATGGAAATTCTTACTATTCATATAAACTTGGATTAAAAAGTTAGCAATCTAACCTTAACTCCCAGAAGAGTTCTCTTTCTCTCTCCACGCTGATCTTCCTTGATCCCATCACAAATTGTTCAATTTCCTCTATTTTCTTTTGCAATTCTCAGGACACTCACTCCCTGAGTCACCTAGGACACACACCTGGGTGTCAGACTTGGACTTTTCTCTCATCTCTGCCTCCAGTAAACCTTAATCCCCGACAGTCTGACTCCTTAGTATTTCTTGAATCTTTTTCTTTCTTTTCTATCCTGTTTACCAGTGCCCCAGATTTTCACATTGGTCCAAAATGGTCTTGCTGCCTAGCAACATGCTTCCCATCAATAACTTTACCCCAATTGCTGCAGAGCGCTCTGTCCCTAACACAACTCTCCCCGTGTCATTAGACTGAAACTCTTTCATGCGACCAGGCCTTATTTTATAACTTAATTTCAAGTTAGTTTCCACTTATAAACCTTCAGAAGAAGGGAATGTGTTTATTATTATCTGTATTCTCAGACTCTATCACAGTATAGGCAGCCCACAAATTTCTGTGTTCTGAACCCAATATTTTATACCAAAATAATTTTTTCTACATTTTATTTCTAGTGAGTTTATTGGGGTGACATTGGTTAATAAAATTATATAGGTTTCAATTGTAAATTCTACAATATATCATCGGTATATTTCATTGTATGTTCACCACCTCAGTCAAGCCTCCATTTATCACCATTTTTTCTCCCTTTACCTTCTTCTACCTCCTCCCAGCCCCGCTTCCTCACTGGTAATCACCATACTGTTGTCTGTGTCTATGAGGTTTATTTTGTTGTTGTTTTTCTTTAATCCCTTCCCCTTTTTCAAAATGAATATATAGGACATTTAATAAAACACACACAGTTTTGAACTTAAACTCTGCATCCTACTTCAAAAGCATGTTGTTATAACAAGATTATCCTGCATATATTTATGTTTACAGGTAAACATTTATAACTGAAAATGTGATGCAATAATGCTGCATGTCTTTACCTTCTATTTGGAAGGCAGTGTTAAAAATTAAAAGTGAGGTAATAATCTTAGCACAGGACTTGGTGCATTGTAGATGGGCATTCTAGTGTGTTATTTTATTTTTTAAAATATATTTTTATTGATTTTCGAGAGGAAGGGAGAGGGAGAGAGAGATAGAAGGATCAATGATGGGAGAGAATCATTGATCAGCTACCTCCTGCATGCCCCCCACTGGGGACTAAGCCTCAACCCTGGCATGTGCCCTTGACCGGAATAAAACCCAGGATCCTTCAGTCTGCAGGCTGATGCTCTCTATCCACTGAGCCAAACCATCTAGGGCTAGTTGTATTTTAAATACAAGTTAGTATGGAAACATTTATATTTGCACTATTTTTCCCCTCGAAGTTATATTACATACTGTTTCAGGCAGTCAGTAGTAGGTTGGGAGGTTTTCCTTATTTTTTCTACTATTATAATTGTAAATGGAATTTATAGACTAGTATGTAAATTATACAGAATATTGAGGCTTGATTGCTTGCTAAATTAATGCAATTTTATTTGAAACATAGTCTATTAAGTCACTGAAAATGCATATCCAGAAGGTTATTTGAGTTAGTATTCAGATGCAAACAGACTGAGTTTTTCATGGCTCTCACTCCAGTCATTTCTGTGAGCTTTTCCCGTTCTGATCGAGGAATGCAATTGGAATTGCTCCCTGTCTAAGCCGCTGGTTATTCCACTGGAATAGAGCTCTTTAGCCTTGGTTTTCTCTACGAGCACGGCACTGCTTCCTGAGCGAGCTTAGCTAAAGAATTTAGTCTCCTGTTATGACCATGACAGTGTAGGTGTGCAACATGAGAAGTTTGTATTTTCAGAACAGTTTCTCAGAACTTTTCTTTCTTTCTTTTTTTTTTTAAGAAAATGAAACTCTTTCTTGTAGGATGAGATATTGGGTTTCCACGAACTGTGTTAAATATCTGGTTTTAAGTTACAGCGTGTAAAATGTAGGTTACTCACTATTTAGGCATTTTAATGGGAACCACAAAGAGTTTAATGATTATAATTAAAAACTGTCACTTATGTCTGATAAGTGTGATTGTCAATTTATTCTGGAGTGAAATACTAAGGGCTGTATAATTGCATCTCCGTCAGAATGTCTTGGGAATGTTGTGTCTTGCCCTCCACTCCCTCTGCCCTCACAGCACGCAGTTTGCTGTGTGGTGGGAGGAGGGATGACAGAGGAGGGGACCATTCTGGGGTGGCTGGACCAGAGCTAAGATGGAGCATTCTTTTCTAGCTAAACCTCAGCAGCTTCTTTGGTTAAAAAGTAAAGTAGGAGCAAAGTTTCTTGTTTCCTGCATCACGCCTGGATTTCGGATTTGTCAAATTGGGCTCCATTTAATTCTTAAAAACTGTAAAATAAATGTGTCTTTGTTGTTGTGAAGATCTTTTAAAAGCACAGAGAAAGTAGTTGCATAAAAATATTCTTAAAACTCCTGGAAATATCTCCTGAGAAGCAATGTTTCAGGTTTAGTCACTTCAGTGGTTTATTGAATTGACACTGCTTTATGAAAATTAAAGGAAAGCCAGTGTGATAAATATTAGAATGAACTTATGAGCAATATTGTATTATTAACTTATGAGAAATGTTATATTATGAGATAAAGATTTTTCATGATTAAATCATATTGAGTTTCTCATCAAGAGAAAGGTAGATCAACCTTTTATTTATCTTGTATGGACTTCATAACTTCACATTGAAAGTTATAAAAATTTTGTCAGTTTATTGCATACTTTGGAAATAGAAATGTGTATATCTATTTAACAATAAAAACAAATTGTTTTAGATTATTATTTTAATTAATGTTCTCCAAATATTTGAAGAGTAATTGCCATTCTTAAATTGTTATAGACATTATGTGTTATATTAATTTCAGATAAAATTAATGTACAAAACATATTAAAGGAAAACCCACAACATGTTATTTATGGTAAAACTTATAATTAATCATTTTATCTCTATTCAAATGACAAATTTACAGCAGTTTACTTTCTTTTAATAATTATTATTCTAGTAATTATCATGGGGCTCTGTCTATAAGTAATTGTTTATAATTTTTATTATGAATTTTCAATACAGAGATCATTATTGTGCTGCTACTTAAAATGTATTTGATCAATATTGACCCTTAATTCAAGCTTTCTTGTCTTTGAGAATGTTTTTTCACATAGAAGATTGACAAAAGAGGAAAGAACTCTAACCCTAAGAAGAATGACACCAAAGGCTTTGGATTGCCACAGCAGACTATGTGACATTTTGGTAGGAAGGATTTTCTTTGAATAGTGTTAGTCGAGTGATTCCATGGCATTATTACCTTCTATCAGTACCCGCCAATCCCCAAGCGTGGTAACCATTGGTATTTCCACTAATACTTCATTATCCGTGTCTCTGCTTGCCTTTATCAGATTCTTATCTGAGATATTTGCAGTGTGATCTAACTTTACAGTGAAAACAAGCCGTGATATATCTGAATATAAGAAAATAACCCAACATTTTTGCCTGTGGAAATTTTTTAATTATAAATGCTGATTATAAACATACAGGCGAATTTGAGATAGCCAATAATAATCCCTGACAATCACTATGAAAATATTGAAAAAAGCACTTAAATATGAAAAAAGGATAAATTTAATGATTCCACTGCATTAATATGATTATTCTAGAGTTATAGAGAATAGTCCAATCAATGATAATTAAATTTTATTCAGATTAACTGAGACTTAATTTGCACACACACACGGTTATTAAAGTATATATGTCTTATTTCAAGTTATTATTAAATTTATTTTTTGGCCTGAAAGCTTTTTTGTTTTTATTGTTAAACATGTATCTTAGACTATCTTTATATGATTATGTTGGAATTTGACATGATTAGGAGACTTTTTAGTTCCATGGTTAGAATAGTGTTTCTAGACTAGTTGCAGGATTTTGTTCCTAAACCACATTGATTGAATTAATTACACTGTTCTGGAGTCTCTTACACAACATTTGCCTTTTTCAAAAAGTAGACTTCTGATTGTTTTCTGTCTCCTATTTTTTATTTTTAAAAATATCTACATCACCGCTTAAATGTCTTAGAGCCTATGTTTTTACAACTATTTTTATGGCCACGAAATAAATATTTTATATATTGTGACTGCAAATGAAGTGCTATTTTTGGTTTGTAGATCTTACATTGTTTCTCTGTCCTGGGGCTAGTACAGTTATAACTTAGATGGTAAGCATATTGCCAACCCAGATCAGATATACTGCTATGTGCTGATAGGGAAAGATATAAATTCAGGTTTCTCTGATGCTCTATCCAGTATCAAAAACACCTGAATCTATATCCCAGCTCTCTGTTTATTGACCGTGTTATCCTGGACAACTTTCCGAGTCTTGAGTTCTTTATCCATATACGTAACAGAAATAACCCATATCTTTCCCCTAGGATTAAAGAGATGTTAAGATGTGGTAAAGATTAGAAACACTAAATGGTGGCAATGTGTACAAACAACCTTCCTTCCCAGTTGGAGAAGCCATATTTCACAGTTTTAGAGGTTAACATACATACATACTTATGCAGCAAACCTCTGCCTTGAGTAAATGTATGAGTACATATTTACTGAGTTCCTACTATTTGCCAGGCTCCGTTCTAGATTGTTGAGACACGTGATTTAACGGAACAAAGATCCCAGTCCTTGTGGAGCTTACTGTTTTAGAAAGTATCACAAGCTTTCCTTTAAGCTCACTAGTGTTTGTTTCAAACCAGGCCAGCAGTCCTAGCTATCTGTTTCCGTGGCGCACTCTATGCGCATATTCCCATGAACTAATGGAAAGAAGGAAAAGTAGAACAGGATTAAGAGTTATATATTTCTCATATAAAAAGACGTTTATGACTTGTTTTAAAAAGACAAACAATATAAAGGAAATTGAGTAAATGATATTAACAGGTAGCGCACAAGGAAGGACTGCAGATGGCTAACAAGTTCACGGAGAGCTGCCCAGGCTCACTAGTAACATGGGAAATGCAAATCCAAGGATATCCGGTACTCTCCTCATAAAATTGGCAAAAGGGAAAAATATCGATATCATCCAGTGTTGGTGAGGGGATGGGGGAAATAAGCACATTTCAACATAGGGATGTGAATTGTAACTTTTTTGGAAAGGGATCTGTATTCGGTAGCAAAATGAAAAATGAAAAAAATGTGATCATGCCCCTGATTCAGCTATTGAACTTTTAGTAAACTTCCTTTTAGAAATGCAAGTACCAATATATACAATGATGTAAACTTTTTATCAGTGTGGAGGTCAATATAGAATCTACTGTAATGTTTTCATTATAGTAGGTGCTTAGTAAACATTTCAGTCATTCACTAATTGAAAAGTCTATATCCAAAAGCTTTTCCCCCCTCTCTCATATATATCTGCTCCTTAGGTGAAATGAAAGCTATTGTTAGCAAGGTACCTTTGTCCAGAAATGATTTTCCTGCTGAGTTTGGACTTTTCTTGATAATAAGAGTGAGCCAAGCAAGGGTAAGAACAGAGCCCATAATAAAGTAACTTCCTTCTTGATTACCATCAGTCTCCAAAAATGTAAACTGGGCAAAGCTTAATGAACTTGATACATTCATTTGGTCTATTATTCCAAAGTTTATTGCTTGCTAAGTCTTGGGAGCCGGGGGGGGGGGGGGGGGGGGTAGGGGGGGGCGGGGGAGGGTGAGGAGGGATTTATTCATGGTCTTTTTACCTACAAGGAGTTTACAGTTCTGCAGGTTATAAATATGTCATCAATTCCATGTCACTAAATTGCTAATCTTCATCTTAGGTTAAGGTTTTATTACATGCTTATTATCAACTTTACACAACAATCAAAACCTCTTCGTTTCTAACCCATAAATACATACTTAGTGAAGGAGATGAAGCAGGGGTGTGCTCATGCCCTGAAAACAAGTGAGAAGACAATTTAGAACTCCTATAAAAAGGGCACCATGGACACTGTGTGTCGGGTCCCAGTAGACTCAGGCCTCATATTCTAGTTTAAGAAGCTTTGCTTAGACTAATCTGCTAAAAATGCTTCCATTTAGTGAAACTTCTATTCTTCAAGCCCAGAGTTTTAAGCAGGAAAATGTGTTCTAGTAGGCATTTATCCCCAGGATTCTCATTGTGAAACTATTGGCTTTTATTATATTTATATTTTATATACTTATCTTTAAATAAAATAATCAAAAGAATAAAATTATATATTTTATATAATATAAAATATTACATTAAATGTGTTCAAGAAAATATTTACTATAATTACTTAATATGACAAAATATTTTTATAGAGTTATATTTATATCTTATTATATATTCCTTTGGAATTAGGTGTACTGTGCCAGAATGACTATGATTTTATTTATACCTATACATTAGTGTCCACTGGTATATTATGCATTTTTAATTCTTGTGAATATCTTTGGGTAGCATTAGACTCATATTTCTGGCAACACTTGGGCTTTTTTATTATCTAATTTCCAATTCATTGTTTTTTGTTTATTGTGAGTAAGGAAAGCACATAACCAAGTTGGCTGGATTATGTTTGAAGTAAGTGTTCCTAGGCCCAGAAGGAAGGCCCACAGTTATCTCCTATGTGTCAAATGCATGGCCTTCCTTCATGGACACATGTGTAGGGTATTTTGACTACTGGGGGCCTTGTTACTTATTTGTTTGTTTTACTTACTGGTTTTGGCCATATTCTGAAGCATGAAAGGTGTCAGATGATTTGCCAAAGGTATCTGCCAGTAGGAGAACTTAATTAATGTTTGCTACAATTCATGAGATTTTCTTTCTATATATCTATCACATAGTATTAATGATGACACAACTTTTATAGGTCTCATTTACATATGCTGAAAAAAAGCTTCACTCTTGAGGTCAAATTTGTAAAGAAAAAAAAATTTGTCAGAAAGCCTTCAATTTCATGTGGAATCTTGCAAGTAATTTATTAACAGAACTTTCAGTTTACAGGAACTTGTTTTGTCATTGGAAGGCATTGCTGGAATGGGAGGTGCCATGAACTGACATTTCAGTCAGACCTGAGTTTGAACCACTGTTCCTTTATGAGGTGAGGTTAGAGTGAGTTATTTAACCCCTCTGAGCCTCGGTTTCTACATCTGTAAGATGGGAGAGCAATACTGCACTTCCCAGTGTGTTGTGGAAAATATTACAAATACAACCAGCCTCGGGCCGGGCCCTGTTCCCGCCCTTAAGGGGTGGTTTGGCGTTTAGTCACCACACACACATATTGTTTGCGATGAATTACTGCTGCACCGGGTAAACCATGATGCTGGCTGCAGGAATGTACTTTTCAAAATCGTTCTTTTTCTTCTCATTAGAAGATAAAAGAATAAACGATGAGACAATCCTAAAGAATGTACATCTCCATGTTGTGGCTGATTCTCAACAAAAGGGCGAAGCCATTTAAATAAAGGATTTCTGTTGGATTTCCAGCTAGAGAAATGAAACATTTTCCAAAATGCTATGTGATAATTTCCTGATGTGTTCCTGGGGGGAGAGGGTCCATTTTTTTTTTTTGCACATTCATCATGGCTCTTAAACTGAGTAAGGATGAAAAGCATGTAGTACTTGCCTTGTTCTTACATCAGAAGAATTTTTTCTTTTGTCCATTTCATGCTTGTTTCCAAAGGCTTAAAATGAAAGCTTTGTTTCTGCAATAATGGCTTAGTGTAGGCTTACGTTGTTGATCCCCTCGGTAGATGCAATGTAATCCACTTTGGTAATGTGAATTTTTAAACAATCCTCGGCCTTTGCCATTAACCCTTCTCTACTAATGATAATACTCTCCACAAACTACAAAGGAGCCCGGGCCCAGCTGAACAGTAGGTTTGGAGCTCACTTAGCTGAATTTGCATTTCTTATTTTAGTAGCAGTGAATTGCTGAGCATATGTTGAACTTCATCAATACCAAATGTGGAAGAGGTGATTGTGAAACTAGCGTTCAAGTGCGAGCATTCAAATACAAACACGGGAAACGAGGGGGAAATAATGATGAAACGAATCACAAGTGCTTCCCATCCAAAATTTCCCTCCAAGGGGCTTTGGCTGCTGTTGCTTTTTGCAATATTTTTTAACTTGACCTGTTGCTTTGCTCAATACATTGTAGTGCAAATGTCCCCCATACAGCTGCACAGGAGTCACTTGTCCCCTCCTCGGTTCAGGCTACTTGGATAATAACGCACTTTGCACACAAGCTTGGGAACCTATTGAATGTTTCCTGCATCTCAAGCCCTCGGAGCCTGGCTCAGCGGCTCGCCACGTTGCTTTAGGAGAGAAATGGTAAATTAGCGAAGAGTAATTTTATTCCATGACATATTTTCAAACTAACTTTGAAAACACATTTCCACTTAGTGTTTGGGTTCCACTTTGGGGACTTGGGAGAGGTTTCCTGCATTTGGTTAAGTAATAGAGACGGTGGACGGCTAAATTAAGATGTTCTTTGGGGATTTATAGATATTTAAAGTTTTGCCTAAACTAGAGAGGACTTTACAGCGATTCCTATTTGAAGCTGTGGTACTGTATGCCTTCAGGGCTATGGATTTAATAAACAAAAGATCTGTCTCTGAGCTTGGTGCACAGTAGGGGGCGGGCGTAATTATATACTTTAAAGGGGAAGGACTGTCGTTATTATTTCACATGTATTGAGTGCCAACATTTCGCAATGTCGTTGTATCTGACATAGAATTACACACAGTCCTTGCTCAATGGACTATCTATTTAAATTAGACACAATCTAAATATTTCTCTTAAGTAGTTCCTGTGTTTTCCAGTTTGTTACACAGTGCATTGTACAACTACAGAAATATTATTGCAATTGCAAACATTATTTAAAACTATGAAGGCTTTCAAAGACAGAAGATAAAATGAGATGTGATTATTGAACTATAAATTACTCCTATTTTTTGGGTTTTTTTCCTTCAACTATTATTATAGATCTAACTTAGAATAGGAAACAAGAGGGATATTGCATTGAGAAAATTATGGATGCACCCTTTTGATTTTTACATGGGAAAAAAATTATAATTTAGCAATAATAATGGCCCATATTTATTTAACTGGGTTTGGAATTATATTTATTTGTGTTTTTTTAAATTCAATTTTGTGTGTGTGTGTGTGTGTGTGTGTGTGTGTGATTTTTTAAAAAATTTCTATCAGTCTGAAATTCCACAAGGGCCAGGATCAAATTGCACATATTAGGCACTCACTAAAAATTACTGAAGGGATGAATGCAAAGGGTGTGCAAATGGATTTCCCTGTCAATCATTTTCTCAGGACCATTTTTTCATTAGATTTTAGAGCCTGAGGGGATACTGCTACACTGGCTTTGGGCCAGCACTAAAAAAACAAAAACAAGCAAACAAACTGAAAATCTTCCTGGGAATTCTGTCAAGGAGTCCTTGTTTCGAATGTCTTCTTTCTAATAAAGCTGTTTCTGGTCTCTGAGCAAGTCCCGGGCGTGAGGATTGGCTCTGAGGGCTGTGGGGGGCTCAGGCTGCTGCGATCCCTGCCAGTGATCAAAGGGCTCTTTCTCATGGGATGATGGTGTCCAGGGAGGTGTCCCCATATACAGCCGTCAGCTTATTGACCTGCTGTGTGGACACACGATTTCTATCAACTGTGTTATAGGCCAGAGAGTATTAGGGAAGATGTGCAGGTAACATGGAGAATAATGTATGTCTCCCTGTTGGTGCGGGTCCAGCTGCAGCCTGTTCCTTCAGTTCCGTCTTGATCTCAGTGCACATCGATTCTCAGTTGTAAGACTTTGGCTGTCCTTTCAGTGGTCAGAATGGAGGACCCTTGACATCACCATGCAGTTATCCAGCCCTCAGTTTGCATTTTTGGTCTGCTATGTACTATCTGTATTACCTAAGTCAGGTTACTTAGCTTTTCTAAGTCCTCACCTGCTTAACTTTAAATTGGGAATGATAACAGGACTGAGCTCTTAGATTTCATGTGAAAATTAATCTAAGCTATGTACAGTATTTTGCACATAACTGCTCTATTACTATATTACTGTTATTCTTATTGTAAATTACTCTGTATCTCAGAGTGTCATGGTCAAGTACAAATATCAAAAAGTCTGATGCATATGTGTGTGTGTGTGTGTGTGTGTGTACGTGCATATCTACTCTTTTGATTTAAAATACAAAATGTTGCCCTGGCTGGTTTGGCTCAGTGGATGGAGCGTTGGCCTGCGGACTGAGGGGTCCCGGGTTTGATTCCGGTCAAGGGCATATGCCTGGGTTGCGGGCTCGGTCCCCAGTGGGGGGTGTGCAAAAGGCAGCCGATCGGTGTTTCTCTCTCATCATTGATATTTCTAACCCTCTCTCCCTCTCCCTTCCTCTCTGAAATCAATAAAAATATATATTAAAAAAATAAAATACAAAATGTTGATATTGCAAAACAATTTTATAAGAAATTATCATTCTAATCTGCCTACACTACAAAGGTAAAGCTTAGGAAACAGGGTGATGGTCCCCTCTTTAACCATCACAGCCACTCTGCCTACTTCCTCCTGCCTACACATCCCCTTCTTTAAGCTCCTTATGCTTCTACTAGGATACCAGGGTACGATTCGAAATCGCATGGCGCTGCCCACCCTCCGGTCTGGTCCGGCCCTGCCTCCCTCTCTGGCCCTTGAAGCAGCTGCAGCCACTGCTTATCAGGCCCTCCCCCAGCACAGGTGCACGGAGGCCCCTGCCCCCCCGCCCCTGAGGCTGCGTGTGATATGTATGTGTATGTATGTATATATGGCATAGGAAGGAATATATATATATGCTATGTTTCTGGTCTCTGAGCAAGGCCTGGGCGTGAGGATTGGCAGTGAGGGAGTGTGCTAGGTCCCTCCTGCTCTAAGCTTCCTCCTGCCCCAGTTGAACCTGAATACTTTTTCATTTAAGCCTTGACTTCTTACTCTCGGCAATGGTCTCACTTTCTACTTTGGTGAGCCTCTGACCTAATTTCTTGAAATATTTCCTCTATTTTCCTCAACAATTCTTCTCTTTACCCCTAGGCCTTTTTTCTCCCCTCCGGTTTCAGAACACAAAGAATTTCTATAATATTCAAAGTCAGTAATTATGTCTTACCCTCCATGGAAACCTCCCGTCAGTTGCTCCTCCAATCCTCAGTCGTTTCCCCTTTTTCTCGTATTCTCTCCTTTATGCCCTCAAGCTTCCCTTTATCTGTTTGTCTTCCATTCACTCATCACACACTCTTCTCCCTGCCTCTTGGCTGAGGTTGGGATTCCAGAGCTCACTTATGTCATCACCAAATCTGCTGGTCTCTGTAATCACTTAGCTTTCTTTACCCTCCCTGCTCCCTTTCCTCATCCCTGCCTTTGTAGGTTCGTGGGAGGGTTCTCCTCTCCTGTGGAGTTCTCTTTCCCTCTTTCCTCTCCCTCCACTTCTATGTAGGCCTTACCTGTCCAATATCACGTGTATGTAGACAATGTACAGATCTGTATATCCCTCTCCAACCCGTTCTCAAGCTCCAGGCCTTTAATCCAGGACCTTGTGCTAGACACCCCCATCTGTCTGATTTTGAAACAACCCCACTCAGCCATCTAAAAGCTGAACTTATCATTATAACCTTTCCTCCAAACTAGGGTCTCCTTGTGGTTTTCTCATTCTGTTAACAAGCCCACATTCTACCCAGAAGCCCAGGCTGCAAGCCACTGAGTCGTTTGATAGTCACTTCATTGCCAAAATTCTGCTGATTTTTCCTCCATATGGTCCTACGAATCTGCCACTTCCTTGCTTTCTCTGGGCCTGGCCCATACTGCTTCTTACTCTGCTAATAACCAGCAATTCCTCCCTGACCACACCATTTCTAGTCTCTCTAGAACCTGAGACACATAAAGTCCAAATGGCTTGACCAGCCATTCAGGGCACTGGCTCACAATGACTAGCTTCTGGCCTGGGACCAGCATATCTAAACACATATAGATATTTCCCTGATGCTCAGGCCCAAGGAGGCTGCCCAGAGGAGACCTCACTGTGAGAAGAAACAAGAAATACTGTCTCACACTCTGCTGCCCATTCACTGGAGTGGAATCAGGACAAGGAGAGTCCAGAGCATGAAGAACAGAGCGCAGCACCTGCCTTAGGACAGGCCAGCCAGATTCCAGGCACATGGCTCCTGCCTGCCTTGCTCCCCAGAACCCCCCTTCACAACTGAGCCCTTTGTGAATGCTGGGCCCTCTCTGCCTGCTATGCTGCCTATCTTTCTTTCTGTTTGTTTAATCCGACCATTTCTTCCTCACCCACGTTTATGTCTCACTTCCATGAAACTCCTCTGAAATAAAATCCAATCCTGTTTCTCCAATAGTGGGACTATTTCTTTAAGGACAATCATGTATTACTCTCCTTAATTATTATATTCTATTAGAGGCCCGGTGCATGAAATTCGTGCACAGGGGGAGGAGTGGAGGGGTGTCCCTCAGCCCAGCCTGCGCTCTCTCCAATCCAGGACCCCTCGGGGTATGTCCTACTGATGGTTGGATTGGGCCTAAACTGGCAGTTGGACATCCCTCTCACAATCCGGGACTGCTGGCTCCTAGCCACTCACCTGCCTGCCTGCCTGATCGGCCCCTAACCACCTCTGCCTGCCAGCCTGATTGCCCCCTAACTGCCCTCCCCTGCTGACCTGATCGCCCCCTAATTGCCCTCCCCTGCTGGTCTGATCGCTCCCTAACTGCTCTCCCCTGCCAGCCTGATAGCCCTAACCGCCTCTGCCTCAGCCCCTGCCATCATGGCTTTGTCCAGAAGGATGTCTGGAACATGCCCAGTCTAATTAGCATATTACCATTTTATTATTATAGATGTCTTTTGCCCAAAAAAGAAAGTTGATGCTGAAGCCCCATTTCCATTCCCCTAGTCTCTAGCACAGAGCTTTTTAAAGTCTTTGATGATGAATTTTCAGGACGACACAGACGAATGGTATTAAACATTCATTACAATGTACTCTTTATTACACCTTGTCAATATAGCATCAGGCTCTAACCACCAACTCTCAGGGACACTATGCCACTGGATTAGGTGAATAAGTACTGTTTTAAAGATGCTTTAGAACTTACGAGTCCTTTCATAGAAAAATGGCATTAGATCCTCATAAAAATCCTGTGATGTAAGTACTTTTATTATCCCCATTTTGCAGATAAAAAGACTAAATATCTTTGTGTTTAAAAGAGCTGTTCTCTTTGTGAGAGTGGAAAGACTATGGAGTTTAGAGCAGGAATATCCCACATGAGCAAATATATTAACACATTTAAAGTTCTTCTTAAATTCTAAGGAGAACATTTCAACTGAAAATGTATTTTGACCTTGGATTTCCAGAGTATTTATCCATATCAAGATTCTGATATTTTGCTTTCCAGGAAGAGTAAGCCAGCCTTTCAGTCAAATGTCACTGAAGAGAGTAAGGCACTTGGAAAAGAGAATGATGCTGTCTTTTAACCCTTAAAGGGTTGGAAGGAATTATCAGAACAAATGCTTATAGGTACACACATATATATTTAAAATTAGTGGAAAATGAGAGCTGTAATATAAATTGAATAAACAAGATTTAAAGACTTCTTTAAAATTTATGGCAAATGCACATAAGTTTCAATCTAAATTTTAACCTTTTTTTCTGTTTATTTTTCCTGCAAAAAAAGCAGATGAGGGAACAAATCCATTATCTATGCAGATACAAGAATTCAGACAAAATGGAAAATGTCCTTAACATTCTATTGAAAAAGGAATATTCCATTTCATTTCATTGAGCTGTAGACCTTATTAGGTACAGAAAAATTCCTGGTTGGGCAGCATCAAGATTATGTAGGAGAAACAGCTAGGCAGAAACTTTCATAGGCTCAATTAAGTTACTCTGTCACTTAAAGAATTCCCATAAGGTAAGGTGTTGTTGATTTTTCCTCTTTAATTCTTCCCATGTGTCTTGCACAGTATATTGCATATAATGTGTTCAATTTATATTCATGAAATCATTTACTTTATGCCTAAAATAATATTTTTAATTTGTAAGTTCATAACATGATCCTTAAGATACTTTGAAGAACATTTGATTAATGACAACTGAAAATTTGCAAGGCGGAAGTATTTAAACACGTAAGGAGGGGAAGACATAATAAGATGGTAAGCAGTTGTGTGTGGGTGGGTGAGGAGGGGGGAGAATGAAAAGCAAGTCAGGACCATAGGGTGGTGAAATGGAGCTTGCTGCAAAGTGACTGAGATTGGCCAGGCATTGTGGCAAGACCTACCCGGTTTGAGGACCAAATCATGTGGCATTTGCGACCCCTGGAGTAGAAACCTTGGACTCAGGATCTAGGCGTGACAGCACCACTTTTGCTATTTCCATATTCCCAGTGCTTTGGGGCAGTTGACATGATGTAGAATATTGTATTGGTGAGGCACTGCTCACCCCACTGGACTAGGTAGTCCCCAGCTCTCGTCCATTGGTGTTAAAGCAGAGATGGTCATTATGGGGATATTCTTTTAGAGACTCTTTTAAAACAGGAGGATGATGTAATGATGTAACCAAAGGGGAAAAAAGTACAAGTTCTCAATAACCCCTGCAAATAGAATCAGAAAAAAGGAAAAGCCATTGGAAGCCATGCAGCCTCCCTCCTTCCTCCTTCCTCTCCCTCCCCCTTCCCCTCCCCCTCCCCCTCCCCCTCCCCTCCCCCTCCCTCTCCCTCCCCCTCCTTTTTTTTCCTTTCTCTATTCCTCCCTTTCCTAAGCTCTTCCCTTCTACTTCCTTCACTCCTCTGCTCCTTTGCCCCCTTTCTTCCCCTCTTCCTCCTTATCTTTCACCAAGTGCAAAGAGAAGCTGTTATAGAAGCTGGCTTTCTAACTGCTCTCACGTTTCTGAAAGACTCCCATTTAGTTTAGGTCAGTAATGGCGAACCTGTGACACGCGTGTCAGAGGTGACACGAGAACTCATTTTTTTGGTTGATTTTTCTTTGTTAAATGGCATTTAAATATATAAAATAAATATAAAAAATGTAAGTCTTTGTTTTACTATGGTTGCAAATATCAAAAAATTTCTATATGTGACACAGCACCAGAGTTAAGTTAGGGTTTTTCAAAATGCTGACACGCCGAGCTCAAAAGGTTTGCCATCACTGGTTTAGGTTGTTCCTTCTCCTTAAAGGAACAACCTAAACTAAATGAGAGTCTTTCAGAATAATGCTCTGGGGCAGTGGTTCTCAACCTTCCTAATGTCGCGACCCTTTAATACAGTTCCTCATGTTGTGGTGACCCCCAACCATAAAATTATTTCCGTTGCTACTTCATGACTGTAATGTTGCTACTGTTATGAATCATAATGTAAATATCTGATATGCAGGAAGGTCTTAGGCGACCCCTGTGAAAGGGTCGTTCGACCGCCAAAGGGGTCGTGACCCACAGGTTGAGAACCGCTGATTTGGATGAATCTCAAAACATAATGTTAGGTAAAAATTCAAACCAGAGAAAAAGCATGATTCCATTTCAAAAACAGCCACGTTAATATAAGAAAAGGCAGGAGAATGAAAAATCAAAAGTCTCCTTTTTAGGAAGGAGAAGAAAGGAGGAAGGAGTTAGGGGAAGGCAAACAGAAGTCTTTAGAAGTGATACCAATCATTGTTTCTATGAGACTGTTTTTGTTTTGTTTGCTTGTTTGGTCTTTAGATTTTGCACATAAGTGAAACCATGAAGTATTTGTCTTTCTCTGACTTATTTCACTTAGCATGATACCTTCTAGAGCAGTGGTTCTCAACCTTCCTAATGCCGTGACCCTTTAATACAGTTCCTCATGTTGTGGTGACCCCCAACCATAAAATTATTTTGTTGCTACTTCATGACTGTAATTTTGCTACTGTTATGAATCGTAATGTAAATATCTGGTATGCAGGATGTATTTTCATTGTTACAAATTGAACATAATTAAAGCATAGTGATTAATCACAAAAACAATATGTAATTATATATGTGTTTTCCGATGGTCTTAGGCGACCCCTGTGAAAGGGTCGTTCGACGCCCAAAGGGGTCGCGACCCACAGGTTGAGAACCGCTGCTCTAGGGAAAAACAATAACAACACCGTCTTACAGGACAGCTTTAGTCTGTTGTCCAGTAAACTATGATGCAATTAACTGTGGCCAATGGCACAGGTCAGGAAATCCAAGCCCACCCCTGTATACTGGAGAATGTAGGTGTAGGGCTAAGGTGTGGCAGATTAAAGAAGAAAACAGGAGAAAGAAAAAGAAAATATTAATTTAGCAAAGTAAATATCCTGAAAAGTATCTGCAACACCCGTCTTCCAAATCATTACCTCAGATTACTAAAATGTAACTTGCCTTTATATAAGTACTAGAGTTGCACCGATGGGGTCCCTTGGCCTTGCTTGCGGGTTCAGGCCAAAACCGGATTTCCGACATCCCCTGAGGGCTCCAGATTTCAAGAGAGTGCAGGCCAGGCCGAGGGCCCCCACTGGTGCATGATCGGGGCCAAAGAGGGACTCGGGAAGTTGGCCAGCCAGGGCGGACCGCGGGAGGGCTCCAGGGCGTGTCCAGTCCATCTTGCTCAGTCTCGACCGGCTGGACCCCAACAACAAGCTAACCTACCAGTTGGAGCGTCTGTCTGCCCCCTGGTGGTCAGTGCACGTCATAGCGATTGGTTGACGGGTCAACTGTCCCCTGGTGGTCAGTGCACGTTATAGCAAGTGGTTGAGCGGCCTTAGCATATCATTAGCATATTACGCTTTGATTGGTTGAACGGATGACTGAACACTTAGCATACTAGTATTAAGCTTTTATTAGATAGGACCAGGTATTTTGTCTGTAGCTTGATTAAGGTTTGTTATAATCCCTAAGTAGCAGGTTACAGTTTTTGTAATGTTGCTATAAAGAGCATAATCACTTATTCTTCCAAATTTTTATATTAGATAATTAATATAGATCATACCTGTATTATTTTTTGAAAGCATCTCCTTTACATAATAATTACAAATATTCTGCCCTAAATTTCATCAAAGTTTATTTTAAGAAATAATCCTAAATGGAAC
Source organism: Myotis yumanensis (assembly GCF_028538775.1). Classification (NCBI taxonomy): domain Eukaryota; kingdom Metazoa; phylum Chordata; class Mammalia; order Chiroptera; family Vespertilionidae; genus Myotis; species Myotis yumanensis. The sequence continues at coordinate 229,547,792 of NW_027223752.1, read as the reverse complement.
ATTCGCAGTTGCTGTAACTTTGACATGAAGGACACCAATCCTTCCTTATGCCCATTGGTATCTCTCATTTAAATATCAACACATGGTCTCACTCATATGTGGAATCTAATGAACAATATAAATTGATGAACAAAAATAGATCCAGAGACATAGAAGCATTGAGTAGACTGTCAAACCTCAGAGGGAAGGCAGGGGAGGGTGGGGTGGGCGGGAAGAGATCAACCAATGAACTTGCATAACCCATGGACACAGACAATAGGGTGGTGAAGGCCTGGGGTGGGGGCCGGGGTGAGCTGGGAGAGGCCAATGGGGGAAAATGGAGACATATGCAATACTTTCAACAATAAAGATTAAAAAATAAATATATATCAAAACAACTAAATGACTCGTTGAATCCCAAACTGGAAGGGGTTTAGCTCTCCATAAACAAAGCTTTTTCTTTATATTTGACCATAGTTTTATACATGCTGTGCAATCAATAAATATCTGCTTCATGATAAAGGAATAAATGAACGGCTGAAGGAATTCATCTTAGCTTTTGCTGTGACTACCAGAAATTCAGTCCTCGGTTTTGCTTAAATGGTGGTGGCTTTTCTTAGATAAGTGTTCCTGCTAGGTTCTTGCTCATCCTCATTTACTATGTTAATGTTCTTTTAGGACTGTACTCTATCTGTGCCCTTCAAAAATCTGTTTTAGAAGTCGTTGGAGTATAAATAGCGTGAAAAGTAAACTGCATATCCTGACATTTACAGTGGTGAGGATAGTTCCTGCTAAGGATGACTCAGCCTGCAAGTCAAGTTAATGGAGGGCTATCTAAATATATTTTAGAATAATTTTGATCGCAGAACAGCTCTTCTGAGACTCTAGTGTTTCTTGTTTTGTTGCTGTTTTTCTTCCCATCAAAACGGTTCTCACTCTATGCAAAAAGAAATGCATTATGACTCAGTTTGGCTAATTTTATGAAATGAATGTTTTGAGGGCACTTAACTCTCTTGAAGCCTGTCATAAGCCCCACATTTTTTCACTGTATGAACCCGTTTGGGTCTCTGTACCTCAGAGAGCACAGCTACCCATCTTGCTCATTTCCACATTTGAGCTTTTATTCTTTCTGGATCTCTCTTTGCATGTGCCTGCTTTTTTTTATTTTTTTATTTTTTTATTCTTCTTTTCAACTATTTTAATTTTGTCTTGATTTTCAAAAGCTGGCTTAGGTTTAACCTCTGTTGGTAAGACTTAATGAACTCTAAGTGACTCTTATTCCAAGTCTCCTTGGAATTACTACTCAGTTTTTACTCTATTAATTTGCCCTTATTTGTCTGACATGTTGGAAGTATTCTGAAGCCTTTTTTTTTAAAGCATGGGAATGAGTTCAGACTCTCCAGTTAGAAACTTTGCTAAGTGTTTCTTAAACTGCGCCTTCTTTTCCTTTTTAGATTGTCCACTAAGCACACAATTCAGTGTTCTGTGAGGCTAAGGAATGCTCATTCAATGATGTTGCCTCCTCGACTCTCAGATTAAAACACAGAATATGGATTATGTTTGTTTTAACAAACATTTGGTTAGGAATTAGCACGGGAATTGTTTCCTGAAAGCTTAAATTTAAACTTCCAGAGCTGCAGCATACTTTTTGATAATGTCAATACATTCAGCCCTTTGGAACAACAGGGCTCTAGGCTAGTTTCTTTGTTTCTTCTCCTATTATTCCTATACTTTCCAGATTGATGGGTGCATATGGCTTTAATTAGCAAGTATATGCTGAGGGCATGCAGAGCTATAGCTTTTTCCCTGGCTTTTCTAATAAAGCTAGTTTCTAACAGCAACATTTGCCAGATTATTTTACTGTATTATGACATTAAACATGGACCAGCACACAGGTCTGCCTGGTTGGGAGTGATACCTTTCCCCCTCTCACTGCTTATTTATTTTCCAGGAAACTAATTTAGTTTGGTTATAAAATGAAACCTCAGAATTCCGTATAAATGAGTTAGGTTATATAATATTGATAGCTGGGCTGAGGGAGATCCTATAATAAATAAATAAAAATTCTGAAAAAAAAAATTTATTTTAAAAATGAACACATGAAGCTATATTGCTTTTATTGCATACCTTTAAGACTGGAAATGACATTGAATAATTGTTTTTCTTCCTTCTTTTAATTAATTGGCTAGTATTCTTTATAATTAGTATGCAAAGACTATTACTAAAGTGTTTTAAAATTAAAAGTAGTTTATTTTATTTCACTGGAAAATCGGCAAAACTCACTCTTATTCTGCTAAGTGATTAACATTTTGAAAACTTATTATAATTAAAATTTAAGCAATAAATGTTCCAAGTATAATTTATGCTTATGTATCAAAAGTTAAAATGATATGAAACCAATGAGCACTGTGAGCTCTGCCCTTATTTGATTATCTACCTTATTTGAACTTGACAGTCTGATTTAGGTCAAAGCCATCCCCACGTTGCCTGTTTCACATATGTGTACGAATATGGACCTTTCAATCTGAAGCTTCTGGACATGTATTAATTTTTCAAACAATCTCAATGACCACATGGGCCATGATGCATTTGGCTTTTAGGGCATGCTCTACATTAAATAGTTGTAGAAAATGAGAGACATCAGGATTGTATAGAGTGCAGTGGTCATCAAAGTGTGTTCCAGGGAACCTACGGGTTCCTGGGTGCTGTCCCAGGGATTTCAGTTCTTTGAATGGTTTAAATGGAATTAGAGGATTCAACTGATACATCTTGATCACCACTGAGGGTCCTAAAACTTTTTTTGTAGATGAAAAACTATCCAGACAAGTGAAGTCATTTGATGAGTGATACATACCAAATATTTTGCTAATATTTTAATTTGAACCCATGATTATGAACTTTTAAAAATGTTGATTTTTTTACAGAGAGGAAGAGAGAGGGATAGCGAGTTAGAAACATCGATGAGAGAGAAACATCGATCAGCTGCCTCCTGCACTCCTCCTACTGGGGTGCAGTCCCTCCCCAGCCCTGATTGTGCCCGCAACCAAGGTACATGCCCATGACCAGAATCAAATCTAGAACCTTTCAGTCTACAGGCCAACGCTCTATCCACTGAGCCAAACTGGTTAGGCGATTATGAGCTTTTAGATGGATAAAACCCTTTAGGTAAAGAGGAGAAATATATTTTATTTATATTTTTACTATTAAACAAATAATTAGTTTTTGAACTTAAAAAGTGGAAAAATACCAAACTTCTAAAATCTATAATAAGGTTAAATTAGTTAGTTAATAAACTGCATTTTCTGTTTGCAGCTTGTCTTTTTTTTTTTATCTTTAGCTCTAATTGACAGCTTTTGCCACAATAAATAGGATAGAATAAGTCATTTGAAAAACTGAATTTGGATATGTAGAATTTTCAGGAAAAATAAAAAACAATGGTTATTAGATTCCAGTATTATACTAGGCATTCCACTAGACCAGTGATGGAGAACCTATGACACACTTGTCAGAGGTGACACACGAACTCATTTTTTTGGTTGATTTTTCTTTGTTAAATGGCATTTAAATATATAAAATAAATATCAAAAATATAAATCTATGGTTGCAAATATCAAAAAATTTCTAGATGTGACACGCCACCAGAGTTAAGTTAGGGTTTTTCAAAATGCTGACACGCCGAGCTCAAAAGGTTCGCCATCACTGCACTAGATGCTGTATTTCAAAACAAAGAAAAAAATAAGGGCTCTAGGAGAAAGGAATTCACGTTCCAACAGGAAAGACAACCTGAAAATGGATGGTGGTAGAGTGGTGATGATGCTTTAATGGATAAATGGCTCTGGGCTGGGCCTTGAACTGAGAATAGTGTTCCAGAAATAAGAGCGTTGGGGGAAGGGAGGCAGAGAAAGACAGGTATAGGAAGATAGAGACACAGAGAGATACTGATTCATGATGCTGCTGCTAACCCCAGTCATGGAAGCTGGAGAATAGGGCAGAATTTGAGGAATAGGACATGGCCAGTCCCAGACATTACCTCGACATATCCAGTAACAGAAAATAGCTTAGCATTCAGGCAAGAGATTAAAGATGGAGATATCCATTCACCCACTCATTTGCTATTTCATTCATTTGTTCATTCATTCATTCATTCATTCAATATTATTGTTAATTGAGACTCAGACAATAAAATAGTCATGATGTTAGGTAAGGGAATACAAGGATAAAAAGACATGGACGATTTATTCAAGAAATGTATAGTCCATTACAGAAATTGATATATAAACAAACTTATTTAGTTATTAAGAGAATTAAAGTAACACTTATATGAAATAAGAGATATAACTACAATTTTTGTGTAATCGTGGTAAAATAATCACAATTCTTTATAATTGTATATTACATAATTATATTACATTATCCTATATTATAAAAGCCTAATATGCTAAGTGTCCAACCATTCATTTGACCCTTCAACCAGTCTCTATGATGCATGCTGACCACCAGGGTTAGCTTGCTGCTGGGGTCTGGCTGATGGGGACTGGTCAAGATGGGCCGGACACTCCCTGGAGCCCTCCTGCAGCCCCTCCCCAGCCCTGATTGGGCACCATTGGGGTCCCTCGGCCTGGCCTGTGCCCTCTCACAATCTGAGACCACTCAGGGGATGTCCACAGGCCAGGCCTAGGGACCCCACCCATGCACTGGCCCTCAAGTAATTCAATAAAGATAATTGCTTTCATGGAGACATTTCCTAAGTGTGTTTATTGCATAGAAGAAAGACCAGCATATACAGTCTGGAAGGTTTCACAATGGAGGTAGCATTTATGCTGAGGATGGATGGATGGTACCAGAAGTCCTTTCTAGTAAAACCATGAGAGTACATTTGATCTAAATAAGCCAATCAAGTACATATTTGGACTGAGAAATGAATTTTGCTCATAGGTTTCAAAGTCAGACTTTGAATTCTTCATAAAAAAAGGCCTCTAAAGTTCCTAAAACATTCTGAGCTGAGTTGATAATACTTGGTCAGAATAATGCTTGCGGTTGTCATGGGCAAAGAAGATGATCAGAGAGGTACTAATTATTTGCCTGTGGGTAATGTGCTTAGGGTCATGAATAATTCCACAGCAGACAATGCCAGGTTTTAGTTCCACCCCAACCATCCTGAGAAATACATGGGCTGCCTTCTAGAGGGATGAGTTTGCCTTACCTTGCCCACCTTCTTTAGGGTTTTGTTAAGTTCCATAGCTATTGCCCAGCCTGTGTGGCTCAATGGTACAGTGTCGACCTATTAACCGGGAAGTCATGGTTCGATTCCCGGCCAGGGCACAGATGTGAGTTGCAGGCTCAATCCCCAGTGTGGTTCATGCAGGAGCCAGCCAATCAGTGATTCTCTCTCATCATTGATGTTTCTATCTTCCTCTCCCTTCCTCTCTGAAATCAATAGAAAAATATATGTATAAAAGAAAGATAAAATTAGAATAGCTATGGAATTTTTAAAAAATGTATTTGTAATGATTTCATAGAAGAAGGGAGAGAGAGATAGAAACATCAGTGATGAAAGAATCACTGATCGGCTGCCTCCTGCATGCCCTTTATTGGGGATTGTGCCCACAACCCTGGCACACCAGAATCAAACCAGGGACCCTTCAGTCCGCAGACCAATGCTCTATCCATTGAGCCAAACCAGCTAGGGCTCTTTCTTGCATCTTTCTTTTCCTGTTACCACTTAAGTTTTGTCTTGTTTTCCCATTTAAACCTTTAGCAGTGATCTACAAACTTTCTGACTTCACACCTCTTTGGCAATATTGGCTCTGAAAATCTAGCTAAGGGATCAGTCTATTTTTTTTTCTTCTCCATCAGCTAGTGTATAGATTTTTCTTGTCAGCTGGTTTAGATTAAATCAATATTCCAAGAGACAGCACTGCTAAATCAGATGTGTTTACCAAACTCCTCTCCTTATAGACCCTGATGTTGGTTTGAGGTCTCCAAATACCACTGAAATCTTAAATGTAATTGTGCAAAGTGTGAGTGAAAATAACTTATATGGTGATAATGACGTGGTTGATGTTAGATTAGCACCATTGTGAATTCTTCCTCGTTTACTAGTATAACACAGCAGCAGTTTGGGATTTTGAGAAACCAGTTATTCTTTTCATTTGGGTCCTGTTGTGGAAGGTGGGGATAGTGATAACTTGGTGATTCACAGCATGTTTGAAAGGAAAAACTAATTAATAGCTTTAAAGCACTTGCAAAGCATGAAGTGTTTTATACATAATAATTATATAATCCCCCAAGATAGTTATTAATGTTTGCTAGCATGCACTCACTAACTGTCATTTCTCACACTCAGGTTGGGGACTTCTTTAGATTTGGGAAGGATATTTTCTTCCTTTCTCCAGAAAAATGACAATGGGGGAGGAACCTATATAATATGAGGCTTAATTTGTGCCAAAATATTCAGAAGTTAAGTTATAAAATCATGGCCTATGGGATTAAAATACTTTTGCAGATTATACAGTCCAATTTTTGACAAGGAAATAGGTGTCATAAAGTATAGGTAAATTTATAAACTCTCACTCCCCACGAGTATATTAACATTTGGTTTCCAATTGCAACAGTCTTTAGAGTAAGCCAGTAAGAAAGCCAGCAAAAACAAGTAAACAAAACTTGCTGTAGACAATTAAACTCTTTTGTAAGAAAACCCAGCTTTTGGGGGCATGGACATATATCATTATGTTGTAAATTGGTTCTGCTTTTTTGGCAAAAGTACTGTTAGAGGCAATGGTTATTCAGTTGTTATTCAGCATCTTTTGTGATGCCTGGCATGTTATTAATGTGTAACTTTCATTAAAATTCTGTATGGATTTCTGTATATTCACACAATAAATAACATTATAGAGAAAGGAGATCATGGTGACATAGGGGAAAAAAACAGTACTACTTGGAGACAAAGAATTGTGTCAGAAGGTAACACTTTCTAGGAATAAAGTGAGTGAAGTACACTTTATAGCTATTGTTATAAAATTATATTTATTTACAAAAGCAGTACTATAGATATGCAAGAGTAAATTAGGCAGTGGGTAAGAATACTGCATTCATATTGAAAAAGAGAAAATAAATGTTTTGTATGATGTTATAATCTACAAATCAATTATGATAAATGCATTTATGTTTCTAAATAGTAATCACAGCTAATTATAGCTAACAGTCCTTGAATACTGTGATGCCTGTCACAGTGTGTGGGTTTTATATGAAGTTTCTCACTAACTTTTTGTATCAATCTTTGGCACTAGTTTTTTAAAGAGCTTGGTTGAGATATAATTCACATACTATACAATTTAATTTTTAGAGTGTGTAAGTCAGTGTTTTAATATATTCATAGAATTGGGCAATCATCACCACTATCAAATTTTAAAACTTTATCATCATCCCCCCAAAAAAACCCAGTACCTATTAGAAGTATCTCTCAATCTCCATACCCCTATGCTCCTGGCAATCACTTTCTGTCTCCATGTATTTGTTGATTCTGGACACTCATATCAATAGAATCACATAATACATAGCCTTTTTTGACTGGCTTCTTATGCTTAATGTTTTCAAAGTTCTTTCCATGATGTATCATGCATTCATATGTTATTACTTTTTGCTGCAAAATAATATTCCATTGCATGGGTACACTACATTTTGCTTATTAATTCATCAGTTAATGGCCATTTGGGTTGTTTTTTACTTTTATAACTAGAGGCCCGGTGCACAAATTCTTGCACCAGTGAGGTCCCTTGGCCTGGCCTGCGGGATTGAGCCGAAACCAGCTCTCCGACATCTCCCAAGGGGTCCCAGACTGTGAGAGGGCACAGGTCAGACCGAGGGACCCCACCGGTGCATGATCAGGGCCGGGAAGGAATGCGGGAGGTTGTCCAGCCGGGGAGGGACCATGGGAGGGCTCCAGGGTGTGTCCAGCCCGTCTTTCTCAGTCCCAATTGGCTGGACCCCAGCAGCAAGCTATCCTACCAGTTGGAGCGTCTGCCCCCAGGTGGCCAGTGCACATCATAGTGACTGGTCAACAGGTCAACTGTCTGCCCTTGGTGGTCAGTGCACATCATAGTGAGCAGGTGAGCGGCCTTAGCATATCATTAGCATATTATTCTTTGATTGGTTGAATGGCTGACTAATTGACCAGACACTTAACATAAGGTTTCTATTTTATAGGATGCTGTGGTAGGCATTTATGTATCAGTTTTGTGTGGATCATTGGTTTCAATTCTCTTGTATATATACCTAGAAGTACAATTTCTGGGTCATATGATATCTCTTGAGGAACTCCCAATGTGTTTTACAAAATTGCTGGATCATATTATAATTCTACACACAATGTATGAGGATTCCAGTTTATCCATATCCTTGTCAACACTTATTATCATTTTTCTTTTATATTAGCCATCCTACTCATTTTGAAGTGGTATATCACTGTGGTTTTGATTTGCTTTTTCCTATTAACTAATGATAATGAGACTTTTTCATTGGTCATTTGTATATAATTTTTAGAAAAATTTCTATGAGAATTTTTTCTCTATTGTTTAATTAGGTTATTTGCCTTTTTATAATTGAAGTACAAGTTCTTTCTGAATTATGAATACAAGTCCCTTATTTGATATGTAACTTACAAATATTTTTTCTTATTCTGTGTGCTGTCATTACATTTTACTGATGGCATACTTTGTAGGACAAGTGTTTTTAATTTAGATGTCATCTAATTTATCTTTTTTTGTTGCTGCTGGAATTTTATTGCCATATCTAAGGAAGTATTAGCTAATCTAAGATTAAAAGATTTATTCCTATGTATCTGCTAAAACATATTTTTAGCTTATATTTTTATTTATGGTGGGAGATAGGTGTATGGTTTTATTTCTCTTCATGTGGATAGCAAGTTATCCCACCACCATTTGTCGAAAAGGTTATATATTTCACAACTTGTTGAAATCAATTGCCCAGAAACATAAGGCTTTACTTCTGGACTTTGAATTCTTTGCAATTGATATATATTTCTGTTCTTATGCCAATACCACACTGTCTTGCTTTCTGTAGCTTCTTAATCAGCTTGAAATCAGAAAGTATAAATCTTCCAACTTATTTCCTCCAGAATTATTTTGGATATTTTTGGTCCACTGTATATCTACATGAATTTTAGGATTAGCTTGTCAATTTCCTGGGATTTTGATCAGGATTGTGTTGAATCTGTAGACCAATTAGGGGAATATAGCCATCTTTAATAATATTAAGTCTTCTGATCCACACACCTGGAATAGCTCTTCATTTGCTTTGGTATTCTTTAGTTTCTTTCAATAGATATTTCATTGTTTTCAGTGCACAAATCTTGTGCTCCTCTTGTTAAATGTATTCCTAAGCACTTTTGTCTTTGTAATGCCATTGCAGATGGAATTGTTTTCTCAATTTCTTTTATATTCATTGCTAGGCTATAGAAATATAGTTGATTTTTGTATATTGATCATGAACCTGCAACCTTGCTGAATTAATTTATTAGTTCCAATTGTGTGTGTGTGTGTGTGTGTGTGTGTGTGTGTGTGTGTGTGTTCTGTAGGATTTTCTACATACAAAATAATTTCATATGTAAATAGAAGTACATTTACTTCTTTCCAGTCCGGATGTTTTTTAATATTGTTTTTCTTGCCTACTTGCACTGGCAAACAATTTCAATACAATGTTCAAAAGAAGTGGCAAGAGCAGACATTTCTGTTTTGTTCCTGATTCTTGGGGACTGCTGTTTTTCACAACTATGATGCCTGTGAGGCTGCAGGTTCCCAAGCCTACCTTGTTGCTGGGGAGTGGGAAATAGTAACAGACAAATCAAAGCATGAAAGTCTTGCTCCTTTATTACAATTTAGCTATTTTTCTTATGTTTTCAGATTGCTGCAGGCCTTTTGTTAATTTTCAGAGCTTTCAAAAAGTTAAATCTGATAATTTTGCCATTGCTTTTCATGCTTTTATTGAGTAGTACATTTTCAGAGAGTCTGACAATCATTCTAGAAGTGACACAAGATTTTTTATGGGACATAGTTAGGACAGGAAAGGAAAAACTTAGCCCAAATCAAGGTCATAATAAATATTCTTCCCTATTTTTAAAACAAAGAAAATATTTCCTCCAGAAACATTTCTTAAAAAAGTAATGCCTTCTAAATTTTTGAAAATGTCAGTTTATTTAAGAGTATCTACAAGTTTCCAGTTACAAAATGATTTAATGACGTTTTAGAAATTTTCTTTTTCTTTTCAAAACAAAAAAAAAGTATTTAGAGGAGAATATTCTTATTTATACTATTTTAAAATGAAAAGTGTTAAACTTTATAGTGTGCCATTAAATTCTTCTGAGGCGGAAAAGAAACTTTCGATGTATTAGTAGTTGATTGAGAAACTTTTATGCTTTATTTTGTGAGCTGAGAAGTTGGAAATAAGTTCACTCCATGGTTGTCAGCACACTCTGTTTTGAAACAATCAGAGTTTCTTTGAGTGGAGTAAACCTAAAGGTAAAATTCAGTTTCTTACTTCGAATCCAGCACATGCCCCTGAATCATTCTTTAAGCACTCGTTCTTACATCATCATATGATTGCACACTTTTCACCTCCCTTTTTTTCCTTGAGAACAGATTGACTTTGGAACACTCCACAGTTTGCCAGTCACATTCCAGCAGCTAAGAAATTTACTTTGTTCTGAGAGAATCTGAACCAAGCATGGAGCCTGTTCTCAAAATGTGTTCACTGACAGATGTTTCTCTCTAGTCCATTGTTGCTGCACTGGACATGGAGAAAGATGCTTTGGCCCATTGAAGTTGGCAAGACATTGATTTTTCAATATTTGTTTCAAGTGTCAAGCCACAGAGAGTTCTTTTGTTAATTTGTTTGAAAAATAATGCAGGTCCAATACACAGTATTGTATTGTTTTTATTTCATGTGTATGCATAGTGATCACTTAGGAGAAAACATTATGAAGAATGGATTCAGAAGAGAACTTGATGAAGGACTAGTTAAAAATATTTTGTCAGGCCCAGCCAGTGTGGCACAATGGTTGAGCATCAACCCATGAACCAGGAGCTCACAGTTCAATTCCAGGTTATGCACATGCCCGGGTTACAGGCTCGATCTCCAGTAAAGGGCATGTAGGTAGCAGCTAATCAATTATTACCTCATCATTGATGTTTTTTTCTCTCCCTCTCCCTTTCTCTCTGAAATCAATAAAAATATATTGTTAAAAAATATTGTCAGTTGCATTTGCTTTAGAAGGTTGCTTAGTAGTAATAAATAGATACTTGCTCCAAAGTTTGGTGCCAATTGACCTAACCAGTTGTAATTTTTGTAATATTATTCAGCTATTTTTTCCAAGTTCACTGTGATTGGCTTGATAAAAGAATGAGAAAACTCAGGAATTTATGTATTGTATCTAGAGCCATCGATTTGCATGGGAGTTACAATAAAATGACTGATGGGGATGAGCTTAAGGCATCCCACTTAAGGGACTACTTACATTTAGAGAAAGAAAAACCAGAGGAATCCCACTGAGGTGGAATAAAAGAGTGGACCCAGGAGCAGTGTGTTCCAGAAAATAGCCAGGGAGGAGGGTAACTTCTCATCCCTTGGTAACGCTTAGGCACATCAGAGTTTGCACGTGGCTCAAGCACATGCGTCAGCTTAGTGCAGTTTTGAGATTGCCCTTCTAGCCCACACTTTTCTCTCCTAAAGAGAAGAAATTTGTTTTTCTTTAAAAGTGTGAAGATGTGGACCTAAAATTAAGCCATAAACACAACTGAGGAATGGTTTTCACATGTTCCAAGTGTGAATAGGGCTGCCTGCATCCCATTAACTTTCAACTACTGACCCCTCTTCCATCATCACTGTGGTCATTTGATCAACATTCACAGCATCTTTAAATCAAAAGTGTTGATACCATGTAGGACTGCACATTATTTTCTTCTTAATATGTTTAGTGCATTATACATTTTTGTTAGAAGTTGGCTTCTGATAAAACAGTTAAGAAATATGCATACATTTTTGGGGATCTAATTGCTTCCCTATGTCTCTCATAAGAGATTCAAATTGTTTTATTAGAATTCTTTCAATAAACTACTGTAATAGGGAGTATAGTACTTATTGCTTTTTAAGGAAGGGCAGGTTTTTAACTAGCAAAGAGTTTAAATAGTAGCCACTAGATTAACTGGGAAGTTAGTTGCAGAGTCAAGAGTGAAATTTGGGTAACGACACCTAATTCAGTTGTCTCTTTAGAGCTCAGTGCTAACAGATGATAATGGTACCTGTATATAAGCTACGCCAGATATGAATTATTAAATATTTTGGGTAATGTAGACCCAAGTGGGTAAGAAGCAAAAAGGCTGATATCCACTTCCAGCAAATGGCTTAACCGTTCTTTTCTCAACCGATCCATCTTTGACCTTTTCCTTTTTGCTTTTCCTGGGTTAAAAAGAACCAAAAAAAGCCCAGCCGGCATGGCTAATGGTTGAGCGTCAGCCTATGAACCAGGAGGTCACAGTTCGATTACAGGTCAGGGCACATGCCCGGGTTGTGGGCTTGATCCCCAGTGTGGTGAGTGCAGGAGGCAGCCGATCAATGATGCTCTCTCATCATTGATGTTTCTATCTCTCTCTCCCTCTCCCTTCCTCTCTGAAATGAATAAAAATAAATATATTTGTTAAAAAAGAACCAAAAATTTGTACAGGTACCAGTTGATTTTTATTTTAAAAGAAAAAAAAGAAGATGTCACTAAATATGCCATATTTTTCAGTGGATTAAAAACCCTAAATTCAGTTGCTTAGAACCTGCTGAATAAATTAGTTGTAAATCCAAGAGAAAAGCAAGAAAGCCTGCCAACTGTCACTCATTGGAATGGAGGTGCTCATTTTGGATAAATTATTAGGTAATTTTTCAAGGATATCACTCACAAGTAAGGCCTTTTTGGTGTGTATTTAAATGATTTATTTGCAGTCTCTCATAAATTTAAATTTTTCCTCATCCACATTGTCACAGCTTGGCAGGGCTGCTCGGAAGCTTTTTCCTCCCCCATGTTCGCATTACAGAGGATGGAGGTAATTTTTTTAATATCTGATGCTGAAGAGGGGCAGCGCTCTCCCGCCCACGCTGGTCAATTTTACGGCATCAGTCCACTGTTGGTCACAGTGACTCCCCTCCTGATGGCGAAAATGACTTCCATAACATTCAGGGAATTAAGCCGGTGCCGCAAGCTGCCCCTGAAAGTTTTAGAACGTGGCCCTTTGATGTCAGCTCTGGGGCAGGCTATTCCCAGCATCACTTTTAGTCAGAAATATGGAGGTGTGTATGGGCACGGGATTTACATATCTCACTCCCCTGGAGCCTCCTGGTAAATAATAGACATGAGCAGGCAGTCTGGCGTGTATCAAGGCGAATCCACCTTTTTTCCTGACACACAGAGTGAAGCTTCTTTTGGGCTAAGGGCTACATGTAGTCAGGGTAAGTAGGCTCATGAGCCCACTGTCTGAACCTTTTGTAGTAAAGAAATAAGTAAAAATGGAATGTATGATTTGAAGAGATCAGGGAAGAGTTCCTCTGCTATTTATGCAATCCCTGTTTGTGAGAACAAATGCCAACCATCTACTGTTCTCTTGATCAATAAATGGACTAGGAGGTTAACGGAATATTTTGACAAAATGTCATACATTATGCATTCCGTATGGATTGCAAATGTTTCCAATATTGAAAAGATAATACCAGGCTCTTTAACATGATAATATAACTGGACCTGATTTAATTTGGGCGGTAGAAGAGGAAGGGGGGGATTTCTAAAAGGCAGTTTAGGATTTTATAGTTTAAGAGTCTACTTGCTCACGTACTCAAGAAATCCTTGTCAAAAGCCATTGTATGCCAGGAAGAATCTTAGTGCCAGGGGTGTGAGCAGTAATTGAACACACTCTCTGCTCTCCAGCAGCTCAAAATGTAGTACCGACACAGGCACACAAACGAAGATTGTAGGAGAAAAATGGGATGTTTCTAATTCTACTCGGGCTGCTGGGTGGAATCTTCAGAAGGAATGTTTAAAAGGAAGCTTCGCAAATGAATCTGTATGTGGTTTTCATGTGGACTCTGGGGCAAAGGATGTTGTCAGAAGGGGGTGACAAGTGCAACATTACAGAGGCATGAAATGCATTACCCTTTTTAGATCTCATAAGGGGATAGGGTGAGTCTACAACATAGATTGTTTTGAAGGCAGTGACAAGATCTGAACCTCCAGTCGAAAGACCAGCCAAAGTGTAATCCTGAAATAGCTTGTGTGCCCTGCCATGGTCTTAGATTTTTATCCTAAAGACTCTAAATCATAAAAAAAAAAGCAAAGCACCTGGGGAATGAGAGTAAAATATCTGAGGTTTAGGAATACCTTTCTGTTTCTCACAATGTTGTTCTTATCCATACCTGTCTCTTCAGGGTTCCAGTGGTGCCAAATACATAGTCAAGTGAATCTAAGATCGTTGTAATTTATCCTTAATTAGTAGTAGTTTGTTCATAGATCCTTGCTAATCTTCTTTACCTGTATTCTGAATACCTCGTCCCCCAGTCTTGCCATTTCCATAGTCTTGTTTTCTCATTCTCTCTCTCCCTCCCTTTCTGCTCTCTCTCTCTCCTCCCTCTTCCTCTCCCCTCCCCTCTCTTAGTTTGTCCCTCTCTTTCCACATTCTGCCTTTCACCAGTTAACTGCCATGCGTCCAAAACGGAAACCATCTCCCATTTCTTCCACAGGCACTGGAATATTTACGAATTTAAGTTACCATCATTTTCTTTACAAACCCAGAGATGTCACTAACAAGTCTGATTTTAAAATTGGGCGACCAGGGTTGATACGCGAGGTTTGCGGCTATTGATGCCCATGGCACGTGGGGGAGGTCCATCCCTTGCATCTATAGACACTTATGGTGTACAAAGGGTTCATATTCCTCCAATCACAGGGGGAGAGGGGGAAACACAACCCACAAAACACATTCAGTGGTGAGTTATAGTTATTTATCCATGTATTACCATCTCTTTTAAACCAAGAGGGTACCTGTCTCTTGTTCATTAAATATTGATTGGAAACCTGGCGCTGCTTCTCTTTTGGGCACTTAGGATATAATAATGAACAACATAATCAAAGAGGCCCGGCCTCAGGGCGTTAACATTCTGGCCAGACAAGATAGACAATAAACAGTAATATATTAGAACATGGTGCGTTGTTTTTTTTAGGGGGAGAAGATAGAACAAGTAAAAAGGGTGGTTGGTTCCAATTTCAAACAGAGTGGCTGGATAAGCCTCACTGAGAAGGTTTGGGATAAAACACAACCTTCAAGGTGGAGAGGGAAAGTGGAGATGCAGATACCGGGGAAGGACACAGAAGGCAGCATAGAGACATTAAGGAGGGGCCGTCAATAGTCCCCAAGATGGTGAAGGTCTTGCACTTTGTGGATGTGCTTTCAAAGTATTGGAAAAAAGAGCAAGGAAAGCATTGTCCTGCTCAGCATAGAGTCTGGCAAAGAGAAAGTAAAGGAATGGCTTTCCCCTTCCATAGCCATGGAGAATGTGTCCTCTGTCGGGTAAGAAAGAATTGGACGAGATACTATGCTGAGTCAGTGTTTGGACCTCAACAACTTCTTATCCCTCAAGCAGACAGACATCTCCTAGTACACAGCTCCACCCATTGCTTTGTTTACAGTGCCTTTCAGTGTTTCAGAAGCAGTTTCCTGTGCATGGTAATCCACTTGTTTTCAAATAGAGGGAGAGAAAATTTCCTCCAGGCATTTGTCATTCCTCATTCAACATGGACCCAGAGCAGGTCAGGACTGAGAGGATACATCCGTCTGCAGGTTAATCTAGTGGAACGCCACTGAGAGGGGCCTTTGACAGGAGATGTAATTATCGCAGGCAAGTGTTCAGGCCTCCGCTGTACGGTCAGCATCCTGCCTTTCTAAAATTCCCTGGGTTTGAAAAACAAATCAACACAAACTTTACTCCACTAAATAATTATCAGCTTGTTGACAAATACACTTTTTAAGAGACTAATTACTACTAATTAATTATAATGCCTGCCCACACTAAGTATTTAAAATAGTTGTAGCTTCTTTTGGTGTTAGGTAGATCCTATAACTTGTGCCTTTTATTTGCAAAAGTCACCATAAATGTACTGATTTTTAGATTCTGTGTATTTGACAAATAAGGTAATTTTTTTGTATAAAATTACATTTTTTGTTCAGGTGATTTACTTCACAGAATTTGTTCTTGTTTTTAGGAGTCATAATCAAAGATAAATTTATTAGTAATGGTCATAGGTTTGAAAGGCAATAGAACACATTTTGTGTTTCGTGGGTTGAATTAAGTTGCTAGATTTCTTTGGATAAATGGGCAGATAGGAACATGATTCATAGAAATGTGTACAATTTATGATTACTAATGATTAATCACATTTCTAGGAAATTAGCGTGTTTTTTTCCCCCTTAAGTTTTCATCCCATTGTGCCTTTAAATTATCTGAACATCTGCTTAACACTGTGTGCCAAAATCTGTGGTTAATAATGTAGATTGCATACGTACCTTTTTCTGATTGTTGGAAACATAACAAAAATAACGGAAGTCCAGGTAAATCTTCCAATATTTCGTGATCAATAACTCAGTGCTAACATGACAAAATGAAAAACTATATTGTTGTTTATTTCATTCCTGCTATCAGGAATAATCAAGACTCAGTACATCTGTTCACAGGGTTGTACCAAGTCATTTTAACTTCATAGATTCTCTACATAGCTTTAGATATTGGAAGGGCTGAGTATGGAATTTGACTCATGCTACATACACGTCTGAGCTGTATTTCATAATGAAGGTTTACTGAGGCTAGAGTACTGAGCACAAGTCTAATAATTCTAAGACAAAAAATTACATTAGAATAAGCTGCTTTAAAATAAAAACATAGATTTAATTTATCTCTTTGTCCCTTTGTTAACCCTTTAAAATAGGTATCTGGTGGTCATTTGGGTTGAGCCATTCATTCATTCATTCATTCAGCAAATCTTTATCAAACACCTCTAGGTTCTAGCTGTGAATAGACAGGTTAATGATTAAAGCTAAATGTTTATGTTAGGAAACCCATCAGCTTTCTATTTCTGATCATTGGTTTGGTCTTTAGAAACATAAAACTTTTAATACAATTGAGCATTGACATTCAATCGTTTAGCCTTTTTGTTTGTTTAGGATCTAGTCCATGCAAAGCATCTTTTTTTTTTAATCTTTATTGTTGAGAGTATTGTAGATGTCTCCCTTTTTCTCCTCATTGCCCCCCTCCCCCCAGCTCCCACCCCACCCCAGGCCTTAGGTAAGATCCCTGTCCCTGTCCATAGGTAAAATCTTTGGTTAATCTCTTCCTGTCCCCTCACCCCCCTACCTTCTGAGATTCGTCTTTCTTAAACATTGAAACCACACAGATAGAAGCATATGATCTTTTTGCCATCATAGCTCACAATCTAGCAAACCAGGGTAGACAAACACACAGAGACAGACCAGTGATCAGGTGATAGTGATAAAGTGTTAAAAAAAGAAATAAATAAAGAAAACAACCTGCTATAAAAGAATTAGTAGGGCCCTGACCGGTTTGGCTCAGTGGATAGAGTGTCACCCTGTGGACTGAGAGGTCCTAGGTTTGATTCCGGTCAAGGGTATGTACCTTGGTTATGGTCACATCCCTAGTAGGAAGTGTGCAGGAGGCAGTTGATTGATGTTTCTCTCTCATCGATGTTTCTAACTCTCTATCACTCTCCCTTCCTCTCTGTAAAAAATCAATAAAATATATATTTTAAAAAAAGAATTAGTAGGGGACAGAATTTGTTCTGATTAGGGCAATCTAAGAGTAATTATTTGAGAATTTTTCTTAGATAGTATCTACCTTTTCATGGTGGGCTTCAATTTTTTTATGATAATCCCTCTCCCCCTACTCCTTCACTGAAACACTACTAGCAAAAAATTTGACATTGCCTGGATATAGGAAGATTTACATTTATAGAATAGCCAGCCATCTGTTGCCACTGACTGAGGCAGGGAGAGTGGATATATAGTTAACATTGTCTTTTAACTTTCCTTTTACTGCCAAACTCCTCACACATGATTTGCGTCCTTTCCCATCTCCCGTCTTGACACCCTGGAGATTTGTACTCCATCCACTCTAGTGAATTATTTTCTGAATGGTCACCCTTGATCCCCATCTAGCTAACTGTAAGAACCTTTAATCATATTAAACCTGCTTAACCTCTTTTATTTTTTATTCATTTCTTTATACATGAAAGCTATTTTTCCCTCCATATAACATATTTTTGAAAGGCAAGGAAACATGGTTAATTTTATTTCCTGTAATGTACATCTTGCCAGTAATATAATTGATGCTCTATAAATTCATGCAGATTCATTTTGGAAGGGATTGTATTGGTGGCACCCACCATTAGTTACTGCTTCTAGAATGTGGAAGGTTGCAAAGAGTATTTCATTCATTTAGACAGTAAGATGTATTACTGTCTATCTTTTCAATAAAAGAAATTTTATTTTAAATTCACATCCTACAAGGCAGATGGGAAGTTAAATCTCAGGCACGATGGCATCCTTCAGGATTCTATAAGAATTGAATACTCCCCAGAAAATAATGGCAGGGCCAGTCTCGTTAGTTCATCTGGGTCAGTGCTGATGCATCCCCCGCCCCCACAAATCCTCATGGGTCCTTGAAATCCTGTAGCTCTTCAGCCCTGTGCCTCAGTTATGGATTTTTTCCAAGGCTGAGCATTTGCGTGTCCAGAGCCAGCATCCTATTGCACAGTAGGACCTTTTCCCTATGGTCCCTAGGGGTGCTTTAAGGTCCTTTGGCCCTCTTCTTGTCCATAATGAACTCCTCTTCCTGTGTGACTGTTCTTGATCCTGCTTCTCCTAGCTTTGTAGAGCCAGCTTCCTGGAAAGAGACACCTAGGAGCAAGAAGTCTCCAGACAAAGTCTGCATTTGTCCCATAACCCAAGGTTTGTCAACTTTGGCGCTATTGACATTTTGGACCAAAGAATTCTCTGTTGTGAGGGGATGACCTGTTTATTGGAATGGTTAGCAGCATCCCTGGCCTCTACAAAATAGATGCCAATAGCATCCCCCAATTCTGACAATTATAAATGTCTCTAGACATTGCCAAATATCCTCCGGGGAACAGAATCACCGTGCTTATGAGCCACTGTTATAATTCAAACTTACTGAGATATGAAAGGCTCTTAAACTATACTGCAACAAATATATAGTTAGGAAATACTAATTCTCCTTTAGAAAAAAATCCACATTAGAAAATTAGTGGGAATAGTAGCCAAATAGGAGGATGGTCATCAAAAGGAAGGGAGAAAGCATTTATGGATCAGCAAGATGTTATTCATTTTCCAAAACACTAGAGACTGGATCCAGGCAGAGGAGGCAGATTTCACACTCATCCGACCTAAGAATCTAAGAATTGAAGTATACTTTTCATGAACCATATACTATTTCAGCTATGCAATTCACTTTGCACGATATTTCCGTGCACACATAAGAAGACTGCATTCTTTTCCTTACTTTGGAATATTACATTTGTAGTGGGCAATAGGTTACAGACATAAAAAAATTCTTCACTAAAGATAAGTTGAAATGTGAAATGCCCATCAGTTTATTCAAATTTGTATGTCAGGAATGCTTACGGGCTTGGACTTCCACGGACTATCTGCATAAGAAACATCAGGCTTAGCTCAAAGCTGGTGCTCTTTCCTGTTTTGCTAGACTCTCATTCTTTTAGGACAAGTTAGCAACTGAAATAGAATTTGAGAGAATTGAATGAGCAAAGGTCAGAATGTGGAGGACTTCTAAAGAGGAAGAACGGCATGTAGAAATTATGCAGAGTATGATGACTACAAGTGGTGTGATATGGCAGATGCAGCAAATGCGAAGGACGGAGTGAAGGGAAATGAACCTGTAGAGTCAGGAGTTCGGTTGTGGGGCCTTTATATGCTATACTAATGAGCACTGACATTATTCTCTAAGTCACTGGAGAGCCATTGAAGGATATTAAGCCATAGCATTTCACGAAGAGATCTATGTTTTTTGGGGAAAATAGACCCCAAACTATTACTATTATAATTTGAACATTGGATTTGAGCAGACGCAAGTCTCTTTAAAGATGCTGCATGTGTAAACCAATCAAGAAAATTGAGGCCCTTCACCAAAATTATGCCAGTGGTGACTTAAAAAAATAATTAATTAATTGTTATTAAGTTTCCTTTTTTCTAATTCACAACTTTGTAAACTTTAATATGCATCCAAACCACCTGTTAAAATGCATATTCTGGTACAGTAGATTTGGATGAGGCCCAAGATTCTGCATTTTTTACAGGCTTTCAGATAATGAAAGTGCTTCTAGTTCATGGACAATATTGTGGGTAGCCAGGTTCTAAATCCACTATGCTGGGTCTTGGAAGAATAGGTATAGTCATGTAGTATTTGAGATGTGGTCCTAGGTGACTGGAATATAGTGCTTCGACTCTGTCAGTAGGAGTTGGTTTGATTCCCTCGCCAGCTTTGACCTTCACCTCACTTTCTAGTTCTACAGTCTCTGGTAGCTCATCCTCCAATGCCCAAGCTTTGCAGAAATAAATGACTTGCCTCTTTCCTAATCATCCCAGTGGAAACTCTCAATACATTGCCTTGGTTCCAATTAAGTCATCTGTCTGCTTCTGATACAATTGCTGTGGCATGAAGACTGTGATGTTGCCACTAGCCTGGCCTCAGCTTCGTCCATTCCTAGACTCAGAAGTAAAATCAACTTCAACTGAAGGACTTGGGCTGATAATGGGGAAAGTATGCCATCCCCAAGGGGAAAATCAGGGTGCTGGACTGAAAATGTGATTAGATTTCTACCATTTACAGTGATTGGATGTGTACCAGAACTTTACAAATGTTCTTGATGTCTTAGACATTTTTTCATGTCGCCATAGTCCAAAAGAAATACTCAAAAGTTAATTTATTTGGTTGTTAAGTCCAATAACTTAATAAGGATTTATGTTCTAACAACTTACAAGAGTTCTGTTTATTAAATAGTTAAGTGCAAACAACTTAATAAAGATTTATGTCCTAACCACTAAGTAGCTGTTCGATAAAATAATACATATAAATGGAAAGAAAAATAATACTTTATCCTCTAAGGAGATGTGTGCACCTGTTAAACTCCACACAACTTCTTGACCTGCGGTTAAGATTAAATTTTGCCACCCTCATTTCCTGTTCTACATTGATTTTTTTTGCAGTAATTCCCCTTTTTTTTTCTAACAGCAATCCCTGAATCCCAGCTTTACAAAGATATGATGTCATCAAAAGGAACATAGTGTGAGCACCGTATTTCTTGGAACTGTGAACTACCTTCAGAAAATTGCTGGTGTGGTCTCCAACAGATGTTCAATATCATTGTGTTTCTCTAGAAATTTTAAAATATCCTGAGAGCCCCTGCGAATTCCCCCAAGTTGCCTTGGTGCATAGTTTGGGAACCATGGCCTTAGAAATTTTATATTTGAACTTCCTATGAGACATCTGTGTAAAAATGGAGAATCAAATGTTGGCTCTGTGGGTTGAGTTTAGGTTAGAGGTGTAGGTTGATGGGCCATCTTAGTGTAGAGGTTTGATTCCTTCTGTGTCTTGGCCTCAAGTCCTCTAGGATGGTAGACATCTTTCCCTTCTTCTCAAGAGAAGAATGACATATGTCTCCTTGGCTACCACACAGCTTCACAGTATACTGTCTTACTCTTCGATCTTTTGAGTGCTGAATCAGTCTAATTGATGTCCTCCATGGAATATCTCATCTCAGTATTTGCATTTGCCTTTAAAAATAAGCTAAAAAAATAGTGATTTGTTTTGGTCTTCTAAACTGAATTTTTCAGATGTTCACATAAATAACTGAGAGGTGGCCATCATATATTTTTTGTAAACCCAAAGCTTTAGACGTCGTTCCTTTAAACGTAACCATATGTAACATAGCTTAATTAAAGTCGTTAATAGAGTATTTTCTCATTGATTATGTTTTTCTCCTTGCTTGTTTTAATGATGTAGTATTAATATCCTTCAACCTGATCTTTAAAATAACTTAAATGTAGTGTGGAACCAGCAGCTTTCCCAAAGCTTGTGCAACTTTCATTTTACTAGAATCAGTAATGTTCGTATCTCCCTAGACCATATATGAGATAGAATAGGCCATCGTTATCTATCATTACATCATCATTATATCACTGTAACTCATCTCATAACATTTCTCATCATCTCATGAAGCTGTCACTCATACTGATAGTTCAGAACTACCTCTGTTACAATTTCTGCCCATAGTTCAGAAAATAAGATGTATTGAAAATATTAAGTATACTACTGTTATATAAATAATTTTTCAGTTAAAAAGTGAAAGGTACTAACAGTTATTCAGTTACAAAGAAGTACTGTTGTTTTTCTCTTTGAGTATGTACTTAATTTCAACTTTACTTATAAAAGCAATATCATTTTAGACTGCTTATTTGTTCCTGTTAGGTTCTCTTTATAGTATCTTTTAATATGGCAAATGAAATGTTTGAGAGTATTAGCAAAAACATTTACAATTGTTTATAGTAGACTTTGAAACACAAGATCATTGAACGTGTTTGTTTTTGAGGTTTGATGTAATTTGTTTCTTAAATAACATAAACATGGCTTGGCTATGACATGTAGTTTTGACGCGATGATATTTTGGGACATGTGTTAGCAATGAGTGTCTGTGAGTACTTATCACGTCACATAAACAATGCTGCTTTAATGAGGTGCTGAAAAATGTTCCTGCCTAGATAGCTGAGTTTGTTTGTGTTCACCCATGTCAACAGAGTTCCACAAACGATAATGCAGTTCCTGTTTTGATGCTTGTCCTCCCCACAGGGCTCTTAAAAGCTTCTCTTAGTTCTTGTCTTGGCATTTAATTTACTGGGGATTGACATGTGACGGTCATATTCCTGAGTTCCATTTGTGTGGGTTTTTTAAAATATCTTTTTATTGATTTCAGAGGAAGGGAGAGGGAGAGAGAGAGAGAAACATCAATGATGAGAGAGAATCATTGATCATCAGCTGCCTCCTGTACACCCCACACTGGGGATGGAATCCGCAAACCTGGCAAGTGCCCTGACTGGACTCGAAACATGTCCTCCTGGTTCATAGGTCAGCGCTCAACCACTGAACCACACCGGCTGGGCCCATTTGTATTCTTATCGTGAAAATATTTGAATTTCTTTTATAGAACAAGATAACATCGCATGTGTTGCTTGTTGAATAGGCTCTCAGTTTATGCTGGCAAATGTCCGTGCTGCATGCCTCTGTGTATGCGTTTTCCCTTCGGAGAGCCTTTTCCTCTTAGTATTCCATTGAGCAATTGAACGACTATGTTACAGCAGTACTTACCCTGGCACTGACTGAACTTAAAATCATCGCCGTAGCTCATTACATGATGCTGTTCATCGCTGGCTGACCCTGTCACCTCTGCAGGTTGTGTGGAATAGAAGCCACTTCTCACCTTGTAGTTTTTCTTGATATAACAGCTATAACTCAAAAATTTCATTATCATTTCTCTGGTGTTTATTATTAGGAGTTAAGATATTTTTCACTCAGATTAGTAGAAGCTAAAAAGGAGAGCAATTTGTTAATGCATATTAAATATTAATGACCAAGCCTAGAGGTTTGGGGCATAAAATATGTCAAATTGGGTAAACTGTACATAATGTTTTGGCTGTTGGAATGGGTCTATTAACTTGGACTTTCAAATTTGCTAGTTCTCACAGCATATTAATATCATGACAGAGTTTTATCCTTTGTCTTTGAAAAATTTTATTTAGTCCACAAGTATACAATAAAATAGGAGAAAGTACTTTATTCTAAACCTTTAGGAAGCATGCTGTTATATAATCAGGAGATGCGATTGGACTGGGCAACAAGGAGTAGCATCAAATGAATCCTCAGAGCGCATCACACCTGCCTGTGTTCTAGATTGGGTCCTGAGATTGGGTCCTGGGTTTTCACTAGAGGCGTTGTGATAAGAAAAATAGGCTTGTATTGAGTCAAATTTGGGGTACACATAGCAAGTATAGCTGTACATGCTTTCTGACATAATTAATACGTGTCAAAGGTAAACGGTTAGGCCTTCATGAAAATCAAGGCTTGAACTCTATAGAAAAAAAACCAAAAAACTAGCAAACCCTTACTTTATTTGTTTTTTTGTTGTTGTTGTTGTTAATCCTCACCTGAGGATATTTTCCCATTGATTTTGAAAGAGAGTGAGAGGAGGGAGAGAGGCAGAGAGAGACACAACGATTGGTTGACTCTCACAGGAGCCCTGACCAGGGTCGGGTATTGAGCCTGCAACTCAGATACCTGCCCTTGACCGGAATTGAACCCAGGACCCTTCAGTCCACAGGCCAATGCTCTAACCACTGAGACAAACCAGCTAGGGCCAGCAAACCCTTACTCTAAAGCATGATGAAATTGTAAGATGAATGCATAACTCAATTATTATATCCTGAATGTAAAGAAATACTCTCAAAGGCATCCCTTAAAAAACAAGCATAATGGCAACAGTACTAAGCTTCTTTGGGATATAATAAAGCTTATTTACTACAGCCAGACATGTTTTCCGAACGTCTTTAAAACTGGCGGGATCCAGTGCCAATAATGCCAAACATTGAAACTTTTTAAAAAGCAGCTTTTTTGCTTAGAGCGGACTCATTTGCACACTTAGCGCAGGTAAGGACATCCGAACCCGTGGATCCTGAGCGCAGCTGCAGTGTCCCTTCAAGGAGCCGTGCATCTGGTCCCCCAGTCGCTCCTGTGCCAGACAAGGAAGTGACTTTCCTTGGAGAAGCGGACTAAGGTCACATCCTTGAACAAGGAAACTAGAACCGGATAGATTCTGGGGACTTGCGGTAGGGACGGACATTGCATTGAGCATAGCTTATTCTCAACTCAAGTTACTGAGATTCTGGTAACACTGCACATTCAACTTTGGGAATAGGCGGGATCACAGACAAATGTGCACTTTTCATAATTTAAAAACAATCACACTCTTTGCAGAGGATATGCAGTGATTGGTAGTTATTCTAAAACCAGAGCAAACTGCAAAGAAAAGCGAACGCTAACATTAGCAGTTACTCAAATACCTTCTCAGATATTTCTTCCATTTTGTAATGAACTTTTTCATTTGCTCTCAGATTGAATCCCAGGCCTTATTTTCTCATTTGTGTGTATTGCATAAAAGCATTTAATGCTAAATTGAGATGGAAAGGTGGTTTTGCCTTCCCTTTCTGGGAAAAAAAATCAAATATTTATTAACTGCTTTCTATTGTTGTCTTTCTCTTTGGAAAGTAATTTGTGGTCAGCGGAGCCCAGCGGGGAAGCTCCTTTTCCTCCAGATGGCGGTGACATTTGAGAAAGCCTTGGGGGATTAAAGGCACTCTAGTGAGCACTCACCACAAAGTCCTGACACAATTTGACAGTCCTAATCTGGGTCCTGAACTGATTGGACGACCAAGGGCACGGAATTCTCATCCAACTGTGCAATCACCGTGCACATTTTTAAGGGCAACGACAATGCTCCCAAGTTTTGGTGACTATCTTAGACAAAAAAATATATATAAACCTTTTCTTCATGGCATGTGTTCAGAAAGGCTCATGAAGGTACCTTCATGCCTTAAAAAAAACCACCCAAACACTACCAGTATTTTTGCATGAATGAGCACAGCGTGTTGTAAATGTCTTTACTCTTTATTAAGTAGGGTTTGCAAACAACCTAAATGGTTAAATGGTAGAGGAAACTATAGAAATTGATCTCAGTGAGCAAAGCCTACCAAATCTAATTATATGTTGTCACCATCTGCTGAAATATGATAACAATTAATACAATTACTGTCAGAATTTCAAAGAAAAATAAATAAAAATATGTGCACATGGGGTGTGTGTGTGTGTGTGTGTGTGTGTTAGAGAGAGTGACAGACGGAGAGAATATAGCAAGAACAAGAAAGAATAGCATCTTATATGTTCCTTCTTTTTTGCTTTCCCTCAATTTGTTAATTATTGTTAAAACTATTTGGAAAGATATTTTCCTAATTTTTGAATTGATTAAAGTTATTAAGTTTTGTTAAGGTGATTTTATTGGTTAGGAATTTTAATTATACCCACTGCAGCTTCCAAAATTACCATGGCAACAGGTGGGTAATTATCAACATTGTATATAGCTTCGATGTGTAGTGCATTTCTTCCGGTTGAATGAATATTAAACCATACTGCTTAATACCTACTCTGCTAGGAAACAGAGTAGGTTTGACCATGGCCTGTAAATTGATCCTGCTTCCATAGATTTCTTTTACTGCAAAGCCATTGAATAAGGGTAATTTGTGCCTTTGAGAGTTTCTAAATGTATTAGAGCTTGACAGAAAGCTTGTTTTATTTTATTTGATGTCAAAAAGTGATGTGTTTAATTACTACTCACATTTCCTTTTGTAGAGTTCTCTGCAAGAGAATATGCTACTGTTGTTTTGGATTGCAAAATATGTGTTCATGACAGATGACATTAACACACACAAAAAAAGCATTTTCCTAAGAACATCTTGTGTTTTAAATTCTCTTCTTCATAGCAAATGCAGGTGAGCCTTGCATAAAACACATACCAAATGAAACCTTTGAATGAAAACATAAATATCGTCTAAGCCATATCAGCTCTAAGAAGATAGTATAACCATGCTTTTTAAATTGTCCAAACTTTACTTATTTCTAGTATTCCAGGTGGTCTTTTCAGATGACTTCCACCTGTAAAAAGGCAAGAGTGAATGACCACCTATCAGAAATTATCTTTTATATAATTTTGATTGTTATCAAACTCAAATTTTTTTCTTAAATAGCCAATGAAAGAGGTAACAGTTTATTCTGAGCATTACTGCTAATTATTTTTTTGGTCATCCAATATCATTCAATTTATAAACCCAGTGCATACATTTGACTGAAGTAGTGAGGCTTTTAAAGAGCTAGCATTATAAGAAATCGATTTATGTTTAAAATACACAGATCAAGTAGCCCTATAAGTAATAATGTTAAATAGGAAGTCAGCTAAATGATTATAAAGCTGCATGGAGCTTTTTATTATTCAGTCTATTTTTAATGGACATTTCATTCTGGATTGCCATTCAGGATCTTGAGATCATTAAGTGAAACATAAGTAATCAAAGTTAGAACAACAGTGAGCCTAAGAAGATACATTTAAAACTTGAGTCTAGATGCTTGGATTTCCAAGGTAGACAATTCTACAAATTATCAGAGAAAAGCTATATGTGACCTTCTCTTCTACTCTTCCCTCTCTGTCCTGGCCAGATGTCCCAGCATATATCATTTAGTTATCATCAATTTTCATTTAGTGTGTTTCCATTTCAAACTACAGTTGAGCTTACCAGTGGCACAGGATGAGATCGCCTCACTATGTATCGGTGCATTGTGAAATGGAGCCTAACGCTCTATATTCATAATATGGATTGACAACTGAGAAAGAGTTGAATGCTTGTTCACACAGATAGGTTAACCTTCCTGAAATAGAGTCCATTGCATGAAAAACCATGAAAAGAACATGGAGAATATACCAACTTTCTCTAGATGGGTTTCTCTAGTTCTGTCTTTATTATTTACTCTAGCTCATATTTAAGCACTCTTCTCTCTTCCTCTCTCTCTCTCTCTCTCTCTCTCTCTCTCTCTCTCTCTCTCTCTCTCTTTGTGTTAAAGGAAGGATACACACACAACATGTTTCTGTGGACTCCCCTTTAATGGATCTCTGCCAGTGTGGCCATTGTTTCAGTTGCTCTGGCTGCTCAACTGTGCGAGGTTGCTTAGAAACGCTCCTCCTTCAGCGCAAAGCTTCCCAACCACTTCCCATACCTCCCAGTCCAGGGCTTAGAGATGCAGGAAATCCAGCCACTGGCGTTTCTTTTCAAAATCTCCTCAGTCAACTAATGATCTTGTTCATGGAGAAAAGAGAAAAATAGCTTCCCAGTCTGTGGGGCATGCATGTTTACAAAAAACCGAAAGTTTCAACAAGTTATAAAGTTGTTGGCCCAAGGTAAAACAAACTAAAAATGTTCCTCTCAAAGTGAACGTCTTATAAAACTTTGTCAAACCAGTGTTTTGTCATGTTCACGATTATTTAAAAACATTTAAAACGAGCATTTACCCCAGTCTCTTCATCTGGAAATTTGGATCTATTCCCATTAAGGTTGCATCATATTCTCATCACCCCTTTAAATTTGGGAAGGTCAAAAGTCAGATACCTTGATTTGGAATTTTAATGCTTTTATTATATTTTAAATAAGTTTCATTATTAGGTAACAGGATATTATATTGCTCACTTTTTTCCTTGGTTAAATTTGAGTCAGTCTTGAGGGCTCATCTATAATAATAAAAGTATAATATGCTAATTAGACTGGACAGCCAAACGACCTTCCGGACGTCCTTCCAGACGACCTTCCAGGGCTGCAAGGACTGAGCCCCTTGCACGGATTTCATGCATTGTGCCTCTAGTGGAATATAAAAGTGACCTTATGTTTATAACAGATTACCTGGCTTTATATTAGGTCACTTTCTCTTTTAAAGTTATTTTAACAGCAACTTAATAATGAAAAACATTTTGATGTGATATTTTTTCCATTATTAACCCAAGTATATATTTCTGAGGTATAAAACAGGAATATTATACCAACAGATGTGAATTAAATATATGCCACTACATAATACCTACATACCATTACTAGCTTTATAAAAAAAGGCTCTTTTTAAAGTAACACTAGATAGTTTTCATCTTTTTCTTTTGTTATAAGTAGTAAGAAATTACATGTTTGTTATGTAGGACAAGAAAGGAAAGATGTTCTCTGCATTGTTTAAGAGGCATGCTATCATTAGATATGACTCAACCTAAATTTAAAATTACTTAGACTTTGGTCTCCTAACAGTTTTCTCTTTTTTCCAGTTAACTTTCAAATTCTGATAGTCTATAATTTTAACTGATTAATTAAACACAACAACACACCCCTTTACAGCTCTCTATTGATAGGTCACATAATTCAATTGGTTATTAGATATTGAAACTCTCTTATATAATGGTTATTTAAATATTTAAATACTATTTCCTAATTATTTATTTAAAAAATTTCTTCATGTACATGGATTTTTAGTTTTTGTAGAAATACATTTTAAGTTTTTTCATGTCATTTTTTTTTTACTTTTAAATAACTATATGACCCATGATGGTTATTGATTTGAATTTATCCATTATATTGTTTGTGAAATAAAGAATTTAAATCATTGGTCAGGAAAATCTGATATATTTCTTCGTATTCTCATTCCTTCTATGTCTCCTTTGCCTAAGTGTGCCTCAGGATAGCTCTTGGGATCTGTTGGTCAATTGCTGATGACATTAAGTGATACCTCAAATATCATAAAGTGATGAGACAGGTCTTACTACATCTGTATTGGGAGCAAAGCAGAGGCATATTGCTGCCTGTTTAAGCACGTACCCTCTCTGTTTTTAATGCAGACCAGTTAATTGCGGGCTACAGATTACTGTAGTAAATACACATCTGGTGTTTTCATTGTCATCAGGGTGGGAGTCTGATTTTCATGTGAATGTAAATGGGTAAGGCAGGTAGAATATCAAAATAAGCGTCATGGAGTGATTTTGAAATAATTATCAAGGAAAAGATGAAAGAGCTCAAGTACTTACTCTGTGGGAGACAGCCTGTCTCCATGGTGCTTTATGTATTTTGCCTCATTCAAGCCTGAGAACGGCCCTATGACTTAAGTAGCATTGTTTCCATTTTACATATTGAGGACACTTGCTCATTGAGATTAATTTAACTTAGATTCCTCCCAGTCTTTCTTAATTCCAGAGGTTATGACTCTCTACTACACCTCCGACTTTCTTACTATAGGCAGAGAAGATATCTGCAATGGCCTATGAAGTCATCACCTTAAGGTAGATAACCAGAGCTGCCAGGAGTTTAGAGGGTTCAAATCAATAGCGCACTGAAGAATAGATGCACCGTGTGCAAAGCAACAACCACAACAACTAAGGCACAGTTACAATTTCTATAAAATTGGGCCCCATATTTTGAGTTCTCAATAAATAAGGGTGAGTAGATATTCTGATATTTCCAGAGAAACCAGGAAAAATACTCTGGATCTTTGAGGACCATTACGTGCCAAGCCCACAGTAAGAGATGTGAAAATAAGACATGGTCTGTGTCCCTATGGAACTCCTACTCATGGACATCACTGCTTTAGCAAGTCATCATGACAAGCTGCGGTATGTGAAGGCAGGGTGATGCGTGCTGTGGGAGCGTGGAGGGCGTCACTGTGGAGGTGACATTTGAGTAGGGTCTGGAAGGATGTGTTCACCTGGGTTGAAGGAAGGAGGGGTTTCAGATGGCTCAGACTGGCCGGTGAGGCACTCCACATGACCTACTAAGTTCATGCTTTAGTGAGTCAGGAGAGGTTTCTGGTGATTTTCAAGGAGCCAGTATCATGAAGGGCCTTTCATGGCATTCTGAGGGATTCACATGCCACCTTGTTAGATAAAGAGGAGATCTATAAAGCACGTATTAATTATAGACCATATGTTGAAAAGACTGTATTTGTGGTAGTCAGGAGGAAAGGGTAAAGGCAGAGAGGTAAGAGGCAGTAATATTAATAAGGATATTATTACCTTAGGCTGAGGAGCTTAGGCTCTAGGCAAGCAATGCTCGGGGCTTGAACCATTCATAAGAATAAGACCAAAGAACAGGTACTGAGAAACCTTGAATTAATGTCATTTATTATATTAAAAACAAAACAAAACACGCAAAACATCTTCAAGTCCTTGCTTTAATTCTTATGGATATATACTTAGGAGTGGAATTGCACAGTCACATGGCAATTCTAGGTTTAACTTTTTGATGAACTGCTATACTCATTGGCTTTTATAATTATAACATGAGTGATAACACACGTTTTTCTAACAGTGATACTATTAGGAAGCCAGTGATTGCCACATAAAGCACTCATTTTTTTTCTTTAAATGAGTGAGTACATTTGTGGAGGCAGTAAATACAGTGTCAGCTGTGACTCTCCTGGCACTTAGCCCCCCCTATGACCCATGCAGATTGCAAGCAGGTAGTAGATTCATCGTGGTGGATGGAGATGGCTTAATAGAATGAGGCAGTGGAATGAAAGTACTCTTCTCAAGAACGGGACTGCACCTTAGAGAGGATGAGAAAATGAGGTAACGGCTGAGAAGAAAGAGTATTCGGTGAGCAGCACAGAGGAGAAAAGGTGTAGTATGTAGGTACTACACTGCTCATCCCCTGTCTTCACTTTAATCCAGCCCCACTGAAAGGTGAATAGGGATAGGAAAGCTTTGTACACTCTTTTCCTTGAAGTCCTCCTACTAAAAATCCCACAACGACAAATATTAACTGCCTTGTATTCTTCTGTAGAGAGCTGAATAGAGATTCTCTTCTATGTCAGTGAGAGTTTTAGGTGTGTGTGGCAGAGGGAGGGAAGGCATTTTGCATTTTGGCTTAAACTTCCCTTGAAATTTCTAAGTGCTTTCACCCCCCATTTCATTCCAGACAAATGCTGCAAGGCTTTAATATGAAGGGAGTCTCAAGAATCCAAATTATAGATGTAAACTTTCCTTTTGACCAGTTATTTTTTCAAAAAGGACAATAAGAGGAAAGAAAGGAGAGAAGGAAAGAAATAATGAAAGAACAAAGAAATACTTAAATGGTATAGCATTTTTATTAATGCTCCTTCAATGAAAGTAAATCCCTAAATTCTGAAAGCTCTGTGACCTTTGGGTAGGTTGTTTAAACTCTCAGGTCCTAAGGCCCTCTTTTATAAAATAAGGATAATGATTTTATTTCTGTTTTGGAAAATAGGCTTTTACTACTCAGTGTGAAGGAAAGTCTGCATACTTTTCCTCTCTCTCCCTCCCTGCCTCCTCTCCCACACTAGATTACATATCCCCTGAGGTAGGTGACAGAGCCTAAAACTGCATTCTGT
This sequence comes from Myotis yumanensis, assembly GCF_028538775.1. Classification (NCBI taxonomy): domain Eukaryota; kingdom Metazoa; phylum Chordata; class Mammalia; order Chiroptera; family Vespertilionidae; genus Myotis; species Myotis yumanensis. Next base: position 229,515,644 of record NW_027223752.1, on the reverse strand, counting down.
GACGTAACAGACCAGAACAAAGGACATACTGATATCCCTTGAAATTTTAAACCACCTTACTAAAGCCAGTTCTATACACCTAACTTAAAACTTCTGGAGTTGGGGAGTGGAGGGTGGGTGAGGGCAGGGAGAATACCATGACAAGAACATGGAGCAATGTCTGGAGAGAATATAATACGTGTACTGGATACTTGCGAAATGACAGACTCTGAATACTTTTACTGGATTTTGAGAACTTGCAAAAAAGTAAAAGCTTGTTTTTCTTGATTTAACTTTCTAAGCCAATTTGCAAATTGTCCTAATTTTGATGTATATATTTCAGTTAAATTAATTTTTATATTCTAAGAATGTTGTTTCAGTTTTTTATATTTAGTTTTTGAAACTTGTATCTTTTTTATCCCTCAGCAATGTGTATATTTTCTTTTAAAAGAGACTTTTTAAAATATTTAAACTATATCTAAAATACATATGCATAAGAGTTTATTTTTCTTGAAACTTAATCCTAAAGGTTTTGATTTCCTGTTTATTTTTTATAAATTTATTTTAACCGCACACTTCTGTTATAGAACTTAAATATCAGTGTTACTTTTCTTAAAATGTTTTCTTTAGAATTTATTTTCCAGGAGGAATAAAAATATTTAAAAGAGAGATTTCCATGTTTATAAATCACATTGGGACTGGGTCTCTAGGTTAAGTACACCTTCCAATACTGAAAAAATAACAGCATGTATGTTCTATTAAACCATGATAATAAAAGCAATAAAATAAAAATAAACCCTAGCACTAAATTTTGCTTCAGATGTCTAATTAAAATTATGTGATTAGTTTGGACATTTAGAGTGAATCTCATGAAAAGTAAATATAGAGTAAAGGATCATAACATTAAAATAGGATAATACACAAATTTTTGATTTATGCGATTTTCTTAATTTGGAACATGTGGATGATCTTTAACATATATGACCAAAAGTAAAAGCACAATTGAGCCACAATGCCATTTTGAAAACAAAACAAAATTCAGGTGTATTTCATTCATCTGCAGTGACCATTGAAACGATAGTAGTGTGTCTTCCTTACCGAAATTACTTTTGCAGACAAGAATAATAATTGGGGACGATTGCATCTCCATTTGCTTACTGGTTTCTGTCCTTGGGTTTCACTTCTGTCCCGTGGTAATATGTCAGAGTAGGAGCACCTGTTTTCCACTGGGCTTTCAGGGTGGGTAAATTCTTGTAACACAGCTACGTATTCCTAATCAGAATTCTTCTGGAATTCGGAGGGATGTTCACGATAACAATAAAAATAGTAATCAACTGCAGCCAATGAAATGAAAGGTCTTACAGACAAACTACCACCCTCACAAAAAGAAAGAAGGAAGGAAGGAAGGAAGGAAGGAAGGAAGGAAGGAAGGAAGGAAGGAAGAAAGGAAGGAAAGAAGGAAGGAAGGAAAGAAGGGAGGAAGGAAGGGAGGGAGGAAGGAAGGGAGGGAGGAAGGAAGGGAGGGAAGGAAGGAAGATGTATGTCTAACAGGTATGAGCACACACAAAAACTTTCTATGCAGACTTAAAAGCTTTATGATTCAAGTTGATGAATCAGGAAATCAGAGCCATTAGGATCTAGAAGTAGACTATTTAAATGTAAAGGTTGATAGAAAAAAACTAGGCAGCATGCATTTTCCTACAACAAATTTTAAGAGGAAAGATCACGACAGAGTAATGTTTTTAACGCACTGGAAATATTCCCATCTTGAAAGAGATCGCTGTGAATTGTGGAAGGTGGAGGAAAAACTGTTTCTGGTTGAGGAATTGCGAACGTATTTTGAAGTAGTGTTTCCCAGTTTCTATGTTAAGATAGCAATAGGAAAGTTATTTTCTTGAATATGTGTCAAAAACACACAAACGATCAGATCAGAAAGGCCATCTTCAATTGATTTTTCAACCTGAAATAAACAAGGAAGGGATAGCTGGCCCATCAGGGTATTAGGCCTGTCAGCTTGTGTGCAAATGATTGATTCTGAGAAGCAGACTTTACACTCGGAGACATACCGGGGTGCAGCCTTTGTGCCCCGTGGAGTGTTCGCAAATGGAATAAGCTAGCTTTCTGCATCCTGTCTGATTGCTCATAGGCAAGTAAGTATGTGTAAGCATTGGTTTTAATAATGGTTCAAACAGTTGAAAAATAAAGGGTCTGCATTTTAGGAGAGCTGAGCTATTCACCCACTAGCTCGCCACAGCAAAGATCCCCGGGGTTAGGGGCGGGGGCGGGGGGAGCTTAACTGCTCTGTGTATCATTTTAGAAGATAAAGAAAAATAAGAAAATCTAAAAATTCTTAAGTCAAATTAAGTTGTAGAACCTAAAAATCAGACAGTTACCATCCTATAATAGCTTGCTTTCTAGTTGCCAACATTTTATGCTTAATATCTTAACTGCCATTTCGTGTAATTACATGTAAAGTTGTTTTCCTGTAAGACATTTTCCTGTTCTGAAGGTTATTTTGAGGAAAGCTTGAACTTCATTTTCTCTTGCTCACATATGTAAATTAGCCAGCGCAAGCAAATAGCTTCTGTGGGAGGCCAGGTGTTTTCGATGATATAATAACTAATTCCAGGCTATGAATTTTATAACCCAAATACTCAAGTTAATTTTTAAAATAAACTTTCTGGAGGTCACAAAATCAAACTGTTAACTGCAGTATACTATGAAGTTTTTCCTTGTTTACATGTTAATGTTAGAGAATTTCTGAGAACTATTCTCACTCTTCCACAAAATTAACTTATCAATATAGCATGTTTTATCTGCACATATGTAGATTTTTATATGCTCTCTACTAAAGTTACACTTCTTAAAATGGTATTTCAAATCCACCACAATTTATTCCCAATCTCTTTCCAGCTCCCATTCTCACTGCTTCCTAACCTTCAATTGACTATAAACTTTTTGTTATTCTGAGTGATCATTCTCAAATTGTTTAACAACAGGTTCAGCATAGATACCAACTACTGAAACCTTTGTATACCCTATAAGCGTTTAACTGCTAGATATTAGCTGTAACTTTTTTTCATATATACTGTATAATGTCTTACATCCCTAAGTCAGTTAAAAGTGATTTATGTAGCCCAGCTGGTATGGTTCAGTGGTTGAGCAACAACCCATAAACCAAGGGGTTGCTGGTTTGATTCCCAGTAAGGGCACATGCCCAGATTGCAGGCTTGATCCCCAATAGGTGGGTGTGCAGAAAGCAGCCTATCAATGATTCTCTCTCGTATTGATATTTCTAATTCTCTCTCCCTCTCCCTTCCTCTCTGAAATCAATAAAAATATATTAAAAAATGACTCATGTAACAGAACATACAATTTGCTGAATCTCAGACACACTATTGATATATCCTATATATTAAAAGCCTAATATGCTAAATGTCCGGTCATCCGGTTGGCTGTTCAACCAATCAAAGTGTAATATGTTAATGATATGCTAAGGCTGCTCAGCTGCTCGCTATGACATGCACAGACCACCAGGGGGAAGGCAGTCAACTGGTTGACCAGTTGCTATGATGTGCACTGACCACCAGGAGCCAGACACTCTGACTGGTAGGTTAGCTTGCTGCTGGGGTCCAGCCAATCAGGACTGAGCAAGATGGGCCGGACATGGCCTGGAGCCCTCCTGCGGTCCTTCCCCGGCTAACCAACCTCCCGCCTCCCTCCCCATTCCCAAACATGCACCGGTGGTGTCCCTTGGCCTGGCCTGTGCCCTCTCGCAATATGGAACCCCTTGAGGGATGTTGGAGACCCCATTTCAGCCCGAAGGTGAAAAAACCAGTCACTATGATGCACACTGACCACCAACACAGGAGCTGCCCCTTTTTGGTCAGTGCGCTTCCACAGGGGGAGTGCTGCTTAGCCAGAAGCCGGGCTCATGGCTGGCAAGCACAGCGGCGGTGAGAGGAGCCTCTCCCATCTCCATGGCAGCTCTAAGGATGTCCAACTGATGGCTTAGACTCGCTCATTCTGGGGTTCCCGGACTGCGAGAGAGTGCAGGCCAGGCTGAGGAACCTCCTCGAGTGTGCAAATTTTGTGCACTGGGCCTCTAGCAGTTACATATACATATATATACTGGAGGCCCCATGCACAAAGATTCGTGCAAGGATAGGCCTTCCTTCCCCTGGCTGCCAGTGCCACCTTCACTCCAGCCAGAGCTGCCTTCTGCCTCTAGCCTTGTCATGTCAATTTGCATATTCCCTCCTTATTGGCTGTGGGCTCCACCATCTTTATTGTGAAGTGATGGTTAATTTGCATATCACTCTTTTATTAGATAGGATATGAAAGTCTAGAGGTAGGCAGGCAGTGCAGGGTTAGTATAACTCCTCAACAATAACTTCAGGACCCCAGGCTCTTTCTGTTTGTCTGCTGCTCCATCTTAATATGTTGCCTTTCGGCCTCATGATTATCAACTCATATTCACAATATGGCTGCTGCATCTCCAACCTTTCATCCATATTCCAGGCAAGGAAAAGGATGATGTGGAAAATGGCAAGATAAAAGACTATACCAGCTTTTGTGTCTTTTTTTTTTTTTTCTTCAGTAAAGTAGAAGCTCTCTCAGACACCTTACCTAGCAGTCTTTGGCTTACATTTCACTGGCCAAAACTCTTGCATGGCTGCCCCTACCTGGAAGATGGCTAAGCAGAAGAATGTCATTGAATGAACAGTGCCTAACACACTGCTTTTTATTCACATTTATCCTCCCCTCAGAATGCTCTTTCTGCCATCGCTCATGTGATTTTCATCCACATGGTGTGTAGAGGCTGCCCATTTTCTCCTATTCTAACCGCAGAGCCACCCCTCTGTATTTTCCTATGGCATAGCACTTTTTAACCTTTAAAATAACTGTAATTATGTATGTGCAACTGTGTCTTAATCTTGAGATCAAAGACTATGAATCAGACTCTTTCAGCTACAAGTGTCAAAAAATAATTTTAACTAATTTATTCCATAATTGATTGGCTCCTTTAACATGGGAGTCTAAGGTTGGCTGGCTTCAGGCATGTCTGGAACCACAGGCTGAGATGTGTCCAATATTTAGCCCCTGACTCTGTTTTCATTCTCAATCTCATCCATCCTGCTCCATCGCCCTCTCTCCTCCCATGTTCGCCTTCTCCCTCTTTTCTTTCTCCCATTCTTTATTCTACTTTCCTTGTGTGTTTTTTTCTTTTATAAAATAGATTCATAACACATTGTGTAAAAGATACATATTTGCAGCTCCTAACTTACCTGGTTTTTCATTATGGCAGAATCAGGAGACCCCCACCTCCCACCTTGCTCCCACATGCATTTAATCAAATATTTCTGGAAGGAATATGATTAGCATTCGTTGGCCCGTTTTTATCCTTTCACGAATCAGTGTGGAAGGCAATAGGATATTAAGATTGGCTAGGCCTAGGTCCGAGGACCATTGTGATGGCCCAGATTGGATGAGGACTGCCACTGATGGTCCCACCACAGCCATATGTGATGGTGGGAGAAAATGCTTTGCAGGCTAAATAAGCACTGTTATTTTTCCTCTCATCTCTCACAGCATGTGTTTCAGTGTTTCAGGAGCCGTATTTAGATCATGTGATGCCATTTTGTATTTTGAATTCATATGAATTCCTAGTGAATAAGTTCAATTTTTTTAAAGTAAGGAAATGCAGCCCCAAATCACATCCAAAAAAAAAAGTTACCTCTGCTATTGCTCTTTCAGCAAATATTTATTGACTGCCTACGCTACACCAAGGCACAAATTGAAAGATGTTTTGTTCTTTTAGTGGAGATAATTGAGATGTTTTTCTCTGTACTTAAAAACATTAATCTGACAGAGGTGATAGCAGGCAATACCTAGTCCCAGGCAGAGTATATTCAGGGAGCCATTTATCTCAAAGCTTCTTATAAAACTGTATAGCATTGTGTTCAACTTCAGTGAGTGCAAATAAGAAGCTGAAGAGAATGAATTCAGGTATTTACTTTTAAACCAGTTAAAGAAGCATTTGGTACATTTGTAGGTCTCTCAGAAAACATCCTAAGCGTAAGCATATACCTCCTAATAAAATAAGTTCATATCTGTACTTATTATTTCTCTGTTGTCCCCTTGACTGATCCAGAAACATTGACAGGTGAAAGATGTTAGCATTTCTTTCTTCTGCAGGTTTGTCACTTGCTGTGAATAACTCAGTTCATTAAGGACTTCCGGTATGTTCAAGGTCATTTGCCTCCCTGTCTCTGCCATCGGGTTTGGAATGAGAAAAGGATGGACTTTAAGCCCAGTTGCCTTTTTTTTGTCACCGTTGGGCAGAGTCATTATCTCTCCAGAAAGCAGGTTGATTCTTTCCTGTGAAAGCTCCTGGGGATGGATCCATTCAGCCCATTCTCCCAGGGGTGAGAAGGCTTGGAGGTCGTATCAGGGGCCTGCGCTTGAGGAGCATCCCTCTGGGTTTTCTTTGGAGGATTGATTGGTTTGTAAAGGAAGACAGATAACACTATCCTCTTTCACACTTCCTCTCTTACTTCCATTCTTGAAAACTTGAAAGTTGTATACAATCAGAAGTCTTCCTTGACAAATTCTCTATACAGGATTCTTGAAGCTGAGGAACTTTTAATGGGACTCTTCAGCTAAACTGAAATCACGTATATAATCCAGCTCTGTATTGTTAGTTTTTCAGATTTTTTGAAATAGTGTGATGAGGTAGAAAAGATAGAAGGGCAGGGAGTAGGGTGGGTGAGGGGGAATGCAAGGGGATTTCTAAGACCAGCCATCTCCCAGACTGACTCAGATTAAAGCTCTCAATAAGCCTCGGGAAAAGGACATTTCTAAACACAACTTTTAGACTTTTTTTAAAAAAGATAATTGAAAATAGTTCTACGTGTTTGAGATAAGCCATACCACCTCTCTACACTGTAGTGCTCAAAGCAGATGCCACTGAACAGGTGAATGAGGAAAATTCACAGCAATGACTTCCATTTCAGTCGAGGAAAAATCAATGCAAATAAATGCAGTATCAAATTCGAACACCTACTGTGTGCCCTGGGTCTTTGCTGGGATCTGGAAAACTCCTTTTAACTCATTACTATAATCGTGGCTTTGGGTCTAGTGGAAGGGGTTTTATGAAGTAAAGAATGCTCATGATAAAGTTACTGGGAGAAGTCTAGAAACTTCTTTGTTCTTCTGCTTCATTCCTTTGGTAAAAAGGAAGTGGAGCTCCAGCTTACTCTCAGCCTGTCCCTATGGCTTGGCATGTCTGGGAGTATTGGAAGTGGCCGTATCTTACGTTTCCACCCTCTTGGCTGAAGGGGTTTGGTATCTTCTTACTAGCAGAGACCCATGTATCATTCTGAACCTAGTGATGATGTCTCTTCCAAATCTTTATTCTTCTTTGGATGAAAGACTTTCCACTTTGTATCTGGGGGGAACTTTCCTTACATGAATAATTCTCAAGGTGTTTTCTGTGTCGCAATGCCATATCATATGAGAACTTGCTAGAAATAAAAATACTGCCCCTCTCCCCAGACCACTGAGTGAAACATCTAGGGGAGGACCTTCCACTGTGTTTGGGCAAGTCCTCCAGGAGATTGTGCCTCCCGCCAGAACTTTGAGAACCACCTGTGCTTTTCATCATATCTGTAACTAACGCGATGGCCTGCCTTAGCCAGGTTTCATTCTTAATGTGTGAAAAATCACTTTCACGATGTAGAAAACTCCTTTCTCTTTCCACAAACATTGACCAGAGTAGACTCAAATAGGCTGTTTTGAAAATTAAATACCTCCACTGATTTCTTTTTCTTCTTGCATTTCTGAGCTAGTCATTCTCATCCTTCCCATTAAATAGGGAGATAGGCACAAGGAAGGAGAAGCATCTTAAGGGGATACAGCGGATTTTAAATGAAATACTCTTTTTTTGTACTTAAGATACAAAATGGTGGAGTACATGCCCGGAACCAGCCTCACTAGTTGTGAGTCAGGAATTTCAAGTTCAGTTTCTAAGTGGGACAGCGGCTTGGCTCTAAGATTGGAATCTTTAGCTTGCTCAGTCATTTTCATTTAGACCTGCCATGGGCATCTCAAACTTAGTAGGTGTAAAAGGTAATTTATTATCTTTCCCCTCAAACCATCCTCCATTTCCTGAAGTCACGACCTTGGTGAGTAGCCATGTGATGGTAACTGTAAGCGTCAATTTGGGAGCTGGATTGATCTGGATCCAAATAGTAATCTCATCATTTATTACCATTGCGACCTTGAACAACCAACTTCTTAAGTCCACATTTTCTTATAAAATGGAGGAAGTCCCAGTTCCTTTGAGTCATTGTGGAGATTTGGATAAAACATATACCTGATCAAATGTTATTTATTATCCTAAAAACACCTCCTCCCCAACATCCTCCAAGTCAGTGGTTCTCAACCTTCTGGCCCTTTAAATACAGTTCCTCATGTTGTGACCCAACCATGAAATTATTTTCGTTGCTACTTCATAACTGTAATGTTGCTACTGTTATGAATCCTAATGTAAATATCTGATATGCAGGATAGTCTTAGGCAACCCCTGTGAAAGGGTCGTTCGACCGCCAAAGGGGTCACGACCCAAAGGTTGAGAACTGCTGCTCTAAGTGACCGAGTCACTAGGCAGCACTGTGTGTTCTTCAGAAATACCTTTCAAATAGTATTGCTTTTCTCTCAACAAATTGCTCTTCGTAAAGACAATCTCCAGTTATTTGGAAATGACATGGTTTCCTATTTGCTCTCCCTGCCTCGAGCTGGCTTGCCCTCAGAGCCACCGCTGTAGTTATGCAGGCTCTGGAGTGCACATGAGCATCACGTCTAAGGGGCACCATCAGATGCGAATGAGACCTTGTAAGGGTCTGCCTGCACACTCACACACACTCATGCTGACACACTTACACGCTCTCAGTCTCGCACAGCCATGCATACATCATACACATTGACGTTGACACTCACACAAACCCACACAAATGTGCACACTAACACCAACTCAGAGACCCCTCCCTTGCCGCACACACCCATTCAGACTCATTCACATTCACACACAAATTTGTATATTTTTTTTAAAAATATATATATTTTATTGATTTTTGTACAGAGAGGAACGGAGAGGGATAGAGAGTTAGAAACATTGATGATAGAGAAACATCGACCAGCTGCCTCCTGCACACCTCCTACTGCGGATGTGCCCGCAACTAAGGTACAAGCTCTTGACTGGAATTGAACCTGGGACCCTTCAGTCCGCAGACCAACGCTCTATCCACTGAGCCCAATCAGTTAGGGCAACAAATTTGTATATTTTTAAAGACAAAACAGCAAAACGCTTTTTCCCCAACAAAATATATGTTTCTGTAACTGTATTGAAGAAGGAATACCTCTTTAAATCCACATACAGGTGTCATTGGGGCACCTCTTCTGACTCCTCTTATCTCAGCTCCCTATCATCGGTACCCACCATTATTCCTGACCAAAAGGAGTTGTGTAACAAATTACTTTTCCTCCACTAAATACATATAAATTCAGCCAAAATATTGTGTTATTGTAAGGATTTTTTAATTTGGCCTAAGATGGCACATTTACTTATTTTAATTATAAGGAAGAACTCAGTAGACATGCCTAATGACTTAGGTTTCATTAATGACTATTCTGTGTAATACATTTTTAGCAAAAAGAGAAATTCCAGTCCGGCATCACTGTTCTCATTGCTCTGTCTCTCTGAGTGGTTAGAGGGATTTGGCTCTACTTCCTCGGCCCCTTTCAGCGTCCCGCTATCTAACATTGTTTACATGGACCACGCACTATGCCAGCCAGTCTGATGCCTAATTTCATTTAGTCCTCACACCAGTCCTGAGGATGGTGTGATCTTCACTACCATTCCACAGATGAGGAAAAATTATTTTGAGAGAAATTTGCTTGATGTCAAATGGTGCTTAAAGGGCAGAAATTGACTTCAAATCCAGATTTATCTGTTTTCAGAGTTAGTGACTTTTTATGGCCAGTTACTGGACATTCTTTTGTGGCCTCATTAAATTTAATAAAGATTAAATTAGAAAAGAGACCCAAAGAGAAGAGGTGAAATACAGTTCGATATAAGCATTCTTTAGACTTTTAAAAGTCACGATTTTATGTTACTTTTAAAATATAAAAATATATTTATATATTACTTTTCTAATTTCCAAAGTTAACTTTGTTCTATTTAAAATGTACATGCCTTTGGAGATTTTTATATTCCATTCTGTTCGATAGCATGGATCCTGCTAAATTTTGACTTTACACTTGGCAAAATACCTTATTTTTTTCGTTTTATTCTTGATATATTTACTTCTTTCTTTAAATTTTACACTTTACTTCTACAAATGCTGTATAATATAAAGCAGGCCATGGACAAGATGTTTAAGCCCACTCAAAGCTTCAAGCATCATAATAGCAAAACTGAAGTCAAGTCTATTGATGTTGAACAATATTCATCTCTAGAGTTTGAAAAGATGTCTTAGATTATATCTCTCTTATTATGTAACACCCTTTTGTTTTAAATGTGTCTGCAATGGGATAAACATCTTATTTTATAAACCTAATGGAGAGGAGACATCACCGTTAAAGGAATCATCAGATGCGGATATGTTGTTGGAGTGTGTTTACACATGGAAGTATTATTTACTCATTGCTTACTCAGTTTCTTGTAAATAACAGGTGTTAGATGCTGTCATTATATTTATATGTGAAACAGCATTTCTAATCTCAAGTCACTTCTTTCAACTAACATATCTTTGACCTCTCTCCCCATGACATTTTTTTAAAGCTGCTAGGGGATTTATAATCAAAACTAGTTTGGCAGCTTTCTGAAAGAGAGAACCTTGCTGGAAGAAAAAACTTCTAGTCCTTTTGCCTCTATTATCACACTCAAGAAAACCACTTTTTGACACTGAGTTTGACTCTGCTATTGACTTCTATTGGATCGGCTCCTCTGTATTTCACTTTCCAATTAAATGGAATACAAATACCAATGTTTGAAATGTCTAACTCATTAATGTATACAATGCTTCACAAATAGGCTATTCCATTTGCTTTGAAAAAAATTTAAAGAAACTCAAGTATTTTTCTTTGCATATATAAGTTTAACGATGCTCAGTATTGAAGTCTTGGTGTCACTCCTTATAAATTTTGTCTGTCTTTTAATATACTAGTAGCTAGTACGTATGCATAGTTAATACACACACATGAGTGTGTGTGTGTGTGTGTGTGTGTGTGTGTGTGTGTTTAATATATTAGCTTCTACAGAATTCCATAGGGCTTCCTTTAGCATTAACTTACTCACTTGACAGATATGTATTGAATCCTTTTTGATGTGAAAGGCTTGCTTCTAGGAGCCACATACATAAAAATGACCAAGTGTGACACCCATCCCAGTTCCTCCAGGAGTTCCGAATCTGCTGGAAGAAACAAACAATTGAAAACCACTGATGACACCATGCAACTATGGCACCATGCGTCTCTGGAGTAGCACTTAGAAGAGGCACAGCCCACTTCAGGAGATGCTGTAGCAGAAGTGGGAGTTAACTGGAACCTGTGTGGCAAAAGGATGTTTGGCAGCATGAACAGTGAGCAGGGACTAGAACAAGCATGTCAAACTCAAAGGCTAACAAGAGCCAAATAAACGAGGCACATGGCCCGTGGGCCTCATGTTTGACATGCTTGGACTAGAAGAAGGAAATAGTAGCAAAACCAGGTGAAGCTTTGTCTCCTAGGAATTGTTCTTATCTATGAGAGTCAGTGTGAATAGCGGTCACACTCACACTCTCTCGATTGTCTCCGTTTGAATCTCTCCTCTGCCACTTAGGAACTAAATGTGAGTTGTTAGCATCACTTCTCTGCATCTCAGCTTCCCCACTTGTGTAAGCGTGGGTTTTGGAATCATACCTACACTGGGGAGGTACAGTGAGGATTTCATATGATAATGTATTCAGGGAACTTAGAGAAAAGGGCTGCAGGTACACAGAGGGCACTTAGATTAGTTTGCTAATATGCAAGTACCACAAACTGGAGGCTTGACACCCAAAATCCAGTCCCCTGGTTCTCTCTGGATTGTGGGGGAAGGATCTGGTCCCGGCCTCTCTCCTTGGCTTATAGATGGCCCTCTTCTTCCTGAATCTCTTTGTGTTATCTTCCCTCTGGCTGTATCTCTGTGTCCCAGTGTTCCCTTTTTTTATACAAGTCCTATTGGTTAAGGCCCATCCTAATGACTTCATCATAACTCATTATATCTGCAAGAACCCTAATTCACATTAAGGTCACATTCTGAGTTACTGAGAATAGAATTTCAAAATGAATGGAGGAGGGCAGAATTCAACACATACAAGTACCCAATCAAAAAGTGCTCATTTTTCACTGTGTAGTAAGTAAACTTTTAGACAAAGTAGGTGGGAAGAAGGAGGGACTTTGAGTGGGAACAGCTGCCTCTTTGGAAGGTAACAATCATTGCTCAGCACTACAAAAAGACCCATTTTGGCTTAATTTTGACAGTTACGTGAACAATGGGAAAGTCAAAGTTTTCATTATGTACCAGTTAATTTTTTTCACATCTCAACTTGAAGTTCTACTCTTGGTTGTCTCTTACTCAAATTCACAGTTGCATACTTTAGAGCTTTGGTGGAACCTAGAGGTCAGCCATTCCAGCCAACCACTCACAGTGGAGGAATCAGGTCCCACAGTTGAAGGAAAGTGGTTGCAGCCCTATTAGCACCTAATAGCCACGGCTATCTTCCCCTCTGCCCTCTAAGTGCCTTGAGGTTACAAGGACCCTGGTAGCATATAGGTGCTTCTGCCTGTAGGCACTTGATTGCCTGCTACTTTCTTTCTTTCTTTTTTAAATAAATTTTTATTATTGATTTCAGAGAATAAGGGAGAGAGAGACAGAAACATCAACGATGAGAGAGAATTACTAATCAGCTGCCTCCTGCATGCCCCCTACTAGGATTGAGCCCGCAACCCGAGCATGTGCCCTGCCCAGGAATCGAACCATGACCACCAGGTTCATAGGTCAACACTCAACCACTGAGCCATGCCAGCCGGGCAACTGCTACTTTCTTAACCTGCTTCCTATTTGTGTGAAGAGAAAGTTTGCTCACTGAATGGATGAAGTAAGCTTGCACTTCAATCTACTGCTTTCACTTGACCCTAACCGCTCTGATTTTGGACTTTTGCTCTAGATTTCCATTTCTCTGTTCTCTGGCATTGATCTAGCCTCTTCTTAAGGAGTTTAGTCCTCTTAATTGCCTAAGAGTCGATAGCTTCCTGCTGACCCTCTGATAAAGGGAGTTTTTGTTAATTGAAATCTAGCCTATTCCTGTTGCTCCATTCCTATCCTCCTCTCACTTTTTCTTTTTTTTTTTAACTCTTTCCTTCTCTCTTCCCTTTCCTCCCCTTTTCTCTTCTTCCATTTCCTCTCTCCTTCTAGTCCTTTGCTTCTTCATCCTTCTTTTCCTATTTCTTCTATAGCCAGTAAGTAGGAAACATACCTACAGTTGTTAGTGAGTGTTCATATATTAACACCTTAAAGAAATGATTGTGGGGTTTTTAGCTGTGATAATATAAACTCAGAGTTTATATGCACTCAATACATTGATCACTTTTCTGCCAACTGGAAAGACCACAGGAGCTGAAATTTGTTAACATTTCAGACATAAATATGTTGTCAAATTTGACATTGAGCCTTTTTCCTGTTGCTCTCTTTTATTTCTCTTTTTCTCACAGCATCATTGGCATTCTAGTTGGGAAGAATGGAGCAATGAGACATGAAGAAACATTGTTACATGGTTAGTGTGTGTGTGTGTGTGTGTAGGTGTGTGTGTGTGTGTGTGTGCGCGCGCAGAGGATATTACACAATTAGTTACAATCAGTGTGATTTCCAACATTTTTCACTTGGAGAACTGGACCATCCTTATGTTGCTTATCATGTATCTGTTTATATTTTAAGTGAATTAATAATAGCGCACACATCCATCCCTTGTATAACTGTTGAAGAAAGAGTGGCATCATCAGTCCTGTTGATGAGTTCTGCTCTTCGTGTTCTGTTGTGTCTCATTGGACATAATGGTAGGAAATGTGCAAAAGAAGACTAATGCATGACTAAAATATGCACATTCTGTAACAATGGACACATACAGCTTTGCCTCTAATATTTGCAGCAATTCTCTTGGTCTATAATTAGAGATCTGAAACCATATTTACATTTTTGAAGTATTTATTATGATAATTTATTTATTTTGAATAAAAGTGTAGATGTCATATCACTGAAATTTGAAGAAGCCCAATGAAAGTGAATGTATATATTAAGAAATTTGAAATAGAATGGAAAAAAGTCTCTAATAATATACAAACATCTGTACTTGCCTGAAATGATGGAAACATTTACTTATATAAAATAACAATCATGAGTCCTATTCTCTCCTGCTAGGCAGTTGTAACAAACCATGCAAACAAGGCAGATAAAGAGCTCACATGTCACTTAGAGTCAGATCACTTGGATAGTGGTGCTGTGACATAAGGCAATTATCATAAACTCCTTATTCAGCATATCTGGATTTATATACCCTCCTACAGAATAAATTTGTAATGATGGGAGCAGTTTAAAAGGCACAGCTGCTTGTGAGGTTGTTTTCTAAGGTTTCAAGTAGGAGAAGGTAGACAAGATATCCAGGATGTTGGCCACATTCAGTGATCCATGCAAGTTTGGTAGCTTCAAAGTCTGTAGAAACCAGTGCTCCCCTTTGAGAACAGTAGCCAAAGTACCCATATTCTACATTAGACAATAAGTGAATTGGGAGCAGAAACCGATTCATGGCCACCAAGGGCCCTTGAGGTAAAACTTAGATGGAGACCAAGGGAAAACAATGTGACAGACCAGTAAACTCAGTGTGTGATTTTAAATGCGTTTTGGTTAAATCTGAAGGTTGTGCATGTGAGAGAGTAAGGGGTACATGGAAAAGCTTTGTACCTTCTGCTCAATTTTTCTGTACCTAAAACTGTTCTAAAAATTAAACTAAATTAAAAATTGAAAAACAAAGTTTCCCACAAGACAAAACATCAAACAAACAAAAAAGCTACAAGCCCAGGTGTCTTCATTGGTGAATTCTAACAACCTTTCTAGAAGAAATAAAGTAAACTCTACATAGGCTTTTCCAGAAAATAGAAGAGGAGAGAATATGTCCAAGCACATTCTATAACAGATCAGACAATTTTTGTTACAAAAAAATCCCCCAACAAAACTGCAATTCAGCATACATGTACACAGATGCAAAATTCTTTTTCAAAAATTGAGTGAATTAGCATAGCAATAAATAAAGAGGTTAGTCCACATGACCAGTTGGGGTTTATCCCAGGAATACATTTGAAAAATCAATCATTGCAATTCAACCTATTAAAATTATTTTAAGAAGAGAAAACACTTGAAAACATTTAGCACTTATTCATAATAGAAAGAAAAACACTCAGCAATCTAGAAATAGAAGGGAACTCCTTCAAACTGATAAAGGGCATCTTTGAAAAACCTAGAGTTAACTTATTCTAACAGGGTAAATGCTTTCCTCTAAGTTCGGGAGTTAGGCAGCCACTCCCTTCTGACCTTGTTTAAAATATTCTAAGCAGCCCAATAAGTCTTAAAACATCATATCGCTTGGCAAAGAAGCAGCAGGACTCTCTGACATTATTGTTTTTGCAAAAATCTTGGGGAATCATCAAAAAATTACTCAAACTAAGTGGGCTTATTAAAGTTGCAATATGCATATTGCTTACTATTCTTGCCTTTTTTTTCAAATAGAAAATTGAAATTATTGTCCAGACAAAAGCTTATATGCAAATATTCACATTAGCTTTTTAAATAATAGCCAAATAGCAAAAAAACAAACAAACCCAAAACAAACCAAAAAACTCATTGTTCAGCTATTACCACGCTTAAACAAATGTGGTAGACTTATACAATGGAACACTGCTACTCAGCAATAAAAAGGACTTAACTATTGGCACCTAGAACAACTCTCAAAAAGTATTATGCTAAGTGAAAGAAGGTAGATAGAAAAGACTCCAAACTGCAATTTCATTCACATAATATTCTAAAAGAGGCAAAGTTATAATGATATAAATAGACCAGATGTTGTGTGGGGAGGTCAAGACTGAGGAGAGAGATTGACAGCAAATGGGCATGAGGGAGTTTTGGGGGTGATGGACTAATTTTGCATCGTGATAGGTTTAGTGATTATATGACTGCATACACTTGTTAAACCTCTGAACTGCATACTTAAAATTACTTAAATTTCTTTCTCCTTAATTATACCTCAGGAAAGCTGACTAAAAGTAAGAGTCAAAAATCTATCTTCAGATAAATCTTAACAATTATACTGACAGATGTGTCACTAAGGATATTTTTCAGTAATTGGTTCAGAGTTGTGGGCTGATAAATGGATTGAAGCAAATCAAGAGAAGAGCTTAGTATTACTTTAGAAAGCAGCCCTTGGACGATAATCCTGGAATATAGCCATACAAGGAGATCAGCCAATCCTAGCCAGAAGTTTAAGTCTTCCATTTTTTAATGAATTCAGGTCAAGCAATGGCACTTGTTTTATAATGATGGTGACAAATTTCATATGTACTAGTACATGCTTTACAGTTCTGAAAGCAAGTTAGCATAAATTACTGTATTGGCTGAAAGATCTTAAGGCCTAAGACATGTTCTGGAGCAGGTTGATAATGTTCATGGGATCAGATAGGTGTCATCAAGAATTGTAATGCTGCCTGACCCGGTGTGGCTCAGTGGTTGTGTTGACCTATGATCCAGGAGGTCATGGTTCAATTTTCTGTCAGGGCACATGCCCGGGCAGCCAATCAATGTTTCTCTCTCATCATTGATATTTCTATCTTTTGCTCCCTCTCCAAATGTACGTTCTTTTGAGATTTATTTGGTCATAATTAAGTAACATCTCAAATTTAGTAAAATCCAATTTACCTAGAAACTACGTATCACTTAATTTGAACTCTTTATAACTAGGCCATAATACAGAAAGTAAAGGAGATTATTATTAAAAACACTCTTTTCACCTTGCCCCACATAAGTGCCACAATGTGTATGATGAAAGCATGTGTATAAAAACTCACACATTTGACTCATAGGAGAATAATTTGAACTGTATTCGAAATTGTTGACTCTTCTTAAATATAAATCTATTAAACTGAATTTTCTGATTATTCCACACAGCGATGACTAAAATTAGCCAATTGAAAGGAGGCAAGAAGACAGATGACAGTTGGAATTAATAATTTCTCAGTTACTCTTCATTAACCTTGACAGTTTAATGTGTATGGCTTTATGTGAAACTTAAACATTGTTTATACAAACCTGTTTCTTTGGCAAAGGGTTGTGTTTGTGTTAACCAACACATTGTATCTTTACAAATCATCTCAAACATAAATCTCTCAGAAAATATTCTTCATTAAACATTTGATGTCCTATGAATTTAATTTTACTTATTGAAATATGAATAGTGATGATCCTGCAATAGAACCAACTAGAAGTATGATGCAAAAACCTCATTTTTCCATTGTTAAACATCATATCAAAAATCCGTTCTTGAGTTCTCAGCCACTGATTTATTGAGAACTATTTATACATATCATACAATCCAATTTCTCCTAAATGGGTATTGGGAGAGATTGATACTCGGCGTAATCTGGAAATAGGGATTATAAATATTTAAGAGGATAATCTAGGATTTATCACATACAAGGACCAAAGTAATAGGTTATCAGGCTGTGTAGTAATGCATCATTATCTCTCTTGTATGCCTACAGTTTTAAGTACTTTGTTCTATTAGAGGAATTGAAAGGTAGCATTTTCTGAGTAGCAGTCTCATTCAGATGAACCCACAGAGTAATGGTGGGCATTTGTTATAGAGTTAGCTCCCAGCCTCTTGTACACTTCTCCTTTGCGGGGAAAAGTGCCTCTTGGTGGAGGGAGGACCTGCTTTCTGAGGTGGGCACCGATCTTTTCTTAGCCTTCTGCCTTACAGGATAGAATTTCCTGCCTGTATCCTGGTGGGGGCGGGGGGTGGCGGGGGCTGACTACTTCCCACCAGTCAGTCGTGAGCAGAGTGAGGGGGTCTTTCGAACCAGATCATTTCATAGCTGATGTAAGACCCACTAGAGTAGTTCTTAAACTGTTTTTTTTTTTTTTTTTGGTCTCAGGACTCCCTCATATTCTTAAAATTTGTTGTGGAATGTAAAAAGATTTGGTTTATGTTAGTTACAGCTATATATTATCCCCATGCTATATCTATATCTACATATCTACATTTATTTGGAACTTAAAGCAGATGTTTTAAAAATGTTTATTAAATAATTTTTTATATATCTTTAACCTCTGCTTTTACCAATCTTCAATTTTTTTAGGCTTTTAATTACATTTATTGGGTGATATTGGCTATTAAGATCATATAGGTTTCAAGTGTAAATGTCTATGATACATGATCCATACATTGAATTGTGTCCACCATTTTAAATAGCAAAATAATCCTGTTTCAACATTAACTTTATTGTATATATATGTAATATATATTATATGTATAAAATGTACATATATTTTAAAAATATATAATATATATTATATAGCATATAAAATAGACATTTTATATATATAATATACATATATATACAGAAAATAAAATAATTTACATACTATATGGATACAGTAAATATAATAAAATAAACAGTGAAAAGAGTAGTATTGTTTTACATTTTTGAAAAATCTTGATTTTTGGCTGAAAAGAAGACAGCTAGATGCTTATATTGGCTTCTGCACTCAATCTGTTGAAATATCACAGTGTCATGTAGCCTGTAGACAATTCTGCTGAACATTAGCTAGGATGAAAATGAGACTGCAAAGGGAAAATGCTAGGCATAGCAGAAGAGGAGGCAGAGGAGATGTGGTACCTGGTGGAGGAATCCATGTGCCACTGCTGAATCCAAGATGTAAAACCCTCTATCCAGGGTCCAGAGCGAGGCCTCCAGGCGCCAAGGGTAGTCCCTAGCGGATCCCGCCACTCCTATGAAAATATATATCAAATAATTTAGTTTATTATAGTAACAAACCATAAGGAAAACTGTAAGCCCATCTCTACACATGTAGAAAAAACATTTGACAAAATCCAACATTCTTTCCTGTTTAAAAACAAACAAACAAAAAACTTGATGAAACTGGGAAGAGAAAGGAACTTCCTCAAGCTGATAACTGACATGTATGAAAACCCCCATAGGACATCACACTTATTAGCGAAAGACTGAATGCAAACATTTCATAGATATGATACCAAAAGCATAATCCTAAGAGACCAAGTTGAAACTCTGGACTTCATTAACATTTAAAACTTCTGGTCTTTAAATGATACTGCTCAAAGAATGAAAAACAAGCCATAGACTAAGGAAATATATTTGCAAATATTATATCTGATAATGAATTTATATCCAGAATACATAACGAATTCATAGAACTCAAAATAAGAAAACAAATAGTCCAGTGAAAGTTAGTGATGTCTGAGCTAAATTTTAGAATACATTTAGGTCACTTACAGAAAAATAGGCTGAAAAGAGAGAAGTAAATTCCCAGAGCAGCATTAAAAATATTGTGGAGATATGAGCTAAATGAAGGTTTTTAAAAATGTAGTTAGTTCATTATAGCTTGAACTGAAAATATCTGTTTTTGGTCTCCTTATCTTTAAATTTATGTGGTGGGTAGCTATTAATACATATCTATCAAGTGTAAGATAATCAAATGAGATCATTTCTGATAGTGTGATTTATAAGTAAAAATTGCCGTAGGAGGTGTTATTATCATCAGTAATATATTATTTTAATTATTATTAGGGGGTATTATCAATATGTTATTGTAATTATTATTAAAGAGGAATTTCATCAAAATGAAACAAAATACAGGCAAATAGCATCTTAATATTATTATAAAAACTTGAAGCCCAATGCACAAAATTTGTGCAAGAGTAGGCCTTCCTTCCCCCGGCTGCCGGAACGAGCTTCCCTCTGGCACCTGGGACCCAGGCTTCTTTCTGGTCGCCAGCAGGCTGGGAACCAGGCTTCACTCCGGCCCCGGCTTCATCCAGAAGGACATCTGGTCTAACTAGAATATTACCCTTTTATTATTATAGATGGTTCGCACTTGCAGATCCCTAGGAATGCCTCCATTGCTCTTTGAGGACTGCTCTATGAGGACTCTCTCTCTGACATGGCAACTAGATAGTGTCTATCGAGGTGAACACATGTAGCAGAGTCCTCAGCTGATAACTATTGGGGTGCACAAAGAGGCACAGGATTTATATGCCTATCAGACTCCTTTATGGCTCTCTGGACCCAGAGCAGAGGTTAGGAAGGAGGAATGGTAGAGTTCAATCTAGAGGGGTGGTGGCTGTAGGATCACCAGGGACCACAGCAAGAAGCCAGGGGTGCCTGCATCTGTCCACCTCTCACTGTTCAGCAGTAGAGGCCTCCTTGCTAGACATTTATGGATATCTGACTTTTGATAAAACCTGAATATCTTGGTTCTTACCTGCTTACAGAGCTTGGTTCTCCGGTCCTTCGGAAAATCCCTTCTCTGACTTAAATTACCCAGAGTTCTATTCTTGGCATCCAAGAATACCAGCTGGCTGTGTATGGTCAGGTAAATGAAATTTTGCTCTGAAAGACATTAGAATTTAAAACTCTTCAGGGGTCCCCACACTTTTTTTGCTGGGGTCCAATCCTAGCGGGTCCAGGGGTCCCCAAAGGTGTGGACGGAGTCGGCGAAGAAGGAATGACACGAAGACAGCCTTCAGTTGATCAGCAGCCTAGTCAGGACCTCTAGCCAAAGTTCTCCAGCCAAAGTTCTGGTCGGAGTTCTGGTTAGGAACTTATGAGGATCTGATAAGGATCTGATGTTTATTGTCTTGTTACAAATCTGTATTTATACCAGTCGATTTTAATCCTGTCAATTTCTATTGCAAAGGTTAGGGCGTTTCTTATCTCCATTCCAGGGAGTAAAGATTATGTAGCTTAACTACCCGCCTGGCACTTAATTAAGGGGTTCTATCCCCTCCCTAACCTCAGGGAAAGATCCCCACCTGGGGAAACAACCTTTCTCAGAGAGGTGACCTTGGTTAAAACACATGGCGCTAAAGGGAGCAAACATATTAAGAACAGTATGCTATATACGCCAGGTCCATTGAAACATATGCTGTGCAGATGTTTCTTTCCTGCAGCGACTGTGTCAAGCAGCAAGGATGGACCGGCTTCCGGCATTTTTTGATATTTTTTTCCTCTCAGGAAAAAAATGTGGCCATATAACCGCAGTATATCTCCCTGCAAGAAACTTAGATCATTTTTACAGACCAGACAAATCAGAATTAATTCATCATTGTTTATTACTGTACAATGTAACCTTACTATTCTAATTAAGTACAAAGACCGCTGTCTGATAGAAATGCAAAATATTCTAGGTAGGTGTTATTTGAAGAGGAAAGCTGCAGTGCATTAAATAATCAGCACTATTGGTCTTACATGCACCAATGAGCATCTTGCATGGATGTGGCAAATCCTATCAGAATTTTCAAGGCTAATGACTTGCAGTGGAATATAGGAAGATTGATATGGAGATAGTATTAGGATACAAGTTGTATAGGATTTGATATTTTCTCACAGAAGGATTCCACGGCATGGATTGAGTTCCTAAAACCACTCTAGTAGGTTGGGTTGAAAAGTCTTGAAAAATACATCACAAAGTTCCTGTGGCAAAGCAGGCCTATCTCTGCATTGAAGAAGGAACTAGTTTAGTTTTTGTTCTATTCTTCATCCAGTGTAGTGCTTCTTTGACATTTTACAATTGAAATTTATTAAAACTTAACTGAAAAACGTATTATTTTTCAATCATAATTGTTGAACATTTTTTAAAAGTCTTATGTTTTTATAATATACTAAGTTAGTGACACTATTCCTAAAATACTTTAAACAGTGCTTTTGTTTTTATTTCATTGAAAAGTACTAAAATCCATTACTTAATTATATACTACAAAATTCTTAAAACAGTGCTCGATTGCTTTAAAGTTAATTTTCAAGTTAATTGAAACAAAAACTCACATTTCCAGAATTCATAAACTTACATCATTTTATTGCCAGAATTGTAATTTTGGAGTACCCACAACCAATCTATTTACAAATGGAAAATATTCAGTGCCTCAGGGAGTATTCAGACAAGTCACTTTATCACAAATATATGTTTGGTTGTAAAGGCCAAAAAGCCTTTTAGTAAAAACTATTAGAGTTGTTGGTACAACTTTGTTTTTCTTTTATGGCTGATGCATTAGACTGAGCTGGACTTTTTATGACATAATTTATTTGTTGAAACCATATTGTTGAAAATCTGAATACTTTAAAGTATATGGTTAAAAATATGTTTTCACATGATTTCTGACTATCCACTGTAGCATACTGATGATAGAATATTTGGGGAAACAATTGGTGGCTTGGTTATCTTTCTGAATTATAGATTCTGATAATTCCTGAACAGACTCATGTTATCAGGGCAAGTTTATATAAGGCATTGTAACTATTTTCTTGATTCTTTACCACAAATTGTTTTAGTTTTCTAAATTTTTTTAAAAAAGGTTAAATCCAATGCTAAAAAAAAAAAATGAAAAAGGTAGAGTACAGATTTCTTGGCATCTGGTACTTTATTTGTTTTGAAGACCACTTAGTCTTATGAACTCAGGTTCAAAACAGGTATCATTGACCGCACTAGTGTGCTGACCTCTAGAGGAAGAAACGGGTACTGACTCAGTCAAGAATGCAGGATTATAAAGGGACTAGTGGCCTGGTGCAAGGATTCATGCACATTGTAAGGAAATTAATTAGAAGAAATATTTTAATGTTGTTATTTGCCCTTTCTCTATAATAGAAGTGTCAACCAAATTCACAATCAACAATGACAGGTGGAAACACACATGTGCGATTTGCGCCAGCAAGAGCTTAAGATGTATTGTGCATGTGTGAGTCAATTTAGCCTTTTATATATATAGAATAAACTTGCTTAATTAGACCTGCTTTCTGAGTTAGCTAAACTTTTTTCAGTCCATTGAAGCACCCCAACTTCTTTTTCAGGTAATTGTCAGCAGCACAGCAGTAAATATCAACACAAAGCAGATTATTATTGTAGATTACACAGGGAGAACAAAGGGTAAAATGTTTAACTGCAGCAGTGTTTAACTATATTCTGCACAGTGAGAAAACCTGAAGTCGTTTTCAAGGTCCACCATTTCTTACTTCTTTTCAGTCGGGTCAAATTTCTAAACTTTCTAAATCTCCGTTTTCCAGCTAATGAAAAGAAAATAGGATTCTATTGAGTCTCCTATTTACCTACTCCAGGACTTCTGTGAGGATCAAATGAGATGAGGCACGGGAAAACGCTTCACAGACATTTGGTTAAAGTGTAAAATGTTTGCACCTGGCTATAAAGCAAGTTGGGTTCCTGGGCTGAAGAAACTCCAAGGAGGCTAGTTGCTAGGAAGAGGGAGCCGGGTGTTGTTACGTGATGTCATTACCCAGAGCCCACAGCGGCCATTTCTGGGCTGGGCTCGGCTGGGCTGTGGGCCGCATTTTGCACCAAGGAGTCTCAGCAGCATTGGCTGGGATTTGGTGAGCTGTCGCTCTGGGGTGGTGGTGAGGCCTGTGTCTCACTTGGGGAAAGCCGAGTGTTTCTTTGTCAGCTCCAGGTCTATGGTGCCGTTTCTTTGTAAATGGCCAGTGCGCATTATGGCAGCTCCTTCATTGCGTGTCTGCCCCCTGGTGGTCAGTGCGTGTCATAGCAACCAGTCAGATGGTCAGAGGGACACTTAGCATATTAGCCTTTTTTATATATAGATACCAACTATCACCAATCAGTTCACTAGAGACTGCTAGTAAGCCTGTGTCCTTCCGGTGAAAATATAGTCTGCCTGTTGTCAGCAACAAGGGTATTTATGTATATCTAATAGTTAAGAGACACCTATAAATGCTTACTTGCTCACATTGTTTGAATTCTTTATGATTTCTTCCACTTTGAGAGTCTATGGAGCAAATAGCATAGCCTGATTAGATTTGTTTGCTTCTGGTCCTCGCAGTAGCCTGAGTGCTTGGGCCAGTGGGGCGGACTGACCAGAGTTATGGGGAGGTTGTCTTCTGGCGAGCCACGTGTTAGCATTGCAACCTTCAGTCAATAAGTGTTTTCCAGTAGGTTCATTTTGCTCTTGAATCTTAAAAAAATCTTTAAAACCTTGATTTTTAAAATAATATTTTCACCCTCTTGGTTAATTTAGAGAAGCCACCCCAGCATGTTTTGGGGCTTCCCTGACTGGACTTCATGTTGCCGACATCATGTGCATGTGTCCCTGGGAATGTGAAGTAAACGACTGAGCCTTTTGAGTTATGAGGTTCAGGCTCGCATGCTTTCCTCACGCTGCTCCTCCATTCACACTTTTCTTTCTACAACAGCTTCCTACCGGAAAGGATGAAGCCATTATCATCTTTTAACTTGGAAAGTTTAGGCTCATTACTAACCATGTGTGGCTTGTCAGGCTGGGCCAGGGTTAGCTGCTTGGCCTTGCAAGCTACCTGCATTGGCATTCCCGATACTGGTGACCACAGGGACTGAAGGCAGCACTCTTTCCTGGGATAGCCAGCAGGACCAAATCAATTGCATTCTTTTGTGCTTGGAGCTAGATGCAGATTGCCTTTGCACAGCATGACTTAATAAAAGATGCTGCCTCTTGGCTGTATTATTTTACTATGATTATGATGACGTTGTCTCACTTGCATTGGCATCAGCCTCAATCACACAATGAAAGAATTCTTGGTGACTGTAGTAGGAAGTGTGAGAACTCCCAGCCTTTGACTGTTTCACAATTCGTGCCTTAAAGTCAGGCAAGTATAAAGGGTTTTCAATGACAAAAAAACCCACACAAAAACATAGAAAACTTTTGAAAACATTTAACTACTAGGAAAGATAAAGCTTCAAACAATTTTACAGCACGAACTCCATTCAAGAAAGTATTTTAAGTTTTTTAAAGTTACGTTTCTCAGTATTTCCTTATAAATAACACAACTTGATTTAAAAGATTCCTTTAAGAAATTGGAAATTCTGTAAAGTTCCTGTTTAGAGTCATGGTTGGATGAACCTTTCAAAATAAGGTTTTTCGGCCATGGGTGTGTTCTGTAGCATTTCACCTCTCCAAGCAACCTGCTAATCCTGTCTATTCAAACGGGACTTCTTGAAAGCCCTGTGTTCCCTTATAAATGGATGCCACATATTCTGCTGTTCTTCACACTGTAGGACCACATGGAGAGAGAGGCCCAAACCTTGCTAAAGCACTTTGGCTTCCACTTTTCCATGCTACTCGAGAACGAATCCATTAGATAGCAACAAAGCCTATGTGTGTTCCTGTCCCTCCTGACTGTCAGCACACTGCATTTCCATAATTCAGCAGGAGGCATTTTTATAAAAACAGCTCTCCAGCTCTGTTCTTGAAAAGGCATTTGTATACTCATTATGCAATTCTATTATTTGTCAGTTGGGAGTTCTGTAAATAAAGCGCTGAGGTCTAAGACTATAGTAGCTGATGGCAGTGATCTTGGACAGAGTAATTTCTTTTTATCTGGATAGCACACAGCTGATCATGAAATCGTAATATCAATCTTTGCTGGTGGTGGTGGGAGCTGGTATTTTTGGACAGTAAACCCTGATGGCTCAGAGACTTTCTGGTAGAAATGTTGCTTTTTGCTTGCATACCACCCCCCGCCCCCCGTCCACTGTCCTGACCATCTTTTACTCTAAGATAAACAATATGGAAAACTATTTACTGGAAGTGTATGATCATGTTGCCATTTTAATTATGTAATTACAATTTTTCTATATTCTGAAAATATTAAACATTGATGATTAGGTATTTTGTGAAATAACATAAATTAGAGGGTAATTCTAAGACTTGAAGGATGAATAGATCTTTGTTGGCTCACTCCAGCATAAAGAGGCACTGCATTGATCAGGAGAACGCCTTGGGCAAACCCAACATACTTTGGATGGCTGTTTTAGAAGATGCCTGTAGTGGGCAGCACATCTAAAGATAAAGATGCCTAGAGGGAAACCTGGCTAAGCTCCTAAATCAAAAGATTTTACATTTTGCCCTGTAGGCATTAGGGCCCTTTGAGGGAATTTGTTCAGGAGATAAATGATGTGATCCAACTCACCTATTAGAGCATTTCAGCAGCAGTATGTGGGTGAGCCATTATTTTATTCTCTTCCTTAGCCAGTTTAAATAATCATAGCATCATTGGCCACATTGCTAATAAAAATGCTAATTGCCTTTGTAGATAGCTGCATGCTGGCTCTCAACATAGATGATTAAGTTTTAAAATTTTAACCAGTTAATTGCTCTCATATAGACCAAACTTTAACTGTTGAAAATATGCTTTCTATAAATTAAACCCTGACCTTTTACCTGCACTAAAACCCAATTATGGATTTTTTTAGAATCAAGCAAACAAAAACATTTTTTTCACTTTTCTTAGAAATTTATTATATGATGATGGAATTTCTGAAACAGCTTAGACAAGAATTGTTTTGATTTTAATGTTAAACATTGTAATTAATCAACATAAGTAAACTAATATTTTTGAAAGATGAATCATAAAGATAAACAGTCCCCTTGGCTTGTAGCTAGCCGTCTCCTCTCTGTACCTTTATATGGACTTTCCTCTGTTGTGTCTGTGTCCTAATCTCTTTCGTACAGACTCCTATGATACTACGATCCTAATGCTTAAGACAGGTGCAGCTATTGCCTTGAGCCATCTTGTACTCTGGAGGGCAAGAGTTATATCAAATAAATAAACTTTACAAATAACAACTTCCAATGACATTGAGCTATAAAAGAGGGCATCTCCCCTAGTCCTGAGTCGCAAAAGCCACACTAACTAAAACGCTATATAAGTTGAGATCAAAGAATGAAAACTTAGTTACCTGGGAAGGAACAGTTTCAGTGAGTGTTCCAGGTGGAGAGTATGCTGTATGGGAGTGGGCATGTATATGTATTGACTGTAGAGATTCTGGAGACAGACAGAGGAGCCAGATCTCATAGAGCTCAGAGTTTCTGTAAAGATTAGTGACTTGATGCACTCTAAGTCTTTCTGTTTGTGTTGCTAGCATGGAAATGAAATGATTAGGCATATATTTTAATAGGAGGGTACACTTTAACATTCTATGCTTTTGAACTGTATGAATTTGATTTACTGAGCATAGCTATACATCCTATAAATCTGTGGGGAAAATTAATTGAATGGGAGATGTGGGTGTGGAGAAGGCACATAGGAGGCAATTTAATAATGCATAAGGGAGAGTGTAGCATGTTGGCCTAGAAGGATGGCTGAAGGAATGAAGAAAAGTAGATAGATTTTAGAATCTTTAAAAAAGAGTATGTAAGACTTTGTGATTGCTGGGTAGAAAGATGAATATACCATGGTTTCCAGGTTTCTCATTTGAGCATCTGATTTATGAAATATAGGATGAGGTGCAGGTTTAGATACGGGGAACTTTATAAGTTTAGCATTAAACTTTTTTTTTTCTCTTCAAATTAGGTCTTTAGTGCTATGAACTAAGGAAAATGGTTGGATGTGTATATGACTCTGGAGTACAGAAGAATGCTCAGGACTGTCTATATAAATCTATGTCATAAACATAGAGATGGAAATTGAAGACATTGGGATTGGGTTATGAAGGAGGAAAGGATGTGGAATACTAAAGGAGAGTATCTAGGAGCACCTATGACTTGAAAAAAAGCCAACATTTAATGACCAGTTAAAAGAGGAAGTAATAAAGGAAGCAAAAAAGGGAAAAATGGAAATGTGATGATCTCTGGGAAAGAGAGTTTTGAAAAATGAGGGGATGGGCCCTCTGGGTGAAATACTACTGATAGGTCAAGTACAATGAGGGCTAAGTATTTTCCATGCGATTTAGTGAAATGGATATTGAGACCAAATTAATTGTAGTGAGATCACATGAGGTAAAGTAGTGAGAATAGAAGAAATATTGGAAAATGCAGGAAGTGAGGACAAAGAATATGATTAAAAATCTCTTGTTTGATATTTGACTTTGAAAGATGTGGGCAAACGTGACTGTCCGGAAGAGGAAAGGGAAATGAGTGTTTTTTGTTTTTATTTAAGATGGGAAGTAAGACTTGCTCACTTATGGAAAGGAGTCTATGGAGAGGGTGTGGCTAAAGTTAGAGGAGAATGTTCATAATAGACATCTTCAGGGTTCTGGGAAGATAAGACAAATGTAGAGCATAGAAGAGAAAGAAAAAAGGTGCCGTGCAGAAGCTGGTAGGTTTATAGCCTCAGATGTTGGCCATTAAAACAACTTCTATTTAGTACCTTTCTATTTCCTGGGTAAACAAAAGGCAGTAGCTTCTGTAGCATGTTAGGAAGGCTGGTAGAGGGAGATCAGAAGTTTGAGAAGAGCTGAGACTTTCAAAAAGAGTGATCATGAATTTATATAGATACCAATCCATTCTGAGATTGTCCCATGAGCCCTCAGCAGCTAAGATGCATGTGCAGAGAAGATGGGCAGTTGGACTCATTCATGGTGAGGATCTGAGGGCATGAGCTACAAAAGTCCAAAACGGCAATGAGCTTAGGTTATTTGTGAGGATATGTTTGCAAGAATGAACCACTGAATCCAAGCTAAATGGGCTTCCTCATTGTCATTATTATCTTCATTTATCATTATCGTTTGAATAAATGTAGAGTTGAAGTCAGAAAGGCCTGATAGAAAGAAAGAAAGTAGAAGTGATTGTAAAGGGTGAGTGATTCTCTCATGTCATCATCATGCCTCTGTCACCAAAAGGGCACTTTTTAAAATTGACTCCAACCCATTCCATTTAGCAGACCTGCATCCTCATCTATGCAGGGTGGGTTCACTTACACTCAGCTCAGGTATCTCTGCAGACATACCTGGGTGAGCAGTTCCAATACCGAGATTTAGGGGAGAAAGTAGACGATCCCTCTCAGCCACAAGTCTAACCTCTGTTCTGCCATCTTCTGTAAGTGGAGGGTTTATGAATGGATTTTATGTCTGTGTTTGATGCCTAACTTGGGACTTTGACTAAGTTACTTCCTCTAAAAATAGGATAGAATCAATATCCATCTCATAGGTTGGTAGTGAAGATTGAAGAAGTTAATGTATGTAGAGCATTTGCCCAGTGACTAGAACATCATATTTAATAAATTTTAGTTTTTTTAAAAAAAAATAGTATTCTTATTTGTGAGTTCTAAATAGTGGTTTAGAGGGTACTTAGATTGTTTTTAAATTTTTAAATTTTTATTTTAAAATGTTTGCTTTACTCTTTTTTTATTTGATTGGTGATCTTTGAATAGATGCCTCTCCTTTACTCTGGAGGCAAAGGGGATACGTGGGAAGGTGAGCCCCTCAGTACAGTGAAACAACAGACATCCTGGAGGTATCTGAGCAGATAAAAGGGAAGAGAGAGGATGATGGGCCTTGAAGGATGGGCACAGTGAATAAACAATAAGTTTTGAATCACATAAATGAGTAGATGGGAAAGCCAACATTCAAATCAAAGACTCAAAAGGCTCCCAAGCCTTAATCTTCTTCTAATATTATTCTCTAGTGTTTTCATGGCACCTAAGAAAATTGAGTTACAATTATTGCTGAAATCACAGGTAAAAATCAGCATTAAATTATCTATGTAAAACTCGAAATCTTTTAACTCATGTACTTTTTAGTTAATATAAGAGCAAGTAGGAAAACAATTATAATTCTGCTTCTTTCTAAAAGTAACACGAACAGTTCATATTTATTATGTGGCTTTTGTTATTGCTGTAGCACATTTTTTTAGTTATCTACAGTCAATTTTTAAACTGCATATATATCAACTATCTAATTAAAGAAATATAAGAAATGTAGCATTATTGCTATACTGAAGAAGGCTATCAGTGTACTGTGAATAATGTGGGATGTTAGTTTAAGCATATGTATTGCTCAACTGATATAGCTTTTATTTTTTTTACATACCCTTGTACTTCCTACCCTACACAATTTACCTTGAGGCTCCAGGTTAATTCAACACATGCTGGTCTATGTGTTTCTGGGTTAATGCCCCTCGAGAATGCAAGTAGTGGTCTAGACCTGAGAGGCCAGAGGTTACTCAAGCTTTGACAGTCATCAACAAATGCCACTTGTCACCTTAGATCCTCAGTTCTTTGAGGAGAAATGAGGACAATAGCATTGACCCATTTTCTCAGACATGATTAGAGAAAAAAAAATAAGTATCTACATGAGAAAATGTTGGCATGTTTTAAAACTTTTAAATAAAGATTTAAATGTATAAAATCATGAGAATTTTTTAAAACTAAGATATGGCAAAATATTTGATTTAGATGTTAAATACTTTTTTTGTTTTAAAACAATAAAATGGTGAGATACTAAAGAAAGTAACACAAGTAGAACTACCGTGTTAGCTCTAAATGGTACATAAATGTAAGGTGATATTGTTATTACAAAAATATTCACTCATTTAAAATTCTCACATTTTTAAAGAAATGTATCATAAGTTACTTAATTATATTTAAAAATTTAATAATTGTTCCCATCAAATTTCATTTGGATCTAATATGTTGCTTGTTAAAAATGAAGGCTACTTTTATATATTATACTTTGGGTTTGAATAAGATACAGTTGGAAAATTGGAAAGAAACCATATTAATTTTAAAATATTGCTATTCCATACAATATTTTATTAAGTTGGTCCAGGAAATACAAGTAAGTACTATTTAATGAAAAATACATATAGATGGTAATTATAATTAATCTAGATATCTAATGATGCAATAATATTCCTATTTTGACCGACCATGAATTTTCGCTTAGTAACATACATTAAAATACTATTGGTGATCCACACACCAAGTTCTAGGGGTTTCCATTGAAGACAGCATTACAACAGGCCATTGAACTTCCCTTTTTTGAGCCTTGTTGTTGGGGCCATGGTCTCTGGATTGCTGTTCTGTTAGCATGATGAACTAATTGACCTGGCAGGGCTCCCTGGGGCCCAGCAGCTTCTGCTGAGTTCATCAGGAGTACAATTTGTTGTTTCATTTCCTCTTCTTGTCCCATTGGGGAAATTGAATTGTAAAAAGACTACCTACTGGGAGGATTCAGTGCTCAGGCTGAATAAGGGACTTTATTTATTTATTTGCTTGGTACTATCTTAATTAGCAAAGAAGGAAGGACTTTATTAGGGAAGAGTATGCTGTGGTTTGGATACAGATGCATAAGTGCTGTTAGAGAAGCATTGGATGCAAAGTTTGATTTATAATTCTCCAAGTTGGGGCCCTTTGTAGGTGAAAAGTTTATATACGACGTTACTTTGCTCTATTAGGGCTGTTTCCAGTTTTAATATTTATAAGTCATCCAATGTAGAAGTTGAAGAGAAGTCAATGGTTTTTTATTCATTTTTAAAAATGATTAAAACACCCACAGTTATGAAGTTTGGAAGGTTAATTCTGTGAACCATACACACTTGAAGTTTTCATTTTTCCTGCAATAAAGATGGATTGCTTGTCCATAACAGTATCCAAATGTTGACTTGAACAACTTGTCCTTTTTAAAATCTTCAAAATATCTCAGTTGCATTATTTTTCATTGTTCTGAGAACTCACAGGCAACAACAGAGACCATGAGACCTAAATATGATGATGAATGAAATCGGATAATATCCTTATCTTAAATTTTTGAGAATTTAGTGCTAGTTTCTACTGTATCTTAGCAAATTCTTAAGTGTACTAATGAGGTTTTCTAGGATGTGAGTTAAATATCTTCTACATTAAGTTTAAAATGTTTTCTAGAATTCTAGAATGCCATTCAATAAGCCACTTATCCTGAGAGTAGAGGCAGGATATGAGCATAGGCTCTAGAAAAAGACAGCCTTGACTTTGGTCTTGCTCTGTCGCTAGCTTTGTCACCCTGGGCAAACAATTTAATTCTCTGAATCTTATAAGGTTAACTCAACGATGATGAGAGTTAATACAAGGGAAGCTCTTGGAAGAGTGCCTAGCACATAAGAATTGCTCAGTGGGTATTAGCAGTCATATATGGTTTTTGACAGACTGGCACAAAACCTGGTGCCAGTCATGTGTTCAATAGAGAATTCATAAATGAATTAATTAATGAATGAATGGACAAGAGGAAGTTCCCCCCCCAACCTAGAATCATTACAAATCCATGTATGTCTTACACATTTAAACAAAACAATATATATCTGTATAGTTATAAAATTATAGCCAAATGTAGGAAAGGTTCTAAAGAGCTTAGAATCTATATTTAGATAGGTGGTACTTATCCCAAAAGCATTACT
This sequence comes from Myotis yumanensis, assembly GCF_028538775.1. NCBI lineage: Eukaryota > Metazoa > Chordata > Mammalia > Chiroptera > Vespertilionidae > Myotis > Myotis yumanensis. The sequence goes on along the minus strand of NW_027223752.1, from coordinate 229,483,140 downwards.
ATATTTTCTAAAGAATTCTGAAGGTTAATTTGTATTGTTCAGTAAACCTGGATGACTAAAATGAGTATTTAAAGAATTTATCATTATTAAAATACTGTGAAAAACTCCCCAGGATTTTTTTAAAAATATGCTTTATACTAGTAAGCCCAATAGTATGGACTGCGTGATTTATTTTATATAAGTCTTATTTATATAGAGTTCAAAAATCGATAAAAATAATCTACTCTAAGAAGATTCAAAATTGTGTTTTCCTTCGGGGAGGTAAATGACTGGGATGTCATGGGACAGGGAGTTGCTGAAAGTGTTTTGTATTTTGACTGTGGTGACTTGAGCGCGTTCATCTTGTTAAACCCTATCAAGCTGTGTTCTTAGACTAATGCACTTTTACATGTATATGTTATGCCCCTATAAAATTCAACACTGGCTCTATAAGCAACTTGCTGAAAACGCAACTTTGATCATTACTAGAAACATCTTCTCTCCTCCCAGATCAGCCAAGTTTTATTACTTTTTGTAAAAAATATGTTTTTATTAATTTCAGAGAGGAAGGGAGGGGGAGAGAGATAGAAACATCAGTGATGAGAGAGAATCCTTGATTGGCTGACTCCTGTGCGCCCCACACTGGGGATCGAGCCCACATCCTGGGCATGTGCCCTAACCAGGAATCGAACCTTGACCTCCTGGTTCATAGGTTGACGCTAAAGCACTGAGCCACGCTGGCTGGGCAAATCTTATTACTTTTAAAGCCAGAATTTTGTGTGGCATAAATGTGGCTCACGTGCACCCTCATCGCACGCCCAGGCTCCTGCTGCTGTCTCTAAACACAGGATCGCTGCCACCAGGAGATTTCAAAGGGCCACAGTGTATTACATGAACACTAGTGGCTGGTTTGCTCATGAGAAAGATTTTTAAAAGCGCAGGCCTCTCTTCCAAACACTAGAATGTAATCCCCCAATCCCTGCTCTTCTTTAATTTCTATTTTAAGTTAGAATGTTATCTTGAGGAAAAAGAAATTGAAGGGATGGATATGGAAGAAAATGGACCGACATGTGCTTAGATATGGTAACGTTGAATCACCAGTCCCTGTAATCTGGAACAAAATACTTACTTCTCCAAGTTGTGAAGGACAACACTGGACTAAAAATCATTCTGGAAATGTCTGTCTTTTGTAGTTCTGTTTGGTTTGAACCCAACACCTTCCCTTTCACCGGCTCTGCCTCGGTGACTCTCCTTCAGCACTGCTTGCTACTGGGAGAACTTGACTTTGGGATCTTAGCATCTTGGTCCCAAACACACCAGCAAAACATCAGGACCCTCAGCTGTCAGGATCCTGTCAGTGTCTTTAGAAGGCCAAGTGATTGTGAAATCTCTCTTTGCCCACTTCTTTTTTGTTTGCGCAAAGCTCAGTGGGCAGTGGTTTCAGCACCATATGGGATGCCCAAGTCACCGGCTTTTGATTGCATGCTGGACCTGGAAGTAGCTGTGGAAAACTAAAAATGTCTTTGCATAGTTTAAGCTCCTTAGGTATCTAATGAAAAATGAACATAGTGGAGGAGAGCCAAACACTGAAGTTGGTGTCCATTACTGAAATAAAGAATATTATACCCAATAGCAGACCAGAGGAGTACAATAATCAAACCAAAAATTCGACAAAAAACACCCAATTGGAAAAGCAAAATGAAAAAAGAATCCGAAAGTGTGAAGATAGTGTAAGGAGCCTCTGGGACAGCTTTAAGCGGTCTAATATCAGAGTCATTGGAGTGCCAGAAGATGAGAGACAGCAAGATATTGAAAACCTATTTCAAGAAATAATGGCAGAAAACTTCCCCCACCTGGTGAAAGAAATGGACTTACAGGTCCAAGAAGCGCAGAGAACCCCAAACAAAAGGAATCCAAAGAGGACCACACCAAGACACATCATCATTAAAATGCCAAGAGCAAAAGACAAAGAGAAAATCTTAAAAGCAGCAAGAGAAAGAGGCTCAATTACCTACAAGGGAATACCCATACGACTGTCAGCTGATTTCTCAACAGAAACTTTGCAGGCCAGAAGGGAATGGCAAGAAATATTCAAAGTGCTGAATACCAAGAACCTACAACCAAGATTACTTTATCCAGCAAAGCTATCATTCAGAATTGAAGGTCAGATAAAGAGCTTCACAGATAAGGAAAAACTAAAGGAGTTCATCACCGCCAAACCAGTATTATATGAAATGCTGAAAGGTATCCTTTAAGAAGAGGAAGAAGAAGAAAAAGGTAAAGATACAAATTATGAACAACAAACATGCATCTATCAACAAATGAATCTAAGAATCAAGTGAATAAATAACCTGATGTACAGAATGAACTGGTGATTATAATAGAATCAGGGACATAGAAAGGGAATAGACTGACTATTCTTGGGGGAAAAAGGGGTGTGGGAGATGCGGGAAGTGACTGGACAAAAATCATGCACCTATGGATGAACACAGTGGGTGGGGAGTGAGGGTGGAGGATGGGGTGGGAGCTGGAAGGAGGGGAGTTATGGGGGGAAAAAAGAGGAACAAATGTAATAATCTGAACAATAAAGATTTAATTAAAAAAAAAAAAAAAAAGTTGGTGTCCATTGCAGTGCGGAAGGCCTGTTCTGTGGTCAAAAGCAAAAACAAAACAAAGCACTTTGATTGGCAGCGCTTCTGATAGACAAGTCTTTTCCTGCAGAGGCTGAGATGGGGCTAAAGCAGATAAAAAAAGCAGAGGGAAAGTGAGGAAACAGTAGTGACCAGCAATTGTTCCTTATCTCCACCTGCATAACATACTATGAGATAAATGTAAGTGAATTATAATGTCCCACATGAAGTATAGTCGGTTTTATGCGTCTTCTTATTTTTACTCATTTGTTCACTAGAGGGCTTGTTAAACAGCTATCAATCTCAGTGATCAGCTGTAGACACAATATCCATGACATGACACCTAGCTCAAAAGCTCACAGCCAAACGATAGGAGACAGAAATTGGATAGAAACAAATTAGTACAATATAATGTAATAGAAGTAGACAAATAAAATTATCCCACCAGGAGAATGTAACCCCCAACTTCAATCTCAGGCCAAAAGACCCTTCGGGCCTCAGTTTTGTATTACTATCTCTGTTTGAATCTCAGGACTATGCACATCCTGCTTCTTATTCTAAGGGCGATTGTGTGGGGCCCTAGCTACCTTCTCTAATATTTATGCTCAGATCACAGAAAGAGGATGCTTTGTCCCAAAACTGACCCTCACTCCATTCCTCTATAGGCTAAAATTTCAGGTTACTGACCCTATGCCAATGATGGCGAACCTATGACACGTGTGTCAGAGGTGACACGCGAACTCATTTTTGGGGTTGATTTTTCTTTGTTAAATGGCATTTAAATATATAAAATAAATATCAAAAATATAAGTCTTTGTTTTACTATGGTGGCAAATATAAAAAAATTTCTATATGTGACACGGCACCAGAGTTAAGTTAGGGTTTTTCAAAATGCTGACACGCCGAGCTCAAAAGGTTCGCCATCACTGCCCTATTCTGTGCTCAATTAACCTCCTCTCCATCCCTCCCCCCAAACACCCGATGATAATGCATTTGGCTTTTGCCTGCTTCTAGTCCTTCTAGATTATAAATTCATTTCGGGGCAAGGACATTACTATCTCATTCAGTGTGGAAACCCAGCTTTTGAATCTGGAATTCAATTTAGACTTCTTGAAAATTTCATCACCCTAAATAGAAACCTTGAGTCCATTAGCAGTCGCTGCCTACTCCAGCTCCCAGCACAGTAGTTGTGTTTGCTCTACTGTTTGACCAACTGCTGTCTACTCTCTGTCTGTATGGATGGCCTATTATTGACATTTTATATAAGTGTAATTATATAAAGTGTGGCCTTTGTATCTGGCTTTTTACTTCACTTAATGTTTTCAAGGTTTATGTTGTAGCATATATCGATACTTACTCCTTTTTATGGCAAAATTATATTCCCTTATATATTTTATTTATTCATTCTTTATTTGGTGGACTTTCAAATCGATTTCACCTTTTGGCATTTTGAATAGTATTGCTATGAAGATATTTTAGGTGTGGAGTGTGGGGTCCCTGTCTAAAGTGCACCAGATGGTCAAGGCCAATCTGAGCTTTGGAATCCTAATCAGGATGTTCAAGGCCAAGTTACCATAGGCAGTTGCATGGACACACAGTTTCACTGTATGCACTGCGCAAGCATGCCCTTCTATAACCCAAGTATTGTGGTCACTATTTGGCCAAAGGCCTCTTTTGTCTAAGTGGGTATAGAGATACATTACTGTCCAGCCTGTGGCTGGCTCCTGTATAGTTCCTATGAGCGGGACTGCGTTGTATGGAAGATGTATTACTGACCAGCTGGTGTTGGCTGTTTTGCTAAGCAGGCTCCTGTGTTTGCCACTGTGTTAGCAAGAACTGCTTTGTCTAATGGCTACTTGGGCTGAAATAAAGACACTTGGATATGCCCATGACTTCTCATGTCTTCTCTGTCTTCAGATGCCCAGCATCCAAGGAGGTCCAGTCCTTGGCAGAGGAGAAACTTCCTCTAACATAGAAATCAATGTTTTTTTTAATCAAATTTTGGGCCCTGGCTGGTTTGGCTCAGGGATAGAGCGGCAGCCTGTGAACTGAAGGGTCCCGGGTTTGATTCTGGTCAAGGGCATATGCCCCGATTGTGGACTCAATCTCCAGTATGGAGAATGCAGGAGGCAGCCAATCAATGATTCATTCTCATCATTGATGTTTCTATCTCTTTCTCCCTTTCCCTTCCTCTCTGGGAAAAAAAAAATGGGAGTTTTTAGTCATTATTTTTTTATTCTTTCCTCCCTGTTCTTTTTCTCCTCCCTCTCTCAATGCAGATTTTGGTATATTAATGGTGTTTCACAGATCTCAGACAATGATTAATTTTGATAAATACCTTTGCATTTGAACACAATATATTTGGGGCATCTAAGGACGCTCTTTTTGAATTTCCCAGACTAGAGGTAACATTCTACTTGTGTATTCTATTTGGGGTACTTATGATGATACAGAATTGATTGAGAGTAGGTATAATCAAGTTTGGATACTTTCAGGGAATGTATGTCTACAAGTGTGCAGCTGGAGCAAGACATATCTCATTTGAGATCAGGAAAAACCTTTGTAAATATTTAAAGCTCTGGGTTGTGCAACTGGTTAGAGGAAGTGTTTGCTACCAGGAGTGTTTCAGCTGTTATAAAAATAGCAGGTACCTTTTTTACTGCTTACTAAGTTTTCGTATTCTCAAATATTACCACATTCAGTTCTTTACACAGATATGATTAAAGAAGCTTTATGAGTATTTTAAGATTTTTAAAACAATTTATAAATAAGCCTATTCATCTCAAAGTCCTAAGTTACTGCCATATTACAGTTTTAGCTACCATCTCTTGTGGGAGAGCAGGGTCAATGCACTCTTCCCATGGAATATGAAAGTTTGAACTTTGATAGATCACATGTAGAGTGGCTCTGTATTCCCATTTTACAGAGAGGAAACTGAGGATCAGGGAAATTAATAATTGTAGTCAAAATTATGTTTTTATATTTATATATGTTGAAGATAGATGAAATTATGTTCAAGAAGATTATGAACATTTTGTGGACAGGGATTTTGATTTATTCAGTTTTTATACTCAATTCCAGATATGTAGTAAACACTCAGTTAATGAAGATGTAATATTAATATCAGTAAATTTTATGTTTTATTCTGGCCCTTTGTTCAGGCATTTGTTTCTTAAGTTCTCACTTATATTTTCAAATCCTTGGAAAAAGAAGAAGGATAATGTTTAGATATTGAAAATGCAGCTCTTGAAAGTATTATTGTCCTTTCTTCTGCCATAACAAAATACTGCAGATCAGTAGCTTCAACAAAAATTTTTATTTTCTCACCATATGGAGGCTAAAATCTAAGATCAATTACACACTTTGGAAGAGAGAAAGAGGGAGGAAGGGAGAGAGATTCTGCCCTAAGGATTAAGAATCCACCCTTCTGACCTCCTTTAACCTTAATTACCTCCTTAAAGGCCCTGTTACCAAAAATAGTTACACTGTGGGTTAGTCCTTTAACATCTGAATTGCGGTGGGTGGGGGAGAGAGGCAGATTTCAGTCTATAATACCTTCCTATCTAATAAAAGACAAAAAGGGTAATTAACCGTACCTCTGCTACGCTTCCCATTGGCTAATCAGCAAAATATGCAAATTAACTTACAACAAAGATGGCGCCGGCAGCCACGCAGCTGAAGCAAGCAGGAGGTTTGCTTGCTCCAGTGATGGAGGAAGCCAAGGTTCCCCGCCTGCCATGGCCCGGCTCTGAGCTCTGAAAGCAACAGCTCCAAAAGCAACAAAGTTTCGATTATAGAAGCTAAACAAACCCCAGATACCTGCTTTCAGCCAGCCCCGGCCTCAGAGCTGGGAGCGCCAGTGACAGCAACAGAGTTTCAATTATAGAAGGTAAATAAATCCCAGAATGAAAAAAGAAAAAAGAAAAAAAGGAGAGGCTGGGAGCTTCAGTTGCCTGCCAGCCTGAAAATGGCCCTCAGCCCCTCACCCTGACGGGCCAGACACCCCAGTGGGGACCCCCACCCTGAAGGGGGTGTGACCAGCCTGAAAACAGCCATCAGCCCCTCACCCAGACTGGCCAGGCACCCCAGTGGGCACCCCCACCCTGAAGGGGGTGTGACCAGCTGCAAACAGCCATCATCCCCTCACCCAGGCTGGCCAGGCACCCAAGCGGGACCCCCACCCTGATCCGGGACACCCTTCAGGGCAAACCAGCAGGCCCCCACCCGTGCACCAGGCCTCTATCCTATATAGTAAAAGGGTAATATGCAAACTGACCCTAGCAGCAGAAAGACTGGGAATGACTGGTCACTATGACACACACTGACCACCAGGGGGCAGACGCTCAATGCAGGAGCTGCCCTCTGGTGGTCAGTGCGCTCCCACATGGCGGAGCTCTGCTCAGCCACAAACCATGCTGATGGCTGCCAGTACAGCGGTGGTGGTGGGAGCCTCTCCTGCCTCCTCAGAAGCGCTAAGGATGTCCGACTGCAGCTTAGGTCTGCTCCCTGCTGGCAAGTGGACATCCCCCTAGGGCTGCCGGGCTGCCGGGCTGCCAGAGGGATGTCTGATTGCCAGATTAGGCCCAATCCCCCGGGGAGCAGGCCTAAGCCAGCAGGTGGTCGTCCCCCGAGGGGTCCCCAGACTGCGAGAGGGCACAGGCTGGGCTGAGGGACCCCCCCCCCCAAAGTGCACAAATTTTTGTGCACCGGGCCTCTAGTTTCTTATATAATGATTCTGAGATACTGAGGAAAATAACCACTTGAAAAAATTTACAAATGAAGAAAAATCATATTGCCCTCCTATTTAACATTTAAAGTTAAAATTGAGATATTAAAGTATTATTTGTATTAATTAAAGTATTAATTGAGTAAAACATGAGCTTTACAACAATTAGCACATTGTATATGGGAAACGTATTTATACGTTTTATGTTGACTGGTTCCCACATACAGTGTGTTAAGCAATTTAAGAATGAGCAAAATTGTTCTGATAACAAGAGGAAAAATGCAATTCCTGTTCAACTAGTCTTTCATTGAGTTCTCATTCAATTCACATAGGAGTTATTTAGAAAGTTCCTTGTTCAGTTAAACAAGCAAAGCCTGATCATGAATGTATCTGACTGGCCTCCTGTGATTTCCCAGCCCCAGGGAATTCCTCCCTGCCAGTCACTTAAACCTTTAAGGAATCTTTCCTTCACTCAAGTTTGAACATGACTACATCAGCATCCTGGAAACAGAACGAAGCCTTGAGTTCAAATCCGAGCTTTCCCCTTTACTCATCAGGGAGACGTTGAGGAAATCACATCATCTTGTCTTTTATTACCTTATCTCTGCCACTTGGATAGTAATATCCACCACATGGGGAACCTGAAAGATTTCACAAAGTTCATAGAGGAGGGTTCATTACATTGCTTGATTCATCCTCATTTCCTTTCCTCTTAACAGTGATGTTTCTTATTAATTGACCTGTTTTTATCGATACATTTTTAGGAGAGAGTGCTACCAGTTCTTCTATCTTTCCTACCACTCTCAGCCTCTATTAATAACCTGAGAGCTGTCTTCTTCCTGCCCAGCTTGCTCCCACTTCAAGACTGTATATGTGCTTTTCCCTCTGTATTCCAGATCTGCACCAAGCACCGGCTTCCTCATACCTTCCGTGCTCACTAAAACCACCTCCTCCAGTGTCCTCTAACCTACTTGTCCTAAGTAGCACGTGCCTTCCTTCCACCCCCAACCCCAACCGTAGGCACAGTGCCTCTTTATGCTTCACCTTGATAAGTTGCCAGCACTCTATGAAATGGTCTGAAGTGTTCGCTGTGTCTCTCCTACACTACAATGTACTACTTGGAGACACAGAGACATTTTGAACACTGTGGGGTTTGACAATAAGTATCTGTTGAAGTAGTATACATATGAATGGATAAATCAACACATGTAGCTATATAAATAACAATTTAAATGTCTTTTATCTGATTTAGGAGCCCATTTTATCCCTTGGACTATTATTATTTTAATTTCCTGAGGTTTCAATAGTAGGTAAATAAAAAGCGCTAATTAATGGAGTTTCTTCATTAAAAGAGTATCAGAGAATATTATTTTCTGTTTCCATGAAATGCATACCATGGCATTATTTGCTTAGTTCTGTAGCTTCCCAGTAGATGGCACCATTGCGATTCTCAGTGCTGCTCCATCTTGATAAGGAAGTGTTAGGAAACACTTCTAATTTCAAAACATCTGCAAATAGTGCAGTGTAGTAACACTCACAGTGTTGCATTAGAAAACAAATACTCCTACAATATCTGGAAAGTATGTCAACTGTTAGAAGCCAGTAGCTATGACAAGAACGCCCACAACTGGTGTGTTTGTATAATTTTTTACATCCAATGAATTTTGTAATTTTAACATTTAAATAATTTTAATTATTTTATATAGAATGTGAATGCACACACCTTTGATATCTCTCTTCCAAATTCTGAAAATTTTCACAAGTTTTCTGCTAACTCCTTACATTGTCTGTCATGTAGCACATATTTCCAAATGTACAATAGCCACCAGGGGTGGGAGCATGCAGATCACTAAAGGTAACATATTTGTATCTAACCAGCTGGGCTTCTCTCCGTTCTAGTTGATTTAGCATTGTCCTACCTGGATACACATGAATTACCTGGACTAAAGTAGGCATCTAAACCATACAGATCTATGAATCTCTCAAAGTTACGAGATGCTAGATGTGGTTTTCTATGCTGTCGGTGTCCATAGTAATTAATATATAGTCAGACTTGCCCATAACTTGAAAGCAATTCTCTCATTTTATGTCTTAAAGCCTTCTGTTCAAGTTTTCTTTTTAAAATGGGGAGCATATTTTTCTCTAGGAACACTGTTTAATAATTGTTATGCTAGCTGGGTAGTCCATAATGACATTGTAAGCTGTGATCTGATAAGTCCTCTGTGACTTTGAGACAACAGGGTGTAGTGATGAGAAGCAAAAGAATTGGTGTCTAATGAACATCAGTGAGTTTCAGTACATGCCCAACTAATTATTAACTTATTATTTATAATTATTTACTTATATTAGTTACTACTATTCCTAAGTATTGCTATTGGGATGAATTTTGGCAAGTCACTCAGAGAAACTGAAAACACATACTAATGGGCTCCATGGAGTATGTGGCCCGATTGTTCCTGTGGGAAACAGGTGCTGGAGAGTGATTCCAGATCCAGGCAGCTCTGGACAGCAGTTCCTTTCTCTGCCACCTGTATAACCTAAAGCAGGTGACATAACCTCCCTGAAGCTCAGTTTTCCATCTTCAAAATGGGAGAAGGTGATACTTACCTGGCACTATTACTATATGTACTTAATGATGGTATTTTATGACCTCACGTGCTTTCAAATGCATTCAGACATTTCAAACATTGTGTATAATGCATTATAGCTATTATAAAAATCCATGTAAGTATGTGCAAGTCAGACTTTAAAAATATTCTTGACCAACCCGATAGGCACCAAGGTGAATGAAGTTCCACACTAAAATAATCATCAACATAAAGACTTTATGTAGCCCTAGGGAGGAGCAAAGATGGCTGCTCTCTGGACAAAGACAAAGGGGAAGGAACACAGCATTGCTTGAGTTTGAGGATAAAGTCAACCAAGGCAGAGAGCTGCTCAACCAGTGACAGTTTGATGCTAAGTCAAATGTTCAAAGTGTGGCCAGATGCCAGGACCAGCGCATGGGTTACATGTTGAGGTCTGAAAGTTGAGGGAATATCTTTGATTGGATTCTTCAGAAACAAACTCTGATACACAGATGCATGTGAAATAATTTGTAGGAAGTGTTTCTAAGGGGGGAGGAGGAACTGGGAGCAGGAAGGCTGAGATATCAAGTTTAGCAGGGAATCACATTGGCTCAGTCCCATAGGAGAGCACTGAAGGCATCATATGTCAGACCAAGACGTGTTCTGATCCTGGACTTGGAGCTTAGAGTCAGTCCTTGGTTCAAGGCCATGTGTGAACAGTCAGGAGGAAGTTTGTCCCGGCCTTCTTGGGGTGGGCTGTTGGAAAGGCGGCTCAGGTGTTGGTTGTAGAGAGTGAAAGCATGCTGAGAACTGCACAAACAAAAGTGATAAAGGGCTCCATCCAAGGAGATGGCAGAACACAACTGGCTTCTGCTACAGAAATCAGGGTGATTTATGTCCAAATGTGAGAATGAAAGGTGAAAGTCTTTTTTTTCCTGTATTTATGTTTTAAAAAGCTGGCTATTTTTTTGTGATATTAGCTGGCTATTTTGGTGATATTATGTTTCCCCCTAGCCATAGATTGTTTTATATTCTTGCTATTTTTAAGGTATTTAAAATTCATGGTGTTGCTTCTTTAAATATAAGAATCACAGGGGGTGGAAAATGGCGGAGGCTTAGACGGACGTGTTGGTGCTTTGTCCCGGAGCAGATAGGGGCGAGCAGCTGAAACGGGTAACAATCAGCCCGATCAAGCTGGGGAGGTTCAGCTGAGAGACAGTCTGCATCCAGGAAAGACAGAGAACTCCTAAAAAATGCGGATGGTTAGAGATTGAGGCTGAAACTTCCCCCTGGGTGCCAGCGCAGCGGCGAGACCGCGCCATCTTGGGAAGCGGTTACTGGCATCCAGAAATCGGCTACTAACCCGGAGGCAACGACTCGCAAGCAGCGCGACTGCAAGAGGCCAGAGGAGACCTGCACCCCTCCACGGAAAGATTCAAGCAACAGCGGCCTCCTGATCACCACACGCTCTGCCTGGGGAACAGCTGCTGTGTGTGAAGCCTCCCTCCACCAGCCAGAAGAACCACCACAACTGTGAACAGCACCCACCAGAGGCTCTGCTATCAACAGAGGAGCCGCTGCTACCACAACCGCCCAAGGGGCAACCACAGCCCGAGGAGCCACTGCCACCCAGGGAGCAGCCACTGCCACCCAGGGTCCAGCCACTGAACGACTCAACAACTAGTCATGTCAGTGAGATCAAACATGGGTAGACAAAGAAAACCCCAAAGGAAAGAAAAGGAGGACTTGCCAGAAAAGCAGCTAAGTGAGACAGAGATATGCAACATGACGGAAAAAGAATTCAGAATAAGGTTCCTAGAGTACATGCACCAGATGTTCAAGAAGCAAGAAGAAACAGATGAAAAACTCAACTACTTATGCAAGAAGCTAGAAGAAACAGATGAAAAAATCAACAACTTAAGTAAGTCCCAAGAAGAAATGAAGAGCGACATAACTGCAATAAAAAACACCATTGAAAGTATCAACAGTAGACTGGGAGAAGCGGAGGACCGAATTAGTGAATTAGAAGACAAGGAAGCAAAACACACTCAAACTGTACTGCAAATGGAGAAAAAAATTAAAAGACAGGAGGAGAGCCTAAGGGAACTTCGGGACAACATGAAACAAAACAACATACGAATAATAGGGGTGCCAGAACAACAGAAAGATGAACATGGATTAGAAAACCTATTCGAAGAAATAATATCAGAAAACTTCCCTGAGGTGGGGAAGAAAAAAGTCACACAAGCCCAGAGAGTCCCAAACAAGGTGAACCCGAAAAGACCCACACCAAGACACATCATAATTACCATGGCAAATGTTCAGGATAAAGAGAGAATCTTACAGGCGGCAAGAGAGAGACGGAAAGTAACATACAAGGGAGCTCCCATTAGATTAGCAAATGATTTCTCAACAGAAACACATCAGGCCAGAAAAGAATGGACGGAAATCTACAAAGTGATGCAAAGCAAAGAACTGAATCCAAGAATACTCTATCCAGCAAGGCTATCATTCAAAATTGAAGGGGAAATAAGAAGCTTCACAGACAAAAAAGGGCTAAGGGAGTTTATCACCACCAAGCCAGCCATGCAAGAAATGCTAAAGGGACTGGTGTAAAAAGTAGAAATATCAAGCTCAGAAAGAAAACAGCCACACACACACAAAAAAAGAAATGGCTACAAACAAGTACCTTTCAATAATAACTTTAAATGTAAATGGACTAAATGCTCCAACCAAAAGAAATCGAGTGGCTGAATGGATAAAAAAACATGACCCATACATCTGCTGTCTACAAGAGACCCACCTCATTAGAAGGGACTCACACAGACTGAAAGTGAAGGGATGGAAAAATATCTTTCATGCAAATGGAAAGGAAAAGAAAGCTGGGGTAGCAATACTTATATCTGACAAAATACATCTCTAAGTGAAGGCCATAACCAGAGATAAGGAAGGCCACTTCATAATACTAAAGGGATCAATACAACAAGAAGATATAACCCTGGTAAACATATATGCACCCAATGCAGGAGCACCCACATACATAAGAAAACTTCTGGAAGATATCAGGGGAGAGATCGACAATAATACAATCATAGTAGGGGACTTTAATACACCACTGACATCACTGGATAAATCCGCGAGACAAACAATCAGCAAAGAAACAGCAATCCTAAAGGACTCACTAGATCAGATGGACTTAATTGACATCTTCAGAACACTTCACCCCACAGCTGCGGAATATACATTCCTCTCAGGTGCTCATGGGACATATTCAAAAATAGACCACATATTGGGTCACAAGCAAAGTCTCCACAAATTCAAGAAGATTGAAATCATAAAAAGCATCTTCTCAGACCACGATGGCATAATGTTAGAAATAAGCTACAATAAAAACAACCCAAAATACTCAAACACTTGGAAGCTGAATAGCATGTTATTAAATATTGATTGGGTTACTGATGACATCAAAGAAGAAATTAAAAACATCCTGGACACTAATGACAATGAAAACACAACAATCCAAAACCTCTGGGACACAATGAAAGCAGTTCCGAGAGGGAAGTTTATAGCTCTACAGGCCTATCTCAAAAAATAAGAAAAAATGGTAGTTAGCCATCTAACTCTACAACTCAAAGAATTATAAAGAGAGCAACAAGAAAACCCCAGAGTGAGCAGAAGGAAGGAGATAATAAAGATTAGAGCAGAAATCAATGAAATAGAGACCAAAAAAACAATACAGAAAATCAATGAAACCAAGAGCTGGTTCTTTGAAAGGATAAACAAGATTGACAAACCCCTAGCCAGGCTCACCAAGAAGCAAAGAGAGAGGTCCCAAATAAACCAAATCAGAAATGATAGAGGCGAAATAACAACAGACCCCACAGAAATACAAATGATTGTTAAACAATACTACGGGCAACTCTACTCCAACAAACTAGACAACTTGGAGGAAATGGACAAATTCCTAGAAAAATACAACATTCCAAAACTCAATCAGGAAGAATCTAAAAACCTCAATAGGCCAATAACTATGGAAGAAATTGAAGCAGTCATCAGAAAGCTTCCAGCAAACAAAAGCCCAGGGCCAGACGGCTTCACAGGGGAGTTCTACCAAACATTCAAGGAAGAACTAAAACCTACCCTCCTCAGACTACTACAAAAAATTCAAGAGGAAGGAACACTTCCAAGCTCATTCTATGAAGCCAGCATCACCCTAATACCAAAACCAGGTAAAGACATCACAATGAAAGAGAATTACAGGCCAATATCCCTCATGAACATAGATGCCAAAATCCTCAACAAAATCTTAGCAAATCGGATCCAGCAGTACATCAGAAGGATCATACACCATGACCAAGTAGGATTTATCCCAGAGATGCAAGGATGGTACAACATCCGTAAATCAATAAATGTGATACATCACATAAACAAATTGAAAGAAAAAAACCACATGGTCATATCAATTGATGCAGAAAAAGCATTCGACAAAATCCAACACCCATTTTTGATAAAAACTCTCAGAAAGGTGGGAATAGAAGGATCATACCTCAACATAATAAAAGCCATATATGACAGGCCCACAGCCAACATCATACTCAATGGTCAAAAACTAACACCATTTCCCCTAAGAACAGGAACAAGACAGGGATGCCCACTCTCACCACTCCTGTTCAACATAGTACTGGAAGTATTAGCCATTGCAATTAGGCAAGAAGAAGAAATAAAAGGCATCCAAATTGGAAAAGAGGAAGTAAAACTGTCCTTATTTGCAGATGACATGATATTATACATACAAAACCCTAGAGACTCCATCAAAAAGCTACTAGACTTAATACATGAATTTGGTAATGTAGCAGGATACAAAATTAACCCCAAGAAATCTGAGGCATTTCTATACACCAATAGTGATCTTTCAGAAAGAGAGATTAGAAAAACAATCCCATTTACCATCGCACCAAAAAAATTAAGATACCTAGGAATAAACTTAACTAAAGAGGTTAAAGACCTCTACTCAGAAAACTACAGGACGTTGAAAAAAGAGATAGAGGAAGACATAAACAGATGGAAGAACATACCATGTTCTTGGATTGGTAGAATCAACATCATTAAAATGTCCATACTACCCAAAGCAATCTATAAATTCAACGCACTTCCCATTAAAATACCAATGGCTTTCTTCAAAGATCTAGAACGAACTCTCCAAAAATTCATCTGGAATAAAAAAAGACCCCGAATAGCTGCAGCGATCCTGAGAAAGAACAAAGTAGGTGGGATCTCAATGCCGGATATCAAGCTGTATTACAAAGCCACTGTTCTCAAAACTGCCTGGTACTGGCACAAGAACAGACATATAGATCAGTGGAATAGAATAGAGAGTCCAGAAATTAGCCCGAACCAATATGCTCAATTAATTTTTGACAAAGGAGGCATGAACATACAATGGAGCCAAGATAGTCTCTTCAATAAATGGTGTTGGGAAAATTGGACAGATATATGCAAGAAAATGAAACTAGACCACCAACTTACACCATACACAAGAATAAACTCAAAATGGATAAAGGACTTAAATGTACGACAGGAAACCATAAAAATTCTAGAAGAATACAAAGGCAACAAAATCTCAGACTTATGCCAAAACAATTTCTTCACTGATACAGCTCCTAGGGCAGTTGAAACTAAAGAGAAACTGAACAAATGGGACTACATCAAAATAAAAAGCTTCTGCACAGCAAAAGAAACCATCAACAAAACAACAAGAAAACCCACCTCATGGGAAAACATATTTGCCAACGTCATATCTGATAAGGGCTTAATCTCCAAAATTTATAGGGAACTCATACAACTTAACAAAAAGAAGATAAACAATCCAATCAAAAAATGGGCAAAGGATCTAAATAGACACCTTTCAAAAGAGGACATTCAGAAAGCCAAGAGACATATGAAAACATGCTCAAAGTCACTAATCATCCGAGAGATGCAAATCAAAACAACAATGAGGTACCATCTCACACCTGTCAGAATGGCCATCATCAACAAATCAACAAACGACAAGTGCTGGAGAGGATGTGGAGAAAAAGGAACACTTGTGCACTGCTGGTGGGAATGCAGACTGGTGCAGCCACTATGGAAGGCAGTATGGAGGTTCCTCAAAAAATTGGAAATGGAACTCCCATTTGACCCTGTGATCCCACTTCTAGGAATATATCCCAAGAAACCAGAAACACCAATCAGAAAGGATATATGCACCCCGATGTTCATAGCAGCACAATTCACCATAGCTAAGATCTGGAATCAGCCTAAGTGCCCATCAGTAGATGAATGGATTAGAAAACTGTGGTACATCTACACGATGGAATACTATGCTGCTGTTAAAAAGAAGGAACTCCTACCATTTGCAACAGCATGGATGGAACTGGAGAGCATTATGCTAAGTGAAACAACCAGTCAATGAAGGAAAAATACCACATGATCTCACTCATTCATGGATAATTAAGACCATTACAAACTTTTGAACAATAATAAATACAGTGGCAGAGCTGCCTCAAACTGATTGTCGGACTGCAGTGGGAAGGCCAGGGAGGGTTGGGGGACAGGAGGGAGGGGATTAAGAGATCAACCGAAGGACTTGTATGCACCCATATAACCATAACTAATGGACATAAGACACTGGGGGGTAAGGGAGGGCAGGGGCTTGTCAAGGGCGGGGGGGAAAAAAGGACACTTATGTAATACCCTTTGTAATACTTTAAGTGAAAAATAAAAAAATAAAAAAAGAACTCCTGGGCAAGATCTAGGCAGGGATGAGAAAAAAAAAAAAAAAAAAAAAAGAATCACAGAGATCTCTTAGATGTGTGCAGTTTGTGGAGTTCTTGCATGCATATTTCCTTCTTGGACCTATGACAACTTTATGAACTAGGGAAAACATGAAACCCTCATTTGCTGAGACAAAGTACTTACATTGCTAGAGGATATCCAAGTCACAAATAAAACCCAGAAAAATGTCCCTCCTGCCCAGCTACTTAACCAGCTACTAATGAAGGACAGCTTTAGACAGTGTGAAAATGCTTAGTCACAACAATAACTGTGATTATTGCTATCAGCATTATGCAGGAATGGCCATGGAATAGATACTGTGTTTATGTTGCATATATAGAAAATGTGAGGTCTACCATATTGCTTCTCCTCAAACACTTGATGTCATTTACATAACTCTGCAGGCACCAGATAACTTTTGTTTTCCCTGGACATTTAGGTCTGCTTGAGAAATCTATATATTTTGATTCTTGGAGATAAGGAGAATGTTATCTAATAACATTCTATGAGTATTTAGCTTAAACCAGGGACCATCCACACCCATTAGGCCATTGACAAAGCCAGTGATTCAGTTAGAAACCAGTCACTGGTCACAGTGTCAGCTCAGGCATTTAAGAGTAACTTTTTCTTAACCAACAAAGAGCAAAGTTACAGGTGTGTTTTGCACAATCCTTGCTATGTGTCAATTTTATATTGTTCTTTTCTCATGTCTCCATCTCCTAAATCTTGTATTTTTTATTTCATCTAGTCCCTCTCCACTTGCTAAGGACTAAATTGTGCCTCTGGTCTCCAAATTCATATATTGAAGCCTTAGCCCTTAATATGACAGTTTTGGGGAATGGAACCTTCAGGAGTAATTTTACATGAGGCCATGAGGGTGAGGCCCTTAGGTTGGATTAGGAGAGACACCAGGAAGTTTGCTTTCATTGTCTCTCCTCCCTGTGAGGACACTGAGAGAGGGCAGCCATCTGCAAGTCAGGAACGGAGCTCTCACCAGACACCCGTCATGCTGAGCCTCTGGTCTTGGATTATGAACCTCCAGAATTCTGAGAGAAACGAATGCTATTGTTGAAGCCACCCAGTGTATGGTATTTTGTCCTGGCAGCTGACTAACACCATCTTATGGAACTAGCACCTAGGTACAGTGATGGCGAACCTTTTGAGCTCGGCGTGTCAGCATTTTGAAAAACCCTAACTTAACTCTGGTGCCGTGTCACATATAGACATTTTTTGATATTTGCAACCATAGTAAAACAAAGACTTATCTTTTTGATATTTATTTTATATATTTAAATGCCATTTAACAAAGAAAAATCAACCAAAAAAATGAGTTCACGTGTCACCTCTGACACGCGTGTCATAGGTTCACCATCACTGGCCTAGGACTAGAATAGAGGGAATTAAAAAGACTAGTTAATCAGCATTGTAGCACTTGGCCCAGATATTAAAATGGAGACAACCTTCAGTTCCCTAAATCTGATGAAGAAGAATCTGATGAATGTCATTTGTTTATTAGTCTTTTGCCTTTCCGAGAAAGTTAAGCACAGCTTTCAAATCCAAAGTTTGTCTGAAAGTGACTTTAGTCTGATCATTGCATGCTGCTCAGAATTCTCAGTCTTGCTGGTGGAACATTTTGTAGTAACCTTTAAAAATATAAACATTTTATTTTTCTCCTGCAGCGAGGAGAGCTGAGTCATGATGCGTTCCTCCATCCCTCTCTTCACCATATGTCTCCTCCTCAGTGTTGATTTCCTGTTGACATTAAAAGGAGCAACACATATTAAGGAGTTAAGATGAAAGCTTTAAACTTGATGATTAAAAAGCTTTAAGTTGAATGATTTTTGAAAAGCATAGGTCACATTTTTTATGAGGTCATTAAAATGCATTGTGAATCATATCATTCCAATTTTACAGGAGGTTGTTGTATTGAAAACATCCATATTCCTTTCTCCACATCCCCCAGAAGGCTAAGAAAATATCATAAATCGATGTATTTCTACAGTGCAGTGAGAGGAGGGGGATCCTGTGAGAAGCTGGCTAGGACCTGACAATTCAGGGACACAGGGCCTATGGAGCCAGCTCTAATGTACAGAGGCTCTTTCAGGATCCTACTTCAGACCTCCTAATACATTTTGCATTGCCATTTTAGTGAGATGGCTCAAATTTACATATCAAGATATCTATATCACAGAAAGGTCTCCCCGATTGGATGTGTTTCCGGTGTGAATTACAGATAATCTGTTATAAGGAACTTTTAAAAATGTTTTCTGATTTGTCCAACTTTTCATCAAGGTGTCCATATGAAATCAGGAACTAATCCAGGCATGAATTAACATGGTTCATATATTTAACACAGGCATAGCACGTGGCCTGTTTTGGGAAAGAGATACATGTTAGAGTGAAAATTAGTGGAGAAACTTCTGTGCCGGTGGTACATTTGTGCTCTGTTTTCTACATAAGAATATTCATTTTAACCATAGGAAGTTGCCAGTATTTGACCATTTCGATTTACACATAAGCCCTGTCAATTTCAACTGGTTTGATCTAATAGTATGATGCCATTTAAAATGTAATTGTTTATGCTATTGTTGGGCTAGTTGAATTCTGAAACACAACATTTTTTATATACAACCCTCAGCTTTAAAGTTTCAGCTTCTAAAATGTCCAATAAGAGGAGAATGCATAATTGGAATGCTAAGACCATATGGAGAAAATTTGATAAGGAAGATTGCTGCTTGCAGTGAGCCTGTGAAAGCTCCATTCAGTGAATAACACACTGAATGATGTAAATATTGATGACCATTTTGCATGAGTGGTAAATTAGAAATAATGAGTCCTAACTGTTGATTTCTACATATTTTTCTCATTGGTAATTTTGGAGATTCCCCCACTTTCATTTCTCCTCCTCCATACAGATGTGAAATCACTTATTTTGTTTTATTGCAAATAATGTACATAAAGCTGAATATTATTCTCTGTTTAGTTCTTCATTTCTTTTATTCGTATTGTGTGTTGGGCACTATTTTAAGTGCTGGGGACATTGGTTGAACACATCTAACAGGGTCCCTACTCCCAGGAAGCTCACATTCTAATGTAAACAGTTAAATGACTTTGGTGTAATGAAAGACAGTCACCAAAAGGGGGCGTTAGAGGCTCTTTGAATTACTCAGGTCAGGCCAGGCCTGTCTGAGAAGACATTTATACAATGACCTGAAGAAGATGGAGCCAGAATGCCATAGAAGTGACTTCACTTCTGAGGGATCTGAAACAAAAAGACAGGTTTTTTTGGGAAACAGAAAGGACAGTGGCTATGAAGCAAGAAATGAGGATATTGAATTATCTTTCTAATTTTTTTTCTCCATTTGGAGGTTTAAGTCCAGAAATGCTATTTAAAATCACTTGGGGGGAGGGGGATGCTTTAGATAATGTGTATTTAATCTATTCACCTTACTTTTGTTTCCTCTACCGAAGTTTCTTTATACTTTCTAAGACACTATTCTGTCATCTCTGCTACAACTCAGCCATCTGGTTTACCCCATGTTCCTTCTGTTTCTCTCCCTCCCTCCCAGTCCCATCAAAGGAGTGACACAATTTGCATTGTACTACAACCAGATTTTTAGAGTACACCCGAAGTAAATTTACATTTAGACAAAAAGGGAAACATTGAGATTGGGTGGGATCCTAATTTTGTCAAATTTTCTAAAAAACAACTTAATTGGGATGGAGTAGGGATGTTTGAAAACCAGAAAGAGAGACTTGGGGAGATGGAAAGATTACAAATAAGTACCCTTAGTGAACATATCACAAATATTCATCCTCTACTCTTTTTTGCAAACTTCCTGAATATTTACCAAGAGGAAGAACCTAGAATTCTAGAATTATAATCCCATAGTCTGACTCATTCAGAATTTGAGAAATACAATGTTTAAAATGTTTATACAGACCTGTCATTTAGAATTTAAATTATGTTTTAAGGTAGAAGACAATGGTACTCTTCTAATTATAAATGATTAAGTGATAGAGTTCTCATTAACCAGGGAAAAACATTTGGCTCTTACTGCTTGAAATTTCACAGGGGACCTTTCTTTGAATTGGCATTTAAAGGACATATAGTAAATATTCGTTTACTGAATAAATAAATGAAATAAAGGCACTATAATGTACAAACACAATACAAATGTAAATGTTTTGAAATAATGCTATGTGTTAACTTTGTTTTAATGAGTGAGGAAAGTTGCAAACTTAATTTGTGTTTATTTACACCACTAATAAGTGACGACTATAGGTTTATTTAAATGTTTGAGTTTTAAATATAGCTTTCCATTACATATCTTTTATAAAAGGAATGTAATCTTGGCTCATGCAATCAATCTGATGTACCACTTTCTGGTTAAAGGGTCTATTGGATTTGTCTCTCTCTTTATTGCTTAACTTTTTTAGACTGATCTTGCAGGCAAAGGCAATATTTTTGCATTGCTTTATAGAATTAGTAAATTAAATGTATAAATGAAACCATTCATTGTCAAGTTACCCATTGTTGACCCAGAAATAAGATGCAGGGCACAAATGTTTTTGTTGGCACCCTTTCCATTGGTTATTGCCACTTTCCAGGACTGTTAAACTGAGTCAAACTAACCATAAAATACCTTTATCTGTTCATCAAGTTCAGAGCACCTTAGCTTCATGAAAATGACAAAGTTCCATTGTCCTCTGACACGTCTTGCTTCTGCATTAGATTTCCCTTTCTATCTATGGAATTCTAGAATAAAATCCTAGTAGAGAAATGTTTTGAGAGATAATTAGAGAAAGTAAGTCATATAGTTAAAAGCACTGAAGAGACCTATGAAATTTGTCATAGCTTTAAAAATACTAATCATGTTAAAGCAGCTTACATAAATGTTTTCAATATTTATTCAAATATTGTAGTGACCATTTATCTATAATAATAAAAGGATAATATGCTAATTAGACCAGATGTCCTTCCAACGTCCTTCCTGATGAAGCCAGCCCTAGTCCCCGATGCTTATGGGCAGCCCGAGGAAAGCCAGCCCGGGTCCCGGGTGACTGTGGGTGATCCAAGGGAAGCCAACCTAAGTCCCAGGTGCTGGAGGGAAGCCGGTGCCGGCAGCTGGGGGAAGGAAAGCCTACTCTTGCATGAATTTTCATGCATCGGGCCTCTAGTTTAAATATAAAGCTTGAAAAAGTTTAACTGTTATCCACATCTATATTATCTGTAATAATAAAAGGGTAATATGATAATTAGACCAGACGTCTTCTGAACATCCTTCCTGACGAAGCTGGGGCCAGAGGGAAGCCAGCCTGAGTCCTGGGTGCCTGCATGGAGCCAGGGGGAAGCCAGCCTGGGTCCCGGGTGCCTGCAGACAGCCCAGGGGAAGCCAGCCCAGGTCCTGGGTGCCTGCCAGTGGCCGGAGGAGGGAAGTCCATGTCCTAGGTGTCATAGGGAAGCCGGTGTTGGCAGCCAGGGGAAGGAAGGCCTACTCCTTGCACGAATTTTCATGCATTGGACCTCTAGTCTATATATATATATATATATATATATATATATATATATATACCTAATATGCAAAGTGTCCCCTCAGGAGTTCAACCAATCCAAGAGTTCAATTGCTTGCTATGATGTACACTGACCATCAGGGGGTGGCGCGGAAAGAAGGAAGGCCCCAGCCAGCAGCTAGGGAAGGGAGGCCCCAGCCGGTAGCCGGCGGTCGCTAGGGACCCTACCTGTGCACGAATTTCATGCACTGGGCCTCTAGTGTGTTATAAAGTCCTATTTCTTAATCATTAAAGGCATGCTTTGTTCTACTTGTAGATGTGTACATTTTATGGCTGATTCATACAGTAGATTTCAAAATTTAATATATCCAAGTAATTTGAATAATAGTGTTTAGTATTTTTTATCAGACTTATACTTTGAATTTCATTTCATATTATCTGTCATACTTGTTAAAATATTTAGGATAAACAACCAAAATATAGTAGTCCAACATGATATTGTAGAGCTCAGTTTTCTAGTTGAATTGGTTTTAATGCAATACTTGTCATGAAGAAACAATCTAAGTCAATGTACTCACTCCCTTTCTGGGCATTTACATATTTTTATAAGTAGTCACAGGAGAGACTTTACTAATGTCAGATTTGCAAGTCCAAATAAATTATATCTATGTATTTCCCCTTGTCTGCATGCTTATTTTTGCTAAGTAGTTGATTGACAAGGCATCATTCACCCCATGAAAACCCCCATCTGTTTCCCAAGGAATGGTGAATGCTTGTTTCCCTGTGAAATGTTTATACATCTTAAACACTTTCAAGTTCATTGTGTTTACTGCAGTTTTGTTTTAACTCTAGTTATATCTAGATTGGTCTTAAGCTTCAGACTTTATGGACTTGGGCAAACTTTATGTTTTTAATAGATGGCTTTCTTTTCTTAAAAAAGGATGCTTTATTTTGTCACAAAGTTTTACGCTTTGTTCAATTTCTTGAATGTTTTTGTTATTGCTTTGAGGTTTCTTTAGTGTCATTTTTTTTAACCTGTGGCCCATATATTTCCAAGCTTTCAACAGATGTTTTGTTTTTAATAAATACTGTCCAAGAGACTAGTGACTTTTATTTATATAAATGAAATATCTCTGAAAAAAAGTCTATAGTTATGTGTGTGGTGTATATATATGGTAGAAATCCAAATGCCTATTCAAAGACATGATATATTGATTAAAATGCAATTAAAACTTATCAGAAATAATTTTCTAAAAAATGTTTCCTAAATCTTCCTGTCTATAATCAGTTTGACAGATAAAAACCCACCTTCAACAAATTGAAATTCCTTTAGTAAATTCAATTTTAAGTTACTAAGAAATTCTTAGAGTCTTTCAAAAATCAGAAAAGATAATAGAATTTATATGGATACTTTATTTATGAAAGTACTCTTTAGCTGAAACCTTAAGGTAGTATATGGAGACACTCAAGTATAGGTTTATTTTCAGCTGCATTGAAAGATGGTGTTCCCTCATTGGCTCCACATTTTTTCAAGCATGGCCTGCCACTTCCTCCCACCCCAGTCCTTTGCATGACCACGTGATTTTCAGGACTCTTCTGTACCATCCCTGACCCCCTCCATTTGGGCGTTGATGCCATCTTTGGTGCTTCCTGGAGACCTGTGTTTTCCCCTATTACACTATTGGACGAATGAGTGTTTTTGGTCAGTGCTCCCTTCTAGGCTGTGAGCTTCTTTTTTATTGGTATTATAGAGTATAATTTTATTTATTTATTTTTTCTTTATTTTTAATCTTTATTGTTGAAATTACTACATATGTCCCCCTTTTTCCCCTTGACCCCTTCTAGCCTGCTCCTGCCCATCCTGTCCCAGGCCCTCACCACCCTATTGTCTGTGTCCATGGGTTATGCATATATGCATACAGGTTCTTCGGTTAATCTCTTCGCACCTACCCACCCACCCCAGCCTTCCCTCTGAGATTCGCCAGCCTGTTCCATGCTTCAATATATCTGGATCTATTTTGTTCATCAGTTTATTTTCTTCATTAGATTTCTAAACTGTGAGCTTCATGAAGCCCGGATGCTGCCTGCTTCATCATTGCCTTCTCAGTGCCTAGTGTGGTACCTGACCCATGCATGCCTGCTGACTGTGGCTCAGCCAATGCTTGTTGGGTGACACAGCTCTGAGCCTGGAAGGTGGAGGCGGTGGGGCAGGAAAGGATATCACCAGAATTGTTACACATGAGCACAGCACTGACTAAAATCTTCACCATGTAGGATGTGGAAGAGAAAGGGAAGATTTGTAGAATGCTATCCATGTATGAACACATAGTCGAAGCTAGGAAAAGAATAAACTGGTGACCAGGAATCAGATTATTTAGAGAAGAGGGAGTTTAGTATAAAAGAAGGTTAGAGAAGAAAAATATTCCCCAAAATAATCATATTCCACTGGATTTGGCCGTGGGTTAATCAATCAGAGATGACCTGGAGAAACTTCAGTGTAGAGATGTATTAATGGGAAAGACTCCAGAGTTTGACAGGTAGGGCCACTTACATGCTGGTGATAACTAAAATTGTGAGGAACAGATAAATAGTGTAGCTTTCAGTTCTGCAAATTCATTGAAGAGGAGAAGAAAGAGAGAAAGAGCCTTAAATGTCACTTAAGGAAGCAGAGCTGAAGCCTCAAGAGCAGGAAGTGAGACTTGGCTGAAAAGCCACTGACGCAGAATAAAAGATTACCTGGTACTTAATAATGATGGAAATGATGATTTAACAATCTGTGGTGAGGAATAGTGTACAGAACAGGCCAGGCTCCCATGGCTGCATTTACTTTAGAACAGTCATCTGGAGAAGACTTCACAGTTATCTACACAGAGGTCAATAGTGACTGAGAGGTGGGTAACCTGCCCAAGGTCCCAAAACTAGTACATTTTAGAGTTTGGAATGGAACTGAGTGAGAGGACCTTACCGTCCACCCTCTACGCTTTAACCACACTCTATGCTGCCTTTGTGGTATAGCTGTCCTGGGTTCAAGGAGTATGTTTATTTTATCTCATTTGACCTTGAGAAAATCTACAAGGTAAGCATGAAAGGTATTCACATCTTCAACCAAAAGGCAAAGAAACAGGCTTACAGGAAGCTGAGAGAGGTGCCCGGGTATCCATGTTCTGTGAAGGATAGTGATTCAGTCTGAACCAATAGCTGTTAGATTTAATCGCATCTGTTTCCACTAAACCAGTGGTTCTCAACCTTCTGGCCCTTTAAATACAGTTCCTCAGGTTGTGACCCAACCATAAAATTATTTTCGTTGCTACTTCATAACTGTAATGTTGCTACTGTTATGAATCATAATATAAATATCTGATATGCAGGATGGTCTTAGGCGACCCCTGTGAAAGGGTCGTTCGACTGCCAAAGGGGTCGCGACCCACAGGTTGAGAACCACTGCACTAAACCATGCTACTTCCACGGAAGGTACACCATTAGAAAAATTGTATTTGTGCCGATACTTGTACTATAAATCAGTACATGTATGTGTGTGTGTGTGTGTGTGTGTGTATACCTGCACCTGTTAGATAGCTGTTAGATGCACGTACCTGTTAGAAAACATTGCACATACTCAAAGGTCAGAGGGAAATCTGTATTCTTACAGAGTAGGTCCATACATCCAGAGAAGCAGAAGGCATTTTGTGAAAAATTTATCGTTGTGGATTCTAAACGTTGAAAGCAAATTGCTGCATTTTTAAACCATTCTACAGGAGCTAGTCATGGTATGGTGTTTTGTGCCCCAACTTAGTAATAGCTGCAGGCCAGTGTCCTCGTAGGAACTGTCGTGTCCAAGGTTGCCAGGTGTTTTTGATCAAGTAAAGGGAGGCCACCCAGGCAAAGCTATGAGTTTGCATTCTTTTTAACTGCAACCTGACAACAATGTCAGATACTAACAGTCATCTCTAAAAATTTACCAATAATGATTAGATATGATACTGCTTTTTCTTTCCAGATCTTTTCTTCTTTCCCCTCAAGCACGTGTTCTCTACTGCTTCTAACCTCCCTTCCACTCATTCCTAAAGCTTCTGACCTAAATTACTAACCTGAAGGAGGTAGAGAAAGGAAGGCGGTGGGGAGGGAGAAAGGAAGAAAACCCATTTCGAGGTCACTCATGATGCATGCTGTGCCGACTGCCTTCACGCTCAACTAATTCCCACACCAGCCCTGCAAAGTCAGTGTTTTTACATCTACTTACACCAGAAAGAAAAGCGAGGCCAGAGAAGGAATAACTGGGGCCACATCGCACAGGGAGGAAGGGAGGAAGATTCACAACCATGTTTGGCCCTTAATGCCATGGTTTTTATCTCTGTGATAAAGATTCATTACCATTCGAGGTTAGGTATATTGTGGCACATAATCGCGATCAGAAGTAATTACTGTCCTGTGAAATAACACACAGAATATCATGCATAAACATTCAGAATAATTTAAAGTAAATACCTAAATGCTCACCATTCAGGGTGCAGAGGGCACCTGCCACCTCACCACACCGGTCCCTCATGTCTTTTTCTGTCACACCTGCTTCTGGCCTTCATAGAGGAAGATACCATCCTGATCTGTGATCACTCCTTGCTTTCTTTTCTTTAAAACCTGCTTTGAAGTGTGTTTTCTTCTTGTTATTGTCACCTAACAAGGGAGATTTTGTCGTTTTCGGGTAAGAAGATTGATTCACTGGCAGGTAAACAGGAATATGCTTATGATAAAGTGTTTGCTTTTCTCACCTTGAAGGTCATGAGTCTTATGGTTTAGACTCGCAGAACCATTTCTCAGCCTTTGAGTGCCACTAAGTGGCTGTCACAGAAAATACAGCATCTTGCAACTTGAGCTATTCTGGCTGCTAATAGCTGATTTGCCTTTGGGTTCCTGATCTCACTTCTGCACGGCTTCTTAGAACTTGGATTTAATTGCTTACAGGGGGGCATTTGTGCAGTCCTAGTTTTAAATGGGAAATCACTGACGTGCTAACGTGGCTGTCTACCTCACTGTCCACTCAGGACTCCCCCGGAGCCCGGTCACTGCAGTCATCTGTGGGGGACTGGGCGGGGGCTGTGGCCCCAGGCCTGCTGGTCAGGGAATGTGCCTCACTTTCCCTTCATGGTCAAGGAGCTTTGTGTCTCAGAAAACAGTCCATTTGCTGTAGTTCTGTCGTGAGTTTCCAGGACCCTTAATGGCACAAATGGACCTTTTGATATTTACTCTCTTTTAAAGCTACTTCCTGGGGATCGGGCTGCCTCTGAACACAGGCAGTTTGTTTGCATTTTCTGGGCATCAGAGGTGGTTTTAGTAATAGAAAGAAAGTAACTTTATAGCACTTTTAAGACTTACCTGTGATGGGAGTTTATTGGTTTCAGTTTAATAATCAATGCAGAATTTGTATGTGTGTTTTGGGGGGGCAGGGGGGATCTCTATGATATCCCATAGGCAATCCTAATTTTTCTAAAAGTTGAAAAGTAGATTCTAATTAAATTACTACCCTATCTTTTGAAAAACATAATCTTCCCTAATGGCAAATTTGATCAATTCATATATTCAGCAGATATTTGCAGAGGGACCTATTAGATACCAAAGTTATCAGCTTAAGTTAAAAATATTTCTACTTTTATGACATTATCTACACTAATAAAAGAGAAACATGGTAATTAGCGTACGGCCGCTACCCTTTTCATTGGCTAATCAGTGAGTATATGCAAATTAACTGTCAGCCAAGATGGCGGCCGGCAGCCAGGCACTGAAGCGAGCATGAGGCTTGCTTGCTGCGGACTCCAACGTTCCCCACCTCACTTGCCAGCCTCTCAGCTGCAACTCTAAGCAACTATGTACTATGTTGCAAATAAGAAGCTAAACAAAACCACAGAAACCGGCTTCCATTCAGCCGGGCTCGGACCGCAACATTATATCGGAGGCCTCAGAGCTAAAGCTGGCCCAGAATAAAAAAAAAAAAAAGGAAAACAAGGAGCGGTTGGAAGCTTTAGTCACTCGCCAGCCGGAAAACAGCCCTCAGCCCCTCACCCAGACTGGCCAGGCACCCCAGTGGGGACCCCCACCCTGATCCAGGACACCCTTCAGGGCAAACCAGCCAGCCCCTACCCGTGCACCAGGCCTCTATTCTATATAGTAAAAGGGTAATATGGCTCCCGGCACCGGGATCAGCGTGACAGGGGGCAGCGCCCAAACCCGCTGATCACCCTGTGGCTCTGTGTGTGACAGGGGGTGGGGCCACAACCTCCCTATCCGCCCTGCTCTGTTCGTGACAGGGGAAGGCACCCCAACCCCCTGATCAGCCCTGCTCTGTGCCTGATAGGGGGGAACTCCCCAATCTCCTGATTGCCCTGCAGCTCTGTGTTTGACAGGGGGGAGCTCCCCAACCCCCTGATTGGCCCTGCTCTGTGTGTGACAGGGTGTGGCGCCCCAACTCCCCCCCCATGGGCCCTGCTCTGTGCCTGATAGGGGGGAGCTCCCCAATCCTCTGATTGCCCTGCAGCTCTGTGTTTGACAGGGTGCAGCACACCAACCCCCTGATTGGCCCTGCTGTGTGTGTGACAGGGTGCGGCGCCCCAACTGCCCCCCACCCCCCATGGGCCCTGCTCTGTGTGTGACAGGGTAGAGCCATAACCTCTCCATCGGCCCTGCCCCGAGTGTGACAGTGGTGGTGCCCCAACCCCCTGATCGGCCCTGCTCTGTGGGTGATAGAGGGTGGCGCCCCAACCCCCCTCCACGGGCCTTGCTCTGTGTGTGACAGGGTAGAGCCATAACCTCCCCATTGGCCCTGCCCTGAGTGTGACAGGGTGCAGCGCCCCAACCCCCTGATCCGCCCTGCTCTGTGTGTAACAGGGGGTGGTGCCCCAACTCCCCTATTGGCCCTGCTCTGTGCGTGACAGGGGGGAGCTCCTCAACCCCCTGATCGACCCTGCTCTGTGTGTGACAGGGTACGGAACCCCAACCCCCCTGATGGGCCCTGCTCTGAGAGTGACAGGGGGCAGCACCCCAACCCCCTGATTGGCCCTGCTCTGTGAGTGACAGGGGGCAGTGCCCCAACCCCCTGATCGGCCCTGCTCTGTGCGTGACAGGGGGTGGCGCCGCAACCTCCCCATCGACCCTGCCTTGAGTGTGACAGGGGGCGGTGCCCTAACCCCCCAATCGGCCCTGCTCTGAGCCTGACCAGGGGCTGCACCTAGGGATTGGGCCTGCCCTCTGCCACCCAGGAGCAGGCCTAAGCCAGCAGGTCGTTATCTCCCAAGGGGTCCCAGACTGCGAGAGGGCACAGGCCAGGCTGGGGGACCCCCTCCCCCCGCCCCCCGAGTGCACAAATTTTTGTGCACTGGGCCTCTAGTATCCTATAATGGAGAACCTAGAAGTAATGATTAAGTAAGTGAATAAACTAAAATTTTAGATGAGATACTTTCCTATAACAGTAAGAAACATGAAGAAAATCAAAGAGGTTCTTGGGTTGGAGAACGAGTGGGAAGAGAGAAGAGCTATTTTCCATGAGGAGTAGGAGAAGGCTTCTCTGAGAACAAGACATCAGAGCTCAGTTACCAATGCAGAGAGAGAGTCAAGAACTGCACAGCATTGGAGACCACGAGACTAGAAAATGCAAAATCCCAGCAGAATGCATTTGATGTGTCTGAGAAACAGAAAGATGATTGGTGAGTGAAGAAGAGAGAGGGAGGATGTATGAGGAGAGTAGAGGAGCACATCCAATCCCTTCAGTCCTGGGTGGATTCTCTTCTGCAGACAGTGGCTTTCACGGGAGGGAGTTAGGCTCAGGAGCACCATCATGCACTTTACATTTTTAATACGGGGTTGTAGCAAACAGCATGTTCATGTAGTTCTTCTGAAGCAAAACTAACATTCAATTGCTGGGAAGTTGATGAGTTTTTAGAATGGTACAGGACTCAGCATGTTGGTTATATCAAAATGAGGCAGACACAAACCATGCAATGGAGGAGGCATACTATGGGAATTATTATTATAAAATTAGTATATATTTTCCCAATGCTCTTTTTTCTTGTATCTTTCACACTTGCCTATTGAGCCACATTCATAGTCTACACTTGCTGGAGAGTTACATGCTCCTGCTCAATTGTGTGGTTCTGGTCCAAACCGAAGTACATCTGGTTGTGCCCTTTCCTTCCTTCCTTCCTTCCTTCCTTCCTTCCTTCCTTCCTTCCTTCCTTCCTTCCTTCCTTCCTCCCTTCCTTCTTTCCTTCCTTCCTTTGATTTTTAAAAAATGTTTTTATTGATATTAGAGAGAGAGAGAGGAAGGGAGAAGGAGAGGGAGAGAAACATCAATGCTTCAACATGGATTGGCTGCAGCCTGTACTGCCCCTACTGGGGATCAGTTCACAACTTGGACATGTGCCCTGACTGGGAATCGAACCAGTGACTTCTTGGTGCATCAGTCGATGCTCAATCACTGAGCCATACTGGCCAATACCCTCAGCTTTCTTGAGGAATATTAGAAGCTGTTGTGACTTACTCTTACATTTGTGTGGGGATGTTTTGAGGACTTCATGCCCCATCTATCACATGACCCCCAAGCAGATGCTATAGCACTGGGGGGAAGTGTGTTTTTCCTTAATGGGAGGCTGGAATGCCTTAATGTCAAAGACAGGGTGTCTCCTCTTTGCCAGGGATGTGGAGCTGAGTCACTCTCTTACTTAAGGTTTTCTGTGAATGAAGGACCCCAAAGTTAACCTTCTCCATGGGTTATTTATATATGCATCTTATTGTATCACACGCATTTCTGTAAACTACCTAGAATCCTTTCTGCATTCAATAACAACATGTAGGTTTCATAAAACATGCTCCACACCCCTAATTATTTTAAAACAGCTCCTAACAAGTACTTTCCTGAGGCCTTTAATTTCCCTAGAGTGGCAGGCCATGTGCAGGAGTGGTGGATCCCTCTCTCACCGCAGCCTTCACCCTCTGTGCACTGCCACCCATATGCACACCATGAACACGGGCTAACTCATGCTCATATGCCGAAGACTGTCCAGGAGAAGCACAACTTTCTGTCTCTTAAATAGACTCCATTGGTTACTACAGATGGCGATATATCAAAATATAAGCAACTAGTCCTTGACATTGGCAGTCTCACAACCTTATCTGAGGATTCTGCTCTTTCCTCCTGATTTGTAACATTTTTTCTCAGACCCCAGAAATGTGTTAAAGAAGGGACTCTCCCCTCCACTTATTGTCTTCTCTTCCAGAGCATTTCTAAAACAATGACTTCTTGTGCTCACAGGGAAAAAAGGAATGCACGGGAGAGACCCTATCTTGTGAATGTAAAAAGAAGTCGACTTCATATGCCAAGAACATAGACATTCTTTGTAGGTGGGAAAGAGGGGGCTGGAAAGACAGACAGAATCCTGGGAAGTTAGCATCGTGCCTACAGGTTTAAAGCAAATATTTGCTTTTTCTAAGACACAGCAGCCAACCCCGAGCAGCCGGCCTGGCAGAAGCCGGAACGGGAGGGCAGAACACATCCTTTGTGGAAGTCAGATACATTTCATGCTCTTTAACACCGCCTCTGCCTGCAGGCCTTTCACCGCAGTCTGGCTGCTTCCCCAGCGGGAACAAGAAAGGAAACGTGATTAAAGTGCCCTCAGTAACAGACAGCAGGAGGCAGTGGTCTTGGTGTCTTCTACCCAGGGAGAGCGGGCCCTTGAACAAGACTCCTGAGAGTTCTTTGAAGAAAAGACGCTGAGACTCCCAGGGCTAGCGGAGGTCTGCCATAACGTGTGTTCATTTCCTCTACTTCCTAGGGCTCCTTTGACTTCTTGTCATAAGAGCGCCACCCTCTTCATTAAAAGAAGGAAAGAGAAGTTGAGCTCCTAGCTGGGGCCAGGACTCATGGTGCTCCCCTGGGTGTGGGAGTGTTCAGACCTGACTTCTGCAAGGCAATCAAGTAGAGGCACATGATAACTAAATCCCCTGTGTGTGTGTGTGTGTGTGTGTGTGTGTGTGTGAGAGAGAAAGAGAGAGAAAGAGAGAGAGAGAGAGAGAGAGAGAGAGAGAGAGAGAAGGAATGAATGACTTGAATGCAGGAAAGTTTTTTTCTCTATGCTCAGTGGCCTGGGATATTGGATGACCAGAATTGCCTTTGCCTCAGTCCAATGAACAGGCTAGGGTTCCCCTCACGCCCCCCTTTAGGACCAAACCCTGGACCTTTCTCTCTCTTTAAAAGGGCTAAAAAAAAATAGGTTTGCAATCAGTATTCAGACATTCTTATAACTAATAGGATTAGGGGCGTTACAAAGGGATTTGAACAAGATAATTAGTTTACTGCTTAGTCCACAGTGGAGCAAGCGAAATCCTTCTGAGAAAAGGCAGACAAAACAGGTCAGAAATTGTGTGGGAAATGAAGTAAGGCCTCTCCACGCGGCCCCCGGCCCACTGGAATATTATGAAAGGCCTGCAGAGCCTCCATTCATTGCTGCAGACGTGTTTGCCCTTTCTTTTTCTTTTTCTTTTTTCTTTTTTTCAACTTGGCCACCAGAGGTGTGAAGAAAAGTGACTTACTTAATTTGAGGGTTTATGGGTGTTGTTCCTGGACACAGTGCATTCTGTTCCACGTGCATAAATGCTGCCTTCAGACTATTTTTCACAACGCGGAAGAAAAACTGAAGAGCTCTTATCAGGCATTTTACAAGCTCGAAAAAATGACAAAATTAGGAGAACTCTTTAAAAAATCTGACTTTCTTGAATAGATTCATTAATTTAGTTGCAAAAGAAAAATCCTACAAACAGAAATGGGAGGGGCGTGTTCTGTCCTTAATTAAAGTGCTGACTTAAGTATCTGTGCTCTAATTTGGAGAGTTTTCACTGTGGCAGAATATGTGTAAGACGAGCCATTGGAATTTTTGTTGCTACTTCAAGTAAATTTTATTTCTTCCTCTCCTTTTAATATATGTTTTTATTGATTTCAGAGAGGAAGGGAGAGGAAGAGAGGGATAGAAACATCAATGATGAGAGAGAATCATAGATTGGCTGCCTCCTGCATGCCCCCTACTGGGAATCGAGCCAGCAACCCCGGCAAATGCTCTGACCTGGAATCAAACCTCTGACCTCCTAAGTTCATAGGTTGATGCTCACCATTGAGCCACACCGGCTGGGCAGTAAAGTTTTTTATAGCCACATTGCATTCTCCCATCTCCTCCCCATCTTTTTACAAAAACAGTATTATCAACTGTACTGTTATTGTCTGTCAATCAAAGATATGTCCAGAAGAATAGTAAAAACACCATAGAGTCCAATGGTTCTCAACCTTCTGGCCCTTTAAATACAGTTCCTCATGTTGCGACCCAACCATAAAATTATTTTCGTTGCTACTTCATAACTGTAATGTTGCTACTGTTATGAATTGTAATGTAAATATCTGATATGCAGGATGGTCTTAGATGACCCCTGTGAAAGGGTCGTTTGACCGCCAAAGGGGTTGCAACCCACAGGTTGAGAATCGCTGCCGTAGACTTCGTTAGCTTCTGGATCTTACAGCAATGGCCAACCGGATCAAAGCCAGCAGCAGTCCTGAGAGCCTTGTGGTCTGGCATGGGCACAGCTCTAACTTAAGCCTGGGAGCCGGGCAGCATGCATTTCTGCCTAGTGAACTGTCTCCGGGCCTCACAGAAGTGGGCTTTCTTCATCTAGTTCTCGGTGAAAGAAGGCTGGTTGGCAAAAGGACCTGCTGGGCTAGGAAAGCATTTCAACTGCATCGTGACATATTGTTCAAATCTGGCATCAGTGAAGCAGCCCCCATGTGTGCTTTCATACTCCCAGAGTTTGGTTTGTGTTTATTCCTTTCTCCCACTTGGACAGAATGCATACATTGTGTATTATTTTCATGTCACAATGAAATGTCTTGTTCGCTTCCCTCTGCAAATAGATGAAGCTGTTCTTTGCCACTGTGTCCTCAGTCCTGGGTTTAGTTTTAAGATGCATTTTGAAATTAACTTTTTATAACTGGGCAAGTTCCTCTTTGAGCAATGATGTCCAACTGGCCAGTGGGTTTTAAACTCTAGCTTTTCCCTGCTGGCAGAAGGAATATCTTTGTAATTTATCTATAATCTATCTATATACAACCAAATATGCAAATTGACTGAACAGTGGAACGACGGGAGTGGGGGGTGCGGGAATGACCGATCGCTATGATGTGCACTGACCACCAGAGGGCAGATGCTCAATGCAGGAGCTGCCCCCAGCCCACAGGCCCTGACTGGCGGTGGCGGGGGGGCAGGGCCGGTGAGCGGGTGGTGCCAGGCCAGCCAAGGTGGGTGCAAGAAGGGCCCTGATCACCCCACTGGTTTCCCCACAGATTGGCCCTGATCACAGGCCTGGCCTAGGAACCCTACCCGTGCACATATTTCTGCACCAGGCCTCTAGTTTATCTATAATTTATCACCCTTGGGAATAAGCTCTTAAGTGGTCTCTCTGCTTCCACTTTACGCCCTTTCCTGTGATTCTCCAAACAGCAGCCTGAGTGATCCTGTTAACATGTTAGACCATGCCAACCTGCAATGGCCCCCAACAGCCTAGCCCAGGGGTGGGCAAACTTTTTGACTCGAGGGCCACAATGGGTTCTTAAACTGGACCGGAGGGCCAAAACAAAAGCATGGATGGAGTGTTTGTGTGAACTAATATAAATTCAAAGTAAACATCATTACATAAAAGGGTACGGTCTTTTTTTTTTTTTTTAGTTTTATTCATTTCAAACGGGCCAGATCCAGCCTGCGGGCCGTAGTTTGCCCACAGCTGGCCTAGAGGCTTTATCACAGTCTGCTAGTCCCTACCTTATCTCGACTCCCACAGTCTCTCTGAGACTTCACCTCCTACAGCTCTCGTCCTGCTCACCACGCTCAGAAACACGTGTCTCCTTGCTCTAACCATGCTATTTCAGAAATATTTCTACCCCAGGGCCTTTGCACTTGCTGTTATCTCTGCCTCGAATGTTCTTCTCTCAGTTAGCCATGTGGCTTGCTACCAGCTTCTTCCTATGGTTTACAATTTTTTCCAGATTTTATGAATGCAGACAAAATTATATAACATTTTATTTCTTCAACTTTTTTTTTAATACATTTTATTGATTTTTTACAGAGAGGAAGGGAGAGAGATAGAGAGTTAGAAACATCGATGAGAGAGAAACATTGGTCAGCTGCCTCCTGCACAACCCCCACTGGGGATGTGCCCGCAACCCAGGTACATGCCCTTGACCTGAATCAAACCTGGGACCTTTCAGTCTGCAGGCCGACGCTCTATCCACTGAGCCAAACCGGTTTCAGCTTTCTTCAACTTCTTAAGCCATATTTTCCTTCCCTGCCTTACGTTTTTCCATAGAATTTCTATCATTGGAGATACCTGTCTGCTATTATCTGCTTCTCTCATTAGAATGTTAGCTCTGCAAGGGTTAAGCCTCATTCATATCTGTTTCCAGGAACATGCAGCAGGGCTCTGCACACAAAAGGTGGTTCATACATATTTGCTGGGCAGGTGATTATTTTCTTTGTCATTTTCAAGGCTACGTTTACTGAGTACTAGCCATGTGTTAGACACAATGCTGAAGTAGTATCTCCATCTTAGCCATAAAACTCATAGAGCAGCGGTTCTCAACCTGTGGGTCGCGACACCTTTGGAGGTCGAACTACCCTTTCACAGGATCGCCTAAGACCATCGGAAAACACATATATAATTACATATTGTTTTTGTGATTAATCACTATGCTTTAATTATGTTCAATTTGTAACAATGAAAGTACATCCTGCATATCAGATGTTTATATTACGATTCATAACAGTAGCAAAATTACAGTCATGAAGTAGCAACGAAAATAATTTTATGGTTGGGGGTCACCACAACATGAGGAACTGTATTAAAGGGTCACGGCATTAGGAAGGTTGAGAACCACTGTCATAGAGGTTCACCCAGGCTGGTGTGCTCAGTGGTTAGAGCACCCACTTGCACACTGAAGGGTTGAGGGTTTTTGATTCCAGGTCAAAGGCACATACCTCAGTAGCAGGTTCAATTCCTGGCCCCTGTATGGGTGTGTAAGGAAGGCAAACAATCTCTCTCTCTCTCTCTCTCTCTCCTTTCCTCCCTCCTCCCTTCCACTCTCTCAAAAAAACAATGGAAAAATATCCTTGAGTGAGGATTAATTTTAAAAAATGACTCATAGAGGTTAAATGACTTGTTCTAAGCCACAGTATTCGTTTTTTTAGAACTGCTGTAATGAACGCTGAGAAACAGCGGGGCTTAAACAACATAAATGTTCTGTCGTACATTCTAGAAGCTAGGAGTTTGAGATCGAGATGCCACAGGGTTGGCTCCTGAGGGCTGTGAGGGAGAAGGGCTCCCATGCCTCACCCTAGCTTCTGGCTGGCAAGCCCTGGCCCCTTGGCTTATGGGAGAATCACCCCCATCTCCGTTCCTCTTCAGGCAGCATTTTCCCATGTGTCTCTCTCAGTGTCTGAGTTTCCCCTTTTTATAAGGACACCCATCATTTCAGATTAGGGCCCACCCTAATAACCTCAATTTAACTGGTAAAGACTCCATCTCCAAATAAGTTCACACTCTGCAGTACAGGGGGTCAGGACTTCAACACATGAATTTGTGGGGGTCAGAGTTCAACCCGTACCAGCCATTCATTTAATCAGTAGAAGGGCTTTGGTTCAAACTGGGATGCCAGAGCTCACAGTGCACTAACATCTGAATCCATGTGTGGGTTTAGTAATATCTACTAAATGCCTACTTTGTGCTGTGGACGCTGCAGGAACTTAGACAAACAGCGTTCAGCCTCTGTTCTTTTTTGTTTTTTTGTTTAATATATTTTTTATTGATTTCAGAGAGGAAGGGAGAGGGAGATAGAAACATCAGTGACGAGAGAGAATCATTGATCGGCTGCCTCCTGCACACCCCTAATGGGGATCAAGCCTGCAACCTGGGTATGTGCCCTTGGACCAGAATGGAACCTGGAACCCTTCAGTCCACAGGCTGATGCTCTGTCCACTGAGCTAAACCGGCTAGAGCCAGCCAGCCTCTGTTCTTGAGGAACTCACTACAGAACAGGAGTGGAAGACATCAAGTCAAAACCTGTGGCTTAAAGCACCCAGCAAGCACCTCACTTTCCATTCTCAATCACATAGAGCTTTCCCTCTATTGCAGTGGTTCTCAACCTTGGCTGCACATTAGAATCACCTGGGAATCTTTTTAAAATCCTGATTTCTGGGCCTCATTCTCCAGAAATTCTGTTTCTTTGTTACTAATGTTGTGGCTCCAACCCCATAACAAAGAAACAGAATTTCCAGAGGATGAGGCCCAGAAATCAGAATTTTAAAAAGATTCCCAGGTGATTCTAATGTGCAGCCAAGGTTGAGAACCACTGCTCTATTGGGTTTATTTTGCCAAAGCCTTCTAATGAAATAGTTTCACCATTTAATTTAATTTTCAGTGGTCTTGCCAAAAGTACAATTAATTGGTAAAAGTTCCAATTACGAAATTTTGCTTGGGGAAGCAGTCTGTCATCTCTTTCTATACCATTACATTGAACCCTCTGCTTGTCATCCTGGCAGAACATCTTGATATACTTGAAGAAACATGGTAGGGGAAATAGAAATGTATATATTTTCAGTGCTACACAGCAGGGTTTCCAAATACAAATGATAGCCTGGTTGCGTTAGGCTGATCCATCACTAGGCTGCATCGCCCTGGAGTTGGAACTGCAGCTGGGCTTGGCAAGGATGCGTGACCACCAGGCAGAGTAGGAACCATGTGTCCATCTCCCAAAGAAGATAGATCGTCTTGTGTACTGTTGGGATCGGATATGCTTATGTTGCAGACTTTAAATCAATTTCGGAAGCCGTTCTACAGATGTTGACCGCTTCAGGTCTGTAAATGGTAGAGGCTGTTGTGAACCTCAGTTGATGCGTACAGCCTAAGAAAGTGCTGAAATACGGGGCAATAGAAAACAACACAAAGAATAAAACAGGGACTGTGTGAAATTTGCTGAAATGGTGTCGTCTGTTCAGTGAGGTCCTCTAACCCGTGGCACCTCTGAAACGGAAGTTGCCATTTTCTCAGGTTGAGGCCGAATGTTTGTGATTTTAAGTTCTAGAAGGTTCTTTGGTGGCCTTTATTCCTTGCAGTGGGTCGGATTTATTTGTAAACTGTGATGGATGTGATTATTGAGATGTCTTTTTGCAACGCCAGCTAAAATTCATTCAATTATACTCTAATATTTGGGAGTGGGCGGGCTTCATTTTAGCCGAGGAACTAGGGAAGGAGTTGGAATGCCCAAAGCAGGCCTTCACGGGGCATCTTAGCTTCTCTGCACATCTGAGCACCGATTTTCCTTGCAGTTAAAGCTGCACCCCACCCCTGACTCAAATATCTAGCCTTGTGTTAACAAGACTTTGCTCAGGGCCACCACAAGG
The DNA here is from genome assembly GCF_028538775.1 of Myotis yumanensis. Classification (NCBI taxonomy): domain Eukaryota; kingdom Metazoa; phylum Chordata; class Mammalia; order Chiroptera; family Vespertilionidae; genus Myotis; species Myotis yumanensis. The sequence continues at coordinate 229,444,439 of NW_027223752.1, read as the reverse complement.
TTAATTGAAAGTGGCTGAAGCTTCCATATGAAAAAAAATTCCTCCATAAACAGCAAACTTTTAGCTAATAGACAATGTGATCTATGATGGCCTTGAAATCCGTCGTTGGGCGGGCACTGGTGAGACACAGCCGTGTCAGTGTGGCAAGGGGCGCGGTGGGTCCTGGTCCCGTGTAGACCCTCTTCTTTTATGACCTGGTTTTTACCTCCTTTGCTGATGCTTTTGTTGGCTGATACGTTTTGTGACCATTTTCTTACATCAAGTGTTTATACCTCTTGCAAAGAATGTTCAATCTTTTGTTTAAATTTGCCACAAATATGCAATGTGAATACTACCAACAGCATGTCTAGGAAGGTTTGCTTGCTTTCAACATGTAGTTTCTACAAAATAATAGCACTATTGGTAACTGGTGATCAGGTTCCCTAATCCAATCTTTTCTCTCTCTCTTTCTCTTTCTCTTTCTCTCTCTCTCTCTCTCTCTCTCTCTCTCTCTCTCTCTCTCTTTCTCTTTCTCTTTCTCTCCCTCTCTCTCTCTCTCTCTCTCACACACACACACACACACACATATATGTACACAACTACACATACATGTGCATCATCAGTAGCCTTTCCATCTCTCTGAATGAGGATGTTATAGCCCCTGACGTTTGCTTAGAGGAGAGTAACTTCCAAGCTAAAGAAAAGCTTTTTCAAATGTGTCCTCTCTCCTCACTGGCTCTAATAATTCCCTTGTAGATCATCAAACATCCTATGTAGTGTACCGCAGCCAGAACTTTACTTTTTAACCATTTCTTTTCCACTCTACAAGACCATAAATTACTTTATTGGAAAAAAATGTCCTTGTAGTTATCATGTCCTGGGTATAACATAGCCTAGTTAATCAGAAAACCAAACTCCTATGTATTAAAAATTATTTTACTAAGGCAAGCACATAATAACATTACAACCAAGCAAAGAATTCAATCAATATATGTATAAATTGTTATTCACACATATGGAAGAAAAGAGAGGAAGAAAAATACAAATGTTAAAATGGTGGGTGGGGGAGGAAAATGTCTGGGGGAAACTTGAATTGGTTTCTTGTGGGGCCTTTTTTTTGATTTTTGTAAATATATTTTTTATTGATTTCAGAGAGGAAGGGAGAGGGAGAGAGAGATAGAAATATCAATGATGAGAATCATAGGCTGCCTCCTACATGCTCCCCACTGGGGATCAAGCCCACAACCCCGGCATGTGCCCTGACCAGGAATCAAACCGTGACCTCCTGGTTCATAGTTCGGCACTCAATCACTGTGCCACGCTGGCTGGGCTCTGTGGGGTCTTAATGAGCTCATAGTTTCTTGTTGTAGAGAAAGGAGATGTGCATGTGTGTTTGTGTGTGGGGGTGGGGGGCGGGGCACAGGCACAGGCAGCTAGCAGGCTAGTATGTACAAAGGCACTTGGCCAAATGGAGGAGGTGGATTGAGTTGGAGAATGGGGATGGATTTATGATGGGTAAAGGACATGGAAGAGGCCAAGATGTGACTGGGACAGGAGAGAGTCACAGCTGGCCGACTTTGAAATCTTTGCAGCAAGGAATGAAGTGACTATGTTTGTGTTAAAAGTTCCTTGGTTAGAAAGATGGACGGTGAGTTAGGGCATAGACCGGAGGCAGAGATTCCGTGTTAGGAGGAAGGAGGAAGGTTAGGAGCCTTTGCTGTGTCGCCAGCTAACCCAAGGAATTGTCCCTCCAATTGAAATGATGGCTAAAGTTTCATGTCTCCTTATCATTTTTCTAGGGTGTGTTTAGGTAAGTTATGAATTGAGGCTTCTTTCAGATGTGAGAGAAGGCTGAGGAAAATAAATGAAACTTGGAATGTTGCTAATAAGATACTGAAATAGAAAAAGGCTACTTCTTCTTGCTCCAATAGTTTACAACTGACTAGAATAAGTCACAAGAATACAGATCTTGGAGTTGAATAGAATTTTGTTTCTCATAGGTCATATCATGCCTGGGAAATCTCCAAGTCCTTTATAGCAATATATCAGGGAATGCAGTGACATTTTCAGCCTATATTGTTCACATTATTTGTGCATGCACACGCATAGCTTTGGTGATTAGAAGTCTTTTATTAAAAGATGAAGTATTGAGAAAGGCACAAAGGATTCACTTCGGTCTTTTTAAAAGGGCTAGTGGAATTTTGGCTTAACATCTCCCTGTGTGCAGACACAAATGGATAGGACTTAATTTTTTCCCACATGAGAGATAGCTGCCTTCTTGGAAAAGGCCTAAAATATGTCTCAAGAACAAAACCTTGAAGATTATAAAGGTTTGAGAGATTGGTGCTTTAGGGGACAAGGCATGGAAATGATACATTTTCTCATAAAGTTTAAATGCATTTTGACCCAAACTGATAACTTTTAGCTCAAGGCGCTTGAGTGCATCAGTCATTCATTCATTCATCACAAGTTTATTGAAACATGGCTAACGCATCAAGTTATCCGCTATGGGGAGAGAACAGGAGAAAAGCAAAAAAGGAAACTAAAAATATAATTTGGAACTAGACCACAAATGGCTTCATAACCACGATTAGTAAGCATTTATTGAGCACTTACTATGTACTAGTACTAGTCTGCAAGTCTCTATCCTAGAAGTCATCATGGAATATTTGAGGATAACTGAAGCCTTGAAAGTAGATGAGATGATTGAATAACCCCTGCAGAGCATCCCTATGTAATGGTTTCCCTGGAGAAGAGGAACAAAATGTGAGGTCGAGATGGAGCACCCAGTGTGGCAAGAAGAGAATCGGGAGACAAAGACAGATATTCAAGGAAGACAAAGGGTCCAGAGTGTCAGATGCTGGGCTTGCTTTGGTAGTGACAACACCATTAGATTACCAAAGACAAAGGGAATGCTACTTCTACACACGCTGGGAGAGGTCTGTGTTAACGTGGGTCAAAGGGCATCATCCTTGGAGATGGGGAAACACCAGACAGAGTTATTGGGAGTACAGATACATTCATCAATTTGGTAGGAGAAGGAACACTGTTGTAGAGAAATTCCACTTCTCTCAGTGGATTAGACGACAGACTTATTTTTCCAGATCCAGGAGGCAAAGGGTAAGGTGGGAAATTTGAAGAGAGTGATCATGGAAACCACTGGCACCAATTGGCATCTTGGCAAATGGAAAAGGACGAGAATGGCTCCAGGAAGGGGGACTGCTGGGCCCCCCTGAAAGTGAAAACCACAAATGTGTAGTCATGTCATTCTCTTGTTTTATCTTTATTCTGCTATTTTCTCTAAAAGTTGTCTTCTGGGAGGAAATGAACTTAATTGGCATTTAATTATCTTATAGGTTTTATGGCAATTGTGATAGCTTTTCTAGTAAGTGGTTTTCCTTGTCTTCAGGCTCTGGAGTCAGGCAGACCTCTGTTAGATTTGGGCTTCATCATTCTAAATAGAGAACCTTTTGACCACATCACAGTATTTTTTTAAAAAAATTTTTAGAATTAGCAATGATGTCACAGTGCAGAGCCCAGGACAGTGTGTGATAAATACTTGGTCTCACCATTGCTGTTTTCATGGCTATCTTTTAATAACGTAGTACTTGTCTTTTAATTACATTTTTAAGAGAAACATTCTTTAAAGTCTCGGAGCTCGCCAATTTCTCGATTCCATGTCTTACCTTCTACTGCACTCAAACACCTTTAATGGGCAGGTCCACCTCCTGCAGGAAGCTCTCTGTGATGCTGCAGGGACGCTCAGCTCTGCTTCCCAGGCCTAGATCTCTGTGGCATACTTGAAGGTTTAATTGCATTCTGTCTGGGTATCCGAACCCATACTTTCTTTATGGCATCAACAATAGCATCAACCCCGTTACTTGGACCCAAAATCAGTGTCCCTTCTTTATCCAGTGCCTCAGAGGGAGCTGAAGACAGCGATTCAGTGGAGCACGGGCAGCACTGATTGGCCCCAGCTCCTGCATCCTCCTGCCCCTCTCCTGGCCATTAATGCAGAGAGCTCTGCAGCCAGCCCTGTTATTGAAGTATCTGCTATTAAAATGACAAATTGGTTTCTGTTTCAGTAACTCAGGGTGCTTAAAGACTACTCTTTCCAGAATTGTGTTTTTATATTAACGTGTTAACTTAAAAGAAGATGTTCCTTGACCTGAACATCATATTTGAAGAATTCACCATGTTTTTATACTATTAATGTGGAGCTATTTTTAAAAGATCTTTTAAAGAATTTTCCAAAGTTAAATGAATTTTTCTCAAGTAAGAACTGTAGGAATGCCCGTTATAGAACACGTTACAAAGGATTTACGTAAAAGCAGAAGATTGAAAGGGACTTGTGCCATCTCCTCTTTTAGACATTATCACTGTCATTTCTTCTAGGAGGTATCATTTCCATCCTGGATGTAACTAGGCTGTTTTTACTGTATTCTGTGAGCAGCAACATACTAAACTGCAGGAGAATATTATTATTATTGTTGTTGGGGTCATGTATTTGACTTTGCGGGTGTGCCCAAGTATATTGTTCCAGGAACAGGCCCACAGATTTTGTAAGTTTCCAAGGGTTCTCCATTGCCCTTTCTCTCATGAAATATAAGAGTCACTGCTCTAGTGGAATGGACTTTTCAGTTCCATAAAATTGGGTCCCAACACAAGTTCTACCACTGGCTAGTCTGGCAGCCTTGGACAGATGAAGTGACTCTCTACCCTTGGCTGCCTTTTGAGTTCCCTGAGGATCTTCAATGGGCTAATGAGGCAGAGTACACAAAACCCTGGCCCATAGTGGATGCTTTGTAAATGCCATGGAGACTTCTTCCTTCTTGTCTAAAAGCCATCACTCCAACTGTAGCATCCCTCTCATTCACTCACCATCAGAGGCAGAAGCCAGCTGCTCAAGGCTCTGAGCACAACTGTCTGAGAGCTTAAAGCACTTAAGCAAACCTTGCCTGTTCAACTACTGCTAATTCCTTTGACCCTTCTCCATAGCCGGTTGTCAGATGGGAATTTTCTCAGTGTTTTGCCCACTTAAAGCAGTATGTGTCTGGAGGCAGGCAGATGAAGGGGAAGCCTGTATTGTTAACAACATAGCAGAGCATGGGCTTGGTTTCTTGTTTTTCTCTGGTGGCCCAGTTGTCTTGGCTCTGCAGTAAGGAAGGGATCAACTCAATGTAATGTTCCATGGTTCCCACCAGCCCTGGATGCCACGTTCACCTACTGATGCAGAGTGAGAGTGAGGAAGTGCTACTTTTTAAGGGATGGGTAATAAAGAAGAAAGAGAGTTGCAGCAGTCATAGGGGAAGTTTGGAGAAAGTGTTTGAAATTGTACCCAGGATTTCCAGCCAGTCTGGAGCCAAGGAAGGCCAAAAATCAGTATGTAAGGCTAACTGTCCAAATGCCTTTTCTCTTACTATTGGAAGTGCATCAGGCAGCTTACAAGCAAGCACTTTACAATTTTAAAATTGCAAATTAAGAACAGTTAAAAGGAAATATGCATTATTGCCAATGAACCACTGTATCAAGAAGACCCTTCTGCATGTTTATCTATTTAAATAGTTCACTAAATTTTACAAGAAAAACATTACAACCCTAAATTCAAGACCTAAATTCAGCTTTTCACATCATTAACTGTATGTACAGAGAATGAATAGGTAACACCATCAAAATAAATGATGTTCAGAAATTCTAATATACACCCAACTCTTCTTTATTGTATCAAATGAGAGCATCGATGAACATCTTATACATTTTAGTTTTGGGTGTACTGTATTTATTTTAATTTTTTATATATTTTTTATTGATTTCAGAGAGGAAGGGAGAGAAAGAGAGATAGAAACATCGATGATGAGAGCGAATCATTGATCGGCTGCCTCCTTCACGCCTCACCCTGGGGATTGAGACTGCAACCCGGGCATGTGCTCTGACCCGGAATAGAACCGTGACCTCCTGGTTCATAGGTCAATGCTCAACAGCTGAACCACACTGGCTGGGCTGAGGTGTGATTTATTACTGGTGTTTTCCCCAGAACAAAGGCAGGAAGAGACTTAGAGGTAAAACCCAGGATTTCCAGATACATAGGAATTGTGAGCAGGACAGAGACTGATGAGAAGGTGGCTGGCTAAGGGGAAGGATATTCTTTGGAAGGCCATCCGTCCTTTAAAAAGACAGCATCGACTCTCCTTCCCTGTTAGGCACACATTATATGATTCTGACTTCCTAAGACCATTCATTAAAAAGTAAAAAATAAAATAAAATAAAAAAATCCTAGGTTTTTTGGCAACAACTTTTAAGCCTGACAGTTTTCCTTGTCAGCTGGGAAGGCAGCATAGTCTGTGAGGAGCCAGGGCCGAAAGTGAGGGACCTGGGCATCCGGAGAAGGGTGAAGGGGTCAGGACCATGCAACCTTCTTCCCAACGAAAGATCCAGAGGTTCTCCCTGGGCCTGTGGTGCATCAGGAGTCACTTTGAGTTATCGTAGCTGAAGTAGCTTTCTTTCCAACTATTCCTGTTTTAAAGCCTGTTTGAGGTGATCCCTATTATAACAATGCTCTCTTTTGAATCCCAACATTCTTTCTTGATCTGGAGAAAAAAAGATGGAGTTAGTAGGTAAGATAGTCTCATAGGGAGAGTGCCATGTCCTGTGTTTCCTGGAAGGAAATGGGTTGCAGATTGTGAAAAAGCCACAGGTAGGTGCCCTGCCCTTTCTGCAGGAGAGAGGCTGTGGGAGAGAAGGAGGGGTGAGTGTCTTTGTTTGCCAAGGCATGGCTGGGGTGAAAGAAACAACTATTCAGAAAAAAGTGAAACCTAAGAGACTCAGTATCCCTCTTCTCTTCCCTCAAGTTCCCTCCCCTCCCTTCTCTTCCCTTCCTCTTCCACCCCCTCTCTCACTCTTTCTCTGTCACACATACACATTAAATAAGCAGATAATTAATTCAGAAGCAATCATTTGGCAATAGCAATAAAGGGAGAATTATTGGGGTTTTTGGTCATTTTACTCACTGGATAGTTGAGGAGAAAGAAGGGAATGCGAAGTAGTATTAGGGGAATCCACAGCTCTTCCTCATTGGGAAGATGTTAAGAGTGAGTCTGAAGAAAGAATTGATTGGCCAAAAGGAAATGGGGTATTACTAAGCCTTTACTGACAACATTTGGAGCCCAGAAAGTACATGATCCAGTCTATGTCAATCTACATACCTTGTTATCCATTGTCTGTCTGAGAGGCTTAAATCAACCCACTTCATAATCCTTCAAAAATGTTCACTAATACTAGTGTGCTAAGTAAGAATGCACTAGTTTAATGGTATTAAATATGTTGGTTGTATATTTTAAAGATTACTCTTCTATGTGACCGAGTGGCCATAGTTGTGTAAGCATCCTAAAGTATGATTCTTAAAAATGAGTTCCCTTCAGGAGTAACAGGAAAATAAAATTCCCACCATTTCTAAAAGGCCTTTCTGTTTTGATTTTGTATTGGATTGTGGAGATTCATTGTTTTTCTTGAAAATTCAATTGCTCTTAATTGTTATTATTAGTAACTATGGATATCATGGCAGGCTTCATTAAAAGTAGAGACAATGTATAAATCTTTTCTATTGCATTGCTTTGTAACTTACAGAGACATGTATTTTTAGCTTTGATTTGCTTAAAAAGAAGAAAATAGAACATCAACCTTGTGAGCATTAATTGGACTATTAAGGAATTTAAAAATGACCCATAATTAGAAACTGGAACCATTACAGGCAAAACACAAAACTATGAAAGCTTGAGTATTTACATTAAAAAATACAATTGAAGCTACTTAATTTATAACTTGCTAAACAAATTAAAATCCACTGCAATGGTTATCTACCTCAGAAATGACAGCTCAATGCTTTTGTCTGTGTTCCTGAAAACATAATTTGCAATGTCTAACCTTCTAAGAGTATAGTCAGTAACAGAACCTGTAGACTTTCTCTTTGTTTGTTTTTTTACAATGTCATCAACTTCGGTTTCCTGAATAGAGAAAAGTACCTTTGATAAAGTCTGAACTTAATCAAAATAGAGTTAGGTAACAGACTCTTCATGGTATGTTCAGGATACTTCTTTTATCTCTAACAGAACATTAGAGAAGTATGCGTACTCCTGTCTCCCTGTACATACAATTAAAATAATGTTGCTCCCCCTCTTCAGTGAGGCTACGAGAATGGCTATGAGATCCCATCAAACTGACTGAGTCAGGAGGATACCCTATGGTATTCAGCTACATTTCCTTCCATGTGACATTACAAACAGAACACCCCAAATCAATTGTATATCAGAATTCCGTATTTTAGATTTTTACAGTTCTATTCCATTTTCTTCTACCTGGATTTCTCATGACCCATCGCTCTAATATCAGAAAGAGGAAATGATAACCATCCCATCTCCTTACCTACTGCCGGAGAACATATAACCACTCCCGGCGGAGGAGGCCTCGTCCTATTTCCAAAGATGTGCTTTACAGGGAAACTCCTACCCACATTTCTGGTCAAGGAAAACTTTCATCCACTGACATTTTTTTTAACCTCACTCATTCGCTTTAAACGGCAGACATGGTTTTCTTTGCAGATGAACCCTTTGTTCCCTTCTAATGCCACTTAAAAAATACTACAAGTTAAAAAAATGTTATATTAAGTTTTGTTAATGTGTAAATATTTCCCAAGACCTTGTAAAAACAAATATTCATACTTTGTTGGTTAATTTCCTATTAACACACACATACATGGCGTGCGTGTTGGAATTATTTTATCAATGAATATTTCTCACAAAGCTATTCTGCAAATGAGAACTGTACTTCAATGCGAGCCCTGCCTGACTCTGCTGGGGTTAATTTTCTATGTGTATTAACTAAATATAGTTTGTGCATATATCATTTTATGCAGTACTTTGAGGCAAATTGATTTAAGTGCTTTTTTGGAACAGTTGTTGGGCAGAATTGATTCGGGGCCAATAGATGGACTTACACAGCAAAACTGTGCCTGGGTTTATTCTGGCATCTAAATAGAGTTAAAGCAAATGGAAGAGTCTGTGGAGCTGGAGTGCCATTCTCCATCAGCTTGAACTGAAATGCTATGATGTACGATATGAAAAGAGCTTCGGTAACGCAGGGTGGGTCAAAGTGCCCATGGACAGCTGGCAGAAACACAAAGCATTTGAGTTGCATTGGAGATTTTAAAGGAAATTCTGTTTTATTGAAATCGCATAAGCTGACATGGTCAAAGTAGAATTGATGGGGTGTCCTGATGGCAAAATCTGCGTCACAAGCTAAAGAAAACTTTACCAAGTGGCTAGATGTGAATGGTGTGTACAATATGCATATTAGATGCATCCGTTCTTTCTCTCATGCAAACTCTGAGCATCTTTCCAAACCAGGAACAAATCCAGCCTGTCGCATTACAGCCTTAGCTTCCAGAGGGCAGGGGCTTTGTTCTGCTCACTTCTTTAGCCCCAGTACCTGTTAAATGCTCCAGTAAGTTCCTTTCATTTCTAAGGCTGTTTCCTCATTGGTGTGTTAGAGATAGTATCTGCTTCTTAGTGTTATGAACATGAGCTGTGTGATACGTGTAAAGCAACAGAACAATGTCTCAGAGAAGAAACAAATCCCTTTAAACTAAGTATATGGAGTGGAATTGCACTCTGAGCCATTCAGCTCTGATTCTTTCTTCTTTTGCACAAGTTGCCAACATCTTGCTTCTATATTGCTTGGTACCTCCCATCATTTCTTTCTCTCATTCTCTTCCTGTCTTCCTTTGCCGACCCTACCCCTGTCACCCCTTCTCCCTCTCGGCCCTCTTCTTTTCTCCCTCTTCCTTTCTTACTTGAACACAGCTCTTAGTTAGTTCTTTGGTTTTTCCTAACCTTGTTTAATTCTCTGTGCACTGTAGCAGTTTCCTCTCTGCCCCATCACCATGGTACGATGGAACAACAGGCAGTGGACCAAGAATCGCCGATCTGAGCTTGGATTGAGGCCTTTCTGCTGGCAGGGCAGGCGGGCAGGGGTGATGGAGACCCTGTGCTCGACCCCACTCTTGCCCTCATGGAGGCCCGCCCGGGGTAGCTCACCATGTTTAGAACCAACAGTTGCTTTCCCCATTTTATATCTGGGGTTATTTGTGTTTTAGATATACTCAGAAGTCAGGATATCATGAAAATGTGACTTCCGTTCCCACAAAATGTCTGCTAGCTGCATAATCAAGGGTGGTTTATGCATTAAGTGGAGACATTAGCTTAAGATCGCCTTTCAAAAATTGTAAAATGGCTTTATACATTCAGAACATTATGACATAACCGGATACGGGTTATGAACCTCTTATCCTGCTTTGTAATTCAGGAATGGTATATGATGAATTTAAATTTTCTGAATTTAAAATGTCTCTTAAAATAGCTCAGTGCTTACTGGGATTCTTTTAAGTATTTATTGATAATGGCAGCAACATAGTTCGTAACTGTGCAAAAGGCTATTCTGTTTTATCCCGAGTCGTATTTTGTTAGGTATAATTGGCTAAAATTTTACCTACGTTACAGTCATATTTCAAAGTCCTGTTTGTTGGTATACAGTTCCACATTAAATGAGAATATTAACATTTGCTGAACATTATTAATATGTGGGAGGTCCTGTGATAAATATTTCATGTCATCTTTCCAACAGTTCTATATAATGTTCTAAATGTTAGCCTTAAAGGTTGGAAAATTAAGCCTTAGAGAAGTTAAGCAATCTAACTCAAGGTCATACAGTTCATACATGGCATTTCCAGGATAAAACTCAGATAATTAAGGCAGAGACCAAGGAAAGGAAACGGAACGAAACATGCACAGAGGGAACGGAAGGAAGCAAGCACAATTGCACGTGGCTCGTGGCAAGTCTAGCATTTCCCGGGGGCTTTCTCTAGGCTGAGATCCACCAAGCATCGCACAGGCTTTCTCTCAACTCTTTAAAGCCATAACCAAGCACCTTTTATTACCCCCGTTTTATAGAGATGAAGGTTTAGAGAGATGGAATGGCTTGCCCGGAAGTAACAGAGCCGGCAAGAGGCAGAGCCCAGATGTGGGTCCAGACCCTCCTATTTGAGAGGCGTGGCTCTTAAGCACAGATTGTACTCTTCTCTGTTCACAGGAAGACATATGATTGTTCTCACCTGGCATGTGTCACATTTAATCAACCTTGAAATGCTCTACTTTTCACCCTTCCTAGCCATGCGTCCTTTCTCCTCCCTTTAGCAATAGCTACCCTGTAGGGAATTCTGAGGAAGGAGAGCAAGCATTGATGGAGAACCCTTCCCCTGCCCCTGCCAACTTCTCCCCGATCTTGCATGAGTGCCCTGTGGTGTGATCCTTGAGACGCTCTAATGATACCAGATAATTCAATGCACAAGACTGCACTACATGTAAACTAGTCTTTCTCTTAAATGAATGCAAACACATCTCTCTCGTGTGAAACTCTTTTTAAATCCACACACAGCTCTTTGGCTCTCAAATGCATGAAAATAATCATTTTCCATGAAATGCATTATTTAATGCTATGTTATAACAAAAAGAGCTTCAATAAGTAAACTATACTTTTTGACAAATTAGGAGTTTAAGCTGCGATGACTTTGGGTTGGCATCATTATTTCCAACCCACATTTATATTTATTTGCTTTTCTAAGTTGAAATCTGGGCAAATACTCATTTATCATTACTCAGTAGTTTCCAAAGGAAGTACAGATTTATGATTTTCCTGGTCAGACTCTAAGAGAGGTTAAACTGGGGAGGAAAATAAAATTACCAGTAATTAAATTTACAGGCAGGTTTGCCATCTAAAGCAGATTTATTGCCTCGTAGTGAAAGATAGTTGAGACACTTTCACATAAAGTGAATCCATTTTTACATGATATAGGTATTATATATTGCTGTTTCAATTTATATAATTAAAATGATATCATTGCACTCTGAGGTTAATGGGATACTCAACTGGAAACCATACGTCCTGAGCAATAAAATAACAGCACTGCAGTGTCGGCTCTTTGGTTAAAAGCTGATGCAGTATTTCAGCACCGTTAGATTACATTTCATCTTTTAAAGATCTTTAGAACAAGTAAGAGACAAAGACCCTCACGATTAATACAAGCATACTCCTGAAAGTTGCATTTTTTTTTTAAGGAAGAAGGACTAGTGAGGATCTATAAAGAGTGTTTAGGATAAACATAGTTGACAATTATTTTTTCCTTACCTCTTTTTTAAAAAATATTTCACAAACTGCTTCATTTTAGAGTTATAGGTTGGTTTTAAATTGAAAATCATTGAGTTATAGGTTTGTTTTAAATTGAAAATCATTGAGGTCTTTTAAATATGAAATTACAAACTTTCTTTGATCATAATATTTCACAATTTTCCTACCTAAATTACAAGTAGGTAGAGGTAATGTCCATGTAACTAATGTATATCTCTATATATACCCATGTTAGCATATATAAGCTTCTCTTCTCTCTCTCTTTCTCACTCTTTCTCCCTCTTTCTGTCACACATGCACATATATTTAGAAAATATATTTATTATTTAATATTTATTTAGCTCTATATCAGTACAGAATACATATGTGGAGAGAAAGCAGTGAGAGGAAAAACATGTATTCCCACTTTGTAAAACAATTGTATCCCAAGTTCAAAACAAATCGAGAGCTGTTTTTATCTGTACAAAATTCTGTGAGCATGATCAAAAGAATATATCCTGCCATTGGTTTATAGAGGTAGAATTAGGGGAAGAACACATAATCCAGTAAACGCAGTTGAACCAAAACAAAGAAGTCTCTGAGGAGAGTGTGGTGTCTGAAAAGATTCAAGATGGTCTAAAGCAGTAGCCACTTTCTGATGGCCATGGACTAATCATTGGACTTCTGTTATATTAGGAAATATTAAATCAAGTGCAAAAATGTCACAAAGGAGCATGCTAAATACAGTAGTCTCCTGTAGAGGTAGTTACTGATTTTTGAAATTGCCTTACAGAGTCTATTACATCTATCAACTGAAGAGTGGAGAAACAAAATAGGGCATATCCATACTGTGGAATATTAGTTGGCAATAAAAAATGAAGTGCAGACACATGTTATAGCACAGAGGTGGGAGAGGGGAGTGACTGCCAATGAGTACAAGATCTCTTTGGGGGTAATAACAATGTCCTAAAATTAGATAATGGTGATTATTTCATAATTCCATAAATAACCTAAAAACTTAAATTTTACAGTTCAAATAGGTAATGTGTTAGCATATCAATTATGTCTCAGTAAAGCTATTAAAGCTATTGCAAACATTTCTCTTAGGGGGGAGGTCATAATTGTTGAGATGTGACGTTTGCCAATTTTATTGACCAATTCCTGACTTGGGGGTGTTTTTCTACTGAAACTGATGGTGGGTTATCTTTATATACCACACGTTTTTATAAAGGCAGAATTGAGTACACACATTGGCATTGGTTTTTCATTGAAAATGTATGATTAAGAACAAATAGGGAGAGGAAAACAAAAACAAAACTTGCTGTTGTGATGTATCTAGATGTGCTGTAGTGGTTCTAGCACAAATGTTCCTGAAACCTTACATCTTGTTTAGTTACTCACTCCTCTTGTTTCTTACTGCTAATACGATTAACTGAAAACTCCCCAGCATTTTATTATTCTGGAATCCCAATACAACCTCTCTTTTTTTCTTCTAATTAAATGTTAAATGCAGCAAAATTCTATCTTCTTACCATTCACTCCCAATGATGTCACCCATAAAATATCTGTGTGTCTTTGTCTTCCTGTGCTGGTCTTTTCTTTAGCATTAACTTCCCATTTCTTCTGCCCAAACCATCCTCATCACTTTTCCTAAGACCCAGCTCAATACTCTCCTCTTTTAAAGCATTTTCTGATTTATATTCTATTTCATCTTGTTATGTCCTGATAATTTTTACACATGTGTATACTCATTAGTTTGTGTTTGTTCTTTATTCATCTCTATGCATACTTGGTCTTCCTTTTGCATTATTTTGATGAGAAAATAGGATACCATTTTTGATATGTTTTAATAAGTGAATAGTGGATTTCTGATATAAAGGCATTGAGTTGTGTTCAGGAAATAATTATTCTCAGTTGACATCTTATTTTATTGACTAAATTATTAAGCTCACACATATTGAGAGCATTACAGTGTTTTTAAGTATCAGCTGAGATTGAATAAAGGCTTTGATGATTTTTCCTTTTAAAATGTGTGGTACCTGTACTTACACAATCATTCCAACTTTGCTATTTCCTTTATCTTATTGATCTCAGTAAAGGTATTTGGATCTCCAAAAGAGTATTTTTACCATATATTTAGGAAGCCCAAAGAATAAGTACATCATAGTCTTAATTTACCACAGTAGAAGATGACATTTCATATAAGATATCCTAAGAGAGACATCAAATATCTGTTAAGTAAGTAATTCACTTGAGAACCTAAATGTCATTAAGTATAGTACTAATTTGCTATTCAGTTACGGACATTTTTACTTATGCTTTATTGGCCACAGCCAGGCACTGTATTAGGCACTAGGGAATCATGATGAATTATTCAGTAGCCATTCTCAGGGAACTTTCAGCTCCAGTGGGATGTGTCAATGAGTAATGTAGCAATCACAACCCAGTATATCAGTTAAATATAGCATGTTATAGGAACACTAGAGGCCCGGTGCACAAAAATTTGTGCACTCGGGGGGAAAGGGGGTCCCTCAGCCCATCCTGTGCCCTCTCCCAGTCTGGGACCCCTCGGGAGATAACGACCTGCTGGCTTAGGCCTGCTCCTGGGTGGCAGAGGGCAGGCCCAATCCCTAGGTGCAGCCCCTGGTCAGGCTCAGAGCAGGGCCGATTGGGGAGTTGGGGCGCCGCCCCCTGTCATGCATGGAGCAGGGCGGATTGGGAGGTTGCAATGCCACCCTCAGTCACGCTCAGGGTAGGGCCGATTGGGGGGTTGGGGCACCGCCCTCTGTCACACTCAAGGCAGGGTCGATAGGGAAGTTGTGGCGCCACCCCCTGCCACGCACAGAGCAGGGCCGATCAGGGGGTTGGGGCGCTGCCCCCTGTCACACACAGAGCAGGGACCATCAGGGGGGTTGGGGCTCCGTACCCTGTCACACACAGAGCAGGGCCGATCAGGGGGTTGGGGCGCTGCCCCCTGTCACACACAGAGCAGGGACCATCAGGGGTTTGGGGAGCTCCCCCTTGTCATGCACAGAGCAGGGTCAATCAGGGGTTTTGGGAGCTCCCCTGTGTCATGCACAGAGCAGGGCCGATCAGGGGGTTGGGGAGCTGCCCCCTGTCACACACAGAGCAGGGCCAATCAGGGGGTTGAGGAGCTCCCCCCTGTCACGCACAAAGTAGGGCCAATAGGGGAGCTGGGGCACCGCCCCCTGTCACATACAGAGCAGGGCCCATGGGGGGGGGGGGTAGTTGAGGCACCACACCCTGTCACACTCAGGGCAGGGCAGATGGGGAGGTATGGCTCTACCCCGTCTCACATAGAGCAGGGCCCGTGGGGGGGTTGGGGTGCCACCACTGTCACACACAGAGCCGCAGGGCAATCAGGGGGTTGGGGCGCCGCCCTCTATCACCCACAGAGCAGGGCTGATCAGGGGTTTGGGGCACTGCCCCCTGTCACGCACAGAGCAGGGCCAATCAGGGGGTTGGGGCGCTGCCCCCTGTCACACACAGAGCAGGGCCAATCAGGGGGTTGGGGCGCTGCCCCCTGTCACACACAGAGCCGCAGGGCTGATCAGGGGGTTTGGGCGCTGCCCCCTGTCACACTGATCCCGGTGCCGGGAAGCCTCGAGGCTCCGCTGATCCCGCCCGGCAGGGTCACAGATCCGGGTCCCAGACCGCAGACAGCCTTGCCTGCTGCCGCCCGCCTTCAGTATGCAAGTTAGCCGCCATCTTGTTGCTTCAGGGTGGGGTCCCCACTGGGGTGCCTGGCCAGCCTGGATGAGGGGCTGAGGGCCGTTTTCAGGCTGGCAGGCGACTGGAACTCCAAACCTCTCCTTTTTTTCTTTTTTTTTTTATTCTGGCATTTATTTACCTTCTGTGGCTGTCACTGGAGCTGAGAGCCGGCTTTCTCTCTGAGGCTCGGCTGAAAGCAGGTTTCTGGCCTTTGTTTTCTGTATTCGAAACAATGTTGCGACTCCAGCTCTGAGATCCCGGCTGACTGACAGGAGGTTTCTGGGCTTTTGTTTATCTCCTATAAATGTTACTATGTTTCCAACTGAAGCTCAGAGGCCGGCGGGGAACGTTGGAGTTCTCTGTCACTGAAGGAAGCAAGCCTCCCTGTTCACATCAGCTGCCTGGCTGCCGGCCGCCATCTTGGCTGACAGTTACTTTGTATATATTCACTGATTAGCCAATGGGAAGGGTAGCGGTCGTACGCCAATTACCATGTTTCTCTTTTATTAGTGTAGATGGGGAAGGGAGCCTGCTCCATAGGCTATTTCAGAGAAAATGAAGCAAGGCTACTTAAGGGCCGCTCCAAGGCTATTTAAGAGTAGATTTAACTAAGTGAAGGACAACATGAAACTATTTGTGGCAGAGGGAAATGGATATATAAAGTTTGAACAGGAAAGAAATACATGAGTAAAGTAGATTGTGTATGCACATGTAACCTGTGAATCTATATGTAAGCTTAAGTAACTTTACCATTTCATTTATATATATAATGATATATATATAAATATAAATATAAATATATATATATATATATATATATATATCATTAGGTTGTGCACCTGAAATGAATATAATGTAATAAGCCAATTATACCTCAATTGAAAAAATAAAATAACTCCATAGCTAAGTTTTTGTTTTTTTTTCACTATCGTCTACCATCCCCAACACTCCAGGCAACGGCAAAATGAAACACTCCTTCCTTATCTATTTTGGGGACTGTGTATATTTTCTTACTGATATATTTATCAGTTCGGTCATGTAAGAATTACCTTACTGGCCTGCTTTCCTTCCTAAATATGAATTCCTTGAGCACAGACAGTATTATTTTCATCATTTATTTCTAAGAGCTAGAAGTGTGTTCAGCACACACTGCGCTCAGTACATAATTCCTGATTTGAATTGAATTCAACTGATGGAAGTTCAGGAAAGTGACATGTGTGAGTGCCTTTGGGTGCTACGACTGGGCAAGGCGCTTCACTCATCACATAGACAACACCAGACCCTCCGATCCCTACAGTACCCTTGGCACTGGAACGTCTGGTAGTGTTTCTAGAGTTAGAGAAAATAAAGCATGATTGAGAAAAATCTCAGTAATTTAGCTGAGATCACATGGTCCTATATTTTTATGGAGGAGAGCCAAGGATTCCTATCCAAACCCAATTCCAGGCCTGTCCCAGTATACCACCTTCCAAATACCAGGCCATCGGGGGGGGGGGGGGGGGCGGGGGGGTGCGGGCAGGGGCTGTAATGCCATTGTGGTTATCTCTGTGCTCAGAGGTGACAAAAGAACATGGGTTATTAGCTCAGTGGCCCTTCTCATGAAAAACATAGATATGGGAGGTTATTTTTTTATTTGTTGCCATACACTGTCTTTTATTACCTGATGACTCTAACCAATTAGGTAACTCCTCCTCAAATGCACTTAATAGGAGTACTGATAGGCAACTCACATGGGATTTAAATATCACTTGGCAAGATGGATATGAATATGCAGTAGTGCAATGAAGCTACTTTGAAGGGAAGAAAGAGAAAAGGGAAATTATTTACATTGTGAATTATCATTTCATGGTTAGTACCTTATTTTAAGGTTATTACATTATGGAGAAAAGAGTTTTTAGCATGTCCTCTCAGAAGGTCCTGGAGATCAATGGTGGAGAAGGTTGCACACTGTGAATGCCCTTAGTGCCGGTGAACTGTACACACAAAGAGGTAAAAATGGTCAATTTTCTGCTATGTATATGTTACCACAATAAGAAAATTGGCCTTTTATATCCTACATATATGCCTTTCATGCTATGCACAGTCTTCTTGGTTTTAATGGTGCTTTTCATTTCTTATTTATTATTGGCTTTTACTACTTCCAACTGGACGGACATAAAGGAGCGCCATGTTTATAAAAGCTACAAGTACCATTGGTGGTAGATATTCCAATGGGCTACTAATGTGCAGTTCAAAGTCAGTGAGCATGTTACCCAGCAGGCAGGTTGCTGGGCAGCTCCCAGAGGTTCTCCTAGTGTTTCTGGAGAGGAGCGCTGAGGTCTGTCTGCTGTTTAAACAACCTCCCCAGAGGACTATTCTGGGTGATCCTACAACCACACATTGAAACCACAGCGCCAGAGAGCCAGACCTCTCCAGAAGCCACTTCTTGTACGAGGCAGGACAGCTGTGGTTAAGTGTATGAGGTTTGGAGGACAACAGAGACAAGTTCGAATCTCTGCTCCTCTAGCTTACTAGCTCTATGAGCTCAGGGAAATTGTGTAGCCTCTGTAAACCTCAGTTCTTTGTCTTTAAATGGGACTAAAAAGTACATCCTGATGTGATTATGGAAACAAATAAATCGAAGCGTGCGGCCTGGTAGTCATTGCCCAATATAGATTAGCTTTGAGTGTCATCTTATTTCATCTATTCTGAAGTGCACACTTTTTCACACTTAAATATCTGTGGAGTCTCACAGTTGTCAGTTAGTTGTGTAAAGGACTTTATGACACTTTTTATTAAGAGTCATGAAGTCCTTTACACAACTAAGTGACAACTGTAAGACTCCATAGAAAGCACGGTCTTATCAATTATATTAGAGATTAGAAGAAAAATAGATATTTATTATTACTACTAGAATTTGCTACAGCCTCTCAGTGACAAAACAATTTCTAGTGGAAGAACAGCCCCAGCGACCCCTAAAAAGAGACCATTCAAACATCTATCAAAGAATGATAAAAGAACCTATTCTATGTAGGATGGTAGTAAGACCTGGAAAAGAAAGGACATATGTAGAGGAGACAGCCCCACTGTTCAAGAAGCAGCAGTCAGGTGGGTAATCAAAAGCATCATAGAGGAGACAGAACTATCACAGAGCTATGGATATATCAGATTTTGTGCTGTCAATGTATGCCTTTGAATGAATGAATGAATGAATGAGGGAATAGAGGTGAGAATGGGGAAGGAGACAGCTGACTTTCCCACTTTCCCATGTTGAAATTGTGAGTACACTGAGCATCGGGGACAATGACCTGCAGATGTGAAGTGTGTTGATATGTACCATCTGAAAGAAGATTCATGTATGTAGTGCATAGTCCCATTCTCACCATGGTCGAAGGGTTGGTAATCTGTCTTCCTCTGCCTGATCTATTCATTGAGCTCTAGTTTCTGATCTCCAGCGTTTTATGAAACATTCCCTTTCACTTCTCCTGTGCTGCCTGATACCAATATATCTCAAAGCCCTCTCGGAAGTCCAGTTTTCTCTCCTGATTTCCCTCATTGCATCTATAATATTAGATGCGACTACTCATCAGGGCACCAGGCACAGGCTTATACTCAATATCTCTAAGGCGTGTTGCCATGTTTTTGTCAGTTTTTACTTCAGGGTTTCTTTATCTTTCTCCACCTCCCTTAGGAAGGCCTATCACATGTCAGGAGTTCTGTAGAAACAAGATGAATAAAATCCCTGCCTTTTTAATTTTTTGAGGAACCTCCATACTATTTTCCATAGTGGCTGCACCAATTTACATTCCCACCAACAGTGCTTGTGAGTTCCCTTTCCTTACATCCTCACCAACACTTCATATTTCTTGTCTTTTCTATAGTAGCCATTGTAGCAGGTGTGAGGTGGTATCACATGGTGGTTTTAATTTGCATTATTTGTATAGTGATGTTTAGTACCTTTTTAATGTACCTGTTAGCATTTGTGTGACTTTGGGGAAAAATTATATTGTTTATCTGCCTATTTTTCAGCAGATTGTTTAATGCAGTGGTTCTCAACCTTCCTAATGCCGCGATCCTTTAATACAGTTCCTCATGTTGTGGTGACCCCCAATTTCATTGTTACAAATTGAACATAATTAAAGCACAGTGATTAATCACAAAAACAATATGTAATTATATATGTGTTTTCCGATGGTCTTAGGCGACCCCTGTGAAAGGGTCGTTTGACCCCCAAAGGGGTCGCGACAACAGGTTGAGAACCGCTGGTTTAATGTTTTTTGCTATTTAGTTGTGTGTGTGCTTTATATATTTTGGATATTAAATCCCTATCAGATATGTGATTTGCTAAAACTGATGTCAAGTAGCTTACCCCTTATATTTTCTTCTAGTTTTATGATTTCAGGTCATATGTTCAAGTCTTTAATCCATTTTGAGTTGATTTTTGTGTATGGTGTAAGATAGGATACAATTTCATTCTTTTGTATTGGCTGTCCAGTTTTTCCAACATCATTTATTGAAGAGCTATCCTTTCACTCTGTTTTTGGAATCTTTGTCTCAAATTAATTGACCATATATATACAGGTTTATTTCTGGACACTCTATTCTGTTTCATTGGCCCATGTGTCTGTTTTTAATGCAATATCATACTGTTTTGATTACTATAGCTTTATAATATAGTTAGATTCAGGGAGCATGATGCCTCCAGCTTTGCTCTTCTTTATCAAGCTTTCTTTGGGTATTCAAACTCTTTTTTGTCCCCTACAAATTTTAGGATGGTTTGTTGTAATTCTGTGAAAAATGTCATTGGAATTTTGACAGGGATTATACTAAAACTGTAGATTGCTTTGGGTAGTATGGATATTTTGACAATATTAATTCTTATAATCCATGAGCATGCAATACTTTTCCATATTTGTGACCAAAATATCACAAAACTATTCTAGTCTTCAATCCCAGCTTTCCAAGTACCGCACTTGTCCTCCCCAAATTTTTTTTTGCACTTTTTGAATTTTGTTATTTCCTTAATCAGAAAATTTGAGGGGCTTCCAGCTCTTCCCAAGATGACACTAGCCTTAATTTACATTGAAGACCTTATAATTTGACCTGGGGCCAAGTCCCAACTTTATTACTCAACATTCTCCAAGTAGAATTTCCTAGTTCACTGGGGACCGATCTTTCTCCACCAACACTGCCCAATATGACTTCACTGCTCATTGTCCCTGCCTGCTCTGAAATTTAATTTCCAGTTTAATCTTCCTAAAAATCAACTCCAATCAAACCACTTTCCTACTTTGGAATACATTTTTACACTCTATTGCCTAGTGATATAATTACAGACCATCCTTGGCAGCTCCATCTCGCTAACTCAGTAGTTCTGACTCATTCCTCTCATTCCACGCAGTTCACAAAACATTACCATAAGTTATGTTTCACTTTTTCTTCTATAATCTTCAGGGAACAAAGCAAATCCACTCAGGGCTATGTAGCATTGCCTAATGGAATAATTGTAATATATATATATATATATATATATATATATATATATATATATCTCCAAATTCTCTATAGCACTTATTATGTGGCAAGTATTTTTGAGCATTTTTTAAAGTATGAATTCATTGGATCCACCTAAGAGTCCTATGAAGTAGACACAATTATTGTTTCATTTTACAGCTGAAGAAACTGAAGCACAAAAAGGGTATACAAACTTCCCAAGGTCACATCCTAAAAGCCTAATATGCTAAGTGTCTGACCGTTTGTTCGACCTAGGGACCCCACTGGTGCACGAATCCATGCACTGGGCCTCTACTGGTTAATAAATGGCAGAGAAATAATTTAATAGTTGAGGTCTGCAGTCTATGCTAGTAATTCTTTTGGCATACTGCCTCTCTCCTTGGATTCCTGCCCCTCATCACCAGCCCCCATTACTGGAGGTGAGAATTACTGAGCTCAATCATTTTTATCAAGGTTCAAAAGGGTCCTATTGTATTTTGAAAGTGGCTTGAATCCATCAAGCCTCCAATGACTCAGTACCACTGTGATCTCTTAGATCACCTTTCTCAGGTACCACGTGTGGTCTATTTACCATATATTAACTTTGTTGCCATAAAACTGGGTGATATATATCACATCTCTCTAACACTGTGGTTCCCAACCTTCCTAATGCCGTGACCCTTTAATACAGTTCCTCATGTTGTGGTGACCCCCAATTTCATTGTTACAAATTGAACATAATTAAAGCATAGTGATTAATCACAAAAACAATATATAATTATGTATGTGTTTTCCGATGGTCTTAGGTGACTCCTGTGAAAGGGTCGTTTGACCCCCAAAGGGGTCACGACCCACAGGTTGAGAACCGCTGTTCTAACTCATAATGGACACAGCAACTTGCTCTTCTGATTTCCCAATTTTGTTTACAGTCCCCGAACCTAAGTTCAAAGTCACTTCTGTCTCCTCTCTCACTTGCCTAATCCATATTCACAGACAATTTGCTTCTATGTTTTGGTTCTTCATGTGTCTCTGATGCCACTGGTTATCTTCTCCACCTTTTCCATCTACAGCGAGAGATGCCTCACCCATTAGTTGGCCCAGGGAAAGCAAGCCATGTGTTAACGGTTCTTGTATTGCTTGAGATTCTCACTACCCTTTCTCCAGCCAGGGCAGGAGTCTTGTATGTGGTCTTCCGAATGTGAGCCTTTGACCCCAGGTATTGGTTGCCAGTTTATTTTATCTAAGGAAGAGCCTCTGTCCTGTTTCTGTCCATTACCCTTCCATCCATTACTATTGCTAAAACAAGAGCTCGCTCCTTAATTGGTACCAAAAAGTCTATACCATCGACTTGTCCTTCCAACCTCATCTCCCATTACTCCACTCTAAACAAACCTGACCAAAAGCTACTTCCATAAATGTTCTCTTTTTCCACCTCCATATTCTTGCTTGAGCAATTTATTTTACTGGAAGTGCTGACCCTTGCCCTGCCCTCTACCTTTACATCTTAACACATTCACATTACCTTTCTTCTTACTCTTGTTTTCTCACTTTTTAGATCTCATTTGGCTAGGAGCATGGATCTTTACTGGATTTGAAAATTCCGGAAGCCAGGAATGGGCTTTACACAGCTCAGCAATCCTTGCAACATCATCCAGTTTCTTGCACATATTAAATCAATGTGTTGGATAGAAATAACAGCTAATCCCCACTTGATTCTATGTAGAAAATACAAGCCTTTCTTCTAACACCATCTTAACCATCATTTTGCAAATGACATAAATCAGAGGCTAGAATGCGTTAAGAAAAAGCCTTCTAAATTCTAAGCCACGGGAAGGACACATTGAGATTGATCAAGTACCTCCTGGTATCACCTTTAAATGCCCTAAACCTAGACTCAATATGTATCTGTTTTGTTTCTATACGTTTACTTTAACAATCTGGCTCATCGTTTAGCACTAATGCCTGACATCCCTGAAGCTTAGTTTCCTTTCCTGTAAACCAGGATAGTAATAACTATTGTACATGATGGTTATGGAGATTAAAGGAAATATAGATCAAATGTGATCCTCTATTAGTTCTTAAAATTAACTATTGAATACAATAGGCACTGAAAATGTGTTTAGCAACTTCCTCCTGCCATGAGTGACCGTGCCCACTTCCCTGAAGGGACCTGGAATCCACACTGGCGTTGCCTGCAGAGTGGGCTGGCACAGGCAGAGACCCCATAGAATTGCCTGGGAAGTAATGTACATAATCCACACATACACCACTGACCTTAGGGGATGAAGGAGCCTCTGAAACAGACAGTTGCTCACTCTTTTGTAAAAAGAACAGACTGGTAAGGGTTTGCAGGGAAAACCCTTCCCTGTTCTAGAATTCTGCCTAAAACCAAAAGAACGAAACCAGAAGGACTAAAATCAGATTCGGAAGGAATGGGTTCTGATTGCAACCCACGGGTCCTCCGTGATGTCTCATGCCCCACGTAAATATCCCCTGCCTTTCCCCCGACTCCACGTCTCCCCATTTGAGACTGTGACCCGGGGCTAAATTGTGCTAGAGACTCAGCAGAGGTGAGTCCGCAGGTGGTGAATGAAATGGCTCCGGCTGGCTGGCTGGGAATACATTGAATTAATAGAGACACAACAGTAGAACCACTACTGTTGGTTTTCAGGGAGCATTATAGATTCAAATTTGCTTGAATTCAGTCTTTTGTCCCTCTTCACTTCTTATTACTTCCTGATGTTTTTTCTTTCTCCAATATCTCTCTTTACCTTCTCCTTGCTCAGTAGCCTCCTTTGAACACTGTTTCTAGTATTGGGACTTTTAAATACATATCGTTAACTCTCTGTAATTAAACAAAGTAAGGAAGTAAACAAAGTAAGGAAGTTGGTCTCAATTAAAGACAAGCTGGAGAAATGAGGACTTTTTAAGGAAATGAAGCTTTATCACTCTTAAGGATTTCCCAAAACAGTTGGAAGCAGTGACAGAGCCACAGTGCTTAGGGAAGGGGTGGCCGCCTGAACTTCCACTCAAGCACATACTGCACGTTTACTGTTGGAAATAATGTATGTGTTTTTGCTTCCTTTTTTTTTTTTTAACTAAAGACCTTTACTCTTTAAATAGACTAATATTTATTTCTTTACAAATTGCTTAGCAAACATTTTTATTTGAACACTGGATAGTGAGATATAAATGCAAATCTTAGTTGTTTAAAACAGTGTTAATGAGGTCAAGACCACACACTAAATCTTTCCATCTGCCAATTATCCTTATTGCATGGCCGTAAGTGTGTGAACAAGGAGCTCTGGCCATGAGAAGCTTTAGTATGAATCTGTCCAGTTTGCCTTCACATCGTTGGAAAATGGCTCTGTTTTCATCAGCTATGCTCCGTGGTTCGTAGCTTCGCATTTCTTCCTGAGCAGCAGTTATCTTAAAATTTTAGTGATAATTTTAGCACCATTTTGGTTATTTTAAGCATTTATTTATTTGATATTTCAACTTTCTGCTATGTAGTAGTGTTGCTTAAAATGAGGCAAGCATTTTCTGCTTTCCAGTGGCATTGCTCATTGTGTATTTATATCCTACTTGTTAAGGCTAATAACACTACGCGAGCACATGGAATTGCATCCGAACTCAGAAGGTAAAATAATGTTCTATTTCATGAGATGAGTGATTTTTTTTACTAACTTCTCATTCCAACTTAGAGTGCTTTTCTCCTTTGATTAAAATGTATTTCTCAATTAAATTAAAATGCAAATACAGACAGGCTGTGTTTATGGTTATAATAGAATTATTTAAAGAAGGTTTTAATTCAACTTGCTATTAATATTTCATGCAAGAACTGTTGGTTTTATTGTTGGGTTAGTACTGCCATGTTCCATTTTCAAGATTACTTAAAGTGTTATGAAAACTTAATCATACTGCCCAGATTTTATCAGGTTTTGCACTCTCTTCTCTGGGATGTTAAAATGGACTGCTTTCCTATATACTTTGTAAGTTATGTCAGTGATGTAGAAATATCAGTGCTAACACTTTTGAACCCCTTGAAATTGAGTTATGAAAAATTTGCTATTTGTTTTGAATAAATATTTTATTGTACAGAATTGAATCAACTCTTAAATTTAAGAGAACCATATTCTAGAATTAATTATGCAATTTAAAGATCTGGAAAAGTACTTCAAAACACCATTTAGTCTAACCTTGTAATTTATACGAGAAATATAAAATGTTTGTATTAGAAATTGCATGTAATGCTATGGATTTTATTATGATGTTTTTAGTACATTTTTAGAAGTATTCTATCACTTCTCAAATTAATTGATTAAAATAATTAAATATATTATAGCTTGATCTTATTCTCTTTTTTTTGTTATTTTTTAGAGACCTCAGTGAAAACCAAATTCAGGCAATTCCAAGGAAGGCTTTCCGTGGAGCAGTAGACATTAAAAATTTGTAAGTAGTTTTTAAAAAATGTATACAGGTTTTTAAAGCCATCCTATTTTAATGTTAAATTTATATTAAAGAAACAGTAATGAGAAGTGGTGAAAGCCCAATGTATCTTTATGCTTGATTAGGAGAGCTTGTAAAGTAAGTTTCATATTGTTTTCACAATTTATCGGCAAGGATTCTCATTTAGATGTCTTGAATCTGAACTGTTTATCAAATTCATTCTTCAAACCTTGTGATTAATCTTGTTAAATCTGAGAAGTGATTTGATTAAAAGATATTTGCAATGTATTTTCTGCCTTTTACTGTCAGCTTATTTCAATAACTCCCTTTTCGGTTGTTACTGCTGTTTATTGGATATGCAGACTATAAACTATTTTTTCCAGAAAGAGTAGATAATATTTTCTCGTTAGAGATACCTACAGCCTAGAGCTATAGCTTTCTAAAACAGCTTTTAGATCACCATTTTCATTAAACACCAATAATGTGAGAGGAGAAAAATTATGCATTTCCCTTTGTGTGAATATTTTTCTTACATCTATTTTCCTTCATATCTTTATGGAAGAATATATGCATAACCTTCTTTAAAAAGAAACAAGAAAAAGAATACTGCTTTCTGTATGTTCCCTTGATCAATCTTTAAACTGTAGTGTTTGTTCTAAGTGCCCGTGGCTCTGGTGATATGTATTGGATTTAAAATCTCAGTGGCAATACTAATATTGCCAGTATATACTTTTATACATTTTAAAATACCATATTATCCTTTGAAAATGATGGTTTTGGATTGACTGTGAAAGTGAGGGCATAAAATGTTTCTTTATCCTTTGCATTAGCTTGAAATGTAGAGGAGAGAAACCCCTGAGTGCTGAGATTAACTATCAGGAATTCAGTACTTTTTAACTGGTCATAAACAGGGCAGGGGCTGTGTCAAGAATTAACTTATATTCAGGATTCTCCATGGTGGGATCCAACATTTTTTTCAATGGAAAACGTGAGACAGATGTTCTTCCTCGTCAAAGAGGATGATTGTTTATAATGCTACACGTCTTGGCTTCTATAGCTTCTCTTCCATGTAAATGGTTTTTGTTTTAAATGTGTACTTTCTACATGTACAAGTCAAGAGAAAAATAGAGGCTTCTGGATGTAACTGTGTAGAGCCATTGAAATCGTGGCCCTAGTTTTTTATGAGTGTTTTACATGCTGGAAAGGATTTTATTTGCTTTCTCTTTATCTTCTTTAGCTAGGGCTCCGGGAAGTCTTCCTGTAGACTCGGCGATGTAGAGTGTTCAAAACAGCCTCTGTATATTATGTCAGAACATAAAGATCCTATGTAGCACCTACTCAAGTTGCCTATTTGTCACTGTAAAAGGATAGTAATGGCTACAGTTGACCACCCTTTGGGAATGCACTTACAATCTTACCATAGTATTATCTCTAAGTCCTTAAAACAGGTGGCTTTTGCTTCTTAGGAAAGATATTCAAGGAATCCAAGTCTATAAGTAATCCTTCTGCCAAATTTAAGGATACAGTTTGGAATGGGATGCAGGTCATGGTGAGATTCTTGCTAATATCCTCCTCTCTTATCCTTAAAAAAATGTGATTTTAAAAGGTTAGAGATAACAAAAAAGTGAAGTGCTAGCCAGTGTGCTGAAGGGAATGCATTATGGACTTAGCAGGATTTTTGAAAATCTTTTTTTCCCACATGCGTTATCCCCACCCACCCCAAAATTAAAGAGAGTTATTATGTATTCGATGAGATGAGATTAGTACTGGAGTCTCAGAATCTTTTGGTATTTATTGGATTTGGAGCTATGACAAATTAGTAAATGTAGCGTTAGTTTTCACTTTTATAAAATGAACATAATAATTGCTTGGTTTTGTTGTGAGTCTTAGAGGAGAAAGATATGTACAAGACTGTTTATAGGGGTAAAATGCTGTGGAATAGAGTGCTTTTCATTCTGCAAGTACTCACTAATCAACAGCTAGAAGTTAACCTTGGAAAAGATAGAGTAAGAAGACAGAGAAGCAGGGCATTTGCAATAGTAGTAATGGATAAGAAACCCATGTCTATTAGGGGTTATTTAGACATGAGCTACAGAATGGAAAATAAAATATATCAGAAAGTGCTAAATGACTCACCCAAGATGCTGATATTAAGTGCTATAGGTGCTGAGGAGAGCAAGAGATAAAAAAAAAAGGATTGTTTGAAGTTATTAGGGAATTCTGTAGGAAAGTTTATAAAAGAAAATATAAAGGAATCTTTGGAAAGGTTGGTTTGTATTCACAAATAGTGGCAAGGGTGGGATGAAGGAAGTCAGAATTTACTAAAGAGGCTGTACAAAGATAGAATTTATTCCCACTATTTTTACTGCCTTTCATGTAACAGTGGGAAAGACTATCAGAGCAATGTTGGAATACCACAATGCATTTTTAGGTTTATTTAATTCATTATGATCATAGCTAATGAATATAGTTTGAACTATAATTAAAATATAGTTCAAACTACATTGTTCAAAAAATGTCCAGTTTCATGGGTCTTTATATAAAGTTCAATTTTTTCATTAAAAGTTAAAAATATATCTGGTTGATCTCTTAAGAGGACTTGTATGCATGCATATAAGCATAACCAATGGACACAAGACACTGGGGGGTACGGGAGGCTGGGGGAAGGTCAAGGGGGAAAAAAAGGAGACATATGTAATACTCTTTGTAATACCTTAAGCAGTAAAACAATTAAAAAAAAAATAAAATAAAAAGGAAAAAAAGTGAAAAATATATACATATATCTGGTAAAGTATATTTAATATGAGGGTAAACTTGAATTCATAATGTTATTAAAGGGGTGACCATACATTATCAAGTAATGCCTCAATAAAGGCTAAAGATATTTGCATTAATAATATTAGTAATATCCAGTGTGGGAAGGAGAGGTACAGACCTATTTGCATTCCAGGATGTGCATTTACAATCTGGACAATCCTGTATGGTGCCAGGATGGCTACTGTTCCTGGTCATTGAGAGTAAAAGAGAAAAAAAACAAAGGTTAGACAGAAGGAATATGTGCTTAGGTGGCATCAAGGTGGTATTTTGTTTAGTACAAAAGCCAACCGATGCACCACATTGGGCTTATTGGATTTACCACAGTCAGGCCTTACTCAGAGCAAATTCCAGTTATTAGAAGACTTTCACTGGAAGGACTTTCTTTAATCGGGTGGATTGGCTAACTATGCTCAAGGCAGCATCCTGACAATATGAAACTGATGCTATGGAAATTTTGCAGATTAGCGGATCTTAGTCCTCTTCCTGCAGGCAAGCCACACAGAAACCATGCCAGACAGAGGGACATTTATCTTGCTCTTCAGCATCTCCGGGGCTGACTTCCCATACCCTTTTGGCTTTTCTCTATTAATTCCTTAACCGGATTAAAATTCTTTATATTTTATTTTGTTACCTAAGTTTCTCTGGCTGCAATGGAAACCACTTGCGTTTTCCTGACATTTTAGACGGTAATATCTGAGAATAACAAGATCATATTAAAATACCACCTAAATTATAGTGTTTATAATAGTCCCCGGCTGCACTTTTCCATAAGATTTACATCTGTGTTTTCAAACTCCCCAATCAAGTATGAATTAAAGTATTGATACCATATCATTACCAACCCAGGTCTCACCAAAATGGTAATCACAGTTTATACCACTTTTTAAAAAAATCAATTTTGCATATATCTCATTTATTTAACACTGATTCAGTAAAGCCTTCACTGCCTTCTGATCAGATCTTAAACAAAGACATGTTACATTATGCTACTGTGTTTTTTTTAAAACAAGGATTTGTGAGATATTTCCATTTAATTGAATAATGTTGAATAATTTAGGGGAATATTCAAATTAAACCTTGCTTTATTGCTGAGCCTTGCAAGCTTATTCTCTCAGTATGTACTTTCTGAGTATAAAAATCCTTCCAAAGTCTCTTGTATTTATAAGAAAACATCCCTAGTTATAGTTATTCTAGGATTTAAATGAAAAAAAGTACAAATATACTAACAAAAATTAAGCAGATTGCTAGTTGTTATTCATATCACAAAAGCAAACTCTGTCATACTTCACTATTAGTTTATTTAGTGAGTCCAAGATGGATACTTAAAAATAATTAAATTTCAACAAGCATTATTTCAGCTATACTGTGTAATATAAATCACACTTGCCTTTTTTCTAATTTCATTTTGCAGTACATCCTCCAAATGTACAGCATGTTCCAGTGAAACTTTACTTTTCATTGTTCATAAATAAATTCCCTTCCATTTACTTGCATTATCCCAAATCCATTAACCCTCCATCTGGTAAGAACCTTACCATCATTGTCCAGGAAAACTTCCTCTTGGTAAAAAGTACATTATGGAAAATATTACATTTATTCTTTTTTTGACATGCATTAATTGATAGACAAGAGCCTAAGTTAAAGAGGATCTAGCTTGGTTCTCTTTGAGTAAGTCATGTATCATTTGGGAAACA
The DNA here is from genome assembly GCF_028538775.1 of Myotis yumanensis. Taxonomy (NCBI): domain Eukaryota; kingdom Metazoa; phylum Chordata; class Mammalia; order Chiroptera; family Vespertilionidae; genus Myotis; species Myotis yumanensis. The sequence goes on along the minus strand of NW_027223752.1, from coordinate 229,414,083 downwards.
GATGTGTATGACCATGACATTTAAGGAAACAAATTACCCAATTTGGGTTGCAATGATTATTGGCAATAAGAAAATTTGGCAAACAGAAGAGTTGATTTATATTGTTATTATATATTTTCCATACAAATGCAAAACTTACTTTAGCTTTGTCATATAACTTAAGCCAGAATTGCAAAATGTCTACTCTAATCAGCTAGTTTATGTGTTTAGGGCAAGACATTTCTTTTCATACTTACATACTTATTAAATAATTATCATACAAATAAAATCTATTGACATCAAATTGAAATTGTAGCTTTTAGGGACCCCAGCTCTTTTCTAGAGTGTTTTCAGTAAGATGAGGCTGAAGAGACTGAGAAGGGGAGATCAATTCCTCTTTCAAGGGGTCTGCTATCCTTGGTGTTGGGTTAGATGCCACAGGTCTTCAGTGGGACATAAAACCATCTGAACAGACCTGTAGAGATGACTCTCCACTTAGATAGAGTACATTGAGTTTTGTATTATGAGGCCCAGAGCTCCCCTTAACACCCAGAAGTTTGTCTATAGACATAAGAGGTAACCAGCTGTTGTTGGGTCCTTGAATGTGAAATATATCAGGAAGATGCCAGTAGAACTGTCCATGGGAACTGTCCGTGGTCCTGTAATTTTCCTGGTTAATACTCACTCCAAAAGCACACTGAATTCTGTGATAATCCCCAACAGCTATGCTCAAGTGTGCTTCCAACAACCTCTCCAAATTTGCTTTCATCAATGATGGCATTCTCTCATGTAACAATGAATCTATACAATCTTCATAAACACTTTCCAAAACAAATAAAACACAAGGATGTCTGATTCATTGGGAATCCAACTCACATATGTACAAAATAGGAATTGGCATGATTTTGCTGTGGCTGTTATATTGTACTGAAGACAGGCCAGCTCTTTAGGTTCCTACATTCCTCAACACCAAACAGCCGCTCTTTGCTACCTCTATACTATCCACTGGCCATCAAATTAAATTTTGATCTGCATTTCATGTTCTCATTAGGTCATTTAACATTACAGGCAGATTTATTTTCACAAAGCCTTCTTTTTCATCCCATCATTATCTGTTTTAAAATTATTCAGTGTATTGCCTGGCCAGTGTAGCTCAGTGCTTGAGCTTCGACCTATGAACCAGGAGGTCTCAGTTCCATTCCTGGTCAGGGCAGGTGCCCAGGTTGTGGGCTTGATCCCCAGTGGGGGACATTCAGAGATCAGCCAATCAATGATTCTCTCTCACCATTGATGTTTCTATCTCTCTCTCCCTCTTCCTTCCTCTTTGAAATCAATAAAAATTCATTAAAAATCATTTAGTTTATATTAAAAAACACTTTGTTATAGATACTATGGCAAAGCCTTATGGACACAGAAGAATATTGTCATAGTTCTGCAGGATCTATAGGAATATAGACTCTTCCCTGAGAGAAGTGATTGTTATTAAATGGCATAGCAGCTAGTCTCTTTAGACAATCGAACTGCTCATAACTGATTTCCACCCAGGTTCCTATCCCTCTCTCCCACTTAATTTGCACACAAGTTCTTTGCTCAAGCCCAAATGGCCTCTCTCTGGAGAACATTTACTGTAAACATTGTAGAGCCTTTGCTTACAACTGTTCTTTGATTGTGCCAATCTCCATCATAGGGAATGCTGTTTTTATTTTTTGTCTTCCTGGAATCTACCAGATTTTTAAGGTTCAGGTTTTTTCCAACCCTCACACATGCTTACTTCAGACTACTGCAATCTCTTTCTTCTCAGGATTTGTTTACCTCTCTTCATTTGCCGGCTTCTTCCTTGAAACTTGGCCATCAGAGATTTAATTAAGCCCCCCCCCCCACTTTCCCATTTTCAGAATGAATAACTCCTGAATCTGTTACCCTAGCCACTTGTTATTGGGGGGGGGGGGGGCGGGTTCCAAATATACATAAATTTAAATTTGTATCAAAATTTCACCAACTATTTACTACCTATTTCGAATAAGTTATTGAAGTCTGTGAGCCTCAGCTTCTCATTTATAAAATCAAGATGATAATACTTACCTTTTTTTGAAGGTGTTGTGAGGACTAATGAAATGGTGCATATACAGTCTCTGCCAATTGCTGTGCATTGAATAAATACCCTTGTTGGACATCTGGTCCTGTCCAAAGCATTCAGCCAACATTTTGTCCATGCTGAGTGGTCCTTGATATTTGGTGCTGTTCAGAACGCCTCTGCTTAGAATGTCCCTGGTTTCAAATAGTCTTTCAAATGTGTTTCTACTGTTTGTTTATAGGATTAAGACATGTAAAAGTCTATCATGTTTTATTGGTCCAATAATCCCATTGTGCCTATATTGCAATAATTACCCATCTTGCCTTGAAGCCTGACTGGTGATGCCACAAGGGTTTAGGTCAGCAATTTTCAACCAGTGTGCCACAAGAATTTTTAAAACATGCAAATACCTGATTATTTAGTCAGGGGCAATGACTTCTTTCCTTTTGGATTGTCAACCAAAAAAATGACAACAGCTAACACAATAATACCCATCTGGTGTAAATGAATCAAAATTATACATAGCTTTGATTTCTACAAAATTATACAATTGCCCTTAGCAGGTCACTCAGTTGGTTAGAGCATATTCTGTGCAGCAAAAAGTTGCAAGATCGATTCCTAGTCAGGATGTGTATGGGAGGCAACCTATCGATTTCTCTCTCTCTCTCTCTCTCTCTCTCTCTCTCTCTGTCTCTCTCTCTCCCTCCCTCTAAAAATGTCAATAAAAAACATACTCTCAGTCGAGGATTAAAAATGAATAATAATAATACAACTTTTCATCAGAGCAGCAAAAATATGCATATTTATGCTATACCTCAGAATTTTAGTGATTAGTTTACCTGTGTCATGAGATGAAAAAGGTTGAAAATTGCAGGGTTAGGTACACAGTTTGGCTCGGACGAAATGTGTCTGTGAATCTTTTGAACAAGACCAAATGTTTGTTCATCACAGCTGGTCGCAATCATAGTCAATTTCAGTTTCCACCGCCTTCGATTATTTTGCTTAGCGTTACCAGGACATGCAGGTCAACTTGGTTGTCTTTCATTTATTTTTGTTTCCATCTCTCTTAAAGCTACTTTTGTTTCCTCCCAACAATTGACAATTGAATGTAACTTCATACTATAAATTATTTCAATAAAAACTGAAATCCTTTATTCCTATGAAAAACAAAGCAAAACACAAAATGTTGTTTGAAAGATTGCAAAAAGGTTAATTTCACAAATAATGAAAGTTACTTTGCATTCCTCAGAATGGTCCTTATCTTGGTTATTTTCTTGACTAATACCCAGATTAACTCGGATTGTGCTTTTATGCTGAGGTAAATGATAAGAGTCGCTGAAACTTCTGTCTAGGATGTTCATTTATATGGATCAATTTGCATCATTCTTATGCTTCCATTCCTTGTAATTTAAATCTTAGACCAGTTCTTAAACAATTGTTATTTGTATGAGGCTTGTATGTTTAGGCACTTATTGGCCTGAATTTTATACATGCAAGGGAAAAAAAATAGAACGGGTCATGCCAAACCTTAAACCTTAACAGCATTTTTTCTTTTTCTCCTACTTCACCAGTTAACTGGCACGTGTCCAAAATGGAAACCATCCCACATACCATGATATTTTGAATTTAATTTAAAAAATCATTTTGCAATGAATATTATAAAAATAAATATATTACTCACAATTTGGGTGTTCTTGAATATTTTTAACTGAAAATTCTCACAAAAAATGATCTTAAAGTTGGTCAGGGCTGCCACTTAGGGAAATTTTTCTTTTATAGACACACGTGGCATATGGGGAAGGTCTGTCGTTTGCACCTACAGACGCTTATGGCGTACAATGGGTTAATTTATATGCTCCATCACCTTTGTTCCCAAATAGCAAAAATTTCTCATGCCCTCATATTGATCCTTATTACTCTGATGCATTTTAAGTCAGCTAAAATTTTGGATTTTGCCATCTTATAATAGTCATATGACTATGAACGGAACTCGTATTTCCTGTAACTTAAGAAAAAGACACCTGGAAAACCAGAGCAGAGTCATAATAATTCATTTTGAGACATTGAGGGAACCTGACTGACTTAGAAATTATTAGAGATGTTTTATGTTCACTATTGTTTCAGAGTTAAGAATAGTTTATGTTCTAATTCTTTCAAAAATCGATTTGTAATAAGATATTGAAGTGAAATATGAATTTTCTATGGGTAAGGAAAAAAAACGAACTGAAGTTAATTTAGGAAGGAAAGTTTTATACATATAACTCAAACATAGTATGCTATTCAAACTTAGACAAATTAAAAAAGGAATCCCCGAGAAACACTTAAAAGTAACATAATACAACATCTCTAACTACATTTCAGAATGCCAAGTTAGCAACGGTTTACCTTTCTGTCATTTAATATAGCTATTTTTAAAACTTATATTTAGCAACATTATATATTGTCTCTCATATCTAGAATTGATCAAAATCTGAAACTAGGCTAAATTATTTTTAGTGTTAAAAATATCAGACCAGCTTTAGAAATTTGTTGTTCGTGAGGCACAGAGAGTTCCATCTCTAAATAAAGACGGTGCATTGTCTGAGACTAAATTTAGCAGTACTAGGGGGGAAAAACGGGTATCTAGAGTTATTTTAGAGCACCAGGAGAGGTGTTGCCACTGAAAAGAGACTCATAGAAGATTGGTGCCAAGAGAGGTCTTGAAGGTTCTCTACTCATTGTAATATTTTCATTTTTATGAAATAAAAGATAAAGCAAATGCGTCAGAACACACCACAGACTAGGGCAGTGAAGGATCAGATAGAGAAGAGATCTGGAATTTAAACAGAAAGGGGTTGGAGGTAGAAAAATAAGGAGAAGACACAAAACTCTGTGCTAGCACATGTCCGCTGAAGGTCGGAAACTACTGATAATACCTTCTATGCCATGTTTTTCTTCCCAGAAAATCAGGAGAGTGGTAGTTTGCTTCCTCCAAAAAAGTGGCCCCTATGCCCGGAAAGCATCCTAAAGCCATCCCGAAGTGCCTGGTGCTCTTAGCATCCCCAAGTCAACAGATTTCCACTCTGTCTGGCTGAATAGTTGTGACATTACTTTTTGTTGTTGTTGTTTGTTTTTTTGTTAATCCTTACCTGAGGATATTTTCCCCATTGATTTTTTAGAGAGAATGGGAGGAATGGGGGGAGAGAGAGAAAAAAAACAAAAACATCGATATGAGAGAGACACATCAATTGCTTGCCTCCCTCATGAGCCCCCATCAGGCCAGGGATGGAGCCTGTAACCAAGGTACATGCCCTTGACTGGAACCAAACCTTGGACCCTTTCAGTCAGTGGGCCGATGCTCTAACCACTTAGCCAAACCAGCTAGGGCAGTTGTGACATTACGTTTTGGAGAAGAAGGGAAAAAAAACTTTCCTCTTACTAATTCCTTAATTCAAAATAATTTCATGGCACAAACGGAAACCTCATGTAAACAGGCCGCCTGTCTCCAAATGCGTGGCTGACAACAGATCCTTTTTCCTTTACAGAAAGCAGAAGTGCCAGGGTTTGAAAGGTAGTGGAGAAGGGAGTGAGCCATTCGAGAAAAAAAAACGAGGTGCAGAAAAATAGTCCAGAACCCCTGAAATAAATTACACGATTGCATACTTTTGACACTGTTTATCTTGAACCCTATGCAAACAAATGGAAGTTTATGCAGAATTTTTCTCATGGGCAGTCATGCGGGCTCGGCTATTTCCATAAACATTCCTTTGAATAGAATAAAATCCACCAGTTGATGAAAAAATTATTCATTTTGATGTCGATTGTCCATTCACAGGTCACATTTTCATAAAATAACTTTGTCCTCAGAAGATATGTGGACAGAGATAAGATGGCTTCCAGAAAACTTTTAAGGAAACCTCCGGTCCTGTGAGAGCCAAATAGTCTTAATGTTTTAGCACCAATAAGTGCTAAGATGTCCGTTAGGAATCGGAAGCCTGTGACCCAGAGCAATGCTACAGAGGTGAAATTAGCAAAGTTTCCAGCGGGGTCTCAGTGCCTGGTGGGAGGCAGAAGGTAGCCTGCCTTTCAGTTCTTGTCGGACAGGGTTTGCTGGAGTGCCCGCCAGCGTGCTGGCCCCCCTTGGTGGATAGTATGCATGATTTAAAAGAAGCTTTGTCAGCACTGATTTATACTTTGACAGCTCAGGATATTAAGATATGGGCAAACATACCGCTCACCCTTTTACAGATTAACCTGGAGACTGCATTAGGCAAATTTGAGAGCATTAAAAGATTTTGCCAATTTGTCTGGAAACAATTTCTCTTTCGTAGTGTGTCAAGGGTAACACTCCATGCCATTGTCCTCTTTTAAATGGCTTTGATAAATCGTCTGAAAGGTTAGAGAATAGTCGTGTAGATATATATTTAGCACTTTAAAATAAAAAAAGGTTATTCGCTTAATCGTTAAATGAATTTAATCTGTAAAAATCAAGAGCGCTCGAAAATGTGCTTCCTTGGGACCGCAGCCGCTGTATTATATCATGGGTCTTTAAAATCTTCTTGAAAATAAAATCATACTTCTGCATTACTTCCCAATAAGTAGAATGCTTTGGGCTATTACAGCAGCATGAATGGTAGCTATTATTTGGGGAAAGCCCTCGTTGACAAAAGCAATAAAATTGCATCTTCTCCGGAGTTTGCCTGTTTTTTAATATGGCATGTCCCCTAGATTGTACCATTTGCATGACATCCAGAGAGCCTCCTGTATGATGGTGTCCCCTGGAGACCCTCGTGAAATGAGATGTATATTTCATGAGACATTGTGGAGGTACATCATTTCTAAAGTAAGGAATTCAAAGAGGCCCCTCTGGATTCACTCCTTGCACTTTTTTTTCAGTAGTTTTATGAGAGAAACGGCGATTCTGTGGGAGTGTTTAAACAGTGGTTGTAAGAACAGACCTCGGATATGAATTAGCCCTTTGGGTGAATTCTGAGCTGGAAACAAGGACGAGGTGCAGTCGTATTCTGATCACAGTCTTGCCCCTGCACAGCTTCACGTGGAGCTGACAACCCCTCTGATTATTTCATCAAACATCCCGCTTCTATCCCAAGTGAAGCATTGAAATACTTTTTCTTCACTGGAATAATAATATCGCTAAGCACCAAGCTACTAGATTTAAACACTGCTTATGAGGGGGAAAAAAAGGATAGAACAGGTAGGATTTACTACTTAACCATTCATTTTAACAAAGTAAATTCCTTTGTGTAAATAAGGAAGTTTTAATTCCAAAAACAAGTGGCGGGAAAAAGCAGACTTAACCAAGTTTGGAGCAGCCTATTTTTTTTTCTCTCCAATCTTTGAACTTTAACAAACTGCAAGAAAAGATTCATTTGTTTCAATTTTGTGTTATTTACGAGGAACTGGTACAGCCTTTTAACTTTTTACCTTAGATATAGGTAGCATTTTCAAGCTGCTGCTGCAGTATGTGTTTTGTAGGGGTTTGGGCTGAAATTAGCATCTTTGAGAAAAACAAAAATGGTTATTGATTTCCTAATATTTTAAACACTTATTTCCTGGAGAGTGGTATCACTCAGGAGGTTCCCTCACTGAAAAGGATGCCGCGTTTACAGGGCAGGGAATTCGAATATAATGATAAACAATGCAAATGATGAGCATAGTGACGCTTAAAATAGAACAACTGCTGGCTTGCTACGTGGATTCCTGGTTGGGACTGCGGGAAGATCTACGGGACCTCATTTCTCTTTCTTGATTTGGAGTTCTCGAAGGAAAACTGCTTTTAAAAAGGAGAAAATCTAAAAGTAGTCTCGCTCTTTCTTGCCAAGGATAGTGAAATTAACATGCAGCTGGGCTTCTCTGATAAATGGATTCTGTTAGGTCACTGAGGGGGTGCCTGTGACATTAAGTGATTTACAGTCCTTTACCTTAATGAAATTGTTTCAGCAAGATGACGCTGAAAGCTCTTAATGGATAGCTTTTCTTGATGTAATGAAATTGCATTCCTATGGCATTTAATATAAGGTGCAGTTATTATTTACAGGAGCTCTCCAAGGGCTGCTATTTGCACAGACAGTTCAGAACAAAAAGAGATTTCAGTGGCGGGCGGCATGGAGGCCAGAAGGGCTCGTGACATTCTTCAGCCGATGAGTGTATTTGGGAGAGCATTTCAGTTCCTGCAGGCAGGGCTTCCTAGACCCTTCAAGAGACTTCCTTTCCCTCACCCTGCAAGTCTTCAGCCTTTTACACATATCCTTTCATCCGTTTAACAGGCAACTGGATTACAACCAGATCAGCTGTATCGAAGATGGGGCGTTCAGGGCTCTCCGGGACCTGGAAGTGCTGTGAGTACCTCTGATTTCTCTGACTCCTCAGGAGAGCTTTGTGTCCGGGGGAGGGGGAGGCTAATGTGGAAGCTTATCTGTTAGCTTAAAATCCAGGGTCAAATGGTCTCATAAGGAGATGCCTAAATAACTCATGGTGATAACAGGGAAGAGTCCAGATGTGTGTGTGCAAAACCTTGTGCATAGCTGTATGTTAAGGTAACATGGTCTATGTAAGAGGGACACGCAAATGTTCACATATAACGTCCTTGAAGTGTCTCTTCTTATGATAAACTATTCTGATTCACGGGATTTGTGGGAATTCATGGGATTGCTAAGTCATAAGATAACATCAGTTGTAAAGGAAAAATCACAACAAAAAATAAACCTCTGTGTAGCTGATATATGGGTATAGGTTGTAGTTGCTATGCAATGGAAAGATATTGTCTCACTGTAAAATGTCCTTTTTGACCAGATAACTTGACATCGTTTTTGTACGGTTCTTTTGAAATTGACATTCTAATTTTAATGAGCGGCCCAATAGGTCCATTCAAGTCTTCACTACTGACTTAGCAAAGCACAACTCACAGATCTGAACTATATGGGCAGACACGACTGACAGAATTGGTTAGAAGCAACTGAATAATCTCTACAGATCCTCGACTGAGTAACCTAATTTAAATTAAATGATTAATTATAATAAAAATAATTTTAATGAAAACTAGAGTTCCTAAAGCAAGGGAAGCCACCTGTCCATTTATGAAATTCTTTTTCCAGTCAAAGAGTCAGCTTTTTATAGCTTTTAAAATATACGTACACATTTCTCCCCCATATAAACTGTTTTTCTATGCTCTCATTTATCCCTGACTCAATTTATGCAGAAATCCAAAATTGAATTAAATGTGAAGAAGTTTTGAATTTTTAGTCCAGCTGGTTAAAGTTATCCAGGAATCACAAAAGCCTCCTGAAAAAAAGTATTCCATTCCTTTATAAATTAAGTTTGAGGAACAGGATGTAATTCTGAAAAAAAAAATGTAATGTTTCGATCAGAATGACTTATTTTAGCAATATTTTCTATATGATTTTTATTTTAATTGTGAATAATTGAATAATAGAGTTTTTAGCTGCATCATGTGATGTTGTTGCTAATTATTTTTAAAGGCTTATGTAAGAATAAGTTCATTGAGGTAAACTATTATAAGAATATATACTGTTCTCTGACCACAGGAGAAGTCATCTTGGTTTTGATTGATAACAGCCTAACTTTTTCTATAGGAAAAATATTCCAAGTGCTAAACATACACAGTGTAGTTATAAGGCCACCTTTTAAATTGTGTTCCAGAGCCAGTTTTAATATACGAAGCTCACTGATGCTAATTCAGAGTCAGAATAATTAGGATACAACTATGGTTTCGTGATACTCATCTGATGTCAGGACTGTAGCCAATGCCAGCAAACTTTGTATGTGAAGAGATTGCCGCAGAAGTTATTTAATTCAGCGGAGCTGATAAAGCCAAACAAATTGACACTAAGTCAGTGCTCCTAACTAGGAAGATGAATGATAGCAATCATTTTGTGGAAATTTTGCTGAGTGTTTTGGACAAATTGAAAATTCCTAATGTACTTTGTTATTAAGAGTTTAAATATTTATTAGATGTGGAGTAATTTATATATAATATATTGAGTATAAGTTGAGTACTCTATAGTGACAGAAAAAATACAAATAATATGTATATTTTAAAATATTTACATATTTACATGGAGAGAGAGAGAGAATATGTGAGAAAGAAAATCTGCTATGTGCCAAGCACTGTGTTTGGCATTAAAATCCCGCTACCAGTTAATACAGTAACTATTAAGTTGCTTATTTGTTGTAAATTAATATAATTGCTTTCAAAAACAGTAAATTCATAAAAACACAATCACCTCATTCATTGTGTGCTGTGTGAGTAAACTATATAAAAAGTGACTTTAAAAAGACCTCCTATCATGACCACATCAGAGAGTAATAAACATTTTATGGTTCATGGAATTAAAATCGAAATCTAACATTGAAAACTCTTTTGGGGACCTAATATGTATGTTTCAAAAAGATACAGATTGGTCTGAGTTTGTTTGCTAAAAAAAATAAATAAATACATAAAATCAGCACAGAAAGTATGCATTTCTTTCAAAAGGATTTAAACATTTATATTGAAATTTTATAAAGTCAAGCACACATTCTTTTATCATATATGTTAATTTTAAAATTTTTATAATTCATATAACCTTTAGAGAAGTTAGTTGATGAATTTAAGGAAAAATTGAATGAAGTACTGAAACCACTGGAATTCATCAAGCCCAAATACCTTGTTAGGTAAAAGAAGTTCGCCTATTATAAACATTTCCTCGGGAGCTTTTTTATGGAGTTCACTTCTAAAGGGTTTCAGAAAGTTTGTTCTCTGTTTCGAGTATTTTTACCAATCATAACTCTTTAGATTAGACCATCTCACTATGTGGGAATAATGAAGGGACGTTAATTTGCACATACATCAATTCAGGCTCCCAATGGTTTAGATTTTTTTAAATTTTAATTCAATGAACCATTTATGAATGTTTGAATATACTGAGGCCAAACAAGAGGAGTGGTGATCCAGGGCCATTGATGAAAATTTGTTAGATTAGGTAGAGAGAGTGAATAAAGCTCAAGACGGGAAAGTTTAGGTAGATGAAAGCAAATAGGCCGTTTATCACCTGTATGTTCATGGCCTTCTTGTGGAATTCTGGTTGGTAAAATATAGAACTTTTTTTCCTAAATATGAAGATACTATCCCAAAAATAACTTTGAAAATTAAATCTAGATCAATGTTTACTTTTTCTTTGGCGGCTAGACTAGAAATGAAATATATCTCTTGAGTTGCTAGTTTTAGGTGTTTTTTTTTTTCTCTATAGAATGCACATAATTTAATTTAATTGAAACACAGTGATTCATATCCATTAAATAGCAAACTCTCTGCCAAATCCTATGCCTGGCACTAAGGGAATAGAAAAAATAAGTCCAGATGTAAGTCCAAACGGGCCTACATAATTAGCAAGACTAACATTTTGTATTTCAACACCAAGATGTCCTTTGTACAAGAATACATTCTCATTACAAAGAGAGAATTTTGAAGTTGAACACAGAAATGGACTTTTGCATGACCACAGCATAAACATATCATCATACCTAATTAATATGTATTTATTATTAACCTTTAAATACAGTTTCTTTGGTCCCACATATTGCTCCATTATCAGGTACCAGTATCAAAATTGCTTTGCCGACATAGATACTGAATAAAAATGCTAAGATAATTTATTTCTTCAGTTGCACTATGCAAACTAACATTTTGAGAGAAGACTTCAAATTGATAGCCACCAGCATCAGCACTAAGTGAAATTCTGTTTTGTGGCATCATAAGAAATTATAGTTTCAAATTAATGTGTCTCTGCTGCTTGAATTACTTTAAAAAATACCTTATCCCCAAGTCACATTTTCGTATGGTGTGTACTCTGCAGAGATTTTCGCTATAGAAAGTCAGCATCAATTTTTAGGGCGGAAAAAGGGGTCATTGGAAAGCAAATCCCTTTGAGAAGTGAAACCTTTTAGTGCAAACATCAGGATATATTTAAATGGCGTTTGAAAAGAAATCTCATTTCACTTGAGTACATGGAAAATGCTACAGGCTTTTAGATAACATGAGCCAACCAATTCAATGCTTTATAGGTCCTGCATAAAGTGGGCTGTTTTTTTTATACCCCCTATGTGACTTAATTCAAATCACTTGGATTAGTTCTTACATCATTCAATACATTGCAAAACTGGAGAGAAAAGAGGGTCAGTGCATGTTCCAGACATGTAACTGCTGTGCCCTACTTTGCTGAGAAGTTTAAGTTAATCCCTCAACCCCCGAGCACCCCGCATCGCACCTTTAACAACTGTAGCCACCAGCTGGCCTAACGTAGCCTCACAACTGTACCTTGTTTCACCCTAGCCGACTTGGCCCATGGACTTTTTGAAATATTTGAGTTGGTTGCCGGTATTTAAAATTAAAAATTAGGAGGATTGATCTAAAAATTTCGAACTCGAGCTTCTCGAGAAAATCAGATTCTTCAGCAGCCTTCCAGTACCACAGAGCAGTAGTCCGTGGGAGCTGGATACTAACTCTACAACAAAGAAGAGCATCGCTAGTTTCCTGGTTCCCAGCTGTGCACTGCTCTCCTTCTCTCTCCCTCATCATATTTTCGCATATCTAGCCTGCTTCTCTCATGTTTGTTCCCTGCCTGGCCTCGGTAGGCAAGTGAATTTGCAACCTCTAATTACAACCCTTCTCCAATATCAAAGGTATCCACCTGGGCTATTGATCCCTTCTTTCTCGCCTCCTTCAGCAGCTTGTCCTGTTTAGTCAACACTGTACTATATGCTAGAATCATGTTCCGTCTCCACACTGTCCTCACACGCTCCTGGAATAACTGTCTTCACATTTTCTTGTCACAACCAGACTTCTCCGAAGAGAGAGAGGGAGAGAAAAGAGAATTCTTTTCTTCATCTTATTAATTCTAAGTTTTTGTAACTTGAGTAATTCATCTCACCAGTTGGCCTATTTGCTATTTTCAGACAGGTTTTATGCCTGCCTGTTTTATTTTTATAATATTCCATATTGCCATAAAAATAAGAGCCATTCAGGAAATATTGGATGAATAAGTGAGGAGACATAGCAGTAGAAATAATAATAACAAACTAACAGTGCTTGTTAGGGGGAAATAGGAAAAATTTGAACCAAGAAAGAATTATGCTTATTTTCACCATATCTCCCATGACCACCCATCTTACTTAGTCTAGTTTCAGGAAACCATGATCATCACCACGTAGCCCTAAAATAAAAGGATGGTATCTGGCTGCAGCTAAAAACTGTTAGAATGTATTAAGCTTTTAATATACTGCTGCAGAATGTCACTTCATCCCCACCCAAAGCAAGTAGCACATATAGATATCATTCTTATTACTCAGATTTCAACAGTGGCTGATGTCTACAGGAAATAATAATCAGCAGGACTGTGTTTCACTCCATGACATTGCTGTGAGATTTCAGTTGGAGCTTTCAAATATGTTCATTTACTCACGGGCACTAATTACACATGACACCTCTCTAAGGAAACGTGACTACTTAATGTTTCCAACTGTGACTGTCTCAGGCTTGTTTGTCATAAACAGACATGCATGCAGGTACAGGTGCATCAAGCAACAGAGAAACAGTAAAGGTACTGTGGCTGATGCCATACGTTTGTAATAAATATTTGCTAAAACTGAATACATAGTGATATGTTAAAATATACAACTTATTTATCATCTTGTTTATAATATAGTACATTCTCGGTGCCATCTCAACCCAGTAGTTGTTTTATATAAACATAATCACTACAAGTTTTCTTTACATTCATATATATAATGATTAGTGCATTTCATATCTGAAGTCTTTAATTATTTTCTTTTATTCTACAGCACTCTCAACAATAACAACATTACCAGACTTTCTGTGGCGAGTTTCAACCACATGCCTAAGCTTAGGACTTTGTAAGTAGTCGCAACATATATAAAGGTCAATCTAATCAATTAGGGATGCCCCCTGAGTACTATTTTTAGTAAGCAAAGAACAAGTAGTTCATTATGGTGTAGACAAGGAAAACACCGGTTTTATTAAAGTTCTAGATATGACATTTGAGCAAATTATTCTGAAAACTTGAAAGCTTTCTTTTAAATGATCTGTGTTCTGGGAAGTTTACTTTGAGTTATTGTGGAGGTCACATTTCATTAAGAAATGGAAGACTCCTTGATTGGTTGTCAGAAATGATAAATGATAAATCTTTATGTTTTTATTACTGTATGTCAAGCAGACCTAATAAAGCTAAAGTAACTCGCCAACATTCTTTGTAACATAAAATTACAGCATCACCTTCTAGTGTTTCTGTAATTAAGGTTGTGTCAGCATTTCTATTTAAAAATATCTTTTCAGGGGTTACAGATGGACATTAAAATATTTTAGGTGAATAAAAAGGTTCTCTAGTAAAGTATTTGCTACAGCTATGTGTGTGTTTTTCTCTTGGAAAAAATTAATCCTTAAAGCCCAGGGTGGGGATATTTATTCAAGCATTTTCAGAGATGAATCTCATTTGAACTCAGTTTCAGAATCACCTTGACCTAAAAAAGCTATATTATATACAATATGTGAGAAATAGCCAGAAACATAACCAAGCATCGGACTTTTGGGGAAAGTATGTGTTCTTAAGTATGTTTTGGAAAAGCCAATATTTTTATTGGCTTTTCAAAATATGTTTTTTTATAACAGCTGGTAACTGGAAACATTATGTTTATTTTCTTTTTTAATAAAAAATCAATTGAGTTGACAGATTTTTAATAATTAGGCAAAATCAATCTTAATTTTTTTCTCACTAAAGTGTATCTCTGTATACAGTGTTCCATCTTTATAATTTTCTTGGAATATGATTTAGCAAAATAAAAGAATTCTGAAAGTATGCACATAGAACTAGATTTCGTTTCCTCGGGGCTATCAGATTGAGATTAATCTGTCCAAATTAACAGCCCAGTTCACTCCAACTGTATTTAATGAAATTGGTTTCTCATTAAATTTAATTTTAAAAAAACACACAATTTGATCGAGCTTTTCTTCTTTGCAAAATAAAGCCACTCAGACCGTAAACTCATCCATCATCTGCATTTTTGATAATGTGCCTCATTTTCTTGTAGAGATCCACCACAGTCCGTCCGTCTTACTAATCAGGCTTTTCCATTTTTATCTTCCTTTCTTGTATCACATGTGCCCATGTAACTGAACCATTGTACTGGGTGTGGTTCCGATGGAAATGCTTAGAGAACGATGATGGGGGATGTGCCACTCTGACTTCCACCAGACTGAGCCAAGGTTTCCCACCTTTCCCACAGTGTAGCTTTTTGCTCTGCGGTCTGCCGTCTAGTTTTCATACAAGGCTCTTCCGAATCTACAAGCTCAAGGAGAATGTAAAAGAGCCATCTAACTTTCAGTTCCCTTGCTTTGCTTGTTTCATTATTCTATATTATCATTGCTACTTAAAAATTCCATTTTTATGGTCCAATTATCTTTCTGGACTGAGTTCCGTTTTAATATCCATTACTGTTATTGGGTTAGAATTGAGCACATCAGCTAAAAAGGGCTAAAATGGTATTACTGTGTCATAGATGATTCTGGGAACGATGCTTTGATTTATAGCTTTGGATGTCCTTTTCTTTAGTTTGAGAAAACATAAAAGCCAGTTTGAAGTCATTTACCTAATTTAGTGGATACATTTGTCTGATGTTTTATTAATGGTGAAGTGCTATTTGCCACTTGGAAGGGATCCACGATCGGGTGTGGATTCCTGCCAGCGCAGAGGGGGCTCACTTAATTCCTTCACTCCCAGCCACTTATGTTTTTTAATTCCAATTTCTACTCTTGGAGGGCAGTCCCCAAGAGCCAAATGCTGCTGATCCCTTTTTCTGATATTATACAAAAAGAAGGAAATCATAATAGGGCCTGAAAAAAGTGTTTTCTATTTTAATCCTTACCCACGGATGTTTATCAATTTTAGAGAGAGGAAGGGAGGGAAGGAATCAGGCAGAGAGAGAGAGAGAGAGAGAGAAACATCGATATGAAAGAGAAAAGAGAAACGTCCATCAGGTGCCTCCCATATGCACCCTGACCAGGATCAAATCTGCCACCTTTCCGTGTAGGGAACGATGCTCCAACCAACTGAGCCACCTGCCCAGGGTGGAAGAAGTGTTTTATGTTGAGTTATTATTCTTTCTTATCAAGCAAAAATGAAAGTGACCTCCTAAAAAAGATTTTGCAAGCAGTTCCCGCAGAGACTAACTAATAATTCAAACTGGGAGCCACGAGTTTTATTAGCGTGCCTCCTAGCCCTACCTACCTGCTGCCTTACCTGCCCGTTCCCAGCACCAATCCGCTATCGGTATGTCGGCACTGCAGAGCGATTTGCCTTGGATTTGTCTCTCTTCACCGTTTTGAATGAACCTAGGCAAAAGATTCTCACGGTCATGTTCCAGTTTCCACATATTTACTTAGCTCGCAGGTGAAAGAAGAGAGACTCGATGCTGTGGTTGGGAACCAGCTACATTTTTAGACAAGTAATTTGATTGCAAGTTGCTAAGCTTTATCTAATTCTATGTTAAGAAACAAAGCTATATATTATTACTAAAGATTTTTCCAAGTTTTGAAATAACTATTTCTGTTTTGTTTTGTGTGTGTGTGTGTGTGTGCTTTAAACCTCTTGCTCGCCATTTAGTCGACTGCATTCCAACAACCTGTACTGTGACTGCCACCTGGCCTGGCTCTCGGACTGGCTGCGGCAGAGGCCTCGCGTGGGCCTCTACACTCAGTGCATGGGCCCCTCCCACCTGAGGGGCCATAATGTAGCCGAGGTTCAGAAGCGAGAATTTGTCTGCAGTGGTAAGGGAGAAAGCGCCTTTATGTGGTCTTCTTGTATGCTGTATTCAAGGACACTGTGAAAAATGCGTGCTCTCAGGGTTTCGTGTTGCTCACTAATGTGTGCAATTGTGTGCTAATCACTCTATGGAAATCCTCTGTTTTAGTGGTGATAATAATATGCTCTAAGACGTCAGTGCACGCTTTATAATTACTGATTACTTGTACCTAGGGAATGGTGAAAGACTTTTTCAGCTTTCACTCCAGGGGAAATATAGGAAATCCCTAGATTTTAGTTCTCTTTGCTGCTCGTTATTTTCCCTTTAAGGAATCATTTATATCTACTTTTATGTTAACAACTGGAAATATGATTAATTAACCCTGGATCTCTGCTGGGAAATTCAAAAAAATAACTATAGTTGCAGAGTGACAAAATGCTTTCTGTGTATACATATATAGAAGGGGTTGAGGTCTACTTAAAAGAGGTAAATGCCTAGCTTTAGTAACAAAAATCTGAAAACAAAAATAAGACATGGGTGATATAAAATATCAGTAGGTGACATTTACTTAGTTCTTTCTCTCTGCTTAAACACTAATCTAAGTATTTCACATTTAGTCACCTCATTTTGCCTCCCTCATAACAGTTGTAGGGCAATGTAATATCTATATTAGACGTTAAATTACTGAGAAAAATATACTAAATAACCTTGTTCACAGTTATATAGTTTAAACCAAGGATCTCAACCTAGGCAGTCTGATACCCAATCCATGGATAGATACATAGGTAGATAGATATTTATATGTATTTATAAAATTATATGTTAATACAGGGTGGGGCAAAAGTAGGTTTACAGTTGTGAGTATGCAAAACAGAGTTTATTCTTGTATTAGTATTTATTAATTATTGTATTATTTTCCATACAAAAACTGTAAACTTATTTCTGCCCCAATTTATATTTTATTGATCCATATTAACATATAATTTCCTTTATAAATATAGGGTTGATTCTCCTTTAGAACTGACTGTTCAACAAACAATAAGAGGCATAAATGGTTGCCAGTTTCTTAAAGGAATGAGAAGAGGTGCCAATATAGGATTCTAAGTTATTGTTACCTTTTAGTCCTCTTTATGTACTTTCCCACACTTTTTATAACCCACACAAAATTTTCTTGTGATGTCATGAAATATGCTCAATAGGCCTGGTTGAATTTTTTAAAAAATTAGATAATGAAATGACTCACAATTTGTCACTAACCACTTTTTCTCTCTTCACTTCCCTTCTCCCTTCCCCTCCCCCCGTTTTCTAGATGAGGAAGAAGGCAAGTTCACGTTTCTTTTTTAGACTGAGAGTGTGTTTGTGGAGTCTGAGAGCTTGTTGGGAGGGACAGGGTTAGCAATAGCCTGCTACCACTGCCTGGCATATCCCCACCACGCGGGTGCTCTCCCTGCAGGCCTGAGAGGGTTGTCCCTGCTGCAGGGCCAATGTGTGCACCTGCCCATTTGCTAAAATACTGCTGACACTGTTGTGCATCCTTCAAACAGTAAAATCTCATTTCAAAATATTTTTGTTTTCAAATAAGAGTAGTTAAATTATATTCCTGCGGGAAACTACTTAGGCCACAGAAAGCCAAAAAATAAAGCATGTCAATTAACAATGTCAGAGTGACATGTTACAAATTATTATAATAGCTCCAAAGAAAATGGTCATTTTGAACCTATTCAGACATTAAACTAAGCATGATCTAGTTTCCCCCCACATTTATGGCCACGTGATTACTTATTTAAAATGAACAGCTACGTCTACCAGGAGGGACATTTTTATTTTTGAGGTAAAGTAAGTTAAGCTGTATAAGTTTAGTAAAGACCAAGCTCTATTTAAGCTTATTAGAAAATGAAATATAGACTAGTCTGAAGTTGCTGTATTTTTGGAACACAGAATAGTTTTGAATAGAATTTTACTTTTGGTATCTGAATTTAGACTTTCTCACTATGATTTCAAGTCTTACACTTATAATTGGTACTAGAGGCCCAGTGCACAAAATTCATGCACTCGGGGGGATCCTTCAGCCTGACCTGTGCCCTCTCACAGTCCGGGAGCCCTCGGGGGATGTCTGACTGATGGCTTAGGCCTGCTCTCTGTGGGGGAGTGGGCCTAAGCCATCAGTTAGACATCCTTAGCGCTGCCGCCAAGGCAGGAAAGTCTCCCACCACTGCCGCTGTGCTCACCAGCCATGAGCCCGGGTTCTGGATGAGTGGTGCTTCCCCTGTGGGAGCGCACTGACCACCAGGGGACAGCTCCTGCATTGAGCGTCTGCCCCCTGGTGGTCAGTGCACATCATAGCGACCAGTCGTTCCACCTTTTGGTCGATTTGCATATTAGTCTTTTATTATATAAGATAATTCCTTTTAAAAATCTCATTTGCTTCATCTGGATATTGACCCCAAAATTATATAAATCCATGCTTCCTAAAGTATATTTTGGAAATAAAAGACCAGGTATATAGAGAAATGTTTTTGACATGCTTTGTTTGTTATTTGAGATAGCTTGCATGCCTCACAATTATGACTTTCAGGAGGAAGAATATACTTGCTGTTTATGTTTGTTTTTTTTTTGTTTTTTTTAGGTCACCAGTCATTTATGGCTCCTTCTTGCAGCGTCCTGCACTGTCCAGCCGCTTGCACCTGTAGCAACAATATCGTAGACTGCCGTGGGAAAGGTCTCGCAGAGATCCCCACAAATCTGCCTGAGACCATCACAGAAATGTACGTGTCCTGAACCCCCCTCGCACCCCTCCTCCTTCCCAGGGATCCAGACCCTGACTTTCCTTAGGAGAGTCTGGGTTTATCAAAGGCAGATCTGATCAATTAGCTTAGACAAATGTTCCTTTCAGAATGGTATTGACCCTCACTCTGTTTAATTAAGTATCTTGTCGAAGTGGCTAAGATTTGTCTTTTTTAAGCACAGGGAGAAAGAAAAGGAATGCATGTTAAGGAGAAATAGTACGTTTCCTTCCCTTGAGAAGGGGGTTATTGGGCTATTTAGGGACGATAATCAGGACTTTACTAGTCTGACTGTGTGGGTCTTCCCCAGTTCGTTTCAAGGAAATAAGGCAGCTGGGGTAATAAATCATAGAAACAGGATGGCTAGACGGTGTTTGGCCTCCTCAAGAGCTCACATTTTAAAAAGCAGTTTAGCTGTTGTGTGTGAACTATTGTATAATCCGCCACAAAGTATAAAAAAGGGTAATAATATAAGTCAAAAAGATAAGATACTTAAATTCATGAGCATTTGAGCCTACTTGGGTTGATGTTAAAGCCATTAGAAGTCAAATCCCCTTGACAAAGTGGTTCATACCTGTCTGTACGCAGCTGCAGTGAGCATTTGTCCCTGCCAAACCAAGGTCATGTGCAGGAAACAAGGCCATGTGTGATGTCAGAGGGACCCCTTTAACCAGCTTGAGCATTAAACATTAGGGAAAATCTTTACCTCGGTATTCACTCACTGAGAAAGCACCTCTTATCCACCTAGGTGCCATATTATTGTTTTAGAAGCCAGTTCTAAATTTTAACTAAACAAATAGCACTGGGCATTTTTGGTTGAAATAATAATGTAGGACCACTTCTTGTGATAAATCTACATTGTAGGCACAAAGAGATCAAGTTATTTTCAAAAACTATTATTTCATTTTTATTTTTTAATAATTTATTGGGCTAACATTAATTAATAATGTTATATAAATCTTAGGTGGACAACTTTATAATAAAACATCTATATTCTCTATCGTGTTTTCACCACCAGATGTCTAGACTCCTTCCTTTTTTTTCTTTTGTTTTTTTTTGCCAATTCACTGTTCTAATTTATTTATGTGAGAGTAACATTAGTTCCCAAGACCCATTGTCACTATTTTAAAGTATCTAGTGTGTGCTTAAACATGTGCTTACAGCTTTGCTGTCTTAGACAGGGTCCTCTGAGGAACTCTAGAATTTATGGCCATTTGACCCAGACATGGATAATGAAGGCACATAGTATTCCTATCCTATTTCTGATTGATGGGACACTGCCTTGCATAGAAGACACGTGCTTAGTATTTTTTAGCTGAATCTGGGAAGGAGAAAAATATATGGTTTTAGAAGAGATGGGTGACATCAGACAAAAGAGAAACAGCAGGAGCCTAGGGCAGCGATGGCAGCAAGTTATGTTTTAGAGATTGTACCTTTGAGACGAATGGGAGTACGAGGTGCATGCCAAGGCACAATAGACAATAAACCCAAAAAAGGATATCTCTCTGTATACTTTCCAAGCCACCGGGTACTGAAGGACTTTCATCTTAGAAGATGTAATATATGATGAAGTAGAGAGTAGTTTTAGAACAGGGAATAGTACACATATATTCATCTATCCAGGCATGAGCATTTATTTATTTGCTTATGTGTTTACATATTTACTAGAGGCCCGGTGCACAAAAATTTGGGCACTCGGGAGGGGTCCCTCAGCCCAGCCTGCACCCTCTCTCACTCTGGGACCCCTCTGGGGATGACCACTTGCTGGCTTAGGCGCGCTTCCCAGGAGATTGGGCCTAAGCTGGCAGTCAGACATCCCTCTGGCAGCCCGGGAGCCCTCGGACAGCTTATGTCCACTTGCCAGCAGGGAGCAGGCCTAAGCGACAGTCGAACATCCTTAGCGCTGCTGAGGAGGCAGGAGAGGCTCCCACCACCACCGCTGTACTGGCAGCCGTCAGCCTGGCTTGTGGCTGAGCAGAGCTCCCCCTGTGGGAGCGCACTCACCACCAGGGGGCAGCTCCTGCATTGAGCATCTGACCCCTGGTGGTCAGTGTGTGTCATAGTGACCAGTCATTCTCAGTCGTCCTGTTGTTAGGGTCAATTTGCATATTACCCTTTTATTATATAGGATAGAGGCCTAATGCATGGGTGGGGCCGGCTGGTTTGCCCTGAAAGGTGTCCCAGATCAGGGTGGGGGTCCCGCTGGGGTGCCTGGCCAGCCTGGGTGAGGGGCGGATGGCTGTTTGCAGGCTGGCCACGGCCCCGAGCCACCCAAGCTCCCAGTGGAGGCTGGCTGGAAGCAGGTATCTGGGATTTATTTAGCTTCTATAATTGAAAATTTGTTGCCTTAAGCAGAGGCCACAGCCGGCCAGGGCAGGCGGGAAGCTTGGCTTCCTCCATCGCCGGGGCAACCAAGCTTCCTGCTTGCTCCAGCTCCGTGGCTGCTGGCCGCCATCTTGGTTGGGTTAATTTGCATATAGTTGCTCTGATTGGCTGGTGGGCGTGGCTTGGGGCATAGGAGAGGTGCGGTTAATTTGCATGTTTCTCTTTTATTAGATTAGACTAGAGGCCCGGTGCACAAAAATTTGTGCACTGTGGAGGGGAGGTCCCCCAGCCCGGCCTGTGCCCTCTCGCAGTCTGGGACCCCTCAGGAGATAACGACCTGCTGGCTTAGGCCTGCTCCCGGGTGGCAGAGGGCACGCCCAATCCCTAGGTGCAGCCCCTGATCAGGCTCAGAGCAGGGCCTATTGGGGAGTTGGGGCGCCGCCCCGTCATGCACAGAGCAGGGCGGATCGGGAGGTTGCGATGCCACCCTCAGTCACGCTCAGAGTAGGGCCGATTGGGGGGTTGGAGCACCGCCCCCTGTCACACTCAAGGCAGGGTCGATGGGGAGGTTGCGGCGCCACCCCCTGTCACGCACAGAGCAGGGCCGATCAGGGGATTGGGGTGCTGCCCCCTGTCACTCACAGAGCAGGGCAATCAGGGGGTTAGGGCACTGCCCCCTGTCACTCACAGAGCAGGGCCCATCAGGGGGTTGGGGCACTGCCCCCTGTCACTCACAGAGCAGGGCCCATCAGGAGGGTTGGGGCTCCGTACCCTGTCACACACAGAGCAGGGTCGATCAGGGGTTTGGGGAGCTCCCCCCTGTCATGCACAGAGCAGGGCCCATCAGGGGGTTGAGGAGCTCCCCCCTGTCATGCACAGAGCAGGGCCGATCAGGGGGTTGAGGAGCTCCCCCCTGTCACTCACAGAGTAGGGTCGATAGGGGCGTTGGGGCACCGCCCCCGGTCACACAGAGAGCAGGGTAGATCAGGGGGTTGGAACGCTGCACCCTGTCACACTCAGGGCAGGACAAATGGGGAGGTTATGGCTCTACCCTGTCACACACAGAGCAAGGCCCGTGGAGGGGGGTTGGGGCGCCACCCTCTATCACCCACAGAGCAGGGCCGATCAGGGGGTTGGGGCGCCGCCACTGTCACACTCAGGGCAGGGCCAATGGAGAGGTTATGGCTCTACCCTGTCACACAGAGCAGGGCCCGTAGCGGGGAGGGGGGGGTTGGGGCGCCGCACCCTGTCACACACAGAGCCGCAGGGTGATCAGGGGATTGGGGAGCTCCCCCCTATCAGGCACAGAGCAGGGCTGATCAGGGGGTTGGGGCGCTTTCCCCTGTCATGAACAGAGCAGGGCGATCAGGGGGTTTGGGCGCTGCCCCCTGTCACGCTGATCCCGGTGCCGGGAGGCCTTGCTGCTCCACTGATCCCAGTGCCGGGAGGCATATTACCCTTTTACTATATAGGATAGAGGCCTGGTGCATGGGTGGGGGCTGGCTGGTTTGCCCTGAAGGGTGTCCTGGATCAGGGTGGGGGTCCCCACTGGGGTGCCTGGCCAGTCTGGGTGAGGGGCTGAGGGCCGTTTTCAGGCTGGCGGGTGACTGAAGCTCCCTATTGCTCCTTTTTTCTCTTTTTCTTTTTTTTTTTTCTATTCTGGGCCAGCTTTAGCTCTGAGGCCTCGCTGCTGAAAGCAGGTTTCTGGCCTTTACCTTCTGTATTTGATACAATATTGCGGTCCAGCTGGCTGAAGCCTGGCTGACTGAAAGCCAGTTTCTAGGGTTTTGTTTAGCTTCTATATTTGCAACATAGTTGCTTAGATTTGCAGCTGAGAGGCCAGCAAGTCAGGCAGGGAATGTTGGAGTCCGCAGTCACTGGAGCAAGCAAGCCTCCCTGTTCACTTCAGTGCATGGCTGCCGGCCGCCATCTTGGCTGACAGTTAATTTGCATAAGGATATGCTGATTACCAATGGGAAGGGTAGCAGTCGTACGCTCATTACCATGTTTCTCTTTTATTAGTGTAGATTTGATTTCAGAGAGGAGGAGAGGGAGAGAGAGATAGAAACATCAATGATGAGAGAGAATCATTCGTCAGCTGCCTCCTGCACTCCTCCTACTGGGGCTGGAGCCAGAAACCTGAGCATGTGCCCTGAATGGGAATTGAACCTTGACAGGTTCATAGGTCAATACTCAACCAGAGGCACACCAGCCGGTCCAGGCCTGAGCATTATTAAATAAACACTATATAAAGGCAGCATGAATTATCCAGAGACCTTTCCACAAGTGACTAACACATTTGACATCCAAAATAAAAGCTATGAAATGAGGTACAAAATAGTAACTCTGAGAAAGGAATAAATAAAGTCAAAGGTATTTATTGCAGAGTGGATAAATTGGGGTATACAGTGTGAACCAGAGTTAGAAAGTTTTAGTTAGGACCATGGGTCTACCCACTGTTCACTATCTGTGACACCGTGGGCAATTACTTCTCATCCACGAGACTGTCTCCACATCTGAAAGCTGAGGGTTATTGTGTGTTTGAGATGGAGTAATTTTAACATGTAGAGCTTTATGTGTTTAGCATAAAGCAGCTGTTCTCAACCTGTGGGTCGCGACCCCTTTGGGGGTTGAACGACCCTTTCACGGGGGTCGCCTAAGACCATCGGAAAACACATATATAATTACATATTGTTTTTGTGATTAATCACTATGCTTTAATTATGTTCAATTTGTAGCAATGAAATTGGGGGTCACCACAATATGAGGAACTGTATTAAAGTGTCTCGGCATTAGGAAGGTTGAGAACCACTGGCATAGTAATCATTCAATAAATGATGCCTTGATCATTGAAGCCTTTATATAGGAGGTAGCCTGTGAGGTAGGCCTTGAAGAATAGATAGTGAATAGAAATGCAGAGACGAGAAAGACTTTCTATCTTAATTGAACATCGTAAGCAAAGGCAATAGGAACAATAATACAAGACACTACAAAGCTCACTTTGGTATGTGAAACTTGAGAGAGCAGGAAAATAAAGTGAGAAATCTTGTTTGGAACCAATTCATGGAGGGCCTTGGATAGTATAAAGATCTTTGTCTTTATTTGGAATGCAGCTGGATACAGGAGTTTTCATCTGAATCTTCAATATTAATCTATTGGACAGCTTATGCAGTGGTTGGCAAAAGGAGAGAATACCAGGCCTGAGGCCTCTAGGAGGCTATGATGTTGATTGAGGGGCAATGTCATGAGAGCAGGAGCTAATAAGTAGCTGTCGGAATGATGATGTGGAAGCAGATATGATAGCTAATAGAGAAGTAGACTTAAGGGAATTTGAAATTTGATGAGATGAGAGAACAATGGAGAAAAATGAACCAAAGATGATGCCAGAGTGTAAAGTATGAGGACTGGGAGATTGTGGTCATATCGTGTGTAAGAAGCTGAGGAACCCAACCAAGACTGGCAAGGAAAAGGGTGATGAGAAAAATTTGTGAAATGTCTAGGTCCCAGCGAGAGATTTGGAGGCACTAAAGTCAAACAGGCTGTAAGTAAGGAAAGACTGAAAGTAACACGAGACATTTCAAATGGTTTATCTCATGTAGTCTCCTTTTTTTCTATTCTGCATGCTCTATAGATTTTGTATAATGGTGGAATTTAGTAACATAAAAGTTATACAAAATAATATGTCCCATTGGTTTTGCCCATATTGGGGAGGTGGTGTATTCGGTAAAGCTAGAATAAATTAAATTTATAAGTTGAGATGACAATATATGTGAAGCTTTAGGTGAATTTTACTTCTCTGGTTATTACATTATCAGCTTTATCAGTAGAGCAGCTGATAATAAATCATATTGATCTTCAACTCAAACAAAGTACCGCCATTACCATCAGTTATATTGGCATACCTTACCAGCTTAGTAACTTACTTCTTTTATTACACTTGTTTTTTATTAGAATAAAGGACATCAGTAAGATTCAGAAAATGTGAAAATAAAGATATACATCTTTAAAATTTTTTTATAGATTTCACGTTTTTAATATATAAGGAACTGAACCTTATAAACACCCATATTTTTCAAATACCTTTTAAATCTGGATTTTACCATGAAGTGTTAGTAGAACTTCTTTATTGGAGGTTATTATATATTTCACTCGATAATTTTGAGTTGATTTCCTATGTGGTATGTCCTGATTCCTGAAACTATCTCATAATATAATTCTGACCAAAAGAAAGTATGTATGTGCTCTGTGTTGGAGTAATCAAGTGCCAAAAAAACCTTGACCATCTTTTTTTTTTTTTAATTCTATTTTGTGCTTGCTCCTATAATTAAAGTTAGAATTGAAATAACTTGGAGAAGGAAGGATAGAAAGAGTCTAACATTTGTCCAATACCTGCAATGTTGGGTATTATACCCACGTTATATCATTTGATCTTCTCATTGACCCTTGTGGGGTGTATTTGGAAAAACTAGTGCAGAGGCAAATGTTAGGTAAAGATTGGAGGTTTCCTCCCAGAGGCCTCATTATCCTGATGATTTTACTGTGACCCAGGTTCTGTCCTCCCCTTTGCAGGTTAGAAATCAAATTTGACTGCACCTACTCATTACATGTTGTAATTATATGTATATTTGTGCATTTGTTCCTTTTCCCTACTAAAGTCGAGGTTCTAAAACAGGAACTGATTCTGGTCTAATCACCATTGAATGCCCAGCAAC
Organism: Myotis yumanensis; assembly: GCF_028538775.1. NCBI lineage: Eukaryota > Metazoa > Chordata > Mammalia > Chiroptera > Vespertilionidae > Myotis > Myotis yumanensis. The sequence goes on along the minus strand of NW_027223752.1, from coordinate 229,387,399 downwards.
AAAGCTAGCACCCAGCACATAATAGGCACTTGATAGGTATAAGTTAAATATTTATTAAATTGATGGATAATTTAAAAATTAAGGAAGGTGGGCATGACTCAGCCTGTTGAGACAGTGTACAGGGCAATCATTGAAAACATCAGGAGAGACTAACTGATTACTCAGAAAAACAGGACATTAAGAACTTTAAGAAACTTAACACGTCAAAAGAACATGAAAGAGGCATAAAGAAGACATGCAGGTACAGGAATGCTTGCAAAACTGAGGGCTGTCTCAAATTGTCTCATGCCTGGAACTACTGTAATGTCATTGTCTTGTTCTGTGTTAAACATTCTCCCTCCCCCTGGCTTTCATCTGCACAGAACTCCTATTTCTTTAACTTGACATTTTGAATCATGTCACACTATTCTATTAGACTGCAAGCTTCAGGGGGCAGGATCATGTTTCTTTCCTCACCATTTCTGCCCCAACACTTAGCATAGTGTGGGTGGGGAGGACAGTGCTGGGGATCACAGCAGGATATGCCCCAAGCCCCCATATGACAAAGGGATTTAGATTAATGAAGATGGGGGGTGGAATAGAATGTGTAATATACGGTGAAATTAAGTTTAAAAGAAAGAAGCTGTTGCTAGTACTTTGCTATGCTGATCTCTGCTTGTTGAAACCTTGTTTTCATTCAGATGGAAGGCCAGAGGCAAGCCTGTATATGAACTGGCCCATGGCAACAAATCGTTAGTAGCAAATTGATTCTGTGTATATCAAATCCTCAGAATTAATTTCTTAAATCACATTTCGAGGTATAAAATTACAAATACAATGTGATGGATGGCTATAAAGTAGACATTTAGTCCTCTTCAATCCAGTTATAGATTTTCTGTGGCATGTCACCTGTTCAAAGCATTATACAGAAAGTCCATACATCATGGAGAATAGTTAGTAAGAACATACATTGTAACAATTTAGAATGTCTCTGTGACTCTTAATATCTACTGGTTTTACTCTTGGTTGCCTTTTTTAGGGCTCAAAACCTGGGAGCCCTACAAATCTGTGTTGCTGCTGCTGTTGTTTGTTTGAGAGAAGATGGTCAGGGAAAAGTTTAAATCATGGGAAGGGGAGGGGTGTAGCAATGTTGTCAGAACACTAAGTGTTGTTTCAACATTTTCTAAGATGGATTGCAAATTCTCAGAGACTAGAACTGTTTCCAGACATGCTATTCAAATAGATACGATGGGAACTCACTTTCCTGTGTACACTCACTGGACTGCTCTTACTCCGTCAGTGATAAAAACGGCTGAAAAGGAGTCACAGTGATGGAGCGGATATGAGTGAGGTTTGGGAGTCCTTCTGTTCTTTTAGTCTCTTCTGGACCGCTGGCATGCATACGTATAAAGAAGTGGAAATAAGAATAATTCATGAATGCTATATCTGATTACAGCCTCCATTTGTGATACTAAGTATAACTTTAAAAACATACATTTGTTCCTCCTCTTTTTTTTTTTTTGTTTAGACACACTTACCATATATTTTTAACAGATTTTGCATGCTATTGCTGCCCTGGCTCCTTCCAAAATTTTGAACCCTTAACTCTTTTAAATTCTACATACTAAAAAAATACATATGGATATTTGTAATCCCTTTCACCCTTTTCACCCTTCCCCCCTGAGTGCCGACTCTGAATTCAGCAATACTCAGTGCCAGCCTTCAAAATGTTTACCCTGCAGAGAATTGAAGTTTTAGACAAATAGAAGTGTTTAAATTATATGATAATTCATACAATGCATGTGCACGGGGAACACAGAGAAAGGAGCCCCTTGGTTTGCCTGGGAGAAATCAAGGAATCTTCAAGTCTGAAACAGAGAAATTGAGGGCTTTTTAGACAGGAAAGAACATGTGCAAAATCCCAGTCAAGTGAGAGGAGTATATCTTTGAGAAATTAAGAGTTTTAAGATGCTAGGACATAAAGCAGAAGTCTAATCTTGCAGGATTGCCTTGGATGACAATGATACAAGAAAGTGTGGAGCAGGGTAATAGCATGGTTAGATGTGTTAGAAAAATCTCCAAACGTGGAGTGGAGGGTGGCTTGGAGGGAAGGAGCCCAGTGATAATGAGATAGCGACAGCCTGTCTATGTCATGGTGAAGGCCGCGTAGCAGCAGGCAGTGACGGGAGGAGACGCCAAGAAGTAGCCCTTGTGCTATAGGGTAGTTTCTTAAAATCATCTACAGGAAAAAGTGGGTACCATCAGATGTGAAATAAGACCTGGGTAGACTTCAGCATAAAAGTAAAGGCAGCTGAGGTATAGTCAGAGTATTATTCATTCTCAGACTAATGAAAGAGTCTTTTTTTTTTTAGGAATTAAATTCTAATTTATATTTATATAATCAGCTGGAAAGATGAAGTTGAAAATTTATGTAGTTCAAATTCCACTAGTGATCACGGTGCTGTCTAACTTTAGGGGAAAAATAATGGATAACTTGGCTAATAACTCAGGGTGGGGGAGAGTGCAAATTGCTACCCATTCATCAAGTAATACTATCAAATAAGCGATGTATAAAGATAATTTGCATAATATTTTTAAAACTAAAATCACATGGGGGACTTTGTTCAGTGCCTAATTCATGGTAAGTGTTCACGAGCTTTTAGTTATTCTTTTAAATTAAATATATTTTTATCGAGTTCAGAGAGAGGAAGGGAGAAGGAGAGAGAGATTGAAATATCAATAATGAGAGAGAATCATTGATCAGATGCCTCCTGCACCCCTGTACTGGGGATTGAGCCTGTGCCCTTGACCAGAATCGAACCTGGGACCCTTCACTCCACAGGCCAACACTCTATCCACTGAGCCAAACCGGCTAGGGCAGGTTTTAGTTATCAATGAAAAACAAAGCAACAGACATTCTGTTTTTCTTTGCGGGATTGCTAAAGAAAAATCACACATGAAAACATAGTGTTACTGGCATTATGTATCTATACTCTGTCCCCCTGAAATTAATGAGCCATATGCCTCTACATTTCTCTCTAAACCTAAATCAGGTGATGTGTGCATTGAGTGTCCCTGTGTGTTTGAATGTGCATCCATAGGAATGCATGCATGAACATGTTAACACTCGAAGGGTCACTGCCTGAAATATGAGGCCAGTAGGAACAAACACTCATTTTTGTCTTGCTTTACAGGCCCAAAGGCCAAGTGGAAAAAAGAGTTAATTCTACTATGAAAACATCAATTGAGTTTACACTCAGGGGAATGTACCCTAGAATGATGTCACGAGAAATAAAATAAGATTAAGGAAATGGACAATTTTCAGCAATAAGTCATGCCAAGCAAGGAAGGGGTGGCTGATTATTAGTGTGGGCACAGTCCTAATGCAAAAACGTTAGTATATGCAAAGTCGGTCCCTCTAGGGGCCAATATTCTTTCAGCTGCTGAAATATTTATTAAACTTACAAAGTTCTGGAGACTGCAATTACATAACAGAAATAATATTCGGGTCTAAAAGAATCCTGGGCCATTTCCTGTGGGGACAAATGAAGGATTTCAATGGCATTTACTGCGCACATTAGAAGTAACATTCCAGAAATAGAAAGTCCCCACTTTAGAAATATTATGTAAGAGGCAGGAGAATCCCTAACCTCAAAGAAACATCCCTGCTTCCTCCTTTTCAAAAGCCGGCTGATGTTCCTTAGGCTGAGGAGGTTTGGCCACACTGGGAAGTCCCAGTTTCAGAAGCTGGAGTCATTCCACACCCCCTTTCACCCCATCAAATCTATATTCTGTGCTCTGGCAGCTGCTTTTGCCATTTACATTAAAAGCAGATGGGGAAATTGCAAAGAACTGTCAGTTTTATTGCCATGCATAATCGGCATCTGGGCTGTGTATGTTACAGATACCATCAATCCAATCTCATACTTTACTGGTGCTGTAAAAACTTTTTGAGGTTTTTTAAAATATGTTTTTCTTTATTTCAGAGAGAGGAAAGGAGAGGGAGAGATAGAATCATCAATGATGAGAGAGAATCATTGATCAGTTGCCTCCTGCACAACCTCTTCTGGGGATTGAGCCAGAAACACAGGCATGTGCCTTGACTGGGAATCGAACTTGGAGCCACATTGGCCAGTCAAAACTATTTTAGTTTCTAAGCCACATGTTAAACATGTTTATCATGGAAATTGCAACTATATATACATACATATGTGTGTGTGTGTATATGTATGTATATATATATTTATATGTATACATAAATGAATGATATATGTGTATATGTGTTTAATAGTTACTGAGTTATCTGCAAATCTGTACTGCTTATTTGTTTAAAAACATGTTTTAGAACCATATGTATTTATTTTATATTAGAGATCAAATCATATACCAGATTTATTCAATTATATAATCTATGTGTATGTGTATATGTGTGTGACTAAAATGTATTGTAGGCATTATGTAATGCTAAGTGTCATGTGTGGTTACATATATACACATGTATATTCTCATATTTTTTTCTTTTCCCTTTTTTTGTGCAAGAAGAAAAAAAATACCATATATTTTCTTCTACATCTCATTATTTCCCAAAACACGTAGGGTAGGTTTTACTTTCCTCATTTTTCAGAAGGAGAAACTAAGACACAAAGAAGCAAAGTAACTTTGCAAGGTCCAGAAAGCCAATGAGTGACGTAAATATAATGTAATCCCAATCTCTGTAAGCTTCTAATCACTGAGCTACACATGGTCATCTTTGTGTATAGACAGATACAAAGCATTAATGTCTCTTGGAGAGAGAGCTATTTATGTGTCGGCATGTAAATGTTATTTTGTATGGTTTTTCAAAATAATCTAGTTTGAAGATATTGAGACTAATGCCTGGGAATTGAACCATGAGCTAAAGTGTCTTCACATCACTTAATATCTTCTCTGTGGCTTCAGAACTAGTTGGAGCTTTTTAATTGCCAAGCGACACTACGCTGAATACTCTACTGATGTAAGATTTGATAGTTTTTTCATTTTCTATAATCTGAATTAGGCACTAGAAGGTGACATATATTGGTTGCAGTTCATTCTTTGAGAACTCTAAAAGTGTCAAGACATGTTTTATTCATATAAAAATCAGTAATTAATGAATAAGAGAAAAATGTATGTGAGTGGAGAGGAAAGGTCTTTATTGGTTAAATTATTTTAAACTGTTGGATTGGAGCAGTTAGAAAACTGTCTCCATTTTTTTATCTCATTGAGCTTCTAACTAAAGCTTCCTTATGGTTTTGATGAAGTGGTAGCAACAAATTGCTTTACATAAAACAGATAGATAATAGATAGATAGATAGAGAGAGAGAGAGGGAGAGAGAGAGAGAGAGAGAGAGAGAGAGAGATGGATACACACACATACACAGTGATTAAATGTTTTAGAATTGTTCACATACATTCTGTGGAGAAAAAGGAAAATGGTAAGGTCCTGTCTACTTTTATACATTAAAAAAAGGTTTTCTTACACTATGTGATTTATAGAATTTTCTCCCTCCCTTATTTAGTTTTCTAAATGTATTTTTACTTTGAAATTCCAAATAATGAATTTTCTTTCTATGAAGGACTAGCATTTGGAAGGCTCTTAATTATGGTGGATTTTAGCCATTACACTATCTGTTTTTGTAACCCTAAATGTTTTTAATTTGATTATTCATGGAACAATGGATTCATATTTGCATCTTATAAATTCAGCAGATTCTATGCTATTAAAATAGAAGATCAGAGGACAGCAGAGTTAGAAAATGTACATTTCATTTGCTTTTTGAAACCTTCACCTGAAAAGTCTTAATATTTTTCTTATTGATTTTTTAAATAATTTGGTTTAAATATTTCCCCCTCTATTTTGTAGGAGTAAAGAAACCATTTGGGATACGTATGGTTTATAGTTTATAAAATATATCCTGGTTTTCTTATTTTCAAGAACCTGAAATTTATGAAAGGTAGCTATATGAACTTGTTTTACATGACTGTTAAATGAAATCTACTAGTCACTAAGACTTTTTAATTTTTTCTCATCATAGCATTATAATCTATTGAGCAAATCTTTAACAAAATGAAATGTTTCATTGGCCTGGATTTGAAGAAAGTTCTAAAATCAATAATATGCCAACTATGGCTTTCTTTTTAACTTTATTTTTATTGATTTCATTTTAAACTTCTGAAAATTTAACTATAAGAATGGATTACAGCACAAAAAAAGTCTCTAAACCATCAATTTGTTATGTTCTAGTCTATAATGTATTAGGGAAATTATTTAAATGCCCTGTGTTATATTTAGAACTTTTGAGAAAAAATATGCCTTGTTAGAACCTACATAAGTAATTGAGGTGCCAAATCCACATTTTCTTCATAAAGTTTATTTCTTGTCTTCTGGGTAAATCTGCCGCTTAAGAGCCAACAACTTGGTGGAGGAGAAATTTGTAAAAAATGGAATCCAGAGAGATAAAAGCCCTTGGGAAGAGAATGCCCTTGGGTATATAGAGAAAGGTACCGCTAACCATACCTGAGGAAATATAGTAAGGCTTCCAAAAGTGGCCATGTTTCAGTCACCTTCAAATGACTGAACAGTATTATGAATAAAGATGTAAAAGTGTTACCTAAATGGCTAATAACTGGAAATGATTTGGGAAAACATTTTGATAATTGGATATTAAAAGACATTAAAATAATGTCTTCCAAAAATTTTAAAGATATAAGAAAACATGTATGATATGATATTTGTTATAAAGGATACAACTCCAATTCTTTGTATGCTAATACTTCAATTATAGAAAATAATAAGTATGCATGCATAAGAAATGAACTCACCAATTTTAGTTGTGCATTATGGGCAATTAAATTTTATTCCTTACATATTTTATAAATAAACTTGAATTTATCTTTAATGTAAATGGAATTACTTCTGTTTTTTAGAGGGAGAATTGTGACTAATGGTGCAGGTGATAGGGACAGGATTTTACCTTTTGTGTAAGAGAGGAAGGGACAGAAACTTGAGGAATAGCTCAATGTGTAGGGGGTTAGAAAGCAAAGCGATAAGGTGAGGAAAAGAAAAGTAGAGTGAGAACCAGGAGAATGTAGTGTCACATGCAAGGAAAGAAGGGTTGTTACCGATATCAAATGCCACATTGAGTTCAAGAGCAATGAGGATTGAGATGCCTTGAAAGGGCTATGGAATCGGAAAAGACCAATACCTAATCAATGTTACTAAATCTCCTGGGGATCTTTTATTTGTTTGAATTGATTTTCATTAATCAATAATGTATATATTAAAGTATTACCAGCATTCAATAAAAATGAACCAATGTATATGACACATTTAATCATTATATATACTCTCATTTATAAATATATAAGTAGATATAACATCTATTTATATATACATATACATATATATATTTAATCCAGGCATGAAAATGGAGCTCATGCCAGGTATTTCAGTAGAGGGATTTAATATGAGGAATGAATTTAACAGTCCTAGAAGATGACACCGAAATTAGAAGGCTCTTCACCCCAGGACTACAATGACCTAATAATAAAGTGAGGTTATGCTAAGTAAGGAGGTGGCCCCAGCCAGAGATGAAATGAGGAAGAGAGGAGAGGACTGCTGAGAACCTTCCCTGAGGGGACAACATCTTGGCTTCTCCCTTCTTCCTACCTCAGTCTCCAACCTGTGCCCCTCATTGGCCAAGTCACACAAAAGCCAATAGGCAAAAAGCCTAGTTCCCAGAAGCCAGCTGTCTTGGACATAGGGCAGAAGAGAAGAGGGGAAGGGGACTGGAAATGTTTAATAGGATATGTATATGGATAGACATGAGGCTGAGGGGCACCATTTTTGATGGACTAAAATATTTACAAAGACACTTAAAATATGTATATATTTCTTTTTCTTTCATAACCAGGTGGGTAGAATCTTGTCTTTCTCTGATAGCAGAACCATAGAGTAGAAAATATGAGAGTTATTTTCAACTGTTTGATTTTAGTGCATCATAAAACTACTTCAGTTGTGTTTAATGCACTTTGCTGCAGTGCTTTCCACATGAAATATTCACATAACAAATCAGAATCCAGACAGTCTTACTGAAAATGCCTGTAGTACTTATGGATTTAGAATTTAAGATTTTGCTTCATAAGAAGCTTCAAAATTAATTTTCTGAGCATAACAATTTTTTTCAATGTATAATACACTTTCTGTAGAGGACATAAAAGGTTTATAAGATTTAATATTCTACAATAATTTCCTTTGTGGAAGAGTTATAATTAGCTCTAAAACATGTTATATATCTACCCAGTGTTACTACATATTTCTCTTACTGAAATAGGGTTACTAAAATGTACTCCTGAATTAATTCCCTACAGGTGCTTTCTCTTTGTACAAAGTCCAGTCTTAAATATTAATGGACATGTAATGCGTAAAAATTAGGATTTTTTATTCTTCTAATTGCCTTGTGTGTTTTTTCCAATCTTGCTCCACATTTAGGTCACAGAACAATTAGCTATAATGGTAATTTTTTAGGAAAAAAAAGAAAATATTACTCATAAAGTGAATCAACTTTTCTTCTTGACATGAATCGCGGGTTTGAATTAAACATAGCTGAGAGCTCAGGTTTCCATTTAAAAAATGAATTTTTTTATTGCAGACGTCTGGAACAGAACTCAATCAAGGTCATCCCTCCTGGAGCTTTCTCACCATATAAAAAGCTTAGAAGAATGTGAGTGAAAAATGTTCTGGAATATGTGTAATTTTTAAAATTTTACGGGTCATGACTGTGCAAAGACATCCATCTAAGTATGAATATTTAGGTGTTAGCTTAAATATTAAGTGATGGGACTGTTTGATGCTAGTTCTATAGTATGTAATATTAATAGCTAAACTGTGTAATAGTTTAAGGTTCTCTCTAATTTTACATATTGATTCACATGAGTGCAGTCAAATCTTAGATGCTCTATATTCAGAAATAAGACATGGCATCTTTTATAATTAAGAAAACAGTCAATAATTGATTTAAAAGGGTGGTGACGTTTTAAAATGTAGGACACTTTAGACGTTTCATGTTACAAATTATATACATGTATTGATAGGTGCAAAATCAGCATACAAAGGCAATAAATAGCTTTCTCCTGCAGTAAATCTCACTGCCATTGTATTTAATATAACCTAACCCTATTTCTAATCTCAGCGACCTGAGCAATAATCAGATCTCCGAACTAGCACCAGATGCCTTCCAAGGACTGCGCTCCCTGAATTCACTGTGAGTATTGACCACAGCACTGCAGGAAAGAACACTTAATCATGGCTCTGTGTTTTCATTTGGATTTTTAAAAATTGCTCCTTTAAGTTTTTGTATTGTGAATTATTAATAACATTAATTATTATTAGTCATTAGTGAATTCCACTGTTTTCATTGAGGAGTGTTACCTGTCACTAAAATCAGTCTGTGATAGCCCAGCCGGTGTGGCTCAGTGGTTGAGCACCAACCTATGAACCAGAAGGTCACTGTTCGATTCTGGTTGGGGCACATGCCTGAGTTGTGTGGCCTTGATCCCCAGTAGGGGGTGTGCAGGAGGCAGCCAATGGATGATTCTCTCTTGTCATTGATGTGTCTATCTTTCTCTCCCTCTCCCTTCCTCTTTGAAATCAATAAGCAAAAAAAATCAGCCAGTTTTAGGGTATATATTTTAGGACTTGATAATTTTGCTGTTTAGAGAGCAGGAGTAAAGAGCCCCCTTTTTTGATCATTTTTGTTTCTGAAATGAAGGGGAAATGTTTATTTTGGAGTGCTCTGGTCAATGTTGTATTTATAATCCTGAAGCCGCTAGATCTCTGGGGACAGCATCAGTCCCCACTAGAAGGATGCTGGCTGGCGTCTCGCAGAGAACAGCGGAAGGTGTCCATGGAGAGACCCCTAAACTCCCTGCTTTCTCACCTTCAGACTTCCCTGAAAGAGCCAGCTTTAATCTCTAACAATTCAAAGATAAGAACAGTTTTATAGCTTTTTAATGTCAAAAGGACTTTCAGGGAGATAGCTAAAGTGGTTCTAAAATAAATGGGTAAAGTCTGTCATTCCTTTAAACTTGTAAAAATTTTCAGAAGTTCATCAAGTAAAGTCACCTTTATTTCAGATTTTAATTTTAATGTTTGGAAACGAAGGCTTGCATGTATTTTTAATGAGTTGATGCTTAGAGAATGGTTCCTACTGATGTAAATTACTGCAGAGCTCTATGAATTTCAGAAGTCCTTGGGAGCCAGTGAGAATTCCGTGATATTAATGTGCAAGACCCAGATACACACCAGGGTTTATATAACAACTACACGCGTTTGCACCAAGGGGAGGACGAGACAGATGCGCTCGCCTGGGCATGTGGGTGTTCAGATTGCTCTGCTCAGAAAACTACATATTTCTTTAAAAAAAGAAAATAAGAAACTATCACTTCAGCAGTGTCTGCTTAGGTTCATTGTTTGTTTGGGGTGTTTGTTTGTTTTACTCCAGAAAGTCCAAGGCTAGGGGAACAATTGTTGGCAGAAGATGTAAAGTGTAGTCATGTATTGCCCTCAAGGTGGGCTGTCAGATTCTAAAATACCAAAGTTTAATGTAAAACACACTTAAATCACCCAAATTGTCCATAAAGTACTGTGCGTGCTATTCTGGACAATAATACTATCCAAAGTAAATTCAGCCAAAAGGGCAGAACAGAAGTCAAGTCCATATACCAATTCCTGGCCCTTCAAGTATCTGTGCCTCAAAGGTAATCATTAAATGTCAAGAGATGTGGAGAATTCTTACTAAGTCCCCTGTGCTTCAACTGTTCTGTCTCTAAGGTGGGGGCAAGATTACTCCCCTGCTGGTTTTGTTAAAGCACAAAGAGAAGAATTCAAGAGATACCAGACATGGCCTTGACAGATTCTTCTGATTCTTATCAATTTGTATGTTTCCGGATTTTAATTATCCCAGAGAATTTTTATACCCCAAATCCTCAAGCTATAGTTTTCCTCTTTTCCCATTTCTTTAATTAACTCCTTGCAAAAGATTGTAGTTCACTTATTGTAATTACCTCTCTTCACTAAGTAGCCCCCCAGTTCCACGGAGGTCTGCAGTGAAGAAGGGCTGTTGTATTTTGATTCTCATTTCTGTATTCACACTTCCTACAGTCTTGCCTTGGAGTCCTGTTAACTCTCCTGCCTGGGACCTTGCATTTTACTCCTGGTTTTCAAGGGAAATGAAAATGGAAGTAACCTCTGCTTTCTCTTTTCTGTCTTTAAACTTGCTGAGTGTTTTACTTCTCAGATATACATTGTTTTTAATTTATAAGTATAGCTCTCTACCGTATAGTTAGATAATGAAAGGTGCCCATAGCACCTTTTACATGATAGCCATCTTAATAGGATTCTGGTTTGGATATTTTTCTCTTGAGTAGGAGATCTAACTGGACAGGTGAATTCAAAGGTTGGGCACCAGTGTTGCTGCATCCTAGTACCTAGATAGTGACCTACTATCCTAGAGTGGAAACTCCAATGGTAAAACTAAGTTTAGAATTCCTAGCCTTCCTTCTAGCAGCAGGTGCAGAAGCTGTCTTAAGATGTTCCTATTGTTCCAAAGAACTATAAAAACTTCTCCATCAGCATAATTGTGCACTGTATATAGAATGCTGAATATAAGACATATGTAAGAAAACTGTCATTCTTGGTCTTTAGATGGTATTATGCAAATCCCTCATGTATTTATATTCTTTTCAGTAGAATTCATTTTTACCTTTTAATTTCTTTCTTTTAAAATCTATATTTTCTTGATTTTTTTACAGAGAGGAAGGGAAAGGGATAGAGAGTTAGAAAAATCGATGAGAGAGAAACATCAATCAGCTGCCTCCTGCACACCCCCTACTGGGTATGTGCCCGCAACCAAGGTGCATGCCCTTGACCGGAATCGAACCCAGGACCCCTCACTCCGCAGTCCAGCGCTCTGTCCACTGAGCCAAACCAGTCAGGGCACCTTTTAATTTCTTTTTAACATTTGTTTCCTTCTTATGAGCACAGCACACATTCTCACTGGCCTTCTTGCACTTGATGTCTTTATGTGATGACACGTCTTTCCCTCATTTTTATAGATTTTGGCCCTATTTTCTGACTGCCAACCAACTTCATATTCCTGGTCTTTGGATTTTTTATATCTTCGCTTCTTTTTCTTTTTTATCATGTTGATCTTATTGTGTGTAAGAAAAACATACCCAGCACTAGTACTGCTATCCCTTTTTGTGGAGAAATCTCATTACCATCCTATGTAGTATTTCTTTAGTATAATAGTTTCAAGATTTTGGGTTAATATACCCAATGCCACCTACACAGATAGATTTCCTCCATCCTTGTCTGATCCCCTTTTTCTCCCATGAACTCAAATTGTCTCATTTACAAAAAAAAACCATTTATCTTTTTAAACATGATATATATATAAAAAAAACAACAATGATTTTCTGTAAAAATAAGTTTCACAATGCAAACATGACATACCTCCCAGCTGTTCCTCCTTTCATTTGAGCCTACCAATAAACAACCTACCAAATTATTTGCCCATAAATTCTTATATGGGCCTCCCACTACTTCTATGCATTATATTTCCTCCTTTAATTCTCAGTGGGGCCCTGACCGGTTTGGCTCAGTGGATGGAGCGTCGGCCTGTGGACTGAAGGGTCCCAGGTTCGATTCCGGTCAAGGGCATGTACCTGGGTTGCAGGCACATCCCTAGTGGCAGGTGTGCAGGAAGCAGCTGGTCGATGTTTCTCTCTCATCGATGTTTCTAACTCTCTATCCCTCTCCCGTCCTCTCTGTAAAAAATCAATAAAATATATTTAAAATAATAATAATAATAATTCTCAATGGGTTCAAAATATGAAACTCCTTCAGTATTCAAATTATTCTTTTGGGTTGCTCTTTGAAGCCATACCTTATTCATCTTGGTCATATCGGTGCCTGGGACATGCACAAATGATAAACATTCAAAAAATAAGAGTTGGAGTTAGTGTAATTGGGCACCAGGCTTAGAACCTAGCAATGTTCCTGGCACACAGTAAGTGTACAATATCGATTGTTGAATGAACTGATTGAACAGTAATGAGTTGAGTATCCTGAATTGATGCCGTAATCTGCTCCTTTGTGTTCCTAAAGGCTACTCTTTTCTTATTCTTGATCTTAAACATTTTTATTTATTCTTACTTTACCCTTTCTTTGTTCCCTTACCTCCTTGACCCTGACAATACAGGTTTATCTCTTTTCTTCTTTGACTATTAAAATTATTTCTTCTGTTATTGATTTACCTTTAAAATATCTATATTCTACAGAAATGAATTTGTTATGCTATGTAACTTTACTACGGTAATCTATACAGATTTAAAGTCTCTTTACACAATATAGCACCCAGCTTTATTTATTCCCTTGAGAATTTTCTTCAATTTTGTAATATATCCCACCTCTCACTGACATCTTAAAAGGGAAGCTTTATCCTCACTCTTATTTATCTCTCTTGTATTATTATTTTCCTCCTTTTCAAACGGAATCATGTACTGCTGTCTACCAAACATATTATTTAGACTCTCATTTAAACTTTTTCTTCATGTATTATGGCATCCACTTATTTAATTTTCAAAATATTTTTTGGCCGAAGCCGGTTTGGCTCAGTGGATGGAGCGTCGGCCTATGGCCTGAGAGGTCCCGGGTTCGGTTCCGGCCAGGGGGCATGTACCTGGGTTGCGGGCACGTTCCCAGTGGGAGATGTGCAGGAGGCAGCTGATCGATGTTTCTCTCTCATCGATGTTTCTAACTCTCCATCTCTCTCCCTTCTTCTCTGTGAAAAATCAATAAAATATATATATATATTTTGTTTGAAAGGGTTTTAAAATCTGTATTTTATATTTATTTTTATTGTTGAAAGTATTATATGTCCCCTTCCCTCCACCCCCAACTTACCCCCTCCACCTCTTCAGCCCCTCCCACTCAGAGCCTTCATCACACTATTGTCTTGTCAAAACCACTTCTTTTAGAATTATTTTTTTCTCAGTTTCAAAAGTAATATATGTTCATTGTAAAAAATGTAAAAATTAAAGAAAAACTGTATATATGCAAATTCAAGTCAACTCTGGATGGCAAATCATTTATATATATTAACAAAATTAAAATTATATTGTAATTTATTCCTTTATATTATGCTTTGAAAAAATTTATTAAATTTATTGGGTTGACATTGGTAATAAACTAATATAGGTTTGAAGTGTACAATTCTATGATACATCACCTCTATTCTGCATTATGTGATCACTACCCAAAGTCAAATCTCCTGCCTTCACCATATATTTGACCCACTTTACTCTTTACTACCTCCCTCTCACCCCCTCTTTCTCTTGTAACCACCATGCTGTCGTTGTTGTCTATGAATTTTTATTTGTTTTTCTTATTTGTTAATTTCTTCCTTTCAAATTAATATCCCAAATATGAGTGAAATCATGTGGTTATTGACCATTTCATCTAAATTACTTCACTTAGCATGATATTCTTCAAGATCCATCCATATTGCCACGAATGGCATTGTTTCATCTTTTCATTTGGCTGAGTAGTATTCTATTATATATGTGTACCACATCTTCTTTATCTAATCATCTATTGAAGGACACTCCAGTTGTTTCCATATCTTGGCCACCATAAATAATGCTGCAATGACCACCGGGATACATATTATCTTTACAAATAAATGTAAAAAATATGACAAGTTAGCAATGCAGTTTTATGTAAAGACAATAAAATTATGAACTGTGTTCATTTTGTTAATTTTTCTTGTTTTCCAAACTTTCTATCATGAGCATCATCTTGTATAGAGTGCTTTCTAACTTCCTATTTTCCTGAATACAGATGTGTTGAAATAACTTGTTATACTGGTTTGGTGCCTGACTTTTTTTTTTCATTTAAATTATGTTTTTCCAGTGTTCTCTATGGAAATAAAATCACAGAACTTCCAAAGGGTTTATTTGAAGGATTATTTTCCTTACAGCTACTGTAAGTATTTGATTGTTGCTGATCTGTCGAACCAAATGTTATATTTTGTCCGTGTGCCATTTCATATTTTCATGGGGGCTTCAGAAAAATTCGACCCAAAATGACATAGTTCCATAAAATGGAAAAGATTCGCCTAGTGCTAATATTGTTGACAGTTATTTATTTGAAGACACAATACTTTGAAATTGTCCCCAAACCTTTCTCTCCAGACTTGTCACGAATATATGCATTTTATCTGCTCTGTCATTTAATGCTTTTACAGTCCCTGCCCTTAGTGAAGCTTCTCTGGTTTGATTTAACAATAGTTGGAAAGGAGAAAAACATGGTGATATATTTATCCACCTTTGTGCAAAGAATCTGCAAGAGTGACAAGCTGGAATAACATCCCCCAGCACAAGGACGGTGTGCAGGAGGTCAGAACACAGCAGTGCACTCAAACTAATCTTTAGGAAGAGATTTCTCTGTAAATCCCTGGATTATATCTTTAAAGACCACTCTGCTTAGACAACAGCTAGGTCTCTTTTGCCTCAAAAAACCCATTTATTGTACATATTTATAAGACTAAGACTTGACCCCAGGTGTTTTAATTAATGCTTATATGAAAAGGAAATTAGAAAAAAATATACTGTTATTAAGATTGGCCCAGCTGCTGTGGATGCAAAGATGAGTGTGATGTAATTACTTCTCTCAACTAGTTCATAGTCAGTCTACTTTACAGTTTTCAAATGTATGATTTTACTTATATGTGGAATCTAAAGATCAATATAAACAAATAAACAAAACAGAAACAGGCTCATAGATACAGGAAACAGAGTGATGGTTGACAAAGTGGAGGGGGTTTGGGGGCTGGGTGAAAAAAGTGAAGGATTGAGAAGTACAGATTGGTAGTTACAGAATAGTCATGGGCATGTAAAGCACAGCATAGGCAATACAGTCAACATTATTGTAATAATTATGTATGGTGCTAGGTGAAATACTGGAAATGGGAACATTTTATAAAGTATATGATTGTCTAACCCAGTGATGGCGAACCTTTTGAGCTCGGCGTGTCAGTATTTTGAAAAACCCTAACTTAACTCTGGTGCCGTGTCACATATAGAAATTTTTTGATATTTGCAACCATAGTAAAACAAAGACTTATCTTTTTGATATTTATTTTATATATTTAAATGCCATTTCACGAAGAAAGATCAACCAAAAACTGAGTTCGCATGTCACCTATGACACGCGTGTCATAGGTTCACCATCACTGGTCTAACCACTATGCTGTACAACTCAAACTGATATAAAATAATATTGAATGTAAACAGTAATTGAAAAAAATTATAATAGAAAAGTCAATATCATAAAAATAATTTAATTTGGAATGTTATTTTTTTCATAGAGCAGCTGAATGGACTAGTGTTTTATGGCTTTTATTTTTTTCTTTATGGTGTCCTTGACCTCAGAAGGTGGGTCTCACCCACCTTCATCTATTGCAAAGCTCTACAGCTAGAGAATACATGTAATCACTTTTTATTGAATAAATGTATAAGTACCACTAGATTTGGGCTTTCTTTCAACTGTGTGAGCCTTGCTTTATCTTACACAACTCCAAATCTTCAACCTGTGGTGCCTAAATTATTACAGTTAAAATGTCCATGTTGAAATGAAGAGAAGTGTATTTCTCATTGGTTTTTTTCTCAAGGTCAGAAACTTGAAGGTAAGTCCAGTAGGTGCTACCCTTTAATCCTACGACTATTTGATCAAACAGACTATTGAACGCCAACAAGATAAACTGCCTGCGGGTAGATGCTTTCCAGGACCTGCACAACCTGAACCTTCTCTCCTTGTACGACAACAAGCTCCAGACCATCGCCAAGGGGACCTTCTCGCCTCTCCGGGCCATTCAGACCATGTATGTACATGCTGTTTGGATCATATTTGTTAACTGTTGTTTTCAGTCAAAACTGGGGAGTTGAGTTCCTCGCAAGTTGTGCATAAAAGTGTTCTGTGTGTGTTTCCGAAAGGCATTTGGCCCAAAACCCCTTTATTTGTGACTGCCATCTCAAGTGGCTCGCGGATTATCTCCACACCAACCCGATCGAGACCAGTGGTGCCCGCTGCACCAGCCCCCGGCGTCTGGCAAACAAAAGAATCGGACAGATCAAAAGCAAGAAATTCCGTTGTTCAGGTAATTTCTGACGTCATGTGGCATTCCCCCTGTGTCACCAACTACAGTGGTTACGGGACACCTAGAGACAGTTGGCCTTTGGCTGAATTACCAAATGTTATAGAATCGTATGTCTTTGTCTTTTATACAAATAGAAGAAAATAAAGAGAACCGTAAACACAATTCAGATAGCCCTCCTAGGTATACCATTTTTTTAACAGTAGATGAAGCAGAAGAAACAGGCTGCTGGCCAAGAAAAAAAAGATGCATGGCTACTTCACACTGTATTCCCAGGGTCCGAACTGAACTGGGGCCTCTTAGTTAACTCTCAGTGCCTTTGAAGCCTGTTAAATCCCATGTTTGTTGTAGTATTCTCCGTCGAGGAACCCCAGGTAATTAATCATGTTTTCATTGCTTCAGGAAATGAACTGAGACTTGGTCACATGATTTGCTCAGGCTCAGTAGTAGGGGGAAATGTCCTGATCCCTTACTGGATACTGACTTCTCATTTTGCATTCTCTTATTTTGAATAGGACTGTAAGGATACATTTTTTTTCCCAAAAGGCCACCTGCTAACATGTTAGGAATATTACATTTATTGATAGAAAGCTAACTCTAGATGCACTGTATTACTATTAAATAGAAAGCTTACTGCATTGAAACTTAGTATTTGCTTTGGTCTAATCTGTTCTATTTTCTTATGATAAAATACATTCTGTATGTTTTGAGTAGTATGCTACCTACCACTCCAGGCATAGTTCACATCCGGCAAGTTAATTCATACTAAAAAGCTAATAACCAGACAAAGCTGGTTGTTGTCCAAGGTTCTAGATGTATTTACTACTCACTGTACATTATTATACTTCAGCCCCTGCTGAAATGTACATGTTCACTTAATTACCTGTAGTAACTTTAGTCCATTCTTAATCTAATATAACTCATATCTCTGCTTGCTGACATTCAGGTACGTCTTCTATTTTTTGTCTCTTTTTTTATTTAGCTAAAGAGCAGTATTTCATTCCAGGTAGGTTTTGCTCGGTAGTAGGACTAACTACAGACACCCTTTCCTCACCTTAAAAAAATATAGCTTCTAAAACTTTGATATGCATGCTTTTGAAAGTACAGTGGGTGCTGTGTAGATAGATGTCCTCTGCATAGATCACTTATAGCCGTTTCCCGAACACCTGACCTTTGCATGCAGCGTCTGATGTTATAGATATTATTAAGCACCCACCTTTTTTCTCCCTCTCGCTCACTTTGGCACATTACCTAAAATTTCTCACAGTAGCTAAAATGTTTGAACCTATGGCCTTCTACTTAAACCATTTTCTCTCCTTACGTTGTATATCTGATCTTTCAACCTGTTTTTAAAATGTAGCTTGTTGAGCTGGTTTTAAAGACAGAGACTCCCTGTTGTCAAAGAGCTAGTTCCACATGAAATCAGCTACCAGCACACAGAATTGTGGTTTTCAGTCACGGGATTTACTTTTTTATAGTTCTCATACTAGAAAACTGTGACTTTTTGCTTGACTTGGCTTGCTGTTGCTTCACTTTTTATGCAAAAACAGCAGCTTCCTGCTGATTGAAATGCACTTACACTTGCTCTGTGACTTCACATCCTTGCACACCTGGGGTCACAGTTTAACTCCACAAAAGCAACATTGACGTGCATCCTGAAAGCATGAAAGTTCATGGGCACTGAGTGCCTTGAATAATTTAGGCTGATGAATGAATGATGAAATGTGCTTAGAAAAGGAATTGAAATGTTTTACCACTACAATCCTAACAGGATCAAGGCTGAGGATTCTAGAACTAGCTCTTTGAAATATGTTTTTATTTTTTTCCTTGCCTGCCAATTGTGTAAAATGCCTCTTGACTTGTTTTTTTAAATGCTTATATTTAAAAAATATATGTTAAGTATTGATTGATTGGCCACATTCACCATTTCCTGGGTATATTATAGACTATAAAATATTTTAACATCTATAAATAAAAATATATTCTGTAGTGTTAGTGTGCAAAACCCTATCTATTTTTTTTAAGAATTCTGGGTTTGGTCTCTCTTTTAAGGAGATAGGTATTGCTTGCCATTATTGAATTATTATTTGAATAATGTTATGCATTTAACAGATTTTGTTTTATTACTTATTTTGAGCTTGAATGATCAAATAATATTTTATATATTACATTGGCTAAATAAAAAGTAACATGTTGAACAGCGGTTGATTGGCTTTCACTGGCAATCTTTAAAATTCATTATTTTTACCTAATTTTTAAGAAGAAAGTTATCTGAAAGCTATTACTTACCCCCAAAAAAGTTATATTCTAAACACTAGAACACCTCTGGGATAAAACATTTATATTATTTAAATCCCAAAATTTTAGTGGTTAATATCATTGCTGCTAAATTATTTCATCTATTATATTTTAATATACTTCATTACTTACTATTACACTAAATATATTTGAAATATTTATTTTATTACATAATATATTATTTTAACCCAGGCATGTGCCCTTGACCAGAATCAAACCTGGGACCCTTCATTCCGCAGGCCAACACTCTATCCACTGAACCAAACCAGCAAGGGTTATTTTAAATATAATTCATTAAGAATTTAGAAATCAATATTTCAGTTCAGCAAATAAAGAACAAGTCAGGTTATATCAGTAAATTCTGATACATTTTGGCCCTTTATTGACAACAGCCAAAATAGGTTTTGGAAAATACCTTCTGTATCAGATATCACAGCTTAATTGTCAATATCTGATCATTTAATTTGCATTATTTAAAATAATAATTATAGAATTCAGGACTCAGAAGAATACTTTTTCCCAGCTTTAAATTAAAATTTGAGCCATGAAATAAGAATCACTGTCATTGTATTGAAGGTGGATTATTTTTAATGTAAGATACCTATTGTACCTTTATTTAGAGTTTGTTCCCAGTGTTTTCTGATTTTAATTTTAAAACAAAAGCTTCAACCATGGTACAACAGATTTTCAATAAATGTCATGGCATTAATTTCCAAATGTAATGAAACTATTATATTCAGCTTTGAAAACATTTATCTGATTTCTTTTTAACTGAATGACATTATTTATAAATTGGAAAGGTCATTCAAAAGCATGTTAGCCACAACCTAAGGATTAATGCAAACATGCTCATGATAGTCCTTGCAGCTCTCCATGATTCGTTTCTCACTTAATTTCACATGTTTACTTGCCTACCACTGTTCTGTCTGGCATTCTAGATATTACCGTGATAACTCAAAAGAAAATCTATCTTGCAGAGAATTCATCTTTTCAAGGAATTGACAAGGGCTTAATTTGTGCTGTGCATCTTGGATGCCATTGCTTTTCCTGCAAGACCCCTTTGCTTCAAAAAATTATTACAAAAGTTTACAAAGCACATGCCATTCCCCGATCATTGCCACAGTAAGAAAAGAAGAAAGAGACCTTAGTTAGTTGTATATATATATATATATATGCCAATTAATCTTAACGGGGATTACTGTCTTTCTTTCCTTCTTGGTGATTTTTAATTTTGCAGGAGTTCACCATTTGGGCTGTAAGTAAAAGTGTCTGATCTGAAACATACTATCCTCCCTTTTCAATCCTGATGTACCTTCTAGTCTCCGTCTTTTGTGCCCTTTTTTTTCCCCCAAGAAGAAACCACAGATCTTTTGAGCTTCTCTGTTGTCCTTATATCTCACCTCCAACTTCTTCCTGGATGTTGATCCCGAAAGCGGTTGTTTCCATTCTGCAGCTCTGAGGGACGGGGGAGGCACCCTTCCGTGTAGCCCCTTTGTGTTTCCAGGAACCCTCGGTAGTAAGGCTCTCACTACGGTCATAGGCCTTCTATGGGACGGATGCATGTTACGTACACAGTACAACATCTCAAGAACGTCTGTAGCTTCTCTCCTGCTTCCCTTCATCTTTCCTCTCCGTCTTACCCCTGGCCTAGTGGATGGTGTAGTGATGATGTAGCGAGATTTTCTGTTGTGCTTGATCTAACCATGTGGTTGCCAGGTATGAGTAAAACATGGTTCCGTCAAGCACCATGGAACGTCACGCAGCTTTCTACAGCATGGCAAGCTGCTGAGGCTTAATTCAGGATTGACTGGTCTCTCTTGATACAATCAAAATGAAAAAAAAAAAAAATGAGGGCCTTGGAGGCATTTCTGAAGAGTATGTGAGAGGGAGAGAATAATCAAAGACCATAGAAAAATTAAAAACCTGAGTACATCTATTTGCCTGGAAAGCCCTAATTTTAAAATGATATATAGGGAGATGTGGATGACTGGATACAGTTTAAATTCTTGACGCTGAGAAAAAAAAAATCTGTTTAACAACGAAATAGCCATTGTGTGCTTAGCTGTCAAATAGGCTAGAATGGCTCAGAACCGGATCAGCAGACAGTACCGCTGTGAAAAGCTCATCTCTATTAATGTTTCCTGTCCTGTGAATCTAGTTACTCTCTTTTCCAGCAAATTCCGAGCCCTTGTTTTAACCCTCTCCTGACATCCATTGACCAAATTCCCCCAAGTTGTCTCCCTGCTGCATAATCTATAGTTATCTTCCTTTTTTCCTCCTACAAATTAACAAGCATTCTGACCTTTAGACTCAGTATCTCTTTTATTTTATTTTTCTTGGCTTGACTCCCCAATAGGTACCGAAGATTATCGATCAAAATTAAGTGGGGACTGCTTTGCAGACTTGGCTTGCCCTGAAAAGTGCCGCTGCGAAGGGACCACAGTCGATTGCTCCAATCAAAAGCTTGCCAAAATCCCAGACCACATTCCCCAGTACACTGCGGAACTGTAAGTCCCTCTCCCCCCAGAATCCCAGACCACATTCCCAGTACACATCCCCCAGTACACATCCCCCAGTACACATCCCCCAGTACACATTCCCCAGTGCACATCCCCCAGTACACATCCCCCAGGACACATCCCCCAGTACACATCCCCCAGTGCACATCCCCCAGTGCACATCCCCCAGTACATATCCCCCAGTACACATTCCCCAGTGCACATCCCCCAGTACACATCCCCAGGACACATCCCCCAGTACACATCTCCCAGTACACACCCCCCAGTACATATCCCCCAGTACACATCCCCCAGTACACATCCCCAGGACACATCCCCCAGTACACATCCCCCAGTACACACCCCCCAGTACATATCCCCCAGTACACATCCCCCAGTACACATCCCCCAGGACACATCCCCCAGGACACATCCCCCAGTACACATCCCCCAGTACACATCCCCCAGTACACATTCCCCAGTACACATCCCCCAGTACACATCCCCCAGTACACATCCCCAGTACACATCCCCAGGACACATCCCCCAGTACACATCTCCCAGTACACACCCCCCAGTACATATCCCCCAGTACACATCCCCCAGTACACATCCCCCAGGACACATCCCCCAGTACACATCTCCCAGTACACACCCCCCAGTACATATCCCCCAGGACACATCCCCCAGGACACATCCCCCAGTACACATCTCCCAGTACACACCCCCCAGTACACATCCCCCAGTACACATCCCCCAGGACACATCCCCCAGTACACATCTCCCAGTACACACCCCCCAGTACACATCCCCCAGTACACATCCCCCAGGACACATCCCCCAGTACACATCCCCCAGTACACATCTCCCAGGACACATCCCCCAGGACACATCCCCCAGGACACATCCCCCAGTACATATCCCCCAGGACACATCCCCCAGTACACATCCCCCAGGACACATCCCCCAGTACACATCCCCCAGTACACATTCCCCAGTACATATCCCCCAGTACACATTCCCCAGTGCACATCCCCCAGTACACATCCCCAGGACACATCCCCCAGTACACATCTCCCAGTACACACCCCCCAGTACATATCCCCCAGTACACATCCCCCAGGACACATCCCCCAGGACACATCCCCCAGTACACATCCCCCAGTACACATTCCCCAGTACACATCCCCCAGTACACATCCCCCAGTACACATCCCCAGTACACATCCCCAGTACACATCCCCAGGACACATCCCCCAGTACACATCTCCCAGTACACACCCCCCAGTACATATCCCCCAGTACACATCCCCCAGTACACATCCCCCAGGACACATCCCCCAGTACACATCTCCCAGTACACACCCCCCAGTACACATCCCCCAGTACACATCCCCCAGGACACATCCCCCAGTACACATCTCCCAGGACACATCCCCCAGGACATATCTCCCAGTACACACCCCCCAGTACACATCCCCCAGTACACATCCCCCAGGACACACCCCCCAGTACATATCCCCCAGTACACATCCCCCAGGACACATCCCCCAGTACACATCTCCCAGTACACAACCCCCAGTACACATCCCCCAGTACACATCCCCCAGGACACATCCCCCAGTACACATCCCCCAGTACACATCTCCCAGGACACATCCCCCAGGACACATCCCCCAGGACACATCCCCCAGTACATATCCCCCAGGACACATCCCCCAGTACACATCCCCCAGGACACATCCCCCAGTACACATCCCCCAGTACACATTCCCCAGTACATATCCCCCAGTACACATTCCCCAGTGCACATCCCCCAGTACACATCCCCAGGACACATCCCCCAGTACACATCCCCCAGTACACACCCCCCAGTACATATCCCCCAGTACACATCCCCCAGTACACATCCCCAGGACACATCCCCCAGTACACATCCCCCAGTACACATCCCCCAGGACACATCCCCCAGGACACATTCCCAGTACACATTCTCAGTGCACATCCCCAGTACACATCCCCAGTGCACATCCCCCAGTGCACATCCCCCAGTACACATCCCCCAGTACACATTCTCCAGTACACATTTCCAGTGCACATCCCCCAGTACACATTCCCAGTACACATTCCCAGTACACATCCCCCAGTACACATCCCCCAGTACACATCCCCCAGGCCACATCCCCCAGTACACATTCCCAGTACACATTCTCAGTGCACATCCCCAGTACACATCCCCAGTGCACATCCCCCAGTGCACATCCCCCAGTACACATCCCCCAGTACACATTCTCCAGTACACATTTCCAGTGCACATCCCCCAGTACACATCCCCCAGGACACATCCCCCAGTACACATTCCCAGTACACATCCCTCAGTACACATCCCCCAGTACACATTCTCCAGTACACATTCCCAGTGCACATCCCCCAGTACACATCCCCCAGTACACATCCCCCAGTACACATTCTCCAGTACACTGCAGAACTGTAAGTCCCTCTTCCTACAGAATCTAGATTGGGATGGAGGAAACAAAAGCATCAAAATAGTAAGATTTTTGTCTTGCCCTTTTATTCTCAATAATTACATTGATCTTTGTTAATACACATTTGCATAACTCTTCTATGTACAAGAATATACATGTATATATATATGTGTGTGTGTGTATAATATATACATATATATTATATAAATCCTCATATGAGGATATGTTTATTGATTTTAGATAGATATTAAGTGAGAAAGAGAAAGAGAGAAATATTGGTGTGATTGGTGTGTGAGAGAAACATCCATCAGTTGCCTCCTATATGAGCCCTGCCTGGGAATCTAACCCATGACCTTTTGGTGTATGGGATGATGCTCCAACTAACTGAGCCACCCAGCCAGAGCCAAGAATATTTTAGAGGCTATCTTACTTCTTCTTTCTGGCCCAAGATACACTTACAGAAATTAATTTATCTCTCAAAAATCTAGCTAGTACCTAGTAATACTACTACTAATAGCATTCACTTGATATTTAATTCTTAGGCATTATTTATGCCCAAACCCATTTCTAAA
This sequence comes from Myotis yumanensis, assembly GCF_028538775.1. NCBI lineage: Eukaryota > Metazoa > Chordata > Mammalia > Chiroptera > Vespertilionidae > Myotis > Myotis yumanensis. The sequence continues at coordinate 229,362,332 of NW_027223752.1, read as the reverse complement.
CAATGCATAGATGTTTTGCATAGTTAGTCTTTACAGCAACCATATAAAGTAGTTTGAGAATCACCATTTTGACTGTTCATTATGAATTGGAAAAGACAACCTTTTTTATCTGCTTTATTATCTCACGGACTCATGGCTGGAAGGATTCGGTGATTATCAGGTATTAAAACACAAAGGGTAGCATAGCAGGAAAAGCTGAAAAGACAGAGTGCGATCAGATTTATATTTATCACCCTAACAAAGGGCCTGGCACATGCTTGCTGCTAAAATATGTTCCTTGAATCATTTATAGGTACTATGCTGTGGACATTTTGCCTTTACTGACTTCTCTAAGTGAGACGGTTAATGTTAGTATTCTAAAAAATCCAAGAAAAGCCTGGTGAAATCTCATCATTTTCTAAACATCGTAGCCATGTTTATATGTAGCACCATCTGGTATCTGTCATTATCCACTTTGCATAGTTGCTTGTCTTTCTGTGCATGCATAATCCTTTTGTCTTCAACGAGATTACGGCCCCTCCATGGCAGGGACTGTGTTTTATAGTTGATCTCCCACTGTGTCTAAACTCGTGCCTGTTACTTAATGAATTTTGAGCAATTGGAATAATTAAAAATAATGGAATGCTTTCAGAGAGATGACAGAAACTAGCTCCCCGTGATGATAGTGGTGCTTTTTTATTCCTGTTAGTTCATTAAGCTATTCCAGAGCTCTGGGACTTCTAGAAAGTCATGGAGAGCATGCAGCCAAAGCCCTGAACTCTGTTTTTACAGTCGTGTTGGGAGCTATGCTTATTGCCTATAATACTACAAACAGTAAATCCAAATCCCATCTTTCAGCATGAGAATGCGTTAAGGAGGCTTACTTGTCAATCAAGAATTGTATTAGAAGCAGGGCTGTGTGTGTCTTAAGAAATTAAGAATTTTTTAAAAAAATTATACATTTAAAAATTAGCACCTGGAAGAAAATATTTGCAAACCATATATATTATGATAAAAGACTCCTATCCAGAATGAATAAGGAATTCTTACAACTTAATCATGAAATTAAGGAATAAAAATGTACATTATCCAATTAAAAAGTAGTCAATTACTTGTATGGACATATCTCCAAAGAAGATATACAAATGGCCAATAAGCACATGAAAAAATGCTCAGTATCAGTAGGCATTAGGGAAATACAAATCAAAACCACTAAGCGGTAACACTTCCCACCCACTAGAATGGCCATTAAAGCGACCACAAAAAAATAACAATAATAAGTGAAAGAAATAGGACCCCTCATACATTGCTGCTGGGACTTTAAAATAATGCAGGCCCTTTGGGAAGAAAGTTTGGCTATTTCTCAGTTAGACCTCAATTTCCCATGTGACCCAGCAATTTCACACAGATGTAAGGACTGAAAATATATGTCCACGGAAAAACTTGTGCACTGATGTTCAGAGCAGCATTATTTATAATAATCTAAAAGTGGAAGCAGACCAAATCTTCATCTACTGATAAATGAATAAACTTAATGTGGTATGTCCATACAATGGAGGAGTATTTGGCTGTAAAAAGGAATGAACTATTGATAAATGCTAAACTTGGATGAATCTTGTAACATTATTCAAAGTAAAAAACAACACAGAAGGCCACATTTAATATGATTCCATTTATATGGAATGACCAGAATGGGAAAATCCATGGAAACAGAAAGTAAATTAGTGGTGGCCAAGAAGTGAGGTAGCATGGGAACAAATTGAGAGTGATTTCTAACGGGTATGGGACTTCTTTTTTGGGTGATGAATATATTCTGGAATTAAGTAGCAAAAATGGTGTCACAATTTTGTGAATATACTAAGCGCCACTGAATTATATACTTCAAAAGGGTGAACTTCATGGCATATACATTATATAACACTAAAGCCTTTAAATAAAAATTATGGAGTAAGTGATTAGGAAAAAAAAAATGGCCTAAAATGCTTTCTTAGGGAGGGGACAGTAAAAATAAAGCTTGTGATAAGAGAGTTTAATCTGATTTTCAATTATTGGCTTTCTCTGCTATGTGCTTCTTATATATTTTATTTTGATCATTAAAATTTGAGTGAAATGGGGAAAAATTCAGTACAGTTGGCCTTACATAGTCTTGGGTTCTATATCTGCAAATTTAAATAACCTTAGGTCAAAAATATTTTTTAAAGTTACTTTGCTGCTGACATGTCCTACTCACACATAGTTAGGCTTACAGTGGTGGCCAGTTCCAAAGGTGAAACATCTACAGGCATATTTCCTTGTTATTATTCTCTAAACAATACAACGTGACATCTATTTACATAGCATTTACATTGTATAAGGTATTATAAGTAATGGAGAGATGATTTAATGTAATCAGGAAGATGTGTGTAAGTTATATACTAATACCTCATCATTTTATATAAGGGACTTGAGCACCCGTGGATTTTGGTATGTATGGGGGTCCTGGGACCAATCCTCCATGGATATTGAGGGCGCTAGGGCATTTCCCACAGATCTTCCATGATATGTGTCCTATAGTTTGCTTCAGGGTCGTAATCAAATAATGGTATCCCTCTGTATGAGAAATAAAACACAATCCCTTCCTGACCCTTGGTGTTGAAACGTCGCTCTTTCTCTTTCTCTAGGCGTCTCAATAATAATGAATTCACCGTGTTGGAAGCTACAGGAATCTTCAAGAAACTTCCTCAGTTACGTAAAATGTAAGCCGTGCATTAGCCATCTTTGTGAATTTCTGTTGAGTTTTGTTGTGTTTTCCCCACCCCTTGGCAGTTTTATTTCGATTTCTTTGGAAATTGGAAAATATAAAAAATCCAAAGGAATGTTCCTATAATGACTACCTGTGGCACGAATTGAGGGTAATCTCTGAGAGGAACCAGAGTAATTGGCATTTTTCTGTATATTCCAATGATGCCAACTCCATTTCCCTAGCAGAGCAGTGGCATCTTTCTGTAGCTCAGACAGCTGGTCTGCTGTGGGCCCACAGCAGGAATCCAGCATCTAAGCACATGGGTGGGCGGGGGGGGGCAGTCATGTGTTGTAACTTCCTGTGCTATTCCCCAAACCGTGCTGTTATTTCTCTTTCAGCACTTTCATGTCAACTATTTGACTTTTTGCTTCATTAAACTTTCATTAGGAGATAGTCAAAATTAATAATTGCTAAACTGGCTTGATAGCTCATCTGTGTGACTACATATCTACAACTCATATTTCAAAGTAATTTTCTCAGTTCAGCAGTTTCAGCAACATTCAAAACAGTACTCCACCCCCCTGAGAATGAGGGGAGGGAGACACAGGGCAGAGGCCAAGAGTCCATGGAGCACCCTCCACATATGAGAGAGGGAAGGAGCATTCTTCCATGATACCCGTGCTCTTGTACAAGTAACTGGCCCACGGTCACATACACTATAAGAGGCAGAGAGGACTAAAACTACTTTTGTGTGCTTGACCCCCGGGTTATATACTGTCTCCCAAAGAGTTTCTACTGGCTTAGTTGTCCTCCTTTTTCTCTGACATGAACTGCTCTTTTGTTGTTGTTGTTGTTATTGTTTAGCTATAAGGTTCCCTTCTATCCAATATATATTTTTTGAGAAGCTACTATGGGCAATGCTCTGAGAGGCATAAAATGGTACATAAAAATCGCCCTTGTTCTGTGGACATTCCTGGTCTTGGAATGAGCAGTGAGAAAGAGAAAGAGGGAACAGATAGAAAGGTGTTGCCTCAACTGGACATCCAGGAAAACATTGCAGTCTTTCGTATCACACGAAATTCTGACAGTGGAGTTGGTTGTTTTGACCCATTTTTACATGAGAAATTTCCCTGGGAACAAACTTATATCTGGATATATCTCTGAAGCTATGTAAATGCTGGTATATTTTAGCCCAGCCTCCTTTTTACTCAGTTGCCTTCTTTTAGTCGTTAATTCAGGAACACTTCTTCATCAGGAGCATTTCTTTGAAAAGTTCCTCATTAGTTTTGTGGCAAACAAAGGTTTATTCAACTCAATACCTGACCTCAAGAATTGTATACTCCTAGAGACCCATTCAGATCATGTTGACAATGACCAGGCTGGTATTTTTCACCATAAACATTGCCCCTCAGAAGTGTTACGGCTTTGGCTTGGTAAAATCCCAAAGCGGTGTCCCCTCAGAGCCCTGGGCAGGGCAGAGATTGGAGATGGTGGGAGACTGTTCAGCAGGAGAAAATGATCAAACATGTCTCGGTGCCCTCATTGTGAGAAAGAGATTGTGTAAAACCTGTGTTTCAACACTTTTTATTTAGAAACTTTAGCAACAATAAGATTACAGACATTGAAGAGGGAGCTTTCGAAGGAGCATCTGGTGTAAATGAAATACTTCTCACTAGTAATCGTTTGGAAAATGTGCAGCATAAGATGTTCAAGGGATTGGAAAGCCTCAAAACATTGTAAGTATTCTCATCGCGTTGTGATTCTTCTACAGGATTGTACTTCATGGTCATTACAATCCTGGGAGGGGATGGAGATTCCATTCTTCCTCATCACCCCAGCCATAGCGCTTTCTCTTTCTCTCTCTCTCTCTCTCTCTCTCTCTCTCTCTCTCTCTCTCTCTCATACACACACACACACACACACACACACACACACACACGTTGTTTGTGGATGCAGATTGTCTGTTCCTCTAATACCTTGACTTCTGCATGTTGCCTGCAGAAGAGGAAAAGGGTCTCTCCTGGCTGCGATTCCACAACAAGGTCTTTGCTCTACTCCTTGTGGAGCTTAAATCCTCTGATCAGCCTCAGAACAATGGTTCTTCTTCCTTTTCCTCAAATCCCTCCTTCTAAGACTCTGTCTTAGACCCAGGTCCCTGGCTTCAGCATCTGCTCCAGCCCCCTGGCAGAATATCATTTCATCTGGGGAACCCCTCTGGCTGCCCTGCAAGGTCTTAGTGCAAAAGACACTGACTGGTGTTGGAATTTTGACTACCAATTTCAAAGCAAATGTGCTAAAGGTTACGAGTACTCACTTGCCCCGGGGTTGTGAGCTTGGGGAAAAGAAATTCTGTATGTTTCTAAAAGGTTGCTGGTTAAGGAGGATGGAATCGGATTGATTCCTAAGGACAACGCTAGAGTGACTTGGATTTCTACAGAGCACTTGTGTACTTTTCATAATCTCCAAAGTATGTAATTATGTTTGACAAAAGTGGTGGCCTGAACATTGGGAGAGACACAAAGCAAACTCTGAAGACAGCAGGAAACTCTTTGTCACCAAGCTGCAGCCCTAGGCAATGGTAATGGAGGGGGGCCCCAGCTCCACTGTCTCCCCTAAACCCTCTCCTCTCCCTCAGCCCTCAGAGCCACAACCAGGGCACTGAGAGCCTGGAAGTCCATGGCCTGCTCTTTAACACGGGCAGAGAGCTCTCCTCCAGTCAGTGGGGATGTTACTGGCATCCCAATTTCAAATCCTGCTCAACAGCCTCTGCCCAGGGAAGTAGAATAGTGCTGCTTGAGGCACAGCCTGGAACCTAACCATCCGGCAGGACCCAGCTGCCACCTGCTGACCCCTCTCGTGGGTAACTTGGAGCCTCTTCAAGATGTTATGCAAATATTCAAATATTCCTTCAAACTTTTAGGACAGAGATACTGAGTGTGTAGAAGAAGGCAGAAAAGTTATACCACGGGTGGCTGCATCTACTCGTGCCCCTGCTCCCCACCCCCAAGCTGTCTCAGGTAACTCAGCAAAACCCAGATCCTGCAGCAAGCAGAATTCTTCCTTCGGAGACAATAGTTGAGGGACTCCTTGTCATTGGAACCTTCTCCTTGAATGGGCAGTAGGAGGAGCAGGAACTGTAACCCCAACTGTATTGGTCTGTCCTGGGCTGCCGTCGTGAGAAACCAGACCGGATGACTTAAACAACAGGAATTTGTTTTCTCACAGTTCTGGAAGTCCAAGGTCAAGGTGCTGAGAGGGTTGGTTTCTGGGGAGGGCTCTTTTGTTGGCTTTCAGATTGCCATCTTTTCGCTGTGTTTTCATTGACCTTCCCTCTGTGCCTGGGGGGACAGAGAGCTCTGTGTCCCTTTCTCTTACAAGGACACCAGTCCTATCCTATTAGGGCCCCGCCCATAAGATCTCATTTAACCTTATCTACCTCCCTAAAAGCCCTCTTTCCAATGCAATCACATTGGGTATCAAGGGCTTCAACATATGAATTTTAGAGGAACACAGCTCCATTCATAACACCACAGCAAAGACCTTATCAAAACATCTCTTCTGACTAGTTTCATTCACAGGATTCATCTTTCTCCTTCATTATGTTCCTAGCCCTGTTTTTGTACCTCTTAAGTTTGGGCACCTCAGCCAGACATCCAACTGGCTCACTCCTTAATCACACTGTATCACAACGAACATAATGGAGCATTCAGAGCCAAGCTCGGGGTAGTCAGAGGCCTCAGGCAGCTTTATCTGGACCTTATATTCCACTCAGTGGTAACTTTCAGCTTGGACCTATAAAGATTTTCGCAAGACACCCCCACTGTCCCCCGAGTTCTTAACCCTCCGGGACTACTAAATCTCTTAGCAGTGCATGTCCATATTTCAGTGAGTCTTGGTTTGAATCCCTGCTCCCAGGTGAAATGTGGTAGGGATTTTTGTAGTGACAGAAAGCTAAGCTTTCTTCAACTCCTTCCAGGCGTTCCTCACTCCAACAAGAGTGAAACCAAGTGCTCTTCATTCTTCATGGTGAAGGGTGGAGCTGATAGAAATACTTTCCGTTGTGCCCTTGTGCCATCGCATAAAATGATGTCTTCATGAGGGCTTCATCCTTTCTTCTTACCCATGAGTTGGCAGGATGCAGAAGTGGGTGTTTCTTATTTATTCTAGGAATTTAAAGGAACACTTTGGTGTTCATTTGTTCTGCCTCTTTTTTTTTTTACATCTTGCAATCTTCAGAGTCATCAACTGACAATTAGAAAAATTAAGGGAAAGAAATGAACTTTTCAGCATTTCTGAGTACGACTTATGGCAATGACTCATTTTGACGTGGGGATTTTAGAAACCTTCTGCAATTTTTCTAAGCCCCACAAATAATCAGTTTAAAAAAAAAAATCAAGAACAGAGCCAAAACTTGAGCACAGTGTTAATCCTATTAATAATAATGACTAAAAAAAAAAAAAAAAGGAAAAGAAAAAGAAAAAAAAAATGGTCAGAATTGTTTAAAGAGAAGACCCATTTCACCTTCACTGTGAACAACTGAGATCTTTATTGCTTCTTTTGAGTTCTGGACTTAAAACAATGAAGCAGTTTTCATAATTAAAATGATGTGTGCAGGCTCTGTGGATGCTCAGTCAAGTTTGACTCCCCCGCTGATGTTGACACTGACTTGGCCTGTAATGCCCTTGAGATGCCCTTCGTCCTTCATCTGCTGTGGTTATTGATTCTGTTCTGCCTCCTTTCTGTTCAGCCTTCAATGCAGTACTGCAGTGAATACACAGATCACAGGGCCTTACGGGCTTACAGAGCTGCAGGTGCCTTAGGACGTTATGTAATCAGGCAAACAAAATTATGACATCCAAGGGACGCATCCTCCCCTCATCAGGTGGGGTTGGAAATCCACACCTAGGCTCACCTTGCTTTTTGTACCTGAGGGTAATCATTATTTTATTTTTGCACAAGGCTCTCAGTACATAGCCACAGGGCTTCCTAATGACTAGAGAACATTCAGGAAACCGTCCTGACTGCTACAGATTTGCAAAGAGGGTTATCTTGGTCCTCAAATGGGCAAAAGTGATTGCCTGATGCTTTATCTCCATAACAGTGTTCTCTTTTTCCCCCCTCAGGATGTTGAGAAGTAATCGCATCAGCTGTGTGGGGAATGACAGCTTCAGAGGGCTGAGTTCTGTGCGGCTGCTTTCCTTATATGATAATCAAATTACTACGATTGCACCAGGGGCCTTTGACACTCTCCATTCCTTATCTACTCTGTGAGTATGAAAAATAGTCTTCGTCTGTGCATTACTTGGGTCTCTGTGTTACATTTATTACTTTCATTGATAGCACTTTAATGCACTGTTAAGCATTTCATAAAAATGTGATCAAGGATTAAGTGGTGGTGGTGTTTTGTTTTGTGGTGTGTTTTTTTTTTTAAGACAAATTTCTTCATGTTAAACTTATTTTAACTTTCTCTAAAAAGATTGCCTACTATCTTATATGAAAATGTAACCAAGATCATAGTATTGTTCAATCAGTTTTTTTTTTAATAATAATGTGCTGTGGCTTCATTTTGAAATTTTAATTTTATTATAACTCGACTGTGCTGCAAGCAAAGGAAATGCTGTCGCTTTCCCTGAGTGTTCCTGAACGGGCATCTCTTCAGTATAAGTATCATCCAAACAGAGTTGATAGGGTCATTTCCACCACCCCATGCTCAAGGGCCATTCACAGTGACAGGGGCTGTATCGGGGTGGCCTGACCAGCAAGAAGGGCTGTTCACTAGAGGGCGTTAACTGTGACATTAGGAAAATATTAAAGAAATAGGTTGAGCCTTTCCAGAAGGATATGTTATGTAGGTTAGGTCTAGACCCATAACTTAGAAAGTGTCAAACACACACACATACACCCTCTCCGAACAATGCATTGCAAGCATATTACATATCACTATCTAAGAAGCAGTGTTTGAAAATATAAATCTTACAAATCAAATCAGATTTCCCTGTAATGGTGACATACTAGTCTCACTCTAAGGTAGTTAGAAAGAACAAAAAAAGAAGGGGGGGGGGGGGGAGCATGTTCAACATAGTTCAAGTCGCTGAAGAAATAATTTGAGGAAAGCATCCCTCCATCAGGAAAGTACTTAATCCCCTTCCCACATAAAGTGCGACATTTTACATGGGTGACTAATTTGTGCGTATTAAACATGGCATGTTTATAAATAATGGGATCGTCAATAGGTTTGTGCTGAAGTGGTGAGATGCCAAAAGTGCGGAGATTTGTAGAAGTGAATTCATTTTTATAACTGGCATTTAATCAACTCAGCTGTCAGCTTCGATGGGAAACCTATTCTCTTGAGCAAATAAGAAATGGAAATCTTGAAATGACAAATTAATGAAATAGCTGTTGTCAGGTTAAACTCAATAATATAAGGTAATCAGCCTTCATCTTTATATTAAGTTGCTGCATTATCAGGGCAGGGGAGTCTGACAGCAGCTCAGACCTCAGACAAGTTTAAATGATCTCTAAATGAGCTATCCCTCAGGATCCACTGCATAAGCCCGAAATTGCTGCTTTCACTTTATTTTTTGCATGAAATTATTTGAAAGAATTCCGCATATGAAAGTCTTGTTATTTTGTAAATTTTACACATACATATTTTAGCAAAAAAAAAATGCATCCCATATATTGTGATGGGGTATGAATCGGGGGCTGGGGGGGAATATGAAACATAAGGAACCATTTCAGCAGAAATCGTGTGGGAAATGGTAGCATGGGGTTTTGAGAAATAAGGAGGTGAAACCCTGACTGAACTCAACTCTGCATTGCTTGCATGTGGCGCTTAGAAACCTCTTGGCCAATCCTTTCAACTGTAACTGCTACCTGGCTTGGTTGGGAGAATGGCTCCGGAAGAAAAGAATTGTAACGGGCAACCCTCGCTGTCAGAAACCCTACTTCCTCAAGGAGATCCCCATCCAGGATGTGGCCATTCAAGACTTCACCTGCGATGATGGTAAGAAGGCCGCGCCCAGCCTGTGGTCCCCAGGCGTCCAGTGACTGTGCTGATGCTGAGGGTGCCGCTGCCAGCGTATCCGTCCAAAGATAGTCCTGGCGCATCTTTTTTGTTGCTTTGTTATGTTTTAGCCAAAGGATACTTCCTTTCTCAGAGGGCACCTTCCTATCCAAATCTACTTTGTGCTTTTGAAGGCTGTAGATTTTCCAATTTCCAACTGGCAGTTGGTACTGTTTTTACAGCTTCATTTTAACATTTCTTTATTACCCTAAGCATCTCTTCTAGTAGCTATCATTTCCAAATGAGAAAAGCAATTGACTTCTAAAATAGAAATGCTAGGAAATCCAACAAAAGTAATAATTTTCGCTTTTTCATGCACTCTATGTATCATGGCATTTTATTGGAGTAACCCTGTCAGTACGCGAAACAGGTTCTGTAATTATTGCCAGTGAATGCAGAACTGATTTGAGTTCATACTTTAAAATGAGGGACCCTGCTCAGCCGGCATGGCTCAGTGGTTGAATATCGACCTATGAACCAGGAGGTCAGGGTTTGATTCCCAGTCAGGGCACATGCCCAGGTTTGCTGGATCCCCAGTGTGGGGCATGCAGAAAGCAGCCGATCGATGATTCTCTCTCATCATTGATGTTTCTATCTCTCTCTCCCTCCCTCTCCCTTCTGCTCAGAAATCAATACAAATATATTTTTAAAAATGAGGGACCCATACCATTTTTGCAAAACATTTGAAATAATTCTGTCTCTTTATGCCTCTTCACGTCTGTCTCCTTAATTCAGTCAACACATAGATTCTAATTAAAAGTATAATTTATATAAATAACTGCACAAAGACAGTAACTATTATCATTGTATTGATGATACACCCTGGACATTATTTTCTGGAATTCTGCCCTCAGCTGTCTGGAAACGGAGCTGTATGAAACGTATGGTGTCTGTCAATCCTTACTGCCCTCCACATCAGTGATCGTATGGCCCGAGATGGGTGCTTGTTACGTTAATGTAAAGCCGTAAAATCATTTCTAACCTCTTCGAAGCTGCAAATCTGGGTTTTCCTGTATGTCTTTTGGCAATTTAGGAAATGATGACAATAGCTGTTCCCCACTGTCCCGCTGTCCCGCGGAGTGCACCTGCTTGGACACAGTGGTCCGATGTAGCAACAAGGGCTTGAAGGGTTTGCCCAAAGGAATCCCAAGAGATGTCACTGAATTGTAAGTAAAAGCTTGTCTTTCTTTTTTTTCTGAGTAATTAATATGTCATACTCCAAGAGAAATGGACTTGACACTGAAGTTTTTACAGTGCTGTTTGCAGATTACATTCTAGGGGTCAATAATTAGTATCACATAAAACCTTAAACAAATAATACGAAAGCTAGTTCTGAGGCCTTGGGAAATGCCGGCTGTGTGTGTTTCTCTTCTTTCGCTGCAGGATTTCTCAGTGCCTTTAGTATGCCAAGGTGCACTGTGGAGCTCCAAGAGTGGGTGGTAAAATGTGAGGTAGCTCCCATACTTACTTGTTTCTATAGCCCTTTTGCCATGGAGTATGTTGCAAGACTAATGTCCCATCCAGTGCACCGTGGGAAATGCTGTATATTTAGTTTATCTACAATGTCAGGATATCCCATTTGGTTAAGTATCCCTTAGCACTGTGTCTCCTGGGAGAACATCTCACCATATGTGGTGCATTAACATCTGGGAGGTGGGAGAAGCTGGCATAATCCTGAAAAAGAAATGTGTGACTACCCTTTGGACTTGAATCAGAGTCCCTCGGTTTGTAAAGGGTGTGGGGCCAGTTATCGCTAACATTTTCATTACTGACATTTAACCACAGAGTACATTGCCAAGGCACAATATCCAGACACTAAGCACCACCCACACCTCCTTAGCGGCCTCGTGCTATGTGCTGCTCTGTGTGGGAAATGGAATAAATCAGAGACTAGACTGCTTACATGGTATGCATGCATGCTCTATTCCATTCCTTCATCTGTGTACCATGGGCCATGTACACATGCCTGACATGCAATTAAGTTATTTTGCCTCATTGATTTTTGTCTGAATGGAACCATGCATCAAAAACGATTTAAGTCCAACTCTACCTCTTGCAAATGTGTACCTGTCATTAATGCAGAGGCATCCAAGTACTCCCAATGAGAAGCTTTGATAAACTTTGGTCCACGCAGAACATTCTTAATGAGGTTTAAGGAGATGCCACTTCAGTTGTCAAAAAACTTGTTTTCAAATCCTGTGCAGTTCTCTGATTCTTAATTTGGTCCTGAATGGAGCGCTTAGACAGAAACCTTGTGATCTTAGCATGTGTGCACAGAAGGTCCCTCTCGGATTTGAATAGTTGTGAGGTGATCGGTTTCTCTCTCTGACTACCAGTCGCAGTTGTTAGTTAATGATAAGCACTATTTTTTGTGTGTGTGGTGTGTAATTAAAGACTTAATTCTCACTTTAATGTGGATTTAGTTCAGAAGGTTACCCTCCATCCAGAGTTGGGAAGCTAGATGCCCATGGAATAGTCTGTATGCATTGATTCTAGGTGCACCCCACCAAGGACATAGCATACCATTCACATTGTCTTGATGCTAAATCTCTTCTTGGACCATTTAACTGGCTATCTCTTAGTCATTTTACCTGGTTCCCATTAAATAATTTTGACCTTGATTTTTTAAAACAATTTGCCTGGCTGGCATGGCTCAGTGGTTGAACGTTGACCCATGAACCAGGAGGTCATGGTTCTATTCCTGGTCAAGACACATGCCCGGGTTGTGGACTCCATCCTCAGTGGGGGGGATGCAGTAGGCAGCCAATCAATGACTCTTTGTCATCATTGATGTTTCTCTCTCTCTCCCTCTCTCTTCCTCTCTGAAATCAATAAAAATATATTTTAAAAATCATTAAGATATTTAACATTCTCTCATTTCCTTACTAAACCATATTTGAGAACCTGTTTGATCCATGTCCTGTCTGTGCCATTTCCGTGTTTCTTTTATCATGTAGTCAAGCCTTCCATCTATTTCTCTACAAATGTTTTAAAGTAATCTCTTTTGCTAAAGAAAATAGATTACAGAGATGAAAAGAATGAACTCATCTCTTGTAAATTCTAGGTTTACTCCCCCAGAGAGCTTATTCTTAGAACCACACTGAGTCAGCAGTATTTCTCTTTATATATGCTTGTATTAGAAAAATGCCATGTGCTTATTTTATTGAATTATTAAAGAATTTGGTGAAATAATGTTGGTGGAAAATGTTAAACAAACGGTATCTATTATTTTTAATCAGTTCCATATAATTTCCCTCTTAGATTGTTTTACATGTAAACATGCATAGCACTATATTCTAGAATGGAGAGTGTTGAAGTACATGGGATTATGCTGCCCTCTAGTGGTAACAAGAAAACATTTATCTACAGGAAGAAAGGAGGGAGAGGAATTGAAATATAGTCAGAAATTTTGAGTAGGCATAAGGACTCATCTCATGTGCTGGCTCTTAATCAAATATTTACTATGTACTTTGATAATTTGTGATTTTTTCATAACTGCTTTTGTTTTGAAATAGTTGAAATAGACTGTTATCTTAGGCAATTTCTCAGTTATTGCTGTATCCTGCAAAAAATATAATCTCAACCCCGGATCTTGAGATTGGCCCCAACACTGAGGCAGGAGGGGGGTCACATGCCCCTGTGCCAGAATTGATTGTGGGCACTTCTATACAGATGACCCAAGTTAGTGAAAGAATGTTTACCCCTCCCCATCTATATTCTGGGAGAGAAGAGCCTGGGAGGAGACAGAATTGTGTGTGTGTGTGTGTGTGTGTGTGTGTGTGTGTGTGTGTGTGTGTGAGTCATCATGGATATTTAAGCATTCCTTTACTTTTGTGTCTTGCCAGTTAGCCCAGAGCCTATCTATTCTCTGATTGTTCTGCTGACTCTCATCAGAAAGGGACAATTTACTTACGTGTGGTTATTTGATTATTACTTTTGCACATAGATGCTATTTTTGTGCACTTGGTAAATGTGATTTTCTAAAAAACCTCCTACAAGTAATACCAGCAAGTAGATATACAATGGTAAAAACTATTTTAAGGTATTATTAATTGAAATCTACTTCTGTTTAAATTCCCAAATATCTCCTTTACAATATTCATTGTTGTTTACTGATATGCTGGTAATATTACGGTGGTAAAGAGTGGTCTCGCCCTCGGCAGCAAGGTTCTGCCCATAGTGAGTGCCTTTCATGGTTCTGCCTCCACATAAACACAAACAAACTGGAGTTTGACTACAAATGTGCTTATTTGAATGAACCTTCTTGCTGACAAGAAAATGGCTGGACACATGCCTGCCTTCTTAGAACACCACAAAACCTGGACTCGCCAGTCTCTCCTGGATTTTAGAATTTAGCCCAAGTGATCCACAAAAGAATCTGCTGGATTGGACAAAGCAATTTTTTTTCTTTTTCTCTTCAATAGCAATCTCAGCTAGGAACATGACATCTTTTTTTAAAAATATTTTTTATTGATTTCAGAGAGGAAGGGAGAGGGGGAGAGAGATAGAAACATCAATGATGGGAGAGAAATATAGAAACATCAGTGATGAGAGAGAGTCATCGATTGGCTGCCTCCTGCACACCCCACACTGGAGATAGAACCTGCAACCAGGGAATGTGCCCTGTCCAGGAATCAAACCACTCAACGCTCAACCGCTGAGCCACGCCGGCTGGGATATGAACATGACATCTTGAAGTCAAAATCACTAAGTGCTTCCTTACCTCCAATAAGAGTGAAATATTCTTCAACTATTCTAGGATACACTACTGTTACTTTTTAAAAATATGCCCTAGCCGGTTTGCTCAGTAGTTAGAGCATCGTCCCATAGACTGATGGGTCCCTGTTTCACTACCCAGTCAAGGGCACATACCTCAGTTGCAGGTTCGATCCCCGGCCCCTTTCCAGGCGAGTGTAGGAGGCAACAAGTGAATGTGTTTCTCTCACATCCATGCACCTACCTTTCTTCTTTCTTTCTTTCTTTCTTTCTTTCTTTCTTTCTTTCTTTCTTTCTTTCTTTCTTTTCTTTCTTTCTTTCTTTTCTCTCTCTCTCTCTCTCTCTCTCTCTCTCTCTCTCTCTCTCTTTTTTCCTTTCTTCCTTCCTTCCTTCCTTCCTTCCTTCCTTCCTTCCTTCCTTCCTTTCTTCCTTCCTTCCTCTCTCTCTCTCTCTCTCTCTCTCTCTCTCTCTCTCTCTCTCTTTTTCTAAAGATGAATGGAAAAGATATCATCAAATGAGGATTAAAATAATAATGATAATAGTAATAATAATAATATTGTCTCCTTGTTTTTAGGTACCTGGATGGGAATCAATTCACATTGGTTCCTAAGGAACTCTCTAACTACAAACACTTAACACTTATGTAAGTAACGTACGGTATGTTTCTGCCTTTGACTTCTCATTCTATTTCATGAAAATGGGATAGCAAGGGGCAGAGATGTAGGGAGCCTTCCGGATAATATAACTCACTCACAGTCAGAGGCTCCCCCTCACTCACCTGGTGCTGGATCACTAGCTCTGGCTTCACTGTGTATCAGTCTGGACATGGCGAGGCCTAGAAAAGGTTCTCTCATCAAAATACAAATACGGTTAAGTCTGTGTATCAAAGGATTGTAAAGATTTGGCAAGAAAGGTACTGCTATTCATAATGAATATGGGCTATTTTATACAAGCCAAGGAAAGGTAGAAAAACATATTTTTGTTCTTGACTTTAAACAAGAGATGGTAGATGATAGTAATCTCACTGGAAATATAAATCTAGTTTATTAGGTTTGATTCTCTTTATATAATAAATTATGAATTGTTCTGGGCTTCCAGTATTCAAATTCATTTTATAAAATCTATGTTGACTTCTACAGTATTTAAGAAAATGTGACAAAGACGCTGACATTCTGAGTATAAATTTCAAAACACTGTTGTTGTTTTTTTAGTTTGGTTTGATGTCCTAAGATAATATCTTTTTTTCATTCATGTATGTAAATAATTTTTTATCATTTTAAAGTAGATATAAGATTATATTTAAGCACACAAAAATTTGTATCTAGTTATGTGCAAAATGCTTTTAAAAATATATAACCTCACCCAATATAATGTCACACTTAGAGTAGCCTTGATAGAAACTGATAACATTTCTCACAAAACAAAATATTAGCAACAGTAGTGAATGTAAAGGGAAATACTTTATCTTGTTTAAGTCTATCTGGTTTTAGAGTAAATATGACTGGCTTAGGAGGTAGATTTTTATTATTCCTATAATAGCGAGGTTATTCCTAATTGGTGAATTCTAGAAATGAGGTAGCAGAAGATGTTGAATTTCTCAATGTAAACATTGCCCTCTGGCAGCGATTTTCAAGTGGTGTGCTGCAAGAATTTTTAAAACATGCTATGCCTGACTAGTTAGCCAGGGGCACTGATATCTTTTCCTTTTGGTTGTCAAATTTAAAAAATGACAATAGCAAACACAACAATAGCCAACAATTTTAAATGTATCAAAATTATACCTCTTTCTTCCCTGGCCATTGTTGCTCAGTGGTTGGAATGTCGGCCCATGCACTGAAGAGTCATGGGTTTGATTCCTACTCAAGGGTCATGTACCTGGTTTGCAGGTTCTATATCCAGCCCCAGATGGGGCACATGTGGGGGGAAACCAATAATGTGTCTCTCGAACATTATTGGCTTCCCTCCTTCCCTCCCTCCCTACCACGCTCTCTAAAAAAATAACTCACATAAATGAGTGAGAATTAACAACAACATGAGTGGGGATTAACAACAACAAAGGTATACCTATTTTTTGTGAAGTCGGCAAACATTATAATATAGTTGTGGTGTTCTGCAGAATTTTAATAATGAGTTTGTGTGCCAAGAAATGAAAAAAGGTTGAAAATCGCTGCCCTAGGGAGGTAGAGGTTAGTTAAAATGATGCTTATGATTTTCTATTTTCCTTAAAAATACAGGAAAACACTTTGTAAGAAGCATCCAGGACTGTTTAGATGACAAACTATGAAATTAAGGAAAAAGGAATACCCTCCAAGGCGCCTTGTTCTGCCCTTGTTATTTGTTTAACAGCAGCAACAAGCGATTACGTGCATTTTGTTTTGTTAAATAAACCATTAAATTGCTGCAGTTTCCAAAGGGTCACTTGAGCAGAACCGGGTCATTTGCGGGACAGTGCGTGATTATTCCAAACCAATTTGAAAATGAAAAATGAGAATTTGTAGATCCACAAATGGTTTCACCAAGGAGTCATTTTGCTGATATAGATATATTTATTTCCTTTTTAAAAGTTAGGTATAGTACTTCAGGAGTTGAGAACATGGATTTTAGAGCTTCCATAACATCCCTACTATTTTCATAATTTAATTGGTCCATTTTACTGATACTTTTGGTGCTTTAATAAAGGAATGGATAATTAGCTATTCTGGATCTTGCATTTAACGATTCATATATTTTACTTCAGAAAAATTTCATGAATATAAATACACACACATAAATTATATCCTAAATTATTTTTTCATGAATTCTTCTCTTATTTATATATTTGGCATTTTGCTTTAGGAAAACATTAGTGAATATATACACCTTCACTAATATCTGTGTCATTGTTGAATATATGGAGGCATATATATTCATAATTTTTCCTAAAGAAAAATGCAAAATATGTATATGTAAATGTTATATATGATTATATTTCATTATATATTATATTTATATTATGTCATTATATTATATATATCACATATATATAGCAAAAATAAGATCAAGTTCACTGAATATAAATTATAACTCATAGTACAAAATGCACTTATAAATAGCCATTTAGCTTCAGTAAATAATTCACATCTCTCTCATTTACTTATCATTCAATAAATAGATATTTACTGATGATCTAGTATGTATTGGTGACTTTGGCCAAGGGCCGTGGTCGGCAAACTACGGCTCTTGAGCCACATGCGGCTCTTTGGCTATTTGAGTGTGGCTCTTCCTAAGCCTTAGGAGTACCCTAATTAAGTTAATAACAATGTTCCTACCTATATAGATTAAGTTTAAAAAATTGGCTCTCAAAAGAGATTTCAATCGTTGTACTGTTGATATTTGGCTCTGTTGACTAATGGGTTTGCCGACCACTGGCCAAGGGCAAAATTATTTTTTTGCTTTTTTTAAAATATATTTTTAATGACTTCAGAGAGGAAGGGAGAGGGAGAGAGAGATAGAAACATCAATGATGAGATAGAATCATTGATTGACTGCCTCCTGCATGCCCCTACTGAGGATCGAACCCACAACCTGGGCATGTGCCCTTGATCAGGATGGAACCCGGGACCCTTCAGTCCACAGACCAAGGCTCTATCCACTGAACCAAACTGGCAAGAGCAGAGCAGAGTTTTTAATTAAGGCATTTTGTTGTTGGTGGTGGTGGTTTTTCAAATATGTGTTTCTTGATTTCAGAGAGGAAGGGAGAGGGCGAAAGAGAAAGGATATATTGGTGAGGATATATTCCCAAGAAGATAAGTATGTGTAACTGATGGAACTTTCAAAGGCAAAGGCCTCCACATGCCTTTGTTCTGGGACCAGGCAGCACTCACAGGGTCTGGGGAAGGTCACAAGTCTTACAGGAGAGAGAGGAGAAAGGACATGGGAAAAGTGAGCTCGCTCTAAATCTTTTCTGAAGTGAAACTGGCTCGGGTGCCTACACCCCTTTGGCCAAAGCAAGATGCATGAATAGTTGTGAATAACATGATAGTCTATTCTAGAAGGTTGCCCAATATCTTGTTATTTTCAGGTAAAAGCTGAGCGCTAACATTGTTGCTATGACCTTGAACAAAAAGACCTCTCTTTCTATGAATCATGAATATTTCCATGTCTGTGCTAACAGTAGACTCCATTTCCTTCTTTTTTCTCTTTCAGAGACTTAAGTAACAACCGAATAAGCACCCTTTCTAACCAGAGCTTCAGCAACATGACCCAGCTCCTCACCTTGTGAGTGTGAAAGTGCGGTACTGCGTTTTCATTAATTCGCTGGGCACAGTGCATTTTCTAGGCACTGGACATTCCTGGTAAACGAGACAGATAGCATATTTGCCCTTGAGGAATGTAAATACTTGCTGGGAGAAACAGACAAATAATGCCTCAATCAGCCAGCAAACACAGACATTACAAAAGGCGGTGGGTTCTATAAAAGACAGAAGGGATATTTACACCTGTGGTGGGGTTAGAGGAAATGCCTAAGCAAATGTATGCAGAAGGTCACCTTCGGGAGGGCATAGTTGAGGCATCAGCACCTGTGGAGGAAGCTTTCTGGGCTGTACTTAGGCAATATATAGGTTGTTTCACTAAAACAGTACAATATTTTTTTAAATATTACGTGTCAATATTCTCAATTTATATAACCTTCTTCTTAGCCACTTTATTTTAAAAATGACATCTGGCCCTTTTGGGATGCCTGAGTAAGACCACTTGGCTTCTATATGCTTTCAGGATTCTTAGTTACAACCGTCTGAGATGTATCCCTCCGCGAACCTTCGATGGATTGAAGTCTCTTCGATTACTGTAAGCATCTGATGTTCAACAAAGAAACTCTTCTCAGGGATCGAGTTGTCTATTTACTACTGGCTTAACTGCTTTGTTGATCCTGGGGTGTGTTCGGTTATATGCATTTACTACAAATTTGGAAAAGCATATCTGACTACATCATTGTTCATCAGCTTTAATTTGGACAATATAAATTTCTCTTCTGGCATGTTTTTGCTATAGTTGTTTATTTGATAATATACAATATTTAGAGGTATGTTTTTCATAGAGTCAACTAATTTTGAAAGAAATGTAGGAAATGTTGTCTTTGCTGATTATATAATAAGTGAATTTTAAAGTATATAAAATAAAACATGATCCTCAAGCCCAGTACCGTCCCTAAGAATTTACCATTATCCAATTTGATGTTCTCTTCTGATCCTCCCTTATACACATTTGGTTTTTGTTTTGTTTTTGTTTTTAATATATTTTTCTTGATTTCAGAGAGGAAGGGAGAGAAAGAGGGAGAGATAAATATCAATGATGAGAGACAATCATTGAACGGTTGCCTCCTGCACACCCTCAACTGGGGATTGAGCCCACAACCCGGGCATATGGCCTTGACCGGAATCAAATCTGGGACCCTCAGTCCACAGGTTGACACTCTATCCACTGAGCAAAACTGGCGAGGGCAACACATTTGGTTATTTTGATGATATACATATTCCCTGGCTATATCGATTTTAAAAGCCATAAATAGGAATTGTTCTTTTTCTGTCACATCTTCACTATCATTTGTTTTACTTCCAAATTTTCATAATTCTGTTCATCACTCTAAAGAACAGCCCACACATTCACTTTGGTACAAATGTGCTAGTAATTTCAGCAGTGATTTGCAGGGGAAATTACCTTCAAGTGTACTGGGAGAATACGAAAAATACACATTACATTGCCCTTCAAATGGGATTTTGTCAATTTACAAATTTATTTTTTCCACCAACTATTTAATAGAGTACCTGCTTTAAAGCACTCCTGCCAATATTGGATATCATCAATCCTTTCATTTCGTCGTATGACAAAAGAAACTTAATTTCCCATTTCTGATTTAATTTGCAATTCCAATTACTCGAGCATTTGAATATATTTTGTTTATTGAGCATTTGTGCTGCTTAATCTATGAGTCTGATCATATCATTGCCCTATTTTTATTGGGTACTTTATCTTTTCCTTATTAACTTACATATCTTTGTACATCTAGCACTTGACTCTAAGATTGCAGGTCTTTTCACAAAGGAATTATTCCTCGTATCTTATATGTGTTGCAAATATTCCCCATCCTGTTCCTTATATGTAATATTTTATAGTATGAATAAATTTTCTGTTCTCAAAAATGTATCACTCCTTTTCATTATGGTTACTGAGTTTTACACAATGATTTTGAAAGCCTTTCCTATCCTGTTTATAAAACGGAACTCTTCTGTATTTTCTCTTACTACACTTCAGTTTTATTTTTACATTTAACTCTTCAACCTAGAATGTATGTTATGCATATGACTCGAGGTAGGAACTAATTTTTTGCTTTCTGAAATAGATACCAAAGCTATTTATTGACTAGACCATCTTGCCTACACTGATTTAAAATGCTTATCATCAACTGAAGTTTCATATATATGCATGGGGATTTTTCTGAACTCTCTGAGTTATAGGAAATTTAATTTTCTTTTTCTTGTTTTAGTTCTTTACATGGAAATGACATTTCTGTTGTGCCTGAAGGTGCTTTCAACGATCTTTCTGCATTATCACACCTGTGAGTACCTAGTTCGTGATGTGGGTTTAGGCTCCAACTGTCCCTGGCAAGCGAGTTTGCAACACGCATCCTCTGCTGCCCCTTTTATTGTCACATCATCGCATGTGAATGGTTCCATTTTAAAGAAAATGTAAAGATTTTCAATGCAGATATGGTGAACTCCACAAGATAGCCTTCATTTATTCTTTTGGCCCATACTCCCCATTAGTTGAGTTCTCTTTGCTTACCCAACGTCCTAGCCAATACCTTTGCTCTCGTTGTTCTCTGATTCTAAAATATTGGCTCTCTTCCATTCAGTCTCTCAAAAACCCAATTGTTCTAAGACACATCCCAAGTACCACCTCTTCCATGAAGCCTACCCTGGTTGCCTCAAGCAAGATTCATTTATTTAGTAAATATTACTCAGCAATGGCTATGGTTCCATTCAGAAATAAATGAGACCGAGTTCACGACCTTATAATGTGATAGAGGGCAATAGCCAAATCCTCACATTGGGTGAAACACTTTTTTATGTTCTTTGTTATAGCAGCCATTCATACCTCCATATTTCCTGGAAGTGCAATTTTAGAAATTAAAAATATGGGATAAATGGGATCCAAAAACTCAGCTGGGTCAAATTTCATGATTCTGTTATTTTTGCTTGTACTGTTAAGACCATGGCCAACCTGGACGGAAGTTGGGGGAATGTCCCAGGAACCACAGCCTTCCTAGGGTGGGCTGCATGGGCATTCCTGGGGAGCAGTTCTCTGCTTTGGCTTAAATATCAGTGTCACTGGGCTCCCATTTTCCCAGAGAAGTTGTCTTCCATGTCCCCTCTTGGTTTTGCCCTTCCCTCCCAAACCCACCAAACCCCAAATAAGACTGTAGAAAATTGAGAAAGGGGGATGGGCGGAGGATAGGAGTGAGTTGTCAATCATGCTACATCTGAATTTGTCCTATGGTGGCTGTGTTCTCCATGCACGTGTTTGCACATCTGATTGGTGCCTACAGTGTCTAATCCTTCCAACTAAATGATTAGGGTGCAGGAGGCAAGACCTCTATGTTTTCCATATTTGAACCCCAGCACCTCAAAGTCAACATCAGGACCACTCAGGGGTGTCATTTGCCTGAGACACGATGTTAATTAAAGCCAGGAGCTCCGGGTGCAAGACTGTGGTGCTCTCTGGCAGACCAGACCGTGCAGCACAAAGAAGGAAGCGGCCGTCCCATCCGTTAGGTCAGGGTGATGGAGTAGGAAGAGCTGGCCTGGGCAGCGTGGCTTGAGCTCAGGGGACATCTCTTTCTGTGGCCACCCCGCTCACAGTGAGGGCAACTTGAACTTCTTTGTCCTGTGTTCCATTCACTCCTGTATTTAATGTATGCCTTTGTCTCTTACTCCCTAAATTATAAACAGCTCTGCTCTATTCACTTTTTCTACTGCATCCCTCACATAGTAAGGACTTAGCAAATGTCACGAAGGAAGAGACCAAATGACTCAAAAACATCATTTTGCTCATTTTTTATTTGTAAAAAGAGTTTGAATCTGACGCAGATATGAGCTTAGCTTTTACTCCAGTTGTTTTGTTTAGAGTTGGGCATTAAAGTTGCAATGTGAAGTATTGTAAAGTATTTTACAAGCATATTATGGGGATTTTCTAATAAAACAGTAACTTCAATTTTGTGTAGACCGTAGACCTAAAATATTATTAATCTGAAGTTAATTATCAATCAGAATTAATCAGTTTTTAAATGCTGTTTTATGTATCTCTTGTGCCCAAATTTGGCAATTTTACAAACCCAGTGGTTAACTTATTTGGCCTCAGGTCCTTCATCTATAAAATGCTTTATTAATACTATTGACATCAGAGAGTTGCTATTTTGGATAAAATGATGTAATTCGAGTAAATACACGGCTTAGCACAGTCCCTGCCTATGGAATGATGAGTAAATGTTAACTATTACCTTGATTACTTTTCCTATCGCTACTGCTGCCTGTGTGAGTAGGAACCAAAGCTCTGAAATGAAACACTTTGTAAAGGGACCTTCATCCAATGACGGTCTAAATCAGCTCTGTGAACTAGCGTCTCTGTTTTCCCAGGCACTTTCTCATCTTTGAGCCTGTGTGCTCACTGGTTTTACCCTGGAACATCCTCCCCAGCCTTCCCCACCTACTTGACTCATCTAAAAGCTTAGACATTTTAACCACAAGTCCCCCAAGGAGTTATCCTCTGTCCACAGTCCTCTTGTAAATCCTTCTGCTAGAGCCCTTCTAAAGGAAGTGTGTGTGCACATATGTGTATAGGTTAAGCTCCCTCGCAGAAGGAGTTCTTGGGAGTTAAGAGTAATGTAGGTTTCATACTGGGGTCCCCGGAACCCAGCATCGTGATTGGGTTTTCACTAAATAATCGGTGAATGAAGGCAGCGTTGATCTCCACCCAATTTAAACCTGTCTCTGCAAATACCTGGACGCTGTCTGAATTTCAGGTGCGTGTTAACACTAGTGATGACTCACTAAATCTCAGCTGCACATAATCCAGGAAAATGGGTAACCCAATGCCTTCATTTTCTTCTAAGTTGTTTTTGCCAGTAAATCTATAGAGAATTTCTACTGAGCATCGCTTTATGTTCCCTTAGGAAATAACACGTGTGTGTGTGTGTGTGTGTGTGTGTGTGGTGTTTTTCAGAGCAATTGGAGCCAACCCTCTCTACTGTGACTGTAACATGCAGTGGTTATCCGAGTGGGTGAAGTCGGAGTATAAAGAACCGGGTATTGCCCGTTGCGCCGGACCTGGAGAAATGGCGGATAAACTGTTACTCACAACTCCGTCCAAAAAATTCACATGTCAAGGTATGGTATTTAATCGTTTGTATTTCTGTAAATAAAAATTTGCCATGTTTATTTCAAAAGAAAAAAAAATACCGTTTGCTGCTAGATTTTAAAGGTATCACTGAAAAGCCCCAGTAACTACTGTTGCCACCCACGCTTGGGCAAGACAGAGCCGTTACCTGAGGCACCCAAGTAAAGAAGGAGGCTTTTCAAATAAATTGCAGAAATGGTCCATTGGAAATTACGAGGTTTTCTTTAAATTGCATGAAGAAGTGAAGAGTGCACAATTTCTGGACATTCCTCTCATGGCCTCTAACAAGTGACATGTTTTGCTTTTGCTTTGTCTGAACGTGTGCCCTGCTCCCAGGGCTTCCAGGGCCCTGTGGCTCCCTGACGCCAGGTAAGGAGATGAGCCTCCCGGTGTCAGGCCAAACCTCCCCTCTGGCCTCTCGTGCTGCCCTCTTCCTGGGATAATATGGCTGTGCCTTCCTTCCTTATGTCCCTTGTTTCCCCTTTGTTTTATGTATTTGTGAATTTGCAATAGCATCTTATTTAAAAATATTTTTTCTATTGTTACAAGAATAATATATACCCAACATAGAAGAATCTAAAGAATAAATTGTAAACAATAAGAAACAGACTATTCTTGGGGGGGAAAGGGGAATGGGAGATTCGGGAAGAGACTGGACAAAAATCGTGCACCTATGGGTGAGGACAGTGGGTGGGGAGTGAGGGCGGAGGGTGGGGCAGGAACTGGAAGGAGGGGAGTTATGGGGGGGGGGGAGAGGAACAAATGTAATCTGAACAATAAAGATTTAATTAAAAAAAAAAGAAACGTTTCATTTCTGCAAAAACTAAAATGAATCATTAATCCCAAAACCTAGAGGTAAATATTATTAAACTTGTTTTGTATATTTTTCCACGTTTTCTAGTAAAGTGCATGGGTTTATTTTTTTATTTTTTAATATATTTTTAATATATTTTTATTGATTTCAAAGAGGAAGGGAGAGGGAGAGAGAGATAGAAACATCAATTATGGGAGAGAATCATTGATCAGCTGCCTTCTGCATTACCCACACTGGGGATGTAGCCCACAACCCAGGCATATGCCTGACCAGGAATTAAACTGTGACCTCCTGGTTCATAGATCAGCACTCAAGCACTGAGCCACGCCAGCCAGGCTCAAATGCATGGATGTATATTCTTTACCAAAGATGGGACAGAAGGTTACCGTCATTCTTAATCTGTAGATTTTCAAGAGGGCCACTCAGCATTAATAGAAGAGAGAAATTCTTGAAAATTTAAAATGTATAATCAGTAAATGTTTATAAAACATGTTTTATGTGTAAAACTAAATCCTTGGTATCAGGAACATATAGAAATTTGTGTTATGTTCTTGCCCTCCAAGGCTTGAAAACCTAGCTGAAAAGATAAGCTTCTAACATTCACACCTTTAGGTGGGAAAAATGTATCTAAGTAGGTCATAGTGTACATTGGGTCACAGTGGGTCATAGTGTACAATGGATCACAGTGGGTCATAGTGTGCAGTGGGTCACAATGGGTCATAGTGTACAATGGATCACAGTGAGTCATAGTGTGCATGGGTCACCGTGGGTCATAGTGTGCAGTGGGTCACCGTGGGTCATAGTGTGCAGGGGGTCACAGTAGGCCATAGTGTGCATGGGTCACAGTAGGTCATAGTGTACATTGGGTCACAGTGGGTCATAGTGTGCAGTGGGTCACCGTGGGTCATAGTGTACATTAGGTCACAGTGGGTCATAGTGTGCAGTGGGTCACCGTGGGTCATAGTGTGCAGTGGGTCACCGTGGGTCATAGTGTACATTGGGTCACAGTGAGTCATAGTGTGCAGTGGGTCACAGTGGGTCTTAGTGTGCATGGGTCACAGTAGGTCATAGTGTGCAGTGGGTCACAATGGGTCATAGTGTGCATGGGTCACCGTGGGTCATAGTGTGCAGTGGGTCACCGTGGGTCATAGTGTGCAGGGGGTCACAGTAGGCCATAGTGTGCATGGGTCACAGTAGGTCATAGTGTACATTGGGTCACAGTGGGTCATAGTGTGCAGTGGGTCACCGTGGGTCATAGTGTACATTAGGTCACAGTGGGTCATAGTGTGCAGTGGGTCACCGTGGGTCATAGTGTGCAGTGGGTCACCGTGGGTCATAGTGTACATTGGGTCACAGTGAGTCATAGTGTGCAGTGGGTCACAGTGGGTCTTAGTGTGCATGGGTCACAGTAGGTCATAGTGTGCAGTGGGTCACAATGGGTCATAGTGTGCATGGGTCACCGTGGGTCATAGTGTGCAGTGGGTCACCGTGGGTCATAGTGTGCAGGGGGTCACAGTAGGCCATAGTGTGCATGGGTCACAGTAGGTCATAGTGTACATTGGGTCACAGTGGGTCATAGTGTGCAGTGGGTCACCGTGGGTCATAGTGTACATTAGGTCACAGTGGGTCATAGTGTGCAGTGGGTCACCGTGGGTCATAGTGTGCAGTGGGTCACCGTGGGTCATAGTGTACATTGGGTCACAGTGAGTCATAGTGTGCAGTGGGTCACAGTGGGTCTTAGTGTGCATGGGTCACAGTAGGTCATAGTGTGCATGGGTCACAGTGGGTCATAGTGTGCAATGGGTCACCGTGGGTCATAGTGTACATTGGGTCACAGTGGGTCATAGTGTGCAGTGGGTCACCGTGGGTCATAGTGTGCAGTGGGTCACCGTGGGTCATAGTGTACATTGGGTCACAGTGGGTCATAGTGTACTTTGGGTCACCGTGGGTCATAGTGTGCAGTGGGTCACAGTAGGTCATAGTGTGCAGGGCGTCACAGTGGGTAATTGTGTACAGGGGGTCACAGTGTGAGAGCTGAGGCCCAGCCTGACCTATTCTGAACCAGGTTCACTTTGCAGCAGTTGTGGAGCAGTTTAGCTACATTGTGCCTCAGTTTTCTCCTGTGTAAGCAGAGGCGATGACAGTACCTACCCAAAAGAGCTTTGTTAACTCCAGATAAATCATTACATGTTGAATCTTTAATTTTAAAAAGCCAATTTTATAGAATAGAATGATGGTTACCAGGGACTGCAGGAAAAGGAAAATGGGGAGCTGTAGGTCAAAGGCTTCAAACTTTCAGTTATAAGAAGAATAAGTTGAGAGGATGGAATGTTCAGTATGATCACAGTAGTTAATAATACTATGTTGGCCTGGCTGGTATGGCTCAATGGTTGAGAGTCGACCTATGAACCAGGAGGTCATGGTTCAATTCCCGGTCAAGGCATGTGTCAGGGCACATGCAGTTTTGACCCCTAGTTGGGGACATGCAGGAGGCTGCCTGTCAATGATTTTCTCTCATCATTGATGTTTCTATCTCTCTCCCTCTCCCTTCCTCTCTGAGAAAAAAATAATAATAATTATAATACAATGTTGTATACTTGAAAGTTGCTGAGTGGAGCTTGAGCAATTTCACCACACACAAACATGTTAACTATGCAAAGTGACAGATGTGTTAATTATCTTAATTCCACAGTATTCATGTATGCTTCATCATCACATTGTACACATTAAATATATGCCATTATATTTGTCAATTATCCCTCCATATAGTTGGGGGGAAAGGATTAGGTGAATTAAATATATATGTAGAACATGTTACCTTAAACACAGGAAGCACACAACATAGGTTAACCACTAATTCTATTATAACTCTTCAAAAGACCAACAAACATGATGAGGGACTTTCCATGATTTATTGATTAAAGAAGGAATTTTCAAAACCTATGTTCCCTACAAACATTTTTAACTTGGCATCTAATGCTTTTTTCCATAGCTATCAATGGTTGCAAAGTATGTCATTTGCAGTGTACTATGTTTGACTTTTAAAACAAAATTCTGCCATTATTCTTTTAAATGTACTTGGTGGAATCTAATGTAACAGTTAATTTTAAAAGACAAAAACAAGCCCTTGCCGGTTTGGTTCAGTAGATAGAGTGTTGGCTGAAGGGTCCCAGGTTCAATTCCGGTCAAGAGCACATGCCCTGGTTGTGGGTTTGCAGGAGTCAGCCAATCAATGATTCTCTATCATCATTAAAGTTTCTATCTCTCTCCCTCTCCCTTTTTCTCTGAAATCAATTAAAATATATTTTTTTAAAAGACAAAAACAAGATCCTTCTTTTTTCTTTTTCCTTGAACTTACGTTTTTCTCCTTGAATTTCTATTTCCAATACCTTAGAGAATTATATCGTTCTTTGTTACAAAAAAGTATATATAATTAAAATTTTAAAAAGTTTCCTGCCACCAAAAATCTGTGAGTTTTTAAGTTTTTTTTATTTTAACTGAATTATTTCCGTTAATACGCGAGCCATTGATTGGGACACCATTGATTGGGACAGCATAATTATTTACCCATATTTTAATATTGTTATTGACAGTAGAATGTTATTGGAAATGCCTCTCTGAGATTATGTGCATTGACTGCAAGAGTCTTTGCAGTATTTTACATTGTTCTTTGCTGACTCCATTTCCCCGGGCAGTGCCCTGTGGTGAATTGCTGGTGGGCTGAGAGGTACCCTATCCTTTCTAAAATGGAGATGATTGTCAAAAGGAAAGGGAAACTGACATAACTCTTATTCTTAGGAACGTTACTGGGCAGAATGGTTTCAGAAAGATTGTGTGGGGGAAGTTGAGAAACTGCAGATTGATTCTATTACACTTCTCTGTGCTCAAGGATACATGTACTCTATTTTGAAAAATGCTAGTGCTTCTCTATATTTCTTAAAGTTTAGAGTTTGCCAGAGATATTTTTCAGGAAAAAAAAGTCATGGTAACACAAATTTGAGAAAAGCTACATATTTATTATTCCATCCTTAGAGCATCCTGGTTCCCATTAATTGATTAAATGTTCTCAAATCCAAACACATGCATGTATACATATATACATACGTACATACACGTCTGTTTAAATCAAGATTTATCTGACTTACCTTTTTTGTTCATTTGGTTAATGACTATAGAGTCTCAGGTACTTACTGTCCTGTGAATGGAAATGTGCGGGAGGGGATATTGGCCTATCTGCCTGATAGAACTTTGTGCAGTGATGGAAATATACTATGTCTGCAATATCCTGTGTGGTAGCCACTAGCCATAATGGTTGTTGGGCACATAATGTGGTGAGTGCAACTGAGGAAGTGCATTTTAAATTTTATGTAATTTAAATGTGAATGTAAATCGCCACATGTGGCTAGTGGCTACCATATTGGGTAGAAGAGTTGCCCAAGGGCTCAGAGGCATGTGGCCGTGAAGGGTGAGTGTGCAGGTGTGTCTAAGCCAGCTGTGTGGAGAAGCAGGCCAGTGTGGGACTGGGGTGCTCCTGGGTGGAGCTGCAGGAGCAGAGCTGAGCAGGAGCCAAGTGCTGGAGGGGTTCCAGGGCCTCCAGGAAACGGTTGAGCTGAGACTGGTTAATTGACAGATGATTTAAGGGCTTAGGCTTCTCAGCGGGACTGTGGCAGTTTAGTTTAATATTCACTGAGTTATCAAATTAACAGATTCTATAATGTTCAAGGTGCTACCCTAAGCTGGATAGCAAACACCATGGGTGTGCACCAGATGGCCAGCAGTGTAGGCATTCAGAAGTCAACAAATACAGCATAATCGCATTTAGCAGACTTCAGGATGTACTCACTTTTGCTATACCTGAATATAATTAAGGTTCTGGGCTAGTTCAACATTTATAACATTTCAGGTTGGATCTCTGCCCATTCTGCCACGACTACTAAAAATAACAACAGTGACAACAACAACGAAATCCAGTTTGTACAGAGCAGTTTGCATTGTGCTGAGAATTTTATGTAGCTATGTATATCTAAATTTTCACATCATTCCTATAGTAGGTACAATTATTTCCACATTTGAGAGAATAAAATACTGTAATGTAGGGAGATGATTTAATTAAAAATCACTCAGCTGCTGAGTGAAGGAGCCAGACTTGAGTCCTGCCTGACTGCAGAGCTTGCAGCTGAAGTTGATGTCCTAATTTTCAGTAAAAATATTTTCAAAACAAATTATCACTATAAATAAGATGCCCTCCCCCCACTATTGAGAAAATGAAAGTTTGAACCACTCACATGCTGCTATACATATTAACATAAATAAACGGATTGGTAGGAGGCAAAGTGTCCTAATTTTCAATTAGAATAATTCAGTGTAGGAAATCTGAGTGCTTAAAAGCGATAAAATGATGCTCCTTAAGTATTTTATAATTTGAATTGTTTATATTTTAATGAAATTTTTCCTGTAG
The DNA here is from genome assembly GCF_028538775.1 of Myotis yumanensis. Taxonomy (NCBI): domain Eukaryota; kingdom Metazoa; phylum Chordata; class Mammalia; order Chiroptera; family Vespertilionidae; genus Myotis; species Myotis yumanensis. The sequence goes on along the minus strand of NW_027223752.1, from coordinate 229,332,145 downwards.
TTATGCCAGTTTAATGTGTTTTATTTTATTCATGAAAACATGTAAGTACACACTCCTCCTATTAAGGTTTGTAAATATGTAATTTAAATTACAGCAAAAAGAGGAATATTCTTTATTTGAAGACATGTTTACATAGCTATAATTAAATATAATTTAGGAGTTTCCTCTGCTAGGAAAGACTGGGCTATTATCTTGAGTAATTAATTTTTTCACAACAATTTTTATACTACATTTTCAGAGTATTTTATTTATGGTATAATCTCATAGTTTCAGCAGAGCAAACTCGTGAGTCCATAGATATTATCAAGTTCCCTTTTTAAATAAAGTTTTAAAATTAAAAACAATGGAAGAAACTAATGAGATAAAATAAATGATCAGAGCATATTGAATTAATACCCTGTAAAACATTCCTGAGTGGGAAACAAATGGATATGACTTGTTTTTGTAACCCAGAGGTCCTGCTCTCATCTTTCAGATATCAGAGGAAATTAGAATGATTAAGCAGTTCAAAATAAGACCGAGGTTTTTGCCCTCCCCGGGTTTTCATTGAGAAAGTCAGCATGGGATGTAAAATATTTTAATGTCTAATATTACCTGTATTGCTCTTGGTTCAGGAAGATTTAGCTACACAGACAACTAAACAGTTCATGGTTAATGTGACATACATTTATTAAACCCTTGAATGTGCTAAGGAGTGAAGAGTCTAATGCAAATGAATGATATGTTCCTTTTTTCATTCAACAAATATTATTTGAGTTCCTGTTATGTACCAGGCATAGATAGTTCTAAGGTGTTAAGAATACAAGAAGTAAAGCAGAGAAGAAACTCTGCCCTCATGGAGCTTAGAGTTTACCAATGGATCTGTTTAAATAGATAATTCCAAAACCATATGGAAATTTGGTGATAGGAAAAGAAATATATGTGTGTGTATGTATATATGTATATGTATGTACATATGATATTAATGTTATATATTCAAACAAAACAATTATGGAACTATAACTGATACCACCACCAGACCTATCAGGCTATCGGGAGACTCTGAGTCAAGTGGAACAGAGTGAGATGAGAGGGAAAGGCGCAATGGGCTCTGTCTGATAGCCATGAGCTCAAGTAAAGATACAGAGATATGGTGTCAAAGTTCCTCTTTTAGTAAAGGTCAGCTAAAGGGTCAAGAAAACTTGAGGCTCTTTTGTATCCCATGATGTTCGACATTTTACCACCACGTGGTTGTCTCTTCCTCTAATTTTATATGTTAAGAATCTTCTAGATTCTGGAATTCCTGGGGGAATTTCTGTATCTTCCAGCAATTACATTGTAATATTGTTGTTTTTCTCAGCAAGAACAACATCTTCTTTTTGGGAGGAGTTTTTAACAAGCTGGAGGTCTTTTATGTCTCAAAATTATTGGTTGCTATTGTCCTTAGTGATTGAAATAAAGTATGAAGGCTATTAAATAATTTAGCCCAAATTAGAAATAATAAAAACTCAGAATATCATTTTTAAGTAGCTTTAGAACTTTGTCACTTTTTATGTTTTTATTGACACTACTAATACATAGTTATAATTTTGAAATAACCTTATGTTTGCAGGATTATGATTTTCTCACTTGCTAAAGAAATATTCAGGTGTGTACTAGTTATTTGCCCAAAACACCATCTTTAAAAAACAAATAAGGGAGGGGAGTAAAAGGGGAATGGGGAACATCTGTAATACTGTCAGCAATATATGTGTGTGTGTGTGTGTGTGTGTGTGTGTGTGTGTGTAATAAAACAAATACCTTTACAGACTAAGAAATAAACAAGGACTATTTTTATTATACATTTTAGATTTTAAAACACTAGAAGATTTTAGCAGACATTTATTTTCATAAGTGATGAGAATCAATGATTAGTATTTTTTCTTAAATAAATACATTCACATTCTCTCTGATGCAATAATTCCATAAAATAATTATTGATATTTTGCATTTAGATGTAACTCAAGAAATTCATTTACTGGCCTAAGGTTGCATGTGTATGCAGCAAATGGCCACACCAGGTGATTCCAGGGGTGTAATACCCAGCCTTTGTTTTTTAACCATTTATGGGATTTTTATGCAGATTTTTGGGATTTTTTTTTATATTTTATTGATTTTTTACAGAGAGGAAGGGGAGGGATAGAGAGTTAGAAATATCCATCAGCTGCCTCCTGCACACCCCCTACTGGGGATGTGCCCGCAACCAAGGTACATGCCCTTGACCGGAATCAAACCTGGGACCCTTCAGTCCGCAGGCCGACGCTCTATCCACTGAGCCAAACCACTTAGGGCGACTTATGGGATTTTAACCACCTATTATCTCATGACCATCCCCACCCCTCCAATAAAACTATAGAGATACCAGCGACTTCCATCTTGACTATTTCCATGGCTTCTTTAGACTCTTAGATAGTTGTTGCCACAACTCTTTCTTGCGCATTCTCTTTGCCTTTATTCCTATGCTGACTCCTCTTACCACTCTTGTTTTTTCACCACTCTTTAATATTACCATGCATGGGGGCCTCTCCTTAGCCTTATTAAATTAATTGATCTCAACCTCATGGCTTCAAATATCTAGTCATGACTTTTCTTTTGAATTTCAGATTCATATTCTCACACATTTAGTGAATTACTCCCCTTGATCGCTTGCAGAAACTTAAAACATATTCAAAAACATACATTTCCATTACCCACATTCTCAGACAGCTGCGTTCTGTAGTTGATACAAATATGCCTTGAAAAACTCAACTATTTCACTTGGCTTTGAATTCCCAAAACTTAGCATAGTATCCTGCACACAATAGATCCTCAATAAATACCTGATAATTGAATGACTTAATGATGGAATTTTAAAATATGTGATTGGTATTCATGCTTAAGAAATGCAATAATGTAATAGCAAGTGGAATGCAGAGTATTTGGTTTTAAATGAAAACCTCTTATTAAATTGTGCCCAACCTCAAATACCCCCTACATTTTCTTTTTAGTTGTCTTTGACATACCTTAGACTTCTTACAAGTGTAGTGCTAGACAATTTTGTTATTTGACTCATGTTTCTAAGGAATACCAGAATGAAGGCAGGCTCTGGGATATAGCTAGAAATTTGTGTCTGGAGTTTTCAGCCATAAATCAAAGTGAGATACAATTCTCAGTGGGTGGCAGTATTGGTGTCAGGTGCGCAGCTCGTGATTTGAGTCAAGTAAGCAAGGCTGCCTACAAGCTTTAATGGATTTGAGGTCCGGCAGTTCTTCCATTAAAGATTAAAGTAACTGACAAAGACAAATTGTTAACCAAACTTTCTTTTCATTTCCCTTTGAATTATTAAGCTAAACACACCTCCAGTCCAGATAGCTGATGCTGGAAGGCACTCTTAAATCAAGACCGAGTCTTAAATCAGTCCTTAGACTAGCCTCTTTCATTTCAGTGACATTAGTAAATCCTGTATCCTTGGAGCTAGATTTGTTTTCTTCTCTATAACACAGATATTAAGAGGGCTAATGTTTTGGAACTAATTTAACAATTTTTTTAAAAATATATATTTTATTGATTCTTTACAGAGGGGAAGGGAGAGGGATAGAGAGCTAGAAACATCGATGAGAGAGAAACATTGATCAGCGGCCTCCTGCACACTCCCTACTGGGGATGTGCCTGCAACCAAGGTACATGCCCTTGACCGGAATCGGACCTGGGACCCTTGAGTCCGCAGGCCGACGCTCTATCCACTGAGCCAAACCAGTTAGGGCTTAACAATTCTCGTAACCAGTTTACTTTGGGAACAAGGAAAGAATGAAAATTGCAAAGTTATATTGCAGCAAGCTGTCATTCCTTAAAGAGAACCTCTCCTCCTTTTTCTGTGTTGTACTGTTATTTCTGGTGGCTGTCCATACCGAATTTACAAATCAAACTTTCAGTCTTAAAAATGTAAAATTGTCAACTCTGAGTGTTGTTGCTCAATGCATAATTATCTCTTGGCACCCACTTCCATTCCCCCAGGGTTTTGATAATAATAGCCCTTACAGTTTGTCCAAATTTGAGCAGCTCCTGACATAGACAAAAGGTACTCAGTGAACTTGTGATGAATGAATGAATGGCAAGCTCTAATTTTCCAGTGTCTGTGTTAAATTTTGGTAAACAAGCAGAGGAAGACTGTGTGTCTCCTTTTCAGTAAACCACACATGTTCCCCCCGTCACCCAATTATTTGGACTCTGGGGAGGAGGGTCAGAACTCACTGAGGCTTCTGTGCTAGCTCTCACTGTAGTGTGTACTCAAACTTTCATTAGCATCTCATTTAATGCTGAAAACCACCCATTGAAATGGCTGCCAACATTCTCCTAACTTTACACGTTTAAGAGACAAATTTAGGTTACTAACTTGGGTTGATAGATTTCCGATTTTCTGTCCGTTACTATGCGTTATGCTAAAAGGCTTTTCTATTTCCTGTTCCTTGGGCCCCTTCTTTTCACCTGAGACTAATCAAATTTGTAAAATCCTGCAAGTGTTGGTTTGCTTCTAGAGAGCTGTGCAAATTCTTCACTATTTCATTATGACTTTTTTTAGCGCCTTCCTTTAACTTTGATACCATCTTATTATGGAAGCAGAGTAAAGATATCATTCCCCTTGAATAAGAGCTTTACAGAAAAGGATCTCTGAGAAAGTGTCCTGGGCAGAAAGTCAATCATAAATTGAAGACAAACAGGAGATGAAAGATGGTCTTATAAAAGAAGCAAGACATGGGTAGGAAAATGAATGACAGGAGAAAACCAGATACAAGGCATAGTTGCCACTTGAAAAACATGAGTTTGAGCTGCATGGGTCCATTTATACATGAGGTTTTTTTTGTTTTTGTTTTTTGTTTCTTTGTCTGTTTTGTGTGTTTTTTTGTTGTTGTGTGTGTGTTTTCAGTAAATACCTGTAGTGCTTTCTGTCTGCAATTGGGAGTCTGAGGGCAGACTGTGCTCATTGACCTGCACCATTTTATATAGGGGACTTGAGTACCTGAGCATTATGACATCCACTAGAGGATCTGGAACAATCCCCATGGCTACTGAGAGACACCTTTTGGGGAATCAAGAGTTATATGCAGATGTTCAGCTGATTTGGGTTCAGTGCCCCTGACCCCTGAATCATTCAAGGGTCAACTGTAGTTCCAAGGGATTAGAACAGGGAAATAAGGTTTAGATAAACCATGTAAATGTATAAGTCACAGCATAAGAAGGATGTTTAGTTAGGTGGAATTCCAGTCTAAATAAAGCAGAAAGGAAGTTAAAGTATTTGGGCATACCAGAGGATGCTGCTATTTGGAATTTATATAAGTTACAAACAGCTTTTGAATCACCCTTTACTCAGACTTGAGTACTAGAAATAAGAAATTATCATTAAGAGCTGACTTTCAAAGAAGTATTTTTAAAAGGAGAAGCAAATAGTAGCAACTTTCCAACCTGAGGGAGTTAGAACTCAGTATTTTGCTACTTTCCCCACCTTGATGTCACCAAAACAGTTCGTGGGTTTAAGAAAGTGTCAGAAGAGGCCTGCGTATGTAGTGAAGCTGATTATTTTTATTCCTTTAGCTAAACTGAACAGATACAAGGGAACAATGATCTCCCTTTGTATTCCAGTAAGAATTTCCAGATAGAAAATAATTAAGCAGGATTAGCTATATCAGAAACCAATGCAGTGAACTCATATTGTACATATTAATATGATACTGTTCAATGGGTATTTATTAAATGAATCTTGGCCTTGTGTTAAACTCGACAGGGACTATGTCAGCCTGGCAATTTTGTCACCTGCATACTCTATTGAATTCTTCAAAATGTATCCACGTATCCAGTTTTTCCTCCCTTTAGTGTCTCATTTAAATAATCAAACATAATTTTTGAAGAATGTCACATTCCATAAAATAAACTTAGAAACTGTCAACCCTGAACTCCTCTATTCAACCACAGCCTTACGAGGTTGAAAGCACAGAAATAGACAAAAAGACAATTTTTCTCAAGGTCTTGGGAAGTGGCCAGACGAACGTGTCCAGTCCTAGCATTTGCTGACATGCCGTTTTGCCGGATGCAGTCTTAGCTGCTTTATCCAATGCCTTTGTTCAAGATTAGGTTCTTTTTCCTTCTGGCCTAGCTAAGGAATCCATTACCAGTTAGCTATTTCCTTTCCTATCGCTGATTCTAAGTGTGATAACTTTAGCAAATACAAAGTCATTTATTGTGGAGTATTTCATTAATTTAACTTTCTGCTTTAAATAACTGCCACCATTCATTTCTGCAATATGCTGACTAGCTAAAGTTTTGTCCTTGATTGATAAATAAGTTGGGAGGGGTGAGAAATTGAATTTCTATAAAGATCACTTCAGTGTTAATCCCAGAAATTTCCCAGCTGCAATTTGATATAGCGGCTGCATTAGTTATACTGGTTTCCAAGAAAAAGTGAAGGGGCCATTGTCAAGGCCACCCTTAATGGCTGAGGTGTCACTAGAAGCAAACAATACCCCTTCCTGTTAACACCACCATCCCCAGATCTGTCATGCATTTCAAATGGTTAAATAGAAAGAGGAATCTCTATATTTCAAGCTTCTTATTGATAGAAAAATTGAATAATACAGGGAACTATTCTGTTTTTTATTTTACTTCAAAAACCATTATACGTGCTTGGCTGGCACTTCCTAGGGTGAGAAAATGCTATTAAGATATGAAGTTTTGCCTGGCTGGTGTGACTCAATGGTTGGGCATGGACCCATGAACCAGGAAGTCACGATTCAATTCCAAGTCAGGGCACATGCCCAGGTTGCAGGTTCAATCCCTAGTAGGGGATGTGCAGGAAGCAGCCAATCAATGATTCTCTCTCGTCATTGATGTTTCTCTCCCTCTCCCTGGAATCAATAAAGATATATTTAAAGAAAAAAAATGCAGTTTTCATGCCCATATTCTCTTTCATACATGAGTTTTTGTTGTTAGACTAAAAACTCACAGACATGAACTCTGATTGGTAGAGAAATATGATGAAAGGTACTTTATATGAGCAGAAGCCATACAACTGTTTGGGGAGAGGTTCCTTGGAAGGTTAGAGCAGTGACAGTAAAGGGGAGCATGCTGTACAATCCACTCAAATAACATTGCTAAAAAGGACATGTGATCAAACATCTGATTGAGATTGTTGCTGCTGTTTCAATGAGGATAAAGTCTTTTAGAGAGACCAGTGATAGCGGAGACATGATTAAAATATTTGTATCCTATATAATAAAGAGCTAACATGCTAATTAGACCAAACAGCAGAACAACCATCCAGATGAGTTTCCGGATGGAGCCAGGGCTGCAAGGGCCGAGCCTCTTGCACGAATTTCATGCATCAGGCCTCTAGTTTTATATATAAAGATTTCACCTTGATAGAATGTCCTCATCTGACAGTTGCCAAGAGACCATCTAGTGAGGTCTCACCACCAGTGCAAAGCAGCATCGGTGGAACATAATTTAAGTGAGGACAGTGCAAGTTCTACACTGTTAGCCATTTATGGGATAAATATGTGCCACCAAAGGAAAAGGGCTGCAACTGAATCTGCTTTGAATCCAAACTTTTTAGGGATCATGAGTTTTTTAAAAAAAAAAACATATTTTCCAAAAAGTGGGATAGCAAGTAGAGATCGTTTCATTGGGAAATCCTTCTGGGTAAGGATGATACAGAAGGAGATCGTGTGTTTGGTTTGTTTCCATGTGCATAAACATGGTGTGTTTTTGCTTTTTTGTTTTTTTGTATCTCCTGTATGAAAATAATACTACTGAACTAATGTTATCAGGGCAGGTGCATAATATTTCATGTTTAGTTGATGAATTTATATTTTAACTGATGAGTTTTTACTTATTCATAAAACTCACCCACCCATCTCCCAATGTACATGCACACACTGATACACACACAGTCCTCTTTGGGATGGGTGACATGTCTCTCCATGGCATCTGGCTGAAATTAAGATACAGGCAGTGGCCATGGAGCTCAACTACTGAAGCTAGTTGCTTGGTGAAGGGACTGACCCTGTAACATTAGCATGATTAACATCGGGTACTAACCACCTAAATCAAAGCCCAGACTCCCACTCTGATGTTGGGGAGTCTCACTATCCCTCAATGAAAAGGCCTCCTGTTGCATTCTTGCACATAATATGATGATGCTGATTTCTGGTTTTGTCATGGAAGAGACTTATATATAGATATGTGACTGATAACTTCTATACGAAATATACTGTTACATTAAAGCATTAAAATAATCCTAAGTGATCTAAAAATAGAAAGCACCAGTTTCTCATTAATTTTCACTTACTTTTTAGGTCCTGTGGATGTGACTATTTTAGCTAAGTGTAATCCTTGCTTATCAAATCCATGCAAAAATGATGGCACCTGTAACAATGATCCAGTTGACTTTTATCGCTGTACCTGTCCATATGGTTTCAAGGTGAGTCGAAGCTGTCATAGGAGCTATGATCTGAAAGCCTAGCTCTCATTACTGGGCCTGCCTCATTTTAGTGTGCTGTCAACTACCTTATTTTATTGTGCTAACAATTACTTTACTTCCACCCGACTCTGCTTGGCCATTCCTTCTCCAGGGGCAGGACTGCGATGTCCCAATTCATGCATGTATCAGTAACCCATGTAAACATGGAGGAACTTGCCACTTGAAAGAAGGTGACAAAGATGGATTCTGGTAGGTCATTCATTAGTCTGTGATCTGTTTCTGAAGTATTGGAGCAAGAATAACTAAGCAAATACACATTCTTCTTTTCAAATCTGGGAACGTTATTTTAAAATGAATTCCAGGAATCAATTCACAAGAACAACATGTGTGAGTCCCTCTCTAAGATATTGCAACATAAAAACAAATAGAGGTGTTTCAGTATTTTCAGCTCAGGCAGCTACAAAATCCAGAAATGGTAAAACATGTACATGCACACATTATGATTAATCAAGTTAGATTAGATCAAGACAATGGAGTGGCTACATTATGCTAATCAATAACCAACTAGTCTCCTACTGAAAGTTATATATTCATTTGTTGCTGTGTGTATTACTTTAAAGACAGTGTGTAATGAAAAGATGTAGGTCCCACTGAAATAGAAAATTAATGATTCATTTCCAACCCCCAATATAAGAAGACAACCATGCTGTGAACATTTTTAATCTGAAATTATTTAATCATACAGTACAATTACCTCAAATGTACTTCATGAATTATGAAATAGAGTTCTTATGATGACACTAATAATTTTGCATAAGAATGCTAATGTACTACTAAAGCTTGTTAGGAATATCACTTTTTATAATAAATAGGCTTCATTTCTGCATTCTGTTATGAAACTGTCTCTTTTTCTTCAAGGCTTTTCAAAGATTATTCTGATACCTAGCAAGATGAAATGTACAGAGTTTTATGCCAATGGAAAAAAAATTGCATTTGTTGAGACATAAAGAGAACATTCACATTTTATAATTGCAAGGAAGACAAAATTTGTTTTTCAAATTCCCTTTTTGTTTTGTTTTGAGACATCAAGAACATTATACATAGGGTAGTAGGTGTTGTCATTTTTTAAAAAATCAGAACCAGTTCCTCGTCACTTGTGAGCAAAGAAGTATTGATTATTTTATTAGAGCACAACTTGAGATTAAAATAGAGTAAATTTTGCCTGAGTTGTAGATCTGCAGATATATTGGATTTATTGACTTACAGGGCCATTTCCAGCCAGCATTAATTATTTTCGAATAGCTTCTGATTTGCAGGATATTACCTTAAATGAAAGCCTACAACATGTCATTTAAAAATCAATTTTTTGGCCGAAACCGGTTTGGCTCAGTGGATAGAGCGTCGGCCTGCGGACTGAAAGGTCCCAGGTTCGATTCCGGTCAAGGGCATGTACCTGGGTTCCGGGCACTTCCCCAGTAGGAGATGTGCAGGAGGCAGCTGATCGGTGTTTCTCTCTCATCGATGTTTCTAACTCTCTATCTCTCTCCCTTCCTCTCTGTAAAAAAAATCAATAAAATATATTTAAAAAATAAAAAAAATAAAAAAAATAAAAATAAAAAATAAAAATCAATTTTTTGTAGTTAAAAGTTCTGCAATTGATAAGGGTATTTATTATTTTAAAATATGTAGACCACATATTTTTTAAATGCAGAGTTGTTATTATTATTATTTTTACTTTTCCCCCCTTTGGTGTTCAGGTGTATTTGTGCTGATGGATTTGAAGGAGAACACTGTGAAATCAATATTGATGACTGTGAGGATAATGACTGTGAAAATAATTCTACTTGCGTTGATGGGATTAACAACTACACTTGCCTTTGCCCACCTGAGTACACAGGTAGGAAATGCTCAGCCATTGGTCCATGTATCTGAATGCATCATGGGAATTTTGCTGCATGTGTTTAGTAAACCATTGCATTATTCAGTAACTGGTAGGTGTTTGGGAAATTAGAGGTAATGTAAATAACAGCCAGAGTCAACAATGGTTTCAGCCAACCCAATGAAAGACCCTCCAAGTTCAGTGATCTATCATGTTATTGCTACCCAGCAAAACCAGGAGTTACATACTGAACCTATTAGTCTCACAATTGAATGGTATCACACACAAAGCATTTTTCCTGTGCTATCCAACACATGTAAGAAGGGGCATTTTTTTAATACAGTCAAACCATAATTAAGCATTTTAGATTGTATCCATACTTGCTTCTTCACCAATGAGTGCTTTCATCTAATAACTCGTGTTCTTCAAAATAAAATACAAATATAAAAATGTTGAGCACTTTGAATAATCTTATGAGACTGTCACCTTCTTTCTAATGTTTTGTTTCTTGAGACGATAAATCTCATAAGGCTGTTCAACCTACTTCACTTCTTCCCTGGATAAGCCAATTGGCTGTAAAATCAACATCAAGTTGATAACGTGGCTATTATGTCAGAATATCTATTTTGATGTAGTTTTGTGGCTATGAAGAAGAAACGTCACAATTACAATCTTGTTTTCTTAATAAACCACTGAGAGAACGTTATGCATTTTATTTGTAAGAAAAAGTGGAGCAGTAAATTCTGTCACTCTTTTTGAAGTTACCATTTTCATTTGGCTGGGTACATTTCATTAGCTGCATGTATTTCCACATGATGTAATACATAGTTAATATCAGAGGGTGAATGACTATGTAGATGCCTAAGGTCAGCATCTCCAAACATGAAAGATGAAGTCACATCGTATGACTAACTGTCCCAGGATTTATTAGGAAAGCATGGACATGTAAGCTTTTATGGCATGCCCCAACTCTGCATTTCACTAAGTACCTTTCTTGATGGGAAAAATGCGAGATAGAATAATGGGGTGTTGTTTTGACGACCCAGATCTGTCTGAGTGCCTCTGAAGCTGCCTTCTCGTGGTTGGATTTTTTTTATATACCAGTGAAGCACCCAATGCCATATAAAGTAATATACTTAGTTACAGTAGAAAATTGAACATGTTATATCCACCAATTTCTCTGTTACGTATATGTAGCCCTTGGGCTCCTTAGAGGGCAGAATTGGAGTGTTCTTTGATATTTTGAATTAGTGAAGGAGAGCGAGTGTATTCGGCATGCACTGAAGCCCTGGGGCCTCCCCTGAGAATTGAGTTGTGTTGCATAGGCTCATTCAGACCTGTATATAAAGCCCAATGTCTGCACTAAAATCTGTTACCTAGATAGACTCGTTTTCTTTTTCTGCCATTGCTCTATCATCATCACAGAAAGAGTTTAATTCACGTCATCTTTGAGGCCTTTTCGAACCAGTATACTCTGGCCAGGAGAAATTGGACCAAAGCACTTCAATCACACTTTGGCCAGCTAATGAGATCCAGAGCCCAGCAACCAGGACTTGGTCAATATCCTCCTTGTGTTGACAACCCAGACTTGAGAGCACTGCGGTCTTTGGGTTCTCACGTGCCTTTTTTTTTTTTTCATGATCAGTTACAGAAGGTGGCAGAGTCTTCTGAGTTGGATTGGAGGGGTTCCCCTGCTTTGGCTTGAGATCTGCTGTACCTTCTTCTTTATCTGTTTCTTTTGAATCTCTTTTATCTTCTCAACCTACATGTTCCAACCTCCCTTCCTACACCTGATCCTCTGGCCCACATGTTATCTCCGCCCGAAGTGACTCCGTTGAATGCTGCTTCCTCTGAAAAATATTATGAAGCCTCATCTCTCTGTGCCAGATCTCTTTCTCTGAAACATAAAAAGAAAAAAACCAAAACTTAGCAAAACCACTGTTTAGCCAAAATGTGACATCTATTAAAGCTATCACGTGGGAATCTGCCAGGACTATCTGTCAAGAGCTGTTTGGTTCTCCTGAGACTCGTTGAGTCTTTTTAAGCACAGCTATTACAGATATCAGTTTGCCTGAGTTTTGGCAAAGTATAAACAAAAATACTGAGCTCAATAGAAACTTAATAGCATGAAGATATTACCACTCTGACTTTGGGCTGAGTCTTGTGGGCAGTAAAGAGTTTGATGATTTGGCATTAGAGCAAATATCTAAATGAGGCCCTTTTGTAGCTCATCTATTCACTATAGCATTTTTGTCCATATGTGAGATGAGCTCATTTGCAAAATATCAAACAACCATCTGCAGATTTTGAAGTTAGTGGCACATAGTGGCCTTTAATTATAGGAAAATATAAATCGGGCTCCGGAGTTTTATATCCTGCTTCATCCAAGTCCGCAGTTAGGGAGGAATTTTCGTATAATGCGGCTGTATTGTTTTAGATGTAAGTTTGGAGTCTGATTAATGAGCATGAGATCTGGGAACAGAAACCCTGCTATGCTCAGGGAATATAATAATGTTGTCATTGTTTAAAAATCATTCAAGTCACAAGTTGCTTTCTGTTTGAAGATTTTTCACTCGATGCCCCAAAGGCATGGATGGGAACGTGAACTCTTTAGTTGGAACAAATAAAACTTCATGGAAAAAGCTCATAAATTATTATGGGGGAAGGCTTTACATTTGGCATCCGTGGCAAGAGTCAGACTGGACATACTGTTGCTAATGGAGAAAATGCAGAGCTCTGAAAGCAGTTTGATGGAGAAATCTCGATGTGATGGGCAGGCTATAAAACACGACTACAAATATCAAAAATAAAATGAACCACCATTGGGAAGTTTATTAAATTTATTTAAACCTGTGTAACCAGCACATTATAGTAAATAGCCATTGATTTATCAGAGGACAAAACTATATGCTTTTTTCTGCTTCAGGGATTAACAACATACATTTTAAGGGTCAATATTGATTTTATATTATCTAAAACTTATTATACCCTCCCCCTCCCCCAGTTATCAAAACTGTTGTTTTCTACTTAATTCAGTCCATTATCTGTTCCAGTTGTATAATAGATGGTTGTTGATGGCTAATTCTTCAGACAGGTTAATTTTTGAAAAGTTTAATCCCGTATGATTCTAAATTGAAACCACTACACTAAGGATTGAGCATAGTTAATTTTGGAAAAGTTTGATTCAGTATTATTTTAAATTAAAATACACCAAGAATGGAGCAAGTCAGACTCAGAAATTGCTAAGCAAATAATTTTAAAATTTACTCTAGGGTTTTAATTTTAGCTTGAGAAATTGTTTTTTTATTCTTTTATTTTTTAAAACCATTGTTGTATCCTTTCTAAAACCAAGGCATTTCTTGAAGGTGCATTTTCAAGGAATCCCTGCAATCACATAAGCTCAAAACTTACAAAAATGAAAGTTATAAACATGGCACCCCTGCCATGTTAAGAACTTGGCACCCTGTCTTAAACTCTGGTATGAATTTAGGTGTTGACTTGGAAAATGTGTTTTTGCATGTTTCCCGAGAGTCAGACCCTGGATCTGCTCTGTCCAGACTGTGTTTCTTAATCAACCCTACTTTCATGGAACCACATGCAAAGATGACACACAATTGATCACACTGTAACCCAGGATGTCACTTAACAGGATTACCCAAATTCTGCACACGAACGTTTCCATACCAGTTGGGCATGTAAAGATGCGGAAAACATTGAGACCATTTTAATCTTTCCACGTTGTACCCTTATCTCTTTGTTTTCCTAACCTCCCATGCCCACACACTAACCATGATGTGCACGTGTTAAAAAGTAAGGCTGGTTAAGTGACCTGGTTGAGACGCAGATCCCTGGCTCCCTGTGATGGCGTTTGCCTATCGCCTCTTGTCCCCCCTGTTTGTGTGCTTGGCTGGCTGTAGGTAAGGAATCCAAGCCTCACTTCTCCTCGCCCGCCCGCTCACTCTGGGCCCTTCTGTTATAAATACACTAGCTTCCTGTGCTCTGCTGTTGTATCGCAATGTAAATAGTCTTTTGTCTCTTCTGTCTTTGTCGCTGCCAGCTGCTAATCTGAATGAGGTGGAAAAAGGTTAGTCGCCTTTTAAGTTTACTATGATTTTTATTTGTTTCCCTCTTTCTTTTAAAGCTATATGGATGTCATTATATGTACATGGTAAAAGGAATGTGGAAGAAATCTGAAATTAATATGTTGATTCAGTCATGCAGATCCTTGATGTATGGGTAGCTATGCCAAGCACTATAAAAAGGGGCAGCTGACATGCACTTGCCCAATTTGTAGAAGGCTATGAAAGAAACCTCTGAGCGGGAAGAGGGTGGTGAAAAAGAAAGACTAATAATTGCTACTTTCTACTTGTCTGTTTGCTTTTACTCTTTAAAAGATATTACAAACATGAATTATTTTTATAATGAAAAATGTAGATTATTTAGTATACCTAGGGTATAGATAGAAGTATTGTCAATACTGGGAATTTTTCAATAACCTTAAAGTAATATCTTTAGTAAGTTGAAACAAGAGAAATATTGAAAGGTGTATAGATTTATGTAAACATTTTATAAAATAAATATGACAAAGCCCAAGAGGTTGGTGTATAGAATGACATTGTTTAATTCATGTTACAGTACATCATAAGTACTAGGTAGTATTTTTTTAATGTATTTTTATTGATTTCAGAGAGGAAGGGAGAGGGAGAGATAGAAACATCAATGATGATAGAGAATTACTGACTGGCTGCCTCCTGCATGCCCCTACTGAGAATTGAGCTTGAAACTCAGTTGTATACCCTGACCAGGAATCAAACCATGACTTCCTGGTTCATAGGTCTACAATCAACCACTGGGTCACGCCAGCCGGGCAAGGCAGTATTTTTAAAACATAAAGAGAGCCATATCCAATCATTGACATCGATATGGTCTATGTGGCTCTCCAAATCCATCAGGGCCCAGGAAAGGGGGTCCTAGAAATGATCAGGGCACTAGGCATGCCTGAGAAATCACCACGGAACCTTTGTGAAGCCTTATCTCAAAGTTACAGAATGATTTTAATAACATTGGACTTTGACTCAATCTGTTGGCCAAAAGTCTTTAAGTGCCAAGTGCAGGCTCAGCGGCCTCTGAGGAGCCCAACGTGTGCCTGTCTTGACAGAGCCAGTTGTCTGTGAAGCACTGGCAGGAAGATTACAGGGCTAATGCGGGTACCTTATACAGCAGCCCACCCTGTCTCCTCTTGCTAAGGACTGCATTTCTTTCTGTTGCGTCATTAGGCGATTTACTGTGTTTGGTCACTTACCAAACACAATTAAGTTGACAAACATGAAAAAAAAAATGGTTTCATATTGTAAAATGTAAAATATCTATCCTGGTCAGTTCTCTGTGGATTAATGCATTCAATACCGTTCTTGGTCAAATACCATCTCTCCTTTTTCCAAGTACTAACTCATGTGGTGGTCTGGGGCGGGGGTGTCTAAGGTCTGAGTCTCTCAGAAACAGAATAGCAATTGTCCTGTCACAGGAATATGCCCTTAAGTAGCTCTGTGCACTCTCAGGAGCAAGCCTGGCAGTGCGATAGTATTTCCAATCACCACGTGGTTTCATGTGTTGACTAAATTTCATGCTTAGGTTTATAAAACATGTCTTTTCTTTCCAAAAATCTGCTGATGACTGAATCTGCTTTTAAAAGCAGTCAAACCGTTCTCTATTTTTTAACCCCAAACTTAACTAGAAATGAAATTTCAATTTCTTTATGACAATGAGGGTAATTTTCTTAAATAATAAAAAAAACTTCTAGAATTAGCTGACATAGGGAAAATGTTTAAATCCCTGTAGACATGAACAATAAGGGTTGGAGCAATAACTTGTATAAAACGATGAGAAAGCACTTACCCAAGGATCCACAGCTTGTAAAGAGGGGTCCATCCAATACCTCGCTGACCCCACGGCATGCCCTCTGACTTGGGGGACTTGTACTAGGACCAGTCCCTGCTTCTCTGCTGCCACGGTCCAGGCTCAGAATCGGTACCTCTCACAATGGCCCCAACTGACGGATGATGCCCAACAAGCTTTTCTTCTGCTGTCTCGCCAGCTTGCCATACATAATGTCCCTGATGTGCGTTTGGAAAGAGTAAAGGGAACCACAAAATTCAGGTGCTGACAAGCAGTCTGTTTTATCTATACATGAGGGAAAAGAAGTATCCAATCAGTGCCTGCAAATTTAATCCACTAATTAATTCATTAATTCCCCTGATGACGAGTCTACTTTCCATCACTGGGATACTGCTGAATTCGTCCAGCTAATGGGAGAAGCTCAGGTTTCTCATCCTAATATTTAGGATGGGGCCGCTCCCAGTCTTTATTTCCTTTCCTCTCCTTTTTTTTTCTGTGAAACAGGGATAATGACATCTATCCCACCTCAGAATAACATGGAAGGATTAATGGGAAAAGACTTTAAAATGTTACATGTCTATCTGGAAGAGATATCAGAGCTGCCTTGTATGGCTGATGTAAAGTTTTGCATCATTTAATTCCAACCATCATCACTGCATTGACATAGATGAGCTGATGCCATTCCTAATGGCATACGAATTCTTATGATTATTTTGATAGAGAAAATCCCACCTGATGGAAATTACATGTGTGAAGGAAATTTTTCTCCCCATATTCTTCAGCACTGCCTTTTTAAAAAGTACTATTTTGTTGTTGTTTTTTTATGCTCACTATGATGGAAAGGCTTTATTTGGTGTTAAGCCTTTGGTTCTCTTCACCCCCTTACTCTACTTTGAAGTGGAAGGAAATAGTAAATGCTGAAGAACTCTTGGGCGTGGTTGCATTTTTCAGATTTTGTGTATGTTTTTGGATTTTCATGATCTTTTAAAAATAGTGACCCCTTCTGTTATTAATTCTGCCTCGAGATGCGTAAGGTCTTTATAGCAGATTTAATATAGTTGCAGACATACCTGCAGCCTGTTTTAACTATAGAGAATACATTGGCAGCCTAATGATATTGTGTGGTTTGCATTCATCTTTCAACCTTGCAAAGCCTTCTTAAAAGCCTTTGAACCTCAGAAAACATTTTAATGATCCTGTTTGCTCTTAAGTTAATAGGCAGGGACCACTGAGCCCAGAACAACAGTCTAGCTTAACCAAGCCTTATTCAATCCAAACTTGGATTTATTTATTTTGAAAAAGGGTTTAAATATTTCTGCAGTTTCAGTAGCTGTTGGAATTAGTTCCATTATTTAGTTCCAATGAGGAAGTACTGAAAAATACTTCCTTTTCTGTTTATTTATTGGGGAGGTAAGTTTTTCCATTTTGAAAACTCAAGAGATATTTATTGAGAAAATACCTTATGCAGGACACTGTGCTAAGCATCCAAAAATGCATAAAACATTACCCTTGTCCACCGGGCAAAATCTCTGGCTTTGGTCCTCACTGCAAGTTCAGACTAGGTCGGTTGTTTTTGCTAAAGTCATCATTCCTCATATCCCAGGAAAATTAACAGCATCATATAGTTACTCCACCAGTTCATGAGCAAAGAGAGACCCCTTTCTGACTATGAAAATGAACCAAATTCTCTGGCATACAGGCATTATGGAGCAATCCATTCTACATCATTGAGAACAAAAGTGAGAACATAAAAGGATTGTCCTTGTTGGAAACATTTTCCTATCCACATTTACAGCATGTTTTCTGGAGCCTTCCTATTTTGAATTATGGTTAACTCCATCTCACGAGGTTACTCTGGCCATGCCCTGCTTGTGCACGTGTCCCATTTTGCACAATTTTGGCACCAAGAGGACATTCATGAGGGGCTCCCATATTTTTAGGAATTCACAGTCCCTCAGGATCAGTTCTTGGTATTTCTCTACTAACAATGGGACTTCATTAAGTTCAGGGAAGTGCATGTGATCTGGATTGTTTATTGATCCTATTGCGAAGGTCAGTTAACTATTTCCAACTGAGAGGACACATTTCAGGACAGTTAACACAAATAAGAAAGCCTCAGATATGGAAAAAGAATCTTCAGAAAATGTTGGCTATTTTGAAAAAATAAGAAATAGAGTCACGCCATTTATAAGTAATCCTTTACTAATGGAAATGAAGTCAATTGTTACCACCAGCACTGACAAGATTAGAGACGGGGCATCTGCCCATGGTAATGTGCTATGAAATGTGGGTGAAAAGCTTGAGCAGAGCCTGCAACAAATAGTTCCAGCCTGGCCCAGCAAGAAAGGAGGAAATGGAGATAATTTTCATGCAAGTCCAGTTCAGTTAACCTGACCTGGGATGAGTCCCAGAATCCCATCATCTGTGTCCACCCTCTATGTTCACCCATCTCCCTGCTCCACTGCAAGGTCTGAGAGAGAACATAGAATGTTTTTCTTCTTTTTAATCTTCACTTCAGGATATTTTTTCATTGGTTTTCAGATAGAGTAGAAGAGAGAGGAAAAGACAGAGAGAAATATCGATGTGAGAGAAACACATGGGTTGGTTGCCTTCTGCACGAGCCCAAGCCCCAACCAGGGCCCCGGCCTGGGAGGATCCTGCAACCAAGGTACATGCCCTTGACTGCAATCAAACCCGGGACCCTTCAGTCTGCAGGCCAATGCTCTATCCACTGAGCCAAACTGGATAGGGTGAGAATGTTTTTCTTTACACAAATAAAGATCAAATGGAAAGCCACAGTGAAATATTACCTCACACTTTTCAGAATGGCTATCATCAATAAATCAATAAACAAGTGCTGGTGAGGAAGTGGAGAAAAGGAAACTCCCGTGCACTGTTGGTGGCCATGCTGATTGGTGCAGCACCTGTGGGAAGCAGTATGGAGTTACCTCAAAACATTAAAAATGGAATTGCTTTATGACCCAGCAATTCCACTCCTGGGAATATATCTGAAGAAACCCAAAACACTGATTCGAAAGGATATATGCACCCCTGTGTTCATTGCAGTGTTATTTACAATAGCCAAGATTTAGAAGGAGACCAAGAGCCCATCAGTAGACGAGTGGATAAAATAGCTGTGGTACATTTACACAATGGAATATTACTAGCCTTTAAAAGGAAGGAAATCTTACCCTTTGCGACAGCATGGATGGACCTGGAGAGCATTATGCTAGGCAAAATAAGCCAGTCAGAGAAAGACAAGTACCATATGATTTCACTTATATGTGGAATCTAATGAACAAAACTAAATGGGAAATGTACAATTTCTGATAGGAATTGGATGGAGTTTTTAAAATTTGGTAGTGAGAGTCATTCAGATCCATTTATCTTAACCTTTCTCGAGCATGCACTTAAGTGCTTACACACACACTTCCTTGATTCTCAGGTTCATCCCCTCCATTTCCCCTTGGGATTGTCATGATTTAGCAGACGAGAGTGTAGGGGTGTCTGAGTCCACAGGCTGCCCATCTCAGGCCGATGTCAGGACTCAAATCTGCTACCCATTTTCCTTATATTCTCTGTTTCCTTACATGGTCCCTCATGCCATTGGGGTCACCTTTATTAACATTTAAAAACATATTTTCCCTCCAGATGCAATCAATAAGTGTTATCTGTCATATTTTCCAGCAGCCATCAAGTATCTACTTTGTGACAGATAATTTGTTAGGTAATGGAATGGGAATAAAGAGGCACAAATATATAACTACAAATAAAGCTCCTATCCTCAAGTAGTATACTGTTAAAAAATTAAATCTCACTTATTGTGTCCAATAAATTGTTTTTTGATAACTTCCCTTGCTGTGCCAATGTAAGTAAACTGGTACCATTTATTCAGGTTTTTCCTGAGCCAAGTAAGAGCTCAAATGCAAATAATTGACGAATGATGCATTTGACCCTCCAAAAATCTGTGTCCTGGGGATTCTGTCAGGAATTCAACCAGACTTCCTTCCTTGTTCCAAGTATATTTGAAAATGTCATAACAGATTAGTTATAACACTAGAATTCTTGTCCAGTTATTCAGATTGCTGTCATAAATTCCCTTTCCATTATTGTCAATATCAATTATATATATATATATATATATATATATATATATATAGTTTTGCATAATTTAAAAATAGGAACAAGGACAGGCTGCACCGTCAGCCACGGAACCCTCCCCACCCCGTTCATTACCCATGAGCCTCAGAATGAACTCTGACAATTTTTTTTTCTGTTTTAGGGAAAAAGAAATTAATCTGGCTACATCAGCAGAAACTAGCACAATATCTCAGAAGTGCGATAGTACTCATCACTGAAATTATTTTTATTGTAGACAGACATGCCCAACCTGAATTTAAAGGTCTAACTTTTAGAAAGATTCAGATGAGATACTTATTAATTCAAATCCACCCTTTCCTATTTCTCCATTAGTGTAAAGCAAATCAATACTTAACACAGAGTGATTTGAATTAGAAAATTCCAGAAATCCTAATCCAGAGACTATATGACCAACTTCTCTGATAAGCAGGCTTTGTGGACTGAGTAAGCCTAGGTAAGACATGCTGTTGCCCAGATCTCTTGGTAGATAGAAAGCAATGAATCATCCATGCCAGTAACTCTTCAAACATTGCCTCTGATTAAAACAATTTACAAAGAGAACAAATCTCTTTAGGGGTAATAATAAATTTGTGGACCATATAGCATAGTTTTCAGTAATACGTAAAAACAATAATAAGTCATTTAGGCAGTTTCTAAACGGAACTTCTACAGGGTACTGAAAAATTGGGCATCTCATTTCTCTAAATATTACAGATTGGAACTTATAGGGCAGTGACTGCGAACCTTTTGAGCTCGGCGTGTCAGCATTTTGAAAAACCCTAACTTAACTCTGGTGCCGTGTCACATATAGAAATTTTTTTATATTTGCAACCATAGTAAAACAAAGATTTATATTTTTGATATTTATTTTATATATTTAAATGCCATTTAACAAAGAAAAATCAACCAAAAAAAATGAGTTCGCGTGTCACCTCTGACACGCGTGTCATAGGTTCGCCATCACTATTATAGGGTAAGGACTTTGTCATGCTCCCCCTTTAATCATTTGCTGCATAGAACTCAAGATGTTTTTCCCCAACACTACATTATAAAAATTATTAAACCAAAGCACCTTTTTAAAAATTTTGGTCAAATAAAAAATTATCACTCCAGAGTACATATAAATAGATGCTATTACAAGTGGTTAATTCCTTTTACACTATTATTCACTTCAGGAAACATTTAACTGCCATGGACTAGATGGAATCTTCATTATTCATTGATTTGCCAAAGCATCACCATAGTTAAGAATTTGGAAGAGTGCCATGAGTTAAGCCAGTATTTTTTTAGAAAAATATTGTTTAAGAAATTTGAGTGCCTGTGTGGGAAACAGAAATCATATTGGTAATAGCTCGGGTATCCACCACTTGTGTTGTCTGGATGTCTTTGACATAAAGTTTATAAAACGCTTTCAAGAGTATCATTTTTATAACTAAGGATAGTACAGATATTAGTAGTTATTTTGAAGTGCAGCTGTTATTCGAAGTTCAAGCCAATCTCCAAATTTATGGTAAAGTTGATGGAACTGGGTATTGGACTCACTTTTCTCCCCCTCGCTAAGACACCACAGTGTGTGGTTCTCTTGCCTTTGTCACCTTTAATAGCCTAACGTCATATGTCATTGGCACTTATTAATGTTTGGGTAGCCCGTTCTGCAAACCCTAACTGTTAATGCCAGCTCCCCTTGGAGGGAGGGCCGAGGGTTTATTGGTCCCAGTCAACCAGTGCTTTGCAGAGAGGCTTCTAGCCCGAGCAGCAAACAAAGGCAATGCCAGACTACTCTGCTGTACTCTGTGCGGACCTTGCCACTTTTGAAGTGCAGAGGTCATGGTCTTGGACCATGTGCATCACTTATTACAGACAATTGAAGAAGCTCTGAGACCTGGGAGAAAATTTGAGGCTCAGGAGAGAACAACCACATGGGATGAATTAAGAAAGGAAAGAGACATGGAAGAAAGGAAGGAAGGAAGGAAGGAAGGAAGGAAGGAAGGAAGGAAGGAAGGAAGGAAGGAAGGAAGGAAGGAAGGAAGGAAACTTTTATTCCCCACCCTAAACCTTGATTAAATTAGAATTTACCACTTGTATCGGTTTGCTAGTGCTACTATGACAAGTACCAGAGACTGCATGGCTTAAACAACAGAAATGTATTGTCTCTCAGTTCTGGAGGTTGGGAGTCTGAGATCCAAGTGTCAACTGGCCTGGTCCTCTGAGTGCTGTGAGGGAGAATCTGCTGCAGGTTTCTCTGCTTGGCCTGTAGCTGGGCACCTTCTCCCTGTGGCTCTTCATATCATCTTCTCTCTGTCACATTTTCCCTTTTTATAAGAACGTCAGCCATATTGGAGTAGGGCCCACCCTGATGATTTCGTGTGTTTTTTCTTTAAAATTGATTTCCTCTATAATGAGGTTACCTCCAAATAAGTTTACATTTTGAGGTGCTGGAGGACTCCAACATACATATGTATTTTTTTGGGGGGCGGGGAACACATTCAACACATAAGACCACATCACCATAGTTAAAACTCTTGATCTTTGCACCACAAAACTCGATCTTCTTTCAGTGTTGCCTGTGTCGCTAAAAAGCACTTCCAAATATACACACCAGACACCTAGAAGTTCCAGACACCTCCTTCCCTCAACTGCCTCATCATCCAGATCCATCACAAATGTTCACCTATTTGGCTTCCTGACCACCTGTCCAGGCCATTTGTATCTCCTCTACCACCAATGGAGTGCAAGCCAAGTCATCTCTCATGTCCATTCATATCTACCCCTCTGTAATCCATCCTCTACTACAGCCAGAATGTTCTTTTCAAAGTGCAGATGTCATCTGAACATCATCCATCTTCAAACCCTGCAATGGTACCCCATCAATGCTCATAGATTAAAGACATTCTACCAAGTGGGCCCTGCCAACTTCTGTGGCCATCTCTGGCACTACACTCTCCTGGGCTCACTTCCTGTCTCTCAGAGCTCACATTCCCCATGCCACCTCCTGCACAGAACCCCTGTCAGCCCTTGAGACCCCCACTTCACTCTCACATCCATTGCTCACCTCAGAAAAGCCTCCCTCACAGTCAGTCCCTCTTCCAGAGTACCTGGACATTTTTCTGCTCAGCATTTATCATATATTTTAGAGTAACTTGTGAAATTATTATATTAACATCTTTCTTCTGCTCCACTGCTCAAGTATAAGCTCCAGGAGAGTAGGGATATCATTTCTTTGTTGTCATTGTTGTTCACTGTTAGACACCAAACATTTAACACAGGGACTCACACGTAATTGCCACTCAAAACATAGGATAATGTTAGAAGTCTGATTTGCTGTCAGAATCATTAGAAAAGCCATAGGCAGACCACTCCATGGGAGAAGTTTATAGAACAGGTATAAAACTATTTTGGTAAGTTTGGTAATAAGATGTAAAAAAAAAAACGATAACTGAAGATACCAGAAGTACAAATGAAGATTAAAGGGAAAGGCCCCTTGTGTTTAAAAAGGAAGGAACATTAGCATTAGTCCGGCTCATGGATCTAAAATGAAACAGGAGGCAAGGCCAACTCCAGGCACTATTTCCCGGAAGAACCATCAAAGTGCACAGAGATTTCTGCCGCTTTGCAATGAGATTCACAGTGTTGATACCTTAGGGGGCTCTGGGCATCGCTGACACTTTGTTTTTGCCACTGAATGCAATAACATTGTTGTGTGCAGTTCAGTGCGATGCTCCCTCTGCTAACTTGCTATCTGCGTTATCCGTCTCTTTATAAGCATTTTTAAAATACTTTTTTAGAGCCACAGTAGACCTTGTATACCTTCAATTTCAGAACCTCATTTCACCAATGAAGAATTGGGGCCCAGAGCAATAAAACAGTTCACTTCTCTGCAACCAGTCCACTCTTTTATACTGAATAAGTTGCAGAAGGCCATTCCAAGCAATAACTCAGCAACCCCAATGTCATCTCACCTGGTCAGAGTAGTTTCTGCCTATGATTTCTCCTTTTATGCTCGTTCACTCGTCACTCCAAACAGAACATTAACTCTGATGATTCAGCTTTTACTGCTCATATGACCATAACATTTATCATCCGAGTCAGGGCATCTGTGTGGGTGCATGGGGGCACTATTGAAAATTACCTTGGGTCAACAGGTGTAAACCAGGACTGTCCTGAGCAAGCCAGGATGTATGGTCACATTACCAGTACATAAAATTCTTCATAAAATCCACATGTACAGGTGTTCAGTAAATAATGAATTGTATCTCTTACTAGAGTAGGCTTTGAGGAATCGCAGCCTTTTAGGGAAGCGAACATCACTCTTCCCCTGTTCCATCACAGCTCACATTAGTGTAACTATAGAACTCAGGCATTTTCAGTCCCACTCTCTGCCATTTTTACCAGACAGACACAGTTAGACATTATTTTCTTATAAAGAAAGTCACCTCTATTTAAGACACATGATGCTTTTTTTTTTACAAGTTAGAGCCAATCATACACTAACTCTCATATCCTGAAGTGGTAGCAATAGGCTCTTTGGTTGACCACTCTCTATTTCTTGAAAACACAGACAACTCACACACACACAACTTTGTAACTTTTCATCAACAAAAGAGCTGAAAACTAGCAGCATGAGGAAGAGGAATTTCCTTGTCTCATCAAAAGTGAGATCATAAATGCCAGGCAACCATGGTAGTCCACACTATTGCTTTATCATTGGGGACCTTTAAGGATCCAGTGTTGAGAGCAAATAAATAGGCTTTCCTGATTGGTGTCAAATTGCACAGTCAAGATCTGTTTGGACCCCTGTCTTTTGAGGAGTTCTTGGGCACCGAAATTTAATCTGTATTCAACCACGTTGACCTTATCCACTCCAATGGGCTGACTTATCTTTTCTGATGCCATGTTAAAAATATAAAGACCTGCTTATAAAATTAACAGATTATAACATTAACTATGTGGGAAGAACATTTCCATTTTTCCCTTTTGTCACCTCACACTTTATCATCTCAGGAAGGGGGGCAACCACTGATGATATGATCTGAGGCAGGCCCTGGGCCATTGAAAAAGCAAAGTCAGGTACCTTTTTTTTCTTCCTGATTTTCCACTCACATGTCTTGCTTTGACTACACACATACTGATGATGATGATGATGATGATGATGATGATGATGATGATATAGAGGAAGGGGAGCAGGGGAAGGAGAAGGAGAAGAAGATGATGAAGAAGAAGAAGTAGGAGGAGGAGGAGGAATAACAGGAGAAAAAGAAGATTGAGAAAAGAGGAAGAAGAAGAGCATAATTTCCTCTCAGTACTCTGAGGTTTTGAGAAGTTTTTATTGATTTTTTTTACAGAGAGGAAGGGAGAGGGATAGAGAGTTAGAAACATCAATGAGAGAGAAACATTGATCAGCTGCCTCCTGCACACTCCCTACTGGGGATGTGCCTGCAACCAAGGTACATGCCCTTGACCGGAATCGAACCTGGGACCCTTGAGTCCGCAGGCTGACGCTCTATCCACTGAGCCAAACCAGTTAGGGCTACATTTCCCATCTTATATTGAGCTCCTAGGTCTCACCACTATGGGATACTATTTAAACTTTAAAGGCTGCCTTCCCCCAAATACGGCATAATCCAATGCAATTACAACAAATTAAATAGCCCAATGAAAATATTTATTTTAACATTTGGCCAGGGAAAAATCTAAAATAATGTTTAAAGAAAAGAGCATAACCTAGTTATTATTCATGAGTGACTATTCAATAAAATGAACCAGAAAAATGTCTAAAGGTTAAATTGAAATCCAAGTTGAATATAGATCAGCAAGATAGAGTTATTGCCTTGAAAAGCATAACTCTTTCTTTCAATAACTATTATTTTAGTATTTCTCCAAACCATACTCTAAAAATATGTAAAGCTATGCATGCCAAGCATACTGCTCTCAATGAACTTTCAAAGAAAGGGAATGAAATAAGCACCAATAATATGAAGAGCACTCCAAACAGAACAACCCTACAACCTTACCTTATATGATTCTCATGAACATTTAGTGATGGCATATTTGCACAGCCGTTAGAACTCTCTGACACATAGTAGTAAGCACTATATAATTGTTAAGTCGATAACAGTGCATACAATATGTACCATTAGACAGGCAGAAGCAGACATGGCATATAAAAATTGTACATAAATAACAAATGGTTAATATCTAGGAAATTTTCATAAGAAGGGGACACAGAATGGATGTAAAAATTGAAAACAGAACTTATTAAAGTTACTAAAGCAAAATGAAACACCATCAGCTTGGGCACAGATTTGAGATAAATTCGTAAGCCAGTGAATAGTCACAGGTGCCAAGAGTATAGGAATGGGAGATTGGGCTTGAAT
The DNA here is from genome assembly GCF_028538775.1 of Myotis yumanensis. Classification (NCBI taxonomy): domain Eukaryota; kingdom Metazoa; phylum Chordata; class Mammalia; order Chiroptera; family Vespertilionidae; genus Myotis; species Myotis yumanensis. The sequence goes on along the minus strand of NW_027223752.1, from coordinate 229,305,390 downwards.
AGTGAATTAGGCAGTAATGGGGTGCAGAAAATGCTCTTGTAACACTTGTTAATATTACAGTATTTGGTGATACTTAAAAGGAGACAAATCCTTTTTGAAGTAATCAATCTTACCAGAGAGTCCAATGTGTAGCTATGTAATGGTCACAAAGAACTATCATACACAGCTTTAGTAATGATTACTATTGCTGCAATGCTGTTCTTATAGCATAGATTCCTTATAAGGTAAGAAATATTTGACATTGATGTAGCTTTTCACCCTCAAGTTGGCACACTTAGTCTTAAAGCTGTGACTGATTACACACTTGGCAATCTGTTTAGCCAATAATTACTTAGAATCATTTCCTTTCTCACCTTTTGCCCTCAACAAGTTTATGAAGAAATAGCTGGTGGAGAATAAAGGGACAACTCCTATTTTCACCCCTCAGAGCTGAAGTTTTATTCTCTATGTTCTATCTCCAGCTCAGACTTCCCCTGGCGGTAGATTGGGAGATGATTGAGGGCAGCGCCCATCATATCCATCCTGTAGCCCCAGCATCTAGCACAGAACATCATATAGTAAATCCTTATGAACGACAGTTTAGATTGGCTTAATTGGATTGGGTTGGGTTGGGTTGGGTTGGTTTGGGTTGGGTCGAATAGGATCAGATCAAAGTGAATAAAAAGTAAAGCATGTACCCCTTTCTTATACTAACAGAAAGTACAAAGTTTTAAATAAACCCTGTTTAAAAATAGCTCATATATAGTTGAGAAAACATTTTTGTACAGATTTAGAGACACAAAACTTTCTTGTACAAGAAATATATGAGACTTTCAGTGCAACGAGTTCATCTTAAGAGACAGAGAAAAAATACCTACCTTATCATAGATCAAGTTGATGTAACACTTAGATGAGCACATTTATATACTTGCATCATAGAAAAAGATGCTTGCAGTGTGAATAATATGCCACATTTAGTTATTAGGCAACTACTTAGCAAAGCGTTACTAAAAGGATAGTCTTCTAACAAGGGATGTGCTGCAAACTCGTCATTTTTAAACCAGTACTATTTAAATCCACACATGTTGAACAAATCAAAGTTCCAATAGTTTCTTGGAAATGAACAGCAGCCTATAGATGTGTCACTAAAATAATTAAAAATTAATTCAGAAGTAAGATAGAAAAGAACTTTTATATTTTTCCAGTCCCCTTAATCTCTCACACAATGTTTGGGAAAGTCCTCTCTCTGAAAATCCTATTTGACCTAATATATCTGAAAATGAAATAGAACCATGTTATTTGTATCTGAAGAAAGTTTCTAAGAAAGAGTCAGACGTGCAATTAACACAGTGTGTCTAGACTCCGCATGGTTATGCTCTTCACTCACTTTTATTGACAAAAACTATTCCTTACGAGCTGGCTGATGCCCAGAAAAAAGTCTATGTTCTCTATTTAGATTGATTTTCCTTTGGCTTTTTCCTGTCTATCTTGGTGGAGGTAGCTTAGAAGTATTCTCTGGAGCTATTGCAATAAGTCATAAGTGGGGAAAATATCTTATTCTAGACTTATTAGACCTTGGAGACTATGAAGATCGGAGGATTAATTTTTCAGACGTTAAATAGACTAAGCCCGACATAAAAGGGAAATACAGAATGATTCTACCTGCGTCAAGCTCTAAAACAGGCAAGACTGTTCTGTGGTACTAACTGTCAGGATAGCAGTTATTTACCCCAGACCTCTGGGATGCTGGTTGATGGGGTTGTTCCTGGATGCGGATGTGGTGACATGAGTGGGCTCAGCCTGTGAATATTTATTAGCTATTCATTTATCCTCTGGGTAGATGCTATACCTCCATAAAAAGTCCAGAATAACATTAATAGAATAACAGACATGAAAAGCAATCAGATTTCCTTTGTCTAAATCCAACAGAATATTCGTCACAGATCGCAATACTTGTGTTGTCCCAAATCATAAGACTGCGTACCAGCAGAACCAGCAGTTTGGATCCTCTGCTTCCGTCTTGTGATTATTTTCCCCCCAATCACAAGCTGGGTCACACTGTAAGGCCCATGGCACAGCCTGCTGCCGGAAGGCTGCCAACCTTCATCTCTGAACTAACGCTGTTTGCCATGTTAACAGGCGAGTTGTGTGAGGAGAAGCTGGACTTCTGTGCCCAGGACCTGAACCCCTGTCAGCACGACTCCAAGTGCATCCTGACGCCAAAGGGAGTCAAGTAAGTCAGGGGCTGCCTCGGTGCTCACCTGGGGCCCCCTCTGCTCGGAGCTGCTCTTCTCCACCTGCCCTCAGGCTCTGGCTTCACACCTTTGCTCAGGATTAAAGGGACATACTCTCTGGGGTCCAAACATTTGTATAAATGGTTATAAACAGCATGGGCTTTGCTTTAGTACACTGAAAAATAAGATAAAAGAGCTTTCTTTTTACCCATGACTCTTCCTAAGAAGGTGTGCATGAAGTAAAATAGCCTTTGACTATATTTATGAAAATGTCTTTGAAGGCTGAATAGATTTGGAATATCTGGTAGGTGCTTTATTATTTGAATGTTTAATTTAACGTAACCGAACATGTTTTGATCTGTAGCAGTGTTTTAACTCTCTAAGGTAAGGACGAGAGAGGGCCCTATGTCGCAGGTTGTCCTGGGACAGTCCCAGTTCATGCCTGTTGTCTCAGCACATTCATTAATAGGACCCCCTTCACCTTACGAACGTCTTTGGGGGGATGGTAAAGCATACAGTCACTCCGAGTAGAGAGCTCCCTCACCTGAACTCAGAACTTCAAAATCATTTTCTATGTCTTCCTCAGCAATCTTCCGAAATAGGTTTGGTATCAAATTAAATTACATCTTTGCCACAATCCTGAAATATCTCAAGGGTCTATCAACAGCAACTTCTCTCCTCAGAGACAGTAGTTTAGCGACCATCGTGCCCAAATGCTTCCTTTTAAACATGAGGAAACCGGGCCCAGAGCGGCCAGTGGCTGCCCAGGTATCTCGAGGTTATTCATTGGCAGAGCTGGAGCTCAGATATATACTTCCCAGTGGGGTGATTCTTCTAACACAGGTGACCCCTAAGGAGTTTTGTAGTTTCTTAACATTGCAGTTGGCTTATTATGGAAGGTAAGCCGGACGCTCAGGGATGACCCATCCGGGTTCAGGAGTTGAGCTGTGCTTACATCAGACAACTAGCAAATAACATCATTTGTCCCTTTCCACAATATTTATTGAGCACCTGCCATGGGTCAGGGCACGTGGCAATAGTACCATCTTATATTTTTATACTGCTCTATAGCTACTCACTTTCACATACTTGATCTTCTCGATGAAATTACTCAGGCTTCATTGCCATGGGATTCAGAGAATTAAAAGTGACTCAGGTCAGGAACAGTTTTGTGAGAGGAGATGGGATTCAAGTTGGGACTCTAACATTGAAATTTGTCAATGGATCATCAGACATTGTCTGTAGAATGGGAGGTAAGGGTCAGTATTACCAAGACCCTGTCACTGCCTTTAAAGATGAATCTGAAAAATATCTATTCTCCAGATGTATTTAATTCTTTGATGCAACTTGGCTTAAAATTTATCATTTTAGAATAATACAGATACAGTTGCAACATCTACTGATTCCATTTGATGACTTACTAAAAAGGAAAAGACTATACTACTATACTACTTTTCAAATTTTAGTTTATACTTCCCAAAAAAAACACAAAATTCTTAGTAAAATCTTTATACAAAATTCTGCATTGAATTTTTGTTCATCTATGTACTGTACATAAATTAGTTGAACTCCTAATGTCTTTGATCTGCCCACAGTTGGCAAGTTGAAAGTCTATCACTTCCATTACAAATATCATTTCTCAGATAAAATCATCAGCAAAGAAGGTGGTTTTCCATAACTGCTTATCTGCTATATAGGTTTCATAGGATTTTGTACAATGCAGTTATAAAATAAAATATTAATAAGACAATGGAAATCATTTCAAAATGAGGAAGTTCATCTTCAAAAAGATGAATCTTTAATTCAGTGTCTTCTATTACCATCATTAGATTGCATACTCTTTTTTCAGTTACAGTTGACATTCAATACTATGTTATATTAGTTTCAGGTGTACAGCTTAGTGGTTAGACATTTATATAATTTACAAAGTGATAGCTTAATAAGTCCAGTACCTACTTGGCACTATACATAATTATAACAATATTATTGATTACAGTTCCTATGCTGTACTTCATAGTCCCCTGACTACATTGCAACTACCTATTTGTAGTTTCTAATCCTTTCACCTTTTTCACCCAGTCCCCCAACTCTACCCTCTGGCAACCATCAGTTTGTTCTTTGTATCTATGAGTCTGTTTCTGTTTTGTTTGTTCATTTATTTGGTTTTTTAGATTCTACATATAAGTGAAATCATATGGTATTTGTCTTTCTCTGTCTGACTTATTTCACTGAGCACAATACCCTGGAGATCCATTCATGTTGTCAGAAATGGCAAGATTTCATTCTTTTCATGACCGTGTACTATTCTATTGTATGCATGTGCCACATCTTCTTTATCCACTCACCTATCAATGGACACTTAGGTTGCTTCCATGTCTTGACTATTGTAAGAAACTTTGCAATGACCATAGGGGTACATATATCATTTCGAATTAGTGTTTTGGATTTTTTGGATAAATACCAAGAAGTGGGATTGCTGGGTCATAAAGTAGTTCTGTTTTTAATTTTTGAGGTTGCACACTCTTTTTTTTTCAGTTGTTTTTATTGATTTCAGACAGCGAAAGGGAGAGGGAGAAAGAGAGAGAAACATCAATGATCAGGGAGAATCATTAATCGGCTGCCTCCTGCACACCCTCTACTGGGGATCAAGCCAGCAACCCCAGCATATGCCATGACTGGGAATCGAACCACTGACCCTTTGGCTCATGGATCAACACTCAACCACTGAGCCATACAGGCAGCCCTAGGTGCACACTCTTCAAAGTGCATCTTCCTGGATTATGGGTTCGCTGATTTGGGAACCTGTGGTTTTCACAGTCATTTGTGAGCTTGTTTTACAGCTGGATGTAGCTTAGCAGAAAGTAGGTGAAGTCATAGTATGTGCCATTACTCCCACATTATAAAAAACTGCACATTGTGGGAAAGGGAGGTGCAAAAAGAAAATGGACTTAAAAACCAAAACTATTTGAATGCTGCTAAAGAAAAATCTCTCCTGACAAATGTTGTTTGAACAACTTGTACTGTTACTTCATTTTCTTATTGCTAAGCTGGGAGAGCTGGTTTTACTTCTCTTGCTTCATTATATACCTCATAAATCTCCTAAATTGCTTTGAGATATTTTTAGACCACGATATGCCATAAGCAGTATTTTCAAGCATGCATCTTACTTAGTCAGCTTTTGGGCTTCCAAACAGTATATTTTATAGTCTTTGCTTTCTTCCTCACTCCTGGCCAGATAATGGAGTTGAGGGAATATGATAGGTTTTATTGATAATACAACTTTAAGGAATTCCTAATTAAATATTTTCTTCCTGTTTTAAAGCTAGATCTGAGGAGCAAAAGAAAGACCGAAAGAAAAAAAAAATGTTGCTTATAATGTGACTCCAAGTTCTAAGGGGCTTGAGAAATGGCACTTGTAGAGAAGAGAATATAAAATAGCTCTTAGCCACTATGGTGAATGTATGGCTCTCTTATCTTTTGCTTTGATTTCTTTTCTCAGATAAATAATTCAGTGTGTTTCAGAGCACTTCTTTCTTTTAATGCTTGGCCTGTTAGCTCTGCTCACATTAACATGGATGGAGGCTCTTCTCTTGGTGCTTGTCCATCTATTTCAGTGTCTACAGCCACTTAGGGTCCACGTCACTTCAGACTTCTTTACTCTGCATTGTTATGATTTAGCACTGAAACCACTGGCTCTAGGGGAAGCACGCTTATGCAGTGAGCTAGTTTTATGTCTTAATTCACACAGGCAGAGCTGAAAGTCTGTGTGCTAGCCCATTTATTTTAATTCATCAGTTATCCAGTAGCTCTTAAATCCCAATGTTGCATTTGCAGACAAAGCCCCTGGCATTCAGGAATGTCCACATTCACTTGGGTGTTTTTAATTATCCTCATTCACTTAAACCCTAATGGCTTTAAAATAGAAAAGTGGGTAATTGCTACAGCCTAACCATAAAGGCTTTATAGAATTATAAAGACTTAATGGAATTATTTAAAAATATAACTACTGTTTATTGATCATGCATTATAAATCAAACACTATGCTAATTATTTTATAGATGGTAGTTTTATGAAATATTTTAACAAACCTATGAGATGGAAATGATTTTATTCTATATATGTTACAGATGAGGAAATGAACACTTAGATTAGGTAACTTAGTGAAGATGACATACACTTAAGAATAAAGCCAGGATATAAACCCAGTTCTAACAGCCAAGTATAAATTCTGTAAAGCTAAACCAAAGTTTCCATATTTGTCTTTTTAAAGTCAGCAAACCTTTTCTTTTTATTTATTGACTAGAGGCCTGGTGCACAAAATCTCTGCACTCGGAGGGGGGTCCCTCAGCTTGGCCTGCACCTTCTCGCAGTCTGGGAACCCTCGGGGGATGTTTGGCTGATGGTGTAGGCCCGCTCCCCATGGGCCTAAGCCATCAGTAGGACATCCTTAGTGCTGCTGTGGAAGTGGGAGAGGCTCCCGCCACCACCACTTCACTCGCCAGCCATGAGCCTTCCCACCGGGGGAAGCTCCTGTGTTGAGCGTCTGCCCCCTTGTGGTCAGTGTGCATCATAGCGACTGGTCGTTCCACTGTTTGGTCAATTTGCATATTAGCCTTTTATTATGTAGGATTTTAGAGAGAGAGTAAGGAAGAGGGGGAGAGAGAGAAACATCGAAGTGAAAAAGAGACATTGATAGGTTGCTTCCTACATGCACCCTGACTGGGATTGAACCCACAACCAGGAAATGTGCCCTCATCGGAAATTGAACCAACAACCCTTTGGTGCATGAGATGATGCCCAGCCACCCGAGCCACACCAGCCAGGGCCAGAGAAGCCTTTCTTAAACCCAAAACAGAAATGCTCATGGGAGCCCAGTGTGTAAAACTAATAAATTGCAACAAGAGAGTGTTGGGAGGCAGATAGAGGGTGGAGGGAAGCTACCAGAAACACCTCACCCCCTCCCATGGCCATATCTGTAGGGGTCCATGGTCCCCTATAGCTCCACAAAGCATAGTTCAGAACCCCTGCTCTGGCCACACTGCTTTCCCTCAAGCAACTCAAGTGCTGAGACCTGCTGTCATAGTAGAGATTCCAGTGATCAGCACTGGAGAGGGGCAGGTTTTGCAGACAGCCCTACGCGATTAATTATCAAACAGGCTGTGCAGTGGTTAGGAACCCAGGCTCTTGTCAGATTTCTTGGGTTCAGTTTCTGGCTGTGGCACTCACAAGCTGAATGTCCTTGGATAACATGCTTAAACAATGTGTCCTCTATTTCCCTCCCCTGTAGAGCGGAGTAATGGTAGCACCAATGTCACCGGGCTGTGGAGAGCTGCCAGGGTTCTTGTCCCAGCATCAAGAAGGGTTCAGCAAATCTGGAGAAGGCTGTGCATAGATTAAATAGGAGTCCAGAGACGAAGCATAATTTTGAAAGGCATTGGGGGTCAGAGGAGCCTAGCTGAAGGAGCTAAATTCTAAGTTCTTAGGTCTAAGGTCTCCTCATCCCAGGACCCCATGGTTTTCCTTAACACAATTTGTCCTGAGGAGAGGCAGAGATATACACTTCAAAGGGTCAGGGTTTCGTATACAGAAGCATTTTCAGAATGGGAGAATTAGCCTATGACTGTCCAGGTGTTTGGCCAGTAGGAGGCAATAACATGTAGATTAAGATGCCCTGAGCTGTCTGGCAGCCAAGCAATGATCCCTTTTCAGGTTTGGGGAAATGCCCTCAGCCATTCCCAGATGCAGCCCTGCTGAACATGCTGGAATTGGTTTCGGGCAGAGAGCATTCAGTGAATCCACATAAGTCAAGTGTTTAGGGCGGGGTCTGGCACAGAGGAAGTGCTCCAAGAACATCAGCTGTATGTTATCCCTGGTCCTTCAGCATCAGAGCAGCTGAGACCCTCCCGCCCTCCACCAGCAGGAACAGGCTGAGAAGCTGTGCAAGAGACTGGCCCCGGGATTCTGTGTCAGCTCCCCTGTCTCACTCCATTAGGTCAACCCCATTCTGCCATAATGTTCTCTAGGTTTATTGTGGATTAGGGTATCCTGTGTTAACATATTTTTTCATAAAAATGCATTTTATTCTCTATTATTAATTTTTAAAATGTTATTTATTTGGAAATTGCTTAATATTTTCTAGTAAATTTGACAACATAGATAGCGCTTTTATCATCTCAACTCCTCCAATGAATTAGAGCTGAAAGTAGTAGACACTACAAGCAAATAAAGTGGGGAAAAGGGGAGGAAGGAAGAGGGGGAAGGAAGGAGGGGCGGTGGGAGGGAAAAAGAGAGAGAAAGGAAGAAGAGAGAGCCAGAGAGAGGGAGGGACAAAGGGAGGAAGAAAGTGGGAAAGCAAACAAGATAGAGAGAAGGAACCCTGTGCACTGATTCTATTCTTATTTGGATTATGGATACTCACTCTGGTCAGGAGATAAAAATCACCATTCCCCTGACAGTTCCCAGTGAGAAGCCATGGGATACCTTGCAGACCAGTACTGTGTTCTAGGCTTCCTTTAGTTTGGGGCTCTGTGAGCATGTCTAAGTACATTTTTTAAAGATGGTGCCATCTTTTCCTAGATGACTTGCAACTGTTTGACTTATTTTGGCTCCGTTGGGTTTGAAATCATTTACTTGCTTGTTCAAACAGATGTGACTGCACCCCAGGCTACATCGGCGAGCACTGTGACGTGGATTTCGACGACTGCCAGGATCACAAGTGTAAAAACGGGGCCCACTGCACGGACGCAGTGAACGGCTATACGTGCATCTGCCCCGACGGTTACAGGTGCGAAGAGATGTTCACATCTGTGTGGAGAGTTAGGGCTCACGGGATTCCGTGCACAGTGGCCATTCAGTAACATCTAATCAGCATGTTTCTCTTCTTTCCGTAGTGGCTTGTTCTGTGAATTTTCTCCGCCCATGGTCCTCCCTCGAACCAGCCCCTGTGACAATTTTGAGTGTCAGAATGGAGCTCAGTGCATCATCAGGATAAATGAGCCCATATGCCAGTGTTTGCCTGGCTACCAGGGGGAGAAGTGTGAGAAGCTGGTTAGTGTGAATTTTGTAAACAAGGAGTCCTATCTTCAAATTCCTTCGGCGAAGGTTCGGCCTCAGACGAACATCTCACTTCAGGTAAGGTTCCCCACCACCAGCAAGAGCCGATCTCATCGAAAGCCAAATCCAGCTCTACAGCATAAACACGGTGGTGGTTTGGGAGTGATGTTATTTGTCACATAGACAGTTACAGGCCGCAGAACACAATAACAGACAGCACCCCTGTGGGAAAGCGTCAGTCTTCTCGCCAACGTTTGTGTTTTTCTAAGCTAAGTGGGAACCGGGCATTTTTATTCATTACTTGTTTGAGAAAAATCACACACACGGTAACAAAATATATATCTTTGTTTTGTGCTTGGGTAAAGGCTTTTTATTCATTTATCTTTATGACTGCAGTCCAGGCTCTACACTCTGCAAAATATCCAGCGAGCGTCTTACAACTTTTCAAACCGGAAACCTTTGAGAATAGACATGAAATTAACAAACAGATTTATTGCTAGTCTTTCCACCAAGTCACCTTTACCTTTGAGTCAGTGATTCAGTGCCCTGTAGACAAGGTGAGAGTAGATTAGAGGTAATACCTGTAGGTGACAGGGGGCAGGTTAGTTTTATCCAGTAAATAAAATATTTTATATGTGTTGAGTTCAAATGGTCTTAGCCTGTTTCCTATCGGTCCCACTCTCCATTTGGTTTACCTTGGCACCCAGGGAGGGGCGAGGCGTTCTTTAGAAGTCACGGGGAATGGGACCCCGGGAGGCAGCCAGGCCTTCTTTACGAAAAAGCCTGTCTCCCTGGCTGCCAACATTCACCACATTGATTGTTATGAGAAGTGCCCAGTGCTGTTTGGGCTTAGGTCCTAACTTTAACAGAACTGCTTCTTTAAAAGCCAGAGAGCAGGGCAAAAAGAGAGATTTCCCTCTTCTCATGCCATCACTATGAAGAATTCACTTCTTTATATGAAATATGAAAGTCGACCTTGCTCAGCACAGTCGCATTTCACATATGCCATAAATACAGCCCGTTACAGAAGCAGGGAGAGCAGGTGAGTGAAAAGCTCCAAGTGCAAGCACAGGCAGCGGTGTTTACTTAGGCGCATGTTATTGTTCTTTTTCAACAGAACAGAAACACCACCATTTTTATTCCTGATTAGACGTTATCATTCTCTGCTGAGAAAATATAGTTGATAGCTAAGGAGGAAAGCTTGGTTTCCGTTAGATATTGTGCACTCTAATGCTGTGGAAACTATTTTTCAGCTTTAATTTCCCGAAGTGTAAATTAGGTATGTAAATTCCTTGTTTTTGCATATTTCATGGGACATGCATCTTGAAGCTTTGGCATTGCCCATATGTACAGGAAGAGTAAAAATACGTTTATGAATGTATTTTTAAAGTTCCTTAGGAATTTATTTGCAAGGAAGTAATTTAGACTAGGTCATCTTTCAAGTAATGATTTCAACGTACAGTACCGTATTTTCTCATAGCCATAAGGAAAACATAAAGGTTAGAAAAAACCCTTCACTAAGCAGTCTTGTTTCTTTTTGATGAAATGTGTTTGAGTGACGACCCATCCTACTAACGGAAGTGTCCTTCCCCCTAGATTGCTACCGATGAAGACAGTGGGATCCTCCTGTACAAGGGGGACAAGGACCACATCGCTGTAGAGCTCTACCGGGGACGCGTGCGCGCCAGCTACGACACCGGCTCTCACCCGGCCTCTGCCATTTACAGGTGAAGATCTCTCAGTTACTGGGAAAGGTGAAAACCATTGTTTCATGAAGCACTGCTTCTCTGTTGTTTTGTAATGTGGAGGGGAGGGATCAGTTGGCTCCAGCAGACTCTGTGATGAGTGTGTTACCCATGGCATGAGTTGGATAATTGCAGGAAAGTCTTATTACAAGACTACAGGTCTTCCCCGCTACCCAAGAGTAGAACCTTCCCACAAAACCCTTTGTAAACCGAAATGGAGTAAAGCAGAAAAGCCATTATCTTAGGACATATCTGCTAAAGGACGCACAAAATACACAGAGGTGGAGCACAAATGTTCTCACACGCAGTTCAAAGCTAGGGTGGCGGGATGCTGAGATTCTGGGTATGGGCCCTGGGAAGGAGCTTGACCCTACTACAGTTGCTGCTCCGGGCGCCTCACTGTCTCTGCAGAGGCTCACTGAAAAACAAAGCTACTAGTATTTCCCTTTCTAAAAGAAAAGCTAAAGTGTCTTTTCTTCCCATTCCTTCAGTCAGATTCCTTTCTTTTGGTTAGGAAAGCAGGTGCTAATGTAGTGTCTCTCTTAAAGTAAAGTGGAAGTAAAGTGAACTTTTGAAAAGTGGGGAACACCTGTATTTGCAAAGCTTGGTAGGGGTAGTATTTTGCCCTGGGGCTAGAAAGGAGCATGCTGCTCCCACCCATCTGCTTGTAGGAGTGAGAGGAGGCAGAGGCTATGGAAATACAGGACCAGAAAAGGAATGTGGAGAGGATTGCAGGGCAGGAGCTCTGACCTTCAATGAAGTGAGCCCCCAGGGAAGGAGCCAGGGTTTTATTTTTTATTTTTAAAATATATTTTATTGATTTTTTACAGATAGGAAGAGAGAGGGATAGAGAGTAAGAAACATCGATCAGCTGCCTCCTGCACACTCCCTACTGGGGATGTGCCCGCAACCAAGGTACATGCCCTTGACCGGAATCGAAGCTGGGACCCTTGAGTCCGCAGGCCGACGCTCTATCCACTGAGCCAAACCGGTTAGGGTGGAGCCAGGGTTTTAAATATGCAACCTCACTCCCCTACCTCCCAACAGTCACCTGCCTGGTGCTTCCCTGTGGCCAAATCAGATGCCAGAAAACAATGAACCCACTAATCCTACTAATGTAAGTCACACTGGAGCTTCCTAGGGCTCAGAGCCTGTAAAGATCTATGGAGCATTGCTCTAGAGAAACAACTACAGTAGAAACTCAGCACAGTGAGAAATATAAAGTTACTATTCATGCAACACATGTTTATTGAGCACCTACTGTGTGCTAGGCCCTGTTCCAAGATTTCAGGAACAAAACTCCTGCCCTTAGAGAGCTTTCATGTAATAAACCAATGGTTGCATAGAATATATCATAGATAATTTTATCATTCATTTTGGAAGTCTTTTTTAAAATAATATAATGATATTGATGATACGTTGGTGACATGAAAGGGAAGATATTTATGAGGCATAAGACTAACCTTCAGAGCCCCTCTGTCATCCTGCAGAAAAGTTACCTAGTAAATTTCCTCACATGTAGAAACAGAGTAGTCACACATTTAGAGCAGGGTCATAATGCTATATGCAGTCTGTTTTCCTAGGAAGGTAATTTAAATGAACTAAACAGACCAATTGAAAGAAAAGAATATATTCTCATTCTGTTACATATATATATATATATATATATATATATATATATATATGGTTATTGATTTCAGAGAGGAAAGGAGAGGGAGAAAGAGATAGAAATATCAATGATGAGAGATAATCATTGATCGGTTGCCTTCTGCACGCCCCCTACTGGGGATCGAGCCCACAACCCAACATATGCCCTGACCAGGAATTGAACCATGACCACAGGGTTCATAGGTCCATGATTAACCACTGAGTCATGCCGCAGGGCATCATTTTGTTTCTCTTGAAGAGATCTAACGTTTAAGAGACCTATTCCTTTATTACAAACAGCCTTGATGTTGGCAATACAATAGGAGTGGTTGTGACTGGGGTGAACCAAAAGCAAATCTTTGTCCAAACAGGACTAGGCTACATCTCCTCAGTTCTCCCTGAACCTGCCACGTTTGCTACAACTCCAGCTTTTCCAACTAAAGGCAGAAATATGAAGTTTTTTAACTATAAAGTTTTCCCTCCTTTAAATATTGATTCAGATTATTTTAAAATACCCTTTGTGGTGAACACAGTGCATCTGTATGCCAAACAAGCTTGACAACCAATATGTGGGCATTGATTGGGACTATGTAGAGATACTGGCCTGTATGTTGTTTGTGTTATTCATATATATATATAATCAATGTGTTTCAAAAACCTTCATATCCTATTTAATCCTCCATAACAGTTCCAGGAAAGTCAATGCCAATTGTAGCCATGAATGGAATCCTTTTGGTGGTGAGCTAACCCATTTGGGAATATTTACATCATGGAAACAAACACATAATTATTGGTTTCCAAGTGAAATGAGATCGTTTCTTCATCTCCAAATGGTAATGAATTAGTGCCAACACTGAAGGTATTGATAGGCCTTAAATCATATAGCCTCAATTTGATTCAGCCCATAAAAAGATTGCAGAATATTGATTTTTGTGGTTCATTTTGGGGATTGATGTTTTTGTTTTATTCTATGCAGTGAAACAGTAGAATACTTTCAGAAACCATAATAAAGGCTCTTGAGGTTAGCTTATTAAAGCTAGTTCTCACAAAAACATGTATATTTAAAGCATTTCTAGATAAGTTGTAGAAACCAGGATAAGTTATATCCAAATGAGGAATTACTATAAAGAGCTTATTTTGAGTTTATGTTCATTACCATTTTTGCTTAACAAGCAATAGAGTACACCCTGTGGCATTTATAAATACCATTAATACCATGTGACTCATTTTACAATATAAATCAGAAGTCTAGGAAAAGCATCATTTTTAAATAATGCTTGCTCTTCAGTTTATGGCACAACACTCAAGAAAAGTTATTACATTTTTTAAGGAAAAAAAAAGAAACAATTACCTAAAATTCAAATAGAGAGATGATAGTCTGACTGAATTGATTAATATGTATTACATGTAAACTAGAGGCCCTGTGCATGAAATTCGTGCACAGGTAGGTCCCTAGGCCTGGCCAGCGATCAGGGCCAATTGGGGTCTTCCGGCTGCGGGCCAGGACCTTCCTTCTGGCTGCCAGCTGGGGCCTTCCTTTCCCAGCTGCTGGCTGCCGGCCAGGGCCCTCCTTCGGTCCATGCCACCCCCTGCTGGTCAGCTCATGTCATAGCAAGCGATCATACTCACAGTCTCCCGGTCGAACTCCCGAGGGGACACTTTGCATATCAGATATATATATATTGCCTAGTAGTCTGATGCATGAAACTTGGGGGCGGGAGGCTGTCCCTCAGCCTAACCTGCACCCTCTCCAATCTGGGACCCCCCTCAGGGGATGTCCGACTACCAGTTTAGGCCCGATCCCTGCCGGCCCGATCACCCACATCCCTCTCACAATTCAGGACCTCTGGCTTCTGCTTGCCTGCCTGCCTGATTGCCCCTAACTGCTTCTGCTTGCCATCCTGATCGCCCCTAACCACTCTCCTGCCAGCCTGATTGCCCACAACTGCCCTCCCCTGCCACAACCCGCCTCCTCCGAGCAAGGTGGCAGAGACACCAGGACTGGCCTCCTCCGTGCTGAGCAGAGCCACGGGACCCCCCAGGCCTCACTGTGCGGAGTGGCTGCCAGGCCCCACCTCCACTGTGTGTCGTCATGCGAGAGGGCCACCTAGGCTTTTATTAGTATAGATATAATATGCATATATCAATTTTCCAATTTTTAATAGAAATTTGTTTTTGTATAATAGAAACCACAGGGAAAAATTAAATTATTTTAACACCCTAGTATTTGACAGGTAAGAATCATAGTGCCTAAGATGTGTGTTCAGATCTAGACTTGGCCAATTACTAGGATATAAACTCAGGCAAGGCACATAATTTTCTGTACCTCAGAACTCATTTCTGTAAATAATGTAGCATCTTCCCTATAAGGTTTTTCTGAATATTGAATTGTAAACTCAGCGCTGTCCTCACTCCCCATTTTCATTGTCTTCATTCTCATCTACCTTGTAGCAATACAGGAAAATTTTCCTGGTAGCTCTTTCTGGGGTATAGCAGAGGAGTTAAAAGTGTACCCTCAATCCTTATACATTAACACTAGAAGTATAGCTTGTTTACAGTTTCTATGGAGGGCATTTTGAAAATATCTATCAAAATTACAACTATATTTACTCTCCAACCTATAAAATCCCACTTCTGGAAATTGTTTCTACAAATATAGCTGAAGACATAGAAATAACATGTGTGTTGGGTAACTTGCTGTGGCATTGGCTGTAAAGACAAAGGTTAGGAAGCAACCTAGTTTCTATCTAAGTAAACTATGTACAGTACATTCACAAAATGGAATGCACTGTTAAAAAGAAAAGGAAGGGAGGGAGGGAGGGAATGAGGAGGTTCTCTATGTATTACATTGGAAGATTTCCAAGGTCTATTGCTCAGTTCAAAGGGGATAAAAAAAAATATAAGGCAGAAACAGTGTCAAACATGGGTGAATTTTTGCATTTCTATCTCCATGTAATTGCATAGACAAACTAGGGAAGAGAGCAAACAGTTGGTTGGAAGCAAGACTTGTATGTGAATACCGTTTGATATCATTTGGGTTTTTGAACTATTAGAATGTTTGCTCAAACTGAAAATTGAAGTAATCAAAAGGAGCAGGTGCTCTAAAGACAGTGTGACTTAATTCCAGTCCCAGCTCTGCTGTCTATTACCTGTGTATCTTGAGCATATGGCTTAAGCTCTCTGGGCCTCACCTGGTAAATGGTGATAACCTATCAGAGTTCTGTCTTTGTGGGACTGTGGTAAGAATTTTATGATTTGATACATGTAAAATATTTAGAACAATGCATGCCAAATAGTAAAAATGATAGCTATTGGGATTATCATTTCGGAGTATCCAAAAGTGGATTCATTTCCTTTGCTTCACCCAAACCTTGGTCCCTGTCCTGATCCTAACTTCATAGAGAGGCAGTACAAATTTCTCGGGCATATATATATATAGATAGATGTAGTGGAGTTACTATTAATCTTTTCTTTTTCCTTCCTTTACCTTCAACTTGAAATTGGTCTCAAGTCTTAATTCTGCTCCTACTAATTTCTGGCATTTATCCAAGTACTTCTGACCTTGCTCAGACAACTAGGATGTGAACTTTGATGAAAGGTATTCATTCCCCATCTTTATAGCAAAACCCAGCAACAACCCTGTTGCTTAATACATATTTTGTTGAGTTAAATTTTCAAATCTGGATGTGTTTCCATGTTAGCTGACATTAGAAAAGTATACTACCCTGCTGTTTTAATAAGGTATTTTTATGTATTCTTACCTTAGAGAATTTGTTCAGTTTAAGTTCAGTTTAACTGTGTAATTTTATGTTGTAAAAGATGACTATGGTAAACTTTTCTTCAAATTGTGTGTTATTTAATGTGCTGTTGGAACATCGCACAAACGAATGATTTTGTGCAACAGGTGCAACTTTGCAGTTGCATGGTTTCTTTTCAACATTGATGGAAATGGATTTTATTTTAGTAAAACTAAATCTGACAAAATTAGGGGGACATAACCACATGTTAAGTTATTGTTTCTGTAGGGTAATTTTGCTTTAAAAAGTTTCATTTTAGATGTCAGTTACTGTCTCAAATGAATCTGAATGAGAACCATTATCTTGCAGAATTGTGTCTAGAGGGAATAGTTAACATTGCTTTAAGTGTGATTCAAAAAACCCAAGATATAGTGATTATTTCTTTCCCAGTAGGACTAAAGTGGCATGCACGTTTCATCATTTTATTTCCTTTTCTTTTTGTTGTTAATCCTCACTGGAGGATTTTTCCCCCATTGATTTTTAGAGAGAGTAGAAGGAAGGGGGAGAGGAGAGAGAAACAATGATACAAGAGAGCCACATAAATTGATTGCCTCCCACATTCGTCCCAGCCAGGGCGGGGATCCTGCAACCCAGGTACATGTCCTTGACTTGTATCAGACCCACAATCCTTTGGTTCATGAGCCAACACTCTAACCACTGAGAAACACCACCAGGGCTCATTTTATTTTTTACATCTGACTTCAAAAGGTCATGGTTTCTTGTAGACACACTTACTGCTAACAAGGCCAGACATGCAGGCAGTGGTGTAGAGCAATTGTTTTCAAACAGTGCGCATCAGAATCACCTGAAAGCTATGTCAAAATGCATATTCCTGGGCTCCACCTCTAGCTCCTGACTCACATCTCAGATATGCCCCCCAGTTTTTGTTTCTCTAAGTTCCCAAGTGATACTCTCATCCAGGGACCATGATTTCAAACCACTTTTATAAAAGCTCTGAATGTGCATCTCTTCTCATATCTGAGTTCCATGACATCATGCTTGATGTTGGCCTTGAAATCAGCCATGTGGAGAGTATTTCCACCACAGAAATCCCTAAATATCCAGGCTCTTTTTCTTGTTTCAGAGAGCTAGTCATTGACATTCGCCAACATTAAATCCCTGCTGTCTAAGGGATCCAATCAGCAGAGATGACATGAACTGCCTAACGAGTGAATGAATGTAGAATATCACCCGTAGCCTAATTTTTAAACTGCTTAGAAAATAACATCAAAAGGGACTTGGCAATAGTGCCATGAATGAATGAGTGAATGAATGATTGACAGCCTAAACTTAAAACTACTATCAGCAGTAATCCCTTGGACAGAAATGGAGTAATTCATTTTTCTCTCAAGCAGGCTGATAATTTATTGCCTTTCACAGTGACTGTTGTCATCTAGATAGAAACTTTAAACATTTTAATAAAAACGGCATGCCTTGTTTTTTAGATTCAAATTAATGTCAATTTCCAAACCAGACAGCTTCTTTGAAAACGTGGTCAACTATTTAAAATCTAGGAAATCAAATAAATAGCTCATAGAAGCGCAGGATTGTACCATGCATTAATTGGCTTCAGTAGTTAAGGAACGCATACACCTTCAGGGAAATTTCCCCTCCGGCTCTTAGGCTTGGTTCAGTGCACAGCCTCTGAGTTAGGCAACTTACTGGCTTGGCTTAAAAAAATATAATAATAATAATAATAAAAAAATTGATCTCATTGGAGAAACAGAATCAATATGGTCTTCTCATTTCCAAGATAAAACTCAGCCCTTCTCGATATAACATGGGGGAAGACACCACTTTTTACCAACTTTATAACTTTGAACAGGTTACTGCACCTCTGTGTACTTACATTTTCTCATCTGAGCAATTGGAATTAGATCTGTTTTTCGTGTGTGATTGGGAGAATTGTAAGTAATGAGTGCAAAGCTCCTAGTATAGTGATAGGCACACAGTAGGTGCACAATGATTGGTAATGATTGTGGTTTATGGCTGCTCTTCATGCTCAGTATCCAGATGCTAAAGAATAAGTACCCAAGTGCAAATGTTATTGTCTTACATGGGGCTCTGACTGAAGGCAGAATTCACTTTCTATTTTAGTGCATTTTAATTAGATAATTTGCCTCTGAAGTACCGAGTAAAATATAGCTTTACTTGATAAACTCATTATTTTATAAAATCTCCCTGTGAAAACTCTTATGCATATCCATAAATGCCTTTGATCCCATTTGGCCCGGACATTCCTTTTGATTTAAACAGATAGGCAGGGAAATTTTTACTACCCTCCCACCACACAGTTGAAGTATCTTCAGCCAAGAGATATCAAAATGAGGTGACCAGTTGAATTTGTCTGTTTTTTTATTCCTATTTAATTGCACAGAATATGCCAACAGATACTTTAAATTTTTAAAACAAAAAGCTGGACCTTGCATAAGCCAAATGAACTATTTATCTTTATTCAGTTACTGAAATAACTCAAGATTTATGGTGGAGATAGAAATATGGAAGTCACTGTTAATGTGTCCTACATAAATTAGAAAAATCTGAGACAGGTTAGAGCCTCTCTTCTCTTAAGCCCCAAGTTCTTAAATTCTTTTTCTGTAGCAGACCACAAGACACAGTTGAGTAACTGCTTTGTTTTCATACATCCATTTAGGAATTCAAAAATAGAAAACGTCAGGTAACAGATGAATATAGCAAAACGGAATTACATAATAATGGTAATAAATGCAATTTATGTTCCCAGTGGAAAGGCTCGATGTTAAGTGGTTCACTTGTGACTTCTGTGAGTCATCAGATATATAGTTCCCGGGGGGGCAGTGAGAGAGTTTATCAATACTTGTCAGAATGCAGAGGGACCTGTGCATTTCAAGTGGGTAGGTAGGCGATGACTGTGATAGATGGCAAAATCGATGATGGCTGTTTTATTGTGTAACAACTGCTGTGTCGGACACTGCCTTATTTTAAAAGGGCATTCCTGGTCCTTCCCCAGTTTATGGTATGCTTTACAGGACAGCGTGAAACACCAGTTTAGAATACTCTTAGCTCTCACATATCCCACCCAGGCCCCATCCCCACAATGCCACCTTAGAAAACAAAGATTCTAAAAATATTAGGATATACTAGTATTCCCAGAAGTGGGATCGCTGAGCAAAATGAATTGACGAACAAAATAAGACCCAAAGAATGGAGGCATAGAACAGACTGACATACCTCAATGTGCAGTTGCGGGGACAAGAAGAGATAAACCAAAGAACTTATATACTAATAGGCATAGCCCATGGACATGGGCAATAGGGTAGTGAAGATCTGGGGTTGTTAGGGGCTGGGATGGGGGAGGGAAGGGAGGAAGAGGGGGAAATATCTATAATACTATCAACAATAAACATATATTAAAATAAAAATATTAAATTCACAACACATATCTGTTAAAAGGCCAGAGTGTGGCCTTCATTCTAGGGAAAAGAAATGGAATTCAGCTCAGTGATAATAACTCTTGCCAAGTTCTGGAATGATCAGCTTTGACACAAAGCTTTTGGGAGGAGAGAAACATAGTCAGTCTGAATTTTATAATTGGGAAAATTGAATCCAAATCCAGGTTTCATGTCTATACACTTCAGATGCCTTCTCATAGCCTTCAGACTCTCATGATAAGATGATGGAATATTTTTTTTACAATTCTTGATTTTTAGTGAATGTACAAGTTGTGCAACCATCATATGAGGTCGTTTTCCATCGAACTTTATTCCTGGGCTATTTGGGAGAGAAATCATCTATACATGTTGATTGTATAGTACTAGGTACTCTTTAGGTGTGTTGTCTTTCCTTAGTAAAAGTGACGAATAATCATTAGAAGCACACACTCTAGAACCCGGCAGCCTGGCTTCAAATTCGTTTGGCCACGGGCTGTGCCACCTTGAATACCCTAGGTGCCCAAGCCTTAGAGTTGTTATGAGTATCAAATGAGTCAATACATGTAAAGTTCTTAGGGCAGAACCTGGCTCATAGTATGTGCTATGTATTTCTTTGGTCTTATTAATCACATTTCCCTGATGAGGAAGGAAAGCAGAGGAAAACTAACTGTGTCACAAACGCAGTGTCACAAATCTAATGAGACCTAGGACAAGCTGAACAAGGTTTATCTCCCAGCATTGTCCTTCAGGATATGGCCCCTGAAAAATCAGATATTTTAAATAAAGTGCATTGTTTAGATGTCCTTCCTGAAGATTGCTTGAAGTCTCTAGACTATGTGTAACTATAATCGCATTAGTATTACTAAAAAACTATATATGTTATGCCTAATACAACTCCTTCACATTTTATTTATGTAACATATATTTATTGAGTATCTACTATATACCAGACACTCTACTGGATACATTAAAGAGTAAAGAAATAAGTAATACATGGCTCCTGCTTTAAGGTTGCATACTCAGTTGTACTGTAGCAAACACCACCATTGACGATGACAAGCCTGGACTGATTGTCTAAAACCCATGTGACCCAGAACCCATTCCCCAGTACATAGGGCTTATTTTTACAATAATTAAGGTCAATGTTCATAGAACATTGATAGAAAACCATTTTAAGAGTTGCATATGATCACAAAGGAAAAAGTGATTGACCACTACTTTCTCTATGTATATCTTTATTTTAATGTTTTACTTAAAACTTTTAGTAACTTGAACAAGATATGCCCCCAAACAAGCTACTGTGTTTTTGCCAGTCTTTTTATCTTGCAATTATTATTAAAAATGAAACTGAACTAGTTTCTTTCTGAAGAAAACTCTGACATAGCATGGCATTATTTATATACTGATACTAGAGGCCCGGTGCACAAAATTCATGCACTGGGGACGGGGGGAGGCGGGGGGTGTCCCTCAACCTGGCCTGCACCCTCTCCAATCTGGGACCCCACAGGGGATGTCCAACTGCCGCTTTAGGTCAGATCCCTTAGTCAGTCAGACATCCCTCTCACAATCTGGGACCACTGGCTCCTAACCGATCACCTGCCTGCCTGCCTGATTGCCCCTCACCACTCCTGCCTGCCAGCCTGATCGCTCCCTAACCACTCCCCTGCTGGCCTGATTGATGCCTAACTGCTCCCCTGCTGGGCTGATAGCCCCCAACTGCCCTCCCCTGCTGGCCAGGTTGCCCCCAACTGCCCTGACCTACTGACCTGGTCGCCCCCAACAGCCCTCCCCTGCTGGCCTGGTCACCCCAATGGCCCTCCCCTGCTGGCCTGGTCGCCCCCAACTGCCCTCCCCTGCCGGCCTGATCGCCCCTAACCCCCTGTGAGCCTAATCTCGCCCCTAACTGCTCTGCCCCGCCAGCCTGATCTCACCCCTAACTGCCTCTGCCTCGGCCCCCACCACCATGGCTTTGTCCAGAAGAAAGTTGGACATCTGGAAGATGGCCAGCTGACCCGGTCTAATTAGCATATTACCCTTTTATTAGTCTAGATCAGAGGTGGGCAAACTTTTTGACTCGAGGGCCACAATAGGTTCTTAAACTGGACCGGAGGGCCGGAACAAAAGCATGGATGGAGTGTTTGTGTGAACTAATATAAATTCAAATTAAACATCATTACATAAAAGGGTACGGTCTTTTTTTTTTTTTTAGTTTTATTCATTTCAAATGGGCCAGATCCGGCCCGTGGGCCGTAGTTTGCCCACGGCTGGTCTAGACGATACTAATATCTAACATTTAACTTTGTTCTTTCCATATGCTGGATGCTTTGCTCTGCATTAAAAAAAAAAATCATTCTCTATAGACCTCCCATTAATTATAAGTGGAATAAATATTTACTAACATTTACTGAAGAGAAAACTGAAATTTATTGGCAATTAAGTAACTTATCTAAAGTCAAAAATTTAATAAATTCAAGACCTGGATTTAAATCCAGGTTTACCTGACATCAAAATCTGTATGCTTAACCACTAGTTGATATTTCTACTCAGCATATCCCCTTAGAAAACCGTCATATTTAAGACCACTAAGAGTTACAATGCAAATTTATTTAGAAAACAATGTCCTTGTATAGCGTTTTTAAATGTTGATTTTAGTGGGATAATAAATGTGTAGAAGGCAAAAATATTGATTTTTATATCTAACATTTTTGAAAGATGACATTTGAGACAGGTTATCAAAGATCCCTGCACACAGGGGCTCCTTTAACCACTTAAAATAAAGAACTTCAGGTGTTTTCACAGTTCTGCAAAATGCTTTATATTGTTGTCAAATCACAAAATCTATTTTATGCAGAAAAAAAAAGGAAAAGATTAGACTTCTGTGGTGAGAAGCATTGAGCAGAAATGTCAATATATTCTTCTGTTATTTCCCAGGCTTGACCTGTTAGCAAATCTAAATATCAGCTCCTGGGGATTTAAGGAAACACCTTGTGTAGAGAATATTCGGTATTCACAATCTCTCTAACATATGCTCTGATATTTCCATTTTTGAGCCTTTTTAAAAAAGTCTTTGCAGTCAAAACACTATTATATTAATTCTGTAATATTCACTATTTACTTTTGGGCCCAATTCGCATTATGCCCTCTTTTGCATCTATACTGAAAGGTGAGTATCTTCCCAACATGCACTGTGTCTTGATCCTGTTTTCTTCGTGGGTCCTGTTCTCATTTTTCTGACTACAGCACTCCTGTGAGATGTACAGCCCCACTTCACAGCCACACAGCACCTACGTACTGATCGCACCCAAGTTCATCCTATTCCCAATTGACCTCAGTTTTTAACCATTTTGTGACTTTTCATAAGCCCCCTCAAACTTTTTAGAATAATTGCTGCACCCAGCCCTACAAAGGTATAGAAGAGAAACTGAAGAACCCCTGTCAGCACTAGATCCTAGATACAACTATGTTACGCTTTCTGTTTAATCTGCATTCCCTCCTCTTCACTAAACGTAGATTTCTTCCCAGGAGTATCATTTGATGGGTGGCCTTCTGAAAACTGCAAAGAAAGTAAGAGTATATCATCAATTAACACATTTTAAAAAGTGCAGCCCAGTCAGTGTGGCTCAGTGGTTGAGCCTTGATCTATGAACCAAGAGGTCACTGGTTCAATTCCTAGTCAGGGCACATGTCCAGGTTGTGGGCTTGATCCCCAGGAGGGGGCGTGCAGGAGGCCGCTGATCAATGATTCTCTCTCATCATTGATGTTTCTCTCTCTCTATTCCTCTCACTTCCCCTCTCTCTAACGATCAATATAAACATCTTTTTAAAGTACAGTGATCCTACCACCTTGGTTCTTCCTGTATTCATGTGTATGTTTGATTCTAATGTCTTATGTGCAGAGTGAAGAGAGCAGAGGCAATTATCTCCTAACATTAGGGTGTGTAGGAGGTGTCTGACGCAGGTGTAGGTTCCTTGTCTTGTAAATGGAACGTTTGTGGCATTTTAAAGCAAATACATCAAGTGTCTTTTTAATTTCTATATATTAGGAGAAAATGACTGGATAATGATAAAATGTACTCATCTCCACTTCTCCCAATGGAAGAACAAGCTTCTATCTTTCCTAGGAATAGAAATGTTATCACCTTGAACATATATTTTATTTTTAAATCAACCAATGGTTTTTATCTTTATTCATGTTAGATAGGAGTATGTTCTCCCAAGAAGTGCTTATTGGATTTGTGTTGTAACTTCTTTTCTTTAATATGAAGAACATGGAGGCACCATCTAAGTTTTGTTTTTGTTTGTTTGCGTGTAGCGTGGAGACGATCAATGATGGAAACTTTCACATTGTGGAGCTACTTGCCCTGGACCAGAGTCTCTCCCTCTCCGTGGATGGAGGGAGCCCCAAAATCATCACCAACTTGTCAAAGCAGTCCACTCTGAATTTTGACTCCCCACTCTATGTAGGAGGTAAGCACTCTTCCAAATCCAGTGGGTTTTGATGTGTGATTGTCATCAAAGCCTGATTCTGAAGTTGTTGGTGCCTGGTCCCATGGTCATTGACCGGTACTGCTCCATCCCTGGAAGACAGCAAGGATAGAAAAGGAAGAGCCCAAATAAGCTGTTAAGGGACCATTTGTAATCCCAGCTCTGGTTTTAACTAAATGGGTCACTGGGGTGGAGAAGAACATTAGTATTTCTTTGTGTCTATCACATGCTAGGTGATTTACACATTATAGAAATTCATCTTATTATTTAATCTGGTCTATGGAAAAAGGAAATGGTGAGAGGACAAATCAGACAATGAAAAAAATGACAAAACAGGTCTGATGCACGATGTGGAGTGCATGACCTCACCCCAGCTCTCTTGAGGAGGTGAACATATTACCATGCTGGAATGTCTGGGCCACCAGTGGCTAACTCATCAGATGACAGGATAATTACTAATGAAATTGAATGAATGAATGAATGAATGAATGAATAAATGAATGAGTTAAATGTACAAATTGCATTGGGGTAATGGAAAGTATTTTTGTTTAGCTGTTACCTTAATGTGGGTGAACAAGAGAGAGGGTTGGGAAGGCAGATGATTTGGGCTTTGAGTGATAAAGACTCTGGACTTTATTTTAAGCAAGAAGAAGTCAGATGATTAAATAGGTGAGGAAGGAAGTATCAGCAAAATTCTGAAGGAGCCCAGAGGAGAGGATCCACAAAAGAGGGAGCTTCCACTCTTGCCTCTATCTGGAGAGCCAATATAAATTGAAGACATAGAATTTCAAATTTCAGGCAAAGAAGCATGTGATGTTGAACTGAATGAAATCACATTGGATTGAATGAGGTGGCTTGACTGATAAAATTACTTTACAGATAAGTAAGCTAAGCTTTTCAACAGGTCAATGTAACTGATTTCTCCACCGTGACAGGTAATTTCACGAAGTTCGCCTCATTCCTTTCAAAATAGTAGTAACCGTTGGCTGCTACACAATGTCCTCAACCCCTCACATCCTTCCCAGACAGCCTTGTGTGAAATTGTCCTGAACATCCAGAACATTTTTATTTTTAATAATTTCTGCAATAGAAAATCTTAGCACTTAGATAGAAAGTTAAAGTCTTCGGTTCCATTCTGTAAATATTTATTGAGCATCTCCCATGTTCTGAAAACTAAGTTACTACATGCTTCAAGAATCTGGAGTCGAAAAAGAATCTCTTCTGTGCCCACAGGCGTGGGGAAGGCAGGCACATTTTCAAGTAATCAAATGTCTCACCTGTTAAGTCTGTGCAGCAAGTTGACTGATGTAGTTGCTTCATGGGAATCACAACTATAAGGTTCATTAAAAAACAGAGCCTTCCCTTTGGCCTGGACTACAGTTAACAGCTGTTGCCTTGGGATGGACAAGGCAAGTCACAGAGGTACCTGAGATGGGAGAGAAATCATATTTACTAAGCACATGCTATGTGCCCAACACAATGCTACTTTAACAGTCTTATTCTTCAGAGACTTTAGGAAGTAGGTATGATTTTTCTTTGTTTTATAGTCCTGAAGACAGTTCCAGGGACTTCATAAATCTTGTCCAAGTTCACAAAGCTATGAAGTGATAGACTGCTGGGGTCCAATCCCAGCGGGTCCAGGGGTCCCCAAAGGTGTGGACGGAGTCGGCAAAGAAGGAATGACACGAAGACAGCCTTCAGTTGATCAGCAGCCTAGTCAGGACCTCTAGCCAGGATCTCCAGCCAAAGTTCTGGTCGGAGTTCTGGTTAGGAACTGATGAGGTTCTGATGATTATTGACTTGTTACATCCGTATTTATACCAGCCGATTTTAATCCTGTCAATTTCTATTACAAAGGTTAGGGCGTTTCTTATCTCCATTCCAGGGAGTAAAGATTATGTAGCTTAACTACCCGCCTGGCACTTAATTAAGGGGTTGTATCCCCTCCCTAACCTCAGGGAAAGATCCCCACCTGGGGAAACAACCTGTCTTGGAGAGGTGACCTTGGTTAAAACACATAGCACCAAGAAGGTGAGCAAACATATTAAGAATAGTATGCCGTATATGCCAGGTCCCTTGAAACAGCAAGGATGGACCGGCTCCCGGCAATAGACACCTCATTCAAGTCTGGGTCTGTCTGACCCCCAAGCCACCTGCATTGCCAGTCAGTTATTAGCATAGAGCAGAAAGGGAAGCAGTCTACGTGTGCGGCTTTTTGTTTATTTCTGGATTGGGTGTTCACTTGATATCATTATGCTTCCATTACAAACCATTTCATTCAGTCATTTTTAAACCCCTTTAGAATATGATGGGGTTCCAGGGGGAATAACAGAATCAGAGTGCTTGGGTCAGAATATCCTATATAATAAAAGCCTAATATGCTTAGTGTCCGGTTGATCGGTCGGCCGTTCAACCAATCAAAGCGTAATATGCTAATGATATGCTAAGGCAGCTCAACCGCTCGCTATGACATGCACTGACCACCAGGGGGCAGACAGTTGGCCGGCCGACCAGTCACTATGATGTGCACTGACCACCAGGGGGCAGATGCTCCATCTGGTAAGTTATCTTGCTGCTGGGGTCTGGCTGATTGTTTGATGGGATTAAAAAACAATTGTTAAGACCTGCACATAAAGACCCCTCCATTGTGTCACACTTTCCTAATGCCACAGAGGACGTCAGCTTTGACACTTGGTCCCTTTGTTGTCATTTTAAAACATGTAGAGTTTATTAAGGCTAAAACTGTCTACTAAGTTATCAGTTGACTGATAGATTGATTGACCTCCAGCTATAGCCCATGGCATGGAAGAAAGGCTAAAACAACACAGGGATCTACTTCTGCTTATCAATTAAGACCCAGTTCCCTAGTCAGAACTATGGCAGGTGTGCAAAAGGTTGACTCAGTATACTTCTTCATTGTATGATGTCCTATTGAAAGTAAATACATGTGTGATGGATCAGCGTTTACAATTCACTATGATCAAAGCTGGGCTTTTCACAGTTGTTAGCTTTAGGAATAAAAGGAACACACTTCCTAATTGTCCCTGCTGAGGAACATCAACTGTTAGTATTTAACCTTGACATATGCACATATAGACATTAAAATCCACACATATGTGATGGACAGATAAGAGTAAATCAGAAGAACTTACCCCAGAGCAAGGAATTTCCTGTCATGGTCCTCTCCTGGAAATGGCAGGCTTCATCCTTCTGACCCGGCTCTACACTGCAGCCCAGTCTCCAAGGCCAGATGGACATAGACTAAAAGCCTGAACTCATGGAACTTCAAAGCCAAGTGCATAGTTCAGTACCCATCAAAGTGTGATGGGGAAGCACCCGCATCAGAATCACCTGAGTTGCAGGTTAACATTTAAATCTCTGCATGACACACCTTCCTGCTGAGTCAGAATCTCGGGGAGGGGAGAGAAGGGGGTCGGGGCGCCGCCTTCCGGGCATGCGCTTCTGGTGGTTCTTATGTATGACCAGCTTGGAAACAACTGTTTTAATCCATCCATTCATGTTGTAGATAAGAAAACCAAGCCCTAGACCAGCCCAAGTGCACCCAGAACCACCAATAAAGACTTCGACCTCTAGCCTTGTGATGCTTTGAGGCAGGGCCCAGGGAGTACTCAGGTTCTTGGTCTTTGTAACCATTGAACCCCCTAGAAAGTGAGAGCCAGGGCTTTCCCCTCGTGAACCCTCCAGCCAGAAGCTCAGAGTCCAGGCACAAGGAGGACATGAACAGCCAGCAGGAAATCAGCTTCTCTGCGAGCCTCCACCATCCTCCCCTTCTCCCACCACGACCTGGACAGTTGCCTCCTGTGGATCTCATCCAGGAGCTATTTCGGGGTCTGGCTTAGGCCGTGGAAAGATTCCTCAGTGTAGCCAAATGTGGGTTACTCCATGCCTGTCACTAGTGGAATGAATAGATACAGAGATTGCTGATTCTGTGTTTGGAGGAATTTCTTTTGTATTTCCGATGTCTTGGAATAGGATGGTTTCCCTCTCAATTAGCAAGAAAAACAATGATGTGAATGAGGTGCTGTTCTGACAGGAAGCATGGCGAGTGTCTGAGGCCCTGGCATCCACGGCTGTGCTCCGGATGTTACCAGCGGTGACCTGGATTAGTTGCTAGCTTAGAATTTGGCAGGACCAGGGTCACAGTCACTGTGAACCCCCAGCTCTCACCCTCTGAATCCGGATGGACTGAACTGTGAGGAGAGATTGCAGAGGTTCATCTTGTCGGCCTGACTCGAACTAACTCAGTCCTGCTGGGTGACATTGAGTAGATCTTTGGGCCTTGGGCCTTTTGTCTTTAAGAGGCAGGATTAGTCAGAGATTACTAACCTTGCTTTGTGGAACTTCTAGCGGGTGTGTCCAGGTAGAGGGGTGGAGTGTGGAGAGGGGAGAGAGCACTACCCCCACCCCCTTCCCAATCCTGCCTTTTGGGAACAGTAGCTCGGCTTTTGTGTTTTATATATGTATGCTTTCATGTCAGGTTTGGTTTGAAACAAATATTAAAAATTGAAGATTGACCATCAGTGAACTAGGTCCTTTCTCTAGTTGTACATTAAAATTTCTCACAGTATTTTCTTAAAAAAGAGAAGCAGAGAACACACATCTCTCCCTGCTGGCATGGCTCAGTGGTTGAGTTGTAAACCTATGAACCAGGAGGTCATGGTTCGATTCCCAGTCAGAGTACATGCCCGGGTTGCAGGCTCCATCCCCAATGTGGAGCATGCAGGAGGCAGCTGATCAGTGATTCTCTCTCATTGTTGATGTTTCTATCTCTCTCCCTCTCTCTTCCTCTCTGAAATCAATAAAAATATATTTTTTTTAAAAAAGAAAAAAGAAACACACATCTCTTCTCCCTCCCCTCCCTGCCCTTAAAATCAGATCAAGGAGGTCTGGGCTGAGGTCCCAAGCAGCAGTATTTCTTCAAAGAGCCCATGGGATTCCCAAGTGCATCCAGATTGAGACCACAGGACCGGATGCTCATGCCATCAGTTTCTCCTATAGGCGTGTCCCACACACTGCCACCCTGCGGGAGAGCTAAGAGCCTCTGGGGAGTCAATGGCCGAGGAGTCCCCAAAGAGCCTGACCTCTGACCCACTGTCCCTCCCCAGGCATGCCCGGGAAAAACAACAACGTGGCCGCCGCCCTGCGCCAGGCCCCCGGGCAGAATGGCACCAGTTTCCACGGCTGCATCCGCAACCTCTATATCAACAGCGAGCTGCAGGACTTCCACAAGGTGCCCATGCACACCGGCATTCTGCCCGGCTGTGAGCCATGCCACAAGAAGGTGTGCGCCCACGGCACGTGCCAGGCCAGCAGCCAGTCTGGCTTCACCTGCGAGTGTGAGGAAGGATGGACCGGGCCCCTCTGTGACCAGAGGACCAATGACCCCTGTCTTGGAAATAAGTAAGTTCGGGCTCCTTGTTAGTGAAACATGCATATGGCAATCCTCAAAGCCAACCCTAGGAAAGGGAGGGGAGGAGGCAGGGAGAGAGGGAGGGAGGGAGTTAGCCCCGTAAACTGTCTCCTTCATATTTCCTCCATCCTTCTCCTCTCTGCTCATGTATCCTCATTCCTGCCTTCCTCCTCTCTGCAGATGCGTGCATGGCACCTGCCTGCCCATCAACGCCTTCTCCTACAGCTGTAAGTGCCTGGAGGGCCACGGGGGCGTCCTGTGTGACGAAGAGGAGGACCTGTTTAACCCCTGCCAGGCCATCAGGTGTAAGCACGGGAAATGCAGGCTGTCGGGCCTGGGGCAGCCCTACTGCGAGTGCAGCAGCGGATACACCGGGGACAGCTGTGACCGAGGTAAGCCAACCAGCTGGGCAACTCCACGTCTTAGAAAAGCAAGAGGGCCTTGTCTTTGAAAAGAGAGAGAAAGGGAGACAATGGGAGTGAGCCAGAGAGCGGGGAGTGAGAGCAGGAAGGCCAGGACTTCCAGGACTTGTAGTTGCTGCTGCTGATTGATGTCCCAGTGTCATGAAGGCAGCAGACGGGAGCTGTCCTAACCTTCCGCGTCAAGATTGTACCTGCCTACCTGTCTGCTCCCACGCTGATCTGCTGTGAAAACCCTCCCTTCTGCCTTATGTAGAAGCCCACCTAACTGGACTTCTTTCTTACCTTTATCCGATGTTCTCACCCAAATGTATTACCAGTTTGTCTCCTGGCACAAAGAGGGAGCTAATAAAGAGGCTCTAGCTTGAGGATAAAATCACCTCTGACATTAGAATCAAAATAGTTTATTCCAGCGCATTATGCAGGTGCGAGGGATGGGGCGGGGCTGAGGTGCTGGCCCACCTCTCTCCTCCCTCGTGTCTGTGGGACCAGCTCACCCTGGCCTCCAGCTGGCCCAGATGCTGCTGAGTGTATCAGAGGGACCAGACCAGGGGAACGTGCCCACGGAAGCTCTGAGCAGATGGCTCTTTTTGAACTCGTTCCTACCAGGGTAATTTATGAAGTCCGTGGAATGTTCTTTGTATCAAGTAACAGACTGAATGATGTTAAACCCCAGGTCTAATAAATTAAACCGCATGCTCTCTGAGACGTCTCCCTGCGGTAAACAGATCCAGCTGCTGGGAGTGTAAAAACAGAAGAGGCGCATTTTTGCCATAAAAAAAGGGGGGGGGGGGGGGGTTAGGGACCCAATTTTCTTGTCAGTCCAGTGGCCATAGTAGTTACAGCTCACACTGACAATATTCACTGAAAATAAAGGCCCCAAAGAAGCATTTTTTTCAAAGAACAGCAGGCCAAGCCACCAGTCCCTATATGCCCTATAACTGACAATAGCAGGAAGGGACAGGAAGGAGAGGCGCCCCCTGCTGACTCCAGGGCGGATTCGCACTCCCTCTGCATGACTCACAGCTTGTACTCTGTGTTCTTCCCTAGAAGTCTCCTGCCAAGGGGAGCGGATCAGAGATTATTACCAAAAACAGCAGGGCTACGCCGCTTGCCAGACAACCAAGAAGGTGTCCCGGCTGGAGTGCAGAGGCGGGTGCGCGGGGGGCCAGTGCTGCGGGGCCCTGCGGAGCAAGCGGCGGAAATACTCCTTCGAATGCACTGATGGGTCGTCCTTCGTGGAGGAGGTCGAGAAGGTGGTCAAGTGCGGCTGCAGCAGGTGCGCCTCCTAACCGCCTCCCGGGGCTGCTGTCTTGGCAGATGCTGTCTCCTGCTTGGCCACGCTGGACTCGCGAATGCTTCCTAGTGGAAATATTTGAAATATATTGTAAGATACAGAACAGACTTATTTTTATTATGAGAATAAAGACTTTTTTTTCTGCGTTTGGAAGAGAAAAAAAAAATAGAAATGCGTGAACCACAGCTTCCCCGACGCCGGAGAAGTGGGAAGGGAGGTCACCCGGAGGCATTGGAACAGCGATGGGGACGAAGCACATACCCAGGGAGCCAACCGCGAGCCTGAACTTGAACTTGGCCCGAGCACAGGCCCGTGAGCCCGCATCTGAGTCACTGCGGCCCACGGGGACCAAGCACATGTGTGAGTGAGGATGCAAGGCGGAGGGATGGAGCCCAGGAGTCGCAGATAGGACACATGGATGAGAAATATTTTGTGCAAAATTTAGAGGCCCCGGGAGACCTGGGTCCCACTCGTGAGAGACAGGATGGGGGTGCTAACATGTTATCGTGTTTTTATACAGGTCGGCATGCTAGCACAAGAAGCACACAAAAGTGTTTATCGACCGTTTTCCAGTATTAATTTTTTTTGTAATATAAACGATAAAGGAGATGATAAAGAACCAATAGATTATTGATAAATAAATTAGTAATATGATTTTTTTGTTTCTATGAGTTCTAAACAGCCCTATACAGTATTCCGTTTTCATGAGAAATATTTATTGTATCAAAGTACATTGTACTTAACATGTTAGGCCATCCTTTTGCTGTTTCTTGATGCTTTAATATATATTAATTTATAATTGTCCTGATATTTTTGTACATTTTTCAAACTTAAAAATCAGGATCTTTTTGGCAATAGTACTAACATAGGGTGATATCTGGGGATAAAGATGTGTTGGTCTGTTGTTTACTTGGACATCTGACCACTGGTGTCACTGACCTACTGGCCTCACTCAGGACACCTGCAGAGCCTTGTAAAGTCTATGAGTGAGACAGTCCTTGTACAGAAAGTGGCCGCTGCAACTGTCCTCACAGAACAGAGAAGGCACGTAGCAATCGACACTAGGAAGTAGATCTGTTACAAATTAATACATCCTTGACCCTTTTGGGGAGTGGAGTGGCAAAAGAAAAGGCTGTAATGACAAGAACTGTGATTTTTTCCCCCAAAACAATAAAGCTCCTTTATGACCCTGATGTTCCCATGTTAACATGTTTGCTGCTAAATTATAATGTAGAATTGAGAGTGATTTATAGTGGACTGTGCTCTTCCCTCCTCAGAATCCCAGGGTACCCTGTAAAGATGCAGATGTTTCTTTCCAAAAGCTCTTTTTACAAAGACAATTAGATGTACATGTATCATTTGGATGTGCTCTGTCTTTCTCCAGACTAATATCAGTGACACTACTGATGTTTGTAAATTAAACAGATATTTACTGCATTAACAGCTTGGTGAATTTCTTAGAAATTGCACAGTGTTTAGAGTCCCGGCCCTAAGACTCCCTTAATCATAGTGATTCAGAAAGAGCAGAGAAGAGAACCTGTATTTTCTGTTGTCAGAAGTTGGCTTGCAGTTAGCATAGCGTCAAGTCTGCGGACTTGGGAATGACCACATGGAAGAGAGGAGCAGAAGGACACATTCCATGCTAGCAGGAGAAGTGCCTATTCCATTCACTTCTCCCCCAAACAGTATAAGGTGTAACCTAAGGAAAGCACAAATGGTATTTTTTATTTTATTCTTTTTTCCTCAATTGGAACCAGATGGAAAACAATGAAACCAGGACTCCCTTTCTTCCAGGGCACTCTCAGGAGGCGTTAGTAATGGCAAGGCCCATCCAGAACAGGGAAATAGCATCATCCTAAGAGGCTTTCTTGATTTTCCTGTAAAAATATCATGATCACCCATGCACACACACACACACACACACACACACACAGTCTCTCACAGACACAAATTGTTCAAACATGTACCCATTCTTGTTTTAAATGTCTACATTTTAATGATAGAAAGACATAATGATAGTAAAACATTTTTTTAATTTCCATCAGTTGCTTCTTCTTTTTTTCCCCCAAAAGTTGTGTATCATTCATTAAGCAAAGAGCATATAGGATAATGATATGGTTTAGATTTGTGTTCATAGGTATAGGCTATCTTAATAGCTACTGTTTTTTATATGCCAGGCACTACACCAAGGGCTTTCTCTGAGATACCTCATTCAACTCTCACTGCAAACCTATGTACAGGGTTGTCATGCTCCCCACTTTGCACAGACATTAACAGCTCAGAACAGAGAAGCTGAAATCCTGTGTCCATGTGCGAGAGAGGCAGGCAGCAGCTCCGTGACTACACCCCTCCACTAAGGTTCTTTTAACCCTTCGAGCCTCATTTCCAAAGCTCAGTTTTTCTCTCTCTTGATCATGTTGATTTAAGTAATCTAGATTAGAGACGTTTGTTTTGGTTTTGTTTTTTAAAGGAAAAACAAGAGATGTCTTAGTAGTTTCCAAACTGTATTCTTTCCTCTTTCCTGCTTATAAAAGCACAAAATAGAATTATGCTTGCCTGAGATTTGGGCTGAGTTAGCAAGTTTCCTAGGGGATTGTTTGCCCCATGATGGCACTACTTCCTCCACAGGAGCCCTTCTTTGAGAAAATTCAATAGCCAAATAATTCCCAGCAAATGAGACAAATTAAAGGCAATAGTTTGTGTTATAAAAGGCTCCTCACTTTGAAAGCCTTGACCATAAGATTACTTTAAGAAGGAAACGAACTATTCTAGAGAATTCCCAGCAGACTGCAACCGTTAAAAAACATTTTGCACATTTCAGAATCAAAGCTACTGCACGGACTAATGTACATTTGTAATTTGCAAAGATGGAGTGATTAAACATCTTTAATGTGTTTACTTTTAAATTCTCACACTAGTGAGGCACCATCAGGAAATGCCATGGATATTTGACATGTGTTCAATTTAAGATATGTTTATTAAATAACTATTTCAATCTTTCAGATTTCCTGAAATTATTTCTAAGCAAGAATAGACTAACCCTGGTTTTAAAATTGCTCTGAGCATTTTTTTTTTGAAGGCTTGCTTAGTTAGCAGCAATTCTTTCTGGAGAAATGGTTGAAAGAATTTGAAATTGATTCAGGACTTAAAGGTTTTAAGCCTTAGGGTATCATCTGCCTCATAGTGTGACCATTATTTCAAAATGAATGTTTGTGAAAATATATAGACTATAAAAAGTATATGAAGCTTTATATAAAGTATATAAATCTATGTAAATTACATAAGCTATTCATTCTTTATCATGTCTGTGTCCTCCAATTTCACTTAAAAACACATTTTTATTTCCTATCTCCTATCACATGCAAAAAACTATGCTAGACTTTGATACATAGTGTCAGATAAAGCACAATTCTTCTGCCATTTTATTTATTTTTTTGTTAATCCTCACCTGAGGATATTTTTCCCATTGCTCTTCAGAGAGAGTAGAAGGAAGGAAGGGAGGAAGAGAGGGGGAGAGAGAAAACATTGATGTGAGAGAGACACATTGACTGGTTGCCTCCCACACACACCCCAACCAGGGGTGGGGAGTGAAACTGCAATGGAGGTACATGCCCTTGATCTGGAATTGAACCCAAGACCATTGGGTGTACAGGCTGATGCTCTAATCACTGAGCAACACTGGCCAGTGCTCTTCTGCCATTTCAGAGCAAACACTCTATGCAATTGGAGTAGAGATTAGAGTAGGTAATAGATTTTATACAAATGACCATACTGATATTATTTTCAGATTGTAGTAAGGGCCCTCAACGGAATTATAAGATAGAAAATGGTGTAACAGTGGATTCATATTGAGAGGTCAGGGACTGCCTCAGTGAAGAGGTGACATTTAAGCTGAGTCATAAAGTATAAAGTAGGATCTAGGATGGAGGCGGATGGAAGTATATGTAGGGGTCAAGGCTGGGGTCCGTGCAGAGAAAGCAGCCTGTGTGCAGGCCTGAGTCGCAAAAGAACTCTGCTGTGGTCCAGGAAACAAAAGAAGTAAGTCTGACCAGAGTGAGGCCTACGTTTATTTCATGTGTGGAATACAGTGGCTACTTTCTGCCTTTATAAACTCA
This sequence comes from Myotis yumanensis, assembly GCF_028538775.1. Taxonomy (NCBI): domain Eukaryota; kingdom Metazoa; phylum Chordata; class Mammalia; order Chiroptera; family Vespertilionidae; genus Myotis; species Myotis yumanensis. The sequence goes on along the minus strand of NW_027223752.1, from coordinate 229,269,778 downwards.
CTCCATATAGTCCACATTTTTCTTTTGAGCATCTGTTTGCAGTGAACTTTTAAAATGTCAACAAAAAATGGATTTCCATTTTAAAATAGCAACTAGTTAGTTGTGTTTAATGCAGTTCCCCAACTGCCAAATTAAATACCTCTGAAGAAACAGAAAATATAAACCCTTACAATAGCACTAAAAAATAAGAATAATACATCTTGAATTTAGAGGAATTTTCACAAACTCAAAAGCCGATGAGGCTGGATTGAAATAAGTAACTGCTGGCCAACAAGTGCTTTGAAACTGACGTGCATTCCTTTCTCTGGATCCCAAGGCCAGAGGCTCAGGAAGTGGGTCAAAAGGAAAACATCAAATACCTGTGCATTAAGGTGCAGCCGTGTGAGGATATTAGAAAGCTGTGCCTCCAACTGGCAAGGTAAAATCTTTCTTCGTCTACTAGGATGTTCCAGTCTCATCAATGATACCAAAACTGCAAGAAATACTAGGGGTTTGTCAAGAGCGGGGAAGAAAAAATGGACACTTATGTAATACCCTTTGTAATACTTTTAGCAAAAAATAAAAATAAAAAAATAAAAAAAAAGAAATACTAGGGAAGAGCAATAGTATTTCTCTGAATCTCAAGAGACGTAGTCTATAAATAAACTACTGGAGATGTGGATTGAGCCTAGAAGAGCCATGATAGCAATGCATGCCTAGAATGATGGAAAGAGGGAAGTACTGGGTCAATACAGAAAATCAAAGAACAATTGCATTCTATTGACTCACTATTGAGCTAATGAAATGATTTAAGCAAAAGCATGTGGTGGAAATGATACAGATTATATTTAGGGTGAGGGGCTAAGTAGTTCAGAGTTCCTTGGTCGGCCTATAAGTCTACTAAGATTATCTGAATAGGAGAATGGTTTCTCCAGACCGACAGTATGGAATGTTTAGATGGCTGCAGAATTTAAAATGAATTGATCAGGTGACTATTTCTTAAGTCTAAAAAAAGGTAAGGGCCAGGATTGAAAAGGGAAAAATATGGCAAATAAATTTGAAGTGACAACACAGACTGTACTGTGACAGTAGAAGAATTAATAATTCACGATGACATTGGATATATTTGGCAGGGAAGAAGGGGAAATCAAGTCTTACTCCTTATTTTGAGCTTGACTATTTGCTTCTGCTTTTCTGATGCACAAGAATTGAAGATTTGGTTGCAGTATGGTGACTGCATAAGGCTGGAAATCGCTGGAGAACCAGAGTTCCTAACCAGGGAAGCCCAGCTTTCTGCCCTCAACCCATCCTCCAACCAACTGTTGAATGAAAAATGATAAATTTATCTAGATTATGTTTTTAATATCTTTAATTAAATATCTTCAATCAACTCTCTGTAGGATAAAAATTCAAACTCTTTAGTATGGTATTCCAAATCCCTCCTAATGCAACCTTCTCAAGCCTTCCATGTGTGCTTTTGGATTGACAAATGATAGGAAAGAATATTTTAAAACAAATTGTGGGAGGAGCTATCTAAAACCATAGATGTAAGATTCACCCACATAGAAGTGGTAGTTGAAGCCAAGGAAATGGGTGAGTTAATTTAAAGACACAATTGAATGAACATGATCAGAGGACTAAGACTCAACTTTAGTTGATGCTCACATTTCTGGAATGGAGTGATCTCAGAATGGAGGTGAAGAAAGAACAATTTGAATAGAGTCATGAAGAAGTAGCTGGATAGTCATGGGTGAGGAGGAGAAGTTGTGAGAGAAAACTACCCTCACAAAAAGTATAAAAGCTAAGGAATAGGAGAGTCAGGATGGCAACTGGAAGAGTTGGTGAGGTCACTAGGCTCTCATTCAGTGAGTCAGTAGAATTGGTTAATCCCCTATAGTCAGAGCCTTGAAGGTATGGGGCAAACACTAGAGGTATGTCCTAGAAGGAATAGAGGAATCTGGAAGAGCAAGACCAAACTGGGTCATCAATGACATGGGCTAGTGGAACAAAGGGAGACAAAATGTAGGGCCCAGACACAGTGGGGTTGAGGGAAGAGGATGTCAGAGAGTGAGAAGCCACCAGATCACCCCAATGAGGTGAAGGGAATAACATGTAGGCAAGAATTCTTTTCCAAATGGATTTCTCTTTTGCCTTCCTCTTCCTCCCACAAAGGGGAAATGGAGGACCCTTAGGGGTGCTCACTGTGTGCAGAGATATAAAATTCAGCCGAGTGCAGGCATTGCCATCCTGCGTTTGGAAGTAGCTTTGTCTTTGTGTCAATATGTGGGTGGTTGAATTTGGATTCTAAAGAAAATCAAACATTGAGAAAAGCACACATACACACACACAAAAAAGGGGGAGTGGGAGAAATTGCCACAGAGACAATTGTCTAAAAGTCTTGCCACCATTAATCTTACTCTCCTTCCTTGAAGCGGCTGGAATTATTTTCAGTTTGTTCACACCGACTGTGGCAGAGAGATTAAGTGACTCGCCCAAGGTCACACAATCCACCTCCTCTGACTCCAACCTTAATGCAGTATTGATTTCACGGAATGGATAGGCAGAGGCTGTGAAGGGCCGCATGCGGTCATGCTGGAGAAATGTTTCTCAAGCGGAGTTATTTTGGCTTTGTAAGAAAAATGCCCATTAAGAGCACTCATTTTCCCAATAAAAACACATTAAAATCTTCTTTTATCTCTCATTTGGTAAAGGAAAATAAATAGAGCTTTTCAGTGGGATTCGCTTCCAGGAACTGAGGCTGGAGAGGTGGAATGAGCTTTCTGAGGCAGCTGCAGGATTCCAGGTCACCGTCCGGGTCAGGTGTGCCTCTTGGAGTGAGTGGACAGGAAGCAATTCATTCTATTGCTGAGATAGTCACAAAGACGGGATCAAACATGCCCTAGTTGCAAAGTCATTCCAGGTGTCATAGCTCCCTTTGTAATGAAAACAACAACAGCAACATGGAAATAAACTAGCACTGAAGGTCTCTTTGAATGAGCGTGCCCGATAACCTCTCTGTCCACAATCTCAGAGGCGCGCATATCCCAGAAAGGGAAATATGCAAGTCTGTAAACTGCCTAGTCTTGCAGTGACTTGATCCTACTTGGTTTCTGCTCACAATATTACCATTCAATTACCTCGATCACCAGTTCTTACTTTCAATTACATCTCCACATTGATTTTCTCATTTCTATTATTCCTACGTTAGCTGCATTTTTCTCTTCTGATGCCTGTCAGCTCCTTTTCGGAGCGGTGAAATTAGCAGGAACACATTGCTGAATGACATGCACAATGCTCTGTTTGATTAGAAATGTCTCGTATCATTTGGCAGAAAAAGCATGGTGATCTTACAATGCAGAAAGTGAAATAGGATCCCTATATCTCTGTCTCCTCATTTAACTTTATTTCCCCTTCTTTCCCCTTTCTTCTAAATGCCTCCATATTTTAGAGAATTAACATCTGATTGTACCAATAAAATAGTCTGAAAATGAAGAGTTGTCGTATAGCAATTCCCTTCACAGCTGTGATCACAACACAGCACACACTATCACTCCTAGAGTCTTCAGAACAGGCTCAGCTCCGACCCAGCCTAGAAGGAGACTACACAAGGGAATGAAACTAGAAGTGAGGGTGACCGGGGCAATCTGGAAGCATGACTCCCATACACAGTGTCTACAACAAGAGTTAGACATTTGCATGGAAAATGCCAAAGGAAGCACTGGCCAGCGACTAACTCTGGGCCAGACTCTAAAGTAAAGAAATCTCTGTCTGATATCTTCCATAAAACATATAGCTCCAGACCGTTACTACTTAATCCAAGTGCTTTTCTTGTTCTAAACTCTCAAATACTAGTCTTTCTGGTAGACTGTGTGCTACTCAATATCTATGGACCTTCGCATCCCCAAATTTAGTTGTTTAATACATTTTGAATGATTGCACATGCTAGGTGCTGGGTAGAAAATGCTGAACAAAAGAGAGGTGGCCTCTGCCCTGTGGGACTTATGTTCTAGTTGGGAAGCCAAGAAATCAAGTAAACCAACAAATAATTATATAATTAAAAAATGTAATAAGTTGTGAGGGCTCTTGAAATAGAAAATAACAACAGGAAGGAGTCTATTCTGATGTAAGTTGGTCAGAAAAGATTTCAGTGTGGAGGTGATCTTTGAGCAACACCTCGAATAGGATAAGGAGCTCCACCAATAAAGAAAAGTGTTGTTGGAAGAAAGAGAACCAGCCCGCAGAGGCCTGTGGTGAGAAGTGTGTTGGAGAACCAGAAAGGATGAATGGGGCTATGTCACCCAGAGGGGAGACATGGCATTAACTGGCACTGCAAAGGGACACTGGGGCTGCCTGCTTGATCATGAAGCACCTTGTAAGGGACAGAATGTAAAAATGTATTCAATAGAATAGAATCAGGAGCATAGAAAGGGAGTGGACTGACTATTCTCCGGGGGAAGGGAGTGTGGGGGGTGCGGGAAGAGACTGGACAAAAATCATACCCCTGTGGACAAGGACAGTGGGGGCGGTAAGGGCAGGAGGTGGGGTAGGAACCAGGTGGAGGGGAGCTATGGGGGGGGGGGGGGGGAGAGGAACAACTGTAATAATCTGAACAATAAAGATTTATTTAAAAAAATGTATTCAGCGTCAGATATGAAGTCACTGAATATTCTTAAAAACAGATTTGATATTAACTAAAAGTGTAAGCTCTCTCAAATACTTGATCTAAGAGAGACTATTGAACTCCTTTCTGCTCCTCCCTCGCTCCCCCTTCAACAGCCTTGATCTTCATGCCCCCTTCCCTTCAGCTCCACCCAGGAGAGCTGTGTTTTCTTCCCAGGGCAGCTCGCATTCAGGGATGAGGCACAGTGTCCCTGTTCTTCTGGATTAACATGGAGATGGTGACAGAATAAAGCTAATCTTTCTTTCTGGGGAAAAAGGAGCCAGACCCAGGTCTTAGTACAGTGTTTCCTGTTCCTCAGGAGAGACCCCACTAATGCCACCAACTACAGGGCAACCAAAAGGTGAAGTTATGTATCACAATATTGTGAGGGATTTTCGCCTCCTTTCTTCTCCAAGCCAAGACTTTTCTGCCCTTGAAGTCAATACCAGCATAATTTGCTCAAAAAAATGTCAATGTGCTAGATCAGGGGTCTGCAAATTTTTCCTGTAAATAGCAAGGTAGTAAATATTTTTAGCCTCGTGGCCATATGGTCTCTTTTGCAACCACTCAACTCTGCCACGGGTAATCTGTAAACTTCATTTATAGACACTGAATTGTATATTTTATATAATTTTCATATTCATGTGTCATGAAATACTATTCTTCTTTTGATTTTTTTTCAAACATTTAAAAATGTCAAAGCCATTCTTAGCTCACAGGCCATTTAAAAACAGGCATCAAGCCAAATTAGGCCCACAGGCCATGGTTTGCTGACCCCTGTGCTAGATAATTGCAATACAATATAGGGAGGCTGTTACTCTCTGTTCTGGAAAAACTAATAGTCACATTCAAGACATGGTCACATGATCAAATAATTGCCCTATAAAGTGGTAAGTACCATAACCACAACCTGGACAAAGAGCTGGGCAAGGTTAAAGAAAGAAAGACTGAGGAACCCATTGGGAAGGAACTGGGTCGCTGAATGGCCACGTAGAGCAGAGCGGAGCCGGCCAGCCGGGACCCCTTGCCTCAGAACTATTACAGGATCAATTCGTTTCTGTGGTTTGCAAGTCATTATATTCTGGAGCCCTTTGTAACAGCACCTTTCTTTACCTTCACCAGTGCACCCTTCAGGGGGTCATCGTGGATAGCAAATGAGACCGGCCATGAAAAGTGCTTAGATCATTGCTTGGCAGCTGGTAAATAATTAGTTGTTATTATTATTATTATTTGCTAAGGTACAATCTTCTTGGCATGATCTGAAGCCCTCCACCACCCCTCCTCCAAAGAGAAAAAAATCAGAGGTGTTGATAAAAGAATTATAGGAATTGGATTCAATCATAAGAACTCGATTCTGGACAGATCAAAACATGGCATATAATAATGATAACAATGCTTACTGTTATTGAGGGCCTACTGTGTGCCAGGCCCTGCACTAGGAGACTCATTCTCCCAGCATTCTTTTGGATATGTATTCATATCTTGTCATTTTCCTGTTCAGAAACAAAGACCGTGGAAATAACGGAACATGAATCTTAAAGGCAATCATCGTTTGAATCGAAGAAAAAAGCAACCCCACCTCAATCAAGATTCTCACTAAACTTTTAGATAGCTGGAAATGTAGCTGACATCTAGGATATAACAAATGACCCACATGCAGGGAGTTTCTGAGCCATCTGAGGGAATGTTAAGTAACATGCAACGTTTTAATTCCATTTGTCTGGCTCCTCCAGAGCTCGCTCTTAAGGGACTCTAATCATTAATCACCCAAAGACTTTGTGTCTGCATTCAGGCTGCCTTTTCTGGGAAAATGATATATCTTGAATTTTAAAGTCACAGTAATGATCCCCAAACGAGGCCAGAGTAGTAACTTTTACCATTACCCTCGCTATCAGGGTCTCTCGACCTACAGGACAGTAGCAGTTTTCTCTCAGGGGCTATGACTTTGTATAAATACGCATGCAAATATAATAAGACTTTGTCCAGGAAAAGTTTCTACAAATGGCTGCACAGACTCCGTATTTTCATTAAGAAGATATCCTGGGACCATGAAAGCAGTTTTCGGCTCTGTGGAGTAAATTCCCTGACATTTAGAACTCAGGAAGTGTTTTCCCAGAAAAAGAAAAAGAAAATTTACACCACATGGATAAATTCCCAGCTAATCCTCCCCTCTCCCACGCCACCATCAACCATCCCCACCCCCACTCTACTTCTCCCTGGCCTTGGACCAGCCCAGGACAAACAGAGCAGCTGCCAAAGGAAGTGATCACTCCAGGTTGCAAACGTCTTAGTTTCCAAGACAGACAAAGGGATATGGAAAAGGGGGGAAAAAAAGTCACAATCTCAGTTGTGGAGAAACAAGGGGAGTCCAGGGGCTACTTGAACCTCATGGCAGTGGTCATGGCAAGGACGCCTGTCTTAGCCAAACTTTCATCAGGCTCCCTGGAGTCCTCTCCCTGACTAGGTCTTGTCCTTTGCCTGCTGAGCTCGATTTTAGCAAAGAATCTTACTAAGTCAGTTTATCAAGAATCCCTCCCACTCTTGACAGCCAATAGAGCTTCTCTAACCTCACTCTTGGTCTCTAAGTTCTTCTTATCCTCCCACTAGTTAATGCCTAACAAAGCTTTTCTTGGTAATTTTCCATCTAGTCCCTCACCCTGCCGATTGCCTGTAAATCACTACATTTTCTAATTATATTCAGGGTTGAGTTCAATTTCTCTTCCCTATTGCAATAGTCTTGCATAAAGTCTTCCTTGCCACTTTTAATAAGTGTCCAGGCACAATGTTTCTTTTACAACCTTGAAACCAGGGCTGGAATTATCTATGTATTTTGTGTGACTATAGTGAGCTGTAGATTTTGCGTAGACTCTCGATATATATCCTGCATAGTCACTCTCATGACCAGGTTTTCAAACAAATTGATGGGATAACCTGAGCTTGCCTGTTATTTCTTATTGACCTTCTATTACCCTTTAGCACAGTGGTTCTCAACCTTGGCTGCACATTAGAATTACCTGGGAATCTTTTTAAAATCCTGATTTCTGGGCCTCACCCTCTGGAAATTCTGTTTCTTTGTTATGGGGTGGGGCCACAACATTAGTAACAAAGAAACAGAATTTCCAGAGAATGAGGCCCAGAAATCAGGGTTTTAAAAAGATTCCCAAGTGATTCTAATGCACAGCCAAGGTTGAGAACCACTGCTTTAGCAAGTTTTTTTATCCTGGACAGGTGTTAATGCTTCATTAAATTAACATGTGTTAAGCGGAACACAGGGTGGATGGTGAGCAGAATTTAACAACAGACCAAAGGGAAATTGAAATAAAGAAGTTTATTACTCATAGGTCCCGGAGGAAGTAAATGGTGTTCCTCAAGAGGTCAAGGCCAGGTTCATGCTGAGAGAGAGGTAAGACCTGAGGCACATGCCTTTATTAGGGTCTTTGGGTAAAATGATTTGAGATTTCTGTGCTAAGTCTAGTTTGGTCAATTCAAACCAAAAAGGCCCTGGGAGACAGGGAAAACTGTTGCTCACAAAGACTGTTGGGGAAGTCATATCAGGAACTTGGCTATAACTATGCAGGTTGTTATTTAGCATATGCACTTACATGAGATGGCTACTATCAATTTAAGGTCCCTGCAGGTTGTTTGGCCAAACAAAATGGATGCCAAGACAGCAATACCACAGGCTGAGATTTCATCAGTTAGACTAGGTAAGAAATAGCTGTCCCTCACAAGTCAAAGAGGTTGTCCTGAAGTTCAGTGAGGAAACCAAGTAAGGATGTTAGTGGAAAACAACACCAGAATGTTACCAGACCTTGGTTCAGCAATCCCAGTTCTTGAGTTTGGCTGGGAAAGAATTTAGAGCCAAGGAAATCAAATTACAGGAGAAAGTTTGTTTAGAAAGTCAGAGGTAGGAAAAGTGAGCCAGCTGGGCTGTATGGGCTTAGGAAACTAGTTACAAAGGCAAAGAAGGGCCCTTGGAGCTTAGGACAAAGAGAGGCAGAGAGAATGTGTCTGGGGGGAAGGAGAGAGGGAAAGGCATGGGCATGCTCCAGAGAGAGAAAGAATGCTCTGGGTCCTTCTTCCTAAGGGTTTTAAAGCCAGGGATTTTAGTGGAAGTCAGAGGAGGATCTCAATAGACTATTTATCAGCTTTCCAGGTGTGTCCCCTCAGAGTTGTGGTCTCCATGGATTGGTCAGCTCCAGGGCAGGGGGGCATTAGTCACTGCAGCCGGTCCTAATGCTAGCCATGGCTTTGCCTCTTGCTGCTTTTCAGGGCCTGGAGCTGAAACACAACTGAGGCCTATATATTATGGAACAAAACTCTGTTTCTGTGGTCAACAGACCCCATGCTTTGTTCCTAAGATTATTGATGCTGGTCAGAACCTCATTGTATGGAAGGCTTAATACTTAAAGGAGTAGACATGCAGGGGAGTCATATGAGGCTATTCTCTGGCCCCCTGTTCCTCTAAAAGAGCATGACTAGTGTCATGCCAGGGGAGGAAAGGTCAGGAAAAGGTTGAACTGCATGACCAGCAATATGCTAGGGGAGGAAAGGTCACCCTGGGGTGAGGACCCACCCTACAATTGTCCCTTACCTGGCTTATAGCTCCTACTCTGCTCATGTCTGTCAACTGCCTACTATGTGAAGGATGCTTTGTGAAAGGCCAAGGTATATCAAGGGAAGCTGTCATGTTTACTCTGAGGGAGCAAATATTCAGGTGATACTAAGACATTTGGGGAAATGCTCACAACATATTAACTGAAAAAAAGCAGGCAACACAATAGCATGAGCAATATTCTCCTAATTGTGAACTATACCATTCAAATTGTTAAAGAGAAAACCATAAATGGTGTCACCTGTATTAAAGCCCATGATACCAAGCCTAGATTTAATTTTTGACCTAATTGCTATTTCCACCTCTCCCAGAAATATAATCTTAATCAACCAGTCTGGAATTTTCTGGTCAACACCAATGAGATATTGTGTCCTTGGGCCCTCTCCATTTCCCCATAGATAGAAGAGGCAATCTGCATGATAAAAGCCCTTGTCCTTCCCTTCTCTACCCTCCAAAAGATGTCCTGGCCTAAAAATAAACCTCTCTTTTCTATCCTTAATAGTGCCCTTGCTTCACCTTTTTTTCCTATAAACCCTTCTATTTTATACAGCCCTTGAGTGCATCCTTTTAGTTGTTGGATTGGATGCTGCCAGATTCATGAATTGCTTAATAAACCAATTAGATCTTTAAATTTGCTTATTTGAATTCTATTCTTCAACAGAAAATTCAAATAAGAAAGAAAACAGTAAAATGTAAACAGTGATTTTTTTTTTTTTTTTTTTTTTTTGGCTAATGGGCCTGTTTTATATCAGCACAAATTTTCCATGTGATTGGAAATTGGAGTGAATAGATGGTTGGATAACCTGTTGAAGGGACACTTGGCAACAGATACGGAGGCCTCACCAGGCTCACCGGGAAGTCACATTATAGAACTGGCCTTTGGTTATCTCCCACACCCCTCCCCCAGGGTTTCTACCTTTTCTCTCTTCCTCCTCCTGGCCTCCCTCTCTCTCTCTTGCTCTCTTTCAAGAGGGGAATCAAACTGTTTTCTCCACATCTAGGCCCTTTGTCTGGCTCATCTTCTAAATGTCTCTTTTTTTCTTCACAAAATGAAAACCAAGAGAAGAATTGTGTTGAATAAATTTTTCTCCATCTCATTGTCTCTACCTCACTTATTATTTTGTATGTGAATATAAAATGGATATTGCATGTGAAAACCCTGTAAACTGTAGATCACTATGGATATAAAAATTGGCCATTTCTTATTCTTGGCTACTCTTATTGTAGTACTTGTGATACTGTTAGTTGAATTAGAACTGAAAGTGTGGTTGTCTCTCTCCTATTCCATACCACAAAGTTCTGTACAGGCAAGGGGATCTTCTCTGTGATGTGCTCAATGCATGGCCTGTGATAGCTGTTAAAAGTATTTAGGGGATTGTAGGAGTCAATATGTTTGATGAAAAATGGAAATTTAATCAGAGGATTATTTCCTTGGTAACAAATGAGATTGTGGAGCAGGTCAGAAGCTACCTAGCCAGGGTTCAAATCCCAGCTGTTAGTAGGAAGTTAGACATGAGTGGCTGGGGAGGTGCCTGCTTTGGGGTCCTGACAGGGGTGAGACCAACATTGCCTTCATACCGCCTCTCTGTGGGTGGCCCAGCGTCCAGCACACCGCCCTGTGCAGATTTGGAACCAGCCAGCTCTTGGAGCAAGCTCAGAAAAAAATGACATGACCTCAATGTGGCCTAATTTAGGGCCCTGGAGTAATTATGATAAAATTTTCAGTGTAGTTTTGACATCCTACCCTACCCCATTCCATCCCAGCCCCCACCTTGGGTTTTCTGTATGCATTATGGGTAAGGGCATGCATAGAAGACATATCCTATATAATAAAAGGGCAATATGCAAATCAACCCAACGGCAAAATGACAAGTTTCTATGACGCACACTGACCACCAGGGGGCAGACACTCAATGCAGGAGTTGCCCACTGGTGGTCAGTGAGCTCCCACAGGGGATACACTGCTCAGCCACAAGCCAGGCTTACAGCTAGCAAGCACAGTGGTGGTGGTGGGAGCCTCTCCCACCTCCATGGAAGTGCTAAGGATGTACGACTGCGGCTTAGGCCTGCTCCCCCTGTGACATCCCCTAAGGGTTCCTAGACTGCTAAAGGGTGCAGACCAGGCTGAGGTATCTCCTCCTCTGAGTGCGCAAATGTCAGGCACTGGGCCTCTAGTAGTTATATATAATCCTTTTCTGTCAGTCATACCTGAATGCAAATGAAATTCTCTACCCAGAAAATCCCTCACTTAAACCATATAACCCAGGAGTTCCAGTCCATTGTCTCTCTCAACTGGGCCACTCCTCACTGGGAGTGTATCTTCAATAAGTCTCACTTTGCTTTACTTTCATTTTTGTTGACCTTAAAATCTATTCTGAGTCAAGGAGAAGAACCAAGATCTTAGCTGGTAACCCCAATTGGCAATGCAGAAATTGTGACCTTGGGCAAGTTATTCAAGCTCTCTGCACTTCATTTTTCTCATTTGCAAACTGAAGATAAAGATATCAACTGTCATCCAGGTCCTTGTGAAGTTATTGATTAAAACACCTGAAGTGCTTGAAACAGTTCCTGGGACCCAAATAAATTTTTGTTAAGTAGTGATTTTTATTTTATGATTATATTTCAGATTGTGTTACTTTCTCATGTCAGAGACACAGAGACTCAGACATGTCCTTGTTATCAGTGCTGGGCCCTCTATGTCCCCATCAGTGGAAGTGGGCAAGCAATGTCACAAGAAAAGGAATTTCCTGAGACTCACATGGGAGAATGAGTAGCATTTATTTGTGTGGAATTAAACCCCTGAGCTTCCAAAATCCCCTCTCCTTCCATCCACTGTATCCAGCTGTGTCCTTAGCAGAGCTAGGATTAAAGCAATTGCCCAGTTTGTTCCCAGCTGTAGCCCATTGCCTGTTGGAATCCGAATGGCCATGGCCTCTAGGGCCACATGGCTATGTAGGGAACATGGACAAGTGCAAGAAAGCTGGAGCAAAACCAGAGGAACAAGAGAGCCAAGAATTTCTTTGTCTTGAAATTATGTATTCACAAATTCTTCTGGGCTTGCATTAACTCCACCCCCTCTAGCCAATGATCTTTGTTTCAGACTAGACTGACAGGCAGGTACCTTCCTTACATCATCCTAACTTAATGCACATGCACCCCTCTCCCCCTTTATCCAGTCTCTTCCCCCAGGGATCTGCAGGGCATGGACTGGTAGTTCCCTGGGGAGTGTGAAATTGCAGATTCCTGGTGAAGCTGCCCAGATAGCCATGCTTATAAAGTCTGGCCTTCCCTTTGCTCCTTCCTATATTAATAACTAGCTAATTATAATGGTAATACCTTTATCATCTGCCTTCTTTTCTTAGCCTGAAAAGTAGCCAACTACTTTCTACTTTGAGTTGCTATTATTAACGCATGATATCCTCTCTCCTACTAGAGCAGTGGTTCTCAACCTTCCTAATGCCGAGACCCCTTAATACAGTTCCTCATATTGTGGTGACGCCCAATTTCATTGTTACAAATTGAACATAAAGCATAGTGATTAATCACTAAAACAATATGTAATTGTATATGTGTTTTCTGATGGTCTTAGGCGACCCCTGTGAAAGGGTTGTTCACCCCCAAAGGGGTCGCGACCCACAGGTTGAGAACCGCTGTACTAGAGGATCAATGTAGTGGAGGTGGGTTTATATTGGACTTCTGTTTGTATTGCCAAAAGAATTTAGTTCAGTGTTTCTCCTGTAGTAGACTTTTAAGGTATATGGTAAATGCAGTAAAGGACAATAAAGGGGCTGATCTGAGAACACAGGGACAAGTAGATGCAGTTTTAGAGCCAGAGTAGGTAGGAGGTACTGGGCACCCACAAGTTGATACAGGCCAGTAATTTTCCAACTGTGGCCATGGACTGGTAGAGAGGGTAGAGGTTGGGTGAGGAAGAGGCTGAGAACTTAGGCTCCAGCCCACCCTCCCTACCTTAAGTGAGGGCAATTCATTTTTCTTCTAGTTCCCTTTATAGAGGCTTCATATGTGTATAGGACTCTTCTGCTTAAAAAAAAAAAAAAAAAAAAAAAAAAAAAGATGGAAGAATGATAATTATCACTTCATGCCTATTCAAGTGCTGGCTCAATTAGATAATGTGGTATTTGGGATTCACTTCAAGTCCCTTTTGCTGCCTGTGTTGACTTCAGAATGTTGTATGCATTTGTTAAAATGGTCCAGAGTTAAGGGTGATGTGTGTTTCCAAGGAGAAACATTTCTGATAAATTCATCATCGACCTTCCATTACCTCTATAATATAGTTTTCAAAAAGGTAAATGCAAGTGTCTCACATAAATATAAAATGAACCCACAATAAAGATTTTATTTAATGTGTTAATTAATCCATGGCCCTCTAAGATATTGAAACCAGCACGTCCCGTGTTCCATGGCCACATGTGGCTTGCAGTTCCAATACTGGACAGTGCAGGTAAGGGATATTTCCATCATTCCAGGAAGTTTTGGTCGAGAGCACAGCCAATGGTGAGTGTTATGAATAACAAGCTGGTGGGACTATAGCTGATGCCTAGAACCTGAGAAGATGAAGGGAGCTGTGTGTGGCTCAGTGACAGAGAATCCTGGTAAATCTGAGGAAGGGCTGTTTAGGCTGATAGGTTGTGTCAAAGCTCCAAGTCTGGAAGAACAGGAGAGCTGGAGGAATGGATGTCTGGACAGAGAGACAAAGGATGATCTAGTGTGAAGATGACCCACGTCCCACATGGTTCAGGGTTCAGGCTATGGAGAAGGGGCCATGCGCGAATGACAGAGATGAGACAAGAAATAATAATTTGGAAATTGGGGGCCAGGTGGGAGCCCAAAGCAAGAGGGAAGACTCCACTTGTGCTCTGGCTTTGCCATCCTTATATTCAGTTTGGGATACACCTTTAGCCCATAGGCAGGCAATTTCCAGTAACAGACAGACTATTTTATCAGTAAGAATTTACATGACTATGGTGGGGAAATTGCTTCAGCTACCATTGTCTCGACTAAACAGTCAGTGCATAGCTCTGACCTTTGCCAAGGCTCAAGGGTCACCAGCATTCCAGGCTCCTTGTCCACACCTCTCTGCTAGTGAAGACAATAGGTGGCTTCCCACAATCTAGAAGTGTATTGAATTCGCCTGTGACTCTAAGAGTCAAGTTTTTCTTTCTTTTCTTCTAGAAGGGTTCTCTTTGGCAAACGGGCAGCTAGTCTCTCCTACATCCAGCAGCTGTCCTTGGGGCTGAACTAGGAAAGCCAGAGGAGGGACTGAAATGAGAGTTTCTGTTTATCTAGTATTCACACAGCACTGCTTATATATATAAGCTTAGAATTTGGGGGTTCTTGGGTTTATCCTCATTGATACAAGGACTTATCAGTCTCAGTGTCTTAAATGGACTTGAGGTAGGTTACCAAGTTACATCTACAACCAAAGTGGAAAGGCAACACTAGCTTTGGAGTCAAGCAACTCCAGTTTTCCTCATCTGTAAAATTGGACACCAGTATTTGCTTTACTGTATAACTGTTATAGATACATAGTGCACAGGAAGTCCCCCTCAACCCCCAACTATGTCTGGTACATAGGACAAGCTCAATAAATAGTAGGTCTTCTGATGTTATTTGCCTAATAAGATAAATTAATGAGATAAGGTGAAATGAGGCTTGACTACTAACAGGAGAGAGTCAAAACATTTACCATGTGACTTCTTAAAGCTTTGAGAAATGGAGAAGGGCTGGAACATTAAATTCTGAGAAACTAGCAGCCAAAACAGTGAGAAACATGATCCCAGCCCATGTCCAGAACATGAGAACAGATCAATTGTCTGGAAAAACCCAGAGTTTACTGACACTGAAGCTAGAGACAAAGTTTAGGAAAAGGACAGTGGTTTAGGAAGTGAATCACATTCTCAACCAAGTCCTCAAATGAATAACAAATGTTCTAGAAGCATCTCTTGTAATTTCCCTCAGGGGCATTTTACCAAAACCAAATTTTGGGGAAAAGACACCCAATTCTATAAGAATCAACAAAATAAAATCTAAGTTAACAGCATTCTAATTATTTAACTTTAACAACATTCAAAGATCCACAGAAATGAATGAACATTACCTTTATGTCTTTGCTCTTCCAAAGGGGGTGGGGTTCACTCCAAGATGTGTGCAAAACAATCGAAGAGGCAAAGGGAGAAAATATTGCAACTTTCAGCTACATTTATTTTTATCCCATCCTATTTTGTTTCTATTTGTTTCAATGTATATATATTTTCCCAGTACTACATAGGTACCATCCTATATAATAAAAGGCTAATATGCAAATCGACCGAACGGCGGAACCACCGGTCGCTATGATGCGCACTGATTACCAGGGGGCAGACACTCAATGTAGGAGCTGCCCCCTGGTGGTCAGTGCACTCCCACAGGGGGACTGCCGCTCAGCCAGAAGCCGGGCTCATGGCTGGCAAATGCAGTGCTAGTGGCGGGAGCCTCACCCATTTCCACAGCAACACTAAGGATGTCTGACTGCCAGCTTAGGCCCACTTGGGCCTCTAGTTGATAAATAAATGAATATACCTATACTAGAGGTCCGGTGAATGAAAATCCGTGCACTCGGGAGGGGGGGTCCCTCAGCTCGGCCTGCGCCCTCTCACAGTCAGGGAGCCCTCAGGGGATGTCCTACTGACAGCCAGGGGAGCGGGCCTAAGCCTCAGTCTGGCCTCCCTCTGCTGGAGGCAACCAGGCAGGCTGATCAGGGGATGGTGTAGCCCCCATCACCCCACTGCTGGTCACTGCCACCTCTCCTCCCCCATCACCGTTCCCTCCCTCTGCTCTCTGGCACACGCCTTGACTGGCCTGGCGCCACCTGCTTGCTGGCCTTGACCCCTGCCCACTGGTCATTCTGCCATTTGGTCGATTTGCATATTACACTTTTATTATATAGGATTGGTAAAGTACACTCAAAAACATTTAACTAGTGTGATCAAAAACTTTGGAGACTTTTGCTTTAGTTAATCATCCAACCCTGAATACTGAATTTATATCTTCTCAGAATTCATATTTAATAGTCATTGCACAACAGGCTACTGAGGTTGTGTGCTCTGACCAGAGCCTGGAAGGCTTTCATTTTTCAAGTTTCCTCTGCCTTTAGAGGCACCACAATAAATGGAAAAGTCACCAATAATTGTATAAATTACAGCATTAGTGTTCAAATACCACCAAGGTCAAATACAGCTGAGTTTCCAGCTAGAGGGGGTGATTCTGCCATCCCATTCTTTTTGACTCAGGGAGTGGATGACATTTATGTGAATGTGATTAGGGCCCTAACCTGGGTACTTGATGCACAGTAGATGCTCAGGTAAGTTACCTACCTGTCCTTAAGGGCTCTCCTTAAGAGCTGGGCTGCTTTGTCTCCAAACCTGGGCTTCCAGTTTATTCACTCCTGGGGCAGCTTCTCCCCAAGGAGACCTAATGTTTGGTCAAATGACCTTAAGATAATCAAATAATATTAAGACTGTGCTAACATCTTTAAATTCAAAGTTTTGGGAAAAAATCGACACCAGTTAGAAATGAAATACTATGATAAGGGAATATTCAATTCCCTCCCTCACCCTGGAGTAAATTCCCCTTAACCCAGTGGAAGGAACACTGATTAAACAGGTGTCTGAATGCACCCTGCTCTCAAATGCACTGTAAGCCATCGTATCAAGGTGGCTAGCAGGTGACCTGAGGCCCCGTGTCTGACTTTCAACCCCCAACTGGAGCATGTATCCACTGTATGACCTTGAGCTGGTCACTTTACTCCTCAGCACCTCAGTTTCCTCATCTGTAAATAGCACCTACCTAACAGGGTTGTTGTGGGGGTAAATGACCTACTATATGGCATACTTAACAAAAGCACTTATTAAACATTCAATAAATAGTAGCTACTATTATCAGTGATGCTGTCTTATTCCCTATGTAGAGTGTTTATGCTGAAAAAGTGGAGTGGTTTTTGTTTTATTTTTTATTTTTTGTGATAGCTGCTCTATTTTTCAGAAGGGAGATTCCAAACCCAGAACATGTGAGAGCATCCTCATCCAGTGCTTTGGCTACTATATTGGAACCACCTCACTCACTGGTTTCCTCCCGAATCATGAATCTCAGCCACCCTCCTGTTTGGTAGAACATCTGGTCAGTTCAGTTGCCCTGGTGACCACAAAGACATCTGCTTCTCCTAGTCCCCTCAGTGCTTCTAGCCCTGGTCCCTAACCACAAGGCAGGGGGGCTCTTGCCCTATCTAGCTCTCTGGACCACAGTCTCCAGGCCCCACAGCCATGCTCACTCTCTTCCTTTCTCCAGTTTCTTGACTCTTCTTGGAATTGGACTGAAAACCCCTTTTCCTTTGCTCTTTTGTAATTTTTCCTTTGCTAAGTTTGACAGTAGTTAGAGCCAGTGATTTGAAAAAGCTTCTAAATAACCCTTATCTTTCTCTATTGGGAACCACAGCAGGAAATACTTCCCATATGAGTTAAGAATGAAACTTAACAGCCCATGAAGTGTGTTGGTGCTGGATTCACAGAGCTTCATGTGCTGAAAAGCCACTGGGTGTTCACCTCCAGGTCAAGGTTTCGACCAGCATGATTTGGTGAGTCTCTGCATCTTAGAGAACTCTTCTGGAAGAACCTTTTGAGAAGATCACTCTTTAATGCTATAGTAGTAGTTCCTACGTCAACACTCCCCAGTCTGGATTCTCAACCAGTGTTCTGACAAGATAATTAGTCAAGATCAGAAGCCATGGGAGAGAGACTTGACTTTCAAAATCCAGTTACTAGCAAAGAGAGACTGAAGCCTTTCCCCTGACTGAGCCTGGGTTCCGTGCCTGTGGGTTGGGGAGAGTAATGTCTATTTCACATTTTAATCCTGGGAAGGATTAATGACAGGTGAGTGAGGTGCCCAGGACCACAACTGGCATAGGAGAGGTGCTTAATAAAGAGTAATGATTAATTTCAATCGTTTAGAGCGGTGTAATTTATTTTCCTGCGATGAGTCTGCACTTTCCTCTGTTTTGATTGGGAGTGTATGAGCGCGGGGTCCTAACACTGGTTAGCTCATGCTGACCAAACGCTGTGATCAGCAGTTATAGATGTCTGAACTGGATATCAAGGAAATAAATTATGTTGGGGTGTATGGTGGAACAAATCTTTCACACGATGGAGCCCTTGGGTGAAAAATTACACAAGTGAGTGATGATAAGTGCATGTTATTAAAGACCTGGGGTTCTGCAGCCTCTGTCAGACGCTGAACAAGCCTTTGAACAGCCCAGAGACTTGGGTTCGTCCTCTGAGAATGTGGATAGTCTATTGTGCCTTAGCAGGGCTATTGTGACGGTGAGTGTTGAGATAATACGTTAAGTTCCCAGCACTGGCCCCAGACACAGTAGGCTTCCTACAAATGCTCATTTTCAACTCTTCCTTTAGTGGCAGGATGGTGGGAACCATCGTTCTATTCCCGCCTCCACTCACCGAAGCACACATGCCTGGGAAGCAGTTTTATTCCTGAAGATGACAGATCGCTAATAGCAGGCGATTAGGTTAGACTGCGATCCTGAGTCCAGGAGATGTGCTGCCTGCTCTCGTAGATCTAATTAATCTCACGGTGATGTCCTGATTTCCAAAACAGGGGGCTACTCTGAGAATGCCTTCAGGGAGTGCCTTTTATTCTTTTTCTCCCACCCACAGTTTCAACTTTTAAGATGGACTTTGTTCCAGCTGCGTGTAGCCCGCCAGCCTCAGCTGGCCACCACTGCGCCTCTTATCCTGATGGGCTCCTTAAATCCCCAGGAAGCTTTCTTTGTGTCCATCAACATCCAAACCCACCCCCATCCCCTTTTTTGTCTTTGAGAGAAAAGTGCTTCTAAGAGCTGGGGGAGGAGTGTGCTGGGGAAAAGCCTTAGAATTATTCTGGCTGAATATGGCATTTGCTTCCATCTTTGATCTCGGATGCAGTAAAGTGTCAGCTAGACCAAAGTCGTTTTATAGATAGGCCTGCATAAACGAAGTGGAGGGACTTCATGGTTAATTGATTAAATCGTTCCAAAGAAGGTGTGAGATCAAAGGACTGCCTACGGGGTTGATGTTTTCCTGGGGTCCCACAGGCCATGCCGGTGACACTAATGACCTTGGGCGTGAGAGTATTCAAAGGCTGATGTTTGTTTGTTTTATTCCAAAATGCGATTTGTGTTTCCCAGGGCTGCCTGGTGACAGGCTGTATTGTGGGCCCCCCATGGCCCCAGTCTGTACTGGGAGGGAGGCACTCAGTGGGAACAACAACCGTGGGCAGGAGGGCATGACCCTGTCATGTTGCCACCAGCACCTCTTTCTGCCAAACCCCAAGGAAACAGACTCCATTCTATTACTGGAAGGCAAAGACCACAGCTCTTTCTCTTGTTTTCTTTCTTCCAGTAACAGTCAAGGAGAGGTTCACAAAGTGCAGGATCCGTCTCCGGACCGAGACAAAAGGGAGACCAGAAAACTTGTCATTGTCCCCAACCATCCTGATAACAGGACAGGGATCTGCTGGGCCAGCACTTCTGTGAGGGTTCTCCAGTTACAGGAAACTTAGCAGGGAGGCCGTGGGAGAGGATGTGCCGTCTGAGAAGCATCTTGGCTATGCTGGTGACACTGAGCATGAGCCTAGGCGTAGCAGCTGCCATGTGTCAGCCAGCTGCTCTGTGCCAAGCACTGGCTCTAAGTGCAGCACCCGCCTTGCAAAGTCTCATTCATCCTCCTTCAAAATAGACATAACTGAGACCAGAGCATGGAGGTGGTTCCCTGAGATCACGTGGTGTGAGCTGAGCTCTGAACCCATGTTGGTCCAGCTCTGAAGTCCATATCTACCTCCTCCATCACCCTGTGACGGGCTGAATTGTGCCCACTCAGAATTCGTATGTCGAAGTCCTAATGCCTAATATCTCAGAATATGACTGTATTTGGGGATAGGGTCTTTAAAGAGGTAATTGCGTTGAAATGAGCTCATTAGGGTGGGCCTTAACCTGAGATAAACGGTGTCCTTATATAAAGGAGAAATTTGAACACAGACTGTTACAGAGCAAAGACCCTATGAAGGCAGGGGTAACCTTATGACCAAGGGGTAGGAGGATAAATGTGCACAGAGAGTGAGGAAGCTCAATAAGAGAGGGTCCTGTCAAGAATGAAGGATGCTCAGATCAGGACCTGGAGGAAGATGAGATTAAAAAAAAAGTTAGAGCAGCAGATTGAATAGTTTCCCCTTCCCCCAATTTATGTGTATCTGAGAGTGTGACCTAATTCAGAAATAGAGTCTTTGCAGACTGAATTAGTTAAGATGAGGTCATTAAGATGAAACCTTAATCTAATGAGTGGTGTCCTTATACAAAGAGGAGAGGATACACAGAGAGACACAGGGACGCAAGCCATATAGAGATTGAGGTGGCAATTGAGTGCTGGGTTGACAAGGCAAGGAAGGGCAAGGACTGCAGGGACCCGCCAAAATCGAGGAAGAGGCAAGGAAATATTCTTCCTTAGAGCCTTCGGAGGGAGCATGGTCCTCTGACACTTTAATCCTAGCCTCCAGAACTTTGACAATAAATTTCTTTTGTCTTAAACCACCAGTTTATGGTCATTTGTTAGGGCAACCCAAGAAACTAATCCAGTTAGTTAGCACAGATTAAGATTCTCACCGTGGAGTCAAGAATACAAGGGTTCTGGGGCTTCCTAGCTAGGAGACTTTCAGCAGAACAATTTTATTTTTCCAACTGTCATTTCTTAGCTATAATATGGTAAGATAATAATGCTACCACATATAACACAGACAATATAGACTGGCCAGTGTAGCTAAGTGGGTGACCTATGAACCAGGAGGTCACGGTTCCGTTCCAGGTCAGGGCACCTGCCTAGGTTTCGGGCTCCATTCCCAATAGGGGACGTGCAGGAGATGGCCAATCAATGATTCTCTCTCATCATCAATGTTTCTATCTCTCTCTCCCTCTCCCTTCCTCTCTGAAATTAATTAAAAATATACATATATATATATATTTAAAAATACAGACAATATAAATTTAAAAGATATTTCTTACTCTTAAACTACAGTCTTAGCTTGAGCTGCTAAAACAAAAATACTACACATTTGGTAGCTTAAACATCAAACATTTATTTTTCACAATTCTGGAGAGTGAAAATCCAAGATTAAGGTGCCAGCAGATCAGTCCCTGGTGAGGGCCTATTTCCTGGCTTGTAGACAGCCACCTCCTCACTGTGCACTCATAAGACCATTCACTGTGCATGCATGTGGAAAGGGAAAAGGTGGGAAGGGGGAGAGGGAGAGATCTTTCTTCCTCTTCTTATAAGGGCACTAATCGCACTGTGAGGGCCCCATCCTCATGACCTCCTTTAATACTAATTACCTCACAAAGGCCTCATTTCCAAATACCACCACACTGTGGTCTAGGCTTCAGCATAGGAATTTTCAGGGGGCACAAACATTCAGCCCATAATAGTTATTAAAACTAAAAGGAGTTATATCATCCACACCTACACTGAGTTATATAGTGAAAACCTCGACCCACTGTTATCTATTGATCAGAAAATGTCTATAGACACATGAGAGACCTATTGTCTTGGAAGATGCAGGATTATCTTATCTAATAAAGAGGGAATATACAAATTGACCGCCACCCCATAACAGTCAAGATGGCTATGCCCACAGTGGAGACTGAGTTCCCGTAACGAGCCTTAATGAGCAATCAGCAGGGACCTGAGGCTGTGTCCCCCGCCTGGTGGGATTTGACAGGGGACCACAGGCCATGCCCCCCTCCTGGTAGGGCTTGACAGGGGACCTCAAGGCGCACCCCCCGCCCCAGTGCTGGACTGGGGGACCTGAGGCCGCACCGCCCACCCTGGTGCCGGGCCAGGGGACTTGAGGGTGCGCTGGGGGACCTGAAGCTGCACCCCCTGCCCAGCAGGGCTTGACAGGGGACCTGAGGCTGCGCCCCCCACCCTGCGGGGCTTGACAAGGGTGGGGCTGGCCGGATCTGGATCTTGCCTAATGGGGATGGGGCTGGCTGGGTCTGGATCTTGCACGATTTTGAGGCGCCGCGGGTGGGCGGGGACTTGATTCTGGGTCCTGTGGCGCACCCCAGATTCTGACAGGAGGAAGATTTCCATATGCATTTTACTAACTTTCTTTAATCTCTGACACTTCTATTATAGAGAAAGGGCAAATAGCAACTTTAAGATATTTCCTCTAATTAATCCCCTTTTAATGTGCATGAATTTTGTGCACTGAGCCACTAGTTTGTCTATAAAACTAGTTACACTGGTATAGTGACAGCAAGTGAACACATAGCAACTCAGGTGAAAAAAAACACATGTCCGGCAGGCCAGCGCTACCCATACCAGCTTCTATTTTGATCTGTGTCCTGGGATAATTGTTCAATTCTTTCCAGACGGTGCCTCTTGTGGGTAAAGTCTTAAACTGAATGTTTTAACAAGTGGTTAAGAGACTGAACTTTCAAATCTGTGAAGTCATTGCTGTTCCCAACCGGGAGAGAATTGGAGGCAGCTCTCCCGTCAAAGTCTCACTGGTGAATTCCTCAGGGTTGATCTTACTGCTCACAGAGCTATTCATCATTTTAGCGAGCATCCTTAGAGGGGGCCTCCGGTGATTTACATGCTCCAGATAAATTATGATGCCTCTTATGATGTTATCATCATTTCAGCTCACGGATTCAAACAATTTCTGGAAGAGACTTTTTTTCACCCTTTCTAAAATGATGAACAACTCGCAGACAGATTATATTGTAGTTGTCAAGGAAAATGATATAGGTGTGTTTTCTTAAAGATAAACAACTCAGCCACCACAGCCAGTCTGCCAAGCAACCGGAAAAGATTGTCCACTGAGAGTTCACTGCGTATCCTACCTGGAAAAGAACATCAAACTTGCTTGGTCTTTTATTCTTACTCTATTTAATAGTGATTTTTCTCCTCTAGTTTTACCAAGCTACTCCATCTTTGATAGGGAGTAACCTAAATAAAACAGAAAGTCTTCTTCTCTATTCTAATAAATATACAAGGTCTCAATGCTCAGCATTGACCTCACCTGATGAGTGGATTGGGCCTTACGTTCTGGCATGTCCTTAATGTTCTGGACTTTTCCTCAAATCAAGCCTGTCTTGTCAGACTCATGTGGCTTCTGTGGGTGGTGCACCCCGCCAGAACTTCTTGGTGCTGGAACATAAACTTCTAAAATGAGGGTGGCTGGCAGAATAATGCCTCCCCCTCAAAGATGTCCAGGTCCTAATTCCTGGACCTGTGGATGTGTTGTTACATGGCAAGGTGACTTACGGTTTCAGATGGAAATGTTTGCCCTTCAGCTGGCCATGAGATGGGAAGAATATCTTGTAATGTCCAAGCTGGCCAATGTAATCCAAGCGTCCTTAAAAGTGGAAGAGAGAGTTGGATTGGTCTGTTCAGAATGATGTGGTGTGAGAAAGATCTGACTGGACATTTTGCTGGCTTTGAAGATGGACAAGGAGGCTACAAGCCAAGGAAAGCAGGTAGCTTCTCAAAGCTGCAATGGCTAGAAAACAAGCTTTTCCCTAGACCCTTCCGAAGAGAATGCAGCCTGGCCAACACCTCGATTATAACCCAGTGAGATGCATTTGGACTTTTGATCTCCAAGACAGTGAGATAATAAATTTGCATTGTTTTAAGTCACCATTTGTGGTAATTTGCTAAAGCAGCAGTCGAAAAGTAATACAAGGAGACACAGTGTTTTGTCTTCCACTTTGAACATCCAGCCTGATGCTCACATAACAGCTCCTTAATAAATGTTTGATGATTGAATGAATTCTGTCCATATGTCAGAAAGCAAGCTTCCTCTATCGTTCAAATTCGTTGATGCCTCTCTGTAGATCAGCAGTTCTCAACCTGTGGGTCTCGGCCCCTTTGGCAGTCGAATGACCCTTTCTCAGGGGTTGCCTAAGACCATCCTGCATAT
Organism: Myotis yumanensis; assembly: GCF_028538775.1. Lineage (NCBI taxonomy): Eukaryota > Metazoa > Chordata > Mammalia > Chiroptera > Vespertilionidae > Myotis > Myotis yumanensis. Next base: position 229,245,506 of record NW_027223752.1, on the reverse strand, counting down.
CAAATATTTACATTACGATTCATAACAGTAGCAACATTACAGTTATGAAGTAGCAACGAAAATAATTTTATGGTTGGGTCACAACATGAGGAACTGTATTGAAAGGGCCAGAAGGTTGAGAACCACTGCTGTAGATGCTTCTACTAGTAGTTCTCTTTTCACTTGAACGACAGTTGACTACCACACCTTGAGCTCCCATGAGTCAATCTGCCCCCCTTCGACAGGCCCTAGACTTTCTTAGGTGACCCACCCTTACTTGAAAGGGCATGCCAATGCCCTTCTCACTTTTGTAGCCTTCTTCCTACTCTTCACTTCATACTTGGTGTTCAAAACTCCTAAAATGCCAGGAGTTCCCAAGCACACCATTTCATAGCATGCCCCCACGACACATGCTGTTCCAGCGGGAGTTGGAGGGGCGTTTGTTTTTGTGATGGGTATATACTTGTTCTCTCGGTCTAGGTGACAAACTCATATTTGTTCTTCAAATCATAGAGTACTTTAAGGAGACTTCTTTGACTTCTTAGATATAGGTAATTATTCAAATCTTCCTATTGGCTCTATTTTTTAAATTTTATTGATTGATTGACTGATTTTAGAGAGAGAGAAAGGGAGAGAGAGGCACACACATCAATTTATTGTTTCACTTATTTATGTATTCATTGGTTGATGTTTTTATATGCCCTGATGGGGTTCGAACCCGCAATCTTGCCATATTGGGGCGACACTCTAACCAACTGACCTACTCGGCCAGGGCAACTCTACTTTTTTTTTAAAAATATATTTTATTGATTTTTTACAGAGAGGAAGGGAGAGGGATAGAGAGTTAGAAACATCGATGAGAGAGAAACATCGACCAGCTGCCTCCTGTACACCCCTTACTGGGGATGCGCCCGCAACCAAGGTACATGCCCTTGACCGGTATCGAACCTGGGACCTTTCAGTCCGCAGGCCGACGCTCTATCCACTGAGCCAAACCGGTTAGGGCAGGGCAGCTCTACTTTTATAAAACTTCCTCACTGTGGCTTTTGGCCCATTTGGTGCTTACTGTAAAACTTTCCTTCCTTCCCCTTCCCTCCCTCATATTAGTGTCTAGTAGCCAGGAGCCATATCTTTGATACAGCAGGCTTTTAAACACTATGTGATGAGCTCATAAATAAATGGTATTTAGGAATCTGGTCTTTGAAATTTTAAAGTGAGAAGATATTTGCATCTATAGGAGGAACAGACATAATTTTCACTCAGGAGAGAAGAAACTTCTGTTATCATACCTGGAAACATAGGAAGGCAAACATGTAACTTCATTTTTTAATAGTATATTGTTTTCACCGATACAAATCACCAATATATTATTAGAAGAAATTTTGTTTAACTATTTTGTGTTGCGAAGTTGGGGCTGAATTAGTGTATGGTATTCAATTCAAAGTAGATGTTTTATGGAATTAAGATTATTTTTTTAGTGTGTGCTCTCATTGAGGTTAAAGGAATGTAAGAGGAAAAACAAAAAGATCCCTAATGCTAGTAAATTGTGTTTAATGGAATTAGTTAAAATTATTGGCTTTTTAGACAGCAGATTCTGAGAAAAACATTATCTCCCTAACTTTTTTCCCCCCTCTCATATCTGTTGAAACCTCTTTGAAATGAGCATGGGTTGAGAGGAGGAGGTTAAGGTCAAGTTTACAGAACTGATTCAACTGACTCGATGATTATTTTGTCTGTCCTCATGATTGATTTCTCTGTGTCATTCAGAATTAATCAGGAGAAAACTCAGGTAATCAAATCAGCTGAGCCCAAGTCTGGTTCGAGGACCATATGTGACATGGCTCAGGAGTTATTTTCTTCACATGCCATGTCCACTGATCATCAACCAAAAGGGGAGCCTTGGGTTTTCCCCATGGAACTGTGATTACGGAGGGTGAGGGGCACTGAGTTTTAGTTTCATTAGAGCATGAAGGAAGCAGCAACTATGTGCTTTATAAATGGTTGATGTCACAGAGCCTGTTTTCAGGATATTGTGGGTCTATAATTTGAAACTAGACTTTATGACTGCATTGTTTTCAGTGATGTAAACATACATATGGATTTTAATTATTTTGCAAACAACTCTTCCTTTAAGAGAGAAGATTCCCAGATCCCAAAAAAGAAAGTATGCTTACTAACATCACTTAAAATCAATTCGGTACTACAGGGGTTTACAAAAACAGCCCTGCCGCTGTGGCTCAGTGGTTGAACGTGGACCCATGAACCAAGAGGTCATGGTTCCATTCCTAGTCAGGGCATATGCCTAGGGTTGGGGGTTCGATCCCCGGTAGGAAGCATGCAGGAGGCAGCTGATTAATGATTCTTTCTCATCATTGATGTTTCTATCCCTCTCACTTCTCCCTTCCTTTCACTGAAATAAAAAAAAAAAAAGTTTTAAAAATAGGTATGAGCTCTTTGCATTATGGTCTAAGGCTCTTGTTGCCTTCTTCTGCTAAAAAAAAAAAAAAAAAAAATGAAGACCCTTGACAGACAGGCATTAGGATCATGGGATTTAACAAATAAAAATATAAGACATTTAGTTAAACTTGAATTTCAGATGAACCACAACATTTTTTAGTACAATTACAGCCCACATATTACATGGGGCATACTTATGTCAAAAAATAAGTGTTATAGTGATATCAAGTACAGCATGGAGAATGTAGTCAATAATATTGTCATGGCTATGGATGGTGGGTAAAAGAATTATCAGGGGGATCACTTTTTAAATTGTATGATTGTCTAACCACTGTGCTGTGCACCTGAAAATAATATTAAATAATATTAAATGTTGAACCTTAATTGAAAAATAAAATTTAAAAAAATACATTTGTTTTATAACCTTTGAAAATAAAAAATAAAGTGTTGTTTACTTGATATTTAAGTTTAACTGAACATTTCTATTTGATCCGGCAAATCTCACAGGTACCTTTTGGGATATGCAATTTTTAATGCCTTTGAACAACTGCATTTTAGCAGCAAGTATGTGAACCCAACTAAATGTGCTTTTAATGACCATCTTTAATTATCTGATTAGTGGAGTTATAATTTAAAGGATGATAAATAAGGATGAGGGTTCACATGGGTTTACTAAAAAGTTAGTAAGTACCATTTGGGAAGAGGATGACACTAAGTAATGACTCTGGGAATTGTGCTGGAAAATTTATGACAGTCGCACAGCACTTTGTATTCCGTTTGATATATGAAATGGGATTACTGCCATACACTTAGGAGAAAAATATACCTCTTGGATATTGTGGTGGCTAACATGATAGAGTGGACTTGTTCAAGGAAGTGAGGGAGTAGAGGAAGAAGCTTGGGGTCGGAGTTCATCAGAATAGCAATTACCCAAGTGGGTCAAAAAAAATTTTTTTTTAAGAAAATAGATTTTGATAATTGAGGTCTAGGAGGAAACCACCTGGTTCATCCAAAAATGACCTTCAAAATGCAAATACCCAAGTGATTTATGTCATTCTTTAAACTTTGTATCTCTAGTTAATGGCTATACTCTGGCTTATTTGGGGGGTGGGGAAACAGCTGGCTCTTATAATTATTATTATGGGATTTGAATTGTAAAAAGAAGACACTCTGTTCTTTTAAACATTCCTTATGCACCTTCATAAACAACCTGTTGCCCAGCCTCCACCCTCACCCCTGGCCCTCCAGCTATTATATCACTACGCTACTTTTAATCATGGGCTCTGTCTGCATAACTCTAAAAAGAGTTCTTCCAAAGCCCAATATTCAGCCAGTCATCTGGATATTCTGTCTACAAGATTCCAAATAACAGTTTCTTTAAAAAAAAAAAACATCTGGGTCTTTGGCCACGATCAAGCGAGCTGTATCTTTTTTCATTGAGAATGCTTGGCCTTCTACAGACAAAGAAGCAAATTTACAGGACCAAAAGGTGCGTCCCTGGCTTCTAAACAGGCTAATGTCTAAACCAGGGTTTTTAAATAATGACATTTTGGACCAAATAATTGTTTGTTTGGGGGGATGTCCTGCACATTGTTCAATGTTTAGCACTGTCCTTGGCCTCTACCCATTAAATGCCAGAAGGCTCTTCACCTCCCTGTCGTGACAACCTAAAAGGTCTCCAGACATGGCCACTTGTCCCCTGGAGGGACATTTGAGAATCACTAAACTAAACTATCCAATATTGATAGTTTTATCCCTGTATCAACTAGCATAGGAGGTGACAGTAAAAGCTAAGTTTAGTCTAGGGAAAGTAAAAGAGTGACAAGGATGGAAATAGGATAGGATAGTGGGGAGTAGAAGGAGAAGAGCAGTAGACTGGTAATGGCCCTAACTATTGCATTCATTCATTCAGTCAGTCAGTCATCATTCTTTATTCATTCCCTTGTTCACTCAACAAGTATGAACTAAGGGCATACTAAGTAGAAGGAAGTGTTCCCAGAGCTATGGACTCGGTAGGGAAGCAAACACCAGTTCTCTGCCCTGAAGGAACTTATGTTCAATAGAGTGTGGGAGACAATGAGTAGGAAGATAACTCATGCATCTGGTGTTAACAAATGCAATGACGGAAGTGGTGTAGGAGAAGGAGAGTGATGGGGAGGCTCTTAGTCAGGGTCTGGTTAAGAAAACAGAAAACATCAGCAATTTTAACAGAGAGAATGTCATATGAAGAGTGGGTTGACCAGGTATTAGAAGATGACAAAGCCTGCACCAGTGAGAAGAGGACACTGCGGTCACCTGAGGTAGTACCTACAGGAAACTCCTGCTGCTAACACAAGGGCTGGGGAACACAGGGAGCAGGATGTAGTGAATAGAACCTGGAAACTTGGAAAAGGTGTTCTTGGAGGGAGGATCCAGACCACTGAGGAGGAGGTGGCCTTGCTGGCTGCTGTTGGTGCCTGTGGGGGTGGGATTAAGTTTGGGGAGAGTTGGGGATGCCTGGCCAAGTCGGGGTAATGTCTCCTAGGGACATGTTAAGGCTGCTTCTGAAAGTATAGCACACGTCTGTCCATTGAAAGGAGCCGCTGAACTGGCCTGACATTGTCACTGTAGGGTACAGCAAGCCAACAAACATGGGCAAGACTCCTCCCCACTTCGGCTGCCTTCCAGTTTTCCTCTAGCGCCCCCTGTAGGAGAATTTAATAGGGAGCCCTCTGATACAGGGGAAATGTAGTCTGCAGAGATGCAGCCCTGGCAAGGCAAAGGAGAATATGGAAGGCGGGGAAGGGAGGGGGGTTGAAACTGAGAGACAGAGCCTGGACAGCAGCGTAGGGAGGCTATTTTATACAGGAGGTCCTTGGGACCTCCTCCGCCCTGCTTCAGAGATGTCTCCGTCATTGTTCTCTGTGCACGGCTGTGCTTCGGAATCATCCACTGCACTATAAACCGCTTTAAGGGACAGGCAGACTGTTACCTATATTATCACAAAGTACGTATTAAGTGAGTGAAAGAATGAAGGAATGAATGATCCCTTTAACATAATGCTATTGTTATTTTCTTGAATTGCTTTATTTAATCTCGAAATCTAGTTTTAGACGGTTAAATTTAAAGTAGAACATAAATGTCCTGGAAATTAAGCAACCATAGCTGAAATACTGCTTGTCCACACCTGATACAATGGTAGCATTCGTAACTTTTTTAGCCGTGTGTGTGTGTGTGTGTGTGTGTGTGTGTACTTGTACAGTATTCAATCTGACTCTGTAAGTATCAACCAGGCACCCACAGAAGCTACGTGCGACCTGAAAGAATTGCACCCCATTCCCAAAGGACTCGGAATATTGATTTCTGTGTGTGCCATCTGGCACACATCACTATTTTTAAAAGGTCTTTTCTTTGATTTATGGAGGTCTCTTGAATCCTAGTCTTTTCTGTTTTTACAGATATTAACAGTGCCCATCAGCCCCCACCTCACTTCAGTCTCTCGCTTCACATCTTCAAAAAATAGCTTTCCTCTCAGAAGTAACCCTTTGGTAGTAATTGTCTAAAGAGAGAAATTAACTCCTTCAGACTCCCAGGGCACCATTGCTAAGTGTCTTGTAAAACTCTCTCCTACTTACTCCCTGGAGAGGGACAGGGACGGGGCATCTGGAAAATAGCATCCAACGTGTATGCATTTATTTCCTTCATTGTTATCTCAACGGGGGACCGGAGTTCATCACTCTTAAGAGAAAGAAGCCTCAGAGAAGCTTAGTCATGAATAAGAACAGGATGAGGCTAAAGACTGGGGCGGATAGACCCCAACACATTTAGAAAGTTTGACGCTTAACGAACCTGAGCACGGACTGGGCCACTGAAAGGAGGCGGGGAGAAGGCTGAGGGGTGGGACCTGCGTGGGCCAGGGCGATTATGCCAGCTTTGGCTGTTCAAGGTGACCTTACTTAACGGTCTTCAAAACTACCTCAGCTGCTGTTAAGTTTAACCAGTATCTTGTCTCTTTTCCTCCAGAGAAGCACATTAATACTTTCTTGCCCTGTTTCTTAAACATGTTTTTTAGGGCCCATGAATACCTTGCTCAACAGTGAATGGTTTTTAATACGCCCTCATCTTGACTTTTAGGGAAGAATGCCTACAGTGTTTTTTTGGATGGCTCCATTATTGAAATTCCCAAGATCTTCTCCTCTTATCAAAGATCCTGATGCATTTTAAATTCAGAATTTTGCCTCTAAAAAGGATATTTAAAATAATGGCACCGTATTATTCATATCTCCCATGATTCCTAATTATAGCTCTACCTCACAATCAGGCCATTGCTGAAAGACCATTAGAGACCACACTGAATGTTTTATACAGGTTAGACAAGTTTCATGTTAAATAAATGTAACCCAAACTGACAACCCATGGTAAAGTTTAAGTCCTGGGCCCCAAGCAAATTTTCTTACGGGGACCCTTTTTGCTTCAGGTTAAGGTGAAAGTCTCCAGCAGAAAGCATTTCCCTTGACATTTGCAAGCCCTGTGAGTGTCCTTGGGTGCAGTAATCATGAAAATGCAACTGGTCTGTTATATGTGGTCAAAAACAATTTTTCAAAGTAGCTCAGCAGATGTAGTACGTTATAGTCATTCCCCTGCACTTATTATTTGATCAAGATAAACATTCCCAGTCAATGCTGATTGCATTTAGCCTGGCCGTATCCTTTGTACATGTTTCAATGCTGATCCTATTTTCTGCTTTTAATGGTACAGATATATGGCAATAAAAAGAATAATTTTGCTAGCAATTGAATTACAAAATGTGTTTGGTTCTCTATTAATAAAACCTCTGCCTTGTTCAACATCATCAGTAAATAGCCTTGATATTTTTTCTCTCTTCAATTTGCCAGTTGACAATACAAAATATTAGCTGGGGTTGAAGGCTGAGAAGCAAAAAGAGAGATAGTGAGTCAGCACCACCTAGTGGCCAATACTTAAAATTTGACTAAAGTTTTTGGGTCTTTTTCTCTTACAGACTCGTCACTAGAGAAATAAATAAGTGCTGGCGGTATCTTCCCTATCTATTTTGAAATATTTTTATTTCTTTAAAAATTGAATAAAAATTCTAATATAAAATTATACATTAAATTAAAATTTATTTCATCTCTGCTATTCATATGTTAACAATAATAAGTCAAGTAAGATGATTTGTGTGGGGTGAATAGTAAAAGCAAGAATTGACCATTGTCTGGTCATCTTTCCAGTAAAGATAGCTAATTAAGAATGTTCCATCCTAACTTTTTGACATTAATTATAAACTATATAGACATCACTGATGAAGCTACCTTGGACATATACGTTCACTCTGCTCTTTAGAGTCAATTTATTGCCAGTCAGACTGATCTCTTTCGGTAACTCAATTTGGGAGCCAGAGACCAAATTCAGCCAGTGCTTTCCAACACAGAATAAATATTTGAGAAATTCTGGGCTGAGATTTGGAAGTTGAGAACACAGATTAACCTTTTTATCGAGCTTTGATGTGGCTTTTCAATTCTGCTCAGTGGGACAACTGGAATTTACTCCACAGCGTGGAGGAATTGGGTGTATGATTTCCCAGAGAAACAAAACAATAGGATATGTTAATATGTAGAAATATTTATTTTAAGGAATTAGCTGATACAACTATGGAGGCTAGCAAGTCTAAAATCGGCAAAGTGGACCAGCAGGCTGGAGACCCAGGGGAGAGCTGATATTGCACTTCAAGTCCAAAGGCTGTCTACTAAAGAATTTCCTCTTGATCAGGAGAAGTTATTCTTCTGTTCTACCTGGAACTTCAACTGACTGGATGAAGCCCACCCACATTACAGAGGGCAATCTGCTTTGCTCAAAGTCCACAATATAAACATTAATTTCATTCAAACACTTCCTTACAGAAACATCTAGAATAGTGTTTGGCCACATAGCTAGACACTGTGGTCCAGCCAAGGGGACACACATCAGGTGAAGTATGCAGAGGGAAAAATGAAGGAGATGGGAGAATTTGGGAAAAGTTTTAAAACTGCTTATCATCCACCTCAATAACTTGATGGCTTTATGTCAGAGGTTCTAAACAGCATCTCTATTTGCCACATCAGCACCATTGGAACTGCTGGTTCATCTGGCCAAGGTGACAGAATGGCTTGCATGGCAGCCTGGACCTGTGCAGAACCTTCTTTTGTTCTGGGCCCCACTTAAAACTAGAAACTTTTTGGCTCAGTCAGTCAACAGGTCAGAGTAACACACTCAAATGACAAACATGTCACCTTCAAAATCTAAAGACATAAGCATTGTGTCTTTTTTATTCATTGTAGGAGGGGTCAGATGCAACAACTTATCCTTCACCATAGAAGTAATAACTCAACATTCCCCACACCACTGAACCCCTGGAAATTTCCCTGAGATGGAGGTGCGGATTTTGGTTAGATTTATTCCCCACAATCGACAAACAAATGCCTTACCAATAAGTCTCGGATAGTTGCTACTTCTTGTTCATTAGGTCCCGTCAGCACAATGTCACCAATGTAATGGACCAGTGTGATATCTTGTGGGAGGGAAAGGTGATTAAGGTCCTTACAGACTAAATCATGGCATGGGCTTGGAGACTTGACGTCCTCCTGATGTAGGACAGTGAAGGTGTATTTCTGGCTTTGCAAGAGCTTCCATAGGAGTCACCACCTATTCAACACATGATAATCCACTGTCATTCTCCAAGAACCATCTGTTTTCTGCACAGGCTGAATAGGTGAACTAAATGAGGATGTGGTGGGAATCATTACCCCTACATAACTTGTCTTTGATGGTGACAATAATCTCTGACATTCCTCCAAGAATGAGGTATTGCTTTTGATTTACTATTTTCCTAGGTAAAGGCAGTTCTACTGGCTTCTACGTGACCTTTTCTACTGTCATAACCTTCACCCCACAGGTCAGGGAATCCATGTAGAAAATTTTCCAGTTGTTGGGTGTGTCTATTCCAATTATGTATTCCAGAATTGGGGAAATAACCAACGATAGCTTGGGGGACTCTTGGGGGCCACCGTGGGACTTATTTGAGGTAAAAGAACATTGACCATCTGCCCTCCATCAGCCGCTCCTCTGATTGGTGGCCCCAGTGACCTGTGAATCTTCTGGAATCAGTGTCAGTTCAGAGCTTGTGTCTGAAAGTCTTTGGAAAGTAGTCTCTTTTTTTCCACAATATATATAGTCACCCTGATAAAAGGCCATAAGTTTCTTTTAGGGACAAGTTGGAGAACGAATAACAGTTTAGATTTGGGGGAGTGTGGTGGGGTCCTTCCTCAAGAGAACTCGTCCTCCCTTTCATCCAAGGGGTCCAGGGTCTGTAAACTGACTCAAGTCTGGGAATTGATTGAAGAGATGTTAGTCTTGGTATTTGTGATTCAAATTAGACTTCTGTTCACTTGACCTGTAAACTCTCTCACTAAAAAATAGCAGGTAAAATTTAGTAAGCTGCCTATCTATTTGTCTGCTAGAGACATGATTATGATCAATAGTCAGTCACTACCATAGGTCCCTGCGAGCCAGACTATTCTGATTATTGCTTTGACTCCACTGTCCAATTTGCTAACCACATCCACCTTGTGTTTGGTGATTAAGTGTGGCCATATGGTCCCTGCCACCCTGACATCCAATTATCCCCACTGTATTTAGGGATCCAAGTTTAGGGGCAGCAGTTTCCACTATAATTTCTGACGTACAAAGAATAACCACACAGCTTTTCAGCGATGCTGGGGCTCCTTTTACACATTCATTTCTCCCAGTCATAGTGAAAAGCACATTCCATTTGGCTTTCATCACCCTGCCAGGCTGAGTATCTAGATCTCACATGATGAATCCACTCTAACATTCTGGTGTCCCTAAGTTTTTGGCTACTTTCTTGTACAGTGTAATAAGGCTTCTCTGGCATTTCAAGTGCCACCTTTTGGTCCTTGTTTCAACCAACCAACCAACCAACCAACCATCTGGAAATACAAATTTAAAAAACAAATAAAACATTTCCACAGCAAAAGACTATAATATATATATATATTATATGGTTGATTTCACAGAGGAAAGGAGAGGGAGAGAGAGATAGAAACATCAATGATGAGAGAGAATCATTGATGGGCTGCCTTCTGCACACTACCCATTGGGGATCAAACCCACAACCCAGGCAGGTGCTCAGACCGGGAATGGAACCTTGACCTCCTGGCGCATAGGTCGATGCTCAACCACTGAGCCACTCCAGCTGGGCAAATACCTAGTACTCTTAACTGTTGCTGTAATTTATAGAGAATGAAATCATGTGAATAGGTTTTTCATTATAACCTGACATTGTCACCATGGACAGCTGCCAGATGTATAGAGAGACAAAGTCAAGGCTTTCCGTTTATGTTAGCTCTGTAGTAAATGACTTTGCGAAAGAGGACTCATTAACCCAAGATCAGCAGAACAAGGATTAATTGTCTAGGGCTTAATGAACTGTTTTAATTGTGGTTAATGTTCTACTTTCTAACAGACATATGAGAAACCCATTCCTTTGTTGTCTACCTTTAACCCTTAACTTAAAAGGCTATACGTGTACTAGGTGGAATAAAACACTCTTTAAATAGTGTTTATGTTGACATCTTAGACTTTAAAAATTCCTATAGAAATCCCAAAATAACTTATAAACCAAATATACAACTATTTCTGAAAAATTAATATTTCCCGCACTTCTTTCAGCCTCACTATGCTATGCTTATCGACTCAGAGCATATGTAATGTTGTCATCATAAAGTATTGACAATGATAGCAAATTCTTGGCCTTGAAGTTTCAAAAGTCACGTTCAAGGATTAGTCATTACTTGAAAGAATTGAAAGAATATACCATCTTTCAGAGTCCAGGGCCAGATCTGAATGCAAAGGGATTGTGTGCCCTGCCCTCCCTACCCTGCACCCTGATCCCAAGGCAATGTCTCAGAACTAATAAGGGTCCCTGAACCTAGCAGGGTGCAGGATCAGAAGAAATGCCCACATAGAGTGTCTAGGCAAAAGGTTCAAAGACAGTCTTACAGGTTCCCATTATCTCCACCGTGTGTAACCCAAAAGGTGGGCTTCTCTCACTTCAGATGGGAAAAATGGAATACTTCCTGAGAGTATAAGAGGAGCTTAAAATTCACCACAAATGAGGAATCTGGGGTGAGGGACATGCATGAACAAGCTACATGAATAGAGGACACATGGATGAGGAGAAGAAAGGGCAAAGCACATCTCAGCAGCTGGCAGCAGAGGCAGGTGACAACAGAGGACCAGAATTCTCACCCCCCAAGCTTCACCACCACTCCCTGCTCAACACATTTCCAAGGAGAAGAAGCTTGAGTTTCTTCACGGACTAGAAGGAAATTTGTGAAAGAAGCCAAATTCAACTATGAATCATAAAAGAAGCTACTACTTGCACTAAACCCATAGTCAGAGATTATAGCCAATTAATTTAATTAGTTTCCCTTTACATTTTGCATTGATCTCCCAACACCTAATGGCATGTTCCAAATATAGTGTGTACTCTGTAACTATTTAACAAAATGCATTGATTCACTTGGTTGTATGTTTGTACAACGATCTGAGGACATATCTCTCTCTTCCCACACTCCAGTGGTTGCCACTAGCCACACGTGGCTGTAGAGGACATGAAATGTGGCTAGGCTGAATTGAGCTGTGCTGTATAATACACACGTGAAATTTTGAGGACTTAGCATAATAAAGAGAAAGTAAAATATCACACTGATATTTCTGTAATTATTGCTCATTGATAGTATTTTAGACATATTGAGTTAAATTAAAATATATTATTAAACTGCATTTTACTTGTTTCTTTTTACTTTTAAAAATGTGCCTACTAGGAAATTAAAATTTTCCAATGTGACTCACATTTTATTTCTATTGGACAATACGGCTTTCTATGCTCATTCATGTTGATCTCATTTACTTTTACCAAAGTAATCACCATCACTGCTTAATTTTTTCCATGTGGAAAATAATCAAAATTAGAATTTATTTTTTCCATTTGGACACTCAGTGATTATATGTCTAGCATTTCCTGACAGGGTGTACTGAAAATTACATAGGAAAAAAAAAAAGAGATGTCTTACATCTCATTTCCTGATAATTGGGAATGATCAGTCAGTCTGTAATTTGTACAAAAAAGGAACAGATTTTCTTTTTAAAGTAATTAATACCTCTGATATTTACTTTAAAATGCTTGATGACTAATTGCATATAATTAAGAAATTTTCACAACTGAAATAGGCATCAAAACAATAAGAAAAACATTCTGATTTTTCAAATTTCATTACATTTATTTATCTAGTTCATAATTTTATATATGTAGTGATATAAAAATAGAACAATTTTATTTACGAAGGGTCTATTTATTAAAGTATTAGGGAACAACAGGGACAGTGCATTAATTGAGGGCCAATATAGCACAGAGATGTTACACTTTAGTCCTGACGTTGGCCATTAACAGAGGAACTGTGACCTTCATTTTGATCAGTGTCAACTAGATGTCTCACAGGCTTCTCAGACTAGTATATCCAATAAAGTATCCAACAGTATCACATGCTATCCAGAGTCACAATGCCAAGAACCCATTTCTTTACTTTTAAAATGAAGATAAGCTAGGTGCTGCTAAGGCTGACTTGGGTGATGCTAGGAGTGAGGAAGAGAAAGTAGATATAATAAATCTTGAAGAAGCTGGACAAGAGGATAATAAGGTGAAAGTAGCTAAAAATAGGATCTTCTATTCTTTTGTTTTTTTTTTTTTTAAATTATTAAGTTAAGCATGCATTGTGCTAAACATTGGCGATAGAAAAGTGAAGGAAACAATTTTTGTCTGGTGGGGAAGATAGGTAATACATTATAATGAATTTTAAAAGTTACGATAGCCCAGCAGGAGTGGCTCAGTGGTTTAGTGTCAACCTATGAATCAGGAGGTCACGGTTCCATTCCCTGTCAGGGCACATGCCTTGGTTGTGGGCTCCATCAGTGGGGTGCGTGCAGGAGGCAGCCAATCAATGATTCTCTCTCATCATTGATGTTTCTCTCTCCCTCTCCCTTCCTCTCTGAAACCAATATATATTGGTTGCAAAATGGATTTGTTGCAAGGTTCGCAGAACATTAGAGAACATACAGAATCCTTTCGTTTATTAAAGAGCATTTCTTGAGTCCTCACTACATTGTGCGAGAAGCATTTTAGTGAAGGTGCTGCTCAGGTAGAAATCCAGGTAGCAAGGATGGAGCTACTCGGGGTGTTCAGAAAACGCCAGTTATATAGTTAACTGTTACCTGAGCAAAAAATTAAAGTTGGCCACGGAAGAGGACTCTAGAGTTTAGAAAGAAATGCAGTGGACAGATCAGAAAGGGCTTGGGTTCTTTGCTATGACACCCCAAGTTGCTTTTGGTGGAATCGCAAGGGGAATGCAGCATCAATTTTATTAAAATTATCTGTAGTACAAAACCACGCGCTTTTCATCATTAAACTATGGATGCATTGTGTAGTTGATGCAATAGCATATTCATTAGTGAGATATGACGAAACGAAATCCCACAGCTGGGCAGGGAGACAGCATTGGCTCTCTTCTCTGAAGACGCTGGAGTTCATGGTCCTCCGCTCTCAGAGGACCTGGGGTGAGACACCTGGAGAACACGGAACGTTTCAAGCTGCCAGAGGAGCTGAGAGGTAAGTTCACAGACTGGAGAGAGGCTGCAATTCAAGGATCCAGGAGCCTGTGCCCTGCTCCGCTCCCGATTCCCCAAACACCCCCCACCTGGCGCCTTTTCCCTCAGCAGTCAGCGCTTCCAGCTCAGGAACCGCCCTTTTAACTTCAGGCGTCTAGTTGCCAGGGCAACCCTCTTCCGCCCGCGCGTCTGCGGCCTCCCTGCTATTGGCTGAGAGGGCGTAACGTGCGTCTGACGTCATTGCGCGGCGCCGCCGGATCCGGAGCCTCCCCCTGGAAGCCCGGTTCTCCGCACGCTCGGGCAGCGGGCCGCGGAAACCGTGGCTGTTGGCCGAGCGGCCGCCGGTCCAAAGCCCCATCCGGGGCGGCGGCTGGTGTGCGGGTCGCAGCGGGAGAGACGCGCGGTAGGAACGAGTCCCCGGAGCCGGGTGCGGGGATCCGCGCCGCCGCCCGTGCTCTCTGGGCCTAACCGGCTTCCTCGCTGGCCTGTTGCTAGGGCCGCCGGGCCCCGTTGCGAAGGACCCTGGTGACGCCCAGAGCCTGAAGCGCGCCCTAACTCTTCCGGGTCGGACTTGAGCCCATAATAGCCTTCGTTCGTCTTAATTGAATGCTGCCTTTCCCTTCACCCTCCTTTAAAAAAATCTGTTTTTCTCCATCTTCACCCCCCGCCCCGCCCTCCCGGGCCTCCCCTCTTCCTCGCCCGCTCCCCCCCCCCCCCCCACCTCCTCCCGCCCGCCACACACACACACCCCTTCATTTTCCAACTTGGACAACGCCCTGGCCCCGATTTGGTCTTAGGTACTAATAGATGTGTGGTATTGGAGGAGGAGAGGCCAAGACATTGGAAAGCGAATTTTAAGACCCTTCATACTGGCTCTTTGGTTTGCCTTATGGTAAAAGGGGGTTGAGAAAGATGGATATTGGGCTCTGTCGCTGCGCCGTGGGATTTAAGGAACCTCAGAGATGAAACATGGCGTCTTCTTTAGTTGGGGTGCCTATTTACACTTTTGGAACTTTATGAACATTAGGGAATAGGAAATAACGTGGCGTCCTTCCCTGAGAATTTAGCAAGCAGTTTTCGTGCAGTGGTCTCAGAGCGGGGTGTCGAAAAAAGTGCAGGTAGAGAAAGAGATAGGATGTATGAGCTAAACAGTGGGGGGAAAGTGTGCTTTCCTTGCATGGACACAGGTGCCTGCAGCCTCTGTGAATTACCTGCAGAGCTAAGGAAACCTAAGGGAACAGTGAGGGTCCTCCAGTGGAGCCCTACTTCTTTGTTCTCTGGTATTGTGACATAGTTTGGGTGTTCTGGTTAAGTGGATTTGTGGGTTCTAGAATCTATTTAGAATCTTTATATTGTTTTATAAAAGAATGGAGATCTTTTAAAAATATATTTTTTTATTGATTTTTTACAGAGAGGAAGGGAGAGGGATAGAGAGAGAGAAACATCGATCAGCTGCCTCCCACACCCCCCCCTCCCCCCCCCCGCACTGGGTATGTACATGCCCTTGACCGGAATCGAACCCAGGATCCTTGAGTCCGCAGGCCGAGGCTCTATCCACTGAGCCAAACCGGCCAGGGCAAAGAACGGAGATCTTGTACCATTTATAAAACTAAGCAATTCTTTTATTTTTCACTTCCTTCCAATATTAACACCTTTACACCACCCTCTTCATGTTACTTAATGAAAAAGCACTCAAAAGGGTGGTTGAGCATAAGATGAATGAAGCATAATTGGAGAGTCATGCAAGGGAGAGGGGGAGTAATAGGACGGAACTTGAGATTGAAGTGAGGCCTAGAAATATACTAGCAGGCAGTTGGGTATATGAGTCTGGGTGTGTGTGGTACCTCTGTAGAGATTTAAATTTAGAAATCATTTGGTGAATCAGGAAATCATGGGCTGTGAACTAGACCTCTTTCATTAACAGAAAAGAAGGAAATATGGAAGAGGGAGAGGTGAACCACCCTGTGCTGGTGAGCAGCTTGATATCTGATCATATTTATTCAACAACAGCCTTGATCAGCTTGATTTGATTCTCCCTTTTAGTAGGTTAGGAAACCAAGCTGAGGGAGGTTAAATACTCTGCCTGGATTCATAAACCTCATAATCGGTAGAGATGAGATGCAAACCGAGATTTGAGCCCAGCGCTCTTTCTACCTCGCTACACCATGCTGAACACATCTGTAGGGCTGAGTGTAGGAAGCAAAGGAAAAAGAAGCAGCAACCATCTAAATTTTTCCGCCTGATGGACCGGAAAACTGGTGGTACCTTGAATTAACAAGGGATTTATAATTAAATGTGTGTGGTAACCTCTGGTTGGGTTATTTTCAGTATAAGAAGCTTGTGGTACCTTGAATAGGAGAGTTCCTTACATCATTGGAAAAGTAGGACTTGATGTGCAGGTGTTGACTTTGGAACTTTAGAAATTTAGAAACCAGAGAAGATGGAGACCGTCGGGGGAGGTGCCAACCACTCCTTTCAAAAACCTAGTCCCTGTTTTCTACATAGAACTAGAAGATTGTGATTGAGTATCTAACAATGTATTTTGATAATTTGAATGAAAAAAAGGTTTGCTTTTATACATTATGTTTTATAGCTTGTTTTTAATTTGCTGTTACTGATATTATTGAAATTGATATAATATTTTTCTCATTAGTCTTTCCAGGTATTTTGCTCCTTACCATAAGTTTTCTGTATGTCTTTTACTGTATTTTCTACTCTATTCTGGTTTAGTCTTTATATTGTTAGTGACTTTCCCTCCTTAAAAATTTATGACATCAAGTTTCCTGTAACTGCAGGAGTGACGGGAAGCAATGCAGAAATCAGAGTGCCATGGAGACACACAGTTGAGAACCAGAGTGAGAGGTACCCAGCATTGCTTTTTAAAGGAAGAGGTGAACTTTATATTAATGACACCTCTATAGTTTTCACCTTTCTTTTTTTTCTGGGTTTTTTTTCTAGGTAATGATGATCAAAGGACATCATCAAGTCCACAGAGAAAGCCTAGGACTACAGTTCAACGAAGCAAATCCTCATCCTCATCGTCAGCCAGTTCTCCAGATGCTGCAATAAAAGTCCACCATCGACCAAGTGATAAACTTAACCCTAAAACAATTAACCCGGTAAGTACAAAAGAGATTCCTGACTCAGTTTTTCTAAGTAGTATGTACTGAGCACACTGTTGAACCATTTGAGTTCGGTCTTAAGTCTCTTTTGTTAGTTTTGAGGTAGTGCTGAAGGAAGGGCATATGATAATGATGGTGAAGAATGGAGAGGATGTGGGAGTGGAGGTGAGAAGGTGTACAGTTGTTATTAACCAGTTTTGGTCTCTTCTGTCTCATTCCTGGATGAGTTTTTAGAATATAAAGTAAATTGCTTTATTTTTTATTTGCTAGGGTTATTTGACTTCCTAATACCAATGAATAAACTTGTATTTAATTGCCACAGGATGAATTACATGCTTCCATAGTTTCGTAAAAGTCTCTGGCCATTTTTCTGTGGTCTATAAATTTGCTCCACCAGAAATCCTAACTATAATACTAGCCTCCTTTTGCCTTTTCACAGCAATTTAACAAACATGAGATTTAGGCACATAAAAGTACATAATGGTGTATAGATCAGTGAATTATCCAAAAGTGAACACACCTGTGCAACACCCCCAGGTGTTTGGCCCAACCTCGCATAGGGTATTCTGATAGTGGTTTCAGCCCTTGAAAGGGATTATGAGGATAGCTGATACTCTGATTTTGACAGCAGGCAAAACATAGCAAATACCTAAGCAAGGATCTAATGAAATATCCAAGGGCACAGGAAATTATCTGACTTAGAAAAGAAAAACAAAAAGTAGTTTGAGTATCTGTGTTCCTTTGCTTCTTTCTGTAACCTGCACAGTGGCCAGGAAATTGAAACCCTGAAGAATGCTCTGATATCTTCTTGCTATTGCTTCCTTTTCCCCATATTTAACTGAGGGAATTTGCAGCCTTAATTTTTTTCCCAATGTAAGCAACGCTTTTCCAGTTAATTTCTTTATCTGATATGATTTTTACTTGAAAACAATTTTTAAAACATATTTTTCTTAGCAGGAATTATAACTTGATGAATGAAATATTACTATTGCTGTGAATTACTATACAGCATTACTACTATGGATTGAGCTTTGCAAATGAATCTTTTATTATGACATTTTATTTTAATGAAATTTCATGTATGTATTTTTACTCAAAACATTTTATTAGAGGGAAGAGGACTAATTCTAAACTTAAGCATATATATTTCTGAAGTACTGCATATGATTAAAAATGTTTTTAGCTATTTATCTGTAATAAGTTTCTATTCTGTAATTTAAATAACTGTTTCTTTTGATTATAATGAAAGTACCATATTGTAAATTATTTACTTTTGGTGCCTTTAAGTCTCCGATCAATTATATTGAAATTATTTTGCTGTGATTGTTTTAACTGTTATGATTGATCATCTCTTAAATTGCCTTTGAGAGTAGGTCCAGAATTAATCTATTCTTAAGATAATAATATAGCAAAACTGAAAATAGTGAAGTTATATATCTAAGCATACACATATGGGCCTATGTTTGTGAGAGTCTCGCTCAGTCTCCAGCTCTAACACGTGACCCTGTCCAACGGAAGCCTTTAATTTTTATGGAGACAAAGCCCGTTTGGGAAATGACAAGTTCTCTGACCATCCAGACCATGTATAAGTAGCTGGAGGACAAGTAGGAAATGTGCTGAGGGCTAAAAACAAATATACTTTCCCTCACTTAACGCCTTCTCCATTTGCTTCTCACTTTAGACAGTTACAGTAGGGAGGGGATGGAAAGATGTTATCTTATTATATTTATGATACTTATATTTGTCTATGTTTTATTTATTATATGTATGGTTTCAGGCATCTTCATACCTTCTGAAACAAGTTAGGTGTGAAAGAAAATGTAGAAAATGTGTTTGTGTGTTCAGTCCCGAAAGAACTGTTAAATTTCTCAATTGTGCTGAGTAGAATGATGCACTGGAAAGTTGGAAGTGGCTTGAAAGTCAGGGTGTTCGTTTGCCTCTGACCTGAGCAGTATTAAAATTGATTAGATATCACAAAGTGGAGGTGATCGTAATATTTATTGTGTGTGTGTCACATTGTATTTCAGTTTGGTGAACAGTCACGAGCCCCTTCTGCATTTGCAGCTGTTTACTCTAAAGGTGGTATTCCTTGCAGGTAAAATCAATACAGGTTATAACTCACCATGTTATTCAAAATAATTGAGTAAGATCAATATGGTATTCAGTTTAAATTTATTGAAAGTTTTATTTACAAGGGAGGTTGAAATAAAGGTGACTTATACTTTTGGGCTATTGGGACATTGTTGAAGAAAATAATTTTAATTCCAAAATAGCATTACCCATAGATATAATAGGTTTGTCATGGTTTCTACATATTATAAAATAATGCTAATGTAGTTATATTCCAAAAAGAATATGTATGTGTTAGATCAGCAGTTCTCAACCTGTGGGTCATGACCCGTTTGGGGGTCGAATGACCCTTTCACAGGGGCTGCCTAAGACCATCGGAAAACACATATATAATTACATATTGTTTTTGTGATTAATCACTATGCTTTAATTATGTTCAATTTGTAACATGAAATTGGGGGTCACCACAACATGAGGAACTGTATTAAAGGGTCGTGGCATTAGGAAGGTTGAGAACCACTGTGTTAGATAATCACTGCTTATTATATAACTGCTAGAGGCCCGTGCATGAATTCATGCCCAGGTGGGGTCGGGCTGGGCTGGCCGGGGGGAGGGGCTGTAGGTGGTTGGCCGGCCAGCCGGCCGGCCCCGCTCCCTGGTCAAACTCGTGGTTGAACTCCCGGTAGAGGGGGCAATTTGCAAATTAGGCTTTTATATATATACTAGAGGCCCGGTGCACAAAAATTTGTGCACTCAGGGGGAGGAGGGGTCCCTCAGCCCGGCCTGTGCCCTCTCGCAGTCTGGGACCCCTTGGGGGATGTCCATCTGCTGGCTTACGCCTGCTCCCCGGAGGATCGGCCTAAGCTGGCAGTCAGACATCCCTCTGGCAGCCCAGGAACCCTCGGGGGATGTCCACTTGCCAGCAGGGAGCAGGCCTAAACTGCAGTCGGACATCCTTAGCACTGCTGAGGAGGCGGGAGAGGCTCCTGCCACCACCGCTGTCCTGGCAGCCATTAGCCTGGTTTGTGGCTGAGCAGAGCTCCCCCTGTGGGAGTGCACTGACCACCAGGGGACAGTTCTGCATTGAGCATCTGCCCACTGGTGGGGAGTGTGTGTCATAGTGACCAGTCGTTCTGCTGTTAGGGTCAATTTGCATATTACTCTTTTATTATATAGGATAGAGGCCTGGTGCATGGGTGGGGGCCGGCTGGTTTTCCCTGAAGGGTGTCCCGGATCAGGGTGGGGGTCCCGCTGGGGTGCCTGGCCAGCCTGGGTGAGGGGCTGAGGGCCGTTTTCAGGCTGGCCACACCCCCTTCAGGGTGGGGGTCCCCACTGGGGTGCCTGGCCAGCCTGGGTGAGGGGCTGATGGCTTTTTCCAGGCTTACCAAGCCCCCCAGCGGGGACTCTCACCCCATGTGGGTGTGGCCAGCCTGGGTGAGGGGCTGAGGGCCGTTTTCAGGCTGGCCACACACCCCTGGCAACCCAAGCTCCCAGCCTCTCCTTTTTTCTTTTTCTTTTTTTTCTGGGATTTATTTATCTTCTATAATTGAAACTTTGTAGCCTTGATCGGAGCCCAGGTCCCTTCAGGGCAGGCAGGAAGCTTGGCTTCCTCCAACCCCTGGGGCAGCCCAAGCCTTCTGCTCGCTCCAGCTCCATGGCCATTGCCATCTTAGTTGGGTTAATTTGCATAACCGCTCCTGATTGGCTGGTGGGCATGGCTTGTGGGTGTGGCTTGAGTATAGCAGAGGGACAGTTAATTTGCCTGTTTCTCTTATTATATAGGATAGATAGATATTGTTCTTGTTACATTCACTGGTTTTATATTTTAGGTTGGTCCATGGTTCAGTAAAACACAGATTACAGTGGGACTCTCCTCCTGAAAATCTTTCCTTTGATCCTCTTCTTATTACGTTAGCCGAGGTAAATCAATACTCCATCTCCTGAGTGTTTATGGGGGAAAATCTCTTACAGTTGCAATAAATGTTATTTTGTAACTCATCAGTAAATCTCATTCTTTACTTTTGAAATCAGAGCAAGACAATAGGCATTAGAATACTACACTCCCTTAGGAACTAAATATAATTGGCGTGTGATTATTAGAAACTAATTAATTAGCTTTATAAATATGAGATTAGTCTACACAGGGATTTGTAGGTAAGTGGTTGAAATATTCATACTTAAAGTATAAAAGTACTTAAAATCATAACGTGGAGGGAGATTTTTGTTTAACTAGTCAAATTAAGAGAACATCACTGGTTTAAAAATAGCTACGTAAGATAACAATGAAAAGTTGGTCTCTCTGTACAGCCAGTCCTATTTAACACTCTATTTCTTAGGAAACTCATATTAACTACTTAATGTTATTTTGTAGAATTCTCCAGGATTTTGCCTACTTGTACATCCTAAGTAACACACTATGGAGATGTTTTTATAGATTTTTTTAAAAAAAACTTCAGATAGGTTCCTTTATATTATTTAACATCTGTGTCAGGAAAACAAATTGTAAAATCACGGTAACAGGTGCATTCATAAAGTGGTATTTATAACCACACATTGTAGACTAACTCACTGCTTTCAAGCAGTGTTGAGGAGTTGTGCAAAATGCATTTAGAATCCTAGTCAGTTTTTCTCTTCCTTTTCCTCTTTATTTCTTTTTGTTTATCTTTCCTCTCCCTCCCCCTTTTCTCTCTGCCTTTCTTTCCTTTTTTAAAATTCCTGATATATTTTTTGCCTCTCCTTTCTTTCCTTATTTTTCTGTTTTTCTTATTACTTTTCTTTTCCTCCCTCCCTCCTCCCCTCCCTCCCTCTCTTCTTTACTCCCTCCTTCTCTCCCTTCCTTTCGTCCTTCTTCCTTCCTGTAGATAGAGATCCTTTCTGTCGTATATATGTCTTTTATGCCATAATTTATCTGTTTAATTAAAAATGTAATTACTGAAATTATCTATCGTGATTAGGAAAACAATAATAAACTTGATTTTCATTTACACGAGTAAGGATTCAGTTTTTCTTATTAGCATAAATCATGTGTGTTTTTTGTTTGTTTTGTCTTTGGCAGGGTCTGAGAGAGACTAAACATCCATACACCTTTGTTTCAAAGGAGGGTTTTAGAGAATTACTCTTGGTCCGAGATGCTCCTGAAAAAGCTGTGCCTTTGCTTCCTAGACTGAGTCCTGTGCTAAAGGCGGCTCTGGTATGTGCTTTATTCTTTGGACTTTCTCTGATACATTTAAGATATTTTATGCCTTCCAAATTATATGCACATTAGCTTTTTACCTGTGATTTTTATGTGTATGCAGAATTAGGTCACTGTTCTTCAGGGCCATATGATTACTTACTTGCAAACACCGTTAAGAGAATGTACTAAAAATAAAATGGGACATTTTGAGTAATTAGAGAAAGTAATGAACCTCAAAGCAGTCTTTCTGCAGACTGCGATATATCTTAATGTTTCAGTCAAGCTGAAAATTTGTGTGTTGCTTCTACATATCCTGCATTAAAGGCTATTCTTAAAATTCTGGGTTTGGTTGATTATCATCTAATTTGAATATTCACTCTCTCTTTTTTCTCCCCCGGCTTCTCCTTTCTCCTAACATCTCCTTCCTTTTTCTCTTCTTTCTCTTCCTATCCCGATACTCCTGACCAACTAACGCTCCACAGGCCCATTCGGATGATGAAGTGTTTGAAAGAGGACTGAATGCTCTCGTGCAGTTAAGTGTTGTCGTTGGTCCTTCTCTGAATGACCACCTGAAACATCTGCTTACCAGTGTGAGTACTGAAAAGATTGGAGAGCAGCTGTGAGTGTGTATCATGCACTATCCGCATCTCTTCATAATGTAACGGTGTCAAATGATTCAAAACATCAACAAAAAAAGAAAACCAAAAACTCATCATCCTAACCAAAATCATTGTAGTGGTTCATAAAACATTTTACTAAGGAGAGTGTGCTCTTTAAACATTTTCAATGGAAAGCACCCAGATGAGCAGAATTTAGGGTTGTAGTGCACCCAAATTAATGAGCAATGTAATGGGATCATGCCCGTGTTGATTAGCTAAGAAGCACTAGTATAAACAGAGTTTATCCGCCCTCTTGTGTAATTATATGTTGCCAAAGCTGTATTTGTTATCTCTTTGTTTTGTCAGCATTTTGATGAGTCTAGCACTCAGGAGGAGACGTTTTCCTGTTGCATGTAGTTTAATTCTTATCACAGTTACACACTGGGGCACGGCAGTTCAGGAAGTCCCAAGACCACCCTTAGGTTGAACAGTTTGCAGACAGGACTCATGTTGCTCAGAAAGTCTGTTATTCGCTGTGAGTTTATTACCGAGAGGACACAGATTGACATCCACAAAGGGAAGAGCCGCGAAGAGCAGGATCCGGGCCAGGCTGGGTGGAGCTTCCTCTCAGTGGAGTCGCGCACACAGTGCTGACTGTCTCAGCAAGGGCGAGTGGCAGTGCGCATGGAGTATGCCAGCTAGGGACGCTCCCCTGAGCCTTGGTGTCCAGGGTTCTACGGGGGTCTGTCCACAGGCATGATGGACTCCCTTCATGGTTGACCTTAGTCTCCAGTCTCTCCCTAAGTTGAGCTGACACCTCGTGGCCTACGGTCCCCACGCAGATCACATTGCAGGCCCAGACTATGTGATGTGATAGTCTCTGCCATCGTCTTACCTGGCAGGACATTCCAAGGGCTTAGGGGTTACCATTCAGGAGCCAGGGCAAGGCCAAACCTTTCCTTAGGCAGGTAGTCCTTTACTTCATGCACTGATACAGAGATTCGAGTCCTGTCCGGGATAACCCACAGCTAGGATGTCTGCGTGCATCTCTCTAGTTCAGAGCTGAGGCATGCATGTGGATTATAGTTCCATTGTTTTCCCTTGGACCCACTTACCTGGGAGATCCTAGAACGCAGGTAAAATCAATACAGGTTAAAACTCAACATGTTATTCAAAATAATTGAGTAAAATCAATACAGTAGTCAGTTGAAATGTATTGAAAGTTTTATTTACTGGGGAGATTGAAATAAAGGGTTCAGGCTCTGCATGAGTACTGCAGGCATTGGGGGGAGCACAGTTACAGGTTTGCATTGTGTGATTTCCCTCTTTGCTCTGTGATTCTCTCCTCTATCACCTGGACTCTCCCCTGCAGTCAGTTCCACCTGCAGTCAGAGGCCCATTCTGGACACACCTCGGGACACGTGCTCTTGTGGTTTCTAGTCTGACTCCCCTCTCACTGTTAGAGTTAGTCATGTAGATGCTCTCTTTGTTGTCTCTTCCCATTGTTACTATTGGAAGCACACGTGTTTAGAGGCTTAGTTTTTCGTCATAGTTCTCCAAATGCTCTTGCAAATTACCAAATGGAAAAATATGCAATTTCATAGAAAACTTACTCTGGATACCACATTGTAGCATATTTTGTAGGATTGGTATTATTTGAAATAATTAAATGAATTGATTTATTGCCCCAGCAAATAGAGTGGCATCTATTTCAATGATATTTCCTGAAAGAAGCCTAAAACAAGTGGTGTTTGTACTTATTATACAATAAAGACTCAGTGACATTATTTCTAATTAGCCTACTTTTTAGTGAAGCTTTAATTATGCTTAAGATGAATGTTACTGCTTTTTAAAATCATTTCATTCCCCCAATCTTATTTTTAAAGCTGTTCAAGAGACTAAGGGACAAGAAGTTCAAAGAGCCGATCACGAATGCATTGCAGAAGCTGGAGCAGCATGGTGGAAGTGTGAGTAGAACAATCTTCCTTCAGTCCTGATCGTTTCTTACCTTTAGTCATATTGCATATTTGACTGTATAATGTATTTCCTCTTCATTGGCAAGTAACCATGTGGAGCTGATAGGACTATCTCCATGTGAGGGCCCTGAGTCTCTGTGTTCCTGGGTCGCAGGTTCTGAGCACTAGGATTCTGCCCTGGGTTGTATGAACACAAGGCCGTATGGTTCCGCTATGCTTACTGAGTGGCACTCGTGTGGGGAAGCGCTTGTTTTCTTTATTTGGGATGTTTTTGCTTTGACTATTTAAAAGTTCATAAAACAGAAGGATTAATGTAGTAAGCTCATTGAAGAAAGAGTACTTTTCCTTTCATTTGCCATCTTTTCTGTCTAAAAATTTATAATTTGCCCATAATCAAAGATTGAAATGAGATTTCCAGATGGCTTTGATATTATGTCTGCAAGCACACACTTGCTGGAACGTGAGCACGTTGTCTGTACAGCACACAGGGCTGACTCAGTTAATTATTTTAAATGGCAAGAAGGTGCGGAAATGTAGGGGATTTCATGATCTGTGTGGTATCAAATAAGTAGGTTGAGTTTTCATCTTTTGAAAGAAATGTTCAGATAATCTAATCTTGGAAATATTTCCATAAAGCAATGTTCCCATCTTGATTTGGTGCTTACATTTAATCAGAGCTTAATGAATAGAGTTGCATGTGATTATCTTAACATGGCACAACTTAGTTTCATTCTAGGTACATTCAAAAGGAATTAATTATAAAGAAATTTGTATGATCATATAGTTTAAAATGGCAGATGTTTTAGTTTAGCTTTGCCTAAATTACTCAATTTGACCAATTTCAGTGTCTTTTTAAATTGAAGATATTCTTTGCATGATGAATGCCTCGAATAAAGTTTGTGAGGAGGAAGTAATTCCCAAGGCTTTCTTTGTTGTATGTGGGTCCCAGGCAGAGGATTAGCATTCAGACCTCTTGTGGTGATGCACAAAACCATCCCCTAGCCAACCCTATGTCCGTCCTCAGCAGAAAAGAAATTCATATTGCTTGCAAATGTGTTTGCTGCTCTGAGAACTGGAATGGAAAATGAATTTCTTGTAAACAGATGCTTACTAATGATGGCACAGCTTTTCAGTCTGAAACTCTGCCCAGGTGGTTTTCACACATCCTGTGTAACTGGTGTGGGTAAGGGGCAAGTGGAAAGGGCAGGCCCAGTAAGTTAGGATGTGTCTGCGGAGGAGGGGAATGTCTGTGCATAAAGTTTAGAAATAGCACAGTGAGATTTGGAGGGGGAGCACCTGAGGTGTAATTGACCAGTCCAGGGTCTCAGAGATAGCTAGCAAGGGAATAACTCTTTTGCTACTCAGTCTCATTGTTTTGAATCATGCTAATCCAGAATAAACAAAGATTTTGAAGTCATAATATCTTACATAATTTAATAGTAATTGATGTATTTGCAATGTCCTTTTACAATTCCATCAATTATTACATAGCCTATTATCACATATCAGAGAGTTTCCCTTGGCTTGATGACTGTTGTACTTGCTTTGGATACTTTCTAGTTCTTCATGAAAATAATGGATGCTCTTCTTTCCCTTCTAAAATGTAAAGGTTTATTTTTCTTTCTCTTTATTTAAATATTTAGAGATGAGTCTTTAAAAAAGAATTTTC
The DNA here is from genome assembly GCF_028538775.1 of Myotis yumanensis. Lineage (NCBI taxonomy): Eukaryota > Metazoa > Chordata > Mammalia > Chiroptera > Vespertilionidae > Myotis > Myotis yumanensis. The sequence goes on along the minus strand of NW_027223752.1, from coordinate 229,218,741 downwards.
TCAGTGTGGTAGTTTCTCAGAAAAAGGTTTCACTTCTCACTTCTTAGGGCCTGCCACTATCACAATAATGGAAAGACTCAACTTCTGGGGAAACAAAAATATCAGCTACAGATAGTCACAGTGTCATTTTCTTATAACTGATCCATTTACAACCCACCTTGATTTGAGCTTGGTTCATTCTGAGCTTGATTTGTGTTTTTTCTAGTTGATATGCACATTTGTCTTAGGTACATACTTCACACACACACACACCTATCTTTATTGAATATGTGGGAACATATTACATGCGGGTATTTTATTGAGTACTTTTTAGACATTAAACTCATTTAATCTGTACTACACCCCTCAGAGGAAGGTTTGGTTGCTATCCCCCTCAAAAGATCTAGAACAGCCGTGGGCAAACTACGGCCCTCTGGCTGGATCCAGCCCGTTTGAAATGAATAAAACTAAAAAAAAAAAAAGACCGTACCCTTTTATGTAACGATGTTTACTTTGAATTTATATTAGTTCACACAAACACTCCATCCATGCTTTTGTTCCGGCCCTCCGGTCCAGTTTAAGAACCTATGTGGCCCTCGAGTCAAAAAGTTTGCCCACCCCTGATCTAGAATCTGAGGCACAGAGATATCTCTACTCCGGATTTGACAGGAAGTGACTGAATTCATGCTGGTGGTCTGATTCCTAACTACTGTGGTTACATATTTTTAAAAAACAGTAAGAGCTGAAACCGGTTTGGCTCAGTGGATAGAGCGTCGGCCTGCAGACTGAAAGGTCCCGGGTTCGATTCCGGTCAAGGGCATGTACCTGAGTTGCGGGCACATCCCCGGTGGGGGATGTGCAGGAGGCAGCTGATTGATGTCTCTCTCATCGATGTTTCTAACTCTCTATCTTTCTCCCTTCCTCTCTGTAAAAAATCAATAAAATATATTTAAAAAAAAAACAAAAACAAAAAAAACAGTAAGAGATAACCTACAGTTTATTTAACTCAGAAAAAGGTTTCACTTCTCATTTCATCATCCAATTCTTAGCCCATTTCGTTTATTTGAGTTTTGGATACTTTTTGAGACATGCTTTTGGAAATGTAATTCTATTATACTATTAGGGGAAGCCTACATGATACTAACGGGGCTTTTTTTTTTTTTTCTGTTGACAGGGAAGCCTTATCATCATCAAAGCTAAAATTCCAACATATTGCTCCATATGTTGTTGAAGAAGGGAGCTGACAGAAATCTTACTGCCTGGTGACAGGTGTTACACGCTGGCCGTGGATATCTGTGGGATCTTCTCAGTTCACTGCAGGCTATTCTTTTGTAAATCACAGCCACCATTCATTATTTACTAGTTTCCGATGAATATGCACAATTCCACTGAATCATAGTAAGTTATTCCACAACAAAAAAGAATGGTTAATAATGGAAAGGAATTTAAAAGGTTCTATAATAGGACAGTTTTGTGGGGTTTATTTTTCATATTTCTATGGTTTGTGTCAACAACCATTATTGGGTTTATGGCAGTGATGGCGAACCTTTTGAGCTCGTCGTGTCAGCATTTTGAAAAACCCCCTAACTTAACTCTGGTGCCGTGTCACATACAGAAATTTTTTGATATTTGCAACCATAGTAAAACAAAGACTTATATTTTTGATATTTATTTTATATATTTAAATGCCATTTAACAAAGAAAAATCAGCCAAAAAAATGAGTTTGCATGTCACCTCTGACACGCGTGTCATAGGTTCGCCATCACTGGTTTATGGTATAAGCGTTTGTATTTATTTTCTAGTGCCTTTTGTTTATAACAGCCCTTTTGCAATCAGTTTGTAGCTGTATATTTACATCTAGACATTTTGCCATATCTGGATTTAATATTAAGGCTATAGAAATTTAAAATAGTGGACCTTTGTGAATTCACTATTAATTATTGTTTGTAAATATGTCTTTTATAATGTAGAATGCTTCCGAAATATCCAGAGTATTCTAGTTTAAGTATTTTTTTTAAATGTGTAAATTCTCTTATAAGTATGTTATTTATTACAACTCATTAAAACTACCTAAACTTTAGGTGTCAATTGTATTTAAGCAAATGTTATTTTTGTATTTCATAGTCTGAATTCAGTACATGAAGAGATTCAGAAAGTAAAATGATCAGTCTATGTAGTCAGAGATTTTGTTGTGCTTGCTTATGTTAATTAAATTTAAAAGGCTTTTGAAATTTACAGGTGTCATCCTGGGTGTTGATGTAGTAGAAGCTGACTCTGGATCATCTACGAGAGAAAGGAATAGAAGAGAAATAGAAAACGAGATTAAGACTTTCCCTCTGAAGGGCAAGAAGGGAGCCCATAGAAACGAGTCTTCGCACCAAATCCAAGCTGACTGATATTTCCGAAGAGGGGACATGAGGGATCATGTCCAATACCTGGAGTGACTTCTTTGCAGTCTCGCTTTAACTAGTCTCCAGCTATAATTGAAAAGAATGCAGATAATTTCTGAAGCATCATAGTTGCAGAAGTGCTCATCGTCCTTCGGATCTTGTGTGCTTCCTGGGTCCCTGCCTGGTACACTCTTTCCTCAGGTCACACTTGTCACATCCTCAGGTAATATTGGCTACAACATCTGCCTGCCCTGGCCTCTCTCTTACTCTCCCACATTGCACTCAGCGCCACCCAAGCTAAATATACCGACAATCTAGAAAATGCCATAAGCAAAAATACTGTTAATCTAGTCATTTTAAAATTTGTTTGAATAAAGACCTATAAGATACAGTAGAGTTATAAACATTTTATTTGCTTTATTTTCTCTTTTTGAAATACAAAATGTGCACATTGAGTTTACACAAATACGCGATGGCGAGTTTCAGTGTACATGTACTGTACTACTCTTAATTCTACACTGGTGATAGCAGGGCAGCTTTCCACATCCTATCTCTACACCAGAATAGATACCTGATTTATTGTTGCAAAGACAGTTGCAAGTTTCCTCCTACAGTAACCTCTTGGTCTTTGTGATATTTCTGCAAAACAGGGAAGGTGTGTGTATCTTTAGTAATGTTATGTCAACTTTTACAGTTTTGGCTTGAGAGTGTGAAAAAGAATCTGAATTATTGGAGTTGTATGATAAGCTAAATCATAACACCTTCGAAATGAGTTGCTTAGCACTTGATATGCATTTTCAACTAAATTTTGGAATTGGAGTTCTGGCTATAATGGAATCACTGGTGCTTTCAAAGTGACTTCTGCTTGCTGTTCCTTCCTAGCACGCGTTGGAGTAGTCAGGTTTCTTTGCCCTGATGGCATGTAACATAAAGGTGCCTGAGGGAGTCCAGGGAGAAGATGCAATAGGCTTTCAGTGCGATTAAAATTACTCATTAGCATTACCGGGGACTGGAGGACAGATGTCTGACCCTTCACATATACCTATAAACACCCTCACTGTCTTCCACCTTCTTGGGCTTCCACTTAGTGACAATAGAATAAACATTAACTTGTTGAATTAAGCAAATCCCAAATTATAAACATCATGTAGGCCTTGGCTTGATAAGTATTTATGAGAAATTAAGAAATGCTTATTAAATAAGCTATTAGGCATATGTGGACATCTGGTGATCAACTAATTTGTTTCATATTATTTAGAAAACCGCCAGATAAATGAATGTCTTTAACAGAAGGCAGCAAATCCACAGGAACTGTGACTGTTGCTTGCTTAAATCTTGGTAGTTTTGTTCACTTAAGTATATAGTGGAATTATAGCACACAAACACGAAAATTAATTTCTGGAAATTAAATGCAGATGCCAACATTTTAGAAAACCATTTAAAATCCTGGGGTTGAGTACATACACATTAGTAGCAGAAAACATTTTAAAGTCACTGATAATGTGAAAGCCTCAATAATCCCATGGCTAAAGTATCGATAAAACTATATGCCAGATTCTATTACTTTTGAATATCCACAGGGTGTGAAATGACTTAGACCATCCCATGAAATTTGCATTATGAAAAGGATGCAAATTTAAAAGTGGAGAACTCAAATCTTTTGGGGACTGTTTCATATGAAAACAAAGCTGGTTTGCATAATATGCCTCAGTGTCAAGCTGAGCAGTCTATGCTAAAAGTGGCAGCTCCCACTTGTGTGGTAGGATCATTCACATTTGTCTGAGGATGTATTTGACAAGTTAAATCACATTTTCAAAGAGCTGCATGGAGCGCATTATGTTTTCATCCTGTAAGGGAGAAACAGCGGGATTAAATTCAGCATATTTGCAAGGCAAGTACAGCAAACTCTCAACATCACTGATAGTTCCTGTGACAAAGCGAAATGATGTACAGGAAACCAATTCTACCATAAGCTAATTGATATAAACAAGAGTTAAGTCCTTATGGCATATCAACATTATAACAAAACAGTGAATGAATGACATTGAACAGAACGATGTTGAATGAACATGAACAACACTGTCTGAAATGATGTTATTCGAGGACCTGCTGCACACCATTTTCCCTCTAAGTACTGCCGTTTTCCAACTATGTGCTCCATATAGAAAACTGGAGAGCCCATTTTAGGTTTTGTTGAGTCTACCAGACCTTAAATAGTTCATTTAAATCACACTTGGTGTTGCCCTTGCAGGTTTGGCTCAGTGGGTAGAGCGTCAGCCTGCAGACTGAAGGGTCCTGGGTTTGATTCCCGTCAAGGGCATGTACCTGGGTTGCAGGCTCCCGGTCCTGGTCAGGAGCATGTGGGAGGCAACCAACCAATGTGTGTCTCTTACGGTGTTTCTGTTTCTCCCTCTCCCTTCCACTCTAAAAAAATCAATGGGAAAAATATCCTCGGGTTAGGATTAAATCACACTTGATGTTAATAGAGGATATTTCTCAAAGCGGATGCCAGAATGAAGAGTCAGAGGGTAAAACAAAGTAAAGAAATGCAAATTTTGACATTCGAGGTGGATCACAGACTTGAACACGTAGAAGGAAACAGGATTTGTATGAGTTAAGAGCCAACTTCGTGAGGACTGAAAGTTGGGGTTTGGGGATGTGTTGGCACTTGTTTCTGGATGTGTTAGAGCTAATTCTGTGTGGCCTTTAGGAGCCTTTAAAAACGAATGGCCTTGCCCTGGCTGGCTCAGTTGATTGAGCATCATCCTGTGCACAAAGAGGTTGCTGGTTTGATGCCCGGTCAAGAGCACATACCTAGTTGTTAGGGGCCATGTGGAAGGCAGTCTATTGATGTTTCTCTCTATCCCTCTCTCTCCCTTCTCTAAAAATCAATCAACTATTTTTTAAAAAAAAATGGTCTCTCAACACCAGAGAAAGAATAGTTTGGGAAAAAACATTACCTGTTGGCTGTGTTTGTTTTAGCACTGTGGTTGGCAAACTGCGGCTCATGAGCCACATTCGGCTCTTTGGCCCTTTGACTGTGGCTCTTCCACAAAATACCAGGTGCGGGTGTGCACGTACAGTGCGATTGAAACTTCGTGGCCCATGAGCAGAAGTCGGTATTTTGTGGAAGAGACGGTATTTTGTGGAAGAGCCACACTCAAGGGGCCAAAGAGCCGCATGTGGCTCGCAAGCTGCGGTTTGCCGAGCCGCAGCTTGCCGACCACAAGTTTAGCATATTCCTTAGAAACATAAGGGTCAGACTTGGGGCATCTCAGGGGCACTTGGAGACTGTATGCGAATGGTGGTCAGTGAGCTTTTTCTTGTAGGGCAAATGGTAGCTGAACTAATGCTGACTTGCACTCCTAGAAGCCAGGCCACGACAGCAGCACTAAGCAGGTCGGTTCTCCCCACGTCCACCAGCTTAAATATGAGTTTAGAAACAAGCAGGCGCCAGGGAAGGGGAAGTATATCAATTCATAAATAGAAAAGCTAAAGTACGACAAATGTCTTTGTCTATATTTATTTTTAAAATTGTGAATTGTGGTTCTAGCCACACATCGAGTCAGAGACTCCTAGGTAAGCTGAAACTGGCCTCCCACCAGATGGCACCAGCCAGCCTGGTTTTCCCTCTGAATTTACAGCTCTTTATTTTTTGTGACTGAAGGCCATGACTGCTTCAGCCCAAAGCCATTCTTGTCCACATATATTAACACAATGATGTTTCTCTTAGAAATTGGCTGTAAGCCTGGCCTGTGTTGAATACTTAGCTGTCCTGGAATTCTAAAGCTGTGGCAATATGATTGACAATATACATGCTATAGGCTAGACTCTAGGCAAAGACCAATGTAAATCTGCCATATGCTTTATTCTCAATGATGAACACTCTCTAAAATATTTAGGGAACAAAACTCAGTCTATGTGCGACTTTCGCATCTCCAGGGCTTACCTACACAGCTGTGGGCAATCTACAAATGCCGATCAATTCAACGTAGAAACTGGTGATTGTTTCAGGGCTTGGGCTGACCTCAGCTGTAAAAGTCGTAAACTGAGGTCTACGATCTTTATATTTTGCTCACTTCATGGTGGCTAGTTGGCAATACTCAGTCTAGCTGTTACAAAAGCAAAAATGGATGGTTCCTTTACTACCGTTACTTACTTTTTGGCAACTTTCGATGAACTCATCTATAGTAACAACTCCATCTTTATTTTTGTCCATTTTCTGTTCAGGAAGAAAAGAACAAAAACCTTTATTCAGACTTTCCCCATGATACCCTCACACCTTAACCAAATGAGCTGAAGATGAGAAACAACAACAACAAAAACAAGCCCTAGCTGGTTTGGCTCAGTGGATAGAGAGTTGGTCTATGAACTGAAGGGTCCCAGGTTCAGTTCTGGTCAAGGGCACATGCCTGGGTTGTGGGCTTGATCTCCAGTAGGAGGCGTGGAGGAGGCAGCCAGTTAATGATTCTCTCTCATCATTGGTGTTTCTCTCCTTCTCCTTTCCTCTCTGAACTCAATAAAAATATATTTTTTAAAAAACAAAACCCACTGTTTGTTTATTGGGAGGAACTGCCTCAGAACAAACTAGTAATTTCCTAGCCATAGGAATCATCTGGCTGACTTCTTCGAATCTAGGCTCTTATTTGTCAACAGAATGTGGGGAAGATCTAGTCACTGACCTAGGTAAAACTCTGCCTTCCAGCCATGCCAGAGCTCAGGTGATTTGCTGAAATGTTCAAAGTCTTAGTCTTCTCACCTGTAAAATGGGGCTAATAAGGATTTATAACCTCATAGGGTTCTCATGAGAACTGAATTAAAAAACAACAACACGTGAAACGTGGCAATTGCTTAGTATTCTATCTAGGGTATTGTGAATGTTCAGTAGTTATCAGTATTATAATTATTCAAAACCAAAATTATTCAATTGTTAGGATGGTGAATATTCTATCATTTTATCCCTTTCAGGAAATGCTCTTTTACTTTACATTCTTTTGAATCATGACACTTTGAAAACAGAAAATGTTCTCTTAATTTCTGTTTCTCTCTGGCTTCCATATGCATTCCTACCTGGAAAAATGTCTCCACGTGTTGTCTGGGAGCGTCTTCTTTGAGGACCGGATATGTGCATTTACCCATCATGTCGTATATTGCTTTCATGATATCAAGCATCTCCTGAAAAGCCAAGGGCACGCTCGTGAGGCTGCAAGCAAAGTGCGAGGAAACCACCCAGAAAGTCTAACAGGGAATTTCTACTCAATTTCAAATTTCTGATTTCTCTGTGATTCTTCATTAAATGCCTTTCAGTTGTGAGGAAAAGGCAACAGCTTTGTGCTTTAAAAGCAGCAGAATGAGAATGTAAGAATTATTTCTGACCATTTCAAAATGAAGTAAATTCTGACATGTTGAACATGATCAGCAAAACCCTGGCTTAGTGTTTGGGTCTCTGTAGACTTCACACAGACTACCTTCATTTTGTTGAGTTATTATAGATCTTACATGTTTATTATCAATGTGTTTATTGAGAATAAAATATAACTCTGCATCACGAGAATTATACTAAAAAAAATCAAAGCTCATTAGGATTTTCATTGTTTTGTGTGTTTTTTTCCTTCTATTATCGCTTTAACTGAGGAAATCACACATGTAAATAATCAAAATATTATGACTCTTGGACGCACCTTAAAATTTCATTATTATTTTATTAAAAACTAGTTTTCAACCTTAGTGAAAATAATATCTAATTATCTAGACATTCAGGTTTATTGTTTAATGTTTGTTTCCTTCATACTGAATTCTCCACATAAAAGGATCTGGATTAGGTTGATATAACATTTACTTTTGAGAGTATTCAATTCTGTAATAAATGATAAATAGTCTGTAGTTTATAAATCGTGGGTGAAACTTTTAAAGGTGTTCTGAGTTTAGAGAAGTAGTAAGAAGTTTGCCTGCCACAGGCAGAATTCATGAGATGTGTCACGTATAAGGAGCAAGAACATCATGTTTGTGTTAAACAAAGGGATAGAAAGGGGTTGGAGGACCAAGAGATACCTAATATTCCTGAGGCATCTGAGTACTAAATGCTTATTGGATACCAAATATACAAGAGGCACTAACTATCCAGGATATGCTCCGTATACACAGAAAATTAATATTCATGAGTTCTGAATGCAGCCACCCATCGATGAGAAACATCCTGGTTCCACGAGTCCTCTGCTCAGGAAACACAAATAAAAACTATGGCCATTGACCAGGCTAATTTTGTTGCTATAAGTGATGTCAGATGCACTTGTCCCTTTGTCTCTGGTAGAGCAAGTTCATGTCACTGACCCAGGATACCTTTCATTTGAGGGGCCTCTTGCTCAAATCTCACCTTTGGGAAAAGCCAGTGAGCCAGAGAAAAAGACAGCACATAGAATATTGAGCCGTCCCAGGATTTAGGTAATGCGATCCTTCCACCTTACTTGCACCTTATCCTAAATTAATTAACTTACCATACCCTTTCCCCTTGCTTCTCAGTGTGCTTTAAATTATTTTTAAATTCAAACCATTTGATTTGAATATCTTATTTGGTCTGTGGGCCTGAAGGATTTGGGAGGTCCCACCATTCCATGAGCTCATTTCCCACACCATAAAGGCCATGCAGGTCATCACACACACAACCTATGTGACTTTAAATTGCACCTGTTTCCATGTGGACCACATTATATGGGAGTTGGGGGGCGGGGGGAAGACGGGCGGGAGAGAGGTCACAGGCCAAATTTTCTAACATGATTTGGAAACATTGCCTTCCTATCTGGTTCCAACCAGTCTATATTTCATTCATAATGTTTATTAAGATGCCATTGGGAAACAAGCGTATAATTCTTACATGTTTTAAATCTACTTTGCAGATTCACCATAAACTATTCCTATCCATTCCAGATTTTCTATTAGAATATTTCTCTACCACTACATGAACTATTTTAGATTTTTTGAAAGGGCTATTTTCAAATTAAAAATTGCAAATGTGTAATTAACATTTTGAAGTTAAAAATGAAAATATCCCAAAGGATAGCTGTTAGTGAGGTATTTCTTACTTCTTTAGTGATGTAGCCATCTTTGTTTATGTCATACAAATTAAATGCCCAGTTCAGTTTTTCTTGTACTGTCCCCCGGAGCAAAATGGAAAGACCCCTGATGAAATCCTAAAAAGAAATAAAAAATACACTTTGATATGACATTTCTAAAAAAGCCAAATACAATTCTCCCTTATATGATGGAAGCAAGGGTTACAACCCACTGGATTTTGAACCATTTATTTAGCAACATTATCTCTGTGTTCTTGGTTATTTCCTCTTTGTGAACATAATCCACTCCGTAGAGATAACATTCCCATCATCTAATTGAAAACTGTGACTTAAATCAATCTTGGAATTGGAAATTGTATCAGAACAGACACTCACAAACAGCAAGATGCATGCTAGAAGTGGTATTGGCTTTTCCCTGCAAGGGCATGCAATTCTTACACTGAAAAACAAACAAAAAACAACAACAACAAAAAACAACTAAAACACTGTATGTTTCAAAATACAAACACATGCATAACACCCTCCCCATGAAAAACATCTGTTAACAAGATATGAGGACTGTCTTTAGAATGCGGCCAATTGTAATTTGTATATAGAAATCAAGTTATAATGTGCATGTGGGCAGTGGTTATGAACATGGAGCCGGATGCCAGCCAGACTGAATTCAAATGGCAGCTATGTCACTGGTTGGCTCTGTGTTCTCAAACAACATCCTATTGTCTCAATTTTTATATCTGTGGAATGGAGATTATAGCATCTCCCTCTGAAAGTTGAGGGTATATCTAGGGGTTGAGGTACAATTTCAGACCAACTTTGTCAGTTTTGTTATCGGGAAAGTTGGGGTAACTTTCCTCACTAAGTGCTGGAGGTGAGGCCATACCCATTCTGGCCAATGACCTCTGCCCCCAGCTGTGACTGACAAGTACCTTTGCTAGTTCCCCCAACTTTACTGGGCATGCATTTGTCTATCTCCCCTTTGTCAAACCCCAGGGGAGTGTAAAGCTTCAACTTCCTGGCAAAGCTGCCAAAATGACATGCCTGTAATATTTGGCCTTCCCTTTGCTCTTTGCTGTATTAATAACTAGTTCATTACAATGGCATCAATTTGACAAAGTGCTTGAGATGAGCTCAAGCACTTACCTCAGAGCTGTAGAATCCCTTTCCCTTGTTCATGTCATTTTTGTCATTGAGCCTATTGGTTTCCTATTGCTGCTGTAACAAACTACCACACTCAGTGGCTCTCAGGACTGGGTCAGGAGCCTCTTATTTGCCGTCATTGGCTGGAGTTTTCACCTCAGGCTGATTACACGGAAAGATCACTTAAGTAATAGATTAGAAGTACACAAAATAGAAGCACCGCAAAGTTAACAGCTGTGAGACCCGACTGGCACCTCTACCCATTCACCAAGAGGTCACAGATTCCCCATCAGGGCACATGCCCGGGTTGAGGGCTCGATCCCCAGTAGGGGGCATGCAAGAGGCAGCCGATCAATGATTCTCATCTTTGATGTTTCTATCTCTCTCTCCCTCTCCTTCTCCCTTCCTCTTTGAAATCAATAAAAATATATATTTAAAAAAAGAGAACAGCTGTGAGTTTCAATGGGAAGAAACACCTCCTCTTTAACAGATGAAAATTCAGCCTTCCAACCCCAAATCTGATGGCAGCATTTCTCCTGCCCAGGAGCTGCCAGCAACCAAGCGTCAGATTCATCCAGAATTCACCACCACGAGGAAACCCTAGAATCCTGGGTAAGTCTACGGTGTCCAGGTCTTAGCCACCCACCTGTCCTCTGAGCCCTGGCCGAGCATCCTCAGCTTCCCTGGCCCCACCCCCCAACCTCAGTCTGACGGAGAAACCCTATTGGTCCGAGGAGAGGCCGGCCCTGCCCCATAGGCTCCCAGGTTCTGGAACATGGGCTCAAGCGGGTGTGGGTGGGGGGCCCTAACTGTGCAGAGCCTGCGGGCCTGCGACCACACACAGGGCTCCTTTGACAACTCCAAACAACAGGTCCAAACACATACCCGAGGCTACACCATCCTCAGCAACTCGGGCCTTTGTGCCATCCTGAAATGTCTTCTAGAAGTTTCTACCTGCTTAAGTCCTGAGTACTGTCGCTCATTGCAGCCCCTGGGAAGTCGCTGCAAAGGAGTAGGGAAAGGCCTGGGACAAGAACAACACCCCAGAAAGGCGAGAGGAGCACACGGAAGAGAAGTCACTTGGACACGGACGGGCCCTTAGGATGTTAGCATGCAAGGTTGCCTCCCTCTGACTAGGCCAGGGGCTGCCAAGCATTCGGTTCCCAGCTGTGCCCCTCACCACTCCTCCCCACTTCTTACAAGGCAGCAGCTGAACCGGCCTAAGAGGACGTTTCTTTAATAATCCAGAGTTTCTGATTCATTAGGTCTGGGGTCAAGCCCAAGAATTTACTTTTTTATTTTTATTTTACCTAGCAGGGTTTTATATTTTTAATTTTCTTATGAATGGATTTTTTTTCAAATATACAATAACCATAGTTGTCATGCTGTATATTACAACCCCATACTTATTTAATTTATAACTGGAAGTTTGGCAAAAGGTATAAAGAATTTACATTTCTAACACATTGCTGGTCCTGGGATCACACTTTGAGAACCACTGGCCTACAAGAATCAGCATCAGTACTGACCCTGTCACCAACCACAGCAGACCCCAGTGGTGAGGAATGATTTAAGGACAGCACTTTAAACATATCTCCTATATAATAAAAGGCTAATATGCAAATAGACCAAACAGCAGACCAACCCAACAATCAATCGCTATGACGTGCACTGACCACCAGGGGGCGCATGTGGAACATGGCAAGCATCAGTAGCAGGCGGCAGAGCACAGAACATGCAGGGCATCAGCCACGGTGGGATGGTGGAACAGGTGAGCAGGGGTGCCAGAGTGAGGTGAAGTGCCAGTCACTGTCATCAGAGCGAGCTTCTGGTGGTTATTGAAAATTCTTTGCTCCCACATGCCACAGTCCAGCACAACGCTTGCACCTGCTGCTGGCACCCGCCGCCAGTCCCGATTGCTCGGCACTATCAGCAGGTGCAAGTGGCAGCTGCCAGCTGTGATCGCCCCTAAGGGCTTCTCCAACACCCCCTGCTCCTGAGGGGCAATCGGGGCAGCAGCCGCCATTCGTACCCGCTGCTGACACTGGCCCCAATCGATCCACGCTGGCAGTGGGAGTGAGCAGGGCCGGTGCTGTCAGTGCGTGGGAGTGGCGGTGACAGATGGGATGCTGGCAGACAAGTGACCAGGGGCTGCATCAGGAGGGGCCAGGAGTGGGTGCGGAGGATGGGCCGAGACCCGCCCCTGTGCCCATCGCAGCCTTGTGGCCCACAGTTCTTTTCAAGGTGCACAAATTCGTGCACTGGACCCCTAGTGTGCATATATATATTTGATTTCAGAGAGGAAGGGAGATAGGAACATCAATTATGAGAGAGAATAATTGATTGGCTGCCTCCTACACGCCCCACAGGGCATTAAGCCTATAACCCCAACCGTGCATGTGTCCTGACTGGGAATCAAACTGTGCTCTCCTGGTTCATGGGTCGAGGCTCAATCACTGAGCAACATTGGCTGGGCAAAGACAGCACTTTTAAAGTTACTTGTGGGTTTTTCTTGTTTGCCTTCTTAGTAGGTCCTTCATTTCCTCAACCAGTTCTGCAGAAGCACTTTAATTTTGGCTCTAGCGATGGGTAAAGTTAGGAAGTGGTTTATCCATTTGGTCGGGGCACTTGGATCTTCACTTGGCATGTGGCTGACCCCAGTCCACATCTGAGTTCTCAGGGCTCCTGCTAGGAATGGTGGGACAGAGATGCTGTCCCTTCTCTGCCCCACAGAAACAATCAAGCTGGGAGCCCAGGAGCTGCCTACATCTTCTTGTGACCTTTAGACTGTAGCCAGCACTACCTTTGGACTTTTTGTCCCTGGGAGCCAATAAGCCATCACACTGTTTTTGTTAGTGTATAGTTTTCTATTATTTGTGACCATCTAAATCACATCTTCTTAAATACTATGTAATCGGAAACTACTACCATTAAAAGATAGCCATGGACCTTGAGTAACCCTCTCTCTTATAACGTGCCATCTTTCAGGATAATATCAATAATGGTTATTTCAAAAAGGAATGATCCCTGATTTGTGATAAAGAAAATGAGAAAGTCAATGTGTCCTACATGGTTTTTGTTCCATGCTTTTCTGAATGATTGAAATCTGTCAAGTAAGAGTTGCAAGATTAAACACACACACACACACACACACACACACACTCACACACACACACATACATAACTCTCAAGAGTACTTAACACAATTACCCTACTTTTATCTGTGAAAAAAAATGTTGCACCTATTCCCTAATTTATAAAAATGATAAGGAGATGGGTACTGAATTCTGGTTTCTCTTCTCTTATGATCAAGCAAAAGAAAGAAAAGGGCATAGAGACTTACTTTATGATAACCTAGTCTTATTCAGTACAAGCTCTATTGACCTATAAACCTTTACGTGGTGCCTCAGTGCTGGTTACTATGCCAAGAACGTTAGTCCTCTTTTCTCCCACCTGCATTTGGAGGCATTTGCCAGAAATAGTCCTGTTTACAGATGGAAAACAATGTTAAATAACCTGCCAAAGGTTCAAAAGGTTAACTTAGCTAGGTAGAGGCAGACTTAATAGGGAGAATTAGACATATGTTTAGTATATTACTTTTTTTATGCTTGTTTACATAGTTTCATAAACAACTTTAAGGTTGTTAATTTTCTCTGGTGTGACCTCCCTTTGTTTGGGGTTGAACTTCCATAGTAACTGAGCTACTCTTTAAAGTCTTTGAGAGATACAATTTGGGGCACTACCTAAAGTTTCCATTTGTTTGGAATGAATAAAAGGCATCAGTGTGTCTTAAAAATAATAAGTATATTTTCCAAGATTTGTAGCTTGATGTTATCATGTAAAAGAGATAATGTACTTATCTTGATTGATGTGCAATACTGTCTATTGGGGTAATTTAGTGTCTTGATAAATAATTGTAGCCCTAATTCAATTCAATTAAAAGAGAGTTCTTTGATTTGATTTCACAGGAGACCATTAAAAATTGAGTTTTAAAACTAAATCATAAATACAAATGATAATAAATCTATCTATCTATATAAAAGCCTAAGCGACCATCGAGCCTAAGCAACCATCGCAACCAAACAGACGACCGAATAGGCTGCGTGGGGCGACCCGGCCGGCAGGGGGGTTAGTGAGGGGTGACCAAACAACCGAGCAGCAGGCTGTGTGGGGTGACCAGGCCAGATCAGGCCTAAACTGGCAGTCGGACATCCCTAAGGGGTCCTGGATTGGAGAGGGTGCAGTCTAGGCTGAGGGGACCCTCCCCCCGCCCATGCACAAACTTCATGCACCAGGCCTCTAGTATATATATAAAAGCCTAAGTGACCAAACGACAGGAATAACTAGAATGTGGAATGACCAGAATGACTGGTCGACCAGTCAATATGCACTGACCACCAGGGTGCAGATGCTTAATGCAGTAGCTGTCCCCTTAGTGGTAAGTGTGCTCCCATAGCCAGCCTCGCTCGGCCTCAGCCCTTCACCCCCCACCGGCCAACCTCCTGTGGTCCCTCCCCCTGGATCGCTGGCCAGGCCGAGGGACCCCACCCATGCATGAATTTGTGCACTGGGCCTCTAGTCCTATAAAATAAAGAGGTAATATGCAAATTGACCATCACTCCAACACACAAGATGACCGCCCCCATGTGGTCAAAATTGGCCACCCCCATGTGGACACAAGATGGCCACTCACATGTGGACACAAGATGGCTGGCAGGGGAGGGCAGTTATGGGCGACCAGGCCAGCAGGGGAGGGCAGTTGGGAGGGACTAGGCCTGAAAGGGATGGCAGTTGGGGGCAATCAGGCCTGCAAGGGAGGGCAGTTAGGGGTGACTGGGTCAGCAGAGGAGGGCAGTTAGGGGTGACCAGGCTTGCAGGGGAGGGCAGCTAGGGGTTACTGGGCCAGCAGGGGAGGGCAGTTGGGGCAACCAGGCCTGCAGGGGAGAACAGTTAGGGGCAACCAGTTCAGCAGGGGAGGGCAATTACGGGTGACCAGGTCGGCTGGGGAGGGCAGTAGGGGCAATTGGGCCGGCAGGGAGCAGTTAGGCATTGATCAGGCTGGCAGAAGAGTGGTTAGGGGCAATCAGGCAGGCAGGCAGGCGAGCGGTTGGAAGCCAGCAGTCCTGAATTGTGAAAGGGCTCCCAGATTGGAAAGGGTGCGGGCTGGGCTGAGGGACACACTGCCCCCCCACCGTGCACAAATTTCGTGCACCAGGCCTCTAGTATATACACATAAATATAATGATTGGCTTATGTAAAATATACAGAAAACTGTATTAAAGAAAATTTCAATAACAAATAGTTCTATTAGCTATCACATGTAACATTTCCATTCCTTTTGATACCTATCTTAGCATATAGTTATAGTAATGGTCATACAGCATATATATAATTCTGTTTATTTCACTTAAATAGATAAGCATTTCCACTTCTCTGGAAGTTTCTTTTGACATAATTTAAATAACTACATGTTAGATTGAACCATATGAAATTGCTTATCTTACCCTATTTGTCAAGAATCATAATTTCATATGGTTTAATCTAATAAAACTAGAGGCCTGGTGCATGACATTCATACACTTGGTGGGGGGTCCCTCAGCCCGGCCTGCACCCTCTCGCAGTCTGGGACCCCTCAGGGGATGTCTGACTGCTGGCTTAGGCCTTCTCCCCTGACGGCTTAGGCCTGCTCCACAAGCGATTTTTAGTGCTGCCTCAGATGTGGGAGAGGTTCCTGCCGCTGCCACTGAGCTCACCAGCAGTAAGCCCTGCTTCTGGCTGAGTGGTGCTCCTCCTGTGGGAGTGCACGGACCACCAGGGGCAGCTCCTGCATTGAGCATCTGCCCCTGGTGGTCAGTGTGCATCATAGCGACTGGTCATTCTACTATTTGGTCGATTTGCATGTTAGGGTTTTATTATATAGGATTAGAGTCCTGATGCACGAATTTCATGCACGGGGGGGTGGGCGGCGTCCCTCAGACCAGCCTGCACCCTCTCCAATGTAGGACCCCTCGGGGGATGTCTGACTGCCTCTCGCAATCTTGGACTGCTGACTCCTAACCGCTTGCCTGCTGCCTGCCTGATCACCCCTAACCACCTCTGCCTGCCTGCCTGATCGCCCCTAACTGCTCTCCTGCTGGCTTGATCGCCCCTAACTGCCTCTGCCTCACCCCGCACCCGGAACCCAAGATTCCCTCCTGTGGCCGGCCGCAGGCACCCAGGACCCAAGCCAGCTTCACCTGGGCTGCTGCAGCTACAGGGGACCGTGGGCAGGCGACTTTGCCCAGGCCGCAGTCGCAGGCACTGGTGCCCGGGATCACAGGGCCAGTGGCTTGTCTCTCTCCTGGGCTGCAGTCTGGCTGGTTCCCATTTCTCTCTCGTGAGCTCATTTGTGCCTGACTGGTCCCCAATCTTCTCTTGTGAGCTCATTTGTGCCTGGCTGGTCCGCATTCCTCTCTCCCCAGTGTTGAGTGTCTGAGCCATTATGGCGTTACTGTGTGTGAGGGTGTGATGACCATTTGCATATTAGCTCTTTACTGTATAGAATACTATCACAGTGGCTTTTGAACATTTGAACATTTTGAACCCAAAACCACACTAAGAATTACATTTAAATGGCAGCCTTGTACAATTACACACACAGAGGTACATGCATACAAAATTATACACCAGAAACTATAGTGATGACTCTATTTCCATTTTTCTTCCATTAATTTTTAAATATTCTTGTCATTCATCTCTACATTTATTTTACCACCTACTAATGGTTGCAATCTGGAGTTTGAAAAACGTCTTTGTCATAAAATATATTGTAATTTATTTAACCACACTCCCTACTGCTGGATATGAAAATGAATTTAAATTTTTATTCATTATAAATGATGCTGTAAAAAACATTTTTCTCTATTTCCCATTATTTTGACTTACTTCTTTAGGAAAGAAGTGGAATTCTTGGGTTAAAGCGCCCTGGGAACTTTGAAACTTAACAGTAATAATGACTACAGTTCATGATGTGTGTGGGGCCCTTTGCTAGGCAATTTCCATGTATTATTTCATGTCAGCCTCAGGCAACCATAGGGAACAGGCATTGTTGTCTTTATATTATAGATGGAGGCTCAGGGAAAATATGTGACTGAGCCAAGGGGTGTGGCCAGTGAGCAGGGGAACAAGAAACTGAACCCAGACCTCTGATCAAAGCACATGCTCTGACTTTTGTGGATGGCATGGATTCCTAAGTAGTAACTGTAATGGTTGGTGATAATGCTCAGTAATTACATTATAGAAGTTTACCTTAGACATCATTTGGCAAACATTATAGCTCAATCTCTCCCTTGTTAGTGGGGAGTTTATTGTGTTAAGAATGGGGCTGTGAGCAGTGTGGTGGTTGCCAGAGGGAAGAAGTGAGGGGGGTAAGGGGGTCCTAAAAAAGGGTACAGAAGATTTGACTTTGGGTGGGAGGCCCGCAGTGCAATATACAGATCTTGTAACATAGAAACCCATACATTAAACCTATTTGTTCATGTTGAGCAATGTCAACATCAATCAATTTAATAAATAACTAAAAATAATAAAAATTTTAAAAAGAATGGGGCTGTGAATCTATGGCCCAGGGGTCAAATATGTTTTTGTAAATAAAGTTTTATTGGGACACAGCTATGCCAATTTACTTAGAATTTGTCTGTGGTTGCTTTTGTGCTACAACAGCAGAATTGATTAGATAAAATAGAGAAGATATGTCTTGCAAAGTTAAAAATATTTACTATTTGGCCTGTTTCAGAAATTTGCTGAGCCCTGGTTAAAACCATAGGATTTTAGGGACTCAGGCAGAGCTGGGTTCAATTCTGGTTCTGCCATTTATTAACTGAATGGCTTTGGACAAGTCACTAACCTCCCAAGTTTGAGATTCCTCATCAATAAATTGTGGCTAGTAATACGGGTCCTTCACTTTTTATCTGAAATTTACCACCTTCCTCTATAATTCTTTTACAAACTAAGAAAACCACAAAACCCCCACATTTTATTGTGAAGATAGAGGGAGGTGGCAAATTTTGGTACTAAACTTATTTGGTGTCAAAACCTGAAGTGAACAAACATGAAACTATTTCTTTAAAAAATATTTATTGATTTCAGAGAGGAAAGGAATAGGAGAGAGAGATAGAAACATCAATGATGAGAGAGAATCATTGACTGGCTGCCACCTGCATGCCCCCTACTGGATATCAAGCCTGCACACCTGGCATGTGTCCTGACCAGGGAATCAAACCATGACTTCCTGGTTCACAGGTCGACGTTCAACCACTGAGCCACACCAGCCAGGCTAAAGGCTAAACTATATCTATTATCTATCTTATCTACCTATCTATCTATCTATCTATCTATCTATCATCTATCATCTATCATCTATCTGTAATCTATATTTATTGCCGATCAGAGAACATTAACAGCTATATCAATACTTGTAAATCTTATTGGCTTCGCACAATACAAGCTTATTTGTCACTCATAAACAGTGAAACACGAGTGGGGAGGGGGCTCTATTCCATGCAGTCAGAGATCCAGACTCCTCCTACTCGGTTGTGAGGCTAACTGAAATCTGGGACCTCACACTCTCCACAGATGGAAAGACACTGGGAGGAGGTGTGGTCACTTCCACCCCCAGCCCATGGGTTAAAACTTAATCATAGCCCTAGCTAACTGCAGGGCAGGCTGGGATTATGCCTAGTCATGTGATCACAAAGTGGAGCACATGGACATTGGTGATCAGCAGCAGTCTCTGCCACATTTATCATTTGTCACATTTTTGCTGCACGAAGCTCACACATCTGCAGCATGGTGCAGACCCTGCTGGAGACGTTAAACACAGCGAGCACGTGCACACTTTACCTTTCTGAACCTGCAAGACTGAATGTCAACACTCAGCTGGCCCTCGGGATCTCAGATCAGGCTGGAGGGCCATGTCCACCTCACAGGCAGGAGGCACAGTTACTAAGAGGTGCATTCTGGGGCCAGACTGCCTGAGTTTGAATCTTGGTTCTCCTACTTACTAGCTGTGTGACCTTGAGCAGGTTGCTCACCCTCTCTGTGATTCATTTGCTAAAAAGGAGATGATAATAGCACCTATGAAGATTACTAAGTTAGTGTATGTAATTCCCTCAGCACAAGGCCTGCCTCATAATGACAGCTGAAGAAGGGTCAGTTAGTATTATTGTGTGTAGCTATTATTATTGTTTGTTATTTTTAAACACGTAATATAGTGACTGGCACACAATAAATGCTTGTTACATAATCAGATGCAGAACTACCTTCCATAGCACCACAGACAGAGCAATCCCCTGGCTTTTGCTCGAATACATTTATTGATACGAGATTGTTGTTTAACAAGATCACCCATATCATTATTCACTGGCTTTGTTAGAAAAATCCCCCATGTAATAAGTGCTGTGTTTAATGTCTAAAAATATTGAGCACGTATTTGGTGCCAAGCCCTTGACGGACATTCTTACTCGTTCATTCTTACACGCTCCTGTGAAGTAGCTTTGCCTGCTGATGGTTTACAGACCTGAATGCTGAGGCCCAGAGGGTTCACACACTCAGCCCAGGGTCTCCTGGCCACTTGGGAGCAGAGTGGGGTTTCGATCCAGTCATATCTGGATCCAGGTCCCTCCTGTTTCATTCACTCTGCCTTCAGGCTTTGAGGAAATGAAGCAGAAAAGCCCATTTCCCTTTACTGGGGAGTCAGAACGGTCTCTGCTGCCCCTCTCAGGATGCTATTGCTACTGAAAATATGTTCATTGCCTAATCACGCTCGTTTTCTAGAGAACTTCCAGGTAGCTAATCAATTTAGAAAAAGAACTACAAGAGCCTAGTGCTAAATTTGATTTTAATATAGCATTTATTAATTCAGCCATTCGTTTGCCTTCAAAAGAAAGACATTTACCAGCATGCTTATAGTATATAGCCATTACAACTAATTTTCCAAGTTACAATCAACATTCATCATAATTACCGGCATTTTGCATAAATATTACAGCAGCAGTGCTATGCATGGGCCCGTATCATTAAAACCAGACTAAATTTACATATGAAATTAGATACAATGTGCTATAGGTAATTGATGTTTCATTTCTGACACAGAAGTAATTTCAAGTAAATGAAACTGCTCGTAGTTTGTGCCTTACTCATTCTCTGCAAACTAGCTCTGAACGACTTCATTAGGTGAACTGGAAACACTGACTTCCATAGTAGAGCGACACTAAGGCTGTGCTGGAACTCATCTTATAGGTTAAGTGCAGTACATGCTAATGCACACGTTATCATGGGGTGATTGTAAGCTATCATCAGTGGGGCCCTGGTACCTATGACACTCTCACGTGTCTCCCCCCCCCTCCCTCCCCCTTCCCCCCCATACCTGCTGCTGCCACATTCGAGATAAAGCCCATTGCCCTGGCCTTGATGCCTGCAGTCTTCTTAGTCCACACCTCCTACTGAGCCACCACCAGCTTCTACTCTTCTCTTGTCCCTGGTATGTCTTGGTTAAGGGGACATGAAGTTCCTGGCCCAGATTCTTCATTTCACCAGCATTCAATCTGCATGAGACCCTCGTACCTGTGAGCAGACACTTGGTTGTCCTGGTGCCTCTGCCCCTGCGGCCACTGACTGAGTGACATCTCAGAGGGCTGTGCCTTTCTCCTTTCACCCTGACCTCACAAAGCTCCCACTTCCAGGCAGCTGGCGGTGAATGAATGAACTTCACCGCCCAAACATGACAGGTTGTATTGAAAGATAATTCTACTAAGTTTCATGTCTCTTGATCTTGTCTCCTCCTTTTCATCTCCAGTGACCCCAATTGTACTTCAGGCTTGTATCAGCTCCTATCTGGACTCAGAATAAATAGTTGCTAGAGCAGCCCCCCCATATCCACAACTTTTGCTTCCCTTGGGTTCAGTTACCCATGGTTGCCCACAGTCCAAAATTATTAAATGAAAATTTCCAGAAATAAACTATCTATTTTTTTAATTTCATAAAAAATTAATTAAATACATTTCATAAACAAAATTAAATACAAATAATTTAATGTACATAATTTGAAAAGGGATTTCCTTGTAAAATTGTCAGGCTGGTGAATATAGCATTCTGTTATATTTCATTTCTTTCTTGTCTCCCCCACTTTCTGAGCCTTAGAAGGCAGGATTTTGACTTTATCAGCTTTGTATTTCAAAGGCCTACCAGAGTTATAGACCCATAGCAGATGCCCTAAAGGTTAGCTAAATTGTTTGTCTTCTGGGATTGTTGTCATGTAATTTGGGAAATGTGCTTTTCTTGTACAAACAGATATATAATAGTAGACAGCAAAGTAAATGTGTGTTGTAATTTGCACTTCTTTTAAAAGATAAGGATAGTTTTGTGACAATATAATGATGGGAAGAATAAATTCTTGGGCTTTTTATTCAGTGTGTGTGTGTGCTTAAAAATTATCAAGAAGTACTAGGGGGGAAGTTTATAGCAATAAATGCCAACATGAAAAAGGAAGACATATCTCAAATAAATAATGTAACTGTACACTTCAAGGAGGTAGCAAAAGGATAAACTAAGCTTAAAATTAGCAGAAGAAAGAAAATAAAGATCAGAGCAGAAATAAATGAAATAGACAATAGAAAAAAATCAATGAAACTGATTTTTATTTTATATTTTGAAAAGATAAACAAAATTGACAAACCCTTAGCTAGACTAAGAGAAAAAAAAGATTAAAGACTTGCCCGGCTAGTGTTGCTCAATGGTTGAGCATCGGCCCATGAATCAAGCGGTCACCAGTTTGATTCCAGGTCAGGGCATATTCTGGAATTGTGGGCTCCATCCCCAGTTGGGGGCCTGCAGGAGGCAGCTGATGGATGTTTCTCTCTCATCGATGTTTCTATCTCTCTATCCTTCTCCCTTTCTCTCTCTGTGAGATCAATAAAAACATATTTAAAAACAAGATAGAATACTCAAATAAATAAATCAGAAATTAAAGAGGAGACATTACAACTAATGCTGCAGAAATAAAAAGAATTATAAGAGACTACTAAAAACAACTCTATGCCAACAGACTAAAGAACTTAGAAAAATTAGGTAAATTTCTAGAGACATACAATGTACCAAGACTAAATTATGTAAGAAAAAAGGAAGTCTGCACAGACCTATAACTGGGAGATTGAATCAGTAATCCAAAACCCCCAACAAAGAAAAGCCCAGGATCAGATGGCTGCACTGGTGATTTCTGCCAAACATTTAAAGAATTATTCAACCTCTTTCAAAAAATTGATGAGTAAGGAATACTTCCAAATTCATTCATGAGGCCAGCATTACTCTGACACTAAAGCCAGACAAAGACATCACAAGAAAAGAAGACGCAGGCCAATATGCCTGAAAATAGAGATGCAAAATCCTCAACCAAATATGAGCAAGTCAAACAATAGCACATTCAAAGGACCATATACCAGGACCAAGTATGATTAATCCCTGGGATGGAAGGATGGTTCAACATATGACAATTAATAGATTTAACATACCACGTTAACAGAGTAAAGAATAAAAACCACCTGATCATGCCAATAGACGCAGAAAAAGCCTTTGACAAAATTCAACACACATCCATGATAAAAACTCACCCCAAACTAGGAATAGAAGGAAATTATCTCAACATAATAAAGATCATATATAAAAAGCCTACAGCTAACATCATGCTGAATGATAACAAACTGAACGCTTTCCCTCTGAGATTAGGAGCAAGACAAGGATAGCCTCGCTTGCCACTTCTTTTCAAAATAGTGCTGGAAGGCCTAGCCAGAGACAGTAGTGAGGAAAAAGAAATCGGATGACATGATCTTATATGCAGAAAATCATAGAGTCTACTGAAGAACTGCTAGAACTAGGAAACAAATTCAGTGAAGCTGCAAACAAAATCAACACACAAAAAGTAGTTGAATTTCTGTAACAATGAACTATCCAAAAGGAAATTACAATAGCACCAAAAAAATAGAATAAAATACTTAGATATAAATGTAACTAAGGAGATGAAAGATTTGTATATCAAACACTGCAAAACACTGATGAAAGAAATTAAAGAAGACACAAACAAATGGAGAGTTAGTGGACTAAAAGATTTAATATTGGTAAAATGTCCATACTATCTAAAGCTATCTGAAGATTAATGCAATGCCTATCAAAATTCCAATGGTGTTTTTTATAAAACACCATTCTACAATTCAAATGGAGCCACAAAAGACCAGAAACATCCAAGTAAATCCTGAATAAGAGAACAAAGTTGGAGGCATCACACTTCCTGATTTTAAAATATATTACAAAGCTATAGTAATGAAACCAGTATGGTACTGGCATAAAGACAGACATATAGATCAATGGAACAGAATAGAAGTGCAGAAATATACCCTTGCATATACAGTCAACTGATCTTTGACAAGGCTGCCAACAACACACAATGGGGAAAGGAAAAGGATAGTTTCTTTAACAAATCATGTTAGAAAAAATGGATACACACACCCAAAATAATAAAATTGGATCCTGACTTTATACTATGCACAATTATTATTTAAAATAGATTAAGACCTGAAACCATAAAATCCTAAGAAGTAAAGTTGGGGGAAAACTTCATGACATTGGTCTTGGCAATGATTTTATGGATAGGACACCAAAACACAGGCAACAACAACAAAAAATAAATAAATTGAATTACATCAAACTAAAAAGGCTTCTGTACAGCAAAGGGCACAACAAAGTGAAAAGGGATCCTATAGAACAGGAGAAAATATTTGTAAACCATATATCTGATAAGGGGTTATCTCCAAAATATATAAGAAACTCCTATAACTCAATATAAAAAAAAATTCTAGTAACTCAATTTTAAAAACAAGCTGAGGACTTGAACATTTATTTCTCTGAAGAATATATACAAATGGCCAACAGGTATATTAAAAATATCCAGCATCACTAACCACCTGTGAAATTCAAATAAAAACCACAATAATATATCATCTCACATGTATCAGGATGAAAAAACTGAAAGGTGATGTGTTGAGGAGGACACGGAGGATTTGGAAAATTTGCACACTGTTAATAGGAATGCAAAATGGTGTAGCCACTATGGAAAATACTATGAAGGTTCTTCAAAATAATTAAAAATAGAACTGCCATATGATTCAGCAATCCCACTTCCGAATATTTATCTGAAAGAATTGCAACCAGGATCTCTACAGGCATAAAAAGTTTCAGTCAAGCAAGATCACTAAGGTCTGGAGATCTGCTGTACAACATTGTACTTACAGTCAACAGTAACGTATTGTACACTTAAATATTTGTTAAGAGGGTAGATCTCATGTTGAACATTCTTACCATAATAATAATAAAAATAATAAAAGGGGGTGGGTGAGTGGGAAGAGATCAACCAAAGAACTTGTATGCATATATTCATAACCCATGGACACAGACAGTAGGGTGGTGGAGGCCTGGGGTTGGGGGGAGGAGTGGATCATAAGGGGCCAATGGGAGAACAAAGGGGAATATGTAATATTATCAACAACTAGAGGAATGGTGCACAAAAATTTGTGCACTCGGGGGGCAGGGGAGGGAGGTCCCCCAGCCCGGCCTGTGCCCTCTTGCAGTCTGGAACCCCTCGGGAGATAACGACCTGCTGGCTTAGGCCTGCTCCCGGGTGGCAGAGGGCAGGCCCAATCCCTAAGTGCAGCCCCTGGTCAGGCTCAGAGCAGGGCCGATTGGGGAGTTGGGGCGCCGCCCCGTCATGCACAGAGCAGGGCGGATCGGGATATTGCGATGTCACCCTCAGTCACGCTCAGGGTAGGGTCGATGGGGAGGTTGCGGCACCACCCCCTGTCACGCACAGAACAGGGCCTATCAGGGGGTTGGGGTGCTGCCCCCTGTCACTCACAGAGCAGGGCCCATCTGGGGGGTTGGGGCTCCGTACCCTGTCACACACAGAGCAGGGTCGATCAGGGGGTTGAGGAGCTCCCCCCTGTCACTCACAGAGTAGGGCCGATAGGGGAGTTGGGGCACCGCCCCCTGTCACACACAGAGCAGGGCGGATCAGGGGGTTGGGGCGCTGCACCCTGTCACACTCAGGGCAGGGCCAATGGGGAGGTTATGGCTCTACCCTGTCACACACAGAGCAAGGCCCGTGGAGGGGGTTGGGGCGCCACCCTCTATCACCCACAGAGCAGGGCCAATCAGGGGGTTGGTGTGCTGCACCCTGTCAAACACAGAGCCGCAGGGCAATCAGGGGATTGGGGAGCTCCCCCCTATCAGGCACAGATCAAGGCCCGTGGCGGGGGGGGCGTTGGGGCACCACACCCTGTCACACACAGAGCAGGGCCAATCATGGGGTTGGGGAGCTCCCCCCTATCAGGCACAGAGCAGGGCTGATCAGGGGGTTGGGGTGCCTTCCCCTCTCACGAACAGAGCAGGGCGGATAGGGAGGTTGTGGCCCCGCTCCCTGTCACACACACAGTTGCAGGGCGATCAGGGGGTTTGGGTGCTGCCCCCTGTCACGCTGATCCCGGTGCCGGGAGGCATATTACCCTTTTACTATATAGAATAGAGGCCTAGTGCATGGGTAGGGGCTGGCTGGTTTGCCCTGAAGGGTGTCCTGGATCAGGGTGGGGGTCCCCACTGGGGTGCCTGGCCAGTCTGGGTGAGGGGCTGAGGGCTGTTTTCCAGAAGCGAGTGACTGAAGCTTCCAACTGCTCCTTGTTTTCTTTTTATTTATTTATTTTTTTATTCTGGGCCGGCTTTAGTTCTGAGGCCTCGCTGCTGAAAACATTGATACAATGTTTCGGTCCGGCTGGGTTTCAGTCAGGCTGGTTTCTGGGCTTTTGTTTAGCTTCTTATTTGCAGCATAGTACATAGTTGCTTAGACTTGCATCTGAGAGGCCGGCAAGTGAGGCGGGGAATGTTGGAGTCCGCAGCAAGCAAGCCTCATGCTCGCTTCAGTGCCTGGCTGCCGGCCGCCATCTTGGCTGACAGTTAATTTGCATATACTCACTGATTAGCCAATGAAAAGGGTAGCGGTCGTACACTAATTACCATGTTTCTCTTTTATTAGTGTAGATTGATAAAAAGATGAAAAAAATCCACTGAATAAAAGGCTCAAAACAAAAAATTAAAAATCAAGCTCAAAATTTCCAACTAAAAAGATCAAATCCCTTTCTGTGTGTGAAGTCAAGTCACAATAAAGAAAAAGTCTGAGACTTACCTCAAAACTCACAGCTCCATTGTGGTCTGTGTCAAACGCATTGAACAGAAAATGTGCATACGTTGTAGAGTCTGAAATGTTGAAAAGGGAATATTATTAAGTCAGCGTTTCAATATCCTACGTAAGACTTGTACAACATGCCAAAGTCCTAGGCCAAGCAGGAAAATTTTCTCCGTTAACTGGTGCTTTCTTCCTAGTTGCCCGCCTCCTTTCAGCAGAGGATTGTAATTTGAGATTCACAGGAGTGAGCTACCTACATAGAGACCATGGATGGCAGACGCCTCTGTAACTTTCTGGCTAGAAATGATCCGAACACTTGGGTGTCTTGGATGACGTTACTGGCTCCGGGAGGAGTCATTAGTACCATAGGTGGGTGGGAAGATTAAGTGAGACCCATCTGGAAATAGCTTAGTGCTTGGCAGGGGTAATCTCTAGAAGTAAAAGAATAAAAATACTACGAATGAGACACAGACGAATTGCTACTATTAGTGTCGTTCCTCAATTTTGTAATTTAGTTAAGCTACTGAGAGAGACTCAGAGAAGTTGAGAAACTTGCCCAAAGTCACACAGTCAATAAGGAGTAGAGTGGCACATAACTCGGATCTTTCTCACTAAAAATCCAGGCTAGCCCATAGCCAGTAAATTTGAGCCAGCAGTGACTTGGCAAGTGTCTGTCTCCTTGTTGGAAGAGGGTTGTGTGGCCTTAAAAGTTCCTGGTGGCAAGCAGCAGGGAGCCCCTGCCCTGGCTGGGTCCTGGGTGGGATTTGGGGCTCTGAATCAGTTTTGGAAGGCTCTCTGTCCCCAATGTCTTATCATGCTGCCTAATGACACTAAAGTACTCTGAAATCCACCCCTTCCCCTTCATAGGTTTTTTTTCCCCTGTAAGCCTTCCTTCCTCTTCTGTTTCTCCTTTGTCTCCCTAATCTCTGAGCTTTGTGCTTTTCTATTTTAAAAGTATATGCTTTTTCTTACTGTTTTCTTTTCTTAGTGCACAGTTTTCATTTTTAAGTGCTTGTGTGCTTGGCTCTTGATCAAATCTACTTGATTATTTTAAATGTTTCATCTCATGGGTTTTAGCCTTTTACCTTAACCTTTTTTTTTATATTAACAAAACTTGTAACCTTTTAGCTCATTGGCTCTAGCCTTTATCTTCCGTTCAAAATCCATTTCTGCTTTAGAACTTTTAACCTTTATTTTTATTGGGATTTTAACAAAACTTCTATTCACCTTTTACTTTATGAATTGCTTTTCAAAGGTTGTCAAAAACACTAAGTCATAGTAGCTGGAATAGGTAATTGTCCTTCCCAAATAAGGAAGGTCAGAGGTCATACAAACTTCCTTCCCTGCTCTCAAATGCCTGTGGCTACTTATGGATTATTGTTCCTGAATGCTTTACCCCAGTGGTTAACGGTATTGAAGGCCATATACTTCATGAGGCAGATTGTACATTCAGTTTCTCAAAATGAAGGTAGAATTTTCTTTCAACTCTGAGCTTTAAATATGATATAAGGAATTGCTTATTTTTAAACGTATGAATTATTAATACTGTTTTCAATGAACTAAACAGCTACTACAATTGGGTCTGAATAATATATAAAGGCACCATATGTAGAGTGGATGTCCATCAGGTATGGGTGGGTTGCAGGAAGAAATCTTTGAATATGGGACCAGGGGTTAATTGCAACCAACTCAGTGAAATTGTTGGGACGTTCTGGTACAGAGTTATCGAGAATTGGCAGCCTATTTTATTCGAAAAGTTGTTTTGCTCTCAACAGCACTCTTACACAGAGTTCTGGAACGATTTAGTGCCCTATGGAGATATCAGATGACAAGTCGTATATTTTCAAGGAGAAAAAAGAGATTTTGCATATTTTATAATGAGCTTTATTAAGCAGGTCTCTTGTTACCCTATTTATACAACCAGAGTGAATGCTTTTACTGTAGCAAGTAGAATTCACCATGAATAATGGCTCAGAACAAACAGTGCTGAGAATTTTTTAAATTTAACAAACATGGACATAAATAATTACCATTCTTCTCAAATGCTCTAGCTTTAAAGTTTGACATGTGGAACATACACTCTAAAGGTCTGCCCTAGCATGGTACAGAGGACTTCTTGTTCTTCTAAATGCAGCTTTGCAATTCTCTGGAAAGTGAAGCAGTTTAACAGCCTAGGCACTCTGTGCAGAGAGCAGTTGTTAATAGTGTAGTCAACTTGAATCTCAGCTCGACCAAATAGTAACTGCGTGACCTTGTACAAGTTGTTTCATCTCTCTGTGACTCAGTTTCCGGTAAAACTGTAACAATATGTACTTCATAGAGTCATTACGAAAAGATTAGATGAAATACTATATGCAAAGAACTTAGAACAGTCCTAGGTATATATTAAATGTTCAATAAATATTAGGTATTCTTCTTTCATAGACAAGACACTTTTATTTTAGCTGCCTTAAAGACATGTGATCAATTATTTTTACAAATGTAATATATTTTCACCTGAAAAGCTTCCTATTTTTTTTTGTAAACTCTGTTGTATGTTTAAGTGACTGGCGTTCTAATTAGGTAGAACCTCACGCTTGATGGACTAGTAGATTTGTGTCTGGAAAGGCATTGACGATTCAGGTGGACTTTGGACCACTGTCTGGCCTTTGGAGACACTGCAAGCTTTTAAAGAAGGGGAGTGATGCCACTTGCTTTGACTGGGCAAGAGGAAGGAGCCAAGGCACCAAAGAATCTGGCTGGGCATCGAGGTGAGTGAAGAAAAGGAAAACTGTCCACAAAAGTCCTATGGTCTGGTTCCATCTGACTGCATTCTTCTTGGATAGTAGTAAATATTTGCCAAAAGGATGTATAAGTAGAATCTTAAATTCTAGATTTCAATACAGTTCAAGGCTCAAAAGATATTGGTAATCTCTGTTCTCCCCATATCACCTGATAGTTCACACTTCCTTACATGTAACATAAACAGCTACTGAATTTGATATGCCAAGATTGCCTCAGTTTTTTTATAATTTTACTTGGGAAGTTGAAATCTTACAGGTGGGGGAAACTGTATGGGTTCTTAGGATAGAAGGGGATCTTGGATATCACTTAACTATGTATGTATGTTTAACAAAGGTGAACAATAAGTGCAGGTGCTTTCAGTGGCTTAGCTAAGGTCACCTTGTTAGTTAATGGTAGAGGCAGTAATAAAATCAAGACATCTCCATACCAACTCTTAGAAATAAAGATTATTGGAGCAGAAAGAAAACCGAGGATACTTTGTTCCACATTTTATAGATATTACACAAATGTTGTCTCCCATTTCACAGAGAAACAACCTGAGGCCCAGAGAAATAAACCAATTGAGTAACACACCTTGGTCTTGGTATAGTCTAGCCACAAACTCAGGACTCTTGACTTAGTCCAGTGACCTTAACCCAGTTATTTCCAGACCACAATGATGCTACATACCAATTAGCCCTTTCATTGATACACACTCATTTCAGAATATTAGATTATCATGTTTTAGGTCTGAGTGTTGAAACCAATCTAGTTTATTTCTTTCTTCCCACCACAAATCCCTACTCCCTACCTGAACTGAAGCACAATGTATGGAATCGACTTCTGAATATAGAGCATTTGAATATAGAGTTCATGGCACCATTGCTATGGTAAGGCAGGTTCATATACATAAATAGTAGTTTCTGTTCAACAAGCCCTTTATAAATCACTCTGAAAATTCTTACAAATATCATCCTAGATATTCAGTGATGGAGTTACTTGAAAAATTAAAAGAAAAATCTTTATGTCCATCAAACCCATCTAAGTGCCTCAAGTGCCTTAAATACAGTGGCTGATCAATAAATGTTTGTTGACTTAGAATTTTTTTAACTGTAGCTCATTCATTCATTCCTTCAATAGCTGTTTATCGGCTGCCCAGTATAGTCAAAGTAAGTGCAAAATTCTTACAACGTAAGCAGGAGTAGCCCAGGAAATGGCAATTTTTATGATCTTTAAAAAATGCTTAGTAAGCTAAGAGCATCCATGCTAAAGCTTCCACTGTATGTGAAGTTGAAAAAGTAATGATCTAGGTAAAGGCATCAATATACAACGTCCACTCGGCTTGTTTTATAGCAGGCAGACTTTATCCCTTGCAAATAAGAAGCTTCTGTTGAATCTAGCTGTGCTGACATCCAGAACACCAAATGAGCTGCGCCTCGATAAGCAACAGAGAAAACTGAAGAGCCTGACACAATACAAATTGCAGGAGGTGCTGTAGATGAGACAAGGCATCTTCCTGGCGGAAATGGTGAGACATTGTGATTGATGGAGCCATCATTGTTACTGCTCATAATGAGACACACCTGTTGCTTTCAGATCAGCAACTTAAGTAAATGGATTCACAGGAGAGTGAAGATGGCCATAGTATGAATTTTCCTGCCTTTGGAGATGCTGCTCTTCCTTAGGCCTTTTCCCCTTTTGTAGGAGTGCTGCAAGATCCCATTTGCATGCATGACAGTAATTTTTTAAATGGAAAGTCATTATTCTTGAAAATATTTCATTTCCTTTATTTATGCCTGGCACTTTTAGATGTATGCATTCAGTTGGCATGAATAATCAAAGAATTTTTAAGAGTACAAAAGTAATTTTTCTCCAAATCCCTTTGGATCTTGTAACAAGAATCCTTTGCAAAGAATTGTGCTTAAGTGAATGTTCTTTAATGCCAGAATGTTATTTTTCAAGTGAAGATTAATTTTTAATGTGGAACTGTATCTAATTTGTATCATGTAACAACTCTCATTGGAGATAATAAAAAGTAAAGATTTCCATTGGTGCTGGGTGCTTTGATATTATTGCCTATCAATATGTTGGCAGACACTTAAATATATAGTAAGCATGATTTTTCTTTAAAAATTCCATGGCTTTTAATAATCGAGAAATACAAGAGTTAATCAAATAATATTCCAAATTCTTTATTAATGCTGACACTGGACCCATTACAATCTGGCAGTGGTCTCCATAACCAATCAGTACCTGTCTGTGGGCCTCTTAGTAATGAGATGGCGAGTGGAGTTGTCTCACACAGCATATCTAAATCCTATAATAATAGGCCACACAGTGTTTTCTTAGAATTGAATTCTAATTAACTTCTCTTAAAAGGCCATCTTAAATGAAAATTTCTATTTTGACAATCCATGTACGAAATCACTTTCAACCCACTGAAATTGCTAACACCAACTGTATTGAAATCCAGAAGAGAATCTAATTTTTGTAGGGAATAACTAACATTTAGGTGCTGTAAACTTTCAAAATGCCTATTATAGCAATGACTCCATTGTATTGCTATAGCCACCAGGCGAGGTGAGTCACTCAGTCATTCACCTGTTCACTCACATAGGCAGGGAGTGCTTATGCAGTTCTGCTACCTGTCAGCCACTGTTCCACAACCTGGGGGTACAGCAGTGAACAAAACAGACAAAACCCTCTGCTCCCCTGGAGGTGACATTCCAGTGGGGAAAGAGACAATAAACCATAATAAAAAGAGGTTAAATAGTATATACCATTAGGTGCTCTTGAGTGCTAAAGGAATAAAACAGGGAATGGGGAAAGGGAATGTTTAAGGGGTTGCAGTTTAAGGGAGGGTGGCATTTCAATAAAAACAAAGGTGGTGAGGCATTGAATGGATATTTGAGAGAAGAGAGTTCCAGGAAGAAGGAACAGTAAGTTCAAAGGCCCCAGGAGCAGCAATATGATGGCCTCGTTGGGGGAACGAAGGGTAAGGAGGCCAGTGTAACTGAAACTTAGTGAGTCCACAGGGAGAACGGTGAAGGATGAGTCAGAGAGGGAGCAGGAGACTAGTGAGCTCAACCTGTAGGTCCTATGTCGGTTGTGGCCTCTGCTCTGATGGGACAAAGATAGAGCAGAGTGGTGACATGATCTGGCGGGAACACTCAGTTTGTGTTGAGAATTGACCATGATAGGTAAGCAGGGAGGACAGTCAGAATCAGGGAGATGATTTTAGAGACTATTGAGTTATTTTGGCATGAGATGATAGGGAATTCTTTTCAGTGGACAGCAGTAAAAAAAAGTTATTGAAGAGGAAATGGATGAACCTCTCTGTACCTTAGTTTCTGCATTTATTAAAAAGGGGGAATCATTTCTAGGGTTGTTGGAAGGTGAAGGGTAATGCATGACAGGGTCTGACAGATGTCAGATGCCTGATAAATGGTGTTTATATCAGCCCAGATTCAATTTGTCTGGATGGCCTAATTTTCATATCCCCCCTTTCCTTCAGCTGCTCGAATTGTCCTACCTTGTGCTCCCACAATAGTATTTTTTAGCTCTCTATCCTCACACACTTAATTTTGACATGGCCCACCTACTACAGTAGACTAGAACATTCTTTGGGGGCAGGTACCCCATCCCATTACTCTTACATTACCAGCACCTAACACATGAGCTGGGCATCCTGATGGGCGATTGAAGGACAAACAGAAATGTCTAGTGGCCTTCATTCATCTCTAACACATATGCATTATACTTTGCACTCCTGTTTTCTTTCCAATTAAAATAATATCTGGCGTGGTATTCATTTTTCTCAGATGGGGGGGGGGGGGTGATCATAGTAGAGTTACCTAAAAATAGAAAAACAGCAGAAAGGACCCTAGGCGAGGCTCCAAAGAAATCTAGTTCCTAACCCAGATCTGCCACTTAATGGATGTGTGGCCCCTAGCAAGCCATTTAATTTCTCTAAGCCCCAGATTTCACATCTGTAAATTGAGGATAATTACATTTGTCCTAATTTTGAGAGTTGGGAGAATCAAATGACACCGAAAATGCATGGGAGAGCTTGGAGGCATGGGACCAGGCCGTCATAGTCAGAAAGTGCTGTGCAAAGGGGCCCATGGGGGAGGAAAAGGGAATATCTGTAATAATTTCAACAATAAAGATAAATTTAAAAAATAACAACAACAAAAGTACTGTGCATTTGAGAGCCACAGTACTAGGCACCAGTGATACCACTTGTACTAAACTAAAGACCAAGCTCATGGATAGTTGCTAATTTGTAAGTAGTTAACTTTTAGGATATAGTGAAACTCATGTACCCTTGCATGCTGTATATTAATTCTTCTACATCATGATTAAAAATGTAGTTATACCCTGAAAGATGAACCAAACTGAAGATTGTAAGCATAAGTAGTCAGCAAGGGATTAGGATACAAGATCAACACCCAAAGAGAAGTGACCTCACCCAATGGCCATGTAGGTCCATGCCTGCTTCACTCCCCCTCACAGGAAGAACAATGAACAATTACTGATGAACAAACACCACAGAGAAAGTTCTAGAACATGGGGTTGAGGCTGAAGCTCAGCCTGCCCACACGGACCAAGAAAGAGTGTATATGAAGGGTAAGAGAGACAGCTGCATGATTACCACAGTGCCCCTCCCTAAGGCCAAAGCAGCACCAAGTGGAAAAAGAAAAGGAGATTGCAAGCATAATTCTAACGGAGAGTACGTTAACAAGTCCTCATTCGTACTCACCTCCCTGTGGAAAGAACTGTGAGTAAATCTCTTTGAAGGTGTCTTCGTTAACAACACCGCTGGGGCATTCCTGGAAAAAGTGGTAGAGAAGCAATATGAACAAAGTGTTCATAAAATTAATTTCTTGCGCATTTTTAAAAAACAGAGCTGTCTACCATGGAAAGCTGCACCAAGAAAGCTAACCATCCAGCCTTTATTACAAAGAGAATCAAAGCACACTATAAAGTTTTCTTGCCCCAGTTCTCACAGGAAGACAAAAAGAATTGCAGATGTAAAAGTCTTTGCATATAAAACTACGCTGCTGCTTATAAGAACACATACATTTATTATCAAAGACGCAAGAGAAAATGACATTGTTTTTCATAAATCAAGCATATTGCAAGGTGCCTATGATATGGGCTTTGCTAGATCTTGGTGCTGTGTTCTCTGGAGATTTGCTGACCCAGAAAATCTTTAGTTCAATGAGAAAATGGATGCTCCATTTGGGTCAAAGGTGGCCTGGCCTAAGAAGTTTCTACCAGGAGTCATTACTAATTTCAGTTAACAGTTTGTAACAGTTTGACCTTGAATGAGGCAGGACCACAGAATTTTTTTAATTTCTGGAGGGGAGGGTCTGAAAAGAAACAGGCCTGAAGTTAATAAATTTCCACCTTTGTCCCATGGGTAGAATTATTTAAGACTCATGGATATTGATCTTGGGAACTCCAGTGATGTTGAACTGTTGCCTGGTGGGAACCTGGGCTCCCTTGGGTCAGTTGTCACAGGACCCCCAAACTGCCTGGGATTCCCCCAGGATTCACTGGAGAAAAATCAGGGGTGTGTTAATGACCTTGAATTTAGGGTTGAATATTCTGTGTACTTTAACTTTGACACTGTTCCTGGGCTCTTCAATAATCATCTGTTGTGGTTTTCAAAGCTTCTCTTTACCTTAAAAATCATTGTCCACTCACTATAAAGTTCATTTATTAATTTGATCTTTCTTTACTCAAATATGCCAGTTACTTATAACTAGTGTGCTTCACATGAGAAATTTTCTATTTTCTCATTCATTTGCTTGAAAGGTTGGAACTCTGATACATAAATAGAATTTTAAATAATTTCAATATGAACTTGTGTTTAGAAAGCTTGTCAGTGTATTTCTCTCCCAATTAATTTTAATAATAAACCTATGACTTGGGTATCTCCAGCCACACAGGCAGAACTGGAGGCTTTGTAGTAAAGCACCATTATTAGCTAGCCCCTGGGAGAGCTGGCATGTGAGTTTGGGACATTCCAGGTCACCACAGGTTTTGGATTAGATGAATCCTGTGGAAATAATGACCCCCAAGGACCAAGAAATAAATTATTTAATTAAAAAATGAGCAAAAAAGCAAGCAAGCAAATTGTGAAGATTAATTTTATGTGCCAACTTAAAAAATGGTACACATGGACTATTCTCTACCTTTTATCATGGAGTGGTTCATCCACAAAAGTGGCATCTCCACCTCTTCATCAAGAATATATAATACTCTTTGTAACACTTTAAGCAATAAGACAATTAAAAAAAAAGAATGAATTTGGCCAGGCCATGTATACAGCTAAGTGTACATGATAGACGATGTGACTGTATTAGGTAGGTTATCTCTTGCTGCTATAACAAATAGGCCCTTCAATATGTAACAAATTAAACAGAATGTAGTCTATTTCTTGCTCATCTAACAGAGTTGGGTGGGTGTACAGATTAACTGATGGTTCTTCTGAGAGTCATTAAGCGAGAGAGGCTAATGAAAGCTTGGCTATGTTCAACACGTGCCTTCTAAAGTCTCTATGATTGTCTTATCCAGAAAGAGAAGAAGACCTTGAGAAGTGTGCGTGGAAGGTATTTATGGGCCAGGTCTTGAAGTGGCAGACATCATTTCTACTCTCATTTTATGTTAGAAATCATTGAATATGTCCACCCCAAACAACAAAGAAGTCTCATGTGTCCAAGACAAAGATAGAATACAGACTTGGTAAACTGTTCGCAATGTCTTAGAGCAGCGGTTCTCAACCTGTGGGTCGCGACCCCTTTGGGGGTCAAACCACCCTTTCACAGGGGTCGCCTAAGACCATCGGAAAACACATATATAATTACATATTGTTTTTGTGATTAATCACTATGCTTTAATTATGTTCAATTTGTAACAATGAAATTGGGGCCACCACAACATGAGGAACTGTATTAAAGGGTCGCAGCATTAGGAAGGTTGAGAACCACTGTCTTAGAGGCTTATCTGAAATATACTTCAAATGCCTGTGTTCTGAAATAGATCGCCCACTGGTGCTTCAGTATCACCATCATGAAATCATTTAGCAGTATGAAGTCTTCTCCCCTGGTGTCATGTTACAATTATGACATTTTTAAGCTAACATGTCCAATAAGGCTTCAACATCTCAGGATCTATTTTTTCATCAGGACTTCTTTACTCTCACAGGAAGGACCCAAGAAGAAGCAGAGCTGCTAAATTTCGGGAAAGCGAGAAATCCTCACTCTTCTATACTTTGAGAAGATACTATCACTTTCTATAAGCCCCCATGATTTGTATATTATATGTTCTAATCACATTTTGTCTGATTATTAACAAACTAGCTGCCCAGTGCATGGATTTGTGCACTGGTGGGGTCCCTCGGCCCAGTTTGCGGGGATCGGGCCAAAACCTGCTCTCCAACATCCCCTGAGGAGTCCTGGATTGCAAGAGGGCACAGGCCAGGCCAGGGACCCCACTGGTGCATGATCAGGGCTGGGGAGAGACTACGGGAGGGCTCCAGGGCGTGCCCGGCCCATCTCACCCAGTCCTGATCAGCCGGACTCCAGCACAAGCTAACTTACCGGTCGGAGAGTCTGCCCCCTGGTGGTCAGTGCACATCATAGCGACTGGTGGAATGGTCAAACAGTCAGAGGGACAATTAGCATATGAGGCATATATATATATATATATATATATATATATATGATTATTCTGTGAAAAATATGCTGTTTACAGAAAAAAAATTAAAGTCAATAAAAATTGCCCATAATTTTACTACTGTAAGATATTTTGGTCACATATATAAGCGTATATTAATATGCTCTATGAATAAAATTTGGTATTGTATCATTAATTTTTAACTTTACAAAATATCCTGAACATTTCCATATCATGATTTTTAATGGCTGCATAATAATGTACCCATTGAATTTACCACACTTTTGGATATTAAGGGGATTGCAGCATTTTTGACTACATAGGAATAATGATGTCATTAATATTCTAGTGGTACATTCTTTCTGACTCATCCTAACACAAAAGGGTTTAAGCTCTTACTATGCACAGTCTCATTGCTTCCTGCAAAGACTGTACCAATATCTGCTACCTCCACTGCTTTATGAGAAATTTTACATCTAGAGGAGCTGCTGACCAGAATCACATGGGGATTTGACACACACCAAATTCCATGAGTAAACAGCAATAATTTGCTTCCCTCACGAATCTAATTGTCATTCTGAAAATTGCCAGAGGATATCAAGGCATTTGTACAGCTCTCTCCAGGGGATAAAGTGACGTTTTCATGAAGAGAAGGGTGCTTTGGGAGCAGTCTGTAGAGCCATATTATCACAATAACAACTGTTAACTGAGCCCATATTCCATGCCTGCTTATAGACATCATGTCTTTGGTCATTTTCTACTGACCTCAAAAGGTAGGACTTATTTAGAAATGAAAAAATGAAGCTCAGAGAGATTAAAATTAAGTAAAATGTGGATGACAGTTTTTCACAGAGCCATTCACTTATTTATTCTTTCAACAAATAATTATTCACTGACTTCTATGTATTAAACACTATTCTGCTCATTCTTCTGCCTTCATTAATTGCAATGTTATCCAGTGTCTGGATTATCATCTGTTTTCCATTAAAACTGAAAAGGTGACCTCCTGGTAAACCATCGGTGGAAATACTTCCTTGGGAAAGACACACAATGTTTGTTTGCTCCCAGAGCCAAATGAAACCATTTCAATTAAAACTGGGGATATTGATTAAAATGTATATATAATGAATTGCAGTTTGAGAATTTGTGGAAAATGTTTTGTGTTTTTTTTTGAGAAATTATTGTCTAGTCCAGCAAGGACCTCTGTACCTTCCTCCCTACTACATACACCTTAACTATGAATGGCTAGACACTAAAGTGCTGTGGAAAAAGTGGCACTTTTTAGGTCAGGTTAAAATGAACTATTCCATCAAAAGGTAGAGTGTCTTGGGGCTTTGCCTGCTGGTACATTAATCTATTATGACCAGAGAGTGATTTTGTTTTATTGCTTCTTAAACACTTCACCATGATACAATCAGGATGCAATAAATGTGGAATGAGATTTTCTTAGCCCGTAGCTGCCACTCATCTGTCAGTTGGTGAGGAGACATTTGCCTTTTGGGGCCTTACACAGGTGTTTCCTAATGATTCTTTTCGGTCCCTTCAGGTAGTGCAGTGACATCAAGTGAAGGTGAAGATCAGTTGTAAATGTACAATGAATACTTTGGTATTTATTACTAATGTCAGTACTAATAAAGTAGTAATTTTTATAATAATAACATGATGATGATGATGATGGTGATGATAATGATGACAAGCGGATACATAGGAGTACTTTCTATGTTGCAAGCATTGTGTTAAATGCTTTACATGGATTATGTCATGTGAATAAAGAGATGCTAGCCTTACCTCCACTTTACAGATGTGCAAACTGCCTTAGAGGGAAACTGCCCACGTTCTTATAATTAGAAAATGGCAGAGTGATATCTATTAATCACAAAATCAGGAAACTTGAGTGTTTAAGCAACTTTAGAGACAATTCTATTCAATGGCTTCATTTTCAAAGTGAAGAGATTGAGGTTGAGGTTAGAAGAATTGTCCATTAGCCACATGGTGGGTTGCTGAGCCTTATCTTGTGTCTGGGTTTCCTGGGGTTAGACTGATGTGTGGATGCCACAAATGCCTTCATGTCCATGCAATAGCTGGTATGTTCTGTTGAGTAGCATTTAGAATAATGCAGTGGAATGCTTATGCTCCTGGGCTCTGGAGTTACGGAGAAGAACCGACTTGAACCCCTGCTCTGCCACTTAAAAGCTGTGCAGCTTCGGACTAATTGTTTGATAGAAGAATCTAAATCTCATTGTTCTCCCCTGTAACATGGAGATAACTATTGACAGAGGAATCTTATAAAAATTAATTAAGATAATGCATGTTATGTTATCTTAACCCTCTTCTTTGCACATCATGTTGCTCATTAAATATTAGCTATTAGAGCCATAGTGACAACCAAGAATTTGGTAGGCAGAACTCCTTTATACAGAGTCATGGTAACACCAATGTGGCTGCACCAGGGTTAACTGGTATTCAGCAAAGCAGTTGAACGTGGTAGAGTGCAGGTCTGATATAATGCAATGAGCCTATAAAGCAGATATGAGTTATGCCTCCTACTCCAGTATTATAAATTGAATTTACTCTATCGAATATCGTCAGAGCTTACCCTCAAAGGCAATTGTAAATGACAGCTGAGAAGGATAAAGGCCACCACTGGAAATAAATGTCAGGAGAAACTCAGGAGTCTTTTATCCATTAATTTAAAGGAGAGTTTTCCCTAAAAATGCTTAGATGAGTACATTCAAAATACAGTAGTCCATGTAAAGTGCTTTAAAGAGAGATCCATTTAGACATAGAAAATTGCTAAAGGAATTATTGTTTTGAGGTGTATCATGAATCCTTATACTTCCACTACATAAGAAAAGAGGGATAGGTGTGAGAAATGATGACATACATAGATGCTTAAAAGATGTGACATAGTCAAAATCATAAGAGGGTCCCTGAGGAACTATGTATTTCACAGGACTTTTAGTTTTACCCCATGACACTTTTGGACCATAAATCTCTCTGGATTCCTGAAGAGGTACCTCTAAATGTTTAATACTAGTTCTGAACCTGAGGAGATGGCATACACTGGAACAGACTGAATTATGGGAAGAGGAGATTTCAGCCAGTGAAGTGGACAAATATTATTGAGAAAATACATCTGATTTGCATACCACTGCAATCACTTTTAGAGCATTCCACCAGAGTTCTGGCAACTTTCAAGAAGATAAAAGACTAGAGCCAATGAGCTGAAAGGCCTTTCTTATTTTAGAAGAAAATTACATGAGTTTGTTTTTTTTTTTTAAAGAACTCAAGTTTCTGCTTATAAACAAATCATTGAAATATTCTGGACCTCTGGGTGCCAGTCTATAAAATGTAGAAAGTAAGAGCCCTTTATA
This sequence comes from Myotis yumanensis, assembly GCF_028538775.1. NCBI lineage: Eukaryota > Metazoa > Chordata > Mammalia > Chiroptera > Vespertilionidae > Myotis > Myotis yumanensis. Next base: position 229,178,083 of record NW_027223752.1, on the reverse strand, counting down.
GTGAAGAAACAATAGCTCATTGACATTATCTGTAATAATAAAAGCATAATATGCTAATTAGACTGGACGTCCTTCCGGGAGGAAGCCTGGGCTGTGAGGGAGGGATTGAGGCAGGCACCGTGGCTGCGAAGGCCTACGCTTGCACGAATTTTGAGCAACGGGCCTCTAGTAAATATATAAAGATCCCAGCATTATTCTAGGAGCTCTACAAATATTGATGTAACATTCTCTCTTCAGGTCACTTATGTTGATCCTGCAAAATGAAGTTGCCCAAATTTTGCAGGAGAAGGCTTCCTGGGGTTGGGTCCAAGTCCTGAACCTTTATTGGAATGTATGCTGGGTTATTTGATTGAAAGAGCCTTCAGCAAAGAATTTTCTGAACTTTCAGAAATTCAGAAAGATTTTGAGCAGTAGGACTGGGATTTGAACCTGAGTTTGACTAAAAAGTCTTTACCATATATCTTTAGAAAGGCAAATGTAACTATAGAAAAGAAAAAATACACTGATGGAGAACTATTATCCCAGTATTTCTCAACCTCATTAAATTCACCAAAAAAAATTTACTAATACAGCGGAACCTTGATCCTCCAACGTAATTCGTTTCAGAAGACTTATCGAGAAGTGATTTGTTTGAAAATGGAATCATTTTTTTCCCATTAGAAATAATATAAATTGAATTAATCTATTCCAGACCCACAAATGATTCCCTGCTTTCACCTTTCTTATATACAGTACATAAATAAATACTTCTCAAATTTATCGAATCCCCTACTAGCCTTAAGCGAATCACTTTCAGGACTCATTCCAGGGGTATCTTTTAGGAGGTCAGTGTGCAGCATCTTCGCTTTTTCACATATCACTGCCTTGGAATTGCGGTCACTGGCTCACTGCTTTCGTTTATCCAAATCAACAACAGTTTTTCTACCTCTTCAATTGCCTGTGATCATTGTTTCTTTCACACCTGAGCAACCTTAGCACTCTTGATGGCCTCTTTATGTCTTAAAATAGTGAAAGGGTTGTCAGGTCAAACACTGAAGTTTTGTTCCACAATCAAGACATTGTTTCCATGAACAACTTAGTCGAGAACAGAATCTTTCGAGATGGGAGATGTTCGAGAACCGAGGTTTGACTGTAATTTATTCAACAAATATTCTTAGGCCGACAGGTATGATACCCACCCATTTGGAGTTATAGTCTATGGGGGAGACAAACTTTATCTACACATTCACACAAATAAATGATAATAAGAAAGTCTATCCGGGAAAAATAGCATGGGAAATCTAACGACTTTCACAAAGAAATTCAAATGTCACAGGTGAGTAGATACGGAGGAAAGAATCTCAACTTCCTCAGGTTATTTGCATTCCTAGGGAAGGTGTAGGGCAAGGTCAAATCCAGCTCTAACACATCTTATCACATATTCCTTTACTTCCGTTTTATTACCAACTCTGGGGAAAGAATACTTTGTCCCTCCCTCAGGTATTTGCCTCTCAGCAAACTACAATTTCAGGAGTAGCCCTGAGTCTCTGAAGCTTGGCTGTCAGTGGAAGGATTGTTTATTTTGTTTAATTAAATTCTGTTTGTTGCAAATACTTGAGAAGTCTCTGCCCTTTTTTTGCCTTGGAGGGATTCTTCAGAGGTTTTTCTCTAACTGGCAAGGGTCACAAGAGCTGCCCCAGAGGACGGCTGTGCGTGGACTCACAGTGCTTCCTGGCCGCCTCGTGGGCAGCGTTGCTCAGAGACACCCTGAGCCTGGGCTGGGAAGAAACTTCAAAGGGGTCTCTGGAGCTCAGAGGATGCCCGATGTAAGGGATGAGTCAGCCTCAAATGTGCCGAGTGTTTTATTACAACATAGAGGCACAAGGGGGCAGCAGTGCCCTCCATGAGAGCCAGAAACTGGATTTCTAGTTCCCACCTGGGCAGGTCTTTCCCTAAGCTTTGTGCAAGTCCGACTAGATTTCCTTCCAGAAATCTATTTTTCCTTCATGAAAGGTGACTGTGAGCTCCTGCTCGCAAGTTAGGTATACAGAAAATGTAACCATTTCAGGGAAAGGGACTCAGATATTATTAGATCGTCCATCCTAAAAATTATAGTTGGAGTAAATCAGCCTAAAATTATAACCTCTCTGTTTTGGCAGTTGGTGATTTTGATCATTTTAGTTACCAAAAATCTGTAGATTGTATGCATAAGGAAACAAGTAAATAATCAAGACAACAACAAAAATGGCAAGGTTTGAACCTAAGAGTCTTATAAATTTCTTCTGAAGTTCATGTGGGCTCTGGAGTCAAACTTCTTGGGTTTGCTTGGCTATATTGCTGGGGAAAGATTTAAATCTTTAAGACAGGAATAATAATACTTATCTCAGAGTTATCATGAGGTTTGAATAAAGACAACCCATATGCAATGTTTACTGCAACCCCTGGCACTAACTATTATGGGGGTTGCTTCTGTAATGGTGGGGTCACCATTGTGAACCTGTTTAGTTTATTGTCATTTGTCATTTAAAGGAGGATATTATATTTTCCCTTGTTAAATGTCATCTGCTTATTTAATCTTAGAGGGCTTTTGTAATCCTAAACCTATCTTCCATTTTCTTTTTTATTGTTCTAAATTGCGACCTTTGGAATTTGATAGCCCCTGGCTTAAAGTCTACTCACATCGCTTACTAGTTTTTTGGGACTTTAAATAAGTTACTTAACATCTGCAAACCTGCATTTTCCCATCATTGATTTATTCATCAAATATTTTTGAAAGAATATGTCACAGAGTATAATAAATGTTGAGGATAGAGCAGTCAATAAGGCAGGTGAAGACCCTCCTGGGGAGGTTAGAGTCCATGAGACAAGGCGTACATAGAACAAAGAGCTGCACAGATAATCATTTAGCTGCAGTTGTGATAGGTATTACAAAGGAGTGTGGGAAACCAAGCTAATCCAGGGCTATAGGGAAGACTTCCCAGGGGATGTGACATTTGAGTGACTTTACAAAGAGACCTGAAGGATGAGTACCAGATAGCAAGAGCTGTGGGGAGAGGCCAAGGTCATATATAAAGCCTGGAATATGTTCAAGGACTAAAGAGATGCAAATGTACCAGAAGGGATAGTCTCAGACAAACAGTTAATTCAAGAACTGCTAGCTATGTTCAAGATCAAGGTCTTTACTATTCATGTGATGGGGGTAAAGTACCTGTTTTACAGGACTCTAGAGAGAATTCAGTGATGCTTTACATAAAGTGCCCAGCAAAAGTCCCAATCACAATTTACAATAGTGCTCTTCCTCTTTTTTTTTTTTTAATCCTGCCAGTGCTGAACTTCTAAGTCTGGTATAGTATGTATTCAATGCATAATTATTTAGCATCTGCTCTGTATCAGGCTCTATGCTGAAGAAACAGAAAGAAAAGGACAGACATGGTCTTGCCCTTGTGGAGTCTTTCCTCTAATCAGCTCTTGTGTTTTTTTTGTGTGTGAATTTATTTCAGGTGAACAAGAGTTTCAACATAGATGGGAATTAAAGTCTCTCGCTGTCACTCCCAAAATTGGGGAAAAAGAAAACACACAGAATAAAATCACATTACCATGGGTTCCAATGTCAATAACTTGGGATTATTAATTTGTAAGTAGGAGCTACTGTTTCTTTCTTTGCTTTAGCTAATCTATACTAATAAAAGGGTAATATTCTAATTAGACTGGATGTCTTCTGGACAAAGCCACGGTGGCAGGGGCTGAGGCAGAGGTGGTTAGGGGTGATCAGGTCATCAGGGGAGCAGTTAGAGGCTGATCAGGCCGGCAGGGGAGCAGTTAGGGAGCAATAAGGTTGGCAGGGGAGAGCAGTTGGGGATGATCAGGCCAGCAGGGGGAAGCAGTTGGGGGTGATCAGGCCAGAAGGCAGAGACAGTTAGGGGTGATCAGGAAGGCAGGCAGAGAGGTTAGGGGCAATCAGGCAGGCAGGCAGAGGCATTAGGGGCGATCAGGCAAGCAGGCAGGTGAGTGGTTAGGAGCCAGGAGTCCCGGATTGTGAGAGGGATGTCCAACTGCCAGTTCAGCAGGGATTGGGCCTAAACCAGCAGTCGGACATCCCCCAAGCGATCCCAGATTAGAGAGGGTACAGGCCGGGCTGAGGGACACCCCTCCACTCCCCTGCACTAATTTTGTGCACCAGGCCTCTAGTGATGAATAATAATGATGATGATAATTTCTACAATGCATATGTGTGCCTGGTGCCATTGATTAGAATAGACTCCTATACTTACTATTGAAATAGTCACTAAGGCCTCCGTGAGGAGCTAGCATCTTTCTGGAAGGCTGGAAGACTGGCAAGCTAGTCAATAGAGCTACTACCTGTATGGATATGTTTACTTACCCTGAAAGTCTAAGTGGTCTAAATCTTATTCTTTTCTGCTTACCTGTTTTAACATATTACATATTACATATATATTTATTTACTTAACAGAAAAAAATCTTGACTTCTCAAAAAAGTTTCAGGCATAGGAAAGAACTATCAAATCACAGGAGTCTACCACTTTCACTCTTTAAAAACAAAAACGTATTTTTATTGATTTCAGAGAGGAAGGGAGAGGGAGAGATAGAAATATCAATGATGAGAGAGGATCGTTGATAGGCTGCTTCCTGTATGCCCCACACCGGGGTGGAGTCTGCAACCTGGCATGTGCCTGACAGAGAACTGAACCAAGATCTCCTGGTTCATACAATCACTGAGCTACACAGGCCTGGCTGCCACTTTCACTCTTCATTTACTTTTGCACGTTTTGCATTCTTAGAGCTCGTGGATATTCAAGATAATTATTTGCAAATATTTGCAAATATTGATTATTTCAATCAGAGAGAGATTTTCCTCAAAACTCATATTACATAACAATGCTTCCTCTCTCTAGTGAGGCATAAAGCTACAGGCTTTATGTTGTTGCCACATAATGAAGGAAAAATAATGCATATTTTCTTTAGTATCTTGCAGATATTTTTATTTTCTGTTTCATTAGCTGTTAACCTTCATGCTTCCCAGAAAAAGTTAGTGTTTGGATTTAAATTATGATGGTTTTACCTCATAATTTTTGTGTGTTTTTTCCTAATTATTTTTTTTTTTGGGGGGGGGGGGGGATGAGAAGTTTACATGGTTTGGACTCTATATAAGCTCTCAAAATATTTCAGAGCTCTTTTGCTTTAAAATAGCCCAGCATACTTAGAAAGAAGAGGGGCATTTCTTCTGGTAGTTATAACATTCAGTTAAAAAATAATTTTCCCCCAGAAAATTAGGATGCATATATTTTATTTATTTTTTCTAATTACACTTTTGTTCCAACAATAAAAAGAACCACAAAAAATACTCAAAAATTTGTAGAGAACCAAAAAAAAAAAAAGACCTGGAATAGCTGCAGCAATCTTTAGAAAGAAGAACAAGTTGGAGAGATCACAATACCAGATATCAAGCTGTATTACAAAGCCACTGTAATCAAAACAGCCTGGTACTGGCACAAGAACAAACATCTAGATCAACGGAACAGAACAGAGACCCCAGAAATCAACACAAGCTCAATTAATATTTGACAAAGGAGACAAGAACATACAATGGAGTCAAGACAGTTTCTTCAATAAATAGTGTTGGGAAAATTGGACAGATACATGAAAAAAAAAAAAAAAAAGAAACTAGACCGCCAACTTACTCCATACACAAGAATAAACTCAAAATGGATAAAAGACTTAAATGTATGTCATAAAACCATAAAAATCTTAGAAGAAACCATAGACAGCAAAATCTCAGACATCTCTCATAGCAATATATTTGTGAACACATCTCCTAGGGCAAGGAAAACTAAGGAGAAAATAAACAAATGAGATTGCATCAAAGTAAGAAACTTCTGCACAGTAAACAAACAAACAAACAAACAAAAACAACAACCATCAACAAAATGAAAAGGGAGCCCACTGTATGGGAGAACATATTTGGCAATGATACATCTGATAAAGGGTTAATATCCAAAATATATAAGGAACTCATACAACTTAACAAAAGGAAGACAAACAATCTAATTGAAAAATGGGTGATGGGCCTAAATAGACACTTCTCCAAAATGGACATACATATGGCCAAGAGACATATGAAAAAAATGTTCAAACTCACTGATCATCCGAGAGATGCAAATTAAAACGACAATGAGTTATCACCTCACACCTGTCAGAATGGCTACCATCAACAAATCAACAAATGACAAGTGCTGGCGAGGATGTGGAGAAAAGGGAACCTTAGTACACTGCTGGTGAGAATGCAGACTGGTGCAGCCACTGTGGAAAACAGTATGGAATTTCCTCAAAAAATTAAATATGGAACTGCCATTTGACCCAGTGATCCCACTTCTAGGAATGTATCCTAAGAAATCCGAAACACCAAGCAGAAAAAATGTATGCACCCTTATGTTCATAGAAGCACAATTTACAATAGCTAAGATCTGGAACAGCCCAAGTGCCCATAAGTACATGAGTGGATAAAAAAGCTGTAGAACAATTACACCATGGAATACTAGTACTCTACTGCAATAATAATACTTTTAAAAAAGGATCTCTTACCCTTTGAGACAGCATGGAGGGATCTGGAGAGTATTATGCTGAGCGAAATAAGCCAGTCAGAGGAAGACAAGTAAAAACAGAACAAAACAAAAACACACACACAAAGAAATAAGTGTAGACTTCTGTTTCTCTTGGTGCATTTTAGTGCTCCAGGAGATAACAGATGGATGAGGGAGAGTTTATATTTTTCTTAGTTATTGTTCCAAAATCTCACCCCAGGCCCAAGAAATGATATATTAGTTTATTTTATGAACTATATTTTCCCAACCAAAGGCTTTGAGCTTTAGAAAGTTATTTCAAAGACCAGCAGGAACCCGAGATGATGCAAAAATATATATATATATATAACAAAATAAATTAATCTGGAAGAACATTTGAAATTTTAATTTCACACTTCTTCTTATTTATTCAAATCAATTCTATTCAACAAATCTCTATCAAACCCCTGGTATAAGCCAGGCAGATATAAATGAATAAGATGGACAATTTAAACTGACAGTATTTTCTACAGGTTTTCCCCTTTCCACTGGGGATATATGTATATATCATTAGAAAGAGAGATGTTTGGTAGAGAGGAAACACCACTGGATGACTTTTAACATTTGCTTCTCGACTGTAAGGCAGGGTTAGCCAACATCCCTCATCACAAGAGGATTAGAATGGGGGAAGAGGTGGATGAATAAGGCTAGTCCAAGTTCACCAAGTTGGAGACTTTGGTAGGATCAACTCTTAGCTTTGTTAAGTGCACGTGGCTTCCTCTACAGGTTAACCGTGAATAGTTTCCTTCTTTGCTTTTTCTGATACTGTGCTTCTTTGACCACTGCTGCCAGTCTTGGGGATGGATTTCTGATCCACGTGCTTCTCAACCAGCTATGTAATGCCCTTAGGAAGCTATATTAGTGTCCCAGATGGAGGAGCAACCCTGTCCCAAACCAGCGATAAGGGATGATCTCTGCTGGTAGATCTGACAATGAACTCAGATCATCTTATTCATTTATATCTGCCTGGCTTATACCAGGGGTTTAATAGAGATTTGTTGAATAGAATTGATTTGAATAAATAAGAAGAAGTGTGAAATTAAAATTTCAAATGTTCTTCCAGATTAATTTATTTTGTTATATATGTGTTTTTTGCATCATCTCGGGTTCCTGCTGGTCTTTGAACTTTCAAAAGTACATTTGATAACATACACAATTCTCAAGATACCTTGGTTGTAAATTGAGTGAGACAACTTCAGAGCACAATGAAGGTAATATATTTTATTCATTTAATGTGACTTTTGGATGAGTTTGACAAAAATGCCAAGACTTTGGCTGGTCTTTCAAAGACTATCATCAATAAAGGATAGCATGTAATTAGTGATTTTAAATTTTTCATTATAGTCCTCTATATTTTCCATCTTTCGATAATAAACATAAATTAGTTTTGTGATTAGAAACAAATAAAAAATTTATTATAGAAAGAAGAAAATCATCACCACCATCAACAAACTTACCTTGGTCATTTTCCATCATGTTCCCTTATGAAAATTGCAAAAATAAGTATGACTATCTCTTGCTCATCTAAAACATACGCTGTGGGTTTCTGATATGTCTGGTCACTGGCAATTTCTTTTAAGTATTTCCGTCAGCCTGGCAGTGTAGTAGGTGGGTTGCAAGGCGAGGTACCATGTGGTGAAGAGGAACAATGTTTGGACTTGAAGTCACAGGACCTAGATTAGAGTTCTTTATCTTTCCTTGTCTATTTTTAATGGCCTTGGACCACTCCTTGATAACTGTAGCATCTGTTTTCTCAATTGAGGTGGGCCTAATAATATACCCCTATCTACCAAACAGAGTCTCTGAAAAGAAGTATCAAATATTTTGCAAGCTGTAAAATGCTATAGCCATGTGAGTTACTTTAAAGGACAATTATTCATAGTCATAAATCCTGCTCAGTGACTTAAGGTAAGGGGCCTTGTTTTAGAGATATGTTTATTGTGCAATCAGCAAAGAGGCCCTTTTGAAATGTTAACATATAGATAGGCAGTTAGACACATATAACTGGAAATAGTCAAATTGTAATATCTATCCTTCCCCAGGTTTTATATCTGGAAAGGCAGTTGTCATGTTTCATAATAAGGATGGTATTTACATCTATAAATTCCCTTTCAAATGCTCACACCTCCCAACTGCTTTGCTACCAGCAATTTATTTTTTAGGCAGTTTTATTCTGATGACAATGGCTTAGTTGAGCACTTTGGAGTTGCTGTCTGAGAATGATATAGAAGAGTATTAAACATTGTATTGTACTTCTGATGCTTTTTAAAGATTTTGTTTTCTGCCTGCAATTCAATTTTTCATTTTAGAAATTTTCTCCTGCTCTTCTCATATTGATTTCATTTTGTAGCACCATTAAAGAAGTGTTCAATGGAAAGCCTTTTTGAAATGAAAGTAGATAAGTATATATTTATACATCTATGCATTTTTTTCCCAATGCACTTACTTTTAGTGTAAGACTATTATATAATGATTAATTTGCTACTCAAATTCTAATTTCAGCTGAATCAATAGGCACATTTTATTGATTTTTGAGCATTTAGGTCATTAGTAGTTCCATGAATGTTAGCCATAATTCACCTTTAAGTTTACAATGTTAAAATTATTTAAAATTACTTACATTTATTTTCCATATAATATTTATAATAGAAATTCTCATTTGGGATATTCTTTTTTCTTTTAAAAGCAACTTTGAGATAATTGTCTGGGTGTGCAATTACATTTTTGCACTGAAGAAGGTTTTAATGTCTGGCTATATCTTTTTTAAAAATATATTTTATTGATTTTTTTACAGAGAGGAAGGGAGATGGATAGAGAGTTAAAAACATCGATGAAAGAGAAACATCGATCAGCTGCCTCCTGCACACTCCCCACTGGGTATGTGCCTGCAACCAAGGTACATGCCCTTGACCAGAATCGAACCTGGGACCCTTCAGTCTGCAGGCTGACGCTTTATCCACTGAGCCAAACCAGTCAGGGCTGGCTATATCTTAAAATGGGTTACTTTGGTAAAAAGATACCTTCCCTCTTTATTTGTAGAAATTTTACTACATATTTCCTTCCACCACAGTATTTTATTCTTTTCCTAAACACTCTTCATCTGGTATTATGCTAGCTAATTTATATATATATACTAGAGGCCCAGTGTACGAATTCATGCACAGGTGGGGTCCCTTGGCCTGCCTGGTGATCGAGGCCTATGGGAGAGCTGGCCAGGTGGAGGGAGGGACCGAGGGAGGTTGGCTGCTGGCCCCACCCCTGATCCAGGCCCCATCGGCGTGGAGGCAGGCCGCAGAGGGAGGGGTCGTGGGTGGTTTGCCAGCCAGCCCCACCCTAGATTGAGGTGGGGGGCAATAAGGGGCAGGGCCATCCTGGGTGAGGGGCTTTGGGCCAATTGGGGTGGGGGGTTGATCGGGGTCAGGAACAGCTCAAGGAGGGGCCATGGGAGGTTGGCTGCCGTCCCCACCCCTGATTGGGGCCCCATTGGGGCCGGGCTGACAGGGGGGCCACAGGAGGTTGGCCGGCGCTGCCCTTGATGGAAGGCTGATTGGGTGTAGTGCTGGCTGAGGGGAGGTGTGGGCAGTTTGCCAGCCAGCCCTGCCCCCAATGAGGGGTGGGGCCAGCCAGGGGGAGGGGCTGTGGGCCAATCGGAGTGGGGGGACTGATCAGGGGTGGGGCCGGCCAGGGGGAAGGGCTGCAGGAGGTTGGCCAGAAGGCCCCACCCCTCATTGGGCCGGTTGGTCAGCAGCAGTGGGCGTCATAGAGACCAGTCGTTCCTGTGTTCTGGTCGCTGGCTATATATATATATATCTCACTAGATAGTAAGGTCTGTAGAAAAAGGAAAATTTTTGGTCTATCAGGTTCACTGCTGTATTCCTACATATAGCATAGTGCCTAATAAGTAACAAAGCACTTCTTTTAAATGAATTAATGAAGGAGCCATCTATCTTATCTAATAAAGGAGAAACATGGTAATTAGCATATGACTGCTACCCTTCCCATTGGCTAATCAGGGTGATATGCAAATTAACTGCCAGCCAAGATGGCGGCCGGCAGCCAGGCAGCTGGAAGCGAACATGAGGCTTGCTTGCTTCAGTGACAGAGGACTCCAACGTTTCCCACCTGCTGCTGCCGGCCTCTGAGCTGGCAGTTTGAAACATTGTAACAAATATAGAAGCTAAACAAAACCCCAGAAACCAGCTTTCAGCCAGCCGGGATCTCAGAGCTGGAGTTATACATTGTTTCAATTATAGAACGCAAACAAACCAGATACCTGCTTTCAGCAGCAAAAGCCTCAGAGCTAGAGCCAGAGCTAAAGCTGGCCCAGAATAAAAAGAAAAAAAGGAGCGGTTGGGAGCTTCAGTCACCCGCCAGCCTGAAAGCAGCCCTCACCCCCTCAGCCAGACTGGCCAGGCACCCCAGTGGGGACCCCCACCCTGAAGGGTGTGTGACTAGCTGCAAACAGCCATCATCCCCTCATCCAGGCTGGCCAGGCACCCCAGTGGGGACCCACACCCTGATCCAGGACACCCTTCAGGGCAAACCAGCTGGCCCCCAGGCCTCTATCCTATATAGTAAAAGGGTAATATACCTCCCAGCACCGGGATCAGCAGAGCCGCGAGGCCTCCTGGCACCAGATCAGCGTCACAGGGGGCAGCGCCCCAACCTCCCGATCCACCTTGCTCTGTGTGTAACTGGGGGCGGTGCCCTAACTCCCCTATCGGCCCTACTCTGTGAGTGACAGGGGGGAGCTCCTCAACCCTTTGATCGGCCCTGCTCTGTGCGTGACAGGGGGGAGTTCCCCAAACCCCTGATGGGCACGGCTCTGTGCGTGACAGGGGGGAGCTCCTCAACCCCCTGATTGGCCCTGCTCTGTGCGTGACAGGGGGTGGTGCCGCAACCTCCCCATGGACCCTGCCTTGAGTGTGACGGGGGCGGTGCCCCAACCCCCCAATCGGCCCTACCCTGAGCGTGACTGAGGGTGGCATTGCAACCTCCCGATCCGCCCTGCTCTGTGCATGACAGGGGGTGGTGCCTCCACTCCCCAATCAGCCCTGCTCTGAGCCCGATCAGGGGCTGCACCTAGGGATTGGGCCTGCCCTCTGCCACCCAGGAGCAGGCCTAAGGCAGCAGGTCGTTATCTCCTGAGGGGTCCCAGACTGTGAGAGGGCACAGGCCGGGCTGAGGGACCCTGCCTTCCCCCCTGAGTGCACAAATTTTTGTGCACCGGGTCTCTAGTCTATATATATAAAAGGCTAATATGCAAAGTGTCCCCTCAGGAGTTCCACCGTGAGACCGGGAGTTTGATTGCTTGCTATGACGTGCGCTGACCATCAGGTGGTGGCACGGAACATAGGAAGGCCCCGGCTGGCAGCTGGCAGCTGGGGAAGGAAGGCCCCAGCTGACAGCCAGAAGCTGAGAAGGGAGGCCCCACTGGCAGCCAGAATGCCCCCATCTGCCCTGATCGCCGGCCAGGCATAGGGACCCTACCCGTGCACACATTTCATGCACCAGGCCTCTAGTAAACTATAAGAGACAAGGGAAAGGATGAACATATAAATACATGAAAATTTAATCCAAATGACTATGCAAATGTTATGTTAAAAAATAAAACCCTGAAGTACATTGGAGAAAATATTTATAAATATTGTCCAGACCGTGCCATGATTGCTGTTTTTCTATGTAAGGAGGAACACCTTGGTTCCCATTCGAAAACTAGTCTTTCCACTGAAACTAGCAAAATTTAGCCCCATCTGTCATTGTGGTGCACAGTGAAAGAGACAGAGAACACATAGGGCTTAAGTCGTGTGAGGGAAACTCAGCTCCAAGAAAACAGACAGGGGAAGCAGTCCCTGCACAGTCCCACTGAGGAGGCTGAAGGAGAGCAGAGCCTCCAAAGTAGCATATTTATAGTCTCTGCTCACAGAGGACTTTGAATAAGTGCCTAAAGAAAGACAATGAATCATCCACAAATAGTTATAAGGCTCTGATTAAGTTTAAGAAAGGAATAGCCTAGTGTATTTATCAAGAAGAGGAAGAAGAAATACCCAGAAGAGAGTTCAGTAAGTAGTTGGTGAATTCAGAGCAAACAAAAATGGATAAACATACTTTTAGGGCATGCATTAAGGCCTCCTTCCATATTTCCACAGTGTGCATTTAATCCTTCTTTAAAATAATCCATTCATGTGTACAAGGTGGGACAGGGGATGGGGTGAGAGGGAGCAGGCAAAGAGGGGGGAATGGGAGAAATCTGTAATAGTGCAACAATAAGACATACAAAAAATAAATAAAATGAGCATACAGCAAACAAATAAACATAAAAAATTCATTTTCATGTTAAATTCCCAAATTAAACAAGTAAATACAACTTCTACATGTGTTATTTTTTTTTTTATTTTTCGCTAAAAGTATTACAAAGTGTATTACATAAGTGTCCTTTTTTCCCCCCCGCCCTTGACAGACCCCTGCCCTCCCTTACCCCCCAGTGTCTTATGTCCATTAGTTATGGTTATATGGATGCATACCAGACCTTCGGTTGATCTCTTAATCCCCTCCCTCCTCCCCCCCAACCCTCCCTGGCCTTCCCGCTGCAGTTTGACAATCAGTTTGAGGCAGCTCTGCCTCTGTATCTATTATTGTTCAAAAGTTTGTAATGGTCTTTATTATCCATGAATGAGTGAGATCATGTGGTATTTTTCCTTCATTGACTGGCTTATTTCACGTAGCATAATGCTCTCCAGTTCCATCCATGCTGTTGCAAATGGTAAGAAATCCTTCTTTTTTACAGCAGCATAGTATTCCATCGTGTAGATGTACCACAGCTTTCTAATCCATTCATCTACTGATGGGCACTTAGGCTGTTTCCAGATCTTAGCTATGGTGAATTGTGCTGCTATGAACATCGGGGTGCATATATCCTTTCTGATTGGTGTTTCTGGTTTCTTGGGATATATTCCTAGAAGTGGGATCACAGGGTCAAATGGGAGTTCCATTTCCAATTTTTTGAGGAACCTCCATACTGCCTTCCATAGTGGCTGCACCAGTCTGCATTCCCACCAGCAGTGCACAAGTGTTCCTTTTTCTCCACATCCTCTCCAGCACTTGTCGTTTGTTGATTTGTTGATGATGGCCATTCTGACAGGTGTGAGATGGTACCTCATTGTTGTTTTGATTTGCATCTCTCGGATGATTAGTGACTTTGAGCATGTTTTCATATGTCTCTTGGCTTTCTGAATGTCCTCTTTTGAAAGGTGTCTATTTAGATCCTTGGCCCATTTTTTGATTGGATTGTTTATCTTCTTTTTGTTAAGTTGTATGAGTTCCCTATAAATTTTGGAGATTAAGCCCTTATCAGATATGACGTTGGCAAATATGTTTTCCCACGAGGTGGGTTTTCTTGTTGTTTTGTTGATGGTTTCTTTTGCTGTGCAGAAGCTTTTTATTTTGATGTAGTCCCATTTGTTCAGTTTCTCTTTAGTTTCAACTGCCCTAGGAGCTGTATCAGTGAAGAAATTGTTTTGGCATATGTCTGAGATTTTGCTGCCTTTGTATTCTTCTAGAATTTTTATGGTTTCCTGTCGTACATTTAAGTCCTTTATCCATTTTGAGTTTATTCTTGTGTATGGTGTAAGTTGGTGGTCTAGTTTCATTTTCTTGCATATATCTGTCCAATTTTCCCAACACCATTTATTGAAGAGACTATCTTGGCTCCATTGTATGTTCATGCCTCCTTTGTCAAAAATTAATTGAGCATATTGGTTCGGGCTAATTTCTGGACTCTCTATTCTATTCCACTGATCTATATGTCTGTTCTTGTGCCAGTACCAGGCAGTTTTGAGAACAGTGGCTTTGTAATACAGCTTGATATCTGGCATTGAGATCCCACCTACTTTGTTTTTTCTCAGGATCGCTGCAGCTATTCGGGGTCTTTTTTTATTCCAGATGAATTTTTGGAGAGTTCGTTCTAGATCCTTGAAGAAGGCCATTGGTATTTTAATGGGAAGTGCGTTGAATGTATAGATTGCTTTGGGTAATATGGACATTTTAATGATGTTGATTCTACCAATCCAAGAACATGGTATGTTCTTCCATCTGTTTATGTCTTCCTCTATCTCTTTTTTCAACGTCCTATAGTTTTCTGAGTAGAGGTCTTTTACCTCTTTAGTTAAGTTTATTCCTAGGTATCTTAATTTTTGGGGTGCGATGGTAAATGGGATTGTTTTTATAATCTCTCTTTCTGAAAGTTCACTATTGGTATATAGAAATGCCTCGGATTTCTTGGGGTTAATTTTGTATCCTGCTACATTGCCAAATTCATGTATTAAGTCTAGTAGTTTTTTGATGGAGTCTCTAGGGTTCTGTATGTATAATATCATGTCATCTGCAAATAAGGACAGTTTTACTTCCTCTTTTCCAATTTGGATGCCTTTTATTTCTTCTTCTTGTCTAATTGCAGTGGCTAATACTTCCAGGACTATGTTGAACAGGAGTGGAGAGAGTGGACATCCCTGTCTTGTTCCTGTTCTTAGGGGAAATGGTGTTAGTTTTTGTCCATTGAGTATGATGTTGGCTGTGGGCCTGTCATATATGGCTTTTATTATGTTGAGGTATGATCCTTCTATTCCCACCTTGCTGAGAGTTTTTATCAAAAATGGGTGTTGGATTTTGTCAAATGCTTTTTCTGCATCAATTGATATGACCATGTGGTTTTTTTCTTTCAATTTGTTTATGTGATGTATCACGTTTATTGATTTACGGATGTTGTACCATCCTTGCATCCCTGGGATAAATCCTACTTGGTCATGGTGTATGATCCTTCTGATGTACTGCTGGATCCGATTTGCTAAGATTTTGTTGAGGATTTTGGCGTCTATGTTCATGAGGGATATTGGCCTGTAATTCTCTTTCATTGTGTTGTCTTTACCTGGTTTTGGTATTAGGGTGATGCTAGCTTCATAAAATGTGTTTGGAAGTGTTCCATCCTCTTGGACTTTTTGTAGTAATCTGAGGAGGATAGGTTTCAGTTCTTCCTTAAAAGTTTGGTAAAACTCCCCTGAGAAGCCGTCTGGTCCTGGGCTTTTGTTTGCTGGAAGCTTTTTGATGACTGCTTCAATTTCTTCCATCGTTATTGGCCTATTGAGATTTTTAGATTCTTCCTGATTGAGTTTTGGAATGTTGTATTTTTCTAGGAATTTGTCCATTTCCTCCAGATTGTCTAGTTTGTTGGAGTAGAGTTGTCCGTAGTATTGTTTAACAATCATTTGTATTTCTTTGGGGTCTGTTGTTATTTCGCCTCTATCATTTCTGATTTGGTTTATTTGGGACCTCTCTCTTTGCTTCTTGGTGAGCCTGGCTAGGGGTTTGTCAATCTTGTTTATCCTTTCAAAGAACCAGCTCTTGGTTTCATTGATTTTCTGTATTGTTTTTTTGGTCTCTATTTCATTGATTTCTGCTCTAATCTTTATTATCTCCTTCCTTCTGCTCACTCTGGGCTTTTCTTGTTGCTCTCTTTCTAATTCTTTGAGTTGTAGAGTTAGATGATTAACTACCATTTTTTCTTGTTTTTTGAGGTAGGCCTGTAGAGCTATAAACTTCCCTCTCAGGACTGCTTTCATTGTGTCCCAGAGGTTTTGGATTGTTGTGTTTTCATTGTCATTAGTGTCCAGGATGTTTTTAATTTCTTCTTTGATGTCATCGGTAACCCAATCAATATTTAATAACATGCTATTCAGCTTCCAAGTGTTTGAGTATTTTGGGTTGTTTTTATTGTGGTTTATTTCTAACATTATGCCATCGTGGTCTGAGAAGATGCTTTTTATGATTTCAATCTTCTTGAATTTGTGGAGACTTTGCTTGTGACCCAATATGTGGTCTATTTTTGAATATGTCCCATGAGCACCTGAGAGGAATGTATATTCCGCAGCTGTGGGGTGAAGTGTTCTGAAGATGTCAATTAAGTCCATCTGATCTAGTGAGTCATTTAGGATTGCTGTTTCTTTGCTGAGTTTTTGTCTAGCGGATTTATCCAGTGATGTTAGTGGTGTATTAAAGTCCCCTACTATGATTGTATTGTTGTCGATCTCTCCCCTGATACCTTCCAGGAGTTTTCTTATGTATGTGGGTGCTCCTGCATTGGGTGCATATATGTTTATCAGGGTTATATCCTCTTGTTGTATTGATCCCTTTAGTATTATGAAGTGGCCTTCCTTATCTCTGGTTATGGCCTTCACTTTGAGGTCTATTTTGTCGGATATAAGTATTGCTACCCCAGCTTTTTTTTCATTTCCATTTGCCTGAAAGATATTTTTCCATCCCTTCACTTTCAGTCTGTGTGAGTCCCTTCTAATGAGGTGGGTCTCTTGTAGACAGCAAATGTATGGGTCATGTTTTTTTATCCATTCAGCCACTCGATATCTTTTGATTGGACCATTTAGTCCATTTACATTTAAAGTTATTATTGAAAGGTACTTGTTTGTAGCCATTTCTATTTTTTTGTGGCTGCTTTCTTTCTGGGCTTTTTATTTCTTCTTTTTACACCAGTCCCTTTAGCATTTCTTGCATTGCTGGCTTGGTGGTGATGAACTCCCTTAGCCTTTTTTTGTCTGTGAAGCTTCTTATTTCCCCTTCAATTTTGAATGATAGCCTTGCTGGATAGAGTATTCTTGGATTCAGTCCTTTGCTTTGCATCACTTTGTAGATTTCCGTCCATTCTTTTCTGGCCTGATGTGTTTCTGTTGAGAAATCGTTTGATAATCTGATGGGGGACCCTTTGTAGGTAACTCTCTGTTTCTCTCTTGCAGCCTTTAAGATTCTCTCTTTGTCTTGTACATTTGCCATCGTTATTATGACGTGTCTTGGTGTCGGTCTTTTGGGGTTCATCTTGCCTGGGACTCTCTGTATTTGTGTAACTTTTTTCTTCCCCATATCTGGGAAGTTTTCTGTCATTATTTCTTCAAATAGATTTTCTAATCCTTGCTGCTCTTCTTGTCCTTCTTGCAGCCCTATTATGCGTATGTTACTTCGTTTCATGTTGTCCTGAAGCTCCCTTAGGCTCTCCTCCTGTTTTTTAATTCTTTTCTCCAGTTGCTGTTCAGATTGAGCTTGTTTCTCTGCCTTATCTTCTAACTCACTAATTCGGTCTTCTGCTTCTTCTAGTCTGCTGTTGAAACTTTCCATGGTGTTTTTGATTGTAGCTATATCACTTTTCATTTCTTCCTGATTCTTGCATAGGTTGTTGATTTTCTCATCCATCCGGTGAATGAATTGTACAACCATCATTCTGAATTCTTTTTCTGTCATGTTGCACGCTTCAGCTTCATTAATTTCCTTTCTTGGTGATTCTTCATTGTCTTTCCTCTGGGTATTGTGTCGTCTCTTCATTCTGATTATCTCCTGATGGTTCAAAGGTTGAGTTGCGTGGGCCTGGGCCGTGCGCAGTGGGAGGCTCCCACCACCCTAGTGTCACTGAAGAGCTCTGACACTAAGATGTGTGGTTGTTGTTGGTTGGTGGGAACCAGGTACATGTGTTATTATAGTTCTTTATCTACACTAGGTAGACAGATCCTGTCTGTCTATTGCAATTGGTCAAACATGATTCTAGATGTTCCTCGGAAGGTTTTTTAAAATGGAATTGTGTTCAAGTCGGTAGACTTTGAGTAAAGCAGACTGCCCTCCATAATGTGAGAGAGGTTCATCCAATCAGTTAAAGGTGTTTAGAAAAAGACTGATTGCCCTTGAGGAAAAGGGCATTCTGCTAGGAAACTACCTTTTGTCTTGAACTTTGGCTCTTTACTGGATCTCCACCCTGCAGCCTGCCCTGCAGGTTTTGGCCTTGCCTCCACAGTTGTGTAAACCAATTCCTTGAAATAAATATGTCTCTTTCTCTCTAACTAATACAACTAATGAGAGAGAGAGAGAGAGAGAGAGAGAGAGAGAAGATTAAAAATAAAAATTACTACATTAACACAAAAGAATCATAAAAGAGTTCCTTTTATCTCTTGTGAAATGGGCATCAACAATTACTCATAGTGTGGCTATGAAAATCAAGTGGGTACAGATCTGCTAAAATATGTTTAAACCCCTTAGCACTAAATAATGGAGCAGTTCTTAAAATTAGTTTTTCATTACTATTAGTAACTCTGTTCTAGTTTCCATTCTATTTTTTTAAAAAGTACTCATTTCCTATTATTATGCTCAGTAATACAGCCCTTCTCTGAGTCATAGCCATAATATTCTTGACAGAGTGATTCAAGACAGCATGTCTAATTTCTCAAACTTGAGAGAAGCTTTTGGTGCAGAATAAACAAGAAACACGGGAATCAGTAAGAAATAAAAACACCAAAGTTTTAAGGCCCCAAATAAAAAATGGTTTTAAGTGAATATAGATGAATGCATAAAACAGATACAGTGAATAGTAATACATGGAAATAATGTATGTTGCATTATAGGTTGTTTTTCTAAATATCCAACTTTTCAATAAATAGCTATTTTAATAACCTCTGTGTTCAAAGAATCCAGTGCCCTGTGAAATGAAAATTCTGAAATAAGCAACCGTTCTATATTTTCTATTTCTCTTGAGAAAGTCATGAGCTGACCCCTATTGCTCTAATGTAGAGGATATGAGGGCAGGCCCTCTCACCCCAGCCAGCTAACTCTGTTGTGTAATGATTTTCCTCTTGGCCAACCCTTACAATGAATATAACAACTCAATTTTAGTGCCACAGGCTAAAAAGGACTCCAGTGTCACTGGAGTTTTCTTTTTCCACAGAGCTTAGAAAATATCTAAGGGGATATTTTCTGGTTTTATCTGCATTTGTATTCTGCTCAGGTAATAGGAAAAATCTATCTGCTGTAGAAGCTGTTACAAAAGTACAAAAGATGCAAGGTTAGAACATATATTTAAAAAATAACACAAAAAGGGAAAACAAAATGGTCTATTGGTTTTGCGCCCTAAGGGCTTCCAACATAATAATCAAGCATGCCTTGCAAGATCAAATTGTGCCTTCAGAGAAGTGCAGTGGTGTGCCCTGGAGTTGACTGTGGCAGAGTTTCCCGTGGCAGAGTTGAACAATTTCCAGGGTGGCCCCCAAATTTCCTGCCTCTTTGTGTACACACCTGGCATGAACATGATGGACTGTACTCTGTGATGAGGTACTGTTATATGGCATGGTTGACCAGTTAACTGTAAAATAGGAAGATTATATGGGTGGGACTGGCCTGGTCACAGAAGCTCTTTAAAAGCAGAGTGCTTTCTCTGGCTGAATGAAGAAGAATAAGCCAGTAATGAGAAGCAGGGAAAGTTTGAATCATAATTTCTGGCTAAACAATGGAGGGGGCTAGATGGCAAGAAAGGGATGTTGTCTTCTAGGAGCTGAGAGCAGCCCCTGCCTGTCAGTCAGCTAGGAGAGAGGAAACTTAGTAAAATAGCCACGAACACCTGACATCTGCCAACAGCAAGAATGAGCTTGGAAGTCATTTCCCACTGAACTCCCAGAAAATTACTCATCCTGGCTGATAACTGGATTTTGGCTTTGTGAGTCCCTCAGTGGAGAACCCAGAGATGTGGTGTTGGACTTCTAAGCCATACAATTGTCCCTTAATAACTGTGTGTTGCTTTTAGCCCTTAAATCTGTGATGATTTGCTATGCAGTAATAGAAAAACTAATACACATGGCTTGGATCACCCAAAAGAGTTTTTATCCCTTCTTTTACATACATTAATTCATTTGTGCACATACTCATTCATTTCCAACGCAGTCATTAAATGTCTACTATGTGCCCGGGCTTTACGCTTTATCACGAGTTTTTAACTTATAGGGTAATGTCATGACCCAAATCCTGAAGACACTGTCATTAGGATTCTAGAATGTAAATTGTCTACTCTCTTTGAATATTATTAAACACAGATAATGTAGACACTCTTCAAGTTGGGAAACCTTAAAAAAATTCAATGTGTAGTTTTGTGGCTCATTTAGAAAGCTTGATGGGCCAGATGAAAAGCTGTAGGTATCTCCCATACTTGAAAATGAAGGCAGTAGATGACAGCATTTCAGCCTAATTGTTTTGGCTGTCTCACAGGCTTATTGAACTACCCTTTTAGTTTTCCAGATATCAATGACTATCATGCCTGGAAATGTCAAATACAGTGTCCCAGGAAAATTTCATCAATGTTCCTTCTCAGAGGTGGGGAAGCAAACAGGAACCTGCCTAGGGGTTTGCTGTCAGATCATTCTCCCCAGGTGTGTGTGTCCTGATGTCCACCTGATCAGTTATGCAAATCACATGCCTTTGGGGAAATGAAAACCATGATGTCCTCTGAATTTTGCTTATTAGACTGAGAGACAGCAAATGAGCACACACAGCTCAACATAACGTTATTCTTTAGCAAGAGAAAAAAAAAATGGGTGGCCCAAAGCCAGATATTTGAAGGCACTTGCAGGTAGCTGATGGGACAAAATATGAACTGATTCCTACACAGATATATTCATCAGCCTTTACCCATCTCTTCAGGGAAACCTGGAAGGTCTCTCTTCTCTCTTTCCTCTTTCTCCCTGCCCCCCTCTTCCCTTTCTCTCTTTTACATTCTTTCTTTCCTCTCTCCTTCCCTTTGTTAGTGGTACCTACGATATAGTCCCATTCTGAGACTGCATTTCTTCTCATTTTCACATTCTCTTTCTTACCCATCTGACTTTAATCTCTTATGTAATAATTAGAAACCTGGTGCACGAAATTCGTGCACGGGTAGGGTCCCTAAGCCTGGCCAGTGATCAGGGCTGATCTGGGCCTTCCGGCTGCTGGCCAGGGCCTTCCTTCTGGCTGCTGTTTGGGGCCTCCCTTCCCCAGCTGCTGGCTGCTGGACATGGTCTGCCTTCATTCCACACCACACCCTGGTGGTCAGCACACATCATAGCAAGCAATCGAACTCCTGATCTCCATGTCGAACTCCCAAGGGGACACTTTGCATATTAGCCTTTTATATATATAGATGACTTTAATTTTATGATAGTCTAGACATCTCTTCTCACCTACAAACGCAATTATCTGCCTTCCCTGGAATTTCTCCTTCATGCATCATAATCACACCATAACCAACAGTTCCCAAGGCAGCATGACTTTGTCTTTGGCAAGTACTCCTCCTCCTTGGTTCCCTGACTCAGTAACTGCATGTTACAGGCAGATATGGTACTTAGCACTGACTCCTCCCATTCCATTAATCCTCTCTTGTTTTATCTATTTGGCATCCAAACCTGCTTTTTGTTTTCTAAGCCAATATGGCTCAAAGTGTGGTCCCTGGGTCAGTAGCATCCACATCCCCTGAAACTTGTTAGAAAACAAATCCTCAGGCTTCATGCCAGATCCAGAGTCAGAAACTCCAGAGGTGGGGCTTGTGATTCATGGCGATGTCATCTCTCATCACTTATCACTCACATCCTGCAAAAGGCTCTAAACCAGCGGCTCTCAACCTGTGGGTCGCGACCCCTTTGGTGGTCGAACGACCCTTTCACAGGGGTCGCCTAAGACCATCCTGCATATCAGATATTTACATTATGATTCATAACAGCAGCAACATTACAGTTATGAAGTAGCAATGAAAATAATTTTATGGTTGGGTCACAACATGAGGAACTGTATTTAAAGGGCCAGAAGGTTGAGAACCACTGTAAACTGATCTCTCAGCCTCTGGAGTTTACCTTCTCCATTTGCAGTTCTAATTGTCTCATTCTCCTGCTGAAAATTCTATATTGGCCATCCGTCTTTTGGATAAAATTTAAAAAAAACATAAATTCAAAATTACCAGAGATCTGCCTCTTGCCTCCTTCTCTAGCTTTATTGTATCTCGCCTTTCCTTTCTCCCACCCTTTGGAACACAAGCTCATTTAATACTTGGGCAATAAGTAAAGATATGTCCTTCTGGAGTGCCCAAACTCTCTTGAATCTCTGGGAGCCTTGCAGGAAGTAATTTTCTCTCTCTCCCCTTTCCTATTCCCTATATCAAATTTGGGTTTCTTCTCAGTGTTCTCTATCCCTCTGTGTCACACCAATAATTGCTGCATTTTTAAAGTTAACCCCCTTTGTTTCTTGAAAGATGTACAGCAATTTTGAAATGCAAAATATAGTATTTTTGCATTGGAGCAAAATGCAATGCTTTCTGGGAGCAAACACAAGAAAATATTCATAGTTGTTCTCTCTAGTGGGGTTAGGATGGGGAGATCTACCTGCACTCTTGATTTGTTACCATAAGCATGCTTTATTTTTATTACCTAAAAGTAAATTTAAAAATTAAAACACACCAGTTACAGGGTATGTGGATGTGTGTGTAGGGAAAAGACAGAGATGTTAAAGGACCAAAAACTGTGCAAAAAAAAAAAAAGAAAAACAAGGTTTGAAATAAATAAGAACTGGGGAAAGAGGATAAAATGCATATCTTACTCTAGTTTTTACAAAACTAGTTTTTGTCAACCTTCAGAAATGTATGGAAGCCTTTTAAACATACAATTTTCTCTTAATCTCCTTCCTTCTGTTTTCAAATTAATTTTATTTTTTCCTCATTTAAATATGAATAAATGAACAAGGTATATGAGATGGTGGCATGATTCAGTCTAACGAATCATATATATAGTTTATTAATCTTAAGTAACTTACTAGTACATGTAGGCACCTACGCAGGGAATGGCAGAACTGGGTTTTGAACCAAGGAGTAGGGTTGCAGTATCTGCATTGTTCTTACACAGCTAACAAGTTAAACATAAACACAATTACAAAGCCAACTGATTTCAAACTAACCTTAATCATTTAGAGGCCTGGTGCACAAATTCATGCACGAATGGGGTCCCTTGATATGGCCTGTGGGGATTGGGCTGAAACTGGCAGTCCAACACTGCCTGCCACTCCTGCCTGACGCTCCTGCTCATCCCAGACTCGCTGCGCCTGTCATAGGCTCGCGCCCAGTCAGTCCTGATTGGGAGAGGCTCACTCATTCATTAATATGACACATGCTGATGCTTTGCTGAAACGAAATTGCCTTTTACAATGTGACTACAGAACAGAACTCCACTCCATATGGAACAAACTCACATTAATGTGAGCTGGCTTGGTTGTGCCATGGCTGTGGGCTGTGTGCTGATGCTAATTCTCTCACCACCTTCTGAATGACTTAAAATCTTCATTTGTAGAGTTGTTTTAACACATTTGGCCTTTATGTAGACCAAACATGTCATTTACAGTTAATGTTAGCCTTCTTTATTTTCTCACTACCTCATGTCAGTAGGACGCGGTGCCAACACAAACAGTACAAACAGACCCTGCAATCACAGGGCATTTATCAAAAAAAAGATGTCATCTAGTGATCCTCTAGTAGGGGTAAGTAATGATGGCCTGTGGGCCAAATCTGTTAGACACCTATTTTTATAAGGTCCATACGTTAAAAATGTTTTTCACAATTTTAAATGGTTGAAAAAAAGTAAAAAGAATATATAACAGAGATGTATGTGGCCCACAAACTCTAAAATATTTACTCTCTAGCCCTTTTATACATAAAGTATACCAATCCCTGTCCTGGAATATACTTATATCATTTTAAAAATATGACCATGAAAAGAAAATACAGAACAGAAAATATCTTTTAGAAAGCTTCAGGACCCTTGGGGATGCATTTCCAGACAGCAGGAAGGAAAACACATTTCTAGCTACGGCAAAATGTGGTCCGTTATTCATCGTCCAATATTTGTGAGATAAAAGCACAAATAGACCATTGCCCAGGAGAAGCACAACCGCTATCGGTGCTAAGACAAGAAAGAAATTACTCCCAGTATTGTCATAAAGAGGACACTACAGAATATAACACGTTCCTCTTTGGCTGGCGGGCCAACCATAGATGTAAAAGCAAGCCTCAGAAGACTATGTATAGTCTGATGACATCATACCAAAAGTGATCCCGTAAAGGGAATGCTCAAAGGGTCTTGGCCTCTGGGTCAGGCATTTGGCTTTCTATTTATCTGGCTTGATGTAGATGTAAGAATTCTGGGAGACTGGAGGCACTCCGGGCAAATCTCCCTCAATATCCTTCCCTTAGGGGAGCTGTCACATGAGTAATCATGTTGGCACACAATGGAAAATCAGCTCGTCTCTGTTGCCAGCTGAATTCATATCCATTTTATGTCATTGCTATGAAAGAACATGGCATATAACTGGGAGCATTGCTATGCAAAGTTCTGGGGATAAGATCAGATATATCAATACAACACTTAATGAGGCCATGAAAGCAATAGATCTACTCCTTGAGATAGCTCCGCTAGTCACATAAAGCACATATGACAGATGACACATCAGAGACCTCTACCCAGCAATGACATGCATGCCAATAGGTGCTGAGATGAAATATCTACCTTGATTTTGTGAGAGGCAACTATATGTATCTCTCTCTTTCTCTCGCCATCATAATTTTCATTAATCCTTATATTTTAAAAGAACATGATCACATTTATTTACAGACACAATTGTTTATATCTTGTTAGTATCTTGAATTGCCCAGCTTGTCACACTTTATGCTCCTTCAGCCCATCATGATGATATCAGAGCGTCCAGAGCCCAAGTGCTCCTCCTGGAAAGTGTCCTGAGAAAACCAACTCACTTTTTTGTTAGAGGAGTAGCAGTCATAGATGCTGAACGGGTCTACGATTTTGCCATTATCGACTAAACGTCAAATATAATCTGAGTTCTATGAGGCAGGTCCACATGCAAAGTTAATAAAGGTGAGCTAGTTATGAGAGGGTTTGAGATAGTCATCTGAAGCCAGTCTTCTCATCTTCACCTCTGTGTGCAAAACATTCTCTGTGTGTGGGTTTTCTGGACATTATTCAGCTTAGATTTTAAAATCAAGTGTCAATGATTTATCTGCCATCAGCTGTTTCCTGCCTTGTTCTTTCTGACGCTCAGCAAAATTGATGAGCTCTTTAGAGTCAGGGCTATTGTTTGTATTTCCATGCAGCCCAGAGTTGAGTGGAGAGGAATGTGTCACCTCACACTTTCTACCTGTGCCACATCTTGAGCTAAAACTACTTGTATCTCTATCAAAAGTATCAAAGCACCAAATCCTTTGGAGGTGGCAAAGTCACATTTCCTTTTTTGGTTATTTAATGTCCCCCAATGACAGGAATAAGCTAAAGTCTGCAAGGCTCTGGGAACTGGGAACCACTTTGACAGACTGTGGTCAATGAGTTTTGTTAAGGAGAAGAAAACCAGAACCAGAAAACACATATGTGACCTCCTTCATTCAGTGGGTGAATTGTGAGGTTAGAGGGACTAGGGTTGGGATGGAAAAACATTTGGCGTCTTCAAAGAATATGTTTTTGTTGTGTGGCCTACTAAAATCCCTTCTCACTCTGAAAGGCCACAGTACAAGCCATGAAGTGCCAGGTTAACACTAGAAGAACTTGCATTCTGGAACTTCTCTGCTTAGATGTGAATAGCAGGCTTCTCTCTCTCTCTCTCTCTCTCTCTCGCTCTCGCTCTTGCTCTCGCTCTCGCTCTCTTCACTCCTAAAATAAATTCATAAATTCCCAGTGACCTGGATATATATTTTCTACCTTTCCTGGCCATCAATTGCATTATCAGGATGAGTTTTAATGGCTGTCATTCTGAAAGTCGTAGACTGCAATATCCTGCTTTTCTGTTATCAGGAATATGAGATAAACTTACTCTCTTCCAATGTCATATGCAATTTTCTGTCAACAGACATCAAAAGCATGGGATTTTACAAATGTAGGGCTGCTCCATGCGGGTGGCATGCATCTGCCACTCATCTCAGGGGTCCACTCCTGTGCACACTCTGTTCTCACCTCCCTGCTTTGCAGCTGGCTGATACCCAGCCCTCACCCCTGAACAAGGTTTCCAGAGCCTGCTGCTGCTGGAGAGCTGACAAACACGCTGTGCAGGGAAGGTGCTCTGAAGCAAAGCTGGAGAAATCTGGTTTCTTCAGTCGTGCTCCTCTGGACATGAACCTGTATGAACTTGGCCTGAATCACTCCAGTGAATGTGCTTGGGTGTTTGACCAACTGCAGCACTCAAGAATATCCTCCCTGCCTGGGCAGCTGCCTCTTTCTCACTCCCAGCAAGGACAGTTCATCACTTGGAGCAATTTTCCTCATTGCTGGTGTTATTGGAAAACAAAGACCTCGAGAGCAAAGCATTGTTCAAGCTGGAAGTCATTTTGTGGAGAAAATGAGATGCTTGGACCATTCACTTTGTTCTTTATTTTATCGTCCCCTCTGGCATCCGCTTATGGATCTGATTTGATTTCTATTTTCATTTTGACTCTTTTTCTCTGTGACCTTGGGTCAGAGACAATATCAAAAGCAATGTGTTTTGGTGGGTTTATTTGTCTGAGTCAGTGAAAAAAGAGAGAAGTAACAGAAATGGAAGTGGGGCGAGGGAGGGGAGGAGGGAAGGCGAGAGTGGGAAGAAAGGAGGGAGAGAGCAAAACTATGCCTGTATGAAAAGGAAAACTCACTACAGTTGCAATGTATTGATCAGCTTCAATCTTTAACATGGCTACAGATATTGTGTCACAATCCAGCATTATTTTATCCCATACACGTGGTCACCAAGATGAATGGAAAAGGTTGGAGCTGGGAGCTGGGAGCTGAGGATGGGGAGGCAGCCAGCAGCAACATAAACAAGATAGATTGTTTTTTGCTTTTGAAATAGAAAATTATCATACTAAATATTTGAGACAGCAATTTTTTTGCAAAGCCTCTGGACTTGCCTTTTGCAAAACATTATAAAACTTTTAAATCCAATTTCAACTGGAACTTTTTCATTAAATGCAGCTGTGTGCTCGCTAAGTCCTATAGCACGTGGTGCTTCCAGGGAAATGGGCAGGCAGCAGGCAGGCACCCGGCATCGGCAAAGGTGGCTGATGCAGATGAAATGGGTGAAGAAAATGAAGTTGGCACAGCTGGGGAGTACACCAAGTAACCACTGGTGGCTGGTGCCACCAGTGATGCCACCAAGCAACTTGTGAGGATGGAGCCTTCCCTTAATTTATAGAGAAAAAGTACATCACAGGCCATACATTCTTCTCAAGGATTAGGTACTCAAACGTTATCATTTCCAAAATATCCAAGTGGGAAAGCAGATGATGCAGTGTGCTTTGTTTAGGGATAGCCAGAACTCCCCTTCCGATGAATTGAGTTGTTATTAGGGAGAGTTTTTAATAAGCTTGTTGGCCAGCTCTCAACTTTACCTTATCCCATCCCATAGAGAAAAAAAGATGCAATTATTAGATGGATATAACAAGTGCTTAGGAAAATTTTTAAGTGGGGGTAGTCATACTTAATTGAATCAGTTTTTGCTTATTAAGTATGATATAAAGCCATGGCTTCAGACTTCAATATGCATTTAGGATTGACTTGGATGCGTATTAAAAATATACATACCCAACACGGGCCAAGCCTAATGATTCTGATGAAGGTGGTCTTGGGTGGTCTTGCTTAACTTTAAGCAAGTTTGCCCAGTGATTCTGATGAAGGTGGTGCATGGACCATTCTTTGAGGAATAGTATCTTACAATATGTGCTGTGTGTGTGTGTGTGTACTGGAGAGATATAGTAGACTTCAAATTAGAAAATTTGTTTGGATTATTTAGTGAAGAAACTTCACGGACATGCTAAGGAGTTTCTTTTTTTAAATAAGCATCCAATTTTTACTTTTAAAAGTATAATTCTGGTAACAGGATGGTTTGGAGAGGATGGAGAGAAGAGTCAAAGAGACCAGTTTATAAGTTTTAAAGCAGATAAGGGCTTGATCTAAAATTCTGCCTCCGTTATGCTAAGTGAAATAAGCCAGTCAATGAAGGAAAAATACCACATGATCTCACTCATTCATGGATAATAGAGACCATTATAAACTTTTGAACAATAATAGATACAGAGGCAGAGCTGCCTCAAACAGATTGTCAAACTGCAGCGGGAAGGCTGGGGAGGGTTGGGGGGCAGGAGGGAGGGGGATAAGAGATCAACCGAAGGACTTGTATGCATGCATATGAGCATAACCAATGGACATAAGACACTGGGGGGTAAGGGAGGCCAGGGGATTGTCAAGGCTGGGGGAAAAAAAGGACACATATGTAATACCCTTTGTAATACTTTAAGCAATAATAATTAAAAAAAAGATAAAATAAAATAAAATAAAATAAAATTCTGCCTCACATGCTGTGCAGGACTAATAGTGAGTAAGACAAGGTCCCTTTCCTCAAGTTGTTTACAATCTAGGGAAAGAAGATCTAAGAAATGAGAAAGAGATGGAGAGGTCAAAGAGGTGGTTGGCTGGGTGCACAGGCTGGGGGTGGACAGATGCAGATTTTTGCAGAGCTATAGAAGGCAAGGGAAAAGAAAGTTTCCAGACAAGGATAGACAGGTCCTGGGAGAAAGTTCATTATATTAAATCAGAGTTTGACTGGATCCAGTTTGGTGCTCTGTTCTTATCACTCATGGGGCCAGGAGCCAGACCCTGCAGACTTGCATGAATGAATGATAAGAAAATGAAAGCACAGAGTATTGATTTCTTTTGAAGATTCTATTGGTGAAAGGAAGACGGCTTGAATGGAACAATCAAAATAAAGGGGAGCTGAGTGTGGCCACAATGGCTTCCCATTAAAGGTGAGTACTGGAGTGCAGCAGCCACCAAAAGTCAAAGGCATAGGGTGTCCATGCGGGTGGAGGGCCGTGTGGAAATATTTCATGAAGGAGTCAAATCAGCACCAGGCAGTGCTTGGTTACCTCATGTAACATATTTTGGCCTCAGTTTCATCATCTCAAAAATGAGAAGAAAAACAGCACCTAGCTCTTAGGGTAGCATATTTTAATCACCCGATAAATATGAGGTGGGAATTAGGCCTCGAGCTCCTGTCAAAGCCAGGAAGGAAAGCATCACACAACTTAGAAATATTGTCAGATAATGACTTTTATGTGCACTAGACTTATTTTTTTAATTAGCAAGATGTATCAAAATTCCACTCACCAAAAAAAAAAAAAAAAATTTTTTTCCCCCATTCACCACACATATTAGTAAGGTTTTTCTAAAGTTGAATTAAAGTTGAAAAAAATGAAAAAAAAATTCTGGCACAAAATAGCCTGTGTATCCTAATAAGACAAACTCCAAACACACTGGCTGCCAGCAACACTCACTGATTATTTGCCAACAATTCTTTAGCCAGTGCACGCTTTTTCTTTAGCTGGGCCAGCATGCCACTGTAGGTGTAGTTACTCATCTTGTCACTGGACTGGGTGGAGAGGCCAACACAGAGGAGTGAGCCTTCAAGGAACCAGCTCTCCATGCAGCCGTGGGCTAGGTCCAGGCAGCTGCAAATTTCTTGCTGCTTCAGTTTCCCTGGTTCTTTTCTCTAAAGCCTCCTCCACATAGTGTATTCCTGGGACAGGGCCAATAGCTACAGCATCACTTGGGAATTTGCTAACCATTCTGACTTCCAGGCCCCATCCCAGGAGAACGGAAGCAGGAGCTGCCTTTTAATAAGACCTGCAGGTGATTTGTGTGCACAATTGATGCCTGAGAAGCAATGATCTTAAGGACTTGTCTGAAGCCACCACATGTCATAGGCAAAGACTCCGGTTTCCCCCAAAGGCCCTCTCGCTTCCGTGCCATCTTTTCATGAAGCTGGATGTGGGTACTCAGCTGAGGCCCAGCTTCACAAAGTCCCTCACTGTTGGGTCCCACTGAAGCCAAGGCTGAGCCTCCAGTGAGCCCTGCTTTAGACCACTCTGACTGAAGAGCAGCAAAGCTCAAGGAAATAGTATCAACCTGGGGGATAGACAGGCCTGGAAAAACCAGGCCCTGCCTCCTATTAGTTCATTGGCCTGGGACAAATGAACTCAACTCTGATTGTGCCTCCCTCACTCCAACTCACAAGCAAGAGACTCTGCAGCACTATTTGTAACCATTAACTCTTTCCTTCCTGATGGCCATGGGTGACTGGAATAGAGGGGGTGCACTGGAGGGCATCAGGAGAGGGCACCCAAAACAGATTGGCCACTTGCCTTTGCTCACCGGATTATCAAGATTGGGAAATCAGAGACACTAGTTGTCTCTTTCGGTGTTTGAACAAAGAGGAGCTGTAGAACACCTGGGGAAATTATTTCTCAGCTATGGGCTCAGAGATGCAAAAAAGCAAAGACATTATGGTTCTAGAAAAATGAATGTTAACTTCTGGTAGGTTTCCAATTTTGAATCCTAATCTCTACTCAAATTCACTTGTACTTTTTGCTTTTGGGTTCCTTCAAATATCTTTTATATAGTCAGTAATCAACAAACCAATATCTATCTATCATCTCTCTCTCTCTTCCCTCCCCCTCACTTTCTCTATGCCTACACTAACTTAAATGCCTAAATCTACACAGTCCTGACCAAAGAATAAATTTGAAATGAATGACAGCTATAATTATTATTGCTACTATTAGATTATCAAATTCATTGATTTGTAATATCATCTACACTAGCTTATGGTTTCATTCAAACTTGGTTATCCTTAATCCTTAAAGCTATAAAAAAAATTATCTGAATCATGAGGAAAAAATAAGGAAATACTACCTTCATATATGTTTATGTGTTCACTAATGGACTGATTTCAAAATATAATGATGCCTACCATTACTGAGCACGAGGGCAGCTGCCGTTTAAGAGCAGGTTTTATGTGTCAACTGCTGGGCCAAGGAGGGAAGGCACTGTCTCAGCTCTCAGAACTGTAATGTGCCATATTATTACTCAGACTTCACAGGAGCCCTGACTGAAGTTGGAAAGGTAAACTCGGTGACCTCGGTAACAATATTAGAAAGTTATAAAATGATGGTGAGAATTCTAGGTCCCACTTGCTACCATGGGGCTCATGTAATATAGTCTGGGTCCAAGCCTGCAGAGCCTCTCAGCTGGCCACCAACACCGGAAATGTAAATGTTACACTAACCTGAATCCCTTCCTGAGATACTGACATCTTGAAAAGCTCAAACTCTTCATTACAAGATTGACCATCAAATGTATAAAATGTTCTACATTGTCCAGTGGAAGATATGTACTATCATCAATGTTAATGATAAGGAATCATAACCAACATTTGGATGGCAAGATTTACCAAGCCCCTTTAAAAAATATATAATGGCCCTGGCCAGTTTGGCTCAGTGGATAGAGCATTGGCCTGTGGACCCAAGGGTCCCGGGTTTGATTTCAGTCAAGCGCATGTACTTTGGTTGCAGGCTCAATCCCTGGTCCTGGGATTGACACAACCAATTGATGTATCTCTCTCACATCGATTTTTCTCTCTGTCTTTCCTTCCCTCTTCCTCTCGAAAAATCAATAGAAAAATATCCTCAGGTGAGGATTATATACTCATATATATATATATATGAGTGAGGCATAATTTTCTGCATTTTAGTATTGAGATGCATGAGGCTTTGAGAGGTGAAATAACTTTCCCAAGGTTTCCAGTTCGCCTTCTAAAATCCCCTAAATACAGATCGTTCTAATCAGTGAATACACTTGAAAATGCTCTTAGAAATCTTTGAGTAGAAGATTGAGCCTTTATCAAGATGCTATCCAATGAGATTTCACATGCTCTTTTCCTAAAAGGTGGGAAGGACACTTCAGGGAGAAACTGCCTCTTCTTCAGAGCTATGACAGGCAAAAGGGTGAAGGACACAGGGAACACTTCCCAACAAAGCACGCTCTGTAAGAAGCAGATCCAGGGCAAGGGGAAGGATCTCTCCAGTTGCCATGGCATGCTAAGTCAAAGTCCTCATCCCTGGCAGGTGCTGGGCAGCAAAGCATAAGGCAGAATCATTATGATTTTCTAGTATCCTGAGCTGCACAAAATATGTTCAGAGGAGACAGACTAGTTCTCAGATAAAGAGTTAAAGGCCCTTTAGCAGTTTTCTCATCTTGAGGATTTAGTAATTCCGTACTCTTGTTCCCAAGGACAAGAGTACGGAGTTACTAAAGGAAGATTTGCCTTTTGAAAATAACTGGAGTTTTCTCTACTTGAAAGGTTCAGTCGAAACTGGAAGAATTCTGGAAGTTGTATAAACCCTTGGATTTTTCACAAGTTGCATAGACCTACTAATAGGAATTCTGGAATGGACTTTGTATCTTCTTATGGAAGGGTCCTTTCTGGGGCTCAGTGAGCCACTCTCTGTTCATTTTGGAAATTGAATTTGTGTTGGCTGGGGAGACTTAGACATTGGATTGTCTACATAATTCTATGCAGAAAGGAAAATTCATGCCCTGACATTTAGGCCAGTTTCACAGAGGGTAGTAATTTAGAGACATTCAAAAACAGTTTTAATGGACAAGGAAACAAGTCAATATTTTTTTCATTCCAAATATGAACTGACACGATTAGGTAAGGAAACCTTTCAACTGAGAAAATAATGTCCAGAGCTTCAACCAATCACTAGGAGAGAAGGGAGGGGTCATAGGAGACTACACAGCTTACATGTGTTGGTCAGAACTTTAACAGCTGTAATTCCTGAGCCGCCAGCATTGGGCCTGTGGACTTAGCCCTAGTCTTATCTTTGTCTGAAGCATCTTTTACCTCAAGCCAGTTTTCCAGGCAGATTTCAAATTTTGCCTTTAGTACAAATTCCTAAACTTTATTATGCACATCAATCCCATCACATCTGGCTCCAGTATCCTCCTCAGCTGCTCATCATGCACTTTCCCCACGAGCTCTGCACCTGACGCAGAGCCAGCCCCATGCTGACCCCATTGTGCCATCCTGGTCACTCTAGTGGCTGCCATGCCCCTCCCTCTAGGGCAGCAGTCGGCAAACCGCCGCTAGCGAGCCACATGTGGCTCTTTGGCCCCTTGAGTGTGGCTCTTCCTAAGCCTTAGGAGGACCCTAATTAAGTTAATAACAATGTACCTACCTATATAGTTTAAGTTTAAAAAATTTGGCTCTCAAAAGAAATTTCAATCATTGTACTGTTGATATTTGGCTCTGTTGACCAGTGAGTTTGCTGACCACTGCTCTAGGGGGAATATTCCATGATCTATTAAGTCCTGGTTCCAATAGCACCTGCCTCAGGTTCCCCTTTCATTTTCTCAACCTTCAGCTTTATTCTTCTCATGTCTCCCTTCTACCTTTACTATTGCCTTGTCGTAATTCATCATGGTTGCTCATTTTGCCATTCCTCCCTCCCTCTCTGATAACAAGCTTTGTCAGGGCCTCTATGTGTCTGCCTGGGCTGTGTCCAATATTTACTAAGTGCCTGCATAAGCATATCAATATGATAATGCAATTATTGAGGATTTTAAAATCTAAAACCAAATAATCATATTTGAGATATAATCAGATATTTGAAAAGTTATTTTGTTTTCTCCAGCCAGTGGCTGTTTGAGGGTTGGTGCCAGACAATTTGGAGGATGAGCAGTAATTAAAGGAATAGCTAGCTGAGTCCCCAAAATACTCAGAAAACCAATCATCTGAATTGTGAAAAACACCAACCCAACACAAATTATTCTTTAGATTTATGCATTCATGATGAGTGGATATCCATAAGATTAACTGAAAATTAATGACATTTATTGCTATTGAGCAGCATGGACTAGGCACAAATTATATGGCTTTTACTGTACAAGATGTGTTCTGGATGTGATTTCTAATGGTTGCAATGTGACACATTACTTGCCAGTTTTAGAGATGGGATATCTTAGGTTCAAAGCTGTCCAAATAGTGTTTCTAATGTCAAATAGCTAATGAAATGGTAAAACTAAAAGGGGGAGGGGTCCCTTAAAAAAAAAAAGGTTGCCTATATCTTAGTCAGTTCAGGCTGCTACCACAGAATATCATAGACTGGGTGGCTTAAACATCCCAAATGTATTTCTCACACATCTGGAGTCTGAGAAGTCTGAGATCAAGGGGCCAGTAAACATGGTGTCTGGTAGGGACCTGCTTTCTGCTTTTCATGCGGTCTTCTTACTGTAGCCTCAGCAGAAAGAGGAAGCAAACTCTCATGTCACTTTTTGATAGGGGCAGTGATCCCACCATGAGGGCTCCACCTCATTACCTCTCAAACATGGCACTACCTAATGTCATTGCATTGGAGACTGGGGCTTCAATATATACAAATTTTTGGGGGGGACACCAACATTCAATCCATAACATTCTATTAGTAGTAATGTCAGAAGACTTGGCTGCTGGGCTAACAGATAGAGTATGAATTCCAGTGTTTTCAACTTAATATGCAAGTCTATGAGAAAAAGGCAGCCAGACTAGTTTAGTACACAAATATGATGAAAGCCCCACTCCAAGTTATCAGAAGAAGTGCAGTCCTCTTCAGAAGCAGCGAAGCTAGCCTCTGCTGGGGCTTGTCAGTGGGTTGGCTCAGCTCTCTTGATTGTGCCATCCCTTGGAGGCACACTTCATGGAGTCTGAAATCCTCTTGACATAAGTAGCCTAGTGAGAGCCTAGCTTCTCCGAGTGCTAAGGGCTGTTTTTTGAGTGTCGCCAGCATAGAGTCTGAGCAGAAGGACATCTGTAGTGCCGCAGGGAGGAACTAGCAGCTGCTCCCACCTGGAAACACTCTACCAATTTTTTTGCCATTTGTAACATTAATCCAACAGGCTTGCGTTCATCAATTGGGAAATTAAATCCAATGCACTATAAGTACAAAGTGGGGTGCAAACTTAGCTCCAGAACGTACCACTATCATGGAACTCTTATGAACACTATAATGTTAAACAATCCAGAATAATAGTAGAAAGATAATATAATATTTTGGGGTGTTTGCCATGTATCAGAAATTGTGCTAACCACTCTATCTATCTATCTATCTATCTATCATCTATCTATTAAGCAATAGATAAATAACCTCATTTGTTCTTACAAGGAGCTTATGATATATGTAGGTGCTATCATTATCTCATTTTGCAGATGAGACAACAAAGTTACAAATAACTGACAAAGTTAGCATTCAAATTGCACCATGATCATTTATCACTTTAAATTCATTGAGGACTGAAGACCCCCCTACCCCAAAAGAAAGGAAGTTAGCACTTACATGCACAGTATGGTAGGGAAATGGGCAAATAAACCAACTACAGAGTATAACCATGTTGTAAGAGAGGTGCAAAGAATGATCTGGGAGGTTTGGTGAGAGAAGAGGAGTCTTCACAGGTATCTGAGACTTGGAGTAATAAATGCAATGTCTGAGTTAGAAGACTCAAATTACAAAGTTGGCAAGAGAATGTATCACATGCTCTGGAAAGGATGGGTACCTAGTCCTATAGGATTAGAACATAAAACATGAAGCAGAGAGTGACAGGAATTGAGGGCAGAAATACAGGAAAAGGCCAAACCTTGAAGGGCCTTGAATGTCATGCAAAGTAATTTAAATTTTATTTAAATACAAGTAAAGAGAGTTCTTGAAGAATTTAAGCAGAGTTGATTACAATAGATTTGTTATTTATAAAGACCCCTTTGACAAAAGAGTGGTGGATGGGCTGGGGATGATGAGAGTAAAGGTAAGGAAGTTAATTAAGATTTTTCAATAAAGCATTGAAATTGAGTAGGGGGGTGGAAATGGGAATCGGGTAACAGATTTGAGAGTATAGGAAGCATGGCTAGTGGTTAAGAGCATCTATTCTGGGCTGACTGCTAAAACTTGAGTCCCAGCTCTGCCACGTCCTTACCTGTATGTTCTTAGGCAACCTCATAATCTCTGTGCTTGAGTTTCCTCATCTATAAAATTTAAATAATAATGGTATGTACTTCACAGTGTTGTGTCTATTAACATAAGACACTTTGTATTTAATATGACACATTATTGTTGAACATTACTGTGCAATATTATTGTATAGGTGATGCAAAGTGCTTAAAACCATACCTAGCACAAAGAAAAAATTATGCTAGAGACATTTGGAAAGTGAAAACAATGCACATACACATTTTGATGATCCTCAAAATAGACACACAGTTATTTTTCCTTTTGTAAAATTGCATCGTAAAGCAAATGCAATGTACTTGAAACAAAATTCAGGCTAAGAAAGAATAATTAGCCTGGCTTAGAACTGAAAATCTATATAGAAAATGAAAATGTGTTGCCCTAACCAGTTTGGCTCAGTGGATAGAGCATCGGCTTGCAGACTCAAGGGTCCCAGGTTCGATTCCGGTCAAGGGCATGTACCTTGGTTGCGGGCACATCCCCAGTAGGGAGTGTGCAGGAGGCAGCTGATCAATGTTTCTCTCTCGTCAATGTTTCTAAATCTTTATCCCTCTCCCTTCCTCTCTGTAAAAAATCAATAAAATATATTTAAAAAAAAGGAAATGAAAATGTGATTCTTCAATATGTATATGTTTGTGTCCTTTTGAGGTCTTGTAGTTGCAGGGTGTAGTGACTTTGGAGACAACGTGTTCTGTGATAGGTGGTATCAAAGGATTATCATCGCTAAAACACTGGGAAATTTGTCTTTTCTGATTTGTTAAGATGAGAGTCCAGTCTTCCCTGTGGGCCAGTGGCAGAAATTCCAAAATACAAACTAATCTCTGCCTTCTTTGTTTTCACATCACAAAAATAAGAAGAGGGGCCTGGCCCTCACAGCATTTCTGCTACATTTTTAATGTAACTGGTATTGTATTCACTTTTAAAAAATATATATATTTTATTGATTTTTTTTTTACAGAGAGGAAGGGAGAGGGATAGAGAGTTAGAAACATCGATGAGAGAGAAACATCGATCAGCTGCCTCCTGCACACCCCGCACTGGGGATGTGCCTACAACCAAGGTACATGCCCTTGACCGGAATCGAACCTGGGACCTTTCAGTCCACAGGCCAACGCTCTATCCACTGAGCCAAACTGGTTAGGGCTGTATTCACTTTTTAATTTATGATTGCATCACATCATGATTCATTTTTGTTATTACCGTGGTTACTTCTGTTGTCTATCATCCTTACTAATCAGGCTTGAGCTGGAACTGGTGCAAGAGGTTTCAAACTGGTCTAATAGCCTCCAGTCTCATTTCTCTGACTCTGCTCCATCAGAGTGAGATTTATAAAACATGAATCTGACCATAGCTGTGCTTATTCCCTTGATGATCTCATCTAGTCTCATGGAGATAAATATAATTTAGGTATGAAGGTCACCAGTATTTATTTCCCAGCTTGGATAGCTCCTCTTGAACTCTAGGCATATGTATGCTACTACCAACTCCATAATTCTCCTTGGATGTCAACAAGGCATGCTAAATCCCCAAACAAGATGGGGCTTGTGACCTTCCTCTCCATATGTGGTCCTCCTTCAGCCTTTCAGAATGTCAATCCATTTTTCTGATTGCTTAGATGAAAAGGTCAGAGTCATCTTTGTACAGAAACTGAGATACAGAAAAGTGAAGTGGCATCTTCAAGTTTACAAGTAAGAAAAGTCACAGAATCAGAATGTGAAGCCAGGCAGTCTCACTCCAGAGTCTATGCCCTTTATCCTTATGTTAGACTGCTTCTCTAACTTATAAACCCCTTTGTACATAATCTGGAACCTCATATGGCACCTGCATGACATAATCTGGAACTTCATATGGCACCTGCATGACAAATATTAACTGCTCACCTCGGGACAGGCATGCTACATCAAATTAGAACCATGAATTCTGGTTCTACCTAGTTGTCATATTAAAGAGCTAAAAACTCCCTGTGTTTAGGACCAAGATTTTTTAAAATTTATTTTCATTGCTACCATTATTTTTGTAACATTCTGTGTGTTCTCATTGGAATACCACACTGGGATTTTGAAATGGGATCTCAGATGTATCTGTTATATTTATGTCACATATACTAATTAGCTAAATGACCTTGCGAAGTTTCTAAACCTCTTGATGTTAGGATGACTCTGCCAAAAATTGCCATACAGGCAATAAATGGTCCCGTTTTATAATAATAATGTAGAAAAATAGATACCAAGTTATATGGTCCATTCACTTCTTGAGGGCAGGACTCACATCTATTTGCTTACTATCCATTTTCCAAGTGTTTATTGCAGTTCCACATTCTTCACGAACTCAGTACATATGTGGGAATTGCTGATGAAGATTTCATGATTTGATATGTGGAAGGGAAAAGGTGACTTAGAATTCCAGAGTCAGTTTGATATAATAGAGAGAATCCTGAAGCAAGAAGCAGAAGACAGGGTCTGCAGGTAAAGAAGGCAGAGATTTCATAATCTCATTGGCTATTTCATTGATTATTTGACTTTAGGACAAATAATCATCACATAGGTCAAGTCTTCAATATTTGTTGCAAAATTTTGAGAAGGTTGCTTTCATTGTTCTCAAAGATGTATTAATAGAGCTCTGAATGTATAATTTACCTTCATCACGAAACCCAAAGAGTGTCAGCACAGGACATTTTTGTTTATGTTGAGCCAATGAAACGCAAGGGCTCAGCACTCTGCAACAGTTATCTGTCACATATAAGCCTCTCCACTCACTTATCGATTATTTCTTTAAGACTCCTCACCACTATTATTCCCACTACAAATAAGGAAGATGAGGTTTCCAGGGTAAAGTGACTAGTAAGTGTCAGAGTTGGGATTGGAATCCAGGATTACGTGGGTCTCAATTCTCCATCTATGCACTGAAACACACATCCTCCCTAAATTCGAGGGGAGGCGGGGCAGGGTGGGTGGATGGGAAGAGATCAACCAAAGAACTTGTATGCATATATGCATAACCTATGGACATAGACAGTAGGGTGGTGAAGGCCTGGGGTCAGGGTGGAGGCGGGCTAGAAGAGGTCAATGGGGAGGGGGGGGGGAGGTGAGGGGGCATATGTAATACTTTCAACAGTAAAGATTTAAAAAGTAAATAAAATAAAATAAAATAAAATAAATAAATCTGTAGTGCTAGTGATGCACAGAAGAGGGCAGTGCAAGGTGCTGCTGGAAATGGCCTCCCTTCAACACACATTCATTGGACTCTAACAGAAAGCACTATGATCAACTGAAGAATATTCTAGTCACACAAAACGCTAATTAAATAGAGAAAGCTGGTAATTAACTGCATGCTCCCATTCTGGTTTCAATAAATGTAATCTATCCAATAAATCAGTAGCAGTTATTAATGAGAATACAAAGTGTGTTCAGTAAAAGGCTTGCCTTCCATTAGGGAACGAATACCGGGTTTTATGTGGAGTTTCAGAAGAGACCGAGGAGGCATTATTAGCAGTCACTTCAATGCACAGATATATGGTGCCTTCATTCTGCTGCCAACAAGCAGTAATTGCTGGGTTGTGTATGGTACATTAAAATGTGTTTAAACTGCTATTAGTTCCATGAAAACTTACTGCCCACTCCACTTCCAATCACCATGGGTAACAGGGGAAATCAGAGTCCTAAAGTAATTACAGACCACAGGTTGTAACAATACACTGCAAAGGGACAAATCATGACTTTTCCTGGAATTTGTTTATTTCAAATAATGTTTAATTTTTTTTCTTTTCT
This sequence comes from Myotis yumanensis, assembly GCF_028538775.1. Lineage (NCBI taxonomy): Eukaryota > Metazoa > Chordata > Mammalia > Chiroptera > Vespertilionidae > Myotis > Myotis yumanensis. The sequence goes on along the minus strand of NW_027223752.1, from coordinate 229,137,977 downwards.
TTTTACAAAGAACTCTGTATTGGACCACATTTCTGGTAACAAGATTCAAGTTGGACTTTTTATGGCAGAAATTATGCTATATACTTTTTTGGTGATAAGGCACTAAAATACTGCTTGGAATGTTTTTTGTTCTTCCTTTCTACACATTTCTGCAAACATTTTTTAATAATCTCTTTTTGCAAGAAGAAAGGGCATAATGTTTAGAAAGTTAGATAGACTAAATAACTAGCTAACTGCCTCATGATGAGTGACCTAACCAGGAACTATGCTGAGAAAGCCTAAAAGAGAGAGAGAGAGATAGAGAGAGAGAGAAAGAGAGAGAGAGAAAGTATCATTGGCACATTTATGCAAAACAACCGAAAAAAGCCTTTTAGAAGATAATGAAGCAACATCTATCTATTGACATGGTCCTCTAAAGTTCCCCAGTAGTTTTAAAGGCATTTTAAACAATTCTTTCTAGATTATATTGTTTAAAGTTTTCTGCATAATGAGTAGATACTGCTATGACAAAATAGAACTGGAAAAAGAGCCAAAAACTATGTCTGAGTTAACTCTTTCTTTCCTTTCTTACTAATTTCACACTTCCTACACTAGACTCTAATGTCTGTGAGTAGAAGACAATTCTCTTTTACTCATTAATGTGTGTCAATACTAGCCAAGTCCCTGACATGTAGTTAGCATTTAATAAAGGATTGGTTCATATTTGCTTGTGGAAAGGATTAACAACCAGGAGGAACTTAGAATAAGAAGTTTTGACTTAATCTAAATTCTATGGGAGTTGGGATGTCATATATTAAGCATAATTTATATGTTAGCATAATATGCATAAAGAAATTACTGATTCTATCTCATTTTCTTTTAAACATGTCTTTATATTTCTCAAGTTAAATTAATCAACACAGATTTAAGATAATTTATAGTCTAACACACTCAACTCAAATGTAATATTGAAAGACTTCTAAAGTTTTGGCAACTTACTTCATTGTAATTAAGATTTGAATCCCTGCCAGAATTACAGGAGTAATTGCCAGGTATGCTTATATTAATAAACCCATTTAAGTGGGAATTGTAAAAAAATGAAAAATAATCGGACTTTATGAGGGAGGTTCACTGTCGGCAGCTTGCAGTGATGAATGGTGCTCCAGATTTATTTTTGGTTTTAACCATAATACATTCGAAGTTTCATGGCAGGTTCGTTAAGGAATATGTACTGAATTTGAAAAATCATTTATTGGGCTCTCAGTGATACATTTGTGTGAACCAATTAGTTCTTCCAAAAAGAATAAGAAGGAGAAATATTGTTAAAATTGATGGGCATAGCAGTCTAACTACCTCCTGTGCTTGGGTTCTGTGCTGTGAAGACTAGGTTCCATAAACAGTGGGGCCTTGACTTATGAGTGTCCTGACTAACGAGTTTTTCGAGATACAGCCGTCTCTCAGCTGATTTTTTGCTTTGAGTTGCGAGCTAAATTTCAGGTTACAAGCCAGCTTCAGATACCCCACCACTAGTTGGCGCAGCGAATGTCACAGTGAACGCCACAATATCAGCCCACCATCACGTGTCTCACTCGTTCACTTTAATGATTTGGCATACGAGTAATTTGAGTTACGAGCTCCGTCACAGAAAGAATTAAACTCGTAAGTCAAAGCCCCACTGTACAACAAATAGTACTGACAAACCTTCTTGGATGAAGCTGTTCTTTACTTTTTATGTACTACTTAGTTCTGATGTATAGTGCTAAGGGAAGTAGGAAACCTTGAAGCAGTCAAAAGACAGAAACTTTCTATTATTATTTTAAAAGTCTTGATGCATTAATGGCTATATGATTTTGAAGAATAAATGGACACCTTGCTTCCAAGTCTTAAAAGAATTAAATTGTCTTAGGAGGATTAGCTGGACTGACTTAGGAATCCTTTAGTATATTCTCTAGAAAATTAATAGAAGAGATGTTTATTGACTTGCAAAGTGCTAGTTGTTTCCCCAATCTAGTTTCCCCCTTTTTTTCTAATCTACTGCTGTCTAGCTAGAGCAGTAGTTCTCAACCTTCTGGCCCTTTAAATACAGTTCTTCATGGAGTGATCCAACCATAAAATTACTTTTGTTGCTACTTCATAACTGTAATGTTGCTACTGTTATGAATTATAATGTAAATATTTGATATGCAGGATGTTCTTAGGCGACCCCTGTGAAAAGGTCATTCGACCACCAAAGGGGTCGCGACCCACAGGTTGAGACCCGCTGAGCTAGAGAATACATTTCCTAGCTTTCCCTGGAGCCCACTGGTCCATGTGACTAATGAACACTTGGGATGTTAGTGAAAGTGATGTACATAACATTTGTGTTATTTCTAAATTAAGGGAAGTTGCTTGCTGCTGCTCTATGGCTCTTTCACCTTTCCTCTAGACATGAACATGAAAGTGACCTCGTTTACACAATGCAGATGGGGCAAGAAGCCCAGCCAAGGAGAGCAGGGAAATATATTGAAAGGAACCTGGATCCCTGAATGTCCTACTGGAGTAGAACTTCCCCATTAGCTGGGACCAATTCACCTGTGACTTGAGAGAGAGAAAAAAATGTGAACTTCTTTACAGGATTGTTGTGGAAAAGTTAATAGAAATCTTGAATATTTTAGGAATGCTACTAGTGAATAGTACAGTATATAAAGGTTGCTTCTATATATGTTGTGTGTGTGTTTTTTTAATGTCTGCATCTCTAGGTTGCATTATATGTTGAAAACATCAACAATTATGTTATCTGCTTTGATTTTTACAAAATCCTTGTGAGGAGTCATTATGGAAAAGACTTTCTCAGTTTCTCCAAGAAGTCAAAGGACAGAGTAAAATAAAATCAAATAAAGTGCACTGTTTCCAAATTTGTCCTTAGGCAAGAGTGTGGAACAGACATTTTAAGAAAGAGCTTCTGGACAGTACACAATTCATAGAAGCAGCATGGTAACAACGGTGCTAATGATAATAATAATAATGATTAAAAAGAAGAAGAGTAGCCACATTTTGAGTGTTATAATGAGTCCGGTTTTATATTCTGTGCTTTATATTCCCTATCTGTGCAACGCATCTATGAGATGCTACTAGTATTTCTCCAGTTTTGCAGATGAGATAAGTGAAGCACAGAGAGGTCAAGTGTATTGCCAAATGGAGCCAGAACTGGAATCTAATTGCATTATCATTTTTACTTCAAGATGACATCATAGAGTCTTTATGAAATTTAGTTATTTTTTTACTTAGAAGAGTCAGAGGGAACCAAAGGGCTCTAATGTCTATTGACCATACTCAAAATAAAAGGGATCATACAAAACATTTCCCATCACCTCATATACATGGGTGTTGATATTCTGAATTCTCAAAGAAGAACTTAATGTCCAAAGCTGCTAAACAAACTGCCCAAGGTAGGAAATGGCAATTGAAAGGTTCAACCCAGGAGAGCACTTGGACCAAGCCAGTCCTTGGAAGCCAGAGAGGCAGCCACATTTACCTGCTCATACCTGTCAACAACCTTCTCCTCAGAACAGAAAACTCTGCTAGGGCCTAGGAAATAACATTTTAACTCTGTACTTATACTTTGACTCTGAAGTACATGAGTAATACTTTGCACTAAAGGGAGATCTTTTATCTGAGTCCTTCAAGAGCTGAACAAAACTCATTATTACGCACCTCCCTTCTGATTGGAAAGGAAGATCTCTTAATCCCTAATTTGCTGACAGGGAAACAGAAACTGCCAGGGAAGAAGTAATTTACTGAAGGTCACACAATGGTCTATGAAAGCCTTAAGAATGCTTCTGAGAGCTCATGACAAAAGAGTAATTGCCTTATACAATTAGCAATTTAGTTTTCTATCCTAACCAACATATCCCACTCTTTCCCATTCAGGTGTTAAACTCTCCCTCACTCCCTCTCCATCATAAGTAAGATTTCACACTTGTTATGTAAATGTACTCTGTCAAAAATGTAAATCCCTATAATTTCCCATCAGCTATTTTTAAAGATCTTAGTGCAATGAGTTCTCAAACACTTCCAGGGAAGTGAAAAACCCCATCAAAGAACTCTCATCTCCTGCTGGTTCCTTTGGCCACAGTATAATAACTCTTCCAGAAATTAAGGAGCCCTGGCTGGGTAGCTCAGCTGGTTAGAGTGTCCTGATACACCAAGGTTTTGGGTTTGATCTCTGGTCAGAATCAACCAATACATTCATAAACAAGTGGAATAACAAATTGATCTCTCTCTCTCTCTCTCTCTCTCTCTCTCTCTCTTGCATTCCTCTCTCTCTTTCAAATTAACTAATCAAGGAAAAGTTTGGTGCCACTTTTGGTAAATTCTCCAAGGAAATGTATGAATGCAGGAACAATACTGAGTGTGGGTATTAACTGAACTTGAATGTAACATCAGACCAAATTCAGCAGCTTCACTCCACAGGGGTTGCTGTCTCCTCACAAACACCACTGTGATGGAAACCATAGGGTGACTCCCAATAGATCACACTCTTTTTAATCTCCTGGCCTTGAGTGCTAGATTAGCAAAGGTGATGGGCTGAGATGTCACATCCATAGTTATGTTACATTATACAAGACTCTGCTTTAGTGGACTAGAAAGACTCTCCCTTGCTAGCTTTTTTTATTTATTAAATTTATTGGGGTGACATTGGTCAACATGATCATATAGCTTTCAGGTGTGAGTTTCTATGTCACAAGATCTGCATATTGCATCGTGTGCCCACCACCCAGAGTCAAATCCTCTCTTGTCGCCATATATTAGGACCTCCTTCTGCTCCTATCCATTTCCCTCTGGCAACCACCACACTGCTGTTTGTGTTTACGAGTTTCAGTTTTATATCCCACATATAAGTGGAATCATACGGTTCTTAGCTTTTTCTGATTGACTTATTCACTTAGCGTAATATTCTAACAAGGTCCATATGTTGTTGCAAATGGCAGTATTTCATCCTTTCTTATGCCTAAGTAGTATTCCATTGGATATATGTGTCACATCTTCTTTATTCAGTCCTCTATCTCAGGACACTTTGGTTGTATCAATGTCTTGGCCACCATGATTAATGCTGCAATGAACATAGGGGTGCATATAGCTTTGTGAATACATGATTTTGAGTTTTTCAGGTAAACATCCAGGAGAGGGGTTGCTGTAGGTTGTATCTACAGAGCTATGATGATCAAAACAGCATGATATTGGCAGAGAAACAGACACACAGATCAATGGAACAAAAAAGAGAGCCAAGATATAAAACCACATGCATATGGACAGATAATTTTTGACAAAGAAGCCAGAAACACACAGGGGAGTGAAGATAGTATCCTCAATAAATGGTGCTGGGAAAACTGGAAGGTCACATGCAAATGAATGAAACTGGATTACAGTTTGTCTCCATGTACAAAAATTAATTCAAAATAGATCAAAGACTTAAATATAAGACCCAAAACAATAAGTTAAATAGAAGAAAATATAGGTACCAAACTTTTGGACCTTGGTCATAGAGAACAGTGTATGAACTTGACCCCAAAAGGAAGGGAAGTAAAGGCAAAAATAAAATAATGGCACTATATCAAACTAAAAAGCTTCTGCACAGTAAAAGAAACCAAAAATCAAGCAAAGAGGCAGCCGACCAGATGGGAGATGATATTTGCAAACAGTAGCTCCAACAAAGGTTTAATTTCCAAAATATATAAAGAACTCATAAAACTCAACATCAAACAAACAAACAGCCCAATCAAAAAGTGGGCAGAGGACCTGAAAATACACCTCTCCCAAGAAGACATGGGAACAGCCAATCGATATATGAAAAGAATGTTCAACCTCACTGCCAATTAGGGAGCTGCAAAATCAAAACTACAATGAGATACCACCTCACACCTGTTAGAGTGGCCATTATCAATAAGACAAGTAATAACAAGTGTTGGAGAGGTTGTGGAGAAAAGGAAACCCTCATTCACTGCTGGGGATGTGGACTGGTACAACTACCATGAAAAGCAGTCTGGCAATTCCTCAAAAAATTAAGAGTGGAGCTACCTTGCTAGCTTTGAAGACATGAGCTACCATGTCAGGAGAGAACTTGTGAGTGGCCCATTGGCAAGAGACTATGGGAAGCCTAGGAGCTCTGTGTCCCCAGGTTGATACCCATAGTGGGGATCTTGGAAATACAACCACAATGAAATGGTTTCTGACAGCAACCATGAACCCCAGGATCCAGAAACTAATGCAGCCCAACCAATATCATCATTGTAGCTTTGTGAGAGCCCAAGAAGAGAATCCAGCTAAGTCACTGCTGGACTCCTGACCTCAAGGCTGTAAGGCAATAAATGGGTATGCTTTTAAAGCCACTAATATGTGGTAATTTGTTATATACAATAGAAAACTAATGCAACCATATTTCTTTTTAGGTAAAAAAGATATTAACACTTAGCAGTTTTAGGGAAAAGTACATTAATGGAAGGAACCAAAGTTTTGCCACCATGAAGCTGTCTTTTTGGGATATTGATTTTAAGCTGTTAATTAGAAAACAAGACTCAGAAAGAACCTTTGACCTTCTCCCTTCCTGCCTAAGATATTCAGATGGAAAGGCCTACTCCAGGAAGGAAATTTTAGAGATGTTGCCTTTAGTCTAATTAGAATTAAGTATGGTAAATAGAAGGGCTTCAGGCAGGGGCCTGTTACCTAGATAACCTCAGTGTCTCATTGCTTCTGAGTCTCCCAGCAATGATTTTCCTGTTATGTGTATTCTTCCTCAATTACCTTTACAACATCATCCATTCTCACTTCTGAAATCTAAGACCCTGTTTCTGCCTTTGTCTTATATATATATATCTCCAATGTTGTCCCACTCTCTTTGGAATATTTCACGCTTATGTGAATTCCTCATGCACATGTTTTAAAATTTGATTTTTATCTTGTTAATCTGTCTCTGTTAATTTGATTATTAGCCCAGCTAGAATAACATAGAAGGTGGGAGGAAAAGTATTAATTTTTTTAGCCTCCAAATTAACAAGTATTCAAGAGATGCCTTAAAGATATATTTGAATCTTTAACCTAATGTAATTAAAAGTAGAGAAGGGAACTAAAGCCGGCAAATACTTGGGACAGAAAAAAGCCAGGTGTCCAAAGCATATAAGTCTAACTACAGGGTGGGGCAAAAGTAGGTTTACAGTTGTTTGTATGGAAAATAATATAATAATTAATTAATAATAATACAAGAATAAACTCTGTGTTTTGTGTACTCACAACCATAAACCTACTTTTGTTCCACTTTGCATTTGAGCCTGTCTCTCATCCTGTGCCTTAAAAGATGGGAAGAATTTGCCACAAATTATTAACCAATGAGAGGAAATGCCAAAGATGCATAGCCATATTAAAACTTCATGCCCCAGTAGATCATTCACGATCGCTTAAAATTGAACTAAACTTATGTTTGATTTTGAAAGGGAGCAGCAAAGCTAGTTTATGAATCATGTATATAAATACCTGAATGGCCTTCTGGGTCAGTGGTTCTCAAATATGGCCTTCTATTAGTTATCTATTAAAATAAAAACTTATTTTTATTATGAAGTTTTTTGTTTGTTTGTTTTTAAAAAGGATTATTGAGCATCACACCAGACTTAACTGAATCAGAATCACTAGAGGTAAGACCTGTTACTCCCACTCCCCAAACCCCTCACACACACCCAACTATCCCCCTCACCAAGGACTTCATAAGGTTCCAACATAGCCAGTATAACCATCGGTGTTTGACATTATAGGACTTATTACAGTTAGGTCCATTTGTGTGTGTGTGTGTGTGTGTGTGTGTGTGTGTGTGTGATAGAATCACCTTACACCTTATATATTCAGTTCAATGATTCTTGGTCTAGGCTGCACATTATAATTACCTGGAGAGCTTTATAAACCTTGTTGCCCAAGATTCTTCTCAGAGCAATTACATCAGAATCACCAAGCATGATACCCAGCTATTTTTAATTTTTAAAGCTCCCCAATTGATAGCAACATGCAGTTAAATTTGGGACAGTTGGTGTATAGGTTTACCTTGTATTTTTCTGCATCCTTTATAATACACAGTTACATAGCTCAAAACCCAGAACACTGCCTGGGAGGTATGGAGGCCAACCATAAATGCTCCACTTTGATGGAACACAAAAGTGAGGTTGACTATTTGGAGTCACACTACAATAACTCTTTTTTTAACTCCATGATTGCTATACTTATATCTCAAAAACAAAAGATAAAAGAAAAGAAACATACCTAAACCTGTGCAATGTACATGTCATTATTCAAATTTGTTGAGACGAGATCATACAGGCCACTGATTCAGAGGGAACTACCTAAACAAGTAACATGTGGACCCGAGTCTGAGTGACACCAGAGCTTACGTTGTCTGCGCTATACCAGTGATTCCCAGAGTGTGGTCCCCAGACCAGCAGCATCAGCAGACCTGAGAACTTACAAAAAGGGAAAATTTTCCCTAACTGGTTTGGCTCAGTGGATAGAGCGTCGGCCTGAAGACTGAAGGGTCCCAGGTTTGATTCCTGTCAAGGGCATGTACCTTGGTTGAGGGCACATCCCCAGCAGGGGGTGTTCAGGAGGCAGCTGCTCAATGTTTCTCTCTCATCGATGTTTCTAACTCTCTATTCCTCTCCCTTCCTCTCTGTAAAAACTCAATAAAATATATTTTTTTTAAAAAAGGGCAAATTCTCTGGCTCAGTCTCAGACCTACTAAATCATAATCTTTTGGGCTAGGACCCAGACATCTGTGCTTATCAAGTCTACCAGATGATTTAGAGTCACACTAATGGTTAAAAAAAAATGGTATTATATTATCCATTTCTATCAGCTGTCTACTTCTGGAGGCTCAGTTTAGCCTGTGGTAAGAGAAATAAAAATATGGGGCTAACTCAGTGCGTGAGATGGGGTGAGGGGCTGAGAAATCCTCCATCACTATTTTCCTTTTCTCCAAGACCCCATTTATATATCCTATATAATAAAAGGGTAATATGTAAATTGACTAAACGGAAGAATGACTGGAATGCCCACCCTCTCACCCTGGCTGGCCTCGCCCCTGATGGCCCCCATCGGGGCTGGCCGGCTGGACCTCACCAGCCCATGAATTCGTGCACTGGGCCTCTAGTATATATATAATTCATTTCAGAGAGTAAGGTAGAGGGAAAGAGAGATAGAAACATCAATGATGAGAGAGCATCATTGATTGGCATGCCCCACACTGGGGATCGAGCCTGCAACCCAGGCATGTGCTATGACTGGGAACTGAACCATGATCTCCTGGTTCATAGGTAGACACTCAACCACTTAACCACACTGGCCAGACCCAGACCTCATTTATATTAATAATCTATGTTAGAGCCCTAACCGGTTTGGCTCAGTGGATAGAACGTCAGCCTGTGGACTGAAGGGTCCCAGGTTTGATTCCAGTCAAGGGCATGTACCTTGGTTGCAGGCACATCCCCAGTAGGGAGTGTGCAGGAGGCAGCTGATCAATGTTTCTCTCTCATTGATGTTTCTAACTGTCTATCCCTCTCTCCTCCTCTCTGTAAAAAATCAATAAAATATATTAAAAAATAAAACAAACAAACTTATTTTTTTAAAAATCTATGTTAGAGTTGAGGGAATGGTATAAGAGATGCAGTGCTGGAAAAAGACTAGAGGACTCTGGGGACCTTTACCCAAGGTGCCTTGCTGTGGTTAGCCACTTCCATGTGACTATTTTAAGATGTTGATGACTAGTTTATCCTTTTAATCAAAACATGGAGAGTTTTAAAAGGTTTCATTAAAAGTGAATATCTTAATTGGTTCCAGGAAAATGATTTTTTCTATCTTAAGGGCTTGAGATAATTGGTGTTCAGGAAACTAAGGGTAGGTGGTTTGCTTTCTGTGATGGCAAGCTGGTTCCGAGGCTGCCATCCTGTAACACATGAGTGCTGCTGATCTGCTTTAGTGCCTTTCTCCCTATATCTTAGGGCTATTTTAAAATTAAGTTGTACATTTGACTAAGGGAAAATAAACAAACATTAAAAGACCACTCTTGTTGGATTTATCAGAGACACCAGTTAACATTTTCTGAGCAAACTGTGAAATCGTTTGTTTTTAAAAAGTATGTAAAATATGCTCTAGGCATATAAAGGTCTGATGGAAAGTTATCTCATGGAGTGTGGGAGGGAAGAAAACAATGAAGAAACAGAACAGAAAAAATAGTTAAAAAGGAAGAGAAAGAGTAAAAGAAAGGAGACAAGAATTGATAAGAGGAAGAGACAACGGAAGGGAAAAAATGGAGAGAATGAAGAAATGAAGAAAGAAAAGAGATCTGAAGGATAAGAAAGGGGGAAAGAAAAGTTGGGAAAAGAGGTTGGTGGTGGGGGGGGGGGGGATAAAAAGAAAAAACAGAGTGCAAGAAGGCAAAGAAAAAATAAAAGAAATAAATGAATGCAGCCTTTGGAGCCTGGGAAATATTTTGTGAAGTGTGACGTGGATAAGACTTGTGCAGACTTGGCTCCTGAGGTCAATGAAAGCAGTAATCATGATTCCAGTTTGCAACAAATGGGGTGAAAGGCATCAGATCCCACATGGAGAGACCTACAGTGACAGCAGTGGAGTAGTAATGTTGCAGCCATCAAGAATACAGGGATGCTGGGAGGTTGGATTATACTCTCCTTTATTCAGCAACCATTTTTTTTATCTGATGCACAGTCCAATGTTAAAAAGAAATGTGTTTTCTTATTATAAGATCCTTAAACTAGAGCAGAGATGCTTAGATGTTCACAGGAATGCATCTGAAGTTCTAATCTATAATAATAAAAGCAAATTGACAGAACAGCCGAACAGCGAAATGACCGACCAGATGTCCTTTCAGAAGACCTTCCAGATGAAGCCAGGGCTGCAGCTGCAGGATCAAGGCAGCCGCCTCGGCTGCAAGGGAGGGATCGAGGTAGCTGCTACATCTGCAAAGGCCTACTCTTGCACAGATTTCATGCATCGGGCCTATAATATATTATATTAGTCTGTCCTTAGGATTTACTTAGGGCTAGGACTTGGTCTTTCTCACCTCCTTTCTTTCCCCATCCTCGCCACTCACTCAGTGGTTTGCTGCTGCCAGTGGTCAGTGCTGCTTTTTTTTATTATAAGTCTTACTCTCTCTGAAGTCTGCATTCTAGCAGCATAGGTATAACTCTAAAGCCCCTTTCTCTTCATACATGTTTATGTATGTGTCATCTAGATACATTACACATCCAGATCCCTGTTAAGGAGAGTCCTGTATCTGTGCAGTGAACAGATTTATTATAGCTCCTCCCTCCCACCCAGTGTACCCCCACAAAGGCCTGGGTGTTAGCAGAGAACCATGTTTTTGAAGAGTAATGTGGTAGAAAAATTTAGCAAGTCCAAGCAAGGAGAGTGGTAAGGAGCAGACATGGGATAGTGACAGATGCCCTGGAGTCAGAGGGATGGTGGATGGCTGTTTGTAATATGCATGAAGGAACCTAAAAATATATTCTGAAAGCTCAATTAGAGTTACCATAGTCACACCTGGATCACAGAGAACTGGATACAGGGGCTACCTACAGACACTTGTGGTCCAGTCAGTGGCAGCATGGTCTTTTAGAAACTACTGAATTTATGATGACTTTTCCCCAATGCAAGGGAGGGACTTCCTTGATGGGCCCGACTTATAGCCAAGTTTCAAGTCAAACACCAGACTATAGTTTAAAAATGAAGAGGTAATTGGGGCTTATTGAAATTATGTTATTATGGCTAAAAAAGAAAAAGAAATACTAAGAATTGAATTGAGTAAACCTTTCTCCTTTGCTCATTCTTGCTTTATGTGTACTGACAATGTATGAGCATTGGTGTGCCCAAGTGAGTCATAGTCCAAATGGTTACAACAATAGTCACATCTAGGAAAGACTGGTCTGAAATGTGCAGACGGCGGGGGGCTCTCCCAGAACTGTATATTGTCCTCTTTCCCTCTCAGAAGAGGGTGAAGGTAAAATGGAAAAGGAAGTTCTTACATTCTTAAATCCTCGGTAAAGAATCTGGAGCTCCTTCTTGGTGAACTTGCTCTGGGCTTCCAGCAGCTCAAGGGCCTCAGGCCGATGCCTGACGGTGGCCATCTCCAGCTCATCCTCCACGCTGTCTGCGGAGGGAAACCAACAGAGTCTTAGAACAGCCTCGGCTCCCCAGCGCTTATACAGTAAAACAAAGGAGCATTTACTAGATGCCTATTATTTTTCCAGAGGAATGGTTCTCATACTGCCAATCAATATGTATATTTCCTAGAGTTCAGACTATGAAGCCAAGCTAATACTACATAATATATTTTCATAGTTTCTAGTTATTAGACATTACATACTAACATTTCCCAGTAAGTTTGAAAAGTGAAAAAAAATATATAATGGAAAACTTAAAACCTTGGATTTGTGTATTTATAACAAGTACTAGTTATAAAACCAGGATTTTAGTTTAATAACAATCAACATCACCCTGTATCATGCATCTATGAGTTAGGCCTTTGCTAATACTCAGCAAGGATTCTTCTGAAATAAAGCATTTCTCCAGGGGCTGCAAATAAAGTAGTCAGATCAAGTGAGAAAAATCAGCGACCAGTATGTCTGGCATAAACCCAGTCTCCATGGGTGCACACTGGATGGACTGGGGCCTATGGGAACTTCTGGCCAAACTCTATTTTGCAGATAAGGAAATCCACAGCTACAGATAGATTATAAAATATTGCACTTTACTTTGTGAATTATATATTTACCACATTTCTCTAAGTTGCTCTATGCAAACTAATTTTCAGTCCACATAAATTTGGGAAATGTAAACATTTACAGAGTTTGGGAGCAAAACACAGGACTATATGGTTTAGAGAGAACTTGCAGCAAAGAATTCTGTTTAGCTTTGTTTAACCCAATTAACCCCAAGGGGTATTTGTCCACAGAACCCTTCTTCCCCACAAGTAACATCTGGTAACATCTGCATATTTGCATTAGGATCATTGGGAGGTGTTGGGATATAGTAGGATCTGGATATTTGGGTCTCAAAAAGTACAACATCCTTAATGAGGTCTAGCTCTTTGCGGTGGGGACAATGGAGGCCTAAGGAATTCTTCCTGCCATAGTTCAGCTCAAACCTCAGCTAAGAAACTCATCAGGGACAGAAGCATCCAGGCCCAGTACTGAGGCCATGGCTTCCCTCCATCATATTCCTTCCTCTTGGCTACAGATTCCCAACTCTGAGGGGTGAAGCTCAGGAGAAGAGCTTCTTTTCATCAACTCTGGACCCAGGGCCACCAGTACCCCCAATTCCACCCTGCATGTATCATTTGGAAATTTAGTTCTTGTTGATTACAAAAGTCACATCATTTTTGATACTTAGTAACACTGCCTCTCTGGTGATTACCAGGGCGGGAAGGGGTGGGGGGAGCTAGAAGAGTAGAAGAGGGTAAAGGAAGAAGATTTGACTTGGATGGTGGTGAACACACAGTACAAATAAACAGATGATGTATCATAGAATTGTGCACCTGAAATATATGTAATTGTATTAACCAATGTCACCCCAATAAAATTAGTATATATATATATATATATATATATATATATATATATATATATGTATATATGAAACTGCCTTTCACTAACATGTATACCTACTTACTGTTCTGTCTCACTGAAGTAGAGTTCAGGGCCAGAACTCTCACTTAGCAGGAAAATGAAGGTCAGGGGAAGTCTGATCTTCACATGTCCTCATCACTGCCCTCCAGGAGTTTACGAAAGACCAGTAATGGCGGCGAAACAAATACTTGGAATGGTTATGCTTGTCAAAATGAAAAAGGGGATGTGAAAGCAAATATTTGTTTTGTACTTTTCGTATCAAAATAATTTATTTTGCAACAGGGATCTGGAAAAGCTGCAGAATAGTGATTGATAGATAATAAGAAGAGGGACATGAAAAAATGGCAAGAACAAGAGTATGTAACTCTGAGCTGACAAGGATAAAATTGATGAGAATTTTGGTGGTTTGCCTCTAAAGCAGTGGTTCTCAACCTTCTAGCCCTTTCAATACAGTTCCTCATGTTGTGACCCAACCATAAAATTGTTTTCGTTGCTACTTCATAACTGTAATGTTGCTACTGTTATGAATCATAATGTAAATATCTGACATGCAGGATGGTCTTAGGCGACCCCTGTGAAAGGGTCGTTCGACCACCAAAGGGGTCGCGACCCACAGGTTGAGAACCGCAGCAAAGGATGTGGAAAGAAAGTAGCCAATGAAAGGCAGCTAGGCATTAACAGCTTGACCTCAGGCTGGGCTTTATGAAGCAAGTAACAAATGCCAGAATGGGCTCCTTCAGTTTTCTCCGTTGTTCATCGGCGCGATTAAGTTGATTCTACTCCATGGGTGCTGAGCAGAAAGAATGAAGGAAGATGGTACTCCCTACGACTGCTGTGAATCCAATGACTTGAGCTGCCTGGTAGTTATTGTCGTTGCCAGTGGAGAAATAAGTTCCTCAGAACAGATCTAATGCAAACAAACAATAACAAATAGAAAGACTCTGGCTTTCTTGAAAAATGCCCTGGTATAAGCTCCTTATGAACCATTTAGAGTGTAATTTCCTCAGCTTAAAATATTCCTCTGTCCTTTTCTCACCTGGTGAAATGTGTGTATCTTTTATGACCTATTGTAATATTCCTGCCTCCTCTCTAAAGCCTTCCCGATCGCTCCAGCATGCAGACTGGTCAGAGGTCTACACCTACCTCTCTCTCACAAGAAAACATTGTGACCTGCTTGTGTCTGTCTTCTCTATTGTGAGTTCCTTGAAGACAGATCTGAATGTCCTCTGGACTTGATATAGAGTCTCATATCCCATCGTGGCTCAAGCATTATTTGGTGAACGAATGAATGAGTCAATAAACAAATGATATTGCTAATAAAGTTTCCATGCCTCTGGAGTCTCTGGAACCTTAGCTGCCCTCCAGAAAATCATTTCTCAGACTGAGGTTTGTGGGCCACTGGTGGCCCTTAAATGCCTTCTTTGGAATCACTGTGTTGACTGTGTATTGTTCTGAGAAACACAGCAAGGCAGAAGTAGGGGAAATTTTAATCAGATTTTCTGAGTAACCTTTGAATCATAGCATAACCTCCTCTAGACCTAATGCCCTTTCCACTAGAAAGAAACAAAACAGCGCGTTAACTTTTTGGCCTTTGCAACCACACAGCAGTCTGAATCACACACCCAACACAGTTGCTTCCCCAGCTGTCGCAGACGTGTATATGCCAAGACTGAGATGAGAGTCCTGGGGCCAGGGGGTCAATGTAATTGAGTTAAGTGTGTGTGATAGGATGAGCAGCACATGCAATATTCAAAGCAGCACATGCAATATTCAAAGCAGCACACTTGAAGGGCCTGCCTGCAGGCTCTCTTGTTTTCCCAGCTCACTGGCACCTTACTTCTTAATGACTCCTGCCTGCCAGAGGGCTGTTTCTATTTCCAGGAGGCTGACAGGCTCTAAACACACACCTGGAGTCATCAGCAATCACCAGCTTATGATACATTAAAAATGCAACACCATCTAACCCAATCCAAACTCTGATTCCTGGAGGCAAACTCTGTGCAGAGCACAGTGTGATTCTGCCGCAAAATACATGATGTGACTCAGCCACCACCAAAGAGCATGCATTTGGGGAGGGATTTTAATATAGTGCTTAGCATTTATTGAGCTCCTATTAGATGTCAGGAGACGGGCTCTATTGATATTATTGTACTCCTTGCAGTAACTCCAAGATGAGCTATCATTGTCTATTATTTACACATGTGAGTACTGAGTCTAATAGAAGTGAAAAGAAAAAAAAAAGAGTGGCGAGAT
The DNA here is from genome assembly GCF_028538775.1 of Myotis yumanensis. Taxonomy (NCBI): domain Eukaryota; kingdom Metazoa; phylum Chordata; class Mammalia; order Chiroptera; family Vespertilionidae; genus Myotis; species Myotis yumanensis. The sequence continues at coordinate 229,122,090 of NW_027223752.1, read as the reverse complement.
GTCACATAGGAGAAAAAAGAGAGAAAAGATTTACATCCAAGTCTGTAACGACAAAACATGTTCCGTCTGCTTTGCCACTTCCTCTCTCTCTCTCTCTCTCTCTCTTTAATATATTTTATTGGTTTTTTACAGAGAGGAAGGGAGCGGGATAGAGAGTTAGAAACATCGATGAGAGAGAAACATCGATCAGCTGCCTCCTGCACACCCCCTACTGGGGATATGCCCGCAACCCAGGTACATGCCCTTGACTGGAATCGAACCCAGGACCCTTCAGTCTGCAGGCCGACGCTCTATCCACTGAGCCCAATGGGTTAGGGCACCACTTGCTCTCTTAACAATGATAAAACTAATGACAACCTCTCTCTCTTCCTGCATTGTCAAATGTCTCAGAGAAGTTGACTTTCTCCACTGGGTTCATGTACTACTTCCGGCTTTCTCTTTAATCTAGTGCTGTCTGATTTCTGGCCCTTCTGTGGATTGAATTGTGTTGCTGTATAATTTGTAGGTTGAAGGTCTAACCCCCCAATATGACTATATTGAAGATATGGCCTTTAAGGCGGTCAAGTTAAATGAGGGCATAAGGATGGGACCCTAAACCAATGCAACTGGTGTCTTTATAAATATGAGAGAAAGAGAAAGAGAGAGACCTGGGATACACATGCATAGGGAAAAGCCACAAAGACACAGCAAGAAGGCAGCCATCTGCAAGCCCCTGGGAGAGGTCTCAGGAAAAGACACCTGTGGGCTCCTTGATTTTGGACTTCATGTCCCAGAACCATGAGAAAATAACCTTCTCTTGGTTAAGCCACCAGTCTATGGCATTTGGTTCTGGCAGCCTGAGCAAACTCGGAACTGGATTCAAATGACACAATAAGAATAAAAGCAGGTCTTGTTATTCACCAAGTTTGCCCAGTGAATGCTGGGCAACTTGTTAGTCAATCATATTATTTATTCTTTACCATGGCCATTAAAGAAGTGATTGTCATCCCCAATCTACAGATGAGGCTTGGAAATTCTAAGTGGCTTGCTCAAGGTCAGTTGGCTGGTTAGTAATGAAGCAGACAAGGACTCTAATCTTTCTAAGCACTTGACTGAGATTGTTAATAAAAACCACCTTCCTATAGAGAGCTTTTGTTCCAAGCCTGGCTGTATATTATCTCATTCTGATACTGACAAAAATTCTGTGAGGTATTTATTATTGCCCTTATTTTATAAAGAATAAACTGGGACTCAATGAACTTGAGCAACTTACTCAAGGTCACACAGCCAGTAAGTGACAGAGCTGGGATTTAATCCCTGTTTTGTTTTGTTTTTTGACACCAAAGGTTGTGAGTTTAGTCAACATGCTATTTGAGGGAGAAACAGTTATATATATTTTGGTCTAAAAGCCTGGGGAATAGAAGAATTGAAATCACAAACCAGGTGGCCACTGAACCCCAACTCCTCAGGGGAAATATGCCCAGCCACCTTGATCACCATGATGGTGGCCGATGATGTGCTGATCAGAAAAAGTAGAATAAGGTGTGGAAGTGATGAAATCTCAGAACTGGAAAGAACATGAAAGGTTGTTTGGTCTTCTTCATTTTATCACTGAGAAATGTTAAGTTCCAGGAGGCTGAGGGGTTTGCTTGGAATGAAAACCGGCACCATGTGGGACTCTGGCCTCTTGAATCATCTCCAGGCCTCGGTTAACACATACCTTGATGCGTTGCTAATTCCAGTGCTGCCTTTGCATCCTGAGATAATCTGAATACAAATAGTATTTTAATTCATGTATCTTCTAAGCAATTTCATTTTAATCAGACAATAAATTCCCAAACCCAGACCCCTTGAGCTTCCTGGCTGTCTCCTTTTGTTCTTCGCACCTTAGATTTAAGTCTCTCTGTCTGAGTCAACAGTTCTCTTAGGCCATGACACAGTTGGGCTAGAAATTGGAATTCAAATCACTTGGGAACAACATAATGAGTTTTAAAAATAGTAATCTTTCTCCCCTTTCTCACAACTTTTCTTAAAATATAGTAGAATCTTATTACAGCCAAAATCATAATTATGTGCACTTGTCTCTATCCCAGATCAAGCCATACCCTCCAGAACACAACTACAGAACATCTTTCTTTATAAACAAACATGACTGTGAGGCCTGTGGTCCTAATACACATGTTTATAAGCAAGGCCTGTAATGCTGAAATAAAACCATTTTATGAAAAAAAAAAAATCAGATTTTTAAAATGAAAGTGGTTCAGTACACAGGTCAGGCACACAGAATCGAATCCTTGCCTTATCATGTCATAACACTGTGAGGCCATTGCCTCCATGGCTTCTCCTAGGATCTGACAGACTACTGGCGCCACTGGTCCAACAGCATCTAAAAGCGCTCAATCTCAATAAAAACCGTGAAACAAATGCATAACTACTTGAAGCACCCCAACCAGGCCACCTTGGATCTATAAGGAGGTCCATTTCTCAATAAAACATGACCCTTCTTAAAAAAAAATCTATCCATTTTTCATTATAAGAAGATTATAGGTAGTATAACTTTAAAATTCTATTTGAGCTAAAATTGATTTGTCTGAGCCAAAGATTCAGCCAGCTTGACTTACATTGCTTTATCTCATTTATAAAAAAACCCTCTGAGTCTTTATTCCTCCTGTTGACCCTTTCTTAAATTGCTTTAATAGTGACTTGATCAGAATGACAATAACGTCATGATGAGAACAACTATCTTCTAATGATATGTTACATGTTATTATTTAGAAGTGATGAGAACAACTACCTTCTAATGATATGTTACATGTTATTATCTAGTGGCAGGTATCAGAGAAGAGTTTGACAAATTTCACTCCAGACTTTAGCTTCATACTAAACAATACTGTAGGATTCTTGATTACAGCACTGGAAACTACTCCTGAGAAATCTATATATATAAAGAGGTAATATGCTAATTGGTCCTAACGGTGTCCCAGTCACGACCATTCAACAGGCTGTGTGCACACAGGAGCTGGTGGGCAGGGATGGGGGCAGGGACTTGTGCCACTGGGACATGAGACTGCCACCAGGGGCAGCCCCCCAGTGGAGGCGCGCGCAGGCTCACCACGCTGCCTGGCCTGGAGGGGAGCTTCAGGACGGGCCGCGGCGCCCCCCCACCTCTGTGCATGAATTTCATGCATCAGGACTCTAGTCCTATATAATAAAAGGGTAATATGCAAATAGACCCAATGATAGAACGACTGATTGCTATGATGCACACTGACCACCAGGGGGCAGATGCTCAATGCAGGAGCTGCCCCCTGATGGTCAGTGTGCTCCCTCAGGGGAGCGCCTCTCAACCACAAGCTGGGCTCATGGCTGGCGAGCACAGCAGCAGTGGCAGGAGCCTCTCCCGCCTCCGTGGCAGCACTAAGGATGTCTGACTGCGGATGTCATGCACCGGGCCTCTAGTTCTGAAATAAGAAGATGTTTAATGTTCAGTCTGACACATCAGGACAAAGATGAAGTTGCCTGGAGGAAGATTTCCAAAGCAATTTTACATAACATGCAATTTTTCCCCTCCCTTCCTTTTTACATCAAAATCTTGTACAGCCATATACTCAGAATGTCCCATTCCTTAGTCCCACCCCCAGCGATGCTCAAATGGTTTGGCATCATAATCAATTGAGGAAAGAGATTTTTGAGGGTTAAGGAATTTGCTCAAGTGTGCACAGCTATACAGCTGATAAGTGGGGGACCTGGGATTGGACACAATATGTCTTTCCTCTTCCTGTTCTTATATTTGACTTATCTGGATGGAGAGTTTAGACCTGGGCCAGGCTCTGGCAGCAACTCTTTTAAAAATATAATATGTTTTTATTGATTATAGACAGAGGAAGGGAGAGGGAGAGGTATAGAAACAACAATGGTGAGAGAGAATCGCTGAGCCATGCTGGCCAGCATGGAAGCAACTCTCTAAACTCTGCCAACTTCAAATGTTTTACTCTCAACTCTTCTTGTCTTCAGAACCATTCACCTATCCACCCACCAGGAGCTATTTTCAGCCACATGGAAGGGCTACGAGCAGTTAACTCCAAGTTGTTGGTGCACAAGTCATCAGTAGAAAGCAACCCATCCATCAAAACACTGAGGAGTCCTACCACTTTCCAGGCCCCCCAGACCAATTGGAACCCCTCCGATTTCTGTCACTCAAACATGTGTTTCTTCAACTCTGACCCTAAAAATATGTCAGGACCAAAAAAAGCCCTTTATCATTGTACTTTATCCTATTTAATATTCATATATCACACGGAAAATGAAAAATACTTTGAAAACAGCCAATTATTTTGAATGTGTTAGAGGTGTTTGTTGGCAATGACATTGCAATTTCTATTCCAGGAGAACCTATTATTTTACAATGTTGTGATTTAATTCAAACAGTTATAAAGTATAACTACTCAGAAGAAAATTGCTCACAGCACATATGAATGCATTGTCTCTACCTTATTTATAAACATTAATTACTATTTACACAGCTTAGATTTTAAAATATAATCACCTATTGGAATGCTTATTATTAGCATTATCCATATTATTATTACAAGTCATGAAGGGTCCCTTATTAAAGAGGTATTATCTTCTAGGTGATAGGGTCCTACTCGCTTTTTGGTAAGTGAGGGAAATAAATATTATTTGCCAGTCATACACAGAGAGAAAATCTACAGTAAAAATGCTGGGGTGAGGGCAGAAGGAAACTAGAAATGTGATTGAACTTGCACACAGAGACAGACTAAAAAGATTGATATTCTAAGATATTCTTGTTGTCAGGAAAGGCAACAGCTGAGAGGAACTATGATCAAAGAGAAAAATTTAAAAAGTAGTGAAACATGAAGCGAGGTAAAGAAAGACAGCCTGTGATACTACACTAAAGGAACAATGCCCTAACAGTAGAGCTTCTCTTGAATTTTGATAGACTTTCTCCTGTTTGTCCTAAAAATGTAATAATATTAGCAAACCACTCTTCATAGCATTTGATCTGTGTAAGCATTTTACATACATTAACTCATAAAGTTCCCATGAGCACACTGTATTATGTTCTAAAGATGAAGATACTGGCACAGAGAGAGTAAGTAACTTGCCCACGGTCACACAGGACCACAGTCAGAGTCTGAAGTCTGGTTCCAGGGTTCACGGGCTTGTTCATGGCTGCAACCTCACCACCAAGATTAATGTCTCCTGTGTGGCAGGTATTGATAAAAATGTGTCAAATGACTAAATGACCTTGAGTTTCAGCTCTGCCCTCTTAGTAGCCTTATAATTTGGGACAAGTCACTTAAAACCGCAAATCTTTATTCTCCTCAGTTGTTAAATGGTGATAATGGCACCTGAATAATTCTGAAGATTAAATAGAATCCGTATGTAAAGGATTTTGCATAGCGAATGGTGCAACATCAGAATCCATACGCATGCTTTCTGCTATTATTATTGAGCTTTTGCCACCTCTGCCCACCTAAAGCATTGATTGACTTTACCCTGTCACTGAGCTCAATGAAACATGATTTTTATTACCTCCAGGAACACTCACTGGAGAATGTGCCCACCTCTAAGCAGATTCAGAGAACACAAAATGTACTGTGGAGTTGTTTTACACCCAAAGTCTCCTATGAAAATGTTTTGCTAAAAGGTGAATAAGGTTTCTGCTGTCAGTTATTCTCCAGAACTTGCTGTTTTGCTCTTTTTTTTCCCTCTGAAACTTTATATGCAAAGATGGGCCAGTGTTCCCTCAAAGGGCTTCTGCCCATCACGCTTGCAGCTCTAGATCCCCTGGCAAAAAAAGCAATTTGGAAGTAAGAAGGTTACACTTTAACCCTGCAATCTAAGCAGATAACAGAGCAATTTTATAGACCTGGTGGGGTGTAAAATTGAGTCTGCTTAAAGTGTTAGGCTCCTATGTCAGTGTATAAAGGACACCGGCAGAAATTGGCCTTGCTCCTGTTAATGTTTAGCCCAAATATTACTCTTCAGGTCAATGCAAGTGGACAATAGGTATTTATGACTCCTACTGGAAACTGCACAAGTGACCAATTATGAAATCATCTATAAAAGAGACAAAAAACAGAGAAAGTTTTTTAAATTTAAACTTCTAGCCCTAGCTGGTTTGGCCTAAGGACTGAAGGGTCCCAGATTCAATTCTGGTCAAGGGCACATGCCAGGTTGTGGGCTCAATCCCCAATAGGGGGCATGCAGAGGCAGCCAATCCATGATTATCTTGCATCATTGATGTTTCTATCTCTCTATCCCTCTCTCTTCCTCTCTGAAATCCATAAAAATATATTTTAAAAAACACACACTAATCTTCATTATGAAAAATAAAATAAAATAAATCTAAACCTCTATGTAGCTTTTTATAAGTAGTCATCACTCTATCCCTTTTGGACCAAATTAGCAATTAAAAAACATAGTGAAAAAAATCAAGTGGGAAGAAAAAAGATTTCATCACACAGGTAACCTGAACAAAAAAGGTACAAAACTGACAATAAAGCTTGCTTCTGGGAATGGCTTGTGTTCTTCAGACACTTTAAACCATGTCTAAAATCAAATGATCACCTCTTCTTAACTTTCATGGCCTTCTCTGTTCCTCGTCTTGCTTAATGCACCGGTATCCCTTTGGTGGAATCACTTTGTAGGCTTTCTATCTTTCACTCAGTACCACCAATTGCTCCTCAGTGTTTCCAGTTGCACCTTCACCATGCATTTCAAGTCCTTCTTCTCCCTTCTATGACCATCCCCTTAGACTGAGGCATTTGTCCTCTTCTCTAGACAGGAAAGTCTATGGTGAAGACCCAACAGAGTAATTGTGGCATTACACTGAGGTGAAACCCCTCCTTCGACACAGAATAATTATGAGGTCTTGGGTTAGTGATTTCATTTCATTGTTTAGTTCTCTCATTTAAGTGGAGATTTCATGATCTATTATTGTGTCATATTCTCATGCTGAGTTTCAGTTGGTTCCTTGATTCAGAAATCAATACCCAGCTGGCTTTTGCTGACAGCTTTGACATCCTGTTCATGTCCTGTATTAAACGTTACTCTTGATTCTTTGCTAGTCTTTTCTCTGACTTCAAGTTCACCATCAACTCTTCTAAGGTAGGACTTGTGTCCAGCTCCCTTGACTCTTGGTTAACTCTAGCCATCTCAAAACCCAAACAAAAAAGGATACATTCCTCATTTTGAACCAGTAATCAAATTTCTGGGCATACATATATCCAAAGGAAATAACAGTATATCAAAATGATATCTGCACTCCCTTGCTCATTGCAGAAATATTCACAAAAGCTAAGATATAGAAATAACCTAAGTGTCCATCAAGAGATGTATGGGATAAAGAAAACTTGGTATAGATATACAATGGAATGTTATTCAGTGATGAGAAAGAAGGAAATATGGCTGTTTGTGGCAATAAGATGGAACTTGAGGGCATTATGCTAAGTTAAATAAGCCAGACAGAGAAAGACAAATACTTTATATTACTTATATATGAAATATTTAAAAATAAAATAAAAACGTCAAATTCATAGAAACAGAGAATGAAAAAGGGGTTGCCAAGGACTGGAAGTGGGTGGGAGGGGGAGGAAGGGAATAGGGCAAGACTGGACAAACTTTCAGCTATAAGATAAATAAGGTTTGAGGAGCTAATGTAGAACATGGTGACTGTATTTGATAACACTGTGTTGTATAATTGAAATTTTCTAAGATAGTAAAATTTAAATATCCTACCCCCCCATAAAAAAAAACCTCACACTAAATAAATGTGAAGTGATGGATGTGTTAAGTAACTAAATGATGGAAATCCTTGCAGTTTTTTTTTTTTTTGGTTTTCTTTTCTTTTTCTTTTTTATTTTATTTTAATTTTTTTTTGCTAAAAGTATTACAAAGGGTATTACATAAGTGTCCTTTTTTTCCCCCCGCCCTTGATAATCCCCTGCTCTCCCTTACCCCCCCAGTGTCTTATGTCCATTAGTTATGCTTATATGCATGCATACAAGTTCTTCGGTTGAATCCTTGCAGTTTGTTAAATGAAGGCTATAATTCCTGTGATGTGTTATTCTCCCAGAAGCTTTATGAGGATGATATAAGATAATCAAGAGAAATATCACTAAATATCTTAAAATTTTATATGTCAAATAACTCAATAAAGCTGAAATAGAAATAAATAAATACAAGTGTTGGATAATTCCCCATCACCTCAGCCTTTATTGCAGAGTAAGGTCCAGACTGATGTTGGCACCAAGGATATACAAACTCTGGTCCTAGGGCACCTTTTCAGCCTTCTCCTCCCTACTTCTTATTCTTTTTGTCTTAAGCTTTATCTTTTCAGGTACCTAGAATGTTCCTCCTGCTTTTTCTGTCTCCAGTGAAATGATGATTCTTCTCCAAAGAGCACTGCTGAAATATTCTCTCTTTGTGAAATGCGCTGAGGAGAGACTCAGTCTCACATCTGTGGCTATAGGAGTCATGATCATCATGGTATAGAATAACGGCATCGGCAGCCAACATTTAGGGACCACTTACTAGCCAGTCACTGTTGTAAACACTTCACATGCTCATTTGAACTTCCGGGTGAACATATAATATTGGCTACTATTATTTCCACTGTACACAGAAGACAATGGAAACTCAGGAAGGGTAAGAAACTTACCTGAGGTTTCTATAGCTAGTCACAGAACCGGGGTTTGAGCCAAATAGGCTAATCCCAACATTATCGCTCTTAACTTTGTAACTCTTTACCTCTCTAGCATTGCCTCTCACAGCATTTTTCTTGAATTTGTTATATGCGAGTGATTTTTATATATATATGTCTGTTCATTTCAGTACCAGGTCAGCCTTCAGACGTCATGATCTATGTGTTCCCCTGTTCCGGGCACTATTACTTTTCACATAGTGCTCCATAGATATCTTCTTTATCTACATGAAATCTACTAAACCTGCCAACAGGAAATGGCTGTCCTGGGGTTCCTGCCTCTGGCTTTCCTATACCAAGACTCATTCATGATTTAATGAAGATTCCTGGTAGATACATGATAGACCAGGAACTAAAAAAAAAAAAAAGCCCATCTTCCTATTTGTCACTAAACAGCTATGCAACTTCGAACAAGCCACTAAATCTCTCCTTTTTTCAGTTTGTTAAATGAAGGCCATAATTCCTGTGATGTGTCATTCTCCCAGAAGCTTTATGAGGATGATATAAGATAACCAAGAGAAATAATTTAAAAATCTGTAACATCCCATACAAAGGGAAGGGACAACTATTCTAATTATTACAACACACAGTTTTCAATAAGTGACAGGCTGGTTGGTATTAAAACGGGATTAAGTAGAGTTTCCAATTTTCCCACTTGCTGCCTTCCATGAGCAGTGAAGTACCAGGAACAAGGGAAATTAAATGCTAGCTTTGGAACGTCCACTGCCCCAGCCAGAAATAACTAATGCCATCTCAATATTCCTGCAAGTTTAGATCTAGGAGATGAGGCACAGCCTGCACTTTTCATTTGTACATGATCAGACTGAGGTCAGAACACAGTCTCTTTGGACAACATGGGCTTTGCAAGGGTGCCCTATGGTGAGTAGGTAGGTGGAAAATACTTTTTTTTTTTTTTTTTTTTGTAAAACTGACCAAAACATTGAATGTAACTAGAGAACTGGTAAAAGTACAAAGACTTTGCCCCTGCCCCCACACCTCTTACTGATGAGGTGATTCAGGCAAGAGAATTAGCCTCTCATCCCTCAGTTGCCTATTTTGTAAAATGTGAATAATAAAGAGTGTCCATTTTATAGGACTATTTTTAGGATAAAATAAATTAAACTGTGCAAAGCACTTATTTTTTTAAAATTTTTTATTTATTTTTTAAAGATTTTTAAAATTGATTTTTTTTTTAGAGAGAGAGAGGAAGGGAAAGGGAGAGAGAGAGAAACATTAGTGTGAGAGCAGAACATCCATCAGCTACTTCCTGTATGTCTTCTATTGAGGATTGAGCCTGCCCTGACCAGGAATCAAACCAGATGATGCCCAACCACTGAGCCACACTGGCCAGGGCATATGCAAAGCACTTAGAACTGTACCAGCCACATAGTAAGTATTAGATGCTTATTAAATAAGTAAAAATAACATCTGAAAATTCTATCACAAAATTTTTTAGCTCATACAGATGATAAAGTTGAAGGACCTTGTTTCATACATGCAAATTAAGTTTATAAACCCTCGCAGGTTATGTTTCTGTTCCTCCAAAAAATTTCTTGACTATATGCCCAGATCAGAGCTTTTAGCTAAAGTCACTAAGGAGTTAGCATGAGATTAATTAATTGTCAGAAGGCTAAATATTTTTTTAAAAAACTTCCTGGAGGTTACTGTTGTATTTTTAATTGGCAGCATGTTGGCAGTTCAAGTGATTTTTTTAAAAAATAAATCCAACAGCCACATGCTGAAGGCTTCTCAGCCAAGAGAGGCATCTAAAACTTTCCTGATCAATAAGCTGCCAGGAAACAAAACACTGAAATGTTATGCTGGGTTTGACACCAAAAACCTGAAGTAGAGTTAGGAAATTATGTTTTGCAATTATACAAGGCAATATGATGATGGTGGCTTATGGGTTATGAGTAGTCTAGCTTTATAATAACCTTGTTGCATTTGCTCTTCTGTGTCTGCTCAAATCAACAACAAAAACCCCTGGAATAAGGCTTTAATTTGGTGAATCAAGTATTTTGATTGAATGAGGGCACTGAGATGCTACTGGGTAAATCCTATATAATAAAAGCCTAATATGCTAAGTGTCCAGTCGACCAGTCAGCCGTTCAACCAATCAAAGTGTAATACGCTAATGATATGCTAAGGCCGTTCAACTGCACGCTATGACATGCACTGACCAGCAGGGGGCAGATGCTCTGACCAGTAGGTTACCTTGCTGCTGGGGTCCAGCCTATTGGGACTGAGCAAGATGGGCTGGACACACCCTGGAGCCCTCCTGCTGTCCCTCCCTGGATGGCCAACCTACCGCATCTCTCCCTGGCCCTGATCGTGCACCGGTGGGGTCCCTTGGCCTGGCCTGTACCCTCTCGCAATCTGGGACCCCTTGGGGGATGTCGGAGAGCTGGTCTTGGCCCGATCCCACAGGCCAGGCTGAGGGACCCCACTGGTGCATGAATTCATGTACCGGGACTCTAGTGTTATTATAAAGCAAATTTAAATTAAAATACACACACACACACACACACACACACACACAATCAACTGTTTATTTATTTATTTATTTTTTGCATTTATTCCTTACCATAATCTAGTAAGTAACCTTTGGCCACCATCATGTCCTTTGGATAAATAGGGAAAGAACTGGGCATGGAGAAAAAAGGTGAATTACTCAGTTAGTGAATGGGGAGATATAGCCACAGATTTGACAGCGCTTATTTTTAAAGAAAAAGCATTTGTGCTCACATAGAGAAGAGTAGCTAGGAATTTCTTGATTCTAAGCCATTCATGAAATAGCTAGTTAAATTCCTTAATCCTATATCTACTCAAAGTCAATATATTTGTGTGAGCCAGCTGTCAGCCTCCAAGATGTCATGGAATTGGGAACAAATCTTACAAGAAGAGCAGTGTGATTGGTTCTGAGAATTGTCACTTGTCCTATAGATCCCCAACTTCTGGTTCATAAGACAACAGAATGTGAGGCGATCTCTATGGGTGTAACCTACACTCCTATCCATTGGGTTTGGTCAATGGGAAACACCAACAGAAGATCAAGAAGGAGGACAATAAAGAGTCTGTGGTATTGATTCTTTGGGATCCCTCCTTGGTGGCATGGAGTTGATAGTAGCTGTATTCCTCTTCCAAAGGCCAGAGTCCCTGTTGGGGAGACATCTATGATGGTTATAGCTATAGCTATGGTTTTCTTCATCTTCTGGTAAGCAACAGTCTAGAAATGATAACATTCACTCCAGCCAGTTGCAAATAATCCCTTCATTAATTTACCCTCCATTGCCCCATCTAAGTGGACCTTGTGTTTCCTGCCTGGACCCTGACTGGTAGTAAATCATAAAATTTCAGTTTTGAAAAGTACTGGACTTGGAGTTCAGTTTCTCAACCTAGATTTTTTTATTATTTTATTTTGAGAATCAAAATCTGGGGACAATGAAATTGGGAAGGGCTTAGGATAAAAGGAACAATAGGAGAGACTAGGTGTGGCTGCTTTGGGTCATGGTAAGTCAGAGAAAGGGGCCTTGGAGACAGGCTCAGGGTGTTAGCCTAGGAGGAATTGCCACTGTCCATTGCTCCCCTGGTTGCAAGCCTTGTGGGGTCCCTTAGAGTTTAGGAGTTGTGTGCTTGTGAGGGAGGAAGAGCCTAGATTTTTTTAAAATAGCTCTGTGATTTCGTGCAAATTATTTCCCTTCTCTGGGTATCCATTTTCTCATATATAAAATAGGCTATCCTATATAATAAAAGCCTAATATGCAAATTGTCGCCTTGGGCGGTTGTTTGACCAGCAGACTGGGAGTTTGACTGCTTGCTATGATGTGCACTGACCACCAGGGGGTGGCGTGGAACATGGCGGGCGTCGTTGATGCTCTGCAACCTCTTGCCGGCTACCTGGGGGCAGGGGTAATGGGGACGGAGATGCAGTGAGAATGCAGGGTGTCCACCCATCTTGCTCTCACTCCCCTTGTTACCCTCCCCCGGGATGTCAGGGCTCGCACACCAGGAAGCCCCTGCACTCAGGTGCCGGGCACCTGCGAGGAGCCTGTCCCGCACCCATGCTGCATCTTCCGGGTGAGCTGGGCTGCAACAATTGAGACCGCAGGGGCCGGTCGGGCTCCCTGCAAGAGCCAGTCTGCAAGGCCGGCCAGGAGAGAGTGCGCTGCCGTGTGGCACCACTGGGAGGCCCAGAGGCCCACACTGCACCCCAGCCTGTGGTATCTGTCCATCCACGCTTACTGCGTCTCCATGTGGGGACTCGGGTGCTGTGAATCAGGCAGAGGGGGGTGGAGGCAGGTGTGTGGGGGCCCAGGGGCTCAGGTGCTGCCCAGGGCCCAGAGGTCAGCTGGGACCTTCCCTTCCATGCCAGACACTTGCGCTTGCACTTCAATTGCTGGTCAGGCCTAGGGACCATACCTGTGCACGAATTTTGTGCACCGGGCCTCTAGTATTCTTTATAATAAGCTGTTATTATTGTTGTTGCTATACTAGGTATGATATTCATAGCATGTAAAATATGATGACTTTTTGCGTAGAAGTATCTAATCCAATAGATTCCTCTATGTGGCAACCCCATGAAACTGGCCTTCGCTCTCTTTTGGAAATTTTCCAGTAAGGATTATTCTAATGATATGACAGTCCCATATCTTGCAGCTTTTCAATAAGAGTATCTGTGTCATAAGACTAAGGGGGCTTGTATGGGTTTTATTCCAATTTCTAGTTGTGTAATTCTGCACAAATTGTTGCAGCATCTTGAGGCCAAAGTTGCCTCAAGTGTGAAATGGATGTAATCCTTACTTTCCCTCAGGCAGAGGGCCAAACCTATGGTTTTCCACAATCCTTCCCAATGTGAAGATCTGTGATTCACATTATGAAAAAGAGCTACAATTAGATGTCCAAAGGTGTATGTTGAGTAGATAAATATAGGATTAAGGATTTTAATTAGTTATTTCAGGAATGGTTTTATTATCAAGAAATCCCTAGCTACTCTACTCTGTGTGAGCACACATACTTTTTCTTTAAAATATAAATGTTAATCTGTGTTAAGGCTATAACTCCTCACTGAATAACTGAGTAATTCACATTATCTTCCCATACTCCAGCTCAGCCTGATAAAATGGTGCAGACAGCAGGCTCTGTTGTCAGAATCCCAGCTCTGATAATGGGAAAGTTGTCTGACTGGTCTGTGCCTCAGTTTTCTGAGCTGTTGTGTGGGGAAGACAATATGCCTTCCTCAGGAGGGAGTATCAATTTAACTGAGTCAATACTTGTCATATATTCATACTCATGCTGTTTCATGTGCCAAGTGCTTTGCTAAAATGATCTTGTTCAGACCCCACAACAACCCATTTTTCTGATGATCACAATGGCCCTTCCTTCTGCACTCTGAATAAACTATGTGACTTTCCTCCTTAGGAACTTGTCACTTGCTGTTTCCTCTTCCTTGGAACTCCCTCTCCAGACCCTCACATTACTGACCTCCTCTTGTTTTAGGGTCTCAAATAGTCAATTTACATTTTACAATAACTTTACAATGTAATATTATGTTTGCCATTGAAAATGACTTTACAGATTCTTTAATAACAAGGCTAATATTGATAAAAGTATGCAATGTAATAAAGGATAAAAACTAGGTATAGCCTGGCCAGCATGGCTCAGTGATTGAGTGTTGACCTATGAACCAGGAGGTCATGGTTTGATTCCCGTTCAAGGCATATGCCTGGGTTGCAGGCTGGATCCCCAGTGTGGGGCATGCGGGAGGCAGCCGATCAATGATTCCCTCTCATCATTGATGTTTCTATCTCTCTCTACTTCTCCCTTCCTCTCTGAAATAATAAAAATATATTTTAAAAAAACCAAACTTGATATAGATGATATCTCATTGATACACACACAGAAATAAAAAAAGATGTTCATAGTTATTTGATACTTCAAGGGAGAGGGGTATAGCAGGACTACGAGTGTGTTGTGTGCTGTGAGTGTGGTGTGTATGTGTGTGAGTGTGAATTCTCATCTATTTTGCACTTTCCAAATTTCCTGCCATGAACTTGAGTAACTTTTGTAAATAAACCATTCATCTTCCCATACCCCAAGGGGAAGGAGGAGGAGCAGGAAGAGAAGAAAACTATTCTGTGGAAGAAAGTGTTGACACTGAAGAGTACTCTCAAGGGCAGGAGTACGGTAGAAGTGAAAGGGAAGGCTTATTTGAGTTCACTGTGAGGAAGGATGCCCCGTAAAGCTGGCTGTCACTAATGGGTGGCTTTCTGAAGAAGCTGGACTGCTCCCTGGTAAAGCAGCAGTCTGTCTGGGAACTAGATATGGCTACAAGTCTTTCCTATGCTCTCTCCAAACTCTCAGGTTCTTGATTGTGGCAATCTAAGTGCTCCATAGTTTAGGGGAGTGCAGGCTTTTCTGCAGGAAATGTTTTTGTTTTTTTTTTGCTGCTGTTGTTATTTGCATAATATTGATAAATCTCACATTTCCTGCCAAGAGGAATAAAAGTTCTTTTTTTCAATCTGCCTTCCTGGAATAAGAAAATGAAATTTAGGGTGAGTATTGGTCCTGTATGAAACTCACTTTCAGCCCCTAGCTTTGAAGCTGCATGGGATCTGGTTTAGAATATTTCCTCAGCCCCCCTGCAGGTCATTCAAGCCTGGAACTAGCCCAGTCAGGCCTCCCCTCCCCTAGGGTTCTTTCTCTGTGTGTGGTCCAGCAGGCAGACCTGTGGGCCCATGCTTTTCCTCCTGGAGGCACTGGGTCCTCGGCCACTCTGGTACCACCTGCCTTGTGCCTCGTGTTCTCATATCATCTTTTGAGTTTGTGTCCATCTGCTTAGGGCCCAGATCATAAATAGGGATCTAATAAAATCACTATTGTAAAGTAACATAACAATGGAATTCATGTCTTCTCTTTTCCAGTAACTTACTTCCACATGCTGGGGTTTTGTTGTGATGGGCAGCTAATGGGGAAAGTGGTGGCTACTGAAAGCAGGAGTTTTATATCTGCAGACCATTTGGAGTTCACACATTGGCAGCCATGTCTAGTATTGGTTCACTATCAGCCAGTTTCATGAACTCCCATTTTTATAAAAATAGTTTTTGGAGTCCTTCTGCTCATTTTTTTTTTAGTATCTTTTTTTTCAAGAACTGTTCTGACATCTTCCTCATATCTGCTTGGAAACTGCAGTGTACCCACTTATTTGTGTACTTTACCAAATATTGGAACAAGAGGCATGCCCCAGAGGACTGGGTGATTGTGTTCTTCCCTAAGTAAATATAGCGATCCATTTGAAAGTTACATTTCACCTGCCTGCTTTGTACAAATGAGCATATTTTTGGTAAATATCTGGTCCATTGGCAATATTGACTCCAGCTTGAAAGGATAAAAGCAATGGCTCTCACAGCCCACATTTGCCGACAAATTGTGGCAATAAAAAGTTCTGCAGCTTCAGTATCATGCAGGACTAGGTTTTGGAGTAATTCTTCATGATGGCCTTCTGGGTTGTTGATGACATGTCAGGTTTTGTTTTTGAGATGGTGTGCATGTGTTCAATGAAGGAAAAAAGTCAAAGCAATGTTTCTCAACCACAGTTCTATTTTTTTTTTGTCCATTTAGTTATTACTCATAAAAGTAATTTTGTCCTGTCCCCTCTCTCCACAGAATGTCCTAGTAGGACAGATCTTTTTCAAAGCTGTTTTATGTACTGTTCTCTCTCCTAGCACAAGGACAGGACCTGGCATATAATAAATATATGTTGAATGACTAAGTGAATTAATTAAATCTTATTATTATGATATATTATGGCTGGAGGCTAAGACCAACAGTAGTTAGCATATTAATGCGATATTCAGCAGGGCTGAAAATCAGCATAATATTGCCCTGCTGTTAGCCAAATGGCTCAAGGCAATTCCCTAACCTGATAATCCTTTTACTGTTTACCAAACTTTACCTTTGATATGTCTGTATGCATTCCTAAAGGGCAAATGTGTATTCAAGTGAATAAAAAGCAGACAGGACTGAGTTTTGAGGGAGCTTCTCCACTAGAGGGAAGTTTTCTGCCTGCCCCCCCATGCCTTCTAAATTCATATTTCTTGTCTAGTGTATTCATTTGTGCATAGTCCCTTCTTCAGATCCTGAACCCTAGCCACAAATGGATGTGACATTCACATATTACCTTTGGTCAGTGCCACTGAAATAATTTACCATTCTATTCTGGGACTTTTGATTGGAAGGAATTAGGTTGTTTGAAGTACTTTACATATTTTCTCCATTTTTGTTGTGGAGATTAGTGAAATTTCAGGGCATTTACATTTTCAAATCATGGATTGAGTCCATCAGTTCCTACAACACGGTGTGGGAGTATATAAAGAGAGTAGGCAAAGACATGGGTTGTTCTCATTTTTAGGTTTTTCTTTTCAAGTCTTTTCCTTATTTTGCCTTAAAGATAATGATTAGCAAGTGAAAACAGAATCATGCAAGTAAATCTTTCAAATGACAAAAGTGAAATTTAATGGCTTTTTTTTAACCTTAGATAGAGAATAAAATAAATATCATTGTAAGAGTTAACTGGATTGAAATTTCAATATTCAAACCAGAAATTTAGAATGTTTCTCCTAGCTTCTTAGTGATTTGTTTCCTCACTGGGGAAGAACAACACCACTGTGTGTCTGACTCCCACTGTTCTTTGATGCTTGAAAAAAAATGTGTTGAAAGAATGTTTGTATACATAGAATATTTGTAAATGTTCATTATGTACAGCATTTTTAAATTTTATTTTGACTTTATTAATCCTCACCCAAGGATATTTTTCCATTGATTCTTAGGGAGAGGGAAAGAGAGAGAGAAACACCGATGTGAGAGAAACACACTGCTTGGTTACCTCCTGACCAGGGCCTGGGCTTGGGAGGAGTCTGCAACCAAGGTACATGCCCTTGGCCAAAATCAAATCTGGGACCCTTTGATATTCAGGCTGACACTCTATTCACTGAGCCAAACCAGCTAGGGCTGTACAGCATCTTTTTAAAAATAAATAAAGGGTTTCCCATTAGATATCCTTATTTTGTACTCCTTAAGAATGGAATGAAATTGGAGAAAGAAAAAATAGAGAGTATGCTGGTTAGTCTATGTGTCACATTGGCTAGGCTATAGAACCCACTTATTTAATCAAACACTAATCTCAGTGTTACTGTCTAGATATTTTTGTGGATGTGATTAACATCAATAATCCATTGGCTTTCAGAAAATGAGAATACCCTGGATCATGTGGGTGGACCTCATCCAATCAGTTGGAAAGACTTGGGCAAAAACAGAAGTTTCCTGTAGAAGGAATTCTGTTCAAGGTTACAGCACCAAATCCTGTCTGAATTTCCAGCCTGTCAGGCTGACCTATGAACTTTGGACATGCCTGGTCCTACAGCTGTGTGAACCTACCCTTAAAATAAATCCATTTATATGTATGTTTGTATCTATATATATCAGTATATGTGTATATACATGCATTAGTATATATATGTATATGTATATATATGCATATGTATATGTATACATGTATATGTATACATATGTATGCATTGGTTCTGTTTTTCTAGAGAACCCTGATTGATACAAGTAGAGAGTACGCAAAGAAATAAAAAGTCACATCTGTGTAAATGTTTTTCACTTTATAGTAGTTTTTCTCTAACCTAATGATATTTCTGAAGTTTGGCAGTATCTACATTATAGCACCAAGTGCATGTAGGGGAGTCAAGAAATTTACAAGGTAAATACACTTTACAGGGTACACTGCTCTGTTCACACGTTAGGCAAGGGGAACCCAAGAGTTATCTGAGCCTCAGATCAAACGAAAACTTCCAAATGTTTTGAAGCCCAAGCTCCTGTCACCAACACCGTGCTGTCCATCTGCCAATCAGGAAGCGCCTTGAAATGGCACAAAAGTTCCCCTGGGTATTTAGGTAAACACGTGTACATCAATTGAGTTGGTCTTGAGGAATAAAATGTATTGACTCTCTTTAGAAGCAGAGAACTGCAATGCATGCAGACCTAAACAAACAACGCAAACATTTTGGGGGAAACAAAGGAACAAACAAACTTGCTTTGAACAGCAGGAGACGATGTTTTGGCAGCTGAACAGGGCAAGAGCTTCATGAGCCGCTCTTTGATGCTGCGCTTGGTGCTGTTCTGAGTGTAGAGGAAACCTAGAAGATACCGACAGGTTCCGTTAACGCTGCCCTCCAAGGGAAACTAGGGTGGGCTGCATGGTTATCAGAGGAAGCCAGCAGGCAGGACCTATGCTCAGCCAGCAGCTCAGGCAATCACAGGCAAGTAGGTTGGGACTCTAGGAGGGAAAAAAAAATCTTCCCCCTTTCTGTTTTTCTTATGTTTTAGGTTTTTCTTTCCAAACCTTTCCCTTATGTGACATTAAACATAATGATTAGCAAGTGAAAACAGAATCATGCAAGCATATCGTTTGAGTGACAAGAATTTGGTGGCTTCTTTTGGACCTTAGATCGGAAATAACATCAGTATCATTGAAAGAGTTAACTGGATTGAAATTTCAATATTCAAACCAGCATTAAGGGCCCCATGGCAGTATTCTGTTCTCATTGCTCCTCATCTCTGATTGCCAAGGAGAGAGATGCTTTGCATAAATCATTCACACTGCAATCACCTGTTAGTACCTTTGCCTTCCCTGAAAGTGAGAGAATAGATGTCCTTGATATGCAGCGTCATTAGCATAAGATGACAAGCCCAGAGTGAGACAGTCCTTCACATGTCCACATTACTGGATGGAATTATTCAAGCAGAGTAACTCCAAAACAAGCAAGGTGTGTTTGAAACTGTTAACCAGGAATAGACGTGGGGTGTCTGTTAGGAGATAGTTTGGGAGAACTCAAGAAAAATCATGAGTCACTCAGTGGGCAGGCTCCCCAACACTTGACTGTCCAACTCAGATTCAGCCTGCTTACACTGCGTGCCCAGAAGCCTGCATTTGCATGTGGAAAGATATATTACCTCCCCCGTATCAGTTTGTAAAGTGTTGAATATAAAGCGAGAGTAAAGGAAGCAATTTAGTTAAGGTTAGACCAGTGGTCGGCAAACTCATTAGTCAACAGAGCCAAATATCAACAGTACAATGATTGAAATTTCTTTTGAGAGCCAAATTTTTTAAACTTAAACTATATAGGTAAGTACATTGTTATTAACTGAATTAGGGTCCTCCTAAGGCTTAGGAAGAGCCACACTCAAGGGGCCAAAGAGCCGCATGTGGTTCGCGAGCCATAGTTTGCCAACCACGGGGTTAGACCATCTTTATGATATGGGCCTTGCAAATGTATTGCTTGTTGCTTTTGTATTTTATAATAATTTTGATCTCATACTTATAAAAATTCCTGACCAAAAGGCTACTGATCTCTTTCCCTTTGGGGCTGGTTCCGCCCCACATTAGTATCTACTGGCTACAAAACCTGATAGATCTCTTGAATGGGGCATGACAGTAAATTAGTACATAAATCAAATCAGATGAATTTTCCTACTTAAAAGCCCTTTAAAGCCTTTATGTTGTCCTTTGGAAAGAACCTCACTTGCCACCATATGCCCCTGGCCCCTTCCTCTGACAGCATTTCTCACCACCCTCCCTAGTGCTCCTAATGGGCCATCAACCATTGGCCACACCAAGTTTCTTGCCTTTGTTGGCCTCTCCCCTGCTCTTGACACTGCTTTGCTGTGAAATATCTTATTCACTCAATATCCCAGGTGCTGGTTGAGGGTATGATACATAGGACATAGGAAGAGATCAATAAATGTCTGGCAAACGAGTGAATAAATTCACTTAGGTCGGAGAGAGCCCAAGATCGGATACATGCAGACATGTGACGAGATAATGGCATGTCTAACAGATCAGCATGTCAGACACAGATACAGGCTTCTCCCTGAATCCACAACGACCCCCACACAGATACTGATTCATTCCTGAATACCTGGCTGACCCCCTGCAGCTGAAGCTTCCTCAACTGAATACCTCAGCTCATGTCCCCGCCCTCACCCAACCGCAGTATAAAAAAAGCGCCCCCCTCCCTGTTGGCGTGAATCCACGTGCCCTGTCCTTGGGGTACGTGGGTCTTCCGGGGACGCAGAATAAACTTTCCTTCCTTCCTTCCTTCCTTTTCTGATCAACTCTCTTTATTTCCTTCGCCACCTCCTGAGCCACCTAACCTAACAAAAAGAAGACCTGATTTCATTTCCTAGATTAGTATCTCGGTAACCTTTTAAACTTGTAAAAAAAAGTAAATATGATTCACATATCACAGACTCTTTTTTTAAAACATTGTTTTTAAATATATATATTTTTTATTGATTTCAGAAAGGAAGAGAGAGGGAGAGAGAGATAGAACATCCATACCGGGAATTGAGCCCATGATCTGGGCATGTGCCCTGACTGGGAATTAAACCATGACCTCCTGGTTCACAGGCTGATGCTCAACCACTGAACCATCCGACCGGGCTAACATGGACTCTTAAGTTGGCCTTTTTCCACTACATTTGTGAAGGGCACACCCATCTAAGACATCTAAGAGCCACCTCCTTCTCAGGACACTGGGTTTTGCTTTACTCCCCAAGCATGATGCAGTTTCTTCCCTTCAGGTCACTGTAAGTTTCCATTCCACTGTATGGGGAATCTGGTGGGTCCTCCAATTATCAATTTCTAAATGCCCATGCAGCCTTTCAAACTCAACTCAAATACACTTGGCTCTGGCAAGCTATCCCTGTTTTATCCTGCCAACTTCCAGAGGAAAGAGAGACCTGCCCCCTCCTCTGCTCTACCTTCTCTATTGTTCCCCAATCATACCCTATTGTTCTGGATATCACACCCTATTGCAGAGTGAAACCCTATTCTGACAAAGAATTAGAGAGAAGGTTCTATCAGCAACCTGCATCAGGAGAGAGCCTTTAGTGTTGTTGTTTGTTTTAACTCTTACCTAGCTCCTTTGCTTCAGGTTTGACAATCATCCCTGAGACTGACACATGGCAGACACTCAAGAAATATTTGCCAGTTGTTTGATTTCCTCCTTTCCCCTCAAATTCTGGTACCTGCCATGCTTACTCTCTCTATAACCACTTCCTGGACCCCCAGGCCTGGCTATGGGGGAGGAGCTTCCTGCTTCCCAAGCACTCCCGGCGTTAAGGTGACACTCCCTGCCAGCACCCCCTGGGGGTAACTAAAGATGTTCTTCTCTGGAGCATCTTTAGAACTGCTCTTTTTGTGGGGGAGGAAGGACCCTTAGAATTTAGGGAGAAAAAGCACCCCTGAGAAAGAAAGGGGGAAGGAAGGTGGGTGTCCTCCAGAGAGAGCCCTCTGAACTGCTCTGGAGACTACAAGGTAGGCTGCTGTTTTCAATCATGAGATAGAAGTCCCAGATTTTAGTCCCTGTCTTTCTGCTTCAAGCTGAGTGACTCTGGACAGGTTATTAAACTTCCTTGGTTCTCTGACTTTTCTTTATAAAACAAAAGGGTTTATTTATAGCAAAGGATCTTAGTTGTCAAAACACAATTTAAAGTCCATTTTAGGAGTATACAGGATGGGGAAAAAGTAGGTTTACAGTTGCTCATATGGAAAATAATACAATAATTAATAAGTAATAATATAAGAATAAACTGCTTCAAATACTCACAATTGTAACCCTATTTTTGCCCCATCCTGTATTTAAATAGATATTGTATATGGTTACTACCTTGTTTTTATAGTTTTTCTTTTCAGTGAGATCTTTAACTCCTGGAAGGCTAGATGTGAACATATATAATTTCCTCTCTCTCTCTTTCTCTCTCTCTCTCTCTCTCTCTCTCTCTCTCTCTCTCTCCTATCAGATTATTGTGGTTTTTTAAAAAATTTGTTTGTTTTCCTTAAAGTGTAGTAGTTGAGTGTTCACACACTGTAGTAAAACAACCTAGATTTAGATCTCAGCACTTTATTACCTTGGGTAAGATTATTTAATCTCTCTTAATCTTTCCTCATCAACAAAGTAAATGAGTAATAATAGCTAAAGTTGTTAGAATGAGAGTCTAATGAGATAATATATAAAGCATTTAGGATGACAACTGTTCGTAATACACTGTCAATAAATGATAGATAATATATTTTTTTTCAGTTGAGTATATGACATTTCCTCTTACCTCATGCTATGACCTCTACCTGAAGTGTTGCTTTATCTCCACATGGCCTAGTTCATCCTTGAGATGTCAGTTTGGTAGTCACTTTCTAAAGAAAATCTTACATGATAGGCCAAACTAGTTTATGAACAGCTCTAATGTATTAGTATGCTTATAGTTTCCCCTATTTCTCCTTTATCACAAATCTAAATCTCCTTTATCTTTATTATCACAAATATAATTAAAATAATTAATGATACAATCATGGATTTGACATATGTCTTCCCTACTGCAATGTAAGATTGAAAATTTCAACATCCAGACTTTAGAGAATTAATGTTACTGGATGTGCTATCCTGCTCTAAGCAACCGTATAATTAGACAAGCTATGTGAGAAAACTGTTTGCAAGCATTGAACAACAAAAAAAATTCTTGCTTTAATTAATCTTACATTAGAGTTGAGGAAGAAAAATAATAAACAAGAATCAATTGCAAAATATAAAGTTGGGTAGGGGTGAGGTCTAGAGACTTCTGTTGGTGGATGGGTTGGGAGTCGGGTGGGGAAGACTTGTAATTTTAAATATTGTGGCCAGGGAAGGTGTCATTGGAGTTATATTTGAGCAAAAATATCTAATGAGATAAGAAAGGTCATTACCTTATTTTGATTACTAGCAAGCAGTACAGAGTATTACATATATTAGTGCTAACATATATTTGTGGAATAATTAATGATCATTTATTAAGTTATTCAATGAACATTTTTGACACTTACTATGGACAAAGTAATACTGTAATTATTTGGCTATATAAACTACTGAGTTTAATAATCTATTCACAGATTTATTGCCTTAGAAATTAAAATGACATCAACTCCCTTATCCCTGCATGTAAAAGTTAAACCAGTCTTCTAGTATACTAGCACTTCAAAAATCATGAAATAGAGTAATACAAAAAAAAAAGAATAATAAAAAGTAAATGTGTCAATTAACAGGCCACTTTAAATTGTGATGGAAATGAGTAAAAATGCAATCATTTTTTTTCTATTGGGAAAGACTTTATCTTACAAAGTCTGAGTCTACTGTAAACATATCAGCCATCAGCATCTTGGTGGCTCCCTATTTCTGACCCTCTGCATCTCAAAAGTGGTATAGGCAAGGGGTAATTTTTCACTGACTGCTTTTCTGGTTACACACACACACACACACACACACACACAATGCTGGTTACATGTCAGTGTCAGGTTTCAGTGGTGGGTGATGGGCCATGAATTATGAATTCAAGAAGTAATGCCGAGGGTGATAGACGTGGCAATTTCTCCATAACGAGAATCATGCTTATGTTCCTTCTTTTTGCAGTGGAGCTGATAGCAAAACCGAATATTCTCTGTGGCTTTGCATGGGAAGAAAGGCTCTGCTCCATTATTCACAGCCCTGTTCAGCTTCTATCTTGTGCTTTTGAATTATGGACAATGTTTTTCTTCCTAGACCCTAAGCCTGTGGTGCAGGAAAATGGCCAGTAATGTT
Organism: Myotis yumanensis; assembly: GCF_028538775.1. NCBI lineage: Eukaryota > Metazoa > Chordata > Mammalia > Chiroptera > Vespertilionidae > Myotis > Myotis yumanensis. The sequence goes on along the minus strand of NW_027223752.1, from coordinate 229,097,715 downwards.
CCCATGTCCTTCCACGAATCAACAACTATGATAAAATCATTAGGAGTTTCAATGGCCCTGTGATCCCATCTGCGTCTCCTCTGGATCCGTGACAAGGTAATTCATGAGCAGTGACTTCATGCAGGGGCTGGGAAGTGCATTCTTCACTGGTTGCAAATGTGAACTTAGCTGCCAGCATGTCTGTTTTTGCAGTGGGCTTACAGCTCATAAATACGCAGAGGAATTAAAGTGGAATACTGAAAATATTTAATTAACCCCCAATTAGTCAGGGCAGAGGAATAGATAAGTAAAGAGAATACATAATAGGGTAGTAGGCTTTGATGAAAACAGATCAGAGTTCATTTTGTATTTTCAAATTTATCCCTGAAGAAACAGGGTCCTAGATAATTTGGAGTTCATACTCTGGTGATAATTCTTGCTGAAAATTGTCGCCCACACTATACTGATTGTTCTTGGACTCTGCAGTCACCCCTTTAAGAAGGATAGCAGCAGGGTTGGTTACTGAAACCATGGGAAAATAGCTACACTTAATTGTGTCACTATGAATTTTGGAGGCAGAACGCTGACCTTGCTAATGGGCCTGTTTCATTTTGCCTGATTATAAAATTACCTCTTCTAATCTATCAATTAATTAAGAAGGAGGGAACCGAAAGGTGCTTGAGTGCTTGAACTTGCTCCAAATAACCTACAAAATCTAAATGCAAATAGAGTAAATTCAACTCTTCTTAGAACTGCCACTTGAAGACGTGTTTGTCATAAAGTAAGTGCTGATCTGTCTGTCAGCCTCTCAGTCTTGCTCCTCTGTCTTTCTCTCTGTCTCTCTAGTTCTGTGTGCCTCACTCTCTTTCTTTGTCTTTGTCATTTCCTCATCTCTCTGTCTCCCTCGCCCTCTCTCTGCATGCCTCTGTCTGTCTTTGTCCTTCTATGTCTCTGTGTGTCTCTCTCTCTTTCATCTTTCTCTGTCCTCTATCTCTGTCTGGCTGTCTCTGCCTCTGACTCAATCAAGGGTAGGTCCCATTTCATCTGCTTTACTTTTGTGTTGATTGCATGCCTCCTGAAACATGTAGAGAGAGCCTTAGTCTGCGGAGGACAGGATCGTTATTAGCGCTATTGCTGAACAATGACATGACCGAAAGCCACGGTGCTTTCCAGATCAGGACTAAGTGCTTGCCACTGTCCACGTGACTGCCCCGCTCTATGGGCAGAACTAGCCAGGGAACACAGCAGAAAACGACAAGGGAAAAGCACCAGTTTTCTTTGGGAACCTTTAAGAGCCATCATGGAAACCCAAATTTTCTTTTGTTCCTCTACAAACATTACCAAAAGTGCTTACTTATAGGGTGATACCTTTTGTGTGGGACTTGGGAGATTATCTGGAGTTCCCTATAAGTATGGTGACAAGACCTCCTGGTTTGCCCAGGGCAGTGCTGGTTTTTGATAGTTGTCCTTACGTCCTATGTGTTAGTCCCGCTATGTGTGTTCAAAAACGTTCTGGTGTAGATGGTAAATCATATGGTCATGCTGTATTAACAACCAGAGTGGTCTGTTCCCACTGAGGAATGTACATTCATTTACTAAATGCCAACTTCATCACACTATAAATAATGTATGTTATGCAACATCATAAAAATGCTATTTTAGAAATAGCTATAATTAATAGGAAATATACAATAGGAAGATGACATGAGAGCGTTTGCATACAATTCAATATGATTTTAATATTATTGTGATATTTTTCAGCTTTAATAAAGAAGGACCTCCTAGGATATGTGTCAACCTGGATGAACGTGAGGGCAGTAGGCCAAGTCAAATAAGCCAGTTACCGAAGGATAAATACTGCACCATTCCACTTATACAAGGTATCTAAAATAAGCAAGTTCCACCCGGCTGGTGTTGCTCAGTGGTTGAGCATCGACCCATGAACCAAGAGTTCATTGGTTCAATTCTTGGTCAAGGCACATGCCCAGGTTTCAGGTTTGATCCCCAGTACAGGGCATGCAGGAGGCAGCTAATAGATGTTTCTATTTCTCTGTCCCTCTCCCATCCTCTTTAAAACAAACAAACAAACAAACAAAAAACATTAAAATATAAAATAAGCAAATTCCTAGAAGCAGAGATTAGAATGGTGGTTGCCTGGGGCTGGGGGCAGGGGAAAAAGGGAGATGTTCGCTGGGTATAAATTTTCAGTTTTGCAGGATGAGTAAGTGCTAGAGATCTGCTCTGCCATGTGGTGCCTGTAGTTACCCACACTGTACAGTGCATTTAAAAATGTGTTGAGAGTAGATCTCATGTTAAATATTCTTACCAGCATGAAACAATGTAAGTAATTTGGGGCACATTAATTGTGATATTAGTGGAAAGACTTGCAGCTTTGTATTAAAAAAACAACAAACCAGATTTGAATCTGAGCTCTGCCACTTTCTGTGAGACTTGGAAAAGTGACCTCAGCTCACTGAGCCTCGTTGATCTCGCCTGGATCACAGCAACACTAATAATGCCTGACACTAATAATGCCTGACCGGGCTGCGTCCCAGGGTGGTTAGAAGGTTCAAACGAGGTGACCTATAGGCAGCCCTGGCTAGTAATACTAGTATTCTCTTCCCCTACCCAGGGGTTGCCGGGAGAAATGTGTAAGGCTCGGCACACAAAACAAAAAGGAAGATTTCCACAGTGACAGCAGTACCTTTTATAACAGAGCAGCAAAAGCATCCCCCATACCCAAATGTCTGTCTTGAATGTTGCCTTTTTAATAATAATTATTTTCTAAATATGAATTAAACCTAAACCCTACTGCACTATTTCTTGTCTTCAAGCTAACACAAATAACCCAGGATATGTATAATTTAGTTCCCCAAAGACTCATTTCTCATGATCACTGATCTTTACACACACACACACACACACACACACGCACACACAAACACACTGCGATATCGGGTGCAGTAGCTCTGCGGGAGCCAGTGGGTGCTGGGAGCTGTGCTGCTTCCATGGAAGCCGAGCGGCTTCCGCAGGAGGTGGAAGCGAGCCACCGGTGCCCCTGGGAGCCGGAAGGGGCCCGCGCCGATTCCACGGGAGGCGGGCCCGCTGTCTCCTCTCCAGGCCTGCACTCGGCTGCAGAGGCTGCGGGCCGGCCCCCCTGTCCCTGTCGGTGTCTGTTCTGGCTCAGCGGGGCTGGCCTGAGCTGGGGAGTGGCGGCTCGCCAGGCCCCCTGTCTCTGTCTCTGCTCTGGGCCTCACTGTGCGCAACCTCCTCCTGTCTGGTCATGACCCATTATGGCATTCTGGCCTAATTTGCATATTTCCTCTCTCTCTCTCTCTCTCTCTCTCTATATATATATGCACCTTTTTAGTGCTCAAGCAATGTTTCTTTGGGGTAAAAAATTGGAAAGCTAGGTAAATTTGAGTGGAGTTGACTCTTCTGATGACAGAAAACACAAATATAATTTGTGAATTGAGTTTTAAAATGATGTGGGATCATAAAGTTCATTTTCGTGTCCAACAGAGTGTTCCTTTGTTATACGATGAACCTTTCTCCTCCACCCCTTCACTCTCCACATTAATTTTCATATAGCTTAGGCTACCCTGTTCATTTTATGATTGGCCAGTTACCTGATTTCTGCCCTTTAAAAGCATGCTGAAAAGCATTTTTTTAAATAATTGTTTTCTTTCGTTCTATTCAGCTTCTTTTAGTATCAAATCCTGTAGAGCCTCATAGTTCATTATAAGCACTTTGGCTTTTACTTAGAGTGAAATAAGGAGAAAATAAAGGACTTTTGAGAATAGAAGTGCAATAATCTAGCTTATGTTTTATTCAAGAAATATTCATGGTGCTTTGGCAAAAATGAACCTCGTCCCTGCTCCCATGAAACTTAAACTCTAATGGGGAAGATAAATTCAGCAGCAATACAAGAAAGTCTTCTAAACTCCATTTGAACATGATCTTGCCCTAAGGAAAGATGCAGATAAATAATGCCTAAAATACAGTACTCTAGCCACAATCAGAAGATGAAATGTCTGTATGTCAAGTATTTTACAAGCACTATGTCACTTAACCTTCACAAGAACTCCATGTGGCAGAGAATATTATGATGGACAAATAATAGGCAAGGAAGTTAAGGGTAGAGAGATGCTTGCAGCTTATAAGTGGCAGTGCCAAGATATGAGCACATGTCCATCCGTCTAACTCCTGCGTCTGATAGTCTGACGTCTATATTACCCTATTATTACACTACTAGAGGCCCAGTGCACGAAATCGTGTACAGGTAGGGTCCCTAGGCCTAGCCTGAGATCAAGGCCATCTTCCACCAGCTCTCCAGTTTCCAGTCCCACCCTGCTGCCACCCACCCCGGTTCCCCATTTGCCATCCGGTGATCAGAGCCCATGGGCCGGGGGGAGGGACTGAGAGGTGGTCAGTACACCTCATAGCAACTGGTCAAGCGGTCGTTCTGGTTTTGTGCCATTATGGTCGTTGGGCTTTTATCAAATAGGATAATGGCTCTAATAAATAATTAGACTATTTCACTTATTTGGTGTCCAACTGTGTAATCTTCAGCTACAGAATATGTTTCACTTTGTGCAGTGGTTTTTATTTCTGCCCCTCCACACCAGTTAGGCTTCTTAAATCATCCTATCTTGAATATGGTACAAAATCTTGGTGACCTGTGCTCCTTTGCTGGAAATGCTTCCTCTAATTCCATTTTCTATAGGACATCCATCAAGTTCTTGGTGGTATTAAAAAATAATGCAGTTGAAGAAAAAGCTGTGCTAGGAGGTCCAATTTCTTCATCTGAAAAATGGGGGTAATAATATGTGACATTTACTAATCTCAAGGAAGTTAGGAGATGAATGAAGTAATTGTTTCTGCAAAATCCTTCAAATTCTAGAAGAAATAACACACCATCCATTATAACTTCCAATACAAAAACTACATTCCTACCCTTTGGGGTCATTACATTCAATTCTCATCTTTCAACAATGTATTTGTTCTGTAAATTGATTTGGTCATTAATTTAACCAATAAATATTTATTGAGTATATGTGAGGTAGACACTGTGTCAGACACTTGGGATGAAAATCAAATATGATGAGTGATAAAGCTCACATGCTTTCAATTTTGTGAATTCCAATTACTTGGTCCTGGCTGCTCATTCAAATCACCAGGTAGCTTTAAAGATAGCCATGCCTGGTCACTCCAGACCAACTGAATCGAGTAAGTCAAATGTGAAACCGAACTTGAGCAACATTGTTCTGTTCTGGGCCAATCCATGCCAGGTAGATTTTCCTAAGAACTGTACCTTACAATTTTGATATTAGAAACTGAACTCTGTTTTTACATAAACACTGGACTGAGTTGAATAGTCTCTCAAAAATCCAAGTTCATAATGAATTTCAGAACTGACTTATCTGGAAATAAGATGCAATTAGTTCAGTTGAAGTCATGCTGGATTAGAGTGGGCCCTAAATCCTTGTAAGAGAGAGGACACACACACACACACACACACACACACACACACACACACACACGAAGGCCATGTGATGATGGGAGCAGATACTGGAGTGATGCAGCTACAAGCCAAGGAAAGCCAGTGATTGCCAGCAACCACCAGAAACCAAGAGAAAGGCATAAAACCTTGTCCCTCAGAACCTGTAGAAGGAGCCATCCGTGCTGTCACCCTAATTTCAGCTTCTGGTCTCTTAAACTGTAAGAGAATAAATTTCTGTTGTTTTAAGCTATTCAGTTTGTCACAACTTATTACAGAAGTCCTAGGAAACTAACAGACATCAATTTATAGATTTTCAAGAACATCAGAAAAAGTCAAATTAGAGCCTGGCTAAATATTTACCCTCTACTTTATACAGAACATTCTTTTAATATATAGAATCAGTGTTGACCTTATGGTAGCTTCTTAATAAAACTGGAAATTTTTTATAAATTGCTACCTAGTATATTCCTATTGGCAAATTAGTCACTATACACTTCAACTGAGTAGATTTCTACCCCTGTAGAGTTACCATGTTCTATTTGGCAGTGAATCTCTATTGAGTCTAAACATTCACAAATAACTAAACCGGAAGTGAGGATCTTCCTATTTTGGTTTCAAATTAATGATTTAATGACTCCGATATTTATTGAACACCAAGTGACTTTTCATATCACTGAGACTAAAAGCCAAATTCCCTATAATGGCCCACAGAGCGTGCACAATCCTCCCACCAAAACTCATCTGACTGCCTTGCATTCTACTTGCACTTCTCATTCTGTCTTTGTCACCCACTGGTCTCTGCCTGGTATGTCTCCTAAGCAAGGAGAGAGGCCTCAGGAGGAACCAGTCCTGATGGCACCTTGATCTTGGACTTCCAGCCTCCAGAGAAAATAGACTTCGGTTGTCTAAGCCACCCAGCCTTTTGTCATAGCGGCCCTAGCAAACGAATACAGCTAATCGCAACATTTATTGTCCAACGTGGATAACCACTGAGGATGAAAAAGGGCTATATTAATAACGACCGAGACAACTGGCATAAACCGGGACTTCCCAGGTAAAGTGGGATCTTTGGTAGTCCTACCCATAGTCCTGTCACTAGTAATGTGAAGTGTACTTAATTTACTTATATGTTTATATGTTGTCTGCACCAGAGAGTACATTCTTTGAGGGGAAAGTATTTCTGTGTTTTCACTGCTCGATACCCAGTGTCTAAATGTCTGGCACACAGTAGCTTCTCAATAAAAATAAGTTGCATAAATAAATGTAAACTGTGGGAGTGGTGGATATTCTTGGTTCTTTATATAAAGATGTCAGTGTTCACTGATCTTTATAAAAAAGAAGCTATCTCAGTGTGACTACTGATTATCTTGCACCTGCTATATGCTAGGCAGAGGATAAGGCATTTTACATATGTTATTCATTCTTACAAGTCTGCAAGCTGGGTGTGATCCTTAGTTTACACTCAAAGAACTGAAATATCTGAGAGGTTGTAAGGTCACTTCTCCTTTATCCCTCAGCAAGTACCTAAGGATTCAAACTCAGGCCTGCATCTCTGTTTGTAAAATTAAGTTAATTGGGGTGACACTGGATAATAAGATTATATAGGCTTCAATTGTACATTTCTATGATACATGATCTATATATTGCATGGTGTGCCCACCATTCAAAGTCAAATCATCTTTTGTCATCGTCACCATATATTTGACCCCTTTCACCCTTTACTACTCCTCAATCCCCTTCCCTCTGGTAACCACCACACTGCTTTCTGTGTCTATGAGTTTCTATTTGCTTGTTTTTGTTGTTTGTCCACTTGTTGCTTTGCATCTCTTAAAGCAGAAAAAATGTTTGCACAGAATTGCAGTACATTGAGCTCCATAAGGACAAGGCTGGGGCAAGTGTGAGCCGGCTGGGCACTGGGTGACTGTGTGTTTGCCGAGGAAAAGTAATTAAACATGGGCAAAGGCGATCCTAAAAAGCCCAGAGGCAAAATGTCATCCTATGCTTTCTTTGTGCAAACTTGCCGGGAGAAGCACAAGAAGAAGCACCTCTCAGAGCTGTCTAAGAAGTGCTCAGACATGGAAGACCATGTCTGCTAAAGGGAAAGGAAAAACCGAAGACATGGCAAAGCTGGATCAGGCCTGTTTATGAGAGAGAAATGAAAAATTATATCCCTCCTTAAGGGGAAACAAAAAAGAAATTCAAGGATCCCAATGCACCCAAGAGGCCTCTTTGGCCTTTTTCTTGTTTTGTTCTGAGTATCGCCCAAACATCAAAGGAGAAATATCCCAGCCTATCCATTGGTGATGCTGCAAAGAAGCTGGGAGAGATGTAAAATCACACTGCTGGTGACAGCAGCCTACGGAAAGAAGATGCTAAGCAGGAGAAATACAAAAAGGATATTGCTACACACTGAGTTAAGGAGAGCTGGTGAGACCAACAAGGGAGTTGTCAGGGCTGAAAAAGCAAGAAAAAGAAGGAAGAGGAGGAAGATGAGGAAGAGGAGGAGGAGAAAGAGGAGGAAAGATAAAGAAGAAGATAATGATGAATAAATTGGTTCTAGTGCAGTTTTTTTTTCTTGTCTATAAAGCATTTAACTCCCCTGTATACAACTCACTCCTTTTTTAAAAAAAATTGAAATGTAAGGCTGTGTAAGGTTTGTTTGTAAACTGTACAGTGTTTTCATTTTGTTTTTGTATAATTAACACACTAACAAATGTGTCTTTAGGTATCCCTGTCCTGGTGGTATTATTAATAGCCACTAACCTTGCCTGGTACAATATGGAGGTTGTAAATTGGCATGGAAATTTAAAGCAGGTTCGTGTTGGTGCCCAGCACACATTAGTTATATGTGGGGATGGTATTTTTTTTCATTTTCAGTTGTTCTGATGTAGCTTATACAAATAATTGTTGTTCTGTTAAATGAATACCGCTCTGTAATTGCAAAAAAAAAAAAAAGTTGCAGCTGTTTTGTTGACATTCTGAATGCTTCTAAGTAAATACAAATTTTTATTAGAAAAAAAAGATGTTTGCACAATCTCAGCAGTTAGAAAGGAACATAAATTCAGATTTGTGACTCATTAAGTCCATCAAAATGATCAATAGTTACTAGTCACAATATTGTACATGTCGATGTACAAATGATATCCACAGATTATATCAACGTGAGTTCAGAGTTAGTCAGATTCAATGAAACAGTGTAGGTGGAAAGATCCCTAATGCTTCTATCTTAAATTCTCCATCAACTCAAAAGAGAAATCCAGGACCACAAATCAATGTTCCTAAATGGGTCTGAGTAGCTCTTCCTTCTAATTTGATTTTTAGTAACTAATACTTTAGACTGACACCCAATGTGAAATATTGTCCTGGAAAACAGGCAGCTAGGTCTGCTGCTTAACATTTTATTTATTAGAAACTGAGCCAGGAAAATCCATTGTTAAACTATATCACAGCTGCTGAGGGGCTATGTCCTGAAGAAGAAAATTAATTTCAAGCCAATTAAGTAGACACTCTGTGATATCTTTTTATAAGTAACTAGTATCGTGACCACATCAAAATGTGTCTATAAAAATTCTTTGGAGTTACATAAAGTGAAGTCACACTTTGCATGCAAAATTGAAATAGTGCCATGTAAATGGTAAAGTCTCACACTATGAGAAAATGTGAAAGCAGTGTGATCCTCACATTTTTACATTTTTAAAGAAATTCATAACTTCAAAGCTGGCAGACTTGACTGAATGGTGGTGACCTGCTTTTGATATTACTTTAAGACAATACAAAAATTCTGGCCATCCTTGTTAGCCTTACGGAAACCTTAAATTACTTGACATCAACATGAACACGTTCTTCAAATAAAACACAACCTCTTTATATTTCACACCTACCAGGTTTTATCCGAAACACAGTGGAACTAAAATTTTAATCCTGAAAATCCTAGCATCACTCAATTTAGTTCTACAAATGTCTGTTGATGATATAGACTCATTAAATGATCCTTGATGGGTTCTATTTCCCAGGGGTCTTCGTGTTTTATTGGAAAGAAGGTGAATTTTTGAGAGATAAAAGTGAAAAAATGTAGAAAAAGGTCACTTCACTCGAGAGGGTAATTCTGTGCCCATCTCTATCAATCAGAACTCCCTACACTGTATTGGATCTATCAGACGCTCTGGCTCCTCCAGGTCATGATATGGGATAGAGGTCTGCCTAGGAAACCAAAAGCCATGCTTTAGAAATCTGCTATGACTAAACATCGTAAAAGGCACATTATAAATACAGGCATGCCTTGGGGATATTATGGGTTGGGTTCCAGACCATCCCAATAAACTGGGTCATAATCTTTTTGCAGGTAGTGGGTCTTGCCTTCAATTTGTAAAAAGCACAATGTCCGTGAAGGACCATAAAGTGAAGCACAAAAAACTAGGTCTGCCTGCACTGTCTTGTAAGAATCATTTATCAAGGGAGACACTTAACTCAGGAATGCTCTAGTTTGCCTAAGACCAGATGTCTAAGAACTAATGGAATGTGTCTAGGAAGCTGGTCTGTCCGAACACTAAGGCCACACATACACTATTCATGTTTCATTCATCTCTGTCTCCCAGCATCATGCCTAGGCTAGCATTGACTGTTCAATACACATTCGTTAAATGAGTGAATCGATGTTGGTTGAATTCCAAAGCAGAAAGAGAGGCTCCTTGTATATGAATAAGTTATGACTTTTTCAAGGTTTCCAAAAACCATTAGCATTTCATTGGGACGATCTGAAATGCCAGACCCTAGCAAACCTATCTGTCACTTGGAAAGCTGAGCCTTGAAACCTTGCATAGGCAGCCCTGACTTGGTGGCCTTCAATGTTAGGCTCTGCTGGTTAGTGGGAGTCGGCAGGGCAGGGGAAAGGGTGGTAGTAGGGGCCCCAGCATTGTCCACAAATTTTAACAGTCTGAGAAAACAGTACTGATAAAACACACTTAGGTCACAATAAGGAACAGGCCAGAATTATGAAACTGAGATAAGATAACCTTACTGAGAGAAAGCCAATATTGTGCTTTCAGTCTAAAATATTATGGGAAGCCTGTAAAAATGGCTTCCTGGGTAAGGAAAATTATGGATCCTACCTTATTCTCTGGATGACTAAAGCCATTTAATTGAGCGTAACCTCAGGATTGTGCATGCATAGAATTAAGCATAACAATTTGTCTGACAAATATTTTTATAGGCAAGATAGATCTGAGGTTCATATACACTTTGGGGGGGGGGGGGTATTACCTTGAACAAATTTGAGCTTCATGCTAATGATGATAAGTAACAAATGCTATTTTTGTCTGAGCACTTTACAAAGCACTATCTAATTTGATAATCAAAACAGTTCCATGAGATAAGCATGTGTGGTATTATGGTCCATATTTTATAAATGAGAAAATTTATAAAGCTTAGAAATGTATAGCTCAACTATTGTCTAGCTCAGACTTTATTCCAGGTCTTTCCCTTCATTGTAAAAGGCACATTTTAAATACATGCATAAGGTGGAGATATTATGGGTTGGGTTCGAGACCATCACGTTTCTTGCTACTCATCACAATGTGCTACTCAGACCATCAGCCTCATCTGGGAGCTTGTTAGAAAGGCAGAATCTTTAGACTCACCCTTGCGCTACTGAATCTGAATTTGCATTTTGATAAAATCCTCAGGTAATTTGTATGCACACTACATTGTGAAAAGCTTTTTAGAGACCACAGCTGGACCAGCCACCTGGAAGGCCTCTGCTTTGGGAATCTTATCTCAATTCCCTGTGAATGATGGTAAGTAGAGGGCACTAATAAGAATAAGCTGCCAATTCACGAATTTTCTCAAAATATAATCAGATTTAAATGTTGATGGTACCAGTGATATTAGCATAGTATTGATTAAGACTATGGCTTTCCCATGTCCTGTGTGGCTTTGAGATCACTCCTTAACTCTTTAAACTTCAGTTCCTCATCTGCAAATGATAAGGATACCAACCACATGACCTTGCTGTGAAGGTCAAATGAAATGAGGGTTCAGAACTGGCATATGGTGAGTATGCAGTAATGCTCACTCTCTTCAGCATGATACTCAATGGAGATAACTCTAGCTGTCTACTAGTATTTTACCAAGAAAGTAAAGCAAAACTTTTAAAGAAGTTCTCTTGGTTCTTCATTAATTCCATCCTTTGAACACAATCTCTGAGACTCACTTCACATTAACACTGATCTATAGAATTCTGCTAAGCAGTGCTAGCTCATTGTGGGTTTCCAGTAAATTATGCCAGAACAAACCCTTGCTACATTTTTCTAGACTTGTCATCTCAGCTATTATTCATTTTTGTCCACACCCTGATTCTAAAGACCAACATTTTTGGGAACTCTGGCCCTTCTAGGGTTCGATAAACTTAAAAAAAATATTCTTAAAAGTCACAAAGCTACTGAGAAATTCAGATAACTTCTCTTCTCTAGAGAAGAAGAGAGAAGAGGATAGAAGAGGGTAGTCTGTGCTGAGGTGCGGGAAGCCACAAGGAAGTTGTGGGTATTGAGTTCCAGGGAAAGGAGCTGATCCCAGCAGGGTTAGCAGAAAATAAACAACTGCGGGGTCCTCAATTCAGTCCTTCGGCCCCATCCTGCTGGTGCGTCGGGTATTTTAAAGAAAGGGATTGAGAATAAATAAACTGGCTGTGTTGTCTCTGGTATGTGTAGAGACAGTATGAAGACGATTTTATTCTGAATGAGACAAGAAACATGAACAAAGCTTTATTAAAATGTGCTAACAAAGATGAGTTATTTAATGTTGTGCTCATTTCTTATAGGGAAAGAATTTCTTAGCCTCAATATGTGCGGTGTGCAATTTAAAATAAGATATCATAAATCACGAGTGTATAGGTATATGAGGCTAACACCAGTTTGCTGCTCTCGATGCAGAATAATTATTCTTTACAGAGCTAGCAAACCCTTAAGAGCTAGGTTGAGGCTAAGGATCTGAAAACACTGCAAACTGTCAAAGGCATAGAAAGAACTTAACAATGCAGATTGAAATTAAAGTGGAGTATCTTAATTCTTATTGCTTTTCTTACTAAATAGCAATCCAATATCTATCTGTTGATCTTTATTTTGCACTGTTTGATTTGACATTTTAATTGCCTGCTGGATTTCCACAGGGCAAATATTAATAGTGTCATGGCTTAGTTTTAAAACTGTTCTCCTTGGCCAGGTCCTCCTGCTATACTGCCTAGTGCCTTCCTCTTAACCTAAAAGCTCATGCTTTTTTTCCATTATGGATTTTAAATGTGCAAATAAAAAATTATAGGCCATAGACTTTTTCTAAGTCTCCCAAGATAAAATTTCTATTTTCAAGTGGGAAACAGTTATTTCTTACTAAGAAAAGACACAGAACAATAAAAAAGAACTCATACCATTTGCAACAGCATGGATGGACTTGGAGAGTATTATGCTGAGTGAAATAAGCCAGCCAGAGATAGATAAGTATCACATGATATCAGTCATATGTGGAATATAATGAACCAAATAAACTGAATATCAAAAAGAGGTCCAGAGACAAAGAAGCATGAACAGACTATTGAACCTCAGAGGGAAGGCAGGGGAGAGTAGGTGGGAAGAGATCAACCAATGAACTTGTATGCATATATGCATAACCTGTGAACACAGACAATGGGGTAGTGAGGGCCTGGGGGTGTGGTGGGGCAGATGGGAGTAGGCTGGAAGAGGTTAATTGCAGGGGGGGGGGGGGGGGGCGGGGGGGGGGCGGGGGAGAGGTGGACCTATGTAATAGGTTCAACAATAAAGGTTAAAAAAAAGAAGTAAAACTGGATCAATCTTTAAATATGATTTCATGTGTTTAAAGAGCTGAGAGTCATCTTTAAATTATGGTAAATTAATTGATGCATATTTTTCACCTACCTGCTCTTTACTTGCTAATTCCTTCTTAGCTAACTTTTATAATATCTGCCTCTGGCATGGAGGGACCTGGAGAGTATCATGCTAAGTGAAATAAGTCAGTCAGAGAAAGACAAGTGTCACATGATTGTACTCATATGCGGAATCTAAGTAACAAAATAAGTTGATGAACCAAGTGGATCCAGAGACATGGAAGCATGGAGAAGAGTGTGGAATCTCAGAGGGAAGGCAGGGGAGGGTAGGTGGGTGGGTGAGAGGTAATCAACCAAAGACCTTGTATGCATATATGCATAACCTGTGGACACAGACAATAGGGTGCTGAAGTCCTGGGGCAGGTGGGAGGGGGCTGGAGAGGGTAAATGGGGGAAAGGAGGGGACATATGTGATACTTTCAACAATAAAAAATTATTATATATATATATGTATATATATATGCCTCTGTTTCTTTTAATCTTTAAAAATTTATTTCTATCTTCAATCTCCTTGAGATTTTATTTTTTGTGTTTTGTCTTTAGGTTGTTTACTTTTTACTGATAAATCACTGTTATATCATTCTGAGTTTTATTTTATCCTTTTATTGCCTTAATTTTTGTCATGTTTCTCAAAATTTTTCAGCACATTTCATTGAATTTTAAAGTTTTATCGCATCCTTTTATTCTTTTCAGTTTTTGTAGCTTTATATTTTATTACTATGTATCATTTCCACGTTATATTTACTCTTCCTGTCAAGACCAGGCTTTTAGCCACTTAAACTGCTCTCATTTTAATTTAGGTTTGGCTTGTTTCTTGTCTTAACTCAATTTTCATTACCTTTGAAACACTTCCTAAGCTAATTATGTTTTGTTGACTGTTTTTATATTTATTTTTAACTATTAATTTCTAATGGTAGGCAGAGAGAACAGTCATAAAAGTGGTTCTTGGGAGTAGAAATGCAATCTAAGCAAGGGAACCCGTTCTGGGGCCAGACTCCCTTTCCTTTTGTGTGTCTTTCTTTTACAAAATAAAAGCTCCATGAGAGCGGTGGCCCATGCCTGCTTTTGCTCTTGTTGTATCTCTGTTGTCTGCCTCATTGGAGACACCTAATAAAACTGATGAAGGGTAATAATGATGATGGATAAGGGTTACTAGAATTATATGAGTCTATTAACAATTTATTATCACTATGTGTTAGACATCCTTCTGAGGACTTTCCATGCACTAACGTAATCTTCACAACAACGCTATGCAGAAGGCATTATCATCACCTCCTCTAAACATGAGGACACTGAGACCCTGAGAGATGTAAAGCAGCCTGTTGGGGTCACTCAATAAGTAGCAGAGCCAAGACTTGAACCCCGGTCATGTATCTCTGAGTTCAGGACTCTTAACAATCACTTGTTCAGTGTCCGCCATATTGCATAATTAATAACTGATCAATAAGAGGGAGATACTCTGAAGAAGTGATGCCTTTAAAGAGACCTTTATGAAATCACTACGTGAAACACAACAAATATACATGGCCTCTCATATATGAATGGAGGCTTCTTACATTAGAGCCTGGAACTTCATGATTAGCTATACCTTCAACTGCCCGAGCCTACTGCTTGGAGCAGACTGCCATCGCGCCCTCTCTGCTCTGGGCAGCCCTTGAAGTCCCGCTCTGTTAGATTGTCAATTTTAAATCAAACATAGCAGGTGGTGCCTGGCTCTCCTAGGTGGGCACCTCCCAGTTTGCCAATGATTTATAAAAGCAGTATTTTTAAAAAATTGCATTTACCCAATGGACTAATTTTCTTCTCAGTTTGAATCCCATCACTCTTTAGCCCAGGGAATAAAAAGTGAATGAACTGAATCCAATAAATATAGAGCTCTCCACATTTCTGTATGTGACATGTTACTCTTCTCCAGTAGAATAACTCTCTGCCCCCAGAGTCAAGCTGTTCATCCAGAGTTGCGATTCAAGAATCCAGAGAAAGTTTTTATATATGCGTTTTCAAAAATAGCGTGTTACTGATTTAATAACATTGCTTTAAAATGACACAAAACTTAATTTACCCAGCAACGAGTTGTGTCAACATATTGAATTATTGTCTAAGAAAAGCTCATTAAAGGCAATACCTAAGGTTTCTATTGCGGGCAGGTCACATAGACACTCTCTGCCTAGGATATACCATGATTTCACACTCCCACAAGGAAGTCAGGAATCCACTATAAACCATATTTTCTGTACAAACGAGTTAGAAAAATGAGCCACTCTCAGTAGGGAATAATGTGAACCCTCCCCAAATGCAAGTTCCCAGAAGCCAGACGTGGGTCAAACTTGCAGGCAGGTCGTACAGACAGTGGTCTCGGGCCTGTGTGCTGACTGTTTCCTACCCAGTGCCTGAGGGCCTTTGGATGAGAAAGATTCCTGGTTTTTGAGGGGTCTTTGCAATGCTTGACTGGAGGAAAGCTTGACAGGTGAGGGGTGCAGACAGTAAAGCAGGGATACAGTGGGGCTCTGTCTCCCCTCCCTCTTCTGGACAAAAGAGACAAAAGCTTGGACAATGTAGGGATTGCTTATATCATCTGCTTATCTTCCTTTCTTTTTTGGTTCAAGATTATTTAAAATATATTAATACTAGGGGCCCAAAATTTATGCACGAGGGATGGGGGGGGGGGGGGTATCTCTCAGCCCGGCCTGCACCCTCTCCAATCTGGGACCCCTTGGGGGATGTCTGACTACTGGTTTAGGCCCAATCCCATAGGCCTAAATCTGCTTGCTTCCCTGCCGGCCTGATCTCCCCTAACTGCCTCTTCCTAGGCCCCCGCCACTGTGGCTTTGTCCGGAAGGAAGTCGGTCATCTGGAAGCTGTCCGGTCACCTGGTCTAATTAGCATAGAAATTGGGCCTAAACCGGCAGTCGGACATCCCTCTCACAATCTGGAACCACAGGCTCCTTACCGCTCACCTGTCTGCCTGCCTGATTGCCCCTAACCACCTCTGCCTGCCAGCCTGATTGCCCCCTAACTGGACCCCTGCTCCCCTGCTGGCCTGATTGCCCCTAACTGCCCTCCCCTGCCAGCATGATCACCCCTTAACTGCTTGCTCCCCCACACTGGCCTGGTTACACCCCTAATTGCTTGGTTCCCTGTCGACCTGATCGCCCCTAACTGCCTCTTCCTGGGCCCCTGCCACTGTGGCTTTGTCCAGAAGGAAGTCGGTCATCTGGAAGCTGTCCAGTCACCCAATCTAATTAGCATATTACCCTTTTATTAGTATAGATAGCAGATAAGCAAGACAGATAACTTTGGAAGATAAGTGGAGGATCTTGTGAATTCCCCATTAAAAATTATTTTTTAGAAAATTTACTTTTATTGTTGAAAGTATTACAGATGTATCCTTCCTCCTCCTCCCCCACTGACTCCACCCCTTCCACTCTCATCCCCTCCTAGGCCTTCACACGACTATTGTCTGTGTCCATGGGTTATGCAAATCCTATCTAATAAAGAGGGAATATGCTAACTGACCCTCATGCCATTGCAAAGATGGCAGCACCCACAGCCAATAAGGAGGGAATATGCTAATTGACTCCACACCTTCAAAGATGGTGGTGCCCACAGCAAATAAGGAGGGGATATGCTAATTGACTGCCATGCCTTCAAAGATGGCGGGGCCCACAGCCACAAGATGGTGGCGCCCAATCCGCTCAGCCCCGCTGCTCACCTGCCTCCAGAGTCCCCCAGTCCCCTCAGCACCCCAGCCACCCAGGGCCGGCCCGAGGCACAGGCAAGCCTTGGATGTCAGCTGCCCAGGTGCCCAGCTGCCCAGGGCTGCCCGAGGCTCAGGAAACCAGGGCCGGCTGAGGCTTGCACTGCCAGCAGTGGCAGCAGCAGAGGTGTGATGGAGTGTCACCTTCCCCTGATTGCAGGGTCACTTCCCGCCCCGGAGGGCTCCTAGACTGTGAGAGGGGGCAGGCCGGCTAAGGGAGCCCCCCCCTCCAGTGTATGAATTTTCATGCACTGGGCCTCTAGTATGCATAGAAGTTCTTTGTTTGATCTCTTCCCCCTCTCCTCCCCATTCCCTCTGAGATCCTCAGTCTGTTGCGTGCTTTCATGTCTCTGGATCTATTTTGTTTGTCAGTTTATTTTGTTCATTAGATGCCACATATAAGTGAGATCATGTGAAATAAGTTAGTCAGAGAAAGACAGGTGTCACATGATCTCACTAATATGTGGAATCTTCTTTTTTATTTTACTGTTCATCACAGTATTCATCAGAACCAACAGAGGTGATTTTAAACCCGTTGTACATCTCAAGACAACGTGAGCTGCATTCCTGAAAAGCACCTCACATAATGTGTTCCTGTGTTTTACATGTATTAGAGCTAGAAATTTGAAGTCAACCTCTGCAGAGCCCTTTGGAAAGGTGAGAAATCCATTTATGAAGCTCACTTCCTAAGTCATTCATCCTGAAATCATAGTTCAATATTCTGAGACTATGCCCCCCATTGTGGAGCACATGAAGTCTCCGCAGCAGAATTTCTACACGAACCCCTCCACATACTGAACTTCCTGGAAAGCACTGAACTCAGAAAAGCTTCTCTTGGATTTCTTGGTACCAGCTGGCATTTGTGCTATCAGCTGAGTTTCTCCTGTTCAAATAATTGAGCTTTTGGGCACTGGGAATAATTACAAAGCCAAAAATAAATGGTTATTCCCCTCTAAACAAAGCAAGAAATTATAAATCAACCATTAGTATCAAAATACAGCCTTATTGTACTTTTAAAGAGATATTCTTGCTGGTTTTATTTTGGGATCATGGCTAGATGGCCTTTATCCAAGAAAATGAGTGATTATTTTCATGAGCAGAAGAGAAGAAGTGTGTAGGAATAAAATATTTAAATTGCTGTTTTCTTTGAAGTTATAAGAGTAACCTTTTGGGTCTTTGTTATTCAGAATGTAATTTGTCCCTATTTTAAAATATTTTGAGGACCATAATGTTTTCTGTTTGCAGTTCTTTGAAATATAATAAAATAATAAAAAGTCAAAAGGTTTTTCCTTGATGTAATATTAATCCTTTTGTAGAGTAACATTACTAAGGAAAGAAAAAAGATGAAGGCAAAAATATTTATTTTCTGCTAGCATTTTCACTTCTGAAGGAGGATTTAAGGCCGAATTCTAGTTGTTTTCAGTATTTAATATAGTTTAAACTGAAATGTGTGGGATTTAGTCATAATGTTCTAATATTATTAAGGTTATATACACAACTGAGCAGTTTCAGTACCATAGAAAATGCCATTTTTATCTATATTTTTAAAAGGGTGTTTTTTAAAGCTATAAAATAATACCACTGCATATATTTTTAAACTACTATTTGTCTAAGCAGTGCTATATTAAAATGTCTATTGTTCTAGGGCTTGTTAATAATTGAAGACAGGATTTATTTCTAGGGGCCTAACTTATTCAATTTCAAAAGGAACAATAGAAATAAATACATTAGGACAAAACCTAAGAACTGTGTGTGTGTGTGTGTGTGTGTGGCAATATATGGTGAAAGTTAAAAAATGAATTTTTTGGTGTATGCTCTAATATGTGGCAGTTTGTTGCCACCTTTAAACTATATAAAAGTATAAATTACATTATCTTATAATTAGAAAATATGGATTTTCTAAGATAGTTTTAATTTCATCACATTTTTTAAATTTTTCTTTTCTGTTTTTTACAAAAGTGGAAAAAATAAAGCATGCCGAAGTACAGATTTAATTTTTAGACTTTTGCTAAGATTTTTATATAAATGAATTAAAAATTTTTTTCTATGGCATAAATTAATATAAGTTAAAAATAAGAAGAAAATTGCCAGAGGCATGTATGTGTATATAGATATAGATATAGATATAGATGATATAGATATAGATATAGATATAGATATAGATATATAGATATGGATATGATATATATATATATGATATGTATATTTATTACTTTTTTATTTTATTTTAAAATATTTTTTATCTAGTTTTAAAGAGAGGGGAAGGGAAAGGGAAAGAGGGAGAGAGAGAAACATTGATGTGAAAGTGAAGCATGATCGGCTGCCTTTCGCATGCCCCGTTACTGGGGATCGAGCCTGCAACCCAGGCATGTGCCCCTACTGGCAATGGAACCATCAACCAGTTAAATTATAATTTAACTCATAATAACCCACAATTCATGATATTTTAATAATAATTAAAGGTAATCAAGGTAAGATCTGGTAGACCCAACTTTAGTTAATGTTCCAACTGTTAACCCAAACAACTGTTGTTTTAGGCTAGAAGTATATTGATTTCAACTCTCCAGTCTTTCCTTTCCCCATAGCTGTAGATACTATGTTGAGGTGAAAAGACAGAAAAACAAAGAAATTTAGTCAGCTCTTTAGTCCCAGGACAATCGAATGGTTGGTGACCCTCACCATGGGTTCTTCCCAAATCAATGGGAAAACATTTCAACCTCACTATTCCCATGTGTGCTGTGCATTGAGGTGGAAAAGATTTAGTAAAGTTCAATGTCATCTAAAGGATCAGAAACATACACTTGATTGAAATAAGTGTGGAAGACATACACAAAAAAGGACACTTCCTAAATAAATGTTGAAATTGTTAGAAGACAAGTCTAAGAAGTTAAGATGTAAATGTAGTAGAAATTGAAAGGGAAGCTGTAATTCTTAAGATAGAGCAACTTGTATGTAACTACTTTATACATGGAATTTTAAATGTACATAAGAACCCAAATGAAGTAAGTATTCTAATTTCCATATTATAGATTAGAACACAAGAGCTTAAATTTCTTGCCTACAAGGTCCTTGATCAGACACGTTACAACCTTTTTACCAATTAATTGGGGTTAATCATTTTCACCTCATGGAACTGTCATTTTAAGGATTAACTTCACTTAAGAAGATATCTAGTACAGACACTATCTCCTAGTAGGTCTTCAAGCAATGATTATAATGATAACAAGGATAATCACATTGTATAACCTTCTGATAGAAGAGATAGAGGTGCTGAAGGGAAAAGTTCTGCCCCAGATAAAGTCAGTCCTGAGCCTGTGACAGTATTTATTGAAGTGCTGCTCTTTCATCCATAAAGGTATTTACCCCTTAGACTCAGGTAAGGTCATCTAACACAACCATAGTCTAGGAATAGACCTGGGGTAGGTTATTCCAATCATTCATTCATTTAAAATTCATTCCTCCAGAATCTTTTATGTACCAGATTCTGAGATTACATAGATTTATCTTAAAAACAAAAATAAAAACAAAACTAACAACAAAGTAATGTTTTACACATTTTATCATTCATCTATATACACCTGATTATTTTCATTCCAAAAAAAATATTTATTGAACATTTACTCCATGTCCAGGGCTCTAATACATATGAACAAAAATGCCAGTATTCTAGTCTGCAAGATCGAGGTTTACAATATCTGTTCCTAGACTGCATTCAGTATTTCGCACGTCCCACCTATATCTACTCATCTTATTATCCTCCCATATTTTTGCATATGTTTGTATCTTGAACTAGTCCATAAGCAATTGGAGGAAAATGTGTGCCTCTTGTTTATTTTTCAAACCCTCACCACTTCTCACCCAGTGCAAAGCATAACAGTTAAAATAAAATTTAGCCCAAGGCTGGTACCTGAAAAATGGCTAGTAATAAAACCACAGTTATTAAAGATATAGTGCAAGTCACAAATATGCCCGGGAGCCTTCCCTGTGGTTCCTCCCGGACCTCAGCGCTGTCCTAGGGTATGATCGCAGGCAGGCATATCAGTGGATGAATCCGTTGCCTAAAGGAAAAAGACATCTTTTTCTTGGTGTCTGTTCTACCCTCCCCTACAGCTTTGCTGCCATGAAAGAAGGTGGCAGGGAGCCTTCTGGGGGCAAAGGCCGGCTTGGTGCTGAAACACCTGCCTGGAGAGTGTGGCCACTTACATGACCACGCTCTCAGCTCAGAGGTTAGTCACATTTCATGAAGCCAATGCAAGTTCTTCACTCCGTGCTGGGTCATCTCATAAGGACAAGCTGAGGGCACTGGCAAAGGTGACTCCAGAGAGGTTTGAAAGAATTTGATATTTGAAATTGGAAACAACAACCATAACGACAAACACATAATTATCGTAAGAAAATCAGAATGCCTTTACATTATCATTTAGAATTGATTTTCAGTACAAATGGAGGAAATACCAGAGCCTTTTTCATTTTTAGGACTTTAGAAAGTTTTCACATGGCCCTGACTCGGAGTAAATTTGGGATGTCTCCTGGCTGAGACTCTTGCCTGTTAACAGTCTAGCTTCCAATCTGTCCAGGGTATTTTACAGATAAATATTTAGGTCACAATTATTTATGTAAATTAATAAAAGCAAGCCATAGGTTTAACCTCTCTTCAATTCACAGTCTTAACCATCATGATTTTTAAGATAAATAATTCTTTTTTATTCTCAAAGATATCACAGAAAGATTTTTTAAAAGCTAGAACAGGTAACTGTATCCTGTTTACTCGTTTTCAACTTTAAAACACAATAAAAGAAACAGCTAACTAGGCGTGACTAGGCTTTCACTAAATTTACATCTTTAAGTTCCAACGAGATGCGGAGCTCATGCAAATGTCTCCTGGAATGTTAAGGGGAGTTTAAATGTGCTCACATAAAATAATTCCTGTTTTTTCTCATACAAAAGGTTTTACTAGTGCATTTTTTTTTTTCAGTATCAGTTCACTGTTCAGCTAAAGGTTGGTGCTGAATCAGAAGAAACAATACAAGGAGGAGCCAATGATGATCGGCTCAGGGAGTAGTCATATTTCATGAAGCCAGTCCAACCTGGCCAGTGTTCCTACTACTGTGTTTGTCACCACTTAGTAATTGAGGACTTATGAGAACTTTAATATCATGACTCTTGGCCCAAGATTTTTACTTTTGCAATTTGAACTCTGAGGCTGCTTTACAGTCTCCTGACTCTGCTCTTTGGGCCTGGAAACTGCCTGCAGAGAGCACAGTCTCTCTGTGCTGTTTGATTTCTACAGATAAGTAAGCCTGAAGCTTTTGTTCTACAAGCCTGAACGGGAGCCAGGATGTTGACAAATGCCCAATCACATGTCACCCATTGTTCTCATCTCCTAACCCCACTTGCCAACCACTGAGTTAGTCAACCATTGAAAAGTCCAGTTGCCCCTACTAATCAGAAAACGAATGATGTAAGTTTATGATTTTGTTTTCCCAGCAACTGATAATCAGCTGTTGCCTTATAATTTTTGCCTTTAAAAACCTTGCTCCACTCCCTCCATTTTGGGATGTGTCTTTGTTTCCTACCCAGGGCTATGTATGCCCTTGACTTGCAAATTGTATATGAATACAACTCTCTTTTAATTTATTTTGGAATTTGGTTAACATAACGAAAGTCACCATGGATCCCTTGTACGTTTTATCTGTCTTGGCCTTTGCCACTGTTCTGTGATGACTAGTGTCCTCAATCAGCTAAGGCACCAATATGATGAGGCTTTAGTTCCTCTTCCCTAGTGTCCCTGGTCACTAAGCACAACACTAGCCCCTCCAACTCTTTAATCCCACAATCGCTTCTAAACTGTAGTCCAGACTGAACCCCTTACAGTTTAATCAACTCTTCCAAATTGCCTCCCCATCCAACCCTTTCCATTGAGATATGTGGGACCCATATTTTATCATAGGAACAAAATAAAACAAAGAAGCAAAATCCCCCTTCCATATTCCAGTTTTGTAGAACATTCTGTCTGTCTTTACTGACACTTGGTTTAGTCCAGTCCCCCCAAAATAAAGAACACCATGCCTCTGATGACTCCTAATCTTAGAGCTGAAATTAAATCTCTTCCTAATCTTTGTGTGAACATTTTTTGAAATTTTTTTTATGATTATTTTTCCAAAGTCTCATTGCCCATTCACTATTTGATCTACTAGAAGTGATATGCCCCTTTACCCCTCTAGAAAAAATTCTTGACACACTCATTTACTATCACCTAATCTTCAAATTCAATAAATCATTTAAGATAATTTATTAAACTTTCCTGTTGCATTTGATACTGTGGAAAGTCTAAAATTCCTAAGGTTTTCTGATAAATCACTTTAAATCTGTCACCATTCCTTCTTACCTTTCCTCATCCTTAAATATTGCTGTAATGTATTATATTATTCTTGTTTTCACTCTACCTGTTTTCTTGAGAGATCACTTCTGTGAACAAAAAAGGGCTGCTGTAATAAATCATAAACACCTCACTGGCTACATCATGGTGGGTAGTCATGCCCCAGGCATATAACTTCTTTAGTGAAAGGTTTTTGAGCAAGCCCTGTCCATTGTTTTGTGCATCTAGGTTAACACACTCTTGAAATGCCGGAAGTAACACTTCTCAAAGGCAAAACCATTCCCCAGAGAGCACATAATCTTAACTATCCTGTAATCCAATTCCTGCCTTGTTTTCTCCTACCTCAATGTAATCTTCCTTATTTCCCCTTTTTAATTTCAAATGCATAAAAGAAATACACAATATTTTCTGGAGCATTTGAGATCTAGCTTCCTGGCAACTGTCATCAGTTTTGACTCAAACTCATGAAAGTTCTCTACAGGTTTGGACATTTCTTATGTTGACACTTCCAACCTCTGTTCTCATTTGCCATCTCCACGCTAAGACTTGATCATCTAAGAGCCTGTGAAACAGATTCTCCTAGAATTCTCATGCTTCCCACATTGTTAGGTGTTAAAATTTAAAAACATACAATCTTCTCCATTAAACAGCATACACGGCTTTTCTTCTTATCTGAATTGAATGTACCACCCTCTCGACCAGTCACCATTACTGCAAATCTGGAGTCATCTTTGTCCATCCTCAAGATCACTTTCAACTAACCACAAAATGCTACTAATGTTAGCTCTGATATGTTTATAGAATCTGTTGCTTACTCTTTCCATCTGCTCTTCACACCCCATGAGTACTGCTCTGGTTCTGGCTATTATCAATGTTTGAACTCCTGCTCTAGCACCCTAACTTACCTCCTTACCCAGAGCTTTATTCTCCCCATATGTAAACCCTGAGCAATGCTCCATGAAGATGCCAGTGTGAGTATGTCATTCCACTTCCAGACATTTCTTACAATTGCCTGACTGGCACTTTATGTAGACCCCTGCTTCCGCCAAGTATTTTACGACGGTGTGCCTCTGGTTTTACAGTGTTCTTCCCCACCCACAAAACCTTCTATTTCTCCTCCCAATCACCTGATTTTCACTTGTCCATTAAAACACAGCTCAGTAATCATTGCCTCTAGGAAGCCACCTTGTCCATCCCAGGTTGAATGTGATGCGTATCTCTGTAGTTCTACGGTGGCCAATTATTACAGTTATCACGTAACTATTTTGTATTTATCTGTTCTTATGACTGTCTCCCAACATCTGTGAGCTGTTTGAGAAAAGTGGCTGTATCTCATTTACGTAGGTGCTCCCAGCCATTTGCAAGGTGACAGCACAAAATAGACATTTAAAACTTAAATCTACAATTGAGGGAGTGATTCAGTTTCATTTTCCCCATGAAGAGCAGGGAGACGCTGTGGCTTTCATGCTCAGAGACAGATGGAATTAACAGGATGAATACTTTCTCCAGACCTTTATTTTTAAGTATCCAGGTTACAAAACTCATGAAATAAATGTCTATGTAGTCATTTCCTATCCAGGACAAACAGGTTGTTGCTCATTTCTTAGGAAAATAAAATTCCTAGAAAATAACTTCTTCAAATGATCATCTAGAGGAGATATCCCTTTAACCAAGAATTTTATCCAGGCCAAAACTGTTTATCCAGAGGATTGTTCTAATGATTATCTTTATCCTACCTGTGCCTATACTATTCTGCTAATACCCATGACTAATCATTGGAAGAGAACATGGACATTGACTGAGGCCCTGGAGAAGGAAAGGCAGGGCAGGATTGTGGAAAAAACATGGACTTAGCAATAGACACTACATCCCACTGCCAACCATTTAACGACTATGTCGTATTGAGCAAATTTCTCAAACACTCTGGGACTCAATTCACATCTTTTTAAAAAAGGAATAACAGTCCTATTATATAGGATTATTTTGCAATTACATGAGCTAATGCCTTAAAAACACCTGGCCTAATAATGTGGTTTCCCCTTTCTCTATTTAAGAGTTGGTGTGTGAGGACTATATAGAAAAGCCTAGAAGAACTAAATAAGTGTTTGTAAATTTGAATTGTTTACATGTTCCTTAATTCATGTTGACATGTATATAAAAACGGCTTCTTAAAGGTAAGAGCTTCAGTAAAATAAAATAAAAAGTATGATATGAAGTTTTGTTTTTCTGTCTTGGTAATGAACTTACTTCTGCTTTGCTTGACTGGTTGCAAAGTTTTGTTTTTGACTATATAAAAGGAGAAATTGGATAAACTTTTCTTAATTGGCAAGAAAAAATACAAACAAATCAATAAAATTACTTCAAAGCAAAACTTAAAAAGAATAGATATTAATAGAAAGCCTAGCACAGACAGAAAATTGCAAATGAAACATTTTGGTGTCAAAGGAATGAAGAGAGAAGGACAAAAGAAGAGAAACTTGTAAACATAGACATTCTCCCATTATAAAGATTGATGCTTTAAGCAAGGTTCGTTTTTGAGGCTTATGGACCTGCTGTGTTTAAGATGGCAAACAACAAAATGCTATTGCTAATTAGACATCCAATAGAATGTCACATGGAAAGGTTAACTCGTTTAAAGAATAATAGGTATCCTTGCATTTAAAATGTCATTGTTATTAGTTTTGAAACAGAGCTCACTGATAAAACAGGAGCAAACATGTGTTCCAGAGAAGAAGGTAAGATTATTTCAGAATTTATCCAGTATATAAAAATATGAGAAACAAAATCATAGTGAACTTTCCTTCCTCATTTGAAACGTTGCATTTGACCATTTCTATGGTAACGTTGGCCAAGAATCATTTTGGTGTATGCAGATTTGAAAACAACAACAAAATGTACATATAGAATGCTAAACACTAGTTGTTTTCTGTGTATTATTTACTTTGGACCCACAACACCTCTATTTGGCAGGGCTGTTATTATCCACAGGGCTCAGGCTGAAGCAACAATAGCAAACAAACAAAAAAGGAAAACAAAAGAAAACTGTGGCTAGGGAGATTTAAATAACTTGTTCAAAGTGATGGTGGATCCATAATAAAAGCTAATTCCTGCGATTTCATTCTTTCTAAAAAGCTTATGTATTTTGCCTGAGGTTTTTTATTTCAGTTATAAATAGGTATATTGTACATACCCATGAAGAATATATAATATAGGCATTGCATTTATTTTTGGATTCAACTTATAATTATTTATTCTATTATTTTATGCTGACATTTATTATTACATTTCCTTTAAAATAGAACTGACCACATATAATTGATGAGAAATATGGTGTGTTGAGGTTTCTGTTCTCCAGAAGGTAAGAGTCTGCCAAGACCTTGGTTTGTGGAGCCTCAGCTACAAACACTCTTAGATAGCAGCCAACCAGGTCACATGCTATAATGCCTTAGCCTTTCTTCTGGGTGTTAAGTGTCCTATATAATAAAAGGCTAATATGCAAATTGACTAAACGGTGGAAAGACCAGTCACTATGACACACACTGACCACCAGGGGGCAGACAACACAGGAACTGCCCTCTGGTGGTCAGTGTGCTCCCACAGGGGGAGCTCTGCTCAACCAGAAGTCAGGCTCACTTGGCAGGAGCCTCTCCTGCCTCTGCAGCAGCACTAAGGATGCCTTGGGGGATGTCCGACTGCCGGCTTAGGGGGGATGTCCGACTGCCGGCTTAAGCCTAAGCCGGCAGTCGGACATCCCCCAAGGGGTCCCAGACTACAAGAGTGTGCAGTCCGGGCTGAGGGACCCCACCCCCATCCCAGTGCATGGATGTTGTGCACTGAGCCTCTAGTCTATTAATAGCCAAAGCTACCATTTGTGGCAGAGGCAATATTTTAGCAATTAAGAGCTGAGGTTCAAATCCCTGCTCTGCAATTTACTACAACTCATTTGCAGCCTACTGCAGCTTCTTTGTTAAATGCTCATTGTGCTGCCGAATGCTCATTATGGGCCAGGGACTATTCCACACACTTATATTTAATCCCCCTAATACTCCCAAGTTGGATTATTAACCCAATTTAATGGAGGAAAAAACTGAGCTCAGAGAGGAAAAAATAAATTGATAATGGCCATGCAATTAATAAGCTGCAAATATGGTGTCAGAACCCCAGATGTCTCTAATTTAACAGCCCGTGTTTCCCTCAGTGCATGACACAGCAGGACTCAAGAGGGATGACAATGAGAAAGAAACAGCATCAGCTGTAACAAGGGCTCGGGATACAGAATCCATGCGAGCTCAACAAGGCACTATTTCATGAGCTCTGGCAATTGATAGGTTATTTTCATTAGGAGCCCAGTCTAGGAGCAAATGTGCAAGGGACATATTCTTGGGAATGTTAGAAGAGTAGAGATGTCAGAGGATGGGAAAGCTGATTCTGAGAGCTGCAATAAGGAATCAAGTAGCAAGGTGAACATAAGTAATCACAGGATGCCTTGGCCAGTTGCTTCCCCTGAGACTGTTTCCTCCCTGTTCTATAAAATGGGAACAATTATAGCCAACTCATTGGGTGATTATGATCAGATGTGTGAAAATAGGCACCCAACTCCATTCCTGCACATACAGATACTCACTATGCTCCCCAGTGCAACCCTACATGCAACACTCTGTCACTCTCAGGGGCAGCGACCCTGCAGGGGGCTCTCTGGCCACCCTGTGCAATCTAGAGAAACGGTTCAATGTCTTTGTTGAGCACGACAGTCATCCAGGCTGTGGTCTTGCAGAGGCCAACAGACACACCTTGAACATGACTGCAGCTGCATTTCCACAGACCAAAGACAAGTCTGCCCTATGCATTTCACTCACTGTGATTAGTGGCCAATCAGAGAGGACTATACATTCCTCAATGACTGAGGATTCAGGTCCTGATAAGGCATAATGGAAAATCTGCTTGTGCTTCTCTAGATGATGAAAGACTAAAACACAATGATTTATGTTCTCTTTATCAGCCCAGACTTTTTCTTCTGAATTCAAACCCACGGAGGCTTGCCCACTGGGACAGTGCTCTGTACTTACCCTGGCAGAGACAAAGAAAGCTGTGGGTCAGTCTGGGCATTTATCCCAGACTTTGCAAGGATCCAGGAAATCCAGGAGCCTGTCCAAGCCTCAGGCTACTCATCTTCAGCCAGGTAACCCTTCCTCTAACTTCATTCCAAGATAGAAGGCATGGGGACAATATTTAGTCACTTACTTCTATGTAAAAATGTCACTACATTTGGGGAACTCAAATTTCTGTTGTTAATGTCTTGCTTGCCAAATACCTCCTTTCTTATTAAACTTAAATTATATAATTTTTGCGCTCTGAGATATAATTAGATTTCCATGAACCAGCTCATCAGACTAAGTGATTTCCCCAAATATCACAACTGTAGTTCATTACAGCAGAGCTGCGCTAGTTCTACCATGAGCCTGTGAACCCCAGGGGTCTTCATCTATCATGTTTACTTAATTCCAATGCCTCACTCTTTAAAGTAGTTGGGCATCATTTGGGAACTGTAAATAATCATTAAAAATGCAGAGTAGTGAGCCCTATTCAGACCTACTGAATCAGCACTGAAATTAATCAAGAACCCCAGGTGATCTGTTGACACATTAAAGTTTGAGAAGCACTGCCTTGGAGATCATTCAACTCCCTCATTTTCCAGGGAGGGACACTGAGCCTCAATCAGGTAACCTTCCAGAACATTCCAAAACAGCAGCATCCAGTTTAGATTCCAGGATTCCAATTCAGCAGTGTAACCTTTGTCACTATCATAAACCTCCCTGGGCCTTCATTTCCACATCAGTCAAATGGGGATACTCCCCACTGCCTTGCCTCCTTCTTGGTATAAAATGTGAAAATATCTGTGAAAGTACTTTATTAATGTCAAAGCTTAATGCAAACAAATGTGGGCGCCATTATATCAAACCAAATAACCTGAATCCTCAAATACGGCATGGTTGTGTGTGCACTCAGGTGCATGAGTCTAAGTACAGAACTGGGCCCTATGTGAAAAATTCTGCCCTACTTAATTTAGGTTGTAACCTAATTCTCAGACTAGTTGCCAAAAAAAGAATCCTCTCTCCTCTAAACCTCAGAAGGTCTCTTAAAATGGATGGGCTCTCTGGGACTCACTGACATGTTTCCACTGCCAGAGTCAAGATAGCCTGAGATTCATGGGCCTTTATATCAGATGGTGTTAGATGGGAGTTATGAGCTCAGGTGGAAGATGAAAGGGGAGAGCAGCGCCCTAACCGGTTTGGTTCAGTGGATGGAGCGTTGGCCTGAGACTGAAAGGTCCCAGGTTCGATTCCGGCTAAGGGCATGTACCTTGGTTGTGGGCACATCCCCAGTAGGGGGTGTGCAGGAGGCAGCTGATCGATGTTTCTCTCTCATCGATGTTTCCAACTCTCTATCCCTCTCCCTTCCTCTCTGTGAAAAATCAATAAAATATATTTAAAAAAGAAAAAGAAAAAGAAAGGGGAGAGCAGCTGGGCAGCATCTTTTTTTTTCTTTCAAATTCTTGACAGCCGCTGAAATAAAGTGTGGTTTAGAGGGACAGAAAAATGAAAATATTGGGGAAGAGGTTAAAGGTGGGAGGAGGCTTGATAGTACCCATCCATTCATTAAACAAATGTTCATTGAGACATTTTTATATGCAGGCACCAGTCCAGGTATTATGGACATAGCCATGAACAGGGCCAGCAAGAATCTACCCTTAGATGTCCTAGCATCCAGTGATGCTAATAGAGAGGGAGACATATTGAAAAGCAAACTGAGACCAGGACAATAGTGATCCTAAAAAGTGCTTTGAGGGACTTAGTGACTGAGGGTTTCTGATTTTGATTGGATGACTAGGATGGCTCCTCTAAGATGGAAATTCAACTTAGGACACGGGAAAGGGTGTCCCAGGCAATGCCAGTTCTTGGGGGTGAAGGTGAACTTGGGAGTTTGGAGGAACAGAGAGAAGGGTGGTGAGTAGAGAAGGCAGGAGGTGAGGTAGGAAAGGCTGACTTAACTTCTCATATAGGACTTTGTGGGTCATGGTCAGGAGTGTGGATATCAGTCTGAATGCAGTAGAATACCACTGTCAGTCCAACTAGTGATCTACCTACATTAGAAATTACAATCTTGGAATCTCAACACAGAGGCACAGGGTAGTATACTTAAGGTGGGAAATGCTTTTCTTTCTACCTTTCAGTCTTTCCTCCTTTCAGATGTTAAAACACCTATTATATGTTTGCTACTGTGTTTCTGTAAGTATACACATATGACTAACCTTCTTAAGTTCAATTCATCTCTGTGATATAGTACCAGGTATCTAATCAGAAGCAATCAGTGGTCCCCCACTGCCAAGAGCAACTTCAGTTTGTTTTTACCAAGGAACTTGTTACATGTAAAACTAGGATTCCATCCAGCTGTACTGAATAAGAATTTTTAGAGGTGAGCCTGCCTATGCCTATTTTTAGACACAAGTGATGCTGAGAGCACACAACCTCCTCTCTGAGAATCTCCCTAAAGTACCCAACATCTCTTCTGTGCTTCCCTAAGCTTCCCTAAGTCTTTAGGGATCAGTTCAAAGTCCCTATCTTCTGTTATCAAGTTTTCATGAATATCTCCAACTCATGCTACTGAGTGCTCCTCCCGGACATTAAGTCCTCAATGGTCACCCCTTCCAGCTGGAGAATAGTGCCTTGAGAACTTAAGCTGATCCTTTATCATTTCATTCTCCCAGTACCTAGCCTTCCACTCCATATGCAATAGAAACTCAAGACATGGTGATTGCTGATGATAAAAATAACCTCAACACAGAGATGTCTCAATAGGCAAAGCTATCTTTTAACTTTATTCTGGTTCCCTCTGAGATGGGGAGAAATAACTACAACATGGGGAGAAATAATTAACCAATGACATTGATAATTGCTAGTTGGTACTGAACACTTATTGCATGTCAGATACTAGGCCAACTACATGCATCATCTCATCATCTAATTTGTTCTTTATCAAATCCTTCTTCTGGGTTTAATCCTAAAGGGCTTATACTAAGCAAAGCTTTCAATTAACTTAGATCCCAGTTTCAACTCAAACAATGGTTAATAGAGTGGTCCCTTTCAATGTCCTTGAGCCTCAGTTTGCATAATTGAAAAAAATGGGATGATAAACCCTTGATTTTTCTCTTTTCCATAGTTGTTGTGAGAATCAAATGAGGCAACATAGTAAGCACCATGCAAACAGGTGTTGAAGAAGCATAGACATAAAGAAAAAACATAACTTTCATCTGTGGGGCAACACCACAATTCCAAAAGCAACAGGAAGTTCACTTTCCTGCTCCAGAATTGAACCTTATTTATTCTCAGCATTGCCAGGTTACTGGTTAAATCACAACTTATTTCAGAAACAGGTCATACGTGAAAGAGTTGGACTCAATGTAATATTGGAAAGCTGAAAAGCTCAGAAAAGCAAAATTCAATAAGTATTGACCAGGATCCTTCATTTGACAATAACCTTTATTTTTCAATTAATTAAATCAGTGTTTCCTTGAGTGAAATAACAGGCTGGACTTGGCAGGGCCCAGTGCCCAGCTATCTTGTCGCTGCTCTCCTCCATGCTTATTCTATTGGGCTCTTTTATTCTGCAGAGGGCACATACCCATCCCTCCTGCCCCCCTCTCCCCCCAAGATGCCTGAAGAATCTTCAAGGAAGAAAATTATAGTCCATGGGAAACACTGTTTAGACACACCATTCAGGATGTGGCTCTTCGGGAACTAAGCTTAGGGTTCCCCCAAGGAGAAGTGGGTGCATATAATTTGAGTTGGGAAAACACTTTTATTTCCTTCTCAACATCAGCATCATTGTTGTTTGAAATTCCATTATTGGAGATGATTCACTTTGTTTTTTTCCTGAGGGTTATTTTTTTAATAATGGTAATATAAAGTAATATGCCTTAGTGTCAATTTATCTCTTGGATCCTTTTGCTAACAGGAATGAAGTTAAGGACCTTACAGAATATATTTCAGGCAACATGTAAGGCTCATTAAGGGTATCATGTTATTGAATCCCCATAACCCCTCTGTATGGTGAGAACTGAAGTTCAGAGGGTGAGAGTAACTCCCCGGAGGAACACAGCTGATAAGTGGCAGTGATGTTTTGAGCACATATATTTGTATAAGTGTAACCTTTTTCTACTATCCCATACAACCTTACTGAATAAAGCGTATGGTTACACAAATTTTATGGAAAAGGGAGAGGCTAAGATTTGGGTAACATTGGGGGGGAAAAATCCTTTATGAATACTAAACACCAGTCATACTGCTTTTGTAGCACTTTAAAAGTCCAGAATGGAAAGTATTATAACTGTACTGGTTTAAAAAATTACTTCAATACCGCTCCATGTTACTCTTATAGATTCTTTGTGGGAGAGCTGATTGGGGCCGGGGGGTGGGGAGGTCTTCCCTCTGGACTTCCTGCCCACGTAGATTTCCTCTGCTTCCAGTGGAAATTCAAATACTTTCTAAGAAGATTTCCAGGGAAATAAACGTCCTCTTGATTTGGAAGATCTGCAGCCATTAGCTAGTGTGACGTCCTATCATCTCAGCTCTTAGGTCTTCTTACCTTTTGACCTTTTTCTTGACTTCGAGTTGAGATGTTGTGTGGAAAGTGAAGAACTTGTCAAAGGTTTCATTTGCCTCTAATGCTGTGGATATTTCATTCTGTCCTTGGCTAGAATGAATAAGCCTGAGTTGCTTTTAATCTCCATTGCTGTTCTTTGATATTGGAAAACATTCCACTCACAGCCATTCTGTAATCAAAACCTCCAAGCCGCTGAGGAGAGATCTAACTAGATTCTTGGCGGCAATTTAATTCTAAGTTGATGCAATCAATACTCTGTACAGGCCAGTGTGATGCCATTAGAGGCTTTAACCCCTTTGTAGGCTCGCAGACTTTGCTTTTCTAAGCAGGAAAGAGACATGTGATGTTGAAGCCAAGGAGATTATAGCCTCTGAATCAAATTCTGCAGCTATTAATGCAATCATAGTCCTTTTCTCTGGGAATCTTACAAAACCAACTTGACTTTCCCAAAACAATTTGACTATGGAATGCAACAAGGAGAAAAATAACATTAAGTGCAGAGTGCACGGTTTGGCTTTGGTGCCATTGCTTGGCTCAGCTTCTTTTTTGTTTTCCATTGTTTGAAAAATCCTCACACTCTTTTGTGGAGTACAATTCTAAAGTAATATGGGGGGCTATTTGCTATGGGCTGAATATCTGTATCGCTCCAAAGTCCTATGTTGAAGCTCAATAACCCAAGTGTGGCTGTGTTTGGAGAGGGGGCCTCAAAGGATGTAATTAAGGTTAAATGAGATCATCAGAATGGGGCTCAGATCTGATAGGATTAGTGTCCTTATGAGAAGAGACACCAGCAAGCTCTCTCCCTTTCTCCCTGCGTGCACAGAAAACATAGTGTGAAGGCAGCCCATCTACAAGCCAGAAGAGAGACCTCACCAGAACCCGGCATACTGGCTCCCTGATCTTGGATTTTCAGCCTCCAGAAATGTGAGAAAATAAACATATGTTGTTTAAACCATCCAGCCTGTAGTAATAAGTAATCTGGGAACATCTAAATATTTGAGTCAATTTGGTAGAAGTGTAAAATGAATTATTCTAAAATCCTTGCAAATGTGATTAGAATTAATAATGAGGAGAAAACTTTTGATCACCTAGAAATGATTAACCATATGTTCTTTTTAAAAAAATGTCAAATAAGAACTAGTTGCTTCTAGATATGTAGTTTCCTTCCTAGTAGAAGATTAAATACAAATTCCCACCTCTCTCTCCCCCTACCAAAACACTCATACATCTTTTTTTTTTTTTAAAGGCATCATCCATTTCTGCTTAAAGGTAGTAAATTTTCAATATAATTGAGATCAGACTAACAGTATATTCTATTCATTTGAGTGTTGGGCCTGCAATACTGTGTTTTACTGAGCTAATGAATTCATTTTTCTTATGGATGAAAGAAAAACTCTGGGCTTATATAAGCAGTTGAAGATGATACAGTGGGTTTGGGAATGGAGCAGTCAACAAGCATTTGTTCTGAAGGACCCAGATTTGTTCATTTATTTTCTTCTTCTTAAAAAATACAGGGTGAGGCAAAAGTAGTTCTATAGTTAGTTGTTCCTATGGACAATAATACAGTAATTTGTAAATAATGATACAAGAATAGACTATGCATACTCACAACTGTAAATCTACTTTTGCACATCCTGTATAGAGTATTTTTGTTAAAAAGCAAACATGGCCCTCCTCCAGCTACAATAATAAACATATGCTTTGTTTACAGTTATATCCCTCCAGGTGACATGGTGTCTGGTACATAGTGGGCACTTTCTAAATAGGTACAAATAAATGACTATTAATAATCTGCACCTAAAAACACATTTCTTAATAAGAAGAAAAAAAGCTGTAACGTCTGCTTTTATTTTTATCTATGACAAACTTTATAGTAGAAGAGATTGGGATCATATTAAGTATTTCAGCCATAATCTCTCTCAAGGTATTTCTTTCTGCAAAAAGTGACAGTGATTTATCCCCGATGTTAAATTGTGTAGCGTGAATTTGAATCACTGTCTATTTGAGTCAACAGTCTTTGTTTTCAGCAGTGAAGCATGAGCTACCTTCTCCTCTTCTGTCATCCACCCCAAGGGCTGAGTCTCTCCTCAGAGACGGTCATAATGGCTTGTACAGAGTATCTACCTTTTCATAGTATCTATCCCTTCATCCCCTAATAATCAGACACAGCTCCAGACTTCCATATCACAGGGACCTAGCACAGCACATAAAAAGTAATATACTATATAAAAAATAAATACACTGTAATCTACCACAGTAATTAATGGTGTTAGTGAGATCTCCATCTTTGTATTCCATAGCCACACATGCTCATTCTAACCTCACCAATGTTCCCCCCAAATTGATCTTCTCCAGGAATAGTTATCAAAAGAGAGTCATTATCAATCACCAAAAATGAGTCAGCTACAAGGGATGGTTACCAGAAGGGAGGGGTTGGAAGGTTGAGTGAATAGCAAGATAGATACATTATTGACTATATTGTCAACAATATTGTGATAAGCTTATATGATGACAGATGAATACTAGAATTAGTGGGGTGATCACATTATCTATAATAATAAAAGCGCAATATGCTAATTAGACCAGACGTCCTTCTGGACGACCTTCTGGATGAAGCCTGCCAGTGGCCAGAGGGAAGCCTGGGTCCCAGGTGCCAGAGGGAAGTCGGTGCCAGCAGCCGAGGGAAGGAAGGCCTACTCTTGCACGAATTTCCTGCATTGGGCCTCTAGTAAGGTATAAAAGTGTTGAATCACTGTATGATACACCTGAAACTAATATAACGAATATAAAATTATATACCAACTATACTTAAAAAAATTAATTTAAAAATAAATTGAAATAATATACTTGAACTTTCAAAAACCTGGTTCAACTAGATTCTTCTTCTTCTCCAAGAAATGTAGTTAAGTCTTTGAACACTGAGAGTAGGGTAAGCAGGTTAGCAAGTAGAGTCATGTGGAATACCTTTGTGTGTTTTCCTCAAGAAATAGAGCTTTTCTATGCAGGATGTAAGGAAAACTTTGTGCAGAAATCCTAAGTCAGCATCCCCATTTCAAAGCTATAAATGCACCCATCCTATGTGACATATAACTGTTTCCTCTCATAGCAAAACTATTTTTATGAACAAAGTATCAGCTCAAGTGAGCACATGAGTTTAAGTGATGACAAGAACATGAACACTGGATGGGCTCTAAGTAATACATTGAGTCCATGGTCCATGAACAAGTACACCTTCTGAGGTGTTTCAAATCAGCTGTTTAGGACTCTGTAAACAGGGACAAAATATGTTATTTTTAAAAGGAGACTTAATGAGATCCCTTAAAGACTAAGCCTCCTACAATGCCATATGATAGCATTTTGTGCAAAGTGAATTTTTTTTGATGGAATGATTGAGACTTTAAAAATCAGATTAATAAATATCAAGTACTATGCAGGGTGTAGAGATGATTAATTCACCAAATAAATTATAATTTGCTTTATTTGATAAAGAATAATCATCGTGATAATGTGAAGAAGTCAATCAAGATGTAATTAAACAATAACTACAACAACATCAATATTCCACAAGGCATTATGGAAACGTCTGCCAACCAAGATGGTCAGGCAGCAACTGACTTATGGGAAATAGTGGCATTTATTCAACTCTGATTGCTTCATGCTCTTGCTTCTGGCAGACATCACTAATGAGTCCCTGGGCTTTATCCTGCTGGGCCCAGATGCATCTCTCAAATTTTTCTCAATTCTCTGTTCTTGGCAGCCAATTAGTGAGCGCTGACTGGCAAATTGGAATCTATTTGTTACCTTGTTTTATATTATTCTTCATATGATGTGATTTGGGTCCCCTAACCCTACTAACCACTTTCTTGGATTCTTGGCTGATGGTCTCAATTGTCTCAATATCTATCTCAACCTCCTCCTTGAGCCACCCTTTGTTATAGAGACTGGGAAGTTAAACCCTGTCTTATCCAGACTCCCTTGCAGCTAGTGTTCCATATTTCACTTGAATTTGGAATGGAAGGAAGAGAGGCTAGTCTGGGACAGAGGCAGCATAGTTCTGTGATTGCGGCTTTGAATACAGGGTCTCATGTTGCAGGAGTCAGCTTTCTGATCATGGCAGAGGTGGGTGAGATTGGAGCTGGGAGTTGTTCCTACAAGTCCTCCCTAGAGCTTGTTTCTCCAGCCTTTGCAATTAGTTTGTTAAGCCACCTAATACTTGGTAATAAAAGTCTTTTTCCTAAATATGATAGAATGCTCTTGTTGCTGTAACTGAACTCTAATCTACACAGACTTTCTTCCTTAAACAACTCTTGATACAAAGTCTGTGCAGCACCTACAGCAGAATACATTTTTACCGCCCAGTCATCTAGAAATTAGATTTCTGTGAATGGACACTGAAATCATGATAAGTATTGGAAGGCTTCAGCCACCAGCCCTGCAGCTAAGAGTCTAAGTTTGGACAATTCTCTCAATCCCTCTGAGGCTCGGGTTCCTCATCTGTAAAATGAGAGGGTTATCCTGATTCATGCCATGGTCACTTCCATGTCTAGCATTCTTTACTCTTGATAAGATGATTTTCCAACATGTACCTTTTTTTTTTTTTTTATATTTTATTGATTTTTTACAGAGAGGAAGGGAGAAGGATAGAGAGTTAGAAACATCGATGAGAGAGAAACATCAATCAGCTGCCTCCTGCACATCTCCTACTGGGGATGTGCCCGCATCCCAGGTACATGCCCTTGACCGGAATCGAACCTGGGACCTTTCAGTCCGCAAGCCGACGCTCTATCCACTGAGCCAAACCGGTTTCGGCCCAACATGTACCTTTAAATAGGTAATTATATAAGACATTTTAAGAATCTACTTATCAATACTGTACTTTACTGCATAAAGTGATCTTTTTAAAAAAATATAATGATCACTTCAGAGAGAGATGACTTGAAACTACTTCTGATATAGGTATCCTAATTTCATATTACAGATACGAAAACTGAGATCCACTAAGGAGAAATTCCTTCCTACTTTCATACAACTAGTGTCATTCATTTCTTCTTATTCTAAATCGAATAATAGCCTCCTTTTATTATTCCAATTGAATAAGAGAAAAACAGAGAAGAATAAGGTGTGAACTTGGGTGCTTATGATTTGACTGGAATAAAGGAGGTAAACTGAGGGTTTACATTTTTATTTCTCAGACCGATGTTACACAGTCTCTTTGTGTATGCCTGATACTTAACTTCTAACATCTAACACTTCATGTCTGTGCATGAGTTTCTAAACTTGACTGTAAATCTTTTGTTAAGGATCTGCTTTTTCAGATTCAGTGAATCCCAGTATGCCTTGCATTACATTGGCATTCAATAAATGCCTGCTATTATTTAATTAATACTTATGAGCAAATAAACTTTTAACTCCATAAAAAGTAAGATGGATAAAAATTCAGAGTACTTTAAAAAAAGTTTTCTCTGACTTTATCATTATGATTATGTGGTCACTATTTTGTTATTTTTTCCCACCTCATTTGAGGTGGTGTTCAGAAATGTATATCCACTGCAGAAAAATAAGACAATAGATTAAAAAGTAAGATGAGTGAAAAAATAAAATAAAACCAGGTTAAAAAAATATGCTATACTGGCTTTAATCGTCAATAATTTTGACACTGAGTTTTCTAGTAACCAAAGCAAGAAGTAAACCGTAACCCTTCACAAAAAACAAACAAACAAAAGAACACCCAGCACTACATATAAATGTATGAGGTGCTTGAGAGAACAGTTTTTGCTAGAACTGGGAAGAATGATATGGTGAAAATAGCACTGAATATAAGTCAGAATAACACAAATAATTACTAATATTTGCATAGCATGTAAAATATAGAGCATTAAAAGAATACATTGAAGTTCACCTAAGCCTTATAAGTCTGATGTATGTATTATGTTTATTAGCAATAGTCATGTTCCAATTTTAAAAGGCGAAAGATTTATGCTATCTGAAGAGAAACCAGAGTATTCAATTTTAAAAGACATATGAGAAAGAGAGAGAGAGAGAGAGAGAGAGAGAGAGAGAATGATTATGTTTGTCTAGATTCAAAATCCAAGTCCTACTGCTAAGCAGGCGGCCTCCTCCTCACTAACCAACTACATGACGTGGAACAGGTTGCTTACACCCATGTACTTCAGTGCCCGTGTGTTCAGATAGGGGATCTGTGCCTTTCCTTGTACAAAGGTTTATGGAGCCAAATAATGAGATGCATGTGGCAGCTCTCTGGAGTACCAATAGAGTCATTGTAAGTACACTAATTGCAGGGTGTATTAATATCATTGTAATTTAACCACCAAACTGAGAAATTATAAAATTATATAAAAGTAATGGTTTAATTTGCATATGTTCTAGAAAATATTGATGGCTCTTCTCAAACTTTCATGGTGTTCTCTGATTCCTGGCCTCAAATTCCTGCAGAGGGGTAGCCCGCGCTGGATGAAAGAAGCGAGGCAGGTGTCTGACCAGTGACCCTCTTTAGAGAACACTGTAAAACACATGTCCGCTGCCTCTTCTGAGAAAAATTAGAAGGTAAATCCTTGAGCCAGGCAAGGATTACACTTGCTCATTTTAACCTTAGCACAAATTGCTACTACCTGGGTCTCTGGTTTCCTTAGTAACCTTGCTCAATAAGCATTCGTGGGAAAGTGTCCTAATGTTAGTGTCATAGAATGTGAAATTATCTGGACTGTGGATTCACTTCTATGGTCCAGAAGATGTGGTAGCTCAGGTTCCTAATGGCCAATGCGCTGCCTCTTCAGGAGACCACAGATCCAATGTGACATCTACAATACCAACCACTATGCTAATTTCTCCAGCCAGAAAATAGGGTGCTTAATGGGGGAATGAATGGGAAAGGAATACTTCCACTGAAGCCAAAGGGCAATAGGACCTTTGTAATTTCTAACACAGTCACACTGTTGAGTAAGCCAGGAAAGTTCCTGATTACCCTGGAAGGCAAGAGAAAGTACAGACTTTTCCCTTTCACTGTATAATAAAAACTGATGAAAAGGAACACAGGGAGTGGAGTCTCCCCCTAGGCAGATTTCAGTAGACGTGTCGTTATACAAGGAACGACCTTCAATTAAACTGAGAGAGAATGCAAGACTGGACTCCCCACATTTTGCTGAGCAACAGCATCTTCCTCAGAGGTTGACTAGAGGACTCCTTCAATGGAGCTTGACTATCTGGGGGACATGCACACCTCTAAAATAACCTACGCTAAAGTTGCAAATATCTTTAGATGACAAGAAGCATCCAAGTATTCCATCCCGTTCTGTGTCATGGACATCCTACAGTACCTGGAGGAGGTGTGTTGATTTCCACCAACAAGGATGCTAACACTTACAGGTGTCCTCTCACTAGGGTAGGAAAGTGATGGACATGAAAAAACTGACATTGCTGGGCAGTGCTGGGAATTAATCCCTCAGAGCTGTGGGATGCCAAGCAAAATTGAAATCCAATGGAACACGTTGAAATCAGTAGGTGTATATAAATCTCTAAATGATTACTTTGGCCAGGTGGGAAAAGGTTCTATTTACTGCTTGCTAGAGGAAGTTTAGTGGATGGCCTGAGGGGGAAAGGAATATTTAAAATGAGGTGTTTTTATGTGCACTAGCATTGCTATCCAAAAATAGCCTGTGAGAGGATCGTCACAGGTCCAGAAGAATGACATGGTCTAATTCTCAGCTCCTGACAATAGGTGGCCTGAAAATAAGTGACTGTCCTTTTAAATAATTAGTATGTGTTCACTGTCTTCTATGGTTTCAAATGCTATCTTATCATGATATGCACATAGACAGCATTTCACATGTTATGGTTTCAGACAGTGACCTACATGTGTATTTACAAATGAGCACAAGTTAAAGTTTGGTTCCAAAATATTCAAACTGTATCTGCAAAGAAGGAAGAGTATGGGTGGAAGTTACTGAAAACTAGTATAATGAGCTAATCATAAAGGAGACTGATTATGACAATTCTCCCTCCTTTTGCCCTCAGTCTTTGTCCCCTTCCCCCACCTAGAAAACTGCTAATCACCCCTCAAAGCCCACTATATCACCTCTCTTTGAAGATTTCCCAGCTCCAGTAAACAGAGTTTGATGTCTTTTCTTCCTATCATACTAATTTCGTCACATTTTATGACATTTATATATCTTTCTTCCCACCTGAGCCCTTTCAGAATGAAACTCTATCATTAATGTGTTTTCTAAATATAAGACCTGCAACCAGACTACCAAACCCTGCTTCCATAGCTGTGGGACCTTGGGTACAATCCTTAGAATCATCTGCAAAATGAGGAAAATGGAAATATCTACTTGTTAAGGTATTGCAAGGATCAAAGGAGATAATAACAAAGTGCTTTGAATATCACCAGGCTTCAGTTAAGTGTTTGCCATTATGTGTTGTTGTTTTTTTTTTTAAATTTACTTCAGAGAGAGGTAGGAAGAAAGAAAGATATAGAAACATCAATGATGAGAGAGAATCATTGATCAGCTGCCTTCTGCACATCCCATACTGGGGGTCAAGCCTGTAACCAGGGCATGTGCTGGGAATTGAACTGTTACCTCCTGGTTCATGGGTTGATATTCAACCACTGAGCCACACCAGCCAGGCCATATGTCATTTTTAATATCACATTGTCTTCCTTAACATCAGGCATAGTGTAGACACACTAATATTGTGTACACAAAGGAGGGAGAAATTCCATAACCAATATGCACTTCTAATGTGTTTATCAGTTCTCCAAACTATTACAATTAGATAAAGAGCGTATATAATGAAAGTAGGTGTTCAGGGGCTCAGCTTGAATGTCCCCTATTCCCAAATTATCCTCCACTTATTTCCAAAAATATTTTACAAGGAATCAAGAGTATTTGTAAACACACACCCTGCAGAATTCTAAAACAATTCAGGCAAGAATTGTGGATATGGTTGGCCAGGTTGGTAGTAAATGACTTTCTTCAGAAACACTTTGACAAAATTAGGTACAACCCATGAAGCAAGAGAGAATCCGTTCCTTCTCATTCAGTGAAAACCTCATCACTGACCTCCTTGTGTTCAAGTCATGGACGTGAGGTGCTTGTTCCTGCTCTGTCTCCTACGTGCACCTGCCGCAAATGTCTGAGGAAAGACACATGCACAGGGAGCAGGTACCCCAGTACATGTGTAAGGAATGGGGTTCCCTCATACTAAGAAAGATTCCAGGTAGCAGAGGCTATAACCCATTGAAATTCTAACCGAAATGTAGTCATTCATTCAACTAATATTGAGAAAAGCTACAAAGTTCCCATGCTATTTTAGGACTAGGAATCCAAGAGTGAACCACCCAGAAGCAAAAACAAACAACCAAAACAGACCTGCAGAAAACGAAAGTCTATCAGGAGGTAATAATGGGCTATGGGGACAAAGGAAACAGAAAAGGTGCTCAGATGGTCCCAGAAGAAAAGGGCAGAAGGTGTGCAGTTTTCAATGGGAGAGTGAGAGAGTGGCCCATAGAGACTTTTGAGATTTTTAATCATGTGAACAATAGACTGAATGTTTGTGTCCCTTCCAAGTTCATATGTTGAAACCCTAACCCCAATATGATGGTGTTTAGAGGTGTGGCCTTTGGAAAGTAATTTGGTCATGAGGGTGGAGCTCCCAGGAATGGGATTAGTGCCCTTGTAAGAATTGGCCAGAGAGTTAGCTAGCTCTTTTCCAACCATTCAAGGATACAGTGAGAAGTTGGCTATCTGAAACCTGGCAGAGGGCTCTCACCAGAACCCCATGCTGGCACCTGATCAAAGACTTCTAGCCTCCAGACCTATGAGAAATAAATGTCTGTTGTTTATGCCACCCAGTTTATGGTAATTTTTTATAGCAGCATGAATGAATTAAGACAATGTATGTGAAACACATATATAAAAGTTTTTATATTTTTAAAAATAGATTTTGTTCTTCTTTGTATAACTCATTTCACGAAAAGGGACTTTTAAACATTTGCCTATTGAAAACATTTTGAAAATCAAGAAATATTTTCCATTACTTTTCTACTTTATAAATAGACATGAAATCCTCTGACATAGAAAACTTCAAGAAAAATATAAAATAGAACTTAAAAATTCACCAAAATTTAAGTTTATATTTATTAGCTTTTCAAGGATAATTCCCAATGAAAATTAACAAATGTGAAATAAGAAATTTTTATGTCTAGGGCTATTTAATAAACAAAGGGAATGTTTGTTTGTTTTTTAAATCTCTGGTAAGATTTCCTTCTTTAACCTATTTTGACTTTACAGATGGATGGACTTGGACTTGGTATGCTAAGTAATATAACCCAGTTAGAGAAAAAGAAGTACCATATGATTTCACTCATATGTGGACTTTAATAAACAAAATAAACTAATAAACAAAAAAGAAATAGGCTCATAAATACAGAGAACAGATTGACAGCTGTCAGATGAAAAAAATGAAGAGATTAAGCAAAGAAAAAAAATCCTCATAGACACAGATAACAGTATGGTGATTATCAGAGTGAAAGGAGGGTGGGAGGAGGTAGAAGAAGGTAAAGGGGGGATAAATGATGATGGAAGAAGACTTAAATTGGACTGGTGAGCATATAATACAATATACAGATGATATATTATAGAACTGAAACCCTGAACCCTATATAATTTTATTAACCAATGTCACCCTAATAATTTAAAAAAACACCTCTGATAGCTCAAGTAAAGAAAACATCCTAAACTAAAAAGCTATTCAACTTCATCACTATCTCCATATGCTATCACAGATCGCTCAAAGTCCTCTGTGTGAATAAAGACCCAATTTCGGAGAGTTTGAAAGACACTAATGGTTTTGAGATATGAATATACTGATCTCTGATGAAAAAGAAAGTCCCAAAACTCATCAGATGCAACAATTCAAACTATTACTGGAAATGATCAAATAGTATACATT
Source organism: Myotis yumanensis (assembly GCF_028538775.1). NCBI lineage: Eukaryota > Metazoa > Chordata > Mammalia > Chiroptera > Vespertilionidae > Myotis > Myotis yumanensis. The sequence continues at coordinate 229,053,575 of NW_027223752.1, read as the reverse complement.
TGGAACACAAAGAGTTTTTAAAAAAATGAAAATTGGTTTCAATAACTCTGATTTCCATTAGTGTTTCATAAACTTAAATTGCCTTACAATCACCTGGGTGTTTATTAAAAATACAAAGTGCTGGTTCCAACCCCAAGATGTAAATTGGAAAATAGAACCGGGGAATATGCATGACAATCAAGTACCCTAGAGATTCAGGTCTCCGGGCTCCCCAGATAGCAAACTGTGGTCCCTAAAATGCAATGAAAACAAACAAATAAAATTCCACTTCCGTACAAGGAAACATTAACGCATTGTACTCAAATTCTGTGAATATTTCCACACATTTGATTAGAAGTGGCTTTTAAAATTAACAATCCATGTCTACGTTAATGCATAAAACTAACACTTTCTATTTGGAGATTATCAACAGGTGTTAGGAAAGACACCTCTGCCCCATCCTTTGGTTTCCATGACAACACATCTTCTCTAAACCATCCTGGCATCATTTGACCCTCACTCCCTCCCTCCTTGTAGAGAAATGACTTATCTGATTGGTAAATTTAGGAAAGATAAAGTTTCTGCCATGCTCAATTTCTCCATTTTATCTTTCTGAGAGCCAAATGACCACACAGAGGAGGATTCTCCTTTGCTCTCCAATCTTAATCTCTCTTGAGCAGCACTGCCCTTCCCAGACTGTGGGCTGAGAGGTCCAATCGGGCAGCATTGCCTGTAACTGAGGTCAGTCCACCTAATTCTAAATGCATCAGCAGGTCCACGTGGCTCTCACACTGGGTTACAGCCTCCGACCTGGTTTCTATCATCAGCAGACCCCATTTTGTCCTCAATCTCCTTTGCCTTAGTTCTTTTTCATTCAGAACAAGGTGGGGTAAAAGGCGATGCTGTTTATCTGGCTTCCTTCAAACCCCAGATAGCCAGAACAAAGGCCATTGCCAGATACACATGCAGATATCAGAATAGCAAGGTTGGTCATCACTACAAACACTGAAACCAACCAGCTAAGTGTGTCCCCTTTTGTTTAAAAACAAGCCTAATAGTTGTATTTATTTTATCTTTTATTCATTCAATAGAAAACAAAAAAGGATTAAAAGTAAAAATTCATACCATCCAAATCACATGGTGAAATGCTGAAAATACATAAAGAAATATTTACAGACAGTGATCATGATTTATAACTATCTTGCAATTTCAGCTTTAAGACATTTACTCAAACCTCTAAAGCATCATTCAACTCATTCATTATCCATCTGATTTGGACTCATAATAAGGTATAAACATTTAGTAAGAATATTTTGACAGAACATTATTAGGAAGTCATTTAATTTCTCTAACCTTCAGTTTACGCATCTATAAAATAGGTATACAAAGTTATTTCTCTCCATATAAAGTTGGGGCAAAAATGAAATGGGAGTACATATCATAGTGATTTATGCATAATAAAATAATACAACATTATAAATTATTACTGCATTTCTTTTATGAATTAGTATTTCCATTATTGAGGAAAACTTTTTCACTCAGGAATCATATAACTATTATATGTATATCTTCAGATTAAATAATAATGATTTATTGATGAAATCCTACATGTACCAGGAACCTTCTAAATGTCCTATGGATGATAAAGAAATATTAGTGCATATCTCCTGTGCTCAAGAAGCTTCTGCTGTAGAGAAGATATACAACAAAAACAATGGGCCAAAAAGTAAAAGATGAATAGGACAGATGGTTTTGTGCAGTAAAAACCATTAGGAAAGAGGAGGTTAAGAAATATAAGGGGAATAGGCTTATTTCTAAAGACAGTTTAGAGACCCAGATGGATGGAGGAGAGCAGGCAGGTAACTTCAGGGGAGACAAACACGTGGACAGAATCAGACAGAGATGAGCATGATGGGAATGTTGGAGTGGTCGGGCAAGTTGATTTCCTGCCCTTGGGTCAACAGCTTACTAAGCATTGTTCTGTTTCTTTAAGGTAAAGAAGGGTATATGCAAACCTCTCAATTATATATATTTTTAAAATATATTTTTATTGAATTTCACAGAAGAAGGGAGAGGGAGAGAGACAGGAACATCAATGAGGAGAGAGAATCATTAATTGGCTGCCTCCTGCACGCCCACTCTTGGGATGGAGCCTGCAACCTGGGCATGTGCCCTGACCGGGATCTAACGGGGACCTCTTGGTTCATAAGTCAACACTCAACCACTAGCCATGCTGGTCAGGCTCAATTATAGTTTTTGTTAAGAATGTGGCAAAGGCATGGTTTTAAAAAGTCTCTTTAAAATCATCTCTAGATTTTTAAAAGCAATTTTCCAATTTGTTATACTTAGTCTAAAAATAGTTGAGTATGAATTATTGTACACTACTACAGAATTATCATATTAAAGTACATGTATATTACAGAGCCTTTCAGAACTAAGATAAATTAATGTCCGTTTTTAAAGCACCCAGTTTATGGTAATTCTTTTTAGCAGCTTGAATAGATTAAGACAATGTATATGAAGCACATATATCAAAGAGTTGTTTTTTTTATTTTGAAAATAGATTCTACTCTTCTTTGGTATAACTTATTTTATGGAAAGGGAATATTCTTAAACATTTGCTCATTTAATAAATTTTGAATGTAAAGGAAATAATTTTCCTTGAGTCTATGTTTTTGCATGCTTATATATACAAAGTCCTCAGCCTGTAAATTTTATAAGGACCCAATAACAGTCTGTTGCAACTTTATATGAGAAGCTTGAATCTTTGAAACAATATGTCCAAGACCACACAGCTTATAGATGGTGGCATAAGAATTCAAATTTACTTCAACTTGACACTCTTGACCACTATGCATAGTCTACCTCTGGCACACTGCCCATTGACAGGGTAAAAATTAGATTTTACCATGAAGTTAAGAAGTATATCCCAGCAATGGTTAAAATATGTGATTCAAATATTTCATCATCTGACATCATCATCCTTTATAATCTATATAATCACTAGTGAAAAAATTACTGCTCTGGCAATGTTCAAAGAAAGTACACTTCACACTGAATTTGAGCAAGATCAATATTTCCTTCAACAATCATTAACCGAGTGCTCTGGTTTTCATCTCTTTTTTTCTGATCATTTCCTCCAGCTACTCAGGGTTCAGATTCTGTAACAAAAATTCTTCTGAGCCATTTTGATGCTTATTACATTATTTCTCCATGAGCAGTAATGTTCTGAATATTGAGTGTACTTAAAGTGCTTATTTGATACCATAAAAATAAATATGTTTGCCTTATTCAAAATACCCAATTTTCCTAGCCTTTGAAGGAAAGAACAGAGCTAATAGGGAGTAATTGGTGGTTAGACAGAAATAGGGTGAAGTCCAATGTTAAGGATCTTAATTCTCACAGAGTAAGACATTTATCATTATGTTAGAAAATGATTAGGGGAGATTATCTTAATTAGGAGGCACACTGCATAAATATTTCCTAGTAGAAGATAAATTAGGAAGGAAAGGGAAACACCTTAATCTTTTACTTTATTTCAAGACAAAGTTTAGATAATTCTATTTAACCAAAGAGGAGGTGGAGAGAAGGAAATAAAAATGTAATTAACTTTAACTTTTAACCCTCTATTTGGGATTTGCCTCTGCCGTTTCCCACTACAGATAAGTGTGAATCTAGTCAGCATTGTTCCATATTCAGGAGAAGGCGCATGAAGAAGCAAAACAAGAAGAGGAAAGCCAGAGTTAGTCAATTGCTGACCTGTATTCCTGACTATATCTGGGATTGGCCTCAGACCAATACTCTTGTTATCTCAGAATTTATAATGTGCTTAATATATTAGCAGACTTTCTGTGGCTTAATATGAAACACATAAGCCAAGTCCAAGAACGAAGAACATGGCACTACAAGGAAAAACCATGCCTGACACCATTTATAATGAAATGAGTGAAAGAGGTGATCACAGTATAGATGTCCTGGCATAAGGTCTCAAGCTACCCATATCTACTTGAAAAACTCCCTTCCATTTCCAGCCTGAGAAAATTCATTTAAAGGAGCTGAGACTTTCCTTGAATAATTATTCTAGATTTAAGCTGTTCTGCAAAGAACAGACATATTCAGCCCCCCCCCCCCCCATAGTGTGGAGTGATGAAATTTGCCTTTGTAGAGAAGTTTCTCCACTCACCTTAGCCATTGACAAGAATAGTTACTATTACTGTAAAATGTATGTATATAAAATGTATTCACTAGGCAGGTCAACTTTACAAAGATTTTGCAACTATAGTATTGCTTTGCTGACCTTGCATGTCCCCTTCAAATATACCTATAAAATGCTAAGCTATATGTTAGTTTTATTGTTGATGCATGGTAGAAGAGTTATACAACAATATTGAGGCCAGCTTACTATTTTGAGCATTGTAATTTTAGTCTAAAATCTTGTTAGGGACCCAGAGCTATTCTGAAAATTTTTAATGAGGTACCTTTTCAAAAAGAGTTTTAGCTGTGCAACCTCTAATGTCATGAAGGAATGCATTTGACTAATTCCTTTTGCATGCCCTTGAACATTTGCAATGACAGGATGGAGCTAATCCTGCTTTTACTTCTCAGGCAATGCTTAGAAGCCTCTGCCACTGTCTTCTCCAATGCACCAGTCACATGTAGGAATGGCTGAATAGAGTGAAGACAGATGTGGAATTTGGTATTTGTTCAGGTGCCTTAGTCTTCTAATTATTTTATTATTATCCATTTTCCCCTGTGATTTGCTTTAATTTGAAATCATGTCGCCAATTTACCTCATTGCTGCCAGGTCTTCAATCTTCTGCTTATTCATTAGAGTGTTTCTGTGACCAGGTCATCAATAACCACAAGTTTACTGACAAAGTCACTCAGGTAATTCATTCTACTCAAATAGATTTGGGAAAAAGTACTTGACCCCAAATGTACTATCTTGATCTTACTAACCCAGGGACCTTAGAATATTTCTTCATCTATCATAGAAATTTAGGGGGTAAAAATTAGCACTTACACTGAAGGTTAGAGTGGAAAAAACACAAGCTCTAGCTTTCGAAGTCTGTAGCTGATTCCAATTCTACTGTTTGGTTGCTGATACATAAGATAAGTTATATAGCCACTTTGAACACATTTCCTCATCTATAAAAGTGTATGTAAACAATACTGAGGGACTGCCTGAGATGTGGTAGAACACAACCTAGTCTCAGCTGCAATATAAAATATTCAGAATCAGCATAAAGAAAGTTAAGTTTTTGGCAGCTTTGTTCACAATGTTAAGGATCATTTCTACTAGTACGTAGATATGTAAGGAGAGGAGAGACTGATGTCTTTATTAGAAAATTTAAGTTACAATATGGTGTGTGCCCTGTCTCCAAATTATTCGATGTCTCAGTATCACTCTACAAATTGGAAGATCTATGAACATCTATTAAGTTGGCATTATGATGATCTCTGTCTTATGGGTGTGAAAATTGAGGTTCAGAGAGGTTTAGTGACTTGCAAGGACCCACAGCCAGCATGTTTCAGGGGCAGATTTGACATTTGTCTGTCTATTCTCAAGGCTCAGTATCTCCTAACCTCAGTGTTGTTGTATCTTTACAGCCAAACTCTACCATTAATTAATGAAGGGACTTTCGGTAACTCATTCCTTAACATGACCTGTAATATGAGAGTTTGAGTAGGTGGGGTTTCATTTCTTCCTACTCAAAATATCTATAATTGTTGGTTCCAGCCTTTGTCACATGAACAAAATACATCAGACTTTGACTTGATATGCACATGGACATGTCTCTAAAAAGAGCCATTACTCTCCCTTCCCTTTATTTCAATTAATCTAAGTAAAATGCATCTATTAGTAAGGCTCAGGAAATATTTGAATATTTACAGAAATGGTTTTATGCATGAGAATTTCCTCCTAAATCCACAAAGAATCAGCAATTACTTCATCTAGTACAAGACTATGTCATTGATTCTCTTTCAATAAGTAATCCAATACCTACTAAGCACTATTCTCAATGGTTGAGATGGGCTTGATGACCGATAAAAGGTTGAGACCATTTGCTAACTGGGGTGTGTGCTGATAGACAATAGCAGAGAACAGAAAGAGCATATACAAACTGTAATGTGTATTTCATGTATGTATACGATTAAGATTCCTAGTGTCTGTTTAAAAGACATTAGTAGTCCAGCCCTAACACATGATTTCTTAACATTGAGCTTGCTAACATGGTCTTTAATGTCTCTCTTCAAAATGTCCCCTAATAGCACATTGTGACAGTGCAATAAGCACAAACCACTGGACTCTCCTACCTTCCAGTGGGGCAGGCAAATGTGTGCAACCCTTTGGAAAGCAATATGATTTCACATATGTCAAGAGATTTGAAAGCGTTAATTCTCTTATTCCATTAATTCTTCATCTTAATGGACCCTGTCTTAAGAACATAATTCTAAATATAAAAGCAACTTCACACACAGAGATTTTATTACAAAATTTTTCAAGTACTGAAAAAAAATCAAATAATTTATATGCTCTAAAATCAGGATAACTAAATTATAGTACAAAATTTATTGAATTATATATAGTCATTAACATATTTATGAAGGATCTGTAATCTAATATCAAATACTTATGCACTAATATTGAATTTAAGCAAAATAAAATTTTATGATACAGATAGTATTATTAAGTTTAAAGGAACAAATCTACATGTAGAATAAAAAACCTAAAAATATTTATTTAAGTAAAGATATTACCAGTGGTTATTATTTGAATGGTGAAACTCGGGGCACTTTCTGCATATTTCTTTTTCTATATTTATAAACTTTCCAGGATTATTTATTACTTTTGTCAAAATATAAAGACAAAAAACATATCTATTCTCAACACTCAGCTTGGGTTTTTAATGATTTCCAATAAAGCTAGGCTGTTTTCACACTTAAATTTAAGCATTTATGAATATGTATTCATATGAAGAGGCTTACAAATTGTATTTGGCCACACCTCAATACATTGGTTCTCAATGTGGGGGGAGGGGTGATTTTGTCTGCTCTCCTACCCATTGGAATATTCAGCAGTGTCTGAAGACACTTTGGGTTGTCACAGTTTGGGTAAAAGTGCTACTGGCATTTAGTAGGTAAAATCCCAGAATACTGACAGTCACTCTATAATGCAGAGGACAGCATTCTCAAAAAAACAATGATCTGACCCAATAGTACTGAGAAACTGCCATGGAAGCTCTGAGAAGTTTACTACCAGGACCTCTTAATAGACGTGCCTATCAATTATCTATCCATCTATCCTCTTCCTTCAACAAGATACAGGAGATATCGAGATAAGTATTCTGTCTATGTGGTTCAGTGAAAGGAATAGACATAGAAATTAGGAATTTAATGTAGTTTGAAGTGCTAAGATTGAGTGCTTTGGGATAACAGAAATGGGCATTTAATCCAAGGAAGCAGTTCAAGGGAGGCTTTCTGGAACAGATGGACCCTGAGCCGAGCTTAAAAAATAAGAAGGAGTTAATCAGGTTAAGACCAATGGGACTGGTATTTTAGAAAAAAGAACATTCATAATACAAGTAAAGGCATGAGCATGAAAGAGCATGGAGTGCTTGGGAAAGGATGAGTGTGATTGTGCTGGTGCATAAAATGGGCACAAAAGAGCATGGGGGAAGAGGCAGAGAAGCCTTAGGGACAGAGTACATTTTTCTGTGTGAGGAAGTCCAGAAATGCTTCTCAGAAAGAAAGAATATAAAGTAACTAGAGGTCCAGTGCACAGAATTCATGCTCAGAGGAGCGGGGAGGGTCCCTCAGCCTGACCTGCACCCTCTCCAATATGGGACCCCTCAGGGGATGTCTGACTGCCGGTTTAGGCCTGATCCCCACAGGGGGATGTCCGACTGCCAATTTAGTCCCGGACCCCTTGGTGGTCATGCCTAAACTGGCAGTCGGACATCCCTCTCGCAATCTGGGACTGCTGGCTCCTAACCCCTTGCCTGTCTGCTGGCATGATGACTCCCTAACTACTCCCCTCCTGGCCTGACCACCCCCTAACTGCTCCCCTGCCAGCCTGATCGCCCCTAACTGCTCTCCTGCCAGGCTGATCGCCCCTAACCACCTCTGTCTCAGCCTCTGCCACCACAGCTTTGTTCAGAAGGACATCCAGAATGACATCCGGAAAGTTGTTCAGTCTAATTAGCATATTACACTTTTATTAGTATGGGTAGTTGACAGTTGAAAATATGTTTCCAGAAATATAAGGAGGGGAAGGAATTCTGGGAGAGTGAACAGTGTGTACAAAAGAATGGCAGTTGGATGCAGCATGAGATGCTTAGGGACCTACACTGCAGGTGGGCAGAGAATAAGGATGGAGACGTGGCCAGAGATGAATTGGACAGGTAGGCACTGGTCTGATCTTCATCCCTGGTATCAAATGCAGAGACATGGAGGTTTCATGTTGTGGGTGATACAGAAGAAGATTGAGCATGAGTCAGTTCTTATGTTCTAAAAAATTTATCTTGTAACTATATGGAATCAGACTGGATGGGAATGGGATTAAAATGAGACACATATATTGATGCAAAGAAATAACCCATCAAGGATGCAGCTGATTAACCCATAAGTATCTGTTGAGCCTCTGTGATACACTTTGTTCTGCTCTGGACACTGAACATTCAAGGGAAATTTACTCAGTATGGAGGTAGAGTGGTCCCTTTTTCTAGCTGAGGAGAAAATGAGCACAAATGATTTGATTTGGGAAACAGTGCATAAAGGTTTATTATTATCAAGTGTTATGTTGTTGTACAACACACATTAGGACTCATTGAATTCAGAGTAGAAAGGATAGATGATATTATATGGGGGTAGGTTTTGATCTGAGATCTGAGATGGAATGGGAACATATGGGTGGCATTTGGTTAAGAAAAGATATTATGGGAGAAAATAGAATAAAGTGATGCAGGAGTTAGAAACTGGGATCAACATGATGTATCCTTGAAAATGTGAAACGAGGTTTCATCAACTGTTAGTATTTCCCATAAATAGGTGATGCTGGGTGCTAAAAGTATCACTGAGATTCAGTTCAAAGATCATCTCTATGAGTTTTTGTCTAATGCTCTCCCTGCTGCCCCAAATAAGACTGGTCAGTCTCTGCTTTATGTCCCCCTAATCCTTGCACAGATGTGAGATCAGGACAATTTACTAAGCCAATTTGTTTGTATGTTCATTTGTATGTAAGCTTCTCTTAGTCAAAACTATGCATTTAAATTCTCAATTAGCAGCACAGTGCCTGCTACCCAGATCACAGTCAACAACATTTTTTTCTTGAATGATTACATGAATGAGCATGTTTAGTAACAGGCATAGATGTGAAAAATAACGATAGCGATGAAACTAATTCCATTATAAGTAATGTCCAATATTTGTTGAGCTTGTGTGTCAGCCACTGTGCTAAGCATGATTTTAACAAATAGCATTTAATTTACTTCTCATAATAATCTTGAGGTAGACATTATTATTATCCCCATTTTGCATATGAGAGAAATGAAGTTCGGGGTGGTTATATACTTTGCTCAAGACCATGTGGCCTGTAAAAAGCAGAACTGTTAACTGACTTCACTTCAAAGAACATGAAATTCCCACTCTTTATATAACTTTCATTTTCAGGAGAACCCAAAAGTTTCAGTGTAATACAACACTCTGAGGACCAGTTTACTCTGAAAAGTTGACATGTGTCTTCAACACACCCACTAGATAAGAGTTTATAACCTCAATGAAAAAGGGATATGATGCCATCTTGTCTGAGAATCAATGAAACCTAAAATGAAAATCAATAAGACAGGATGACCCAAATCATCCTGTCTAGCCCTAACATTACTCATTGTGCGACCAAATCATAATTTATAGAACAACTCCAAATAGACCTAGAAATGTAGAATTAGAGAATACATTTTATTGAACTAACACATACATGCTAATTCAAATAACTTGCTGATTTGACAGATAATTTCATCGACCCCCAAAGAGGGACTAGACTACCCAATGAGACCAAGGGCTCAAAAAAATTCAGATAAGTTTCCCAAAAGTAATATCTCACCAACCTGAGGCCTCTTTTCAATGGGTTCCTTTATGGCCAACTCTAGTACAAGGGTTGGCAAATTATAGCAATAGGCCAATCTAGCCTGTCACCTGGTTTTGAATTATCTTTGAGCTAAGCATTATTTTACATGTGCAATGCTTAAAAAAATAAAATAAGATTTTGCAACACATAAAAATGGTATGAGATTTACATTTAAGTGTCCATAAATAAAGTACTATCAGAACATAGACACACTTATTCATTAGTGTATCTATTGTGTCACAATAACAAAGTTGAGAAGTGACAGACTGTATGGCCCACAAAGTCTAAAATATTTAGTACAGAACAAGCTGGATAATCACTATTCTAGATTAAAGCTCAGCAGAGGCCAAAGAAGTCAGTGAGGAGCACACTGCAAACATCATGGGTTTGGCCTTTGGGATTTATTGCCTAACTTAATGGTTCTGAAAGGGTAGTCTCTGGACCAGCAGCATCAGCCTAAAGTGGGAAATCATCAGAAATGAAAATTCTCAGACCCTAACACAGATCTACTGAATCTGAAACTCCTAGGATGGGGCCCAGCAATTGTGTTCTATCAAATCTAAGTGATGCTGATACAAGGTAAAGTGTGAGAACTCCTGATATAACTCAAAGAATTTGAACATATTATCCTATCTCAACCTAATTACAAGAAATAAATTTATTGGCTCCTATTTATATTCCAAGCAGTGAGCTAGATATTTCACTTACACATTTTTATTCCATATAACAGTCTGGAAGGGTTGGGCTTACTAGCCTCAATTCACAGAAAAAGGAACTCAAGCTCAGGAAGGTTAAGTAACTTGTTTAAACTTACTGATTAGGATTTACAGATCTGTCTGCTGTATAGGCTATACACCTGCCCCTCACCTTACTCTGCTCTCTTCCTCATCATGCATGAGGACAAGCAGCTCCTGACATCCTGAGGGAACTGCCCTGGTCTATCACCTAAGCCTTAGCATTCTCTTATTGAATATAAACAATTTCACAAAATTTCACAGACAAGACTACTCTACTTGTGATTGATCAAGATAAAAACAAGGCCGCAAAAACATAAACTTTGTTTAAATCACAAAAATGACCAAATATTCCCCATCCTAGCGGATATAGCTGGCTTCTTTGCCAATTACAGCTTCAGCCTCTGTCTGGTCTTCATTACTTGTAGATATGATTTTAGAAGCCCAATCATAGAACGTTCCTGGCTTCTTGACTCCATCCACTCCAGAGCAAAGCCCTGTTTCTTAAATTGTAATCCCCCAACACAAGCTCAATTTCCATAAATTCTTTTTAACACCCAGTTACTGAGATGCCCCACAGTTCTCCATGGTGTGTGTTCTTCCTCTCTGCAAAGAGTAACAGAGACAAATTGTTCAAACACAGGTGTGTCCCTGGTGATCTTTGGCTGGAGGACATAGAAATGTATAGTCCACTGAAATGTACAATCTCTCCATCCAGCTCTCAGCTCCTAGCTGGGGTGGGGAAGGTGTTCCCAACATAAGAAAAGCTAAAAAAAAAATAACTGTTCCCAAACAAATCAGTACCAAACACATTGCCAGGTCAGAGCAGATACTTGGTATCTTAAACAGATCAATAGACTCTGAGATGGAATTTGGGTGCTAAAAGTATCACTGAGATTGAGCTCAAAGATCATCTCTATGATCAATCTGATTACACACAATGACTTCAAGAAACTGCTTTTATTCTTTAAATTACAGTTTTAAATTACAGTTGAAATTCCTATTTTTAGCTTTCAATCTACCTGTTAAAGTCTTTTGATCCTTCAACTCATCACATTCCACTGTCACCATCTTTGTGCAACCTTTTCTGTCATCTTCTACTTGATGATGGGCTGGCCCTTTTCTTTGAGTGTTCTAAAGGTCTTGCTTCCTCTCACCAGACACTTTAAGTCTTGAATTAGTTATTTATGAGCTGTTTGGTCTCTAATCAATTTGAAACTTCCTAAGGACAGTAAAACACCCTCATGTCCACTATTCCCCTTCATATAGCAGGGGTATAATACATGGTAGTTCTGTTTTAGTTAGAAATCTAAGGTGTTTTTTTTTTTCTAGTTATGAAATTGAAAGGGCCACCTTTCCAGCCAAATCAGAGTGCATCTCAGCTGGGCGCTTTCATCTCACTGCTGGATGTCTCATTTGAAATGATTTTCCAGGGCCACGGGGTTCTAACGAACAGCAGCCCCTGATGCCTTTGGAGTGTGGGTATCTGTAATTTTGATGTGAAATCTTACTAGTAGAAAAAAAAAGAGTAAAAAAAAATCATAATCAACTAAACAACAGTTCCTGGCCACTGGGGAGACTTGAAGGAGGCCCAGGAGCCCCTCAATTATGGAGCTTCAGTAGAAGTGCACCTTCTCTTTTAGTGAATGAGAGGAAATGATGCTCATGCCATAATTTTTCTGAGTATCTTCTAAACACCATACATTGCGCTAGACAACAGGGTTAACTATTTAGTCAAGGGAAAGAAATAAAACTGTGTCAATTCCCCTTTGCACTTTATTGGTTATTGTTCCTGGAATTCTACCTGGTGTGCCATGTCCCCATGTGGATCTTGTGCAATTGCCTTTCTGTCATCTGAATTTGATAAACTTCTCTTCGTCCACAGAAACCCAGCCTAGAAGTCACCTCCTCCAGGGACTTATTTCTGATCCCTTTGATCTCTTCCTCCTGGACTTAATTACTTTTCATTGTTTCTTTTATATCTTAGACTGACTTGTATCGATCTATCTACCAAAATGCATTTTCTTGGTTTCTATCTCCTTATACAACTGAGAGTTCCTTGAGAGTAGTTATTATCTTTAATTCATATTTATATCCTGGGCCTAGCAGAGTGCCCAGCATATTTTAGATAATAAAGAACTATTTTTAAATGCAAACCATTGATGAATCACAAATGGTAAAGTATTTGGGAATTAAGCTGGATGTTGAGTACATGGAAGTTCATTATGCTATTCTCTATACTTTTTGTGTATAAAATTTTCCAAAATAAAAAGTTCAGAATAATTGAAGACCTTGTAAGATTTATGCTATATCCATCAGAATTTTAAAGTTCCCACCATAAATGGAGCTTCTATATTTATAGCTATGACCTCTGGGTGCCCCAATTTCTTTCTTTTCTCATAAGAAATATATGTAAAGTCACACAATGCTGCCCTGAAATAAAATACGGTTATGCCATTTTAGAACAGGTGCAGACCAAGGATATTATGTTAAACATGAATTTCTGGTGGGAAATGGAAACTGCCCTTTTACACTAAGTATTTTATTGAGGAGGGTAATCTATGGGTGTTTGCCCTTGTCTCTCACCAGAATTGTCCCAGAAGCATGACCAGAGCCTCTACTCCCACTCTTGTGACTCTGAACTGGTCTTCACATACTCACAGGTGGACCCACCTAACACTGGTCTGCCACATTGCATCCTAAGTGAGCCGTTTAGCTACATCCCCCATTTCAACAGTCCCATTCCCAGGTGCTACGAGCCACTGCCCTTATACACAAAAGCTTTGGGTCACAACCCAAGCTCTTTGCTTAGCCTAGAATGCTCTCTCCCCACTCTCCAATTCAGGAAATCGTTCACACACAGCAATGTCCCATCCAACTGTTTCTTCTCCGTGAAACTTTCCCTTGAGTCCCTCCCAGAGTGCACCACTCCATCTGTGCACCTGCAGGCCATTTCTTGGGCTTATGCCCAGCACTTACTCCTTCTGTCTTATTTGGTAATTAGTATCCCTCACTAGAATGAAAGCTGATGGAGGGTACGTTCCTTTAATATTCATCTTGCAACTCCCTCAGTCAATGCCTAACAGAGAACCCTGTGCATTTTTAAAATTCAATAAGACATACATGCTAAACTATGAAATGAGATTAATCTTGTGAGTATTCTTCCTGTTTCCCTTATGAATACTCAGATATGTGTAAAACCTATAATCATTATATTAAAATCCCATTAGTCATTTTAATCCTTTTTATAAATTGCTTTTGCTTCTTAAAACTTGAATTTCATTTGAAGGAGAATTGTTTTTTAAATAGGGTTTTATCAAAATTGGAATCTAATTTAGGTAAGAGCAGAAATGTTTCTCTTAACTCCTTCTATCCATAGCTAATTCTCACTAGCCATTGCAAATGATAATACTAAGGCAACAGCGCTTCAGCCCAACACTAAAGTGGGCCCTCTCATTCCTATAGACTCAGAAGTATTTTCTAAGTTAATCCATGCAAAAAGTCACCCTGGGGAAAACACTCTATAGCAGTGGCTCTCAACTTTCTGACCCTTTAAATACAGTTCCTCATGTTGTGACCCAACCATAAAATTATTTTCGTTGCTACTTTATAACTGTAATGTTGCTACTGTTATGAATCATAATGTAAATATCTGCTATGCAGGATGGTCTTAGGCGATCCCTGTGAAAGAGTCCTTCGACCGCCAAAGGGGTCGCGACCCACAGGTTGAGAACCGCTGCTCTATAGTGTTACCAGGGAAAAAGCATTGCTTCCTAAGGAAATACAAGTTCAATGTTGTTTAAAAGAAGCTCAGGTTTCTGCTCTGGGCCACATCTTCTTCACTTCTCCACCAAAAGGAATGGCTGATTCCCTGGTCTTATTCTGAGATGCACTTTGTAGGCAGTGTAGTCTCAGTGAAAAGTTGAGCAATCTACATTGAGATGAATCTCATTGGTCATTTTACCATTTATAGGTAGAAAGGATGAAGAACCTCATAATCTAATATTTTGTGGTTTGCTCTTTAGCTGCCCTTTTTCTTGTTCCTACACTTGGCTGGTGATCAAAAAGTCTAAGTTCTGTTTCTGCTTGGATATTGCCACAGTCTGAGAAAACACAGACAGGGGCCCAGGCCAGAATTCTCATATCTTATTAGTCTCATAATTGGATTTTATTTGGACTGGCCATTCATTGCCATTAAATATGAGTCACTGATGGTCAAAATATCAGTGCACTTTAGAGAAAAGGAGGTCAGAAGACCACTGGCTTACTTTTGTTCTAATCCTCTCTCTATGATAACAATTGGTGACCTGGTGATCTGGCTCAGCTAGTTTACATGCCATGCTTGGCTCCCATACTTGGGTTGTGGTCAAAGACTTGTAGAAATTAAGGGGCTATTATGTGACCTTATTTCCTATGAATGCATTTCCTTCAAATATCTCACAGGGTGTCAGCGGGCAGTTCAGGAATTCAAGAATTCACTAAACTTTTATGTAAGTTCTCACAAATTATCTTTTCAATATTAGGGAAGAGGAATTAGTGAAAAGTGTATTGTAGTCAGAAAAGCACATAGGATTCAGGAGTCCTTGGTTCTGGTTCTGTCTCTGCTCCCAGTTAGTTTGCCTTCTGATAAATCGGTTAACCTGTCTAGGTTGCAATTATCTCCTATGTCAAATGAGAAAGTTGGACTAGACCACCATTTTCTAACATGTACTTCAGAACAAAAAAGTACTCATTTGTCAAGTAAATGTGGTTTATACCTCAAATATTGTATGACCTGCATCCTTGTATTTTAGCATGATCAAGTCTTGTACATTGAATCCAGTTTGTCTAGCTTTCTGGACATTTTACGTAATATCTATAAATATGTAGGTACAGCTACATATGTGTGTATATAGAAATATAGGTTCATATATAAATATGGATATTATTTGGATATGAATATGGATACCCATCCCAATAGAGATGTTTCAGTCTAGCTTAAAATTCTGTGCTTCTAGTTGGGGAAACCTACTTTTCAGATTGTTGGAACTCATACTGGAAGTTTTCATCTAAAAACCTTCAAGTTTAAGTGACATGAAACAGGACTTAAAGAAGAAAAGCTGACTCAGTGGTAGGGGTCTTAAACTTAGGACATTCAACTTTAAGTTGCTACATCATCAACATTGGCAATAAAGAACTGGGTGCTCTCCCATAGTGCTATGAAATTTAACCTCCTCACATAACTCCATGGTGCTATGAAAGTTACCTTCCTACATACCTCCATGATGGTTCTCCTGTCCAGCCCACTTCATCTAGCTCTGAATCCAAGCCACCCTGAGTATAATGCACTACAGTTGGGTGGGGGGGGGTGGGGGGGGGGGTATGCCTCAACTGAGTCCAGAGGACAAAAACTAATACAGTGATAAAGTTAAACAGAATCAAATTATCCCACTCATAAAAATTAAAGTTATTGGATCTGTATTTTCTTCTGACACCAACATTAGTGCATTAAAGCAGAAATCTCAAAATAATGCAGATTATTATTTAGCGCTTGGAGAAATTAGCTATGCAGTGTTCTCCTTCCAGGGATTAAATAAAATTACTGTGCAATGTGAGTAAAGGAAGAAACTAACTTCTGAGCCTTTTTAAACCCCATTACAATATCATTCTCACGTATGCCTAAACAGAATTTGTCAGAGAATTCTTAAAAAAAAGGTATGAAAATTACATGAGAGCTTATAATATTCTTCTACTGGTCGAAACAGTCAGAACCTAATTAACCTATTTTGTAGAGAAAAAAAGGACTTTATGAAGATAAGATACATTGATCATTATTAACATATTACCAGAGACATGTATACTGGATATGGTTTGGGGATGATGTAATCTTAGAAAGACTATAGCACAGGCAGGCTTAAATATTGCCATCAACTTCCACCATTACACAAAACGTGAGAAGCAAATATTCATAAATAACTCAGCAATAAAAGATCATATCCCTACTGGGAAGAAATATTAGGACATGTTTAAGAACTCCATTCTTTCACTTGAGAAAAAAGAGAACGTGGACATGAAACTGACATCACATGATAGAAGTTGGAATGATTCAAAGTATATTATTTCAGTAGAAAATTATGTCATGTGTATTTTACACACACACTCAAATTGTTAAAGCAAAGTTAACCAACTTTTTTTACTTTCTCATCTTTGCATAATGAGGTTGATTTTGGTAGTAATATTAGATGGATAAAATATTTATTGGCAGCAACAATGCTGTCCTGGGTGTTTTGTTCTCAGACACATCAGCAACGGCTCGCTGGGAAATGTAAAGGAGACACCTTTGCAAATTAAGCGTCCAAAACACGTTTTTGCTAGCACCCAGGAACTCAATTTTCCACCAAAAGCTTACGCATTTCATATCATAATCCACAACCCAGCTCCACCCCCGCACCTCCTAACTAGTGAGGCACACACAGGTATTTCACTCACAAATCAGGGTATAGGATGGAATTACTAATAACATCAAGGAGGGGTAGCGAACATGAACTTGACAACCAAAAGCACAACCTTTTTTATCATCCCCAAATAGAATCCTTACTTCTGTTATTTATATTTAACCCACAACATCACCCTTAACGCAAAGAGGTTGCAAAGAGAAAGATAATGGTACCAAACCCCTCCCCTCCCAGTGTCGAATATCTGGGTGAACAGAAATGAATTGCTTTAAGGCAAGCATGCATATTTTAAAACTTTCACACTCTGTTATTCAGCCTCAACTTCTGCAGCGTCTGTATCCAGTTCCCAACCAGACCTGACCGGGGGGCACACACTGGGAGCGACCACTTTACCTTCCGAAAAATCAATCAGTCCCAGCAAATGGAGCAGCTTCAGAGATGCACATATAATCACAACAATACCCACTGTTTGCAGCCCTTCCGACTCCCACTCCAGGGTCAGCATCCTTTGAGAGGGCAGAGCATCCCAGCCGCCGGACCCCTTTGGAGTGGAGGGAGTTAAAGCGAGAATCCGAGCAATGTCTGGCTGGGAACAAAGACTCCTGAGGGGGCAAAGTGAGCAGCTCTTCTCAGATGCACCGGGCCAGGCAGCCGGGCCCCCGGCTGAGCACCGACCTGGGCTGAAGACCAGCCTCTCATGCTGATGCTGGCATTCGCCTGCTGGGGTCCCCCAACCCCAGCGCGCGCGGGACTCTGCGCTGCATCCAGCGCGTACTTGGACTTCAGAGCTGCCAGACAGACATCTGTTGGAGAACTGGAGACTTTGCTGTGGGGGTGGAGAGGAGGGACATTCCCAGGAAACTTGCCCTGGAGAGCACAGCAACGCCCCACACTGATAGCGCCGCGGGGCTGGGCAGGGCTGTCTGCGCTCTAGTTTGCTGCCCGGGAACCTGGGAATGGCCCCTTTCTGCCATAGAGCAGCTGCTCTCTCTTCCCAGAGCTCGCACTGCGCGAGAGCTCAGCCCGCCTCTTGGGATGCTAGGAAAAAGCAGTTTCAGGGGCTGGTGACTAGACCCTTTTCTGAAAGCCCCTGTGCAAGCCCGTAGGCAGTTTTCCCAGGGAGAAAAGTGCAGGAGCCGAAGCATCCATGATTCAGTGGCTTTGTCAAAGGTGAGCATCCACGCCTCCCACCTGCTACTCCACTGGGACTGTTGTGGTCCTGGCTGACACACAGGGGGAGTGACTGAGCCCCTGTACTTATGAACATGCATGGATGGAGGGTGGGGCAGAGCAGAGCCCTGTGAGAACACTGGTGCTCCGTTAACTGCCCCTGGAGAGTGAGTCCCACTAGCCTCCTTGGAGGTCTTGTCTCCAAAGTTTCACCAACTTCCCTGATGATAAATATCACCGGGTGCTTGTTGAAGACACTGTTTTAGTCTGATTCAGAGGATCGTGGAGCTTGTGTTCTTAAACTGGAAAGTAGGTGATTCTCAGGGAGGCATGGGCTGTGCTGTCCCAAAGGAGCCCACAACGTATTTGATTCCAAACTAGGCAAGCAGCCCAGGAGTGGTCGTGGACTCTGGGCTGTGCCAGGACCACACTGGCTTCTTCAGGCTGCCTGTTCCCTCCACTCTGCTGAAGCCCAGGCCCGTTGAAGAGAATCAAGGGGGCATCCTGGGTGTGAAGGACTGTAGCCCCTGGAACTGACTGTGAAGCAAAGGGTGTATGAGTAATATCTTAGGCCCTGGGGGGCACTGCCTGGTTTTGCTATTTTCTTGCTGTGTAATTTTCTGAAAGACATTTCCCTGTAAGCAGTTTTTATTCTGCAAAGTTGCAATTATAATACGTTAATGTTTTATTTAAATTTCTCCATTTAAAGAGAATGATGGTAATTCAATATTCATGATGTTAAGTAATATTTACTGAGCCTTGTCTTCATGCCCATTAATACTAGAGTTATTTATCAACAACTAACAGCCCTCCAGCTCAATTTTTAAAATTAATTTTTAAAAATATATTCTTATTGATTTCAGAGAGATACAGAGAGGGAGAGTGTGACAGAAACATCAATGATGAATGAGAATCATTGATTGGCTGCCTCCTGCATGCTCCACACTGGGGATGGAGCCCACAACTGGGGCATATGCCCTGACTGGGATTTGAACTGTGACCTCCTGGTTCATAGGTCTATGCTCAACCACTGAGTCACACCAGCCAGACCCCACAGCTCATTTTATAGGAGATATTAACTTACGTGCCAAAATTGTGGGCACAGCACTTAGTAGACAATAGGCATGTATTCATTCATTCAGTTCTTCATTAACATTTGTTAAGCTACTAATGTGAGCTATGAATGGTACATGAATGACAAAATGGCAAATACTGCCCAAACCTATCCTTTGGGGACTTACAGGTGAATAGGGAAGGTGGGTATTAAATTGAATGTGCTCAGTAAATGCACCAGCACTTGAAGGCAAGGCTTTGCAGGGAACTCTGGAAGCACAAGAAGGGAGAACCAGATGCACCTGGGGAAATGTGGGTGAGGGGTAAGAAGGAAAATACTGTATGGAGGAGGCCACCATCACTAATGGTAGCTTTTATCATTATTAGAGGTTGTACATCAGACACAAGCTTTAGGGTCCTGTCACTTTACCTGGTTCTGCCACTTGCTTGCTGTGTGAGTTTGGAGAAACTTCTGAGTCTCTGATTTCTAAGTTCAAGATGAGATGTGACTGCCTCCTTCTCATGGTTGATGTGACAGTTAACTAAGATGTGGAAAGCTGCGTCCAGCCCCTGGTGTCCCCTTGCTCAGCATGTGGTAGGTGTGGGTTTGTGACAGATTTGCTAGCTCTTTAGAGGAATGGCTGGGCTGAGATGGATGAAGTGACTTTGCTCTTCCCTGGTCCTGACACTCCTCCCTGGCCCTAGGTCCAGTTCTTGTCTTTTCCCCATGAAGATTTCCCCGTCAATCCAGCCTACAGACATCCCCCCTCCACCCGCACCAGGAAAACACTTAGACCATCATGTTGGCTCTTATAATGGGGCTTTTCATTTAGGGTAATTTACTAACGGGAGATATCTTTCTATCAATCTGCCCAACCCCCTGTCCATCTGAACATGTTTTTTACGGTTTCGGGATATGTCCACAAGCCAGTAAGGCTTCGGGAAGCAGTTCTCAATAGTTGATGGGAAAATACATGTCTTAAGCAATCATTTTCTGAAATTCCTGCCCACATAAAGCTAGAGGAAGTCAAAAGTTTAATAAGAAAGTAATAAAAATTATTTAGGTCAAGTCAACTCTGTTTCTTTTAATCATACACAACACCAGTTTATAGTTGAAAAAACCCCAAAAAACAAAGGTATGGAATTAAGTGACTTGACCAAGGTCACAGGGCTAGAAAGTAATAGTTCCTGAATTCAAACATTCCTCAGTCGGATTCCCAAATTTATTCTTCTCCCTTAATACCCCTCAACAGATATAACAAATATTTTTCAATTGATTTCTTGATTTACAGGGTTAGGCAAAGTATTTAAAAATCCCCACTTCCATTTTCCAGGAGAGAAATCCCAACCATTCTTGAAAGTCACATAAATACCCACAGATATGATTTTGTTGATTCCAGGCTGGACTTCCCTTCAGGACAATGGAATTAGTACAGGATCCACCAGCTGAGAGTGTTGGTGCCTCAGCCCTTCCGCACCTATTGACTTCCCTTCACCACTGCTTTTCTGAGCTCTTTTGCTGGAAGCCGGTCCATCGTTGATGCTTGACACAGTCGCTACAGGGAAGAAACATCTGCACAGCATATGTTTCAAGGGACCTGGCATATATGGCATACTGTTCTTAATATGTTTGCTCCCCTTCTTAGGGCTATGTGTTTTAACCAAGGTCACCTCTCCGAGAAAGGTTGTTTCCCCAGGTGGGGATTTTTCCCTGGAGTTAGGGATTAACAGGACTAAGGAAGAGAATAAAATCCCTTAACTAAGTGCCATGTGGGTAATTAATCACTTTAACTAAGAACAATTACGCTTAAGCTACATAATCTTTACTTACTTCCTTATAGCTTAATAGAACAATAGAGTAGTGACCTTGGAATGGAGATAACAAATGCCCTAACCTTTGGTATAGAATGAATAGGATTAAAATCAACTGGTATAAATACAGATGTAACAAGAGAATAAAGAGAGAACCTGGCTAGAGAACCTTGCTATGCTGGTCAACTGAACGCTGTCTCCGTGTCATTCCTTCTTCGCCAGCTCTGTCCACACCTTTGGGAAACCCTGGACCTGCTGGGACTGGACCCCAACACTCTTTCTGTTGCCTCCACTTACAGGATCTCCTGGCTCCCAAAGGACATTGCCAGCTCTTTCACATGCTGTCCCCAAAGCAGGATTTTGTAAGGTAATAATACCATCAAATAATTTCACACATCATCTGAGAACTTGAGAGAAATGGCAGAGAACTGGGCAGGAGTGTTTTGCTAGTGACATTTTGGGAAAGAATAGTTGCCTGCATATTATTTAACAAAAATAATTTCAGATGGCAGCTCTATCATTTAGTTGCAATATCTTGCAAACTTCACCCCTATTTGTTGTATTAAAATATACCCTGGCTGTCCTCCTTCCCAAGATCACCCTTTCATTCCAAAGGAAAGGGATACCAAAGAGATAAACTAGCATTTCCTTCCCACTTATCTCTAAGTCATATTCTCTACCTTCCTAGTATAAATACATTCAATCTTACCGCAATCCAGAGTTAGGTATTATTATCCCTATTTCAAAAAAAAAACACAAAAAAAACCAAGGATAATTGAGATTAAATTATTTCCACAAAGTCACATTTAATAAGGGGCACAATCAAGATTTGTAATCGATTTACTCCAAAAATAATAGCTGCTAACATTTAGGAAGAACTTATAAATGTCAAGCACTATTCTAAAATCTTTATACATATCTATATATAGAAAACCCTAATATGCAAATAGATCAAACAGCAGAACAACCGAACAACCGGTTGCTATGATGTGCACTGACCACCAGGGGGCGCGCGCTGAACATGGAGGGCATGGGCAATAGGTGGCAGAGCACAGAACATGGAGGGTGTCAGCTGCAGCGGGATGATGGAGCAGGTGAGCGGGGGCACCAGACCAAGACGGGGCACCGGTCACTGTCATCAAGATGAGTCTCTGGTGGGTACTGAAAATTCTTTGCTCCCACATGCTGTGATCCTGCCCAGAGCTCACACCTGCTGCTGGCACCGGCCCTGCCTGCTGCCGGCCCTGATCGCCCCTGAGGGCTTCTCCACCTCCCCCTGTTCCTGAGGGGCAATCAGGGCAGCAGCTGCTGCTCACACTCGCTGCTGGCACTGACCCCAATGCTCCACAGGTGTGAGCGGGCCCAGCATCGTCAGCACGTGGGAGCAGCGGTTGTGGGAGTGGGGCTGCCAGCAGACAGAGGACCAGGACGCGGTGGGAGGGGCTGGGTGGGGGCACAAAGGATGCACCGAGACCCACCTC
This sequence comes from Myotis yumanensis, assembly GCF_028538775.1. Taxonomy (NCBI): domain Eukaryota; kingdom Metazoa; phylum Chordata; class Mammalia; order Chiroptera; family Vespertilionidae; genus Myotis; species Myotis yumanensis. Next base: position 229,030,786 of record NW_027223752.1, on the reverse strand, counting down.
TGTGCCCACTGTAGCCTCATGGCCCACAGTTCCTTTCAAGATGCACAAATTCGTGCACTGGCCCCCTAGTTCACTAATAAAATTAAGAATAAAATGTTAAAGTTAGATAGATTTACCTATCTACTTATTGTCTCTCAAAAATATAGATGGAACAACAAGGTATGTAAAAACTAGTTAAGTCAAATTTATATTTAAGGTTATTAGTTTATATTTGTATAAATCTTTAGAGATCATTTAAATATTAAACAATCCAATCATTTTATTTTACAGATGCTTAAAAAGAGGGGCAGAGAACTGATTTGTCAATCAAGGGATATGGAAAATGAACAATATTAGTTTGAGTCCCTAGTTCTTCATTGTTTTTGAATTATTAACTACAGGGGAAATCAGGAAAACAAATTAAAAAGTTAAAAAAATTATTTCTAAAAGAAACATTTTCTACTCTCAGTCACTAGGAGCTAAGAGAAGCAAGACATCAATGTGATTGGCATCATCTAGAAGGTTCCATTGAAACGAGAAGCCTAATCTAAGTTTTGAAAAATAACTGAGAAGAGGATAGAGCAAGTAAGGTGGACAAGGTTGGCGTGTGACCTTTGGTGTCTCTTCTAGTTTTAGGATTTTTTCACCTTCTGGTGCCCTTTCTTCTACCCCCAACCCTTTCTTGTAACCTAAAGGATAGCACATCTCTTTATCTTGGGGTTTCTCAATTATTTGGAGAGATCTCTCAATGTTCTTTTGACAAACTTCCCACTCAAACACAATAGGATTCAAGGTATCTCACTTAGCTTCAGGGCTCATTCTAAAAGATTAGTAAATGCATCTGGAAAGGATTTCTTTAAAATATGAATATGGTTGCTCATTAAACAATTCAGCATTCATTTTCCGGCTTGAGTGGCCCGATTGAATCAACGATGTGATGGTGATGGTGGGAGAATGCCTTCCACTTTAGGAAACTTTCTGCAAAATTGTGCCAAATGTATCTTGAAAAGAGAGTTCTCCTGTATTTTATGATCCAAGCATGTGCAGTATGTGACCTTAATATAAACAAACTAGTAGATGATTTGGAAACACAGCTAGAAAATGTCATGAGAATATATTCTTTCCCTATGAGTTATGTTTTTTGTTTGTTTGTTTTCCTGCTCTAATTTCCTTTTCCTGGACCCTCATGTCTCAACTGAGTGGATTCTTGGGTTCCCCAATTTAATACGTCAGAACATTTCGGCTCACATATCATGACCCTTTTCATATAGTAGACACTCCATAAAAAGTGTCTGCCACCTACCACTCTAATGAGCTGGCCTTAGGGCAGTGATTACAAACGATAATCATAATTCTTATTCTTATCTTTATTATATTATAATGAAGATTGCAATAATTTTAAGTCATTACTATGTGATAGATGGTGTATAATATGCATCACATCAATGATGTCACTGAATCATCACAACATCCTGTTAGGGTAGGTAATATTTTTAACCCCCTTTTACAGACGAGGTCACTGAAATATAAAAACTTAAGTGCCTCACCCAACATTGTGAAAGGGATCAGAATAGAACACTCCAAAATATGCCATTTTGGCAAAAGGATTGTTGAGCTAAAGGCGATTGAAAGTCTGCAGATGCAAGAAGAGTTCTCTGCCCTCCTTTTATCTAACTAAAAGCAGAGCATACATTTCCCTTTGTGAACCTGCCTCCCCACCCCCCACCCTGTGCCAGGAATCAGGGAATAGCTCTTATCTCCAGAGATAGAGAGGCAGCACCAAGGTTAAGTCTGCATAAACAACCATAGCTAAAACAAGCCTTATCTCCTATTAGTTTCCCCCATATATTTCCTAGCCACTTTTCCAAGTTATCATCCCTTGAAATTCAAACTCCCTTTCTTTTGTCAAAATGATATATAAGCTCCAGAGTTTGCTTCTTTGAATTTCATTTCTTTTCTTTGAGCTTTCATGCACATAACTATTAATAAAATTATATATCTTTTCTTCTGTTCATCTGACTTTTGTTAGTATAATTTGCAGGTCCCAGTTACTGAACATAAGAGGAGGAAAAGTTTTTCCTCCCAGACAATTGGTAGACGTCAAAGAGTTGACATTTAACCACAGAAATTCTCACTCAAGACTTAGTGTTCTTACATCCCTGGGGAGATATTCCTAAAGATCAGTATTTTTGTTTTTATTGTGGCCCCACTAAACAAAGAGAAACAAGATTTAAAATGCAAATGGTATCCAGAAAGGTAGCAAGTGGTAGGGCCTTAGCCTCTACGGAAATGTAAATGTTTAGTTGCAAGTTCTTTCCTGGAGCAAGGTCAAGAAATGAGATATGGGGAAGGAGGGGCTCAGAAGAGAAGTGGGAGGAAGGAGGAAAGAGTGGAAGAAAAGGGGGAGAAAAAATGAGAGGGAGAAGAGATAAGTGATTCTCTGTGCCAGCCACCATGACAGATTCAAGCTGACTTTAGCCTGTTTTCTGCCTGTGAGATTCTCAGAGACTGCCAGGGAGAAGAGATCTAAAATAGAATTTTAAAGGGCTATTGAAAAGAGATGAGCAAGGAATTAATTCTCCTGAACTAGTCCCACCTTCTAGGTCCGGTCCATAGTCTCTGGGTTTCTTTTAACTAGATATGCATAGTAGCTCATCAATTCTACTTTCTCAGCAGTAGCTCCAAATGACCTCAGAAATAGAGCAGGTGTTTTTAAAAGTGTGGCCAATGGCATTTCCGTGAATGTTGCCCTAGCTATAGCCACACTGAGGGCCCTGCCTTCAATGTCTGTTCCTAGGCTCTGTGACACCTTCCCGCTCACTTGGGACAGGACCCTGCTGCCCCAGATACATCACTTCTTCAGCTTGTTCTCTCAGTTCTTAGGCACAGGATTCCCGTAGATTGGCCTGGGCATTCTCAGAGCTGCATTGGCTCATTTCCTGTCGCACAGCAGCACTTTGGAAAGAGAGCTCAACAGGTCTAGCCTTAAATGCATTCCAGACCTCCAAAGACTCTGGATGATTATCTGGATCATGTCTGTACAAAGTGCTGTAAGGACTTTGTGGGAAAAACATTTGTAGAGTTCTCAAGATCCTCCTCTGAGAACACTTCTAAAGCCCCCTTCCCCCCCTTCCCCTCTCTCTCTCTCTCTCTCTCTCTCTCTCTCTCTCTCTCTTTCTCTCAATCTTTTCTCAGACACTAAACTCTAGAATTTTGTTTTTTAAGTTTAAATGGTCCTTGATTTAAGTGTAAGCACACACACACACACACACACACACTCACACACACTTATCATGAAGACCATTTCTTTGATCTCCAAAAAGAGAGCTAGAAAGGGGATGGTTTCTGAGAATTACATGTTTCCCAGAACTTACTGTCAGTTAATGTTTTAGCTTGATTGACTCCTGCTAGAGATCACCAGTTTTCTTGAAATGCTATTATTTCAAGAAAATTATTGAAATGCTATATTAGTTTTTTATTGATGCTATAACAAATTACAACAAAGTTGGTGAGTAAAACAACACAAAATTTCTTAGCTTACTGCTCTGGAGGTCAGAAGTTTGAAGTGGGTCTCAGGTGTTGGCAGGGCTGTACTCTGTTAGGAGGTTTAAGAAGTAATCTCTCTCTTTCTCTCTCTCTTTTTTTCTTTTTGAAGTTCTAGAACCTGTCCACATTCCTTGGCTAGTGGCCACCTCCCCTCCAATGCCAGCAGTGGCCAGTTGAGTCTTCCTCAGGCATTATTCTGAACCTGACCCTTGCACCTCTTTTTTTCATAGATCCTTGTGATTTACTGGGTCTGCCTGGATAATTCAGGATCATCTCCATATTTTAAGGTAAGCTGACTGGCAACCTTAATCCCATCTGCAAGTTTAATTACCCTTTCCATATAACCCAGCCTTTCCACAAGTTCAGGGGATAAGGATGTGGATGTCCTGCGGGGGGGGGGGGGGGGGGGGGGGGATTAGTCTGCCCAACACACGGTTATCCTATATAATAAAAGGCTAATATGCAAATTGACTGAATGGCAGAACGACTGGTCACTATGACATGCACTGACCACCGGGGACAGACACTCAGCGCAGGAGCTGCCCCTGGTGGTCAGTGCACTCCCACAGGTGGAGTGCCACTCAGCCAGAAGCCAGGCTCATGCCTGGTGAGCGCAGCAGCGGTGGCGGGAGCCTCTCCCTGCATTTGCGACAGCGCTAAGGATGTCCAACTGCTGGCTTAGGGAGGGAGCATAAGCCATCAGACAGATATGCCCGATGGCTCCTGGACTGTGAGAGTGCACAGGCTCGGCTGAAGGACCATCCCCCCACTCCCCTCCAGTGCACAAATCTTGTGCACCGGGCCTCCAGTAATTAATTTGCTTGTAACAGTAGACACTCCTTTAGATAAGAAAAAAAAGTTAATTCTAAATTGAAACCCAAAAGATAGAATCTAATTGATAGGAGCAAACCACTTGCAATATATTTGCATGAGTGTATATGTTTGTGTTTAGTATCGGGAACAAGGACCTTGTCTTTGAAAAGGAAAGGGCAACTTTAATTGGCCCTCTTATCTCTGAACTTCCACTTTTTTCTAAGAAAGGACTCTGAAGATGGTACATTTTAAAATATTAAAAAGGAACATCAAACAATTTAGAAGATGTAGGCTAATGAGGAGACGGAGGGACACTCTACTTTCATTTTAGCCGTCAGAAGCAGTTAGATACAGAAGGAGTTTCCTGAACCCAGCACTAAACTTGGAGTTACAGAAGGTAGAACCCTGGAATGGACGGACTTTGATAATGTTGCTCTTTACAGAATTTCCGGGAGGGTCACAGAAATTAATGGAGCAGGAGGTGCTTCCTAAGCAGAGAAAAGGCACTCACAGGCAGCATTCTCTCTAGCTGGCCACGACACTCCAGGATGGGTAAGACTAGGAACGAAGTAAGATCATCAGCTACCAAGGTTTTCATTTTTAGTTAAAGCTGTCAATGCTCTAAACAGGAGAAAGTCACAGATCATGTCTCAGAAAGACTGCTCTTGTCAGTAACAAGACTGTGGAAAATGAGGGGCTTTCTCCTAAGAACTGTGCCTTTAAATGGGCTGGCATCTTACACACTTGAGTTAAAAAGGCAACTCAAACACTTTCCAAATGCCTGCATTTATCCAGGATTTTGTTGTAATTTTACATGTGTTTGCACTTTTGCAGACTTTGCCTCGCTTATTCCCTGTATCAGTTTATTTTAAAAATGAGAGCATTGAGGTTATGAGAGTTTGCCTTATCCAAGGTCACGAACAGCAGCAAAACTGGGTTTTAGGGCCGAAACCGGTTTGGCTCAGTGGATAGAGCGTCGGCCTGCAGACTGAAAGGTCCCAGGTTCGATTCCGGTCAAGGGCATGTACCTGAGTTGTGGGCACATCCCCAGTAGGGGGTGTGCAGGAGGCAGCTGATCGATGTTTCTCTCTCATCGATGTTTCTAACTCTCTATCTCTCTCCCTTCCTCTCTGTAAAAAATCAATAAAATATATTTAAAAAAAAAACAAAAAAAAACAAAAAAAAAAAAACTGGGTTTTAGGACCAGGTGTTCTGGCTCCATATCTAGATTTGGGTTTCTTTCTTCCCTAGGACTTCACAGAATGCGTTTTCTGTGTCGGGTGCTATGGTAAGTGCTTTACCTTGGCGATTTATAAAATGAGAATAAAAATGCATACCTACTTTTGTTGTCAGGAGCAATAAGGGGGTTAACACACAGTACAGCTAAAGCATTCAGGGCATCGCAGAGTACAAAATGAGTGCTTTCTTTGTAAGACTAATTATTAATATTTTTCACCAGCCATCTCTGAACTATTTCTATTACTACATGCCTTTGAGAATGGAAGAAACTGGAATTCAAAATGGTGAAGACACAACTGTCATTCCTCGTATGTGACCATGAACCTGTCCTTATTCATTAAAGCCAGCCTCCCACTATCTCATAGGGCTCGGTTCTTTGACACACAGCCATCCGCAGTCTCTCAATTAGTTCTGGTTTTCCAACCAAGGATCATTCAATCTTTGTGGAAAGACACTCAGACTTCAGATGCTGTGGCTCAGGAACCATTGCTTTATCTGAGGACTGTGACCTTCACGTCATTTCCCTCTCACTTCACTCCTGCATTCATTCATTCTTCAAAAGATTTGACACTGAGTATGTGCCATGCAAGACAGGCAAGGAGTGTGGGGTTCCCTACCATGAAGAAGTTCACAGCCTAGAGGGGAAGGTAAGGAAGGAATGCCCATAAATCACTAAATCCAGGAAGAATATGAGTGTCCATGAGAAAGTGTGTTTAAGGTGCAGTGGGAGCTCAGAGGAGCGAGAGGATCAGGGAAGTAGGAGGGCTGAGGTCCATCAGAAATGCTTCACAGAGTCTGCGTTTGACCATGAATAGTGGTTCAATCATTCCTTCAATGAATCTAAAACATATGTTAAGTGTCTACTATATGTTAAAATACGAGACCCCTCAATCCCATGCAATTCAATGGGCCCCCCCCTTGAAAATATCACCTCTCTCTGCCTAATTCTCACTAGTGCTCATCTGAACTTTCTGGTTTCACTCTCACACCCCCATGGTCTGTTTCATTTTTGCACAGCATTAGTCTTTATATTGATCTTTAATTCATTTATATCAATCTTTATAGATGAAAGAGTGCATTTTTCATATAACTTCCCTGCTTCTAGGTTTCCAGTAGTTGTCTATTCCATTGGGGAAAACAGTCAAACTCTTCACCAAGTATTGGCCTCTCTTTGATTTTAACTAAAATCAATTTCATCCTCTAATCCCCCCAATGCCCCCTAAAATCACAGTTCTCTCTTCACATGATCTTTCAGTTCTTTAAATAAACCAAGATTATCCTGCCTAAACCCGTTGTGCTTCTTGATTCTTCCATGTGGAAGTCTCTTTCCCTCAAAGCTGTTTCCTTCTTATGTCTGGCTCCAATGCTGTCCTCAGAGAGGGCTTCCTTGGTCACCCATTCAGAAATATTCTGTTTCCTGTCACCACTGCCCATTAATCTGTCAGATTGCTGTTTTATCCTCTTCATAAGACTCACTCCTCTCCCTGAACTTATTTTTCTTTATATATTTGTTATTTCATTCTTGCCACTTGCATATAACACTTCTGTAAGGCCCACCATGAATCTTATTTGTCATGTAATCTCAGCACCTAGAAGAGTGCTAGGCAATTAGAGGCTTTTTATAACTATTTGTTGAATGAATGAATGACAAGGTTTTTTTTTTTTTTTCCTGTGCAGGCATTTGAAATTACATGAATTGGCCCAGCAATGATCATAATCAGATACTACTAAGTAACTTCAACTTCTAGTACAATGGGCTTGAGAAAGAAATCATCAGACTGAGAATTGGGGATAGGGCAGATAATGAAGAGGCACAAGTATCTATAAGAGAGTTGAATATAGAGGATCTAATACATGTTTCTGGGCAGTGGAGTGACATGATCATAGCAGTGTCCTGTTTGCTTCCTCTGGTAATAATAAGAGCAAAAGCAGAATGAAAGACAAAGGAAAGAGACCAGAGACAGGAAGACCAGTGAGCAGGCTGCTGCAGCAGTTTTAGCCAGAGGTCGTGCCAGGGGGCAGACAGGGATGGGCACAGGCAGCAGCAAAGTTGCAGAGGCGAACGTGGCAGGAGAGTGTAAAGCAGCGACCCAGGACAGGAGGCATCCAAGGCGATCTGAGCTGATTGTGAAACCTGAGGCTTGATTTGTCAACATTTTACTGTCTCTGATTAGTGAAAAAAATAAAAAAAAAAGGTGGTAGGACTGTATTGAAAGGGTGAAAGGATAACTAATGAATTTGATGAAAGAACTGAGTAACCAAGATGTCGGAAGGGCCAGAAAGAAAGCTGCTGAGTGGCCCACACAGTAGTGTGCGGACCTCTGCTTGAGAGGGCTGCCCTTGAAGTGGCTCCTCTCTAGGCACTCTTGGCCATGCCATCTATCTATCTGCTAAGTTCAAACTTCAAAAAATGCATTACTGCTTGGCCGGCCCACCTTGAGTCAGGCAAATAACTCCTGTTATATCAACCGGCTATGGCCAGGAGGCAGGTCACATAAAGAGCATTAGAGAGTCACTTAATGGTTCTGTGGTCCTCTTAGGAGAAAGGAAACTCTTGAGGGTCCAGACAGCCACTCCATGACACCCCGGAAGAAATTGGAAGTAGGAACATGAAGGGAGGTGCAGGTAACTGAACTTTTTATAGAGCGGTGTTTGAGTAACACAAGCAGGGAATGCACAAAGATGCTTAGCTCATCACTTGGAAATTATAAAGTTAGACCTTGGCTGAGAGGCCAGAGCTAGAGATACAAATATTGGATTTATCTATATAAAGTGATAGTTGAAGAGATGAAGTGAGTGAAATATTCAGGGAAGAGAATATTCAGAGAGAGAAACGGAGCAAGGAATTCTAGGAGTAAGAGGAGCTAAGTGTGCCAGAGCAAGTGTGATGAGAGATCTAAGGAGACCTTGGAGTGAATTAAGAGAAGAAAGGGCTACAAGGAGAGGATTACCATTGTGTTAAATGTAGAAACCCAGAAATTCTCCAAATTAACCCTAGCACCAATTAGTTTGGGGATATTGAAAGTACATAGGTGAGCATATGTGTGTGTATTATGGGGGACGGTTGTAGTTTTTGCATATATGTCTAGAAGACTAGAGTGCAGGGGTGGAAGGGGAAAGGTGATGCTTGAAGGGATTTTCAACTGTGATTCTATGCTTTTCCATTCAATCCAAGATAAATCTACAAGTATCACTGAGTGTCCAGTATGTGCCCAAAATTGGGGCACATATGTACAGGTGAGCTAGCTCCTGCTCTCTTGGAGCCTACAGTCCAATGGAGAATGCAGAGAAGTAAGCAGGCAGTTATTAATTATTGCAGTGAAACCAATGCTGGTTCATTATGTGGGCTCATTAGATGGATGGATATTTAACTCACACTTGAATCTGTATAGGTTTGCTAGGGGAAAAAAATCATCTAAGCTGAAAACTTAGGGATGAGCAGGGTGAGACAAAGATGGAGAGAATATATCATTGGAAGAGAGAACAGTAAGTTCAACATCTGAAACATTGCCAAGAGCTCAGTGCCCTGAGGAGAAAGGGACAGGAACAGCATAGAGTGAATGGATTGAACGCCCAAAAATTGTGTTTCAAGATAGGAGGCATTTAAGGTAAGTAGGACCCAGATGACGCAGGCTCTTAAACATGCTACAGGAGTTTGTTTAATCTTGAGAGGACTGGGGAACCAAGCAAGGATGTAAATAGAACCACAAGAGCATCAAATGTGTTCTTTCAAAAGATCAGTTATTACTGTGTAGAGAATTGATTGGGAGGTGAGTGTGGCTGAACTACAGGGAGAGACAAATTGAGAGGCTGTTCCAGAAATCCAAGTGAGAGAGAAATTAGGAATGTGGCCAATAGCTAAAGACACTTGGAAGGATGTGAGCGATACAAAGGTAATGGAATCTCCAGATACTTGGAACTGATTAACATGAAAGCTAGAGAGGGAAAGAATCCTGGATGATGTTCGAGCTTCCAAAAAACAAACAAACAAACAAACAAACAAAACCATGTATCCTCTTTAATTGAAACTTGAGATTATTTGTGAAATTAGTTATGTTGTAAGAGACTAACAAATCACTGCATGTACTATAGGTTTGCAACAAGAAGCAACAAGTTAAGTGACTGCACAATACACTAGTCAGAGATAAGGTGGAAACACAAGGCACATCACAGGTGGAATCTGCTAGAATGGGTGACTTAATCTCCCCAGAACATTCATCTCTACCTTCAGAACACCGTCATTAGTAAGGAAATGCAGGAAAACAGAACTGAGTATCAGTGGCGCGTGAACATTTGTTTACGGCAACATAAAATCGAATGCTTTTGCTCAGCAGACTCTCCCCACCTCCACCTGACGCAGAATGGCAAGTTCTCCAGGTGGGAATATGCCATCTATTCTGCAATGCCAAGTGGGAGGCTCTCTCGTTACCATTCAAATCATAGCAAATCCATTCGGCTCTTCCTTAAGGACTAACCAGAATTTGATCAGTTCTCAGCACATCACTACCACATCTCTAATCCAAGCCACCATTTCTCCTTCCTGAATTCTGCCTCTTAAGCCATCTCCCAGTTTCTGCCCTTGCCTTCCCATTTTCTATGCTATAGAAAATACAGCCAGAGTAAACCTTTTCAAACATTGGCACAATCATGTGATTTCTCTGCTTAAAATCTGCCAGCAGCTCTCATTTTTCCAAAAATAAAAAGTAAAAACCCATTTACAATGGAGTATGCGTCATGTAGGATAAGTTTCTGATCTCAGCTCTCTTTACTCCCTGCTTACTCACTCGCTCTAGCCACAGCAGTCTGTCTTCTCAATGTGCCTTGATTATCCCAGGCCTGCTTCTGCCACAGGGCCTTTGCACTTGTGGTTTCCTCTACCCGGGTCAGTCTTTACCTAGATTTCCATGTGGTTCACTCCTGTGACAATGTCAGTGTTTTATTATTATGTCTCTATTGAGCCTGAAAGGCTGCCTTATCCAAAATTACCTTCTTCTACTCCTAATTCTCCCTTACGCTTTCTAAATCTTTTTTTATTCTTCTTAGCAATTACAACTATCCTATAGTGTATATATTTTCTTCATTTATCTTGTTTTCCCCACTTGCCTCCAAATGCCATTTGGCAAGATTTTTGTCACCTTCATTCACTATCCTCAGCACTGAGGTGACATGAGTGTTATTGAAATATCTACTTAAAGCAACAAACATTCTCATTCCTAAGCACACATGGTTTTCTCTTTAATTAACACTAATAAATATATACATCACCCTTAAATATTTTGTATTTAAATGTAACACAGTGCAAATAGATACAAAACATTCTAGCTGTCCTCTAGGAGAAAACACTATAAAATTGTTTCATAAATTGCTTATGAGGAAATTAAAAATGTAACAAAGAATTAAAGCTCAAAAACAGTGTGAGTGATTAAAACAAAAGTAATTAGTCTGCATTTCAAGGTAGGTAGGTCCTTAAATAAAGAACTCTTAACTTTTTTTTTATTCTGAGATTGATTAGGATATATACATTTTGGATTTGAATGGGGAGAGCAGAATTGCTCTGCATAATTAAGGACAATGGGATTTTAAAAATAAATGTAAATGATTAAAATTTTTTTCCCATTAGTTTACATTCAATATTACTTTGTATTTGTTTCAGGTGTACAACATAGTGGTTAGACAATCATATATTTTACAAAATGTCCCCCCTGATATTTCCAGTACCCACCCGGCACCATACATAGTTATTAAAATATTATTGACTCTATTCCCTGTGCTGTACTTTACATCCTGCGACTATTTTGTAACTACCAATCTGTACTTCTCAATCCCTTCACTTTTTTCACCAGGGAAAACCATGTGTGTTGAAGTGAAGAGATTGAAGTCAGAGAATTCATGCTCCTTAATAATCGACAACAGTAATTTACTGCGTATCTATTTCATTCCAGATATGGTAGCAGCAAGTCTTCACATATTATCTTGTTGAACTGTTTGCAAGGACTCTGTGCGGTGTATATTATCAGCTCTTAGCAGAAAAGGTAACAGAGGTTTAAAGTACTTTTATGTTTTGCACATAATTTGTTGACACTGAAATCAAACCTAATCTACCACAACACCTCTTTCTCCAAGAAATGCAGTATTTCAGAGAGGTTTGTTCTTTGAACCACCCTTGCCTTCTAGCCACAAGATGAAGATATTTTTCATAGGAAATTATTTTACACATACTAATTTGGTTTCTAGGTAAGTACATTAAAACCTTCTGTATTCCATAATGCAGATCAAAGAGCATGATTGTTTCTATGGGAATATGAGCCAGGAGTGCTAAGCTGCCTACTTAACAAATGAACATTGAGAATGTAATTCAGTTCCTTCTTCTCGGAGGAGATAAATTGGTGGCAAGGATCAATTCCTCAACGCATTTCCTGTGTCATCTTTCCAGCTAGCATTTGGTTGCGCTGTATTTTCTCCCACCACCGAAGTACAAAAGCTGCACAGAAGTAAATGAGGAGCCCAGAGCCAATTTCTCATCCCAGACACTGCAGATTTCAATGTACATCTGCAAGCTCCAAATACGACTATAAACACGCCAGCCAAAACAAACTGCAATTTTTATAAAATCAATCTGGGGAGTATATTTTCCTGAAACATAATGCTCATTGTCTAAGAGTGTGGTAGGAAAATGCAAGAATGGAAGGATAGCGCATCCTCCATTCATGGATAGTGGGTGTCCCATATGAAACTTGATAGGGATAATCAAGCATTATGGCCTCATTTCTCTCTTTGTCACTTCCTGAGAGTAAGATGTATAAGAAAGCCAAGAACTGCTCCTAGCCAATTCAGAAAAGATCTGTGCGTCACAGGGCTACTCAAGGTACAGCTTCAGCATTACCTGGGAGCGTATTAAAAACAGCCAATTCTTGGGCATACCTCTGATATGCTAAATCAGAATCTCTGGGGTGGGGTGCAGTGACCGGTGCTATATCTGGGTGACTGTGATGCAAGCTAAAGTTTGAGAAGCACAAACTATAGGGTAGGGATTAAACTTTGATCCAGAGAATGGGATTCAAGCACTTGCTAGAGAATTATATTTAAATAAATCTTTTCACTTCTCTGGATTTTGTGTCCCTTATGTGTAAAAGAGTTGCATTATCCTGAGTTGCTTCCGAACCTAACATTAAAGCATTTTGTGGTTACTTGATGCTGATATAAATGTCCCCCACATAATGAAATATTTAAGGACCATTTCCTGACTGGTCACTGTCTCCTAGCTAGTGTGATGGTGATGGTGATGATGATGATGGTGATGATAACTGAGCACTTCCTGTGTGCCAAGGGCTTTTCAGGAGTTTGACATGTGCTTGGCCTATTGCTGTTCTCTAATAGTAATTGTTTTGAATTCAGTACTGAGGAAAACTAGACAGGTTATATAACTTATTCAATATCATACACAAAATGAGTTCTGAATTTGAATCCAGATTTGACTTCAAAAATCCATGCTCCCTCCCCTCTGCTAAGGTCTGTCTTCCCAGATCTGGCCTCTTTCATCAAGGGAAAGAAAAACTAAAACAAACACCCCCGCTGTCCACAAGGTGGGGCTAGGCTGACCCAATGGTTTGCTTGATTCTCTTAAGTATGTAAAGCAGTTACTTTGAACACTTTAACACATATATCGACTTGACTTCATATAAAAACCACTTTACCTTAAGAGTGATCAATAAACAAGGCTTGTAGTTGTGCTAAGTGCTGATTTATTGACAACTCTGAGATGCTTTGTCCCTGGTGAAAACAAACAATGCAGGAACTGGAAGCTGGAGAGAACTTTGGAAAGCTGCTAGCTTAAGAAAGTCATTATAGGCACAAGAAGATTTAGAACAATGACTTGTCCAAGGTCACATAGCTGGTTAGTAGCAAGGATGGGATCAGAATGTACCTTACTGCCCACTTGAGTTGGTGCTCTTACCAATATTGTTTTATTACATCAAACTGAATATTCCTTTTGTGGGAGCAGTTATGTATCCATATATCCATGGTCAAGGAACATTTATAAGAAAGATGTGGTGTAACCGTCTTCAAAGATAAGCAAGAATTACTCAAGCGAATAGAGTCAGGATAATAATTCTGGGCAGAGGCAACATCCTAAGAAAAGATATGGAGTTCTGGAACCAAATGCTATGTTGGGGGGACAATCAGAAAATTAGTACTAAAAAGTAAAAAGTGCAGCCCTGGCCAGTGTGGTTCAGTTGGTTGGGTATCGTTCCATCCTGTGCATTGAGGGATTGTGAGATCAATTCCTCATCAGGGCACCTGCCTGGGTTGAGGGCTCAATCCCTGGTGGGGGAGGGGGGTGCAGGAGGCAGCCAATTAATATTATGCTCTCACATTGATGTTTCCCTTTCTCTCTCCCTCTCCCTTCCTCTCTCCCTAAAAATCAATACAATATTTTTTTAAAAAGTCAAAAGTGCAAATCAAAAAGCAGTTGGAAATAGAGTGGCCAGCTCATGGAAGGCTGAGTATGTCATTCCAAGGCACTGGACATTCATGAAGAGCTGTAACGAATTTAGGCAGGAGGATGACATGGTCAGAGTTTCCTCTGGCTACAGTGTGGAGTATGAAACATCAATTTAAGGGGTGGGAAAAGGGAGGTAGGGAAATCCAAGCCTGAAGTTAGTGGGGCCAATTATACTTAGAATATTCCTGACAAAAGAAGGTAAAGCCTGTTCTAGGTCAATTTTACTAGGATAAAGTAGAGAGGGAAAAGTAAAATATTTTTGAGAGGTCAAATGACCAGGACTTAGTGATTGATTGAATAAGAAAGAAAGGGGCATAAGGGTAACTCCCCAATGTCTAGCTAGGTAACTGATGGATAGTGATCAATCAGGAAGAACAAGGAGGAATGCATCTGTCCATGTGGAAATAGTAAACCCAGCATTGAGGTCATGATCATCATTGCGGAAACATCCTGGAGAGACAGTCAACACATTCGGCCTATAGCCCCAAATACTATAATGTAGGAGGCTGTCCAAGGCAAGAGGGTAGCAGGGTCAAGCTGAGAGTCCAGGAGAACACAACAGAAGAGGAGGAGCCTCAACAATTGTTCTGAAGAGAAAACAGAGAAGTTGGAAGGGAAGAGGGAAAGTCTTAGGCCAAAAAGGAAAAAGAAAATAGTGAGTGATAATTAGTTGTAAATGCACAGAGTCCCACTGAAGTAAAAACTAATTTTATTTTTGCAATGTGGGTGTAATTGGCTCGGAAAGGGAGGCAGTATGCATAGGAATCTCAAATATAGAAGAAGTGAGAACAGGAGTGTTTCTTACTTTAAAGGGTTTAAAACATGTTAAAGAAGGGAGGGGACATGGGCATGGAGTGATTTAAGCATAACACATAAATATATATATATATATATATATATATATATACACACACTTAAGTTTTTTAATATATAACTTGTCTGAGAGCTCAGACCAAATGGGCTCCCAAATTATGCTGAACAGTGGGACAAGTTTGATGAATTTCAGTATGAATATGGTTTGGCACAACTTTATTTGAAAATAGAGTGATCAAATTTGAGGGAGTGGGTATCTAGCATTGTTGCATGGCTTGAATATAGAGTGATTTTGGACTCAGTGAAAGAGAGAGAACAGATCCTTGCCAAGTGCCTCAGATACCTTCTTATTTAATCAGAGCAGCCAACCTGTCAGGAAAATATTACCCAATTATTGTGAATAATTATTGTCAATTAGTGTGATTCTAAAACATACTATTTCCCCTGACAATTTAATTTTTCTGGAATTTACATTCAACTTTTGATTGATCTGCTCATTTAATAGAATTTTCCCTCCTTAAAAGTGGTTATATCTAGAGGAGAGCAATAAAGAGCCTTGGAATGGAGGGAACTGGGGCATAGAGAGGTTATGTATCTTGCTCAGGAATACAAAATGGAATTAATATGAAAGCTGGGTAAGACAAATATTTATTTACCATCTCCCATGTTGATGCAGACGCTATTCTAGGTCCAGTGTGTAAGAAGTGATAGGACAGAGAAGAAGTCTGCATTCCATAACCAATGGACCAGACACTAGGGGGGTGAGGGCATGTGCTGGGGGGTGGGGGGTTGGGGGGAGCCTGGGAGAGGTTAATGGGGGAAAAAGGAGACATATGTAATACTATACGTAATACTTTAAACAATAAAGAATTTTTTAAAAAAAATGAAGTTTGCATTCCAGCCCGGCCAGTGTGGGACAGTGGTTGAGCATCCACCCATGAACCAGGAGGTCACCGTTCGATTCCCGGTCACAGTTAGATTCAGGGCACATGCCCGAATCGCGGGCTCAATCCCCAGTGTGGGGCATGCAGGAGGCAACTGATGGATGATTCTCTCTTATAATTGATGTTTCTATCTTTCTTTCCCTCTCCCTTCCTCTCTCTGAAATCAATAAAAACGTGTTTTTTTCTTTAAAAAAGAAGCTTGAGAGAGATGGACACTAAAGTAAACAAGAAGATAAAGGATATTTAAATGTTCTATAAATGCCAAAAAGAACATTAAGTAGGTCTAGGTGATAGAGAGAGATTTGGGAGTTGCTTTTTGCAGGTCTTTCAGGAAGTAACCCATGAAGGAAGAGCAACTGCAAAGGCCCTAAGACAGATAGTAGCTCTCTCTTGACCAACTTTCAAATCAGATACTCCCTATAGTGAGCCATAAGTGTCTCCCTTCAAGGGCCCATAATCTAATGGTGGGAACATATATGTCAAGTGATAAATGATTATGGCATATCAAGAGCTATGAGGGAGATGCAGTGATGATTCTACAGAACCATGGGAAAATGGCAGTGTGCTGTGGACAGAATCAGTGTGCCAGGAAAGGGGACAGGGTTTGAGTCGGGTCTCCGAGGAGAAGGAATTTGCCCGGGATATGGGGCAGGTTGTGGGTGGGTATGTGCTGTGCCTGGGAAGGAAAGCATGTGAAAATTCATGGAGGTGTGGAGGAGCACAGCATATTCAGTATATTGTCATGGCTGAGCTAAACTAGGGTCCAGAATGGGGAGAAGCCGGGGATAGAGCAACAAAAGGCTGCACCTGGAAGCGATTGAGCTTGGCAAGGCCTCACAACAAATTCTCTGTTTTTGAGGACAATGTCATTGAAAATGTTCCAAGTGAATTTCCCAGCAGTGACTGTCTGGCTTTCCAAGCTATCTTGATGTCTGTGGTTCTCAGCCCTGGTTGCCCATTAGAATCACCAGAGGGTTTTATAATAAATATAAATTTAAAAAAATTAAATCCCACCATGGCTGGTGTGGCTCAGTTGATTGAGCATCATCCCAAGCACTGAAAGACTGCTGGTTCAATTCCCGGTCAGGGCACATGCCTGGGTTGCAGGCTTGATCCTGATAGAGGGCTCAAAGGAGGTAGCTGATGAATGTTTTGCTTTCACATCAATGTTTCTCTCTCTCCCTTCCTCTCTCTAAAAATCAGTAAGTATATTTTAAAAAAATAAGTCCCTGGACAATTAAAATCAAAAGAGCTGGGAGTTGAGTTTAGTAGTAGTTTTCTACCACTAAAAGCAGCCAGTGTTGAGACTCATTCTTTCCAGAAGAATCAGCAGGGAAAGAGTTCTCCTGAAGGCAGAGCCCCTCCAGGGAAGAAGCTATCCCCCAAATGACCAGGAGCTGCCAAGGACTGATCCTGGGACTGGCAGTATCTATGTTCCTGGGTTTAGCAAAAGTCATTTTGAAAGTAAAGCCAATGAGAGAAATGTAATCATTATGCAACCAGGCTCTGAAATCTAATGGAGAGATCTGAACTTGACTGTGCCCCAAACGCTCCTCAGTAATTATCTCAGAAGAAAACAATGGTGCCAAAGGGAGGCCTGGATTCCGAAAGGTCCCAAGCTACCTCCGGGCTTTGCTTTTCCATAATGACACCTGAGGCACGTGTGTTTGTTCTGTAAACCTTAGTTAAACAAAGTTAGCCTCCAAGACACCAGGGCTTTGGCAGAGAACAGTTAGTTTAATTGGAGCTCGTCTGTTTTTGTTCCTAATGAGTCTCCAATTTCATAGCCTGCCCCTAGTTTGAAATAAAATGTCCCCCCTGCCTGGGATGATTAAAAACCTGTTTAAGCCTACAATATATGGTAGCTGCTGAAATGTTTCCACTAAACAACACTGCTCAGAACTGAAGCCTGCAGGCAGGATGAGAATAGAGAAAAACTGTTGCTCGCTGGAACTTTAAGAAAAAAATCACATCCAACTATCCATGTTATATTTTGTTAAGAAAATCACCTTAGAATTGCATTTACTTCTCCAAGTTTGCTACAGTACTCCTTCCTACCCCCCTCCCTTAACACCTTTTTTTTGTTTTATTTTGTTTTGTTTTCTAGGAGTTTTCTCATTTGCAGAGTGTGATGAACAATTTTAGGGGTCCATAACATTAAGTCTTCTCAGAGTTTCTAGCTGAAATTAGGCTGTCTATCCTGATTGCCAGAGAGCTGCTCTATGCTAGAAAACATATTTGCTAAAAATAAACCTCTTATTGACAAAACTACTAGTACTTGGGTCAGAATAAATGCAACTTAATCAAGTAACTATGGGCATTTTCCTCTGGGCAACTGTGAGTTGCCAATCACTAGGTGTTTCTTTTTTTAAAAAAATATATTTTATTGATTTTTTTACAGAGAGGGAGAGAGATAGAGAGTTAGAAACATTGATGAGAGAGAAACATCGACCAGCTGCCTCCTGCACATCTCCCACTGGGGATGTGCCCGCAACCCAGGTACATGCCCTTGACTGGAATCGAACCTGGGACCTTTCAGTCCGCAGGCCGATGCTCTATCCACTGAGCCAAACTGGTTTCGGCACTAGGTGTTTCTTTAAGAGAAACATTGAAATAACATAAATCCAAGCACCTTAGTTCTCAGACTTATACATCCCTTTCACCTTCCTCCAGAGTTTGGGATCTGAGGAGTTCAGCTGTCTGCCTTGTATATTCTGCAAACTATCTAACTAGTGCATCAGAAAAAGAAATGTTCACAAATAATAAAGAAGCAGATGTTTCCTGAATCACAATAATTAAACAGAGTAAGCTAATTTGACCATTGATCTGTGGTTCTTAACCTTTTGAAAAATCCCATTAAAGCTGTGAAATTTGTTAGAAAAGGCAAACACACATGCCCTGTTACACCATAAACATATGCAGTGGGCTCCATGATGTGTACACACAATACCTGGCTTAGTGAATGGCACATGGTTGATACTCAATAAATTTTTTTTCACTGAGTGAATGCATAAATGAGTGAATGAAATTTCACGGTAAGTTTGGATGGCCATGAAGGCTGCTTTCTTCAGAGCCTCCAGCATCAATGTGAAACATTATGAAATTGAATTCTCCCAATTTCTTCTAGCTCTGGAGATGTTTTTTCCCTTTCTGTGTTAAGGCTCAACCATTTCCTTCCTCCCCACACAACTTATATCCAGAGAGGGCAAGCATGTTTGATTAAGATTCCATGTAGAGAATTATAATTGCTTCCAGCCTCTCTCACAGAGATTACTCTCTCTCTCTCTCTCTCTCTCTCTCTCTCTCTCTCTCTCTATATATATATATATATATATATATATATATATATATGTTGATTTCAGAGAGGAAGGGAAAGGGAGAGAGAGATAGAAACATCAATGATGAGAGAGACTCATTGATTGGCTGTCTCCTTCACATCCCACAGTAGGGATCAAGCCCGAAACCGAGGCATGTGCCCTGACTGGGAATCCAATCGTGACCTTCTGGTTCACAGGTTGTGGCTCAAAACTAAGCCACCATAGGCTGATGCTGAACCACTGAGCTATACCGGCCAGGCTACTCTAGATGTTTTTAATGAAATATTTGGTTGTTCCTCAACTCCTCTGTAACACAGTTAATTACCATCTCTTGATTTTCTCCCACATATCTATTGTAATGCACTTTAACTTATCTTCTTTCTCAGGAGACATCATCCGTCCCCTCTGTTTCCAAGTTCCAAGGTCATCTTAGTCCATATCCTGCAAAGGCAGATATAGAACACTGCCTCAGGTTCCTCTCTGTGGCTGACCTGGGCTGCCCACTCTGAGCCTCTCCAGACATGTACTCTGAAAAGATGCTTCCACAGGGTCTATTTACAAGAACATATTCTGTCCACTCCCCCATCCACTCAACTATCCTGTGTCTAAGCCATTTAAAAAATCTTGTTTGCCTATATCTTAGTCTGCTGGGGCTGCCATAACAAAATTCAAAGACTGGTTGATTTAAGAAACAGAGATTTATTTTTCATAGTAGACTGAGAAGTTCAAAATCAAGGTGCTGGCTTATCTGGCTCCTGGTTGGAGCTCTCTTCCCGGCTTACAGATGGCTAACCTCTCACTTTGTGCTCACACAGCCTTTTATCAGTATGATCAGGCAGAGAGAGGGAGAACAAGCTCTTCTTTTCCTTATAAAGCCACTAATCCTATCATAAGGGCCCACCCTCATGACCTAATCATAATTACCTCCAAAGGCACAATCTCCAAATACTAGTACCTCACATTGGGGTTAGGATGAAACGTGAATTTTAGAGGGACACAAACATTCAGTCCACAACACCTACTGACTAGAGAGAGAAAAAGTCTTCAAAGAAGAGGAAACAGAAATTCTTTTGAGAGCCTCTTGTTCACCAGATACATCTCATGCATGCTTTACTACATCCTACCACTATGGGGTAGCCATGTAGATTCCTATTTTAGAGTGAGGACTCAGAGGGTCAGAGAGGTTAAGTCACTTGTGCATGGTCATATAGTTAGGAAACAGTGACCCAGGGACACTCACCTACGTCTCACTGCACTACCCTCTCATGGCTGCAAACACTGGTTGGAGGATTGAATGTGTTAGTCTTACTGATGGGGACCTTTAAATAACACCAACATCTAGACCCCACCCCCATTCTAAAGATTCATCCAGCTCTTATTTATGGGGCCTCAGAGGTGGTCAGGAGCTTCATGATGAAGCTGAACATCTCTTTTCCAGCCACTGGCTGCCAGAAACTCATTGAAGTGGATGATGAGCGTGAACTTGGTACCCTTTACAAGAAGTGTATGGCCACAGAAGTTGCTGCTGAAGCTCGGGGTGAAGAATGGAAGGGTTATGTGGTATGAATCGGTGGTGGCAATGACACACAAGGGTTTCCCCATGCAGCAGGATGTCTTCACCCAGAGCCTTGTACACGTGCTACTGAGTAAGGGACTTTCCAGTTATAGACCAAGGATGACTGAGAAACAAAGTGCAAATCTGTTGGGGTTGCAGTGTAAATGCCGATTTCAGTATTCTCAACTTGGTCACTGTAACCAAAGGGGAGAAAGAAATTCCTGGTCTCAGCGATACTACTGTGCCTCATCACCTGGGACCCCAGAGATCCAGCAGAGTCCACAAACTTTTCGCTCTCTCTAAAGAAATGATGTCCACTAATATGGTGAAAAATCCCCTCAATAGAGAAGGTAAGAAACTTCAGATTCAGCGTCTTGTCTTGTTACTTCACCTGTTGCTCTGAAGAAACAGTGTGCTAAGAAAAATAAGGAAGGGGCCACAGAATATGCTAAACTTTTGGCTAAGAGAATGAAGGAGGCCACATAAAAAACTCCAGGAACAGTTGTGAAAAAAACTCATAGACTGTCCTCTCTGAGAGTTCCTGCCTCTAAGTCTGAGTCCAGTCAAAAATGAGATTTTTCTAAGAGTAACAAATAAATAAGAACATATACTGAGGAAAAAAAAGATTCATCTAGACTGGCGATAAGGCCACCTCCACAGATAGGGGATTCTGACTTGTGACCTGTTTGGAAACCACTGCATCTCAACTCACCGCCTTCCCGAGATTAATAAAGACTGAGGTTGCCTTTCAAGTGCCAATGATCTCTGATGTGCTAAAACAGACAAATATCATTCCGGGGCTCATCCCCGGCTTCTTAGGAAGTAACAAGCATAAACCAATTGTCAACTTTGTCTGAGAGGAGTAATTATACTCATACTTACTGCTTCTTAGACATTGATATGTCACTTATTAAGGACAGAAGGTCTTGAAGATATTAGAAGACACACACACTGACATCACTCACAACAACAGCCACGAAAAAGCACCAGGTATTTTCTTTGATTCCTTCTGATAGGAATATGTCCACACATTTTTTCCTTCCCCTGTCCACTAAAATAATATTAGATGTTACTATAAAGTCATGGGTTTTGATTTTAAGCTAAAATAACAAGGGAGAAAAAAAAAAACCTTTGAGGTGATGAATATGTTTATTACTTTGATTGTGATGATGGCAATATAGTAAGTATATACAAATGTCCAAATTCACCAAATTGTATACATTAATTATGTGCAGTTTTTAAAATACCAATTACACCTCCATAGAGCTGGGAATATTTGAAAACCAGCATTTAAACATCTAAATGAAAGTTGGGGCCTTCCCAAGAAGCACTCTGGGGAGCCGGCACTGAGTTTAATGGTGCGACTGAAGCTCCAGCGCTTGTTGAATTCCCCAGGCGAAATGCCTGCAGAGTTTGTGACACATTCTTTTGAATGTCTGCTGGAAAAATCCCTGACCTTTACATGATGGGTTTGAGTTTTGGAAATAACAAAATTGTATTTGGAGACAAGTTCTACAGTCAAGTCAAGTGAGCAAAACTAACAAGAATGCCTTCACTACGGTCTGGCAAAACTTGTTT
Organism: Myotis yumanensis; assembly: GCF_028538775.1. Taxonomy (NCBI): domain Eukaryota; kingdom Metazoa; phylum Chordata; class Mammalia; order Chiroptera; family Vespertilionidae; genus Myotis; species Myotis yumanensis. The sequence goes on along the minus strand of NW_027223752.1, from coordinate 229,008,499 downwards.
CAAGATCAATTACAATATACAATTTTCCAACTGATTTTTAGCAATAATAGCATAGTATATTAGGGTCATAGATTAAGGTGAAAACATTTTAGGATGAGATATATTTGAAAATGTAAGTTACTATTTTTTTTCAAGGTTGTCTTTCTTGTACACTTGGGTTTTTGCTTGAAATGAGATCGATTTCAGTTGATATTAGGTAATTTCATGCTACCAGGTCAAGGATTGATGGAACAAAACAGTTTCTTTATTTATCTTTTTTCATTACAATTTTTTTTTCCAGTTACAGTTGGCAATCAATATTACACTAGGTTCAGGTATATAGTATAGTAGTTAGATATTTATATAACTTACAAAGTGAATACCTCAATAAGTCTTGTACCCACCTAATACCACATAAAGTTATTATAACACTAGAGGCCCAGTGCATGAAATTTGTGCACAGGAGGGGTGTCCCTCAGCCCAGCCTGCACCCTGTGGAATCGGGCCTAAACTGGCAGTTGGACATCCCTCTCACAATTTGGGACTGCTGGCTCCTAACCACTCACCTGCCTGCCTGCCTGATTACCCCTAACCACTTCTGCCTGCCAGCCTGATCACCCCTTAACTGCTCTCCTGCTGGCCTGATTGATACCTAACTGCGCCCCTGCCAGCCTGGTCGCCCCCAACTGCCCTCCCCTGCTGGCCTGATCACCCACAACTGCCCTCCCCTGTAGGCCATCTTGTGGTGGCCATCTTGTGGTGGTCATCTTGTGATGATGTGAGGGTGGTCATCTTGTGGCAGCCATCTTGTGATGATGTCGCTTGAGGGCATCAGCAAGGGGGTGACACCACCTAGGCTTTTATTATATAGGATTATGACTATATCCCTTAGTCTGTAATTTACATCCCTGTGACTATTTTGTAACTGTCAATTTGTAATTCCTAATTCCTTTACATTTTCTACCTGCTCTTGTCTGACAATCATCAGTGTTCTCTATGAGTCTATTTCTGTTATGCTTTTTAAATTTATTTTGTTTTATATATTCCACATATAAGTGAAATCATATGGTATTTGTCTTTCTCTGTTTGAGTTATTCCACTTAGCATAATACCCTCTAGGTTCATTTATGTTGTTACAAATTGTAAAATATCATTATTTTTATGGCCAAGTAATATTCCATTGTATATATGTATCAATCTTCTTTATCCATTTGTCTTTATTGGAGCATTTAACCCACTTACTTTTAAAGCAATTATTCATAGTATGCACTTAATTGCCATTGTATTGTTTTCTGATTGTAGTTCTTCTCTGTTCCTTTCTTATTCTCTTGCTTTCTTGTATGTTGAGGACTTCCTGTAGTGTTGTGTTTGGATTCCTTTCACTTTATTTCTTGCATAGCTCTTGTAGATTTTTGGTTTTGGTTACCATGTGCTTCATATATACAAAACTATATTTATAGCAGTGTATTTTAAGTTGATGGTTGTTTAAGTTCAAACATTCTAAAATACCTACCATTTTTACTCATCCCTTCCATGTTTATGTTTTTGTCATTATGTTTTACTTCTTTTGCGTGTATGTGTATTCCTGAATTTACTATTGTAAACATGATCTTACTTTTTCCTTTTAACCTTTATACTAGCTTTAGTGTTGGTCGATCCACTGCTTTTATTATGTGTTTGCCTTTGTCAGTGAGAATTATTTTTTTTTGTGATATTTTCTTATTCATATTTTTTATTTTTTAAAATTTTTCTTCTTAAAGAGGTCTCTTTAACATTGTTGTAATACTGGAAACCAAACAGTTTCAAAGGTTACTTTAGGTTGCATCATCCCCTTCCAAGATCTACCTTTCATAAAATATAATCTGCACGTATACCTCATTTCTTCTACTAAATGTCTCCAGATACTGTAGCAACAAGATAAGCATAGTAAGGAAATAGTTGGGCAAAATATAGATAATAATGTTGATAATAATTAGGGGAAACAAGAGAGAGAAAGTAAAATGCATTCACTTAAAAAGAACCTGAAAATAATTGGCATGTTTGCCTTTTTGTGAGTCACTAAGCCAGTGTCATGATCTGTCCTCATTAACATTACAAGTGCTGCTTCTACTATATTCACTTTCCGGTTGCATTATAGACCTGTTTGCATTCTGTGTGACTGATGAACTCAAGGCTTCATACAATCTTGGTTTGTGAAACATCTTCTCATCATGGAGTCACAAGCTGCCATTGTTCTGAAAATCGTGTAAGGGTCTAGGATACTTGGACAAGGTTATTATTTCTCTTAGCACTTTTTCATCTTCTTGTGTGTGGTATTACTTGTAGCCAACTTTGGGAAAAAAAACAACTTTGCATACTTACACTGCACCTGCTTCTGCACTATACATGACTGTTTGTGATTTAGACTTATAGAAAATGTTCACAGTAACCAGATCTCTGGGCATGCATGTACTTACTGAATAATTTATTTCTTAGTTTCCAACTAGAAAAACACATTTTTAATGAAACTCTCTTTCTCACTTTGTTTCCATGTCAACAAGAATTAAGTCTCTTTGATATTTGCTATACAGGTGAATCTCCCAACTTTGGCCTCAAAGAAGCATAACCAACTCCATTAAAATCCCATTCCCAGAGTGCCTTTGAAAAAGTCCCTTGCTGTCACACTATCCCCAGATTCAACAGATATCTTTTTGGATGTACTTAATGCTCCTGTTTATTTCTTTCAGAATCTAATTTCATCACTTAGCTTCTGTGGCATAGTCCAGACAAGCTGAATGAATTATCTCCTAACTAGTAAATTATTTTTAAAAGGCTCAAACTAGTTTCAAAATACTTTTGATGTTTGGAGTGTTTCAGAAGGAAGGAGGGAAAGAATGATAAACAGAAGCATGATAAGAATGTAATAAGCTAATCTGTCCAGGAGGTAACTATGGCACAATTGAATGGGGCGGGGGTTGTAGAAACAATATGTTTCTACGATATTCTCACATTTCATTACGATATAGGCTCATAGAGAGCAAAGATCAAGCCTTGTGGCATCTGGTGTGCCCAGACCTAGCATTATTCTGGCATAGATATGGTAGGTGTTCAATAAATAGCTGTTGAATATAATATTATATATGCTTTTCTAGGGAGAAAAAAGTGGTTTGAAGTTGAGGGTAAAGAATCTAATCGCTAGACTCTCCAAAAACATATGTGCTTTGCATGTTCAGCATTTCATGCCATAGGAAATGTTCAAGGAGCACCTGGTGAACCAGATTAGTATTATAAAGTAGAGGGGTTTATGTATGACATAGGAAGTAGGACTAAATTATTTCTACCTTCCAGATTGAAAATGAATCAGTCTTCAAAAATACATCTGTCCTATATCCCTGAAGACCTTTCCTGATGGTGGGATAGTGACCAGCTTGAGACTTGCCATGATGTTAACAGGCAATGACAACTAAATGTGCTGGCTTTTCTAGGTAACACATTTAACTTGAAACCCAATGCTTTAATTCGAAGGGGTGACTCACTCTAAAGCTGTGAATTAAAGCAATTGAGGGGTAGAATATCATGGCCCAGGGCATGAGCACAGAGGAAACTTCTCACTGGGGAGCTGGGAATGAAGTGAGATGAGCAATAATTGGATGCTTGTGGGCATTTAGTGAATTCAGGGTAGTAAGGTAAACTCCACCTAATTCTGGGCCAGAGCCAACAAGCAAGGGGTCTAAACACAGGATGTAGCACAAATATAGCAGAATTGGGACACACATCCCATTTCAACATCAGCAGGGCTAGGAGGAGGTAAACCTGAGATGATGTGACAGGCACTGGCATCAAATCCAGCCCTGGGGGGAAGGAGGAGGGAAGATTGCAGGAATTAGGTAAGGAGGTCAGGACTTTCAGGGAAGGAGAGTGGAAACCAGAAGCCAGCGAGGAGGCTATTAACTATGCTGACCACATACTGAAAACAGGGGGTCCAGCATGATGCTCATGAAGGCCCTCCAGGGCTACATTTCCTCCCATGAGCCACTGACCTCCAGACATCAGGCATGGGGTTGGCCAGCTCTTTGCAGTTTCCACTCAGTAGCAGAAAAGAAGTCCTGGAAATACCACGGGGCCTTTGAGCTCAGAATGAACAATGCCAGAGACCACAGCAGCACTTGAAACAGTGGAGCTTTTCAGTAATCCCAACCCGTGCCTCCTAGGGGGCACCCTATTTCTTTCACACCTGAGGTGACCTCTCTAGGTCGGATGTGTGTCAGGTAAAGGGAAACATTGATAGGCTATTATAGTGAATATCAATGTCCATTTTGTGCCTAAAATTGGAGATTGGGTTTAGCACTTAAACAAAAATACAGGGAGTGAGTCATCATTTTATATTCCTTAGCTCCTTGAAGGTTGTCAAGCACTCATCAGATACTTAACAAGTACACTACTTGCTAAATACACTACTTGCTTCAGAGATGGTACATATAAGATATGCCCTTATAAAAGCAAAGCCATTTCATAAAGTTAGGAAATTTGGAGGTATTGACAGATGCATCTCTTGACCAAATTTATTCAGGGTCCCCTGCAGTTTTCAAGTAGGCCTTGAATTTGAACTCGTGTGTTCACCTCTGCATTGTCCAAGAATTTTGCAAGACTTCTGCTATGTTGGTTTAGCCAGAATCCCCCATTTGCCATATCTGATCACTCTTTGTATCTAATTGGATATAGAAACTGATAGCTAAGAGGCAAATGTGGCCTGAAGACATGTGTGTTTCCTTAGTGTGCTTTTAAAAATCAGAATAAACATGTCTTCAAGCAGAGCATGCCTCTCCAGCTTTCCATACATCCTCTTATACCCCCAGCACATGGTTGTGCTGCACATGCCCGATACCTTAAAGGCTTTTGAGTTGGCAAACACTGAAGCTCAAACCACAGGCTCCAATGTGCTGCTTCTACTTCCTTGATTAATCTCAGAAGAACATACTGTCTATTGTATTCCCTAAATTAACTGCAATTGCCTCTGCATATAGTCCTTTAGGAATGCTCCCATTCATCCAATATCCGTTAGTTCCTCCCGTCATTATCTAAGGCTGCTCCTCATGTATCAATTCACAAAGTAAAAAATAGAGCAACCTGCCAGGACTTTTTATCCACATGACTCTTGATTTGAAACATGGTGTATTCCAGATGACAGTCTCTCTTCTGTCTGTCAGCAGGTAAATGCCCTCTGTACCCCAGATTAGCCAGACTGTTAATGACTGACCCACCCAAAGGGCACATGATCTTCAGGCTGCACGATGTCTTTATCTAGATCAGTGGTTCTCAACCTTCCTAATGCCGCGACCCTTTAATACAGTTCCTCATGTTGTGGTGACCCCTAACCATAAAATTATTTTCGTTGCTACTTCATAACTGTAATTTTGCTACTGTCATGAATCATAATGTAAATATCTGATATGCAGGATGTATTTAGGTGACCCCTGTGAAAGGGTCGTTCGACCCCCAAAGGGGTCACGACCCACAGGTTGAGAACCGCTGATCTAGATACTTGATGGCACTGCCATTCTATCATCCTTCAGATAGATGAACTTGCCTTTAAAAAAGATTATTTCATATGCTGTATCCAAGAAAATTAAGCACTTTTCAAACTTTGAAAGCATTATTTTTATTACTAAGACTAGACAGTAACTGAAAATTGAAAACTATTATGATTCATCCCTCCAGATGGTTATGAAAAGATGAATTGAATATAGTCAATTAAAAATTAATAAAATGACTAGTATGATGGAGTAGCAATGCCAAAAAGATCTGGAAGAAAGAGTCCAACTTGTCTTTCTGAAGACTGAGTTATTTGAGTCTGTCAAGAATGGGGAATCACTACAGAAAAGAGCTACTAAGCCTTTTAAATATATTTAAGCTGCTTAATATAACTCAGTATTCCTATTTCCTCAGTCATTCCACCTTCCCTCAGGACACCTCCAACTGCTGGAGAATGGAACATAATCTCATGCTTGCTAAAATCGAATCAGATGTGAACCTAGACTATGAACATTCAACCTGTACAAGCATCTCAAAAATAAACAAACTCAAATCCAATTTTCATATTATGTAGCTTGTAGGCAAATCCAACTACTTCATTTGATGCTATTAAAATAATATTTTGGTTCATAGATACAGAGAACAAATTGATGATTGGCAGGTGGGAGGGGAGTTGGCAGATGAATGGAAAAGGTGAAGAGATTAAGAAGTAGAAATTGCCCAGCTGGTGTGGGTCAGTGGTTGAACGTTGACCTATGAACCTGGAGGTCATGGTTTGATTTCTGGTCTGGGCACATTCCCGGGTTGCAGGCTCAATCCCTGATGTGGGGCGTGCTAGGAGGCAGCCAACCAATGATTCTCACTCATCATTCATGTTTCTCTCTCTCCATCCCTCTCCCTTCCTCTCTGAAATCAATAAAAATTATATATATTTTTAAAAGAAGTAGAAATTTGCCATTATAAAGAAAATCACAGGGACATAAAATACAGCATAGGGGTAGAGTCAATAGGATTATAATAACCCCAGATGGGTTCTAGACTTAGTGGGTGATTACCTTATATAAATGTATAATCACTATGTTGTACACCTGCAACTAATATTCTATGCAAATTTCAATTGAAATTAAAAAACCCAGCAAAAACAAACAATCTGTTGGCACAGAACTACAAAACCATATGCAACTGGGAAAGGATGTACAAGGGGGTTAATACTTAAAGTATTTTCAAGATAACTTTGGCTATTTTGACTATTCATAAAGTGGTCCTTTTGCATTGACTTTAGCACCCCATATCCCTATCATGAGATGAAAATGCAGAGAAACTTAAACCTGGAATTAGATGACCTAGGCAAGAAAATTTGATTTTTTTATGATGCAAATCAGAAATAGCACATATACAATAATTCAGTCAAAAACTCAAAGGATATTCCTCTAATTCCTAATAAAGTTATAACAAATGAGGTCTAGAGGTCCCCCCCAAAAAAATTCACAAATTACTGGGTTCAAGTGACCCCCCACTATAATTTAATGTTTTACCCTGCTATTCCATACTTTTTAAATCATATATCGACCTCATAAAATGTGAATAAAAATGCATTCCTAAGGAAGACAATACTAAAGCAATGGTTAAGACATTAACTAGGGGCCATTATAAAAATATCCAAAGACCTAAAGGAAATCACGGTTATAGAAGTAAAGAAAACTATGAGTATCTCATCAAATAGAGAATATCAATAGAGATGTAGAAATCATTTACAAAAAAACAACAACCACTAAATGGGAATGAATGCTTGAGTTGTAAAATACTACAACCAAAAAAAAAAAAAAATCACTAGTAGAAAATGAAAAGACCGCACATAAAATGGGAGAAGATATTTGTTAATCATATATCTGACAAGGAACATGTATCTAGAATTAAAAAAAAATTCCTACAACTCAATAATCAAAAGATAAATAACCAAATTTGAAAATAAGGAAAGGATCTGAATAGACATTTCTTCAAAGAAGATATGCAAATGACCAATAAGCATATGAAAAGATGCCTAGGATTTTAAACCATTGGTGAAATGCAAATCAAAATCAGGAGAGACTGCCTCACACCCACCAGGATGACTGTAATAAAAAAGGCAGGTAAGAACAAGTGCTGGTGAGGATGTGCAGAAAGTGGAACCCTCACACTGCAGGGAGGTAAATGGTGCAGCCTTTCTGGAAAGCAGATGACAATTCCATCTTTAAACACAGTTACCTCATGATCTAACAAGTAAATGTGACTTGTATTTCAGGATGTTTACTAGTATGTCATGTCCACCTTTAATTCATTTCTCTTACTGATAAATTTATTCTACTGATAAAAATTACACCTTTTTTTCAATTTAACATGGTTTGGAATCAAGTAAATTAATGCTTTTTCTCTTGCAACATCATTAGATAATACAATTAGTTTTCGATACCACTTGGTACAACATCACTTTCATCAATGGAGTCCTCTCTAACAGATTCTCTGGTTCCACTCTGGTTTAAGGCGATTACTGTTCATAAGGCTGACTTGGGAGTCCAGCTTGATTAGGAGGTTCCTTCTTAACCACTAGTGAAACACTAAATTATATTTTATGCCATGTTTTATTAAGTCATCTTATTCTTGGAAAATTGTCAAACCTTGAATACTATCTATAGTCAGTCTCCAACAACTAAAATACCTTAGTAAGCCTGTCAGACAGTGGAGTTTACAGAAGGATTTTCAAAGCTTACATATTTATCTGCATATATTTCCAAAGAAATTCTTACATGTTAATACCTTTTCTAAAGTTTTCATTAAACACCAAGCAATAAATCTAATATCAGTACTAATTGGCTATATTTAGACTGAGTAGAAATGTTTCCTTAATGATTTCTTCAAAGTTTCATTCTTACCTGCTGGCATTTAGTGAATGCCAAAATACTTAATTCAGGGCTGTACTTTTTGCTTTGTGCAGTAAAATTCTATTGTTACTGACTTTATCCTGATAAAAAATTCTGTCTCCTATATTAGAAAATGTATTTTTGGATCAAGTAAGTATGTTTTTTTCTTAAAGTGCCCAATACTTCATAGAGATTTTTAATTTAAAAAATGTCCATAAAAATGTAAGAAGAAGAAGAAAACTAACAACTTGAATCAAATTGAATGAGGATACAAGAAAGGACTAAGTAGAACCCAAGAGGAGAGTGGGGAAAAAAAAGAGCTTTTGGGTGGAGTTCAGATTATAAACCATTTCTTAGGGAAAGAAAGGTATGAGAATTTAGGATGTTAAGGTCACATAGTCACCACCAATTAATCTGATGTCAATTGTCATAATTTATTCTTTGTCATATAGGATTAGCTTTGCCTGATCCCCTTACGGGTGAGGCAGGGAGAGAGAGGAGAGGAGGCAGGTCCATCTCTGGAACTTGCTTAAATGGTCAGAGCTTAGGAGGCAAACTAGAACTGGGTGTCTGGAGGACTTAGAAATCTTGTCCTAGGATGGACCAATATCAAAGCAGATGGAGTCAAATTCTGTTCTTAAGTCCAAGTGTTTAGCAAGGGACTTAGAAAGATCAAGACAAATTACTGCACAGAGTGAGAGCAACTGAAGGAGAGAATACACAGAGAACAGTTCACTCATTGATTGATTTTTCTTTCCTTCAACTATTTAATATCTATGTATTTATACCCTCAATTTGCCAGGCCGTTTAGTGATATGATTGTAAGAAAGGTCAGCACAATTTTTGACATTGCATGGTGTAGATTCTAAAAGAAAGAAATATAAATCTAAGAGTCCTGAAAATAAAAACAAATTACAATCCTGAAACATGTTTATAAAGGAAAAAGTTGCCATGAGAACATATAATGAGGGGACCTGGCTCCTACAGACTGCTTCTCTCAGGATCTCTTGCCTTCTGATTTCTGGTGGGATTCAACCAAAGGGAGACATCCACTCTAAAACAGTGGGAGGAGAGGGTCTGCATCTTTCTCTGCTGTTTCTTGCCAACTTCTGATTTCTAGTTCTCAGAGTGGCTATGTATATTATCATCATCTGCAAGCACAGTTCCTGCCGTGTGGTCCCTCCTCCATGGTACCAGCTCTTGCTGTTGTTAGTCCCTGGGAGCCTCAAGGTCCCTGCTGGGTTCATGGCAATGCCTTCATAAATTTCATTCAGAATCCCATTGTAGTATACCTTCCTTTTCCTGCAGGGACAGTGGCTGATAGAGTCAATCAGGTCAAGCCTGGGGGAAGGCAGCCTAAGCAGATGAAACAGTGTATTAGGGACACCAACCACAAACCATTTGGCAGAGGAAGGAGACTTACATAAGGACTGGATAATGTAAAACTTATTGGTCACATTGAGAATTTTGTCTTATAATAAAGACAATTCTGAAGGATGTAAGCCAGAGTGTGATGTAATTAGATTTCTATTTTTAAAAATTATTCCAACTGTCCGGAGAGGAGTATATGGGGGAATTTCAAAAGTGGATATGGGGCCCTAACTGGTTTGGCTCAGTGGATAGAGTGTCAGCCTGAGGACTGAAGGTCCCAGGTTTGATTCTGGTCAAGGGCATGTACCTTGGTTGCGGGCACATTCCTAGTGGGGGGTGTGCAGGAGGTGGCTGATCGATGTTTCTCTCTCATCGATGTTTCTAGCTCTCTATCCCTCTCCCTTCCTCTCTGCAAAAAATCAATAAAATATATTTTTTTTAAAAAGTGGATATGGGTAGACAAGTTTCTTTCAGAAGAGAGAGAGAGAGAGAGAGAGAGAGAGAGAGAGAGAGAATGATCAATTAGACAAAGAGTTGGCAATAGAGATAGACTGAGGAAACTGATTTGGAAGGTTAAATCAGAGGTCAAAAAAGTATGGGCTGAGGGTTGGCTGTCTGTTACTATAAATAAAAGTTTAACTGGAACATGGACACACCTATTTATTATATACTAGAGGCCTGGTGCATGAAATTCATGCAAGAGTAATCCCTTGCAGACCGGGCTTTGTCCGGAAGGTCATCTGGACAGTTGTCAGGATGGTTGTTCTGCTGTTCAGCCATTGGGTCGATTTGCATATTTTGCTTTTATTATTATAGATTGTCTGTGGCTACAACAGCAGAGTTGAATAGTTGGGACAGAGATTGTGTGTGGCCCTCAAAGTCTAAAATATTTACTATCTTTAAAAAAAGTTTGCCATCCCCTGGGTTGCATTGATAGACTTAGTAGAATTTGACATTGGATTAATATGGAAATGAGGGAAAGAAGGATGGGTTTTAAAGATGATACCTGGGTTTTTTGCTTATGCAAATAAACCCTGTTAAATGTATTTACTAAAATAGGAAATAAATGGTAGTCTTACAATAAAGGCCAGATTTAAGACCAAACTCATGAGTTTAACATTAGATGTACTGTATTAAAGATGCCTTTTAGATGTCTAAACTGGCACTAAATAGACATTTGAATATATGGGTTTGGTGTTCAGAATTGACATTCAAGTGGAAGATACAAATTTTGAGGTTGTTGTAGGAAGAATAATGATGTCCTATAAATGTCCATGTCTTGCAAGCTAAATCCTTTAAATATGTTACCTTATACAGCAAAGAAGATTTTGCAGATATGATTAAACTGAAGATTGTTATGAACTGAATTGTGTGCTCTGCAAATTCATATGTTGAAGCCCTAATCCCCAAGCTGACTTTTTTTGGCGATAAGGCCTTTAAAGAGGTAATTAAGCTGAACTGAGATCTTATTTATTAGTAACAATAGGGAGTTCATACAGCAGTTACTGGCTTGTGGAAGTAACAGGCACCAAGATAGTTTCCAGTAATGAGGATGGAATGCCAAAGATCCTTCTTTTATTGGGATAGAGTTGGACTATAGGGTAGACTTTTATAAATGCTTGTGCTTGACTCTGTCACATTTACTCAGAGTTGGCTTTGCCAGTTATACTGCTCTTTCAGAAAGGATCCCTTCCAGACTCTGAGAGTGATATTAGTTTAGGTGCACCATTTTGAGCTATATTCTTCATGAATTTGTCATCAGATCATTCCAATGCTGAGTAAGATATTTTCCAATGACCTTTTGTTTTAATTGCATCTGTTGCTTTAATTGCATATAAAAATTGTAAAAAAACAAACAAACAAAAAAACAAAGACCCTCCAGATTTTCTTTTGAAGAAAAAAGTGGAAACAACTTGAATTCAAGAGGGAAAGGAGCACTATTCTGATTTTGTTGCAGTGTCTCAGAGCTCAGTCCTCTTATATTTACTCCTTTTTTATTTTTTCCAACCTCATGGTTTTAAATAACTTATCTGAACAACTCACAGCTTCTATTTCTAGCCTGAACCTCTCAAACTTCAGATGCATAATTAATTGCCTACTCTGCATCCCCATTTTGATGTTTAATAGAAACCTCACAATCAACATGTGCTAAACTGAACTCCTGACCTCCCCATAGCCAGCTCTACCCATAGCTTCCTCATTTCCATGAATGAAAACACCTCCTTCTGGTCATTCAAGTCACCAACACTGGACTCCTCCTTCAGGAAACCTGATACCTCCACCTTCAGAACACACCCAAAGTCCCATGTTTCTCACCACCTCCATTCTCTCACCCTGATCAGGGATGCTGTCTCCTCTAGCCTGAATTCCTGCAACAGCTTCGTAACAGTCTACTTGCTCCTATCCTTGCTCCCCTACATTCTATTTCCAAAGCAGCATGGTAAGTCTTTTAACATGGAAGTCATATCATGCTACTTCTCTGTTCAAAACTCTGCAATAGTCCATATTTTCATTTACTCAGGCAAAGTCCTTAAAATTGTCCTAAAGGTATATAATCTGGCTTCCACTTACCCCCTTTACCCCCATATGCTCCCTTTACTCCATTGCGGTTATAAGAGCCTCCTTGAATGAACATTCTCCTACTCTAGGTATACAAAGATACTACTCTACACAGGACAATTTCCCATTGGCTCTGCCACTCACCTGCTCCCTGCTCTTGGCTTCAGTTTCCTCAAATAGAAAATAAAAGTCTTGGCCTAAATGTTTAGGATCCATTGAAGAGCAATATACAAACATGAGTTATTTGTAGTCGTCTCTCTGGCCAATTCCATGTTACTGACCCTTTGTCCTATGTTGAATTATCTTTGAAACCACTTTTAAAGCACAAGCCATTTTGTTCATTAGATTCCACATATAAATGATATCGTATGGCCCTTGTTTTTTAAGCAAAATAGAGACAGACTCATAGATAGAAAGCAAGCTAACAGCTGTCAGTGGGGTTGGGGTGCTGGGTGGAGGGTGGGGGGATTGAGAAAAAGAGAAAAAAACTCATGGACATGGGTAACAGTGTGGTAATTGCCAGTAGGAAGAGGGTGGGGGAGGTGGAGGAGGGTATTTGGCGGATAAATGGTGATGGAAGGAGACTTGACTTGGGTGGTGAACACACAATACAGTGTACAGATGATGTGCTGTGGAACTGTGCACCTGAAACCTGTATAATTTTGTTAACCAGGGTCACTCCAATAAATTCAACAAAAAGGAAAAAAAAAGCACAGGCCAGCAAACTTTATCTGTAAAGTGCCAGATAGAAATGGTTTATGCACTGTGGTCTGTAAGGCATTTGCCGCAATTACTCAGTTCTGCCATTGTAGCTTGAAAGCAGTAAGGACAATACAGAGATGGATGAGCATGGCTGTGCTCCACTGGACTATTTACAAAAACAGGTGGCAGAGCCACTGAGCATGCTCAGCACTGCACGCAGAGAGCAGTTTCCGAAGGCACCTGTGTCCAGCGGTAGCAGACGTGAGATGGCAGGAAAAATCAACGCAATGCTTTCATTTGTCTCACTAGCCCTGAACATTTTGGAGATCTTTCTCCCAGAGCTCCTCAAAGGAACAAAGAAGAAAGCTGCGTCTTTTTTATCTGAGCCCCTTTGAGTGGCTTCCCTTTGAAAGGGAGTGTTTTGTATTTGCATTTGTGCTGGGCTTAGAGGTGGAGATTTGTTAATACTTGATGGCCTTGTATCTGCAGAACTGGAGAATATATAAACATTGCATTGGCCATGAACTTTCCTTTTGAACCAAGTTTCTGAACAAGTTTGCTTGCTAAGGGTCTATAATTGGCATTTTCATTATAACCCCTCTAATACCAAGCTTTTTCAAAGGAGTTAAGACTCAGAAAAAAATTTGAGGTCGAATCTCGTATACTTGATGCTATTCAAGGGATACATTTCTTTGTAGAAACTTTGCATGTAAAACTCACTAAGCCTGTTCCAGGGAAGCCTGTTACAAAAGAGTTTTTTACAAAGAAACTGCTGCCTCATGCTTATGCTGGAATGTTTAGTGGGTTTTCTGAGTTGACAACAAATAAACATAGTGGAACCTTACTTCTGATCCCACTTGTATTGAAAATCTCTTCTGTACTGGTGATTTGTAATGAATGACAATGCCGGAAACCTACGTAAATCTCCTAGAGCTGTGGAAAGGTTAAATAGGCTGCCTTGTGAAGCAAGGAATTCCTTGTTATGAGATGTAATCAAGCAGCAGTTGAATAACAACCAATGATGGTGTTTAGAGACTTTGCATTAGGTGAGGGTTTGAGCAAATAGGCTCAATAGAGCCCTGGCTACTCACTTGTCTGGACTCCACACCCGCCCTCTCTCCTGTCTCCTCCTTGGACTGTAGAAGCTCCAGTTTTACATATTGGATATTTAGGATGCTCTCCTTGGAAGAAAATTTTCCACTACTAACAGTTTTTAAAAATAAAGAAAATGAATTTTAAACTGCTGGGCAACAGAGATTTCAATTTCTTCTAACTCTTGGATTGAGAATTTTCTACAAGTAGGCTTTGACACATTCTACAGGAGTACGCTTCCCTTTCCAACTCCCTCCCAGTGTCTTCTAGTCTCCACTTAGCAAGGAGGAAGCCTGTTTATTCTCAGTAATTTAAAAGCTGACTCTCAATAGAAGAGTAAAAAATTCTCCACAAGTTTTTAAATCACAAGGAATAGCCATCAGATTTAGGGTATTGGCCATAATCAATAAATAAACTTTTCAAAAGTCAAGCAAAGCTGTGTTTATTGAGAACTCAGCCCTCTAGGAATGAAAGTAAACCTTTAGCTAATGTCTTTAACCCACTGCATCCTGGCCCCGGGAGCACATTCTGTGCGCTGTTTCCTTGTGTGACTTTTAGATTTTTCTTCATCTTTACAGCTGAGATCTCCAAAATAGAGTCTGAGAAAAGAATGACAAGCAGGAAGCAACTAGAATACTATACAGAAAAACTCAAAGATATTAGCATCAAATATATAGCAGGTATTGTAGGTATTCAATAAAAATGTACTGAATGGATAAATGATCGAGATTATTTTAGACATTCTATATTGAATCCTTCTATAAAATGAGAAAACATTGAAGCAAACTTCAGATTTAAATATTGGGTCAATATGGATTTTAATAGTAATTTGGGAAAACTGTCTCACGGCAAACTTTAAAGCAATAAGCAGGCATTCTTATGTGGAAACTACTAACAGTAGCAAATATTGATTTGTACTTACTGTGTGGGCTCGGAAACTGCAAATGGTTTCTCTGGCAAAAGCTAGTGAATTTATGTTAAAAAGAAATTTGCTTTGTATAGCAAGTGTCACAAACACATAATTACATGATAAACAAATAGAATTCCATTTTTTTTTCAATATTTGCCAGCAAGGCTCTAGTCAAAAATGAAATCTATGTTTTCCGTGTTAAACCAAACCAGTTGGCAGGCAAGATGGGGGAGGCATTTTTCACTTCTCGTCAATAGGATTCAGTTCATACTAGTAAAGCAGTCCCTTCCCTGAACCCCGGAGTTCTGGCGTGGAACAGAGCCAAACCGAATTACAGAACCAAATCGAATTACTATCACCCCGAAGCTTCATCTATTTGTGTTTGTTTACTTCTCAGTGTTACCGATAAACCCTCCTGGAGGCTTTCCTGTCCTAGAAGGAGGCAGTTTGCCTCTCTAATAACACAAGCTGTGCTGAGAATGTTCTCTCTGGGCTCCAGATGCTGTGACTGTTTTGTTTCCATTTTCAATGCAGAGGGAATCAGCTTAGAAAGGCCTTTCACTTCGCCCAGGTCTCTAATGCCCTGGGATCAAGGGGTACCCTGGCTCTTTCCCTGGTGTTCCTGAGCCTGGTGGCTGGTGATGCTTCCCAAAGATGAATTCTGGGTGGATAAGGACAACCCTAGAGAGACTTGGTCGCAGTGACGGTTTCCCTCTGCCAGGCACTGGTGGAGGGCCACGTGGCTTTTCAAGGCACAGTGTACACTCCATCTGTTATCCTAAGCGTTTGCGGAGATTATCTGCCATACAAAAGAGTTACTGAATGAATTAAAAGTAAATGTCACTTCCTGAAACTCAGCTCAGTAAACAGAGCTTGGGGAAATATTGCCTTTCGCCTGAGTTACAGCTATCGGAGTCAGGCAACATGGTGCTTTCAGCCCTGGTTCACATTTGGAGAGCCTCACAGTGGCCCTGCCCCCTATGGAGGGGATCACCGGACAGTTCTTTCTCTCCAGCAATTTGTAGATGTGGATGATTATGGGAAATCCACAAACAGCATGTCACAGTCCAGCGTGATCAATAGGATGACACGATAATGGTCCAAAGCAATTCCCTTCTCGCATCCTTGGCTCTTGATTGGATTTGCTTTTAATGGATATGTGTCTGGGCTGGCATTTGCAATGTTTTGTGTGAGATCATTATACTTAATTTCTTATCTAAGATGCTAGTTGGTTCTTGTTCTCACCTTTAATACAGTTCCTCTGTAATGAATTTGTCAGCACCGATAGTTTCCAACATACTGAATCATTTACCTTGCCTGCAATTGCCAAAGTTAATTTTAATATGTATCAAAAATTTTTGAGATTAGAGTATGGCATCTTACTAATCATAAAATAAAACAAGCACAGTGGTTAAGATTGCCACGTGCTCTGTAGCAACTACTAACACGAGACGTGGCTCTGAGACATGCAGCAAACCAGAAATGCATAAGCATCTTAGTTTCATAAGTCACGACTCATGTTCCTGTTCCTGTGTGCCCAGTAAATTCTCACAGATGGTCACGTGCAGCCATTGGAAAGCCAAGAAGCATAGAATCTCTGATCTCAAGACTTCACTGACGAGGAGGCTAGTGTGAATGATAGAGGTGGTGAGTGTTTAGGAAAACAAAGGGAAGGGAACTTCCATTTATTGAGATTTTATCGTGCATTGTTGAAGTGAACACCCTCTGTGCTCTGCCTGGATCCCGCTATGGCCCAGTCACACCAGCTTCTAGTGTCTCTCACTGCTTCGGTAAGAGTTTGCTTCATCTAATGGCCTGCATTTGTGACTCAGCTTGGGATGATGGCTTTGGGGGTTGCTGAAGCCCCTGTGTTCACTAGGGCAGAGAGTGGAAAGTGCCTGAGAGTTTATGGTCACATAAACTGTATCCAGTAGCCAAATTGATTATGAGGGAGGAGGGAAGCCCTGCTCTCTTGTCTTAAGTTGTGGCTGATTCTGAAGCATGATTTGCACAACACAGCTCCTCTCTACAGAATCACACTGAAATCATACCCTTGCTTGGCTTCTCTCCTCTTTCCAGTCTTCCTTCCCCCATGCTTTACCTCCCTTCTCCTGGGAGTACTTCTTTTTTGTTGTTGTTTTTTTATTAATTCTTACCCGAGGATATTTTTCCATTGATTTTATTGATTTTCTTCTCCTTTTTTTTTTTTTTAAGGGAGAGTGGAAGAGAGAGGGAAAGACAGAGAGAAACATTGATGTGAGAGAAACACATCAATTGGTTGGCTCCTGCATACACCCTGACCAGGGCCCAGGCTGGGGAGGAGCCTGCAACCAAGGTACTTGCCCTTGACTGGAATTGAACCTGGGACTCTTTGGTCCACAGGTCAACACTTCAACCACTGAGCCAAACTGGCTAGGACTGAAAGCACTTCTTTAATAAGTCATTTGCCCAGGGATCCTTGTCTCAGTGTCTGCTTGGGACAAGCTGTGTGCTATGCCTCTTGCATATATTATATTACATGCCTTTTACATGGGCTGTATGATATGCCTTTCATCTATACTGCATATTTATTCTATACAACAATTCTAGGAATAAATCAAGGTTCAGAGATTTTAATTAACTTGCCCAGTATCATAGAAGCAATAGTTGGTAGTGGTATGTGTCTATCGAATCCTAGTCTTGTCCTTTTATTACATTTTATACTCAACATAGGCAAGGGGTATGAAATGCATAAATGCTACTTTGGGAATAAATGTATTTGAAGATATATGACTTCTATAAACTAGGCCTCATGCAAATGCTAATTTCTTACCAAGAAGACATAATTTGAGAAGGAAAAAGATAAGCACAGGTTTGTATTCTATGTTTGCTGAAAAAAGAATCAGGCATATCTCTAAAACAAGTCTTAGAAACTGCTACATGGATCAATTCATGCCTATCTTAAAAATAAAATGCTTTAGTTAGAAGTTACCTGATTCACTATAACATGGTCTTTTTTTAGACACAAATCATTGGAAACACTAGATCGATAAAGTCACCCCTGCCCTAACCGATTTGGCTCAGTGGATAGAGCATCGGCCTGCGGACTGAAAGGTCCCAGGTTTGATTCCTGTCAAGGGCATGTACCTTGGTTGCAGGCACATCCCCAGTAGGAGGTGTGCAGGAGGCAACTGATCGATGTTTCTCTCTCATCGATGTTTCTAACTCTCTATCCCTCTCCCTTCCTCTCTGTAAAAAATCAATAAAATTTATTTATTTATTTTTAAAAAGTCACCCTTGCTACCTACCAAGGAAGTTAAGCTTGGCAGAAAATGATGAAGGTCCTGCAAACTTTCAGCTTGGACTGTTTACAGCAAATTAGTTCAAATTCATGGCTTCAAATGAATAGAATTATAGTTGCATTTAGCTTGATCTTTCTCATTAATAACTTCCACAGTGTTTCTACCACATTTAGATTTACAAGGTAGCTCTGAAAAACAAACAAAAAATGCTTTCTACAACTTGCACAATAAAACATTCCTCTTAGGTGGTCATTAAATTTACCCCAAAGATCTCATTATCTTTTGCTTTTTTTTATTGCCTTTAGTGCTCAAGGAACCCAGAGATGCCACAGCTACAGAGCTGTTTATGACTCATACACGAAGCACTGACAACAGTCTCATGAAGATATGACTTCAAGATTGGCCTCCTTCTCCCACTTTCCCGAAGCTTCCTGGTCAGACACACAAATGCTGCCCACTCTGCCTGCTGTGGAAAGGCCTTGACTCCCTCGCCCCAATATCAGGTGGCAGCAATGTGGAGGGTAAAAGTGGTAAAGTTCAAGTCCTACCACACAGTTGGAGGAATGACTTATAATAAACTAAACTCTCAGAAAACAGGATACTAATCTCTAAACCTTAGTTGCACTTATGCAGATTCAACTCATGCACATTAAATGCGAAGCATTTTATAAATATCAACGTTGTGAAGAGAGTACTACTACCTCCCTACTTTACAGATGAGTCTGAGAGTCAGAGCAATTGATAACTCACTCACTCCAGTAAGTGAATGAGCTGAGATTCAAAGTCATGCTCAAGTTCAGTGCCCTAGTTCCTTTATGATGTGCCCTTGGGCTCTGGAGTCCAAAATGGGAAAGGCAGCATCATGGAGGCAAGCCATAGTGAATTATCTAGGTCAGCATCCTCATGTCTGCACTGAGACAGTTTACACAATACAGTCACAATATAACCATCCTCTTTTATTGCATCCACTTTAGGCAGAATGGCCATAGAAGACTGAGAGGGAAGCTTGACATGACAGTCATAGAACCGATACAGCTGCACATATAAGCTTCAAGAGAGAGAAGCAGGAAACATCCTTTAGCCCTAGAGAGACTTACTCACTTAAGGGCCCTTGAGTCCCTTGTAAAGACCTAGTATTTCATTCTATACTGTATCTACTAAACACATTTCTATTGGGTACCTACTATGTGCCAGATCCCTGCCTTCAAAGAATTTACTTTCTAGTAGAAGACACAAAATCAACTAGACCATTTCAGGTTATAACTGCTGTTAAGAAAATAAAATGAGGGAGAGACCAAGATGGCGGCGTAGGTAAACACCGGAGACCGCTGCCGCAAACAACCATTTCAAAAATACAACTAAAAGATGGAACGGACATCACCCAGAACCACAGGAAGGCTGGCTGAAGAGAGACTCTACAACTAGAAGGAAAGAGAACAGCAAACCGAGGCTCAGAGGAGGCGCAGTGTGGAAAATACAAAGGTACCGAGGTGCACGCGAAAGTGGGCTGGTGGCTGAGGGCGCGGTTGTTGTTTTCGGTCAGGAGTGAGTCTCAGACTCTGGGCTCCAGATCCGGGCGAGTCGCTAGGGACCCAAACTCAAACGGGAGAAGCGGGATCCGGCATCAGTTGGAACCTGAGGGCAGCTTTCTCTCCGAGGTTTGCAGTGGCTGCCGGGGTTCTGAGAAGCAGAGCCTCTGGGAACGGGACTGAGAGCGGCCATAACTGCTCCCTCCGCCCGCCCTGTTGATCCCGCCCCGCCCAAACCCTGCGCACAGCCATTTGCCGATCGCCTCAGGCAAAGGCTGGATTAGCGCCTCCCCAGAAGGCAGACGTTTTCTACACAGCTGATTCCTACAGCCAATCGGCCTGGTGGTCAAAGCCCTCTAGTGTTAACTACAACAATTAAGGCTTGGCTAGAACAAGACTGCGCACAAAGACCACAAGGGGGTGCACCAAGAAAGCATAAAAGATGCGGAGACAAAAAAACATGACAGAAATGGAGGATATGGAGCTAAGAATCGCAATTTTGAGGGCTTGCTATAAACTTGTGCAGAGCCTCACGAAAACTAATGAGACCCTCAATGCTACCATAAAGAAATTAGAAAGTAAGCATACACGGACTGAAATAAAGAATATTATACCAAATAGCAGACCAGAGGAGCACAAGAATCAAACCAAAGATTTGACAAAAAACACCCAACTGGAAAAGCAAAATGAAAAAAGAATCCGAAAGTGTGAAGATAGTGTAAGGAGCCTCTGGGACAGCTTCAAGCGCACTAATATCAGAATAATAGGGGTGCCAGAAGATGAGAGACAGCAAGATATTGAAAACCTATTTGAAGAAATAATGGCAGAAAACTTCCCCCACCTGGTGAAAGAAATGGACTTACAGGTCCAAGAAGCAAAGAGAACCCCAAACAAAAGGAATCCAAAGAGGACCACACCAAGACACATCATCATTAAAATGCCAAGAGCAAAAGACAAAGAGAGAATAAAAGCAGCAAGAGAAAGAGACTCAATTACCTACAAGGGAATACCCATACGACTGTCAGCTGATTTCTCAACAGAAACTTTGCAGGCCAGAAGGGAATGGCAAGAAATATTCAAAGTACTGAATACCAAGAACCTACAACCAAGATTACTTTATCCAGCAAAGCTATCATTCAGAATTGAAGGTCAGATAAAGAGCTTCACAGATAAGGAAAAGCTAAAGGACTTCATCACCACTAAACCAGTACTATACGAAATACTGAAAGGTATCCTTTAAGAAGAGGAAGAAGAAAAAGGTAAAGATACAAATTGTGAACAACAAACATGCATCTATCAACAAGTGAATCTAAGAATCAAGTGAATAAATAATCTGATGTACAGAATGAACTGGTGATTACAATGAATCAGGGACATAGAAGGGGAATGGACTGACTATTCTTGGGGGGGTGGGGAAGGGGAATGGGAGATGCGGGAAGAGAACGGACAAAAATCGTGCACCTATGGATGAGGACAGTGGGTGGGGAGTGACGGCGGAGGGTGGGGCGGGAACTGGGAGAAGGGGAGTTATGGGAAAAAAAGAGGAACAAATGTAATCAGAACAATAAAGATTTAATTTAAAACAAAAAAAAAAAAAAGAAAGAAAATAAAATGAGCCCTGGCCTCTGTGGCTCAGTTGGTTGAAGCATTGTCCCATGCACCGAAGGGCCAGGAATTTGATTCCCAGTCAGGGCACATGCCCAGGTTGTGGGTTTGATCCCCAGTCAGGATGCATATGGGAGACAACCAATCACATGGGAGACAACCAATTTCTCTCTCTCTCTCTCCCTCTCTCTCTCTCGCTCTCTCTCTCTCTCCCTTCATTTCTCTCTAAAATAATAAAAACATACCCTTGGGTGAGGAAAAAAAAAGATAATGATACAATGAAGAGTGAAATTGTATTCCTTTTATTTATTCATATGTCTACTTTCTCTAGTAGACTGTAAGATCCTAGGAGTGATATCTTTACTTTTATTTATCGTTACATGCCTGCCATCTAGCATGGTAGTAGATATTCAAGCTACTCACTTGGCACTCATTTAATGAATTAATAGACTCATGGACATAGGAAGCAGTTGTGAAGGAAGTGCTCTGAAGGGTTGCTAGTGGAGCAGAAACGAGGAGCTCAAAGAGAGGCCTACTTTCTCCATTGAAACTGAAGCCACACGCTTTCAGACTTTCCCTCTTGGAAACATTTGGTGTTCCCATAGCAGGAGGCAGACTGTTTACTGTCACATTATCCACTAGGGGCCACTTTCCATGAATACTTTAAAGAGAACAAGGTCGCAACCAGCTATTTCCTAGGAAGGATAAAAGATAATAAAAAAGGAAAATGAATTTAGGGCTTCAGGACTTTGGGGACCTGGGTTTCTTTGTTGGGTTTAGAAGGCAAATTTGCTCACAATATTGCCGCCGATCCTCTTACAGAAGGGAAAATAGTAGCATGTCAAAAGTGCATCTTGATTTTTAACTGCCACTGCATTTTGTAAATTGTCTTTGACTAAATTCAAAGAACTTTCACAATATAATCATACTCTTCTTAATTGCAATGCTACTTTAGGCAGGATATATAAGAAAAACAAGATTTTTTTTTTTTAAGAAACCATACAACTTACACTTCAGCTTAGCTTTGACTCAATCAATATTAGAAGTTACTAGGGACTAGTGAATGAGATTTCAGGCCCCTGAAGATACACAGGATAGCAAGTGTGCAGATGAAAACAACAAGGGAGGCTTTCAAATACCTTATCTAGAAACATATGGTGTTCTTTTTCAAGTAGAAAAATAATTATTTCCCCTTTCACCTATATTTTGGTTAACTTTCTTCATGTGGTAAGATAAATGCATTTTTTAAAACTTTCAGTGGAACTCAATTTTGAAGAACATAAAAATTACCATATAAAACCAGACCAATCAATACTCTACAATCTTTATTTTCTCAGCTTATCTTTTTTAACCCTAATACTCTTTTGTAGCAAGGATTGCTGATAATATAGATGAATATCTGCTGAGATAAAATAAGATTGATCTTGTATAGTGATATAGGGATGACTTCTGATAATATATATGAACATCTGACACATTCTAGATACATCATTGACTCTCAGTGAAATTGAGCCATTTCTTTAGATTCCTCATTGGGCCTGTATATTTCATAAATAACTGGCCCCCTAGAATTATAAGTCATTATGTGCACCATCTCTATTTAATTGCTCTATGGAATATTCTTTCCGAGGTTTCTCAGGCAGTCTCAAACTTAAAAATGTAGCTTCACATTAAAACACACACAAATAACTAGCCATGTAAAGCGATTTCAAAATAAAGTAATAGCATTTGGATTCTGGAGCAGGAAAGACAGAAGGAGGGCCTTCTCAAACACAGAATCAGGTCTCAGGTCCCAGAAGATACACAAACAGGATGAGAAGTGTGCAGATGGAAAAGAGGCTTTCGAATGCCTTGTCCAGAAACATATGGAGTTCATATCTCAAAAAACCCACATCTGGGAAAGATACAAGTGAAAGTGCACACCCTGGGCTCTGTTTGTTGCTGACCACAATTGCAAGCAGATTGGATCTCATCCTAGGAAAATGCAAAGAAGCTCAAAATGACCTTCTGATGATGACAAAATCTAAGCTTTTCTGTCTGCTCGGTAACTAGGAGGAAAACAGCTTTGGAGACATCGTCAAAGCACAAGCAGACAGCACAACTGTAAATATCTGGAGGCAAATCCTATTTATCTAAATAAAACATATTGTGGATTTGACAGCCAATAACTTCCATGACTGAATCAGCATGAAGTAAAGAAAGTGAGAACCATAAGTGGGTTTCATAATAGCCCTGACACTTGCTACTGTGCCCTTAGCTATAAAATACAGACTATGTTCCTAACCATTTTGGGGGGCTGGTGTAAGTATTGGATTAGATGACCCTTATGCAAACAGCAGGCACAGTTCTGGGTCAGGCCAGATGCTCAGTCAACAGCATTCTCCCTTCCCTGCCTCCTTCCTTTGGACATATCTCATGAATGCTCTCGATTAAATCCCATTATTGACCTTGATTAAATGAAGACTGATTCAGTAGGGCTTGGGTGGGGCCTAAGATTCTGCATTTCTAACAAACTTCCAGATGATGGGATGCTGAAGGTCCATGGACCACACTTTGAGTAGCAAAACCCTAGAATATTTTAACCAGTTAACTGCCACACGTCCAAAACAGGAACCATCCCCACATGTCACGATATTTTGAATTTAATTTAAAAAGGTTCACTGCTTGTGTCTACAGACGCTTATACAAGTGGTTAAATGACTCCTAATATTCATGATCTGCTTTGTGTCAAAGTATTTCCTTTCTTCAACTCTTCACTAATTCTGATTCTGCAAGTATAACAAGCTTCAAGCAATTGAAAGAATCACAACCCCAAACTGCTGACAAGTCTGTTTTCTATGCTATTCTCCTCTGGATCCTACTGAGTATAGATTATACAGAAGTTTAGATGAAGGGCACATTTAAGAGCTGTCCTTAGATAATATAGCCAAAATAAGTCATAGCTCTCAAGTGCATATTTTAATTATTGGGTAAATGAAATCATGGAAAAATGCACAGAGAAACCTGAAGGAGAAAAGATGAATAAAGAATAAAAAACACAATTTGCCTTTCAAATGGAAATAATGTCTGTCATTTATAAAGTACTTGCCATGTGCCAGGCATATCATTTTATGAGTAATGAAATACTCTAGAAATGAGTGATTGATTATCTGAGTAATTTGATAAACTTAGCTATTGCCTTTGTTTGGTGCTATATGACATTGCTAGATTTTCCCCCAATGACTGTGAAGTGGTAGGCATTTAAATATGAGAGTGGGAAATTTTAATTTGATATGGTTGACAGGGTTATTTGATGGGGCTGTCACAATGACAGCACATTTCCAATGCATTTATCGGGATTACCTGTGCTGACTGAAATTCAAAAGGCAGTGTAATTCGAATGAAAAGAGTGATATGACACAGCATTATCATGTTTTCTAGTAGGAAAACACTACTATTTGTGCTGAGGAATGTGGAGAATCATGAATGGGAGGTGACAGAGCATATTTAAAAGATCCAGAGTAGCCCAGCCGGCATGGCTCAGTTGTTGAGTGTCGACCTATGAACCAGGAGGTCATTGTTTGATGCCCAGGTTGTGGGCTCCATCCCCAGTGTGGCGGCATGTGGGAGGCAGCTGATCAATGACTCTCTCATCATTGATGTTTCTCTCACTCTCTTTCCATTCTTCTGTGAAATCAACAACAACAATAACAAAATATGTATACAATAGACCAAGTAGAGCAAAGTCACAAAGCCATGGACACGAGCAGAAAGAAGGGCTGAACCACTGGAATATCTTGAGTCCTTGCTATTTTGCTGCAACATCTCATAAAATATGGGTCGTATTCCCTACCCACTTTTGGTCCTGGCCATGTGAAGATGTTAGATGCCTTGTCACTTCTGTTTTAAGCTTCAAAGTCAGAGTGAGAGTAGAAGCAGGTAGGATTTAGACTTAGACTTGACACCAAGTCAGGAAATATTCTGTTTGAAAAGGAGAGGTATTTGAGGGAAAGAGTAACTAATTTAGTAAAGATTAGTTTTATAGATATTTTTACTGAAGCCTGTTTCAAGATGAGACCTGCTGCACCCTGTCCCTGTAAGAGAAGGAGCCCTACAGAACAAAAGATAGAAGGCACACTCTTAGGACTGCCACCTTCTCTATCTGTGAAAATATCGACATAAGTGAATCAACATGTGTGGGGGGTTGGAACTCTAAAGCCACTTCATGTTCAAGGGCAATTGTAATATGTAATAATGATGAATTGCTTTTTTAAGCTACTAAGTTTCTGGTTGATTTGCTATATAGCTATAGATAATTGGGCTACTCCTTCCTGGTGATTAACTCTTGCCTGTCTAACCTCATATCTATAGACTTACCCCTAATTCATACATTCTCTCTAAGGACCTAGGGCTCATTGTTTATCCCATGGATTGAAAATCATGTAAAAAGCCAGTCATTCACTGTAATTATTATTAGTTAAAATGCACTTGTGTGCACACTTTATTACTACACTCATCTCAAAACTCATCTCTATATATCCACTTATTCAGCAGCCAGAGGAGATAGTAGGTGCTTTTATACATTTATTTGTTTAAAAGCATTTTTGTTCCCATTAGCTACAGAACCCTTAACGACAGGTACCCTGTGTGCTTTATCTCCAAGTTGTAGTTACACACCTGAAGTAACCAGCAAATATATGTTTTGCACAAAAGTAAATAAATAAAAATTAAATTGGCAATGTCATATAAACCTGGATATAAATATTTAGGGGGGTGTTCTATATCTTCTTTTACTTTCAAACCATGTGAGGCTACTACACAATCACAATATAATACAAAAGGACTGGACTATGGTGACATCGTTTTAGAATCTTCTTTAAATATAAGAAAATATTTGCAGCAGATGGCCATAATCAATTTAATTTAAATTAATCTACACTAATAAAAGACAAACATGCAAATTGACCGTACCTTCGCTATGCCTTAAGACACGCCCACCATCCAATCAGAGCAACTATATGCAAATTAACCCAACCAAGATGGCGGCCGCAGCCACGGAGCTGGAGCAAGCAGGAGCCTTGGTTGCCCCAATGATGGAGGAAGCCAACTTCCTGCTTGCCGCGGCTGGCTCTGAGCTCCACTCAAACAACAAAGTTTCAATTATAGAAGGTAAATGAACCCCAGATACCTGCTTTCAGCTGGCTGTGGCCATGGAGCTGAAGCGAGCAGGAGGCTTTCCCTCCCACCCACCCTGGCTGGCTGTGAGCTCCACTCAAGGCTACAAAGTTTCAATTATAGAAGGTAAATAAATCCTAGAAGAAAAAAAGAAAAAAAAGGAGAGGCTGGGAGCTTCCATTGCGGGCTTGGCCAGCCTGAAAACGGCCCTCAGCCCCTCACCCAGACTGGCCAGACACCCCAGTGGGGACCCCTCCACCTTAAAGGGGGTGTTGCCAGCCTGAACACAGCCATCAGCCCCTCACCCAGGCTGGCCAAACCTCCATGGGGTGAGGGTCCCCACTGGGAGGGGCCTTGACCAGTCTGGCAACAGCCATCAGCCCCTCACCCAGACTGGCCAGGCACCCCAGTGGGGACCCCTACCCTGAAGGGGGTGTGACCAGCTGCAAACAGCCATCAGCCCCTCACCCAGGCTGGCCAGGCACCCCAGTAGGACCCCCACCCTGATCTGGAACACCCTTCAGGGCAAATCAGCCGGCCCCACCCATGCACCAGGCCTCTATCCTCTATAATAAAAGGGTAATATGCAAACTGACCCTAACAGCAGAATGACTGGGAATGACTGGTCACTATGACACACACTGACCACCAGAGGGCAGACGCTCAATGCAGGAGCTTCCCCCTGGTGGTCAGTGAGCTCCCACATGGGGGAGCTCTGCTCAGCCACAAGCCAGGCTCATGGCTGCCAGTACAGCGGTGGTGGTGGGAGCCTCTCCCACCTCCTCAGCAGCGCTAAGGATGTCTGACTGCAGCTTAGGCCTGCTCCCCGCTGGCAAGAGGACATCCCCTGAGGGCTCCCAGGCTGCCAGAGGGATGTCTGATTGCCAGCTTAGGCCCAATCCCCCAGGGAGCGGGTCTAAGCCAGCAGGTGGTCATCCCCCAAGGGGTCCTAGACTTCGAGAGGGCACAGGCCCAGCTGAGGGACCCCCCCCTCCCCGAGAGCACAAATTTTTGTGCACCGGGCCTCTAGTATAAAATAATTGAGGAGAAAATTTCCCCTCCTCATTCCAAAATAATATCTCTTTGGCTACTAAGCAAAAATATGTAAACATTTATCTAATACGTTAGAAACCAACATATCTAAATAAATGTGGGAATGTTAAATCAAAGCAAAGTCCTCATAGGAAAGGACTGAAACAAAAAGATCATATCAGGCAAGAAGCATGTATTTCCAGGAATGTTCTCATAATAGAAATCTGTTTTTACAAACTAAATGAAACCTGCAGTTGTACACTTCTGTAATCCACTTTCAAAAATATGCATTATCACATTAAGAAAAATCTGGTAGTTTATCCAATCAAGTAAACACTGATTAAGAATTAAAAGTGTTCATAGCAATAACCGACATTTTTCTTTGGATGGTCACTCAGATTCAAAAAATACCAAACTTACTTCAAGACATTCTAATTAGGCAAAACTACTTGGTAAATTGAACAGTTGGAGATCAGAAGCATGCATCCAATTAAGAATGTCTTGGGTTGATTTTCTTTTTCTTACCTCTTCTGTTTTCTAGAATTCACTTCCCATGCAGTACCCCATTGAAGAGAGTTGTATCCAAACCCAGCTCATCTTTAGAGTTTTTGACCCCAAAACTTAATTTTGCATACAATCTTTAACTTATGAAAGTATTGAGCTTCTACTAAAACTTGAGCGTGTGCCGTATATTGTAAAAAAAGGCTTTTTGTACTGACATAGTGTTATGAATTGAATGCTTGTGTCTTCCCAAAATTCCATGTTGAGGCCCTAACCCCCAATGTAATAATATTAGGATGTGGGCCTTTGGGACATAATTAGATTCAGAGAAGGGTGGGATCCTCATAATAGGGTTAGTGCCTTTATAAGAAGAGACCACAGAACTTCTCTCTCTCTCTCTCTCTCTCTCTCTCTCTCTCTCTCTCTCTGCCATCCCCATCATGTAAGAGTACAAGAAGGTAGGCAGGCATCTGGAGGCAAGAAAAGGCCTCTCATCAGAGTTTGACCAGATTAGCACTCTGATGACAAACTTTCTGGGCTCTAGAAGTATAAGAAATAAATGTTTATGGTTTAAGCCAGCCAGTCTGAGGTATGGTTGTACCAGCCCAAGTTAAGACATACAATATCTAGGTAGTGACTTATACATGGTAGATTTTTAGCCAAGTTATTGCTTGGCTATTCATTTTTACATGTAATGCAACTAGTCATAAATTATTAACAGTATATTTCTGCATTCACAGTGTGGATGCTGCTGCTGTTGCCATTGGGCATCTGTAGGGGGACCCATTAAGGACCAACAATACTTTGTACTCTTTGTCTACATTGCCAACCTCCATGTAGAATGTCCTTAGCAATTCAAAAGGAGCCAGTTCTTCTTTGAGGTAGATTTTTCAATCACTTTTTTGTATTTATTTTAAAAAGCACTTGTAATACCTTTTGTTGTTCATCATTCATGAAGAAAGCCTTTGTTAGTCTAAAATGTAGCTGTAACAATTGTTTGCCAAAAAAAAAAAATCCTATCTAATAATAGACAAACATGGTAATTGACCGTACCTTCGCTATGCCTCCCATTGGCTAATCAGCGTGATATGCAAATTAACCACCAACAAAGATGGCGGCTAATTTGCATACTGCAGGCAGGGCAGGCCAGCGCAAGCCGCCATCCAGGCCTCCATATGCCACCTAAGCCCTGCCCCCAGCCGGGACCCCCGTGTGCGGCCCTGTGCGGCGGGGCTTGGTGGTGAGATTGGCTGGAGGAAGCCCTATTCTTGCAGGGAATATTCCTGCAATGGGCTTCTAGTAAATAATAATAATAAAACCACTCAACACAATGCTTTTAAACCTTATTTGATTTCCTCATATTTTTTCTTTTTTTACAGAGAGGAAGGGAGAGGGATAGAGAGTTAGAAACATCAATGATAGAGAAACATCGATCAGCTGCCTCCTGCACACCCCCTACTGGGGATATGCCCGCAACCAAGGTACATGCCTTTGACTGGAATCAAACCTGGGACCCTTCAGTCCACAGGCAGATGCTCTATCCACTGAGCCAAACCGGTTAGGGCTGATTTCCTCATATTTTTTCCCCAAAGAGTGAATGTGGACTTAAATCCATTTTTCCTAAGAAAGAATTAATCATTGTTTTTCATAATTATAATCAGTAAGAGTCGAACAATAGCATCTCGGCTTGAAAGAGACTTTTACTACAAGGTTGAAATTAACTTTCACTTCTTTTTAAGTGGTTCCAAAATAACTCATAGCCTAGGGTTATCTTGGTTGTGAGAATTATCTGTTTCATTAGCTCTCTTAGGCTATATTTCACAGGAAAATTCTCCTGACTTACTAATGCATTTCAATCCATTATTTGGAAAGCACTGGATAAGAATTACAATGATAACAACTGAAGCATATGAAGACGCTGGAAACTGAGGTTCTCATTATTATAGCATGTTGGTTATCTGTATCCCATTCAATCGCATATTTTAAACGTGTCACATTGACTTCCAAACAAGAGAAAATTAAAGAGTTTTAATCACATGCTATTTAAACTTATTGTGATAATACTTTATATTCAGAGACATTGAAAAGATAAGCTGAAGAATGGAAAAGAGATAAAAGTATGCATAAAGACCGTTAATGCTTGGTAGGCATGTAGCTTAGGGCACAATTCTACAACCTGAGGTATAAAAATAAAAACCAGCACAATTCTACAACCTGAGGTATAAAAATAAAAACTGACCTAGACCCTCTGTCTTTCTTCTAGCTGACTAATTAGGGATTAGCAAGGTAGTAAAGAGAAAAGATACCAATTTTCGCTGTCCAATCAGGAAACATACCTTGGGGCAGTGTGTAGTGAGTCTAAAGCAGTGGTTCTCAACCTTCTGGCCCTTTAAATACAGTTCCTCATGTTGTGACCCAACCATAAAATTATTTTTGTTGCTACTTCATAACAGTAATGTTGCTACTGTTATGAGTCCTTATGTAAATATCTGATATGCAGGATGGTCTTAGGCGACCCCAGTGAGAGGGTCATTCAACCGCCAAAGGGGTTGCGACCCACAGGTTGAGAACCGCTGGTCTAAAGATTGGTGGTCCGGAATAACAGAGGAAAAGAAGACCTAACTGAACAAGAGGAAAATGTATGGTCATTGTTCCCAACTCCATCTCTTGCAAGTGATGGACAATGGGCTGATACACCTGTGAATGTTCAGAAATTAAATGGGCAGCACAGCAGTGTCAATGGAGTCAAGCTCCAGAGTTGGGCACATATGGGCTCCTAAGCCTGTTCTACAGGGTATTATTTTTGTCCATGAGCATATCACTTACTCCTTCTAAACTTCAGTTTCTTCACTTACCTGTAATTCTAAAAATAGTGGTACTGGCCTCATAGCACTAGGAATATTAAATGAAATAATTGAAGGGTTGAGCACAATGCCCAATTCCTGACAGCTTGGCATTTACCAAGCCCTCATGGAGTCCAATCATCATGCTCAAATATATATAAGTAATGTGTGTGGGGGCTTTATCAATCTTTTGAAAAGCTCAGTTGGCTAAACATTTTCCCCCCATAATAAGCTATTTCCTAACACTGGGTATTTGAATTCCAGTTTCTTAGCGTTCTGTTCAGGTATTATAAGTGCGTGCAAAAACTTTTACATTAATAAATGAGAACATTGACTGAATGCATTCCCAGAAAGATTCAGGTAATTATTCTAACAATTGGTTTACCCCCAGATTTGAGCTGATTGATAACAGGCTTAAAAGAGTTAGATGCATAATATATATCAACTGAATAATTGACTGACTAAGAAAGATTTTTTTAGTAGACAATATTTTGTGGCTCAACTCAGAATTATCTCTCTACACAAAATTAAGAACCCAATTTACTGTTTTATTTTTGGAGAAGCCATGTGCATCTGACTGGATGCTGAGAAATAGCTCCAATAAGACAAACAAGGTCAGAGCATTGGTCAATTAAAGGGAATGCTTGTTGCACAGACAATTAGGCTTCTACCAAACAATTTGTACTCTCCTGTCTAGTGCAGAGTAAAGCTAAGAAGTGGCTATCTAGCCAAGAACTTATTGCCTGCACTTCTTACATATAAAAGGTCCTGTGAATAGGATGTTTATGAGCATAAGTGGTTATAAAGCATGTAAGTCAGACATAAAAGGACAAAAATTATATGTTTGCTTATATGTGGATTGTAAAAGAAAAAAGTAATAAACAAGTAAAACAAAACAAACTAACAAGTACAGACACAGGTTGGTGGTTACCAGATGGGAGTGGGATGGGAGGAAGGAGAAAAGGGTGAAGGGGGTCAAATATATAGTGATAGATGGTGACTGGACTTTTGGTGGTGAGCACATAATAGAGTATACAGATATCAAATTATACTGTTGTACACCTGAAATGTATGTAATGTTATTAACCAATGTTACCTGAATAAAAAAAGAAAATCCTGTATAATAAAAGGGTAATATGTAAATCAACTGAACGGCAGAATGACCAGTCGCTATGATGCACACTGACCACCAGGGGAAAGACGCTAAATGCAGGAGCTGCCCCCAGCCCGCAGGCCCTGATCAGGACCAACCTCTTAGTCCTTTCCCTTGGCCGGCAGGCTCCAATAACCCAATGGGGAACGGGGAACTGGGGGTGGGTGGTGGCAGACGTGGATGGTGCCAGACCAAGGCCCCAGCCCAACACACAGAGGGTGAGTGGTGGCAGGTCGGGGCTGGAGTGTGGGCGGGAACGGCCAACCTCTTGGTCCCAACTCCCAGCCAGCAGGCTCCGATTGCCCAATGTCCAACAGGGAGCCAGGGGTGGGTGGCGGTGGGGGGTGGGGCTGGCTGCCGGCAGCCGGGGAAGATGGCCCTGATTGCAGGCCCAACTTAGGGACCATAACGATGCACGAATTTTGTGCACCAGGCCTCTAGTAAAGTATAAGCATGGGGAATGTTTTCACTTTCTTTCCCCTCACATACAAAGATTAGTTAAAAACTGAATCCTGAGAGATGGCAAAGCAATAGATAAAAGGAGATTGAGCCCTTAAGCATGGCCTTGAACGAAAACTGCTCATTAATCAGAAAGATCTGTTCAGACTTTACAGGATTGAGAAATCTCCACCTATTTGTGTATTTATTTGTTACAGCATCTTAAGTTTGAGTTGAGGGTAAGAATTTCTTATGGAAAGGTGGATAAAGTATGTTAATTGTTTCCAATATAACCGGCTATCAAAAAATAAACATATTTAAAAATAATTGAATAGAATTTAACATTTCCTCAGAAAGGCAAATTAAATTTATAAAAGAATGATACTAGATCTTAGGTTGTAAGTGGATGGATGAGTGATGGACACTGGAATTTTGATAATCTAAAAATACATTCAGAGATTTAAACACATCTTGTGGGATTCTGTCAATGATTATTAAAGGAGAGAGCATCACATTTATTCAATGTGTTTGACTAGTTCTGGATCCTTCCATTTGAAAAAAATGGTTAACAAATAGTTTATTGACTTATACTATGTATTCATAATTTTTTTTTATGCTACAGAATTTTAAATATGTTTTTAATTGATTTCAGAGAGAGGAAGGGAGAGAGAGATAGAAACACCAATGATGAGAGAGAATAATTTATTGGCTGCTTCTTACACACCCCCTACTGGGGATTGTGCCTGCATCCCAGGCACGTGCCCTTGAACAGGAATTGATCTGTGACCTCCTGGTTCAACTCTCAACCACTGAGCACACCAGCCTGGCATATGCTACAGTATTTTTAAAATATTATTATAATGATATGATATAAACAAAGGTGCTTAGTCCTGAGTCTGACAAATTTAAAACAAGGTCATGAGTCAGTTTCAACCATATTAACAAGAGTCAAATCTTCAGGGATGGGAAAGCAACAGATAGATGGAACCTAGGTATATATATGACCTCATATAACAGAGGTTATTGATCACTCTGGACTCCTGCCTACTTCTAAATTATTATCACATGGGATAAATTAAATTACATTTTCTTTGATTCAAGTGTATTTTAGGGTCTTTTGGTGACAGGAGCTTAATCTATGTACAAGTGTTAAGGGCTAAATTCTGTTCCTCCAAAATTCATATGTTCAAACTAACCCTAGAATGTCAGTGTATTCAGAGGCAAGACCTTTAAAGAGGTGATTAAGGTGAAATGAAATCATTAGAGTGGAACCTAATGCAAAATGACTGGTGTCCTTCTAAGAAGAGTAGATTAATGCACAGGCAACACAGACAAATGGATGACTAGGTGAGGACTCAACATTTAGAAGCTAAGGAGAGATGCCTAAGAAGAAATCAAACCTACAGACACCTTGATCTTGAACTCCCAGAACTGTGAGAAAATAAATTTCTGTTCTTTAAGTCACTCATCTGTGGTATTTTGTTATGGCAGCCCTAGCAGATTAATACAAGGAGTAATACACCACCCATCCATTCATTTAACCTTTACTTACCACTTATTCTATGACATGCCCTGTGTTAACTGATGTAGGTGACAAGGCAGTTCAAATCATCTTATGTCCTCAGGAAAATAACACACACCTGGATAGAAAACATTTCCTTTAATTATATGTAAATTGATTCCTTTTTAGGGAATATGTGATATAAATAAAATACGTTCCATAAATTATGGATTGAATTGTGTTCCCCTCAAATTCATATGTTGAAATCTTAGCCTCTGGTGTTTCAGAATGTGATCTTATTTGCGAACATAGTTGTTGCATATCTAATTACTTAAGATGAAGTCATATTGGACTAAGGAAGGTCCCTAATCTGATACGAGTGAGTGGTGTCCTTATAAAAAGGAGATATTTGGACACAGAGACAAGCAAGCATAGAGAGAATGTTCCATGAAGACAGAGGGAGAACAGCATATATTTAGGAATGCATGAGGCTAGCTAGCAGAAGCTGGGAGAGGCATGGAACAGATCCTCCCTCACAGCTCTCAGGAAGAACCAACCTTCCTGACACGGTGCTATTGGATTTAGGACCTCCAGAGCTGTGAGAAAATACATTTCTGTTGCTCATGCCACCAGTTTTTGAAACTTTGTTATGGCAGCTTTAGCAAACAAACACATCACCCATTACACAATAGAGGTTAAATATTTTAAGTTCTGGAATCAGTAAACAAATGCCCTGTTTGATAGTTGGAGCTAGGGAAGTAAGCCACT
Organism: Myotis yumanensis; assembly: GCF_028538775.1. Taxonomy (NCBI): domain Eukaryota; kingdom Metazoa; phylum Chordata; class Mammalia; order Chiroptera; family Vespertilionidae; genus Myotis; species Myotis yumanensis. The sequence continues at coordinate 228,973,673 of NW_027223752.1, read as the reverse complement.
GCCAATAATTACACTATTTATTTCCCTTTATCTACCATTCACCAATGTACCCCTTATTCTTTCAACCAATGCGTATTGAGTATTTTCATCCGTATCTTTACATTATGCTATAGAGATTGTGATAAATACCACCGAGCAAGAGATGCCAATCTCAGATTTCAGTATGATGCAATTCTTAGAGAGACATGGAACAAGGACCTGAGGCTGATTTATTTCCCCAAATTTAAATTGCTTAAATCCCATCAGACAAAGTGGAATAAATTCTGAAGGTAATAGCACCTTTAAATCACATTGAGGGACAAGAAAACCAAAGAGACCAGATAGGCTTTGCTAACTTAAATCACAGAATTAAGTAACTATATCAGTGGGCCACTATGATGCTCAGAAGAGAAGATTTATAAAGAAAATTCAACTCTTGGTTGACTAGTGATGGAATTGTTGAATAAAATATATGATATTGTTCAGACCTACTTTTACCCAAAATCCAGGATTTTAAGAAAGAATAACCTGGTTCTGGGAAATAAAGTCTAGGCTACTTAAAAGAGGATAAACAATAAAAAGTTCAAATACTTTGAAAAAAAAACTTCTAAAATACATAATATTTTTGGGGAAAGGGAGGATAAAATTGCATTATTCATGTGTGATGTTCTTGATCAAGTGACCCTTGAGTCTACAACAATATGAAATATTTTTAATCTTCACACAAACTGAAAACCTGTATCCAAGTGTCAATGTCAAGGCAACTGTTTGTGTTTAAAGTTCTACAAGTTTAAAGATTTATACCAACATAGTGTTAGAAAACTGTGATGTAATGAAAGCTTGGACATAATTAATTCCTAAACTGTATACTTCTTCACATTCCTTTACAAGGATTGTCAGGAAACTAGTAATTGTTTTCTCCTCTCACTATCCTACCATTTCATACTGACAGCCCATCATCATGGGAATTTACTATCACATTACTGCTTTGCACTCTTGAATACCAACATTTCCAAGCTGCAATCAGATACGATGACAGGAAATGTGGCTTTTAGTTAGTGATTTATGTCTCTGCTTTGAAAAAAAAATGTTATTTTAAATATATTTCAATGACAAGTGACCTCCAGACTTTTTGTTGAAGCACTCAAGAGGGATGCTTTATGATTACTGATCAATAAAATAGTGCTTTGGCATTTTTATGTCCCTCCCTCACCCCGAAAATGCTACAATAGTAGGTTCTAATGATTAACAGCAGTATGTACTGGTACATTGGTGTATGCCTTAGCTCTTCTGTTAACTAGTTCTGTGGATTAGGTAAGTGGTTTGCCTTCTTATGCTAGAGCTGTCTCAGCTACAAAATGGGATCCTTAAGAGTATTTGCCTCTGAAGGTGTTTGGAAAAACTGAATAATAAAATCCATGGGAGCCCTAACCGGTTTGGCTCAGTGGATAGAGCGTTGGCCTGTGGACTCAAGAGTCCCAGTTCAATTCTGGTCAAGGGCATGCACTTTGGTTGCAGACATATACCCAGTAGGGAGTGTGCAGAAGGCAGCTGATTGATGTTTCTCTCTCATCGATGTTTCTAACTCTCTATCCCTCTTCCTCCCTCTCTGTAAAAAAAAAAATCAATAAGATATATTTTTTAAAAATCCATGGGATACTTTGATGGAGGGAACATCAAGTGAGTACTCAATACTTTTATTTGATGTTGTTATAATGAGTACTTGTGGGGCACCACTCAGGCGACAGGCATTGGGGTGAGGACATAAAGGTAAGGAAGTCATACCTCTCTCAGACCTTCACAAACTGTTGGGAAGCAAACAGGAGGTGGCATAGGTGAAAGTACTTTGAAGAATAAAAAACTCTATGTAAATACCAGAATGATGTGTTAAATAAGCAATTGCCAGTGTCCTCAGAAGTAATTTAATGTGAAACTGTGAGTTGGCATCACTCATTAGAATATTGCGACTTTTATTTAAAAACTATACTGCTAGTATTTTAATCCCAAATACGTTGGCACATAACATATGTTTACAAGTGTCCACTCTGTCCTGGGCAATCACTTCTCAGACTTTGTAGCTGGCTAATATTTTGTTTCTGAAGCACATAGTTACACATAAATTATTAAGCTATTTATAAATATGAAATGTTATTGTCAGCACCACTGTTATTACTCAAATAGTTCTGAGTATTCTCTTTTCCCAGCAAAATGAAAAGCAACAACAACAACAACAAAAACCCACACAACTTTTAGGAGAAAAATATCAGCAATCATAGTTGTAGGCTATGAAAACTTATCTAATACATTTAAAAGATTATTTGTAAGGCTGTGTTATTACATACACAGGGCATAATAAAGAATTGCATGTAATTACATAAATCAGTTATGAGATTTCTTTTGCTGGAAACTTTCAAACTGAAATTTATTATTCAATGTAGTTTAGAGATACAACATGAAAAATAGGGTCAATTTTATTTCAACATGAAACATCTATTCCTATCAGGCCAGTCCCCTAAATATAACCCATGCCTGTCATTCCCCTTCATTCCTCCTACCCATTTTTCCGGTTCCTACCAATATTATCACCTCCCCCGTGAATTTTCCCTGACAATTCCAGCCCACTCCACTCTCAACTTTTCTGAAATAGTATTGCTCTTGTAAGAGCCTGTACCACAAAATTCGGCACTTAATTATATATTGCCTTGTATTATTTTCTATTTGTGTCATGAACATCTTCTCTCCCATGCCATATTATAACTTCTCAGCAAAGGACCTATTCTCATGCCTTTCTGTTTCTCCTTCAGCATTTAAAAATATGGGCATATGATAGATACTCAATAATTCATTGACTAAATGACTTTTCTAGGCTTGTTATAACTTTTAGCTCTATAATATTAAAAAGTTCAGAGAAAAAGAAGATCAAAGATGCTTATATTAATTATTTCAAATGATGAAATCATTCATATCTTGATGACAAGGTAAACAGTAATGGTGAATGAAAGGTCCATCCTAAATAGCTCGCATACATTTTGAGTTTTGGAGTGTTATCACTACCTACAGAGTATTTGGGTTTGATTCCACCCTTTACTTGTGTTGATATCAACCCCTTGGTACCTATTGCCTCAAAGTAAACCAAGGTGTTCTGAAACCTAAATTTGTGATAAAGCTTTATTCTGCTTCACACATGTATTGGCTACAGGCAGGGTTAGCATAAGAGACTTTTGTTAGAAAGTTTCTGATTCTTATAAAATTCTATAAAGTACTTTTATCTCAATTTAATAAAAAGTAAATATCTTTGAGGAAGTTACCACTGGGATCTTGGAAATCATCTAGCCTAGCCTTCTCATCTACAGGCCGGTTATATAAGAACTAGAGGCCTGGTGCACGGATTCTTGCACAGGTGGGGGTGTGGCCTGCAGGGATTGGCCCGCTGTGGGAGCACCACTGATTCTGGTCAGCTGAGCAGCTGTGGACCTGCCCTCTGAGCAGCTGCTGAATGAGGAAATTAGTCTGAGCTGATATTTCAGGGTAATATCTTGGGTAAAGGCATGTTCTGTGTTCTGGAGGAACCTGGCAAACAGCTTTGTACCCCAAAGCCACTCGGTGAATGTCCTAGATGTGTGATGCCAGGTCAGTAACACCATCGGGGATGTTCAGGGCTTCTGTGCTCCAGGATCCTTAGCCATCAGGACAGCCTCCCCAGGGAGCCACAGTCACGTCCCCTCTTGCCATCCGCCTATGCCAGCTCCCCGTGCTCTTTCTATAACACACCTTAAAGGGCCTGCATCAGCTGGTGGGGTCTGGCCAGAGTCTGGACTGCCTTAGGTATTTGATAGGTGCAGAGACTCTGCCTCACCCTGGGCCTGCTAGCGGCTGCTCCCACTGTGGGAGCAGCCACTCATCCTGGTCAGCCAAGCGATGCTCCCACTGTGGGAGTGCACTGACCACTGGGGGGCAGCTCCTGCATTGAGCTCCTGCCCCTTAGTGGTCAGTGCACATCATAGCGACTGGTTGACTGGTCGTTCTGCCATTCAGTCGCTAGGCTTTTATATATATAGATGGCTTACTATCACAAGGGTCTCTTTATCAGTTCATAAAATGGTCAAAATATAGTGGGTTTTTTTTTGTTGTTGTTTGTTTGTTTTTATTACTTTAGTCCTTTATCTTCTAATATTTAGAAAAGCCTCCAAGCCCCAATTCATGTTTTATAATCGAAGTGTCCTAAATTAAAACTCCAGATTTGTTGCTTATTAGTTATGTTCACATATTTAAAATCAGGTGGGAGAATAATTGTATTTCATTTAAAGATAGTTTTAGAGAGATTTAGAGATACTAATTTATTTGAACACCTCTTTGGTAATCCATGAACTGCCCTATTTTCAATTTTGCCAAGCCAGATTGCTTTTCCCTTAATAAAGACTTGTCTTTCTTCTCACTAAATCTAAACTCATGTTCTATGTGGTAAGCAGAATAATAGATCTCTAATGATGTCCAGGTAGCAGTTCCCAAACCAGTTCAAGTGTCACTTCTTCAATAACAGTGCTTACTTCCTCCCTGCCGTTTCTGGATTGTAAGATTTCTATTCCCTAAATCAACATAGGACCTTTCTTTACAATTTATTATTGCACTTAGCACATTAATATTTATTTTATAATATTCATCCATGTTGATAATGGTCTCTTCTAAATTATAAGATCTTGTAGAGTTACCAATAGGTGCTCTACTTGTTTCTCTTAATCATTTTATTTATTTTAATCTTATCATTCCTATAGTTTTGGGGTCAATGTTTTATATATTATAGGTGCTCAATAAATATATTTTGAGCTACCAATGGTGTTTTCCACTTACGCCAATTTTAAGAAACAAATTCACCCACATTCAGCAAAACAACAATCCTAGAAAATATTAACCAAAGCCTAAAGAGTGTCACTAAATTCATAGAAAATATTCTCTGCAAGGGTTCAGTGGGGTTCAGGCATATTTTTCACTTTCAACCCTGATTTAAATTACCTGCCATAGCAAGTATGGTTTGAAAAAATTATTAGTTCATAAAGTCTGTTTTCTACAGACTTTGAAGGTTCTTTTTGATTAGGCAGCATGACACATTGTGGGGACTGAATTTTAGGTCTGTGCAAACACTTGACTGAAGTTTGCATGTCTGAATGTCTCAATTTATAGGACCTCTCCATTAAGGTTATAATGTACTAGAGGGCCAGTACACAACTTCATGCACAGGTGGGGTCCTTCGGGGTGGCCTGTGGGGATCAGGCTGAAACCCACAGTCCAACGCCGCCTGCAGCTCCTACCTGCTGCTCCTGCTCATCCTGGCCCCACTGTGCCTGCCGCTGGCTTGCGTTCAATCAGTCCCAATCGGGAGAGGCTTGTGCCACCACAGCAGTGCTCGCCAGCTGTGAGCCCTGTGTCTGGTGCCCTCCTGAGGGGAGTGGCCTGCAGGATCAGGACGAAACTGGCTCTCCAACATTCCCCGAGGGGTCCTGGATTGCGAGAGGGTGCAGGCCAGGCCAAGGGGCTCCACAAGTGCACTATCAGGGCCAGGGAGAGACCTTGGGAGGGCTCCAGGGCATGTCCGGCCCATCTTGCTCAGTCCTGATAGGCTGGACCCCACCAGCAAGCTAACCTACAAGTTGGAGTGTCTGCCCCCTGGTGGTCAGTGCACATCATAGCGACTGGTTGACTTGTCAACTGTCTGCCCCCTGGTGGTCAGTGCACATCATAGCAAGCGGTTGAGTGCATATCATCAACATATTACGCTTTGATTGGTTGAACAGTAGACTGGTCACCAGGCAATTAGGATATTAGGCTTTCATTATATAGGATGGCTATAAAGTTGATTTCACAGTGTTTTCTGATGACAATGGTCAGCTGATTAGTATTTTAGAAATAAAGTACAAATGTAATTACCATAGGAATCAATATTTTTTTTAAAAATTATTGATTAATTTTAGAGAAGGAGAGGAAGGGAAATAGAAGGAAAGAGAGAATTTTTTGGTTTCACTTACTTATGCATTCATTGGTTGATTCCTGTTTATGCTTTGATTGGGGATAGAACCTGAAACCTTGGTGTATTGGGATGATACTCTAGCCAACTGAGCTACATGGCCAGGGCCAGGAATCAATATTTTAAGTTCTAAAAATAATATCCTAATTAGTAGTTATGTGCATTTTTTGGATACATCTGCAGTTAATCTCAAAATATTAATAATTGTTGTGGGGTTAGTATATCCTACCAATGGCAGAAGAAATGAAATCTGATTAAGGTAAACTGACATTAACCTTGGTAGTATTTTTTGAAATTGTTCCCAAATAGACCCATTTTTAAAAAAAATTATGGAAGAAAGTTTTATACACACACACACACACACACACACACACACACACACACACACACATATATATGAAAGCCTAAGCGACCAGTTGACTGGACAACCAGATGACCAGCTGGTAGCTATGATGTGCACTGACCACCAGGGGGCAGGCGCTCAACGCAGAAGCTGTCCCCTAGTGGTCAGTGTGCTCCCACAGCAGGAGCGCTGCTCAGCTGACCAACTGGCGCCAAACACTGGGCTCATGTCTGGTGAGCACAGCTACGGCCGTGTGAGCCTCTCCCACTTCCGTGACAGTGCTACTGAGTGGCAGCAGCAGCTGGCGCAGTAGGGCCAGGCTGAGTGGGAGCACCTCCCCAGCCCCCTGCTGCTTCGGGCACTATTACATCCCCAAGGGGTCCCGGATTGTGAGAGGGCACAGGCAGGCCAGGCTGAGGGACCCCACTAGTGCAAGAATTTGTGCACTGGGACTCTGGTTTATCAATAAAAGGGAAAGTTAAATCTTCTTTAAAAAGTATAAATTTTTATTTAGTGGCTCTAATAAGAATGTTAATTCACATTGTTTTGCTTTTTTGTCATTACTTTGAAATTTCAATATAATAGTTGTAATTTAATTACATGATACAAAAACAAGTCTTTCCAGACCCCATAGTCATGCTATGCTGAGAGAAGAGCAATTGATTCTGTTGAACAATGCACTGACTTTTCAGAAGATAATTTTTTTTATGTAAAACAGAATAACTCAATAGCTCATACATTAAAATGTTGAAGACTCTTTGAAAATAGCATTTTAATGAAGGATCATGTCTTCAGCTTGCAAACTTTTCAAAGCACTATGTCAAATGAAGAGATAAATCTACCCTTCTGATGTCACTAATCACACTGAAAAAGTAATTCTCCTTTGAAAAGCAGATGGCAGATGCTTTCATGGACAAGCAGCCTACTCTTCAGAAGTTGTGAATTGATATGTTAATGCAGAAACTGTCTTTCTCAGATTGGCTCAGCCTTTGGTGTGAGTGAATTTTTAAAATTTCTTTTTCCTTGTGTTAGAAATAACTGTAATGGTTTTTCCTCATGCTGACTTTTAAGTATTTAAAGGAAAACAACAGTTGATAGCTCATCAAGGCCTATAAGACTCCCCTAAGAATTAACATTAGTAAAAAAAACACTTCCATTTCCAGTGAGGGTGTCATTAGGGGCACTTAAGCAATGAAAGCTACTAGGAGCTACAAACACTTTGGAGAATTTCTGTAAGCACTTTGATATACCCTTTGCCCCATATTTTACAATGATCTATCACTCAAAGAGCAACCTCATTAACAGATCATTTGGGTTATCAAGAGTTTTGATGGACTCAAGCCTCTGTAATAGTCTAACCCAGTGGTTGGCAAACTGCGGCTCATGAGCCACATGCGGTTCTTTGGCCCCTTGAGTGTGGCTCTTCCACAAAATACCATGTGCGGACGCGCACATACAGTGCGATTGAAACTTCGTGGCCCATGCGCAGAAGTCGGTATTTTGTGGAAGAGCCACACTCAAGGGGCCAAAGAGCTGCACGTGGCTCGTGAGCCGCAGTTTGCTGACCACTGGTCTAACCGAACAACTTGCTTTATTATAACAACAGCACAAACATCTGCCTCACAGAGTAGTCTAACTTCCTCTTCTCCTGTATACCACTGGGATTTTCAGTGTTGGGGGCAAAAGGCAGAAGAAATAAAGTCTTACAAGAAAAAAAAATGTTATAGAAGACCATTATCAGAAATAAACAAATGATGACCAATGGATTAAGCTAATGCTACTAATTCAATTAGAGCTGAAGAGGATGACTCTTAACCTGGTCTCCCCAGAACAAAAATGTGCTCAAGGAGAGGCAGAGAAGGCTGCAGAAGTAGATGTGGTTCAACTTAATATACAGAATACATAGATTTAATGTTGATATTATCTATTTATAAGATATAGCTGTCATGTACTATAGATGAAATGTATTTAATTATATATAATCTATACTTAATCCTGTGGGAAACAAAAAGCCAGCAGTGATGAATTTTTCTCATTATTCTCTTTATGTACTCATGTGTTTTAGTAGAGGAGTTAATATTTGGATTGAGTTTGCAGAAAGTTTATGTTCAGAATAAACTGCCAGGAACAATTCTATAGGAAGAGGGTTCTCTGGAGAGGCTATTTTGTACTAGAATCCAAATAGGGGCAGAAAGTGGAGCCATAACACCGGCAATGGAAAGAAGGGAATATATGTTCTACAAAAAATGGATGAAATGAAATGATATTCAAATATTTGACAGCTGGTCCTTCAGGCACTGACTATTCAGAATGGACATCAACTGAAAAAGCCCAAGAATGACAGAACTGGAGCATCCTGGCTGATTAGCAGCCTGGTGGGAAGGGCCAATACCGAGAACCACCCAATGTCTTCCGAGGTCTTCTTAGACTTCTCCTGACATTCCAGCTGACATGGGAGAATGGAATCCTAGTCTTGTGTGATGCCATTTAGAGTTCTGTGTTGCTTTCTTTCACATTTTAAGGATTTCTTGAAAATTCTATTTTTATATTTTAAAAAATGTCTGAATTCACCTTTGATGAAGAAGGCATGATTGACACTGTACCCTGAGAACGCTCCACATTCATCATTTCATTTCTGACCAATCTATTCTTGTCTGGGGGAGTCACATATCAAGTTAAAATCCTCAGGACTCATATTTCTGTCCTCAATATAATCTTACTAGTTCATTTTTCCAAATGCGATGGCTTCCCTGGCCACTTCAGTCCACAAGTATTAAATGTCTGTCACTGCACAAATCTTGCTTCTGAGTTTCAGAAAGTTTTATTCAAATGTGCACTTAGTTGTCTCACTGGCAACTCAAATCCATAAGACATTGCCACACAAAAATTGGCCTCCAAGGATACAGAAAGTGTATCATAATCTACTATAACACACACTCACAAAATGGAGTCATATGATTTCTTGTTCTCCTCTCTAGGATGACTAAACATCATGATTTTCCTGGAACTGAATAATTTCCTGGAATTTGGAATTTTCAATGCTAAAATTGGAATGATTTTGGTCAAATAAGGATGGCTGGTCACTCTCATATATGGCACAAAGTCCTGTGGGCTCCATGCCTACATATCCCTTGTATCTGTCAATTATTTCCATTCTCAGGATTAATACTGTCATCTCTCTATAGGGCTTGAGGCATCCATTCTCCTCCTCCATTTGCTACCATCCAAATGATTTCTGCACAGACTTTAATGAAAACCAAGATTATTATATGACTTTCTTCTATCCTCCCCATTGTCTGTAAGATTAAACCCAGGGGTACCGGGTCCTACCTATCTCCCATTCTCATCTTTCATCATTCTTTAATTCTGCCCCGTGTTTTAGCACTACTGACCTTTCTATTACTCAAATGTGTCAGGAAACAGGCCTGGAATGACTTCTATTTCCTACTTCTCCATATTGAATCCTCATCTTTCAGGTCTCATATTTAATATCATTTCTTAGAGATATTTTTCCTTTTCCCTCAGATAAAACCTGGCACATATTTTCCTCCTATAGCAAGCTACACTCTTCACAGAACACAACAGCATTTACTATTTGTCCAAAATCCATCTTCCAAGAGATAGATATTCTTATTTTATTATCATATTCACCATCATATCTCCAGGGACTCACCTCAGTGCCTCAATACAATAAATACTTATGAGACAAATAAATATTTGAAAATAGACTATTTATTTGTATGACGTGACACCCTACTGTATGTTCAGATATCTCAGTTAAACAATGAACCTATGTTAGGGAAAGTAATTAAGGCCATCATCTCTCATAAAATTTTAGAACATTTTACTATATCCCATTGAATCTAAGTAAGACGACATTGCCTGTAACATGTCATTATCTTAAGTACAACCAAAGATAAAAATGAAAATAAACCATAAAATGCTATCTACTAAAAGACACATGCAGTTTTCAGACATTAAAAAGTGAATAAATGGGGAGAGCTACAAAGCAAAAAATACCCCTAAACATGTGTCAAATTTACACACTTCTCTCTATATTCCCCACCCCCTCCTTGGTCCATGGAGCCTCATTTCTAGGCTATTGACACTGTAGTCTCCCAACTCCTATCTTCCCTTGTATTCTTGAATGCCCAGATCATTCTCCACATTGTATCCAGAATGATCTACTTAAATTACGAACCTGACCACATGACCCAAACCCCTGCATGACCTCATCCCTGCTAAATCTGTGTCACATCACGCACACACATACCTTCTAACTTTCTATCCTACTGGCATGGTTTATAAAATATGCCTACCTCTTTCATTTACCTGAAATATTCTACAACTCACTGTCCTCACCTCAATCCTTCTCCAACTCATCATCCTATACAGTTTAGTATAAAACTTCCCTTGTTTAGAAAGATGTTCAGTGATCGTGTCATTGTCATTAGCAAACCCCCTCCCCTCATCCCTGCTATTGTTCTTTCTCTAAGACACATCTTGTCTTCTTGTTTCATGGCACTTACCTCAAGTTTTCACTGTATTTACTGTGTGTTTAGGCATGCAAGGCTTGTCTCTTTCACTGAACTTGGAGCTCCATAAGGGTAGCCATCAAAGACGATGTCAGTTGGCAACATTTACCAGAATGTGACACAAATTGAGGTGTTAAATGATTATTCATTGAATGAATTGGGCAATGAAACTTTACACATGTTGTTGAAACAGGGACAATAGGAAACCTGATGCCTAGGTCTGAGACATATGAATGCTGGTAAAAAGAGGCAACACATATCCCCCAAAGTTAGGTAGGTGACAGAGAACAACATGCTTTCCAAAGGGATTGTTGAAGGACAATGCACATGAAGTGAGCTAGTTCAGATATCTAGGACCTTCCTCTTTAAAGAAGAAAGGTTGTTTGCTTGTTTTTTTAAAAGATATTTTTATTGATTTCAGAGAGAGAGAGGTAGAAACATCAATGATGTGAGAAAATCATTTATCAACTGCCTCCTGCATGCTTGCACTGGGGATCGAGCCCACAACCTGGGCATTTGCCTCTGACCAGGAATTGAACATTGACCTCTTGGTTCATAGGTCAATGCTCAACCACTGAGCCATGCTGGCTGGGCAGAAGAAAAGTTTTATTTATTGAGTTTTATTTTTCCCCCAGATATTTTCAAGTTATTTTTAATCATAGTTTTATAACAATAATTTTATTTTTCCAATAAAACTATTTCTGAAACCTCAGAATAAATTTTTACATTTACAGACCTTAGTATCGTTTGTTGTGTTTCATTTTGAAAAGTAACCAGGCTTGAAATAAAATGTGTATTACAAGGTGAAATCATTATAAGTGACATTTTTTCCTCAATGATGTTTAGAAAAAATTGATAAATGACTAATAAGAAAATATTACTATGCTAAATTTATGAAAACTATAGAGCAAAAACAGACCAATTTTAATAGATTCAGTGCCAATTACATCTCACGCTTCAATGCTAATAAAAGAAAATTTGATTTTGACACATGTAATTGTGTTAGGAGTAATTTCATGTAGAGAAAAATGCTATTCATCTTTAATATCCTTGGGGACATTTTGTTCAACCAACTTCCACTTTTCTAATGCCTGGGCATAGCTAATGTGAAATGAGGACAGTCACCGTTTCTCTGTCCTTGAATATTGTGAACACGTACATCGTTCTTACAGAAATACATGTTTCCACCTATGCATGCACTCATTCCTTTACTTACTCACCTTTTATTGAGCAAATTGTATGTCTGGCATTGTGCGAGGCTCTCTATGTGCAACCATGAATAACTCTAAGAGTTAAAATAGAAAAAAAACTAATTTAAATAGAATTGCTTTTTAATTTGCATCTCTCTGATAATTAGTGACATTGAGCATTTTTTCATGTGTCTCTTGGCCTTCTGATTTCCACTTTGGAGAAGTGTCTATTTAGGTTCTCTGGCCATTTTTTAATTGGATTGTTTGTCTTCCTTTTGTTAAATTGTATGAGTTCCTTATACATTTTTTTATATTAACCCCATATTAGAGATATCATTGGCAAATATGTTCTCCCATATAGTGGGCTCCCTTTTCATTTTGCTAATGGTTTATTTTGCTCTGCAGAAGCTTTTTATTTTGATGTAGTCCCATTTTTTTTTCTTCTTTGTTGCCCTTGCCCCTAGGAGATGTATCAGCAAACAAATAGTTATGAGAGATATCTGAGATTTTGCTGCCTATGGTTTCTTCTAGGGTTTTTATGGTTTCACGACTTACATTTAACTTTTTTTTTTAAATCAATTTTGAGTTTATTCTTGTGTATAATTTAAGTTGGTGGTTGTTTCATTTTTTTGCATGTATCTGTCCAATTTTCCCAACACCATTTATTGAAGAGACTGTCTTGATTCCATTATATGTTCTTGCCTCCTTTGTCAAATATTAATTGAGCATAGTGACCTGGGTTGATTTCTGGGTTCTCTGTTCTGTTCCATTGATCTATATGTCTTGTGCCAATAGTAGGCTGTTTCGATTACAGTGGTTTTGTAGTATAATTTGATATGTGGTATTGTGGTCTCTCTGACTTTGTTCTTCTTTCTCAAGATTGCTGAGGCTATTCAGGGCCTTTTTTAGTTCCATATAAATTTTTTGAGTTTTTTTTCTAGGTCTGTGAAATGTGCTGTTGGTATTTTAATAGGGATTGCATTGAATCTAAAGATTATTTTGGGTAGTGTGGACATTTTAATGATGTTAATTCTACCAATCCATGAACTCGGTATATTCTTCCACTTGTTTATATCTTCTTCTATCTCTTTTTTCAATGTCCTGTAGTTTTCTCAGTACAGATCATTTACCTCCTTGGTTAAGTTTATTCCTAAGTATCTTAATTTTTTTGTTGCAATGGTAAAATATAAAATATAATTACTTTTTAAAAGATAAGTGCTAATGATAAAGAAAAAGGTAAGTGATAGAGTATACATATGCACAAATATTGAATACCATTTCACCTTGCAAGGGGGCAATACACACTGAGGATTAAGAAAATAAAGTGGTTTCATGAAGATCTCACAGTGAAATGGAAAGGCTGGTGCTGGAATTCAGGTCTCCCAATTCCTATAACAAGCAACTCCCTTTACTGAATGTTCTCAGGTACCTTGCCTTCTATTTTACACATGAATGTACAATTTATATAAATGTCATTTAATCTTCATAACCATGAAAAAAACAATTGTTATTCCCATTACACAGTTGAAGAAACTGAGACTTGGACAGTATGAGTAATTTCCCAAGTCACAGTGTTAGTAAACAACAGGGTCAGAATTCAGAATCGGGTGTGTCCTGAAAACTATACAATACTTACTATTCCCAGCTTCCTGTCTATTCCAGTACTCTTAATGGGACCCTTTAATTTAAATTATAAATAACTACCATTTATTGAGCACTTGTCACATACCGGGCACTCTTTAAAGGTATTTTTCATGAATCAACTTGTTTAATCCTCACAAAACCACAGGTAGGAACTTCCATCCCTAAAGCATAATGAGCTCTATCTGCTCTCCTCTAGATGGAGAATTCAAGGACTAATGCCTCTAGCAACCTCAGTAGGAGTCAGTCTAATAAGGGTAGTCATCCACTTAATTATTTACTGTCCAGAAAATACAGCATCTTGGAGTTATATACACAATCCATTACAAGTTCCAAACCTAGAGAAGTCAGTATTTCTTTTTCTACCTCCTCTACTTTGCAAAGGTATGTTATGGCTAAAGAATGAACTTGAGTATCTGGAATCAGAGTCATATGTGTCAATTATTAATTTCTGTTGTGATCCCTCCCCTCTTCCAACCAACCTCAACCTCATGCAGGGATTTGCAATGTTTGTAGGTAGAAGGAGAGAGAACCAATGAGTAGCGAGCACTCTGGTTCCCTTTGCCTTCCTGCAGCACTCCAGGTGGATTATATAGTGGCAGGAGATATGGTTTCATGATAGAAATAAACGAAGAGGCTCTGGGGGTGATTAGCAAGGTCCCTGGAAACTTCATAAGTAAGCACCAACTTGCAACCTAGTCTGAAACAATGGCACAAGTGACTAAATGTAATATGACAATATCATATTACAGACATATGAGCTGAAATAATCTGAAAATAACTTTTCATGCAGAACTATAAGGTAGAGGTTATAATACATCATTCAAAGACATGCAAACCCCTTCTAATATAAAAGTTTTGAAACAATGTTGTAAGTAAAGATAAATAATGCAAAAGGCTATAAGTACATATTCACAAAAGTGTGTCACTGCACAAAAATTTGCTTTCCACGAGGAAGATTTCTTTTGAGATTTTTCTCCAATAAAATTTTAAAGTTAAGCAGGCACCATTATTAAAAAAACAAAAACAAAGCACAATTCTGTGCTGTACATGGCACGTCATAAAAGTGCAGATCACTCTACATAATTAATGGGTGATAGTACAGTGTCTCCAGATCCAGACATAACTCGCTTCAAGTTTGCAAGAAAATGAGTTACCTTGCTAATAGCCCTTAATTACAATCAGAATGTGACTTAACTTGTATTCCAATAACAGATGCTTTGACTCTCATTTTTTACCTGATGTGAAGGGCAATGTAAGCTGAATGCAAAATGCCCTTCAAAATTAGAAAAGTAATTGAACAGATGGCAACACTGTACCTGGGATGACAAGTCAGAAATACTGTCACAACTAAAACATCAGTGTACCCAACAAGCCCCTTTGACTTCAAGATCTGTGGTCTCAGTGAGAGAGATATGGGAAAACAAACAAACAAAAAACCCTGAACACTCAGTTATTTTGTCACACTCAACCACATGCATGTTTATAAACTAGTTTCCATGTCTGAGAGGCACAGAATTGGTATGGGCTAATCATAAAATGACAAAGCTTTTACAAAAGATAAGTAACATTCTACTTTAAAATAATGTCTTATTTACACAAATTAGAAATGGAGACCAGTGGAATTCATGAAATTAAAATAAGGTAGATATCACAAAAATTAAAAGAAAAACTTTTTATATAAATTAATTTAGAGCTATACCTCAGAACGGATGCCAAAACAAATTCCAAATGAATCAAAATTATTTCAAAATAATAAATAATATTATAGTCAAAAATAGAACTAAGTATTATGACCTTTTAGAGGACTAGTACTGTTTTGCATGACAGAAGAAATTACAACATAAGTATTGATAGATTTGACTACAGAAGATTAAAACTTATCATACAATGAAAATTCTTTTCTAAAGCAAGACTGCATGCTCAGAGAAGATAGGGGCATCTAATATGACACAAAGGTAACATCTGAATTGTATAAGAGGAACATTATGAATTGATAAGGAGATGATCTGGAATGGCTGGCAGATTGGTGATGTGAGAGAGGCAAGGGAAAGCTCAATGGGGAGCATAATACAAGCGGAAACTCTGTGAATAAGAATTGTCGCTCACTTTCAGGACAGCCTCAGGGAGTCTTGCCTCCCAGTCCTCACACCCTGTGGGGGAGGTCCCACACTGTCCTGTGTTACCAATCGGTTATTCCGGAAAGGCAGTTGTCTGACCTCGGAGACGGGGATGAAAAAGACCTTGTGGCTCCTGCCTTGTACTTTCTTGGGTCACTTGCTCTGGGGGAAGCCAGCTGCCATTCTGCGAGAAAACTCAAGCGGTCCTACAGGAGGTTCATGTGGAGAAGAGCTGAAACTTCCTGCCAACAGCCAGCATCACTCAGTGTACAGATGCAGAAACTACGGCACAGAAGATGGCACACTTGCCCAAGCTTACACCACAAGGAAGTGCCAGGTCCAGGATTAGGAAGCCAGAGTCTGTGTCCTTAACTGCTACGTGGGCATATTCTTCTTCTTTTTTTTTTTAAATTTTGTTTTATTTCTTAAAGTATTACAAAGAGTGTTACATATGTTTCCTTCCCCCTCCTTGACATTCCCCCAGCCTCCCCTACCCCCCAGTGTCTTATGTCCATTGGTTATGCTTATATGCATGCATATAAGTCCTTCAGTCGATCTCTCTTACCCACCCCCTTCTGCCCCCCCAACCCTCCCCAGCCTTCCCACTATAGTTTGACAGTCTGTTTGATGCTGTTCTGCCTCTGTATCTATTTTTGTTCATCCATTTATAATGGTCTTTGTTATCCATAAATGAGTGAGATCATGTGGTATTTTTCTTTCATTGACTGGCTTATTTCACTTAGCATAATGCTCTCCAGTTCCATCCATGCTGTTGCAAATGGTAAGACTTCCTTCTTTTTTACAGCAGCATAGTATTCCATTGTGTAGATGTACCACAGTTTTCTAATCCATTCATCTGCTGATGGGCACTTAGGCTGTTTCCAGATCGTCGCTATGGTAAATTGTGCTGCTATGAACATAGGGATGCATATATCCTTTCTGATTGGTGTTTCTAGTTTCTTGGGATTTATTCCTAGAAGTGGGATCACTGGGTCAAATGGGAGTTCCATTTTTATTCTTTTTTCTTGATGGAACAAATAGGATGGAAAAGTACTGGCAACTGTGTGGAACAGAACAACAAAAATGCTAAAATTCAGAAGTTAAGTAGAGGTGTGGCATGAGGGAAGGCAAGGGGAAGATTAAAAATAGCTCTTCCCTGCCAGTGTGGATCAGTGGTTGAGCATCGACCTATTAACCAGGAGATCACAGTTCGATTCCCAGTCAGGACACATGCCCGGGTTGCAGGCTCAATTCCCAGTGGGGGATATGCAGGAAGCAGCCGATTAATGATACTCTCTCACCATTGATGTTTCTATCTCTCTCTTGTCCCTCTCCCTTCTTCTCTGAAATCAATAAAAATATATTTTAAAAAATAGTTCTAATTTTTCAAATATATATAATAGGGAGGATAGTAGGTTTACCATCCTGGGGATTAGACACGAGCAGTTTAGGAAACAGTGTGCGTGTGTGTGTGTGTGTGTGTGTGTGAATGGGTACATGTGTGATCACTCACTGATGTCTAGACAGTAAATACACACACGGGGAACGTGAGGGATAGGCTAATTTGGAAAACCCTTGATTTGAGTTTTCCCACTCAAGGAGAAACACAGATGTTTCACTGCAGTAACTTATTGTTAAAAAATGGTTTCTTTGGGGTGGGGGAGGGAAGAGTTAATACTATCCTCTTTATGGAGATTAATAAAAGACTAAAAAAATCCTTCACTTCACTTAACCTCTTTTTGACCACCTCTTATCTTTTTTTAAAAGTATATTTTATTGATTTTTATACAGAGAGGAAGGGAGAGGGAAAGAGAGCTAGAAACATCGATGAGAGAGAAACATTGATCAGCTGCCTCCTGCACACCCCTACTGGGGATGTGACCGCAACCAAGGTATATGCCCTTGACTAGAATTGAACCTGGGACCCTTCACTCTGCAGGCTGATGCTCCATCCACTGAGCCAAACTGGTTAGGGCTACCACCTCTTATCTTTAGCAGTCAGGTTAGGTGTGGGCATAATCTAAGATTAAGGAAAAATCTGATTCTTTAAAAACAAATGTTAATTACGTAAAAAATAATTTTGTTGCTTTGCAATAACCGGAATACAAACTGCTACTTTAAATATATACCCTATGCTTTGTTAGTGTGTAAGAAAGATATTCTAGTTTGTTTTTTTCATTTTCCCCCAAGTCTAACAACCATCGAGATAAAAGTTTGTTTTGTATCTTTTGTTTATTCCCTCACAAGTGTATGTGACTTTATTTCATTTTAATTTGTCACTTTGATAAATAAGATGCTGCCTCCAGGGAGCTACGGAGAGGCAGATGCCGCAGGTGTTGTGAGGTGTTCTGTGCGCGCACACAGCTGCTTGGTTGTAAAGCCCTGTTACACGCCATGGCTAAGGAAATTTAGCGCAGATGCTAAAACAAAAATTCCCAAGAAGCCAGCTCCTAATACATAACGTATACATGACAATTTCCTATCAAGTGTGTTTACAAATCTGAGCATGCCACTTGGCTTATTTTTGTGTTTTACTAACATAAAATTAACACCCCATGGACTCTGGAGAGATTTAACTTTACCATACACAAAAATACTCAAAGGAAGGCTACATTGCTTCTATGACAAAGGGGCAAAATATACTAAACAATGGCCAGGACAATGCAATTACCAAACTGTTGGCAATGAGTGGATACTCTTGTTCATCTATCCCTACTTGTTCACGGCCCATCTCATGACTTACTCCCATTTCTTAGTGCCGTACCCTTTCTTTTCCTTTTTTCTTTTTTATCTTATTTACATAGAAAAAAAATAAAATTCTAAAAATCAATATGTTGCCAAATCCTGAATTTATCTTGTTCAACTTACAGCTGTTTACCATTTCTATTTTTGAAAGGACCCTAATATTCACTATGCAGGTCACAGGCTAGTTAAGGGCTATACTCATTGTAGGCTTTTTCAGCTTTTATACTCTTTGCCACCATGTGTCATCTTTGTCACATATCTCTTCATTTGGACACCAAACATAATTAAATTATAGAAACCAACAAGTATAATGATCAAAAGAGCTAAAGCTTGTTCTTTGAGAATTAATTTGAAAATAGTTATTTTGAATGCTGATAGCCTTATATTCTATATTTTAGGTATTCAATACATATATTTGTAAATACCTATTTGGTACTTTCTTGATATACACTTGCCTCACTTAAAATAATTTTAACTTAAAAAGAAGGTACCATTTCTAATTGTTTAATAAAATCTCTTAGCATGTTCAGTTTGTGCAGTGAAACAAATAGCTACGGAACCTGATAAAGAAATCTCATGAGCAGGAATGAACGCAAGTCCTGAAAGGATGTTCTGCCTGCAGATCCTTTCAGTCCTGAAAATATATGGCCAATTCAGAGCTGAATAAACAATGGGACTAAGTAACTCCTGTTCCAAAAAGCTTTTGACAATTTCCATGCAGCCATGAAACTCCAATGTCTCAAAATGAAAACAAAACAAGCAATTTTACCAACCCCCCAACAAATAGCATGTCTTTAAAATTTTAATTTTTTAATAAATGCAGACTTAACATTTATGACCCAACAATTCCACTCCTATGCATCTTCCCAAAAGAAATGAAAATACATATCTACACCAAGACTTGTATACAAATCTTCATAGCAACTTTATTCATAATAGCCCCCAAAAGGGAAACAACCCAAATGCCTAGAAGGTGAATAAACAAAATGTGTTGTATCCATATGAGGAAACATTATTCAACAATAAAAAATAACTAAATTTTGATACATGCTACAACATGGAAACCTAAAAAAAATTACAATCAGTGAAAGAAGCCAAATACACAAGGTTCTATTCATTATGAAATGTCCAAAATAAGAGCTAATATATAGATACAGAACATAGATTAGTGGTTTTTTTGAGCTGGGAAGGTGCAGAAACAGGTAGCAATTAATTGCACATGAGATTTCCTTTGAAGGTGATACTTTTTCTATTATTAGCTTGTAGTAGGGAGCTAGGTAAAGATGATAAAATCCATTGAACAAACACTTAAACATGCTAATTTATGCTTTATGTTATATGTCAATAAAACTATTAAAACAAATACTATAAATAGCTATGAAACTAACATTACTATGGTCACTGAAAACCTACAATCTATATATAGCTCAGATCAGAGAGGTGTTCTTCAACATAGAACTATGACAATTTTATTCTGATATTTAAGTCTGAAGTTAGTTCCTTTAAAAACACTTGATAAAAGAAAGTATACAAAAAACTAAGGTAGGTAGAAAGATAGGGCCAAGAAAGAAGAGGCCAAGGTCCGGAGGCCCAAATGTACTAAAATCACAAGACTGAGCCTGGTGATTCATTTGCCATCCACTGTCTTTGTACAACCTTGTGTATAGGAATTAGAACAACTTCTTCAGAAGGGATGTTGACAAATGACAATGTAATATAATGTAGGTTGTTTGATGTTTGCTTTTTAAAAAGTAATATGTCTAGCATTTGTAAAATATTAGAAATTTCTACCTATATATCATTACTTTATATGTTGCATTTGTTGAGTTAGAAATTTCTATCAGCACTGCTGATTGGTATACAGATGTTCAATAAACACTTGTTGAATAGAGGAATAAAAGAACTATTGGACTAATTATAAATTGCAATCTTTAACATCGACAATATATTGTAATTCAAGGACAATGGGGCATGGACTATGAGAGAAAATTTGGAGGGAAAGCAGTATTGGGTATAGGTGTGAGATAATGAGATCAATCTTGAACATACTGAATTTAAGGGGACCTCACCCCATTGACTCAGATGTCTAGCATGCATCTCAATATATGGATCTGGATTGAGGGTATAAATGTGAAAGTTTAGTGTAGTTTAACTCATGGGTATCTGTGACCTACAAATTGATAACAAATCAATTTCTTTTAAGTGATACACAAAATTTTCTCAACTAATCAGTTCTACTTTTGGCCCTGATTTTAAATCTGAACAAAAGGCTATTCAAGTTTTCAGACAGAATGCTCTTTCTTTGGGGGCAATAGTGGCTGTAAGCAGCGCTGCCTTTGTTGGCTCAGAGAACATTGCTGTTCTCTCCAATTACCTTCAACCACACAATCTTCCAACTGAGACAGGGACTAGCCCTGTAGTTATGGATTTCTCTTCCTAGTCTCATTTTGTTACCTTTCTACAATACACTCATTTTGAGACATCCACAGTCCAAAAGATGTGAGTAAATCCACAGATTAGATAGTAGGGAAAAATAGTATAACTATTAAATGTTTATTCTTATTTAATATTAGTCTCCTCATTCTTGCCATGTAGTATTTGAATACTACAATTATCTGCAATTTTGCCTTCCACAGTTTCAGTCACCACACTCTAAAAATATTAAGTGGAAAATTCCAGAAAAAAAACAATTCAATGAACAAGTCATAAGATTTAAGTTGTGAGCCATTTGAGTAGTGTGATGAAATCTCACGCATCCTGCTCCATCCTCCCTAACTCATGAATCATCCCTTTGCCCAGCTTTCCCCTCGAAGCAGAAGCTCCCTACCCATTAGTCCCTAGTAGCTGATTTGGTTATCAGATCAAGTCTCCAGGGGTCACAATACTTGTGTTCAAATAACACTTATTTTACTGACTAATGGACCCAAAACTCAAGAGTAGTGAGGTCAGCAATTTGGACATGGCAAAAACAAACAAACATAAAATGCTTCCTCTCAGTGAAAAAGTGAAAGTTATGCACTCAGTAAGGAAAAAGGATTGTATGCTGAGGTTACTACTCATAAGGTTTACAGTGAGGACAAACCTATCCATGAAATGGTGAAGAAGCAAAAAGCAATCCATGCTAGTTTTGCTGTGGTACCTCAAACTGCAAAAGTGACAGCCTCAGTGTATTGTAAGCCCTTAGTTAAGATGGAAAAGGCTGATCATGTTAACCAATGTCACCCCAATACATTTAATAAAAAAATAAAGAAATGAACAGAAAACGTGTTCAGATTGATGACATATTGAGCCAGGTAGCATTGAATGTATAGGAAGACTTCAGCAAGAGTTCCCTGACCCCTGAAACCTATGTACAAAGTCACATAACTTTAAAAAATATATTTTTATTGATTTCAGAGAGGAAGGGAGAGGAAGAGAGAGATAGAAACATCAATGATGAGAGAGAATCATTGATCAGCTGTCTACTGCAAGGGGATTAGCCCATAACCCAGGCATGTACCCTGACCCGGAATCGAACCATGACCTTCTGGTTCATAGGTCAATGTTTAACCACTGAGCAGCACTGGCTGAGTGTAGTCACATAACTTTTGTTACAGTGTTCATTATAATTGTTCTATTTGATAACTAGTTATTATTGTTAATTTCTTACTGTGCCTAACTTATAAATTACCTTTATCATAAATATGTATATGTAAAAAAAGAATAGGATTCAGTACTATCTTTGGTTTCAGGCATCCACAAAGGGTCTTGGATTGTATGTTCCATGGATGAGGGGGACCACTATATTCATTTTATTGATAGGACTATTAAAATATTATGAATAGACTAGAGGCCTGGTGCACAAAATTTGTGCAGGGGAGGGGGGCTCAGCCCAGTCTTCACCCTCTCCAATCTGGGACATCCCTCTCACAATCCAAGACCACTGGTTCCTAACTGCTCACCTGCCTGCCTGAATTATCGCCCCTAACTGCCTCCCCTGCTGGCCTGGTCACCCCTACTGCTCCCTCTTGCCAGCTTAGTTGCCCCCAACTGCCCCCCTGCTGGCCTGGTTGCCCCTTACTCCCCCCGCTGATGGCCTGGTCACTCCTCACTGCCACCCTCTGCTGGCCTGGTCACCCCCAACTGCCCCCCCCCCCCCCCTCCCGCAAGCCTGGTCGCTCCACATAGTCTGCTGTTCAGTTATTTGGTCGCCTCTCACTAAGCCCCCTGCTGGCCTGGTTGCCCCACGCAGGCTGTTCGGTCGTCTGTTTGGTTGCAATGGTCACTTAGGATTTTATATATAGAGATAGCCTAATTTGAAGAGACAAAAACCAAGATATGGAGTCAAGGGAACTTGGATTTAAATAACACCTTTTTCATTGACTAGTTTTATGATCTTGGGTCAATTACAAAATTTCACTGAGATTTGGTTTCTTCATTCAAAAAATTAAAATCTATTTATGTCGCCAGTAGGTCTTTAGTGAAAGTTACATGAGATAATACATATATATATATATAAAACCAAGTAAATTGGTTGCTGACTTATCCTTAGTAGATTATGGACAGGATAATTGTGAGGATTTCTTTTAATCACACCATTGTTTTCTACATTGAATAAGATCTCGTATCAGACAAGACACTTTTCAAATGTATTCCCCACAAAATTTCAATGTAGCCAAAATTTTTGGAACATCTTGACATGTGGGTTTTTCCTACAGTCCTCTCTGTGATCTCCCTCTAGTCTTCCCTTCTTCTGATCTTAGCTGCTTTTCGAAACTCACTGCTTGCCTTCTTGAAACTGCTCTCTTACAAAAAGTAAACATGAACTTAAATTTTTAAAGAAAAAAATGTATAAGGAAAACAGATGTGGTGGGCCAGACAGAGGCAGTGAGGGGCTCAGAAAACAGATCTGAAAAGGGCTTACAGGCAGGATTGGTTAGGAAACCAGAAGAGGGAAGCTTGTTTCCATACTCACCTGGCCCCTGGGAATCGCTACCAATGTCTTTCCTTTTCCTCTAACATCCATAGAGAACATACAGTTTCATCCCACTGATATCCACGTCACCTAGCCAATTTGCTACCGTTTTTGAGATCTGATCATTTGCTTTCTAATTTTTCCCTGACTGTAAACCCTCGGGGGGAATGTCTTCTCTACTGAAGGTACTCCGTAAATGCTACCAATACTTAAAACATGAAAATAAGAATTTTGACATGTTTGACAATTTCTATCCCACAGAGTTCAAATTTCAGGGAAATATCTGATACTATACAGAGAAGCTACAAATAGAAGGAGAAAAATGAGAAACTTTGCAGGTGGCACAATATAGTTCTAGGTAGAACTCCCAAAGACACCGGTTCTTTCAGAAAATTTCATCAAGTTGGATGTCACACAGACATAGGTCTGTAATTCAGTGGGGCAAACAGCGGGGGTCTTTCCTTGTGTGCATCAATTGACAAAATGATTCCCCTCCTCTCATTATGCTTTGACTTTTCTCTTTTGCTTTTGAAGAATGAATGAAATATAAAGGACAGGATGTATCTATATGTGGGGAAAAGGAAAGATGTACCCTGTGGGTGAGTGTGGAAGAAACACTTCAGTTAGCCCCTCTAGGACCTAACCTAGGCTAAGGGATTCTAACATTACAATTTGCTCCACTGCTGGGGGAGAGAATGTTTGTCATCTTTTGTTCAAGCAATGAAAACAGTTACACGGCTCCAATATGCAACTATTCTGGATTGAATTCAAACAGGTATAAGAGATGAGGATTTTCACCAATGACCAATATTTGAATAGGTCACAAGATTTAGTGGCTGATTTTTTTTTTTAAGCAAAGAAGGAATCAAAACAAATTCAGCGTCTGAACTATACCAAGAAATAGGGGGCATTCGACTTGATTTTCATATGTCATAACTAGTCTCTTTCTCCACCAAATAATCAAACTTAGTATGTTTTGATCTAAATCTGGAATTGAGATTTTTTCCCCTTTTCTTTCAGTTGGTCACAAGGATCAAGCTGCAAATGGAAAATCCAGAGAAATTGATAAAGTCCAGGCCCATCTGTAGCTGGTTTCCTATCCTTGATTCAATCTTATCAGAGCCCTTTCCATAACTCCACAGCTTCAGGAGATAATAAAGTATTTGGACAGAAGTGCTCATATCCAAAGCAGAGCCTCCTCCGTGGCCTCTCCCCACATGGATTCTACTAACCCCTGAGCAAATGCAATTATCCAAGTGGCTCATTTTAAACAATCACAACTCATCAGTGTTTTCTCAGTTGCAACCAAAAGTGAAAATTGAGACAAAAATTAATCTGCTAATTGTTTAAATTAATTTCCTCTTAATGTGTATACACAATGCACCCAAATCTAGAGTATCACAAACTACTCTGTCTTATCCATGGACTTAGATAGAATTATGTGACCAAAAAATACACATATTGCTTTTACTGGTAATATTTTATTACATGCTTATTTATTTATTTATTTATTTACTATTTTCATTTTGTCTTAAACTCAATATATTTTAAAAACAAAAAATTCCACTATTTTCCCACTTGGGTAATGATCAACATTGAAATACTAACCACATTGGACTATGACTTTGGAAATCATGACAAAAGTTATTATACATTGAGTGTTTACTATGTCCCCCGATGCCAATACTAAATATTTACTATTCATTCCTTTATTAAAAATTCATAATATTACAATGAAACAAGAAAACGTTAATACCACCATTTATTTACAGATGATGGAAGTCAGATTTAGGAAGTTTAAGGAATTTATCCAAAGTTACACAACCGGTAAGTTGCAGAGATATTAATCAAACACAAATTGCTTTGCCTGTAAATACAGAGCTATTAAATCCTTCATAGAACTATAATTCCTTCACTCAAGAATTCTCAATGACTTCATGTCTTATTTCAGGGTAGCAAAAAAATCTTAAGATTTACAGCAATCTGGCTGCTTCTTGTTACTTTAACTGTTTATTTTCATCAGACAGGTGCCCCCCACTACAAGGCCATTTGCCTGAAAGCCCCTGCCATGGCTCAGCAGGTTTCTGTCGCTTTTCTTCATATGGTTTTCCCAACAATGCTCTTCTCAACTGCATTCCTGTCTCTCCTTCCCAGGATCCCAATGTTACTCTATTCTCACATTAACATCCAGGTCATATCTCTAACCATACACAACTTCATACAGCTGCAACCAGAGTTAGCATCCACACCTTAGCCTCTATAGGTAATACTAGCTGGTTTCATGTAACTATATTTATATTTTATTTAAAACTAGAGGCCCGGTGCACAAAAATTTGTGCACTGGGGGAGGGGGTGTCCTTTAGCACGGCCTGTGCCCTCTCGCAGTCTGGGACCCCTCGGGGGATGACCACCTGCTGGCTTAGGCCTGCTCCCCGGGGGATTGGGCCTAAGCTGGCAATCAGACATTCCTCTGGCAGCCCGGCAGCCCTCGGGGGATGTCCACTTGCCAGCGGGGAGCAGGCCTAAGCTGCAGTCAAACATCCTCAGCGCTGCTGAGGAGGCAGGAGAGGCTCCCACCACCACTGCTGTACTGGAGCCATCAGCCTTGCTTGTGACTGAGCAGAGCTTCCCCATGTGGGAGTGCACTGACCACCAGAGGGCAGCTCCTGCATTGAGCGTCTGCCCCCTAGTGGTCAGTGTGTGTCATAGTGACCAGTCATTCCCAGTCTTTCTGCTGCTAGGGTCAGTTTGCATATTACCCTTTTACTATATAGGATAGAGGCCTGGTGCACGGGTGGGGGCTGGCTGGTTTGCCCTGAAGGGTGTCCTGGATCAGGGCGGGGGTCCCGCTTGGGTGCCTGGCCAGCCTGGGTGAGAGGCTGATGGCTGTTTGCAGCTGGTCACACCCCCTTCAGGGTGGGGGTCCCCACTGGGGTGCATGGCCAGTCTGGGTGAGGGGCTGAGGGCCGTTTTTAGGCTGGCCTGCGACTGAAGCTCCCAGCCTCTCCTTTTTTTCTTTTTCTTTTTTTAAATTTGGGATTTATTTACCTTCTATAATTGAAACTCTTTTGTCTTCACTGGCGCTCCCAGCTCTGAGGCTGCGGCTGGCTGAAAGCAGGTATCTGGGATTTGTTTAGCTTCTATAATTGAAACTTTGTTGCTTTTGGAGCTGTTGCTTTCGGAGCTTAGAGCAGGCCGAGGCAGGCAGGGAACCTTGGCTTCCTCCATCACTGGAGCAAGCAAGCCTCCTGCTTGCTTCAGCTCTGAGGCTGCAGCCGGCTGAAAGCAGGTATCTGGGATTTGTTTAGCTTCTATAATTGCAACATTGTTTCTTAGAGTGCAGCTCATAGCCGGGCTGCGGCAGGCGGGGAACCTTGGCTTCCTCCATCACTGGAGCAACCAAGCCTCATGTTCACTTCAGCTGCATGGCTGCCGGCCGCCATCTTGGTTGGCAGTTAATTTGCATATCTCACTGATTAGCCAATGGGAAGCGTAGCAGAGGTATGTATGATCAATTACCCTTTTTGTCTTTTATTCGATAGGATAATCCCTTATTCATTGCAATCAGGGACTATGGATTAATAACTTCTCTTTTTACCTCAAAGCAGAATATTGAGCTCATAAAAGACTCTTAATAAATTCTTATTTTTAAGTGAATAAATGAGAACAAATTTTAAGCATAGTAAAATATTACCACATGAATTTTCTAGACATTTTATATAGATTTTAGTGACTTCAAAATAGCAGGATGGATTAAACAGATATTTTTTTTCAACACATTAAAATGTTTGACAATTCAGCTTTGGTAGGAATTTAATTATAAAACTAAAATAAGTAAAGACCCAAAAAAATTGAATCCAAATTATTTCAGCACTATACTGAAAGATGGGGCAATAATAATAAATTGAATTTTCAGCCTTTGGGAATAAGTGGGTACTAAAAATAAAAGCAAACCTTAGTAAACATTTTCTAGTGAGTGAACAGAACTATTTTACAATCAATATTATATATCATTGGGATGAAATAAGATGTATTAGAGCCTCAGCAAGATAAACAAATGCTCAATGTCCAATAATAACACTAACAGAAATAAACTTTTAAGGACACACATGTGACCAAAAGTCTTTGAAGAAGGACCCATCCAATTGCTAAAGTCAAATTGTCATTTAGTATGACTGTCAATAAATAACAAGAATTTCCAGTTTCTGCCAGGGTCAGGCCTAGGCAAACTGAAAAATATGATGCTTGGAAATACTTCACCTTTTCTTTTCATTCTTTTCCTCTCCATTTCATACCAGATTCATCATGAGGCTAGTGAAGCTGAAGTTTTAGGGTTCCCTGTTTACTCAGCCCCAGCTAATTTTATATATAACAAATAAGACTGTTTAATTCCTTTTCTTTTTGTAAATATATTTATATTGATTTTAGAGAGAGGAAGGGTGAAGAATAAAGTGAAACATCGATTGGCTGTTTCCTGCATGCCACCTACTGGGGATTGTGCCCTGACCAGGAATTGAATCATGACCTCCTGGTTCATGGGCCAAAGCTCAACCACTGACCCACACCAGCTGGGTTAAATTCCTTTTCTTAAAGGGGCCCCTTCAAACTGTTTAAACTTCATGTCCCACAAACCTTGGTTAGACCATAGATTACAAGCATGCACTCACTCCCTTAGAATCCATGAAACTTCTAAGATTCCATTTGGCAAAGATTTTCTTTGTTTTAGTTTTCTTAGGTTCATTAATGCATTCATTTATTTTAATCATCCAAGGAGTAGAGACCCACTCCTACTGTCTCCTGTCATGTCGGGAGGAGAAACAACAGTTGAGGAAGCATGGAAATAAGCCAGTCAGTCTCAGGCAGTCAGACTTCAGGTAG
Organism: Myotis yumanensis; assembly: GCF_028538775.1. Classification (NCBI taxonomy): domain Eukaryota; kingdom Metazoa; phylum Chordata; class Mammalia; order Chiroptera; family Vespertilionidae; genus Myotis; species Myotis yumanensis. Next base: position 228,945,269 of record NW_027223752.1, on the reverse strand, counting down.
CAATGGAAAAGCTCTAGACTTTGCAGAGCTCAGGACCTCGTTCTGTATTGAAAAGGGTAGCTTCAGGCATCAGGATGTTTCACCTCTTCTTTGACAAGTAGAAATCATTGACTTTACATCCTTATGATGACTGTTATGTCCTGTCTCTTGTTCTACAGCTTCTGCCTCTAATAACTAACAACATCACACTTTCCTCTGGATATGTTTCCTCTATGTTATGGCCTCTGCTTTTATTTATCTTCTGCAGCTTCATGCTCCCTCCATTCATCTTTCCATTTTTGCTACATGTTCTTACTTCATCCTACCTTCAGTTTGCCATTCCCAAGACAGACATGTGGTTGGTTCTAACTAAAGTTATTCCTAGTGGGTTGCACACTTGGCAGACTATTTTCCAGAGGTAGATTGTCTGCCACAAATAACATGCCCTGTCCTGGTCAAACAGATATCTGAACATGAAGATATATGAATATAATCAAACTATCTGTGCAGAAAATGCTACTGACAATGACAATTACAACTCCCTTAGCAGGGACTATGGCAAAATCCCTTAGAAAAGGAACCAGACATGGCAACCTTTGGCCTATCTGATATCTCTTTTACCCTATTTACCTAGGAAGATAGGTATTTATGGACTTAACCAACTTTTATTTTCTCCTCTGGGATTTTGCCAAAGTCTGCTATGACCCCCCATATTTAAATCTATCCTCCTCATCTGCCTCATTCATGCCCACCCTACCAAGAATAAAAAATAAAAAATATATATATTAATAAACAAAACAAACTGAGCAGTTATTTTGGTTTATTTAAAATAAGATTTTTAGCTAAGTTACTAATAAATAAATTTTATTCTTCCTAGATAAAATTAATAAAAGAAAATACTTGAGAACCAACTAAATTGTTCCTACTTCAGTGATGCCTTCCATAAATCGTTTTCTTTTTTTCTCATAGCACCATCATTTTATTTGCATATCTGCATAAAATGTAATTCTTTCCAATATTAAAATTAGTTAAATATCTCCTTATATTTTATTATTTCTTTATTTTTATAGGGAATTATAAAATTACAATTGAATAAAATAAAGTCAATATATAACTTACTATGTGTCAGGAACTCTACCAACATTTTTATATATTATCTCCCTGAATCCTCCCTAAAGTCCTTTGAGGTAGAGGCAATTCCCATCATCATTTTACAGATGAGGAAAATGAGAGTCAGAGGTTAAGTAACTTGCTCAGTTAGTAAGCAGAGTTGGGATTTGAGCCACAAGGCCTAAGTCTAGATCAGCAACCTTGAACTTTGGCTGGACATTGGACTCAACCTAAAGAGTTTTCAATGGAATGGGTCCCTCCCCAAATACTTTTGATTTATTACTCTGAGGTGCAGTTGGGGCACGGGGATTCTAATATGCAGCCAAGTGTAATAAGCATTGCTCTATAGACTAAGTTATTAATGATTAGGTAACAAATGAGTTAATGGACAATTTAATGCAGTAATGCATTATCTTTTCATTTTCTATTTTTTAAAATAAATAGGTACTGACATTTAAAAAATATGTTTTTAGTGATTTTTAGAAAAAGAGGAAGGAGAGGAATAGAGAGATCGAAACATCAATGAGAGAGAAACACTGATCAGCTGCCTCCTGCATGCCCTCTACTGGGGACCAAGCTCACAACCCAGGCATGTGCCCTGACTGGAAATTGAACCAGAACCTCCTGGTTTATAGGTCAATGCTCAATCACTGAGGCACATCAGAGGGGAAGTACTGACATTTTTATTTAAATAAAACTAACAATAATCTTTAATTGGCCACTCAGAGAAAATAATGAAAACAATTTTGTCAAAATTGATTTACCCTGACCAGACCACTTGCCAAAGAGTTAATTCAATTTCCCAGAGAGAGGCAGCAACAGAATTCTGAAAATGCCCAATTCAGGCTAACTCACTTCTTCATGATAATAGAGACTACACTGAGGAAGCCACAGAGTGCATCAAATTGACTTAAGCTGCCCAGATGGGCTCCTTGGTCCATTTCTTTGTTTTATGTTCCCCAATTCCCTCACCCTATTATCCTTAATGTGTTGTTGCTGTCACAGTGCTTTAGGTGCTTAACACGCAGAGTAGGCCTGGGAGCTTTATCTTCTACTCTAAAACCAGATCTTTCCTATTAGTCACAGTCAACCCAAAGACATAGATAAAAGAACCTAGACAAGACTATAAATGCTAATCAAGCACCAATTTGCAATGTGTTTGTGTGTGTGTCTATCAATGTGTGTAGCTCAATCTGGTCATGCCAAATTTTGAGAACCACTGCCTTATTCAACTAGTGTTACCTGTTCCTCATAGAGCTGAGAGACACTATATAAATACTGTGGCCAAAACACATGTAACAATAAAACTCTGACACACAAACACCTTACTAACCAGTTCAAACATCCAACCCACAAACTCTGCAGCAATCAAATTAGAACAGGCAGGACTTGAAGAATGATTGCCAGCTTTCCTAACCTTTGTCCCTGCATCCAACTCAGAACCAACCAGGGAAAGCTCAATATGCTTCCCAAACCAATCACAGAAGGTGCCCCGCCCCCAGCTTCCCGGGCCAACAACTGTCAACCAGAACACACCTGAAGCCTTCCTTTTTTGTCACCATAAAGCTTTCCTACTCCCCTGTCTGCTTTTGAGTCTCTGCCAAACACAAGTGATGTTGACTCCTGATACAGCAAACTCTGAATAAATATCCTTTATGTGTTCTCATTGAACAGTCTTTGTTCATTTCCATAAGTCAAGGGAATTCTGAGTCTACCCTCTCCTGGTAGCTGAGCCTTCTCATATATGTTTCCCTGAAATGTCCATGTCTTCCCCCTAAGATGCCTCAGGGAGGCACTCCATGATCAGGCCCAGCATTAGTCTGTCTGTTCCTATAACAGGCCAAGCTTGTTTTCACCTCCAGACCTTTGCATCTGCTACTCTTTCTACCTAAAATATTCCACATTTGGATCTTCACAAGCCCAAGCCTTCCTCATCATGCAGGTCTCAACTCAAGAGAATCCTCTCCAAGAGGTCTTCCCTCCACCTGATATCTGCAAATGCCAGCCTCCTCCCCAGCCTGTCCTCAGTACCCAACCGATAGTCCCCATACTGGGCAATGGTTCTCAGCATCCCACTGCCAGACAGAGGGTGTTCCTTAGTCTCAGCTGGCTTTCCTCATTTTACCATCTCACTTCCCTACTCTCTCACCACACTCATTGAGGTCAACTCTCAAATAAATCACTTGCCTCCAATTTCCTTTCTCCAGGTCTGCTTTTGCATCAATCCCAACATAAAGATAGAGTCATTTTTGACCATGTCCCTCATGACTACTTTTTTCATAGCATTTCTTCCTATCTAACACTATCCTATTCATTATTTTATACTTATTTATCTCTACACTGTCATTCTATCTGACCCCCATCCACCCTCCCTCATCCCCCACAAACCTTCTCCACCCCACCAGATGCCCCATAGAATAAAACCATCATGTTGGCATGACTTTGCTTGTCCTGTTCAATGCAGTATCCCCAAACTAGAATATCACCCAGGACATAGTAGCTGCTCAACAGATGTTTATTGAATAAACAAAATAAGTAAACAGAAATCCTGAGGGATCTTGTCAGCATCTACTTGTCAATGTAGAGGGATCTTGGCTCACAAATCACACTTCTTTTTTTAAATAAGTATGTTTTTATAGATTTTTTTAGAGAGAGGAAGGAAGAGCGAAAGACATCAATCAGTTGCCTCCTTCATGCCTCCTGCTGGGGATAGAACCCACTACCTGGACATGTATCCTGACCCAAAATGGAACCTGTGACTTCTTGGTGGGTGCATGGGAAGATGCTCACCCAACTGAGCCACATTGGCCAGGGCACAAATCACACTCTTGAATGACTAAATCAGTGGCATTCCCCTTTTGCTTTATTCCCATTTGGATGCTATAATTCTCCTCTCTAAGTTTGTAGCCTCTCCTTGATCAGTCGCTATTGTTAAACATATTGTCCTGCACAATCAAAAGTTTACAAAAGTAAATAAAAATCAATCCAAACTTCAGGGCCAACAACTTCATTATCTGCCTCAATCTATATTTATAAGAGTATATACTGAAGATGTCCTAAGACAGAAGTCTCTGTCCCTCTGGCTCCCATCATATTAGCCTTGCCTAACATTTATTAAAAGAATTCCTGGTCTGTTTCTGTTTAACACTGACCTCCAAGTGCTTGATTTAATAAGCTAGGGAATTCAAATAAATCATATTGTCTTGCTCAGTCATTGGTATTAAAAAGAGTGTCAAGGAGAAGCTAGAATATAAAGGCACAAGGAGGCCACAAACAAGCTTTCACAGGGATAAAGGGGGAACATCATCAGGGAAATAGCTCATGCTCACAGACACTCTCATGGGATGAAGAGAACAGAAACCCAAGGCTTTCAAGATAATTTCCCCCTCATTAAAAAAACTTTGTCAAAGCAAAAATCAAAGGAGTGTTTGCTTCTAAAGTAGGTGACACTTCAAAACATGAGATGGAGGTTATATTTCTGCTAATAGTTTATTTAAATAAACACATTTCACTCCACATAAAAGATCATTTGTAGCAGCTTTTATTCTCTCTCTTCCAAGCCACACAGGAGGGTGAGGGAACTACTCCCTGAAATCTTTTGCCTCCATAAGAGACTAGTGAGTGTGAAGATTTGCCTGCTTTATTTGCCAACCTCTTCACATACACAGTGCCTGGAAAGGACCTGACATAGAGTAGGTGCTCAATAAATACTTCGTGTAGCAACAGAAGGCATGATTACTTGCATTCTCACATAATTACAAAATTCTCATTTGCAACATGCTCCAACCAGTATAGGCCTCTTGTTTGCTTATATTAGGATCAGTAAGATGCACTATGATTGTGTCTCTTTTTCATGTATCTTACTGCCACCCCAGAAACAGAGAAAATGCTATCTGTTGATATGTTTTGTGTTAAGGAGTGAACATTGTGTGATCCATAAAAGATCGGGTTTGGAGTTGGTCCCCTCTGTTCTAAACTTCCTTTCCCTGATATGAAAATGGGGTTATTAATGCTAATCTTTTCATAGCAATTCAGTCATGGGGGGATTAAATGAGGTTGTATTTGTTAAAAGCACCTGTGTGAGGCTTGGGGTAGGATTTACACTCAATAAAACATTTGTTCCCCTGCCATTTTTTTTTAAAAATATATTTTATTGATTTCTTACAGAGAGGAAGGGAGAGAAATAGAGAGTTAGAAACATCGATGAGAGAGAAACATCGATCAGCTGCCTCCTGCACAACCCCCACTGGGGATGTGCCCGCAACCAAGGTACATGCCCTTGACCGGAATCGAACCTGGGACCTTTCAGTCCGCAGGCCGACGCTCTATCCACTGAGCCAAACCGGTTTTGGCAATTCCCCTGCCATTTTACGGATGAGACGACTTTGGTTCAGAAGGGTCAAATGGATCACCCCGCTGGGCATGGATAAAACTGAGGTTTCAGGAAACAGGAATGCAGGTCTTTGACCACAGAAACCACTATTTTTCTCTACACTCTACTGCTTTTCCTCCAGGGGTATAAACCAGGTATAGACATCCTCTATTTTCACTCGGACTTCCCTCACTCACCCAGCAGCTGCTAGCATCCAAAGTCCCCACCTCCAAAGTGGTGAACTAACTGGCTTTTGTTGACCTTGGGAATAGTAGTGAATTTACAGAAGTTCTCAACTTTGGGGAGTTTTTGTTGTTTTTTTTTTTTTTTCTTCACAGTATAGATAGACACAGACTGGGGTCATGATGAATGTAAACTATTTAGAAACAGATTTTCTAAGCTTGCTATTTAAAACATTTTGTTTGGTATGAGTTGATGTTCTTGGGACAAATGTGTCAAAAACTGCAAGATAATATAACAGGTGTTGAAGCAGAAATGCTAATTAAACCAGTGTGAATCTAAAGGATGTTCTATACATCCCTGCCTGGGAGACATCTTAAACACCACTCCCTACTTACTCTTAACAATGTGTTCACTATATTATAAAAAGTGCCAATGTGATTTTTAATTTGATGATCATTCATTCATTCATACATTCACTAGAGGCCCAGTGCATGACATTTGTGCAGTTGGGGGAGAGGGGGTTCCCCTCAGCCCAGCCTGTGCCCTTTCGCAGTCTGGGAGCCCTTGGGGGATGTCTGCCTGCCTGCTTAGGCCCCTTCTGGCTGAGGGGCGCTCCCCCTGTGGGAGCACACTGACCACCAGGGGGCAGCTCCTGCATTGAGTATCTGCCCCCTGGTGGTCAGTGTGCATCATAGTGACTGGTCATTCCACTGTATGGTCGATTTGCATATTACCCTTTTATTACATAGGATTTTAGAGAGAAAAAAAAGGGGAAGAAAGAGAGAGATAGAGAGAGGTAGAGAAATTGAGTTATTGTTCCACTTGATTTTTGTTGTGCTCTGATCAGCAATCTTGGACACATTTGAACCTGCAATCTTACTGAATTATAACGATGCTTTGCTACCTGACCAGGGCCTGATTTTTTTTTTTTCTTTTCCTGGCAAAGCCCTTTGACCAAGGCGGAAGCCCTGGATGGTCTGACTGTTAACCTTCCATTCCAGCATTTTAAAAAAATTACTCTTCCCTCTCTCCTATCCTATGCATAAACCATATTGAACCATTGGGAGTTTTTAAATCTACTAAACCCGTGATTCTCAACCATGACCTTTCTTTAGAATCACCTGGGAAGACTGTAACAATTACAGATACCCAGGCCTTACCTGCATTAATTGGTCATAATTAATCGTTCTGAGGTAGCTATCAGGTATCATATTTCTAAAATGTTCTAGATGATTCTAATGGGTAGCTGGGTTTCAGAATCACTGCATTCAGTTTTTCTGCCTCTGAACCACTACACAAGCTAAAATTTCTCTCTTTTCCTTTAGCCTGAGTGCAATTCCTAGCCATTCTTCAAAATGCAATCAGAAACATCAGTTCAAAGAAGCTATTCCATTGGGCAATGCTGGTCCTCCTCCTTGTATTAACAATTTACTTTGTGGTCCATCCTAGTCCTCAGTAAATCCCACCCTACTGTAAAGTCTTTGAAAGTGGAGACATGAGGTAGAAGCAGTTCATTATTTATATCCACAATGCCTAGCACTGTTTATGTAAGAGCTCCGTAAAAATATATTAAAAATGAGTGGGTGATAGCAGGATTATCAGAGTGGGGTTAACAGCTCTGGCTACTTGCCCTGGTTCTGCTATTTACATATTTGCAGTTTATAGAGCTGGGAAAAAGTTGGTTTACAGTTGTGAGTATGCTAAATACAGAGTTTATTCTTGTATTATTTATTGTTTCATTTTCTACACAAACAACTGTAAACCTCATTTTGTCCCACCTTGTATATCTTGCTGTAAGTAGCTTTGAAGTACTATAATATAGAAAGCTGAACATATGCATATGTTATGATCCAGTAATTGCACCTTATTTACATATCCAACATAAACGCACATGCATGTTCACTAAAAGGTATGCGGTAGGTTGTTCATAGCAGCACAGTTTTCAATAGAGACAAATCAGATAAAAACCAAAACAAAATGCTAACCAATAGTAAAATTATGGCTTTGTCATACATGAGATATCACACGACAACACGAATCCTATAAACACATGCAACAGTGTGGGTAATAGTGGTAAAGATTTTTTTGAGCAAATGAAGCTAGCAACAAAAGAGTACATACTCTATGTCATACATTTACACAGAGAACTGAAACCAAATAAGAAATCACAGAGGGAGGACCTTAAGATTGGAAGGGAACATGAGGGTGATTTCTGGATGCTGGTTATGTATTTGATCTGGGCAATGGTTATATAAGTGTGTCCGGTTTGTAAAAATTCATCATAATGTAAACTTAAGATATGTGTACTTTCCTGTATGCACATTATCCTATATAATAAAAGGCAAATATGCAAATAGACTGAATGGTGGAACAACTGAACAACCAAACAACCTGTCGCTATGATGTGTGCTGACCACCAGGGGGCACATGTGGAACATGGTGGGCATCGGCCACAGCAGGATGGTGGAGCAGGTGAGCAGGGGTGCCAGACCAAGATGGAGCGCCGGTTGCTGTCATTGGGGTAAGACTCTGGTGGTTACTGAAAATTCTTTGCTACTGTGTGCTGTGGTCCTGCCCGGTGCTCGCAGCTGCTGCTGGTGCTGGCCCCACTTGCACCTGCTGTGGGCACCAAAGCTGCCACTTGGACATGCTGCCAATGCCTGGAGCCAGCCCCAATTGCTCAGCGCCGTCAGTAGGTGCAAGTGGCAGGTGCTGGCCCTGATAGCCCCTCAGGGCTTCTCCACCTCCCCCTGCTCCTGAGGGGCGATTGGGGCAGCAGCTGCTGCTCCCACCCGCTGACTGCGTCAACCCCGCTTGTACCCACTGCTGGTGCTGGCCCCAATCGCTCTGTGCCATCAATGGGTGCGAGCGGGGCTGGCGCCATCAGCTTGTGGGAGCAGTGGCAGCAGGAGAGGCGCTGCCGGCAGACAGGGGACTGTGGGCCTCAATGGGAGGGACCAGGTGGGGACACAGAGGATGGGCCGAGACCTGTCATTGTGCCCGCCGAAGCCTTGCAGCCCACAGTTCCTTTTAAGGTGCACGAATTCATGCACTGGGCCCCTGGTGGTTCAATAAAAATGTTAAAAAGTACTTTGGTGTTTTTGTAAACAATATAACTACACTTTATCTAACATAATTTCAATCTAAACTTAGTTAACATTTGATAGTATCTGCCTTCCAGATCTGGCTGCTCAGATGGAGTCCCTGGATTAGATGGTAGTTGAATACTGTTGATTTTCTGATTTGGAAAATGGTTATGAGTTTTTGCAAAATGTCAGAAATCCTTTCCTAGGGAAGGGAATTCACTAATTGCCTCACTGGTGATTATCACACGATCCTACGAATTCTCTGTGGTGATGGCTGGGAGTGGGGCAGAGGAAACTGTAGTTAAGATATTTCTATTTTAAATGTCTCTAGGTTTTTCCTATTTATAACAAAAGGTGCTTATTTCCTGGCATATCCAACTTTAATACTTTATTTTTAAAGTAGCTTGGGTTTAATAGTTATTACTAATTTATTTAGCAAATATGGATTAATTATCGTCCATGTGCCAGCAGCTAAAAAGAATCAAGGCCGACTGGGGAAGCAATTGGAAAATGAGGAGGACATCTCCAGTTCTCTGCATCCTGTATTCCTATGGAGTCCTATGCAACTCCCACTTTCTCAAATTCCTAGTCCCCAGTTCATCGTGCCCTGCCACTTTTTTTTTTTTGTCTTCTGTTTTGCCCAGATTCCAAGGTCAGACAATGCAACCAACCATCCTTTCCTTGGGTTCATCAGTTTCCTTCATCTTCCACCATTTTAATCAATGCCACTCAGTAAATATTATGAGTCATTAACTTCTGAATACTGGCAGTCTTAGACAATTAAGTAATATTACTACAATTTCTTCTGTTTCTACCACATACAAGACATAGCATGTTATATGATCTCAACTAAGATCATGGAACTTTAGAGCATTCTTTTTATTAAGTTGTGTTTCATTTTCTATTTCTGCTCTCAAGCCACGAACCCTGTGAATAACAAACACACATACACCAGAAAGTCAAGGCCTTCTGCTTTATGGAGCAGATTGGGGTCATTAATTTCTGTTCTACTGCAAAGTCTCTCTGTGTCATTATTCATACCTTTCTTATTCCATCCTGAATTGGAGCAAAAACTGTCTTTCCTTTTACTCAAGGTGATTTGACACCCACTCTCTTCTGTATACTTCTTTCTTACCCACTTCCCTCCAACCCCATGTCATCTAACTGGAGTTCTCAAAATGAGACCAAAATTGTTCTGAGATCCCCCCAAACCATCTATTTCCAACGTCAATAACTTTCCGAAGTTCATTTTCACCGTCACCAAGGTGATTTAAATATTGGACATCTTACTTTTGAAATTCTCTCTTTTTTGGCTTCTCCTCACAGGTTCTTTCTTCTCCTTTTTTTTCTAGGTTCCTGTTCTATCTCTTCTATTCCTGTTTTCTAAAAATACTTATCCTCCAAACTTATGTCCCCTATCTACTTCTCTATCAATGTGATCCCTTCCACCATCCTAAAAGGTCCTTAATAGCCCTTTCCACAAGAAGGCCATATTGTGGGTCAACATACAATATCATGCAAGCTCCATGAAGCACCATAACCTATGTCCTTGAACACAGTGGGCAATGATGGCAGGAACCACCATGATGCAGTGGTACTTCTTGACCCAGACAACTGGCCCCTGCTGGCAGCACCAAGAGACAAAGCTGCCAGCTGGGTCCAACACTACCCATGGCACCAGTAGGATAAAAGATGGGAAGGAGGCCCAAGCCAGCCACAACAGCCTCATGTGCTGATTTCCAGGAAAACTCAGGGATCTTTTAACAATGAGCCAGTTAAAGACTGGGATCACTCAGACCAGAGTCAGTGTAGATCTCACAAAGTGGACATTTTAGCAAAGATGGTCAAGTTCCCTGGACTTACTCTTATAAAGTATATCATTGCTGCTCTCTGGTGGTCAAAGGCATATTTTCTTCAATCAAGATGTGGAATGGTTCAAAGAGGAAAGATAATGCAAAATGGTATGTACTGATGCTAGGTAACTGCAGTTGTTAAAGTGACTTCATAGGCTATGACGGATATTCTTATACAGAATAAGTTATTTTAATGAGGATCTTTGGACCCTAAAGCAAAGACATGCAATTGATGTGGCAAGAATACTTAACACGAGATTTACACTTTTCACAAATTTTAAGTGCATAATACAGTACTGTTAACTGTAGGCACAACATTGTAGAGCAGACCTCTAGAAGTTATTCATCCTGTGTAATTAAAACATTATACCCACTGAACAGCAGCTCTCCACCTCTCCCTCCCCTTAGTCTGCATTTCCTTTCCATGAATTGACTACCATTTCCTTTGTATGAGTTTGACTATTTTAGATACCTCAGGTTAGTGGAATCATGCAATATTTGCTCTTCTGCCTAATTTAACTAATGAACCCCCATATTTATAGACCTTTATGCAATAGAACCACTGGGCTGTAGCATATATTTCAGCAAGCAGTAAATTAGTCATGAGTTTTTGGTGCAGTTTTCTATTGGCCCTCATGCTTGCAGTTTTGTAGGAAAATGACAAATCCAATTGGGGATTATCACCTCGATACACTGCAAAATCAAAAAATGTTATCAGAATCTTAAAAGAAAATTTAAATTTCATTATGCATATTTATGTGATTTTTTTTATCGAAAACTAACTTTAAATTGTTATCTTTTCCGAAACAAAGTTATTTTATCACAGGTTTAAAATACACTCTGCAGATACCTGGAGACCGTTTTTTTTAGAGCACAGCCCTCGCACTGACACTAACTGTATAATTTAAAATAATGTCTTAAATTTTCTGAGCCTCGGAAATGTTTCTGGATGCTTGCCTTACCCTAAGGTCCCAACAAATCCCCATGTTTTTATTTTATTTACAACTGTTTAATGGCCTATGGTACAAAGTGCTTTGTTTTCTGACCTTCTGTTGCCCACCTAATGACTTGCCTGAAGAATAAACAACCATGGGAGGAAGCTAGAAATCTTTTGGGAGAATTAGCAAAGGATAATTCTTATAAGGAGCAATGGCAGCAGCAATGTACACAGACACAACAATGCAATCTTCTTTTCAAACATTACCCAACCGAAATGTGATTTGACTGTTGTTCCATGTTTACTGGTTCAGTAAATATGGATTAGGTTGTCAGTGGTTCTGTGAGCTGAAAGTTACAGTGTACTGAATGGAGAGGAAACTATCCAATTGGTAGAGATGAGTCCTAATCAGAATGTCCCAGAGAGTTCCTCTCCTCTCTTCCACTTCGCCCTGAGAGAACATCTTGGGAGCCTGGAGTGATTAAAACTTTAGAGCAGTGATGGCGAACCTATGACACGCGTGTCAGAGGTGACACACGAACTCATATTTTTGGTTGATTTTTATTTGTTAAATGGCATTTAAATATATAAAATAAATATCAGAAATATAAATCTTTGTTTTACTATGGTTGCAAATATCAAAAAATTTCTATATGTGACACGGCACCAGAGTTAAGTTAGGGTTTTTCAAAATGTGACACACCGAGCTCCAAAGGTTCGCCGTCACTGCGTTAGAGGGATGCAGTTCAGAGACTTATGTTATTTGAGACATGGTAGTGGGTCGTCTTTCAATCCAAGCCAACACATCAAGTTCAGCACCAATGCTGGAGGGCCCAACAAGATATACTGTATTTTGTAGTGTTCAGTCAGACCTCTGAGTCCTGATAACCTCAAGGGAAGGATTGGTTCAGGTCACACTATCAGTGTGACAAAATGTCTTTAATGGTCACTGTCCCTTCTCTTCGAGAACCTTCTCCATTTGTTTGTAACTCTATTCTTCCTGCAACAAGACCTCTCCTACCTTCATACTGTTGATGTTATTCAACCCCAAGTATGTTTGTGCTCTGCCCAGACCTGCTTCCTGAGCCTGCTCCCTGTGAACCTCCAGCCCCTCCTCAAAACTGCCCTCTGCATTCCAGCCTTTGCTCAGTCCTACTGACTGAGCTCATGATTACAACTGGTCAATGTCCCCTTATTCTGTCCTGCCCTGTTGGTGAAATGTTTCAACAGTAAAGATCAGGGTGAATGTGGTGAAGGATCAACTCTCATAATTAGTTTTCAAATGCAGAACGACCTCAGAGAGTCCTCTAGGAATTTTGGTCCCTGACTACTCATTGGTCCACTGGAGGAGCTGCCCATCACAGAGGCCTGAAGGTGGTATCTCTCAGATTAAAACAGTTGATTCTTCAAGCCTTTCTGATGGGATTCTTTCTCTTCCCTCTCCTCCATTTTCTTTTTGTTTTGTTTTCTGTATTTAAAATTTAAATATGGCATATCTTTAGGGGGAAAAAACAGGTTTCTTTGGATTGTGCACTTTTATAAATTGGCAAACTATTTTAGCTTCTTGAAACTTATAAGAAAGTTGTTTTCAGAGAAATGTCTTAGATCTGCCTTGGTGTAATTTAAAGTAATATTTTAATTTGTTGGAGCCTCTGTTCCTTGTTCAGTGGGTAAAACAATTCCTAACTCAGCATTTACTACTGTGTTGGCACCTAAGAACTTGATAAAGGATAATTATGGTTAGATCATTGACATGATAATGGGGGAAAAAAGTAGTGGAAAACTTAGTAATTAGGAAACTTTTTCTATAGTAATGGAAAATGTTGGATTTTAAGATGAGCATGTTTAGAAATCATGTTTAATGAAAAAATTGTCTTTCTAAAATCCTTCTATCCGTGAAGCCTCAACTTTGAATCTAGCAGAAACTTTTGATGACCAAATGTCCAATATAGTCTTTGCATTCCCTAGGATGGAATCAAAATGAATATACTCAGTGACATCTTCTCCATGATGCTGCTGGTGCTATTTCTGCCATCTGCATTCTATTTCCTTTCAATTTCCGTTCATCTCTACTTCCTATAATCTCATGTAAATTGTTTAAATAGTCTTACTGTCTTAAAACACAGTTCAGATGCCCCATTTTCCATCTGATTCTCCCACCTAACTTTATCTTATTGTATTCATATCTTGCTTTGAATGAAAAACCATATATTCGTGTATTTCTCCCAACACAAATGTGCTTTCTCATGCTATAGAGTCTGTTCTCAGTTTTATTTATCCTGGGAATTACTCATCCTAAAAGCTCAAATTCTGAACCCTTTATTCATACAGAGGTGAACTACTTCTCCTGTCTTTTCTCATAATTGTTTTATGTCCCTGTGGCCGGTGGAATATTGGCCTCCTAAAGATGTGCAAGCCCCACTTCCCAGGACCTGTGCACATGTTACCTACATGGAAAAGGGACTGCACATGTGGTCACAGTAAGAATCTCGATGGGACGATTACCTTGGATTATTTTGGTGAGTCCAGTGCATTCCTTGGGGTCATGAATGAAACAAACAGGGGGGCAGGAGGGTTGGTGTCAGTGATGCAGCATGAGAAAGGCTTGACGCCCTTGCTGATTCGGAAGAGGAAAGGGGGCCACGCATCAAAGAGTGTGGGTGGCCGTAAGATGAAAACGACAAAAACAAAACAAAGCATTCTCTCCTGGAGCCTCCAGAGAGGAACACGGCCCTGCCAACACATTAATATTAACGCTGTGAAACTCATTTTGGACTTCTGACCTCCGGAACTGTGATATAATAAGCCATTAAAATAACATGAACTACTATAAGTGAAATGAAGTTTGTGGTAATTTGTTACAGTAACTATAGAAAACTAATAGAATCCCTGTACTCTAACACTAACTATGTATTTGGGGACTTGAATTTGCAGTTGTTTTCAATTGAGCTTCAAAGAGTGTCCCATGTGATCCCAAGATTTGCGTTTACTTATGGGTTTTCTCAGGAGCAATAATTAGGGAATGGAAAACTGAGTCATGAGTTGGTATAAACTCTGCTAGTTTGGTAGGGCTGCTATAATGACATTCCATAGACTGGGTGGCTCAAACATCAAGAATTTATTTTACCACAACTCTAAAGGCTAGAAGTCCAAGATCATGGTGTCAACGAATTTCTTTTCTTCTGAGGCCTCTCTCCCAGGCTTGCAAATGGCCACCTCATATAGTCTTTCCTAAGTGAGAGCCCCACCCTGGTGTCTGTTTGTGTGTCCAAATATTCTCTTCTTATAAGGACACCAATTGAATTGGATTACAACCCACCTTAATGGCTTCATTTTAACTTAATCATCTCTTTAAAGATATTATATCCAAATACAGTTTCATTCTGAGTGACTATCCTTCAACATATGAATTTTGAAGGGGGCACAATTCAGCCTATAGCAAACTCATTACTTGCTTCAATTACTTGTGTTATGCTCTGAAAAAAAGAAAATGAACAGAAAGAAAAATAAGAAAGAATATGTAAGAAAAGTAAATAAAAGTAACTTACTTTCGGTGTCATTGTACCAGTCAGAAGTACTTTAGGTAAAATAAGAAGAAAACCAATAATTTTTTGAGTACTTGCTTGGTAAAACTTTCATTAGAAAAGCTATGAATTAGGATGTACTGCCCAGACAGATGTCCCTTCAATACAGGACATCTTCTCCAGCTTCTAAGAGTGCTGTTTGCAGGTCACATGACCATGCCTTTCCCAGGGTCACGCATGTCCAATAGCACATTAGCTTTCCAGTATGCCCCACCTTGGGACAGGCATTCTGGCTTCCGCTTTCCCATGGATAGAAGTTTCCACTGAGATTGCATCACTGCTCAATGTCTTCCTCTGCCCACTGACTCCCCTCCCCGCCTTCCATGGGTGCTGATCCCAGGAGCATTCCACAATGAATATTCTGCACACTAAGCACCGCTCAGGGCCTACTTCCTAGGGTCACCAAGTTATGACACTATTATTAGAGTGAAGAAACAGAAGAGCAGAAAGCTTCACTCATTTAAATTAGTTGTGCAGCCTGTCTTGTTCCAGAGTCCATACACTTTCCAATACCCCATGCTTCTCATATGGGCTTTGTGTCTTTTGTAACTTCACCCAGTTAAAGTCACAGAATAAGTATCTCCCAGAGAGTCAATTTGACTGCAGTACCAGAAATTTAAAACACTATTTTTAGATTTAAAATACCAGATTAGAGGGCAAAATGCAATGCGTTTTGAAGTTAAAGCATGACACTTTAAAATTAATCTCTTACTTAGAGCTGGCTGCTTTACCATAGGCCAAGTGCTGATGGATACTAGATACCCGGGTAGGAGATGGCCTGCTGGAGACCCAATCAGCTTCCATACTATTTGCTGAGGGAATAGTTTGATCTTCAATGAAAAGAAGTTTGGGTCACATGCAAATCAACAGAGTGGTGATAAATTGGCTAGCTTTAGGAATGATTACTAATGATTTTTGCAACCTGGAAGAAGTTAGTTACATATGTTCCTGGCTTATGATGTTTTGTTTGTTTGTTTTGTATTTATTTATTTATTTTTGGTTTTGCCACCCCATTTTGGAGACTCAAGAAAAAAGGTGATGTCTAATCATCTGCTACTTGCTGCCTCAGAAATGCAATTTTCAACCAATGTTCCGAGGGCCCTGCTGGCTCCCGAGTGTGCTAGCTGTATTTAATCAGGGATATCTAAGATCAATGGTGACTTCCTTCTTGTCCATCTCCCAGCCTTGCTGTCTCACTAGCATCCCTTTCTTTTGTCATGCTTTCTGAGCAGCTACTGACACAAATGGGATGTGTGGACTCTTGAGAAATGTTCACAGCTATTTAGAATGGTAATAACCCTAATGCCATGTAATGACTTGAGGATGAAAGGATTACACTGTGAATATTATGGAGGACATAGATGTTTGGGTATTAAAAATCGGTGCTATAAATGGAGACTAAAACTGTGAATGAGGAAAAAGCACCTGTATGTTCTCACTATGTTTAGTTCACATTTACCTAAAACACAAAGGAGTAGATCCTAAAATTTAAACCACAGAGAGCAATTACTTTTTCCTTGCTTTTTTTTGGGGGGGGGGGGGGGTCCAATGAAAAAGTTACTTACACTTTTACAAAAAACAGAGCTATAGAATGTAAAACACAATTTAGACAGGTAGAACTATAAGGCATTTTTTCTTCCTTTTCCTAGGAGAAGGGAGTTTTATGGAACATTTTCTCATTTTCCTATAGTCTTCCATGTCCAAAGTTGAAGGCAGGCACACATATGTATTTATCTCAGAACTTATGTCTAAAAGAGGGCTGAATATATACTTAAATTCTCATCAAAGTCACACCCACCTAAGATTTCACTGAACCCTTAGCTAAGTGAGGCTGGTCATAAACATCAGGTCCACACTGCAAATACGTCTATGTATTATTTGCAATTGGTTACTTATATCTTTGTGCTTGAATAATACTGTTTAAGTCAGGATGTGTGATCCATTTTAAAGTATGCATTCTGTCATGCTGTTATATGTTGTCTTTCTAAAGTTCATCATTAAAATAATTGTTTCAGATACTGAGAAAGAGAAAATACCTTAAATGTGGAACACTGGTATGAAGAATTATGATTCTGTCAACCACAGAGGGAGGATCCATCATCAGCATTATACTTACACTAGAGGCCCGGTGCAGGACATTCGTGCACTGGAGGGTGGTCCCTCAGCCCGACCTGTGCCCTCTTGCAGTCTGGGACTCTTACAGTTGGGGACCCCTTGCTCCTTACCTCCTGCCTGCAGTGGAGGTGGGAGAGGCTCCCACCACTGCTGCTGCACTTGCCAGCCGTGAGGCTAGCTTCTGGCTGAGGGCGCTCTCCCTGTGGGAGCGCACTGACCACCAGGGGGCAGCTCCTGCGTTGAGTGACTGACACCTGGTGGTCATTGCGTGTCATAGTGACTGGTCATTCTACTGTTTGGTCGATTTGTATATTAGCCTTTTATTATATAGGATTCCCACTAATATGCCACCTCAAATAAAATGTAAGTAGGAGTGCCTTCTGTATGTCTAAAATGATAAGAATCAATCTTTCTGTCACATTATATCACAGTCGCACAGACCTCAAATAACCACCCATAGTTAGAGCCCTCAGCAAATTTCTTATCAGAGGTATGTGTTTGCACATGGTGAATCTCTGAGCAATAAAGCAAATTTTATATATATATATATATAATTTGCATGACATTCGTCCCTCAGCCCGGCCTGTGCCCTCTCGCAGTGTGGAACCCCTCAGGGGGATGTCCAACTGCCAGCTTAGGCCCACACAGGACTAAGCTGGAAGTTGGACATCCCCCAAGGGGTCCTGTGTGGGCCTAAGCTGGCAGTTGGACATCCCCCGAGGGGTCCTTAGTGCTGCCGCAGAGGCAGGAGAAGCTCCTGCCACCACCACTGTGCTCTCCAGCTGTGAGCCTGGCTTATGGCTGAGCGGACCAGAGCATCTGCCCCCTGGTAGTCAGTGCTTGTTATAGCGACTGGTTATTCTGCTGTTCGGTTGATTTGCATATTAGCCTTTTATTATATAGGATATTTAGTGAAAATAATATTTTACATTTTTATATTCAAAACAAGCTGGGAGTTGATTTAATAATAAGCACAATGAAAGCTGTTGTAAGTAAACATTTTTTGTCCATTTGCTCCTTAAGCACATCCTCCATGGTTTCTCTTGTTTACTGGGTGGTGCATCTCGATCTGTCCCTCCCTGCATCCCTCCACACACCTGCTCTCAGTCTTGGGAAGTAAACCAGAGTGTCAAAGGCTCTCAAATCACTGGCTTCCATTTGGGTTCAGCCCCTGGGGTGCCCTGGCCTGAGTTGAGAGGGAGGAGGAGAGAAAGATGGGATGTTTAAACGTCTTCCCTGAGGCCTGGTTGCAATTGGGTTCACTCCTTGACCAAAGGTCACAGTTAATCTCTTGGCCTTATACACACCCCCTACCCCCAACACCTGCCAGGCTCCAGCAGCTCCTCCTCCTCCATTTCTTCAGGTTTCAGATTGTCCAATTGCCCTGGTTTGAGAGACTGTACTATTCCTTATGGTTTCTCTATGCCCTTTATTAAATTACCGAATGTATGTGTTTCATCTCCTCCGAACCTGGCCCCTGAATGATCTACCAACTGAATGTTGCTACCACTGGTAAGTCTATTGCTTATGAATTTCCCCAAAGTTGTTTAGCTTCTAATACAAAATTTATCTTATTTTATTATAAAAGTGTCTTAAACATGCACCTATTCCTCATTTGTTTCAAAAATAGACTTATAGCAAGATTTTTTCGAGGTTACAGATTAAACCATTTAAAAAAAGATGATAGGGAAAATCAAGCAATATATTCATATATGTTGGCATTTTAAGTAAGTTTATGCCTATACAAATTATTAGCAACTTTTTCTTCCAAATTATAGACTAAATAGTACTCAATCTGTTCATAGTATGAAAATTGGAAAAATGTTGGCTAATGACAACATTTTTGCTTTTTGCTGAGTAGCTTAAATCCAGGACAATGTTTATGTTTGTTATTTTGTACTGTCTACCTTTAGGCTATGAAAGCACGTGCTTTTAAACATTGTTTGTTATAAAATAATATCTATCCAAAAATAACTTTCAGAGAGTAAAAACTGCATGACTGAGTCAATTTCTAGGATGTTGGACAGGAAGGTGAATAATGGAGGTAATAATGTAAAAATATGGAATGTTGACACTATCAAAGCCATATTTGGATGACTAAACAGTGTCACCAACCTGCATAACCTATATGTGTTCAATAATGTCAGTTGTGTTTTATCTAATATGTGTCATGTAATATTTTCACCAAATGTCATTTTTCTAAGTTAAGCATAGTTAAATAAAAGCAGTAATCTTCTGCTGTCAAGATGCATTATTATTGGGTTGTTTTTGTTTTTTCAGCTGAAAAAGTGTTGTGCTTAAAAGAGAACTGAACTAAATTCAAAATGTGATACTGCATAAGAAAACAAAGAAGCAGCTAAAGTAAACAACATTAAGAAAGGCCAAGTAAAGTGAAGAATTACAGCAAATAGCAGACCATTTATCCCTACTGAGAAAGACAGCACAATTCAATTTGCTAAATTATTTTATTTACTCTGAGTGGCAATGTGAATAATCTATCTGTTTTGACAAACACTCAAACTTTGCTGAACAGAAAATTGCACTACTTCTAACATGTCAAATTTGGATACAGTAAAAGAAGATGTGAATTAAATTGGCTCTGAGTATGCTGCATTGAAAGATGAATTGTCGGCTTAGAACTGTCTTTCCAGCAGCTTTATTTGAACCAAAATACTTTGCTTAAGAGGAATTACATAAGTGTGGAAACTAAAATCATAATTGATTATGTCTCACACCCTGCATTTGAAATGTTCTAGAAACTCTAAATGCAGTAAAAGGCTGAGAAGATTATACAAAG
The DNA here is from genome assembly GCF_028538775.1 of Myotis yumanensis. Taxonomy (NCBI): domain Eukaryota; kingdom Metazoa; phylum Chordata; class Mammalia; order Chiroptera; family Vespertilionidae; genus Myotis; species Myotis yumanensis. Next base: position 228,925,253 of record NW_027223752.1, on the reverse strand, counting down.
AGACAGGTCTCCTTTGATCAAAGACATTGGCAGTGAATTAGAAAGGGTTTTATAGTTTTAGCACAATTTAGCACAACTCAGAATTTCCATCTCTTTCTTCCTTCGTGCATTTATGAATTTTACTATTTCTTGAAATACTCTTATGTATGGACTTTGTCTTAGGAGATGAGGATTAGATATCTAAACCTTGCTGTCTTCAAGGGAGAGAAACGTGGTCAGAGTATTCCCTCTGAGTCACCGGAATGATTATATAGTTGAGCGTGCTCTAAGTGGCTGCTCTAGAACCACAGAACTTTACCAGGGAGTTATATTCTAGATGAGACCTGAAAGATGAAGAGGAATTATCCAGATGAACAGAGAAGACTCATAAATGAAGGGGATTCCAAGGAGAGGTAGCAACATTTTCAAAATTCTGTACCTGAGAGCACCCTGGGCCATTCCAGGAATCCTGTTAACTTTGGCAGAAACAAAGATGTGAAGTTTAGAAAGAGAACATTGTTGATATAAAGAAAGGAAGAATTTTTAGACTGGCAAATCATCTATATTTCATTAGTACTTGGCCCAAGAATCCCTATTAGGAGGGAAACAAGCTTTGTTTAGGAAAGCTGATAGCAAGCAGTGAAATCAAGAAAACAGAAAGCTAGCTGCTCCACTTTGAAAAGAAACAGGATTTCATGGTTTAAGGACACAAGGGAAAAAAATGAGAAGGAGCAGGAAGAAAAAAAAGAGCAGGGATAGAAATATGAAGGGCGGGTGGGGGGGCGGGGGCAGGCAAAGAACTTCCGAGAAGATAGATTTTGTTTATTCAGCTGTGTTGAAGATGCCCTTTATACCCCCAAATATTCAGTATCATCTTTCCGCAAAGAAAAAAGATATACCGTTTTAGTGTTTTGTTTTTCATTTGTAGAAATCAAAGTAAGTTCCATATCTGTTGTGACATCAGGACAGAGATGAACAGAATTACCTGTTAGGATCCATAGGTGGAGTGAAAAGTGAGGGGAGAACAGATTTAGGAGTGAGAGGTATTCTGGAACCTGCAGGGACCTTGGAGAGGGCATGAGACTCTTCACAGGGCAGTGAGCAGAGGGGGGCAGTTGGTGGGAGGAACAGGCCTCTAGATTCCAACAAGTGGGAACTCCATCTGACACCTAGGATATTTAAAACTCGGGGAAACTTGGGATTGATTTAAAAATGATGAGGGTGCCCAGCCAGAGTAGCTCAGTGGTTGAGCGTCCACTTATGAACCAGGAGGCCATGGTTCAATTTCAGGTCAGGGCACATGCCCGAGTTGTGGACTCGGTCCCCAGTATGGGGCATGCAGGAGGCAGACGATCAATGATTCTCTCTCATCATCGATGTTTCTGTCTTTCTCTTCCTCTCCTTTCCTCTCTGAAATCAATAAAAATATATTTTAAAAAAATAAAATAAAATAAATGATGGGGGTATCATTAAGCAGGATAGTGCTTGACCCTAGTTGTGCTCTTGAGACACTGTGGAAACAAGTTTGGAGGAAAACAAGACTGAACAGAGGGAGGCCAGTTAGGGAAGCATCTATGTTGGGTCAGTTGCAAAACCACCCTAGACTTTGATGTTCCAGGAAAGCTTTTCTGACTATGATCTTAATTAGCCTGGTCCCAAGCTAGGGAAGAATACCAGGCTGAGACTGTGGTAAAAGACACTACCCTTGTCTTGGAGTGTGTGAGTGAATGTGGGTGTCAGAGAAGGGATATCTGCAAAGGGAGACAGAAATAAGAGCATGATTCAACTGGTTATTATGCTAAGACACCTTGTGAGTATAAAATTGTGTGTGTGTTTACCCATTCAATAAGAAAATTGTTGAATGTTCAATTGAGTCAAATCAGAAATTTATAAGCCCCGTATTGTGTAATTCTACCCTGGCAGAAAAGTAGACCTAAATTTATAGACTATCAGTCTTAATAAGTAGTTAATAAAGGAGTTTGAAAGAGAGGCCATCTGTTGACTCCAGTGCTTTGACACGACAAGCTCCAAGTTAGCCATTACTTCTTGTTAATTGACACAGAAGCTAATGAATATAAAATTTACATCCCTGTTACTGTAACATATCTCTACACTCATTCCATATCTTGTCATCACAGAATTATGTTTCAATCTAAATTTTACTTGTGAACAGGCAAAGAGTGACTTTCTATAATATTGAAGTCACTTTTTTAATGCTGCAAGAACTCTAAACTTAAGGCTTATAATGTGTGTTAAAGAAAAGTACCTTTGCTAGAGCAATTTCATTGGAAACCTGTCTTCCGCAAAAACTTGAATATTGCTAGCTACAGCAGGTTGATTTTAATTATGAATCCTAGTGGCACTGACATCATTGATCAAGCTCTAAGTAACTCAATCTCTGTAAAAGAATTATGGAGATTTTATTAAAAGTAGAACTATAACTAATGACTTCCACAGGCTCATACAATCACATCCAGCCCTTAGCTCTCTGTCATATTAAACATTTTAAAGATGTGCAGTTTATTATATGTCAATATACCTCAATTTAAAAATGTAAAAATATAAAACAAAAAGAATTATCATTTAGGATTTTCCTGATTCAAAATATGCTTCAGAGTCACTAAATTATTTGTTGCCCGCCATTCACTCAAAATATGTTTCAGAGTCATTAAATTATTTGTTTCTCACCATTCATTCAACCATTTGCATAAGGGCTAGAGATAAGTTGGGCATGCACAAACAACTAGTATCCCTCAAATACTATTGCTAAAATTTTACTTTTTTGTTGTTGTTGTGTAGAAATAAGGAGATTATATTCTAAAAACTTATTTTCTTCAACACTGAAATTCAAAGCATTATTGCCCCTTAAAGATTAGTCAATTACTTGTCAGCAGTAGTCACTTTTAAAAAATATGCTTTTATTGATTTTTAGTGAAAGAAGAAGGTAAAGAGAGATAGACACATCCATGAGAAACATTCAACTATCTCCTACACACCCCCTACTGGGGATTGAGCCCACACTCCAGGCATATGCCCTGACTAGGAATTAAACCAGCATCCTCAACCACCGAGTCACACGAGCTGGGCAGCAGTCACTTTTATTTAATGCATATTTATAAAAGTATATATTTTTCTCATGCCTAAGAAAAGTTCAAATTATCCCCAAGAGTGCAGAATGTAAAATGAAAGTCCTGCTCACCTACCACTTTGCAATACTTCTTTAAGATTTACTGAGACTGAGGATCACAAAGCTGATGAACTGGCATTTCTAGTTATTACTGACAATTGCATTCTCATATTTTCTTTTGTGGACAGGAAAGTACATGGATAGGAATTACGTAGTGATTCATGGTCCTGGGGACAACTGCTGGTACTCTGATGAAGCCACCTCAATGTCCACAGGAAATCAGTGTCTTGTCACCCTGTAGCTACTATCATTAGAAATTTGGACAGCTTTTAATCCACCTTGACTTCCTGGTAGCAAATTACTTTATTTTATTTTTAATAAAGGGTGTTCCTAAAGGGATTCATTTGTCCATTTGTTTGACTAGAAGATCATTTTTCTCTTTAATATAAAAAAGAAAAAAAAAGAAAGAGAAAGAAAAGGAAGGAAGGAAGAAAAAAAGAAGGAAGGACAGGCAGTGGTCTCATGTTCTGTATGAGAGCAACCCTATCTTATTTTCTTTTTATCATTGCCTTTATCCCAGCCATGTTTGGTGATGGGATAGTACTGACTGGGGATCCTTTATCTCTGGGGGGCAATTTTTGACAATGCATCTACTGCTTAGATATCACCTGAAATACATTTTTATATGGAAAAGGTAAACTTCCCCTTTTACTGATATAAAAGTTTGATTTGTCATTCTAATTATTCTTTAATTCCCTGTGTCAGATGTTTTCTATATCTACAACAGCTGCATTTAATCAACACTAGATTTGATTTTTAAGTGGAAAATGGGTTATGATTTAGGAATTTGCTTAATATGCCAACTATTTTGATTTCCTTAGCTTTAACTCTTATTCTGAGAGATTGTAACACTTTTCAATTCAATTGCCATTAACAACTGAAGTATTGACTTGCAAATAAATATACATAAATGCTTTCATTTTCTCTATTGATTATTTTTGCCAACTTTTAATTATGCTTTCGGGTGGGTAAATGGCCAAATCCAATTGCATCCATGACAAAGTGAGTTTTATCTAATCATTGAGATAAAGAAAATCCTATCCATTAGGAAATTGTCAACAATGTTTTCCTAAAATAACTGTTAACAAGCTCCTAAAAAAATGGTACTATGTAGACTCAATAAAAGGAGATTCTTCAAAATGAAATAGTACCCTATACTGATAGACAATTTATTCTCTTTGTTAAGGATAGAGTACTAATTTTAGAGAAAGAGGAAGGAGAAGAGAGCGAGAGAGAAAAAAAAACAAACAACACTGTTGTTCCACTTATTTGTGCATTTATTGGTTAAATCTTATATGTGCCCTGACTGGGATCATACCTACAACCTTGGCATATCAAGATGATGCTCTGACCAACTGAGCTACCTGGCCAGGTACAAGCTGTCCTGCTCTTAGATAACTATACCCAAAGATGACTCTTCGTCTTTGACAGTTCCCAAACCATTACACTTTCTGAAACCATTGGCATTACCATGTTTCTGTACACCACATAAGTGCTAAATGAATTTTTAGAAGGGTTGGGAAGATAAAATTCACTCAGAATCACTTGGTCAGGAGAATGCAAATCTCCCACAGAATTGAGAATCAGGAATTAAGAACATGGATTTAGGGTCAGAGAGCCTGGATTCAAGTCCCTGCCCTTCTTTCTGGCTTGGGGCCTTTGACCATGTCATTAAGCAACCCTTTATTTGTAGAGCAGGAATAGTCATCATTAGCTCCATGTTTCCTGGGAGAAAGGAATGGGATAATGGGTATGCAAGGGGATTAGCGTTCTTGGCTCCCAGTATGTACTCAGTTCTTGGTAGTTCTCACAAGTGTCCAAGCACTGAGCCCTAGGTGACATTTCTACAAGGGCATCACTCTACTCCTTGGGCAACGGGGAACTTGTGGTTTGTAAACTCTGATCATTTCATTATTCTAATGACACTTAGCATAGTTATCTAACTTCCCTAAGAGCCAACATCTGATGAGCACTTACTATGTACCAGACTCTATTCTGAATGCTTCAATTGAATTAACTAATGTAATATTCACATAGGCCTATAAGGTAAGAAAAATAGATATTATTTTACAGAGAAGGATAACAGAAGTATAGGATTGCTATGTATTGTAAACTTATTGGGAGAGCTAAGGGCTTCAAAAGATGGGATTGGACTGCAGATAATCTAACACATGAGCTCAAGTTTTATTGCTGCTCCTATTGAGATATAATGTCCTTAAGAGAAAGTTAATTATTAATGTTTCTTTGATTCCCTCTAAGCATTGAGCATGGAGCCTTGGTACAATATGCATAGTTGTCTTCAAGGAGCTCTCAATTTATTTGAGACCATTCAATGTGCAAAGATAGTAAATCACAATAACATTGTAAAGCCTGACTCTGATCTATGTATTGGGTTCAGTGCACTACGGACCTTGTTTAATATTCAAACCATCTTTACATGATAGGTATGCTTATCCACATGTAACCATCAGAGATTCCAGTTTTAAATGCAGACCTCACTGTACTGAGTTTGGGTAAAAATAAAATTTATTCAAGGATATTAAGTAGCCCTGAGAATTTCTGAGAGAGCCAGAGAATTATTCTTGGGTTAGTCTTGGTCAGGCTCAATGGCCAATCATGTCACCAGGACTGTTGGTGCAAAACTTTCACAGCTAGGGCTTAAAACCTAAATCCCTGACACTTCTCTGCTTGGAGCCTGAGTGCCTCTTCCTGTACTCTTGTGGATTCTTAATGGTACTTCCTCACCTTCAAACCAAGTCTTATGATGATGCATCTGATTGGTGGAGGGTTGGGTCAGGTGTCTGAGGCCTAGCTGCAAGGTAGGAAGGAAAAGTGAGTTTGTGGCTTAAATTTGGGGAGGAAGATTCATAAAATGGGGAATTCTCCAATATAGGAAAGGTATTTTACAAAGTTCTAGAAAAAAGAAAACACTTTCAAAATATCCACTATCCCTCCATGTAATAGACGAGGAAACTGAGGCTCAGAGGGTAGAGCACTAATTCCATATCACACAAGTGGGAAGCAGCAGACTGAGCACATAGGCACAGATCTGCCTGTCTCTGGGTGTTTTCCACCACATCGGCTGCCTCTCACACAAACAAAGAAGAGGGCAGTGTATCTGAGAGGTTCAAACAGTCAATGGGATGGGAGTTCAGAAAAGGAAGGTTCTCTTCTGGCTGGGGTAATTGCCAAAGTGCCCTGGGGAAAAAAACATTTAGACAGCTCCCTAAAATCCTAATGACAAGACTGTAAGAAACAAATTTTAGGAGAGATTTAGTTTACATCTTTATATTGAGTAGGAAACTGAGGCTCAGAGAAAAAAAAATTGCTTTGTCCAAAGTCATAGCCTCCTAGTGAAAGCAGCTTAACCCCCAAGGCTGTGACAGTCAGTTCAGTCCTCTGCAGAGAGCTGCTGACCTCAGCTAGGTGATTGCACCTCCTTAATCACATCTCCAGCAGCATTGTTGAATGGGCTTCCCTTGAATTGATAAGCAGCGGGAGAGAGGAAGTCACATGCTGCAGTCTAAACAAAAAAGCTTTTATTTTGTAGGTGACTCCTCATAAAATACTCCTTACCCTGCTGTGCCCAAGGAGGTTAAGTGCTCTTGCTTATAACAGAGAGCTTTTCTTGTCTCTGCGCACTCTACTCCTTTCCTGCTCACACCAAGTATAGAAGGCAAGGAATAAAAGGTCACCTGCCTGCCACCTAATGGGGCACAGATGTCCTTAAGTGCTCACATGGCCTGTTCCAGAAAATGTCAAATTGCACCCTTATAACTCTTAGTTGGCAGTTGAATGGCTTCATTGTCCAGTCAATGGGTCCACTCAATTTTTGCCACTCATTTCAACACCCACAATAATAAAAAAAAAACCAAAAACCGTGGGAATAAAACAACAAAAAAAGTTGACCTCTCAGCTTCCTGGACAGGTAACTATAGAGGTGTGCCTTTCTGGCTTAGGAGGGCAGGATACAGTTTCTGATAAAAAGCTTGGCATTTTAGAGGGAAAAAAGATTCAGAGGTTAGACAGTCCTATGATTGAATCACAGCTCTACCCCTGCTGGTGTGTGACCTGGAACCAAAAAAGACTTAACCTTTCAGAGTGTTTGTTTCCTTACAAAAGTAGAATAATTTTTAAGGGATTCGAAATAATGTAGTATTTGACATTTATTAGGGAGTTGTAAAACAGCGGGGATTATTAGTTTTACCCTTTATTTCACTTACTCTTTTTACCAAAGCTGGTTTCATCTGATGAGCTCTAATAGGTCCTCTGTATTTGATATTTTATGAAATACAGTTCTTTATATAAAAATGCATTATAATATTAGCCCATGTAATTTTCAAAAACGTTCTTAAGATATGGTTTTGTTACCTGCTCTTTACAAAGGAGGGCACTGAACATCCCCTCACCTTCACTAAACTTTAGACAAGTTTCTTATTGATGGTAGGCACCTGACTTCCCTTTTCTTAGAACATTTATGCTAGAAAATGAAGTTATAAATTCTTTCCCTGACCCTTTAAGATGTAAATCTTCTAAAATCAAGGAATGTCTTTCTCAAGGATCTGATTCCCCCCCTCCCCTTGAAATATTATCATCAACAAAGACAGATCCCTACCTTGGGTAAGCATCAATTAGAAAACACAGATGGGCTCATAACATTGACCAACCAGCCCCGCAAGGCCCTCTAGTACTTTTCTATTAGTTCACCCCATCACTTTTTTTAAAAATATTTTATTGATTTTTTACAGAGAAGAAGGGAGAGAGAGATAGAGAGCTAGAAACATCTATGAGAAAGAAACATCTATCAGCTGCCTCCTGCACATCTCCCACTGGGGATGTGCCCGCAACCCAGGTACATGCCCTTGACCGGAATCGAACCCAGGACCCTTCAGTCCGCAGGCCGATGCTCTATCCACTGAGCCAAACCGGTTTCGGCTCACCCCAACACTTAAAATCCTCCCACTTTTTTTTTTTTTTTTTTACAGAGGTGTTGAGTACACTCTCTCTCTATTGCAATAGAGACCCCTTTTTGCAATAGTCTTGAATAAAGCTTTCCTTGACTATCTGACTTGTCCAGTGCAATTTTTCTTTAACATTGGCCCCAAAGCAAACAAGACAATTAGGCAAAAATCTGGGATCAGTTGTGCTCCTTTCCTGTGGACTTGAATGGGATTTAAGAACAAAAGAGTAGCCTAAATCCTTATACTATCAAGGTCATTGTCCTGCAAAGGTAATCTAACTCACATGGCCTTGACTTGCTCTTCTGAAAGGTGAGGAAGCTGGAGTAGATTCCTGGTTTTACAATTGGGTCTGGTGATTCCCTACAAGCTTCCATGGGCAAGGGGACCAAGAGAAGTCTAAGTGGGGGCTGCTAGATCATCTACACTTAAATAACTGAAATAAATTGGGGTCCTGTTCTCAACTCATTTGAAAGAGGTAGGTACTACCACAGCTGAAAAAAAAACAATCCTACTGCATTGTGACATTTTTATGGGCTTTCTAGTTCTAATATTTTAAGGTTCTTTCCAAACCTCAAGCCCCCTCCTACTATATCAAAGTAAATCCAGCATTTCTCTCCTTCCCCTAGGGTCTTTTTTTCACAACTTCAGCTATCTCATGTATTAATCTAATAATGTGGCTGAAAAACAGGCATCCAGTGTGGAGATACCTCTCAAATAATACATATTTACATTTTAACAGGGTCTACTCCGAAGATAACTTCCAAATCCACAAAAAAATGTACTTCAGTGGTGAGAATTTCAGATCCCTGGGCCAGCATGACTGGTGCAATGGGCTTATTTAGTGAAGTCATTGAGTACCTACTGTATGCAGACACTGTTACAGTATAGAGTACAAATAAAGTGATCTTTGACCCCATGGAGAATACAATCTGGTGGAAGATATTTGTTCTTCCTAAGCACCCTCTGAATTCTAAATTTTAAAAAGTAGGATGGATGTTTGGGTTCTTTGGAGTTCTAGTTCAAGAAGAATGTTTTAAGCATGAACTATGTGCATGATGTCTTATCAGACCGTACATTATGGGGAACAGAACCCAAGGGGTGGGAAGTTTATGTTCATCTTTATATTTCTTCTATCTGATCCTCTACCTTGCATGCACCTGTACATATTAGAGGTTAAAACATGGCTATTAAATGAATATTTAAAAACTACTTCATGCATTAAAATTATAGCACATCTAAATATAAAACTGTAAACTAAGTTTCCAATAATTTCCCCACATTTCCCAAGCTATTATGCCTTTTGAAATTAAATTCAGCATTTAACTGTTAACCTCAGCTTGAACAAGACCCATCTCTTAGTATGCCCCAGGCAGGCTTATCAGAAACATTTTTTCACTATTAAAGCCTCAACCTACTTCAGCTACAAAACCCTATGGACTTACTTAGCATAAGACACCATCATTTCCATCTTTGTGGCAACATATTCTAATTATCTGCTTTAGAAATAAGGTCCTGCCTCTTAATGAAAGTGTTTGTCTGGGGGCTGCAAAGGCCACAAGGCATTTCCAAGGCTTATTTTTGACTATATATGCAATTATAAGTTAGAAAATATGCTTGAAAGTAAGTGGAACTTTTTTTCCCCACTTCTTTCTCTAGTTGAAAAACATAAATATTAGTAAAAATGAAGATTTTATTGTTTCTTGTCCAGAACAGTGTTTTCCAGATTTGAGCCTGGTGATTCCAGGTGGCACTTGATGTCAGTTCCTTTGTTGCTAATGCCTTTAACATGATGGCAGTGAATGCACAGGTCTAGAATGATTTTCAGGTAAAGTAACCATGTACCTGTAGTAGTACTCAAGTTCTATGAGCTTAAATTTCTCATTTGCATTCTTATTTTTCAGAGTTGGCAAAAGTATGACATGAAATAATACAATTAATGTCCTGAGACTCATTCCTAGCATATGATTGAGAATAAAAAAATATAAGTTGGTATTTATGCCACTTTGCTTACTTTGCTTACTTTGCAAAAAATGTATTATTCCAAAACTTTACCTCCTCAAGTCCTCAACTGCATTCTTAACTTCCTTTCCTCAGGTGAACTCATTTCCTGTGTCAGTCAGAAGAGGGATTATCAGAGGAGAACCTCTCTTGCATTCCCTTTTTCAACAGCAAACATCTGTATTTTCTACCATACTTTCTTCTTTCTTCCTATCTTTGAGGAAGTACATGCCATATTCTTTTAAAGACTCGTTTCTCAGGGTAGGCTACAGTGATGCCATTGACCTTCCACCAGACATTGCTCCATTCTTTACTCTGTTCTTTTGGTGAAGCTTCTAACTTTCTGCTCACTCAACCTTCAATATAGTGTACAGAGCAGGTCACCGAGGTTACAATAATGGTGGCAGCTGAGGAAACTGTTCAGGCAATTAATATTTTTTTTCCATCAAGGGCTTGTAACAGGCTGTTAAGAAACCAAGTACTCTTTCCACTGCATCTAATCACTCAGACACCAAGCCCACAAAATACACTAAAATGTTTATGATGACACCATTTAAAAATAAGTGCCTAAAAACACAATTACTCAAATTCTTATACATCTGACATCTACATCCTTTCAAAATCCATAAACAAACACTTAAAATTCTGCTAAAGTAGTTCCAGATTAATTACACCAATCAGACTTCTGGTTCCAAAGTTTATGATTAGAATTCCAATAGTTCTTTTTCATTTCATTGCATATAAATAAGAAAAAAATAGATTGATTTATAATACACAGTAAAAATATCTACAAGTTTAGAGTCTACTTTAGAAATATTAAAACATAACTTTATGATGAAAAAGTAAGATATATATTTATTAGTGAAAATTCTGTAAAATAAATAAAAAGCTAATAAAACAAAAAGTACACATGGTTGAAGGTGAAATGAACTGGGAAGAACTGGAGGCAGATGCTGTGGACTGTGTTTTAAGTAGATGAATAGCTAAGGAAAAAATAAATGTAGTGTATTGGGAAGAGAACACAAGAACAAAGCAAAATCACATATATATATATTTCATATTGATATACTAGTAAATTAATCATTTTAGAGCATATATCATAGACCTATTTTTACAGATATATTCAAATTAAAATGTCTACTTATTTTTATTATGTAGATTCAATAGAGAGACAAAGAGCAATACTGGCAAGTTGTAATAGCTTTTCTCCCTCAAGTGCTTCCCCATACCCCTCCCCCTCTGAATGCTTCTAGACCAGTGGTTGGCAAACTGCGGCTTGCGAGCCACGTGTGGCTCTTTGGCCCCTTGAGTGTGGCTCTTTCTAAGCCTTAGGAGTACCGTAATTAAGTTAATAACAATGTACTTACCTATATAGTTTAAGTTTAAAAAATTTGGCTCTCAAAAGAAATTTCAATCGTTGTACTGTTGATATTTGGCTCTGTTGACTAATGAGTTTGCCGACCACTGTTCTAGGCCAATATATAAAAGAATGCCTATATTATATGTTCACATATACTGCCTATTAAAAATTCAGATTCTATCTATCTATCTTTCTATCTATCTTATTGGCTCATCCCTTATCTCCTGATAAGCCTATAGATTTATAGGCTTATACTAGAAGAGAAGGATCTGTCTTAAGTTTGAAAATCAGGCAAAGGGTGACTTCTCCCACTAAGAGGCAACATTCTTGCTAATTTTAGTATATACTAGTTTTTAAACACTGAGGGTATAGCTTGAAGCAATCTTACATTTACATATAAATGATGGTATATTTTTGTACAGTAGAGGCACCTGGGATGGGCCCTTAACTTGTCTTGGGGGTCAGGAATATATTTCTGAGGGAAGTGACATAAGGACATGTAAACTGAGACCTATACCTAGTCTAGGAGGGGGTCAAGATAGGATAACAAGTTTTGTCCTCAATTAATATAATTTGATTAAATGTCCTTGACTTGCCTGGATCCACCCTTGGAAACAGGAGAGCTAGAAATCAGCTATTCTCTAGACATGAAAGCTTAACCTTCTCTTAAGACTGATTATCAATGATATTTTAGTTCCTGGTATCATGTTACATCATCTGGTTTGACCAACACCAAAGTTTCTTTATAGGAGGGAGCATTACCTAGACTGCACTCTAACTCTCAAGACCTTGAATTCTCTTTTTTTTCTTTTCATCCACCCATTCATCCATGCACCTATCTATCCACCCAACCATCCAAACATCTATCCATCCATCCATCCATCCATTCATCCATTCTAATTAATATATACCTTATAAATTACAAAGTATTATGATTGATGTTGTGTAATAAAAACCAGTCAAACTTTGATGTTTAGGGAATTTTCAGTCCAATAGGTAAACTTCAGTCAAGCACATGTGTTAGATACCTGTGGAAACTAAGTTTGCAGACTCCGTGTATTTGAAGAGGCATGCTCCCTGCCTCCTTTATCACAACTAGGCAGCTTTGCTTCTGTCCTCACTGTGCCATTACTACAGATACTGTAATTCTTTCCTTTGGCCCTTTCACATTCACTCTGGGTATATTATTCATCAGATAGTACCATCTTGAAACTGAATAAAACTAACATAGAAGACAATCATGACTAACACTGATACAATGGTGCCCTTGGGTCAAACATTTGCTTTACTAAATGCCAAACCGTCTCCAGTTTCTAGTGATAAAACATGATTTCATCTGCTTTCAGCACTTTTGAAATGCCTCTAGTGCAGCCCTTAATCAGAGAAGATATATTTATGGCTGTACCTTCTCTAATATGGTGCCATAAGTGGACATTCAGACCAATTAGAAAAAAGGAATGTCTGGAAAAGAAAAGTCAAGAGAAAGAAAGGTTTCAGACTCCAATGAGAGAGCCAGCCACAGACATTTTGGATATTAGATGTAGCTCACCTATGTACCTAGTGAAATATCTTGAGAAGTACTACACAGAAGCTGTGAATAGGGGGAAACATTTCAGCAGAAGCAATCTGAATGATGCAAGGGATCATATTTCCTTGCTCAAAACCACCCAGTGATTTCTCATGGAAATTAGAATGGGTCTCTTCAGAGGGACTGGCAGAGTCAAACCACATGTTTTCTTACTCTTCACCTTCACATTTAAGGCTCTGCAGGATCAGGCTCTTGTTATCTTTCCAACTTCATCTCCTCCACATCCTTGCTCACAACACCCCAAGGGCAGGAGCCATCTTTCTGCTCCCTGAACCTTCTTGCACATCCCTCTTGCCCTTGAACTTGCTGTTCCTTTTGCCAGGGAGGCTCTTCCCCATTGATCTTCACAGAATGGATTCTCTCTTATTACTCAGATACCAGCTCTAGTGTCTCTGGCCAGCCTGAATGGAGAAGCCCCCTCTATACTTCTCATTTCTCTCTTCTCAGACCATGACTGTATCCCCATTATTATATTTGATTTTCCTGATGGCTCCTTTGCTAATGTAAGTTATTTTATAAGTTATTGTAAATTCTAAAGTGATTATTTGTTCTTGTAAATTACTGTAAATCTGTTTATTAATGTTCTTGTCTATTGTTTGCTTTTGTGTACATTGAAAGGCAGTAGAAAGCACTGGTTAAAAACAGATTCTGGAGTCAATTTGGCTTTGAATCTCATCTCTACCCCTGATTGATTTGGTGACTATGGGTGAGTTACTTGCTCACCTGTGCTCGGTTTCTTCATTAATAAAATTGGGATAAAAATAGTACCTACCTAATAGGGTTGTTGGGAAAATTAAAGGAATCAATCAAAATAAATCACTTAGAACAAAGCCTGGAATGAGTAGCACTTAGTAGTAGTAGTAGTAATAGAAGTAGTTTCTTCCATTAAAACTATGAGAATATGAATTGAACCCTCTAGTTCAATGTTAAACCCCTAGTATCCAGCATTGCATTTGGCAATTGTGGATACTTAATATTCGTTGGATAATATTTTACAGGGGAGTGCTCAGAGGAAGATAAGAAATTTCAAGGGACTAGATCTAAAAGAGCAATTTAAGCCAGTGATAAAAAGAAAGTCATTATTACATAATGATGGGGGAGAGACTGAAAGTGTTGTTAGCACAATTAGCTGTAACCTGCTATTAACAAGGCCAAGGTGATAGGTTTGACACCTTTGTATGTTCCACTTAGGTTTGTTCTCTGCTGTCATGGTTTACTTGGCATTCCTACCCCTAGCCAGCTGTCTTATGCATCTATATTTTGGATCAGGGAGGAAGAGAATGAAGAAATACACTTCTATCAATTATGGCTAAAGAAAATCACCTGAAAATGCATTCCTAATAAAAGGGGGGTCATTCTTGACATTGGCAACATGACAAGAGCTTGCAGTGCCAGCTCCTTGCTGAGCTCAAACCACCTCACACACGTGGCTCCATCCCAATAATATTTTCAGTCCTTAGCCTCTCCCTCCTGAGACTGCAGTTTGAATCTGAGAAATTGGGAATGTTGTCTTCTCCTTTCCTGAAATATTTTTAGCTGCCACCAGGTGGTACTAGGTAAGCACATCCAAATAGGAAAATGTAATTTTAATACACACACAATTTTAAGAGCTGGAAAAATAGTTTTCCTTTAGTGTAATTTCTAGAAACATAAATATTGAGCAAGGCAGAATATACATCACTCTTGGTTTGACTTCTAAAACAAAGCTGGGTTTTTTTCCTAAAACCCCAACTGTGCTCAGATTTGGAAGAAAACTGCCCCTTCCTGTGCCTCAGACTTCAGTTCTCAGGAAGCTTTTGCTGTTCTAAGTCCTGTGGATCTCAGCCCTAGATCCAACGAAGGTTTGTACATTTTCCTTGAATATTTACCTGGCACGCTGCCAGGAGCTTTTCTTCTTCTACTTTTCCTCCCAGACTCATAGCTCCATGCTTTTGCCTGCCTCAGTTTACTCATCTGTGAAATGGGGATAGAAAAGCATGTTGTACGCGTTTCTGCAAATGTGAAAGCAAAGCCTGTCCTGTCTCTGAGTGACAGGTAACTAGTCCATGGCCATCCTCATGGACCATTTCAACTAATCCTTAGGAGCAAGTACTACCAGTTCGTTTTTTGGGGTATTTTTTGAGAGTTTAACGCCTTTTTCACCCATTTCCACAAACAGCAAATGGATCCACACCAGCCAGCAGCCATGCCAGCACACAGTTATGAGAAGCATCAACAGAAAGAATACTAGTAATTTCCATTGGCTGAGCACAAGCTCTGTCACTTTTCTCCACGGCTACCTTCACTTCAGACCCTTTTACTAGACGAGTATGGCTTCCAGTGATGGCTTCAAACACTGACTCTCTCTTGTCTAGATTACCAAGAGATGCCTTCTTTCCTTGATTTCAACACCAATAGCCCCATTCTTATTTCCAGGTAACTGTGCACCTCCATTTGCTTTCCTGCCCACATGTCCAAATTTTCAAGTATGTATCCTCAATACCCTTTAAAACATATTTATCCCCTCTTTCTCTCTACTATTCTCTTACTCTTTGAAAAGAATTTCTGCTCCAAACTTTTATTATCCTAGAGCAGAGGCGGGAAACCTTTTTTCTGCCAAGGGCCATTTGGATATTTATAACATCATTCACGGGCCATACAAAATTATCAACTTAAAAATTAGCCTGCTATATTTGGTCAAACATTTAATTAACTCATCCCTAATGCCTGGGCAGGGCCAGACTAAATGATTTTGCACTACTGCCCAAGGGCCCAATGTTCCCCACCCCTGTCCTAGAGATTACAACCAAATTTCTATAAGCAGTGGTTCTCAACCTTCTGGCCCTTTAAATTCAGTTCCTAATGTTGTGACCCAACCATAAATTATTTTCATTGTTACTTCATAACTGTAATGTTGCTACTGTTATGAATCATAATGTAAATATCTGATATGCAGGATGGTCTTAGGTGACCCCTGTGAAAGGGTCGTTCGACCCCCAAAGGGGTCTCGACCCACAGGTTGAGAACCACTGCTATAAGGCATTGATTATTTGATGAGAGATGTGTACACTTTTCTTAGCCTAAATCCTTGCACTAGACAAGCCTAGAGACACATACAAATCCTTTCCAGCAGAGGCTCCTGCTGTGGCCACAGAACTACTGCAACGTCAGAGGATCTTCAACGTAAGTCCCTTATTCTGGGGAAGTGTGTCGGGGCCTCCAGTAGAGGTGGGATAGGGGAGAGATGATGTGATAAGGTACGTCCTTCTGAGGAGTACACATCAGCTTATCATCAAGCATTTCTAAGTGAAATCGGTTCAAATTCCTAATCTTACTTAAAAGTCTAATCATTAAAGGACTTGGATAATATTCAAACTAGCTCTACTTTACTCCCTTAAATAAAACATACAATGTTCCTTCCTGTCTTTCTCAACCCATTTTTTCCCAGTAGCCTAACTTAAGTTTTGGATTAAAACAAACAAACAAACAAAAAAATGGCCACCAAACATCATATTTTAGAATAGCATGGGCTTCATATTTTATTTTTTTTCTAGATTCCATATGTTTTGCATACGGCAATGCAAGTATTTACTCATTTCATTTTCTTCCGGGCAATATGGCAATAAGTATTTATTTTGTTAAACCTCTAAGGATAGCTCAGCTGAAGCCAATAAAAGTCACAGCTATCATTTATATGGGTATATGGTCCATTTCTGACAATCCTCAAGATCATAGCATGATATTTATATTTTAAAATAGCTAGCTTATATGTACACTTTAGTTTCTCATTCCACACTAAGCCAATATAAAATTCTAAAGAAGCTAACCATGTGTGACTGTAGACAGTAAAATTAAAATGATTTTTTTCCTAATGGCTGAGGTATTAAATACATAATCAGCTAATTGATCTTTATTAATGGTAAAGGAACATTTTAGAGACTATGGCAATTTGCAAAGGGTATAATTTCTAAGGGTGAGATCTGCTCATTCATTCTGAGATGTCTTCTAGCTAATTTTTAAAAATATTTTAGAGAGAGGAAATGAAAGAGAGAGAGAGAGAGAGAGAGGAGAGAGACTCATTTGTCATTCCACTTATTTATGCATGCATTGGTTGATTCCTGCATATGCCCTGACAGGGCATGGGACCCACAACCTTGCCATATTGGTATGACCCTCTAGCCAACTGAGCTACCCCGACAGGGATGTCCATCTTAATGTTTTTGAAATTCACTTTTGTTTTGTTGTTTTAAGTATGCATGCCTATCCCATGCTAGGTGCAGGGGAAACTTGGTGAGAAATTTAATAGGATTTTGACGACTCAAAAGAACAGAGGAGAACCACTTGTCAGGAACACATTGCCCAGAGGTCCGTCTTTACCAGCAATTTGATGACTGGCATTAGGACAGTTAGATCCTCCTGACTCATTCTCTAGCATTTCCTTCCTTCTGCAAGTTGTTGCTCTGCCTGCGGGTTGTGAACTTCTATGCTTAATACGTCCTGACAGCATACTGCTCCTGTCCTAATTGGCCTGATACAGAATGACAACAAATACAGAATAGCCTCCCAGCGAGGGTGGGAGGAACACAGGCTCTGCAGCCCAATAGCCCTAGAACTGAAACCTGACCGTGTACTTTACGGGCCTGTGACTTTAGGAAATACACTCAACTTTTCTGAACCTCAATGTTCCCATCTGTCAAATGGATCTAGTAGTACCAACAGCAGTAATTGGCACCAATTCCCAGTTCATCACGTTGTTGTGACAGACAAATGAGGAAACCTTTACAAACCACGCAGCACCTGGCACATAGCTGGGTTGGAGAAAGGCTTGCCATATTTAATAATTTTGTTAAGTATTAATCTTCACCATGAGTTTTGAGTAGTGACAACATCACTCCAAAGCATTCTTATTGCAAATGCCCTTTTATAAAAAGGGACAGTTTGCATTGAGTTGAAGAATGAGTCAGCAGGGGAAAAGCGAATCTTCAAAGCAAAAGCCTCTTGACTCACCATATCCTGCTTTTACTCACTTAACCCGCTACATCTTCAATAGCAAGCAACCACAGCCAGACAGTCCAAATAAGCTCTTGGATCAAATAAGACATTGAATCAAAGTAAGGCTTTTTCTCTCTCCTCGACTGGCATGAAAATATATTAGAGGTGGTAATATATTTAACATTTCTTACCTTATTTTTTTCTAAAATATATCACTAGATTGTCTACAGAGAATCACTAAGAAATTCAGTTTAGTCCTCAGCAAATTAAACATGCATTATGAAAAGAATATTTTGAATTGATGATTTTTTAATGTATATTTTTATTGATTTCAGAGAAGAAGGGAGAGGGAGAGAGAGAGATAGAAACATCAATGATGAGAGAGAATCACTGATTGGCTGCCTCCTGCACACCCCCTACTGGGGATTGAGCCTGCAACCAGGGCATGTGCCCTGACTGGAAATTGAACCATGACCTCCTTCCTGGTTCATAGGTAGACTCTCAACCACTGAGCCACACTGGTTTAGCTATAAATTAATATCTCAAAGGACAAAATTATAATGTGGCTAGCAGCAGTTTATGTCCATCAGCAATATAACAATGCTTCTCATAAGACTGTGTGCAACCTACTTATGTTTTAAAAGACCAATGACAGGACACTAAGGATGGTGCTTTCTTCAACACAAGGTTGTCTTCTGGTAGCTATACAGAAAAGCAAGACACACAAACACGTGCCATGAAAAATGAAAATGCCCCTCTGACATTCAATTAGTTCAACTCCTCCATTCTCTTTGGTTAATTTTTTTTCCACTCAAGAGAGAAAAGTTATGTTCATAGAAGTTATGCTTTTAGTAATTATTCAGGTTTACAAAATCTTTATTCAAATACCAGAGGTCTGGTAAACCATTACATTCAGGGATGATACTTTCCCCTTCATTTGAATTTTGAAATTTGCATTTCTTTTTTAATTTTATGCCTTTAGTTACACCAATAAGAATTCAAACATGTTTATGATCAAACCACGGATGCTCTGAAGCTTGTAGTGCAAGTCCCTTCCTACGGTTAAATGTTGAAGAAAAAAACACTAATGTAATCTTTGTGAAGAAACATGATTCTTAAGAAATATGAGAAAAGTGGCGAAGAAGATTTTAAACGTCCTGTGCCTGTGTTAATGATTTTGACCATTGCACACTTCTGAATACTAATTTTGTTCATTTTAATACTGCAATTCTCCCAGTAAGAGGGCACAGGGGGGAAGGGTTTTTGCTTTTTTTTTTCTTTACTATTTTTACTTTTTTAGATATGTTTTTATTATTGATTTTAGAGAAAGAGAGACAGAAACATCAAAGTGAGAGGGTAGCATCAATCAACTGCCTCCTGCATGCCCCCTACTGGGGATTGAGCCCAAAACCTGGGCAAGTGCTCTGATCCAGAATCAAACTGGTGACCTGGCAGTACATGGGACAATGCTCAACGAACTGAGCCACACAGGCCAGGGCATTTTACTATTTTTAATAAATGATATTGTTATTGTTTCCTTTACTAAGTGCTATTTACTAAATACTCTTGGGATGTGCCAATCACAGACTCCCTGCCCTGACTTTGAACCAAGCAGAACACAGGAAGCCTCATCTCTCTCGAGCAGACCGGGGTAGCATGATTTCAGTCCGGAGCAGCGGTTCTCAACCTGTGGGTCGCGACCCCTTTCACAGGAGTCGCCTGAGACCATCCTGCATATCAGATATTTACATTAAGATTCATAACAGCAGCAACATTACAGTTATGAAGTAGCAACGAAAATAATTTTATGGTTGGGTCACAACATGAGGAACTGTATTGAAAGGGCCAGAAGGTTGAGAACCACTGGTAAGGTGTTGCTCAACAAGCACACAGCTGTGTAAACTCCTCTAACCAGTTTGAACTTAGTGTAATTTCTTCTTGTTTTTTTTGGGCAGAGGAGTTGGGGGCTGGGCAGGCAACTCCTGTGTTCAGACAGGGGATCAGGTGTTGGTGATACGATGATAAAGGAGGAAAGATGAACAGTAACCAAAACAGAAAGGTTAGCAAACAGTTATCCACCAAGATCCTAAACTCCACAGGCTTTAAAAGTAAACCTAGGGACTCTGTACTTTACTTGCCCTTCCTAAAAAATAAAAATAAAATAAAAGACTAGAATAAAGAAACCCTAATGGCCAATAGGGTTTAAGAATCTATTTATCTATCATTCCACTTACCAAGTCACATGCAAATTAAATATGTAATTACATTTTGATGGCACAGCTGCTCTGCTAGCTTTCCTCGCATTTATTTGTGAGTTTCAAAGGTTTCATACGGAAACCTTGAAAGAAAGTAAATATTTGGAAAAGGAGTTACAATTTGTCATCAGTAATCCTCCCCTGGATAGGGAAAGGAAGACAAACCCTGGTAGATCCGAGAATTATGGCTTTCAGAAATATTAGCGTCACCCTGAGATTCAGCCTGCTAGGATTATGTTGCCTAGCAAACTCTCCATGTATTCACTGTCTGTGTCATTTATTACAGTAAAAAGCAAAATGGTCCAAAAGAGAATTGTTTGCAGTAAGCACAAGAGATATTCTGAGCAAAGATAGACCTCCATAGCATTCACAAGTGTGGGGCAGCAAATACCACATTGCTTAGCCACCACTCTGCATCACCTTCATCTGAGAGCTTTGTGTATTTAGTAGCAGAGGAAGAAAAAATATATATGTATATATGAGAGAGAGTGGAAGAGAGAGGGAAAGGCAGAGAGAAATATCGATGGGAGAGAAACACATGGATTGGTTGCCTCCTGACGGCAGCCAAGGTACCTGTCCTTGATCAGAATCGAACCCGGGACCCTTTGGTCTTCAGGCCAATGATCTATCCACTGACCAAACCAGCTAGGGCTGGACATTACATTTTAAAGGAACATGAGACTAGAATCTTAAACTGCCACATAGGGAGCCTGGAAAGAATTCATAAACGACCAATTGCACGCAGCTTAATAATGGAAGGTGGTCTTCTGAAGCTTTATACGCTGCAGGGAAACCACTTACCGGGTGCTGCCCTAAGTCAGTTGGTCTCACTGGTGCCGTACAGTCCCCTCTTGAGCGTGTCAGGGCGACAATCTCTAGTGCTGAAAGCGGGTGGTCACGTGTGCAACAGCACGAGGCTAGTTAAATATGAAATGAGGACCAAGGACCCACTTATTCACCACGGCCCGTGCACCCAATAATGAAGCACAGCTGTGCCACTGTTGGAAGATGAGCAATCCCCACAGGTGAGGCAGAGTTTTCCACAGAGCAGTGTAAGCTCTTAAATGATGGATGGAACCGATTTAAAGGTGGCAAGGTTAGTCTCAAATAACTTGGCTTAAAATATTTCAAAGAAAACAATGTTTTCATTCCTGATTTTTCAGTGTCATTATACCCTCCTCCTGAAATATCTGGATTTGTGTAAAATCAAGAGTCCACAGGCTGGCCCATAGTAGGCATACAATGCATGGTTTTAAAACCTTATTTGTGTTACTATTCTGATTATTTTTCTCACTAGAATGGCATGACCTCAATGCATGATTTATTTTTATGCTTCCACATAGAAATCTTGGGTCATAATTCTCCCTAATAGTCATCCATTTCACATTGTTTTATATTATTCTTAAGGACATGAATTGATTTTGAATCTTTTTCTTTAGACGTATAACTTATAAGCAGCCATCCAATTATACCCAGAGGGCAAATTTATTAGAGTTCAGGAGAGGAATATAATTGTAGAGTATTTCACCAGAACGTAATGTCAGCATTTTGTTATAGGTAAATAGTTTCATTAAATTTTTATGCACCTTTAATTTTATGATGATATCAATTTGGTGGCACATTGAGAAAAACATGCCATTAAATATATGGATTAATTATGAATCATATCCTGTTTTGGAAACATTCAAAGATAATAAATTCTACATTTATTTTTACATTGAGGAGATTGATAGTAACTGTGAACATAAAATAAGTGCACAGAAACTTGCACGCTTTTATGTTCTGTTAATGTGGATTTAAAATTATAATATCAAAAGAAAAAATGAACACAGAGACTAATTACGCCCAGTGTACTAATGACAGTTCTCATCTCACTCAATTACCACTTCACTCTTGTCCTAGTTGCTCAGGCTACAGCAACAAAATGACATACACTGGGTGCCATAAACTACAAACATTTATTACTCACAGTTCTGGAGCCAGGAGGGTTGGGATCTTGGTGAAGGCCCTGTTCCTGGCTTATAGATGATCATTTTATCATCATCTCCTCACATTGCAAAGAGAGAGAAAAGACTAACTCTCTTCCTCTTCTTCTAAGAACACTAATCTCATCATGGGGGCTGCTCCATCTTGACCTAATCACCTCCCCAAAGTTCCAGCTCTCCTAACTGCCACATTAGGGCATTAACATAAGAATTTAGGAGAGGATACAAAAAATTTTACTGGATACAAACAGTTAATCCATAGGATTCTGGTGGAATTGTGTGGCTCAAATGTTTGTACAGCCCCAGTCCCCCCAAACCCATGTCCTTCTCACATTCAAGATATATTCATTCCATTCCAACAACCCCAAAATCTTGTTCCAGCACCAACTCTAAAGTTTCACTTAAATATTATCTAAATCAGATAGGGATGAATCTCCAAGTTCAGCTAATCTTAGGCAATCCTAGCTGTGAGCCTATACAACCAAACAAGTTATATGTTTCCAAAATACAATAATGGGACAGGCATAGGATAGAGATTTCCTTCCAAAAGAAAAAAAAAAAATCAGAGAGAAGGAAGGAGGGACAAGTCCCAGATAAGTCCAAAACCTTGTAAGGTAGGTCCATGCAATCTTAAGGCTTGATGCTCTACTTTCCAGACTCACTGGGATGGCAATGGCACTCACAACCTAGATGATGCTGTCCACGTTGTGGCTCTCTGCCTGATGGGGATGCCTATGTATCTAGGTGGCCCTACCCCTATGGCTTCTGTTGGAGGCTAGGCCATGGCCTTGGCAATCCTTGAAATGCCTTCAGGATCCTTCTTCCCTTTTCTTGAAAGATAGCAGGCATTCCCTGCTTCCCTTTGTTAGGTCCCATCTCCTCCCCCTGAGTCCAAACTGGTGGTTTCCTGCAGGGGTGGCTGATTAGTTCTGTGCTTCACACCCACACTCACCGCCTCATCAACCAGTCTACACCATTAGTGTTGTCTGCAAGCAAAGTTTCTTGTTGTTTGTAATATGGACAGGCTGAGAATGTTCTTCAGTTCTGGTTCGTTTTTGCTTAACAATTGTCTTCAATTCATTTTATCATCTTGCATTTTAGCATAAGCAGTGAGGAGGGGCCAGCTGCTCCTTCAACACTTTGCTTATAAAAAGTCCAAGCTAAACACCCAATTCCACTCCTCCCCTGTTCTCCCCTCCACAGGAGAGACCGCTGCTTCTCCATAAGCTGTTGTCTTAGACTCTGCACATTTTTTTTCTGTGATTGTGAGTCTTTAGGGACATATAAGAGCCAAGTATTTATTTCCAGCCTCTGTTTTTCTTCTTCTTTTTTTAAAAAATAAATATTGTGGTAAAATATACATGGCATAAAATTTACCATGCTAATTATTTTTTAAGTGTGCAATTCAGTGGCATTAAGTACATTCACAATAGTGTGTAACCATCGTCACTACTTTTAGAGACTTTTCATCATCCCAAATAACAATTCTACTCATGAAGTAATAATCCCCTTCCCTCCCCTCCCTAGTCCCCGGTAATCACTATTCTACCCCCGTCTCTGTGAACTTGACCACTCTGGCTCACATGAGTGGAATCATACAATATTTATCATTTTTAAATGCTTATTTCACTTAGCATAATGTTTTCTAAGTTCAGCCATGTTGTAGTAAGTATCAGAAGTTCACTCCTCCTTATGGCGGAATGATTTCCCATTGGGTATGCATCTCATTTTGTTTATCCATTTATCTATTGAAGGACATGGGCTTCCCCCTCTCCCCCTCTTCCGGGCTATTGTGAAGAATGTGTCTGTGAATGTTGGTGTACAAGTATCTGTTTGAGTCTCTGTTTTCAATTCTTTTGATTATAACCGAGGAGTGGAATTATTGGATCATATGGTAATTGTATGTTCAATTTTTTGAGGAGCCATCAAACTGTTTTCCTTTCTGCTCCTCTTGGCACTTCCTTTTGGTCTCCATCTTCCTGACTCTTTACACAGCTCTGTCTTTTTCTGCCTTATTTTCTCCCCCCTCCCCCATCCTGCTCCTTCTATTTCTAAGTAACAGTTAGCTACAGTATGCAGTAGATTTATCATATTTACATAAATTTATCATATTACCACAGACGAACATGGAGCTGTTGTTCACTTAAAGGCAGATAAATGTGAAAGTCCTTTATTAAAAAAAATATAAATGTTCTTTTTGCAGATGTTTTACTTTTTGTCTGTTTTGTTAATGTAGATGATTTTCAACTGATTTTATGGAGAGGTGATTTCTTTTGACATTCTCACATGGTATGTGCTCTATCTCAGAGGTTGGCAAACTCAAAGATTTACCTTAAAATTCAAAGATTAAATAGACTTTTCAGACCACACAGTCTCTGTTGCAACTACTCAGCTCTGCCATTGCTTCATTAAAGTAGATACTGATATGACTAAAAATGAATGGGCACAGTTGTGTCTTCATTTACCAAAACAGTTGGGCTAGATTTGGCCTTTGGGTCGCAGTTTATAAACCCCTTGCATTTGAGGGCAGAATAACAGTTTTTATTTAAAAAATTTTTGCCAAATAAACAAGATTAGGCAAGAAGTAATTTTGGAAATATTCATTCATTATTTATTCATTTATTGAACAAGTGCTTAGAAGGTATCAATGCTGTATTTTCTTTTTCCTTCTGGATACAGTGGAAACCAAGAGAGACAGCATTCTTGCCTGATGGGACTTCCATTTTAGAGACAGGAGACAGGAAATGGAAATGAAACTAATATAAATTTAAATAATAGGACAATAAAATAAACGTAAGTCAATGGAGAGTGCCTGTTGGTAGTTATTTGGGCTAGCAGTGGCCAGGGAAGGCCTTTCTGAGGAAAGAGCATTTGAATAAAGACCTAAAAGATTTACAGAACCATGTGGCTCTGTTGGAGAAGAATACAGCCTATGGAAAGGCGCTGAGACAGAGACAAAGGGCATGCTCAACAGGGCAAGGGTGGCTCCAGAAGATTAGGCTAGAGAGAGGGACGTGATATAATCGCAGAAACAGGAGAATCCAGGTCACTAGGTGCTCCTTAGATCATGATATTTAATCCTACAATATCTAATCCCCCCATTTCCATGAGCTCCTCTCTCTCTGTTCCCTCTTTTGGAACTAAAATTGCAGATGGTCTCCTTTGTCTTACACAGAGTAGCTTACACGGTCCTGGTGGCCAATGCCTAAGGTACTGTGTCTGCGGGGTAAGGCAGAGACCAAGTTATGCCTGATTCTTGCTTTGTGCCGCTCTAACCTCAGAGGGAAGGGCAGCAGCGATCACAGGACAGTGCTCTGATCAGGGCTGGCTTCATGGTCGCTCAGAATCCCACACTCAGAAAGGTTGGTTTAATGTTCTGGTATTGCTGTCTTGAAATTCTTAGTTTTTTTTACACAGGCCCTGAATTTTAATTTTCACTGGGTCATTCAAATTGTTCAGCTGGTCCTAACTATGCGAAGCACACAGAGGGAAGCTATGGCAGCCTAGAACAAGTTTCTAAATGGAGTCTTTGAAAGGCAGAAGAGATGATAAGGGAAGATTTCCCCTAACACGTAATGGATAACCTGTTAGCTGGCCTGGCAGGAATGGGGAAAGGAACAGGTCCATATTATAGATGGAGTGAGGAAAGGGACACAGGTGAGAGATAGCAACTGAAATAAGGTCAAATGTTCAAAGTATCAATAAAAATTTGTCTGCGAAATTATTTTGTCCGGTTACTTAATAGAGAAAAGTAAAAACAAAGACCCACAAATGATCATAGCCCAGCTGCCCTATAAAATGGCTGCAATTATGCCGTTGATGTTGTATAAGCTGCTTTTTAGGATAAATTAGTTAATTTCTTGTTGTTTTAATTATTCAAGCTCTTTTTAAAGCTTTCTTTATGTGTCACAGCTGAGCCAGCGAGAAAGGAAAGATTGCAGGACAGTTGTTCAAATGTGTATGTAAAGTTAGCTAATGGATTTATTTGCTGATTGGCATGGGGTTTAAACAGGGTCCTGCTCACACTTAGAAAAATGTTTTATCAGCCACCCGGCTCCAAATTGTCAAAATTAGGACAAATCCCACATTTCCCCATGCTTTGGGGATTTCTGGATCCACAAATCCCTCATTAGTAGTCATTCATTATTGATCACATCTTGCAATTAAAAATGTATTTTAAAACTAAAAAAGAGGAATCTCAAAGTCATTACATGTTTCTTAACATCTTCCTTGGTGATTAATAAAGCTACTCAATCTCCTGGGTTTTTTTCAGTGACTGAAAGGGACGCTTGTGTACAGTAATGTGAATGACTAGGCCTGGGACATCTACAAGCACAGAGCAAATTGAAATAATTGAACATTGGAATTGCACTAAAGATACTTTTACAAATTTATTTTATCAAGTGTTTTTTTCCCCCCAAGAAAAACATAAATTCCCTACTTTCACACTTTTTTCCTAATTCTACCTGTTCTGTATTGATAAGCATTTAATCACCAATGAGCAATTACATTTTTCTCCTTAAATGATTACCCAACATGTGAAATGCATAAAATTTGTCTATGTCACCTGATATTTCCATTTGGAACCTTGTCCACCCATTTAAGCACCACAGAAAAATGTGGTTCATTGATCACTGGCCTAGCACAATGTAGGGACCTGGTGGATGTTCAAAGAATAAACGGACAAAGTGTGGAAAAAATGAGTAGAGGAATGAGCTTATATCTCAACTCAGCCACAAGTGAGAAACTATCTCGGATTCTAATGGTCTCAGTTATAATCTATAAAGTTTTTGAACTTTGAATGATTTCCTTAAAATTTTAATTTCTCCATAGGTCTGGCCATCCTTCATGGCTCCGTTCCTCAGACAGGATGATTGACATACGAGTAGAAGAGTTATTTATATACCTTTTCCAGACTGGACTCGTAAAATCTCCCCACACTATCCCCATGCTCTTTTTCTTGCCCTTCTGCCTCTGGATTGTCAATGCACAAATTGCCATTGAAGGTCAAGCACTGACGTTGGGGGAACCTCAGTCAACCAGGGTTTTTGAAAGACTGTGTGATGCCCCCTCATGCCATTTTGGTCTATGGAAGCAAGGGATACACAGCTACTGTGTGGGGTGCGGGGGCTAGGGGGTCAGTAGGGAAAAAAGGGACATAGGTAATACTTTTACCAATAAAGATACATTTTAAAAAACAGCTATTGTGTGAAGGCGCTGATATTTCAGGGTGTTTTGTTGTGACAGCAGCCACTTTTTCTTTAGCATGTTTCCCACTGCCTTGTTAATTCCCACACATCCTTTAGATTTCATCACAGTGTCTCTTCTGAAAGGGAAACGTCTTCTCCTGATTAATCATATTTCTTCAATATTCTCCTTGGCCTCCTATGATTCTCCTCTTATCACTTATCCAGGGAATCTTCATTGCCATAGTGTTCCCTTTCATAAGGTCAGCGATAAGGGACAGATTTCAAAATGGCTTCAGGAGCTGTGGTTGCCTACCAGGATGCCAGACCAGCAGTGTAGGTGAGCACGTAGGAAACACCCCTCAGCACATCCAGACATAATAAGGAAGATGATTGCCAAAGCAATGCAGGTCAGAATGAATTCAAATATTAATGCAAGTAAAGCCTCATGTAGGCCAGCAGCCTTCTGAAGCCTTGAAAAGTTCATGTTACCAATATTTGCTGAATAGAGAGGTACTGACAATATAGCCATCCTTTGAGAAGCTGAAAAATTTTACAGCAAGTCTCAAGGCTCACATTCATTTGTGAACCCGGGCAGCTCAGAGTCAGTGAACATTAATAGAGGGCTTGCTTTATGGCACCGGGTCTGCAAAAGGTCCTTATTGTTTGTAGTAGGAAACAGAGGGAGTGAAATCAATGGGAACATACACTGCCATTCAAGAACCCAAAGAAAGGAACCAATAACAAAGTTATTATATTTTGTTTTGTTCTGTTTTGCTTTCTTCCCCAAGGTTGATAGTTATTCACCATCCACAGAAAAACTTCCTTCACTCAGATTCCAAGTGGGACCCACCAGGTTGCAATGCCTCATTAAGAATAATGTGACTTTTTCCCTCCCAAGTAGACTCTCATTTGTGTGTTAAACCCTCCTCTCCCATTACGGACTCTGTCTCTGAAAGGCAGGTGACTCCCTGACCACACCTGCTGGCTGATTCTTACTTTGTTGGGAGGTAGCACCGCTCCTGCAAGGCAACAAAGGCAGTGGAGCATCCCCTCGCCTCCCGGCCGCCCTTCATAGTCCCCAGACTTTGTTCCCAAGATCTCTTCATTGCACTCTCTGTGTCAAGCACTTCACTCTGCAGGCATGGATTTCTTAAAGGATTTTAATCTACTTAATAATTTAAGTGACATGAAAACAGCATTAAAAATTCTCAATCAGGGAAGCAAAAGTTATCACTGGTCCATATGCTACTCTACTCTAGCTTATTAACACTGTACCATTTCCATGTGACTTTCCTGGCATGAGAGCACTTCATGTTTCCTTTCAATGGAACATATGTTTCTATTTATAACTCTCATGTAAATGTTTTCCTTTTTAATTAAGTAAATCTATCAAATCTTGGTTTTGCATTTTCCCATAGTAAGTATGTATCCTGTTGCCTTTTCAAAAAGGGCCTTGGTCATTCAGCTCAATAGGACATGACCTCTTTCACTCAAAATTATGCTTTCCTGGCAGAACCAGGAATTTTCATCAGTCATTTTACACCAGGTAGATGCCCAGTCCTGGAAAGCCTTTCTTACTTTTAAGGATATTTTCCAAGTTATCTCTGTGCAGGACTGGCCTCGTGGGTGTGCACCCTGTGAGGTCACACAGGGCCCAGTGCTTAGAATTTCCCACACTTGGTTAAATGTTCTACTGTTGCCATCATGAAATTCTTAACAGTATTTGAATAAGGAGCCTGTATTTTCATTTTACATTGGGCCCTGTCTCTGCAAATACTAAGCAAAACCAAGATCTAGGCTAAATTTCACACAGTGCTCATTATTCAGAGAAATAGATATAGTCTTGTCTCTCTATTCAATTTAATATAGAGATAGATAATACACATATCCTACATGTACACTTTGATTAATTTGTACACATACACATACAAACTTTAAGATATAGAATGTTTTTAACCGTCTTATGACTTTCTCATATCCCTTCCGGTCAGTACCTGCCTGTACCAGGTGTAAAATATTCTGACATATCAGCAAAGATTAGTTTTGTTTGTTTGGGAAATCCATATAAATGGAATCATACTCAATGGGATTTTTTATGCTCATTTCTTTCTTCATTACATATGTTAGACTAATTTATGTCTAGCAGTAGACCATGTTGTCTAATGTTTTTTATTCTGCTGTATTGTGTCCCATTACATTACTGCATCACAATTTATCCATTCTACTGTTCTGGTTCTCCGGTTGTTTCCATTATTTGGTTAATATGAATAAGCTGTTGTGAGCATTCTTGCACATGTTGCAGTGGATGTATGCACTCTTCTTTTGGGCTTATACTTAGAATTTGAATTGTTGGTTCATAGGGTATATGATGTCTCACTTTAGTAGATATCAGTATTGACTTATGAATTCCCATGGTGATAACTTTTTGTAGTGCTATATCCATGCCTTCATCATTTAACATTTATTTTTATTTCAATGCAATGTGTTGAATTCCTTCATATATTTTAGATCTTTTAAACCTCACAACCTTTGGAGATTGAAAAATCTCTTAATTTTCACAGATTTCTTCCAATTTGAGATCTAGAGAATATACGGCCAAGGTCTCAGAGCTAACAAATGGCACTGAATCTAGATATGATACTTAGTTGCTATTAATATGCAACCCAGCTATATTTATTGCTCTTATATATTAAAGAGTAGTTATAGAAAGAAAGTCAAAGAAAAAGCCAGTTCAGCACCAATCCAAATGCCTGAAACATATTATATGCTTATTAAATATTGCATAAACTGATACTGAGCTGTGACTCTTTGCAGTTAGAAACAAAAACCTATATGAAGAGTCTATATTTTTCTGAACTTTCTCATTTAAGTTACTTATTTACAATTCTAAGACTACCTTAACTTTGAATTAGATTAGAACCACCCTCCCAGGAGCACAGATATGCTTGAGTGTTAATCATAAGTAAAGGAAACTAAAATATTGCCTCAAATCTTAGAGTGGGGAGTTACAACTTCAACTTCATTTAAGGAGTCAAGAAATTTTTACAAAACATTTTAAAAGGAGTATTAACAAATACAGATACAGAGTGTCCCCCTAAAAATGTACACACACTTTAACAGCTGATAGGTCAATTTTGAAAATGAAATGCATGTTAATAAACACTGCCTTTATAATTATTCAAACTGTGTGTATACATTTTTGGGGACACCCTATATTTGTGAAACTCTTTAAAGATCTTCTTAAGGTCTTCAGAAAACCCAGGGAAGGATACTTAGCCCCAAATTACTCCATAAAATAGACATTTGGCATCCCAAGAGTAAAATTTTCCAACCATATTATTTTCACTTGTCAAAATAACTCCAAGTTGGTGTGTTTTATCAACCACCCCACCGAGTCCTTCCTGTGATTGCAGGAATGCACCACTGAGAGTTTTCACCTAAAGAGCCATTGCTATCATAAGCCCTCCCTTCTGTCCATAACTGATCATCAGAACACAGATAAATGACAATCGGGAGCATACAGGCAACTGGAATTGGAGAATGATTAAGATATATATGAATGTTTATTTATTTGGGGGACCAGTATTGAGAGCTTGGAGAGTCACTTAATCACTCTTTGAATCAGTTTGTTCTTTTGAGGGGTGGACACAATATACCACCTATTTTTCATAGATGTATTGTGAAGATTAATTGTGAAGATGTATTATGAAGATGTATTGTGAAGACCTACTTCTCATGTGTATGGGCCATGACAAAAACATCTATGGAATCTCTTGGCCCATGGCCTGTTCTCCGTTATTTTCACCCCAAGTTAATTCCTGCACAATGTGTAGCTTTGTGTGCATTCAAATGGACACTTCAGGCCTTAAGTCCAGGCTCACTTCAGACCCTCCACAATCAGAACTTGGCTAATCTTCCAAGATCGAATTGCATAAACTTTTGTGCAACCCACCCATTCAGAAGTTGGACTCAGGAAAGTGGCTCAGGCAGGCCCTGGAAGCAGACTTAAGCCATTTGGTAAAACATTCTGATATCCTGACTACTCAGATAGGGATTAGAAGGCAGAGTTTAGTCTCCATGCGGTCAGATCTTCCTGGCCCTCTGGTGAGAAGCATGGCTGGAAGAGACTCAGAATAAACCCCTCAAAATCATGGTGTCCATGGGTCTTCAGAAGATGATTATTGACTGGATCATGACAGGAAAGAGGAGCCTTACAATAAGTGGGATTACTTCAGGAATCAAAGAAAAGAGCCATAATCATAGTTCTTATTTTAGTCCTTGGAGTTGTTAATTACTCATTCTCTACAAGACACCTTCAGTTTACTCTACTTTGATTCCAACTGAGAGCAGCCAAGTGGCAATGCCTCATTAAGAACCTTGTGACTCCTTTCTGCCTGGGCAGGCACACATCTTCTTGCTGAACCTGCATGCCCTAGAGCTCCTGCCCTGAAAGGCAGGGAACTGCCCTGTTCACACCCCTGCTGGCTCACACTCTGTGGGGAGCAGTCACTTCTGCAGGGAAGCAAGGTAAGTCAGCATGCTTCCTTCCAAGAACCTTATGTCAGACAATATATTTACGAATCTACCTCACATATATTTCTTCTGAATTTCTTTATGCATTTTCACATGTTTTAATGATACAAGTGATATGAAGATAACACAGAAAATGAGAGTGGTATATTAATTTAAATTTGGTAAGAAAAAGTATCCGAAGTTCAATTCCCCGGGAGAGCTGCTTCTCTTTTTCCTGTGTTCCATCCCAAGATGGCCCCTAAGTAGAGGGAAACAGTATTTTTCTCATAAATTAAAAAAGGAGGGGGGATTTGTTTTGTGCTCATTCTTGGGTTGGTTTCCATTGCAGAGCTCAGTTGTCCTTGTCCTCAGAATTGTCCAGTTGAGATTTAATGAGGGCACTGAGAAAGCAACGCTTTGTTGTTTTTAATCCTCACCAGAGAATGTTTTTTTCTATTGATTTTAAGAGAAAGTGGAAGGGAGAGGAATGGGGGAGCAAGAGAAAGAGAGGAGAGAGACTGATGTGAGAGAGACAGGTCAATTGGTTGCCTACCTCATAAACCACAACCATGGCCGGGGATCAAACCTGCAAACCCAGGTACATGCCCTTGACCAGAAATCAAACCCATGGCCCTCCTGTCTGTGGGTTGATGCTCTAACTCAAGCATGTCAAACTCACGGCCGGTGAGTTTGGTTAGCCACACCAGTCAAGGCAGTAGGCAATCCTTTTGACTTGGACTATCAACATCCATTTTGGATATATCTTTAGTTTGCATTTCCTCCACGCTTCATTTTTTAAAGATATCTCCATTTTTATATTCATTGGCTTAGTTTGGTCCAATGGATAGAAAAAAGCTGAATTAAATCTGAAGACCTGAGTTCCCAGCTTTACTACTCCCCTGATACAGGATGTCCTTGGCTTTCTTTGAGACTTCCTCTCTTTCTGAACCAAAAGAGCATGTTTGTTCTTTATACAGCATAGATTTTAGGATAAAAAAGCCATAGCTCTTTGTAGGTTGAAGGAGCTTTGTACAGAGTAAAGTGTTTGCAGTGGGAATAAGAGTCAAGCGACCCAGCTTCAAGTCCATGCTGTGCTAATGATTGGTTTTGGATTCCCAATATGTAAAATGGCTAGACAATTTTCACTTTCCTTTGAAAGGGCGAGGGCTAGGTTGCCCCAGGGTGGGGGGCCACATCCTACTCTGCTAGCCACACCCAGGCGGCAGAGCACAGTTCTTTCTCCTCCCCTTTCTCCAACCCCCCCCTATATAACCGGTCTTCGGGCGGGGTTGGGGCGCTCAGCCATTTGGTTTTACCTTGATATGGATGGGGGGCCCAAGCTAGCTAGCTTGAATACAGATTCTTATGTTTTTACATCGAATTGGCTCCCTGATGTGGTTTCTTGGGAATCTTGAAATCTGGGCACAACATTTGGGGGCTCGTCCGGGATTCCCAAGACCATGTAGGGACTTCCCCAATTCGTAGAATCTGCATGACCGCGGTAAGTGTCTGTATTATGTTTGTCTGTTCTGTGTGAGCTCACTTCTGAAATCTGTATTCGCCCACATTGACCGTGGACGCACATGGAGGTCAAAGGGCGGGAGGAGTCGGGGGACGCCCCGATCCTCCATCTGTATTGGTAGCTTTGCTCCCGAGGTCGGGGGATCTGTAGGCGAGTAGCTTCGCCATCTGTATTGGTAGCTTTGCTCCCGAGGTCGAGGGGTCTGTAGAAATCCCAATCTGAAAAGGTTTGGCATAATGCCGCCGTCTGTTTCTTCCATGGAATTGGAAGGCTGTTTCGGGCCCTGTTGTCTGTGTTTTTGTTTTCTGTGGACTCACTTTGGGAAGTTATTCTGAATAAATGTCTGGTGAAAATATGTGAATGTGGAAGCAGAGAAGAGGTCCCTGCCCGCCCGCGCGCCTCCCAGGCAGGGAGGGTGATCGGGTGTCACTGTGCCTGGGGCCCCGGGAGCCGCTTGCTCTGCAGCCGGGGGCAGGCGTGCGGGAGCGGCGCGCGGCTGCCCCGGAGCCCGGCCACGCCGTGGGCCGGGTGGCTCCGCTGCGGCGCCGGCGGCCCTGGAGGCTCGGCCTCCGGCCCGGTCGGCGGCAGGCGCTGGGCCGGAGCCAGAGCCCGAGCGGCGTGGCCTGGAAGAGGCCGGAGGCCGGGAGAGGCGGCGGCAGCCCGGGCAGCCCGAGCCCCGCAGCCTGCGCTCAGCACCTTGAGCGGTGGCGCGCCTTCGGGGGGCGGCCCTGGAGGCTCGGGCCGGGCGCGGACAAGCTCGTTCGCGGAGCATGGCCGAGGTGGCGGCGGCAGGGTGTTGACCCCTGGGGGCTTGTGTCGAGCGAGTGGAGCTGGGCGGAGCACAGGGGAGCAAGGCCAGCGGGTCGCTTGCGGGATGCCAGAGCAGCGAGGCCCCCGGCAGCGTCGGGTCCGGGGGAAGGTCTGGGAAGGGTCCCCCGCGGAGCCTGAGGGCCGGACACCTAGCGGCGGCGGCGGCCGCGCGAGCTGGCCTCTTCCCATGGAGATCGCCCCAGCTAGAAATGTAAAAGTTTTAAAATGCACCCAGGATTTCTGTGCACGTATAAAGGGAGAAGGGCCAGTTTAAAAACGAGTTCGCATAATTTTGAGCTGGGCCGGACTTTTGCTGTATGCAGAGTAGAGGCCCAGGACTATTTTGGTCTTGAAGGGATGGTCCTGGGGAATGTAATCAATTTACATCTGAAAGAAGGGAAAAAAAAAAAAGACCAGAGGGGCCAGAGTCTGTTTACGGGACTCGAATGTGGTTTTCCAGAGCCCATTGGAGATAAAGAAATGGTTTGCTCTAGTTTACCTGATGAAAAATCTAAAGAACTGAATGTTTAACTTACCAGCTAAAAGTTTAAAATCTTTTTTAAGTCTGAAGTTACACCTTTTTTTGGTGGAGAGCAGGGCAGACACGCCCTTTCCCTAGCATGCAGGTGGTCCAATTCCGCCTGCAGTCATCTTTAGAAATGTTAATTTGCATTTCAATGGCTACACCTCTTGCCAACCAACATTCAAGCGGCCAAGAGGTGGCTCCTTTGAAATCAGCTTTCTACTAGTATTGCTATCAGAGAACAGTTTAGAAGCTGCATAACTTGGCTGCCGCCATGTTGGCCACATGGATTGCCGTGCCCCTGGGGGCCGCCATCTTGAAACAGCAAAGGCCCCGCCCTCTGATTTAGTCGGGGGTGGAGCTTTAAGGCAAAGTTTTCTAAGGCTGCAAGCGTGCTTGCTTCGCGGATTTATTTTTAAACTAATCTCTTAAATCTAGAAAACCCTGCTTTCCTTAAACTAAAGACAATTAAAGGTTATAGCCAAGTCTTTAAAAGGAACTGATAGCAGTAATCCAATTTCTAAAGTACAATTATTTCAGGTAGAAAAGGTAAATTCTGATAAAATGCTGACATTAGTCCTGGATGTCGATGCATTTTCCATTCTGAGGCTGCACCAAGTGACCTGGCCTGAGGCAGCCAAGGAGCAACACAAGAGGGTGCTGGTCGGAATAGGAAGCCGGTTGGCTATGTAGCCTGGTATATTTTGGATATCAGATGAAATGGGAAAAAAAATGGCAAAAATGGCTCCCAGGCGTTTATTTCCTGGGTACCGCTAATTTCATGGGCATGCCTAACAATGCTAACTGGAGCTTAGGGCTTATTTTCGCTTTATTACAGATGGACTTTATCTTTAAACATTGCATTTTGAAAATTTCTATA
Source organism: Myotis yumanensis (assembly GCF_028538775.1). Classification (NCBI taxonomy): domain Eukaryota; kingdom Metazoa; phylum Chordata; class Mammalia; order Chiroptera; family Vespertilionidae; genus Myotis; species Myotis yumanensis. The sequence goes on along the minus strand of NW_027223752.1, from coordinate 228,889,533 downwards.
TCTCTTACATAAAACCTAAAAATTAAGGCCAAGAGTTCTAACTGAAAGGCATGGCTTTAATATAAATAAATGATAAACCAATGAGCTGGGACTGGTCACTGGTGGATTGTGAGAAGGACTGGACACTGCCTAACTTCTCCTTCCTTGGTACCCCTAAAACATCAGAGGGTACTTCTGGCCTTGATTTTCTTGGTTTTGGATTTGTTTGTTTGTTTGTGATAAATACCATTTCTATCTAAATAAAACATAGGTCAAGAATCCTGTCCTGAGATGTGGAAAAGGGAAGACCCTCACATCTGTTCCTGTCAGGCCCCCAATCAGGGGACTCGGGTGGTGTTCCTGTTATCTGCTCAAGAGCCCAAGGCTGTAAAAATACTTGTTCACTAAAAAGGTGTAAATGTAAATGTTTATTTAATGTTTATAAGCATCTCTGTTGTTTACTGGGAACTTTGATTTTCTATATGATATTCTGTGCTGGGTTGAGATTTTGGAATTCTGGGGTAATTTAAAAGGTATTTTGTGGCTTTTCTAGTAACATTTAAGGATGAAGCTCACAGTTCAAAGATTTAATGGCCCTTCCCCCTGCCTGTACTGAATTAGATAATACAGGCCAATACTAATTAAGAAAAACAATGAACCTTAAAATCCATAAAAATAGGCAGGAATGAAGCTGGTCTAATGTACTGAAAGGGTTTGGTCCTAGCGCATTCCCTTGAAAGAGGCCTGGTTGCTGAACCTGGTGAGGGCCATGGAATAAAACCCTCGCAAGATCTGAGAGTCACTGAAGCAGCCGGCCACCATGGGGCCCTGGTGCTCCTGCTGGTGCTCACACTCATCTGCAGTCTGGTGCCCATCTGTATGCTGTGCTGACCGGGAGCCAGCCCGGAAGCCTCAGCCTTCTGCCAGAAAGTCCTGAGCCTGGTAAGCTGCTTTGTTGGAGGTGTGTTTCTGGCCACCTGTCTCCTGGACCTGCTGCCTAACTGTCTGCCATAGACGAGGCCCTGGCAGCCCTGCACGTGCGACCTGGGTCCATCACACCCACGTCCGGTCAGCGGACCCATCCATGATCCGGAAAGACTTCATTACCAAATGGAGCATCGATCAAGATCAACGCAACCTGCTATGGCATGCTCGACCTGCCCGATGCTAATAACATTGAATAGACTTAGATAATGCCTACATCTTCATGGACATGGCTCCAAAGAGACAAGGACAATTCATAGGAAAGTCAAAAAATAGACTTTAGTATCACATATTTAGTAGCAGAAGATGTGGCTGCCTAAAGCGGCCATGATGCCTATATTATGTTTCATTGTATTGATATGTTATATTGACCTTTAATTCTCTTGCAGGTTTGAATGTATGTTGGCTGTCCTGGAAGGATACTATGTGGAGTGAACCCCAAAAAGTAAAAGGTGCCTAGCTGCCAAGAGGGCAGGTGCCCACCTGGGCAGGGAACAGTGCCCATCAGGTTTTGGTCTCTGTTGAGAGACAGCTAACAGTTGGCAGCCTGTATACTGCTTGCAGGCCTTTATGACCATGCCCATGTCAGGGGTAGTCTGAAAAACAGCCTGTTTAGAATAGAAGGTCTAAAGCATGGTTATGCATAGAAAGAAAATTTAATGCCAACAATTAAAAGGAATTAGCAAGGAAAATCAGCAAATCTTAGAGTAGATCATTATGTCTTTCTTCTTATGTAATTCCTCCAAAAGTTGGCAATGCTAACATGACAATACATTTCTTTGCATAAATTCAATAAGACCGGTTCCTAATAGTGATTTTATTAACGGAAAACTTTGACTGGAGTATCATGTTTTAAAGAGCCCTATCTGAGCTCTAAAGACTTGAAGCCAGTAAGAATGCCACGAAGAAAGCCTGGTATCCTGCTTGGAAGCCCTGAAGATGGCTGGCGCTGGAGTGTCAGGCCAATACCCTACCATCACTGGCGGTTGGTAAGAAGGGGAGCAGTAGGAATGCCTCTACGTTCCTGCAAAACCCCCACACACTCTGGACCGCAATGGGTAGGAGAGCTACTGAAATGGGCCTTAAAGCCTGGAGCGTGGACTCAGGTGGAATACAGGTGAAGAATTCACCTAACTCAGCAGATACTGCAGGCGGGCCTGATGGCAGCTGGATGGCGTGGCTTCCTGGCCCTACGGGGCACATTAAGATTCAACCATGAGATTCCAGCAAAGGTAGTCAATCACCATTCTTGTTGTGTTTATGCAAACATCAGGACAGTAAATAAATTAATCTTGATTTGGCTTTTTGATAGCCATGGAGGAATTTTAAGAAGAAAAATCCTATTTCAATAGAAATTGTTAAAGCTAAAATGGTTTCTTTCCCCTCCACCAGACCATTTGTTAAAATATGCCCAGTACGGGCCTCTAGCAACGGTGGAATCAGTCCGTCTCATGATTGAGCCGGAAGTTCCAAGACAAAGGGGGGAATGAAAGGGCGAGGGCTAGGTTGCCCCAGGGTGGGGGGCCACATCCTACTCTGCTAGCCACACCCAGGCGGCAGAGCACAGTTCTTTCTCCTCCCCTTTCTCCAACCCCCCCCTATATAACCGGTCTTCGGGCGGGGTTGGGGCGCTCAGCCATTTGGTTTTACCTTGATATGGATGGGGGGCCCAAGCTAGCTAGCTTGAATACAGATTCTTATGTTTTTACATCGAATTGGCTCCCTGATGTGGTTTCTTGGGAATCTTGAAATCTGGGCACAACATCCTTAAGGTCTAATAATCCATGAAATCAAAATGTCAAGTATTAAGAAACAATCTAAATTTAACACTTTAATTAGAAAATGAAAATTGATCTCTTTAGATTTCAAGATTTTAAATGTGGTAAGGTATATATGTCTTTGATGTATAAGATTTATAAGCCACATTCTCCAAAAGGGAAGCATCATATGAGATGCCTAATTACTTAATTGATTTGTCCAATAAACACTTGCTGAGCATCTTCTAGGGGCATAGGAATATCACATTTGTAGTCAGGAGATATAAATATGAATAAGTTAGTATCCCTTATCGCAAAGGACTTCCCATTCAGTAATAGAGGTAGGCTCAAGAATAAGTACAATAAGTGAGGCTTTTCATTTTTACCAAAGAGCTTTTTTTAAAAGTTCCACTGGAATGTAAAATAAAAAGTAGTATGTTTACTCCATGGAAGATTTAACTATGTATTGTTGGAAGCTTCAGTGAAAAACTGGTGACCATCTGTCAAGGATGCAAGAAAGAATATTACTATGTAGATTGAACCTCAGCGTTTTACAATTCTCTGAGCATAATTCCATGCATATCTTGTATGTTTTAGTGGATGTCCATGTAATTCTTTTCTGAATGTATGTTCTAAGTTTGGGCATGAATGTGTCTGTGCTACATGTATATAGTGTATTTTATCTGCGGTTCTGTAACTTATTACTCTTTTTACAGACAGTAATGGAGGAAAGCTTTGAGGTGGACCCCAAGACAAACATGACAGAGCCTTTGATTCAGAGCCTCTGTTCTAGGTGGTGAAATAAAAACCAAGATAATAATTATTTGACTGGTGTATGCCAGGTGCTGCACATTCAAAACTATGTAAGCCAGGCCCCATGATAAGACCCATCAGACCCACTTCCCAGAGGAAAAGTCTAAGGCTCAGAAAGGCTAAGTAACTCCTTTTCGCTATGAAACAAGGAAGTGGCGGGCCTTGAATGCAAGACCATATTCCACAAATACTGAAAATTTAATACTTGCCACATGTTTTACAAATAGGTACCCCTTTGTTTAATCTTCCTAACTTCTGCATGGCTAGGTATTATCACCACTTTAGAGAAGAGAAAAGTAAGAGACAGAAATGCAGTGACTTGCCTTAGGTCACACAGTAAGTGGTAGATAGCAGGTGTTTGAAGACAGGAGGTCTGGCTCCCAGTCCTTGCTTGTACTCAGTCTGCGAGGTGCTTCTCAAGTTCAGCCAGATCTGACTTCAAAGTACTCACATTTAACCACTGCAGTGAATGCCTGCTTTCTCCTTTGCTCCCTTCTGAAGACAAACAACTGTCATATAAGTCGTTCACCCCAAGAGAGCGGCTGATTCAATGGTCTGCATACAGGTTTTGCCTGTGTGGTCACCCAGTCTGCCTCCTTAAGGCACTGACAGCACCATTCTCCCCGCACTGACCTGCCCTTTGCCACTCTTTTCCCAAGGCTTTAATTAAATGTTAACATTCATTTGCCCTTTTCCATTGTGTTAAAGATAACCTTTGCTTCCTGCCACATCTAGATAAGCCTCATTCCCTGACAGGTACCAAGGTTCATCTTGATAAAAAAGACTGGGGACTTTCTGATCTTCTCTGCTGACATATTTAAAAATGACAGTTTGAATATTTGTTTTGTTCTTACTTCTTTTACGTAATGTCAGGATAATACATTATTTCTGGAGATGGCAGAAGCTAAAAGGTTTCAGTCCAAATTAGTCACACTAAGTGGCTGTGGTCCTTCCTGAATGTCAGACTATATTGAGAGGTGTTTTCTTTTTGGCTTTAAATAGTCGCAAATATATCATGGACAGATGTCCCGGTTGAGATGTAGAGTTCCACAGTTCATTAATTTGGGGGAATTTGACGTCTTCTGAACGTTTCCTTGCACGCTCTCCCCATCCATTGGTATGGGAATGGCTTCTTGCTGCAGTGGGAGGAGTACTGGGCTAAGAATCAAGCCTTGATTCAAGCCTCCTCTTTGCCACTGATGCATCACATGCCCTTCGGTAAGTCTCTTCTTTTCTCTGAAGCTCAGTTGCTTTATTGCTTTAAGGGTGATACCGCATTTTGATTCAGATAGAATTGAGAGATGACATTGTGGCAGGCACTTAAAAATATCATCTGATTTACTCTTCAGAACAAACCTATGAGATGAATATTTGTATTCACATTTTACAAAAGAGAACACACTGATCCTTACGGAAGTCAAGTTCACACCATAGCTGGTAAGGAAAGTGGAGACAGGACTCTCCCTCAGAGCTGTCCAACTGGGGATCCTGTGCCTTTAATGAATACAGAGCTCCTTTCGGTGTCCCTTGGCATTACAGGTCTATAACTGTACTCACTGTCCCTTTAGACTTTGCATTTTTGGTGTTGCTACTTCTACCCATTCACCTCCTAAAAATGTGACATTGAGTGACTACTTCTCTGATAACATTTGCTTTCCTAAGACTGGCAATTAGACATATTCCCGGTTAGCCAGGTGTTTGTTCACTGGCTGTGTCCATAAAGGTCTCTCGAATTTTACAGAAAGTAGAGGGATTCTCTTTATTTCCATTCTGTGGGACTAGGAGAAATATTACGATTTTATTTTCATAAGTTATGATGTATTCAAATAAGTGTATTTAAACATAACAGAAACAAAAAGAGAAAATAAGAGTTAAAGATAAGCCAGGGGAAAGAGAGATGGCAGAAGAGAGATTACTCTGAGAAATGCTTCTTACAACAAGTAGATATGTACATGGATCTATCAGACAAAATATTCCGAAATGTTAACAATACTTCTTGTGGGTGGTAGGATTGCAGAATTTATCCTTAATTTTCTTTTTTAAAACTTTGTTAACTTTCCACAATATTACACATCATTAGTGTATTAACAATCAATGAATGCATACATATGCCCGTAGCAAGCAAACCACAAACCATCAAGCAGTCTTAAGCTAGCTACCAGCCAAGACAGCAAATTACTTTGTGATAAATTTCTAGACCAGGCCAACTCCCCAGGCAATGGCAGGCGGCATCAAAAAATACGTGTTCCTTTGTTAATATCTCTGGTGCCATCCATTATTTTCAGCCTCATTCCATACTAAATCACCGGTGTGACAACTTCCCAAAGTAATTTACCTCTTAAATAACTATATGACAGGAAATCTTCAGAGAAAGAGCCTTCTCAACTAGTTTCCATTTTTTAAAAGTGTTTCCTTTCCATCAGTTGCAATGCACCAATTAAAAATGCAATTTATGAAATGTATCCTCCTTTATACTTATTGTGTCCTCCATTCTGTGTGCCTGGACCTCTTCTCCCATTCCTCGATTATTACATTGTTTTCTAATGGTCCTTCCTCCTTCAAATGATGCTTAAACAAACACCCAGTGGCATCATGCTGTTCTAAGAATCATAGGATGGGCCAATGCAGTTTGTGAGCATCTGGTAATGTCCCTGTTACCTATAGATCCTTTCCAAAATAGTTACAAAATAATCTCTTCATAATTCTCTAACTTTTGCATCCATCACATTTCTCTTGGTTCTTAGCATGAGTCACTCTTCCCAGCCTTTCTGGCCCATAGTCATGCCTTGCTCAGCCTCTGCTCTTGTCCTTTGATTCTTATTTTTTCTTGTCATGACAGTCCTTTTTTTTTTCTTCTGCTTATCTTTTTTTTTAAGTTGGATCCTTTCCTAAAGCCTTCTGCAATTATCATGCATACTGAACTCACTTAAAAAAATATACATTTTTATTGCTTTCAGAGAGGAAGGGAGAGGGAGAGAAAGATAGAAACATTAATGATGAGAGAGAATCATTGATTGAATGCCTCTTGCATGGCCCACACTGGGGATTGAGCACACAGCCTGGGCATGTGCCCCAACTAAGAATAAAACCATGACATCCTGGTTCATAGGTCAGTGTTCAACCACTGAGCCACACCAGCGGAATTCACTTTTTTTACTTATATTTCAATAATGCAAATCCTTACCACATATTTTGTCATTTAATCAAATGTATTTTTATTTTTTTCTAGGATATATATATATATACTTTAGCTCCCAATAGGAATGTAAGCTTTTGAAAGTCAGGGAAGTAATCTGTGTAGTTCCTTTATATCCCTACTAGAGGCCCGATGCATGAAATTCATGCAAGAGTAGGCCTTCCTTCCCCCAGCTGCTGACACCAGCTTCCCTCTGGCACCCAGGACCTGGGCTTCCCTTGAAGCCCTGGCTTCCTCCGGAAGGTTATCTGGAAGGACTTCCAGTCTAATTAGCATATTACACTTTTATTATTATAGATTAGTCCCTTGTTCAGTGTTGGAAATGTAGTAGATGTTTGATAACATTTTACTATATTATATTTTGGTTCATGATAACTAATAAAATATAATCTTCTAACAAATAAATATAATTCTATTATTTATAGATCAAATTTTAAGTACAGATTCTTCTAAGTAAGAAACTTTAATAATAAATTTTTAATCTATGTTATGCTTTTATCTGTAAACAGAGCATTGTTCATGTTCACATTCTTAACCAGTTAAAATAAGCTCTTCTTTTGACAATTTCTTGTCAAATGGCTATTTCAAACTCTCCGGGAAATTGCTTTCAGAGACTGACACTTTAGTGATTTAATATGAAATGATGCCTAAATAACGGATGGCAGGGGAGCTATTAATAAAGAAATCTATATTGGGGCGCTCTCAAAGACTTCAGAATAAAGAGAAAGTTATCTTAAGTCAACTTGCTAGCTGCCTGGTAGATTGTTGGCTCCTTAAGAATTATAGCCTCTTTTATTTTATTGCTCTAAATATTTCTGAGCAGTTTTGTTCTTAGCTGCTGCTCTTATTAAACTGCCCAATCCAGTACGAAAGGAGGGGTTGTGCTTTGGGGATTTAGTATTCTGATCTACATTCTCCCTTGGTGAGATTTTCTACCATCAAAATAGTGTAGAGAATTACAGTGCAGGTTAAAGCAAGCTCTGAGTGCCATTGAAAGCCAGAAGTCTATTATTTGCATAGATCCAGGCATAGAAAAGAAGACACTTTATATAAAATAATTACCAGTTACATTCCAATCACCACTGTCCTTTAAAGTTAAATTATTTTTTTCTTTTAAATATTTATTGTTGTGCCGAAACCGGTTTGGCTCAATGGATAGAGCGTTGGCCTACGGACTGAAAGATCCCAGGTTCGATTCCGGACAAGAGCATGTACCTGGGTTGCGGGCACATCCCCAGTAGGAGATGTGCAGGAGGCAGCTGATCGATGTTTCTCTCTCATCGATGTTTCTAACTCTCTATCTCTCTCCCTTGCTCTCTGTAAAAAATCAATAAAATATATTTAAAAAATATTTATTGTTGAAAGTATTATATATATATCCTCCTTTTCCCCCCATTGGCCCCTTCCAGCTCACCTTCCAGCTCACCTGCCCTAGGCCTTCAGCACCCTATTGTCTGTGACCATGAGTTATTTATATAAGCAAACAAGTTCTTTGGTTGATCTCTTTCCATCCACCCTCACCTTCCCTTTGAGATTCGACAGTCTGTTTCATGCTCCTATGTCTCTGGGCATTTGCAGAAAATGGCTAGAAGTAAATTATCTAATAAGTTAGGTGATAAAAAAAATCAGTTTGGTCATTATTGCTCAATAATGCATCTTATATGCAAAACTTTATGTGTATCATTATGAAAAGTTTATTTCTAGTACCCGTCAAAAGGTCTACCTTTTCAATTATTCCACCTTAAGCCCATGAAAAGAGACATTATTTTCTCCAATCCTTTCTTAGGTAGAAAATTATGTTTAATTTCAAATATTATTCAAAGAACTAATAAGATTTCAGTGAAAGTTGGGGATAGATATTCCCAATGTAAAATGAATAAAATTGAATATTTACCAGTGAAGGATTATTAAAATTGGAGCTAATTGAAACCTATTTATAGACTTGCAAAAATTTTTGACAATTCACTAAATTTTATGCTTGAAAACAGGATTTGCAGGTAATAATAAGCAACAGTGGAGTTCAGCTCTAGATTTACAATCAGTGAAATTGGAGTTCAAGCTACACAGTCTCTTACTATGTGACCTTGGGTTGGCCACATGATATCTGACATTTCTTGTAATTTTTTTCTCTAAAATATGTATTTACTGATTGTAGAGAGAAGAAGGAGAGGGAGAGAGAAACATCCATCAGCTGCCTCCTTCACACCCCCAATTGGGGATAGAGCTCAAAACCTGGACATGTGCCCTGACCAGGAATTGAACCAGTGACCTTTTGATACACAGGATGATGCTTAACTAACTGAGCCACACTGTAGGAAACTAACATTTCTTACACTTAAATGAGAATAATAATAATGTCATTTCTACATATTTCACCAAGTAATATTGTAGAATATGAGTGTGAAATATTTTACATCTATGAAGAACTCTCCAAATGTATTGCTATAAAAGGTGTTTTTATCCTCTGTGCATTTCTTAGGCGTTGTGTATATGGAATAATTGGTCTGCCAAGTATTAAATCCTTCCTGTGATTACTCTGCCTCCTTGCTTCTGTCCTCTCAGACAAGAGAGCAAGTCAGCAGATGAAAAATGCAGGATAGAGGCTGATCTCAAAAGGAACGATATCACAGTAACAGGAGAAATGTCATATTTTCTAAGTTCCTACTGTCTTTGCCTCTGGGTTATCTCATTTAATCTGTTAATAAAACCTTCCTAGGTATTTATCTGATCACCATTTTTCATGGAAAAAATGTGTATGCAGGCAGGTGCGGTAACTTGTCTTGGAAGCTAGTTTGATTCCGAATTGTCTGTTTCCAGAGTCCTCATTGTCTCTATTATAACAGAATGCAAATTAGGGGGCAGGCATAGCATGGGGGCATTCATGATCATCAAGGGCTCTATCAATCCCAAGGGGTGAAAATTAGTTCTTGGTGAAAGATCTTATTCTTTTTATGGACAAAGAACAGATTTGCATACAATACATGCATGGACATGCAATATATCTGGGGTATTATAATTTGGTTGGTGTTGAATAAAACAATTCTAAAAAGGCTTCTTAGGAGAACAATCATAAAAAATGGTTGAGAAAAACTGTCACAAGGTCAGAAACGAGTAACCATCATCATTTCCCAGCTGCTTCAGCCATGGAGGGTATCATCGTATAGTATCCTAGAATGCATGGGGTAGAGTGGGGATGCTTTTCTGTCGCTATGCTGGAGTGCTGAAATGCCATCCAATCCAATGGAAGTCTGGAAGAATCAGCAAGAGCAAACTACTGTGATGCTAAACAATCAGAAAATCAGAAGGACCTGGCCCACACAAGAGCAAACCATGTCTCAGACATGCTCAGCTCTTCAGGCAAAATGCCCTACCATTACCCTCTGCCTTTCTGCCTTCCACCCATCTCCCGGGAGTCAGTCCTAGCTCCACTCTTCTAAGAAATCTTTGGCATCCAGTTTTCATCATTCTCCTCCAGGAAGGTCTAATATCCCAGTACAGGTTGTCTTACAACCCAGGCATTGCATTGACAAAGACCTGGATTTGAATCCTGACCTTGTAACATATGATTGGACACAACTGATATCTCCTCTCCTTGTGCCTCAGTTTTTCCATCTATAAAATGGGAATACATATGTGCGCTCACCTTGTAGCCATAAGGAGAAAATATGTAAAACATTTAGCACTGTGTCAGGCTGGTTGTAAGTTTTACTTGATAAGAATATAATAATAATTTCAAATGCTAACTTATTCTCTCCTTGGACCTGAAACAATATATCGTATATGACCCATTCCTAATCACAAATCCCAGCTCAGACATCATCTTGTTTGGTAAAGTTCCACCTGTCTCTTGCTTCTCTTGTTGTGCTGTTCACACTAGTTTCTACAAGTGTTATTGCTTGTGTTACATGAATATAGCTCATCATTCCATCATTTTAAAAAGATACATTAATCCCCATATCTTAAATCTGAGACATACATCCTTACCTTTGTATACAAATTTATCTCCCATTAATTTAAACCTTGACTACCCTGCACACCTTTTGAGATATATATATATATATATATATATATATATATATATATATATATGTGAATTGTACTGAAATTCTGCCTCAGTCCTTGTCTCCCAGTCTACACCTGTTGCATTTTTTCACACTGTTTTCTCATTTATCATCAGACCTTTCCATAGACTGTCCTGAACTCTGGGGATACAAAAGCAGGAAGTGATTCATTTATATAGACTTCCCAGGGCTGTGGGGCCAATTTTTAGCAAATGCCCGGGGTGAAGTTTTTGGAAAGATTTATAGTATTTATCTTGTAACCTTCTGTTATGAGTCCCAAGAGCATCAGCATCCAAATACCAGAGCGAAGTTTGACTGTCTGATCGATGCTTCTCTATCTCTGACAAACCTCAGAGGGAAGGTAGGGGAGGGTGGGTGTAAGGGAGAGAGATCAACCAAAGGACTTATATGCAAGCATATAGGCCTAACCAATGGACACAGACAACAGGGCAGTGAGGGCATGAGTGGGGGGCATGGGGGGTAATGTGGGGATAAGGACACATATGTAATAACTTAATCAATACAGAAATTAAAACAAACAAACAAACAAAAAACCCCCAAATATCAGTGCAAAGAATATGTACTGATATCCAAGCAGTGAGCACTGAGGGCCCTTCTCTACGGAACTGTAACTGCGCTTAATCCTACAGGTACTAGTACATACCAACAGCCATTGCATCTAATTACTCACGTTCACAAGTTACCTGGGGTGATAACAGAATATATTCTCTTCACTTTGACATGATCTTGGAAGTCTTCAAAAGACCTATTGATCATTTCAAGGATGAGCTTGAAACAATGGAACTCTGTAGAGTAACTTAAAAGGATCTGATTTATCAAGCTCAGCCTTAAAAGGTATCTTCATTCCATTGTGTATAATTTTTTCCATTAATGAGCATACTTCAATTAGCAAGTGCTGTGGCTTTTTTGTAATGAAAAATGCAAGTCTTTTTATGGTTAAGCTCAATAGCCAATGTTGTAACTTACATTTCTTTGAGATTTCACTAAAGACACATTCACTGAAGCAAACAAATGAGTGTTCTTTTCATAGTAACACTGTCTTCTCCCTGTCTCTTGAAACAGTGCACGCATCGCTTGTTCCAAAAGAATTCCTGGACTCCTCACCTATGTGGGAGGCTCCCTCCCGCTACTCACCTGGAACTCCTCGCATGCCAGGGTATGATTATCCTTCATCATAATCCTCTATCTCCTCAGTTGCCTGAGGACCAAAGCCTGGTACCTGGCTCATGCTTCAGGCTAGGTGCTGTGTCAAGCACTAGGGATAGAAGATGAATAAGAGGGGGGGCCTCTCTTTGAGGGAATGACAGTTTTGTATTAAAATATGGCAATGTAAATGAATAATTATAATTCAAAGGCTAAGTCTATGGTAGGTATCTCCAAAGTTCAAAGAATACAAAGACTAGTGAGAAATTACTTCACAGTAGAGAGGATTTTACAAAGATTAATTCTTCACACTAGCAGTTTATAAGAGATATTATAAGAGATCACTCCAGGGATAACTCTGATCTGCAGTTATTACATCATCATAAGAAGAAAACATCATAGCAACCATTCATATAGCTACTATATTTCTATCACAATGTGTCCTCACTGTTTATATTGCCATATGCTATCTCTGGATGTAACGACAATTTAGTTTAATTTGGTATATTCTAAGCACCAAATATTTGTAAGTCAGCATAAAAACTGCTGTGAAGAATACAAGGCTGAGTAAATTTGTTCTCTTGAGGAGAATGTAAGAGAGTAATTTATTTTGAATTGGACGCTACCTACATGGTTGGCGCTATATGATATGCTATTCCTTTGCCTGCTTATTTAATTTTCCAGAACACACCAGAAGTCATTATTGTTGCCATTTTAGAGGTAAGAAAACTGAGGATCAGAGAGGCTGGGAACTTGCTCAATGTCACACAGCTAAGAAGTGGCAGAGCCAGAATTAAAAATCGGGTCCTGTACCCCAAGCCTTGTTTCTTTCTATCCTAATACCTGGTCTCCCAAAGGAATTATGTACTATCTAATTTAGGAAGATGCAACACATATACACATATCCCTATTATGTGAAGACTATCCTGGATCAGATATAGACAATAATAATGATATTTATGGAAGGAAACCAATTAAAGGCTTCGTGAAGAAGGTGCAAAAAACCTGCAAAAATGTTTGACACACTCAAATGGGAATGAGACTATCTAACAGGGGAATATGCAGTATCCACCCTTCAGGTAAGTCTCCCACAGAAACAGAGATAATAATAACTACTCTGATGACCTGTTGTGAATTTTAATAATGCTACTAACAACTAACTTTCACTGAGTGATTATTGTACACCCGGCAGGGCGAGAAACTACATTATCATATCCACTCCTCAATAAAACCTACAAGATGAGTGTTGTTGTGTCTCTTATATTTTTATTTTTTTAGAGTGTTGTTGTGTCTGATTGCATATTAGGAAAGAGGCGGAGAATTTAAGTAACTGACCAGGTTTCTCAGTTAAATAGGTTGCAGAGCTGGCATTCAGAGCTCAAATTCTTAGCACTGTTATCAACCTGCCAATCATAATTGCAAAGTACTTAGCCCAGTGGCCCAATAAATGCTCAATAGTAATTATAACAGCTGCTATCATTTATCGGTCATATCATTGCCAAAGGCACAAAAGTGAGACCACGGAACAATTTCAGAGAAGTGCTCTTGGGGGCAGGGGGGCTTAGCACTGGAAGTGGTTGGAGGTATGTGTGCAAAGGCAAGTTGGGGGGCACACAGTGCAGAAACATTAAGGACCAAAGGAATATAACCTTGATTTGAGAAGCTATTATGAAACATAAAAGGCTTTTAGCGATCCAGTCACCTAATTAGAACCTAACTCTTAAAATGCACATTTAAAATGCATATTTGGAAATGAGAGATCATTGAGTGAGACTTGAAAAATGATGGGTTGTGCACCGGGAGGGGGAAAGAAAGAGTAAAAATATATGTTTTGAGAAACTGAGCTTAAATGGGTGGAGTGGGGTTTGATGATGGTCTACATACAAATAGGGCAAAAAGGAATACAAATGGGCTGGGGCTGGGCTAGGTCGAAGGCATGGAGGGGGCCAATGTGTTAACCGCATTTTGGGAAACCTTGATTTATTGGAGCCAATGTGACATTTATTTGATGATGTCCAGTAGGCTGTTAGTAATGTGTGACTGAGCATATCCCATTAGAAAAAAAGACACGGTTAATAATGCAGACTTTGGAATGATCCAGAACTGTGCAATATTAGGTCATCTAATGTTTACTCCCTGTATCCAAAGTAACTTTTGGTTACTAACTCTTTGTATAGATATAAGAACGAAATGGTTACCTTGGCTGGTGTGGCTTAGTTGGTTGGGCATCATCCCATGCACCAGGAGATCATGGGTTAGATTCCCAGTTAGGGCACATGCCAGGGTTGTGAGCTTGATCCTGTGCAGGAGGCAACTGATGGATGCTTTGCTCTTACATTGATGTTTCTCTCTCTCTCTCTCCCTCTCCCTTTCTCTCTCTCTAAAAATCAATAAATATACTTAAGAACTAAATGATTGACTAATGGTAGAATTTTCAGTACCAGAAATTATGTATGCCATATATAGTTAACTTTTTTATTATCTTTATTTTTTTTAATCTCATGATTATAGGGAATTTGCTTGCAACTTTTTTTTACCACTTTTTCTAGGTCCTAGCATAATGCTTGGCATATAGAAGGCATTTTGGTGCATATTTCTGATATGAATGAATGAATGAGTAAATGAAGGAATGGGTCTCAGTTTTTACATCTGTAATGAAGGAAGAATTTGTTCTTTACCTCCCATAAGGCAGGCACTGACACTTGAAGGAAGACTAGAAAACCTATAAGCTATCTGCTTAGGAAAAGGCACTGCAATTTTTCATGTAATTACAGAGGTTTCACAGAGGCCCTGAGGTTCATGGATTAGTCTCCTGGAATTCAGGATAAAAATCTGTGGGCCCAGTGAAAGGATTCTAGGTTTTTCTCACTACAAACCTTGAGAAGGACATGCATTTAGGGTTTTTGTTATATTTTTATAACAAATTTTATAATGTCTCAATAAAATGTTTTCTATATATGTGTATGATAGTTAACCCATACCCTGGGGGAGGTAATTGGTTGAAGTACCCAAATCAAATTCCAGAGATGGTGACTAAAAATCTTGCCAATATTTTTAGGAATTTTGGGAATATTTTCTCATTGATAAAATAAATTAGTTTGTAAAACTGTGTATGCATTGTTCTACATCATTGTATGTAAGGGACTTGAGCATCTGTGGATTTTAGCATCTGAGGAGTGTTGTAGAACCAATTAGTCTTGGATACCGAGGAACTACTATAGTTTGAGTTTGGGGGAGTCAAAAGTAATAACTCCATGGAGAGTTGGTGCCCTAAATTCCATGTTGTTCAAGAGTCACCTCTAGTTCTATTAAGAACACCAAATGCTGGTGAGAATGTGGAGCAACAGAACTTTTCATTCATTGATGGTGGGAATATGAAATTATTCACCCACTTTGGAAGACTGGTGGTGTCTTACAAAATTAAATACATTCTTATCATGTGACCTATTAATCATGTGCTTTGGAATTTCTACTCACACAAATGCCTACACACAGATTTTTATAGCAGTTTTATTCATAATTGCCAAAACTTGGAAGCAACCAAGATGTCCTTCAGTAGGTGAATAAATATACTGTAGAAAATCCAGATAGTGGAATATTATTCAGTTTTGAGAAGAAATGAGCTAAAAAGAAATAAGCCCTGCCCAACTGGTGTGGTTCAGTGGTTGAGCTTTGACCTATGAACCAAGAGGTCAAGGTTTGATTCCAGGTCAGGGCACATGCCTGGGTTGCAGGCTTGATCTCCAGTGTGGGATGTGCAGGAGGCAGCCAATCAATGATTCTCTCTCATCATTGATGTTTCTATCTCTCTCTCCCTCTCCCTTCCTCTCTGAAATCAATAAAAATATATAAAATTTGTTTAAAAGAAAGAAGCTCTGAAAAGATATAGAGAGGACTTTAGCTTTAAAATTAGAGAGAACATGGGTTACTTTTAAGAAGAATAAATTCAGTAGAATGATAGAGTGGACATTTTTAGAATAAAGAATGATAAAGTTTTTGAGTGCTTATTCTGTACAAAACACAGTGATAGGTTTTGTTGAGAAAATACAATAGAGAAGACATACTTTCTGACTTTAAAGAGCATTTGAGTTGGGGATTACTTCTACAGCATAAGAAGATAATGTAAAAAAATACTGTCCAGAAATAAAGAGGCTCAAAATTATTACTTACTTGTTTTTTAATCAATTCATTATTTTCTTATTTATTTTGTCATCCCATTTATTTGTCCTTTTTGTGCTAAAACAGTACCAGTTTCCCCTCTAAGTAAGCACTCTTCCCCTATATTCACTATGCAGCTATAGCTGACACCACCACCAACTCTGGAGATAATCCTAAATTGGGTTAAGGCAATTGATATAATTATCCAATGATGACTGGTTCATAACTGGGGCTGTAGCTCAATTCAGGGCAAAGAGAATAAGGTTGAGAAATTGTGTAAGGCTCCTAGAAAATAGAATCTATTTTTGCAATCAGTAGATGGATTTGGGGTCCAGGACTACCCTTTTGGTGCTTCCTGAATAGTCTAGAAAAGCCAGGGGTCCTCAACATGGAAGGTATAGAAAAATGAACCGGGACTCGGGTGTGGTATTTTAGTTGCTGGATTAAGCCTCACCTGAAGCTTTACTTTTAGATAGTTTCTAAAAGCTTAGAAGTAGCTCTGAACTTTTCAGGCATATCAGTTAATATATTCCCAACATTATTGAACAAACTGTTATGATTTGAATTTTCTTAAACGTGCCTTTAAAAAATGTCCTACTGAAAAAATTCTTTAGCAGTATATGAAAAAGATAGAGATGAAAGTTCATGAACCCCAAGGAACTGGCTAAATCTAGAAGGACTGAAACTAAAAACAAAGGGCTCTCACTAGTCTAATTAGCTAGAGGTTGGGCTTTTAAATAATTCATTGTTCATTACATGGTTGCATTAGATTCTAGTGGTCACTGATGTCATCCCAGCCTGTGCTAGAACTCATTGTTCAAATGTTTCTTTTTTCCTGCTGGATTGCAAATGAAAATTTAAGTTTTCTTGAGGGCAGAAACTATTTCTTATTCATGCTGATAGACTCATGAACCCTAGCACAATGCCTGCCACACAATAACTAGTTGTAGCATTCCATTGGCTTTTTGAGCAGGGAGAGATGTGGTGAGAACATCATGTTAGTGGTTTCTCTGGCAGCAGTGGGTTAAAGGCTAGGCCAGGAAAGGGGGGACTGGGAAGAGAGCCTGATTAGGTATGCATTTCAGTATTCCAGGGGAGAGTAGTTAAGAGCTCAGAGAAACAGATGAATAAAATGTGAAGATCTAAATCTAGGCAGCCAAATGGACATGACCACCTAGATAAATATTCATACATTATTTCTTTTCTCCTTTCTCCATTATTCATATCAAGTTCTTAAAACCATTGCCCATGGGAACATTCAATGGAAAGCTGACCAGCATTCAGATGCATCTATCAGATCAAACATGGATGAGAGAGGCCTGTTTTTGGTTTTGGGTTTTTTTTTTTTTTGGTTGTGTGTGTGTGTGTGTGTGTGTGTGTGTGTGTGTGTTTCTACTGAGCCAGTTGTTCTAAATATAGACTGGATGGGTTTCTCACAGCAATAGAAGTGACTAGAATTGGATTTCAGTTTAGGCAGTGTCCTTCCCATACACAAAATATAAGCAAACTTGAAATTAAAATAGTATAATATGAAAAAGCTAAATCTTTAAAATAACCCCAAATATCTTACAATTTTTGAGTGCTGACTTCATACTTTCTTTCATGGTAGCATAATATTGAGTATAAAGAGGAATGTAACGTCTAAGTAACATCTAAGGAAGCATTGGTTTTTAACGCATTTGAACAAGAGATAGTTTTGAAATAGGCCCAGTATTCACTTCCACACATGACTGAGAAACTTTCTACAGATTCTATCTTCAAGAACAACACACAATCCACCCCTTTCAAAAAATAAAGTTACTTTTATTTTTCTAATTTAAAGGGAATCACTATAGAAATTTGAGAAAACTGAGGTTCAAAAACCAGAGGAATGGAATCACTCATGATTTCATCTCTTAATATAACTACTGTCAGTAAACTTTGTGAAAAAAAATTCAGGTATTATTTATATGGAAAGAACTATGTAAATTTTTTATCCTTTGGATTTTTGCTTAAATTTCACTTCAACTTTAATTTGTAATGTTGTCCTTTCCTTGTGTTCAATATTCTTTTTTAAAATAAATATTTTTTTATTGATATCAGAGAGAAATGGAGAGGGAGAGAGATAGAAACATCAATGATGAGAGACAATTATTGATTGGCTGCCTCCTGCATGCTCCCTACTCAGAATTGAGCCAGAAACTCGGGCATGTGCCCTGACCTGAAATCGAACCATGACCTCCTGGTTCATAGGTCAATGTTTAACTACTGAGCCACTCCACCAGGCCATCCAGTATTCTTTTTAATAGCACACTGTTTTTTGCTTTAAAACGTAACACACTTTTAAAAATTTATTATGTATTTTTTAATGCCAGCATTTTATGAGAGCAGGTTTATGGTTATTCTTCTGTATTCCACATGAGGCAAGTACATGGCATATAACACACATGAGATAAATTATTTATTGAAAAAATTTCAGGCACTGTGTTGCACTGGCTTAAGGCAGCAGGTTCTGCAGCCAGAATTGGGCTTGGACACTGCTGTGGAAGGCAGAGACAATATGTTACCTTACGAGTAATAGGAACTTGACCTATGTAACCACAATAAGTATCTTGAGATGGAGAAGTTATTCTATATTATCTGTTGGCCCAATGGAATCACAAAAGGCCTTATAAGAGGGAGGCAGGAGGGTCAAGGTCTTTCAAAGGTGATGACGTGTTAAAGAAAGAAGAGGTAGAGGGAACTTGGAAGATGCTATGCTTTGGCTTTGAAGTTGGAGAATAAGATCATAAGCCAAGGGGTGTAGGTGGCCTCTAGAATGAAGAAAAGACTAGGAAACAATTTCTCACCTAGAGCTTCCATAAAGACCAACCCTGCCAACCCATTTTAGATATTTGACCTCCAGAACGATATATAAAAGAATACATTTGTATTGCTGTAACTTATTATGTTCCAGAAACTATGTAACATTAATCTGCCTAATTTTCATTTAAAAGGTATCATGGAAGCCAAGGCATAACCTACATCACAGCATAGTTTAAATCTGTAAATACATACAAAGCATGTACAACAGTACTTGGCATGACCTATGGTCTCAATAAATATTACCTGTTGGCAAAAAGACAAATTACCAAGCAAATGAAATGAATGACAATGATTCCTTTCTTATTCTTCAATTTGCAAATGCACTATGTTGGTGATACTTTTTCCAAAATTATTTAGTTGATCAATATTGGTTATGAGTGTATGTCTTTCTTTGCATAACAATCTTCAATTTGACTGGTTAGCATATCTGCTGAGAGGAAAGATAGTCCACAGCATTCTTATTCTTTTGTTTACCTTTAGTTGCCACATATCTACAATGAAGGTCATAGTTCACCGTATAAAATCTGCTGAGGCCACCTACTCACCAGCCAGGGGATCTTCTCCAGGCAACCCATCAACACATTTAGGATAAAAACCAATATAATTGTTTTTATTGGCTTACATCTGGATTCTCATTCATTCTCATTCTCTCTCTCTCTCTCTCTCTCTCTCTCTCCTCCCCCCCCTCTCTCTCTTTCTCTCTCTCTCTTTCTCTTTATCTATTTATCTCTCTCCTCTTGCCTATTAATTGACTTGTGCTTTAAGGATCTTCCAACACTTCAAGATGGTGCCTTCATATTGTCCCTGTCTTTGTCAGTTTGGGCTGCTACAATAAAATATCATAAACTAGGTGGTATAAACAGCATAATTTATTTATGACAGTTCTGGAAACTGGGAAGTCCAAGATCAAGGTGCTGGCAAATTTGGTGTCAGTTGAGGGCCCTTCTGACTTAGAAAGCCAACTTGCTGTGGCTCCCTTGGCTTGTGCTTGGTGCATTTAGAAAGAGAGATAGAGAGACCTCATGTCTCTTTCTATTTTCATGAAGGCATTAATCACATCATGAGGGTCTTATCCTCACAACCTCATCTAAACCCATAAGCTCTACCTCCAAATACCATCACAATGGGGCCTAGGGCATCAGCATATGAATCTGGCACAAACAACAGTCAGCCTTTAACAAATAATCCCTTTTATATACCAACTCCAGAGCCTATCGAGATCTTTTCTTCACTTCAGGTCATCAGGTTTTCATATTAGTGTCTGAGTTTTCAATTGTTTTGGGACAATGGTTCTTAGCCCAGTATAATAAAATTATAACCAGAAAGATTTTTTCTACATAATTATAATTAAACACAGGTTGCTAGAAATTTTCCTGCGTTTGAATTCTACCACTACAACATTTTTTTTTTTTATCTACAGGGATAATGATTATATGCTCCACATTACATGAGATAGTCCCAATTCATAACTATTGATCCATCATAATCATTAGTAGTGCCTCCTTTTACTCTCAAAAGTGTTATAATTAATACAATAAATTATTTGATCACCCTATGATGGACTTTGGGTGAGTTACTTAATATATATTAGGATTTATTCCTCATCCATGGTCTGCAATGACACTACCCCCTCACAGGATGCTGATTAAGTGACATGAGCAATGATCATGATACACAAGATGCTCACTCTGGGTTTGTTTCCTTTGTTTTCAATAAATACCAAGAACCTGACAACCACGAAGAGAAATGCAATGATACTTGGGCCCACTAATTAATTTTTTTTGGGAGAAGATATTTAAAAGCAAGATTTGGCTGGAGATAAAGACAAAGACTTAGTCAACTTGCCAATGAACTAAATCCAGGAAGGACTACAAGAGTCACAGCATCTCAAATGTAAAAGATACTACTCATTATCAAGTCCAATCTCCTCCCTCAAGCAGAAAGCCCCTGCAACATTCCTGACAAACCCATCTCCTCATTATTAATATCAGTGGTTAACATTTATAGAGTGTTTACCATGTCCTGGACATTGTGATAAACACCTGACATGAATTATTTTAAATCATCTTTATAAGAATCCAAGTAGGTAGATACTATATTCACCTCACTATGAAGATGAGATTTGCAAGTTCACGAGCCAGAATCCAGTATCTTGTTTTCTAATGAGATTTTGGTGGCCATATAGGATTTTAGTGAAACAATTAAAGAAAACCTAAAATTTGCATTTGAGAAACAGAGAGTTCCAAATGCCCTTAAAACTTATAAATAATTTACAGTCATTTATTCATGGTAAAGTTGCATTATTTGTGTGGATTTTATTCTGCAAATGTTAACTCCTATTTGTTTGTAGTATATATCTTAATCATGGAATGCTATAATATATTGAATCATAGAGAGGTCTCCTATACTTATGAGGTAATGACAAAAATGACACATCAGAATTTTTTTTTCCAGAACAACAAACTGTTTTTGAGATCTGGGAGAAGTTTTTACCTATTGGGAAATCTATATTGCAGTGACTAGAGACTTAACCAAGAAGCATGGAAGTATAGTAGATAGTGTTCAGGGTTTTGCAGACAGAAAAATTTCATTCTTATTGATCTGAAATAGCTCATAATGTGACTTTCAATTACTTATTTTGCTATACTTTGTGTCTTAGTCACCCTTGGCTAGATTATTCCTAAAATCCTTTCAAGTTTTTCCAGATTTTGATTCTCTACAAAATGGCCTAGATTCCTTGCAAATTGTCACTTTGGCAACAAAGCCCAGTGCTTACAAAGAGCTCAGGGCATTCAGAATATTTCAATTTGATATTTCACAGATGGAAACTAATTAAAATTCTTTAGGTAGATCAAGTGTAACAACAAAAGCTTGCACAGGTTTGTAGCAGACCCTTAGTTCAGAACAGCTTCCATCTGTTAATATGCTGAACATGTTGGAGTAAGTCAGGAATAATCTGTCTTTCTTAGGGAAAGTTATCTCCTGGAGCAGAGTTCTGTTGGGTCAAGGACACCAACTTGCTTATTGTGAGATGGATCACACTCAGGGATCTTGGAAACTGGAAGAACTTTTTCAGTTCTGTGGTAATAGATGTTTAACTTAGTTTGGAGCAGAAACCAACATCCCATAAGGGACATGTGTCCATTAATGGGACCTCATTGCCCTGTCCCTGTGATTTTGAAGATTGTTTCCATTTTAGCCCCTCCTCTGTCCACACCTTGAACCTGTTCTCTAGGAGCTTCTTCTGCAAAGTTTGAAACATACAACTGGTCTACCTGTTCTAGCTCCTCTTCACTGCTCTTCTCTCTTTTATGGCATCTAATGTGGGTTGTCTCTTGTCTGCTTGTGGGCATATATTTGTGTTTATTCCTGCTTGTGTCTATCCCTAAATTCTGGATCTGTGACTTCTACCCCAAGTGGCCAATCTGAAACTGCTCTCATAACCATAAAAAATTACCAAGTTATCAGGGTCAATTCCATTTTAATTATTTTTTTATCCTGTGTTGTGCTCCCATTCTTGAAGTTCCGTGTGCATACAGATTCAAATATATCCCTCTACTTTCCACTCAGAACTGATAAGCTACTAAAGAACTAGACAGGCAAACTATACTTCAGTTTCATGATACTGAATGGTTTTGCAGAACCTATTTTTCAAACTGTCTACAATGAAAGATAAATTTCATTTTTTTCTTCCCAATCCATTCTACACAGATACTTTTGCAAAGTTCAAAATAGCACTGATGGATGTGATGACAGAAAGAAATTGCTGTCATAGCTTCTAAATGCTTATGAACAATTTAGTACTTTTGTCCTTGTGAATGAGTGGCCTGCAGTTTGCAAAACAGCCCTGCTCCTGCAGACTACAATTTGAGTAGCATTCTCTTACAATAGCTTAAATCAAATGCTATTAGAACACAAATAAGTGCCCTGCTCATCCTGGTTGAGGCATGAGAGGAGTCTCTCAGAGAAACATCAAAACCATTTTTAGTTCTTTTCTTCTCCATCCTGCTCCCTTGAATGCCAGTAACTTCCTCCATCTTATAAGACTGGTTTCTCATTGCTCCCATCAGATTGCACTATATCTATCACCTCCCTGCTTTCAATCACACTTCTGTTCTTTGGATGGCCAGTGTTGCTCAGTGGTTGAGTGTTGACCTATGAAACAGGATTCCCTGTTCAATTCCCAGTCAGAGCACATGCCTGGGTTGCAGCTTGATCCCTAATGTGGGGCATGCAGGAGGCAGCCAATCCATGATTCTGTCACATCATTGATCTTTCATGTCTGCTTCCCTCTCCCGTTTCCCTTTTCCTCTAAAGTCAATCAAAATATGTTTAAAAATAAAAATAATAATAAATAAATAAATCACATTTTTGTTCTTTTATTTATATCATTTTTCCCCCTCCTGTGCCTTATCCAGTCAGGGACTGTTCCTCAGCAGTGCATTATCCTGATTCCCCACATTGACTCCCTGACACACAGAGCCTGTCCAGACTGGGCAGGCAGGGCTCACCATGTAAAGGCAGAGCTCCGAGCATACCTCTTCTCTGTCATACTCCTTAATGGCGTCTTGTGACACGGCCACTCAAGGCTTCTGTGATCTAATTCCCATCTAACTTCCTAGTTGTTTTCATCATAATGATCCAATTATGTCTGCAACCCTGCCTCAAAGCTGAATTAGTTACTGTTTTTTTTTAATGAGTCCTAGACTTATATACCTTCATGCTTTTAGTCATGCTTTTTCTCTTTCTACCTTAAAAGTTCTCCCCGATTCACAATTCTCCAGTGCCCCCACCTGCCCCACCAGCCCATTGCTGCCTAAAAAGCTATTCCTCAATGCTTAGCTTGAATGCTATACTTGTCATAAAGTCACTAGAGGTCATACCACAGTTGGGATCATCACTGTATCTGCTAATTTCCTAGTGTATTTTATTTTCTCTCTCTCTGGCACTAGAGACTATGTCCCCAAATATGGTGAATTGTAGGCACATCACCCACCATCCATACAAGCCCTGTGAGATTAGAATCGATATGCTTTATTTTCTAGTAGGTACCTAGCATTGGGCCTTCCTCAGACCCTCAATCAATTATTTACTTATTCATTTGCCTACACAGAGTTTTCTGGATCTATTATACTCTGGTCATACCTTCCCAGACTACCAACACCTTGCAGTCTATTGAGAGAAAGTGATACATTAGCAAGTAGTTATCTAGCTGTTTGGCAAGTGCGAAGGAGTGTTTTTGCACTGAGAGATACAGGAGATGAAGAGGGGATACACAGCTCACAGTAGAGGGGAACACAGTGTCCAAGGGAGTCATTTTTTATGAGGTGCCTATTGAGCTGAGAATAAAAAGATAAGCAAACCCAGGAGTGGCCTCCAGAAACATGGCCAGAGGGAAGTGTCTAGGCTGAAGGGACTGCCTACACAGAGGCTCCGAAGCCAGAAACAGCTGTGTGGTGTATGCAGGAGGTACAGGATGGTCATATTGCTAGAGAATAAAGGGCACGATGGAGCAGGGGTACTCAGGAAGGGGGAGAATATAATTCAGCATGTGTAAAGAAGCAATACTTCTTGTAAACAAATAAAATAATTTCACAAACAAAGGCAAACACTGCATATGTTAAAAAGTAAATGATAAGTGATATACAATGCTAATATTCAAAAGGCCAGGTTGACTCACTGGAATTTTCCAGCTATCTGATTGCTTTTCCCACTTGGTTTTTCTCCCTGGCATAGTCCTGAGACTCTCACTGTGGTTCCCTCTAGACTTCTTCCTATACTTTCAGGCAGCTGTCATCCACTTGTGTTAAGAATCATTTAACCAACCATTATGTCAAATAAAGAGTCTTACAACTGTACTGAATTGTTCCCTTGATGTACTAGAATGGGGTAAATCAACATCATTTAAGTATAAATAAATCTGAGTTTCATCACATTTTCCAAGTACAGAACTTTTAAACTCTTTCTATAGATGTATCTTCTTTATATAAAGTAGTTCCAGGTGCCATGCATATTGGCTACTTGGAGTGTGTCTTATAGGCAAAATTTATCCAAATTTAAGAATTATTTCTTATGTATCATTCAATAGTTTTTACATTTATTTTTGAATAAAACATAACTTATTCAATAAATTATTATTGAGAACTTTGTTAAATTTTATCCGAGGTGCTATTTCCCAAATTACAATGCTTCATTTATCAAGAAAAAGTTGCTTCTGTGAAGAAAAGGTGTAATCTGTGAAATGTATAGGATGTATTTTAATTGTGTATATTATTTGGTAAAGATGAAGGTTCCAATACTTCTTAGAACTGTGCTTCAATATTGAGCTGACTCTTTAGTGAAAAACAAATTGGTATTATTCCTCTTTCTGGTAATAATCAGCAGTCATTAAGGTCTGCTCAATGGGTGGACCATGAGTATTTACAGGAATATTTGAGGTGATTACACTTCTCTGTAGATGTCACTGCCCACTCTTAAGAATACCATGTTAGCATTCTTTTTTTCATTTGATAAAGATGGGAAACCATTTGTTGGAAGGTGCCACAGAGAATGGTGTGGCACTTGGAACAGCAATAACATTGATAATTTGTGGAAGTTCAGGTCTATTTATCTCCTGTGTTCAAACCTTATGACCCAGATGCCTGACTTTTCCAATTGTGGTCAATGTCAAGACCAGTCAAGCGCATGTACTCAATCAGAGGAAGAGAGAAAACTGCCTGATAGCCAAGGGCACACGTAAATAATCTGAGCAGGTTAGCGCTGCTTTCTTTAGTGAGAACCACCTTTTCTTTACCTCAATGCTTGTATTTGACAAAGGTGCCTTGAGTCACCATTGCTGATAAATTGCTGGGTGGAATGAATGCCTCTGTGTTTAAACCATCTGTCGGAGATATTGCTTTTGTTCCTTCCCTGTAAGCACAGGTACAAATACCCTAGCAAAGACTTCAACTTTAGCGGTATAAAGTATAAGTGTTACTTGGAAGAACCAGGCACTGTACACATGGAAGAGCAATGCAATTGACCTGTTGAATTACAAAAATTGACTCACATATAATGTTTAATTAAGACATAATATTTTAATCTATTTATGAAATAGTTCTTTATCAATGACTATATTATAGGTAAAGAAGGAAGAATTTAATAAAAGCAATTGTGGAGCAATCCATTATAACAATTGGCTACTTGGAGTGTGTCTTATAGGTAAAATTTACCCAAATTTAAGAATTATTTCTTATGTATCATTCAATAGTTTTTACATTTATTTTTGAATAAAACATAACTTATTCAATAAATTATTATTGAGAACTTTCTGTGTTTTAGGCACTGCCCTAGATCTGGGGTTTAATTCATTGTTGAAGGTATAGTAGAAGAATTTCATTCATTCATTCATTCACTCATTCACTCAAAACCATTCTTGGAGCACACATGCTGTACAATACATTATTTTAAGAGTTACTTCTGGATTTCAAGGAAAATTCCCAATCTAATACAAAAATTCCCCAATCTAATAAAACATTAATTACTTAAAATGAAATATTATATATATATAAAATACATGAGATTTGGTTGTAGAGGATGAGGTGAATAGCTCTGGAGGAATATAACAATAAGTAAAAGGGGCAGGGAAGTTAGAGAGAGCAACACTAGACCTGGAGTTTGAAAGATGATCAGAAATGTTCTAAAAGAACATCCAAGATGGAAGATGTTTCAGTGATGTGTATAGTGAAAAAGAAAAAGAAAAAGAAAATTGGGTGACTAAGTAGTTTGATATCACTGATAGGAAGGTATGAGCTGAAGAGGTGTGACAAAACAGAAAAGAGAGATAGGCAAAGATCAAAAGTAAGATCTTTATTTACCCTGCTTTATGTCTCTTTGCAACTTTCATTTACCCAGAATTCTATCATAGCTTTAATTGCTTATTTGGTTAGTGAATCTGTTAGAAAGCAAGTTCTCTGAGGCAGGGACTTTTTGTTTAACAACATCACAGTGACTGGTAAATAGCAAGTGATCAGTTAATATTTATAGACACAGAGCATTTTAACAGTCTATGGTAGGAGCTTAGATGCAGGGCATAGCCAATATCTGGGGCCTTAGAGAGGAGAAACAGCTCATAGGAGGATGTTTTGTCTGGGGAAAGTCTTGATGCCATGAGACACTGAGAGAAAAGGAGAAGATGAAACACTTTAGTTGGAAAGATATTTAGGCTCCAATCTAGATAGTGTACAGTCATGTTTAATGAAAATAAATGGCTTCTTTGGTCATTCCCTAATGGTCTTGATTTTGCATTTTCTTTCTACTCTCTAAGCTCTGCATTAATTAAAGATTTTTTAAAAAGCAACTCAAAGTAGGCATATATAAATAACACAGATAGCAATGTGAATATGCAATGTAAGAATTCAGAAAGATGAGTTCCATTAACAAAGAACTGAGCAGGTAGGACTGGCAGAGCATTTGTATTGATATAATCACATTACTTTCATATGGTAAATTTGATTTATTTTTCCATTTAAATATATTATAACCATTTAAATCCATCAATAGGAAAATGTAACATTTGAGTCTTAACCTACAAATCATTCATTCCACTGACTTTCTTCCTCATTCAAATGGCTTTTCTCCTCATTCAAATTCCTGTATTGACCGCACTTGAGATAAGCATGGTTTTACCCTGATTGAAAGAGTGTTTTCTCAATGAAATGTCAGCAAGCCTTATCTCAGAATGCCAGATCCAGAAAGTTAGATCTGGTGCTAAAATCAGAAATTGACATAATTTTAATTAGTCTACAGTTAGTGAAGGAATATTTAATAAGTAGTCATTTAGTTTGCCCTTTAAGATATGCATTGGTTTGGTCGGTGCAATTTTTTTCTCTACATTATGTCTCTGTCCTTCAGGAGAAATCCATAAAACTATGTAGATGTACATACAAAGAAGATAACCCATGCCATATACAAAACAAAAAAATCATCAGTACTTAATTTATTATACAGTGGGGCCTTGACTTACGAGTGTCCCGACTAATGAGTTTTTCGAGATACGAGCCATCTCTCGGCCGATTTTTTGCTTTGAGTTGCGAGCTAAAATTCGGGTTACGAGCCAGCTTCAGATACCCCACCGCTAGTTGGCACAGCGAATGTCACAGTGAACGCCACAACATCAGCCCAGCATCACGTGTCTCACTCGTTCACTTTTTGATTTGACATACGAGTAATTTGAGTTACGAGCTCCGTCACAGAACGAATTAAACTCGTCAGTAAAGGCCCCACTGTATACTGAAAATGTTGACATTCAAGGGGTCAGAGAAAGATAACAATTATTTCCTTCTTTTATCCTAACAATATTATTTGAAATCAAAACATGCCATATGCTGCGTTAGAAGATGGAGATATAAAGAGAACAAGTTAGGCAATGTACCTATATCATGAGTTTACCTAACAAAGGAGTAGATAGAGAAAAAGCACATAAATCAGTGAAATCAGATATTTACAAGTGTTATGAAGACAATAAAATACATTAAAATAGAACTTGAACAACATAGATCTTCAAGTCCCTTAGAGTATAAGCTATCTAATTCAATTCCTGGTCTTACCAAGCCCTCATACTTCAAAGTAGCTTCCTGCAAAGAGAATTCTTACATTCTTTCTCACATTCAGGCCACTGCAGCAGACAAGAGATCCTATAGAGCAAACCTTCCTTTGATGCATAGTGACTTATTAACAGTAAATCACTCATTAAAATAAAATTTTTGGCCAGCAGGATTTCTCCTGTCATTTATGCCTTTCTATCTGTAGATACTGCTTCCCAGTTCCTAGTCTCAAACCCTGTTGATTTGTCTGAGAATCCACAGATGTAGTATGGGGTATGGACCATTTCTGACTTCCATGTAAGTCTAGAAGATGATGGTAGATTAAACTAGAGAATAGGGACAGTGGGGAAAAAAGAGAAACTTGGGAATCAGAGGCAAGAGAGTCAATGAAAAATTACTTCCCAACAGGGTAACCACCTTAAAAATACCTTCTCCAATATTCCTCACAGTGTAAGAATGCCATACTATGGAAAATTGTTGAGGCACTTTTCCCATAACCATGCACATTTGCTTTAACAAAGTAATTTTTCTTGTCAAAGTCTACAATAAGGAAATAAGAAGAGATGCAATCATATATTTATGCATAAGGATATTCATGGCATTGTTATTTATAGTATTGAAACTTGAAAATAAGACTCTAAGTAGGTCAAAATAAGGCACTGGTTAAATAAATTAATGTATATCCTTATATGCTTATGTGTGTGATAATCTACAGAGCTATTACAGTGATATTGCAGAAGAATATTTAATGACAGGAGAGTGCATTGATGGTATATAGCATATTTTCAGGTAAAAAAAACCCCAGTTTACTTACAGTGTGTGCCATGCACTTCAAACAGTGTGTATGTTCACAGAAATAGTACTATGTTGTTCACAGAAATGTATAAAACCAAAAGTTAATAATGGTAAATAAGTTAGCTTGAAAGATAACTTTTTATTTGTGCTTTTCTAAAGACTTTTCAAAATTTTCTAAAGCCAACATGAATTACCTTTTATAACCAGGAAAATATGTTATTTATAAAAGCTTGTCCTTTTGAGTGGTGAGCGCTTCTATCCTTTGACATTTAGGTAGGGGTTAGAGTCAAGTCATAGGCTTGTGGATGCCTCTCCAGATTTAAAAAAAAAAAGTAGATTAAAGAAATATAGAATGGAATGCCTGAAAAACTCTGGTCTTGGGGGAGGACTAAGCCAGATGGGGTGCAAGGGGCTGTCAAGAGATGCCATGAATAAATCAGAGGGGCTTTTATTTATATTCTGAGGAAATTCCTTTGCCATTTTTTTGTCAAGATTTGTCATTCTCTGGGTAGCTGGGGTTTTGTGTTTGTCCTGTATTGTCTTGTTTTGTTTAAAGCTCCACAGTTGGTGCCTTCTAGGTACCAAACAGAAACCCAAACACTAGGCTTCCTACCATGGTGCAGAGCACTTAACCCCCAAAGCTACAGGATGCTCATCTCCATTATGGACATAGAAAGAGCTTCCCAATCTTCCTCATCAATTAGGGTTGTTGAAAGGGCAAAGAAATGGGAAGTGAAACAACAAACAAAACAATCTTGTATAAGAAAAAGGTTTGCAATCTGTAAACACTACACTTACGTTAGACCTTGAGCAAATACTATACTGCTTTGTGACTCTGCAACTGGGATATCTGTTACGTGGGGATTCTAATAGTCCCCATCTCACAGGTTGTTACAATGACTGAAGGTGTCTGTGTATATAGAACACAGAGTAGAGTGTCCAGCACCACTACCACTGAAACCAGGCTACCAATGACTAAAGACCAAAGCCACCCCTAAAATAGCTTTCTTATAAATCATCCCATAATCTGAATACCTTTTTTGGATAGATAAATGTTTACTAGCCATGGCACTATTTCACACTGACAGATAGTCTACATTTACACAACTAGAAAGAAATAATTTTGGAAGAAGCCATTTACAACTGGCTATGGATCTATTCTATTTATAATACTGAATATAAACACACTAAATATCCCACAGAGAGGAAAATGTCTTTCCAGTTGAATTCTCTTTCAAACTGAGACTTAGCATGTTCATTCTGTGCCAATGTTGATGAGTTCTGGTTCTAAAAATATTTCTTTTAATGCATCACAAAATACTTAAGTTTGAGGTTAGTTGAAACTAATAGAATATTTTTCAACTTTTAGAATGAATGCTTTATTAAAGTGCACATTTAAATGAGAGGCATCTCTGAGGCCTGATTCTTTAAGTTGCTAAGTCCTCCAAAACAATAATTAAAGCTTCCATCTCATTACTAATAAAATGACAAATTGATTATTGTTTATGCACTACTGAAATTCAAATTTACTCAAAAAATTTTTCAAATGCTATTGAATCAAAATCAACAAAGAAAGATAATTTGCCCAAATCCATTACACGGAAGTTGTATTTCTAAATTAAGGAAAAAATAGAAAGAGAAATAGATTTCTTTGTATTACATATGAATAACAGTCTGGAGCATTGATAAGATTGGGATGAAGATCTGGGCTCAAATCTCACATTTATGACTTACAAGCTATTTCATCTGTGACTGTTTAATTGACCTCAGTTTTCTTTTTCTTTTTTTAAATAAATGTTGTCACTAATAGTACCTTATTAGATTTCTATGAGGTTGAAATGAGAAAATAGATGTCATTCCCTTGCCCTTTCTGGGCATTATGGGATAAACTGGTTTCTGAAGGTTCACTCTCCCAGGCCTTCACCATCACCCTGACTATATCACACGCCTCCATTGCACACACTCTATAGTACTTGGATGAATTACAACTGCTCATTTGTTTCTATTCATTTCTAATTAGGATAAGCAGATAGGTATCCCCCATTCATGGAGTTTTGAGTGTAAGCTCCATGAATAAAGTATTTTTCTTTGTTTTTGTGGTTGATTATTTTTGCATATTCCATTTCAAATAATTTTCATATACTAGGCAATTAATAAACACTTATTCTGTGAACAAACATGCAAAATCCCTGTAGACCAAGTATAATAAGATTTTAAGGCAGAAATCATGTCTAAAACTAATAACAGGGGTCAGAGGAGAAGGAGAAGTAGAATATGTCAGACATGGAACTGGAAATTCAAGAGAGGCAACAGGGCCCACACCAAGAAAGAGAGGACCCGAAGGAAACATGGGGCAGGCAGATGCTGCAGGTGGCCCTTCATGACCCTTACCTGCTGAAAGTCATGTCTTTGTGCAACTCTGTTTTCTGAGTTTGGGTGAGATCTGTGACTTGATTCAAGCCAAGAGAATATGCAATGTACATGATTGCATTATATAAGGCTGTAGTGTCTGTGTTGCTAGAGTCTCTCTCTCTTTCTATATCTCTCTCTCTCTTTCTCCTCCTCCTCCTCCTCCTCCCTCTCCCCCTCCCCCTTCTTCTTCTTCTTCTTCTTCTTCTTCTCCTCCTCCTCCTCCTCCTCCTCCTTCTTCTTCTCCTCCTCCTCCTCCTCCTCCTCCTCCTCCTCCTCCTTCTCGTCCTCCTTCTCCTTCTCCTTCTCCTTCTCCTTCTCCTTCTCCTTCTCCTTCTCCTTCTCCTTCTCCTTCTCCTTCTCCTTCTCCTTCTCCTCCTTCTTCTTCTTCTTCTCCCACTCTCTCCCTCTTATTGGATTTAAAGTAGCAAGCTGCTATTAATTCTACAAGTAATTGAATGTGGCCAACAACCATATGGCCAATGAAACATATCCATTCCCAATCAAACCTCCAGATGAGAACTATTGGTAATATCCAGGGATGTGCAACCACAGCATCAGAAAATCCCTTCCCTACACACAGGTGGCATACAGGTCTAGCTGGAAGTTTTCTTCTTTCAAACATACCCTGAAAGGCCCAGAAGACAAACTGCCTGGAAGCCTTAATCTCACCTGCCACCTTCTTAGTCCAACATGAAAGATACCAACATACCCCTCCAAACACTTCCAAGCCCTAAGCCAGTTTTGT
Organism: Myotis yumanensis; assembly: GCF_028538775.1. Classification (NCBI taxonomy): domain Eukaryota; kingdom Metazoa; phylum Chordata; class Mammalia; order Chiroptera; family Vespertilionidae; genus Myotis; species Myotis yumanensis. The sequence goes on along the minus strand of NW_027223752.1, from coordinate 228,857,041 downwards.
TAAAAAAAAAACAACACTTAGTTTTAGAGCAATTGCTATGTGAGGTATCCTGCGAAATACCTATGAGTGATAAAGCAAGACCTTTGAAGACATGGTGTCTGAAATCATTGGAAATCCCTCATCGGTCTAGGCCACAGAGTACCATGGGCTGTTTCCTATTGAAGCTAGTCTTGCTTTTCTTCCTTCACTCAAGGAGTAGGCATCTTCAAAGTGCCTACCCCTTTCCAGGCACTGTGTTGGCCCTTGGGAGGTAGAGAGGGAGAAGCATTACTGCAAACCCTTAATTCTCCAACAGATCCACTTGGTTATAAAGGATTTTATAATAAAAGTTGAAAATAATAAAAAAGGAAAATTACTTCTTCAGGGGAAAAGAGATGTAAAATTAGAACTAATATTTTTTTTACAAGCACTAATAACCAAAGTTCTGTTCATAAGTGAAACATAGGCTCACAACTATTACCATTTAAAATGCAATTATGAAAATATAATAAGTAATTTTCCATTTCTTTTCATATTTTATCTGTCTCACATTATTTATTAATTAGTTCTTGCGGAGATCCCAAGAGATAAGAATTATATTACTAATATCCTGGTTGTGGAGAAAGCTTATCCCAAGTCAGTGAAGTTGAGCTTAAAATAGAAATAAAATGAACAAGGGAAACTAGGCATTTCACTAGATCTAAGAATCTTAGAGTTGGAAGAGACTTTGTACATCACCTAAGAAGCAAACCTTTACATAATAAATACAATATGGCCCAGAGGATAAATGACACGCTTAAAGGTCACACAGCTAATCGCCAACAGGTCAAATTTGTAAACCACCCCACATTCTGTTATATATCTCATTCCTTCAGTTAGTTATCCCATACAAGTTATGACCTGACTACATTAAAAATGTCAAAATGGAAGTGCAATGACTTACAGAAGCTAAAAGAGAAAGGTGTGATTCTGGTATCATTATCTAGAAACCAGTCCCAGAATGCATGGAGAGGAGAGACATGGCCAAAATGTATTTACAGCAAAATTATAAATATATATTTACAGCAATCTTAATATAATATAATATAAGATTTAAGGTGGCTCAAACACTCGAATGCCTATGAGGGGTGAGCAGGTCATATAAAAGTGAGTCCTGCTTCGTATGAACACACGTGCCATGTTGTGAGGGGTGAGGGCTGTGGTCACCTGAGACTGCACACCCCATTTAAAATGCGGTGGTCCGACTCAGGTCCACCTCAATATTCATGTGTGTGTATGTGATCCCATTGCCACCAGATCTTTTTTCTGTTTTTCCAAAGACACCAACAATTTAGATTTTGTAAACATTTCCTGAAGCTCTTCACTTGGCTGCTGGCCTCAAAGAAGCAGAGCAAGAATAAGTTAAGCCTGGCCAATTAGCAAATACACAATATACAAAGATCGTCTTGAAAATGATTTGTGCTTAAATTCACTTCTTTCCCCCGGGATCTTTGCGTAGACTTGTTAATTGGGTTTCTCTGAATATCCAGTTGTTCACTAGTGATCACCTAGGCCGCCCACAGCCTTGATAATGGGAGAATTTCTAAATGCTACATTTTTCAGCTAAGCAAATTGCATGGTAATAATATACAAAAACTTATGTCTTTCTCCTTTTATAGAAGTGCTTGAGTATAACTTATCTCCTGGGATTTATCTACTCCCATTATAGGTGTTAATGGAGCTCAGTTCCATAAATGGGCGCTCAGCAGTTTCTGATGCCATGTACCATTTTGAAAGGCTTAATGTGGGCCAAGCAGAGTGCAAGGGCTTTCCAGACATAATGTCATTTATCCAAATATTCATTCCAGGGAATAGATACTATTATTGATCTGGAAAATTGAGACTCGAGAGGATAAATAACTCTCAAAGTCAAACATTCATGGAAGTGGTTGAGTATGATTGGAACCGGAAAATACTAATTTTAAAGTCAAGGCTTTTCTATTATGTCTTTCTATCATGACAACATAAGTGATTTGTGAGTGAAAAATTTAGCAAGTACCACATGCTTCCTCTGTATAGCAGTGAATAATTTACTGGATAAATTTATTTTCAGTTTAGACTAGAAAATCGTATTTGCTTTTAAGTCTGGAGTAGAGATGGCTAGATTATCTGGCATAGATCAATGCCAACTCAATAGAATGAAGGAAGCTGAAATGTTCATTCATTGGAAGTCAATGATACTATTATATTGGGTGTCCCTCCAACATGGTAATATACACATTTAAATAAAAGAGACTTGGAAAATAGAAAGTATAAAAGTATATACTTTTATAGTCAAGTATACACTTTTATAAAAGCCTATAATTTGAAATATAAGTGCCAAAGTTCAAAATTGCCATTCCTTTCATTAAGCATTAGTGATGGTATTGAAGATGACATGTGTTGGTGAAGATGAAGCCAATGGTATGGATCTCAGTACCGAGTCTTAGTCTTTCTAATCTTGCAGTCAGACTGACTAAGTTTCAAATATTTGCTCCAAACCCTGCTAACCTTGTGCATTTTGACAAGTAATAACCATTTAAGCTTTATTTTAATGCCCTTATAAGAATAGTGAAAAGATTAAATGAAATACTCCATCTCAAGTACCTAGAAGAGTGGTATTTTCATTTTTTAAAATCCTCATCCAAGGATACTTTTCCATTGATTTGTAGAGAGAGTGGTAGAGAGAGGGAAAGACAGAGAGAAATATTGATGCGAGAGAAACACATCAATTGGTTGCCTCTTGCATGAGCCCTGACCAAGGCCTGGACTGGGGAGGAGCCTGCAACCAAGGTATGTGCCCTTGACCGGAATTGAACCTGGAACCCTTCAGTCCACAGGCCAACACTCTATCCACTGAGCCAAATTGGCTAGGGCTAGAAGAGTGTTTAGGAAAGAATATCAACCCATAAATATCACTTCTTCCCCTTCCTTTTCTCTTTATTCCCTAGTCACAAATAATTTTCAAAGCATGGGGTCTGGGAACAATTATCTGAGGGATAACTAACCACAATGTTCCCAGAGATGTGTCCAATTGTTGAGAATGACAATGAATGCTTCCTCTGTATTAGACACTGTGCCAAGTACTTGCATGTCTAATAATAATTAACTGTCTCAGAAACTTGTGAAGTAACTGCTATAATTTTAATCATTTCATAGACAATAAAGTTTACACATATATTACATATCCAAGATTAACTTGTCTAATAAATTGTGGCATTTGAACATGAACTTGTTTCGCTGCTGGGAGACCTAAACCTAGGCACAGTAGAAGAGAACAACAGTAGCTGGCTGTTTGATGTTGTCATGGTAACTACAAGCACCCTCAAATTCTTAAATTTGTGTTCTCACTCTTAACAGTAAAATACAAAATAATCTAGAATTTCTTCTCAGGTAATAGTTATTTTCCCCTCCGCACCAATATACGCTTCCCCACCCCAAACATTTTGTTTTTCTCTGAATTATGTGTACTAATATGATAGAATTATTTGAAAGTATTCCTTTAGACTATTCACAAATATTTCTATTTAAATTTCATCACTTTTCAAATCAGCATGGTGCTCCACAGTGTAGCAATATTTCAGTAATGAAAAACTGAATATGCCAATAACATTGATTATGTTCAGACTTGTACAATACTTTTTATGAGATAATTTTTCCCTTGAAATATTCAAAAAGCTCATAGCCAGTGACTTAATTATTCTATGCAAGCACAATAGCTTCCTGATAACCAAAAGCACTGCCTTGTGACAAAGCTGGTGTCTGTGTAGTTTTTAATAAGGAAGGGTTCAGAGCAGTGATTTCTTGATATCCCATAAGCCTTTTGAGTTGAGATCTTATCCAAGAAATACATTTTGTTAAAGGATAAAGGGAGCAGTAAACTATTCAGGAAGGCTGAAGCATCCCTTTTCTTTCTTACATTTTTATTTTCCAAGATTGGTTCTTTGCAAAACCACATGTGGTCAAAAAGCATCTAGACAACTATAGTCTTGCTCAAAACCTCTGTATTAATATTAAACATATTAATATCTGTACAAAATCACTATTAATCATAATGAGAATTAGAAAAAGAATTCTACATACTTGGAAAGTTCTGTGTAGAACAAAACTTCTTCCCAAGAGTTATTGCTCAGTTCTTTTCATTTTCAGCTCTGAAACTCCCTATGCAACAATGGCAAGGATTCTGCGTGAGTGGATGCCTAACGCTTCTGACAAGTCACTAAAACCAGTGACTAAGCACTGCCTGTCCCATGAAGCAGAAACCTATTATTTTGCTGAATTTTATTGCTGGTTCCAGGAGCAACGTGCAGGACAAACAATTTGGTAATGATGTCAGTACTATATCAAGAGTAATGTTTGTATAAAAATTGATCTGGTCTATATGATTTTAAAATTTATATTTTTATACAGAATAGAAACTGGAAACAGATTTTTCTACTTTTGGATGGAGATCCAATGGGATGGTGGATGTAACTGAGCTGTGATTCATAATTAATTGCTTGGCTTAAAAAAAAAGTAATATTTAGTAAACATACTAGCAGATTCTGATTCAGCAGGTACTTTATGCTGGGGTTTGAAAGGTTGTAATTTTTGTTTTAAATTTCTTCAGGAAAAAGTTATATAACATGTAAAATTATATAAATATATTACACATATAAATATATATTATAGTCACATATATCTGTATATATTTTGAAATATATCCTATTTTTCCATGTACTAGATGCCCCCATGTATAAGACACCCCCCATTTTCCAACCCCAAATTTAGAAATCAATATTTTAAACATTTTGCAGGTTTTCCTCTTAAGGCCTTCTTCTTTTTTTGGCATCTTAAGGAGTTGTTCTTCCTGTTTTCTCCACTGTCTGATCATACACTCTGTGGGAGGAAGTCCAAATTGTCTCTCTGCATCTCTATTTCCATGCTCTTTTGCATAGCTGATTACATTCAGTTTGAATTTTGCAGAGTAAGACAATCACTTACTAGTATTTATATTTTTATTTTTTGACATCTTTATGAGCTCAGAATGCGCTGGTCCCTGTTGCATCTGCACACTCTCCACCTCCACCTCCAATTACGGCATCAGCTGACCAGTAACAATAAGGCTTGTTTGGAGGAAGCCTGTTTGACAAGGTATGGGCAGCTACGCACCCATGCTGATCCCTCCTCAGCTGACTTCCATGTATAAGACTCCCCTCGATTTTCAGTCTAATGATTTCAGAAAATAATAGTGTCTTATACATGGAAAAATACAGTACATATGTAATCTATAGGTATACTTTATTCTAGAAATTCCTTATCTACAACTGTATCCTCTATTTTGACACATAAAACTGCATATATACCAGGCTGCTTATTCATTACAACTATTTCTAATTATTGAAGAACTACAGGCAACTTAAATTTTCACATTGGTGATTTAATTAAATAAATTATTATATAGTGAAAGTGTTGTGCCTTATAAGTAAGAAAAAACAAAATTTTAGATTTATATAGTTGAAATTAATTAAAGAAAAGTTATCCAAGAGATATTGTTAGAATATGATAGATTGTAGCATAGTGCAGAAAATTTTAGGAAAGTGATACAGAGAAGAAAGTGTTTCCTTTTCATCCTAAATCCTTCTCTATGAGCTCAAATTTATTGTTTGGATTTTGCTAGCAGTCATCCCTTTTATAATGTAACAGATAAAATAACTGATAAATATACAACACTAATTCAGATATTTTGATATTCATCCTATACTCAGAGCACTGTGGGCCTCATATGATGTTGTGGTGCTAAAATAAGGTTTAATGACTAAAGAACTATTCAATCAAACCAACAGTATTTATTAAAAGTTTCATACAGGGATGACTGGTGTGGCTCAGTGGTTGAGCATTGACTCATGCACCAGGATGTCATGCTTGATTCCCAGTCAGGGCACATGCACGAGTTGCAGCATGATCTCCAGTAGGGAGCATGCATGTTGATTCTCTCCCATTGAGGTCTCTCTCTCTCTCTCTCTCTCTCTCTCTCTCTCTCTCTCTTCCTTTCCCTTCTTCTCTCTCTGAAGTTAATAAAAACATATTATTTTTTTAAAAAGTTTCATCTAGGGAAAAATGTATTTATCTTGTGCTAAAAAATAATCACACCTCAGTTACCTTTTAAGTAGACTATGTGCTCCAGGTTGCTTTATAATACCCTTTCTGTGACAATGAAATGGCATGTGATACGAAAGTGTACCATTCCATCCCACCCACTCAGGATGGCACCTTATGAGTGCCTCATCAAATACTGACAATGTTAACACAACTGTGTGACATCCAACAAAAATAATAAAAATGAATGTGAAAAAGTCCCCCATGTGGTGAATCAATAATGACATTGTGACCCTGATAGAAAACTCAATTCAGGCAGTTACTAAACTGGAAATATCCATCTTCCATGTTGGCAGATTTTTTTTTAGTAACTTTATATGTTTTTATTGTGATGAAAGGGCAGGGAGGTGGCAGGGCCAACAGTGAGGGCCCTGGGAACCAGGAGCCTTGGATCCTATCCTAAAAGATGGAAAGATAAGCCTTGAACACACTACTTAACCTCCCTGCATTTCTGCTTCCTATCATCTGTGAGATGAGAAGATCACTAACCAGACACCCCACAAAGGGGCTGAAAGGGCTTATGAGCAAGTCCCTGGAAAATACTTTGAACTCCCCTGAAATAAGCTTTTATAGAAGTACAAAGCCTCCCATCAAAGGACCTCTATGAGACATCAATGAGCAGTTTGTGGAGAAGATATTATCTAGGCCTGACACTGAAGGGTCCTTTTCATTAAAATAATTGCCTCAGCAATATCTTTTCTTTTTCCCTAGATATTAGTCACAAGCATCCTGGACAAACCCTGAGCCCCTACTCAGATCACTGTGCGGCTCATTTTTGGCTCATTCAGATGCGGTATTCAGCTGACAGGGATAAAATGTTTTCCCCTCTGCCTCTGGCTTCAGGCATTGCTAGAAAGCATTCTTCTGGGGAGAGAAAAGTAGCATATGTTCAGTAGGTTATTTATGACCTCATGGGCTCTGGCCACAGCAGAGGCAGGACTGAGCTGATACACTCACACCAATTGTTCAACCTTTTCTAGAATCTCAGGTTGTTGTCTAGTTCCCAGCTCACATTACTGAGTACCACCTGTGCAGGGAGCCCCATGCAGTCCCAGAAAAGGAATCTGCCTACTAAATAGTGCTAAAGTGACACGGAAATTCCAATCGTTCTCCTAACCAATGCCTTGAACAGCAGTTCTCAGCACTGGCCCCATATTAAAGTTACCTGGGAGATTTCAGCCAGATGGATTAAATTAGTATCTCTGAGGCTGATGCCTCTCTGCAGAGAGATGTTTTAAGAGTTCCCACACATGCATATTCATAGCAGCATTATTCACAATAGCCTAATGCTAGAAATACCCCAAATGCCCATCAATCAAGGAATGGCTAAACAAAACGTGGTATAAGCATACGTTAAATATTATCCTATATAATAAAAGGCTAATATGCAAATTGTCCCCTTGGGAGTTCGACCACTCGCTATGATGTGCACTGACCACCGGGGGGTAGGGGGGAACACAGAATGAAGGAAGACTCTGGCCAGCAGCCAGCAGCTGAAGAAAGGAAGGCCCTGATCGGCCCTGATTGCCGTCCAGGCCTAGGGACACTACCTGTGCACGAATTTTATGCACTGGACCTCTAATTCAGACATAAATGGGAATGAGTGAAGTACTGATGCATGCTACAATATGGATGAATCTCAAAGACATTATGTTAAGTGAAAGAAATTAGACACAAAATTTCTTATACTACATGATTCCATTTATATAAAATATCCAGAATATGTAAATTCATAGAGACAGAATGTAGATTGGTTGTTGTTAGGAGCATGGGAGAATGGGAAATGGAAAGCAACTGCTTAGTGGGTACAGGTTTTGGGTGAAGAAAATTTTTTGAAACTAGATAGAAGTGGGGGATATACAACATTGTAAATATAAATGAATGAACCAATGAATGAACAAATGAACAGTTTTCCAGGTATTTACTGAGTAAGAACCTTGCTCTAGAGCAGTGGTTCTCAACATGTAGGTCGCAACCCCTTTGGGGGTCGAATGACCCTTTTAGAGGGGTCACCTAAGACCATCGGAAAACATATATGTAATTACATATTGTTTTTGTGATTAATCACTATGCTTTAATTATGTTCAATTTGTAACAATGAAAATACATCCTGCATATCAGATATTTACATTATGATTCATACCAGTAGCAAAATTACAGTTATGAAGAAGCAAAGAAAATAATTTTATGGTTGGGGGTCACCACAACATGAGGAACTGTATTAAAGGGTCGCAGCATTAGGAAGGTTGAGAACCACTACTCTAGAGGGTCAAACATGGCTATTATACCATTACCATTGTAACTATAGAGTGCTGGCTCCATACTATGCAATTCCATCAATCACTGCTCCATTTCTCATGGCTCCTCTCACTATGACTCATCAGCTTAAGAGCGTCAGTAGAATGTTAGCTTACTGCAAATGCATATCCCCAGGCCCCACTGCAGACCTACAGACTCAGAATCTCATAGTGGGAGACAGTGCTGGGTTATGCATTTTCCCAAGTGATTCCCACATATTAAATTTTAAAATGATGCCAGAGAGGTGGAAGAACCTCTCAGGACCTTGCCTTACTCTGACTAATCTATTATTTTTCTGAGCTTTTCTCTTTGACCCAGCTCCTCTGCTAAGTGTTGAGTACACTAAGTGTTGAGTACACATTCTCTCTTTTAATCTTGACAAATAATAGGAGAGGAAATTATGTGGAGAGGGAGGAAATAACTTGCCCAAGAGTACATATTTAGAAAGGGGTGAAACCAGTAACCAAACCCAGGTTTATTTTTCTCAAAGTTCTTTAACACTTTCCTCCCGACACTCACCGTATTCCATTTAATTATCAGGTCCTGGCCCCTCATGGTAGCTCTCTATCTTCTAATATGATCCACACTCACCAGATAATCACCTTCACTCATTCCTAACACATCCACAAATGGGCCACTATTTTCAATGATCTTCTCTTGAAGTTTCCAGGCCTTTCTGACTTCAGGAGAAGCTGACTCCTTACCTATGCCCCATCACTTCTTATCAAGTCCAAGTTCAGGTGGATGAGTCCCTCTAATTCTGTCCTGTCTACTGCATCATATCCTTGCACCTGCCTATGTCCATCATCCCCACACCTTTGGAGGCAGTGGCCACTTTCCCTTAACTTCTCGCTGCCGGGCCACTTTCACTCCCAAACTCAGGCCCCCATCCTGCACTCTCCCTCTCCACTAGCTCTAATCTTACCTTTGTTTAAATATGTTTAAATTCTATCTCGCATTTCTAAGTAATAATAATATCTGAGTTTGAAGTGGTTTGTCTCTGTGTTCTTAATCTCTCTGATACCTATCCTCTTTATTTTCTCATCACCTCTTCCTGCCTTAACTCCACTCTCCCCCTGACTCAGCTCTCTTCAAATTTATCAAAATCTGTCTTCAGGACAAATCCATTTGTCAATGTTCAGCTCCTCCTCAATATCTGCTTGCTGACATTTTATCCTCCTAAACTCTCTGCCCCTCAGCCTCTGGGATGTTCAATCTTCAACCTTTGTGGGTTTTTTTGGTTGTTGTTTGTTTGTTTTGTTTTCTTGTTCTTTGCCTCTACTTAAGCAAGCTCCTCAAACTTTTTTAACCCTCAGAATTTTTACCTCCAGAAAAGAAAAACTAATATCTAATTTAGGATGTTGTCACAGAGGTGTAAGGAAGTGGAATGCTTGTTTTACTTATTTACTCATGCAGCAGACGTTTGCTGAGCATCAGCTGTATGCACGGCACTGAGCTAAACGCTGGGTATAAAGATGAAAGAGACATGGTCACTGACATTGGGGAACATCTCAGCGACTTGAAGAGACATATTGACAGTTGGTCATAGTGCTTTATTCATCCATTTATTTATTCAGTTAATTTCAAATGGGTGTATATGCTAAGTTAGGCACTTATTTATGCACTGGAGAGATAACAATGAACAAGTCTGAGTAAGTCAGTGCCCTCATGAAGCTTACAGTATACTGGTAATAGTCATCTATCCAACTAGATAGTAAATGCTATGAAAGAAATAAAAAACAAGTAATAAACACTGAGTTGGGGCAGTGAGGTGTGTTAGAAATAGGGTCAGAAACTACTTCTCTGTGGAGGTGACATTTGGTCTAAGACCTAAAGGATGACAAGAAAAATCAGATGCTCAGAAAAGAGTGTTACATGAAGGCGGGAGAGCAAGTGCAAAGGCCCTGAGGTTTAAATGAATTTAGCATGTCAAAGGGGCAGGAAGAAATCTATAGGAGCTTGTCAATGGCAAAGGGATTAAGTAAGATATTTTTGAGAGGTCTTAGATGCCATGCTAATTAAGGAGTCTGGATTCAATACTAACTGCAAAGGAAAGTGACCAAGAGGTTTTAGGTAGGAGAATGCCATAATCTGATAAATACTTTTAAGGGTCCTTTTGAAAGCTGGATTACTGATTATATTAGGGAACAGTGGAAGCAGGAGGACCCATTATGAATCTATTTCAGTAGACCAGGCAAGAGAAGATGCTGGAATTGGGGTGGCAATGGTGATGGCATGAAATGCTCATATTTTGATTATAGTATATGGTATATGCTATATACTTATTTATTTACTTAGTGTTTTATATTTTATATACAAAAGTTAAGTTCTTTGAGCACTTGGACTTCATTTTGGTCATTTCTCTATCTCCCAGCATCTAGAACAGTTACTGACATACAGTAGGTACTAAATAATTAAATATTTGTTAAATAAATGGACAAATAGCTTGGGAATTGGTGCTGAGATAAATCCCTAGGTTTTTAATTTGATTACTTGGGTTGAGAGTGTTTTCAACCAAGGTGGGAAAGACTGGAGGATGAACCAGCTTGTGGACGGAAGGCAAGAGTTCCATTTTGGCGTGTTGGATTTGCGGTGCCTCAGAGAGTCGACACTGACATACTGTGTCTGGAGCTCAGGGCTAGAATGCTTTTTTCATCCTTTTCAACTTTGTCTCCCCATTTGCTTTGCAAGCTTGGTGAAAGCAGGGGCTCCCTTAACTTCTCTGAGTGTGTTCCCCAGATTTGTGGTATCAGCTTACCCTGAAACTTGTTAGAAATGCCCCACCCGAAACCAACTGAAGGAGAAACTCCAGCGGAGGGTCTAGTCATCTGTGTTTTAACAACTCATGATTCGACTCCTCATGATTCTGATGCACACTAATGTTGGAGAATAACTGGTCTCAAACACAGTTAGAGTCATCAGAAAGAGGAGAGCAGTAAATGGATGGATTGGGTGACTATTCAAACTCTCAAATTATTCTGATTTTTTTCTTGCTTCTCATCAAATCTCCTTTCATCCATTAGCTTTCCTCGGCTGCTTTAATTAGTTTGTCCAAAGAATCAGATTTATTTCTTTTCTTTTAAATTATATAGCAATGGTAACAACAGAAGTTTCCAAAAATAGTCTTAGTGTTTCAAAACACTTTCTCACCTGTCATTTAATTTTAGCTTTGGAGCGGCTATGAGAGAGTAGAGATGGGAGTTCTAGTCTCACATCACATATGAACATATTTAGGCAAAGTTCCATTAAGTGGTTTATTTATTGGTAATCACATGAAAATTTAGACAGGACTGAGACAAAAATAGTTGTTGGTAAATATGGGATAAATAACCCTCAACCTCAAGTATTTCTCATAAAGTTCTGATACTATCCAATATGTAATAGATGCTCAAATATTTATTTACTAATTCCTGAAACAGTCATTACAGGATCCAAGAAAATGCAGACTCACCTTAGCAAGGAAAAGAGAGAGAGAGACAGAGAAACAGAGAGAGACAAAAACAGAGAGATATAACCCAGCTAACCAGCTGTTCACATCAGGCAACACTACCGATACCCACTTGCCAGCAACACGTGGATTACTTGGGAGGAGACATACATTATAACCCAAAATTATTAATTATCGATTTCTTCATCTCTTTAAGAGTGTAATTGATATAATTCTTGATGCCTTTACTATTCTCAATTAATTGCGTGCATTTAAAAGTGTTACAATGTTCCTGTATGTTGACTTCTGTTTTGAATTACCTGAACAATATAAAAAAAATAAAAATAAAAAACTGCAACAAAAACTGACATCTTCCTCACTCTGAGATTAGCTCTTGCCAATGTTATCTGCCTCACTTATTTAAAACCTAAGTCATATCCCTTCCCCTGTGGAATGCTTTGAGGCTATCAGACGCATGATGACAATGAAACATTTCTAGATTTGCATAATGCTGTGGCTTAGTTTAGGAAGTCCTAGACACAATCGTTTGGTTTTTATCCGAATGGACATTATAACCTAAGAGGGAGCATTGTTTTGTTCTGTAGTGAGAGACTGAAACACTATTGACATTGATCATGAAGATAATAATGCAAGCATATTTTGAGGGCCTACTCTGTTCCTGCCACTCAGCTATGATTTCACATGATGGTAACATTTAACCATCCCATGAGGGAGGTTCTATTTTTTCTGTCCTTATGGTACATATGGTCAAACTATAGCTCAGGGAGTTAAATAGTCTTCCAAATGAAACTCATAGTTAGTAGTCAAACTGGGACTTGAACTCTGAACTGTCAAACTCCCAAACCTGTAGTATTAACCACTTTTACCACCTTGCCTCTTTCAAACAATTACTCCCTGAAAACCTGTCAGAAGACTTACTGGTTCAGGCAATAACTAACTCTCTTCCATGGCCTCCAAGTTTCTGGACCCTGCCTACTTCCTCAGCCTTACAACACTTTCCCTCTCACTCATTATGTTCCCCACCTACAGAACCCTTCTGTTCCTTAACCACATGATGCTCTTTCCCATCTCAGGGCTTTGCACACAGTTCCTTCTTCTGGAAAACATGTCCCTGTCCTTCACAAGGCTGAATCCTTCCAATCTCTCAGGTCCTGGTTTTAACGTCAGCTCACCAGCTGCTGTCAGCACTCTGCCCGCATCACCTTGGGTCTCTCTTTCATCTTCCTGAACATGAACTCCCAGTGCTGTTTCACTTCCAAATGCCAGAAAATGTGTCTCTCTGCTCAAGGATGACTTTCAGACAGATGGCTTTGGCTATCCATTGAGAGTTGAACGTGCCTATGGATTTATATCCCCGTCTATCCCAGGGTGCAGCCTTAACCAGTGCTTGATGGATGAAGGGTACAAATGCTTCCACATCCTGGATTCATGATGGGCTCAACTCTGACGTTGAATTCTAATTCCCTGGCAGCTCTCCTGCAGGGCTGACCAGTGTTGCCCTCTGAGTCTCTGATTAATACTGAACTCCTTCATTTCCTGCCTCCCTTCCCCCTTCCCTACCATCTTTCCCTGGGAACACTTTCTGATGAATCACATTGACACAAAATCTTACCTCAGGATCTGCTTCTGGGAAGGCAAGCTAAGCGTACACTCCAACTTGTACCCATTATTTCACAGCAACACACACCATTTATTGTTTTTCTCTAGCATGTGCCAAAGCTGTTATTATTCATTGGGTTTCTTGTTCACTTATTTATTGCCTACGTCACCAGGACTGTGAAAAAATTTAGGGCAGGAATTGAATCTTTCTTTTTTTAACCATCCCCAGCACCTAGTAGAGTATTTGGGCAACACTAGTTGCCTAATTAACATTTACTTAAAGAATGATTAAATAAATAGCAAAACCTTTCCCAATGTCCCTCTTCAACCAGACTAAATTACCTGTGCCTTCTCTGGTTTCCAGGGCATCCATCTGTTACAGTAGGCAGCTGGTTAGGTAATAACAAAAGAGAAGGGAGATTGTTGGCTAAACCTGATTAACTAGGAAGGGGCAACTTTACAGACACTCCAGGGGACAGACCCATTGCCCTGCCTAGAGGGTTAACATCCCTCCAGACTCCCTTTCCAATGGCAAGCAAAGTGGCCCCTCCCATAGATTAAGCAGATTACAGGGGAGGGACAGGAAGGCAGTAAAAGGGAAATTCCTATGCTAAGGTTTGCACAGTAGAAGCTAAAATAGTGCCAAAAAGGGGAGGAGTCCAGCCTGGGAAAATTTGGGAAAGGGGATTGTTTAGGTGAGAGGGCAACATAAGCCTATGAAGATTTAGGAAAGAGATTGGATAGTTTGAAAGAAGGCTTCCTCCTTCCCAAACCCAAGATAATATAATCAAAGCTTAACAAAGGCCCGAGACGTTCATGTGTCCTCTGTAGCAGCCACATGGGTCTGGATGTGTCAGCTAATCCCACCCTGGGCACCCTTGGGCCTTGGAGGCAGATGTACAGATGGGGAAATGGGACACAAAGAAGCTCTGCCAGTCTGTGACCCAGACGCTGGGCTTCTTCTGCAGGGAGAGGAAGCTGAGCCACCTGGTGATGGATGAGACATCAGGTACCTTTGTCTTCACCCCAATAAACGTTGTCACTATTGCTTATACCCTCCTATGCACAAGTTCCAAAGTGCTTTTCTTGCGACTCTGGAAGAATCCTATTCCACCAGCAACACATCAAGTAGCTTCTGATTGGGATCCAGGTTTTCATGGGAGCTTGACTAGAATAGTCAAATAGGCTATCCTATTTGGTCATGTGTATTCTGTCCATGTGACAACTGTACTTGTTACAACATGTCATTATCCTTTGAGAGTTTACTATGTGCCAGGTAGTACTAAGATAGAAATACAATATTTTATTAAATTCCAGAATATAGCTTTATGAGGAAATGCATTATCCATGTTTTTGAAAGAAGCAAAATATGATTCAGAGCTAAAGAATGTACCCAAGGTCACCCAGCTTGTCCGTGGTGAAGACTCTACGAGAACCCAAGTCTGACCACAAAACTCTCATCATGCTGCCTCTGTCCTCTGTGAGGTGTGCTTAGCTTGAGTTATCCTCTCAGAAATCAATCAAGTGAAAAGAGTAAACTTCTGGGTCTTCAAAGCAGACAATAGAGTCCTACAATGCCATGACTTCTATGAGCCACTACTCAGCTCCAGCTGGTCATGATGTTCAAAGTGCCATCACCACTTTCAGCTCTGAGAAGAGTCAGTCCTGTAGCACAACCTTGTCTGACCCCAAAATCATAGCTCATGTTCTGCCACAGATAAGGGGTGCTGAGGATCAGGGAACTTCTTTGCTTTCTGTGCCCCAAGAACAATAGTGGAGATACTTTGATTGGGGATTAGTATGGGTTGAGGGAAGTTTTAAAAGAGTTCTTCTGTTGCCCAGTATTTTACAAAATAAATTTTGGTCTAGAAAGCATGAAAAGCCAAAGGAAGGATTTAGAGATAGCACTGAATTGTTAATATACTAGAGGCCCGGTGCATGGAATTTGTGCATGGTAGGGTCCCTAGGCCTGGCCGGCGATCAGGGCTGACCAGGGTCTTCTGGCTGCAGGCTGGGGCCTCCCTTCCCTGGCTGCCAGCTGCTGGCTGCTGGCCCAGGCCTTCCTTCATTCTGTGCCACCCCCTGGAGGTGAGCACATGTCATAGTAAGCAAACGGTCTTCCAATTCCCAACTGAACTCCCAAGGGGACAATTTGCATATTAGGCTTTTATATATATATATATATATATATATATATATATATATATATATATTCAACTACTTATATGTAGCCAACATCCATATATAGCAAGTATGCACTTGAGATGAGATAGACACACCAAAATAAGAACTGGAAATCGTCCTTCCAACACCAGTGTGGGGACAGGGATGGTTTACACTGTGGTTAAGAACACAGTGTTGAAGTTTTGCTCAATGTTCTCCCTGCTGATTTGGAGTGCTGGCTCTACCTCTTACTTACTGTGTTGCTGAATCTCTCTGTGCCTGAGTCTCTTCAGGTATAAAATGACAGTAAAAATACCACACCCAACTCCTTTAGTTGTCCACAAGATTAATGAGCTATTATTTGTAAAATGTTAAGACAGTGTCT
Source organism: Myotis yumanensis (assembly GCF_028538775.1). Classification (NCBI taxonomy): domain Eukaryota; kingdom Metazoa; phylum Chordata; class Mammalia; order Chiroptera; family Vespertilionidae; genus Myotis; species Myotis yumanensis. Next base: position 228,841,013 of record NW_027223752.1, on the reverse strand, counting down.
AAAACAGAATGAGAAGTTCGTTCAATAAATAAAAGAGATTGGAGCTAGAATAAAATGGACACAAGATATTACAGGCGTATAGAAAAGGAAGAGTTAACTCAATCTGGTGTTAGACTGCGAGGACCAGGAAAAAGGATTACAGGAATGTAACATTTAAGGTGAGTCTCCAGAGATGATTTGGACTCCACCCAAGAAGGAAATGAAGGGAAGGAAAAGAGGGAGCTGGGCGGAAGCAAGAGAACAGGCAAAGGCAGGGAGATGAGAAGCTGTTTGTTACATGCCTAAGTATATTTGTAGAAGGAGTGAAAAGAGAACTGGTGAGATAGAAGGCCTTCGGTTAACAGGAGTCAGGCCATGAAGGGCTTTGTGGGGTAAAAATAAATTCTTACTTCATGTTATCCATGAAGTACCTTTAGAGAATGTCAAGACAGAAAAATTTCATGACCAGATTTGCAATCTACAAAGATCACTCTGATGACAAGGTAGAGAATGGATTTTACTGAGTGCAGTTGAAAACATGGAAACTATTTACTGCTTCAGGGGTGAGTCAGGGAAGAGGGCAAGATCCTGAAAGAATGAACTATTACGGGAAAGGAGATTCTGGGAAATAATAGCAGCACACAAACCAATTTTGTTTGGAATGGCCAGATTTGTAGTAGCTTATTTGAGTGAAAGTACTGACCTCTGAGGCAGAGAGATAGAAGCACAATCGAAAATAACCTTCACAATCAGAAATCCTTGCTCTAAATTGAAAGCCATCAGTCGTCCCTCATTTGATGAGTGGAAGAGCAAATACATACACACTGTTTTTGGCTTTTGAACACATGAAATAATCAATTTTTTATGTAGCCTGGGACTGAAGAAACAATAATATATTAAAGTTATAAGGAGCTGTGTAAATTACCTCTAAATAAAATATTTATTGGGGAATTAACTCAGTAAGATTGTAATAATAATAATTAGTTAAAATTTCTTGAGTATTGCTCATTTCCAATATGCTAGCAATTTGTGGATATTATCTCACTTAGTCCTCTCAATAAACCAATGCTTGTTCCATTTCACAGCTGAAAAAATAGGCATTTACAGAGATTTATATACTCATTTCAAGTCACAGGGATAGTAAGTGACAGAATAAGAATTCAAGTCTTTCCAAATGTTAGGGAATCCATACTAGTTATGCCTATGGTGTTAGCTCTCCTCACATAAGTGTTTAAAGTTAGGCATAATTTTTAGGGAAATAAACATGCCCCTTCTCAGAGCTTGCTGTGGACAATAAAGACATTGGTTTTACTGGTCCAGTTTATTTTTGCCCAAAGTTATTTGTGGGTTTTTCTAGAATGATGTCTTTATTGAGACCATCATGTGACTTAACTAACAAATTATTACTTAAAAGCAGAATGCCAAGCAAGCAAAATAAACAAAACAAACACGGAGGACAACTGATACCATTTGAGGACAGTTCCTGGATAACAGAAAGGGGTACAATGCAAAGGTGATAACTTGGCTGATCTGGTGTCAGCCAGGATGGAATTTGAATCCCAGGTCTGTCACTTACTACTAGTGAGATATTGGGCAAGTCACAGCACCCCTCCAAGCCTCAGTTTCCTTATCTATAAAATAGAGATGATAGCTACCATAATACAGGCTACTGATGAGATTAAATGAGATGATACAGGCCAAGTGTCAAATTCAGCTACCACTGTAGGATAATCTGGTGATGACAAAAATGATGGATATTGCCCTAACCAGTTTGGCTCAGTGGATAGAGCATCGGCCTGTGGACTGAAGGGTCCCAGGTTCGATTCTGGTCAAGGGCATGTACCTTGGTTGCGGCACATCCCCAGTGAGGAGTGTGCAGGAGGCAGCTGATCAATGTTTCTCTCTCATTGATGTTTCTAACTCTCTATCCCTCTCCCTTCCTCTCTGTAAAAATTAATAAAATAAACTTTAAAAAATGATGGATATTGGCACAAGTTTAAATATATTTTTTGAAAATAAGACTGACTCAAAAATTTTCTTATTGAATTTGCCTACCTAGGATATTATTCATAATGACAGTTTCCTACTGTTTTAGGTGTACTTTTAATTGAATTTGATTTTCATTGAAGAGTGCATTAAGCTGCTTTTTAATTCTCTCAGGAGGATAATGTCACAGCCCTTATGTTTGAGTAATCTCAGGCCCTGAATAGGAAAGGTAGATTTTAAAAATCTCTCTGAGTTATTTTTATAGCATCTCTCCTGTGTACAACATAACAATCCTGCAGCTAAGTTTTTAAAAATATTTTAAAAGGTCACTTTTAATGAATCGGGCTTTTCACGTATCAATCTTTTACATTTACATTTTTTTGAGATTTCAACAGCAGAGCTTTCTTTAACTGAATAAATATTCAAGTCGCACAGTGTATTTTGAAACGACTATTTGCATAATAATGTTTTTGGATGAAAACAAAGTCTCTGACTGCACATAAACAGGTTTTACTGATCTTTAATGGGACCAAGTGAAATTCAGAGGCCTTTACCATCAAACACGGTGCTCTCAGCATTCAGGAACGTTTGTATAAGGCTGCATTTTCCATTCTAATGTTTCCTTACACTAACACTAATAGGACATGTTTTCTTTCACTAATTAGCCACTAATGTTCTATAAAATTAATTTGGAAGACAGATCACTGACAGAGCTCTAATTAATGAGTTTGACTTTGTCTTGAAGGTGGCAGGAGGGAACAGGGAGTTACAGATGTGTATTGTCTTCTGCTTAAGTCAAGGGGAAGATTTCTTTTACATGTGGTCTTTGAACCTGAGGGATATTTGATCCAAGGAGCAATTCATTCACCAATGCTTTCTAAACATCTATTTTGTGTCAAGCAGTATTTTAGGGATGAAGTGGGGATGGATAAGCAAGAGGTAACAAAATGCCCGAATATAATAGTTCCTGACCTCCAGGGCTCAGCAGTCTGGTTGGGGAGTTTGAATAGGAAATAAGTGATTAAAGTTCACTGTGCTAAGGATTGTGATGGAGATGATTTGAGGTGCCTTAGTTCAAATATCTCATTTGATTTGAACTTGAGGAGGATACCCAAGATTTGGAAATTGGGGGAAAGGATGGTGCAGGTGTCTATCAGACAGGAGGAATCACATTGCAAATGTCCAAGTACAGGCAGATGTTCTCTTGATTAGGGGCCAACAAGTACTTCGGTATGAATGGGAGGCAGAGTTTGAAGAAGATAGGTTAAGAAGTTAAGACTGAACAATGAGCAGGAGCCCATACACTCTGTTAAAGAGCCTGGCTTAGTTTCACAGGGGAGAGTGGTATAATCATAATTTAGCTATCGTGAGGAAGAAGGGCTAGAGCTGCTAGGAAGATGATGTATTGGATCAGAAGATAATTGGGGTATTTAATAGACAGGGTTTGGTGACTGACTGAATATCTCAAGTAATGGCCATTGGGACTGACTTTATTTGAGCAAATCTAAGAAATCCATCTGCAAGTTTTTCCCTCCCTAATGTATGCTCATTCCGTGTTTAGAGTGGCCTGGGTGAATACTGCCATCACTGACAGGATTCACATTGACTAATTAGAAATATGCAACAAGGGAAGAGAAACCAATGGCTCAATAGATGGGCAGAAAAACAATGAAGACTGCATGGAAAGAACAGGGATTCTGGGGGTCGGAGCTCAACTTAGGCACAGCCCATAACAGCTGCATGATTTTCAGAATTGCCCTTGATTGTGTATGTGACTCCCCAAAAATAGATTAACAAGAGATCCTAAACTAAGATTTGCCCTGTATTACTCTTCTGGTTTGAGCAAAGCTCATTTGTGTTTATCCTGTGGGGCATCTTAATACTTAAATCAGGTGAGTTGGGGTGGAAGTTAGGTGGTAGAAGGTAGCTTTTCATACTCCATTTAAATAGATTGGTCACCAGAGAGTCTCATAATCTCACAGACTTTTCAAGCTCTGAGTGATCTTAAGCACTAGGACAGCCCACACAGTGTGGCTCAGTGATTGAGCTTTGACCCATGAACCAAGAGGTTACCAGTTCCATTCCCGGTCAGGGCACATGCCCAGTAGTGGACATGTGGGAGGAAGCAGCCAATCTACGTTTCTCTCTCATCTGATGTGTCTATGTCTCTATCCCTGTACCTTCTTCTTTCTCTAAAATCAATAAAGACATATTAAAAACAACAACACTAAGACAGTGGTTCTCAACCTTTTCTAGTAATGGGCTTTTTTGATCAAATTAGCACTTATGGAAGCCAAAATGCCAAAATGAAAAAGATAAACATGGAGTTGCTTTGCTTGAAGAAAGCATGAGGCCCCATTAGACCCATTCTCATCTCACAAGGAATAACAATCCTGCAGAAACCACCATAATTGCTAATGTGCACTCGTACTCACAGGCCTGAGAGGTGACCTTTTGCTAAGGGGACAACAGCAACTCAAAAATGTTCAAATGACAAAGCATCTAGAAACCATGCTATTGGTAGCATGACAGTTTGAGATAGCTATAGATTTAATTCTATCAAATGAACTAAGGTCAATTCAAATGACAGAAAGTAAGAATATTTTACATGTAATAATTATCTGTACATATTAAGAAATTCAAAGCCATCAAAATATGATCTGCTACTCTTTCTTGGTTTCCGTGTCAATAGATAAATATTTGCTATTCGCTCATTCAAGTTATTGTCTTCCAGAATTTTCCAGCAGACAATAATTTAATGTTAGATTATAGAAGAAAACTTGAAAATTGCAAAAGCTCTATTTATAATTTTCCTCTTCCCTTCCCCCCCAGTCTCCCCACCCTGCAAAAGGAGAAATGCTGCATTATTCAGTTTGGGATAGAGAGAAGCTTGTTGGTTCAACTTGAAATACTAGTACTTCTTAATTTTATGGTTTAAGAACCAGTGTTTTAATCTGGTCAACTGATTTTAATATATAAAATCTAATGCATATAGAAAGTCCTTTTACAAGATCATTAACCAAAAGTTTATTTATTATTTCTTCAGCAGTTTATTTTTTCTTCAGCATGGTCAGACACCAGGGACCTAGTTTTTAGTCTAGAAGATTCATGTCATAACTCTTACTTCTTGCTTTGACAGATCAGACGAATCAGAAACATTGTGTTGGTCTTCCATTTCACTCTTGTTTTGTCTTTCCAGGTGGAATGAAGGCAATCAGATAGAAAAGAATTACTTCTCATTTCTAAATACTGAGTTTGCCCTCTAGACACAGCAAAAGCTATTGGTAGTCAGTCAAAACAACTGATTCATGCTTTGATACATATAATTTTAGGGGATGTGGCATTACTTATGCAACTTGTGTTCATCTGCATTCTTAACATGTGTTATTTATGATTCTCAGGGTGCCAGTGCTTATAAATAGTTCTTGGAAGTAACTATACTAATGTTGTCCAAAGGATTGATGAAGCCAGAAGGAGAGGCCTACTGGGGGACTTCCAGTCTTTGATCACGAGGGTTGGGGGAGGAGGTATAAACCTAGGGGTGGTCTTGGCCTTGTAAACACTGCCTGGTGCTTTTGAGCAGCCTGTCTAGAAGGCTTGGATCAATGGAAGAATTAAAATCTTTCCGTAAGAGGCAGCAGGTTGCTCAGAAGCTCGCAGTGAAAGAAAATAGGACAGAAACTCTTGATAAAACAGGCAAGGAAAAGAATTCATAAGTGGTGTGGCAATAATTTATCAAGAATGGAAAAGCAAATAATTAGTAATCAAAAAAGGCTCTTAGAATAGGGCAAGGCAGAGAGGTAAACCTAGGAGGACTCCCACAAAGCATAGTACCCACACATATTACTTATTGACTACTTTTTTTAAAAGAACCATCATTATCTTGAAACTGTATAATGTGATTAGTGTCTCTTCTTAGTCCACTAGCATTATTATTTGTGGTGACTACATTACCAGCAATGTATCTTGAAGCATTTATCATATAGTGAGCAGGCCCAGAGTCAGACTGCTGGGTTCCATTCCCCGCTTGATATGTTTTTTTGGATGTTTTTCTTAACCTTTCTGTGCCTTTGTTCACCATCTATTAACAGCAGTATCCATCACATAGGGTTGTTGGAAAAGTAAGTGAGCTACTATATGAAAATCACTGAGGTTAGTATCTGGCATATCATAAATACTACTGGAATTGGCTATGATTTATTCATATGTAAAAACAACACTAAATTATGACAAAGTTAATATTTATTGAGTGCTTTCTGTGAGTCAGATAACACACTGAGCATTCTGTGTGCAAGTATATCATCATGGCAACCTATTAGATGGAATTTTTACTATCCCCATTTTACAGATTAAGACACAGCACCAAAACCCAGGCCAGAAGCTCTTTATCACCATTTTTTTTTTTACCACCTCTTGAATATGAATTTTAAAATCCCTTTTCCAGTGATTTAAGTATTTCCTTCATCCTATAGAGCAATTAAAGAAATGAATGCTTTTTTTTTTAACGCTAAACCAAGAAAAAAGACTTAAGGCAGGTTATTACATATATTTCACTCAACAATTCTCACCTTCATAAGCCGTGACACCACTCTCATTGTATTTCTCATTTCTCACATTAATATCATTATTTTATTAGGTAAGTTATACATATGAATATTTTATACAGACACTTCTTTTTTGCCATTAGGATGATGAAGGGTGTATATACTAATGGAATTCTAAGGTCTTCTGATTTTTTCCTTTAGAGCCAATTATCAATTATCTCCAGCACAGTTATAAGATTAAGCAAATCTTGGAATCCACATTTCCATAACAATATCACTTTTACTTAGATGAAGCATTTAGTGGCAATCACTTTATGAATAACGTGGCTGGATTACATATAGTGTCTCATTTCATTGTGTCATTGCCAAAGACAATACAGGCAGATTCTTAAGGTGCTGCTTTGTCAACAACACAGTTACCACTATTTTTTGTTATTCATTATAAATAGTACACCAAAAGTCGAAAGGGATATTGAATAAATATGTTCCATATTAATTTGACCTCTTCTAAGAAGCACATCAATGTAATGTTTACCCACTACCCCCCAAGTACCTGCTGAATCAGTCCATTTATAAACCCTCTACTTCTAGAGAAGTTTCTTTCTATTGTGGATTGTTACTAATAAAAGGTACGCTGGGTGAAGGCAACATGGTGCAATGGAGAGATTGCTGCTGAGTCATCTCCGGTGGAAAGCCTTACTTCCTACCTGTATGACCCAATCTCCATTCCTTTCTTTATTACCCCATCTCAGTGAAAGCTGTTTCCACCTAAGCAGTCACTCAACCAGGAATTTGAGAGTCATCTTTCCACAGTGACAGTGAGAAAGAATGCCTACTGGCATCATATTCTTTTTATTCTGTGATAATAGGACAATTAACAGGCATAAGATGCCGTTGATTTTACATAAATTTGATTATAACATATTTAAGACAAATAATGTAACACCAATTTCTGTCCAAATTGCAGAGCTCCTAAGCTCCACCTACACTGAATTCTGACACTGTTATGGATACTCCCAAATTCTACCCAAACCCTGTGGGAATTTATCACATCCTTCTGTATTATACAGCTGGACCTTGTACATGGTTCTATTATTGCATTTTCTATACCCTATGTATGCTGCATATGTGTGTGTGCATATGTTTGTATGCATGTGTGTTTGCATGTGTGTGTGCATGCATGTGTGATAGACTGGAGCTCTACATGGACAAGGTCTTGTTTATATCTGAATGTTAAGTGTATAGCACTGTTTCTGGTATGCGATAAGGGATAGGATGTACCCAATAAATTTCTGCAGAATAAACTGATGATGACTAAACTGAACAAATGAAGGCTTTGCTTGCAGGTCTATATGACCTTGAAAAAAATCACCTAACTTTTTTCTGCATAAATTTAATATTTTATTAAAAATAAAAACATAATAATAGATGCCCTACGAAGCAGATGTGTTGTGAAAATCAAGCTAGAGAATATATGTAAAAACCTATATGTTGTGAAGCACCATGCCTATGTGTGAAAGATTGAAATATTGTGGAACAAATCAAGGAGGAACAAGGAAAGAAAATTTATCCTTGAAAGCTTTCTCAGGATGAGTGCTTTCTGGACACCATGTCTCAGTTAACAATCAACAATTTAAGGAAGAACTTAGGAATTTAATCACAAAGAGAGAATCTTGATTTCTCCCTTTGGGATATGACATTTAACAAATTAATTTAGAGTCCTTTAAGACCAACAGAGCTAAAAGGAAATTGGGAACACTTGAAATAATCATGCCCAACTTCAACGTAGAAGGTCATATATCTAAAAGGTTGTACAATGGAAAAATTCAATTACAAGGGGCTCCTAGTGGGCTTTACTTAAAATAGCACAGAACTATAGTGTCCTTAATGCCAATGAAAATCACTGTGTTTCCTCAAATATGGTGAATTATTTGGTAAATATATCTGTTCATTCTAAGCATAAGTTCCCAACATCTGCAGGACTCAGGAGGCCAAAGGGCAAATGTTCAAACATTTCAGCAAGAGTTTTAAATTTATTGACCCCCCCCACCCACCCAAATATTCTCTCAGCTGGCATTTGTGTACTTGGTTGTCCCATTTCTGTTTGATTTCTAGAAAAGAGGGGGATGATCTTTCTTCAAAATCATTATAAATATTGTTAATTTGATTCATTTCCTCCCATTAACAAAGGGTTATTTAAAAAAAATTAAATGTGATCATCTTGATCCAAATAATGCCAAAATTTAAAAGAAACTGATCACTGAATCTCATCAAACCTGGGGAAATTCCTAAAAGAGGACTAATCGGGGCTCTGCTGTTAATGTTCAGCCCTATTGGTCTAAAGCTACGTTTAATGGGCACTCACTGACTTTATATGCTCTCTCATGGATCTGCATTCGGGCCTACTGGTTTCTAATTCAGTCTTTTCACTACATATATGAGGACATTTGAGATCCTTAGAGGAAAAATGTTTTTCCCAGACCCCGTGGACTCTCAAAGCTGGCTCATGGCAAAGCCATGATCATAACCCAAGTCTTCTGACTTCCAGTCCAGGGTTCCTAATGAGATACTGCATTTGTTCAACATACACTTTTCTAAGCTCATACTAAATGCAATTGGCCACATTAGATCACAGTGATAAGTAGATAGATAAAAATATAAAATAAGGAACCTGAACTCACAGAATGCAGCCTGGTGTTTTGAAATAAGCACTCAAAGCATGCAAGAGTTCATACTTAGAGTTGTGAAGTTGTTAACATGACTCCCATTGTTAAGAATCTTGATGCAGGCCAGGTCTAAATGAAACACAGGGATCCATGCAATCCTCCCAGCAATCCTATGAAAAATCTCTGTATGGTGTATATTAAGAAGAATTCTCCCTCCTCCCTAAAAACTTCAGGGGAGCCGGCATTAGTCACTGATCTTTTATGTCACTAATGGATAATTTTTGAAGACCATGGTGAGTTCTCTGTCTGGGTCAGTGAGGTACAGTGCAGTCCACAAAGGCCTGGGGTCAGAGGAGCCAGGAGAGCAAAAGTCACGAGGAGTCCACTGGAATCATTGGAGGCCTAGGTTTACCAAGGCCAGGAGAGCAATCCCATCTACCTTCCAAAGGCCACAGAGGCACCAGCTGAAGCCTGGCTTGCATGTAGATTTGGTAAACATATTAGCTATGGCCTCATCTAAGTCATGCTTGTTAAACTATACAGCAATGCCATATTTTATGTGTTTATTCAAATACTTATCAAACACCCACTCTTTGTCAAGCAATATATTAGAGGCTAAATTTGCAATGATGAATACATTTTAGCCACTGCACTTAAGGTAATTATAGTTTAGTTATAGGCAAGTTTGCTAACTCTACAGAGAGCTGAGGAGCACGGTGAAGCACCTAACAGAGTCTTTCCTGGATAAATGCTACTAATAATAATGCTAGTAATAAATGCTAGTAATAATCCTACTGTTAGAGCAGGCACATAAATACACTGGTGTCCTTTAAGTCAAATTCTCTGTTTTGATTACATTTATTGGGGTGACATTGGTCAATAAAATTATATAAGTTTTTAGTGCACAACTTCACAACACATCATCTGCACATCACACCCTGTGCTCACCTCCCAAAGCCAAATTTTCATTTATCATTTGATCTTAAGAGAATAATAGTGCAGCCCAACTGGGTGGCTCAGTTGGTTGAGCATTGTCCTGTGCATCAGAAAGGCTATGGGTTCAACTCCCTGTCAGGGAGCATATGGGAAACAGCCAATCCATGTTTCTCTTGCGTGTTCATGTTTCTCTCTCTCTCTCTCTCTCTCTCTCTCTCTTAAATCAATAGAAACATCATTGGGTGAGGATTAAGAAAAACAAAAGATAACAATAGTGCACACAATATATTATATTTGAATCTTTTAAGCTCAGCCTTTGGATGATGTGTGTATTTGTTTTATTTTATGTAGTTGACACTGCAAACTTTTCTATTTCATATTTTCCCTCTTTTCTTCCTTTCTAATAGAAGCCTGATTTTGTTCAGGTTAACAGTGGCCCAGCTATAAACCCAACTTCTCAGACACCCTTGCAACTAGAAATAGTTTAACGAAATAGTTTTGGGCAGAGAAATTTGCTATGGATTTATGGAATGTTTGTTTATTCATCCATTTATTGTAGTAAGTGTGCTACCCTTTCCTACTTCAAGATTCTCCTTCCTGTCTGGAACCTAGACATGAAGTTGGTGATCAGAGCAAACATATTGACACTGTGAGTGACGAATGTGGGTGCTAAAAGCCATATGCTAAGTGTGCTGGTGAGTAAAGATGCAACTTGTGCAGAACTCCCGCCTTTTTAATGAGAGAGAAGGAGACAACCTTATATGATTGAGCAACTAATGTTAGATTCCAGTTTCATACAGCCTAATCCAATTTCCACCTGATAAGTGATAGGAAATCAGCTCTGGCCCCAGAGAAAAGACCCAGAGATGGGAGCGTTTCAGGACTTCTGATTAAATGGCTGGATTTTTAACTGAGCAGCCAAAATGAAAGCCGCTAATAAACACGGTCTGCTCAGTCACACAGGTGATGCGATCAGCATGTTATTATCTCACTCTGAAATATTCATAGAGAGCCCAGGATGAAAAGTCAGAGACCAAAATAAGTAATAAAAGGGATTCAGAAGAAATATTCAGTACATGAAGAAAAAAATAACTAAATTTTTAAAATATATTTGAAAGCTTCAGATAAAATTTTTAAAATCTCGCAAGAACAAATAGCCATTGTAGGAATAAAAAGTTTCTTACTACCCTGTTTCTTTTCTTACAATGGCTACTTGTTCTTGCAAGATTTTAAAAATTTTGTCTGAAGCTTTCAAATATATTTTAAAAATGTAGTTGACCCAGTGATCCCACTTCTAGGAATATATCCCAAGAAACTAGAAACACCAATTAGAAAGGATATATGCACCCCTATGTTCATAGCAGCACAATTCACCATAGCTAAGATTTGGAAACACCTAAGTGCCCATCAGTAGATGAGTGGATTAAAAAACTGTGGTACATCTACACAATGGAATACTACGCTGCGGTAAAAAAGAAGTTCTTAACATTTGAAACAGCATGGATGGAACTGGAGAACATTATGCTAAGTGAAATAAGCCAGTCAGAGAAAGATAAATATCACATGATCTCACTCATTTATGGAATATAATGAACAACATAAACTGATGAATAAAAACAGATTCAGAGACAGAGAAGCATCGATCAGACCGTCAAACCTCAGAGGGAAGGTAGGGGAGGGTGGGGTAAGGGGTAGAAATCAACCAAAGGACTTATATGCAAGCATATAGTCCTAACCAATGGACACAGACAACAGGGGGGTAAGGGCATGAGTGGGGGGATGGGGGGTGATGTGGGGATAAGGACACATATGTAATAACATAATAACAAATTTAAAAAAGAAAAGAAACTTTGTAAAATTAGAAAACGTGTTCGCAGACATTAAAAGGAATTCATTAAGGAAGATAGAAAATAAATTTAAGAGATTCTTGTAGGAAGAGACATGCTAGGAAATGGAAGAGAAACAATTAGAAAATTACCAGATCAATTCAGACAGCCCAATATCTGACTCACTGAAGTTACAGAAAGAGAACAGTACAATCAATAGTGGAGAAATAAATTTCAAACAAATAAAGCAAAAATATTTCCCAGAATTAAAGGGTTAAGTTTTCGAATTTCGAAGGCCCACAAAAGGCACAAACAAAAAGGCAAGAACCCACATTGGCAAGTGATTTGGAGTTTCAGACCACAGGGAAAAAGACAAAGGGAAAACACTAACAGCTTCCAGAGGGGAAAAAGAAACAGTTTAGATTAAAACAGCGACAGTGGAGTCTTAAACAAGACCCTGGGACATTGAAAAAGTAAAACTTTCAAATTCTGAGGGAAACTGTCTTCCAGCTTCTAATTCCAACACAAACTATAGGTCACATGTAATGACATTTTTTTTTTTTTAATTGAGAATGAAAATCTTAGAAAAAATAAACTTTTGTTCTTAGGAAGTAATGAAAGACAAAATCCATTAATTGGACGGACTAGCAACTGAGAAGAGGCCACGGGATGCTACCCAAGAGAGAGGCCCAGGGAATTGTAAGAAGAGCCTGGAGGAGGCTTATGCAGAAGAACAACATCTTGCCCTGGGACCAGAGGAAAGTGTCAAGGGGGAGTTCCCAAGGGGAATAATAGTTTTAGGGGAGTTTAGGATAGGCCCACCTGTACTGAGAGAAGAATTACAGTCTGATATTGAGACTGGGATTGGGAAATCAAACACATATAGAAAATTTAGCAAACTAAAATGAAAAACACCATTATTAGTTCAAGGGACAAGAAACTAATCATTGTACACAATCTTAAAGAGCATTGAACAATATTACATGTTTATAATACTGTAAGCTCTTGAATGTTGAGTGAAATATTGTAGGGGACTTGGGTATAGAGAAAAGAATCTTATGAGAGAATGCAATCCTCATTGAAAATATAAACAATATCATAATACTCTGCCCTAAACGTCCATTGCTTCCCCCAAATGGCCAAACTCCCTGCAATAACCTATAAGAAGTATTTGTTGAATGAAAATCAATTTGTCTATCAAATAGCAATGAGATTTGGGTTACACAATCCTTGCACTCAATGACTTAAAACTGAAATGAAAAGCAATCTGAACATTGGAAAACCATTGCTAGGACCCAGGACAAATGGTGTGAATAAGGATTTTTGGAGAAGTTAGAAGGAGAAGTTCATGTGGATCACAGTGGTTTGGAACCTTCTGTAGCAGACATTAAACTTGAATGCCCTGGTAAGTATGTTGTTATCTAGTTTAACACAAGAGAGAAAACACAGCATGGGCACCTATAATCCTAAACCCCTGGCCATCATTTCCCCGATCCTATAAGATAAATGTATACTCTTTCTAGTGACTTAAACTATCTTTTAAAACATACCAGTTACTTCTGCTGATGTAGTAACAATAGTTACAGTACCCTGATGAAGACATACATTTAGAAGACATACACAAGGTTGAAGTGAGATACTGATGTGCCAAATTTAAAACAGGGACAGGCTCATCTTGAAAGTGGTAGGCACATTTGAGCTGAAGTAAACTTTTATCTGGCATCCAAGATATTACAATTGGAGTGATATCATAACACATATATGGTATAAATCCAACTTATATTCTCAGTAGTGTTTGATACCCTGAATTTAATTGTGATTACACAAGGAAATATTAAATCATATACACAACACCAGGAGAATGTGGGGGGGGGGGGTGTCTATTTTTTATTGCATTCTAATCATTTGAAAATTGGTAGTCTGTGTACAAGTAGCAACTTCTCATTGATCTGAATATTGGATTGAGACACATTAGTATTTCCAACTGAGTTAATTGCATCTCATGAAATAGAGATGTGGAAACTTCTATGTGCCTTCAATCATAGGCAAAGAAAGAAGAAAAGCATATTTGATCTAAGAGTGGTTTCCAGCCATGCCTCCCCTTTCAACAGCAAACCTTCAGTCCTAGGCCATCACATATTGTCTGCTTGGCTATCTTTGAAAATAGACTGGTTGATTCCCAGGCAGCAGAATATAATAACCAAAGATACATGAAACAATTCAATTATTTTTAATATCAGAGAAGTTCTCATAAATAAAAGACATATCAGCTTAGGTAAAACTTATAATTGTATTTCCCAAGTTTTAAATATTCAAAACTATCTTTAATAATATCTCTATTAAAATCCATTTGCTTAATTCATTTGATTTATAATGAAAGGTGTTATTTTTTAAGGGAATATTTTATCACTATCTAATTGCAAATAAGTATAATTTACCATCAAGATGTAATTATAGATTTAAATACAATGAAACAACCTTGTTTTCAAGGTTTAGGTCTGAGCTCAGAACTGTCCTCTTTTCAAAGGAGAGACATAAACAGCTGTTTTGATGTGTTACTGTCTGGCACCAAAAATAGACAGTCATTTCCATAATCAAAGGATTGAACTAGGATTAGAAAGATTATAAATTACCTCCCTATAATATGACTTGTTTCTTTATAATTCCTATCCTGGCATTCTAGTATGTAACCATTTTATATGCATTAAATTAAGTGTGTCCATAAAACACTAGATTCATGAAATATTAATATTTTTAATTAATAACCATTTCCATGGTTAATTTCTGTGTATGTGAAATGCTAGGTTAATCAAAATCTAGATAAGTTTTAAAATATGTTTTAGAAATTGTTATCTTTCCTACAGGATTTTTCAGAACCTTTAAAATGCTAATGAGCATTGATATTTCCCCAGAAAGACATATGTGATCCAGTGTTTTATAAAATGTTCTGAATATGAAATATTTTCTAGGTAGAACATTTTGAAATGTATATTTATCTTAATGTTTATTGATAAATTGTGTTGTTGATTTCATTGTTTGCCATATTTCTCCATGCCTCTCCAAAGCTCTTTGCTTCGGCTAAACGATAGCCACTTCTTCTTGACCACAACACAAACTTTCCATCTCCATTCCTTACTCATTTCTTTCACTGGTAGTTTATATGCAACTGTTAAAATAGATCTATCCTCCATACAAAAAAATTGCCCACAAAATAGCCGCCCCTCCCCCCCAAAAAAAGAAAAAGAAAAAATCCAAATGTCCCTCAGCAAGTGAATGGTTAAAAGAAATGCAGTATATCCATATAATGGACTACTACTTAGTAATAAAAAAATGAATTATTGATATCAGCTGCATTAATGGATCTCAAGTGTTAAATAAAAGTCACGTATTGTCTGAACATGTTTGTATAAATTTCCTAGAAAAGGAAAACCTATAAAGACAGACAGTAGATTAATAATTGCCTGGAGCTGTTGGTGGAAGTGGAGATGAACTGAAAATGGGCAGGAGAGAGCCTACTGGATAATGGAAATGTTCTAATGCTAGATGGGTATGACGTGAATTTACTAAAATTCACTGAATCACATACTTCAGTCTGTAAATTTGGGAAATATAAATTATTCAATAAAGTTATTAAATACTTCAGCCAAAAGGCCAGCTGGCCATACACTCATTTACCAGTTCTTCCTTTCTTTACAAGTCTTTCTCTCATGACTCAATCTGAAGGTGGCCTTTCCTTATCTTGAAATAACACACCATTTCAGTTTCCATATCTTGTCATTTGCCTTCCGATCCTTTCTTGTATTATATTCAAGTATTTGTGAAATATCCTTACTAACCTATAAGTTTTCACAGACACAAACTACTCTGGACTATTCCATGTAAAAATAAATATTGTTGAATTAAGTACAGGGAACAAATTCTGTTTAATAAAGGTTAACCCTAATAAAAACACTCGTGAAAGTGCCCAGAAATGGGTATTCTTCAATTGGCTGCTCTGAAATTTACCCATTTTATTTAACTTGTAAAAATAGTTTAATACTTTATAACAACAGCCACAAATTCAAGGAGTCATAATCGCGTCAACAGCGAACGCAGTGACGTTGGGAGCAATAACCTTTACTGAATGCTTACTTGGGCTGCTGATGGTGTTGGGTGCGCCTCATTCTGTGGACACTATTCCTGAAAAAATAACTTGACCCAGTGAAATTAAGCCGCTTGTTTTAGGCCAGGTGCCCTGGAGGCAGAGCTTTGGTAGGTTTGCTGTGCACGGGGCTTATGGAGGAAATGCTTTCAAGAGAAACTAGAAACTAGAAATGAAGCGAATGGGAAAGAGATGAAGAGAGAAAGTTTATGGCTTTAGTCTAATCTAGGGGAAGCGCTGGATGTTAAATAGGAGAGCAGAGTGTGTCCTGTCTTGAGGTAAGAGAGTGAGGCTAAAAAATACCTACTGTCCCAGGCAGGGTGTGTGTGTGTGTGTGTGTGTGTGTGTGTGTGACATCACCCAAGGGTAATACTTCACAGGAGGTCACAAGTGTGAGCCATTATCAAGAGCCCATCGGTGGGGAGGAGTGGACACGCCCATCAGGAAAAGGGTTCCAAGAGACCTGGGCAGACACCAGTGATTTCTCCTATAGCTCTTGGCTCATGTCACATCCTGAGTAAAAAGAATACCTGATTCAAACACCAATAATCTGATCTCTACATTAGTGCTTTTAACTCCCTATCTGTTTATTTTGTAATCCTTACCTGTGGATATTTTTTCCATTGATTTTTTAGAGAGAGTAGAGGTGAGGGAGGAGGTGGGGAGAGAGAAACATCAAGTGAGAGAGACACATCGATTGGTTGCCTTCTGCACAAGTACCTGACCGGGGCCCTTGATCAAGTCTGCAATGGAATTCAGGGATGTGCCCTTGGCTGTGACCCTTCCTTTCTTGGGATGACACTCTAACCACTGAGCAAACTGGCCAGGGCAAAGTTTATTTTTTTTAATGTTTTTATTAATTTTAGAAAGAGAGGAAGGGAGAGGGATAGAGATACAGAAACATCCATCAATCAGCTGCCTCCTCCACACTCCCTACTGGGTATTGAGCCTGCAAACCAGGCATGTGCCCTGACCAGGAAATGAACTGGTGACCTTTTTCTTGCTTCATGAGTCAAAGCTCAACTACTGAGCCAGACTAGCTGGGATAGCCTATCTTTTTTTTCTGCGGCATGACATTTTGTTATGTTTTGCCCTTAAAATACACAGGGACACACAAATGCATACAGAGGCCCTGTGATGGCCTAGGTTGATCCATTAGCATCTATTTTTAAAATAAATATTAATTCAAACTAGGATAACAAAGTCAAGCCTATTTGATACCCTCTTCTAATCTTTCTTTTAATGAATAGATAAAAATAAGTTTTAATTACATGCATTATTTAAACAGCATCTGAGAAACATGCAGGTTGCTTGAAAACAGTTGACTTCTCCCAGCATTTAAAATATTCCCCTCCCCAATCTCCTTCAGACTAACCCATTTACATTCTCCATGAATAAAGATTTGCTCAGAGCCTCCGTGCAAGCAGTGACCCAATCACTTCACGTTGCAAATGAGTCGGTCTGAATTTCAGAGAAATTACTGTGTATCTTTAACTTTCTTTGTATCAGAGATAAAATCACACAGACAATTGGAATTTCATGTTAGAAACTACAATTTAAAGAAACACAAACAAAGCCTGCCACCCGGCACAGCACAGAGGAGCTGGCTCCTTGCCAGCAGTGGCTGACTTACCGCAATGATACAAAGGACCGTTTATGAAAAATGACAAATGCTAAATGAAAACCGCCTGGGCCCCTTGGAGCCTAGCTTTATCCTTGTCAGACCTTCCCCCCAATTCAGCATCCTTTCCATTTACCTGGAGACACTGGGGGAGGGGGGAGGAGGCAGATTTCTGAGCCCTCCGCTTATTTTGCAAACCTCTCTTTCCCTCTTATCTCCCTTATTGTGCCTAGTTTGAATGCCAGCCTCAGAGCTTTCAACTTTAGAATAAGTAGCCAAGAGGTCACCCCATCGGGAGGAAAAAGAACGTGGGATTGGATGGCATTGTGTGTGCATGTCACGTAGACAATAAAATGCTGCCCTGGATGCCTGCCTGTGATAAGGCCCCATGCCCCGTACAGTGACACAGTAATTGGTTGAGCAGGTGAAAATTAGCATGGCTAAGCATGTGGTGTGATAAATGGCACCCCGAATTGGCTACAGTTTAAGCCCTGGAAGTCACAAACTGGGGAGATAAGGTTTATTGCTTTAGGGTAAAGGAAGTGTGAAGCAGAGAGTGTGTCCGTGGATGTATTTCTCCGAAAAGGGACTGTGAGAGAGTGAGGCATCTTATATCCCATTTTACACCATAGCCAGGAATATTTCTGTTCAATGAGCATTTTGCAGGACACTTCCCCAGGGATTCCTGATGTCTGTCAGAGACCCCTCTGTAAATTCCCTTCTATTCATTGCAGAGAAGGCAAGGGGCGTAATGTTTGTGACCTATGCTTATGCTTTTCATTGGTTCATTTTCCCAAAGGGCCATTGAGGATAAAATTTCCATATGTTGCTGACAAGAAAAGAGACAAAGATAGCTTGGTTGCTCAGTTGGTTGGTGTATCATCCAGGACACCAAACGCAAGGTTGTGGGTTCAATTCCCAGTCAGGGCACATACCTAGGTTGCAGGTTCATCCCCAGTTGGGGAGCATATGGGAGGCAACTGATCAATGTTTTTCTCTCACATTGATGTTTCTCTCTCTCTCTCTCAAATCAATAAACATATCCTCAGGGGAAGATTAAAAAAAAGAAAAAGAAAACAGAAAAAGGAGTTAAACAAAACAAAAAGAAAAAAAAATCATAGCACAGATTCATTTAGGACAGAGATGGCGTTCAAAGCCAGACTTTTTGACCCAGATGTGCAGGCTCTTTCCACACGCTCCTGTTGCCTGTAACACAGCGTTTCCCAAATGTGTTCTGCCGGGTGTTAACAGGAGCCGAGCGTTGTTTAGGGTTCAACCAAAGCAGGCCAGTTTGTCTCATTGCCTGAAATTTTATGAGCCTCCATTAATTTTGGAAGGAAAAACCAAAGTATCATTTGTATGAATCTAGATAGCACTATTATAATAATAATAATAACTATATATATTCACATTCAAATGTGTTTATAAAAATATGAAAATATGTATTAAACAAAGTTCCTATCTCTTATAATCACTATGTAAAGGCAAACAATAATATATTCATGTAATATTTGATAAGTACTGTAACAATAAAACCATAAACAGTTATGCAAGGCCGGGCACTGTTCTTAGTGCCTGATATATATTAATTCAGTTAAGCATCTTAACTACGTATTTTTCATTAATTTCATTAATTTCAGAGAGAGGAAGGTAGAGGGAGAGAGAGATGGAAACAACAATGATGAGAGAGAATCATTGTTCAGCTGTCTCCCCCAACCCCCGTACTGGGGATTGAGCCCACAACCCAGGCATGTGCTCTGACTAGGAATCCAACCTTGACCTTCTAGTTCATAGGTTGATGCTCAACCACTGACTCGTGCTGGCCAGGGGAGACAGATATTATTATCTTCATGTGATCGATAAGGATCCTGGGGTCCAGGTAAGTTAATTTACCTCTGAAAAAATCTTACTGGTGATTTTCCCAAGCATGTGTGTGGCAGAACCTGGTACCGAATGGTTTTCCACTAATTCCATACTGCTGATGACCCTCATTTAAACGTATTTGGTAAAACAGTCTAGGTATCTTTGGAGGGTTTCTGTAACCTATAAAGATTAACAAGGGGTCCTGCTATGACATTTCCCTTCCTTACCTTTCTACTGCCATTAGTACTGTGGTTATTGGGAAATCTACTGATTTAATATCAAGTAGGAACCTTTCATATTAAATATATATAGTTAATCTCAAAAGAAAATTTTAGAGTTATGAATCCTGTAAAATTTGATTTTGCTATGTAAAAGTAAAACTTTATAGTCATTGTCTGGCTCCCTTATGCATGTCCATTTGAGCATCTACTAAGAACTGCTGCAGGGGATGTATGCATAAGCTAGAAACTCTTTCTGCCTGAAATAGATGCTTGGATTTCCTGGGAAGGAGAGGTGTTGGATTGCCAGGGGCTGGGTCTGTCCCATCGGTGGCAGGATCTGTGCTGACTCACGCCCAGCCTCTCAGGAGGCCGTCCTTGTTACCCGAGGCACAAGCGCATCCGTGTGTGAAGACTGGCCCAGGTGGAGCTGTGAACTTGGTACTGGCTTCCCCCCAAGGTGCTGACTGTACCTGTAACCGGCCTGCCTTCCCACGAAGCTTTCACTATGCACAGGTGTGTCCTTAGGCTATAGGCAAAACACATGCAAAACTATGCAAAATGAAAGAAGCAAGCTGAACTAGAAGCCACTATTAAGAAACATGCTTTTTTATTTATTATTATTTTTAAATATATTTTTATTGATTTCAGAGAGGAAGGGAGAGGGAGGGAGGGAGGGAGGGAGGGAGGGAGAGAGAGAGAGAGAGTGAGTGAGAGAAACATCAATGATGAGAGAGAATCATTGATCGGCTGCGTCCTGCCTGCCCCTGATTGGGAATCCAGCCCACAACCCAGTCATGTGCCCTGACTGGGAATCAAACCATGACCTCCTGGTTCACAGGTCAATACTCAACCACTGAGCCACCATGCCCGGGAAGGTAACATGCATTTTTTTAAAAGAAAAAGAAAAAATAGACTAACTACTTAGACTAGATTTTGAAAAAGATGCGACAATTATTTTAAAAAGTAAGAAGAAATGTTTACAGAGATCTGACCTTGGCACAACAGGTGCTTTCTTTTCTTAACTCATCCTCAAAACCCTAGGATCAATGCCATGATTATCTTCCTTTTACCAATGAGGACACTGAGGCACTGAATGAATAAGCAGTTCGTCCAATACTACAAAGCAGGCAATCGCCCAGGCGAGGGTTCAAAGCCAGACCGCCGGACTCCAACGTGTGTGCTCTTGGCACTGTGAGGCCACCTGTCATAGCACAATGCGTAACAAGTATTGGTTGAGAGCCTCCTCTCAGCTGGTTGCTGCACTTGACGTGGTACATGTATTAGCTCATTCTTCTTCACGAGAATTCTGCAACATGGGTCTCATACCCACGGTTGGAAAAGGAAAACCAAGACCAGATCCTTGGATGGTGACTGAGTCTGGACGAATGCAAGGCTGTGTTCTTTCCATGATGCGAACATTCGGGGCGAATGGTTTTGAGAACTGAGTCCTGGCAAAGTGCAGATCATATTTTACTTGTTTCCCAGATCACAGTCTATAGTCTCAACCTAGGGATTTTCCCTCCCCCAAATTCCATTTATTTGAATCAAGGTCAACCTATTTTTTTCCACATTCATTATTCAAGAAAAAGAAAAAAACAATCTAGGAAGAAATAAAGGAAACTTATAGGATCATCCCTATAGCCAAATTTTATAAAGTACTTTTAAAAGGAGAAAAAAAAAGTAAGAGTGATATTTAGAATTCCTTGCTAGAGAGCCATTTATGGACTCTTTGCCTTGGTCTTAAATGCCTTCATACTTCCTGAAGCTTCATCCTATCACTCCATTCCCTTTAATCGGTTTCCCATATAAATAATTCTTACCTAGGCTTTCGCATGAATGGTGCCCAGTGGTCGCAGCAAGCTGCTGTTCTAGAAAGAAAATGACTGAAGCTCAGAAGTGAGGGAAGCTGAGAATTGCAAAGAAAGCAAACCTCCCCCAGCACTCTCCTCCCCTCTGCCTTTCTCACATACCACACACCCAGCTCCATTTCCCTTTCAGAGGAAGAGAAGCAAAACACATCCACGGAGTGAAATGGGTTTTTCCTAAGAGTCATAAAACTACAGTCCCTCCGAAAGCATGCAGAAAATGAGCTCCTCTTTTAGGTAAGTGAGGCTCTTAAGCAAATATCAATATCTGAAAGGGCGAAGGCTACGCCCTCCACCTTCCCCCAGGGTAAGGGCTACATCCTCCATCTTACCTTGGCCACGTGTTGGGCAAGGAGCTTCTTCACGGAAGTCTAAGACTCTGCTAGCCACACCCAGGAACGGGACATCGACTTGTGCCTGGCCAATCAAAGCACAGTCCTTTCTCCTCCCTTACTCCAACCCCCCCTATATAACCGGTCTCTGGGAGGGGTTCGCTCTCTCTCTTGGCCACTTGGCTAGCCAATGTGTCGGTGGGTCTGGTGGATGGAGAGCTCAAGCTAGCTTGAATACAGATTCTTATGCTTTTACATCGAATTGGCTCCCTGATGTGGTTTCTTGGGAATCTTGTAATCTGGGCACAACATTTGGGGGCTCGTCCGGGATTCCCAAGACCATGTAGGGACTCCCTCAATTTGTAGAATCTGCATGGCCGCGGTAAGTGTCTGTGTATTATGTTTGTCTGTTCTGTGTGCTTTATCTGTTCTGTGTGAGCTCACTTCTGAAATCTGTATTCGCCCACATTGACCGTGGACGCACATGGGGGTCAAAGGGCGGGAGGAGTCGAGGGACGCCTCGATCCTCCATCTGTATCTGTAGGGGTGTAATTTTGCTTCCGAAAAGTCGGGAGGTCTGTAGAAACCCCAATCTGAGACGAGGTGGGCAGTTCCCGCCGGTTTGGCGTAAACCATCGTCTGTCTCTTCCATGGAAGTGGAAGGCTGTTCTTTGGGGCCCTGTTTGTCTGTCTGTGTTTTTGTTTTCTATGGACTTAGTGGACGGATGTTATGGGACGGGACAGACTCAGACTGCTCCTTTGGATATTGTGATTGATCAGTTCAAGGAGATTGCGGGAGGCTTTAGAGCTCCCTCAGAAATTGGAAAGTTGTTAGGAATTGGATGGATTGTTTAAACTCTGAATGAATGTCTGGTGAAAGTATGTGAATTTAAAGGCAGGGGATCACTGTGCCTCGGGCCGCAAGAAAGGAAAGATGCGCCTGGATGCGGAGGCTGAAGCCGGCGCGCGGTTGCCCCGGAGCCCGGCCGCCCGGCTGCGGCAGCGGCCCTGGGGGCTCGGCCTCCGGCCCGGTCGGTGGCGGGTGCTGGGAGAGACCCCGAGGCCACGGTTTTTCCCATTCAGGAGCTTCCTCGCGCTGCACGCGGCCAACGGTCGAAAGGGTTGGGGTCGCGGGGCCCGTCGCAGCGATGGGGTCCCCTTCCCTGCCCCGGTCCTGCCGGGGTTGTGGCTCGCGCCGAGGCCGAGTCGTGCGCGGGGTCGCGCCCCGGGGATGAGACGGGAGAGGCGGCGGCAGCCCAGGCAGCCCGAGCCCCGCAGCTTGGGCCGGTGCATCGCTCACGGGAGGCGGGAGCAGCGAGGCCCTAGTCGGCATCGGGTTGGGGGAAGGTCCCCCGAGGAGCCTGAGGGCCGGACACCCGGGAGGCTGGGGGCGGCGGCAGCTCTGGATGCGAGCTGGCCTCTTCCCATGGAGATCGCCCCAGCTAGAAATATAAAAGTTTTAAAATGCATCCGGGATTTCTGTGCACGTGTAAAGGGGAAGGGCCAGTTTAAAAACGAGTGGGCATAGTTTTGAGCAGAACCTTTTTGCTGTGTACAGAATAAAAACCCGAGACTGTTTTGACCTTAAAAAGATGGTCCTAAAGAATGTGGTCAATTTACATCTGAAAAGACCAGGAAGGCCTTTTACTGGTTTCTGTAAATTGATCTGTCCTTATTGCTTGCAGGGCTCAAATGTGGTTTTCCAGAGCCCATTGGAAGTAAAAAAAAAAAAGAAGCAAGCAGTTTACTCTAATTTGCCTCATGAGACTGAATGTTTAACTTGCCAGCTAAAAGTTTAAGGTCTTTTTTTCTCTCACCATTGGGAAGTCTGAAGCTACACCCTTTTTTTGGTAGAGGGCAGGGTAGACACGCCCCTCCCCTAGCATGCAGGTGGTCCGGTTCCACCAGCAGTCATCTTTAGAAATGTTAATTTGCATTTCAATGGCTACACCTTTTGCTGACCAACCTTCCCAGAAAAGGTCAAGCGGCCAAGGGGTGGCTCCTTTGAAATCAGCTTTCTACTAGTATAACTTGTTTTTGTACTCATTGATATCTTTTAGGGATTTAAATCACCTTTTCTATCAGAGAACAGTTTAGACAGCCACAATGCTGAGCTGCGTGACTTAGCAGCTGCCACGTTGGCCGAGTTTTATGGGGCTGCAAGCGTGCTTGCTTCGCGGATTTATTTTTAAACTAATCTCTTAAATCTAGAAAACCCTGCTTTCCTTAAACTAAAGACAATTAAAGGTTATAGCCAAGTCTTTAGAAGAAACTGATAGCAGTAATCCAATTTCTAAAGTACAATTATTTCAGGTAAAAACTGGTTTCTGTAAATTGATCTGTCTTTATTGCTTAAATATATATAACTAATGAAATTTCTATGTCTCTTAAAAATTTTGAATATATTACTAATCTGAGAAATGTTCATTATTTACATGACACCTAGAAATTAAGGCCAAGAGTTCTAACTGGAAGGCATGACTTTGGTATGAATAAATAATAGACCAATAAGCTGGGACTGGTCACTGGTGGATTGTGAGAAGGACTGGACGTGGCCTAACTTCTCCTCCCTTGGTACCCCTGAAACGTCAGAGGGTACTTCTGGCCTTGGTTTTCTTAGGTTTTGGTTTTAAATTTGTTTGTTTATTTATTTGTGATAAATGCCGTTTCTATCTGGATAAAACATAACTCAAGGACTTGTTCACTGAAAGAATGTAAATATAAATATTTATTTAATATTTGTATATCTACTTGAATATAATTGTTTGTTCATATACATATGAAAATCTGGAAAAAAAAAAAAAAAAAAAAAGAAAGGCACACGCTTGACTTCTTAAGGCTGAGTGCTCTGACCGATAGCAAAGCACCCTGAGCGGCCGCTGGGATCTTTCTCCAAGGGCGCTTGCTCTCTGCCAGAGGTGGAATCGGCCCGCCTAACTAGTAAACATCTCTATCTGTTTGTTTGCTGGGATTTGCTATGTGATATTCTGTGCTGGGTTGGAATTTTGGAATTCTGGAGTAAACTTAAAAGGTATTTGTACATTTGAGGATAGAGCTCACAGTTCCTCAAGGTAAAGACAATGGGCCTTGGAATCTGTAAAGACAGGCGGGGAATGGGTGGCTCTCCTATCATGTTTGGCAGGCCCCACCCCCTATCATTCCTGACTTTCTTGCTGCAAGAATTGTCTCTTTTCTTGAGAGGGCTCCAGAGGGCGCACGAGGACATTTGGCTGCGCCTCGGCGCCACCCAGGAGACTGGCCCAACCCCAACTCCTCATCAGCACAGACCAGGAGATTGGGTCTACATCAAAAGGCACCACCTGGAGCCTCAATGGAAAGGTCCCTACACCCAACTCCGTGGTGCTGGCGACCCCCACCGCTCTCAAGATAGACAGCGTCGCGACCTGGGTCCATCACATCCACGTCTGGTCAGCAGACCCATCCGAGATCTGGAAAAACTTCGTCATCGATCGAGAACAATGCAACCTGCTCAAGCTATGGCGTGCTTGACCTGCCTGATGCTGGTAACATTGAATAGACTTAGATAATGCCTGCATCTTCATGGATATGGCTCCAAAAAGACAAGGACAATTCATAGGAAGGTCAAGAATAGACTTTAGTATCACATGTTTAGTAGCAGAAGATGTGGCTGCCTAAAGCGGCCATGATGCCTATATTATGTTTCATTGTATTAATATGTTATATTGACCTTTAATTCTCTTGCAGGTTTGAATGTATGTTGGCTATCCTGGAAGGGTACTATGTGGGGTGAACCCCAAAAAGTAAAGGGTGCCTAGCTGCCAAGAGGGCAGGTGCCCACCTGGGCAGGGAACAGTGCCCATCAGGTTTTGGTCTCTGTTGAGAGACAGATAACAGTTGGCAGCCTGTGTACTGCTTGCAGGCCTTTGTGACCATGCCCATGTCAGGGGTAGTCTGAAAAAAAGCCTGTTTAGAATAGAAGGTCTGAGGCATGGTTATGCATAGAAAGAAAGTTTAATGCCAACAATTAAAAGGAATTGGCAAGAAAAGTCAGAAAATCTTAGAGTAGATCAGTATGTCTTTCTTCTTATGTAATTCCTCCGAAATTTGGCAATGCTAACATGGCAATACGTTTCTTTGCATAGATTCAATAAGACCGGTTCCTAATAGTGGTTTTATTAACGGAAAACTTTGACTGGAGTATCATATTTTAAAGAGCCCTATCTAAGCTCTAAAGACTTGAAGCCAGTAAAAATGCCACGAAGAAAGCCTGGTATCCTGCTTGGAAGCCCTGAAGATGGCTGGCGCTGGAGCGTCAGGCCCATGCCCTACCATCACTGGCGGTAGGTAAGAGTAGAAGGGGAGCAGTAGGGATGCCTCTACATTCCTGCGGAACCCCCACACACTCTGGACTGCAACGGGTAGGAGGGCTACTGAAATGGGCCTTAAAGCCTGGAGCATGGGCTCAGGTGGAGTTGCTGCAGGTGAGGGATTCACCTAACTCAGCAGATACTGCAGGCGGGCCTGATGGCAGCTGGATGGCGTGGCTTCCTGGCCCTACAGGGCACATTAAGATTCAACCATGAGATTCCAGCAAAGGTAGTCAGTCACCATTCTTGTTGTGTTTATGCAAACATCAGGACAGTAGATAAATTAATCTTGATTTAGCTTTTTAATAGCCATGGAGGAATTTTTAGAAGAAAAATCCTATTTCAATAAAAGTTGTTAAAGCTAAAATGATTTCTTCCCCTTCCACCAGTTAAAATATGACCAGTACGGGCCTCTAGCAACGGTGGAATGGAAGTGCAGTCCGTCTCATGATTGAGCCGGAAGTTCCAAGACAAAGGGGGGAATGAAAGGGCGAAGGCTACGCCCTCCACCTTCCCCCAGGGTAAGGGCTACATCCTCCATCTTACCTTGGCCACGTGTTGGGCAAGGAGCTTCTTCACGGAAGTCTAAGACTCTGCTAGCCACACCCAGGAACGGGACATCGACTTGTGCCTGGCCAATCAAAGCACAGTCCTTTCTCCTCCCTTACTCCAACCCCCCCTATATAACCGGTCTCTGGGAGGGGTTCGCTCTCTCTCTTGGCCACTTGGCTAGCCGATGTGTCGGTGGGTCTGGTGGATGGAGAGCTCAAGCTAGCTTGAATACAGATTCTTATGCTTTTACATCGAATTGGCTCCCTGATGTGGTTTCTTGGGAATCTTGTAATCTGGGCACAACAATATCCTGAGTCTTTAATAACTTCCTTGTCATAGGAGTAGTGATAGAGACAGCTCATTTATCAGCCATTGCAGAAGCTGACTTGAAGTTGAAAAATGGCTTCAAGGTATAAAAACCTGTCCTTAGTTCCAAGGTGTTTCTTCTGAATTATCTTAGTTTTAAAGATAAAAGCAAACAGAGAATGGGTCGATTTTAAGTATTTTTTTTCTAAACAAATAAAGCTTTTCAGTCCTGGCTGGGTAGTTCAGTTGGTTAGAGTATCTATCCTATGCTCCAAGGTTGTAGGTTTGATCCCTGGTGGGGACACATACAAGAAGCAACCAGTGAATGCATAAAATAGGTGGAACAGTAAATTGATGTTTCTCTCAATCTAAAAGCAATAACAAGTTTTTATTTTTAAATTAATAAATGACCACGTTCTAATGATCATTGAGTTTTTTCAATTAGAAAAAAATAATGTGTATTCCATATTGATATCCTTTTCCTTTTAAAAGCACCCTCTAAGAAGTTACATAACCTGGCTGGTTTGACTCACTGGATAGATCATCGGCCTGGGGACTGAAGGGTCCCAGGTTCGATTTCGGTCAAGGGCATGTGCCTTGGTTGCAGGCACACCCCCAGTGGGGGATGTGCAGGAAGCAGCTGGTCGATGCTTCTCTCTCATTGATGTTTCTAGCTCTCTGCCCCTCTCCCTTCCTCTCTGTAAAAAATCAATAAAATATATATTTTTTAAAAGTTACATAAACAAATGCCAAAATGGACAAGTTAGAAAAGAAATGAAAAATTCCAGTGTTCATTCTCTCCCCTCCTACCTCGTGTGTATTTTTTGAATGGGATCACTATTCTGCATACAGTTTTGAAATGTGTTCTTTTAACTTAAGAAATATATTCTGAACATTTTTTTTTCAGCACAGTGATACTTGCCGGTCTCATGTGACATATGTTAGGTAAGTGGGGTAATTTATCAACATGCAATTTACCTATAGGGCTCTTGTCCAAACTGAATGAATTCAGAATTGAGGCATGGCCAAGGGAGATGACAGTGATCAGGTGAGGGAGGGACTTGAGCTTAGCCAGGCATCTGGTTGGGACCCAGAGGAGGCAGCCAGAAAACCGCAGGAGACAGCCTTTCCAAACTCAAGGAGGCTCAGGACCTGGTGAGCAAGAACCTGGCAGAGATCAGACCACTTACCTGGGCACTTACAAGGGACCAGAACTATTATTCTAAGCACTGGGATTCTGATAAATGTGATTCTTTTCTGACATTAGTCTGTGGCAAGATCCAGCAGAGGATCCGGAAGGTTAAATAACTTGCCTAAGAACACACAGCTAGTTAGAGATTGCAATCAGGACTTTTTTGTTCCATTTCAAACCCAGAGTCACACTTCATTCTCTCTCCAGTGCTCATTGTCTATGCCCCTCTTCTTTTTTGTACTTGGACATATGATTAAATGCAAATGCATCTCCCAAGGAAGCTTCATATGTCATGGTACAAAAGAATCAAGAATTCGGTTCTTCAATGGCTTATATCTTATTAACTGAAAACTTCATGGCTTATGATCTTGAAATGTGTGTGTGTGTGTGTGTGTGTGTGTGTGTGTGTGTGTGAGTGTGATGTGTGCAGGTGTACACACCCATGAGTCTAGTAATTCTTACACAAACATATATTTGTGCATACGTGTGCATGTGTATATGAACATACAAGATTACATACCTCACTGATTTTTTTTTTTTAAATATATTTTATTGATTTTTTACAGAGAGGAAGGGAGAGAGATAGAGAGTTAGAAACATCGATGAGAGAGACATCGATCAGCTGCCTCCTGCACACTCCCTACTGGGGATGTGCCCGCAACCCAGGTACATGCCCTTGATCGGAATCGAACCTGGGACCTTTCAGTCCGCAAGCCGACGCTCTATCCACTGAGCCAAACCGATTTCGGCTACCTCACTGATTTTGATAACCATTGTAAACACATTTTTGTAGGCAGGACATTGGATCTGTGACTACTAGATATTATTGAACTTTCTAAAATCTAGTAAGAGACTAGTTTCTAAAAGCTGCGGACATGAGAAAAGTACAAATGAGTTGTCTTTAAAAATATATCATGAGTAAGGCTCTATTTTTGAAATTCAAAATGTAAGCCGAAAGTTCCTCTCTGTGTATTTGAGGTTGACTCTATTTATGAAGGCACAGTGCAACACAACTTTAAAGAATTTTTCTGTTGTTTGAAAGAGCAGCCTGAGAGTATTTTCTCAAGTACTGTCACCACAAAATAATATTTATGGTGAAACTACAAACTAGTATTTGTAAACACTTGGTTGGATCCCTCCCTAAGCATTTTTACTAGTTAGTTTGATTTATAGTACAGCATTATGGCCACACAACACAGAAGTGAAATGTTCAATCACTGGCCTCTGCCTTGTCATGCAATTGGAGGCCACAGTTCCCAGCTGGTTCAATTTCAAGTTTTCTGTATTTGAGCCTCCAGTCGGAGCCACTATCATTGCATATTTGGATGCTGCAGTAAACACATTCCCTCTAATTTCCTGCTTTTTTTCTCTATTCTCCCATTGGTACCCAGTTCTGCCCTCCTGTTTTACTATGTCTGGAAAAATGATCTTACGGTAATGTACTCAAGAAAGTGCTCACTTTGTCTGAGTCAGAGAGAGTCCCCTTTTAAAATTATGACCACACATCTCAAATGGATACTAAGCGCTGCCCGGCAATCTTCTCACATTTGTTCTGTAAATTCACTTCTACAGGCTCTGAAAAGACCACACCATACTTTCTCTCTCCTTAAAACATCCATTACTCTCTACCCACAAATGCTTTTCACCTCACCCCACTTCATATTAATAGGAGAAGAAAGCGATCAGGCAAAGTGTCTCTCAACTTCCCATTATGGATGTACCACCATCTATGTTCATATTCTCTCCCTTCCCTAGCATATAATACAGGGAAGGAGAGTCTATGCTATAAGCAAGGCCAACTCCTCTACAATAGCAGGGACCTCAGTGTTTTTGTCCCTGTTATATCCCAATCCCCTAGAACACCATCCTATAGGAGCTTGCTAAATATAGGATGAATGAATGAATGAATGAATGAATGAGTGAGTGAATGAACAAATCAATGAATACTTATGAATACAAAAGGGTCTCTCTGTCCTAAATGAAGAAGAGGACAGTACAAACACAAAGATTTCTAGGGCGGTATTCCAAATATGTAGCATATAGCTAGATGATCATAAATGAAACAAATGATAAATAAATACATTTGCCCTTTTTGTCCTACCTGACTTTTACATTGTATATAACAATTAATGGTCACATTTATAGAACACATTCACCTCTAGTCATCACAACAATGACTAAGTTATGTATGATGAAACTGAGGCTCATAGAGATTAATAAGTGAAGGAGCTAGAATTTAAATCCACATCTGTCTGATGTGCAAGTCCATGCTCCCTCCACTCAGCTGGCCGTAATTCCCTGGGAGCTTACTGCAGGTTCA
The DNA here is from genome assembly GCF_028538775.1 of Myotis yumanensis. Classification (NCBI taxonomy): domain Eukaryota; kingdom Metazoa; phylum Chordata; class Mammalia; order Chiroptera; family Vespertilionidae; genus Myotis; species Myotis yumanensis. The sequence goes on along the minus strand of NW_027223752.1, from coordinate 228,810,314 downwards.
AACTCAACTAGTTCCGGAGTCAGTTCTTTGGGGAACAGGACCGCATTCCTTCTACAGTGAGTAAGACCTGGAAACATCATGTGCCCAAATCATCTCAGCCTCACTGTGTCATTCATGAAGTCTAGGTAGCCATGGAGCTAGGCAGAGAGACAAAGGGAACCCCTATTGGGAACTTCATATCCAGTTTCCTGCTTGGAGGATGGATGTTGCTTTCCATATCTCCAGCCATGAAATTTAATCATGACAAAGAAGGCAAGATGTTTTAGGTTCTCAACAGAGACAAATCTTAGTTTTGTGGGGCCTGAATCTTACATAATTTAGAGAGGAAGAGTCTCTAAGAAAAGAGTAAGAAATATCACATATACAAAGTTTGGTATGGAAGTTACTATTTATTTAGACTAGGGATAGAAAGGAGCCCTAGACTTGAGGGACTCTGTAGCTTCAGCTTAATTTACTTCAATGTAATTCTGTCTCTGACCTTGACCTAGCCTTCCTGAGAGACAGGTACATGATGTTGTGAAGGCTGAGGACTCATAATCTCTAAGCTGACAGGATGAAATTGAATCTGGTTAGACCACTCCTAGGTGTATGATCTTATGCAAGTGATTGAAACTTTCAGAGAATGTACTTTCTCATTTGTTAAATCTTCGATTACATAACCAGTATATAAAAATTATTGTCAACATGAATAATGCATATAAAGTGCCTGGCATATGATATGCTCAACAGAGTGTTCATTCAGGTATTATTGGTATTTTTGGCATCTGATGCCATCTTCTTGCTCACCCTCTCTGGGACCATCCTACTTGAAGTCTGTATCCTATATTCATTCATTCAGTGGCTGCCTGAATGCCTGAGCAGCAGGCATTTGGATTTGACCCTGTGTCTTCACCACCGTGGATCACACTTTGGCACAGCACACAGTTTCCTCAGGAGCTTTGTTTCTACTTGCACACCAGGAACCCCCCACCCTCCACTTTCCTGGGCATCCTATCTAATAAAGATGGAATATGCAAATCGACTGTCACTCCACAACAAAAGATGGCGGCGCCCACAGCCAATAAGGAGGGAATATGCAAATTGACATGACAAAGATGTTGTGGCCGGGCCGCTTGCGTCGTCGCCACAGCGACAAAGCAGGTGTATCGCCCTGCCCCAGCCACTCAGGGCCTCTGGGCAGCATGTACACAGGCACCGAGCGGCCGGGGCAGGATGGGACGCCTGCTATGGGGGGAGGGGGAGGCAGGGGCGAGGGGTGGAGGGAGCTACAGGAGGGCAGCAGGGCCAGAGTGAAGGTGGCTCCAGCTGGAGTGAAGGCCTAGATTCCAGGTGATGGAGGGAAGCCGGTGACGGCAGTCAGGGGAAAGCAGGCCTATTCTTGCATGAATCTTCATGCATTGGGCCTCTAGTAAACCAATAAAACTAGAAAATAGCAATGTGAGGAGAAAAGGTTCATAATATATCCTTAACTAAATACAGAGCCAGAATTCCTGTAATTATGGCTAATAAGATTATTCTTACACGGTTTTATTTGGGATACCATAAATATGTTAAATTATTAGCACCTCACCTAGGATTTATCACTCTACCATAGATGATGTAATCATTATGTATCTAATGCTACCACTTAGTTTTGTCACATCTAATAAGTCAATTAACCTCCCTCAGCCTCAATTTACTCATAAAATGAGGGAGTTAGACTACAGTCTCTATGATTCTTGCTACTTCCAAAAAAATGTGTTAGTATAAATATCTTGACTATAAAGTATTATTCTCATCTCAATTTGGAATATATCCAATTTGAATATATATCTTTGAAGCTAATATGTGGGGACGGAGAAGTTATTCAAAGGAAAACAACGTGGCTTTCTTTTTCGTGAAATTTGTCTTTTGTCTCCACTGTCATCATACTCTCCCTATGGCAGGTGTTCAAAGAATATTATTTGTTTTTTTTAAATGCCGACCCAATAAGGACAATTTAAATTGGTCCTACGGATGCAATGACAGGATCTTGAAGCATCCTGGTAAGGAGATGAAGACTAGACTTGCTCACCCTATAGGACAGGTGCAAAGGCAAATCTAGCTTAACAAAGAGAAATGAATGTATTATCCTGAACATATGCTCAAGTTTGGGCATGAGAATTGCAGGCAGTTTTTCCAGGCAACAGAGGTCAGACAAAACAGATCCAGAGACATAGAAGCATGGAACAGATTGTTAAATCTCAGAGGGAAGGGAGGTAGGTGGGAAGAAATTAACCCAAGAACTTGTATGTATCTATGCATAACCCATAGACACAGACAACAGTGTGGTGAAGGCTGGGGGTGGGGGCAGGCTAGAAGGAGTCAATGTGGAAAAAAAAGGGGACATATGTAATACTTTCAACAATAAAGTTTAAAAATAAAATAAAATGGGAGAAAAAAGACAATGAATCAATATTCTGGGAGGTGTCTGGGGCAGAACAAAGAAATGTCTAGAAGTAGACCTCATGACAAGATTATGGTAGGTAGGCGGATACCATGTGAAAACTGATTATTATGACCTATAAAAAAAGTTGGAAGTAAGGACTTATAGAGACTCCCTATCTTAATTTTTCAATGGCTTCCCATTGAAACCATAAACAAAGAATAAAACCCAGTCTTTGCAATGACCCTGCATGCTGTGACCTTGCCAAACCTCCACTGCTCCTCCACTACCCTCACTAGCTCATGGCTGCAGTTCCACTGGCCTTCCTGTGTAAGTTGGACACAAGAAACACACTTCATGCCCAAAGCTCTTGTGCTTGGTTGTCCCTTTGCCTGGAAGACTCTTGTTCCAGACTTTCCTGTTTTCCACATTCATTTCTTTCAACTATTGGCCGAAACATCAGTTCTTCAGACAGGTCTTTTCTTACCACCCATTTATAAACAACACTCCCGTTTCTGTCTCCTTACTAGAATTTATGCCTGTCTCTATTAGATATCAGATTGAATACTCCCTTGTTTATCTTTTTATCTTCCCCAATAGTATACATTCTGCATGGACTTGAGTTGTGCCCATTATTGTGCAAAGAACAATGTGTGGAGCACACTAGAGGTACACATAATTACCAAACGAATGCATGGATTAATTCTACTATAACTATTCTGTCTCCTGTACACTTTTTGTAGCATTTATAGCTGTATCCCCAAATTTAGCAGATCAATCTGCAAGAACAGAAGTTTCTTCTCTGCTTATGGCTACCTCCCCAGTGTCTAGAACAGTGGCTGACACATGAGAGTTGCTCAATAAATAATCTTAAATATTGTTCACCATGAAAATGAAAAAAAGTCCCTGCTCTATAGTTGCAAGAAAGGAAATGAATGATTGTTCTTTGATTATAGTAACAGGTAACACCAGAACCTATTTTAAACCCAACCCAATCAATGACAACTTTCCATGAATAGTAAGCACACTTCGGGAAGCCCCTATACACACTAGAACAGTACCTTCTTCAAGTACTGCTCTCACTTGCTTAGCAGGCGAAGAATTCAGCTTTTGGTTTCAGATATTGAGTGGTGGCCTCCTTTCTTTGGAAAAAAAGATGATGGTGCTTGGACATAATGGCAAAATATACAAAGCATTTGTTATATCCTAGACAGATGCTAACTCATGTTACCCAAGGTCATACAACTAATATATAGTAGAGTTGGCATTTAATTATTATTAAATGTAATTATTATGGTTTCAGAGTCTGTGTTCTGAGCATCTATAGTCTATGGTCTTTGTAAGAAAATGGAAACACACTATCGGTATTGATTTAGTAGCACGGTTCATCCTGATGATGAGCCTCCTGACCTGTGCAAACGCTTTTCAAAGAATTGCCTCTGACAGCCTTGGGGTGACTTTCAAGCAGAGGCATCAGGTTAGGCCTCGGTGAAATGGTGCAAGTGGTGAGGTTCGTGAGAGACTTGCCTTCTTGCTTTTAATATTCAGAGTGATGAGCACTTAGAATAGCTGCCCTTGTGATTTATCTATGCATTTATTGGGTACTGAACCTGGGTTTTCCAGAAATTCCTCCACTGGGCTACTGAATGGCTGTCAGGTAGTAATGGCTCTCGATTACTAACTTATTCAGACAAGTCATTGAGATGGAAAACACCACAATTTATGCACAAGTATTCTTTGTAGTAGCACCTGTCTCTAAAGATAAAGCTAAGCCAGAAAGCATAAAACTTACCATCACCCAAGTCTTAGAATCCTTAGAGTTTAGAGTGACTGGTCCACTAGCAGAATAACTAAGGAAAGCTAAACATGTTTTATGGAACTTAGATTATGTTTGAAGTTAATTTTCTGAGTATATTTCATCAGATTTTTTTTTCTTCTGCAGAGAAGAGTTCTGTAAAAAAAAAAAAAGCCATTTCATCTCTCTGGGGCTCAGTTTACTTCTCTGAAAATGGTCGATTGGGGGCTGGTAATGGCTAAAGGATGTTCTATTCTACAAAGACTTGATAAATCAGAAATCTAATCATGTTAATTATAGATGTATCTTTTTCTTTTTTCTCCTCCCTCATTTTTTGGGGACTCATTATCATAGCTGTATTTTTATGTAGACCACCTCTACACATAACTAGAAGTAAAACACAACAGTCAAGTTAAAAAAAACACACCAAAACACAACAACGTATATTTTTATAGAGATAGTCTATAGGAAATGTTTATATTAGACAAGGCTTTTCTTTACTGTGTACACTTTATCCTAATTTTGAATACTTATCTTCTGAATGCCATTTGGATCAGTGCCACTATGAAGATCCTAGAACTACTCCAGATTCTATCACTTATGTCTGCTTGTGATCTTGAGCAAGTTATTAATCTCTCAGAACCTCCCGTTTATCATCTGTAAAATGGAAGTAACACCTCTTGTCGTGCATAGCTGATACAATCATTCCAGGGCATGGCACATGCAACACTCCTTTTACCCCATTGGTCCTATAGTAGTTTCTCAACTAAGGTAAATTCTCCTCTCGTTCTTGTGCTCTGTGTCCTTTCTTGCTTTATACCCCTTAAAAAGACTGGAGAAAGTATTTTCTGGTGATGACCATCCTGATTAAGCCTAAAATCCCATTGAGGCTTCTGTTATGCTTTAAATCAAGGCTGGATACTCTTACTCCACAATCCTATTCTAATATTGATCATCGTATTACATTTGTTCATCCATGCTGTAATTAATCATCCCCATGAATCTCAGACCCTTTCACAATTAAGGTCCTTCCTGGATTCAGTGTCTCATCTTTACACAGTATGGCACATAGTGGCACTGATCCAAATGGCATTCAGCATCTTATGTAGATTTTTCTATTTTCTCCAAAATCACCAGCCCTTCTCTGTCCCATCTATTTCTATCAGTTCTACCTGTCATCCAGAAGCAAACCAGATACAAACTGGGTTCAGTCTGAGTCTACTTTCTTCTCAGTTTTTACCCCAGAGCTCAACTAAAGACTATACTTGATTTGATGAAATTATATTGCAGACTCATTTAGGTTACAAGATTTGCCTATTTATAAGAAGATAGAGGTTTTATGATTTTTATGATATATTTAGAATAGTACCATTAGTATGTCAGTATGAGCATTTATGCTTATTAAACAACTAGAGGCCTGGTGCACAACATTTGTCACTGGGGTGGAGGGTCCCTCAGCCTGGCCTGCGCCCTCTCGCAGTCTGGGACCCCTCAGGGGATGTCAGCCTGCCGGAGTGCCACTCAGCCAGAAGCCGAGGTTGCTGCTCCTTAGCACTGCCTTGGAGGTGGAGAAGGCTCCTGCCACCACCTCTTTGCTCTCCCTCAGTGAGCCCACTGGTGAGCCTGGCTTCTGGCTGAGTGCACTGACCACCAGGGGGCAGCTCCTGTGGTGAACGTCTGCCCCCTGGTGGTCAGTGCGTGTCATAGCAACTGGTCGTTCAGAGGTTCGATCAATTTGCATATTAGCCTTTTATTATATAGGATGTCAGTGATTGACAGTGTTTCACATATAGGATGTGTCCAGAAAGGATTGTAGAAAGAGTTAATGGAAAATTGACCTAAAACTTTCTCCCCTTTACCAAATTATTTTCTACAGCCACTGTGCTGTAAGGTATAGACAATTAAAGTTACAGTAGAGAATACAGAGTCTGATGGCCTGAGTTTGAATTTCAGCTCTATGACTTACTGGTTGAGTAACTGTGAGCCAAGTTACTTAGCCTGCATAGGTCTAAGTTTTCTCATCTCTAAACTCAGAATGATAGTACCTACTCCAGAGAAACGTAGTGAAGGTTAAATAAGATGTTGCTATACTAATACTAATACTGAACTATATTTAACACTTTAATAGACAGTGTAATAATATACTGGGCTTAACACACCTCATATATGGGTAATCTTCAATAAAGCAAGACATTAATATTATTTCTTATTAATTCATTTTATGAATTTAAAAATAAGGATTATAAAGACCAAGTATAGCCCCAAATCACATGATTATTAAGAGACAAAGCTGTAATGAGAATCTAAGCAAAAATAACTGGATTCTCTGCATGTAATCTCTGAACATACTAAATCCACTTCTTTCAATAGTCCCTTTGCCCTGTTTTAGGCATTAATGTTCTTGAAAGAAAGGAAATGTTAACTATAGAAAACACTAAATAAATGCAAATCATATATTATCTTTATTCCATTCCTAGATAATGTAAAAGACAATATACATACATTTTCTAAGTACCATTAGTATGTCAGTATGAGCATTTATGCTTATTAATATCGCCATAATTATTTTTATATTTCTTAAGCATTACAGTTTAGAAAGACTTTCAGATGGTTCAAATACACAGCAGCTTTCACATCCATTGTATTTGGGGCAGTAGGGTTATGGGAGAATTAAAAGAGAGTCTACTTTATTATTTTCAGTAAAGCTTTTTGAGATCATATAACAGCTCCCTTCCAGTCATCTCCAGTCCCATGGTCCTCATTAAACATCATGGAATAGGCCTGACTGGTGTGGCTCAGTTGGCCTGGTATCACCCCATGCACCGAGAGGTCATAGGTTAGATTTCCTGTCAGGGCACATGCCCCAGTTGCAGGCTCAATCCCCAGTAGGGGTTGTGCAGGAGGCAGCAGATCTATGTTTTTCATTCATTAATGTTTCATTCTCTCTCTCTCTCTCTCTCTCTCTTCCCCTCTTCCTTTCCCTCCATCTGTAAAGTAAATAAAAACATTTCATAAAATAAATAAAAATAAGCATAATGTAATGGACACAGTACTGTTTTCCAGTTGGCCCAATTTATTTACAGACTCAACACTTCCACACTTATGTCAATGGAACAGGAGAATTAAGAAATTGGGTTCCAAAATCCATCTCCGTATATATGGATGATACCTTGTTTAGAACGCTCCAGGAAGCTTGCATTATAGTATTATAAGATATCTTCTAAATAAAGTGAGCTAAATAAATACAAAGTAATTGTAATGCATAATGTATAAAGGACTTAGATTATCAGTTGATTTCATTTTGTCTTTTTTATCAAAAGCAAATGCCAATAAAAGTGATTCTTTTTCAAGTCATGGGTATTATTGTACTTTTGTAAATTTTTGCCTTTTACCATGATTAGTAGTAAGGAGAAGGATGGTTCTTTCTTAATTCAGTAACTATTTCAGCATGATTTAAACCATACTTGGATGAAAAGTAGATATTTTTACAGCCCAGTGTTGCATATAGAAATAATAAATAGCTTTGCTATTAAAATTTTCATTCAATTTTTCCCCGGAATGCGTTAACCAAACACCACTTTCATTTTTATAGCTGGAAAAGCAGCAATTTACTGTTGCGAGGTTTTAGTATTCCAAACCAGCATAACTCTGAAGCTTCCTACACCCCTCACTAGGCAGAAGGAGCCTGGGAATTCAAAGCACAGGCATCACACATTACCTTCAAAACTTTGCTCAAGTTCAAACTGTCATTTGCATTCATATTGACCTGCTAAGATTACTTTTCTTAAAAAGAAAACAGATTGAAGTTTAACTAAATTACAACAAAAATAAACACACAAAAAACAACCAAAGAACAAACCACCAAAAACCCAAAACAACTGAACTTTGAAATGTTATTAAACTATAGCATGATGCGTTTATTCGTTATTGGAGCCCCATGTAAGTTTTGACAAACTATAGCACAAGGATGCCTCAAATAGCAGCCCCAAATGTCAAATCCTAGAGCTGTAGGAAAGGACATTTTTCTATTCTCTTGAAATACAATGAAAATCTTTCTGAGATATGATGAATTATCCCACAATGGGGTAGGAGGAGAGATTAGTCCAATAGCTGCACTCCATATCAACTCCAAAATAGGCCATTGATACCTATTTCATAAGAAAGGGTATGTGTTATATAAGTCATCAAGCTTTCATTGTCTGATTTTTCCTAGACTTTTTTTTAAATGGAAAATTCCATGGAGATTGTCAAGTCCAGTTTTCTCATTGTAGACTCTAAAGAAGTACAGTGGCTTACTGAGCTTAGAAAGTAAGAGAGTGGCAGAAGGGGGGTAAGAATCTGTACTCCTACTACTGTTTTTATTTTCTCATGTTTAACTCTGCTACTTTTTGTTTAGGCATATATGCCATGGATCTGTGTGTAGCATTATGTGTTTATGCAGATCAGACCTAATCTAGAACAAAAGGAACCTGGACATCCAGGACCCCCTTCTCAGTCTTCTGCAAAGATGGGAGTTCAGACCTAGCTGGTTTGGCTCAGTAGGTTGAGCATTAGCCCACAGACTGAAGGGTCCCGGGTTCGATTCTGGCCAAGAGCACATACCTCGGTTGCAGACTCTACCCTGGCCCTGGTGGGGGTGCATGCAGGAGGCAACCAATCAACGTGTCTCTCTCACATCAATGTTTCTCTCTCTCTGTTTTTCCCCTTCCCTTCCACTCTCTCTAAAAATAAATGGAAAAAATATCCTTGAGTGAGGATTAATAACCACCACCACAACAATAACAAAAAAAGCAGGGGAGCTCAAAGTACTCAAAGATAAGCAAACAAAAATTTCAGACTTCAAAGCTATTAAATTATTTTGAACTGCATTTGTTCTATACATATTTAGATAATAACTACATTTTGTAAACATAGTGTTGTATATTCGAATGATAACTACACTGCAAGACAATGTTAAGTTTAGATGCAAAATGTTTAATTGTTTAGAAAAAAAAATTTCAAAGCCACTCTTATAGGGCTTTAATCTAGGTCCAAATTTTCCTACTTAATAACCAAATTTCTTTACTAGGACACTTGAGCAGACAAATAAGTAAGGTGAAAGAAATTATTATCCACAACTTAGATATGTAAGATGGTGGGGGAAGAAGGGAAGGTCTATGGGAAAAGAAATCCGAATAGAACGAGCATCAGAGTCTGTTTTTAAGAAAAGCTTTGGAAAAACTATGAGGCTGCTATTTTGATAGGAAATGTTTATCCTTTTCATTCATTACAATCAGGCTACAACTTATAGTTGTGCGCATTCGCATTTACAGATTCAAACTATGTACAATGAACTACAACAGTTTAGTCTGTCCCTTTGCTTTGAATCCCCAGTAAGCAAAGCACGTGGCCAACTTTAATCTAGTTTTGAAGGTTTTCTGATGCGAGCGTTCACTGTGGAAATGAGTCTTACCCAAACTTCAAGACGGAAAGCACTTTGCTCTCTGTCTCTGTCAGCATTTACACATTAAACATAATTTCTCCTTAAATTGATTATCAACATTGCATCCTATAAAGACACTTTCTAAAAACACTGTAAACCAGCTATGCATTGATGTTGAAGTTTCTAAGAGAGAACGCATTCTCTCCATAGCATTATTAGTACGACACTGGCCTGGAAATTGCTGATATAGTAAACTATAGAACACAAGCTAGAAACTGTTCATACAAATCAGTACAGTTTGAAGGACAAGTAATAAGAAAAAGGAAAAAAGAAAACATCATAAAGGTTAGTAGCCTTTAGAGGAGGGAAACCCACGCTCTCATTGGAGAGTAAATATTTTTGCTCCTGAAACAAAACCAATACTAGAGTAGGTTTCATCACAAAACCCAGAATAAAAGCCCTCACAAAAGAGTTTAAAGGATGACCACATGGCGTCCATGAAATTAGATAAATCAACTCCCTCCGCGTAGCTGGGGATACTGACTCGACTCCATGTACCTGTCGTCTCAGAAAATAAACCTTGGTACATTGACACGGGAGGTCCTACTCCCATCTGCCAGGTAAAATGACACTCACGGATCAACAGAGACGCCAAACCAAGTTTCTGGTGTCATGACAATGCATGAGATAACATTTTTAAAGAGTAGTCACCACTTCCAGAATTTATTTTTCCCCTCTTTTTAGAACTACAAATATTTTCATCTAACAAGGCTACCCAAAGCATTCTGCAAACTTAACACTACTTTAAACCAACCCTGCCTCCCACCATCCCTCCCCACAGTGAGTTACAGAGGTAGGTTCCTGGTAACCTACATTGGAGTGGCACACTTACTATAATTTGCTGTTTGCTATGTGTAAATGCAGTCTTATTCATGCCCCATGTGGCAGTCCGCCTCTGCGGGGCTGCATTAGTTGTGGATGTAAAACATTTATAACATATGCATTTGCATTTTTACTCAAGTTTCACATTTAAAGCAAGAAGAACAGCAAAGCATCACCACGCCAAACATCACCTAGGGGTGCGTTTAAAAATTGCTCTGACAACTTCAGAGAAACAATCACTGGCTGTATGCAGACGCACTCCCGAGTGTGTTCGGAGCAGTCACAAAGCAAGAATCTTAATTTACTCAGATTTTCCAAGAAGCCTTTAATTCGGGAGCAGATACAGGCAAGCACACATCGTGTGTTTTTAAAGCAAAAGATGATTGTTAAGGAGAATAAGAGAATGAGCCTGTGACAAACATAAACAGCAACACTGGAAACAAAACAATTTGCTATTTGGATTCTATGCTAAGGTTAGTCTCATGAGTTGGGGACTCTGCCCCATAAACTCTCCACGGGGATGTAACGGAAGTAATATTATCAATACGTCTCAAGACAACCTTATACAAAGCCTGTCATTCTTAGGCTCCAATCTGAAACCACAGACATTATAATAAATGTATATCCATTTCCATTTGATGAATGCATTTGCATAGCAACAAACAGATGAACCTCACAGCATATCCACGCAAAATGTGCTGGTACAATAAAAGTGGGGGGAAATAAAATAACCTAACATCAGTATGAATTAAATGCCCTCAATATAAGCAGACACACCAGTTAAAAACCTTTCATTTCCTCAGTTTTGGTTCTAACATTTCAATTTAAAGTGTTGCTTATAGTTTTAACATTCTTTTGCTGTGAAAACATTGAAACTTACAAAAAGTTTATCTTATTCATCGTTTCTACATTGAACAACTTGCCTCTCTTTAGTCCCTCCCAGAGTTACATTTCTCGGATTTCCTTTCAGGCGCCTTAAGAAATTTTTATTGCAAAACAGAAAATTTTTAGAAGTCACTAAAAAGCACTCCCTTACCTTCTAAACCTGCTTCAATCAGCCCAAACTGTTCCAATAATTTAACAAAAAGCACAATGACGATCAGAACTGCTATCATTTCAAGCCCTTCCAAGTTCATGGTCAGCTAGGTCATGGTCCGATAGCAGCCAGTGAGAAGTGCCTGTCTGCCTGGCTTTCTTTGTAAAGCCATTAAACTACATTAAGAGGCTACTGCCAGAGGGATAGGGGAGGAGGAGAGCCGGAGAGCAGAGAGAGAGCAGAGAGAGAGAGGAGAGAGAGAGAGAGAGAGAGAGAGAGAGAGAGAGAGAAAGAAAAGAGGTGATGAGATGGAGAGGCTGAGAGAAAAGGCGTGAATGAGAGAAAATGCATTCATCCTGTCTACAGTAGCAGAGGCCAGAAGTAGCAGCCGGATAGTCAGCCTGTCGGAATTATTTGCTTGCTGGGGGTTGTCACTCTTACAAAGAGAGACAGCCACGCATGAAGTAACACGCAGATCACCCGAAGACCCGGAGGTCACCAGAAGGTCTCCAGGAAACAGGACGTGTGGCAGTGATGGCTGGGTGGCCCCCGGTCCAGCGAGCCCCTGCCCGTGCTGCTGGTGGCTTTGTTGAGCTGCTCAGTTGCCTTGGAAACGGAAACTAACCAAGGCTGGACTCCTGCTGCAGACAGGGACCAGAGCATGGGTCTTGGAATAAACCTGAAAACGCCGAGGGGCGGAGTATCAGCTTGAATTCAGCTGCTTCAGAAACACTGGTTACTAGTCAGGAAAAGCGAACTGTGTATTTTGTCCCCACTAGGTGAGCAGAGAGAGACATAAATGAGGCTTAAGGGAGTCGTGCATACTGACCTTCTTCTTTTCAACGAGTTGCCTTATCCTAGGGCACAGTCATTGCGAACTAATATTCTGGTTTGAAGAGTTATTATCGTACAGTTTCAAAGGACAGGTATAATACACTAATAAGGATTCTTAATATTTGTACAACTTAGAAGCTTAGGCATTAGTTCATTTCCATTCCATACACCAAAATATATACTTTCTTTTTATAGTGTGTACCTCCTATGCTTTCAAAAAAAATGTTTGATTTAAGTAAATTTGGAGCCAGAGAAAATTTTTGAAGGAAAAAAAGTATCAAAAACAAAACTTTGTTTGGAGTTTCTGTCTCTATTTTGCACAATCATTCACACACACACCCCTCATTACTGCCCAAATAGATCAGGTCCACATTAAAATCCAGAATTAAAAAAAAAGTCTTACAAAGCATCTCAGAAAGCCAATTCAAGTGTCTAATTTCATGGATGAGCAAACTGAGGACCAAGAAAGAGGGAGAATGACCAGGCAAAGGCAGTGCAGGCTACAATGCAGGCATCCCTAATGTGTCGGCTTGGCTTTCGAGGTAGGGCAGTGTAATGTTTCTGAGTATGACTCCAGAGCTAGGAGGCCTGGATTCAGGTCTAGGACTTCTTATGAGCTGTCTGACCTTGGGAAAGTTACTCAGCATCTCCATGACTTAATGTCCTCATCCGTAAAAGGGGCATGATAAGAGCACTTAGCTCATTGGACTGTTGAGGTAATTGAGTAACACTTTCAGAACAGAATGAGTGCTCACTAATAGCTTTTTTTTCTTCACCTGAGGATATGTTTTAAAGAGGGGAAGGAAGAGAGGGAGAGAGAGAAACACTGATGTGAGAGAAAAATTCCATTGTTTGCCTTCCATAGGGGCCCCAACAGGGGATTGAAGCAACAAGCTAGGTATGTGCCTTGACCAGGAATCAAACCACAGCCTTTTGGTATATGAGATGACGCTCCAACCAACTAAGCAACCCAGCCAGGTCTAGCTCTCGTGTTTTTACAAGTCTCTCTGTGCTGTATTGATTCCACACAGAGTTACCAGAGTAATTATTCTGCGATGCAGCTCTCATATTGTCATTCCCTTAATCAAAAACTTTCCATGGCTCCCTATGTCCCTACTGAATAAAATCAAAGTCCCTTTCAGCAAGTATCCTAGTTTCTCCATCATCTGACGTCAGCTTGAGGGTTGTGCCTCATCGGCCCTACTTCTGTCCATGCACTCTATCTGACAGCTCAGCTTCCTTCCCACAAACTCATTCCTTACCTTGTGTATCCCCAGGCACTGTTCAAAGCCCTGCATCTACTTGAAAAAGTCTTTCCACATCATATCAGCTTCATAAGTTTCTAAAATGTGTTCATGAAACTTCTCCAAGCAGAATTGGAGAAAAATATCTCCTTTTTTAAATAGTAATTTTTTTTCTCTTATGATACATTATGTTAAAGCTACTTGGGTACAATTATTCACACTTAAGGATAATATTCTAGAAGGCAGAAAGCATGGCTTCCTTTCTTTTATGTTCTCCACGTGCCTCCATGGAGGGCACATTATACTTCGCAGATCTATGGTATACACACTTGTTGGATAACAAGTCACTGTTAATTAAGTAATTACCACATACCAGATGTTTTACGTACATTGCTTTTCCTTTAGGCCTCTCTGAAAGTCGGTATAATTAGGTAAGATTTACAGGGAAACACTAAGCCTCAGAGAGTTTAACAAGTAACCTCAAGTTCCTGCTGCTGGTGAGTGAGTGATGGGATCAAAATCAAACACCTGTTCAACTCAAAACCCATTTTTCTTCCCATTAATCCACACAGCTTAAATGAAATTAAATCTCCAAACACTGGCATAAATGCTTATCAGTCCAGGGATGAAGTTTATGACCAAAATGATCCTCCCAAACTGCTTTGTGACATTCTAATTAATCCATTAACCCCTGTAACTTTACAACATGAGAAAATTCCAAACTAGTAGTTAATTAAATTCATGGATCTCCTGCCCGCTTACTCACAAGATTATTAATGCCTAAATGCACATCAACCTCTGGTCTCCAGAAGAGATTCTTTTTGTTTTTCTACTCTAAGGGAGTCCTTGAACTTGCCCCATAAATGAAAGTCAATGATCGGTCCTTTGTATTCACATTTAAAATTGATGTCATAGCAACCAAAGCAAAAATAAACAAGTTGGACTACATCAAACCAAGAAGCTTCTGCTGAGCTAAGGAAACAGTCAACAAAATAAAACTGCAGTCTATAGAATGAGATAAAATATTTTCAAATTATACATCTGATTAGAGGTTAATATCCAAAATATATAAGGAAGTCATGCAAGTCCATAGCACAAAATCAAGTAACTTGATTTAAAAATGGTCAAAGGTCATGAATAAACTTTTTCCAAGAAGACAGAAAAAGGGCCAACATGTATATGAAAAGTTCAACATCATTAATCACCAGGGAAATGTAAATCAAAATTACAATGAGATATCACCTCATACCTATTAAAATTGCTACATGACAAAAGATGATTTGACTTTGGGTTGTGGGCACACAATGCAATTATGAAGATCATACATCATAGAATTGTACACTTGAAACCTACTTAATCTTATTAACCAATGTCATCCCAAAAAATTTAATAAAAAAGATAAAAGATAAATGTTGGGGAGAATGTAGATGAGAGGAAACTTTTATGAACTGTCAGTGAGAATCTAAATTAGTGCCACCATTATGGAAAACAGTGTGAAGTTTCCTCAAAAATTTTTAAATAGAATTACCTTATAATTCAGCAAACCCTCTTCTGGGTATATATCCAAAAAGGACATGAGACCCATACTTCAAAGAGATATGTGCCCTTTTATGTTTATTACATCATTACTCACAATAGTAAAGGTATGGAAACAACCTGTTGATGGGTGAATGAAGAAAGAAACACACACACACACACACACACACACACACACACACACACACTAGAATATTATTCAGCCTTTAAAAAGAAGGTGATCCTGCCCTAGCTGGTTTGGCTCAGTGGATAGAACATTGGCCTGCAGACTCAAGGGTTTGATTCCAGTCAAGGACACATGCCTGGGTAGTGAGCTCAATCCCCAGTAGGGGGCGTGTAGGAGGCAACTGATCAATGATTCTCTCTCATCATTGATGTTTCTCTCTCCTTCTCTCTCTTCCTCTCTGCAATCAATAAAAAATATATTTTTTAAAAAGAAAGTGATCCTGCCACTTGTGACAATATGGATGAACCTGCAGGGCATAATGCTAAGGGAAATAAGCCAGACACAAAGAGAAAAATATTGCATGATCTCACTTATATGTCAAATCTAAAAAAAAGTTAAATTCATAGATGCAGAGAGTAGAATGGTGGTTTAAAATGGAGAAATGTTGGTCAAAGTCTGCAAAGCTGTGGTTATGTAGGATGAATAAGTTCTAGAGATTTAAAATGGAACATGCTGACTGTCGTCAATAATATGATAGCGTATGCTTGAAATTTGCTAAGATAGATTTCTGGTGCTCTCATGACCAAAAAAAGGTAACTATGTGAGGGGATGGATATGTTAATTAGCTTGTATACAGTAAACATTTCACTATGTAAATACATATAAAGTATACTGTGCACAATTTTTATTAAAACAAATTTGATGTTGCTGTTTGAGGACTGGATGTAGGCATGTTGCTACCGAAAAGCCCAGAGTGAGGTCTTTCCACTGCGTCTGCGTGTTACACTATGGGTTCCCTTGGAGCTGAACGGTCCTTCCCAGGGCCTGAGGGGCTTCCTTTCTGATGGTTTACCTTCCTAGCTTAGGCCTTTTCCCTTGTTGTTCCCTTTATTGGGAGGCTTATTTCCAGATCACTCATTTCCTAAAATCAATAAGTGATTTTAGGTCGGTCTCGGCTCCAAAATCCCCATCACAGCGAGGCCGTTGCTCACTGCACTGTGTCGAACACCACGCCTTCCCGGGACCCTGGAGTCACCACCCCTCTGAGCAAGTGCCACTTTCCTCCAAAGCACTTGTCACCACCCGGCATGTAGATTTATTGACTCATTTGTCTGATATCTTCTCCTGTTAGAATATAACCTCCTGCCTATGAAAACAAAGATTTTTACCTATATTGTTCACTGGGATAGCCTTGAACTTAGAATAGTGCCTGGCACATAAAAGGCAGTGACTAGCAATTACATGAAAATGAAACTGATACTGTCACCTAGCCTACAAAGCCACCTGCTCTCTCACCCATCTGCCAGGACCTCGCTCCTTGTTATCTAAAGTGCCCCGTCTGCCTGTGGACCCTGGTGTGGTCTCTGCTCCCTTTCTTAGGAGGCCTGTGCTGAGGAAGCCAGCACAGCAGCACAGGTGATCCTGACACCTCTCTTTAAGGTGAGCCCTGAGCGCTCCCCACTGGAACGTGGTGGCCATATTCTTCTCTCAGAGTTTAATGTGAGTGTAATTTGTAGTTGCTAATGATGCCACCAAGAAAAGCAACACAAGGCATCAGGCGGGTCTCCCTGTCCAAAATACCTGAACACCACTGGTGAGGAGGATGAGAAGGACCATGGAGAACACCCATGCCTACCCTTTGATTTTCCTCTGAAAGACCATTGCAGTCTAAATAGGCAGAGTGGCTTTGTCAATAATGCTTAGCTTTCAGCCATAGTTTAGAATCAAATTAAAGCATTAATCTGATGTTTTTCCACCCTATAGACCCTGGCATTCCTTTAAAAAGACAAATACTAGAGTGACTGATAGAAAGAAGAGACTGGATCTCTGACCTCCTTCAGGTTACTTGAACTTCCTAAACCTCCGTTTGCTGGTTTTCAAAATGGGGCCACTATACCTTCCTGAGAGTGTTGTGAGGATTATGTGCTATAGCATTTGTAAATGATACCTGGGCTTCCCAGAGTACATATTTCGCCAAGCATTGGGCTAAGGACACCAGCTGTCCCAACATCACAGCCACTCTTTGAAGAAGGTAAAGATTTACATTCTCATTTTACAGATGAAAAAATGGTGGCTTGGGAAGAGTTTGTAAATTACCCATGTCCCAAAGCATCAGTTAGCTGCACACTGACTGCCAGGGAAATTCTCGTGTGAAGGACTTAACAGTGGCTGGATTGCCAGGTGTTACTGTTTAAAAGATGGTCCAGCCTGGCCAGTGTGGCTCAGTGATTGAGTATCCACCTATAAACCAGGAGGTCACAGTTTGATTCCCAGTCTGGGCAAATGCCTGAGTCGTGGGCTTGATTCCCAGTAGAGAGTGTGCAAGAGGCAGCTTATCAATGATTCTCTTTCATCATTGATGTTTCTATCTCTCTCTCCCTTTCCCTTCCTCTCCAAAATCAATCTATATATATAAAAGCCTAAGCAGCCAGCTGATCATTCTGACCGGCCTACCAGCCAACTGCCTGGTAGCTATGCTATGATACCACTGACCACCAGGGAGCAGACAGTCAATGCAGGAGCAGAAACCACAGGCATGGAAACAGACTGATGAATCTCAAAGGGAATTGGGGGGGGGGGGGTAAGGGTGAAAAGACATTAACCAAAGATCTTATATGCACACTAGAGGCCCATTGCATGGATTCTTGTACCAGTGGGATTCCTCGGCCTGGCCTTTGGGGATCAGGCCGAAACTGGCTCTCTGACATCCTCCAAGGGGTCCCGGATTGCGAGAGGCTGCAGACAAGGCCGAGGGACCCCACCAGTGCACAAATGCATGCACCGAGCCTCTAGTAAAATATATATATATAAATAAAATTTAAAAAATTAAAGAAGGTCCAACCAAGTAACTTTGGGGAGTCACCTAGGTTCTGCAGTCACATAAGTCTTTCTTGGCCTGTCTCCAGAAAAATGAACACTTCCAATCACAGACACTCTTACTCTTGCATTTTAGAGCATATTACTAAAGTAAAGCTTATTCAAAATCACCAGTTACTGGCAGGAGTAAGCCCATTTCTACTTTGTTTTCAGCAATATGGCTTTTGGAAGAAAAAAAACAGTGTTTTCTTCTAAAATAAGAGGTGAGGCTGCCCTTTGATGAGCTGAGACAGGGTGCAAAGAGATTCTAGCTATTCATGTCTTTTTGATTCCAGATCGGTCATGGCATTAAAGGGGGTGAGGAAGGTGAAGGGGATGGGCTAGAGAGCTCTCTCATCCCTCAGTCTCAGAGCCTTAATTAGTTGGTCTGGTCTAAAATAAAAACCAACTAAAATTACATTTATTTATTTCTGATTATTTTTCATTTATTCCTTTGTTAGATTGGTGGTCCAGGTTCTATACAAGGTGGTATGGGTGATAAAAATCCTATCTCAAGGATTTATAAAGCTTAAAATCTGTTAAAACATTTTGATGATAACAGCTAATATTTGTAGGATAATTATTGGTTGACAGATTAGTGAACTAAGAATATTTGTATTCTTTTATTGCATCCTGCCATAAGCCCTATGACACAGGCACCATTATCAGTCTCATCAGCCGCCTATGCATTGAACAAGGGGAAATTGAAGAACTGAGGGTTAGTGGACTGACCACACCTGAAAATATCCAAGCCAAGATGTAAACTCAGGTCTGACTCTATAGGTCTTGATCAGATAGTGCTTTACATATAATTGCAAACCACTGCCATCCATAGCAACATCTGCCAAAAAAAGCCTTTGAGGGAGCATGGAAAATACCATGAGAGTGGGAGATCCCACTCAGGCTGAGCGGCAGTGGAAAGTAGGAGAATGGAACCATACATATTTAGTGGCAATTTTTTTTTTTCATAGCAAGAGCAGTGTGCATTACATGACCAGTGGAAAATAAGACTAGTCTAGCCAGAGAATTCTGCCAGCACCTGGAAAACACTCAAACTCAGCCCTATCACTGGCCCTGAAGCCCCCATGAAGTCTCTTCCCTCCATCTCTCATTCTGACACAAAATGAGCATCAGGTGCCTGCCTCTAACTCATTCCCCTCCTTTGGCAGCCACTCAATCCAAGTAGAAGACTGGCTACATCCTCTGATTGAGAAAATAGGAAGGATATTTTGGCCCTTCAAAATGAATTTCAAAATAAAACCAAGCAGTAAGGCATCAAGTGAAAAAATGTGTTTCCATAATAATGGGAAGAAATAAGGACCCACATTTATTATGCAAGTGGCAGACGATGAAGAGGCTAGGAGCATGCTTGGGTTCAAATCTTCAATCTCCTATTTCAGAG
Source organism: Myotis yumanensis (assembly GCF_028538775.1). Taxonomy (NCBI): domain Eukaryota; kingdom Metazoa; phylum Chordata; class Mammalia; order Chiroptera; family Vespertilionidae; genus Myotis; species Myotis yumanensis. Next base: position 228,790,737 of record NW_027223752.1, on the reverse strand, counting down.
CTTCATGATTTTGAGCAAATTGCTGAGATGATTCACGCAAAGCACTTAGAACAGAGGCTGTCACATTGTAAATGCTCAATAAATGGTACCTATTATTGTTATTACTTATTGAGCCCTTGCTACACATCACACACTGTTCTAATTGCTTTACATAAATTATATAGATAAATCTCTGGAACTAGTCCATTAGCTAAATACTATTATTATTCCCAGCCACCTCTTGGATAGGAAGGAGTAGGGTATCTTCAATTACATTGGGAATCTGAAGAAAACACATTGCTCACATCCACAAAGTTTACCACCATCTTCGCCACAAAGAATATAAGAAAATTCATTCACTTTAATGACTTAATTTTAAATTGCTCTTCTTATGAAAAATGCAAATCTAGGTATCCCTGTTGCAAAGGAAAGAATTTTAAATACCATTGAAATAATTTCCCTGGGCATTGGTTTTTTGAGAACATCTTAGTCACATTCCATTCTGGAACATTCACAGGGTAGGCAGACACAATGAGGTGTCAGTGTCGCTTCAGACTGTGGGCTCTACTCAGGTTCAACTGGTTTTCAGAGTCTCACGTTCAAGGACATATTCTATTGCTCCATCAGTCTCATCAGCCACCACTGAATCACACTCAACCTTCTTTGAGTAGAGCATTCCCCATGATAAGAACGCAACACTATACCAGGCTTCACCAGGCAACCTTGTCCTCAGGATGAATACCAAAGGCAACCTGCTCGGTGTGTAAAAGGAGTAAATGGAGAAACAATAGGCAGTGACTCAGAAACACTTTGAAGCTACTTCAGTGCATCCTCACAGGATTAAAGATAAATGGGGTGAGGTTATAAATAAAAGCAGTATCATCCAGCACTGGCAAGAAAGAACAGAGAACTCGAACTTTTTTACATAAATGCATATGTAAAATAAGTCCCTATGTCTCTCCTAGTGGTGCTGAAAATTTACTGTGCATTAGACTTATCTAGAGATTTGAAAAATGAATCTTTAGACCTTCCCCAAAGATTTTGATTTAGTAGGTCTTGAGGAGAGACTATGAAGCTCCATTTTTATCAAATATTCCAATGCAGGACCTGTCTGGACCACACCATGAGAAACACTGCATTCATCCGCTCACACACTCTCACCCAGCAGGTAACATGGCCTCCAGGAAGACATGTCCCCAGCTTATTCAAAACTAGCCGAGAGTCGCACATTTTCTAAACTAGACATGGTTAAGACAGACAGGAGCTCCATCAGTTTCTCCAACTTTTCTATAAAGTTTTTCTTCTCCAAGAAGTAAGATATTTTAAAATTGCTGGTGAATAGATATAAGTTTCCATTCTATGTTTTCAAAGTAGTTTGTTTTCCTTTTTAATTTATTGGGGTGTCACTAGTTAACAAAAGTATACAGGTTCTAGGCATACAATTCTGCAACACATCATCTGTGCACTGTATTGTGTTCACCACCCCAAGTCAAGTCTCCAACCATCACTATTCATCTCCACTATACCCTCCATCTCCCCCCTAGCAATTACCACAGTGTTTTCTACGTCCATGTTTTTTCTTTCTATTTTTTTATTTTTTGTTCAATCACTCTACCGCCTCTCCCAGCCCCCCATAACAGCTGTCAGTCTGTCTCCATTTTGCTTGTTAGTTAGTTTTGTTCATTAGAGTCCTCATATAAGTGAGATCCTGTGGTACTTGTCTTTCTTTAACTGGCTTATTTCACTTAGCATGATGTTCTCCAGGTCCATCCAAGCTGTTGTAAAAGGTAAAATTTCCTTCTTTTTTATAGCTGAGTAGTATTCCATTGTGCAAATGCACCACAACATTTTTATCCACTCATCTACTGATGGACACCTGGGTTGCTTCCAAATCTTGGCTATTGTAAATAATGATGTAGTGAACATAGGGGTGCACATATTCTTTTGAATTCATGTTTCAGTTTTATTTGGATACATTTCCAAAAGAGGAATCACTGGGTCATAAAGCCATTCCATTTTTAACTTTTTGAAGTAACTCTATACTGTTCTCCACAATGGCTGCACCAATATGTATTTTTATAAACAGTACACATGTCCAAGTATTTTCTGATGATTCATTCTTAAATGGAATAGGACTAAGAACCTTTCTTCACTGCTCTGCATTGCTCCATGTCCTAGCACCCACCTTGAATCTACCCTGGAACGTCCTATTTTTGGCTCCAGATGTAATCACTTAAGTGAGGGACAACACTGATACACAGATATCTTAATAACCAAGCAAAGTAAAATAAATAGCAAATGATGGATACCAATGTTCAGATGCGTGCAGTTGACTTAGATAAAGTAGATATTTCAGTTTGAGATCTAATAAAAAACAACAACAAAACAGTGGCCACATGGAGCCCTTTCCCATTACTCTGCCAGAGATCATCTTTATCTAAATCGATACTATACAAGTAACAGAAGACACAAAGTTGTCTGATGCATAATTCATTCATTATAAAATCATGTAAGACTCAAATAGTTGAAACAGAGTTATTTATGTGATCATAAACCCAGGGCGATTTCTAAAGATTTTAGTCCTGCTTAATAGAATTCTTAGTTGCAGATATATATATTTAACCATATTTATTTCAAATATTTTCCTTCCAACAAATTATACCTCATTACAGTTGTCATGTTATACTTCCTCATATACTTCCTCATTATAATAGAGTATAATTTTTTATTTTGTTGCACAAAAGAAATACAAACTATGTAAAGTTATACAGAACAATCTACTTGACAATTATTCATGCTACCTATATGTTGTAGCTTAATTACTAACAACTCTAACTTAATCACTTTTTAATAACCTTGCTTTCAAGAGGGATATTTCAAATAGAATGCTATAATATTCATGTCATGTTAGAATCAAATTTTGCTTTATAATTAAGCTTATGTTTTATGTGAAACACACACATAAGACTTGCTGCTAGAAGGACTACACTGAAAAGAAAAATTATAATCAACACAATGGAAATGCAACTCATTAAATAACACAAAATGGCCTCAAACAGTTAAAGCTTAACTTTTATAGATAATTGAAGGCATAGTGTGTTAAATTTATGTAGAGAGTCATGGACAGATCAAAACTATTTGAAGGGTCATCAAAACGACCAGTCAAGCATGACCTGCTGTGTTTTTCTGTTTGTTTGTTTTTGTGGTTGTTGTTGTTTTTATTTATTTCAGAGAGGAAATGAGAGGGAGAGAGAGATAGAAACATCAATGATGAAAGAGAATCATTGATCAGCTGCTTCCTGCACATCCTCTACTGGGGATCAAACCCGCAACCCAGGCAGGTGCCCTTGACTGGAATCAAACCTCAGACCCTTCAGTTTGCAGGCCATGCTCTATCTGCTGAGCCAAACCGACTAGGGCACCTGCTGTTTTGATTACAGAGAATGGCACCTCCCTGGATTGCAGCATTAGTATACATAGTGGTTTTCTACCACCGCATAGCAAACTGAGTAACTTCGAACAACACAAACTTAATACTTCACACTTTCCATGGATGAAGAGTCTGGTTATAGGTTAGCTGAGTCCTCTACTCAGGCTAAAGTGAACGTGTAGGATGTAACTATGATCATATCTGAAGCTCTGTGTCCTCTTCCAAGACCTTTGGTTGTTCACAGAACTTATCTTTGTGGTTGTATGACTGAGGTCCCTGTTCTCTTGCTAAATGTTGGACAGAGACCACTCTTATCCAGTGGTTCTCAACCTGTGGGTCGCGAACAGTGAAAATACATCCTGCATATCAGATATTTACATTACAATTCATAACAGTAGCAAAATTACAGTTATGAAGTAGCAACGAAAATAATTTTATGGTTGGGGGTCACCACAACATGAGGAACTGTATTAAAGGGTCGCGGCATTAGGAAGGTTGAGAACCACTGATAGATGTTACTCCTAGTGCCTTGGCCTATATACAACATGACACCTTGCTCCTTCAATGCCAATAGGAAAATCCTATTTTCCAAGTCTCTATAAGCTCTTTGCAGGGAGTACTTGGTTAGGTCAGTTTCACTTAAATATCCTCCCTTATGATGAACTCAGTCAGCTGATTAGGGACCTTAATTACAGCTGTAAAATCACTTCTGCCATATATAGCACCATAATTGTAGTAGTTATATCCTGTCATAGACAAAAGTTTTACTTATACTCAAAGGAAAAGGGTTTTACAGTGTGTATACACCAGGGCATGGAATCTTGGGGCCACCTTAGAATTCTGCTTACCACAACATATTTCTACTTTAACTGCTACGTAACATACCAGGTGTCCTGTAATTATAGAATGCTGAAGAACAATTTTATTTTATGATTTTTTTCAAACTAAGTTTGGGACCTATTGCGCTGCTGAATGCACAAAAGCCAACACAGAGGTTTGAAGTCCTGGAATGGAATCTGTCCACCAGCCACTTGTAGCATCAAGAGGAAAAAAATTGGCAAGAAAAAGGAATGGTGGCTCTCTGTTTGTCAGCTCGGCACGATTGCACATTGACCAGCTGGCTTCACCCATTAAAGTATGTAAGGCAGAGAGAACGATCTTGGAAAGGATGAAGAGTTGCCTGTGTAGGGCCCTAACACAAGAGCTTTCAGATTCCAATCATTCTAGCACAGATTCTCCCTATAGATTGTTTTCCTATTTCTTGTAGTAATAGCAACTGTGCCTTAGCTCTGTTCTCACTAAGGCTGTGACTGACTTAGCAATATCTTTTTACTCCTATCATAATAGTCATAGTGGAATCATCACTTGGGCGCAAATACCAATGTGAAGTACAGAAGCTTATCCAATAAAATAGCTAGTTGAACTAGAAAGTCCAGAGTGATTCAAAAACAATGAGAACATCTAAAATAACCCAGAGGTTATAAGGCAATCACTAATACTTTACTGGCTACAGAGCTTTGGAAAGATACCATCTCTTAACCTTCCTTACCTCTCCTATAAAAAAACACATAACAATAACACCTCAGAGTTGTTGTGTTGAAAGACTTAAAATAAGTGAAGCACCAAGATCAGTACCAAGTGAAACGTAAATCATTCTCATTATTGTTATCATTAGAATGAGGTGGGTATTATGAGTACTTTGCTCCCAAGGTGTAGCCAGAATCTAGTGCCACCTCTGGCCTATAATATCCACTCAACATGTGGCTGCTAAAACTCAAAGCCTCTCATCCTCTCTGACCTATGCTCAGTCTACATTGTTGTCCGAGTGATAGGAACATATTTTCAGCTTCAGTGCTATCTAACTGACTACAGAATAAATTTCCAAACCATGGCAAGGCAAAGGTCCCTCCCAAAACTCCGAGAAGCTTTTTGGTCTCATCTCCCAATAATCCATCTTTACACCCTTGGTTCCAGTCATGCTGAACTACTGCTATAACTAATATGCCAGAGTGATTTATCCAACTGCTTCTTTTTTTCCTTCTGAGGAATTCCTATACATCAGCTTACATGTTTTCACTTGGGTGGGGTCTTCACAAGCCTCTATCCCCAACTATACAAGACTAACCCCCTTTGATCTGCTTTGTACTTATCTCACCTATAATTCCCGGGAGATTTATGAGCTGGTTGAATAACTACCTTCTGTATGAAACTATGAATTCTTGAGAGGAGGGATCATATCTTATTTATCTTTCTGGCCTCAGTACTTATACATGTGCCCGGAATACACTAGTTCAGTGATTAGCAAACTGAGGCTCGTGAGCCACATGTGGCTCTTTGGCCCCTTGAGTGTGGCTCTTCCACAAAATACTGGCTCTTCCACAAAATACCAACTTCTGCGCATGGGCCACGAAGTTTCAATCGCACTGTATGTGTGCGCCAGCACATGGTATTTTGTGGAAGAGCCACACTCCAGGGGCCAAAGAGCCGCATGTGGCTCGCCAGCTGAAGTTTGCTGACCACTGCACTAGTTGATCAGTAAATGTTGCAATAACGAAGAAGGGATGAAAGGCAGGAAGTAAAACAGGAAGAAACTAATGGTGTGTTATCTGTAGGGCACAAAGAGGATTTAAGCCTAATGCATAACTCTCCAACAAAGAATCACCAAGCCTACCATCCCACCATTAATGATTTTTCCACATTAAGCTTTCCAAGCGTCCCAAAAATAACTTAAAGAAAACATTAATCACTAACACCCTAGTGTGAAAGAGTATTGTTCATCACTTTTGTGCAAAAAAGGTGAGACATTGGCAGCCTGGTAACTTGATACCTGATGGCACTGATGCATGAAGAAGAAAATACTTTAAGAGCCAGTTTCGTAGTAAGTACAGAAGCTTATCCAATAGAATAGCTAGTTGAACTGGAAAGTCCAGAGTGATTCAAAAACAATGAGAACATCTAAAATAATCCAGAGATTATAAGGCAATCACTAATCTGCAATATTGGGACTTTCTTTCTGTTTTCTATTAATTTCTCTCTGCATTAAACATTCAAATTTACTCTACTAAAATAATTTACTACCCACCACACTGATGCATGTAGCCTCCCACATTATTAAACCAACTGTACAGAAGTTGGCTTCTGTGTTGGTAACAATTGGCTCAGTGTATCATGTATTCCCCTTCTTTAGGGACACACACTGACTGGCATAGAATTCTCAAAGGTAACATCAATTTGTTCTTATGAGCTGCTCTGGCCCTCACACTCCTCAAATGGCCAATCATTCAAGAGACACTGGAAAGGTGGTTCTGTGTTCTCTTCAAATGCTTGTCATTAACAAGAGAAGAAAAATTGGCATCTGGTCAGGGATACTGAATATTTCATATTGTTTTTACAGTATCTTGGATTTGATCAAACTCTCAATTCACATGCCACCTGTCTCATTCTTAATTTTTAAAGTCTGATGAGTTTAACATAGAAGTAATCAACACATTTTGATTAATGAACATAGAAATCATTTTAATGAATTAACATAAAATTATAAAAAATATATTTGTTATTCAGAGTTCCAAAAACACTATGTCATTTTTTATAACTCACTTTCCTTTGGGGAAAAAAATCTCTATATATAAAAGCCTAAGTGATGCTATGATGCACACTGACCACCAGGGACAGACGTGCAATAAAGGAGCTGCCCCCCGGTGGTCAGTGCGGTCCCACAGCCAACCTCCTGGGTTGGCCAACCTCCCGCAGTCTCCCCTTCCCCAACCCCCCAGCCGGCCTGCACTAATCGCCCCTATCGACTCTGATCACTGGCCAGGCCAAGGGACCCCACCTGAGCACGAATTTGTGCACCAGGCCTCTAGTATCTCAATAAAATTCATGGAGGAAATCAAATAGGCAAATATGTATTTACATCAACCTTTTTTAAAAAATACAATTAGGTAGTACCTATAATCTGATAAATAAACAATATGCATCCCTATTGATGCCATTGTAATTAGCTAGTTATTAATAATAGGAAGGAGCAAAAGGAAGGCCAGACTTTATAAGCATGTTATTTGGGCAGCTTCACCAGGAAGTTGCAATTCACACTCCCCAGGAAACCTCCAACCCAGTCCCTGTAGAATCACTGGGGGAAGGGGTCCAAGGAAGAGGAGAAAAAAGCATGCACAGTGCACTTGGGGTGATATAGGGAAGTATTGCCTGTCACTCAAACCTTGGAAAAGATCATTGTCCAGAATAGATGGAGCCAATGCAAGCCTACAAAAATTTGGGGATACATCCATAATTCCCCAAACAAAGAAATTTTCTCTCTCTGACTCTTGTGATTCTTGGTTCATGGGGCTCTCTTGTTCCTACTTCCTTATATTCACCCGTGTTTCCTTCATAGCTATGTGGCCCTGAGGACCCCACATGCAATGGACTGAACTGCAACTGGGAACACAAGGTAAGCTAGCCTGATGCTGGACTGGATTCTGCTCCAACATGTAATGGAAACCATGGACACCGGCTCTGATGCTAGCTCTGCTGAAGCCAAAGCTATACTTCTTTCTTGGCAGGACAAGGGGAAATGGGACCTTGGAAACTCGGGTATAATTTTACAGAAATAAAGCTTTTTACAATATTTCATCCTCTCATCTGAGTCTCAGAAAATTCTTTTTCTCAGGATATCACAAGAAGCCCACTCATTCTACCAACAGAGGGAGACGAAGACTTCTCTTCACCTGCAACACTATTATATACTATATAGTGACAGGGTATGAGTATAAAGAACAGAACAAAAGTGCATGTATGTGTGACTATTTACTGCCAGAACTTGAGCATCCAAATGGCTCTTCTACTCTGCAGTGAAGCAGAATCAAAAATTTATGCCGTGGTCCCAATGATGCTGTTCTCGCTCAAATATTTTAGAGCTCCCATTTGGGAATTCCCTTTGAATTCATGCTGCCACCATGCTCAAACTTCTGTTCTTATGCACCAGTGAGAAAGGTAGCAAATGGTATTTTAAAAGCCAAATTCTTACTGGTAAGCTTTTCTGAGAAAGGTGGTTGGCTCCCATGGTGGATGCTTTGTGAGCCCTGGAGATGTGATGAGCACCGTGGCAGCTGCCAGAGCTTCACGTGGTAGCTTCTCTCTCACCTCCCCAGGCATGTCATAGATGGCTAACCAGCAACTGTGGACTCCTGATGGATGCAGTAAATTGGCCAAGTTTCCACCTGCAGGCTGTTTCCATGTGTATAAAATCATTATAACCTGGCGTCTACCTGAAGCCCATGTGCCCTCACTGCCATTCAAATAAAAACCAACCCAAGTTTTATCTGACTCATAGGAAAGGCATAGCCCCTTTTCATCATATTTTGAATATGTTATGTCTGATAAACAGCATCACACACGAAAAGAGAGAGATGCAAGGGAGCGAGGTAAAATGATACACAAGAGACTTGACTATTTTTCTTTGGCTTATTTAGTAAAAGTTTGCTAGGGAAAGAGGTTGAAATCCATGGTTAGAATTAGCCTTTTGTGTTATCATTGAATTTCAGTTATGCACTATCCTTGCTTATATTATCTTGGATAATCAGAAGTTCAGAGTATTATTCTAAGTCAAGGAAATCTTAAAAATTTTGTTACCCAGGGTAGAAACAAGCCTCTACAAATATACTTGGGAAAGGCATCTTAGATTCACCGTTCATTGAAGCCCCTGACTTTGAAAGTTTGAAATGGGATTTTGAAAAGGTCATTTTTCTACATATTTTATCAGTTATTTACTTCCATATTTTTGAGACTTATGCATTGTCTATCAAAGTACTTTGTTACTGTTGTACCACAAAATAGTGGAAGATAAAATTGTACTCAATCTGTGCTTTTTTAAATTTTATTTCTAAAACCCTTCACCTTTCTAGTGCTCTGTGATATATGTTCGTAGTAACTGCAAGTTTATACATGGACTTGGGTTTCATGTTGTTACAGAGCCTGGACACCAAGAGAAGTTTCTTTTCCTTTTCACAGACTTTATCCTGTGACTTTATAAAGTTAGTAAAGTCCTCCCCAAGCTTATATATTTCCTGGACATAAGAAACATGAAGAGTCATTCAATCAGAAATTATTTACAACAGAACTATATTTAAGCCATCAATAAGCTATGAAGGAAACCCAATATAATTCCTCCTGCTAACAATGAAGTCTGGAATATTACTAATTTGATAATGGCAGTCTGCACCTGGAAAGGATAAAGTATAACTCAAAGCAAATGCCATACCAGGGTAATTTAAAGAGAGATCTTATAAAATAAGTCAGAAAAATGTACACTAAAATTCAGAGAGGTACACATCCTAATGTGGTACTCAGAACTTGCTGTATTCACAGGCTAAAAAAACAAACAAACAAACAAAAAAACACACACAACTTCTTGAGTGTTTTAGTTTTCCAAAATTATTGGATCATAATAATGGATAGCAAAGTGAATATCTGGTTTATGGTTGATAATTAAAAAAACAAACAACAGACTAATATAGAATTGGGTATACTTGAAAAGAAAGGAATTTAATCTATACTAATAATAGAGGAATATGCAAATTATCTGGGACACCATCACAGTAACAGTAATGACCAAGCAGCAGGCTGTGTGGGGCGACCAGGCTGGCAGGGGGGTTAGTGAGGGATGACCAAACGACTGAACAAGCAGGCTGCATGGGACGGCCAGGCTGGCGGGGGGGGGGGGGGGGGGGCAACCAGGCCAGCAGAGTGGGGCAGTTGGGGATGACCAAGCTGTCAAGGGAGGCAGCAAGGGGCAACTAGGATGGCAGGGGGCAGTTAGGCTTGACCATGTCAGCAGTGGGGGGCAGCTGGGGGTGACCAGGCTAGTGGGGGGGGGCAGTTGGGGGCAACCAGGCCAGCAGGGGCAGTAAGAGTGACCAGGCCAGTGGGGGGGCAGTTAGGGGCGACCAGGCTGGCAGAGGGGGGCAGTTGGGGGCAACCAGGAAGGCAGGAAGGTCAGCAGTTAGGAGCCAGCAGTCCCAGATTGTGAGAGGGATGTCTGACTGCCGGTTCAGACCTGATCCCCGGGATTGGGCCTAAACCAGCAGTCGGACATCCCTTGAGGGGTCCTGGATTAGAGAGGGTGCAGGCTGTGCTGAGGGACCCCCGCTCTGTGCACAAATTTTGTGCACTGGGCCTCTAGTCATTTTATAGGGCAGAATAGAACAGAATTATATAGAAAAAAATAGAATAGGATATTGCCTTGCAAGTAGAAAGGGTTAATATTTGACGGAAAAATCCTTGTCTAATCATGTTTCTGTGTGTCTTTGTATGTGTTCTGGGTCATAAAAAATGTATATTTCTTACTGAAGTTCATGATCAGAATAGTTTTATAAAGCATGTATTAGAACTACTGCAGAGAAAGGTATCATGCCTGCAAAATACCTTAATGAAATTGCAAATATGTGACCTGACATGAATTACACATGAAGCTATTTCCTTATAAACACAACATACACAATTTCATCTGATAAGCTTGTTATGTTCAAGAAAGCAGATCAGCAGAGCTCAGAGGGAATGGGAAGCTATATGCGTCCATTTTAATGGTAGAATAAAGAAATAACAAGACCCATGTCTGAATAGTATGTGGGCTTAATTGTGGCGTGGAGATGCCTCAGTAGGCAGTGCCCTAGAAAACTCGGGAGGGGGAACTGATAAGGCCGGAAAGAAGACATGGTCAAGTGGGATCACAGGTGTGATAATCCCATGTGTTGAGATGAACTGCTGAAGAATAATGATGCCAATACCTTATATTTGTCCATGGTTTCACTTGTTTCAGAGTATTTTCACACTTTTATTTTATCTGCATGAGAAGGGCTGGAATTAGCATAAAGCAAGTGGGCACATAGGCTGCATGACTTAAGGAGGCATTCATTTTCAGGGTCTTGCAGGTGTCCTGGGATTTTGCTCACCTCACCCTAGTGTGCCTCCTTCATGAGAGCAGAGATTAGCATTTCTGTGTTAGATATTAAGAAAGTTAGTTATATGGATTTTTTTTTAATCCTCATCTGAGCTTATTGATTTTAGAGATGGGAGATGAGGGAGAGAGGGAGAGGGAGAGGGAGAGGGAGAGGGAGAGGGAGAGGGAGAGGGAGAGATAGGAACATCAACGTGAAAGAGAAACATTGATTAGTTGTCTTCCTGTATGCACCCTGACCATATGCACTCTGACTGGGTATTGAACCTTCAACCTAGACATAATATGCCTTGACTGGGAATTAAACCTGCAACCTTTCCATGTATGGCATGATGTTCCAACTGACCCACACTGGCCAGACCAGTTATACAGAATTTAAGTGCAAGTGTCATAAATAGTGTTGTTTTGAGGTTTAAACACTTGGGCCCCTAGAAAAAAAGTAATACATTTTTAATAAATTTCAGAGAACCTCAGTTAGGACTTAGTCCACATGAATTTACAAAGCAATAAATTAGCAATGTAAAGAACCATACTATACTTATTTGTGATAAAATATTTTTTCAGAAAGAAAGCATGGCAAAATGCAGCCAACAAGGTTTCAGCCTCAGATCCCTGCATTGAGATTGAGGCACATTCATTTCAAAGAGATGTAGATAAATTGGGAACCATTTAGGAAATGATAAAAGAAGTGATTAGAGGGAAAAGTAGGTTTGATTTATGAGGCCAGATTAAAGGAGATAAATGCTTATTACTTGGCTAAGTGACAACTGGGGGATCTGATAAAAATCTACAAATATCAAGAGGGTGGAAATATGGGTAATCCATAAGATCTCTAAATGGGCTGTAGGACAGAACTAGCAGGGATGGAATGGGCTAAAATGGGAAACTGTAGATGACAATAAGAGGATAAGGGGATCCATTAAGTTCACCAGGATAATCAACAAAATAAATAAACCATAGAAGGAGAAAGAGGACAAAAAGAGAAGAAAGAGCAAGGAGGAAGGGAGGGGAGAAGAATAAAAAGAGCAGAAGTATGAGGAAGAAGAAAAGAGACAGGAAGATGGAATGGAAGAAAAAGAAATAAGGGAGAAGAAAGGGGAGGGAGGAAGGCAGGAAGGGAGAATAGAAGAAAGGATGAAAGAAAATTTCAATCCCCTCTTTCCATGGCATATATTTCTCTATAAAATACATCACCAAGATGTTGCTTTCTGGATAGTTTTTTTCCAAAATACCCTATCTAATAAAGAGGGAATATGCTAATTGACCCTCACACCATCACAAAGATGGCAGTGCCCACAGCCACAAGATGGCGGTGCCCAGTCCCCTCAGCCCTGCTGGGGCAGCATGCATGCCTGCCCCTGGATTACCCCAGTCTCCTCAGCCCCTTGCTGACCAGGGCTGGCCTGAGGCACAGGCAAGCCTCAGATGGCAGCTGCCCAGCCGCCCAGGGTCGGTCTGAGGTGCAGGTAACCAGGGCCAGCCAAGGCTTGCACTCCTGGCAGTGGCAGCAGCAGAGGTGTGATGGAGCATTGCCTTTCCCTGATCGCCAGGTCGCCTCCCATTCCTGAGGGCTCCCAGACTGTGAGAGAGGGCAGGCCGGGCTGACGGACCCGCCCCCCTCCAGTGCATGAATTTTTATGCACCGGGCCTCTAGTAAAACATATAACTCATCATTATATTTTAGTTAATAAATGTTCATGACTGACTTAATAAAAATAGAATCCATAGAATGTAAGGAATGCTTCTGTAAAGTGACTCTGGTGACAGAAGTTGCCAAAAAAAAAAAAAAAAAAAGGAAAGGAAATAGGGAACCATATCATATTGCACTGGGCCTAACACAGGAATAGAAGAAAAAAAAAAAAGATTCTTGGCAGTCCTCTGGCAAAATGAAAGTCTCCTCCAAGAACCTGAGCCAGTCACTGAGATGGCATCAACACCCTACCTCTGGGGGAAAGGCTGCCACTAAATCACCAGAAGACAGTAATGAGGAGCTGAAGTAGCCATTAATGGTATTAAATCTAAAGGCCTGGGCACAAGGTACCTGCCAACCTTTGGCTCGCCTGCTGCACGTAACAGTTACTGTAATTGAAACTAAATTATAAGACTCCAACACATAATAATGCTATTAAAGTAAAGACATCTGGATACAACCTATAGTCCCATTATCTCTTTGCCGCTGGCACCTGCCTTCTGAAGAGGTCCTTCATGGGTCCTGCCTCTACTATAAATGGTGAAGTGACGGAAAAGGATGCTCCTTATAGTGAATAACAAGGTTATCATTTGTTGAGCACCAAATAGATACAAACACTGCGCCAGCCCTGTCTCCTTTAAAATCTCCCTTGATGTGACGATTCATATCCTTCATTTCACACATTAAATATCTGAGGTCAGCCCTAACCGGTTTGGCTCAGTGGATAGAGTCTTGGCCTGTGGACTGAAGGGTCCCAGGTTCAATTCCGGTCAAGGGCATGTACCTTGGTTGTGGGCACATCTCCAGTAGGGGGTGTGCAGGAGGCAGTTGATCGATGTTTCTCTCTCATCAATGTTTCTAGCTCTCTATCCCTCTCCCTTCCTCTCTATAAAAAATCAATAAAATATATTTTAAAAAATCTGAGTTCTAAGAAGAAAATTTTCCTTAAACCCTTTTTTTGATAGTAAGACAATGAGCCAGGAATGAAGAGAATTCTAGTCTGTTTATCTTCAGTGTATTTCCATTTACCTCACACTCAGGAAGTTGCCCAGCTCCTAACACACAGCAAACAATTGATACATGCTAAAGTCCATTGAAGGGGGTTAATGGTATAACTGAGATCTAAAAATAATCTTCAACAACTTTGGCTATGAGTTGAGGTATTGCTCAATTTTCACCAGCTGCTAAAGTATGCATAGGCCAGTTATGGCCATATCTATAAAACAGCATCTCTTAAAGAGAAAGTACCTTTTGCCTTTTTTTTACATTTATTTTCCCCATAAGTATATACTAGATTTCTTTGGTCTCATATAAACAGAAAATGGACCTAGTATCTGAATTATTTCAATAAATGATAATTGTATAAAACAAACCACACTATTGCTTCATATCTTGTATGATCTTATGCTGTTGAGAAAAAAGACTGACAATTAGCCCGGCCAGCATGGCTTAATGTTTGAATGACAATCTATGAACCAGAAGGTCAGGGTTCAATTCCTGGTCAGGGTACATGCCTGGGTTGCAGGCTTAATCCCTGTTGTGGGGCATGCAGGAGGCAGCCGATCAATTATTCTCTCTCATAATTGATGTTTCTATCTTTCTCTCCCCCTTCCTGTATGAAATCAATAAAAAATATGTTTAAAAAAAGACTGACAATTAATATACATTATTTTATTACCTACAATATAAAAACTGCTGTTTATGTGCTCCCAAGAAATACAGAGAAATAGGATACACAGTCCCTGTATTTACAAAGACTGCAATTCCATTGGGAGGCAAGATATCAATGCATGAGAAAGTAAATAAATCAAAGTTTAAATAGCCATTTGAGATTTTCTTTCCAATACATTTCATTCCTCTAATATTTATGTATTGCCTACTCTGACCTGGAGTAGTGTTAGGAATTGATATTCAAAAAAGAATAAGATGAGATCACTGCTTTCAAGAGTCACAGTCTAATCTAGTGGAAGAGAAAACTTGTCAACACACAATTCCCAAACAACATGATTTGTACTTTAGAAAAAGGCATACGGTTCTATGAAATGCAGATGAGGAAAGGTTTGGTTCTGCTGCCAGTGGACCTGAAGGTTTTATCAAGAAAGACTTCTAAAAAGAGGTGAGGCCCAAGCTGGGTCTTAAAGAATGAGTAGGGGTTTTCCAGGCCAACAAAGAAGAGTACTCCAAGCAGAGGGAATATTATGCTTCAGGCCACACAGGTATGAAACAAACAGAAGAGTGTCGTAGATTGTTAGAAGAAAGTACTTGCAAAATTACTAATATTTGATTGGGAGGATGATATATATACCTAAAATATTTCAATTCCAGACTTTTTCTCAGGTCCACAAGATGTCCATAAATACTGAGATGAGTTCAAGATCATCTCAAGGAGGATCTTCATTCCAACCAGCATATGGGCACATTTTCTTTCTTCACTATCATTGAAAGCAATCATTAAAAGCAATATATTTAGACTATATGAGCTAAAGCATACCTACCAGCTAATATGTGAGGATCATTATCTATATTTTACAAGTAATTATATAATTTAAATGTTCAATAATGTTCACAAGCATATCTACTTTTGGGAAATCAATCAAAATTGCAGCAGAAGCATCATGAATATCTGATATACTAGTATAAAACTAAGACTAATATAAATATGAAACCAAGACATGAGCATCATTCTGTTTAAATGCATAATTATAAGAGTACATTGAGTAATTATAAGAGTACAAGAGTAAATTGATCAGCATGGATGCATTACAGAAATTTCTGATTCAGTATGTCTTAGAATCATAGGACTACTGCTGTGAAATATTCTTTTGAAGCAATAAAGTTAAGGAACACAGTGGAATCAAAGTTATGAGAACTACAGACAATGACATTTATGGTTACAGAATTCTAATTATATAAATTACTAGAGGCCCAATGCATGAAATTTGTGCAAGAGTAGGCCTTCCTTCCCCGGCTGCCAGCACCAACTTCCCTCTGGCACCCGGGACTCGGGCTTCCCTCACAGCCTTGGCTTCATTCGGAAGGTCGTCCGGAAGGACATCCAGTCTAATTAGCATATTATGCTTTTATTATTATAGATAGGCATTAAACAGTTGCATTATACAATTTAACACAAAAATAAAACTAAAACACTGAGTGATGACATTCATTTTGCCATTTTATAATGTTAGAGAACGCTATTTGTATTCATTCTCTTAAAGTGAAAACAAGGAATAATTTCACATTTAATCCTGGACAAATTTAATTGAAACCTCATGAAACATTCCCCATGAATGGTTTTCAACAAAAATGTGATGCCCTTAAAAAACAATGAGCTCTATAGCTTCTTCTTCAAACATAATCAGCATTATCATTGAACTCGATCACTCCTATCTCCAGTGAATAATTACCTTTTGCAAATGAATTCTAGCAGAATCTCCCCACTCCATCCTCAGCAATGTCTCATTTCTCCCCTTCTCTTTTGCTGCTTTTTGAAAAGAGCCCATATTTTTCTTAGCCATTTCTTGTCCATCAGTTCCAGCAATGCTCAATTACACCTTTAAGACACTGAGGCACTGGCTCCAAAAGCTAAGACTTGTACCTTCAAAGTCAAACCTGAGTCAGGCACTAAAATTAAATTGGATTAACTCCTAAATTGCTCTGTTCTTATTTTCCTACTGACTTCTCTGTTTCCCCTCATTCCTGATTGTCTGGCTTCGTCCCTCTCTGAAACTGTATCCTGCTTCCCTTGGTTGATGGAGTCTCTCATTTTGATTCCCTATTACTAAATTTGACTATAGTCTATTTCTTGCTTCTTTCGATAAAACCAATATTCAGTTGTGTTTTGTCTTCCTGAGCCCCAATAGTTCATAGTTTGTACTTCACAGGTTATGACCAAGTGTCATTTTATTGAAAATTTTTTATTGCTCATTTCTCTTCAAGATGCTTTTTAAAATGATTTTTCACTCCCCTTCCCTTCCTTTCTCCCTTCTCCTTCCTTGACCTCTGGCTCTCTCCAAACATGCAATCATATACACTTTACCACCCTATCAAATAACCGTTTATACTGCCTGTAGGAATTTCACATGCAACTATATAGTTTATATCTCATGCTAATACAGACAATCTCTAAACATGAAGTCCTTCTATTTCCTTTGCCCAGAAATTGGAGCTCAGAAAATTGAACTGCATAAGCAAAACTATTGGCCTCATTCATTCATTTATTCATTCAACAGATATTTACAGGGTGAGTAATATGTGATAAGCCACACTCACTATTTGATTTAGCCACATGATGTCTTTCCCTCTGTGTGTCACCGTCTCTACCTTATTCATACCTGCTTCTTGGAGTACTCTCTCCTATCTTGTCTTCCTAAAAATCTCCATTCATCCTTCATGGTTCAACTTAAATGCCAGGGTTTCTCATAAAATATTTTCTATCTGTTAGAAGTTTATTGATCCCTTGTCTTTACTATCACCACAGAATATGACATTTAACCCATTTTGTAATTATGATTTGCTCACATGTCTGTCTTCTCCTAGTTCAACTTGCTCTGTGGAAATGGACACAATCTCTGCCTCTTCATACTTGTAAAAATGTATGGCTCATAGTAGGTCCTCAATCAGTAGTAAAGATGACAGTAAGAGCACTTACTTATACAGCATTTACTATAAAAAACAACATCCTGCAGTGTAGCAGTGTTATCCACAAGCAAGTCCAAACCAAGTGATTCCAGTGATCTCTAAACATTTTAAAGCCATATAGTATTAATCCAGAACAGTTTATTTAAATAATAATCAACATGTTTGATTATTTCCAAAAATGCAAAACCCATTAGGAATTTATATTTCTATACATGGATACCATAAGCTAATTAATATGATATATTAATATATATGGAGCTGAATCCAAGGATTCTGACTGGTTATTGTTAGAAGAACGGAGCTTTCCCCACCATTTACCTACAGGCATTCAATTTTACCACATTATAGCAATGGCTCCTGCTTTTTATCTCCATTTCTGAAGTCCCTGCATTCTACATTTCTTTTCTATCTCAGTATGAATCATCTCCATTGGAATTTCTCAGAGACATCTCAAACCTGATATGGCCCAAAGAGTACTCTAGTCAACCCCCAGTGCCCTGCATCATTGTAAATGGCACCATCCAATATATCCAGTCAGAAACCCAGCCACAGTAACCTTGATGTAGTCTTGGCTTTGCTTTTTCTCTCTCCACTCTCAACCATCCCTTAACATGCCCTGCTGAGAACTCATCACAATGAACCAAACCCTTCTTCCTATCTCCTGTAATGTATTGCATTAAGAAAGACTCCCGCCAGCTGGTCTGGCTCAGTGGTTGAGTGTTGACTTATGACCAGAAAGTCATGGTTCGATTCCTGGTTAGGGCACATGCCTAGGTCGCGGACTTGATCTCCAGTGGGGGAGGGGGGCATGCAGGACACAGCTGATCAATGATTCTCTCTCATCATTGATGTTTCTCTCTCTTTTTCCCTCCCTCTATCCCTCCCTCTCTCTGAAATCAATTAAAAACATATAAAAAAGACTCCCATTAATTCTTTAGTATTAAAACCATTTCCTACCTGTCCTCCTTATTCCTTCTTTTACTCCTTTCAATTCGAAGTGGTTTCTTAAAATACATATTGGATCACCCTAACCCTTATAGCCATTCAGTGGCTTCATATTTTTATAGAAAAAAAGTACAAATCCTTTTTATGACTTCCCATGTATTGACTCCCTCTCCAATAGCTCCTGCAATGTTCCAGCCTTAGTGATCTTTGAGTTCCTACAACACAAGTTACTCCCCTGCTCAGGCCTTTGCACATGTTGTTCCTTCTTCCTGAATGCTCTTACCCCTTCCTTTTTGAATGGTTATTTCCTTCTTGGCATTCTTGTCTCAGTTCAAATAACATTTCCTCAGAGAGATCTCCCTTGACCACACTATTTAAATACCTGTCCTCTCAACCAGGCAGTAATACATAATTTTTCAGTTTTCTCATCATCTTATTTGATTGATTCCAAACTCTTAACACAATTGGTAACTTTTCTTTAATAACACTTCTCTTTATTTGGATCTTACTTATCTTGCCTCCTAGCTTATAAATATTTTTAGGCAAAGAAGAGTCTCACATGCCATTTTATCCCCAGGGACCAGTAAGGAGCAAAGCACTTAAAGCAATATGTGTTGAACAACTAATACAATAAAATAATTAAAATAAATAAACTGGACAGGCCCTAATTGAGTTTATATACTCACACATTCATATACTTTTAATATTCACACTAGCACTCTAAGGTGTATAGTATTATTTCTATTTAAAAGATGAGGAAAGTAAGTTTTTCAAACTGTTAATATCATTTTTAGATTTTAACTTACATTCCTGAATCTAACAATCACAGTGTTTTACTTTTTTTTCCATTCTACATGATCAAAACCATTCTTTAAACTTAGTTTCTATCTCTTGCTGACATGTCATCATAATTTTTTTTAAATCATGGAATTTTAAAAATAAATATATCAAGGAAAAAACAAACATGACAATACAACTGGCACTTTGTCTTTGTAAACAACTAAACATGTAATTAATAAAAATCTCTTATATAAACCTGACACAGTAAGTTAAAAATGTGTTAGAAAGAATGGATCCTTCTGGCGATAAGACTAAGTATTTTATGGCTGTGGCCAAAGGGAAAGCACTTGCTTATTCTTTAATAATTCAGTCCAAAAATCCTGAGGATTTTTATACCACTACTTTATCATATCACTTTAGGAATAATTTCAGGAAATAATAAAAGCTAAATGTATTAAACCTTTGACAAAAAGAGTTCATAATACAAATGTTGAATGTCTGTTGCAAAGCCAGCTCCAGAGGCAGTCACAAAAACTCCTCTTTCTTCCATCCAACAGCCATTCATAGCCATTCATAGAGCACCTGATAGACAAGCAGTGGCATGTGGTCGAGACTTCAGGCTCTTGAAATCAAGGTTCAAGACTCAGCTTTGTTCAAGTTTTGTGACATGCAAATCACTGTTTTCTCATCAGTAAAATAGGGTTAACAAAGTGTCTATCTCATACGGTTGTGGTGAGGAATAAAAAGGAAAAATAAACAAAATGCCCACTATGTAGTAAGATGTTAAAAAAACAAGTTAGTTTTGCCATAGAATAATGTGTCCTAAGATATGTAAATTTAAGATATCCTGAGGTTTAAGAATATAAGTTCTGAGGAAGGATAACAGTGTAGCTGGTGGAGTTATTGGAGGTAAATAACCTTGGGTCTTTTAAGAATAAACTGTGTCCCTTCCTCATTTCTTAAAACAGCTTTATTAAGGTATAATTTACAACCTGTTTACATGCATGATTGCATGATGTTTAGCAAATTTACACGGTTGCACAACCATTGCTGAAGCACAACATTAGAACATTTTTATCACCCCAAAAAGATCCCTTATGGACCTGTGCAGCCCCATACAGACACTAGTCTACTTTTTGTCTCTATAGATTTATGTTTGCCATACATTTCATATGAATGAAATTACACAATAGGTTGTCATTTTGTCTGGCTTCTTTCCCATCATATAATGTGGAGGTTCATCCCTGTGGGAGCATGAATCAGTACTACTTCGTTCCTTTTTATTGCTAAATAGGATTCCATTCTATCAACTTACTATATTTTATTCTTCTACTCACCAATTGACAGGCATGTAAGTCACTATCCTATCTAATAAAAGGGTAGTATGCAAATTAACTGTCACTCCATCACAAATATGGTGCCACCCATAGCCACAAGATGGCGGTGCCCTGTCCTCTCAGCCCCACCGGAGTCCCCCAGTCCAAGGGGTGGCCACTGAGAGCAGGCAGCATGAGTGGCCTGGCAGAATGCTTGCTTCATCAGCACGGCAATGAGGCAAGTGTTCTGCACCTGGCCGCGGAGGGCCTCTGGCCAGGCTGGAACACTTGCATCAATGCATGCCTGGCTGAGGGACGCCCCCCGCCCCCCCGTGCACAAATTTCATGCACCGGGCCTCTAGTTACAAATAAAACTGCTGTAAACATTTGCTTCCAAGTCTTTTTCTAGACTCATGTTTCATTTCTTTTGGGGAGATTCCTAACACTCTCCTTTCCTCACTTTAAGGGAGGATCTGCCCCTTATAGACTCTAGTGCAACTGGATGAAGAGAGAAGTTGAGTTGTAGCCCATCTCACCAGTACCTACTGAGCAGTCAGCTTATATAATAAACTGGAAAAATGCACATCAGTTTTTGTCTCTGCCCCCTTTTTCCCTAAATCTCTTTGTGACCTTGGAGAAAACTGTACCTCACAGCACCTAGGTATCTTCATTTGTGCACCAAACACTAGATATTCTCTGGGGTCCTTTACCTTTAAAATCTTATAATACTTTGAGTTACTAAAGAATTTCAAAACATAAACAAAAACTCAGTGAATCATCTCCCTTGCCTCGAGCCCTCTCCGGGCATGGGCCTGCATGGGAGGCTAGTACTATATATGAGAGAATGACACAGACAGTGAATGACACAGAGAATATTTGTACACTCCCCTACCACATAAGGAATCCAAGATATACAAGCTGGCACTCTAAATATGTGTATTTTGCTTCTGAGATTCTTGCATGTCACAATATTTCTCTAACCATATTTCGTTAAAGCAGTCATTTTATTCAGAGTTAACTGGGCATAAAACGAACATCACTACAACAGAATAGGGTGGTGTTTTGTTGTTGTTGTTGTTTGATTTTAGAGAAAGAGAGAGACAGAGAAAGAGAGAAACATCAACTTATTGTTCTGCTTATTCATGCACTCATTGGTGCCCTGAATGGGATCAACCCCCAACCTTGAGATATCAGAATGATACTCTAGCCAATTGAGCTACCCAGCTGAAAGGGATTTTAGAGATACAACAGGTAGGTTTAGGGAGTCTTAGGGAATAAAGAGGGTCCATGGGGGAGGAGTGCATTGTGAAGGATAGATGTATCTCTAGCCTGAGCAATTAAAGCAATTATAAGGTAGATCAAAAGCAGTCCTGACCTGAGCAGCGTGGAGATGCCAAAATGCTTTTCTTACTTGTATGGAGGATAAATAAATGCCATAGGATAAGGGAGGAGAAAGACATACATTCACAGAGGATAAAGAAAAATCACAGGATGATGGGAAAAAGGAAACATATTTTCACAGAGAATAGAGGAACGTTTCATGATAAGGGGAGAGAAAAGAGGGAGGGGCACCATGTGGGCTTTGGCCTTTGAAGCTGATATTCTGCAAAAAGAGTGACCAATTAGAAGAATATAGGATCATAAAGTGGGAAAGAGGTCCAATTAGAACAGAGCATAAAGAAACAAAGAACTGCAGCATATATAAACTGGAGACAAAGGGACAAAAGGCAGGGTTTTTTTTTTTTAAGTTTTTGAGAGAGAGAGGGAGCAGGCTTTTCCCATTTGGGGGCCCCTCCCCAGGGGGTCCCTTTTGGGGACACCTCTGCCCTGATGGAGTTTGTATATGTTTTCAATAAACTTCTACATTTTTATTAACGAAATCTGTTAGTCCACAAATTTATTCTTCATCTTTGTCTGATGAGAACCCATGAGAAGAAGTCTGTACCCCAAATCCCACATTTCACAGCTCAGGCAGAATAGGGTGTTTGTTCTTTTGTTCTGTTTTTTAATCAAACATTTCAAAAATATAAATCTAAATAACAACCATCACCTTCAAAACACCCATCTTAGTGATTGCACTCTTTTTGCCTTTACTCCAAAATTTCTCAGACCATATTAGGATATTTTAGAGTCTAGTCAGCTCTGTCACCATATATTTGACCCTCTTAGCCCTTTTCATCCCCCCCCCTCCACCCTCTTTCACTCTGATAACCCACTATTCTGTGGTCTGTGTCTATGAGTTCATTTATTTATTGTGTTTGTTGTTTTGTTGATTTTTATTTTATAGTAGAGGCCTGGTGCACAAAATTTGTGCACGGGGCGGGGGGGGGAGGGCGGGGGGAGGTCCTCAGCCCAGCCTGCACCCTCTCCAGTGCGGGACCCCTCAGGGGATGGGCAACTGCTGGTTTAGGCCTGATCCCAGCAGTCGGATATTCCTCTTGCAATCCAGGACTGCTGGTTCCTAACCGCTCACCTGCCTGCCTGCTTGATCACCCCTAACCACTCTGCCTACCTGCCTGATGCCCCTAACTGCTCCCCTGACTGCCTGATCACTCCTAACTGCCTCTGCCTTCCAGCCTGATTGCCCCTAACTGCCTCTGTCTGCCAGCATGATCACCCCTAACTGCCCTCCCCTGCCAGCCTGGTCACCCCTAACTACCTCTGCCTCAGCACCCGCCACCATGGCTTTGTCTGGAGGGATGTCTGGTCTAATTAGCATATTACCCTTTTATTAGTATAGACTCCATATATGGGTGCAATCATATAATTCTTGTCCTTTTGCATATGACTTATTTCATTTAGCAAGATCCTCCTGAAATCATGCATGTTGAAAGCAGTTGAGTGGAGGGAGCTGAGGTAAGAGGTGGGTGTGGCTAAAGTACCAGCAGTGAGATAAGTTCTGGCGCATGAGGCCAGGAACATTGTGTATTTCATTATGTCAAAGTGTTCATCATTTTGTGGATGATTTGATTTTTAAATCATCCCCAAAGCAATTTGGGATCAAATCTATAACTAAGACAGATGGTCATTTTATTTTCACTTTAAAATGAAGCAATAAAGCTCGTTTCTGTGAGGCTCATCAACTTGACTAGATAGACACTTCTCAAATAGCATTGCCCAGGGGGGTGAAAATTGGGAGGAAGCACTGTTGAAATAAGAATGTAGCCTACAAACGTGACTATCTCCCAGGAACATTCTCTTTTGGATTTTTGAATTCTGGTAGGTGGGTTTCAAAGAGTTTATTATTTTAGTCATACTTGGTATATAGAAAACTCTCAGAACCTGATGGAAACTTAGTATTCCCTGTCCAATATTTTTAAGTACAAAAATAAATTTTATTCCTAGGAGGAAAACAAATGTCTTCCAAGAAGCCCCGTCTTTTTATGCAAAAATAGCTAAGAATTTTGCTTTGAAAAATTGTCTGTCAAATTTTGAATATATTAAGTTATTATGGGCTAAAAGCATGGTCTTAGAAAGCAAAATACAGAGGTTCAAATCTTGAGCATTCCATTGTCTGGATGTACCACAGTATGATTACCCATTCACATACTAGGGGACATACCTTCTTATTGCTTTCAAGTTATGGCAGCTATGAATAAAGTTGTTAAAAACATCTGTGGGAAGGTATTTTGGTGGACAAAAGTTTTCAGCTCCTTTGGGTAAATATAAGGAGATCAATTGCTGGATTGTATGGTAAAAGTGGGTTTAGTTTTATAAGAAACTAGAGGCCCGGTGCACAAATTTATGTACTGGTGGGGTCCCCCAGGGGGTTGGGGGTCGGGGGCTGGGATATGATCGGCCCTCTGCGGGGGGATGCTCTTGCTAGCCCAGGATCCGGATCCATCCCACTGATATTCACACTGGTTGTCAGGAGCCACCTGGGGGTCACTTTTATATTGTTTCTCCCTTGAGGAGCGTCTAGGGAGGGGAAGTGGCCACAGTGCCCGAGGCAGACTTCCAGGAGGCTGGCAGCACTGTCAGGATCATGCTGGCAGTGCTGGTCTGTTGGTGCCTGGCCTGTTCTCCAGACATCGGACCTGCAAGGCTACTGAGGGAGTGAGTGGTTGCCGCCAGGCTGGTAGGCCACCAGGATGGGTCAGTTAGTTGAGCAGTGCTCCCACTGTGGGAGCACACTGACCACCAGGGGGCAGCTCCTGTGTTAAGCGTCTGCCCCTGGTGGTCAGTGCGTGTCATAGCCACTCATCATTCTCATCATTCAGGTAGTTCTGTTCGTTCTGGTTGTTTGGTCGCTTAGGCTTTTATATATATAGCAAAATTTTCTTCCAAAGGGGCTAAACTATTTTGCATTCCCACCAGCAATGTGTGAGAGTTCCTATTATTCCAATACTTGATATTCTCAGTGTTCCAGATTTTGGCAGTCAAATAGGTTTATAATAGTATCCATTGTTTTAATTTTCACTTTCCTAATGACATATGTGGTGGGGATTCTTTTAAAATTCGTGTTTGCTATCTGTATATCTCCTATTTTTGTGTGTGTGAAAATAAGTTATAATCTCTTAGCAAATTTCAATTATAAAATACAGTATATCAACTATAGTCACTATGTTATATATTAGATTTTTAGACCTTATTCATCTTATAATGAAGCCTTTCATCAACCTTTCCCTACTTCCCTATCCCCTGGCAACCACCATTTCATGCTCAAGTTCTATGTATTCAACTTTATTTGTTTTAGATTTTACATACAAGTGATGCCAAGCAGTATCTGTTTTTCTCTATCTGGCTTATTTTACTTAACATAATGCTCTCTAGATTTATCCATATTGTTGCAAAAAGCAGTATTTCCTCTAAGGCTGATAGTATTTTCTTGTATACCACATTTTCTTTATCCATTAATTTCTATACATTGGCTATTTTGAATAATGCCACAATGAAAATTGGAGTACACATATCTTTTCAAGATAATTTTTTATGTATGCCCAGAAGTAAGTTTGCTAGATAATTTGGCAGTCTTATTTTTAATTGATTGAGGAACCTCCATACTACTTTCCATAATGGTTGTACCAGTTTACAGTCCCACCAACATTAAACAAGAGATGTCTTTTCTTCACATCCTCACAGAATTTCTCTTGTCTTTTTTTATAGATGACATCCTGACAGCTGTGAGGTGATATCTCATTGTGGTTTTTATTTACAGTTCCCTCATATTCAGTGGTGTTAAATGCCTTTTCATGTACCTATTGGCCATTTGTATGTCTCTTTTTGAAAAAATATGTCTATAGCAAATAAATAAGTTTGACTATATCAAACTAAAATGCTTCTTTGCAGTAAAGGAAATCATCGCAATAAAAGAATAGAGAAAATATTTGCAAAGTACATATCCAATAGGGGGTTGATATTCAAAATATACACAGTACAAGGAACTCATTAGGAAAACAAACAAACAGATGAACAAACAAACTAATTAAAAATTGGCAAAGAATTTGAGTGAACACTTTCTACCACTCTTCATATGTATTTTCTGTCCTTGGTTTTGAAATAGCTCTTTATCACTAAACATTGCTTCTGAGTTTGATGCAGAAACAAGGAAGAAGAGGCCAAAATAATTCCCTTTGTAAGACTGTGTTTTTATTCAGAAGGAAACTCTGGCCAAAACCTAAAAAAGATGGTGATACATCGTTGTATGGTAAACTGAAAGACCAAATATTTTTGCTGAGTACATTGTTACCCCACGCAAAATCAGGTTCTCTTCACAAGGGAGATGCCAACATAAAAATATGATAGGTAATTAACAGTGCCTGCTATATATCATCATTAAAGAGTTACTTTGAAAGTTAAACACAAAATGAATGTAGTAACCATTCAATAACTCTTACCCCAAAATAATTATATTATTGTATGATTAATAGTGTTATAGCTATTCCCTCAAGGACAAGTTAACCCTTCATGGCCTTGATTAAAAAAAAAACATTTACTAAGATCTTTCTCTGATTCTGCGACTCACATATTTTTTCATTATACTCTATGAAACAAATTAATCTGACAAAGAAGTAGAGCTTTGGAAAGATACAGAACTATCAAATGAGAAGAGAGCTAGAAAGCTAGCCTTGGTAAAATGCAGGAACCTAAGGAAACTTCATGGGAATAAATGTTACCATGGATGTATCTTGTGCTGCATGAGCTACTATAGCCCACGAAGACACACAAGGACTGTCTCTAAAGAGATGAAGTGCTGCCCTAGACAATTTGGCTCAGTGTATAGAGCGTTAGCACATGGACTAAAGGGTCTTGGGTTTGATTCAGGTCAAGGGTAGGTACCTCAGTTGCTTGCTCCATCCCTGGCACTGGTTGGAGCATCTGTGGGAGGCAATCAATTGAGGTGTCTCTCTCACATCAATGTTTCTCTCTCCCTGTATCTCCCTCTCCCTTCACTCTCTCCAAAAACCAATGGAAATATAGCCTCTGGTGATGTTGTTTTGCTCGATGATATGGCAGTCTTATTTTTAATTTCTTTGTTTAATTTAAAGCAAAACAAAAGAGGCAAAGTGTTTTGCAGCTAGGTAGATAAAACATGACCATAAGTAGTTGACTTTGGCTAAGTGACAGTATGATAGCTTTGTGTTATCCAATTACAGAAATAGCTATTTCTTCATCTTATACTGCTGAGTATCTACAGTAAGAATGAGAGAAAAATTATTCCAGAGTAAATGGTGGGAATCAACATAGAAGCAGTAATGCATCGTTGTAATTCACAGAATGACAGGTAGAATGCTTTAGTTAGAATGTGGAATATGAAAAGGCAATTACTGGAAGATTAAAAAGCAGAAAACTAAGCAATACAATCAAAGCATGGGATATAGCTAAATAGTATCACAACGAAGGCAGAACCATGCTTTTGGAGACTTCATCTGGCATGTTGAACAAAGAGGAAAGCAGAAACAACAATTTCTTGAATGTGAGTGATAGGTCTAAATATGGGCTCTGAAGTGGAGATGGAAAGCATGGCATTAGGAAGAGAATTTGAAAGGCACAGTAGAGAGGAAATGTCAATTGAAGATCTATTTTTAGGAAACAAGGATGGAAGTATTCACGATTCTCCATGATTTTTTACCTTGGCTATTGCTGCCATGAATGAGATCACAAGAGGCAATGAGATCACAACAGCCATAGTAAAAATCAAAAGATGTTGGATTTTACAGCTCTAGAGTAGAATATGCCAATGGAATGTCTCTTAGAATATATACAGAATTTGAAATTGCATAACTGGTGCCTAAGAGAGAACAGAACTGATTGTACAGAAAATCCTTTGTCATTTTTATAATATTTCATATTTCCTCTAGTACTTCTATATGCTCATCTTCATCAACTACTCAGTTACTTTGCGTATGTCTAATTCTTGAAGTTGCAACATCCTTTTGTATAATGTTCTTTCACATGACCTCCTCCAACCAGTAATCACTGTACACTGCAGGCAATATCTTTCTCATTTTAAAAGGAAAACTTAGCCCCAGAGAGAACTTAAGATCCTTCCCTATATCTTTTCTTTACCGATGATGCAAAAGTAAATGTTAATCACCTTTTTTTTCTTTCTATTCAGTGAGCTATGGATAATATTTTGGACCTATGAAAAATCATCACCATTTTTAACTGTAATTTTTCTTTACAGATTTATGACCTGCTAAACCTTTCAAGGCCTATTATCTCACCTTTTGGCTATTTTTTTGATGAATTTCATCTCACTTAAAAACAGTCCACTTACATTTCAAAAATCTTATCATTATTAATCAGATTATTCCTTCTAATTATTCTTGTGGGTCTGATCTCAGAAAACTATTTAAAGCCATCTGTTATTTAAATTCAAATGTGTTGCACATGAAAGAACAGAATTTGATTTATATTATCTCTGGTGAGTTCTAGAATGTATAGAATAACAACTTGGCAGGCTCTCATAGCAGCAGCCATAGGATGGTTCAAGTCTATGGAGTAACTGCCAGTAACATTCATGATCACTCATTTCTACTAAGGGCATCTAAAGGACACAAACATTTCAGAATTCTGTTTTTCATCAGTACATACCTTGCTGCTTCTATGCAACCAGAAAAATATTCTAGTCCAAAATTTTCATCTCTGTTTTTCATGTAATGTCTCAAATACACAGTGAAGGGTCCAGCTCCGCCTGGGATTCAACAGCCCAGTTTGTGAGACCTGAAGCTTCAGTAGAAAGAAGCATTAATTATATTCGTTGGGTTTGACTCAACGGGGCCAGCTCCATATAGCACATTGCCTTCATTATATGCAAATAAGTCACATGAAAGTCTATATACTAAGTTAAATAGTATTCCCCATAATTCATGTCTACCAGAAACCTAAGAATGTGACCTTATTTGAAAATAGGGTGTTTTCACATCATTAGTTGAGATAAGATGAAGTTATATTGGGTTAGAGTGGGTCCAAAATGACTGGCCCCCAATGACTGGCATCCTTTATAAGAAGATCATATGAAGACACACAGGGGAAATGTGACCATATGACAATAGAGCCAAGTTTGGAACGATGTAGCTACAAGACAAGGAATGCCAGGTATTGCTGGAGGCAAGTAGAAGCTAGGAAGAAGTAAGGAAAAATTCTTCCCTAGAGCCATCAGAGAGAACATGATCCTGCAGACACCTTAATTTCAGACTTCGAGCCTCCAGAATTGTGGGAGAGGAAATTGCCATTGTTTTAAGCCAATCAATTTGTCAGGGAAATCTGGGAAACAAAACACAGGCTCTTAATGACACATTGACAACTCTAACTTCATTGGCTTCCCTTAGATAAGCAGACTCACTTTGAGTGGCATCACCTCCAGACTGACTCTCCTCTGATATACTTGAAAGTAGCTGTGCAAACACATGCATTTTGATAACTTTAGACAAACGTGTTTTCAAATAAAAAATAATCTAAGGAAAATGCTAATCAAGTTTAAAGTGCCATTTTTAATAGTTGTTTTTTTTTAAATTAACAATTCTTATTACACCACCACCCCCCAGATGTGAAATTTATTTGCACCCAGGGGAATAGTAAGGTGAAGAAGGCATTGTGATAGACAATATTTCCTTTCTGAAATGCTTAATTTAGTTATAATACCATAATCTTGTGCTTATTTCTGACCACTCTTCTTCCTTAGTGTTTCTATCTACTAGCATCTCTGGAGTATAAAACAAATCTTTGATTCAGTGTTTGGCCCTCATTTCTTTGGACCTTTCTTGATGGGCTTATCCTCCCATATGGTTGTTGGTATGGCATGAAATCCATAGTTTTCTTTGATCAGTGACCTGATGTGTGGTCTCATAGCTTTCAGTACGTGAGTGATTTGTCCCATCAAATTTAACATTGTGAAGAATGTAAGATATGCACTCAACAAGGTGTTGTTTGGTTGTATTAATCAAATTATTTTCATTGTACTTTTGTTCCTTGTCACAAGGGACTGTTTTCTTTCCTCCTCACACCAATAAGCAGCAAGGTTCATAGAAACTATAGATCTAAGTGGAGTCTTAGAGGCATGGTTACAAAGCAAGTATTTTCCCTTACAAAAACTAGCTAAGACTGCATAGTGGGAGGGGGAAAAGGAGGGAAGAGTGGTGGCTCCAAGTGTAGAAGAAAGACCAACCAGAGGACAGACCTGGTAAGGTGGGGGTTTGAGAATGGACAAGACATTCTATCTGAAGGTTGGGGAGGTAGAAGGGGAGAATCAGGGAAGTGACTCATCACCTAGTAATGAATACATTGAATACTTTACATTTTTATATATAGGGGCAACTATTATTTCAGAGTATACAAAGCTGTCTTCACATCACTCAATTTAATACCGAACTCAACAAAACAAGTAATAATAAGTGTTGGAGAAGTTGTGGAGAAAAAGGAACCCTCATTCATTGCTAATAGGAATGAAACTGGTGCAGCCACTATGGAAAAGAGTATGGAGGCTCCTCAAAAAATTAAGACTAGAGTTACCATATGAACCAGCAATCCAACTTTTGGGTATCTACCCAAAAAATTTGAAAATATTTATTTGTAAAGATATATGTACAAAGAAGAAGTGGTATATCTATATATATATAAAACCCTAACATGCAACGATGGAACCAAACAACTGAACTGAACAGCCAAACAACTGGTTGCTATGATGTGCACTGACGACCACAGGGTGTGCGCGGAAAATGGTGGGCATCGGTAGCAGGTGGCCTGGTGGAGCAGGTGAATAGTGGCACCAAACCAAGGTGGCGTGCAGGTTGTTGTCATCGGGGTGAGCCTCTGGTGGTTACTGAAAATTCTTTGCTGGCACTCGCACCCACTGCCAGCACTGGAGCCACCGCTCACACCTGCTGCCAGTGATGGCCCCACTCGTACCCACTGCTGGCGCCAGTCCTGCTTGTGCCCCAATCGCTCCATGCCATCAGCTCCTGGGAGCGGCAGTCGGGGAGCAGGGCTGCCTGCAGAGAAGGGACTGGGGGCTGCGGCGGGAGGGGCCGAGCAGGGCCTCAGAGGATGGGCAGAGACCCGCTCCTATGCCTATCACAGCCTTGTGGCCCAGATTTGTGCACTGGGCCCCTAGTATTAATATAAATAGGATACTCAACCATAAGAAAAGGTGAAATAATGCCATTTAGGACAACATGGATGGATCTTGAAAATATCATGCTAAGTGAAATAATTCAAACAGAAAAAGTCAAGAACCATATGATTTCACTCATATGTGGAATATAAAACCAAAAGCAACAAATTAACAAATAAGAAAAGCAAATGATCAAAAACTCACAGACACAGACAACTCTATGGTAGTTACCAAAGGGAAAGGAAGGGAAGGGAGGTGAGGTGCAGTAAATGGTAAAGGGGGTCAAATATATGGTGATGGAAAGAGATTTGACTTTGGGTGGTGGGCACACAATGCAATAATGCAGATTATGTATCATAGAATTGTAGACTTAAAACATACATACTTTTATTAACCAATGTCACCCCAATAAATTTAATTAAAAAAAATCCATGAATAAAGCATCACCACTATTCCACATTTGAGGTAATTGAAAGCTTAAATAACATGGCCAAGGACACATACCGACTGTCAGAGTTAGAACTAAAACAAATTTCCTCATAATAAATCCATTGTTCTCTTTCCAATTTACTCTTGCATATGATCCATGATTTATTTATTTTTTCTGCCCTCAGAGCACTTGATGAGAAACATTACTAATGCCTTATCTAACCTTTCAAATCTTTTTAATACAACCTAAACCTTCTGTTTTCCCCTATTCTCTATTAATTTCAAGTATGAAACATCTAATCTTGTTGTTAGGGCTCAGTTTGCTATGTCCCTTGCAGAACAAATAATAAACCTGCCACATAATGCATGTATACTTTTGTTTCTCCCTCTGGAATATTCCATGTGTAGTCTAAGTTCTCCGTAATGTCAAGTTTCAAACACATCAGCCTCTGTTCATCTGGGTAGAGGGGAAATAGGTCTAGGAAAAACCTCAAGCCAAGAAGTGATAGGTGGCATCAAAAATTCTAAGTATATAAAAAAATAATGTTCATCTTTTCTGAGTCTTGACTTTTTCTCTTCAGGTCTACTTCTTGCCATCCACCTCCATAAGGCAATGCTTTAGCCTGCTTGGAATCAGCAATAGGTGAATAGAGAAAAACAGAGTTTGTGAAAAATGGACCCAATTATTGCAGTCTGCATTTTCTTATAATACTGGCAGCAGCAAGGAAGTTGAGAAGCTGCTTTTAAGTCTATGACATATAGACTTAAAAGAAAGAGTTCTGCAGGTCTAAAGTCAATAAAAATGTAATGTACTTGGAGCTAAAGTGGTAAATGAGGTCACAAATGCAGTGAAAGCCGAAGTATTAAAAAAAAATCAAAGGTATATTTAGGTAGATACTCCTAAAAAATAGTAGAAAGAGAGGACAGAGGAAAGGCAGATAGAAAAAAAAAATCCACGCATTTGGTAAACCTCTACTTTGGCAGCAAAGGCAGCTCTTTAGGGAGTTGTACATCCCTTCTTCCAAGTGTATTATCTCCCTTCAGTCAGTAAAATAGCTTGTATCATGATGAGCCTATTCTTTATTGTCCCAGGAACAACTGAACCCAGAGAATAAAAAGGCTACTTGTCTATGCAAATCTCTTTACCAGGACCCAGAAACCCAAAGCATTTTCCTAAAAGCAACAATTCTCAGATTTTATTGTCATAAGAATCACCTAGGAAGCACAAAATGCCCATTCTCTAACTCCACCCCTAGAAAGTTTTGTAGGAGGAGCTTTATACATACCCATCTGAAAAGCCCCTCCCCCCCATGCTAATTCTGATTCAGGCCAGTCCTCCCTGCCACACCTGAAACACACTGGGAGGAAAAAGCTGTTGTTTTTAACTTATTAAATTTTCATAACACTTTGAGGTGAGGTTACGATGAGGTGAGGTTACAAATTCTATCTTACCAACAGGAATCCTGGTAAAAGTCACAGTTGGTAAGTGACCAGGATTCAGGTCTCTGGTCCATCTATCCCATTGCCCTGCCCTTTCCACTTTCTCACATAGGAGTGTGGCTGCCTGGGGAAATAGGTTAGTAAAAGAGGCAAAGAACTGAGGAAATATGCAAATATTTGAGAGGACACATACTGACAAAGGATCAGAAGTTTAGTCAATAAGAATAAGGAGAAAACTTTCCTGTAATCACAGAACCTGATAAGTCTGCAGACCAACCTATAAAGGCAAGTTGGGTGTTATGAGAGGGATCTAATTATTAGAAGCCATCTAATATGGACTATGAAAGGAACATTAAGTAGCCAAAGAGTACAAGGGCTTGATTTGGCTTGTTCACTCTGGAAAATGAAAGATTAAGGAACTATGTCAGAGGATAAGGAGCAAATAAGCTCTTGGACCATCTGTGGATGGAGTATTAGATCCATAAGCACATTCCTTAGTAGGATTTTTGTTAGTCTAATGTCCTGAAAACCCAATTGTGGAGATTAGGAGAAGGTTTTTGTTTTTTGTTTGTTTTTCAACAGTGGGATTGCAAAACTATGGAGACAATCAATATATACACATCAGTGGTTGCCAAGGGAGGAGTGTGGGGAACGATAGGCACAGCATAAAGGATGCTTATGGCAGTGAGGAATACCCTGTATGACATTATAACAATGGATACAAGTCATTATACATTTCTCCAAACCCACAGAATGCACAAGACCAAGAGTGAATCCTAAGGCAAACAATGGACTTAGGGTGATTACCATGTGCCCATGTAGGTTCATTCTTGGTAACAAATGCATCACTCTGGTGAATTGCATTATGCATGTGTGGGGGTAGGTGACCAATGGGAAATCTCTCTACTTTCTTCTTCATTTTGTTGGGAACCTTAATTATCCTAAAAGAAATAGAGTCTTTGAGAGAAAAAAAAGAGAAAACAATGGGACAGAGAAGTTTTATTGGTTAAACCTAAAAGGAGTAGCCACTAATCCAAAGGAGAAAATAGTGAATTTACAAAGTACCTCTATCCGGACATAGGTAGTTATGATGTAAGAAATAGAGAAGATGGAGTAAACCACCCCCTGCAGTGATGTTGGCCTGGCATATGGTGAAGTATTTTCATATCTATTGTCCCATTAGAACCTCACAAAGTTTTTGATATTTAAGCAGAATAGGTATCAATATTCCCAATTTCTGGAAAATAAAATAAAAATATCTCCCCCAACTACAAAAAAAACAGTTAGGTAATTCTTAAGGTCATGTGGTTAGTAAATGCAAGATCTAGAAATAGCAACAGGTGTCCTGATTCCTACATAAGGTCAGTGTTCTCTCCAAATACTGACACACATAGAAGAACAAACACACATGCACAAAAAATTGATTCTGTAGAAATGTCTGGTCTTACTACATCCACTTATTATGTAGATGTGTTGGTTTTAAAGATATGTCCACACATTTTTAAATATCTCCCTCCTTAAGGGTGGAACTTAATTCTCCTCCCCTTGAATAACTAATATAGTAGGGAACCAATCAAATTTTTACATTACAGGTAAGCCTGATTATAAGCATACCACATAGTGAAATCTTTGCCCTGTGCCAATGGAATAACTACAGAAAAATAAACAGATGAAGGAAGGAAGGAAGAAAGGAAGGAAAGAAGGAAGGAAGGAAGGAAGGAAGGAAGGAAGGAAGGAAGGAAGGAAGGAAGGAAAGTTCAAGAAAAGCAATTGTGGTGACCAAGGAAAGTGAATGGGGTGTGTTCCAGGATATGTTCTTGGGGAAAGCTGGCATCCTCATCAAGTCACCTGTACTCTGCATTGTTGCTTGTTCCCCATTCCATTTATTCCACTGGGTAAAATTCCACAGATTTAATTGAGCTAACAACCATCCCATTATAAATACAAAAATTCTTCCAAGGGCATTTGAATTGCTAGTTATCTACTCATTAGTTTGAGTTAAAGGTCATTCCTTCTATAATAATTCCTTGCTAAAATGACAGATGCTGAGAAATGCAGGACTTG
Organism: Myotis yumanensis; assembly: GCF_028538775.1. Classification (NCBI taxonomy): domain Eukaryota; kingdom Metazoa; phylum Chordata; class Mammalia; order Chiroptera; family Vespertilionidae; genus Myotis; species Myotis yumanensis. The sequence continues at coordinate 228,755,520 of NW_027223752.1, read as the reverse complement.
GTGACAGCAGCATGGTGTTAGCTCATTTGGGAGCACTTTGGGGACAGAGTGGGCCCAGAGAAGGGTCCCAATGGCTGACACTTGGGAATGATGAAGTGGCAGGGAGACTCCCTGGGTGGAGTAGCATGATGCCAATTTAACTGTGGGTATGCAAAAAATAGTAATAATAAATGCTTAGAACAGGCTTTGTATCTAAGAAAAGAGATCTCTCTTCTACTTTGAAATGATCCCTGTACTCATTATTCCATGATTTAACCTAAGTTCTAATGCGCTAGTCTGTAAACCTAATTGAGATCCATAACATGATTTTTACTTGGAAATGAGTTTCAAAATTGCACTAACAAATAGAATTTGGAAATGACTCATTTGTAAGTTGGGATAAAGTCAGAAACATAGTGGCTGTTAAATTTGGAATAACATAGACTTAAAACTACTTTTATAACAGTGTTATCCTTTAAATCTTAATGATGTTTTTGCTTTATTCTTTACTCAAATCACATTCTTTTAGCACAGTGTTTCTCAAAGTTCACTGTGTATACAAATCACCTGAGGAGCTTGTTAAAATGCAGACTGTCCTGAGACCAGGGTGTCTGCATTTCTAAAAAGCTCCCAGGTGATATGAATTCTGTTAGAATTCAGCACTTTGAATAGCAAAAATTTAACCTGTACCATTTAAGAAAATGATTGTGGCTTTTCCATGATGGGAAAGATGACTCAACTCTGCACGCCATGGCTTCAGGTTTTAGCTACAAACTTCATCAAATCAAGATAATATTTATTAGTAAAATCTGTAATCTAGTCATAAAGTTAGTTATTATTTTAATTATTTTTTAAAAAAATAAGTTACAGGATATAAATATTGTGATTAATAACATAGGTTTGAAACTTGGAACACATGGATTAGAATTCTAATTTTGCAAAACTCTTTGTGACCTGGAGCATATGAACAAGGTGAGCTCAGTAAAACAACAACAAACAAACACACAAACAAACCAAAGAGATTTAATATAGAGCATTTGTTACCCAGGTAATGTTAATGTTTAGAAGACACGCAAAACAGTGACCATACCAATAGCTAGATGGAGAAAGCCCAGATCTCCCCTATGGCTAGAGGGAAAAGAGGAGGAGGCAATGTTACAGTAGGCTGGTAGCAGCTGGCCTGCAGAAAATGGGACTATCCAAGGGGACCTGAAGCCACAGAGAAGATGCCAGACACACTGCTAAGGTCAGAGGGGAATATACTCTGTCTATTCCCTCCTACCTTCTACTTCCCTCCAGTATATTCTATGGCACAGATTGAACTTAGCCATAGGGCTGTCAGCAAAAGAGCTTAAAATGTAGTCCCTTGTGATATAGCTCAGAGCAAGGGAAGAACAGGAAATGAGTCTGAGAACACATAGCAAAGGACCAGCACAGCAAGTTACAGGCACTCTCTAATACACCATCAAATGCTCAAACACATATCTGTAAAATGGGTGTGGTGTTATTGAAACAAGATGTGTTCCATATAAAATCCCAAATAGGGACTTGCTACATGATTTTTATTGTCATCATCACCATCTTCAGCATCTCTTTGTGGTCTGACAACAAATTCTCTTCACCTCTTTCTCTCCTCTCACCCACTTTTCTGTTGGTATGTGGAGTCTTAGGGAGATTAGAAACAGAATATTAATATAACTAGAGGTCTGGTGCATGAAATTTGTGCACTGGGAAGGGGGGGGGGGGGATCCCTCGGCCCGACCTGCACTCTTTCCAATCTGGGAGCCCTCAGGGGATGTCCTACTGATGGCTTAGGCCTGCTCCCCGTGGTTCTCTGCTGTCTGCGGGGCCTGCTTGGCCGCTCCCGGGTCACCGTGGGCAATGGCCAACCGGCCCCTGCTGTGCGCTATCTGCAGGGCCTGCTCTCAGCGACCACCCCCTGGGACTGGAGGACTCCAGTGGGGCTGAGAGGACTGGGTGCTGCCATCTTGTGGCTATGGGCTCTGCCATCTTTGTGTCGGAGTGATGGTTAATTTGCATATTATTCTTTTATTAGATAGGATAATACATAAAAATTATGCTGTGAGAAATTGTTCAAGTGGGAAAATATCTGTTTGTTTTATCCACTCGAAAGACAAAAAAGGCTTAAACTAGGTACATCATAAGACCCCACAATTATAATGAAGAGAGACTTGACTTGGGGTGGTGAACACACAATATAATGTACAGATGATGTATCATAGATAAAAACACAACTTCTTAATGAGGTGGACTCAGGTGTGATGCTAGAAGCTGGAGACCTTTTGAGGACCATATTTTTGGATTGTGCTCAACATATGAAGCATGGGGTTGGGGGGAAGGAAGGAGAAAGAGGGAGACAAAAGAGGAAAGGTATTCTCTTCTACTCAAGGAGGTCAACTGTGTGCAGCTGTGGAGCAACCAATGGAATGTGCAGATATACATGTTATCCTTGTCTAGATTTCAGGAGTGTAGATATTGACTAGTAATTTGATCATTTTCTCTCTTGACTTGGACCACACCTGCATGCCTCTGCAGGTGGTGTGGCCATAACTGAGAAATTATGTTATTGTTAAGGCACTAACACTCCTCAATGATGAAAAGAACAGTTTTCCCCAGTAGGCTTGTTCCCTAAGTAAAATTATGAAATGCTTACATAGTAGACACAGATGTCTCCACGAGGCTATGCTGCAAGGAGCTTACAGTGCCAATAGATAGCTCCTTTGTGGGAGAAAACATAACTAAGCCCATTCATATGTTGGCATGTGTTCTTGCAGTGTAGGACATGCAGCACTCTGTTTCTGGTTCCACTCTGGTTCATCTTGTTTGGGAGTCAGCAAGCAAAGCCCATAGTGAGCACGGCAGCTTCTCCCTGCAAATAACTTAGCTAATTCATTTCAGCCCTAAACGAGTTCATCTGAATATAGATGTGTTTGAGCAGCAAAGACTGTAAGGATAAGAGCATCAAGGCATATGTAAATGAGGAACTAAAATGAATAGTTCTGGGATAGTTCTAAGCTGCACTGTAATATTTTATTTACCCATTACCCATTTATTGAGTTAAAAATAATACAGCCCTGACCTAGCCGGTTTGGCTCAGTGGATAGAGCATCAACCTGCAAATTAAAGGGTCCCAAGTTTGATTCCAGTCAAGGGCACATGCCTGGGTTGCAGGCTCAATCCCCAGTATGGGGTGTGTGGGAGGCAGCTGATCAATGATTCTCTTTCATCATTGATGTTTCAATCTTTCTCCCTTTCCCTTCCTCTCTGAAATCAATGAAAATATATTTAAAAACAAATAAAAATACTAACCAAATAATTCTAAGGACTTTACTGTGTGGCATATGCTGGGAACCAAAAGAACTGGTCAAGAAAATGAGTGTTGTGAGTTCTAGAGAGTGCTAGTTAGCTGTGGGCTGGAGAGAATTAAAGATATTTTCATGGAAGGGTGGAAGCAAAGTTAGGTGTAATAGGCTGTTGGAGCTGGCCATATGGAATGCCTGGGAGGGTGTTTCCTGTTGGGGAATAGTTTCAACAAAAGTGTTGTGGTGGGAATGGAGGAGTTGGCGGAGTACCAGGAGAGTAAGTACACATCAGTGTTCGAGAGCCTGGACCTTGGCTTTGACACATCATAACTTAATAAGCAATATTGGCCAAGTCACTTAAACTGTTTCCTAAAGTGCAAAATCGAAATACTAGAACCTGACTCATGGGCTTATTATAAGTATCGATGAAACGGAAAAACTCAATCAATACTTAGCTACTATTATTTTATCCTTAAAGGGCAGAGTGCATTTATTGCTCCAATAGACACACTTATTGAGTTCCTGCTACATGGAAAGCAGAAGAGTAAACTGAGTCAGAATATAAATGCTTTGATTGTAGGCCAAGGTGCAGATTCTCCAACTGAAATATGGAATTCATTGGAGGCACCGTGGTTGGGCAGGGGCATAATGAAGGATATTTTTTAAGTATTAAGGGAGCACAGGGCAGTGCATTCAATGTGTCATTCAGAAACTTTTATAAACCTTTAATAAAGCAGTAGGGAAAACAGATAAAGATCTCATGGCATCAGAAAATGCATTTAATTACCCAGCAATAACTCTGGGAGCCCTTACAAGTAATTGAGACTCTCACTCACTGGTGACTGACAGCACCTCCTGGAATGGATGGACAACTACTATGACCATCCACCAGTGCCCTGGGGACTTATGGGTTCTTATGTGTGCAGGGGCAGGTTACCCACAGTGCTCCCCTGACTTCAAACTGGGTGGGGGGGGGGGGGGGGCAACAAATTGCAATGACAAGTAGCTGATGTCACAGGAAATGTTTCTATCAGTTCTCCTGGATCATAAAGTATGAGGGAAACAAACACCAGAGAATTTTTAGAGACATTAACTTTGAACTGATGAGCTGGAGTAGCTGTTCTAAACCTCCTGTTTCTGTGATTTCCTTAATGAAAGGATTTGGAATATAGGAAATGCTCCCAAGGGCATACCAAGCTCATGTGCAATCCCCAGCCAGCTGCCTGTAACTCCACCTCCTTATCTCTCTGCCAATAACATTTATCAAAATGAAAGTGTACTATAGTTAGAGGAACAACTATTCTATTTTTTTAAATATGTTTTATTGATTTTTTACAGAGAAGAAGGGAGAGGGATAAAGAGCTAGAAACATCAATGAGAGAGAAACATCTACCAGCTGCCTCCTGCACGCCCCCCAGTGGGGATGTGCCCGCAACCAAGGTATATGCCCTTGACCGGAATCAAACCCGGGACCCTTGAGTCCGCAGGCCGACGCTCTATCCACTGAGCCAAACCGGTTTGGCACAACTACTCTATTTAATAGGGTAAATTATTCATCAATTTTGGTACTTTATTATTAGTAAAAACTTATTTGGGCTACCTGAAAAAACTCATATGGAGGCACCAAGTTATCACAAACATTTTAACTAAAAATTTTAAGTCTAGACTCCTTGCGGCATCCTCTATCATTTCCTCTCACTGATCTGCACTTTATCTCTTCCAGACTTGCCCAATGCTCCCAGCCAGTTGTTCATCTGGTAAAAGTGAGCGTAATGAAGCAGACTTTTGAACTCTGCATTCCTTGAACACTACGAATATAAACGGTGACTGTAATTTAATGTGCCAGGGAAATTCAGGGGATATTATTTTAACCAGCGTAGATGAGAAAGCTCTAACTTAGTGGTGGAGGTGCAGCATCCCCAGCAGCCTGCAGGATACGCTTGGTCAGTGACCTTCCCTGGATGAAGGGATCGACCTCCTGCTCAGGCACCACCAGCCACCATCACATTGAGTTAACACTCATCTCTAAACGAATTTTCTCTTTCTCTGTCAATCTCACTTCCCATATGCCTTTAAGAGTGACAGTATAATGCCATATTTTGTATATGTCTAATGTTTAATAATATGCATTTCATACAACATAACCCAATTGAAGAAATGGTGGTATCTTACAATGGAAGAAAATCCGGCTATGGGAGAGTTACTGAGAAACAGTATATCTACACTATGCGTTATGGCAATTTTAAGGGTTTTTTAAAAGTTAGTTTCACAATAGGTAAAATAACCACATAACTTACTATATAAATTGGAATGCTTTTCAGTAAGATAGATGATTAATGAAAATTAATGATAATTACACTGAGACAACAGGTATAGATGGAGACTCTCCTGAAAAAAATCAACATATAGTGTCATCTTAACTGTTATGGGCTGAATTTTGTCCCTCTCAAATTCATAAGATGAATTTCTGACTCCTAGTACCACTGAGTGTGATTATTTGGATATAGAGCCTTTAAAGTGGTGATTTTTCCTTAATTAAATTAGATCATATGAGTTGACTTGAGTCCAATATGACTGATATATTTATAAGAAGAAGTAATTAGGTCAATTGCATCCATAGAGGAAAAAACCATGGGAAGACACATCAAGATGGTGGTTGTCTTCAAGCCAAGGAGAAAGGCCTTAGGAGAAACCAAACCTGCCGACACCTTGAGTTTAACTGTCTAGCCTCCAGAATTTTAATAAAATAAATTGTTTAAGCCATCTAGATTACATTTTGTTATGCCAACCCTAGCAAACTAATACACTAGCTATAGTGATTTTCATGTAAATAGCAGCCTTGAACTTAATTAAGACAGGATTAGGTCCTGTCTCTAACACTTGTTCGTTAAGCCTGTGCTTAATCACACTTAATCAAATTAATCCCTGTGCTTGCTTTGACTCATGAATACCAACCACAGAGTAATACTTGGCTTGCTCTACTCAGTTAACTGTGAACATCAAACATGGTCAAAACAGTGACATGCAAACTGAAAAGTAGTTCATGCTGGTAGGTATTATTATTTTCTTAAAAGTAGGCTGCAAGAGGGAAGTCATTCAAATAATTATGTGTCTGAATAAACTATAGAAGCAAAGTGACATCCTACATAGCACCTTCTGTGATTATGAAGAAAAGTTACTCTTGCCCTCACACATTCATTCATTCTCAACTTCATTAGTATTGCTTTGGAGCATTTCTAGAGACATATGCACAACCTTTATATCAATAGCACCTTGAGTCAATGATTTAGTTTCAAATAACTCTACTAGGTATTGATTTGGGTTGTTCAACATGATTAATAAATTTTAATATTATTAGAATGGAGCTCAAGCTAAAAAAGAACTTTTTTATTCCTTTAATATTCAAGCAAGTATGATCGTATTGAAAGTGAGGCCTAAGTTATTCTCCATTTTGATGGAAAAATTATTTCATCTAAAATCAAGAGCATGCACTTGACATTGGTTCTCTAATTCCAGGTAATATTCTTACACATGGTGTATAAGCCTTCTGAAATAGGGTAATTGTTGAAGCCATGCTCTTTCTGGCTTGGTTTCTGTAGCATGTGGGCACCACATATCTAGTGAGGGTTATATCTAACTAGAGGCCTGGTGCACGAAATTCATGCATGGGGGTTGTCCCTCAACCCAGCCTGCACCCTCTCACAATCTGGGACATCTCTCTCACAATCAGGGACCTCTAGCTCCTAACTGCTCGCCTCCCTGCTTGCCTGATTGCCCCTAACTGCTAGCCTGCCTGCCTGATCATCCCTAACCACCTCTGCCTGCCTGATTGCCCCTAACTGCTCTGTCTGCCTGACTGATTGCCCCTAACCACTCTGTCTGCCTGCCTGATCACCCCTAACTGCTCACCCACTTGATTGCTCCTCACCGCCTCTGCCTCAGCCCGAGGTAGCTTCGTCCAGAAGGATGTCAGGAATAAGTCCGGAAGGTCATTCAGCTGCCTGGTCTAATTAGCATATTATGCTTTTATTATTATAGATCATGAATGTTTATTTGTGTGTGCACATGTGTACTGTAAAGTATAGTGTATGGTATGCACCTTCTCTGATGGAAGCTAGTAATTGAAATTCTTTTTTCAACTAAAAAATGTCCTCTACATCTCAAACTGACTGATGATGGTACAAGATGACATTTTTCATTTGTGGGAAGGCCATATACCAGACAGGTTTCCATTAATATCCAAGTATAAGAACACACATTTTCCTCCCTTTTCACGATGAGGAAAACCACAGTTAACTTTGCTTTTTTATTTGTTTTAACATATATTTGAGTGTATACTCTGCACCGGACATTATTTTAGGTACTGGAAGCATAATAGCAAATACATTTATGAGAAGCCCTGCCCATGTGAGTACATTCTATAAAAGCAGGGTAGGGTGGCCTGGATTTGAATCTTGGCCCCATTCCTCACTATGTATTTGATCCCCCTAAACTCCACATTTCTCATTTGTTGAAATGGAGATGACACCTACCTCTCTAGGTTGTCAAAGAACTGAGGAAGGTAACATGTAAATGTGGGGTATACAAGAGACACGGTTCTTTCTGTAAAATCCTGAGATATTTCCCTTTTAAGATTGTAATGATTTGAAATGTGTCTTCCTCCCCCCAAAAAGATAGGTTTAGAGTCCTAAATTCTAGTACCCCATAATGTGACCTTATTTGGAGACAGAATCTTAACAGAAATCATCAAGTTAAAATGAGGTCATTAGGGTGAGCTCTAATCCAATATGCCAAAGGTGTCCTTATGGCATCCTTTTAAAACACACACAAACAGAGCACCATGTGAAATGAAGGCAGAAATCAGGGTAATGCTTCTGTGAGATACAGAATGCCAAAGATTGCCAGCAATCCACCAGAAGCTCGATGAGAGGCATGAACAGATTCTCCTTCACAGCCCTCAGAAGGAACAACCGCTGCTAACACCTTGATCTTGGACTTCAAGCCTCCAAAAGTGTGAAATAATGAATTCATAATAAGTGACCCATTTTGTATGACTCTGTTATGGCAGCACTAGCACACTAAAACAAATGGTTTCACCTTGAAGCCTGAATCTGAAACGTGTTTTTTTTTCCTATTTTCTCAAAGTTGAGCACACAATTTTCTTAATCACTATATACAACGCACCAAATAAGGATCAGAAAGACTATAAATATTTATAAACGTTACAGGCTAATTATCACTCTGTAAACAATATGCCCTGATTCTCTCTTTGGATGTTAAAAATGACCCAGGGAAGCATATGAGTAACAATATAAACATCAAAGGCTATTTGAAGTGCTTTCATTGTCTTGAAGGAGATTCACCTTTGAAAAACCTGCAGTGACCATGTCTACTGGTGTGTGTTCCTTATTGTGACTTTTCACCACTTCATCACCTTATGACACACCTATAAACACACTATGAAATAGTGTTCTTGGTGATCAAACTGGGCCAGGGATCCAAACATTTCCTGGAGAGTAGCATGAAAAATCAGATGGGTGATCATTTCTATTGCATATTTATTGCAATTTACATCAGATAAAGAGATAAAATTTGAAAAATCCCTCATTCTACTGCCAATCACCAAAAAAATGAAGGAAATACAATTTATATCTGAAAAGAAGATTGCAGCCCTCGCTGGTTTGGCTCAGTGGATAGACCCCTCAGTGGACTAAAGGGTCTTAGGTTCGACTCTGGTCAAGGGCACATGCCCAGGTTGCGGGCTCGATCACCAGCGGGGCGCATGCAGGAGGCAGCCAATTAATGATTCTCTCACATTATTGTTGTTTCTCTCTCTCTCTCTTTTCCTTCCTCTCTGAAATTAATAAAAATATATTTAAAAAAAAGGAGATTGCATACAGAAACAAGTATTTGAAATAGTTTGCATTTTAGATCAATTCACTCACTCCCTCATTCAGTCATCCATCCATTCATTTAAAAATATTTATTGGGCCCAACCATGGAGAATCTGTGCCTTAAAATTTAAACTGTTTTTCCCCTCAGAATTTAGAATGAAAAGATATCTAATCTCTTAGTGACTAGTGGACATGACCCTACATTTATTTCCATCAACTAGAAAAATGCTAATCAAGATAATCAGGAGTCATCATGAATCATTGGCTATGCTTACTTGAGCAAGAAAAATGATTCTGATAAATTATCCATTACATTCTATTATATTAAAAATGAAAACAATTTCATAATAAATTTTGTTTACATGTCACCTTGTTCCAAAAATAGGAAGAGACTTGCTAATCTATTCAAGTAAAAGTCATTCAGAGCTTTAAAAGAGAAATTGATTTTGGTTTTTGGATTCTTGATGCCTTCTTTATGAAGAAATGACATGCTGTGAAGAAACAATTTTTATATTTAATTGGTTTTTTTGTTGTTCTGGGGAGGTTTGAGTCCATGAAGTATTCCTAGCCAATGAGTCATTATTTTCAAAAGTACACGAATACAATGTAAATTAATGGATTTCTTTAAACTCACAATGAACCTTCTCCATGTACCTTATTGTGTTTTTGTAACAGTCTTTGAAGAAGAGGATATTGGATTTCTAAACATTTCTCATGGTGTGCCACCATTTCTTTTGTATGTTAAGAATATATTCAAAAATAATGTTAATTATAAAAATGTAGGTGAAGCAGTCAAAAAATAAATCAAATTTTTCGGATTGAAATTGTAAGTTTCTACCTATAAGGTCAGGTTTAGATAGAAGAACAATTATCCTCAAATTCTTTTAAGTCAGGAGCCAAGTTTCAATATTCTCAAGAATAACCTAAAGATTCAAGTTCATAAATTTGTTTAATTTAGCTTTAAATTAGCACTTGTTGCTGGATCCCAGCAGCCCTGGGTGGAAACTGGCCCAAAATTGTGTTTTTCTTGGCCAGCACATATTCCTTCCCTTTCTCCTCCTCCTCCGTCCTCCTCCTCCTCCTCTTCCTCCTCCTTCTCTTCCATCATCATCATCACTACCACCATCATCATTTTATTGACAAGCTTTAGGTAGATAAATACTCTCCAGTTTCTATGTCCCAAAGTACTTATTACTGTCTTGTGGATGCTTTCTACAGTTAGAAGAGGATAATGCTCAGTGCTGCAGGCAGACATGGTCAGATGTCTTAGTCTGTAACCTTTTCCCATCACTTGTTAGCTGTTTGGTTCACTATTCAATGCTTCAGTTTCTCCATCTGTGAAATAAGTATAATCATTCTAGCTTCAATTTCATGTAGTGAGAACTACATTCAATACTACTTATAAGTGCCTCAAACATGATCTGGCACATAGAAAATGCTCAAGAAATGTTAGCCATTGTTGTTGTCTGCTTCCCCAAAATTTGCATTTAGGACTACAGTGGACTTTACCTAGAGAAGAAGGACATTTCCTGGCACAGCTAATATTCCAAAGAATTGAACTGTTATTATGGTCTGACTCCTAAAATAATTTGGGTTGAAATTGTTACTGGAAAGGGGACCTGGCCCTCAGCGGGTCTGCTTAGGGTCGGCTGCTGTGTGTGGCTTCTTGACTTCATGCAGGAAAGATGTGCAGAATGAGTGTGGGTGATTTTTAGAGAATGTTTACTAACGTTAGGGTCAGTGAAACAAGGAAGGGCCTAGGCTAGCAGCAGAGGGACTAGGTGGGGAAATGAGCCTGGGCTGGGCTGCTTTGGCTCACTAAGGAGTCAGAGAAAAGGGGGCTTTGGGGACAGGTTCAGGGGGTTTGCCTGGGACAAACTGCCACTACTCATCGCTGTCCTGGTTGTAAGCCTCACCGGGTCCCTGACAGTTTAGGAAATGTATGGCTGTAGAGAAAGAAGGGGAGGGGGGAGCGAAAAGACACAGGCATGCTCCCGGGGGAGAGATAGCACATGCTGGGACCTTCACTTTGTGGGGTGTAAAGGCTGGAAATTTAGGGGAGGTCTTAGTGGATGATCTCAACAGAATATTCATTGGGTTTATGCTGATGTGTCAAAATAAGATTTATTCCTTTAACTTCATCTGTCCTTGGGTGTGATTGGAAAATGGCACTAATTGGATTTCTGTTGTTTATCTCCCTAAATAAGGTAGGTGATTTAAGCTATTTAACTTGTTTGGGCAGATGAAGAGCAAATCATCTGCTCTTAAGTGTCCTTGGTTTAGGAAGACAGGCTCTACTAGATGGCTGAAAACTTCTTAATTATCTGTCTCAGTTTCCTTATTCCACTTGCCCAGGAATGTTCCTAGCATCTTAGGATCCTGCCTCACAGGGGAGTTTATCTCACCTACTGAATAAAGAAGTCAGCAGTGTGGGGACCTGCCAAGGTAAAACTGGCAGATGTCCTCATGAATTCTGGGAAAGGCCACACGATGTAAAAGGGAGACCTTGAAATTTAGTCTGTTGCCCAAAATATCCTGCAGTGGAACCTTGAAACCTATAGGGGGGAAAAGTATAAAATCCTTGTACCCTCACCAGGCGGGGCACTCAAACTGAGTTGCCCACTTGTGTTTTATGCCAAATATATTCCTAATAAATTTGCTTGCTTTGCTTCCACACTGCTTTCTCACAAGTGTGACAAGAGCCAAGGGGAGAGCCCCCTCCGACTCTGGAGGTTCTTTGGTCACATAATGAGAGAGGAAGCAGCAGAACAGCCACAGGGCTGGCTCAATAGAGACAAATCTCATAGTTGAGAAAGTAATGAACTTCCTGCCCTCACTCAAACTTGCAATTCTGGCAACTGCCATTGATAAGAATTGAAGACAAGAAGGGAAAAAATTATATATTTTGTAAAACCACTGGTATTAGAAAAAGTATGGGCTTATGAGTCCAACTCATGGTATTTAAATTCTGGATCTGCCAGTTCTGACCTAGGTGATCCTGGGTAGATTACTTCATACCTAAGCCTCAGTTTTGCTCTCTGGAAAATAATATTATTAATACACACTTTTTAGGATTGAGATAAATATTATGTAACCAAAAAAATTTCAACCCAAAGTAATAGACATTCAGTTGTATTATCATCCACAACCTCCACCCTTTCCCTCAAAAAGTGATCAAATGCCTCAGGAGCAAAATTTGGTAGACAAACAGTTCCCTGTGTGGAAGCAATGTAGATGTCCCCACTGCAGGTGAACAGGAAGACGTGTTATAATGAATCACTTTACTGATAGGTGTCGAGGGTAGTAAAATGGGCTACCCTCAAATATGCCATCTCGGCATAAGGACTGTTTTGAGCTGAAGGCAACTGAATAGAAGAAACAGATACAGGAAAGTTTTCTGCCCTCCCCCAATTTGCCAAAAAGCAGGAAATAAATTTTAAAGGTGCCCACACTTTTCCCTCCTTACCAGGAAGGAAAGGAGTTAATCACTGGAGACAACTCTAAACCCTTATCAGTCCAGACACTAAACCAGAGGCATCTATGCAACTAACCTTGCTAGACTAGCCCTTATCTGCCATTAAGTTTCCCCATATAATTGCCTTCTGGAAATTTGCCACACCTATGAGCTCAAAGTCACTTTCCTTTGTCTTGCCATTTCTCTATAAAATTATTGTTCTTTAGTTAAAATGTTATATAAGTCCAAGTCCTGGCCAACCACCCCTTTGAGTTACTCATCTCAGAGTATTTCCATATGTATGCACATGTTGATAAACATCTGTTTGCTTTTCTCTTGTTAATCTGTCTTTTGCCAGTCTGATTTACAGGGCCCAGCTAATAAACATAAGATGGGCAGACAAGAAAAAGAAAATTTTTTTTCTCTTCTACAGGTGACATTAAAGTTAAAAACCATAGACTAGGTTGATCTTATCCAGTCCTTTATTTGGTTCCCGCCTGTTATAGAATGCATCTCAGGGAACAAATAAAAGATTTAAGAAATTAAAAGAAAGAATTTGCCATTCTTATACATGTTACTCAGCCAGATCTCCAGCTAATTTATTTTATTGTAATTAATGACAATAAAATAAGAACATTTATTGAGCTAAAGTGCTAAACACTTTATACATGAAATCTCACTGAATATTCACAGTTGCTTTTTGATGTAGGTTCACTTTTTTACCTTGGTGCAAATAAAGAAACAAAAGCTCTGAGAGTGTAAGTAACTTGCTCAAGACCACAGAGCAGCTAGCGGGTGGTGAAGCCATGACTCAGAAGCTTGTTCATCCTATTCCGTGTTCTCTCTTCTTGTCCTCATTTTCCAGTCCCTCTGATCCTTGGGTGTTACACTCTGATGACAGTCGCATCCCTACAGCCCTCCTTCATCCAATTATCCAGTTGGATATGCTTCTCAAATTGTAGCTCCGAGCCCTTCTCTTGAGCATTATTCCAGGCTTGCTTTCTGGTTCCAAGTCCCCACAACTGTGGATAAAAGATGTTTCTCAAACCTCGCCCTACCCCTGCAGGGCTGACCTTTTAGCACAGATGTACCTTCATTATACAGTGAGCCAGGAATGTCTGCTGAGCTGGGTTTTTTGTTATTGTTGTTGTTTTTTGTTTTTTTACCAACTGCATTAGTATTAGGAAAATCATCCAGTGCCTACCTGTTTTCTTTTGTAAAATATTGCATTAATCTGTGGTGTGCTCACAAGTTATTTAGCTCTTCTGGAAATGAGAAAAGTGAAGTTTTCAAATACTTGGGTACAAGCTGTGCTGTAAAAATCATTACTGATTTTTCAAAATGTATTCTCTGGTCTTTGCAATTTTGCCTATCATCACCACCATTGTGAAGAGCAGGAGCACACACAGAGGCCTAAGCTGGAAGTAGTTTCTTTCATTACCTGGGCACTGAGGTAAAATGTCTTTGGGATTTGAAGAGCATATTTAGGAGTTACCTCCATTTTTTAAAAATTTATTGATTGATTTGAGAGAGAGAGAGAGAGAGAAGTGATGTTCCACTTGTTTATACATTTATTGATTGCTTCTTTTCTGTGCCCTGACCTGAGATCAAACCCACAACCTTGACATAGCAGGACGACACTCCAGCCAGGGTCAATCTCCATTCTTTAACACTTCAGAACCTGTAAATATTTAGACAGAGAGGTCCTAAATGCTGGTATATTAATACCTCAAGTCAGAAAATACTCGGTGCAGAAAGAGCTCTCCTGTTGGCTACTATTTTGAGTCCAGAGACTAAATACCTGATAAAATGGGAGTGTTTCTGGTTGCAAGAATGAAGGATATCTAAGCTTATAGGGCAAGAGTTACTCATTTTTAGACCAAGAGAATGTGAGTCCACATCTTAATGATCCCTCTTTTGTAATTCCCAGTGTTGAAAATTAATATAAATAATATTATCAGCATCATACTCTCAACTGAACTTTTTGCCTCCAAACACAGTATGCCCACAGCAACCATGTTATGCTAATTTTTTTCCTAAATTCATTCATTTTTCCACCTACCAATTCATCCAATCACAAATGTTTATTGAACAGACATTTATTGAGGGCCTATTGAGTATTAGGCACTGAGAACATAAAACTGAATAGCATGGTTTCTGCCGAGCTGGATGTACTAGAAATTTATGGAAGGCAGAATACTATTATATAATGTGATGAGTTATAATAGTGGTGTATAGACATTGTGCTGAGAAAAGAGATTTGGGAAAAGTACTCATATATAGGAGACATCAATAATATGTGCTGGATGAAAGAACATGTAATCCACAGGTTGTAGACAGAAGGATCTTAGTATACATGTTGCCAAAGCAAGCACAGGATGGGTCTTAATTAAGACAGTACGTCAGTATAAAGTACTGTTTTCACCAACAGCATTCAAGTCTTATATATTTGAGGGTGCACTTTATCATTAAGAGAAATAGTGAGTGAATTTAACTCCTAGGCCTCTATGCTTTTGATATAAGTATTTGATTATATCAAAAGAATGTCTATTTATGAGAGTATTTCAAGCAACCTTTAAGAACATAAACATGGTTATTTTACAATAGAAGACCACCTATTGACATGTAATTTATACTATAGAAATAAATTAATACATGAATGACAAGCAAGTACATCTATGTTATAGAAAGGATACACAGAGAAGGAACCATATAAGCAAGTGAATCATGAGCAGACACAAACCAAATAAAGTGTAATAAAAAAATAACATAAGATGAAAACAATGAGAAATATATAAATAAAAGGTGGGATGATTTTATAGTATAAAGAGTACTATTGGTCAGAGATATCTATCTTGGAAGAAAAAGTATGTAATTTGGACTTTGAAGAGGAGGCAACTTGAAAAGGCACAAAGTCAGGAGAGGACATTGCAAGTGATGGTGAGAAAGGCAAGAAGGTGGGAAATTATGGGATGGGGTCAATTTGGCAGGAGTGGCAGGATGGGAGGGAGGCTAAAAGGTAGATTTGTACCAAAGGAAAGACATCTTCTTCTAAGGGTTTGGATTTTATGGTGGGCAATAGAAAGATGTTACAGTGGTTCAGACCAAGGACTACCATGGCTATCTCTAAACTTCAAATATGCGGTTCAATTCTGTTTTTATATTCCACATTATATTTTAAAAAATCAAATATGTTTCCATGCTTAAAGCAGTTGTATTTTTTCCATTATATTTAGATGTGATTGATTTGAAACCACCTACAATTTGTTTCTTACTCAATTTTATTTTATTCTGTTTCTGTTGTTGTTATTAACCATGGCAGAGGACATTTTCTAAAAATATCTTCAGAATGGAAATTATTCACATTGGCAATAATTTGAAGCCAGAAATATGGATGATGTATTTGTATCCATTAAGATAACCTTTATACTTCAGTTGTAACTAGCTCATAGCCATCAACCAAGCTTGAGAATTCTCATATTCTGAAATATCTAAAATTACAAATGTTAATTTTTATGCATATTATTCTGCTATTATTTTTTATACATATATGACCACATTGACTAAGTCTAGGTTATAAATAGGTGGTCATCTGTTGTAAAATAATTAACCATGTTTATGTTCTTTTTTTTTTTTTTTTAAATATATTTTATTGATTTTTTACAGAGAGGAAGGGAGAGAGATAGAGAGTTAGAAACATCGATGAGAGAGAAACATCGATCAGCTGCCTCCTGCACATCTCCCACTGGGGATGTGCCCGCAACCCAGGTACATGCCCTTGACCGGAATCGAACCCGGGACCCTTCAGTCTGCAGGCCGACGCTCTATCCACTGAGCCAAACCGGTTTTGGCCATGTTTATGTTCTTAAAAGTTGCTTAAAATCCTATAATAAATAGACATTCCTTTGATATAAGCATTTGATTTGAGGCCTAGGAGTTAAATGCACTCACTATTTCTCTTAATGATAAAGTGCACCCTCAAATATACAAGACTTAGATGCTGTTGGTGAAAACAGTAAGCTCAACCAGCTAACCCAGGGGTAACAAAGAAATAACTATCACAGATGCTCTTATGGACATATGATGGGGTTATGTCCTGATAAATCCATCAGAAATTGAAAATGTCAGGATTCAAAAATGTATTTAATACATCTAACCTACAAAACCTCATAGCTTAGCCTCACCTACCTTAAACATGCTCAGGACACTTATGCTGGCCTACAGCTGAGTAAAATCCTGAACACAATGAAGACAATGAGAGTATGGGTTGTACATTCTCACAATCATGAGGCCAGCTGGCTCACTGTCAGGAGAGATTATCCTCATGCATATCACTAGCCCGGGGGAAAATAAAGATTTGAATTAAGGTTTCTCTTGAATGAGTATCACTTCCACACAATTGTGAAATAGAAAACTGTAAGTTGAACCATCCTAAGTCAGGGACCATTTGGATATGGTTGACTTGGTGGAAAAGGAGCTGCCTCTTTTTCTTTTTTTTTAATATATTTTTATTGATTTCAGAGAGGAAGGAAGAGGGAGAGAAAGATAGAAACATGATGAGAGAGAATCATGGATCGGCTGCCTCCTGCAAGTCCCCCACTGGGGATCGAGCCCACAATCCGGGCATGTGCCCTTGATCGGAATTGAACCTGGGACCTTTCAGTTCACAGGCCGACGCTCTATCCACTGAGCCAAACCGGCTAGGGCAGGATCCGTCTCTTTTTAATCATTTTAAAACACTCTAACCCACAACCTGCCAGTGAAGCTGCATTGCAATGCAGGTGTCATGAATCCTCCCAAATTTCCAGCCACTCTAGCAATGTGATCGTGTCTCCCCCATTTGGAATTCTCCCTAGCGGCCTTGTCCACAGAAGAAATAGCAAAGCCAGAGGGGAAGCAAGAAGGCAATTCCTGAGTTTTGGGAGCTCAGGATTCTTGCTTTGGTGCTTCCAGGGCTGCTGCTGGGTAGAAAAGGCCAGGTGCTAAGGCTGAGGGCACACCAAGAGTTCAAACACGTGACCACAGGCATGGCTCACAAGCTCGCCCTTCAGCTGGGACAGGCAGCTTCTGTCCTAAGGTTCAGTAGAAACCCCCTCACCGTCCAATATCTGTATGCCTTAGGGTTAGGATAGGAGCGGGGGAAATCAGTCTGACACAGTGGTCGGCAAACTCATTAGTCAACAGAGCCAAATATCAACAGTACAATGATTGAAATTTCTTTTGAGAGCCAAATTTTTTAAACTTAAACTATATAGGTAGGTACATTGTTATTAACTTAATTAGGGTACTCCTAAGGCTTAGGAAGAGCCACACTCAATGGGCGAAAGAGCCGCATGTGGCTCGCAAGCCACAGTATGCCGACCACTGGCATGGTCTCTGGTCTTTACCCAGTAAAACAAGAATAAAATAATGAGAGAGAAAGAGAGAGAGAGAGAGAGATCCCCAGTTTAATGTGCCTCAATCACACCTCAAACAAACAAAAAATGTCTTATTTTGACCACGTTGCTCTAAAGAAAACTGGGAAAGCAGATTCATCATTCGGTTCCTTGTATCTGTTTTGTCCTTTTGGCACCTTCTATTCCCGCTCTATCCTATCCTATCTTGTTTTATTTCGCCTGCTTTGTTTATTTGCCTACCTTTGTTTCCTGCTCTTTGTCAGGGCCTTAGCCAAACACTGTTCTGCATGGCAGAGATCCTGCCAAATTGGACAGACTTATTGCCTTTCAAGACATCAAAAGGTAGCTGTGATCAAAACCAAGCCCGGGCCACGATGTTCAGCCCTGGCAAAGTCACACATTTTATACTTGGAAGCATTTTAAAACTTGGGGAATATTTACCATCTCAAAAAGGATGTGATAAGCATCTCTCCCAATCAGTGCAGCTGTGTCAAAACCCAGACACATGGTGGAGTGCATGGCGCTACTGGGAGTTTGAGTAGTGCGAGTGCATCTGTGTAGAAATTCCTATTAAAGGAAGACACATGGCTACATTGTACCTGTCAGGGAATGTTTAAGTCTACATATGCAAAGAAAAGGCTGGTACTAGCTTGTAAACACAGAGTCCACCGGGAGCGTTCACAATCTGCCATCTTTCCATGTCTACTGCATTTGATCGGAGGCAGCAAGAGTGCAAGCAATTCCCCGAAGACTCCCTCTACAAGCAGGCTTGGCGCTATTGTTTGTAACTGTCAGATTCTGAAATAAAGCACATGTATTTTTAACCATCAGCACCTCCTGCTAGGCTGAGATAAAAATGCCATTTCAAACAGGTCAGCCTGGGGTTGAGGAAGGAAGGCCAGATTTGGATTCAGAGGGATGTGAGTTTGAATCCAAGCTCCATCACCATCTGGGTCCCAGTCCTTAAGGTGCACTTTGACACCTGCGGAGGTTGGTGTGATGCATGGAGACAATGCATGAGAGACTAAAAATCAAACTACCAACCTTTTAGTGCACAGGAGGAGGCCCAACCAACTGAGCCAAACTGGGCAAGAGGGCAGGTTTTTTTTATTTTTGTTGTTTGATTTTTTGGTTTGTTTTGCTTTAATACTAAAGATATGGGGCTACGAAACATAGACTGAAATTCCTGCTCATGTGGACGTTGGACTTTATTTATTCTCTTTGAGAAAAGACACTCAAAGTAAAATAAACAAACACACTCACATTCAGGTAAAATAAGAAGTCCTCTGAAAAGTAAAATATAAGATCATTCAGTAAAATATATAACCTATGGTCTAAGCCAGCCGTGGGCAAACTACGGCCCGCGGGCCACATCCGGCCCGTTTGAAATGAATAAAACTAAAAAAAAAAAAAAAAGACCGTACCCTTTTATGTAATGATGTTTACTTTGAATTTATATTAGTTCACACAAACACTCCATCCATGCTTTTGTTCCGGCCCTCCGGTCCAGTTTAAGAGCCCATTGTGGCCCTCGAGTCAAAAAGTTTGCCCACCCCTGGTCTAAGCTCTAATGAGAAAAATGAAGCAGGAAAGAGGTCAGCGTATGTTGAGAGATGAGAAATTTTCTGTTTTAAAATAGACAGTCAGGAAAGACTTAGCCAAGCAGATGATATAGGAATCTGAAAGAGGGTGCGAGTGAGCGGTTGGAGATATCTTGGGGAAACATTTGCCAAGTAGAGGAGACAGCATCTGCAAAGCCCTGAGAAGGAAGTATGACTCATGACTGAGGAGGAGACTGGAGGTCATTGTTTTAAGTGACATGGAGGCCACGGTGACCTTGACAACATCATATCAAGGAGATTTGTCTGAGCAAAACCCTGATCAGAGAGATCTCAAGAGAAATACTGGCAAGAAAAACTGGAGACCAGGTACTCAGTTTAACACTTTGGAGGAAGGAAGGAAATAGGGCAGTCAAATGAGGTTAAGAAAACCTTTTCCAGTTGAACATTAGAAAACAACCTTGGCAATGCAGGGGAGAGAGGGGAGAATTACAGAGCAGCATCCTTGAGTAGTGGGCGGGGCAGGGATCTAGCTCACCAATATGGTTGGAGAGTCAAATGTGTGCAGGTGGCCTGGTGGGGAGAGTAATGAAAGCCCGATAGAGCCATTCAGACTCAATTTTGATGCCACAGTTCTCAACCTGTGGGTCGCGACCCCTGAAAATACATCCTGCATATCAGATATTTACATTACAATTCATTACAGTAGCAAAATTACAGTTATGAAGTAGCAACGAAAATAATTTTGTGGTTGGGGGTCACCACAGCATGAGGAACTGTATTAAAGGGTCACAGCATTAGGAAGGTTGAGAACCACTGGTAGAGTTTTGTAGGAACCAAATCATGAAGGGTCTTCCATGCCAGGCTAAGATGTTTGGACTTTGTCCTTTTGTAAATGGGGGTCTTTAAAGGGTTTTAGGCACAAAAATGAATTGTTTCAATATCTTCACCAGGAAGGTGAGAGTTGTGCTGAGCTTATAAGCATTTATGAGATTTGAATAAATGAGAGGATGACAAGGAGAGAACATTCTAAGCAAGAAGATCAACAACAGTGATGACCCAGAGTGAGAATGAGTTTGGCGTGTGGGGAACCAGTAGATAGCAAGCCCTTCTGACAGAAAGGATAACTCGGGAAATGAGAATTATATCTGGAAGGTTCTGGAGTTACTCAGCTTACTGGTGAAAGGGCTAGTAATCTTGCCCCATCTTGCCCCAGGGTAAGGGCTACGCCCTCCATCTTACCCTGGATCCTCCATTTTGGGGCAGCCATGTGCTCAGCAAGGAGCTTCTTCCCGGAAGCCTAAGCCTCTGCTATCCACACCCAGGACTTCTTTAAACTAACCGATGACAATCAAGGGAAGTGCATGCCATAGATATGACCACATCCTGTGTAACAAGACACCGACTTGTGCCTGGCCAATTGGCAGGGCCCACAGTCCTTTCTCCTCCCCTTACTCCAACCCTCCTATAAAACCTCTCTCCACACAGAGTTCTCTCTCTCTGCCACTTGCTGCTGTGTCAGTAAGGAGGGTAGGGGAGCCAAGCTGGGGCTTGAATAAAGACTCTTATGCTTTTGCATCGGACATGGCTGGCTCCCTGGTGTGGTTTTTTGGGGATCCTGAAATCTGGGCATAACACTGGTCTAATCTACCACATACTATTTCTATAATCTTGGGCATGGTACCTAATTTTTTTTTTTAATCCTCACCTGATGATATTTTTCCATTGATTTCTTAGAGAGAGTGGAAGAGAGAGGGAAAGACAGAGAGAAATATTGATGTGAGAGAAACACATAAATTGGTTGCCTCCTGCACACTCCCTGACCAGGGCCCGGGCCAGAGAGGAGTCTGCAACTGAGGTACATGCCCTTGACTGGAATTGAACCCAGGACCCTTTGGTTCTCAAGCCAACACTCTATCCACTCTATCCATTGAGCCAAACCAGCTACGGCGGTACCTAATTTCTTTTTATCTAATTTCTCTCTATAAGAAATAGAGATAGTAATAGTACCTCCCTCATCAAGATAACTAAAATGAATAATGTAGGTAAGGTATTAACTTTGCACCTGGCAGACAGTAAATTCTCATGAAGTGTTAGCTGTTATTAGGTGAATTATCTTGGGAGGTGGCAGAGTATATGAGAGATTGGCCCCAAGTTTATGGACTGTATTAGAAGGAAACATGATTGAAAGCACTGTGATTTCCGGAGGCTGACTACATTATATAAATCTAAATATTGATCCCTAATATCCAAATGAATAATTTAAAATGCCAAGTCTGATAACAGGATTCATCAAGACCAGTGGTCAGCAAACTCATTAGTCAACAGAGGCAAATATCAACAGTACAGCAATTGAAATTTCTTTTGAGAGCCAAATTTTTTAAACTTAAACTATATAGGTAGGTACATTGTTATTAACTTAATTAGGGTACTCCTAAGGCTTAGGAAGAGCCACACTCAAGAGGCCAAAAAGCCGCATGTGGCTCTCGAGCCGCAGTTTGCTGACCATGGATCTAGACTAACCCTTAAGATAATACAAGTGTTTCTTAAAATTTCATAATTTGGACTTTTGAGTTCTGGAAATGGAAAAATATTTATGACTAGCTTTTAAAACTTGGAAAAAAAGGGTGTCATTTTAAATAAACACAATGCTTATCTCCCTACTGCTGCCAATTTTTCATACTTTATAAATTCAAATGGGCTAGGAACTAAATTCAGCACTTCAAAAAGGTATTATGAATGGTCATTTCTCTGTAATAAGAGTTATCTGAATGTGACAGCTGGCATCCGTATATTGAAGAATTCAGAAAGAACATAGTGTCACACATTAGCCTATTTCAGAAAGGGTCTTTATATTTACCAAAGACATAGATTATAAATAGAAACTTATTTCACCTATCACAAGAATAGATGGCTGTCTATCTGTTTCTTAATTTTATATTAAAATTCATTTTCTTTAAATTTAATATAGGCTCAATGAATCAAATTGGATAGAGGGTTCTTTTTCAACTTTTCTACTTTAAATATATCATGTCCAGGGTTATCATTCAGTTCTATGTCATGCATTAAAGACAACAGCAAATACTTTTTAAAAATGTAATCATTATGTCCTACTTTTGGGGGGCAGGGTTACTCAGCTAATATCTGTAATGGGAAAATACAATGATTGGGATTTTTGATAATAGATTTAACTCAACATTCAAAGCATTTGTCAAAGGGGATGTTGAATGATATCTAGTAAATTCATAAAATGTCAGCCTTTGATCAAGAACTGCAAGGAATATGAGTAACAAAAAGTAAGAAGCTACCATCAAAACAACTAGATACTTATCAGGCAGAGACTTTGTGTTCAATTCTCAAAATACTGAAAATCCCAAAATTTTAAGGAGTGAACACAGTAATGTTAATCAAGTTTGCAAGACAAATGTCATTCCCAAGTTGACAGGTTCTTGGGTAAAAATGAAACTTAATTTCTGAAAATGTACTTCATATGGTTGAGTCAATAGAATTTGAGTTAAGTGAATGCAACCTACCAGATTATTGGGCAGAAAATATAATTTATCCATTAATTGGTGTTAATGTGTTGGGTAAAATGGCTCATTGAATAGATTATATTGGAGATCAAGTTTTCTAGTGGCAAATAAGTTTATGAGAACATCCTTAAAGTACCAGGATGTGATGTAAGAATTTTGGGGTGAAAATTTAGAAATTAGAAAGATTAGCCCATTTAATAGAACTGACAATTAGAATGATGCGAGGGACCAAGGGTGTTTACATGATGGACATCTAGTGTTTGGTTCTTCTCAGCAAGTATTCTCTTTTCTTTTGATAATAGAGCTGGGTTTTCCTTTGGGAAACTACCCTTCCCCCATTTCATATTGTCAGGTTATCTTGGTATCAGTGGGACATAAGAGGAAAATGAAGGGACATAAGGTGACACAAGGCAAGAAGACTGAAGTTCATGGCCAGGTTCTGGCCCAGCGTAACACTGGGCAAGTCATATAACCACTATGAAGATATGGCTTCTCATTTTTAGAATAAAACCAATTTTAGTACTAATACAAATAAAACACAAATAAAAATACCTTGCAGGGTGATTTTGAGGATTACTGTATATAAGCAACGTGTGAGAAAGGATTGCTATACAGATGTGAAGAACACCTAGGGCAGTGGTCAGCAAACTCATTAGTCAACAGAGCCAAATATCAACAGCACTTCTTCAAAATAGACTCGCCCAGGCCGAAAACCGACTTTGGCGCACGGGCCACGAAGTTTCAGTCGCACTGTACATGCTCCCGCACATGGTATTTTGTGGAAGAGCCACACTCAAGGGGCCAAAGAGCCGCATGTGGCTCTCGAGCCGCAGTTTGCCGACCGTGGAAAGGGAATGCTCGCTAATGGAGACCAGCATGACCGACCATGAAAGACAAGCTTTATTACAAGTTAAAAAAAATGTTGGCAATGATCAGTGAATTGTGTGGTATGTGCATGAGACCCCAACAGATTGTTTTAAAAGATGATGGTACTTCATTTACACCAGTGGGTGGTCTTTTCATTATTGACATGAGGATAATAAATGTATATCATGTAAAATGAGGGATCAGGTTGGTGCCCAGAAACCGGGCAATTAGGGAGACATTGGATACCCCAGGTATACTGGCCTTGGCTTCCTGGGAAAGGAAGGCAGCCTGGTGAGGGGTTTGGGCGGAGAGCCCAGGGCTGCTCACCATTCAGTGGGCTCTGCCATGGAACACATTTCTTGGAGGCATTTATACCATCAAAGGTAATTTTGTTTTCTTTTTTGTGAGACAAAACCACCTGCCCAAAGCATGTTCCTCTCAGGATGGTGCAATGCTCTTATGACAGAAGAAATGTAGCTTATTTTATATTTGTATTTTTTAATCACACACACACAGCAGAATACAGAATCTAGAAGTAATGGAGGGTACTTAATATGTTGATTTAAGGGGTGTGTGTAAACTTCATGCAGATTTAAATTTCCCAACAGCTTGTAAATGAGTCACTCAAGTTTTCAAAAGCAGAAGTTTCTGGAGATAAATTAATCATAAAGACCATAGAACATAGCTTTTTATGATTACATTGTGTTTTTTTTTTACATTCTGCCCAACCCTGAGTCATAGAGTCTAACAGGATGATACAGTACGTTCTACTACCCCCAGGAATGTCTGTGGAGGCTGAGTCCCTCCACAGTGGAATAAGAATAATGGCTTTGAATTAAAACACTAAGTTCAAACACCAAGGTCCCCTCTTCTCATGGTGGCCCACTGATCTTGAACCATTTACTACTATTTTCTGAGCCTCGGTTTCTTCATCTGTAAACTTAGGCACTAGCAATGCCCTCACAGTATGGTGGTAAAGTGAACACAGGGAATGTATGTAAAATGCGTAGGTTCAGTGTAGTGGATTAAATAATTACAATTATTACAATCCCTTTCAACCAAGTATCGGGGAGGGAAAAAGTCCCATGTTTAAAGAGATTCCTGCCAAGTCATGATCTCCTTCTGAAAAAACAGATTATACAAGCAAACAAACAAACAAGCAAACCCATCAGCCAGGTATCTTATCTGGAAATCAGTTCGTCCTTTGGCTTCTTGCTTCTAATCTGGACTTTCTTAAGCCCTAGGTAGCATTTTTATTCTCACTAAAAGAAAAGTGCAGATATGCTTTCTGCCCAAGTTATTATTGTGGAGCTTATTATTTTTCTCTTGAAACCTTTGTTGCAGATGAAAACTTGAAGTTAAAAGGAATGTAAAATAATAGCATGAACAAAAATTTGCCAGTTGACAATATTGCCGAAACCAGTATACCCTTTCCCACACGCCCCATGCTATTTTTCCTTACAGCAGAAATGTCTTCCAACCACTGCCTTCAAAAGAAAACTGAGAAGCTGAGGACAGAACGCAAGTTCTTTCATGATCTGCCTCCAACGTTGGATGCCAGACCCTGCAAAGCATTTCTCCAGGCCTGACAGCCTATTTGCAGTCTCTCACACACACACTGGTCTTTCAACAGTCCGTGTCTTTTCCAAAACCTTTTTCTTCATATGCCATTTGTCCTTCCTATACCTCCTCAAGCTAGCCAGCTACTGCTGTCCTTCAAATTTCATCTCAAGGACACCCTCCTCTGGGAAGTGTGTCCTAGATGTCCCCCAGCAACCCTGGTCTTGTCAAGTTCCTGGCTCTTCCTTTCCTCAATTAAAGCATTTCCTGTAGCCCTAAACAATGAAGTTTACTCGGTGTCAGACTTGCCTCTTTGCCTGTTTGGTTAGATCAGTGGTTGGCAAACTGCGGCTCATGAGCCACATGCGCCTCTTTGGCGCCTTGAGTGTGGCCACGAAGTTTTAATCGCACTGTACGTGCATGCCCACACGTGGTATTTCGTGGAAGAGCCACACTCAAGGGGCCCCAGTTTGCCAACCACTGGGTTAGATTGTTTTGACTTTTAACTGTGATCACGTCTGTGCTTCTCATGGGTACCTGTCTCCCCAATTCATTTGTGCATGCCTTGAGAACACAGTGTGTGTCTTCATCTCCCTTCAGGGGCATGCACAGAGTGATGATGACACAGTAATTATTCCTGTTTGGCCCCGTGGACTGTGCCCAATATGAAGCTGTTGTAGGCAACATTAATGCTAAGAGATGCCGGAGTGCCTGAATAAATGCATATATAGCAGATTATTTTATCCACAGCAGAAGAGGTTATTTTAAGAACCACGGCTTGTTTTGTGTCTGAGTAAAGATGCATTATCAAACATAATTTCTTTACAATCAAAGGAAGCTTACTTCCAAGATAGGAGGCCCTCTTTTTTTTTTTTTCCAAATTAGGAATTAAATTAGGGGAAGCATTTGCATTTTCCCATTAGTCTTCTTTGAATATGCATGGCTGGTTGAATTCTGTCTGACACCTTCACAGAGCTTGCTCAAGTAAGCTTTCCATTACTAAATAAAATACATCCATTCTAATTAAAGACACACAGAGAATACTGTCTGGACAGGAGAGTAAGGTGGGAAGAAGTAAAGAGCTAGAGCTTCCATGGTAACCCTGCCAGGAACAATGTAATGGATTCACAAGGTCCCTGCTGCTACGTTTTGATTCCATGCCAACAAGCCTTGAAAACTGTCCATCATTCCACAGAGCTATTTATAGACCAAGTCCAGCTGTGACAAAGAAATGGCAATGGGACACACAGTGACAATTACTGAGGAGCATAATAAAAGAGACACCTTCTCTTTAGTTCGCTTGGCCATTGGTGATCACATTTTAAATAACTATACGGTAAACTTATGGGTCATTTACTGAAATAAAATATTCATAAGAGATCTTTTAGTACAAAGGATCCACCGAGGGAGAAATGAATTAAAAACTCAAGTCTCATGTTACAGGCACTGCATCACAGCACAATATTGGTACCTCATTCTGCCTCACTTCTGGTTGTTAGCATCCCCGTCTATCAGGCAGTCTGTCAGAATATTAAACACACATAAAAGAAGGAGATAAATTAATGCCACATGGAAATAAAGATCCGGAAACTGAGACGAAGCTTGGGTAGCACGCTCATTTCTCATGCCCCTTAGAGCGTATTACAACTCCTCCAGCTGGGATACTGGTGAGATAGCGAAGTGAGCTGCATACCCATCCTTTGATTTCTGTAAACCGGACTTGTCAATTGTGGTCCCTCAGAATCCTGACGTTCAGCTTGATTGCTGAATTTATTAGCAGCCTCCATGGCTGACCAGGTGGCTCACTGGGGGACGGAGGTTTGTATGTGGTGGGAGTGATGGTGTTTGCTATTTAGGCAGGAGACTGTCGCACTAAGCCAATTTCATCAGTATGCTGGTTTAACCAACTTGTCCAAACAACTACATCACTTCAAGTATTTCACACACTTTAAACTTGCTCCTGAACTGCTGTCTAGGTTACACTTAATTAGATGATCACCAAATTACCAGGTAATTCTTTTAGATTAAATCAAGTGTACATTTCCACTCATTTTTTTAAAGATCTTCTTTAGATTTCAAAATTTTATATATTTTGTTTCTTTGTTAACAAATCTTAGTGCTCTAGACTTTTAATGTCTTTTCCAGTATTTCTCAGCATCTAAATCCATAATAAGTTCCTTTAATAAAAATGCTCCAGTGGATACACTGTATTTTTTAATTTGCTGCACAAAATTATGCCACACTGATGGAAATCAGACCTCTCTTTTTTGAGGGTGGAATGTATTAAGGGAGGGCTCATCAATTGGGTCTAAGTTCTATAGACTGAAAATGCAGGCTCTTTCCCAAAGATGGTATGTGCTTTCCTTCTTTGCTCTTGTTTTTGTTCTCACAGAAGTGCTTTCTTGCATTTTATGATCACACTGGTAATATAAACTTACATAAAGCATTCTTATACTTTTGTAGCACCCTAGCCTATTGCTATGTAGACAATACATGGTAAATAATTCTTCTTTATCTTCTTCATCCTCCAAGCACAGTTCTTTTTTTTTTTAAATATATATTTTATTGATTTTCCACAGAGAGGAGGGGAGAGGGATAGAGAGCTAGAAACATCGATGAGAGAGAAACATCGATCAGCTGCCTCCTGCACACCTCCCACTGGGGATGTGCCCTCAACCAAGGTACATGCCCTTGACTGGAATCGAACCTGGGACCTTTCAGTCTGCAGGCTGACACTCTATCCACTGAGCCAAATCGGCTAGGGCCCAGGCACAGTTCTTTCATCACCCACTCACCTTAACCCTTCTTATATATCCCATACAGGAAGATCTAGGTTTGGCATTTTTCTGGGGAAATTTGGTAAATATTTTTTATATTGCAGCTGCATTTCATATTATCATTATGTTTCCTACCCTTGCAATCCCCTCCCCCACTATAAATAATACTTGACTCCAATGACTGGGTCTTCATTGCATCCTAGTGGCTAAGAAGAGAAAATGAATATATTCTAATTGGAGATCTTCTATGACCAGCACAGGGCAGTTATGCGTGGAGCCTTTTCATATTTATAGTTGCTATTGGTAGTAGATTTTACTATTATTCTCATTTTACAGGTGAGAAAATTGAGGGCCATATTTTCCCACTGCTGCAAATCTAGGAAAAGGCAGAACCTATGTTGTAACATTGCTAGATTCTAAAACCTAAGCTGATCCTACATGCCATGATCTTGGATATCTCCTTGTCTAGTGCATGGGAGGAGTTTCATATGCGGTTGTTAAATAACTACCTTAAATGATCCCATATAAATACTGCTACATTCTAGCCTGCTTAGCCAACATCAAATGTTGTTAGTGCTCTATTTTCTTTAATCAGATTCTTAAGCAGGGATGGTCTCAACCACTTAAGAATGTATATAATTCATCTGTCCTTCACACTTAGGGAGAATGAGGGGGAGGGGAGGAGGGACAGGGAGAGAGGTGCGAGATGTTACAGCTTGCTTTTAGTTCCAAGGTAAAATACAGATCATTGTTAATTTGAGGGATTTTTGATGGTTATTGATAGATTGGCTTCCAGGAATAAATCAATGAAATTCTGAGAAATATAGAACATCTTAAAATTTATTCCAACCCAGGGCCAGTGAGTGAAAAAAGCCAGAGATTTTTCAACTTGAATCAATATTCATAGTTTGAGGTGTAGATTAACTACTGATTGTTTTCCATATTGGACACATTAGTTTCATTCATACAATCTCTCACACTCATTTCCCTCTGTGTTTCAATACCTTTTCCCACCACTCATCTACGTACAATATTTCTTTCATCAGTGTTATTCATGCATGTACACATTGATTAACTTCAGGGGCAGCCCGCTGATTTTCATGACATGGAAAGGAGCATGTGGTAAACTTGGCGAAAGGTGCATGTGTTCAGCTAAGCCTGGTAACCTAGGATGCAAGCCCCAGTGTGTTTGATTTTTTACTTTGTAAATCTGAAGGGTCAGAGCCATCATTTACTGGTGGTGAAAGGCAGCTGGGGTGAGATCGGCAATGTCAGTGCCTGCGGATTTGGCAATGGGTTTAAGTAAACAACCATGAGGTATTCTGAACCTTCATTAATAACGAAATGTCAGCTTGAGGGAAGGTACAAGATGTCATTTCTCCCAGTTCTTTCTTTATTGAAAACTCAGCTTTAAACAATAGTTCTGTGCTTTGTCTCTGTCACCCAATTAAGCTTGAAGGTTTATTTTACTTTTTCAAGATCTCTGTATCTCTCCAGGGGGAAAGTCACATGAAATGGACAGTTTGCACAGCATGGCTGGCAGATTGTACATCTGTAATGATTAGCAATGACACCTGCTATCTGGGGGACTAGGTTTATCATTTATATACATTTACCCTCCAAGTAGCATTTTTACTTAGCTTTTTAATACACTTGGCATATTTAGGTGATGCAAATACATACAAATTTAGCATTATTTCCACTAACATCTTTTTTGAGTTATGTTGAGTGTTATCACTAAAGTCAATGAAACTGAGAATTTTAATTCCATTCATTTTTTTCTCCTCTCTAAGATAAAGAGGTAAAATGTGAACTTTGTGTCCTATGTAGTAATATAGTTCTCTCACAGAGTTGATTAGCAAGGGTAAATTTACATTTGAATTCACCATGGTTGATTATTTTTAGTTTTAAAATCTAACTTTGGCTTCATATTCTCCCAAAGATTATCTATTTATAACCATGTCAGAGTGTGCAATGGGATTGGAAGCTTGGGCTTTCTATCTCCCCACTACTTTCGAATGACCAACCAGTAAGTTAATGTTTCTGTGACTGCCAGCTTTATTTTCTGTCAACAGCTTTTCACTGAGCAACAACTAAGTGTTAAACAAATACGCCCTGGAGGTGTACAGCAGTGCTCAAAAGGGGACTCAACTCCCACATGGTGCTGGCAGTAGCATAGAGGCATGCATTAGTCAAACACATGCATATTTAAGTAAATAACTGAAAGCAGCCAAGAGCTGTGAAGGAGGCAGGAAATCAACAGGAGCTAAGGCAGCCCAGACCAAATGCAACGTATCTACCTGTTTGAGGAAAAGGGAAACACCTTAAAATGTTGTCCTAAGGAAATGTTGTGGAACCTTAGCTGAATGTAGGATGAGAAAGGATGGGAGGACAGATCTTTTGACAGAGATGACAGCATATGCTGGAGTCTACAACACTTGGAATGATCAAGAGACAGAGAAAAGTTTGCCAACGCCAGAGTTCATAGGAACAAAGGGGATGGCAGGCATGAGCCCAGTAAGGTAAACAGAGGATGAAGGGCATCTGACACTGTGGTGAGGACTATAGCTTTCATTCTAAGACAGTGGTTCTCAACCTTGGCTGCACATTAGAATCACCTGGGAATCTTTTTAAAATCCTGATTTCTGGGCCTCATACTCCAGAAATTGTTTCTTTGTTACTAATGTTGTGGCCCCACCCCATAACAAAGAAACAGAATTTCCGGAGGATGAGGCCCAGAAATCAGGATTTTAAAAAGATTCCCAGATGATTCTAATGTGCAGCCAAGGTTGAGAACCACTGTTCTAAGAGCATAGATGAGTGTTAAGGAGGGCAGTGATCTGACCAGGTTTATGTTTAAAAAAGGGCAGTCAACTGAAAAGTTAGGATAATTACAGTTTGCCTTGACAGCTTCAAAAGGTCACTATAATGTTCGAAGGAGGTATATAAATTAGAAGTAAATGAAAATCCCTAAGTATCCATTTGAGTTAATAAAGGCACTCTTATGGTATGACTTAAACTATGAAACTATCCCATTCAATCCATTATCCAAAAACACACACCAATACTCAACCTTTAGAATCCTGCTCTAAAAATGTGGCATTGTCCGGCCAGCATGGCTCAGTGGTTGAGTGTCAATCTATGAACCAAGAGGTCATGGTTAGATTCCCAGTCAGGGCACATGCCTGGGTTGCGGGCTTGATCCTCAGTGTGGGTGTACAAAAGCAGCCAATTAGTGATTCTCTTTTATCATTGATGTTTCTATTTCTCTCTCCCTCTTTCTTCCTCTCTGAAATCGATAAAATATATATTTAAATGTGTCATTAATGGAAGATTACAAGGTTGAGCAACGTATTCATCAGCAGTAACATTTTAAACTTGGTAATAAAGAAGCCTTTTGACATTTAATTGTTTTAATGACACTTAAGGAAGCTAACCCCAAGGCTCAAACCCTGGATCATCGAGAAATCAAAATACCTGTAGATATAAATGAAACATACCCACACACCCTTTAATATAATTGTTAAGATAATAATTATAGAAGATAACATTCATCAGCACATACTTACTGAATGCCTACTGTGTTTCAGATACTGTCCATAAAACAGTGA
Source organism: Myotis yumanensis (assembly GCF_028538775.1). NCBI lineage: Eukaryota > Metazoa > Chordata > Mammalia > Chiroptera > Vespertilionidae > Myotis > Myotis yumanensis. Next base: position 228,723,567 of record NW_027223752.1, on the reverse strand, counting down.
CTATTATGGGCTGAATTGTATCTTCCAAAACTCACTACTGAAATCCTACCCCCCCTCCCCAGTAACTCAGGATGTGCCTTAATTTGGAGACAGAGCCTTTACAAAGGTAATAAATGTAAAATGAGGTTATATGGCTGGACATTAATCCAACATAACTGATGCCCATATAAGAGAATGTTGGGGCACACAAAGAGGCACCAGGGATGTATGTGACCGAGGGAAGACCATGTGAGGATACAGAGAGAAGGCTGCCACCTGCAAGCTAAGGAGAGAGACCTCAGAAGAAAGCAAACCTGCTGACACCTTGATTTGAGACTTCTAGCCTCCAGAACTGTGATGAAATACATTTCTGTTGTTTAAACCACATGCTGATCTGTGGTATCTCATTAGGACAGCAGTAGCCAAGCAATACAGTGACATGGCTATAGATCTTTCTTCCAGCAGTTTACCGTCTAGTGGGGAACAAAACTAAGCAACATTACAAAAAGAGAGAAAATAAGTTTCATGATAATGGGAATGTAGGGTGCCACGGCATAATTAATTTTAAATTGGGGCTCAGGGAAGGCTCTCTGGAGAAACGGATAACTAAGTTGAAGGTTAAGTAGGAACTGCAAGGCAAAAAAGAGGGTGGAGGAGTATTTCTGAGAAAGAATACATGCAAGTATGCAAGTGTGCCTGCAAAAGCCCAAAGGACAATGTGTCATGTGGGGACCTGAACAGCTGACACAGAGGAGTCACTCAGTGCTGATTATTCTGTAGGCTTATCTGTTATACTGTGGTTAAAATAGCCTCAGATTTCATCTGGATTGATGCAAGTGTCTACATATAGATTTCTCTGCTTCAATTCTTGCTTTTATCTTCCTATCTCATCACAACATCCAGGAAAGTCTTTCAAAAACCTGAACTAGATAATGTCACTATCCTTCTTAAAGAGCCTTGGGAACTTCTCACATTACTTTCAAATAAACAAATAAATCCTATATAATAAAGAGGTAATATGCAAGTTAACCCTCACACCCTCACAAGATGGCTGCCTACGACCAGACCGGCAGCAGGGTTAGTGAGGGACGACCAAATGACTGAACAAGCAGGCTGCATGGGGTGACCAGGCTGGCAGGGGGGCTGTGAGGGGCGATCAGGCCATCGGGGGGGGCAGTTGGAGCCAACCAGGCCAGCAGAGGGACAGTTGGGGGTGATTAGGCTGGTGAGGGGGGGCAGTGAGGGGTGACTAGGCTGGTGGGGGGGCAGTTGGGGTGACCAGGCAAGCAGAGGGGGCAGTTGGGGGCAACCAGACTGACAGGGGGCAGTTTGGGATGACCAGGCTGGCAGGGGAGGGGGCAGTTAGGGGTGACAAGGCAGGAAGACAGGTAAGCGATTTGGAGCCAGCGGTCCAGGATTGTGAGAGGGATGTCCGACTGTCAGTTTAGGCAGTCGGACATCCCCCAAGGGGTCCCGGATTGGAGAGGGTGTAGGCTGGGCTGAGGGGACCACCCCTCCCATGTATGAATTTGGTGCACCAGGCCTCTAGTATATTAATAAATAAATTACCCCTGCAAAGCTCAATGTGATCTAGCACATGCTTACCTCTTATACCTCCTTTAATTCTCTTCATCCCCTTACCTCACCCCATCCCCAGTCACAGTGGCTTCTTGCCATTCCAAAACAACATGCCAACCTCAGTCCTGCCACAGGGCCTTTGCACTCACTCTTCCCTCTATCTAGAATACTCTTTCATCAAGTGTTTGCATGTCTATCTCCTTATTAAAATTTCAGGTTTCCTGTGAGGCATCACCTCCTCTCTCACTTATCTATCTAAATGTACCTTCCCTCTCCTCCTACGTGGTAATATCTATCATATCACCCTAGTTTTTTTCATAGCACGTATCCTATATTAAACCTTATAATTTAGTTATGCAATGCCTCTCCCCCTATCATCCCTCTTTTTCTCCACACTATAACTTAAGCTCTATGGAAATAGAGGCTCATCTGTTTTCTGCTGCCTTCCTCATCATGGTGATGGGTACAGTATAGATATTAAATAAATATGTGCTGAATGAATAATGCTAGTCATCCAAGCTGACTTTGATTTTAAATTCACATCATCCTTTAACATGAAACAGTGAATAGTAGGATGATTTTGGACCATTCCTGTGGAGAAATATTTCACACTGTAGTACACCAAGGCAAAGGCAGCAGTAAAAGCCCATCCCAGATTGATGTGGAATAACATGTGATGTGTCACGACTATGCCTATTAGAATCCATTGAACATTTCCTGAGTGTCCATAAATCACAGTGATTCAAAAGGGGCAGAAACCATCCAAAGGATTTGCCAACTGGCCTTGTCGTTCGACTCTAAACAAGACACTTAGCCATATGAGCTTCTGTGAATTATGTATGACGATCCTGGGCATGTCTCTGCCACCTAGAAATAGTTTGGGAAGTAATGGGATTTTTGTTTTAAGTAAGGGGAGAGGGGGGAAGGTTGGGAAGGGAGACAACATAAAATGCAGCCAAACATCATTAGTTCTATATTTTTCATGATGTACTGAGTTATTCTTGGCAGTAGGAGGGGTGCTTTGGCTCCTCCATGAAGACAATATCCCTCCATATATCTTCCATGATGGAAGGAGTTTCCTAGGACTTCATCAATATAGACTTTCAAGGTTGAAAGATAGTACTAGGAGCAACTGGATAGAGGTGGGATAGGAGTTAAGTAGGGAGTGTTACACACAAGTGTCTACTTTTCTGAAGGTTACTAGGCCCAGCAGGAAATAAGAGCATCAGAATAAAGAGCATACAGTGCAGTGGTTAGGAGTGTGGGCTTCTGTACCAGAATGCCTGCATTTGAATTTTAATTTCCTAGTGGGATGATCTCAAGCAATTGACTGTACTTCTTTGGGACTCATTTTCTTCATCTCCATTAGAGGCTAACACTGGAAACTATAGGGTGATTGTGAAGACTCAATAGTTCTGATATTTAAAGCATCTAGACAGGCTTTAGCCACAAAATAAGTGCTCAATAAATGTTAGTTTTCAGCAGCACCAGCCGCAGCATCATTATCACCATTACCATCATCAAAGTCCTGGCCTGCACTGTGAGGCTTAGAGTGGGTGGTGAGATGGGTCACTGGCTAGATAGAGACAAGAAGAAATGTTTCAAATCAGATGCCACAACATTTACTTGAGGACTGTCAGACTTACACACCCACTGGAGAATTTACTTCATCCCAAGTGCCACTAAATAAGCATGACTAGTTTCCTCATAATGTTGCTGACCAAGTCAAAACTGGCTCAAACAAAAGGAGAGAAGATACGACTTTGGGAAAATTGGAACAAACCATGCCATGGGAACTTGATGACCTAATACTCATCAACCAAGGGAAGAATAGCACTGTGATCTCTTTCTAAGACTATATTTGAGAGTATAATGAATGGTATGAATTCTGGGGAATGGCTTTTTAATAGTAAGTACTCTAGAATTAATTAAAATAAGTTGACTATTACTTTTTAAAACCTGGTGGTTTATATGAATTACATTTTTCTTTATGTTCTTGTATCCTTGCTCTTTCCTGAAGCTGAAGTGACCCCCTCTTAGATGATAATAGGAAATCAGACAACTGCCGAGACATTGAATTTCCCCCAAGAATAGACATGAAGCTCCTCAAAGATTTCATGAGGAGATGATCTCTGTTCCCCTGTGTTTGCTCTCAGTCACTTGGCCCCTAAATTGATCTGCTATAATTTGACTGCTATTCATATTCAAAATAGACATGCATAGATTTATAAGAGATTGTCTTAAAGAATTAGGGAAAGTACTCCCCATATTCTCTATGCCTTCTTTTGGCAAACCACACAATGTCCCCTTGGTGAGATACACCTTCACAAAGACACATTAATTCATTTCTTAATTCATAAACTATTTGTAAGCATTACTATTAGTTCCACACTGTTAGGCTGCCATGAATAGGAATATTTAATCCCTACCTTCATGAATCCTACATTGTTTTGTAGCTTCAACATAGACAGAGCACTGAGTCCCATACACTTCATCTTTCATGCCTCAGGTGAGGAAGGGAAGATTATCAATTTTTCAGTGGATACTGTGCCAGGCACCATGCTGGATACTCTTCAAATCTTTGGAGGAGTAGCTCATCTTTTGACAGGTGCACCCAGGCAACCAGCCCCCCACCAAACCTGCCTATCTGGTCTCATTATCTTTAAGAAAGTAATTTCCACAAACTTTAAAAGGAACAGAATGTACAGAAATCTCATTATCCCCTCTTCTTGCACAGACTAAAGTCTGAATTCTCATTTTAGTGGACAACCTCAAAGAAAAATAACTTTCTCTTGGTATGAGATATAGGAGGTAAAGATGCAAAAGGCCTTGTGGAGGCAAGAGCCTGACAATAGATAAATGTCACGCCAAGACTCAGACTATGTTATCTTTAAACAGAGGAGGCAGAAGAGAAAGAGAAGGAAGGAAATAACATTTGAGGCCACAGCTTTCAAAGTCCGTTATGGACATCTCAGTAGGAACTAAGTAATTGGTAATGGCTGTGGTGTTTTTCTGTATCACTAAACCAGAAATGAGTGTTCATGGAAATGTCACTCTATAGCCAAGAGAAAAATAGAGAACAATGATTGGCTTGATCTTTTAAATAGGAGACATGTTTTTCTTTGGCTCAATATAAAAGTTTCTATGCCGCACGTAATTATATTTTACACCAGATTTCAGGTGTGCTTGATTACTGTATCAACTCTTGTTAATGTCTCCTAAATCACATTTGGTTACTATTCTGAGTATGTCTTTAGCTTCTCTTCATGATGCTTGGTGATCCAATTAAAAAAATACTGATATGTCATCGAAAATAATTTGCAAAATGGAGCAAGAACTAGAAATTATACTTAAAAAATTATAATTTTGGTCAGATAAACAGTGTACACTGTCAAATTCCTGTTTCAGAAGGTGAGTCCATTTAATCCTCTCCTGAAGATGATCAACCATTTCAGTTTGCCTGGGACTAAGGGGGCTCTGGGAACATGGGACTTTCAGTGCTAAAATGAGAAAGTTCCCCGCAAACCAGAATGAGTTGGTCATCTCATTTCTCCCTTTGTAGGTTTGCTGTGATGATTGAATAAAGTAATACTTATTAAAGACATCTCATAGTAATATTTGGTACTTACAATCATTCAAAAAATGTCAGTTATTGTTAAAGTCCTTACTAACAATAGGGACAGGTGTTGTGCTAAGCAGTCATTTTTGCATGAGGCCCCTCTGCTCCGGAGTATCTCAGCTTGCATAACTGATATCAGCTTAGAAGACAGGAAAGGGCCGAAACCGGTTTGGCTCAGTGGATAGAGCGTCGGCTTGCGGATGGAAAGGTCCCAGGTTCGATTCCGGTCAAGGGCATGTACCTGGGTTGCGGGCACATCTCCAGTAGGAGATGTGCAGGAGGCAGCTGATCGATGTTTCTCTCTCATCGATGTTTCTAACTCTCTATCTCTCTCCCTTCCTCTCTGTAAAAAATCAATAAAATATATTTAAAAAAAAAAAAAAAAGAAGACAGGAAAGGGGTGGACAGCCAGTGGGGGGCATTTACACTGAAAACTGCAATAGCAAGGAAGCTGGAAGGGCCCGCTTGTTGCCTGAAAATAGGTTCCTGAGCAAGAATGAGAGAAGGTAGTATCAATTAGCTACAGATAAGTACACTATCCTTATCATTTTAAAGTGTATCTATTTTATATCATAATAGTATATTATATAAACTGTATATATGATGTTATAGTATGTAAACACATATTATAAAACTATATTACTATGTAATATAATGTAACATGCTATATGTGATGTTAATATAGGCTGTATGATATACTATAAAACCTTGGTATATGACATATTAATACTATATTAATATATATCACATATGATATAAATATATTTTTATATAATATAAACAATAGTTATATGGCATGTGATATATATCATATATATAATATATGATAGAAAATAAATATAATCAAATACGATATATATTTGATTTATACAATACAATTGATAAAACCTCAACTATCCCACTCACCAACTGTACCTCTAAGTCTTGGTTTTCTTGCCTATAAAATGGTGTTAAAAATTTACAGGAGCAGGCTGGAAGAGGTTAATGGGGGGAAAAGGAGGACCTGTGTAATACTTTCAACAGTAAAGATTAAAAAAAAATTTCCCACTTCAAAGGGAGGGTTCAACTACTAAATAAGACAATTTATGAACATCACTTCATGTATTAAGGAGTAAATGTACATAACAGTGCTTACTTTTTTACTAGTTTACAACAGCTCTATTAAACTATAGTTTATATACCATACAACTCGCCCTTTAAAATGAATTGTATCCAGTGAATTCAATGGTGTTTGGTGTATTTACATTTACGCAATAGTCACCACAGCAAATATTAGATCATCTTCTCCGCATCCCTCCCAATAATCCTTGTATACTTAGCAGTCACCGCCCCCCCTTTCTTCCCAACACCCAGGCCTAGGTATTCACTCTGTAGAATTGCCTATTCTGGATATTTCATAAAAATTTCATATGAGCAATATCACACAATATGTGGTCTCTTGTGACTAGTTTAATCACTTAACATGCTATTATTGAGGTTCATCCATGTTGTAGTAGCGATCAGTAATTCATTTCTCTTTTATTGCTAAATGATATACTAGCACATTTTATCTATTCACCAGTTAATGGGCACTTGGATAGTTTTCACTCTTTGGCTATTATAAATAATGTTGCCATAAACATTCTTGTGCAATTTCTGCGTGGACATATGTTTTCATATTCCCAGGAGTGGAATTGTTGGGTCATATGGTAACTCTGTTTAATCTTGGAACTGCCAGACATTTTTTCCAAAGTGAATGCACCGTTTTTATATTCCTGCAGCAGTCGGGAGGCTTCTAATTTCCCCACTTCCTTGTCAACATTTGTTTTTGTCTGTGTTTTCTTTTATAGCTACCCTAGTGGGTGTGAAGAGGCATCTAAAAGTGGTTTTGATTTTCATTTTTCTGACAGCCAGTGACATTGAGCGTCTTTTCATGTGCATATTGGCCATTGCTATTTTTTTCCTTTGGAGAAATGTCTATTCAGATCCTTTGCAGTTTTTTTCATTAGATTGAATACAAAACATTATTAACATGAATGTATTTCCATAATGTCTCATTATTTAAAGAGCATGTGCTATGTCCCAAGTGTTTTATGTTTATAATTTCTAACATTTAAAAAAGTAACTCTTCAAATTAGTATTATAATTCCCACTTTTTAGATTAGGATACTCAAGACCAGAAAATGTAGTCATTTATCTAGCTAAAATGTAGCAGACTTCGATTTAGCTAATCCTGAAGCCTAAAAGACAATTTTTTTCTGATGCTAGGTGGTCACCTTAGCAGATCAGAGTACATGAACTGTTCTTCTGTTCTGCTACCTTCTCTGATTCTTCAACTTTCATCAGGAATGTGCCCTGAATGCACATTTTTGATGGCTCCTCCAACCCAGAGAATAACATTCAAATTCCTCAGACTGCCACTCAAAGCCTTCCCATTCTTGGCTCACCCAATATCCAAGCCTCACCGAATGCCATCCTCTCTAACCCTGCGTATCACACATCTGGAAAAAAAAAAGTTTCTCTGTTTCCTACAGGAAGTTTGCATCTCGGTCACCTGGAAATAATTCTACTGATACTATGGGCATCCTCTCAAAAGCCATCATTTACTTTGCCTCCTCCAGTCACATTCCTTTCCTTCCTCTGTGCATATACCTCTTCTTACTTCGACCAGCACTGCTTGTATAACTATCATGTTCGTAGTGTGTGCAAAGCACTGGAGACATAATAGTGAATGTGGTGTAGTCCCTGAACCTAAAGAGCTTAAATAACTCTAGTCAGTGTCTGTTTTCACAAGTATCCTGTCATCTAGCTGAGCCTAGAAATTATATTATTAATCTCAACACCAACATAGTCCCTGGGAAAAAAGCTGGAATTAAAGAAAAGCAATTCTGACATTTTATAGGAACTACCAATCCTCGTGTTTTCTTTCGGAAGGTAGACTCTTGCTAATAACAATAAAGGGGAAGAGACCCCAGCAATATACTGCTGAAATGGCACATCGGCACTTCCAAGCTGTTTTAGATACGAGTTTTAGAAAAAAACAACGCAACCCCAAATTTGAAGATGTAGGTAGACAATGAATATGCAAAGCTGTAAACTAAGTATATAATCATTTTGTCTTGATTGTGTGAACTATTAAGGAGATTATAATTGAGAGCAGTTCTTATAGTACCAATAAGCATTTTAATCAACCGCTATAGCATTAACTCCAGTTATCATTAGTTAACTCTGAGGATTCTGTTTTAAATTGCAAGGAGTCAATGAATTCATGAAGGCAGGTTGGGAGCAAATGTTGGCAGGACCTTATCCTTTTCCTGTGCAGTCACTTAAGATTTGGAGGGGGGCTGTACTGAGACAGAAGTAGTGACGGACTATATGAAAAACTACTGAATTTCACAAATGGCATTTGTACTCGAATGTGAAACACAAAAATTATCCTTAAGAATTTTTAATAATTATTTGATTGATGAATTTTACTTTATAGCTTTAAAAAATAACTTAACTGAATGAATAGACTAAGAAACTCAAAATAAAGACTGGTAAACAGGGTCCTTTGGAACTCTCTCATTATTAACTTACAACATTTGCATAAATCTCAGCAAAGATGGATGGCTTTAAATGACTGTCACTAATTAAGAGACTGAAACAAACAAAAGACTAATAAAACATTATGTATAAAGACAGGCACATTAGCATATTCTATCTCAGATCTCCATTGCAATGACATGAAGATAAATATTCCTGATTACACCTGAAGCAATAATGTAACAAAGGCAATAAATCACTTGAAGAAACCAAAGGGGGATTCTCTTTTATTGAATTTATTGGGGTGACATTAGTTAATAAAAATATTGATTTAGGTATTAGGCCTGTCATTAAAATATAAACAGAAGACAAAATCAAATTTGTTGTGATGATGGATTGTTCAAAAATTTGTCTCTTTCCTAGAAAAATTTAATCAGTAGGTGGACATGTGACTGTATCCAAGATGAATTTGTTAAAGAAGACTGTCAGATCGTTATTAGAAAACCTTTCAAATGTCCATCAGAATAGATAATTTATTGTTAGCAGGGAACATCACAACATCTAAAGTCAAGTAAAAAGTAGTGATTTTTTTGTTTTGTTTATCCTCACCTGAGTATAGTTTTTCCAATGCTTTTCAGAGAGAGTAGAAAGAAGGGAGAGTAGGAGAGAGGGGGAGAGAGAGAGATAGAGAGGGAGAGGAAGAGAGAGAGATGAGAGAGAGAGATATATCAATGTGACAGGGACACATTGACTGATTACCTCCTGCATGCGCACTGACAAGAGGCGGAGAGCAAAACTGCAACCCAGTTCTGTGCCCTTGATGGAGACTAGAATGTGAGAACCTTTGGTGCATAGACCAATGCTCTAACCACTGAGAATACTGGCCAGGGCAAGTAAAATTAGTTTTGATATCATTGTAATTAGCTAGTCCTATCTAATAAAAGACAAAAAGGGTAATTAACCGTACCTCCGCTTTGCTTCCCATTGGCTAATCAGCAGGATATGCAAATTAACTGCCAACAAAGATGGCAGCCGGCAGCCATACAGCTGAAGCGAGCAGGAGGTTTGCTTCCTCCAGTGATGGAGGAAGCCAAGGTTCCCCGCCTGCAGCGGCCCGGCTCTGAGCTCCTGAAGCAACAATGTTTCAATTATAGAAATAAACAAACCCCAGATACCTTCTTTCAGCTGGCCTCGGCCTCACAGCTGGAGCGCCAGTGACGGCAACAATGTTTCAATTATAGAAGGTAAATAAATCCCAGAACAAAAAAAAAAAAAAGGAGAGGCTGGGAGCTTCAGTTGCCCGCCAGCCTGAAAACGGCCCTCAGCCCCTCACCCAGACTGGCCAGGCACTCCAGTGGGGACCCCCACCCTGAAGGGGGTGTGGCCAGCCTGAAAACAGCCATCGGCCCCTCATCCAGGCTGGCCAGGCACCCAAACGGGACTCCCACCTGATCCAGGACACCCTTCCAGGCAAACCAGCCAGCCCCCACCCATGCACCAGGTCTCTATCCTACATAGTAAAAGGGTAATATGCAAACTGACCCTAACAGCAGAAATACTTGGAATGACTGGTCACTATGACACACACTGACCACCAGGGGGCAGACGCTCAATGCAGGAGCTGCCCCCTGGTGGTCAGTGCACTCTCACAGGGGGGACCTCTGCTCAGCAACAAGCCAGGCTGATGGCTTCCAGTACAGCCATGGTGGTCGAAGCCTCTCCTGCCTCCTCAGCAGCGCTAAAAATGTCTGACTGCAGCTTAGGTCTGCTCCCCGCTGGCAAGTGGACATCCCCTGAAGGCTGCTGGGCTGCCAGAGGGATGTCTGATTGCCATCTTAGGCCCAATCCCCCGGGGAGCAGGCCTAAGCCTGCAAGTGGTCATCCCCCGAGGGGTCCCAGACTGCGAGAGGGCACAGGCTGGGCTGAGGGACACCCTACCCCCCGAGTGCACAAATTTTTGTGCACCGGGCCTCTAGTTATTAATAATAGGAAATGAGCAAAGCAGACAGTATAGGCATGTTCCCTGCCTAATACTGGGGGAGGGATCCAACAAAGGGGAGATAGACACATGCCCAGTAAAGTTGGGATGACATAAGGAAGATACCTGCCTGTCAATCACACCTGGGGGTAGAAGTGGTTGGCCAGAATGTTCATGGCCACTTCGAGGGCACAAAGATTTGGGATATATAATTCCCTGAAAAAAAAGTTCCCTCTCTTGGTTCCTCTTGGCATGCTTGGTTCATGGTTTACACTTGGCTTCCTGGAATTCTCCCATTGGCCTAAGGCCATGCGGACCCCTTCACACATGGACTAATGGACTGCAGCTAGCCTACTGCTGTATTGGACCTGGCTCCAACATGCCATGGAAACTCTGGACACTGACTTTGATTTTAGCCCTACTGAAACCCAGCCACACTTCTTCTATGATTGGACTAAGGGAAATGGGACTCTGGAAATGCACGGGGTGTAATTCCATGGGAGTAAAGCTCTCTATCATATCACATCCTCCCATGGAAGTCTCAGAAAATTCCTTTTCTAGGGCTGTCACAAGGACTCCACTCCCACTAGCAATGGGGGTAGACGAGGCACATTTTTCACCAGTAATAGTTTAATGCTTGGGTGTTGCACTTTTCCCTTTCTTTTCTTTTCACATTAAATAAAGATCTAAATACATTTTCTCAATTATTTTAGCTCTAAATTTTTATGTTTAAGATGTGTAACAAAGTTTACATTATGGAAGAAAATTATACTATGGCCTAGGTGTGGAACCTTTTTCTGCCAAGGACCATTTGGATATTTATAACATTATTCGAGGGCCATGAAAAACTATCAACTTAAAAATTAGCCTGCTCTATTTGGTCAAACATTTAATGAACTCACCCCTAACGCCTTGGCAGGGCCAGACCAAATGATTTTGCGGGCTTTAGATGGCCCACAGGCTGGATGTTCCCCGCCCCTGCTACTAGTATAACTGAAAAATAGTCTTGGCCGACACTTCTCCTTTAATGTTGTTGAATAAGCTAGTTTGCATACTTTGACATGCTTTTATTAAGTTTGCATTTATTAAACATCTACTATATGCCAAGCATTAGGCTCACACACAAAAAATAAGCCACATTCCTTATATTTGGGAAGTTCTTACTCTATGTAAAACTTCCACATAAATTAATAACCATTATAAAACTTTTATATTCTATTAAAACTATATACAGTATGTGCTCTGTGAACATGGAGAATTCTTCATATTTTTAGTCTGTGAATATGAGAGAAACTGTCTATAAAGAAACTGTCTGTAGACAGTCATATACACATATATTAACATCATCATCACTGTCAACTCATCAAAGCACTTCCTCTTAAATGAAATGGGGGAAAAATCTCCTTCAAAGAAACTATCATGAATCTTAACTTGATACTTTAAGTCACTTCAAAGTTCTAAACCATCTATTTGGTCTAAATGACATTTATTTATTCTCCACAAACTTTCACTCCAGTTCCATTTTATTCAAGAACTTCTCACAATGGAAACATGGTTTTTCATTTTAATATTTTGTTTTACATGGATGGTTGATACATATATCCTGCATCCCCTATGTAGAAAGAATTGGTACTAAAGACCACTTACATGTGATCTTCAGTACCAATTTAATTCTTTAGTACCAATTTAATTCTTCCTCATACCATACTAGGCACTTATTCTTATGATCCCAATATTACAAATGAGGATTCTGACAATTAGAGTTGATTAGGTAAATTATCCAAAGTTACGTAGACAGTAAAGGTTGGAACTAAGTCTTGTCAAAGTCACCGATATCTGTATGGATTATCTGAATGGGCCCAAGGTTATCACACTGATTCTTAGAAGAGGGAGGAAGGTAGGTAAAGGTCAGAGCAGGAGCTGGAATGGAGAAAGCAAGGTGTGTGGATTAATGAGGGGCATGAGCTAAGGAATGTGGAGGTCTGTAGAAAGGCAAGGTAACAGATTCTCCCCTGGAGATCCCAGAAGGAACCCAGCCCTGCTGACACTTGATTTTATCCCAGTGAAACAAATTTGAACTTATCATGTACAGAACTGTAAAGAATAAATTTGTATTATTTTCTGCTACTCAGCTTGTGGTAATTTATTACTGCTACTATAGGAAGCTAATACACCTTCACACATTTTCCTAGGGAAGGAAATAAAAGCCATATCTACATGGTATCTGCCTCTGCCTCTGGGGGTGGTCCCTCAGAACCTTTAGCTAAGGCAAAACTAGTTTTTTTTGGAAGACAATGCCACATATTCATGCTTAGGCTTCTTAAAAATTAAATATTAAACAAAAGAATTTACATGTGATACCCCAAGTGTTAATAAATTATGTCCAAATAGCTAGGGGACAACTTCTGGAAGACATCAACCTATTTGGCTCTGCAGAACCTATATCAATACCCCATCCCCCTTGGTGTTTCAATTATCACAAAGGCTCTTGGGAACATCTGGAGTGAAACATTGAGATTCCTATCTTTGTCCATGAAATCATGTCACTTTCATCAATAACATCTTAAATCCCAGTTTTTAAACATTATCCCTCAAACCAAGATATTATAGAGATTTCATAACCAATATTAATAATGAATATTTTAAATATGTTTGAAATAAAACATTGCCTCTGCCTTACCCAATGATCTGGAATTAGTTTAATGGATTTGATGACCTTGTCAAACAGCTAAATATGGCAGATCAATGATCACTTCAGCTCTGAAAGAATGGAGGCGGGGTGTTCAAATGGAGGTGTGCTCCCATTTTTAATAGCTCTCTGCCCTTGGGCATGTCATTCTTTCCTAAAAGGGTGGTGGTGGTGGCTGCTTCACACCTATAAATTGAAGAGGGGGATGGACTACATGATTATCAGTCATAAAAATGACATGTTATTCTAAGATGGCTGGTACAGACAACCCTGTCAGCTTTCACTTAATGTATTTTCAAAAAATTGGAAGCAAACACAATCACACACACCATGGGGTCTGGTCCTGCAGGGATGATTGGGGAAGTTAGCTGGAGGAAGTTGAAATGCCATACCTCATGAGTCTACGAAGGCAGCTGAGATTTTAACTGAGACCTGGGCTTGTCCTTGTCAACTCAATTTAATTTTTTTTTGTCAAGGTTAAGTTTGGCCAAGTCAATTCAGGTCTGTTTTCTCACAGTTTAAGCCAAAATGATGAAAACTGCCTTTGAACATGAATTCTCCATGGTAAGAGAACAAACTAAAAGACATCTGAAGGGGAGAAGAAGGGAAATTGACTTTGTTCTTCATTTGAATGTTCAGCACAACCAGTAATTAGATTTGTTATTTAAAAATCTAACTGATTTCCTTTAATCTGGACATTTCAAAGGCCTTTCAAAAGCTCACAAATTACTGTTAATCCCACGGCACAAATATAATCTGTCATTTTGATGGTATGAGATGTTGAAATAAAATCAAAAGAGGTGGATCAGTTCTCTGAGACTTCAGTTTCTTTTTCTTCTCTAATAAATTAATCTGGAGAGAAAAATCAACTTGGTGTCAGTGACTGAGCAGTAATTTTAATGCACACACATGTGCAAATCTGCACAGAACCAAGTTAAATTTAGCTTTTAAAAAAGCCACAAGGAGCCCACAAAAGCAGAGAACAAACTACCAGAGTGAATAGTTAGTATTAATAAAATGCACATTCCATTAATAGTGAGACTATCCTTCTAGCAGCAACACTTTGATCCCCAGCACATAAAATGCACCGAGTTCCTCTCTCTGTTTCTCTCCGTCACTCATAATCTCCCCCCTGCTACCACTCAAAGGCCTGGAAACATTAGACTAGGAAGGGCTTTAGAAAGCACCGATTACTCCACTCCTCCTTTACCCGTGTGGAAATTGATGTACAAAGGTAAAGCAACCTGAACAGCTTTGTAGAATAACTATGCCCAGAGCTCAGTTGCCATCTCTTCTTCCAAAATCTCTTCAAAAATTAATTGGGACTCTTAGGATGTGGCCTTTGCCTAATTTGAATAAAGTCTAGTAAATGAGAAGGCTTCAGGCAGGTGCCTGATAGCTAGACACCCTGTGGGTCCCACTGTTTCTGAGATGCTGAGCAAGGATTTGCCTGTCATGTGTGTTCCCTCTTCCTCAACTACCAGAACCTTGGTCATTCTCACTTCTGGAGCCTAATACCCCATCACCCCCTTTCTTTTTTGTCCAAAATGCCTTATAGACCCAATGTGCCTCAAGGCCTTTGAAATGTTCATGCCTATGTGAATTCCCCATGTACATGTATCAAAACTTGGATTTTCTCCTATTAAAAATGAATCCAATCAGTCAACAAACAAATAAATAAATAAATGTGATGTAAGAACCTATAGAAAATGTGGTCAGTGGTTTTGTTTTGTTTGTTTTTTTTTTTTCTTTTTGCTTCAGTTACCCAGAATCTGTTCTCCTTCTAAGAAAACTTAGGCTCCCCAATTTAATTTGGGCGGAACTACTGCTCCCCTAACATCAGCCCAGGCACCTCCAGAGGGGTGAAAGGCTGGGACATGTGGCTCAAATCTGACCAATCAGAGCATGTGCTGCCCTTGCCAGAGTTCAGGTTCAGCTTTAGCCATGTGGCTTCAAGCAGGCATGAAGTAGCTTCTGCTGGTGCTGCCCGCTGGGGAGGAGGTAGGTGCTCTCACCCCATTGCGACTGACCCTATCAGGATGTGAGGCAGGTATTGTCTGCAATCACCTAGCACACGGGAAGCCAGAGGAAAAGCCATTAGGGTAGAAGCCAGCACCGAGGGATTAAAGGGATTCCTATTGATACACTAAATGAAGTTCCACCTGAATCCCAGAATGACCATGTGGGCCTTTCAGTTATGTGGAGCAATACATTCTTGTTGCTTTTGATTTTGTTGATGTTGTCGTGGTTGAAGCCAATGTACAGCTGGGTTTTAGCCACTTGAGTCCTATCTAGTGTTGCTAGATAAAACACAAGATGTCTGGTTAAATTTGAATTTTAGATGAACAGCAAATAACTCTCCACTAGAAGTGTGTCCCACTCAATATTGGGGAAGCCTGAAGACTCTAACCCCAAGTCCTGTAAGAAGCTATTTCTAGATGCAAGCAAGGCCAGCGGAGAAAGGAAATAGGCCTGGGAGCACAGCACAGAGACAAGCAATACCCTGGGAGGTAGTGAGGTGTTTTATTAGTTAGCACACACACTGGAGGAAAGAAAAGGCAAGGTATTCATCAAGCTGATGTTCCAAGTCCATATTCTACAATGGTTTCAAACCCAAGGTCCTGGAATTCATTTTGAAAAAGATGAAGTAACAGTGTCTCTGTTAAGCTGACTTCCTCAGAGATCAGTTTAACTCATTGTATTTCACTGGGCACCTAGGGAAGACTGCCTATGCCTCACATGATATGAGAGGTAATGCAGAGCATTATGGAGGAGCATGGATAAGAAGGTCCCAATTGCTCCATTTTAAAGGCCTCAATCTGTCCAGAGGAACAAATATAGGCAGAATCAAGAGAACTGTAATGCCTGTGACATTGATACAGACAAGGAACAAAAGTGCTATTCCTGGTAAACATGGCATTTGAGCTGGACCTTGATAGAATGGTATGGTTTGTGGGGTGGGCTGCAATCCTCGTTACAAATGCCTTCTTCCCATTCCTTCTCTTTTCCCTTTGCCCATCCATTCTTCCTTCCTTCCTCCTGATTTTCTAATAATGATGCTGTTTAGCAAGCTAGCACTGACAAGAGCAAAGCCAAAGGTGGGAGTGTCCTCGAGTGGGATTAAGTGGTGCTGGTTCATTGGACTAAAACTCTATTAAATCTGCATTCTGGCCGAAACCGGTTTGGCTCAGTGGATAGAGCGTCGGCCTGCGGACTGAGGGGTCCCGGGTTCGATTCCGGTCAAGGGCATGTACCTGGGTTGCGGGCACATCCCCAGTGGGGAGTGTGCGGGAGGCAGCTGATCGATGTTTCTCTCTCATCGATGTTTCTAACTCTCTATCTCTCTCCCTTCCTCTCTGTAAAAAATCAATAAAATATATATATATTTAAAAAAAAAAATCTGCATTCTGCAAATGTGTAGATATTTTGAGCTGGGAAAGACCCTTACCAAGCCCCTGATTTGAAAAGTGACAGAACAAATGGGTGATCAGGTAACTGATGACCACTGTAGATCTGGGACTAGAACTCAGTGAGGCTGACTCTAGAACTCACGCTCACTCTGCCTTACTTGAGGGCACTGAACCCACAGGCTATTTATAGCCCAATTCTGTTCCCTCTCAAAGACAACCAAGTGGAAATGTACAGCTGGGTTTTATTTTTATTCGATTCCCCATCAGCCTAGAATGATTTCATTTGGGTCTATCTCAAATAAAGAAAACATGAACTTTCTCTTTAAGGAATGAAATGTGTGAGGTCTGTCCCATTTTACAAATCTCTGATGCCTGTGCTCAAAGGGAAACCCAAGGGGCTCCCCAAATGCTTCCATTTGTCTTTTTCTGGGGCAGACCTATTCAGGTCTGTACAAAACCTCAGCAGCAAGTGCACTTGCCCACGTTGGATGTGGGTCTGTCTAACTGGAGGCGAATTGACTTTTCCTATTTTAGATGTGAACGTAGCACAAGGAATCGCTTTCAGCTTCCTGAAAAACTGGACGAATGTGCTTAAGGAAGGCTAGCCGCAGAGAATTAAGGAGCGCTGGATCCCCTCTGCTTCTCCTTGTGGCAATGAGATGCACACTGTAAAATCAGGTTACCGGTGAAAATGAGTCTGATGTGCTAATTCATAGCTCATTCTCTATACTTATGTCATGGCCACATTATATAATTTAGCGAGATTCTGGGGCCTTTCTCCAGGGAGGGCAAGTTCTAGAAAACAGAGGTGCTAGACAATCATGAGGATAGCTCTTTGATAAAGGGAGAACGCAGGTTTCTACTTTTCAGAAGCGATGCTAATTATATCTGATATCATGCTAATTATATCTGATATTTTATAATGAAAGAGCGGTGTTGATTTTTGCTTTCCCCAGAACTACACGCTTCTACATGCATGGAAAGGATTCTTCAGCATGTCATAGATGAAAAGCAAGTAATGCCCTATTTATTTTAAATGAGACATTAAAAGGTCTTTGATGTGATTTATTTTTTTAAAGCCTGTACCTTATCTACCAGGTGACTTACACTGGACATCTTCTTAGCTGCTTTGAAATGCAGAGTAAGAAAAAAAATTATTCTGTCTTCTTCAGGTTCACAGGGTAAATGGATTCTCTGGATTTACTTCAATTTCCCCAGATCTAAAGGCTACATTTTGAAGACAGCAGAGACATTCACAAAGATAGACTTCTCATGTTTGCAAATTCAAATTTATTCCATAGACATAAAAATGGTCATTTCTTCCTTGAAGAATTCATGAATCAAAGAAAATTTCCATCGACTTGCCTGTCTCTTCACATTACTATAATCATGAATATGATATAGTCACAATGAATAGGAACATCCCATCATGGAATTCTGTTCACAGAAAAAGACAAAGTGTTAAGTGGTGATGGCCCTTGTCATTCCGCCAGTGCCTCCTTGTCCGTGGTTATGACTCTATCCTCATGCTGGTTTTGTAAAAAGGGTAGTTGCAGGCATAGACAAAAGTCTTTTCCCCACACCCTGTACTGCTGTTTCTACAAGACATTCAGAATGGAAAGCCCACCCAGTCCCACCTGCAAAATCTCTCACCTACACCTGCTTGCACAGGTGGCTCTCTCCGGTTACATATGCACAGACAGGCTTGGACCCTAGGACTTCTCTTCTACTCATCCCTGGGTCCCATTTCCTCTCAAGGATGTACCTATTGTCTCTTAAATCGCCATTTTTTCATTCTTCATTGGGTTATTAGCATAAGGACATTCTATAATAAATTCTACTTTTCATAAAGCCTTTGTTGGGCCTCTCATCTCTCTCTGGACAGAGATTCCTTGTGTCCCTTTTAATTAAACTCCTCTGCTTTGACATCCCCTCTCACTCATTCACAAACTCATACATCCACTCCAGTCAGAAATAGTCTATACCAGTGGTCAGCAAACTTCAGCCCCTTGAATGTGGCTCTTCCACAAAATACCACGTGCGGGCACGCACGTACAGTGCGATTGAAACTTCGTGGCCACACTCAAGGGGCCAAAGAGCCGCATGTGGCTCGCGAGCCACAGTTTGCTGACCACTGGTCTATACCAGTCCATTGTCATGGTCATCGATGACACCTCCTTGTAAAACACAGTGGTCTTTTCTGAGTCTCTTCTTACTGAACTGATAGCATTTGACACAGTTGGTAACTTTCTCCTCCTTGAAACATTTTCTTCTCTTGGTTTCTGTAAGATGCTCTTGGCTCTCTTTCTACCTCCAGGCTGTTCTTTCTCAGTCTCTATTTTTTATTAATTATCAATTTATCAATATTTATATAGTGGAAAGCTCCAGGGTGCTGTCCTCAAATCCTTGTTATTATTCATCTACACTCACACCAGATTTATGTTGGCTCTGCCTTCAAAGTATTCCCAGAAACTATGAGTCAAGATTTCCACTGCTATCATTTTAGTCCATAGCATCAGCATCATCATCCTCATCCTCATCATCCTCATCATCATCTCACTTATGTACAATTGCAATGACCTCCTACAAATGACCTTGCTGCCACTTTCACCACCTACAGTCTGCTCTCCACCCAGTGGTCCCAGCAGCCTGTGCCATCCTTTTAAAATAGAAGTCAAATCATGCCACTCATCTGCTCAAAATGAAAGTAAGCTCACTTCTTCACTTTTCATTGGGAAAAAAAAAATCTTTAAATGTCAGCATGATCCCCTCTCTGCCTCATTTCTCTGACCTGATGGAATGATTGCTCTATCCTCCAATTATACTCCAGCAGCCACACTGGGCTTCTTACATCCCCAAAAGGAACAAGAATACTCCTATCTGTGGGCCTTGCTCTTACATATTCTTCTGTCTGATGAGCACTCCCAGCAGTTATATATATGGCTTGCTACTCAGGTATCACCCAATAAGTTGGTTCTCCCATCCCCATCACTCTCTATTCCCTTCAACTAGCCCCTATTTTCAACAGTTATTGAAACAGTTATTTATTATTACTTCTCTGCATAAAGGGAATATAAGATCCATGATAGCAGGGACTGTTTTATTCTCTTCTGTTCCCCAGAGTCTAGGACAGTGCTGCTAATCACTTAGCAGATACTCAGTAAATACCTATGGTTCAGTGGATCTCCATCTCTGCTATATTACATCTATATCTATCTTATTTATAACCCCAAAATACCTCTGAATGTCTTGGAGGTTCTGAGTACTTTTTCTATTTCCAAGTACCCTAACCTTATACATACATACTCACATACATACAAATGTTGGTTTACACACACATATATATATGTATACATACATATACATACATAAAATATTAACAATTTTTAAATACAAACAATATCCACTATGAAACACTATTATTTTATAGTATTTTAGACATGTTCTGAGAATGCTAGCATAATTTCTAGTTATTGTGCATGAACCAAACTATACGTAAATTATATAGATTGTTTTAATGAGACTAATTCTAGATTGAGGGTAAAATATTATGATGGTACAGATAGCGGTAATTATAGGTGATTTATCACACATCAAAGAGATCCTTGGTAACTAAACTATGACATAGCTGTACAATGTCTAAATCTTTTGTAATGATTTCATAACTAAACTAAAAACATCTGACAACATATACTCTAAATTAGAAACTTTTAAAAATATTTTTATTGATTTCAGAGAGGAAGGGAGAGAGAGAGAGAGATAGAAACATTAATGATGAGACAGAATCATTGATTGGCTGTCTCCAGCATGCCCCACACTAAGGATCATTGAGCCCACAACCCTGGCATGTCCTCCTGGTTCAGAGGTCAATGCTCAACCACTGAGCCACACGGGCCAGGCTAAATTAGAACCTTTTAATAAGACACCCAGCAGATACTTCTTTTCTACCACTGGAGCCCAGTGTAGTAGGCAAGGAAGTGCTGAGGGTGGTCCAGTGAAGAGCTGTCTCTGAAGTCGCCCACATGTGAATTTGAAACTTGACTCTGCAACCTACCAGCTCACACCTTGCTGATCCTTCCTGTGCTTCTAGAGAATGAAATGAAGTAATTTATGTCAAGCACTAAGCGCCACATGAAATGAGCCAGTGAATGTCAGCCATTAGCACTATTCAGTATCAGCTACAAATACATAAACTCTTCACAGTTTGTTGGGCCAACATAAGATCATTTCATCTCATCATCAGGGACCTCTCAGTCCATCACAGCTAGTGGCCTATGGCCTTTTAAATGTAAAGACAGAGGCCTTGCTCTCCAGGTAAAAGTCAATGTTTCTCAAACTCTCTTGCAGATAAAGGTCTAGTGAACTTTGAAAGCCTGGCTGAGGACATGGTAATTTAGAGAAAAAAAAAATTTGGGGGGGGAGGGGTCTTTAAAAAGGTCATTAAGATCCTCTCCTGCCTTTTCCTCCCAATCTGATAGTGTTGGAAACATAAGTATTAGCATCAACAAAATAGGCAGAAATGGCCCTAACCGGTTTGGCTCAGTGGATAGAGCGCTGGCCATCGGACTGAAGGGTTCCAGGTTCGATTCCAGTCAAGGGCATGAACCTTGGTTGCGGGCACATCCCCAGTAGGGGGTGTGCAGGATGCAGCTGATCAATGTTTCTCACACATCCATGTTTCTAACTCTCTATTCCTCTGCCTTCCTCTCTGTAGAAAATCAATAAAATATATTTTTAAAAAAAGTTAAAAGAAAGTAGGCAGAAATGGTTTCTTAATTATACCAAATGTCATTTGCTTTTATCACTGGATTGATATCACAGTGCAAAATCAGAGGTGAGTGAAACAGGTAGCATCTTAGCTATGGCATCATGTAGTCACTGTGTTCTTTACCATCACACAGGGCAGAAAACACGTAGTGCAGATTTGGATAAAATAAATGTAGTTAATGAGTGATGCATTTACTACTTTTATTATGAGATTTTATTAAATCTCAACTCAAGCACAAATCTTTTTAATATTCTCTGAGAGAAAATAGAAGGCATATAGAAGGTAGTTCCAATGTCTACACAATTATGACCTTTGTCTCAAGAAATGGCACTCGTGTAATTGTTTGAGTTGTCAGCTGAATTAGTCACCTTTTTCAAGGACCAATATTTTTAGTTGAGAGTACAACTGACAAAATATAATTATTCAGACTTGCATTTTTGACAGACATTTTCTTCATAACAAACAATGAGCCTGTTCCTTCAAGGAAATAGCTGACAGCATTTGTAGCTAATGATAAAATGGGAGCTTTCGAGCATGAATTAGAATTTTGGAAAACTCCTATCTGCCACCATGAGCCTGGCACTCTGCAATACTTCCGGTCCTTTCTGATGAGAGCAATGGTGATATTAATGTCTGTGATTTTTTGATGATGTACAATAAAATGTGACATTCAGGAAACATGCCTTAGTGATCAAGTATTTTCCAAATGACCAATACATGAAGTTACAATATCATGCATGAGTCACTGATCCATGACTCAAGATGGAGTCAACAAATTTTGAGAGTAACAGTGATTCTGCATGCTTGTGACAATCTATCCTTTCACCTTCTCATTGTTCACTGGCTTCCAACAAGATGGAATTCTTATGGTTTGCTTTGCTTTGGTTAACATGCCTGTGGGCTCTGCTCATGGTATTTCCTCTGCCTGGAAAAGAGAGGGTCACACAGTGTACTCCCAACTTCATTCAAATCTCTCCACAAATTCCACCTTCATAAAGAAATTATATCTCTCTGAGAGCCTGAACCAAGCAGCTTTCCTCCATGTCTTCAGGTTTCCTCATCATATTTATAGTTATTGGTCATTCCCTAACAAATTCATTAAGCATTGCTAGTCTTCACCAAATGGATGTCCTAAGTTCAATGAAGTAGGGAATTTGTGTATTTGTCTCCTTTGTTCATGGGTGTTTACCAAAGCCTTGAAGGTACATTAAGTACTCAAGAAACATTTGCTGAAAGAAATGATCAATAAGTGAATAAACATTCTAAATTTTAGGACAATCAGGTTCAGAGGAGCTAAATACCTTGAAAAGACTTACACAGGTCTTTGGTGGCAAAGCTAGAACTGATATCAGGTTAATGCCAGAACCCAAACTCTTCACTAATACATTCTTCTACATGTTGAACTCTCTAAAGTTTTATAAGTACTCATTCCTCTGTTTCCCATACCAGCCTTTATTTTAGGCCATATAATATCACTTAATTTAAAATGACTTATTTATTTTGTTAGGCAAGTGATTCCTTTTCCATTCCAAATACTTTAAGGAGAAAGACTTATGGACTACACCAATGTAGGCCGCCAGGAAGCTGAGACATAAATTTGTTCAATTGGTTAATATTAAAAGGCAAAAATCAATGGACTTCATAGAACACAATTTTGAGTTTTCATGTATAATTATAGAGTTGTAAATAGCTAACAAACACACAGACCCCATAGAATCAGAAAACCAAGATGATTCTTGTAGTTATCGAAGATACGTAGTAATCCTTTTGGTTCATTTCAAAATTTTATACAATTTTTAATACAGATTTTTTAACCAAAGGGCAATGAGTATCTTTTAGTCCTAAGAAGAACATAGTTAAGATTTAGTTTATATGCTAATATGATAATATAAAAACATTGGCATTCAGAGACTTCCAAGTCCTTTGTCTTAAATCCCCCTCCCACCACCGAATTCAGCATTGATCTTCTTAGGTTTTGGGGGAAAGCCAGCTTTTCTAATCAGGAGAATGTGTGAAGAGACAAGAATGACATTGAGATTGACTTATAATATAAGCCTTCCGGTGAAAGGGAACAGAGAGAGGAAGGAAGAGTCAGAGGAGTGGAGGCTGAGGAAACAAAGAGGAGGGTTTAGGTGAGCATGCAGAGTATTTGGAGGGTATTTTACTGTGTTCATTGCAATATAATTGTTTTGGACACAACTGTTTCAATTCAGTTGTTTTAATGCAATGCAATTTAATCCTTTAGACCCGTTTTGAGAAATGTTTTTAAAGGCAGATTACTTTCTATGCTAGTTTGCACTTATATTTATTTTCTTTTAGATATGACAACCAAAGTGTGGATCCCTGCCATATGGAGGCCCAGTATGAATCTTGTTACAGTGATTTGCTAACAACATTTTATTTGTACAGTATTGGTATGTGCTATATTTCCACTTTCTCACTTCTAAGTATTGCGTTTGGTAAAGAGTAGTTTACAATCTAATGACATCCCGCATTTGTTTCTCCTGTGATTTTATTTATTTATTTATTTTTTTAAAATATATTTTATTGATTTTTTTACAGAGAGGAAGGGAGAGAGATAGAGAGTTAGAAACATCGATGAGAGAGAAACATCAATCAGCTGCCTCCTGCACATCTCCTACTGGGGATGTGCCCGCAACCCAGGTACATGCCCTTGACCGGAATCGAACCTGGGACCTTTCAGTCCACAGGCCGACGCTCTATCCACTGAGCCAAACCGGTTTCGGCTCTCCTGTGATTTTAGAATTGTACTCTCCTATATGGTAGTCACAGGTCCAAAATTGTGATTGAGCATTTTAAATGTGACTACTAAGGTCGAGACACTTAAGTTTTATGTTATTTCATGTCAATTTAAAAATTAATACAGTGGGGCCTTGACTTAGGAGTGTCCCAACTAACGAGTTTTTCGAGATACGAGCCGTCTCTCGGCCGATTTTTTGCTTTGAGTTGCGAGCTAAAATTTGGGTTACGAGCCAGCTTCAGATACCCCACCACTAGTTGGTGCAGAGAACGTCACAGTGAACGCCACAACATCAGCCCAGCATCACGTGTCTCACTCGTTCACTGTATGATTTGACATACAAGTAATTTGAGTTACAAGCTCCGTCACGGAACGAATTAAACTAGTAAGTCAAGGCCCCACTGTATTCAATTTAGTTATTGGAGAACTTCTAAGTACTTTTGCAATAATGTGTACGTGAATAAGCATTTTTGAGTTATACATTTTTGACATCTAAATACTGATCAGATAAGTACTGCTGATAAAAATTTAGCATATGAATTAAGATATAGAAAAGATACACCAGATTTTGAAATCTTAGTACAAAAAGAATGTAAAATACTTCATTCATAATTTTTTATATTGATTATTTGTTAAAATGATAATACTTTGGAAAAAGTATTTTAATCTATATTCATTCACTCATTCAACAAATATTTAAAGAGTATTTGCTATGAACAGGAATCATTATAGAAATCAAGATGCATAAAATTGTGCTGAACTGAATACAATTAGGTAAAAACAAAAATAAAGGGTATGAGTAGTCAGAACCATGCATGGAAAATATCTGAATCAACTCTTCATGGAAAGGTGAGGCTTAAGCTTGCCTATCACTGGGTCCAGTGCTTAAACAAAAGAGCAGAAGGAGGAGGAATGGTCAATGAGCACACAAGCACTGGATGAGTGAGGAGACCAGCCTGGGTGAATTGGAATATATTTTCAGAGGGGGAAAAAATAAGTAAATGAACACAGTTTGTAATAAACACAGTTGGTGCAACTCCTTCCATAGGAGCATGATAAATATATTACAAAGTATTCAAAAAGCCTGGAACACAGGGAAAATAATATACTTGCTTCACTTTATTCAGATTAACAGTGGGGCCTATTTCTTTAAACTTAGGGGTATTTTACCTAAAGAGGTGCTGAAAATTGAAATATGTTGCATTGAGCATATTCCTAGAAAATGTAATTAAGGTTATAGTGGTTTTAAGGTAGATTTGCAAATTCTTTGACAGCTCTCCCTTCCAAAGGCCATGGTTAATTTCTCTCCCCAGGAATGTAGGTTGGACTTTATGATTCCTATCTAGCCATAAAATGTAGCAGAAGTGACTTACTGTGTGACTTGCAAGGTCACCAAAAGGACACAGCTACTGCCTGGCTCTCTATCCCTCTTGCATCCATCTCTCTCTGGGGGAAGCCACAATTCATGTTGTGAAGACACTCAAACAACCCCACTGAGAAGCCCACGTGGAGAGGAATGGAGGCACCTGACAAAAGCCAGCACCATCACGCCAGCTGTTGGAGTGAAGCATTTCAAAGTGGATTACCCAGCGACATTTAAGCCTACAGGTGACAGGGGTCTGGAACGACATTTTTAAAAGTATATATTTTTATTGATTTCAGAGAGGAAGGGAGAGAGAAACTTCAATGATGAGAGAGAATCATTGATCGGCTGCCTCCTGCATGTCCCCCACTGGGGATCAAGCCCACAACCTGGACATGTGCCCTGACCGGAAATCAAACTGTGACCTCCTGTTTCATAGGTCAATGCTCAACCACTGAGCCACACCAACCAGGCTAGAACAATAGTGTGACTGCAACCCCATGAAAGACTAAGCTAGAACAACTCAACCAAGATGCTTCTGAACTCCGGACCCACAGAAAATTGTGAATTATAACTAATGTTGATCATTTTAAACTTATGATTTATTTATACAGCAATAAATACCGAATGCAAACATACCATTTAAAAATAAGTGTGTATCCTACACTTGACCTTTCGGGAACTCTCTGGGTATTTGAAATGGGGAATGCCATGATGATGGTGCCATCTTCGCAGTACCAGTCTGGCAACATTGACAAAGGGATCAGATGGCTAAGGAACAGACAACACTGATTAGACTGGGTCTATTTTAGTCTCCCAGAGTAGAGGTGACCTGGAAACAGGCAATGGCAGAGGAGATAGAAACACAAAAGACAGACCCCTATCAGTGTCAGGAATTATTCACTTAAAGATGACAAAACATTTTTGAACTAGAGTATCTTAGTGGTTGATGCTGCCTTAGGTAAAAATCTTCAGATGTCTAGGAAGAGATGTTCAGTGTTGGGTAGAGTAAAATGTAAAATAACAGACATGTGGAGGCTGGAGAAGGGAAAGAGTCGATGTTAGTGAAAAAGTAAACTTTAATGTACTTATTAATTTTTTAACTTAAAATAGTAGGCAAGTTAACTTTTGGATAGTGGGGAAAATTTATCAATATTTGGCCAATTATATGGCTCACATATGATATATTGAGATCCATTATGGTGGAAAATATATCAATGAGCCTTTGGCTCATTATTCTTAACAATTTTATGAACAGTTTATGAAGATTAATACCACTGGTCTTACAATGTACAATTTAGGTGCTATCCAAAAAAAAAAGTCTTCCCTCACTTCTTGTTAATATGAAGTCAAAATATCTTGCCAAATTTTATTCTTTCTCTATTTTGCTCTTATTGAGTGATTAAAATCTGGCCTTCTCTTCATTCAGCATCATCACGGGATTCTTCCTTCTTATTCTCATCAGAAGATGAAGGGGAGGAACTAAATGTATTGGTCACAAACTCTCCTACTGTGGGACACTTCATATATTCAAATCTCTTAGCTCTTTAGTGCACTACTGTGTAATAAGTAGATGCTTGTCCTGGTGTACAAATGAGAAAAGTGAGTACAGGAGAAATAATTGAATTATCCATAGCTTGGATTGAAAACACTAAAATCTTTGGTCTTACCATTTGCAGCTCCTTAATGGCTGCTCATTACGGGATTGGCTGAAAAAGTAGGTTTACAGTTGTATTGTGACATTCTTTTGTGTTAATACAGCTATTGTAATCATCATAACCTGTGTGTCTTTTTCCATATGAACAACTGTAAAACTACTTTTGCCCACTCAGGTATATACACACTGAACAGCCACTTTCTTTGTCCTGTTCATACAATGTTATTATTTAACCTTCTGCTTGAACACATGCCTCTCATGAAGAATGTCTTCTGCTCTTTTCTACTTCTTCCACATGGATTCATCTTTCAATATTTCTCCAGGTGCTTGCCTTTTCTCTGAAGCTTTTATCTACCTACTGGTTCTCACAGAACTTTATCTGACTTCTAAATTAGACTTAGTGACACATGGCTTGACAATGAAGCACTATGGATTGCTACTTCCTGATCATCTCCTGAGCTTTTGGAGAACAGGGACCATAACTTCTGTTTCTGTGAGTTCCTTCATACCCTGCTGATCCTTGGCAACCAATTGATTATATATGTTTATGTGATTTAATAAACCAAATAACTGCTTCCCATAATCACTCTTATTTAACCTTTTCAGCTTTAAATTATTCTAAAAATCATCCTATTTCCTTCTATGAGATAGAGAAATAATTTCAAATTGTCTATAGTCTCATTGTGTATTTATTTCCAAATAGTCAATCTGCCCCCATGTCCAGCAAAATTTTCCCACAATGATATATTTATATTTCCATGCGTTTTCATATGGTGTTTCTTCTACCTCTAAAATTACTTTTCTCTGTCATCTCTGTGGAAAGTTCTTACTCATCCTTGAAGATTGTAAGGCATATTGAAGTTTCTAGGCCAGCATTTCTCTGTTCATTTAACATTTGTGTAGCACCTCTGTGACTGGGGAGGGTGACCGCTACACATTAATTCAGAGATGGACCTTTATTGCTATAAGCCTGAGACCCTAGTTCACTCCCCTTGTTCCAACGGTGAGTGTAGGGATGGGCAAGTAACCCAGATGTGCACCAGTTAACCCACATTATTTCCTGGTCACAATAACTGTTTAAAGATTATACAATGGCCTTATTGAGTAATCTCCACCTCCTTTATCCTTTCTTTGTTTCATACGGCCTTAGGTGGTCCAGCTAGATTAACCATTGCATTGTTATTCAGTAGTTAGGGAAAAACCAACTCTAGATGTGGGTGGTCTGGCAGTAGGGTAAGCAGATATGAGATGTGGTACTGATGAAGCCTTTTCCAAGATCTGAGAGAAGCTGGCCTGAGGATGAAGCCACCACACAGAAAAGTCCAGACCCGAGAAACTCACAGAGGGTTTTGATCTCTAGCTCTTAAGTCCTCTCTACCTCTGGGTGTTTTCAGCTCCTTGAGCCAATAAATTTCCTTAATTGCTTAAGCCTAATTGAGTTGGATTTTCCATGACTTGTCATTGAAAGTTTCTTAAACAAAAATCCAGATAAAATTTAACTGCCTTTGTAATGCCTCCTCAAAACCCTACAGGCACGTCAGCTTATTGGCCCTCCTTTTCTTTCCTGGAACTTTGCTTATATAGCACACAAACCGCTGAAAGTGTTGAATTGGAATGAACTGTTTTATTATCTGTTTTCCCAGCACTCTAGGAGCTTAGTAAGAGCAGAGAGTAGATCCTATTTAGTATTATATCCCTCGAGCCTTGCACACTGCCCAGTTCCCTTAGAAACCATCAATATGTGAATGAATTAATCTCCGGCTCCTTTACTCTGTTCCTTATTTCATCCCCTGACAAGAACCAATATGTTCAATACCTGGAGAAAACTAAAATCAAGTGTCTGGATTAGTATAATTCTGTCTGCAGTGCTTCAAACTATTCACCACAGGGTTATTAGTCTCTTCCCCAAGTAACCTTTATACTCAATTTAT
The DNA here is from genome assembly GCF_028538775.1 of Myotis yumanensis. Taxonomy (NCBI): domain Eukaryota; kingdom Metazoa; phylum Chordata; class Mammalia; order Chiroptera; family Vespertilionidae; genus Myotis; species Myotis yumanensis. The sequence goes on along the minus strand of NW_027223752.1, from coordinate 228,694,330 downwards.
TTTAAAATTACCCATTTACAGCTTCTGCAGAACATACAACTTTCACATTCATTCATTCATTTATTCAGAAAATGTTAATTGTATGTCTACCATGTGTTGGTCACTGGTCTGGGGATGCAACATTGAACAAAACTATTTCCCTTTCAGTCCAGCCAGTGTGGCTCAGTAGTTGTGTGCCACCCTATGAACCAGGAGGCCATGGTTTGATTCCAGGTCAGGGCACATGCCTGGGTTGCAGGCTTGATCCCAGCAGCGGGCATGCAGGAGGCAGCTGATCAATGATTCTCTCTCATCATTGATGTTTCTATCTCTCTCTCCCTCATCCTTCCTCTCTGAAATCACACTGAAATCATCTATTTTTAAAGCAAACCAACAATAAAACACTATTCCCCTTTTATTCTAGCAGGGGGAGTTGAACTACAATAAAGATGTTTAAGTAAAATGTAGAAACTATTAGATGATAAGTTCTATGGAAGGAGATATGTCCATATCTTAGAGAAAAGTGTGCCTGGGTGGGGGAGCAGGGAGTGGAGAACATTAAAGATTCTGAGGTGGGAGCACCTGGTATGTGAGAGGGAAAAACCAGGAGGCCAGGGAGACTAGAGCCCAGTGAGTGACAAGAAGGTGAGCAAGGAGGGTCGGTGATGTTAATATGGGAGAAGTAACACAGAAAAGTAAGCCATGGACTTGTCTGACTTTGGCTTTTTAATCAAAGTAAACTGAGGAGCTTCTGGAAGGACTTAACAGACAACAGGAGTGGCAGTCTCACCATGAAAAGGCAGGAAGTCATAGCCACATGCACGGGGCTAAGAGAAGCAGCTGCTTAGTTCCACATAGGGAGGCTTTATTTCATTAGTATTTGAATTTCATAGTAAGATGCTCTTGTAATGAAGTCCAATGTATTTAATTCTTATTAAATAGTTTGGATAACTTGCCAGTCAAACACTTTTTAATACCAGGTGGCATCATATAAGTGCAAATGGGATATATAGTGTTTCAAAGTATGTGCAACTTGGCTGAAGGATTAGAAGACATCCTGTAAAGATACGAGTATCTACTGTTTCACTCTGTCTTCCTGAGAGGCCTGCGTAATAGAACCAACTTTTTTATTTTCTCCTCTTGCAGGCCTGCTACCTGTGATTGATGGCTGTTAAATTAGTTTTCACCTCTCAAATTTAGTCTAGATTAAATACATTTATAGCACAGCAAGCCACTGAGAGACAAAGGAACAAGTGGAAATTCTTTTGTCTGTTTTGTCTTTGTTTCAGTTAACCATCACTTAACCATGCAAAAGAAAATGTTTGGAAGACAGAGAAAAAGAAAAGGAAAAAAAGTGCCTGAGTATTAAACATATTTAAAGCCCCTGCCCCCAATTTACAAATATCAGCTTAGTGCACACATATAGATTTGATTATAATAACAGATGTGAGAAAGGAATCCTATGGAATATATATGTCCATTGAGAGTGATTACTCATGTAGTTCTATTTCCCTCCACGTCAGGGGAATTTATGTCGATTGTATTTTGGGAGAATTGATTTGGGAAACGTTTCACTGTCCAGTCCACTCAGACAGAGGACAGAACACATAGATGTTCCTTAAACAGTGATGCCCAAAGTTATTTCTTTAAAATGAGTCGGGTCAAAATCATGCTAATAGGAAGATTATTTCCCCATGTGAAATAGTGTTGCCTTCAGGGGAAAAAAAAGAATCAGTAGCACCCATCATCATTGTCTCCCTCAAGAGATTAGGCTCCCCACTTTCTCTCTCCCTGTGGGTCCAGCAAAGCCTAGACACGGGAAACCCATGGTTAACATGCTGCCCAAACCTCAGGGAAGAGCTTTCAAAGCACAAGAAAGGGGAGATTGAAGGCCTGCATTTCCATGTCATGTTAAGAGTTTCTTGATAGGTAGCATGAGGAGGGGACACCAGATAAGAGACTTGAAAAGGGATTGTGGGGAGATAAAAGAAAAATGTGAAAAAGAGAAACTCCATGTGGGATTCTCTCTAAGTATCTAAAATACGTAATTTTCTTCCCTGCTTTGAGGTATTAAAGATGACATTCCCGAGTCCTTCTCCTCTGTTATGTTTTGAAAAAAAGGACAGAGAGGAGTTCATGACCTCCTCGCAGACTCAAGCAGAGCTGTATCAGGTTGGAAGGTCACCCAGGCTCATCCCCTGTGACCTACCAATGGGTCTGAACATTCCAGAAAAGAAAAATCCTTCTGAGTTTTTCTGGGAAGAAAATAGGTTCTTACTACATCTTTTCAGATAATAGCAGGCCATACAGAACAATAAAGAATTTCACTCTTACAGTAGATCCTGGGCCAACAGTTAGAGTTGGAGCCATTGGACCAGGGGACACACTTCTGAATTTTTCTCTCCTTTCCAGAAATCTGTTTCTCCATGTGACTTAGGTTAGACATTATAGCAGTTGAATGGAAGTGAATATTTAAACACGAGGTAGAGACAGTAACCAATACTCTGTAATGGTAGACTGATCTTTTGCGTCTCTATATAGAAACTCAAAGAATAGTAGAACAAAAGAATCACTCTAGAAAGCAGTCATGAGAACATGTTTCTATATGTGGATAACTGTTGTTTGGAAATGTGAAGGGTCTGTAATGTTTCTATCTGTAACTACATATATGCACAAGTACAAACACACACACACACACACACACACACACACACACACGCGCGCGCGCGCGAACATAAACTTTTAGATCAGGGATCCAGAAAAGCATTTGCTCACAGCGCAGTTTGGATGCAGAGAGCCTGGCATGCCTTGTGCATACATTGGAGTTTGTACCACAGGAAAGAAACCCTAGAATTATGAAACTTGGAGCTTATATAAGATGGCTTTCCCATCTGTCCCTCTGCCTCTATAGAGAGTGAAAGGGACTTTTCCCCTGCAATGTAAATCTCATATTTGGGGAGGAAAGGGGACAGGTTTCTACTCCAACATCCTGGGTTGTCATCACATCTCTAGGGGAGAGATCAGAATTTATATCAAGCAGGAGCTCTCTACCTTGAGGGTTACTAGCCAAACCTCCTTTAAGCCAGGTGCCAATGTTCTTTGCTCAGAAAACCCCAATTATGCAAAAACAGGGAACTAGTCATGGAGAGTTATTTTCCCACTAGATCAGGGATGATAAGAATCCTTTCCTCCAGAGTAGGGTTTGAAGCTAGAATGGGATTATTCACAGGTGGAGATGAGAAGGGAACACAAGGGCAAGCCAGAAAGAGGAAGTTGGTGTGCACTCCCATCAGCTCCCAAGGGGGAGCAGCCATGCCCACGTGGGCCTTCCACTTGGATTTTTTCACCTGCGATCCGAAACACAGATTCCTGGAATGGAAATTAAGCCTAATACATCCTTCTGCATCAAGTGCCATTCTGCTATGTAACTTTTTCAGTGTCCACAGTATAATGAGACCTAAACTTACTCATAATGGTATTCCCAGCTCTAGCAACCAGCACAGATCTGGAAGGTAAAATGTGTCGAAAAATTAATAATCTGAAGCATTATCCCTTTCCATCCCAAGCAATAGCTTCTGAGATCATTTCCAGAATATAGTTCTGATTTTCAGGTTGTGATATATACACTAAGGTGGTGGTGGTGGTGGTGGTGATGGTAATGGTGATGATTTTGGTGGAAGAGAATGACCAGTGTGAGTGTACAACCTAATGGTCATATGGAGTCAGAGAGGACTGAGTTTAATACAACCCCCATCATTGCATTATTTGATTTTAGAAATCTTTGTTTGCTCACCTATATAGTAGAAATAATGATGATACTAATAACCATAGTACCTATTATATCTAATAACTAATATCTATTTTGGAATACCTAAATAAAATGGTGTATGCGCTGTCGTTAGGAGGGCTCAAAAGTAGTCATTGTTAGTTATCATTTGATTTTTTTAAAAAGTAGGTAAAGTACAGGAGAACAAGCAAGCAAAGAAAGGAACAACTTGAAGTTTTGATTTTATTCTATTTGGTTTTGCTTTAAGTCAAGCCACTGTCATAACCAATCCACAGAGCGATCGGCCCTGCAGAAGAGATTGAGGGGAAAATCATGAGACTTGATCCTCCAAATGAATTTCAGTCCACGCCAAAATTGCACTGCCTGCGGCTGTTAGAGCTGGGCAGAGATGGATGGATAATTACAAATGAGGGATAACTGATTTTCCTTCTGAATTTGCAGAGGGCTCATTCTGACGTCTAAAATAATTACAAGCAAAGAGATTTCAGTTGTAGCTTTGACATTGCAAGAAGGTGGGTCAGGCCTCTCCCAACTGCCACAGCCTCACTTTTCTCCATTTGCAAAAGCTGCCCATTGGCCTCATGGATTAGACACTGTACACCTCATTGTCAATACTAGTGAAGTGCCCCAAGTTCTGCTGAAAGAACCATGCTAAATATTTTCATAATTGGGAATGCGTTACACTAGATATCTGGGTTTTTATTTCTTTCCAACTCCACTATAAAAAATCAAAATTAAAAGGACAAAATATATCTCATTTAAATCTCTCTTGTTTCCTACATTTCTCCCCTTCCCCACTGCTACCACTCATCCTTTTTGCAGTAATGGCTGCCCAAGGATTTTCCTAGACTGTCTTCTTCTATTCCTTGCCTCCGGTCACTGTTCTCCTCAACTCTCTGTGTGATATACACATCAGAGTATGTCAATTCCTGCTGAAAAGCATTGAATACTCTCCAATGAAGAGGATTCAAATTCCCTAATACTGCTTCTGAGAGCTTCTAGTTCCTGGCATGGTTTCTGTCCAGTGTCCTATATCGCCCCCTGACACTCCACCCTGCAACTATTCTACATACTTTTTATTCTACATCTTCTCCCCGCCACCCCCCCTGGAATATGTAATTCTCTCTAAATAGAATTACTACTACTCAACTTTTAAGAATTTAGCTTAATATGCTTTTCTCTCTGAGAGACATTCTTTATTTGAAAGAATGTATGACATACCCAAACTGTCATTCCTCAGATGGAACCTACATTTCCTCTCTCATATCACTCTTTATATTTCATTATTTTATGCAGTGTCTGTCTCTGATTGACTGCGTAACAATATCAACTCTTTATAGTCAACCTCCCCCCAATTTAATGACTTAATTACCACCTTTTGCTGTGTAAGGTGAGAAGAAATGAAAGGACCAAGGAACTATGTTTAGTGCTTGCCTTCATAAACACTAACTTGAAGCTCAGTGCCTGAACATAATCACAAAAGCCAAGGCATTGAAATTATAGAAAGGGATGTTTTGAATTCTAAAATTTTCCTGTCTATCTTTATAATTGTGTTTTATTATAAGCCTTGACCTGGAGGTAATTGACAGAATTTATTTAAGGGAAGGTCCCATAGAAACAAAACAAGAATTGGAGAGATTTCTGCTATTGAAAGACAAAGATACGGTAAGTGGAAGAGACACAAGAGGTTAGATGTTCACATTTCCCTCGTAGGAGGTTGATGTTTGAAGTGAGAACAACGTAAACTCATTTAATTGAGACTGAGTTTCCACATTTTCATCTTGCTCTACTGACAGAACCTGTGTCCCTATGACTCATTTTTGCATGTGTGACACTGTGCCTTGTAAACTCTTGTTGAAAGACAAAATAAGTGAGTAATGCTAATTTTTGAAAGAGAGAAATTTAGAGATGAATTTCTAACATATCCTTAACTTCTTCCCATAATCACTCTTTCTGCATTCCCTTCAATCCCAGAACTCTATGTCCATGTTGCATTGCTTAACCTAATTTATTTCCATAATTTTGCAGACTTTTTGATACCAAAGGTAATGTGTTTTCACTAAAATCCATGGAGCAAAAACCACACTACTAGTATTTGCACTTCATTTGGATTTCTGGCATCCTGTATTTGAACCATGTGACTTATAAGGTGTTTTCCTTTTCATTCAGTGATTCCTTGCTTTGCCATAGATGAATGAAAGGCAGGTAAGGATGCGTTAAAACATACATATCTTTTGTATCAGTAAAGGGAAAGGGTCTCTACATTTGGACTATCTAATATATTACAATATCTATAATAATAAAAGCATAATATGCTAACTAGATCGGACAACCTTCCAGATGAAGCGGGGCTGCAAGGGAAGCCTGGGTCCCAGGTGCCAGAGGGAAGCTGGTCCTGGCAGCCAGGGGAAGGAAGTCCTACTCTTGCACGAATACCGTGCATCCAGCCTCTAGTATATTTAGTAAAAGTAGTGAAGGAAATTTCCTTTCTTTAGACACATCTCACATCATTCCTACTAAATATTTACCCAAGATTCCTACAAATCTAAGAGATTGGCAAACTCAGGCATTTAAAAAAAAGGAACCTAGGAGATTACAGAAATGTCTCACGTATTGTATCATCTTAATTAGTAAATATTAATCAAATGTCTTCCAGCAGACATGCACAGTGCCATATCCTGAGAGATAACAAAGCTGGGTAGAACAGAACCTGCCCCCCAAAGTGCATTGGCTATTTAATTTATTTTTATTTTCCAACCACTTTCCATATATCCCTTGTCCCTCACCACAAAGAAGAAGAAGGAAACATAAAGAAGAAGAAATGAGCATATGCAAAATAAAAAATGGAGGAAGAGATATTGGAGAAGAGAGAAATGAAAACTCAGAGAAGAGGAAAACATAGAAGGATCCTCAACAATCCTGTTCTGCTTGACCTTTGAAAAACTCTGATTATATTTGGTATTTTCTCTGTCTTGCCCTGACCCTTTTAAATTATTGATAAAATAGAATGAATAGGCATAAAATGCTAACTTTCTCAAACATAACTTGTTTATTATAGACTTAACAAATAGCCAGTTGTCCAAGTATAATCTTACCTCAATTAAACACCTTACATAACATATTTCAATTTGTCAAAAGACAATTAAAACTGTTAGTAATAACACTACAATTTTTTTCTTGATATGAGTCAGTAAAACATCATTATTTAACCCCCCTTACCTTTCTACACTTCATATTTGAAGTGAAATATTAAGTATGTCTATATGTATATGAATAAAAACGTAATAACTTAAAAATGAATTATAAATAAATAAAATAAACAAAAGTCTGAAAGATTTTTCAATATATTCAGATTATATATATATACATACATATATACACATACTCATGTATACATGCATATATATATCATTAACCTATCAAAAATAATTCTTTCAGAAGTTATGGTTACACAAATTATTAAAAAGAAAAAAAAACTCAGAGTTTTAAACATGTTTGCCTTTAATGTTGCATTGCCTACTAACATATTTGAAATATGTAGGAATATTATTCATCATGAAAAAGGAACAAACATGCTCTAACATAGATGGACCACAAAAACAGTATGCTAAGGAAAATAAACAAGAACAAAAGACCATGTAATGTGATTAAATTTACGTGAAATCTCTAAAAGGACAAATGCCTAGAGATAAAGTATTTTAGTGGTTGCCAGGGTCCAGGATTGGAAACAGAGAGACTGCAGATGAGCACTGGAGATCTTTTGGGTGTGATGGAAAAGTTCTAAAATTGGATGGTTGTAATGGTTGCATGCCACTGGAAATTTAATGAGAATTGTTGAATTGTATACTTAAACTGACTTAATTTTATGGCATGTAAATTACACCTTCATAAAACTATTACAGAAATCAAACATTTAGACTGTACAGAAAACAAAAGTGTATAACAATGGGCTTTGGAAGTCTGGACACTCCTTTTGGAACTGCTCTTAGTTTAGAACCCACCCTTTTTTGCTTGTTTACCTGAATTTCCTGTGAGTACTTAAACATGCAATCCCCCTTGGTTAACAAGTAGGAAAACATATATATCCTTTGATAAAGGGAAGAAATCATCATTAAAGATGGCTAAGACATGGGTTAGCTGTGTTTTCTATAAAATTCAAACTCTTCAAGAAAGAAACATTCTAATTAAGCATTTAAATCTGATTTTTGTTTCTTTTTTGCTCAAGATACTTTATATAAAATCATGCCCTCCGTACTTTCATGAAAAATGATTCACTGTTTTCTTTGTTTTCAGGGAAAATTGGATAACAGGCTTGAACTGTAATGGGTATGGTCACCTAGCGGGAGGAGCTGGTCCTGGGACGTGTTTGGGGGCTTGCATATGGGTGAGACTCAAGCAGCGATGGCAAACACAATCATTATTACAAGCAAAGGGCCATCTCTTTTGTTTTCTCAAGCTGTTACTGCTAAATCAGAGCATTATATTGTCATTTTTAAAGAAGACACACTGAAGGGTTCCAATTTTAGTGGCATGCATTCCTTTTTAAATGCAATATCCTGTTTTACTAGCAACACAATTGTCCAGTAGGGACATCGGGCCTCTGTCACACTGATAAGAGGCCACAGTGAAAGTCAGTATAAAAGTCAACTGAAATAAAAGTTGATATTTTTCCATAAAAAGAATTCATATAAATTGTGCCTACTTTAGTCAGTATTAAAATCAGCCAGCAGCCTCAAAAACACCAGTGCTGACATGAGCAGATAAAGCCTATATTTATACTTATCGGTAAAAGGTAGCTATCATGGAATCCATTGTATTTTTTAGACAATTTACAATTGGGATCCACATAGAAATAATTAAAATAGATAATGTTTCAGTGTCATTTAAAGTAGTAGGTTTTTTGCCCAATTGGGCAATAAAGGTGTGATACCTATAGTAGAAATGGTGGGAATTGAGGCACATCTTTTCTAGTATGAATTTAATCTCAGATAAGTCTTTAAAATTAGAATAGCCTAGAATCATCTTTTTTTTATTTTTGCCATTTATAACTCTTTAAATTTATTTGCATAATTCTAAAACTTAAAAGTAAATTATTTTTACAAGCCATATTTCTTATTATGTGATGATCCATTCTTAACAAAACAATGTTTGTAACTTTTCTTCCAATAAGGTTACACCCACAGTAACACTAATTAAGCCTTTTCAGTCCCAGTCATCCCTTCATTCAATACCACATGCACCCAGCACCCATTCTCTATCAGTCACAGTGAGGATTAAACAAAGGAACTTCCATCTCAAGAAGATTCCCTACCAACACAATCATCCACAACCTGAAATACTGTGGTAGCATTGACAAAACTAAACCAGTATCTTGAAGAATATGTTCTCAGTATTAGTAGAATTAATTTTTCTTTTCTTTATTGTTTTTCTCCTTTTTTATTTTTTGTTAATCTTCACCCAAGGATATTTTTCCCGTTGATATTTAGAGAGAGTGGAAGGGAAGGGGAGAGACAAAAAAAGAGAAACATCTGTGTGAGAGAGACACATGGATTGGTTGCCTCCTACATGCGCCCCAATACTGGAGCTGGTGATCAAGCCTACAACCAAGGTATGTTCCCTTGACCAGAATAGAATCCACAACCCTTCAGTCTGTGGGCTGACACTCTAACTTCTGATCCAAACCAGCTATGGGTAAGCCTTTAAAAAAATACTAGTACAATTATTTCCCTATTGAAAAATCTTTTATGCTACTAAAAGAAAATTGACTGCCTAGTAGTTAACTCCTTCAACACATTACGTGCTTACTAGCATATAATGGTTTACACAAATATTTCAAAGTGGCTAAGTTTCTCCTGAATGAATTTTCTTTGAAGAGAAGGTAAATGAAGAGCTTGACAGGGGAAAGGTTACCAGCAATATTTTATTACGAATATGGAAGAAATCAGCACAATATGAGGGAAGTCATGCAATGACCTTCAGGTAAGGGTGCCTTACACCCATTATCAAGACAGAACAATGATGCTAAAGAGAGTGAAGAAACCTCAATGAAATCACTCTATGTCAGAGTGACTCTATGACTGATAGATCAAAAATATTTTCTGAACATTTCTCAAGTAGATGTCAGTGCCATTTTGCAATATTAATGAAGCGTATGCTTCAGGTCAGATATTTTCCTTTATCCTCAATAAAGCCTTAGAGGGAAACTAAAGACTAATAGCTGAGGGATCTGAAACTCTGAGAGGTTCTGTAACTTTCCCAAGGACATATAAGGTAGGGAAGTGGCTGACCTAGGATTTTAAAACATTGGGCTGAATAAATCCAGCTCTTTCCACTTTACTATACTGCTTCTAAATTGGATCGTGAAATATAAGTGTGGAGCCAAAGATAAAAATAGTCGCATTATTCCAAATAGATTCAAAGACCTTCAAAAGAGCAGCACTGATTTAAGACATTATTTACAAAAGAAAATCAAGCAAAGCATTAAAGCGATGGAAAAAAAATAGAATGAAATGTGCTTCTGGGTGCATTTCTTACAAGAACAACCTCATCCGATAGAAGGAAATTTGAGGGATAAGGCAGATTGTTGTCAACCCACCATGAGCACTTCTTCAACAAAATATATTGAATTAAGGAATGGAGGGGAAGGACCAGGATACCCAATAAATTCAAAGAAAGAAAGGATAACATATATAGAACTGTGTGTAAGAAGATATAAAAGAATATCAAAGAGGACCTTGAAATTTCAGGAAAATGTTAAGAGTCTGGAGAACTAAAGGAAATACTAAATAAATGCAAGAAGGTTCTAGTTCAGAACAATTACAATCAGAAAAAAAAAAGTGACACCAGGAACACATAATAAATATTGAAAGGGCCTGAACAAAACACTGATTTTTATTACCCAACTAGAGACCCGGTGCATGAAATTCGTGCAAGAGTAGGCCTTCCTTCCTCTGGCTGCTGGCACTGGCTTCCCTCTGGCACCTGGGACCCGGGCTTCCCTCACAGCCCATCTTCCTCCAGAAGGACATCTGGTCTAATTAGCATATTACACTTTTATTATTATAGATAATACCAACCACGGTTCTTTGGTTTGCTTTGCCTTTGATTTTTCCAAGACAGAACACTATGAATATATGAATACATACAATAATAATAAATTGTATTCAAAGAATGTCACTAAATGATGTTCAAACATGTAAAAATTCAAAACTGATCCCCAAACGTAATTCTGTAATAGACGATATGCTGTATGTATCTCAGATACCATCCAGATAAGAGTGATATATCACCAGAGTTATACATATAGAAAAAAAATTAACACTAAGATGATGCAAACTGGAAATGTACAAGAAACTATAGGGGATGCCTCAAATGGGGAGCAAATGTCAAGATAGTTAAAGACATTGTATGAACATAGTCATTTGATTAAAATGGATTAAAGACTGAACCATAAGCTTGCAGGTCAGATTTGTGCCCACCAATCACCATATCTCAGATGTAATGATAACAGATGGAGAAAACTATACACACACACACACACACACACACACACACACACACACAAATGTAATTTATGCTTGAAGTCTTGATCATAATGTTTGATATGGTGCGCTCAAAGCCACAACCCTTCATCACTTAATGAAATCTTATTGATAAACATGTCAGCTGTTGGATATGTACATAAATACCTGCCATATTGTTCCTGTACCTGCCATATTGTTCTCATAGTCTCATTTTGGAACAGAGATACAAGAACATTCATAATACATTGAAAATGCTACATGCAAGTATGGATAAATGATATTACAGGAGCACAGACCTCTTGGAGGCAAGGCCTGTTCTCTACTTGAGTCAGCGGCATTCAGAAGGCATTATACTAGGTAGACTGCCTAACTCTAAGTCAGCAAACCAGATTTAGGTTCAAGCTGTTCAATGAATGATCACAGTGATTTCTCCCAAAAGCTTGCACAAGTTCCCAATAAAACCTAATCTAAGGCTTCTCATGCTTTGACCATAAGAAGGCATCTCAACTTAGCAAAGCATAATGACAACTGAAGAGCACTTAAATCAGAATTGATCCCACACATTGACTTTGGGGAAGATGTGTACTGCAAATGTGTAACAGAAGTTATGATGTTCAACAGCCCTAAAGAGTGCATCTATTCATGAGCACAAAACAAGGTGATGCAATCTTACTGAATCTCACTATCATGCTTCAAATTAGTCAGCTGGCAAAAAGCCCAGTGCCAATGGTGGCACAACTGATTTTTCTATAATTGCTTACCAGTGTTGTTGAAGAAATAGAACATAAAAAGTTAGACATGAAATTCCTGCAGAAATAAAATTAAGAAGGTAAATGCATGTGTAATCAATAGCTCCATCAGTGTGTACCAGAAACCTTGATAAAGTCACAGCATTTAAGGAAGGCATGTCACAAATAGAAGGTTACGTGGACCGGGTCAAATAATTGAACCACAGTCATAATCCGACAGCCTTGTTCTTTCACTAGTGCAATTTTCACCCCATTCCCAGAACTGATATCTCTCAAGCCAAGCCTAAGCGTCAGGTCTAAACTCTACAGTAAGTCTGGGCCCTATGCAAAGGAAGCCGAAGAATCTCTATATCAATAGCTAAAAGGTTCTACAATTTGACTGTCTCCTCAATTTAAACCTTCATGTGGTAGTTTAATTTATTGATGCCAATGCTTCATTCTCCTGTAACACATATCACTAGTATGTCCATATTAATGTCTGATAATAGGTGGAATGTAAATCACTATATGAAGCCATATGATGTGCTTTGGCTAACAGGAAATTAGAAGACCTGATGCAAGCTGAAGCTTGGAATGTACATATACAGGGTGGGGCAAAAGTAGGTTTACAGATGTTTGTATGGAAAATAATAAACTCTGTCTTTTACATACTCACAACTGTAAACCTACTTCAGCCTCACCATGTGTAACTGAGCTTTCTCTGTTAGTACTCAGTGTCTAGAGCCTGGGGTCCAGAACAAAAATCTATGGAATTGATCTAAACTGAACCTCCAGCCTTTAGCCAAGTGTAGCTGATCCACAGCATATGAAACATAGCTGAGCCCATCTGAAATCAGACAAAAGAAGTATGAAAATCAACACTCTTGTAAGCACTGTATCTTAGAGCTGTCTTTTTCTTAGCATTATTGTGGGAATAGCTGACTGATACACATGCTTCTGACTGTTAATGACTGCTATGTGAACTACCTTGCTCGAAAAGGCTAATCAAGCCTAGCCTTCTTCTCTGTCTTCAAGAACCAGGTTAGCGCTCTACTATATCCAGTTTCCTTTCGGAGTCCCTGGGGTTGGGTTTTTGCTATTGGCTGCCACGCTCTCCTCATATCCTGCCTAGTTGAAACCTACCATCTACCTGCTTCCCATATATAAAACCCACCAGATGCTTTACATATGATACAATATAAATAAGTACCAACAATTAATATTAGCATTAGAAAAAAAACTATAGACTAGGCACATTTAAATATATAGTTCAATTTATTCTGAACATTTCAAAAAATATTGCAAGGCAAATTTTATTATCGCCATCTTCTGGGTTTAAGGTATCTATTCTTTATCTCCATCTATATTGCAGATCCTCAGTTCAGAAAAGATAACTTATCTACTCGAGATATCCCAGCCTTTAAATGCTAGAGGCAAGGTCTAAACCCAACTATTGTTTTCTAGGCTTTTCCATATTACATATTTAAAATGGATAGAACATAAAATTTTGAAGTAATAAGATAAATGTCCTTGTTATAATTAAATAGTTTCCAAGGAATGAACACTGTTTTCTGTGTAGACCTAGGAATGTTGGTAACATTTCTTGTCTCACTATGTACCATGTCACTTGGCAAGTATGGTCAGAAAAGAAAAGATGGGTTGGATATAGTGTTGCAATTCTCATTAAAAAGTAATATCATTAATTGCAACCATTCTAAGAAAAATTAATGACAATGTTTTAGTGCTTGGGCATTTCCTGACTGGGAGATTGCTTTGAATCTGTTCTTAAGTAAAAGACCATCATAAATCTAAGCATAAGCGTTCAGGTCTGGGACCACATGGGACTAAGTTCAAACACTCTAACTTTTTCTAGCTTGATCAATTACTTACATTCTGAAACCCCAGGTTTTGCATCTAACATGGGGCTAACAGAAATAACTAACTCAAAGAGTTGTTGAGGGAATTACATTAAAAGTATCTTATAAAATAATGCAGTACAGTATCCAGGATAGATATATTGCTGCTGCCTGAAAATATATGCACTGAACTTCTATAACACCATGGAGACTGGGAATCATTCTCAAAGGTGAATGAACCTTTCTGAGGGCAGAGAAGGGCAAGGGAATATGCACATAGAAGAGGAGGAGGGCAGAGGGAGTGCAGGGAATCTAAGCTGTTTGGGTAGCTGGTGTAGAAAAATATAAACTGCAGCATGATGGAGAGAGAATACGTGCACAAGCAATATGTGTATGAGGGGCACAGAGGGTGAATGAAGGTCTTTGAAAGGTATGTCCATGGATTTACCTTTCACAGAAGCAACCAGATGGTATTATATTCAGCGGGGCCAGGAAATGCCATTGTTTAAAGGTGAATAGAAACGATTTAAAATGCAGCTACTTCCATTTTGTACTCATGAAATTAATCCATGTTTTGAGCTGCTGTTTTCACCTCTTCATTGTTTATCTGGTTTGAGTCTAAATGGGCTTGATTAGAATTGTGGGAAACCACTAATTAAAATGATTAACATTATCAATAACAGCAAAGGAACTAGAAAAGGAAGCCTCTTATTTTTAGTGGGCTGAACACCCATTCTGGCTGGCTGAATGAATAGAAGTTAATTGAGGACTGACACTGGATAGCAAATTTCTAAATCTGTTTTCATCCTCTTAATAAGAAACACATTTTTTTAGAAGCTGGGAGCTGTACCAAAATCACAAACACAGACAAGATTTATTTTTTCTGCTCTACTAGCACAGTTAAAAGCAGTTACTAACCTTAGATGTTTGTAGGCACCTCGTTACTAACTATACCTTTTAGAAATACTATGCTTAAAACTGGTTACACTTCAGCTTTGCCGTTGACCTGAAAGTCACTCTAATCTGCCTTTGTTTACAATTAGGTTTTGTAAACACGTGGGCTTTGTTTCTACAGATAGGCTTTGAATAACAATAACAGGACCCAATCCAGCCTCAAGCAGAGAAGGGAAAGGCACACCCTTTGAGCATGGCTTTGCTATTATATCATGACAACACTAGTGTGGCGTATTTATGGAATACAAGTGAAATCATTTGATGGTATATTTCTCCACTTAAAATGTTTACTCTCTAGCTCAAAGGGGGTTGGTTCATTGCTTCATTCCCGATGCCCAACCCCAATTCTTCCTTGGAGCAGATGAGCTCAAGGTCATGCAAATCATGTGTCTACATCTGGATCATCCCGCTGGCTGCTGAGGGTGAGGTATACCAGTGAGAACCTGGGAAATATCTGGTCCTTACTTTCCTTCCGACTCTTATTGAATCCAGGGGGACTCGGAAGGAAGGCACAGGACTATTTTTATAAAGTATTACTATATTCTAGAATCCAGAAGTAATTCCTCTTGACGACTGTTGATGTAAGAAAGGTGCAAACCTGAGAATTTTTATGAGTGTATTTGAGCCAAACTGACGACAATTGCCAGGAAGAAAAATCTCAATGGATTAAGAAAATGCTCCAGAGAATGGCAGCTTTGCACATTCTTTTAGACATTACGATCAAAGGAGGAGGCATAAAGGGTTACATGAAGTCCATTGGTAATAGATTAGAGAGGCAGGGGAAAGCAAAGTGAAGCGGGGAAGTCTCTGGGATTGGATTAAGAGGAAAAGGAATAGACACATACCTCTTTTTCACTGGTGGGTATAGGATTACTTAACATGTATCAGGATGACAATGACAATGAGGAGTTTTGTGGTCTCCTGTTCTGGTGGGAGATTGTGCCCTGAGGGGTCTGGAAAAAGGAAATTACCCTGACATTTAAAGATATGATGTCTTATATGCAGAGACAATAGACAGGCTCCTTAAGGTAAAGGTTGATCTTTTTCAGGGAAGATACTGACCTAAGACATGACTACTCCCCATGACAGGCTTTTAGTTAGCAAATTTTAATTTCAGACCATTCTAGGTTATTACTTTAGGTCTCTGAGTTTGTAAGGTCCACATGTAGCCCGCCCCCCCTCCCCACCCAGGTTCTCAGGTTTAGTAAGTGTCCCCTTTTTCTTGCACACAACTCGATATTTTACTTACATCTTTACATGTTTTTGGACATTTCCAGTTCTGATTTATTTATCTTTCCTTGATTTAACAATAACTAATTATGGTGCACAGAACACCATTGTCTCTAAAATCCAGTCACAAAACCTCTGCATATTTCCTTCTCGCCATGTTCCTCGGTTCAGGGGCCTCAATAAATGGTTCAGAGCACAGATTCTGAAATTCTGAGAGTTCAGCTCAGAGACATCTCTGCACTCTCCAGCTATGTGAATTGGGGCAAGAAATTTAACTGATCTGTGCCTCATTTCCATACCAATAAAATAGGAATTGACATAGTACATAACAACTGGGTTTCCCATGAAGATTTTAAAAAATTTTTAAAAAGTACTTAGAACACTGTGTGGCCTGGAAAAATTACCTGATAAATGTTGGCTGGCTTAATGTTCAGATGACAACCACTATTCTGCGGGTTTTCAGATCCCAGCAGCAGATCACATTTATGTGTGGATCCCAGTGCCTGGCACATAGCAGGTGCTTCACAAGGGACTGTGCTGCCTCTTTACAAACTGGCAAGTCAAAGCTCTAAGAGGACAAGTGACTGTGGCCTTCGATCTTTCAGATGGAGTCAGGAAAGGAAAAAAAAATCTCAATTGAGTTCAATGCTCTTCCTACCATAGCTATTTCTCCCCAATAAGTTTCTTATTTTATCTCATCCCCTGAACCTATTAGAGTACCAGGCAATGAGAATGCTCGGTCATTACTTGCTGGGTTGAATTTTCTCTTTTGGGTTCGGTCTTCTTGTGTTACAAAATAAAGCAGTGAAACTACTGTTTCACTAGGTCTCTTTACAACACTGTCTTTCTTCCCTCCCTCCCTCCCTCCGTCCCTTCCTTCTTTCCTTCATTCCTTTCTTCTTTTCTTCCTGTTTCTGTCTGTCATTCTTTCTTTTTTTCACATATCTGTATTTTCGTGACACAATTGTTTTCAACAGTAAAAAACAAAATCTTAAAACAAGACATACTTTCTTCAAACAAACTCTTTTATAGAAGCCAAATGATATAACAAATAAAAACCAGTTGGAGGATATCTCTAGGGATTTACAAAGCAGAAAGCCTGGAGCCTTTAATGTACCGGGCAGTAGCTCCTGCCTGTTTTCCATGGCCTTCTCTTAAATATCTAAGACAGTTTGGCTGAACTTTTAGGATTTCAGGGAATACTGTTTTAAATCCACTGCCTTGGGCCCAATAGTTCTGAATGCCTCAAATTTCATTAACCTAACTTCAATCTATTGATAGAATTGCTTCCAATTTTCAAAGATGATCAATGGAAATATATAAATCAAGGTACTATGGATCTTCCAAATGGCATCAGTAAATACTCAGTAATGGGGTTGCCAAGCAAAATAGCAAAGAAACCCTAAATCCTTTCTTACAAAAAGGGCTGATAAAGCTTTCATTACTTTTAATCTCCTTTTAATTAAAGCTGCCATGGCTGAAGTGATTAGTCAACATGAAGTTAAGGGGACTTGAGCTTTTATGTATTTTTATTTTACAAATGACTCTGTGGGGTGGGGGTGGGGTGTTTGATTAGTTATTGGTCTGTAGAAGAGTTCTAATTTAATTTTATGCTCTTGCTATTTTAGTTTATACTTGTTAATTCAGCTCTCCAGCAATGAATTTCCTGAGTCTTTGATGATGAAATATTCTGCTCTTGGAATTATTAGACAGTGCTCCTTGCCAGATATTTTCTAAGCAATACCACTGTAAATAGCTAGTTATTAATAATAGGAAAGGAGCAAAGGGGAGGCCAAACATTGTAGGCATGTCACTTGGGCAGCTTCACCAGGAAACTGCAACTTTGCACTCCCCAGGGAGGGAAGGCTTCCAACAAAGAGAGTGTAAACACATGCCCAGTAAAGTTGGGGTGACATCAGAAAGGTATTTGTTTGTCAGTCACACCTGCAACAGAGATGGTTGGCCAGAATAGGCATAGCCACTGCAAGGCATGAACATTTGAAAATACGTAATCCCCTAAACAAAAAGTTCACTCTCTTGTGAACTTGGTACTTTTATTGCTCAGGGCATGCTCTCTTGGTTCTCTTGCATTTGCTTGTATGGCCCACAGCCATGTGGACCCAACATACAATGGACTAATGACTGCAGTTAGACTGATGCTGGACTGGATTCTGCTCCTACATGGAAAGAAAACTCTGGACACTGTCTTTGCTTCTAGCTCTACTACAACCCCAGCTACACTTCTATTACTGGACTAAGAGAAAGGGGACTTTGGAAACCCAGAAATTTAATTCCACAGAAATAAAAAGCATCTATGCAGTCTCAGAAAATTCCTATTCTCAGGATACTGCAAGAATACCATGACCAGCAGCAACCGGGGGAGACAAGCCCCAATCCTGTCCATTAATGGAAGCATGTGTTTAGCTAAAACCAAAGTTTCTCAATTTTACACATCTGTTCCGTCCTCTAATTAAAGACATCCTGCCAATAACAGTTTGCTCACACCTAAAAGTTCAAATGAGGTCCAGAAAGGAGACATGATAAGGCCATTTTGGTTTGGTGAAGGTAATATTTCTTTCTAGAGCTAAACTTCTGTGAGGATTCTAAATGCAATTTTATGCAATTTGCTGCAGCTTAATAAATATATATAGAGTTAGACAGCTTTATGCAGCATGTTGTGTAGAGATATATTATCCTTTTAAAACTTACCTCAAGAGAGAATTGTTGTCATTTCTATAAAAAATTTAATGTAAGAAAAACATATTATAATAATAACAATGACTTTTTCTGTGCAAAATATGACTCACATCCTGTTATGGAGTTATTTTTCTAGAATGACTAGTTGTCATAAATCTGAGTGAGCTGGTAAATGTACAATTGTTTTTACTGAAAATACCAGAAGGGGATTTTCATAAAGGATCTAGCTGATTATATGGAAAACATTAGAGAGGTCATCATCATGAACTATTATTGTGGACATGTAAATAAATTCAAGGTAATGTTCATTTACACAGTAATCTTATTAATCACAGATGTTTCACATGTTTATGCTAACTTAAATATGCATTGAAAACCATTACTTACAGAACATTGCTTTTAAAAAAAAATATGGTTTCAGACAAATTCCAAGGATACAGCTAAGTTGTATTAAAGAATATTAGAAATGATCAAAAAGTAGAGAAAGAAGTCAATAAGAGGAAAGTCTGAACCCTGACCTGACCTCATTTACTGATGCCTCTTATAATTTGTGGGAGCATATGTGACTATTTCAAGGCCATGTACATATATATTCAGTAAAACACTATTCCTGAATATCTGTGTTAGTAAATCCCTTCACAATTATTAGTGGAACCTTAAACAGAATTAACTATAGCTAAATAAATGAAACCCTGAGTATGGAAACTCTTCCATATAATTTGCTAATTATGGCAGATATGGATGGCTGACTAACATTTGCAGTGGTCATTCCCAACCTCTCTTCTTTGTTTACCTCCACCAGGGAGACTGTAAAACTACCCATCGTCTTAGACTCCCTTGGAAGTTGGAATGGTCATGTGATACAGTCCTGACCAATAAGATGTACACAAAAATCTACCAAATTATGGACAGAGAAAGTGCTTTGTGGTCAATGGGAATGACATTCTCAGAGCTGACTTTCCCCTCTACCTTCTTGCCTTGAGTATGGGCGTCACACCTGGGATTGAGGCTGTCATCTTATGACCTGAGTGAAATGCTCACAACAGATGTCAAGCCAGGGCTCTATGATGGTTAACCCACCAAACTGAAATAAGTAATCATCTACTTCCAAACTTCTGAGTATGTGAGGAACTCAGAGCTCTACCTATTTAAGGCAATGTTAACTTGGTTTTCTGTAACAGAGGGAGCACTTATCTAATAAACTTGGTGGCAGAGAATTCATTTCATGTTATAAGCAAGTATCTGTGAATACATCTAACTCTAACATGCCTGACCTTAGAAAGTCATAATCTATGCACAGGTTTCTCAAATACTCAGGTTGGAAAACCCAATGAACTTGCTTATTCCCTAGCCCAGTTACAAAGAAAAATGAAAGTATAATGTTCAGAACCCTAGCCAAGACAACTAGGGTGAAAGAAGAAAATAAAGTATCCAGATTCACTAACATCCAGCATAAAATCATTGCAATAGTGTTAATTAGCACAAATAATGCAAGTTCAGTTATGGGTAATGCATTTAGACCATAAATGTGAAATACTAACATATGCATATTTTCCAGAACAGCCTTTTATGCATTCACCCTAATGAGAATAACCTTTTCTCAGGTAACCTACAGAACAGAAGTGCAGATCAATACTCTGAATGTAGAAACTATTTCAGGAACTATCAGAAGCTATCAATTGTCAACTAATTGGGAGATTGTTTTTCTAAGTGAATGGCTTTAAAATTCCAACTATTTGAATCACTGTAATCATTTTATTGGTCCTAGTCTCTAGAGAGATTTTAAACAAAGCCTGCAGTGATTGCTTAGTTATTTCAGCTCTGCCTAGTAATTTTCCAGTATATTAAAAGACATTCAGTGTTGACTGGTAGCAGAAAAATTGGGCATCTGCCTGATGGAACTGCTCATTTTCAATCAACATAATTACTCTGTATTAACACATCTGCTAGTTAAACAGTATCACATTTTCATTTTTTTGCTAATAATTAACTTGACGGGATGATCGCTATTCAACTTGAATACATATCAGAATCACGTCCATATTGTGAAAGTTGTGCTATGGCGAAATAAATGATTGTGTTGGAACTATTTAATGTCAGCTGTGTAACTCAATTGTATGATCTCCTGAAATAAAGCAAAACAAGTAAGTCTAATTCCTAGAATGTACAGAAATTTATATAATACTGAAAATATACAAATAAAATCAAGGGATATAAAATATTTTCCCCCAAGACCTCCAATACTGTTTTCTATTATGAACTATTCAATCAGTATAAAAGGCTTTCAAAATAATCTTCCTTGCTCATGGTTTTAACCACATTTTTCTCTTTCTCAAACCTCTAGGGCTGCCTGTCATCTTCTGTGTCCAATTTAAATTATCCTCACTGTTCCAGGGGCTTCCATCTGCCCTTGTTTACAATGCCTTGTTCAATGTCCTTTTCCCCATTGTCCATTCACTAGTTCAGACTGCAGTATAATTAATTGGAAGAATGATACACTGAGTCAGAAAGCACAGACCTTGAGCAAATTATATAACCTCCTTAAATTTCAGTTTCTCCCTGCCCCATAGAAAAATAATCAAGGGCTGATAAACTAGTTTTCACTACTGTATCTTTCTGTTATAACCACTCATCCTTTGATTACTTTCAAATCTACTGTACATGCTTCTTTGTTCCCAGTACTTAGTCAGATATACTAGAGACAATGAATCTGAGAGAGATTGGGAAGGTAGGTTTGAAGGTTATGGGGGAAAAATCTTTATTAAACAACTTTAACTCATTACTTCATTTAAGAAATGCCTACAAATATCTACTGAAGAAGGTAGGATACTCAAGACTCATCCTATTTCTACTGCTTATCAACTTAGATTATATTTTTGTTTTCTTTTGTATTGTATTTTCCCCTTGTTTTTCAATTTTACTCTCCCTCCTTTTATGTTTATATTTTTGGAATTATTGCTGAAATCAGGAAATCGCTCTCAATAATATTATCTTCCACTCCAGGCCAGACCAGTGAGAGATGATAACTGACAAATGGAGTTAGAGGCCACACTGGACCGTCACTTCTCTAGAGCCCACAGAGAACCCCAGACGGGAAAAGACTAAGACCCTTAATGATTCTCCCTCCCAGGCACTTGTGGTTTATAATGTCACCATTGATTCCTGATCGATTTTATCCATGAAGGACATACAAATCAGTTATGCTTCATATACAGAGAGAAAGGACCCTCGGTCCTCAGCCTTTGCTTTTCAATAGAGTTGTTTACATTTATTGTGTCCAATTCCTCTCCACTTACTCTCTTTTCACTTTATTCCAATTCAAAGAACTTTCTTTTAACATGGTCTGTAATGATTGCTACATTGTTAGATATTAGAGGTAGTTTTCAGTCCTTTTCTTACTTGGAATATCAGGAACATTGGATCCAGTTGACCACCCCCTTTCCTTAGAAATCTTTGTTTCCTTGTTACTCAGAACACAATTACTGAATTTCTTCCCTTCTAACAGATAACTCCCATACTACTTGTTTTTCCCCCTCAATTTAATTTATTTTGTTATTATAACTCTTTAAAATTTATTTTATAAATATAGTTGACAAACAGTATTATTTTACTTTCAGTTGTACAAGATAGGGATTAGACATACACAGTTCCTGTTATTCTTCTTAGCTGGTTCTTTGTCATTTTCCATTTCTGAACATTGGAGTGCCTCAGTTCAGTTCATATAGCATTCTTTTTCTATCTTTACTTAGCCTCTCCGCCAGACTTGCAGCCTTAAATCCATCCACATATTAACAACTCCCAACTTAATTTTCATGTCCTAGACATCTCAGGGTTCATATCAAACTACTCTGAGAAATCTACTAGGTTCCTGCAACTTATCATGACCATTGCCAAATTCTTGATTTTTCCTGTAAATCACTTTCCATTTGATCTTTCCAATCTGACACATTATTAGTCAATGGATTCAGATAATTCAATGGACTTCCTCATATCTGTGCTACCACTTTTCATTTACAAAATGAGTTTAAAATAATAGTCCCCTTGCTTATATATAGGAATATTGTAAGGATAAAATAAAAGAATGTGAAGACTTCGAAAATTGTGATTGCTTTATAAATTTAAGTTATTTTTTATAAAGTTATCTCACTGAGGTTTTACCATGTATCAATAACTATTTATGATTATTTCAAAATTACAGATAATCTGGTATTTCCAATATTGAGAGGGAATTCAGGGCATTAAATTTTATATATGTATATTTTGCATACAGAGATGAGAACAAATGGGTAGTTTTAAACACAAAGCAAAAACGATGTGACATAATAATGAATATTTTTGGAAAATGGAAATTCAGTTTCCTAATCACATGTAATGGGGGAATTTTCTTAGCACTGTGATAAGAGCAAGTGGTTCTTTGTTATCTGAAGCTAGTTTTCATTCCACAGTTATTTCTTTTCCTGAGTAATGAGTAACAAGAGCGCTTTCCCATCTGGCACTTTGTGGCTGAGAATAGCAGTAGCATAAGGTGAAATGTCAATGGTAAGAAACAGTGATTTAAGCCATTTGTAAAACATGATCACTGTCTCAAACCTTCGTGGTGCCATAATTTCCCAGAAAATATAATGCAAGTGAATTCAA
Organism: Myotis yumanensis; assembly: GCF_028538775.1. Taxonomy (NCBI): domain Eukaryota; kingdom Metazoa; phylum Chordata; class Mammalia; order Chiroptera; family Vespertilionidae; genus Myotis; species Myotis yumanensis. The sequence continues at coordinate 228,670,938 of NW_027223752.1, read as the reverse complement.
CTCCATGGTGCAGTGAAAGAACTTAAAGTCAGAAAAATGTTTTTGAGTCCTGGTTCCACCATAGACATATGTCACTCAACCACTTTGTTCGTTATTTTCCTTATTTATATTAAATAGAAACAGTAACAACTCCTATTTAGTACAGTTTGGAGAATCTAAAGCATGTGAAAGCCCTTTAAGTTTTAGTAAGCTATCCAGAAGTTAGTGGTCACTGCTATTCTGTAGCAGGGAGAATAACTAAAAAAAAAAAATCATTTTCCCCTCAATGATAAATAAAAACTTCCTAAGTCACATTGCACAGTCACCAGTGTTATCAAATATATCAGTGGTGTGGTAATGTTAATGAAGATGATCTTAAGGTTGTCTTGGTAATTTTAACAAAAGGATAGATGAAAAAATATTGTGAAAACAACTTTGCTGGTAAAATTACTAATTAGGTTTTAAGTTCATTTTTAGGCTCAAAGTCAAGTGAGGATTGAAGAAAAAAGAAACTGTAAGTGAGCAATTCTTAGGGCATCTGAACATAAACATTCAAGATGGTAGAGAATTATTATTCACTTAAAAGAAAGATAATTATTTCTTACAGAAAAGAGTCCAACAGAATACGAAATTAACATGTTGACAGCTAAATACAAAAGAAGAAGAAGAAGGAAGAGCAGGAGTTAACAGGGAGAATTTGTCTTCCTTTCTACTGGGTTTAAACCATTGGGGAGTTAGGCATTGATAGAATCTGTGATCATTGCTCATGTTGGAAATAAGCCAGATAATTTCAAATTTTAACATGCTAAAAGAAGAAAATAAAAAAACTGAGTTTAACCAAACAATGGCACTGCACTGAAAATTCTACATTTTAATTCTCTGGTAAGCAGCTAAGAATCCTTATATTCAAGATAGACTACATGGAAGGGAAAGAAGGATGTTAGAAGCTATCAGGAGAGAATCCTGGTGAGTAAAGGAGTGAAAATGTCTGGGAAGGAATGTGTCTTTCTTACCTGACTTGGACTGCTCTGTGGTTGGGTGTGGGCTCTGTCGTCACACTGTCTAGATTCCCATCCTGGCTTCCACATTTACCAACTACATGGACTTGGGTGACTCACTAAACATAAATGGGGATACTAATAATACCTCCCTCACATGGTGGTTCTGACAAATACCTGAAGCAATAAAGAGCTCAAAACAGCACCTAGCACAAGATAAGCACATGATAAATTCCAGTTACCATTACTGTAACTACTACCATGATGTTAACTACCATAATAATAATCACCATTGTCATCATTACTACTGTTATTGGTCCTACATGTGGAATTTTGCTTCTTTGGAGGAAGTATGAGCAAGGGTAGAAAGCCAAAGCTTCTGCTATCTCTAAAAAAAGAAGAAAGAAAAAATCCATTTTGCAAAGCCTTTTAAAGTAGTTAAGACCATGAGTGTACTAATTCCAGTGTGAAGAGAGGCTGTGTTCCTCAACAAAGGGAATAAACACTTTCATTACATTAATTAATATCCCTTGGGATATTAAAACCAATATCCTTTGGGATATACGTGCTTATTCTAGAGGAAAAAAAATCATTTTCATAGATGAGATACTTGGGGCTACCCATAGTAACTTTCAGCCATCAAAAAATTATTTTCTACTGCCTTGGGGCAGTCATTTAAGAACTAGATTCAAGGAGGAAAGTCTTCTTGGTTTAGGAGGCTGAGACTCTTTTCATGGTAATGATGTGAGTCAGCTGTCCTAATAGAATATGCGGGTTGAGGGAGTGACAAGTGGGAGAAAAATTGACAACTTTTAAGATCCCTTCCAATGCTGAGACATCATAATTATTTTAAAGAGGATAATGGCTTAAAATTTGGGGTGAAAATGATTCTGATAGGAAAATATAAGTACAGTGGGGCCTTGGCTTATGAGTTTAATTCGTTCCGTGACGGAGCTCATAACTCAAATTACTCGTATGTCAAATCTTAAAGTGAACGAGTGAGACATGTGATGCTGGGCTGATGTTGTGGCGTTCACTGTGACGTTCGCTGGGCCAACTAGTGGTGGGGTATCTGAAGCTGGCTCGTAACCCGAATTTTAGCAAGCTACTCAAAGCAAAAAATCGGCCGAGAGACGGCTCATATCTCGAAAAACTCGTTAGTCGGGACACTCATAAGTCCAGGCCCCACTGTAGTAATAATTTATTGAATCCTTTACATGGAACAGTAGATGGCTTGCTACCTAGTAAACATAATCTCATTTAATTACTCCAGCAATCCTAGAAGATGGGTTTTACTCCCCTCATTTTACAGGTGAGGGAACTGAGGCATAATTTGGTGACATCTGTACAGAAGACTCAATAATTAGCAGAACTGAGAGCCTGAGCCAGGCTTCTCAAACTCCAAAGTCCTCACTTAGTCCACATTGCGACACTTCCTTGAGTCTCTCATCCATGCCAGCCTTGCTCTGGTCCTTGCCCTTTGTCTCAGGAAGCTCATTCAAGCCCTACACGTCACCACCACATGTCATAGGGGAAGAGGCTGAAACCACACAGGATCTCCAGAAAGCATATTTTGCATTCATTATCAGCAACACAACAAAGGGTGCCTTATAGTTTTTGATTTTGGGGGCACGAGGAATGTCTTCTCTAAGTTACTGATTGAATGTGGCTCTCATTTCCTATTAGTTGGCAAAACTTCTGTTTGCCAAGGAAGCAGCAGCAGTAGCATATGGGGTGCAGTCAGACCACCCGCCTTTGAAGCAAGATCAAGGGCTCAGCTGCTGGTGAATTTGGGAACTTTCTATTTTGGAGCCTCCATTTCCATATCTGAAAACAATGACCCCGAAGTGTTGACTTACGAAGATTAACTGAGTTAAGTCATGGTAAAGTATTAAAATAATGCCTGGGCCATAATAAGCAGGCATAAACATTAACTATTGCTATTGTTATTGTTGACCCAGAATATGCTATTATATGTTTTCCCAACATGTGGTTCTTAGACCACTGTCTGAGAATCTACCAGGGCAGCCCACCTCAAACATGCTAAATGTGCTAAAAAGAACATTCTGATTTAGTAGGTCTAGGGTGGGGCCTGAGATCTTACTTCTCTTACAAGCTCTTGGGTGATACCGATGCTGCTGGATCATCATATTTTGAGATATTAAGGATCTAAGGTACCTTAAGAACTGCAGATTCTGGGGCCCTGCCTCAGACTCCAGGGAGCAGGCCCAAGAGACTGAATGTTTAACTGGCTCTCAAAGAGCTTTGAAAACACACTAATGCTGGAGAAAGCCGTGAGCTAGGCTTCAGTCGGTTCTATTAACATCATTTGACAGCGCAATTCACTGGAGACACAGCCTGATCGAATTCCTGGTTCATCATCATGACTTCAGGGTAAAATGCTTTTGATGCTAAGACACCCTCACCCCTTTCTGTAACAGAGATAATGAGTCAATTTCCCAAACAGAGTAAGTAGATAATCTTTCTCAATTTACTAACATAATTCACTAAATATTAAGGAGCATTGGAAGAGGCATTCTTTTTGCAAGTTCAAATAAGCAGTAGATTTCTAGCACAAAAAATTAGGGACAAATATAAAATTTCATTCAAGGTTAACGGCTTGCATTTGTTTCTATTTTATATTGATGTTTTCCCAGTTTCTTCAGTATATTTTTTTTTGCATATAGCACTACATTTTTTAAAGTTTCTTTTGGTTTAATTCTGGACAGTTTAAGCTTTAAAATGCAGTTTATTAAAAGATACCAGGGTAGGAATCCAAGGGAGACACGGATAATCAGCCTTTGAGTAGGATAGTGACCATGGCAGCTTATAGGGTGACCTAATACCCAAGTTTATCCAGGGCTGTCCCAGTTTAGCACTGAGATTCCAAAATTCTGGGGAAGGCGCTCAGTCCCAGGCAGATGCCATTGATTGCCTAGCAGAGACCTTGGAGTAGACTTTCTATCTAGCAATTAATGTGAGTCGATTCAATACTTCCTATACTTTGTCTTTCTCCAAACTGAATTGGCTCAGGTCAGATGTGTCTACTGCTGTCCCAATCAACTCTAGGCAAAGGATGAATTACACTCCTCAACCCCCAGCTGTTGAGGGCCCACCCCTGTGAAACAAAGACCAATTCCTAGAGAATACAGAGTACAGGCAATGACCTGTGTCTATTACAATCTCTCAGAAATTGTCTCTGATTACCTTGTAAACTCAATTTTCCTTTGCTTTGCTTTTCTAAATGCACCAGGGAGTCACAATCCACTAAAATCAGCTATGCCTCATTAGATCACAGCAGAGAGTTGGTTGTGATAGAAAATGATGAAAATGTAACTGACATTCATTAATACTAACTTGATGCAACAGATAGATAGATAGATAGATAGATAGATAGATAGATAGACAGATAGACTGACATAATAAATGCCACTGATGTGGCATTTATTGCATCATTTTATTTATATATATATTTAGTCCTCACCTGAGTATATGTTTCCATTGCTCTTAGAGTGTAAGGGAGGTGGGGGGAGAGAGAGAGAGAGGAAGAGAGAGAGAAACATTGATGTGAGAGCAACACATCTAATGGTTGCCTCCTGCTTGCACCCCTACCAGGCTGGGGATTGAGCCTACAACACTTTGGTGCCTGGCCTGATGCTTTAGCCATTGAACCAAACCAGCCAGGGCAACATCATTTTACAGATAAGGTAACTAAAGCTTCCCTCAGTTTCAAAGACTAAAAATTTAATCAAGATTTTCTGGCTCTAAGCCAACTATCTTTCTTTAATATTCTTTCTGGCTTTTCCTCCCATCATCCCCTTTTCTCTCATTCGCCCTCTGCCTTTCTCTCTATATATGGTCATATGTATGTGATAGTCTTATAGATACTACCTTGTATATATTTACATAATATATTACTATAGAGGTAATTGTGCACTTTTACCAGTTAGGGTTTTTCATATTATGCTAAAAGAGTATAACTAATTGGCTAAATTACATATTTAGGAAGCAAAAAAAACGTTTGACACTATAGATCAAACCCCCAAAATTTGATTCTACATCTTGTCCTGTTTTCCATCCATATTACTCTGTCATACTTTTGAGTGTTTCATTATCTGTTGGTTAACATAAAGAGAAGAACGCTGACCTTGGTTTTATATCTGCAATAATAGTGATAGAATTTCTTCAGTGCCTTCTCTGAGCAAAATGTTTGCTAAGCACTTTATGTGTATTACTCTCAAATAAAGAAACTTAGTCACAGGGACATCAAGTAGCTCCCCTAAACCCATTCATCAAAAAAAAGGGAAAAGAAGAAGGAAAAAAGGTGGGGGCAGAACCAGCAGTTGAATCTAGATACATCTTCCCCTAAACACTTTTTCTTCCCAGTTTGCAAAATTACTTCTTTGCAGTTGAATCAGGATTTGCTTACATATTCCATTAATCTAGGCATGTTTAAACAATGGCATAATATTTTTCCATACTGAGATAACTTTTCTTTGTTATGCTTTACTCATATTTATGGGTACAATTATAACCTTGGTTAAATTTTTATTATATCAATCTACTGCCTACCTTGATATTATTTTTCAACTTTATGTTCCTTAAATCAACTAATTCTTTAAAATTAAGCCATGCCCTAGTAATAATATCCATGAAATCATAGATGTGATGCACTTGTTACATAATTTCTAAAACACCTTAAAACAAATTTATAAATATTTTAGAATTTTGCTTACTACTAATGGCAAGGTCCAGCTAGCCAAACGTTATACAAAAGGGTAACTTTTGCATTACAGATTTTCTTTGTCAATTTTGCTAAGGGTAGATTTCTTTTTTCCTAAAATATCATTTTGTACATTCACATAGTTTAAAGAAGGGAGTTTAGTAGACTCCTGGTATAGGGAAACATTAGATTTGATGCTTTCATTTTTGACTCACTCTTTGCATATGTTTGAATCTATTTCCAGAAGAAGCAGATAAAGACAGTTTTTTATGGGGTCAGATCCAGCCTCTACAGCTCCTTGTAGATTTTCTATTTTTTGATTATTACCAGGAAGCCCTCATGCCCACGTAGCTGGAGTGGTTGGGCCATGTAGTTGAATGTAGTTCCTTTCATGTGATACATTATACAGTATGATGCTTTTCATAAATCTGCTGATTCCCAAAGAGCTCAAGATGGGTTGTTTATGAACTCCAAGGAATACCTCTTCATCTTACACTCTTTGCTCACCCAGGGGGCATCCGGGCTGCGCTTTTTCCATATCTTGCCTTCTGATGGAATATTTCAAATTAGCAAATTCTGAATGTGGTAATCCCTTGTGGCCTTTGCCCTTGTCCACTTGAGTTGTGTAAAATAACATCATATCAATTATATGTAACTTTACCATTCTCACTCTCTTTTCATTTGCTAAGTCTGCTTTATATAAAAAAATCTTTTTTTTTTTTAGTGGAGTCTAGGCTTCTTCCTTTGCTTCCGTTTTCAATTCCCCCTGAATGAATCAGGTCTCAGCTTGTGATCATTTGTTATCGGCTGCCGCTTCCTCTGGACCGCCCCTAGCAGCCTGCCAGAGCTCTGGGCTATATTGCATGATCTCTTTTAATTCCTTGGTGGAGGCTTGCTGGCCCTTTCTCTTTACCTTCCTGCCAGGTTTAATGCCTTTAGCCTGCCAGCTATGTTTTCTGAATTTTTCCAAAACAAGATAAAAAATCAAATCTCCAGCTCCCAATTCTCAGTGAGTAATCTTTTCAGATAATCCTTCACCATCATTTACTATCTGAATTCCTCATCTTCCAAGCTGCTCCCTCCATAAAAATCAACTCCATAAAACAATCAGAAATGTCTTCATCTTAATAAGAAATTTCTTCTAGTATCGGAGAGTGATGGGGATAGAAAACAGTGGAATATTAACCACGCAAGACTAGTTCATTCATACAAATAAAAATCACACTAGCTGGCCAGCATCCATTTTTCCTGCAAACCAGCCTCCTTAGAGGGTACAGGAAGATGGGAGATGCTGGGGTATGCAGAGTTGGCATAGGGCAGTTCCAGAAAAAGTTTCATCAAAAACAAATGCCAAAAACATCTAATATAGAGGATTGCTAGTCATGTCCTCCTTTACTGCTCTACAAAGAATACCTTCTCAAAATATGACATTCTGAGTCACACACACACACACACACTAATCTCCACTTATTTACATTGACTCTTGCCTGACTCACTCAGTAGCCTATTACCTAAGTTCTTGCCCTCCATCTCATTCCCTATGAATCCATTTACATGTGGATGTCACAGTGACCCTCTTATTCTATAAATTTGACCATATTTATGTTCTGCCTGAACTCTTCCCTCTGTGACCTGGAGCAGTGAGTACTTCTCAAAGAGTTTCAGCCGATTGGATATAGTGTTTCATGAAAAAGGGGAGTGGGCATAAATCGCACAGTCATGTTGACAGGAAGTTCATGATCACTAACCTAAAATAGTCCTCGATACCGCTGGGCCATCAGACCACATTACTACAGGCAATACTCCTAGACAACCGGTTCGTGTCATCTCTCATCTTGGATTAATGATAAATGTTTCATCCTCAATCTAAGCTTAAGATCTCATGAGAAAAAATAAAAGCAATCAAAAAAGAAATCCCTCTATCTTCCATAACTATAGTACTCACCCACTTTCACCTATGCTCACATATCTCCCTCTCTTCTAAACCCACTCCAACATAAAATAAATGCCTTCACCACATCCTCTTGTTTGCTCAGAGATATTGTTCTTCTTCCCTCTACATCACAATATTTTTTTTTAATCAACACAGGAACATGCTGCTATTTTCTTTTCACAACTACCATCATTGTCATCACTACCACCATCATCAAAACCTCACTCTGTGGTAACCTAATCCCAAAATTGATGCCACTCTCTTGAATCATGTTCTTTACCACAAACATGCACTGACTATGTGGGGTGTGTAAGAATCTATGGTCTCTTTGAGACACATACATCAATATAAATTCTTGCCCATGGGAGTTAACTCTCTAGCAAACACAACATCATGTACTAACTCATTATTCAAAATTTATTTTTTACAGATTCATTGAGTTATAATTAATGTATTATATAATTAGTTATATAGTACAATTCAATGTTTTTTTTAATGTATTCACAGAGTTCTGCAACCATCACCATAATCAGTGTTAGAAAAGTTTCATTATCCCTCCAAGCCCCTCCCCTGGGAAACCACTGATCTATTTTCTGTCTCTGTAGATTTGCCAGTTCTGAACATTCCTATAAATCAAAGCCAAGACTGTGGACCTGTTTTATCAACCTGTTCAACACGTGGAAATAATGGATGGTCTTTTGGGAGGTGAGGATAGCTAAGGGTAGAGTGTCACCTCTGCCTAGTTCTCAGGCAGCCCCTTGGAATTCTGCTGTGGATGAATTGCCACCTGGTCCCACACTGCTGCTAGACATTGCACTCTGCTTCTACAACACAAGTGCACCACGCTCCTTTATATTCTATCCACTCCCCATACAACAGCAGGTACTGCTCCCTGAGACCAGGATCAATATTCTGCCAAGTTCTGTTGCTTCCACATGTTTCCATTTCTTCATCATTATCCCCAAACCTCTTAAAACTCAGCCCAAGGTATACACAGCCAATACTTAGCTATAGGGTCCTATCCACAGTGCTATTAGTATGCAATGGATATATGTGACCTGCACTGAGACACTTCAGAGGACTTAGAGTGACTCAACGCTGACCCAGACAGTCCCTTCATCTAAGCCAGATGGCAAATTGATCATTAAGCTCATTCTGATGGACTTGTTTTTTTCCCAAATTCATTATTGTAATTAATTATCTGCTCTCTGGCATTTTATAAATAAATACCATCCATTAAATAACATTTTCACTGCCAGCTCAATGATAATTAATTATCACAGTGGTAACCTGTGGCACTAAAAGATTCTGAGATCATTTCAGAAAACAGAGAGTGAGAGAAAGTGAGAATGAGAGACAGTAAAATAAATAGGTCAAATCATGCCCAGCACAGTTAAGGTATTTAAGGTCTGAGCATCATTTCCGCTATCTCCTGGAAACCCTATTCCACATACGTAAATACCCCATATAAACTCCTATGGGGCTCCCACAGAGCATCAGGTAAATCAATATACTTTAGAGTTGGCTGGATCTTTTCTAAGAAGCATGCCCCTATCCCCACCCTAAAGTCATAATATGGCCCATGCTGGGCATTGCTCAGTAGCGGTAGAGCCAACTCATCTAATCCTCCAAGAACTAACACATCAGTCACCATCGTCCTATTTACCATCCTGCACTAGAAAAAGAAGCAACCTCCCTTTCCCTGACCTAAGCCTTTTCAGAATAATTGGAAATCTTTTCTGAAATATATCACGGCAGAGACCTAAATGGGGAAACAAAATAAAGCAAACATGATACGATAACTTTTTTTCTGGGTTTGACATTACAGTGGGGCCTTGACTTACGAGTGTCCCGACTAACGAGTTTTTCGAGATACGAGCCATCTCTCGGCCGATTTTTTGCTTTGAGTTGCGAGCTAACATTTGGGTTACGAGCCAGCTTCAGATACCCCACCGCTAGTTGGCGCAGCGAACGTCACAGTGAACGCCACATCAGCCCAGCATCACGTGTCTCACTCGTTCACTTTTTGATTTGACATACGAGTAATTTGAGTTATGAGCTCCGTCACGGAACGGAACGAATTAAACTCGTAAGTCAAGGCCCCACTGTACTTTTCTTTTTCTCACTTTAAGGTTATTAATTCCACAGCAGGTTAGTGCCCTCTGGGTTCACGGTAGGCATTCAAGGCATCCCGGCTTGACTAAGAAGGCTAAGTGAAGACATGTGATCATGCCTGAATGAAATGTCTTTCCAACTAGAAAACGTTCCCCTGCCTTTCTCTGGATTTAGATTTGCTGTGGGAGCTTTACACAGCCTGCTTATTTGGTCCTAGGCACTAGGTCTCAATATATGCAGTTTCAGCTGGGAACTGGCACCTCCATCATAGTGATGATGAAGCCACTGGAGAGTTACTGCTCAGAAGAATGGGCTGGTTTCTAAGCCTAGGCCAGTGATGGCGAACCTTTTGAGCTCGGCGTGTCAGCATTTTGAAAAACCCTAACTTAACTCTGGTGCCGTGTCACATATAGAAATTTTTTGATATTTGCAACCATAGTAAAACAAAGATTTATATCTTTGATATTTATTTTATATATTTAAATGCCATTTAACAAAGAAAAAATCAACCAAAAAAATGAGTTTGCATGTCACCTCTGACACGCGTGTCATAGGTTCGCCATCACTGGCCTAGGCCATCTCCCTCCCCAAATCAGAAATGGAGAGGAGCAACAAAAAGGGGCTATCTGAGGGAACGCACGATTAGGTAGAGCACCTCACAGAATTCACAGGAGACATGCCCAGGAAGGATATATAAATACATAAGAAGAAGTTTGCAGCTGGGGTTTTGAGACTCCCAAAATCCTGCTGTGTCATGTTAAGTGAACTCTAACTCCTAAAAAAGTAAGTCCCAGTTCACCTTTTTGTTTTTGTGCCTTTAAATTCTTAAAATAGTTTCCTCACTTTGGAAATCTGTATTTTTGTACAAGTTTGCTGCCTCAAATTACTAAACATCATTAACAATTTACACACAGCCACAATCCTCCACAACTATTGTGCTTCTAAGTGTATATTGTAAAACACATGCAAAGAGAATAAATCATTCTTAAAATAAAATTAACATTAGTTTATTATAGCCAGATTCTTTTTAAAAAAATTATTTCAGATTTTTTTACAAGTTAAAAATCAGTATAAGATAAATATTTTTACAGAGGAAATAATGCCCTTTATGTATGAAATGTACTAGGAGGTAATCTCTTCACTTATATATAAAAAAGGCTATTACAAGTATCCTTTAAAATAGAAACCTTACTTTCTTTCCAAAGAAAAAGCGTTGTAGAAATAATTTGAGAAAGAAAAATCATTTTCCTGATCAAGTTGGGATTTGTAGATAGCTCTTCTACTGCCCTCTAAAGTTCAAGAACAACATAACACCTCTGCCTTGAAGATAGCAATGTAAGCAGTTGAGATACTAGAATTATCCAGATCCCCAAAGAGATCAGACTCATTAGTTCCTGCTATCAATGCAGCTGTGGCCAGGCACATCTGCTTACCTGTAATGTCTACATTTAAGACATGACTCAATACAGAATAGAGAACTTAGAAGGTAGGCGATCGTGTCCCCATTGCCAGACTCATTAAACAGCTCCCTGTTATTCACATTTTAATACATGATCTAATCATATGTATTAAACGTTTTAGTTTTGAAAATAGTCCGTTCTTTTGGGATGTTCATAAGTGGTGTTTTTATGTTACCTCTGTCATAATTATGACAGAAATATATTACAAGGAAAAAGTGGAGGACAGTATAGGTAATATTGGGAATGACTGCTAAGAAATAGTACAGAAAACTATGTTGCAGAAGCAGTCTATGCTGCTTCATGAGCTCATTTTAATGATGCACATTGGAACAGAGTGAGAACTGGGGGCCTCGCATGCGGTTGGGGTTTTAGACCCTGAGGAGGGATAGAGCCGTTTCAGAGCAGGAAAGCAGATATGGACTGAAAGGAGGTCTTGAGGAACCATCTGGTAGAGGTGGAAAATGGGGAGAGATTCTCTCTCAATTGTTCTCTACATTGGGGTGGGGGAGGGAGTATAGAAAAATGACAGGAATGGACAGCAGAAAAATGGGAAAGCAAGAAATCAGGGAAGAAGATAAAATACCAAGCATTTACTACACTCCTATTTTACATCAAGTATTTTCATTTGTTCACATAAATGTTTAAGTGTTATCTCTATTTTAACAGATGGGTAAATTGAACTTCAGGAAAAAAATACATACTTTGGTCTAATCATACAAGTGGTAAGTGGCACAACCATATGCAGGAAGGAAAGGCAACTGTACCAGATATTGATCCAGCACCCCCCCCCCCCAACCCAGCCCACACAGCCATTAAGAATCTCTGGGGGGCAGAACCCAGAAATCTGTGTCTTAGCAAGCTCTGCAGGGGATTCAGCTGCATGTTCAAGTTTGAGAACAAGGTTTGGCTAAGTCCTTTAATTTGTCTGTTTAGCATACTTTCACTGTCGGATGCATTTCAGAAGCCTTGCTTTAAGTATTAGGAGAATTTTTTTTTTTTACCATAGATCCGCTTTTTATAAAGTTCTTTTCCTCTGTAGCAAGGTATAGCAGTTCAAATTCATTGATATTTGCAGTAGACTACCAATTCTTAGTTCCTAGTAGGTTTGATTCTCTAACTCTGGGTGGAATAAGGGAATGGGGCAAGTTAGAGAAGGTAGATAATTCGGGAGGAATAATGAGCACATTACTAGTGATCCTTATTTTTACATTTCCATTCTAGATAGTGAGAATTTTATATTTTGTCATGATTATATAAATGGAGCTGGATGACTTGCCTTAAATTTTCATCTTGTGCTCAAAAGCCAGACTCAGCCAATATTTTTATGGACTAGTTCCTATGGGTTGTAGAAGTAGGAATAAGACAGTAACATTCAGGCCACCAAACTTGCTTTTTACACAAGGGCTTTATAACCACCATTTAACTTCCATCCCACATAATATTCTTGAAAAAAACATATTATTTCCATTTCACAGATGAGGACATAGGATCCTCCAGGTAACTGCTCAGCTGTGGATGAGATTCAAACAGAATTTCTTCTGTCCCTGGATTTAACATTCAAATGGGAGAAGCCCATGGTATCCTTATGATGGCAAACATGTATCATACTTGACTTTATATCCCTAACAATACTAGTAAAAAGTCAGGAAGGTCATTTAATAGATTTATTTAGAAAACATGTTATATTTAATTCTGTTTGCTGCATTTGGAGAAAGGACACAAGAAACAAACATTTCATGAACCAAAATGTATTCACATTTCTTTTGTATGCATCTACTTTCTACTTTGCATCATCATAAAAATGACAATGTCCTATGTGACAGAGGTGCCTCTAAGTTCACCAAAACTTCATGAACCCTCTCCCATATTATAGAGTTGCTGCAGGCAGTGGCTGCCCAGTCAGGGACTACACTTCCCAGCCATCCTTGCTTGCACACAGGGCCTTATGACTAGTTCTTGCTAATGGAATGAGATTAGAAGTAATCAGTGTCATGTCTTAGATGAGGTAAATGAGAAGTATGCTTTCTTCACCTTCTATTTCCCCATCCATTAAATTCAGAGGACTCTGAGGTCCTGACCTAGGAGATGCTAAAGCAACAAGGTGGATGGAACCTGGATTTCTAAACCATGAAAGAGAGAAAAGTCTCCAGTCCACCAGGAATGCTCACATTAAACAGTGACATAAGTGAGAAAACCAATTGAAATTTGGAAATTTGTATATCACTGCAACTATCAATATTGAAATAAATGTATTTTATTTTCTCTCTTAGATGATAACTTATTAAAGAAAATTTCTGTGTTTGGAAAAATATGGATTATTCAGTTTCATGAGCTGTGTTCTTTGCATATACATTTTGAGGAGCCTTCTGGGTCTTTCCTCCCTCTTTGTTTCTCTACAAGGAGAATATTAATTACAGTGAGTGAATATTTGAGTCCACAGCTCAGACAGGTCTGGATCTAATCATAGGCTCTTCCATTACTAGATGGGTGATTATAGGCAAACTGGTGACTTTTCTCCTCTTCTGCAAAATAAGCATTAAAAAAACCTTGTAGTCGCACTAGCCAGTTTGTCTCGGTGGATAGAGTGTTGGCCTGTGGACTGAAGGGCCCCAGGTTCCATTCCAGTCAAGGGCACATGCCTGGGTTGCAGGCTCAGTCCCCAGTGGGGGGCATGCAGGAGGCAGCCAATCAATGATTCTCTCTCATCATTGTTATTTCTATCTCTCTCTCCCTCTTCCTTGTTCTCTGAAATCAATAAAAATATATTTTAAAAATAAAATAAAATAAAAAACCTTGTGGTCTAGGTTCAACATGAAAATCAAAATTCATATGCTAATGCCTTTTATAGGTTAGCAGTTGGTAGTATATTTTTAACAATATTCACTGCAACTTCTCAGGGGAGAATTATACTTTACTGCCCCTTATCACTGGGACTTGCTCTGTTCAATGATGTGTAAGTGGAAAAGATGTGTCACTTGTGAGTTGAAGTCTGATCTCTTCTCTTTCTGGCATGATGACTGGCAATATTCTAACTAGAAATTGCTTCATACCTGTGGATCCTGAAATGAAGATGACGTACAGCAAAGCCATAGGTGCACTACATGAAACAATGGATAAACTTTTGTTGCTGTTAAGAAACAGGGACTTGGGGTCCATTTGTTACTGCAGCATAACCCAGCTTTTATGACAAATGCATCAAGTATATATTTCTCAGTCAGAGAATACGGGAAATTAAATTGTCTGACTCTCCACCAAGAATTGGAATGTCTAGCCCTTTCTTTCCCTGTCCCTCTTCCTAGCCTCCTGTGAAGGACCACTAATAGAAACCATGTAGGTCCACCTCACTCCATTTTCAGAAGAGATTGTGAGATTTACAGAGAATGAAGTGTTATCTGATGGTAGTTGAAAACAGTTAAAAAGAAAAAACTGAAGGTGAGATCTGATTTCCATGCTGATCTCTGGAAGTTCACATTTAATAAACAGAAATCAGGGCTTTACAGAAATTCAATTGACACCAATTTATTAGACTATCTAACTTTGGTGAGCACAAACAAAAGTTTGGATAAGAGCTTCTTACTTTATAGTGAGGCAAAGTCAGTATCTGGAAAGGTCCATAGGGAATAATACAGGAAACTGATTCTTAATGAGGCTGTGGAGTAACAGAACTTGATAGAAAGCTGACATCTTGGTAGAATAATTCCAAATTTCTCAGACAATTGTCAGCAGCCCGCAGTAAAAACATTGCCTTTAATTACCTTCTTTCATGAATTATATTGATAAGAAATATTTAGCTGAATTTCTACTTAAAATCAGGCAAGATGATAAAAAGTGAGGGATTAAGAATTTTGTCAATCAATCACTCTAACTTTCCCATTATCATTATTTTGGGGGTGGGGTAGGGGAACTCCCACAGTGCAATGTGCTGCCCCACACTCCTATTAACTGTCCATAGGTGGAAAAACTAGTGTGTTCATGCTGATTTCACTATAATCACAGTGAAAGAAGGCAAATTCATTGAACTCCGCCTATGCGGACAATGCATGCCGCAGGCTATGTCCTTACTTCCTGGGACATTCTTTGTAAAACCAAAGAGTTATTTTAAAACTATATGTTGTGTAAGTCCCTCTACCCTCCTTCCCACCATTTCTAAGATTCCTTAAAAAGAGTGCCTTTTCTCAATAGCATCATCTACAATGACTACACCTGGGTCAGGTCAGGGTGAAGAAAGGGGCTGGACAGGAAAGGGGCCAGAGCCTTTGTGTGAGGAGGAAGGAAGCTGCCTTCCTTTAGTTCCAGTTTTCCTTTCACACTGCATTGTAACATTTTTATTAGAGGCTTAACTGACACCATACCAATCTATTTTATCTAAAAATATCATTAAAACGCATGCTCTAGAGAAGGCATGCATCTCTATTTTTATTTAATGTGCTTCATAATTTGCTAAGTGTTTACACATTAGAACTGCACTTTGCCCTCAAGCAACCCTGCATTCATTTGATCCTTATCCTCATCTTTCAGATGAAAGAAGCTTAGAGAAGACAGTGCAGAAATGATATGAAACTCAGCCATGGCGTCCACATGGAAAATGCTGTCATCTACCTATGGAACCAACACTGAGAGCTCCAGTTTCAACACCATTAACTGCCGATTCCTAACAAATGCAAGGTACAGGTCAAAGTGGTGCTCAAAACCTTGATTTCACTAATTTTCCAACAAGCAAGCATATATTAAATGCTGACCATCTTTGGTACATTTTTCAAAGACACTTTTTTTGGTGATGTAAAACAAGATCTTAGTTCTTTAGGGCTTACAAATACTCTGGGTCCTTCCTTGAGATACAAATACAGCTATATTGCAGCTGCATAGATGAATGCTTTGTGAAATTCTGATAGTATAGCTAAGGAACTATTAATCACCATTTCACTGGGGATTTCTGATTATGGCATGTAAAAATTATGGTCATATTTTTACTCACTTGTAGAAGATTAAAAATCTAGGTGGTGCAGCCATGCTATTTCATTTTTAATTTCCACAAACCTCGCTTTAAAAATCTTTAAACTATTTTATCATGAAAAATCATCTTTCACGTCAATGCTATGCTATTCAATTCTCATTCCTGAAGAGTTTTCTCACAGACTAGTTTTCTGTAAAAGAAAAACACATATTCTCAGTAATTTTCACATGAAGACCCAGGGCCCTGTCTTCCAGATTAAAGGAGTTTGGTCCAAATTGGGTACTTAGTAAATAAATATCTCCATCCCAATAGCAAAAAGAAGAGTACACTCCAGATATTTCTCTCCTCATCTGAGAGTCAACTACACACCCTATTTTTCCATGTATAAGACACCCCCAATTTTCCAACCCCAAATTAAGAAATCAATATTTTAAACATTTTGCTGGTTTTCCTCTTAAGGCCTTCTTCTTTTTTTTTTTTTTTTTTTTTTTTTTGGCATCTTAAGGAGTTGTTCTTCCTGTTTCCTTTACTGTCTGATTTTACACAGTGGGAGGAGGTCCAAATTGCCTCTCTGCAGCTCTATTTCCATGCTCTTTGCATAGCTGATTACATTCAGTTTGAATTTTGCAGAGTAAGACAATCATTTACAGTATTTATCTTTTAATTTTTTGACAGCTTTATGGGCTCAGAATGTTCTGGTCCTTGTTGCATCTGTGCACTCTTCATATCCACCTCCAGTTATGGCATCAGCTGATGTCAGTAACAATAAGGCTCGTGATTGAAGAAAGCCTGTTTGACAAGGTATGGGCAGCTATGCACCTGCATGGCTCCCTCCTCAGCTGACTTCCGTGTATAAGACACCCCTTGATTTTTAGTCTAACAATTTTAGAAAAAAATAGTGTCTTATACACAGAAAAATATGGTACATTCTGTATTTTACACAAGTAAATCCAGAAGAAAAGTATTATTTGTTATGCAACCATCCATCCACCCATCCATTATCTATCATCTATCATCTTTCTGAGTTTTTGTAACATTGTTGAAAGTAGAATTTATTAGTGTTATGTTAAAGAATAAGATTGAAACACAGAGACAAGTTTGTATCTCTAGAACCTGAAAAGCCTGCAGGTCAAACTTAAGTTGTCAACCCGGCACTCTGATATTCCCGTGTTTTCCACTAGGCTCCAGCGCCTACTACATGCGTTTGTCCCACTCTCTGAGTGGGATCTGTCCCTGGAGTGCAGGGCTTTGTCTTATTCCTCCTGGTGCTCTTCCCCACACCCCAACATCGGTCAACAAAGCAGGGAGGACTCTGCAGCAGGCACTGCTCGGGGTTCTGAGGGAGCAACAGCAACTGTACCCGGTCCCTGACTCCCAGGGGTGTCCCAGCCCTGTTTCTTACTGGAAAAGTATTTGTTACATAAATTCTGTTTTTAATATCTTTATTGATTTCAGAAAGGAAGGGAGAGGGAGAGAGAGATAGAAACATAAATGCTGAGAGAGAATGATTGATTGGTTGCCTTCTGCACATCCCCCATTGAGGATTGAGCCTACAACCCAGGCATGTGACCTTGACCAGGAATTGAACCTGGGACCCTTTGGTCTGCAGGTTGATGCTCTATCCACTAAGCCAAACCGGCTAGGGCTGTTGCATGAATTAAAAAAATAAATAAATAAAGCCTAGTGCTTCAGCTCTGATCCATGGTCAAGATATAATGAATGAGAGCCCTATACTTTATTTTGACCATTTTCCTAGAGCCAATTATTCTTCAGTTTGTCTATTTGGGTTCCTTTTCTTTTCCAGACAATTATCTTAACTAAACTTTCTCCAGCTCCCTAGAGCAACTTTGCATTGCCAAGCCATTTCTCAGGATGCTGCCTGTCACCCCTAACTTAGTGTCTAAGGCAAACCTAATGAGCTCGTTTTACAGTCTCTCCTCTAGGTCTTGATGAAAATATTAAATCCAGCCACTAAGACTGAATCCCACTGAATCCCATTGACTTTTCTTACATTCTAAAGTTAAAAATAGCCACTCTCTGGGTAGAACATCCCAGTCGACAGTATTCCATCCAATCCCTGTATTCAGAGGACTGTGATTTCACAGGTGACTGACGCATGTCACAGGGCAAACCAGCAGCCTTGCTGTGGACTAAGGTGTGCACTGATATGGCTTCTTTGACACTCAAAACCTGCTCACTTGTGCTAAGAAGAAGAGGCTGTGCTATTTGAAAAAGTCATTCTATTAGTTCTCACCAGCTTTTATAAAACATATTAGTAAATGTGTGTTGTACTTAATTTCCTATACTATAATGTGTACAAAAAGTGTGTACATCCCATTGGGGACTCATTCTCTGGACTCCAAGCCAGTCTCACATGTTCCCCAAGTGTCACAATCACAAGTGGAGAATTTTAGCCCAAAGAATACAAGACTGGAGGTATTTTCCTGTGCAATTCATTATAATCTTCGTTCACATTTTCTTTCCTTATTTTTTTCCCTTTTGGGGATGTTACTCTAAAACAAACCCATTAAACCAAAACTGTCCTTAATGTTCCTAGCCTTTTGGAATCAATCTGACAACTTATCCTCATACCTCTCAACACATATCCTATTATTATTTCTTAGAAAAACCTCTGCACTCTCCTTTTTTTGTAAGTGGAGTTGGATTTATTTTTTCTTTTATAGTTACTTCTTTGACATGTCTTGTTTCTTTCATCCTGTAATCTGGTTAATTTTCTATTTTTGGAACATTTTAAATGAACAGTGACAGACTCAGGGTCCTGGGTTGTTTTCACTCTTTGTTTATTCATTTGGTCATTTGTTATTGTTGATGGAGCACTTATCTCAATGGAGAGTCTATGTCCTCTTTCTGCCTGGGACTTGAGGCTTCTGAAATCCACAAGGCTGTTCTCTTCTTGATGTGTCTCAATCTGGCACATGTCACTTTGCTTAACCATCCCAGCCAAAATCTGAATAACTACTTCCTGTTTGCAGCTACATAATAAATCAGGGGGATGAAGGCAGTTTCTTTTGTGCCTAAAAGCACAATTTTCTGAGAAATTGTGCTTTTTAGAATAGAGAATCTTCTGTTTTATTACCACAAAATCTATATTGTATAGAAAAACAATTATCTATAAGGTAGTAAGGTTCTCCTTAATAGGGGGAAACTAACAAAGCAAAACAAAACAAAACCATGTCCAAGATTTAGCAAGAAAATAATATTCTTTGTGGCTGAAGGAGTGAGCATAAAAATCAGGTGGCTCCCCAAATGGCTACCCTTCAGATTCCAAGTGCCACAGTTATTTTGGCCCCATGGACACTGCTTTCCTCTTACAACCTTGACATGGGAAATGACCTTTAATTTGGTCATCTCTCATTCTCTCTTAGGTTAGAAATGACCAAGGGAAAGCAATGTAGTTAATTATATAACAAATTATATAACACACTTATACTACATTGACAGGTGGGTCTCCCATGGAAAGCTGTATGGGTTGTACACTCGCAGCCTCACTGGGGTGTGTGTTAGGGAGGGGCAGTCATCTTACTGACCCTTCAGCAGGTACCACACATAAAGCTATACAATTGTAACTCAGCTGCTTCTAGAGTTCCTAAACTCATTAGGTCTTCCCCACCTGACTAGCTAACCTACAACAGACCCTACAGCAATGCCCTCCCCCATGAACATGGGGTTAGCACTGAAGACTCATTTCAATGGCCACTTTCTCTTAAAGGTCTTTGCTGACCCAATCCTGGCACATACAACAGAGTAAAACCGACCTCCTCCTTCTCCACCCTCCCATGGTTCCTTCCACAAACTGTGACCCTTCACCCTGCGGATTCCTTTACTCACCTGGTCCCTCCTCCCGCCTGCAACCTGCTTATGGACAAGAACTCTTCAGACTCATCTTTGCATAAATAGCTCTTGTATAGGGTCTGGCCCTGAGTAAGAATTTAATAAATATTTCATGAATAAATAAATAATAAGGTGCGGAGAGATTTTCTAGTGCAGTGGTTCTCAACCTTCCTAATGCCGTGACCCTTTAATACAGTTGCTCATGTTGTGGTGACCCCTAATTTCATTGTTACAAATTGAACATAATTAAAGCATAGTGATTAATCACAAAAACAATATGTAATTTATATGTGTTTTCCGGTGGTCTTAGGTGACCCCTGTGAAAGAGTCGTTCGACCCCCAAAGGGGTGGTGACCCACAGGTTCAGAACTACTGTTCTAGTGGGTGGCAATCTGCAAGATTTACTGACATTATCAAACATTCACTTCAGGGCAAGTAAAGAAAAATTGAAGGCAGTCTTCCTTGTCTTAGCACACAGTAATTAGCAAGGAGGCAGTTCTCAAAGCTATAAAATCTTTACAGTTAGCAAAACTCCCCCATCAGCAACGATGCTTAAACATTATAAATACTGCAACAGTAAGCTTTATGGCAGAGCAAATAAAAGTGTTCGCAAGTAACATAATTACACCATTGTGTTTTTTAAAATGATTAAATGCTCACTCTTACTTCCTTTAAACCATTGTTACTCCACACTGCCTAATGTTCAATATTATTTTTTAAAATATATTTTTATTGATTTTAGAGAGAAAGAGAGAGGGAGAGAGAGATAGAAACATTAATGCTGAGAGAGAATCATTGATCGGCTGCCTCCTGCACACCCCCCATTGGAGATAGAGCCTACAACCTGGGCAAGTGCCCTGATGGAGAATGAACCGTGACCTCCTGGTTCATAGGTCAATGTTCAACCACTGAGCCATACTGGCTGGGATAATGTCTAACATTCCTAATAAGGCCCAGAACGCTACATATAGGCTGGCTCTAGTCTATCTAAGTTTATCTCCTTCCAGGCCCTCCCACACCCTACTCCCAAGTAAGTCACACCATACAGGTTCCCTATATTCACACACTTTGCATCTTGAAATTGCAACTTGCAATTGCCCAGTGCAATTCCTTACATCAGCTCTGAACTTCATGCTCTGGTAGATTCTGTTACCTCAGCCAAGAATGTCCTTTCTACTCTTGTAGGACATTGAGCTGTTACTTGTCACTTTAAGCTCAGTGTAAAAGGCACATCAGGTTCTCCATGAAACCCTTTCTCCAAACCTCAGCAGCATCATGGGCTCGTTGCCATCAGCTTTTGCAGTCCTTGCTGCAAAACCCCACAGTGTCCATCACAATCCTTAATGCCTCATTTCCCATCTATCTTTCACCCCTTTTTGAAAGCAAAGGTTAACTCTTAATTATTCCTAAATCCTCAGTATCCAAGACAAATAGTGATGGCAGTCACATAATAGCCACTTAACCACTGTGTGATGAGGAAGAAATGAAGGGTAAGTCTGGTTCAGGCCTGCTCCCAACCCTAGTTTTTGTTGTTGGTTTTAAATATGTTTTTATAGATTTCAGACAGGAAGAGAGAGAGAGAGAGAGATAGAAACATCAATGATGAGAGAGAATCATTGATTGGCTGCCTCCTGCATGCTCCCGCCACTGGGGATGGAGCCCGCAACCCAGGCATGTCCCCTGGCCAAAATAGAAATCATGACACTTCAGTCCGCAGGCCAACGCTCTATCCACTGAGCCAAAACGGCTAGGGCCCAACCCCTAGTTTTGTGAAAAGTTCCCCTTGGAAAAAGCCCACTGCTGCCTTCCACAACTGGGACAGGCCAGAGGGAAGTTTCACCTCATTAATTTTTCCTTGTGATACAGGGAGGAAACTCATGGAAAGAATTTCAGGAAAATCAGCCTATTTTCTCCATGCCTGTGCCTCAGTCAGCCATCACAGGGCTGCTTTCTGGAAATGGAGCAGCAGAAGCGAGCTACAGCTATTGACTTTTCTTTAGTTTTAATGAGCTTTCAGGCTTTTTGGTCATTACCAAGAATCTGCTGGACATTTCAGCAGTGGGAGGACCCCATGTGCGCCTTCTTTTTATGGTGAATTATGCAGCTCCTCACAATGGTGGCTGCGGGCTGCAGCAGTGTGGAGGCCTGGGAGTACGCTTTGGGAATGAATGAGGACACAAACTTAATAATTCCACAATTCAAAAGCAACTTCCAAAATAAAAACTGAATAGCTACATTGAGAGATGCTCAGAACATAGACAATAAGAAGTAATGTATTTTAAGAGGTTGTAGTGTTTTATCTCTCTGTTTCCCAAGATCATAGGAAATAGAATTCATCACAAAAATCATTATATTTGTATTTTGTGTAATTCTAGCTCCACCTAATTTATTGACTGAGTACTAAAAAATATGAAGACTAATTAGAAAAATGTTTTCTAAAAACTCTACTTTGCTTTGACAAATACTTCTCAAAGTATCTAAAAAATAAAGACATTACTTCTCAGTTATGTCAGCTGAACTCTCATTCTAGATATTCACCTTAACTTTACTCTCATTGTTTTCTATCCAATGTATTATTTATATATTTTTTTCTATCTGGAAATAACTATTATTTTTTAATTTTTTAAAAATATATATTTTTTTAATTCAGAGAGGAAGGGAGAGGGAGAGAGAGATAGAAACATCAATGATGAGAGAGAATCCTTGATTGGCTGCCTCCTGCATGCCCCCTGCTGGGGATCAAGCCTGCAACCTGGGCACATGCCCTGACAAGAATGGAACCCAGGACCCTTCAGTCCGCAGGCCGACACTCTCTCTACTGAGCCAAACTGGCTAGGGCTATTTTTTATTTTTATTTTTTAAAAGTTCTTTTCATGTTAGAATAGCTTTATAGATATATAAAATTGTGAAGAAAGTAGGTATAGAAAATTCCCATATACACCCCATACAATTTACCCTATTATTATTAACATCTTACTTGGTTATAATAGTAATACATATCTATTAACTAAAGTCAGCACTTGATGAAATCTTTACTTCTTCTGTGAAGTCCTTTCCATCCCAGTGCTCCATCCAGGGCACCACATTAGATTTGGTTGTCATGTCTATAAAGTTCCTCCTGGCTGTGACTGTTCCTCAGATTTTCTTTTATTTTGGTACCTTTCTGTTTTGAGAAGTAGGAGTCAGGTATTTTATACAATATCTCTTCACTAGGATTTGTCATACAGATTTTTTTTTTTCTTGAATACACAGGGGGTCATATAGTTTCCTTAGCAGGAGCACTGCAGAGGTAAAGTGCAATGTTTTATCTTACCTAGAATAATAAAAGCATAACATGTTCATTAGACCAGATGTCCTTCTGGATATCCTTCCAGACAACCTTCCAAACAAAGCTGGGGCTGCTATGGAAGCCCAGGTCTGGGATGCCTGCCGACAGCCAAAGGGAAGCTCGGGTCCCAGGTGCCAGGGAAAGAAGGCCTACTCTTGCATGAATTTCGTGCATAGGGCCTCCAGTATAATATAAAGGGCACGTATCTCTGTTGTTGCTAACCTTGATCACCTAACTGAAGTAGAGTTTGTCAGGTTTCTTCACTATAAATTTACTCTTTCCCCCCCTTTTCAAATCATGCTCTGTGGAAGGAAGCCACCATGTACAGCCCACACTTAAGGAATGAGGGTTATGGTCCATCTCTGTGAGGGCAGAGAATCTACAAATTTTTTTTTTTTTGGAATTTTTCTGTATAAAAATGTGTCTAACTTTTATTAACTTATTCAATCACTTATTTAATTTAGCACGGAGTTATGGATATGTATTTTAAAAGTCCTGGCTGGTTTGGCTCAGTGGATAGAGTGTTGGCCTGTGGCCTGAAGGGTCATGGGTTTGATTCTGGTAAAGGGACGTACCTCAGTTGCATGCTTGATCCCATCAGGGCACGTGTGGGAGGCAACCAATGGATGTGTATATCCCAAATACACATCGATGTTTCTCTCTGTCTCTCTCCTTCCCTTTCACTCTCTCTAAAAATCAATGGGAAAATTCCTTGGGTGAACATTAACAACAACAAAAAATAGCAAATTATTTCGTTGCTCAAATTATTTCAGGTTTGGCCATTGGAAGACAATTCAGATGGCTTCTGTGTCTCTTTAGCATCATCTTAGGTATTTTGTTTTTAATTAACATTTGCTTACTTTCTGACATAATAAGATGATCCAGGCTCACATTGTATATGTTCTGCCTCTGTCTTAGAATCAACTATTCCTTGAAGGAGCCCTGGTTCCTTTTATTGAAAAATGATATTAATAAACAAAAACTAGGTGTACTTGTTACACATGTAACATTACCTTTAGACTCTCTCAGCTCACAAAGCAAAGGATTATGTGCCTGTATATTCACCTGTGTATATCCATATTTACAGATATTTCTATATGTGCTTACCTCAACCTGTATTAAGTTGAACAGAAGTTCATACTGATATATCTGACTCTGATCCATTATCATATGGATTTACCTACCTTCTTCCCTTTGCTTATCTATAACCTCCCACTCAAAAGTGATAACATTGCTCTTCTATCCACTATCTACTTATACAATTGCTCAATTTCATATATATATATATATATATGTAGGAATATCAGAACCATTACCCCACACCACCATGAGAAACAGCCCATTTATTTTTCAATTACATTTCATTACCAACTTTGGATTTTCTTGAACCTGAAAGGAATTGTGTGAGGAAAGAGGAGAGATGAATGTGACTGTTAAGACAAGTTAGATGAGGAAAAATGATAAATAAGGTCTATTTAAAGCAAGTATAGAACCAATAAACCTAATAGAAAACATGGAAGATGGTATTTTAACTAATGCTATTTTGATTAAATACATTTTGAGAGTAAAATAAAACAAATAAATCAGTCACAGAGGAATCAGGGATTAGGAAATATGCGATGAACATAGGTTTTGGTAGTGGGCAAATGAACTCATATCAGGAGAATACACATTCCAGATAGCAGAGAAAAAAAACAAAACAAAAATCAACCTAATGATCAGCTAAACAGAGGCTAAGAGACACACTAAAAATAAGATGTAGAGCCAAAGTGTTGGGGTCTCAGGACCCAAGAAAAGAAATAATGATATTGGGGCACAGGGTGTGATCAGTACTTTATCTCAGGGATTTTATGTAAATCCTGTGAGAAGAAATCTAAGTATGAATGAATTAAGCTGATAATAAATTAAATTAAACTTTGGGTGGTAGGCACGCAGTACAATATACAGATCTTGTAACATAGAAACCTACACCTGAAACCTATATGTTCGTGTTGAACAAAATCACCCCATTAAATTTAATTTTTAAAAAAAGAAAAGAAATCAAGAATATTTGGCTAAATGTAAGCATGGAATAATGTTCTTCAGCACCTAGCCCAAAGCTGTTCCCCAAGAAGCTGTTGAGGCTCCTAGTTCCTCATCTATAGCTCACAATACATGTCAATACTCTTAGAGTTCTCATCAAATATTATAATTATTTGCTTATAAGTTTGTGAGCTAGTGCATGAAGTCTGTAAGGCCAAGAACCACATCTAGGTTCCTTTTGATCATCAGCACTTGGCACTGTGCTTGGCAACAAGCAGTAACTAGGTACATGCTGAATAAACAAAACAAAAAGAAGGAGACAATGCCAGACACTGAGGAGTTATGACAGAGATAAAAAACAACTCTCCCTCCAGCACTATATCAATGCCTTTCCAGCTGATTAAGAAGGTGGGCCCTTGGCATGATGATTTTTTCCAATGACTTTTTCAAAAGCCTTTATTACTGCAATCATTGGTAATTCAGTAGTACATTTGCAGTGACTAAAATCCATGATGAAAATAAATCATATTATGGCATTTCATTAATCCTATTATTCCACAGTCCTATTAACAAGTAGCTCACTAGCATCTTATATCTTTATTTTTCAAGAGGGTATAGCTAGGGGATTATATTACTAAGCATTTCAATTGCACTCTAATTTCTGTGTGCATCCCTAATACATTTAACTGCATTACCCTTTTCTGCAGACAATTTCATCTTTGGAAATTGCTTTTGGTGACGCAAAGGACTGAACGGTAAAGATTCTGAGTTTGTCCTCTAACGATGTCGCTAGATTTCTGTACTCAGAACACGGGCCACCTTTGTCACTGTGAGCTTGTATTCCCAACCTGTCCATAGAACGAGCTGAACTGTATAAACACTGAGATTTTGACACAGCCTTCCAGACTAGATAAAGAAAAAGATGACATCCCAAAGTTCTTTAATTGGGAACAAAAGTGAACTTCGATAGGTTTAGTGAGACTTTCTATTTCTTGGATCACTACAGTTTATTTTTCAAATACTTAATTTAACTTTTGCATAATCCTATATGAAATATTAGAGGATATAAAATACATGGAAAATGTTTTTGAAAGATATTTTTTAAATATATTTTTATTGATTTCAGAGAGAAAGGGAGAGAGCTAGAAAGATAGAAACATCAATGATGAGAGAGAATCACTGATTGGCTGCCTCCTGCACGTCCCCTACTGGGGAGGGGGGGGATGGATAGAGCCCCCAACCCGGGCATGTGCCCTTGGCCAGAATTGAACCTGGGACCCTGTGGTCTGCAGACCAATGCTCTATCCACAGAGCCAAACTGGCTAGGGCTGAAAACTATGTTTAATTTTATTTAGGTAGGCAATGCCCTTAACAGAGAACTTTTGAAGTATATCCATTCTGATAAACTTACAGGCTTGGGTTGTAACATTGGGCTTCTGCCAGCTTAACTGTAAGAGGTGCATAGCATTTACTTGACTGTATTCCTTACTTGATGAAATAAATATTGAATAGCAGCAGAGATTTCCTCCAGAATAGGAATTTGATATGAGAGAAACCAGCTAATGCATCATATTTATTTACTTTACTTTTGCTTGCCTTCTCTCAACCCTACTCAATCCCCACCACAAAACACCCATATACGAGTAGGAAGACTTTTCTCTCTTAACAAGAGACTGAAAAGTACTTAAAGACAGTAAGGTTGATAGGCCTAACCAATGGACACAGACAACGGGGGGGGGGGCTGGGGGGGGGTAAGGGCATGAGTGGGGGGGATGGGAGGTTACCGTGGGGATAAGAACACATATGTAATAACTTAATCAATAAAAAAAATTGAAAAAGAAAAAAGACAATAAGGCTGAACAAAAAGTTATGAATGTAGTTGGAGACAAGAGGAACATGAATCAGCCAATACTCGTATTAAGACTCTCATTTAGGTGTGGGGAAGTACAGGACAGGAGTTGGCTGAAGGTGGCCACCTCTGCCTTGACTTTTCCAAACAAGTCTGAGTCCCTGGGTGTTTACTGGAATCTTTTTGCTTAGTCTTCAGATGTCCTTGCTTAAAGGACACTGCAGACTCATGTGTCTTCTCAAGGCTGCTTAGCCTACTGATAGTATCTAATAGTTAATTTTAGTTCAAGCTGTTGTTATAATAAAAGCCCAAGGAGGCAGGTGAATGGGGCTGTTTGTTTCTCTAGCCAAGCAGTCACTTAGCCTTCTCTTTTACAGAAACATGTGTCAGGGTAATCATTCATCCATCACTCAGGGTCTGCTGGTCAGCCCCGGGATGTAGGAACTAGAATTTCTAACAGATAAATTCATTTGAAAAGTCATTCTGAAAAACCATTAAGAATTCAACAGGTGCCTATTTTCTGAAAAGCTCCTGGTGAGAAGATGTTTTTACTTAACCTGAAACATATTTTAGCATAAATGTCAGTTTACCATTTTAAGCTAATGATAATAGCCTTTATTGAGCTTCCCATGTCCTTTATGCTTTACATATACATTTAGAATGAAGAAAAATTAGGGTGTGTGTTAGTATGTGTCTTAATGGGTGAGAAGTTTGCTCAACTTGGAATTTTAAGAACAAGCCTCTATGAAGAGGTGCCAATTGAGTAGAGACCTAAGGTTACCCAGGAAAATGATTCAAAGCAGAAGAGCAGGTGCAAAGGCCTGGGGATGAGGAGTGGGGAGGGGGAATCTTCTTATCACCCTAAGCCCCAATTTAAAGTAGAGTGAGGCTTATAAGATAAAAGAAAAGCATGACCATAGGCAGGACAGTTCAAATGCAGATGGCATATGCCAAGTGTGGCAGAGATTGGCAAGCTCTGGACCAGTCGTCTCTGTTCTTCCTCCTGGGCACACATCAAGACAAGACAACAGATCTCAGGGATGCTTGCAGTCAGGGCTGGCCTTGGGAATAAACAGTGACCGTGGTCTCTGGTGGAAGTGACGGAAGCCAGGTCTGGACCATGAAAACTCCCCGGCATGATCCTCCAAGACTTTTCTCCTTTGGTAACTACTTTGCAGAGCCACAACATGAAAGGACACTTAACTGACACACACACACAAAATAACTCTTTGGGTGCAGTAATCACAACTTGATATCTCCAGGGCCTACTAGAATGAGGCACATAGAAGCATCTCAGCAAATAATTCTTGAATTACCACAATCTTTCAGAAAATCCTGGCTTTAAAACTTGAGAGGGAAGGGGACTACCAAGATTTACCAATTTAAAATTTTAGCAGAAAAGTGAGATTTTTGCAGAAAAAAATTTACCAGGAATTCACCAGTCAATGGAAACAATTTTCAAATCTGCAGTTGAAGGTATAGGCTAACGACATGAACTTAATATCAAAGAATATTCCTTGAATTAAATTTTAGGAATACCTTGTGTTATCCCCAAGGAATTACTACTTTTTTTTCCCTTTGGGTTATGACATGTCTTTGGCTAGCACATATGCTAGAGCAAAATGTACACCTCTGCCCTTAGAACAGTTCAAGGGCTTGCACTGTGCTGCACACACTGTTTTTTGTTTGTTTGTTTGTTTGTTTTTGCAGTGGGGGGTGGGTTGGGGTGGGGTGGGGATTGGTTAATCCTTGCCCAAGGATATTTTCCACTGATTTTTATTTTATTTTATTTTATTTTATTTTATTTTATTTATTTTATTTTTTAATTTATTTTATTGATTTTTTACAGAGAGGAAGGGAGAGGGATAGAGTTAGAAACATCACATCAATGAGAGAGAAACATCGATCAGCTGCCTCCTGCACACCCCCTACTGGGGATGTGCCCGAAACCAAGGTACATGCCCTTGACCAGAATCAAACCTGGGGCCCTTCAGTCTGCAGGCTGATGCTCTATCCACTGAGCCAAACCGGTTAGGGCTCCACTGATTTTTAGTGAGAGGGGAACGGAGGAGGAGAGACAGAGAGAAACATCTATAAGAGAGAGACACGTCGATCGATTGCCTCTTGCATGCTCCTGACTGGGGCCAGGGATTGAGCCTGCATCTGAGATATATGACCTTGACAGGAATTGAAACCACAACCCTTCAGTCCACAGGCTGAACCGCTGAGCAAACCGGCTAGGCTGCACACACTTTTCTGTTAGTGTTACTTCCCTTTCGGATTTTCTCTTGTCCCCCTTTTCAGGATATGTTTTATTATAACTTACTTTTTTTTTCTATTGAACCAGATATATAAATAGCTACATTAATTAAATAAGCAACCAAATAAACCAATGGATTGGTGGATACATAGGCAAGGTCATGATCAGCAGGGGATAACCTGATTCATTTAACTGATTCATCTGGGGGTAACTAGTAAACAGAAAGGCAACTGGGCAAGATGTAAATTGATAAGCCCCTGGATGGACACTATATTTTTCCACTTCTCAGTCTCTTGTTACAACCATTTGGAGGCACAGCCTATGGGCACCAAATCCAGGTGTTGGGAATTAGCTTCTCAGAAAAAACAACAGTGCTGATGAGCAATGGCAGACCTGAGTGGTGGGTGTGCTAGGAAAGTGGAGACAGCTCTGCCTCACAATGATGTGCAGGTGTGGCCTGCAATCCATTGTCTTTGCTGCTCAAGCAATAAAATCACTGTGCCCATCGGGGTCTGGCTCACTTATTAGGCCACAGGATATTATAATCTTCTTTATTACAATATCATCCCCACATATCATTCCAAAGTTAAATATTATAGAAGCATTGATAATGATTCACAACTAATGGAACTATGTCATAACATCAATAATATACTCTAAAAATCAACTCACTGGCCAAAAAACTCGAATAAAATCCATTTTCTCTTCATAGACATTTCAGGATTGTATTTGTTTGACAAGTATATGAGATATAAGTTTTGTATAGAGTAAGAAATACTTTAGATGAAATAGAAAGACATATCTTTGAGGACAAAGAGGAATTCTACAAACATACATACAGAGTGATGGAGCCATTTCATTTCCAGAAATCTCTTCACAACGTTGGAAATAGTTATTTTGACATTGATCATTATAATGTAGCATAGACACTTTGATTTCAGAGTTGATCAATCTAACCATTACTTTAATAAGCGGATTTATCTCCCAAGTGATATGTTAGCCTGTTTCTCAACTTTTCTCTCTTTGATCTCTTTCTCTCTCTCTCTCTCTCTCTCTCTCTCTCTCTCACCAATGAATATTCACAAAACAGGCTTTTTCCTCAAAATTTTGGGAAACAAAGTATCCAGAAACACAAACAGTAAAATTAGGTAAAATTTACAACTTGGTACAATTTGAGATAATCAGAAATTCAAGTTCATATACAAAGTCCCAAATATTGGATTCCTTCATAAACACCAACACAAAGGAAGCAAACCAAAGAGCTACAGCAACTACAACAACAGCAAATAAAGTCAACTAAACTGTTTTTAAGCACCAATCACCACACCACCAACGTTTCTAAAGGGATTTACGTCTTTGTGTTTATCTTGGGAACATATACTTCTATGATAGCATCGGAAACTACTCGGACAAAATTTCACTTAACTTTTATCACCTTAACTTGAGGTATGTATGGGTGAAATAACTGGTCTGGGGGTCAAAAGACCTGATTGTTCGTTTCTGAGATCTACCACTCATTAGCTTGACATCCAGCAACTTCATCTTAAAAAACCTTGCCGAGCCTTAGTTACTTAGTTATTTTAAAAGAGAGACACACATACCTCCTGAAAGCTGTTCACCTTGCCAGAGAGCTGGCTCCTTCATGGAATCACTTCTGCTGGGCAGCCTGGACACAGACATAGTCCTTGGTATGCTCTCTGAGTCCAGTGACTTAAGATATTCAACCCGAACAGCAAAAAGGACTTCCTACCATGGAGGAGTGATGAAGACCAACACCCTTCCCATGGCTCAAAGGCAGAGCAGCGCCTGCAGAAATGAATTTAACCGGAGGCTGCCTTGCAGCTAGTTCTCCAGGAACAAGTCCTCCAGGGTCATCAAGAGACTCACCTGTTGCTGATCTGACCTGAGCTCCTATACATGTTCAAGAAGCGTCCAGAATTTAAAGGCAAAAGGCATCCAGCTCAGCGCACAAAGGGGCTATGAACTGGGATATGTTTTACTTATCTTTTACCAAACTGCCATGATCCTGCAAACTTGTAGTGTAATGTGCAGTTTCAACATATAAAAGGCAATGAACTCCACATTAAGTATTCACTACACACACACACACACACACACACACACATTAACTAAGATTTTTGCTCCAGAAGGATTACATTTGACAAAACATACAGAATGGATATGAAATCTAATCAACCCTTTTTGGTTATTAAAAAGTATATGCAAATATAATGGATTGATTTATCTGAGATTTATAAGTTTACCATATTATTAAATCCTGGTTTAATGTATGGAAAATAAATCTAGAAAATAAAGAGTATATTAGTGTTTCTTTTATTTCAAACTCAAATTATCATAAAAAATCCCATGTAAAGGGCCTTTATGTCTTCATCCGAGCTGATTGTTTAGGCTTAAAATTTCACTTGAGATCTTGTCCAATGAAAATCATGGAACCCAGATTAAAACTGTTGACTGTGCAGAGTTCAAATTATATCATGACAGTGACTCCGTCATATCTTTTAAATCATTCTCAGTGTGCACCATGATTTTTTGCATCTTTTTAACGCCTGTGTTCAAAGTTTTTATACTACAGATCTAAGCAAGAAAAACACAAGAAAGACAGAAGGAATAATAGCATAAAATTTAGATCAGACCTTTATCTCCAACTCCTGAAATTCTTATAATTTAATGTATCTTTGCCTTCTTTCATTCTTGCCACACAACCTCATATTCTCTTGCTTTCCCAGGATCTTAGAATTCTATAGTTAATGATGGGGCTTTGCCTGCATCAGTGACAATATTTAAGCATGAGAAATATTTAGTTTGACAATTGCCTTACTGCCTGAAATCCATTATCAGTGGACTAACTATTTATACTTATAATAGGGTAATATGCAAATTGGTTGGGCCGCCAACATGTAATGACCAATCAGCAGGCGGGTGGGGGAGCAAACTGTAAGCAGCAGAGAGCTACAGGAGGGCGGGGCAGTGAGCTACTCGTGCACGGATTCGTGCACAGGGCCACTAGTAGAATATATTCTTAGATCCCTCTCATTTTAGTGTTCTCTCTCTCTCTCTCTCTCTTTTACACACACACACACACACACACATTGTCCTAACTTAAGCACAATTTACAGTTTAAAAAGTCTTCTAATAAGTAACTTTGAATGACTCTGCACATGTCAGAAAAAAGGTTTATAAATCACATTTAGAAAGGAACATATTACTATACCCTGACATTTAACTGTCTCCTTAGTTTTACTTGAGTGAAAACAGTCAACATCACATCCAAGCATCTCATCAGTCATGAACCTTATGTGCTAATTTCCCCCAAATTTCCCATTTAGGAAACCGGGGGCGGGGGAGAGGGGGGCGAGCAGTCTGCTGAAATTAGCAGGATGGTTTTGGTCCTCTCACAGGACTTCAGCAATCCTTCTGGTCCTGGTTCTCAACGACCTTCTACTCTGCTTCAGTTAAGTGCTGTGATCTTCAAATTTCACATTTCAGAAATGCACGCATGTGCTTTTCTAGATGAGGCAGTCTATATACAATAGCATGTCAACCTATTGTCTATAAACATGTACATTAAATAAGTTTAAATATTGCTGTTAACACAACCTAGCATTTGACCTGCACCTCCTTTATGTTAGGTTCAAATTTTCCCTTACTGAAAATTTAAAAATAGCTGTCTCTCTGTCTCTATACCTCTGTCTCTCTAGCATAGATACACAGATAGATGAGAACAAGGAATTATATATCTACCTATATCAATGCCCTTATTTATGTAAATCTATCTATCTAATGTCACACACACACTGTAGCCTAAGGCACATGGCTTGCTGAAATTTGTTATCTACCCAATTATCCCTGGATTCCCCAGACTAATGTTTAAAATTATGAGAACATAAAGGAGACTTTTTATTTATGAAAATTATAACATCTGAGTAGCCCAAATCCCTTTACTATCAAAATGAAGCTGAAAACAGGGCACAGTCATCTCTATTTCAGGGTCATGTACATGCTCAAAATGGAAATAGAAAACTGGAAATTAGCATGTTCTCCTAATTAACAGCCTGGTCTAGAATGACAAATTAGAGTGAGGGGGAGTTCTCTTTTTTTTATTAAAAAAATTAGTAAGCCAGACACAAAATAGTTTAGGTCTTACCTAAATGCATTAAAACGTCATAGCTTTTACAAAAATTATCAAATACACTTATGCCATTGTCAGTCTTTTTTTGTAAGAATATACATATACCAGGATCTCCAGAGTGAGTGGTAAGAATATTTTTTCAAAATTTACAACTGTTTTTTCTCAGATTGTCTGTTTAACTAAGACCACCTCTCAAATATTCCTGAGTCCATGGCACTCCTTTCTTTCTCCAAAACTTGGCCTATGATGTTCTTATCTGCAATGCCATCACTTCTTTTCTCCAATGTTGTCTATTTCAGGAATCAATTGTAAATCGCAAAATGTGAGTTTTACCTTTAATAAGGTAATTCGTTTTTCCTACTAAACAGCTTGGAAAGCTGGAATAATTTAAACTAAAAGGTAAAAATCTCATTACATTTTGCACATAATGCAGTACTAACTGTAACCATTAGTTACCAAAAATTAGCATGTATTAGCAACTATAGAGACCCAAAGAGACTCTTGAGCATTCTAATATTTTGTAGGTACTGTACATCCATAGTGGTGGAATCTATATTTGACAGTTCTTCTGGATAAATCACTTTCTTATTGAAAGTGATATGACAATCCCATATATCAGTTGTCTCATTCGTAGGCATGAAATTAATGTGATCAGGAAAATTGGGTGATAAAATCCCAGCCCACTTCACTTAAATTTGGATTAAGTTGACTTTTTTAAAAAGTGTGCTGCTTCTATATTTCATTTCGTTAAAAAAATATTTTATTTTGCCCTAACCGGTTTGGCTCAGTGGATAGAGCGTCGGCCTGCGGACTGAAGGGTCCCAGGTTCGATTCCGGTCAAGGGCATGTACCTTGGTTGCAGGCACATCCCCAGTGGGGAGTGTGCAGGAGGCAGCTGATCGATGTTTCTCTCTCATCGATGTTTCTGATTCTCTGTCCCCTCTCCCTTCCTCTCTGTAAAATCAATAAAATATATTTAAAAAAAAAAAAAATAAAAATAAAAAAAAAAAAATAAAAAAAAAAAAAATAAAAAAATAAAAAAAAAAATAAAAAAATAAAAAAAAAAAAATATTTTATTTTGTGGGAAAGAAAATTAAGGCAAAATGTAAACTAAGCTATAACTTTATACCCATCATTTTATTCAAGAAGTAGTCTTGCCCAGTATTTCCTGGCCTCAAATATGGCTCTTATACTCACATTCTCCTTAATGTACCTTTCTCCAAGTATAAAACAGTCAGACCTTCTATCTCTTGTGGTGTCCATTGGAGGATGGTGAGAGTCATTCAAAACAAACACATACCTCATATAAACTATAGTTCCTTGAGACAAATATGCAAATAAAACTATATCCATACTCCTCAATCATACCAATAAATCATGAATTATATCATAGAAATTATTGTTATAATAAGAAACTTAATCTACTGTACCTTATACTAAAAATATAAGGCATGAATGATGGATCCATCTACTTACTGGTCAATCTGAAAGCTTAGATGAGCTATTAATTATAAATTGTGTATTAAAATTATTTTTTCTTTATAGAAAATGTGATAAATGACAAGAATTTCTCCATGGCAGAAGAGAATGCCTTTTTCTATTGAGATATAATTGACATATAACATTTTATTCATTTCAGATGTACAATCTAATAGTTTGATGCATGGATGTCTTGTGAAATGATCACCAAGATACGCCTAATTAACATCCATCACCACACTTAGTTACAAGATTTTTTTTTTCTTGTGATGAAAACTTTTAAGTTCTACTCTCAGCACTTTTCTTTTTCTTTTCTTTATGTCAGGATTGTGAGTGATGGCAGGATTTGTCAGGGTGGTCATGGAGCAAGTCATCAGGGAAATGGTCATGCTGTAATTCCCCAGAGTGCTGAGCTCAGATGAAATCATCCCGAATAAACAGAACTAACCGAGCTGTGCTTCAAATTTCATGCCGGCTGAGACTTAGTGTTTGCTAAGGCAGAAGGTCTATTAGCAACAGCTCTCAGTTCTTGATTTTTAGAAAAAGTAGTCAGTGAGTATTCCATAGAACAGCAACTGATCCTTAATTACACTATGTATAAACCACAATCTGATCCTGAGCTTCTCAAACTTTAGAATACATTACAACCATCCAGTGTGTTTGCTGAAAACACCAATTTCCATGCCCCAAGCTCAAAGACTCTCACAATCTGGTTCTTCCCACTCAAAGATATGCAATTAAAACTCACTGTGGTGATGTGATCTACCCAGCAACACACACTGGACCTGTCTTTACCCCGCCTGGGACCAACATTGTTGTGATGGCAGACAGAATCGGGGACCTGTCTGAGCTGCAGGTCTAAATTAGGGGCCTTTATTTAGGGAGGTTAATTTTCTCAAATATATTTAGAGAGGAAGGGAGAGGGAGAGAGAATTAGAAACATCAGTGATGAGAATTATTGATAGGCTGCCTCCTGTACACCCCCTGCTGGGGATTGAGCCCGCAACCTGGGCATGTGCCCTAACCTGGAATAGAACCATGACCTCCTGGTTCACAGGCCGATGCTCAACCATTGAGCCACACCAGCCCAGCAAGGGAAGTTAATTTGCCTATAATTCACTTTGAGAGAAAGTTGAGATTAAAATGACTGGGGACACTGTTAGGTGATATTTGCAACACTTATTAAGGTCCTTTTAAAAAGTCATAAACAACAGACCAAATCCGATTATTTTTCAGTTAGTCTCAGTCTGGGAACATATATATATGCATTTTAATCATTTGACTACATTTCCTGTTCATGTTCATCAAAATCAATGCACCCTTGTAATAATACAACCAATACACATTTAAATGTTTTCCAAAATACCAACTAATAAAAAAGAATATCCAAAAGTTTCATTTTAAAAATAGCTGTGCTCCAAAACTTTAAATGACCTGACAGATTCAGCTACAGGGTGATGATAATGGTAAAACCGACATCCACAGGGCGTTGGGCTGTTTTCAAAGCGGTGTCATATCATGAATTCACTTGATCTTCATGTGGCCTGCAGAGCACTCAAAGTTTGGGGACACATGTTCTTGAACTATTTCTGTGATTGTTCTTTCATAGATGTCTTTCTTTCAGCCATTCATCTCATCCCACACAATTACAATATTAAAGCCAAAAAAGGAGGTCAAACCAAGCTCAGAACTTGTCATCTCCTGTCCAGATAATTTTCTCTTCCTCAGGGTGGCAGCTGGCACATTTCCGAGTTGATGCTGCATAAAAGACCTTTGTGATTGCCCCAATAGACTAATGCCTTTACCTCTCCCCACAACTTGAAACTCAATATTAATTGTTTCTAGTTTTCTGCATGTGTCATGCTGTTTCATGATTGTCACTTTGCCTAGGGTCCCCTCTGCAGAGGACTTCTGGATTCCCTCTTTTTTCCACCTGAAAAATCTTACTTTTCCACCTAAATTCTGCTTAAATGCCATACGCCCTTAGGGCCTTCCTTCTGCATACTTTAGCAATATTATTTGTTTATTAATCCAATTTCACCAACTGTGAGTGCCCAGAAGGCAAATCATGTGCCTTATTCATCTTTGGATCTTCATGGTGCCTCCTAATTGCATGGATGCTAAATAATCAATGGGCATTTTGAAACATAGTACTTTACGATGACTATATTACTAACTAAACCTATTTGAATTTTGTTGATAAGAATGCAACAGTCCAGCCACAGTGGTGGCTCAGTGGTTGAGCATCGATTTATGAAGAGGAGGTCATGGTTCAATTCCCAGTCAGGGCACATGCCCGGGTTGCAGGCTGTATCCCCAGTCGGGAGTGTGTAGGAGGCAGCCAATCAATAATTCTCCCTCATTTTTGATGTTTCTATCTCTCCCTCTTCCTTCCTCTCTGATTATATATATATACTAAAGGTCCAGTGAACTAGGCAGGGTCCCTCAGCCCGGCCTGCACCCTCTTGCAGTCAGGGAGCCCTCAGACATCCTTAGTGCTGCTACAGCGGCAGGAAAGTTTCCTGCCACTGCCGCTGCGCTCTCCAGCTGTGAGCCCGGCTTCTGGCTGAGCAGCGTTCCCCCCGTGGGAGTGTACTGACCACTAGGGTGAAGCCCCTGCATCGAGTGTCTGTCCCCTGGTGGTCAGTGCATGTTATAGCAACTGGTCGTTCTGCTCTTCAGTTGATTTGGATGTTAGCCTTTTATTATCCTATATAATAAATAGGTAATATGCAAATTGACCATCACTCCAACACACAAGATGGCCACCCCCATGTGGTCAAATATGGCCACCCCCATGTGGACACAAGATGGCAGGCAGGGGAGGGAAGTTGGGGGCGACCAGGCCTGCAGGGGAGGTCAGTTAGGGTCAATCGGGCCAGCAGGGGAGGGCAGTTAGGAATGACCAGGCCAGCAGGGGAGGGCAATTAGGGGTGACCAGGCTGGCAAGGGATGGAAGTTAGGGGTGACTGGGCCAGCAGGGGAGGGCAGTTGGGGAAATAAGGACTGCAGGGGAGGGCAGTGGGGAGGATCAGGCCTACAGGGTAGGGCAATTGGGGGCAATTGGCCTGCAGGGGAAGACAGTTAGGGGTGACCAGACTGACAGGGGAAGGCAGTTAGGAGCAATCGGGCCAGCAGGGGAGCAGTTAGGCATTGATCAGGCTGGCAGGGGACTGGTTAGGGGGTGATCAGGCTGGCAGGCAGAAGCAGTTAGGGGCAATCAGGCAGGCAGGCAAGCAGTTGGGAGCCAGCAGTCCTGGATTGTGAGAGGAACGTTCAGTGGGATCAGACCTAAACGGGCAGTTTGACATCCCTCGAGGCATCCCAGATTAGAGAAGGTGCAGGCTGGGCTGAGGAACACCCCGCCCCCATGAACGAATTTCGTGCACCAGGCCTCTAGTATAGGATATAATTTTCTTAAGAATGCAACAAAAATTTTGTTAACAATTTGTGACTACTTTCTCACATTGGGGTAAATGTTCTTAAAGTGGTTTTCCTATGGCCAGGGTGGCTAATTTTTGTCCACATTCTCTCTTCAGTAAGCAGAGAGCAGAGCAGTTACACAGACAGACAGAGCCAGCACGTATTCAGATCCTGACTCTACCGCTTCTGGCCATGTGAACTTGGACAGGGCATTGAGCTCTCTAGACCTCACTCTGTTGTGTGTAAAATTAGGAAAATAACAGTACTCATTAACAGAATTTTTGTGGGGATTAAGTGAACAAAAGCATGTAGAGTTTTTAAAACAATGTCTGCCACCTAGTGAGTTCTTATTACAGGCAATTTAATAGTAAATAAATCTTCTAAAAGTATTAATTCCCTGTGATCAGAAGTATGCATACAAAGGAAACCTGGATGTATTTATTCCTGTATCCTCTACCCATGATCCAATGTGTTCTTTTAAATAGATTCAAAATTGTCACCAGCTTCTTTCACCAAATGCCCTACCCAGACCAAACAACCTAATTAAGCTTTCAAGTTAGCATTGTCTCATAAAAATATGCAAAGTTTACTCATAAATTTTAATATTCCAATTGCCACATTAAAAATGACAAACATATGAAGGTGAAATGAATTTTAATAATATAATTCTCTAACCAAATATAATTAAATAATCTTTTCACATGCATTTGACTTAAAAATTATCACGGACATCAGTGTGTATTACACTGACAGCAAATCTGAACGTTTCAAGCACACACTAGCTGCACATAGCCAATGACCTGTGCATTAGACAAAGTCTCCTTATGTCTAAGATGCCAGCCCATCTCTTAACATGCAGTTTTTAGATTTGTCACTGGGTGGTGCTAAAGCCAAATCCTGTTCTTGACTTAAGTAAAAGTTTTTAAAATGATGCAATTGAGTCTTATAGTGTTCTTATGCTATGCTAATTCCAAATTCTATAAAGATAGTTATGATAAACAAATTGGATAGAAATCATCATAAGAAACCAGCAATATTAAAAATGGAGCAAATCTCAATTCTCCTCAAATGCTAGATAGGCTGAAGTTTGCCAGGCCCATTGTATGTACGAGGCCAGGAGATTTTAACGTTTCTGAGGAACTACTTTCTATACTATGTTTAATTTCATCAAATAGGTTGTACCTAATGGAATCTCTTTGTATCCCTATGAGCTCGTGGTGTTTAAGTCACCTGTTTAGTATGACAGTTTCTTGAGCCACATTTCTTTTTCAGTTGTAATCTTGAATGACACAACAGCATCTGAACACTATGATGGCTATCCTGGGTAGATGAAATTTATTTGACTGGTTAAAAACTTGGATTAGGAACAATGGTATATTTTCACTTAAGGGTGTAGCCCTTGAAAATTACATGTGTTATTTTTTAATCAATTACAGCATAAACCATTTACAAGGGAACTGTTCCTTGAAACAAATTTCTCACTCAATTCCTTTAACTAATTAAAAATTCTCTAGCCCTGACTGGTTTTGCTCAGTGGATAGAGCGTCAGCCCATGGACTGAAGGGTCCCAGGTTCGATTACAGTTAAGGGCATGTACCTTGGTTGCCCATTGGGGGTGTGCAGGAGGCAGCTGATCGATGTTTCTAACTCTCTATCCCTCTCCCTTCCTCTCTGTAAAAAATTAATAAAATATATTTTTAAAAAATTCTCTAAACCTCCATCTATTCTACTATGTTCTTTGCCTCTCAGCCCAAAGATACATAACTTAAGGTTCTAAGCTCACTGGAAATGGCATCAGGCTTATGACATTACAGAGTCCCACAACTTTAATCAGGAATGGCCCCCTCTCCACCAGCCTTGAGGACTGCACTGTGACAGGCACTGCTACCCTGTCTTTCATTCCATAGTCCTTGTTCATACAACTCAGATTTGCTCAGGGTAGCCACATGCCTAATTAAATATTCATTTTCCCAGTGTCCATTGCAGCCAG
This sequence comes from Myotis yumanensis, assembly GCF_028538775.1. NCBI lineage: Eukaryota > Metazoa > Chordata > Mammalia > Chiroptera > Vespertilionidae > Myotis > Myotis yumanensis. Next base: position 228,630,423 of record NW_027223752.1, on the reverse strand, counting down.
GAATAGCCATCTGACATACTCTAGTCTTCGAGAAATAATAGAAAGTCTGCCAGGGGATTCTGGGAAATCTTTTTTTCTCTTTCTGAAGAAGAGAGCGGGTTGGCACCATTCTTTTTTCCTTCCCCCCACTTTGAACACAATAAGCAGATGCAGCTGTGTGCCCACATGAGGCAGCATGCACGGGGGATAAAAACTATGAACAGAGAAACAGAGATCCTAGTTCTCAGATAACATTGCCAAAACAAGTAAACTGGCCTGGCCGTGGTGGCTCAGTGGTTGAGCGTTGACCTATGAACCAGTAGGTCATGGTTCCATTTCCAGTCAGGGCACATGCCTGGGTTGTGGACTCCATTCTGATCATACAGCCAATCAATAATTCTCTCTCATCATCAATGTTTCTCTCTCTCTCTCTCTCTCTCTCTCTCTCCCTTCCTCTCTGAAATCAATAAAGATATATTTAAAATAAGCAAACACACAAGTAAACTACCTTCTTCTAAGTCTGCTATATAAGAAAACATGAGCTCATTAACTGAAGCCACTGTTATTTGAATAAACACTATGACTTGCAGCTAATAGATTCCTGCTATAAGACCTTCCCCATTTCTGTCATCTCACCCTCATTTTCCTTCCCTCCAATCATCATGAACTTGCAATTCCTCCCACCAGAGCCCCATGTTGTCAGCTGGATGATCTCAGAGATTTTCCCTTATAGCTCAGTTTTCTGGAGTAGAGTTAGAAAAGTTAATCCCTGCTAATGGGCATATTTTATGTTATTGCTATATCACTAGGATTATTATTACCATCAATCTGACCCATGAATGAATTTTAAGATGGAACTTTTATGAAACCTAGGAAGCCATAGAGATAGATAATGGTGACAACCACATCTGAGTAGCTCCTTACATTTCACAAAGGTGTTTCACAGATGCTCTTTCATTTGACCCCCATGACAACTTTGCACAGTAGGTGTGAATCGCCTTTCCCTTTTTCAGGCTCAGAAACAGGAACCCTGGCACCTTTAAGCTACTCTTCACGGTCACACACCCACTATGATACAAAGCTGCCCCTAGAGGCCTGGTGTGCAATGCCACCGGTGCCATGTCTCCTTTATCTCACTGCCTATAGGGATGATCATACAGATTACCATCTATCAAGCAGGTACCACGTGCTAAAGGCCTTCACGGGAGCAAGAGCATTACGGTTACATACATTACTCTTCAATCCTCACAGCTAGCCCATGGCCTGGGGTCATTATTAGGGCTATTGCAGGTGAGGAAGTGAGGTTCTATCCAGGGACAATCCACCAGCCGTGCCCTCTCACCAGGCTGTCCCCACCTCAATAACCTGTATGGCATACGCCTACCTGTGCTCTCAGCAGGCTGGATTTTTGTCTTAAGCCTAAACCAGGCTGCTCAACCAGACTCTCCCTGCCTTCTCTGTGTTTGTTTCTCCTTTCATGCTGGACTGTAACCCTCACTTGTACTTAAGGTTGAGCGCGAACTGCCTCACATCATGGAAAGATTTGGCATTAAACAGTTTGACTTGATTTTCCCACTGAATTTGATGTTAATGAATCTGGGCTCTGAAAACCTGTACTTCACAAGAACTGGTGGGTTTCCTGACTTTTAAATTAGCTTACACTTTTCTTCCATCTCCAAGAAGGCTTCACGTAGTATGCACTCAATAATAAAAAAAAAAGTGCACTTCAAAGATAAGCAGATACATTTTCAGATGTTTTAAAACAAGTGCTTCCTACTTACCCTCCTGATATCATCAATACCCTATTACTCTTAAGAAATCAACTTGGGCATATTTAGATAATTCACATTTTCACTTGGATGCGGATATTTAAAAGCTTCCTTTTGGTTCTGGAACTAAAGGTTGTGGCTCTGCGTTTATGCAAGGTCTACCATTTAACAGTTTTGAGACCTTGAACAAGTTGCTTATACTCTCCAAACCTCAGTTTCTTCATCTCTGAAATGGACCTAATACATTGCTCTCCCATTTTTTGGAATTGTTTAAATAAATTAATGGATATGAATTGTCTGACACATGCCTGTGCATAATAGGCACTCAACAATATTAATTCACATTCTTCCCTCCTTTATTCTCCTCAACTCACAGGTATTTTCATCTTGATTCCCAGGTTTGTTAAGCCATGAAATAGATATGGGCATTTCTAGGCTCTTGGCACTAGAAAGGAGTATATTTAGAAACAAAACAAAACAACAACAATAAATAAAAGTCATTCCTAACCGGCTTGGCTCAGTAGATAGAGCGTCGGCCTGTGGACTCAAGGGTCCCAGGTTCGATTCCAGTCAAGGGCATGTACCTTGGTTGCGGGCACATACCCAGTAGGGGGTATATCCCTCTCCCTTCCGCTCTGTAAAAAATCCAATAAAATGTATTTTAAAAAAATAATAAATAAAATAAATAAATGTCACTTTCAGGATATAATACCACTTTGTGACTTTAGTACAGGCTGAATATTATACTGTCTTCGTGTATGCTATTTGAAGAAAGACTTTATTTACATTCTGTTTTCCAATCCTGGTGGATATCCTTATTCTGAGGTATTGCTTCTTAGAGATGCTTGAAGCTAGATAAATACCAACATCACATAGATGATGAAATGTGTGTACACAAAGAAGTATATTTCCAGAGAAGATTGAGAAGATCTCTACCTTTTTAGCTGAAGCACTTTCCATTCCTTGGAAATGCACTGATTAAATTATAGAGAGAGAGGCTGCTTGATAATAACTTTCCTCAATCCCTCTACATTCCAATTGCCTTCAACCAGAGATGACAAACAGTTGCTCTCATTGTCAGGAGGGTAACAGGGGCTCATGACATTTGCAGAGATTATATGAAAGTCACCGGAGGATGTGATCTCTGACTCTCAGAAAAGAAGGTATCAGAACTTGCTGCAAATAATTGAAACTGGCTTTGGAAGTTGTTCTTTAAAGTCCAATGGTATTTTGTGCATAACTCTCAGGCCTGCTTGATATTCACATTTTCATTTTATATACCCTTTTTTTAATCACTAGAGAGTCCCTGTAGAGATTCAGGGACATAGGCTACTTTGATTTTGAATTCATAACATGCAGCACATTCAGCATAATGTCTAACAAAGAGTAGTTGATCCTCAAAAAAAAAAAAAAAAAAAGTGAAACAATGAAAGAAAAAAAAAAAGAAGGATGGGAAGAAGAAAAATAGCAAGGGAAGGAGGAAGGAAGTCTGTCTCCTCCACACAATGAGAACTGAAAGGGCATATTTTTTTCGCTACACCAGCTGCCTCCCTTAAAGTGACCACATTTTGAATTGAGCTCATTACCCAAGCAGTCAATAAAGCAACTCTATTAGTAAGAGTACCTTCGCTCTCTCAATTTGTAGTGACTTCACTTAACATCCTCCTGAGAGCTTTTTACTTGAATGTTATGTGTTTTTAATTGAATTTGAGGCATTGTAAATGACAATTGCTCATTGGTAAAAAGATGACCAAAAAAAAAAAAAAATCTAAGAAGCCAATGTTTTATTTTATGTTTCTCCACAGTGTGGCAGCAGAGGCTTAAATGTTGAAAAAGCCATCAGTGCAGGAGGTGAGGGTCTGATTCAGGGAGACCCAGGCCAGAGATGATCTCACGGGGATATTTCTGTGCTTAAAACTCTGACAACAGAAAATATTGGTTGATAAGTTTTTCATGTTTACTGTAAGATACCCACTGACTCTATTGCAGGCTAAAGTTTCCTCTTAGCTTTTAATAAGCAGGTTAGTTGAAAATGGTCATCTTTGAGTAGAAATGAATAAAGGTACACACAGTAGATATAAATCTATTGAAAGAACGCCCACTTAATTGCAACACTTCTTTATTAAACAATAACAATTATCTTATGACAGATCTGAGAAATGAAAATATAAGCAATCTCATATGGTTGTCACAAAGCATAGATGAGAGAGTTCACTGGAAGGATGCAGTAGGACACCTGGCCAGTGGAAAGTGAGCCATAGGAAAAAGTTATTACCATATCACCATTCATTCCACTGCTCCCATCACTGTCCCACCTCCACTACTGCATAAGCGGGCAAGTAAAACATGGGAAACAGACCTGAACTAGATGTAGATCCTCTCAAAAAAAGGGGCTTCATAAATCCCAGCAGATAATAAACCCCCTGAGAAAAAATGAAGATAGTAGCCTTGTGTTGTCACCCCTAATTCTAATGTGGGACTGTCAGACCTGTACAGTCAGGAAAATCTTAACTGTAAGAAGTATCCTGACCTTTGCAGTGGTTCTCAACCTTCCTAATGCCGTGACCCTCTAATACAGGTCCTCATGTTGTGGTGACCCCCAAGCATAAAATTATTTTTGTTGCTACATAACTGTAATTTTGCTACTGTTATGAATCATAATGTAAATATGGATGTATTTAGGCGACCCCTGTGAAAGGGTCGTTCGACCCCCAAAAGGGTCGCGACCCACAGGTTGAGAACCGCTGCTTTAGAGGCAATGACCTTTCCAAGATACACCCCTAGGAACAAGCCATTGAGTGATTTACATGTGCTGACATTGCTTCTAAGTTGTGTTTACGCCTGGCACATGTAATGTCTCCAGTTATATGTCCCAAGGTAAGAACATTTTCAGTTCAGCAGAGAAAAACATGTTGTCCTTAATTCCATGCAGTGGGATCTCTATAAGCCTAATGTTTTTGTACATGGCACACCGAGGAAAAGCGCAGATATTTTAGAAAAGACATCATGGGCTTGTTGTTATCCACACTCTGAGCAGAGTGTATGTTTCCACCAGGAGTGTCGTGCCTACAAAAACAGCCGTAATGGGAAAAACAGTAACTAAATGACTATGGCATTTCTTTCCTCCAAAGTACTAAAATCACATTTATTAATAAGCAAACCCAACCAGTGTAGGGTCATTGGAGGGTTAGAGAAGGGATGAGGCACAAAGAAAGAGATAAAGAAATGCCCTGGCCCATGTGGCTCAGTTGGTTGGAGCATCATCCCATGCACCAAAGGGTTGTGGGTTCAATTCCCAGTCAGGGAACATGCCCAGGTTGTGGGTTTGATCCTGGTCAGGGCACATAGAGAGGCAACCAATCAATGTTTCTCTCTTGCATTGATGTTTCTCTCTCACATTGATGTTTCGTTCTCTCTTCCCCGCTCCCTTCCTCTCTAAAATAAATTTAAAAACCCCACATATCCTCAGGTGAGAGTTTTTTTAAAAAGGTGTAGAAAGAGATAAAGAAATACCAAAGTAAAAGGAGAGATCAAAATAGAAAGAGACCATTAAATTATAGCTGAGAAAACCCAAGTGAAGGAAAGGCCATCTCCCCATCAGAGCCTTTTCATTTATTTAATCCCAAGTGTCCACCCTCACATCCCAAATGGAGAATAGTAGAGAATGTAGGCTGATCATTCCTTCCCACTATGAGTATCACTGCCTTAGCCGGGCCTATCCATCATACTTTCCAGAGAGACTTGTGCCTAAAAGAAGATTGTTCATTCATTTTCACCTTTTATTTCTTCCTTCCTTCCTTCCTTCCTTTCTTCCTTCCTTCCTTCCTTCCTTCCTTCCTTCCTTCCTTCCTTCCTCCCTCCCTCCCTCCCTCCCTTCCTTCCTTCCTTCCTTCCTTCCTTCCTTCCTTCCTCTTTCTCTCTTTCCCTCCTTCTCCCTGTCTCTCTCTCCCTTTCTGTGCCTCCCTTCCTTCCTCCCTCCCGCCTCCCCCCTCTACTTTTCCATTCTAAACATAACCTAGATGGTCTTTTTAATTTAGTCACTATTAGTCACTATTACTATCTACTTTCTAGTATTACCTATCACAACTCATTGTCTATATTTCAAATATCCTAATTGTTTTTTTTGGTGGCTTGCTTTTTGTTTGTTTCATGTTTTTTGTTTTGGTCTAAAAAAAACATTGCTTTTTTTTTTCTTTGCCTCTAGCTTCCACTTATCCTTAGAATCTTTACATAACCATAACTTCCCTAAAGAGGTTTTTCTTAAGCTCCCTGACCAGGCTGGGTCCCAGTGACAGGTGCCCTGCTCTGAAAGAACTCTCTACTTCTCTAGTATCACATTTATTGCACTTCTAAGTGTCTCCCTCAATGAGTTTTATCAATCCTGTTCTTCAGTTTTCTGTCATCTCTTCACAGACTAGTTGCATAAAGTGGTAGCTCTACACATGATTGTTGCATGAGAAAATAAAGAAACATAGGAAGAGGCTGACTGATGAATTATAAACATCAATCAAAAAGAAACTTATAATGAACTCTACATGAGCAAAGTGCTATGCAAAGCAAGGAAGCAGTGAGGGAAGGATTAAGGAGTCTTCAGAAAACTCAGTCACCCCCCCACTTCATTGCATTAAAAAATGATAGTTGTATCTGCTCCATGATGTTGAGAAAATCTGTCCTTGCAGCCCAAAGCTAGGTCAAAGAGCTAAGTAACCCAACTCTAATGAGTCACCTATAATTGAGGTCAGATACCACCAAGTGTGCACACCAAAAGAACAGAATAGGTCCCACCACCAACAATCCCAACCCTCCTTCTCACTGATAATTGATGGGAGAATTTGGGGAAAATAAGAGAAGAGATAAGATTGGTACAATTTTTTCCCTCTTCTCTCTCACAATCCCTCAAACCAAATTGGTTGTTGACAGCCATGAGTCAATGTCAGCATCTGGGTTGCCTGACTGAAGGAAAGCCTCACCTCTCTTTCATCTCTTAGAGCAGTGATGGCGAACCTTTTGAACTCAGCGTGTCAGCATTTTGAAAAACCCTAACTTAACTCTGGTGCCATGTCACACATAGAAATTTTTTGATATTTGCAACCATAGTAAAAAAAAAGACTTATATTTTTGATATTTATTTTATATATTTAAATGCCCTTTAACAAAGAAAAATCAACCAAAAAAATGAGTTCGCATGTCACCTCTAACACTTGTGTCATAGGTTCACCATCACTGTCCTAGAGGCTGTTTGGCTGCAGAAGACTAAGGTCCACCTTAGTACAACCAGCAAATCAGAGAAGAGCCTGGCGAGTTATGCCAGGGAAGACCGGGAGTTTAGGAACATACATGCTAATAGAAACTGGTGCCCGAGTGTGATGCACTTTACTTACTTATTAATTCACTTAATACACAGGCCTCTGAGGTATACCATTATAGAATCCAGTTAACTAACTGAGTAAGTTAAAGGACAAGGAGGTAGAATCACTTTCCCACTGTCACACAGATCTGAATTAGTGGAGCTGGGATTTGAACTCAGGCAACATAAGCTTTCAACTCCCAACCATCACATGATACTGGTCTCTGCTTTTACTGGTTCTATTCCAAATTCATAGAACCTTCATCTTCTCTGAGGATGTTTACTAAGAGGTGAACTCAACACTTGGCTTCAAGTCTTTTGTTTTAAATATGTTTTATTGATTTTTTACAGAGAGGAAGGGAGAGGGATAGAGAGTTAGAAAGATCGATGAGGGAGAAACATCGATCAGCTGCCTCCTGCACACTCCCTATTGGGGATGTGCCCACAACCAAGGTACATGCCCTTTACCGGAATCGAACCTGGGACCTTTGGGTCCACTGAGCCAAACCGGTCAGGGCTTGGCTTCAAGTCTTAGCACTACACATGGCACTTAGTAAATAATGTGTCAAAATATAAAAATTATATAAATTTGTTCGTGACTTTACCTTTAACACAGCCAGTACATTTTTAAATGAGAAAATCTATGCTTACCTGAGAAAATAACTTTTTTGCACCTCTAATTTACCATCTATGACTGTACCCAGGTTTGCAACACAGTTCTATTTTCAGCAATCCAGCATCTAACAAGGGCATCCAACTTTATAAAAAACTAGTGGCCCGGTGCACAAAATTCGTGCAGGGGCAGGGTGTCCCTCAGCCCGGCCTGCAGCCTCTCCAATCTGGAAGCCCTGGAAGGATGTCCTACTGCTGGTATACAGGGATCGGGCCTAAACCGGCAGTCAGACATCCCTCTCGAAATCCGGGACTGCTGGCTCCTAACTGCTCACCTGCCTGCCTGCCTGATTGCCCCTAACAACTCTGCCTGCCGGCTTGCTAGCCCCCAAATGCGCCCCCCCCCCCACTGGCCTGCTCGCCCCCACCTTCCCTCCCTACTGGCCTGCTCACCCCCAACTGACCCCCACTGACAGCCTGCTCACCCCCAACTGGCCCCCATGCTGGTCTACTCACCCCCAACTGTCCCACCCCCATCAGCCTGATCACCCACAACTGCCCTCCCCTCTTGGCCTCTAACCACCTCTACCTTAGCCCCGCCACCATGGCTTTGTCCAGAAGAATGTCCGGAAGGTCTCCTGTAAGGTCTCCCAATCTAATTAGCATATTACCATTTTATTAGTATAGAGACCTGATGCACGGGTGGGCGCCCACTGGTTTGCCCTGAAGGGTGTGCCGGATCAGGGTGGAGGTTCCCTTGTGGTGTGGGATGGCCTGGTGAGAGGCCTGTGGAGGTTTGCCGGCTGGCCACACCCCCATGGGGTGAAGGTCCCCCACTGGGGGGGTGTGGCTAGCCTGGGTCAGAGGCTGAGGGCTGTTTGTAGGCTAGCCATGCCCCCCAGCAGGGACCCTCACCCCATGGGGGCATGGTCAGCCTGGATGAGGGGCTGATGGACATTTTCAGGCTGGCCACGCCCCCTGGAGACCCAGGCCCCCAGCCACTCCTTCAGCAGCAGCCAGGGCGGGTGGGAAGCTTGGCTTTCTCTGTCACCGGGGGCAACCCAAGCCTCCAGCTCCATTGCCGCTGCCATTTTTTGATGGGTTAATTTGCATACTCGCCCTGATTGGCTGGTGGGCGTAGTGGAGGGATGGTCAATTTGCATGTTTCCCTTCTATTAGTGTAGATGCTAGTGGCCCTGCGCATGAATCTGTGCATGAGTAGCTCACTGCTGCTTGCCTCAGCTGGCTGCCCTGCCCACCGCCGCTCATAGCTCTCTGTCACAGGTAGCTTGCTGCCCTGCCCTCCTGCTGATCTGTTGTTATGTGTCACGGCGAAATGACCATTTGCATATTACCTCTTTATTATATAGCATTGTCAGTGAGTATTCTAAGCAAGGAACTTAGTGGGTACATTTAAAAATATATTTTCTGCCAAAACCGGTTTGACTCAGTGGATAGAGCGTCGGCCTGCGGACTGAAGGGTCCCAGGTTCGATTCCGATCAAGGGCATGTACCTGGGTTGTGGGCACATCTCCAGTGGGAGATGTGCAGGAGGCAGCTGGTCGATGTTTCTCTCTCATCAATGTTTCTAACTCTCTATCTCTCTCCCTTCCTCTCTGTAAAAAATCAATAAAAAAATATATTTAAAAAATATATATATTTTCTTAGTACTTATCACTGATTTATGTACTTCCACTTAGATTATTACTTGTATTATATTCAGAACTACCTTCTTTTAGGACCATAAATGGCCCTAGTTAGGCTTAATGAATTCATTAAGTGAACTGTGTGAACACACTTGAAACATAGTATTTCTATGCAGTATCAGCTCTTATTCTTCTTGTTTGAGTTTTTTAGTTGGAAGTCTCACAAGGATTTCAAAATTAACTATCTAAAACTGAAATCATCCCACTCTCCAAGCTCATTGGCCAGGACCTCTACTCCTGTCTTCCCTAACTCAAGAATGCCATCATCACCATCATCTACATCAGGGGTCCTCAAACTTTTTAAACAGGGGGCCAGTTCACTGTCCCTCAGACCGTTGGAGGGCCGGACTATAGTTTAAAAAAAAACTATGAACAAATTCCTATGCACACTGCACATATCTTATTTTGAAGTAAAAAAACAAAACGGGAACAAATACAATATTTTTATTTGCATGTGGCCCGCGGGCCGTAGTTTGAGGACCGCTGATCTACATCATCAGAAACCTGAGGGTAGGGACATCTTCTAAATTTTTCCTGTCATCGATTGCCCAATATGTCAACAGGTTTCAGAGTGCCTATCTCAAACATACTAGTACATGCCATTCACCATCTCAGGCACCATACTCTCTTGGCTGGACTACTGAAAGGCCTACTAAGTGTTCTCTCCACTTGAATCCTTAACCACAGTCTACCTTTCTCTTCATGGCAGCCAAAGTAATCTCTACTCATGCTGTGGATGGAAATTGTTTCAAAATGTGTCTTTTTCAGAAGTTCCAAACAATCTGAAAGCATGTGTGAATTACAAAAAAACAAAAAACACATGTGTGGTGAACATTAGAGTAAAACACCACGGGCAATTTAAATAGCTCTTAGAACCTGCTGACTTTCAAGACACTGAGTCAACATATCTACCTCCTCTGGGGGATGATGGGGAAATGATACACAGCTTTGAGAGACACTTTAAACACTAATTACTTCAACCTGTGTCTGTCATAGCTAATGCTGCACTAATAGAGGCAAATGAGTTGACAGGTGCTTGCAAAACAAAAGACTATCTACACTAATAAAAGAGAAACATAGTAATTAGCGTACGACCGCTACCCTTCCCATTGGCTAATCAGTGAATATATACAAAGTAACTGTCAGCCAAGATGGCGGCCGGCAGCCAGGCAGCTGATGCGAACAGGGAGGCTTGCTTCCTTCAGTGACAGAGGACTCCAACGTTCCCCGCCGGCCTCTGAGCTTCAGTTGGAAACATAGTAACATTTATAGGAGATAAACAAAAGCCCAGAAACCTCCTGTCAGTCAGCCGGGATCTCAGAGCTGGAGTCGCAACATTGTTTCGAATACAGAAAACAAAGGCCAGAAACCTGCTTTCAGCCGAGCCTCAGAGAGAAAGCCGGCTCTCAGCTCCAGTGACAGCCATAGAAGGTAAATAAATGCCAGAATAAAAAAAAAAGAAAAAAAGGAGAGGTTTGGAGCTCCAGTCGCCCGCCAGCCTGAAAACGGCCCTCAGCCCCTCACCCAGACTGGCCAGGCACCCCAGTGGGGACCCCCACCCTGAAGCAACAAGATGGCGGCTAATTTGCATACTGAAGGCAGGTGGCAGCAGGCAAGGCTGTCTGCGGTCTGGGACCGGGATCTGTGACCCTGCCGGGCGGGATCAGCGGAGCCGCGAGGCCTCCCGGCACCGGGATCAGCGTGACAGGGGCCAGCGCCCAAACCCCCTGATCGCTCTGCAGCTCTGTGTGTGACAGGGGGCAGGGCCACAACCCCCCCCCCCCCCACGGGCCCTACTCTATGTGAGACGGGGTAGAGCCATACCTCCCCATCGGCCCTGCCCTGAGTGTGACAGGGGGGAGCGCCCCAACCCCCCTATTGGCCCTGCTCTGTGCGTGACAGGGGGGAGCTCCTCAACCCCCTGATCGGCCCTGCTCTGTGCGTGACGGGGGAGCTCCCCAAACCCCTGATGGGCCCTGCTCTGTGTGTGACAGGGTACGGAGCCCCAACCCCCCTATTGGCCCTGCTCTGTGTGTGACAGGGGGCAGCGCCCCAACCCCCTGATCGGCCCTGCTCTGTGCGTGACAGGGTGTGGCGCCACAACCTCCCCATTGACCCTGCCTTGAGTGTGACGGGGCAGTGCCCCAACCTCCCAATCGGCCCTACCCTGAACGTGACTAGGGGTGGCATCGCAACCTCCCCATCCGCCCTGCTCTGTGCATGACAGGGGGCGGCGCCCCAACTCCCCAATCGGCCCTGCTCTAAGCCCGACCAGGCGCTGCACCTAGGGATTGGGCCTGCCCTCTGCCACCCTGGAGCAGGCCTAAGCCAGTAGGTCGTTATCTCCCGAGGGGTCCCAGACTGCGAGAGGGCACAGGCCAGGCTGAGGGACCCCACCCCCCCCAGTGCACAAATTTTTGTGCACCGGGCCTCTAGTTTTAATATAATAAGCATCAGGATATTTTACTTCAGTCTACACATTATCATGCCCCAAACCAAGTAACTGAGGAGTTGCATTTAACTCATTAGAGACTCCTAGAAAGAAATAACAGAAGGTATTGGATTTTTTAAAATCCTCACTTGAGGATATTTTTTCCATTGATTTGTAGAGAGAGTGGAAGGTGGGGAAAACAGAGAGAGAGAGAGATAGCACCATGAGAGAAACACATTGATTGGTTTCCTCCCTCATGTGCCCTGACCTGACCGGGGATAGAACCTGAAATCCAGGCACATGCCCTTGACAGGGAATCGAACATGTGTCCTTTTAGTCCGCAGGCTGACACTCTAACCACTGAGCGAACCAGCCAGGGCAGGATATTGCATTTTTAAACCTCTATATGATGCTTTCTAAAATAATATTTCGATACAATGTTTTTAAGCAATTATGTATAAGCAAGATACATTTTCACCTACCACAGTATATTCTGTTATGACTAGTTCTACCCAAAGCAGTGAACAAAATATAAGATGAAAAAAATGCAAACAAGGCCCTAAATTGTCCCACTCCACCCATTTCATGGGCAGCAGAGTGGTAAAAACAAATCCTATCTGTACTAATTATTTCCTGTTTGAAATTAGGCTAGACTCTCTAATCTAATGTTTGAGGTCATGGTAAAATGAGGATGAAAAGTCATAATTCCCACTTCATTAGGTTACTAAGGACATTGAATGAGTTAATATTTTTATTTTTAATATATTTTTATTGATTTCATAGAGGGAAAGGGAGAGATAGAAACATCAATGATGAGAGAGAATCATTGATTGGCTGCCTCCTGCACACGTCCTACTGGGGATCAAACCCTCAACACAGGTTTGTGCCCTGACCAGGAATAGAACCATTACCTCCTGGTTCATAGGTCACTGCTCAACCACTGAGCCACACTAGCTGGGCATAAGTTAATATTTTTAAAGTGCCTAGGACATTGTCTAGCACATAGTAAAAGGTGTTTGCTTTTAATCTTTATTCCTGTGGTCTTTTTTTTTAGAGTATGCAAATTTAGCATCCTTTATTCAAGAAGCATTAGGTCCTTCTTATTTTTTTAATGTCAATGCTCCTCTGCTAGAGTGACTAATTATATAATTATATAGTTTCCACCATCAAATGCTATATGAAATATGAAATTTCAATGATGATTTAGCCCAAAATAATAGTCATGATCTTTCTGTTTTGGAAACCTTTCTGTTGTGCCTTTAAAGTATTCTTTTAACAATATATATTTGAACATCTAAATCTTCCTTAAAACCTTAAAGTGGATTTAGAACAACATCTGAATTGTATAATATCCCTGCCATGTTTCTTTCCCACCAGGGTGCCTCCTTCCTGTGAAGGAGTCAGGCTGGGTGTGAGTCTGGGCCTCTCCTGTTCCTTAATTTGCTCCACCCTGGAGAAGGTGGTGAGACATATGCCTGGCTAGCGCGGTAGGAACCAGTTGGCATTCTTGGCTATGCTTGGTGCTTGTTTGACCAGTTCCTCTGAGGTCGGCCTGCCTTAGTCCAGTACTTGTTATGAAACAAACAGTTGTCTATCATTTTTGGGTTCGGGCGTAGGGCTATTTGAGTCTTACACTACGCAGATGTTTTGGCTTCCAGATTTATCTTAGCATTTGTTCACTTTGTCCAGATTCAGGTAGAGATGGGGTGCTATTTATTGAGGAGCCCTGTGGAGACCCAACAAAAGATGTTTGCATGACTGTAAAATACATCTTGCACCTGACTTTTCCTTAAACTTTGTCTTATCCTCCTGACTTATAGCTAACTATGACATTTTTCTTCTTCTTTCTCCAAGTCTTTAAACACATCAAGTTCTTTTTTCGTTCCTGGCTTCTACACATGCTAGTCTTCTGTCTTCCTATTCTTTACATACTTCATACATTTTTCATTTTAAATATTAAGTCTTCAGAGAAACCTTCTCAGTAAGGCCTCTGTTATTCTCTCTCATAACATCTCATGTTTTTATCTCACTTACTGAACTATCTACTGTCTGTCCCCATCACCGGATTGCAAGCTCAATGAATGTAAAGGTTTTGTTGGTTGGCTTAACCACTGATTTTCTGGCACCATGCACAGTGCCTGAGACATAAAGAGTCAACAGATACTCACTGAATCCATGAATAACTTCTATCTTAATTGAACTAAATAACCATGAATTCATAAAGCACTAGATGCAGAGAAGGCACTTTGCTAACTTAGTTATGTGTCCTTGCCCTATGTAAGTTGTTCTCCAGCACATCAGGGGCTGTCCAGCTTGAAACTCAGAGATAACCATCTTCTCTTTCTGTTAGCTTTGTGAATCTCTATGCCCCATTTGCCAAATACCAACCAGCAAAGAGATCATCAATTCAGAACTACTGTAATACTATCAACAATTAACCCCAAAATGCCTCAGAATAAAACTTCTATGCCGATTTTATAATCACATGTAAATGACACAAAGTATATGGAAAAAACACTCATGCCATTATATTAATTTGTTCTCTGCATCTTGTCTTCCAAATAATACAGAAAAATTCTAGGAGACAAAAGTAAAAATTTATTTGAAATTATTGGTAATAGTTGGCTACTTTATAGGTATTGCATCAATATATGCTGAATTAACTGTTTTTACATTATGCATAACCTTATCTTAGATACTGGATATAATATCAATAAAGTAAAATATGTGTGTTCTACTATGATGAACTCAGTTGTGAAAGAGAATAGAGAGACTTAGGTTTCTAACTTCCAGGAAAATACCCAACCACTTCCCAAACTCCCATGAAAATAGAAAAATGAAAGATGCCTCTCAAAATACAAATATGCGAGAGATACCTAATTTCTCAGAACCTGGAAAAATTTTTCCTTTAAACAATAATAATGCAACAGTGTTCATGATATCAAATGATAATAATTATTAAAAGTGTGCTCCTATGCTGTGAGTTACCTACATCAGGGATTTAGAAATATAGCAAGGAATCATAGAACATGATTCTTTGCTTCTTAAGTGAATAAAAACTTCATAGTAGAATTAGTTAATAGCAATTAAATCCTCAAATTATTGCAACATATTTTAATAAGCCATTATAATTATTTCCTGTCTAATCCTTATAATCATTAGTAATCAGGAAAGGTTTTTAAAAATATATTAAGCTTATAAATGATATTGCCACAAAAATAAATCAATTTCATATTACTAAATCAAGAAATTAGGCAGAATTTTTTTCATTGTCATGCTTCTTGGATGGATGGCTATATGGGTAGATATATGGGTGCTTAGAAGGATGGATACCTATATGTAAATAAGTATCTAAGAACATTCTAAGTTTTTCCATTTTCCTTGATGTAAATATATCATATTGGTTCATTTTAAGAATCATAAGTTGCCTATTATTCCAGGCATCATGCCACATGGGACACAAAGATGACGAAGATTTCTATGGAGTCTAGAGGCTCAAATTCTAGTAAAATGAAGGTCATATCTACAGATAGTAAGCTTTCAGCCTGATTTTGAATTCTAGGATTCTTCACAGATAAACAAACATTAATGATTTCCAACAGAATATTATTAAAGGATGCAAGGAGGATTCCCAGCTGCCTACAGAATGTTCTATTTATGTGTGCTGCTCCCCGAGGTATATCCCCTGGTTCAGCTCCCATCAACAGTGGACAACACATTAGCTAAATAAAACAATTTTCTTAAATTTCTCAAAGAAACTGCTATGGTGTCAGCCCTAAATAACACTTAATTTTAATACATTATCGTCAAGCACTAATGATTAATTTTTATACATGATTAATGAATGGCATTCTCTGCTGTCTCCAGCTATTACAGGTCACGGCTCTCTTCCAGAGAAGTGGCTCTTTCAACAGTCAACTCTGCCTGTCTGCACTGTTTTATTCCATATCTTCACTTAGAAGCTCATCAGTGACTCAAATCTAATAATTTAGATATGTGTGTGTGTGTGCGTGCGCGCGTGCGCGCATATGTATGTGTGGAATGATTAAACGGTCCTTGCGAACTACTCAGAATTCATGTTTACTTTTCTCCATAGAAACCAAAGCTCAATTTTGGGGATGTGGCAAAGATGCCAACTGTACTACAAGTTTATCCCAACTTTCCTTGGAAGTGGTCATGTGACAGTGCTCTGGCCAATGAGAAAAAGAAACCTTCTTAGATTTATTTATTTATTTATTTATTTTTGTGAGGAATTACGAATTTATTCGGTCATCCACACACCAGGTGGCTGAGCCTGGATGGCTCTAGTACCCAGTGAGGGGAGCCAGCGGCTTTTTTTATTTTTTTAATTTGTATAATTTCTATTTTTTTTATTTATTAAGTTATTACACATGTGTCCTTATCCCCACATTACCCCCCTTCCCCCCCACTCATGCCCTCATCCCCCTGTTGTCTGTGTCCATTGGTTATGCCTATATGCTTGCATATAAGTCCTTTGGTTGATCTCTCCCCCTTACCCCCACCCTCCCCTACCTTCCCTCTGAGGTTTGATGGTCTGATTGATGCTTCTCTGTCTCTGGATCTGTTTTTGTTCATCAGTTTATGTTGTTCATTATATTCCACAAATGAGTGAGATCATGTGATATTTATCTTTCTCTGACTGGCTTATTTCACTTAGCATAATGCTCTCCAGGCCCATCCATGCTGTTAGCAATGGTAAGAACTCTTTCTTTTTTACCGCCGCATAGTATTCCATTGTGTAGATGTAGCAGTTTTCTAATCCACTCATCTATTGATGGGCACTTAGGCTGTTTCCAAATCTTAGCTATGGTGAATTGTGCTGCTATGAACACAGGGGTGCATATATCCTTTCTAACTGGTGTTTCTAGTTTCTTGGGATATAGTCCTAAAAGTGGGATCACTGGCCTTCTTAGATTTCTGTACAAGGTGTACTATCTTTCCACTCATTATTTGCTGACCACTATTCTAGACCAAGCATGTCAAACACGTGGCCTACAATGATATTTTTGAGGCCCAGCCAATATAACGGTATGTAAGAAACGTTTTAATAAAAATTTCATAACTTATACATAATAATTAATAATGAACTACAATGTTCGCTAATGACTGATTGCTATAATCGTGTTGCATTCATTTCCCTTACGCACCTTACTTGCAAACGCACCATTTCTCTCCACTAATAGTAGCAGCGAATATTTTAGCTGCCGATGGCCACGTCATTAGTCTTGTACTGACTTGTTTGGTGTGCACAATAGGAAATATTTCACTATCGGATAACATGAAAAATAGGTTTATTTGCATTATCCTTATTAATTTGTGAAGTTATTCAGTGTCTGGTAAGTTAATGTTCAAGAAAAAATATTAATTTTTATTAAAATATTCTATTACTTTATGTTAACAATTACTCATTTATTTTAGCCCTTTGTACTATTCAGCATGTCTCTATCAAAATAAACCTACATTTCTATAAAAATTGAAGCTTTTTTTTTCGGACCACATAAATTTAAACCTTGTTTATTTGGCCCATTTTAGCCTTTGAATTTGACATGCTTGCTCTCCAGTGGTCAGCAAACTTCAGCCTGCGAGCCACATGCGGCTCTTTGGCCCCTTGAGTGTGGCTCTTCCACAAAATACCACGTGCGGGTGCACACGTACAGTGCGATTGAAACTTCGTGGCCCATGCGCAGACGTCAGTATTTTGTGGAAGAGCCACACTCAAGGGGCCAAAAAGCCGCATGTGGCTCGCGAGCCATAGTTTGCAGACCACTGCTCTAGACAAATGGGCATAATAATGATCTTGGAATGGGAAGATAAATGATTATCAAAAACTATATAAGCACAGTAGAGGGAAAAACAGGGAAACATACTAAAGCTTTTTAGACCTCCAGTGCCCACAGCTCCCCCAGAGATGGGACATAGATCATCACATTTGTAATACCTTAACCAATAAAGAAGTTAAAGATTAAAAAATAAATAAATTACATAAAATAAAAGAATATTTATCAATTTTTAGACAGTGGTTGAGGCACACTTTCTCAAGTGAAGATTAGTTCAGGAACCACAGACTTCTACATCATAGCTGCGAGAGCTCAGTTTTGAGATGAAGTAGTGACTAAAAACCAGAACTAATGGAATGTGCTACATAATTTTACAGGAATCAATATTCCTGGTCTTTCCATTCCCTATTTTCTCTCAGAGAAGGTTTATTACAGTGAAATATTCTCATCTCTCCTTCCAGGCTTGTTACATTCTTTAATGTCACCCTGGGCAGTAGTAAATCCTTAGATTGCTTTGCAGAGTGCTAAATGGGAAGAGTTGGGAACAACTGTCAAGAGAGACATTATCATCAACAGTATAGTCTCTGATGCATGATCCCAGGTGTTTTGAGATAAAAGACAAGAGTGCTATTCCTCTGTGAATCTAAACAATAAATGCACTGTGGCATGTCCTGGAAACTTACCCTTTTATCATGTTCAATGAGCAGAGATGATGGAGCTTTTGCTCAACTAATCAGTTGTACTTCATGACTGGCAGAAGTCCTTTGTTCTAGCCATCACTGAAGTATGCAATAGTTAACAGCTAGCACACATCGATCACTTACTAGGAATCAGACAGTGTGCAATGCACTCTCTACAGTGGAGCTCAGTTATTGCTCCCAACTCCAATACCAGGTGTCATGACCATCTTCATCTTTCAGACAAACAGAATCTTATGGGGCAGAGGACAAGTTGCTTAACCTCTCCAAGACTCAGTTTGAATGAGGCACCAAGAAAATCTAAGAATATTCTGGAGCTAGCATTTTTCTCACTGTGGTATTCCGTAGAAAAAAATCTGCTAGCAGATGTATAATGTACCTTGCCCTCAGGTCATGCAGTCTATGTGCATGTCTGAGACCTACACAAACGTGAAACTGAAAGTGGGTAAATGTCACAAGTACTGTTACATTATTCTTTAAACTATTTCATCTACAACTCAGTTTTGATAAGCAACTATTTAAAATTTTTCTATTCTTTAGATATCTTTTTCCTTATATCTGTGAAACATTACTATCTAGGATTAGGTAGCTACAGTCTGGATAGATATAGTATAACATCACAATAATATTTTAAGGTATTTAATAATATTTAATGATACTTAAATATCATTATATATTCTTAAATATTACCACATTGTGACAATGTGGTAAAATAATCCTATCTAATAAAAGACAAAAAGGGTAATTAATTGTACCTCTACTACACTTCCCCTTGGCTAATCAGCGAGATATGAAAATTAACTGCCAACAAAGATGGCAGCTGGCAGCCACACAGCTGAAGTGAGCAGGAGGTTTGCTTGCTCCAGTGATGGAGGAAGCCAAGGTTCCCCGCCTGCCGCTGCCTGCTCTAAGCTCTGAAAGCAACAGCTCCAAGAGCAACAAAGTTTCAATTATAGAAGCTAAACAAACCCCAGATACCTGCTTTCAACCAGCCGAGGCCTCAGAGCTGGGAGCACCAGTGACGGCAACAGAGTTTCAATTATAGAAGGTAAATAAATTCCAGAATAAAAAAAGAAAAAAGAAAAAAAAGAAGAGGCTGGGAGCTTCAGTCCCAGGCCAGCCTGAAAACGGCCCTCAGCCCCTCACCCAGACTGGCCAGGCACCCAAGCAGGACCCCCCACCCTGATCCAGGACACCCTTCAGGGCAAACCAGCCAGCTCCCACCTGTGCACCAGGCCTCTAACCTATATAGTAAAAGGATAATCTGCAAACTGACCCTAACAGCAGAAAGACTGGGAATGACTGGTCACTATGACACACACTGACCACAAGGGGGCAGACGCTCAATGCAGGAGCTGCCCTCTGGTGGTCAGTGCTCTCCCACATGGGGGAGCTCTGCTCATTCACAAGCCAGGCTGATGGCTGCCAGTACAGCGGTGGTGATGGGAGCCTCTCCTGCCTCCTCAGTAGTGCTAAGGATGTCCGACTGCAGCTTAGGTCTGCTCCCTGCTGGCAAGTGGACATCCCCCAAGGGCTGCCAGGCTGCCAGAGGGATGTCTGATTGCCAGCTTAGGCCCAATCCCCCAGGGAGCAGGCCTAAGTCACCAGGTGGTCATCCCCTGAGGGTTCTCAGACTGCGAGAGGGCACAGGCCGGGCTGAGCGGACACCCCTCCCCGAGTGCACAAATTTTTGTGCAACGGGCCTCTAGTTAATAGTATAATAAACATAGGGGAGGGAATACATGTACCATGAGCTTTCTCATCTCTTAAATTCATAGGAGCCACATATGAATTCTGGACTTGTATAGACTAATTCCTATAGACTCATATAGACTAATTCTGGATCATTGAATAAAGTGGTATCCAAAGTATCTAAGGTAATTAAAGTATTACAATGAAATGAGTAGGTTAATTAATTTTTATTCATTTCTTAAATATTTATTGATAATTTTTAAGGACAAGGCTAAACAAGACAGAAACTGAGGCTCTGCTTTCATGGCACCTGCATATCAAGCGGACAGTTGTGTTCATGTTCTGCAAATTGATGATGGCATACAGGTCATCAGAGGTAGGCAAAGGCAGGAGCTACACTTCCAGGGAAGAGGCTGGGGTTTTGGGGCTGGATATAAGCAAAGACCCCAGAGACAGTTCCCAGAGGCTGCAAGGTAGGTGGTACATTCAGTTAGGACTGAAATACTTCAAACTATAATTTGAGGACCCATCATTTTAAGTCATACCACTTTCGTTGACAATAAGAGCTATGACTCCTGGCAGAAGGAAAAGGCTGGTCATAGGGTTTGAATGGGATCTGGAGCCTCACTCTGCTCTCTCAGCTTGTTATCTAAGGCTTTCAAGTGAACACCAACCTGCTTATCTTGCCTCATCTACAAATAGGGGGTCCGAAGAGGGACAACTGGAAAGTGGTTTGAAAACTGCAGTTACTTTAATTTGTGATTACTATAAGCTCAGCAGAGGGTAGGAGTCTTGTATTCAAAAACAATTATGGCAATGGGCATTTAAAACATAAGGAGACAGTTATGTGGAGTGAGATCTGTGTCTGTCTTCTGTTATTTTATAAATGTATTTTTAAAAATTATTTTCAATATATTATTTATTCTATTTTAGATGGAAATGCATAAAGTAGTTAATGGTCAGTAACAATGTTCAAGTAAAGGTACAAGAAATTCCCATTCTCTCAAACCTTGATGTGTAGCATGAATACATAAGGTAGGAAACAACATGGGTAGGAAATAGCATTGCTATTCTCAGCAACCCTTTCAGTGTTTAGTGTATGGTAGATATTTTCTGAATAATTTCAAAAATTTATTCCTAATGGGTTCATAAACTTTGAGTCCTGGCACACTCAACCACAATATGAAATCACTGTGATATAGAAATAGAAACATGTGTATATAAATATAGAGATATAAACAGATAGATGGACATTTAGAGAAAAATTCAGGTTTTGCACCCTGTAAAAATGTTTGGGCCTAAAATTATTATATATGACCAATAACCCAAATATATTTTTTGTTGTGCTTACCCAAAGTACAAAGTTGTTTTTAACACAATGGCACTTTCAAAACAAATCCATGTACACAATCATATAATTTAGTGGTGAGGTTCACAACCATCGATAAATATATGAGCTTATTTTCATAGTTAAAGTTCACATACTTCCATTATAATAAAATATTATTTTAATAAAACACTAAGTTATTTCTAAATGAATGCACTCCTTTGTTGTGCGTGCTAAAAGATGAGTGTGGAAGCACACAGGGTGGAGGAAAATATTAGGAATATAAAGTAGAGATATCAGCACCACTCCATCTGCCAAGTCAGCAGATATTTTCTCCACTGTAAGTTTATTCCAATACTAAATAAATACATTTTTTGGAAAATCTCTAAATCTGAGGATGTTAAAATCAATCTATGTGTATCAACTTGCTGATGAGCTAATTAAATACTGCATTTACATTTTTGTGGGTTTTTTTCCCATTTGATGGCGGGCAATTAGCAATTTTAAGCCTGCTGACTAATTGAAACATTTTCTAAATTATATGGATCTCTGGAGAAGATGCATTCTACTTAACCTTGGCATTTGTTTTAAATTACAGGAATCTACCATATTATATTATCCAAGGTTTAAAAGTCAGCTTTCTTCTCTAATTTGTATCTCAAGGTTTTTATATTCCCACTAGAGGCCCAATGCACAAAATTCGTGCACGGGGGGCGGGGGGGGGGGGAGTCCCCTCAGCCCTCTCCAATCTGGGAACCCTTGGGGGATGTCCGATGGCCGGGATCGGGATCGGGCCTAAACCTGCGGTCGGACATCCCTCTCAAAATCCAGGACCACTGGTTCCTAATTGCTCACCTGCCTCCTGCCTGATCACCCCTAACTGCCCCCCTGCCAGCCTGGTCGCTCCCAACTGCCCCCCCTGCTGGCCTGGTCGCCCCCAACTGCCCCCCCTGCCAGCTGGGTTGCCCCTCACGCCCCCTCCCCCCCACCAGCCTGGTTGCCATCAACTGCATCCCCTGCCGGCCTGGTCGCCCCTCACTGCTCCCCCCCACCCCTCCCCCCCCACAAGCCTGGTCGCCCCACACAGCCTGATGTTCGGTTGTTTGGTCGCCCCTCACTGTCCTCCCTGCCAACCTGGTCACCGCATGCAGCCTGCTGCTCAGTCATTTGGTCGTCCCTCACTAAGCCCCCTGCCGGCCTGGTAGCCCCACACAGCCTGTTCAGTCATCCATTCGGTTGTTTCGGATGTGACAGCCCCTGGATCTTTATATATATAGATTGAAAGCTAATGGATAGAAGAAAAAAAAAAGTATTCTCCTTTACACATTCCAGCTGAAACCAACAATAGTTTTCTGTGTAACTCTACAGTACTTCTTCCAAAGGAGTTCAGAATCCCCTGTAGATGACCAGTCATTCACATTTAACGTGTCTATAAATCAGGGAGGGGACAAGACATCTAAGAATCAAAACTGATGCCATGAAGAGGCTGCATATTGTGAATGTTGGTTCCCTCCCTTAAACTGACTGCTAGAATATCCTTTAAGAAGAATTCTGAGCAGCTGCAGCCTACACTGGTGGTGCCAGCTAGATCCCCTTAGCAGACTGGTGCACTCACCATCTAGTGCAGTACTTCTCTTAATAGTGCACAGCTGTGCCCCTCTTCTAAACATTCCCCTTGGTTAGAAATGCCCAAACAGGGTGGCCTGCAGCTTATGGCTGAATGATGTGAGGTAAAAATGGCCAGCCCCCTTGTCCCAAATTGGGGCAACTCTGTGGTACCATTCATAAGCCAGAATTTTCTGATGGATCAGGCTGAGGCTAAACTTCAGCTGGACCAATATCTTTGCCTAGTCCTATCCTACTCTGCCTTCCTTATTCCTTCATCTCCTCACCTGAGCACCTCTACAATAACCCACCTGCACAAGAACCACCCCCCACCCTCCATCCCCGCCAACTCTGGCTCTGACTTTGTAGAACTTAACCCTAAGCAGAGGTAAGTGAAGGCATGAGCTACACTTACAGGGAAGAACCTGGGGTATTTGAGGTGTGTGTAAGCAAGGACCCCAGATGATTCCCATGACCAAAGTCATTAATATAATTGCTTCCAAGCCCAGTTTACAGGCATGTCACATTGCCAGGACATTAACTCCTCACAGTTGTTTTGTATGCTCGTCAACTGTCCCTGTTTGTCTGTGACTAGAGATTTCCTGGAATGTTAAGACTTTCTGTGTAAAACAAAGTTCTAAACAAACCAGTCCTCCATGCCTCCCCTCTTCCCTTTCTGGTTAACCAAAGCAGGCAAATGTGAATAACTTGTACAAAATCTTAAAACAGCCAAGGAGAGATCCAGGATTTTGATCCAAATGTGCCTGACTCCAAAAATTATACACACCAGTGGCTGCCTAATGCCTAATGCCCTGTATTCTGTTCAGTGTCTTCCTCTTTTATTAAAGTACTACTAGTAAGACTAAAAGGAAATTGCTTGGTTGTTTGATGGATTGATTGATGATTGATAAAGACTAAAAGAGGCAAGTAAAGGATGACATCAAAATGTGGTCCAGATCCAATGGCCTATGTAGCCTGCTCACTAGCTGAATGCCCTATCTGACTTTAGAACATTTTGATCGGTTATTTCTAAGCAAACATTTAATACCTAATGGGAAGACATCATGATCAATAATGACTTTCCAGAGAAGAACCATGTTGATTTTAAATTCACTAATACTGATTTGGGTTTAGTAGAGATGGATAATAAAAAAAGGCAGAATATACTAGTATGCCTAATATGAACTGTGGCGGCTAGGTTTTTCGTTTATTTCTTCTCAGTGAATCCTATAAAACCCACTTATTAAGAAATTGAGGCTGAACAGGCAGAAGTGATGTCAAAGAAATGAAAGCTAGAGAAACTTTTGCAATGTGTTAGGAAGTTACACGAAAGGAAAACGACTCACGGTAAAACACACACTCTGGAAGGTCATGGAAGCAGATGTATCAGACACAGGATAGATGGCTCCTATAGAAAACTTTTTGTAAACAAACACAAAAAAAGCTTAAAACTCCTTAAATGATGGCAACACTGGTACAGAATAATAGTTGAGTATGATATTTGTGTCTGTACTGCTGACTTTATATTATAGCTTTACTGCACACTAAATATGTGAGTCCGGATAATTGATTATCCAATTTCCTCATCTATAAAATGAAATGAGAATAGGACCTACTGCCTAGAACCTATGAAAATGTAATGACAAATAGCATATAAAGCACTTAGCATAGCACTGTGCCTATAGCAATGATGTATACAATGTTAGATCTAATTGTGTGAAGATAAACACATTGATTGCGATTTTGTAATGCAAAGACATATTCAGAGTTCTACTTTGTCTTTAGGATCACCAAAGTACATTGGAATGACATATCATTCATATCTTGTCCTCTGAATAATTACGCACCTTAATTTAGCATTTATCATGAACAGGCTTTACATGGATTTTATTTTTATTTAATCTTAATGATATTTTGATATAGGTGCATTTATTCCCATTTTGCAGGTAAAGAAATAAAGGTACAGTGAATTTTAACAATTTGCCTGAGTTCACAGCCATAGTCTTAGAACCTAAATTGAAAACAAGATTAGCTAGTGTTAAGTCCACACTCCTGACAATGACATTTATCAGGAATAATGTGAGAGGGGTACAGAACGGTGACAACTGTAACTGCAGCTGCCCTTTCCATTTCCAGCTCTTACAGTGCTTCCTAAAGTGCCCTGATTGAAGTGACTGCTAAATGATTGCCCGTAGGCGGATCATGTCAGAGCACAGATAAGGAGAACCTTGGGGCCAACTGAGCAGCCAGCTCCCCTTCTGAAACCTCAGACACAGCCCAGCACCATCAGGAATAGTGCTGCAGCTGCAGGTAGGGCTACAGAAAAATGAGGAAGTCAGGACCCCATCTTTATGGTCCTCAAACATGATGCCATCAATCCATCCAGAGTTGGTCAAAGTCAAAATTCTGACACTTCCAATACTTTGCCTTTCTACTCACTCCACTCCACTCCATTCCATCTCATTCTACTCATTTCATCCCTTTTTGTTCCTTCCCACTCTTTTGCTTATTTAAATTTTCACCCAAGGATATTTTTAATTGATTTTTAGAGAGAGGGGAGAGAAAGAGAGAAATATAGATGTGAGAGAGAAACATCAGTTGGTCCGTTGCCTCCCGCATATTCCCTGAACAGAGATGTAACCTGCAACCTAGGTATATGTGCCATGACCGCAATTGAGCCCACAACCTTTTGGTGCAGGGGCCAATGATCCAATCAGCTGAACTCCAATCAATGAACCAATCAGCTGAACCATCATTTCATTCCATTCCACTCCACATTCCATCCATTCCATCCCTTTCTGCTCCATTTTATTCTCCCATTCCACCCACTCAACTCTACATCAGTCCATTCCATTCCAATCCATCGATTAGTTATCCAAAGGCAGTCTCTGGAAAATAAGCAGTTGCTGCTAGAAAGATGAAAGTAATTTAGTTTTACTCCTGAAAAGCTCTCAGACTGACCAAACTTCATTCAATAGATAGGTTTACAAAGTCAAAAATGAACTCAGTAATTTATAGAATAACTTAAGTTGTGAAATAAAATGCATTATATAATAATTTCAAAATTCCTGGCTCTGAAACCAAATTTGGTCATAGTATTCTTCCTATTACTAGAAGAGTCTACTCAGAAGATTTTATTCTTGGGAACCTTGTGAAGATAAAATAGGAAATTTCCAAGGTATATTTCCAATGAACCATGAAAACTAGAAAGATATGATTTTTCCATACTGGGGAAACTTCAAATTAAGACCAGGGTCTACATACTAAATCAGAATGTGTTTTCCCTCTGAAGGCACTAGATTTTTTTAAAAAAAGAATGGATAATGTTTTTCTATAATCTTTATAATTCCTTTTCTTCAAAGTACCATGACCTCAGCTAGGACAAATAGAGTGCAAACATCATCATTTTATTTATAAGCACTCTAGATTCTATTTTTATGAAATGTCCTGTTTAATTTCTGCAGAGATCTGAAAAAACCCTGGTTTCATTACCTCTGCATTTAAAAAACATACTTCCATATGAATTGACATTAGAAACAAAAATTGCTCAACATTTTATGCTGTTACTTTGGGTGGTGTATAGCAATCTGCAGGTTCCTCACACACTGACCATATTATCTTTCCTTGTGTTCCAGAGTTTTGCAAAGGTAGATCTGTGTATTATATCAATTAGTAGTCCCTGGGTGTTTTCGAATTGTCTATTCCTGGATTCTACTTCATTCCTAAGAACTTGAATCTTTGGAGTCGGTACAACAAAGTCTCCAAACAATCTCCCTCAGTGAAGCTTACCCTCTATCCTTTGAAACACACTGGGACAGCAATTAGGTCCAGTGACTGTGCATGGGCTTTCCTTAACCTGCCTGACAGTGATTCCTGGGCACATCACCCGTTACAGCTGTCACACAAGTTAGGCTCTGTAAGAGCTCAGATGAGGGGATTCATTGTCTCGTGGATGCTTCATTTAACCTCAAAAAGTCAGAAAGAGACAACCAAGCCAGTAGAACACAAATCCTAACTCCCATGTGCCTAGGTGGTGCCTTGCTGAATCCAGGTATTTGAGATTTTACAGGGTAGGCAATATTGTAAATTCACATGCTATACAGATTCTCATGCCAGGAAGGGAAATTGCCATTCAACGTTCTAGAGCTGCATTTGCTAATTCTCTTTTCTTGATATTGTTTTATTTGTCTTTGCATTTTAAGTGACATTTTGGCAAATAACAAGTAACCAAGAGGTGAAAGAGAGGAATACTCTCTACGCATCTATGTTTATATGTATGACCTCACTTATTCTGCGCCCTGAGAAGAGAATATTGCTATCTCTAGATTAAAAATAAAGCAAACAAAACAAAAGGATAAGTAGTTCATTCTAAGTTAACGAATATCAGCCCTATATGTTGAGCCCCTTTACACCTATGCAAAAATCTGAATTTCTTCTGCCACACCATGTTACTTCCATTTCTTGCCCTCCAAGAGTTGTTGTAAGTGTGAGGTCACTATTTCTATGCTGGCTGTCAGTCTCCTCCTGGCTGCTCTCTTCTCCCAGAAGCTCTCCTGCATTCCTTCATACAAGGTCTCTCCATTTTCAAACACATAGTTTCCCTACCTTAAGATCAACTCTGACAAGTAATATAATATATAAAATATAATCTATACTAATGATAACCTAGGTGACGTCACACCCTCACGTCATCATAAGATAGCTATCACAAGATGGCCATAATAAGATGGCTGTCACAAGATGGCCACACACACAGTGGAAGCAGGGCCCGGTGGCTGCTCCACACAGTGAAGCCTGGGGGTGCAGCAGATCTGCACTGTGCAGAAGAGGCCAGTCCCAGCATCTCCACTGTCTCGTATGGAGGAGGCAGGTCGCGGCAGGGGAGGGCAGTTGTGGACGATCAGGCTGGCAGGCAGAAGCAGTTAGGGGCAATCAGGCAAGCAGGCAGGCGAGTGGTTAGGAGCCTGCAGTCCCGGATTGTGAGAGGGATGTCTGACTGCCAGTTTAGATGTTCTGTAGAATCGGGCCTAAACCGGCAATTGGACATCCCCTGAGGGGTCCCAGATTGGAGAGAGTGCAGGCTGGGTTAAGGGACGACCCCCCCCCCCCCCCATGCATGAATTTTGTGCACCGGGCATATAATATAATATAATATAATATAATATAATATAATAATCACAGGAAAAATACCTCATCATATACAAATAATCTACCCACATTCAAAGAGAAAGGGATTATACAAGGTGAAGGTCACTGAATGCCATTCTACCACAGACAGTCTACTGGGGTTATATAATTTCATATTGCATGTGTACTCTTTGTCAAGGGAAAGCAAAGTTAACTGCTCCTCAGGGAGCTTGAACCCTGGCCCATATAAAGCAAAGACATAAAACAAAGAGAGATATAATCCAATAGATCAGCCAACTGAAATAGAGAATGAGACTTGACAAAATAATGAGTATATTATTTTTCTTCTCTTATTTGCTAACATATGCCTTCTAGGAGACATGAAAAATTCTAAAATATTTTGTTTTTCTCAAAAGATTTTAACATCTCCTAATTGGTATGTCATTTCATAATTACAGACTGCTACTAAAGCAGAAGTTTTGAGTCATTCTTAAATCTTCCTTCACTGCTAAGTTGTTTTTATGTTGTGGAATGTCTGAGTCTATAATTAAATTATTGTCTCAAACAAATTAGCCAATCCATGCATACATTAACATATCATTATAAATGTGGAAAACATAGATGCATGCCATAGATTATCAAGCTGGGCAGTACTGCACAGGTCTAGGCTTGCTTTCCTGATAACTGGCCTCAAGTCTGGGGATGGGAAGAAACAGAGAAATTAATTCTAAGAAAAAGGGTAAATTTACCTTTATTTGAAATAAGGGAAACGTGTGGTAGTTGGAAATACTGTCATGCAAATAGTTACTTCAATATTCTTTTCTTTCTCACTATGGGAAAAATATACTTCCTCAGCCCACTGACATATGTCTTGTTTTGGCCAATAGAATGTCCATGAATGCTATGTGAAAAGTAGCCTTAAGTGTATTTATGAGGTTGAACTTGGCTCATATACTGTGTTGATCCACTATGATACAATGAAGCCCCTTCAAACTGAACTCTAGGACACACAAATATGAAGCCGAACCGACAGAACTGGCAGTTCAGCTGAGCTTTCCTGGTAAACCCTGTCTAGATCAGCTGGGCCAGAGTCACCTGCAGACCCGGGAGTTTGAAGATAAACATTTGCTGCTACAAGCCCATTGAGTTTGGCATAGTTTGTTACACAGCATTGTCACTGCAATAGCTGGCTACTATAATGCCTGGAGATACAGTCTTAGGTTTAAATCTGATTATGCTAAGTAGATACATCCTGGCATACCTTGCTTCCAGACTATGGCACTAAAGTGAGTATCATCATAAAGGAAATTGTAATCTTTTTTTACAACTGGGGGAGGGCCTTGCCTTCAATTTGTAAAAAAAAAAACTCAGTGTCTATGAATCACAATAAAGTAAAGCACAGTAAAACAATGTATGCCTGCACTAAAATATATTTATTTATACAGCATATCCTATACATATATGCTGCATTTTTAAATGTCATTTATGTATAATAGCACTCGCATTTGTATATGGGTAGTATTTTCTTAATATATCACATAAAATAGGTGTTTTGGTAGACAGTATCCTGCTAACATTTAAAGAAGCCCTTAAATGATAAAATGCTTTATAATGAAATGTAGCAACAGTGAGCCTAGAAGTGTCATTTCTCCTTGTCGGGCTTTCGGGTACCGTGGTCTCCTGGTTATTCACAATTGTAAAGGGATCTGATAACTCTATAAACAGTCGCATGAAGTAAACTGCTTTTTGAGAAGGCTACAACATTCTAAGTGTATTTATTGCATCTCATCTTATGAGGTTTTATGTTTCATTTTTATAAATATTAGGAAAATAGTTGCAGATTACATCAAGGTCACAACTGTCCTCTTATATCAATGCAGCATCAAGAGAGAAACACCAGGGCAGAAAGAAATTTGTAAAACACTATTGAAATAAATGCAAATGGTTGGAAAAGCTGTCTTCAATTTCAACAGTTGTAAGAGCCCATCCCTGTCTAAAAAGACTTCTGACCATAAGATTTCTTTTCCTCGTCAATGTGAAACAAAAAAGAGTGAGTAGCAACACTACATAATCCAAATGAATACTCAATGCATCTTATATAGACTGCAAAAACGTATACTTTCTTACAAACATTTGTGTTTAACTTAAACAGCTTAAAATTGCTGAGATCATAACAATCAGTTGCTGGGGCAGAGTCAGGGCTTGAAGTTGGACATGAGTAAGTAAACCTTACATATGGCCCTAACAAGCAGTATCAGCACAAACACAGTGACATGACTGAAACTAGGAAACTCTCCCATCTATAATTTATTTCAGTATCTTTATTTTTCTTTACAAAACTCGGTTTTAATTCACATCCTAGGTTCAATATACTTTTTTTTTGTATTTTAATCTAGAACAGGGCTTCTCAACCTCAGCACTACTGACATTTTGGGCTGGATAATTCTTTGTTGTGGGAGGCTGAACTGTTTGTTTAAAGATATTCAGAAGCATCTCTCCCTTCTACCTATTGGGTTCCAGGAGCACCCTCTTCTCTGGAGCTGTGACAACCAACCATGTCTCTATGCCTGGCCAAATGCCCCCTGGGGGCAAAGTCACTCCCACAGAGAACCAATGATCTAGAGAAATGCAATACTATACAATATGCTATTTATTCTAATACTAGATGCTAACCATAAGCACAAAAATAGCCACAATTATATG
This sequence comes from Myotis yumanensis, assembly GCF_028538775.1. NCBI lineage: Eukaryota > Metazoa > Chordata > Mammalia > Chiroptera > Vespertilionidae > Myotis > Myotis yumanensis. The sequence goes on along the minus strand of NW_027223752.1, from coordinate 228,599,629 downwards.
TGTTTATTATTTGTCAGATGCATAATTCATTTTATTCCTCACAAAAGTTAAATGACTTGCGTATTATTATTACCTCTCTATTATTAATGAGAAACTGGAGCATAGAGAAGATAAGTGACTTGCTCAGCCAGTAAGGGGACGCTGGATTTGAGCACAGGGCAGTGGGGCTTATGAGGAGGGAGTCCCAAATCAAATGGTCTGCAGGATGTCAGGATTCCAGCGGGACCTTAGACATATGAACAGTATCCCCTGGGACAGGGGTGGGGAACCTTTTTTTTTCTGCCAAGGACCATTTGGATATTTATCACATCATTCTCGGGCCATACAAAATTATCAACTTAAAAATTAGTCTACTAATCCACTCTATATTTGGTCAAACATTTAATTAACTCGCCCCTAATGCATTGGCAGGCCAGACCAAATGATTTCACAGGCCTTACATGGCCCATGGGCCAGACGTTCCCCACCCCTGCCCCAGGACCCCTCTTTGCTCATCCGTTCAATCTGGGAGCTAAACTAAATGGCCTCAGGGATGCCCCTTCCACTGCTATCCATCTGTGAGTTCTAAATCATAGTCAAATCTATTTGGCTGGATTTATGTCAATAAGGGCAAGGTGACCACGCATCAGATAATGGCCAACTACAGCAGTCCAGTTCCCAATGGCAGCCATCCATCTTCAGGGAATTAGATTCATGTTGTTTTAGTGTATATATTTCCTTAAACCTGACTGGCATGAGTAAATTCTGCGGGGAAGAGATGACCTCACAAAACTGTCTTACAAATTTCTCCACGAATCTCAGCACAAGCTCTTCAAAGTCATGCTCAAATGCAGACAAGGTTAGAGAGGATACACATAACTTTCCCCCTCTGGCAAAGCCAATGGGATAAAGCAGTTAACTGCTGGCCAGATGATCCTAAAAGATTAACTTTAAAGTAAGTGCCAGAAAACTTGATCGGCCGAAGAGGGTTAATTAAATTAATAATGAACACTGGAAGTAGGAGCTAGTATGTTCACCTAAGGTGACTACTGTGACCCCCTCAGCTCATAAAAAATTAGAAGATTCTGGTGAGTGAGAATATGCTAAACTCCATTCCATAACCTCATCGAAAATGTCTCTTTACCAGGTTATCTGTCTCTAGCCTTTCTCCTCTCTCAATGAATCTATCTATTCAGCGACAGCTAAAACCAGCTTTTTGTTTTAGTTACTGCTCATCTCACACAGTTCCTTAAAGCTCATAACCACATTTTGACCATTTAACCTCCCTATCCATAGACATGATCTCAGACATGTATTCTTACAAATCCCAATAGAAAAATAAAGCTGTGCATAGTTCCCTACATGTAGACTACCTTTTCAATAATATAAGATTTTTAGGAGAACTATGTCTAACATTTATTGATTATAATTTTTGAAAGATAAATTTCATAAAAGTATACCATAAACAAAAATTTTTAACAATTTAAATTAAAATACAGTTCTCAATTTTTCTGAGCCTACCAAAGCCAGGAACCTCGCACACTATCTCTAATAGCACAGATTCTTCCCTTTATAACCTTCTACCCACAGAGCCATTGCCACACTTTCAAATGCATTAGAGGCTCACTTATGGTTGCTCACTCATATTCATTTAGTTTTGTAACCCAAGAATATTCTTGAATATTAAAAAAACAGAAAAATGTCATGCAAACATGAGCCATTGTTTTTATCATGTATATGATATATATAGAAATATATATATTTATGAGTAAACTTCTGCATATAAAATATATCCTTTAACTATTATACAATATTGAAAATAAATGGTTTTTAACTTTTAACTCTGAACATTTTTATAAGGGCATGATTATATATGGAAAAACATATCAACACACTTAGATTATTCAAGAGGAATATATTGAATTAGAAGAAAATGTGACTGATGTCTAATTAGAACTCTTTGGTTCTTCCAGCTTTCCTTGATAAATTTTCCCAGATTGAATAATTGTAATTTCTACCTGTACCAAATCCATAGCCAGTCTCATATCTCGCTGCCATTAGGCTACTCACCACTTCCCCTACTGAATTATTAAATGATCTTTGGTGGTGGCCGCGGTTCATAGAAATGCCACAGTCCAATGCATCGGAGTGCTGTCAACTGTTAAGGAAAGACTAAACGTCCTTGACAGCTGATAAAAATTTCATTATCATCCTTTCCTGGGAAAGGATGCAACTCAGCCCAAAGCTGCTAAGTGTGGCGCTTTCAGAGTTCTCAATTTCTCTCTTGGAGAGGGCACACTAGATTTTTTTGACGGGGATTAAATGGCATATACAAGATATGCAGCCTGGCCTGGCACACTCTGGGTCCTTATACTTGTGTCCTTTCATTGGCCCTACCATTTTTTTCCTTACCTCCCTAAATGTTAATTTGGCCTTAAAGAACAGAGTCAGAAGTGCAAAACGAAAGAATGGAAGAAATGCGAGATCTTGAGAGAAGATACCAGTTAAGAGATACTGACTTCAGATACAGTTAAAATATTCAGATACTCCAGGCAAGTTCTTTCCTCAGCTGGGCCTCTGTGTAAAAAGGGTTGAATCCTTTCCAGTTCTATCTGTTCATTGGGTTATTGTGAAGATTAAAAAAATAGGCTAGAGCTAATTTTTAAAGCCCGTATATTACAAAATATAAGTATCCTTATTTTTATAGCTAGGAGGTATGTGATAAAATTATATTAGTAAGTTGTGTGATTAGACTGGATCAATTCAATGTTTGGCTCCCCAGATTCTATTTCCTTGGAGGAATACAAGTTATAATCTTATTATTTAGTGATAACTATTTCAAACTCAAACACCAGATCCTACCATGAAAGTTCTGATTAAGCAAATCAGTAAGGATGTCACTAGATACAATAAATACAGGTAAAGGGCTAATTTGCAAATGAATAAATAAATAAATAAATAAATAAATAAATAAATAAAAGAAATTAGTCTTTTTCCTTTAAAATTAACTTAGGGGATTGAAGTAGTTTTCCTACCTTGCATTAGAGGAAATATATGAAGAATCTAAAAGTTAATCACCTGAAGTGCAGAGTGAAATTTGCTATTTTCTCCTGTTATGACAAAGCATAAGAAATCCTGACCGAGAGAATATTTCTTGCCCATACTCTTGATCAGAAATAATTGCAGACTTTGAAAGTCTCCAGGACTGAGAGTACTTTTTATTTTTAAAGGGAGTAGAGATTGAGAAGGATGTGCAGTACAGAGTGTTATCTGTACTTGGCGTAGCAAAGCATATTTTTAAATACCTGGTTTTATAGGCTTCCCTTGGCAGACTGACCTTTCTTTAGAGGAGCTTATCTTGCTGTGGAGTGCTATTCCCAGGTCCCCTCGGGTTCACTGAGCTATGAAGAAGCAGAGTCGGAAAATAAAGGGGACAAATATACAAGCAACATAAAGTTTCTGCTAAGTTAGAAGAACCACTGGGACTGCAAACGTGGTTTTACAACTTCCTAGTTCACATCCTACTCAGCTGTTCTCAGAAAAGGACCCATGGAGAAGTTCAGCCTCCTGGGGACAGAAGGGAAAAATAAAATCTTTCCTATAAGGGTCAGAGATGGAAAAGGTCAGCTAATGCAGTATAGTTGCAGAATTCTAAGAAAAAACACCACCATGCTCAAAACAGGAGACTTAAAAGAGTTGGAGTAGCTTGTTAAGCCCAGTTGTGCATAGTCTGAAAGTGATTTACTGTGGGAAGGTCAGGAACTTTCAAGGTAACCACAGTGGGCTTCAACATGCCACCCACCTCACCCCAGCTTTGTGTTCAATTCCATTTTCATATCTATAAAGTGAACCCACAGATAGCTACTTTATAGAGTGTTAAGAGGATTGAATAATGTGTAAAAAATACCTACTTCGGTATTCGAATGGCTTACACCCCTGGTGGAGGTTTCTTTCTTCCCCTAATATGAGTGCCAATGCTAGAAGGCACAGTTCTCCAAGGGGCACCGAGAATGAGCCGGGCCTCACCAGTCCGGCGGCCTCCCACCCGAGACCCATATCCTGCTTGGGCTCTCGGGGCATGTCACTGAGACTTTTCTGAGCTTCAATTTAGTCACTGTGAAATTGGGTCATAATAATCCACCATCTCCTGTGGTTGTTAGGAGCATTAAAGGAGAAAATGAAAGCAATTTTCTTTGTGTGTTAATATTAGCCCCATTATCATCATTAGTATAAGACAAGAGAGTCAAGAAATCCATCTTCTCCCATTCCCTCCTCTTACAAAGACACTCATTATTAGATTTAGGGCCCACCCTAAGTCCAGGACGATTTTATCCCAAGACCCTAACTTAATTAGATCTGCAAAGACCCCTTTTTCCAAATAAGGCCACATTCAACAGTTCCCTGGGGTTAGGAAAGGGTCTATCTTTGGGGGGATCACAATTCAACCTACCACAGGGAGTCAGATGTTAAGAATATAAATTGACATATTATGCAATGGCAAGTAGTGATGATGCTCTAAAGACTAAGGGTAGGGGGAGTTAACGATGAATGGGGATGCCTTTTGGAGAGACCAGTCAGTACAGGTCTTCTGAAGGTGACATGTGAGCCAATAAAGGAATGACACCATGAGAGAGTAAGGCATGCCAATAATTGAGGGAGCCACAAATGCAAAGACCTGAAACAGGAAAATCAAGAGAAGTCGGGGTGCCTGGAAACACCATGAGGGTGCAGGGTGAATGCAGGAAAGACATGAGGGAGTTGTTATGGATTGAATGTCTGTGTCCCCTCAAAATTCATATGTTGAAATCCTAACCCCCAAAGTAGTAGGGGTGGGACTTTGGAAGGTAATCAGGTCATGAAGATGGAGCCTTCAGGAATGGGCCTATTGTCCCCAGAAGAACAGACATGAGCGAGCCTCCTCCCTGTCCCTGCTCTCAGCATTGGCAGGACACAGTGAGAAGCTCATCTGCAACCCAGCAGAGGAGCCCACCAGAACCCGCATTGCTGGCACCTGGAGCTGAGACTTCCAGAACTATGGGAAATGCACTTCTGTCATTTCTAAGTCCCCAGACTATGGTATTTGGGACAGCAGCCTGAGCAAAGATGGGACTGAATGGACATGGGGGCCGGGGGTGGGGGGGAGGGAGTGTGTGTTGAATTTTATTCTTCATTTGATGAGAAGCCAAGGCAAGCAGAGTTGTCTGCACCTTTAAGGAGGACACTTTATTTTAAACCAAACCCTAAACACATATTCTTTTCTCACATAATTAGCTCTAATAATGTGACACAGCTCCAGGAGCAGTGCTTTGCCCATATTAGAAATAAACTCAGCTTTTCCTACCATTTCTGTTCATCACCTTGTGCTCCACTGAACACATCATGCATCTGCATAAATGATTCCTTCTGCCTGCATGCCTTCCCTGTGTGGCTCCTTCCTCTGCTGGCCTCTGTCCCCTGTTTGTGTCACCTCCTAGAAAAGGCCACTCTCCCTTCCTCCCTCCATACTCCTGGGTACCTATTGCCCTGAGCACATGCTGCCCTGCACTGCCACCGTCTGTGTATAATCCTGCCTCCCCCACTCCACTGCAGTCTTCTACGGTCACATCTACATCTTTTCATCTTTGTAATCCCATAAACTAGCCCAGTGCATGAAAAGAGTCGAATAACTGTTAAGTGTGTGAGTGAATCTTGGCCTCATTCAGCTTGATTTTGCCTGGGTTTATTGATCCCATCCCACTACTTCATGAGACATAGACTCTCTTCTGGTATTCAGTGAATCTGTGGAAGGTAAGTGCCAGGTCACACTCTAAACCAGTGGTCGCCAACCGGTGGTCCGGGGTGGTCCATGAGGTCCGAAAGGTTGGCGACCGCTGCCCTAAACATTTTTCTTACAGTTTATTAGAATCATCTTCAAGTACTGGCCTATTGCTCTTGGTTTGCAAATTCCCCAAGAAGCAGATGAGTGGCAGCTCTTTTCCCTATAGTGAGTTTGGGATAACTGGGGCAATGGGAGCTGCATTAACCTGTCAGGGGCCACTCACCAATCCCAAGGAGCCAAAACTGTGACTCAAATGGTTGTTTTCTTCTGGCCCTGCCATGCACTGAGATCACAGAGCCATGCTGTATTTGTAAAGCACCTGAGTTCTGCAAAATCAATAAAATCTGTGAACCACAACACAACACAGCGCACACACACACACACACACACACACACACACGCAGAAAAGAGACTGTCTCCTTTAATCCTTTAATTATGGCAGCATAAATGGACCCAACCACTGTGGCCTTCAGGGATACTGCCAGGACAATGGGGTGTGGGGAACCATTTAATTTTTTTGTATAAAATTCTCCTCATTGGACTTTCTCTAATGGAAAACCCAAAGCTGAATATGTGTCATTGTGTTAAAGCCTTACGATTGTGTGTGGAAAGAACATACACCAAAAAGGATACCTGACCATTTCAGACAACATATTCAAGTATTGGTGGGAATAGGAAACATTTCAGGTGGACTTCTTTTAAGTAAATACTGAATATGTCCAGTGAGCTCAAGAATCTAAACAGAGGGGCCTCTAATACACATCTAGACAAAAATAGGATCGCTGTGACCAATGTCCCGGGTAGTTCCCACGGTTGTCAGAGTTCATATCTCAACTCCAGATCCAGGTCCAGCTAGCTGGTCTATGGGAGGCTGGGAGGATGCTGAGGCAGGTGTGTTGTGGACACAGCTGCATGCTGTAAAAATGCATGCTCAATGAATCCTGGAATAATTTTTCAGACCCCAAATACTGAGAGGAAAGTGTCTTCTGGCTTGCTGTGTCTCAATGTACTATCGAGGTAAATGAATTTTGCTTGGTTAGTTTCTAAAGGCAATGATTTTTGTAAAGGGATGAGGTATAAAAATGGACTTGAGAGCATGAGAAAATCTTATAGATCATTGACACTAAAGTTGGAGAAACTTAAAAAAATGACTATAAGGATATTGATATGATGGCAATATTTTTTTTACTTAGTTCTTTCATTATTTGAAGTGTTTTGTCAGTAAGTATTTAGGGACATGGCTCAGCTATCACTATATCTAATTCATGGGTCAGCACAATCTAGCCTGTAGGAGTGAAATGACTTGCACCAGTTCTCACAGCTCTGGGTATTACATATAAGACATGGAAATGGACTCAAGACTCTTGTCTACTGTTCACATGGGAATAAAAAGTTAAATCTCCTGAGATTGGTTAGCATCCCCAAGAATGGGATGGTGTGTTTTCTTTCTTCCAGGCTATTTCAGAAATTGTTTGCCATAACTGTTTTTTCAAAGTGCCAGTTACCTTGAAATAACTCTAAAGGACAGTTCATTGCCAAGGGTCTTCTATGGAACACTAATTTCAAAATACATCAGCAGACATCCTATATAATAAAAGGCTAATATGCAAATTGACCGAACAGCAGAATGACCAGTCGCATGACACTCACTGACCACCAGGGGGCAGATGCTCAATGCAGGAGCTGTCCCATGGTGGTCAGTGTGCTCCCACAGGGGGAGCGCTGCTCAGCCAGAAGCTGGGCTCATGGCTCGCTAGAGCAGCAGCAGTGGTGGGAGCCTCTCCCACCTTCGTGGCTGAGGATGTTCAACTTATGGCTTAGTCGGACATCCCCTGAGGGCTCCCAGACTGCAAGAGGGTGCAGTCTGGGCTGAGGGACCTCACCCTCTGAGTGCACAAATTTCATGCACCAGGCCTCTAGTTACTTAAAACAATCCAAACAAGTTGTCAAGGAAAATGCTGGGTTAAGGTTTGTGAAACATTTCTTTACTGTAGTGCTTACTGCCACCTTAAATAAAAATATGCAGCCCTGTCCTGTGTGGTTCAGTTGGTTGAATGTCTTCCTGTGTACTAAGGTTGTTGGTTTGATTCCTGGTCAGGGCACATGCCTGGGTTGCAGGCTTGTCCCCAGTAGGGTGCATAAAGGAGGCAGCCGAGAGACAGAGAACTATATTAAAATATAAAAATGTGCATCTCATCATCTTCTAGTAGTGGGTAGAGTATATAGGAGTTCCTGAATATGTTGGTAATGGGACTGTTTTTATTATTTTTCACCTAGATAAATATTTAGAAAAGCTTTTGCCAATGGAAATCTTAGTGCTCTATAGTAATGGACCTTCCTAGATTAAATATACACTCCGGTTAAGGTACACACAGTAAATTATATTGTGACAACACCTTTGTAATTATCTCAGCTAGTTTCACCATGGATATGACCACAATCAGTGTTTCACACTCATTAAGATGACAGGAAAGCTCAAAAGAGTAAAATACTGTATTGGGAAAAAATAGAAATTATAATGAAAATCGCCTCCAAATATATTTATTCTTTAACATGGTTATAGAATAATATCCTATATAAAGATAAAACTTATGACTCCAGTAATATTCCAGTGGCGATTTTATGAAAATCTCTCCTATTTTGAGCTCTCTGATAATCAGTGTTTTTGCAGAGAACACTGTGTCCTGCAGCCATGGTATGGAGAGTAGGGGACAGGTTGGAAGGGAACTCAATCCACCTCTCAGATCCCATCAGCACTGCTCTTTGGTTCCTAAAGCCACTTGGCAGTGTTGTAGGGACACCTTGAGATAGTGGAACATTATAGGCACCTTTATTCTATTTTCCAATTTTGAATCCAAAGTCAGAGGTTTGCCCAGTGACATAAATTGACACATTCAGGCCATAGTGAGTCTAGTTTCCTTCTCCTGGGGATGTCATGTACAGCATAGTATATATAGTTAACACTCCTGTGTTGTGCTTGAAAGTTGCTAAGACAGTCTTCAAAGTTCTCAACATAAGAAAGAAAGAACTGTATAACTTTATGAGGGATGGACATTAACTGAGCTTATGGTGGCAATCATTTTGCATTGTACACTTATGTCAAATCATGTTGTACACCTTAAACTAATATAATGTTATATGTCAATTATCTATACTAATAATAGTGAAATATGCAAATTCCAGCCGGGATGCCACACAGTAACAGTAACAACTGAACAGCAAGCTGCGTGGGGCGACAAGGCTGGCAGGGGGGTTAGTGAGGGACGACTAAATGACTGAACAGCAGGCTGTGTGGGGCAACCAGGCCAGCAGGGGGGAAGTTAGGGGCAATCAGTCAGGTATGCATGTGAGCAGTTAGGAGCCAGCGGTTCAGGATTGTAAGTGGGATGTCCTCAGGATCGGGCCTAAACTGGCAGTCGGACATCCCCCAGGGGGTCCCGAATTGAAGACAGTGCAGGCTGGGCTGAGGGAGACCCCCCCCCCCCCGCCCCGGTGCACAAATTTCATGCACCGGGCCTCTAGTATCTCAATAAAATGGGGCTGGGAGGGAAAAATAAGTTATTTGGGAAGAAGTGGGGATTCTATTATCAGAGGTGGTCAGGGGTGGACCAGCAATGGAGAAATGCACACAGGACTTAGGAATGAGGGGAAAGAGTGCTAATGCTAATGCTGAGTTGCTGGCTGAGAGTCTGACTAGAAGCCCCCAATGAGGGGGAGGTGTTTCTGATGCTTTCTTATTTTAAAAGGTAGCTAGAGAGGCATGTTTGGGCCAACAGTGTCTGCAGCTAGAAACTGCTCTTAAACCAGAGTGCACTGCATCCAAGGGCTGGGCTACAAATGAGTTTTACTGTGGACATGTGCGGGCAGTGTGTGCCTGTTACCTGAAATAAGATGCAGTCTGCATTTTCCAGGGTTTAAATTTACCAAAGTTATGCAAACCACACCTTGCTAGCTTCTATAAAAAATTCTGTCTTACCATGTGGCATTAGAAAGATATAGCTAGGTACAAAGACTAAGTATATCAACAACATATAATTAGCTACCACAATCAAAAGCAAAAAAAGAAAAAAAAATGTGATCTCTTGGCTGCTTAGAGCCATGCCATTATAATAAATTAATAAGAACGTGAAGCAAACATTATATCGATCAGCAAAAAGAAGCGGTATTTGAGGGATATAAGCAGTTCTCACTTGGCCATTTACTCTTCGATGGTGTGACTTCCTAAACCTTTGTCATTTCTGTACAATGTATTTTATTGCGTCAATAAAATTACTTTGAACCCACGTGCATAAGAGGGTCTTTCTCTAAAGACTTTTTAAACTGTTGCTTGAGATTATGGGCTTGGGTATCAGGAGGACTTTAATTTACATCTAAGCTCTGCCATCTGCTTTGAGCAAGACAATCACATTTTCTAAGCCTCTGTTTTCTCATCCGTAAAAAGCGGGGATAATAAAAGCTACTTAAATAGGTCTATTTATGGGTAAATGTGATGAATATAAAGCTTTAGGACAGGATGTAGTACATAACCATCAGCAAATAAATGGTGAAAAATAATCATAATAATCACTCACTTTTTAGGGTGATAGAAGGGAACTCAAAATGCATTTAATACAAATCTTTCACAATTCGAATAAAGACTTTGAATTGCTTAGTTCTAAGCAGTTTCAAAGTACTTTCTAAAATTTATTTGACCATGTATTACAGACCCACCATTTGTCAAGCTCTGAGCAAGCAACTGCAATTCAAAGCAGTAACATTCTCTGTGAATGTATATATGCTACTTATTCAAACCCAGATATGTTCAAGAAAGCACCTATCACAGTTGCCACTTGACTTCAGGGTGTATAGTGGGAAACAACACAGGGTGTGTCCTGTGACTTGATGGAGGTCTCACTAAGGTTGATGGGAGAACAGAAGGAACAATGACTTGGTCGTGAAAGTCACTTCACAGAAAAGGTGGTGACTTGTTGGGTCTTGAAGGAAGAGATGGAGCAGGTGGATGTGTCCTTCGAGGTAGGCAGAGGGAACATAAGCACCATGTCACCAATGAGAAAACCAAGAGGGTGTTGTGCTGAGTGAAACAAGTCAGACAGAGAAAGACAAATGCCAGATGATTTCACTTATATGCAGAATCTAAACAATAAAACAAACAAACAAACAAAACAGAAACAAATTCATAGATACAGAGCTACAGAGAACCTTTTGATGGTTGCCAGATGGGAGAGAGACTAGGGCGGGGGGAGGGGGGGGATGAATGAAAAAGGGAAATAAATTAAGAAATAAAAATTGGTACTTACAGAATAGTCAAGGGGATGTAAAGTATAGCATAAAGAATATAGGCAATAATATTGTGATAACTGTGTATGGTGTCAAATGGGTACTAGATTTATTATGGTGATCACTTCCTAAATTACAGAAATATTGTACACTTAAAACTAACATAATATTGTATGTTGACTCTAATTGAAAAATAAAAATAATTGTTTAAAAGATAGTTCTATCACACCTTAAAAAAAGAGAGAGAGAGAGAAAATCAAGAACTGAAGAAATATATCAATTGTTCCTAGTCCCATAGCATATTAGGGGCAGAGTTAGAAATAATATCAGGTCCCATGAGCCAGCTCTACTAATACTTCTATTCTTTAAGTTCCAGTATGTTTCTCATTATTCCAAACAAATAATATCTAAGTTTGCAGAAAGAAATACTTTCAGAAGTTTAGTTCCCCTGGGGATAACATTTTACTAATTTTTTTTTGTCATGGAATTTGTTTTCTCTTGCTTGATTTAAGCCTTTACTTGCTATATTTCATTTTACTTTGACCTTTCCCTTTTTTTTATCTCCTTTGAGCATATTTTATTCTCTCTTTATAGACAGCAATTTATTCCCCCACCCCAGGAACTAATTTATGCATGTTTTAAAATATGCAAATAATGTAAATGTAAATAGGCCCCCAATGATACTTTATGGGATTCTAAATTGAAACTTGTTTCAGTTGGTGTTGCCTGATGCACAACGTCTTGACCTTCAGGTCATATCCCACTGGGCTACTCTAACTTAAAATGAACTCTGCATCTGCTAATCAGATTATTGGATCTTCATGTTTACCATAACTCTGATTAAAGGCCCTTACAGCAAATGGACTATGGCTGTTTCTGCAACTGAGCCTTATTAAAATTTAAAGTGTATCCATAAATACGTAAGTGCCTATTATAGATCAAAGTTCTGAAACTTAAATATTCACAAATACAGCTCATTTTACAAAACCACAGATTCAAAATTCCTGAGAGCCAAGGAACCTTACTAGTTAGTACCAAATAGCCTTAGTTATTTCTGCAGTGAGTATACTGTGCTCCTGTGAAGGAACTTCTTTTGTAGCCTGAGAACACATTTGATTTTATATGGGGAATTCAGGAATATAGCTTCCATTCATGGAACACTGTTGTTAGGTTAATGTCTAAACAATGGTAAGGGCTTATGTAATATTATAGTATTTAATGCATCAGCTAGGGAACCATTGGGGGCTTACTGATTAACGTGATTCTGGCCCTTTGAAGAGGTTAATAAATTGGGGCATTTTTCTTATTATGATTGTTCACAGAGTTTAGAAAGCTGTAATTCTATAACACTCCGGGAAGGTTTAGATTGATGCCTCCAGATACTAAATAGTCTAGACTACATGATTCAGAGAGCAAAATCAATGCCACAAAAAATGAAAACAAGTGATATGATTAGAACTACATTTTGATTTGTTGATTTGTGTTGGAAGCATTTTTTTTTTTTTTTTGGTATTAAAGTTGCTGGTCTATTAAATCCCATGGGGAAAAATAATGGAACTCATTACATGGAGTGTTCCACTTTGCCATATCTGGAGTCTGAATTGCACACTTATTAGTTATATGCACTGAAGCAAGTTGAGGAAACACAGGTTTGTAATAAAATAACCTTTCCCATCAGGGGAGTTTCAATATCCTCAGGACCTTTTGGAAGTAGTAGTGGGTGTACAAAGAACAGTGAAGTGTCTGTTTGCCACCCACTGTCCAAAGTGGACAATAAGCACTAGAAAAATATAGTTTTTGTTTCAGCATCCTTTCCTGATAGGAAGGAAAGGAAGACGGAGTTAATAGGATAATCCATTAAAGACTAAAAATAAAGGGCAAAGAACCACAATTTTCTTAGACAACGTAGAGACAGGAAAGTCTGTTTAATCATTTCCTGAGACCAAAGACTAAATTGAAATTCAGAAATTTGTTTAATCTCCTCCTACCCCCCAAAAAAACTGATGTCACAAACAACTCACAGGACATGTCATTTTAATTTTGATCATTTACACTCTGATGAACAGCAACTGTTCTTCTGGTTTCCTCGTTTTGGGGAGTGAGCCAGTTTGAAGCACATATTGTCTTCCATCAGAAACACCAGGCCAAATATGTTAAAATAGCAAATGTTAACGCAGTTTTATCATTTACTATCATTACTAAGGAAAGGATTATAATAGATGCCATTAATTGAGCATTTACTATGTTCCAGGAGAGGTATGAAGTATTTTACACATTATGTCATTAATCCTGAACATTGGCCTACCTCAAATCACTGCTTTTATTACGGAACCCATTCTTGCTTTCTGACTTATCACATGGCCCTCCGCACTGTTCATTAGGGAACCATCCCTTGACTGGAAGAGTGATCATATGACCCCGGCTGGTTAATGAGAACTCTATGACAATAATTAGTTTAGGAGTGAACATGCAATTACAGCCTGGCCAGCGTGATAGAATCCTGGGATTTTCCTGAAACTATTCAATCAGGTGAAAATTCCTCTCATCATCTACTGTGGACATACAACTAAAAATATTTTCCTTTCTTTCTATATCCCTATATGCCCTTTTCTACCCTTCTTGATAACATTAGTAGCCAGCTCATTCACCATAAAAACAACTGTGGAGGAGTCACTTTTGTATGTAAAGGAAATAAACTGAGGCTTTAATATACTTAGTTTAAAAAGTGGCTGAGCCCTGGAGTATAAGACTGTCAAAGTATTATTGAAGCATATCAGCAATTTTGGAGGAGTAAGAATGAATGATTAGAGTTTAAGTGGTTGTCGTTAACATTTAATTAAGAGGTGGATAAGCCATTTACCACTGATATTAAAGAGCCATTACTGGCATGAATGTATATGCACATTGTATCTGAATGGCTCCTCCAGCTCTCTTTGGATAGTTTGTAGAAATCCCTTCTAACTAAAGTGCTCATTGTTTACCTCCAGTAAACATTCATGCTTAAATTCTTCCAATCAAATGAAATGGAGTATTTGAAGATTTAATAATGACTTCACTTTTAATATCAATACCAAATAATAAAATTATGTTTATTATGTATCAAATATAACCAACACAAAGAGAAAGTAAAAATCATGTTGTGAAGTTTATATTTTACATAAAGCCAACAATATCAACCCCCTGCTTAATCAGTAATGTGTTTTAAAATTTGAGAATATATGCACATTCAGATAAGATTATATCAACAAATTTCAGGTTTTAACTCAGCATGAAAAACTGTTTTGGTCTAAAAATCATTCAGGCTCAAGATACCAAAATGAACAAAAATACTTTCACATTTATATTCCACCTCTCAACACACGCAAATACACGGAACCCAAAATATCTTTTGCAATTATTTTAATTACTGTTACCTTTGATTTATCTAACAAGGGTAGTGCATTTGAAATTGTAATTCCTCATTAATGTCAGCTAGACTTTACTGGATTTTAAAACCTTACTTCTTTGTTGGTCTGTCTGATATTTGATCCAATGAATAGAGATACATAACCAGTTTTCACCTCAAAGGATCAGTTTTTGTAGAGTCATGATTTTTTAATGCTAATGTTTATTATATATACTTAAATATAGATGCATTTTCCCACAAGTATATTAGTATATATTGGTAGAGAAATCAATTTATTGAACATTGATGAAAACAAGAGATGACTTCCGTAACTTAATGCTTTGTACTTTTATGTGTTTAAATTATTTCTCCAGTTAGGACAAATAGAATAGTGGAATGTGCATGGGAAAGAGAAACTGGGAAATCTCATTTTTATTTAAGGTCTGTAGATACCTTGCTGTATAAATTGAGAATGCTTTTACTTACATTTCAGATCTCCCCACAGTTACTATAAGAATCAATTGGGATAATAAATATAAACGATAATGAAAACTACAAAATGTTAAATTAAGGATGGCCTTGTCCATCAGTTACTACAGAGAAGAGGAAAGATGATTTTGACTAGAAGAGAGGGATAAGAAGAGAGGAACAAAGTGACACTGCTTGAAATGGGTCTTGGGAAATACTGGACCAGGATCTCAGATGAGAGGACGTGGCAGGTGAGGAAGAGCTCATGAATTTAAAGGGACAGGATTATGTATGGCCTGTTTTGATTACACAACATTTATGTCATCTCTTTAGTCAACTTAGGAGATCACCTAAAGCTTTTGAAAAATGAGTAAGAAGGGAAGGAGATAAATCAGAAATAGAATAATCAAATACCCTTTAGTATATCTAGGATATTAAACTGTTTCTTTATCTAGTTCCTCAATTTTGCAATATAAATGTATTTGTCATTTTATTCATTTATAGATTAAAAACTAAAAAGTACATCAAGGATTACCTGAATCCAAAACCATGCCTCGCCACTACATCCTACCCTCATTATACTCTTTTGCAAGAAGATTGTGGTTCATTTAATTTTCATGTCTTAAAACATTTTTACATGGGTGATTTATGTGGCCAGGTTATGAGGCAGAGATGAGGGTCTTGGTCCTAAATGAGAAGTAGCAAGCTGAGCAGAGTGAATTCCCCAGGAGACTATTAAGAAAGCAGGGCTCAGAAATGAGGACTTACCCCTCCATGATCTATTCCTCAGAAGACTTAATATTTAACTTAGATGGAAAAATACTGGCATCTTGGAGGAAGAGGAGCATATGACTCCCCTTCCATGTCCCCCTAGAATCATAGGTATTGGGGGAGTCCTCCATCTGTTCTTCTCACTCAGGTTCCTGCTCTTTTCCACAATTGGTATCAGAGTGTATTCATAAAGAGCATGAGTTTTAATTCTGACAAATGTAGAGGCAAGTCATATTCTACTTACTGGCTGTGTGACCTGAGGCATGTCATATAAAATGGAGATGAAAAACAACATGGAATAGTTTAGAGCTTTCATAAATATGGATATGTGAACTGCTTATCCTTGAACCTGGCATATAAGTCCTCCAAAATGGCAACTATGTGTGTGACATGGCTCTTCATGTTTCACATCCATACCAGTATCATTTATAATAATAAAAGGGTAATATGCTAATTAGACCGGATGTCTTCTGGAAATCATTCTGGACGTCCTTTCTGATGAAGCTGGAGCTGGAGAGAAGCCAACCAGGGTCCCAGGTGCCTGTGGGCGGCCCAGAAGAAGCCAGCCCGGGTCCTGGGTGCCTGCAGATGGCTTGGGGGAAGCCAGCCCAGGTCCCAGGTACCTGCTAGCAGCTGGAGAAGGGAAGCCCAGGTCCTAGGTGCTGAAGGGAAGCTGGTGCCAGCAACCAGGGGAAAGAAGGCCTACTCTTGCATGAATTTTTATGCATTGGGCCTCTAGCATATATATAAAAGCCTAAATGACTGGTAACTATGACACACACTGACCACCAGGGGCAGGTGCTCAATGCAGGAGCTTCCCCATGGTGGTCAGTGCGCTCCCACAGCCAACCTCCTGTGCTGGCTAACCTCCCGAGGTCCCTCCCCTCAGCCTGTAGTCCCTGATCAGCTCTGATCACCAGCCAGGCTGAGGAACCCCACCATGCATGAATTCATTCACCAGGCTTCTAGTTTCTTATAATATGCACCTACTGCACTGATTTGTATAACATTAACATTCATTATGGCTTCATAGTTATTCAGTAGTCATTTATAGAGTACCTATGTATTAGGTACTGTATTGGGTACTGGAGAGGAGAAAGGACATAAAAAGATAAGTAAGATAAAGTTCCTACCCTTTCACAGGATAGTCAGGAGTGGACATAACTCTAAAGAAAGTATTGGATACAAAACGGGATAAGAACATGAGGAAGACTTGTGACAAACTCTGAGCAAATTAATGAAAGCTTCAAAAAGGAGTGACATGCCAAGTGAATCTGGATATCCAAGTAATATTTCTCTACCAGCTAGCACAAAGGGGTCAGGATGCTCTAGTTAGAGAATAGTACTTAATAAGCAAGGATATAGTAGCAAGCACATAATTTTAAGGACATTAAAAGACATTAGGAATCATTGAAGCAGCAGTCACATGGAAGGAAGAGTAAAGATATGAGAAGATAGATATAGTCAATATCTGGGCTGGGAGAGGCCTCTTGTTCCACAATATATAGGCTGGTGTAGGGAGAAAGAAGGAATAAGAATTATTTTTTAAGTTAATGTTGGCAACGGTGTGAAGGATGGATTGGTCTGAGGATAGTCTGGCAGCAAAGAGACCAGTTAGGACTCCAATGCCATAGTCTCTGGACAAAAGATGATGGATGTATTGATCCAAGACAGTGGCAGTAAGGAGAAAAAAGGAAAAAAAAAAACTAAGAGACATTTGGGAATAGAATCAATATGTGGTGGGGACTGGATATGAGACAAGTAAAGAAACAAATGTTAACATTTCTAGTCTTAGAAAGGGGGCATATGATGAAATATGGATGGAAACAAGAAATATAAAGAGGAGCTGTAACTCTGTCATTATTTGGAGTAGATTAGCCTTCTTTCTACCTTTTTCTGGCCCCTAATCCAGTGGATAGTAGTTAAAAGTCCTATATAATAAAAGGGTAATATGAAAATTGACCCTAAGTGTGGAAGGACCAGAAACTGCCAGTTGGTATGATGTGCACTGACCACCAGGGGGCAGATGCTCAATGCAGGAGCTGCCCCCTGGTGGTCAGAATGCTTCCACAGAGGGAGTGCCACTCAGCCAGAAGCTAGCTAATGGCTGACCAGTGCAGTAGTGGAGGCAGGAGCCTCTCCCTCCTCCGCAGCAGTGCTAAGGATGTCTGACTAATGGCTTAGGCCCGCTCCCTGGGCTGCCAGAGGGATGTCTGACTGCCAGCTTAGGCCTGATGCCCCCAGGGAGTGGGCCTAAGTTGGCAGGTGGACATCTCCTGAGGGGTCCCACCTCAGGAGGGTGCAGGCCAGGCTGAGGGATACCCCCTGAGTGCACAAATTTTTGTTCACCAGGCCTCTAGTATATAAAGAGAAACTACATTTTTGTTATAAATTTCTTAAATACAAATTATGCCTGTCTAACTGAAACTCATAGAAATCAAAGTCATGTTAGAATTTAATAATGTTTCACAATTAAATATGTGATAGCTCTTACTATTCAGAAACACATTTAACTAGCCATCCAATTATACTGGTATTAAGCCATGTTTAGCAAGATATGTATAATATAACTTGTGAAATAATTATCTTGAATACTTTTTTTTTGCTAATCCTCCAAATAAACCAGAGAGCTGGATAAGTAGACTGAAATACCCTATTTTTAGGTGGATTAAGAGATTTAGGTCTGCTTAGAAAACAGGCATATATTGGTTGCTGGGGGAGAATCAGATTTTCTGACTGAAACATCAAGGAATCCACAAATACAGCCTTACAGACACATAGAGCATGAAGAAAAATTCAAAAGATAATGCATCAAATTATTTCCATATAATGATAGATTTGCACAAATCAATAAGGAACTGCCAGGCTCAACTCTAACTATTTCCTTAATACCATGAGGACTATCAGTATAGAAAACTGCCGTTTCCTATTATAACTTTTAGAAATAAAATTTTAAAAATTCAATTATGGATAACAAACACGTATTAATGATCTCCTATAGTCACCATGACAGTAGAAGCTAGTTACTTACCCAAAATATCTATTCTTCCTTCCACTTTAAGAACGGAACTCTGATTTTATTAAGATTAGCAAGGTGCCCAATCTTTTTCCTATTTTCTAATGAAACTATGCATGACCAATGAAATATAAATGAAAGTCATTGGACATCTGCAGAGGGGTTTTGACCTATGTGGAAGGGGAGCCCTTTTTCCCTTCCACTATTCCTATTTCCTTTACTGAATAGTATCTTTAAGGGTCAAAACTCAGGAATAGAAATATGCATTAATCCTTGTAGAGCAAAAAGAAAGGAGCTCTATATCACCTTGATTCAGCCTACTGCTGATCTTCATATATGTGATACAAATATAACACTAATTTATATAAGCTAATGTTATTTTCTGATGTGTACAACCAAGCCTTACTAATATGTAGTATAGATAGCCACGTGCTTAGAGCTAGGGAAGGCAGAGATATAAAAAACATATGATATAGGAGACCATAGGATAAAGGATGTATTCCTATTACACAAACCTCAATAGTCTCATATAAACTGAAAATGGATGAGGAAAGAAGTTACATTTGCACTCATGACAATGTTGAGTATATGAGAAATGAGCACCTGATCACATAAACCGGAGTGGTTAGTCATGGGGTATCTTAAAGCCCTATTTTATTTTAAGAACCTGTGTGGAAGAAAGATATGATCCTTACTTCTAAGCAGTTTATAGGCTAGAGGGGAGGGCAAATGAATACTTGAGAATAAACAACATGTATTATGGCCACAAGAAGGGGTGATATGCAGCTTTCAAGTCAATAAATGCTCTCCCATGATGAAATGCCCTGGGGAGAAAGATGTGAATGAGAAACAATATTATAGTAATTTGATACCCAGGTACATAGGAGGAGGAGACACATTATTCAAATGGTACTATAACATGATAGACCTGAATTTAATAGTCATGGTTTTAACTTTTTAGAAGTGACTTTGTATGGGTTGAATGGTGCCCCCCCAAATTCATATGTTGAAGTCCTAACCCATACCACTTCAGAATGTGGTACATACTTTTATTTGGAAATAGGATTATTACAGATATAATTCATTAAGATGAAGTTATAATGGAGTAAAGTGAGTCCCCAGTCAATACAACTGGTGTCATTGTACAAAGGAAAAATTTACACACACACACACACACACACACACACACACACACTAACACATATCACACACAGAGATAGAGGTCTGGGTGACACTCTACATGCCATGAAATGTCAAAGATTGCAAGCAAAACACCAGATCTAAGGAAGAGGCATGAACAGATTCTTCCTACAGTCCTCAGAAGGAACAAATCTGCTGATAATTTGATTTCAGACTTCTAGTCTCCAAAACTATGAGGAGATTCAATTTTGTTGTTTAGCCCCTAACTTTGTGGTACTTTGTTATAGCAGCCTTAGCAAACTAGGGAAAACATCAGTAAAATCTATTAAGTTTCTCAAGACACATTTCTGAGTCCCATGTGATGAGAAACTGATGTTTAACTAACTGATGAATAAGCCCACCTTGTATCGATTATTTCAATACAATGACACCTGAGAGAAATTGGAAAAGAAACTTCACTTTTTAAAGAGGAAATAGCCCTCTTCAAAAATTGCTTTCAATGAGTGTTAGTAAAGAAAATGAGTAGAAAGTACAAACATTTTTAAAAATGGTATGGTGTTATGAATTTGAGAATTCATGCAATTCTGAGGACACATTTTCCAAAACGGAGAAAGGTATTCTGTACAAAGCACAGGGGGACAAGTTCAGTAAGTGATGTAAAAACGGGCACTACTGGGGTCCAGCTCGGGGTCAGGGCGGGAGGTGGCATTTGAAAAGAATTCCTAAAGGCATTCTATCAACTGGGGTCCAATCAGGAAAACAAAAACCATGACAGGTGTTTCGGACAGAGGGGATTTGACACTGGGCACTGGTCACTCAGGGGCTGAGAGGCTAAAGAAGGCCATGAGATCTTCTACTCCCTGAAGATGTAACTAAGAGGTCAGCAGCTTTAGGAAGCAGCTACCATCCCCCAGGCTGAAAGAAAGAGAATTTCAAATTAGGAGTTCCCTGTAGTAAGAGGTCCAATGACTCAGAGGAGAGGGGCCAGGGCCATGCAAGTACTGAAGCCGCCAAGAGGGCATGGCCAGGGTTTGGAGGAACTTCAGTGAAGCTGCCTGGTCCCCCTACCTTGGATGGTGTGAAGCCGGGGCTGGAAGTTTCCACAGAATTTGGTGGCTGGAGCCATAGTGGTTTGTCTCCAATGGAGAGCGAGGCCCAACCTGGAAGCCACAGTGTCCTTCTCCTCATCTGTCTCTTTCCGATACCCTGCCAGGGATTCCCATGGGGAAAAAATCGACCCAGAAATTGCCTGGCGATGGGGTCTAGGAAATGTAATTTTTGGAGTCTTAATCCTAGCATCACAGAAAAGAGTAGATAAGGAGGTGGCTTAGAGGTCAGAGTCAGCAGGTAACAGAAGAAGGGATGTAAAGGTTTTGTTGCCAGTAAATAGTGTAAAAGATGTCAGTTGAAATGCCTGGGCACAGACAAAGAGGCTAGAATAGACAGGAAGGTCAGTCAATGATTTTTATTCCCTGATTATGTGTCAGGAATGGGTCTAGGTGCTGGAGACAGTAAAGTGAGCAAACTAGATAATATGTATTTGTGAAATACTTAATTTATCTTGAGCTGTATTGGGAAACAATAGGAAATGACACTAAAAAGAGAGGACAGAAGCCCAGAATTGTATTCCAGGTCGCTTGTGTCACCAGTAAGAGGAAAATGCATATAACCCAACAACACATGGGTAATCTTCAGTGGTTCTTGACAATGGTCTGCATATCTATCAGTGGATTAGCAGTGTTAATAGAGAGAGCTTCATAGAACAGATTTACTTTTCCTAAAAGTCAAATTTACTATTTTATTTCTAGAGGCCTAGTGCATGCATTCGTGCACCAGTGGGGTCCCTCAGCCTGGCCTGTACCCTCTCGCAATCTGGAATCCCCTGGGGATTTCAGATTTTGGTTTCGGCCCAATCCCCACAGGCCAGGTGAAGGGACCCCACCAGTGCACAAATCCATGCACTGGGCTTCTAGTATGCATATAAACTATTTGGTTAATCTCATCCAACACTCCCTTCCCTATGAGATTCATTAGTCTGTTCCATGTTTCCATGACTGTGCGTTGAATGTCTTTCCCCTGGTGGTTAGTGCATGTCATAGCTACTGGTTGAAAGGTCGAATGGTTGCTTAGGCTTTTATATATATACAAGAGGCCTGGTGCACGAAATTCGTGCACTGGGTGGTGGGGGTCCTTCAGCCCAGCCTGCCCCCTCTCACAGTCTGGGAGCCCTCAGTGGATGTCCTACTAACAGCTTAGGCCTGCTCCCCATGGAGAGTGGGCCTAAACCACAGTCTGGCAGCAGAGGCTCAGAGCAGATGCCGTGTGTGTGTGTGTGTGTGTGTGTGTGTGTCTACTGGGGGCCTGCTCCCAGCCACACTGTGGAAGCTTGGAGCAGGTGCTCCTCTGTGTTGATCTCTCAGGCTCCTGGCTGTGCCTGCGTGTTGTTCTCACCCTTGAGCAGCAGCCAGGCCAGGCTGGAAGCTTGGCTTCCTCCATTGCCGGGGGCAACCCAAGCCTCCAGTTCCATGGCTGCCACCATCTTTGTTGGATTAATTTGCATACTCACCCTGATTGGCTGGTAGGTGTAGTGGAATGACACCAATTTGCATGTTTTTCTTTTATTAGTGTAGATATAGATTATTAACATCACCATCACAATCACCATCATCACCATCACCACTATAATATTGTTTATCCAGTACTATTATGTGGCAGGAATTGAGCACTTTCCTTACATCAGTCAAACCCTCTAGACCAGTGGTCAGCAAACTCATTAGTCAACAGAGCCAAATATCAACAGTACAACAATTGAAATTTCTTCTGAGAGCCAAATTTTTTAAACTTAAACTATATAGGTAGGTACATTGTTATTAACTTAATTAGGGTACTCCTAAGGCTTAGGAAGAGCCACACTCAAGGGGCCAAAGAGCCACATGTGGCTCACGAGCCACAGTTTGTTGACCATGGCTCTAGACAATGCTATGGAGTAGGTATTGGGACCCCTATTTTATATGGAAAGAAACTAAAGATCAGAGATGATAAATTATTTGGTCAAGTTCATGTTGATTATAAGTGTCTGAACCTGAATTCAAACCCAAGTCTAACTCCAAAACCCTCTCTATTAAACATTACTCTGCTACATCTCAGTAAAGTCATCCAGACTCACACATTCTTTCAAAATATTCTAGACAGCGAGGCCATTTCAAACCTCAAGTACCACCTGGCATATTGAGGCATCTTTCCCAGTTCGGAGCTCAGCTCATGTATAAACCCCTCTGCGTATTTCCTCCTCTCTTTCTCCCTGTTTAAGGTCTGTCACAGTCCTCTGAGATGACAGGCTGAAGGATGGTGATGAGAAGGTGGAGACAGTTCACAGACAGGAGAGGCTGCCAGGAGTGGACAGGAAGAGGGTCACAGAGGACACATCTGGGAGATGACAGCCCAGCTGTTTCAGCATATGTGCAACCGGTGTGCCTACACGTCCATGCAGACCTGACCCAGTTGCTTGGAAGAAGGGACAGTCTCACTCAGGAATGCAGAAGGATGGCCTGCAGTCGCTCCATACCCTACGCCTTAATACTTGGCTCTCTCTTACACACATAACCTCCACATAAACAAGCAGCAGGTGCACTGGAATTTTCTGGCCAAGATGTTAATGCAAGTATTAAACCTAGCTGATCAGCAGAAGCCATATCCCCTGGTTTCCCTTCAGAATGTGGGAGGAGGAAGGCAGAGTGGAGCAAGCAGGTTAAATTAAAACTCATCCGCCGTACAGAGGGCACTTACTGCCCTGAGTAGGAAGGTACCCAGGGACACAAGAGTTTTAATTGCTCGGAAGTAAAATCCAGAGCTTGTAAACTCAGGGATGTGTAAGATTTAATCAAAGTGCCCACACAAATTCAAAAGGATTTAGAAAAAGGGAAGCAATTATAACAACCCTGATAACATGTATCCAGTGCTATGCTGAGTATTTTGCTGATATTGATACCTCATTATCACATCAAACTTATAGGACATATATGGTCTGCTATTTTATTGATGCAGAAACTGAATTTTAGAGAGATAGAGTAACTTTCCTATAATATAAATATTTTAGAGCTATACAAATAAACACACATATATTATCCTATATAATAAAAGCCTAATATGCAAACTGACCAAATAGTGGAATGACTGTCAGAACAACCGGTCACTATGATGCAACACTGACCACCAGGCGGCAGACGCTCAATACAGGAGCTGTCCCCATCCTGTTAAGGTGGGTGCCAGCTGGGGCCCCCCGATCGCCCTCTGGTCACCCTGCAGAGAGAGGCAACCCACAGTGGCAGCGGGGACTGGGGCCAGCCAGCAAGTGGGCGGCAGCAGGGGGCAGGGCTGGTGAGCGGGCAGTGCCAGGCCGGCCAAGGCAGGTGCCAGCAAGGCCCCCATGATTGCCCTGCCAGTCGCCCCACAGATGGGCCCTGATTGCCGGCCAGGCCTAGGGACCCTACCCTTGCACGAATTTCATGCATCAGGCCTCTAGTAGATATAGAAAATAAGATTTAGAGAGAGAATCGGAACCTAGGACTGACTGTCAAAATTAGTAATTACTATCACAAACTGCCATACCTTACATCTTTATTGCTGGAGATGTTTCTATCAGAAATTACCAGATTACATAAAGCATATACTTGCATTCTAAAGAGCCTCTGTCTATTTATAAAAGAGCCTGCTACTTGTCAAAATTCCTGGCAAATATGTGTTTTGGCAGTGTGATATGTTATGACTAGTATGAATTTCTTATTTTAACAAAATCTACTGCTTTTTTTTATTTACTAGATACGTCAGCAAACCTTGGTTTGTTCTGCCTGAAGAGTTTAAAGTAAATTTACCATGCCCTCTTTGATCGATCCTGTAATACATTCAAACTCTAGGGCAAAAGAAGTTTAAAACACAAACCCAGTGCACATTATTTTTAAATGTTGTGTAGGATATCATATAGCTAAGTCAATAAATACCACAATAAAAACTATTTTGTCAAAATGGGTTGTAATGTTTTACATGCATCCCTATTCATGAATTCAGTCCATTTCTTATCATCTTCCTTTGAACATTCCATGCATATTTTATATAACAACTGTAATGAAAAATGCATGGGTCCACCAAGATCGCTTATCCTTCTGAGTCTTTGTGCATTGTTCTCTCTCTACCTTTCCTAACTGTACTCCCAAATTCAGTTTGGTCTTCATCTCTTGAGAAAACCTCCCCTGACTTCTCCAGCCAGATGAGGCAACCCTCCCAGATGTTCTAGGAGTATTCTGAGCAAGTTTTTGTCACCTCTGTTTAGTTGTGGCAATAATAGTGGGGATGGTCATCAGTAGTACCATTTAGTGGTGCTAGTACTAGCAGCAGCAATAGTAGCAGTAATAGTGATGCTGACAATTGGACTTATATCATCAGCAGCAACAGTAATTGCCAGGAACGAAATGCATCCTATGGCAGGCACAGGGCCAGGAGAATTAAATGCAGGGGTGGGCAAAGGTATGTCTACAGTTGTGAGTACACAAAACACAGAGTTTATTCTTGTATTATTTTTCATATTACAGCTTTACAATTGTAAAACTACTTTTGCCCACCCTTGTATATTAATGCTAATACATCAAAGTCTCATGGGTCAGCATGTACTATCTACACTTCACAACTGAGGGAAAATTAATTTTTTTTAATTTCTCCTTATCAATGGCTATTTCTCTCTACTTATCATTTCTTATTTTCTGTCTTCATGCTGCCCACTCTTTTTTCCCTGAAGAATCATCTTCTGTATTTATGTTAGTACTACTGCTTTTATGATTTCTAAAAATTGATTTTTTTTTATATTCAATCCCATTATTATGTTTACTTTGTTTCTTCTTTTTTAAAAATAGTTTGAGCCTAGGTGCTTAATTCATTTAGTTTTTCACACTTTATTGATTGAAGTATTCAAGCCCATGAATTTCCCTGCAAGCAATGCCTTATTCGGGTCCTGTAGTATCTGAATCCATATTTCATCAATTCTCAGGCACAATTACACAGGTCATTCCCTAACACACCTTAGAGTCCAGAGGTGACTTCATCAAAGGGCAGGCTTACGCATGTGTTCATTTACTCGATCTCTTCAATCAAATGGCAATGGTTGCCAGGCAGGCTGAGGTCTGGACCTGCTGCCACCATGGGAGCATGCAGGCCTCAGCCACGCTGGCCCCGCTGCCATCACTACAGGGGAGTGTGAGCATGATTGATGCTACAAGAGCTTAGTTTAGCTGCGGTTTCAAACACTTTCACTTTGCCAATGCAAAGTGTTCTGTGTAGACTTTCTGAGGAGATCAAGAAAGTATTACCATCAAAACTTTCAAAACGGATGTCAGTGGCTTAGAAAAAACTTCCGGAGATAATAATGGGGCCCATCTCTTATGTAATGCACATTCTAATGCACTTGGTGGCACGGTGGATGAAAATGCTAAGGAATAATAAAAAGAACTGAATTCATAGTTTATTGGCAGAAATGTTCTTCTTAATGAACACAAAATATCCATGCACCTCACAACTGATGTTTTCTTAGACTTGGCAAAAGGCACATTTCGTATCTTTAAAATTATGATTGGCTAGAAATTAACAATTGTGTTTTCATTTCCATTTTGATCTATGCATCTTTAGGAAAGAATATTTTCACTTTCCAGTTTAGTTTTTCACTTCCCAGTTTGGTTTTTAATGTTAAGCTTTATTGTATGAAGATAAAAAACAATGTTGTCTAGCCCTAGCCAGTTTTGATCAGTGGCTAGATCATTGGCCTGCAGACTGAAGGGTCTCAGGTTCGATTCTGGTCAAGGGCATGTACCTCAGTTGCAGGCTGGATCCTTGGCCCTGGTTGGTGTGTCTCTCTCACATCAATGTTTCTCTCTGTGTGTCTCTCCCCTTTCCTTCCACTCTCCCAATTAAAAAAATGTTGTCTACCTTATTTATATATTTAAATAATCTATTGAGGTTTTCCTGTGGTTTTCCAACTGGCCAGTCTTGTCAATGTTTCATGGACATTTGAAAAGATGATGATTTCCCTCTTCTGAATCCTTATGCACTTTAAAGAGACTCCTGGTAGCCTTTAATTTAAGTGGGGCTATAAATAAGATAAAATTCTGTCATCCTAGCAGGGGTTGAATAATTAGAGAAAGAAGAAAAATATTGTAAGAAAACTGTCTTTAGTCGTTGAAGGTGAGACTCACCAGGAGTCTAAGGCAGAATGTACACTTGAGGGACTGGAGGAAATAAATGGAGAATTAAAGAAGGTGAGATTATGGAAGAAATCGGAGAGGTGTCTCCAAAACAGAAAGCAGCCCTAGGTCCTGTCTATCCATTCTTCTATGTTTGCCTTACTTCAATAGTCCAAATATTTCTGCCTTCATGTTGGCTATTTCTGAAAACCTGAGTATTATTTTTACTATTATTGCCCCAACCACTTTCTTTACACATATTTTATATCAATCCACTCTTTACATAGCATTGCTTCAAGGAACAATAGCCACAAACTAATGGAACAATACAATGTGATGTTGGAAGCTACCCATTGTCTTCACATCATATAGTGTAAACAAGGAGCCTGGAACACTGGTGAATCCTGAGGCCTAGCAAGGGCCAGAGTTATGCAATGATTGTTTAGTTGAGACAATGGTAGCTCAAGCAATTTCCTGACCAAATAGTCTCAGAGTAAATCTTTACTAATATTTACTGACCTTTAAGATAGTCTGTTACCGGAATTGACTGCCTGACTAAGGGCTATATTTGTATCCAAAATTGAGTAATAGGTTGGCAAGGCCTGGGCACCAGTGAATTCCTTCTCCTTATGTTGGACTTTCTGCCTGGCCCCCATTATTTTCAAATTAGTATTTCTTGTCTTGTTTCTGTCATTTGCGCATGGCCCTTCTCCAGATCCCGAACCCTAAGCAATGTGGGACATGGCTCACACAATGTGAGTGTGCTATTAAGTCTGACTACTAAAAGAAGTTTGTCTGTGTATTTTCTAGAATAGTCTAAAGCAGTGGTTCTCAACCTTCCTAATACCGCAACCCTTTAATACAGTTCCTCATGTTGTGGTGACTCCCAACTTCATTGTTACAAATTGAATATAATTAAAGCATAGTGATTAATCACAAAAACAATATGTAATTATATATGTGTTTTCCGATGGTCTTAGGCGACCCCCAAAGGGCTTGCGTCGTGACCCACAGGTTGAGAACCACTGGTCTAAAGTATCTTTTGTGCACAACACTTTGGTCAACACTGCGTCATCAGGAAATACTTTACACATAGTCTGGCACCTGCCCTAGAGTTGGTATTGCCCTCAGCTCACTGCAGGGAGGTGAGTGATGAAGTGATAGTTTGGCAGCCATAAGGCTTGACTTAGGAGCCACCAGAAATGTGTACAGATCAGTATGTGAGAAGCTAGGGATACAACACTTGCTGAATTAGAAGCCCTAGATGATTTTGAAGTTTCAGATAGTTAAGGTTAGTACAAAAATCACTTATTCTGTTTTGAATAAAAATGAATACTTTCTACAATAGGGGACACATTTTCAAGAACATAAGAAGATAAATATGTCTCCCTGTAGTTTCTTATACCTAAGGAACAACCTGGCTTTTAAGAGAGAATAATGTCTAATACCTTGTTTCCCTTTTATTTTATGTAGTTCTCTTGGTAGTTATCTAGGAACAAGTTTTCTATTGTGTACACAATTTAATTATCATTCCAAAAGGAACTGCATTCAAAGGACTTCTGGACTCACTGTCCTCACCTGGCACTCATTGTCAAACATTGAATGCACATTTTATATTACAGTTTTTATGTCATAACTTATAACAACCCAAATTTATTTCATTGGTTAATTATAGCATAGGTGCATAGGCTTTGGATAGCATAAAATACATCACAAATTATACTATTATAAAGGAAAAAATAAGTTCTAGCTGCCATTGAGTATTGAATATGTGCCAGGAAACATGGAAAATGAATATAAATAGTCTAAGTTCATCAATAAAAATAGTGTAACTTAGATAAGTTATTTAATATCCACAGTAGGACACAACTAGTCAACAGCAGAGCTGGGGCTGTGGATCAGGAAGGTTGGGCTGTCAACCCACGCTGATACTAACCCTCTGATAGACCTCAAACTGGGTTCTTGTTTTTAAATGTTGTAATAACATCCAGAAAACAGGTTCTTGGACTGTTGCCTACGTTGTCAGTTTGCAGTGGAAATTAAATAAAGGCATGTCAGCAAACGTGCCTATCAGCCCCACCTGGCACCTGTGGGCTCCATGTACTTGCCAGAATGAGGAGCTGGAGATGGGAGCCTTTTCAGCACCCCTGCCTTTGCTTCCTTCTGTGCCGGGAGCTACAGTGCACTTACCAGACTTCCAGGAGTGGCCATGACTGATTCTGGCCAAGGGAATGCAAGTGCCTATGACCTATGCTGCTTTCAGACATGCTGGTGAAGTTTTCTCCATGCAACCTTCCAATGCAGATGACCTCTACAGTGGCCTTGAAGGTCGCTTATAGAAGATGGTGGAGCCATAAGTTAGAAGGAGTGTGGGTTCTCTGAGCCATCACTTGGAGGAGGGCTACTTAATTGGGTACACTCTTGTCCTATAGTCAAGCAAGAGAATACATTTTTATTTAGTTAAACCACTAAAATTGTAGAGTTTGTCTCTCACAAAAACTGGCCTATTGTGTTAGGTTGTGGATGTCCTCTGGCTGAAAATAATCCAAAATACTTCAAGAATTTGGATACCAAAGTAAAACGTTAGACCTGGTTTGCACCCTGACTAAAAACCAAGTCCTAAAATTGCTTAATGCTGTCAGAGTTATTTGAAATGATGCCCAAGGCTGTTTCTGGAAATAAGTCTCTGATTAGTAAGTTATCAAAATTTAAAAATTTTTAGAGGACTTCAAAGTTATTTCATTTTGATTATTCATTTTATCAAATTATTACTTTCTTTATAATACATTTATCTAACCCTTGAGTTCATAACATTTCAAATGCTATGATTATAATCATCTTATATTAATATGCTAATTTCTTAAGAGATTATACTCAATCGGAACACTTAAGGTTTTAACTGCTTAGATTCAATTAGATCAATTAAAATACTATTGTATTTTCTTTTTACTTTACAATTGTTCCATTTTCATTTAATGATTTTGATAATGCAATAATATTTATTATTTATGGGACACATTTTTTTTCCTAAAATAATAGTTTTATGGTTAACTTCATTAAAAAATCAATCAGCTGAACATCCACTGAGGTTTTCCCTATTTTTCTTTAGTTTAATAAATTCTACCCTATGAATTAATACAACTTTTCTAGTCATAACATGCATTACATGCTAACAAACTTCTTTGGCTAAAGGGAGTTTAAGGAGTTTACTTGTGCTTTGCTGGACACTCCTCTGGGACTTCGTTAGATCCAAACAATTTGCCATGTTCGGAAAATGCTTGCCTCTAACAAAGGAGAGTGAAAGTAATCTCTCTCAAATGTCAATCTAAAGAATGTGCATATTTTAAAACCCTTTGCTGTATAATCTTGCTTAACTTCTCTGCCTCCTATTACCTGAGAATTGCACTGCCATAAATGCCCTCTCTTCCCTGGTGTCTCATGCCTTTGCACACACTCCTTCCTCTACTACAGCTGCTATTCTATGCCTTGACTGCCTATTTAGTGCCTTTCCATCTTTGGAAAGTGTTCAGAAAATACCTTCCCTGAAAGAATGCATCATTCTTTTCTTGGTACTATCTCTTTGGCCTGTATCTGCTTCTATCATCATATGCTGCATACTGTATATCTCTGTATACATGTGCCCATTCCATGACAAATACTAAACCAGAGATGTATGCATAGTCTTGAGAATTCTTCTAGAAAACCCACATGGTTAACATTGTTATCACACCTTAGAGGAAAGAAAAAGTTAACCTATTCGCTCATACTAGCTAATATATAGCTTCTTAGAGTTCGTGCTATGTAAGCATGATTTGCCCTGGATTCTTTTTTTAAATATATATTTTTTATTAATTTTAGAGAGGAAGGAAGAGGGAAAAAGAGATAGAAACATCAATGATGAAAAAGAATCATCGATTGGCTGCCTCCCCTATGCCCCCCACTGGGAATCGGGCCCACAACCCTGGCATGTGCCTTGACTGGGAATCATACTGTGACCTCCTGGTTCATAGGTTGATGCTCAGCCACTGAGGCACACAAGCTGGGCATGAGTTGCCCTGGATTCTACCCAAAATATGACTGTGTCAAAAGCCCAGAATTTTTATATGCTCAGGTAACAACAAACAAAAACCACACAAACACAAATATTTGACTGAGAGAAGTCAAAGAGAGAGAAAGATAAAGAGGGAGAGACAGAGAGTAAGAGATTGAGAAGAAAGGATTTAAATATGGCAAATTCTTTAACCCACCATTCTACTCAACAGGTGAATGACAAAGAGTGAGTGAGCATGAGAGCAGCAGGTGACTCAGCTGCTTGCCTAAGTTATCTCATCATCTGAGACATCACAGAATGGAAGCACCTCCTGTTCCTGAGTATAGGTCTAGTTTTGAAGCCTGTGCATTGTTTCTACCCCTTGGACCTGCAAAACAAGCAGAGGACTTCATCTTGAACTAAACCAAGAAATGGTGATCTTTATCCAGCAGGGAGGTTACCCATCCCAGGCTAAGATCTTTCAGAGGGACCCTCTCTGTCTGCAATGGTGTACCTCCTTTTTTATTTTTCTTATTTTTTACTAGAGGCCCAGTGCACAAAATTCGTGCACTCATGGGGGAGGGTGGTCCTTCAGCCCGGCCTGCACCTTCTTGCCGTCCGGGAGCCTTTGGGTGATGTCCAACTGACGGCTCATGGGGAGCAGTCCTAAGCCGTCAGTCGGACATGCGCTTTCCGCTGTGAGCCTGGCTTCTGGCTGAGCAGTGCTCCCCCGGAGTGCACTGACCACCAGGGGGCAGCTCCTGTGTTGAGTGTCTGCCCCCTGGTGGTCAGTGCACATCATAGTGAGCAGTTGAGCGGCTTTAGCATATCATTATCATATTACACTTTGATTGGTTGAAAGACCATCAGACAACCGGACACTTTGCACATTAGGCTTTTATTATATAGGATTGTTGGTGGTATTACAGATATCTTCCATTTATCCCTCCTTTACTCCCCTCCATTCAGCCCCTCCCCCCTACCTGGTTTTCACCACCCTATTGCCTGTGTCCATGGGCTATATATATACAGTGTCCGTCTAACCATCCGACCGGTAGCTATGATGCACACTGGCCACCAAGGGGAAGACGCTCAATGCAGGAGCTGCCATGCCGCGCACTGGCCTTTTAAAAAGAAACGGCACTGCGGACCTAGCGCTGACAAACCAATACTCAGCTTCCCCCAAGTGGACACAGGCCCCACCACCACCCCAGAACGCCAGCCTACCAAATCACAGCCAACACTGCCAAGACTCCATGTTGCAAAATGCAGCTCATAGTCCAGCCCAGCCCGGAAACGGTGGCTGTAGGCGCCAGGTAATGACGTCATGTAGCAATGCCTGGTTTCCTCTCCCTAGCAACTAGCCTCCTTGGAGTTTCTTCAGCCCAGTAACCCGATTTGCTTTACAGCCAGGTGGAAACATTTTGCACTTGAACCAAATGTCTGGGAAGCATTTTCCCGTGCCTCATCTCATTTGATCCTCACAGAAGTCCTGGAGTAGGTAGATAGGAGACTCGGTGGAATCCTATTTTATTCTCATTAGCTGGAAAACGGAGACTTTGAAAGTTTAGAAACTTGACCCAAATGAAAAGAAGTAAGAAATGGTGGAACTTGAAAATGACTTTAGGTTTTCTCACTGTGCAGAATATAGTCAAACACTGCTACAGTGAAATATTTTACCCTTTGTTCTCCCTGCATGATCTACAACAATAATCTGCTTTGTGTTGATATTTACTGCTGTGTTGCTGACAATTACCTGAAAGAGAAGTTGGGGTGCTTCACTGAGCTGGTAAAAGTTTAGCTAAATCAGAAAGAAGGTCTAAGTAAGTAAGTTTATTCTATATCTATAAAAGGCTAAGTTGACTTGTGCATGTGCAATACATATAAAGCTCTCACTGACGCTAATCGCACTCATGTGTTTCAATCTGTCATTGTCAATCGTGAATTTGGTTGACACTTCTATTATAGAGAAAGGGCAAATATGATATTAAAATATTTCTTCTAATTAATTTCCTTTCAAAGTGCGTGAACCCATGCAGCGGGACACTAGTAGGTATGTAAGTTCTTTGGTTTATCTCTTCTCATCCCCCCACCCCCACATCAAGGAATGTCAGTCTGTTCCATGCCTCCATGCTTCAGGTCTTAGTTCATTGGTCAATTGTTTTTGGTGCCTCTTCTTAATTAATTAATATATGTAGAATGACTGAATCAATATATAAATTCTACTGCTCATCAACATTTGTTTCTTCTCATAGATGTCCACACTTTCAAGTGTTTCTTCCTTCTCCAACTAAAACAGTTCTGCATCAAAGATTCTAAAGGATCAAATGATTTAAGGCTGCTTCATATAAAGTATTATTTATGAAGTGGGAACTAAAGAAGCATGAAAATTCAGTGGTTTTCTTTGTTGCTTATGATGGCTTCCTTAGGCACCAATCCAGAACACAGTGTCTTCTATTTTTCTGATAATTCAGAAAAACATACTTAAAGCCACAGTGCTGTCTGAACATAACACAAGTAAAAGATGAGCCTGCAAATGTGCCTTAAAGAAGGAAAATTATTTTGGAGAAAAGTTGACACATTAAATTTTTTTCATGCAAGAAGAATATGTTAAGAATATCATTTGCATACTTTCTATGTCTTACCCCATTCATATTCCTCTGTGCCATGTTAAATATTGATTTAATCTCATTAACTTGTATCTTATTTGTATCTTATTTGTAAACTGCTTGCTCTGCAGCCTATTAATTGTTTCAATTGAATTTAATTAAATAGTTTAATACTGATTCATGTGTTTGTTAATCCTTCCATTGATTTTTTTTTTATAATCACAACTCCACATTCAGAATTCTAGATGTAGTTACCTACCAGGATCAACTCCCCTTAGCCACCTCACTTTTCATTGCTGAAAACCTTTGAACTATATTAAGGGCAAACTCTATTGATCTCAAAGTCAATGGATAATTCAGTACATGTTGAATACAAAGACATTCTAGTTATTATTCTCCATAAACCGCCTTTCAGCATAGAGATAAAAACTTAATTTAACTAAATGTTTCCATCTATCCTGACTCATGTAGCAGAACAAGAATATATAGCACAGTGAAAAATAAATTTTGTAGCTAAAGTTGGACACTATCCAATAGAGCTCATGGTTTTTGATACAAGAACTCTTCCCTAAGTTGAGATCCATTATGTTTTACAACGAGAATTATTAACCACTCCAACTACAGCTAAATGTTTCACTTCCAATTAGAATAGCAATTGCCTAAATCTATGTTGTAATAAAATATCTTTATGCATGCAGTAAAGTGGTAATATTTATTTACCACTGAA
Organism: Myotis yumanensis; assembly: GCF_028538775.1. Classification (NCBI taxonomy): domain Eukaryota; kingdom Metazoa; phylum Chordata; class Mammalia; order Chiroptera; family Vespertilionidae; genus Myotis; species Myotis yumanensis. The sequence continues at coordinate 228,565,186 of NW_027223752.1, read as the reverse complement.
TTTTACTGGGTAACTTTGACAATACAGGCATTCTCAATAGATGAGTTCACAATGTTTGGGGGGAAAAAACAAACAAAACAAAACAAAAAAACCCAGAAATAAACCATTCCTAAGCCTTGAGCTTGGGCCAGGAACTCTTTTAGGCTCTATTATCTGATTTAATAGCCGCAGTCCTGTCTTTAAGTATTACTTCCCTATGGCTCAGAAATTTTAAACACCTCACCCAAGGTTACACCATTAACTGGTGACAGAAATTACATTTAACTCGGGAGATGTTTTGTTCTAAATCCAGTCTTCTTTAAATAAGAAAATGTTGTTCCAGATTAAAATAAATAGTTTATTATGAAAGGAAGAGTTATGCCTCCATGAGACTCTTTAATATTATCTGGAAACTATTTTTAAAGGTAAACTAATACATATTGTTGAATAAAAACAACATATACCCTGGAGAAGCATAGGCTAGACACTCTCCTCTAAGTGTTTATATAAATGGTTCATGCAGGGTAAACAAATTCTTCAAAGCAATCATTCTCAGGGTTCTCCCAAACTCATCATCTTACAGTTGCCAAGTCCATGTTTAAAGAACATGTTACATTAAGGATGGTGAACTCCCAACCTGCCTTTCTTTTTCTCTTGAAAATCAAGTTGGCTTTTGTGTCGACAAGTACTTTGTACACTGTCAGGAGGAGCGATTAAATATATGGTACAGGAATCAGATGTTCTTTTCTGAGCATCCCAGCAAAGAATGAGAGAGAAGGGCAAGCTGGAAACATTTGTGCTTTTGTCAGGACTTGTCAGCCCACTCAGAGAGCAAACGGCCAAGTTCAATGTGTGTGCTGAGTGTGTCCATGAGAACTGACACTCAGTCTGAGCTATATTTATAAGCTGTCCTGCACATTCAATTTATTGTGTCTTCCGCATTTCCCTCTGTCAGCCTGCACGATGACCTTAAGTATAGACCTGCAGAAACAATAATATCTATTTCTGAAATGTTTGCGTGAAACACCATTATACTTCTAAACAAATGAAAAAAAAATAATCACCTTGATTAAAAAAATGGAATAATAATAGAGCTGCAGAAGGTTTATCTTATGATTTTCAAGGGATTTGACAACTTGAGCAATTCAGAATTCTAAATTTAAAATGTCTTTTATGCTAGCAAATTTCCATGGCCACTCTCCTGAGAAATCTGGAAGAGACAGCAGGCATTTCCTGGGATGTATGTTATTGACTGTAACAAACTGTACTGATCTTTGCACAATAAAAGTCATCAATATTTCTGAAGGGAAAAAGTGATGGGAATGGAATGAATGAGAGCTTGGGCTCTGGTCATATAAATTTGGCTTCAAATTCTGGCTTTGCCAATTACAAGCTATATAAACTTGGAGAAAGTGTTTTCAAAGCCTCCACTCTCTATCTCTAAAACAAGGATAATAAAGGATGATAAATAATGTCTATGACATGCATACAGTTGTTAAAGGCCTAGATAATTAGAATAGAATTGAGGCTAAGTTTTTCATAGCATATTCAAAAAGAAAATTTTCACTAAATGTTGATTCTCATGATTTGTACTAGTTAGTTCAGAGCCTTGTTATCTCTCTTGGGGAACTGCCACCTTCAGTCTGTCCATCCTAAACTTTTGGCCAAACATTTGTGATCATTTAATTCTCATTTTTAGTTACCTATTACAATTACCCACTATTTCCACAAGGTGTTTCTCAAACTCTAGGTCATGACCCACGAATGGGTCATCAAACCAATTTAGTAATGAGTCTGGATGAGACTTAAAGAAAGACAAATAGATTGAAATGGAATCAAATTAGAATTAAAATGGAGTTAAATGGAATAGGATGGAATGGAATAGACCAGGCTATCACATCACATTATATAGAGTAAGGATAAACATTATTCTTGAAAACTCTTATGACAGATACTGTGTGTGGGGGGTGGGGTGGGGGAGGAGGTGGGGTGGAGGGTGTGCATGCTAGATTGAAATGTAAAATACATTTCATACTCGGTGATAATCAAAATCATTTGAGAAGCACTGGGCAGGATGACACCCACATTTTGGAATTCTACTACCCACATGGTTACTAGCCTTGGTCCCTCTATGTTGATGATCCAGTGAATGGGAAGTAAACACCATGCATTTTGCCTCCCTTTTACTTTTGCAGTAGAATAAGTAATTTAGTGTTATGGCAACTGGAGTATAATAAGACCCTGATTGTATAAGTTAGTGAATTTATGACCTAAATTTACTGATTCATTAATGAACATGTATATAATTTAGACTTCAAATGGTAAGAGTGCCATATCATGCCCCCTCCCATACCCATCTCACCAAAATAAAAATAAATAAATAAATAAATAAATAAATAAATAAGTTGATCATTGCTGAATATATTATGCACCAAGAATAGCACAAAAATGGTAGCTTAAAAAAATGTCTGTTGCCTGGGATTTTTCATAAATATTTAGAATAATGATATTGCATTCTTTGGATGAAAATTTTCTCTGTAAAGATGAATTTTCAAAGGAAGACATTTCGGACACAAATCCATATGTCCACCTTGTAAATAAACCATGAACTCATGATACAAAGAATACAAACAAGGCATCTGGTATAAAAAATAACCTCCCTGAGTGAACTGCGAAGTCTCCATTTTAGTTTTAGATAGCCACTCAGGCCAAGTGAGAGTGGTCTTTAGGGAAGGAGGAGAAGAATGAGGATAAAATATGTTCAAATTAATGTGCATGTCCCTCCCCACATCACGGTCTTCTTAGTTTCAAAGATCCTCATTGTCTTCCCTTCTCTGACATTTCAGAGAAATTGGGGTAATTTTGAGGATTATTCATAATACAAATTGTCCCAAATCAGGCCCTTAACTAAAAATCTGTAACTGCCTTAATTCTGACTATTAGGAGAGAACTCAGCTGCAAAATCAGACTCGAGTAAGTGTTTGCAGTATTTTCTTTTCCCTTTTGAAGAAAAACTACACTCAAAACAACAAAAAGTGAATTTGAATGCGTATCCACCACCTTTAAACCTGAGTTTACAAATCAAGTTTACCATTGATAAGCATGTTCATTATGACATGTACAGCAGTTAAGAGCCAATGACTTTAGAAGTAGATACATCTGAAGCTATAAGTCTGAGTTAAGTGAAAATTCAACTATTTTCTTGCTTTGGGGTATTAGTTAGGCTTTCTGTGCCTCAGTGTCCTCATGGGGAAAATTAGAAAAACAGTATCTATTTTATAGGATAGAAGTTATGCTTAAATAAGGTAATGTGTGTAGAACAGTTATGCTTGAATCTGACATATAATAAGTATGTAATAACGAGTATCTATTACGGATGAGAATAGCCATAATCAAGTCCTGGAAACTAGCATGTTGGTAAAATGCCAGGATTATATATTTGGTCTTCCATAAAATAAATTACATTAAGAAAACCATTTAAACATTAACATAAAATTATGATGTATCATTTTAATGCAATTCCAATATGAATGTATGTATAAAGCATAATCATTCATGGCTAAATACTGAACAGAGCCCATTATAAAAATGCTTTTATTTTGCCCATCTCTTCTGAGTTCCAAGTAGGGAAAAAATAAGGAAGAAATAGAATGGGTAGATAATTTGATTTTATAAATAAGAGAAGCAGAGATTGTGCTGTTATGACAATGAAGAGTTTCTTACACAGAAAGAAATAAAACTAGTTCATTGTGTCCTGGCTGGTGTATGTAAGTGGTTAGATCATAGATCAGTGCAACAAAGGGTCCTATGTCTGATTCCCAGTCAAAGGCATGTATCTGGGTTGCAGATTCTATCCCTAGACCTGGTCTGGGTGTGTGCAGAAGGCAACCAATTGATGTGTCTCTCTCATATCAATGTTTCTCTCTCCCTCTCTTGCTCTCTCTTTCTCCCTCCATCCCTCCCTACCCTCCATTCCCTCTAAAAATCAATGGAAAAAAATATCCTTGGGTGAGGAAAAAATATCCTTCCATTCTCTCTAAAAATCAATGGAAAAATCCTTAATAATAACAATAAGAAAACATACCAAAACAAAACAAAACAAAAATAATCCACAAAACAAAACATACAAACAAACAAACAAAAAACTAGTTCGTTGAGAAATCTATATACATATTTCAAGATTATTTTTGTGGGGTTAAATTTCTGTTCTTTTCCTGCAACTGTCCATTTACAAACCCAAAACACGTCTCATCCTCTCTATGTCGCCAGGTTCTCCATGCTGCCTGGCATAAGCTGGCACTCATTGCACTTGTTATAAATGATATTGATACAGGATTTACACAAATAATTGAACAAGGGTTCACTGCGTAGCGATCTGCCTACCTCATGGTTAGTGCACAACTGATGGGTAAATTATTGCTATCATTTTTATTTTATTTCCCCCAATTACCACTTAGACTTTAGTGAGAATAAGTTTAAATGAGTATGCTTTTCTCCTAGCCTGTTTAAACCTTATACCTAAAAGTCTTTTTCCCCCTTTAAGAAATAAAATCAATTTGGAAAGATGTAATCAGGTTTTAAATTTTGTTTAGTTCATAGAGGGCTACTCACGTCAACCTGAATTATACCATGCATTTACCAAAAATTATTCTCATCATGAAAAATTTACACGCAATAATAGAAAATGTCTTAAAAAAAACTTAAAACCCCAATCAACATACACATAACAAGACATTTTTGTAAAATGACAAGGTGGAATATGATCAAGTGCCAATTTGGATAATTTAGCTAGCAGATTGCCTTAATTAATAATGAATACTATTTATTAAGCACCTCCCATTATTATTGATCCTTAAAATAACCAATTAGCAGGCTTCTCCCCAATTTAGAGAGAGCAGACTCAGGCTCGGAGACTGTGCTCTAACTTACTTCAGGTCACACAACTAGTGAGAGGCAAATTCTAGATTCAATCCTAGGTTTGTCAGCCTACAAAGCTGGAATTCTTTCTACTGCACTACTGGAATGAACTTGAAAAAGGAAAGATTGATAGTGAAGAGATATAGGTAAGGATTTGGGAAAAAAAATAAAGTCATGAATTGAAGGGGTTTGAACTTTATAGAAGTCCAAAATACATTACCTTCTCCAAGCAAGCCTGACGGTTTCCGATGACTAAGTTTCATTTTACTTCATTTTTAAGAAGAAAAGAAACCAGGCTGGAGAAGAGAAATGGCCCAAGTGCAGAACTAGCCATTGAACAAAATCTTAACACAGTGAATCTTTACACTTGGTACAAAACTTGGCAAATGTAGGCACTTCGTAAACATTCCTGGAATACACAACAGTAGTAACACATACATTGAGTATATACTATGTACCAAGCACTGGCTAAATATTCTGCATGTTATTAACTGACAGTTTCTCATGAGAGGCGGGTACTGTTTCCATCTCCATTCTCTCTTAGAGAGGAGGAATTTGATACTCAGAAGGTGCACGCTGCATGCTCATGTCCCAAGTTCATAGGGAACCTGGCCTGACCCAGGAATTCTAGCTTTAGACACCAGATCCTGCCCATGAGGCTTCACTGAAGGAATGGAATAAACAGGGCTTCCTTAACTTATTCCAATTACAGTTGACTTTGGTAGATAGGGGTATGAACCTCACAGGGATAATCCATGAATAACCTAAGTCTGCCCTGTGCATACACGGATTCCCAATCGTGAATTGCAAACACAGTTGGCTCTTGAACAACATCAGTCTGAACTTTGCAGATTCACTTATACACAGATTCCTCTCCCCAATAAATACATTGGAAAACTTTTTGGAGGTTAGCCTAGACACATCAAAGCAGCAGAGGCAGCTTCCGCCAACCAAGAGGCAGCAGATGAGGTCCCAGACCCACTAAGCAAATCATTGAGGGGCAAGGACATCTGCCCGAACAGGTGTCTAATGCAGATGAGCGTGCCCTATTCTGGAAAGAAAAAGGTAGGAATGTCATGGTGCATAAAATATATGCAGATACTATTGTATCATTTACTTGCATATAGTATGCACTGATCTATTATAAAAAAGTGAAAATTTACCAAAACTGATGCCCACAAACACTTTCAGATCACACACGTTGCCGTTCCCAGTCCAGAGAAATGTAAGCAAATGTAAAGATGCAGCATTAAATCATCGGAGCCTAAAATGACCCATAGTACATTCTGAGCGGTGGTAATAATTTTGTAGCCACTTCCCATTGCTATTAGAGTGAACTCAAGTGCAGCCAGTATCTGCTTAAAATGCCATGCGATGCTAAGTATCCCCCTGTGAGCAGTTGCCTCTGTACTAAATCGTGTAGCGCAGTAAAAAGTGACTTCACCTGCTTCCAGTGAATTTTTTCACTGTGTTTAGCGCAATACCGTCAACTGTGCATAACACCAGGGGACCCATATAAAGTGCCACTGGGGGTGTTGGAGGTGCTCCAAGAAGCAGAGGGAAGTCATGACATTGCAAGACAATGTTGAACTCCTTGGTATGTACAATAGACTGAGGTCAGCAGTTACAGTCGCCCACCTGATCCAGGTACTTGAATGCAGTGGAAGGGCCACTGTAAGCAAAAGAAAGGGGAAGCCATGGAGCCCGCAGGTGTGCTACCCTTGAACTAGCTGTGAAATACCTTTTTATCTCAGACTGAATGTGCAGCTTTTGTGTGGTTGCAGGATTGCTCTAAGAAAGGCATACCTTTAGACTCTAATATGATGAGGGGGAAAAAAAGCAAAGTCCTTGTATGACAAGTTAAAGCCAAAGGAAGGTGAAGGGTCTAAAGCTGGAGAATTTAATGCCAGCAAAAGATGGCTTGATAATTTTAGAAAGAGTTTTGCCTGAAAAAGTGTCAAGATAACAGGAAAAGTAGCCCCGGCTGCCCAAGAGGCAGCAGACAAGTTCCCAGCACCATTGAGAAAATCATTGAGGAGAAAAGATATCTGCCTGAACAGGTTTTTAATGGAAGCAAAAGTGCCCTATTCTAGAACAAAAAAAAAAGCCACAAAGAACATTTCTTAAGAAGAGAAGTCAGCACCAGGATTTAAGGCTGAAAGGGCTGCAGTAATGCTACAGTTTTATGCAAATGCAAGAGGATTTATGATCAGGACTGCCCTCATCTATAAAGTTGCTAACCCCCAGCCCTGAAGGAAAAAGATAAACACCAGCTGGCAGTCTTCTGACTGTATAACAAAAAGGCCTGGGCCCCTGAACCCTTCTTCTGGGTTGGTTCCATCATCGCTTTGTCCCTGATGTCAGGAAGTAGCTTGCCTGAAAGGGACTCCCTTTTAATATTCTTCTGATACTGGACCATGACTAGGCCAGGTTATCTTCTTGCCCCCAAACACAATGTCTCTAAGTCAGCCTCTAGATCAGGGTGGGGTCATAAGAACCTTTGAGGCTCAATACTCTGTGTACTCTATGCAAAGAAACGTCAATACTATGGAGTAGAATCCCGACAGAGGGAAAGCCAAGCCATGGAAGTCGGGAAGGATGGCACCACTGAAGATGCCATGCCATCACTGCTTTAGAAAAGGCCAGGAAACAATACATTTTTTCTGGAGAAAACTGTGTCCAGGTGTTGTGCAGAGCCAACCAAACACATGGTAAAAGAGATTGTGAATATGGCAAAAGAAATGAAATAAAATGCAGAGTAAAGGGTTTTAAGATATGAAACTTGGATAAATTCGAGAGCTAATAGATACCAACCAGAAGAAAAAACAGAAGAGGACTTGAAGAAGAGTGTTTCCAAACAAGGGCAAATGAAGAGCAAGAAGGCCTAGAAGAAGCAGAGCCAGAACACAAATCAATATTGGATCATCCGGCAGAAGGGTTCGGTTATTCTACACTGCTTTGGACTTCTTTTAGGACATAAACCCTTCCATCATACTGGCACAGAGACTAAAGCAAATGCTGGAAGGAGAATTGGTACTGTGAAGACACATTTTTAGAGAAATAAAAAAAGCAAAAAAAAATAAAAAAGCCAAACAGAAATTACAGTGTCTTTTGTAAAGTTATATTGAGTATGCCTGCCTTTCCTGCCCCCTTCCATGACTCAACCTCCTCCCTGAGTCAGCAAGACCAGTCCTCTCCCCTCTCTTCCTCCTCAGCCTACTCAATGTGAACATGAGAATAAGACTGTTATGATGATCCACTTCCCCTTAATGAACAGTAAACCATCACCACACTGCAGTAAGCTCATTTGTTACGTATGTGTGTGTCTTTACCTGAAAATCTAATAACTGTGTGGCAAGAACTGGAAGAGACATGTTTGTGTTATCATCACCACCACCACCATGACCATCATCATAATCACCTAAGTATTCATCATGTAGAGCAGTGGTTCTCAACCTTCCTAATGCCTCGACCCTTTAATATAGTTCCTCATGTTGTGGTGACCCCCAACCATAAAATTATTTTCGTTGCTACTTCATCACTGTAATTTTGCTACTATTATGAATCATAATGTAAATATCTGATATGCAGGATGTATTTTCATTGTTACAAATTGAACATAATTAAAGCATAGTGATTAATCACAAAAACAGTATGTAATTATATATGTGTTTTCCGATGGTCTTAGGCGACCCCTGTGAAAGGGTCGTTTGACCCCCAAGGGGGTCGCGACCCACAGGTTGAGAAACACTGGAGTAGAACATCATGTGGAAGTGGATGGCCTATCCTCACCTAGGTAGAGAGTGGGTAATATTTAACATAAAATTATGAATGTGTTCATTTTCTAACTACATTATAACTTTGCTTTCAAAAAATGACATTACACTATGCCGCCCTGTTTCTCCTAATTGGAGAAACTGCTTATCAGTTTATCATTACAGTTTAGTATTTTTTTAATGTAACAATGTTTCAACACACTAGTATGAATATGACTGTAATACTGCATGCCTTAAAATTATATAATGGTTTACTCATTAGTGTGTAGGCTAAGCAATTATATCAATTCCATTTGGTCACCCTAAAGCAATCCTATTTCTGCTTCTTCATTTTAGCAATGTGTGAATCATTATACCTGTAAATAAAAATAAATTTCATTTCCACCTTAACTTTTCACCTTTGATCTCTAGTGTTAGCAATACACATAATGGATAGTTTTAAAACCATAGAAGACAATATTGACATAAATACTGACAGACAGACAAGTCATTTTGTAAATAGACAGTAATCTCACAGTGTCGATAAACACAACACAGTGCTACAATTGTATTTTTGGTTTCTTATCATTTTCCTAATGACACCATCTTTTCTTCAGCTTACTTTTTATTGTAACAATACAATATGTGATGCATAGAACATTCAAAATATGTGTTCACCAACTGTTTATGTTATCAGTAACGCTTCTGATCAATAGCAGGCTATCTATAATAATAAAAGCATAATATGCAAATCGATCAAAAAACCAAACAGCAGAACGACCATCCAGAGGACCACATTATGACACCCACTGGCGCCAGGCCAGCCAGGGTGGGTGTGATGCGATTAGTTGGGGGCCAGGCCATCGCCCCATGATCACCCTGCAGAGGGAGGCCCAGGCCACCAGCCGGTGGGGTGATTGATCAATTGGGGGGCTCCATGATCTCCCCAAAGAGGGAGGCCCAGGCCACCGACCAGTGGGCTGTGGTGGGTGGACAGGGCCTCCTCTGTCGGGGCCATCCATCAAGGAGCCGAGGCTGGGTGGGTGGGGCCTACCTCTTTGGGGAGATCAATCTCAGGGCTCCTGGACTGTGAGAGGTCACAGGCTGGGCTGAGGGACCCTGCACCCAGTGCAAATTTCGTGAACCAGGCCTCTAGTTAGTAATAAAGTGTTTTGAGGGTCAAAAATTACACCTGGCTTTTTTACTGTGTGGGGTGTCAGAGCCCCTAATGCCCACATTTTTCAAGGGACAACTGTACTTATAAGACAAATTTTTGCTTTTAAAAATTTATTATCAAGACAGAAATGAAGTGGAAACAAAGAAAAGGATTTGACTGTATCATAGGAATGAGAACCATGGATCCTGGCAGATCTGAAGGTTCCTCTTTGCTCAGTAAGCACTATGCTGGGAGGCTGTTAGGAAAAGTGGGAAATAGGCTTAACTCATCAGCACACACATATTACAGGAAGCCTTTCCCATAAAAACAATTGTGCTGGAATATATGATAAAAGTATTACTGTGTAAAGTCCATTTTTCCAGAAATCATAAAAGCGACTTCCAAGAAGCTTAATTTATTGACAGTTATTATTATGTAATGAGGGTGTGAAAGGGAAAGCAAAACTTTGAGTTAATGGAATAGAGACATAAGAAAGAAATACAGGTAATGAGAAGCATATCAAAAAGAAACCAATGGCCCAAATTATACATAAATGAAATGATTACCAATGAATACTCATTAACAAAATTAAGATTTACCTTAAAAGAGGGTCTCTAGCATTTTGGTGAAGAAGAAAAACTGCTTTTTAATTTATGAATAACAATATCATTGATTAGATAATAGCATTTGTGACACTGTGCTAAGCATTCGCTCACACTGTGCCATTTAATTTTATCGGCATTGAGGTATCAATGTGTCCACTGTCTAAACAATGGGGCCAACATAAGGAAATGAAGAACTTGACCTATTCCAGCAGCATCCTGTAGTTTTCATTTGTAGCACTTTTCTAATCATTAAGATTTATTTGCATAATTATTTGTTTAAAGTCTTTACTCATTTTTATACTATATGCTTCATGGGAAGAGGACTGGTGAATTTTATTTCTCTCTATATAAACAGTGTCTGGATTATTACAGTGCTCAGAAAATAGGTATTGATTCACTAAATGAATAAAAGAGATGAAGCAGGAGTTCCAAAATCTATAAGCATAAAACATTCAGTAGAACTAAAGCAAAAAGGCGATTATCTCTCTGTCTCTATCTCTATCTTTATCTCTACCTCTATATATCACCTCATTTAGGGTTGGGAGAAAAAGGAAGTTAGGCAAAGATTAGCTGAGCTGAGTCCTGAAGGACAAAAAAAATGCATATGAGGCATAGTCCAGACCACAACCTAAGTAAAGAAGCAAGAAATAAAATATTAATAAAAAAAAGGTTGATTTGGATAAGCAGACTGTAAGTGGGGGTGGGGGGGAGGTAAATAACAAGAAGCTACTTGTAGCCTTTCATCTGGATTTTGAACTATGTTTGAGATTTCACTAGACAGAGGACAGAGGCAAATGATGTTCTCTTTAATTATCTCCTGTAAGTCCAATCATCTTCTTGCACCATGCTCTCAACAAGTAATTACACATTAAATACCTCTACCCGCTCCTGCACTTTAAATGAATGAGGGGAGGGGCCAAGTATGTTTGTTCCTCATCGCATTGTTGCCGTTACCCACATAGCCCATGTCAAAGTGTGCATGCTTGGTAAATACTTGTGAAATAGTTGAAAGATTACATTAACGAACTGATTTGCTGAAGATGATAGAAATATAACATGTTTTATAACATACTCATGGTTGGGTGATGTGATAATACTATATAGGTTGGAATAAAACATGGGGAGCAGCAGGAATTAAGAAAGGATTAATCAGAAGGGGAGAACAGATTACTGTTTGCAGATGAGGCTAACTTTAGATATTGTTGGGGGGAATTTTTTAGTATGAGAGTGATGTAATTTTTTTTTAAGTTGTATAAAGGGTTTAGTCAGGTCCATTGCCAAAGGAATGAAAGGCATGTGAATGTCTTTTTTTTTTTTTTTTATTCTTGTTGATTTCAGAGAGAAAGGGAGAGGGAGAGAGAGAAAGAAATAATGAGAGAGAACCACTGATTGGCTGCCTCCTTCATGCCCCACACTGGGGATCGAGCCTGCAACCTGGGAATGTACCATGATCAGGAATCAAACTGTGACCCCTGGTTCATAGGTCGACACTCAACTATTGAGCCATGCCGCTGGAGGGCCAGTGAGAGATCTTCATGGCTGTTGTCTCCCTCAGCAGAGCTGGGAAGGGAGGAAGCCTATTCTACAGTGTTTGCAGTGAGGGTGGGGAGGGAGGAAAGGGAAAGCTCTCAAGGATCCAACTGCTTGTGAACTGGGTGGCACAGATGTGGTTCAGTAAGCAGAAATAGCTACATAAATTGCTGGGCCCACTGCAAAATCAAATTGCCAGGTCCCTTGTTTAAAAAAATATATTAATCATTTCAAGATCATGGCAGCAGAACATTAAAATAAGTTCGTTCCTTTCTAAGCTTGGGCACGGCTGCCACTCAGGAAGCTGGTCCTGTTGGCAAATAGCCCATGTTAAGGAAAATGGAAAGAAGAAATAAAGGAACAAAGAGAAGGTGTGGGGGAAGAGAGAGAGAGAGAGAGAGAGAGAGAGAGAGAAAGAGAGAGAGAGAGAGAGAGAAAGAGAGAAGGTTTAGAGATTTTATTTGACCATATACTCAAATTGTGTGACAAAGATACACATAAATTCAAATTAATTTATGTGACCTGTTATACCTTTCAAGTTCCACTACTACATAAGGCTAAGAGGTTAGTGCTGTCTTCTACACACACTAGTCTGTTGTTTTGTCGAGAAGGGAACTATACAACATGTTTGCACTATTGTATCAGAAAGCTACCTCTATCGAGGCAACTGGCCTCCTTTCTCACTATTGACTATTGCCCAGCTGAGAACCACTGAGGCCATATAGTTCAGATATAAAACTGAAAGCAACAAATAAACAAGAAAAACAAACTAACAAAATCTCATAGACACAGAGGACAGTATGGTGGTTACCAGAGGAAAGAGAGTTCGGGGGATAGTGACATGTAAAGGGGTCAAATATATGGTGGGGGAAGGAGATTTGACTTTGGGTGGTAAACGCTCAATGCAATGTACATACAGAACACGCATCATAGAATTAAAACATATATAATTTCATTAACCAATGTCACCCCAATAAAGTCTATTTAAAAAAAATTAAAAGCATTGTATTTTAAAACTCATTTACTTGCCTTTAAATTTTCATTTTATTGTAACGACTGATTCATTGATTGATTGAAATTTTATAAGGCCCAGAAAGCTTTGTTAGATTTGATAATCACTACTAGGTAAAAAAGAACTTGGGTATTTTGGCTCCTTTTAAATGGAGTTCAATAATTTAGTTCATGGTTGTTTGTATTCTAGGAATTCATAAAGCCAAGCTCATCCTTGAATTCAACCTTATTATAAGGCATATGCTTATAAAAAAGCAGCATCTCCAATCTTCAACCTCAATGAGAAAATAATAATTATAATTCTTCTAGCAAAACAAGCATGCAGGCCCAATTAATAATTTTTATTTCTGTTCAGGAAGTCAGCAAGAAAGAAATTATTTAAAGAGCTGGCTGGCGCAAAAGAGAGAAATGTTGGTGTTTTGGATGGGGATGGAAGACATAACAGTTCCTGGTTAGGGAGCCTCTTAGTTTCTCTTCAAAGGGACAATGTCACGGTTGTGTGGGACATCCACTGACATGGCATGAAAAGAAAGGAGGACACATGAGTTTATTGGAATCACCACATTGTAACCTCTCTGGAGTCCTGAGCCCTAACGTCCAATCACTTTCCAACTCCTTTTGCCCCCCTTAGATGTCCCATGGAGTATGCAATTTAAATAAGGTTTGCTGTTTTTAGAAAGTAAAGAAAAAAAAAAGTCCTGCTATGCCACAGGCACTGAGGCAAGGAATGTGGTGAGTGTTTGTGTAAACACATCTGAACTGTAAAATCAAAGATTTTTACTTTCGCTGCAACTACTGGGCAGACTGCCCACTCTGCCCTAAAATTGCAGGAATTAAAAAATGTGATGCATTTACTATCAAAGGGCTAAAACAGAGTGGGAGTCTCCGGTGGTTTTGTGGTCTGGGCACTGGGCTTGTGTGCTGACAACCTGTCAGTGCCCCATTCCTTTCTCAACCTTAATTAGAACTCTCAATGCAGAGGCTGTTGTCTGTGCCACCCTTCACGCTATAGCCTCCAGACCTGGAAGAAAACATGGCTAACAGCATTTTTATAAAATGACTCATTACACCTCCCTGCTGTTAGCTATCAGCATGGCAGTATTCGCACCCATCTCCACGCCAGGTCATATTTCCCACTCTCCCCACTGTCCCACGGCACATTGAACCAGATGGCGCAAGCGTCCAAACCTTGCTAAGAGAACATTTTCTTGACACATCAAGACAGACACATGCCCTTAAGTGGAACTGTTACAGGATCGTAAAAAAGCTAGTAGAATTCCAGGGCGGGAGGACCAGGGAAACTGAGACAAGAAAATTAAACAAGGCCAAACATGCAGCCAGCTTGCTGCAAAGCTTAAGAACAAATGGCTCTGCTCACTAACCAAAGAAGGCAGGAAAGAAAGGGGAGTTTTGATGCCTCCTCTCCCTAACCAGAGAACACATGCATAGTGTAAGCCACCCTGCAACTGCCAAGGCCGGAAGAGGGGAGGGAAAAGGGACAGTTTCCATCTCGCTGTTTAAACAGTGAAGCCAGCAGTCTAGGGGCTTGTCAAGGTAAAGTCACTGGGTACTTCTCATAAATTCCAGGAAAGCCATAACAAAGTAAAAGGAAGACCTTTAGAGTTAATCTGCTCCCAAGATAGTCAGCAGAGTAATTCTGAAACCTATAAATAGAAGGGTGTATAACCCCTGAACCCCCAATGCACTCACTTCTCAAGCTAGCCGGGAAGCCCATCTGTGCTCTAGGCCGGATGTAGTTGAACAGATTTGCTAGCCTTGATTTTTTAACACATTTACTTCCTTTACTTTTTAATCAGTTTTCTTTTACTACATTGCAATTGTCCAAGTCACTCATTTGGATTCCTTCCCATAAGACCGAGAACCAATGGAAAGGACAGTCCTGTCCCTTCAACTCAGGGGTCTGCCCGAGAACACCCTTCCTGGTGTTTGGAGTGCCTATAACAGAACTATGCCAAGACCTGAATCAAGGCAATGTGTTCAGTTCTCCTAGTCCAATTCTTCTAGTCCTGGAGGTTTTGAAAAATCTTGTTCCACAGGAACACTAATGCCATGTCAACAAAAAGAAAGACAGCAAGAAATGTCCCTGGCTGAGCCTCTACTGAGTGTTCTTCCTAGTTAGAGTCTTTGTTTCTAATGGCCTCGGGGTAAAACAGGGAACATCTGAATTCAAAGTAACTGAAAATTTACAGCCCAACCATTCGCTGGGGCTCATATGTGGCTTGAGGACCAGCTGAAAGGGAAACTATACAAGTAACTTGAAAGACTTGATACCAAGCTTCCTACAATCTAAACATAACTCAACAGGAACAATGTGAAGAAAGGTAGTTGTATTTGTTCTGAGAATGCACCCATGTTCTGAGCTTCAGGGATACTGCTTCCTGGAATTCTCAGAACCGCATCACGGTTAGGATGTTATGATACTAGTGAAGGCCCAGCGCACACGAAATCATATGCCAGTTGTTAGCTTCCACTTGCCTCAGCTGGCTGCCCCGCCCATCACCTCTCATAGCTCAAGCCCTGCCCTCTGCTGCTCATAGCTCTCCACTGGGAGTAGCTTGTGCCCAGCCCCGCCCACCAGGAGAGCTGCTGCTCCTTTGGTCGTGATTCTGTGATGGCATCAAGACCACAGGCCTTTTATGATATAGACTTGAGACATCTGAAAATAAACAATTTAATATTTTTAAATGAGCTATTAGTCAAGGTTGCAAGAAAACAAATAACAAACAAAGTCCTATAACAAATAACAAACAAGGCAGGCTAGCGTGTGAGGTATGAGCCAAGGCTTTGGGTTGGATAACATATTGTTAATGACTTCGTGAGCCTGAGGAAAGGTTTAACCTTTATGAGAACAATCATAGTATCAATCTTCAGAGTTGGTGGGTAGACAATATAACATGCACAATGCTTAGGGCAATACCTGCCACAGAATAAGGCGTTTGTAAGGGCAAAGCAGCATTAAATATGATCATGTAAGGGCAGGGGAATGATGAGAGAGGAGAAAGTGGAAGGGTAAAATACAATAAACAAGTAAGTAAATAAATAAAACCAAAGCAGAACAAAATATAGGTGAATACTTAATTGACCTCAGGAAGAAAACAAACAAACAAACACTGCCTAAGCTTAAAAATAAGGAAAGAAATCACAAAATATTTTTTTAATGATCAACAGAAGTATCTGTGTAAAAAAAAATGTCTGCAAGTAAAAACAAACCATAAACAGAATTCAAAGGCCAATTTCCATTACTGGTACCAATGATTTGGAGAAGAAGAAGGGGGAGTGATCAGAACCAGACAGTGTCCTATTTCTTTTGTCATGCTCCTTTACATTTGTTTGGAAATTGGAACCACAGTCATGAAAAATAATTTGCAATTACAGAACACCATGAATAGATGCAAATTTGGAGGGAATTCATTAGGTATGTAAGTCTGACTGGATATTGGTAAAGAATATCGACACCGGATAGGACAGCGCTGCGTGGCTTCCTAGAGTTAAATGCATCCCATTATGGCATCCAGTAAAGTGCAAGGGCTCTCATAGGTTCTTTGCTGGTTCTTGTAAGTTCTTGATCCATATGCACTGCATTCAATTCCTTGTTTGTCCCACCTGACCGGGCTTTATGAAGTCAGATCAAGGTCTTATATTTGGAGTTCTTTCTCCTCTCTTTTATTCAGAAGTTGATTGCCACTTTCTGAATGTTAGGAAGATAGCCTTTACATTTTATGAAGATTCGAGCTTGACAATGCCTAAGGTCCCAGGCCTATGTTTACACTTGCTCTCTTTTCATCTCACTTAGAGGTTGTAGTGCATTAGAACACAAATGGACACTCACACATGTCTCTAGGGCAAATCAATATTTTTTTACAAGTGGACTGCTTTCATTAATACACTTCAAAAATGCCCCAACCCCTAACCTATACTTTGTGCCTTTTAAACTAAGTTTCTCAATTTATAGTTTGGTCTACCTGACAGTTCCTCATATATGGTAAATAATAGTCTTTGGGGTTCCTCCTGGAATTATATTCATATTTTGATATTCATTACTTTCCTCTTTCCAATCTTGGTTTTGCTCCCCTAGCTCTGAATTATAAAGCAAGTGCTCATATTTGGATGGATTTTCTATTTTAAAAATATATATCAATGTCTCAGCATAATTAAGGGACTTTGTTGTTAATCACAGTCAGACTTTGCATTCTGAAGACTGTGAGCTATATGGTTTCCATAGCAGCATTCCTCCCAGTGTGTATACTACAAATACAGTTTCAGGACAGGGATGTGCATGATCATGAACCTGCCCTGTGACTGATGTGCTTGCTTGAGCTCAGCCAGTGAGTGAATAGACATCATCTTAATCTTGAATTGAAAGCATTAAGTATAGTTATAAGAAGTTGTCTGTAACATAATGATTACACTGATAACCCTAAAAATTGGAAATTGGAACCACAGTCATGAAAAATTGATAAAACTAATAGTAATGTTTACAAATCTGGATTAGTGTACAGGTAGATTAGTGGTGTTCAATGTTGGATGCTACTAGCATTTCCTGGGGAAATTTTAAAAAGAACACTGATGTCCTGATTGTGAAGAAATTCTAATGGGTGGCTAGTATTGAGAATCACTAACCTGGTATATGAAAAGAAAAGGGACAATTTAACAAGGTACATGCTATAGATCCTTAACACTCTGACTTAATCACCACGTACAAAGGGCTATGGCATGAATCATGTGGCAAAAACCATGAAATTATTTTTGACTGAAAGGAAATTGCAATGGAAATGGTGAATTTGTGTCTTTGGAAACTGGATGAATTCTGGATCCAAATGGAATACTGGAAAAATCTTTCTAAACAGCATTGCCTTGATCACCGCACCGCATCAATACTTCATTCCCTGCTGAGTATTCCATATACTCGGAACACTTTTCCTCTTAAGAATGAAGGAGCTGCCGAAACCGGTTTGGCTCAGTGGATAGAGCGTCTGCCTGCGGACTGAAAGGTCCCAGGTTCGATTCCGGTCAAGGGCATGTACCTGGGTTGCGGGCACATCCCCAGTAGATGTGCAGGAGGCAGCTGATCGATGTTTCTCTCTCATCGATGTTTCTAACTCTCTATCTCTCTCCCTTCCTCTCTGTAAAAAATCAATAAAATATATTTAAAAAAAAAAAAAAAAAAGAATGAAGGAGCTCACTCTTAACTTCCCTTCAACTTACCTGGCAACAGCCTATGAAATCTTTGGGGAGCCCACATTGGTACAGGTTGAGTTTTGGGGAAGATCAAAAGATGTTTCTTGGCTTCCTTCTTCCTCAAAGTAACAAAAAATGCTCTCACCTAAGTTCTTTCCCTACTCACAATTCCTCCCCAGGGTATCTTGTCACTGCAACCTCATTGACTCAGAATAATTTGCTATGACATGTTGTGTAATGCGTTGGCTGTTAAGATGATAACCAGTGCATAAATACCTAATGAAAGGAGAGCTGACTGTCTCCTTCATCCCCAGCCAGGCTTGTTGCCTCTCAGCCAAGAGAATATCCTAGAGGAAATGTCTTCTTCAAGAGTCCATGTTAATCAAGTTTTAAACTAAGGACATTTTTTCTTCATAGTCTCAAGAACTATGGCAACAGCAAGAATGCTTGTTTTTTTCTAGTGTTCTACCAAGGAAACACTCATTAGCTATCTCCTTCAGGGCTTGGCACTCTTAAGGCTATCTCTCAAATTGGGCAACTGAAATAACATCAAAGTTTAAATTCAGAAAACTATCTAAATAGCACATGCAGACAACGGAAAGTGAGGCTTCTCTCAGAAAGCTGAGGAAAGGGCAATGTCAACAAACCCACCATCGAAGAGCACTTCTCTTCCATCCAGAAACTTTATCAAAGAATAAAAAGGACTTGTATATTGATTGGTCCATTCATTATTCACACCTCACTTGGGGCTCTGTCTGGGTCTGCTGTCTTCATCCAATTAGAGCCGCCTTTCCCCTGGCAGATTGGGGATGACCAAAAATAAAAGACTGAGGGAATTTACTTTTAAAATTATGCTCTTGTGCTACTTCTATGCTTCAACAGCAAAGCACCCAGACATCAGAGGCTTTTATGATATAGTATCTTTCAGAAGAAATTGAATAAATTAGACTCCCTGTGGTTAATGTAAAAATAAAAAGAGGACTTATTTGATTTCTAGGAAAATAAACAATGACCTAAAAAGGAAAGTCAAACAAGCTTTTTTTAAAAAAAGAGAAAAGAATGCATTTGATTCAGGAGTCATAACTGATTATAAACCATTGGTTCAGTTGGAAAAGTCAATTATTTCTGTACATGTGAACATTTAGAGAGCTGTAAACTCACCAGTTAGTATGCCACTGGCTACTCTAGATTAAGCAGCACCTGGCTACAGATTGCTAAAAGGAGAAGAGGAAGAATGATACACTATATTTTATCCAAGAACCATATTCCATGCACAACAGCTAGACTGTGTGAGCATTTTGTAAGATTGTTCTCATATGTCCATTTTAGCATGGGGAAAACTGAGTCTCAAGGAGATGAATCAGCTTGCCCATGGTACATTTCCTGAACTCTAACTGCATGCCAGGCTGGATACAGGATCCGGGTCAGAGAACTTCTATTATAAAGTGCCAGGCAGTCAATATTTTAAGCTTTGCAAGCCATACTGTCTCTGTTCCAACTACTCAACTTTGCAGTTGTGCTGTAAAAGCAGTCACAGGCAATATGTAAAACAATGAGCATGGTCCTGTGCCAATAAAACTTTATTTACAAAAGCCGGCACCAGGCTGGATTTGCCCTGGGGTTTATCAACCCCTGTACTAGCTGATGGGAATGCAATGTTGAGAAAGTCACCTCATTAATATGTCAAAGAGCCTCTCTTATTCTAAAGGAGCTGGTTTTCCTTTCTCTGTTTTGGTTAGACAATGCTTCCTCTCCACATATCCCCCAAAAAGACAGATCTGAGTTTTTTTTTTTTTTAAGGCTTTAACTGAGCAAATTAAATATTTGGAAAATCTATCCATTTGCACCCTGGTTTTTAATTCATGTGCCAATGGGACCCTGTAACTCATCCAATTTATGCCTTTTCACTTTGTTTCTTCCCACGGTTCCTGAATCCAAGAGTAAACATTCTCCTAGCTGATTTTCTATTAAAAAGAGCCACATTATTGCTCCTGGAAGGCACATTAGGTTGGGTTTATTAGACTTCTCTTCAGGGGACAGCGATCTCAGAAAACACCAGAATTCATGAAGCTGATGTATTTGATTAACTAAATCATCCCTGCAACCCTTTGCCTGGATTACCATTTCCCTGTCAACATTCTTTCAATCTTGATTTCGGCATTCTTATATTTTAATTGCCCCTCTTTTCACTCAGGGACCCTTTGCAGGATGTTCTGGTCTCTCCTTGGATCTTCTTTGAATATTCATCCCTACTTCACATATTAAAACAAATAATTCATTTGGAAATTAATTCACTTTAAAAAAAAAAAGTATGTTTTGGTTCTGTACAATATTTTATTTATGCTTTCTTAGAAAGGGAATAAATAACCCAAAGGGATTTTAAAATATAGCTTCTATTATAACTACGATTTGTTATTTGTATAATACTTTAATTTCAGAAATAACTTAAATAGTTTTCTAATTTCACAACTTTCCCTGAGAAAAAATTGCACATAATAACAATTAGAAGAAAGAAAAAATGATGTAGCTACCAGGTAGTAAGGACTTGGGTGCCACAGATGATATTTAGAACCATAAATATATTGATTTTTTTAAATATAAAAACAAGAGAGAAAAACTCATGAGCAAAATACAATCACAGTTATCAGCTCGGATGCAGAGCTGTAAGGAGGCACAGAACAGACTGTCTGACAGCCTCCCTCACTCACTTGCTTCTTCTATAAAATGATATCTAGAATGTGGTTTCACTAGTATATTCTGGTTTGTTTGTTTTTAAATGTATATGTTTTATTGGTTTCAGAAAGGAAGAGAGAGGGAGAAATAGAAAGTAACATCAATGAGGAGAGAGAATCTTTAATCTGCTGCCTTCTGCATGCCCCCCACTGGGGATCGAGCCTGCAACCTGGGCATATGCCCTTGACCGAAACCAAACCCAGGACCTTTCAGTCCGCAGGCCAATGCTCTATCCACTGGGCCAAACCAGCTAGAGCCATTACTGTTTTTGAGGTTTGAGTTCAGGAACTGTTGTGAGCAGTTTTGCTCTGATCAAGGTGACTACTGTGTTAACTTACCTGTTTTTCCTATCAAAGGTGAATTGTTCCAAGTGCCAAGAGACTTGAAGAAATCAGGATTTTGAGCTAACCTATAAAAATTGGGGGCAAATTCAAAGGAAGTTTGAGAGAGTACTAAATATATAACAAGGAGAGATATCCCCATTCTCAGAGATTTTGATTAAATAGATCTTGGTAGGATTCAGAAATGCTCATTTTTTTAAGCAGAAATTCCTAGTGATTCTGTGTTAAGTGGTCCTGAGAAAACATTTAAAAATATTGATAGAAATGTTGAAACTATATTCATTCCTTTACTCCCTCTGCTAACCAGGTCCTCCCACCCAGTCCACTGGGAGGGGCTGGCCTGGGCATGCTCAGATGTTGCTGCCTCCAAAAGCAGCTACACAATACAAACCTTTCAGGCTGAGCCAAGGTGTGTACTCAATATTAACTTACAACAACCTTTTGTGTTTTGTACCTAGATTCTTGATCCAGAACAAGCTAAGTTTTGAGCAATGCTGCCCAAACTTTCTGAGTGGTTGACTTTTAAGGTTCATCTTGTTTTTCAGCATGACCTAAATTCTTGATCAAGTACTAGAAAAACACTTAGGCGGCGCATGTCCTCATAATACCTATTTTTACATGGTTGGAAGCTATTCTTCAATTTTTGGCACCTGGATAGACTTCCTCCAGACTACCACATGCTCCATTCTGTTTCCACCATGAGTACTTGTTTCCAGGCTCCGTCTCACATCTATAAATAGCCTGTATCCCCAGCCTTGATTTTGCTCATCTACTGGCTACTGGATATCTCCCCTTGGCAATTCCACAGAGATCCCAAACTCAGTGTATCATCACCTCAAATCTGACCCCCTTTTTCATTTTTTGATCTTATTAAATTGTGCCATCATTCATCCAATCATTGATGTTAAACCAACCAACACACAAAAAAGAACAAAAACTGGGTACCATTGTGGATTCTATATTTTTCTATATTATTTTTCCTATATATATCCTATATTATTCTTGGCATCCAATCATCTACCAATCTATGTGAATTCTATATTATTTTAAAGTCATCCTTTCCACTTTATGCTTACCAAATGTCCTTTAGTTTAAGCTCTCAACATTTCTCACAGGCACCTGTGTCATAGGGTTCTGCCTAATCTCCCTGGATTTAATCCAGGGGTGGGCAAATTTTTTGACTCGAGGGCCACAATGGGTTCTTAAACTGGACTGGAGGGCCGGAACAAAAGCATGGATGGAGTGTTTGTGTGAACTAATATAAATTCAAAGTAAACATCATTACATAAAAGGGTACGGTCTTTTTTTTTTTTTAGTTTTATTCACTTCAAACGGGCCGGATCCGGCCCGCGGGCCGTAGTGTGCCCACGGCTGATTTAATCTCATTCCTATCAATTCCTTTTCCACAGTGCAGCCTGAGTGATGTGATATAACCCAAATCTAATCATGCTGTCCTTTCTCTCCTTAAGATGCTTTAATGTCTTCATATTGCCAAGAGAATGCATTTTAATATCCATCCCATTAAAAAATCATTTATAGCCTAAACCCTGCCAACTTTTCCAAACTAATGTCTGTTCACTTCTCTCTTCTCTCTCACTTCTCTCTCTCTCTCTCTCTCTCTCTCTATATATATATATATATATATATATATATATATATATATATATATAAATTACAAACACCCAGCTCAAATAAGTATGTATTGTGGCCATAAATGTGCCATTCTACTTCTGGCCCCTACCACTCCAACTCAAACTGTCGTTGGCTTTATGGTCCTCTGTAAGATCCTCTTTTTTCCCTTCTTCATCTTCTTTTCTTCCTTCCCATCACCTAAATATATTCTCCAGCCAATCCCCAAAGTGAATTTAAAAAATACAATTATATCATGCCAGTCCTCTGCTTGGCTTCACATGGAACAAAGATTAAAATCCATACTCCATCCCTTGGACTACTGTTCCTATATGACCGGACTCCTACCTACTCTCTCCCCTACTCTTTATATTCTCCCACTTGTTCAAATCACTCCAACCAAAATGACCTCCTTTGTGATCCTCCAAAGAGCCAAGCTCATTCCTGTTTCGAGGACATTGTACTTGGGGCCTCCCTGTAACTTTCCCCCCGTGCATCTGCATGGCTGGTTTCCACTTATTCAGCTCTCAATTGTCACTTCATCAGAGAAGCTCTTCCTGATCACACCAGCACATGCTGGTTGTCCCACCAGTAACTTAGAGTGACATTACTCTTTTATTTTATTTACAACATTTCTTACTATGCAAAATAATCCTAAATTAATTAGATTAGTGATATATATTTGCCCCTCTTCCACTCCATTGTAAACGTAACACATAAAGCAAAAGAGCATTTGTTGAATGTCAATGGTTTTATATTTGTTATTCCTTATGCTTGAACTATACTTCTCCAACCTGGCTACTGACTACCTGCTAGACTCTTGGTTATACTTTAACCCTTGATTTAAGCAGCTATTCTGCTGGGAAGTCCTCTCATTACCCCAAACAGAGTTGATCACATTCAACTTTGCCTCTGTTATAGCATCAATTTTATTTATAATTATATATTTGCATGCCTTTCTCCCTAACTAAAATTCCCTGGAGTAGACACTGCCTAATTTGTCTCAGTATCTTCCACAAAGCAAAATTAATTTGCTTCCATTAGCTATACCACAGTGTAGATAAGACTGTATGACAACTGTGATAGTCAGAATAATACAGTCCTAAGAGTAATAAATAAGCTGAACTTAAAGTCTCTCTTTACTTTCAATATATAGAGGGATACACACCCATGTAAAACATGGATAATTCTCAAGTACAGGCAGAGATCATGTATAATTGATCCTTATTACATTATTTAGAATATATATTTTAAATATATTTGATATTTACCATTGATTCTTCTATTGATTATAGCTATAGACACTTATTAATTTAAAAATGCCTAAATGTTTCTAAATTTATAGGTGTAGGATGAAGTAGGAAGAATAAGAATCAATAAATTATAATACTTAGTCCATAGAATGTGCTTTAAAATGCTTTTTAAATGAATAAACAAATGAAGAGATTCTATAGGGAACTAATCATTGGATTTGGATTCATCCATTTAAAATTTTATTAATCCAATTAGTGGATAAGAACTAATGTCTATGTTTATATGCATCCCTATAAATGTTAAATGCATGCTTGTAACTGCATATGTATTCTTTTATGTATATCTTTTCCTTTTGGTAGTTGCATTCAGTATATTTATTTTCAGGAATAAGCAACTTCAATACTGCTTAAGGGACTCATGATCATCTCTCTTCTCTCGTGGTACTGCCAAAGAGCTTTAAAACATTCTTTATCACTCCCTCATTACATGGAAAAACATGCCAATTTGCACATTTATTTACTAACTTATGCAGTTTCACTAGTTTTCTAAATTCTGTGTTTTTAATCCCACTCCACTGTGTCAGCAAAATGACATTGGAGTGGAATTGATTCAAAAGGTAGATAAAGCCATAGAAGTAAAGAAAATTTATTCAGGTATTTTGAGTATCTGTAAGAATATATGATAGAAAAAAAAGAAGAAAGGAAGGAAGAAAAATGCACAAAATCAAATACATAAAGAAGGTCATGCAAAATCCAATCAAGTAATTTACCTGGTTGGGAGCTGAGAGCAGAAGGGGAATTACATCATGTGAACTAAGAGGCCAGCTCTGCTTTTAAATTTTGAAGTCCATAATATCTGCAGCTCCTTGCCAACTGAGCTAAAATCAGTGGGTACAACCTAAGTTACTTAGCAAGGTAATTGCCTGAGAGGACACTCATTGTTCAACACTCCCCCCACCCCCCCAAAAAAGAAGAAGAAGTAGCAAAGAATGAAAATAGTGGAATAACAGGAATGGCAATGGTCTCCCCAGAGAAGATATAAAATTGGGAGTAAAAAATATTTCATAAAATCAAAATTAGAGTATTTAAAACTACAGAAATGATTTCTCATCTCTAAGAATTTGCACCCTTAGGCAATTTGTGTTCCTGAAATGCTGAAAAGTATTGGGTTCATTGGAGCAACAGGCTTATCTTATAATTTAAAATGTTAAAAGTAACGAATTGATGTAGATTTGTGATTTTAGGCTGGAATTTTAGTAGACTTATGTGCAGTCATAGAAGATGTAAGGGCATTTTTGTTCATTGATTGTAAATATATAACTTTTTTGTTTTACAATAATAATTGAGTGTACAGGAAAGTTTGGTTAAGACAGTTACCTACAAATGAAGTAAAATATATTACTTTTATCATTTTCTATGTCTTACTAGAGGCCCGGTGCATGACATTCGGGCACTGGGGAGGGTCCCTCAGCCTGGCCTGCACCTGTGCAGTCCGGGAACTCTCGGGGGATGTCCATGGGCCTAAGCTGGCATCCCTCCCGCAGACTGAGACCCCTTGCTTTTTACTGCCCACCTGCTCGCTGCTCCTTAGCATGGCAGGAGAGGCTCCTGCCACTGCTGCATTCGCCAGCCATGAGCCTGGCTTTTGGTCGAGAAGCGCTTTCTTTCGCTGTGGGAGTGCACTGACCACCAGGGGGCAGCTCTTACATTGAACGTCTGCCCCCTGGTGGTCAGTGTGCATCATAGTGACCAGTCGTTCTGCCATAATGGTCACTTAGGCTTTTATTATATAGACTAGAGGCCCGGTGCACAAAAATTTGTGCACTCGGAGGGGGAGGGGGTCCCCCAGCCCAGCCTGTGCCCTCTCACAGTCTGGGACCCCTCGGGAGATAACGACCTGCTGGCTTAGGCCTGCTCCCGGGTGGCAGAGGGCACGCCCAATCCCTAGGTGCAGCCCCTGGTCAGGCTCAGAGCAGGGCCGATTGTGGAGTTGGGGCGCCGCCCCCTGTCATGCACAGAGCAGGGCGGATCGGGAGGTTGCAATGCCACCCTCAGTCACGCTCAGGATAGACTGATTGGGGGGTTAGGGCACCACCCCCTGTTACACTCAAGGCAGGGTCAATGGGGAGGTTGTGGCGCCACCCCCTGTGATGCACAGAGCAGGGCCAATCAGGGGGTTGGGGCGCTGCCTCCTGTCACTTACAGAGCAGGGCCAATCAGGGGGTTGGGGCACTGCACCCTGTCACACTCAGGGCAGGGCCAATGGGGAGGTTATGGCTCTACCCTGTCACATACAGAGCAGGGCCCGTGGAGGGGGATTGGGGCGCCACCCTCTATTACCCACAGAACAGGGCCGATCAGGGGGTTGGGGCGCCACCACTGTCACACTCAGAGCAGGGCCGATGGAGAGGTTATGGTTCTACCCTGTCACACACAGAGCAGGGTCCGTGGGGGCGGGGGGTTGGGGCGCCTCACCCTGTCACTCACAGAGCCGCAGGGCTGATCAGGAGGTTTGGGCGCTGCCTCCTGTCACGCTGATCCCGGTGCCGGGAGCCTCGCTGCTCCACTGATCCCGGTGCTGGGAGGCATATTACCCTTTTACTATATAGGATAGAGGCCTGGTGCATGGGTAGGGGCTGGCTGGTTTGCCCTGAAGGGTGTCCTGGATCAGGGTGGGGGTCCCCACTGGGGTGCCTGGCCAGGCTGGCTGAGGGGCTGAGGGCTATTTTCCGGCTGGCAGGTGACTAAAAGCTCCCAACCGCTCCTTGTTTCCTTTTTTTTTTTTTATTCTGGGCCAGCTTTAGCTCTGAGGCCTCACTGCTGAAAACATGGATACAATGTTGCAGTCCAGGGCTGACTGAAAGCTGGTTTTGTTTAGCTTCTTATTTGCAACATAGTAATAGTTGCTTAGAGTTGCAGTTGAGAGGCCGGCAAGTGAGGCGGGGAACGTTGGAGTTCGCCATCACTGGAGCAAGCAAGCCTCCCTGTTGGCTTCAGTGCATGGCTGCCGGCCGCCATCTTGGCTGACAGTTAATTTGCATAAGGATATGCTGATTAGCCAATGGGAAGGGTAGCGGTCGTACGCCAATTACCATGTTTCTCTTTTATTAGTGTAGATTATTGCACGTAATTGAGTCTAATTAAATAGTAGCTTTTATTGCTAAAGTGCAGTATTTCTTTACCAAATAACTTGTCCAGAAACTTGAGTGTTAAGTAAATAAGAACTCTTTTTCGTTTATAATGAGTTATAAGTACATTGATGATAGCTGTTACTTGGTGTCCTTACTCTATGCTAGTGTGCCAAGTGGTATAGATCATCCTATAAAATAGTTGCTCTTACTCTCTCCATTTATAGAAGAAGAAACTATAGAAAAAGGAGTTCAAGTAACCTGCTCACGTTTACACTTACCATTTTGGGAATCAGAATTTTTACTCAGTTGTATGATTTCAGAGTAAAATTCATAAGCATCACAATCTAGCAATATAAGGTAATACTATTTCTATCCTATTTAACACAAACGTATCTCCTGTCAATATCAGGTATAAATGAAACTTTAGCAAATCAAATTAAATCATAGGTCTGTTTGCTATTGGACTTTTTTTAAGATTAATAACTCTCATTAATCTTTTAATTTCAATACGGGTTTTCAGATGCTGGCTATATTTAAACTAAATCCAACTGTCACTACTTCTGAAAAAGAGAAACTTGGTGCTATTTTGTCTCAAGAAATTAAGATGGGTTTTGTGATCCCTTTTAACACACTAAATTTAGACAAATACCAGCAATTCCTTTGAAAGTCACTGTAGGACAGAAATTGAAAGACAAACTCAGAAAAGGAGCTGAGTGGAAACAGCTGTCACTTGGATCAATTATTTCAAAAGCCTCCAAGTGGTCAAATTGCTTCCCTTTAGATCTCCAATTGTATCCGAACATTTGCAGTGAAATGGATGTTGTAATTGGGGAGCTTAGGCTAAGTGTTGTGCCTTTAGCATTCTCTAAAATTTAAAGGACACAAGAATGTTTATGGAGGCAGAATAGCAAGCCTTCTGTGGTGAGCTTTTGGGAGTCCAATAATTGGAAGGAAAATGCAGTCCTGATTGAAATGAGGAAGAACTGTCTGCCTAGAGCTCAGAACAGTGATTCTCAACCTTGGCTGCACATTAGAATCACCTGGGAATCTTTTTAAAATCCTGACTTCTGGGCCTCATCCTCCGGAAATTCTGTTTCTTTGTTATTCCGTGGGGCTACAACATTAGTAACAAAGAAACAGAATTTCTGGAGGATGAGACCCAGAAGTCAGGATTTAAAAAGATTCCCAGGTGATTCTAGTGTGCAGCCAAGGTTGAGAACCACTGGCTCAGAGGATAAGAGAGACCAGGCATGTCACAAACAGGAACACTAACCCCTCCGGGAACAGCGCCCTCTGGCTGGCGGTAGAAACATTTGTCAGACAGAGCAGATTCCCGAGGTCCTCCCTTGCTCCTTTGGTCTGAGCTATTTAAAGTGGCTTATTGGGAGAGACTAGCTTTCCTTGGAAGCTCCAGGCTCTTCTAAGACTAAATGAGTACAATGCAGTAAATGAGGGAAGTGAATTTTAGAATTGAGTCCTGATTGAGGATTGCTACATGATTCAGTCCTGTACCCTCTGCCGTGGCCAGGCCAAAAGCTTCCAGGGTGTAATCAATAAGTTTGGTCTCAAAACATTCTATTTTTTAAAATTAATTATTATTATTTTTTTTTTGTTAATCCTCACCCAAGATTTGTTTTCCATTTATTTATTTTTTCTTTTTCAGAGAGATAGTAGAAGGGAGAAGGGAGGGAGAGAAGGGAAAGGGAGAAAGAGAGAGAGAAAGAGAGAGAGAGAGAGAGAGAGAGAGAGAACCATCTGAGAAAGACACATCAATTGGTTGCCTCCTGAATGCACCCCAACTAGGGCTGGGAATTGAAGCGAACCTGCAACCCAAGTACATGCCCTTAACCAGGAATAGAATCCACCACCCTTCGTTGCACAGGCTAAGCAAAACAGGCCAGGGGCAAAATATTCTATTTTTAATACTCCCTTATTTTATTGACTTGAAAAAACCCATACAAACCAGTTTTCACACAAAAATCAAGATAGTTACCCACTTCCCCCACCAATAAAGCAAGAACTCTGTTTTTGTATATAAACAAAGATCACACTGCAAATACAAGGGTGGTAAAAGTGTGTGAGACAAAGATTGGCGAAAGATGTTTGCATAAGGAGGGAAATACATTTGAAGAATGTGTGAAACCCATTAGAAGCCTTGTCTGAGAGAGTACAGAGACACTAAAGCACAGTATATTCGTTTGCTAGGGCTGTGGTAACAAAGTACCAAAAATGGAGTGACTTCACCAACAGAAATGTATTTTCTCACAGTTCTGCAGGCTAGAATTTCAGGATCAAGGTGTCAGTAGGGGTAGTTCCTGCTGAGGGCCATGAAAAAGGATTTGTTCTAGGCCTGTCCCTCCTTGGCTTGTAGAAATCCATCATCTCCCCATGTCTTCACATGATCTTCCCCCTGTACATGTCTATGTCAAATTTTCCTCGTCTTATAAGGACATGGATGCTATTGGATGAAGGCCAACCCTAATAACCCAGTTTGAACGTAATGATCTCTGTGAAAATTATCTCCAAATATAGTCACATTCTACAGTATTGAGGGTTAGGACTTTAATATATAAGTTTGGGAGGACATAATTCAACCTATGGCATAGAAGGGAAAATAATCATATTAGGGGTTTTATCTCTACGAAATTAATATATATATATATATATATATATAATCAGAATATATAAAAATACCAATAGAATTATGAAGTCATTTATTTAAACTAACAATCAAGGAATTAAAGGTCCTATTGTGGCCTATTCACATTATTGGTAGACAAATATATAGCCACAAATATCAACTCTCTGTATCTTCATCTGGCTTAAGCTTTTTTTATTTTTTTAATCCTCACCCAAGGATATTTTTCCATTATTTTTTAGAGAGAGTGGAAGAGAGAGGGAAACACAGAGAGAAATATCGATGTGAGAGAAACACATTGATTGGATGCCTCCTGCATAAGCCCTGACCAGGGCCCGGACCATGGAGGAGCCTGCAACCGAGTTACATGCCCCTGACTGGAATTGAACCAAGAACCCTTTGGTCTGCAGGCCAAACCTCTATCCACTGAGCCAAACCAGCTAATGCCT
This sequence comes from Myotis yumanensis, assembly GCF_028538775.1. NCBI lineage: Eukaryota > Metazoa > Chordata > Mammalia > Chiroptera > Vespertilionidae > Myotis > Myotis yumanensis. The sequence goes on along the minus strand of NW_027223752.1, from coordinate 228,534,860 downwards.
GGCTTAAGCTTTTTTTTTCTCTTTCACATCAAGAGGTACTCTACTCATTCTGTAACCCCCAAGGACAGCTTTATAGATGTACCAAATATTTTTCATGGGAGATAATATTCTTCAATGTTACTCTGGCTTTTGTTGGGCTAATTTATGCTGAGAAGTATCGTGAGGAAGAGGGGGATATAACAATGGAAGAATCTAATGCCTGCAACATCACACTTAAGGTAAAGATCAGGATTGCTGTTTGCTTTCTTAGAAAAATATACGTAGACAAAACTGCCTGTTTTGCCTTTTCTCAATACTTAACCTTTCTTTGGTCATTGGACAGCCTTTAAAATAGCCAATCATGCATTAGACTGGTGACCCTACTGCCTTTTTAATAACAACTCTTCAAGCCTGTCAACACAGGGTTAGAAGTGAACATTCTATTTTAATTCTTTTTTTAATGAAAGAAAAGAGATTGCATTTTTTTTAAAAATAGCATGTTTTCCTGCTTTGTTCTGTTTTAGGCTGAAATTCATTATCAGGATTGAACTTATTTAAAATAGTGTGTGCACCGAACAAATAGAACTGGGTTGTATTCCATAGCATGTCCTAAAAGTGAAAAATGAAAAAACACATTTTTGAACATAAAACTAGCATGTTGGTAATCATCCAATGATATAGGCTGAACCCCCCAAGTCACTGGAACAGAATTTCAAAGCTGGAGGCTGATTTTTGGGGTTGTCTACAATGGACACTTATGTTAAAGAGATAAAATTTATTCAATGGAAACAGCCTGTATTGACATACTTTAGATTGGCATCTCCTCCACTATGGCTATTTAATGAAAAGTTTAGTATTAAGTTTGACAAATCAATTATTCATTATATACATGAGGCAGAAAGAGACGTGCGAGCTGATGGACTCAGCAGAGTCTTCCATAAAGCTGTCATTTGCTATGAAAGCTAAGGGCCTCCCAGAGAGTGGTTAGACAGAGGGAAGAGCCATCACAATACAAATCATAATAAATACAAAGTACAAATCATAAGACATACTATCTAGAGAGTTTTATGAATAACAGAGGAGTTATAGCTTCCTTGGTGTTATCAAAAAGTCTTTCTCCTAATAGAAGTAACATTATTCTTAGTTTAGTAGATGTCAAGCAAAAAACAGATTGTTTAAAGATACCTAGAAAGAAAAAAAAGGGACAATGAAGGTCTATTTTAGCATCCCCAAGCCACTTTTCTTAATCTAATTGTGGGGTCCTGTCTGCTCAGGCACCACTCCACCAGGTTGTAAAAGGCTCAATTAATATTTCTCCCTCGGTCCAGCATAGTCTTCTCTGTTGTGTATCTGCATCAGTCTTGGCCCCCAGTGAGTTAGCCTTCATGTGCCCATGGCTTGGATAGGCCTCTGCCACACCGAACAGAACTGATGTGTGCTAACCAAAAGGACATGATAGAAATGCATGTGTAGCATAAGAAGCTAGGACATACAAGACACTGCAGCTTCTGTTTTGCTTCTTTACTTGGATCACTCTCTGTGGGTGAAGCCACCCAGCATGCCTGAGGAACTTTGCTATGAAGAGCTCCACATGGCAAGAAACTGAGGCCTCCTGCCACCACCTCACTGGCTACCTGAATGGCTACTTGATAGAGGACGCTTCAGACTTTGTCAGGCCTTGAGAATCCAGACCAGAAGAATACTGCTAAGCTGCTGGATTCCTAACCCACAGATGCTATAAGACAATGAATGCCTTGTTTCATTTCTTTCCTTCTTTCTTTTTCTCTTTCTTTCCTTCTTTCTTTTTCTCTTTCTTTCCTTCTTTCTTTTTCTCTTTCTCTCTCTCTCCTTTCTTTCTTTCTTTCTTTCTTTCTTTCTTTCTTTCTTTCTTTCTTTCTTTCTTTCTTTCTTTCTTTCTTTCTTTCTTTCTTTCTTTCTTTTTTCCTTCCTTCCTTCGTTCCTTCCTTCCTTCCTTCCTTCCTTCCTTCCTTCCTTCCTCCCTTCCTCCTTCCTCCCTCCCTCCCTCCCTTTCTTTCTTTCTTTCTTTCTTTCTTTCTTTCTTTCTTTCTTTCTTTCTTTCTTTCGCCACTAAATTTTTTTAAATAGTTTTATTAATTTCAGAGAGGAAAGTAGAGGGAGAGAGAGATAGAAACACCAATGATGAGAATCATAGATCAGCTGCTTCCTGCATGCCCCCTACTGGGGATTGAGCCCGCAACCTGGGAACATGCCCTTGAATGGAATCAAATCCAGGACTTTTCAGTCCACAGGCCAATGTTCTATCCACTGAGCCAAACCAACTAGGACTGAGCCACTAAATATTGAGGTCACTTATAATGTGGTAATAAAAATACTAATAGACTAGTACAATCTACCTTTGAAATATTCTCCTGAAATCCCTCAACATTGCTCAAGTAGTGTCATTAAATAAGATATGAGTGTATTCATAAATGTATGTGGTGAGGACTATTCCATGCACAGATTTAAATTTGTCTCCAGAAGAACATTCTATGGAGAAGCAACTCATCCATTTTTCAATGGATCAAAGTAGGGCTCCATCAACACTTTCATTTCTCCTGCTGTTCAGAGAAAATTAATTCAGCCTTGAGCTGAATAATAGAATAAATGCAAACTAAAAAGATTATTAGAGTGTGACTTTGTATTCTTGCAGACAACAATCTCCTTGACATGAGGGATGCAAGTGGTAAGGAACAAAATACACAACCTACCAGGATATAAAACAGAAAAACATATTCTGGTCAAGCAAGCTCAGCAACTTTTCTACAGCGGACAGAAAATGAATGGACTCTTAATTTTATTAGTGACTATTTCCTCCTTCTAGCTAGATAGATTAAAAAAGAAAAAAAGAAAAACAAAACAAAACTGGAATACATGAAATCTAAATGCCTTACAGATATGCACTATTTTAATATATTTTTTGTTGTTGATATTTTTATAGATATACCCCATTTTCCTCCCCTTTAACCCCTCTCTTCCCAGCCCTACCTCCCCAGGTCTTCACTAACCTATTGCCTGTGCCCATGGGCTATGCTTATCCTATATAATAAAAGGCTAATATGCAAATAGACCAAATGGTGGAACAACCGAACAACTGGTCTCTATGATGTGCACTGACCACCAGAGGGTGCACGTGGAACATGGTGGGTGTCAGCAGCAGGCAGCCGGCAGCAGAGTGCAAAATATGGCCAGCAGGATGGTGGAGCAGGTGAGCAGGGGGGACCAGACCAAGGCAAACGCTGGTCACTGTCATTGAGGCAAGCCTCTTGTGGTTACTGAATTCTTTGCACCCACATGCCGCAGTCCTCCTGGCGCTCACACCCACTGCCTGTGCCTGGTGCCAGCCCGGATCGCTCAGCACCATCAGTGGGTGCAAGCAGCGGCTGCTGGCCCCGATCGCCCCTCAGTGCTTCTCCACCTCCCCCTGCTCCTGAGGGGTGATCGGGGCTGGCAGCTGCCTCTCAGACCTGCTGCTGGCAACAGGCCCATTTGCACCTACAGCCAGTGCCAGAGCCACCATTCACACCTGCAGCCAGCACCCGGCACCGCACCGGTCCCGATCACTCAGTGTCGCTGCTTGCACCCGCTGCTGGCACCAGACCCAATCTCTCTGCACCGTCAGTGGGTGCAAGCGGGGCCAGCGCCATCAGCGTGTGGGAGCGGTAGTGGCAGGAATGGGGCTGCTGGCAGACAGCGAACCTGGGAACCTGGGGCTGCGGTGGGAGGGGCTGGGGGGGGCACAGAGGATGGGCCAAGACCCATCCCTGTGCCCACCGCAGCCTTGCGGCCCACAGTTCCTTTCAAGGTACACAAATTCATGTACTGGGGCTCTAGTCTATATATATATATGCCTAAGCCACTGGTCGCTATGATGTGCACAAGGGGCAGACGCTCAACGCAGGATCTTCCCCCTGGTGGTCAGTGCACTCCCATAGCGGGAGTGCTGCTCAGCTGACAGACAGGTGCCAGACACAGGGCTCATGGCTGTCCACCACAGCCCAGAGATCACCGTGGAGCAGCATCAAGCCTACTGAGTGGCAGCGGCAGCAGGAGCAGTGGGACCGGGATGAGCAGGAGTGGCAGGCGGTGTTGGACTGCTGGTTTCAGCCCGATCCCCGCAGGCCACTCTGAGGGACCCCTCCAGTGCATGAATTCATGCACTGGGCCTCTAGTAAGTATATAAGTTCTTTGGTTTATCTCTTCTCATCCCCCCAACCCCAGATCAAGGTATATCAGTCTGTTCCATGCCTCCATGCTTTGGATCTTATTTTGTTGGTCAATTCATTTTGTTCATTGGATTCCACAAATAAGTGAGATCATGTGATATTTGTCTTTTTCAGATTGGCTTATTTCACTTAGCATAGTATTTTCCAAGTCCATCTGTGCTGTCCCAAAGGGTAAGAGATCCCTCTTTTTTGCAGCTGCATAATATTCCATAGTGTAAATGTCCCACAGCTTTTTTCCCATTCATCTATTAATGCAATCACACCTAATTAATTGTTTAATCTTTTTAATTAATAACCTTATTTTCATGCAAGATCACATTTTGAGGTATTGGCCATCAAAATGTCAACATATCTTTTGGGGGGACAAAATTCACCCCATAACAGCACCCTAACATCTTTTTTAAATAAATCAACGAAAGTTTGAAAATGACACAGGTACTTAGAAACATTCCTTGGCTGAGGATGATGTTGGAGGTCCCTTACTGTGTTTTAATTACATCTGAATGAATAGACCTGTTAAAAAGGCAAATGTAGCTGCCTTAATAGTTACATTTTATTTTTTTAATATATATTTTATTGATTTTTTACAGAGAGGAAGGGAGAGAGATAGAGAGTTAGAAACATCGATGAGAGAGAAACATCGATCAGCTGCCTCCTGCACATCTCCGACTGGGGATATGCCCGCAACCCAGGTACATGCCCTTGACCGGAATCGAACCCGGGACCTTTCAGTCCGCAGGCCGACGCTCTATCCACTGAGCCAAACCGGTTTCGGCAATAGTTATATTTTAGTTTATATGTGTTTTTTAACCACTTACTCTTTTTGGATTAACACAAAAAGGTTGTGTACATTCCTTCTTTTCATATGGATTTACATTACAAAACTGAAACAGTCTTTTTTAAATATAACCTTCAATTATAACACGGACTATACTTTTACAAATCACACACAACCCTGCATTCCCTCTGCTGTGAAAATCACAATGAAGTGGGTTTTGGTTTCAGAAGAAATTTAAGATGGCAATGAAAACCATATGTCAGTGAGAAAGCACCAACATGGTATTGTAAATATGGCAGTTATTGCTGTATTTTTCATTGGTAAAAATATATTTTCCTTTAATTTCCCTAATGGGCTATAGCTTTATTTCTAAATCACATGTGACTATAATGTCTTTTTGGAATTTTAAATAACAGATCACTCTTGTATCATAAATAAATAAATTATAGAATAATTATGCTTCTGTAAAGCTCATAATCATTTTCCTGCTTTTCACTTTAATGCCTACAATTCCTCCTTAATTCAATATTTGTATTTAGGACAGGCACCAGTTTTCAGCAAAAAGCAAAGCTTTGTGAAGGGGGGGATGGGGTTAGGGAATATCTCATTCCATCTGCTATAGTCTGAATAAAGATGTTCAGAAATTGACCTCCTCTTTCTACTGGATCTGGCCTGCTCCCAACCCCTCCAGGGAGGACTCTCTCTCTCTCTCCCTCTCTCTCTCACTCTCGCTCTTTCCCTCTCTCCCTCCCTCTCTTTCTTTTAACCTTTTTGACATTTGCAAAGTTGCATTGTGAATCCAAAAGTTTCTTTCTTCCTTCAGGCTTCTGTGAGTTTAAATTACCTGAAAACTAATAGGACGTTACTTCTTTTGTTTTAACAACAACACTTATACAGAAATTAAAATCTAATGACAGAAGGGACTTCATAAGAAATAACTTGGCCAGAATTTTCCAAATTGTGATGGATTAGGTGTCACTCGTAGCACATAGGATGCTTTTAAGTAGCAATATACTGTTTCAAAGTTGACTTTCATAAGCATGCATTTATTTTACAGGCATAATAATTCCATTTTCTGAGGTAAGTAAATACTCATAGTCTGTAGTGCTCCTAGTTTGCATGGGGAATGTCACCAAATTCAATGTGGATGTGTTAGAAGGAGCTCTTTCAGCCAGTGATTTCACACATGCTACTGCTTAAGGGAATGCTACATTAAAAAGAAAAAAAAAGTTTATTGATTTAATGTCTATTGGAAGGAATCAAACATTATAAAAGAAGTACTTAGACCTATCATACATATGAAAATGGTACCAGAAATTACTGAAGTTTGGGAAGCACTGATTTAGCAGGAGAGCGAACTAGAGAAAGAGGTAAAGCAACTCTCCAACCCAAGTTTTAACTCTCTGGTTGGAGAGTCAATCATTCTTTCTTCTTGCTTCTTCCTTTCACTTTTCCATCTCTCCTTATCCCTCTCTCTGTATATATGTATTTGTATGTTTTCTATAGCATTTCCATTTATTTACTTCTTTCCTCTGCTAATCTGGGAGCTACTTGATGATCCTAGCCATGACCCCACTTCATTTATCCTGTGTAACCACTAACTGATATGATGCCCAGTGGGTGGCAGGGGCTCCATAGATGTTTGTTGAATGACTAAATGAAAGAAGAGATGAAGCTCAGTCTGCAAGTCTCTGACCTTCCTCTCTAACGCCCTTATTCCTCTCCCACCTAGTAGAGAACTATCTTTGTTCTACTATGCATCATACCTTTAATGTTTGAATATTCATTTCCAATGTCAGAAGTTAATAGAGATGAACTCTATACTTTAAACAGAGGCGGGCCATATAAGGTCTGTGAAATCATTTGGTCTTGGCCCTGCCAAGGCATTAAGGGTGAGTTAATGAAATGAAATATAGCAGGCTAATTTTTAAGTTGATAATTTTGTATGGCCCATGAATGATGTTATAAATATCCAAATGACCCTTGGCAGAATAAAGGCTCCCCACCCCTGCTTTAAAAAAAAAACAACAACAAAAAAAAAAACCAAGAGAAAAAATGCTAATGATTATTCAAATAAAATAGTTCAATATAGAAATAGCTTCCTAAGAAATTAATGCTTGATTGAGCAAATATTAAACACTGATTTAGAACGCGTAGAAAAAACAATAATCAGTATGTATTATTTGCATATTCGTTAACCTTATCCTAGTTGTTAACTTGTATTGCATACTTCACAAGACATAATTAGAGAGTCCAAATTCTAATTGCAGCATTGCTTATTACTTCTCTCTGGATTTGTTCACCTTTTAAGCCCAGGAGAAGAAAAATAACCCTAGGTGACTTGTGCCTGAAATAAATAAAATAAGGCCTGATTCCAAAGCCATGCTTCCTCTGTTGATTGCATTAATCAATTGCATAGATTACTAACAAATCTTTCATTCATCATCTACTTAATAATCAAGCCCTTACTTATGAACCAGGGCTTTATCTGGTATGGAGGATACTAAAGTGGTGTCATAGACACTGTGGAAGTTTTTCATAGCCTAGTGGAAGAAGCAGCAAGCAACAAATCAGATAAATGGCAAAATGCTAAGTGCTGTAATAGACACATTCAGTACTTGAGGAGTTCAGAATGATTAATTTTGTCTTCAAGAGACGGTATAGGGTTAAGAGGTAGCACATAAGAAAGATGACAAATTTGGGGCCAGAAGAGAGTTCAAAGTAGTATGTGTCACCTTGGGCTTTTTATAATAAATTATGAAATGTATTTATAAAATTATAATTTGATAATTATAAATAAAGTTCTTGGAGATTCATTCTTGTCAACTGTAAAATGGGTATAATGATACCCACTTTTTGAGACTGTCTAGGGGATGAAATGAAGTGATATAGAGTGTGGTACTCAATGTTTTATGAGGAAGTAAAGGCAGACAGCCTTGGGGCCACCTGCTGGGTACATCAATAGTCTGTTCTGGAGATCCAGGAAAGGAATCAGTAGTAGGAATTAGAATATGAGTGAAAAGAACAATGACATGCTAAATAGAATGAGGATCATAAAGGCAGAAATCATAGCTAAATAAAGGACAGATAAGCAAAATGTATGGAAGGCTGCAGCAAACATTCTTGGGGCTTTTACCCTTTTTTCTAAAACTATCCTCTAATACTGTTATCTAAATAGAAAAAACATAAGGGAAAAATTGGCATTAATGACTAGTAGTTACAAAGATTTACTTGGCGACCTAGCCTTAGGCAAGTGTTCCAACTAGATCCAAACTATCTTGGGACATATTATAAGTGTGAGGAGGGAATATAAGGGAAGACCCTACTCTTCTTCCTCTAGTTCCTACATTTGTTGCCCATGCACTTGGCCAAGTTTTTGGCTCAATCATCCAGCCCTACCAGTCTGGATTTATGACCCTGCCCTCTTGTCTTTCAGGTCTGGATTCTGACTGGTAGGGGCAAAAATAGAATATTGGGACCAGCTATAATTATAAGAAATATGAATCATGCTCTGTCAACCTTGATTGTTTTGTTCCTATTAAAGAAAGCACATTCTAACCTGACTGGAAGTTGCACATGGAACCTGGGAGTTCACCTGGAAATGCAGCCAATCTTCCCCATCAGGGAGCTGCCTATCATCATGGAAAGATTAACAACCTCATTGCAGAAAACAGAGCTACCAGCCCTTTGAAGACCCCCAGCCCCTTGCATATCCCCAGGACTTTGAAGAATCCCTATCCTTTGTATACCCATAGGCCTTTGAAAATCTCCAGCCCACATTACCTGTAAACTGCCCATTTGGCATACCTTTTTACCTACTTCCACATGTAATCTTTGTCTTTCTACCCAATATAAGCAGCTGGCTTATGGTGGGGTGCCGAGCAGATTTTTGTGGGTGACCTGCTGCTCCCCCACACTGCTGGCAGTATTGGAATAAACACTCATATATGATTCAACTTTGTTTCTGCTAATTGGCTCAAGTAGTGACAGGCAGCATGGCCTCATTGATTGTCTGCTCACATGACCTCTACCATCTACGCTCTCCACACCTCTTTGATGTTCCACCATCTCTCGGCCTATTGTGGATTGTTGTTTCTTTAAGATTTTGACTAATGTTTTCACTAATAACCTTCCTCTTTTTCCCTAGCCATGCATATATTCCAGGATTTGGACAGAAAAATCTTACCAAGACTCACAGTATAAAACCTGGAACACAGACAACTGCCTACAGCAGATGTGAAGTGAGCCAAGGAAAAGGTGATACAGAGAGAGTTTCAGAATTGTGGCAAACAGTAGTCCTGTTCCAACCAAAGACATTAAAATGCAACTTAAGTCAAAACACATCCCAGAACCCTGCAGGTGAATCAGCAACTGCCTTTGACCCTGGAAGACACTTTTCCTCTGAAACTTGACATAATTTTCCCAGTCTTACTACTTCTTTTTTTTTGTGTTGTTTTTTTTTAACAGACTGAAAGGCTCAAACTGGTATTCACAATAGACTATACTGCCTAAGCTATTTTTCTTAAGATCCTATAGACTAGGGCAAAAAGCCTGAGGCTGGCCCACCAGGGTTACATCTTGCAAAGGAATTCTCTGTTTGATTCACCCAGAGCCATTGTTAATCCTCAGGGACATTCTGAGGTTGGAGCCAGTACTTTTCTTCTATTGGGAAAGCAGGCATAAATATTGGTTAGATTAATATAATAATGAGCCAGGTGGATACTGGACATATCGGGGGAACACTTTGTAAAGTATACGATTATCTAACCACTATGTTGTACACCTGAACTAACACAAAACAGTATTGAATGTAAACTGTAATTGAAGAATAAAATTAAAATATTAGTTAGCATAACCTAAGAAGGAATAAACTTCCTATAAAAACAGCAGAAGGCACACATCTAAGAAGACCCTGATGGAATCATCATCCTAATTAGGGGTTGCCATTGGCCACTGGGCACCCCAAAGACTTGGAGGCCTGGGAATCTTGTCCCTTGGTTCTGAGTGTTGGCCATTCCTTGCTCTCTGTCACTGCCTTCATGCAGGTAGCCTTCCTTCAAAGACGTGTCTTTCGCTTGGAACCACTGGTAGCTCTCTGTCAATCACTGTCATCCAGGTAGCAACTGCAGGTTAATTATTCACAGATGTACAGATGTGGCATAATTAAAAACTGCTTGCGCTTCATCTTGAAATGACTTTACCAGAGGTGCTCCTCATTTGATCTCCGGGGTAAGAAAATAGCACCTTACACATATGTTCAATGAGATCATAATTGGCTGATTTTTATAACCAGTTCTTCTAAGTGTTTCTTTGCATTTTGCCTACCCATCCTGTAACTCCACCCCAATTAAAAAATAAGTTTATTAAATACATGTTGTTGTTTTTCCTAGCAAAATCTAGGAGTCCCCAGAGTACTGTAGAAATGGGAACATATCCCTGATTTTCAAACTGTTAGAGAGAAAGAAGTATGCTTTAGAGTCATTATGCAGGGCTTTTTATGAAATAAAAAATGTATTCATATCCATTAATTTATTATGTTTATTCACAATACTAGGGAATTTCTCGTGAATATACAGGAAGATAGGATTTTCCCTGGAACATTTGAATAGAGACTATTTATAAAACTGCATAACTGTCTATTTTTATAATTTTTAAGATACCAGTCAAAGCTTCAATAGGAGGCTTCAAGTTTAAAAATAGTTTGAAAGTAATTTGTGCCCAGGAAAGAGTGAATATCCCCACTAGAGATCGCTAAGTTATACTGAAATTGCCAGGGAAGGTTTGATTTAGAAAATTCAAATCAATTTCTGAATGTGATATATATATATCTTTTATTTCTGCTGTCATTTTTTCAGAACTTAATACCTGAGAAAAGTTTCAAATAAAATAGATAAAGTTCTCAAATTATTTATATTTTGTACAATATTCTATGATAGTCCTTATACCATAATTTAAATGGCATTAAGGAAGTTTAACCAAATACAATACTAGCAGTAAATGATTCTTTATGTTCTTTGCCAATACATTTCAGCTCTATTTTTACATTGACAATTGAACACACAAAATTATAAGCATTTTAAATTATATAGTGTTTGTCTCAATATTTGGATAACATATTTAGAAATTCTGAGTGGCTCATTGATGAATGAATTATATCACACAGCAAGTCAAGTGTGACAAACAACTACAAACTGGCCAGATAGCAAATGGCATCATTCTACCTGCCAGGAAAGGTATTGAACATAAGACACACATTACATAAAAGACATTATATCTTGAGTATCATGAAGACAAAAAAAAGCCCAATTTGTCTTTCATATTTGTATCCTACAAAGCACAGCTCAATATATCACACATGGTAAGTACTCCACAGTGTTGAATGGAATGGCACTTTAAATTGCTTTCTCTCTCTCTCTCTCTCTCTCGGTCATTCATGTTTGGTTTGGTTTTTATTGATTTCAGAGAGGAAGGGAGAGGTAGAGAGAGATAGAAACATCAATGATGAGAGAGAATCATTGATTGGCTGCCTCTTACATGCCCCCTACTGGGGATCAAGCGCACAACCGGGCATATGCCTTTGACTGGAATCGAACCCAGGACCCTTCAGTCCACAGATTGACGCTCTATCCACTGAGCAAAACAAGCTAGGGCTCAAGTTTGTTGGGGTTTTTTTTTAGCAGGTGACAGGACAATTCTCAAACTTTAGTATTTGGGGTTTTTTTTAGCCTCATCTAAGAGTTTAATTTCTACTACCCTATACTCTCAAAATGCTTTTCAATTGCTGCCTATAAACCACAGTTGAGAAATACTGCCTTAGGAGTTACCAACAGTTCTTTGTTGTGGGAGCAAGGTTCAGAACCACCCAGTATGTACTGAGTATTTATTGAGTCAACAGTGTAATTTCAAAAAGAGCCCTCCTTTCTGTTCCATCCCTTTGAGGTGGTGAAAGGGATGATTACTTACACATCCACAGCGTGTCTCCTGGTTCCCTCACTTCAGGCAGCAATCAACCCTTTCTTTTTTCCCCAACAAGGTGATGCACTGTGGTAGGTAAGACCCTGGCCTTTGGCTCAGACAGATCGAAGGAACATCAAATCCTACCTCTGATACTTGACAAAAATGAATTTGGGCAAGTGACTTAAACTCTAAAGTCAGTTTCCTAAGATAAGAAATGAGGACGTTAATAACTGGCTCATAGGGTTTTTATGAGACTGGAGTAAGTTATTTTTCATAATGCCCTTTCATAGCAATGCTTCAGATGTGTAACTATCATTTTTTCTCCATTTACAGACCCTAAGTTAAAAAAGAATTACTATATTACAATTTTTTATTTGTTTTTATTGATTTTTAGAGAAGACAGGAGAGACATAGAGAGATAGAAACATCAATGAGAGAGAAATATCATCAATAGGCTGTCACCTGCATGCCCCCTCCTGGAGATTGAGCCAGCAACCTATGCTTGTGCCCCGACCAATAATCAAGCCCTGGACCTCTTGGTTCATGGGTTGATGCTCAACCACTGAGCACACCGCCAGGCCAAATACTGTATTATTAACTACATCTATGTGTACCTTAGGGGAAAATGTTACTGTGACTCCAAAAAATAAGTATCAAATAGATGACCTTTGACATTCTTTCTTAACCTGGGATTTGATGATTCCATGCTTCACACTGATTGATTTACTGCCATAAATTGAATGTTGGTGTTCCCCCAAAATGTATATATTGGAACATAACGTCTAATGTGATGGCGTGAGGAGGTGGGGCTTTGAAAGGTGATTAGGTCATGAGAGTGGGTTAATCCTCATGAATAGAGTAATGCTCTTAGAAAAGAGAACTCACAGAAGCCTCTTGCCCCTTGTCAGGACACAGTGAGAATACAGCCCTCTATGTACCAAGAAGCGGTCCCTCAATGCCCACTGAACCTGCTGGTGCCTTGACCTTGGACTTCACAGCCCCGAGAACTGTGAGAAAGGAATGTTTGTTTTTTAAGCCACTCAGTCTATAGCATTTGTGTTATAGCAACTCAAATGAACTAAGACATTTACCTATCAGTACTTTGCTATAGGATTTTGCTAAATATTGGCAATTGAATATAAATCATCTATAATGACCAAAGTTACATTTCAGGTTTTAATAGATTTAAAATTTGACTCTGAAAATGTCAATACCAAATTCTTTCGAAATGCCATTTGTTTTTTATTAGAATCTTAGAAAATAATGAACAGTTTTTTTCCCTTTTTAAACATAAAAGAGAAAGCATAGAATCCAAAAACAGGCATCATGTTTCAACAGTTGAAGAGAAACATAAAAGTAGAAAAATCTTTGACATTGTAAATTAAATTATTCAACTTATATTCTTTCCACCTTCCCACTCAATATACTCTGCTTTAGGTTTTGAGTGACTCTAACATGCCAATGATTTCATAAAAAATGAATATATTGAGATTCACTAAGATAGTGCTTCTCTTGTGCTTGCCCTCAAGTTGCCTAACTTTGTAACCAAGTGACTGACAGAATGTGGCAATTAAGCCATGCTCACATTAGACTGGGCTCATTATAACTTTCTTAACCAAAATGATTTGAGGTCCTAAATTATTAAGCAGCAAATCAACAGTTTTCTGGGACAAACTGATTTTTTAAATAAATGATCATGGCTTTGTTGGTTCTCTTTTGCTAAGCACTAAAATAATGATATGATGATGATGATGATGATGATGACATAAAATAATTTACATTAAACAATCTCTATGAACCTGCAATACTACTTAACTGCTTTATACCTCTAATTCTACTTTTGTACCATTCAGATAATAAGAGCACCAATCTCCACAAGGTATGTTGGTGTTAAGTAAGTTAGTAAATCTGCTGAGCATGGCACATAGTAGGTGCTCTCAGATTGTCTGCGATTACTATCATCCCATTAATAAAATCTAAGGTAGTGGGTGAGCTGCTATCCCAGCTGGGGAGTTGTGGAAGCTGAAGCATGGCAAGGTGAATAACTCTTCCAACTCAATGCAGAAAGACATCCTGGAACTTGAATGTAAATCACAGTCCATCAACCTCATGTGCTCTTGCCCTAACTCTGAGCCTTCTCTGGGGAAAATGAAGGAAGTGGGCTGAGCCACCTGCAGCATGAATGACCAGTGACCTTGACAGAGTGGTTCTGAACAATGGCTTGGTCTGCCACTCTCCTTAAGTCCGCTTAAGTCATCGGTTCTCAACCTGTGAGTCGCGACCCCTTTGGCGGTCGAACGACCCTTTCACAGGAGTCGCCTAAGACCATCCTGCATATCAGATATTTACATTACAATTCATAACAATAGCAATATTACAGTTATGAAGTAGCAACGAAAATAATTTTATGGTTGGGTCACAACATGAGGAACTGTATTTAAAGGGCCAGAAGGTTGAGAACCACTGGCTTAAGTGCAGGAGAGAGAATACATTTTGACATGCCTTTCTGCTAACTGTACTCAAAAGAAAAAGCCCACATGCATCCCAAAGACTAAAAGAGAGAGGAAACAATGGTCATCATTAATAATCACTACCTGAAACTGAAAAATGACTCTCTCTGTGACACAGCAAATCATGACAATAACCATTCCATAAAGCTGAAGTGATGTGTTCATTTGTTGGTAAGGCCAGCAAAAGCCTTTGACCCACAAATGAGGGACTGGAGGCACCAGATTTAGCAAACAAATATACAGGCTGCCCTATTAAATTTTGATTTTAGATAAATAGCAAACACCTTTTTAGTATAAGTATGTTACCAGTGTTGCATGGGGCATATATATACTAAAGCATTATTTGATTTTTACCTGATACTTAAATGTAGCTGGGTGACTTGGCTTTTACCTGGCAACCCTCCCAGGGGTGCGCTTTAAAAAGTCCCTTTATTGGATTGAATACTTAAGGAAGGAGGTTTTTATTGTGACCTCCCCAAATTCATATGTGAAAATTCTACCGTCCCCCAATATGATGGTATTTGAGGATGAAGCCTTCGGGAGATAATTTGCATTAGGTGAGGTCTTGAGGGTGAGCAATGCATCATGGGATTAGTGCCCTTAAGAGGAGAGACACCAAGCATCCACTCTCTGCAGACACAAAGAGGAGGTCTGGTAACCTCCCTTTAAGATGGTATATCATTCCACAAGCCAAGAGAAGAGGATTCAAGACAAGAAACCCACCTTGTTGGTGCCTTAATCTTGAACTGCCAGGCTTCCAGAACTGTGAGAAAAAAGTTTGTGTTCTAAGCCACTCAGTCTATGGTAACTTGTTCAGACAGCCCGAGCAGATGAAGACAGAGTACCAATACTTTGACTTGAGGCAGCATCAATCCTTATCTCATTTTAAGCTTTCACCCATGGTAGCACCAAGCTGTGAGCATAGCCCTTCTCTGCCTACATTTCTTGGGTCCCCTGAGTGGCCCACTCCTGGGTATCTGTGCAAAGGAAGTCACAGGAATTCCCCTTTCCTGTCTCACGTCAAACAGTCTTTCTCCAAAGAGGGTTGCCCTCAGCTCCCACGTTTGCTGTGCATTTCCAAAACTGGGTTGCATTTTACTCTTCCCTACATTACATCCTCCCAGATCCTAGACGCGTTGAACAGAGTCTTACTCACCAACCGTCTTCACTTTCAATGGACTGAAATTGCTAATATAAGTTCACCAAAATGATTTGGATATATAGAGCCCTTGCTTATCTACTTTCAGGCTTTCTCTGCTGCCCCTTGAGTGCTGTTTTTATCTGACAGGGGTTTAGTGGTTCGGGCAAGACTGAAAGCAATTATCCTTGGCGTGTGATTTAATGCTGAATTCTAATTTTCCTTTCCTCTTCCTCAAAGGTCTGTTATACAACTGTTAAAAACTCCACCTAGACTTCCATACTCTTCCACAACTTTTGTGTTCAGTCTCCAAAATCTACCTTGTTAAATAAACATTTCCAATCACTTTAGCACACACATTTTGGTCTAGCCCTCTTTAGGATGTCTACACTGCAATCGCCACTAGTCGTTTTAGCTCTTGATTATGAACTAAAGTCTCTTTTTTTCTTTTTTCATTCCAGATCTGTTTTTCCCCCAACATAAATTCTCTCTATCTCTCTCTTCCCCATCCTCATTTTCTTTCTAAACACACACACACACACACACACACACACACACTTACTGTTAACTCATTTATTTTTCCTTCATTAAGCTTCATTAGAACAGTGCACAATACATCAGCTATTGGTTGTTTTCTGACAACATGAACCTGAATTATGCTCAATTATTTCTGATTTGTGAAATTACTATTGAGTTTTATCCTCTTTTTAACCTAAGAGAAAGAGTTTGCTTGGAAGCAATAAAATGACTCTCTAGAAATTTCCTATAAAAATTGCAAAAACAGCCCTAGTCAGTTTGGCTCAGTGGATGGAGTGTCGGCCTGCAGACTGAAGGGTCCCAGGTTCAATTCCAGTCAAGGGCACATGCCTGGTTGTGGGCTTGATCCCCAGTGGGGTGCATGCAGGAGGCAGCCGATCAACGATTCTCTTTCATCATTGATGTTTCTATCTCTCCCTCTTCCTTCCTCTCTGAAGTCAATAAAAATTATTAAAAAAATTTAAAAATTGCAAAAACATAATATAAAAAGCAGTATGTTTTATGAAGTTTGCTTTAGGCCTTCTATTTGTTGATCTTTTCTCTCCAGTGCTGATTTTGTTTTAGCTCTCAGCTTGTAAGCACGGGATAATTTGCTTGCTTGGATCGTCTGTTGTGTCTAATAAGTGCTGGTCGTTAACAAAACCTTTTCTGAACATGATAATGGCTTTGGAAAAGTACATTTATATAGTGAAACTTAAGAGGAAATGATTCTTGAGAGAAAAGGCTTTCAGAATTATGCAAGAACTGAAATTTACTCAACTTTTAAGGATCCAATGGGAGAGAATATGTATGCAGTTATTCTTGTTTAACAGGTTGGGGCTGTACTTTTCCACCCAAAATAGATATATTTTACATAAGAATGGTATATATTGGTTTATTATAAGTTACAGGAGCCTGCTTTCCTCTGGTAAATGCTGCATACTTTACTTCATTTTAAATTCATTATTGACTTTATGGCTTCTTTGAACTTTTTTAGAATGAGATATTTCCCCAATAGATGCATTTTACTTGCTTTCAGCCTGCTTCTTCCCCTCCTCCAAAATTCTAAATTCTGCCTATCAAACATGATTTAATGAGCTGAGAGTAGGTGTGTTCCCATCTGCAATTACTCAATACCCTGTGCATATCTCTCTCCCTCGAGTTGAAATCATTACCCTTCAAGGCCTGGTTGTTACTCCTCAATGTGTGAGAGTCCTAGCCCTTGGCTGGACCCTTTATATGTCCCATATGCAAACAAACAAATAAACAGAGGCTTCACAATGAGCAGATGACCCAGGCATTCCAAATGCTAGAGGCAGTATAGCAAAGTGGCTGAGAGCAATACAATCTCTATAGACAGGGTTCTTGGGTTTAAGTTCCCAGAGAAAACATTGCATTCATCTAAATGAATATCATCTTGAAAAGTTCTGATATCTTCTGGCATCTTGATATCCTCTTAGGCTAACCATAGTTATACTTATCTTTTTCAGTAAGAGCCACTGTGCTCCGATGTTTAAGGTAATTTCTACAACAACAGAAACAAATCTCTCTCTACCAATTTAATGAGTGACACAGAGTAACACTTTCATGTAAATAGAAAATCCTCCTCTATTATCCAATAACCATTGAACTTGATACTATAATAATTACCCTCTTATATTGAATTAGCACTTGCAAGTTCACAGTGTCTTTTTAATATAAACTGTCTTGCATAAAATGCCACACAGTTTGAATTATGCTAGCTATATGAATACACACACACACACACACACACACACACACACACATATATATATATAAATGAAATATAGAATTATATAAGTAAGGAGTTAAACTCACAACTGACATGAGGTCGTAAAATTTCATTTTTCTCAATTCCTCCCCAAGGTGTTATGTGGGATACGGGTCAGGAAACTAAGCAAGCAGAGAGAGCTCACTGATGCTACAGGGGTGTATCAGTGGGATTGGTCCTCAGAGTGGTGCGGAAGAGAAGCATGGGCTAGAAATAGAGAATTTATTTGGAAGGAAAAAAATAGTCTGTCAATAGTTGTCTCAATGAGACATGAGAGTTTGGGCATCCCCAAAGAATAATAAATCAATGATTCGCTCCATCAGATGTTAACTGATTGTACTGGATCACTGACGATAATATACAAGAAAATTATCTGGGGGAATTAACTAGCCTAATTCCATGGCTCCTTAAAAAAGCAATAAAACTAACTCCTCTCAAAGCAACAAGAAGGCTGTCATCTGTAAGACACTCTGATGTGAAATGTCCTCATTTGATGTCCTATTAGAGTCCAATTGGCCACTAGTGTTCTCAGATAATGCTAAGATGTGCTCTTATGAGACATTAAAACCGAATGTTAATGACGACATCATGAGCAACTTTTTAAAAAATTATATTTTTATTGATTTCAGAGAGGCAGGGAGATAGAGAGAGACAATCACCTATTGGCTGCCTCCTGCACATCCCCTACTGGGGATCAAGCCTGCAACCTGGGCATGTGCCCTGACCAGGAATCAAACTGTGACCTCCTGGTTCATAGGTCAACATTCAACAACTGAATCACACTGGCCGGGTATGAGTAACTTTTTAAATAAATCCTGTTTTAAATTTGGAAACAACTGGATACCTAGACAATATTTAGAGGATGTTTCTGTTCCTGGTTCTTTCTGGCACAGCACAAACTATACTCCTGGGAAGTTCCTACATGAGAGTTACTAAACATTTGATGTCAGCAAATATATATTTTAAATATCATTCAAGCTCACCTCCTCATCTCCATCACCATCAAATCCATCCTCATATCACCTGAATAACTTACACTAATTTCTTATTCTGAGCCCAGCATTGGGCTTATACTCATTTTCTAATTATGTTGGGTTAGTTTCAAATCAAGTGTAGGTTTATTGCAATCATTTCCTTATTGCTCCTACAAACCTCCCTCTTCATTGCATACACAATGATTAAAAAACAAATAAACATAACTGTGAAACTTTCCTTTTTAGCATTCTTTAATTATGCCCTCCCTGTTCATCCAATAAACATTTCATACTTAGTAGGCTCCATGTACCTGCAAAAAAAACCCCAAACTTCTTGGCATGACATGAATGGTGTTTCTGGGCCTTACCTGATAGGTTGAGTATCATCTTCTGCTGTTTTTCTCACATCTACCTTACAGAAATAATAAATCTCATGATGCCCTGAACACAACATGCTACTTCATACCCCATGTCCTTTCGCATGAAGCCTACCCATTCTGAAACATCTTCAGTCTTTAGTTTTCATACTACCTTGTGAAGCCTCCCTAGCTACCTTCAAGCAGGTAAATGTACTACTTCTGTATCTTATTAGTTCTTCTCTTAGTGTTCACATCCCAAGCTATGTATTCATTTGTCACATATGTATTTCCCCCACCAAAACATGGAACTTTCTAAGGCATGAACTCCCTCATAGTTCTCTTCATGTCTTAAACATCTGGTATAGAACAGCCTCATGATAAACACTCTTTAAGCATTTATAGATTGAATAAATGTACCTGAGTAAAAGCTTAACAATTCAAATATAAGCCGTGTTTTTAATTGGATTACTGATGTAGTTGCTCCCCCACCCTTATATGAGATTTTGCTTTCTAAGGATTCAGTTACCAACAGTCAACCATGGTCTAACAATATTAAATGGAAAATTCCAGAAATAAACAATCCATAAGTTTTAAATTGTGAACTGCTCTGAGTAGCATGACAAAAACCCATGCTGTCCTGCCCCATGCTGTTCAGGATATGAATCAGCCTTTTGTCCAGTGTCCATGCTGTGCATACTCACTGCCCTTTAGTTACTTAGTAGCTCTTTAAATGATCAGATTTACAGGGTATCATAGAGCTTGTTTTCACGTAAGCCTTATTTTACTTAATAATGACTCCAAAGCAAAAAATAATGATGCTTGTGATTTGGATATGCCAAAGATAGTGTTTCCTTAAAGTGAAAAGTTTTGAAAAAAAAACGTAGATACAGTGTTTGGTACTACCTGCAGTTTAAGCATCCACTGGGGATCTTAGAACATGTTCCCCATTAATAAGGGGGAGACTACTGTATTTGTTAAGAATGACAAAATACCACAGGCATGCTAGATCATCCCATCTCCATAGGATTTTATAATACACTTCAATTTTATATAGTAGAACCTCCTAATTCACTTTTATTGCACTTCTGAGAATTATATGCCTAAGTCTCTGTTTATTTGAATAGCAAAATTTTACTAAAAATAGTAGAGTAGTTATGTAAACATTAACTTAAGATGACCTATTGAACAGGCACTTTGCAAATAAATTATTTTCTCCTTAGATTTAAAAGGTAAATCAAAATAGTAAGTTAGCGCTGAAGTGCAAACTTGGACATGCCCACACCATCATACCAGTATTCCAGTTGGAAAACTGGATGTAGTTACTTCTATAAGTACTTCATAAGCTCAGGTCCATTCAATTCTATTTCTATGGACCCATTTTCTGGACTGAGTTACATGCCTTTCATGCTTTTTTTTAGAATAAAGACAACTAAAGTTTCTAACTTTTGATCACTCATTCCTTCAATTTGTTCACCCTAAATGAAAATTATTTTCCTCTGACACCATTTGCCTTGAGGGTCAAGTAATAAAATAGAATGAAAGGTAATAGTCCATCATTTATACATCTACCCATCATCTGCTCTTCCAACAAATATTTGAAATGCCACTTTAAAGCTATAATTCCATCACAATTTCTCAATAAATTCGGATCCCTTAAGATTGATGCCATCTTACATCAGCCTCTCTCCATTTCCGTCTTGTCACTAAAAACTCCCTCAACAGTTAATGACTTTAGTACACATATCATTTTCCCCATCTTTCCCATTCTTTCTTATATTCATGGTTAGTTATATGAAATGTTACAATGATGGCTCTTTTAACATGTGGATTCCATGGTCCTTGTTAGCTTGTATGATTGCTATGCTTTAGTTATCTATTAACCTACACTGACGCTTCACAATGCTCTTTTATCACAAACTCTTAACTTCCAACCATTTTAAAGACATTTTTGTCTTGTTTCAAACAATTTCTCTTATTGAAGATAAGTGTTATCCATTCAAAAAATATCTACCCAAGGGCTTACCAGGGGCCAGGCATCATGCTAGGTTCAAGATATACAAGAATCCTGTTCCCATAGAATAATAGGAGCTAAAAGCTAATGAGGGCGGCAGATGAGAACATTTAGCATTACAGGAAGGTCAGATAAGTGCCACAGTAGAGTACCTAGAGGAAGTGATGACATTCCAAAACAAAGTAATATCAATTAGCTACTTTGGGAACATCCTTTAAGGACTTCCAACTCAAGATATTCCATTAAAGCACAAACTAAAAGCTGACCCATCCTTCTGGGTGCCCCCAAAGATGTACATAACTCTTATTAACCATATCACACATAATCTTATTGTTATTACAAGTTTCGTATATATTTATTTCTTTTTCAATACACTATTATTGATTTCAGAGAAGAAGGGAGAGGAGAGAGAGATAGAAAGATCAATGATCAGAGAGAATCATTGATTGGGCACCTCCTGCATGCCCTATCCTGGGTATCAAGACCACAACTCAGGCATGTGCCCTGACAGGGAATCAAACTGTGACTTCTTGGTTCCTAGGTTGATGATCAACCATTGAGCAACACCTCCCGGACTATATCTATTTTTTAATGTTAAATTATTTTAGAAGACTGAGTTAACATTCTTTGGGTCACAGACCTTTGAAAAATCCTACAGATTTTATACCTATTCATTTTTAAGCACATTTACACAAGCACCCTCATAAAATCCTCCTAAAGTTCAAATTTTATTATGGTAGCACGTTCCCATTTCTACTCCTCTGAGACCCTTCCCTTTTCCAGGTGACTGGGATGTCCCTATTTTCTAGGACAAATTTGAAAATCAAGTGGTGAAGATGGCAAAGCCACACACACCATTAGCTTGGGTCCCTGAATTCCTATGTTAGTGAGTTACCCTGTGAACCTGAAGAACTACTAGACAATCAAGTGAGAGAGATACAAATCTGTTTGTGTAAAGTTAATAAGATGGCAGACTGTTTCCCACTACAGATTAACCTAATTTAATGAGGCAGTAGGTCAGCATTTCTTAAAAATTTTAGTCTTGGGAGCCCTTGACACTCAAACATTATTGAGGACTTCAAAAATCATCTATATATACAAAAGGCTAATATGCAAAGTGTCCCCTAGGGAATTCAACCAGGAGATCAGACCAGGAGTTTGATTGCTTGCTATGACGTGCGCTGACCACCAGGGGGCAACTTAGGACATGGTGGACGACCAGCTGCTGCTGAGAGAGGGAGGGAAGGAAGAGATGGGAAGGCTGGGAGGTGGGGAACCTGATTGGCCCTGATCACTGGCCAGGCCTAGGGACCCTACCCATGTACAAATTTTGTGCGCAAGGCCTATAGTATATATATGAGGGCTTTCTCTGTTGTTATTTAGCAAATTGGAATTTAAACTAAGATTTAAATATACATTTATTTGTTGTAAAATAACATTAATAAATTTTGCTACATGTTCAAATAAGTATATTTTTTTAAAATAATTACATCTTCCAAAACAAACAGGATAATTCATGAGAAGAGTTATATTCTTTTGTATTTTTGGAAGTATTTTCATGTCTAGCTTAATAGAAGATAACTGGATTCTTATATTTATGATGCATTTGATCTGTTATGATATTGCACAGCATGGAGCTTCTGGAAAAATGTACTGTGCATTCATTAGTGAGAGGAAATGAAAAGAAAATATGTCATCTTAGTTTTTTGTGTTTTTTTTTTTGTTTGTTTGTTTGTTTTTTTAAATCTTTATTGTTCAGATTATTACATTTGTTCCTCTTTTTTCCCCCCATAACTCCCCTCCTTCCAGCTCCCACCCCACCCTCCACCCTCACTCCCCACCCACTGAGTTCATCCATAGGTGCATGATTTTTGTCCAGTCACTTCCCGCATCTCCCACACCCCTTTTCCCCCAAGAATAGTCAGTCCATTCCCTTTCTATGTCCCTGATTCATTATAGTCACCAGTTCATTCTGTACATCAGGTTATTTATTCACTTGATTCTTAGATTCATTTGTTGATAGATGCATATTTGTTGTTCATAATTTGTATCTTTACCTTTTTCTTCTTCTTCCTCTTCTTAAAGGATACCTTTCAGCATTTCATATAATACTGGTTTGGCGGTGATGAACTCCTTTAGTTTTTCCTTATCTGTGAAGCTCTTTATCTGACCTTCAATTCTGAATGATAGCTTTGCTGGATAAAGTAATCTTGGTTGTAGGTTCTTGGTATTCAGCACTTTGAATATTTCTTGCCATTCCCTTCTGGCCTGCAAAGTTTCTGTTGAGAAATCAGCTGACAGTCGTATGGGTATTCCCTTGTAGGTAATTGAGCCTCTTTCTCTTGCTGCTTTTAAGATTTTCTCTTTGTCTTTTGCTCTTGGCATTTTAATGATGATGTGTCTTGGTGTGGTCCTCTTTGGATTCCTTTTGTTTGGGGTTCTCTGCGCTTCTTGGACCTGTAAGTCCATTTCTTTCACCAGGTGGGGGAAGTTTTCTGCCATTATTTCTTGAAATAGGTTTTCAATATCTTGCTGTCTCTCATCTTCTGGCACTCCAATGACTCTGATATTAGTCCGCTTAAAGCTGTCCCAGAGGCTCCTTACACTATCTTCACACTTTCGGATTCTTTTTTCATTTTGCTTTTCCAATTGGGTGTTTTTTGTCGAATCTTTGGTTTGATTCTTGTGCTCCTCTGGTCTGCTATTGGGTATAATATTCTTTATTTCAGTCCGTGTATGCTTACTTTCTAATTTCTTTATCGTAGCATCGAGGGTCTCATTAGTTTTCGTGAGGCTCTGCACAAATTTATGGCAAGCCCTCAAAATTGCGATTCTTAGCTCCATATCCTCCATTTCTGTCATGTTTTTTTGTCTCCGCATCTTTTATGCTTTCTTGGTGCACCCCCTTGTGGTCTCTGTGCGCAGTCTTGTTCTAGCCAAGCCTTAATTGTTGTAGTTAACACTAGAGGGATTTGACCACCAGGCCGACTGGCGGTGGAAATCAGCTGTGGGAAAACTTCAGTCCTCAGGGGAGGCGCTAGTCCAGCCCTTGCCTGAGGCGATCGGCAAATGGCTGTGCGCAGGGTTTGGGCGGGGCGGGCTCAACAGGGTGGGGGGAGGGAGCAGCTATGGCCGCTCTCAGTCCGTCCCCAGGGGCTCTGCCTCTCTGTCCCAGCAATCGCTGCAAACCTCGGAGGGGCCGTAGCCAGACAGTCCCGCTTCTCCCGTTTGAGTCTGGGTCCCTAGAGACTCGCCCGGATCTGTAGCCCAGAGTCTGAGACTCGCTCCTGATTGAAAACGACAATCACGCCCTCAGCCGCCAGCCCGCTTTGCGCGCGCACCCTCACCACCGCACCGCCGTACCTTTAAATTTTCCACACTGCGCCTCCGCTGAGCGTCAGAATGCTGTTGTTTTTGCTTCTAGTTGAAGAGACTCTCCTCAGCCAGCCTTCCCATGGTTCTGGTTGATGTCCGCTCCGACTTTTAGTTGTATTTTTGAAGTGGTTGTCCACGGCAGCAGTCTCCGGTGTTTACCTATGCCGCCATCATCTATGTCATCTTAGTTTTACTAGGAAAATAGATTTCACTTCTTGAACCACCTGCAAGCATCTCAGCGGACCCCTCCCCTTCACTAATTACAGCTTAAGTTCCTGTACTAGATTCCTGACAGAAGTCTACAATTTTATTCATTATGTAGTATTCAAATTTTGATGAAAGCTATGCATTTTCCTCAAAAAAAAATGAACATAAAATGTGTAACTACCTTACTCATAATTTCAGTGGTTTCATGAATCCCGTGTGCTATAGGCTGAATGTTCATGACCACCAAAATTAATATGTTGAAACCTATTTCCCCAATGTGAAAGTGCTGGGAGATGAGTCTTTAGGAGATGATTAGGCCATGCAAGTAGAGCCCTCATGTGTGGAATCAGTGCCCTAAAAAAAAGAGTCCCTCAAAGAAGTCCCTCAATCCTTCATCAAGTGAGGACACAGGGAGAAGATAGCTGTCCATGAACCAGGAAGTGAAGCTCACCAGGTCCAGAATCTCCCAGCACCTTGGTCTTAGCTTTACAGCCTCCAGCACTATAAGAAATACATATCTGTTCTTTCTAAGCCACCCAGTCTATGATATTTTGTTATAGTAACCTGAATGTATTAAGATGCCCAAGTCTCACTCAATGAAAGTTAAAACCTCTCTTTAGGGAAGATTCCATATCTTTTTCACCTGTATCTCCTACAACACTGAAAACTACACATCTTATACCTTATATGATGTTAACAGATATGCACCAGTAACAGAAAGCTTTAGAACTAGAAGGATCCTAAGGTACAATAGCGTTCAAGTTTCTAATTTTTACGTTTAGATTGAACAAACCCGAGGAAGGTAGGTGACTCCCTTAAGGCCACAATGAGTATGATAAATAAACAATGTAAACATAAAAATTATAGTCTGAAAGTTTATCACACATCCTTCATTCATGTGGTAGTTATTTACAACTTTAAGTAATATAAAGCTACACCATCAAAGAGACACAAAAAGAATTATATGTATAATTTAGAACTGGAGGAGTCATAGAGGTCACCCAGCTAAATTATCTCATTTGTATGAAAAAGTACAGGGTCTCAGGGGAATAAAGTTATTTTTCTAAAGTTACAAAATGATAAACACCTGTTTTACCAACACTGAATCAACTATTATCACCAGATACCATTTTGCCTTTGAAATAACTCACATTTTTGTAGTAGATTAATAACTCTCATTTCAAAAACAGTTTAAGAAGAGTAGCAATTAGTGTGCTGTCTCCAAAAACAAAAACAAAAACAGAATATACCACACTAATCCAGGTTACAAATTTTATTCACTTTTATTCAGCTTCTCCAAGCTTAAAACCTAAGAGAGCTGAGGCTGGGAAAATTAGTAATCTAAAATTCCATCTTCTTTTGTCCAAACAATATAACACAATATAAAAAGTTATTTTAAAATAAATTGTTCTGATAAATTGGTACCTTGACCCACGAAGGAGGTCAGGAAATTCAGTGCCTCTCCATACTTCATAAAAAACTTATTCAAATCACTTTAATAGATTTTCTGCTCCTGGGAAATGAGCAAATAAATGGCAGCATCCTTTCTAATGGCAATTCTCGACATCCTCATTAAAGTTCTGTGTTAAGTGCCCAGATACACTGAATCAACCCATTGTTTTCCAGCTGCACTGGCAGCCCAGAGTCTGCAGAAGAATGGAGCTTCAAGGAAATCAATCATCAGAATGTGCTTCTTCTAACACATCATGCTGTTGGCTAATTGGGTTTTAAAAATAATCTGATATAAATTTGAACTTGAATCCAAAGTCTTTGACAGAAATATTGCCAAGCAATGAGAAAGTCATATTTTCTGAAAATTATTACTTAAAAATCTTGAAAGAAATAACTTATCCATAGGATTTAGTGCTTTTCCTACTTGAAAAGCAGCAAGGACTGAGGCAGCATTAGAAAAATGAATCCTTTATATTGTATGTTGTACTTAGATACCTAGTGTGAGATCCACCCTTTTTCCCTGCTGAGCTGCAGACAATGAGATGTCATATTAACATTCTCTTTGATATCCTTCAGGTCTACGAAAGAACTCCCTCTGTAGAGGTAGAAAGTTCACCTAAGAACTCCCCAAAGACATCTAACTTCAGTCAAGCCTTTGGATTAGGTCTCACTTTTTTTATTTGCCACCCAGCAAAGAGAAAATAATTGATGTCATCATGATGGGCCAATGAGAAGAATATAATGGAACACACGTGACCATATGGGTCCAACGCAAAAGCTACAAATTACTGGACACAAAGCAGTAGCAACCCAGAAATCTGACACAATTGTGAATTCATGCCACTGATGCAGGGCGTCATTTTACTTCACACACTATGGTGGGTGACTGCCTTTTGCCTGATATATGGTGTCTGTCCCTTGCAAAGCATTTAATAATAATTGCTGCCATTGTTATTTTGATGTTACTGGAAGTGGCAGTGTAAAGAGAACAAACCAATATGTATAATGATCAGAATGATCAAATACTAAATGTCAGAAACTGGGCACTTTATGGGAATTTTAATTCTCAATAGTTCTCCAGGTTGGGAATCATTATCTTCATTTCAAAGATGAGCAAACAGGTGTGAGAGAGTAGATATTGCCAGAACTGGGATTCTAACAGCACAAATAATTGCTCACATGACAAGCACTGTGTTGAGCAACTTCCATGGATGGTCTCATTAAATTTGCCCCATAACTACATAATTTGTCTTGATATTTTACTCATTTAAAACACAAGAAAACAAAAATGTGAAGTAGTTTAGGAACTTGCCTTATCACACAGTAAGTGGCTGAATGATGATTCAAACCCAGACTGATGTCAGAGACCCAGGCTTGTAACTACGTTCCATAGACTCTAATTTTAATGTCCATCCTCTTTCCTCTACAAAAATCAGGGAAACAAAACAACAAAACAAAACAAAACAAAAACAGTAAAGTTCACACTTCATTTTCTTCTCTTTCTCACATCCAATTCCCCAAACAGTGAGACAATATAACACACCAATGCCTTTGGAGTTTCAAAAGATGCTAATGATAATTTAGAAGAACTAAAAGGTCCATTTCAATTGCTGAAGGAGATGTTTTCTAGGAGAATAAAAGAGCTTATTGAGAGTGGAACCGCATCCATCTTGATGAATACTCCTGTAATAAATTCCCCAATTAGGATAAAATCAAGACCAATGATAATTCATCAACGACCCAAGAGACAGTTAGCATGGAGTCAAAGGCAATTTAAAAGTGACTCCACGTGTCTTCTGGGTTTGGGTCTGTTTCAGATGGCATTCAATGCACAGCCAGGGTTCAAAGATTTTTTTTTCTTCTTCTGGCTGTACTTGGTGCAGGCTGTTCAGTCTATTTTTTTTTTTTTTAGGCATCCTTTCAAAACATGACCTACAATTGTGTAACCATGAGAAAGAGTGCAGCAACATCCTGCCATTTCTAATGTTCCCATATTTTTATTATAATAGTGAAAGCTCAACCTTTTACAAGGAAAACGGTAGCATGATCTGGGCAACATCTGCAAAACAAGCACAGTCCCCAAAAAATGACATTCCCTGCGCACCAGAGATTTTAATTTCAGCACTCTGGTTTTTGAAACTCTTTTTAGCTTGTTGTAATTGACGCTTTGACAGCCAAGCAAATCTGCTACAAGGAATGCTGCACATTTCATAAAAAAATGCTCCATCTAAACACACACAATCCCCTGTGATAGCCTGGGATGTCTGATTGTGTGAACATGTGAGACAGAGAATTGCGTATGTCTTCAAAGAATAATCCTCGAGTGATGGTCTTTTGGGCACAAAGAAAATAAGTCACCTGGTAATGTGAAAATCTAGAGTTTATAAGGAATGCCAAGTGTATTCTGATAACATTTTTAAAATAACCTAAGGTCAATGATGTGCTGGTTAATTGTGAGTGAATAATTATCTTTTAAAAAATAAAAATAATTATATGGGATTTGTTAGGACACAGATATATATATTATTGTGCTGATTAGTTGGGTTTAAAAAGAATGTGATATAAATCTGGATATGGAATTAAAATCCTTGACCAGAACTACTGCCAGGAAAAGAGAAAGTAAAAAGACTAAGATGCTAAAGATTTTCCAGAACATGAAATGATTGTTTGAATTCTTTCATCAACTGCATTTCCTTCCATTTCCTTACATTGGCAATCATAAGAAGGCTGCAGGAAATGCAATCCATTAGACTTAATCACATTAGATTCAAATTACATTTATCTATGCAATTGAAGAAAAATACCAGCAAAACAAATTAGAGTTGCAAAATACCAATGGTAAAATTGAAGCACAATAGGACAGAAAACTCCTAAGAAAGTAAGAATCAAAAATATATATAATTGTCAGTGAAAACAGACAATCTGTGTCATTAAATCATTTTGAGGAAAACTAATTACCTTTCCATCAAATGTTTTTATATTGTATCTCAAAACCCTAGATTTCTCCTTCATTACATTGATAGAACTTTCAACGATGACATATCAATCTGACAAGAATATTGACAAATTGAAAATAAAATTTCTTCTTGGTTCAACGGTAGCATATGAAAAATTTAGGACATTTTATAACAAATTTGAAAATTAAAAATACTTTAAATATTGTATACCCCTTTGTACATAGATGGAAACATGACTCTCATTCTTTAGTTTTTTGGTTCTTTGAGAGTTAAACAGAGCATCTTATTCAAATTTGAAAATTCTGCCAATTATTAAGCATGTCTATCCCAATTATGAATTCCAGGCCTGGGGAAATAACTACAGGATATTTCTGGGACCCATGGGACCCACTGTGAGATATACCTGAGCAAAAACTCCATGCGGCATCTGACCTCCATAGGCCCCTATGCTGACACATGGGCCACAGTGACATTTTCCTGGAGTTAGTGCCAGGTCAGTTCAGAGACAGTATCCAGCAATCTCAATAAGATATAACCATTTATTTTCCCTAGTTCACAGGCATCATGGTAAAGGCCAGAGGTCACTTTGGGAAAGGATGGGAGAAAGAAACACCGTGGTAGTATAGCAAGGTCCTGTCTCAAGAGGAATCAGCCTCCCTCCATTCAAGGGGACCTGGGTCCGGAAACTGGTTCAATTCTGAAAAGTGAGTGAAGGGCCTTGGCTCTCTCTTTTTAAAATTAGACTTTTGTTCACTTGAGTGAGAACTCTTCCACTTACACAGATAAAATAAGAACTTAGTAGGCTTCCTTTTTTTTTTTTTTTTTACCTCCTAGGAGCAGCACCGTGATCAACCATCCACAGGTTTCTGTGAGTTAGACTATGCTGATTGCTGCTTTGACTGAGTTCCATTATGGTAACCACACCCGCCTTGCTTGGGCAATGCTACCACTGGCCTGGCTTCTGTCACTCAGGGATATAATCACCACCATTGCATCTTGTTTCCCAATTCAAAGGCAGCCGTTACCATTGTATTTTCGGGCCTGCAGGGAAAAGTGATCAGAGCCTGCCAAGATTAGTGGTGCTCCCCTCACAAATTTATTGTGTTCTCGGTCCTCTGGACCTTCCTAGGGTGAGTGAGCAGATGTTAAATGACAAATCCACTCTAGCATTTTAATATTCCTTTAAATCCCTTCCCCTATAGAACACCAGAGAAGGTCTAGCATTTTAAGTTAATTTACTGTGGGCCATCTTTTCCTCCATGTTTCAGTCAACCAACCAACCAAACTGTTAGAGCCCTTTCTAAATCCCTGAGCTGAAACATTAAATCTAGAGTCTCTGCCTAGCACAGATATGCAACCCTGTGCCCAGCAACACAGTAGATATAACACAAGGCAATATGATATGTGACATATTATCCATCCACTTCACTCTGTGTTCCCTGCGGCACTATATAGGAAGTTATTTTCACAAGTCACTGGTCGTAACTATCATAAATAAATGATCATTCTATTATCCATTGCATAAAACATGAACAACTGTATTCTCTCATCAAATAGCAAATTGGGGAATCATTCTTTAAAAGGCACAGACTCACATAAAAAGGAAAAGGTTAGATCTGCAATTTTACTTCTGCCAACATCTTTCCATTCCTATTTGTTGAAATCAAAAGAGCTAGGAAGTTTAGAGGAAAAATAGAACAAAATAAAAAAGGAGGGTGATTTTAAAGATGCTTTAGAATTGTAAAGTATAGTCTCACACCAAAAATAAATTTTTATTTTTTAAATATACATTTAATAGTAAATCTATATTCAATCTCTTTAAACTTTAGCTATTTATTTCACATCTTAATTATAGATCTTAATCATTATACCATATTTATTAGCCTTAGCAGAATGCATAATATACACACACATTGTTTTTTGAAGAACAATAATATACAAACATTTCCAGAATTCTCCAAGGAAACTTTCCCATAATTTATCATTTTAAGAATAAAATTCTCTTAACTTTAAAGACAGTCAGTTTCTCCTATTTTGAACCAAGTATGAGATCAATATATTAGCCTGATTTGGAGGGGTGAGGGTAGACACCTTCCATGGACTTTTACTCTGTGCCAACCTTAGACCCTAATCTTCGTTTTATTCTACTTCCCCAAAGAGATATAATCTTAAAGAATTGTACAGTGGACTAAAAGCTAATGAAGAGAGGACCACTGAGTCCACTTTACACATTAAAGAACAAAGGACAGTTATATTTCTCTTTGAGATCTCAGTTCTAGTGCTCAGTATCCCTCCTCTTCCTCTAACTCTTCATCTCACTTCCACCTCCCCCTTCACAGGGTGTAGAATAAAAATATCTCTGTAGTTCCCAACATTTAAGCTCTGGCCCTGGATTTGTGTATCCTACTCAGCCATGCCAAGATTCACAGAAAAAGTCACTATTGTTCCTCAATCCCATCCTTTAGGTGGTATCCTACCATACTAATAAATACTTTCAAGAAAAAGATGGATACATTAATCTCCTCTATCCTCTATCCCTGCAAAATAAAATAAAATAAATCACATAAAAGTCACACCAAAGGATTCATTCTTCAAGCAATTCCCATTTTAAGTCTATTAGGCTGTAATGCCACATTTCTCCAATGCATCAAGTGTCATCATTGGTTATGTAAAATGATAATTTAAATATGTAAAGTGGTAAGATCTTATAAGAATATGCTACCTTTCAGAGAGTCAAGTTTCTGAGACTAAGTGGAACTCTGTAGTAACTGTCTAGTAATTCCCCTACTGTTGTAAATTACAGTAAAATATGCTGTACAACCTGGTTATTCCTTGTCTGAAGTGAAAAAACTATCAGGTACACCTTCCATATCCCAGACTCTGAGACATATGTTCAGCCAGCATTTCACATTGATCTCAAACATGAAGGGCAGCAATGAGAGACAATTTAACTGAAAATAAACACCAGCTGAATAACTGTCAACATATTGGTTTACATAAAGTTCATTTCTAAAGGAAATCATGGTAGTCATGCATTGTCCTAACTCTGCAGTATCAAGGTAAGGCCGTCTAGATGGGGGAGCTCTGTCCTATTTATCACATTTATTTCCCATCTACATTAGCGAGGACAGGTCCTGAGTATCATAGAATAGCAAAGATTTATTAGTTTATTATGATGAGATTTTAAAATCCCTTGTGATTGCTCAATGACAGATACCTCCTCCCTTCTGATTAAACACTTTATAGAACATTAATTTAGTTGTAATTAATATACTCAAGCTTTTGTTCATTATTGATTTGATAATGATTTAACATTTTCAATCAATTTAAGTGGAAGATAAAGGGCAGGAGGTTGAAGGCGCTCCTGGCTTTATGGCTTACATTTAAGGCTAAAGCATGACTACTTCTAGGTGCCTTAAATCACATTTATTTCTGATTGGCCATCAGGTATAATGGAGAAATAATTGTCAAACTATGTATATTGAAGTGGCCTGGAGGAAAAGCATCAGAAGAGTAAGATCATACAAAGAATATTCATACCTAAGCCATGTATATAGGGCTATTTTTTTTTGTACTATCATACTATCATTGTTATAGTGATGTGAATAATTAGGCAGTATCTAGAATTCTTGTCATTGGAGTCAGAATTTCACTGAAATTTACATTCAAGAAAATATCCTAAGTGCCTACAGAAAGTCAATGTACTATACTAGTATACTATATACTGAGGATACAAGGAAGAGATGAACTAACACAGAGTATGACAATCTACACTAATAAAAGAGAAACATGGTAATTAGCGTACGACCGCTACCCTTTTCATTGGCTAATCAGTGAGTATATGCAAATTAACCGTCAGCCAAGATGGCGGTTAATTTGCATATATCTGTTGGGAGCAAAACAAGCCAGCCGGGCGGCTGAGGGAGGTGGGAACAAACAACCTAGGCCCGGGCTGAGGGAGGCAGAACGAAACAAGCCGGACTTCCCCTGTGGGGTCCCAGATTGCGAGAGGGCACAGGCCGGCCTGAGGGACCCCCCCTTCCCTGAGTGCACAAATTGTTGTGCACCGGGCCTCTAGTTGCAATATAATACTTCATGTTCAAAGTAAGCATCATTCTCTTGGGTGGTAAAGGGATCATGGAAAAAATGGATGTCTTACAGGCTACTTAGTTCCATATCCCACATGTTTACAAGCAAATGCTGTAAGACTATTTATTGATAGTGTGCAAGGGAGTCCCTACATTGTATAGGAATTAACAAATTCCTTCTAGGTTAAGAGTTTATGATCATATATTGGCTCTTTATATATATTTCTTTTTGACAGTCCCTTTTGCAAATGTCTATGATTCTCTGTGGGTAAGATAAAGTTAGCCCTTTTTAAAAATATATATATTTTTATTGATTTCAAAGAGAAAGGGAGAGGGAGAAAGAGATATAATCATCAATGATGAGAGAATCATTGATTGGCTGCCTTCTGCATGCCCCCAACTGGGGATCAAGCCCGCAACCCGGGTATGGGTCCTTGGCCGGAATCCAACCTGGGACCGTTCAATCCACAGGCCGATGCTGTATCCACTGAGCCAAACTGGCTAGGGCAACTTAGCCCTTTTTATGTATACCCTTGTAACATGAGATTTTTCCCCAACTGCCCTTTCTGAATGTTTGTACCACTCTGAACTATAGAGCTGAATAAATGGTGAGAAATATGCTGAACCTCCATCCATAAAGGGAAACAAGATTAATGAGCTCTAAATGTGAATGAGCAAAAACAATTTACAAGTGTGAGTAAGGATCATATTTTATCACAGTTCAGGTGCCCTATTCCAGCTTTGCAAACAGTTACCAAAAATGCACAAAACCACAAATTTCTAGCCTTTCCATTCCCATGAGAAACTACGTGTGTTCTGGACAAATGATGCCTACAATGTGTTAACCCTGAACTCAATCTTCATATGTTAATGAAGACTGAAATAGATTGCTAGCATGCTCTTTGAAGCAGAAACCAATGGGAAAAGCACTTTTTTTCCCAAATCACTCCACAGGGTCAGTACTTCACCCAGCAAGACAAGGAGCATCAAATTGTGTTTCTCACTATGTGGAAAACCCTTAGTGCATGCTCTGCTAATTTCGTATATTTTAAATTTGCTTTCACCTTGGACTATGTCCTTGTTCCACTGATCTGTGACTTCTAATCAGTATATTCTATAAGATTTGTTTTTTATCTCTTTGTTAATCACAGTAGGGGTTTTATAAGGCATATGATATAGAAGACACTGGTAAAATCTTTTTAATACAAATCATAAAATAACAAAAATAAAAACACTATCCCTGATATTGGGTCCCTATTCCTAGCCTTGATGGAATGCCTTTTGTATATGTTGGGCCAAGCTCATTCTAGTACTAACTAAATGATCTAGGTAAGTTACTCCACTTACGTATATTTGAGGTGAGGGCAGAAGAGTGAGACCAAAGCCAAGGTGTATTAACTATTTATTGCTGCACAACAAACTATCTAAAACTAGAAGCTTATAAAAACATGAATTTATTATCGCTCAGTTTATGTGGATCAGGACCCAGACACAGAAATGACTCACAGGGCCAAAAGTACAGTGTCAATCCAGACTCTCTTTCCATCTAAAGCTTGGAGACCTTATGTAAGTTCATGTGGTTGCAGCAGAATGTAATTCTGAAGGTTGTAAGACTGAGGTCTATAATTCTTTGCTGGCTGTCAGCATGGAGCCATCCAGCTCCTTGAGACCATCCACAGTTCCTTGCCACATGCCCCTTCATAGCCAGTAAAGGAGAATCCCCCTTCTGCTGAATCCCTCTCACATTTAAAATATCTGTTCCTAGGAAGAACCTTGCCTCTTTAAGGGTTAGCTTGATTAGGTCAAACTTACTGAACATAATCTCTTTTCTTAAAGTTAACTGTGCCAAATACAAAAACTTAATTACAGGAGTGATATTGTGCTATCACATCATCATCCCAGGTCCCTCTCATAACTGAGGGGAGGATATTATAGAAGGCCATGGGTCTTGGGGGATCGTCTTAGAATTGTCTACCACATAAGGTATTGAAGGGGGCATCATAAAATCAATGCCCAAGCCAAAGCAAGTAAGTTTTTATCTCTAGCAGCTCAATCCAGAAAAGGTAGAGAGAGAGCATCTCTGGAAATATGGAGTGATGACTGAATCTTAGTTGAGATCAAGAATTAAAACAGGGTCTTTTGACCAAGAAATGATATATTTAAAAGTATGCTATTTCAAAAATGTGAATCTTTACAATGTAATCATTCCCTAACTGAAATGATTCTAGCACAGTGACCTTCAGTGCAATTGGGCAACCAAACTAAAGCCTGTCAATCCTGGGTCAGGTCAACTGATGAAATGTGATGAATGCTGACTGCATCAAATAGTTCTATACCCAAAGAAACTTCTGGATTTATTTATTTTTTTGCAAAACAAAAGAGAACAACCAAACAAATAGCCAAATGGAATTTCCTAAGATTGTCTAGGTTGTTTGATGCCCAGCTCTCTACATTACTAGGTATTAGATCTTGGGAAAGGTATTCACTCCAATTGCCTCACATAACTTGGCTGTAAATTGGGGAATAAAAAGATATCAGATTGAAGTAAGATATATTTACACACACACACACACACACACACACACACGTGTTTTATATATATATATCTATCTTTTAAATGTCTGACATAATTAATATGCAATAAAATTATTATTACCTCTGGTTGTTCATATCTCTCTTAATATGATCCAGAACTAATGTTTGTATATCTTGGCCCTACAACTGATTATCTCAAAGCTCCATTGGCTATGCCTACATTATAGCATTTTGTAGTTATTTGCTTATCCATTCATAATTTTCTGGGTGGTAAGCTTTCTTATGCAAACAGAGTCATGCTCCTCATTGGTCTGCACCTCTAGGCCTATGGTAGACACTTTATAAATAAGTCTGAGTTGCCTGAATGCCACATCTGCCCTAGCAGGCAATCATCATTGCAGTATGAGTTTTCAGTTACAGCTGGCAGTGCCTCCTGCCCAGTTTTCATTTAGGCTTCTCACTAACAGAATCTGGATTCTGTTTTGGGGGAATCATGTGCCAGGCTCATTGACCCACGGCTCCTTTTGAAAAGGTGTAGGGGAAACTACCTGGCATTTCCCTACCTGGAATGGGGATGTGAGGCAGGAGGTAGAACAGCCATTTTGTGACTTTGAGGCATAAACCAGAAGGGAAAAGACACAAACTAAGGATGACTGTGCGGAAAGACATAAATGGCTTAGGACACTGAGACTTGAGAGGCTGCTGCACTAATACCAGACAGGCTATCCCTGAACTTCCTCATGTATGAGGAAAATAAGTGCCTATTTGGTCAGATTTCTGCTAAATGCAGCCACACACAAGATTTAACTGATGCACTAGTTTATTCAGCACTGAAGACTAAAGATCACCAAAGAGCTTGCAAATACAGTTAATCCATATCAATGGCACCCTCCTGCCACTCAATGGTATGTGATTGGATATGGAGCCATTGTACAGTCACTGCAGTGGGGGTGAGAGGAGTGAATGAGGAGAATGAAGCCTAAGGATATA
Organism: Myotis yumanensis; assembly: GCF_028538775.1. NCBI lineage: Eukaryota > Metazoa > Chordata > Mammalia > Chiroptera > Vespertilionidae > Myotis > Myotis yumanensis. The sequence continues at coordinate 228,497,998 of NW_027223752.1, read as the reverse complement.
CTTAAGTGTAACTTCAAACAATGCAGAACAAATATCCATTGCTGGGCAACAGAGAGAGGTTTCAATTTGGCCTCTCATTTTGCATATGATGTGCCATAAAATTCAATCAGTCTGCTAAGGAAAAGGGAGCCATAAACAGAAAAGTTTAAGTGTGGCTACAGACCTCAGAGAAGAAATATTCTACACAGTCATCATGTATTAGTTTTTTTTAAGGCAGTTACATACATGCAAACACACACACACACACACACACACACACACACACTTGTGTACTGCAATGTGTAAGTGTTTGTATGTATATATTAACCTGTTTATCATTGAAATTCAGAATATTCTAGCTGTTCCAAACAGAGCTGGAGCAGACTGCCTCAGTGGAAATTCCACCTCTGCAGCTTACTGTTTACTTTCATCCTCAGTCTTCAGTTTTCTGATTTGCAAAATGCTTATAATAGAATCTGCCCACAGGATTATTATTAGATTGCTACAAGTTACTTAATCTGAAGTACATAGGGTAAGGCTTGCACAGTCATATATGTGTTAGCCAATATTATTTTTACAATGCCACAGAAGTAAATATGCTCTCAATTTGCACATGTGCAGAATATGGTCTTTATAAACACATCTATTTCTATATAGCTAAATGGGAAACCTATTGTTCTCATATTTGTAATGAAAGTTTACATGTGGAAGATCTTATGAATTCTAACAAGAGCCAGCAGCTATCAAGGACAAAAGCTAACACTTATGGAATACTAACTAGATGCTGGGGCTGTGCTTAATTAACACTTTATGTGCATTTTCTCCTTTAATCCTCACAATGCCCACATAATATAGTAGTATTATAAGCCCTCTAAAGGATTAATAACTTGCCCATGGTAACAAAACAGGCAGAGGAATCAAAATTAGCGTCCAAATCCAATTCTCTCAATCTCAGAGCCTGCCTTTTTGTACTTGGCTCTGTTAGTTTGATCTTTGCACTGTTTATTAAGTTAGATGACATGCCATACCTAAAAGAAAGTCCTCCTTTAGGAGACTCAAATAAGTTTCTATGAACACAGGAAAACACTATAAGGCTAATCTTTACAAAAAAAAATCTCCTATTTGTCATTAATCTCTTTTATTTGTACCCGAGGACAACAATGTTTGGAAAAAACCTTAGAACAAATAATAGCTAGTTTTGAAATGTAAAACCTGAAGTATTTGGTCAATCAAATGCTGGGTAAACAACTACTTTCTGCCTGTTCACATAAGAAACAGTCAATTTCTAGTTAGAGGGTACAGAACAAAATTTAATAATCTTCAGTATACACATGTCCCCTCAAGGCCAAGCAACTCTCAGAGCATTATATAGTTAGCCACTGCTGTCTGCTGAGCATGCTTTCACTAGTGTTAATTTAATTGCCTTAATCATGTGCCTAATCCAAGGGCACTTTGTCAAGAAGGTACAATCTGAAATCCATTCCCCATTCCACTCATGATGGCAGGTGTCATAAAGCTGCACTAGCCCAGAGAACAAAGTATATTTTTTTAAGTCAACATTATGGTGTCATCTAACAAACACCTTTTGTTCAGGTCTGTGCCATCCTGTTCACCATCACCCATGTACCTGAGGAAACAGCTGGCGCACAGTAGGTGCTAAAAATTGTTCAATTAAAAACTCAGCCCTAGTAGGTTTGGCTCAGTGGATAGAGCATCGGCCTGCTGACTAAAGGGTCCCAGGTTCGATTCCAGTCAAGGGCACATGCCTGGGTTGTGGGCTTGATCCCCAGTTGGGGGCATGCAGGAGGCAGCCAATCAATGATTCTCTGTTATCATTGATGTTTCTATCTCTCTCTCCCCCTACCTCCCTCTCTGAAATCAATAAAAATATATATAAGAAAACAACAACAACAACAAAAAACTGATTGGTCTGCAGAAGGAGAAAGGGAAAAGGACTCCTCACCTTGTCTCCTTTCCTGCATCATGCACAGGTCAGGGCTGACACTACCTCCTAGTCAGCGGTTCTCAACCTGTGGGTCTCCACCCCTTTGGGGGTCAAATGACCCTTTCACAGGGGTCATCTAAATACATCCTGCATATCAGATATTTACATTATGATTCATAACAGTAGCAAAATTACAGTTATGAAGTAGCAACGAAAATAATTTTATGGTTGGGGTCACCACAACATAAGGAACTGTATTAAAGGGTCGCGGCATTAGGAAGGTTGAGAACCACTGCACTAGGATGTCCTCACTCAGAATATCTAGGCAATGTCATAAAAGAAAAGGCCCAGGGCCTAATGTACCATTCCATCCAGAATGCACAAGCAGACGTGGGCAGCATAACAAATAACAAGATTAGACCCCGTGTGAGTTCTCTTTTGCATAATAAGATCCCACGTGTTAAAATGCAGATTTATTTTAAGCCCTGGAAGTGCTGACCATATGCCTCAGTGGCTGAGAAGATGGCTACTTAATAGATAATCTGCAATGCAAGCCAAGGAACTAATCATGGCCATCTGATCATCATGCCCCATTGAAAGCCAGAAATGAAGAGCGAGGGAACGGAGCCAGAAACTGCCAACACATCGTACAGGCAGGGAGAGACCAGGAGCCTACAGGGATGGGATGATAACATCAACATCTCCCCAAAATAACAACAATAATAATACATCTCCATTATAGTGTATTTGCTATGAAGCATGAAATCACCAAACATGTTTCCAATGTAATCTTATTTAATCCCGCATCACTGGGGAAGTCAATGAGGACATTGATACCTCAACAGGCCAGAATCTTTTCTGAAGTCTCTGAAAATGTGGGCTTTTAGTCTTAGTTCTGTTGACAGTGCAAGCTTTTCGACTATCCCATAGGACATGGCACATCATAGGTGGTAAATATTTATTGAATAACCATAGAACACAGTGAAATCAATTGTTTGCTATTGAGTTTGATAGATCATGGCACAGACTGTTTACCCCCAAATGTGTTCTTTCATTTGTTCCACAAATGAAATAGCTCTCAAGTTTCTGGAGCATTTCTCTTCCATGGCACTGGTTGTTAGAGGATAGTTTGTCCTTTATCAATGACTGAGAGTCATGAGCCTAGTTATTGTCAAATTACCGATCTGTAACATGAGAATAACTAGTCCCTGTGTTAGTTTGCTAGGGTTACCGTGGAGTGGCTTCAACAACAGACATTTATAGTTTCCATGTTCTGGAGGCTAGAAGTCCAAGATTAAGGCATCAGTAGCACTGATTCCTTCTGAGGGCCATGAGGGAGAATCTGCCCCATGCTTCTCCCTCAGCTTCTGGTGGTTGACTGGTGATCTTTGGTGTTCCTTGGCTTGTAGATGCATCATCCCTATCTCTGCCTTCATCTTCCCATGGTGCACACATCCTCTCCTGGTGTATCTGTGCCCAAAGATCCCATTTCTAAAAGGACACCAGTTATATAAGATTAGGGGCCTACTCTACTTAGCAGGACGTCCTCATAATGAATTACATCTGCAAGATCCCTATTCACAAATAAGGTCACATTCAGAGGTACTGAGGGTTAGAACTTCAACAGAAAAACTTTTTTGGGGGGGAAACAATTCAACCTGTAACAGTATCCCATATCTGTGCCTTTGTACAAATTGTTTTTCATACTTACAACCCACCCCCACTCACCCTGCCACTATCATCTTCCTGTTTCCCATGCATTTTTCCATTGGTAATTAATCATTCAGGTCACCATTAATATTCCCCTTCCTTCAGGAAGCCTTCCCTGACCCAGCTCAATCAGTGTCAGAAAATATTATGAATAATAATGTGAATAATAGTGGTGAACAGAAATCACCCTGCTCAGTCACAGATCAATGACAGAAAGCACCGCTGAGTGTTTTCAGAATTGCCCTGTGATGATTTGCTTCTTAGTTCTCCTACAATAGTTGTATCTTTTTCTTTTTTAAATTAAAAATAATTGAGGCTGTTCCATTGTTGTCCCTGTTGGTTCATTCTTTCCTGATGCATACTTTGTTGTGATCACAGATCTGCAGGTCCGGTGTCCAACCGACTCCCTTTCCACAATCTAGACTTGGTGACTGATCTCAGGCCAGGCAAAGCATATCTGATACCATCTCCTCAACTCTGAATCAGGGTACACTCTCTGGCTGTAGAGTTGATGTGAGGATGAGAGATACACCTGGGATAGTATGTGATTCAGGGCGGGTTGTCAGGCAATCCTTATTTAAAATGTTTATAATTAGGATTATCATTATTGTGTAAAATGAGTATTCTTACTGTTTATTTTAGTCTGCAATGCTCCTCTCAGTCTCCAGCACCAAAAGTAGGAAAACATATCTGTTAGATAGACCGATCTGTAACATGAAAATAACTAGATTGAATAAAGCTCTTTGAGTCAATATGTGAGCTTTCGTGCACAAACCTGTGAAATCTACTGAGGTCCTTTGGAAACACTTCAGGCTTGGCTTTGCCTATAATTTGATATTTGATGAAACTGCAACACAGTGTTATTCATGTATTATCAAATACCTTTAAACATAATTTTATGTAAGATACACAGGCACACAAATAAACACTGGAAATTTAAAAAAAAAATTCCTATAACTAGGAAATAAACTTTCTTGAAGCAAACATTTAAGGATCTCATTAAACACGTTGTCATTTTATTTATTTGGGAAGTAAGCTGACTGCTTATTTAACTGGAAGAATCTACCACTTTATCATAAGTAATGTGACCTGTGCTACAGTTTATACATGAAGACATATTAAAGCTACAGTCCATACAGAGTATCACATAATACAGATTCTTTCATACAGCATGCTTTGGTCTTGGGGTGGGGACAGCAGAGTGTCATGAAGATACATTGAGGGTACAGGGCACCAATTCCCTCACTGTGTTGTCCCATGACCTCTGTCTTTCTTATAAAATGAGAATTGTCTAAATCTTCTCTTCAGCTTTTAGAAGTTACTGATTCTACTGTGTTCTCCAATAAAAGATTGGTAATGTCATAGAACTTCAACACTCAGTCTGCAAATGTATCCTACTGACAACACTAAATTACTAAATCAGTTCAAAGTCTCTCAAAATAACATGTATAATTTGTATGCAGTTTACAAAGTAGTCCATTGATTGTTAGATTGGCCTCACAAATTTCACCTGAAAATCTATTTGAGAAAATTTAAGTCTAGCTGCTTGGCAGTCAATTGGGTAGTTTAATATAATAAATAGTGGGTAGAAGGAATGAAACTATATAGCTAATCTCTTCATTTTTAGGGAAAAAAACTAAGATATAAAAAATGTCTTGGGTTCCATATTTTGATGTAAATATAAGTGAAAAAGAAATTAATGAGCTAGACATTTTCACTGCTGACATATAGAGCATTTTACATCTTAAAATAGTTTTAAAAGGCTAGGATTTAAAATCCTTTGAAGCTTAAACATTTATTTCATCAGTATGTTACACTAGAATCTCATTATAACATTTGAGATAGATAAAAAACGTTCTTTTTTTTTAATACACCACTGGGTTTTTCATGAATGCATTTAATTACTTTAGTAACTAAAGAAATATAAATTGGAGTTGTCTAAACTATAATTCTAATAAATACGAAAGATAATGACACATTTATGTCCCAAGGTATGATGATACCTCATCTTTGTGAGCTGGAAATACCACTGAGAACAGAACATGGCTATCCTGTAAATGGCGATCACTGATTGATGGATGGACTGATTCATTCACTCATTGATTTATTCAACCAACAACATTTATTGAGATGCTACTATGTGCCTGACATAAAGAAGCAGATATCATCAGTCAAGCTTCTGGGAAGTCTGTGATGTCCTATCTCCAGGAGGGCAGGTATGTTATCACACTTTACACTCAGCAGAGCAGTGTGCATGCAATTGGCACTCAAAAACTTGTTATGGAGAAAATAACATACTATATTTTCTTTAAAAACTGGTACTCTGTGTATGATTAGCATGTAATGCACATATTTAACCATGTGAGAATATAAAACTAGGTTATATTTTAACTTACTATGAAAACCTGAATCCTGGATGCAATTTAGTCCCAAACGCTTTCAACCGTCCCTTTTTATTCCATTTTTTTAATTAAAAATTTTAAAGAGCAGTTTTAGGTTCACAACAAAATTTAGGGGAAAGTAAATGATAAGATTCAACCAGTGCCAAAAGGCAAAGGAAAAATACCAAAGAATTTTGGTGTAAGAAATTACTAACAGCCTTCATCTCTCAAGAAAAGAAGAATGACTTAGGTCTGAGCTGAGTAAGGACAGCTTTCTGGCTGCGAAGGAGACTTGCCAGCGCAGGTAAGGGATGTTAATACAACCAAGGAGCCTGCAGGCCCTTTAAGAAGAGGACGGAGAGTCCAGAGCTCCTTTGCAGAAGTGTGTGGGCTTCCTCTCACCACTTGGCTCAATGACTATTAGCCTGAGTGTGACTGTTTCCACTATTGCAAACACCCTGTCACCTTCTTCCTTGAAGTTACAAAGAACAAAAAGCAGAGTTGGGGATGCCCTGAAAAAAATGTGACTTTCCAGACCTGTAGAGTTTGAGAGATACTGACATTGGAGTTATTTTTGTTAAAAACTTTTCCAATAATGGAAAATACAGCTTCTCTTTATTTCTACATAATCACGTATTTGTCTGTCTATCTATCTATCTATCTATCTACCTACCTATCTACCTATTTATTTATTTTGGGTCCAAAAATTTTCTTTCCCAGTTACATGCCTTACTATCAGGGTACATGTTTCTCTTGTCACAATGGGTACTCTTCCCCGCCCAACAACACCATCGAATAAAATGAAGATTGCCTGCTGGCCGCAAAGATAGAATACCATAACATCTGCCTGCAAATTGATTTGCTAAACAGCATTGGGAACTTGCCTCCCATTATAAATGCAGCATTATGTAATCCACCCAGAATAATGATAATAGCACACAAAAGCATCTTTAATTAGGCCTCTACTTCATTCTACTTAGGCCTCCTACGTTTAACATTGTCTTCATGTAATTTTGGTTTGTGGTCTAAAATAATCGTGTCTATATAAAAATGATTGTAACAGCTTTGCAGTTATAGGTGTGCACTCTCAAAAACCACAAATCCCATACTCAGAACTAAGAGAAGGACCAAGGAAAAGATGCAGGCTGGCATTGCACATAGAAATGTTACGTCTGAAAAAAGGAGGAGAAATTGGAGAAAGGTTATACTAACATCCTTCAGGTATTGTCTATTTTCCAATAGGAAAATTAAACAGTAACTCTAATTATTTGGTTCAAAAAAGAAAATCAAGCACAAAGTAGATATGTTTTACACTGATAATTTAAAGTATACAAAAAAGAAATATTGACTATTTTTTAAATGTTGCTATAATAACTACCTACCCAGAAAATGGTTCCATCAACAATCTTATTTGGGGCAGGCAAGGGGAGGAGGGGAATGAGACCCCCAGAGTGAGGGTGATTTTAAAAAGATCAGGGGGGAAAAAGCAGTTCTTTTTTAACAAGACATAAAATAATTTTAAATCAGTTTTTAAACAGTTGATATAGCCCTTGTCAGTACTGGTTTCTAACGTACTTTCCTTCTTGATCTTGAGAAAAGAGGCATACATGGATGACATTAAAATGCATATCAAGGTGACTGTCACCTTGTTTTTTAAGCCTTCTTCGCAAAGTATATAGATGGAGTTTTGATGATGGTCTCCTGACTATAAAAATCTGACCCCAACCCACAATGGGGGATTGAGGAAGGGGAGTTGTGAGAGTTGGGGAGCATTATGATGGCAGATGCCCCCTATCTGTTCAGAGGCCAGCTAGGATTAAATAGAAGCTATTTTACCTGCTTTCTGCATACCTTCAATGGCCTAGGATTGGTTTTATAACTAGCTTCTGGGTGCTGCTAATTGACCAATAAAGGCCTTAAACCTGTGATCCTGACCTCGCTTGTGCTAAGGCCTAATGCCTTTGAGGTGAGGCTAACACTGAGTCATTCTGAATGGTCCCTTAGGGCCCACTAACCTCCTTTCAGGTACTTCTGCACATACCCTGGGACCTCCTCTGACTGAATTCATTCCAGAGAAGGTTGACATCTAATAAGCCGAAGTCCCTGTGTTAGAGACAAGTACATAGCTTCTGAGCTCTCATTCTCAGGACCCAGCTATTCTGTAGGCACAGAATCCAAGGCACAGAACATCAGAGGTAGCGTTCAAACCCAGGTCTTCTGAAGTCACATCCACACTAATTGTAATGTCATCCATAGTAAAACATAGATAAAAATAAATGTATCAAACTTTATGCAGAAAGGTATAGATGTATTAATGTCTAAGCCACCCTGTGGTTCTGTGCACAAGTTACATTCAAAACACCCTGTTATGCTCTTCAGTAGTTATATCTGTCAGCAAAAAAACGAAGGCAACCAAAAGAAACACCCTCCACTACCTAGTACTTGAATAGGGGCAAGACGGTAGGAAACTGAGAAGGTAAGTATTCCTATACTATATCTAAGCCAAATGAATATTTCTACTTATCTTCCTGTCATTTGAAAGCTGGCAATGGCTTCTGGCGAGTGAAAAGTTGCAGATGTGGGCCTACCTAGGGAAACAGCCTGGCAGAGTCATCAAAAACATGGATTCTAGGGTCAGACGCCTTAGTTCATCTTTTAGCTTCGTTATTTATGAGCTGTGTGGCTACATGGAGGTTACCTAATCCCTTGTGTCTCAGTTGCTTCCCGAGATACACACCAGACAAAAAATGGCATTCATAATGCTAATGTAAGTCCTGTTCCTTTATCTAACCACACATCTATAACACACTATGAATTAACCTTTTAATGACTTTTAGAGAGAGAGGAGGGGAGGAGAGGGAGGGGAGAGAGAGAGAGAGAGAGAGAGAGAGAGAAAAGAGAAACATTGATCGGTTGCCTCCAGTATGCACTCCTACCAGGGAATCGAACCCACGACCTGGGTATGTGCCCTGATCGGGAAATGAACCAGCAACCTTTCTGTGCATAGGGCAACACTCAACCAACTGAGCCACACGAGCCAGCGCCACCATAGACTAATTTTTTAAATATACATACTGTGAAGTTTTTGTGCATGAGACTACTTTATTGCATTGTTTATATGTTAAAAAGTTTTGTTACATAATATGTTAAATTATCATAATAACTTTGTGTCCTTATTTGGTATTTCTTTGAGTTTTAATATTCTAAGAGCCTGATAAAAAGGACATGCCTTAGCCTTGCAGCCTGGGAAGGCCTGACTTGTTTACTATTGCTTCGTTTTCTCATCCATATCATGAGCTGGCTACTAATGGCTACCATATAGTACTTTTTGGTGGAGATGAAATAAAATAACATATAGAAAGGACCAGCACAAGTGGATTCCCATTCACTTACTACAGTTATTTTTCAGAAGAAAAAAAAATCAATTCTTTTAAGATTTACTACTGGTCCTCTGATTCACCAGTGTAGCCCCAAAGTGCAGGAGAGGGATGATAACTGAACATTTTATCAACTTCTGTAGCACTCTCAACGGTCCAGAGCCTCTCTGGGTAAGATGGAGGACGCTTTGTTCTCATTCTTCTCCTCGATAGCTAGGGAGAGTGGGAAGAGGAGCCATAAAAGACAGGAACAGATGTTTAAAAACAAAATGTGTAGATTGAAAAATACTGTAGCAGGAAGGAACTTTGAAAGACACACTATGTATACTGACAGCACTGTAGTAAATGGAGCATAGTTATAAACCTCACTCTTAAGTACAACTAAGAACACAGAAAGAAGTCAGGAATGGCCATCACTGCTTTCTCCATCCATCCTCTGCCCCCGTGTTTTAAATGAACATCCACACATTCTTCCTAGAAGCTTGTAGACATGGATGCCAGCAACATAAGTCATGGATCTAGGAAGAATTGCAGATGGAAACTTACACTGGAGCATCCACATGACAAGCAGGCACACAGCCAGATGGCCGTTCGGACAATGGGATTTCTTTTAGGAGCACCATGCACTGCTGTCTGCAATGGGCACGAAGGTGAACCATAAAGGCATGTCAGCCAAACTCTGATGGAGGCAGAAGACCCTCGAGGTCCAGGTCTTTATTCCCCACTTGCAGACTCAGCTGTAGCCGGCTGCTCATATTCCTAGACATCTTCATCCTTCCCCTGCCCTTACATGGAGTCCCTGGTGGTCTTTGGGCATTTCCAATTATTGTGGATCGAGGAGAGCAAAAGCTAATTTTAATATCATCCATAGTAAAACAGAGATACAAATAAATGTGTCAAACTTTATGCAGAGAATCACAGACTTATTAATATCCCCCAAATCATTGACTAACAAAGCATCGTTGTTTATTCTGGCTGCCACTTTGTTCCAAGCATCTCTCTATTGCACACCCTGCTGTGGCTTCCATCGATAGAAGACTATTACATGTCTTTCCAACATCTTAGTGGTGCCAAAATAAGAAACTACCTCTGAAGGGGATGCATAACAATAAAATTGGAGTGTTTCGGCTTTGATTCTTCTTTAAAGATGAGAGCATAATGCACTTATTGAGGTAACACTGACTCTGCTTCAGAAGAGCAGCTTTATGATGAAATATATGGTAGTTTGACTATAATAACTTGTTGTTGTTTTTTATCCATAACAATTCTTTGTTTCTGTATGTCCTCAATTGAGCTGGATCTTTACCTCATTAGAGCCTTTCCGAACACATCATTGCAATAGTTCATCTCCCCACATTAGTGTATCCATTATCTACAGAGCAAGTTCATCTCATTTCCCCAGCACTTTATGAGAGAAAACAAAAGAGGCCCACTTTCCCATATGTCAGCGTGATTTATGCCGACGTTAGAGCCCAAGTATTTGTATTTTCTCCGGATCTTCTATTTGCCTAACATATGAAGTAGCAAAGTTAATATTCTTCTGAAAAACTCTGCTCTGGTCTCTACTGATTTGAACATAAAGTTCAAAAGGAGATGATATCTTATAAAGACTCTAAGCTTAGTGCATTAAATTAACTATACTAATCTCTGTGTTTCACATGGTACTTACTCAGAGCAGTTTTATAGACATTAAGTGAAAATGCCAAAGCTGTCTTTTAGATAAAAAGCAATAATGAAAACTCCTTTAGACATCCCTTCTGGTCTTTTTAGAGGATATACTTAAGCTGGGGTGATGAATAAGGGGGAGAAATGAGAGCCACACAATAGGCCTTCCTCCTCTCTTTACTCTTTCTCAACTCCACAACTTTATAGAACCCATTGACCTAGGGGAAACAAACAGAGAAAAACATGATAAAAGAAGGAAGGGAAATGGACAACCATTTTGTAAAAAACAAAAACAACAACAACATTGTCATCTCAGGAATTTTAGGTGGAAAACAAGACAACTACATCTTTAGAAGAGGAAAGGACAAAGCCAACCTCTGGCCCAAACAATTCTACACATGGAATTGGAGATGGTAGAATATGAAAGGGAAAAGCTACAGAAAGCTTTCATAATTCTATAGTTCTGTTTTAGTCCATTTAGACTGCTGTCACAAAAATACCACAGACTGGGTGGCTTCTAAGCAAGAAACATTTCTTTCCAAAAGTTCTGGAGGTTGGGAAGTCCAAGATCATGGTGCCTGCAGATTCTCTGCAGTGGCTAGTGAGGGCTCACATCCTGGTTCCTAGACAATGCCTCACATGAAAGGGGCTAGGGAGCTCTATGAGGTCTCTAAGAGCATTAATCTCATTTATGAGGGCCCACCTCATGGCCCAAACACCACCCAAAGGCCCCACCTCAAGACCATTACATTGAGTATCAACATTTCAACATGAATATGGCAGTGGGGGTGGGGCACAAAAACTCAGACCATAGAAAGACCTTAATAAAATTCCAGCTCACTTCACTTTAGCTTTTTAGCTTTCTAATTCTCCTTTCTCTCACTGTCAATGGGGATATCATGTATTTCTTGGCAGCCCCAATCACCTCTATTCTTGATCTCATATGTTTACTGATTTAAAACCACCTATTGAAAAGTCTACTCCATGCTCTGCCAGGATTGAAGCATTGTCCATAAACAGTGTAATCACTAACATTACTGTGCTCCTGGTCTTGGGGTTGGGATGCACGTGGGAGGACGCTGGAGAAATAGAATACAGATAGAATATCACACAGATAGAATAGCGCTAAGATGAGAATTTGCACGGGTTACCGCTGTGTGCTTCACTCAATAACAACATGCTCAGACATGATTTCATGCTTTGCATGAAATTTCATATCCATGATGATTGCCTATGTGCAAAAAGATGAGACAACTACTACCATTTCCTTATTCTATAAATTAGTCATCTCCATAGTGGGTATGGGACAAGGTGTGGAAAGAAAAATTACAAAATGTTATGACTAATGCTTCCATTCACTTTTAAGAGAGAATTATGTTGCCCTAACTCTTAATGAGCATATTGCTTGTATGTGACTAACATAGCCATATCCGATGGAAGGAAAGTTCTGCCCTGGTAAACGCTGTACCGTGAGGGACCATCACACAGCAGTTCACACTGTTGTTGAGAATGGTTCACACTCAACACACCACTATATACATCTTCTAGTTTGTGTGCCCCTGGTTAGGTAGGTTTGTGGATCACACTACTTAGCATTATTCCACTCTAGCTCACTCACTAAAGAGACAATGGAAGTGAATGATTTGTAAAAAAACAAAACACTTGTATCGTAAAGAATCCTTGTACTCCATGCCAAGGACAAAAATATGGCAGAGGTGATTCTTCTGCTCCTTGGTAGGACCTTGGTTTCAACTCAGATGACAGGTGAATGAAGGGATGATATATTCAGATCAGATGTGACTGGGACACTAATAATGTGAAATTATCCAGATGCTTTCAGATACCAAAGTTACATCCTGTAGCTGAAAAATGAACTTCACTCTAAATGTATCATGGATGAGAAAGAAAACACATATTGTGATTGAATAAGCAGGAGGTATAATATGCTTCTTTCAATTTGGTATACATAAGTATGTGATAACATTTTCAACCATTAAAAGCCAATAAAAATATAGTGAACTTAGAAGTATGAAATTGAAGTAGTACAGAAAAAAACAAATCAAGGTAAAAATATGATTTAAAAAAAGAATTAAGAAGGTACAACCATATTGTTCTCAGTCAAGTTATTATAAATATTATGTTAATATTACATATATGAAGAAATAACAGTTCAATGTTATTCTAACATTGTAATAAGAGCATAAAGTTTTGCTTAGTTAATTAATAAAACTATTTCAGTATTTATATCTATCATAATGCTTTACATTTTAATATTTATATATCTTATTATATAAACAATATTTCAGTAAAGGAGTTATATGTGAAATATATATATATATATAACAGCCAAGGGACTGAACAGCAGAATGACCAGAACAACTGGTGGCTGTGATGAGCACTACGGTGGCCAACTGGCCTGATCAGGAGCAGGGCTGGCCAGCCAACTGTCCACGGCCCCTCCCCACTGCCAGCCCTACCCCCAATTGCCCCCCCACCCCACCCCATGCAGTCAAGTGTCTAGGAGAGGTGCCCAGCACAACAACCATCTTCCTCTGTTCTCCCTCCACTGCTTACTACCAAAGAGGGCAACCACATCACACCACAGCCCCTGATAGGGGGCAGGCGGCCGGACCCCACCCATGCACAAATTTGTGCAACGGGCCTCTAGTTTATAAATACTAGTAAATAAACAGATATTAAGGAGTACCAGATATCTATCCATATCTATTTCTCTGTATTATTTTTTTATTTGTAAGGCATATAATCAACAGTATGATGACCCCTGCCATTGGCCATAGTTAACCACTCCCAACAGAAGTTAATGCTTGTTCTACTGTTTCCATATAGGACTAGAAGAATGAGCCTGGGAAAATATTGTCATAAATAACCTCTTTGTAAAATACCAGATGGTTTTCCAGTCATCTTGTCAATATATACCTAAAATTAACCAAATGACAATACAACTAAAGAAGATAGTACATTTCAAGCTAAATAGTGCTAGTTCTAAAATATTAAGTAGAAATATGGTCTAAAAAACATTAACCTTATCTGAGGAATCTGTTTCAGCCAACTATTATCTAACAGCTGAAAAAGAACTTGTTTTTTCTGACTAATAGAGCAATCATGAAGAGGGGTTATAAGCCTGTTAATCAGGTTTGACCTAGGAGTTGACATCAAGTCTAGAACTAATGAGCACTTTCTCTCTCTCTCTCTCTCTTTCTCTCTCTCTCTCTCACACACACATACACACACACACACACACACACACACACACATATCTCTCTCCTCCTCCTCCCTCCCTCTCATTCTCTCTCCCTATGCATGTATGTTATTTTCTGTATTAATCATTAATTCTTATAATAGCACTATTAAATAATGGCTAGAGAGGTTAAATATCCAAGTTATATAAATATTGGTTACAAAACCAGGTTTTAAATTTAGCAGTCTAGTCCAGGGTCCATATTCTTGTTTATTATGCTATTTATTAAGGAATAAACCAAGGCTCAGAGAGGCCAACTTTCATACGTATTCATACCACTTGACTTGTATTCCATGACCATAATATTCCCACTACTCATTTTCCAAATAAGAAACTTCTCATGAAAATAAACCTCCAAAGTTGAAAAGCATTTCAGATAAAATTGTCTTGCTCCTTTTTTGTTATATGTTACAGAAACAGGATCTACTTGGGAAAAAATGGAGATTAACAAAGTAAAATGTATGAGCTATTAGTTATTGTAAAAATATACCTACACCTTAAAAGATACTAATCTTTTCATGATAATATTATTTTTAATAATTTTTAAATGTAAGTTTTCTCATCTTACATAATAGTATTTGTCTATGCTGATATATTTGTTAGTTTTCTATATTCAATATGCAAAACTGACAAGGTTTTAATTTTTTGTCAGTAGAAAAAGTTATTTCTACCAAGTTGAACAAGGCATACATCGGAAAAGGGATGAGAATGCCATCAAGCATGTCATTTAATGCTGAAGTGTAACATTTCCATTAAATTTGGAGAATAGAACCAATCACATTTAACTTAAATTGTGTATCTTGTACCTAACTTATAACGTGATAAGTGGACAGAGTTTTATGAATGAACAGTTTTAAAAAACTTTTAGTAGTTTGCAATGTTTCCCACTGATTTAATTGTGTGTTTTTTTAATTTTAATGAAATGAAATAAAAATGCACTACTCAGTATCATTTTGTTTCTACTTTGTTTCATGCAGGTCATATTCTGAGTTGACTAAGCAACGTAAGCGTTCAACAGACTGATTTTATTTTTATCGCATGCCTCACAAAACTGATTTAGAAACTTAAATATGTGTCACGAAAATATTAAATTATGAGCAGTCAGAGTTTATTGAATTCCAAAATCTAACAAGAGTGGTTGGCTGTCAAAGTAAAGGAATAGTCTTCCAATGTAGCCAGCCACGTTCCAGAAATTCTTATAGGAATCTAGAAGATTCTGAACTGCCATGATTATAGATACCATGCCAATTTTTCAGAAGCCAGTTTTCGGAAGATTCCTTCTTCTGCACAGGTCTCCATATAATTCCCATCACCAAGTGATTTGGATTGACTTTAGAATTATAATGAGACTGAGTAAGTTTGGAGAATATCTCCACCATTGGCCCATGTAGAGATATTTTCTCCGTGGACATCATTCCTACATTATCTCTGCCTCACAGAAACTTCATCACCTTTCAGCTGTCAGCAGAACCTAGTTTCACTCTTGTCTCGACTTCATCATTTTCTCTTGCTACTAATGGATCTATGTGATGTGCGGATCCCCTCCTGCTACCATCATTCAGAAGCAGGGTGTTCAGATGCTTTGAGCTATACACCCGAATGCCAACCTGTGCTCTAACGCACATATTGGTGGGAAGGGGGAACAAAACCCCAATGGCTTACAAGGATAATAATTCATTTTAAAGGTCTAAAGGTCTAATGATTCCCAGCAAAAAATGTTCGATGCCTAAAAAATGGAATTTTACTCCAGCAATGCTCCTCTTATTCAAAAGCCAGACTTCAAGCAAACGCATTCCCATGCAGCTTGGGTCCTGAGGCTCGAGGTAAATGACAAAAATTCTCCTGGGTGTACTGAGGCCCCTGCATTAAAGCTGGGTACTTCACAGACCTTCTCTTAGAGACTCCCTGATGAATGCTTAACTTGCAAACAGGGAAACGGCAGTCTGATGTAAGACACTAGCTCTGTAACACATCTGCCCTGTGCTCGCTCCTCACCCTCTGCCAATTTGGGTTTTCGCCTTTGAGAAGGGGGGGTAATAACACCTATTCCTAGAGTTGTTGTGACTTTAATTGGCAAAATAATCTTTTGGTCAAAAGGTACTTACATTTGGGGGGGAAAATCAGTATTTTACCTATGTATGTTGTTTCCATCAGTGTAGCATATATTTGTTGGTAAGTATGTTTGCTTTTTTTCAAATCTACTTCTGGCTAGTTTAGATGCCATGAAAGCATCCTAAATAAGGGATAGAGGGAGGGGCAGATGACTTTTGGGATAATAACAATATCTTGCTTAACTACTGCTATGTAATAAATTACCCTCAAATTTAGTAAATTAAAAGAGTAGACATTTATCCCACAGTTCTGTTGGGTCAGGATTTTGGAAGTGGTTTAGCTGGGTGGCGCTGGTTGACAGTTTTTCAGTTTTTCAAGACGTAGGCCAGGGCTGCAGCTCTGGAAGGTTTGACAGGACTTCTAAGATGGGGCACTCATATGACCTCATCACACAGCCACTGGCTTCCCTAGAGTGTTTCAACAGAGACTGAGGTAACTACAGTGAAGGCCACAGTATCCTTTAGGACCTAATCTTGGAAGTGACATACCAGTATGTCCTCTGTATTCTAATGCTCGAACTGATCCACCCTGGTACCTGTAAGAGGGGACTTCCCACGGGTGTGAATACTAGAAGGTCGTGATCATTGGAGGCCAGGAGCTCTTCACAAATAAAACAACATTATGAAGAATGAAGATAGTATAAATGACTTTCCTAGGGTCACAATTATTCTGAAATTGTACTCAAAATAGTAACTGATAAATGCATGTGATTTCACAATAGTTTCTTTACATCTTTTTGGTTCTCTTAGTTGATTAAGATATAATAACCTATTCTGACACTAACCAATTTAAACTTGAGTAAATTAAAACAATTATAGGACTGATTTTTAATAAAAATATAAACAAAATACAATGCTTAAATATGATGACAGAAAGTTAATTCAAATAGATTATAACAAAGAGAAGATAAATTTTATTTAAAAAAAGATAAAAAATATAGAAATTTCTATTTAGTGTAACCTATTGGACCATTTTCCAAGTCCTATATTCTAAATATTCAATTCATACCTCTGGCAAAATTTTACAAAATAAATACGAAAACAAGTAAGAGATAAGTGTTATTCAATTTACTATCTGTAAAACTATAATTCAAACCCTGAGCCAGCAATTAGCCTAATACTAATATATTGTACAGTCTGAACAAGATAATGATAATGGGTAATGAACTATACTCCTAAGTTATTATAAGTAAATAGCCAGCTTTAAACAGTTTTTTTAAAAAAACAGCTGATTTCAGCATAAGTATTAAACACTATTTGGTCTATCATTTCTACTTGACTGAGTTGTAGTCAATGTTACTGAAGGACTAATTAAATTTTACATGGAAGTTAACCAACAAAATATTTTACACAAGATTTTATACAAGATTTTAAAAATCCCAACTCGTTTTAAGATTCAAAGGCATCAGCACATCTTATGCCTTGCAGGAAGCATTTGAAAACAGGAATGAAGATAAAACGATGTCTTATCAGCAAAGTCAATCATTTAAACACTTTGGCATTAAAAATTCTAACAACAAATCAGTTTTAGACTGGGGAATATTAATGACTATGAGCAGAATTAAAATAATACAGCATTTTGCTGTACTTACTGACTTAGATCCTCATTAAATTTGTTCTTAGACTAGTACCCAGAAACTTTGCCCCAACAGACATCAAATTCACAGATCAGGCAAGATTGTGTGTCTGTGTACATATGTGTGTGTGCATGCATGCATACCCTTGAACTATTTTACTTCTACAGGATCATGGATGTGAGTGTTCTCTATATCTAATTCAAATAAACATTCTAGAGGGTTAAATTGATCTTTATGCTTCTGAGTAAAAGTAACCCTTTTTTGGGAATAATGTATGATGATCATGGTGTAATTTAGTCCCTAGTGGTTATGAGTGGGTCATGTTTCTTAATTTTTTTGAATATGACATTTTGAAGACAGTGTGTTATCACTTATCTTAGAATGCAGAACTGAAGTATGCTTAGATTTTTCTAATTGTAACCTCCCTCATGTACCTTCGAAAAATGAAGTTAGGGTTGAGTTTCCTTACCCAGCAAATCAAGAATTAGAACTCTCTTTTTGCTCTTATTCCAGGGATTTTCACCCTACACTGTACCACTTGCATCTCTGGATGACAATCCTGTGCCTACAGAAGTGTCTGAAGCTCATTCAATTGTGGACCCCACTCATGGTGGTGGAGTATCTGTATTCCATGTAGAACCTCCTCCATGAGTTTTACTGTATCTGTGTAACCTCTGCGGTAATGTTTTAAAATCAATTTAGCTAAATAAATGTACAGTTATGATAAAATAAAAATTTCATCCTCATAAAATTATTTTTTCTATAAATTAAAATACATGCAAAATACCTTCTAAACAAAATGTGGGTATGTTTTCAAAAGTTAGATTTATATTATTTCCTTGCTGAAAACTGAGCTCAGATCTGTTCTCTTATTAAATATAGAAAGTCCCAGGTTTTTGAGTGTTCACAAAGATATATTTGCAATAACTCAGAATGTCCACTGAGGCTATCAAAAGATTGAAATCAAACACGAAAAGGGACTTCCTTGTTATGTGATCAAACTCAATGCCAAGTGTAAGTGCCATGTAAAATCAGCTTCCTTCTATCAATGTTAGCATCATATACTAAGAAGACTTGCAGTCTAGACTCTATCAGAGGGAACGGAGTTCTTAGCCAGAGAACAGGGTTCTAACTGGAGCATGGCTCCTAAATCACTAAGTAAATTTGGTCCAACATCTACACTGAAACAACTATGCCAAGAATCATAGCACTCAATGAACTTGGCCTCCTCTGCAAACTGGTGGGAGTAGATTGAAGAACCACTGCCTCTCATTTCTGACCTCTAGAAGTCACTGTCTTTACCAGCTCTTTTCATTACCAACATTTGTGACACTTTTGTCTTTTACTTCTCAGAGTTAGGTGACTTTTGAGCCCTAATAAGAACCTCCCTTTTAACAAAGATAAAACAGCATATGAGATGAATTTTGTATCATCTTCCTCACTCAATTACCTGACAATAAATTTAAGAGTGACATTTCCAAAGTTAAACCATGACCTGGATAAGTCTTCCTCAAATCTTGAGATAGGCCTGTAGAGCTATAAACTTTCCTCTCAGGACTGCTTTCATTGTGTCCCAGAGGTTTTGGATTGTTGTGTTTTCATTGTCATTAGTGTCCAGGATGTTTTTAATTTCTTCTTTGATGTCATCGGTAACCCAATCAATATTTAATAACATGCTATTCAGCTTCCAAGTGTTTGAGTATTTTGGGTTGTTTTTATTGTAGTTTATTTCTAACATTATGCCATCGTGGTCTGCGAAGAAGCTTTTTATGATTTCAATCTTCTTGAATTTGTGGAGACTTTGCTTGTGACCCAATATGTGGTCTATTTTTGAATATGTCCCATGAGCACCTGAGAGGAATGTATATTCCGCAGCTGTGGGGTGAAGTGTTCTGAAGATGTCAATTAAGTCCATCTGATCTAGTGAGTCATTTAGGATTGCTGTTTCTTTGCTGAGTTTTTGTCTAGCGGATTTATCCAGTGATGTCAGTGGTGTATTAAAGTCCCCTACTATGATTGTATTGTTGTCGATCTCTCCCCTGATATCTTCCAGAAGTTTTCTTATGTATGTGGGTGCTCCTGCATTGGGTGCATATATGTTTACCAGGGTTATATCTTCTTGTTGTATTGATCCCTTTAGTATTATGAAGTGGCCTTCCTTATCTCTGGTTATGGCCTTCACTTTGAGATGTATTTTGTCAGATATAAGTATTGCTACCCCAGCTTTCTTTTCCTTTCCATTTGCGTGAAAGATATTTTTCCATCCCTTCACTTTCAGTCTGTGTGAGTCCCTTCTAATGAGGTGGGTCTCTTGTAGACAGCAGATGTATGGGTCATGTTTTTTTATCCATTCAGCCACTCGATGTCTTTTGGTTGGAGCATTTAGTCCATTTACATTTAAAGTTATTATTGAAAGGTACTTGTTTGTAGCCATTTCTTTTTTTGTGTGTGTGTGTGGCTGTTTTCTTTCTGAGCTTGATATTTCTTCTTTTTACACCAGTCCCTTTAGCATTTCTTGCATGGCTGGCTTGGTGGTGATAAACTCCCTTAGCCCTTTTTTGTCTGTGAAGCTTCTTATTTCCCCTTCAATTTTGAATGATAGCCTTGCTGGATAGAGTATTCTTGGATTCAGTCCTTTGCTTTGCATCACTTTGTAGATTTCCGTCCATTCTTTTCTGGCCTGATGTGTTTCTGTTGAGAAATCATTTGATAATCTAATGGGAGATCCCTTGTATCTTACTTTCCGTCTCTCTCTTGCAGCCTGTAAGATTCTCTCTTTATCCTGAACATTTGCCATGGTAATTATGATGTGTCTTGGTGTGGGTCTTTTCGGGTTCACCTTGTTTGGGACTCTCTGGGCTTGTGTGACTTTTTTCTTCCCCACCTCAGGGAAGTTTTCTGATATTATTTCTTCGAATAGGTTTTCTAATCCATGTTCATCTTTCTGTTGTTCTGGCACCCCTATTATTCGTATGTTGTTTCGTTTCATGTTGTCCCAAAGCTCCCTTAGGCTCTCCTCCTGTCTTTTAATTTTTTTCTCCATTTGCAGTACAGTTTGAGTGTGTTTTGCTTCCTTGTCTTCTAATTCACTAATTCGGTCCTCCGCTTCTCCCAGTCTACTGTTGATACTTTCAATGGAGTTTTTTATTGAAGCTATGTCACTCTTCATTTCTTCTTGGGACTTACTTAAGTTGTTGATTTTTTCATCTGTTTCTTCTAGCTTCTTGCATAAGTAGTTGAGTTTTTCATCTGTTTCTTCTTGCTTCTTGAACATCTGGTGCATGTACTCTAGGAACCTTATTCTGAATTCTTTTTCCGTCATGTTGCATATCTCTGTCTCACTTAGCTGCTTTTCTGGCGAGTCCTCCTTTTCTTTCCTTTGGGGGTTTCTTTGCCTACCCATGTTTGATCTCGCTGACATATGTAGATGTTGAGATGTTCAGTGGCTGCTCCCTGGGTGGCAGGGGCTCCTTGGGTTGTGGTTGCTGCTCAGACGGTTGCGGTAGCAGCTGCTTTCCAGTTTGCAGCAGCTCCTCTGGTGGGTGTTGTTCACAGCTGTGTTGGCTCTTCTGGCTGGTGGGGGGAGGCTTCACGTACAGCTGCTGTTCCACAGACAGAGGGTGTGGTGATCAGGAGGCTGTGGTGATCAGGAGGCTGCGGTGATCAGGGGGCTGCTGTTGCTTGGATCTGCTGCGTTGATTTAAAGGCACAAAATACAATAGAGCAAGGCACAACGTACCAGGCACTGAACACAAGTATATTCACAATATTAATAACCCCAAATAAAGGTGACCACCCAAATTAAGAGAATTAGGGGATAAGGGAGAAAGAAGAGAAGAAGATAAAAGAGAGAACAGAAAAGAAAAATAAGAAAAAAACAAACAAAAAAGGAGTGCAAAAATAGAATTGGGAAAAAAGAGGGGGGAAAAAAAGAGGGCGAAAAAAGAGAATGAAGTAGAAGCGGGGAAGAGACTATTGGTATGAGGAGCAAACTCCAATAGAACTGCCACTAATCTCAACAAATTCCAGCAACAGATCCCTGGAGATGAATGCAAACTACAAACCACCAATAATATCCAGAGGGGTAAGGGAAAACAGAAGCACAAAAATAACCGGGGTGGGGTGGGGGAGGGAAGGGAAAAACCAGCAGAAAAAAAAAAAAAGAAAAAGAAAAAGAAAAAGAAAAACAACCTCACAACCAGTCCTAAAAAAGAAGAAAAAACACAAAACAAAACAAACAAACAAATAAAAAAATTAAAAAAAAAACCCAATATATTCAACAATCAAGAAAACAATAGAAAGATAAGAGAGAAAAAAATGTTTGGAAAGTGAAGAAGGATAAAGAATAGGTGTATAAGGATTTAGAGCAGTAGATTGGAAATAGGATATATAAGTAGGGTGGAATTAGACAGGGGGTAAAAAGAGGGAATTGGGAAAGTCTGGAGCAGGAATAGGGTAAGAGAAACAGGACACCAAAAGGGGAAAAGTAAGGAAGAGGGTTTTAGCAAAGAGGTGGAATTGAGATAGGGAAAATTAATGCTAAAGGAACGATGAAAATAGAATGGAGAACACTAATCCCCCCAAAAAATAAAGAGAAAATAAAATGGCACTTTAAAAAATGGTAAAATGGTAGCAGTAATAATACTGGTTAAAAATAAAAATGTGGTAATTGAAAGGGTAAAATCAGGTGATGGAAAAAGAAGAAAAAGAGAAAAAAAAATTGGTTTCTTAGTAAAAAGGTGAAAAAATTAAAAAGAAAAAGAAAAAGAAAAAATTTGCAGTAGTGATGGTCTTTCGGTTCTTCTACTCTTCAGCCTGGTTCGCCTTAGTCCTGCCAGGTATTTAGGAGAGTGTTGAATTTGCCTGCATTACACTGTTCCTCCGTGTTGTAAATCACAGTCCTGATTTTAAAGCAGGCCGTATTTGTGATCCAGTCTGCCTTAATTTGTATTCCCCTAAGAGTCAGTTTGTGGCTCAGCCTCTGGGTGGCAGTGTTTTTGGGTTGGCCTCTGAGGCTATACAGCTTCTCTATCCTTTTTTAATCCTTACCCTGCTCTGTGTTGTTGGTGGGACTGAAAATCCCTCTATAGGCCAGACCCTGGTAACTCCCAGGGACTAATCAGCTTGTTTTAATCCTTTATCTCATACAGGGTGGAATCTGGGTGTGGCTGTGCTCCTTGCCTGGGGGGCTGGGGGGAGGAATTCTACCCTCTGGAGGAATGGCTGCCCCAGTCCTGGGCCCAGGGGGGTCTCAGCACTCAATTCGCTGCCACCTCCTCCGGCTCCCCCTCTTTCCTCAGCCTCTCCCCAGATTCCCCTCGTCTGCACCTTCACCCTCTCTTCAGCACAGGTGAGTGTCTGTATCCGAACTGTCCTATGAGCAGGGTTCAGTGAAAACAAAGAAACAGACAAACACCGGCCGGCCGCGGAAACGCTCCTCTCTTACCGGTCTGGGAAACGCTCCTCTCTTACCAGCACTGCATGGTCTGGGAAACGCTCCTCTCTTATGGGCACTGCATGGTCTGATCAGTTCCTCAGGATGCCCCCTTTAGTCTCAGTTCTCCGCAATCACAAAATCCAAATCTCAAATCTCCTGGCGCCAGCAAACCCGCGGAACTCCTTACCCTGGTCAGGGTCTGTGTCTGTCCCAAGAGACGCGGCTGTCTGCCATGCGGTCTCCCTCCGACCCTCTGGGCTCAGG
This sequence comes from Myotis yumanensis, assembly GCF_028538775.1. Lineage (NCBI taxonomy): Eukaryota > Metazoa > Chordata > Mammalia > Chiroptera > Vespertilionidae > Myotis > Myotis yumanensis. The sequence continues at coordinate 228,474,293 of NW_027223752.1, read as the reverse complement.
TCTGGCAAACTTTCCTGCCCAGATCCCTGGTTTTTAACCTTTCCAGGGGAGGTCTGCCCTTCCCAGCTGCAAACCGTCTCACCAGCTGAGTAAATTTGCCAATTCGGGGTGGGTGTTATTAGTTTCAGCTGCTTACTCCGTTTGCTCCGGGACAAGACCTGGGACTCGTCTGCCTATATCGCCGCCATCTTGCTTCTCCCTCAGTCTTCCTCAAATCTTGTCTAGAAACGACTCCTCCCTTGGAAATTTTGGTGAGGATACTCACCGGCCTGATTTTGGTAAAGACTGATTATTTTTAGATGGACAGAAGATCTAATTTCCTCTTCTCATTTTAGCAGAGATAGCTCCTGCTTCTTTTAATTAGTCCAAATTCAAATGTAACTATGTCTAAAATACTCTGTCAATAGAAATATATTTATTAAAGGAACATCATACTCAGTCACAAATGAATAAATCAGCCCTGGGGTTGAGGTCTACTCTATGCTATGTAACTCTGTTTTTTAAAAAAGATTTATGAGATTTTTTAGCCCACTCTTGTCTTCCTATATATGGAGTATTTTGTGTTTTACCCTTATTTATCATCACTTGCATTTGGAAAGATGGAAATCAATAAAGTTGGAAAATATATGTTATGAGGCAAACTTGTATAACTCTGGATATCACACATGAAATACTGAGTATTTCCTTAAATATATCAGCTAAGATGATATAATTTATGTAGCAATCTCACTTTATAACAACAACAAAGAGTTATTTTTAAGAAAGAAGCAGATTTCTTGTGAAATATATGATTGAGATTTCTTAAGGAACACATAAAACTGAATTAAATGTCTTTTCACCCATTAATCTTCCAAAATACATATTGGAAGAAAAGTGACTCAAATATCTTTGCAAAGATAATGGATATCTGTAGAAGTACTTTAAACTAAGGTTGAAGATATAGGTTATGAAAATAGCTCATAGAATAAAACAGAGATGTAAAGTTAAAGATTTTTGCTTTTAGCCAACAAATGCACATGAAAAAGGCCTAAACTGCAAAAGGTATCAAGCCTGATTTGCTTTGAAGAACTCTATTTTAACTCAAGGGGTATATAATTAGAATACTCATATTCTAGCACTTCAGGATATTTTTAAAGCTGTTTGAAAACTGCTATATTATCACAGAAGGTGCCTCACAAGCACTGCAAATGGAAAGGCTGCTCAACCTGTTCAGGGTGCTCTTGAATCTACCTTTTTATTGTCCTTGTCTCTCCACGTCCAGGCCATTAGTGCCTCTCGACTTTAGCATTGCAGTCAGTCCACTGGAGCCATCTGCTGCCATCTGGGCTTCTGAAGACATTGCTACAGTGATGGCAGCTTGTCCCCGCTCTAAGGCCTGCAGGATAGCCTGTTTCACTGCAATGTACTCACACCCCACCACTTCCCCCCAATCCACAACCAATCAGTTCTCCCAAACACTGGGCTTCGCTGGCATTACGGTCCAACTCACACTATGGCCTCCTGTGGGAGCACACTGACCACCAGAGAGCAGCTCCTGCATTGAGCGTCTGCCCCCTGGTGGTTAGTGTGCATCATAGTGACCAGTTGTTCCTCTGTTTGGTCAATTTGCATATTAGCCTTTTATTATATAGGCTATTCCCTTTGTTTCTCTGCTCTATCTGGGAGGTCCAATCACCAGCTCAGCACCTCCAAACCCATAGCTGCTAAAACCTAGCTTAAATGCTTCCACCATTAAGAATGTGGCTCTTGAAACCAACATAAAGTGGACTATCTCTGAATTCTACTAATACACTCTCCATACATCTCACCTGGCACATAACACATTCAAGTCTGTAGTCAGGCTTTTAATATATGTTTTAACTCGGTTATTAAATGTTAAGCTTCTTTATGAAGCAGCTGGTGTTTTATGCATCTTGAACATGCCCTCTGAGTGTGCCAGAAAAATTGTCACAATAAACACTCGATGAACTTATGAACTTATAAAACATCTTTTACTGGACAAGTGCATTGTCTTACAATGAGACCTTAAATCTTTACATTATTTGCATGATTAGCAAAAATCTTTATATGGGTGGCACTGTCATCATCCCCTTTTATGAGGTCACTGAGCCTAAGAGAGGTAAAGTAACTGTCCATACGGCTAATGATTGGTGAAGCCGTCTATCAAACACGGGTATATCATTTTACAGGGGTCACGACACGGAGTATAAGGTCTCACAAGTAAAAAGAAAAAAATGCTTAATTTTAAATAAAAATTTTAGTATCATGCTAAATGGAACAAAAACAAAAGAAAAAATACCATTCACCTAAATTCTTAGAGTCTTGAAGGGGCTGAATTCACATGGTCAACCACTGTTTTTCTTGTCCAGAACTCTGAGAGTATATTATTGTGTATTCTTCAGTTATTCATTGATTATAAAATTTTTGAAATTCATATTTCATAATAAAATACTTCTCCAGCCCTGACCGGTTTGGCTCAGTGGATAGAGCGTCGGCCTGCAGACTGAAAGGTCCCAGGTTCGATCCCGGTCAAGGGCACTTACCTTGGTTGCGGGCACATCTCCAGTAGGAGGTGTGCAGGAGGCAGCTGATCGATGTTTCTCTCTCATCGATGTTTCTGACTCTCTATCCCTCTCCCTTCCTCTCTGTAAAAAATCAATAATAAAAAAGGAGTCTGTTGTGAATATCAAGACACCTTTATATAAAAAAAATACTTCTCCAGCGTGATCTGATTTTATTGGTAATAACTGGTCTTAAAACATATATTAATAAATTATATCAATTTGGCTTTGCTAAATATATTATTTTAATATCTATGTATACTTCCCATCTCCTTATATTTCATAAATAATTTAAAAAAATCAAGAGGGTCATTCTAATTTTTAATTTTCATTGTGTTTCTGAATACAGTTATTAATCTTGCCTTTTAATGGAGAAAAATATTTATTTAATTGCTGATTTTTTTAAATGCAAGAACTTTAGACTCACAAATTTTTAGCAAAAATATACATGAATATACACGATATACAATATAGAAATTATCTGGCATTTTTAGGTCAGAGAGGATTTTTGATAAGAATATTAAATTAAAACCCTCTAAGTATACAGGCTTGAAATTTTATCAGTTTTGAAGGCCTTTGAGTCAGATATTCTATTTCTATTTGAAAGTTTTAAATTGGTATAAATTGAGTATATGTTGACCTTTTCTTAGGACTCCAAAACAACTGGGTGGTGTTAGTTCCTGGACCTGGCACTGATTTACTGGTGTCTAAAACAGGCCTTAAGACTACTTGAATGACTTCTGATCCCAACTACTATCCTTAAAAATGCTGGTTTTAAAAATTACCTGGTGGCAGCTTAAATGGAGATCACTTAAATTTTATAATGAGGAAACAGGTATCATAGGGAGAATGTAAATTTGCCCAATGTCATCTGTTAAGATGAAATGGGGTCAAGATTTCAGTTCAGGTCTTCTTGGCTGCCAAGATCAGGTACTGCTATCACCCCAAGCCACCGGCATAGGCACTTACCACAATATAAGCTTGTGAGGACATTGTGCTTCTATGGTAATGTAATGAACTAGTAACAGATCTAGCTCTCAGGACCTTCATAAAACCACTTGAGTAACTCAGGCCCCAATATTCTCTTCGGAAAATAAAGAGTTCAGACCAAATGAGTTTTATGGTCCATTGAGATTTTATATATCTGTGACCCAATAATATATTCCAACACAACTATTTATGTAAGTACCATGATATACATACTTTTGTCTTTGTTATTGCCACTGTGTTGTGAACTTGAGCTTATTTGAGCTTGAACAAGCTTCTTAACCTTCAGAGATCCCAGACTGTGCTTTTACTGGGAGATAGGCTAGGAGGGCATTGCTGGAAGGCACATTTGCATGTATTTGGGTTCATGCCTAGAAGTTGACTCTATAGTTTCCCCCCCAGGGAACTTTAGTAGACCGAGCATAAAACTTATCTTTAAAGTTCTAAAAGCCTTTTATAGAACTGGCTTCATAGCTCTTTGAAGCCTTTTGACTTTTGATTGGCTCAGGGGATTATAAGATGGTTGGGAAATTCTTTTATGTATACCCCATAATAACACAGGCTCTAGGTGTCTAAATGATGTATTATAAAAGAGGAACATGACTGATTTGACAGGTGTTAAGACCCTTATCCTAACCTGGTCATCCTGCAAGATGGAAATCTTCCCATTGTAAAGGCAGTGATACTGAGCTAGGGGAACTTAGAATTTATTCAAAGTTATAAGCTAACTGAAGAAGGAAAATGCAGATGGAAAACAGATCAACTGAAACTCAAATAATATGTATTTTTGATAATTCTTCTAAAGCTGCGGTACATCCAAAGTGTTATATTTTTGTTACACCTGAATCTGTTAAATAATACAGGGCTGATGAGTAATTAAATGCAGAACAATAAGGAATTGACAACTCATACTATGAGTGTTCAAAAAAAGAAAAAAAAGAAAAACAATGCACATCAGAGGGTGAAGACAGGTTCAAGGTGGAAGAAATGGGATCTGAACAGATTTGCTATAGTTAAAGATTGGAAGAACGTATACATTTCTATTTTAAAAACATTAATATACAATCATTATACATATGTATGTTAATTATAGAAAATGTGAAAATACAAATAGACATTTATACATAAATCAACTATAGCATATATGACTTTTGAAACAAATGAGCCAGTATACAGAAGCTACCCCTATTTAAAAATGTGCAGTTGCATCTTCTCTGTGTACAACTCGAGAGAACTCAGACTTCCAGGGCTCTGGATTATCCACAACAGTTTCTATTACTGGAAGAAGTACTGGGCAGAGATAAGAAAGCTGCAGAACCACAGCAGAGATTAGAATGAGTAGCTGCTGTGGACAAGATCAGAAGTGATAGAGGCAAACAATCACAGCCCAAGCACACTGGGAAGACATATAGAGAAACAGAGGCTAGACATGCTGTAGGCTTGTCCTCTAAAAAGCACCGGTATGCAGCTAAGTCATAATTTCAAGTATGCAGTAGGCACCGTCTAGGCCAAGGGTGGGCAAACTTTTTGACTCGAGGGCCACAATGGGTTCTTAAACTAGACCGGAGGGCCAGAACAAAAGCATGGATGGAGTGTTTGTGTGAACTAATATAAATTCAAAGTAAACATCATTATATAAAAGGGTACGGTCTTTTTTTTTTGTTTTATTCATTTCAAATGGGCCAGATCCGGCCCAAGGGCCGTAGTTTGCCCACATCTGGTCTAGGCACTGGATTACAATAATGGAGAAAATAAGCATGATCCTTATAAGGAGTTTATACTCCAGTGTTATAGGCACTTGTAAAATAATCTAAAACATTTCAGAAAGTGGAACTTTCTACTGAGAGGGCGACCATCTGTCTGTTTGTCTGGGACAGTCTTGATTGATGTCTGTATTCCTGCTGTGATTATTAAGATTGCCTCTGACTCTCATAGTGCCCCAATTTTGGTTACCCCGTCTGTAAGAGAAATGGTCCAAAGGTGATATAAAGGAAAGTCATTATGGGAGGGGCTATTTTGGATTGGATGGTCAGGAAATGGCTAAGATGATATTTGAGTTGAGAACTGAAGCCATCACACAGCTCTTCAGAGTAAGGCTGAGTTTGAGGAGGGAGAACTGCAGAGTCAAACAAAAGATACAGTTGGATTCTGAGAAATACCCAGTCTGAAAACATGATTCAGAAAGGAATGCATTAAATTATCTAAAGGAAGAAACAGATTCCTTTTTATGATATCCTCCTGCAAATTTATGTTTTGTGCGGCTACTATACAGTAAACTCTGCATTAGGGTAGAGTTGGAGAATTAAATATTCTTTATGTCCTTTGTAAGATCCAGATCTATTTGAGATAGGACTCTAACACCCGAATCTGTTAAATAACACAGGGTTGATGAGTAATTAAATGCAGAACAATAAGGGATAGACAACTCGTACTATGAGTGCTCAAAAAAAAAGAAAAAAGGAAAGCAATGAGCATCAGAGGGTGAAGACAGGTTCAAGGGGGAAAAATGGGATCTGAGCATGGAACATTCACTACCTGATCACTCACCAAGCCACAAAAGTATTTCTCTGGATAAGGAATAGAACCTTCTGGAGGGCTTTGCTGATAGTTTCTGCAGCAATCTGGTAGTCTGGGCAATTGAGCTTTTCAGCAAAACTTCCCCCTCCTAAAATTAATCTCACAGATCCTCTCTTCCAGCTGCTTCCTCACCTTTCCCTTGTGGCTCCCCCTTTTCCAGCCTCTTTCCCTCTAATTTTGTCAAAGGAACATATTTTAAAGGTGTATTGCCTCACCTAGGTTACCCACTGTCCTTGCCTCTCTTTGACAAAAAAACACAAGAGATAGGTCTGCTCTCCATTTGGAAATCTTAGCACATGTTGGTGAGTTAACTGTTCCACATTTATTAGCTCTGCTGACAGAGTAACGTGGGGGCAGGTGGGGACAGTGAAAGGATAGCTTCACAAAACCGTGGACTCAGCCCTTAAAAGCACTTAATATATCTTAGCTGAATGAATAAAAGGCAATGATAGTTATTAAAAACTAATAAAATGACAAAAGAGTTTAAAATTGAAATCTTTTATATAGGTTATTTTTTGTTTATTCCCAGTACCAGGCAGCATAATAATGATTAGATTCCAATTACTTTTGGAGAAGATTTCATTTGAATAATAACAAAAACAGAGCATTCTATAAATACCAACTCAGTAATAATGACAAAAGTTAGCATTTGTTGGATGCCTGCCAGCACTAGAAATACGAGTAGGAATATCCCCATTGCACAGATGAGTTGCCCCAGCTCAGAGCAGATGGATGATTTTCCCAGCTGTAGGGTTGGGGAGGGAGTTGGCTTTCCGACCGGAGGCTCCTCAGCCTCCGTTTGTGTGGGCTGCTGCCCTTGGAAACATAACTAGGGGTTGAGCAGAGATAGCAGCTCTCCCTGAGCACATTCTCAAATTCCTTTTTTGTTTTTAAAGTAATCTTCTTGTTATGGTCATTAAGATGGTGATGAAAAGACATTAGAGGAAGCAAAACAGAGCCAGATGTGAGACAGGTAAGAAAGCTGTCAAATGATGGAATGCTTTTCATGAGTTGACTCCTCCAACCTAGATTTGGCTGAGTTCTCATCTTCCCACGCCGCCACCATTCAGTTTTTCTCCCTGACTCACCCTCCCTGAAACAGTGACTGATAGGCTCTCCTCAGCCATTATTGAACGTTGATCTGGCGCAGTCCTACGAATCCCCCTTTAACGGAGTAAAGTGAACTTTCGTTTCAAACATGGAACATCTTGAGACAATCTGAATCGACTGCAGTAGCATGAGGAGAAATGGACAGTGTCAAGTATGGAGCCACTTTGCAGTACTTGATAAAAACAAATCTGTTTGTCAAATTGCTTGGCATATACTGCACAAAATATATCGATGCTGATTTCTGTTATGGCCAGTTGGACTTTGCTTTCTTCTATAATGAAGAGAAGCTTTTCAGATTATAGCTCCTCCCCTCCCAACCCACAAATGTATCCCAGTGCTGGCAAAAGGGGCTTGAAGAGGAAATATACTTTACCAAAGAAAAGCCATCATCATACCCAGCAACCACAAGCCATGACCATATCGCACTCAGTTGGAATACCATCTTCCTATAGGACAAATGTTCCGTCTTCATGTGTTATTTAATTAGGCTAATTACAGTGAAATTCCCTCAGAAAACAGAGTCAATTTGTTTGAAGGTGTAGGTTTATTTTACTCATAAAGTTTAAGGAATGTGCAGAGAAATTTTGGACAGAAGGTATGTGGCCAAAGTAAAAGATACACAATGACAGTGGAAGATAAGGTACTATGACCAGAACCTGACACATCGCCCAGGGATATGATTAGCTCCCTCATGCCACTTTCCATATCTTTTGAAGGAAGCTTATGTCACCAATGTTAGTAATGTTAAATGAAGAAATCCTGGTCAGTGGCAATTGCTATGGATGAATCTAAAATCATAAATATGGCCATAAGAATATTATTACTTATATAAATACTAGAGGCCTGGTGCACGAAATTTGTGCACAGGTGTGGTCCCTAAGCCTGGCTGGCAATGGAAGTGTGAGCATCTGGCATGTAAAGGCAGGTCCCAGATGACCTCTGGGCCCTGGGCAGCACCTGGGCCCCCGAGCCCCCATGCACCCCCCTCGGCCTAAGTCATTGAGATCTGCCTGGCTCCCTCAGTGCCTGGGAGCTAGGAGGCGGCCCCACTCCCTGCTGCTGCCGCTGGTCATCTGCAGGGTGATTGGTAGGGCAATTGGGCCCCATTCACACCTGCCTTGGCCTGGCGCTGCCCAATCACCTGCTCCACCATCCCGCCACTGTCTCACTCTTGTCAGGGCCCATTGGGGCCAGCTGCACTGCCGCCTTCTGCCAGCTCCATGTTGCAAATGTCCTTCATGTTCCACACCGCCCCCTGGTGGTCAGCGCATGTCATAGCGCGTGATTGAACTCCAGTGGAACTCCCAGTCGAGGGGACAATTTGCTTTTATTATATAGGATAATATAATACAATATAATATAGCCATGAGAATATTACTGCCATAACTATTACTACTCATATTTAGAGTAGTTTTCCCACTGGCTAGAAAGAATGGAGTCAGCCAATAAGCAAACTAGCAAAATCTCTGAGGGTAGGAGGAAGGTAGGACAGCATGTTTGTTTTTCCTGAGCTCCCTTCCAATCAGGTATCCATGCGTTGGGCATGTCCCTGGACTAAATCAGCACCCTGCATAGAGTTTTCCTCTCCAGGGTTCACAAAGGGTTCCACCCCCTGCTCCTCCAGGGGTCTGCTCTTACTAGCTTCAGAGTCACATGCCTCCTGTTAATTTCCTTAAGCCCTGACCACATACATGGCCCTTAATTACATTATTTTCCTGAGTGTGAGCTCTCTTTCCTGTCAGGAATATAACTAATACATATCACAGTCAATCTATAATAGCCTCACTCTTTGCCCTGTATTGTGAAACTTGAATATTTCTTCTTCAAATATGTAAATGAAGCACTGACGTATAATTGCTGACATTTTCAGAAAGAAAGCTCGAATTATTTTAACCCACAGGGGCAAAGCAGCTCCTTCTCTGAATATTAGCCCTTCCCTTCAGACTACATGTAATACATTGAGTAATTTGGTCAATCAGCTTACAAATAATTTTGGTCAATCAGCTTACAAATGAGTTTTAAGAGTTGAATATGTCAAAGACTGTGAGATCAGGTGACTTACTACTTTGAAGTTCACACAATGATAAAACAACAACAACAAAACAAACAAACAAACAAAAAAACCTAGGCTTCTCTCTGGAAGAGGTATTTAAGCCCTACAAATTTATCTAATATACCACTTATGGGGTAAAGAATATAAAATATAAGGCTACAAACATGCAAATTTCCTTCTGAAGTGTAGGCAACTCATAATTAGCATGGATAGGTGTTTTGTCCATTTAATTCAGGAACCCTTAAACCTAATTTCACAGCAATTGGCAGACCTTGAGATGATTAGGCAAAATGTTGAGTCCCTCAAAATATACCTTTACTCCTAATTGAAAAGTTAAATTCATTAACAGAAGACAAAATAATTCCTATGGTAAAGTTTAAAATGTAAACTCTGCTGGGGGGAAAAGCATGCAATGACATATATTCTTTGGTAATTAAGTATACAGGACACCAACCTTCTTTGCTTTCTTCTTACCTAAGGGCAGGTTTCAGTAGAAGAAGCACAAGACTGAGTATACTAATAAATGGTGGTATTTTATGTGCATTTCAATAATGCGAATTTTACATAGTGCCGTGAGAAATCTAATTTCACTTTATCAGCAATATATGAATAAATTTTTTAAAATTAATCGAGACTAGCATGATTTCAGAGCTGATACGCGAAGGGAATATAAACTGCTTATTCAACTGTTGCATGTCAGGGCCATATGAACTGGGAAACAGAAACACCTGTCATCTTTTGCCTGGATTAAACTTGAGTTTTGTGAATTTTTAATTATGTGAGGCCTTCAGAAACACCCTTTTCCTGAGATGCATCTGTCCTGTGTTCAAATGTGGCAGAGAGGGGAGGCAGAAGAGGAGGTCAGAGGGGCCTGCCAATGTGATCCTGTGACTGGTAACCTGGAAGGGAAAGAAGGGAACAGAAAGGGAAGCTACATGTGACTAGAGACAGGCTTTCTTAGTTACCTGATTTTGCTAAGGGTCACTATTTTCTCTTCACACTTAAAAATGCAAACTAGCCCTGGCCAGTGATGCTCAGTGTTGAGAGTGCGTGCACCAGGAGGTCTCTGGTTCCATTCCCGGTCAGGGAAATATGCTCGGGATGGTGTGGCTCAGTTGGTTAAGCGTCAACCATGCACTGAAAGGTTGCCAGTCCAATTCCCTGTCAGAGCACATGCCTGGGTTGCAGGTTCTAACCACGATAGGGGGCATGCAGGAGGCAGCTGACCCATGTTTTGCTCTCACATCAATGATTCTCTCTTCCTATCTCTCTCTAAAATTCAATTTAAAATCTTTTAATCAACAAATATATATATATTCATTATATATCTTACTACTTTATCATAGGATATATATATATTATTTAAAAATGCAACATGAAGATATCTAAATATTTGTATCATTCCTTTTGTGACTATCTTGATCCACAGAACAAACCACTCAATGCAAATGTGTGAAACAAATGCTCTCATGCTCTCTTTTAATCTGAAGTTCTCTACTAGATGAAATGATGAACACTTATCACATGCTTTTAATAGTATAATTACTTTAAATGTGAAATAGTTTAGCCCACTAGTTAAGCAGCAACTTAATATTTTGATTAAATTGCTTTTGTTCACTTAGACAGGGAGTTAAACTGCACCACACCTGAAGATAGCAGTCTTGAAGCCAGAAACAGAGCTCCAGGCAGTATCCACCCAGAAGTGCGTTTTGGGAACACTTGCCAACAGGAAAATGTGTTTAGGTGTTGATTTTTCAAGAAAACTATACATAGAGAACTGATAAATAAATATCCAAACAACCTCCAAGTAAGTACCACAAAACATTCCATTACTAAATTTCACACATAAAGAAGGAAGTCAAAATTTGATATCTGTAATATTATTCATCCTTTCCCCATGGGTCAGCTTTTAAATGATAAAACATTCTGTGGGTTCCGAAGGTACACAAACTGCCCATCAACAGAATAAGTTTCATATTACTAGCATCATATTACAATCCTCATAGATTATCTCCACTTATTTAAATGTACAAGGATATACTGGTTACCAGGAACCCTATCTAGAACTGAATATAATATGGCACACGGAACTGCAGGTCTCATATTGAGATAACTGATTTCTGTATTGCACCTCACTACACTGAACATGGTAGACATCTATATATATAAAAGCCTAAGTGACTGGCACACCGGCCCACCGGCCCACTGGCCAGTAACTATGACGTGTAGTGACCACCAGGGGGCAGACCCTCAACTCAGGAGCTGCCGAGCTGTGATGACTTGGCAGCTGTGGTTCTCAGGTGGTGCACCCGGAACCAGAGAGGAGGGAGCCCAATTCTGGGGTCCGTTACCCAAGAACCACCCTCTCGCAATCTGGGAACCCTCGGGGGATGTCAGAGAGCTGGTTTCAGCCCAATCCCTGCAGACCAGGCCGAGGGACCTCACCAGTGCACGAATCCGTGCACCAGGCTTCTAGTTAACTTATATTTGCAAATGGACTTCTGAGTTGCATTATTTATAACAAAGGGTCTTAACAATGCTCATATTTTCATGATAAATACAGCAAATATATGTGTTTGTAAAACCCACTCTTTGAAAGTGATTTGCCATGGTACTCGTATGTAAAATGTTTTTGGTAAAATGAAAGTATCTTATTTTATCTGGACAAATCTTTACCATTGAATTATCACTCTCTAGCATAAAGATTATTTGGGGGGAAAATCACCAATTAAATTACTGATTGATATGTGATCCTAGTTATTGCCAAAAGTTATATGACAAGCTCTCAGAAAACTGTTTTCCCCTAACTTGTGATAACCCTAATAAGACATATCAAAGCCGATTTTGTGTCCATAAACATTTCTTTGCACTTCAAATCTTCTATGTTCATGTAAAGGCATGGGCATTTTGGTATGAAATGAAAGGCAACTGTCAACAATACAGATTATGCATTTCAGAATCAACCTGTTTTCCAATGTAAAACAAAATCACTATTTCCTCAGATCACATCTTTAATTGGAAAAGTGAGGATAAAGGGCTTCTTCATAAAATGAAAAATAAAATTATTCAAGGCATATTCATATTGCTTTAAATTTTTGATAACTACAAGATATTTGTTGATTGTTCAGGATACAATTAGCAACTGACTGCATATCCAACCTTAAAGCAAATTTTTACAACTAATTCAACTCTGCTTCCTACTTCTTCATTAATTACTAGCTAAGGGACTTGAAAGTGCCCTAATGAATTTTACATTAGATTTTGCAATATGAACAGTGCATATTATCACTGCTTCTAGTAAATACATAAATTGGCTTTTCCAAGTTGCATTTTGAGAAGTTGTAAAGATTCTGGCTGGATTTTTACAACATTTGGCATTAGAGACTGAGTCGAAAAGCATTTTCACAAAACACAAGTTGATGTAATCACATTTCCCAGGTCAAAAATTAATCTTACTACTTTATCATAATCTGTCTGTTCTACTTCTCAGAGTTCTTATATTTTTCCTACTGTGGCTCAAAAAGAAGAGAAGGAATCCCATCTTTATTGACTTTTAAATATGCATTCTATAAGGCTTAAAATACTGCTGCCTTACTAGCTTTCTATAAACTTCATATTCTATATAACTGTCCAGTCACTTGACAACCACTTTACTTTGGATTCGATACTTATGGTCTATGACTTCACAATCATTTACTATCTTCATAAAATTATTTTAAGTCGGGAGTTAAAATATCTATACACAGACTTAGCAAGAGAGGCACAGCCCTGCACCTAAATCTAATCAGACACAGGTAGAACCTTAACTTGCCTGATCAAAGAGCAAAACACAGACTGCCATGGAAACCTCATGGACAGCTTTCTTTATAAAATATTTCTCTAATTTTATAGTGAGATAAAAGGTCACATATTGAGTATCATCCAATGAAACATGATATCACAAATGGCACACTACCCTGAACTGAATAATCAAAGCAAACACCACATGGATATTATTGGTCACATTGATACTACAGAGCAGAGTCACAGGGACGGAAGTTTATACAATAGAAATGTAAAGACATTTACAATTGAAAAAATACACCTGAGCTCCAAGTTGACAAAAAGTCAGATAAAGAATCTCAATGATTACTCCAAAAGCATCAACAAGCACCTCAATTTGCACTGCTTAAAGATTCGCATCTGATAACAACCCTTTTATAGTTATTAATACTTAATAATGCTCTCAGAAATCATTTGATTTTCACAGTCACTGTCTCAAAATTGTTTTTCCTGCTCAGGTTGTCAGTACAATCAGATATGCAATTCTCTTATTAACCAGAGAGTATATTTCCTAGAGAAAATGTTGCTCTCATTTGCCTAGCCTGACAGTGTATAGATTTTGTTACAAACTCTTCTTCCACATTACTTAAAGAAAATAGATATAAGCTGAAAACATACAATAGTTCTTCATGGGGAGAATCAAATCAAAATGCAATATATTAGCCAAGCTTTGCCTGTCAGAAGTTTGGTGGTCTATGAAATATATCTATTTCTGTAACATATTACAAGTAGTTTTGGTCCCACCTGTCACTATGTTAATGAGGCATTGCCTAGAAATTTCATGGGCACTAAAACTGGTGCCCATCAGTTTAGGCTCATGATTGGGGACATCTTAAAAATATTTCCTTGCTATAAAAACTTAGATCTAGATAAGAGTTTCTATTTCAACCATGCAAATTTTTAAACACTGAAATCCCCTGCAATGAAACAAATATCAAACCTCTCTCATGGACAATTTACTCTTCAGTTGCTTTCACATTTTGCAAACCCAAGAGAAATGTCCTCAACTCTCTCACTGCTCTGCTGTATGACCAAATCCTAGAAATAATCTATGGATTAGAGTGATCAAAGAATTTGAGAATTTCTAAGTACCTGCAGAATTGCTAAATACCTGCAGAATCTCCAAACACAGCTATGTGATTCCCCAGTAAACTGCAGCAAGCAGGAGAGAGGGGAAAAACCCCTCACACAATCAAGCATTTTTTAAAAAATTTCCTTCCACACTGAAGACACTGCCTCCTTAGACTGAGGCACATTCAACGGCAAGGCAACCCTGTCAGAAACATGAAAAATACATCCCCAGAATCCAGATCGACCCTCAATGAAAGCTGCACTGCACACATCGCTAGCAACGTGCATCTCAGCAAACACCCACCAACTGTATGTTAGTGACAACATTCAGAATAAACACAACACAGAAACACAGTGAGCCTTTCCTATTGCATTTCAACTTCGTGATCACGCTCTCCCGGCCTCGATTGAAGAAAAATAAAAAAGTCATTACCTGTATGAAGAGAACCTGTTAATAGTCTGAGAAGGTACTGGGCAAATTTCAATATTTCACGTTTACACCGTTTTCTACAGCCACTCATCTTAAGCAACAAGGTATTCCTCTGAGAAGAGCCAGAAGTCTTTGCCAATAAAAAAGAGACAGCCTCTGAGGGGAAACTTCTTCCTCAGTTTGTGTCACAGGCTGTCTCACAACTCCTGTGGAATTAGCTGTTAGTGCCTCAATCGGAAATTCCTGTAAAAAGCTAGAGAAGCCGAGACAGACAGAAGAGGAACGGGGTGGTGAGAAAAGGCTGCTTCTCAGAATGGTCCCCAAGTTCTTCTGTGGCACAGACCAGGCTGCCCTTCACACTTGTAGGGACCTGCGGAGGCTCAGCTCAGCATCCCCCCTCCTGGAGCGATCACAACCTCACCGACCACTCGGAGGGAGGCGGGGCCTGGATGCCAGCTCATCAATGAATCAGCATGGAAGCCAGGGAGGGGACAGATGACAGGTCACTGGGGCTGCAACCCTTCGGATACTCATAAAAGGAGCCTGCTAATGCAATCCAGCCCGCTGCGGGGTGAGTCTGAGGGTCCGAGGCTGTGCAAAAATGTTTCCAAAAATAAAAGGCAAGTAGGGAAGCATGCTGCTCAAGGTCAGACACCAGACAGTTCCCTGGCACAGTGTTAATCAGATTCAGAAAGCCTAATTGGTGGGACGGCTCCCTGGAGGCGCTGACCCTGACTCTAAAAAGCAGAGTAGAAGGTTTACCTCCCAATCGAGGAGAAGCTGTTTGGTCACAGAGAAATACCCTCCACTTCACGGGCACAGAGGTGGAAAATCAGCTGTTAGAGAAATTCAGCTGCTTTCTGCACTGTCCAGGCTCAGGTATTTGGAAATCAAAAAAAAAAAAAAAAAAGAATCATTATATGCTTTAAAATACAGTAGCCTGGAAACCACAACTTTTAAGCCCCTATGCTTTGCCTCCAGGTGACTGAGCTCCGAAACGAATTTGCTGCGTTAGCCTCAGAGGAGAGCCTTCCTCAGTTACTTCATATTTCTAAAAGGCAAATTGCAACTTGCTAGCTCCCCGCCAATGGACTTTCTTTGATTTTTTTAAATATATTTTTTATTGATGTCAGAGAGGTAGGGAGAGGGAGAGAGAGATAGAAACATCAATGATGAGAGAGAATCACTGATCGGCTGCCTCCTGCACGCCCCCTATTGGAGACTGAGCCCCTAACCCGGGCATATGCCCTCCACCGGAATCCAACCCTGGACCCCTCAGTCTGCAGGCCGTCTCTCTATCCACTGAGCCAAACTGGCTAGGGCCCGATGGACTTTTTAAAAACATATGTTTTTATTAATTTTACAGAGAGAGGAAGGGGGAAAGAAACATGGATCGCCTGCCTCCTGCATAGCCCCCTACTGGGGATCGAGCCTGGAACCCAGGCGTGTTCCCTGACCAGGAATCAAACCAGCCACCTCGTGGTGCATGGGGCAACGCCCAACAAACTAAGCCACACTGGCCAGGGCCTAATGGACTGATTTTATTAGTGGGCACCACTGGGAGAGTCTCCAATTTTCACCAAGTACTTTTCTATTAAAAGGCAATGTTACTGAGGTAGGCAGTCGCTTTGAAAGCCAGAGGGCTATAGGCTTGCCTTAGTTAAAGGCGAAGGGCTTTTGTCTGGGTTTTTTTTTCTTTTCATTCTTAAATCCTTGGGCAGGCTGCAGGATTTCTCTTCATTCTAATTTATACTCCAGGGATTTGGTCTGTTTATTTTGTTTTTTGCTTGTTTTGTATAAATGTAAATATTAAAGAGATTTAGTACATATGGATATGCATCCTCCAGCTTTTAAATATCTAGACAGGCTCTTTTTTTTTTCTTGACAGTTGTGACAATTCTAGTTGGAACTAATATTTCCCAACAATACCATGCATGAAATGGTGTTCTTTTACAATAAAGAAAGAAGCACTCCTCAAATCCTAGAATTAAGCAGATTTAACAGTAACCCCTTGTCTTCTATAACCCTTCCCATTCCCACCAGACTCTGTGGAATAATTATTTAAATGAAATTATGAAGCATGCTCTCCAGAAATTTTCAGAACTTTCGTTGAAAGTGTCTGAGCTACGAATAGATCCATACACACAGGTTAGCAACATACTTCTTGAAATTCTTGCTCTCATGCATTTGCCATAAGGGATGGTGTCCCTAGTTTAAAATAGGCAGAAAATATACACTACTGCGGTTGTATGGTTGGGCTAATTATTTTAAAGCCTCGTTTTCTTATCTATAAAATGGGGATCAAAATATTTAATTCGTTTGTTGGAGAGTGAAATAAGATAAGATACTAAGCAGAGCACTTTCATGCATTAATGCAGAAATTATGTATTGAGCCTTTGTTATGTTTCATGTACGGTTCTAGGTGCCAGAGATAGAACAGTCAGGAAGAAATGGAAGCCCCTGCATCCAAGGAGCTTGCACGTCAGTATAATAAACAACAATTAAACAAGGAGTAAATAAGAAAATATCACTTACGAGTAAGTGCTGCAGAGACTATTGAAACCAGACTGGTAAAATAGGAAGTCAGTAGGTTGAGTGGTCAGGAAAGATATCTCTTAATTACGCTGGGATACAAATCACACAAGAAGGAGCCAACCATCAGCCATGAGATGTTTGGGGGAAAGAGCATGTCAACAGAGGTAGAAGCTTGTGCAAAGACTGCAAGCAGAGAATGGGCCAAGCATCCTAAAGGAACAAAAAGAAGGATGCAGCTGCTGTGGCATACCTCCTGAGCCAGCAGGCACTTACAGATGATTGCATAGAGGAAGACAGGGTCAGAGCATACTAGTAGGGCCTTATAGCCAGGGTAAGAAATTGGGATTTCAGTCTTTGTGTGCTGGGATATCTCTCCAAGGACTAGGGAAATTCTGTGATCTGTCTGCTATGAAAAGGGTGAATCGTAGGGAGCAGGTATGGAAGAATGAACACCTCTGAGGACATAACAGTGGTTCAGGTGAGAAATGCTGGTGGCCTGGCCTGGAGTGGAAATGAGAGAAGGTTGCTTTCTGGATATATTTTGAAACAATAAATAGGGTTGGGAATAAGGGAAAGAGAAGAATTGAAGATGACTCAGTTTGGAGCTTGAAACATTAGATGGGTATATTTAATGAGTTGATGAAATAGACACACTGCAGGTACACTACCGGAGTTAAGAAAATAAACAATTCTGCATTAATATATCTTCAGTGTACTCATAATTTAAGATGTATTTTTACGGACATTTGACAACTTATGTAAAATGGACCCATTATTCAAAAAAAATTAAAATAATCTACCAATGAAATAATTTGAACAGCCTTATCATTGTTAAGTAAATTTAATTTACATTTTAAAAATTCCTCAAAAAAGAGAACTTCAGGTCACATGGTTTTCCTACCAAATATGAAGAAGAATTAACACCAATTCTTGACTATCTCTTCCAGAAAGTAGAACTTGTTTTATGTACTTAGTATTATCCTGATTCCAAAACCAGACAATAGCATAACAGAAAACTACACACAAAAGATCTCTTACTAATATAGATTTAAAAATCCTTAACAAAACATTATCAAAGAGAATTCAGGAATATATAAAAAGTAGTACATATAATAGCCAGGTGGGTCTCATTCGAGAGATATAAAACTAACTCATTATTAAAGAAAATGAAGTAATTCACCATGTTTAAAGACTAAAGAAAAAATAACATAATCATACCAACTGATTTTTTTAAAGCATATGACAAAATTTGACACCCATTCATGATTTTGTAAATCTCAGAGAAATAGAAATAGAGGGCAGCTTCCTCAACTTGATAAAGAGCAAATACAAAAACCAACAGGTAACATCCTACTTAATATTGAGCAGAGGGACTGAATGCTTTCACCCTAAGATCAGGAACAAGGCAAGAATAAATGTCTGCTTCAACCAGTGTTATTCAACATAGTGTTGGAAGTACTAGTCAGTGCGATAAGGTTACAAAAGGCAATTAAAGCAAAAAATAAAATTATCTTATTTGCAGAGGACATAATTAACTATGTAAAATTTCTCAAGGAATCTACAAAAACAAACAAACAAAAACAAAACAAAACAAAAAAACAGAATTAACTAGTGAGTTTGGCCAGGTCACAGAAAACTAGCTAAACATTCAGTTGTTTTACTGAGGAATCAACTATTGTGCTAGCAAGGAACATGTAGACACTAACATTTAAAATCCATTTCTTACAATTTCATTAAATTCATTTCTTACATTTCTTATAATTTCTTACAATTATCTCAAAATAAAAAGTTACCTTACAATTAAATAAAGATAATTTTTAAAATACCTTTTTAGCTCTTAATATACTTTAAGGTTATAGGTCTGAATATACACAAGTGAACCAAACAGACAAATTTAGTGGTTCATGAAGCTTATATTACAACTAGGGACTCAGTGCATGAATTTGTGCACCTTGAAAGGAATTGTGGGCCGTGAGGCTGCCGTGGGCACAGGGGCAGGTCTCAGCCCATCCTCCGCATCCCCACCTGGCCCCTCCCACTGTGGCCCCCCGGTCACTTCTCTGCTGGCAGACTGCTCCCGCCGCTGCTGCTCCCACAGTGCCGGCACCACTCTCTCGCACCTGATGACAGCACGGAGCGATTGGGGCCGCACCTGATGACAGCACGGAGCGATTGGGGCCAGCGCCAGCAACAGGTACAAGTGCCAGGCGGGACTGCAGCAACACGGAAGCAAAGAACTTTCAGTAACCACCAGAGGCTCACCCCAATGACAGCTATTGGTGCCCCGCCTTGGTCTGGCGACCCTGCTCACCAGCTCCACCATCCCGTCATGGCTGACACCCACCATGTTCCATGTGCGCCCCCTGGTGGTCAGAGCATGTCATAGCAACCGGTTGTTCGGTTGTTCCCGTTTGGTCTATTTGCATATTAGCCTTTTATTATATAGGATGGCGAAAAAGAGACAACAGAATGAGTCCAGGAGAACTGAATATGCTGAATGGTGATGCAAGTGAAATGGAGTGATCAAAAAAGTCTTCATTGAAATGACAGTTGAGCAAAGAGTTGAAGGAGGTGCAAGAGTGGGCCATGTGGATACCTGGAGGAAACATGCGGGAACTTTCTCTGCATCTGCATGTTTCCGCAGCCTCTGACAGGCAGTCAATACAAATAATTCTGTTGGGGAACTTTCCTGAAATCAGCTCTCTGTAAAGGCTCATGCTTGATGTCAAAGCCCAGAGCAACAATACGGTCAATCTTTTCTCTGGGAAAGCAATTACAAATCACCACTTTTTTTAGAGAACCATCTTGCCTGTATCTATTTATTGTTGGAAATTGTTAGGGGAAATACTGTTGTTAATGTTATCCTGAAGAAAGCACCAAACATAATTAGTAAGATAAATATAAAATGTCAGAGTATTAGAAAATTTTAAAAAATGCTCCCTTTGCCGAAACCGGTTTGGCTCAGTGGGTAGAGCGTCGGCCTGTGGACTGGGGGGTCCCAGGTTCGATTCTGGTCAAGGGCATGTACTGGGTTGTGGGCACATCCCTAGTAGGAGATGTGCAGGAGGCAGCTGATCGAGGTTTCTCTCTCATCGATGTTTCTAACTCTCTATCTCTCTCCCTTCCTCTCTGTAAAAAATCAATAAAATATATATATTTTTTAAAAATGCTCCCTTAATGATCAACTAATGAGGATTAATATAACCATTATCTCCAAAAAGTATCAATAATCAAGGTTGCATGCTCAAAAATAAGAGATGTCTTTAATGTTTCAGAACTGCTTCAGCAATGCAGGTGTCATCACAGAAAAATGTAAGTGAATTTTATAACAGGTCATCAAGGGTTTTCTTGATGAACAAACTAGTAAGCATCTTCAGCATAAGGTACAGAATCTAGTAACGTTTCTTGCAGTAAATTTCTAGCTAAGTTTAATGTAAAGGCAAACTGTAAGGTAAGAACTAAAGGTCCTATGATGAGGGAGGATTCCACAAGCAACCACTAGTCATATGTAAATTACAGAGGAATCTGAAAGTGTGGGCTCATTCCATTTGTATTCTCATTGCATTATGGAGAAATTTATTTTCTATTTATTTTCTGACCAGTTCCTTTTGACAAGTCTAAGTTCCAAGGAAAGTAGATTTTAAATACACTAGGATCATCCTCGGTGCTCCCTACAATGGTAAAAATCAACGTGATTGGCTGATTAAGGGAAGATGGTTAGCTTTCCTTTAAGGAAAAAAAGAACCCACTGATTCCCAAGAACACCCATGCCAGGGTGGAGTTTTCCCCCAAACCCTACTTCTCTCAGTACATCTTGGTGCATTCTGTGTATCTCAGTGGGAATAGCCATTGTTATGCTTTTCAAATTGTCACAAGTTGCAAAATTAAACATGTGCAGCTTAAAAATAGCTCACCATGGGGCTGCAGAGAGCAGCAGAGCCTGGAGGCAAAGGCACAGGTTTTGAAAATGGGTCTTGATAAAATATCAAACTAGCTCCTGTCCATTAGAGAGGAATGCCCCAGTGCCAGGTCCATTATTATTCCAGGAATATCACTGTTCACTTACTTTAGTGAATAAAGAGTGTGCCAACATTCTAATAACTTTTGCATCAACTTTGGAACCAGCTCTGTGAATACCAGGAAAGTCAAAATCAAACCTTCTGTCTTAAGAAGTTCTTTCTTGGGCCTGTGTCAAAATCAGTAGAAACGCATCTAATCATTATTCTAGGTAATACCTGGATGATACTATCTATCATTCATGTTTCCTATCATCATTTAATATCCTACAAGGAGACTAAAACTACTGATATGAGAATTAGGAATCACATTGGCACTAAGGAACTGAGATAATGCAGATAATTACATGTAAATAGAGCCACAGAAGTATCTATTTAATACAGATTAGGAGACTGAAAGAAAAAACTGAAGGGCGAAAGGAGTAAAATTTTTTTCCATAAGATAAACTTTTAGCTGTTGTTTTGTTTTGTTCTCAAGAGGGAGAGCCATAAATTTTCATTCATGACTATTCAGGGGTTAAGTAAAAAGTGTATGTGACAGAACCATTTATTTTAGGGACACAGTCCATCAGAAAAATGTGCCCCCTAGAGCTGAAGGCTCCTTCAATGAGACTCCACCCACCTTGAGCCCAATCGAAAAGCCTTCTTATTATGGTGAAGGGAGCTGGGAAGAGATGCATTTCCCTGATGGAGACCCCCCCAGGGAGTCAAAGTCAGGTGCACGTGCTGTGCTTAAAAGTAAATACTCATTGGAGTGTCCTGACAAGCAGAGATGTGGCTAAGATGGTGGGGGCAGGGCATGGAAACAGGTTTCCACACTGGAATGCAGAACCTCAAAGGCGGGTAGGCTGAAGGCCAGCAGCAGGAAGGTTATGGCCGCCCAGTCTCATATTTACTCCCAGATTGCAAAAGAGAGGAGCTGACTAGTCCCAAGGCCCATTCTTCCACAAAATTAGGATGAAAACTAAGTCCTGAAAATTATATCAGCTTATTCTGTCTGTGATAGACCCCCCCATTTCCGATGGGCCTTATAAAGATGTTGCAATTTAGCACTGGAATGAATATCAAGCTATTTGCCTTTATGAGGACTCATTTCACTCAGCTATTCAGCAGGCTTGTAATCTCCTGTCTTAAAACAACACAAAACAAAAAAACTCTGGGGGTATTAAAGCAATACCTTACAACTATCTAGTAATTTTAAAGTGTTGATATATAAATATATTTAGCTTCATTGAGATCCCTGGAACATATCCACTTCCATTTTATCTGCACTCTTGCTTGGTGTTTCTCAAAGTGTGGATTTTGACCTATGTATCCTAGAACTATTCTAGAATGCCAATTTAAAATGCAGCTTTCTTCAACATACAGACTCAGAAGCTCTGAATATGGGCCCGGGAATCTTACAAATTTAGCATCTCCTGAGTTCTCAAAAACACAGAACTTTGGTAATCTAGGCAACCTAAGCCAACTACCATCTTGGAATGAAAGGTCGAAGGAAAACTAAATTGCAATCTGAAGATGATGAAACTATGGTTCTATGTAAGTTCTAGGCATGCTTCAAGAATCTGTCAGATACTTTAGCCAAAAGCCACCTCAGGTGGCTGAGCCACCTCAGGTGGCCGTCTTGGAAATACATCCCCAGCCTTCCACTTCCAGACAAATCACAAGTGAGCCAAGGAAGCTTCACTTTCCATTACATCAAAGGCAATAAATGGGCAGCTTTAAACAATCTGGTTGCTCTTTTGGCTTCAACAAAAGTCATCAACCACAAGCAGTCCCGTGGTGTCTATTCAAATCTAAGGGGCAGACATAGGCTTAGTGAGAATGCATTTTTTAAAGCATTCAATTTTTTAAGTGGAGGGAAGGTAACTAGTATAAACTTTTATTGTATTATAGATAGCGGGTGTCATGAATAGGCATGACCTTTGGAATCAAAGAATGGTATTTGGTTCCTAGCCGTAACTCTTTTTTAGTTATTGTTTTTTGAGAGAGGGAGAGGGAGAGGGAGAGGGGGAGAGAGAGAGAGAGAGAGAGAGAGAGAGAGAGAGAGAGATCAATGTGAGAGAGAAATATTAACCAGTTGTCTCACACACACATCCCAAGCGGGCATTGAGCCCATAACCTGGGTAAGTGCCCTGATCTGGAATCAAAGCCACCAACTTTTGGTGTATGGAACCATGCTCCAACTAACTGAGCCACACAGGCCAGGGTGACAATGCATATTTATAATATTTTTATTAGAATAGCCAATATGTTTAGAAACAATTACACCACGTGCATGATATTTAAATATTAATACCCAATAAGCAAATTCTTTTCCCTCTATTATATTTCTGAAAGATTAGTCATTCTTTTTCAATTTACCTGTTATGTCTGATTTTTCAAGCAACTGTGAGCAAGCTAAATTCCAACCAATGTTTCTTTGATTTTGTTTGTTTTGTTAAAGAGAGACTCAGGACTTTCCACCTTTTTCTCTTGAGAAGTGAAGTTTCAGAAAATAAAAATTTTGAATCTGGGGTAACTGTGAAGAGCAGTTTATAATAAAAATGTTGAAAAGAGCAATACATTAGTTGGTCTCCCGCTTACTCTCTCTTAACATATACCTATGAAGAGCTGATTTAGGCAATTTTTATTGAGTTTCTACTACTTACCAGGCAGAAGTCAATAATTAAGTTTTAGATGATGTTAAGGCACCTAGCGAGCATTTGAAAATGCTGATCTAACATTCAGAATAAATGTCATAATTAAAGGTCACATGTAGAAGTCATCCATGGAGAAGTGACAGTTAAAGCTGTGTATGGCTGGAATCTCTGAAGAAGCCAGCAGTGACTTACCAGGCTGTTGTCACATAGTCTTAGTTTTAAATGGCTGTGCCCTATTTTTCATCCAAGATGGACCTGCCTTACACTATTTATTTCTCATAAAACAGATTTTTAAGGAGAAGATACATATTTTAATAAAAAAAATAAAGAGCTTAAAATACAAACCAAGAAAACAAAAAATTGTCTGAAGATTATGGAAAATAAGTATAACATTGAAATTGAAATATCCTCAATTTGATTTGTTCAACAAGGAGGAATTTTTGTACTTATGTAAATACCTAGAAATATTTGAATCAACGGCATTAGATAATCAAAGAAACATATTTAGCCCCTAATATCATATACTAGGTTATGATTCTCTTTAGTGTGAGTGATCCATTTTGAAAAGTTTCTGCTAAAGTTCCCATCGATGCTTTTATAACATTAATGCTATGGGCCAAATGCTAATAAAATAAAGATAAACTCACACATCCTCATCTTCCCTTTAATAAGTGCCCACATCATGTTATGATAACCATGGGTGCTGCCAGTATATGCAACGTTCAGATGAAATTGGACGGGAGAGCACACACCGGCGTGTCACTATGGAAAACAAAACAGTAAAATGACAACACACAGTTCCTGCCATCTCCCCAAACTATGAATCCTTGTTTGACTTCCTTAAAGCAAAATGATGCTGAAAATAAGGATGACTTTGAGACCCCATCTCACAACTCTAAATTCCACTGTGACAAGCTGAAGACAAAGAGTGCCTCCAAATCCCCCGTGCCTTCTGAATGTCCTTGAGTGTGCTCGAAGGAGTCACTTCCCCCAGCTGTCTGGAGGAGCACAGTGCCCACACGCCCCTGAACTCGCTGCCAGAGCCCCTTTTCATCAGAGCAGCGAGATTAAATATTCAGGACCTTGCCATGGTGGTGCAGAGCACAGTAATGCAGGGCTCTGACCTTCCCCAGGAAATGCAGTCAGGGGACAAAGGCGTGACAGCGGGTGACACCGTGCTGTCATGGAAAACCCCTAATGCAGCTTTCATGTTATACACTCTCCAGGATGGTAAATGCACTATTGAACGCTCACTGCACAAGCTTTACTAAAAGCCTTTTTAATGCATGCTGCCAACTCATATTCAGATCCAGCCACAGCTGCCCCGCTGCCCCAGGTGAACTTCGGGGCCCTGGTGCTAGGAGTGCGAGGCTGAGAAATGAGAGGGTGCTGGACTGAGTGTGGGGCTTGCATTCGCGACCCCTAAAAGGACCAAAGGTAGGCAAGCTGCTTTGGGTCTCAATTGCCTGGCCTGTCAAACGATGGCGTTGAATTAAATAACTCTCGCTTTCTGTTCCAACTAAAAAACAATATCTACACAAGGGGCTCTAGATATATATGCTTTATACAGCCACACACAATGTTCCATAATGTGACTGTCCTTCGGCAGTTTTCAGGTGTTCTGCTACCACAAATAATACTGCAATAAGTTACCTTCTACACACAGCCTGATGCTATGGAGCTTTTCTTTCCAGAGGTTTGTGACATTTACGTAGACACATGCCCACTACGTATTATTGAGTGAGAAAAAGGTTACAAAAACATCTATATAATATGATTCTATTTTTTTGTGAACTAAAACTACATTCTCTACATGTGTGCATCTCATTTGCAAAGAATGACAACCTACTTCATTGGGGGAAAAATAGATGATATAAGAAAGAGGGGCAACAAGATGGAAGCTCTCATGACATATGCTGACATTTAGAATACAAAACTATAAAATTTATGAAAATATGAAAAAAAATGAACATCTACATAATAAATGTATATAGATTGAAGGAAAACATTAATTTCATTAAGTGATGATAAATTGAGACAAGTTTTACTTGAGTTCCTTCTGTTACGTTTATATTGCTTTTGCAGAAAAGTAACATACACAGAAGGGAAAATAATGAGTCTGTGATATGAAATCACCTTAGAAGACCTATGCCCCCAAATACCAATGATGTCTATTTATTGAACATTATTTATGGGCAGGACACTGAGGTGAAAAATTTTGCTGAGTTATCTCATCTTTGCAAGAGACATCTGAGGTAGTTCTTATTATCCCCCTAAAAGGATGGAGGAGCTGAAGCTGAGAAAGATTAACTAACTCTCCTAAAATCTTTGTGGTATCAACTATCACATCTCAAATGTGTTCCACTCTGCCTGACCCCAAAAACCTATGCTCTAAAACAGTACAGAATTTCATAGTCAACCTTTCTGCTTCCTGTGAAGGCTAAAAAAACCCACATAAATCATTTATAGGGTTACAGTATTAGATTTCTTTTTTTTTTTTTTTTTTACTATATAGCTATCTATACTAATAAAAGGGTAATATGCTAATTGGAACAGGTCGACCAGACATCTTCCAGTCATCCTGTCCTCCTTTCCAGACAAAGCCACGGTGGCGGGGGATAAGGCAGAGGCGGCTAGGGCAACCAGGATGGCAGGGGAGCAGTTAGGGGCGATCAGGCCGGCAGGGGAGCAGTTAGGGATGATCAGGCCAGCAGGGGAGGGCGGTTAGGGGCGATCAGGTCGGCAGGCAGAAGGGTTAGGGTTTGTCAGGCAGGCAGGGGGGTTAAGGGCGATCAGGCAGGCAAGCAGAGTGGTTAGGGGCAATCAGGCAGGCATGCAGGTGAGCGGTTAGGAGCCAGTGGTCCTGGATTGCGAGAGGAATGTCTTACTGCTGGTCCCAGATTGGAGAGGGTGCAGGCCGGGCTGAGGAACACCCCTCCTCTCCCAACTGCTGTGCATGAATTTCATGCACCGGGCCTCTAGTTAAAATTATAACAGATAAACCATGTGTTTTAGAAGTACTAAAGCAAAAGTTAATATGATTGCTTATAAAAATGACAAATATTGACTTTTACCATTCTTGAATATTTTAACAGATACAATAATTTTATATAGGGACCTAGATATGCTAATGCATTTAAGGAATTTTACAAGATCGAACTTAGCAAACTTAGTGGGATTTATTTTCAATTGAGGTAAGTCTGCTATTGTTGATCCTATAGAGCAGGGGTCCTCAAACTATGGCCCGCGGGCCACATGCAAATACAAATATTGTATTTGTCCCCGTTTTGTTTTTTTACTTCAAAATAAGATATGTGCAGTGTGCATAGGAATTTGTTCATAGTTTTTTTTTTTTTTATTATAGTCTGGTCCTCCAACGGTCTGAGGGACAGTGAACTGGCCCCCTGTTTAAAAAGTTTGAGGACCCCTGAATAGAGTAACTCCTTGTATACCAGTAAAATGGGATGGGGGGGGGGAGCATTTTTCCTCCAATCTTTCGTCAGTTTGAGAAGTACATTTTCCATGTTTTTGTAATTTTTCCTTTAGCAAAGCACTTTATCTCATGGGCATTTTGGCACATTTTGAAGACTCGCCCATGGTTATGAGCAGAGATGGATTTTTCTTACATTATGTTTGCTTAGTCCTCTCTTATGCAGTCTTCTCTCTCGGTAAACTCTTTCCATCCCTTTCTCCTGAAATGAGGCTAGTTTCTCTCTTTTATTTTGCTGCTGAAACACAGATTCATTTCTGCAAATGTCTGTTCCAGCACTCCCAGCATAGACCAATGCCATGGCCAGCTGCTATTGTGTGGGATGTAAGGGCAATTTTTCTATTTAGAGATCTGAGAAAAGCTGGCCATAGCAGCAATTAGCCAATTTAGTCCCAATTCTTCTTTTCTTTTATTGCTTAGCATTATTTATTCAGGAGATAAACTTGCATGGACATTCACTTTAATATTGGACACCTTAGAAAGTGCAAGAACTGAGGACTTGGGCCATCTGCACTTCCTATACCAATCCTTTTATTTACTGTCCATGATTTTTGCCAGATCACTTAAAAATGTCAAAGCCTCAATTTAATCATGTGTGAAGGTAACTAATAATGCCTACCTAAAAGACCGAGTCAATAAACATCTTATGAGAACTAAATCAGATGCTGTATGTAAATCCCATTAGAAAATATATCTGGTATACTAGAGATGGTTCATCTATGGATGCTGCCACTGTTACTGTTATTACTGGTGTTATTCTTATTAATGTGATCTGCTTCTTCATTCAAAATTGAGAAGGAAACATTTTTAAAACAAATAAATAGTTCCTGGGGGCAGCATCTAAAGTCCCTCTAAGTAGAGGAATCTTCTTGAATTTTCTTGTGATTATTATTTGAATAGAAATTAGAGCCATATATAAATAATATAAAATATATCTGCCTTCTTTCTTTTATTATGTATACACTAGAGGCCCAGTACACAAAATCCATGCACTGGGGTGGGGGTGTCCCTCAGCCTGGCCTGCATCCTTTCACAGTCCGGGAGTTCTCAGGGGATATCCTACTATGGGAGGTGACCAAGAAGGCTGATCATCCCCCCCATTGCCCCTCCGCTGCCACTGGTCGCTGCCGCCTCCGCCCCCCGCCCCCCAACACCGTCCCCTCCCTCTGCCAGCTGGCACACACGTTGGCTGGCCTGGGGCTGCCTGCTCACCAGCCCTGCCCCCTGCTGACTGGTCATTCCACCATTTGGTCGATTTGCATATTAGCCTTTTATTATATAGGATACATTGGCTATCCAGTCAACGGGGAATATTACTACAGTGATTGAACTTCATAGTACAAGAGCGTGGAGAGACCCAGGGTGGGCTTCAAAAGATTGTGAAATTACATAAAAATGGTATGAGCATGTATGTATTTTTTGAAAAGATAGTTCAGAGCTTTCATCTGATTCTGAAAAGTTTCTAATATCTTAGAAATAATACCTTATACTACACTAGATATATTGAAGTAAACAATTTATGTCATCAACTTTTTCTCCTCTAGAAACCTAAAGAATATATCAAACTTAAGCCCTAAAAATATGTTCTAGTGAAGTGTTTTGTCATCTTTTTGAGATGTGTCCCCTTTGATAAATGTACTAACATTATAAACTTTCTCTTAAGATTAAAAGTCACCCTAGCTGGTATGGCTCAGTGGATAGAGCATTGGACTGCAGACCAAAGGATCCTAGGTTTGATTCTGGTCAAGGGCATGTACCTCGGTGCAGGTTCCTCCCAGGCCTGGGCCCTGATTAGGGTGCGTGCAGGGGGCAACCAATGGATGTGTTTCTCTCATATCAATATTTATCTCTGTCTTTCCTTCTCTCTTCCACTTTCTCTCTCAAAAAAAAAAAAAAAAAAAAAAAAAGAATGCAAGAATATCCTTCGGTGAGGATTTAAAAAAAATAAAGTAATAGCTGGACCATCAATGGTTCCTGGTGATGACCTCTGGACCGTAGAAGCTGGGAGTGGCCAACCCATCTCTCTCTTTCTGGGCATATGAATCACTTTACAATCTCCCCTGGCAGTTATGTGTCACACAGTCTCCATTGTCCTTGGTGAAAAGGTCATAAAAATGAGCCCTTCTTTACTACTGGTCATCTGGGACATGGGAAAGGAAGGAAAGAGAACAGGAAAGGGAAGAAAGGAGGAGGGCAGAGAGAGATAACAGAGTCATATACAAGGATGGAAGAGAGAGGGAGGAGTGAAGGAGGGAAGAGGGGAGAGAAAACAGGAAATAAAAAAGGGGGAAGGAGAAAATAAAATAAAGGAAGGGAAAAGATGAAAGGAAAAACGGGGAGGGAGGAAGAGAGGAAGAGAGGGAAGGGAAGAGAGATTATAACTAGGTACTTTCGGCATGTTGATAGGTAGGTTTCTGAGAGAGATCTCCCCCAAACGCCTCAACTCGCTTACCCACTCAGCACATTTTCTCTGAGATATCAGGGAGGCAATTGAGGGCATCTGATCCACAGCTTTTAAAATTTCCTATGAATGATATCTTCAAAAATCCAATGAATAATCTTTTAATAATCTGTCTCTTCTGTGTTATATTTTATATCACTATATGCCATATACCAACGTGTGCTGCTTCTTTACCTATTGCCAAACTATTTTTTTGGAGAATGGATGAGAGGACAGCATTCTCCTTAATGAACTGGAACAAAATTCTTTCTCTTCCTTATTTGCTCTTCTGTCTTGATTCAGCTTTAGATGGTGCGTCTTTGCCATTTCTGCTGCAAGATAAAGTGTTTTCAATTCTCTTTAACAAATGTGGGTTGGTGTCTTATAAGTTTCCTTATATCAGGTGCAAGAAGTAAGAGAATTATATCTGCTCTAGAAATTTTCCAGGCCTACAAATATCAGGGGTGAGCTGCATCAGTCATAAAAAGTACTAACGGGAAAAAGTGATTTTATAAAAATTAATATGCTTCCTTCTTGAAAAGATCTACAGTTTTCACAATATAGTTTTCAATTTTTTCTCTGTTTCTGGTACCATAATTGCAGAATATTTCATTTGACTCTTACATTATTCATTCCCTCCTTCATTGAAACATTTATTAAAGGCACTGTAAAATCAGGTTACTTTGATAAAACTTTGAATTCTTTAAGATCAGCATTAAAGTGGAGACACCAGGGATCTATCTAACTGGAGGGAATTAGAATACAACATTTATTAATATAGCCACATGAAAGCCTCTTCTATAATGATGTCAATTTTAGGGGAAGCAGCAAAGGCCAAGAATAAGCCAAACCATTCTTGGTCAGCTCTGATGGTCAGATAGTTGTCCAGGACACCCCAACTCTATTAAGCACAGTGATTCAGTTCACATATGGGGGAAATAGAGAACAGAGTTGAGATTCTGAAAGGAGGCAGAAACTTCTGGTCCCTTGAAGTACTCTAATAAGGAGTCATGTTAGATAAAATTAGAGAACTTAATTGTAAGATGGTCTGAAGCAATGTTCATCTCAGTAAGTGGTCAGTTGGGATCACATCCTCTCCCTCCTAGTCTGATGAACCCGTTCAAATGTCCTCACCTCCAACGCTGGTCCTGACTCATCCCTGTCATCCTCAAATGCCTTTGTTGATGGGAGCAAAGGGCTGTGATCAGAAATTGCTGTCACTCAGTTACTATAGTCATGCCACCTTCTGGGGTGACTGACAGTTAAGAGCTCAGTGTAGGTAATTTAGAAATATATTCTAAGAAGCCATTTCTCCAAATGCAGATAAATTGAGTGAAGCAAGTTACTTTGCTGAGTCAAATAGTCTACTGTCCTTCCAAAGGTGCAACTGCACACTGGAGTTACTTCGTTTCTATCACCAATAAGTCTTACAGGCTTCAAAGGATGCTTGCACATCCCACTTCCCTCTCTTTTAATCGCAGGTTTCCTAACCCTGTGTTTCTCCATCTTGACACTGATAATTCTTTGTTGCCGGGGGCTGCCTCGCACTCTGTGGGATCATCCCTGGTCTCCACCTAGTAAATGTCAGAAGTACTCCTCCAGTGTGACAACCAAAGATGTCCCCAGACATTCCCTAATGTTTCCTGGGGGAATCATCACCACCCAGCCCGCTGAGAACTCCTGTTTAAGACCAGGAACTTGATAAATGAGATCTCTGAGAATTCTTGCGTACAGCTCCCATGATTCACATTTCACCTGTGGTTTCCAGAACGTTCATTACATAATTCATTATATTAACTACACAGCTCCCTAAAATCCAAAGGATTATAATAAGCACATCAAATACACTGAGCACTGCACGAATCTCTATAATAGCTGAGCTTTTGTATGGATTTGCACAAATTAGGCTATGGGAGACCAAGGGGACTTTATTTTCAATTCACCATGCAAGCCTTTGGCCACCTACCCTCAATCAGAGAAGCCTAAGACTGAAACGAAGAGCAACGGGCAGCAGTCCCCAATTTTACTTTTGCTAGCTTGCTTGTTTTTCCCAGCTGGGTTGAACTGATTGGAATTTGTACATATTAACTCATTAACCTGATTTTTTACTTCCTTTGTTTTCTGATTTGAGACCATTGATCACTGGTCACCCCAATGAAGTTTCACAACACAAGTGCTATCCAATAAGTGGTCAAGAAAGAATAAAGTCATTTGGTGATGGAAGAAGATTTAACTTTGGATGTGGGTACACAGTGCAATATACAGATGATGTATCATAGACTTGTACACTTGAAACATAGGCAATGTCATTAATCAATATCATCCCAATAAATTTAATTGAAGAAAAAAAGGGGGCATCTAAGAAAAAAAAGATAAGGTCATCTTTGCTGCAGGGAAAACCCCGTTGTTGCCAACCATTGATGGTACCTGACGTTGGAAATAAATGAGATACACATCTTCAGTACATGGGATAGAATATAAGGAAATCAGAGAGGAGTGGAAAAGGGAGACAGAGGGAAACCTAATTAGAGTAGATACCCAGGAACTCTGAAATGAGCTCCATTCATCTCAGAGGAACATAAAGAAATATAAGGGAGTCGATTTAAATTTATCATCTGCCTGCTGCGGCTCCAGCTGCTTTTCACAGAAGTTCCATAGGGAACCTGCGGGGAGAAAAGCAGTCTTATACATTCTCCTTGTTTGAACCTGGGGTGACAGTATTGAGAATGAATGTAAATGTGAAAATACAGTACTTCATCAGGGCCAAGGTTTGTGTCACCAACTCACCCAGAGCTAGGGAGAGCACAAGTTCAACAAACATTTGTTGAATAATTAACTGAATGAGTCTATTTCTAAACGATCTAGAAACCCACGGGTCGAAAGAAAAGAAATGCTTGTGTCAGGTGAAAGAACAAACACTATTGGGAGGACCAGTTACTTGATACCTTTTCCACATTTGTCAATACCAGTCTATCCACCAACTGGTGATGGGAGTTCCTTTGGAATCTACATGTCTCCATGTAAACAGGATTCCTTTTCTCTTTTATGCTCAAGGAATGTGCATCTGGTCAGCGCATGTAATATCACAGAAAGTATATTCCATAGTAATTACAGTACACTGTTCTCCAATTTTTCAACTTATAGAAAAAGAATTAACAGAATAAGAGATAATATATGAACTTCCTAAGATAAATGGAATCTTTTAAGATTACAGCTGATAGAGGTCAAGAAAATTTAAGCAAAACTCTGCCGTCTTGATTTTCACACCCAAACGCTTCCTTCCCCTCTCTCTCTCTCTCTCTCTCTCTCTCTCTTTCTTCTCTCTCTCTCTCTCCTTCTTTCTTTCTTTCTTTCTTTCTTTCTTTCTTTCTTTCTTTCTTTCTTTCTTTCTTTCTTCCTTTCTCTTCCTCTCTCCCTCCCTTCCCCCCCTTAGTCTATTTCTTTTTGTTTAGAGAATCTATACATGATTACAAAGCTGTCCCCACTGATGAATGGACCATGCTTTACAGTAACAGGGAATGATTCAAAGTTGTTATATAACTTTAGGACCATGATTCAAAGTTTTGTTAAACTGTTTAGTGAGCTAACTCCAATGTTTGTTGTTGTTGTTGCTGTTGTTGTTTAAATATATTTTATTGATTTTTTACAGAGAGGAAGGGAGCGGGACAGAGAGTTAGAAACATTGATGATAGAGAAACATTGATCAGCTGTCTCCTGCACGCCCCCTGCTGGGGGTGTGCCCGCAACCAAGGCACATGCTCTTGACCAGAATCGAACCCGGTACCCTTTAGTCCACAGGCCAATGCTCTATCCACTGAGCCAAACCAGTTAGGAAACTCCAATGTTTAGGTACAAAATAATATTTCAGTGAAGGCAGAGACCTGATTTAAAAGTACAGATGCCTAGGTTTGCAGCCTATTTCTATCTTTATAGCTGTGTACCACTGGCCAGTTATTTACCTTCTCTGCACCAAAAGGTTACGTACAATTATTTCTGCACTGGGGGTTGGGTCTATGGTAACTTACATTTTTCTCTTTATGTTTTTGTTTCTCAATTGTTGTTTTTTTTTAATATTCCAATAATGACCACGTTTTTAAAAAGAAAGACTCTAAGTGGTGACAAGGCATCAAGTATAAAAGGAAGCATTAGGCTAGGTACCGCCTTTACTGTCACGCTATACAAAGTTCAATGTCAGTTATAATCAATATAGTTTCCATCTTTTAATCAGTTCATGGAGACTATAAACCACTTTCCATTTTTAAAAACCACTCAATTTTTACAAATAAGTTATTTCTCGGGGTAAGTACATTAGTTCTTAATTAAAACTGACTAAAACGATCTCATAAAAATTCACCCACCCTCTCATTATCAAACACATTTTTGTTTTTCATCATTATGATGTTGACCTCTTACCTACACCTAATACTGTAATATATCCAATGACATTTTCGCTCCCACATCAATAAAGCATGGTTGTAAACTCAGCACTTATTATTCACAAGATCTACACAATTCTTTCCTTCTTCCATAATAATAAACCAATTTAAAGTCACCCTCATGACCATATTAATTTCCTCCAAATTACATGTCATATTCATAAGACATGACTTTGCATTTAGACAGTGCTTATCCTTTAAGGTACTCTAATCACTGCCTCTGTGTTTTACTTAGCAAATACATCATTGGTGGAAAAAGAAAAAATAACAGATTATTTTCTTTCAGAAGTATCCATTTTCTGATTTTCACTGAAAACTTTGAGTCCTTAAGATCATAAATGTCAAATGCAGTCAAATTACTATTCCACTAAGCTCATTAATCTGTCTTTCACCAGGAAAAATAAACCCCAAGGTGTTTCATGAAATACCATTCATTCATTAAATCTCTGACTAGATGCTGAAGAAAGCTGTCTAAAGGATTCTAAGCCAGCCCTGAATTTGGGGCTCTCATACGCCCTTTGGAAAGAGAGATATGAAACCAATATATCCCAGGGAATGTGATGAGGGGCTCAAGGGGAGGAGGAAAAATGTGTTCAGGGTAGGCATTGCTGAAAAGATCTGGCAGTGAGTTTTAGGAAATGAGTAAGTGTTTTGCAAGTGGCTAGGGGAGAGTGGCCCCTAAGCAACACTGAGGCTTGAAGGGGCCTGCGGAGAGAAGGACAAGTGCTTCCCCAGGCCAAACTTTCTCATTTGTATTTTGCATATGCAGATTTAATTCCAGGAGACTATTTGGGCACCCACAGGAATTTTTGATTGATTCTAGAGAAATCACGAGTCCATTTAAATTATAAGAGCCAACTTGGCAAGATGGCAGGGTTGCTGGCTTGCTGGGTCCCTGACTGGAAAGAACACAGATGTCTGGCTCTCCTGCCGTGTGCTCCCCAGGCAGCCTGTGAAGTCTCACAACACAGGGGGTTGTCCTTACACATATTACATTTTGCTATTTCCACACCCTACGATGATATGTTTGTGCCACTCCGATTATACAGAATTGTAATTATTGTGACTGCATATATACACTGGCAGGCAGGGTGGCTGTGGAAGGACACCCAATCTGAGCAACACAGTAAGAAAAGTGGTATCTTCAGACAAAAAGGACAGACGTTCACTCCATAAAGATTGTTACTGCCCACACAGCTACTTATCTCTCTGCCCACCCACCTACCCAACCACCTACTTACCTACCTATTCATTTGACATACATTTCATGGAATAAAGCTAAACACCATAGAAACATCTACTGGATCACTTGCTGCCTTAGCCCCCATTGCCATGTATTGTCCATAGGACAAGCTCTCACATCGATGGTGTGACTCTTCCAAGCATGGTGACTCAGGCGCCCTTTCTAAAAAACATACAACAAGAAAAAATTGTGACCCTTTCTATACTGCTCAAATTAACCTCTATCCAAATCTAAAGACCCTCCTTGGAGGTGACAAGATCTCCAGGATCCAAACGAGGGAATAAGAGTGGCTGAAGGCGGTTGTGCTAATGACCTTAGCTACTTCTCTGTTTCTGTGGAGTGACCTCACTTAGAAAAAGTTTTCAAACCCATCTCTGGTTAAACTGGAGGTTAGGCTTTCACCTGGTGTACGTAGGCACCATCTCTTTCCAGTAACGCCTAGGCCACCTGACAAGCTGTAGAGAAGAAATATTGAGGTTGGCATAGCTAAAGGAGAAATATTAGGGAATGAAAGAGATGAGTTTAACAAAGCAAAGAACTTACAACAAATGGCTCAGGTGCCACTGGGGGATCCGTCACACATGGCTAGAGATACGCATGTAAACCTTTGACTAGACATGGAACCCATCCTCTCAGGTCATTAAAGTCTTCCCCGAGATGAAGAAATCAAAGAGTGGGTTTCGGAGTCATGTAAGCTGGGGTTTGAATTCTGTCTTCTAAATTTACTAATTATTCACTCTCAGAACATTTTCTTGGCTTTTCTCAATATCAGGATCATTGATATATCCCAAAAGTGTTGTGAAAAGAGTTATAAATAATTCATGGGAGATATTCGGCACTTGCTTGACATTCAACGTGTGTGAATTACCATTGCATACCCAGCATGTAAGAATTTGGGAGAATTTTAAAGACAAGGTGACGTGCTATACAGTATGTCTGCACTTAGCTGGTGGAGCATCTCATCATTGGATACTGCCTCCTCTGGGTACCCTCATATGTCTTCAGTTACCTTCAAACCTTTAAAGTTCTAGAAAAAAACTATTAAATCTTCTGTTAGCCTAAGAGCCACTATTGGATTTTGCATACAGGTATATGTTCATTTAGTTAATATATGTGCCATATACATATGTATTTTTTTTATTTTTAGAGTGAGAGGAATGGAGAGGGAGTGAGAGAAACATTGATGTGAGAGTAAAACATCAGTTGTCTGCCTCCTGCATGTTCCTTGGGGATTAAGCCCAAAACCCAGGCATGTGCCTTGACTGTGAATCAAACTGGTGACCTCTTGGTGTACGGGACCACACTTAACCCACTGGCCAGGAACCCATACACATAATTTTTCACAGTATTTTTACTCCAGAGTAAAGAGATGATGGAGATACTCAATGAAGAAAAGAATGGCATGCAAGCCTAGTTTAAGAGATCCAAGGAGCCTATGAAACAGCCTGCTCTGGAAGAGCATTCAGGTGGAATGGCAACCACATGGGAACCAGAAGACAGAGGAAGATCTTTGGCCTCATGTTTCTTTCTTACAAAAGATAACTTTTGAGCTTCCTCTACTCACTCCCTATTTCTTCCTTTTGGGGTTGCTTTGTAAACATTTTAGCCCTGTAGATGTTCCTCCAAGATGTCAAAATATCCCCAATCTGTATTTACTTAGCCTGAGACGGTGTTTAAACCTGGTAAATCTTGGATATTATTTGTTTGACACCTCTGCCTCCCCTACCCTATGATTCCTAATATTATTGTTAAGGACTCACAGGTTTCTTCACAGTCAATAAATCTCCATAACACAGGAAGCCAGAAAATCAGACTTCTTAGTAAATATTTCAAAACTGTATTTTTTTAAGAAAGGCCTGGTTCTCTTTTTTTCTTAGACTCCCTGTCACAACATTCGCACCCTTAATGAATCATGGCTTTACGCTGGACACCCCAGATCCACACTGGAAAACCATCCATAAAATGCTCAATGTAAAAAGGTAAGAAAAAATCCAATACAAAGCTGGCAGGTGATTGGGCAAGGACCAGCAGACCCCTTGAAGAGACAGGAGAGATTCCAAGGCACAGTTGCGACCTCTGCCATGTCTCACTGAGGCAGAGCGACAGACACAAGCCCTCCACCCACTGAGAGGTGTGGAGCATGACCACTTTGGAAGAGTAACGTAATCTGTGCACTATCAGAAGTAAATACACTAGATGTACATCTGAAACAAACAACCTTAGCACTTTAATATTTTATCTCGCCTTCTCTGTAAATGAAAGTAAAGGACACCAAAACAACTTTTTTAGCATGTTTATCTTCTTCATAAGGGTCTATTTCCCCTTTAAAACTGTTCAATTACACATCATTAAAGTCAGACAAAGATGGTGTGTTTCCTAAGTTGTTGATTTCCAGTGACTAGCAAAGCGCCAGGCATGTAACAGGTACATAATAAATGATATGACATCGATTTAATTAATCAGGGTTTCTCTGGACTAAAAGGAAGATCACACTTTAAAGGGAAGAAAATGAATTCTAATTTGAACATTTCTGGAAAGAATAAAATGAAGAAAATCTATCAGCCATTTGTAATGTTTGGCTCTCTTAATCTAGAGCAGTGATGGCGAACCTTTTGAGCTCGGCGTGTCAGCATTTTGAAAAACCCTAACTTAACTCTGGTGCCGTGTCACATATAGAAATTTTTTGATATTTGCAACCATAGTAAAACAAAGACATATTTATTTTATATATTTAAATGCCATTTAACAAAGAAAAATCAACCAAAAAAATGAGTTCGCATGTCACCTCTGACACGCGTGTCATAGGTTTGCCATCACTGATCTAGAGCAAGCCCATGCTATATGTAGGTTAAAAGTACACATGTGAAAATAGCTTGATCCCTATCAAGTCCATTTGGATAAAATCTCCAAACTATACATAGGAAGGCTGTAGATAACAATGTTATGTATCATAACTTCATTAATTTCAATGCTTATTCCAAAGCAGAAAGGACATCATATACCATTAGCGTGGATGTGTTCACTTCCTTCAGACTCATCGTGCTTATGGAACAGAGTGGTACCACTCAGATGACTTGCTTCTGTGGTTGTTCCCTCAGTAGCCAGACCCAACAGCCTTTACATTCTATCAAAGAAGCACGTCTTTTGCTTAGGAATAAACTGTATTTTAAGAAACTAAAAAAGCAGCATGTGAAACACTAAACATAGAGGTGTGTAGGTATAAAGATGAGTCTCATGTTGCAGAAGAGGTTGGGTGATATTTTTTGTCAGACGCTGAAATAGCCAATGGTCAGCAAACTCATTAGTCAACAGAGCCAAATATCAACAGTATAACGATTGAAATTTCTTTTGAGAGCCAAATTTTTTAAACTTAAACTATATAGGTAGGTACATTGTTATTAACTGAATTAGGGTACTCCTAAGGCTTAGGAAGAGCCACACTCAAGGGGCCAAAGAGCCGCATGTGGCTTGCGAGCCGCAGTTTGCCGACCACGGGCCTAGACCACAAATTAGGAAAATCATCATGGGACAGTAATTCAGAAACCAGGAACATGTGTGCAAACTGCCTGGGAAATTTTGACATTAAATGCCAGAGTCTGAGACCTGCTGCTGGGCAGTTTTTCTTAGATTTTAGAATTCAGTGTCATGTCCCTGATATGAACACCCTTAGTTCCCTTTGCTTTCTCAGATAATTCATGTATCACACTGAACTGTGACTGCTGGTCCAATTGTCTTTCTCCTTCCCCAAATGCATGCTCACTGAGAAATTATCCGGTCCACCATCATTCACATGGTGGCACGCACAGTCCCTGACACAATGCAGATAATGAATGCATATTCATTCAATCGATGAGAGACTCAGTTCTGATTTGCCCAATCATACCTTAGAACACTGCTATTAAATTCTAAGTTCTCTTCTGTAAGTTTGAGGCAGGTTCATTCTTTCTTTATCTGGAAATAAAATCTAATTCCTTCAAGCCATTAGTTTCAATAGGGAAGGGGGATCTATAGATTATGTTTTGGGCTACTTGGTGTACAGCAAGCATGTCAAACTCACGGCCTGTAGGCAGCATGCAGCCCACAACAAATATTTTTGCAGTGCAGCCAATATAACAGTATGTAAGAAACGTTTTAATAAAAATTTCGTAACTTAATTTTTACAATATCCTGTTATACATAATTATTAATAATGAACTACAACCTTCACTAATGACTAATTACTAAAATTGTGTTGCATTCATTTCCCTTGCATGCTTTACGCACAGGTGCACCATTTCTCTCCACTAATACTAGCAGCGAATATTTTAGGAGCTGATGGCCACGTCATTAGTCTTGGACTAACTTGTTTGATGTGCACAACAGGAAATATTTATCTTTTGGAGAACAAGAAAAATAGGTTTATTTGCATTATGCTTATTAATTTGTGCAGTTATTCAGTGTCTGGTAAGTTAATGTTCAAGAAAAAAATATTAATTTTTATTAAAATGTTCTATTATTTTGTTAATGATTATTCATTTATTTCATCCCTTTGTATTCAGCATGTCTCTATCAAAATAAGCCTACGTTTCTATGAAAATTGAAGCTTTTGTTTTTTTGTGGCCCACATAAATTTAAACCTTGTTTATTTGGCCCGTGTTAGCCTTTGAGTTTGACATGCTTAGTGTACAGACTATGGAGAGCTAATAACTGTTATTTCTCAAATTTGTTGTCAGTCATTACCCTCTAATATAAATGAGTCACAAGCTATATTAGAAGATGGCCATTTCCCTTTGTTCAGTGTGCTCTGCAGGACAGCCTCTACCCAATTACATCCTGGAACATGAGGAATGAAGAGCCCAGGTGTCCCCTTCCGTATTCACACACTGTCTATGATGCTACTCTCTGCTGAGTTTGCTCCTACTCTGTGGCCACATGTGTTCTCAGTCTCCTGGATTCTTGTCCTTCAAAACTCAAATCAGACCTCCAGTTCTATATCTACACTCACTTCCCAGGTAATCTCACTCCTGGGCTAAGTTGACAAGGTGCAAATATAAATTACAGCCTGAGTCTCTCCCTGAACTCTAGACTCATATAACAAATAGCTAACTGGATGCGATGGGCATCTCAAAAGTAACCGAAACTGAATTCCAAATCTCCTCTCCCCTCAAATATGTTCACAGGAACCTTTCCCATCCCTGCAAATGGCAACATCATTATTCCAGGTGCTCAGAGTAAAACAAAACAAAACAAAACAAAACAAAACCTCTTCCCTCTACTCCACCTCTAATCCATCAGCAAATGATGCTGGTTCAATGCTCAAAGTGGAAGAACTTCCTACCACTGCCACCCCTACAACCCCAGCCCAAGCTTCCATTTATTACAATAGCCTCTTCACTAGTGTCCCTGCATCTGCCCTTGACACCTACAGTCTATTCTTAACCCACCAACCAGAGTGACGCTATTAAAAGAAAATCCAGATCATGCCATACCTCTGCTCAAGCCTCTGCGACTACCCATCGCATCCAGAGTAAAGACAAAATCCCAAAACCCTTTATATCATTTATTTCTAGTTCCTCTCTGACTCCATCAGGCCTGTGCCCCCTGCTCCCTGCAGTTCACAAAGGGGTGATGTTTCTGTAAAAGAGGTAGCTTGCCTTGCGCCTCAAGGATATTGCCCTTGCTGTTCCCTCTGCCAGGAATCCCTTCGTAAGGGCATGTCATTGTCTTCCCTACCTCAGACCTCTGCTCAGGAGTCAACATTGCAAGGCTTTCCCAAACCAACCTCTTAGAAATGAAATGCCTCACACTACACACTTTCTACCCACTCTGTTGCTTTACTTTATTCTATAGTTTATTGCAATATGACAACCTCAACCCCCAACACACACACACACACACACACACACACACACACGTTTCTTGCATTCATTTGTTTGCTATCTGTCTCTCTTTCCGAGAACCTAAGCTCTGTGAATGCACAGAGCTCTATACTGAGCATCTCATACAGGGCCTGACCCATATCAGGCCCTCAAGAAATACTTAAAAACAAACAAACTTGTAGGTCGATTTCTGTATAGGAATTATTTAGGCCTTGGTTGCCTTTTTCTTGGTCACCTACTTTCAATCAACAACAAAATTCCAATAAACACACAATCTTCTTATTTCATTATTAGATACACTTCAGCATTTAATTTGCCAGGCTTAATCTAAATTAAAAAGGAACAAGGAATACACCAGTGACTACTTAGAAGAGATGCAGCTATAAATCTTTTGATCCCAGTACTAATCTAGGGAATATCAGTTCTTATAGGCAAACTGCCAGTGATAAGAATTTTACAATGCCCCTCACAGTAAATGCAGGCAAGATTTTTGTTTTGCTCCATGAAGCCACAGTTTAGCTTTCAATTAATGAATGAACTACATAAATATTAGTACTGCTGTGAATAAAGATAATTAATGGAAATATTTTGTAAAGCAAAGTATGGCTATAGCCCCTTCCCCTGAAAATTGCTTGAAAGTATACAGAGAAATCAGAAGGATTTGCAAACACCAAACTTGTGCTTAAATCTTCCAAATGTCGAGGCCATTACTGCTGAGAGAACCAGTCCCATAGTTAGACATTATTGTAATAAATCTTTCTAGTTTAACCCAGCTTCTCCACCTATGAAGAAAACACACACACACACGCACACTAACACACACACATGAAATTCCACAGATCTCTGTATGTTTAGACCTATAGAAATATGCTTTCAACATGTTGGAGGATGAGGGAAGAGGTATAGAAAGGGAATTTAAAAGAGCTGAAAGTAAAACGTTGGTATAAAGAATAACTGATTGCTAACATTGTATTCAGAAGGGCTACAGAGTTCAAAGAATATATGACATAAAGAATGTGCCACAAATGCCAGCCTCATTCTCATTTCCATCTTATTCTTGAATCAATACATTTTTGATCACCATTCCGGTCCTTCACCCCTGACATCCTAAAAACTAGAATGCTTAAAATGTCACTGCTATTCAAAATCCGAAGATGTGCACTATTAGGCCTTCATGGGAACAAGTCTCTACTAGCAACACTTTGCCACATTCTAGGATGAAATGATGTGTATTAGGAAAAAAAATTTTTTAAAAATATCAAAAATAGGCCCAGACATGAAGACATATTTTCAAAGCATACTAAGTGGTTGTTCCATCTATCTTTCATTATTAAATTCAGTTCCAGAATTTAAGAAGGGGGAGGAGCAATGCTGATTGTTACCTATGACATTCTTTCTGGGTATTCTAAAGGTCTGCATTTTTTTTAGTCCTCACAATAACTCTAAAACAGGGGTGGGCAAACTTTTTGACTTGAGGGCCACAATGGGTTCTTAAACTGGACCGGAGGGCCGGAACAAAAGCATGGATGGAGTGTTTGTGTGAACTAATATAAATTCAAAGTAAACATCATTACATAAAAGGGTATGGTCTTTTTTTTTTTTTTTTTAGTTTTATTCATTTCAAAAGTTTGCCCACGGCTGCTCTAAAAGGTAATCTTGCCCAAAGTCAACCGAGTTAGTTAATACAGGTGATAAGCAGCTGATGTGACTGGCTCAGGTAGGGCACACAGTGACAGCAAGTCAGGAGTCTATCCCATCATCGCATTGAAAGCTGAGGCTCAGTGCCATCCTATCAGGAGTGGAGCACTCCTGGCTTACTCCTGTCTCTGCGCCCCTCCCTTCACTCAAAGATCTGGGCCTTGAGTTCTTGCCTCAGCAATCACTACCTCAATCTACCCACCTCTGAAGGTGGAGGCAGGGCAAGAAGTGATATTGGAAAGTGATAGCTTGTCCATTGGTGACTGCTCAGACTCTGAGGATCATCAGGGTCCAAATGATGTGACATTAAATGGGAGAAATGGTATGAAAACAAAAAGGTGTAAACCTACTCCTGTCTCAAAATACTGCTCTACTTCTATTCTATTTCTATACAATGCCACTTAACCAACAGTACTAAAAAGTATCTTGATATAAGAGATAAGATGTTTTAATAGAAAAATATTAAAAGCTAAAACAATAGCTGGCATGTTACTTTCAACACCTGTGCCCTCTCCACGAAATCAAGATCTCAGTGCTGGGAGGGCAGGTGAGGCTCTCCTTGGGCACTCTCCACCCTAGGGGCCATGGCAGCTCCTCCACCTGCAACATCTATATTTCTTGTAGCTTTCTTTATTTGTTTTATGTGACAATCTGATTTTTACTTCAATCCTGTTATAAATAACTAGAGGCCCAGCGCACAAAATCATGTGCGGGTAGGGTCCCTAGGCCTAGCCTGCGATCAGGGCCATCTTCTGCCCACTCGCCAATCCCCAGTCCCACCCCACGGCCACCCACCCTGGTTACCGTGGTTCCCCATTCGCCATCCAGTGATCAGAGCCTGCAGGCCGGTGGGGGGTGCGGATCAAGCGGTCGGCCATTCAGCCTGCTCGCCAGTCCCCAGTCCCACCCTGCCACCACCCACCCTGGTTCCCCATTCACCATCTGGCGATCTATCTGAGCCTGCAGTCCAGGAGAAGGGACCAAGAGGTCTGCCTTCTACCTGCTCGCCAGTCCCCAGTCCCGCCCCACTGCCACCCACCCCGGTTCCCCATGGTTCCTGGTTGGCTATGCAGCAATCAGAGGAGTGGAGGGAGGGACCAAGAGGTGGTCAATGCACCTCATGGCAACTGGTCAATCGGTCATCCCGGTCATTAAGCCATTATGGTCACTGGCCTTTTATTGTATAGGATTTTTTATAGTAAAATTCCCCTGTTCAAACGGTTTCTGTCTCCTGAGTGGATGCTGACTGATACACACAGTGAACTGAATTTGGGAAACAGTAAACAATAAGCACACACACACACACACACACACACAGAGGCATATTTTCACTGGAGGATTTCTCAGAGGCTCTCAGGGGTAT
Organism: Myotis yumanensis; assembly: GCF_028538775.1. Taxonomy (NCBI): domain Eukaryota; kingdom Metazoa; phylum Chordata; class Mammalia; order Chiroptera; family Vespertilionidae; genus Myotis; species Myotis yumanensis. The sequence goes on along the minus strand of NW_027223752.1, from coordinate 228,429,961 downwards.
TAATAGGTACTACATTTTAAAACAATGACAAATTATATAGAGAATTTCACAAACTTGTAAATGATAAAGAAATTCCTCCCCATCATACAGGCATGACACAAGATTAGTGCTCTGTGGGGCATCTATGGGGACAACTATTTTAATTCATAATACAGCTGAATTCTTTTTGGTACGAATGTGAAACCAATGCATGTGCATGGGGAATACCAGTACAATCTCTGCAGATCAGTAATTTTTCCTTTTTATCATTTTAATAAAAGGAGCTATGGGACCATGTTTCCAACATTTTCCTGTCCTTAAGTTTGACACCCACTATGAGCAGCCATGGTTTTCAATGCCAGGGACAGCAGAAATCCTCACTTGAGAGGTGAGAGAACAACTCTCTTAGGAGCTGTGGTAGTACCTTGAGAGAAGGAGGAAGATGGAAAAGTGTCCCTCCCTAAAAGAGATTCTCTTTCATACTCTCCATTGGAAAGTTCCCAATCCAGAACATTTGGGCGCTCCCATCAATGTGTACAACATGCATGGAAAGTTGCAGACATACGCAGATGTTTGACTCTGCAGGTTAAGACGGTGTCATCTGAGAAAAGACCTGGCAGGGGCCTCTGCTTTTAGAAATATATGACTTAAGTCATAAGTGTCAGACACTATCAGAGTCTGGGGCTGTGACACGCTGCAGGACAGAGCGCTGGTGGAAGCTATTATTACCTTTTATGAACATTCACCGAAATATTGTCAAGGAAATGTAATTACCAGTGGGGAGGTTCATTTATCCACATTATTCCTGGCTACCAAAGAAACCTGACATGTAAACAATTTAGATAAGGACTCTAATAATCTCGCCATGCCAAGTACCTGCAATTTGTCATGTGGCACACCCTTATCCTTACCTGGAGCAGTGGGTTGTCCTTGTGCTATTTCAGCTGACTGCACATTGAGAAGACAACTTTAAGTCAGCGTCAAGACACTGAGTTAATCACGCTAAAAAACAATGAAACAGAACAACAGAAACCAATGAGATTTTCACCTACTGGTTCAAGGTAGAATGCAGCGGCATTCCTATAAAAAGATCCAACCTAACTCATTAAAATGAACAACAGAGAAGATAGATAGGGAGTTTCAGAAAATAGTCTTGGATCTACTTTACCTAGTATTCGAGGTAGAAGTAAAACAGTCAAATCTTAAATGCTTTGATATGACTCAGAGTGCGTTAGATAAAAGCGACATGAATAAAGCATAAAGTACCATTGCTGTCTTGAACAGCAGTGCATTTGGGAGATGAAAAAAAATTCAAGTGGGTATATTTAGATGACTTCCATAATAAAATGTAATGATAAAACTCCAAAAGAACAACAGAATTTTCTAATCTAAAATCTAGGCCTTGAATATAATTTACCTGGAAATATTTTCTAGAGAACCTGGCTGACACTCAAGGAGCACAGCTAGGCTCTGGGATATTTTTTAAAAAACGGCTGAGTATTTGCAGATAGGGAGAGTTTAACATAAGAGCAATTGTGTGGAGTGGGCCTTTCTTAATGAAATGGAAGGACTAGGTCCCTCAGAATAAAGATCAGTGGAAAGAAAAACCACTAATTTGCTAATATTAGGTCACTTTTTTAATGAGACGAGTTCAGTTTTTTTTAATAGATTTTTATTGAGTTCAGAGAGGAAGGGAGAGAGAGAGATAGAAACATCAATGATGAGAATCACTGATCAGCTACTTCCTACACACCCCACAACCAGGGCATATGGCCTGACCAGGAATCAAACTATGACCTCCTGGTTCATAGCTTGATGCTCAACCACTGAGCCACACTGGCCAGCCTTCCTAGGTTATTTTTTCAGCCAGTATCTGCTGACTCTCTTTGTGTCCCAAGCACTATGATGAGCACTGAAGCCCTCAGGAGTAAGACAGGGCCCTTTTCCTGAAGAGTTCATTGTCCAGTAGACAAGATCAATGAGTAAATGAATATTTAAAATAATGTTGATAAAAGCAATCACAGGAACAGGTACAGAGTGTTGTGGGAGTACAGAGGAAAAGAAGACATGGTGATGTGTGGAGACAGCCTGTGGGAGCCTTTGAAAACTAAATTCCCATGAGTTTTGGAAGCCAGTCACTGAATATAGTCATTTTTAAAAAATAAATGAGGCAAAGTTTCAATTAAACAGGTTAGATTTAAAACAAAGGTTACAAATGCTTGAAACTCCATCACTTCCTAATTATTGTATTCTATTTTACTATTACGTATGCACTTGAGGTTATTGAGTTCTGTTGTACATGTATGGTGAACATGTCACGTAAGGGTGTGCCATTGTGTGTCTATTACTGACTTTGGTGGCATCACATTGGTAGCTGAACTGGCATGGTGAGGGAATTTACACCTGAGTATTCAACAAGTGGTACCAAAGAGTTATTGTTTTGTCTTTTTTTGTTTTTTTTCACACAGCCAGTTTTTAAACATATATCAGCACACAACTGAGAACACCTAACCAAGGAGAGCTTCCTGGAAGAAGAGAAAATAGGGTTAAGTAAAAATTATTGACAAAGAATGAGAACTGGCCTTCATAAGTACAAGTCTAGGTTACAAATATCTTTGAAAGTGTCCTAACTTCTCTCATTCAGTCTCCTTCACACTCAATTGTTTGCTATCATAGTGATCAGAGCTGTTCACCAGTATTCTCAGTTTCACCTTCGGAGCCCACAGGACTGCATTTTGCAGCTCCCTTGGAGTTGAGGCCAAATGTCTTGACGTTGCCGATGCGATGCTGCAGAAATGAAATGGGCCATTTCCTGGCTGATGCTTTGAGAGACAGAGTGTGAATTACCCTGTACATTTAACCCCACTGTGGTGACTGGGGAAACAGTCAACCTAAGTCCCTAAATGACTATGATGAGCAAAAACTGTTCTCTTAAGTTCTTACTTTGGGAGGGTTATACATATTGAGCGAGAAATAAGCCACTGATATTTGGGGGTCATTCATTATTTCAGCATGACCCAAACCATCCTGACTCATCCATTTGCCAAGTATTACAGATTCTTAAAATGGGTTTTGTCTCAGTTCACACCGCTATGGACCTCTCACCTGAACTGCTCCGATAGCCACTAATTCCCCTTCCTGCTGACAGTCTCACACCCTTCAGTTGGTCCTGTACAGGGTAGAGAGAGTTAGGTGCCTCAAAACCTCTTCTATTTAAACACCTTAAATTATTCTCATTATCTGCAAGGTAAATCTAAGTAATTTAAAATGGTACATTCATTCAATGTTAGGACCTGGATCCTGGATCCTAACATTCATGTTTTAATCACACAGAATAGTGAGTTTCCCAAACACGTTTCCTGACATCAGTATACTCAAACCTTGGGCCTTTATGTTCTCATCCCAATTCCTCCTCAAGCTCATAGATCAAGCACCAGTTGTTATGCCTCAAGAAGAATTGGTGCCTTCTTCCCTCTTCTGTATTTTTCAAAGGCAGGTTGCTCACCTTTCGATGAGAGTAACGATCCCATGACCTACACACAATCCTGTGTACTTCTCTATCTAGACTTCGCTTTCTGGGATCTATTTTTGAATCCACGGGGCTTGACACATAGTACAGCTCATTAAAAGCCTGCACTAAAAATATCTGAGGAGTAATCTGTGCTTTACAAAACACCTTAGAGCAGAACTTCCCCTCTGGTTTTATTGATGCTGGTTTTAATTAACTTTGTATCTCTGAACTCTGCCAGAGATTAAAAAAAAGCTTTAAGCATTCACTCCAATCCCTTTATCTGAGGGACAGAAATCAAGGTCCATAGATGTTTGATTTTTTGCCTCTTTAACAACTGAGTCAGATAAAACCCCAGATCCCTTTACCCCCAGGCACTGCAATTTACCTATCTTGAATGCTGTATTATAGTTATAAGGTTATCCTAGTGCTGTGGTCGGCAAACTGAGGCTCGCGAGCCACATGCGGCTCTTTTGCCCCTTGAGTGTGGCTCTTCCTAAGCCTTAGGAGTACCCTAATTAAGTTAATAACAATGTACCTACCTATATAGTTTAAGTTTAAAAAATTTGGCTCTCAAAAGAAATTTCAATCATTGTACTATTGATATTTGGCTCTGTTGACTAATGAGTTTGCTGACCACTGTCCTAGTGTATACTCATCAAAAGTTCACATTTTCATCATTCACTCCAAACTATGCTCAAGAAAAATAGTTCTTCTTTCTCTAGTATTTTTCAATTTATTTCAGAAGCTATGTTTAAATACATTGATTTTAACTTTCACATACTCTTTTAATTTTCTTGATTCACTAAAATAGTTCCTTAAGTGGTGACCCAATGAAAAGGTAAAACAATTGAAGGTAAAATTTTAAAATTTCTGAACTGGAAGTGACCAGAAAATCTAATTTAGTGCAAATTTTAATTTGATAGAGTTTTAAAATAAGATCTAAAAATGTAACATGATTTAATCAAGATTACATAGCTACATGGTAGCCAACGTCAGAATACACTCAGAATTCTCAATTCCCAGACTAGGGTTCTTTTCACAAATTACAGGTTTTTGTTTTGCCATTTATCTTGGCCATTGTTGCCTTCCAATTCAGGTTCCCAATTTCTGTAGCTTAAGTTAAATAATACAATGGACATAAGTGAAGTTTCTCATATACTTTTTATGGAAATACACATAAAAAGGAAGAAAAAAAAGGAAAAATACTGTATAAACTCTAAATACTGAAGTTAATGAAAGGTAAGAAATCAGGTTTAAAAGTCAAATCATACATATGTATTAATATTTTGGAAGGCATATGTGTTTTAATAAAAGGCAATTAAGAAATATAAAAAGAAGAGAGGGGAAAACACATGCTACATGAAATCTGTGCTTTTATTTCTCCTTCTTTAGCCTACTTGTAGGAATTTAAAAGAAATCCTCACACTATTTAGATCATTAAAGGTGATCAATTCAGAGGAAATATGAGAGACAAAGGAATTTAAGCAATCTACGCGAAATGGGTCTACCTAATCATCCACTCCAGGCAATTAGGGAAGGAATTGGAGGATAATTTTACACTTAGTTCCATAATAGAAATAAATGAAAAACTCCTGATTTAATAATTTTAGTCAAACCCAAACAAATCTGTCTTAAAGAATCCCTCAAACAAAATCTTTTAATTGCTGAAAAGCACACTGTATGGGTTTAGTAGCCTTTCTGTGAATTGGTGCTATATTAATATGTGAGCAATTGAGAATGTATTTGTCCTGATGTCCACAGTATCTCTGAACAAAATAAGGTAAGCGTCCTATATAAAAAACAGGTAATATGCAAATTAATCCTCACGCCCTCAAAAAATGGCTGCCTATGACCAGGCCAGCAGGGGAGTTAGTGAGGGACAACCAAATGACTGAAAAAGCAGGATGCATGGGGCAACCAGGCCGGGAGCGGGGTTAGTGAGGGACGACCACAAACAACTGAACAAGCAGGCTGCGTGGGGCAACCAGGTCAGCAGGGGTCTTGGTGAGGGATGACCAAACTGAACAGTGTGGGGCAACCAGACCAGCGGGGGGGCTGTGAGGGGAGACCAGGTCAACGGGGGGGCAGTAAGGGGTGACTAGGCCAGTGGAAGGGGGGGGAGTTAGGAGCGACCAGGTTGGCAGGGAGGGAGCAGTTGGGAACAACCTGGCTGGCAGCAGGGGGCAGTTAGAGACAACCAGGATGGCAGAGGGGGCAGTTAGGGGTGATCAGGCCAACATGCAGTGGCAGTGAGAGGCGATCAGGCCAGCGGGGCGGGGGGCAGTTAAGGGCAACCAGGCAGGCAGGCAGGTGAGCAATTAGGAGCCAGCAGTTCAGGATTGTGAGAGGGATGTCTGACTGTAGGCTTAGGCCCTATCCCCGGGACCAGGCCTAAACCGGCAGTCGGACATCGCCCAAGGGGTCTCAGATTGGAGAGAGCGCAGGCTGGGCTGAGGGGACCCCCCATGCATGAATTTTGTGTTCTGGGCCTCTAGTTTACTATAATACCTCTAAAATTTATTTCTCTAACTCCACCCCTTCTTTTTTCAATTATGTTTTTGTAGATACTCTTTATTATATCAAGAAAATGCTCTTCTGTTTTGACTTTGTTACATTTTTTTAAAAATTCTTATTTTATTGGGGTAAGAAGACAACCTGAGATCTTCCTTCTTAACATATTTTATGTGTAAAATTTAGAATCATTAACTATAGGCACAATGGTGTACAGTAGATGTCTAGAACTTCATCTTGTGTAACTGAAAATTTAGACCCACTGATTATACCCATTTTCCTCCCCTGTTTCTCTGAGCTTGACTATTGTAATAGCTTATGTAAGTGGAATCATGAGGTGACCGGCTTCTTTCACTCAGTGCAGTTATGTCCCCCTGCTTCATCCATGTTGTCACATCTTGCAATATTTGATTATTTTTTAAATAAATGAATAATATTGTATTACAAGTATAAATCACACTTTATCATTCATTTATTAATGGACATTTAGGTGGTTTTACATCTTGGCTGTTATAAATAGAGCTTCAATTAACCTGGGAGTGGTATTATCTCTGCAAAGCAAAACAAAACAAACAACAGATTGAAAAGGCAACCTAAGAAGTGGGAAAATATTTGCAAACCATATGTCTGATAAGGGGTAAATTTCTAAAATATATAAGGGTCTCCTGTAACTCAACAGCAAAAAAAACAACTAATAATCCAAGTTAAAAAAAAAATAAAAAAACTAAAGACTTGAATGCACATTTCTTCAAAGAAGACATACAAATAATCAACAAGTGTATAAAAAGATACTTGATGTCACTAAGGAGATATTACCTCACATCTAGTAGGATGTCTATTAGCAAAAAATAAAAGACAATGAAACCCTTGTCCTTTTATTCTTTACTAGTGTCCTAGTGCACAGATTTGTGAACATTGAAAAGAAATTAATTAGAAGAAATATTTTAATATCACTATTCACTCTTTCTCTATAATAGAAGTGTCAACCAAATTTACAATCAACAATGACAGATCAAAATACACGTGTGCAATTGGCGCCAGCAAGAGCTTTATATGTATCACACATTCGGTAGTCAACTTAGCCTTTTATATATATAGAATAGACTTGCTGAATTAGACCTGCTTTCTGATTTACCTGCCCAGTGCAGCACCCCAACTTCTCTTTCAGGTATTTGTCAGCAGCACAGCAGTAAATATCAACATGAAGCAGATTATTATTTTAGATCACACAGGGAGAACAAAGGGTAAAATATTTAACTGCAGCAGTGTTTGACTATATTCTGCACAGTGAGAAAACCTAAAGTCATTTTCAAGTTCCATCATTTCTTAATTCTTTTTAGTCTGGTCAAGTTTCTAAATTTTCTAAATCTCCATTTTCCGGCTAATGAAAAGAAAATAGAATTCTACCAAGTCCCCTATCTACCTATCCAGGACTTCTGTAAGGATCAAATGATCAAATGAGATGAGGCACGTGAAAATGCATCACAAACATTTGGTTAAATTGTAAAGTGTTTGCACCTGGCTATAAAGCAAGTCGGTTTCCTGGGCTGAAGAAACTCCAAGAAGGCTAGTCACTAGGGAGAGGAAGCGGGGCGTTGCTACATGACATCATTACCCGGCACCCACAGAGACTATTTCTGGTCTGGGCTGGGCTGTGGGATGCATTTTGCACCACGGCAGCATTGGCTGTGATTTGGTGGGGTGTCACTCTGGGGTGGTGGTGGGACCTGTACCTCACTTGGAGGAAGCTCAGTGTTGGTTTGTTGGCGCCAAGTCCCTGGTGCCATTTATTTTTAAATGGCCAGTGCGCGTCATGGCAGTTGCACTGAGCATCAGCCCCTTGGTGGTCATTGCGCATCATAGCTACCGGTCAGACGGTCACATGGACACTTAGCCTTTTATATATAGAGACTAGAGACCCAATGCAAGGAATTCATACAAGAGTAGGCCTTCCTTCCCCCAGCTGCTGGCACCGGCTTCCCTCTGGCACCCGGGATCCGGGCTTGCTTCCCTCCAGCGGCCCACAGCCACCCAGGACCCGAGCTGGCTTCCCTCTGGCCCCGGCTTTGTCCAGAAGGATGTCTGGAAGGATGTCCAGTCTAATTAGCATATACCCTTTTATTATTACAGATGGAAAGTTAAAGCCAATATACCTGTCATGACACTTCCCTAAATATCTAGGCTCCTCATTTAGTCTGGTGATTCTCCCTGTCCTCCTCTCTTCCTGCTCAATTTCCACAAAGTTTTAATTCATTCTAAAATTTAAAATATATATCATAATAAAAAATTTATGTATCTTCCTTTAAAATAAAATATAGCCCTGACCGGTTTGGCTCAGTGGATGGAGCGTCGGCCTGCAGACTCAAGAGTCCCGGGTTCGATTCCAGTCAAGGGCATGTACCTTGGTTGCGGGCACAGCCCCATTGGGGAGTGTGCAGGAGGCAGCTGATCGATGTTTCTCTCTCATTGATATTTCTGACTCTCTATCCCTCTCCCTTCCTCTCTGTAAAAAAATCAATAAAATATATTTAAAAAATAAAATAGAATAAAATATAAACTAGAAGTGATATTTAAGGTTTAAAAATTGAATTGATGTTTCAAAAAGAGCAATTTTTCAAGCTTTCAGCTCTGAGATTGCTTCCTCTCTATTTTTTTTCAAAGCAATTTAGGCAGAATTATTTACAGAATAGTTGCAAAATGACTGGTTTTCAAACAAGTACCAAGAACTTTCATATGGAAAATGTGCTTGCCAAAGACATATGTGACAGCTTATAATTGTTTCAAATGAGTTTCTATGTAATAAAAGAACTACTGTTTTCATAGAAGCAAATGAATTACATCTGCATAGAAAATCCCCAACACTACTCATATCATTATGGTCTTGGGGGAAAATTACACTTGTTAAAATACAGTTGTGTTCAAAATGTTTTCCTGGGTGCTGTGAATAGTTCCTTTGAAGTCGGCCCTTAACTTCAAAACCAATTTTCTGATTCTCCCATTAAAATCTAACTAACATTACAACAAAGAAGAAAAAAATGAATACAAATGCTCAAATAAAAGTATCCAATGTTTGATTCATAGAATAACAAAAAATGGTATCTACAAGAAAGCAAACATTTGATTTAATTTGCTTTATATTTCTTCAATCATTAATACAAACGGTTTTAATCTCTGCATGTGGGTTTAGTCAAAAATATTTCAAAAATATGGATGACACTTAAAAAGCACAAAACACCAATCAGAAAAAAATATGTGCACCCCTATGTTCATAGCAGAGTTATTTATAATAGCTAAGGTTTGGAAATAGCCGAAGTGCCCATCAGTAGATGAATGGATAAAAAAGCTGTGGAACATTTACACTATGGAATACTATGCAGCTGTAAAAAGGAGGGCTCTCTTACCCTTTGAGACAGCACAGATGGACCTGAAAAATATTATGCTAAGTGAAATAAGCCAATCTGAGAAAGACAAATATCACATGTTCTCACTTATTTGTGGGATCTAATGAACAAAATGAAATGACCAACAAAATAAAACCGGAAACATGGAGACATGGAACAGACTGACATACCTCGATGTGGGGTTGGGGGAATGAGAAGAGATAAGCCAAAGCATACAGAGTGATGCTTTTCAATATTTACATGTATACAATAAGCCAGTATATAAATTCACTATATTCTATAGAAGACAAGACTGAGCTACTTGAAGTAAAGCAGTAGTTTAATAAACCTACAATTCTTCCTTCTTTCCTCCTTCCTTCCTTCCCTATCATCTTCCCTCATTCTATTTTTTTTTTCCTTTTTTCCTTTTTGTTTCTACAAAACATTATTACTATATCACATCTGCTGGAAACTGGTAATTTTGAAAGATCCAAAGGTCAATAATTACAAGACCCTACCTGCATGGAGCTTTAATTGTACTTAACGTAAGTGCTGGAAGATAAAAATCATAGGATATTAAATCAGATGGGCCTTGCTCAGCTGGTGTTGCTCAGTCTGAGCGTCCAGCTATGAACCAGGAGGTCATGGTGATAATGATTCGATTCCTGGTCAAGGGCACATACCTTGGTGGCGGGCGTGATTCCCATTGGGGGACATGCAGGAGACAGCTGATCAATTATTCTCTCTCATCATCGATGTCTCTATCTCTCTCTCCCCCTGCCTTCCTCTCTGAAATCAATATTTTTGTTGAATCAGATGGGCCTTTATTCTAATCATAATGACATCACTTATGTACCTTTGGGAAATTATTTTACTTTGTGTGCTTCCATTTTCTCAAAAGGAAAATGCCAATAATATTAATCTCGTATTTTACTTCCGGGATTAAGTTAAGTAATGAAGGAAAAGAGGTGAGTGTAGAATCTGACATATAGTGAATGTGCAATAAATGCTACATATCCACTCTACGCACACACATTCAAATAGCAATTTACTGTTCAATCTGAGCTTCCCTGTTGCAGGTTTGCAGATAGTCAAGAAAAGAACATATGTACGATTTTACATTGCTCTAAAATAAATATTTTACCCAGAAGAAGTGCTTTATAAACACTGATTGAATAATAGGTTACCTATCATCAGAAAGACAGAGAGAAAAATTTGAGAGGCAATAACACAGAGAGACAGTGTAGAAAAACAAATAAGCCCCAGGCTGTCAATATAGCAGGTTACACGGTACATCCTTTCTTGTTCACACAAGTGGCATCAGTTTGTAACTCTGAGATAACACTTCCGATCCCAGCTTTACTTTCTCCACTTTTATCTAGGAGGTGCGATATTCACTGGAAAAGCAGCTGGGACAAGTAGTCCTCCAACCAAGGTGGGCACTATCCTATGTTCCCATGAAAGAAGTTGCTACATGGAAAGACAGGGGAGCAGCCGAGGGAAGCAGGACAGCTGGATGCTCACAATGTTATCCTACATAATGAAAGCCTAATATGCAAGTTGTCCCCTCCACCGGGAGTTCTGCCAGGAGTTTGGCCACTTGCTATGACGTGCACTGACCACCAGGGGGCAGCGTGGAACAGGGCAGGGGCTGGCAACGCAGCACTGGCAGCAGGCGGCAGTGGAGGCGCTTCAGGCCCCAATGGGCCCGGGGCAGAATGGTGGAGCAGGTGAGTGGGCAGTGACAGGCCAAGGCGGCGCGAGCCACTGGTTGCCAGTGGGGCCTGATCACCCCACTGATCCAACTGCACCGCCACTAGGCTCCCAGGTGCTGAGGGAGCAGGGCAGGGGCTGGATGTCCGGCTGATTTGATCACAGGGTGACCAACCACTGCGACGGCAGCGCACAGGGCTGCCAACCGGCTCCCTCAGTGCCTGGGAGCCTGGTAGGGTGATCAGCGTGTCAATTGGGCCCTTGCAGGCAGGGACCAGCCAATGTGATGGGGGATGGGGCTGAGGGAGAAGGGGCAAATAGCAATATTAAAATATTTCTTCTAATTATTTTCCTTTCAATGTGCATGAATCCGTGCACCGGGCCACTAGTATGGAAGATAAAACTCAATTAAAAAAGTGAGGCATATATGTTCTTCACCTCTTCAGAGAAGGCCACTCAAATCTTTACAGTAATTTTGCAGGTGATATTTTTTACTATTGAGCATTTACATAAGAGACATTGCAGCATAGTGAGATAATTGTATCTTGCAAGTAAAAACAGTTTTATATTTTGAAATGAATGACAAATGGTGTCTGCTAGGGATAACCACTTTAATGGACCTGAGAGCAAAGCTAAACAAAGTAAACATAGAGCTATAGAAAGAGATTTCAAAATAAGTTCTAGAAAGATCTTCAAAGAAAAAAAAATTTAGGAACTTTGGATAACATGGTCCTTAAAAGAAGACTTTAAATTATTTCTTAGCAAAGAGATCACAAGTGAAAATAAAGAAAAACAGAGGAGGGGAGTTCCTTTCATCTTGTAAGACCACATGTCCTTCAATTCAAATAAGAGCCCAGTAGAATTTCAAAGACATTTAAGAGACTTCAGGGAGCCCCAGCTATCGTCTACCTTCAGGTTTTTTGTATTTATAACTGTTGATATTAATAAAGTTGAATATTTTTAAATGAGTCTATTGTTCCATTTTGACAATGTGTATTTTAAAAATGAAGTAACAGCCACAGAAAATAACTTAAATGGGTCACTGCAAATAAAGATGACTGGATATTGATCGGGGCATAACATTCTTAAAGAAAACTTTGCTCTGTAAGTTTGAAGTTCACTTACTTTTGCAAGTCTGCATTTTTTTTTCAAACATGGAGAACAGTTTATTATACAGGTCAACATCAAACCACGGAAAAACTAATAAAAAATAGAACTGACAATGTGTCAAATCTCTTAAGGGAAAAGGAGTTTCTAAGCTTTGAAGTGCTGGGGAAAAAAAGCACAAAGGCAAAGATGAATAGCTGGAAAAATAGTATATATACATACACATAAGCTAAAAAATTAAGAAAATACAAAAAAGGCTAGTAATCATGTTGCAACAAAGCACAAAGGAAACTGTGTTTAACATTCCCCGTGTTTGTACAAATTACTAAGACAAGCTTTAAGACCTTAATAAATAAATTGGTAAGGAATATTGCAATATTTTGCTAGAACTACCATAACAAAATACCACTGACTGCTGCCTCACAGTTCTCTTCCGGTTCCTTACCGTTCTGAAAGCTAGAAGTCCAAGATCAAGGTGGTGTCAGGTTCGTGTTTTTCTGAGGCCTCTCTCCTTTGCTTGCTGATGGCCACTGTCTCAGTGTGTCCTCACATGGTTGTCTCTAGGTCTGTGTGCTGTCTGTGTCCTAATCTTCTCTTCTTATAAATTGTACTGGATTAGGGCCTATCCATAGGAGCTCATTTTACCTTTTTATCTTCTTTAAGGCTCTATCATCAAATACAGTCACATTCTGAAGTACTGGGGCTTAGGACATATGAATTCTGGCAGAACACAAGTCAGCCCATAATAGACATAAACAATTTAAAATCAAATTGCCTTCAAATACATAAAAATGTCACCAGTCTGTTGTGTCTCATGATTGAGCCTCCACCCATGAACCAGAAGGTCAAGGTTCGATTCCTGGTCAGGGCACGTGCCCAAGCTGCAGGGTCAATTCTCTCTTATCATTGATATTTCTGCCTCTCCCTCTCCCTTCCTCTCTCTGAAATCAATTAAAAAAAGGAGAATGAATCTCATTTGAAAAAACACATAAAAATGTTATCTTTGTATTTAAGTAAAATGATGATAATGAAAAGTATTGACCGATTAATGATTGAAAAAAGATTTTAATGCTGTTAGCATTTTCATGCTAGCTAAGATTCGGTTTGATGAGTAAACTAAATTCTATCAACAGAAATATAAACTGGCAAGCCATTCTGGAAAGCAAAGTAGCAATGCCAATCAGCACTATAAAAAATATCAAACTCTCAATATAGAGCAATATAATCTTTTTAAAAAGATAATAAGAACATATCTAGACATAAGGATATTTGCTTCTGGGGAGAGATATTTGCTAAAATAGTATGCATCTAAGTTTTATTTATAATAACAAATATATTTGAAACAATTGAAATGCCCCAATGGGAAAACTCTACTGCAAACTCTACCTTTGAGGCGCTGTTATGTAGTCACCAAAATATTTGTAAAGATGAAAAACAAAATATCTATAATTTCATTTTTTTAAATGAAGCAGGATGCAAAGCTATATGTTAAAAAATAAATAGAATAAAAGAAAGCAGGAAATAAAGTTTCAATCATTACTTTAAGATAATAAAACTGAAGATTTGCTTGTTTCTGCTTTCTGGTATTACATATTTTCACTTATAAAAAGCAGAAGATATTAGTTTTACATTATATATACTAATTATATTAGTAATATATATTTACAAATATGTGTTATATAGAGAGTGGAGCAAAAGTAGTTTTTACAGATGTTTGTATAGATAATCATACAATAAATAATAAGTAATAATGCAAAAATAAAATGTTTTGCATATTCACAATTATAAACCTACCTTTGCTCCACCCTATATATATTAATTTTATATGAAATAATTATTTCAAGTTAAGTTAACTAGATTGAAACAGCAAGTATTGGTTTTATATTATATTTATATTGTAATTATGTTTGTAATATATAGGGTGTCCCCAAAAATATATACACACACTTTGAATAATTATACAGGCAGTGTTTATTAAAATATATTTCATTTTCAAAACTGAGCTATCAGCTGTTAAAGTTTCTATACATTTTTTGAGAAACCCCATATACACTAATATATATTATATTATTTTTTTATAAAACAATTATTTAACTTAAATAAAATTGGATTGAAGTTGCAAAGTTCAGTTTCAATTGTATTAAGCTTAGGTTAACGTGTCGGCTGCCTACTTAAATGCTTTGCTTTCATCCTACCCTAACCAACTATAATGTTGACATGAGTGATATCTTCAATCAAGACCCATTGCCAACCACACCTTCGTTCTGCCCCAGTCACTGCAGACAAAATAAAAATGAAAAGAGATCACTCTACGGGATTCCTATGATAAATATTTGAGAATCAGCAGTTGATCAGCTCACCTCCCAAGCAGCCCTGATGAAATCACTCCTTATTCAGCCTGTCCACCTAAGAATACTCATTGCATAGGCCTGAAGGCCAGAGCCATGCTTCACAGTCCTGGAGACAGCTCAACAGGAAACTCTAGGTGTCTCCTGTCTTTCTCCATGGTCATGAGGGAAATATACAGCAAGTTATCGCAAGTGCCAACATACGGGCACCGACTCTTAGGAACTGCAGGCTATAAAATCCCACAGCATCAGGACTGGTGAAATGGCATATCCCCTCTTTGATAAAATGCAGAGATTTGAAAATCACATGATCCTGGAGTTCATGAAGAGACTCCAATTGTAAATGCTGGGCAATCAATTGCCCATTAAAAACGTCAGGACTCAAAACACATTCATTAAATTGATAGCAATGCTAACCAGCATTCTACTTTTCCTGTTAGAGTAGAAATAAGAAACAAAATTGTAATCGGTTGAATTGTGTCTCCCCAAAATACATGAGAAAATGACCTTATTTGGAAATAGGGCCTTAGCAGATGTAATTAAGGCAAGGATGTGGGTAAGATCATCCCAGGTTAGAGTGAGTCCTAAATCCAATGGGAGTTCCTTAAAAGAGACAGGAAAGGACAGACAGACACGTAGGGAAGAAGCCATGTGAAGACAGAGGCGGAGATTAGAGTTATGTGACCACAAACCAAAGGAATACAGGGACCCCTAGAAGTAGGAAGAGACAAGAAAGGATTCTCCCCTAGAGCCTTCAGGAGCACCTGAGCCCTACAGTCACCGTGATTCTGAACTCCTGGCCCACAGAACTGAAAGGGAATACATTTATTAGTCACCTAGTTTGTAGTAATTTGTGACGAAAGCCCTGAAAAACTAATTCAGTATAGTTGTTTACAGAAAGAATAAGGCCATGTTTCACAAAAACTATTTCTTCAAATATTGGAGGTAGAATGGAAAGACAGAAAGATCTATGGTCAAAGGTTGCTGACTCCACTCTGTATCTTTTCCATTGGGAAATCCAACTGGCCTCTCAGAATATCCACACAACCATTTCTAGAAGACAATCCTGAGAATAATAGCAATCACACAAGATTATTGACAAGATTAAATGAGATGACATGTATAATAAGCATTTGATAAGCAGTAAAGTGGACAACATTATTATTTTTATTGTCAATGGTGCAGAATAAATGTCAACATTGCACGAGACATCTATTTCTGAAATATAAAAATTGAAAATATGATGAATCTCAAAGGGAAGGTGGAAAAGGGCAGGAAGAGATTAACTAAAGAACTTATGTGCATTGCCCATAGACACAGAAAACGGGGTGGTGAAGGCCTACGTTGGGGTGGGAACAGGATGGAGGTGGGAAATGGGAGGAAAAAAGGGAGAACATCTGTAATATTCTCAACAACAAAGATTTAAAAAAATATGAAAGAAATTGACACCAGTACATGTTTGGTGTTCCTTTTAGTTCTTTCTCTATTATAGAATGTTTTTGCCTGAAGGGGGGTTTATATCCTGAAGACTGACATTGGACCCTCATATGAATCATTTGTAACATAGACAGGTGAATTATTAGGGATGTCTCAGAAGGGGAGTAACCCGGGGCTCAGTTATTTTTAGAGTTGTACTGTCATTAATAATCATTTATTGTCTTTTCAGTCATCTGAAATGGGATAGGGAAATAAATAGCTGACCCTGACCGTGGTAAGCCAGTGTTGCTGATGGAAAAAATAAAAAGTTAGGGACAAAGAGGCTGCTGCTACTCCCCTGGGTTTATAGGTCCTTCTCCTTGTTTGAGAAGAGCAGCAGATGGATAGTATCAAAGGCATAAAAACTGATTGTAGCATTTCAGTAATAACCACAGTTCGATATTGCTTTTAGAAAAGTTTAGTAATGTAATAACTCTTAGAATTACTCAATTCTTAAAGTAGCAACTTAGGTGTACCATTCAGAAGATTAAATTTATAACTCTTGATTGTAAATCTCTTTATGCAATAAAAATGTTATCCAGGCAAATGATTTCAAACACAGTCTCTCAGAATTAATGACACCCAAGCATGTTTTTAAAATTAAATGGAAGATATGGTCAAGGCTCCTGGTCCTCCTGTTTTCATTCCTATCAGAGCAAAAAGCAAGACTCATTCCCAATGTGAAATTGATGGTAAACCTAATTGATGATGGGGAATCAATGGCATTCCTGTCAAAACAATCAGACAACAGATAATGTTTCCAAAGTCCAACTCCTCAAGAGACATTTTGTCAAGATGGGAGCATTAGCACTGGTCACCATTTCTGTCTTGCTGTGGAAGCACAGCTTGATGGCTGCCACTGCTCTCCAGTTCGAGCTTCAAATGAAGGACCAACATGACAAGTGCTAATTCCTCCCTGTCCTAACCTCACTGCCCTTTGCCCACTTCACACCACGCCCAGGCTTGCAAGCAGTAACTGTGATGCAAAAGAACTTGACCACCCACACAATTAGTTCATGCATCCCTACCCATCAGTTCAGACCTTCACCCGCTCTTGGATAGGTCATTGCAATATTCACCTAATGAGGGCTCTTCATCAGCTGACCTCTGTTGACCTCTTCATCTACACCTTTGAGTAGAGAGACTAGTGGAGCACACATGGCCTAGACCAGGGGTGGGCAAACTTTTTGACTCGCGGGCCACAATGGGTTCTTAAACTGGACCGGAGGGCCGGAACAAAAGCATGGATGGAGTGTTTGTGTGAAAGACCATAAAAGGGTACGGTCTTTTTTTTTTTTTTTTTTAGTTTTATTCATTTCAAACAGGCCGTAGTTTTCCCACAGCTGGCTAGATCCTACTACTCATCACTTCGCATTTCGGACTTACACTCTAAGTTTCCTGAGGCTGGGAGTACATCTTCTATTCTGATACCCACATCCAGCATAAAATCAGCACCAAGTCTCTGAAATAGTTTTTATAACTAATAAAATTAAAACCTGAGTTAATTTCCTATCCCATACCATTCAACAAATTGCTTACATTATCCATGCTTCATTGTTTATTGGTTGTAAAATTGTTGTTTCAAACAGAATTGTTTAAGCATTAAATTATGTACCGAATGTGAATACATTTCATAAACTCTAAAGTATCTTATAAGTAGAAGGATTAAGATAATTGTTTCGATTTAAAGAAATTCTATAGACTCACCATTGTACAACCAATTTATTGATAGTATATGGAAGTGAACACAGAAAACACCTCACAGGGTGTGCTTTATAGAATGTTGAGGCCTCATACATGTTCCAGTGCTACAAAATCCAATCTCACCAAGGAAACGAGGAGGAAAAGAAGCAGAAATGAAGATAAATTTTGTTAAAATGAAGGACTCTTTTCAGAATTATTTCAGAGCCCAAGGATTTTCATCACCATGCTCATAGATACCTGTATTTCTGGTGCCCTAAGGTGTTCCTCCTTAGCTCTGGGTCTAAGAACTAAGCTGTGTTGGAATCTGTGCAGTGATTGAGCAAAACGATGGTTTACTATCAAGTAAGTGAGATGCTAGCATCCTATATAATAAAAGGCTAATATGCAAATTGTCCCCTCCACCAGGAGTTCGACCTGGAGTTCCAGCAGGGAGCGAGGTCGACCAGCCAACGGCCCATGGCCCCTCCCCCCTGGCCTACTCGGTCCAATTGGCCGTGATCAGGGCGGGCCGGCTGGATCCCACTAGTGCACAAATTCGTGCACTAGGCCTCTAATCCTTTGAGAAAAGAGGCTAATTATAAACACATTTTAAAAATAAATACTATTAACTATTCAGTATTTCCTAGGGCCATATATGAATTAAGCTATATGTGATACATTCATTCTCACCGATTCTTATATATCTGTGAGTGCAAGACTGTGGTTACTCTGAGAAGGCTAATAACCTACTGCCCTTTCAAAGGATATTTTCCAAATGTCCATCACTGATTTGCAGTTGAGACTGTGGGCTGTACAACAGAGGATACAGAAGGCAGCCTGTTGATATTAGCATGCCATGTCTCCTCTGTGGCCTTAAGCAATTCAGCCCTGGGCTCAGATTTCCATGTCATTTAGGCAAATGGACTCAGTTAAATGGAGTCAACCCACCTCCTAGTTACAGAAGACTTCAGTCCTCTATTGTAGACCAAGACAGCCCCTTTGTAGAAAGTAGGGGTTCCTGCCCTCCACCTCTACTATTTACTGTGGTAATTTACATAGAGCATTTTCCTGGAAGGCAATTCAGGGGATACACTTGATTGCATTTCCTGATATCTCTACTGCTGCTTGATTGACTACCCAGACCTTGCAGAATGAATAGAACCTCACCTAATCAGGCTTGCAGAGAGACAGAGGGGATGTGAGAGGAAACACCACGAGGAAGCCCTCAGCCAAACCTAGGGTGTAACACATTATAGAGAACAAAAGTCTAGTTTCTCAAACAAACCAGTGGTCTGAATAAAAAGGAAGGGGAGTGAGTGTTATACATTAAAATAAATTGGAGAACACAACAGCCAAATGCAACCAAAGGACTTGGACTCATATAACAAACACTATAAAAGAATTCTTAAGACAACTGAGGAAATGTGAATATGGAAATATGGACTAAATATTAAATTTTTAAAATAATGATTAATTATGTCAAGCATGATAATGGTATGAGGTGTATGCATAAATGTGTTCTTATCCGTTGGAGATGTGCACATAAAAATTGCAAGAGATAAGTGTTCTGCCTAACATCTATGTTAAAATATGCCCCCCAATAAATTGATAAATAATACAAAAATTTTTTAAGATTGGAAAACTAT
Organism: Myotis yumanensis; assembly: GCF_028538775.1. Classification (NCBI taxonomy): domain Eukaryota; kingdom Metazoa; phylum Chordata; class Mammalia; order Chiroptera; family Vespertilionidae; genus Myotis; species Myotis yumanensis. The sequence goes on along the minus strand of NW_027223752.1, from coordinate 228,410,607 downwards.
TGATAATTGTTGGAGCTAGTTAAACAGTATATAAGGTTTATTATACTATTCACTTTATTTTGCTTATATTTGAAATTTTCATAATAAAATGTTCTTTTAAAAGTAAATAAATTGATTCTTCTTTTTATATCAAAAAGCGACATTTGCACCTGCCAGATAATAGCCCAAGTTTTATCAATGTAACTGTAATGCCAGATTCATTTAATCCATCTGAAATCATAATTGGGTTGAGCATTTGGACAGAAAAAAAACAAATAGAGCCATAAGGATGAAGAGCCTGAGGGAGGAGTATTAACAAAACATCAGATGGAATCATCAATAATTATGTGCACAGCCACAAGATGAAAGATGTTAATGAACTCAAGGTGAGAGAAGTTCAGGAAAAGGTGACAATACTCCTAGTAGAAAACAACTCTTTGGTGGCAAAATCCCCCTCTTCCTTCAAGACCATCTCAAAAGTTACAGCCAGCTCCCCAAGACTGTTAGCTGTCTCCTCATCTAAGATTCCACAAAACTTTATTCAACCTTTCTGTTCTTTTCCCACTAAATCAAAATGAAAGACATATTGACTAGCACAAGCCTTAGACTGTGGTACATACATATGCTTAGACAATATTTGTAGAAGGGATGGATGGATGGATGGAGAGATGGATAAGTAATGGAGGAAGAAGGAAGAAAGTAAGGGAAGGAGAGAAGAAAAAAAGCAATATTCTTTCCTGGGAAGAAAAGTTGGGACTTATATTTAAGAAAATTTTCATTTAGACAATCCCAAACCAATCAGAATCAGATACATAACATTCCTCAGTAGTCTACTACAAGGAATATGTTTTGTTTTGTTTTAGCTCTACTAAATTCACATTCTCTTTGTAGAAGCAATTTATCAAATACTCCAGGCTGGAAAGAGCTGAGATTTTTTTTTTTTCATCTCTTGGTGAGAAAAGAAACTTTGCATTGAGCTATCACATGCAGTTATTTTTATTTGAGTCTCAGTTGAAATACCCCTGCTGCATAGTGTATTGAATACTTTATTGACCATAAAATATGCTGCTGCAATTGGAGGCTTTTATATTTTCCAAGCATTTTCCCTTTCTGGAGGCATTTGGAGGCTCATCTCTGTTTATCAGTTTTTCGAGGATGTTTGCAATTTAGCAAAGTGAATCAGAAATTTGGTGCCTCACATCTTTGAATGAGTGCTTCCAAGTTCTGCCATAAAACACTGCAGAGGAAAGCGTGGTGACGTCCCTCATACCTACATCATCTACGAAGATCTTTCTTACCAGCCAAAATTCTAAAAGAGAAACGTGGACACTGTGTATATCAGAAGCATATCCATGTAAGGGATCGCATCATAAATCACTCAACTTTCTTCTAATAGTCTCTGGGAACACAAGATGCTCACTATCCTCAAGTTATTGAAGAGACAACCACTTTTATTCGGTATCACCAAAGAAAACAGCTCAGACCTTGTGGCAGACATCATATTTAAACAGCATGAACTTTCAGACCTCATGCCTTAGACACAGCTTTTGGAACTAGGAAATGAGGACACTAAACACTCTAATTTTGCAAGTCAAAGGGCTGGACCCATGAGTTGGTAAGAATAATGGACCCAGTAAGTAGTAACTGAATGAATAAAAGGAAGGAGGATCCTGTCTCATCTCCAAGGAATATGCCTTGGCTATTTCAGCAAGCTAACAGCAAACCAGAATGAAATGCTTGAGTCAGGACAGGAATGAAGCTATGCCTTTAAAATCCCCCACTGTAGCCTGACCGGTGTTGCTCCATAGTTAGAGTGTTGGCCCATGCACCAAAGGGTCGTGGGTTTGATTCCTGGTCAGGGGCACATACCTGGGTTGCAGGTTCAATCCCAGGCCTGATCAGGGTGCGTGCAGGAGGCAACCATTCAAAGTGTCTCACATCAATTTTTTTTCTCTCTCTCTCCCCTACTTCTCTCCTTCCTTCCACTCTCTCTGACAAAATCAAAGAAAGAGATATCCTTGGGTGAAGATGAACAACAACAGCAAAAATCTCCCATTGTACATTTCCCTCCTATGTCCCCAACCCGGTGAATAAGGAAGCTGGAACTTTTCTTCAGGTCTCAGGACCTAACCTGTGCTGTTTTCTGTAGATGACATGGCTGCTTTTAAGGAAACTCCTTATTGAACCATCTTGTCTTTTTCTGAATTGAGAGTCAAGCTCATGCCCCAAAGCCTACTGAGTCTACTACATCTCTGATGACATTCTCATGGGGTGGGGTAGGTAACTGCTATTGCAGAGCTTCCTAACCCACTCTCAGCCTGTTCCCTGCCTCTTTCACTCCCCCATCCGGCCACTGTCCTCAGGAAATAGGAAGAGCAGCAGCTGAGTTGTCCTGAAAACCTCCCCAGGCATAGCGCTTACTGGTGATGCAGCGATGAACAAAACAGAAATGTCCTTTCTTCTCAGGGAGCTCTCATTCCAGTGACTTAAAATGAGCATCAGTCAATATTAAATTTCAGTTCTGCAAGATGAATAAGCTATAGAAATCTTCTATACAACATAGTGCCTAGAGTTAACAATACTGTGTTGGACACTCAAAATTTATGAAGCGGGCAGATCTCATATTGTGTTCGTATCACAATAAATGGAATGGAGTGGAGTGGAGTGGAGTGGAGTGGGATGGGATGGGATGGCATGGGATAGAATAAATAGAATAGAATAGAATAGAATAGAATAGAATAGAATAGGTGGAGTGATGATAGCTTGCATCTTTCTGCAGCAGGCATGTTGCAGATCACTGTAGATGCAAGGTTTTTGTTTTTCTAAATTTCCTCAACAACATTTCTTTCAGGTCGCTGTTCAACTGTCCCCTTGGAAGGGAATGCCCCTGGCCACCTTATAAAGAGCATCCCTGCTGCCTCACCATTCTTCCACTCAGCCTCCACCCTGCTTTTTCTACGCTGCCCGACACAAGCGTCTTTATTTATTAGTTTATTCCCCGTTCTCCCTTGCTAGAGCATAAACTGTTGCAGGGCAGGCAACCTGGTTAACTCACTACTTGGTATCTGACACATTACAAGGACTCAATAAATGTTTGTTGAATGATTGAATGCATGAATGACCATGCACAGTAGGTAGGGCACTGTCTCAAATTTACACACAGGGAAGCCAACAGGGGTGGAGGGCAAGAAGTTTACTCAGCCTGACCCAGGGCTCAGACCAGGGCTCATAGAACAGAGAACCTATTATCCTCTTGATCATGGCTTAAAAGGGCCCTGTTTCACACCATCATGTCCTTATCAGGCCCAATAATTGAAGCTTCCCAGATCCATCAGTTTCCTAAGATGAATGAAAACACTAAGGAGAAGAAAGGCCACTAAGCAACATATAGGGGCAATAACAGGACTTAAAATTAATCCCAAGAAACTTCTGAATAAAGCTGGACAGCTACCTTGTGCAGAGTTAACATGCAAATAAATTCTGTTGAGAAAAAAGTGGAAAGAATTCAGCTTTAAGAGTCAAGAGTGGACATTATTCAAGTCTCTGCCACTCACTGTCTGTTCACTTTCTCAACTGTGGTTTTCATATCTATAAAGTGGGGATGATGCCCACCTCCCCTCCGCCTCCGGGTTATTGGCAGAAGGAAATGAGAGGATGGATGTGGAGTTTCTGGCACAAATTTAAGTAGAATGAGGAACTCACTCGTCATGTTAGCCTAATAAATCTTGAGCACTGAAGTGCTATTTGGTTTCAGTTATTCATTTATTAATGCATCACATAAAACGGTAGAGAACAGCACTGAGCATCTCAGAGGAATGCACAGTCTTTCTCTGAGCACATGAAACTGAAGGACAAGAACTCAGGGCAATCACAGCAGTGGTTTCTAATCCCATGGAAGTGCTCCCAATTTCAGCGTATTTGCTGCTGCTCAGGTGGATCAATTGATCAGGCTGGGGGAGGTGGTGTAGCAGCATCCAAATATTTATCTGGACATAACGCATACACTTCTCAAGCCTGTTTAGGGAAACCACCTAATCATTTACTAGTCAAACATCTGGTTGAAAAATTGTAGTTAATGAATGATCCTTAATGAAAGTATTGGTAACATTCAGTACATGTTCACCAGAAACACTGCATTTGAATTTCTAATAATACAATTCTCAGAAAAAAACACACAAAAACTTACTCATGCTTTGTTCTGACATAGTCTTAGAAATTTGGCTTCTCACAATTCCTATAGTTGCTGATAGCAGAGTAATAATGATCTCGTTATGGTTGAATGGATACAATGCATTGCAGTTTCTTCCTTAGATTATATTGGAAGCTATAAATGGCTATCTCACTTCTAAAACAGCCTCGGGAATGCAACACATTTTTAATTGCATGGCCTGTCTCCCTTTTTAGAATCAGAATATTTACTTGACAACCTAAAAATTCCAGTCTACCTTAAAGGAATACCAACGGACAAATATCAACTATAGCTAAAAACATGGATTTTCATTTCTCCTTTTCTTTCCCAATTCCTAGAAAAATGAAGAAATATTCCTCCTTTTTCTAATTGGTCAGTTTGGAATCTTGGATTTACTGGTTTTAGTTCTCGTGTGTGATATTTTTTTCTGTTTAATTCTTCTACATGGGTAACATCCATTATAATAAAAGCATAATATGCAAATAGACTGAACGGCAAAATGACTGGCTGAAGGACTGGTCGCTATGACGGGCACTGACCACCAGGGGGCAGACCCCCAATGCAAGAGCAGCCCCCAGCCTGCAGGCCCCAGGCCAACGTGGGTGGGTGCCAGCCGGGGCCCCCAATTGCCCCACTGGTCACTCCACAGATCAGCCCTCATCGCTGGCCAGGCCGAGGGACCCTATCCATCCACAAATTTTGTGCACCGGGCCTCTTGTTTGAAATAATTGAGCTAAGTATTATAAGGGATATCTTTCAACTACAGCCTCTCCCCTTTCATGGAAGAAGTACACATGCATGTTGATTAGTTTCCTAACTACCTGATGACTCTCAGAGGGGCACAGATCTGCTTTGACATTTCTGAATCATGCCTCAAATTATCCTTTAGGCTAAAAACAAACCAATGAGAGGGCTCCAGAAAGGTGTCAACTGCCAGTTGAGGATATTGAAATGCAAATGTAAAACTGACTTTCCGAGGAAGGGAATTATAAGGAACACCCTCCAAAATTTATCTTTGTGTAGGTTAGGTCTCTGACAAAAAAAAAATAATAATAATTCATGTATGGATTTGGATTAAATAACTATCAAGAGTCTCTATTATCTGCCCCAAGACAGCACTTTAGGATGGAATCACCATATGGACCAAGACATAACTCTTCCTCTCAATACACTGTTTGAAAATGATGGTAAGGAAATGCATGGCTGGTGATGTCATTTCTCTTTAGTACAAGAGACTCAGCTATTCTAAAACAGAAAAGCAGGTACTTAGTGTCAGCTCTCCTGGGTTTGTATTATGGCTTTACCAGTTGTTACCAAATCAGTATCACATACCTGAACTTCCCTTTCTTCCTTCGTAAAGACGAATGATGTGTGCCAGGAGGCATTGGGTCTTACTTATTTTAACTGTAAAGACACCCCTATAGCTTTTCAACAATATCACTTCTAAATGGAATCATGCAGTCACTAGGATGTGATACAGTTGTTCCTTGTCTACTTTTCCTTAAATGTCCACCAGAGTCTTTTTCAGTGAACACATGGAAATCATGTAAAATTTGGAGGGAAAAAGATTAATTATGTGTAACTGTTCGAAATTGGATTCAATGTATAAAGCCAATAGCCGAGGAAAATGTTATATTGCATAACCATTACAATGATATTGTTCTCTTTTGATTTATACAATTACATAATAAAATGGAAAACATAAAATTATTCTGTTCAAATAAAGAAGAATGGAAATTCAAATTTTGTAAAACAATAAACCAAAACAGCAGAAAAAGAAAATCTGAAAGGAAGTACACCATAAGAGTAAAAGTGAATGTCTCCTATACTGAGACCATGTAAAATCTAAATACTTCTGCTGGATTTACCTTTTACAAATGTACTCCTAGGAGGGGAGAGGGAGAGAGAGGTGGTAATAGTTAAAAGTAAATTCATTTAAAAAATATTCCTTACTTTGCCAATTGGAAGTGACCTACTTGGCTGAATGAGAGCAGAACATGGCTGAGGTTATGCGCACACTGGCTGTTCATAAGATGTATTTATGAAGCTATTCAATAGTCATGGTTTGAGAAAAATATTTACGATATAATCTTAAATGTAAACAATGGATTAGAAATATCTATATATAATAATCCCCAAAATGACTGATGGAAATACATGAGAACCACACTTACCGAGGTATAATGGGTGCCACACAGGAAATTTTCACTCTTCTACTAGCCACATTTTGAAAGGTAAAAAGAAACAGGTGAGATTAATTTTAATAATGTATTTTACTTAATGCGATGTACCCAGAAGATAATTTTATTAGGTAATCAATACCAAAGAACTATCAGTGAGCTATTTCACCATTATTGTATTAAGACTCTGAAATCGGTGTGTACATTTTACATTTACAGCACATCTTAATTCAGACCAACTACATTTCAAGTGCACATTAGCCCCATGGCCCCTCCTGGACAGCACCCAATGAGAGTGACACAGAGGTCAGAAATTGTTATCTTTCCTCTTTAAGTTTTCTCCATGGCTTGTGCTTTGCCTTTCCTCAAACTCTCATCCATTTTATCAGCAAGAAACACTTACATCTATTTATCTGAATTAAATTCATACTTACATTTTCTATGTTATATAACTATATTGTTTATGTTTTCAATTACCACATGGCCTTATAATCAGTTGCCCATTTTATATGCACTGTTCCTTGTCTTGTGTCTCCCCAGACCCTATTACAGTAAATCTGTATCGGCGTCAATTTATATAATACAAAGTAAAATCAATTTTGAACAGAAATTGGTACGATGAGCCTTAGAGCAAAGCCAAGTTAACTAATATTCAACCACCAAAATAAAACAAACAGGCAAGGAAACCATCGTTTCATTTTACTTTGAAGTGTTAAAGCCTACTACATTTAAGAGTTTACTATGCCTAAAGATGACATCCATGGGCCAACTTTTAAACATTTTATCCATGTCATCAGTGTGCTGGGGCAATAACATTCTTTCACCAGTAATCCAACTTTCTCTCAGTGATATAGGAAGGGAGACCTCAGAAGATTGGAAGGGGATGTCAAGAGAGATATAATTGGAATGAGAGGATTCCTGTGAGGATTTGAGAACTATCCCCATGTTCAATGATTATCATCCATAGATCATAGACTGGGTCTAATTTTTCCCATCTAGAACATTGCTTAGTACACAGTGAATGCTTAACAATTGCTTATAGAATGAATGGATGAGTGCACCATTGATCTAACTGCTTATTTGTCAGGACACTCAGGAATGCAGCCCTGACAACAGGCACAGGTTTGCAGGGTAACAATCCCAGCATTACGGTTGAGTTCACACCACCGAAATGAGAACATTCCCCACTTATCTATCTGTCCCCAATGTCATTTTAACTATTGTTGTTGACTCTGGGTGTTAATAAACAAGGCCCAGGGCTGTGTAGTTCTCTTACATAACAGCCTACACCATCCGGTGTTTATTATACACAAGTGGTCGCACTTAGAGACAAAAATGGACTTCTAGGTCAGCCTTGTTATAACTAACCCTTACACCTGGCTTCACTCTCTTCCAACAATGAAGGTTTATAATTTTTTTTTTTCTCTTTTACTGAATAAAAAGAATTGGTTTAAATTTTGCACTCCCAGCCATTGAACATTATTCCATTCAGAATAAGAGCCCATTCAGAAGTGAGAAGCAAAAGTCTTAGCTGGTCTAAAGAGGAATCTCACCACCTTTGAGTGTCTTCTGGGAGCCAGGCATTCGTTGGCAGTGGTAGGTCCAGAGGGCTTGGGTCTGTGCCCTGAGCTGATTCATGTCGGGCAAGTATTTCTTTTCTCCGAGTCTCATTTCTTCTAAGCAGGAGGAGATAATAAAAGCTAACCTTACACAGCTGGTTATTCTGAAGGTTAAAGAACACAAGTAGAGTACTTTTTCTACATTAATGTTAAATTTTTTATTTTAGCTTCCATACAGGCATCCTTCTTTTCATTGAAAATTGAAGGTGGCAAGGTGAAGAAAAACAATCTTTGATGTATCTCAAATTGTAAAAACTGCCAGGTTTGCTTTTTATGGTTTGAAGAAGGAACCCTGAGCCAGCATTCAGAATTTGGAAACAGCCTGGGAGTTATAATAGGTTTGCTAGGAAATGGCTCAAGTGCCAGGAACTTATGCAGAAGAATACTTATGCAACTAGATCACTTGGTCTCAATATGATTATACGGTTTAGTAATGAACAGTCCGATTGTTCAGGTAAAGCCAGGATGATAGGGAGAAAACAGTAAGAGGAGATTCAATTTATTACAGAAGTTTTACCGACCTGCAGAAATGAAAGTCCTTTATGGATGATAAGCACGCATTTTCCACAGTGGCTGGGGATAACAAGTGTGTTATTTCAGACAATTGTGTGGAGAAAAAGGAGCCGGGGGGGGGGGGGGGGGGGGCAGGCTGGCAATTCTGGGAAAGACTATAATGCCATCCAGGGAGACAAACTCCAAAGTTTAGAATAAAAAGCAAAGGATAAAGGTGGCAACACTGAGTGAGTACCCATTAATGAGCTAAGTTGGCAACTGGAAGAGAAATAAGAAAAGTCCAATGAGAAAGTTCATAAATGAGCTAATCTGATTTGGAGAGAAAGTGGAAGAAGGAAGAGCCTCAGGCTATCTCATGACACTAGGGCCTTAATTTTCGACGTTTTTTTTAATATAAAAATGAAATAGTGTTGTATGTGTACCCACAGTATGTGGTGATTAATCATGTCTGGTCAGGATCAGAACCGTGAATATATAAACCACTGTTAACTAAGGCCCTGGCTCCCAGAAGACACTGGGAGATGGTGAATCGGCTTCTGAAGATGAGCTGAGGTTTCTGCTCCACACCCCTGCAGGGACTGGGCCCCGCGGGATCCTCCGCAGGCTCAGAACAGAGGGTGATGAGCAACCTGCTGCCCTGCCTCCTTTTGTCTGGTCCAGGCCTCCCCTGAAGAGGAGATGTGGAGAGCATAGGCATTGAAGAGAGGCTCTTGTGAGCCTCTGGGAAGGAGAGCTTGTCCTGGAGGTTCAATTTATTTCCCGTGTGTTCCTCTCATTAAAAGCTCTGTATGAAAGCAGTGACGCTCTGAGACCCACATCACAGCCACGCCTACTTGTGACAGCGTCTCCCCACAAAATTAAAAGTTGAGTTACTATCGGTGACTATTTTGTCACTGTGATCATTAAACTAGTAACAATATTAATAGCAATTTAGGATGGGCAAGTTGTTGTTTCTCTTGTCGTTTTACTATCAAGAGAATCTAGCCTTTTTTGTTTTATAAGGTCACTTGAGTGGCCTTATTAATTATGCAAAAGAATGTGCACAGCTCTGGGAGAAGGTAATGATAAAAGATGTGTGTGTGCACGCACATACATGCTTGTGTTGTTTAGCAAAAGCTATTTCCTTGCCTCCTTGTGCAGAGTTGGTCGTGGGGAGGTTGGGCAATTCTGAGTGAGGGACTGCTTGGCAGAGAGGAATTACTCCCAGGAGATGAGACAGGAGGGGGAGCCTAGCTCAGAGCGGACTTCAGGGGTCATGGAGGAGGGCTCATTCTACAGCACCCGCCTGTGGTGGATGCTGGAGTACCTCAGGACGTCCCCCACCCCCGCCCCACCTATCCACTGAGACTTCAGCACCAGGCTGTGGGTAAATGACTGAAGATGAGCCTGTGAGGACAGAGCAGAGAACTCAGAGTCCGAGCACCGCAGTAACTGCAGGGAGCAGGTTAGGAGAGAAACAAAATTAAAAAGTGGCTGTTGGACTAGGAGGCCATTTGCAACAGCGACACCATGTGGCGAAGACATGTAATAGCGGCAGTGAAGGAGGATTGTAGTTCTCTCTCCCTTGGCTTTCCCGTGGGACTAACTCTCTGTGGGTGCAGGTTCTTGGATTACACAGAAATGAGAGGAGGAGTGGAATGACAGGACACTCAGGTGTCCTCCTGCCGGTATCGCAGGTGGTGGTCTGAACAACTCATTCTGTAACAATGAGAGAATATGATCACTGGGTTCTATAGGGTTTATCCCAGGCCATCCCACTTGCAATAATACTAAAACCCTGTGCCTGACAAGAACCAACCTCACTTACCATCTCCAAATAACACTCGAAGCAGCTTCAGTTGCACCACTTTACAGAAAGAGAACTGAGACCCAGAGAGTCTGACTATTGCCCCAAACCACTTTGGTTGCAAGAAATTGAGCAGAGACTTGCATGCAAGTTCATGTGTCTTCAAAATCCTGGGCTCCCAGACGCATTGTCCTCACCCTCTCGCAAGTCTGAGAATAAATGTCCTAGGCTCCCCTTTACTGCCATCCCTGCCCTTCTAAAGCAAACGTGCCCAATGCGTGAACCTAAAATCATTACATAATGACTGCTTTGCTCCCTGTCTCAAAAGTTAGAGAGATTTTATGAAAGTATCTTCCATTCTGCTCTTTCTACAACTTAATAAAGCAGATAAAGTAAAGATTATGATGGTCTCATTCACAGAGATTGAGAGAAAAGCAAACAGCTAGCAAGGGCACCAAGTAATGTACCCATTCCCGAGGCTGGCATCGCCAAGAAAAGGTTTAACCTCACCCTTGGGAAAATGGACCCATGGAGTAGTGGGCAGGGAGTCAGAAAGGCCAGTTTTCTTTATTCATTCACCCGTTTATGTAAATAAAATTTACTGAGCATCCACCACCTACTGGCCATTATTCGAGGCCAAGCATGTCAAACTCATGGCCCACGGGCCGCATACCTCATTTATTTGACTCATGTTAGCCTTTGAGTTTGACATGCTTGTTGTAGGCACTTTTATTCCAGGGGAATAGGGAGGCCTGGGAGGGTTGCCTGCAGGCCTCTGACAGACCTGGCTTACATTTAAAGCATGGCCCAAGCTCCCTGGGATTAGAGGAGAGAAGTGGGTTTGGAAGGATTTGGTGCCTGAGGAAAATCTAGGAATTGGGGTGAGGGAGCAGGTGCAGTTCACATGAGAGGTTGATGTCTGGGATCAGAGTGGTCACTGCAGCTGGTTTTGCTTCCAGTTGCAATACTTGTAAATTCTGTGGCCCAACGTGCAATAAGCCCCCTCAGTCTCAGTTTATTTTCTACTGTAAATATAGTTATTAAAAAGCTCTCAAGTCTGGATGGAGAGCAGATTTACAAAATAAAATAATATACCTTGAAATATATAAAATAGCCATCATTGTTCCCCTGCCCTAGAGGAAACAGTTACAGTGGGAGCTTAATAAACAGGATTTGATTCAGAAATTGATCTGAAAAATACTCATGATGTAACAAAAGCAAACACCAATTTGTGACACGTACCACGGCAAGCTAATTTATCATAAACTTATCTAGTTGAGTACGGAGCTCCAAGTTCAAGTTAAGAATATCAAAAGTGATCACTGGAAACTTCCATAAATTTGCTCTCGTTGTACGTGTCCTTCCTTAGAGGGAACTGAGAGATATTGTGTCATATAGAAATCAATCTTAGACACCACCAGTCACTGCAAACAAACCTCCAAGCAAGAAACCTTCCATTGTCCCCATCATAAGCGCATAATCATTCTCTGGATTAGAATTTAAATATAAAATAATAGTAATTTTACACCAAACTGTGTGTGTGTGTCCGGCCAAGGGCACATGCTGGGTTGGGGCGTGCCGGAGGCAGCTGATCGATAATTCTCTCTCATCATTGATGTTTCTATTTCTCTCTCCCTCTACCTTCCTCTCCGAAATCAATAAAGAAATATATTTTTAAAATTTATTATGAACTTTTAAATTTTATGATTTTTTTTTTGAAGCATGTAAAATATAGATTCTGCTTTCCCTTTGAATAGTACTAGAAATTCGTCCAAGGGTGTTTTGTTTGACTATTGATCTCTGAGTATATTTATATTTAAAAATCAATTCTGATTTAAACACACGAATGATTATAAACGAAAACATTGCCCTGATGTTATGGTTATGATTCTGCCTAAGTAGGAGGAAGGTTAAGTCCTGCTCCTCATTCCCTAAAGCACTGCTTGTTTACTACTGCCACCTGCTGGTCAACACCAAAATCTACCTTTATAAATGAGAAATCTATACACACCCACTCATTTCCTTCATTTATTTTATATCAGAGTACCATGGATTTTAGGAAAGTTTAGTGCATGTTCGAAATTATTAAATAATACTTTATCATTATAACAATGTGCATGTAGTCATTAAAATATTTTTAAAAAAACATGAATCAGGACTTAATCCCTGCATTTCCACTTCCCACAGACAATGTTGTAATGTATTTTTTCAGCTAAAACATATCGTCAAATTTCATGTCATTTAATACTCTTACAGTGACTACATTACATTTAATCATATGATATGTTATTTTTGAACATTTGGGTTTCTTTAATTTTCATTATGTTAATTTGGCAGGTATAGCAATATCCTGGTTCTAAAAACTTTGGACTCATCTCTGATTTTTTTATTTAAAAGATTATGAGATATATAGCTGCTTAGTCAAAGATATAAACATATCTCATATATTTGGCCAAGGCCACCTCCCAAAGCCTTTCCAGTGGTCGGCAAACTGCGGCTCGCGAGCCACATGCGGCTCTTTGGCCCCTTGAGTGGGGCTCTTCCACAAAATACTGACTTCTGTGCATGGGCCACGAAGTTTCAATCGCACTGTACTTGCGCACCCGCATGTGGTATTTTGTGGAAGAGCCACACTGAAGGGGCCAAAGAGCCGCATGTGGCTCACGAGCCACAGTTTGCCGACCACTGGATACCAATTCATACTCCTGTAACAGTACATACTCCTCAACACTTCATTGTATTTACTTTGAAAAGCTACAATAAGAAAGCGGGGTGTTGTTATCATTTACATTAATGAGTAAATAACATTTTCTTTTCATATGTCTACTGACCATTCCTATATCTGCCTTTCTAAAATGCCCTGGGCTTCTGTGCCAGGTTTTCTATTTTAGTGTCTGCATCATAATAAAAACGAAATTAAGAAAACTAACATCTTTTTATGTGTCATGAATATTTGCCCCTAACTTGTATTATTTCATTTTATCCATGGAATTCTTTATTATGTAGGCATTTAAAAAATTGGTTAAAACATATATGTCTATTGATTTCAGAAAGAAAGGGAGAGGGAGAGAGAGATAGAAACATCAATGATGAGAATCATTGACTGGCTGCCTCCTGCACCCTCCCTGCCCCCACTCCCACCCACTGGGGATCGAGCCTGCAACCCAGGCTTGTGCCCTGAGTGGTAATCAAACCATGACCTCCTGGTTCATAGGTCAATGCTCAACCACTGAGCCACACTGGCCTGGCCATTTTAAATTTTGATTTAGTCTTATATATGTCTTCTTCATGTTTTCAGCCCTGTGGTTTAATGCTTAGAAATTAATTCCCTGCTCTTGGTATTAATCATTATTTTGCTGTGAGGAACATTGTTTACATCACCTTTTCTATGAAAGAAGATTTTGCCTGGAGTTTTTCCCAGGGAAGTTCATGAAGTTACTTGGTGGAGAAGGAAGGTTAATCTATAAATCATTACCCCATCACACCACCTGTCTTCCCCGTACTTGTCTGAATTATGACACTGGTGCAAATTATTTTGAGGGCATTATAAGGAATTTCTTATTATTAATGGGCTAGCTCAGTTCCATGGCATGTCCATCTTCCTGCTCATCAACTCTGTTCAATTGTCAACATAAAGTAAAAATCATATTTTATATCAAATAGAAATGTATCATAAAATTTTACCAGAAATAAATGCAGAGTTCCATTGTTGTGAGGTCAATGCAATGAGAAGGGGCACGAGTCTACTGGCTGGCGGTTGCCAGTAACTTCATACCAAAATTTGATTTGCTTTCATGTGCATTTTGTAGTATGAGGTGTGCCTGTGTTTATAACACAGTAGAAAGTGTAGTGAACAACAACAACAACAAAAAATCACAAAGGGAGGCTCTAGCAACATTGTGGCCTATAGAAAATCATCTAATTTGTCCCTGCTTTTGTCTCCCTTTCTTCTGATATACAATAAAGTAATTCAAGTTAATGAGCTCACAGATGTCTTCAATTTTTAGCTCACCATGACTTTTTATTTCTCAGACACATTTGGATATTACCTTGTCCAACTCAGTAACAATAATTAATATTAAAATAATCACTGTAATAATTTTGAGGAAACAGAATCAAAAATCAGATATGTTTATAGTAGGTGTGATATGACATGAATACAATCTACTATTTCTATAGTAAGACCCGATGGTGGATAAGCTATACCACTAAACATTCACCTGTATGTAGACACTCATGCATGACCTTACATATATTAAGGCTTATATTATGAACTCTGCCTGTAGAAAATGGCTAATAATTTGCAGGCAAGGGAATATATATATATATACATACTCTGTCACTCAGCTCTCTTAGTGAGAACATTACACACTCAGAACTTTATAATATTGACTCTACAGTTCAAGTTCAATAATGATATCACAAATATATACTTTTTGATTGTTCTCTTCCATATAGACTGAATGTTTACACCCCTTCAAAATGTACATGTTGAAATCCTCCCCCCAGTATGATGGTGTTTGAAGGTAAGACCGTTGGGAGGTGATTAGGTCACAAGGATGGAGCCCTCATGAACTGGATGAGTGTTCTTATAAAGGAGACCCAAGAGAACTCCCTGGCCCCTTCTACATGCGAGGACCCAGCAAGAAGACAGCCACCTGTGAACCAGGAAGAGGGCTCTCAGCAGACACTGAACCTGCAGGTGCCTTGAACTTGGATTTCCAGCCTCCAGAACTGTTAGAAATAAATTACTAATGTTTCTAAGTCACCTAGCCTATGGCATTTTCTTATAGCAGTGTGAATGAACTTAGACATATATATAGTTCATGCACCCTCTCCAATCTGGGACCCCTCGAAGGATGTCCTACTGCCAGTTTACAGGGATCGGGCCTAAACCGGCAGTCAGACATCCCTCTCACAATCCGGGACTGCTGGCTCCTAACCACTCACCTGCCTGCCTACCTGCCTGATTGCCCCTAACCACTCTGCCTGCCGGCCTGCTCACCCCCAAATGCCCCCTCTGCTGGCCTGCTCGTCCAAAACTGCACCCCTGCTGGCCTGCTCACCCCCAACTGCCACCCTGCTGGCCTGCTCACTCCAAATTGCACCCCCCCACTGTCACCTCCAACTGACACCCACTGATGGCCTGCCTGCCCCCAACTGGCCCCCGTGCTGGTCTGCTTACCATCAACAGCCCCACCCCCCATCAGCCTGATCACCCACAACTGCCCTCCCCTCTTGGCCTCTAACCGCCTCTACCTTGGCCCCACCACCATGGCTTTGTACAGAAGAATGTCTGGAAGGTCTCCTGGAAGGTCTCCCAGTCTAATTAGCATATTACCCTTTTATTAGTATAGATAGAGGCCTGGTGCACGGGTGGGAGCTGGCTGGTTTGCCCTGAAGGGTGTCTCAGATGAGGGTGGGGGTTCCACTGGGGTGCCTGGCGAGCCTGGATGAAGGGCTGAGGACCTTTTTCAGGCTGGCCACACCCCCTTTAGGCTGGGGGTCCCCACTGGGAGGCCTGGCCAGCCTGGGTGAGGGGTTGATGGCTGTTTGCAGGCTGGCCAAGTCCCCCAGCGGGAACCCTCACCCCATGGGGGTGTGGCCAGCCTGGGTGAGGGGCTGAGGGCCGTTTTCAGGCTGGCCACACCCCTCAGCAACCCAAGCTCCAAGCCTCTCCTTTTTTCTTTTTTCAGTGCCTCCTTGAGCGGAGGCCAGGGCAGGCTGGAAGCAGGTATCTGGGATTTATTTATCTTCTATAAATTAAACTTTGTAGCTTTGAGCAGAGCCCAGGGCCAGCCAGGGCAGGCAGGAAGCTTGGCTTCCTCCATCGCTGGGGGCAACCCAAGCCTCCTGCTCGCTCCAGCTCCGTGGCTGCCGCCATCTTAGTTGGGTTAATTTGCATACTTGCTCATGATTGGCTTGTCGGTGTAGCGGAGTAGCAGAGCGATGGTTAATTTGCATGTTTCTCTTTTATTAGCGTAGATATAGCCCTGCCTGCAGCATGCAAATTAGCTGCCATCTTTTTGGGAGGTTAATTTGCATATTGCGCTGATTAGCCAATGGGAGGCATAATGAAGGTATGGTCAATTACCATGTTTGTCTATTATTAGATAGGATTATTATTTTTTTTTCCCCTGCAGCTCAGTCTCAGGAGGACAGACAGTTGCCCCTGTGCAACTGGGGAAGCCAGGGCATGTTCTGTATTTATCTTTGAAGGACTTCTTCCTTATGTAGTGATTCTAAATAATCAAACTACTTTTTTCTTTTCTGGGTGAGAGTATATAGTCTAACCATGATCACAGTCTATAATTACAAATTTTATAGGCAAATCATCCTCATCATCCTCTTGTATGGGGAGTGCCACTCAGCCAGAAGCTGGCTCATGGCTGGCCAGCGCAGAGGTGGTGGCAGGAGCCTCTCCCACCTCCATGGCAGCACTAAGAATGTCCAACTAACGGTTTAGACCTGATCCCTTGGGGACCTAAGACTTTAGTCGGACATCCCCCGAGGGCTCCCTGGCTGCCAGAAGGATGTCTGACTGCAAGCTTAGGCCTGATCCCCTGGGGAGTGGGCCTAAGTCGACAGGTGGACATCCCCCAAGGGGTCCTGGACTGCAAATGGGCGCAGGCCAGGCTAAAGGACGCCCCCCCCACCTGAGTGCACAAATTTTTGTGCACCGGGCCTCTAGTCCTATATAATAAAAGGTTAATATGCAAATATTCCCCTCAATCTGGAGTTTGACCAGGAGTTCGACAGGGGGCAGAGCCAACCACCTGCAGCCCCTCCCCCTGGCCGGCCCTGCCCCCAATCTGCCCTGATTGAGGAGGGCTGGCTGGACCCCACTCATGCATGAATTTGTGCACTGGGCCTCTAGTATCAACATAAACACACTAGGACTCCAACAACTTCTGTACCCTACCATTCTATGTAACAGCAACTTAACAGTCTTTCAAATAATCAAAAACTTTCATGCCCAAGGAAAGGATTCTTAAACCTAGAGAATACAATTTCTGATATTGAAAATAATAGTTTATATTTAAAATAAAAACTTGGAGTATTAAAAGTGCTATGAAAGTTAGTGGTTTTATCTTTGGATTATTCATATTCTAAGATATCAACCTGTCATACACACAAACATGTGCACAAAGATGTCTTCTCAAAATCAGATATCTATCTATATAAAAGGCTAATATGCTAATTGTCCTCCACCTGTCTGACTGGTCGCTATGACACGCACTGACCACCAGGGGGCAGACGCTCAATGCAGGAGCTGCCAAGCTGCAGTGACTTGGCAGCAGCAGTTCTCGGTGATGCACCCCAAAACCAGAAAGGAGGGAGCCTGATGCCTCGTGGGGACCGTGCGATTCCACCTTCATCCATGGGTTATGTTGTTGCTGGGCACTGTGGGCACTGAATCTGGTTAACTGCACACTTGCATTTGCATTCCACACCCTGTACCACAGAAACTTTACAGAGTGCCCTCTTGCACTCCCGTGGGGGACCCCGTGGGGGATGTTGGAGAGCTGGTTTCAGCCAGATCCCCGCAGGCCAGGCCGGGGGCCCCACCTGCCAGAGGGACCCCGCTCATTCCACAGATGCCAGGGAGGGACTGTGGGAGGTTGGCTCCAGGGCGTGTCCGGCCGTCTCGCCCAGTCCTGCCCCGCCAGCCACCTTCTAATTAATTTCCTTTCAATGTGCATGAATCCGTGCACTGGGTCAATAGTAATGACATATTTTGAATGTGAAAACATTATATCGGCACGCATGCAGGAGGCAACCAATCAATGTTTCTCACATAGATGTTTCTCTATCTCTCTCTCCCCGCCCCCCATCTCTCAAGTCAATAAAAAAAAAAAAAAAAACATATCCTCAGGTGATACTTTTAAAAAAACTGTTAAAAATTATAAGTAGATGTCAAAAATCTCAAGAGTGTAAGTAACTGTAAAGCCAAACACCATTTCCCTAAAGATGTATTTTCATGTGGAACAATCTGATGAAAATCCATTTATGTCAATGAATGTGGAATTTATCATCAATGAGTACAACTCCTGGCTCCCTCACATGGTATTGTCATTTATCTCACCATAATCAAGTCCTAAATTTAGTTTCTTTCTACTCTTTACCAGAGGAAATTTGTTTAACTATCTTTGAGTTAATGCTGAGTTGAGAGTAACTTAATATTCCCCAAACCTTCATGACCAGTGCTATTTCTTGCATCCAGATGGTGTTGTAAGCTAAGTCAGGCGATGTAAAACAGGAATAAAATTGTTCATGAGCTATGAAGATAGATTATTGACTGCCCCTACCCACATCCCACCCCTCTCAACCAGATGGTCTCTTAATGTGTAAGGCAGGAGAGATGGGTTAGTTTGGTCCATCTACACTAGTAGTTTTAAACAATTACTGTGAATCAGAATTGCCTGGGGAGCTTTAAAAAAGCCACAGATGCTCAGACCCCACCCGTACCATTATTTTGTAACAGCTGTATTGGAATATAATTCACTTGCTAGGCAATTTGCTCATTTAAAGTGGTCAATTTAATTCATATTATTATATGCATAGGGCTGTGCAGCTATCATCACAATCAATTTTAGATCATTTTTATCTCTCAAAACAAATGCCATACCCATTAGCTACCATCCCCAACCCCCTTCAGGAAGTCCCAAGTCAATACTAATCTGCTTTCTGTCTCTACAGATTTGCCCATTCTGAACATTTCATACAGATGGAAGTATACTACTTTCATGTAGCATTGGTTTCATCCATGTTGTAGCATGAATCAGTACTTCATTTCTTTTTATTGCCAAAGAACATTCAATTGTATGTATTTCATGTGTCCATTCATCAGTTGATGGACCTTCGGGTTGTTTCTGCTTTTGGCTATCACCCCATATGTCACCTACCTGGCCACAGTCAATGTACCAAGGATGGGCATTGCACCTGAGCCAGATAGGCCAGTATCCTTCCTTCATCTACTGCTACCCAGGACAGTCTGGGTTATGTTGTGGTAACAACCAACCAGAAAATCTGAGCACCCCAAAACAGCAAAATATAGATACACTTCCATCATGAGAAAACAGAGCTACTACTCATTACAGTCCCTCTGGAACCCTGATCCACATATGCTTCCCTAATCCCAGAGATGGGGAGGGTAAGGGTGGGGGAAGGTCAAGATGAACCACACACTGGCTCTTAAATCTACCTCCCGGAAGAGAAACACTTACCTCTTGGGTCCAAGCAAGTCATATTCTGGGGCTGAGTTAGAAAGGGAGACTATACGTTTCTCTTTCAGGGAGAGACACCCATTTGGGGGGATGCTCTCATTTTCCTTTAAACTTGCTAAATTAAGATGATGCAAGCTTAGAGCTATCTGGACCTATGCTCTTCTTCCACTTATCTCATGAAGGAACCTGTGTGCAGAATGAGGCCAAACCAAAAGGGAAATCTGAGAGGTGATGTTCAGGGGTGCCTCTAAGGCCAGCTACACCCCTGGATTCTCTTGTTGTATGAGACAATAATGTCAATATCTTTTTTTATTCTTCAACTGGTTATAAATGGGCTTCTATTGCTTGTAACCAACAGCGCTCAGACTAAACCTTCCTGGGAAGTGAGGACATGACATACTGTGAGCTGAGGTGTCAAAGATGACAGCAAATACCAAGTGTCTTTGAATGTGTCAGACTTAATCATTCTAACTTCCACATCTAAGCTAAAGTATATGGCATCTACTTCATACATTCTTATGAGAATGGAAGTTCATGCATTAAGTGATTTGAGTCATCATCTGTACCCAGCAGGTGTTTGTTGAAACCTGTCTCTCTCTTGCTCCATTCTTCCCCTCATCCCTTCCTCCAGGCTAACAACTATGTAGTATTTTATCTTCATGTTGTTATCATCCAATAATATTTACTATTTTAATAAACAGAATGAATAGATGGGGTGATTAGGACAGGGAGTGGTCTGAGAGCAGAAATATTCTAAGCATAGGGAAAATCCAAATAACCTGAAATCTTGACTTTGACCCCTGAGCTCAGAGCCATAAGCAGTTAGGGCCCATCACACAGGGCCTATCAGCATTCGCCAATGGGGAGTAAGACACTCCTCTGCTGTGCCTCAGCTGCACCCGGACTCACTGACCATGACAACAGACCCTGGATGAGTTCCCCTATCTGCAAATACTTCCCCTTCTGTACAGGGCATTACACCACTCAGGCCGAAGCTAGAACATAGCATGGTTTAGGGAATCTAGTGTCAACCTGAAAAAGTAGACACAGTTGTTCCTATGAATAATAAAACAATAATGAATAACAATGCAAGAATAAGCTCTGTGTTTTGCATACTCATAACTGTGAACCTACTTTTGTCACATACTACATACAACTCAATTCAATATAGAAGCTGCACCAGTCAGGACTGCATCCATCCTTAGCGCCCTGAAATTATGCATTGCCAGGGACAAGTCACAAGGAACAAAACACTTGGTCAGCATTTGTAACAGAAACCAAGAGCATAACAATGTGATTAATTCCTCGACAAAAACAGGTTGTATCTCTCTTTTAAAAGCGTGTAGATGTAAACCGTTACATCCATTTTGAATCTTCTTGTCGATTTGAAAACTTATTCCCCACTAATTTCAAAAAGGCCAAGTTCATGGTATACCTTTTGGTCATCTCAAAGCTTAAAGCAAAGAATGGGAGCCTTTTTTATGCATTTGCTTATTTGGTGATTTATTTATATAGTGACAGGTAATAGGAGAAATAAGGAATAGGTTTATTCCATAATAAATGTGTTTTAAGTATATTGCATTGGCTTACGCACTGCCCAGGACTGAATATTAGCTTAATGAATGACCATATTTCATAATGCTTTGCAAATTTAGAAAGCATTTGCACACAAGTGCTTTATATCTTTCAGAAAGCTTCTGAAGAGGACAGAGCAGGTAAGATCAATAATTTATAAATGAGGAAACCAAGAACTGGATTGGCAAGCAACTTGCCCAGTAACTGTCTAGAACAAGCATGTCAAATCCGTGGCCTACAGGCTTCATAAGGCATGCAGCCCACTGGCCATGAGTTTGACATGCTTGGTCTAGAAAATACCCCCGCTGAGATTGGCACTGGGCCTCATGTGGGCATCCAGACCTTGCAGACTGCAAAGCCAGCCTGAGCTGCAGTCTCAGCCCCACCTCTCACTGGTCACATGACCTGGCCAGCCCTCTGCTTCCAGCTCCTCATCTGTGAAGTGAGGAAAATTAAAGGGTCACCAGGAGAGCATCCAATGAGCATCCGGACATGGTGAGCTCTGAATTCATAGTCTTTTTTGTACCCAACCGGAACTCTTTTCACTATACCCTACTACTTCATGAGCAAGATGATTTATTTTCACTTTTTGTAGGTTCAATAAACAGATAAACCTGGATTTGAATTTTCTCCCTGATACTTATTACCATGAGTCAGGGCAAGTCACATAAGCTTGCTGAAGCCCCTGCCGCATCACTAAAACAGAAATAATAGGCGTCACTTTATATAAATGTTACCTGTATTCAATAAGGTAACGCCATAAATCATTTAGTAGGTGCTCAGCATGGTGGAAGCCATTATTCATGGGAGTTATTATCTCTCTCATCACAATCATTCCACAGCTGGAATTCTTGTCTGCTGTTGCAGGCCTCATGGAATGTCTGCCTCAATGATTCCTGCAAATCCCAAGGGTGATGAATACAACAAGCTCCCTTATCAACCCCATGGCCTCCGCCTCAGTCTCTCTTCTTCCCCAGTGGTAGGCATCGTGGGTAGGAAATGAACGTGGTGACAGACTCCCTCTAGAGGGACAGGGGACAGGGATATTTTACTGGACACTTGGTGGGTCAAACCGACCACGACCATAAAACTCTAAAGAAGGAAAGAAGCCTCAGATGATGCCTAACAATAATGACTACAAATAGGAATCCTACCACTCAAAACTAACATGACATTAAGAACATCTACTGAATGCCGAAACCGGTTTGGCTCAGTGGATAGAGCGTCGGCCTGCGGACTGAAAGGTCCCAGGTTCGATTCCGGTCAAGGGCATGTACCTGGGTTGCGGGCACATCCCCAGTAGGAGATGTGCAGGAGGCAGCTGATTGATGTTTCTCTCCCATCGATGTTTCTAACTCTCTATCTCTCTCCCTTCCTCTCTGTAAAAAATCAATAAAATATATTTTTTAAAAAAATTTTAAAAAAAGAACATCTACTGAATGGCCACTGGTGCCAAGTCCTGTTCTCAGGGAATAAGAACTTTAGAGAGCAGGTGAGTGGCTCATTTGCATGAAAGGAGGGACCAGGAGATCAAGCGGCTTGTGCAAACTGCAGGGAAGCAATGTTAGAACTCAAACCTAGAAAACGCAGTCCTAGTAATAGCCAACTTCCTCATGAACAGCCCTTTCTGCACAACAGCTGATGCTTGCAGTCTCAACTTCTTTAATGGAACTGTGTTCCTTATAGGGCAACTCCGAAGCCGCGGCCAATTAGACTCCAAGATGCTGTGCTTTGGCGAGGTGAAGGCTCCATCGGTGTCTGAAGAGTAACCCTTCTGTCTCCTGTATTGTTGCGGTGTCTCATATTTCAAAGCATGAGCAACAGAAACACAAGTCAAAAATGCCAAAGGCAGGACTCTCGGAGTTCCGAGCATCCATCTCCTGCAGAATCTGGAATTACCAGAGGCAAACCTGAGAGGCCCTAGGGGACTCTGAAGGCTGTGCCCTTTAAAGTGACAGAAGTGGACTGAGTAATGACAGGTGTCACTGAGGAACAATGTCACTGCCTCCAACACACATGCCGGGTTTCTGCCTGGCAGCAATCATCTACACAAGCTCTAACCTCTTCAACTTCGTATTTAATTTTAGAATAAATAAATGAGCCACTGGAAAAGATAGTGAGGGACTTGCCCATCACTGTGCCAGGGAACCTCCTTCAAATCATGACTCTTGCTCCAGGTGGGACAGGAAATGAACAAAGTGGGAAAAAAATCAATCAAACAAACAAACAAAATCTATGGATTTGAAGGTAGGTCATTTGATAGATTTCCCCAAAGATATTTAAAGTTAAGTTCCAGAAATCGACAATAGGCTTTGTCAGTCTTATTTCATCCAGGAAGTTTCCGGCCCTTTGCAAGTTAACCACCTTGGTCATTTGCGGTTTGGGGAAATAAAGAAGGAAGGGGGAAAAGCTGTTATTGCTTTTCATTCATGAATTTCATATCAATTTGAGAGTAATGTCATTAGTGATGATTAAGCAATCAAAACTTGATAATATTTTTAAAATACATTTTTATTGATTTCAGAGAGGTTGAAGAGGGAGAGAGGGACACAAGTATCAATGATGGAAGCGAATCACCAATCGGCTGCCTCCCACAAGCTCCCTACCAGGGATGGAGCTCATAGTCAACTTTGAACAAGGAGTTGACATGTTATGGGAAATGGAGAATGAAAGAGCAAATGAGACTGCTGTCCCATGTACGCTTAAGCTGAGACTTCATTAATTAGCTGCATGACATCAATACTTAGCTGAGTGACAAAGTGGGCAGTTTACAATTTCTAGCACATCAATCAAACATGCATCATTCATGTGCTAACCAGCTACTCTAAACTCTGTGCTAAGAACTGCAAAGAGGTGCCATCCCCAGCCTCTCACCTCAGGAAGACACAGCCTCTAAGGCAAGATGGCAGGAAGTGCCTGCACTCTGCACACACTGACCCTGTGCTAGGCATGTGGCTAGTCGTCTAGGATGCAAGGATGGCTAAGGCAGCTTCTTCCCTCCAGGATTTCACGGCTGACTTGGAGAAGAATCCCTACAAATACTGATGTTTTAGTTCTTCAATAGAGAGATATGTTCATCAATCCATCTTGGCTTATATAAACTTTCATTTATTTTTTAGTGAATTCAGCTTTTAAACTTTCATTTAAAAATAAATTCTATGTGCAATATTTCATCTCAGCCAGCAATTTAGCTTAGAGTTACTGGAAGGAGTTAGTTACTTCTAACTGGATAGTGGAAACGTTGTTCTGCTCTTGTCTCCTAAATATGACCACTAGATGGCGAGAGTTGCATTCATTTTAAGGGCAGTCTGCAAATGGCCATTTCAACAATTTGCGTCACAAAAAGTACCTCTTTTAGAAACATCTAAATTTCCACATTATTAGTAGTTACACCAACTGGGTCACAGGGATATGGTTGTTTAAGACTAGGCAATGTCTTTTCTGTATCCGTGTTAAGAGCTGTATGTCCTTTTTGTAGACAGTTCACTTCTTCCCAACTTAAAAAGTTGTATATATACCGTTTCCTAAAAACCCCATAAGTAACAAGATGTAGCTCTCTGTGTGTATAACTGCTTATATGCACAAAAGAAGGCACTGTATGAGTGCTCACTTCTTTTATAAATCAGGTGTGAGGTGGAATCACTTTATGCTACTCCTATTTAAGTAAATACCATTTCTCAGGGAATCTGCCCAAATTCGGCTTTTCAACAATTACTTGTGGAAATGAACATCAGGTTCCATTTGGATTCGGTTTAAATTGATTTGAATGTGGGCCCAGAACTGAAATTTGGTTTCTGCACATTTTCGATATCCATTTGACACTAGGAAAAGCATGGAAATGTTATTGTGGTTACGAAGCTGCCGTGAGAAGCCGCTCGGCATGCCACTTACCGGAGAGGGCTCCAGGCGAAGCGGAATGTTTAGGGGCAGATGAGAGGAGCCGGGAAGAAACCACATACAGCCTAGTGCCTACTGGGTTTCAGTCGTGAGAAGCGAGGACTAGAGGCCAAAACGCAGGATGAAAATGAACCCAAGTAAAGGGCATGCTCATTTTCTTAAGAAATAACAGCAGGTCGCCACACAACCATGTCCTGAGAAGAGCATTCCACCCTGGAAACACTTTCAAAATGCCTTGTGGATTAGAAACAGATCTCACCAACGCTGTAAATACTTCTAAGCAACAACTATAAAAATAAGAGACTCTGCGTGCACTCACTTTACCGTTTTTAGAGCAGACTGCAGACTACGCTCACATTTCATAGAGGAATTTAGGAGATTTTTAGGGGAAAAGTTTTCTTTACCAAAACCTCACACCTTGGGTAATTAATGTTCCACTGCTCAGCTTAATATTTTTAAAATCTGATTTCCAGTCTAGCTTTGTATATTTCCTTTAAATATAAAATTACTTATAATTGCCAGAAGAGGGCTCTATCCTCAAACCTAAATATCACACACTCCACTGATAAAGTACCTTGCTATCCTGAATGAAACTCCAATGCAATCCAGTGTAACCATTGCATCAGAATCTCTAAGAGAATCTAACCGAATCTTTTTAAAAAATATATTTTTATTGATTTCAGAGAGGGAGAGATAGAAAGATCAATGATGAGAGAGAATCATTGATCAGCTGCCTCTGCACATCCACATTGGGGATCCAGCCTGCAACCCAGGTATGTGTCCTGAAGGGGAATCAAACCCTGACCTCCTGGTTCATAGGTCGATGCTCACCCACTGAGCCATGCTAGCCGGACCTAACTGAATTTTTAAAGGAATGACTGCTTTGCAGGATGTCACCATTTATGTTACTAAGCTATTCACTTAAGTTAAGGAAAACAGAAGCTGAAAGGATAGCATTGTACAGCATCATAATCTTAATACTTTATAACTTTAATACTTAGTTCTTGCATTCACCCAACAGAAATGTCTGATTCCTTTATCTGCTTGCAATTGCACAGAAATCTCTACTTTAGAATACACCATTTTATGAAAACTGCTATTTTTCTTGGTTAACTGGAAAACAGGTGAGAGCCTAAAAAGGCAAAAAAAAAAAAAAAAAGCAAAGGGTTACAAGTATTTCTTCTAGAAATTTTGCATTATTTCAGAAAATGAGACTGTCTTCTGTGCTCCCTTTGGTCTTTTTGATGATGGTTCCACCTCTGTAAGAATCTCAGGGATATCTTGAAAATAAATTTTAGCTTAAGTTTTTTTGAAATGTACAGTTAGTATAAAGGTGAACTTCTAAGCCATGGGGGGATTGGATTACGGTTACAGATTCCAAAGGGGAATTTTATTTTTCCCTCTAACCCAGTGGTTCTCAACCTTCCTAATGCCTTGACTCTTTAATACAGTTCCTCATATTGTGGTGACCCCCAATTTCATTGTTACAAATTGAACATAATTAAAGCATAGTGATTAATCACAAAAACAATATGTAATTATATATGTGTTTTCCGATGATCTTAGGCGACCCCTGTGAAAGGGTCTTTAGACCCCCAAACGGGTCACGACCCACAGGTTGAGAACCGCTGCTCTAACCAATGACACGTTTTTCAGACAAATATGTTTTCTTGCTGCTCATTCTCTGTACACCTTGAGGGTCCCAGACTTATGCAGGGCCAGGAGGTTTATTTTCATATTCCCTGCCTGGCATAGCTTCCAAGCTTTGTTCCCCTTCCTCCACGCCCCTATTGAAATCAAAACAGAAGTTCATAAATGTCCTTGATCAGAAGGCATTGTGGGACAGTTAGTAACTCTAGTACTGTTTTCTTTAATCTCTGGATTTCAGCTTCCTTTTCACTTTTGGCCTCTGAGGATCTCTCTTACATTTTTACATTCTTGTAATCTCAGCAATGTATTTAAAAAGATGCTTACATATGTTACCCAATTATTTTTTTTGGGGGGGGGGGTTGGTGTGTGGTAGAAGATTCTTTATGAAATGTAGTCTATCCTGTTCTCTTCTCCACTCAATTTGAACAAAAATTGTCCTTAAGATAATCTTATATAGAGTATAAATTTTTGACAGCTGAACTTATAGAAAACTCCTGAACTTTCTTCAACCTTCTGATTAGAAATGAGGTCCTTCCTCCCAAAGTGTTCATTCTATCATTTTGTTAATAAAATTATATCATCAGTGATTATGGTATTTGAATCAGGAAGGTTACTACACTAATTAGTGACCACTAGAAATTCTAACTATGATATGAGGCTCTGTAGCTGGCAGTTTTCATAGCTGGATATACTGTTTTCAATGAAAATCATGAGAGATGCTATAGATTTGCTGAAATTCATTACTTATATATAATCTTCACTTTACTATAGTTAGATTTGCTTTAGCAATGTTTAGGAAAAGGCTTTTAGTACCATTTTCTTTCCTTCTTGTTGGGGTCCAACCCCAGCGGGTCCAGGGATCCCCAAAGGTGTGGACGGAGTCGGCGAAGAATGAATGACGTGGAAACTGGTTTCAGTTCATCAGCATAGCGAGGTTCTCCCTCCAGGATCTCCAGCGAAGTTCTGGTTAGGAACTCCAACCAAGTTCTGGTCAGGATCTCCAACCAAGTTCTGGTGCCATGTTCTCTCGCTAGGTTCTCCAGCCAGGTTCTCCAGCCATGTTCTGTCTAGGTTCTCCAGTGAAGTTCTGTAGCCAGGTTCTGTCCAGGATCTTTTGCCATGTTCTCTGGCTAGGTTCTGGTTAGGATCTGACGAGGTTCTGATGTTTATTGTCTTGTTACATCCGTATTTATACCAGCCGATTTTAATCCTGTCAATTTCTATTACAAAGGTTAGGGCGTTTCTTATCTCCATTCCAGGGAGTAAAGATTATGTAGCTTAACTACCCACCTGGCACTTAATTAAGGGGTTGTATCTCATCCCTAACCTCAGGGAAAAATTCCCACCTGGGGAAACAACCTTTCTCGGAGAGGTGACCTTGGTTAAAACACATGGCACTAAGGAGAGCAAACATATTAAGAACAATATGCTATATATGCCAGGTCCCTTGAAACATATGCTGTGCAGATGTTTCTTTCCTGCAGCGACTGTGTCAAGCAGCAAGGATGGACCGGCTTCCGGCACCTTCTTTGGTCAAAGCAAAAAATACAAAGTGAACCACATCAGGTCAATTAATATTGTAAAGTTATCATCATTTCTAAAGAAATCACACACACACACACACACACACACACACACACACACGTTACTACCAAGGAACAATACTTTAAAATAAAAGTTGAACAATTAAAATAAGCAAATGAATTATATGCCCTGACACAACAACCCACAACCCACTGCCCAAACATCTGCATTCTCTGTTTTCAATGAATGGTTATTGGGGAAAAAAAATGAGTAAGCCAAAATATAATAAAACAGGGCCTAGGGGAATGGAAAGAAAAATTCAATACTGCTTACTTTAATATAGAACTCCTCAATGAAAAGCCTTCCAAAAATAAGTTGCCGGTATGGCAGAAGACAATATACTCCCAAACATAGAAGCAGTAGTTGATGAAGAACATAAACCTTCCCTAACGCCTCAGGTCATTAATATACTATGGCTTCTAGAAGGAATTTTAGTAGTAACATTTACCAACAAATCTCTTCTGCTTTTTTTTATGGCTGGTTTGTTTTTGTCAACCTGGGTAAGCACTTCTGTTACATTCCTTCTCTAAATCAAGAACTTGGCAAAGCACTGTGTAACATTTTTTCGAGGACATCCTCTCACTGATTTCTCAGAAAAATCCAGTGCAGTGTTATGTCCCTTGTACAGGGAGCTCAGGTTCAGAGAATTTTACGTATTTTCCTGGGATGGATTAACAAGTACGTGAAAGAGATTATAGCCTAACAGATTTTCACAGCTTCGTGTCCAAGGAACTTTCACCATTTTGTCACTAGTAGAAGGTAGTTGACATGTAACTTTTTCTTAATTTATGAGAAAAATAAATACCTTTACTAAAAAAAAAAGAAAACTTCTAAAATAGGTAGATAAATGTGAGTGGTAGGTAAATCATAGGTTAGTAATAGGTAATGAGTCTGTAAGACCAGTGGTTTTATGTGAACTGAACAAGGAGACTAGTGACCACCCTATTCCTCAAAAGAGTTTGTTTTCTATTATGTACCTGGGGTATTAGAGGGGAGGGACAGGACATTAGCTAAGTGGTTATGGAAATTGAGCCACGGAATGGCTTAAGCCACTACGAAGAAATGTGTGGCCAAAGCAATAGTAGTTTGGGACATCTGCTGGAACACTACTAGGAAATTAGGGACCATTGCCCCCATGAAGGGGATTCTTTGCAGCTGAGTGAGTCCAGAGTATAGATCCCAGGACAATCTTTGTCCTAAATCTGCTAACCTACACATCTGCATGAAAATTAGACTTAGTAAAACCTTGTATGTTGGTATGTGGCCAGCTGATATATGCATCCATGAAAGGATGAGGGTCGCTGAGTCAAGGCAGCTTGCCACACATACCAATAAATCACATTAAGGTCACCTGTTTAATTAATAGATGTTAAGAGTTACTAATCAATTCACTGACAACTTATTCTTGCAAATTCTAAAAATTTCTAGGAAATTCCCAGAAAATATGCTAATATAACATGGCTCCAGGTAATGAGAACATTAAAGAACATGTCACCTCTTTATGATATTTGCACCAATGCTCCTCCTTTGGCTAATTGGGGCAAAAGTTCTTCATTATTCAATGGTCCACTTAATGGGACAAATTTTCTGACCTTTTTAACTCTCATTACACATACAACTAATTGGCTTCTGGTGCCCCCTCAACCAATAGCAAATATAATAAATTGATGCATTGCCTCAACATTGCTTCTGCAGAACTTTCCATAAAATTTATGACTAAAGCTAGGAAGATAAAATATTACATTTCCCTGAAAGCCAGGTTCACATTGAATAGGATTGCCCAAAGTGTTTTCATGAGGTAAAAAATAAAATAAAATTGTAATACAGTTCATTTATATGTACATATTTAATCACAATAAAAATTATCCCACCCATAATGTATATTTTCGGCCTCTATATATCATAGGGTAGAGTATGATCATCACTGGTTTCATTGTCGAGAATACAGTTTCAATGTTGTCATATCCCCCCACATGGAACAGGACTTGCCTTCATCACTTAGCTTCCTTAGGCATAAACAGTTAATATATGAAATGGATGGCTAGTCTTATGTATATATGAGGTTCATTTGAACAAATTTTGGAATTCCCTATAGATCTGGCCTCCTTCATTTCTCCTTTATGAACATGACCCCATGAGCTCCACATCTGTAATTTGGGGGGTGGCCCCCTGGCCTGATCTGCCGGATACCCTAGAGGAGCAGAGGAGCCACAACGCCCTGCTAGAACCTCTCCCGGGAAGAGCTGCTCTTAGGAGAAACTCTTTGTCTAGAACAGAGAACGCCTGACCCACCACGCTGGGCTGCACCACCCACAGATTTCAAGAAATGTGTTTCCTCAATGGAAACATAAATCCCTCAGGGTAAGAGAGCATGGATTCACCGAACATATTTTGAGTTTAGCTTTCTGAATTTCCCCAGCCTCACCATACATTCCTGGGCACTCATCTAGTGCATTGCAGATACAAGAAGCTCATGGTGTAATGTTATATCTCTCTGATAGGGTTACAGTGTCTACAGCTTTGTTACATAATTAAACCACCAGAAGTGTTCCTTCCTGCTTAGTTACATCCTAAGCATTACTCTGAATGTCACTTTAATAATCTGCATCTGCCGTCATGAGTTTATTTAATTTGTAGAGCACCTCTGATGGGTCAAACATTGTATTAGGCTTTTGGGATTTGAAAAGGAATCAATAATGAGACTCAGGCCCTACCTGTTTAGGGCTAGCATCCCAGAGAGAAGTGGGGCATTAATCAAAGCATCACGCAGCGTGGAACTGCTCACTGTGCTTATCACTGGTCTAAGCACAGGAGACATGAGAACAAAAGTAAGATAGAATGTGAGAACTTGGGGATTCCATAATGAAAGCAACAGATTTCAGATCTATAATATTTTAAAAACCTATGCTTTCATGTGCCATTTAATCCTACATAGAGAAGCTGCCTCAGAGACAGGGAAAGAGAAATAAGAGTAAAACCTAGCATCCGATCATTGCACAAATCCTCCCATCCACTATTCACCATGGGATACATGGTACTCAGTAAGCATTTGGATGGAAGAGTGAAGAAACTTTGTAAGACTTTAATTAAGTCACAGTACATGTCTCAAAGCTTTTAAACTAATGAATAAAGTAATAATATGTTAACTAGATGTTTTTAATAAAAACCTCTCCCTGCATGATCCTGCTTCTGAACTGGTGTGAGTATACCTCTAGCAAACACGGGGGGAAGAGGGCAGGCTTCACGGGGCATTTCACTAGGTGGGAGGGAAGCCACTGCTATCTGCCCAACAGATTCCACAAAGAAAAGATGCAGAAAGAAGAGCTCAAATAGCCTTCTGAGGGACAGGCCTATGTGGTATTTCCCCCCTTTTTCATCCTCTAAGACTGACTAAATGTAGTATGTATGCTTTGACCCAGAAAAGGAGTGTGTGGCATGGCCAGATAAGGATAGAACCAGCATGATGCTTAGAGGAATTCTGAATATGCACATTCAAGGGTATACAAGACAACAGCAGAATGTGTCTCAGCCAACACAGGCAAGGCCTCAGGAGCCTTGTCATGTTTGCAAATGAGACCGGATGGCAATTAAACGGTGGAGATTGTCCAGAAACTCTTAACATCCACAAATATTTTTAGTGTTTCTTATACCAATTTTTCAGTTAAGTGATCAGCATAGAACAATGTTAGGTTAAAATGATTGCAAGCAATGGTGTGCGGGATAAGCGTACAATGATCGGTTTAATAAAATAAAATCCCTAAGTATCCCATATGACAAATCAGTATGCTTATAATAACAAAATTGGGGCCTTCTTGGTAGCTATGTTTAGCATAAATGTTAGGCAGCTGTCCCTATTCAAAATCATTCTTATCCCTTCTTTTCCTTGGGGGAGGATGGGATGCAAATGCATGTAGCTCTAGAGGAGAAAACCTACTTAATATTAGATTATCCCCATTATTAGTTTCTTAAATTTTCCCTTCAAGATGGGTACTGGTAACTGATCAGAGTCTTCTGGTTATCCAAGAAAATAAGCATTATATCAATTATGAATATTACTTTTTTATAATACTCTCCAGAACAAGTATAATGGTGAGACTCAAGCATAGGTATCTAAAATGATATCCCAGATATTATAGAGAATGCAAAGAAATAAATACAAGGTCTCTGTACTCATATTCTCACTAACCAAAAATCAAGACAAACAATAAAAAAATTAAACTACACTGTAAGACAACACCATGAGTTGTTAGCTGCCAAATGGTTAGGCTTGTTATTAACATCAGAACCCGTAAGAGTTGTTTAGGTAAACAATGTATTTGGCCACACAAGAAACTGAAGTGAAATTAATCTCAGTCCATAAATTCAATTGCAAAAAATGTCAATGTCTTTATTTTCTTAAATCAATACAAATCCAACACTGCTAAAATCACATCCTGTGCCGGAAAATCACCACCAGATCACACAAAGATCTCAGGCCCTTACGTAATGCTCAAGACCTAAGTGCCCTCACTCTTTAGTAAGGCCACTGGTCTCATCATTGGGTCATTCTTGGTCTCAGCCAACATAGTCCCTTTCTCAGCTACAAGCGCCGATGCTTCTGTGTCATGCTTGGGATGCAGGGTTCCTACACCTGGGTCCAGGCCCTTGCACCAAACTTGAAAATTGTGCCTGGGTCCAGCCTACAGAGGTGCCCCAAGAGATGACATCGTCCAATGTTTTACCACCTCTCCAGATGCTGCCATAATCACAAAGGTTCCTGATAATGCAGAACCATAAAATACATCTGAATTATTCCAATCTGTAAAGACAAAAAAAGTTCCTTCACTTCTCTCTCTCTTACCTGTTTAGAACAACTCAAATTACTACCACAACCAATCTAAGTCTCTACAGAAAAAAGCAGGTGTGTCCATGTTCAAGCAGATTTCTTTCCTGCCCTGCCAAACCTCCAAAGTGAGACCCAGTTACCTGGTTGAAATGGGGAAGAAGACACAGCAAGAAAAACAAATACTGTTAAAAGCACAAATTAAAAATTACCATAGCCCTGGCTGGGTGCTCAATAGTTGGAGCATCTTCCCATAAACCAAAAGGCTGCGGGTTCAATTCCCCTTCAGGGCACATACCTAGGTTGAGAGTTCCATCTCCTATCAGGGTAAATTTGGGAGGCAACCAATTGATGTATCTCACATCAATGTTTCTCTCTTTCTAAAAATCAATTAAAAAAATATCTGTAGGTGAGGATTTTAAAAGTCACTACAGATTTCCTGCTAAAAAATAAATATTAACAGATAAATATTGTTTCTTAATTTTTACAAGACCTAGACAAATATAGATCTAAAATAGAATCACTCCTCTCTAAGAAATCAGTACCATCTGTCTTAGGACAGGCACTATCTTAAAATACATAAAATACCATAGCATAAAGAACTGATATTTATTTTTCACATATTCAAGGGAGAAAGTCAAAGATCAAAGAGCCAGGAGATCTATCTGTTAGTGAAATCATTACCATCACCACAAACGTCATCAACAGTACCACCGTCACTAGAGATCACTAAAGACCTAATAGTACTTTAAAGTAAGGATCTCAGAGCTCTCAAATAAATAAAATGGAAAAAGGTTTTTGTTTTGTTTTTTGCATACACATCAGATACACAATGATGAGTGTGAGGAAAACCCCTTTGCCCTTTCACTCCCTAAGAACAAAAGGGTGAGTTTACTTACCCTTTCAAAGCATGGCGCAGAGCAACTGGAAGGGGAGCTCAGGGCTAGGAGACACCATCGATGTTTAAAACAAAAAAAGGTGTGAGGAATCTGATCTACAGCTGTAACATACATAGCCTCATTATCTTCTATGAGTATGTGAACATGTGTGCATTGAGATAGTGAACAAAAATTGCTATTTTATCACTGGATAAAAGCTGGATGCGAATGATCATGTTTCTAAAGCTAGACTCCATTCTCATGAAATTACTGCTTTTGGAAATACTATCACAGAATATTTTTTAAATGGAAAACAGAGTTCATGAAGTCTCTTATTCAGATCTGTCCCAGCCAACACATTATTCTCCCCCCATTAAAGAGCCGTGGCCATCTGCCCCATCTAGACGACCAGCTGGTATGATCTCCATAAATATCTTCTCAGTTGTAGGTACTAATTAGGTTTTTTTTCATATGAGCAAATTGTAGATTAACTGTGTTTACAAAACAAAACATTTTCAATCCAGTTCACCTTGTGGCAAGTGACTTGATTTCAACAATGACGAAAAGTCTCACAGGCAGGTCCTTTGGGAGGTTGGTTGTTTCTATTAAAGGTATTTGTGGTGGGAATAATGGGGTATTCTTGTTCTCATCCAAAATCAAACCTAGAATTATGATCTCATTTAAAAAAGCAATTGTAGCCCAGCCAGTGTGGCTCAATATTTGAGAGTTGACCTATGAACCAGGAAGCCAGGGTTCCATTCTTGGTCAGGGCACATACCTGGGTTGCTAGCTCCATTCCATCATCCAGGAAGCAGTTGATCAATGATTCTCTCTCATCATGGATGTTTCTAACTCCCTCTCCCTTTCCCTTCCTCTCAGAAATCAATAAAAATATATTTTTAAAAAAGGAATTGTAATGGAAACCAACTGTCAGTTCACAAGAAGTTACAGTCAAATCACCTGATGAGTGGACACTACAAAGATGAGCCCTAAATCGTGTGTATGATGATGTTATACAAAACACGTAGCCTCTCCACCTTACAATGTACTGTTTCTAGTTAGTATTTAACAGAACTGAATATGCATGAACATTTGACCAAATCTCAGATATTCAACAACTAAATTATAACATACCTCATCGAAGTAAAGAAAACTGTCAAAAAGAAAAGGAATTTGGCTACTGAAAAGGTCAAAGGACCATCCTTCCCATTAAATAAAATGTCTATTTTAAAAAGACTGAGGACAGAGAGAATGTATAAAACCAAACTCAAAGAGCTTTAGACTTTTATAGTCTACTGACCACATCTCCTCCATGACACACTCCCCTACCCTATCTCCCAATACACCATCTCTTCTTTATTCTCCCTTTACCCCTCTCCCCGGAAGTCCCTTACCATTTTCTCATCCTCCTGCCTTCCTCTCAGTGTGGGATTTCCCATGAGGACCTGCATCTGCCTGCCTTCTCTCCACATCCTATCCCTTCAGTTATTACTTGATCCCATCAGGAGCCCTCTGTGACTGATGCCCAACTTTCCCGAGTTCACATCTTGGCTCTGTCACAAGCAGTTTGACCTCCTCATCCTGTTCTCTTATATATAAATTGAGGATAATGACAATGACGTTTAATCTTGGAAAACTGCTGTGAGAATTAATTAAGAGATGCATGTAAAGCTCTTTAAAAATGCCTCCTAGTAAGCACTTACTAGATGGTGGTGGTGATGATGTTCATGACCCTAATGCTGATCCTTTGCTCTCCTCTCCTAAAGGCTCCTTTGCTCACAGAGCCCTTCATTCTAACTCCACATGTTAACAAACCCAGGATCACTGCCACTCCTTCCACCATCTGCCTCTCAGTTTCTCACCCAAAACTATCCATCTCTCTTCTGAAACCCCTACTGGTTAACCCAAACTCTGCCATGTGCTTCTCACTTTCTATGTTATTATTTCAGAGATGTGTATGTATTTTTTATCTTTATAATTAGATATTTGTTTGTTAACCTGTCTATTGCCTGTCTCCTGCAACAGACACTGAGTATGGTGAATGCCAGGGTGACATTGTTTTATTTATCACCATTTATCTAGAATCTCATGTTGTGACAGCTAGATACTTAAGAACTATTTATCACATACAGGAAAGAAGAGTCTCAGATTCTATTTAAATGTGATGAAGGAAACAATGTGATGATTTTACTTTAAATAAAATAATTTTAAACTAACCTATTTTGTGATTGTCTTCATGTACGAGAGAGAGAGGTTTAAATAAAAAATATCATATAAAATTATAAAATCTATCTTTGTTCAAACTTCTTAGGTCTGAGAGATGCTCATAATTAGAGAGGAATTATGAGGCAGTCATTGTTGATGAGCATTATGAGAACTGGTCACTTTTATGGACACTGTGAACTCATCTTTAATGCTCATTATATTTAGTGGCTTAAAATACTGAAGCAATGCCCAGATGGAAGGTGGCAAGATAATTAAGTGACATAGCTAACTAAATGCCCCTTGAATAATAAAAAGAAGGCTTTCTATTATAAGTAATGAATTCTTTCGTTCTATTGGTCTGGGTGGATTAGAAAGTTAAAAAAATAAAAAAAAGAAAGCAGATATGCTAAGAAAATATCAAATGATCAGAAAAATTAGACACCTCTTTGGACTTAGTTTTTCTCTTGAGCAGTTTACTTCAGATGTCTGCAGAATAAACAATATAAGATACACTAAGTCATTTAAAATTAAACTAAATTGTAAGACATGCATATACTAGTACACACAGCATTGTAACCTTGATTTCCTATACATGTTGCCCCACATATAGAATTGGTTGATCTATAGCCAGACAACACATTTTGAAAATGAGCTACTTGGGTCTATACACATTGAAAGAAGCATTGAGGCCATACAAAATCATCAGAATATGGGCCTAAATTCTCCGATAAGAGAAACAAATCACTAACAGAAAGACAACTAATTCTACTGTCTTTCTCTTTCACTGTAATTCATCAAGTCGTGACCTTAATCTAATGCAATTTCAGAAGTGGAATGTGCTGTGGGAAGTTTCAGATGCTTTGTCTATTTGGCTGTGCTGATCAGTTCTCATTCACACCATAATTGGATTTCCCTAAGTTCACTGACATTTCAGTTGATTTCAATAATCATTAAAGGCTTTTGTTCTTTCATCTAAATTTGGTGTATGCTCTAGGGCTGCTCATAGGCAAACAAACCCATACTAAAACAGCTGATTTCCACGTGATAGGGCCAATCTATTTTGAGACACCCAGGTTGCAAAATCATTGTCACTGTTAGCTGAATGTCACTGGCATCACTGATGAGTGAACATCAGGCATATCCATTGTGAGAAAAGACGCTGGAATATATTTTCAGCTGTATTATGTGATTCATGCTAAGAACCATGTTGCCATTTGAAGAAAAAACAGTCTTTCTATCTCCTAAACATAAAATGTAGGTGTGAGTGTTAGCCATTACTAGTGTGGGAAATTTCTTACTCTTAATTTCGGTGTAGCATGACGGGAAGCCACTATAATTCAGGTGGCCAGATAGCCCAGGTCGATGAGCTGGCCTTTTGCAATTGTCTCGTGTGTCTGAACCCTCCAGTGCAGCACAAGTTCAAGACAATATTTTTCAAGGCCCATTTCAGCTCTAATATCTGACTTTTGAGTAAGACAATAGGACCCTCCTACAGGTGCCATTGGAAGCCTGAATAATTCCCATGAACTATATTTTTAAGGTCACTGAATTTTTCACCAGATAATTTTAAAGATGATATGTTTCTGGGGGGAAATAGAAGTCAGAGACATTACATTTACAAAGAAATAAAACCTTTAAATTTTTTTTTCCGGACAGCTGAATTGAGCAGGATAATTTTAAAATGTTAAATAGTGGATGAAACCTACCATTAAATGGGATTTTGAAAATATTTAGAGAAATTAGCCAACAGGCATATCAACATTATAAAAAGGTCTCAACGGTCTGAATAAACTCTTAAATGTAGAGTGGAAAATGTCATTTCAGGATTTCTTGTGATTCATCGCAGCCCCACTATTACCTAGCACAGTGATGGCGAAACTTTTGAGCTTGGTGTGTCAGCATTTTGAAAAACCCTAACTTAACTCTGGTGCCGTGTCACATATAGAAATTTTTTTATATTTTCAACCATAGTAAAACAAAGATTTATATTTTTGATATTTATTTTAATTTAAATGCCATTTAATAAAGAAAAATCAACCAAAAAAATGAGTTCGCGTGTCATAGGTTCGCTATCACTGACCTAGCACATAATAGGTTTTCAGCAATGATGAGGGGGAAGAATGAATGAGTAAATACGTACTTAAAATCTCAGCAGTAACTCACATTGCTTTATATCAGGGGTCCTCAAACTTTTTAAACAGGGGGCCAGTTCACTATCCCTCAGACCGTTGGAGGGCCGGACTATATTTAAAAAAAAAAACTATCAACAAATTCTTATGCACACAGTGGCAGCAAAAACACCCGGCAGGCTGGATAAATGTTTTTCGGCGGGCCGCATGTGGCCTGCAGGCCGTAGTTTGAGGACCCCTGCTTTATATTATATACTAGAGGTCCAGTGCATGAAAATTCGTGCACTTGAGGGTGTCCCTCAGCCGGGCCTGCACCCTCTCACAGTCTGGGACCCCTAGGCTGATGTCCAACTAATGGCTTAGGTCCACTCCCTAGGGGATCAGGCCTAAGCTGGCAGTCAAACATCCCTCTGGCAGCCATTAGTCGGACATCCCTAGTGCTGCCTTGGAGGCAGGAGAAGCTCTGCCCCCTGGTGGTCAGTGTGTGTCATAGTGACTGCTCCTTCTCAGTTGTTCTGCTGTTAGGGTCCATTTGCATATTATCCTTTTATTATATAGGATAAGTATAATATATAAAACAATTAATTTTAAACCATATTTATTAAACCTCTTATTTTAAAATGTTACAATGAGAGAATTTTACTTAAATAGGGAAGACTGGCATTTTTCACTTGGACTCTGAATTACACCTTGGCTAACAAATAAGAAAAGTGCTTAATCACATCTTTCATTTATATCTTTACAATGATTATCCTGAAGGAAAGAGAGCACAATTGACATATGCATTTAGAAATTTAAAGTAGTTCAAGATGCACCTCTAAGAAGCAATATTTATAGAACATAACCTAAGGGAAAAGAAGAAGTAAAATCTATAATCAGTGAAATAAAGTAGGCATTAACTTTGAATCAGGATTACAAATGAGTTCATGAAATTTCTACCTGGCATCCAAGCACATGATTTATCAAGAGATACATGGCACATTGATATTATCTCCATAGGACATAAGGTAAAACAAATAACAGATTTTTTATTATGCTTTCAGAAATAGAAGTGGCAAACAGCATGCTGGGAATCTTTTATTAGTTGATAATAAAACTATTTAATTAATCAGTCTCCAGAGACCAAATTATTCTCCAGATGACTTCAACTTACAAATAATTTTCCTGATTTAATATTTATAAATAGCAAATATACCTGTTGGGGAAAATATCTAATTTGCCATTTTCCTATTTCAGCTGTTCCCTTTTATTAAATGTACAATATTCAAAATCAATGAGAAATATCTTTGTAGTGAATTATTTCATATAAGTGCTGGATTCAGCAAGGTGTGTTATCAATTATTAACAACACTTTGCACTTCTATAATATATACTTTAATAATCTTTTTCATATTATTTAACTTTATTTTCACAAAGGAATATATCATATAGGTAAAGGAAAATTTAATTTATTGAAGTTTATCCTGAGTTTTTGCTAGAGGTCAAAGAAAACTGTATTATAAGGTTCATTTTATTCAGATAAAACATGAATTTCAAAGAAATAAAAACTTGCAACAAATTTCCTCATATTTCTTGTGTAGACATACACATGCATATCATTTCCTATTCTGTATTCAGAAAAATACAGTCCTGCCAGCTCTCCTACATCACTGAACATTGGTAGGTTAGCAAAAATAAGAACCCCACCCCAAACATACTGAATCAGAAAAGGGGAGAGGAGGGATGCTAGAAGCTGCATATCAATGAACATATAAAAACTTCTTACACACATCAAAATGAAAGAACTACTACTTAGCTGAAAATTCTGCTAAGTCAGAAAAGCACTTACTCAGTGATTAACTTTGAAATGTCTTTCCTACCTGAGTTTTTTTTTATTCTAAAAGATGAATCCATTCTAGTAAATCACAAAAACATGACCGCATTCCTCCAATTGCTATATGTACACCCTTCAAAAATATGACATGTACAGGTGGAATGTATATTTCTACCTCTTGGTATCTGGTCTTGGCCCTGTGACAGACCAGCCAATAAGACATTAGCAAACATGACAGAAGCAGAGACTTGATGAGTGCTTGGGCAAGGGGGCTTTGCCTGTCTTGTGGTTACCATTTGAAGAAGCCTGGGCTAGTCTGATGGATGCTGGAGACACATGGCACAGTTGCCTCCATCCCTGCAATGATGAGCCAAACATGTGAAGGAGGCCATCCAGTACCAACCTTGTCCAACCAATCTGCCAGCTGACTGTAGCTATGGAAGTGAGTCCAGAATATACCTGGAGAAGAACAGCCCAACTGGGTCCAGCCATATGGTCAACTCACAGTATTGCAAGCTAATAAATGATGGTGGATGGAAGCCACTAAGTGGGTGGCTTATTATATAGAAAAATCTCATTGATAAACTCCTTCTTGTAAAAAGAAAAACTAATAGAAGAGGAAGTTTTTGAAGTCAATTTTGATTATTTTATAATCCACATTTGGATTTTACATTTTTCATGTCAGGACATATGTGGTACAGATATCCATAGAGGGCCAACTGGATTCCAGAAGTTTTGTCCCCGTTAATCAAGTGCCACTGAAAGATGTAACACATTCAGGAAGAAAAAAATTAAAAATAATCAAAATATTTTATAGAAATAAACATAAAAAACAAACAAGCAACTGGAAAAAAAAAAACTACGACATTTAGTTTAGGGAACGGAGAGGGAGAAAGAGAGAAACGTCAATGATGAGAGAGAATCACTGATCAGCTGCCTCCTGCATGCCCCCTACTGGGGATTGAGCTCACAACCCAGGCATGTGCCCTTGACCAGAATTAAACCCAGGACCCTTCAGTTTGCAGGCCGACGCTCTATCCACTGAGCCAAACCAGCTAGAGCAGGAATTTCACTTGCATTATTGAAAAATCTAAATTTACCATGATAACTGCTTCTTCACTCTTCACTTTTTTTTGAATCCTCACCTGAGTATACATATTTTCCCATTTATTTTAGGGATAGTGGAAGGGAGGGCAGGGAGAGAGAGAGAGAGAGAGACACTAATGTGAGAGAGATACATTGATTGGTTGCCTCCTGGGGTTGGGGTCAAACCTTCAAACCAGGTATGTGCCCTTGAGAGGGAATTGAACCATGACCCTTT
Source organism: Myotis yumanensis (assembly GCF_028538775.1). Lineage (NCBI taxonomy): Eukaryota > Metazoa > Chordata > Mammalia > Chiroptera > Vespertilionidae > Myotis > Myotis yumanensis. The sequence continues at coordinate 228,369,240 of NW_027223752.1, read as the reverse complement.
GGTCCAAGGGTTGGAGCAACACCAGCCAGGGAAACACTTCACTTTTATTCCCAGTGAAGGTATTTGTAGAGGATGAAGCAATCTATATTGAGAATGCAATTTCTCATCATAATGTTAGTGTATGATAAAGTTTTGTATCATCGGGCTGCTTTTATATAAACATTTCTTTAGTACACTTATGATGATTCAAATTATTCTCACATGACTAAAGATAATGACATAAAGTTTGTGAATATACTTTAAAAACTAAGACTATAAAACATTATACATCATTTTTTAAAAAGCAATAATATTACATTGAGGAGAATTCCATTATCTAGACCAGTGATGGCGAACCTCTGACATGCGTGTCAGAGGTGACACGCGAACTCATTTTTTTGGTTGATTTTTCTTTGTTAAATGGCATTTAAATATATAAAATAAATATCAAAAATATAAATGTTTGTTTTACTATGGTTGCAAATATCAAAAAATTTCTATATGTGACACGGCACCAGAGTTAAGTTAGCGTTTTTCAAAATGCTGACACACCGAGCTCAAAACGTTCGCCATCACTGATCTAGATTCTAGACTCATGCATTTAACATAAGTGTGCAGACTTTGTGCAGGCTTATAGTCAAGTACTAGGGATTCTAAAGTTGTTAATACAGACAATACTCTACTCTTATGGAAACTACATTTTAGCAGGAAGAACAAGATCATTTCCGGTATTTACAGGTTCTGTGAATAAAACAAAGCAGGTAAAGTTAACCCTCATGACAGATAAATGAGAACTGGGGAATCTGGGATCTTTAAGATGAGAGTTGATCAAAAAGGAAGAAGCCTGTCATGCAAATATTAAATTGGAAATAAAATTGGCGTTTTCAGATTAGAAAAGATGGCTAGCATAGCTATTACTTAGTGAGCCAAAAGATAAGATTAGAAAGGTGTAGAGTGGGCAGAATAGATAGAGTCTCATAAACCATTAGAATTTATTGAAATTTTACCCTGAATGTCTACATATAGCTGAAAACTACATAAGTCATTGTTGCCAATAGAACTATTTGACTTTGAAAATCCCCCATAAGCATAGAAGAAGTATGTATTGTTAACTAAAGCAACACAGTGATTACATGATGACTAATAAATGAGTAAGACTATAGAAATGTTTAGAAAGGCAGAATATTTTCATAAATGGGTTACCATCCTGTTTAAAAGCTTTTAAATAATTCCTAGACTCTTCTCACCCAGCAATCTTGGTCTTAGCATATTCATGTACCAACAACAAAAAGCACAGAACTTATCAATGGAGAGTTCTTTCTAAAGAACTGACTCAGACCTATCTAGGAGAAAAGCTACAGTACTTATTGAAATTAACAGAATGGTCACTGAAAGGACTGTTTTAGCAATTGGTGTTCAGGCATAATAGAATGAATAAAAAGTTGTAAGTAATCTAAGGCCTAATGATTCTACTAAAAACCAAGTAATTGTAAATTGGAGGAAACTCTTTGCTATAAATAATGAAATACTTTATTTCTTCTAAACTAGTTACATGTTATATCACTTCCATATGATGAAAGCTGAGTAAACAAGAAGAAATTGTTGAAAAGAGTTAATTTGTTTGAGATTTAAATACTGAAAACTAAAAATGACAACAGAAGGCTTAAAAGAATTTTTGAGTCTTTTTGCTCAATAGAAAAAAAAATGTTTCAAATATACAGAACTGATAATCCTATATAATAAAAGGCTAATATGCAAATCAACCAAATTGGAGAACGACTGGTCACTATGATGTGCACTGACCACCAGGGGGAAGATACTCAATGCAGGAGCTTCCCCCAGGTGGTCAGTGCGCTCTGAGTGCCACTCAGCCAGAAGCCAGGCTCATGGCTGGCAAGCACAGCAGTGGTGGAAGGAGCCTTTCCTGCCTCCGCAGCGCTAAGCATGTCTATTTGACAGCTTAGGCCAGCTCAGTTGGACATCCCTGGAGGGCTCCCAGACTGCCAGAGGGTGCAGGCCAAGCTGAGGGACCCTCTCCCACCCGAGTGCACGAATTTCACGCACTGGCCTCTAGTATAGAAAATAAATATGAATAAACTAGTTTGTAGCATTATTGCTAGTTTACATGGAATATTTTGGTGATGTAATGGGTTTTCTCATAAAGTAAACTTAGGGCTATATTTCAAAATAATAACCAAATTGGTTGATAACATAAATGCATATAAGCAATATAATTTAAAAACACAAAATAAGTTCCACTTGTGTTTAAATATTTCACACTAAATAGGTGTTGAATAAAATCTTCAGTGTGCTGTAAAAAAAATAAAATGGTTACAATTTGTGCATCTGAAATTCCTTCCTAGAAAAAATACATAAAACTACAGTTAACTAGCATGACCAACTAGTGAGAAAAACAAAAGAAGAAAGCAACATAGGAGGCAGGAAGGAAGCAAAAAAACTAGTTCTTGTGAGACCTTATGTCTAACAGTATAGAAAAAACAATCATAAAGCATAATAAAATATTGAAAAAATTATAATGCACTGATGAGTTGAAACAAAGAAATAATTTCAAAGAGGTCACAAAGTTAATGCAAATATTAGTATATAGTCAAGCACCAAAGTTTTCTTTTCCACAGAAGATTCTGCTTTAAGGTTCTTCTTTGAAAGATGACCAGAGCACAGAGGACAAGAAAATCTCTGCATAAAAAAATCCAAAAAGTTGAAGAGAAATAATCCTGCCACACAAAAATAGATAATAAGGAAACTTGCCTGTTCTAAATTTGTCCCTAAGTTGCAGGAAAATAAATAAATAGGCTCTCCTGAGAATACATGGCCACAAGCTGGACCTCATGGGTTCACAGTCTAAATTTACACTGTTGTGTCATAAAGCACAGCCAGCCAGAAGTTTAATTTAAAGGGTTCCAAGTGCGGTGGTGCTCCCTGATGTCTGAAATAAATGAAAGCTCTCTCTAGAGGAAAACTCCTCCCACCCAGGCTAGAAATGATGCCCATGTATAGTTTTAAATAAAATGAGCCTCTCTAAGTTAAAAACAAAGAAAAGGCACCATTAATGAGAGTCAGGGAAAAGTAAAACAGTAGAATAAGATCCCAAAAGATTTCACTTATTAGAACTACCCCCACAGCATGCTAAATGCATATATTAGTACTGCCAAAAATGAAATACTTAAAATATGACTTAGGAGTGGATAGCTCTAGCCAGGTGGCTCCCTTGGTGGGAGTGTTGTCCAGGTTGGAGTGTCCTCCCATACACTGAAAGTTTGGGGGTTCGATTCCCAGTCAGGGCACATAGCTAGATTGTGGGCCCTACCCCCAATAAGGGCATTACAAAAGGCAATTAATCCATGTTTCTCTTTCACATAGATGTTTCTCTTTCTCCCTTCCTCTCTCTCTCAAAAAAAAAAATCAATAAAAAACGTATTCTCAGGTGAGGATTAAAAAATAATAATAATAACTAGGTATATTTTAAAATCTAATGGAATTTCTATATAAATAATATATAGTAGCTAAAATCAATGCTCAATGAAATGACTAAACAGATTAGACACAGAATATTAGAACTGGTAAACTGGGGAGCAGTTTCAAAGAATTAATTCTAATTAAAACACAGAAAAATGCAATATAAGAAAAACAGTTAATATACAGCAAGGAAGCCTAACATCTAACACACACATAAATGCATTTCCAGAAGGTAATAGGGAGAATGGGGAACAGCAGTATTCAAAGAGATAAAAGAAATTTCCAAAAATGATGGAAGGCATGAATCCATAAAATATATAAATTAAGAACAATATGCATTTTAAAAAATTCTTTCCCAGATACATATAATAAGCCTATGGAATACTGAAAGCAATGACAAAATCTTAAAGCAGAACATAAAAGATAAAACAAGAAGATGACTTAGGGTTGTATAGAATTAGAATGATGACTGCCTTCTAAATAATAATGAAGGCAGAGAAAAAAATAAATAAAAATATAATTATATACTCAACTCTATTGTCCAAAACCAACACTGAATCAATGAAATGTCAGACAAAAGCCAAAATAGTGTTTACCACAAATATATACTAACTAAAATAATCATAGATATAGTTAAGACTGAAGGAAACTGATACTAGATGGGGTCATTAGAAATGATGAGAAATATGTTGGTTAATAACTTTGTTAGCTCTGCAAGATGGAATGAAAATAGAAGAAAACATAGCTCTGCCATTGCAAAGGGGTGATGGCCTTTAAAGTATCCTTCTACTCTTCTACCCTTATGTAGGTTAATAAGATGGGTACATATATTGATTAATCTTAGATTTTATTAATTAGGAATGGTAAAGTGTAAAACTAACTAATAGAGGAAGGGAAATTGAGTGCAAAACTTCCATGTAGCCTGAAGGAAAAAGTTTATATATATATATATATATATATATATATATATATATATATAATTCTTAAAGAAAGCAATAAAGAAAAGAAATAGGAATAAAGACTAAGAAAAAAACAAATCCAAATATTTCAGCAAAATAAACAGAAATGGATTAAAGAAAAAAAAAAGCCCAGCTATATGCTGCTTATACCAGGTACACCTAAACCATAACACCAAATGGTTGAAAGTAAAGATTTTGGGGGAAATATATCAAGCAAAACACAATCCATAAGAATAAACAAAATAGACTTTAAGAGGTGGAAATCACTAAATCACTGTTAGAGTTAAAGAGGACAGTGTAATAATGAAATTTTCCATTAACCTGGAAAATAGAACAATTCTGAACATGCATATATACCCATAATATATAAAGCAAAAGGTAATGGAATTACATGGTAACTTTGAAAAAAATCCATGGTGCCCTAGAGATATCAAGCACACAGGAATTGCTAAAGCTTTGGAAAATTTAAACAATAAAAATATTACAGAAATATATATATACATTGAACAACACATCTAACTGTAAGAGATTATATTTCACATGAAACATGACATGCATACAAACACACACAATATTCTCAAGTTTTGAAGTATTGATATCATAAAGTATATACCATATTCAATAATCACAAAATAATAATTAAAAATTACATCATTTATGTGTTACATATATTTGGAAAATTTTAGACACTAGCAAATCACTCATTGGTCAAAGAACACATTAAGGAATTTAGATTACATTGAAAACTTAACATTAGATATCAAAAGTTGGTAGAAGCAACTAAAATGGCATATAGAAAAGTTCAAAATTAATGAGTTCTACATTAATTTATTAGAAAACTAGGTGCCCAGTGCACAAATTTGTGTACCTTGAAATAAACTGTGGTCTGTGAGGCTGGGGTGGGCACAGGGGCAGGTCTTGGCCCAACCTCCGTGCCCCCACTCAGGCCCCCCCACCACTGCCCCCAGTCCCCTTTCTGCTGGAAGCCCTGCTCCCACCTCCACTGCTCCCATGTGCTGACAGCACCAGCCTTGCTCACACCCATTGACAGTGTGGAGCGATTGGGGTTGGAGCTGTCAGTGGGTGTGAGCAGCAGCTGCTGCCCCAATTGCCCCTCAGGAGCAGAGGTGTGTGAAAAAGCCCTTAGGGACAATCCAGGCCAGCAGCAGCCTCTCACTCCTGCTGACAGCGCTGAGTGATTGGGACCAGCTGTGGGTGCGAGCGGCGGCTCTGGCGCTGGCAGTGGGTGTGAGTGGGGCTGTCACCGGCAGTGGGTGTGAGAGGCTGCTGCCGGCCCTGATGGCCACTCAAGAGCAGGAGGAGGTGGAGCAGCCCTGAGGGGCTATCAGGGCCGGCAGCTGCTGCTCACACCCACTGACAGCACCAAGCAATTGGCAGCAGGTGTGAGCACCGAGTGGGACTGCAGTGCACAGGAGCAAAGAATTTTTAGTAACCACCAGAGGCTCACCCCAATGACAGCAACCGGTGCCCCACCTTGGTCTGGCGCCCCCTCTCACCTGCTCCACTATCCTGCCACAGCCAATGCCCACCATGTCCTGTGCTCTGCCGTCTGCTGCCGACACCTGCCATGTTTCATGTGCACCCCCTTGTGGTCAGTGCACGTCATAGCAACTGGTTATTTGGTTGTTCCGCCGTTGGGTCTATTTGCATATTAGGGTTTTATATATAGATATAGGACAAGAACAACAGACTATATGTAAAGAAAGCAGAAGGTAGGAAAGAGAAGGAAAGAATGAAGAGGAGAAATTAAAAAAAAATTGGAAACATACACACCACTGAGAAGATTAAAGAAGCAACAAAAAGTCTTAGCAAACTAAAAATAGAAGGGACTTTTTTTCTACATGTCTTTTCCCCCCAGAGTTATTGAGAAATAACTGACAAATAAACTTGTATGTATGTAAAGCATATAACATGATAAGTTGATATACATAGTATTACAGATGAATTTTAACGTTCTCTAAAGAAACCAGGAACTCTTCTCTAAAGAAATGTTTACACATGTGCATCAGAGAACATGCATGATAATGATCTTTACTATTTATTAAAAAAAAGGCCTGAGGCAAATCAAGTTTTAAGCAAAAATTGAATAGATAAAAGAATAGAGGAAAGGAACATGCTGAATAAGAAGGAAAAATGGGAGGTTCCTTGTCACTTTCTCAGAAAAGCACAAATCTTCTTCCAAGAAAAGCTAAAAATTATTATCTGGATTGACTAGTTCCGAGGCCCGGAAAACAACCCTGGGTCAGAGCCTGGGGTGTGCTGGTGACTCGAATCCAGAGCTGAGTGGATTCACCTTTGCCCAAGATGCAGAGGTTTTGTGGGGAAAATTTGGAAGGTCAAACACAAGCTGAGTTACACATCCAGAGGAAGAGGCAAAGATACCAAATAGATTTTAAAAAGTAACAATCATCCACTTTGATGGTTTCCATTGTTTTTTCCCTTTCTCCCCCACAGTTCACAGGCATAATTAAGTAATTAAATTGTGATGTGTCCGTAGAAGTTGTTCAAAATTAGTTTGCTCCCAAAACTTACATTCTTTTTATTGAGATGGCACTGAGACAAGAAGAAATTTTTATAAATTGGATTTCTGGACCCTGAATAACCCTAAGTTGATTATCTGCCATTGCTAGTGAATAAGCTTTTCTTAGAAATCCCATCATTATTTCTACCAAAAGAATGTCTCAAATTCTTTGGGGCAGCTCTGGGCCAATTATCTCCAAGCACATTTTTCTCCCTATGCCTGTCATTTTGTGGAATTGCATTAAATTTTGTTAAAAGCACTCCGTTAATAATGAATTAGGACAAAAACAATTCATTAATCACTTACATATCATAAATGTTACATACAAACTTTAAGGATGAAAAAGCAATTTCTAATTCACATACTTTTCACCAAATAATAAGGCCCGCATCTTCTGCTGGACTGTGGGAAAGGAAATATTCCACCTGATTATCGCCTTTGGGTTCCAAAAGGCAGAAAGAGGAGGGTAAATTCTTTTTATTCTCAACTCCACTGGACCAGCAGTAACTAATAGGAACCCATGAAAGGGACATGAAGAAGTGAGGAGACCAAGGTGCCATTCCCCCACCCCCACCCCATAGGGAAGTTCATGTTAGCCATAGCCCTCTGCAGCATCCTACATTCTACATCAGTGCGGCTTCTCTGTTCTTTTCACTGCCATTTCTAGTCCTCTCTGTACCTCAGTTTTCTCATCTGTAAGTGAAGACAGTCATGGTACCAAATGGGTTGGGTTGTTGTGAAGATTTAATTCACTGTGATCAGGCCCTGGCATGGAATTAGTGCTCAATAAAAATTAGTGTTTCATATCCATGTCTGAAGAGTAAGCAAAAAAAATATTTTACCTCAAAATATAAATTTTTTTATATTATTCCTAAGTGGATATTAGTAGAATCTTCATAAAAGGAAGCTAAATGCCCCAAATTTCTACAAAATAAGTTATTATATTTTGCACAAGTGACTCTGAATTTCCAAATGCCTTTCATCTTCTACACAGAACAATGTGTCACCTCCATGTTGTGCCTTGTTCTTTCAGAGCATGCATGTTAAAGAGGGAGGGGCTGATGAAGGAGGCTGAAAGGGGTTAAAAATTCATGTCTGAAACCAAAGTGGCTCATTACGGTGCACAGCCACGTTTTCTCCTGTCCAGGTTATTTTTCTCATAACGGCACCTCAATTTTGCTTTGAGAAGCTATCCCCCATATCCCTGTTACTGAACATTATGTTTGTAGGATTACTAATCAAGTTTTTCTTTTCCAGGCCAAGGAGTGAGCATACAAACCAACCTAGGCTTTGAAATTATATTATTTTAACACCTTTTCACCAGAAATGGAATACTGACCAGTGACACAAAGTATTAGTTCATATATATATATATCAGAGAGGAAGAGAGATAAAAACATCAATTATGAGAGAGAACTACTGATAGGTTGTCTTCTGCATGCTCCCTATTGGGGATCAAGCCCGCAACCCCATCATGTGCCCTGAGCTGATTGGGTATCTAACCGTGACCTCCTGGTTCATAGGTGGAAGCTCAACCACTGCACCACACCTGCCAGATAGTTCCTGATGCTCTGATCTCCTCAGAAGCTCTGGTTCATACCTTTCTAGAGCCAGTGTCTCAGAATTTTCTTCAATTCTGTGAACTACCCTGTATCATCAATAAATTCCTCTATTGTTGTGGCATACACCACCAGTTTCTATCCCAAATAACACTAATATCATTGATATATTTGCCTGATAGAGATCCATTTGCTCTTAAATTGTTACTCCATGATATGTAAAAGAAATCATTATAAATGATCTTTTCCTCACCCTCCAAATACTTGTTTTGTAAAATTTTCTTTTAAAATAATGACAAGTATTTTTTTCTGCTTAAGCTGCCCTCAAAAACTTTTATAGAGAACTCTGAGTTATGTTCTTTCTTTACTTCTTATAATGTCCATGAACTAAGGCAGCTATCCTCAATATTTTTAAAGCTGGAACAATCCATCACTCTACTTTCTTAGATCATTGCATTTAAAGGGTTCATACAGATCATTTAACCCAAAGTCAGCAAACCAAAAGAAATTACTTCCATACCATTTTTAACAGATGGTCAATTGGTCTCTTTTAATGCACTCACTAATTTCTTTAATCAACCTATTCCAATTTTATGGGACCTTATGAGAACATTCTTCCTTATATTGAGGCAGAATTTGATTTGTCCCCTTATTCCTCCTCCCATATCTTTCTCCCTTCACACACATATCGAGAAATTTCTGCCTATAGATTCTATTTCTGCCTGAGCTGTAACTTCCATCTGGTCATTCTTCAATGATTTCAAGATGGCTATCCAATTTTATGGAACATATCCCTGGGCTTCTAAAAGCATTCTGTGCATACGATTGAAGCATCTGAAATCTACAGGTCAAACTGTTGTTTTGAAATATTCTGAAAAGTCCTTAAATAAATGGATATCCTCATTGCCAAAAGTACAGGACTGAGATTTTTAAAACTAAGTACTAAGGTAAATAAGATTGTATATAAAATTACGGTGGTTTCCATTTAAAAGGAGTCCATTTCTTTTTTTTTTTTTTTAAATATATTTTATTGATTTTTTACAGAGAGGAAGGGAGAGAGATAGAGAGTTAGAAACATCGATGAGAGAGAATCATTGACCAGCTGCCTCCTGCACATCTCCCACTGGGGATGTGCCCGCAACCCAGGTACATGCCCTTGACCGGAATTGAACCTGGGACCTTTCAGTCCGCAGGCTGACGCTCTATCCACTGAGCCAAACCAGTTTCGGCAGGAGTCCATTTCTATTGTGCTTAAGATAATCTGTAAACAGTATTGTTATAACTTCTGGCTGCTAAAAAAGTTATTTATTTTACCCAGCAGTAGGTTAAAGATGGCTCCTTTCAACAGCAAAATGTGTGTGGTTGGAGAGTTATTGGCACATTCCTCCTTTTTAGGACTTTCTCTCTTGGGAGTTGACATTCATCACAATAAACCGCATACATTGGCAGAATCAGTGTTTACTGAAAAAGTTAAAAGCTTTGAAAACTTACTGGGATAAATTATTCATCAAAAAGATCACTTACCCAATCATTCAGACCCCAAATAATTCTTCATGCCTTGAAAGCTTTTAAAAAATAACAATAGTGTGTAGTATTCTAATTCAGAGTTAACTAAGAATTTCTAAAATGCCTACCAGTATGTGTGCTGACAAAAATTTTCTCATACATTATCTCAATACAAATTTGAACTTTTTTTTAAAAGTACACATACATTTATATTAGATTTTTGGAGTCCCAGAGAAATGCTTTTGCTTTTTCTAAACACTTTATGTTGTAATTTCCACCTGCATATATTTTCACCTAATACAGATTTCTTACAAGTAATATTTACCTCTAAATATTGTTCTCCAAATATAACTCTCCCTGATATCAAAGTGGCATGAGATGGTAATAAGTGTATGGTTAAGAGTAAAAAGGCATGGGATTCTACCAAGGCTCTGCCATTTCTAGTCCTCTCTGTACCTCAGTTTTCTCGTCTGTGAGTAAAGACAGTCAGGGTACCAACTTTGCTTGTGTTTTTTTTTGTGTGTGTGGAGATTTAGAGTTAATTGACTATAAAGTACTTAAAACAACCCTAGCATATAAGTAGTGCTCAATAAAAAGTAGTGTTTCAGCCCAGCCAGCATGGCTCAGTGGTTAAGCATAAACTTATGAATCAGAAGGTCACGGTTTGATTCCCAGTCAGGCCAGCACATATGCCTGGGTGGTGAGCTCGATCCCCAGTGTGGGGCGTGCAGGAGGCAGGTGATCAATGATTCTCTCTCATCATTGATGTTTCTAGCTCTCTCTCCCTCTTGCTTCTTCTCTGAAGTCAATAAAAATATTTTTTAAAAAATTAGTGTTTAATATTCATATCTCAATAGTAAGAAACACTTTATATATAAAAATAATGCATTTTTGTTTTTATATTATTTCAAAGTGGATGTAAATTCAAATCCTCATAAAAGGAAGCTAAAAGCCCCCAAATTATACAAAACATGGTCTTTCTTATATATTATCTCATAATTCATACAATCAGGCCAATTAATTTTATAAAATACTAGAAGCCTGATACATGAAATTTGTACAAGAGTAGGCCTTCCTTTCTCTGGCTGCCGGCACCAGCTTTCCTCTGGCACCAGGGACCTGGGCTGGCTTCCCTCGCAGCCCCAGCTTCATCTGGAAGGACATCAGTTCTAACTAGCATATTATGCTTTTATTATAATAGATTATTCACCTTGTCAATTAGCATCTTTTAAAAAATTAAGTCACCACTTTAAAAATTTTAAAAATTAAGTCCCATTTATTATGCAAATGGGAAAAACAACCTACTGCTAATATTAACTACTATTTCTTAAACACTGTCTATATAGGCTTACTAGTTTAGTTCCTTTAATCTTTCCACACATTATGAGACTGATATTTCTATTTCTATTTTACAGATGAGGAAGCCAAGGGTTAGAAAACACACTAAGAAGCAACACAGCTAGGACTTGAACCTGATCTATGTAATGTCACAATTCATGTTCTATAGCTAAAAGGTATAAATCCAAACTATATAATAATCTGAACTTCATCAAATATTAATTGAGTATAGTGGTTTGGGTCAGTATTTGACAAAGGAGACATGAACATACAATGGGGTCAAGACAGTCTCTTCAGTAAATGGTTTTGGGAAAATTGGACAGATACATGCAAAAATATGAAACTAGACCACCAACTTACACTATACACAAAAATAAACTTAAAATGGATAAAGGACTTAAACATAAGATGGGAAACCATAAAAATACTAGAGGAATCCACAGGTAGCAAAATCTCAGACATATGCCGAAGCAATTTCTTCACCGATACTGCTCTTAGGGCAATGGAAACTAAAGAGAAAATAAACAAATGAGACTACATCAAAATAAAAAGCTTTTTCACAGTAAAGGAAACCATCAACAAAACAACAAGAAAGCCCACTGCATGGGAGAACATATTTGCCAATTTTATCACTGATAAGGGTTTAATCTCAAAAATTTACAGGGAACTCATACAACTTAACAAAAGGAAGATAAACAACCCAATCAAAAAATGGGCAATGGACCTAAATAGATACTTTTCGAAAGAAGACAGAAGGAAGGCCAGGAGACATATGAAAACATGCTCTAAGTCTCTAATCATCCAAGAGATACAAATCAAAATGACAATGCGGTACCATCTCACACCTGTCAGAATGGCTATCATCAACAAATCAACAAACAATAAGTGAAGGCAAAGATGCGGAGAAAAAGGAACCCTTGTGCACTACTGGTGGGAATGCAGACTGGTGCAGCCACTGTGGAGAACAGTATGGAGTTTCCTCAAAAAACTAAAAACGGAACTCCCATTTGACCCAGTGATCCCACTTCTAGGAATATATCCCAAGAAATTAGAAACACCAATCAGAAAGGATATATGCACCCCTATGTTCATAGCGGCACAATTCACCATAGCTAAGATTTGGAAACCTAAGAGCCCATCAGCAGATTAATGGATTAAAAAACTGTGGTACATCTACACAATGGAATACTACGCTGTGGTAAAAAAGAAGGAATTCTTACCATTTGCAACAGCATGGATGGAACTGGAGACCATTATACTAAACGAAATAAACCAGTGAGAGAAAGATAAATATCACATGATCTCACTCATTTATGGAATATAATGAACAACATAAACTGATGAACAAAAACAGATCCAGAGACAGAGAAGCATCAATCAGACTGTCAAACCTCAGAGGGAAGGTAGGGGAGGGCGGGGGTAAGGGGGAGAGATCAACCAAAGGACTTGTATGCATACATATAAGCCTAACCAATGGACACAGACAACAAGGGGGTGAGGGCATGAGTGGGGGGTGTGGGGAGGGGCAATGTGGGGAATAAGGACACATATGTAATACCTTAATCAATAATGAAATTTTAAAAAATCTGAACTTCATTATAGAGGCACCAATGTGTTTTGATAAAACTAATCTACCAATAAACTATCTACAAAATTATCTTCCAAATAATACACTCTCCATATCAAATACGTAATTATGCACATTACTTGTTTAAATGAACTATTTACATACTACCTTCAGTTTAAGTTGACTGGCTTCCCAATGAATTTTGTGTACAGATTATGCCTGGTAATGCCTAATATCCTAACACCTAGATCCTTGAGAATCACTTTCTCTTTCTTTTTATAAAAACCTAATTTCTACTTAGTTCTGAATTCAAAACTATTTAGGTTAACTGAAAATTTCAAGAAGCTGCTTCACATAGTAAGTAATGTGGATTATAATGAAACATTTGATGAAAATGTTATTTTCATCAGGACAAGGTCATTTATAACTGAATCAATCCTCATGCTTTCTGTACTCAGTCATTTATTTGGTCTTGAAAAATAATATGTTCTTGAGTAACAATCTAACGGTAAAGATGCATAACACAGTAATATTTATATTCCAGCCCCATTTCCTGTTTGAACAAATAGAAACTAGAACTTAAAGCAATAGCCTCTTAAATGAGCACTGCAAAAGTAGCCAAGATCAGTAGAGATGAGCCGGTCAAATATTCACGGTTTGAAGTGAGAATGAACTGCCACTTTGAGAGGAAACATATTATCACCGGCTGGTAAAGCCAAAGCAATAAGTGTAGAAGTGTCATCAGAAGGACAGGGGAAAGATTTTTTTAAAGTTGGAGAGAATAGAGTAGAAAAAAAGACAAGACCAACCTATAGCTAAGGCACCTACAGACATGAGCTATAGGGATACTTTCAAACATTTACTGAGAACAGCAAAATACAGACCAACTTGACATGACTAACAGAAAGAGCTCAAAGGAGAAAGAACATGACAATTCTCAATAAATGGAGAAGGAAGCCATGAACATCTTCATAAGCTCACAGGTTCCTAGTATATTATATCTTTGGCCAAATGTACGAACAACTTCTAACACAGCACAGCACCTGTGCACGGACATTCAGAAGCGCACCTGAATGGAATAGCAAGACTTTTCACTCAATCCGATCCATCATTTGTTAATTGCATAATCTAGGCTCTTAAGTTTAGTAACTGTAAGAAACAGAAATAAAACATTTATTTCCCCAGAGTGCTTGCAGTACATTCATTTCTCCTTTCTACATGCCTTTTTAAAATATATACTTTGTTGAAGATAATGTCCTTTATCTTATGGGGCAGCAAAGAAGAATGAGTCAAGGATGCTGCCTGGAAGAAACTCAGTATTTCAGAGGCATATAGGACACATAAACACCAGCTGTTATAACAGAAGAGAGAAAAAGTATTTCCTAAGAACACAGAGGAAAAAGTTACTGAGGTAGTAGGTGGGTCCACAGAGAAATTTATTATAATTTGTCAATCTGCACAGCTAGATATACAGTTTATTTATATTATATGCTTCAAATATTTTAAAGAAATAAAATGTTTTAAAGAAATAAAGTACACGGGTAGAAATCACAAATGCAGGGATAAGAAAAATGAGCTGGTTAGTAATTATGGACAAAAAGCAGAAGCACAATAATTTCTGGCAACAAACTCCAAGTGTGGACATACTGAGCCTTTTTGCGTGTACTTTTCCTTGCTTATCATGTGTCTACACCAGTGATGGCGAACCTATGACACGCGTGTCAGAGGTGACACGCGAACTCATTTTTTTGGTTGATTTTTCTTTGTTAAATGGCATTTAAATATATAAAATAAATATCAAAAATATAAGTCTTTGTTTTACTATGGTTGCAAATATCAAAAAATTTCTATATGTGACACGCACCAGAGTTAAGTTAGGGTTTTCAAAATGCTGACATGCCTAGCTCAAAAGGTTCACCATCACTGGTCTACACCATCCTAAGTGTGATTTCTATATTTCAATACCACAGACTCAGGAATCATAACCTTTCTGCTGGCTGACATGCCTTATTTATCCTACTTCCCTTACCAAAGCCATTGATAAGGTGAAAGAAACCCAAGACTTACTCATTTCACGAATTAACTTAGGCATTTTAAGAAAACCTCATTTCCAGACTCAAATGTATTCTTTCTTTGTATTCAGAGTCTACATATTGCAACAGGACAGTTTCCTAAAGCCCTTCTATCTATATAATAAAAGCCCAAGCGACCTTTACAGCAGAAAAACCAGAATGACCAGTCACTATGATGCGCACTGACCACCAGAGGGCAGACACTCAATGCAGGAGCTGCCCCCTGGTGGTCAGTGTGCTCCCACAGGGGGAGGGCTGCTCAGCCAGAAGCTGGGCTCATGGCTGGCTAGTGCAGTGGTGGTGGTGGGAGCCTCTCCCACCTCCGTGGCAGCGCTAAGAAGCAGCGAGCTGAGCAGTAAGGAGCGAGGGGTCTGGGACTGCAAGAGGGCACAGGCCAGGCTGAGGAACACCCCACCCCCTCCCCCATGCACGAATTTCATGCACTGGGCCTCTAGTTTTAAATAAAATATGAGTGTTTATGTTATAATGAAACTGATAGCCACTGCATTGCTTATCAGAGGATTGTATAAAATTGTCACACCAAAAAAAATTCTGAAAAGACATTGCATATTTTGATTCCACCATGATTAACGATTTTAATCCAAGAAGTAATAAAATGACAGGCAGAATGGTTAAATCACACACATAGATACACACACACACACACACATTTATTTTTTTATTTATTGGTTTGTTTGTTTATTTGTAGGCACTAACTCTGCTTTCTTAAGCATTTCAGTGCTTCCCAGTATCATTGCTTTATTATCCTAAGACAGGGTGGACAAACTGGGTAAAGGGCAGATAGTAAGCATTTTAGGCTTTGCAGACCCTCCAATTTCCATCACAATTACTCCACTCTGCTGACATACACAAAAAGTGGAGACAATATGTAACATAATGACTGCAGCTGTATTCCAATACACTGTATTTATGGACCAAAACTGGAAGTTTTATGAGTTCCTGAATATTTTTCTTTTGATTTTTCAACCATTTAAAAGTATAAAAAAAACAGTCTCAATATACCAGCTATATAAGAACAGGTGGGGGCAGGATTTGGCCCATTGCTAGCCCCTGTCCTAACATACAATTATGATTCAAAGACAATTCTTTTCTAAAAGCAGAACAAATTTTAAAAAAGTGTTTGCCTATATTTTTGTATTTGTTTGCACGATACAAATAGGAAGCTGTAGGACCTCAAAGTGTTTTAAAATGATTTTTTGTGGTAGCCTGTAACAGTGGCACATGGTGACAGAGTTAACCCTTTCAATTTTACATACATCTCGGCACAGGATTCACTGACTATAACTTAGACTTGGGAATCCCTACAACATACACTCAGGTTTATCTACTTGTAGAAGCCCTGGGACTTGATGATGTTTTGAGATTTTTAAAAAATATCTGGATAAACTATTCTATAGCTTCCCTAAATCAGTAGTTCCCCCCTACCTTTAAGATACCATCACTCATTTTCAATGTTCTGGTACTTGGCTTGATTAATATTTCAGCTCACAAATATTTTAATTTTCAGTAAGTATCTCTTCAAAGAGTCCTCCACACTGTGATTGGTCATTCAGTTATCTATGTATATAAAGGGCCAGGGGCCATCACATCCGAAACAACCGAACGGATGACCAAACAGGCTGAATGGGGCGACAAGGTCGGCAGTGGGGTTAGTGAGGGACAACCAAACAACTGAACACCAGGCTGCGTGGGGTGACTAGGCCAGCAGGGGGGTTAGTGAGGAACAACCAAATGACTGAGCAGCAGGCTGCATGGGGTGACCAGGCTGGCAGGGGGGTTAGTGAGGAACAACCAAATGACTGAGCAGCAGGCTGCATGGGGTGACCAGGCTGGCAGGGGGGTTAGTGAGGGATGACCAAACAACTGAGCACCAGGCTGTGTGGGGCGACCAGGCCGGCAGGGGGATTAGTGAGGGGCGACCAGGCCAGCAGGCGGGGCAGTTGTGGGCAATCAGGCTGGCAAGGGGGGCAGTGAGGGGCGACCAGGCTGATAGAGGGGGGCTATGGGGGTAACCAGGCCAGCAGGGGGGGGCAGTAAGGGGCAACCATGCTGGTGGGGGTAGCAGTTGGCGGTGACCAGGTTGGTGGATGGGCGGGGGTAGTTGGGGGTGATCAGGTCATCAGGCAGAGGCAGTTAGGGGTGACCAGGTTGGCAGGGGGGCCAGTTAGGGGCGATCAGGCAGGCAGGCAGGTGAGCAGTTAGGAGCCAGCGGTCCCAGATTGTGAGAGGGATGTCCAAGGGGTCCCGGATTGGAGAGAGTGCAGGCTGGGCTGAGAGGACCCCGCCTCCCTCCCCCACCCTCCACCCCCATGCACGAATTTTGTGCACCGGGCCTCTAGTAATCATATAAGATGTGCTCCAGGGCCTACACCTGAAAAACATTTGACAGGTAGCTAGCTGCTCTTTCAGAGCCTCAATGTCATATAATGAGGATGCTTCAGTATTACACTCATTCATTTTAATATTCATATTTAGGCCCATTAAAAAACTCATAGACCTATAGTTTCTTTTTCAGTTCTAGTAGTCATTTCTATTCTTATCCATGACACTTGGATAAAATTTAAGATACTAATTTCCATGCATAATAAGCAACATTAATCTCTTAGCTTGTAACATTAATCCCATTCTTACTGAGAATTTTCACATTACAGAGAGGTAAAGTGTATACATAAAGTACATTTGTGTATATGTGTATGTAAACATACACACATACAAACACACACTAAGAAAGACAAAAACAGAGCCTGAGACCCAGAGAATGAATAGAGTTCAGGGATACAGCTAAAATGTCTGGGTTCAAATCCTGCCTCTGCCTCTTCCTATTCCTATGATCTAAGGGCAAGACGTCTAACCTCTCTTGGCCTTAGTTTCTTCATCTGTAGCATGGAAATAACAAAGATATATACTTCATAGGTGTTGGGGGGATTAAATGATTAATGCATGAAAGTTCCTAGAAGAATGCCTCACAGTATAATATGCCTCAGTAAGTACTGGCTACTATCATTATGCACCATCCACCTGTATTTGTATGTATCTCTGATTTGCAAATTGGCCACATCTCAGCTCACGTATTTTTTACCTCAAGTGGGAAGGTCAAGGATGCAGCTGATTTGATCTTCTGGAGGCTCAGAGAGTGGGGTTGGGAGCTCTGACTGCTCTGAATTTTCTGTCAGCCCCTTCTATGAGGTGGATAACACAGCAGCCACCCCAAACCCACACCCTCCTGATCAATGCCTGTGCAAAGCGAGTCTTTTCCACCTCCTCTGGCATAAAGTATCTAAGTCAGGCAACCGGACCAGGGAGGGACCTATACCAATGGCTGTTACTTGAGGATGGAGAAGGGGTGATAGGTCTGTTCTACCTCATGTTTTCAGAACCAGGAAGATGGAGAGCTAAGGAGATACTGGCTTAATAGGAAGGACAGATGACCACTGCAGTTCACCCTCCTTTTATAAATGCTGCAGGCGGGGTTAGTTTGGCCACCTGCTTCTATTGCAAAGGCCACTGGCCCAGAGCTTTTGGCTCATCACCCTCTATGGCCATCCAAGTTGTATGAACAAGAGCATTACCTGTGACACATCTGACCTCTATTCTATAACAAAACACCCTGACTAGCTCTGGTTAGGTGAAATATACTCGGTGCTGTAATCTTTGCATACCTTTGTTCCTATGGCTATTTTAAATTAAGAACAGACTAGCCTAGTAACTAAATGTCCCAACCATACCTGGCAAATCCATCCTATGATTCATGTACTTTCAACATTATACAATGATGCCCAGCAGCCCACCATGAACGTGAACTCAACGGGGCCAGAACACACATTGTCTTGTTTCAGCTCCAGCATTTATTCAAGAAGGCAGACAGGTCCCCTAGCCTCTTAGACCCCAGGTTTCCACATTTCTAAAGCAGAAATGGAAGCATCCACTAAACCTACTGCACAAAACTGTTGTGAGGATTAAAAGAAGTAGCATGTGTGGAAGTGATTAGTAAGTATAATAAAAGGAGTTTGAATGTTATCTCTAAAAATTAAATTGTTCTTTGCACCTTAATCCTTCTCTTAAACACAGAAATGACTTTTCCCCCTGAGTTTTAGATTTCTTTTCTGCTCTCAGAATAGCTGATACTTGACACCCAGTTGTCACTCCTTACACAAAGTACTTGACCTTCTCTTACCTTTTCTGACCCAGCCACCCACTTACCTTCCCTGCTATTCGTCATGTCCCTCTCCATCTTTTTTTTCTCTGAAGTTTTTGCTTTCCTTTGTCTTTCTCTGTTCATTTTTTTTAACTTGGTCATTATCCCTTCACAGGAGATAAGAGCCTGCCTTTCCCTTTTACCTGCAGTAGAACCATGGCAGCCTGCTGGGTGGAATGCTCAGAGCCTGACTTCGTCTTCGTTATTTTACTTGATTCTGTGTAATCACAACCACCACATAGAAGCTTCCTTTTTGTGTTCCGCTTCTGAGGCTGGCACAGCCCAAAGGTTTAACATTGTGGGAAGTCTCACTCCAGATAATTAAAAAAAATCTTGAACTGTCCCAGTAGCCAGGTATTTGAGCAGGCTCTAAAATTCCACTTATTGGATTAATTCTCTATGATTCTTGAAACATAAGGCACGCCCTGCATAAAAGCCCATGGCGCCACCTGCCTCCAGTGCAAGGATTCACAAGGGCGGGTGTTTGGCAAACTTGAGGGATTGACATTGGAACCAGAAATAACTGGGACCAACAGGAAGCCAGGAAAACACAGATAATCGGATAGTGCCCAGTTCTCTTTGTGGCTCCCCCACTTACCAGCCATGTGACCTCCAGCAAGTTATTCCTTGTTCTTTGGTCAGATTACTCTTCCATAAAACGAGCATATTAACTCCTTTTTCACTGCAATTTGTGAGCACAGTGAGTACTCCATAAGCAGAGTAAATCATAGTCCTCGTTGTCATTTATTAGTAAAAAAAAAAACACTCTTACAATTGCTCTAAAGTACCCAATAGGACTTGAGTCCTCCAACTGTGGTTCCTGAAAATTGGTGAAGGTAAATGCCATGTGTTGGATCTCAGAAGGTACCCATCACAGGAGCATCTTTACAGGACTCAGCTGGACCAGGGCTTGAACCTGCAACCAAGCTACTTGCACTTGATTGGGAATCTAACCTTCAACCCTGCAGTGCATGGGCTAACTCTCTAACCACTGAGCAACATCAGACAGGGACCTTTGTTGAGTTTTTACCATCTGTTGGAATCATCCCTCCTGGGAGAAACAAAGAACCAGTTCAGCCTGATAGGGGGGACCAATAACCTGATAGATAGAGCACCTGAATTAATCTGAAAAATAATCATATTATTGTAAATCTTAGAACACATATACTTATGTGAATAGGGGGTTAAATTTTGCTTAAGTTTTCTTTTCAAAGCCTGTGTGAAGCAATTGAGGAGGTGACTCAGCTGTGAATCCAGCAGGCAGAACTGATAAGCATGGTCAGGCCAACCTACCAGGAGTCAAAACATCATCTCATCAACGTCATCTCATTGCCTGATGACTAAAGACAATAGCTGATAGCTGTGGACCCCTGGGGCTGCACCTAGAACCCTAGCCCCTTCCCCTATATCAGTGGTTCTCAACCTGTGGGTAGTGACCCCTTTGGGGGTCAAACGACCCTTTCACAGGGGTCGCCTAAGACCATCAGAAAACACATATATAATTACATATTGTTTTTGTGATTAATCACTATGCTTTAATTATGTTCAATTTGTAACAATGAAAATACATCCTGCATATCAGATATTTACATTACGATTCATAACAGTAGCAAAATTACAGTTATGAAGTAGCAACGAAAATAATTTTATGGTTGGGGGTCACCACAACATGAGGAACTGTATTAAAGGGTCGTGGAATTAGGAAGGTTGAGAACCACTGCCCTATATAATCCTGTTCCCTGCACCTTGCTGGAAGGTAGAATTTGATGCTTGTAAGCACCCTGTCTTCTTGGTTGGCTAGCCTTTTCAATAAATACCTAATATAATTCAACCCTGCTTTGTTATTGGGCACATGGACAGGCATCCTGAGCCCAACTGGGGTTTTCCTGGTAAGAAATATATCTATCTATCTATCTCAATGAATGGAATATTTTATGAAATTGAACAGGATTAATTCTGTTGTACAATTGTAGGTCTATATTCTGCATTCTAATCTGCCCCACTGTCTTAGCTGTGCAAAAAAAAAAAAAAAGAAAGAAAGAAAAGAAAGAAAAAAAGAATGCTTACAGAATATCAACTACTCACATCTTAAAAAGGGTGCATTGTTAAGAGAGAACATTAAGGTGGACCACATTGTTAGCACATACATACTGCTCTAAATTTTTTCCCCCTAATCTAACTATGTTTCTTTCTTTTATTTTGAAGAGTGTACATATCTTTAAATTCTATCTGCAAATCAATTTGGATGCACTTCAAAACATAACAATTATTGAAATTGTGCTTCATGGAGTCTGATCAGCAATAAACATCAGCATCATCCCAGCAGGAAAAATCAATCAGAGACATTGATCACCATGTTTTATTTTGCTGTCAGAGACAAATTAATCAGCATCACACATAACAGTACTTATCTAAAGTGAAAGCAATGCTTACTAGCTAAATTTATATGCATTTAGATCATTAATAAATTATTTTAACAGTATAGTAAAAGGATATTAGATGTGAAAAGTAGATTGTACTCTTCAATAATCTTAATGAACAATAAACAAATTCAATATTCCCAAAGTACTGAATCAATCATATATTTTCACATTTATGGTAAGTGTGTGTGCTTGTGCGTCTGCGTTTTGGAAGAAAGGGAGAAGTCATTATAAGACAAGGTTCTGTGCTCACTACGTAAGTTAAACTTGGGTTCAGATAGGATAAGCATTTTGCCTACAATGACAAAACTCATTGGTTCTGAAAACCCATGTATCCTGAATCCTGATCCAGTATATCTACACCACATTGAAAATGGCAAAACATAGGAAATCCAAGACAGAGTCATTAACATAGAGTCATTTTGTGAAATAAACAGCAAAACCTGTAAACCTCAAGTATCTTTAAAACAAGATTTAAATATTTGTTTTAAAGGTATTTTGGAAATTGTTGTATTTGGCCACTATAGAATGCAATGAGAAGGAAAATAGGGGGCAACTTTGGGAGCTTACAGCCTAGTTCAGTATCTAATTAAACAGTACTCTTACTTCCCCATTCTAACTGACTTGGTGGAGCTGCAAAGCTCACCACCAGGGGCTCACCACAAGAAGATATATATATATCAAACCTCCCCACATTGGCAGTTCAGGCTTTGGATCAAAGTCTCCTGGACTAGCAGCGCTACATAATAAAGGTTTTACTTTCCTGATTCCTCTGGGTGTCGGCTGTCATTCTCTTGGGCATTTGCAACAACAGCAGCTCTTTAGAACTGACAAAATAATATCTCCCCAACCAACAATAACAAACTTCAAAGTCTCATCCAGGGTCCTCTTACCCTAGCAACTCAGAAGACACTATTGAAATAATCTTAAAGTGGTTACTAATCTGGGTGATATAAGGCCTTGTTGTAAGGTTCATTTAATTTCAACTCTATGGTTTTTCCGTTATAAACTTTAAAAATAAGATTGTTTCATTTCAGTCTGATCCAGATAAGACAATCTTGAAACTGAGGGTGGTCTCATTCATCTCATCTTATAGACTCCAAAGTCAGGCATTCCCTGGCTCTCATGATTTTTAGCCCAAACATTACATATTTCTTCATTAATGGTGCACTCAACATCTGTGCAAGATTCTTCACTGATTGTTATACATGCACGAATAAAGCAGATAACCCCCCCCTTCATCATGAAGCTTATAGTCTTGTATAGTTTATAGTCTCACAGGGCAAACTAACATATAGCATAATTACTTGCACACACACACACACACACACACACGAGTGCTTTCAAAGTAAAGAACGGGATAACCTAACTTTGGTGAAGGGAGAAGTGATGAAACCTACATTTAGAGAATAAAAAAGCCAGAAGGTATAAATAAGTGTGAAACATACTGATTTTTTTTAACTTCTGATCCTTCCAGAAGAGGAAGCAGGGAGCCACCGCAGTGGGTGCAGGGAGGGAGGAGAGGACCAGTGAACTGAAGGCAAGGTTGAGAGAGTTACAGGAAGGTAAGTTACAATTACATAGGCTCCTGCCATTCCACAGCATATTCCTGTACCTCGAAGTGAGTGGGCACCTTCTAACGGCCCTCTGGGAAACTAGCCACACTGTAGAATATCTCCAACCACCCGGTAAAAGGGCTATCCATGTAGGCTGTAGTAAAAAATTATCAACTTCAACCTTCAACATGTTATTTTTTTAATGGCCAGATGGATGCAGGTGTGAAGGGAAAGGGAAACACTGACAAGGGTTTGAGACACCAGAATACTCAGTTCTGCCTTAATAAATAATCTTTCTGATTTTTAGTCAACCATTTCATGTCTATAGGTCATCTATGGCACTCTTACTATAAATAGGCTAGACATTTAAAAAAAACAACAGTTCTACATTTCAGTGAATACGCTAGACTTGGTGTGTGTGTGTGTGTGTGTGTGTGTGTGTGTGTTAAATAGACTTCTGCAAAGTAAATCGACTTTGGAAAATTCAATGAGAATATGGCCCTCCTGAGTTCCTATTGCAAACAACAGACCCATGTATGCATTTGGATTGCTTTATCTGCCATGATGATGTCATGTATTATTACAGCATAGGAGATGGCCTTGTTTTTCTTTTAAAATGAGAGTCTGAATTTAAGAAATACTTTGTTCCAAAGATGCAAAAGAAATTTTTTATGTATTCAACTAAAACCTTTTCCAAGGTCAGGCTGGAAAGTACTACTAGGAAACTAAATGAATCTATTTACATATATTTACTTTAATAAACAAACATGTACTCAGTTCTTAAAGGCTGGTGGAGGCAAGAACTAAGTTAACCCACAATTCAAGTGTGACAGGTGTGATAGTAAAGACACCTTGAAACACAAGGGGGCACCTCTCAGTTAGTTACAGATGCTTCCTTCAACCCAGGATGAGGCTGATGATAGTAACATTAGTCCTTGCTAACTGTTGTTCTTCACTTGCTGTGGGCTGCAGGCTGTTTTAAATGTTTCGCATGCATTATTTATTTAAGAGGAAAGAAAGTATGGAATAGCAGTTAAGATGCCGGGCCTGGGAGTAATCTTTCCTGTATGCAAGTCCTTTAAGGAAGCCCTCCATCTGGCTAAGAAAGCCCAGGGAGTCCGTGCCAGGATTTTAAACTATAAGGCACTGCTTTAGTCAGCCGGGCATTGCTGGTTCCCATCATAAGCCTCACCCCTATTATAAAGCATAATCCCTGCCTTCGATTAGGCAACTCACAATCCCAATGAATAGCAAGAGAAGAGCTGCTCAGCTACAGTCGAGGGAAGATTCTGGAAGAACTGAAAAATGTTTGCCTCTTCTCACATTCGCATTTAATTTAATCAGAAAGAGTCTCCATCGAACTTCAGCAGAGCAAAGCAACAACACAACCCAGGAAACTTTATTTGCTAATTGAGTTGATTTAGGTCAATGTTTTCTAGCACAGTAAACATAAGCCTAAAAGCTCCCTAATTAGAAAGAGTGTAAAGCTGGCAGGAAATGCCAAGTTCCCCTTGAAGTCCTGTGGGGACTTCACTGCGGATGCCGCTCCAAGGAGTCACATCAGTAATTCAGCATCACACCTGGGGTGTGCAGGCTCATTCTGTATGCAGCCAATTTGTAGACTTTCCTTTCCTGCATTTTTCTGTTTATAGCTTTAATTGGAATTCGGAAAGCTTTATCATATATCACTGCCTTAACCTGCTCAGTACACGATGCAAAATGTTTCACCTTTCTAGCTAAAATAAGGAAGAGCCACGGATTTCTTGCTGTAAGCATTCCCCATAAGACTAAAAGTAAATCAGGAGGGTGTTACTTGGGTGGAAAGTAACTTGGAGAAAGCTGTTTAACATAAAATCTCAAGTCCTTCCTTGGGACCATCTTTGCTAACAGAGCTTTGCCTTGCTGGGTAACAAAAATTAAAAAATATATATCTTTTAAGTGCAGTATGAAAATTGAACAGGTTTTCTTTTGTTCTCTGTATTTGAGGAAATTGAACCATTTTGATCCCAAGAGTCTTAAATTCTGGGTTTTGATTGCCTAATTTGTAAGAGTCCAGCCACTAAGCCAGCTTCATGGATTGCAGAGGATCCTGTAACAAAAGTGAGCAATTAGAAAACTACAAGAAAAAATAGAAATCATTAGGATGCCACTTTACACTTGAGGCCAATAATATTTTGCAGTGGAATGTAGTAGGGGAAATACCGGTCTGGTCTGAAAAGGCTTAGGAGACTTGTGTTTTAGTTTGGGTTTATCCTTAAGTAGCTGATGACCTTAAGGCAAGCCTTTAATGCTTTCTGAGTTTCATTCTTCCTATTTATGAGAGGACCTGACTTCAAGTCTCTAAAGATAAGAATTAGTTTTCTGATATGTTATTTCAATTAATTTGCTGAGCATTTAACCTACTCAGCACCATATTAGTCACTGTGGATCAGGGTAAAAAAAAATGACATGAAATCTAATCAAAGAGGCAAGACAACATTATTAATCAACAAGGCAATAAGCACATGGTCATAACCAAGAAAGGATACCAGGCTGGGAGATCAGTAAGAAAAGAAGGTTAGTCATGAAAAGAACAGACCTGCTAGGTAGAACTATCTGTGTGGCATAGGCAAGTCACATTACCTCTCTGCACCTCAGTCGCCTCATTTATAAAATGAAGAGGTTGGGGTCACATAATAACATCTATAGTCTTTCAATGGTATCCCATGCAGTCATTGACTGCTACGCTATGCAAGGCCTAGAGGAGCTAAAAGAACCATGTGGTTCATTTGGGAAAGTAAGTCCGGTGATCACACAGCTCAGGACAGTCCCCTGTTGTGCCTGTTGTATCTCAGTGATTATTAATAACACCAATAGCACCCTTTCCCAGTTTCACTCCTCAAGGGCTCCAGTTTTATAACCATCATCCTAGAAATCAGGCATATGCACATCAACTGAGAAGGCAAGATTGTAAGAGTCCGTGTCCAGGAAGGAACATACATAAGCTTTCTAGGACCTCAGAAGGGGAAGAATTAACAACCAGTTTGCCTGATTTGCTAAGGCTCCATGGAGACATCCAGACAGGATTTAAACCTGGAAAGTGGGATGGCAGAGGGGAGGGGGTTCAACGCAATCTATTTACTTATGCTGAACTCCAGATTGTTTCTCAGGTCATCCCCCATTTAAATTACAGAGCAATGTTTGGACCTCCTTTGACCTGAATATCATATTTAATGTAATCATCCCCAAGCCTATATTTGCCTTCTCCTCTTTCAAAGGTCTATGACTCCAGTTGCTTAACTGCCCTCAATGTACAAGTCTGTTAATCAAAGGTATTGCCTATCCTGAGTAGATCTAGTAAATCCCTTGCAGAATCTTCCTCTGGGTTCTACTCTTAGCACACCATTCTTTTTGCTTTAGGCTTTCTCTTTGGAAGATGTCAGTCCTCTCTAACCTTTGCTAGACTTGACTCCCAAGCCACATTTTGACTAACGGTATTGAGCCATGACATCTCTTTTGGAAATCAAACCCTTCTGTCTTGAAGATGAATATTGACACTGGATCTCTATCCGTGGACACTGAAGCTCAATCTCTCTAAAAGAGTCAATACAATATTTGTTCTATTCTATTGGTATGTAGTCTATTAAGTGTTATTTAAATAGTGATCTCCCTTGAGAGCTTACTAGTAGACTACACCTTAATCAATATTGGATCATCAGGCCCTTGTCTTCTATTTGATAGTACCCAATAAATACAGTTAAACTGGCATTACTGGTGATTTTTTATTCCCTATTCTAACATGTGCCCCCACCAATTCTTTTTATTTTTGTCTCTGAATAGAGATGATAGATACCTCCAGGTTTCAAAGATAATTTAAACTTGTCTTTATGCAATAGACAGAGCACTCACTCTACAGAGAACTCAACAGCGAACCAACCGTTTTTCAATTTTCAGTATCCAGCTAGCTGAGAATGGGGAAATTCACAGCTGTGCCCCCCTTTCCTGTTTTACTAGCATCATAGTCTAGATGACAGATTTTAGTTCCTGACTTTGCCTCTCCTGCTTCTCGCTCACCAGTGACTGTAGACTGACCGCCATTCACTTTTCCCCATCTGTTTTATGAAATCATTCTGCTTCTATTTTCATCTTTGCTTTCCAGCGTCTAAAACACAGAAGCCATGACCTTTCGAGCAAATGCAGCACTGATATCGGCGCATCCTCTGATTGAAAAATCAAAGCTGGGCTCATACATGACATAATTACTGTGTGTGCAGGAGTGGTGTCTGCACTTGCAGAAGACAGATAATTGGATTTCAGATGACTGATAAAAAAAGTCACCTGAGCCCCAATGGATTTTGGGGTGTGTGTGTGTGTGTGTGTGTGTTGCTGTTGTTGTTGTTTCCCCCACCCCCTCCCCTTCGAGGTCTCAGCGAAACTTGAAACTTCAATTCTTCTGAGGCTCTTATGCCCACCCAGTTGGCTTCTCGGTCCTGCCTATTCCACCTGCTGAAGGTCTCTAGCCCACCTCTTCATTCTTTCTCCAGAGCTCCTTGCACTGCTCCAATACTGGCCACCATTATCATTCCTCTGGCCACTTGGCCCTTAAAGACTTTTCTGCCTCCAAACTTGCCCTCTTCCCTCCATCTCTCACACCATTATGAGTTACCATCAAACTAGTCGGATTTTATCTTCAACATTCTCAATGAGGTTTCCTAGCCCAAATAAATTAGTGTCCAACATTAAAAAATCTCATTTCCAGGAAAATGAAATTTCTGTCTTAACAGACCTGGCCACACATTCCCATGGGTCTCCAATCTGTGGACTCTTAGCAGCGGCTGTCCCATTCGGAAAGGAGAGCATCTGTCTCATGTGCCACACAGTCTTCTCCACTCATTGCTGATGTCACATGAGGTGGGGCTATTTGTTGTGAGCTGATATAGCTCAAGGGACACTTCATTCATTGACACAGCCTAGCTGATTCTTGGGGACAGTGGTCATTTGCACTTTCCATACTAATTCTCACCAGATGTAGAGATGCCAGAATAATAATTTCCATATACTTGGAGCTACATTTTAAGGAGTAATCCCAAATAGGGCTTAGATTCACTCAGGGATTCTTTGCAGAGACTATAAAGTTATGAGAGGCAATCTTTACAAACATTTCAGTTAAATCTTATCATGGTTTATTATCATGGTGTCACATCTATAACTGGATATTTGGAGTGTAAAGGCAAAACAAAAAAATAAAAATGGCTTGGAAAAAGTTTAATTTATTGATAACTCTGAGAAGTACTTTTCTGGTCATTTTATTGTACTGATCACTAGCATGAGGGGAAAAAATGATAGTGTCTCAGATTTCTCTGAAATGGAATTTAACTTAAAACTCTAGTGGCTCAGTTTCTGCCTCATTTCATTCTCTAACTCTCAAAGTCACATAATGCAGAAGGAAGACTCTGGAACTCATTGCTCCTAGAAAAGGGTACCTTATCAAGCATCTGATAAAAAAAATCTGTAACAAGCTCTATACAAACATAAATAACCTTCTGACAAATAGCTTCTGAAATTGGCATCCCTATGCATATTTGGCAAAGGAGGAACATTTTCTCTCTTTTCTGGGCAAGCAGGCCAACTGGTCAAGAGGGAGGATAATCATGCCCTGCCATTATTTTTGATATCTGGATGAGGAGGGAGACTGTCACTTTTTCTCTCTGAACCAGGAAGAAAGGAATGAGGTAAACTTAAGAGGGCTAAATTCATTTACTCAGTATGTAGATGGGACAGCGTCATTCCCAAAGCAAAGCCACAGCATGCAGGGATGAGAGCAAGGAAAATGGAAGGGAGAGAAGGACAGGACAAGGGGGAAAGGAGAGAAAAGAACCCTCACAATGTTGTTTGAGTTTCTAAATCCAGCCATACCTGAAAGTACATTCACATTTCCACTTGTTGAAGGTGAAATTGGTCTCAGAGATTTGGAAATAAAGCAGGCCTTTACAAGTCAAAGGAATTATCTATTCCCTGTCATAGTTTTACTTATTAAATATTTTTAAAAACTAGATTTTGTGCTTTAAACACAAAAGCAATCAATCTTTGATCTTGCTATAATATACTTAAAGTAATATATAATTTTTCCACAGTTAGAAATGTGATTATTTTGTCTTTGACTAATAGTGAGCTTGTTACGTAATTCACATCTGATGAATATTCACATATCCCCATGGACAGCACACTTCCTCTCTGAGATATGGCTAAGCTGGTTGGAGCCCATTACGCTGCTTCTGACTTAGCTTCCATGCATAACACTGCAATCAATGCTACACAAAACCAAAATGTTCTCTCATATGTTTGTAATCAAGGCACACAAAATATGTAATTAAGTTATTTTATTTATTATCAAGAATATTCAACACAATGATTCCATTTTATATCTGGCACCTAGAGATGCAAACCTGCTTTTCCCTAATAATATCTTCTAGGGTAATCTTATTTTTGAATGCGTGCTTTAAGAAAGAGTACCATGATCATGATAATGCTCTATAACAGTGGTTCTCAACCTTCCTAATGCTGCAACCCTTTAATACAGTTCCTCAACCATAAAATTACTTTTGTCGCTACTTCATAACTGTAATTTTGCTAGTTATGAACCATAATGTAAATATCTGATATGCAGGATGTATTTAGGTGACCCCTGTGAAAGGGTCATTTGACCCCCAAAGGGGTCTCGACCCACAGGTTGAGAACCGCTGCTCTCTATGAACAAGCAACGAGGAAGTTCTCATTTCTGTGTCCTGTATCCACACTGGGAGAGTGGAAATCCAGAATTTCTTCAGTAACTGACACTTGTCACACATGCTCATGGCTGGGTTGAGAAAGTAGAAGTATTAGAAACAGAGGTATGTATTTCATAGGTGAGGGCCTAAGAAGCTTCCTTCCCACTCTTACACATCTACTTTTATCCACATATCTGATTATTGGGCAATGAATGTCATGCCTAGACTTCAGATTTATCAAAGGGAAGGAGCTTCTAAAATTGCTCAGGCTGAGCACCAAGTCCTTACTGCCTTGATCCTAAACCCCAAGAAGTAAGTTCACAAAGTAACTTAAGTCATCTTCTGGTAAGAGGAAACAGAGGAAGAAGGCGGGTTAGTGGACATAAATTCAGACGTTCATGTCCCTACTAGATGCATGCAGGTGCCATGAGCATCTCAGTTAGAACATCCCACATGCTGATGGTTTGGACTTGGACAAGGTGATGCTGAAGGAAACTGGATGATTGACATCAAGTTTTCAAAAAATCTGCACTTGGTGATGGAACCACATGTGTTATCCAAGGAGCTATAAATGACAATCATCTCTCTTTTTTTTCTGAAGTCTCATACTTCAACAGTTTAAGTCATACATGAAAGAAGAAACACTCATCCCTGAGAAGAGGAAAACATCTTAAATAAATAATAAATTTACTTTTAGGATGATGATTCACTGTTAGACTTCCAAAAGGTGGATACTCACAGGAAACAATGAATGATTCAATTATGTATTAACCTATGAGACACTCATTATTCTTGTTGGCTTCTGTTGTCAACAAAAATGAAGGGAAGGGGGTGGGGCTGGCAAGTGGGGAGAGGAGAGTGAGGGGAGGAGCCCCAAAATAAAAGAGATGAACCTCAAACTTGTAACTTGATGCATGGATTTCTGCATTCCACATCAAAATATGACAAATGAGACTATTAAAACTACCAGAAAGGTTTCAATCACACACTCACCCAAAAAGCCATTACTAAGCATCTATCTGTAAAGTGAATTTGACTAACTTAATAAAAAATGAATTCCAATGTAAAAAGAAATTCCAGGAGACTAGGAGAATTGTTTCAGAAATGATTACCACAGCTGTGTTGTGGTTAAATAAAGCTTGCAGAGTTATATTCCGGCGGCTTAGTAATTGAAATAATTTGCTTTTCTACATGTATAAATACATACTGTTAATCAGCAGCTTAAAATGAAATTGGTACAAATACCATGAACTGAGACTCTGTTTGCAAATCATCTCTGGATCCAGGCAATTCACAGCAAGTCTTCTCCATTAGCACCACTAATTGAAATTTTTTATGTACAGTTGCCTCCTCCCGAATTCCCTCTGGAGGACCAGGGTCAAGCCATATGCTGCGTGTTTGTTCAGGGGAAGAAGCAGGAAGCAGTTCCACTGCCGTAAACAAGACTGTTGTCCTTTGCCATCCTGTGGTGGGGAGCTGCTGCTCCCACCCAAGCACAGACATCCCCAGTTAGAGGCATGTCTTGTCCACAGGAGGCCAAAGGTGCCAAGGAAGGTATTAACCTCCTCTGTTTTACGGGCCCCACACTAAAGAGTAAGAATGACTATATACATAATACACACAGGATACCTAAAAGGAAGGCTCAGAGAAATGGAAAAGGAAAATACGGTTCAGGATATGCTGCCATTATCCATGTGTAACAACAATCACAACAAAAGTACATTATCTAGAAATACAGGCCAAACAGTATTTCTGTTTCAGAAAATGAGTAAATCTAATTCCACCACCATCTGTAGCTCAGCCTGGAATACTTTATTCTAGTTTTGACCTGTATTATAATTATTTTCGTATGTTTCTTTCTTCCCAATTAGATGATATTAAAAACCATAAAACACAGTCTGCCATGATATAGTGCAAATAATAAAGATATACTGAATTATTGAATTAAGTAATAAATTGATGCCACATATTGGGAAAGGGGATCATGAACTCAACCGATGTGGAAGCAGAAATGGATCTCACCTTCTTAACAATCTTTTTTACCAGGAGTGGGGATGGTAGAGAGCAGGTCTACTACCTTCAATCTCATAAATGCTTGATATAAATCACTAGAATCAGAGCTAACGTGCAAATCCCCTACCACTATTTTCTCTAGAATCCTAAATGTGCACATTAGTGCCATGCAGCTTCTGTAGAAGACCAACACTACTCCTCCAATCGCTCTGGCAGACCATGCCACTGCGTCCGGACTGGCCACTCCAGGGCAATGACGCTGATGAAGGCAGAAGCTGACCTTGCTTCAGACAGAGAAACCCAGAGTGCTTGAGCGGCCATTCAACACAAGCCACATTCAAGCCAAGGCACTCACCATGTCAACTGAATAAGTGAAAATTCCCCAAAGAGCAGAAACCATAGTTCTAGGAACCACTCCAATGTGATGACACATTCTTTTTTTTAAATTGATTTTAGAGAGGGAGAGAGAGATAGAAACATCAATGATGAGAAAGAGTCATTGATCAGCTGCCTCCTGCATGCCCCACACTGGGGATCGAGCCTGCAATCTGGGCCTGTGCCCTGATCGGCAATCAAACCATGACCTCTTGGTTCATAGGTTGATGCTCAACCACTGAGCCATGCCAACTGGGCTGACACAGTCATTCTAAAATGAATCTTCTCACCCAAATTAATACTCTCTGTTTTAGAGCCGTGTTTTGGAAAGGAGTTTTAGGGATAAAATAGTCAGGTTTAGGGAGATTTAGGAATAAAGAGGGTCCATGGGGAAGGAAGGCATAGGTGAGGGCTTGGAGCTGCCAAAAGGCGTACATCCACGGGGGGCGGTGGGGGGGGGAGGGAAGTGCCATAGGATAAGGGGAGAGGAAGACATCCATTCACAGAAGACAAGGAAAAGCCACAGAGTATGGGGAGGAAAAGGAAACAAACTTTCAGAGAGGATAGAGAAATGCCAACAAATAGGAGAAAGAGGAAAACAGATTTTCACAGGAGATAGAGAATTCTACCACTGAAGGGGGAGAGAAAGAGGGGAGCACCACATGGGGTTTGGGCTTTGAAACTGATATTCTACAAAAGAGTGATCGATAAGAAGAGAGCATCAAGAACTGCACCCTTTATACCTTAGCAAAGAAGAGCTTGGTGGGTTACCCCTTAGGCCCCCTCCCTACGTGGTAGTCTGTACTTGCTTCCAATAAATTTCCACCCTTTTCATCTACCACCTTTTGTCCGTGGCTTCATTCTTTGAATCCATCTGGACAAGGACCAGGAAAGAAATCACCTTTGCATCCTGCTCAGGAAAACAACCCGACTCATTTTCCTCACCATGAGTGAAGGAAAGAAAAGCATTGGTGCCTTCTAATTGACACAGACGATCAATGGTTTTAAGTGTTCAAATGATCTTTAGGAATCCTTGTAGGCCATCCTCCTTAATAGTTCACCAAAAATCGCATTCCTATATTTTGTGTCTATTACCTTAGTTTTTAAGTCATCTCTTACCCTTAATAGAAAATAAGCATAAGAATCCAGCATCTAGCCAAAAAGAAGGCTTTTCTATTTTGAGGCTTAGAGTTGCTCTAGGGATAATCTAGGGGAAGGAAGAGTGAACTTTTCCAGACCTCAAATTCCTTTACATAATTTATTCCCGTGAGTAGTTAGCAACTTAAGTTCCAAAAAGGCTGACATTTGAACACATTCATTCTTGACTCCTCGAAGAGCAGCAAGCTTTCTTAAAAGTTTAGGGCTTGAAATCAATGAAGTGGATTATCAAAACTGTACTATTTTTATGAAGCAAAAGACATGTTATCAAGAGACTGTGTAGGCTTGGAGTGCCATCTGATTGCCTGAGTTTATGTCCTGCCTCTGTCACTGACCACTGCTAAGACCCCCTGGGTCAAATGAACTCAGAGCTACACCCCTCTGTTGATCTCAGGGTCCTTGTAAAGATTTGATAGGTAAATACCAAGGCACTTGCAGCTATATCTTGCTCACAGGCACCCAGTAAGTGCTAACCATTATTACTGGTTTCCTCAAAGAAGCAAAAATGTTCTGGCAGTTGATTGGAAAATAATGAGCAATCCTGGTTTGAATTATACCTTCAAAAGCAAAGTGGTATAGAGCACAAGGTGATCCCATATCTTGCCCAAAGAACACAGTGCCATAAAGAAGAATGATCAAAGCCTACTGAAATCAATCTTTCTTTGTCTAGACATTTATACAATAGGCTGACAGAGAAAGCAGTATTTGTTAAAATGTTCTTACCGAGGGAACAAGTCGGGGTTCCAAAGACATCTGAAGAGAAGCAACCGTCCACTTTCTCAAAGCCCCAAAACCCTGTGAAAGAAGAGCCCCCATATATTCCAGACCAGTCAGCTGAGGTCAGGATTTTTTTTTTTAATATCTAAGCAACAGGACTTCAGTCCCTCTCCTGTTTGCTTCTGGAAGTCCATAGTGCTGCTGTTATTTCTGAGTGTCCTTGGGGGAGGTAGCTTACATTTGCTTGTCACTGCTAACCCCAGATTTCTTCTCCCAGCTAGATCCTCACTGACTGACCCTGTCCATCATCCTCTTTCCTGTGGCCACTCAGCTCAGTCCAGCATGGAGGCTCCTCTTCATCCTCCACTGCACATTGCACACCCAGCAGTCCCAGGAAAGCTGACACAACTGTGGTAAACCAAAACCAAAGGACTTATATACTTATATGCATAGCCCATGGACACGGGTAATAGGGTAGTGAAGACATGAGGGGTGGGGGTAAGAGCTGGGAGGAGGGGGGAGAGAGGGGGGGAAATGGGAGAGATCTGTAATACTATGAACAATACAAATATATTAGAAAATAAAAATACAATGGAAATTGTATTCTTTGACATTCATGTTTTCAGACCTTCCTTCCTCTGAAGGATCCTCTCTGATCGCTTCTTTTCTTCCTTAAATAGCAGCTTGCTGCCTTGGGCCATTAAATAGCTGAGGACCCTCAGATCTTCTATTCCCTCCCTGATTCCTGGACCCTGAACTTTTCTTGAACTGCCAGAGGTCAGTCTAAACCGATGCTCACTTTATGATGTAAATCAATTCAGCTCCTTCCCTCTTATCCCCCTTAGACTAGCCCTTGGGGTTTACCTTTGTATAATCTGAGAGTCCTTGAAGACATTTCACAAATAAAAGAACAGTTCTCTCCAGGAACAAATGATGTTTTTCTTGTAAGGCAGAAGGAACCACAAACTCAAATGCCTATGAGTTCAATGTGGACATTTCTCCCTCTCTAAATAGAAATATAGATATACTCATTGACATAGATCACAGACCACACACACACACACACACACACACACGATACTTAGTTTGAAGCAATAGGGACTTTTCCAGAGAGAAACAGATAGTTTAAAGGTGTTTATATTAAAAAGATAACATGCCTAAATATACCATCATCATAAATATATAGACTTTTTAGTTAGCCAGATCTGGGTTCACATCCATGCACCAGCTGTGTGTCTTTGGACAAGTCAAGGTCTTTTGAACCTTTCTAGAACTCATTTCCTTGTCTATGAGAGAGGTAAGTAACCACATTTCAAAACTGTTGGCAGGAATACATGAGACGATGCATACAAAGCAGTTAGTATACTGCATGGAGCTGAATAAGCATTAGAAAAATAAATAATAGCTAACCAAGTAAAACAAGAAAAGGGGAAAATGAATAAACAACAAAACACCTGGAAAGGAAAAAAGCAATGAGAAATGGTGATGCCTTATTCTTTAGCTGCAACGCCCCTCATCTGGGAATCTCCATGGCCCTCAGAGAAGGGGACAGCCAGCAGGGCCCAGTAGTATCTGTAAGGTCGTAGCAGAGGTTAAAACATTTCTGAGCTGCTTCACAACCACTGTCCTAAACACCAAGAATGAAATGCTAATTAGTCCACCTACTTTGTTCTTCCCCTGGGATCCTTGAGACCTGCCTGTAATTCTGTAACTAAAGGCAAATCCTGACATTCATGCTCTGGGCTTCTGAGCCCCGACTCCAGCCAGCCCTGAGTCAGACTCTATTCTAGCAGGCTGCTGCCTTTACCTGAAGTTTGTGGGATATCTGATTATTCTGGCTTAAGGCAGGAGTGACCCAAGGTGAGAGTCAGCAGGTGTCTCCACCATTGAAGGTATAAATATTCTCTGGCTTTTATCCAGGTTAAGGTATAGAAGAGAGGAGCAAAGGCTAGAGATCAAGAAATGAGATGGTGAGTCATTTTTATGCCTTAGAACACTTAAAGAATGGAGGGAGAAAAGGAGGAAGCTAAACAGAAAAATTCAGAAACAATTTCATGGAAATTTCCTTAAGAAGGAACAAAGAATGGATTTAATTATTACCATTCATCCACTAGTTCTACCTTTTCTCACTGAATATGCATACAACAATGACAACTAATGATTTCATTTATTTCACCAAGATGGTCACTCCTGAGGACATGTTGTATTGAGAAACATCTTTCAAGAATCATTAAAATTGTTTTGAAATTGTAAAATTTCATTATTTCTAACTATGGCTCAACTGGACCACCAACTTTTTCTTTGAAGCCAGTATAGAACATCCATGTGATTGTCACAGACAGAAAGTGGAACCTTAATCTTCACTTTACAATTGCATTTCAGATTTAATTTGCGAGTGGTTTGGAGCTTAAAATTCTATCATTTGTGATTTGAAATATGCTCCATTAGCCCCAACAGTCATATATAGATTCATAGTTATCATTAGTGAAAATCTTCACACTAGGAACCACAGAAAGACCTCCACTATTTTCTATGTGTCCTGCATCAGCCAACTACCCAAACTGCAACGGGTGTGGAAAGCCCACGAAATACCCGGAAGCGTAGCATGCAATGTAGAAAAGAATGTCTAGAATGTATATGTATGCCATATATGGGAGACAAAGAACCTAGGGTTATCTAAGGCCAAACCCCACAGTGTTTGGAGCTCAGCCTCTGGAGGTGACTCCGCTGGGCTACCACCGATGCAAATAAACAGTCCTTTTCTGAACCTCCTAGTGTGTATGGTTTGTTGCTTCCTGCCACTTGAATTTCTGGTGTAAAACAGCCTCTCTACCTTCAGATGCACCTGTGACCAGGACTTTGTCCTGGACTTTCACTCGTTTCAATCACATAAGCCCCCTTCTCAGTGTGTGACCTGGATGTGACTCTATTGGCTTATTGGGGAGTCTCCCCTAATAAACCTGGCATTGTGGAAAGGCACAAACTTCCCTGAGTGATGCTCCCTTACTTACTGCATCCTGCCTCACATCCATGCCTGTCACAGACAGTGCTCATCAATTACAGAACTCTTTCCTGCCGAGCCCAGCCAGGCCTGAGAATCTATCTCAGAGAATAACACAAAGACAGTATTATCAGGCTGTTAGGGTTCAAAGAAATGAAAACAATGTCCCCTCTTAGAGCTAGCTAATGCACCTCCAGTAACTACCACAGTCCCTAACACACAATAGGCACCGAGCAAATGCTCAGTGAATGAATATTCAGTGAAGGGCTGCTGGATGTCTGAATTCCTCTATTGCACCAAATGATAAGACCAAGCACTGGGGACAATCTCTTTAAATATACAAACAGCCTTCCCAAACACAACAACATTAGATAAATAAGACTCAAAGGAAACCCTTGCTGAAAGCATTCCTGTCACAAAAATAAGTCCTGGAGTGAATTCTGTAAACAGATCAATAGAAAGTTTCAAATGAATAGGTCTTGTAGGAGCGATCAATGGCAGCTGAGTGAAAGATTCAGCAGGCTCCATTACAACAGAGGGCATTTATCTCTGAACAGATTACCTGGCCACTTAAGGACAGGGCATAACAAGGTTGGGACCTATCTTCAGGTTAGTGGAAATTTCTACCTCCCCAGGCATTAGTTCAGTCTGTGAACACAGATAATTTGCCTGTTAGATTCTACTTTTCCCAAAGGCTTGCAAGGCAAAAAATATCCCAAAAAACCAGGGATTTGTGGAGCTGTGACTACTCTAATCCTTATGGCAACCTCCTCTGATTTCATAAATTCTTT
This sequence comes from Myotis yumanensis, assembly GCF_028538775.1. Lineage (NCBI taxonomy): Eukaryota > Metazoa > Chordata > Mammalia > Chiroptera > Vespertilionidae > Myotis > Myotis yumanensis. The sequence continues at coordinate 228,331,248 of NW_027223752.1, read as the reverse complement.
TTACAGTATTTTGCTAACTAACCTCTGTTGGGCCCTCAGATCCACTCTCTGTTCTTCTCATCATGCTCTGAGAGGCTGACTGTGTAGACTGCTTTACCAGGGTTCCTGCATACTCTGGCTTCTGGTTGGTTTCAGGCTTGGTAAAGACTGAGGTTAGCTTCATATATATATGGAGCGACGGGGAGAGAATGTTCTCCTCTACATAAGGCTAGAACTCAGCATACACTCTCCTATAGCAACAGTCCAGCTCTAGCCAGGTTAGCTGATGGCTTCCTACCCTCCCTGTTCATGGGGTAGTGATGGCCCATGTTTGCTACTCCTTGGGTTCCACATGATTTTGTGTTGGCTCTCTTAATCTTACCCACATATTTGTAAGTTGTCATGTCATTAAACTCTCTTCTGTTTTGTGCCAGGATTCTAATTAATATAATCATATACCACAACATTTAGTATTTTTTTTACTGTCTTTTAGAGTCCTTCATTTGATTCTGACATATGCATAATTTGTATTTACATTTCCTTGAGACAAGGGGCAAGAGTAATCTGAGGCTCACATATAATTTCAACAAGGTCACACAACTAGGAAGTAGTAGAGCCAGAATGCAGACTTGGGTCCATCTGACACTTCAGTTCAGGCCCTCTTATCATGATTTGACATCAACTCTCACAATGGAAGGGGGAGGTCCCTGTTCTAACTAACCAATCACTGTATGCCTCTTCTTTACAGAGTCACCAACAGCCACCAGAAACAGGATTTGATTAATTCTGGAATTCAATTCAAAGCAATAAGTATGAAATATATGAAAAAATTCTGTTTTCTCACATAGTGCTTTTCACCCTTAAAATATTCTGTGGTGATATGGGCATGTGGCCTTTAGTACCCTCTATCCATGCGTGTTGTATTTAACATTCATTTGCCAATAAAAGTGATTGTTTTCACAGTGGCTAGTATATTGTAAGCACTTAATAAATATTTCAATGAATTAAGTTGTTGTAGAAGCATTTTTGTTACAGAAAACCAATGCCCATATTCAGCATTTGGACAAAGAACATCTCATCATTCATGGACAAATAAGAGTTTTAATTATTTGATGCTGAAAAGAGCAACATAGCAAATTCTCAAATGAGTGTGATTGCACTGTGGTAATTACACAGGTATTATTTCATCATATTAAACTAGTAGCCTAGTACACGAATTTGTGCACATTGAAAGGAAATTAGATGAAATATTTTAATATTGCTATTTGCCCTTTCTCTATAATAGAAGTGTTAATCAAATTCACGATTGACAATGATAGATCGAAACACACGCATGCAATTGGTGCCAGAGAGATCTCTCTCTCTCTCTCTCTCTCTCTCTCTCTATATATATATATATATATATATAATCGCACATGTGAGAGTCAACTTAGCCTTCTATAGACATAGAATAAACTTGCTTAATTAGACGTGCTTTCTGATGTAGCTAAACTTTTTCAAGCTCAGTGAAGCACCCCAATTTATCTTCCAGGTAATTGTCAGGAACACAGCAGTAAATATCAACATGAAGCAGATTATTATTGTAGATCACACAGGGTGAACAAAGGGTAAAATATTTAACTGTAGCAGTGTTTGACTATATTCTGTGCAGTGAGAAACCCTGAAATCATTTTCAAGGTCCACCATTCCTTACTTCTTTTCAGTGGGGTCAAGTTTCAAAACTTTCTAAATCTCCATTTTCCAGCTAATGAAAAGAAAATAGGATTCCACCGAGTCTCCTATCTACCTACTCCAGGACTTCTGTGAGGATCAAATGAGATGAGGCATGAGAAAATGCTTCACAGACATTTGGTTAAAGTGTGAAATGTTTCCACCTGGCTATAAAGCAAGTCATGTTCCTGGGCTGAAGAAACTGCAAGGAGGCTAGTCACTAGGGAGAGGAAGCAAGGCATCATTGCTACAGGATGTCATTACCTGGACAGACACTTAGCACATTAGCCATATGTGTATATATATATATGCTAATTTAATGTCTGATTCACTTTTCTAAGTGGCACTAAAATTATTTTACCTCACATGCAAGAAGAAAACATATTACAGGATTTTTTAAGAAAATACAAGTTTGCTGACTTAGGGACATTTCAGGATAAGTACAGAACATTCCGACGATGCTCTACACAGAAAAAGTAGACTTCAGAAAAGCCAATTTAAGTTCTGAACAGCTTTGAGCCATAGACCCTTTTGCAGTTTTATGAAGCATGTGAACCCCCTTCTCAGAACAATGCTTTAAAATGAATGAAAGAAATACAAGATTATATAGGGAACTAATCATATTGGAAAAAGCTATCAAAATGTTACAAGAATAATTTTGTGATATGACAATATACTTCACTATAACATATTAATATTTATTAATAAATAAATATGAACATGCAACAGGGTCTAATACTTTAATTTGTAACCATATTGTGAAAATTAAAATGTAATATGATTAGAATTATATCTATGACTGCATTGTTGATGGAGCTGCATGTAATTTCTGAGGGTTGTTGAAGAACTTGTTCTTTTCAGTTAGCTTGACGTCAGTGAAATGAGTATGTGATTTGTACTCCCATATATGTTTAAGAAACCCCTGAATTCTGTTGGTGGATCAGATGAAGAAAACACTGACACAGAAGAAGCACAGTAAATAGAGTATTAAAAGAGGAAATACAGTAACCAGACAAAGAGGAAGGAGAAAAAGCATTCCTTTCTTTAAGATTGAGTAGAAAGAAAAATGAGAGCTGTTCAAGTGGTATTAATTTTAGAGCCAAATACAAACTTTTTCTTAGAACAAAATCAATCACTACTTTTTAAAAGTTAAAATATATTCTAAGCAGTGTGCCTCGTTAAGTCTCTGAAAAAGGAATACACTGGATTTTTAAGTGACTGACAGCATGCAGCCTCTTTTGAAATTGCTGATATATCATTATAAAAAGTGAGTGACTGTCCCCAGGGAAAACATGGTAGAAGTATTCATTATTCAACAGATATGACAAAAGCAAATATGTTCTGTCTACTTGGAGCTTGAATCTAGATTATTAGCATTAACACATTCCCAAATCTGTAGTGATTTTAATAGTCCATGTGCAATCGGGCATGTGTTAGAGGCTAGCCCATCTCAAAAAGGCACCACTCAATTGCTTGAATTTGAACCCAAGAAGATTAAATATCAGCAAAAAGACATTGACTAAGATCAAAATCAGCAGATTTAAAAAAAAAGGCTCCATTAAAACCAAATACTGAGTTGCTGTTCTCATTAAATATATAACCCAAGATCATCATATGGGGTTACCTTAGGATTGATTGATCAGAGGGAGCAATGACATAGAGGATATACAACAGGTATTTCCTAACAGAAATAGATGGTTACAGTTAAAACAGAAAACCAAAATGAAGGAAGGAAGGAAGGAAGGAAGGAAGGAAGGAAGGAAGGAAGGAAGGAAGGAAGGGACAACAGGTCAAAAATGGAGTTAATGCTAAACCCCAAATCACCAAACCAAGACTTAATTTCTGGTCCCCAAGAAATGGGGTCTTAAACCAGTCAGGTCAGGAATCACCTGATCAAACAAGGCTGGTAATCTGCTTGATGACCACTGTCATCCCCTAAAGGGAAGTTACCTTGCAGTTACCAAACCATTGTTTACCTGGTATAATTTTCTTGCTCCCACTCTCTCTGCCTATAAAGATATTTTATTTATACAGCTCCTCAGAGCTCCAGTCCCATTGCAAACGTGGTCTCCAGATGTTCTCTAGTTTTGTTTCTATTTCTGGACCTTCTCCTTTTACAAGCAGGAAATATTGGCCCAGCAAAGAGATGGAAGTTCTACAGATGAGTTTCCAAGCCATTCAATCTCAGAGTAGACACTAAGGGATGTTCTAGAGTTGCAGGCAAAGTGCCAGACCTCAGAACAATTAGAATAATCTGGAAGAATATAGAGAAACTCTCCCAGAGTGGGAGGCTAGGCGCCTCTCAGCGGCCCAAGTATGGGCACATGAAGTCCATGGAAGCTTGTATCTTTGTCTGGCAGGTCACTGTGTTCTCTGCTCAAAGATCTCTAAATTCAGATTAATTACTGCATCTTCTGCTATATTAATTGTTTGCATCATTTCCCATGATTGGGTGCCATCCTTTTTATCTATTACCATCACCCTTTTGGGAACCATATACCTTTTCTGTAGGTTTGAGTTCCTGGTCCTTCACAGCTAAGCCTAGCAATGTCTAAGATGACAATGAGCAATGCTGTCAAAAGTTTTACTTAACAAATTTACTAATTTAAAGCTTAGGTCATTCATAAGATAATTCCTTTATTTAAATCAATTATTTAGTTTTCTTTTTTTTTCTTGACAACATGAATAAAAACATGAGGACTCATAGGAAATTCAACAAAATCTGGTCAGAAAAGCTCGATGTTCCTCCTAAACCACCTGGGCCTCAGTGCCCTCATTCCTACAACTGGAATAGCGAGTATTGTCAGAATGAAGGGAAGTGATTATAAAGAAGTTAGCCTGATAACAGTTAATGGAAGTCCTGGACCCACGCAGGCCCACTGTGATGCTTTCACATATCTATGACAAAATTAAGAGAAAATATTATGAGGTTTTCAGAAGACCAAATCTGTCCAGTTGAAATGTTATCTTTTATTCTCAGATTATTATGTGCTGCCTGCATTTTTGAGCACAACTCTTCTATAAAATAACTAGGATTATAGAGAGTAGTTCCCCACCCCTACTGATGTACTTTGTATTGCTAAATGAAAATATGATCCCATGCCATGCTTGTCTCCCCACGTTTTAAAACATTGCACACCTCTAAGAAGTAGAGACATCTAAAAAGCTCACCCCTGAGTTGTGAGGTACAATGGTTTCTGAGTTCAGCTGAACTCTGAGTTTGTTCAGAAGCCAGAGAGACCATGGTGAAGCCCAGCAAACCCTACATGACAGAAAAGTGTGTTAGCTCTGCTCTTCCCTACCCCTCGCAGCCCCTCGCCAGCTGGCAGAGGCCTCTGACTTGAGCTGCTCCACTATGGTCAGGAGCTAATCTAACCAGCAAGACCTTGGCCTTCAGGTGAGCCTGACTGTGGACCAAAGGGTTCCAGGGCCTCCTACATTAGGCCTCTTGATCATCTTTCTTCAACTCAATGCATTGGCTTTGTTTTTTTCTTAATTTTTTTTGAACATGACATTATTCCACACACATTGTAAAAAATTTAGAAAACACAGAAGAGTAAAAATAAAGAAAATTAAACTCACCAAAATCGCACCATTCAAAGACACCCAGTGTTGCCCTTTGAGTCTTATTTTCCTGCCTGTGAAAATTCATATATTCTTTATTTACATAATTTGGATCATATTCTGTGTATATCTGACTGCTTGCTTTTATTAAGAGACATGGCCTTGACAGACTTTTTTCAGGCTATTAAACAATCTCCCAACTCATTGTTTTATGACCATAAAATGTTTCACCATGCAATGTTTCTATTATTTATAAACAGCCTAGCAGAAAATTACTAGTATAATTCTGTTAAAAAATACAATAATATCAGTAAGCAAATTAGTAGAATTACTAAATCAAAAGGTATAAAGTAGTAAGATAATCCATGTAGCCAAATTACTTTTGTTTTTCAAATTTATACTCTTACTATCAAGGTAAGAATGCCTGTATCTCCAATATTGGTCACTATTCTTAACCATAGTTAACATGAAAATTAAAAGTTAACATCTACTTTTTATTTTTTTATCTTAAAAAACACCGAGATTACGCATTTTCGTTATTTATTAATTACACCTGGCCTATGGCAATGGTTTCATAGTTGACTTAAGTTTTCTCAACAAAATGTTATTTTTATGTGAATTTCTAAAGAAAAAATGAGAGGGTGATAAACTAATATTAATTAATAACATATTTTATGGCATGTTTAACAATTTAGCCTAATCTTGTAGTAGGTCCTATGATTATAGGATAATCATCTAGATTAATCATCTAGGATAATCATATAGGGCAACATCTAGGTTAGCCAGTAAATAGACATTCTAGAACCCACTCAGGTGGGTGTATCTCCACAATCTTGACTTTTGCAATGTAATACACTCCCAGGGACCGTGTCAATGTTGGCAGCCTAATGATGCTGTGCTTTAAACACTTGCTCTTTGGTTGGATTAACCAAAGACCAAAGTAAGCCAGAAGTGGCAAAGAAAGAAGGTAAAACCATTACTAACTAGTAAGTTCTCACTTACTCCTTTTCACTGGATACCTGCTTATTTGTGTGGGCAATTGTAAAATTATATTCTTTTAGGAATGTGGTTAACTTTTAATCATTTTGGTGGCTTATATAATTTTAAATAAACAAAGTTTTTGATTTTGTAGTTTTCTTCTATAAGGAATTTCTTTATTTCCCTTTTAGAGAAATCCTGCTGCCCTATTTTGACAAATATTTTCCTTCAAGATATGTTAGCTCTTTGCTTTTCATGAAAGACATTATTCAAAGAAAAATTAACTTCTATCAAAATAATGCAAATGAATAAAAGTGTTGTCATAATTGGGTCAATATAAAACAGCCAACTATTTTTTTTTCTGGCATTAATGTGTTTAATTTTAGTAAGGTGCAGGAGCTGAATATTAGGGCAATGAAAAAATGTTACTACTTGCAAAAATATTGAATATTACTTTCAATTAATAAAATAATGATGAGGATTTAAAACATTAATTTCAAATGCACTTAAGAAAATGTCCAAGTATAACTAGGTCACTGTCCTTGGGTTTGCAAGGATTCTGACTTGATCTAATGGTTCTTATCTATAATAATAAAAGGGAAATATACTAATTAGACTGGACGTTATTCCTGACGAAGCTGGGGCCAGATGGAAGCCAGCCGGGTCCCAGGTGCCTACGGGCAGCCCAAAAGAAGCCAGCTCTGGCCCCAGGTGCCTGCCAGCAGCCTGAGGGAAGCCAGCCTGGGTCCTGGCTGCCTGCGGGTGGCCAGAGGAGGGAAGCCTGGGTCCCAGGTGCCAGAGGAAAGCTGATGCCGGCAGCCAGGAGAAGGAAGGCCTACTCTTGCATGAATTTTCATGCATCGGGCCTCTAGTGCTATAAATAATATTAAATAATCAGATTAATGTATAATATGTGCAGTTAAAAAGTAGCACAATTTCTGGGTCTATGTAAGCTGCCTGAACAGAAGTAAAAATTTAAGCTTATATATATATATATATATATATGTATATATATATATATATAATTTTTTTTCTAAATATGTTTTTAAGTGAGTTTCAGGTTGCTCACTATTAATGACAATTACCAGAAGACATCATCATTCAACTTTAAAACCTGTGACGGGGTTTTATATTAAAGCCTTAAATTGACTTGCCTCAAAGGCAGCCTAGAGTGATCCCTTTCAAATCCCTGAGCTCCTGCCTTCTATAGGAAAGAGCAAAGGGGATGGGAACTAGCATGAACCTCAGTGCATGGAGGACTCATGAGCAAGGAAGGGAAGGGAAACCTGGTGGGTGCTTAGAGTTCCTCAAGAAGGGTCTCAGGGCTTCTCACCAGGAAGAACCAGACGCTGCCCATGTGAGTTTCAGGGATGCTACATTTCACAATGCACTAAAACCCAGTACGAAAGAGCTTAACAAACCTTAGTGGTACTGGATGTTGTTTCCTGGAATTCATTTATATCCAATGCAGTTATTTAGAATCTTGAGATACAATGAAAATACACTCCTCCTGACCTAGACCTTGACTTCTATGCTATCCAGGTCTAAGGAGTCACATTTTAAGGGCACTAAGTGGGTATCAAAGACAGGCAAATAAGCTCTATAAAAGTAAGGAATTTTAAAGAGACAAAACTACAAAACATTATGTGAAAGGGGAGTGGAGTTGGACTAGACTGACAAAGGTATAGTAATATGAAAAATTCTTTAAAAATCCTAGATACACAAAGCCACTTGTGATGGACCATTATTCTTATATCCCATTCTATCTAAAAGCACTTACTTTTCTCTGACCACCACTCTGGCCGACAAATGATCCTAATTAACTTTGTACATATTTTCATTACAGCAATTGTTCTATAATATCATTAACTGCCTACAGGTTTTATCTTGATTTGGGACCATAAATTTATTGAAAAAGGAGTGAAAATATTTTCGTGATATTTCCCCCTTTGCATCCCTGGCTAACCTAGTGTCTGGCATCTAGTAAGCACTCAATACCTGATTGATTTAAAAAATACTGATTAATTCAATAACCTTCCAACTGATCAATTAATGAAGTGGATGGCGGCTGGATGGGTAAGCAAATAAACGCCTAAATGGAAACTCCTTTTTTTGGGATAAGCTACCCAAGATCAAATATTTCTGATGTCAGATTGGGAAGGGTGGGTCACATCCCCCTTTGCTGGGAATACAGCAGAAGGAACTCAAATAGGAGGTAAGTGCGAAGCTAAGCTTGCATTGCTTTGTAGGCTTGTGCCAAGCTGAGAGCACCTCTTTCTAATTGATAATCATGGCACAAAAGGACACAGCTGATCTGTGGGAGGTACAGAGAGATACATGTTAGGGTGACAATATAACCCACAGCATTAATAGGCATTTCCTCCCCTAAGCACAACTACACTAACACTTCCCACCCTTTCTATTGCTGACAGCATGCTGGCCAGGGCTTGGGGGCAGGTTGCTCTGCAATATCATATTCCATCTCAAAAGAAGGCAGGTAAATAGCAGGTACAGAAAGTATGGACTCAGAGGGCTGCTTAGTTCTGAATGCTGCCCCCCAACCCTGGCCCATGTCCTTTATAGAACTCAGAAGGGAACAATATGATTTTTAAAAATATATTTTTATGCTGGAAGCCGATCCACCCTTGCTGCTTGACGCAGTCGCTGCAGGGAAGAAACATCTGCACAGCTTATGTTTCAAGGGATCTGGCATATATGGCATTCTGTTCTTAATATGTTTGCTCCCCTTCTTAAGCACTATGTGTTTTAACCAAAGTCACCTCTCTGAGAAAGGTTGTTTCCCCAGGTGAGGATTTTTATCAGTAAAACCCCTTAACTAAGTGCCAGGTGGGTAGTTAATCACTTTAACCACAAACAATCACGCTTAAGCTACATAATCTTTACTTAGAATAATCTCCTTCAGTTAATTCCTTGTAGCTTAATAGAACAATAGAGTAACCTTAGAATGAAGATAGGAAAGGCCCTAACCTTCGGAATAGAATGGATAGGATTAAGATCAAATAATATAAATACAGATGTAAGAGGACAATAAAAAGAGGAACCTGGCTATGATGATCACCTGAACGCTGCCTCCCTGTCATTCCTTCTTCGCCAACTCCATCCACACCTTGGGGTACCCCTGGACCTGCTGGGGCTGGACCCCAACATTTTTATTGATGTCAGAGAGGATGGGAGAGAGAGAGAGATAGAAACATCAATGATGAGAGGGAATCATTGATCGGCTGCCTCCTGCACGCCCCCTACTGGGGATGGAGCCCGCAAACCAGGCATGTGCCCTTGATCAAAATCGAACCTGGGACCCTTCATTTCACAGGCCGATGCTCTGTCCACTGAGTCAAACTGGCTAGGGCGGATTTATTTTTTTATAATTCCCTAATAGAATGTCCACTTAGGGCACCAAATGTTGCTATTTTGAACAGGCAAATAAGAAGAGAGGCGGGGGCGGCGAGAAGAGAAGGAAGGTGGGAAAGACAGAAAGACAATCCCTTTGTCTTCTTCAGATTCAACAAAGGAGCAAGACTGGGTTCTATCACTTCCACACATGACCTAGTGGATGTGGATCTGGAATTTTATGAAACACCCATCTTGACATATTTACTAGTACCTCCCTTCTGATATATTATTGTCTTTGTAATACTTTGTTCACATATCCAAATGGAACTTAAGAGCAAGCAGCATGATTACCACCCTGACCAACATCAAAAGTATAAATGGTGACCAAGCCTGTGTGGCTCAGTGGTTGAGCATCAAACTTATGAACCAGAAGGTCACTGTTTGATTCCTGGCCAGGGTTGTGGGCTCAATCCACAGTGTGGGGCCTGTAAGAGGCAGCCAATCAATGACTCTCTCTCATCATGATGTTTCTATTGCTCTCTCTCTCCCTTTTTCTCTGAAATCAATAAAAAAATATAGTTTTAAAAGTACAAATGATTTACATTTTTGATGTAGAGGCAAAGCTACTTTTTGAAGGCTCAGACAAAAATAAACGGTGAGATACTTCTGAATTCTACCCTTGTAGACAACAAAACACTCTTCAGCAATGAATGCAGTGGGAACAGTTCCTAGGAAAGCAGTGTTCTGTCCAGCTTTCCACTAGTTGGTGTTTGAGGCCTGGATGCTGAAGCACTAGTCCTGGGCCTCACACTCCCACACTGTGACCTCGGATCACTTTCCCTCTCTAAGACTGCATGGCCTCCTCTGTAAATGGATATAAAAATAATATCCACTCTGTGGGGTTCTGAGCATTAAGGGAAGTAATTCCTGTAAAAGGGCCCAGCCTAATACCTGCTACATAGGACATGCTCAATAAATTATACCATTGTCATTAGTAGCAAATCTTCACTTTCTGAGGTTCTCCATGATGCCTGTCTCAGTGAATCACATGTCAGAACACTCTCTGCGGTCAGAATGACGCAAGGGTCTACTCCAGAACTAATTACAGGGCCAGGGTATTTCAGGTCCTGGAAGTCTGACAGGTTTTCTCACTTGGAGGTGTCATTCAGCAGCACTTTGAGAGATGTCACTTATAGTTCCTTTCCTGTTTTATTCAGATCTTGGTTTAAGTGTCACCTTCTCAGGGACACCTCAACTGACCCTCGCTGCCAATTGTCTACCACATTCCTGCTTTAGTTCTCTGCAGGGCACTCTCCATTTGCTTCTTTATCATCTGTCCTTCCCCGCTTCCTCCTATCCAGACCTTGTGTGTCTTCTTGTCTGCTCTTTTTCTAGTGCCTAAAACAGGACTTGGCCTTCATAAGTCCTAGAAAAATACCTGTCAACTGAATAAATAGGTGCTTCTACAAGTGCCTGGTGAGTGTGGGCCTCAGGTTTGTTTGGTAGCAATGATGGGTAGCAATATCGTAATGGCCCAGTCAGAAACCTACCCAGCAGGAGAGCTAAGGTGGGTGACCTATGACAAGGGCTTAAACCACTGTCTTTAGGATTTGTTTCTAGGGCCAACTAGAAGAAAAGAAATATTACTGTCCCCTTTCTCACTACTTTCTAACCACACTGCCTCTCTTCTAGACTCTGAAAAGGAAAAGATGTTACCCCCATAGCCACTGCCATTCCCTCTTCCTGGAACTCTCGCCCACCAAACCTTCAGAGGCTGTTGACTCCACCCATCACTCAGGTACTCATCACAGATGTGCTCTGCCAACCGACTATAGAGCCATATCCTCCCTATCATGGACTTTATTTCCCAACTTGAGTCCTTGATTGGCTCCTTCATAACACTTGTCACAATTTGCAATTACTTAATCTATTTACGCTTTTTCTTTATATTTTGCCCATTATAATGTAAGCTCCATGAGACCAAGCCCAATTTTGTATGGATTGCATCCTTGACAGGGGCAGAAATAGAATGTTTGGGAATCAGCTAGCCTTGTGAAAACTATTAATCATGCCCTGTTAACCATGATTGTTTTGTTCTGGTTAAAGAAGGCAATTCGAACTTGGTGGCCGCTGCATTCAGGACCTGGGAGCTCACATGGAAGTGCAGCCCTTCCTCCCCATTTGGAGCTGTCTATTATCATGGGAGGATGAACAACTTTGTTGCAGAAACCAGAGCCAGAAACCAGAATTGCCAGCCCTAAAAAGACCACGGGCTTTGCATATCACTAAGCCCTTTGAAGATCCCCAGCCATCTACATTTGCCCTTTTGCCTATTTTCCCATGTAATCTTTGTACTTCTACCAATATAAGCAGCCAGCTTATGGTGCAGGGCAGATTTTTGTGGATGACCTGCTGCTCTCCCATACTGCTGGAAGTATTGGAATAAACACATATATTGGAATATATGATTCAACCCTGTCTCTGCTTAATTGGCATAAGTAGTGATAGGCAGCCAGGACCCATTGTTTGTCTGATTACATACTTAACACCTTATATAATTCCTGGCATGTAAATGGAGTTTGAGAAATAAATATAAAAGGAAGAGGGAAGTAAGAGAACCAGGAGCAGAGGAAAGAGATACTAGGAGCAATCTTTTTTATTTTATTTTTTTCATTAAGTTGCCCCTAATTCCCTTCAATACTCATTTATTGAGCAGCTATTTTTGAGGACAGGAAGAGAGGTCAATGCATTCTATAGACCTGAGCACCATTCTCTCAATGAAGAAAGACTTGGAAAAATACAGGTACCATATTTAGTAAACGCTTAGCATTGTGCTTCATTGTTATTGCAAAATCCTGAGAGAAACAGCAACAGCTTCATTCCTTGACCCACAACCCGCAACTCCGTATCCTCCAGCCTGATAACTACAGGAAGGGACAATGAGTCAGCTTCCCACTAACTTCAATTTCTCATTTTCTTGCCCCTGGCTCTCTTCACCCACTCCACAAAGTCAATCAAACTTTTATAAGCAAATCTTAACAAAGCGAAACTCACTTCCCACCAAACAACCCTAATTTAGCACAAACTTCAAATTTCAAAGGAATTTTGAACATGCTCCGCTTTAAATGTCAGGGCTGGATATTCAGATGGAATAATTAAGAGGGAGGAAACATTTCCTTCCAAAAAAAAAATATGTTAGTTTGTGCAAAGTATTTAAGGATATTACCCTTTATATGTGCCTGCCGGTGTAGACTCCTGACAGCATCCCAATTTGCAGAAAGCAGGCCTCTTTGTCATGATGGCCGGGAAGGGGAACACATGGGAAATTCAAAAGACAGACCTCACCTCTTAAAGGGACAGCCATTACCTTGTGCCTCCTACTATGCCTGCAGTTTCCAGTTATGTCTACTCACTTCCACAGTAATCTAGAATCCCTGTCCCCAGTGCTTGGGGCCAGTGGATTTGTACATTTCCTACTATTATCTAAGTAAGCAGAGTCTCAGGGCACACGACTATATTGTTGAGGAATGAATAAATTTGAGTCCGTTTTATAAACAGTGTTTTTGTTTGTTTGTTTGTTTGTTTTTATCAAAGTTTGGAAATTCTGCTAAAGCCTATTGGGATTTTCTAGTGTTGAGAATCTGATCATTATGACTGTGAAAAGCTGTGTTATACATTAAAGTATACAGTATAATCTTCCAATTTATTGGTTAGAAGTTAAGCCCTAAAGATGCCAGAAAGCAAAAAAGCAGATATTCAGAAAGTATTTGTTCGAATCACAAAAATTTTCACACAACACCCTATTTTCTCCCCAAGCCCATTTTCAGAATGTCCTTCAATTGCTCTCATTATATCAGGGAAGACTTCTCATTGAGTTTCTAAAATGTACTTAACGTCCCTCTTCATCATTTATTCCTCATGTGTTCTTACAACGGGAGCAAACTATGGGTTTTCGGCCAGTCAGAGACGTAACCAGACCCTAGGGAGTGGGAGATAAGGTCTAAGGAAAGCTTAGGTCAAAACTGTGAATCCTAAGTTTATGAATCCAAAGGTTGCCCACAATGAAAAATTATATAACAGCTTTTGTGTCTTATCAGGAGACATGGTGTTTATTAACTTCAAATATCTCTAAAGGCTTATTGCAAGACCAGTGATATTCAAAGTGAAGTGACTGTACCCAAAACATATGGCAGTCAATTAGGGCATAACAAAGAAATGTTTTGCTTACCTATTTCTTATCCTTTAATTTTTCATTCTTTCATAGTTATCATGTTCATTATGTGAGGAAAGTAAGATATATGCTTTTGCTTTGTAGGTTGAGTGCTGAAATGACTACAACTTGGAGCAGCACAACCAGAGAAAGTCTGAGGACACAGGAAAGACTGGGGGAAGTAACACAACCAGGACAATATGCCGCAAACCCGAGTCCTCATCAGAGATGTCTCAGGTGGCAAGCTGATGTGACTGTCCACTTTGGGACAAGGTCTAAGCCAAACATTTTTTAAAAAAAGATAACTGACTTTCCTATGTCAAAATATAGTCTCCAGAGACAAAAATACATAGGTGATGCTGTGTTTTTTTGTTATATATATATATATATATATATATATATATATATATATAATTGATTTTTTACAGAGAGGAAGGGAGAGGGATAGAGAGTTAGAAACATCGATGAGAGAGAAACATCGATCAGCTGCCTCTTGCACACCCCCTACTGGGGATGTGCCCGCAACCCAGGTACATGCCCTTGAACGGAATAAAACCCTGGACCCTTCAGTCCACAGGCCGGCACTCTAACCACTGAGAACACTGGTCAGGGTGGTGATGCTGTTTTTTAGGGTAGATGGGACTTGCCTAGCAACAGAGAATTTGAATTTTCAAAGATGTGGCAAAGAACATTTAAATGGTAAATTGCTCCCTCCCCCATGAACTTTGCTAAATTGTTTCAGACATATGGATTTATGAAACAAAATGAATATTCTATTTGAGTGATTACCATGCTTAAGGAAATTATGCTAATTCATTTACATGTGGGTGATTCAGCCCTTTGAATAATGATTTCCTTAACTAAAGCAGTTGTTATAGGTGAGATTATATAATAGAAAAATTTAAAAGAGGCTGTAACCACACTTGATATAGTCTAAGTCATCCGGAAAACACTGTGGATATTTGAACTGATTGATTTTTCAGACTACTAGTATTTGCTGAGTTTATTGAAGAGCCTTTGCAATTACATTTTACTATCAAAATTAAATTTTGTACAATTACAAAAAAACTGTTAAAATTCTCTATCCAGTGCTTTGTTATTACTTGTCCAATTGTGACACTTCGTATTTACATAGCACTAATTATGTGTTATTATTATGGTATTGTTCTAACTGATCTATATTCATTGTTTTATTTTCTTACCATAACAACTCTATGGCTTCTGTAATAATTACATAGGAAGAGTTTTGGTGGAATTTTATGCACACTGCCTTTTTACAAAACAATGACAAAAGTAGACATGTTTACAAATACTTATTCTCCTTGCCCAGACTCAGAGAAGTTAGTTGCAATAAAGATAAGTGAAAATTTCAAGTCCATATTTCCATAACACTGACCCAAAGCTTGTGACCCCAAGGAGGAGAAGGACATAAAAGGAAATGAGAAAGACACATGAGATTCTCTGAAAGGGCCATGGCAAATAATGACAATTCAGAGCCACTCTCATCAGTAACTTTATTTTCACACTCAGGTACAGTCATGCCACAAGTAATTACCTGCTCTCTCCTTTGCTACTTGCATATTCCTATGATCTGTCCCATTGCACTAACCACAGCATTACAACTACCTGCCCGGCATGTTCTAAAGGCCCTCTGCTCCAAGCTCTGCAATGGCTTGGAGCTCTCCTCTCTGTGGCTCATATATCTTCAGGCTTTGCCTCCCAGTTTCCTAGCTGAAACTTCTTTCTCTCTTGTGAGTCCTTCTAGTCTCCTGGGCTTTGGTTTCATATATATATTTGGCTCTTTATTTCCAGCCAAATGGATCACCTGTCTAGTTTCATTCAATAGTACTACTACTAATAGTAGCTGCAAACACTTGCTAGGCACTCAAAAGTCATTCATTTTTAAAGCTGATCAACATTGCCAGGTAAGAACTATTATCCATATTGTCCTAATGGAGAGGGGAGGCCATGGAAAGTTTATCTTTTGAAGTGACATTTAAGCTAAAAGCTTAAGTGTAAGAAGGTTTCAACTTGTGAAGATAAGAGACAAAACTACTCCAGGCAGAGAGTTCAGTGTAAGCAAACATTTTTAATTAGGAAAAGCCCTGGTACTCAGAACAATCTAGTGTGAGCGGAGAAAACTGTGTGAGGGGCAGGGTGGCAGGTGTCTCCAGACAAAGGGTATGTGGGTCAGTGTAGGGCAGGCAGGATTGAACAAGGCTGCCTTGCTGCATATCCTCCACTAAACGGTGGACTCGGTGAAGTCAGGGACCGTGTTTCATTCACGTGGGCTCCCAGGGCCTGGAACATCTGTTGACCCTTAGTGTCAGCTGGAAGAGCAGTTTTGCAATTGCTGGTGGTACTAGAATTGTTGGTGATAAAATTCTAGTAGTATTATGGCACAATTAGTGGTGATATCCAGGGTAGACCTGTTGGTACTTTTGTGGTGGAACTGCGAGTGATATTAGTGGTGGTATTCGTATTCACTGTAGTAGAAGCAGTGAATGTCTAGAGATGATCACTATCTTACTGAATTCCTGCATCTATGTGCCATATTTGACAGTCCATACCACTGAGAGGTGAATTAATAGCTAACATTGAAGCCTAGACTAGGAGGTGAAAAGCAATTAAAATAGGTCAGCTAGTTTTATTAACATGCTTGACCAGAGGGAGACCTGAGGATTCAGACAAAGCTAAGTTTAAATAATTTACATTCCTTAATGATTACATCCTCAGCATCATTCTTTCTGTGCTTATAAAATGTGCTCTGACTCTGGTGCCAATAGGGTCTAATCCTTCCTGAATTGCCTAGATGTGATGATATCACCTGAGAATGCTCTATCTGTCGGGAACGGATTTGGAGAACTTAAAAACAGATTCTATAGTTTTGGTAGTTATTCAGATTTCATCCAGAGGGCATAGGGGCCAGGGGAAGAAAGGTAGCTTCCTCTTTCATAAAAATGTTACCCACCAGCCAGCAGGACTTCAATAAATTACAGGTTCCCTTAAAAATTTACCAGTGCCGTTCTATGAGATACTATTACTGGGATGAATAAACCATAGCTCCTGACCTTTAGCAGCCTTTAATGATACCATTTATTCAGCACCAGACACTTGTATTAGCCTCATAATATCTCTTACATTATTTAATCTAATGAAAATATGATTATACCAATTTTATACTTGAGAAAACTGAGGGAAACCCCTACACTTGGCCATTAATTAGTGTGCCCTCCCTACTTGCTCTTGGATAAAGACACCATAAAGTATTTACCCTGTCTTAGTGATATCAGGGAACCTTAAAGTTAAGATTAGGGACCCCTGGAGAGAAGTCCATAGGAAAGGTCCATTGTATCCTTAGGATCCAACCTTAGGAAAGGACTCAGGGGCACTGTCCCAAAGGATGGACACTGATGATGTACCCTCAGGTTGTATGAATGTATCTCCGAACAGGTCCACATACTCTGACCAGTGGTATCTGATAGAATGGGGCCGGGACCTAGAGGGGTCAGTCACCTTAAAGACTCATGGTCAAACAATGGTTTCTCTGTGAGTCGTCAATCACTATTTAATCATTTTGTGTTTACTCATAACATTTTGTCAAAAATGAACTTAAAACCAAACTCTATGTCAAGATAAAACCATTTGCTTAGCTCTGCCTATAATTCTCTCATGCCCTGAAATTCTACAATCAGAAAGTGATCCCTTCATTTTATTTTTTTCAACAGGACATTAAATCGTTTCTTGATTACACATGATAATGGATGATACCCATTTGTCATTTTATCTGGCATCATAACTCAATTTAGATACATTGCATAGGATGTGCCAACAATCATTAATAACCAAATAAACTCAATGACTCTGCGTGGGTGACCCTTTTAATGGTGAACTCCAGGTCATGACACAGGGACTGTCAATTCAACTACACTAAGGTTTCCGAAGACAAGGGCTTCTGTGCCCAAGAAGGTTGTAAATACATTTCAATGAAACCTGGCATCACCCTGAAGGACTTCTGACTTCACACTTGTTGAGGTAATTTACCAAGATGGCTTCTGAGCAGACTAACTTTACACAGCACACTTATTCTACGTCATGATCAGACTATTGCATTTAGACTATTCTAAGTCATGATCAGACTATTACATATATTAAAACTAAAATAATCTCTTATACAATTAGTCACAAATAAAGTCCTTGAATTGTTTGCACATTCACAGAAGTATTGTCTAACACAAGTCTTCTTGGTAGCAGCTGGGGCCCTGCCCCCACTGAGCTTGGCTGGGTTCACACATCTGTCGTAACCTGTAGCTTCTCTGTCACTTCCCTGGCTCTCCCCTCCTGCTAAGCATTGTTTCCTGGAGGTAATTCAAACCTCTTGCCACTGCCATCGCTAATGCTACTGCTGGAACAACCATAGCCACCTTGGGAAGCTATCCGTTTAAATCAAGATATTATCCTTTTAAACAAATTAGGAATTACTAGACATGGGTTACCTTATAGTAAATTAATTTGCTTTTTC
Organism: Myotis yumanensis; assembly: GCF_028538775.1. Lineage (NCBI taxonomy): Eukaryota > Metazoa > Chordata > Mammalia > Chiroptera > Vespertilionidae > Myotis > Myotis yumanensis. The sequence continues at coordinate 228,312,931 of NW_027223752.1, read as the reverse complement.
CTTTTTTTCAGAGAGGCTATGATTAATAAAGTTGGGAATGGTGGTAGAATTATCTACATATATAAAAGCCTAAGCCACCAAACGACCAAATGATGGAACAACCAAACTGGTCGCTATGATGTGCACTGACCACCAGGGGGCAGACGCTCAATGCAGGAGTTTCCCCCTGGTGGTCAGTGTGCTCCCACAGAGGGAGCCCTGCTCATGGACCCCTCCTGGTGGCCCACCAGTCTAGCGGCAGCCAATCACTCCCTCAGTAGTCCTGCAAGTCCAATCTCCAGAGAACGGGCCAGGCACCTACGGACCAGTGCCGCCGGCACAATCCTGACAGCACTGCAGGCCTCCTGGAAGTCGATCTCAGGCACCGTGGCCGCTTCCCCTCTTTAGATGCTCCACAAGGAAGAAACTATATAAAAGTGGCTGCCAGGTGGCTCCCGACAACTGGTGCGAACATCAAAGGGATGGATCCGGATCCCAGTCTGGCAAGGGAATCCTGCTGCTGCTGCTGCTGCTGTGACATGAGCCTCTCCTGATCACAACTGACTGGGTTCAAGCCCCCGGCAGGCACAGTGAGGCCGGGATGAGCCAGAGCAGCAGGCAGCATTGGACTGTTGGTTTAGGCCTGATCCCCGCAGGCCACCTCAAGGAACCCTCCCCTCCCCCCCCCCCCCCCCCCCCCGCCCCGCCACTTGTGCACAAATTTGTGCACCAGGCCTCTAGTAATAAATAAAAAAGAGAAAGGTTTGAAAGAGAAAGGTGAGTGCCATCAACTTAAAAATTATAGTTTTCTTTTTTTTGTGTTATACCTTCTTGATATAGTGTCCCCTTTATTATGATAAAATGTCCATCCTTGTCTCTTGTTACCTTTAAAATTATAATTTTAAAAGATCAGGATTTACCTATGTGTATATGCCCACTAGAAACATGTACACATTCACTAAAGATGTGTTGAGAGAGTTCTGCGAGCAGTTAGCAAAAACTAGAATGGTCGAAATTCCCACCAATACTAGAATGGATAAACTAACTTTTGTATATTCACACAAATAAATACTATAACCCACAAGGATAAATTAACTATTGCTGCACAAAACAACATGGATAAATCTTACAAATGTGAAAATTAGCAAAAGAAGCCATGCACACAACAGTTCATACTGGGTGGTTCTAGTAACCAAATACAAAAAACAGGTGAATTTAAACTATTAGGCTAATGGCCTCTCACAGAGGTGGGGTGAGTGGAGGGCTCCACAAAAGGGCATTTGTGCTGCTGCTTACAGGGGGGTGTTCAGTTTGTGAGAATTCACTGGGCTGTGCATTAATGACATGGCTATTTTTCTGTATGTATACTATGCTTCCCCCAAAAAGAAGAGAAAGCGGGAAAAAACAAAGATTTTGCATCCAATGTCTAGAATTAAAGTTAGTTCCCCTACAGGATATGTAATCACTTAACCTCTCTTAAGTCCTGAGTTCTTTGTCTATAAAAGAGGAATGAGCCCTGACCAGTTTGGCTCGATGGATGGAGCGTCGGCCTGCACACTGAAGGGTCCCGGGTTCGATTCCAATCAGGGGCATGTGCCTTGGTTGCAGGAGCATCCCCAGTGGGGGGTGTGCAGGGGGCAGCTGATCGATGTTTCTCTCTCGTCGATGTTTCTAGCTCTCTATACCTCTCCCTTCCTCTCTGTAAAAAATAAAATATATTTTTAAAAAAGAGGAATCAACACGAGATTAAATGAGATTAAATTTTGGGACATGCTTTAGTAAATATTGAGTTCTGGTCATCTATTAATTATATAGCCTAGTGGATTGCCATCCTAGCTGTGAGTGAGAGTCACCTAAGGAGATTATAATGACAACTAAATAGAACACTTAGTCCCACCACCCTAGAGATTTTGATTCACCAGGTATGGAGAGAAGTCAACGCACCTCTAATTTCAGAAGCTCCGCAGGGAGCAGCCATGGTTTGGAATCACTGATTGAAAAAAAAAATCTCATTTTATTTTATTTTACTTTTTAAAAGTTCTTTCAATTACAGTTTTCATTCAATGTTATTTTGTATTAGTTTCAGGTGTACCACATAGTGGTTAGACAATCATATACTTTACATAGTTGCCCCCGCTCCCCCGATATTTCCAGGACCCACCTGGCACCATGCATCGTTATCACACATATCTCCTTAATGTCAAATGCCCTTTCAGGCTCATTCCTGGGACCTGTGCTCTTCATCTGCATTTTGCCAATCACAAGTCACACAGACACAATGCCTTTTCAAAAAGTCCAGTGCAGCTGGAATAACAAATGCCTGACGAGTGAGCAAGGGCTCTGAGGAGCAAACAGGCCTCTCATCTGAAACCAGGCTCCCTGAAGCAGAAACTCTTGTTCTTGGTGGGAAACTCCCGAGTGAACTCTAAGTGTAGAACATCTTCACGGCTGTATCCAAAGCCCAAGCGTCTGCCATCATGTGTCTACGCCAGAAACCATGATCCAATTCATGCTTCGGTTGTGTTTCTCCTCCACTTAGGAAACAAACACCAGCTGTCAGAAGAGTTTTTTATAATATTTCTTTTGACATCTTTTTGTGCTTTTGCTAGCATGTTGTTTCAACACCAGACCTCTTTACACATATAGAATCGCTAGACTCCAAGAAGGACAACCATCCCCGTCAGTAAATAAAGCACATGAAGTCAGAATGGTTTGACGTTTCCCTTTGAATCCCTATGACATTCAAACTGCTTCATTTCTCTTCCTGTAATTCTCATTTTCTCCTTAGATAGTTTCATTGCACTCAAGAAAGGGTTCATAGCAAGCCAAGGCAACATTTGCATGTTGCCCCAACAGTAAATACTGAAAAAAACAGCTGCTGAATTTAATCGGTTAGTCATTTTGAGACTAGATTGCTTTCTACAGCCAAAGATAAGACTATAGATTTTATATGGTCTAGTTGTTAAAATGCACTTAAAACAAACAACTCTTCCTTGAACCTATGAAGCTGTATCTGTGTGTGACTTTTATAGCCAATATGTGGTGTTATAGTGGATTATATCTGAATTGAATTTGTAATGCTGCTCTGTGCCTTTATTTCCTGTTTTAGGATCCTGGTTATCAATTCATAGCCTGAAAGGAATCTATTCTGGTAGCCTCCTACACCTCTGTCATATATATGGCTGGAAAAATAATTTATTTAAGACTATTTAAATTAATTAACAAAATAAAACAATGGAAAGCTACTTATTAGTTTCTTGAGAACTTGCTTAAATTTAATTAGGTATAGTTTTTAAATTCAGAGCTTTCTTAAAAATATAAACCACAGAAATAGTAGGTACATCCTTTGTGACTAAGACCATCTGAAGAAAACGAAATTACAAAGAAGTAACTGAGAAATAACAGCGGGACAACACGGATTTTTTTGTTTGTTTGTTTTCAGCACACCGTATCATCTGAGACACAGTGTAGAGAATTACAGAATACCCACCAGCAAACATTAAAAATTCATTTTTGAATTAGTGTTATTTTGTCACATAAATAATTTAAGTAAAAGTTTGGTAGTGCCTTGTTATTTTACATCGTTAAGGTATGAGCTCTTCCAACAATGCTTCTGTTTGTCTTGTTCTTTTTTTTCAAATTAAACATTAACTTTTTCCTCTTACACAGTAGGCTTGAAATCACCCTGCAATGCACTGCAGAGGACATGCTGAGTTATACCCGCTGGTCCTTTAGTACCCGTTCTCTTCCCTTCTTTCCTACCTGTTGCTCCTTGAAGTCAGGCCTGTGGACCCCCTGCCGGTGGTGGTGACTCCACCCTCCTCGCCCAGCTGTGGCTTATTCCATAGCTGCCTCTCACTCTCTCACTGTCCTCTATGCCTTTCTCTCTAATCTGTGTTTTCTTCTCTCCTGGCTGCTGCTTCTTCCCTAATGTTCTCTTCTTGCTTTCCATGTGGGTAGAGGATCAATTCATAGCCTGAAAGGAATCTATGGGACCACTGCCTTTTCCCCCCAGTTATGAACTATAAGGTGGGTTGGAGAAGTTAGTGAACCTCCTTTGATATGGATGTCTTGCTAAGCTTAATAGTCACCCCCCTTTTGTTTTGGTGAACGATTAATCTTAATTGAGCATAGATCAATGAAGATGAGGTTACTTTTGTTCAAATTTGGATAGACAACTGATTTTTTCTCCAGGTCTGTGATAAGGAGAGGATAAGACCCTCAAATGGCAGTTAGAATACAGACAGAACAATGTTGTGAACAACAGTCGCCTTTGACCCACTGTATCAGCAGAAAGCAGTGGTGAATGTAGGAGCCAGTAAGAGTCACAGATTTTTAATTCAAACCCAGCTCTACCATTTATTAGCTGTGTAGCAAGGGCAATCTCTCCATGTCTTGGTATTAAGAATGATAGCAATCCTATCTTTTATGATTATGTAAGTTCATACATCTAAGACCCTTAGAATAGGGTCCGGCATAACGTAAGTTCTCAAATATTAAATGATTATTCATACATTTTGGATTTCATTACACTAATGAGAGTCAGAGGGTGATACAGTCATGGAAGTGAAAATCATGATGAGAAGAAGGTGATCACAGTAACTATTTGTCTTCTGAACCTAAAGGAGCTACATAGAAAATGGCCCGTAACATCTTCCTTCAGATCGGGAATGGGAAAATACCCTCGTTCTGTCCTCATCCAAAGGTAGTCATTCGACAACTTTCAATAATGTTCAGATTGACTGATAGATTAAAATACTAGGATATCTCCCATCTTTTTTCAGCAAAGTGCCTTCACTTTGCTTAATGATAAATTCCATGGTGCCCTCTCTGAATCACCCAGCATCCCTAGAGAAATGATAGAAAGGTAGGTGGGTAGGAAGAATGTCCAGTCTAAACTGGTGAAGCTTTGCCAACTCCATCAACAATCCAGGGATCTGGTGTCTTAAAACAAGTGTGCTTGCTACACTAAGCCTTTCAGATATCATATTCATTTCTTTCTTAAAACTATCCTACGTAACAGAGTTCATAATTTCCCCATTTTACATACAGGCATGTACTATTTGCATGGCATTTTAAATTGCAGATAAAAAAATGACCCAGATAGACATAATCATGACCGATCCAGAATTTACATCCTCATAAAGAGGATAGACATTTAACTCTATCAAAATGATTTATTTAAAGTAGCGATTCATACTTGAAAGAACAGTTGTGAGATGCTATGAGTTCATATCTCAGGGGCATCTTATTCTAGGAACCAGACAAAAACAAATTTATGCATACATATTGTCAAGCCTCAGTGGGTGGGTCCAGGAAAAAGAACTGTGTTTTCAGTGAACCTGGGGTAGGATGCAGCATGGCCTATTCTAAAACATGGCTTGCTGGGATTCAGAGAGAGGGAAGGGGGGAAGTGGGAGAGGTTAATGTGAGTGAGGCCAGTGGGACTTAATAATGCAGGCTCTGTGACCATATTAAATATTTTTAGCTGGATTCAAAATATAATGGAGAACCATTGAAATAGTTTAATCATGGAAATGACATGATCATATAGTTGTTTATACCCTGGCGCTCTCTCTCTCTCTCTCTCTCTTGTATTTAACTCTTCAAAATATCTTTTGTGATATTTTGGTATAAAGCTATATATAAAACATTATTTTAAAAATTTATGCTTTACTTTTTAAATAATGGAACAATGTGCTTTTGGGGACATTTCATTTTGAAGAGGAGATTTACAATTCTCAGGAAAAGACAGTAAAGTTATTGACTACAAACATAGGAATTTGGGAATAATAAGAAAAATTTTTCCTGTTTGCCGACATTTTAGTATTTCAAGAATATTGATAAGGTAGTAAGAGAATAGTGTGCCTTTGAAAGCAAGGTTCTAATTTACATACAAACTTAATTGGCCATGAGATCTTTAACATCACTTTCTTCAGTGCAAGTGTCAAAGTTTTTTTCTTTGCTCTAAAAATCCTCAAAGAGTAAATAGATTTATATAACACAGAGAAGTTTTTAAAACTTTATCCTAGTCATAATTCAGTGTTATTTTAACTCATTTATAAATAAGTTCTAAGCAACACACTGCAGTGTGAAATATGAAAGTGAAAAAGACACATTTTCTACGTTTTAGAGTTTGAAGGGCAAGAAATTTTTAAACCAAAAAAGGGAGTAAGAAGGACTCTATTTTCTTACTTCTAAGTCATTCTTCAAACTTTTTCATAACTATAGTTTCCATATACTCACCTGTAAAAATTGTATTTAAAGTCTTGATTTCTGATCACATGTTTAGTCACTCAAAATACTGAAAATGCTATTATTCTAGCAATAATCTGCACCTTCCTAGTACAGTCTTGGGTCCTTTAATGACAGGGATATGTTCAAAGAAATGTCATTAGGCAATTTCCACACCACATGAATATCATAGAGGGCACTGATAGACTCCTATACACCTAGGCTAGATGGTCTAGCCCCGTGGTTGGCAAACTGCGGCTTGCAAGCCACATGGGGCTCTTTGGCCCCTTGAGTGTGGCTCTTCCACAAAATATCACGTGCAGGCGCACATGTACAGTGCGATTGAAACTTCATGGCCCATGTGCAGAAGTCGGTATTTTGTGGAAGAGCCACACTCAAAGGGCAAAAGAGCCACATGTGGCTTGTGAGCCGCAGTTTGCCGACCACTGATAGCCTATTGCTCCTAAGCTACAAACCTATAGAGCACTCCACTGTGCAAAAGAAGATTAAATCAAGCCCAAGAGAAAATGATGCAATCAAGAGACGTGGTAAACACAGATGTATGAGGCCGCTTCCAGCAGGACTTGCCATACTGTTTTACAGCAAACTTTTTATTAATAAATAGAAAGGTACAATGAAAAATAACAATAAAATGTATAGTGTAGTAAATACATAAACCAGTAACGTAGTCATGTATTATCATCAGTATTACTCACTGTACATCATTGTGTGTGCAATGCTTTCAGATGACAGGCAAACACGGGTTAGTGTGCACCGGCATCACCACAGACATGTGATTAAATGCCCTGTGCTATGACCTTATGATGGCTACAAGGTCACAAGGCAATAGGAAATTTTTAACTCCATATGATCTTGTGGGACCACTGTCAAATATGCGGCCTGTTGCTAAACAAAACATTGTCATAGGGCACATGACTGTACTCCAATACTGCTCTTCTCAGTGAAACCATACATTTTTTCTGCCATGTTCCTGTTGTATGTGCTCTCCATTGCACATATTTCTGATCAGTTACTAGATGCTTCACATTCATATCCACTTAAAAAACCCTGTGTATTCTGTGCACCATTAAAAAGCCTGCACAAAAGGCATTTCATTGTCTGAATAATAGTCCATTTTATGAGTCTACCATGATGAAGTAGCTCATTTCTCCAGTTTTCAACATTTAAGCTACGTCTGTACTTTTGCTATAAATGATGCTGTGGTGAAAATCATTTCTCATAAACTTCCATCTGCATTTCATGCTACTTTTCAGGTAGAATCCCAGAAGAGAAATTCAAAGATCAGGTTTATGCTCAAGGGTATTGGGATATATCGCCAAGTGATTTCACCAGAAGTTATAAAAGTTTTCTGTTGAAACTGCTTATAACAAAATGTTATTTAAATGCCTGGGGTAAAATCTAACATACGGTGTGCTCTTTGTCTCTGGGGTATCAGGTGGAGGTGCAGGAGGGGGTCAGCTGGGAAAAGACTATTTTATTACTGCCCTTATTTAGAATTGTCAGGAACATGGTGAAAGTAAAAAGCAGTCCATTTTAGTTGGTATTATTATTATTATTATTATTAAACTCTCAACAGACAATGCAACACCCCCTTATGCCTACATCTTCGGCAGGACACTGTTCTTAGTTATGTACACTTATAAACATAAAGACAGAGAAACATATCAGTTTGCTGACATGGGCAATAAACAGGTTATTTATTCAATGATTTTTATGGTGCATTTGTAACATGTTCACATTCAATTAAGAAATAGAAATAGAATGTTGAGCAAGGTTCATGCTTTTAAGCAGTAAACTGGAGGCTGACATGAGGGGTAATTTTTTATTCTCTTCTACATAGTGGCAATGCCCAAATTTGTAAAAAATGAACAAATTACTTTTGTCATCAGTGATAAATATGTTTATAACTAAAAGTTAAAACTGGTAAAAAGCAATCTAGTGGTAATCACGCTTTAATTTCATAAACTTGATCCAATGCTTCATCAACAAACTCGTTTTTATAAAAGGGAACATTGGAAGGGCTCTAAGAGAGAGAATATAAAAACACAAATGGAAGAATGTGGGTTGACAAATCCTGGGAAGTTTCTATGTTCAAAATAAGGTCTCCTCTTCCTTCTTCGCTTCCTTGAACCCACTGATCTCCCAAAGACACACCCCAAAAAGCCTCATGGACTGCCTCAAGCACAACGAACCACAGAGGCCTTACAAACTTTATAGAACCACAACTGCAACAGGCTTTGGGGCCATTACACTGTGTCATTGCTAAGACACCAGGTACATTACTTGACACTCTTAAAATGCTTAAAGAGCATGTGCCTTCACAGGAGCCAGGGCACAAGGCTGAGATGATGATTTCCCGAGAAATCTAAGCAAAGAGGGAAAAATCTAGAAAAAATGATGATGGCTCAGGTGGTGTCATGAAGATCTGGGCTGAGCCTTCATGACACAGAGCACTCATCAGACACAAGATACCATCAACCACTTATTTCACCGATACTTTCGGTGCCCTCAGCTGAGTTATAGACAGAGTGATATTGGGTGCATACAAGTGAGTGAAGCTGACAAACTGTTTCCCTCATGGCCCTTCATAGTTGAAGAAAATCCAATACAACAAGGAAACAAAGTAAATAAATTATATATTTTCAAGTATACTGTATTAAAAAAGAACAGCGTGATTTGAGATTGTATAGGGAACCCTATATAAGGTGGGATATGCATAGAAAGCCTATCTGGGAAGGTGACATTCCAGCTGAATACAAGAGAATAAGGAGCTGGACATTACAGAGCAGAAGAAATGGATTCCAAGGCCAGGAAATGGCAAGTAAGAGTCCATGAAGCAGGATAGATGGCACGTGAAGCCCCAAGAGACAAGTTGGGAACAAGTGGGACGATGGTGCCAGATGGATTTGGAAATGTGGGCAGGGACCAAGTGAAGAACTCTCTGGGGACCAGCAGACAGAATCATATGGTTGATGAGTGGAAGGATTTGGGACAGGTAAGACTGGAAGAGACATAAAGAAGTAGCACTGCTGTGAATTCAGCCATATCTAGGAAGTCACCAGATCTCCTTTGGAGAGAAGAAACATGCAAAAATGTCACATAAAACCCATAACATCACTGCTGTAATGCATCTCCCTGACATGTCTGGTACCAGGAATTGGGGGCAGAGGTACCAGCTGGAACCCCTGCCTATTACTACACATACCAGGTAATGGCCAAGCAAAATGGCAGAGCATGGTTACCATGTAAACCAGAGTGATCATTTCATGCCGGTCCTACTCTATCCCAGAGCTACTGGTGCCAGCACCTGGTACTCTCCAGGGAAGAAAGAAGTAAAATTAAATTCAGTGTTTCTATTCTCTGATTATGTCTATAACATGCACAGTATGTTTAAATGTGACATAACTGCAGAATAACAGTTCATTTCCTTATTCCTTTGGGAGACATCTGTCTCTCAACTTAGAAGAAGGTTATTTTTTTAATATATTTTTGTTGATTTCAGAGAAGAAGTCAGAGGGAGAGAGAGATAGAAACATCAATGATGAGAGAGAATCATTGATTGGCTACTTCCTGCACATCCCCAACTGGGGATCAATCCCACAACCTGGGCAATGTGCCATGACTGGAAATCAAACCTGACCTCCTGGTTCATAGGTTGACTCTCAACCACTGAGCCATGCCAGTTGGGCATAAGAAGGTTATTTTGATACAAGTAAGTAGGTCATAGAAAGAATACTCATGTCCCCCTTTGAATAGAGTAGGTCTAGAAATAATAAATAACTAAAATTCAAGTCCATCTTAAGCAAAGAGAAATTATAATGAAATGTAACTGATCATATGGAAAAATTGCCTTTGTTGCTAGACTAATTCTTCTACTGCTAAGATTAGAATGGAAAGAATTGAATGCTGGCACTTCAATATTAATTGGTCTTTCAAAGCTCAAACAGAACTGGCTATTTAGGATCAATTTGGGAAGACTGCAGGCACAATTTTTTTTTTTAATCATCCAATGGAAAGGAAAAGAAATAAGTGCGAAGAGGCTTAAGGACATTATTAAACTCATTTATTCTTCTTTTTTTAATATAGGGTAAATTATATAAATCTTACCAAATCAACAGAGGGAAAGATAATAGGCCATAATAAAATACGCAATTTATTTTTAAAATGGGAAAAGAGCTATTGAATCATAAATGGCAGAACCATTAGGAAGTTATATAAACGTTTCCCTTTCAAGTACTATAAATTTCTTATCACCCTAATGTCTATGCCCCAACGGTTTTATTCATTACCATAAATTCCAGAAGTCTCATTCTTTCACAATACATTTCAAATAGAGATATTTTATTTTCATTTTAACAATTAAACAATTTTATAGTCTGGTCTCTTCAAAATACATTCTGCAGTTTGTTCAAATAAATGTGACTCACTTAGTGGTTAACAAAATAGAGGTTGAGTTTCCTCTGAACTTTGCTGTCACTCCTATTGTGGATCTTAAGGAATTACCCTGTAGGGGCTGGGAAAAGAGAAGCCATGAACGCATGAATGCCCCACAAGCTCAGACATCTTGTATACTTCTGGAAATAATCTTGTCATTAGAACTTTTCACTAAAAGGAAACAGGACAAAACAACAACAACACAAAAAACCCTCAATCCCTTTTCTAGCTTTAGATCTAACCAAGAGAACAGACTCACACCCTAACAAGCCTTTGTGTTTTAGAGTCACACATACCTGGGGCCAAACTTATGCTCCGCCATTACCCACAGTATGCACTTGAATGAGTCATTAAACAATTTCTGGGCCTTGGCTTTCTACTCTGGAAAATGGACAAAATGAGAACCTAACAAAACCTAGTACCATGATTAGCCTAAATTATATGTTTTATAAATATTGATTTTGAAGTCAGTTGGCACACGTTTTCAAAATCTGGATCCGTGTCTCACCAAATATCTTTTCAAAGACAAACACGCTTAGTCCAGGTGGGCTGCTATAATCACAGAATTTATTTCTCACACTTCTGGAGGTTGGGAAGTCCAAGATCAGGGTGCCAGCAGGTCAGTGTTCAGTGTTTCTATTTCCCCAATCCTCACCAATACTTGACATGAGCAGGATTTTAAATACTAGTACTTGCTGATGTCATGCCTATGAAGCAAGCCTTTTCTCTCTAGTGTAATAAAGCTCTCCTTAGACAATAATAATGTTTTTAAATGTAACTCCCTTATAGACACAGTAGAAATAACGGGATACTTCTGTCATGATAGAAACAAAGATAAGAATAATGAAAAAGAAAAGAAAATCCTTTCTGAAATATAAATCTGGTTCAAAATGTATCTAGTATATGTGTGGAGTGTTGGCAAAAATACTTGGTTAGCTGTGTGTGGACTTCAGTGTCATTTTAACTCTAGAGAAAAAGTTGTCTTGCCCATTAAATGGGCAATTAAATTACACTCTCTGTGGCTCTTGCCTACTCTAAAAGTCTTTCATCATAATAAGAAGTAAAAGGAACCCAAAGCAAGATGAGCAACTCTGTTCCTTTAATGCCTTGTTTCTACAGGACGGATGAAAGCCTGCACAAACCATGTTGCATCCCTGGGGTGACTTTCTGCTGCACCCCCTATAACATCTCCATAAAGTAGGCACTGGTGCATGCTTCCCACATGCCCCAGCTCCAGTGTCCCTGCCCCTTTCACTTTCTCCTGTCACAGGGCTTCCTCATGCTGTTCCCTCCTGTTTGGGCCTGGCTAATGCTCACCCTCTTCCGTTCTCAGCTCACCTCTTTAAGGAGTCCGTCCCGAGTACACCAACAAGATCACATTCCCCTGTAATGGCTTCCCAGGTGACATGCCTCTACTTTAGTACAGTCAGATCCATCATCACACACTAAATGAGAGTCAACATTCAAGCGCATCAAGTGTGGGATCGCCTTATATGAAGTTAGTGGAATAAATAAGACTTTGTAGTTTCTCCCTACAACCACAGCATGCAGAGAAATAAACAGTGAATGGTACATAGTATGACATGGACTGAACTGGGGGTCCCAATGGTCACGACATGGTCACATCCTAATCATGTTCCCTCTGAGATATCAAGACCTGAGCACTGAGAATGAGGAATGAAGACTGGGTCAGGCATGGAAATCAACTGTTTTATACAAACTCCATGTTATTTCTAAGTTTGTGTATTGTGGGGTACCTGTTCTTGAGTTTTATTCCACATAAACTCTGGTTTACATGAAGTTAGCTTGATGTCCATCTCCCTACCTGGACCTTAAGCCTCCTGAGGGCAGAATTCTGTCATATAGGGCAAACAGTAATTATTTGTTCAAAGGAAATGAAAAGGAAAAAAGAACCATAAAAGTATTTCATGACTGAGAAAGAAAAAGAGATTAGGACATTACAGAAATGAAAAAAACTTCTTTATATATTTAGAATAAGCTCCAGAGTCCTTGCTGAGCCCTGAAAAGCATTGTATACGTCACCCCCTCAACAACCTCATATCTCCCTACCCCTTTCTCTAAGTTCCTAAGGGGCACCAAACTTCTCCTTTTGCCTAGAATCCTCTTCCCTCAGGTCTCTGTTTGACTGGCTCCTTCTCATCTCTCTCACCTCGGCTTTAACATCATCATCTCCTGACAGAAACCCCATCTGAACCTCCTGTCTATAGCCAATCCCACCCTCGCATCCTGTTACTTTCTGCTGATTGTTCATTTTATAGTCCTCATTCCACACTGAGGATGTGCTGTTTGTAATGTACTTTGTGTTTATTCATGGACTGAGTGTAATCTCTATGGAAGCTGCATGAAGGCATACCTCATTGTATTCCCAGCCCCTATTACAATGTCTGTCCCAGGACAGGTACTCGGTAAATAGTTGGCGAACAGGGAAATGAAGACAACTCTACTTTGAAAGTAGAGAGCAGGGGCAGGAGGAGCACAGAGCCTGTTGGGGAACTTAGAGGAACTACAAAGTCCCACTCGGATATGGCCCTTATACCCTGATCCATCCCAGAAGGAGGTGAGGGTGAGATGTGGGGTCTGATCTCTTCCAAACAGCAGGTAGACAGCTCTAATCTTCAATATGAAGCCAATGTGTAGTCTGTAAGGTCTACCTGACATCCATTTATTATCAAACAAAATACATCTATTTTTTTTATTCTTTTAGTGGAAGGGAGAGGGAGGGAGGAACATTGATGTGAGACTGAAACATTGATGTGCCCTGACTGGAAATCGAACCAGCGACCTTTCGGTGCATGGGATGATGCCCAATTAACTGAGACACCCTGGCCAGTGCCAAAAAACAACTTTTAAAGAGCCGCACACATGAAAGTGTTTTATTTCACCCTACATACATGAAAATGTTTTATGTCAAGCTATATATAAGAAAGTGTTTATTTCAAGTGGCTTAAATGATTTCTCATAAAAATGTGGAACTCTTCAAGACCATCCAAAAATAAAGCCAAAGCAGAATGAATGCTTCTACAGATAATTCTCATCAGAGAATTAAATCTGTCTTGTGTAGGAGCAGGCTCTGTAGCCCCCAAGATTCCTCCAAAAGTCATTCTAAAATTACACATTTGATTTCTAAAGACAACCATGATTAAGCATGACATCTACAGATGCCTGCTCTTCAGTAAAGCTGCAATTTGGGAAAAATCAAAGCCATAAGGAACTACTAGTAAATTATGTAAGGGAGGCTTTTCATTACTCTTTAATCGACTCACTTGGAATTAAGAGGCAAATGAAATTTGATTATTCGGCCAGTTCCATTACAGCTTCTGCGTTTAATTTACTTTCCTCAGAAGATTATAAAAATCATATGAACTATTATTACTTGAAGAGTTGAACTTGACTTGTTTTTTTTAAGCTCATTCATTAAGTGATTAGTGTTTTAGAGAGCAAAAGCTCTTCATGTGCTATGATTTATTCTATCTCAGCCAATAAAATGCCTTAATTAAAGACTAGCTGAAATCTGCTCTCCATTTTTTTAAAAAAGCTATTCAAAATAAAAGTAAAAGGCAACTTTATTTATTGACTGTTTAGAGTCTTCCTGGTGCATGTAATGAGTTGACAACCTCAACTAAAAAAAAAAAAGAACAGATATCTTTAAAAAGAATCAATTTGGATATCTTCACATTGAAAAGACTTATTTTTAAAAGTAGCTCAAAATATAGTCTCTGCTAAGGTGTTGATGCTTTTTAAATTAAGACTTAAAATAAGGCAGGTTTATAAAAAGATAGCTAGCTCCTAACATCTATTGCAAATGCTTCAGTACTTGTCAGTTAGGCAAGATGCTGGTTTTCTGTACATGGGGTGGCATCTACTCATACAATCCACAAAAAGTCTTAATGGCTTAATGGAGAAAAAGAAAGTTGGCAATAATCCTGTTCTATCATTTTAACTGACGACTACTTCCTAACATTTTGACCTGTGCAATAAAACCATCTGAGCTTTAAAGTAAACTGAAAGAGAGGATGGTAATTTTTATAGCTCCAATGCTGATATGCACTTAGCTGACTTTTCAAGATGTGCTTTCTACACATCTTCCTAAGTCCTGAAAGCCACTAAAAGTTTGTATTCCCCCTCTCTCTCTCTCTCTCTCAACACACACACACACACACACACACACACACACACACACACAAACACACACTGTGAGTCTGGGAAGTGCAGCACACTGTACCTGCCAGAACCCTATCTAAACCATAAGCAATTTTGGTGTCTCATAGCATATGGGGCTGGGCTTCATCTTTTAACTCAACTGTTAGCGTCTGCATGGTTCTCAATTCAGTGACAGCCCTCCCGAGAGTCATAGTTCCCCTGCATCATTGCCAGTTTCTGCTTTAGATTATTCCAATAAAAGATAGGGTGACATATACTTGAAACATAGTAAGAACAAACCTTTATCAAGACTCTATTATTATTGCCAGACTTTGTGCAAGATGCTTTGCATAGAGATCTCACCCAATCTTTTTAACAATTAGGGTAGATTAGCATCGTCACACCTATTTTACAATAAATCAGAGTTCAAAGAGGAGAATTTACTTGCGCAGGTCACACAGTTAAGGAGCCAGGATTTAAATATGACTCTCCACCTCCTTATTTATCATTTATTTATCATTTATTATTTTACTGATTTTTCTTTTATAGCCACAACCTACTTTCCTACCCTATTTTGGAAAGAGATATAAACATTTGTACACATTACACACACACACACACACACACACACATTGATTTCAATTCCACAAACACTGAATACATGTGAAAGGAGCCAGTTTCAAAACTGATAGACCATCTTTGTCTATAATTTGTCTACAGTGCAGTTTGTTAATTTAAGATACTGAATTTCGAAGCCTACCATTTGGCACCTCCCACAGTACGACCTCTTTTATTTTGCTGGAATTGCTAATGGTGCTTTCCACCACACTAATGATGCCTTTCCCTGTCTGCCTTCTGTAAACAACCACAGGTGCGGGTTTTGTTCTGCCTGTGCACAAGGCCTGCTGCTGTTGGTCTCCCTGCTGAGAAGTCCCCTCACTAGACCGCTGCCCACAACTAGCTGTTGTTCCATTCTGCTGACTCCCAGCCACTCAGCTCCCCTGATTCAGATGCTCTGATTCTCTGGGGCCTGGAAGTATTGTTTCCATAGGCTTGGGTTAAACACCCTCCCGTGTTTTTAGATAGCTTCAAGAGTAAAGATGTGAATATAAATATACCACCTGATTCTAATTTTGAAAATAGCTGCTTCTCCCTACCAGGGTCCTGTGGAACTTCCAGCTTAGTCCATAAATATCATCTGCATTTCTTATCTAGTTATGGAAATTAGATCTAAGATAAATGCTACACTTGTGCTTTTGTTTTCCAGTTACTTTCTATGCAATAACAACAATATTGGAGAAAAATGTTTGAGGGAAAGGAAAAAAAGTCCCGCTGTCCTAGTAATATCAGACTGCTTTTCCAAGTAACCACTGCCTTCATTTATTTAGCAGCCTATACCTATCCGATTCAGGATGTGGGTTTATATAGCAGAGATTCCCAATGATTATGTTTCCCTAACTCATTACAAGTTAAACACAATCAATCAATATTTCACATCATCTGTGCACTGTCCATCAACATCCTATTCTACCTATATAAAGAAAAAGCCACATGGAATATTTAGTCTCTTATTTTTCAGAGTCACCACCTTTTAGCTTTTAACATGGATCACAGGGTTAGAAATCAAAGTGAATCTTTTTTTAAAGAAAAGCTGGGCTTTGAGAATCCATGAATAATAACCCAAGTGACATATTTGTTACCCAGCACGTCTGGGACAGAGTTCTACCTGGAGCAGAACTGCGACCAACCAGGAGTCAGGATTTCCCCTCACGTTATCAATAGCAAAGCCCTCCCCCGTTTCAACTTCTGAGTCAAAACTGTCAACTAACTACTTAGTAGGAAAGATTCTTTTTCCCACATCCTAAATTACTCTTACATCATCTCCCCCTCCACCTCTCTCTGCTATCAACTGAGGCCTCTGATAATTTAGCAACTATAGGATACAACAGGCTCTCTTAATATGGTTTGTTTCATTCAGGTTTGCTCCCATGAGGTCCATCCCCTACATGCTTATGGAGTGATCAAGCTATTAATAATACTATTTTGGTACCTTATATGTATTACTCATTGAAGTCAAACAGATATACATGCACATAGATACACGCCCCCCAACCTGTATCACTCCTATTTTCCATATGAGGAAACCAAGACTTAGTAAAGTTAAGAACTTGATCAAACCTATAGAGTACTAAGGTATAGAGCTAGGATTCAAACCCAGGATTCCCTAACCCACATGTGACCTTGAGTAGAATTTTGTCTTTCTACTCAAAATTCCTGTTCATAGATGCCCAAGTGATTGGAATAGTTTGGTCAGATGCTACCATTTACCAGGAAACATACATTATGAGGGACAATTTATTAACACTATATCCAATAAGTTGGGGATAGACCCCAAGTAAAAGCAGGTTGCAATTACAAGGAGAATAAGTGGGTACTGGGTTGGAAAAACAAAGGGCCTCTGATAGCTTCTTTTCATAATAGCCAGGCATTATTCCTTGCAGGTGAAAATATCACTAACTGATAAATAACTGGGTTCATAGGCAAAATGTACTACACATAGAAACAATAAAATATGGATTCGCTGAATGGAGTCAGTTGGCTGAAGAACAGGGGAGAAACAGGTGTGCCAGGCTAGGACATCTGGTACCTTAACCAGGTAGTGGCACAATGTTTGGCCAAACTGTCATCTGATTTAGCTTCTTTACAAACTTGTCCACTTAGGTGGTAGTGTTAGGAAAAAGTAAATATATTGCCTACATCTCACAGCCTTCTGTAATGTCCTGAATGGGAAATGAACCCACATCAGATAACTAAAAATCAAGGAAATATGCCCAGAATAAAAGAATCACTTTGAGCACAGGGGCTCCCATAATTTGGAGTCTTGCAGGATTGGAAAAGTATATTTTTATACCTCATGCTAAGTGAGAGATTTAGGGAAATTGGAGCTTAGCAAAAGACAGGACTGATAAGATTTGGGAACTACTCCTGGCCATGCACTTAACATGCTCTGCCAGCAAAGACAGACATGATGGTGGTGCTCCTCATTTAGAACAAGTTTCATATTCCTAGGGCACAGCCATTAAGCTAAAAGAGAAGGAAACTTTCACTTTAAGACTATCTCCAGACTAGATAATTGGCTGTATAATGAAAGTGTGAAATTTTCAGGAAAATTATAGACTGAAAGCTGGCTAAATATTTGAGGGAAAGATATTGCCAAGGAAACTTATCCATCCTAAGCCAATCCTGTGATCTTGCAACTTCATTTCCTGGGGCCTGTGTTGTTACATCGATGCAGTCCCATGAAGGGCATCCTTACCTATAATTTCCCTCAGTTGGGACCATGGAGAAATACAAACAAAAAAATCCTATAAGGCAGAACAAGGGTCAAAGGGATTATGGACAAAAGAGATCCTTAGAGCATAGATCACCTAGGCTGCCCAATGGCTGATGAAAGAACTTAGTCCAATGTCACAACAGAGAGTTTTGTCTTAATAGATCCACCCTTGTCCAGCAAGATGTGTGTGCTATTGACTAAAGACTATTGAATTCTTCCCATTCTCTCCTTTTCTGCGTGAGAGTCTAATTGCAGTTTACAATTGTATTCAGGATATTGGGGGATCTACTAGCTTTTAACTTGGTTGCTTATTGGGAAGAACCATATACAGAAGTGACTGAGGTGACCATCAATCACCCAGACATCTTGGCATAGCAGGTGGATGGATTACTGCCTGGAACTGGGGGTGGTCACTCTCTTTCAAAGATATGGGGAGAACATTCCCTGTAGCTTGAGCAATGTTAACTATGTTTGGAAAGAACTTCTGATATGAATGTGGGATAGCGATATGGAAGAACCATGGCTTTCATCATTAGTAGCCTACCCAATAGCCATTTCCCCTTTCCATAATCATAATGGAAATGTGATTATGTTTAGGATGGCAATGTGCCTATCTCCTGGAATACACTATTATTGATCTATCTGGATAAATCCTATAATCAACCCTCGGCCAATCATCCTTGCATCTTCAAGTAGCCAAATGAGAGTTTTATACTTTGATTAATTTTTTTTCTTTCTTTTCTACTTGAAAAAAATGTGAAAGCACTAATTTTGTGACCACAAAGTAATGAATACAAGGATAAAAAAACATACTAGGATGGTAGAAGAGAAGAATGGGAGAAACTAGGACCATTTTCTTGTTATATAAGCAAATAAATCAACTTTACAATTGATGTCACAGTTGAGATCTCCATTACAGTTAAAACATGACTAATACACAAATGATCATATAGTAGGTGTAAAATATGAGAGGACACATATTTGAAGAATAAAAAGAAATGATGGAGATAAATTCTCTATGAATTTTGACTTCTTTGAAAATTTTTATCTATCATTCTTGAATGTGTTATTTTAACAAAGTATTATATTTCCTTTAAATTGATTCTCAATTTTTGCAATGTGTAGAACTATTAATGAATATATATACAAGTGTCCAAAAATAGGCAGACACTATAATGATACTAAATATAATTTACTATTTACTGAACAGTTATTAGTGGACTCTAAATACACTGAAATGCCAACAAAAAATATTTGAAAATCTGCTAAGCAGTTTACCACACCTTTTCTTTTGTTCCCTTACAAGCAGCTTCCGAGAACCAGTCTAATTCTACCCATGTTAATGTCATATTCTACAGAGTTTTATAATCTTAGAGTGAATCCTGATGTGTGTTTTCTCTCCAATCAGTCATCTTCTAATTTTAAGGCCAGCTTTAGAAGACCTTTTCCTTTTAGTGTGCTAGCATTGCTTGTTTAGCTTCTCTGCTATTATTTCATTCATTTTTAATTCCATGCTCTTTCATTTTTATTCATTCAAATTCTATTCAACAGGTTGTTACTCTCTGTATAATTCCAAGTGTCAGTAGTATTTGACTCAGTTGAAGATTCCCTCCTTCTTGACTTTTGTGATATCACACTCTCCCAATTTGTCTCTTCCCTCTCTAACTTCTTACTTTTGGTGTTGTTTGCTGAGTCTTCTCTAGCTCTACCTCTGAATGTTAAGCAGTCCCAGAATACAGTCTTCACTTCATGCGTATGATTTTTCTATGAATGATCTCTTTTGATTGCAATTTTAATAAAATGTATATTACAAGACTGAAACATTTATATCTTCAGCCCTAACTTTTTCCCTAAAATCTTTATCTTAATACTCAACTGTTCACTTGAAATCTCCACTTTGCTGTCTAACATATACCTTAACCCTACGTATCCAAAACTGAACTGATTTCTTAGTCCATTCCCCATCTTCTCCTCCCTCAGTTTTCCCCATGCCCATAAATAACACTACCACCCATGCAGTAGCTCAAGCCAAATGCCTGAAAGTATCCTAGCTTCCTCTCTGTTCTTTAGTTCCACATCCAACTCATAGCAAGTATGGTCAACTCTGCCTGCAGAGTAGGGCTTAAATCCAGCCATGTCTCTCCATTGATATTCCAAACCTAATACACTTCCTGCCTAGGGTACCACTATAACATTCTAACTCATCTCCCTGCCATTCATTCTCTCTACCTCACCATTCACTTCCAATAAATCAGCCAGTGGGTCCTTTTATAAAATATAAATTATACCCTGCCATCTCTCTGCATAAAGACCTCACAGCAATGTCCTATCACAGGTAGAGTCAAATCCAAATGCCTTTACCTAGAGTCCCAGCATACCTACCTTCTACCTACCTCTCTCACCCATCTCAAATCCCTCCAACTTACTCCTACCTACCTCTCTCACCCATCTCAAATCCCTCCAACCTACCTCTCTCACCCATCTCCTACCTACCTCTCTCACCCATCTCAAATCCCTCCAACTTACTCTCTACATTCCAACTTCCCTGTCCTCCTTGCTGACCTTCCTATCATCCAGGCTTCTTATGCTTTGGTCTTTACAAGAGCTGAGTCTTCTCTCTGGAAAGCTTTTCTCCCAGATAGTTACACACACAACTATTTCTTATGATCTGAGCCTCTGCTCATAGCTCGTCTTTTCTAAGAAGCTTTCCCTGGTCAATAAGCCTCAAGTAGCCACGCTACATGCTGTTTTCCTTCCTTCACAGCAAGTATTTTTATCTTATCTTTTCTTGCCCGTTTATTACCTGTCTTCCACCCCAAAAAACTACACTCCTTGAGATCAGGGATCTTGCCAGAGTTCCTTATTGCTGTGTCCTGATTTTCTAGACAGTCCACAGATGCTCAATAAATATTTGTTGAATTGGTGAAGAAGTTTATTGGGTTCCTAGCACTAGTGAAACTCTTCCTAATGTTCCATTCAGCTCCTCTGCATTTAAAAAGGTATTTTCTGTTACATATTTCAAGATTTTATGATTAATGAGGAAATACATTCTCGAGCCCATTCTCCTTTCATTCAATCAAGAAATATTTACTGTGCCATGCATTTTGCTCTACAAAGAAAAATAAGACAGTAGATCCATTATCTAGTGGTATAAAATGATGTGAAAATGAATAAGTATAATGTAAATTGAGATCAATCAAACTACTAAGAAACTTACTCTTGTTACCTTGTGCAAAAGAGGTCAGAGTGAAATCAATGATCAGTACAGAGGGAAGATCAATTTGCTATATACCAATGAGTCAGAGGTAGGGTTCTATAAAGAGGAAAATATTGCATCAGTTTCATTTCTCAATCCCATATGTAATGTCTCCCAATAAAACAATGACAGGAGGGATTTTTGCATGTCATAATGTTATTGTAACATGAAAGTCAAGTTTTACTAATTCAAGTATACTACATCCAAATGCCTTACATGACTCAATCATGCACAATTCTATTTTATCATCATGCAAGGTGAAGATTACTGTAATGAAATAAATGCTCTCCCAATTTTCCTTCCCTTTCACAGCTGCCACCCTGTTCTCTGCCAGTCTCCACTTCACCCCCTCCATCACCACCCACTTCCTGTGGTCCATGATTCCCCATTACCCTCTGGTCTCTGATACAAGGAAACCCTACTATTCCTCTACCGTAAGACTGGCCTGCTCAGTGGCTTTCAAATATCCCTTACTCAATACTACCTTACCCATTTGAAATGCCTTTCCCTCTTGCTTCCACTATCCAAATGCTACCAATTCTCAAACTTGAAAAACCCATCTCCTCCATGAAGCCTCCCTCTCCAGCCACCCTAACCCATTGTGATTTCATCCTTCCATGATTACCTACAGCATTCACTACCTTCACTGACTACCACCTAGAATTACTGTTTAACCTTTCATGTATCTGGGTCTTAAGAACTTTCTAACTAGATTATTAAATATTTTTAAACAGTGGATCTGTCTTCCATTTCTTGACTCACCCACACCCATAGATAATAATGGCGTTGCCAGAGGAAATGGCCAGTCCCACATCTCTAGCATTTTGCCTGCAAGCAAACATTTATTCCCACTGTGCCACAGGAGAAATCCAGGCATAGGTTACACTGATGGTCAGATCCTTTACTGGTAAAATGCAGATTCTTCGATATAATTTAGACCAACAGCTTTTGATATCAATGTGTCTCATTATCAAGAAACTCTGTAGGTATAAATATTCTGAAAGATAAATCAGTTTTTCTGTAATGAGTAGAGAAAAAGGAAACTCCTGTAACTAAATAGTTGTATATCTTCAAATGCTTCAAATGGTTTGGTAGACCAGAAGCACAATTTCTATTTATTAATAACTAGTTACCCAGTGCACGGATTCATACACATTGAAAGGAAATTAATTAGAAGGTGGCCAGCGGGGTGGGACTGGGCCAGACAGGCTGGACATGCCCTGGAGCCAACCTCCCACTGGCTGCACCTGGGGTGGTGCTGTGGCTTGAAGGGCATCTGCAGAGTGAGCGGGGGTCCCTCCGGCAGGCGGGGTCCCTTGGCCTGGTTGGTGGGAATCAGGCCAAAACCAGCTCTCTGACATCCCCCAAGGGGTCTTGGAGTGCAAGAGGGCACTCTGCAAAGTTGCTGTTGTACAGGGTGTGGGACTCAAATGCAAGTGTGCAGTAAACCAGATTCGGGGCCAACAGTGCCCCAGCAATGACATAACCCACAGCCAAAGCTGGAATTGCATGACTCCTTGAGGAATTGGGCTCCCTCCTCTCTGGTTTTGGGGTCATCATCTGAGAACCACCGTTGACAAGTCACTGCAGCTTGGCAGCTCCTGTGTTGAGCGTCTGCCCCCTGGTGGTCAGTGCACATCATAGCTACCAGTTGGATGGACACTTAACATAATAGCTTTTTATATATATATAGACTAGAGGCCCAAGGCACGACATTTGTGCAAGGGCCTTGGCCCCGGCCCATGCCCACCACTGCCACGGCCGGGGGCCTCTGCCGCAGCCCCCGCCTGCTGCAGCTTTTTTGGGAAGGAAGGACGTCCGGTAGGACATCTGGTCTAATTAGCATATTACACTTTTATTATTATAGATGTCTATACCATTTAGCCAAGCAGTCCTTGGACAGAGCCTCTGAATTAGAAAAATGAGTTTTTCTTCTTTCTGCAGAAAGCAGTCTGTTACCCTCTATATTATATTCATAATAATGTTAACTCCACAGGTTTAGATCTGGAGTAGATCACCTATAATTGCAAACACTTCCTCCACACTCACAATGCAAGTGTTTTTCAGGATATTGTCCCAGGGTCCCTACTCTATTCCTCTACCCCATTTGTCTTTCCTCCACTATTGCTTTTCCATAATCTAATTAAAATATATATATTTTTTTAATCTTCACCTGAGGATATGTTTTTATTGATTTGAGAGAGAGAGGAGTGTTGGGGGGGAACATTGATGTGAGAGAGAAACATTAATTGGTAGTCTACCTCAGTGGTTGGCAAACTGTGGCTTGCGAGCCACATGCAGCTTTTTGGCCCCTTGAGTGTGGCTCTTCCACAAAATACCACGTGTGGGGGCACACGTACAGTGTAATTGAAACTTCGTGGCCCATGCACAGAAATCAGTATTTTGTGGAAGAGCCACACTCAAGGGGCCAAGCCGCATATGGCTCGCCAGCTGCAGTTTGCCGACCACTGGTCTACCTTATGCTCCCTGACAGGGGATTGAATCCGCAACCTAGGTATATGCCCTGACCAAAAATCAAACCCACAACCTTTTGGTGCATGGGATGATGCTCCAATCAACCAAGTCACCAAGCCAAGGCTATTTTTTTCCTTTTTTATTTAATTTATTCAGGTGATATCGGTTAATAAAAGTATATAGGCTTCAGGTGTACAATTGTAAAACACATCATTTGTATATTGTATTGTGTGTTCACCACCCCGAGTCAAGTTTCTTATCATCACCATTTATCCCCCCTACACCCTCTTCTGCCTGCCCCCCTCTTACCCTCCCCATTTTGGCAGTTATATTTTAACTGTGAATCTGATCCTACTACTCCACTGGTAGCTCCTTCCGCCCTTAAGCAAATGCCTTGGGTCCTTAAGATAGTGGTTATTCATCTCTAGTGTGCATTTTTCTAATTTCTCTTGAGTCGTCTCTCACCCATCTCCCCCTTACTCCACTGCAGCCATACTGGATTTCTTTCAACTTAAAGACTTCATTTCATTTCTACCTACAGACTTTCTCTCCTGGGGGATTCCTACTACATGGAATTCCTTTTTTCCATTCTAGCCTTCCTAACTCTTACTTCTCCTTCTAATTAAATATTATTTCTTTAGAGAGAACCATCTGGAAAGGTTTCATTTCCCCTGACATCGTCTCTAATGACAGTCATCAACTTCATTGTGTAATAATCATGAAAATAATTGGTTTTAATATCAAGAGGCCAGTTGTATTTAAATACCTCAGGGCCCTAGCTGGTTTGGCTCAGTGGATAGAGTGTTGGCCTGCAGACTGAAGGGTTCCAGGTTCAATTCTGGTCAAGGGCACATGCTAGCATTGTGAGCTCCATCCCAGTAAGGGGTGTGCAGGAGGCAGCCAATCAATGATTCTCTCTCATCATTGATGTTTCTATCTCTCCCTGTCCCTTTCTCCCTGAAATCAATAAAAATATCAAAAAACAGTTTTAAAAGACCTCAAGATAAGAGAGACTTGTCTTAGTGATTGCTGCGTGCCAACAAATTGCCTACTGTCTCAGCACATAGTCTGTGCTCAAGAAGTGTGTTGAATTAATAAATGAGAATAAGAGAATTGGAATTAGAAGTCTTGGTTAGAGTCCATTTCCACTTACTGTGACCTTGAGAAGATCAATTAAGCTCACTGATCCCCAATTTCCTAATCTTTTAAAAGGGTATTATCACCAACCACAACTAGGATATTTAAAGAGCCAGATTATATATATGGTCAGCCAAAGATATTATAAATTATAAAAGGTTTATAAAAATTACTATGTTTGATTGAGTCATAAAGTTCCTTAAGATATATAACCAATACTTCCTTGGTAATTGCTATAGCTAAAAGCTTACATATTATCCCATATAATTCTTATTTATACATTTTCCTAGGAGGTCCATATTATTATTAACTCACTTAGCAGGAAGGACAATGGATTCACAAAGTAATGTGATGAAACTGGGATTCACCTTCAGGCAGTCTCACTCCAAGACCTGAATGTGACTACCAGACAAGTCTGTTGGCCATTACTGTATATTTCACCTCTATTTCTCAGAAGAAGAGAGTTTAGCTTTCATGGGAGATAAATTATATCTCTTTCCAGAAATCCAGTTGCTGATGCTAATAAAACAGGTGATTTTCCACTCAAATAATTAAGAGGCTTCCAACACTTTCAGAACACCTGCCTCATCACCGTGACCATTTGTTAAACAGCCAATGTGTGCAGGATAAACACCTCGCAGTTATCAATCTTAAACTCCTTATAGCCCTCATGACACTAGGTGTTAGTAGAGCTGGATTTCTTTCTGGAGGCTCTAGTGATGAACCTGTTTGTCTTTCCAGCTACAGGAGGCCACCCACATTCCGTGGCCGGTGGTTCCCTGCATCCATCTTCAAAGCAACAAGTTTGCATCTCCCTGACCATTGGTGACACGTTCATTAGTGGCATCCCTCTGGCTACAACTAGGAAAGGATCTCCACCTTTAATTACCCAGTAAGTATTGGCTGTACATCTCAAGTGCTTAAATTGTGCCTGTTCTATAATCCAGGATACTCTTCTCATATTAAGATCCTTAAACGCATCTGCAAAATTCCTATCTCCATATAAAGTAACAGCCACATTAAGTAGCAGCCACAGGTTCCAGAGATTAAAACATAAACATTTGGAGCAGCCTATTGTTCTATCTACTACAAAGTAATAGATCTACTAGAGGCTCACTCCCCCTCACCTCCTAAAACTCTCTGGGAAGTGGAGCAATACTCAGTACCTCTTAAAGAGCAAGGACTGAATGGAACCACCAAAACAGAGGAGAGGGGGCCTAGGAATTAGGAAGAGAGAAAAGACAGGACCAACCTGTACCCCAGATCCAGGCCTCAGTAACACTATACTCAGCTAGAAGCCAGGGCATCCCAACAATATTTCAAGATAGTGTGTTTACACTTGTACAGTTAGTGAATTTATTTTTATTATTTCCATGTTGAATATTCAACTCACATGACTCTGTTTCTAACTAATATAGCAAAAATATTAGTCTTCCATATAAATTTGGAAAATAGCTGTGAAGAGTAGAAAGAATAAAGGCTTTGAGGTCCATGGACTTAAATCTGAAATCTCTGACACTTGCTGTGTGACCTCAAGCAGGTTGCTTAACCTTTCTGACCTTCAATCCCTGTATCTGTAGAATTCTGCTTACAGGATGTGGAGGTGAGGCTTTAACTCAGTTATACATGTACATTCTAACACAGGCCCTAATCTTATTTGGGCAAAATAAACATCAAGCCCTCTCCAATGTAGGTTGCAAGTCTAATAAACAGTATAATCATAGCAAGAATATGGTCTTCAGTTTTGGATTATTTTCTTACTTGTCCCCTAAGCCCCTGGAAAAATGCATAGTCCAGAGCAGACATCAAATACATATTAGTTGAACCATATTAAAGTTTTCCCTTTGGATCCAGAGAAAAATACCTTTAGATCAGTAATGAATTATACAGTCATGTTGGCATAGGAAAGCCAAATTCCCTGAAACAGCCTCTAGAGGCCTTGGGCTAGTCTTGGGGGCCTTCCTGATACTCATACACAGACTGAAACTTACATCTAAGCCAGGGTGCTTTATTAACATGCAAAATAGATTAAACTAAATTAAACAGCCCAATTCATCACATCCAGGATAAATATATTCTCAATAAGAGTTCAAGGGACAACCAAATGAAGGCTTTCTAGAAACTTTGACACTGTTTTAATCACAAAATATTCTGTAGTCAAAGAACAAGCCACCACTTCCCCCAGTGTTAAAGGAACATATAAAGTAGGAAAGAAGAATTTAGGGAAACAAGTCAATATTTCAGAGGCCTGTGGGTGTCTTCCAGTTGTGATAAATTATAAACCTAAAACAAAGTGAGTCTAATTGTATGGTTCTTGTAGAAATAGTAACTATCCTATATAATGAAAGGCTAATATGCAAATCTTCCAAATGGCGGAACGACTGGTTGTTATGACGCTCACTGGCCACCATGGGGCAGACGCTCAACGCAGGGAGCTGCCCCCTAGTGGTCAGTGAACTCCCGCTCAGCCAGAAGCCGGGCTCATGGCTGGCGAGTGCAGCAAAGGTGGTGGGAGCCTCTTTTGCCTCTGCAGCAGCACTAAGGATGTCCAACTGCCGGCTTAGGCCCGCTCCTCACAGGCCTAAACCATCAGTCGGACATCTCCCGAGGGCTCCCAGACTGCGAGAGGGTGCAGGCCAGGCTGAGGGGGACCCCCTCCGCCCCCCAGAGTGCATGATTTGCATGTACCAGGCCTCTGGTTTGGGATAATCTCCCCCCAATTAAGCTAAAGGTTATAAATCCATACCATACTTCTTAAACACTTATCCCCACCCTCTTCTCAGAAAATTACATTTCCTTTTGCTTCACAGCAAATAGAGCCTGTCAAGCATGAAGTCCTTCTCAAACCCAACTTCCTAGTGTCTCAAGGAAGAGCCTTGCTGGCTCATACTCCTTCCCAAGCCACACCCATCTATTGTCCATTTATTCATTTAGTCAATAAATATTGAGGCACTGTGGATACAAATATAAACAAAACACATCCCTGGCCCAGAACGACTCAGTCTCTTAAGCAAGCAGACATAGAAATAAAATATTGCACAAATAACAATCAGCTCTTAGGAAGAGTAGGCTATGTATATCCGAATGCAGCTAGACCTCCAAGATATAATGTTTTTTTTAAATATATTTTTATTGATTTCAGAGAGGAACGGAGAGGCAGAAAGAGATAGAAACATCAATGACAGAGAATCATTGATTGTCTCTCTCTTAAACGTCCCCTACTGGGGAATGAGCCCACAACCTGGGCATGTGCCCTTGACCAGAATCAAACCTGGGACCCTCCAGTCCACAGGCCAATGCTCCATCCACTGAGCCAAACCTGAGCCATGGCGACATGATGTTTTTTAAAAATTGCATTTGTGTAAATTCAAAAACACACACATTGCTATGGTCTGAATGTCTGCGTTCTCCCAAAATTCAAATGTTAACCTAAATTCATAACCCCCAAAGATGATGGTGTTAGTAGGTGGGGCCTTTGAGGGCGGAATCCTCATGAATGGCATTAGTACCCTTATTAAAGAGGCCCCAGAGAGCTCCCTAGCCCCTTCCACCATGTGAAGATATGAGAAATCTGTGACCTGGAAGGGGGCCCTCACCTGGCCATGCTGCCACCCTAATCTCAGACTTCCAGTCTCCAGAACTGTGAGTAATATTCTTGTGGCTCAAAAGAACTCAGGCACACATGAAACATATGACACACTGTGCAGGCATACTAAGTGCAGATAAAAGGACATTAAAGCGAATGGGAAGGAAACACACCAAATTCATGGTAGTCTAGGTAAAGCAGGGGAAAGGGGATAAGAAAGGGACCATGGAAGATGGCAAATGCATGTCAACTTTATTGTTAATATTTTATTGCTTTTATGTAAAGGAGCCTGGCAGCAAATATTCTGTAAAATTGTTCACTATTCATTTTGGGTAAGAAATCCTCAGGTGATCATCATTCTATAAAATGTTCTGTATTTTTATAAGTAGTTAAGACATAAATAGAACATTTCATTGCAGCACAGTGAGGGCTCTCCAAGGTGTAATAGTGATAGAAGAATGATTCTCTCTATTGTGTTTTTAGCCTATTGCTCTCCACTGCCCAGCCACTGCCCTTCCAAGGTCAATGCCTACAAACATGTCCACATTTCTCCTGTTCAATAAAATGGATCTTCCAGCACTTATTCCTTCAAGCAACTGCTCCATCTACCTCCTGTCCTTCAGAGGTAAATTTCTCCGAAGAGATGCCCACATTTGCTCTCCTTCATTTCCTTACTCACACCCAAACTTCTGCAATCTGGCTTCTGCTCCACTGAAATTGCTTCAACCCAACTCTTTCTGCTCTCTTACTTTACCATGCAAAGCACTTAAAATAATTGACCAAGCACTGGAATAGCTTCCTTCTCTGGCATCCACAGTACTACTCTTGGCTGTCATTCCTTTTGTTCCTTTTATGATTCATCTCTGACTCCTTTGCTGGTACCTACTCCCTGGTACAGCCACTTAATTTTAACCAGCTTCTTACTATTCCATTCTGAGCTCTGTTCTCTCCCTAAGTGACCCCCCTCTCTTCTCGAGGTTTTATCTGCAGTCCATTGGCTCCTAAATCTGTATCTCTAACCCCTTCTGAGATCTAGGTACATATCTTCAGCTGCAAGCTGGCTTTCTCTTACATTCTCTAGAAATATCTCAATCTCAGTAAATCCCAAAGCAGCTATATCCTCAAGATTTCTCAATGAAGCCTGGCCTGAGCATAGGTGAGCATCGACCTATGAACCAAGTGGCCATGGTTCAATTCCTGGTCAGGGCACATGCCAGGATTGTGGGTTTGATCCCTAGTAGGGGGCATGCAGGAAGCAGCCTTTCAATTCTCTCTCATCATTGATGTTTCTGTCTCTCTCTAACTTTCCCTTCCTCTCTGAAATATATATATTACAGCTAAACACATGGACATCTTCTCAACTTTTGCTTTTCTTATCCTCATTCCAATGCTTGTTAATGCACTGATTATACCTGCTACACCTCTCAAATCTACCACCCCTCTTCTGCCTGCCACACTGCTTTCATTCAGGTCTCCTGCCTACATTGTCTGTACTACTTTTCCAACTAGTGCCCTTGACTTCTACAAAGCTACCTTCATTGTTTCCTTCTACAACACAATTATCGTCATCTCCTTGATTAACACCCTTCAATAGCTCCCAGTGCTTGCAGGTTTAATTTAAACCCTCAGTCATAAATGCATGGGTCGGTCTGAAATGATCTATCACCATCTACCCTTCCAGCCTCAATCTGAATACATTTTCTTCCGTTTCCAATACATAGGCCATGTGGACTTTCTCACCATTCCCTGAATGTGGCTTGAATTCTCACACAAATCGAGCTTTGGCACAGGATGTTCTTATTTACTTAGGAATCCCTTTCCCCTACGGATGAACCTCAAGACCTATTTGAGATGCCCTTTTCCTCTGCAAGGCTTCCTTTACTTCCCTAGGCAGGTGGTTATTGTCGCACCTTTGTTCCCAACAGGACTTTTATCACTTGAGTCAAGAGTTACTTATCCTAGTGTTTCTCTCTCCCAATGAAAAAGCAACATGTAGGGGCTTGGTTTTTGTGATAGTTTATTCATTCAATAAATATTGGAAATCCTACTATTGGCAGGCCCTGTTCAAGGCCCATGGGACATACAGCAAACAAAGCCAATATCTACACACAAGGAGTCTAAATTCCAGAGGATTCAATTGCAATCAGTAAACCTGAAGCATGATATGAAGATGTTTGCTTACATCATTAGAAAGGCTATAATGAAATCAGTGTTAACACATATTACTACTGTGGGGATTTTGATGTCATCACTCGCTCAACATCTCCAACTAGATTTTACCTTTCACTTCTTTGCAACCCCACCAACCTCAGGCACACAAATGTGCATGTAACCTGGGATCTTTTAAAGGTTTCTGCTCAGCATTTTTTGATATAAACTATCACTTCCTGCAAGGCCTGTAGAAAATTTTCCACTAGAGGTTACCCACTGTAGATGGGTAGATAATCTTGGCTCAGGTCCCCCACAAATCAGCAGGTGTCAGACCCACACTGCATGGAGTCATGAAATAGAAATAACAGATGCCCTCTCTGTGGTTGACTCAGAAAATGCCCATATGTTAATGGCAGTAACCTATAGACCTGTTTTAATTTACTGGGCACAAGCTCATGTGTGTCTCATGAAGTCTTTGGATACTTGTAGACAGAGAGGTGGCAGCTTCTCTGGAATTGGTACCTTCATCATGCATGAAACAGAAAAACTCAGAAAGAGGACAGAGTATGGCAGAAACAAATCAGGACGATGCAGATTCTGACCATGGCCAGAAGACGAGATGTGG
Source organism: Myotis yumanensis (assembly GCF_028538775.1). NCBI lineage: Eukaryota > Metazoa > Chordata > Mammalia > Chiroptera > Vespertilionidae > Myotis > Myotis yumanensis. The sequence continues at coordinate 228,281,538 of NW_027223752.1, read as the reverse complement.
CTATTTGGTTATGGCATTCCCTGCTTAAAACCTCCTATCACTTCTCATTGCCCTTGAGATAAAGTGTAAATACTTAATAATAATAAAATTCCAACACTCGACAATCTGTCATTTATCTATCTTTTCAGATTTCTCTCTCCTTTGGGCTCTCTTCAGTATTCAAGTATGTTCCCTACTCTGTCATTGTCTTATCTCTCAGTGTCAATCATATGTCAACTTAATTCCTACTTCCTTTAGGAATTAGTTTCTAACCCCTAAGTCACATTAACATTTCCCATATGTTCCTATAGCATCCTTTGCTCAGTGCTCTGAAATTCTCAGCATGCTGCTATTGCACTGTGGAAGGTATTTCTTCCTTGCTAGCCATCTGTGAGGACAGAGGGGGAGATATTTGCATCCCCCATGCACCCAGCACAATGTTTGATTTATAAAATGTGCTAAATAAATGAATTGATTGGAGCAAAGTTAAGTTGAAATGTGTCCTGAGACACAGAGAGTGAGAGAGAACATTTCTTTGAGCTCCCTAAGTGCTTGCCCATTGCATTTCATGGTGGCAGAATTATGAGGCTTACCTAATAGTTATGACAATATCCGATTGCTTTATTATCAGGTCGTTTAAAAGCACTTCATTATCCATTGGTCAACAAATATTTGATTGCCCCTTTAGGTCCTGGCAGTGTGCACAGTCTCTTTACTCCAGGTTGGCAGATACCAAACAATTAATTAAAACTGTATTCATTAAGAAACAGTATTAACAGAGTTCATGACTTATTCTGGCAGGATGGAACATGGCTGGAGTTCTTGGCTTGCAATAATGCTATATATTTTCAGTTAGTTAGTTTCAACAAGATTGTCTGTGCCCAATGTCTATAGGATGGGTTGGAGAAACGAATGTAGGATGAAGAAGTGGGGGAGGAGAAGGTGGGCAGCTATGAAAGTGGAATCCTCTCTGAATGAAAATCATGTATGTGCATGTGACAACATCCTTCAAAAGCGCCCCGTGCAACACCCTTTCAATGCCCCATCTGCCCATACACTCTTACCCACATTAACCACCCCATCAGCTCTTCAACTCAGGCGCAGGGAGGCGCTGCAGGTTACTTCATTGTTATTCTAACCCCTCAAGTATTAATGGTTCTTCTCCCAACCCACAAGGCTGGGTATCAAGGCTTTCTCCCATGCAGGATCCAAGTGATTGAGCACTGGGTTAGGCTATTCATTTACTTTGGATGTGATGCAGATATCCAGGTCGTTTTCCCTTTAACCCACTAACCACCAAAGTGGGCATTAGCACTCTCTCTGCTGAGCTGAGCCCCACCCTCCCAGAACAAGATCAGGCCTGCCCAGAATGCCACTCTTTTTATTATTATTATTATTTTTTGTTGTTGTTGAAAGTATTACATAAGTCCCCCTTTTCCCCTCATTGACCTCCTCCAGCCTGCCCCCGCACCCCACCCCAGGCCTTCACCACCCTATTGTCTATGTCCATGGGCTATGGATATGTGCATGTAAGTTCTTTGGTTGATTACAGACTGCCATCTTCAGTCTTCCCCACCCCACCCTGTACAGGCAGGAGAATGGGCAAGTGCCTAAACCCCTTTATGCCTCAATTTACTAGTATTTATCAATAAATAACTATCTAGTGGCCCTCTTACCAGGTACTCCTCTAGTACACCAAATATAATGTTGAATTCCATTTTTCTGACCTTACACACATACAGCCAGACATATAATTTCCTTCTTCTGTATTCTGGATAATAACTTCCCATCACCAGGAGCAAAGGCCTTCACTTGGTCACCAAAGTTTGAGGGCAGAGGCTGTTTCATAGCACTTACCTGACTCTGCTCCTCCTTGATCTCCCACTTAGCTCCACACTCATCTTCAATCAGTACAAAGGCCATCCACAATGCACTCTCTGTGCCTGAGCTGTTTTCTTCCCCATGGGCATTCTCTAGCCTGGCCACACCCACCTAGACAGGTGCAGTGTCTTCTCAGCCACCCTCTGCACCTAAACACCCCCCACCCCATCACATCTTTCCTTTGCAGCAGGATAAGGCAGTCTTCCTATGGGTCACTGTGACTATGCCATCATCTGTCTCAGAAATCTTAAATTCTTGCCCACATTCAAATTCAAATCCACATTCCTTAGCCTCTGCCCAGTTTTGTTTGTCAGCCTCAATACCTCTCAGGCAGCCATCTACTCTAGTCACACTGCTGTCCCCACAAATTCCTTCACACCACCTACTAAAATGCTGCCTCACTAACCCTCTAAATACAACTGGTGGCTCACAGCCCAGTTCCTCCACAGGGGCATCCCCAGTTGGTCGCCCTGGGTGGCTTCCTCTTCCCTTCAGTGTTAGAGGACAAGAGTTACCCCTTCCAGGGGCAAATGCCCTTCTTCACAACTCTCTCCCTCCATCACCCCCAGTAGCTCCCCTGCTCACCATCCTCCTGACTTCCCGTCCTCAGAATTAAAGTACTTTTTCTCAACTCCCCCCAAAATAATAGAAATAACCACAATTTACATTTATCAGGCCCTATCTATTAGGTACGGTACTGAACACTTTATATACATACATTAGTTTGGTTAATCATTAATATCATCTGTGAAAATGAGACCTCTTTTTTGATTTACCATTCAGCACACAATGAGTAAATTTTAAAAGGATAGTAAATAAACAGAAAATAAAGATATGTGTGTATGAATAGTATATAATATATACACGAATAGTATTCTAACATACATAAATATTATAGGATAGTAGCATGGTATATATATTTTTTTTTCTTTGAGGAAGTATATGAAATCTATCAAGGAGAGTAAAGTAAGATAAGGGACAGAGACAAAAGTGGGATTTATATTAGATAAAGTCATCAGAGATGTACTGTTGTAACAGAGACCTGAATAAAGAGGGAAGTAAGCCAATGGGCAAGAATTCTACAGGCAAAGAGCATTCATAAAGAAACTAAGCTAAAGAGAGTTCACGTGGCTTAGTCACACAGTAGTAAACACAATATCTGAACCCTAATTCTGACTCCAGCATCTATCCTGAGGCTCCAATCTTCATTCACGAATAATGTTCTGTAGCACTTCACTCTGTTAACCAGCTCTGGCTTTTGAAACTTTTATTCCCCCGTACTTGACGCACATGATCACCATGGGCCAGGCACCAATCTCAATACCATTCTCCTCTCAGATTTCTTCCCCCATCATCACATGTTTCCCTGGTTTTACACCCAGTTCCCACCAGCAGCTACTGAGTTCTTCCATCAAGAACATATACCAGGATCCAATGAAGGAATTTAGCAGGTGCCTTTGAATGTGAGGTAAGCTAACATGCTCCACTTAATCAATACATAATTCAAGTCAAGTACAATTCTGGGGTGGAGAAGTCAAATATTATTTAAAACCTTAAATCCTATACCCTAAACAATAAACATGCCTTTTTATATTCTGAAATAATTGCTAGCAGTATCTCTCCTATAGTAGGTAATTGATTAATGTGATTTGAATTGATAACTATTGAATAATGTCCTCAAAACTATTTCTAAAACTACCAGAACACAGGTTACATTAAAATTGAATGTATAATTGTCACTGCTTGAGATCTGAAATTCTATTCTAATGTTATTTATGAAAAGCTACAACCTCATATTCAGGGATCCAAGGATAAAGATAATTATTTTAAGTTGCAATGTATATAACACATTATTTCACAGTTCAATCTTCCCACTGTAATGTTTGTAGATTTTGCATCATCAGTATTTATCCTAACAGATTAATAATAATTCTGAAGGTATTTTTAATGACTAACTTTCATTTGGAATCTACATCTATAAATTTAACCTAAGTAGGAGGGTTTATAGGACTTTGCTATAAATCTGGTACTTAAATCACATCAGAATAACCAGTATTTATTACCTTCCAGTTTTGCTAGCTTAGATGTGTTGCCTTTTTAAAAACTATCTTACAATGACACCAACAAATAATTGGCTTATCCTATAAACATAGGGTGGGAACATTGATTCAGTCTATGTCCCTGCATATTGCTGTATTTTACAATTTCCACCTTCCTTTTTCCCATGTTTCTCAGTGTCTGGTTCGGAACTCTCATTGTTTTATTCTCGCTGCCCAAGATCTTTCTCCCCTCAACCTACACATTAATGCACCTGTGTTTCAGGGCCTGTGCCAGCTCCCTCCGAGGTCACAACTTCAGCAGGAAACTGATGAAACCGGACCACGAGAGGAAAGGGAATGGGGAACAGATTGCAGTAATACTGTGCCTCTCAGTAGGAAGAGAGTCAGCCTCAAATTAAAAGGAGTTTGGGAGAACAGATGACATGGGATGTGATTTAAGGATTCTTGGGAAAGATGTGAGAAAGGTTTAGGTGAATCTAATTTTCACAAGTGGCCCCAATATTAGATCAGGTATAATACTATTCCCAGGATAAATGATTGATTCTACAAAATTAAAATTAAAAATTAGAGTAATACTCGATTTCATTTTACAAACCCTACACTAATTGTAAATGCCTTTACCTTTACTGGTACATTGATCCAACTGACATTAAGAGAACTGGGCACTTTCAATTCTTTAAGACTAGCTTTAAACAGAAATTGTTACTCATGTTGTACTCTCCAAGATTGAAAATCATATTTGTTTTATGAAAAACGTTCCTGTATTCATAGACTGCTAGGATCATATGTTTTAAATATCTTTAAAGTGGCTTTAGATAATGTCACAATGTCTCTAAGCGGGTGACAGATAAACACATATTACAGATGGAAAAATGGAGAGAAGGCAAGAAGAACAAATACAGAATTTCAAGAGACCCCAAAGAAAGAAAGGTAAAGTTCAATATCATTGTATTTGCTTGGATAAGAATGGCACTGAAAGTAATTTTGCCTTTCAACATCCATCTCACCTTATCCTTACCTCTGTATGACAGTGAATGTTTTATAATATACATGTTGAGTTATTTCTTTTCTCCTCTACTCTATATAAATACATCAAGCCCTCAAAAAATGCCATTTCCTTTAATGCTAATTTATAATAACATCGGTAGTAGAAAAAATGAACGGATTCCCCAGCAGGGCCACTATCCGTGAAGTTTGTATGTTCTCCCCACGTCTGCCTGGGTTTTCTCCAGGTCCTCCGGTTTCCTCCCACATCATGAATATGTGCATGTGGGATGAATGGGTGTGTCTAACTGTCCCAGTCTGAGTGAGTGTGGGTGTGGGTGACTGGCCCTGTGACGGAAGGCCATGCTGTCCACCCTGGGCTACTGCCTTGCACCCTGCATTGCCAGATAGACTCCACCCACACGACCCTTAACTGGAATCGGCAGGTTGGAAAATCTTTATCTGACTTGCTTTTATTAATCTTTCTTAAATGGATATGCATATCTCACATTTACATCAATGTCTAATATTAAATGTGTTTTGGGCCCATATTAAGAGGTTGTGACCAGAAATATTCCTTAGAAATTTAACTCTTGTTTATATAAATTAGCCTATGGTAAAATTGATTTTGTTATATGTTGTTTTGCTTAAAATCATAGTTTCTAAAGACTTATTGACTTCAGTGAAGACTTCCTGTATCTGGTGCATCCTCAGTAAGTATCTATTGAATAAACAGTAAGAGCTCTGGAGGCAAACTCTCCATGTCACTCAACCTAGCACCAAGTAGTTTCTCTGGAAATATTTGCTAAGTGAATCTTATCATTACAGAATCCCTCCACCTACAAGTGGACACCATGGTGAACATTTTATAGAAGAAAGAGAAACAGCAGCATAATGCTAAATGGCTATTCTCCATGTCCTCAACTTTCTAAATTAAATAAATTTCCTCTAAATTAAACTTCTCTCCAAATTAAACTTTTTCTCACAAGTGGGTTTGACAGATCTATTTTTGAAATGTCTGTTTGCCATTTCTATAATATTGTTGGGTTGTGTGTGTATTTTTGGTCTTGCTTTCTTTATTTGTTTGTTTCTCATATGCATTGCAGACACAACAAGATGATGACCTGAGCATCAATTACTTTGCACAATGATGGGATGGGTTGGACCACAAGAGTGCATTCCCACCCTTAGGGTACCTAACCATAGTATAAAATATGAAAATATTATATGAAACACATCTCTGGAGCACTTACCATACATGAAATATGGCTAAAAGGTATGGGCTAGACCAGTGGTCGACAAACTCATTAGTCAACAGAACCAAATATCAACAGTACAACGATTGAAATTTCTTTTGAGAGCCAAATTTTTTAAACTTAAACTATATAGGTAGGTACATTGTTATTATCTTAATTGGGGTACTCCTAAGGCTTAGGAAGAGCCACACTCAAGGGGCCAAAGACCCGCATGTGGCTCGCGAACCGCAGTTTGCCGACCACGGGGCTATACTAACATTTTATAAGTTTTTTTCTTATGCTAGTCTAATGAAAATCATTAAATTACCAAAAGTTACAACCCCAAGTAATTCCCCTGGCAGAATATCCATTCTGAGATGCAGATTATTTTAATAGTTAAATGAGCTATTTTCACCCAATTTTATTATGAAATTCATGAAGACATTTGGAATTCATGTCTTCTCTTTAACAAAAAACGTATTTGGGGACATTCGGGGGGACACCTTAGCATCTGTAAACACAATGTGCAGATGGTATTAAATGAAGATGAGGGTGGGAGGGACAGAGAGAGAGAGGGAGAGAGAGAGGGGGGAAGAGAGAGAGGAGAAGGTAGCAAGCATAGTCATTAGACTGCAGTAGTTACTATATCAGTCCAATCTGATTTTGATTCCCATTTGGGCTGCAGATAATGTCATTTCATAAATAAACTGTTTTACTCAAAGGATCCTTCAAAATATTAAGAAGTGTTGACATCTGGAGATGAAAGTCTATTTTTCCTCCAAAACCTTTTTAAAGTTAAAGGCCTATAAAAAATGTCAATTCAAATTCTGCAAAGGCTTTTTATTTACTATTCATGAGCAGATGCTGCCTGAATACACAGGGGGACATTTCCCTGAGCCCATCCAAATTTCAGGTAACCAAAAAGCTATAAACTGTTGTTGTGAAATGGAGCACTTACCATACATGAAATATGGCTAAAAGGTATGGGCTAGACCAGTGGTCGACAAACTCATTAGTCAACAGAACCAAATATCAACAGTACAACGATTGAAATTTCTTTTGAGAGCCAAATTTTTTAAACTTAAACTTTAAAATTTTTCCCTAAATAAGTAAGTGGGGTAGACTATGTAGGAGGGGGAACTTCCTAAAAGGTCAGTAATATATCCATAGGGTATTGAAACTGACAATGCATTTCCAATGGGAGAGCCATTCAACCACTCTGGCTGTGTTCATTCAGGAGGAAAAATCAGCCCTAAGATTGGGCATTAAGGCCAAATGCTCAATATCACAAATTGTATATCTATATCCCTGTTTAAATCATCCCTTAGATTGTCAGAGTGAATGGAGAATGTAATGTTTAAATATTGAGAGTCTTTTTGAGACTTTCTAATGCTATGTGCTAATGCATGCACGTAGAGCAGCCAATCGTGAAGAGACTGGGCCACAGTGGGGACAGTGATTGGGCTGAACCTCATCTCATGTCACCCCTGCCACGGTTTTTCCCTTCCCTCCTACATCCCTCCCAACTCAGCCTGACTCTGTCTGTGAAGTCTGATAGGAAAGAAAATGCCCCTAAGGAAATGGATGTGTATACATTGAGTGATGTCCTAGATTTTTAATGTTTCCATTCCTTTCCACAGCCACTGCTACAGTGAAAGGATTTACCACCAGGTGAAGATAATGATGAAGATGTACTAATGATAGGAGACAAGGTGGTGTGGCCATGTAGGCTCTGGGTTGAGAACTGTTAGGGAGCTCCACTCTCTGTAACATGAACTCAGACTAGTGTGAACAATCAACATCATGATGCAGAAGGAGTAGGCAACTAATCTTCCCACTCTTTTACTTGGAGGAAAATCAGGAGAGGTGACAATCGCTCACTTGGGGGAGATCCCTTGGACCATGCATCCTGGAAGTAATCGGTCTGAAAGGATGAGGGTGAATCATAGTTTCATTCCAAAGACTACTGACTATTGCTGTAAATACACAGAAAACACTGGGCACTTGCAAACTCTACCTAAAAGCATTGCAAACTCTCATAGTCATGCATGACAGATGCAATAGCAAGCTCAGTTCAGAGGAGCACTGGGTGTCCTATTACTTTACTCACTAACCTGGGTGGAAAAGACAGGGAACCAAAAAAGAATGTCACTTCTGGTACATGATTTAACAAGCCATCAAATAGGAATTGTAATTTGGGGTCTTGGATGGGTCTACCACTGGGCAGTTATTTAAATTTAATTAACTATGTTCTAAGCACCTACTATCTATTGAAGCATTTTGCCAGTCAATAGGATGGGGTACAAAAATGAGTAATTCATGTATGGCACTTGCTGTCATGGAGTTACAACTTAAAAATGCAAATGAGACAAATATTCATAGCTTATTCTGCCTTGTCATTCAGATATAGGTCAAAATAAAAGGAAAATGGCCTATGAAAATTCTGAGCATAATTCTTTGGGGAGGAGGCAGGGAGAAATCAGTAAGGCTACATGAAAAAGACCTTGCACTTGAAATGAGTCTTTAAGGGTATGTTCGATATTGAACACTCAGCTATGTTCAGTGGGTAACTTTGGGGCAGGATGTTCATTCTAAGCAGTAGGCACAGCATAGGGTATGTCTGGGGACTAGGGAACAGTTTAGCAGGAAAAGGTACAGACCTAGAAGAGTCATGGAAGATAAGGGTGGGATGGAGGACTTTTGCCATACTGTGGGAGCCTTAACTACAAGCTAAGAAAATAGTATTTTTAGTTCTATAAGTAATGGGAAGGTATTAGTAATGTTTGCACTGGAGATCAATCTGACTCAACCAGATTTTAGTAAATTTATTTGATTTGAGTGAGGAGTGTCACTTCATGCAAATAGGAGATGACCAAGATGGCCTGGTAAGTGCTAAGCATATAACCTTGAGTAATACAATAGGAACTGGAGGAGGAGCTAGACATAAAAGCTAGAAGAGAATCTGTAAGGTGTGGTGACTGATTCCACATGGAAGAGGACAAATGACGAAGGTGGGAAGTACCCTGGGGAAAGAAACAATTTTGCTTTAATTTTTAACTGCATGCCTCAAGAATAACAGTACCATTAGCCCAATTTGGACAATAGAGTGTTCTTAAAAGAGACGGCATGCCTTTTCTGACATCCCGACTCTGAGTCGCTGATAAAACTTGCTGATGTGTCTGACGGATAGGGCATGGAAATGCCCATCTGGTATTTTGGAAAAGGCCTGGGCCAGAGCTCCAGACTCAAGAGACCTCAGCATCAAGGTAACGTGCATCAAAACTACAGCTTGGTTAGAGAGGAGTTCAGAAAGAGAAGGAAAATAAGACAGAACTTGGTAAAAAGTTGCACAAACTAGACCAAGAAAGAAAGAAGGGTCAGGAGAAGAGACCTGAGATGAATAGGAGGAAATAGAATAAGCCAGTCACAGAATACAAGTGAGGCGATTTCACTCATTCAGCCAATATCTGTTGTTGAGCAAATGTTACGTGTCAGACTTGATCTAGATGTCGGGGATACAGTAGTGAGCAAAGCACAACAGCTCTGCTCTCAGAGTTCACAGTCTGCCAAGGAGTGTTGATTAACAGCATAAAGCATTGCGTGAGTTCAGGCAATGTGAATTGAGGAAAGAACATCAGGGCATTTAACCAAATAAAACATTTTTTTTAAAAAAGAAGTAGGTGAATCAAGGCCCAGGGGTGAATAAACTTGTAATGACAGGTGAAATTATATAACCTTAAAACAGTGCTAAGGATGGTGAAGGCCCATTGAACAAATTAAACACTCACTCTTCCTGCTCCAAGCTCCCCTCCAAAAACACACACACTTTAATCTGCTTGAAATAGTCCCTAAAAAGGGAGGCTAATCAGTAAGCAAGCATACTCTGCTATGAAATATTGAAAAGCAATATTATCCACATGTTCCAGAAAACCAGTGGGGATAAGGAAAGCAAATAAAAGGACCAAAAAAAAAAGAGCAAGAGGGACCATATAGTTTAAGGCCAGAAACATATCCTCAAAAGATTCAACCACTCTCTGGCCCACAATTCTGCTGAATATTTTATATCGCGTGGCTCATTAATTTCAAAACCACTCATAGCTTTATTTTTTGAAACTCTGCATTAGCACCCCCCTCCAAAAAAAGCAAACAAACAAACAAAAAACTATAGCAAGAAGAGAATTGCTGAATTTTAACACCTCATCCTATCATTTGTTTAGTACCTTCTCACATTAAACAACAAAAAGAGAGTAATGCCTTGTGCAATAAAAAACTTTTCCTGGGTTCAGAGTAAACAGACTTTTCACTACTACCCTTGTGGAGTTACTAGTTTCAGTTTGCCTTATCCTTAATAAACACAGAACATAAGCCGGGGCCACGAGACATCCATCAAACAACAATTCAATATTGAAGGGCTCTTTTGCTCTATTGTTGGTTCCCTAACACAGAAGCTTCCCAGGTGAAATCTGAAACTGGTCCCTTTACAAGGAGGGCAAGGAGAGACTGAGGAAAAGGACAGACCACCCAGACTGGCAGGCGGCAGGTTTGAGATGCAAGGGGACTTACTTAGGAGGCTCGTCTTGGGTGGCTACAAGACAAGTAGACCTCTGACCCCACCCACCAGAATCTTCCCTGGGTTCAGTCATGTGTACCATCCAAATGGACTCAACGGCTATTGCTCTCTCAAGGCTGTGCCCTTAAAAATGGTTCTGGCTGTGGGACTGTTGGGTGGAGCACACAGTTCCAATGACAGGGGAGGGGGTGATGGCAAACCAGCAGGCACATCCTTCAATGACCTCCTCTGACAACTACTGAGGCACACATCTCCCTCCCCACTCTTGCTTGTAGATGACATCACAGGGCATCTGCCATCCCTAACTTAGATGGCACAAATTAAGGACACCAATGACTAATTCTGTAGGTTTTTTCCTCTGACCTTATTTCTGATTCTCTTTCAAATATACTGTTGAATTATCATTTCCCTCTGTCTCTCCAATGGTAGCTGTCTTATGTTTGATTCTATTGCAGGGGAGCAAAATAATGGGAATAAACAATGTCACGAAAAATACATTCTGGGCAGGTTTGGGGGTTAATTTGGAAGCTGATGAGAGGCTGGGGAAAATTGAGCCTTGCAATTGGTAAGAAACCCTTTCTACTTGTATGTACTTATTTACAAGGTGTCCATCTTCTGTACCCTGTAGAATGTACAATGTTTCAACTACAGTGACTTAGAAGTGGTGTTGACCAGTTAGCATATTAAATGTATTACCTCTTGAAAAGAGAGCACTTTTTTTAAGCTATATTATTATAAAATTTTAGCAAGTCAACTCAACCCTGTGCCCATCTTTCCTCCATTTCTCCCTTTACTTTCCTTGTCTTGTGGTTTTCTCCTTTGTCTACCAACAAACCATTTTCATAGTATTTTGGCTTTAGAGTCAGGTCATAAAATACACATATGTTCAAGGGCACCCACATGGGCATGTGTACAACACATACATACACCCACTTATCCAGTTCCTAATTTCTGTTTCATCTTCATACAGTCCTCTCATTCTGATCCTCCAGCCAAATTTTGTTTAAATTCCAATGAAGTCATTTTATAAAATGCCATCAAAGAGAAAGATATTCAAGGCAAAACTATTTTGGTCATGATGGAAGTTATGGAAATGTTCCATTTATTTGAAAGCAAACAAAAGATCAAGAGTTATTGTTTTAAAGCAAGAACTGAAAATAGAGTACAAACTTTTATAAATGGCCCTCTTTTCTTATTATCCAGGCTTAGTAAAGACCACCCTATCTCTAAGAATAAATAACCAAAGTACTAAAGCATATGTTTGGTGAAAATAATATAGAGTACGTATTCGGGGATCATTCTCTAACGTTAACCTAGAAACAACAACAACAACAATAATAATAAGATGTTCCAAGCTACTTTTTTCATTATTCTTCTAATATGACAATGAATTCTAAAATCATGTGAATACAATTAAAGAAAAAGGTGTCAAATCAATTCAAGCCAGAAAACTCTTCACTTTGGGCCTCACCTCAGCCAAGATATAAATCAACATCTTGCCATTCTCCAAGCCAGAACGCATACTGATTCTAGAGATGTACTAAAAGTATTTTTAATGGGTCATGTTCCCCACATGAGATTTCATTTTTCTCATTTTATCTAACAACTAGAGGATATGGCCACCTGTGGCCTGTGAATGGACTGGACATGCTGATTCACTCTCCATCTGGCCAACTGAGGGCTGGGCCCTTCCGAAGAGCTGTTATCACCAAGCAGCTGAACAACGCAAGCCACCCCTTGTACCCCGACTTACGTTCCTGCAACCTCAGCTGATGTGAGTTTCCAATCTTTGCCTGGGACATGAGCGCAGTTCCTAAAAGGACAGCTAGCTCCTTACCCTATTCTTAATCAAAGGAACTGCAAAGACAGAGACCCTGAGAACTGAACAGCTACTCAGCCCTCTACACTTATGCCATTCTGGAAAAATCCAATCCCTTAAGAATTAGGAGCAGTCCTCATAAGCTCTATCCTGGACATACTTGGTTTACAATGAGTGGGGGCTATTGGCGTGAATGAAACCAGAACTAAACATCAGTACGCATCATATAGGGGTCTTTAAAGGTGGTGGTCATAAATTTCTTTTCCAGGATCAAGGGTCAAGACTCTTCTCTTTAAAATTTGGCCCTCAAAGAGGAATAGTGTCCTCCCAGTTACAGCAACTTTAACTATGGGGGGGGGGGGGGAGGAAGTAACCTGTCCATTTCACAATGTCTGAATTAGAGTGATAGACGCAAATTTGTTGACGTGACTCCATTTCCCTGAACAATAAATATCCGGGTAGAATGTGGAAATACCCCTTCCCTTGCAACTTTGCATCCCTCACACCCAAATTTTTCATCCTGTAAATCCAAACTAGCTGCAGCCATGTGTGTGACCCCCTCGTTTTACGTAATCTGGGGAACATCCAGCCCTTGGTTACTCTCATGTCCCCTACAGCCACCTTCACTCTATTTATGGCTCTTCTAAAAAACTGCACACATCTGAGCCCCCTAACAACAAACTGATTCAACCCAAGGCACTCCGTTGGGGGACTAGGAGCCTGGTCCCCTGTGTTACTATGGGTCTCCCTGAACTCTTCAGAGAGCGCCCTGTCCCTGCTTTCACAGAGTGCATGAGACTCCGAAGGCCCAGCTCCCGGCACCTGAGCGCCCAGTACCTCCCCAAGGCTGAGCTGTGTGTCAATTATCTCCAGGTGCCACCGAGGACCATTTTCCCTGAACATTCCAAACTGTATCTGGCAATCCAACAAGACACGCGCTCCCTCTGAAGAATCTGACCTGGGAAGCATCCGCCTGTCTATTACCAGGGGCAGAAAACAGTTTTAATGAAACGTTTGGGGGCATCAAGGCGAGGAGGAGGGAGAGGATGGATCCTATTTCAGCTCATTTATCCCCAGGTGTTAGGGGACAGAGCTGTGTGGTCTGAAGTCACCTGCCAGATGCATAAACAACACGGGGGATTTTCAGAGAAGGCAAAAGTAGGCACAGGATGGCCGGGGACTTCGCCGCCGGCGACTTTCACACACACTTCAAACATCTCTTCTTCCTGGACCTGGACCATGCGTGCACCCCCTCGCCTGCGCACCCCCACTCCCTCTGCGCCCGCCTCCCCTTCCCAGTCCCGCCCAGGCCACTCTCTCATGCAGCAAAGGCGCAAAGCGTCCCCATCTGGGAAGGGGTCCTGGTCTCAGCTTGCCCGGGGAGGAGGGAGGAAGCGGGGCGCCGGTTCGCATGCTCAGCGCATCCTACCGCCTGTGGAGCACGCCTCCTCCAGCTGAGCAGAGATGCTCTCCACCCTCCGCACGTTCATCTTTGGGGACGTTGGGTGCAGGAGCGGGACTCGAGGGTCACCCGGCTCCGGGGCTTCTACCGACGGGTCTGGCACCGGAGCGCACTCGCTGCGCAGCCCAGGGGCGTCCGTGGCGCTGGAGCTAGAGCGGCGGCAGCGGCGGCGGCGGGCAGGGAGCGCAGAATGGGCTGCAGGTGCGGCAGCGGCCGGCGGGGGGCGTTGTGGGCGCTGCGCGGTGATGGGCGGCGGGGACGCGCGGGCGGGGGCTGGTGGCGGAGGGCTGCCGAGGCGGAAAGCGGACGCCGGCTCCCACAGCCCGAGAGCGAGGAGCCCCCTCCCCTCGCCACCCCTGCCACCTGCGACGGAGGCACCTGGATGATGGGGCTGGCGCGGTGGCTTTGGCGACGGAGCACTGAGACCCTAAAGAAGACTGAAGGCGACTTAGGGCCGAGCAGGGACCCCTCTGAGAGTTGCCAGCGGCGCCTCGAGGACCCCTACCTGCTGGGCACAGCGCCTGGCTCTGGAGGCGGGGAGGTCCCTGGCCCTGAGCCTCAGCAAAGAACGCCCCTGGGGACTCAAATTCCAACAACTGGTCTGAAATGTGGCTGCACAAAGTTGGGCTGCGTGCAGAGGACACCAGAAGGGAAGCGCAAGGAGATGCCCTTCTCTGGAACCGGGCAGGGCGCCAGGAACTCCTAGACAGGAAACTTTCCCAACTGAAGCTAGAACCAGTCATGCCACTTGGCTAGGTGTTGGGAAGCGCTGGCTCTTCACGGCCAGGTGCGCAGGGCAAGGCCCGGGCCAGAAGGCCGCCTTGGAGAGAGGCGGTGGAGGAGCTGGGGAGGTGGCAGGACACGCATCCAGAGGGAAGGTTTCCTTTGAGGTCCCTCTGGCAGCCAGGATGGGCATTCCTCACACTGTGTCATTTCCCCTCTTAAGCAAACCGAGGCCAGGGATGTTTGGGAAGATTGGAACTAACCAATAAACCACTTGTGGCCATGGTTACTACTTGCGCAAACCAAAATTAAAATGCCAACCTCTGTGTTCACTCCAGTTAAGTGCATGAAGCCTCTTTTGAGAAAGAAGGTCAGGTTGACCAGTTCTCAGGAAACCGAAATAAAACCCCTTCCCACTCAGAATCGCTTAGTTGATTGGCCATTATTTTGTTTGAAGCCACTTCTAAGTGTTTGCAAAATCATCCACTCTCCTGTGCTAACATTCCCCCTCCCCCCCCCCCCCCCCCCCCACCACCACACACACACTCCGCAGCAGCTGAAATCTTGCTGGTCACTCCAAGGTCTCAGCTGACACTTTCTTGCCCGTTTCCCATCCCCAGTTCCCCCAGGGACTCACATGGCGTCCTGAGGCCTCTGACTTTCCTTTTAGTTCATGGTTAAGGCCGACACCACCACTGCCTAGGTTCAAATCCTAGTTGCACTACCTAACTAATTTTGTGGCTTCGTGAGAATTATTTACATCAGTTGAAACAATGGAATAATATGGTGTCTATTATGTTGGTTTGCTGTGAGGATTTCAGGAAGTTGATAGATGTAAAGGGGTTGGGGCAGTGACTCTCAACCTTGGCTGCACATTAGAATCACCTGGGAATCTTTTTAAAATCCTCTGGAATGAGGCCCAGAAATCAGGATTTTAAAAAGATTCCCAGGTGATTCTAATGTGCAGCCAAGGTTGAGAACCACTGGGTTAGGGCTATGCCTGACACACAGGAATCTCTAATTCTACAGCAATTCTTTCCAGAAACCACTCTCATAACTTTTAGTCCGTAGGTGCTCACTAACACCTGCCCCGGTCTGAATCCCATTATTTCTATCCGATGCTTTCTAAAACTAGCTTCCTGTGTTGATTTGAGTCCTGCAGCCTGGTCAGAATCCCAATTCCAGCTGGGACTCATTGTGTGTCCAAGGACTAATAATTTAACTTCCCTTTTTCATCTCTAAAATTGAGAAAATAGTGTCTCCTTCAATTAACTGTTGGAAAAGATGAAATGAAGCCACATATGTAAGTTGTTCAGAGTGGTTGTTGACACATGTAAGAACTCATTAAGAGCTCTCATGGTTATCAACAACCTTATATTTTATCCTGGTGCCTCAAAGAAGGGCTTCTCTGAATCCAGGACAGGTCTGCCCATCCTTCCTTCATAATCTGGGAAGTAACATACAACCCCTCTCCCACTGACAAAATACCCAGGACATGTTGTTGGGCCAATCCAGTTCTTAAATCTTATCCAATGTGTCTCTGCCTAATTTGATCCTTCTACATGTCTATCCTTGGAATTAGTTGGAAAGAAGGCAACAAAATCAAGTAAAGTGGATACTGTGCTTAAGTTTGCAGCATTGTATATTCTTTCCAGAATACTTGTGTGGGATCTTGGCTACCATGAAATACATCCCCAGAACCTCTTTATTCAGATATTTAGTCATTGCCAAATACCACAGGAAAAAAAATATATTTCTGTTGCCACTTTTACTGATATTTGGGACTGAGAGGTAAGGGTACCTCTGCCTTGTTTGTACCGTGTACATACTGGAGCTTCAGAGAACTCACATGGTTATAGAGCAGCTGTTCTCAACCTGTGGGTCGAGACCCCTTTGGCAGTTGAACGACTCTTTCACAGGGGTCGCCTAATACCATCCTGCATATCAGATATTTACATTATGATTCATAACAGTAGCAACATTACAGTTATGAAGTAGCAACGTATGGTTGGGTCACAACATGAGGAACTGTATTTAAAGGGCTAGAACAGGGGTGGGCAAACTTTTTGACTCGAGGGCCACAATGGGTTCTTAAACTGGACCGGAGGGCTGGAACAAAAGCATGGATGGAGTGTTTGTGTGAACTAATATAAATTGAAAGTAAACATCATTACATAAAAGGGTATGGTCTTTTTTTTTTTTAGTTTTATTCATTTCAAACGGGCCGGATCCGGCCCTCGAGCTGTAGTTTGCCCACGGCTGGGCTAGAAGGTTGAGAACCACTGTTATAGAGGAGACATTCATATATCACAGCATTTTGTGCCAACCCATTGCTCCTCCTTAGAAGCTGTAACAGTCCTAGCCCTCACCCGCTACTCTAATCAACCCACCCCACAAAAAAAAACTATTCACAATGGCTCCCACATCTTTTATGATTAATTTTAGGTTGCTCATTGTGTAACATGGATGTATAGTGTTCCCTCAAGGAACCGTACCTACAAATGGGTGCAGGATTAGTAAACTCACCATGAGCCAGCCACTAATCTCAGATTTTATGAACATTATTTTGTTTAGTCTTTACAAGACACTACAAAGTAATCATGATTATTATCATTCTTACTTAACAATTGGAGAAATTAAGACTTAAGAGAGGTAATAAACAGTGTCTCTTGGATTCGAATCCACCCGTATGACTCAAGAGCTGCTTAATTACTACACTGTACCACCGCCCTGGGCTAGGATTTAGAGTCTCTGGGTTCTGATATTTCCCCGCTCTGTGTCATTCAGAAAGTCACGGACCATCTCTAAGCTTCTGTTCCTCATTTGTGAAGAGGAGAATTTCTGCTTCACAAGGTCATTTTGAGGATCAAGTCAAGGAATGAAAGTGAAAGCTATATATAATCCTTGGAATGTTGTAGAAGCACCCAGGATTACTTTTATTATTGTCCTGATCTTTTATGGCCCATTACTTTTATTGCCTGTTCTTTTCTGAAGGTCCATCACATTTTAGCATGATTCTCTCTTGCTCCCCAGGACTTGTTATGCACTAACAATAATAGTAGAAATTCTAGTATTTAATATTTACTGAGAGCTTACTATGCACGATCTGCGTTTAAAACTCAACATCATTATATCACGTTATAGAACTATTTTTGCCCTGATTTTAAAATGAGACTGAGACTCTGAGAGGGTAAATAGGTAAGTAGCCCAAGATCAGCCAGCTGTGAAGCGGTATGGCTGTTTTGAACCCACCTTCGTCTGATTACAAAGATGAGCATCAACTTCTACCTGCTACCTCTCAAACGTCAGCAAAGGTAAGAATCACATACAAGGTTGGTTTGAAAGCACCTGTGCTCCAGCCTCTGTGATGGACTCACCAGATTTGGGAGAGAGGTGTTGAAATCTAATTATTGCTTAATTAATAGACTCTACATTTTAGTGCAGTTTCAAGTTTACAGAAAAATTAATTAGAAAATAGAGTTCCCATATACACCCTCTTCACTTCTCCTCTCCCCCTACCAAATTTTCCTACTATTAACAAACTTAACCTTAGACTTTGCAGTCCCCAGAACTGTAAGACCATAAATTTCCCTTGTCCAAGCCACACAATCTGTATTGTTTTGTTATGGCAGCCCAGGCAGACTAATACACACTCAGGAGCAGGCATTGAGAGAGCACCACCCTATGGGAAAGGTGACCCAAAAGTGATCTGCAGCCCAACAGCACCTGCAGCATCTGGGAGCTTGTCAGAGATTCGGAATCTGGGAGCTTGCTCCAGACCTCCTGAATCAGTATCCTCATTTTAACAACATCCTCAAGTGGCTCCAGGTGAGAGAAGTTAGCTTGAAATGTAGGCAGACAGAGATCCAGTAGAAAACAAAGGCAGACGGAACATAGGCAGGGGCAGACAGGGCAGTTTGAGCAAGCCTAACCACAGAAACCAACCATGCTGAAATAACAGAATGGTTTCGGACACAGAGTGGGAGGCATGTGAAACCAAGGGAGGGCCTGCAGCAACAAGGTGTAATGATGCCTAGGAACAGGCAAAGTTCGGGTAGGTGCTGGGTAAGAACAATGAGGGAATCAATCAGGTGTTGACACAGGTTGTATAGAGCAGGCTTGTAGCGCATATATACCCCTAGACTGACTAGCTTCACTGGAAACGCATTATTGGATCCTCCCCATTGGGGAGTCTGATTCTGCTTGTAATATTCCATACTTTTGCTTAAATCTTCTGGACCATGGAACTCATTCTTGGGGGGGGAGGGGGGTGGGCAACGAGGGGGAGGGACCTCGTTCCAGTTATCACAGGTATACAGATCACCATGTGAAAAGGCAGTCAGAGCTTACTGGGTATGAGGAGAGGCCGGTGTTATAATCACAGCCAATTCACTACATTCCCCCCCAGGGAGATGCACCTGTTTCGCCTTTTGCACCAGTCCCTCCTCACATGGCTAGAATTGTTTATTGCCTCATTAGATTTCAAGCAGCCAATATCCACAACCTGGGTCATCTGACTCCAGCTGAAAATTGCTTTGTGCTACTTGATCTCTCGTGATTATTATAATAAACAGGGGAAATAATCTATGTTGAGATCCTGACATTAAAGGGAATCTTTATATGCCATAATAAGACCAAAATATAAATGTAGTAACCATTTTAGGGCAGGAAGGTTAATTCCGACATTCTTGTAGGATTTCTATATTCAGTAGCTGATTTGGTCTGTGCAACTCGGGGAGGTAGACAGGTCAGATTCTATTAATCCCACTTTGCAGATGAAGAAACTAAAGCACATGGAGAGCAAACGAGGTACTCGAATTTTCCCCAGGAACATAGGATGCAGCCGGGACCCAAGCCTTCATCATCTGACGTCCTTCAGCACTCGATGCTGTATGCCTTGCCAAGTTTATATAAACTGGAGTATTTCCAACTGAACTGCGATTCTCTGGGCACCAAAGTGCAGATTTGCCTCGCAACCTCATCTTGCAGGATAAATAGATGTTATAAATGTAAAATTTTTATATCTCTTAGCTGCATTTCCAGACTTGGGAACTTCAGGAAATCTGCTGGCTGCATTCTCTATAGGTCAGAAGACGTGATTAGGGGATTTTCTCTGGAGCAGAGATTTACTTAAACCAGAGAGCTCTGCAACTACTTAAAGTTAATGTCCTTAACGAAGTTTATGCTGAAGAGGAACCTAAATTCCAGCTCTAGGTTCTATATTTGAACTGAATGTTCTAATGGGGGGATAGGTTCATTAAATTCCAAACCACGTCATACCTTTTATCCTTCTGTTTTCTTTAATTGCTCTTTGTACTGCATTTAGACTAAAAATTGGTCCTTGTGGAGTAAGGATCTGTTAGCTTACCTCTGAGCACTTTGAAACTGTCCAAAAATGATTTCCATGTAACTGAATGAACTTGTTTCTAGAGTGTTCTTCATAATCAAAAGGTGGACATAGCTGAAAACAGAATTTCATTCTAAATTACTAGTTTTAATCAAATATCTGATTCAAACAGATCGAGTACTTAAAAAACAAAGGCTATAATGCATTGCTTTGCTTATGTGTGTGGGGCTCAAAGCACTGTGCTATATTGCTGATAAGGAAGTTACTGCATTTAAAAATTTTTAATAAATTAACATTTGGGGGAATTTGTTTAATTTGTTTTTTAAGGTATTAATAAAATTAAAGGTCTTTATATAAATAAGAAATATTGTAGGGAAAACAAGAATCTATATTTTCAGTTAAGGTTAAAAATAATTGCCCCAGTTCTGAGCCTGGATAATTCAAAACTGGGTTTGACAATCTGTCAGGATTGAGGAATAAAGCTTGCACATATACTCGTGTCAACATAGATGAAGTATCTCATGCTCAGGTTCAGGTAAGCTACTGAACAACCTGTCGACACATGGCAAAAAGGATGACTGAAATCTTCAAAGTTTCTATGCCATTAGATTTTCAGGAGCCCAGAATTCTTTAGATGGGTGACGTTAACGAATGGTCATTTATATTTTACTAGAGGCCTGGTGCATGAATTCGTGCATGGGTGGGGTCTGGCTGGCCCGCCCTGATTGGGCCAATTGGGCCAGGCCAAATGGGGGGAGGGGACAAAGGAGGTTGGCTGGCTGGCCCCACCCCCAATTGGGGTGGGGGTCTGATTGGGGCAGGGCTGGCCCGGGGGAGGGGCCGAGGGTGGTTGGCTGGCCCCTGGTTGAACTTCCAGTCAAACTCCTGGTCAAGGGGACAATTTGCATATTAGCCTTTTATTATATAGGACAGTGGTTCTCAGCCTTAATGCCATGACCCTTTAATACAGTTCCTCATGTTGTGGTGACCCCCAACCATAAAATTATTTTCGTTGCTACTTCATAACTGTAATTTTGCTACTGTTATGCATCGTAATGTAAATATCTGATATGCAGGATGTATTTAGGTGACCCCTGTGAAAGGGTCATTTGACCCTCAAAGGGGTCACAACCCACAGGTTGAGAACCGCTGATATAGGATTTCCTTTAATGATTTTGTCAAGTACCTGACTTTTACCCACAGTGACTAGGACAGCTATCAAAATGCTCTCTTGCACTCATTCACATGCAACCAAAGTTTTGTAAAACAAAATGCATGAATTATTTGAAAGATCTGTTTTTTCCTCCTCTTAGCAAAAGCAATATTTGGATGAGTAAAACAGCATGACTGCATAACAGCAATAAGATTATGTTTGGAAAATGTTGGTAGCAGATTAACTTTGATATTATCATCTCAAAAAATGTAGTAGATAAATGTGTAGTATAATAAAAATTATTTAACAAGTATAAGACTCAGAATAATCCTGTGAGTTAATACTGTTAGTATACCCATTTCACAGATGAGGACATTAAGGCACCCAGTTACAAGTCATTAGAGCCAGCATTCAAACCTGGGCACTGTGGCTCCAGAGCTCCTACTGCTAATGGTGAAGTTACACTGCTCCTTTATGCAGAATGAGGAAAGATTCCAGTGCATCTTCCTGAGCAATATAAGTACTGTTAATCCTGGCTTAACATGATGAACAAGGTGCAAAAATCCAGTCTTGAAGATTGTAGGTTAGTAATAAATGCAGGATTATGCCATTGTGAGGTAGAGGGGGGAAATATGTCTTAGTATTATGCACAATCTCAAGAAAAAAGCTCATTACAAAGATATAGTGGAAATTATTATCAATCAATCATCCATTAAACAGAAACATTCTCCCCCCAAAATCATAAGGCACAGGGTAGAAGAGGGAGCATTTTCTAATTCTATCTCATCCCACCTGCCACTCCTCCTGTAAAAGATACAAGCATGTTAGTCTGCCCCATTGAAGATCTGGGACTAGGCACAGGATGGAGCCCATTATCAGATGCATTTTATCCATTCTGGCCATCCCTGTGCCATGGAAACCAAGAAAAGAGAATTTTCCAAGAAGACAGTGCCTACAGTAACAGGCTGTCAAGTACACAGAGGCCTGAAATAACTTCTCCATCATATTTAGGAGCAAGGAGATCATTAGTGACCTTCTTACAAGGATTAACAAGCAACTCCTTTATATATTTAAGATTTTATTTTGTAGACTCAAGGTATGCATAATTGGTATTTTTAGATAATAAGAGCTACCATTTTTGAGTACCTATCCTATGCCAAGTTCTGTAATTGGCACTTGTTATTGTCTAACTACTACTCACAAGGTAGCAAATTTCCTTTCCATGTGACAAGTGAGGATACCCAGATTCAGAGCTGTGAGCTGAGATCATGGGCAAAGCCAACAGGAATAGTCTGAACTCCCCAAGGTCACAGACCCTGCTTTATTGTCACTCCACTGTACAGTTCCTGTTGCGTTCCCATGACAAAAGGCAGTCGGAACACTATAAATCATATCAGCTGATTCAGGGATCTCCTTTTAATCACTTGTTCCAATTTTGTCTGCCTTCACAATTTTGACTGACATTTCTATTTGAACTCCGTAGCAATTCAAGTATCCTCTGGCTTCGCTTGTGGAGATGTTTTAATAACTGGAGATAGAATCATAGATAGAGAGCAGGCAGGCAGCTGTGGTGGAGGGGGGTTGTGTGGGATTGAGGGATTAAGCAAAAAAGAAAAAAAGAGAGAACTTATGCACAACCTTGTGGTGATTGTGGGGGGAGGTGGAATAGGACATAGAGGTGATAAATAGTGATGGAAAATTAAAATAAATAATAAAATAAATAAAGAAGAAAACATGAATAAAAGGGCCAGAAACTGAACACAGGATGAAAAGAAAGAAAGAGTATTAATGTCTAATTTTTTTAAAGGTGGGGCTAGATGGAGGGTGGGCAGATGATAATCCAGAAGCACTAGCTAAGAGAATAACTGAAAACGAGTCCAATAAGAAAAACTAAAAAAACTGGACATTGTTAATATAATACATCAAGGGAAGAATAACCAAATGTGAGAGAGAAGGTGCTGGGCTAGAAAATGAACCTGCACGGACAGGTAGCATTGAATCTGGGGAAACAGGGAGACCTGCTCTGACTCCACAGTCACAATCGTTGAGTTTTTACATTGGCTGGTTATAGCTGCATAACTTAGAGTCTCACTTTTGTTAACCATTAGTTTCCTCATCTGTAACAAGTGAGTAGCTGTTCTTCTCCGCAGTAAAATAAGGTTAAATGTGATCGTGTGTGAAAATGACCTTAGTCATTTGCATGTTTTTACATATTAGACCTTAGAACAATTTGGGATGTTCCATGTGTCCATTGAATGAAAGGCCCAGGAGGTCTTATGGTAAGGGCACCAGAAGAATACTATTGGTGAAACAATTGGTGATGCTAGGCGAGCCTGAGAACATTATTTTCTTAATAGAAATTTAGCTAATGGCACATTATCATGGGTCGATAACTAAGCAGATGGCAAGTGTAAAATGTAATCATTGTTTTTGGTATCCAACCTGAATGCAGTGGTTTCAGATGGTTAGAAATGGGTGCAAACCATGCTTGCAATTAGGGGTCATTTTCTGATCATGAGAAGCAGTGCACAAAATTATCCAGAGCCAAACATCCTGGTGTGAGCATTCCAACAGCAAATGGTGCCTTATGAGTGCAAAGTTCCTGATGGCACAGTGTCAGCTTACACAGCCCACCTGCCTCCTGATTCCACTTCTTCGCTTTCAAAGCACTCTGTTTTTTTCTTACCCAGGACTTACCACAAATTATAAATAAGTATTTATTGTGTATTTAAGTGTTTAATGACCATCTCTCAAGACATACATATGTGCACACACACACACACACACACACACACAACTGTAGTTTCCCTGAAGACTGGAATCACCTTTGGTTTTGTGGACAAATGGGGGGAAATGGGCACTCAATACAAGATATGTTGAATAAAAGGATGAATTACTGTTTGTTGTTTCTGGATGATCCTTTCTGCTACACCTCAAAGCACAATGGACAGAGACAAGAACACCTCACTGTTCCCACACAGTGAATATACCTCACTTTGTAAGTCTCACCTGGAGCATCACTGAGGCTGAGGTGCGTACTACCTGTGTGTGTGGCGGGTGGGTCTGCATACTAACACAAGATAGGTGTAAGGAAGGGAGGTATTGTGGGTGCTAACCTTCCGAAGCTATACAGGAAAGAGAGAGCAGCATTAAGAGTAGTGTCCAAACACCAGTGCCCCCATTGAAGCATGTACAGGTCAACCTCTAAGTGCCAGTGACTCTCCCCAACACTCCACTGAGCTTCAAAATCCCCTTTGGTGTGACTGTTGTTTTGTGAACGGTGCAGACTGTCCTCTCTGAGCAACCCTTGGGGGCCCCTCTCTCTCCTGAGGTGGTACCTAGTTGGTTTCGACACAGACAGTAAAAGTCCCATTCACAAGCCCAGATGGATGAAGGATGGGAATCCTGGTTGATGTTCAGAAGTTGAATTTGGCCTTGAACTCATAAGCAGTGCCCCCAACACATGCCTCTCAGTTCACCTGACATATGCTGGTATGCGGTGCTTCTTTCAGACCACTTTCCACAGCCCTGGAAACTCCAACACTCCCTCTATACTATTTTGTCCAGGTCCTGACCCAAGATATACCTTACGTCACTGTCCTTATCATCTTCTCATCTCTAACAATGAAACTTGATAGAGAGGGAACTTCTGAGCATAGCAGGCTCAAATTATCAGCAGCAGGAGAAGAAATGGTTTTCTATCTCTGAAACACAATTATGTTCTCAGCATACTCTGCTGAGAATTTTCTGAAATTGGATGATAATGAAAATGTTTGCATGATCAACAGGGAAGGTCAGGGTCCCCATTTTCATCCCAATGGGCCAAGTGACTCCAAGATGCACAGAAGAATAAGCTAGCTGCACATTCTAACATGTTCTCACATTTCCATCTATCCCTCAGACCAGGGAATAATCATTGGGACTATCACCCAAATGTATGAAAAGGTCAGATTACCCTTAGAACTGAACACAGCTCTATATTTCTTGTGGGGAAAGACTTGTCTCGGGAATACTTGGAAAAGAGAAGAAGTGAACAATGAACACCCAAGCTATGATTTACCAAATCTTATGCTTTTCCTGGCATTGTGTATCATTCACTCCAAAGACTCTTACTGACTCAAGGCCCAGCTCCCTGTGTCCCGTTAGACATAATCATGTGGATATTCCAACACCTTCTGCAGGGACCAGAGCTGCAGCTCTGTTTCCTGAGGCACAAACATGCCACATTCTAGCTTTGCTTTCTTCTTATCCAGGTCTGCACTTATTGTAGATAAGTTCAAATGAGTTGCGACAACTACTTTCACAGCCGAGGAAGATATCATCCCAAAACCCAGAGTTCTAGGTCTGGATGATAACATTTTTATAGGTCAGAATCTAGTGGGAACTTCAAGATAGCAACCTGAAGCCTTTGTAATGTTGTAGTCCAAGGAATTTTGCCCTGGCCAAGTGGCTCAGTTTGTTGGAGCATTGTGCCATACACCAAAAGGTTTCCAGTTCAGTCTTAGATTGGGTGCATACAAGAGGCAACCGACTGATGTTTCTCTCTCTCTCCCCCTTCCTTGCTCTCTAAAATCAATAAATATCCATGGGTGAGAATTAAAAAAAAAACAATCTCATTGTTTCATACACACATAAAGACTGTATATAGTCATTAACATATATTTGCTCTGATATATCTAACACAAATGCTTTTAATTATACTCAAAATACGTTTTTTCACCATGGAAGAATTTGTAATTAAGGAATTATAAGAAGAAGAAATTTTACAGTTCACTGAATAAAACTGTCCAAGAAAAGCAACTAGAAACTAGGTTAGACATTAGCCCTGAAGGGTTGTGTCTCATCTTATGTCACCTGGTATCCATTTAACAAGAGTGTTCTTTGGTTGGGTGATGAAAACACAAGTGAAGACTCTACAGAAATGATATCCTCAATTTCCCCACATCTGGTGATCATTTACCAACCAGTAGCATGAACAGAGTTTCTATTTAAATCATTGCCTCAAACAAAAGTTAGCCAACAGAGGCAGACAAAAGTGTTCCCTCCTGCCACATGATGGCTGGAATAAAAATAGTGCAACCAAATTGGAATGTCAAAGATTAACTTCACACCCTGGCATTTCTATCTGAGTAATCTTAGCTAAATGCTCCCTCTTTATGTCAAGGAACACAATCTCTAGGCATTTTGGTTAGCAGTCTTTCCACCCACCATCCAGATTCTCTATTTCTGATAAATGTTTAGGTGTTGGAGTGGATCACATGGCTTTCTCCAGAAATCATCCTCAGCCAAATATAGTTATTTAAATCATTTACCAACAGCAGACACTGCAGAAAACCTTCAGAGTGTGTTAAGTCTGCATGACCAGTTCTTCCAACTCTGCACCTTCCCCACTCTATACACATGATCAGGGATGGGAGGCTGAGCGCCCCAGTGGCCAAGCATGTGTAGAAAAGCCATCCCCACATTCCCCCAACTGTGATACAATCAAGCTCATGACATCTAGCCTGTGTAGGAAGGGTAAGAAGTCAGAAGTTGCATTTTTTAAATTTTTTTCTTTATTGATTAAGGTATTATATGTGTCCTTATCTCCCCATTGCCCCCACCCCAGTCGTGCCCTCACCCCCCCCCCCCCCCTCGGTGTCTGTGTCCATTGGTTAGGCTTATATGCATGCATACAAGTCCTTTGGTTGATTTTTCCCCACACCCCTACCCTCCTCTACCTTCCCTCTGAGGTTTGATGGTCTGATAGATGCTTCTCTGTCTCTGGATCGGTTTTTGTTCATCAGTTTATGTTGTTCATTATATTCCATAAATGAGTGAGATCATGTGATATTTATCTTTCTCTGACTATCTTATTTCGCTTAGTATAATGCTCTCCAGTTCCATTCATGGTGCTGAGAATGGTAAGAATTCCTTCTTTTTTACCACAGCGTAGTATTCCATTGTGTAGATGTACCACAGTTTTTTTAAAAATATATTTTATTGATTTTTTACAGAGAGGAAGGGAGAGAGATAGAGAGTTAGAAACATGGATGAGAGAGAAACATCGATCAGCTGCCTCCTGCACATCTCCCACTGGGGATGTGCCTGCAACCCAGGTACATGCCCTTGACCAGAATTGAACCCGGACCCCTCGGTCCACAGGCCGACGCTCTATCCACTGAGCCAAACCGGTTTCGGCTGTACCACAGTTTTTTAACCCACTCATCTGCTTAGCATCTTGAGGTCTTCAGTAGATTTGAGATATTCAGAAGCCACACGGAGTTTCTCACTGATCTTCTAAAGTTGTTGGTGGATGGTGACATGTGGGGATCTTTCCTACTGAGGAGCCTACAGAGGCATGAGAAACAGAACAGAAGAAACAGCCTCGCCCAGAGAGTAGATTATGACACAGTTTGCCCCTCCCACTACCCCGTGGCACCCTGCATAAATTAAGTCCTCAATAACTAGTTTATAAAAACCAAGGTTTTTCAAGATTTTTCTTCATCACTTTGCTCTTCATGTGACAATGGAATCAATGTCTTATTATTTTGCAGGGTATTAGGGACCATCAAGTTCAATCAATTCCTTTTCAAAGTATCAGAATTCCAGAAACTTTGAGCAACTTGACCACAATTGCCCAGTTAGTTTCGACTGTAGCCTGTCGGAACGTGACCCTCTTTGCTGCCCCTAGCCCCTGACTTATTCCAGCTCACTGGCCTTTCCCACCTCAGGACCTTCCACACAATATTCCCTCTGACAGGAATGCTATGCTCTCTATACCTCAAATTATATGACAAATAACACATTCTCAGAAAGATCGTGACTTCCCAGGCTCCATCTCCATTCCCGCCCCCCCCACCCCCTCTCTTACACACACACACACACACCTGGAATTTATTGGAAGACTAGAATTATTTCTGTTTTTGTTTTTGTTTTTGTTTTCACCATTAGCTATCCAGCTTCAGACTCAATGCCTAGCACAAAATACCTACTCCGTAACATTTTGCTGAATAAAAGGATGAATGCTTACATTTGTTTCAGAGGTCACCCATTTCTTTTACATCAAAATGACCACCTGTCTGTCTTCAATAAAAAGATAACTGAGGGTGCAGTCAGCCCATCAGCTGATTTTTCTGGATCAATTTGGCTTTACCATATGCAGCAGATAGATTCACCTGAAGAGTTCATTTCCAAGTACAACTGATCATCAAAGGAGGAAGTTAGAGAGAGAATCAAAATGCCATTGCATTGCATCTGTCACCTTAGGAAGACACTTTCTCCAAGGAGGATAAGCAAGGAAGCAGAAGTATTGAATTAGTGCAAATGAACATTAGAATACACACTCCAGAAAACAGCAGGAAACAGAACTTAGAAGTAGAAAAGATGGCAAGTTTATAGTTCAGATCGCATCTCAAAAAGAAATAATGATCCAGTTCGGTAGATTAAATGAGGCAACTTAAGTTTGTCCACTCTCAATCCCTTCTCCTCATTTGTGGATTGTCATTTTATTCATTCACCTTGAAAGTCCTTCAAGGATTCCCTAGCGCCTTCAGGATAAAGCCTGCCTTCCTCTGAAGGATGGATATGGCTTTCTGCAATCTGTTCCCCGCCCTTCCCTTTATAGTCACATCCTAACACCCACTCACCCGCCTCTACACTGTAAATACACAGAAATACTTTGGTTCCCAGCAGCCACAGTCTCTCTGAATTGGGAGGATGAGTCCCTACCTTGACCACTTGTTCAGTCTAGTTCTGTATTTGTTTTCTACTGCAACTGTAACAAAGAACCACAAACCAGTGGCTTAAACGAACACACATGTGTTATCTTGCAGTTTGAGGTGGTGGGGGTCAGAAGTCTGAAATGGGTTTCACTGAGTAAAAATCAATGTGTAGACAAGGCTGAATTCCTTGGGAATAATCCCTTCTCTTGTCTTCTCTGGCTTTTAGTGGCACCCACATCCTTGGCTTGAGGCCTCCTTCCATTCAAAGTCAACAATGGCCAGTTGAGTGTTTCTCACCCTGCATCACTTTGACACTGACTCTCCGTGTCCGTGTCCTTCCTGCACCTCTGAGGATCCCTGTGATTACATCAGGCCAAACCAGATAATCCAGGAAGTCTCCCTATTCAATGCCAGCTGATTAACAGCTTTTATTCTGTCTTCAGCCTTAATTCTCCTTTTCTATATAAAGTAACATATTTACAAGCTATAGGGATTAAGACATGGATATCTTTGGGTGGCCATTATTCCGCCTACCACAAATTCCAAGTTCATCTGACCATTCTTTCCCATTTGGTGCCTTTGCCCCTGTGAGTGACAGAGTTGGAGGCTCCTCATCTTATCTTTAGCTCCAGTAATTCAGATATAATCAGGCCTATAATTTTGTATTAAAATCACTGACTTATATGTATATATTCTTCAGAAGACTGTTTCAGAATTTTATACTAACTAAAAATGGATCTTGTAAATAAGCCAGGTACTGTGCTATATATATTGTACCATTTGATTTTATATCAGTACTATGAGATAGGAATTATATCAATGAAATAGATAGAAAAACTAAGTATTGCCGTGGTTAAGTTTATGCACCTCTAGCAAGTCAGAGCTGAGACTTGAACTCATGTCTGTCTGGTTCCCATACTAACCTACATTGTCTCAACTTGAGGTCCCTTTTCATTCACACTGAAGGCCCAACATACCATAGATTTTTATTAAAGATCTGTTGAATTTTGACTTTATTAAATAATTTTCCACCCTAACCGGTTTGGCTCAGTGGATAGAGTGTTGGCCTGTGGACTGAAGGGTCTCAGGTTCGATTCTGGTCAAGGTCATGTACCTTGGCTGCGGGTGCATCCCAGTGGGGGGTGTGCAGGAGGCGGCTGATTGATGTTTCTCTCTCATCGATGTTTCTAGCTCTCTGTCCCTCTCCCTTCCTCTCTGTAAAAAATAAATAAAATATATTTTAAAAAGTAATTTTCCCCATTAATATTTCACTCTCCATCTTGATGAGAAGATTAACCTACTAATTACATCTTATTTCTTTATTCTGCTTCTCATCTCAAAGACAGACAATTTTTGTCAAATTGAATATTTATTCTTAATTGACAGAATAACTACACATTGCTTTAATTCTTTAACTGGCACAGATGATTATTATCCAATGACAATGAAAGGTACTTAATAATTAAACTGTACCTTTGCTTAAAATAGCAGCCCAAGCTTACTACCTACCCTTCTGAAGAAAACATTTAAATTAGTAGCTCCCAATTTCAAGAATTCAACAGGTCTAGAGTGGGGCTTGAGCATCTCTATATGTTTTTTTTATTTTTATTTTTATTTTTTTTAATTTTTCGCTTAAAGTATTAAAAAGGGTATTACATAAGTGTCCTTTTTCCCCCCCCGCCCTTGACAAACCCCTACCCTCCCTTACCCCCCAGTGTCTTATGTCCATTAGTTATGCTTATATGCATGCATACAAGTCCTTCGGTTGATCTCTTACTCCCCCCCCTCCTGCCCCCCAACTCTCTCTGGCCTTCCCACTGCAGTTTGACAATCAGTTTGAGGCAGCTCTGCCTCTGTATCTATTATTGTTCAAAAGTTTGTAATGGTCTTTATTATCCATGAATGAGTGAGATCATGTGGTATTTTTCCTTCATTGACTGGCTTGTTTCACTTAGCATAATGCTCTCCAGTTCCATCCATGATGTTGCAAATGGTAGGAGTTCCTTCTTTTTAACAGCAGCATAGTATTCCATCGTGTAGATGTACCACAGTTTTCTAATCCATTCATCTACTGATGGGCACTTAGGCTGTTTCCAGATCTTAGCTATGGTGAATTGTGCTGCTATGAACATCTGGTTACATATATCCTTTCTGATAGGTGTTTCTGGTTTCTTGGGATATATTCCTAGTAGTGGGATCACAGGGTCAAATGGGAGTTCCATTTCCAATTTTTTGAGGAACCTCCATACTGCCTTCCATAGTGGCTGCACCAGTCTGCATTCCCACCAGCAGTGCACAAGTGTTCCTTTTTCTCCACATCCTCTCCAGCACTTGTCGTTTGTTGATTTGTTGATGATGGCCATTCTGACAGGTGTGAGATGGTACCTCATTGTTGTTTTGATTTGCATCTCTCGGATGATTAGTGACTTTGAGCATGTTTTCATATGCCTCTTGGCTTTCTGAATGTCCTCTTTTGAAAGGTGTCTATTTAGATCCTTTGCCCATTTTTTGATTGGATTGTTTATCTTCTTTTTGTTAAGTTGTATGAGTTCCCTATAAATTTTGGAGATTAAGCCCTTATCAGATATGACGTTGGCAAATATGTTTTCCCAAGAGGTGGGTTTTCTTCTTGTTTTGTTGATGGTTTCTTTTGCTGTGCAGAAGCTTTTTATTTTGATGTAGTCCCATTTGTTCAGTTTCTCTTTAGTTTCAACTGCCCTAGGAGCTGTATCAGTGAAGAAATTGTTTTGGCATAAGTCTGAGATTTTGTTGCCTTTGTATTCTTCTAGAATTTTTATGGTTTCCTGTCGTACATTTAAGTCCTTTATCCATTTTGAGTTTATTCTTGTGTATGGTGTAAGTTGGTGGTCTAGTTTCATTTTCTTGCATATATCTGTCCAATTTTCCCAACACCATTTATTGAAGAGACTATCTTGGCTCCATTGTATGTTCATGCCTCCTTTGTCAAAAATTAATTGAGCATATTGGTTCGGGCTAATTTCTGGACTCTCTATTCTATTCCACTGGTCTATATGTCTGTTCTTGTGCCAGTACCAGGCAGTTTTGAGAACAGTGGCTTTGTAATACAGTTTGATATCTGGCATTGAGATCCCACCTACTTTGTTCTTTCTCAGGATCGCTGCAGCTATTCGGGGTCTTTTTTTATTCCAGATGAATTTTTGGAGAGTTCGTTCTAGATCTTTGAAGAAGGCCATTGGTATTTTAATGGGAAGTGCGTTGAATTTATAGATTGCTTTGGGTAGTATGGACATTTTAATGATGTTGATTCTACCAATCCAAGAACATGGTATGTTCTTCCATCTGTTTGTGTATTCCTCTATCTCTTTTTTCAACGTCCTGTAGTTTTCTGAGTAGAGGTCTTTAACCTCTTTAGTTAAGTTTATTCCTAGGTATCTTAATTTTTTTGGTGCGATGGTAAATGGGATTGTTTTTCTAATCTCTCTTTCTGAAAGTTCACTATTGGTGTATAGAAATGCCTCAGATTTCTTGGGGTTAATTTTGTATCCTGCTACATTGCCAAATTCATGTATTAAGTCTAGTAGCTTTTTGATGGAGTCTCTAGGGTTTTGTATGTATAATATCATGTCATCTGCAAATAAGGACAGTTTTACTTCCTCTTTTCCAATTTGGATGCCTTTTATTTCTTCTTCTTGCCTAATTGCAATGGCTAATACTTCCAGTACTATGTTGAACAGGAGTGGTGAGAGTGGGCATCCCTGTCTTGTTCCTGTTCTTAGGGGAAATGGTGTTAGTTTTTGACCATTGAGTATGATGTTGGCTGTGGGCTTGTCATATATGGCTTTTATTATGTTGAGGTGTGATCCTTCTATTCCCACCTTTCTGAGAGTTTTTATCAAAAATGGGTGTTGGATTTTGTCGAATGCTTTTTCTGCATCAATTGATATGACCATGTGGTTTTTTTCTTTCAATTTGTTTATGTGATGTATCACATTTATTGATTTACGGATGTTGTACCATCCTTGCATCTCTGGGATAAATCCTACTTGGTCATGGTGTATGATCCTTCTGATGTACTGCTGGATCCGATTTGCTAAGATTTTGTTGAGGATTTTGGCATCTATGTTCATGAGGGATATTGGCCTGTAATTCTCTTTCATTGTGATGTCTTTACCTGGTTTTGGTATTAGGGTGATGCTGGCTTCATAGAATGAGCTTGGAAGTGTTCCTTCCTCTTGAATTTTTTGTAGTAGTCTGAGGAGGGTAGGTTTTAGTTCTTCCTTGAATGTTTGGTAGAACTCCCCTGTGAAGCCGTCTGGCCCTGGGCTTTTGTTTGCTGGAAGCTTTCTGATGACTGCTTCAATTTCTTCCATAGTTATTGGCCTATTGAGGTTTTTAGATTCTTCCTGATTGAGTTTTGGAATGTTGTATTTTTCTAGGAATTTGTCCATTTCCTCCAGGTTGTCTAGTTTGTTGGAGTAGAGTTGCCCGTAGTATTGTTTAACAATCATTTGTATTTCTGTGGGGTCTGTTGTTATTTCGCCTCTATCATTTCTGATTTGGTTTATTTGGGACCTTTCTCTTTGCTTCTTGGTGAGCCTGGCGAGGGGTTTGTCAATCTTGTTTATCCTTTCAAAGAACCAGCTCTTGGTTTCATTGATTTTCTGTATTGTTTTTTTGGTCTCTATGTCATTGATTTCTGCTCTAATCTTTATTATCTCCTTCCTTCTGCTCACTCTGGGGTTTTCTTGTTGCTCTCTTTCTAATTCTTTGAGTTGTAGAGTTAGATGATTAACTACCATTTTTTCTTGTTTTTTGAGATAGGCCTGTAGAGCTATAAACTTCCCTCTCAGGACTGCTTTCATTGTGTCCCAGAGGTTTTGGATTGTTGTGTTTTCATTGTCATTAGTGTCCAGGATGTTTTTAATTTCTTCTTTGATGTCATCGGTAACCCAATCAATATTTAATAACATGCTATTCAGCTTCCAAGTGTTTGAGTATTTTGGGTTGTTTTTATTGTAGTTTATTTCTAACATTATGCCATCATGGTCTGAGAAGATGCTTTTTATGATCTCAATCTTCTTGAATTTGTGGAGACTTTGCTTGTGACCCAATATGTGGTCTATTTTTGAATATGTCCCATGATCACCTGAGAGGAATGTATATTCCGCAGCTGTGGGGTGTAGTGTTCTGAAGATGTCAATTAAGTCCATCTGATCTAGTGAGTCATTTAGGATTGCTGTTTCTTTGCTGATTGTTTGTCTAGCGGATTTATCCAGTGATGTCAGTGGTGTATTAAAGTCCCCTACTATGATTGTGTTATTGTCGATATCTCCCCTGATATCTTCCAGAAGTTTTCTTATGTATGTGGGTGCTCCTGCATTGGGTGCATATATGTTTACCAGGGTTATATCTTCTTGTTGTATTGATCCCTTTAGTATTATGAAGTGGCCTTCCTTATCTCTGGTTATGGCCTTCACTTTGAGATGTATTTTGTCAGATATAAGTATTGCTACCCCAGTTTTCTTTTCCTTTCCTTTCCATTTGCGTGAAAGATATTTTTCCATCCCTTCACTTTCAGTCTGTGTGAGTCCTTTCCAATGAGGTGGGTCTCTTGTAGACAGCAGATGTATGGGTCATGTTTTTTTATCCATTCAGCCACTCGATGTCTTTTATTTGGAGCATTTAGTCCATTTACATTTAAAGTTATTATTGAAAGGTACTTGTTTGTAGCCATTTCTTTTTTGTGTGTGTGTGTGTGCCTGTTTTCTTTCTGAGCTTGATATTTCTTCTTTTACACCAGTCCCTTTAGCATTTCTTGCATGGCTGGCTTGGTGGTGATAAACTCCCTTAGCCCTTTTTTGTCTGTGAAGCTTCTTATTTCCCCTTCAATTTTGAATGATAGCCTTGCTGGATAGAGTATTCTTGGATTCAGTCCTTTGCTTTGCATCACTTTGTAGATTTCCGTCCATTCTTTTCTGGCCTGATGTGTTTCTGTTGAGAAATCATTTGATAATCTAATGGGAGCTCCCTTGTATGTTACTTTCCGCCTCTCTCTTGCAGCCTGTAAGATTCTCTCTTTATCCTGAACATTTGCCATGGTAATTATGATGTGTCTTGGTGTGGGTCTTTTCGGGTTCACCTTGTTTGGCACTCTCTGGGCTTGTGTGACTTTTTTCTTCCCCACCTCAGGGAAGTTTTCTGATATTATTTCTTCGAATAGGTTTTCTAATCCATGTTCATCTTTCTGTTGTTCTGGCACCCCTATTATTCGTATGTTGCTTCGTTTCATGTTGTCCCAAAGTTCCCTTAGGCTCTCCTCCTGTCTTTTAATTTTTTTCTCCATTTGCAGTACAGTTTGAGTGTGTTTTGCTTCCTTGTCTTCTAATTCACTGATTCGGTCCTCCGCTTCTCCCAGTCTACTGTTGATACTTTCAATGGTGTTTTTTATTGCAGCTATGTCGCTCTTCATTTCTTCTTGGGACTTACTTAAGTTGTTGATTTTTTCATCTGTTTCTTCTAGCTTCTTGCATACGTAGTTGAGTTTTTCATCTGTTTCTTCTTGCTTCTTGAACATCCGGTGCATGTACTCTAGGAACCTTATTCTGAATTCTTTTTCCGTCATGTTGCATATCTCTGTCTCACTTAGCTGCTTTTCTGGCGAGTCCTCCTTTTCTTTCCTTTGGGGGTTTCTTTGTCTACCCATGTTTGATCTCACTGACATTACTAGTTGTTGAATCGTTCAGTGGCTGGACCCTGGGTGGCAGTGGCTGCTCCCTGGGTGGCAGTGGCTCCTCGGTCTGTGGTTGCTCCTTGGGCGGTTGTGGTAGCAGCGGCTCCTCTGTTGATAGCAGGGCCTCTGATGGGTGCTGTTCACAGTTGTGGTGGCTCTTCTGGCTGGTGGAGGGAGGCTTCAGACGCAGCAACTGTTCCCCAGGCAGAGCGTGTGGTGATCAGGAGGCCGCTGTTGCTTGAATCTTTCCGTGGAGGGGTGCAGGTCTCCCCTTGGCTCTTGCAGTCGCGCTGTTTGCGAATTGTTGCCTCCGGGTTAGTAGCCGCCAGGTTAGTAGCCGATCTCTGGATGCCGGTAAACGCTGCCTGAGATGGCGCGGTCTCGCTGCTGCGCTGGCACCCAGAGGGAGGTTTCAGCCTCAGTCTCTAACCATCCGCATTTTTTAGGAGTTTTCTGTCTTTCCTGGCTGCAGACTGTCTCTCAGCTGAACCTCCCCAGCTTGATCGGGCTGATTGTTACCCGTTTCAGCTGCTCGCCCCTATCTGGTCCGGGACGAAGCACCAACACGTCCGTCTAAGCCTCCGCCATTTTCTCCAAACAGAACCTGAAAGATGATTCCAATTGTGCTGCTTTCCAGCTGGGGAAGAGTCTTTGCTTGGAAGGAGGGAGAGTGAGAACGAAAGACTGAGGTGGTGTCCAGTCTGATCATTTTAGGCTGGCATCAGGAAGACTCTGCTATGCAAAGGGAAGGTTCTGGATCGGATATGACATTAAGGCAGGGACCACTGTGCAGAGGAAGTCAACTTTGGAGGTGCAGAGGATAAAGCCTAAAAGGAAGCCAAGAGCAGCAGTGTGTGCAGATGCACTGAGGAGGGAGGAAAGATCGCATCTCTATATGTTAACATCTCTGCAGCAAAATCTGGTAATCAACTGGGTTTGGGGATCAGAGTTTTAAAGAAAGTTGCACAATAGTCTGTAGTTTACATTGCCTTCCTGTGTGATTCCTCATAGAAAAGAAATTGTCTGGTCACTGTGGAAATTCATGAATGCTCAATAATAAATTAACCAAGCGCTATAACTTAATTGATAGCATTAAATGTTGTAGGTAAAAATGGATAGGAAGGACTTAACTGTGGTAAGTAAAATTCTTGCAGTCTTTCCTAAGGATATATCCGGTTTGTTCTAAGGCAGTGATGGCGAACCTTTTGAGCTCAGCGTGTCAGCATTTTGAAAAACCCTAATTTAACTCTGGTGCCAAGTCAGTCACATATAGAAATTTTTTGATATTTGCAACCATAGTAAAACAAAGACTTATATTTTTGATATTTATTTTATATATTTAAATGCCATTTAACAAAGAAAAATCAACCAAAAATATGAGTTCGCATGTCACCTCTGACACGTGTCATAGATTCGCCATCACTGTTCTAAGGCATGATTTTTTATTAATGGAATGCACCATTAAACTTCAACACCCTTCATTTCATAAAAATAACAGAGGATAGCAAATAAATCAATGTTCTTTCTGTTACTAATGTGTGTAGTTTCTTTCTTTTTTCTTTTTTTGGTTCACATGGAACTGTCACCTTTACTAAAAACTGTCTGTACTTGAAAAACAAAACAAATCTATTTACCAACACAGAAGCTGACCCACATGTTTCCTCAGCTGAAAGATAAATGAAGTCTATTATATGTTAAGTGCACTGAGAAGTAGAAAACTTTTTGTTTCTCTCTTTTCTCAGAGTGTTCAGGGTGACATCTAAGACCTACACAGACACTGTAACAAGCATCTATGATGTGTAACACACTCAAATAGGCACTAACCCAAAAAAGCATCATTTACCTTTCTGGTGAGCTG
Organism: Myotis yumanensis; assembly: GCF_028538775.1. NCBI lineage: Eukaryota > Metazoa > Chordata > Mammalia > Chiroptera > Vespertilionidae > Myotis > Myotis yumanensis. The sequence goes on along the minus strand of NW_027223752.1, from coordinate 228,244,052 downwards.
CGCCTGGGATAAATAAATGCTTCTACAATCACAGGGATAGAGGAAAGCAGGCATGGCAAAGCATGTCCTGTTCTTAACTTTTCTTTTCAGAATTTGCATATGCCCCTTCTGCTCAAATCTTATTGGCTAAGGCAAGTCATGTGAGGACAAAGGTAGAGTGGACACAGGCAGAAGAAAGGGCTCCAAGCACAAAGAAGAGTACCTACCAAGTCTCAGGAGCCAGAGATAAAATGTTTTGTTCAAGTTAGCAAGATTTCTTTGGTAAGAGTTTGATGGGGGTGACAATGACAAGACACAACACTAAAGGCAATAACCTGAGGTCACACAAAACTCCTCTAAATCCCATTGTGGGAAACATGATCAGAGTATGCTGGATGTTCAAGGCCACTCTCAGCATGGGAATCCTAATCGGGGTGTTCAAGGCTAATTTGCCACACGCAGGTGCAAAAACAAGAAAGCAGACACTGAGCAGGTGTGCCCTTCTATAACCCAAAAGATTGCTGTCACTATTTTGCTAGAAGCCTCTTTTGTCTAAGTTGGTATAAAGTGTGATACTGACCAGCCAGAATAAGGCTGCTTTTATGTAGGTCTGCTGTATGTACAGAGGCTGCTTGGTATAGTGCCTGTGTTTGCTATTGTATTAGCAAAGGCTGCTTTTATATAAGGGGGTTGCTGTATGTGCAATGGCTACCTCTGCAAGGCTACTTTAAAAAACTTCTTTGTCTAATGGCTCCTTAGAAGCAATAGCTACTTGGGCTGTAATAAAGACTCTCTTATATACCTATAACTTCTAATGTCTTCTCCATCCAATACCTGGCATCCAAGGAGGTCCAGCCCCTGGTAGAGGGACTCAGACCCAACAGTTAGTGTAGTGGAGCAGGATGAAGGAGGGAGTACTCTCACAGTTGCTGCAGTGAGCAGAGTCAAGGAGAAACTTACTCCCCAACACCTATCAAGGACTTTGAATTGTATCTTAAAGACAATGAAGAATCAGATGAAGGTTTAAAGAGGAAAGAGGCATAATCCAATTTGTGTTATAGAGTAATAACTATGGCAATGGAATAGAGACTTGATTTTTGTGCACCTCGATTTACCAGGAGAATATGCAAATGGAGAAATCTAGCAGACAATAGCATACACAGGACTGGTAGGAACCATTGCACTTCAAGAGTTTCGAATGCATAACTTTGGATTAGATGTGGCCCTAAGGCCTTATTTGTTTGCCTGCAAGCTTGTAGGAGAAGTTGAGTTTGAAGGTCTTCTGATGATGCATGCACTCTTCACTTGGCCCTAGGCCCCACCATTGCTGGCTTATACCCTTTTGAGTTTGTAGCTTCTGATGTGGTTAGGGTTGCCTAATAAAATATTTGATGACCAATTAAATTTGGATTTAAAATTAAATAATGAATAATTCTATATGTTTTCAATCTTGATTTGCTAAATATTTCAACACTAGATATAGTTGATAATGGTACACAGCATAGACTCCATATTACCATTAATGAAGAAGGTACAAGTGCAAAAGCAGAGAAACATCAACATTTAAAGAGCATTTATGAGACAGGAAAATGAGAACAGATGTGGGAGAAAATCAGAGAGTGCAAAGTAAGAGAAACCAAGGCCAAAAGTGCCCGGGAGAGGTCAATGACATCACATGCTGCAAGGGTATCAAGCCAGGTGAGAACTGAAATTTTTCCACTGGATTGGTGACAAGAACATCATTGGTGTCCTTGGAATATTTTGGTAGAGCAGCCAGGAAAAAATCAGTTGCCTTCAACTGAGAAGATAAGGAGAAATTAGGGATAGAATATCTCACTATTCAAAAATGTTTGGCTATATTGGCAATGTATGATGGAATGATAGCTAAAATAGAGTCCAGAAAACGTTGCCCTCCCCATAGTCAAGGCTTGATTTCCTTAACTGTGGATTAGAAGAAACCAGTAAAGATGAATAAATGAAAGAGATGGAAAAGAGACAGAATAATCAGTGTAGTCATTTTATGAAGGAGCCGGATGAAGATATGATACATAGTCCAGTTAGAGAGATTTGTCTTAGCAGAAAGGTTGAGAAGCTAATGAGTGTCCATGCAGTGAGATTTGGACCAAGCATCTGAGGGGATTCTCAATGAGGGCTTCTACTGAATTTCCTGTGAAGTAGACATGAGCTCTTCTCTTGACTTTGGGTATGGGAGGAGTAGGGTAAGGAAGAAGGTGCCAACAATCTGGAGAAAGAGTCTTAGATTAGGAAATACTTGAGGAATACTTAGGAGAACTGAATACTCTGTTGGATTGAAACCTACATTCAACTCCAGAGTGATCATCGGCATCTTGACAATCTACAGAGTTGTTGGCCACCCTCTGTATGAAGAATCATGCCTTTTTCTAGAGTCTTGGTTCAACATGGAAGGAATCTGGATCCACATGCTAAGCCCTGCATTAACTCTGGAATATTGAATGGTCCTGTGAAATGATAGAAATTAACAGCCCAAGAAGGGAAGTAGGGAATAAAACCAGGGATAGCTGTGAATCTCAAGCCTTTCTTGACTAGGCTCATCTCCTCACATCTATAATAATAAAAGTGTAATATGCTAATTAGACCAGATAGCCAAACAACCTTCTGTATGTCCTTCCGGATGACCTGGCAGCCCCCACAGCAGGCAGGGGGCCAAGGCAGAGGTGGTTAGGGGCAATCTGGCAAGCAGGCGAGCAGTTAGGGACGATCAGGCAGGCAAGCAGTTAGGAACAATCAGGCAGGCAGGCAGGCAGAGTGATTAGGGGCAATGAGGCAAGCAGGTTAGTGGTTAGGGGTGATGAGGCAGGCATGCAGAGTGGATAGGGGTGATGAGGCAGGAAGGCAGAGTGGTTAGGGGCAATGACACAGGCAGGCAGGTGAGCGATTAGGAGCCAGCAGTCCCAGATTGCAAGAGGGATATCGGGCCTAAACCTGCAGTCAGACATCCCCCGAGGGGTCCTGGATTGCGAGAGGGTGCAGGCCAGGCTCAAGGACCCCTCTCCTGTACAAATTTCGTGCACTGGGCCTCTAGTTTAGGGATAATGCATTTGTGTCCTTTCAGTCTTTAAAAATTACCTCTCTCTGACTTTTCCTAGAACATTTAATAAAATATTGAGTCACTGTTAATTTGAAGAGAAATGTACTGCTTGATAACCCAACCTAATATTTCACATATTTCATAATTTTTGATGAATCTGCATTCATTTACTCATTTCAACAAATAGCTTTTGAATGCTTTCATATGCCAAGGCTCATATGGGCAAGATAAACAGAGTACATAGTCTCAAGAAATTTAGTAACTCCAATTATTAATCGACACTTCAGGAAAGATTAGTACATAAAATGTGACTTAAATTTTTTTACATGCTAATGAGACATATGATGTGTGAGGAAGCATGTAGTTATACTGTGAAAACTCCCAAAATCCCTCCCTCTCCATACTTGGGCTTCACTTTTCCTGTCCAAGCCTCTTTAAAATTCTCCCCAGCCTTTGTTTGGGAAGCAACCCCCTTCCTTTCCCTTTGCAGTGCAGCCTTCCTGGGCACAAGCTAATGAACCTTCTTTCTCTGTGTCAGTTTCTAGTGATCTCTCGATTTCTATCCTGGGAGATCGCAAGTTCTGTAACACAACATGACGCCACCATTGAATTTTCAGCACCAAGCACAGTGCTTACATATTGGTAATGGCTCAATAAATATATAACTAAATGATCGAGGAGAGATAATGGGTTATATTTCCATGCTCTTAGCACTAAATCACCCGTTCTCTAAGAACATCTCACCCACCTTGTTATCCCTAGAACAAAGACCCTAATCAGAACCTACTTGGTGTTTCTCTCACTGAACAAATAATCACCAAGTGCCTATCCTGATAAATGTGTGGTGATATTTTAATTGACTCACCAAAGAGTGTAAGGTGAAACCCCCACAGGGAGATGAGCCAGATGTGGTTCTGGTGCATCAGTCGCTGAGGCCAGCAATCATTCATCTCCCGCACACAGTAGTCTATTTCCAAATAACCACTAAACTATTCCGAGTTGGGATTAAACTAGAAGCAGCCAACCTAGCAAGGCCTCGGCTACAAACCCACACCTTTTCAATGATTATGGTCAAGTCCTGAAAGCTTGAGACTCCATCTGAATAGCCTTACTGCTTCTCATGAATGGGGAGAGGCGTTTTTATTTAGAGATTAAGCACCATGAAAGGGCTATGAAGTAATTTGGATTGGGAGGCACCTGAGATATAAAGAGAAGCGCACAGAAAGGAGGGTAGAGGTAGCACAACAATTGCCTTCTCTGCAAAGAGAGACAAAGCGAGACAGCTTCTGTTTTAAGAATTTTTATAGAGGGGAGTATTTCCATGACAACTGAATACTTACTTATTCTAATTGCGGGAGAAACAAAGCATCTGAAAAGTCAGGAAATACGTTCCAGGCCCACAGAAGAGATCCCAGCCAAACTAGGAGCATCGATGTTGCCGACTTTCAATTTTTAGTCAATATAAAAAAAATGTGACAATATTTCTGAAGATTCTCTCAAATCATTTCAGGTGAGATATTCGCTCTTTAAAAATGGCTTTGAGGTGTGTGGATGAAAAGGGACCACACACCAAACCTGACAAGCTCAGGAGAGACCTGCATGATGGCCTCCGAGACCTGAAATAACCAAAAAGGATGGTCTGAAATTAGAAGTTTTAACTAAAAGTGATACCATTGTAATGAGCTAGTTATTAATAATAGGAAAGTAGCAAAGGGGAAGTCAGACATGATAAGCATGCCATTTGAGCAGCTTCATCAGGAAGCTGCATTTTCATACTCCCCAGGTATTCAACAAAGGGGAGATAGCTGCATGCCAGTAAAGTTGGGGGACCAGGAAAGGTGTTTCTGTCAGTCACACCTGGGGACAGAGGTCATTGGCCAGAATGGGCATGGCCACTGCAAGCATGTGGAAATTTGGAGACACATAATCCCCTAAAGGAAGAATTGGCTCTCTTGGGACTCTTGTGGCTTAGGGCATGCTCTCCTGGTTCTCTTGTATTTGCCCATATGGCCCATGGCCATAAGGATCCCACACACAGTGGACTAATGGACAGCAGCCTGCTCTGATAACAAAAGCAGTTTATGGTGGGTAGTCATGTGCTAGGTTAGAATCTTCCCTGACAAAGGTCAATTTTCACCTTAATTAAACCTATTGTCTTTTTCCATCTATGATAAGATATCTTTGGATGTCAAAGTACTTCCCTTTTTACAGACCCCTCAAAGCACAGGTACTGCATCAGAGACCACAAATCCCCTCATTGTTATTGAGTCCTTTGTTGACTGTTAACTATCCTGTACCCACCAATGTAAAAGAAGCATGTGTCTATCATTTTACTTCTTATCCAATCCCAGAGGATTCACCACTTTGCTTTCTCCCTCTTCCCTAATCTATCGCCAATGGATTTCATGTAACCCCTTACACCTCGTCCTTTGATTGGAGGGTAGAAAATAAGTTGCAAAACTGCTATTCTCTAGGGAGCATTTTCTCAATCTGTTGAGATTTTTGCTTCCCGGCAATTATCAACAGTTTGGTTCAAATAAACTCACAAAAATTATCTACAGGGTTGAATGTTTCTTATGTTGACAGGTATAGTAACTCTGCACATCCATCACCTTTGATTCTTGACCTTAATTATTAAAGATTAAATTGACTGAGGAAAATAGGGAAAGTCTCCAAATTGAACCTGATGGAAATGTGATAAAATCATGGAGTTTACATTAAATTAATGCCAATTGAATGGACTGATTTATCAGACTAGTAACTTTTCTCTCTTATATGCACAAATGATATTATAAACAACACTAGATATTATAAACAATTGGTGCACGGGTAGAGTCCCTAGCGGCTGCTCGCTGCAAGCCGGGACCTCCCTTCCCTGGCTGGGGTCTCCCTTCCTGTGGTTGGCCAGTCAGCCCCACCCCCTGATCAAACTCCAGATGGAACTCCCAGTTGAACTCCAGGTTGAGGGGACAATTTGCATTTTAGGCTTTTATTATATAGGATCCTATTTCAGTTATTTTTTTAAGGTTTGTATGATAAATATCACATACTAAATTAATGTGATCTAAAGTTCAGCAAACTGACCTAAATCAATAAGTCTGGTCTAACATCAACTAAAATAGGCAAGACAGAGGACAATGACTCTTTTTAATGCAAGGCAATTCTATTCCAAAATCCACTTTCCCTTTAAAGAATTCTATTGTGTTGCAGATCATTGCTTCAAAACAAGGATTTCCTTTCTCATTCTCTTGAAACATATTTTCTCTCCTGACACTTTCTGGAATTCCCCATTGAAAGTTATGAATGTACTAGTGGCCTGGTGCACAAAATTTGTGCATGGGTGGGGGGGAGTGTCCCTCAGCCCGGCCTGCACCCTCTCCAATCTGGGATCTCCCACAGGGATTGGGCCTAAACCGGCAGTCGGACATCCCTCTCACAATCCAGGACTGCTGGCTCCTAACTGCTCACCTGCCTGCCTTCCTGATCTCCCCTAACCACTCTGCCTGCCAGCCTCCTTGCCCCCAACTGCCCCCCCCGCCAGCCTGCTTTCCCCCAACTGGCCCCCCCTGCTGGCCTGATCACCCCCAACTGCCCTCCCCTCATGGCCTGATCACCCCTAACCGCCTCTGCCTTGGCCCTGCCACCATGGCTTTGTCCAGAAGGATATCTGGAAGGTCTCCTGGTCTAATTAGCATATTACCCTTTTATTAGTATAGATGTTATTGGCAACCCATATATACAGTGGAAATGGTAATGAATGCCTGGTCTTTAGAGTTGGAAGACCTTAATCCAAGCCCTGCTTCAATCTCTTCCTACATATTGATATAGAAAAAATCCTTTGACCTCTCAGGGTCACAGATTTTTATCTGCTTAAAAACAATTAAAATGTATCAGTCTAAGATATTCACTCAACAAAGTTTATTGTGTATCAGACAAGAGATTAAGCACTGGAGATTTAAAAAAAATAAGTCATGACCACTGTTTTGATAAATAGTCTAGTGAAGAAGACATGCCTAAATAATGGGTATGTGAAATATTTTCAAGGCCATGATATTTGAGCTGTCTTATAGATAAGTATGCTGATGGGAAGGAAGGAGTAGGAAGACAGGGTAAGAAGGAGATGAAAGAATAATGTGTGTATGGTAGGGAGTTGGGGGTGGTGCAGAGAGGAAGGTACAGGTCAGATTGTGAGGTACTTCATATGCCAATTTGAGAAACAGATTTTTTCCCCCAGAAAAATAGGAAGCTAGTATAAGTTATGGCAATCAGGCATAACAAAATTGGAAATTTCATCCTGAAAGATAACAGGCTTTGTTACCCAATGTAAACTGAAGCAAGGACTGCGTCAACTCATCTTTGAGCATGAACTTATTCAAATCTACTGTGATGCAGAAATTGGTTGCCAGTAAGGCAACCAACTCATTTCCTGGGACTTTCACAGTTTTATAATTTTAAAAAAGTCCCACTTCCTGGGCATTTTCCTGGTTTTATTTAAACTGGAAGTTCCCAGGACTCTCCAAGTTTTAGCATTGAAAGTTCTGGCTCCAGAAATCCTGAGCAAACTGAGACAGTTAATCAACTTAGTAGCAGTCACAAGACTGATGGTGAAAGTGATGTGTGTGGATGGGTCCTGACTGTGGTTATATGTGCAAGTAAGGTTGCTCTTAATTTTGTGCACAAGTAGTTCTTCCCACAGTCCTGGAAAAGTAAGTCATCCCATCTATTGTCATTTTGCATCTAGGATGACATACCATGGGGATGTCAGCATAACCCCCTTTTTCCAGACCCCTCAGGGTACAACCTCCCACCAGAGCACAAGATCCCAGTTCCCCTCATTGTTATCTTATTCCCTAAATATCATCTCCATTTGCTATAAATGTTAATTATTAACTATCTTGTACCTATCAATGTAAAAGAATTCTTTTTCTCTCCATTTTACTTTTTATTTTATTTCAGAGATTTCCTCAATTTGTTTTCTCTCTCCTCCTTAATCTACCACCAGTGAATTTCATGTAACCTCCCTTACATCTCTGCCTTTGATTCTAATGTAAAAGATAATGTAAAAGATAAGCTGTAAAACTGACATTCTTCAGAGCATTTTCTCAATGCATTGAGATTTGGCTTCCCAGCAACTGTGGTCAGTTTGGCTCAAATAAAGTCATAAAAATTATCTACATGGTTGGATGCTTCTTATGTTGACAATATTTAATATAACAATATATAAAAATTAACATTACAGTATACGTTAGAACAAGTCTTCTGAATCATTCATCCCCTTATACCTATACAGTTTGTCAAAGTTAAAGATAGTAGCCTTTTAGCCTGCTAATACCTCAGCAGGATAGAATGTTCTCTCTTAATCTCTCCTGCTAAGAATGTTGAAGCAGCAGTTGAGTGGTTGAGGACCTAGTGGTCCAGTGTGTCTCAAACCCATGAGGACACAGGGTGGTATGTGGTTTTAGCATTACTGACTCTGCGGGCTTTGAACACCAGGATCAATGAGTCCTCCTGACCAGAGCACACATGGCGGAGGAGGCAGATGTCAGAAGAAGAAGGGGAAGGGCTGCAAGGAAGAAAGAAAGACAACAGTAGCAGTGGGGTCCATGTGGCCGTCCCCGATGGATTCAGAAAGAGACAAAGTGATGGGAACACTGAAGATACATGTCATACCATCCTCTGAATTCCAATTAAACTGTTTTCTTTCTGGCAACATGTTGTGATCCTGAGCCTTTCCAGTTATTCCAGAGCATAGGACAGAGCTATGGATGACACTTACCATCATAATCATTGTGTGTACCATGCAGAATGTGAGATAAAGGTAGACTCATCTTAGGACCTATTCAAAAGTGATTTTACACCAAAACATCAGAAGAACTTCAATTCAAGATGGTTTTCCCATAAAGATGGTCCAGCAGCGTAACCCACCAAAACAGCCTTATAAATGGTATAAATGGACTCCAAAGTGTTTCCAATGTTCAAGGAAATGAAAAATATAAACTATGCAATCCACTTGTTTAGAGGAGATTATATAATTCCTGTCCTCCAAGGAAAGAGCAAGAACTTGCAGGCCATCAGCTCACGGGGTTGCCAAGTTGGGTTTTCAATTTACTGTTCTGATTAAATAAATAAACAGGATAATGATCTAAAATTTAATATTTAAATTCCCAAACCACTTATTTTATTGTTTACTAGGGAATTCGCTTTACTTTAGAGGCACTCAGCTGTGTAAGCTAAGCTGAGAGGCAGAACATATCAGAAGACTTTTCTTCTTAAAACTTTGTTGGTATATTTTGTTTTATTAAAGTAGTATTTCCCCTTAACATTTCAGTGACTTGAGTGTTCTACTAATTTATAATGAATATGTATGTAAAGGTTTAAATTATTCACATAAAAATAGTCTATATTAAGAATTAGATAATTATATTTTAAAAGCACAAAACAAAAAGAACTATTAAATATTATTATATCTCAAATGTAATAAGAAGCACAAAGTATAACATACAAGAATAATAATATTATAGTTTGCATTATAATTATACCAAGAATTAACAGTACTAAGCAAATTCAAAAATAATTTAAAAAAGAAAAACTTTACATAATATGTAATGAAGTATCCTATCTAGGAAATATTAAATATATGAATTTAGTATTTAATAAGTATATCATAATGGCCATGAAAAATATTCTAACAACTGTTCATACATTAGAGAATTTATGTAAAATGTATTTTGGAGGTGATAAATAAATTAAGATAGCAATAAAGTATAGCAATTCTATCTAACACTACTTTTAAAATATTGTCACATGTAGTAAGAGGTAAGATGAGAAACTGTGGGTGCTAGGTAACATGCTATCCTTTTTTTGAGGAATACCTATGTACTAATATCTTGAAAGTGACTTTTGCAGCATGTCAGCAGAGGTCATTGATAGGTCATGACCTCTAATTGACCCTTAAGCTGGACCCCAGCAATTGGAGGCTCCTCACTCCTTCTGTGTCCTTGGAATGCATCACCACCACACATTCCCAGTTTGAACTGTTTGAAGGACACAGCCTTGAGAAAGCAAAGTGTTCTTGGGACCATCTGGATGGTATATGTGACTGAACCCAGGTGAGGCCTCTGTATAACTTTTAAAACTCTTCTAGGCATGTGTGGAAATCTACTCCTCTTTCAGCTGCCTAAGACAAGCCTCATATTTAAGTCCCCTTCCTTATGAAAACAAACATGCCCCTACCAATCTGGAATGGTCTGCTTCTTTCATTGGTCTCTCCTTGCCCACTGTGTACAGGGACCAATTTTTGAACCAGTGACCATGGAATTCAATTTGGAAACATTTTAGTTAAATTATGATAAGAAGTCTCATAAAGTATACCCACTAAGATGCAAATTGTCCAGGGGGCAGGGCCAGCTGGCCAACCACCTGCAGCCCGCCCCCCTGCCACCCCCCGACTGGCACCACCCTGATCACCCTGATTGGCCCCCATGCACAAATTTGTGCACCAGGCCTCTAGTTTAGAATTCAAGGCCAATTTTATAAATGTCTTTGTCCCACTAAGTCAGTAAATCACCTCATTAATTTTAATGCCTATGTATATGTTTGAATGGTACATACATTAATATTTTAATTATTTGGAAAATGGCACATGTGTAGATATTCACATGGTGCTTCAATGTGGACTTATCATGAGTTCCTGGTCCCCACTCCCACAGAAGGTGTTAAACTCCTGGAATGTGTTCAGGTCATGGAGATGACCTTGCCCATGGTAGGGGCCACTCTTCCCAAATCTGCACCTTCATACACAGTGAGCCTCATCCCTTCCTCCTGGAGGTTCTGAATGCATTTAAACCTTGTTGGGACTCAGGGCCAATTCAGCCTCTATTTCCCAGTGAAATAAATATGCTGAAGTCATTTGGAATGCTTAGCTTGAAGAATGACAGGGACATATTACAAACTTCAAGTTTTGAAAGCAAATGGAAGAAGAGCCAGGCAGATTCTCTTTCCCCAAATCAGATAACGAGCAGGCCAGTTGAGAGCTGACAATCTGCACTGAGCATCAGCAAGAATTCTGGCAGAGAGAACAATGAGAAAGTGTTGCTGGTGTGATAGCCACCTTCCTGGCTCTGAAAGGTGGCACCCAGAGGTTAAACAGTGATGTCTGAAATCTCCATGGCCCCACCTATCTCCCACATTTTTAAAAACTTGACATATTTTGATACCCTTCCAGGAGAATTAAAGTGACACGCCACCCAGGCACATGTGCTTGGTTGCCATGTGTGCCTGATATGAATCCCAGGAGGATCAAGACACACTGCCTTCAAAGCCTGTTTTTGAGTCTTTGAAGCCACGTGCCCCGGCATCATTTTGCCAGTAGTAATACTCAGGCCACCCTTTCCAACAATTAGATTACAAATTCGAGTAAGTTGCAATTAGATCACTATAATTTGCTTACCTGGATCTATTCCTTCTTGTCAGATTTTACACTAAAACTCTGTCCAAAATTCATCACTCCTGCCTGCTGTTTTCCAGCAGCTGCCATATCATTGTCCTGATGGGGTGTCATTGTTATTGCATTTCTGGATGAAGAACACTGGCTGGTTCCTATTTTATATTTAAGCACAATTATGTCTCTGACAACTGCCTAGGCCAAATAAGGTCATAGTCTGTTTACAAGTACCTGAAGGCTCATGGATAGCTGGCTATTCTCCTGCCTAAAAAAATCCTTAATAGTAACATTGAACAAATTTTGTGGAATGTGATTCCTGAATATTTTACATTTTCAAATAAAGGTAAATTAAAACAGGGCTCATCAAATTTCTTCTCTGTGCCAGGGAAAGCATGCCCCTGTGTTTTGGGTGAATATGAGCGGTAGAAATTTTTTTAAAAACTTCTTCTTTTTGCCGAAACCGGTTTGGCTCAGTGGATAGAGCGTCGGCCTTCGGACTGAAAGGTCCCAGGTTCGATTCCGGTCTAAGGGCATGTACCTGGGTTGCGGGCACATCCCCGGTGGGAGATGTGCAGGAGGCAGCTGATCGATGTTTCTCTCTCGTCGATGTTTCTAACTCTCTGTCTCTCTCCCTTCCTCTCTGTAAAAAATCAATAAAATATATTTTTTAAAAAAAACTTCCCCTTTTTCTCCACATATGAATTATGATAGATGTTACTAAAGGAACCATATAGTTGTATAACAATAAGACTAAGAAAAATATAGTAAACTAGAGGCCCAGTGCACAACATTCATGCATGGGCAGGGTCCCTAGGCCTGGCCAGCAATCAAGGCTGATCTGTGGGGAGACCCGCAGGGTGATCAGGGGGGGCCCCACTGGCACCCACCTTGGCTGGGGGCCTGGCACCACCCGCTTACTGGCCCCGCCCCCCGTCGCCATCACTGGTCAGGGCCTGAGGGCTGAGGGCAGTTCCTGCATTGAGTGTCTGCCCCCTGGTGGTCAGTGTGCATCATAGCAGCCGGTTGTTCTGCCGTTTGGTCGATTTGCATATTAGGGTTTTATTATATAGGATATTTTCTGTGTACTTATTATAAATGTGACAGATATTGTACAAAACACTTTTATCCCATCATCATTTATTCAATAAATACTTCTTGATTGCCTTCCCTGCACCTGATAGAGAATGTTCTTGGCATTGGGGAGTGAATGGTGAGCAGGACAGAATTAATTCTTGCCCTTGCGGAGCGAATGGCCTGTGTGGGAACTAAGAAATAAACTAGAAATCAAAGAAATAAATGATGTGAGGCTGGGAAAAGTGCTGTGAGTCAGGTAAACTGGATTCTGTGTGACAGAAAAAGTAGAAGGAAATGGTCAGGAGAGGTTATTCAAGGTGGTGACGTGTAGGTCGAAGAGTCAGCTGTGACAAGAACCTTCCAGACACAGGAGACAGCAGATGGGATGGCCTGGAGCAGCAAAGAATGCCACAAGCTTCCACATGCCCTGTTAAACCATTTATTCCCCATACAATGCTAAGTTGTGGGCATCATTAGTCGCACTGAATGGAATAAAACTGACGTGGCTTGCCCAACTTCATACAGATAAGAAGTTTTAATGCTCATGTTTAAACTCCCGTCTCATCACAGAGATGTCCCTCTCATTCCCTTTTAATTTAAAAGAAGCAAATGACCCATTCTTCCGGGTTATTTCACATGCTGGGGTACTTTTGTTGCTTCTGGTGTATTTATTTGCACAATAGGCCCTCCCCCTCCCCAATCTGCAGTGACACTTAAAATTCATGGCAATTCATTAGTTCAGGTGATTAGGGTCAATGGTTATAAAGTACAATATTTCATTTTGGTATCACATTAGCCAGTGTTCTTATATGTGGAAGGTATTTATTTTGCAGGAAAGCAAGAAGTCCAATTTTGAAATACTCATTGTGTCCACTAATGTGCCATCTCTACTTTGACATTAATGATAAAAATGTTAAAATATTTAGGATAAAGTTTAAAAATTGCTCAGATTCAAACCTACATACATTTGGAATTTTTAAAATTCCCACACTATTTTAAGGAGAACTGATAATTCCAGATTTATTCTAAATCTCTAACCCAGGATAAATATTAGGAAATGCAATGAAAAACATTACTTGTAGTGTTTTCAACACTCTTGACAGGAGATGCCACATCGTAGCTCAAAAGAAAATCAAGCGTGGCTTATGTGGCTCAGTGGTTGAGCCTTGACCTATGACCCAGGAGGTCAAGGTTGGATTCCTGGTCAGGGCACATGCCCAGGTTGTGGGCTTGATCCCCAGTAGGGGGCGTGCAGGAGGCGGCAGATCAAGGATACTCTCTCATCATTGATATTTCTATCTCTCCTTTTCTCTTCCTCTCAGAAATCAATAAAAATGTATTTTTTTAAAAAAAGAAAGTCAAAGCTATGAAGCCATGCAGAAGATTAGGCTCACCTCCTGGGATAGGGTTAGTCACAAGGAAGCAGGTATCCAATGTGGATGCCCAGAAGTAGGAAAATGAATGCAAGACGAAAAGCTCAAGTTTTACAAGCTTGCAAAAACCAGCACAGCAATCTGTGTGTGAGGAATGGACTCTAGCAGATGAAACAGTGAAGCATCCACAGCAGAATCAACACCCGCTACAATATTAAAAAACATTATTGGCAACAACAACATTCCCTTAGATTTCCGTTACTGCATTTTTCATTCAGTTATGCATCTCACTGCTCTTCATGTCTCGCTAATGAAGTATAGGATCATAAATCTTTTCCGTAGCCGACATAGAATGCCAAGGCCAAATGAGAGTTTAACTGAAGGAGTCATTGCATGCAAGCCTTAGGATAGTAATACTATTTCGGTCTCCCCAAAAGTCAGCTAAAGAAAGCCTCAAATTTTGAAAACAGCATCATGAGCTTATGTTTTCACTTTCTTCATTTGGCAACAGAACATTCTAAAGGTTAATGGAATGAATGGGCATTCATTCTCTTCTGCATTATGCTAAGATTACACCTATGAATATAAAATGAACAGTATCTCCAAAGTAACAATGACCAAGTACAAATACTCTTTGCTTTGTCTTCTGTTTTTAATATTTCCTGGAGGACTGGAGGACATAGTCGGTAGACTTGTCTTCGTTTCTTCTCAGTGCCACAACAGCTCAAGCGCCTATGTCACAGGGGAGGCCACAGCACAAGAGGAATTCTAATAGACTACCCCTTAATGTTTCCTCACAGAGAGAGATGACCTTTTGGCTGGTCTTCCCGTAGCTAAGCATATTTTACTCCCAGGGAGGAGAGCAGTATGGATTTTTGTGGGGCATCCGCAGGAACTGAAGAACCGGTTATAGTTTGTTACTGTCGGCCTATTTCTGAGAACATCTCCAGGTCTCTCCCGAGGCATGGATAAAGCTTGTCCTTTCTTCAGCACACTCTGGGCTAAAGGGATTCTTCAACAAAACTCCAAACACATGGGCAAAAGAACATACTCTGATTTCAACGAAATTAGGAAACTTCAAATAGGAGTGAATGTAAGGCAGAAAGGGAGATGATGAGCCCAGTGTCTTAAACCAGGAGTCCGTATGTAGGACCAGCAGGGGACTCCTCCGATCAGCTGGACAAGGATCAGAGAAAATGGGCAAAGGAAACAAACAAGCAGTATCCAGAGAAAGAAACCCAAAATGCTCCTAAGAGTTTGCAAGGACATTAAAATATCTTGGCAATCGGGAAAAGGCAAACTTAGACAACATCAAGACAACACATTATATGTTTTAACTTGGCAACAATTAGAAAGTTGGATATGTCCCAGTGCTCATGGGGAAGTGAGCTCTCTTTGCCAATGATCATGTGACTGGTGTAGGCATCATTCTGAGAGGTAATCCAGCACTACCTGGAGACATACACATAATTGTATATATTTATTCACTTACGCATCAGAGTAGACCAGCCCAGGATGTATATATCCCAGGGAAATTCTCAAACAGCCCCATGAAGACTGGTTCAAAGCATTGCTTGTGTTGGTAAAGAGTTGGAGGTGGAAACCAAGTAATAGAGGTGTTTTGTTTTTTTTAAATGTATTTGCAGACTTTCAGGAAAGCCTGCGCTTTCCACTTGAGATAGCCCCTGCCTCTCCTCTTAGCGTTTATACAAACGTCACCCTTTCCATCACTTGCCTGGCCCCTAACAGCAGTGGACTTCACACCTGCTCAACAGTCTTGTGCCTCAGTGTTATCCCCCATATACCCTGAGCACATTTAAAAATGGGAGAGAGGCTACTGAGCAGGTACAGCCTGAGTGTAGAGGACAAAATGCCAGCTATCCCTGTGTTTTCTGATCAACTAAAAGGAAGACACAGCGCCTTCTTGAGCGAGCTCTAACTCTGCACATGTTACGTTGCAGAAACAAGCATATGTAAAAGGATTTTTCACAATATTCTGCTTGCTTGAAGAACATGGCCAAAGAAACAAAGAGCAAAAGGACAGACCTAAGATATCTCTCTCTCTCTCTCTCTCTCTCTCTCTCTCTCTCTCTCTCTCTCTTTTCGTTTGAGCCATTTACAAAATGACACATCACAAGCAGATGGGAGCCAATTTTCAAATTCAGATCCCTCGGTCAGCTCTCCATACACAGTGCTTAGAAAGCCAGCAGCCCCCACTGGCCAGGTTTAAGGGTTTTAGTCTGTTAACAAAAGCTCTCCAAATGAACAGATGTATAAATACTGTATCACAGGCCGGTTACTAAAATCAAAACTGTCTACAAATTGGACAGCAACGAACTGTGTTGCAAATTATGCTGGGGGTGGGAGGGAGGGTGTGCAATCATGGAGGATTTGTGCAAACTGTCACCATTTAAGAGGTTTCTCTGCAAATGCAGAATCATCTGCTTAGAGACCCTATGGATGGGTACAACTTTGTGCTTTACACTATCTGAGTTTTGTTTAGCAATAGGCCGACACTCAGTGTATTATCAAATGCTAGGCAAATTTACTAAGAGGAATTTAATCCAGTATTATCATATTCCTATTAGTGTTCAGTTCTCAAATTTACCATTCAAATGGATAGGAGAGATTAGGAAAGGATTCATAATGAAACAACCCAAATTTTAGAATTATAATTAGAGGAATGCTTTCAAAGTCATATTATTTCACTTGATGAAAGCTAAACTTCAGACATAGCATTGCCTTTCAAATCACCTTTTTTGTTAAGCTGTGCATGTCCATTCAAGTAACCTTTAATAACTGTTTACTGTGTGACAGTCATTGTGTTAAGTGGTGTATGTGCGTGTGTGTGTGTGTGTGTGTGTGTGTGTGTGTGAGATCATTTAATGTTAGAAAAATCCATAGGGGATTTTGATACATCTTATGAAAAAAAACACTTAAATTGTGAATATTTTTTAAACAGTCAGTCACAATTTTTCCAGAAGTAACCACCTCTAAGTATATACATACAGGAAAGAATCGTATGTTCACACACAATGTAAAAGAGTGCTCATAGCAGTATTACTCCTAATCCACCCAAATAATAACATTAGAATGGATAAATAAATTATGGCTCATTCAAACAATGAAATACTATATGCCAAGGAAAATAAAGAGATTGCAGAAACAGTCATGCACTGCATAAGGACATTTTGGTCAATGAGGAATCACATATACAATACTGGTCCCATAAGATCATTATGAAGCTGAAATACTCCTATCACCTAATAATGTGGTAGCCATGGCAACGTCACAGAACACCTTTCTCATGTGTTTGTGGTGATGCTGGTGTAAACAAACTTACTGCTTTGCCAGTCGTGTAAGAGTAGAGCACATACAATTACAGTAGGCTATCCCATCTAGGTTTGTATGAGTACACTGAGTGATGTTTGCATAATGATGAAATCACCTGATGACATAGCTCATAATAAACCCATGTCATTAAACGGAGCATGACTGCATATGCAATACTATGGATGCCCCTCACAGAAATAAAATTGAGTGAAAGAAGTCAAACACAAAAGAAGTATGCTACATGACTCCATTTACAAAAAGTTCAAAATTAACCAGAGGAGGTAGAAGTGAGGATAGTGGTCACCTTTGAGAGCATGCATAGTGTCAGGAAGGGGCATAACTGGGGGATCTGAGATGCTGGTAGTATCCTGATTCTTTACCTGGATGTGGGTTACACAGATGCTTGCTTTGTGAAAGTTTGAGCAATACCATTCTCTGTGGATTTGATACTCCAATAAAAATGCCTGTTCATTAAAACAAGTAACTACATTAACAGTGAGAAGTATTTGCTCTATAATACCCAGTTTTTTAAAAAAAAAACTTTAAAATCTAATTTATGACTATAACTTGGTAAATATAATACTGTGTACTGGCAGAGAACCAAAAATGATAAGAATATATTAAGGTTTTGGAATTAATAGTAGTAGTATTTCTTTCTGAACTTTTCTCACCGTTAGTATAACAGATATAATTACTTTCTAAAAGGGAAAAGCAATATACTGCGCATAAGATTCCTCCAACCTGCTTGTCTACCATGAAAATCCCCAAAACTCAATTTGTCTTGTAGTTGGGAAAAATGTCCCATGAAAAGGCATAATTGTTCCATAAATCAGTTTTCCTTCATATCTGTACAATACACATGTATCATCAATGTTTTCTTCCAGATCATATAAAACATAAGGAATGTTCCCGACTCCGGTTATTCACATGATATTGGTGTCTCAAGTCTAAGAGTTGGAGTCCATGACTCCTTTTTTTGGCATTAAGTATGAAAAAAAATGATTGGACACATGCATACATACAGGTACACACAATAGAACAGTTTACATTATTCACAGAATAATGTGGAACTTTCACAGGGGAAGTAAAGTCTGCAGTCTATATGGAAGGTTTTGCCCTCTTACTTCTCCCAGTAGCGGTAAATCATACCATTTTGAGCTCTAAACTGTAAATAAGAAGTAGTGTCCTTTTAAGTTCCAGATATGAACACAAAACTGTCATTTGAACAGCAGGTGGCAATTTTGTATCATCACAATAGCACATAGGAAGAGTATGTATACATTCTTCAGTTACCACTGAAAGTAACTATTCATGGCCATGGAAGGGCATTCCAGGGAGAAGACCTTGTTTTTCATCCTCTTTAGTTTTCGATCTCTTCTTCTAACTGACGTTCAGAAAGAGGAGAGGTCAAGCAGATTATGAAATTTAGCCGACATCATCCTACATGGTATAGGGACCTGCTGATGTTACATGGCATTTCTTTACTTTTCTTCCTCTTATTCTACGTGTACTAAGTCCTAAATTTTCTACATAAAGATCACCCCAATAAATGTATCCCCATCCTATTTGACTCCAATCATGCTTTCCCCTTAGCTCTTTTTTTTTTCCATTAAGGTAGGAAGTAAAAGAAACCTACTAAACAAGTTTAAGAAAAACTGCTGAATTTATTGATGAGCTATAGAGATGTCCCATGGGGGGTCGAGGGAACAGAAAGTCTAAGAAAACGTGGAGCCAGTTACATGGGAGTCTGGGCCAAGGGTCCACTTTTTAAGTATTCAAAGCATTCTTTTTAATGAAATAAAACATCAATTACCCTACTATAGAAACAGCTGTTTATCGCCCAGGGAGCCTTCTGTTTGGGGAAGTAAAATTACATAACAGAACAAGTATATTGTTTATGCAGGAATGAGCACAAGAACCATTTGCTGCTGCGTTTCTACATAAATTAGATTCATTTATAATATTAATCAATCAACAGCGTATTTCACTTTCTTGGGAAAACTAGGGAAAACCACTTCATAAAAAAAAAAGTTAGGTAAGGACAGAAAGGTTGGAAAATTACACACAGTACTGAAACTGATGAAATTTCTGAATATTTTCACATGGAGATATGTGAATCAATATTTTACCGAGCTAGTCAATAGGCAGAGTTTCCACTTAAACCTGGATTTTTAGATTTCATAAATTATGTGGGTTAGAACTGGCAAAATACTTACATTTCCCTTGTATTGGGACCTAGCTCATCTTTATTTTTTTCTTTTATTTTTTACGATATAGCCAATCTCACCTATTTTGTATACCTACAGAACTATGTATCAATGGTGAAAAATGAAGTCTTATAGGTTTCTATTACAAGTTTATAAACTACTTCAGTGTTGCTTATAGAAATAAACCATATTTTTATTGCATTTGTATACTTAGGCTTTTCTCATTAAAGAAGAATTTTATAAATTGATACTTGTACATCTGAGCAATCTCATTACAGTGAAACAGAATGTTGGAATGAGACATATTTGTAATAGTCTGAGGTAGTCACAAGGATCTGGATGTAATACTGTCTCTGACAGTTTATGATCTGATGACCTTAGTCCAGGGGTCCTAAAACTAAGTCCTGCGGGCCACATACAAATACAAATATTGTATTTGTTCCCGTTTTGTTTTTTTACTTCAAAATAAGATATGTGCAGTGTGCATAGGAATTTGTTCATAGTGGTTTTTTAAACTTTGGTTCGGCCCTCCAACGGTCTGAGGGACAGTGAACTGGCCCCCTGTTTAAAAAGTTTGAGGACCCTTGCCTTAGTCAGTTTATTTAACCTTTCTGGGTCCAAGGTTATCATAGCTAAAATGAAAATTTTAAGTGCATAAAACTTAAAATACTATTATAAGTATATCAGAAGGCTAATTGCTCCTTATGTGATTCATCTCAAGGACACTCCTCTCCCCATACCCAAAACAGTCATAAAGTGCTTAATGTGGGTATGTTTTGAACCAGTGATGGAACTGGGCTTTTCACTGTGCACTCCCTAGATGAAGGACAGACCCAGCAGTGTAGGAACAGAGAGAAGCATGAGGATTCCAACTGCAGGAAATACTAGAAAATGTAGGGACATCATGTGCGCTGTCCCAGGCCACATGTCATGTTGAAAACAAGTTTAACCAATGTTTTTAGGTGGCTGAGAAGTCTTAATTGTAACTGAGTTCCAAACAATAATAAATTGCAATCTCGATTCTCCTCAGTATTAATACCAAAATGTAGTTCCTAGTTTTCCAACTATGGGCATGAAATCAGAGTGGGCAGACCTTGAAAATTCATACCCCAGTGAAAAGCTGACCCAATGGTACTTAAGAGTTTCACTTATTTTTTTTTACTTACCCTCACCTGAGGATATTTTTCCATTGATTTTTAGAGAGAGGAAAAGACAGAGAGAAATATCAATGTGAGAATAAAACATCCATTTGTTGCCTCTTTTGTGTACCCTGACCAGGGAGGATCCTGCTACCGAGGTACGTGCCCTTGACCAGAGTGGTCAGCAGGCCGACCCTCCATCAACTGAGCCAAACTGGGTAGGGCAAGATTTTCACTTTTGAACTGTCTTCTTAATATAGAATTAAATCCAGTAGTGTTATAAATGCCTTTTGAATGAATATATTAATATAATAAGACTTTGTGCATTTAAAATATTTGTGTATTTTTAATCATCCAGTTTCAATATAGCCAATCTGTGTAATGAGATATGTATGTTTGCACAGCAGGAAAAACCCTACAAAGACAATTTCTGTAATTGAAAAGTTTAGTAGCAAAAAACAAAGCAGAGATCTTCATTTCACTGCATACTCTTCCTGTACTCATTAAGATGTTCAGGGCTGACTGAGACCAGAAACACAATGGGAAATGCTAAGTGTTTTTGCCTTTATTAGCATATGTAATGCTTCAATTTGCTGAAAATGTGGTTAATCTGCATTGTACAAAGGAACTTTTAAAAAACATATGCTATCATTACTTTTTCCAATACTGGAAAGGCAGCGGTGTTCTGTTTAGTGAATCATAAGTTGCTCCTAGTATTGCTCTCTCCCAACAAAGGATTTTCTAATAGGTAAGTTTGCAAGAGGAGTTTTGTTTTATGCAGAAGATAAAATCGGAGGTGGTTTTCATATTCTGGGCCACTTGTGGAATGGGCTGCAGCATTACTTAGTAATAAAGGAGCAAATGAACACAAGGTGGGAAGGGCAACACCATTCTTCAGTTGCTTAGTCAATTATCTATTTTCTCCAACAACCACTGAAGAACATGCTTTATCATCCCGAGAAATGAAACCTTGCTGGCTCGCTCCACAGCATAACAAACCCTAGAGGCCTGTTAACAGCTTTTGTAAATGGGGTGCTAGGAACCCAGCGTGAACAACATGGGCTCAATGAAATGTCTTTCCGTCATGAAGTCATCTACAAAAATCAATTTCACCGGAAGTTTTGTCCATGCCTTCCTTTCTCCAGGCTTCCTCGCTTCTTATCCTTCTGTGTTTCGTATGATGTATATGATCATTAATTTTATTTCTGTGCATGACATTTTTATAAAGTGAGCAGGAATAATTGCTAATGTGCTTTTAAAGCAGAAAAACTCATTCGTCAAATTCAGAAAATTTGTTCTTGTAAAATGACCATTCCTAATGTTAAAAAGTGAGCTTGCATTCACTCCAGAAGATCACTGGGGCCAATGCTGTGTTTGCAGCTGCAACATGTTATAATCTAGTGATGGGTGGCCTAACAGAATAATGAAATGAAACTCCCGATTAATTATGCCTGGAAAGTTCTCTTTCTGTATATGTGTTTCTCAGATATTTTCTACAAATATTTTAAGCACCAATTTTGGGTTCCCCTTACCTAGCCTGTGGGAATAATTTACCATTTTGATGACTTCAGATCATGTTTTTCAGCCATACACTGTCAATTATAGGTGAGAAGCAGGTATGGAACAATCTTCCACTTTTGTTCTAGGATATTTTGTTTTCCTTCAAGCTTGAAGAGACCTTTTCTTTCTTGAGTCAAGGGCTCTCTCTAAATTATTTTTTCTATATGACCTCATCCATGTTCCCGAATTCAAATACCACCTAGATGCTGATGACACTCTTATTTGTATTTCTGCACCAAACTATCCTCACATTCTCTAAATTCATCCTTGCAGATTCCCCACTGTACATCTCCACCTGAGTGAAACTTTTTCAAGGGAAATTCATATTTCTTTTGACACCACTGTGTTCCTGGATTTTTGCCAGTTTCTTTACAGCTTTACATACTTAGTCAATTTGTGTTCCTTTATCAAAGTACTGTACCATAGAGTTCCTGGCTTATAAATAATAGATAGAAATTTGTTTCTTACAGTTCTGGAGGGTGGAAGTCTGAGATATGGTACCAGCATGGCTGGATTTGGGTGAGGGCTCTCTTCTGGATAGTGGACTACTGTCTTCTTGTTGTAAACTCACATGGCAGAAAGAGGTCAAGAGAGATCTCTAGGGTCCTTTTTCTATGGGCACTAGTTCCATGCATGGGGACTCTACCCTCATGATCTAATTAGCTCCCAAAGGCCCCACCACTTAATACTACACTTTAACCCCCATAATTGATTAATCAAATAGCTAAATTATGAATAAATCTATTTATAATGTCTAATATTTACTTTTAATTTTTAAACACATTGTCTTATTACCCATATTCCTGTGTAATATTTGGGGGTTCCAAACACTACATGTAAAATTGCTAATTTGAGGTATTGGATAATGTTATCTCCTTCCACATTTAGGCTGAGTAATTCTTTTGTTTAAAATCTATTTTTATTGATTTCAGAGAGGAAGGGAGAGGGAGAGATAGAAACATCAATGATGAGAGAGAATAATTTATCGGCTGACTCCTGCACGCCCCACACAGGTGTCAAGCCTGCAACCCTGGCATGTGCCCTAACTTGGAATCGAACTGTGACCTCCTGGTTCATAGGTCAATACTCAACCACTGAGCCATGCAGGCCAGGCTAGGCTGTGTAATTTATCACTATCTTGGTAGCTTTCTGATGCCTTCTAATAATTTTTTGGTAAATTATTAACTATCTGTGATAACAGACCATTTTTCCTTTTAAAAATTATTAATAACAAATGTCATATGGTCCAATTGTACATTAGTAGGACGCAGTTTGCCACAAGTATGATTCATGATGCAAGTTCAAGAACACCCAAACTGGTTTGCACCATACTCAATAAGATGAATCTACTGAGTATGCATTTGGATGTTGTAAAAATATTTAAATGCTGTAAAAGTGTCTACATTCTCTCAATTTCTATATTTTTTTGTGTAACTGTAGAAACTAGGGCCTACACTTTAGTGGCCCTGTTATAGACCGTACATACAGATACACTCTTCTAACAGCAAGGAAACCCTTTAGTTAAAAGAAGATATATAAAATAGGCAAGACCCTACTTTGTCTTGAATTAAATAAGTATATGCTTCAAATGATATTAACACAACTTCAATAACTCAATCAGCTATTCTTTAAAGCTTTTGCTCTAAGAAAGCTTTAGCAAACATTTGCTCAACTCTCCCAGTGGTAGAGGGAACATTACGCCTTGAGGATCATTTAAAACAAACTGCATATGTAGGAACACTTCATTAATTCAGAATCTGCGATAATTTGACCAAGTAAATTAGTAGTGTTGGAAGAATTACAGTAAAGTATAAAAAACCACTTTAGAAACCAAAATTTCAATCATCTTCAAATACAAACATCTTCTATCTTCTAGAAAGAAGAGACTGCTAATCACAGACTCTCTCCATGTATTCTTTAGAGCAATTTGTCTCAAAGAAGTGGAAGCAATCCTTAGTGAATATGTTCTATTATATACCCACATAAAATTCATTTAAAAGGAAGAGAAGGAAACGTCTTTGAGATGGTTCTACAGATTTAGCCAAAATTTTTACCTCCCACTTGGTCCAAATTAGGAGCTTTAACTAGAATATTACTATATTTAGTAGAGTACCGGGGAGATGGGATTCTGTTTGATGAGCATCTGGTGATATAAACTCAATATTTTTTAGGACCTTCTCTAAGTCCAAATGATTGGGACCTCACTACTGAATTCGGTGTGATGTATGAGGCATAAACAGCCAATTGGAGATTCCCTTCTCTCTACAATCGCTGGTTCAAATATCAACCTGTGACCCATGGTGGGAGCATTATGCCTTGAGGATCATTTAAAACAAACTACATATGTAGGAACACTTCATTAATTCAGAATCTGCGATAATTTGACCAAGTAAATTAGTAGTGTTGGAAGAATTACAGTAAAGTATAAAAATCCACTTTAAAAACTGTGCTAAAACCCTTGAGAACTGTGCTAAAACCCTTAGGAAAGAAACATTTTGTTCTGCAGACATTTACAAATTGGGAGGAATGGGAGAAAGAAAGAATGGTGAAAGCCTCAGCTGAGATGAATTTAAAGATACTGCACTGTAGGGGAAGGGGCCATGAGCCAAGGAGCACAAGGAATGCAGCTCAGGAAACTAGAAGAGGCAAGTGAACAGCTGGTCTCCTTGAGCCTCAGGAGGAGGTGGTCTTGCTGGTTTTGGCCTAGTTTTTTGGGGTTCTGGACTCCAGAATACATGTGTAGTGTTTTAAGTCACCAACTTTATGGTAATTTGTTTCAGTAGCGATAGGAAACTAGTTCAGAGAGAGGAAGAGAAGTCCAAAGGCAACTCTCAGTCCTGCTGCCATTCTCCCCTCTTGCCATTGGGGAGGCACCTTTCATGTCCTGTTTCCTGCTCCCAGCTGATGACAAACTCAAGCACTCCGTGAAAAAGAGAGAAAATAGTTGGTACAAAGGAGCTGACCCTCTCTAAGGTGAGGGCTCCCCAAATTTCTAAAATCTGTCAATTATGGTCATTACATATTTACTAAGTTTCCACTGTTTTTTCCTGATCCCTCAGGTACTTCTCCATCAGAGAAAACAGCAGCCCCAGAGTCTCTTCTCTCTTCTGAGGTGTTTGTCACTTCCTGTGGTTTAGTTGATTTAGGTTTCTTTGATCTCAAGCTTCCTGGTGAGTTTTAAAAAGACAACAATTCTTATGGGATCTGATTCATGTGCTGATGTCAGAATGATGGTCTCCTGTGAATTTTACATCCTCCTACTTAGAATCCACAAGTCTCTATGTGACATATCTTTTTCTGCTTCTGACAATGACAAGTTTACAAATACTTCTGTCAAAAAATTGGAAAACATGTCTTCCAAAACTGATGAAATATATCAAACTACAGATATAAGAAGTCCTGAGAACCTAAACAGGGTAAATACAAGGTAACCCATACTAGACACGTACAACAAAACTGCTGAAAAACAACAAAGTAAAAGAAAAAATGTAAAAGCACCAGAGGCAAACAAGACATATTCCCTTGAAAGAAGCAAAACTAAGGCAAACATCTGTCCTCTCAAGAGCAATTATGCATGTCAGAAGTTAAGAGAATAAGTATTTAATATGCTGAAAGAAAATAGTTGCCAAGCCATAATAATATACTTCAAAAATGAAGGTAAAATTCAAGCATTTCCAGACAAACAAACTTGAGCAAATTAATGAACAGCAGAACACATTAACAAAAATATTGGCAAAGTCCTTCAGGAGGAAGAAAAATATGGGTTTTTTAATGTAAAAAGGCATACAAACTAATAGAAAGGGTAAATATGTTATTCAATATAAATGGAAAGTGAATATATAAAAGCACTACCATCTTAGGGAGGTTCAAACATAAACTGGATTAAATTTTGAAGAAATCACAGAACAGGTAGGAGGTCTTTGTATTAGCCTGAACAATCACACCTATGATATTTGCTGCTTCTGTCATGGATTGGTGGAATTTCTCTTGCCAGCCTTAAATCTGAGGTGGCCTCTGACTTGCCCTGACATTAGAATGTGGAGGAAATAGCCTCACACCAATTCTGGTGATGGGGAAAATAAGACATTTTGGGGAGGGAGAGGAGGGAGGGGGGTAGCAATCTGTGCCAGTAACCTGCCTTCTGACAGCACACTCTTGCGGATAATTAACTCCATTTGTGAAAGAATGTAGGAGGCTAGCAGCCTGACTCTACCTATTTAATCAATATCCCCAATGCACATTCTTGTTAGCCTATAAGCAAGTCACTGCCCCCTCCTTAATTACCTGGTCTTGCAAGACCTATTTACCTAAATACTCCCATTTTACAGAGGCCATAAACCATGAACCATACACAACCCCCGGAGGAGGTTATCAGCGCTGGCGCCAGGCCAGGCCTTTAGGTGTGGTCTCACAGCCGCCATCCCAACACATGGGGCTTTCTGCAAAGCCTGCGAAAGGTCTGGAAGTATGATCAATATTTGGGGGACAAAGAAACCAAAGTATAAAGGGAAAGCTTCCTCCATATTGGAGGACTCAGGGATTTAGAGAACTGACCCCCTGAGTCACTGTACTAATACATGTAAAACATCTGAAAATAAATGGGTTTATCCTGAATCTCTGAGTACTCCTGTGTATTTTTCAGTCACCTGGTAAATTCTATAAATACTGGAGCCCAGGCCTCAGGAGACTTTGGTGCTTTCCCTTCACTCTTGGAATACTCCATGCGCAGGGTAAGAAAGCTCAAGCGAGGCTACCGAACAAGGAGAGACTCCACGGAGAGAGAGGCTCTAGCCAATGCACAACACCGAGTGAAGAAGGCCATCTAAGACTTCCCATCTTGGACTTACTTGAGCCCCCAGACATCTGTGCCTCATGCATGATCCCACAGGCAAGACAGAAGATCCACCCAGCTGAACCCTGCTCCAATTGCAGAATTGTGAGCAAATCAATCAGTTATTTTAAGTCATTAAGTTTTAGAAAAACTTATTATACAGCAATAGATAAGCAAACTAATATATTATATAATAATAATAAGATCAATTAATTTTTAGAAATGGTTTAACACCTAGAAGTTTCAAAGTTTTATCAAATGTGACAAACTTAGAATTGACTTTAAAATTTTAGGAAATGTTGCCAACTTTTTCATGTTTCTCAAGAGGGTTGAAGATATTTGGTATCCTTTCAACCTGTAATAGCAACTGATTTGTAAACTAATGTGCACCTTTAGAAAAAAAAAAAAATTAGAAGCTACATCACACTGTGTTCTGCCCATAGACTAGAGATTGACTCAGGGCCCTACATGTTTTAAAGAATTTTGCAGCCAAATCAGAATTCAAAAACCACACTATCAGGGTTAAGAAAAGATACTTAGTGATTTCTTTTCATCAATCTTCCTTATGAGTTCCACTTTAATAATAGCAGGAAGTAAAACTTTAACTTAAATTTAATCAGGACATAATGGAATAATTTAAAACATCTCTTAAGGCAATTCAATTGCCTTAAAATGACTTAATTTGTTCCAGAGTTGGCCCCTCTTCCAGCTACTTCACTTCAGGGTGGCATATGCATGTAACCTATGAGGCTTAAAAAAATCTCATTTTAATTTTTTGCAATTAAGAAATTTGGTAAAAATGGGGGCGAGGGGGCTTGTGCCTTGATGACCCCAAGCTGTGTGGCTGAGAGGTGCTTGTTCTGATCCTCTTCCTTGCTCAGCTTGATCAGGTCCTGGGGACCCCTGCTGCTGATTCAGCCTTATCATTATTCTCATTGGTTCTGCAGACCCCCAAAGCCCATCTCTTACTGCTAATTTGACCCAGACCAGGAGGTCCACCTGCAGTTTTGCTTTAATTAAAATAAAGCCCAAATCACCCCTCTGGTAATCACTATCATCGAGCTTCCAGCAGCCTCAACAAGAACATTTGGGAGCCAGTGATTTGAGAACATAGTCAGTCTCTCCCACTCTATCCAACATTGTGCTTTCCTCAGGTTATTACAAGGGGTTCCTAAGATTCAGTCTCCTAAATTCCTGTCTTGTAGAGCAAATTCCCTCTGCTGTTAGCTTTACCTAAATCTTATCTAACCTACCTCCCCATCTCAGACTTTAGTCCAAACAGGGGAGATTAAGGCACAAGTGGCCTAACTCTGTTTCTCCCAATTGTGACTCCTTCACCTCCAAAATCCCCCAGAGGGACAAGAGCCTGGCTTTCCCCTTCTTTGTATATGACCAGGAAAGTTCCCTGAGTCCTAACTTCTTAGAACTACCCACTTTTCCTCTTCTCCTAAGGACATAATGTTAGACAAGGTACAGAGATAGGAAAATGGGCATAATGACTGTTAGGGTCACCAAAGGAGGAATGCGCAAGGCCATAAAGGGGTAAAAATTATAAATTTATTGTTATATCTGCAAGCAGAAGGGCTGAGACCAAAATGGCATCAGAGAGGCAGAGTAGGGGGAGCAGGATATTTATGTCCCTTGTAACCAGAGTAACCAGTTGGACCAGGTGTAGGTAAGGGCCAGGTGGAAACTGGGTAAGGCAGAAGGCCATTAATCATGAGACCTATAATGAGAATAACAGGGCAATCGCAGGGAGCGGCAAGAGCTCCAAGCAGACATAATGGAGCCTAACAATAACTGGGCAACAAAATTGAGAAAACACCTCAAAACATGCTCCTTACATGTACATTTCAACAAGCAGGTGTCAGTCGAGCCTGATTGTTAAGAGTTTCAGGTTTCTTAGCCAGACTCCCCAACATTAAATCTCTGATCCCATTCTTAGTTGTGTGACTTTGGACAAGTTCCTAACCTCTACACATCTCAATTTCCACATCTGTATCATGGAGATAATTATAGGATCTACCCCATGGGATTGCTGTAAGAATTCAATGAGTTAGTTTAGGTAAAATTTCTGGAAATGAGTTCTAATACTTTGTAAACTCACCTCAATCCTATATAATTACTGACTATCCAATATAATAAAGAGCCAATATGCTAATTAGACCAGATGGCTGAATGACCTGCTGGAACTACCTGCCAGAACAACCAGTGGGCGGGGGGTGGGGCCAGTGAGCCTGCGCTGCCAGGCCAGCCAAGGCGGTCCCGGCGCCACCTCTTTCCTCAGAGGCAGGGGGAGAGGCATTGGCCCTGTCCCTGCCCCAGCACCGTGCTGTCCACAGAGGCGGCCACGGGGGAGCGGGCCTAACCTACAGTTGGACATCCCTCAAGGGCTCCCAGGCTGCCAGAGGGATGTCTGTCTGGAAGCTTAGGCCTGATCCCCTGGGGAGTGAGCCTAAGCTGGCAGGTGGACATCCCCGAAGGGGTCTGGACTGCGAAAGGGTGCAGGCTGGGCTGAGGGACCCCCAGAGTTCATGAATTTTCATGCACCGGGCCTCTAGTAAATATATAAGAGTTCTGCCTCCAAATTAAGACACAAGAGTGATTCCATAGTGTGACGTGATAATACTATTTCAGAAACTATTTCTGCCATCAGCCTGTACAAGTTGTTATTGGAGCTTGAGAGAGGCTGTGTTATTTGTTATTTAGTGTTTCTCCCCCTAGGATTTGACCTTCCCTTTCATGGGGGTTTGAAGTCTATCTGCAGTAAGCTTTGTTATTTGCTCTGACTCAGCGTGGATAATTGTCATTTAAATGGGGCTGTAGGTGTGTGCTGGGAGATGCTTAGGTGAAGCACCAAGGAAGTAAAAAAGGACAAATAATCCTACCCTTGAATTGTTCACTGTTCTATTATGGGAGACATTGATAAAACAGACTATAAATGAGTCAGTTCCAAGAGGTACGTAGCCATTTGCAATTTTGCTGAGCAGATGCAGTCCCATCGGGAAGAGAATTCACTGCCTACATGATGGTATTTTGGGCTTTCTGCTTCTCATCACCTCCATCTAAACAATGCAGGACTCAACTAAGTGATACCCCAGTGGTAGAAAAAAAAGGTAATACTGATCTCTAGGTAACTAACTTAATTACAGGATTACAGGGAGGGATGTAGAAAGGACCTAGAGAGAAATAAACTCAGAGCTTGTAAACAATGTGTGCTATGTGTGATGCCTGTTGAATATGGGTTATCATCACCTAGCCTGGGCACCAGGTGCTCAAGCAGGTCTGCCGTGGCCCTTTGTGGAGATTGCTAAGCATCTTTGCAGGATCCATTCCCATCATGCAGCCTTGCGCTCCACAGAGCAATTTTCAAGGATGGCCCACTCTGCAAAATCTTACAAGGACTGATTTCATTCTTTCTTTTTATCAATTTAGATAAGTTCAACAATTGTCCTTTAAAAACAATGTGCCTTCAAAGGCAATGAAAATCCATACATGCATTTTTTTTGGAACAGGCAATGAATACATTTCTAAAACATTTAATCAGTATAAATAGGTAGAGTTAAAAGTATATCTTTCCCACCCCCGATACTGGGCTGCAATTTCTTCTCTCTAGGACAATAACGTAAAAATAATTCCTTGTGCATCCTTCCAAGGACATTCTATGTGTAGGTACAGATCTATATAATTCATTCAAAATCCAATCAATATACGCTTAACACAAACACTTGCTTACTGCTTCATTTTTGTCACTTACTGTATATCAGACAGTTCCCATCTTCGTTCTTATTGGTCTCATTCCTTTTTCTGGTCACATAATATTCCAGTGTGAATGTATCATGTTTTATTTAGGAAAACTTTTGTCAGTGAATACTAATGATGCTTTGCCATATTCTTTACATATGCATAATTTCCCATATATGCAAGTGGAACTATATATGCTAACCATAAATATTGCTCAATAGTAGTGTAATGTGTAAAACATATGCAATTTAAATGTTCTAGCAGCGACATTTTTTGTTGTTGTTAATCCTCATCTGAGGATATTTTTCCATTGATTTTCAGGGAGAGTGGAAGAGAGAGGGAAAGACAGAGAGAAACATCAATGTGAGAGAAACACATTGATTGGATGTCTCTTGCAGGAGCTCTGACCAGGGCCCAGGCCAGGGAGGAGCCTGCAACCACGGTACATGCCCATGACCAGAATGAACCTGGGACCTTTTGGTCACAGGTTGACTCTCTATCCACTGATCCAAACCAGCTAGGGTCAGTCACTGGTTTAAAAAGTAAAAGAAACAAGTGAAATTAATTTTTAAATGTGTTATATTTAACCCATGATGCTCCAGACAATATTGTTTCAATATGTAAATTATAAAAGATTCATATCATAAGCTATTTTATATTATTTTCCTTGTATTAAGTCTTTGAAATCCAGTGTATACAGAGCGGGACAAAAGGAGGTTTGCAGTTGTTCATAAGGAAAGTAATACAATAGTTAATAAATAATGATACAAGAATAAACTCGGTGTTTCACATGCTCACAACTGTGAGCCTTCTTTCGCCCCACCCTGTATTTTATCCTTAAAGCACATCTCAATTCAGATGAGCCACCTCTTAAGTGCCCAATAACCAGATGAAAAATAATAATAAATAAGTAATAAAAATATAAATAAATCATTAGACTAGCTCTGCTTTTCAATGCCATGTCCCTGCATTTCCCTTCAGTAAAAAACCCCATGTTAATATGCTGTCAAGAAATAAGGTAAAACAAAACAAAATCAACAAAGTCATATATCAGTGAATCAACCCAAGAGACAGGGACAGTCACA
Organism: Myotis yumanensis; assembly: GCF_028538775.1. Classification (NCBI taxonomy): domain Eukaryota; kingdom Metazoa; phylum Chordata; class Mammalia; order Chiroptera; family Vespertilionidae; genus Myotis; species Myotis yumanensis. The sequence goes on along the minus strand of NW_027223752.1, from coordinate 228,212,214 downwards.
TAACTATCTCCATTTTACAGATGATGAAACTAAGGCAAAAGGAGTCTATTGGAAAATATAGAGCCTCTATTTAAATTAATTGTAAGTAATTGTTTTTTATAATTAAAATCAAACACTATTTCATCATAAATATGAGATAAAACAAAACAGAGTAACATATTTAAGCAACATTATGCATTTTTTTTAATGTATTCTAATGTCTCCTTTTTATGTTTCTTTTTTACCACAGTGCTTCTGGAAGAGATTGCCTTTTCTGGAGAGCTGTTTTCAGTGCATGTTGATTTCAGATGCTTACAACTCTGATTACTTGTTATGGCATCTTTTAAAGTAGTTTTATTCATACGGGTCATTGCACATTGAGACAAAATGGTCTGCTGGTCTGTCATAACAACGAAGGAAGATTTACATTATAAGTATGCTAAAACGCTTAGAAATTGAGTTGGAAAATCAGTTCAATCCACTTACCTAAGTAATAAAGGAAAAAGTTTTTGAAAATAAATAGCTTGCAGCCACAGAAAATATAGAAAGAATTTGTATTTGCTTTGTTTTTCTTTATGAAGCAATAACCGTATGTGCAGCCAAGAGAAAGAACTATAAGAAATTAAGGAAAAGAAACAAACAGCCTGATTTACTTAAGGGTAATTCACTGATTTGCATGGAAAAGAGGAAAGAGGTGACCAGCAGGCCATTTGAAGCATCATTAGTTCCATATACAGAGATTAGGAATACTATGAAAGCTCTTTATTTTCATAACAATGAAATTGGGCTACAAATGTGTTTTGGTAAATATTAGGAGAACAAAATATCTTTCTAAATAAAATTGAATCAATAGTAAATTGTACGAGATTACATTACATATGAAAAGGATTAAAAAATCCTACTTTCAGTTAAGCAATAGGTTCAGAATTTAAGGTTGTTTTTTTTCTATTTTACTTAAACATTAATTCCTCATAGAATCCTTCTATAAGGTGATCATACTATTCACTTCCTGGAATTTCCACTTTCCTAAATTCAATTCCATATATGTATGTGCCAGACACTCATATTGTAAAGTGGGAATACAAGAATGAATAAGACTTGCTTTCTGCCTTCAGTGTACTTTGCCACATTGAACTTCCACTCTCCTTAAAATCCATCACATTGTCAACCTCCTTCATGAATTCTTTAAAACTATTCCATCATACTGTGCACGTACCATTTCAAATTCTATTAGATCATGTAGTTTAGCATTTACTTTTTGGTGATGTTTTTTAATCCAGATCCATTTGATAATTTATTTGTTCAGTAAGTAGTGATCATCTAATACCTACTATAGTGTTTTAAGAGACTGAGGACACAACAGAGAAAAAGATAGACAAGGACTCTACTATCAAGGTGGTTACATTCTATTGTAGGAAGGCAGAAAATAAGTAAGGTAACAAATAAGTAAGAAATTTTGAACTATTGATAGGAACTATGAAACAAAGTTATAGAATGGAGTAATATAGCACTTGTTTGTTAAGTCAATCATTCTCTTAACAAAGATAATTGTTATTGGATTAGGGCCCACCACAATCCAGGATGATCTTATCTCAAGACTCCTTATTATATTTGCAAAGACTCTTTTTCCAAATAAGATCACATTCACAGGTTCCTAGTGGACATCTTTTTTGGTGGCCACCATTCAATCTACCACACATCTTAAACCGAGCTTCTAAAGTAGGTATTATTGTCATCCTCTTACATACATAGATACTCTAGTACAGAAAGAGTAATTGCTGTGGTCACTCAGCTAGTATGTGGTGGAGCTCGGGTTTGAACTGAGAGGCTGGCTTCATGGTCAGCGTGCTTACCCACTATTCTATACGATGTCAGGTCAGAGTTCTCTGAAGGCACAATGTTTGTGTTAAGACCTGAATAATGAGAGAGAGCACTCCAGGTAGGAGGAAATACCATGGCAGGTAAGTAGTTCTATCTTCTCAATCAGATGGCATTGAAGTTTTAAAACATGGCTTCCAAATTCTTAGACACTCCTCCCACCCAGTGGGGGTCTATGAGCCCCAACTTGGATCTTGATGGCCTTGTGACTGGAATTGATCAATAGTGTTTCATAAAATGATGTTATGTGACCTCCAAGGCTGGGTCATAAAAGGGGAGGCAGCTCTGACTTTGCTGACTCAGGCCTGGAGTCCTGAGCCACCGTGTGAGAAGGCTCACCATGCTTAGGCTGCCATGCTGTGGGGAAGCTAAGCCACGTGTAGGGGCAACCCACCCATGCTCACTCCAGTTGGCAAGAGTAGTCATCAACTCCTCCCAGCCCAGGTGCCAGACCTGTGAGTGAAAAGCCTTGAGGTGATTTCAGTAACCAGCTGTGGCATTACCTCCAGTTGATGCACCTTCCCACAGAGGCCAAGATGTTATGCAGCGGAAGAAACAAGCCACGTTGTTGTTTCATGTCAAAATTCTTGGCCCATGGAATTTGTGAGCATGATAAAACGGTTGTTGCTGTTTTCCCCCTAAATTGGGGTTGCTCTGCTCCATAGCAAGTAGTTACCACACATAGCTGCTTTGTCTTCTGCCTGGTCCCCTAAATCCCGTCCCACAGAGCTAACCACAGAATAGGTATAGGGTGGTATAGTAGATAAAAAAAGAAAAAATCAAATATTTATCAGCAGTTGGTCAGAAGACCAGAAATCTCTATAGCTATTTTTGGTAGGAAGAGAATTAAGAGAGTAAATTAAGTGCTTACAAACGTTTGGAAGAATTGGAGGAGGGAAAAGGTCAAGAAAGTGACTGCTGATTTTTAGAAACTCAGAAAGGGCAGGAAAGCAGGGAAGTTGACACCCATGGACTCCATTGCTTACAGCACAGAAGCAGGTGTTTTGCAGAGTTCACCAGGAAGCCACTGCAAACTTCATATCTACTGTCTGACCATGTGTCTGTCAGGAGCTGTTGCCAGAAGATAATGGTTTATCTTTCCCTCTCACCTTCCAAATCTTGGGTGAATGCCAGTCACTGGCTAAATCAATTCTATAAACTAGGTTCTACGTATGGTGAAGGGCTAAATGGGCAGGCACAGTGCTCAGATTCAACACTAAATGGCACTGTCTGCCCCTTTGGATACTCAGCATACATATATATCCTTATACATATTTTTAAATTCAGAAAAAACAATTTAAACAATTGATTTTTAAGCAGCTTTCCTCTTGGTCCTAGTTTTGTGCACATTATTCTGTGGTTCAGGTTAACTGTATTTTTCTCACTTTCTTTCCTGGTCATAGTTTTTCACTTTGAAGAAAAAATAAATAAAGAGTCATTTTCTTTCCACCCTTTTCATTCCAAGACTTTTATATTCTTGTTATAAGAGAAGCATAAATCAGTAAGAAGCTCCAAGAATATATCTAATTGGGTTGGACCTATCTCAAGCCTGCAAGGTATTTTCAGCCATTTCAATATTCTTTTTTACCAATCAACCTGCTTAGCTACTTCTGGGTGATTTGGTATATGGTGAGTCAGTGAGTTCCAAATATATGAGCCAATGACTCCTTTCTTAGCTGTAAAGCGAAAGTAGTGTTCTGTGGGACATCATAATAGTGAATGAGGCATTCAATATATCCATATATCCACATCTTTGCTAACACATTATATTTTGTCTTTTTAATAATAGCTATTTGAACAGGTGTGGAGTGATGTCTCATTGTGGTTTTAATTTGCATTTCCTTAATGATTACTGATATTGAGCATCTTTTCTCATATCTGTTGGCCATTTGTATGCCTTCTTTTGAAAAATGTATATTTAGGTCCTTGGCCTGTTTTATACTTTGGGTTGTTTTGTTGTAATTGGTTTTTTTGAGTTACCTTTATATTTTGGCTATTAACCCCTCAGATGTATGGTGCACTAATATTTTTTTTTCATCCTGTAGGTTGTCCTTTCACCCTGTTGATTGTTTCCTTTGCTGTGTTGATTTTTTTTTCATATGATGCAATCCTTTTAGTCAACATTTGCTTTTGTTGCCTGTGCTTTGGGGATCATATCTAAAAAAATCATTGCCCAGACCAATGTTAAAAAGCTTATTCCCTATGTTTTATTCTAATGGTTTCATGTTTTACATTTATATCTTTAATCTATTTTCAGTTAATTTTGTATATGGAGTGAGATAATTGTCCAATTTCTTTCTTCCACATGTGGAAAGCCAGTTTTCCCAACACCATTTATTTCCTTTCCCCATGGTTTGTTCTTGGCATCTTTGTTGAAAATCAATTGACCATACACATGTGGATGATTTCTGGACTTTCTATTCAGTTCCATTGGTTTAATGGTATGATTGAATGCCTTTCATTACTAGAGCTTTGCAATATATTTTGAAGCCAGGTAGTATGATGAATCCAACTTCACTCTTTTTGGTCAAGATTGCTTTGGCTATTCACGGCCTTTTGTGGTATCATGAATGTTAGGATTTTTTTTCTAACTCGGTAAAAAATACTATTGGAATTTTGATAGAAATTCTATTGTATCTGTAGATCACTTTGTGGAGGATGGACATTTTAATAATATAATTCTTCTAATCCATATACACTGGATTTTACCATCTATTCATGTCTTCTTCAATTTGTTTCATCAGTGTTTTATAGTTTTCTGTGTAATCTCCTTGGTTAAATTTATTCCTAAGTGTTTTTGGTGTTATTATAAATGAGATTGTGTTCTAAATTTCTTTTTTCTTTTTATTTTTTGATAGTTTGTTGTTAGTGTATAGAAATACACTAGTGTGTTACTTTTCTATTCTACAACTTTACTGAAGTTGTTTATTAGTTCTAACAGTTCTTTTTAAATCAGTCTTTAAGGTTTTCTATATATAAAATCATGTTCCCAGCAAATGGAGACACTTTTACTTCTTTCTAAACTGGGTGCCTTCTATTTTTTCTTGCCTAATTGTTCTAACTAGGACTTTCAGTACTATACTGAACAGAAGTGATGAGAGTGGCCTCCTTGTTTTGTTCCTAATGTTAGAAGAAAAGTTTTTAGTTTTTTTCAGTTGAGTATGATGTTAGCTATAGGGTTATCATATATGGTCTTTATTATGTTGAATTATATTCCTTTTCAACCTAATTTGTTGAGAGTTTTAATTCAAAATCTCTTTTCTAAACATAGCTTTCTAATCTGTTTCATTTGATGTATCATTCCTCATTTCCCTTCTGCCTGGAGGCTATTAGGCTAAAATGCATTTTAATCTGTTCTTTGCCCCAAGGCTTGATCTTCATGAAATTTAATTGCTCAAGCTATTTCTCAAATGTGTCTTCTAGAAGCAATTGGTTTTTGTAGTCCTTATATATTTAATATTTTGTAGTCCTTTGATATTTTATATTTCTGGATTCTTTATATTCTTTCATTTCTGTTGGCAAACTGGCAAATTCTCATCTGTAATAATTTATGCATATACTAACACTTAAGTTCTCAATCACTTTCCCTAGAGCTGCTGGCATAGGAGGTATATTGTCTGTCTTCCAACTTATTACATGAAACAAATGTTTGGCACCACAGAATGTAGGTCAAGCTTTGACTTCTGCCATGAGTTTCATGCCATTTGCCTTCTAACCAGTAAATTAAAGATACTTTTTCAAGTTCTTGTTATAGCAGCACTTTACTTCTAGTATCCAGTGTTCTATTAGGGGAAATAACTCCAACTGGTAAAATCACAAATGTCCAAACTTCAGTGACTTGCCCTGGCCAGTTGCTCAGCGGTTAGATATTTGGCATGAGGACCCAAGGCTCGGGGCTTCTATTCCCAGTCAAGGGCACATACCTCAAATGCAGGTTCCCCAGCCCTGATAGGGGTGCGTGCAGGAGGCAACCAATCTATGTGTCTCTCTCACATCTATGTTTTTCTCTCTCCCCCTTCCTCTTTCCCTTCCAGTCTCTCTAGGAATCAATGGAAAAAAATATCCTCTGGTGAGGATTAGAAACAAAACTTAAAAAAAAAACCTCCAGTGACTTAACACTGTAAGGTGGTTGTTTTTTTTTTAATGTAATCATTCAATGTCCAATGAAGTGGGAGCAAGCATCTGTCTCATGGCATCATTTTGAGACTCAAGCTCTCTCCATTTCATCATGGATGCTGGGTTTCATCACAGGAGAGAAAAGAGAATAGGGAATCGTGCATGGGATACAGTTATGGACCAGACATGTGTCACTTCTGCTCCATTCCATTGGCCAAAATGCTTTCTGTAACACATGCTGCCATGTGCTGTGAAAAGGCTGGCAAGTGAAGTCTACCTATGAGCCCAGGAGGAAAGGAAACAGGTGCAGGGACCAGTCAGACAACTGGTCCCATCTCAGCTCTACTACTTAGTAGCTCTGCAGCTCTCTGAGGAAGTTTCTTCATGTGAAAAAGGTTATTTATATCACAAAATTGCTTTCTTATGGAAAACTCTAAACACCACCATAAAAAGAAGATTGTTTTTACAAGTGTAAGATGTGGTAGAGATCATTTTTCCTTTTATTCCTAGAAATTAAGAATGGATATATGATTCATACTAGCCAATGGAATGTAAGAAATACAGTCTGTCAGTTCTGAACTGAGATGGTGAAAATCTCCCAGCTCCCCAATCCCTCGGCTCCTTTGACTTTAGAATGTAACTATTATGTCAATGAAAGATGATTGCATGTCTGTCACCTCGAGCTCCTAAATCATTTTACAAATTCATCTGAGGAACAGAGCACTGTGCCAACCCTCAGGGCACATGTAGCCATGAATGAGCAACAGACATCTGCTGGGTTCAACAACTGAGAGTTAAGGGTTCATTAGTTTCTAAAACCTGGTAGTTGACATTGCTCCCCAGGGGACATGTAGCAATGCCTTGAAACATCTTCGGTTACCACAACTGAGGAAGGTGCTCCGGTAGTAGGTAGGGACTGGGGGTGGCACTAAATACCCTACACCACACAGGACCGCCTCCCACAGCAACAAAAAAATTATCTGGCCCCAATGTCAATGGTGCTGAGGTTGAGAAACCATGCTAGTCTATCATGATAAATAAACATTAGCTCAAAAGTGTTTCCTGTAGTCCTTCTGGGGAAGCTACTGTAGAATGTGCTTCCACAAAAGAGAGGTAAATCAGAAACTGGATTCAGGAACTAAAGGAAGGAACTCCGAAGAGAGGGAGTAGGTGAAGTGGATGGTGTGACCCCTCAGGCAGCAGGTCTACACATCTGCTGGATGAGAGTGGGAAAGAGACTAAATCATTGCAGGAATAAGTCTCTCTAGGGGGAAAATTATCTGCTGCTTGATGAGTCTGAATATATTAATAACTACCTTCAAGTTCTGTTCAAAAGTTTGGGAATTAATTAGTGATAGATTCAGAGAAAATTAGGTCATTAAAATATAAGGCAATTATTTACTCCATGCAGACTTGTACAAAAAAAGGAGTAATGGGTGATACAATTCATGGTACAATAAATAGAAAAACTGGGAATTACACTTAAATTTTATAGCAATAAATCAAATATATTGATGTAAACTGAAATTTTTATTTAATTCTATTGCCAGGCTAAGGAGAGGGGAAGTGTTTACATGAGGATGTGTATGTGTATAGGAGGAAGGAGGAGGGAGTTAAAAAGTTAAATTTTCATCTTCTCCCATAAGAAGTCAATGGGTAATATTTAAAATGGAAAAGCCAAGAAATAGCAATGTAAGCATGTTACTTAGATTTATGTGGGTAAATACCAAAAACAGTAAAAAATAAGTTAAAACCAATTACTTTTGTAGAGATGGAAATTGGTAGGAGGGAGTCATTGGGTGAGGACACTTATTTTTCATTATAAGCTTAATAGTACCACTTAACTTTTTAAACTATGACCATATGTTATTTTTGGCAAAGACAAAATGGCTTTTACAAAAGTGAGGGCAAAATAAATCAATGTTCAGACATTAAAATCTTCTGTTATGTATAAATTGCTATGTTCAGGTTAGTCATGATTATTATAGCTGATGCCAAAGATGTTGTTAATAATTAATGCCAGGCCTCAACATGCATGTTGTCCCATGCAGGACTAAGTACCACCAGTGTTACCCAATTACTTATCAAGAAAGGAGATAGGGTTCCTGTCAATCATTCAACAAACCCTTACTCAGTGTCTACCTATGATAGGCATGGACACTGCCCTCGGCATCCATGTAGTATGGTAGGGATGTATGACCTTGACCATGAAGTCTGACTTTGATTTAGGACACTTCCTGACCAGGAGTTTTCTCAGTTGGTCCCATTTCTTAAATTCCTTTTTATTGGGAGCATGTTATAATTTATATAGGCAAACCATGAACAGATTCCTCTCCTACCACCCCACGTTTCCTGCCAACCCTCCACCTTTTCAAAATCAGAATTAATGGCATTTTTTACTTATGCTCCTATTTAGTATTCTTCCTTATAGCATAGTCAGCTCTGTTGGTGTTTTTTACTCTCCCCTTTAAGTTTGTAAATATAATCCATATTTTCAAGCACTGAACACGTTAATAAATGTGACCGAATTACAAAATATATTCACAATGATTTGAATCAACACCCCCAACACACACTCCTGCTATTTGAAGCATGAAAAAATGAAGTTTAAAAAAAAATGCAATTGGCACACTCCTAAGGAAAAGATCATCCAATTCTCTATGCCACTGTTCTTCAATGCAGCGTCTGACAGATTTACTTCTGGAATGTTCTAAGTAGATCCACCTCATGGAACAGTGGTTCTCAACCTTGGCTGCACATTAGAATCACCTGGGAATCTTTTTAAAATCCTGATTTCTGGGCCTCACCCTCCAGAAATTCTGTTTCTTTGTTACTAATGTTGTGGCCCCACCCCATAACAAAGAAACAGAATTTCCAGAGGATGAGGCCCAGAAATCAGGATTTTAAAAAGATTCCCAGGTGATTCTAATGTGCAGCCAAGGTTGAGAATCAATGGCATAGAACCTACACTACACTGACTTTATCTCAATTCCAACAAGCCAAATGGTACAGACCTCGGGGCCTCTGGGCCTTCAGCCTTGAAAGGGCAATGCCAGGTGTACCTCTTCCACCCGGACAACACAGCCAGGCTAACACCTGTCAGTTGGAAAATCTAAATGTCTCCTTCTTATAGGTCTCAGTATTTAATTATACCAACTATCAGTCTTTCTCACTATACTTCTTTTTTGTACTCATCTACTTCTGCAATAACAAATACAGGGGTGGGAAAAAGTAGTTTTATAATTGTGAGTATGCAAGACACAGTTCTTATATTATCATTTATTTATTAATCATTTTTTAGTTATTATGATCAACTGTAAACCTACTTTTGCCACATATATCTGTATGTGTGTTCCATGACTGTTGAACATAAGCTCTCTGAGGATGAAAACTGCTCTGTTTTCTTCCCACTCTACATGCAACACCTATTTCAGGTCTGGGCATATATTACAGTTTTAAAGAAAGAAAAATTTCTTTTAAATAAAGAAATTGCATTCAGTTTCATAAATACGGTGATTTGTGGGCTACACTTGCAAATGAGTTAATGTTTTAATTTTTTTAGAATAATATGAAACTGAATAATATTTGCACATGATTAAAATGTGCTAGAGCTTTGGTTTTCAATTCAGTTTGAATTATATGATTCCATTAAAACTAGAATTGAGGTTACTAAAACAGAAACATTTCACCTGCATACTATGAAATACCTCAAAAAGCATGCTGAAAAATATTTTTTTTATTTCTTGAGTAACCAATGGTTAATAAAATGCAAAAGAGTTCCAAGAACAATGGCAAGTTTGTACTATCTATGTTTCTAAAATAAAGGCAACTTAAATCTAGTTTTATGTCTATCAACATTATATTTAAAGTCAAATAATAGTTGTATTAATCATAAATATCTATATTCTGTGATAGCTTGTGATGGCCAAACACATAGGTGAAAATTGCAAAGCTCAGTCAACTATCACTTGGACAGATGCTTGTTTATTTATAGAGCCCACAGTTGAGATGTTTCAACACAGCCCAATACTTGACAGTCAAAGGAAAACAAGGCCAAGCTTTTGCTCAGCCCCAATGCCCACACACAGTCACAGCTTCTTAAGTATAACATATTCATTCAGCTGCTTTGTTGTCACCAAAGACACAGATTTTTTAAAACAAGCACAATAAACACAATTGTCTACTTTATCACCCTTCTATTTTAAGACGGGTTTTTAAAAATGACACCTTGATTGACTTGAATACTCTATACAGAAGAGGATCATTTTTTCCAGTGTGAACTGAGCACAGATTAAGTATCTGACAAGAAACTGCGGTCTGATTACTCCCTTTGCCTATGTGCTGAGCACAGGGCAGGTGTGCTCTGTATATGATCTCTTTGGGCTAAAGGGCCTGGGGAAACCAGCCAGAGTAGTTGCAACTCAGGTGCAGACACAAAAACCTATCTCATGTGGAAACAGTCATGTTTCTGTCAGGCCCAAAGGCCCTGGGGAGAACGTGAGAAACACCAAACCTTTCATAAGCTGAAACTGTTAGAATCAGTCCTGTTTCATCACCTATTAAATGGGCACAATAATATTTATTATTTAAGAAACATAAAAGTGTTTAAGGATGGGATTAACATTATTTTATATACTCATTATATTATTTTATTATTGCAGTAGATGTGTTTACTAAAGAAAATTTGTAAGACTTGTAAAAATATAAGTAATAAATTAAAATCACCATTAAATCTCACCAGTCAAAGGATACCTGATGCAAAATTTCTTGTATTTAGGTATATTGATTGTGTGCTTACTGTGTTCCAAGTACTGTTCTAATACTTGGGACATCTCATAGAGGCCACATTCTAGCAGAGGCAGTAAGCAGAGGATGAGAAGACAAGCAATGAAAATTAACATAATAATACATAAGCATATCACACGGCATATTAGGTCATCGTATTAAATGATGAGGTGCTATAACCTATTGATATGGAATCAAAAAGCAAAGGAAAATAACTTTGTGATATTGGTGTCCACTTTGGTAGGAATCTTTCACAGAAGATCCTTCAAATCTAAACCAAAGAAGAAAATAGAATTTACATTTATTGGGAGGCCCATTCCAAACTTGTGTGCACCTAGGGTAAGAGTCTCATGGAGAGGTCATATGCTACATGTCTCAGTTTAAAATGCATAAATCAGTCTGACTGTGGTTGAACATCAACCTATGAACCAGGAGGTCACAGTTTGTTTGATTCCTGGTCGGGGCATATTCAGCCAATCAATGATTCTTTCTCATCAGTTATGTTTCCATCTCTCTTTCCTTACCCCTTCCTCTCTGAAATAAATAAAAGTACATATTTTTTAAAAAAAACATAAATCAAGGTTTTCCACACCAACAACCAGTTTTTCAATTCTGTGATACCAACGGCATATCCAATAGTTTGAATCTATTCCGACACTAGCTACCTGAGGTTAGTGTCCGACTCCACAGGCTTAAGGATTCAGTCCCATAAGACTGCCCCCAATTCAGACGCAGGTTGCAAATGGTGTGCATAAGCTGCCCACATGCCTGCCTAGCTGACTATAAATTCATGGGTTCCCTCATCAAATTTAATAATTCACTAGAATGACTCACAGAATTCAAGAAATAACTTTTCTTACCTTTGCCTTTTATTTATAAAGGATACAACTTAGGAACTATCAAATGGAAGAGATGCCTAGGAGAAGGTATGGAGAGCAGGGCACAGAGCATCCATGCTATTCTAGCACCTCCATGGGTTCATCAACTTGGAAGCTCTCTGAACATAGGTTTTTATGGAGGTTTCAGTGGCAGGCATGATTGCTTGAGTCATTGGCCACTGGTGATTGAACTTAGTCTCCATCCCTTCTCCCTGGGGAAGTGGAGAAGGGAGGTAGGGAGCATGTGGGGAGAGGGGGCTAAAATTCCCAATCCTCTCATCATGGTTGCTCTATCTGGTAACCAGCCTCAACTCTGAAGCTATCTAGGGGTCCCCAATCACCAATCATCTCATTAGCATAAGAAGACATTCATCACTTCAAATATTCCAAGGTTTTAGGAGCTATGTGCCAGGAACTGAAAAAAAAAATGCCAAATATTTATTTTTTATTATACCTCAGGGAGAAGCATATTATCAGTCCTAAGGCAACAAGCCAATTCTAATCTCCTTCAAATACAGAAAAGCCAGTGACATATGGTGACCGCCCAGCCACATAAGACTATGACCCTTCTCTCCAGATCCCTTATCTCCCTAGATGTACCTTAAAGGGTCAGGTCTCAGCTATTGAAAAGGCAAGAATCTAACCAAAGACTGTGGAAGAAGCCAACTGCATTCCTCTATCCCTGTGAGGCTTCCACATCTGATGCAGTGCAAGCCAGGAGGAGGGGAGTGACTCTAAGTGTCTTCATATCAGGGTTTTTATTATGATGCTGATGACTAGACATTTTAATTACTGAAATGAACAGTTCTTAAAACTAAACAAGATGGAAAAGCTATGGAGTGAATCTAAGTTTTCATTCAGGGGTATGGAAAAAAATAATCCCGTAGAGCAAATATGGAACGATGGAAGAAAAAATAAAATTACTTTGTTGGCATATTATCACATTCAGCTAAGCCATTAAAAAGTTTATATTACCATTAAGTAGTTGACTTTTGTTTCTGTACTGTGATTCTATACACTGAGCCATGTGGAGACCTAATATTTATTTGTGCTATTTATTTTTCAGTACCTGATCTATTAAGAAACTACTACATGTTTTTCTTTAAAAAGCGAAAATTTAAGGAGTACTATTAGAACACTATATTGTTTTAAAGTATTTTAATAGCACCAACAAAATTCTGTCTGAGATGAATACGATCCTGAGAACTTTCCTACAAGTAATTATCTTTGATTATATACTTTATTTGCATAAAGAATATCGTTGGCTCTGAGCACCATATAATGCTTCCTTTCAGTGACATAGCCATTAGGAAATTGATTAATAGTTCACAGCCTTGGGCCATAGCCTACTTCTCTGAGTGATTAGTGAGTTGAGCAGCTTCCAAGAGTTAAAGTTAGGAAAAATCCAACTCTTAGTGTCATTCAGGGTTGTCTCCTGCAATGTAGTTGATTGATCTTTCCATCTTCCCATTTGCAAAAAAAAGCTTTCAAAAAAGGGAAATGGTAGCAGTTAGAACAGGATTTTTGCAAAGGAGTTCCTTTTGTACCTCCTATGTTCAGTTCTTGGGGAACATTGTTTACTCATGGGTGATCATCATTCCTCTTTACTGTTTGCAGCTACTTAGTTAATTTTTCTTTTGATGAGTCACTCTTCAAAAATGGCATCTCTCCATGATTGACTGGAACTGTTGGCAAATAGGTTACCTTGCTTTCAAGTACCTTTTAAAAATATTTCAGGAATTTGGGCTTTGTAGAAAATTGAAATTCATCCTATTAAGTATATCATTGTTTTTTTCAGAGAGCTCATCAATTGGTGATTCTGTAGGTTCTTGGACAGATTTCCTCAACCTTTCCATGAAAGGACAGTCTTGTGCCTTAGAGTTGGCCTCTGAGGCCCAGCTCCTTCTGTTATTCTTTTTTCCACACACTAGTCCTTCACTGTCTCCTGGTTTCCTAACTGAGACCACCTCTATTTCCCCCAATTTGATTGGAATTTTCAGGAGATGAGTATCCCTAATCATAATAAAATAGTCTTGCTCATATCCCTATATACTTTTTTCTTCTTGTCTCCTGTGCCTAAGAGAAGGTTCTTGTAATCAGCTTTATTCCTCCTTACTCTCTGCCTATTCCTAATGTGTTTACAAATCTTCAAACTGCATAATAAATGTCTTTCACTAATTAAGCACAGCATGGGAAGAAAGTTTTCTGGGTGCTGAGGTCTCAGCAAGACAGACAAAAACATGTGTCATGCTTTAGAACTTAGCATGGTTAGTTAAGCCTTAAGTAGAATCTGGGCATCTACAAGTGAACAGAACTGTAAAATATATACTATAGGCATTTCATCTGTTTTGTTCTTCAATGTATCTCCAGAATTTATTATAGTGCTTGGTACATAATATCTAGCCAAAAACCTATCTGTTGAATGAATGACTGCATGAATGAAAGAAGGAAGATGGAAAGGCAAAAAGGTAATTAAAAAGGGAATAAATGTCTATTTAGGACTAAAGAAAAAGTGAAATATGTGAGTTGATGCCTGGGGAGGGGTCAGGATAAGAAGGCAGCATAGAGCACGGGATTGAAACCAGATATTCGTACCTAGCCCAGCACCATGGATATGTATCTAAAAGGGATGGAGAGAGGAGCTTCAGGTAGGGATGAAGAACTGTTCTCTTGGGAAATTTTGCTAGATGTGAGGATAGTTTATGAAAGATCAGAGATGTTTTGTTTGACCTTTAATACCAAAATGGCAAAGTGGAGCAAAGAGATAATCTCACCACCTCCACAGAGACATGGCATGTCTTCAGCACTGACTTTCCTTGGAGACACAGCCCAATATTATCACTTTAAAGGTCTGTAACTTTGAGGAGAATTGAAAAACATGCCCTTGACTTGGACATCAGTTGAGTCATGGTGGAGCCACTAAAAAAAAAAAAATACAATGACTAGGTACTGGAATCCTTGTATTTTGTGAAAGAGAATTAGTCATTAAAATGTTCTTTATTGAAACTCATTCTATGAAGTGAAATTCATTCTATGAATGAATGTGGCATTATTATTATCATTAATAAATTAATTCATTCAGCTGTTTTCTATTGGCTACTATGGCCCAGGCTCTGTGCTAGGTGCTACAAATACAATGTGAGAAAAACACAATCTCTGTCCTATGTATAAAATAGGGCCTATATAAAAGAAAAAAAAAAAGGCCATTACAACAAGTAGGATATGCACAATGACATGCGCTGGCTGCAGAGTATTGTAGTCCTTACAGGGGCATATGCTTGAGAGTCTTTGGAGATGTAGATTATAAAATGTTTGAAAATGAGACTCAGAAGAAATCAATTGAAGACCAAGCCTCTTTTCACTGAGCCTATGTCTGAAATTTCCTTATTTAAATATAAAAGGATTGCACAGGCAAAGGTAATTTTTAAAACGTGCTATGTTGACCTAGACATTTATAAGGCACCTCTTCTTCTTTATTAAAATCCTCTTCAAATTAAGTCCCCAAGTGGAAGCTCACCTATGGCAGTAAATTGAATATAGCATTGACCTTCCTTCTCCTCAAAATAGTTCATCTATTCTGTCATAAGCTGGAATGATAGGGGATGGATTTGTAAGGAAATACCAACTTCAATTAGCTTTGACCTGATGTAAATCTTTCCTCTTTTTTTTAACCTTATAAACGTACTCTGTAGAGTTTCTTATCAAGGTCAAACTATTCAACACTTTTGATCCAAACATGGCTATGATTAAAACAGAATCTCACCGCAGGCAGCGCTGCAGTCGGAGTGAAACCATTGCAAACTTGTCAGTATAGGAAAGCCCTTTCATTATCATTGTTGAGCACGTGACATCTGTCAAACAGAATAAGTTAAATATTTCTACAAGTCACTCACCAATAATGAGACTGTTGAGGCATCCAGGCAATGCACAAAAGGAGCATAGGAGCATGTTTCCTTTTCAATAATGAATCCATTCAGTCATGAATACCCGATCAGTAGCAGAGAAAACAGAACACTCCAGTGCAGAGAAAATAATGAAAAGATGTCTAATACTATAAGTGTTTAGAGAAATATCTATGGCTGGGGTCTCACATAATGTGCACATAATGTCATTATTTCAGGTTAGCTAATTACCAGAAAATAATGACACCTACTGAAATATGAGTAATGTAGATACTCTGTGAGATTCATAAAGGAACTACACCAAATCATTTATTTTCTTGTTTAATAACCCACAGAGCACTGCTGATTTACTGAGGGCTATAGCTAATTAAGATTCAAAAACAACAGACTCAAGATCAAAGAAACAATATGAATTACCCTAAGTCAAGGTTGTCCATTTTCTCATTTCAATAATGCTTTAAAATAAACAGAGACCCAGCTGCCTAGAGTCATCGAAGTGTCCAACAACTATCTAATAGAAATATTGCCTATTATACCAGATATTGACGCTAAATAAAATAGTTAAGTAAAACTTAAAACCGACTTATTTATCAACAAGCATCTCCAAACATCCTCATTCATTCATGTCCAAAACAATATGTACTGAGTTCTCATTACGTAAGTTGCATTCTCCTAGACACTGTGGATCTACACGTATTTTTAAAATATGACATGAGCCTTTGCTGGTTTGACTCAGTAGATAGAGCATTGGCTTGTGGACTGGAGGGTCTCGGGTTTGATTTTGGTCAAGGGCATGTACCTCCATTGCAGGCTTCTTCCCTGGTTAGGGTGAGTGCAGGAGGCAACCAATCGATGTGTTTCTCTCACATTGATATTTCTCTCTGTGTTTCCATTTCTCTCCCACTCTCTATAGAAAAAATCAATGGAAAAATATCCTTGGGTGAGGATTTAAAAAAAAAGACTTGATATTCCTATTCCTCAAAGAGCTGACTATATTTCAGAGTGAAGAGATTAGATACAATGACAAAAGTACCAAGTGATAAGTGTCATTAGGAGAGACAAAAGAACAGAGGCAAGAGGAATTAGATAAGGCTTCACAAAGGAAGTGATCATTGAACTTAACTTTAGGAGGCACAGATTATGAAGGACATTATAGGAATAGAGGAGCCTGAATATAGACACCAACTAGAAATTTGTGGGTGACTGACTCAGTTCACGGAGGGAAAAGGAGTAGCAGAATGGTCAAAAGCAAAAGCTCAGGAGACAGACAATCCAGGTTTAAATCCCAGATTTGTCACTATCTGTGCAACCTTGAATACCTTATCTCAGCTCTCTGTGCTTTGTTTCATGGGATAGTGGTAGCAAATGGGGTATAAAGTTGTTCTGGGGATTGAGAGAGTTGATATATGGAAACCACTTTCAGCAGTGGTAGGTACTTGGTAAAGGCTGTGTAAGGCCTGGCTCATACTGTCCATCATTGGAAATAGAAAAATTTCTATTAGTCTCTCCTGCCAATTTCCTAATTCCTTAGATTAGCTTGGGATCTACGATCAGGAAAAGTCAAAGCCTATTTATTATAAGCTGAGTAGTCTTAGACAAATGAGTTGAAAACCCATAAGAGGAATAAAGTGATTAGCAGGAGCAGAAGATACCACAGCTTTAAAGTGGATGATAACCAATGTGAAGCCTGTAGATCCAGAAAAATGTGGTTGACCTTAGTGAACCCAATCATTACTTTTGGCAAAATATCTATAAACACTGTGCTATAGTATATTGAAGCAGAGGCTGTAAGATGTAGGTGGCTAAGACTAGAAAACTTTTCTTCTTCCCTCAGCCAAGGGGATATGTATGTTCCAGTGTTTTCTAGGCTATGTGAAGGGACACCTCAAGGGACCAAAGCTGAGATGCAAATGTGATCAAATTCAACTCACCAGTAGGTGATGACTTCAGTGATCAGCACAGTCCCTGATTTCTGTGACATAATTAGGATGACAGTTTCTCCTTCTGGAGCCAGTTTTCATGGAACATATTGTGTGTTACAGTTCTGATCCCTCCGGGACATGGGAGCACATACCGAACACCATGCTGACTTCACGCTAGCAGAGAGGCTGCTCTGCGCAGGCTCACTGAGGAGGCTTCAGGCTCATCATGCACATCCAGGATTCCCTTCCTCAGGCAATGTTTTCTGATCCCTTCAGCTACACACAGACTAGCTCATCAACCATTCTCAAGAACCAGACAGACTGTACCCGAAAAGATACATTATTCTTGATCTACTCTCTTAAAATGCACTATTGAATTCCTTAATTTAAATTCAGCTTCCAAGTTGCAATATCAAATCTGCAAGAGACAAGCAAGCATCATAAATATATAAAAGGGTGATTGCCTATTAAACCATAGGTGCTCATTTGCTTGTGTTAAAACCAAACACGGGCCAAAGTGTGCTTTAAAATGAAGTTGTCAAAGCAATTCATCTGCTCTCAATTCTTGTAGTTTACTATCTTGATTTTGTTTTTCTTTTCTCAGTATATTTATTCAATGCTGCTTGATTCTCCTCCTAAACCTCCACTTTCCTCCATAAAGTGACCAGGGAAGCCAACCACATGCCTTCAGCAGGAGTGGGAATCTATGTGGGGACAGAGAGGATGCTGTAGAAAGGAAAACCTGGAGTTGGGATTTCTAAGAGCCCCAACTAGCTATGTACCTTGAGCAAGTTACTTGATTGCATCTCATCCTCCATTTCCTCATCTGTAAATTTGGAATAATGCTATGTGACTTGACTCCCACAAAGGATTTTTCAGGGGTAATAGAAAGTAATGTGCATATTTTCATTATTATGGTGCCTAAGGAGAGAGAGGACACAATTTTATTTACTGCAGGAACAGCCACAACTCTAAGACCAAGACAGGTTTAAAGCAATTCTTCTGCATCCAGAGGAGCTGACAAATTAACCTTTTTTCTCTTCTCTTTCAACCAACAATGGTCCTGTTTCACAAACTCCAGATTAATAACCATGGTGTGAACCAGTCAAGTTCACCCATTCTTTAACTAAAGTCTGGCAGGGAGGAAAAGTGGTATCTTCTTTATTCCACACACAGCTCTCCAAAAAATATTACCAGTTTGTTTCTATGTCAGTTTTTGGAAATTGAAAAAATGTTTTCAGCCAATAACTATCTCCTTGGCTTTTCCAAACACATGGCTTTTCAGACACTTAATTTAGAGATATTCGTTTGTTTTTCTTTAGCCCTGTGGAATCCTAAATTTGTTTATACTGGATATGGCCTTAGCGGATATTGCCCACTGCTAAGATCTATATAAAATAATTAGGCAAAGTTGAAGAATGTACACTTCATAATATTTTTAAGAAGCTATAGTTTTCTATTTTACCTTCTATTATAGTCAAACACAGAAATCATATATATATATGATTTATATCATATATATATATATACATATACATAATTTATTTATTTATTTAAAGTCAAATGAGAGCATTAAATATCTCTATTATCAATATGGGCCCATAATAAAATGCTGAAATTGAGCCATAATATATTCATATATATCTTGTCAATTGCCTGCAGTTACAAAAACTAATTTCCAGGAATCTTTTCATAGAGTCATAAACTTGCATGACACCTCAAACAATCATTCTGCCTTCAGGTGTGACTATGCCCGGGCCATCAAGGTACATTGGTCTAATGAACTCAGAGAGAGTTACAAACCACTGGAGGCCTCCTATGACCCAGAGACTTCACTAGGCAGCCTCGTGTAAATGACTATAAAACATTAATTGCCATAGTTTAGTTTGGTTTTGTTTTCTGTATCCATGGGTCTTGATAATTGACATCCACACTGACTGGCTTGGTCATATGATTTGCTGTAGACAATTGGACATTAACAAATGAACAAAAACAGATCCAGAGACAGAGAAGCATCGACCAGACCGTCAAACCTCAGAGGGAAGGTAGGGGAGGGTGGGGGTAAGGGGGAGAGATCAACCAAAGGACTTGTATACATGCATATAAGCCTAACCAATGGACACAGACAACAGGGGGGTTAGGGCATGAGTGGAGGGGGGGGCAATGGGGTGATAAGGACACATATGCAATACCTTAATCAATAAAGAAAAAAAAAGCAACAATAACAAATGATGCATGCAGAATCTTGGGAAAGTGCTGTGTATGCTTGCCCCTCTCTTGCACCTTGCCTTTTCCTTGAGAAGAAGTCTATGCTAACATGCTGGAGACCACCTGGAGCAGAACGGAATCATCCCAGGATAGAGCCCATACACTAGTCAGCCCCAAGTAAAACTGTAGGCTACATGCACACACATAAGCTTGATCCAGACCTATAGACAGTGAGAAATAACAATTTACTGTTTTAAGCCACGATGCTTTTATTTTATTTTTTAAGTGGTGCAGAGGAGGGAGGAGGTGCTTATGTAGTCATAAGTTTTGTTACAATGAACCTATTTAACTTCTTAATGCTAATATAAGAATTACATAAAGTTCGTTAGCAGAATATTTCAATATGATCTTTAGCTTCTGTACCGATAAGGAGCTCTTTCTTATCAAAACCTTGATCTGTACTTTGATTGCCTTCTTCTGTCATCAGTGGAGATATGGATCAGCATTTGCCTTACGGAAGTCCTTCAGCAGCCAAGAACATGAATTAGAACTGTCAGTAAGCATTATTGGATACTGAGCCATACTTTGGACTTCTCTTCATTGGAATAGATCATTGTTAGCTATTTAGCCTTCCATTATATTTTACTTTGTTTTAAATTCCTTTATAAACTCTTCATTCTTTATTTTTGTAGCTCTCTCCCTAAAATGATTTAATTTATCCACAACAATTGTCATTAAAACAAAATAAAAATCTTTAATAAGATGTCTAATGGTTCAAAACATTATTTTGTATTTTATCTATTCTGTTAAAAACTTCATAACCCTACCCACTGTAAATAAAGACAGAAGATTTACCCATAAAATTTACAAAATTTATAGTAGTGGTGCTTATGTTGGGTACAGACTCTGATTTTTTTTACAGAGAGGAAGGGAGAGAGATAGAGAGTTAGAAACATCGATCAGCCGCCTCCTGCACACCTCCCACTGGGGATGTGCCCGCAACCCAGGTACATGCCCTTGACCGGAATCAAACCTGGGACCTTTCAGTCCACAGGCCGACGCTCTATCCACTGAGCCAAACCAGTTTCAGCACTGGTACAGACTCTGGATACAAATATATATATATTTGTATATATATATATATATCTCAACAGGACAAAATATATATATATTTGTGTATATATATATATATATATATCAACAGGACAAAAGGAACAAAAATTTTTTGAAAAAATGTGTTTGATTTTTCCTTTAAGCCAAAGGGAGAAATTATAAATTTGATAGACAAAATAAATAACTTGTAACTTAATGCTGTTTTCCTTGCTTGGTAGATATAATTAAATCATCTAGAAATATTATGCCTATACATGCCTTCTTTCCCAGCCCTCAAAAAGCAAAAATTCCTGAGAATTTAAATTTAAATATAGTCATAATACCTAGCAGCAGTCCTAAATACTTTATACTCCTTGATGCAATAAGTTCTTATACAAAGGAAATGATTATGGATATCCCATAAATTTAGCCATAATATTGATGTAATCAATACCAAGTTCACAATAAATTAGAAATAGTCTTGATTTCTGACACCTGATGGTTGGTTAGGTAAATTGTGTTAAATTATGATATACTTGCATAGTAAAATATTATGTGGTCTTACTTAATAAAAATATTGATAAGAAAAATATACAGTAAAAAAATTCAGGTTGAACTATGTAAATTATGGTATCATTTTAGGAAAAATCTATAACAATGAAAAGTCTAGAAAAAAACTATGTATTAAAAGACTGTGTTGATATAATAGAATTAAAAGTGAGTCTTTTGCTTATCTGTATTGCCTAATTATTTTCAATAAATATAAGCTATTTTGTAAATATAAAATCAAATTACTTGCCATATGAAGAATGGGCAAAGACTTAATCTAATAGCATTTTATGAGAAAATGTTCTAGAAATTATAGTTGATCACATACTCTATTTTCATTTAGTCAACAAATATTTGAGTGCCTCTCTCTTCCCTGTGCCAGAGGGATACAGCAGAGAACAAAATGGTCTCTTGTCTCATGGGGCATACATTTTTTGAAGGAAACAGATAATAAATACATAAAAGAATTACAAATAACGCACCATGGACAGGGGTAAGAAAGTGAAGGAGGAACGGGGTTTCAGTGGGGGTGGCTGAAGAGGAGGCATTTGTACAGAATGAAGTGAGGAGAGAGCCACGCAAATATCTGAGGAAAAAGCTTTCCTGACAGAACAGCAGTGCAAAGGCCCCGAGGCAAGTGTTCTTTATTAGAAATTGTCAATGTGGTTGTCAGATTAACACAAAGTATATTTTGGATTTCAGAAATGAAATAGTAAAGAATTAATGTTGTCCTATATTTTTACTGGTTAGATATCCTTTAGAATACTGTGCTAGATTCAGTTCTTTGTACCCCATTTTAATGAGGAACACTGGAGAATTAGAGCAAGTTAAGAAGAAAGTGTTCAAAATGACAAGGGGAATCCGGAAATGGTGTCGCCCAAACCTAGTTGCTTAATTGAGGGGAAAGAAGACCTGATACAGACAGGAGAGACCTGTCATTTAGTTACCATGACATTTTTCTGTGTAGCTTCAGAGAGCAAAACCAGAATGAAAGTTACAAGAATTTACCCAAATATAAGAAAGTAGATCCTAATAATTACAGCTCTCTTAAAACTGCGTATTAGTACCAAGTGCTAGTCCCAGAGCGAGTCAGGGCTGAGGACCACTTGAATGAAATTTTATAAGGTTACTCCTTTCCATCAATGCGACCTATGGATCCAGATTCTCCCTCTGCTTTGCAAATGGTGCAATAGTTGGCCTGGGTGATGAAGACTTGACCCAGTATGGCATAGCTCCTCGGTGCATTCCATTACGAAATATTTTACTTGATTCATGGAACAATAGGGCTGAAACACCATAGGCCACTCTAGAGGAAAGGCCTAAATCTACGGAATCCTAGAACCTTGACATGGAATAGGCCGGAGACACCTCGTGGACAAGGGCCATTCATGGCCGGGGGTGGAAAGGGGAGGTGGCAATTGTCCTCTAGTATGTGTGGAGATAGAGGCTTCTGGCTTCTAATTCAGTAGCAGATTGGGTAATTTAACAAGTGCTTAAGTGAGCAAATGATGTTTCTATTTTGATAGGTGTTAATCAAAGCCATTGTCACAGAAGCAGAGTCTTTTGCTGCAATCTGTTCTGTCATAAATGTGCAAAATGCATAATGGAGACTTTGCTTCTAGTATTAACATAGTCTGGAGTATGAGGTGTGAATTAAAGGTATTAAGTGAATAATTTCAAAAATATTTTAACAAAACATCACACCTACACACTCCAATAAGAACTGTTATTTATTATTATTTGCCAAATAGTGTGGAGAGCTTGATTCTCCATTTGGCTCTTGGCAAATTATATCCCATCACTCTATCCCCTTCACTTTGCACAGGGCCTGAAATAAAGTGAGTTCTCAGTGAAAAAAATGATTGAGAAAATTACTTAACAGGCCATACATCATTCCAGCAACACTGAGATTGCTCAGATCTTTTTGAAATTCTGCTTTGGTACTTAATTCCAATATTTTTATTTTAACGTTCTTTAGTACTTATGAATTTTTACCCTTGAATGTTCTACTTGCCAATAGTCAAATAGATGGGCAACTTGGTAACAATGCCTTAAAATTTGAAAACAAGTGATGTTGAAATAATGGGATGCAATTCCTTAGCACCTTCTAGAATGACAGAGGGGTATCTACCATCCTTGATAGACAGCTCACTTGTTGATGTTTAGCTCATCCACACTACCATTGCTCTGGTGCTAGCTCTCTTCCTCTCCTGAAATACTGCAATTTACACTTCGAATGTCCTGTTTTAGTCTCTTCTATTTCCATTCTATAGGTTCAGAGCTCACAGGCAAAACTGTTCATTTTCCTGGCTCTGTCATTCACTGATTGTCTGACCTAAAACCTATCTAAGCCTCAGTTTTGTACCCTGTAAATATGGATAATATTAGAAGCACCAGCTTAGCATAATTGCACAAGCATCAGCTAGCGTCATACCAGATATTCTAAAATTCTGTCCATTAGTACGATGTCATTCCCATGCTCACAATTTATTTGAGCAGTTTTTTTTATTTAGAGTTAAAATTTACTCTTTGACATGTACTTCAACACTTCATGAAGGTGGAGATGCCTACGAAGAGGATATGTGTAAGCTTGCACACACCTCAGTTCCAACCCCATTTTCACTCATCCCTCCTTCTTCCCACCATTCCCTCCTTCTCATCCACAAGTACTAGCACAGCAGATCACCCATGCTCCTGTCACTTCATGGATTGCTCTGATGCTTTCTGACTTTCTGTTTCCTTCTGAAATCCTTCCTCTGAGGATGCCCTTATATCATTTCTTTACCTGATGAGTATCCACTCATCCATCCAATATCAACTCCAAAGCCGGCTTTCTGGTGCCTCCACTTTATGCTAATTTATTGATTTACATACCGGTTATCTCCATGGACTGAGCTGCTCAGACAGCCCTAGATCTTATTTCCCTCTGTATCCCCAGTGCTTAGCCCACCCCCTGGAATAATAGCTCTTCCAAATAATTATAAAGATTATTCAAAATGAATGAGCTACAGAACTCATTTCTGCAATGTCTTAATGCAGATTCTAGAGTCTGTTTAGCCTCCAGGCCTGACTGACTTTAACGGGAATGATGCTGATGAAGGCGATTTGTTTTGAGCTTGCACATATTACCAGTTCGTAACATCTAAGATTTAGGCTTTCGAGTTCACTCTAGTTAGGAGATCTGACCATCTACATGCCCACGAGTTCTGGAGAGGAGGAGCACATAGAGGATCAGGGAATGAATGTGCTCGTCCTCTCCCATGGGACCTATCATAATGGACAGCATTGATGTGTGCACAGGTGCATATCTCCACATGCCTATGAGCACCTTGAAAGTGGAAATCACTTTGCTACTTTTATGGTCTTAGGCATCTGGCATGAACTGTGTGCTTGACTCGTAGTAGGACCTGAAGAGATGCTCATGAGATGGAAGGAAAAGTCAACTCTACATCTCTGCAATGTTAGAACTGCAAACAACAACATACCACCCCAAACAAAACAAAACACCACACACAAAAAAACCAACAACACATGTTCATCTCATGATGAAAGCAAGACTGCCTAACTGCAGACTGATGAGAATAATTGATAGGCTTGGTGCCAACGCTACGGCTGAGCAAGCTTATTGTCTTGGCACCGTGATTGAAGATGCTGACTGGAGTGATGGGAAATGTCCACAGGCCCGTCCTGTGCTCCCTCTGCCCTGGAGAAGTTCTGTTCCAAAACAGATTCTGGGCTTCCTCTTGTCACTACTCACTAACACCTTAGGGACAGCTCCTTGAAGTTCACCTGCTTCTGTATCTGTAAAAATTATTTTGATTTTAGAAATCATCCTTCTAGTGACTAAATCAGGGATATAGGTTTCATCTTATGGACCAGTTTTGGTGGACTGGTTGTGGAAGCTTAGACTTCATCTAAGCTCAGGGGAAAAGAGAATCATCACCAACTATGGGAGTAAAAGAGGTGGCATACAGGCCATGTATTTACAATTTCTGGACTAAGTAGTGCAAACAAATAAGCTGGCAGATAATAAATGAATAAAATAAATCACTTTGCCACTTTTAATTATAAAAGCAAGCAGGTTCAATATTTCCAGTAACAATGAGTTTGACAATAGATACAGAGTAAAAAGTCTAGACAATTTATATTTATAAAGAAGAAAAGAAAAAGAATTAATATTTTTAAAACTCCATGTCCCAGAAACTGCCCTAGGTGTTATAAAGTAATTATTTCTATTCAAATTTAAACATTGAGGAAAGTGAGGCTAATTGGAGAACAGGAAGCTTGCCCAAGGTCAAACAGTTATAAGTGGAACTATTCATAGGGTTTGGTCAAGGTCTATTGGATGATAAAGTGACCTTGCTCCTTCCACCATGTTATGTTGGATCTCTACACACATACATACACACAAACTCACACATAAGCACACACACACACACACACACACACACACACACACCTATGTATACATGCATACAATAGGGTATAATAGGTATATATAATGCTAACTTGATATATCAAGACCATGGATTTTAAAAATCAAGAAGTAAATAGCAAAGGTTTCATAGAAATGACTAAGCATTCTAGTTTTCTTCCTTACTCTCATGTTTCTTTTGTCTGAATTCAGATCCTATTGATTTTTTCTTAAACATATGTGTGTACTGGTTTTAGAGAGAGAGGAAGGGAGAGGGAGAGAACATGGATGTGAGAGAGAAAGATGGATCAGGTACACACCCAGACAGGACCAAACCAGCCACCTGGGCATGTGCCCTGAGGGGGAATTGAACTGGTGACCTTTTGGTGCATGGGATGATGCTCAACCAACGGAGCCACACTGGCCAGGGCCAATTGAATCTGATTTTACATGCCATTCTAACAACTTCTTGCTTTGACCTCTCCTAAATAAGGAAAGTGTTTAGGAAAGGTTACACAGGGAGAAATAAATTAGAGCTGATATTCAGCAATAAAGGTAGAAGAAATGCATGATGCATGCATCTTACTACTCATTATTACAATTGCAAACATTAGAATCATGATCAGTCACTGAGGAAAGATTAACTTGCACAGCACACAGCCTGTCCAATAAGACCAAAATGCATCTGATGCATTTAAGAAGATTTTCATAAAATAGTATTAACTTTTTGCTTTAAACACTACAATACATCCCCCAGTTTCTAGAAAATTGGTTGATGGAGAATTTATTCTTGCTAGGTCAATCACAGAATTTAAATGAGATATTATGTAAAACATTTGGAGAATTTTTCTAGTGATAAAATACAAGCATGTTATAAACTTAACAAAATGTCAACATGCTTTTTTGGGTTGGGAGCTTGGGTCTGGTATTAAAAGCTGCTATTTTTTAACATAGCTTTTATTTCCTTTGTTCACAATGAAATACCACACTTGAGCTTACAAATGGGCAGAACACTGGCCAATTCCATTAATTTTATCACTTGGTGTCTGGGATGAAAGAGGAAGTTTCTTTGATGGAGGACTTCTAACAGCTTAAAATTGTAAGTGTGTTTGGATATCTCTGTCACTGCTTTTCAGTACATGGCTGGGTTCTCATGGACCTATGGTGTCAAGAATAATCTCCACAAGAACAAGGTAAGTAATGAGATTAATCTCAAGGGCTCACAAAGGCATTTCCTGGAGAGAGGCTTCTTTCTAAATTCACACCATTAGGAACAAACCATATGTCCCTCTATTTCAACTTGTGCATTTATTTTGTCTCAATCCTGCATTTTTTTTTCACCTTGAAGTCACCCTAGGAGTCACAATGATTGGTCTAAAAGTGGAACAGTCACGAGACTCCCAACCATAGAAGTCAAAATGGAAACAAAAATTGGATAATTTTGAGATTTATGCAACAAAAGGCAAATGACTCAACCCACATTGCATACTTAAATGATGATTTCAGAAAAAAGCACTCATTGGCCTGCAGTTCATTCATCCTCCATCTGAATTCCCATCCCTGTCTCATCCCATCCAAACTTAAAATTATCTCTCCATTTCCATGTGACCACACATGAAATCTTCTCCCAACCAAATTTAAATAACCGTTCTAGCAGACCCAGCACAGAGCCAGGCAGTCCACTGAATTGCCTTCATTTTCCCAATGTGACAGGGAATAGCCTGCTTCAAAGAGGCACCACCTGATAATTAAGAATGTGAACATCTGTCCACTTCCTGTATGGATGCAAGCACTCTCAAAGAGCTATGCTACTGTTACTCCTCTTCCTTCTGCTTCAGACATTCAGCCTCTTGCTCACAAAATATAATGCAATACATCATCAAAACGATGACCACTTGTATATATTATTACCATCCCCTAGTCTGTTATATCCTTCCTTCTGAGTCCTAGAAAAGAACCTTTTTGTCCCTTTCCTTTTGTTCCTGGTCTGCCCTTTAGCCTATTTGATGAATAAAAGATGAAATAACATACAGAAGGATACACAGCATGACCAGGAAAATGACTCATCTGC
This sequence comes from Myotis yumanensis, assembly GCF_028538775.1. Taxonomy (NCBI): domain Eukaryota; kingdom Metazoa; phylum Chordata; class Mammalia; order Chiroptera; family Vespertilionidae; genus Myotis; species Myotis yumanensis. The sequence goes on along the minus strand of NW_027223752.1, from coordinate 228,184,420 downwards.
CCAAATAGCCTGTTCAATGGAAAATTACTCAGTCTTGCCAATGTATATAGACATCCATTCCTAAAATACCACAGCAAAAATTAGGAGCTTTTCAGGCTGTTATCTAAAATGGTTCCACATTACCTTGACCACGAGTTCTAAACTTTCAGCCCAAGAATCAGATAGATTTTAAAAGTCCTATGAGCTCTCTCCTATCAAATGTCAGTTTTCAGGTGCCTTTATATGTTCATTCTTCAGATGGGGGATAAATATTTTGACCATGCATTTTAAAGGTCTATTCTAGTTTTTATTTATTCATTCATTTGACTAATAATAATTGAGGTCTTCCTATGTACTAGGTATCATGATAGTCACTGGGGTATTATAAGAAAAAAAAATAAGGCATAGTCACTGACCTCACAAAACATTAGAGATCAGCAGAAAAGGAAAACATTACATAAGAGAAACATTAAATAAGAAAGGTATTCAGTAGTGTCATCATTTAATAATAGTGATAAGGAACCACATAGTACTTTGATAAAGTGCAACATGGGAACCTTTTGAGAGTTAAATTCACATTACCATCCATACTACTAGCTAAAAATATAGATCACTGTAGAGGTTTATTAGCGTTCGTCTGAAATGATTTCCATAATGGTGCATATCAAAATACCACACAACAAAAAGCTTTCAGCAAACATTATCTCTCACCCACGCATCTGCTAGTCAGCTGAGCTGGTTTCACACCAGACTGGGAGTCTGCAGGCCAACTGGAATGACTGAGCTGGGGGCACAGGGAGAACATTCTGCAATACAATTTTCTCATGGTAACAACAGAATCCCATGAAGGTAAAACCAACTGTGTAGCAGATTTCCAACCCCTGACTGTAGCACATCCATGAGCAACTGCATGGCCAAAGCCCAAAGATTGGGGACATTCATGAGGCTGAGGAAGAGTACGGATGTACCATACTGCTGTTACACAGTGGGGAGAGGAGAATTAAGCCTTATAATCCAGTCTACTACATTTAATTTAGAAAATCCTGAGAGTACAATCTACCTATTGTCTGGCTGTAATTCAACAGGAGTTAACACTATTGGGAGTAAATATGCACGAACATGATTTTTTTGTTTTAAGAAATTTTAATTGGTCAGGGAGATAAAGTGTACACAGGGCAGAGTGGGAAGGGCCTGGCTCTTACCTGGGTCAGGTCCTCTGGATTCACAAAGATATTCACTGCTGCCACATTTTCATGAACACATTTGTTCTCATGGAAGAACTCCAAGGCATCCAGCTGCAGGAAGAAGAAAGCAAGCATTGAGGTACAATAAGAAGAAAGCAAGCATCAAAGTAGAAAAACACAAAGAGCTTTGCAGAGCTGTTACTTCAAAATGAAAGATGGTGCTGCCAGAAGTCCACAGAGAACAGCTCTGAGCCTTGAGGCATGGCTGCTTGTTGGACATGAAGATGGGCAACAAGGACAGTCAATGTCCACTGTCATTGTCCAACCCAATTCCCTCCACCCAGAATGTGCAACAGGGGAAAGGAAACAGAATCCTGTCGCACCTGAAGAAAATCTTTCCAGTTTAATTAGAGAACATAAAAACAAATGTACAGTATGGTGATTACCTGAGGGAAAGGGGGTGGGGGAGGTAAAAGAGGGGAGAGGGGAGAAAAAAGAGATGACTTGGGGTGGTGAACACACAATTAAGTGTACAGATGATGTGTTATGCAATTATGCACCTGAACCCTATATAGTTTTATTAACCAATGGCAACTCAATAAATCCAATAATTTTTTTAAAAGATGCATAAACTCTCCAACAGTATGTAAATATGGCAGCTTCATAGGCCCTTGTTTCCCAGAAGGGAGTCTATGTTTTTCTAATAGAGTCTTTATTAGCCCATTTGGAATTGGAAGCAGCCTGTTCCACACAATAAACTCCTGGTCCCAGGTTTTTAGCTGTGATGTCTCTGCAGTTGGGCCTGTGATGTACCAATTGTTACCTCGCCAATACGGAGAATCTTAAAATGTACAGAACATGTATAAATTAGTCATTCTGATATTGAATTGACTATGGGATGATATTAAAATGCTAGAGAGAGAATTTAGCAGCTTGGAGAAGTTGGTCTTTAGGGTGATGAGTGGAAGAGGAAAAGGTAGTGGGAACTAACTTTGTCTTTTAAAAATTGTTGATGACCTCATTCTAAAGGAGGAGAAAAAGTTTATTTTTTTAATGCCTCGTATATGCCAGACCCTGTGCTAAGAACTTTATATATGAAGGCAGGAATGCACATACTTACCTCATTTGGTCTCCTCAGATACCCTGATATAGAGATGTTGGTTATCTCCTACAATATAAAAGTTTCTTAATCAAACCCATTATAATATAGCAGTTTCTGGGGTAGTTTACTTTCTTAAGCTAATCATAAGAATATTTTGTACATCAATGCAAAATGTACAGTTTTGGAAAATAATACAATAATCAATAGTAATACAAGAATAAACGCTATGTTTCCCATACTCAAAAATAAATAAAAAATAATAAAAAATAAAAGGACACTAAATATAAAAAACTCCCCTTAGGTCACATAAAGACTGAAGGCCTGGCCTCTGGCAAAACTAGTTAGCAATGATTCTGACCCCTCTATCGAGGTAAGGCAAACCACAAAGAATAACCATGGATTTCCATCCAAGGCAGCAGCTTCATGCTCACTTTTGCTCTCTCCAGAAACTCCACTATAACAACGGGGAAGAGAAGAAATGTTTAATACGGAAGTCTTGATGGCTGAGAACAGAGCAGAAAAACAACAATCACAGAACAGCTCCCAGAGGACTGGGAGCTAGCCATGTCAATGACCTCCGACTATGGTCTGAATGGCAGACTGAAAAGAATTGATGTAAAATATGCTTATGAAACTATCAGATCCTCAGATCGCCATTTGGGCTGGTAGGCATTTTCCCTCCCCTACCTCAGCAGTCTGGAAATTTATTTTTTGGAGATTTCTGGACCAAAAGGTACTAGGAAAAAATGAAGTTGGAAGTCCTGCTATGCAAAGAAGTGAATTGAATGGACTTGAGCACAGTGGACATGGGAACCCTTTGTCTGTTTCCCCCACTCAGCTCTTAGAATGCTGGCAGCCAGCCTTATACTCTCCAAGGGGGATTTGTGGAATCCAATCAGTCCATGAGGAAGGAATAACAATATTGTAACAAGGAACTAAGAACAGAATTTAATGAAACAAAAAGCAAGTGAGACCAAAATGAGCACTTACATTTTTAAAAATATAATAGTTTGAATAAATAACATTAAAAAAGATTCACAGTATAAAGTTGAGAGACTCAGAAAAAAGAAAAAAGAAAGTTATAAAAGTAGGAAACTAGTTTAAATGCTCTAATACCTAAATAATAGGTGTTCTAGAAAGAGAAGAGAGGGAAAATAGAGAAAAAAAGTTATCAAAACAAATAAATATATACATACAGTCCTGGCTGGTGTGGCTCAGTTGGTTGAGAGTCATCCAGTGCACTTTAAGTGGCTGGTTTGATTCCCGATTAGGGCACATGCCTGGTTGCAGGCTCAATTGATACTTTTCTATCATCAATGTTCTTCTCTCTCTCCCCCTCTCCCTTCCTCTTTCTCTAAAATCAATTAAAATGTGTGTTTGTGTGTGTGTGTGTGTGTGTGTGTTTCTATACTGAAAGAGTCTAATAGTTCCCAGAGCAATTGATTAAAAAGAAACTCTTATTACTATCTTTCAGATGAGGGTGGGCTCAGACAAAAACATAAAGTATTTTAAGTGAACAATCAGTTACTGTAAGGAACAGACATTAGTGGGATGGTTCTAACAAAGTCAAGTATATTTCTCTTTTCTACGTCAGACCAAGGTGAGAAGGTAGGCTCTACTTGACGAAGACATCTTGGCCAGCCCTATTACTGTCTGCCCAACATGTGGCCTTCAATCCAATATGTGGATCCAGTTTTCGCTGTTTCTAGGCAGCAAGATGGAAAAGAGAAAGCAAATCTAGAACAAGCTTCTTTTAAGTGGATGAGATGGAAGTTGCATACAATTACTTCGCTAACCATTGGTAAACATTATGGGCTGAATTGTGTTCACCCCTAACCGGTGTGTTCAAGTCCTTCCTAACCTCCAGTACCTTAGAATGTCACTTTAAATTAAAAGATGGTCATTGGAGTATCCCTAATACAATATGATGGATAACCTATAGGAAGAAGAAATTTGAACAGAGAAATGTAGGAAAGATGATGTGAAGACACAGGGAAGAGATGGACAACAAGATAAGTAACCAACTCAGCTAACACCTTGATCTTGGACTAGTAGCATTCAAAATTTCGAGAAAATAAATGTATGTTGTTTAAGCTATGCAGACTGTGACACTTTGTTACAGCATCCCTAGCCAAATAATACAGTAAGGCCCTGGGTGGTTTGGCTCAGTGTTTAGTGGTTTAGTGTTGACCCGTGGACCAAAGGGTCTTAGGTTTAGGTTTTATTTCCCAGTCAAAGGCATGAAACTTGGTTGCAGGTTCAATCCCCAACCCTGGTCAGGAGGAGAGCGGGAGGTAACCAATCAATCAATCAATCAATGTGTCTCTCTCATGTAGATGTCTCTCTCTCTCTCTCTCTCTCTCTCTCTTTCTCTCTTGCCTCCCCCCCCCCCCCTCCCTTCCACTTTCTCTAAAAATCAATGGAAAAATATCCTCACTCTTTGGGTGAGGATAAAAACAAAACAAAAATAATGCAGTGAGAATTTTGGTCAAATGGCCATGCCAGGAAGGAGGGGCAAACAAATATGCTGGCAAACAAGAATCTTCATCCACTGTATGAAATAGTTCATGTTAGGTCATGTAGCTTTAAGCAGAAGAGCAAATCATTCAAACCTAGGGCTTCAGGCTTAATTCCCAGCATTCCTTTCCTCCCACCAACACTGCAATGAAATATTGGCTCTGATCTTTATTGACTAAACACAAGGGCAAAATAACTTTGAAAAAATTATAAAGAGCTAATGAGAAAAATATATTTGGAAATCTTAAACTCACCATATGCCTGCCTCTGGGAATGATAAATTTTCTGTGGGGTGATGGATTTTGCCAGGGTAACAGATCCCCTAGCCCTACTACAGAAAGTTCCCAAAAATATATTTCAGTAGAAGGTAAATTCTCTTCTATATATTGGCAATTTTATTCTCAACTATGTTTTTTGCTTTTGGCCATGGTTAGACTCCTTTTCAAGTTTATTGCTGCTGTGATCTTCTGTGCAACTCTATTTTAAGCTGTCTATAGCAGAATGAACCCTAAAGGTACTACTCCAAGAAAAAAATGAAGTTTCAATATTGTAGTCAATATTGGACCTGGAATTAGAGAATGCCTGATATTTGGAGTTGGGAAAAATAAAAGAAGACTCTGGAAACATAAAGAAGTAACACTTAATTTCTGAAAAGCATGAAAGTGGATCTAAGCCTGACTATGTGTGGATAATATTCTGGGTCTTTATGAACATAAACTAGCTAACATAGATCTCTCTAGTGAGGTCAAAACATAGAGGAGCCTTTTCAATGCAACGGGAACAACCAGAATGGTTAAATTGAGCCAGTAGATTATGTAATACATTGGCCTTCTTGCTATATTATGGAAGATGTGGCTCTCAAACTTAAGTGCGTATAGGAGTCCTGGTAGTTAACATCCAAGGGTGAAACAGGCTCCATTTAAGTAAATATTTATACCAGTACATTCATTTATGCAAAAAACATTTATTAGTTAGTGTGGGTCATGTACTGTTCTAGGTACTAAAGATGAAGTCTTTATCCTCATGGAGCTTACAAATGAGAAGAAAAAGCACTAAGTAAATAAAGATATGGTGTCACGTCAGTTATATATGTGCAATACAGGTTAAAAGCAAGCAGAGTAAGGGAATAATTGTGAGTATCTGGTGATTTAAATAGGAGATCAGGTAAGCCTTCTCAGAGGAAACAGCCTCTGAGCAGAGATCAGAATAACATGCATGAGAAAGGCTCATACATTTCTGGGGAAACAACATTCCAGGACAGGACAATCAAGTGTAAGGGCAAATCTGCAAATAACAGGATTATAATAGAAGTAATCCTGTTATTTGCAGATTTTTAATATTTCCTACAACTTTTGTGATATCATACTATGTTCATACAGTTTGGGTAATATTATTATACTTAAAATTCTTTTTTTGAAATATTAACGTTTACTGCATGTAATATTATTATATTTAAGATCATTTTTCTTGAATAAAAAAAGTGTAAAGACTCTGATTGAGGAGATGCTCAAAGAACAGTAAAGAGTCAGTATGAGGGGAAAGAATAGTAGGAGTTAGTATTGGAAGAAGTGGGGCAAGTCTCTTGAAGCTTACAGGTACATTAAAGGCTTTGATTTGCTTTTACTAAAGGCTAAAAACTTCATGTCACGGAGAGACAGAATCAGGTTTACATTTAAAATTTGAGAAGCCAGGGAAGAGCGCATTGAAATAGACCACTGACAACACTGAGTAGGACTACCAAAGGGTAGGATTCATATATGTTGAAGATGACCTCTGAAGGTCTGTTGAACTTATGGACCAGGACTTTGAGATAAAGAAACCAATCATGCCAAGGAGGACTCCAATTGTGGGGTTTTGAGCAACAGAGTGAGCCATGGGGACTGTGGCAAATCAGTGTGCAACTCATCTGAAGGGGGCGCTGTTATTTAACTCAGCTGAAGACTATTTTCTCTATAACATAAAATAATTATCATCCTTGCTGTTTCAAAGATATTTTACAACCCAGATCTTTTCTCTTTACCTAATCAGCTTCAATATGGTTGTCATGAGACCACAAAGTTCTTTAATACAAATTTCAGTCAAATATCAGTCATTAGTGTTATATTTTACTGAAAAGGAGTAAGTTTTAGTCTACAGCATTCACTTCATTGACAGATGAAGGACAATTGCCACTTGGTTATAGCTGTCATCACTCACCCAGTCTCCCGTCTCCTGCTCTCAATGGTCTAGTCCTTTCTACTAATTCTCCTCATGTCCTCTGATTCTTGGCCTCTGATTCTTGGCTCTGAACACCAGAGAATGAATAGATCATCTGGACTTTTCCTCTGGTGCCTTTGTCCATGGTAGTTTCTAGAAAAATATCTTAGGGTGTAGGTGGGAGCTCTGAGGTCAGGAATATTGCAACTGCTCTTGGTGGAAATCTAACTATGAAGCAGGGAGTACATTTACTTCAAATTTCTAACTCTCCAGGCTCACCTTCTCCACATTTGTCCCCCTGAACTGCCTAACGCTTCAATAGAGGACCACTTTTGTTTACTCCAAAATTTCAGCTAGAAATTCACAGCATAGGCTCCGAGGTAGTACCCATGCAGTTATAATAAATCCTGAGATCAATACATCAATGGCATACAATTCAAAACATGATTACAATTTTGCCAAGTTTATCCGCACTGAAGCATAAGATGTGATCAAATTACCAGAATTGTTGAAACCTTTCCACTAATTTCAAGAAGGTCTTGGTTTGAGAATTAAACTAGTCCAAATCCTTTTTTTATTTTTAATTGAAATGATAATTCAAGCATCTCTACCCTTAAATGATTGAACCCATGCTGATTTTAATGCATGTGTCTGAAATAAAATCAAGCAAAGAAAAAGTATGGTTCTTGGCTAAACACTTTGAGATTACATTTACACAACCCTGTCATCCCCATTAAATATATGCAAATATATAAACTGGATAGTCTAAACTATCAAATAAAAAACTCCAAATTGTGAGTTATGAGTCTGATCATAGTAATATTAAAAAATTGATTTTTCTTCTTTATGAAACTTACTGTTACATTACCCAATTTCAGAGTCTATCCAAATTTACAGTTCAGTATGATTTGATTTGGCCATGGTCATTAAAGGAACCATAAATTTGCCATTAATCATTGATTATATTCAATCAGCCCTCAAGGTGACTTATGTTTTCTCACACTTGCGACATCACCATCTACCAAACAGGCTTCCTGGCATGAAACAGAACATTTCTCTGTAAGTAGTTGGAGAGTTCAGTTCAAATTGTATAAGTACTTATTGATTATACTTTCTAATAGTTTTGCTTAAAAATGAAAGACCCAGAGCCTCACTGACAACAAATGTGATTCTTAAAGATAACAGGGTTTTGTTGGTCTTTCGATAAAAGATTGATAAATTCTACAAATGACCCCCAACTAGTTGTTTTGAATGTTTAAATTATTTTTTGTAAAGATAGCTTTTAAATGTAATCCTGATTTAGCACAATGTTCTTTCAAAGCATCTTTTATTTTTATTTATTTAATCCTCACCAGAGGATATTTTGCCATTGATTTGTAGACAGAGTGGAAGAGAGAGGGAAAGATAGACAAATATTGTTGTGAGAGAAACACATTCATTGGTTGCCTCCTGTACGCACCTCAAACAGGGCCCTGGTCAGGGAAGAGCCTGAAACCAAAGTACATGCCCTTGATTAGAATTGAATCTTGGACCCTTAGGCCCACAGGCTGATGCTCTATCCATTGAGCCAAACTGGCTAGGGCAAACCATCTTTTGTTGTGTTGACAAAGGGAATGGTCTAAAGGCTGTCATTAATCTTAATATCCCCAATTCTGTGTGTCTGATACATAGAAGAGACCTCCTCTGTGCAAAGGACTTTTGTACATTCCGCAAGTGAGATGTTGTGTTTTGTGTCTTAGCGTCCATTTCCACCCCTTTTTATGTTCTTCCCACCCTGGGTTGAATGGGAAGGAAAGCTGTAGCTATGGCTGAATACAGTGGAGGTTCTGCCAATAAAAGATAGAAATGCAAGACTTGGGAAGAGGAACACGATGCCTTGCTCCTCACACAGTGAGAGTGCACAAGTAAGCACTACAGATGTGGATGTTTATAGCAGCTGAGCTCCGTTCATTGTGGTCCGGTGTCTAACCTTGAGGATGCAGCAAGCATTGCCCATTGATCGTGGATATGGAGGCAACATCGCAAAATCAAAACAGGACTTCTGCTCTTCTGCCTTTCTAACAGTTTGTATACATCTAATTCCTGATCGGAACTCTGTTCCTGGGTCCCCCAATAAATTGCTCGATGCTCATGCCATTTTCTCTCCCTGGGATGTCCTCAATACTTTTGCAAGGCAAAAACGTTTCTCCTTTGTGGTCCAACCCTTATTTCTCTCCAATGATATAATTTTTAGACTCTTCCTGCATCTACCCCATTCAGGATTTAGCATGCTTTTTCTGATATGATCGTATATTTTAATGTGGTTTTTCTGCTATTGTTTGTTTGGTGGGTTCCCTTTGAAAACCTATGAGGTTTTGCAAGTCCAGGAAAACATCTTGCTCGTGTTTGTATTCCCAACACCTAATAAAGTCACTGGTTTATTTATTCATTTGAATGTAAGGCTTGTGGGCTCTACATCTTATTTATTGTTGTAGCCACTACCCTGTCTCACATTCAACAAATATTCAATAAGCATTTGTTTTATGGAATTTTTAAATTACCCCCATCATTCCTTTCACTTAGAATCATTTAAATGTATTTAATATTTGGAGGTTAAAAAGTCCATGTTAATACAAGCCGGATTTTGAGCTCAAAGATATTCCAAGGAAGGAAACAGCATATGCAAAGTTGGGAAGTATGAGGAAGTGCACAGCATTCAAAGAACCACAATTTCCTGGTACAACTGGAGTGTCCAGGGTAAGGGAAGGAGGAGGCATGATGAGGGGGTTAGCTCACCAGACCTGAGCTACTTTAATTCGCCATAAGTGATGCCATGAGCAATGACTCCAAATGTTACTAATAATTGTTTTTCCCAGCAATCAATATATGGTTCAAGAGTTCAGAACAAGAGCTATTTTTTTTTTTACCAGGATGGCTGTCAGAATAATGTGCTTATCTTGGCTCTTCCCTCACACATATCATTAGGTGACATCTTTATTGCGTAAAAAGAGGTCCCAAGTGCTGATATTAAGTTAGATAGAGTCTACTGTTGCTCAAGAATCTTTAAAATTTGGCATTGCTAGCTTTATAGTTAAGGCCAAATTCTCAAACAGGTAGACACAAAATCCGTAGGAAAAACATGACACATCTTCTTGGAGCATCCATTACACTCAGCACCAAGATGTTTTATTATCATTTTTAAAAATATATCTTTATTGTTGAAAGTATTACAGATGTCCCTCTTTTTTCCCCCCATGGGCCCCCTCCGCCGTGCTCCTGCCCCCTCCCCAGGCCTTCCCTTCACTATTTTCTGTGTCAATCGGTTATGCATATATGCATAGAAATTATTTGGTTAATCTCTTCCCACTCCCCAACCTTCCCTCTGAAATATGTCAGTCTGTTGCATGCTTCAATGTCTCTGGCTCTATTTTGTTCATCAGTTTATTTACCGAACACCAAGACATTTTAAATATAATTTTTATATTCACACAACCAGTTGCATTATGAAGTAAAAGGCTAAACTAGAAGAATTTTTAAGATAAGGCAGGCAATTGCAAGGCAATTTTCTCTCCCATTCTTCTCTATATGCACAGAAAATATAGTCAAGAGTTCTTAGAGGTCTTTTGGGAGCTCTGAAGGAAGGTTTGCCTTTCTTGTTTTATGAATTGAGGGGAGAAGTTTCACCAAGAAGCCTGGCTTTTTGGACCCTCTGCTTCTTCATGATAAAATGAAAAGCAATGGTACATTTCCCACCTCCCTAACTGCACTGTCGCAAAACAACATGTGAGGCAGATGAGATACAGCAAATGATCATGGATGTGGACCCTGAAACCCATCAGCCAGAATTCAAATCCTAGCTCTGTCATTTTCTAGCTATGAGCCTTTGGGAAATGTAATCTCTTTTGTCCTCATTTTTTTCATCTTACAATGGGTATATTTGTAAATAATAATACCTTCTTCATCAGGTTGTTAAGGGAGATGCATGCTTTAATGCAAATAAAAATTTATCTTTATTGCACCGTCCCATGAAAGGTCATTGTTTGCCGTTATTATAAGGTAGGGTGATTTTGAGTGACTTCTGTCCCATTAGTAATGTTAACATCAAACATATATTACGTGCTTTTTATGTGCTGGACATTTTATATGCATTATCTCATGTGAAACAACCCTAGAAAATAAGTGTTATTATAATCAGTAGTCTACAAATAAATTAAAGGAGATAAAAACTTACTCTAGGCTGAAAAAGACATGAAACTTGAAGTCTGGACTCTGACATTGGGACTCGTGTTCTCATATGACTTTGAAACTCAGGTCTTCTTTAGGACCAGGACAGATGGGCAATAACGGGGAAATGAAGGATCACGCCTATAAGGAGGACCATTATGTATATCAGGCATCAGCATAGGCTATCACATATCCCATCCTACTTCATTCTTGCAATATGCACACAGGTTGGAATTCTTTTGTCTATTTTTAAAAATACATATTTTATTGATTTCAGAGAGGAAGGAGAGGGAGAGAGAGATAAAAACGTCAATGATGAAGGATCAGAAACACCAATCAGAAAGGATATATGCACCCCTATGTTCATAGCAGCACAATTTACAAGACCTAAGATTTGGACAGCTTAAGTTCCCATCAGCAGATGAGTGGATTAAAAAACTGTGGTACATCTACATAATAGAATACTATGCTTCTGTAAAAAAAGAAGGAACTCTTACCATTTACAACAGCATGGATAGACCTGGAGAGCATTATGCTAAGTGAAATAAGCCAGTCAGGGAAAGATGAATATCACATGATCTCATTCATTTGTGGAATATAATGAACAACATAAACTGATGAACAAAAATAGATCCAGAGACATAGAAGCATCTAACAGACTGACCAAACTCAGAGGGAAGGCTAGAGTTGGGGAAGTATAGGAGAGCACAAAAGGACTTGTACGCATGCATATAAGCATAACCCTTGGACATAGATAGTAGGGGGGGAAAGACATGTGCTGGGGGTTGGGAGTGGCTGGGGAGAGGTCAACGGGGGAAAAAGGAGACATATGTAATACTTTAAACAACAAAGAATTTAACAAAAAACACATTAATGATGAGGGGTACCTCTTGAACACCCCACAGTGGGGATGAGCCTGCAACCTAGGCATGCACCCTGACTAGGAATCAAATCTCAAACTCCAGGTTCATAGGTTGACACTCAACCACTGAGTCACGACAGCCAGGCTGTTTCTATTTTTTAGAGATGAGGAACTAGTAAGATATAGGACTAGGCTTCCAACCCATGTTTGTTTATCTGAAAAGCCCTTGCTTTATCTGCTACCATGTTCCCATTACTTATAATGCATGAGGTCAAGCAGGTGATTGATTAGTTAGAAGACTCTGAACATTCAGTTGTCTGTCTCACGTGAGTCCCAGACAAAATAACTCCAAAATGAAAAGGAATGGAAAGAATGCACACTATACAAACTGCAGATGGGGAAGAAGCCAGGAAATACTATTGGAAAATGTCTTGTTTTGAATTTAAAAAAAAAGTAGTTTGGACTTCATGATTGCTAGTTTTTAAGTGCACATTTTATGTATAACGTCCACCCTTTATTGTGTGACTCAGGGTAAGACCGCACTGAATTACTATTACCACTGCTGGTGAGTTAAATATGACCCGATGCTGTAAATGTGCTCTACAGTGTTTTACACTTAAATCCTGACTAATCATTTGCTGATGTTTGTTGAATCAAATAAAACTGGGCTAAATCATTCCACTGTCTTCTTCTAAGCTGCTAGTGTGGCTTTATCTTGCTACTAAAAGGAGATGAATGGGCAGAGGCTAACAGAATATTGTTTCTTCTCTCTGTAGTAAACAGCTCTCTGTAAACCTCCAAATGACAGAGGGGATCAATTACTTTCACTTGTCAATGAGGACATAACAATTAGTGACCTGGACAAGATAAGGGAGGCCTGAAAATGGCCTCTCCTGCTGTCTCTCTATTTCACGAGACTGGATGATGGTGCTTCTATTTATAAACTCATCTGAAAATGCATGAGCTTTGCAAGGTCTTTTTCCTCTGTGGCTGAATCTTGAAAGGGCATACATTTGAATAATGACATCAAATAACCTAATTCCTTGGAGTAAACAATGGCAATTTATATAAACATGAACTTACTAGCAAGCAGAAAAAAAGGCACATAAAGAGACAACAGAGCATCTCAATTTTGAGAGGGTTGAAAACATTTCAATGAAACTGAAATTTGCAAGCAGGTAGGGTGATGAAGTGACACTGTTAGGGGGAGGAACTGGTGGACACAATCTACCAGTTGTGTCTTTTTGTAAAAGCTACAAGCCTCTTTGAATTTCACTTTTTCATTTATAAGATTGCAATAATACCTCACAGGGTTGCTGAAGAGATTAAATGATTAACATGAAAACTAAATTCATTAGCACCCTGTATAATGTCTAACTAGTAATAGATAATCAATAAATGATCATCACCATCATTATATTCAAGAGGTCAGAAACAATCTTCATCAAATCTGTTTGCATCAGCTTGTCTAAATCAATGTCATAGGCAAGATGTTTTTAATGTGTTTTAGTACCTAATTCTTTTACAAATATTATTAAAAACATTCAAATGCACACCATATGACTTAGTTTTAGAGATTGGACATTGAAGGAATTCAATGAGAGAAAGAGAAAGGAAAAACATACTCTTAGAGTATTCTGACCCAGCACCCTGCTTTGCTTATAGGAAAGCAGATCTAGACTTCCCAGGCTCTTAACATCCACACGGATTAAGAAGTCCTTCGTCACCCTGTAAATAGCATTGGAGCTTTAGCTGTAGTCCAAGACTCCCTTGGGAGCTATAAGCTTAAACAAGCCTCATCTAAAATTTAGACAAGAGGAAACAGGGGCACTGGGAACGTTACTTCTTCCCTGTCTGGCACTGCAGGGCATGAGGAGCTTCCTTCTAAATTCCAAAGAAAAAATCAAGCCTAGAAAAGTCAGTGCTAGCAGAAGGGTTGTTGAGTACAGCGGACTATAGACATCATCCATTCATAGGGATGTCAGGAGTCGGAACCAAAACAACAAACCACATGTCACACACACAAAATTTAAAGCTGATTTACTAGATTTTAATTACAGAATGTTCTTTTCTCTTAATAGCTTGTTACTACATTTTTGTTTTATTTTTTTAAATATATTTTTATTGATTTCAAAGAGGAAGGGAGAAGGGAGAGATATATACAAACATCAATGATGAGAGAGAATCATTGATTGGCTGCCTTCTGCATGCCACTACTGGGGATGGAGCCCGCAACCGGGGTATGTGCCCTTTACTGGGATCAAACTCGGGACTCTTCAGCCTGCAGGCTGACACTCTATCCACTGAGCCATACCGGCTATGGCTACATTTTTAAATTAAGTCAGATAATAGAGGGGCACATACAGAGTGCTCAGCACATGCCAAGACTGGCCCGCAGTGCAATGCATGTATTATAAGGCTCACAACACACTGATGAGATAGGTGCTATGAGTATTCTCAGTTTTCAGAAGAGACACAGTCATTGTGAAATTTGCACAAGATCACACAGCTAACAGGCAGCAGCAGAGTCAGTCCCTGAACCCAGGGCAATGGATTGCAGAGTCCATACTCTTTATCTGTACTGGTTGCCTCACTGGAAGATGGAACTCAATGTCACCAGACTTCCCTGTAGACCATCTTCAGACTGAGTAGAGCTGATTTTCATGTTTCATTTATCGTGTTTTGCTTATTCAATATCGTGTTATTAGACAATCTCTTTGAGATACGTTTAAATTACAGATAATAGTTGCACTCTGATCTCACGGCATTCTCATAATGTATTTAAAGGTACATGATTATGGATCACTGAAAAAATCTTCTACTACTGTTTAAGAATTGTTCTGTTGGTGAAAAATACATTGAGAATTACTGTGTTTTAGAAAAAGATAACTGATATCAGTTTTTGAGATGTCCTAACACTTTAGGGCATTTATCATTTCAAGAATAAGCTGCACAGTTTTAATGAGCTATTTATTAGTAAAGGAGGTAATATGATCCAGTAAGACCCACTAAAAAAAAAAAGTATTTAGAAATTTCACTTTGTCAAGTTAAGCCACTGTTTTCTGATCAGAAAGTAGCTAGCCCTTAAGTGGTAAGCGGAGGAGAGAAAAGGAGAAATTGAATGATCTCTGTTCATTTTTCCTTCTATGACGACCTAGAAAAAGATGGATGGAGGGTTAGAACTGGAGGAAAGGACAGATTGGAATGTGGAACTACCCTTCCAGTGGGAGATGAACTAGGGCCAAGGGAGGAAGGATGCCTGCTGACAACTGTCATTTCCACAGATTTACTGGAGCAAAATGATATCTAACACTGAGAAGAAAATTTGAGTGTCTAGATTTTTTTCAAGTGTCTAGATTTTTTACATGGCTGCAGATGTCTCCTTTTGCTGACAAAAATTATTTCTAAGTTAGAGCTTCTTTAAAGACAGCAGATTATGAGGCCAGCCAGAGACTCAGGAAAACCAATGAGGGTATGAGGGCTCTGGGTTGAGCTATCATTGACGGGGGGAACTGAGCAAACATCCGTGCAAAGCCTCTGATAAATGCAAGTCAAAGTGAATTTCCATCCCAGACTACATTATGCTGTGCTGAATACAGTTCAGTTAGCCAAATGTTCTGATTTGTACCTAGGCAACAGTCGCTTTGAATTCTTATCCATATTCTATTTATCATTTTACTTCTCTCATGAAGAATATTTAACTATTTCAGGCTGTCTACATTTTTAAGTGCATGCAAGTGTGTAGAAACATTGAGAGTCAGAGCAATCAATCTTCACTGATTCAAAAAACTGAAAGCAACAAATAAACAAAGAAGAAAAAAACAGTCCAGCTGGCGTGACTCAGTGGTTGAATGTTGACGTATGAGCCAGGAGGTCATATGCCCCAGTTGGGGACTCAATCCCCAGTGTAGGGCATACAGGAGGCAGCTGATTGATGATTCCTCTCATCATTGATGTTTCTATCTCTCTCTCTCTCTCTCTTCATCTCTGAATCAATAAAAATATTTTTAAAACAAACAAACAAAAACTCATAGACACAGACAAAAGTGTGGTGGTTACCAGAGGGAAGGGTGCTGAGGGCTAGTAAAGGGTCAAGGATGTCAAATATATGGTGATGGAAGATGGTTTGACTTTGGGTGGTGAGTATAAAATGTAATATATACAGATCATGTATCATAGTTTTCAATGTACACTTGAAAACTATATAATCTTATTAACCATCACTCCAATAGACTTAATTTAAAAAATGTTCTATCAGGAGGTTTGAGATTTAGAGTAAAGAAGTAGCCAATCATGCTATGCAATTCCAAGTCTGGTTTAGAAAAAGAAGTCACCATAGTGCTATGGATATCGCTTTATTACTGTAAAAATAATAAAGTACAAATAAGTACCAAGTAGAGAGATATGGCAAAAATTAGAAATTATATCAATAAGGAAAAAAGTTTTCAATATACTTAGGCAGTATAAAAAGTGGAAAGTAAAACTGACAGCCATAGAACTTGCTGATCTTTTACTTCCTATTCCCAAATGGATCATGAATATTCTTATGAGTAGGAGAGAAAGAGTGAGATATCAAATGATGTGAAGAAGACTAAAGTCATAATCTGGTAAAAAAGCTGAAATAGCAAAGGAAACCTATAGCTTAGATTTTAGGCTTCTACCACAGTGTATAAATTTTTAGCCAAGAGCATGAAAACAATATTAGATTCAAATAAACAGAATCGCTGTTATTACATTTCACTTCTTTGTACACAAAGATCTATTGCCAAACCATCTTCTCATTTGTACCTTTGAGCATCTCCTGGCCTTGACCATACTACAGGTGTTCATTCCCTCAAATCCTACGCCATCTGTCTTGAACATATTAGCTGCTGACAATCCAAAGCCAGGCTCCTGTTGGCTTGGAGGAGTTTAGTGGAATTGGGCAGGGAGGGAGCTCTTCAACAAGAGCCAAAATTTGGAGGCGATGAGATTGGCAGTTTGGGAAGATACAGTACTGGCAGATGTGGTTTAGCCCTACAACTAGCCAGAGGGTTGAAAAATTACAGCAAGAATTCCATTATTAACATAGAGTTCAGGCCTGATTCCAAATACTGTGATGCCCTCTCCCTAAATGTTCTCAGCATATTTAACTACACATTCAAAGAATTAAAAAGAACATATATCAGCATTAGACATAATGGCTTTGCCACTTTCCTACCACTAATGTCGATTCTAACCACTCACCTCTGTCTCCTTCCAATCCTATAATCTCCCTTCCTAGCATCCCTAAAAATGAAAATAACAACAACCAATACTCTCAATACTTTCGGGTCTTGAGTATCTATAATAATAAAAGTGCAATATGCTAATTAGACCAGACATCCTTCCGGACAACCTTCCAGATGAAGCCGGGGCTGCGAGGGAACCCCGGAACTCAGGTGTCAGAAGGAAGCCGGTGCTGGCAGCCAGGGGAAGGAAGGCCTACTCTTGCATGAATTTCATGCATTGGGGCTCTAGTTATATATACATGAGAAGGGAATTACTGCATATGTTATCTGTGTGAGATTTTTTGAACTATCACAGGTTATATTTTTGCAACCATTTACATAGTAAGTTCCCTCCTGAATCTTTCATTGTGATGAAGGTTCCCACTAGATCTGAGCCTCTGCAATGCAAGAACCACAATCTATGCTTTCTTTGTGTTCCCAGCACCCAGCACAGGGCCTAATCACTTCCACCCCACATCCATTCACTGAGCAAGTATTTGTGTGGTGCTAAATACTGTATTTGATGCTGGGCATAGAAGTGGTTAGTAAAATAGAAAATGTCTGCTTTTATGGAGCTTACATTCAGCTTCTATAGCAAATGTTCAGACCCTCAGTAAATGTTTTTGAATAAATGGACGGTTACTTAAACAAAAAAATGCATAGATAAGCTTGTATATGGTAAAAATAATCTAAACTTGAATACACAGTTAACTTTTACCTTGTTACCACCAGTGCAAGTCATCCAGTTAATGAATTGGAGAGGTAGAATGAGAAATGAGCATGTGTGTGTGCCTGTGTGTGTGCCTGTGTGCGTGTGTGCACATGTTTCTATTTCATCTTCAAGAATGGCTGAAGTGATAAAAATATTTTCTAAATATTAACACTAGTAAATAGTAGTTACCCTAGTAATTTATTTATAAATTAACAATTTCCAAAAAATGTTGAATTTAATTATGTAGGCATATTGATATTTGGTGACATTCCAAAATAGATCCAAATGGTGAAATAAGATTGTAACAGTTATAGATTTCTTTCCATAGGTCTTCACGGAACTTTTTGCATAATAATATGAGGTGTGGTTCTCCAGGAGAACATGCTTGCCTAACTTACTTTACTATAAAAATTCTTTTTTGAGGACATTGAATAAAGTATACCTTGTTTTATGTGCATGTAAATAAGCAGAGTGGATTCTGGGTACTCCTCCTGGATCCCCCTTCAAGGCCAATGCACTCATCCTCAGCTGCTGAAAATATGGGGCGGATGTTCACAGATGTATCCTGACTGGGCATTGCCCTCAGCTCTGGGGAACTGCCCCCCAGAGGCTTACCTGTGACCTATGGCCAGACAATGACAGAATATAAAGGCTCCACTCCCTTGTCTCAACTTGAGACATGTTAAGCACCATCCAGCTCCAGACTTCCCTGTAGGATCAGCTAAGAAATCAGCTGCATCTACAAAGCAGGTCATCTTCCCTGTCTATCCCCACATGCCTCCCCCACACCCGACTTCCTCACAGATATGTCCCTCCCAGAGCAAGCTCAGTAAAATGTCTCCATGCAAGTAAGTCTCCATCCCACTCATCCCTCCAACCACCGTCTGCTTCTCAGGAACCCAATCGAAGACAATAAGCGTTATGTCAACAGATACGTAAATGCTCAGAAGAAGTTTTGAGCGACTCACTTCTGTGTGATCAAAAGTATGTTCCTCACCCAGGGGAACTGGAAATTTGATTCATAAATTACTGAGCCTCAATTTATCTTCCAAGTATATGAGAACGCCTTTACTGTGAATACTTCTTTTTCTGAAAATCCTTCTCAGTATTTTAATCTATAAAATTCCTTTGAGAGATAGCCATATGCAGCACCTGCAGTCATTTCTAACATGGCATTGAACTTTTATCTAAATTCAAAATCAAGTTCCTCCCAGGTATTCAAGTCATCAATAGTAGAGCTCAATTTCAGGCTCTTTTCTCTGACTTCAAAGTCAACCATCTTTCTACTGTGTCTTACCAAAAATTAGTAATGGATTTGTGAATAGAGAAAAAAAAGTCCACATGCCCTTTGTGTTAAAATATATCCATTTCAAGTTTTGCTGGAATATATCTAAAGTGAACTATCAGCTTTCTAAGAACAATGACCCTTCCTTAAGCAAAGTTGACATGCAATGATCTGTTTACATGCATACACACATGTGCACATACACAATCATATTTAACAGCTGAAGTGAACCTAAAGTTTTCCTAGACAACTCTCTCAGTTTTAAAGCAGAAAAAACTCAGGTCCAGAGTGGAGGAGTGATTCCTAATGTCCCATAGGTAGTGGGAGAATTCAGTCTGACTTCCAAAAACTGAACTTGAAATGCTTCAGCCTGTCATTCAGGCTCATGGTGGAGGTCACAGAAAGTGATTACCTGCTTTACCTCACAAAAAAATACCATGTAGGTATGAAATTACAACAGAATTGATTGAGTAGGGCACATTTGATTTCTAAAAATGTTTAATTTAAACACCTTCTCCAGGACACAGTACACGTATAAAAGCTAAGAATACATGTACACACTATAAAAAACCCACCTTTCATTCTCAGCACACACCATGAGCTTTATGATTTAATAAATCATCAGTGAGAGATTCAATCAGCCATCCACAAGTCTGAAAATCTACCATTAAAGAAACATTTCATGATGCATGTGGACTGAAACAAAACACACACAGAGAGACTGCAGCACTTTAACAAAGAAAATGGTTTTATAAACATCTTTCTCTGTGCTTATCTTTTTATAGATTCAGTCAGCACTACCTTCACAGAAATCATGCATGGAGATGCCATGGCAACCGCTGCATTCCGCGTAGACCCACACACAACATCAACATGCTTAAATGACTGTACCTCACGCCCACTTACGTCTATTAGGTTTGAATTCTAGATATAAAAATAGCAACAGTGATTTCTTTTTTGCCAACCAGGGGTTCTGTTATTGAATTTTTAGGTGATGTAAACAACGTGATAGTGGAAAGGGCAAAAGCAAAACCCCAAATGGAGGAATGAGCCGTTCAGCACGTCTAGATCCTCCCACCACCAACTGATTGCTTGAGGCTTCAATTGCAGGGGGATCTTACCTCAGTCCTGGGCAACGCAAATGAGGCCTTTGTTGGCAATAAAACAGAATCGGTAGAACATGGGATCAGTACTTTTCTACCGAAAAAGTAAAGGACCGTTTTAAATCATTAAACCTTTTCACCATTTAAAATAAATGGCTTTGTAAACCAATTGCAGGAGACAAATGTCTTGATTTGAGTAACTGTTCAAGTAACCTTAGTCTTCTTTCTTGAATACCTGAGAGACTTGGCTATAGAATAGGTTTAATACTATATCCAGGTAGTGCCAGCTATTTAAATAGAGTAAAAGATGGTGGACCCTATGATAGGGACGAGGGACACAAGAAAATATTGACACATGGTTTGTGGTTGTGTTTTGCCAAGTTTTACAGGACTGACCAGTTACAACCGAATGGCCCCTGGTGTTTGTTTAAATGCTGATTCCTGGGTCTCACTGCAGTTCCACTGAATCAGAACCTAAGATGTTTTACTGCTCATGAGGCAGGTGGTCCTTCGAAAAAACACCAAAGGAGGGCATCCAGATGGAAAATGCAAAGGACCCTTCAGTCACCAGGAGCCCATGTGAACTTGTAAAGGGGTGAGATCTGGAGGTTTTAAGGGCAGTAGCACCGTGCAGCTCTTGTGGCTTTGTTAAATGGCTCCTGGTGGGGAAATGATTCTTGAAGATAAAGACAATAATTAGGGAATGTAAACAGAGGCAGGAGACATAAAACAGCCACTCAGGAGGTACAATTATGCTGCCACTTACTAGACCAAAGTGTCTTATCATTTGTAACCACACAGTGAGGCCACAATAATTATAGTCCATCTTTATAACTCTTTACAGGTTGAAACACTTATTTAATAATTCACACGGAGATGGGCATGGAATGTTTAGAGAGCAATGTCCTAGAAAGCCAAGACAGCTTTATCTTCATCTGCGAAACCTGACGGTAAGATCCTTAGGTCTTGAGATCTCCACCCCCTAGAACACTCTTGGTTCATATGAAGTGCTCACTAAATAGTTGTTGGATGATTAATGAATGAATGAACTGTATAGCTAAAGAGAAAATAACTTAGATGAAATGAGGGAAGGGTCCATTCTTAGATAATATCTGACAGTATATTGATCCCTTGTCTGTACAAGTCAAGCACCTAAATGAAGCAGCATATGACAGCAGTGGAGATGGGGGTGGAGGGGGCTCCTGGGCAGCTCTAAGAGGGTGTGATGATCACTTTTTAAGATGGAGAGCCACAGCTACTGAGTTGGTGTTCACATGGAGATGTTCAATAACAAAAAGGAAAAGAATTAGCCAGAGGGGTAGAAACTCAGGTGCCGACCCTTGCAATGTAAACATTGGCTCTCTACATTCAGAATGATTGCTAGAAGAAAGTAAGTCCAATGTAAGCTGATATGACACAGACTACTACCTTAAAGACAGGACAGCAGGGATATTTCCTCTGATCACTGATGTCTAAGGCTCTTGCCAATGCTTTAATGGAGAGTAGTTTGTTTTCAACACCAGCATTACCTCTGCATTAAATGAAGTCTGAGATGTGTGTGTGTGTGTGTGTGTGTGTGTGTGTGTGAAAGAGAGTCTACAATACTATTTGGCTAATCTAAAAATGTACCTCCAATATGGTTGAAGCTAAATCTATGAACCATTTGAGTAGTACTCTCCCCACATTCCTGCCACTGACATGCAGACACCCAAAATGGCACAACACCACTCACAGTTATCTTTTTGAAGGTCATGAGATAAGGTTAACTCCTATAGGCTTAAGTATTTTCATTTTATAAAAAAAGCAACTGAGATACAAAACTACAGAAAGTTCATAAAGCCAAGAAAAACTAGGCAGAGATTTAATCTAAGGTCTCTTACTTCAAAACTCACTTTAAAAAAATAAAAAATTAGGTAATAGAATAAAGTTATCTATTTTAATATAGAAGTATGCATTTTTTTCCAATATGCTCTTTAAAATGCCATGCTCTAATTTTGTAGCTGTAGTTTGGCAGGGGTTCACCATGAAAAGTCTAGATAAAGTTCCATTTTACAATTCTTTATATAGAAATGTAAAGTCAGAGATGAACATCAACTACCATAAGTTCAGATTCCATACATTCTGATGTGTGGGGGAAAAAAACAGCAGAAAAATGTTGGAAGTTTCTATGCAAGACTTCTATTTGTAAAGGAAAATTACATCAATAAGGAACTCAAAAGAATTCATCTTTTCATTCGAGAAACCTGGCAGAGAGCATCTTAACCAAACAATCAACATTCACCTCACCAGTAATGAAACATATTGCTATCAGGTGCCTCCTTGTAGGCTGTTCTGAGAAGGCCACAACATTTTCTGTGGCATTTAGTCCAACCCCTCCCTTCTGGTATCCATTTCCTTGGTTTCTGTTCCTATGAGTATGTTTTTGCTTTGTTTTGTTTGTTTGTTTTGTTGTACACTTTCACATATAAGTGAAACCATTCAGAATTTGTTTTTCTCTGCCTGACTTATTTCACTTAGCATAATACCCTCTAGATCCATCTATGTTGTCTCAAATAGTAAGATTTCATTCTTTTTTGTTACTGTATATCATTCCATTGTGTACATGCCACACAATTTTAATCCATTCATCTATCCATGGACACCTAGTTTGCTTCTATATTTTGGCTATTGTAAATAATGCCACAATAAACAGAAGTGCATATATCTTTGAACTAGTGTTTCCATTTTCTTTAGATAAGCACTCAGAAGTAGAATTACTAGGTTGTACTGTATATCTATTTTTAGTTTTTTGAGGTATCTCCATACTGTTTTCCATTGGGGCCACACAAGTTTGCAGTCCCACCAACAGTGCATGAGGGTTCCCTTTCCCACATTCTTGCAACACATGTTATTTGTTAACTTATTAATAATAGCAGCCAAACAATGATTCTCTCTAATCATTGATGTTTCTATCTCTCTTTCCCTCTCCCTTCCACTCTGAAATCAGTACAAATATATATTTTTTTATTCACAAAGTAAATTTAAAATTCATAGAGTAAATAAAGGGCTTATAAAAAAATAATAGTAACCATGGACTGTGGCGTAAGTCAGTGGTCTTTACACACTTTTTTGCTCATTTTTTATGAAATTTTTTTCAAGAAAAGCTAGTGCATCATTAAGTTGACATCTAAAATTTGTTTTTATTTTATAACTAATTGCAAAAGGTGTAATTTCTGGCAAATTAGAAAACATGACACTTTTAAATTAAATGGTCAGACTATACTGTAAAATCTCTTTAAAGTAATCTAAATAAACAGCAAGTTGAGAATCATAATCACTCATTTAATTAACAAAAGCACACTCTTCTCCAATCTAAACTTTCATCTCACTCATATCCTGTAAATTCACATTTTCATTCCAAGTCCCTCACAGAATATTATTCTTAAAAAAAATACATGTTTTGGTATGAAAGCCTTTAATGATCTCTGAATCATACTTCAGTCTAACGAAAATATGTGTGTAAATTGAAAGGTAAGTTGTTTTTGAACATCCACTGACCATAAAGTTTGTTTAAAATATTATTTTGGGCCAAAACTGGTTTGGCTCGGTGGATAGAGCGTCGGCCTGCGGACTGAAAGGTCCCAGGTTCGATTCTGGTCAAAGGGCATGTACCTTGGTTGCGGGCACATCCCCAGTGGGAGATGTGCAGGAGGCAGCTGGTCGATGTTTCTCTCTCATCGATGTTTCTAACTCTCTATCCCTCTCCCTTCCTCTCTGTAAAAAATCAATAAAATATATTTTTTAAAAAATAAAATAAAATATTATTTTGGAATTGAGTTATCATTATAAATATTAGATGTCTCAAGTTTTAAAAATATAAATAATTACTAACAACAGAAGTAAAATATTATTGGTAATAATCACTTTATTAAATGGATGGTGCTGGGGTTTTCCTCTTGTAATTCATATATCCAACAATGAATACTACATATTACCATTACTATAAATAGCATTGTAATAAATAATACAGGATTCAACACTAATTCCTTTCTTAGTTTTCATTTTCTTTATTTTTAAGTTCAGGAAAAATATGTGTTCATCTAAATAAATAGATGGGAATGTTTAATTTTAGCAAGGATTTAAGTCTCCAACTCTTCCCATGCAATTTCCAAAAATATTACTTAGCGATCACACAAAATCTATTTTTAGTGATCTATCAGACAACTAGTCGATTAGATACTCCTGAATATTATTGAATTGAAAATAACTTTCTTGCAAAAGGCACATTTTTTTGGCCCAGGCATTAACATCATTCCCTTTTCAACAATGCCACCAAATTTTCCATAAACTTATGCTGTGAAAAGAATGAGGTTCTTCAAAATTGGACTCATTCTCTCCCAGTTAAATTTGTGGGGAAATAGAAATTACATGTGGAAACTGAGGATCTGGAAATTGATTCTCTTAAAACTATCTCTTTTCGCAGGTACCCATGGAAAATTACTCAGCCATAAAAAGAATAAAATCTTCCCATTTGTGACAACATGGATGAACTTAGAGGATATCATGTTAAGTGAAATAAGTCAGAGAAAGACAAATGCCATATGATTGCACTTAAATGTGGAATCTAAAACAAACAAAAACAACCAGACACAAACTCATGGATACAGAAAACAAACTGGTGGTTGCAGGGGCTGGAGGGAATGGGTGAAAAGAAGGGGTTAAGAAGTACAAATTGGCAGTACAATTTTAGTCACAGGGATAAAAAGTATAGCATAAGGACTATAGTCAATAATATTGTAATATCTATGTATGGTGCCAAGTGGATACTAGACTTACTAGGGGATCACTTTATAAATTCTATACATGTATAACCACTATGCAGTGCACCTAAAACTAATATAATATTGAATATCGTCTGTAATTGAAAAAACTACCTCTTTTCTCATTTGCCCCTTGGAAAAAGTTTTGTTTATTCCAGGGATATGCACACCCATAGATTATTCCAGACATGAGCAATTTTCACCAAGAAAGTGCACAGAATTTAAGCCACATGGGGAAAGATTTTGACAATAAAGCTTCATTTATTGAATATGTCTCATCAAATTATGGAACACTTCCCAAAGTATATTCAAAGAAAAATAGTCTTTTGAATTACTGCATGCAAAGTAGTTTCAAATGGTCCATTACACCTGGAAAATATTGCTCTATGTATTCCCCTGGGAAAAAATTACCATCCACATTAGCATACTTGAGGCACTGAAAAGTTCTACAGTAAGTAATATAGTTTACCTTTATTCAACTCACATATTCACAAATTCATTGGCCTCTTTTTGGTTATAATCTTTCTGAACACACTCTCAGAACTGCTGCGTGATGATTTTTGAATGTCAGGGTTACACTGCCGTTCTCCTAGTGAAATCCATGGAAAGTGGCAATGCCCTTGTAGGGGTTTAATAAATATTTGTGAACTGATTTACTGATACATATGAGAAGGAAAGGAAGTGGATAAGAGAGGAAAACAAAATACAAATCAATTATCAGGAATTATATCATCAAGGGAACCTTTAAACAAAACCAATAGCTTGTCAAACAGAAGCAAGTGTAATTTGTAATTCTGTCAGTAGGAAGCAAAGTTATTGCCCAGGAAGCCATCTAGCTTGCAACATTGCTTTCCCCGGGGAGCCCTGGCTCTCAGGGAGGAAAACACCATGTAAGCTCTCAATGTGCAGTCACTGCTACAAGATCATAGAGGATTAAGCATCTCAACAGCAGTGACAGAAGCATAATCCCTGTCATCACAGCATTCACTGGAAGATCCTTCACTTGGGAAAAAAAGTCATTGCTTTGTATCCTCATCCTATGTGACTCCAGGAGTACAGTTGACCCTTCTTTGGTGCTCTCTCTGCAATAGGGAGATAGCAGAGGTAATCTGCTTTATAAATAACTACATCCTTTACGGTACACCAAAAAGAGAACTGGACTGGGAGCCAAAAAAGGCAGCAGGCATCTCTGTCTTTTCCCTTTACCAGCTGGGTCAAGTTGAGTAGTCCCTCAACTTATCTCAGCCCCCATTTCTCATCAACTTAAACATGTCCTGGATTATAGGATCTCTTCTTTCTAATTGTGGGGGGGGAAATATTTTACAAAGCATACCTCAACATTCCCTTGCCTTAGATGCAAGAAAATAATGTCCCAGTAAATGTTTGCTTTAATTGATTTGGTTGCCTAATCTAACTAGCTCTGCCATGTGCCTTCAGAACACTACACTTAAGTCAATAATCAGAATGCTCTGAGGAAAAATATTTGACCCCATTAGTATAAAAAAATGGCAAGGACCCCAAAGAGTGCATTAGAGAAACAAGGTCAACTTTAATAGCATTTTACAATCTACTGTATCTTTAGAGAACAAGCCACGTATTCCAACCCTCATCATCACAACTTGTTACAGCCAAGTCAAAAGATTTTTTAAAGTTTTTATTGAATTTACTGGGGAGACATTGGTTAATAAAATTATATAGGTTTCAAGTGCAAGATTTTTATAATACATCATCTTCATATTATATTGTATGATTTTTAAGGATTAAGAAAATCAACTGTTTTTTAAATTTAAATATCAGTTTGGGCATATTTTTATTGGTGATTTCAAAAATCTTATGAAATTGGCAGAAAGGATTTTAGTCATAGTATAAAAATCAATTGTAAAATCAAAGTTAATGGATACAAGTATTCTTTTAGTTCTCAGTGGGTAAAGAATATGTTTAATTAACACAGTAAACGTGCTCTCCTTCACCTCTAACAGTGATGACAAGAGAAAGAAGACAGAATTGGGTCAGTCCCTCTTGATGACAGGACTATAATGAGTGACAAAGTGAATAAGCTTATTATAGACAGTGAATAAGCATAATTTTCTGTGATTTTTCACAGTTATTTAAAGGCTTTATATTGCTATATGACTTATTCTCCTCTCAGTGCCTAAAGTTCTTGCTGTGTGATTTGTTGAAGGTTTCAATTTTCAAGATTTGTTTGTATGAAGTCAAAGGCTTTCACATGACACATTCCAGGGAAAAAGTTCTCCCATTGTTATGTTTTGTTTATAATACTATGTCAGGTCATTTCAAAGAAGTATACCAAATATCTGTTTATGTTAATTTTTTAAAATATGTTTTTATTCATTTTAGAGATCCACTTTCTCAACTTCTAAGACTGCAGCTGAGCATTGAGTAAAAAACACACAGTCACAAACATAGGTGCTATCACTAAGTATTGTTTCAAACATCACCTGAGACCTCAAATATGCCCAATGAGTTACCTCTGTATCCTCACCCAATTTTCATCTTCTTCAGCAAGTAGTTCAAATTATCTCCTCATTCATTAAAGTTCTACTCTGCTCTAGTATTATCTTTAACAAGAAGCTTTCCCAGTCTCTCCATGGGGTGGTTTGAAAGTCTGTTCCCATCAGAACTAGTGATATCTGCTTACAATGTCTGACTACAGAGTTAGTACTTCTTGCATGGATGAATGAATCAATATTGTTTCTACTTACTGGCCCTACTGCATTTCATAATCTGTTCCAGGGTCTGCTCTCCTCATGTACCTCTCCAGCTCCTGGATCACAAAGTCCTTGAGTCAGGATCATGTCTTATCCATCTTCATATCCCTACCACTGCCTCCATAGTGCATACTAGATTCTGAATCATTTTTTCTTGACTGAATACATCAATACAAAATAAATTGAAATAATCAGTTCATTCATTCAGCTATTACTTACTAAGCACCTATTATGCATCTCTACTCTGCTGGGCACTAGAAATACAAAGATTACAAGACCCAAGTCTCCTTCTTACGGAGTGTGCTGACTAACTGGGCAGAGAGGTGCAAACATACATTTGCTATATTATACAACAGTCACTCTGGAGAAAGTATGTACAAAGTATTGTAGAAACACAATGGACAAAGCACCTCATGTGTTGGAAATGGCAAGAGAAGCTCCAGATATGCTGTTTGAGCCAATGATTCAAGTACTTCCCTTTTTGTGATCATCTGTTCAGTAAACAAACATCACGATCCTCATTATTCTTTTGAATTAACCTTCTCTATTAGCAGAGTTTTTTGTTTCAAGCCAAAGGTCACCTGTTAATCAAGGAGAAAACATAAGCCTGGACTGGTTTGAATCCCTCATCCAGAGGAGGGTACAGCTCCTTGGTAGACAGTCTACAAAAATTATATGCAGTGCCTGGCAACAGTTCCCAAAGTAAAATGAAAGTCTGTTATAAAAAAAATGGGGGGAGAATGTGTGCTGGGAATGCAAAGTAATCAAAGCATGGACAGATTCTGGTTCTCAAATCAGCAGGGTTTCCTTGTGTAAATTGCAGAAATGTGCTTCCTGGTTAGATCCGTATAGAATATTTCAGTTGCAAATAGTGGAAACCTGACATAAAGATGTTTCAACAAATGGGAATATGTTTTCCTCAATAAACAAGGATCCTGGAGGTGTCAGTGCATGACTGGTGCAGTGACCACTTGCATCTTAGGGCTTCATCTGAATGTGTGGCCCAGGAGCTGCTGGTATCAATCCATTCACTGGTATTTACTTCTCTGTGATGGTGTTATGGATTGCTTTATGTCCTGGCAATATTCATATATTGTAGCTCTAACCCATGATATGTAGCTCTAACATATGATAACTCTGTCAGAAAAAGGTCATGTGAGGAAACAGTGACAAAGTGGCCACCTACAAGCCAAGGAGACAGGCCTCAGGAGAAACCCAATCTGCCAGTGTCTTGATGCTGGACTTTCAGCCTCCAGAACTGTGAAAAGATACGTTTCTGTTGTATAAACTGTCCCATCTGTGGTATTTTGCTAAGGCAGCTTTAGTAAATGAATACAGATAAGGTAAGCACAGAGAATCAGGGTAAGCACTCAAAAACCTGGATAACAATTTGACAGAACTACTATATGCTTATTGAATCTGTTACAATATTTATACTTATATTTACTATGCCTTTTTTATTTCATTTTTCTACTTATTCACTTCATTGTATTTTAATCAGTCAACAATAGACTGGAGAACAATAAAAAATATAGAAATCATGCCCGGCTGACATGGCTCAGTGGTTGAGTGTCAACCCATGAAACAAAAGGTCACAATTCGATTCCCAGTGAGGATACTTGCCTGGGGTGTAGGCTCGATCCCTAGTAGGGGGCATGCAGGGGGCAGCCTATCAATGATTATCTCTCATCATTGATGTTTCTCTCTCTATTTCCCACCCCTTTTCTCTCTGAAATCAATTTTTAATGGGAACTATGTTTTTTATACTATATGTTTATACTTTTTTACATATTCTTGAAGACAACCACTCTCCTCCTCTCCTGTAGTAACGCATACAATAAGAAGTCTCCCGAACCCTTCGTCTTCTCAGAGAAGCACTGAAGAAAGGTAGCCCTTACCATTCCTATATACACGTGATCCTCCTATGGGAAGACAAATGATTCATCTGATTATGGAGATAATGCAAGCCTGATATTCACTCTTTTATGTTTCTCCATTAGGCAAGATTCATGTACTTAACAGTCATTGTGGAGAAGTGAACCCTTACCCTTGACTCTCAGACTCAGCAGAGTCCTAAGCAGCATGGTCTACCACTGTGGTCTAAGAAGTACTCTATGCCACTGGGTATCAAGTCTAGAGTTGTAGAAGGTTTTAGGAGGCCCTTCTTTAAGTTGACTTCTGGTCCAATTCCACCTTGTCCATAATTGAGAAATATTGTACTTTACATCTCACCTGGCTCCTGTGTCTAATTCTCCATGGGATGTAAAACAAAGAGTGGCAAGTATTTACAAATCCTACCAATGCTAAATATTCAGTCCCGTAAACTGACTTTCCTATTGAAATTTGTTTTGTTGTTTTATGGGTGCAGCCATCACATTTGAGGCATTTCACTTCATCACAGACTAGTCACTCCCCCAATGAATGCCGCTCCCACATTTAGCAGCAGGTGATGGATATCTGCTTTCTGAGAAATGCTAAGTATCTGGTAGCTCAGAACATGAAGTAATACTGGGTAGAAAGATGATGTGTTGTTCTTTGCTTTCTCCCTCATCCCACCTATACAGCCAAACTAGTTTTAACCATTTGAAGACTAACAGTCTCACGGGAAATAGGTTTGAACACAAATCCAGTAGCTATATAGTCATTTTTACTCGAGTTTTACTTATTCCAATTTTTTAAACTTCTCAAATTATAATTGTACTACTGTTACATCTATATTTAATTCTGTTCAAGGATTTGCTTGCAATTAGACCTAGAGTACGCACATTACTGATTGATTGATGTTACTGAGTTGGCTCTTTCTTCTACACCACATACCTTAAATTAAAATAATCTGAGGATGAGACACATGACTTAATCTTGCATACTTTCAGAGTGTCTCATAAAAACCTATGGGTGGCTTTTCCATGGCCATTATGAGAAACAAATTACTAGAACAAAAATCAGAAACAACACAGGTCTTTCCTGACCTGGGTTAAGTTCTCTTGCTTTGCTCCCATGCATTTTGTATTTTCCCAGTGTCACCCCTCATTACCCTTTATTATAATCACATATTGATTACCCTTCTTCCTTACTGTACCATACAATTTGTGAAGGTAGGGCAACTATCTGTTTTGTTTAAGCCTCTATACCCAGTGCTCTATTGTCTGTAAGATTTAAAAAATGCTTTAAACTATCTGTTAAATAAATAAATGAATAGTAGATGGAGATAAAATACTAGGAAATTTGGAATTCACCAACACACAACAACAACACACATGAATCAAGCTTCAGAAACTAGGCAGGACAAGACTATTTTGGCATGGCATCTTCTCTGAGATTCAGTCTCCTAATAGTTCCTTCACCCAATCAACAACACCATGAGATGAGTGGGGATGAGAAAAAAGACACTCTAGACTAGGACAGATGCTACTTATAGTTAGGTATATTAAGAAAAGTTAATACCAATTTACTTTTAAAAATGAAAAAGTATTAAATGAATAAAACTAGGAAACTATAATTAATAATAAAAAATTGATATAATCTACTAAAAGAAAAGGTAAATGCAGAAAACCAGGAAGAGAAATGAGCTAAATCATTGATGAAGGGATATTTTAAATTAAGTACATAAATGAATAATATCTTGTGCTAATTGATTTAGCTATTTGAAAAATATGAATGGCTTTGTGTGTTTGTCAGAGGAAGCATGGGTATGGGGGAACCAGAGGTAGTTATAGCCAATATAGACTTGTGAAGCAAGAAAGCTTAACATACCCATAACTATGAAATACATTCAGAAAGGCTGCTGGAGATTTTCTTCCAAAAGAATATGTAAGTTCATATGAACTTCCAAATAATCAAGGAACAATCTATCAATGCTGCATAAATTATTTCAGAGCATGAATGCAGTTGGAAAGATTCCATATTGATTTCTGCAAAGATAGTACAGAGCTGATATAAAAACCTGGCATATGAAGATCAATATCATCTCTGAATACTTATGAAAAAATTATGACCAAAATACTAACTAATGAAAATTTGTAATATATGTACTCAAAAAGAGTTCATCTAAGGTATTTGAATCGAGTTGGGGGGAAATTATGTTACTAGATGCCAAAAAGGTACTTTTAAAAATTCATCATGTAACTATGATTAAAAAATAAATAAAACTCTTTGTCAACAATTTTAAAAGCTTACTTTTAATGTGATAAAAGGCACTTATCCCAAATGCTGAATCACTAAAGAAATTGACATCGCATTGGGAATAAGATAAATATTATCCTATATAATAAAAGCCTAATATGCTAAGTGTCTGACCATTTGTTCAACCATTAGACCAGTCACTATGACACGCACTGACCAACCAGGGGCCAGACGCTCTGACTGGTAGGTTAGCTTGCTGCTGGGGTCCAGAGATCGGGATGGACGACGCAGGCTGGAAACGCCCTGGAGCCCTCCTGCAGCCCCTCCCTGACCCCTATAGAAAACCAGTGGGGTCTCTCAGCCTGGCCTGAGCCCTCTCACAATCCAGGAACCCTCGGGGATGTCCGCAGGCCAGGCCGAGGGATCCCGACCAGTGCACATGCACCTGGCCTCTAGTATCATATAACAAATAATAAGCATTCATTATATCTATTATTGTTCAAAATAAGTTCAAAAGTTTTAACACTGCATTAAGATGTAAAATAAAAAATGAATTCTATAATTGAAAAGGATAAAATTATCATTTTCAGATAGTATGAATTATCTACTTTGAAAACCTAAATAATTAAATAATCACTAGAAATAAATGTAAGTGACATGATCAGATCAAAATAAGTATATAAAGGCAATGGCTCCACTTTCATCAAAACGACTAAATTAGAGATTGACCATACCAAGCACTGGCAAGAATATAGAGCAACTTAAATTCTTATGAATTACTGATGGAATGTAAATTGGCACAATCACTTTGGAAACAATTTGACAGATACTTAAAAGTCAGACTTACATTACCAAACCATTGTACATCCCAATCCTAGTCAGGAAAAATGAAACTATATGTCCATACAAAGACTTGTGCATGGCCCTAGACAGTATTGCTGGGTGGTTAGAGTGTTGGCCTGTGCACTGAGAGGTCATGGGTCCAATTCCTGGTCAAGGGCATGTACCTGGGTTGCAGATTCGATCCCCAGCCCTGGTTGGGACATGTGCAGGAGGCAACCAATCGATGTGTCTCTCATTCATCCATGTTCCTCTCTCTCTCTCTCTTTCTCTCTCTCTCTCTCTCTCTCTCTCTCTCTCTTTCTCCCCTTCCTCCCACTCTCCCTCCTTTCCATCCATTCTCTCTAAAAAGCAATGGGGAAAAGATCCTCTGTATGAGGATTAACAACAACAACAAGACTTGTATATAAATGTTCATAGCAGAATTATTCATCATAGTCAAAAAATACAAACAACAAAACAAGCTATGAATAAGTAAATGAATAAAATAGTTTTGAACCTATACCATGTAATACCACTCAGCCATAAAAAGAAATGAACTATTGATATACACAACATTGATGAATTTCAAAATCACTAGGCTGAGGACAATGACCCAGACACAAAAGAGTAAATTCTGAATGATTCCACTTATATAAAATTTTAGAAATGCAAATTAATATGTAGTAAAAGAAAGCAAGTTAGTGGTTGTCTGAGGCATGGATGGAAAGGAATGGGTTGCAAAGGGGCAGAAGAAAGTTGAATGAAGGAAATATTTGGTAGTAATGTCATGAGCATGTATAACTTTCAAAATTCAACAAATTGTATAGCTTATGTGGATGTGGTCTATTGTACATAAATTATACATCAATGAAGTTCCTGGAAAAGAAATCAGAGATAAATTAAATTAATTAAAGTATGTCCCCAAACTAAATTATCTAAAGTCCTTTAACTCTCCTCCTCAAAATATTTTATTGACTTTTACTTTCATATAGACTATATGTTTCACTATAGTCATTAACAAAATGTACTGATGTGAAGATACAGATAGTCATATAAAAGATCCTATTAATTTATATTCCATTTCTTCCTTATTGGGAGAGAAACAGAGAGATTGATTGATTAACTTTATTGAGATGACCCTCTTAACTAAAAACATAATTTTCATGACTTTCTTTCAACCAGACATATAATTGGTTGAGAGGTGATGGAAGTCTTACATTTGGGGCTCCTAGGGAAATTATTGTTTTGCTGATTAAAGGGGCATGCTGCATGGACATATTTTTCCTTTCTTCGTGACTAAAGACATGAATGCTTGGCTTGGAGGTGCAGCAGCCATTTTGTAACAGAGAAGGAAAAATCAGATACTAAATATGACAGAAGAGAAAGTAACTGAGCCAGCCATGGAGTACCTAGCCCATTTCCATTGCTACCTGAGAAAAATCATTCCTTTATAAGTTTCACATAGCTATATGAAATTATACTAACTCCAGTATTTGTTAAACTGAAAGAAGAAATGACACTGTTATTACCAGACCAATCACATGTTACTATTGCTAAAATGGGACTTAAAGATCAAGCTGTCAAGTCTGTCCTTATACAGATGATGAAACAGGTTCAGAAAAATATAAGTGACATTCCCAGCAGAAAACAATCAAGTGAGTCAAAACTAGAATCCAAGACCCTTGATTTTCCATCTAGTATTGTCCCTGCTGTTGAACTGAATAAAGAAAAAATGTTTACTGATAGTCTACTCTTTGCCAGGTGCTGTGCTTGATTATATATGGAGGCAAAAATGTATAAGACTATGTTTCTTTCCTATAAGGGTACAAAAATCTAGATGACAAAGAGATTATATTTTATCAGACTATAAAATAATAAGAGTAGTTTTAAAATAGGGCTAGTCCCATTACACTTGAACCACAATCTTTAGATAGAAAAAAAAAAAAAAAACAGACAAATATAAGCTGTCATCATACATAGTAAGTGATAACGAGTTAGTGTCCAGATAGGGAAACATCACGTGGGGTAGGAATAATCAGAGATGTTTGTATAAAGGAGTAGGAATTGATCTTCCTTAAAGGAAAGACAGAGTTAAAACAAGCAGAAGACAACGGGGTGGGCATTTCTAGAAGGCATAAATGCTTTGGGCAGAGAGGTGGCCAGTGAGAATGACCAAGAAACATCTTGGGGAAAATAAAAATAAAATAGACTAGCATGGAAGATTTTTGTTAGAATTTGTTTTGTTAATATGTAGCATTAAAGATTGGTTAGAACCAAAAGAGCTCTGAATGACAGAATAAGTAATTTTAAATTTATCCTTTAGCTAATAAAAAGCTAGTGTTAGTGTTTAATCATGGAAATGACTTTGCAAAATTGGTGTTTAAGAAGATGAACCAGGTATCTATAAATTTTGAGAGAGGAAATAAAATACAAAAGATAAACTACATAGTTAACAAAAGTTATATGCATATACATTTGTATATATGTATATATGTATACATATATCATAATTTATATAATATATACATAATATACATAATTCTAAATCACAAGGAAATGAGCAATAAAAAATGTTAATGATTGTGTATTTCAATGCTCAGTATAGTTCGTGGACCATAGTAAAGGCTAAATAACTACATGAATAATTCATTCACAAAATAAAGGTATATTAATATCCAAACCAAAAAACTGTTGCAAATATTAAAGCACCCTTCACAAGTCCTCCAAGTGTATATAATCCATTTCTCTCCCCAGATAAAAGTGTGAGTTTTAAGGATCACTGAAAACTGGTTGAGTTACCTAGGTAACCCATTAAGTAAAATACATGAGAATTGCATTCTGATTACAAGCATTTCCTTTACTGCCTGCTTTTGAAAAGAGGTAACAAATATAGCATCAAAGAGTTCACTTAACAAGCAGATAAAAAGAATAAATGACTTGATTCTGATGTATCTAAATATCTGCTTATCTCCTTAGTCACCTTTCCTTTGAGCCTTTGGTTATTTTTAGAACCACCTTCCAACAATGGCCAAATGAGTCCATAGCATTGCCAACTCAGCTGAGAGCTACACAAGTGCAGTTATTGGAATATTTTAGGCTAAAAACTAATTAAGGTTTGATGAATGACTCAGATAATTAGATTTAAAAAAATGAGCACTCACTTGCACTACCTACTAAACCATACCTGCCGAAATCTATATAATGAAAGCAACCGTTATGACTGGTCGCTATGATGTGCACTGACCACCATGGGGCAGACGCTCAATGCAGGAGCTATCCCCTGGTGGTCAGTGTGTTCCCACAGGAGGAGCACTGCTCAGCCAGAAGCTGGGCTTACAGCTGGCAAGCACAGTGGTAGTGGTGGGAGCCTCTCCCATCTCCAGGCAGCGCTAAGGAGCAGCGAGCCGAGCAGTAAGGAGCATCAAGCAGGCAGGCAGTAAGGAGCGAGGGGTCCCAGACTGTGAGAGGGTGCAGGCCAGGCTGAGGGACCCCCTCGCCCCCCCTCCCCCAGCCCAGTGCATGAATTTCGTGCACCAGGCCTCTAGTGTTAGATAATGGCCAATATTTGCTAGTCTATGTATATTTGATATTTAGAGCAGCTATTTAAAAATAATACCTCTTTAAAAGATAGCCACAGTACCAACTTGTCTAGATGTGTTCCTTTATTTATAAAAAAATGTGGTAGAGTCAGTTGCTCTCACTCTGGTAAATTGGCATCTCATTGTATAAGAGTGGTCATAGGGTGTGATTAAAAAAAAATGTCTGCTGGTGTCAAAGCTTCTAGTTGCAATGGGGGAAATGGTTCCCTAGATCCTGAGAAATAAAGTTGACTGATTTGACATTTCTCTTGGTCAGAATTCTTTGTGTTGATACATAATAAAGTTGAGTGTTAACATTTTTTAATTTCAAGGGGAAAAAACAAACAGCTACTCATTGAATAGACTATTTTATAAAATCCCAGGCAGACAGTCCTGTGTGCAGGGTTCTTTTGATAAAAATTAGCACATGTTGATGACAATGTAATGTTATCTATGATCAGCTACATTTGGCTCCTCCTATGAGACTATGAACTCATGAAGGATTTTGAGGTTGAAACTGGTTTTCTAAAATGTAGACAAAGCAACAGTCAGTAAGACAGGCATTGGAATTATGAATTGTTACCTTTATCAGAGCCCATTTATAATGAAAAACATCAAAGCATAGAGAGAAGGATAGATTATATTGCTAATATTAATACACCCTGACGGTAAACCTCCTCACCCTTCTCCAGCAGAAGTGAAAAACTCAATTTCATTGACAGGGGCAGGGCTTTTAATCCTAAAACTAGAGGCCCATTGCACAAAGATTCACGCAATAGGCCTTCCTTCCCCTGACTGCAGGCACCAGTTTTCCTCTGGCACCCGGGACCCAGGCCTTTGGTCCGGCTGCAGTGGAGAAGCCAATCAGTCTTCAGTTGTCTTCAGTCTTTGCTCTACGCCTGTGTATGCAAATTAACCTGCCATCTTTGTTGGGTTAATTTGCATACTCATCCTGATCGGCTGGTGGGCGTAACGGAGTGATGGCCAATTTACATATTTTCCTTTTATTAGTGTAGATTGCAAGATGGGAGAGCAGATGAGAGAAGATGCATCTCCTCTGCTGGCAGGCAGTTTCCCAAACATAAGGGAGATGACTAAACTGTGCTCATTATTTTTCTCCCTAACTCACCAGTCATAGCAGCTCCCTGCTGCCTGGAGGACAAGGAGGGATAGGGCTGGAGGCCAAGAGTGTCACTCACTGTAACAGGGGTCCTTCCACATGGAAACATGACACATGGGGGAAGAAAGTCTGCCCTCTTCCTACAGAGGGCAGTATTCTCGTCTTGATTAAAAAAGAATTTTTTTTTTTCATATCTCCAATCCCAAAAGCAGTGAATGCCCTGCTCAAGAAGTATTTGTTAATAAAAGTTAACTGTGGGGGTGATAACCTGCTGGGGTCCAGCCCCAGTGGGTCCAGGGGTCCCCAAAGGTGTGAACGGAGTCGGCGATGAAGGAATGTCACAAAGACAGCGTTCAGTTGATCAGCAGCCTAGCCAGGATCTCTAGCCAGGATCTCCAGCGAAGTTCTGGCTAGGATCTCCAGCCAAGTTCTGTCCAGGTTCTACAGCCAGGTTCTGTGTCCATGTTCTCTCACTAGGTTCTCCAGCCAGGTTCTAGCCTGGATCTCCAGTCAGGTTCTCTTGCCATGTTTTCTTGCTAGGTTCTGTCTCTAGGTTCTGTCTCTAGGTTCTGTCTAGGTTCTCCATGTTCTATCCAGGTTCTCCAGCCAAGATCTGTAGCCAGGTTCTGTCCAGGATCTTTTGCCGTGTTCTCTCGCTAAGTTCTCTCTCTAGGTTCTGTGTCGCTGTCTTGTTCCTTCTCTCGCTAAGTTCTCTCTCTAGGTTCTGTGTCGCTGTCTTGTTCCATCTGTATTTATACCAGTTGATTCCAATCCTATCAATCTCTATTCCAAAGGTTAGGGCGTTTCTTATCTCCATTCCAGGGAGTAAAGATTGTGTAGCTTAAGTGTGATTGTTTGTAGTTAAAGTGATTAACTACCCGCCTGGCACTTAGTTAAGGGGTTTTATCCCCTCCCTAACTTCAGGGAAAAATCCCTACCTGGGGAAACAGCCTTTCTCGGAGAGGTGACCTTGGTTAAAACACATAGCACCAAGAAGGTGAGCAAACATATTAAGAACAGTATGCCATATATGCCAGGTCCCTTGAAACAGCAAGGATGGACCGGCTCCCGGCAATAACCTCCAAAGAGAGAGACTGGGATGAATTCTGCTTCTGATCCTGTCTCACTGTATACCCTTAAGCAAGTCACTGAACCTCTCTGATTTCATCGACTATAAAATCCAGATGGTAAATACCTGGCTCAAAGGAGTCTCATGAGGGTTAAATGTCTGTCAAGAGCTCAATGCTGGTGGGGGCAGAGAGACACTCAAAACTGTGAGCTCCCCTCCTCTCTTTTTCCTCTAATAAAATTTGCTCTCTGAAAAAATAACGTAGTTGGAGGCCTCCCATCAATGAGTTTTCCTCTCCTGGGGCCATCTTTTCTAAGTCCTTTCCCTTGTTGAAACAAAAGGCTAATTCAGTCAGTCCTGGTCAAGGAGCCGAATAAGAGGGATTTACCAGGAGGGCAGTATTCTGGATGACTCTGTGGTCATTATTTTGAGAGCCTCCTCCACTCCCATTCCAAGCCTCATCCTTTTCTCGAAAGGCTAGCACAGGGACATATGTCCTTTAAATGGCAAGAGGAATAGGAAGGATAATGCAGAATAGGAACAGAAATAAAGATCCATGCCCTGATTGCCTTGCCTCTAAAAACAAATGAAACGGGAATTAAGCTCTGTGACTTGGCTCTTCAGTGTGTAGAGAACTGAAACTTACCATGCTTGCTTTTAATTTCTCTTTAATGGCACACGGAATTGCAGGACATTAAATCACTTAACAGGAGTGCAGGCGGAACTACTTTGTCTGAGTAAAGTCACCTTTAGCTTTTCAAGTTGGCCATTAGGAAGCTTAAATGCTAGAAGATGCCACACCATTTGTTTTGGTGAAAGCACTCTGGAAATTTTTCTCAAGGAGTGAGACCCCCACCCACAGCCGGATATCATCGGAACAATAAATGATTAAATACAGATATCAGCTTCATTCTAAGGAAATCATTGCAAGAGAAATTGGAGGTGCAAAAGGGACTGTAAGACTTCTATGGAAACAACCTTGAACAGCGGAAAGAAAACAGCCTTTGGGAATAGGCAGGGCTGAATTTGAATCCCAATTCCATTTCCTTGCTGAGGGACCTTGGGAAAATACTCTTCCTATTAAGTGGAACTAAAAGCACTGACATAGTTCTGTGGGGACAGAATGAGCTAATTCCTGGGAGGCAGCATAGCAGAGGGGAAAGTGACCAGGCTTCCCAGCTAGAGAACCTGGTTTTGAATTTTGCTCTGCAGGAGAATTAGCAGTGTAACTTCATTCACCGTGTCCCCTAGTTTTCTCATTCATAAATAAGACTATTTACAGTACCTACTCTATGCAGTTGTGGTGAGAAGTAAATGAGCCAACACACATATAAGTGTGTGGCACTTAATAGTCATTAACTGTTACATAAAGTGCCTACCACTGGGAGGTTGGATTTCTTGTCCCATTCCTTGTGATCACACTTCCTGAGGCAAAAGTTTCTCAGGAGTACACATGATGTGAGACCCTCTAAATGAACTTTTCCTCCCAAACCATTTCCCTAACAGTCTAAAACAGCCATCATTAGTAATTATGTTGAAGCCCTTGACTTTACCCTATAACAATAGATATAACATCCTCCAGAAATATTACATTATGTTATTCTTACATTATATTGAGACATTGTCAACTAGATTAATTCCATCAATAGAGTGCTAACTGCTTGAAAAGTTTGGGAATTGAGATAAGACCTTGGGCAGGTCTGTAGTGAGGGGAGAATAGGAAAGGACAGCTATATGGATTATTTTAGGAGAAATCTGGCCTGGACTTGACAAGGAAGTGGGAGAACTCATGCACCATCACGGGGAGTTGGGGAGATGTCAAATATATGTGGGGTGGGGGACATGAATTGAAAATCACACCTTTCTCCAATTTTCCTGGTCTGTCATGCCAACCCCTCACCTACAGGAGCTCATGTTATATTAGAAATATTTTAAACTCTATCTACTAGTATATATAAATCATCTGACACATTTCATACATAACATTGTTTTACAATCTTCTATGAAAGGTCTTGCAAGACATTATTATAACCAAAAGTAAACTGAGATGAAGGCAATTTAGCAACTCTCTAAGGACAAGAATCTATAATAATAAAAGCATAATATGCAAATCTACTGAACAGTTGTCCAGACGACCTCCCAGATGAAGCCGGGGCTGCAGGGCTGAGGCAGCCAGAGCTGTGAGGGCCAAGTCCTTTGCATGAATTTTGTGCACCAGGCCTATAGTAAACTAATAAAGAAGAGGCTTTTCTGAATGATAATATAATCCTAACTATCTGATAATGAAATTTAACTGTCTTGGATGGAGTCTCCATGAATTAGGAATCAGGTTGGTCCAAAATTATAGCTTGTCCAGCATATTTAAATTTATCACATTTAAAGAAAGATTTAGGGAATGTCTCCACAACTAGCTCTTGGGAAGTCTGTGCTCTTTCTTGAGGAAGGCCATGCATTTTGTTTGGAAAGAGTGAATGAGCTTTGTCCAGCATTTCAGCAAAGAGAGCAGAGTGGACAAGCTATTATTTTCATTATGAATGAGTGAGTGTGTGTGTCTGTTTTTCTATACACTTCTATATACTTTTATAATTTTATTTTCAGGGAGAACCTTAGGTATACTTTACTTTTGGCCCTATTTTACATAGAAGAAAATAACATTCAGAAAGAATTAGGCCAAGATCACACTGCTAATAAAAATAACTAATGCTTATTGGAAGCTTATTAGATGTCAGTCACACTTTTGTCCTGTGAGGTACTATTATTTCTACATTATGGTAGAGTAAATGAAGGCAAAGAGAATTGAGCCTGTTCAATTTCTGGTAGTAAATAGATAAGTTTTTGCAAACCAGGCATTCTAGCCCCAGTGTCTTACCACCAGGCTGCACTATCTCTTTGCTATTTTATTCCATCTTGATCATACTGCTCCCTTTCTTATGTTTTGAGATATATTTTAGTTAGGTCTAACCTTGTATAAGAACACTGGTACAGTCAACAGAATCTCCCATAGCCATGCATTAAATATGTTAACCAAGGGCAATTTGCATAGGTCTCTAATGCACACAGTTAAATAAATGGAAAGAGAACTCAACACTTTTGAGTGCTTTTTCTAACTACGAATCATCTCCTTCATCTCTTTGATTTCTTCTTATTTTGTTGACTGACTGTTCAACATAATTTTGTAGATGGTTGTGTTGGTGCTAAATTACCTTGGCTTTATTTGAGACCGAATGCACAGCTGCCACCTGTACCACAGTCTGAGTCCCTGTCAATGTGAGATTTTATTAACTCACCCGTAAGCAATCTACTCCTTGTTGTCACTGGAAATGACATTATAATGAGTCTCTCAGTTCAAGTAGTACTAGTAGGAAAGAAAATGCATCCCTATTTGGAGAGTGTTGTATTTTTCTATT
Organism: Myotis yumanensis; assembly: GCF_028538775.1. Lineage (NCBI taxonomy): Eukaryota > Metazoa > Chordata > Mammalia > Chiroptera > Vespertilionidae > Myotis > Myotis yumanensis. Next base: position 228,142,382 of record NW_027223752.1, on the reverse strand, counting down.
AATCTCTTTTTTAAATTAATTATAAGTGTTATCTGGTGTTAATTAAATTTTCATAGGGAAATAAACAAACAACAAATTTGATTAGATGTTTGAACTCACACAAGAAAAGCTGATAATATTAGCTAATATTTATTAAGTATTTATTGTCAGTCAGAAACTGAGCAGGTAGACACTTCATAGCATTATCTTATTAAATTGTCTCCTCAACCCAAAGAGGGAGGTGCTGTTTAGATATCCACTTTGAAGATGTGGAAAACTGAGGTTTAGAGTAACTAAATTACTTGCCCAAGATTAGATGGCTAGTCCAAGGTGGGACCAGAACCTAAACCAGACTGGTTGGCTTCAGACTGAAAAGCTCTCAGTTTTACTCTATTCTGCCTTTCTAATTATTTGTAGTTTGGTTATGGGGATATTCCATCTCCCATATTCTACCTCAAGATGACTCAGTGTTCTCTGATTAAGAATCAATTATGATAATTATAAATCTGTTACTTTCTGAAAAAAAAAAAAAAAAAAAAACATGGAGAGTCATAATGTGTTATGCTACAGTGAGTTCTGTCAAAGCAAGGTAACAGGATGTTCCTCTGTGAGTTACTCATATGGTTCCCTTACCCTCAGGTCACATATTAAACATATATTTACTTCTCAAGATTAAGTTCAAAGTAACTAACCACCTCTTTGATGCTTTTCATAACCCCACATTCTTTTCTTTTAGTAGAAATGGTCCTCTTTATATTGTATGCTTATATAACAAACCCCATATACATATAATGTGAACCCTATGTATACAGGCCAACCTTGGCACTGACAATTCTTTATTGTGCTTCTTTGTTCTGAGTAACATATTCCCAGAGGAAAATTACATGTCTTACACGTTTCCACTTCCAGAACCTATTGTTGAATCCATCCATCAATAAACTTCAGGGGGAAATAAACCACAATAATGATACATATGCCCTCTGGCTCAGGAGGTATGGGTTCAGTGTGCTGCTGCATGTACTTGCTAATCTGATAGTTGCAGTGTTGAAAATAAAAGACATCACTTTATTTTTCTACTTTATTTGTCTCGCTGTTGGGGTTTTTTAAACCAATTTTTTCTTTTTTCATAGAGAACATATTAAATTGTCTCCTCAATGAAAGGAGGGATTGAGGAGACAATATAGAAATACAAATAAGTAGAATATATGTCAGACAAAAGTCAGGCCATTTTTATCATGACCATTTTTGTGTGTGTTTGTAGGATTTGTCTGTGCAAGCCAATCTGGGCCTCATTCAGCATGCATAACTTTCTTAAATCTAGAAACTTGGATTCTGATATGAGTTTGGTATTTGGGAGGTAGAAGAAGTAAAGTGAGATAGTAATACATGGAGAGATTAGATATTCTTTCAAATAAAATGGCAAGAAGTACCTGATTCTTTTAAGCCAGTAATGGTAGAGGTTCTAGTGTCTGGTCCATGAATTTGTAGGTATAAAGGGGAGAGCAGTGGCAGCTGAGGAATTACTGAGAGAACAGTCTGTAGTATTGATGGATGTTTTCATGGTGTGTGTGTGTGTGTGTGTGTGTGTATGTGTGTGTGTGTGTGTGTGTTTTCTGGGTATGAGATACCTGTATGTTGTTGCCTTTATTCTCCAGTGACATCCTCCACAGAAAAATAATTCTCATGGGCGCCTATTTGTAACAGGATAACCTGTAAAAAAAATCCTATATGCTTAATCTACTAAGAGTGAAACGCATTTTCTCTCAGTAAATATCCTAGTAAGTAGGATACTTATTAAGAGAAGTGGTTGCAGGTAACAGACAGTCACGGAAATGAAGCTCACCAATTGGTACTGACTTAATCGAATCAGAAGACAGTGACTACCCATTCTTATAAGAGAATGAAACACTAGTCACTCACTGCACACAGTGGCAATTTAGTTACTTGGAATTATCTGTGATTCTCTGGACTGCGTTATCTATTGAAGACAAGGCATTGGCTGAAGTGATGCTGAGAAACACCATCATGAAGCCTGAAGTATAGGCTGGCTACTTCTAAATGCAGAGAAGATCTTTAAAAAATAAATCACAAACTTACGGTTTTTAATTCTTGGCTAAAGACCCAGGCAGGGAACCAAGTTTTAATAACTTTCCTAATTGTATATTAACACTTATAATTCTTGGGCCAATAGGGCCAATAATCAGACCAAACATTTGATTATTCAGATTATCGAAATATAATGTAGGTTAAAATTCTTAGCCTTGCCAAGTCTCTTGCATGAGAATTAGGGTATTGACTGGGAAAGAATGATACTGTAAATTGAAATAGACCCATTTGCAATGACTTGGATAACTTTATATATTCAAAACCTCCAGATTCCATGGAACCACCTTTGCCAGCAGAAGCATTTCCTCCTCCCCTGAGGGAGCTGATTCTCGTAACTAATTCTTGTCCCACATCTGCCAACTCTCGTTGTCTTATAACCTAATATTAGGGTCAGATTCCAGCATTCTGGGGGTGGGACGTGGAGGATTACAGAGTCAGACCTGAGAGAAGTCTTGCACTTGAAAAAATTGCAATGTATCAACAAGGAGCTTGAAGGATTATGTAGGGCCAGATTTTAAGGAAGGTGGAGTAGGGAGATTAGATCAAGCTGAATTTATTGATCTGGGTACTTCTGTCCAAAATTGTGGATTCATTGTGTGGGGTGGGAACAACTAATGATGCTTCTGATTGTTTGCTGTGTTGGTTGGCTAAAATCTGCATTCACCTGTGGACTGCACTGAACGAAATCAGAACATCAGAATTCTTTATGATGATATAAAAAATAAATTAATGACAATGCCATTGACTTGTATATTGAATCTCTTGTGTGTGAGCCACTTACAACCAACCTCCCTATATCCCCCAAGAATTTCAAGAGAACATTCCCTTTGCCACAACATCGAGAAATACATTGGTGAGCAGAGCACCATCCTCTTTAAAAAGTGGATGTAGACAGTCTGGAATTTCCTCAAAAAGTTAAAAATGGAACTCCCATTTGACCCAGTAATCCCACTTCTAGGACTATATCCCAAGAAACCAGAAACACCAATCATAAAGGTTATATGCACCCCTATGTCCATAGAAGCACAGTTTACAATAGCTAATATTTTGAAAAAAACTAAGTGCCCGTCAGCAGATGAGTAGATTAAAAAACTGTGGTACATCTACACAATGGAATACTATGCTGCTATAAAAAAGAAGGAACTTTTATCATTTGCAACAGTATGGATGGAACTAGAGAGTGTTATGCTAAGCGAAATAAGATAGTCAGAGAAAGATAAATATCACATGATCTCACTCATATGTGGGATATAATGATCAACATAATTTGATGGACAAGAATAGATCCAGAGACAAATGGCAGGGTAGGCAGAGGGGTTAGAGAGCAACCAAAGGACTTATATGCATGAGTATAAGCATAACCAATGGACACAGACACTGGGGTGATGGGGGCTTGCCTGGGGTGGGAATGGCTTGGGGGGGTCAATCAGGAAAAAAGGAGACATATGTAAAACTTTAGACAATAAAAATAAAAAAATTAAAAAGTGGATGTACTTTGGATAAACGTAGGAGGTACTTCTATTGTATGAATTCCCTTATTACAATGAAAGTGATGAGATCTCATGGTGGCACTTTACTACCAGAGGCAACATGGGTCAGTTGGCAATAATTTGCAGTGAAGATAGGATGGAAAGATGATAAGTGAGGTGAAGGGAACTTTGGCTGATACAATGCTTATCAACAGATGAATGGTAACCCAGGGAATGTGCAACAACATGGTCTCATCCCTAGAAATGATGTGTGTGGTAGCCCAGTGAGACTCAATAAGACAAAAACAAACCTCTAGTATGTTAAAGAGAGGATTAAGCTCCTTATCTAATCTCCATTTCTTATTCAGTTAAAAAATAGGGTCTGGTTCATGTCAGCATATACTACATATATTCTACCCACTAAAAATTCAATATTGAGTAATCTTTCAATTTTGGAAACATCACATATGTCATGTGGAAGTACCAGTCCCATTGATTGAATTATCCAGATGGCTGCTAGGCTCAAGAAGGGTTTGAGAACTCCAATCCAAGCAGCTCTGCCATTTGACCTCTATAACATCAATCCAATGATGCTTAAAATATCTGTGACTGACAAGAATGCCCTGTGAACACAAGAATGATTTTCAAACCTGAGAAAGAGAATCACAATGGGTTTGGAAGCTGAAACATACCCCTTTGGAAAGATAACTATTCTTTTGCATAATTGTTTTGCTTGCTACTGAAGAGAATGAACACCTGACCCATGAGAAAGTAGTTAACTGTGCACCCTGACAGAAACCATAGTCAGGTGTACCCAGCAGCACCCATTGATTGCTCAAAGTATTTACAAAGTGTCCACGGTGGCAAGGATGAAAAATGTTCATGTATAGAGAATGAACTTCTTCTCACCACATCTGGCCTAAAGGAGCTAAGTCTCAATTTTGTCAATAGTAATGATCATTGCTAAACTTGACATGGCATCACATCCTAGGGTGATGAGCCTACTCGCTGGCACTAGAGTGAAAGCATGGGAAATGTAGACTGGCTTTCCCTTAGTCACACTTCCATTAGCAGCACCTTCTTTGGATATACTAAGAAAAGTAAACCTTAAGAAATTACACAATTGCCCAGCTGGCATGGCTCAGTGGTTGAGCATCAGCCTATTAACCAGGAGGTCACAGTTTAATTCTTGGTCAGGGCACATGCTGTGGTTGTGGGCTTGATCCCCAATGTAGGGCGTGAAGGAGGCAACCAATCAATGATTCTCTATCATCATTGATGTTTCTAGCTCTCTCTAACCCTCTTCCTTCCTCTCTGAAATCAATAAAAATATATTTTAAAAAGAATTATGCAATGGCCTATGGAAGACTAAGATAACTTCCAGCTCAGGAATATGAGGAGCTGATGATATGAGTGTACTATGAACAAACAATGAATACATATGTTATTTCTCTCACCGTCAAAACCCAGGTGTGAAAGCGGGTGTGCATCTTTCACTGTTACACCTATTGACCTACTTAAAAATTGTTTTTATGGTCTCCAGGACTCCAGACTCTGCTTATTTACAGATCTGAGTACCCACGAGGGTAATTGTTCCATTGCATTTAAAGTTAAAACGGCCACATGGCCATTTGGAAATCCTTATGTTACTAGATGGACAGTGTTACTAACTATAATTACCAAGACGAAAGCACTTCTATATAAGGAGGGAAAAAAGAAACATTCTAGACCACTGGGGATCATTCTGAGTACCTGCTAGTGTTTCCAAGTTCGGTGTAAAATTTAATGCAAGACTAAAGCAACCCACGTAAGAAAGTCCATCAAAGGGTCAAATACCTTGGGACTGCAAGTTTTGTTCACCATCCAGGTGAGAAACTCCAATCAGCCAAGGTGTTTTCCAAGAAAAAGAACACATGAACTGCATAGAAAAGGATGGGAATTATAAACACCAACAGCCTCGTGACCAATGGCAGAACTAAGTTTCTTCTTGGTTCTGTATTTTGGGATTATGTTAGGGTGGTTAGATTTATTACTTGGTCCTAGGTCTTAAACACCAAAGCAGGACTGTGAAGCAGCTAAGGTAAGACAAAACACCTTTCATAGTTGGATGCTATAACTGACAAGATTATAAACCTTCTTTTTGGAGAACATCAAGTGAGTCCAAATTTGTTTTTGTAAAGGATGATTATATATATTAAATGCAAGAATACATTTAATACTTCTGTTATTAGGTATTTTTCACATGGAAAAGAATATGTACAGCCAATGGACTCAAAGGGTCAAACTGTGGCAGACAATCTGATTAACTCATTCATCACCCACCTCCATATAGGACTGTACCATATCTTGTACCATATTTTCCTGATTTTTAGAAACCATATCACTTTCTTTAAAAAAAAAAAATGTTATTGATTTTTTTACAGAGAGGAAGGGAGAGGGATAGAGAGTAGAAACATCTATGAGAGAGAAACATTGATCAGCTGCCTCCTGCACCCCTCTACCCCCCTCCCTACCCCCCCCCCCCACCACCACTGAGGATGTGCCTGCAACCAAGGTACATGCCCTTGACCGGAATCGAACCTGGGACCCTTCAGTCTGCAGGCCGACACTCTATCCACTGAGCCAAACCAGCCAGGGCAACCAGATCACTTTCACAGTGAGCATCCACTCAGCTGCACAAGTCTGGCAAGGAGGAAATGAGCAGGTGAGATGGCAACCTCGCATAGGAAACCAGACCTCTTTGAAATTATAGTGGTAGTGACATCTGGTTCTCTGGGGCAGCTTTGATGGAGGTTCCACCTTGGCACCCTAAGTGCCAAGGAGCAGATGGCAGCGGCAGTTGGATTTCACCTAGAACAGTCCCATATTGTGGCTGGGTGATTCTCTTTCTGTTTTGTTCTGGGCTGTGTGGCATGCATGCCAAATTCCCTGACCTTCCTGAATATTCAGTATGCTACTAAATGTTTTAAAGTAAATCCTGAGCTACAGTTTTTCTGTTGTTTGTAATAATGGATCCTGGCCAATAAAATACATGTTTACATAAAGGTGCTGGGGTCCAATCCCAGCAGGTCCAGGGGTTGGACCCCAGCATAAAGGAATTATTTTAAACTTATAAATGTTACATGTTTTGCTAATGATATGTCATACACAGAATTTTTTTTAAAGCTGAAATGGCCTGGCTGGTGTGGCTCAGTGGTTGAGTGTTAACCTATAAACCAGGAGGGCACTGTTGATTCCTGGTCAGGGTACATCCAAGTTGGGGCTCAATCATTGATGCTTCTCTCTCTCCCTCTCCCTTCCTCTCTGAAATCAATAAACATATTTCTTTAAAAGCTGTAATTTTATACAGTAAAATACACAAACCTTGGATGAATGGTTCCAAGAATTTTGACAAACATGTGTAAACCACATACCTACCCATGCACAGACTATTTCCATCTTCCCATTTATTTCTACAACAGGTCAGTTTTTCCTGTTCTGAAACGTCACATAAATAGAATTATGCAGCAGGTACACATTTGCATCTGGCTCCTATCATTTAACATGATGTTTGTGAGATTCATCTATGCTATTTTGTGTATCCTTAGGTTAGTTTTATTACTGAACGAATGAACAGGGCAGAATTTGCTGATCCATTATATTGTGTATAGATATAATATTTGAGTCATTTTCATTTATTGGCTATTATAAGTAGAGTTACTATAAATATTTTTGTACAAATCTTTCTACTGACATAAGTTTTAATTTCTCTCAGCTAAACACCTAGGTGTAGGATTGCTGGAATATTAAGTAGGTGAATGTTTAAGGTTAGAAGAAACCTCCATTTGGGTATTTTAAGTTGGGTTGTTTATAAGAGGCCTTTATTGTCTGGATATAAGTCCTTTGTCAGATACATAAATATAGTAGACTAGAGGCCCGGTACACCAAATTCGTGCACTGGGGGGTGGGGATCCCTCAGCCCAGTCTGCCCCCTATCACAGTCCAGGACCCCTCAGGGGATGTCCTACTGATGGCTTAAGCCACAGACTGGCCGCAGAGGCTTGGAGCAGGCACCTTGTGTGTGTGTGTGTGTTTGTGTGTGTCCACTGGGGGCCTGTCTCCAGCGGCGCCATGGAGGCTCAGAGCAGGCGCCCTGTGTGTGTGTGTGTCTGCTGGGGGCCTGCCCCCAACCACGCTGCAGAGGCTCGGAGTAGGCACCCCACTGTGTTGATCTCTCAGGCTGGGGCAGAGCCCAGGCCCTCCTCCTGAGCTGGTCGTGACCGTGATGGAGTCTCAACCTCATTTGCATATTAATTATATATATATATATATATGTATGTATATAGATAGATAGATATATCTATCTATATATATATATCTATCTATATATATATATCTATCTATCTATATACATACATATATATATATATATATAGAGAGAGAGAGAGAGAGAGAGAGATATTCTCTCAGTGGCTTGCATATTCCCTTTCGTAACAGTGTATTTGGATGAATAGAAATTTAACAATTTTAAGAAGTTCAATTGGCCATTTAGAATATATTTACTAATTAATGTCTGTGTCCTGTCTAAAAATCCTTTGCCTACTGCAAGGTCACAAATATATTCTCTGGATTTCTTCCTACAAATTTAATGGTTCTAGTTTTTATGTTTCTGTATATGATTCATATTGAATTAATTTTTGTGTGAGATGTGTGGCGGGAGTTTTCTTTCATGTGGCTATCCAGTTGTTCCAGGACCATTTGGTGAACAGATTTTTTTCCCCCGTTGAGTTGCTTTAGCACCTTTGCAGTAAATCAAGTGAATGTTAATGTGTGGTTCTATTTCCGGCCTCTATTATTTCCCATCGATCTTTTTGTTACACTTATGCCAGATCTACATTTTCTAGATTGATATAGCTTTTACAGTAAGTCTTAAAATTATCTAGTGTAAGTCATCAAATTAACAAATTGTCTTGGTTTTTCTAGTTTTTTTGCACTTCCATATAATTTCTTAGAATCATATTGTCAATTTCTATCAAAACACTTATTAAGATTTTGATTGAGGTTGCATGGAATTTACATAATATTTTTGGGATAATGACATATTAACACTATTAAGTCTTCCAATTTAATATTATGACATATATCTCCCCTTAATTAGTTCTTTGTCTACTCAGAATTATCTTATAGTTTCCACTTATGTCATTTACATCTATCGTTACATTTATTTATAAGTATTTTATGTTTTTCATATTACTAAACTGGTATTATTTTAAATTTCATTTTCAAATTGTTCATTTGTAATAAATAGAAATACAATTTATTTTTGCATACTGTAACATTACTAAATTGACTTACTGTTTTTTGTGGCTTATTTTGTAGAATCATTGGGATTTTCTGCATAGAAACTCATGTCAATTGAGGATAAAGACAATTTATTTTGCTCTTCCTAATTTGTATACCTTTGCAGTCATTTTTTCTTTCACTGATTAGAACTAGAACAACTATTCAGTGTTGAATAGAACTGGGGAGATTAAGATGCTCTTGTCTTCTTCCAAAATATAGGATCAAGGGATTTAAGGATTTACCTTTAAGTATCACCACTTAGCTGAGATTTTTTTATGGTATTCATTTTCAGATTGAGGAAGTTCCCCCTAATTCCTAGTTTGTTGACAGTTTGCTATCCTAAATGTATGTTAAATTTTTTTTAAGTTGGCATAAATTAAAATGACCTATACTTTTTCTTTTTTATTCTATTAGTTTGGTTAATTATATTAATTGCCTTTTAGGTGTTGAAATAATCTTACTTTCTTGTAATAAACTCCTCTTAGTCATGCTGTCTTATGCATTTTACATATTGCTGATTTCATTTGCTAATTTCTGTCCATCTATGTACATGAGGCATATTATTATGAATATAGACACTCTTATAAGAACTGATCATATGGGTGCTACCTTGTTATTTTCTGAAAGTGTCTGTGGAAGGTTGATATTTTTTCCTCCTTACATGTTTGATTAAATTTACCAAAAAGCATAAAGTATGTGATTGTCTAACCACTATCCTATACACTTGAAACTAATCCTATATAATAAAAGGGTTATATGCAAATTGTCCACTCCACCAGGAGTTCGACCAGAGTTCAACCAGGGGGCAGGGCCAGTGCGCCAACCTCCTGCGTCCCCTCCCCCCACCCGGCCTGATCGGTCCAATCAGGGCAGGCTGGCCAGACCCCACCCATGCACAAATTCGTGCACTGGGCCTCCAGTACAAAATAATATTGAATGTAAACTGTAATTGAAAAAAAAAATCATCTAAAAGCTTTCTGGATGTGTATGGGGTTCTTTTTTTCCAAGAAGGTTTTTAATTATGAAGACAAATTATTTAATAGATAGAGGGCTATTCAACATTTCTATTTTTTCACCTTGTGTCTGTTTTAGATATGTGTGTGTGCCTCAAGTAATTAGTTCACTTAATTTAAATAATCAAACATTGTCAGAGTTCATTGTTATTTATATTATTTCTTTATATGTCTGTAGGATTTATAGTGATGTCCATCATTATTGATAACTGTGCTTTCCTCTTTTTTCTTTGATCAGTTTACCCAGGGGGTTATTAATTTTATTAAACTTTCCTAAGAAATGCCTCTTAACTTTATCAATACCTCCATTTTTATTCATTTCATTGATTTCAACTCATCATAATTATTCCTTTCTTTCTATGTGTTCTGGATTTAGTTTACTCAGTTTTTTCTACTTTCCCAAAGTGGATTACTTTCCAAACCTTTATTTTTTTTTCTTATGTAAGCATTTAAAATATTTGCAGTGCTTTAGCTATATTCACAAAGTTTGATACGTGGTCTTTTCCTCACCATTCAGTTTGGAATAATTTCTAAATATCACTGTGATTTCTTCTTTAACACATAGTTTACTTAGAACTATGTTACTTAATTTCCAAATATTTAATCTTTTTCTAGATATTTTCTTTATTAATGTTTAATTTTTGTGAGAGAATATAAATGCATTGAAATTACTAAGACAATTTTTAGAGCACAGCATATGATTTATCTTTACAAATGTTCCATTTGCACTTGAAAATAATTTGTGTCCGACAGTTTGGGGAAGTAATATTCCCCAATAATATATATATATATATATATATATATATATATATATGTATATGGTTAGGATAATTGATGTTATTGTTCAATTCTTCTATAATCTCACAAAATTTGTTGTCTAATTATTATATCAACTAGTGAGAGAGGAGTGGTAAAAATATAAACTATAATTGTGGATATGTCTATTTTAAGCTTTGTTTTAGGTGCTTAGACGACTTCAGAATTTTTATATCTTCATGATAAATTGATTCTTTAATCATTTAAAAATATCCCTCCATATTTATTATCATATTCATTATCCTAAAATCTACTTTGTCTGATACTACTGTATAATCATCTGAGTATCTTTTGAGTAATTTTTCCATGGTGTTACTGTTTTCTATTCTTTTACTTTTAGCCAATCCGTTCCTCATATTTAAAATGCATCTCTTATAATAGCATACGATTTTATTTTGCTTTTAATATCCTATTGTCAATCTCTGACAATTAATTGGAGTCTTTACTTCATATACACTAATGTAATTATTGACAGAATTGAGTTTTAAGCTATTATCTTGCTATTAGTTACCTATTTCTCCCATGTGTTCTTTACTCATATTTTTCCCTTTCCTGTCTTCATTGGGTTAAATAAGTCATTTTTACTAAAGTATTTATTTTTATCTCTATTATTAGTGTTTAGTCTTGCTTCATTCGTTTTTGGTACTGGTGTTTATTATTTTTAAAAAATATATTTTATTGATTTTTTACAGAGAGGAAGGGAGAGGGATAGAGAGTTAGAAACATCGATGAGAGAGAAATATCGATCAGCTGCCTCCTGCACACTTCCCACTGGTATGTGCCTGCAACGAAGGTACATGCCCTTGATCAGAATCGAACTTGGGACCCTTGAGTCCGCAGGCCAATGCTCTATCCAATGAGGCAAACCGGTTAGGGCTGGTGTTTATTATTGCTTTAGGGATTACAATATGCATCCTTAATTTACCAGAGTGTCATAGAGTAATGTCTTCAAGGTAAATGTTATGCTACCTGATGTGTACTGTAAGATTCTACCTCATGTGTACTGTAAGATACTTCCTTTTATTCGCCTCCCTTTCTCTGTACATTGTCATGGGTGTTACTTCCACATAGGCTACAACATCCACAATCTATCATTATTAATATCTCTAAGTAATCAAGTGGCTCTTAAGCAAATTAAGACAGAAAAAGACAGTCTGATCTATTTATCCATATGTTTGCTATTTCTGGTTGTATTTCTTTTGTGTTTATTTGTGTTTCTATCTGGTATCATTTCTCTTTAGTGCAAAAGAAAACATCCTCCTTTGATATTTATTATATGATAGCCTGTGTGGATAAAATTGCTCTGCTTGTGTTCATTTGGAAATGTTTTTATATCACCCTTTTAAAAATATATATTTTTATTGATTTCAGAGAGGAAGAGAGAGATAGATACATCAATGATAAGAGAGACTCATTGATTGGCTGCCTTCTGCACACCCCCTACTAGGGATTGAACCCGCAACCTGCACATGTGCCCTTGACTGGAATCGAACCCAGGACCCTTCAGTCCACAGGCCAACGCTCTATCCACCGAGCCAAACCGGCTAGGGCTATCACCCTATTTTTAATAGTATTAGAAAAATAAACAGTCATTTGTATCTAGTAAGATAGGAATTGCTATGAAGGAGGCTTAGAAAGAGTTGTGGAAGTGTATGGAAGAGGCTTTCCCTCAGTCTTGAATGAGTCAGGAAAGGTCTGTGGTACACACGGTAGCTCAATTATTTGAAAGAGGAAAGAGGAGTTAGGAGATTGATCAGTGAGATGAACAGAGAGACCAAGTGAGTTATTTCCAAGCAAAGGAAAATATAATATACTTAACCAAAATTCTTAGATTGTTTTTATTATTCCCCCCTTTCCTTTTGTTTATTTACTAATAATATAGCACTTTCCTTAAACATTCCATATGTATGTACTTGTACGCTTTACTCGTAATAAAACTAGAATTATGTATTTCACATGCAAGGTATCACATTTTTAATCTTTTAATACACATAAAATGATGAAATTCTCCCTGGGATGGTTGTATCAATTTGCATTCCCACCAGGAGCCTATGAGGGCAATAAGTTTTATATTCCTGGAGCTTATAGCATAATTATTGAAATTTCAGACATCTCATTTTTCCTTCCTTCTCTGCCATTGTTGGACCACCTGTAGATCTATCTTTCCCATTCTCAGCAGAAGTCCAGATCCTAAGTGGAGGCTGAATGTCTCTCTGAAGGAGTCAGCCTTGGCCTCTGAGGTACATAACCTTTCCTCCCAGACCAACTTCACCATATGCCCCATATGTACCCTCAGGCTCCATATGCACCCTTGGTCCCTGCTCTAATAAATTCTTGGGAATCTCAATTCCCCACAAAATGAGACTCCTAACTTACTGCTCAAATTTTCCCTCCTAGGAATTGAAAATCTGCCTCCGGATCCCATTTCTGTTTCTGGATCCACCATGGAAACCGCAGACAAAAACTTACGATGCCAATGATTTCTCTGTACTACGCATTGCCATCCAGCCTGAAATCAATGTCACTGTGTTACATTTATTCATAAGAAGGCTCCCTGCAGGCCACCTCCAAATTACATTCACACTTAAGAAAAATTTACATCATAAAAATCTTCATAGCAATGTCCAAAATTCATTTTTACCGCCTCAATCACATCAGAGGCATTCATGCACATTGAATGCAGAATATAAATTTTCAAGACAGAATAACCTTAATCTGAACACTGTTTGAAATTCCTTGGTTTTGTAATGAAGAATACCTTTGCTTGCTGCAGGTGAGCTATCAGAAAGAGAAAACCTCTTTCACCGACATTTTTGAATTTACATTTTACAAAAACCTAAGTCATCTATTCTATGTAAGAAAAGAAAAAAACAACACCCTTCCATGGAAACAGATTCAAAAGAAGTTATATTCTGTTTGGTTGTATATATTCATGATTAAAAGTTTGCACGTATTTTTATTTTCTAATTTTAATGGTATACCATTTATAATATGACATCATAAAACAATAAAGACTTGGCATTTATTGGGTCTGGTCATCAGTGAAGTTTTGTGTGGAATACAGCAACATACCTGATGTATATGTCATTATCCCTTATGATGTTCATGGGGAAGAGACGTTACTAATCCTACACAGCATTCTTGTCTTCTCGTGATGGGAAGGCACTAATCCCAGTTTCCTTTCATTCCCATGCCGTGTCCTTAGCAGAACAGAAGATCTGAAAAAGTCAGGAAGGAGAGAAAGACAAGTGTTACATGACCTCACACATATGTGGAATCTAAAAATAAATAAATAAATAAATAAATAAATAAATAAACAAACGAACAATCTGATGAACAAAATAGATCCAGAGACATAGAAGCTTGGAACAGACTGATGAATCTCAGAGGGCAGGCAAGGGTGGGTGGGAGAGATTAACCAAAGAATTTGTATGCGTATATGCATAACCCAGACAATAGTGTGGTAAAGGCCTGGGGGGGGTGGGGGTTTGCAGGTGTGGAGTAGAGGGGGTCAATGGGGGAAAAAACTGGGACATCTGTAATACTTTCAACAAGATAATTTTTTTTAAGTCAGGAAGGAAATAATGGAAGAACACAACGTCTTTTATGTTTTAGGGCCACACGCACACACACGCACGCACACACACACACACACACACACACACCCCTAGAAGCCAGATCCTCTGTTCTTGTCATAGACAACAGACATCAAATGTGCAGTCACAGGAAGGAAGCATGCCAGCCCTCCCTCCGTCTCTGTACAGTGACCTTCTCCAGCCAGACCAGAGGATGTGGAACAGAAATCTCGTTAGGAGTAGTTGGCTTTCTTGCCTGCCTGCCACCAATGGACATCTATATACACTCCTTGTTTATTTGATTCCCTCAGTTGTAGCCACATATCCTAGCCATACTTTCATGTCCAGTCTCAAATGATGCTCCTTCCATAAAAACATTTTCTGATCTTTCAGAGTAAATGGAAGGATTCTCAATCTCCCTACCACTTGTTTTCTCTCTGAAGGTGATTTCAGAAATTGTGATGTAAAATAAGAGTTGGTATGGAGGACTTGGAAAGACAGGGCTGAGATAGATACGGCAAATCACCCAGAGGGAGCGGGGGATGGTTCACTGTGTAAGTGATATCTGAACTAATATTGCACAAGTGAAGAGTTAGGCAGGTGGGTGAGTTATTTCTAGACATTCACCCTCATTTCTGAATGGAGTACCGAGTGTGCGCCAAGCACTGTATTAAGCACTTTCAATGCTTTTACATGTTTTCCCTGCCTTATAATTGTCTTTTACTCAGGATGAAAGCTATGCAGCTGTCCTTGAGCCGTATCTTCTCTCATACCCCACTAACAAGCCATCAGAAACATGTTGACTTTTCTGTACAAATTAGTCCAGACTCCTAATGCTGCCCATGACCACTGCTGCTACCATCCAGCTCCAGCTGGACAGAATCACTGTAATAGTCTCTGAATCCTTTTCCCTCTTTCACCATTGCTTACCTGCTCCTCCCTGTATTTACCATTGTACTTCAAATTTAAGATTATGCCACTTCTTCAGGAAACTCTGTAATGTCCTCCTTCCCCTCAGAATAAAGCCCAAATTCCTACCATGGCAAAAAGATTCTACCCTACCCAGTATTTCCCTCTGGTTGCCTTGCTGATCTCATTTCTTAAAACTCTGCCCATCACTTACTTTCTCCCAGTCACACTGGCTGCCCAGGCCATATTACTCTTCCTTCAACACCTCAGGCTTGCTGCTGCCTCGGGACTTTGTGTGGGCTGTTCTCTGTTACTGAATTGCTCTCCCTTGGATATATGCTGGCGACCTTTGCTCATATGGAACTTTCTCTATGAAGCCTATTCTGACTACCATATTTTAAAGTATTCCCAGATTTCCTCTATCCTCATCTGCTTTTTCTTTCCCCCATATCACTTATTAACTCATGACATATTATCCAATTCACTTCCTTTACATCTATAGTTTAGTGTCAATCTCCCTGTCCCGAAAACTGAGCTATATGGGGACAGATATCTTTGTCTATCTTGTTCACCAATATATATCAAGCAACAATTACAGTCTTTGGCTTAGGTAGGCACTCAAATATTTGCCATTAAATGAATTAAAATAACTGATCTTTTAAATAAGCCATTGACTTAGGAACTTTTTTACACGATTCTAAGAGGATAATTAACTACATTATCTTCCCACAGAAAAGATTCAAATACTCTCCAGAGGTCAGACCCTTAGTCTTGACTTACAGTCTATTTTGCATCCTCAGTACTATTATGTGATCTCATAAAGGACAAGAAACAATGTTTATTCCACCTGGCTTGATATTGCCTCCATGATACACACAGTACCTTGCACACAGTAGATGCTCAATAAACATTTATATAAATGTACTTGGCCAGCTTTTCTCAAGCAACATGACCTTGTTTGCTACAGTGGTCTTCCTATATTGGCTCTTATCATACTTGCCCTAGGAATAACGTATCACGCTAACCAAGGAGTCATAGAAATTACCTGAGTAAACTGAGGCCCAGATAGGTGGTGTGGCTTATCCAAGGCTATACAGCAACTTAGAGAAAAAGGCAAGACTAGGACCCAATTATTCAGACTCTGTAGTCATTTTCCTTTTTTATTTTGATTTTTAAATATAAAAATAGCATTTGAGTGCTAGTTAATGAAGGCAAATTTGTTTGTCTCTTCTGCGTGCCCCACAGGGGATGTATCCAAGGTAGACACACCCAGGGTATTGAGTAAATGTTGTTTATTTCCTATGAGGCCCAAGGTAGACTTGTACAAATAGTAGAACCAACCCAATTTACCTGGCTGGCCAAGCAGAAATAATGAGGGAAAGTGAGAAATGAAACGGCCTCATAAAAACAACTAATAAGCAGTCAATTTCACCTTTAAAAGTGATCGCAGTTTCAGAGACAGAGCTGGAAATTAGATAGAATTTGGAAGATTTTCAATCAATATTATCCACGGTTTTCATTTTAATTTAGGGGGTAGGGGGGTGACAGCAAGGCCTTGAGCAAAACTGATAGATTGTACTTGATCAATGTTTTCCTTGTCCCCATTGTAAAAACAAAATCATAAATTATGCTAGTTCTTCTTTGGACTAGATGAATTTCAGCAGCATCGGTGGATGGTGACAGCCCAAGTAATCATGGATTCATCATGGCATGAAACCTAGAATCCCAGCCCTGGGCTGCTCCCCTTCCCAGGCATTGTCCAAAAACCAGGACCTCCCAGGGTTAAACTGAAAGCCTGTTAAATAATTTAAATGTTTATTTTGTGTTCAAATAACTTTTCCTCCATTTCTGAAAGCAGCTTGGGAATAATAACATCAATTCTCATGATTGATAAGACATGGCCCGATGCTATATCACTTTTAGCTTAATTGTTCTTCCTAATAGATGTCTTTTGACTTCTGCAAAACTAGGAAATGTGCTTTGGGCATATGTTAATCTCAAAGGCCCTTCTAACAATGCCTGTAACTTTAGGCAGATGCTTCTTGTCTAATGCAAAAATACTACACAATTCTATACTAGGATCAAGAAAATCAAATGAAAGAATAAAGAACACAGAAAATGGCATTAAAATAGAAGTTAACAGAACCGGGCCCCCATC
This sequence comes from Myotis yumanensis, assembly GCF_028538775.1. Taxonomy (NCBI): domain Eukaryota; kingdom Metazoa; phylum Chordata; class Mammalia; order Chiroptera; family Vespertilionidae; genus Myotis; species Myotis yumanensis. The sequence goes on along the minus strand of NW_027223752.1, from coordinate 228,125,035 downwards.
TCAGGCCCGTCATTTTTTTGAGCCAGCACACCCTTGGAAAAGGGAGCTATTTTTTGTGAATTGAAGCCAGTGGTGACCTTTGAACGCCAAGTACCTCTGTGTTTGATTGAAATTAACATGAAAGTTTTGGTTTGCATCATATAGCAGACCCATAAGCTTATTCTTTTCCTCATTGAAATCTTCCTCTTTCTTTTCTTTTTCTCTGTTCTCCCTCTCTCTCCTCTCCCCTCCCCTCTCCTCACCACTCTTTCCCTCACTACTCCTCTGCTCTCTACTCTTCTTCCCTTCTCTTTCTCTTACTCTCTCTGAGAGATTTATTTTAAAGAACTGGCTCACATGACTTGTGGGGAGCAGGCAAGGCCAAAATCTGTAGGGCAAGATGGAAACTCCTGGGCAGGAGGCCATGTTACAGTCTGGAGGTAAAATTTCTTCTCAGAGCGGGAAAAAAAAGGAGACATATGTCATACTCTTTGTAATACTTTAAGCAATAAAACAATAAAAAAAATTTCTTCTCAGGGAAATAATCTGTTTTGCTCTTCAAGCCTTTCCACTGATTGCATGAGGCCCACTCACATTATTAATTGTCATCTTTACTTAAAGTTAACTGATTGTAGATGTCAACCACATATTCAAGTACCTTCAGAGCAACATCTAGACTAGTGAGGATAACAAAACTCTTGCCTACAGAAATTATATTCGATCAGAAACCTAGTAAATTACCATGAGTTGGCCAAGCCAGAAGGAGAGGAACTACATTTCAGGCATTTTGCATGTGCTTACATAAAAGTCCTGAATCAAGAATGAACCCTTTTCCATTTGAGAAATAAAAAAGTAGCCAGAGCAGCTGGAGCCTAATAAACTTTGCTCCCAGGTGTCCTTAGTAGACAAAGCAGAGTTACTGAACAGGAATAAAATCTTTTGTTTCCATTGGATCCAGACACCCAGCCTACACATATTTATGAAATCTTTGAGGCAAAGTATAATTTTTCTTATTCTATTGGTCCCATGATTAAAATCTTCCATGATCCTATTAGATATAGAATAAAATCTTTGTCCTCTCCAATTTTTTCAGATCTGGTACTGCCTACCTATCTTCATAGCAACCCCTACCACTCTCTTTCCTAACTACCTCACTCCCATCAAACCTTAGTTCTCAAACTTGCCAGTACTAGTCCAGTCTCAAGGCCTTTGAACTTGCTCTTGCATCTACTCACATCACCATTCTCAAAGTTTTCACAGCAGGACAATTCTCAGTTTTCAGATCTCAGCTCAAAATCCCTCCCCTGATTCCCATTTTCATCATCACCATCTGATCCCATCTTATTTGCTCGTTTCTTTCCTTACAGTCTATCTCCACTCACTAGTATGGAATTTCCAGAAGAGCAGAGACTTTGATAGTAAGCATGTAATACATATTCTTTTGAAAAAAAATGGATTTAATACTTTTGGTAAATAATCTTTGAGCTTAACTTTATTCATCTCTAGGTTGAATCAATAATGCATATTTTGTCTATCAACAGGACCACCAGGCTATGCAATATTAGAACATGTACTTAACAGACTTGTAAACTGTGGAGGGCCGCAAAAGCGATTCTCTTATGTCAACCAGAGACTAAACTTTTTCTAGTTGACTTTGAAACGTCTTTGTATTTTTCTCTTTTGCTTTGCTTCTTGGTCAATAAATTCATGATTCTCAAATAAAAAAGAGCTTAGAAAAGAACATGATTTAAACAATGTCCCAGACAAGCTATCACAAGGAAATAAGAGATGAAGGAAAACTGTGATAAGACTGATTGCATATTAGCAGAACTCTTCTAGAATCAGGCCCAGTAAGAGAAATGTTACAAGCCTACTTATGGTGACAAATTGTAGAGTTAGATGAATGAGGTTCCAAATCTTAGCTCCTTGCTGAATGTTTGTAAAATGGGTGAAAAAGGGTACCTAGCAAAAAAGGTTGTCATGAATATTGATTGGGATATGTAACAGGATATATCACTAAATCTGGCACATAGTAGGTGATAAAAATATTACTACTTATGATAACATTAAAAGGGTGAGCATAGCATTTTACAACATGCCATCCATATTGACAAATTGTGGATGATCAATTTAGGGTCCACCAGAGGAGGTCTGGGAAGCAGCCACTGAGTTGTAGGCACTGACAAAATGAGGGTCACGTGATAACTTTTAGACACCAAATGTAAACATGTCCGAAGGCCCCTGCCTCAGTAGCTTTGGACAATAGCTCCAGGAGTCAGGTTCTTCCATAATTCTTGGTGCTGTTTTTCATTCCCGGAGAGAAGTCTCTGGCATGGACAAATGTGCAGCCTGAGCTGAGAGCTGTCCAGCCAAGAATGATAACATCTACCAGCTTTACAAAGAAGCCAATTCCTCCTGTCTCTTGCAGATGTCAGAGCCTGTTTAATGGGCATCCCTATGGCTGCTGTGACAAATGGCGAGGCACTGTCATGGCATTTTCCTGGGCTCCCTCCTTACTGATTTGCTTCCTGTACCTTTTGAAATCTGCCCCTTAAAGAAGTCTATTCATTATCTAAAGCTACAGAACCAGGACACTTTGAAAGAGAAGGGAGTGTTGGCCTGCTCCCTCACCTTCCAGAGAGCCTCACTTTGATCCCCACCCCCACAGGGAGGTCAGCCCAACCCCTCTTCTACCTACTCTTAGAGTTGATTGTTGTGCAGTTATAAATAGAGAAACCACTGCCTGTGATTCTGCAGCAATTCTTTTGTTTGTGTGGTTGGTTGGCTATTCATATACCATAATTTTAAAGTTTTCATTAAAAAAATAAGGCAACGCTGCTCGGTCACGGTGGCTCAGTGGTTGAGCATCCACCTACGAACCTGGAGGTCAGGGTTCCATTCCCAGTCAGGGTACATGCCCAGGTTGTAGGCTCAATCCCCAGTGAGGGGTGTGTAGGAGGCAGCAGGTCAATGATTCTTTCTCATCATTGATGTTTCTATCTCTCTCTCCCTCTCCCTTTCTTTCTAAAACCAATAAAAATATATTTTAAAAAATAAGGCAGTGCTCATTTCAGTAAAAAACAAGGGCATATTATTAAATGTTTTAAATTATTGGAAAGGCCAGATTTAGAGAAAGTAAGTTCAGCTGAGTGTTTTCTGTACACTAGAACTGTTCTTGGAGCTGTGGGTACAGCAAAACATAAGACATAGCTCTGGCTCTTAGAAAAGCTTGCCTTGTAGGGATGACCGACCATAAAACAACCATTTATTGTACAGGCCAAGTGGTTAGAACATTGAGTGATGGGAACACAATGGAGGATACCCAAACCAGATCATAGGCTGGGAGGGGAGGTCTATGGATGATTGGAGGAATGAGGAAGTCCAACATAGGGCACAGAAACCCTTCCTAACGAATGATATCTGAGGAGCTAGAGATAAGAATGTAGAACTAGGGATGGTATCTAAATCACTGGGTCATTAGGAGAAAACCTTGAGCTTAAATTGAACCTAGTTCACTTGGAGAAGAGGTCATTTCTCATTGCTTTTTCTATCAGTTTTGATTTTGAAGGAAGCATGATCAAAAGAGGGGACTGGCAGCAAGACAGTGCAAGCAAAGATGTATTAGCTGAGATGGCAGAGTCAGCACTTAAAGAATCCAGTGCCTGCAGGAACAGATGGAAGGTCTTTGCAACAGACGTCAGCGGAATTGCTAAAAATCTGGAGCAAAACTGTGTTTCCAAGACTCAAAGAGCCAGAGAATGTGCTCAGGACTGTGTGCCACTAAAGCTGCAAGTACCTGCAGAGGCCCTTTAAGTCATGGTGTGTGTCTGATTCAGAAGATACAAAGACAAGGGAAGAGTTGTACAAGATTTCAGGTAAAAGGAAATTGAACCCTAGCCAGGTTGGCTCAGTGCCTAGAGTGTCAGCCTGCGGACTGAAGGGTCCTGGGTTTGATTCTGGTCAAGGGCACATGCCTGGGAGCGTGCAAGAGACAGCCAATCAACGGTTCTCTCTCATCATTGATATTTCAATCTCTCTCTCCCTCTCCCTTCCTCCCTAAAATCAATAAAAATATATTTAAAAAAAAGAAATTGAATAGCAGAAAGGAGTCTTGAATGTATTGCTAGGTTGACTGTTCCTTCTTTCTCGGTTTAAATGAGTATTTTATTATGCAGTACATTATTTCATTTACCAGAATATACTTCTTAGTGTTTACCATTTTGTTTCAATGAAATATATATTGTTTAAAAAGGTAGATGTGGTTATGGTAAGATGTCCACAGGATCTGTGTGTAAGGTTATCTGATCCCTTGTAGGCTCGGGGGATTCCTGGTCAGTCCTGGGACCACCCAGTTTTAATTACTCTGACCTCTGCAGAGTTAAGGTCTCCTGGGTACTTTTAAGGCTGTGAAGGTAAACCAATTTCATGATGGCAAGTGCTGGGAATATTTAGTCCGGAAAAAGAAGAATAGTATAAGATATAGTGAAGGGACACACACATGCAATGTATACAAATACACAATATGTGTTGTGTTTGTGTGTATATTATACAATTTTCTATATAAGCTTAATTATTTTCTCTCTGAAACCTTTAGCAAACTGGAAAAGAACATAATTTTGTGCAGGTCTCCCTCTTAAAAAAATAAAAAGGACACCTTTGACCTATGGGGATAGTAATCAAGTAGTCAAGATTTAAAATTCTCAGAATATCCTAACAATTAATTTCTTTTTTACTCTGAGTCTTACCTGATTGTGAAGAAATTCTAGATTCATTTCCAGCCCAGACAACTCCTTCTTTGGAAGTATAAAAATCCAGGAACTTGAATTTTTCCCTAAGCTCTTTGTTGTTGTTCTTTTGTTTTTGTTTTAGCATTATAGGAGGATGGTATTTGGGAGCAGGGAATGGAGCTCTGATATTAGAAGAGTGAACTGGCAAGCAGTTAGACAGCTAAAATAACCAGTCCTGCCATCTGCTACAAAAGTAATCACAGCCCCTTCAGTCTTTCGTCTAGACTTTTGGGAAAATAAATAGAAAATATTACCACCTCAGTAAAGTATTACTATCTGTTATATAACTACTTCTAACATTTTAAGGAATTAAAAATGAAAAGATTTAACTACAAAGGGTCTTAATATCTTGTTTCCTCCTGGTTAACAGGTTACACTTTGTCTTACTTCTCCAATTAGCACATGGATTCCTATGAGCCCCCCAATAACCCAGTTTGATGTTCAACAAATGAATAAAATGTATTTTGAGTATTCATTTACAGGGTCTCTTTCCCATAGTTTTTGCTATTCCCCTCATGTACAGAGTGGATAACTTAGTACAAAATCTGCAGTTGTAAGGACCTGTGGTGAATATTACATTAGCAGTACAATAGGATTGTACTGGGGAAATTTGCATACGGCAATTTGCAAACCAAGGTTTCTGATCCTCTTAAAAGAGTGTAGAGAATATAGTTTTAAACATCTGATGTAACATTTTTTGAGACATATCCCCACACCTTTCCCTCACACCCTTTTTTAGGAATTTTGTGATAAGACAAGAGGGGAATGGAATTCCAAGGGAAGAAGCTCATTAACAAAGTCATGATTTCACCTCCTGAGAGGTGAGTACAGCTCTTTGAACTCTATCTCAATGGAATAATATATTCCTAATTAGAGCTAGAATACTTAAAATTCTATAAGGAAAGCACCTAATTTATTGATAGAAGAAAACTTGGTAATGGTGCTCACAATAGGGTTTTAAGTGCTTCTTTTCTCCAGAAGGATACATCAGGATGAAGATAAGTTTAGACTCAAAATAGACAAAGAAACCTCTTAGAAAAAAACAAACAAACAGGCCTTGTCTACATTCTTGGCACTCAGAGCTGTCCACTGGCTCAACCACTATTCAAGTATTACTCTCAGTTGTAAAGAGACTGGAGAGGCAGCCAAATAATTGTCTCCTTCAAACTTACAGTTATCAAGAACTGTAAGCCTACCAACCAGGCTCTAATTATCATGGTAGATGAGCAAACTTCTGTGGAGATTTTTCTGCATAAAAAGAAACAGTGAGCTCGTATATCTTGAAAACTCTGCTGCTTATACTTATGTTAGCAAGTATTGAGTATGTACTCTGTGATAGGCTCAGTGGGAAACAGAAGAATGAAACCTGGCTCCATGGTTCCAACTACTAGAGAGCCTGCTGTCACCTTAAACAGACTTTATATTTAAAACAAACTTGAAAAACTTCATGGATCCAACACATGCACACACCTACCACACATGCACGCAAATACCATCACTGTCATTTTTCCATAACTTCAGGAACAAGTTGTCCATATGAAATTCTCTTCGACAGCTTCTTTCTAGAAACTAGACACAGGCCTGAAGTACAGATTTTAACACTTGACAGCTTTCTGCATGAAACAGTGACCAAAAGAAACTGAGGACTAGTTTAAATCAATCATGGGACGATACACGCTCAGAGTTACAATTTAGGAGTTACTCAATAATCGTCTATCCAAATAAAATCGAAGGTGTGCTTTAGCCAAAATTAATCAGAGCATCAGGACATTTAGAACTTCTGCTTCCAGGCAACTATAACAAAATATATTCATCAGCTACTAGTTAATTAAATGGAAATCAAATGAAAATATACTTTGCTGCCAGAGGCTGGATCCTTGGCAGTGATTAACTGTATTGATCGAGGACTTTTCATTAGATCTCCCTGGGAAGGGATGGTTAGAAGTACTCCAAGGACACAAAATGCAGAGGTGGATCAGGCTTTGTGATGGGGAAAACGCATAATCTTCCTACACCTGGACCAGTCTGTCCAAGATTCAAAGTAGATTTGGGTTCCTCTAGGCTTCCATTGCTCAAATGTCCCATTTCCTGTGGTTTCTGAGGATCAATCTTATAGGTCCTCCTCTGCAACTCTCAACCTTTTCATTTTCACCATCAGCCTACCACTTTGCCCCAGACAGAAAACACTAACATTCCTCCATTCTCCAAAAATAAACTGTCCCGCTACTCCTGAGTGTGGCCTCTCAGGTTAAACTTGGACTAACAGAAAGAAGTTAAAGCCGGCACAGTGATGGCAAAAGTGAGTTAGAACAACTGGACTTTACTCCCCTAAATCTTCAAATCCATTTGCATCATGGAGAAGCTTTTTGTTGGCCATGCCCTTTCCTAGGATCCTGTTTCCTGCCAAGATTCTCAAGCTCCTCTTCTAATTTCCATCTCTCTTCTCTTTTTCATCCTTTCCAAGCCCTCATTCTGCCCCCTCCACGTTCAACAGAGCTGCTATGAGTAACAACAAATTTCCTGAGACTGTTATACAGAGGATTACTTTCAGGCTATTCCCAAGACCACACTTCTTCCATTATAAAAACCACCATTATGGTATTTGTTCTAACAAAGGAGAAGTTATCCTTCCTAACATAAATTTGTCAAGAGGCTCATGTAGCTGACTTCTTTTCAAAATAATTAATATTTTCTCTTCTTTTGTCCATACATCCAGTCTTTCAATAAAGATTTACTCAGTCTATAAAAGCCACTATGCTAGGCCTTGGGGAAAAATGAAAATTTTATAAATAAATAATTCAATCAAATATTATCAGATCAAATACTCAAGTCTTTTCACTCTACATTGGTTATGAATATCCCAGTGAATGGTTCAATTCATTTAGAGTCTTCTTATTTTGTATAACAACTACTTAGAAACTGGTTATTGTTATGCCCAGATTTCAAGATTCCCAAGAAACCACATCAGGGAGCCATCCAATCCGATGCAAAAGCATAAGAATCTGTATTTCAAGCTAACTTGAGCTCTCCATCCACCAGACTCACCGACACATCGGCTAGCCAAGTGGCCAAGAGAGACCGAACCCCTCTCAGAGACCGGTTATATAGGGGGGGGTCGGAGTAAGGGGAGGAGAAAGGACTGTGCTCTGCCGATTGGCCAGGTGCAAGCCGGGTCCTGTTACACAGGATGTGGTCATATCTATGGTGCGCACTTCCTTTGATTGTCATTGGTTAGTTTAAAATCCCGGGCGTGGCCAGCAGAGGCCTGGGCTTCCGGGAAGAAGGCCGCACGTGGCCCCAACATGGAGGATACAGGCAAGATGGAGGGCATAGCCCTCGCCCTTTCAGTTATTATTTGAATTTAACTGGTTTATTTTCAAAGTAATGAAACCTTTGCTTTCAACTAGCTGTTTTTAACTCTCTTGAAATGCAAGTATAGCTTTAAGAAATCTGAAAAATATTATCTCATCATAACATATGCTCTTTGCTATGAGACAACACAAATCTATTTCTTCAATGTGTAGGACTCTCAGCACATTAAAGCTTTCTGGCCATGTTCTGCTTTATGGGGGACTTTATTAGTCTCAATTCAAATGATTTAATTTTCAAGTGTTTAGATGCTGGTTCCAAACCCACTTTACTAAGTAGGTAAGGAATCTGAAGAACTATTAGATAATGTGTTACTACCAAGGAATTCCATATGCAGCAGTTAACAAGTATTTCCACCTGAAGGGGTAACAGTGGGCATTTGTTTGTTTTGGTACATGTATCACGTTAAATGTACCCTTATGATGACAACAACCGTAGTCTCTTCTTTGAAAGAACAGCATAATAACTCTCAATTCATGACCCAAGTGAGAAAACTGTGGTAGGTTTTGTGTCAGCTGAGTCAGAGCGAACACCACAGCCTGGGAAAATTATCCTTAGTCATAATGATATCTGAAGTGAAATTTCCAGGTGTCCATGCTAAGTGGAGTGAGTCACTGCTTGGGTGGTACATTCAGGTCCTAAATAGCCATTCCTAAGTGCAGGATAAAGCCTACCTCATTTCCAGAAGTGGCCAGGTTTTATGTCCTCCTATTATTTTTCATTTCTTTCTATCACATAGCAGGTTCATGTCCTCACAGAAGGTGCTCGCCCTCCTGGAATGATTTCATACATGCCAAGGAGCATGGGAGGTAGAAACGCATTTGAACGTAAAATTCTTTGGACATGATTGCAGGGGAAATGGTGTATAACAACAAGGAAGCCTTGGCGCAGGTCCCTTAGAGCAATCACTCTTTCTGACTCATTTTCGCTGATTGGCCTCCTCCCAGAATGAAAACAAGGGTATTGCAAGCTTAGCAAGCCTCCAAGTTCCGGTTGCTTCCCAACGGGGAGCTGAGCTGCTCTTAGAAAATTGTGATACAGGTGAAGTTCGGTTTGGGTTGGGTTCATCTCCCTGCTCGCAGTTTGCTCACCATCCTTGCCTCCTAAAATGCATTTTCTAAAAGCCTTTAAGAGTCAAAAGAGAGCTAAAGATGGGCTTTCCAGACAACCTGACATCTAGATTATGGGCTTTCCAGGGACTGGATAAATCATGCCCAACAGAACATACTTTGAACTACGCAAAGGGTGTGGCCACATTCAGAATAGCCACAGGTTTTCACATCATTTTTTCAACTCTTTCCTTTCATCTTTTTCTCCATTTATATTTCCTTTATTAGTACACATTTAAGTTGAACATAGTTATCTAACATTTGTAATGAGTGCCTACTGTGTGCCAGGCACAATGTTTTCTACATGCAGTATCACATTTATTCTTTTTTTTTTAGGCTTTTAAAGTAACATTTATTTTTTTAAAGTTAACATGTGCATATATAGGAAACCGAAAAACACAAGCAAAGAACAAAGCCATCATAATCACAAGCAGTTTACAGACTTATGTGTCCTTTTAAGTGCTGTGTATCTACACAATTAAGCTTCCATTTTTATGTAATTAAGATGGTACAGTTATGTATCATGCTTTCTCACACATCATGAATATTTACCATTTCAAAGTCCCAAAGCTATGAGAATTTTGATAACCAAGAATACCCTATACCAACTCAATCTGGAAGAAAATGTAATCCTGCCTTACTTGGTGACAAAAATTTCATAAAAGACAAAAATAGCAACAGACCACTAGATAAAAGATATTCACAAAGTTACAATTAAAATACTGTGTTCCTTAATGTCCCATTAAAAATGAGACCCAAAGCAAGAGTACACAAAGTTTAATGTTTCTAAGAGAATCATGATTTATACTTTAAAATATCAGCACGGAGGCATGTTTTGACTGAAGTACTTAACAACATATTCCTATAGCACAGCCTAAAGAGATGCATATGAATCAGTGGTTATCACCACAATGGGAATATGAACACATCCACACGCACCCCTCGCATGAACAAGTCCTGATGTCCATTTCTGAGATGGTTCAAAAACTCCATGTCCAAGATGCCTCTTTTCTAACAAGTATAACAAAAATATATTTACAGCCGAAACTGGTTTGGCTCAGTGGATAGAGCGTTGGCCTGCGGACTGAAGGGTCCTGGGTTCGATTCCAGTCAAGGGCATGTGCCTGGGTTGCGGGCACATTCCCAGTGGGAGATGTGCAGGAGGCAGCTGATCGATGTTTCTAACTCTCTATCTCTCTCCCTTCCTCTCTGTAAAAAATCAATAAAATATATTTAAAATATATATATATATATATATTTACAAATTGCTTAATTCACTAGCTCTACTTTTTATCAGACGCTGTCACCTCAGGACATCTAAAAAGCTCCAATGTTGCAAAATAAAAATCCTGTCCACAATAAACACTTTTTTTAGGCTTTTAAAGTAACATTTATGTTTTTAAAGTTAACATGTGCATATATATCACATTTATTCTTTAAATCAACCCTATAAGAGAGGTATTATCATGCCTGTGCAACAGCTAAAGAAATTGAAGTTCAGAAAGATTAAGTGAATGACATAAGGAGGGAGGCAGTGTTGATCCTGACTCGAACCCAAGTTTTTCTGTCTCAGAAGACATGCTCTTTCCTATACTGTACTCCACCTCTCACCCAGCTCTGGAAGTTAAACAGGGCGGATAAGAAGAAGCTGCATGGCCCATGTACTCTAAGCTGCACCAGAACTCAGGTCATTTTCTCTTCATATTTACTTAAGATACTTACATCCAGATTTTGTATCTCTTATAGCACACAGCTCATTTTAATTTCATCAATGCCTTTTGTACATATAAATATCTGCAATTATTCCTTTAAAACTCACTCCTTCAAGTCTTATTTTCTCAAATTTTATTTTACTGTAAAGAAAGGGTGCTAAGAAGAGAAATCAAGGGATATTCCTACTAAAGTACTCACTATAGACCATGATAACAAATATGTGGCTCATTAATGTATAAACAACCCCTCCCCCCAAAAAAAACAAGAAGTGTGACCTGTTGGGAGAAATAAAGGAAAAAGAATAAAGACTGGCTTTTGAGTTACACAGACCTTAGTCTGGAACCACATTTGTTACCTTCTGCTAGATCAGGACCTTGAGCCTATTACTCAAGCTTTCTAAACCACTGCCATACATAGTCCTTTTCCTATAGGTTAGAACCCCCTTTGTTTATAAGGGAGGTTAAATGAAATAATGTACAGTCACTATCTGATTAGTTAGGTAGGCCTCCAGTATCCCTTTCTCCTCTATTCTTTCTGCCACTCCCCGAGGGTGAAATTTGCATTCACCCTGCCTGCAAAAGTCTATCTTCTAAGTAACACTGGTCTTGAGGGATTGGAATGTTTCGTGTCTTCTCTCGGTGAAAAAAATTAAGGAGCAGATACGGTGTATATGAGCAATGTCACTGAATTATTTGGAAATATTTTGTTCCTCGGAGAGACCATCTCAGATGGACTGTGAGTGCAATATTCTAGCTGAATTTCACCATAAGTTAGACATCATTAATCTAACACAATTCCCCTCCCTTCTACAGAACTCTCTACTTTATGTATTGATTAAAAGGAAAATGGTCTATTGTATTTGTACAACAAAACAGAATCATGATAAATGCTGCTGAGTTAACAAGTTTCCAGTAGTAGCACATCAAGCTGTAGATGAAAAATAAGAAATAGGAGACTGCTATCAGTTAAGGCCTGAGATGAACTTAATGTGGGGTATTTCATTGTCTCTGGCCACCCTGCTGTGCTAGCTGGAGGTCTGTGGCATGATGATAAATTTGAAACCCTACCCAATTTACCAAAACCCTAGCAGAAGACTAGAATGTGAAATCTATCTACCCTATTATGTGTCATATTTTTCAAAACCCAGTTTAAAATATAATTTCAGTGAAATAAGACATGTCTGGGCTTTGCCTCATTATTAAGATAAAGACATTTAATTCCTTTCGGATCTTCCCACTTTATTGACTCTGAGTTTTCAGGCATAAAAACTGTAAAATATAAGATAAATTCAAATCCAAAAGGTTTGAGAGCAATCAAGAGCTGGGAAACTTTCTTGATTATTTCATGGACTTGACTCAGTGGATAACATTGTCATTTCAATTTCTTTTGAAATAAATGTAAAACTTGTTGTCTTGGTATCAGAGACTCAAACATCAACTACTCTGACCCTTATAAGCAGTTTGGGGCACAAATAGTCAAATTTCATTTTTTAAATGAAATATATTTCCAGAGTTAATTATCCTATCTCTATATGGCCAGATGAATGAGAAGTCAATACCTTTCACAGATTTTCATCCCTTCCCTGAACTTAATTTAAAAGTTACATTAAAGCCCTGCTTAGATTAAAGAGGTCCACCCTGCTTAATAATGTCTTTACTGAGGGAGAACTGGGTGATAAGATGATTCTACTTTTCTACTGCCTTGTGTTGCTTCGCTATAGTTTGGCTACTCAAAGTCTGCATTGCCTGGTGCTGTCCCGCCCTACTGTTGTGACAGAGCCTTGCAGCGGCAATTTAAGGCCAGTGGAGAACAAGAGAAAGTCTCTTCCACTCAGTGTTAAGCTCATTCAAGGCCATGTCATCTCCAGCTAGAGCACCTGATGTTAACTCTCTTTAACCCCTGCTGCTACTGCAGATCCCTGTGTGGGCTCCTGAGATTTCTTAAAAGAAGACAACCCCATTCCTTCAGCATTCTTATGCTCAGCCAAGGGTGTTTAAGACTTGGTCTTCCCCAAGTCCAGGGTTGAAGTTATATTCATGCATTCAGTTATTTTTCATTGAGCCTTGACCTGGCTTGGACTGCTTTAACAAACTACCATAGTCTGAATGACTTCTCAATAATAGAATTTATTTCTTACAGTTTGGAGTCTGGAAGTCCAAGATCAGGGAACCAGCATAGTTGGATGGTTGGATTCTGGTGAGAACCTTCTTCCAGGTTGTAGATTGCTAGCTTCTCCCTACATTCTCATGTGGTGGAAAGAAGGAAAAGGAACTGGGGACTCCACCCTAATGACCTAATTACTTTCCAAGGGCTTCACTTCTTTTTATAAAAAAAAAAATGTATTTTATTGATTTTTTATAGAGAGGAAGGGAGGGAGATAGAGAGTCAGAAACATCGATGAGAGAGAAACATCAATCAGCCGCCTCCTGCACATCTCCTACTGAGGATGTGCCCGCAACCCAGGTACATGCCCTTGACTGGAATCGAACCTGGGACCTTTCAGTCCACAGACCAACGCTCTATCCACTGAGCCAATCCGATTTTGGCAGCTTCACTTCTTAATAGCATCACATTGGGGGTTAGGATTTGAACATGTGAACTTGGGGGCTGATGGCACACATACATTGAGCCAATTAGAAACATTAATCATAAGTAAAACTCAGTTCCAGCTGTTGAGAATCCATGTATGAGAAAGAGACAACCATTCTGCCCTCCTGGAGTTATTTTATTCCCTTTAAAGCGCACTATTTGACCCAGAGTGACTGATTTGGGAAGGGAATTCATCTGCATCCATACGCGGCACTAGAAAAGGTCCTATGGATTCAAGCCACAGATGGATAGGGACAGGCAATAATTAATTTATATAGGTGAGTTGAGTTGAGATTATGCCTTGGAACACACGCAGCTAATACCCAAGGACAATTGTTATTGGGCTTTTGACTTAAAAACTCAATCATGGTATCTATTTCTTTTGGTTACACTCCATTTTAAATTTAAGAAGTGTGGCGTTTCACAAGTACTAGTTTGGCTTATTTAAAGAAGAAACCTCTGCTTTAGTAAAGCAAAACAATGACTTCAGATGGCACTCAGAGTGGATTAATAGACAATGTCATGCCAACATATTTTCCTTGCTAGAGAGCATCAATGCATCATCCTATGTTTATTAAGTGCTGAGGGAAGGTAATACCAAGATGCTCATTCAACACAAGAATCGCTCGACCATTTTCCCTAAATCTATGTGTTCTCTAAAGTTAGACTGATAAGATTCTTAACTTTTTGGAAACACGAAATTTACCTATATGGACTGAATGAATACATGATGGTGTACAGGCAGCTAATAGAGCTGCAATATTACCTAGGGAGATATTTAGCTCCTAGAATAGTACAGGCTTTTCGGTAAAGACTTACTTGTGCCTACTGGTAAAAATATCAACCCCTCTGTTAAAAGAGCAAAATAATCTACTCAACTATTGTGGGTGATGTCTGATGGGAGTTGGGGTTAGATTTATGCTAAATTATGAAAAATGTACCCATAAACATATAGAGTGGGATGCAGGATGAAGAATGAGCATGCATTTCAATAATGGAATTTTTGACAAGAAATATCATAAATGTCTATTATGAAGGAGCTTATGAAATTCCAAATTAGAAGTCTGAGATGATGGTTTTGAATGGTTCTAAGCCTTTGCATGTTTAGGGAGGGCCGAGGAGTGTATTTCCAGATAGACCTGTGCATTCTGCATTTGAGACACTAAAAAACATGCAAATCAGGTGAAATGAAGTAATCAGAGTCTATCACATTCAGAGAATCATTGCTCTCTGCTGTTATGGTGCACAATTTCTAGCTGTGTGTGTGACAGGTGACACGGAGGAAGTGGTAGTGTGCTATTGCCAAAGGAAACAATGTCTGTTTGGGACTCTGTCTGTCCATTTTCTGATGGGGACCAGTTTCTTCTGAAACTGAGGTGCCTATTGTCTACACAGAATCAGCTCATCAGTGACTTAGGGTTAGGATGACCTCAATTTTTTGTGAGTTTGTTAATCTTCATGTGTGCTAATGAGAAGAATGTAATGTTTTATTCTTAATTCAACTGTTGCCAAAATTCTGGCTGCAATGCAGTGGGAAGGACTGTCTTAAAAGTGGGAAAGTACAGAAGTTTAATAGTAGGTTGCAGTTGTTATAAAATGACTAACAGGAGATACTTGGAAGACAGCTACATCTGGATTTTCAAAATACTAGATGCCATCTCCTTTCACGTTTCTTTGTCAAGCAATGGCTTTGCCTATAATGCCACAGGTATATTTAGCATAATGTAAATTTCATGATACAAAGATGATGCACGCCTAACTTAAGCAGGTGGATAATCTGCATATGTTAGAGTTAAGCTCAACAGTAGACATTTCCAATCTTTGGCCTGTAGTATATTATTTTTTTAATATATATTTTATTGATTTTTTACAGAGAGGAAGGGAGAGGGATAGAGAGTTAGAAACATCGATGAGAGAGAAACATTGATCAGCTGCCTCCTGCACACTCCCTACTGGGTATGTGCCCGCAACCAAGATACATGCCCTTGACCATAATCGAACCTGGGACCCTTGAGTCCACAGGCCGACGCTCTATCCACTGAGCCAAACTGGTCAGGGCATATATTAATTTTTATCTGACTTCTGTAAAAGCGTTCTTATAAAGAAGTTGCTTCTCATTAAGTCATAAGTTTGTGGAAAGTTATTCCTGAGGGGAAAAATTAAAGCCTTGACAGAGGCCACAGAGAATAGCATCAGGGCTCTGAGTGACCTGACAAAACCCAAAGGGAACTGGAAACATTTCTGTTCCATTCTGAGCAAACAGCATCCGGAGATCAACAAATGAACTTGTATGCATACATGCACAACCCGTGAACACAGACAATGGGTGGGGAGGGGCGAAGAAGCGGGTGGGCTGGAAGAGGTTATTGGGGGGAAAGGAGGACCTATGTAATACTTTCAATGATAAAGACTTTTAAAAATGCATCGTCATTTTAGAAACTCTGAGTTTTGGAATCCTAGCATTAATTACTTACTTGTTCACATTAGAACTTAAGGTGCATGGAGAGAGAGACTTTGTCTCTCTTGGTCACTGATAATATCTCAGTGCATAAAATAGGATCTGGCATATAATAAATGCTCAATAAACACTAAAGCTGTACCAGGCACTTTAAACGCAATTTACATGCATTAATTCCTTTAATCCTTTCAACCATCCATCATTTTATGGATGGGGAACCTGAGGCACAGACTATTTAGGTAATGTCTCCAACATGATGCAGCTAGAAGGAAAAGGAAGCCAGGATTTCAATCCAGCCATGCTGGTGCGGAGCTCCCCTTCCCACCATTACATTCTGATTAAATACTGGTAAACCAGAGAGAAAGGATGGAAATTTAAAATAATTCCATCTAGAATCTGCACAAATAACCTGAGCTGTTTCCACATCAAATGGAAGAAGCAGGGCAGAGAGCACCGATGTTTATCAACATCATCATCAGAATCACACCAGTGCTCTAACCGCACATCTAGTCCTGAGCAAGCTAAATATTTAATCCCCCAATCTCCAGGCCTGGCACTGCTTCTAATGGGTTCTTATTCAGACACGGCAGAGTAGAAATGATACTGAACCCAGGAACTAGGAGATGACAATCACTACCATGTGTTAAGCATGTACTTCCAGCCTGTCCTGGGCACTGTGCCAACATATCTTATTTAACTTTCCCAACTCTCAGGGATATATTTTTTGCCCCATTTGAAGGTGAATGAGGTAAAGGAGTTTCATCACATGATAGAAAAAAGACCTGGGCTCAGACTTAACTGACTGACAGATCATGGTTAATCAATGGAGGTTTTTACTTCAAATACCACCTCTGTCTTTCATCAGCAGTGTGACTCTGACCAAATCCATTAGCAGATTTCTGACCTATGCTTGGTCACCCATTAACATGGTAATAATAACAATAATAATAGTAATAATAATAATAATAAATGTATTATCTCATCTATACAGTCTTCCTCAAGTTGTTATAAGACAAGACAATATATGTGAAGTGACCAGATTAGCCATTTTAAGATGTATACAGTGGGGCCTTGACTTACGAGTATCCCGACTAAGGAGTTTTTTGAGATACCAGCTGTCTCTCAGCCGATTTTTTGCATTGAGTTGACAGAGTAATTTGAGTTAACAAGCTCCTTAACAAGCTTGATCTCAGAATGAATTAAACTCGTAAGTCAAGGCCCCGCTGTATCTCCCCACCTCACAAATACTCATCCTACATATTTAATAAAATAAAACCAATACAAACTACAAAACTTAAATAAAATCCGTAATTGAAACAGACCACTGTTTAATTTTCTTATCTCAGAATTATGGGGACATTTGCTGAAGCTGGATTGTGCTGTTCCTCAGGCCCCGTTTTTTGCTGATGCTCTGAACACAGGCTATTTTCTATTTGACTAGAGACCCAGTGCATGAATTTGTGCACCTTGAAAAGAACTGTGGGCCATGAGGTTGCAGTGGGTACAGGGGTGGGTCTTGGCCCATCCTCCATGCCCCCGCCACCCCCCATTGTCTCCTCTCTGCCTGCAGCCCCACTCCTGCTGCTGCTGCTCCCATACGCTGATGGCACAGCCCCGCTGACAGCAATAAATGATTGTGACTGGCGCCAGGTGCCGGCAGCGACTGTGAGCAGAGGCTCTGGCACCAGCAGCGGGTACGAGAGGTGGCTGCCAGCCCCGATCGCCCCTCAGGAGCAGGGGGAGGTAGAGAAGCTGGCTTCGGCAGCAGGTGCAAGCACCAGGCGGAACTGAGGCACATGGGAGCAAAGAATTTTAGTAACCACCAGAGGCTTGCCCCAATGACAGTGATCGGCACCCTGCCTTGGTCTGGCGCCCCCACTCATCTGCTCCACCATCCATCCCATTGCAACTGACAACCACCATGTTCCATCGCACCCCCTGGGGGTCAGCGCATGTCATAGTGACCAGTTGTTCAGTTGTTTTGCCGTTTGATCTATTTGCATATTAGCCTTTTATTATATAGGATAAGCCCTCACTTGGAGATGATGTTATAAACTGTCCAATGCTTAGTAAAGGTAAGAGATCATGTCAGGTGTGGTTGCTAGTATTACTGTACACCCAATTATCCTCCTACCTATCTCAGAGCTCACCCTAAGCATCCTTCTCCCTCCATGCAAAGTCAAAGCTTACACAACCGAGCTGAGAGAAGCTTTCCCTGATTCACTAAGACTGAACTCTCGTCTATGCTGCCACTGGAGTCTGTCCTTATTCCCATCATTGCCCATTCTAAGACTTTAGACACATGATGAAATATAGAGCAATAGAAAGGACAGCTACTCCCCTGCTCACACCAGACTGAAGAATTGGATCACATTCTGTATTCTGGACCTCGGACTAGGAAAAGAAATTCATGGTCAAAGCCCCTGCGTACATTTGCCCTGCCTCCACCCCAGTGGGCAGCCAGAACTGACCTTTCATAGGAGTTCGTGAACATCCCCTCCCAGGAGTGCATTCAGAAAAGGAACTCGGTGAGCAGTGTTTGTTTAACTGCCTGGCTATTCGTAGAGAAATCAATGACAGCCAAGCTCGCCTTAGCACATCTTAATGAGGTGAAATCTCACTAAAAAGACTAAATGAGCAAAGAGACAATTTACTATCCAGGGTAGAGACTAAGCTGAGATGGAACACAAGAAAAAAC
Organism: Myotis yumanensis; assembly: GCF_028538775.1. Lineage (NCBI taxonomy): Eukaryota > Metazoa > Chordata > Mammalia > Chiroptera > Vespertilionidae > Myotis > Myotis yumanensis. The sequence goes on along the minus strand of NW_027223752.1, from coordinate 228,106,333 downwards.
AAAAACAAAAAACCTCCCAGCCTGCTCTAAGATTGAAGCTGTCCAGATGGGAAACATATTGTTTTCAAGCCACGGTGAAAATGGAGAGGAAGGATCATTACTGAGACCTGCCAATGACCGCATCTGATGTTGAGTCTCTGCCAAAGGCTGAATGTGAAATTCTGGTGAGGGAAAGAGGAAAGATAGAAGGTCATGTTTCTATAAACCCCTTTTCCTAGGTCTTTCCTGATATAGAGTGGGAAGGAGGGAGAGAGAAACAGGAACGGGGGATGTGGGGGGACTTCTGGGGTCTCCATGGACTTGCTCAGGTAATGATAATGGAAAAGCTTTAGGGTCTCCAGGATATGAATGGGATGAGGGAGAATAGGATGAGGCATTTTAACATTTATAAAATATGAGTTCTGGGAACTTGTTATCTTAATCAATGCATACTTCTAATAGTAAGAGTCAAAGAGCTAAACTAGTTTTTTTCTTTCCTTTTTTCCAAAGCAGTCCCCCCTTCTCCTGCCCCTAGTTCATCTCACTTCCTAAACTCCAGAGCCATCACATTCAACTCTTTAGCTGATTCTTCTGATTTTTACCACCTAATTTCAACCTACAATAGCTGCTTTTTAAAAAATATATTTTTATTGATTTCAGAGAGTAAGGGAGAGGGAGAAAGAGATCAAAACATCAATGATGAAAGAGAATCATCGATTGGCTGCTTCCTACACGCCCCCTACTAGGGAATGAGCCCACAACCCGGGCATGTGCCCTTGACCTGAATCGAACCTGGGTGCCTTCAGTCCACAGGCCGATGCTCTATCCACTGAGCCAAACCAGCCAGAGCTACAATAGCTGCTTTTTTTTAAATTAACATTTTAAAATATATTTTACTGATTTTTTTACAGAGAGGAAGGAAGAGGAATAGAGAGTTAGAAACATCAATGAGAGAGAAACATTGATCAGCTGCCTCCTGCATACTCCCTATTGGGGATGTGCCCGCAACCAAGGTACATGCCCTTGACCGGAATCAAACCTGGGACCCTTTAGTCCACAGGCTGACGCTCTATCTACTGAGCCAAACCAGTTAGGGCTACAATAGCTGCTTTTTTCTGTTTCTTGATTTTGCAATGATAGACAGTATCTTAATTTCCTCCTTCTAAGCGAGACAAGGGTTTGTTTTTCAGTGTCCTCTGAGCTGATCATTGCTTCACCCTCAACTTCTGCCAGACACTTTCAAGAATGTCAAACGCATCAATACTTTACCTTTTTCCTTAGGGACATTTCTCCTGCAGCCCAAGTCCCATGCTCCAGTGTGGACTGGGTCCACCTTGGTCATCTGCATAGCAGGCAAAAGAAGCCTCCTCCTCTTCATTGCCTCTCTATTCTCAGGAACCCTCTGTTCCCTGGATCTCAGGCTTTATTGTCTATAACTTGCCTCTATGCACCGAAAGAGAGCCCATAGGCAATGAATCCATTGACATCTTGTGTGCTCAAGTGTTACTTCACCCTCAAACTTGATTTATAGTTTTGTTGAGAATGTGATTCCAGTGAGAATTCATCTCCCAAGGACTGTGAAGAATTTCTCTACTGTCTTCTATCTGCCAGTGTTGCAATTAAGAAGCTTGATGCAATTATAATTCTTGATCAGATGTGACCTGCTATTCTTTTCCTGCCGGGACTTTTAGAATTATCTCTTTGATGATAATGTTCTGCATATTTTTTCATGATAGGACTTGGTGTGGGTCTTTTTCTTTATTCTTTTTGGCATGAAGTGGGCGCTGTTAATCTGAAAGTTTATGGCCTTCAGTTAATGGAAAGTATTTGTTCTATGGGATATTGAATGGAAAAAATGTTAAAAATTCTAAATTCCAATGACAACCTTTTGGAAACTAATCTCAGGAGTGACATTATATCTATTGACCATATTCCATTTGTTAGAGGCTGATTAAGTTTGGGATTACATGTGATTATAAGGAGAGGAATCATTGGGAGCCATCTTGGAGGCTGCCTACCACATCCTGCTTAAAAATAAACAACAGCTATAATCTCTTCACTTCTGCTCCTCATGGTGGCAACACAGGGCCTCAGTTCAGATGTAGAAGATTTCCCTGAGATCTCTTAATGGCAGGAGGAATTTTGTTGGAGAAAATACTTGATTTTCTTTTCCACAAATAAATGTTTACCATACTTTGGGGGGCAGGGAATAAAAAATCAAAAAATGCATGCATAAATATTGTGAAAATCCATAGAGTTTGTATTGTTATGGAAGACTTTTATAATACAGAAAAGTAACTACAATAATTCTAAAAGATGACTTTATCCTACTAAGAGTATTTACAAGAAAAATCACCAATAAGAAAATTAAGGTAAAGATTAATGAATCATTCAACTAATTTGAACAAAATATTCATTTGTCTCAATAATTAAGGTATGTAAAGATAAAAGAGTGCTTCTTCAAGATTATACAAATCAATGAATCAAAATTTATTTTCACTTTACCAACAGAGACATTCATTATAAAAGTGATTACTCAAACTCAAATGCAGTTATCTTATTTTTCAAAGAAAAATCTCAAAACTCAGAGAACTAAAACTGAAGTTTTCATTTTACATAACTTCATCATTTTCAGTAAGGAGAAAAATCAGATAAACTAAAACGCATTGAACACAATCTAGTTTGTTGTTAGTTTTTTCTCACTTCTTGAATTGATTGTGCAACTACATCATAACTAGCTTTCTCCTCACTGCTGCATGATAGACTACTTGTTAAATGGTCCTTCACTCTGGGCAGAATGCATTTTGATACTTTAGATTCAAATATATAATTAAACAGCTGTCCTCACCTGTAGTTGTGCATGCCTATGTCTGTATGTGTGGTGTGGTGTGGTGTTGTATGTATGGGTATTATAAATGTGAAGTACTTTATATTAGTCTTTACATAAAAAGTTACCATTAATTATTAGGTGCAATATATGTGCTATTTTGGGCACAGTCAAGGGTTAGCAAATGTGACATTCTCTCTCAGTATCAATAGCCCAGTTCCTGTTATAAAATTCCACTCAAACTCCAACAGACAGAAATTGACCAGCCCTGGAAGCAGTTATATGTACAGTACAAGAAATGTTGACCATGCTATGAAATTCAACATTCCTTATGTTCCAATGAAGCTTATTATTCACTGGTATTATTTTCAAACCAATGCTGAAATATTATTCCAAGATACATGTGAGTTAAGGAAATAATGTAGATTTACTTAAAAGAATAAAATTTGCATGTTTGAGAAAACAGGCATTTTTTAAACTACTATAATATGTCTTCTATCATCCTAGGCATAATGGAAAAGAAGTGATAGAAACTGTAATCAAAAAATTCATTGGTGAGACACAGCACACACAAGAGAATTCCACAACAATATAAGCTATTCGATGTCTAGTCCCCAAACACATAATCATTTGAACTATGAAACTATGAAAGCACAATTCGTGTTCTATTCAATATATCATCAGTACCTAACACTGTAATTGGAACACAATAGATGCTTACAAGATGGCTAATGGATGATGAATAAATCATTAAGTGAATTAATAAATAAATCTGTAAGTGAAGTAGATGCATGGCACAGAGTGCTATGGGACTTAAATGGAGCAAGATACCCCTGTAGGCTAGACAGGTAAGAAAGCTATATTTGGAAGAGATGCATGCTATATGCACGTATCCCCCCAACATTCAAGTGGTGAAACCTAGTCCCCGATGTGATGTTATTTGGAGGTGGGGTCTTTGAGAGATGATTAGGTCATGAGGACAGAGCTGTCAGGAATGGGATTAGTGTCCTTGTAAAAGAGACCCCAGAGAACTCTTGTCCGACCTTCCACTTCGTAAGGACCCGGACTAGCTGACTAACTATGAACCAGGAAGCTTTCCTTCACCAGACAGAACGTCTGCTGGCACCCTGATCTTGGACTTCACAGCCTCTAAAACAAGTAGAAATAAATGTGCATTGTTTATAAGCCATCCAGTTTATGCCATCTTTGTTACAGCAACCAGAACAAACTGAGACATGGGGTTTACTCAAGTCTTGAAAAATTAGAAACACTTTGGTTGGACAGAAAAAATGAACAATATTTGTCGAGTTGTTTTCCAGAAGAAATACAACCTTCAGTCTTTTTCAAATAATCATCAAGTTTTATACTTCTTTCACTATTTTATAATCGTATTGCTTTCTTTATAGATATGAATAGGTGGTCTACTAAATGGTTACTGCGCTGGGTTAATCCTGCTTTCTCATTTCCTATCTGTGTGAGTGTAATGAACTTATTTAATTTCTCATTCTCAAATTGTGACCTGTATTCTAGGGATACTAACAGAACTTTCTTAATGAGTTGCTGTAAAGATGAAAGGGCATATGATAGAAAGGGCTTATGGTATAAAAGCACACATTGAGTATTAAATAGGTGTTAGCTATTTTGGCAGAGACAGCCACTCTCCACAAAAACCTGCTCACCTCCTCCCATGCAATAGCATGGACCACACTACAGAATATACATGCTACAGCACAGCTGTAATTGGAGGGGGTTGTGCAGTGAGACATATCCCAGCCTTCCTGCATGTAGGTGTGACCAGGTGACTAGTTCTCACCCATGGAATGTGAGCAGAAATGATATGGTCCCTTCTAACACAGAACATTAAGAAAGCACACACATCTTCTCCCTTTTGTTCCTTCTCTTGGCTGATCCAGCCCAGTCATATAAGAATTCATTAAAATATTTGTTATGCCATGAGGCCTAAAACAACTTATCACTGATAAGAATTAGTGAAAACACATCTTGCCACTATAAGTAGAGAAACTTTTCAGCATTTACACTGTGGTTACCTTAACTCAGAAACCGTCAATGGAATAAAGCTTAGGTATCTTTTGACTTTGCTTTCTTCTTAAGCAAGACAGGACACAGTGTTCATTTGTGTGCTAGGATAATTCTTGAAGTCAACACAATTAGAGACATATTCAGTAACCACCATGTCAAAACAGCAAGAAGCATAGCCCCCCTTTTTTTATGAGAAGGAGGCTGGTACTTAAAGAGAAATGCATTTTCTCACAAAGATGGCTCCAAGTCCAACCCAGTCAGCAGGGTTGGTGTCTTTCTGAAGCCTCTCTCCATGGCTTGTAGATTGTCATCTTTTTCCTGTGCCTCCACATGACCTTCTCCCTGTACATGTCTGTTTCCTAAGTTATTTTTATAAGGATACCAGTCATATTGAATTAGAACTCACCCTAGTGACCTCATTTAATCTCTTTAAGGACTCACTCTCCAAAGATAGCCACTTTCTGAGTTATAGGGGCTAGGACTTAGAATACAAATTTTGAGGCACACAATTCAGCCCAAAATATCATGTGACCTACAAATGGCCAAATTCAAGAACTTAAGTACTCACTCTATGAATAATATTATCTTCTCCAAACTTGTTGGTGTCCTTTCTAATATGTTTCAGATAGTAATGCACCTATTCTCTTTCAACATGAGCTGGATGGAACTACCACTCTCTCTCAATGGTTCCAATATCTAAATTTATTTTTGCTAACATGTCTATGAAAAATGTCTCTTTGAAGCCACTTTTGGAAACTGTGGATACAACTTATAGCCTCAAAACAGTAGAATTTATTTGCAAGCTCAGCACACAAATCCTTGGTGCTCTCTACAGGTGTGTCACTTGTCACACATAACATTACTTTCTTTTCTTGCTTTAATGAAGAAGGAAGCTGTACATGCCATGGAGTTTCTTTGCTGCTTTGTTCTGAAATCACAGACAGGCTCTTTCATGGGGGAAAGGTTTTGAACCCCAGCCTATCTGTGTGGTTTTGGTCAGGAGTAGGCTGAATACAAAGATGTCTTCTGCACAGATATTCACAGGATTAAAAAGAGCAATGAATCTGGAAGGACTTGATTAAAAATGGGGCAGAAGTTGCAGGTTTTTGTGAGAAAAGTAAATCATGTCCCAGAACAATCGGAAGGGGTAGCATTCACTTACTTCTTGGCTGAGCTGGCAGCTATCTGGACCCCCATGGGTGAGGTAAATCATTTCATTGGAGCGCTGCAGGCGCCTTTATGGAGGCTGCTACTGGACAACCGTTGATTCCATTGGCCAATTGGCCACATTGCAAGAAGAGATTGGAATCAGAAATTTATGAAAATCTTCCAATGTTGGAAGAAGCGTTTCAGCAGACTGAAGTTGAAAATGATAAAAATCTAGTCATTTGTCAAAAGTCTGCAGACACTCAGAAACACTACAAAGTCTGCCAAAAATTACTTCTGTTGAGATGGAAAAAAGATTCATAATTTTGTTCTTGCAAGCATACATAGCATCAATTATGAAATATCTAGAAAAATTACCTGCATTGATTTTAGGACAAAGGAAATCGTCTATTTAACAACAGAAAGAAGAATCTTAGAACTACCTCATTTTGCATAAGACAAACTGCCCTTACATAACAAAGAGTGTAATGAAACATAATGAAAATGAATGCCCAGTTTGCCTCTTATTCCTTTGTAAGTCAGAATTTTCAGCAGTTATTCCTATGAAAATAAAAGTCAAAATCAAATAGTCATCCAAGATACCTGCATATTTCTGCTTCAAGAAGCTCTCTCTACACTCTTCACTTCTCATTAAAACCAAACTAAAAAAACTGATATTAGTGCAATTTAGGTCTCTTTCAACGATTTTACAGAAGTGGGCATAGTTTTTTTTTTACGGAAAAAAGAATGAAATTATAACTCTTAATAGACATTATTTCTATTCTTCATTGTGAAATAAATTTCCAATCAATTGCTTTCATTGCACTAGAATGCCATGATCATCAAAACAATTCCCCACCCTCACCAAGACTACATACTGGAAAAAGAAATTTACCAAAAGGAATCCAAATCACCAAAATGAGATTTAGGTTAATTCTGAGAAGTCAATGATAACAATAAAGTGAATTTTATAGAAAAGATTGAGCACATGTGTAAGGGTGTTTATACGTTTTTTTCTATTCAGGGTCCCAAAGTTTTCATCAGATTCTCATATCAGTTTTAGCTTCCAAAGAACAGGATTCCCAGAATAAGAACACCTACTGACAGTCCAATACTTTATCTATAAAGGCTTTGACATAGCTATGAGTTATCTGGGCCTCAAATTTCTTGCCTGTAAACTGAAGGTGTTGTTTATATACTTAGTATTTATTGAATAGTGCTTTCCATTATTCCTCCTTTCTAAAAAGCTTCTATGGCCATATAATTTATTGAAATATTAGTTTGTGTTTAGTCCTCATATATAGAAAAAGTCAGCACAGCAAGATTAAAAGGGCAGCCTTGGAAACCAGACAATCAAACCAGGCAATTAAAACTTGCCTAGGCTATTTCATTTACTAGCTGAACTGAACATTTTGCTTAACCTCTCTGGACTTCAGTTTCTCTACTTATAAAACTGAAAGATAGTAGTATCTATCGACCAGACTTTTTTTTAGGATCAATGAAAAGCAGAAATCTGCTGGAACTTTTAATTCTAGCAATACACCATGGCTATAATCCAGAGATGGGGGGTTGCCAGCACCCAACACTGGACCTTGTCATGCGCATTCAGCCTCTCATCATTCTCCAATCCTAGTGGGTCCACATCAGAATGCTGCTGTGTGAAGCATAGTACCATGGCCATGCTTGATGACAGAAAATAGCAGCCATGGAAATATGGCCTCTACCTCACTCCACTTTCCAAATCTCAGGTGGGTGCATCATGTTGGTAAAAATAAATTATATTGAGAACCCCAGCTACTGCGAAGGTGTTCATGCAGAGTTTTTTTTAAAATATATTTTATTGATTTTTTACAGAGAGGAAGGGAGAGGGATAGAGAGTTAGAAACATAGATGAGCGAGAAACATCGATCAGCTGCCTCCTGCACACCCCCAACTGGGGATGTGCCTGCAAGCAAGGTACATGCCCTTGACTGGAATTGAACCCGGGACCCTTTGGTCCGCAGGCCGACACTCTATCCACTGAGCCAAACCGATCAGGGCTCATGCAGAGTTTTTACTTTTCCAACCCCTACAGTAGACCAAGGCTCACAACCCCTCATAGGCACCATGCTCATTGATTGTCCTAAGGGAAAGGGAAGGAGGGGAAACCTTATTTTGCTAAGGGTAGAGACTGTGGAAGCCTTGAAGGCAAGGGGAGGGAAAAGCTTTCTAAGAGGAAGGGATGGCTTTTTATAGATCCCACTTAGCAACCATAACAATGACACCACTTTGGAAGAAGAGTCAGACCATATGCATTAGGCCCCACTTCATTTCTGAGAGTCAGCTGGCATATTTAACCTCAGTAAATGCCAGCAATATCCTCAAAGACACTGATAAAAAATTAATGAGGTGATAGATAAGAGAATAATTATTGCAATAACAACAAAGCTATTGAATTCCATTGAAGATCCATCTGAATTTCCAAGGGCAGGGAATGGGCACTGTTCTTGGTTATTCCCATGCACAGTGCCTGGTCCAGAATTAGATGTCAATGCATGTTCATAGATTATACCAATCAGGAGGCACGATTCTGCTGTGAATGATAATGTATAGGAATCTGAGGATTGAGGAATGAGAGAAAGAGTAAAAGAAATATATATATGGCTAATATGCAAAGTGTCCCCTCAGGAGTTCGACTGGGAGACTGGGAGACTGGGAGTTCGATCGCTTGCTATGATGTGCGCTGACCACCAGGGGGGCGGCACAGAATGAAGGAAGGCCCCATCCCACAGCCAGAAGGCCCCTATTGGCCCTGATCACTGGCCAGGCCGAGGGACCCTACTCGTGAATGAATTTCATGCATCAGGCCTCTAGTTCTTTTATAAAAATCAAAACAGAAGGGACATCGTTTTTGTCTCTGTGGAGACTAGATTTCACCTTAATAGAGGAAGATTTCTAAGTATTTACTAGTCCTTCCAATGAAGAGCTCTAAGGATAATTTTGGCTTTTAATATTGCATCACTATTCAAAGCTTTTAGGCTTCTTTTCTGTCTACTTATGTATTCGGGTATTTCATAAATTTCTGGATCTCATCTTCATGAATGACAACCATTGTGCCCTTCAGAATTGATAGGACAGAGGTATTATCAGTGTGTTCTTTTTTCTGCATTAAAACTGTTATTTTATCTACAACTGAAAGATATTAAGGAACCCTATGAGCCAGGGAAATTTCTCTATTGTTATGTTTTATGTTTTTCTCCCTAGGATCAAACAATGTGCCAAGTACTGGGCAGTAAATGGAATAAAACAACCATTCCCCTAACCCCCACTATGGCACTCACTCTCCTGTGCTTCATACATAGCACAGCTTTATAAAATTTTTTATTGATTTCAGAGAGGAAGGGTGAGGGAGCGATAGAAACATCAATGATGAGAAAGAATCATTGATTGCTGCCTCCTGCACACCTCCTACTGGGGATTGAGCCCACAACTGGGGCATGTGCCCTTGACTGCAATCAAACTGGTACCCTTCAGTCCGATGCTCTATCTACTGATCCAAACCAGGTAGGGCTACATAAGACATCTTTAAGGAGACAGAGCTCCACATCCACTGACCTATCAGGGCCACACTATCACAGTTACAGTTGTCACACATCCCCTCTAAGATGCACTGTTCTCACCTCTAAAAGAGCAACGTTCTTGAACCATGCCATAGGGCTACTGGAATAATATGTACAAGGCAAAACGTGAAAAGTATAAAGCACTTACTACATTGACAGACTATTAAAACTGAGCAATTTTGTTGAGTGTTAATTATTAGGACAATCAGTCTATTGATATTATAAGACAAACGTTTTTATATATAAATTTGAATATCTGAAAATAACTTTGATGAATTTTCAAAAATCTAACAAGAGAAATCAATGAAATGTTAGAAAATACAAAATAATCAAATTAGTATGGTAAACAAAGTCAAGAATTAGAAAAAAATGTTCTATAAATTTATACTTGAAGAAAGACTACACCCATCCTACAAACATGTTTTAAAATTAACAACAGTTTCTACCTGCCTCTTAAAATGTAAAGGATTTCTCACAATAACTTCTATGGGTATTTTTACTTTGCTTTGCTGAACCTGATAAAGCCTCATGTCATCTACATAATATATTTCTAAAGAAAGAATCAAATTACTTGCATTATAAACTTCAAACTGGGCAGACGGCAAAATCAAATTTGGCTTGTCTACAAAAATTACAGTCATGGAGTTGAATTTTAAATTACCAAATTTTTGACTTTAGTGTCTCTTGAAAGTCTGTTCCAATAATAATAATAATAATAAAGATCCAACTGTCATATTCACAACAAATGATTTTCAAAATAGGACTTGTCAATCTCTGAATGACAGACCCTCTGTTCATTATATCCAACAATATTCCTAGGTTATGATGCCTGCAGAGGAAATAATATTACTTACATTGTCTAGAGTAGGTGTTCATTATAGATTCAAAAGCGATGACTTTAACATGGAAGATAAACAAATAATTTTGCCTATCCTATATAATAAAAGCCCAGTAATCAGAACGACCAGAGACCAGAACCACCACGGCCCCTCACCAGGCTGGCTCCACCCCCAAGCAAGCAGTTAAGGGAAATCAGGCAGGCAGGCAAGTGGTTGGGGGTGATCAGGCAGGCAGGTTAGTGGTTGGGGACGCTCAGGCAGGCCTGTGAGTGATCGGGGGGATCAGGTAGGCAGGCGAGCAATTGGGGGGATCAGGTAGACAGGAGAGCGGTTGGGAGCAATCAGATAGTCAGGGAAGCAGTTGGAGGTGATCAGGTAGGCAGGCGAGTGGTTAGGGGCGATAAGGCAGGCAGGCAGAGCCCCACGATTGATTGCCTCAAAGAGGGACACCCAGGCCACAACCTGTGGGAGGGACGCTGGGCAGCTGTGATGGGAGATGCTTGTGGCAGTGGAGGCTGCAGGGTGGGGCTGGTGCCATGGTGGCTCCTGAGCGGGCACAGCACCTGCAGCCTGGCCCAGGCCCAAGGGTCACAGCCTCTCCCTTCGGCTTCTGCAGGGCTGGACTGCCATTCCCCCTGCTATGATACCTGGGCAGATCCCAGACCCTTCCATGAGTACAGGCTCTCTGCCAGGGCTCAGCTCCCTGACCGGACTCCCCAGCTCGGCCCTGACTGCAGAGGAGCTGAAATACGCTGACATCTACAACATTGGGGCCATGATCACCCCTTTGCACTTCCTGGAGGTGAAATTGGGCACGAGGCCTCAACCAGGGAAAAGTGAGCTAGACGAGGACGAGGAGCGAAGGAAAAAGCGCTGGGAAAAGAACAAAGTGGCAACAGCCTGATGCCGGAACAAGAAGGAGTGGAAGGAGTTTCTGCAGCAGAAATCTGAGTGGCTGGAGCTCATGAATGTGGAGTTGAAAACCCAGATGGAGGAGCTGAAGCAGGAGCGGCAGCAGCTCATCCTGATGCTCAACTGGCATCGCCCCACCTGCATCATCAGGACCAACAGCATTAAGACCCCCGACTCAGAAAGCAACCGACTGCTGGGGCGGCTGGAGAAGTGACCATGGGCTGGGAGGGGAAAGAGGAGGAGATGAGGAGAGGGAGGAGGAGGAGGGTCCCAGAGGGCTCTTCCTTCCTGCATGAAAAGCTCTTCAATGAGGATCAGCACAGCCAGCATTGGCCAGGCTTTTGTGAAACTCAGATCAGCCACACTAGGGAAAGAACCCCAGGCTGATGAAACCCAGGAACAAGCGCTGAGACCAAAGTAGTCCTGGCGGTTTTTTGGGGGGTGGGGTGGCTGTTCTGCCTGGGGCCAGGCTTGCAGGAGGCAGGACAGAGGCTCTGAGCTGGAGAGATGTCCAACCAGGCAGCTATGGGCACTTCTCCGGCCTCTCTAACAGGGCACCCACCCAAAGGACCTCTGAGCAGCCAGGAAAAGCCATGAATTGCAACTAAAATTAGGCTGAGTATGGAACTCAGCGTCAAACTGCAATCTGCCTGCCCCCAGCCCTGACCCTGACCCTGATGCAAGGCTGGAGAAGGGTACAGTGCCAGGCCATGCTATACCCACCCACCGTGGTCCAGCTCAGTCCTGCCCAGAGTGGCAGCCGGGGTGCACCCTCACCAGCCTTGCTGGAGTTGCTGTGGGCACGAAGCATGGCACCCTTTCTCACTGAATGTTTACAGACTGGCTGTCCTGGCAGGGCTTTCAACTGCACATGTTTTTTATACTTTTTTAAAAAATATTTTTTACAAAATAAACATTTTATACAAGCAATATATAAATGGATTTCAATAATCACTCAATGAGATACAGTATAAATATGTTATGGTGTGTTTGTTATGAACAGATATTCAGCAGTTATGGCCGTTGCGTGTAACTGCTAAGTTCTGTAGTCTCTGGGTGTTGGGGTGGCAAGGGCAGGGTGAGGTGTATTTCTATCCTGGTAAACCCTTCATAGTACTCAGTTCTGTACCGCTCAGTAAACATTACTCTTACAGAAAGAAAGAAAGAAAGAAAGAAAGAAAGAAAGAAAGAAGGAAGGAAGGAAGGAAGGAAGGAAGGAAGGAAGGAAGGAAGGAAGGAAGGAAGGAAGGAAGAAAGAAAGAAAGAAAGAGGGAGGAAGGGAGGGAGGAAGGAAGAAAGAGGGAGTCCCAGGCCACCGACCGACCATGCCGTAGCAGGTTTGTGGCCGGCCAGTGATCACCCCACAGAGGGAGGCCCAGGCCAGCCAAGCCATCGCACTCCATGCCATGTCACCTGCAGAGGGAGGTGAACTGTGGCAGGGGAGAAGCAGTGGCAGCGGCAGGGATGGGACCAGCTGCCTGCAGCCGGGGGAAGGAAAGTCCCGATAGGCCCTGATCTCAGGCCAGGCCTAGGGACCCTACCTGAGGGGTCCCGGATTGTGAGAGGGTGCAGGTTGGGCTGAGAGATCCCCCCAAGTGCACAAATTTTCGTGCACTGAGCCTATAGTCTTATATAACAAACTAGAGGCCCAGTGCATGAAATTCATGCACAGTGCAGTCCCTAAGCCTGGCCAGCAATTGAAGTGTGAGTGTCTGGCATGTCTGGCATGGAAGGGCAGGTCCCAGATGACCTCTGGGCCCTAGGCAGCACCTGGGATCCCGCACACCCCCCTCCACCTGAGTCGGGCCCCCACCCGGCTCCCTCAGTGCCTGGGAGCCAGGCAGCAGCCCCACCCCCCTGCTGCCACCGCTAGTTGCCATCTACAGGGCGATCAGGCCCCACTCACACCCACCTTGGCCTGGTGCCACCTGCTCACCTGCTTCACTATTGTGCCGTAGTCCCATTCTCATCAGGGCCCATCAGGGCTGGCAGTGCCTCCACTGCCACCCACTGCCAGCACTGTGTCACTGACACCCACCATGGTCCGCGCCACCCCCGGTGGTCAGCGCATGTCATAGCGAGCAGTCGAACTCTCGGTCAAGGGGACAATTTGCATATTAGGCTTTTATTATAAGGATGATGATAGAGGAAGAAACGGTGATTTCAGTGAGAACTCCAAACCATGGTCCAGAATATCAGAAAGAGAAGGAACTTAAGAATGAATGTCATTAAAGAACTACAGGTCCTCCTCTATTTTATTTTTATTTTGTCATAATGAATTATTCCATATCGTTACCTACTCGGTGTTCTCTTAAAAATTTTCTTTACTGTTTCAATCATGTGGGATTTTATTTCTCTCCCAACAGTGTGAAAAAGAATGTAGTCTTCACAGGGCTCCTTTTCTTACTGCCTCTTTGTTTAAAGAATCTACCACCACAAGGTAAATCAACACAGTGAGAGTATAAAGCTTTCAAAACTAACAAACTTCTCAGTAAAAATAGTCACTTTTCTCTAAGACTTTATTCCATGCTGATAGTTCCTGAAGCTCCATGTTCATTCCTTCCTTTCCTTTGAATTTACCAACTTCATTTTCCTTTCAACCTCTGTGAGGTGGTTTACAAATCATTTGCTTGTTTGCCTGCAGATCAATTCCTCACACACCCCCTACTCTGAGTTACATAGGTGGCAACATCCTGCCAAACTGGGGTCTCCAGTGAGAAGCACAGGAGACAGAAGGGCAGGAGGGAGACAGAGCCAGTGCATTTCTCCCCTCTGTCTTTGCTCAGACAGTCTCCTCAGAGGTTGCACCTGCTCTCTGGCCCTAGCTCTGTGGTTTCAGGTCCCCCACCCCCATCAGGCCCACATGATTCCTGCTTCCAGTGGTGACCCCAGGTCCTCTCTTCATCCCCTAACCCTAGGGCTGGTAGCAGCTTCCCACAATTTCCTTAAAATTTCCTTGCTTTGTGGTTGCTTTTCCTAATACTTTTATAAATATATGTAATAAATTCCTGTTATTTAATTAGCTAGAAAGACTTCTGCTGGCAGGCAGAATACTTTATGATAAAATAGGTTATTGATTCTTCATGAAAGGCCTCAAACCGGGTTATTGAAGTACATGATAGTTACATTTTTCATACTTCCACGTCTGTTGCAAGAGCCACTGCAATTACAAAAAGAACCCTAAGAAAGTCAGTGAGGGTGTGATTCCAGGGAGATCAGAGGACCTACTGTTAGAGTTACATCTTCTCCTCTGGGAAATTCTGATGTCAAAGAATGGCTTGGTTCACCCAACACCCCAATAGCATCTTTCTCTATAATATATATAGTTTAATTATCTTAATCTTGTGTATAAAGTGATAGGCAAAATATTCCCTAGAATAGGAGAGTGCGGTCTCTACATTCTTCTTGTGTAGCATTCTGGAGAACCACCACATTTGGATGATCAGCAGTTGTAACTATGTCACTGCTTAGAGAGCTGTAGATTTATCCTTTTTCAAAAACCTGTTTCTTCTGAAGCTTCCTTATCAAAGTCAGTAGCAATTCAATTCTACTAGTTCCTCAGTTCCAAATCCCTACTGTCATCTTTAACACTCTTCTGTCACACCCTAGATCTAACCCACCAGCCAGTCCTACTGGTAAGACTCTTCACCATCCCTTCTTCCCAGTGTAGTTCAAGCCACCATCATCTCTTGCCTGGAAAATTGCAATAGACTCCAAAGTGATCCCCTTGCTTTTATTCTTGCACTCCTCTAATCTCTTCTCATCACAGAAGCTAGAGAAATCCTTCAAAAATATCAACTACATTATAATATTCCTCTACTGAATACCCTCAAGTTGATCCCCAACGTACTAAAAGGAAACCCAAAGACTTTATTATGAGAAACACAATAGCCTCCAGAAACTGGCCTCCTGCTCTCCTTTCTGTCCTTATCTCCTAATTTTCCCTCTTTCTAATTTCATTAAAGCAGCATGGAGATCTTCATCGATCCTCAAATTTGCTAGCAATCTCCTATCTCCTGTCATCATCACAAGAACACTACTTAGATCAATAGAAGAACAGAGACATAAAAGGATGTGTTTATTCATTATAACAAAATTTAGGTGGGGAGAAAAATGTCCTGGATCACTCTCTCACTCCTCAGCCTTGGACAAGCTCAAACACCTATAAAAAGGGATCAGTGTTGCGTACTAATGTTTCAAGGCTTCTGTCCAAGCTTTGCCGTCCATCCTTTGGGCAAGATCCTGGTATTCCATCTAGAGTTCTCTAAGTTTTATCTTTTATTCCATTTTTGCTACTCACCAGCTTCAGTATGACTCTCAGTCTGTATTAATCCAGACTTAGCTCTGAATGCTATCTTTCATAACACCCTTCAATACATAATTTGTTTCCTGAGGGCAGATCACACTCCAACCCACATGCCCAATTCTAGCCCTGCAAATAAGAGACTTTAAATGGTAGTCTAGGCCCTCACTTCTTTTTAAAATTTTTTAAAATATATTTTATTGATTTTTTTTACAGAGAGGAAGGGAGATAGAGAGTTAGAAACATCGATGAAAGAGAAATATCAGTCAGCTGCCTCCTGCACACACCCCAACTGGGAATGTGCCCGCAACCAAGGCATGCCCTTGACCAGAATGGAACCTGGGACCCTTCAGTCCGAAGGCTGATGCTCTATCCACTGAGCCAAACCGGTTAGGGCTAGGCCCTCACTTTTTGAAGAGATAGAGATAAAGATAAAGATAGAGATAAAGATAATAATGAAGAGCTTGCCATTGAATTGACAAAAAAAAAAAAAAAAAAAAGAAGAAAGAAAGAAAGAAAGAAAGAAAGAAAGAAAGAAAGAAAGAACGAACAAAGATAACACATACCTATAACAAGAGTCATTATAGTTGAGTATTGACGTAGGAACCAGGAGGTCATGGTTCAATTCCCGGTGGGGCCTGGGATGCGAGCTGGATCCCAGTGTAAGGCGTGCAGGAGGCAGCCAATCAATGATTGATGTTCCTATCTCTTTTCCTCTCCCTTCCTCTCTGAAATCAATAAAAATATTTTTTTAAAAGTCACTATAGAATTATATTTTTGGAGTATCTAAGGATCTACCTTGAGATAAGCAAGACATATAACTAAATGCTTATAACATAATCTATGTTTTAAGAGCTTTAAAATCATTCCCTGAAGTCATTGGGATAGGTAATATATGAATCCTCTGAACTGAAAAAAAGGAAGAAAAGGCAGGGAAATTATAATGACATAGAAGTATTTATTACCTGTAAGACACGGGAACTGAACAGAAACATAGATTACATGGCAGAAAATAAATAAGATACTTTATGTAATCCAGATTTATAGAAAAGAGGCACATGAAGGACCAGAAGTTCTTTTTGCATACACCTCCCCGCCTCCCGCAAAGACAATTAGCCAGGAGGCCAAAACATTTAACAAAATTCAGAAGAAAAAGAAGAGAATGCAAAATTGAATGTTGTCACAAAGGTGGTACATAGACCCAGGTGGCACATAGACCCTGTTGGGTTTCCCACTCCCTCCAAATGCTTTGGACTCAAGTAAATAAACAACAGTGCACAGTATCTCAGAGGAGAAGATAAGAGGGTCAGATAAGATTGAAAAAAGGACTCAAGGAAAACTCACTTCACTTATCAGAGTAAATAGAAGCCTGGATAGAATCTTCCTGTTAGTATAAATAGGTATAAGAAGAAAGGAAATAAAAGAAGAGGGAGAGAAAATAATATGTACAGCTTTGCTTCTTGAAGGACAACTCAGTTTAGGAACTTTGAGGATTGCTGCTACGAGGCTGTCACAAATTTCCTTACTTAGCATTTTTTGTGGTTTTGAATGGTTTGGATTTGGTTTCCACCTATTTGCTGGACATAATCTATAGAATGAGAATATACCTACCTCACATGGTTGTTGCTCCCGACACATATCAACTGATTCTCAACAAAACTCTGTTCCCTCCCCTTTGCATTCATTAACCCCAGTGAGATCTGTGGACCAGCTAGGCGTCTAACAAATGCCCCTAGTCACAGGGGACACAAATGTAAGAACTGATGGAAGCCAATCCATCTTCAGGACTTAAAACAAATTAAATCTTAATATTTTAGCAATCTCAGATAGCACTGGACAGTTAATTCCTAAATGCTGACATTTCATCTTTTTGGAGAGTTGAATTTTTACAGGCTTCATCTTTTTCTGAGTAAAAAATTATGCTCAGATTTTTAATATGAATTACCCATATCTAAAGAGATCTTTTAAAATGCTGACAAGAGATTCTAGAAACACTAAATTTGAAAGCTGAATCAGTTCCAGCATTCATTAAAATAATGGTAGACGGAAATGGGCTGAAAGGACTCCTTTTTGTTTCTGTCTGAAATTGTGTACAAGCCTTTTAAAGTCAGAAATGGGAGATCAACTCCAGGGTTGAAGGATAATTCTCAATTTGGCAAAGAATTTCTTTGAGTCAGGAAACAGAAGCCCAAAGTGTATTAATGGATTTATGAAAGTAATTACATCATTGTGGATTAGGAAACGGCTTTAAAGTTTAGTGAAATATGTAATTAATTTTTGATTTTTTGCTTCAGGTTTCTCTTTAAAATGTTTGTGCTTTGTTTTTGCTAAAAGCAAGTTGTTCCTCTTTTCAAATATTTACTCTTTACTCACATTTAAATTCATTCTTCCAAATATGTACCGTCTCTCTCATGTGTTAGACACCATGCAAGGATCTTAGAGTAAGAAGTGTTACACCCATTGAATGACTCCTCACCTCTCCTCCACCCCAACCTCTGGTAATCACTGATCTAGTTTCTGTTTCAATGAGTTTGACTACTGTGGATGCCTCATATAAGTGAAATCATGCAGTATTTGAATATTTGTCATTTTAGTGACTTTATCCATTCATCTATCCATCGATCTATTTCTTTAGGTAAACAATTTTGTTAATATTTAATTAATTATTTTTATTTATTGAGATATAACCAACATATAGCATTGTGACTTCTTAGCTAACACATCTATCATGTCACATAATAGTTGTGATGAGAACTATTAAGATGTTGTCTTTTGGTAATTTTGAAGTTTTGTAATACAGACTTATTGACTATTACAACTTTGTAATACAATAGCTCTCCAGGACTTGTTTCTTTACCAGTTGCAAGTTTACACCTTTAAACAACCTCTCCCCAATCCTCCTACCACCAGCTGCTAGTAACCACCATTATATCCTCTATTTTTATGAGTTCTGCTCTTTTAGATTCCATATGTAAGTGAGATCATACAGTATATTTTTTTCTTCTATCTGACTTATTTCACTTAGCATAGTGTCCTCAAGGCCCATGCATGATATCACAAATGGCAAGATGTCCTTCTTTCTAAGGTTGAATAATATTTCATTAAATATATCTGTATGCAGATATGTCTATCTATCTATCTATATGTCTGTATATCCATCTATCTATCTATCTATCTATCATCTATCTACCTACCTACCTACCTATCTGGTCAAATCTTTATCCAATCTTCTGTTGGCAGACAGACACTTAGGTTGTTTCCATATCCTGACTATTGTGAATAATGCTGCAATAACCATAGTAGTGCAGATATTTTTTTGACACATGCAAGGATTTTGATGTGTGCCATTAGCAAATTTCTGAAGGTCACACAACTACAAGAACCAGAAGATCCAGGATTTTAAAGGATTTGTAAAGCATCTTATTAACATAACTAGAGGCCTGGTGCACGAAATGCGTGCATGAGGGTTGGGGGGTGTGTGTCCCTCAGCCCGGCCTGCACCCTCTCTAATATGGGACCCCTCAGGGGATGTCTGACCGCCAGTTTAGTCAGTCGGACATCCCTCTCACAATCTGGGACCACTTGCTCCTAACCTCTCGCCTGCCTGCCTGCTTGAGTGCCCCTAACCGCTTCTGCCTGCCATCCTGATCACCCCCTAACTGCTCCCCTGCCAGCCTGATTGATGCCTAATGGCTTCCCTGCCAACCTGATCACCCCCAACTGCCCTCCCTTGCTGACCCGATCGCCCACAACTGCTCTCCCCTGCCTCGACCTGCCTCCTCCGCCGGGCCCCACCTCTGCTGTGAATGCGGCCATCTTGTGACAGCCATCTTGTGACGGCAATCTTGTGATGGCCATCTTGTGACGACGTTAGGGCATGATGTGTGAGGGCATGACGACCACCTAGGCTATTATTAGTATAGATGACTAAAAACACTGTCTTTGGAACCAGAGTCCCTGGATTTGATACCTACTTCTGCCACTTACTTGCTATGTCATTTTGGCAAATAATTTCATTTCCCTAGGCTTTAGTTTCCTCATCTATAAAATGGTAATAAAAGTATAGCATTTTTTTTGCCCTAACTGGTTTGGCTCAGTGGATTTAGCGTCGGCCTGCCGACTGAGGGGTCCTGGGTTCGATTCTGGTCAAGGGCATGTACCTTGGTTGCGGGCACATCCCCAGTGGGGAGCATGCAAGGAGGCAGCTGATCGATCTTTCTCTCTCATCGATGTTTCTGACTCTCTATTCCTCTCCCTTCTTCTCTGTAAAAAATCAATAAAATATATTAAAAAAAAAAAGTGTAGCATTTTTTAAATGGCAATGAATTCTTTGATACTCGTATCAACAGCTAGAGTCAATGATCCCTCCCTCTAAGTGTGGTGGGCTGATTGATATCTGCTTCTACCAATGGCGGATAGTGGAAGTGACACCATGTGCCTTCCCAGAATAGGTCATAAAATCTGGATGATGGTCCCAGCTATGCCCAGATTTCAAGCCATCCATCTATCCCTGTCAAGGAGATGAATGTACGAGTAAAAGCATCTTATTCAAGTCTTCTAAGTTGTAGCTCCAGACACTGGATAGAGAGCGGTCATGCTCACTGTGCCCTGTCTGAATTCCTGAGCCCAGAATTGTCAGCATAAAATGGTTGTTATTTTATGCCACTAATTTTGGGAAGGTTTTTTTAGGTAGCATTAGTAAGAGGCACAGATAATACCTGCTATTATTAGGGGATTAAATGTGTTAAAATAATTAGAAAAGTGCCTAAGACATTGCAATCTCTTAATAACATTAAAATTATAGCAATACTGGTACTTTTTCTTTTTACCTTGGCTCTCCTTTTGTGCCTTTTCCTCCTTGCCCTAGGTCTTGTGATTCCTTACCTCCAATTCAAAATTGCTTTGATCAGTATCTGTTGGGGGTTTTCTCCCCACCACAGTCCTACCTCATTCCCACCAATTGGTGGTGGAGTTGGAGATAGTATCTCTTTACTGTCACCCCAATTTCTGTCTCTAAGCAAGGATGTGAATCTTTCTGGGGGGTGTTTTTATTGCTAGTCACTATGAGAAATAGGTAATGGAAAACCAAAGTAACATATATGGGAAAGGTACAAAGTTTTCTGAATTTCACAAAGATTTGGAAGCAACTGCCTTATCTTGAGATTCATCCCCCCTTCTGAGATAGTCACCAGGAGTGATCTACTTTCTGCTTTCTGTCTTTATTCCTAAAGTACATTCAGCACATCTCTCATCCCCATCCCCTGCCCTCAGGAGAAGGACATGGTGACCCATTTCTCATTGAAGGTCTTCTTGTGAGCATTAGACCTAAGGATATTTGGTAGAACTGGCAGAAAGGCAGATAACTAAATCAGCTTTTCTGAGAATTCTTGGAGAACTGTGATAGTCACCTCAAAGGACTTCTAAGATTGGAATGGCCACCTTCCTGCACTTCCTCCAGGGAACATTTATTCTTTGCTCAGTACATTTTTAGTCACTGTTTCCCTTTCAACAGTGTATCATCTTCTCACCCGCTTTTTCTCCTTAAGGTGAGTTCAGTCCAGTCCACCCTGCTCAAGGGATAAGCCATTTCATCTCATTTTTTCCATCAAAAGCAAACTCAGAAGAGAAGCAAAATCAAGATTTACTTTTTGTGGCCAGGAGGCTTATCCAGAGAGGATGGATGGAGTAGGTGGAAATCTGTTGAAGGCCAGATGGCCTCCAGTTAAACAAAAGCATTTTTGAGAAAGAGACGTGTCCAGCCCAGGCAAGGAAAAAAGGAGAACATTAACCCCAGGACAGAGGAGAGCATGAGTCACTTCAGGCTAGTTGTTGGGAAGCATTTTTGCTCAGCGTTGTCAAGTGCCATTTAGACATGAAGGGAAGGGAATGCAGTGGCTCTCTGTTGCTTTTAAGGGGACAGCCCCATCCTTGAACTTCATTCCTTGGTCACCCACAGCACTCTCTACCCCTATTTCCTCCCACCTCACACCCTCTCCTCTCTTCCTTATTGTGGCTCTTCTTCTGCCCATCCTCAAATAAAACTCTGAGACTTCAGAGTTTTATTCTCATCCTGCTCTTATAATACACCCCTTCCAAATGATACCATTCATTTCATGATTTTAAATTCCTATTTTAGAGGACTCCCAAACCTCAATCTTTAGCTGAAAACCTTATTATAACTTCAGATGAGCAGATGCAACAGTACCATATTACACATCTGTCATATCTGATCTGAGGGAGATGGCCGTTTGTCAAGTAATTTACCAAGGTCCCTCTAACCTTATACTTGAGCACATACCCATATAAAATAATCTTTGAATAACGAATTGCATATTTTACAAGTTAATTGTATAAAACACATTTGTCTATACATATATAAAAAAGTTAAGAACACAAACTCTAGACCCAGAGTGCTGGTCTCTGCCCAGCTCTTCCATTAACCTTGAGGCCTTAGGCAAATCTTTGAAATGTTCTGCATCTCAGTTTTCTAATAAAATGGTGATAAAAACTATAGTTTTTTTTCCACAGAATTGTTGTGACTATTAAAGGAGTGAACATATATAAAGTTCTTAGTAGTGTCTCCAGCATCTAGGAAGTGATTATTAGACTGTTACTATCACCATTACTCATTATTTTTACAATAATAAGTCAAATATTACAGTCATTTATTATTTTACAATAATAAATATTACTTGACTTTTTCTCTCTTCCCTCAACTACTATAAACACCTTTTGGAAAAGGACACTCATTGATCCATCTTTTTATTTTTCAGCAACTAGGGAGAAATGGGCCTCACCATAGATGTTCGGTAATTTAATGAATGAATGAGTGGATGAATCTGTGAAGAACAGAGTAAAAGAATTGGGAAGTGAAGGTAGTTGACCAAGAATAAGAGGAACAGGAGAAAAAAAAAATCAAGATTTGGATTAAGAAAATGAATTTAATAGTCCCACAAATTCTGACAGGAAGATAATACAAATGAAGGGAATCATGCTTCAGAATTACTCTGACCTGTGGCATTGTGTTTGATGAGCAAACACTTTTGTATTTTCAGCTCCAAAGATTCCATCCAGGCCTCATGAATCAGGTTCAAAGTCAGGCTGAACCTGGAGTTTGGCTGTTGCCAAGGAGCTGAGGCCTGTCTTCTCCCTCCAGCAGAAGCCTTCTCCTCATGGTGTCCCTGCAGCCTCACAAGGATGCCTGAGCATCCTACTTGTCAGACAAACCCTTGGGGATCCTTGCAGGAGGATGGAGTGAGCGCTGCCAGAGATGAAGTTTCAGACACCTCTGTGGACAGGGAGGAGTGATTTGAGGGAAATGGGTCAACTCCTGGGAAACTGTTCAGGAGCTCCATGGGGAAGATCTCTTTCTGTGAAATCTTGTTTTTGTTTCTCATTAAAAGTTTCTCTCGTCCAGACTTTTTTGGCTGGTTCAGGATTAATATTAGTACACACTAATGAGGAAGAACATAGACCTGTCCTCGGGGCAGGGGTGGGTAGGTGGGGGGATATGGAAGAAGCTAAAAAATCATTTCATTAAAGGCTGGTCCATAAAAATGACCTGCTTATAATGTCTCCTGTCTTCAAGCTCTGAAAAGAGCCCCACTCATCACCTGGTTAGAGCCAAAGCGCTGTGCTGCATTCTAACCTTGAATCAGAGTGTGTCACTTCCCTATCTAAATCCTTTTATTGATCATTCTCCTGACTTTCTCCTGACAGCAGGACACAACCTGGCCCATTGGAATTGGTCTGACTCTAATTTTCAACCGTGTGCCGCAAGAATGTTTAAAACACACAGTACCTGCCTGGGCATTGACCTCTTTTCCCTTAGATTGTCAAATAACAAAATGACAATAGCCAACACAACAATAGCCACTCAGTGTGAATGAATCAAAGTTATACCTAATTATTTTGTCAGATCAGGAAACATATAATATATTTGTTGTGCCCCAGAATTTTAATAATTAGTTTATGTGTGCCATGAGATGAAAAGGATTGAAAATCACTGGTCTAACCTACTCCTTCAACATGCTGGTTTCCATCTCTGGACTCCATATGTATCCAACCACTTGCAATTTCCCTGAAGAGCATCCTCCAGATTTGCTAAATGTAGGAAATAAAAATGACAGGATGCCCAGTTAAGTCTGAATTTCAGATAAACAGTGAACACTCATTTTAGTACAAGCATGACCTAGGCAATATTTGGGACATACTAAAAAATGTATCCATTGCATATATAAAGCTCAAATGAACCTGGTCATCCTGTATTTCATCTGGCAGCCTTAGCCCCCTATACCCCAGAGCTGGCTCTTCAGAACACAGCTTAAGAGGACACAACTTTCTTCCCTCCCCATCCACCCAAGTCTAGGCCACACGATTTCCCCAATGGACCTAAAGCATGCTCCAGTGCTTACGTTTCTTACTACGCGATTTACATTGATCTGTTTACTTCTAAAGCTCAAGTACTAGATTGTACATTCCACAAGGTTAGGGCTTATGTCTCATTCGTCATTCTCTCTCTGAAGCTTAAAAAGGTGTTCACAGCATGTTGTTCAATATTTACGTATTAAATGAATGGAAATTCACTGTTTACAAAGCACTTTCCTCATTCAGCAAATTATCTATTTCTAGAGCATACACCTGGAAAATTGTTTTCTGTCTCAGAGTAATCCCTGGGGATCTTTCTAAATAGTAGTCAGAATGCTATATGCTCCTTACTAAACTCTTACAATGGCTTGCCACCATAATTAGAATAAACCCCCAGTCATTTCCATAGCTGACAAGTCCCTGTGTGATCCCACACCCGACTCTAACCTCACTCTGATCTCCTGGCCCTCTTCCCCTTGCTCACTGCCCACTAAGTGCTGGCATCTTTGCTGTCAATGATGCTTCCAATCAAGACTCTACCTCAGGGTCTTTGCGCTGGCACTTCCCTCTTCCTGGAAGGTGTGCAGGTATACGCGGTTTACTGCCTCACTTCCTTCAGGCTGAAGAGTCTCCTCCAGGGAAAAGCTTCCCATGGCCTTTCTCTCTAAAATAAAAGCCTCACCACTCTTCAGGCCTTCATACAACTTATGTTTTCTTCAAAGTACTCATCACTATTTGATGTTTTCTCATAGATTTCATTATCCGTTTTCTTACACTCTGTTTTTCCCAATAGGATGTAAGTTCTATGAGGAAAGGAACTTTGCATTCTCCCTTTTCTGTTACATTCACAGCACTTAGAACAAAGCCTGGAATGTGTAGATGCTCAATAAATATCTGAGGAAGGAAGAGAGAAAGGGAAGAAGGAAGGAAGGGAGGGAGGGAGGGAGGGAGGAAGGGAGGGAGGGAAGGAGGGAGGGAGGAAGACAGACTTCTACCCATACTCTAGAGCCTGAAATTCTTCACTAGAAAAAATTTTCTTCCCATGTAAGAGGCAAAACTTATAGGCTCCATTAAAAAAATATATACCGTGTTTCCTAAAAAAATTAAAAATGGAACTGTCATTTGACCCCATAATACCACTTCTAGGAATATATCCCAAGAAAAGAGAAATACCAATCAGAACGGAAATATGCACCCCTATGTTCATAGCAGCACAATTTACAATAGCTAAGATTTGGAAACAGCCGAAGTGCCCAGATGAGTGGATTAGAAAACTGTGGTACATCTACACAATGGAATACTACGCTGTGGTAAAAAAAAAAAAAAAAAAAAGGAATTCTTACCATTTGCAACAGCATGGATGGAACTGGAGACCATTATACTAAGCGAAATAAACCAGTCAGAGAAAGATAAATATCACATGATCTCACTCATTTATGGAATATAATGAACAACATAAACTGATACACAAAAACAGATCCAGAGACAGAGAAGCATTGAACAGACTGTCAAACTACAGTGGGAAGGCAGGGGAGGGTTGGGGGGTGGTAAGAGATCAACCAAAGGACTTGTATGCATGCATATAAGCATAACCAATGGATGCAAGACACTGGGGGTGGGGGGTGAGGGCATGTGCCAGGGTAGGAGAGGACAGTGGAGGTTAATGGGGGGAAAAAGGAGACATATGTACTACTATTTGTAATACTTTAAACAAAATAAAATTATATATTTTGCCTTAAATTGATTCTAAGGTGTACATGAGTGACGTTAGAACAGCCGTGGGCAAACTACGGCCCACGGGCTGGATCCGGCCCGTTTGAAATGAATAAAACTAAAAAAAAAAAAGACCGTACCCTTTTATGTAATGATGTTTACTTTGAATTTATATTAGTTCACACAGACACTCCATCAATGCTTTTGTTCCGGCCCTCCGGTCCAGTTTAAGAACCCATTGTGGCCCTCAAGTCAAAAAGTTTGCCCACCCCTGCGTTAGAACCATTCTGGAAAGTAAACTATTCAAAGATGGTGGAGGAACCACTTGTTACATAAGGAATGGGCTAGTGGATAGTACAGAAGGAATGAAGGCCACAAATGCAAGAGAATGTTGAAGGAGTAGGTGACTGAATAAGAGATAGACCATTGTTCCTATAAAGGTTGCTTCACTTTCAACCTTGTCTTTTTGCCCAATGACATCCTAACCTCCATCACTAACAACACTGTGGCAGACATTTTTATTTTCCTATTCAATACCCACTCCCACTTTCTTCCTTGCTAATATAACCCCTTTTTATTTGGAACAACAATAATTTCAGCCTTATTCTATGGATCATTAATTGATCTAAGCCTGGTGTTATTTATAGTGATAAATACATTAGGACTAGAGGCCCGGTGCACAAAATTCATGCATGAGGGGTGGGGTCCCTCAGCCTGGCCTGCGATGACACAAGCGTTCTGTACCTGCTGCCCATAGGCCCTCCGCGGCCGGGTGGAATGCTTGCCTCGTCGCCACAGCGATGAAGCAAGCATTCCTCCAGGCCGCTCAAGCTATCCGCTCTCAGCAGCCGCCGCCCCTGGGACTGGGGGATTCCGGCAGGGCTGAGAGGACTGGGTGCTGCCATCTTGTGGCTATGGGCGCCGCCATATTTGTGATGGAGTGATGGTTAATTTGCATATTACCATTTTATTAGATAGAATTTGTGGGACATGTGGTTGCTGTCACAACTATTTGATTCTGTTGGTACAGTGTGAATGCATCCATAGGAAATATGTGAGTGAATGGGTAAATGGTATGCTAAAAAGGCTATTTTTTACTTAGGTAAGAAAAACTATTAAAATATGTATATACACATACATATATTTGTTCATATCTTTTTAATTAAAGTTTGATGGATCTAAAGCTAAGAAGTGCCAAAAAGGCTACCTGAGGAGGAAAGACAAGGTGGGAAAAGGAAACAGCTACAACTCTCAGAATGCTCTGGTTCTAATTTATCACTTTTACTCTGGAGTTATGCAAATATTTGCACATTTAAAAATAATATTAAAATCCAAACAAAAACAAAACAAAAACACAACCCCCAAAGTAAAAAAAAAAAAAAAAAAGAATAATAAAATTTCAAAATAAATGAATTTAACTATAGAAAATTGGTGTAATAACCACTTAGTGAAGCATACTTTCATATTTTCAAATACAATATTTTTACTGTAATTCCCTAAAGTGATAAGTTCTAAGAACAATAACAGCAACAACCAGAAGTAATTTCACATAAATTTAAAACCAAATTCAGAAATCTTATTATTAGTAATATTTGCAGTGTTTGATAAAAGAGAAAACCAGTAATAAAATATATCAATGTTGTTAGAAACCAATATTTTTAACAAAAAGATTAAAGTTCATTAACCAGTGAACTTATATGCATATATGCATAGCTCATGGACAGATAACAGTTTGGGGAAGGCCAGGGGAAGGGACTAGTCAATGGGGGCAACATACTTTCAACAATAAAGATACATTTTTATAAAACGATTAAAGTGCCCTGGCCAGTTTCTCAGTGGTTAGAGCAGTGGTTCTCAACCTTCTGGCCCTTTAAATACAGTTCCTCATGTTGTGACCCAACCATAATATTTTCGTTGCTACTTCATAACTGTAATGTTGCTACTGTTATGAATCATAATGTAAATATCTGATATGCAGGATGGTCTTAGGCGACCCCTGTGAAAGGGTCATTCGACCGCCAAAGGGGTCACAACCCACAGGTTGAGAACCACTGGGTTAGAGCATCAGCCGGTGGACTGAAGGGTCACAGGCTGAATTCCCCATCAAGGCCACATACCTCAGTTGCAGGTTCAATCTCTGGCCCTGGTCAGGACTCATGCAGGAGTTGAGGTGTCTGTCTCACATAGATGTTTCTCTCTCTCTCCCCTTCCTCCCTCCCTTCCACCCTCTCTCTCTCTCTCTGAAGATCATTGGAAAAAATATCCTTGAGTGAGGATTTTTTAAAAAATGATTAAAGTATGAAAATCAAAGTATAAACCATATATTATAACCTTTGAATTGGAAATGCAATATAAACTTATGATTTTTTTTTTATTTCTATAAATCAAATAACATGCCCTCTCACTGTCTATTGAGTTAGCCTTGAAGCAGTGACAAGAGCACCCAGATTGTGGTCTCTAGACAACAAAAAGAATCAAAGAATTCTGTGGACACGGACAACACAATATCTGAGGCATAAAATGTACCAGCTAAACCTTGGACAATCTGTAAGCCCAGAAGGTAAGAATGCTGCCGTGAACAATGGGGCCTTGACAAGAAGACGCAGGATCAAACCAGAAGGCCCTTTCACATGCCATGAATGGGGCCACTTAAGCACCAAAGAGAAGCTATCGACAGAAATGTGATTGAAGCACACAAATATATAACATTCCCCAAATTCATAATAATACAAATAAAAAACAAACAAACCCTTAAACCCCCTATCAGTAGCCACCATCTCATTATTCTGAGAACTAACTTTAAAAAAAAAAATCAGGCATTTATTCCACTTTTCATAATCACAATATTTTCAGGAAAACTAAATTATCAATAAAGCCTGGCTCTTCTTTAGAGAAGAATCCCAGCTAATAAATGCAGAGGGAAGGAGAGAATTAGAAAGATCTCAGTTCTGTAAGGACTAATGACAACAGATCCAAGCAACAACCATGCACAACTGCTGGAAGCTCGAGGTGAAAAATGTGTGGAGAACTGGATAATAGATGGGCCGGGCCACACACCTGTGTCCACTTGCTCTCCTTACCTAGAGGCCCGCCTCGTTTTATTGCGTTCCATGGCTGTTGTGTGTTTTTTTAATAAATGGTAAGCAAGACCCTCCACCAGCAAAAAGAATACAACTTGCTTTATGGCCGTGGCCTGGAACTTACCTGCTGCGAGGAAACACACAGGTCCTCAGACTTCGGGCATCGGATGGAGAAGACAGGCAAGTCGTGGACACAGACAGGAGAGACTTTATTGTAGACCCAGTAGCCATTACCACTCCAGGAGCCATCATGCAAAGCAGTTCTTGGAAGTAGTCCCCCCAGAACGGCCGCCCAAAGCGGCAGCACACAGCGGCCCCCACTGGCTGGTCAGTGGCAACTTATATACACGGACAAGCCTCGTGCCAATGAGTGACACACGCCTGTGCTACGTGAACATAACCGGGTTACATAGGCTGCGCTTGCGCAGTACCTGTACTGCTACCGCTGTTATTGCACTGGCGGAGGGCAAAGGGGCCTTTCACCGAATAATACTGCCCTGTCCTTGCCCGCACACCTGCGCCTGGCAAATTGGCCTTGATCGTCTGGCCTACTCCAGTTAGGGTTCCCACACCTGCCATATCGCTGAGGTATGCCTGCGCTGCTGTCTAACAAATACCACAAATTCCACCGCTTTAAACAGCACGAATTCATCTTCTCATGGGGCAATAAAGCAAGGCGCAAGAAAACGAGGCGGGCCTCTAGGTTAAGAGAGCAAGTGGACACAGGTGTGTGGCCCGGCCCACCTATTATCCAGTTCTCCACGCATTTTTCACCTCGTGCTTCCAGCAGCTGTGGATGGTTGTTGTTTGGATCTATTGTCACTAGTCCTTACAGAACCGAGATCTTTCTAATTCTCTCCTCCCCTCTGCATTTATTAGCTGGGATTCTTCTCTAAAGAGGAACCGGGCTTTATTGAAAATTTAGTTTTCCTGAAAATATTGTGTATATGAAAAGTGGAATAAATGCCTGATTTTTTTTTAAAAAGTTCGTTCTCAGAATACGGAGATGGTGGCTACTGATTAGAGCAGTGGTTCTCAACCTTGGCTGCACATTAGAATCACCTGGGAATCTTTTTAAAATCCTGATTTCTGGGCCTCATCCTCCGGAAATTCTGTTTCTTTGTTACTAATGTTGTGGCCTCAGCCCATAACAAAGAAACAGAATTTCCAGAGGATGAGGCCCAGAAATCAGGATTTTAAAAAGATTCCCAGGTGATTCTAATGTGCAGCCAAGGTTGAGATCCACTGGATTAGAGGATTTGAGGGTTGGTTTGTTGTTGCTGTTGTTTTTGTATTATTACAAATAATAATACTCTAAAATCCATAATTCAGAGCTTGAAACAGATATTGCCTTTTTCTACTTTTAGTTCCTCCCCCCCACCACCTCCCCCCCCCCCCCCCCGTCCCTTGTCAGATAATGGGAGAGGCATGCATGTGTGGGATATAGAGATTATATGAGAAATCTCTACCTTCATATCAGTTTTGCTGTAAACCTAAAACTGCTCTAAAAATATCAAAATAAAATAAATAATTATAAATAAACAAATAAAAACAGTGGAAGGAGATAGATGGTTATAGATTTAAAATATTTACAAGATAAATTAAGCAAATGCAATGGGTAGACCTTCTTTAAATCTTGATTTGATCAAAGCCACTGTAAAAATAATACATTTTTTAAAAACAGGAAAACTGTCCTGATCAGTGTGGCTCAGTTCATTGAGCTTTACCTGTTCAATTCTGGGACAGGCTGCAGGCTGGATCCGCATAGGGAGAGTGCAGAAAGCATCCAATTGATAGTTCTCTCTCATCAATGTTTCTCTCTCTCTCTCTCTCTCTCTCTCTCTTTCCCTCTCCCTTCTTCTCTCTGTCTAAAATCAATAAAACATATTCTATTAAAAATAAAAAAAAACAGGAAAGCTTTCAAGTTTTTTCCAAAAAGATTGATTTTAGATGGTAATAAATATTTATTGTTAACTTTATGTTATTATTGTGGGGGTTTTACGTGTGATGTTGTGGGGGTTTTATTAAAGTTCTTGTTTATTGGAGACATACTAATATATTGATGAGTAAAATGATATGATGCCTAGAATTTGTTTGAATAGCCCAAAAAAGAGAAGGAGAAGGAGAAGGAGAAGGAGAAGGAGAAGGAGAAGGAGAAGGAGAAGGAGAAGGAGAAAAGGGAAGACATAAGCAAAACAAGATTAGAAGATCTTAAATGTGTTAGATCTGAGTGGTAGTAGACAGTTCCCTTTACTATTCACTTTATGTTTGTGTATGTTTAAAAAAAATTGTTACACAAAATATCGGCTATGTTTTATCACATTCCAAAGTCACATATATAACTAGAGCTCCACAGCTGAAAAATCACATCAAATCCCTCGGCTCTACTTACATAAAATATGTCAAATAAAACCATTTCTCACCACAACCATGAACGTCCTAAATGACTGTAATAGTCGCCTGCTGATCTCCCGTTTCTAACTTTACTTCTCACAGTCTGCTTTCCATATGACAGTGGGAATTATCTTTCTAAAACATAAATCACACTGTGTCATTACCTTGCTCAGGCTCCCCAATGGCTTACCATTACACATGGATAAAATAGAAAGTTTTACCAAGGTCTATAAATCCCCATGTAATATAGCCTTCAGCTTGCTCTCCAACTTATTGCTTATCTATTATTCCTGCTTTCCTAGGTTAATCCTCTCTAATCACTCTGGCTTCCTTGTTGCTTTCTCAAATAAGTATACTCCTGCCTCAGCACCTTTGCACATGATATTCTCTCTTCCAGGAGCATTCTTCCCCAAAATTCATGCCTTGTTCTCTCACTTCTTCAAGACTTATTTCAAATATTAACCCTCCCCAGAATTCTTCTTTGACCCTTCTCTCTGAAAGAATACTCAATACCCCTCAAAATCCCTTTACTTGATTTTTTAATCACAGTGATAACCATTCATGTGATACCTAGGTGATGTGTCATTTCACATGATAAGTATAAGCTTCATGAAGGCAAGGACGATATTGGATACAAAACTCTATCCCTGGCACCTAGGATGGAGCATGATGCTCAAATATTTATTCTTCAAATTAATGTCAACTGAATGAGAATTAGAATATGGGATTTTCTTATTCCCAGAGCCACAATACTAAGTTATGTTCTCTTCTTCAATGATATCATCTTTCCATCAACCAATTTTAAAAGAACCCAGCAAATTCTAGATGTCTAAAACCCAATGGCTACAATGTTAAGACACATATAACTTCCCAAGTGAATTTACACTCCATTAAGAGATACAGAGCCAGAGAAAATGATCCATCTACTGGGAAATTCTCTAAGGATGGCTTTCTCATAAATGGGTTAGAATTCTTCACTTAGAGCAGGAAGTTATCGAAATTCTATATTTCCTTCTTGATCGGGAGGCCAAAGAACCCCAGGTTCACTTTGATTAGCCGGAATATTCTGGGAGGATGCGATGATGTTCAGGTTTAATCATTTGAAGGAGGAAGCCCTTCTTTCTCACCGTGGTTCATAACCTTAGGCCGAGTTCCAGCTCACCTTAGAATGCACAAGCTGCGCATGGCTCAGCTGCCGCCCACGTGTCCCTGAGCTTTGTATTCCTGCTTTGTATCTTCCCTTTGTACAAACCCTCTGTTTATTTTTACCCACAGGCTTGTTACCCAGCTTTTTACCTTTCAGCAGAGACGTTTTAAGGTAAACCTGAAATTAAGCTGTACATTGGCAGAGAATTTGGCAGACATGAGATATAAATAACTGTATCCCAGATTTTTTTTAATGCTCTCATTTTTACTTCTCTTCAGGATAAAGAATGCGAGGACATATATTCTAGTAGTAATACATACATTTTCATTAATTTCCTGTGCTGCGTGACTTGTCACTGAATGGCAAGGAAGCACCTAAAATAAGTCATATGTCAAAGCAAAGGTTGCTAGAGAATCACGGATTTTCAGAGATGCTCCCATATAGGAGTGTTGCCACAGGCCTGCGAAGTTTACAAAGGACTTTCTTTCTGATTATTTCTTTTGTCGCTCACAGCAACTTTGCAAGGAAAATTATCGCTCTTGTTTTATAGATGGAGAGACTGAAGCTTAGAGAGAAATCACTTAATGTGGGAGGAGGTCATCCAGAGGACGTGACCTCTGGTTGACCCTCAAGCTGGACCTGGGCAATGGGAGACTCCTCCCCACCTCCCTGTCCTTGGAATGTGCATTCCACCCACCATTCCCACACAAGGGGCCACTTCAAGGACACAGCCTTGAATGAGCTTTGTGTTGTTGAGACGATGTGACTGAACCCAGTTGAGGCCTCTATGTAAACAAGATTATGGAGGCTGAGTGCAGACATCTACTCGTCTAGCAGCCGCCCTAGGAAAGCCGCATATGTAAGTCCCCTGGCTTATAAAACCTGCCACCTTCCAATCTGGAGTGACCTGCCTCTTTCTTTGCCCTCCTTGTACTAAGGCCAGTTTCAACCAGGGAACCAACACTTACGCTTAGACAGGTAAAAGTGGCATATTATTAAGGAAAGTCATATTTTTCGGGGCTCTTCCTTTTATGTCATATTCTACTTATTTGCAATAGAATTTAGCCTCCTCTCCACTCCCCTCCACTCTAACCTTCATCCTGAGGGTTAGAGGAACATGATCTTGACAAGCTAATGAGAGTTCTTCATCCTCCTGTCCACAATGACTAACATAGGGTCTCAAACTTGGGTCTTATGGAAATATGTTCTCTTTCTCTATGATCACAAGCTTTAGGGAAAACTAGGCCAAAGTTATTTCTAGTAAATATCCTGGGTCAAATTGGGATAATATGCTCAATATGAGAAGAAGGCTGGCCAACAGAAACAAAGTTATATAAAGAGAGATTGAAGTCAATAAATTTCACCTATTGCCCTACCATGTGACTCAGTTGGTTGGAGCATCATTCCATACACTCAAAGGTCCCAGGTTCAATTCCCAGTCAGAGCACATACCTAGGTGTAGGTTCAATCCCAGTTCAGGCACATAAGGAGGTAACAGATCAATGTTTCTCTCTCACATGGATGTTTCTCTCTCTCTCTACACATATCCTTGGGTGAGGAAAATACATACATACATACATAAATATAAATTTCACCTATTTACTAAAGCAAACTTGAGCTGGACTTCTGACCAAGACATCTGGTTAGAGTAGACTTAGATTAGATCAAAAGCAGGTCCTCCAATAGCCAACTCTCTCTTTTCACTACACCCAACCAGTCCTAGCCCACTAGAATCATAAGATCCATGTCACAAGCCTTTTGTCACCCAAAGGTTTTACCTCTCATACTTTGGTATCACAAAGAACTGGGTTAAAGGCCTCCTCCATCACTTACCAGCTCTGTGATCTTGGGCAATCTACTCATCCAAAACTCAAAAGTGTCCTCACTCTAATGCAGTGGTTCTCAACCTTCCTAATGCCGCAACCCTTTAATACAGTCCCTCATGTTGTGGTGACCCCCAACCATAAAATTATTTTTGTTGCTACTTCATAACTGTAGTTTTTCTACTGTTATGAATCATAATGTAAATATCTGATATGCAGGATGTATTTTTCATTGTTACAAATTGAACATAATTAAAGATAGTGATTAATCACAAAAACAATATGTAATTATATATGTGTTTTCCGATGGTCTTAGGCGACCCCTGTGAAAGGGTCGTTCAACCCCTAAAGGGGTCATGACCCACAGGTTGAGAACTGCTGCTCTAATGGAAGTAACAGGACCTACCTCATAGTCATCACAGTCAGCAAACACCTGACTGACCAAATAACCACCTATTTGTAGCTTCCATTATTACTATTTACTACTGATTAAGAAAACTTTGAATGAGATAAGGCATAGAAACATGGTCCTTTCAGAGATTCACATACCAATATATAATAACTCAGTAGAGTGCACAGCTGACCTTTAGCAGTATACACTCCATGAATTCCCAGGAAATGGGATGGGGGATGAGAGGAGAAGGCCAGAAATTCTACTTTAAACTAAAAAGCTTGTCCTGATACTAACAACTTCTTGTGCTGAAGAGAAGTGATTTCATGAGAAATAAGAGGGGGAAATTAATATTTATTAAGTGTCTGCCAAGTATCAAGCTCATCCTAGACAACACATCATTTAGTCTTCACAGACACCCCATGTAGGCATTATTATGCCAATTTTATGGATCAGAAAACTAACATTCTAAATGTGATACATGAGAACACATGAGTAGTAAGTAGAGCTAGAATCTAATAGCAGTACTATCTGTGCTCAGATCTAGGCTCTCTTTCCACATTGCGCCGTCTCTCCAATGGAGCAGTATACCAACCCCCTGCATTTGGAAAACACCTAAGTGTCCCCACAGATGTGGAGAGATAGATAAGCATGCCTCTCATCATAAACTCCTACATGAAGTCTAGTGTCTCACCTCCCAGTGGAAGGGATCCAACACCTCAAATGGCTGAACCAAGAGAAATCTTATGCCAATTATATCCCTAATTCAGACACCCCATCATCTCCCCATCAATTCTTTCTGCATTCTGAACTCCCACTATTGTCTACCTAAACTGGGGTAGTTACCATCACAAGGTCTGAATTTTGTTTCCAAACTTCCACTTACTAGTTGTGTGATTAATAATTTTCCCCATCTCTCAATCTATGAAATATAAATCATACTTACACGAACACATTAATTAAGGTAGTATTTATTCAAAAAGCCCGAGAAACAACCATACAACAAAATGAAAATTGATTACATACATGTTTCCTTGTTTTGCTCCATTAAATTAATTGTCACCTCTCCCTTCATCATCCCGATATAAATGCCTAGGGAAGAAAACTGCATCTCCCTTATCAATTCCGATGCCTGGCGCCATGCTGTGTGCACAGCTGGAGTCTACTGATTTATGAACCTCCACTAAACCCTACCACTTCTTTCCAGCTTCTTGGCATCTTAAGATGGGGGTAGAAGTTATAAATGAAGCTTAGAAACAACCTACAAATAATTTCACAGCATCCAGGAGAAGGCTCTTCACCCATCCCCACACTTTCTGCCACCCTTCCATTGTGAAGACATGACCATCCCATAAAGCTGTGTTAGGGAAACGCTGTTGATGGGATAAAGTGAACAGCATTTTTAGCACATGTCCTGTTCTAGCCACAAAATGTCTCTGAATGCTTATGTAATTCGCAGCTCTCTTTGAAGGACTGGGTCGTCAAGTGGCATGTACTCTTATTACTCTTATGATGGTTCCACTCCAAACATTCTGCTTCTTCACCATGCAAGATTGTCGAGGCCTTAGCTATACTCAAACACTGTAAAATAAAAACTTCTGCTTTCACTGCTTATTCAGTTCGCCAGGGCATTGTTTTTTGGGATAAGTCCCTGAAATTAAAAATAAAAGCAAAACTAAAAATCATGTTGGGTGGTCCAATACATTTTGGAAATGCTGCATATTTAAGAACCCTCTTGGAGAGTCATGATGCTACTTTGCATAGTTAAAATTCCTAATAGACCTGACCTAAAGGAATCTTTTAACTTAATTTAACATAACTCTTCCCTTTGTGGACCCTATTTTGATAATATTAGAAAACAGTATAGAATTACTGTTAATTGTATTAGGCATAAAGATGTCTGTAGTGGGTGCTATGACAAGCAGCCCCAACCCGCCTTCAGAAATTAGAACTTATTCCCTGTGCTTCTAGGAGTACTGCCAACTAACAGCCACATGCTTGCTATTCACCCTTTCCAGAAGTTATCCTCAAATTGCCATTAACTGAAGAGAGACACCTACTTCAAGGTTATACCCACTTCCTGAGGAGAGTCTGATCAATGTGGGAGTAGGACAGGAATATAAATGCCCAATCTTCTCCCCCCAGACTCTAAGAAGTGCTCAACTTTGTACATTTCCGTGAGGGCCAGCTGAGTCCTTTAAAGTAACTGCCTTTTCTTCCTTTTGTTCCCTCCTACAGATGCTGATCCAACAACTTTGTAATAAGCATTCTGCTCATCTGAGAGTTTGCTTTCCAGGGAACCCAACCTGTAACAATGTCATGGGGGAAATTTTCTATCTATTGGAGACATACAGTGAAGAATTTAAGGATGAGATAATTGTTTGGGTCACCAAAGGAGGTACACATGAGGCCAAAAGTGGTAAGGGATTATAAATTTATCAGGTCATCTACACACCAGGTGGGCTGAACCCCAAAATGGCACCAATATCCAGAGATGGGGAGTCAGAGGTTTTAAGGACTCTAGTCTGGCTTTTTCTGAGCAAAGAATTCTCTGGGTGGTTCCGAATCCTGGGAAGGTCCAGAGGGAAAGGATACTGGTCTTAGTAAGAGGAATGTGGTCTAAGCGAAAGGGAATGTCCATTGCGAAGTGGCCTAAAGGTCAGTTCCCAGGGGAGGGGATATCGATTCAATTATTTGATCCGACCTAACAATATAGGATGTCTCACAATTGCAAAGAAAAAATAAGAAGGGAAAGAGATGCAGAAAGATTGGCAAAATGTTAATAATTGTAAAGATTAAGCAATGAGCACATGGAGGTTCATTGTAACGTTATTCTTTTGTGTATGCTTAAATTTTTCATTATAACACTAGAGGCCTGGTGCACAAAATTCATGCACTCAGGGGGGTCCCTCAGCCTGCCCTGTGCCTTCTTGCAGTCCAGGAGCCCTCAGTCAGACATCCTTAGTGCTGCCGTGGAGGCAGGGGAGGCTCCTGCCACCACCGCTGCACTTGCCAGCCATGAGCCCAGCTTCTGGCTGAGCAGTGTGCCCCCTGTGGGAGCACACTGACCACTAGGGGGCAGGTCCTGTGTTGAGTGTCTGCCCCCTGGTGGTCAGTGCACATCATAGAGACTGGTTGTTCTGTTGTCAGACTGAAACCAGCTCTTTGACATCCCCCAAGGGGTCTCTGACATCCCCCAAGGACACAGGCCAGGCCAAGGGACCCCACCAGTGTACGATCAGGGCCGGGGAGGGACACGGGAGGTTGGCCAGCCAGGGAGGGACCAGGGGAGAGCTCCAGGGCATGTCTAGCCGTCTTACTGTCTCGATTGGCTAAACCCCAGCAGTAAGCTAACCTACCAGTTGGAGCATCTGCCCCCTGGTGGTCAGTGCATGTCATAGCGAGCGGTTGAACAGCCTTAGCATATCATTAGCATATTATGCTTTGACTGGTCAAACAGATGACTGGATGACTGGACACTTAGCATATTAGGCTTTTATCATATAGGACTATAGGCCCGATGCATGAATTCATGCACAGGTGGGGTCCCTTGGCATGGCCGGCGATCAGGGCCTTCTTGCCCAATCTCAGGGGAGGGACTGTGGGAGGTTTGCCAGCTTGGGGGAGGGACTGTGGGAGGTTGGCCAGATGTGGGAGGTTGGCTGTGGGAGCACACTGACCACAGGAGGCAGGTCCTGTGTTGAGCATCTGCCCCCTGATGGTTAGTGTGCATCATAGCTACTAACCGGTCAAGTGGTTGACCGTTCGTAACAGTTGCTTAGGCTTTTATATATATAGATGTTTTCAAAATATTATTTTCCAAGTGTCCAGAGAATTTTCTTTTCAAGGAATACCTTATCATCTTGGGATAAATATGATGCTCTTTGGGGCTTAACTAAGGCTGAAATAAGCCAGGAGAGTTCTCCAATCCTTCTTATGGCACAAAATAATTCCAATCACTGTGGTCTAAGATTTCAGATGGGCCTCACTCATGCTGGCAAAAATGCCATGGAGGTGCCCTAGCCGGTTTGGCTCAGTGGATAGAGTGTCGGCCTGCGGACTAAAGTGTCCCAAGTTCAATTCAAACCAAGGGCACTGCCCGGGTTGCGGGCTCGATCTCCAGCCCCTGACCCCCAGTAGGGGGTGTGCAGGAGGCAATCAATCAATGATTCTCTCTCATCATTGATGTCTCTCTCTCTCTCTCTCTCTCTCTTCCTCTTTGAAATTAATAAAAATATTGAAAAAAAAATGTCATGGAGGCTAATGACCACTCATCTCTCTTTAACTCCACAGAAAACCAGCCAAGGTAGCTGCAATGACTTGGAAATCACTGTTGCCTGATGGTAGACCCACCCTTTGAGGTAACCTCAATATGCAGAGCTTGCTGGACTATGAAAATCCCCCAAGATGTAAGTGAGGAAGCAGAGTGGTGTGTGTGGAAAGCCTCAGGAAAAGAGACCAAGGTAGCAGAGCCAATTAACTATCTGAGCTGCCTTGGACAGTTGGAAACCCAGAGCTGTAATTACTTCTCATCTGGAAGATTAGCCTTCATTGAAATCCTGCGAAATGACCTCGAGGCAGCCTTAGGAATCTGTGCAAATAAGAGGAACACAATTCTTTTCCTCTCAGACCTGAATAGCCCCTGATGGATCTGTGAGCAACTCATAAATGGAGGAATAAAACTATTAATCACTGAAGGCAACAGGTCTACCTTTGGGGACTTTCTTCAGTTAATTAAGATTTCCTTTCTTGGAGTAGCCTGAAGTGAGCAGCTCCCATTCATCCAGCCTTCTGCTCGGCCTTAGGCTCCATCCCTCCCCTCCCCCCTTTCCTGTCTGCGGACTGGATTCCTGACTTGGGAGTCCTGCTCTGAAGTGAATGTGCATCTAGCGGAGCCAATGGTAAGGTTTCTTTGGAAAACTATTTTCCCACTTTCGGCTGGT
Organism: Myotis yumanensis; assembly: GCF_028538775.1. Classification (NCBI taxonomy): domain Eukaryota; kingdom Metazoa; phylum Chordata; class Mammalia; order Chiroptera; family Vespertilionidae; genus Myotis; species Myotis yumanensis. The sequence continues at coordinate 228,066,830 of NW_027223752.1, read as the reverse complement.
CATGCCTCCTTTGAAGGCTCTGAGGGCCCATTTCTCCCCCAGGGTTTCTGCTGGACCCGAGCAGACACTCTCTACCTTGGCAACCATCTGGCGCAGCAGCGTTAGATAAAAATGTACCTCTATCCTTCATGGTGAGGAGGTAGCAGGTTTCTCCAGAACCTTCTTTGTTCTTCATTTTCACAGACAAGTCTCCCAATCAAGAGGACCTTTGAGCCAAGGGCTTGTCAGAGAATGAACCTCCAAACCTGTAGAAAATTTTTATAATTTATTTGAGCCAAAGGGAGGATACACCTGGAAGCAAGATCGCAACAGCCTGAGATAAATGCTTCAGAGAATGACAGTTCAGTTTCTTTTATGGTTTTGAGATTAAGGAGAGAACATAAGGAAGACTGTTCAGTGTTATAAGGAGGTGTTATAAGGACAGGTATGAAAGGGGGTGTTTCAAAGGTGTCTTAACCTAGCTGCACAAGAACAATGACAGGGCTTGCTTAAGGCAAGAATAGCCTTTTACTGAAGAAATTACATGCCCAGGGCATGACTACCCCCTCCACCATTCTTCAGTTAGGAAATGATGATCAAATCACGCTGTGAGGGTACTTTTTTATTGTCCACAAGCTATATAGGCTCTTCCTTCTCTAAATTGCTTTCCTGATGTATCAAAGCTTGTGTGATCCAGCTCCTTCCTACCTCCTGAGCCTACACTCTCCTCACCATCTAGACCCCACACATACTTACTTCATTTCAGGTCCTACACACGCCACACCCACTGCCTTCCCTCTTTGTGCTTTGCAATTGTGTTCGGTTCATAAAAACAAAATTCAACTGAGTCTATAAATGTGAAGCTCTGATTGGCTTCATAAGTGAATCCTGAATCAAGCAAATCCCATGGAGCAACCAGAAGGGAGGTCTGAGAGGGTGCATGACATGGAAGGTTTTTATCAGAAGAAGAGGGTGAAAGGGAGTTGCTAACAAAAGAAAGGGTTATTTTTAATTACTTTTATTTTTTACTTTTTATACTGATTTATTTATTTATTTTTTTTAGAGAGAGAAATATCGATTTGTAGTTCCACTTATTTATGCATTCATTGGTTGATTCTTGTATGTGCCCTGACTGGGGATCGAACCCGCAACCTTGGCATATAAGGATGACACTTGAACCAACTGAATCACCTGGCCAGGACAAGAAAGAGTTAGTTTCAGGATATCTTCCTTTCGGGGGAAGGAAAGGGCATGGATTTTTATCATGTGGATCCCCTCTTTCTATTGGGAGTTGGGGGCGGAGGGAGAGGGACTACAGACAGATTCCCTCCTTGATGCTAACCAGAAAATTCCAGACTGACTGGGAGAGGTTGCACAGCAATTAGGTCAGGTATGAAATCTAGGTTTGGAATCACAGGCTTGAGCACAAGTGACACCCTGTGGGGCCTGTGGCTTTCTCTTGAACAGTTCCCTTTCTGCAAAATGCTCACTTCCTGGCCACTGTTGTGTGGCTGGCTCCTTGTCATTCACATCTCAGCCTGAAGGTCCCCTCCTCCGCCCTCCCTGACCACTCAGACTGCAGTGGCCACTTCGTCCCTTTCTATTACATCACCCTATTTGAGTTGTCTGCACAGCATGGAGATTTTCACTCATTTCCTTTCTCTAACACCCCCATCAGTATGACAACTGCACAAGACAACAGACCTTGTTCTGCTTGCTCACTGCTTGCCCACAGTGCCTGCACCTCTACCTGGCACATGGAGGGTGTTTAATAAATAGTTGTTGAATTATTCATTAAGTAATTCTGTCTTTCATTCTCCTGACAACAGGGAGGTGCACATTATTATTCCCTCTTCACAAAGTAGTTGAGGGAGGGGTAGGAATGAAATAACCTGAACAAGGTCACTCGGATCTAGGAAGGAACAGGCTCAGATCCCAATCTACTCCCGAGAGTGGTCAGGTCCCTGAGATCCCCGTGAGAGGAGGGAACGGGTCTGTGTGTGTCTGCTGCATCTGTGGATGTAATTTTGCTCTCCACCGGAATGTGTAACCAAGATTTTAGAGATCATTTCATTCTGTGCTCCTCATTGTGCTGGGGAACAAGCCAACCCACAAAGGGACTGGCCTAAGGTCAACACACAGTAACCAACAGTGAGCCCCAAACTGAGCTTCCCTGATGATAGGGGCAGAAATAGGATATTGGGGACCAGCTAGAATTGTAAGAAATATGGATCATGCTCCATTAACCGTGATTGTTTTGTTCTGATTAAAGAAGGCACATTCTAACCTGGCTGGGAGTTGTACTCGGGACCTGGGAGCTCACCTAGAAATGGGGCCCATCCTCAACGTCCAGGAGCTGCCTATTATCACGGAAAGATTAACAACCTTGTTGCAGAAACCAGAGGCACCAGCTCTTTGAAGACTGCCAGCCTTTGCATACCCACAGGCCTTTGCAAATCTTCAGCCCTCGTTACCTATAAACTGCCCATTTGGCATACCTCTTTGCCTACTCCCCCATGTAATCTTTGTCCTTGTACCCAATATGAGCAGCTGGCTTATGGTGGGGTGCAGAGCAGATTTTTGTGGGTGACCTGCTGCTCTCCCATACTGCCGGCAGTACTGGAATAAACGCTCATGTATGATTCAGTGCTGTCTGCTTAATTGACCCTTTGATTGTCCAGTTACACTGACTCCCCATTCCATGCCGCAGCCACCTTTCTGGCTGTGAGGGCTGTGCCCTGCCCAGGGGTGCAAGAGAGTTGGTCAAAGGCTGGGCCCCAGCCCTTCTCAGCTCTCTGTACCGCAAGCCCACATGTGCCTGCATGTGCCCGCCCTGAGGGGACCTGTTTTCCATTGCGCACATTATTAAACGGACTGCCAACTCTTATGGGGAAGATTAGCTTGAAGGTGCTGAAACATTATTCCTCTCAGAGGGATGAGTGGTTTGCCCTCAAGCAGTTGTTGACTCGGGCTTCTCTTCCTAATTAAACAGATGAATCTAAATGTGAAATATTGTAACTAAGTACCAGTCTGGGAGCTCACAGAGATGAAATTCTCATACATAAGGTGCTTGGGTTTATGCTTTTTCTGTGCCCAGTCTCTCTCTCTCTCTCTCTCTCTCTCTCTCTCTCTCTTCCTTAGAACACCCCCACCCAAGAATAAAACCCCACTTAAGAATTCTCAATATCTGATGAATAGGGAGGGTAGATGGGTGGAAGGAGATCAACCCAAGAATTTGTATGTATATATGCATAACCCATGGACACAGATAATAGGGTGTCGAAGGCCTGGGGGGGAGAGGGGTGGGTTGGAAGAGGTCAATGGGGGGAAAGGGGACCTATGTACAGACAGTCCTTGAGTTACTCAGACTCCACGTACGTCGTTTCATGGTTACGTTGCCATCTCCCATTTAGTTATAAAAAAAAAGAAGCTCCATCTTTTCGACGTATGGACATATGTACTTTATGTTTCTTATTATTTATTTTCCACAAGTAAAGGTAAGGAATTATTATCTTTCTTTTAAATTTGTTTTACTGTTTCACTTCATTACTGCTGTGTATGTGTTCCATGTGAGTGACGTAGGTGCTTATGTAGGTGGGTTCCGACTTATGGCAAAAGTCGCATTACAACGTAACCTGAGGACCTACTGTAATACTTTCAACAATGAAGATTTAAATATTTGTTAAAAAGAACACAAAGGCATAGGTCAGAAATCTTCCAACTCTAAAGATGCTAAAAAAAAAAAGAGAAGAAAAAGACAGAAAGGCCTAGAAGGAAATGTACCAATCTGCTCACAATGTTTATCTCTGTGTGTTTTGGGGGAGGATTAGGAGTGTACTGTTTGTCCCTCCTCACATTTCTATAGAGGTTTCCTGTAGGAAGCCTGTGTTACGGCCTCAGTGGAGGAGAAAACGCCGCATCTTTGGAAAGAACGTGGAACAAGTAGGCAGAGCTGCAGGGAGCAGCTCGGGGCCAGGTTTTAGAGCCACATGCAGAGCTGGCTTCAGCGAGCTGAGCCAGAAAAGGTCCGGCAATTGAACGCTCTGGCCATTCAAAGCAGGAATGAGACCGTGGGCTCTTCCCTGGTGACAGCAGGAAGACAGCAGGACCTGGAGCTGGGAGGGGAACAAACAACCCAGGCCCAAAAGAGGAAAGGATTTTTATAAGCACCTTTGATTTGCATCGCCAGCACCGATCTCTGTTTCAAAGAAGAGTCGCTGGGTGCAGCTTCAATGCCTCCGGCAGGTGGCCAGCAGCCACCAGGTTCTGTTGGTTTCCTTTGTGCCGACTTTGCCTATTTCCTATCCAATGGTTAGCAGGGGGAGGAGCCCCAGGAAGGGGCAGGAGGTAAAGCCCAAAGAAAATGGCTTGTGGATGTTAAAGAATAAAGCCTAGAAAAACCCAGGCGAGAGAGGACAGAAAATGTTCCCTTTCATTCTTCAGACGTGGGAAAAGCAATGGGTGGAAGAAAGGCAGAGTAACCCCCCTGCTTGTCTATTTGTAACTATTTTCTTCACCATATCCTTCTCCGACCACCCTCCAAGAAAGGCTGAAAACAAAACCCGTCTCACTGAGCTGTGCCTGAGACCCACGCCAGGGGGCTGGGGGCGAAGGAAGGAGAATGTCAGCCAGCTTGCATTTCAGCTTGGATTTCAAATCTAGCAACAGAGAGAGCATGTAGGTTTGTTCGTGAGGCCTGCTGAGCATTGGGGCAGAGGCAAGCCCAAGGCCAGAATTCTCAATAAAAACACAAGCCCACAGCTAGAAGTGAAGAGAGAAAGTGGGAAGGTTCGGGAATTTCCTTGGGATAGAATGTAGTTTAGCAGGGCTGTCTCTACTTGGGTGGTGGTGCTTTGAGGTATGGTCGGCTTTGCTGGGCTTAAGTAGAAACCTCAGTCCAGGGACTGATTCAAGTTGGCTGCTTTGGCCACACTGTCAATAGAGCTTTACAGACCTCAGCAAGGGGATCCTACAAGAGGGCAAGACAGCCAGACCCAATGAAAAGGGAAGGGTCTCTGAGACTCATTCATCCATTTCCTTTGACAAAATTGTATGTGTGGCCTTGGGACATGGGGTCAGGCCCTGGGACTAGATGGGGATCAAAAGCACATGTGTGCTCACCCCTCACTGACCACGGAACTTATTCACTAATCAGGAACTTAGTCACTATATGCAAAGCATATACAAATGAGTCAAAAATAAAGCTACCGTAAGTGATAGGCGGCACTGCAGCTTTAGAAAGCTAATATGTTGTAGCCATATCCTCCCTGCCTGAGTTCTGGACTAGAAAGATTCAGGAAGACAGAGGCTGTTAAAAACCTGGCCTATGATATGGGGTTAGGTTTGTAGCAACAAGGAGCTGCCGTGCTGCAGCTTTTCTCAGGTTGGAGCTGCAGAAATGACACACTGACCCAGCCTCATTGCACGGAACAGATGTGGAGAAGAAGCAGGGCCCCCAAAGGCTGGCACCAATGATCATCAGGCACCAACCAGATGAAAGGAGTTTTAGGGATAAAATAGGCAGGTTTAGGGAGATTTAGGAATAAAGTGGGTCCATGGGGGAGGAAGACATAGGTGAGGGCTTAGAGCTGCCAAAAGGCATACATTCACAGAGGAGAAAAAAGGGTGTCACGGGATAAGGGGAGAGGAAGACATCCATTCACAGAATATAAGGAAAAGCCAAGGGTATGAGAAAAAAAAAGGGGGGGGGGCAAACTTTCACAGAGGATAGAGAAATGCTGTCAAATGGGAAAAGAGGAGAACAGATTTTCACAGGAGACAGAATTCTACCACTGAAGGGGGAGAGGAAAGGGTGGGGCACCACATGGGGTTTGGGCTTTGAAGCTGATATTCTGCAAAAGAGTGACCAATGAGAAGGGAGTATCAAGAGACAAAGAACTACAGCCTTTATAAACCTTAGCAAAAAGGAGCTTGGTGGGTTACCCCCTTGGAACTTTATTTGCTTCCAATCAATTTCCACCCTTTTCATCTACCACCTTTTGTCCGTAGCTTCATTCTTCTAATACATCTGGACAAGGACCCAGGAAAGAAATCACCCTTGCATCCTGCTCAGAAAACAACCCGACTCACAGACAACTCATCCCATTCCCTGAGGGGATCCCTGCAAAGTTGGAGACCAGAAATGTTCAGGAGAAATTCCTCCTCTTTGATTGCAGGAGTGGGAATAGCATCCTCCCTCCCCCTATATTCTGTGTTTTTGTTCTCTTAACCCACTGGGCTGGGCTAGTAAGTCTATGCAGTGGTTCTCAACCTTCCTAATGCTGCAACCCTTTAATACAGTTCCTCATGTTGTGGTGACCCCCAAATTCATTGTTACAAATTGAACATAATTAAAGCATAGTGATTAATCACAAAAACAATATGTAATGATATATGTGTTTTCCGATGGTCTTAGGCGACCCCTGTGAAAGGGTCATTCGACCCCCAAAGGGGTCGCCACCCATAGGTTGAGAACCGCTGGTCTATAGTCATCCAGGGCCTTGGGGCTGTTTGCTTCAGGAAGGCTTAGCAATACATGCCATCCAGCTCCGACCTTCATAAGCTCAGAACCCAGTACCAACCTTTGCTTTTTTGGGGTATCATCCTGGCACCTTAGGGCATGTTAGACTTTGCCACCAGAGGGTCCTCAAATAGATCTGAAGAATGTACTATGAAAGCTAACTCAGAGATCACTCTGTATCCATTTTCTATTCTCTTAGCCATCTCAAATTGTACCATCTATTAACAAAATCTAAAGCCTCTTGTGGGTGAAGCCACTAATTGGGAGTTAGAAGTACAATACCTTGACCACAGTTTATGTAGTTAATAGCCGGATCCAAACTCAGGCCAAGTGTTACAGAGCGACCCCTAAAACCATGTGGATAAGCCTTGCGGATTATTACAAATCCAGGAATAATGGTTTCCTCCTTTTTCCCTCAAGGCAGTTCTCAATGGCAGCCTCTCCTAGGCCACACTTGGGTGATTTAACTAGGAGCTGTCATACTAGAACTCTCTGCAGCGTACATGGTGCTTAGTTGTATTCTGAGCTCCTGACTTACAGACCTCTCAGAAAAACCTTCTTCATTCAGTCACATAAAGAAAAAAAAATCATATGAAATAAAAGATATACATACCCATGCCAAGTGTATATTGTGTGGAATAAAATGAAAAATATTCACATAAAGAACAAATCTGATTAAAAAGTGTTACTGATGGTAGGGGGACTTCGTTACTGTACAAACTTTAATCCATGTTCTCTGGGATTCTAAGGGAGGAAGAAACACATACAAACATGCATAAACCCCACACAAGCACACACAACCATGACCAGTTCAGAATCCAAATTCTTTCTTTAAGCCTGAGGAGTGTCCAGAGAACTACACAAACCTGCCAACCTCCAGGCAAGCTCAGGCTCTGTTCTCTGCAGAGACTGTTCAGCAAGGCTGTGCTGACCTTAGGAAGAAATGATGAGAAGGAGGATCATGGAGGGCAATACCAGCAAACCACGTCACTTCACACATGCTTTCATTCCTGTCTCAAGAAATTCATACTCATTCAGAAATTCTGGTCCATTCAATGCATTCATATAATTATATATGATTTTACACAGTTGTGATTTTGTTTGTAATTTTGTTTTTTAATGAAATTTAATTGTGTGAAAAAGGAAAACTGGTGGAATAAAATATTGTCAGGAAAATTATTGATAGGTCTGGGTTTTGCTAACTTTAATTATTCTAATTAATCTGAGCTCCTCTAGACTTGTCTTCTGGTTCTGCCATTAATCAGTAATTTGACCTTATGCAAATCATTCTTTCTCTTTCTCTAATGATGGAGTTTAACCAGAAAGCCTTCTAAGTTTCCTTTCAGCTTCAATAATTTTTGTGTTCCTGAAGTAGAAATTTAAGTTTAGTTATAACCAAATTACATGTAAATTTCCTTGCACCACCATACTAACTATAATAACAATATGCTAATTAACCCTAAACAGCTGGAAAAAAATGTTTCAATTTAGTATCAAGGAGGGAGGTAAATGGAGAATTAATTTCTTATTCGATTAAGTATGAATTTCAATTGTCTATGTATCTATTATTGTCAAAAAGTCCAAGGAAGTATAGCCAACTTAAATTAAAGGCCACTTTTAGAATTTTGGAAGGTGTGGGGAAGCATGATACTTGGTTGGAAAGCTTGTAAGGAGGATATTCCAAGAAAAGGGAAGTGTGTCCTATTTATCGGAATTGCAACTTAGGGGAGTGTTGAAGGCGGCACCCCTAATTATTCCTTGACCTTTTAAAACAAGTCCGTGCATGTGCAGACCCCCGGGTGTTTACCTGGCAAGGTGGTGCCCCATGTGTGAACCAAGGAACGCAACGAGACACAGCAGAACCCTCAAACACGAAGAGGAAGGAAATAAAAGCAACTGCACAGTAAGTCATTGGAGCCCGCTTGGGATTTTCAAGTTCGAGGAAATTGTTTTTCAGCTAAGGTTTCACAATAGGACAGCTACTGTCCACCGAGTAACAGATCTCTTCGTTACTTAAAAAGTATTAAAAGCTAATGGTGCCTTAGTTATACAAGAACAATTAAGGAGCCTGTTATAAATTGTTATAATTTATAACCCTTGGTTCCCTTAGGATTTCTACGTTCAAGGGGATTGTTTTTCAGCTGAGGTTTCACAATGGGACAGAAGCTGTTTGTAGAACAACAACAATATATAACAGTGCTTAAACAGTTGTTAAAGTCGAATGGTGCCTTGGTTACCAAGAAACAATTAAAGGGCCTTTTGCAGACTATTATAACTTATAATCCTTGCCAAGGATGACTAGTAACCCCTGAACGACAGTTGAACAGATTACGCTGACACAGTTTCACTGTGAAAGAGAGGGCTAAGGGGTTGCCTGGCTCAAGGGACCAAGCAGCCCCCATTGCCTGCCTCACTAGGCTTTTATTATAGTTTGACATAAAGTTTATCTTTTAGATACAATCAATAGGGTGAGTAATCTTAGGAGGACACACGTGTTTACATTGTCCTCTAGGCAAGGGCATCCAGGGAGTAAGCATAAGGATTCCAGTAAACACCTGGGGGTGGGGGGTGGGGTCTGCCCATGCACAGACTTGTTTGGAAAGGTCAAGGAATAATTAGGGGCACCGCCTTTGACACTCCTCTAAGTCTCCCCTAAGTCAGAATTCTGCTAAATAGGGCAGGTGGCCTTCCACACATTTCCCTTTTCTTGGAATATCCTCCTTACAAGCTTTCCAACCAAGTCTCATGCTTCCCCACAGGAAGGCTTAAAAAAATACCTAAATATTCAATTTTTACACTGCTTGCTTCAGAAATTTCTATAGAATAGCTAACATAAATGTGTTTTCAAAGAAAAGTAGGTAGCTTGTTCCTATAAATCTAAAACTGCTCTGCATATATTGCTTAGCCCTGGATAGCCCATGGAGATGTGTATCATGTTGTGACAGAGCCTCTTAGATTATATAACCCTGAATACACCTACTCTTAGTGGCACAACAGCACCAAAATGTTACTGGCAATTGGACCTTGGTTCAGCAATCTTGGTACTTGAGTTCTGGCTAAGAAAAAAACTCAGATCCAAGACTCAAATAAAAGTAAAAGTTATTTAGAAAGTCACAGAGATAGAAAAAATGAGCCATGGAAGAAGTGAGCCAGCTGGGCTGCATGGAACAAGTTACAGAGACCAATGAAGGGCTTTGGAGCTTAGGAGAAATCAAGCAAGAATAGATGTGCCTAAGGTTAGGAGAGGGGAAAGGCTGGGGCATGGTCCAGAGAGAATGGGAGCTGGGGGAAGAAGTGGGTGGGGAAGGGCATGGGCATGCCAGTGAGAGAGACAGACAGAGACAGCAACCTGGGGTTTTGGTACTGAGGGTTTTTATCCTCTCTCTAAAGGCAGGGTCCTTAGTGGAGGTCCCAGGGGAGGATCTCAATAGAATATTCATCAGCTTTTCCAGGTGTGTCCTTTCAGGGTCTTGGTCTCCACTGATTGGCACCAGGAATCATAGCTTCCCTGATGTCAGCCATGGCATTGCCCCGCCTAGTTTTGCTGCTTTTCTGGGCCTGGAACTGAAACACAACTGAGGCCTAGATGTTATCTCTAGTTTGACCAAAACTCTGTCTCTGTGGTCCACAGACCCGTGGCTCTGCTTCCAAGATCATGTGATGCAGGTCAGAACCTCATTTTCCTGAGGGCTTAATGCTTAAGGGAGTGGTCATACAAGGGCTTGTGTGGGAGTCATTGGAGGCTATTCTCTGGCTCACTCGTTCCTCCTCTAAGAGGGTCCACAGAATGACCAGCGACATGCTAGGGGAGGAAAGGTCACCTTGGGGGCGAGGTCTCCCCTCCACCTACAATTTTCTGTTACTGGACACCTAGGGCCTTCCTCCCTGGTGACCTTCCATCCCTGGCCTATCATTCCTCCTCTGCTCCTGCCTGTCTGACTCCCTACCACACCACCACATGATAAGTACTCTGCAATAGCTGTATGGCAGATGTTATTGTCTCCATTAGGTTACTCAGTTGGAGGTTATACTTTCATTGCTGTACAAATATGTTTAAACAGTGACCCATTTGCAATATATACGTCCATAACTGCAAGATGGAGATAATACCAGTACTACCTTTCTTCCGACTTCAGCCAAACGTGAATGAGACAAATGGGTTTATTGCACCACTTGGTTCAGTTCAAATCGGAGATTTAAATTTGAAGAGGCCTCCGTGGCCCTCTGCACTCAGGTAGCAAGCACTCCCTTGACCATTTGCCAATGTGCACGTTTCCTAATATAGAACACTGCTCCCGCTAGCAAATTTGTGTCCTCAATTTTCTAGAAGCTACAGAAAAACTCAGCAAAGGTGTGGGCTCCCGTTCTCCTTAGAAATGGTAAATACCTCAAACAATGAAATTTATCCATTTCTTTGAAAAATTAATATACAACTTAGCATACAGATTTCCTCTGGGCAGAGTTTTCCCTTAGCAACATGCTCTGTGGTTGACTAGTTATTTATTTGGATCATTTTGGAGCTATTTGAAGATAGATGAGCTTAAATCACATCTTTAAACAAAGCAAAATAGATTTAGACTTCCGCAAACATCTGTTAATTTTTCATACACAGTGAATCCATTAGGATAATTTACCTTATGGAATAACTCACAACAAGGAGCTCCCTCCAAAACACCGAAGAAGGGAAAATTCAGTTACGCAAATGACTTCCATTTCAACTGTGCCCAGTGAACAACAGAAAGTGTGAGTGATTCCAAATGCATGTTAATCACCTTTGCATCTGCAAAGCTCCAGGAAAGTCAAGGACCAAGGATGGCAAGCTCAGATTCTCTGCAGGATTCTGGAATGACAGCATCCTGAGGGTGTAACCCTTTTTGAATCATCCATATGATGGAGAACCAATCTGGGCTGCTAGGAGTTCCTCTATTTGAATCTACTCTATGGGTGACTTTTTTTGCCGCTGGGATGTTAGGATGATTTGGGGGTAATAAAACAATCCCTGATGATCTTTCTAAACTATTCATCTTGGACCAAATTAAAAAGTGTAATAACTTTACAACTATGGCTGAAACCACTGTGGTCTTTGGTAACTGATGGGGGAGATACTGGCCATTGCTACTTAGTAGCATCCCCAACAGCCTCTGAGTAGAAATAACTTCTGACTTCTTGCGAGATTTGAGATTCCATTGCTGAAAACTTTGACCAGGGGCCATACCCATATGTAGGGCATCTAAAAGGCTTTGGTGTGCTTAAAAGGAGTAAATTGTGGCATAGAAGTACCTTTCAGGTAGATATCCCAAAAACTGATTTTAATGCACTTACAAAAATAAAAAAAATTGTTTCTGCCATTCCTTCATTTTCCTCTGAGTTTTCTATGTAGAGTAGTTTTTAAGTATTAAAGATTTACTTCCAGTCTATACACTGTACTAAATAGTATATAATTGCATTTCACTTTTAGAACAATCTGATGAAATAGAAAATATTATATTCATTCTAAATTTGAGGACTCAGGTTCAGGTAGTTTAAGATATTTACACCAAAACAAGGACAGAGTTAGCATTGAACCATGGTCTGAATGATGTCATGCTGGTACCAATACCTACTTTATGCTCCCCAACATAAGAAAGAGTGATGATCACACTGACCTCCAAGGCCATAAGTTTCCTTCCTCCACGCTTTGGTATGGTTTCAAGTGCAAAGTTCAAAACTCAAAAGGCATGGACATTTCCTTAAAGGGTTCCAATTCCATGAGTCTGGGAGCCAGGCAGGTATAGTTTTCAAAAGTTCCCTGTTGATTCTGATGGACACTTTCCAACAAGAACCATTGATTGTATAACTAACTAATCCTATAACATGGGTGTTCATGTACCCATCCTCAGGCATTTTGTATTATTTTCCATATGAACAACTATAGACCTACTTTTGCCCCACCCTATATAAAGTACTTAGAGAGGGTCTAGCATATATGTAAACACTCAATGACTGTTAGATATGGTCATTATTATCTATTATTTTTTCAATTAAACATTTCAAAATTTTGCCCATTGCACCAAATGCAACAGATAAAAATAAACCAGGGTAAAGTGATAGAGAGTGGCAGGTGAAGGGGGGTAAGATAAATGCATTAACTGACCATTTGGGAGATGCTTGTTTAGAGGAAATTTAATCAAAGGTCTGACGGAAGTGAGGAAGAAGCCACATGGCCATGCAGAGAGGGACACTCTAGGCCAAGAACAGGGTCAGCGAAAACGTCTTTCGGCAGAAACAAACTAAGGTGCTCATATTCCTGCACTCATTTAGCTACAGGTGGTCATGTCATAGGCAGATTTTAACTTTTAATTAAATGTTTTTCAAAAGGTTAAATATCTTGTTATGGGATCAATCATGACCCACCCCAATTCATATGCTGAGGTCCTGACCCTCAGGACCTTAGAATGTGACTGTTATTTGGAGATAGTGTCCTTACAGAGGTAACTGAGTTTAAACCAGGTCATTAGGATGGGACCTAATCCAATATGACTGAAAATATGGACATAGACACACACAGAGAGCAGACAGCATTGAAGACAGCCATGCACAAAAGCCCTAAGAGAGAGGTCAGGAACAGATCCTTCTTCCATGGACCACAGAAGAAAGCAATCCTGGCAACCCTTTGATCTCAGACTGTTAGCCTCTAGAACTTTGAAAGAGACATTTCTGTTGTCTAAGCCACCCAGTTTGGTATTTATGGTAGCCCTAGCAAACTAATACAGACCTCAATGTCAAGAATAAGAAGGTTTTCTCTTCAAGTGAATCTATATATTATTAAAGTTTACAGTTTTATTTTTAAAGATTTTGACATTTTCAAAAGGGTAGTGCTAATTCAGATTAGATCTCCCAGGATTTTAGCCAAGTGGGTCAGTCAAATAGGAAAAAGTCTAGAAGCAAATTAGTTCTCTAGGAGGTATCTGGACAAGTTGAGTCTCAGTTGACATCTTTGAAAGCATCCTGACCCACACAAGATTGTTAAGTTTCTCGGATAAGGATTTAATGGCAAGAGCTAAGACTCTAGGGAATTGTGGGGTGGAGGGGGGTGGGTGGAGGTGGAAGAGGGCACAGAGGGGATAAATGGTGATGGAAAAAATGAAATAAAAATTTTTAATTAAAAAGGAAAATAATATTCTAGAGAAAATATACAGAACAATCCTCTGGTGAGCTACTAAGCACTTGAATTCCCCTTAACATCAGTCTTCAGGCTGGAGGACAGCATGCTAAAGGTCAGACCATGTCTGAGTTTAACCCCCAGGCTACGTGCTCAGAAGCAGCTGCCCAGGAATTGACATCCAAGATTAAGTGGTGCCAGGGTTGCAGTGAAGAGGAGCTTGGTGACTAGACTGATGCTGTACCCTTGGAAGTGCCTGTGCAAACTGGGTCATGTGTTCATGAGGACTGGAGGGTCAAAAACAGGAACAAGAATAAGAGCTGACACTGGGGAGGGGAGCAGAGCAATGAGAAGATTGAAGCCTCTATCACTGAAGATCTGCATGGATGTCCCTCTAAAGGCTGAGAGAGTGCACTCTATCAAGTAGAGTATGGATGCTTTAAAGAGCAGAATGACATAGAGATGTTGGACTTGATTGCAATTTAATGAAAGTGATGCCCAAAGAACTAGAGAGAAAACACTTTTACCAAGAGTAAGATGCTCCTGCCGGCAATGTTGCCACGGCATTTCAAAGAGCCGGTTGCACCAGAATCTTGGCTGTAAATTAAAATGGAGCCATAATCAGAAGGCATTCCAGCTCTGGCATACTATGATTAAGTAATTATTCAAACCAATGGTTTTGTTAGATTTCTCTGCACAAAAGCCAGCACCTCTTCAATTCCTGCCAGATTCATTATGTTTAGCTCCTGCTTGAGATTTCCTAGTAAAAAGTCTAAATAGACAAAGTTTTCTTTACTGATTAATAAATAATTATAAAGTTAAAATAGTCAAAGTGGATCACTTATCTAAAATATAGTTATGCCTCCTCAAAATGAATCAGTAAAGATATAAATAGAATTTATAATTTCAGATCTGGATGCTATGAGTAAAATGCAATTGTTAGAGGGATGAAATATAATTCAGAAATTGTCTATTTGCTTCCCTGAAACAAGGACATTTGGGAATCATTATTAAAATACTAGAGGCCCAATGCATGAAATTCATGCAAGGGGCTCGGCCTTTGTAGCCCCGGCTTCGTTCAAAAGGTCGTCCAGAAGGTCTGTCTGGTCTAATTAGCATATTACACTTTTATTATTATAGATAGTAAAACCTCATTATAGGAACTCAGTTACACATAAAGAAAAAATATAAATTTAGATTCAGGTACATACATGCTCTGAAGAAAATATAATTTATTAAAGGGATGGAAAATGACTCAGGGATTGTCTACTTGCTTTTTTGAGGCAAGGACATTTGAACAGAGATCAGAATGATAAGAAGGAGGCAGCCATAAGATCTGAAAAAAAGATTCTGAAGAAAACCTTTCCAGCCAGAAGGAATAAGAAATGCAAAGGCCCTGAGATAGAATGAACTTAACATGACTGAGCGACGATAAGAGCAGTAGGACTAAAATTTAGTAAGTGAGAGGGCACATTAAGGAGATGAGA
Organism: Myotis yumanensis; assembly: GCF_028538775.1. Taxonomy (NCBI): domain Eukaryota; kingdom Metazoa; phylum Chordata; class Mammalia; order Chiroptera; family Vespertilionidae; genus Myotis; species Myotis yumanensis. Next base: position 228,051,703 of record NW_027223752.1, on the reverse strand, counting down.
TTGGTGAGTCCAGCAGGGATCAGATTGCTTAAGACTCCACACAATCTGGGTGAAGCCAGAAACCTGGATTTCATTCTAGTTGTAATCAGAGACTCCTAAAGACCTTTAGCAGGAGAGTGATATAGGATTTACTTACCCGGAAGATCCCACTGGCTGCTCTGAGGAAAACAGCAAGTTTGACTGGGAGGCATTACTAAACCAAACAATGAGGGGGGCTTGAGTTACAGTTTGGCTAGTGGTGGTGGTGAAGAGAAATTGCTGATTGATGGCTGAGGGGCATGAGAAAAATATGAATAATCATAGGAGAGTCAAAGAGGAATCCAAGGTTATGGGTCTGAGGACAATGATTCATATAAAGAGATGGTAAAGCATAGATATGATGGAAAGGGCTATTAATAGTTCTGTTTTGTTCATGTTGAGTTTGAGATGCCAATTAGGTCTCCATATAGAGATATTAAGTAGACAGTTGAATATATGAATTTTGTGCCCAGGTTAGAGTTTTAGGGACAGACCTATGGATTTGGGTTATACTACTATAAACAGGGCATACTTAGAGGCACAGACATGAATGAGATCAGCAATGGTGTGAATGAGATAGCTAAGAGAAGAAGCTGTAGGTCACGCCTACATTGTGAGATTGGGGAAGGATGAAGGGAGCAAGAGAGACCTAGAAGAAATAGCTAATAGAGCAGGAAGAAAACCAAAGACAAGAGCATGCTCAACCACTAGGAATGCTGCTAGGAATTAAAATTAAATAAGGACCAAGAAATGACCACTTGGTTTGGAATTAATGGGAGAGAAAGGAAGTAGAGACTTTGCATGAAGAAGACCTTCAAAATTGTTCCTTGAATAGAGAATAGAGAAATGGGCTAGAGGAGGCAATGAGGCCAAGAAAAACATATTTTCAAGTTGGACAATATTAATGAATATATGGTAAGTCCAATAATAATAATCTAATGGAGAAAAGTTGATTGATTGTGCTAATTAGGCTAGACTAAGTTCTGCAGTAAGAAATAAAGAATAAAATCTCCTTTAAACACAATAAAATTTTATTGCTCACACTCAAGCATAGTTACTGGTGGAAAGGGCATGGGGTGGGAGGTGTATTTCTTTGTTCTATTTTTTGCAGCATATAAAGAGGCTCCTTCATCACAATACAAAGCATCTTCCTTTGAGAGAAAGAACATGGATGTTTATGCAAGGAGTTTGATGGTGAGGTCTAAAAGTGGTGCATGCCACCTCCTGTTGGCAGATCCAATTGGCCAGAACTCAGTCCTATGGCTCCTCTGATACAATGGGAGAGTGAGCAATGTGGTCTTCCAATGTAGTCAGCAGGAAGATGAATTGGGTTTAATAAATGCCTATCATCGTCACTGCAAATGTCCCTACTTCTGATTCCCAAATATGCATTTCATTCTTTCTCTCCTACACAGAACATTCTCACACCTTTCCTGAGGAGGTAACCCAGAGATCCAGTCTGCACTAGAAGCAGCTCAAAGTCCAGGATTTCTGGGCAACCTCTCCACTTACAACAGGGTTGTCTCCTACGGTACAGCAACCTATGAACTAAAAAGGCAAGTTATCTTCCTCTGCTCCCACACACAATGTGCAATGGTGAGACAGGGACAGAATAGCCATGTAGACACTATCAGTGAGAAAAAGGGGAATTGGGAGATGCTCAGTCGCCACTGGTCTGTGGCGAGTCTAAAACACCACTGAGCCAACTCTGAAGGTCTTCTACAAGGAGAGGAGTGAAATCTCTTAGTGGAGACCCCAATTCTGCTCTCTGAAGGAGAAACTCATTTGCCCTTTGTCTTTCATAATTCTGGATCTCACTCAGAGATAGTCTTTCTGCTTTATTATCCGTGTTGGCCACATGTCGTGTGGGCATTGGAGAGTGTGCCCTTGTTAAGAGCTGCGTAGCTCACCTGGCACACTTCCTGCAGCAGGGCTGCTTTAAGACTCCCTGAGCAGTTAGGCTGTTTTTAGGCAAGCATTCCCTGGCAGCAAACTCTCTCAGATAATTAGTATGCTTCTGATTTATTTGCTTCTAGTTAGGCCCATGTGCTGTTAACTATATTCAAAGATCTTCTCATAGATTTGGATCAGGGATCTCTTTATTTCTTCACTTCCTCACCTCCCTGCCTGCCTCTCTCAACACAAAGGCTGCTACCCTGAGGCTGCAGTGCTTGAGTGGACAGGCCTCCCAGCTGATCTCTGCCTCAAGGCTGAGTCACCCCATTCAACTAAGAAGTCGCACTGGGTCTTTGTCCCGCAAAGCCTTCTCAGGTCGAATCTCTTCCTTGGGGTCCAGAAGCGGTTGACCTTTCCAACTCTGCAGGACCTGGACTTTCTAGACTTTATTTCCTTGTATTTTTTTTTTTTTTTTTGCATATAAGCTGTTCAATTCTTTCTGGTGCTCGTCTCTTTTTTGTACCATATCTCGGTGATTATAAGATGCACATTCATTTATTCTAACATCTTTGAGATTGGCCTGCACTTATAATAGGTGCCATAAAAAGGCATGATGTCAAAGCTCAGTAGGCTTTTTTGATCCTTTCTTCAGGGAACATAAACTAACCTTGGGATGGAGAGGGATTTTTTAAAAAACATAAAATATAAAGAAAAAAATTAAATGTTAATGACATTAAATTTTAAATCTTTGATTAAAACTTTAAATTCTGCTGTTCCCCTTTGACTCCCACTGGGCTGTGTCTACACATAGGCAGCCCATGCCCCCTCGTCTGTCTGACCTCTCTGTGGACACTGCAGGAGTAGGAGGAGATGTCAAATGCTGCCCTCAGGAAATGACCTTAGGATTGGCTGCAGGATAAAGACAGATGGTCCTCTGCATGGTAGATGGACAGCATGCACTGCCTGGGCAACACTGTCAACATCCTCCCTGATGGGAGGGACTCAGAGTCTCACTGCCTGATCATCAGCATATCAGTCTGCTGGGCGGTGTCTGCTCCCTGGAGCATACCACCCGTGAAAGAATCGCTTTGGCTAGTCTTGTAATAATTTCCCTAACTATATTTTCCCTCAGGGTGAAACATGTGTGGCTGAGTACTGAAAAGCAGGAATATTTGGAATCAGAAGGAAAACTCAGTGTGAGAAAAAAGATGCCCACATTCATGCCTCTTTCCCATCAGGCTGCTCTGACACTAGATGAAGCGTTTTCAATAGTCACGTTATGTGTAAAGTTTAAGCTCCTGTGTATTAACAGAAATGAATGTAAAATATAAAAGATAGGATCCAAAGATTTATGCCCTAAGTCCTGGAAGAACTCCTACAGCCAGACTTCTGTTAGCCTATGCCCATGCAAGCTCCTGAGGCTTGATGTTTAACCATGTCCCATTTCCTTATCTTTGGACTCCCCTTCCTTCCCCCCCCCCCCCCCCCCCCGCACCAGCTTCAGGAAGAAGAGCTTAGCTGAAACAGTGGCATGTGTTCTTTATTCACCTGGGTTATTCAAAAATCCTGAGATTGTGCAGAGGAAAAGGAGGACCAGTTCTCAGTCCCTTCTAAGTGCCAGAGGGAGCCTGGGAGCTGGAAGGCTGTCACAGACACTCGTTAAAGAAATATCATGTCAAGTGCCTCAGAATCTGCTCATAGCCAATGCCTGTGGCAGCTGGTACAAGTGCTACTATCGCTTGAATTCCCATGACAGAAGCAAGGAAAGGGCTGACGAGATTTTCTTGAATCCCTGCCCTTGCACCAACATTGTCATTTCTCCTCGCTTCCTCCACTGGCTCTGACTGACCACTGTTTAAGCCCCAGCAGCCAGGCCCAACCTTGGTTAGGATGTTTGGTCATTCCTCTCATTGTCACAACATGGGAGGATATAGAGATTAAAAAGAAAAGGACATGCATCTAGTATATTCTGCCCCCTTTTCTTTCCTTTGAGATTCTCTCTTCCCTTTCTTGGTTTAGGAAGCAGAGCTAACCAGCAGGAAATGGGTCTGGATCTCCAAGGCAGCACATTCAATTTTTATGCCAAACATTCTGTACTGAAAACAGCTATATCAGTTCTCACCACTTTCCCTTCCATATGGTGTATAAGTCCCAAATCACCCTTCATTCATCCAAAATGTACTAAACATTCGCCAGGCTCTGCATCGGCTTCTAGGGATGTACAGGTGGATGAAATGTGGCCCTCTGCCTCAATTCATGAAGAGAACAGTGCAGACCCGTAAGAATACAACACCAGCCCTAGCTGCTTTGGCCTAGTGGATAGAGTGTTGGCCTGTGGACTGAAGAGTCCCAGGTTCAATTCTGGTCAAAGGTACATGTCTTGGTTGCAGGTTCAAACCCCAGCCCTGTTCAGGGTGTGTATAGGAGGCAACCAATTAATGTCTCTCTCACATTGATGTTTCTCTCTGTTTCTCCCCCTCCCTTCTACTTTTTCTAAAAATCAATGGGAAAATATCCTTTGGATTAAAAACAAAAACAAAAATAATATAACACCAGGAAGCACAAAGGGAAAGCACCTGGCTCAGCCTGGAAAAATCAGAGAGGGCTTCCTAGAGGAAGCGACACTTCAGCTTGAGTAGGAGACATCCAGGTAGGAGAAGAAGAGAGACAGGGACAGGCCAGGCAGAGGGAATGACAGGCACTAATGTAGGGTTTCTCAATCTTGGAAGTACTGACATTTGGGCCAGGTCACTCTTTCCTGCAGCGGGAGAGGGCTGTCTGTGCCTTGCAACATGTCTAGCAGCAGCCCTGGCTCCCACTCACTAGATGACAGCAGCATCCCCTCCCTCAGTTGTAGCCATCATAAATGTCTCCAGACATTGTCCAATTTTAGCCCCAGAGGGCAAATTTGCCCCCAACTGTGTGAGGACCACTCCACTAAGCCAGGAAGAAAGAACTAGAAGCAGGCGGGCATCCCTGGAGTGTCAATCATGAGACAGTGACTGGAGAGGGAGATGGAGAGCACGCACAGCAGATCTTCAAAGGCACTTCAGCTCCAGGGAAGCATTTCCTCTAGTAAAACATGGGAACGGCCATACTTTCCCCAGGGGAAGGCGGGAGGGCTAAATCACGTCACACTTGTGAGCAGCACAGTGCTGGTCACACATGAAAAGAGATTTGTTCTCTCTCGCTCTCCCACTCAGCTCCATACTCCAGAATAGGCATTAGGGTGATGCACTGAAGGGCAGGGTGAGTGGTCAGCAGGGCCTCCGAGGCAGAAACAGTTAAGCCACAGACATGAGGACCGGGCAGCCAGGCGTGCTGCCCTGGCCAATGAAAGCTTACATCTCCATGCCCACAACTTTGCCCTTGTCCACTTCAGAGCTTATCTTTTCAGAACACCTGGCTCATATGTGAGTCAGATATGTTTCCTTGTCTAACATTTATCTCCAGCTAGCAAACAGCCATAGAGGTCTACATAGAGACACACCAGGGCCAGGTCATGGAAAAAAGGGATAGACCTGATCATAAATAGAAATCTGGCCTTCAGAACCTCTGAGCCAGGGTGGGGAAATAGCGCCCCTGCTCCTCTGTCACTCCCTCTCCTTAGCCCACAAGGTCCGGTTCCAGCTCATGCATCACTTCCTCTCAGAAGCCTGCTCTGGTGGCTTCCCTGTCCCCCAGAGTTTGAGCATCCCATCTCTAAGTGACCCACAGCACCCCGATACCCCTCTATCATAGGTCTCAGCATGCTGTATTATAGCTGATTTCCCTGTTGATGTGTCCACTAGTCAATGACTTAAGTAACTTAAAGGCAAGCAACCGGCGTTTCCCATATACTGAATGAATGACTATGGTGCCAAGACACAGAGCTCCACTAGAACCTTGCAAATGAGTGTTGAATGTAAGCAAGCAGGGATTTTAAAAATGGGTCATCCTGGCCCCTCCACGGGACAACACCTGCATATGAATTACATCCTCGCTAGCACACAACTTGTTTTCAGTTGTCTCAGCTGTTTTAGCCACCTGTATCGGTTTTGCAGGACTGTCATAACATACCATAAATTAGAATAGCCTTCATGATGTAAATCAACAGCAACTTATTTTCTCACAGTTCTGGGGTCCAGACGTCTGAACTCAGAGTCTCAGGGCCAAAATCAAGGCATTGGCAGGGCTGAGACCTCTGCAGAGGCCCTCACGGAGAATCAGGTCCTTGCCTCTTCTAGCTTCTGTGGCCGAGGGCATTTCTGGGCTGGTGGATGGCGTGACTCCAATCTCTGCCTTCAAGGCCACATTCCTCCTCTTTTTCTTTGTGTGTCATTCTTCTGTGTGACTCTTATAAGGGCACTTGTCACTGGATTTAGGGCCTTGATTATCCAGGATAATCTTTTCATCTGAAGATCTTTAATTATGTCTGCAAAAACCATTTTTTCCCATTAGGTCACATTCACCTAACCTGGGACTCATCATAGACATATCTTTTTGGAGGCCACAACTCAAGCCATGGTCCCATTCTTTGCCCATGAAACATCATTTAGAAACCCAACTGGCTGCAGACATCCTTTTAGCCTTAGAAATTCAGCTTCATAGGTTTAGAATTAGAGAATGTGGGTCTTTTGAGCATAACTCTATTCTATTACAGAAGGTGTGCTCTTTATAAGTATTTTTCTTTCCTTCATCATGTTGCTGCAGAAAGACCACTATGCTCAGAATTAAGCATGTGAAGATGGAGTTGTGGATTTGCACCTTATAAACAGTTTACCTATTTATAAATGAAGGGCCTTGCACAAGTTCATAGGTTTTTTTTTACCTTGTTGCCCATCTCTTCTTTCACTTAGTTTTTATAAGAAGCCTTCAAGGTGGGAACCAAGGCAATACGGATTCTTAGAAATAGGAAATTGCAGTTTAATGTGATTAAGCAATGCTCCCAAGATCACAAAGAAGTAGGTCAGCCTGAGGCATGATCTGGTGTTTGAACCCAGTCTTTGCTCTCTTTTTTACTAAATCTTGCTACCCATCTAATCATGATATTGGGGACAGGAAGCTCTGTTTTTTCCTGAGTTACTTTAATATAGAATTTCACTAGAGATCCAAACTCAAGGTGAACCTCTCTCCTCTCTTCTCTCTCTCTCTCTCTCTCTCTCTCTCTCTCTCTCTCTCTCTCCCCCTACACCCTTCCGTCCCCAAAAGATTCTATAAAAATTACCATTGTTGAGAGGGCCTGCTGGTCTTTGACAACTGCTTTCAGTTAAGCAAACCCACTACCAAGAAGGCTAGGTTTGGTATAAACATTTCTACAAAGGAAAAATCTCTTCTCCTGGATTGTCAACCCATCCAACAAGGCGGTGACCCTGTTATGACTAGCTTCTTGTTAATGCTGGCTTTTAGCCTGATTTCATGGTGCAGCAGACAAATAGACAGCCCTACTTGAAAGCCAAAGCTTCAATATGAGAAGAAAGAATAGTAATAAAAAACTATAGACTAAAAAGGAAGCTGCCCTCATATGGCAAAGAGGTTTTCTCTCCATGGAAACCATGCTTTAAAATATTTGGTCTTCCATATTGCATTTGCAAGGTAATAATTCACCGTGTGTGTGTGTGTGTGTGTGTGTGTGTGTATTTAATTAATTTTAGACCCAGGTAAATACCATAGACACTGACTAGAAGGAGTTCATCAATATTTTCATTCTGAGATAATGTACTTGTATCCAAAAAGCTGCAACTCCCAGCCTCAAGGTCTCATACTGTCCTAGACCTTAACCTCTCAGAGGATGAGGAAGTCAGGATTTTGGGAGGTGGGAAGGATTGGTGAGATGAGGAAGTAGAAGGGAGAGGAAATCTTGAGCTCCCTCTAGAGGCTGGAGTTCTGACCCCTTCACATCTGGGCTCACAGATGTTAAACCACCATGTGGGGCAGATTTGGATGTCATTCTGGAAAAGAGCCTATATGGCTCAGGCTGAAGGCAGGGCTTATGAACTTTCAGGAGGAAGCTCATGAGTGCCCTAAGGTAAAGCTAGTGTGTCAGCTGAGAACTAACAGGTTACATTTTTAATTTTCTCAAGAGTCTGATGAGGCCAAAGTTATGGGACCAACCTACACAGAACTTTTATCTCTGATTTCACCCATGACCACAGGTTCAACCTTCATCTCCTTGGACAGCACCTCAGATCAATTAGCCTTTGGTCACAGTGACCATTGTTGCACCTGATCACACATGGCACACTCCCTCACCTCTTCCAAGTCTCTGCTCAGCTGTTTTAAATGACCTCCCATCCCACCAAGACACACCTGATGTTTCTTACTTTCCTTTCCTTTTTATAATATCTATTAGTGGCCCAGTGCATGAAATTCAAGCACATTAAAAGGGGATTAATTAGAGGAAATATTTTAATATTGCTATTTGCCCTTTCTCTATAATAGAAGTGTCAGAGATGAAAGAAAATTAGTAAAATGTATATAAAAATCTTCCTTCTGTCAGAGTCTAGGGCACACCGCGGGACCCAGAGTTAAGTCCCCATGCACCCATGGCACCTCAAAATTGTGCTAGACCCAGACCCAGCTGGCCCCACCCTTGTCAAGCCCCACCAGGCAGGGGGCACAGCCTCAGGGCCCCTGTCAAGCCCAGCTGGGTGGGGGGTCTCAGCCTCAGGTCCCCCGGTGCACGCCGAGTGGGGGTGCAGCCTCAGGTCCCCCAGCGCAGCCTCAGGTCCCCCGTCAAGACCCGCATGGTGGGGGGGCACAGCTTCAGGTCCTTCTGTCCAGCGCCGGGGCTGGGGGCACGGCCTGTGGTCCCCTGTCAAGCCTACCAGGCAGGGGGCGCAGCCTCAGGTCCCTGCTGGTTGTTCGTTAAGGCTCATTATGGGAACTCGGCCTCCACTGTGGGTGCAGCCATCTTCTGTTATGGAATCCCTGCCTCCTCTGTGGGCACAGCCATTTGACTGTTATGGTGTGACGGTCAATTTGCATATTCCCTCTTTATTAGATAAGATAGTAATGGTCAACTTCTAATAAACCCTATGGTTCACATACATACTCTATTTCTTTTTTTAAAATATATTTTTATTTATTTCAGAGAGGAAGGAAGGAGAGATAGAAACATCAATGATGAGAGAGAATTATTGATCAGCTGCCTTCTGCATGCTCCCTACTAGGGATCGAGCCCTTGACCAGAATCAAACCCAGGACCCTTCAGTCCACAGGCCAACACTCTATCCACAGAGCCCAACCAGCTAGGGCCACACCCTATTTCTTTTCTGTTTTCTATCTCGCCTGCTAGAGTATAAGATCCATGAGGTTAGGGATCTTGGTCAGTTTTTTTCATGATGGAATCCAAATAATTAAACAGTGCCTGTCACATTGCGAGAGCTCAATAAATATTAATGAATAAATGATGCAAATACCAGCACAAAATGCCAAATAGAAGAGATTTTGACATAGAGTAATGATGAATGGTAGAATTATGTTCTGAGGATAATGTTTTGTTGGTTTATTTAGGGTAAAATACATTTTTTAAAAAAATTTCCTGTCACAGAAATGACTGTTAGAAACTCTGGGGAACCAGGTATATGAGGTGGAAAAAAATCAGGAGAATGATCCCACACAGGCCTGGGTACATCCTACTCTTGGAGACTGCTTATTTAGAGCCTCAGACCTTGAACTCAGCTTCCTAAGTTCAAAGTCCCTATTCTACTGCTTTCTTGTGTATGAAAACTAAGTTGTCTAGGCCTCAGTGCTCCATTTAGAAAATGAAGGTAACAATGTCAGGTTTAAAGTAAAATAATCCATGGGAAAGCCTATAACTCTGCCTGGTGTATAGGAATTACCATTTTTATTATATATTTAAACCAAATTCTAAAGCACTTCCAGTCTATCTGGACCTGATAAAGTTTCAGCAGATAGAACATACCCACGTATATATGAACATGTAAGACCAACCATAAACACATACTCACAGCAATTTCCTAGGGCCAGTACTCATAGCAACCTCCTCTATAGCCAAGCAGTTCCTAAATCTGTCTCACCCAGGTCCCAGTTTGTAATTCTAAACCAGAAGACTCGAATATTCTCAAGCATAGAACTTGAATGTTGAATCCACCACTTATTTTCTTTGATGTTGCACAAAATCCTTACTCATTCATTCACTTGATGTTCCCCGAGCTTTGTTTTATGTGTTTATGTACTGACATTAATGCCAAGATTTAAAAAAAATTAATATACAAAAATAAAATACATGGTGTAGATTATCCCCAAGACTGGCAATATATTCAATGACACGTAATACATTTTCAAGCATAGTCAATCAAAACTGGCTGACTCTATATTTTACTACCTGTGAATCACAGTAGTAAACCATCAAAGCAAAAGGCAGATATACTAATTCAGATTAATGGAGCTTAATGTTACTGCAAACTTATTAAACATCATGCCACCACTGCCTTTCTCTTAGAGGAAAAATCGCCTAAGGAATATTAATAAATTTCCAAAATGAAGAATCTTACATAAGGCCAGACCTAACTGAGATACATATCATTCTTCTTACATTTCAGATTTTCGAATACACAAATGGGACAATAAATTTTGACGAAGCTATTCAACATGCCGTGGCTTCAATTCTTGCCCCCAGCATTCTCTGTTAGCAAGTATCATCAACATGAGTCCAAAGAATGGAGCTTGTGTTGATCTTCAGGAAAATCCAATTTTTGAACCACAAAAAATGAATGACTGTTTCCTTTTACCGTTACCAAATACACACATCTATCTTTGATTTGATATGCTTAAAGCACAATCCCTTGTTTTGGTATTACTCTCGCTGCTCTCCAAATTGGATTTTTCCAAAGGACTCATTCCCTGTGAAATGCCATGCAGTGCTGCGTGGTGCAGGGGGCGCTTAATGGCAGTTGTTCCTCTCAGCTCTCTGTTGACATATGGTTGTGTGGACAAGACTGCAGAATGACTGAGTCTGCAGGCTGGGAGGTAAAGGCATTTAATTATAGTTTTTGTTCTCAGTCTGAAATTCTTGGGCTGCATCCAAGGTCTCTGCCTCTGTGTGGGCATTTATAAGACAGGTAAAGTGTGACTGTCCACCTACCTTCTCACAAGAAAAGCATTACCCTCGATAATTCCTATTCAGGAGCTGTGGCTTTGGCAAGGCTAGGAGGTGGCAGTAACAGTGTTCAAAACAGTGTGAGACTGGGTGGTGAAATCTGCAAATTAAATCATCATGATTATTCAATATAGGAGAAAGGCGATTGAATCAAGACAAGAGTCATAATGGGCACATTGCAAATGTGAGGTATTCTGAGGTTGCTTTACATACATCACTGTAAATCCCCACTGCCATATGGAAAAGAAAGCATTGTTTTATGGAGGCCAAATAGTTTGGCCAAGTTCCCGTATCTGACAAGTTAGCAGAGCCTGCAATTAAATCCAGCTTCACCACTAGTTCTTAGAAAGAAGCTCATGGCTATGTCACTGTCATGAGATTTAGAATTTAGGGTGACGAGGTGGGCTTCCATGCACCCTGTATTATCTGAATATCTCAAGTGATGAGGGGCGTAGGGGCGTGTGTGTGTGTGTGTAAAACACCAACTTGCATACTCCTCTTCCTTTCTTCTCTATTGTTAGTTGTTTCCCAAATCACAGCAAACCCTTAACCATCTTTGAGCCCTTCCACAGAACATGGGGCTTAGTACACTGGTCTGTACGTGTTGCTCCTGGTAACAGCTGTTTTTCTTTTTTAAATTCAGGTATAATTGATATATCTATAATAATAAAAACATAATATGCTAATTAGACCAATGTCCTTCTGGACGTCCTTCCAGATGACCTTCCAGACGAAGCTGGGGCTGCAAGGTAAGCCCAGGTCCTGCGTGCCTGCCAGCAGCCAGAGGGAAGCTCAGGTCCCGGGTGCCAGAGGGAAGCTGGTACCGGCAGCCAGGGGAAGGAAGGCCTACTATTATATAAATTTTGTGCATTGGGCCTCTGGTAATATAATATTAGTTTTAGGTATACAACATAAGGATTAGATATTAGTACATACTGAAAAATGATTGCCACAATAAGTCTAGGTAACATCTGCTGGTGACAGCTCTTGTAGGTTCAGCGGGTGTTATCACTGCCCTTCTAGGCCACTGTTTCCCCTGGTGACAGTGCCTTTGGTATGTTTCACAGCTTTTATCACTCCCCTTCTGTGTCACAGTTCCAGAGTCTCTGGTAACCACACCCTCCAAAAAGCAATGGAAGTAACCATTTCTGAGACCCTTATGTCCATATTTGATTTTTTAAGCTTCTAGAAAGAATATAATATTGGAGAATGAGCAATCTAGCAGGTAGGCTACCTGTCATTCCTCCCAACACACAGCCCTCTTTGCTAGCTCTAGGCCTTTGTCCAAGCTGGTTTCTCTACCTGAAATGTCCATTACCCCTTTTCTGTCTGATAAAATTGTACTGTGTTCAATCTTCAAATATCATAGCTTCTAGGAAGCGATCTCTAAACATTCCAGATAGAATTAATATCTTTTCTGTTTTTCTATTAATATTTTATAATTTAATATGAACATTTAGTAACTGTTTGAGTCGAATAAGTTATGTTCATTTTCCCTATTATACCTGAAGCCTGTATTCCCTGCACCTAATACAGAGCTTGGCATATAATAGCAACTCAGTAAGCAGTTGTTGGATTGCATTGACAAATCACCTCATATTTGCCAATTTTTAGAGATTGGAAGGATGGTGTGTCAATGATCATACTGAATACACTGAAAAAAAGTTACCTTTAGAAGTGAATACTGAATTATATTTAAATTTCAACTTCTATGTAAGGATTTTCTGGAGGCAAAATTCTGAAGAGATTGAAGAAAGAGAAACAAAGGAATCTTGGGCTGGGATGGGTAATAGCAAAGGTAAAAGCATGAGGAAAGGTATGGAAATTCATGCACACAATGTAAGTTTGCTTTGGGTCAAAGTTCTTATCTGTAGACTTAAATGATAATAAACATATTTTTACAATGCTGGGAAGTTCTCAAAATGTTTATTAACAAAATCATCCAAGGTACAATCTTCCAGTCATATAATAAATAAGTCTTGGGGATATAACACACAGCATGGTAACTGCAGTTAATAATACTGTATTGTATACTGAAATTTATTTGCTAAGATAGTAGATCTTAAAATTTCTCATCAAAAGGAAGAAAATTTGTGACTATGTATGGTGATGGATGTTAACTAGACTTATTATGGTAATCATCCCCTAATGTGAACAAATATCAAATCATTATGCTGTATACCCAAAACTAATGTCATGTGATGTCAGTTATATCTCAATTTAAAAAAAAATAACCATCCAATGAGTCTCCTCTGACAACAAAGAACTTGAATCTCAGCAAATTGATTAAAGGTTACAGGTCAAAGGTCATATAATTAGTTTGAAGCTGAGCTGAAACTACAACCTAGGTGTTTCTTTTTTATTTTTTAGTCCAACTCAGTGCCCTTTGCCTTATAACATATACAAAGTATCAATCAACACCTTTAAATTGACAGTTGGCCTCAGCTCACTCTTCTCCTTCTTTATCTCTTTTTCTACCTCCCTTCGCTTTTCTCCCTGAGTACCCTTAGATTGTCACTGTGAAGAAAGAGCACTGTAAACAATGCCAGGTGCTCTGCCTTGCCTTAATCATTAAACCCTGAGTCTGCAGCAGGGAAGTGACTATTGGCAGCAAATTGGTCTTTTCAGACACACCTATTCACACAGAGAACTGTCACTCCTGGGAGGATAATCCTAAAATATTGACTGTTCTACTTTCGGTATTCTCCAAGGCACTGCCATTTAATGCATTTGAAGAAAGTTATGCTTGCTAATAGCATTTCATGTCGGCTGCTTTGTAGCTCCACAGATTTCAAGTCAATAAAAGTATACTGAGCATCTCATACGGGTCACGTCCTGTTCTGAACAGTGATGATTCTCAGGTTCAATGAAACACAGTCTCTTCCATCATTGTGGTCTTAAGAAAAGTGAGTTATCATACAATGTAGGGGAACGTTATGTGTCACAAACTGAGCAGAATGGTACAACTACTAGTTTATGGTTTCCTTCAGCCCTTTCAAAACCACTAACCTGTCTAGACACTCCTCTGCCTGTTCCTGGGCAATGTTCCTTTCTACTGTCCAAAAAAATTCAAACCTTCACCATTCTCCCCTTTACCTAACACCTTGGTCCAAAGATCTTTTCTATTACTTTTAGAGAAAGTTCCAGAAGTGCCCCAGTCTCTGAGCACTGCTATCCCATCTTCTGCTCCAGCACAGCCTGTCTTCCCTCTTTAATCTCTGCTCTCTTGTCTCGGAGAAAGCGATATCTCTCCTACCATTGGCATCCCATGCCCTCTTTTTTTTAATAAGACCTCATGACATCAAATAACCTCCAGCTGTCCAGTCTACCCAGTGTTTTCCACCATCCCTGTTTTTTTTTCCTCTTAGCAGACAAACAGATGCAAATCTCTCGTTCCTCCTGGTAGCCAAGTCAGAAACCTAATTGTTAGTAATCCTTGATGCCTCTCTCTACCTCCGCATACAATCAGTCACCATACTTGTAGATTCAGACTCCTGAAGACCTCTTATATGCACACCCCTGTCTCAATTCATGGCCTCAGCTCCAGCCAGATCCTTCCTTACAAGGGTCATTCCAGTAGCCTCCTGACTGGTCCTCTCTTGTGCCATTCTTCATTCTTTCCAATCCAGTGGTCACCATATTTCTGAGAGCTTTCTAAAACTAATTGTGGAGCCAATTGTGCTACCACTCTGCTTAACATCTTTTCATGGCTCCCTCTTCCGTGTAAAATAAGGTTACACTCTTTTGCAAAATGCACAAGACTTTTCCAGATCTGCCTCTTACCTACCTGGCCAGCACTCTGCCTCTCCCACTTGGCTTCCAGCCTTTATAACATCTTTGTTTCCTCCCTCACCTTCATTCTTTTGTTCATATTCCTCCCCTGTGTAAAACATTGCCTCCCAAATTCTAGCTTTGACACATTCATTTTCTTCAAAAAAAACCCCTCAGGAAGATTTTTCTGACTTCTTTTAGGTCCCTCCCAGGAGCACAAACACATTCTGATGGGGTGTCTGTAATGTCAAATATCCAGGGAAACCAGAAAAGGAAAGTAATTTCACCTGTTAAAATACTGTTTGTTTTAGGTACTTATCTAAACAGATTTAGTCTCTGTGTTATTTGAGGCCCTGCTTCATTGAACATCTACCAGGAAATTATAACAACCTCCACTCATTTTCCTTTTTGATAGGAAATGCCTGTTCATATGAACCTAATTTTATATTAACCTAATTTAAAAAATATATATCAGAGAGAAAGGGAGAGAGATAGAAACATCAATGATGAGAGAGAATCATTGATCAGCTGCCTCCTGTATGCCCCACACTAGTATGTTGTGGGATTGAGCCCACAACCCAGGCATGTGCCCTGACCAGAATCAAACTGTGACCTCCTGGTTCATGGGTCAATGCTCAACCACTGAGACATACCAGTCAGGCTGAAACTTCATTTTTATGCTAGCAGGAGTTGCTTTGGAAATTCCAGTTGCAAAGCACAGCAGATGCAGACAGCTGTGGGGAAAGAACAGTCACAGGCAGTTAATCATGGTCCCTGCTCCTTAGTAAGCAAAGCCAGATGCCACCGTCATCGGTCAGTGAGAGGCAAATTGCAAATAAAATGAATTATCACATAGGCCATGTCAGGTAGCAAAGCCTTTATGGAGGTTGAAGTTTTTCATTCTTCAGCAGAAAGCATGCACCTGTTTTGCATCAGAAGTGAATAAAGACATATCAGCCCTTTGTCAGGACCATAAAAAATCATATGACCTGTCCATCGGTAGCCCCTAAGGCCAGATTCTGACTGTTACCGAGAGGAGTCAACAAGGGTGTGCTGCCTAGCTCATGGCCTTTGGAATCCATTTGCCTGAGTTGAACCCTGGCTCAGCCTCTTACTGGCTGGATGGCCTTGACCTCTTAGCACTTCAGTCTGCTCATCTATAGGAGAGAAATAATAAACATAAAATAAGATTTACCCAGAGTTGCTGCAAAGACTAAATGACATATAAGAAATTCCTGGCACATGTTAAGATGTCCACTAAATGGTATTACTAGCTCTCTTGTTAAATGATAAATTCTGACAAAATCTATTAAGTGGAAAATTCTCTTATTTTCTAAGTTTTGCTCACATTTGCCCCTCTCCTACATTTACCTCTCACCATTGTTCTTTCCATAGCACAGTGGAGCTTCCTGGCGGGAAAGGAGTGTGGACTGATACAGCCAATTTTACCACCAAGACCTTTTTGAATCCCATTTGTTTCTTAAATAATTTTAATTTTCAGAGGAGATCTCAAGTCCCTGCCTGGATATTTCAGGAAAAGATCCCAGTCCAAGACTTGGTTAACTCCATCAGTCTTCCTGTTGGAAGGGGACTGGTTGAGAGTGCACAGATGTGCTCACCATCTTGCAGGGCACTTAGGTCATGGAGGAGTCCCTTACAGACATTAATGCTCCTCAGCCTGTGAATAAAGAAAAATGCCCAACTTTTGCCAGATGTGGAAGTCAGCAGGTGGTACCTTCGCGCTTACTCTAAAAACTTTAATGTGGCCTTTAACAGCCAAAGAAACATTTAAAGTTCATCAAAACTGTGTAAGATGCTCCAAAGTAACAGGAAGAAAAAGGAAAAGGAGGAAGAGGAAGAGATTTCAACTTTTTATTTGTTTTATAAAATTTAATTTTTAATTTTTTACTTATTTACCTATCAATGCTAAACACTTATTACTAATTAAAATATATAAACAAATGCAGTCAGAGCTATGAATGGAGAGATATATAGATATAGCCATACACAGGGGTAATAGTATTTACAATGGTCTGAAATCAGAGGAAACATTTTCTAGTGTTTTTTGTTTTGTTTTGTTTGGCAAAGCTTTGAGTGGTTCTTCAACATGTATAATCCATTCTGTTATGCTGTGTTGTTATCTCCTGTTTTTCCCCCTTGAATCTATTTCACCATATTCCCTAAAGAGAAACTAGCTCATGAACTTGTGAACTAAAATAAAATTATCAAGAGGGTGAGCAATTTCTTGTCCAGGAATGGGAGACTGGGTTCAATGCTTCACATATACAACCCAATTAACCCTGATGTAAGGGAAAGCTGCTATTATCTGAATTTTATGGCACAAATAACATCAGACAGCTAAGAATAGGCACCTTTCTCTTCACAGAGCTGCCTTATTCTGTAACATATTTATCTCTAAATTTTGCAATGTCAACTCATTTTTCTTTCTCTTAGCACTCATTTCCCATTCCCTTAAAGGGTTTGAGTGTTTTCCTCTGAGACCTTCTTAGAGTCTTCAGGTCTATCCAGAAATTTTCAATATATTCTCTCTCTTTCTGTTTCTTGATTGCATGAACACACACACACACACACACACACACACACACACACACACACACTTGAGAAGAGACCTAAAAGTCCTTATTCACTCAACAGATTGAGTGCCTACTATACTCCAGGCTTTATTCCAGGCATGAGGGATACAGAAGCCTTCATGAAGCTTGTGAACTTTGCAGGGGTAACAAATATTAAAGAAACTTATCATACAAAAAAATAATTGTATTACAGGTATAACAAATGCTAGAATAGAACATAGACTATGAAAGGAAAGCTCCTAACATGAGCCCTCATCCTAAAATCGAGAAGAGAGCTAAAATATCATTTTAATTAGGATTATCTCACAGTGATCCCTCTGTGGGTAGATCCACTAGATCTGAGCTAGTTCTCTCCCCCTTGCTTTTCTGACTGTTTGAAGCTTTGGGACATTGTTTTTCCATGACACCTGGTCCTCCATCCAGACCAAAGGTTAGAGAAATCTTGATTCTTTGGAGGATTCAACAGGTGCCTGGATTCAGATTGTTATGATGCATCTGCCTGTGCTAGTGTTTCAGCATATTTATGCTCTGGCTTCTATTTTTAACCTGGACAGGTGATGCTGGATTTGAGATAGTCTTAGGTATCTCTTTCTTTCTCTTTATTACACTTACCAGTTAAATGGGTGCTATAAAAACTGACATAGGAGGGATATATTGTCACTTTGTGATTCTGTCTCTTAGCTTTAATTCATTCATTTTGTCAATCACAAACTACATTATGGACACCTACTACACACCAGGTTATACTACCTACTGGATACATATCTGGGAACAAAACAAGCCTGATTCCCACCCTTATGGAACTTGCATACTAGACCAATTCTTTGTCTGTATAAGATTCCTCAAATATTTATTAAGAATTTTAAAAATGTTTAGTGCCTTGAAAGAAACAGAGGAAGAACATAACATCTCAGTGCTTGCAGAACTCATGTTCTTACGAGGGAGATGAGATCTAGACACACATAAAACAGGGGAGCGTATTGTCTAAAGGGGAAATGGATATAGAGTAGAGTGTCCAGGGAACAGTTCTTTGAGGAAATGAGGTTTCAAAAGTGCCTTAAAGGAGTAAGTGATTAGAAGAGATTAGGCCCTCCATAGTGAAAATGAGAGCGGACACAGGGAGAGAGAACAGTAAAGAGACAAAATTATCTAGATGTCAAGTTTACCAAAAATAAGGGAAGGAAGGGACTTAGGGGCTAAGATAAGTTGTTAAAAATTGTCTTAACAGCAAAAGTTCTTTTTTACATATTATGTGAAGAGGTCTTGGATCCCTTTCTAATTATTTTTATGCTACAAATACTAATATATATATATATATACACATATTATTGATTTCATAGAGGAAGGGAGAGGGAGTGAGAGATAGAAATATCAATGATGAGAGAGAATCATTGATCAGCTGCCTCCTACATGCCCACACTGGGGATCAAGCCTGCAACCTGGACATGTGCCCTGACCGGGAATCTAACTGTGACCTCCTGGTTCATAGGTCCATGCTCAACCACTGAGCTATACTAGCCAGACATACACATTCTACTTGTGAAAATCTATGCATTTGAAAGGCAAAGAGCTACAGAGGCAGGGAGACAGATGAGGGCATTATTCACTTGATTTAGGTTGATGATGTCTGTACAAATGTGTACCCAATGGGACTGGAAGGAATGGACCTGAGAGACATGTATAAGCCTCTGCTACCATCTGAACAGAAGGGTGAGGGAATGAAGGGAAGGAATATAGGGGAGGGTGCGTGGGAGATGAGGGTGTGAAAGACAGAAGTGGAGAGCAGAGGAGTCTTGGTTAAGTTGGGGTTTATTGAATTTTACTTGATGGTGGAGCTTTTGCATGAAATTGACCACAGTCTTTGAAAACCATGGGCCTGGTGCTTGGCTAAAGGAGTCTAGCCTAGAAATGGAGGTGTCATTGGAACATAAGGGATTGTGAAACTATGGAAAACGTGGGCTCTCTGCATACAGGAGATGCAGAGACAAACCCAAACTCTCCAAAGCTAAAAAAAAAAAAAAGTCAGCAATAACTAAGTATCTGCTAGAAACAAGAAAAGAAAATAGATTTTAGAAGATACAAAAATGTCTATGCCATTGGCATCAGACATTTTCTAGTCTTAGAAAATATCTCAGAAAATGGAAATGCTAACTTGAAAAGAAGACTCTCATTAAGTCATCCACATTGTAATTTTTCAGTGTCTAGAGAGGTTGACGCTGTTGGCTTGGAGGAGGCCAGATTTCATAATTACCTGACACATCCTCATGATTCCTGGGAAAATGGTAAACTCCCCATAAAAATAATGAGGAGATGGAAGCTGATTTATTTCCAATGGCTTCATAAATCATAGGAAAACCTGAAAGATTCAATTGAGAACAGAACTGGCCGCCAGACAATTTAATAAAGGTAGGGATTTGGGGGGCAGATTTTTGTCACTGTTTGTTTGATTCCCCCTAGGTTAAAAGCTCTCGTGACAGGTAATTAAATGAGCTTTTATTTCCGATAATCTTGCAAACGACTTGTGATCTTGTGGTTGAGTATGTTCCATGTATACGGACATGGTATTTTCCAGGAAACTCTCATGACCCCTATGCCCAATCATAAAAAAAAGCCCACAAAAGTATTGAAATTTCAAATTGAAATTTCTTTTTAAAAAATACCATACAAAGAAAGTATAATTAGAAAGATCTAATCCATGTGATAACTCCTGAATGCAGACATCAGTTCCGTCTGAAATTCAAAACGTTTTAAAAAATCAAAATCTGTTCCAAGTTTTAATACTTAGTCTTATTCTGGCTGCACCAAGTGAAGCCTATTTCAATCCCCACTGTGCCTACTTATCAGGAAGCTATTCTCAACTGGAATATTAGCCATGGCACTGCTACTTCCTTATCTTTGCATTTCTCTCTCACTAGGCAGTTTGGGAACAAATAATAGCTTATTGTTTTAAATTCTCACCACCCCCTTGGACTGACAAGCACTTATCTAGTCCCAATGTCATCTTCCCTCTGAAATTATTCATGCATCTCTTCAACAAATACCTAATGATAAATGCTGGGTGTGTACACATGAAGAAGACAGAAGAGGTCATCCTTGAGTTTATGAAGCTTTACATCTGTGTGTTTGTGTGTGTGTAGGGAAGAGGTGAGGAGGGATTGGGAAGAAAACAATAAACAGACAAATGATAAGCTGAGACATTTTCAGGTATTGGTAAGTACTATGCAGAACAAAAATAAAGAGTGAATTGATAGAGGTTTTGGAATTGACTTCTGAGCTAAGATCTGCAAGAAAACGAGGAGCCATTCATGGGCATATTTGTAGGAAGAGAGTTTCATCCAGGAAGTTTAAGGTGAGACCAAGTGAGACACATTTCAAAAGAGAAAGAAGGTTGATATACACACAGCTGCATTCAACTAATGTGTAGCAGCTAGGATGGTAACTGCAGTTTTCACAGTGATCGTAGACTGCAACTTAGCAGAAAAGGGAAGAAGATGAAGGAAAAGAAGGCATGAGCAGATCATGGGGGACCTTGTTGGTCTAAGTCAGTCATGTAATAGGAAGTCACTAAAGACTTTAAGCAGAAGAATGGCATGATTTGATCTCTATTTTTGAAAAATCGTATTTACTGCTGTGTGGAGAATACATTGTAGAGCAACAAAAATGAAAGCAGTGAGACCAGGAAATGATTATTGGAAAGGACCAGAGGAGATTCAATGGGAGCTTGAATGTGGGACACAACAATGGGGTAGAGAAGATGACAGATTTAACATACAGAGGGTTTGGCTGGATCAGATGATGGATTGAATGTGGGACTACAAGGAAAGGGCTAAGTCAGGGTTGAAGCCTGGAATTTTGGCTTCACCACCTGGGAATACTAAGGAAGGATAAGTTGTTTGGGGAGAATGAAAGCTGAAAACCAAGAGATCTGTCACTCCCCACCTCTCTCTTCTTTACCAGGAGAAGCCTCCTTAAAACCTTTGCTGCTGGTGTACCATGGTTTTGTAATGTGTGTATCGAATGGATTTTTGAGTCCCTGGAAAATAAGGAGTTTGTTTTACTAACATCCCAGACATTACCAAAGTGTCTGGTGCAAGTAGGTACTCAAAAATACACTTAATTAATAATGCATGAATTGAAGTAAAATGTTTCAAGTCCAATTACTTGTCTTTTTTGAAAAGTGGTATTTTGCATAAATGAGTGCGGTATATCCTTGTGCCTTGATTTATGAACTATTTTATTCACACTGGAAAATATGTGCCATATGCAATTAAAGAGTTATGATTGTAATTTTGGTGTGCCATAATAATGAAAAGAAACCTCTGCATGAAAATCAGATACTTTATGTAGAGAAGAAATATTAATAAATGTAATTGAATGAGATAGAGTATTTTACCCAAGTGCCTTCATTGGTCCATAAAAATATATGTGAGTAGAGTACTTAGGATTAAACTATTAAAGTGTTGGGTGGGCCCTAGCCAGTTTGGCTCAGTGGATGGAGCATCCTTCTGTGGACCAAAGGGTCCCAGGTTCGATTCCAGTCAAGGGCAAGTACCTCGGTTGCAGGCTCCTACCCAGCCCAGGCCCTGGTCAGGGCTTGTACTAGAGGCAACCAATCAATGTGTTTCTCTCACATCAATATTCCTTTCTGTCTTTCCCTCTCTCTTCCACTCTCCTTAAAAAAGTCAGTGGAAGAATATCCTCAGATGAGGATTAACAATAAATAAATAAATAAATAAATAAATAAACAAACAAATAAATAAAATGTTGGGAGGATTTAAGTTCAATATCTTGGGAGAGAGCACCATCTATATATATAAAAGCCTAAGCAACCAGATGACCAGATGACCAGATGAACGGACAACTGACCGGTAGCTACGACACGCACTGACCACCAGGGGGGTAGATGCTCAATGCCGGAGCTGCCCCCTGGTGGTCAGTGCACTCCCACAGTGGGAGCGCAGCTCAGCTGACAGACTAGCACCAGGCTCATGGCTGGCAAGCAGCTGTGGCAGTGCAAGCCTCTCCCGTGGACACTCCCCCTGCATGCCTGAGTGGCGGCAGTGGCAGGAGCAGCTGGGCTGGGATGAGCAGGAGTGGCGCCCAGCCTGGGCTCAGGCTCCTCCCTGGATGCCTGCCGTTTCCTGCACTACTTCGTGCTGTGCAGGATCAATGCAGACAGTGGGCTGGAGCCCGACAAGCTGGTGGGTAAGGCTGGGCTGCGGTGGCACGGAAGTCCACTGATCCCCACAGGCTAGGCCGAGGGACCTCACCAGTGCACGAATTCATGCACCAGGACTCTGGTTGATATTTAAAGGTCTGAGTACCAGTCACTTTTCATGACAACTGACCACTAGACATAGAACTTTCTGGAACTGGACAGCCTTTGCTATTTCAGTATAGTATTCACACCATATAATTTACGTTTTTGTTGTTTGCTATTTCACTGAATCTCATACTTACAGGTAAATAAAATATTTGAACCACAAAATCCCAGACGGTCCAGTCCACAGGTATATAAAGCAATATGATAGTGAAATAAAACATCAGATTAGTTTTTGATAAATGGGAGAAGTTTTGATGTAGCATGCAACCTTAAGTATTTTTACCCTTTCCTAAGTCAGAATCTTCTGTAAAATCACCACCTACACAACCATTACCAAAACATACAGAAGGAAATAATTCTCTGATGCAGCAAGAAGTACATTGGAAAAAAGTGCTGTTCTTCCTTCAGTGTCAGCATCAGAGTAGCTAATATACCAGAAGCTAGAGAAACACAAGATTTAAGATGGGGAAACGGGACTGGTGAGAACACTATGGTTTATTGCTAGAAACCTGAGCCAACGCAGGCCATGCATTCCACCAGGACCTGATCGATCCATCACAGAATAGGGTGGGACAAGGAGAAGAATAATAAAAACAACACTAAGGACAACAATAAACAAGCACATTATTCATTAGATCTTTCAGTACACATGATCTCGGTGACACACGTCACCATCAGCTTTATATTTGCCATCACTCATTCTCACAATCATCCCATACGATAGGTTTATTAGCCTCACATTTAGCTAAAGAAACCACAATTCCAAAATGATTGAGAAACTTCCTCAAAACTGTATCTCTATTAAGAAGCAGGCCAGAATCCAGACCCAAGGACATCTAGATCCAAACACCCCACCCTGCCTGCCACTTTATGGCAGCAAGGAGGACTCAAGAAATATCCGGAGCCACCCAGGCGAAGACCCTTTCTGCCCCCAGCAAGGGTGCATGGCTTATTGTGGCAACGAACACTGTGCTTTACCCAAGAAGACTGGGGGAAGGCCACCTCACTCCACCTTTTACTTCATCTTGCACAATTGTCACTGCATTTACCAGCTCTCCCACATTATATGGGGTATGGACCAGGTGATGATTGACAGGATAGTGTTATAAACCTTTCTTCTTTTGTGTATCATAGAGTTAACGCATCTAAAGGGTGTCCCAAAATTCACGCAAGAAGTAATTTTGATAGAAAACACAGGTTTATAATTAAAAACAGTAAATTTTTTATTGATTCATAAAGTATACAGTATAGGGTTATGTATGGAATAGCATATTGGGTAAAAGGCCTCCATAGCTTTCCTGGCACATACACACTCTTATGTTGAAATTTTCCATGACCGAAATGCAGCTGCTCAGGCAATAACAAGTTAATGGTGCTCGCTATCGCGACATGATAATCCAGTTTTTTGTGCTGTGGAGGCCATTTACCCAATATGCTATTCCATACATAACCCTATACTGTATACTTTATGAAACAATAAAAAATTTACGATTTTTAATTATAAACCTGTGTTTTCTATCAAAATTACTTCTTGCGTGTATTTTGGGACACCCTTTAAAACTAGAACTAGTGCAATGCCCAGGAAAAGCTCTTCGCTCTTCATCTTAAATACCAGGGGCATCAAAAATGACCAGGAATGTCTGAGCAGCATCCTGCTAGTGAAAGGTTTGCTGATAATAAAAAGGATAAAAGGTCATAAGTAATAAGGGAAAGGAATAATTGAATCTGGATTTGCTTGGTCATGTTGAAATTTATATGTATTCCTTTATAATTACAAAAAAAATCTTTATAGTTGAAATTCTTGCAGTAAATAAACCTTGTCATTTCAAGTCTGAAAAAAAATCCCACCCTGAACTAATGAATGATGCGGAAATGGGTGACATCCGAGGGCCCAGGCAAGAATCAGAATAGAAACAACTCCCTTAGCCACATGTAGCAAAGGATTTACCAGTTCCCAGAGAGAATGGATTGATTTAACCCAAGAAGTAGAGTACACAGAGGAAAAGCAGTTGATAGAGTACTCATTGCTTTATTAATTTACTAGAGGCCCAGTGCACAAATTCGTGCATGGATGGGGTCCCTCTGGGTGGCCTGCAGGGATTGGGTTGAAACCCACAATCCAATGCCACCTGCAGCTGCTACCTGCTGCTCCCACTCATCCTGGACCCACTATGCCTGCCACAGGATTGCGCCCAATCTGTCCCAGTCAGAAGAGGCTCGCGCTACCACAGCAACATTCGCCAGCAATAAGCCCTGCATCTGGCACCCTCCCAAGGGGAATGACCTGTAGGATCAGGCTGAAACTAGCTCTCCGGCATCCCCTGAGGGGTCCCAAATTGCAAGAGGGCACAGGCCAGGCTGAGGGAGCCCACCGGTGCACAATTGGCCCAGGGAGGGAACGCCGAAGGGCTCCAGGGCATGTCTGGCCTATCTCTCCCAGTCCTGATCTGCCCAACCCCAGCAGCAAGCTAATTACCAGTTGGAGCATCTGCCCCCTGGTGGTCAGTGCATGTCATAGTGAGCGGGTGAGCAGCCTTAGCATATTATTAGCATATTACGCTTTGATTGGTTGTTTTGTTGTTTTGCTGTTTGGTCTATTTGCATTTACCCTTTTATTATATAGGATTTAGTGTGTAGAGCTTCTTTCTAAAACTAGGTTCACTTCTCAATGAATTGTTTCTGTCTTTATGATGTACCAAGTACACCACCATTGGAGCATTATTGAGAAATATATCTCAAGTGAACAAACCCATCTGATCATGGCAGCCAGGGTTCTCATTCCCAGAGGGGCAAAGGTAAGCAGAACCCCTCAAGAATGGGTTACCAGAATAAGGTCCATCGCTACCTGAGTGTGCCACACTTTAGAATAGGTAAACTTATTCTCCCTCTCCCACCCTCAAAAAAACTTTAAATATCTGCAACATTTAGCATTTATGTATATTTGTTTGCATGTCTGTCCCTGACACTCGCCACCTAACTGCTAGGCCAATGTCATATGTTTTAGGTTAAGTGCAGAAACCCAATTCAAAGGGTAAAAGTCTAAATGAGGAGTATGTTGGAGTGGGGGGAGGTATAAAAATCAACCAAACCAAGTTCTTTACCTCAATCTGTTCTTAACTATTGTGAACAATCTAAATGTAAAGTACATTTTACCTAACAGTCCTTAAGAATAATGAGCCGAAACTGGTTTGGCTCAGTGGATAGAGCGTCGGCCTGCGGACTGAGGGGTCCCGGGTTCGATTCTGGTCAAGGCATGTACCTGGGTTGCGGGCACATCCCCAGTGGGAGATGTGCAGGAGGCAGCTGATCGATGTTTCTCTCTCATCGATGTTTCTAGCTCTCTATCTCTCTCCCTTCCTCTCTGTAAAAAATCAATAAAATATATTTGAAAAAAAAAGAATAATGAAAACTACTATTTACCATTATCGAATTCTCCTATTTGTTCCTCAGATTGCCTTAGATCACAAACACCAAATTCCTGTCCTGCTAACAATACACAACGGCCCTAGCAGATGAGGCTGGGAAATGTCTACATTCCTGGGCACTGCCCTGGCTCCTGGTGCTCACAGCTCCCATCCTGGCCCTTCCGCCATGTCCCTCAACCCCTCCAGCTAACCTGTCCTCAAAGCCTTCATTTTAAATCAAAAGTAGCCTAAAGTCTAACTTTTCACTGGTGTCCCAAGAGTGACCTCATGTCTGTATGAATGTGTGTGTTTCTCTTAGGTTCTAATGAAAGGTGATACCATCCTTCTCTCTCTCTCTCTCTCTCTCTCTCTCTCTCTCTCTCTCCTCTCTCTCTGTCTCTTTCTGTGTGTGTGTGTGTGTGTATGCACGCGCGTGCACGCGTGCACACATACATGTGCATATGTGTATATTTCCTGAAATGAAGCAGACATTTAATAAATATTTGTTGATAAGATGAATGAATCTCTTAATCATCTCTTTATTACAGTCTGAACAGCTTTTAGGATCTGACCTATTATTTCCTCTCCCAGACAATGTGGGTTGACTTTTCCTTTTCATAGATAGGTATGTAGATAGATAGAAGAAAATTGATAGGTAGATGCTAGATAGACACTCAATAATGGATGGATGGGGACGGGGCGAGAGAGAGAGAGAGAGAGAGAGAGGCCTGTGTGTGTGGTTGACCCCACAGTCTCTAAATCTGGGTTGGGTCATCCTGAACAGAAACCTATTTTGGTGCCAATGAGGCTATTGAGACTATTTCTTCTCTCACCTCTCACTCCCGTTGAGCCATTTGACTGCGGTCTGCTTTCTTACTCTCACTTCAAAGCAGCAGGCTGAGGTGGCAGCTCCTCGGAGATCCTGGCCTGCTGTGTCGTGGACTGATTTATCCTCTCCTCCGCTCTGCACCCAGCTGTGTCCCCACGGCCCGCTCCCTGACTCACCTGCCACACAGCACGTTCTGTGGAGTGTTCTCTCGAAAGGCCATGTGAGATTCCTAAGTGACCCAAGGGGGTGCCTTCAGCTCGCCAGGCTCTGCAGACAGCAGACCACTGATGCCAAGTGACAAATGAGCTTTCTGCCCAAGGCCTGAGCCACCACCCAACGTGCACCGAAGAAACACGGGGCAGAGGTCCTCACACTCAGGACCTGTGGGTCCAGAGGGAGCAGAAGGAAGTATGGTGAACAAGCATCCAAGGCCCCTACCCAGAGCCCACCCCCAGGATGGCAACACCTCAGGAACTCTATTCCTCCCGGCCATGACTCTTATGTGCATTAGAGGTTTATTCTCATTGCCAAGCATCTTAGTGAGACCTAACTTAGATTGGTTTCTTCTAACACTTGGCTATTCTCACCCACCTTCAGGGAAGAAAGGAATATTGTTTAAGATGGAGAGAAAAAATATTAGGGACTCGGAATATTTGAGAAAGGAAGTTGGAGATGTCCTGGATAAGACTGATAGAGTTCCTTATTGGGGCACAAAAATAGGAACCTGGACCATCTCAGACTTGGTGAGAAGGCTCGAACCCTCGGAGAGGGTGACGAGAGAGGGGATCATATCCTTTCATTGTCTGTAAAGGGGGGATTTTCAAAATCAAATAAACCTCCTTTCTCATTTCTCACTGTTCCTATTCAGGCTCTCCTTCACTCACTCCACTCAGGGACCAACAGCCTCCCCGACGCTGCTCCGCTGTCCCAGGCACGTCGTCTGCCTTTGCAACAAGTCACCACACAACTGGCCCTCGCCCTTCCAGGTCTTTACACAAATGTTGTCTTCCTGTGAGGTTTTCTTTACACCTTCCCCACCTCGCACAATTCCCCTAGCCTCTTCTTATCTTTCTCTTTCTCATTTATTTCCATCTAATTTATATTTTACCCATTTCACTTACTCATAACCGGACGTCCATCAGTTTTGTGCCCCCATGGAAGTCCCAGAGCCCAGAGCAGACTCTGTGGACAGAACCCTTAAATTAATAAACTAATAATAGCCTGGCTGCCGGTGGAACCTGTTTCTGGATTTGACCTATTCTTTCTCCCTTTAGATGATGCACTTCACTTTTTTATGTTCACCAGAGCAAAAGTAAACATCCTGATCTACTACTGAAAAAAAAGGAGATGTCACTTTCATGAGAATCCGAGTGAGAGTAGACACACCAACTGAAGGTAAGGTTGAAGGTAAGGGTGTGCCAGTCTGGGGAGGTGACAGATTCCACAAACTAGCAAGGACAGGGTCTTAAAGTCACCAAAGCCACCTGGTGCTTCTGTCTGCTCTTGCAGCACTTGGTGACATCACCAGCGAGCATGAGAGTAGAGAATGGGGATTACTACGGTGCTGGTCAGCACCTGGGCAGCCCCTGCACCTGAGACCTACCCTGCCTGGTCTGGTTTCCTCCATTGAAAAATGTGAGGGATGATTTTGATATCCAGACAGGATTGAGATCCAGCAGTTCAGTGAAACAACTTACTCCTACTCTTACTTTCTCCCCAGTATCTCTTGAGCTTGCATCCTCCCCAGTATCTCTTGAGCTTGGGAATCAGAAGAATTTCCCATGTGCAGTGTGTGTTCCCCATAGGTGTGCCGGCATATGAATCACAGCCTCGATTGTTACAGAGAAACTGCCAAGGATAAATGTCAGACTGAGTGGGCCCAGTGCCCAGGAAAGCGGGTTAAAGCATTTATAACATTCCTTTGGTGTGAAAAGACATTTCCAAACAATAAGGTCACCAAGTAAATTTTGCAATAAAATTGATTTATAATTTGGGACTTGCCTGTAATACTAGAGACTTAAAATTTTCAACACAAGGCTAATCGCAGATTATACTGGCAAAGACCTGTTCTGACAAGTATAGTAGGCAATTTATGGGCTGTTTACCTGGGTTTCATTGAAATATGGGAGAAGAGGAAGGCGCCTGCTTGCGCTTGCCAGTGCATAGTAAGAGCCCTGGCAATAGGAGCTATAATTTAGTGATGACAAAGGCCACACACTGTGGGGGATGTCGAAAACCTAAGCAACCACGATGGCGGTTTTAGGAACTGCACTCGATAAAGATTTCAAATTGTTGCCCCTTTTGGTTACTTAGGCATATTTTTCTTTTATGCTTTCAATCTCCTTTTTGGTCTTAACTGTGGCCTCCTATGAATCTGTACTCTCACTCACATTTCTGAAGGAGCCCCACACTAAGGGATTCTGAGGTCCCCTATGATGTTTTTCCAGGTATGTGATTTGCACTAAAGAGAAGAGGTTTTCTCCACGTCCTCAAGTCTTCAGCCATAATAAACACATCAGATATTGTCCTTGCTGCCCAGTCCTAGAGCTGGAGGCCCCCACCCTGGGAACGGGTTAGGGGCAGAGTGACTGAAGAGTCAGAACTAGAACGATGAGCTGATCTTATTCCCCTCTCCCCCATAGTGGATGTTTACACCTCATCATAATCACAGGGCCCCACAAGACCCTTCTCAACTTAAGTTCCCCTTCCCTCCCCTTCCTCTAATTCCTGCATATCTAATGTGCATGTGTCCTTGGATATGTCTGTTCCCTTGTAAACATTAGAAAGGTTGCTTTATGTGAACACTAGGGGCCCAGCGCACAAATTCATGCACCTTGAAAGGAACTGTGGACCACAAGGCTGTGGTAGGCACAGGGGTGGGTCTCAGCCCATCCTGCCTGGCCCCTCCCGCTGCATCCCCCAGTCCCTTGTCTGCTGGCAGCCCTGCTCCCGCCACCACTGCTCCCACGTGCTGATGGCGCCGGCCCCACTGGCATCTGCTGACAGGACAGAGCTATTGGGGCCAGCACCAGCAGCAGGTGCAAGCGGTGGCTGCTCCCCTGATTGCCCCTCAGGAGCAGGGGGAGGTGGAGAAGCCCTCAGGGGGGATCAGAGCCGGCAGCCACTGCTCACAACCACTGATGGCTCCGAGTGATTGGTACTGGCGCCCGGCACCAGCAGCAGGTGCGAGTGGGACCAGCGCTGGCAGCAGGTTTGAGTGCTGGGCGGGACTGCGGCACGTGAGAGCAAAAAATTTTCAGTAACCACCAGAGGCTCACCCCGATGACAGCAACCAGTGCCCCACCTTGGTCTGGCACCCCTGCTCACCTGTTCCACCATCCCACCATGGCCAACGCCCTCCAGGTTCCATGCATACCCCCTGGTGGTCAGCACACATGATAGCAACCGGTTGTTCAGTTGTTCGGTTGTTCTGGTTCCACCATTCGGTCTATTTGCATATTAGCCTTTTATTATATAGGATAGGGTCTTACTGTATTACTTTATATGAATCGCATTGACCTACAAATCTGGTTCTGTTTCATTATTATTTTGCACTCAACAATACACTTTCAAGATGCACATAGCTCTGTGCAGCACCCCATGGTTGCTTCTAAGTGCTACATAGAAGGTGTTTGTGTGCATGTGCCTTGGTTTGCTTATTCTTTCCCAGTGAGGGTTCCTCCAGTTTATCGTTCCCACAAATGGTGATGCCATAAGCATCCTAGGCTTATCGAAGAGGAGTCTATAATCAAGGGCAGGGTTGTGGGTCGTGGGGGTACACACATATATTATTTCATGTGGTATTGCCAGATTTCTCTTCCCAGTGTTTCTTCCAGTGCTTTTTCCAGTGAAGTCTAAGGCTTCCAAGTTCATTACAATCACCAATGTCTGCTATTATCCCAATTTCTAAGTCTTACCCATCTGAGCAGTATAAGCAGTTATCTCATTACTGTTTTAATTTACATTTCCCTGATCATTATTGAGAGTAAGAAACTCTCATATGTATAAGACATTTAGGTTTTCT
Source organism: Myotis yumanensis (assembly GCF_028538775.1). Classification (NCBI taxonomy): domain Eukaryota; kingdom Metazoa; phylum Chordata; class Mammalia; order Chiroptera; family Vespertilionidae; genus Myotis; species Myotis yumanensis. Next base: position 228,020,741 of record NW_027223752.1, on the reverse strand, counting down.
TGTTTGTGAATTGCCAATTCACATCTGTTGATTTTTTTCTATTGTTTTATTTTAATTGCAGATTACCAAATATTTCTATTTTGGTCTAGATAATAACCCCTTGGTTTGTTGCAGGTGTCCTAAATTTCTCAGTTGTTTTGTTATCTTTCATGTCCTCTACTGACAACAAACCTTAATTTTGTGTAGTCAAAATCCAACTCACTTTTTAAAATGAGATCTCTTATATACTTTTTTACATTATACATTTACATCATGGAAAGTTGTCCACAATATGTTGTTAAAGGAAAAAGAAAAGTTATAAAACAGCATGTATACTATGATTTTATTTAATGTTAAATGATTCATAAGATCAATAATAAGTATGCCCTCTTCCTTTGCTGGGGTATAACATTGTCATATTTTTTTTTATTGTTCTAATTATAACAGCTCCAATCCTATTCTGCTCAGTTAAGCAGAAAATATGGTTTTCCTTCTTGGGACTCCTGCCCCAAGATTCTTCAATGACATTTCTCAATGTCCATTTTATTGCTTTGCACAGAACCAACTCTTGATTTTGTTCATGTTTTTCCTCAACTGCTTTCTATTCTCTGTTGAACTTATCACTGCTTTATCTTTATTATTTTCTGCTCTCTGCTAGCTTTGTTCAACCTACTTTTGACTTTTATGGTATGTGCTTTAGAGTTCTGTCTAAAAACTAGAGGCCCGGTGCATGAAATTCATGCATGGAGTGTCTGTGTGTGTGGGAGGGGTCCCTCAACCCGGCCTGCACCTTCTCACAATCTGGGACCGCTGGCTCCTAACTGCTCACCTGCCTGCCTGACTGATGTCCCCTAACCACTCGCTTGCCTGCCTGATCTCCCCTAACTGCTCGCCTGCCTGCCTGATCACTCCTAACCACCTTTGCCTTGGGCCCCACTGCTACGGCTTCGTTTGGAAGGATATCCAGAATGATGTCCGGAAGGTCGTTCAGCTGTCCAGTCTAATTAGCATATTATGCTTTTATTATTATAGATAATATATTTAAAATTTTAATTTCTAATTGGTGTAGACTTTAAAATTCCAAATTTAATTTTTCCCACATAATAAAACAATTTCTTCAACAACAATGACTTAAAAGTCCTTCCTTTCCCCATGGTTTTTGTGCAACTTACATCATTTAAAAATAACTAGATTCTGAGTTCTCTAATATATTTCATGGGCCCTTTTGAATTTAATTATTCTATTACCAATTAATTCATTTAACAAATATTTATTGAGCACCTACTATAACTTAGATATTATTTTATGTGATGGGAAACAAAATTTCCTGACTACCACAGAGCTTACCTTAGAGGTAGATAGTGTAGAACATTAAAGGCCAGTATAAGAATTTTGTTTTTTTCTAAAATAACATTATCAGCTGACACATATGTTGTATTACTATTTGCTAGACACTGTTCTAAAGGCTTTGTACATGTTAAATTCTCAAATCCTCTGAGTAACGATTTGAGATACTACTATTATTCCCATCCTACAGATGAAGAAACCATGACACAGATGGCTTACATAACTTGCCCAAGATCATACTGGCGATGAGGAATAAAACTGGAATTCAAACCCAGTTAGTCTGATTCTAAAGCCTTTGTTCACACACAGTGCACTGTTCTGCCTCTGAGTGGGATGGGAAACCACTGGAGGAGTACCATGATGTTGCCAGACGTTAGGTTTACTCAGGCAGCTATATTGAAATTGGGCTGTAGGTAAGGCAAGAGTAAGAGAGAGAGAGTGTGTGTGTTGGTGTGGGGAGTTCTTAAGGAATATTTCCATAGTTTAAACAAGAGATGATGGTGATTTGGACTAATTAGTAGCAATGGATGAGGGGATGACGTAAGGAGACAAATTCTGATTTGTTGACAACTGGACAGTGGAGTATGGGAGAGAAAGAAGGATCATTGATAATTTCAGAGTTTTTATCTTGAATGTCTTGAAGAATTAAACAGCCATTTACCGAATGGGGAAGACTACCTAAAGAACAAATTAAGGGAAGAAAACTCCCTCCATCTTTTACATGTCATTTTCAAAAGGTATATAAAAGATCCCTTTTAAATGTCATTAGATGCTCAAGTGAGATTTGTATAGACAATTGTGTATTTCAGTCTGGAGTGCAGAGGCCAGATCTGTCCAGGAGGTATAAATTTAAGCAATATTATAATATAAACTTAAAAGACTGGAATAAATCACCAAGAAAAAGAGAATAGGGGCAAAAAGTGGTTCAAAGATTGATAATGGTATACTCCAACATTTCTCCAGAGATGCTGAGAAAAGGAACAACAACAACAACAACAAAGATTAGGGAGAGGAGCCAGGAAAGATGGAGTAGAACTAGGAGGGCACAACTGTATGGAAGCCAAGTGAATAGAGGTTTGGAGGAGGACGTAATCTACGTTTTCAACTACCAATGATAAGTCAAGACAGAAAAGACTTGAGAACAAATTCCTAGAGGACATTAATCACCATGGAAGGAATGGTGAGAGATTGTGGGATCCAGAGACAACTATGGGAGGGTACTTGGCGACAATCAAAACAGACACTCTATCAAGGAGCTTTGCTCTTAAGAGTGACAACAAAAAGGGGTGGGAGCCAAAGGTGGATGTGCCATCAATAAATAGAGGGTTCTCCTTAAGATCTGAGAACTTATAAAATGTTTGAGTGCTGCTGGGAAATATTCCAGAATGAATAAAAATGGAGAACTCTAATCTGTTTGAATAGGTGAGAAAGATTAGAATCTGGTTCTGAAGTGATAAGAAGCATAAAAGTTTCACCTGAAATAACAGGAGAAAAGGCAATGGACATGAACACAGGTGATGTTTAGTGCTACGGTTTGTTTTTGTAAACTGATCATGTATTCACCAAGATTGCTACAAGATCTTATTAGGTATAATAATGTGGCTGTTGCTTTTTTGCATTTCTTGTTCATTTAGGGAAATACTCATAAATGCACAAAGAAGAAAAGTTTTGTGTCTTATCTTCTGTTCCAATTAATATGCTTCTGTGGTCGTCACTAGTTAATGCCCACCAATATTTCCACATCTTCCCCTTTCTGGGTCCATATCAAGATTTGACTTCCTAGCCCAGCCAGTGTTGCTCAGTGATTGAACATCAACCCATGAACCAGGAGGTCACAGTTCAATTCCTGGTTAGGACTCATGCCGGGGTTGCAGGCTCCATCCCAACTGGGGGCGTGCAGGAGGCAGCCAATCAATAATTCTCTCTCATCATTGATTCTTTTTTTTTTTTTTTACTCTCTCCCTCTCCCTTCCTCTCTGAAGTCATTAAAAATATGTTTGTTTTTTAAAGATTTGACTTCCGAGCTTCCCTGTTCTTGGGTGGACTATGTGATATTTCAGGTCAGTGAAGTTTTGAATCAAGTGAGAGGTATCATTTTTGAAACCAGTGGATGCCAGACCCTCCTAGCTTGTCATTTCCCCTTAAATACACTAATGAGCAATGCTGAGGATGGCGACTATTCTGCTAGCCTACCTCTCTGAGTGATAGTGAGCCCAGTCCCTCTGCCAAACCATAAAGAACATTTAGCATGAGCCAGGAAATAAACTCTGTGGTTGAGCAACTAGAATGTTTAGCTTTTATGAACTGCAGCATAAGCTAGCCCATCCTGACTGATATATCTCTTATTTGTTTTTCTTAACTGGTTGCATTGGTCAGGATTTCCAACACCATGATTAAGAATAATGATGGGAGTGGGGATCCTTATATTATTAAATGGCATTAAGTAATGTTTGGACTAGATTTTTATCAAGTTAAGTAATTTTCCACTTATTTCTAGTTTTATTCACATATATATCTCAAATGCATTTTCTGCTTCTATTCAGATGACACATAATTTTTCTCCTTTAATCCACTGGTGCAGTGACTCTCTGTTATTAAAAGATACTTGAATTCCTGGGGTAAACCCTACTTACTCATAACATGTTACATGGTAGGATTTGATTATTTGCATTTTAGCACTTCTATTTTAAGTGCAAAGTGCCTAAACTTCCTTTCTCATATCTTCTTCATGTTTGGAAGAATGATTTTTCTAGCCTCATAAAATGAATTAGACATATGTCTCTCTGTTTCCTGGAAAAAAATTAGTTTGGTAGGAATTATCTGTTTCATGATAATTTTATAAAACTTAGAAAAAATGTCTTATTTATTTTAATTTATTATTTTAAAATAATTATTTTAACTTTTGGTTTGATTAATGTTCTCTATTATTTTTACTCAATTTCATTGAATTCTTCATTTATCTTTATTATGGTGGATCAAGTGAGTTGAGTATTAACAATGCCTGGGCCAATCAAATTACATATATTTTAATTTTCTTTCTTATTTCTTATTTGCTCTTAACTCTTGTACATTGTTAATTATTTTGTTAACTGAACAACTGGTTCAATTGACTTCAGTTTTTATTAGAGTAAATGTCTTTAATGCTATATATTTTTCACTGAATACTGCTTTAGCTATAGTTCATAAATTTTATGTAATAATTTCCTATATCAGTTCTAATTATTACATAATCTTAGTATTATTTATGTTTTTACCTACAAGGTTTTTAATAGTATGATTTTAGTTTCTAAATACGTTAGTTTTCTAGCTTTCCTTTTGTCATTGATTTCTAATTTTATTGAATTATTCTGTGTAATGTTGATTCTTTTATTTATGAATCTTCTTTATCACAAAGTACTTGTACAGTTTTATGAATGTTTTATGGGCATTCAACAATACTCAAATTTTTCTATGTATATATTACATATCTACTTCTGTAAAAATCTATTGTCCTGAGGATATTAATTATGTCATTCAAATTTTCTATTTTGCTCAAAGTCTGATTGATCAATACATTTCTGAGAAACATGTGCTAAAATACTACTGGTCTTCTTATATGCAGTGTGGCTGCTAGAACTGACCCCTTTGCCCACTTCTGATGGTCAATGCTCCCAAACTGAATTTCAGCCCCACTTAAACTTGACTCCATGAACTCTGGCCAAAGCTGAGCTGAATCTGTGGGTTTCAGGCCACACAATGATTCAGGCATAGACCAGCCACCAAGGTAAAAGTAGAAACTGAAAAGATCCCCAACCTCTTTCCCTTGCATTACTCCTCTGTCTCACAGGTTATATGGTCATTTATCTGGTCATGTGTGGCTCCTGACCCTCCATCTGAAAGCAGGTGATTTGAGAGCAATTTATTGTAGACCCTGAAACCAGATTCCTAGGGTGGGAATTGAGGCTCTACCACCTACCTGCTGAGGGACACGGAGCAAAGCATCCCACCTTGTTGTGCTTCTGATTTGTCATCCATGAGATGGGGATTAGAATGGTAACACCTGGAACACAGGAACAAACAAAAGGAACGGTAACGCCTCAGAGTTGTTGTAAGGAGTTAATAACTGCAAAGCCTCAGAAAAGTATCTGGCATACAACCTACAGCGTACAAGCAAGCCCTGTGTAAGTGCCAGCTATTTTATGACTGTTATTATCACAATGATGATCATTATCATCATTATTATTATTTGTAACTGCGTAATGCAGTGCCCCTCAGTTAAAGAGAGTGAGTCATTCTTAAGCATTACATAACAGGATTTTAATACAGCACTTGTTTGCCTGATCCTGCGGCTTTAACATGGATCAAACGACCAAGACATCATAAGAGCCTCAATCACTTCAGCTCAGAATACTGTGAAAGTCACCTATCCTCCTGCCTCATACCTGCTATTCCCCTCCCCATCCTCTCTATCCCCACCTGTCCTCAGTTTCTGCCTTTTGAGCTTCATCTCTCGCACCCAGCATCCAAGAAGCCCTAGAACTGATGATAGAGCTCTCCTGGGTCATTATGGGGGTCAGTTCTCTGTCTCCCACCTGCCTCTCCATCTTATGGTAGTTTCTCTGCATTATCACTGCCTGGACTTTTATACCAAGGGATCAACTAATAACCAATACAGTACAAGAGCATCTACTACACAGTAAGACTATAGAGCTACAATCAGGATTCACAATGTAACCCCAAGACACAGGAATTGTCTAATACTGTATTTCAAAAGGATTAAGAATGAGAGTATAACTTCTCTTCAACTAAAATCCCCTTACCCCATGTCTGTTTTCTTACGATTTCAAGGAATTTTTCCATGCCAGCAATAGTCAGTCACATAAGTAGGATTAGGATACTGACTTGCTATCTAAGGAAGGTGGCAAGAGGGAGGAGGGACCAGTTAGTTTGCAAATCATAAGGCTCACTGAACTCTATAGAATACAAGACATATGTATGACCTGGCCATTAGTGAGGGTTCCACACCATCACCCATCTGGATGTAGAAGAAACAGCCATCATTCAGAATACTACCTGAAACAAAATGTGGGATATGTTTAGCAGAAGGCATGGAACCCATAAAAATATCCATGATTTAAACATGAGACGTTTCCGATGTGCTAAACATGGAATGATGTGCTTATCCATGGTCCCGCTGGAAGAGATGAAATGCTGGGAAATGAAAAAAGGAAACTTCAATGTTTTGTTCATAACATACAGAATGGTAACTAGTAATACTGTTTTGCATATTTGAGAGTAGCTAGGAGAATAAATCTTAAAAGTTCTCATCATAAGAAAAAAAAATTGTAACTGTGTATGGTGACAGGTTACCTGGGTTTATTGTGGTGGTCATTTTGCATTATGAACAAATCTTAAATTATTACATTGTACTCCTGAAAGGAATACAATCTTATGTCAGTTATACTTCAATTACAAAGAACTCTCAAGGTACTATTGAGAGCAAAAGGAGGTAGGAAAATATACTGAAAACAAATATATTAATGACAAACAGTGGCTAACTCTATTGAGTGCTTACTATGTGCTAGACATTGGCCTCAGCCTGCATATATATAATTTATGTAATCATCACAACAAACTCATGAGAGAGGTGCAATAATTTTTGCCATTTTTACAGATAAAAAACCTGAAGCACAGATAAGTTAAATATTTTGCTGAAAGGTACTCAGCTAAGAACTGAAATTTTTAATCTGGACTGTCCAGTTAGTTCCAGAGTTTACACTCGTAATCATCACACCATACTACAGGGATATAATGGCCTTAGTTTTGCTAAATTACCTTTTCCCCTGATCACAACAATATTTTTTGGGTGATATTTCAAAAATTGATATTCTTTTTAAATTATTACCTTACAGAGAATGATTTTTTCATGCAAGTCAGGAGATTAAAAATCAAGATTCTTTGGCTCCTATATTGGTCTGGCCACAAAAGTACAAAGTCGAGTTGTTGATGTCTAGTAAATGCAGTCATGCTGAGAATATTTTCTGTTATCGTCTGAGTGGAGCCACAGTAAATAGTTACATTCATTACCCTGACTTACGCTGATTTACAAAACCACCTATAACTTACTGTGAAAGTGTCTAGGTGGTTGGATCTATATGGAGAAATTTGGAAATTGACAAAATAGATTTGTCTGTTATACAATTTCAATCAAGATTTTAAATAAGTACACATTATGTGGGCAATTTGAAAATCATCTGCATATATGTAGCCTGGCTATGTCATATGAGTTCTCAGATAGGTAATCATAGTTACCGCCATAAGTACACTACAAATACCTCAGCGTCCAACTGGAGCCTTCCTGAGAGCATCTTCTATGGATAAAAATAAAAGAGTTACCGAGGAAATATTAAAAACTGGTAATTATCTCTTGGTTTCCCACAGAAATTCTCTATAGAATTCATTCCCCTTAATGTTGGCAGTAGCTGAAGCAGTAGTCCTCAACCGCTAGCTTTCAAAGCAGCTTAATTGTGTCTTTAAAAAACAGATTCCTGGACACCATTCACTCATTAACTCTGAGCAGGGCCCCAGAGTCTATATTTTAAACAAGTTCCTCTGAGAATCCTGATGCAGATGCAGTGGCACCTGGACAGAAGGCTGTTTACCTGGCTTTGTTCACTCTTCAGACCAGCCTTTGCCTGATGTGCAGTTTGTGACTGAACTGGTGATGTTTTCTTTTTAACCATTGCTGAAGGTTTCAATGACTTGAGATTTTGAAAATCAACACAAGGATTAGTTAAGAAGAACTGAACCTGGAATATAGAACAAAGTATTTGCCATTTACTCAATAGTTAATATAAGCAAACAAGTACAGTACCAATTTTTAGGAAATGATGCTAATATCTAATCACTCCTCATTTGAGGACTAAGGAAAATTATATCCAGATAAGGTAAGGGGTAACGTTTTTGTCCTATTACTGCATAATTTATCTCCTTTTAAAGTCTTACTTTAATGAATCTACTGATTCTCATAGTTTCCACAGGTGTTGATGTTGATCCTGCCACTTGGTAATTTTAAAATATCTTTAGACTATCATGTTCATTCATTAATGTCTTCACCAATTATGCATCTATAACTCCATTTTTTCATGTTTGTCTTAGCTACTGCACAGATCTGTATAGAATTAAAAATTTTCTCCTTCAACTTGGTTAGACATGGCCAGTTGTGATAGCATGGGGACAGCTATAATCTTTATTATGACCAAGTGAAGATGACAAAGAGAGTCTTGTTTTTTCACAGGAAAAATGGGTTGCCAAACTGAGTGATGTCTGAGAAAGTTCCCATGGATGGGCAGAAGGTTTTACTTTTTTTAGTGTGTGTTGCATAACCCAGCATCTCAAATGGATGCTATTTAAACATTCCTTTTCCTCCACTGTGGTTTTCATGAGCTTAATGTTACTATGTTGGTTCTATTGTGACACAGGTAGAGGTGAATAAAAATCTACTTGGAGTTGCAGATTGGGGTCAAAACAACATCTTAAGTATTTTGGAAAAGTTTGGGATTTTACAGATTAGACTTTTTAGGTGAGGGTATACCATCTTATAGGATAGGTCTTACACGCCAAGACCTGTAGACAGACAGTTGAAAATGTTTCTCAATCACTTCTTCCAGTGGTAATTTTAATTTCCTAGGGAAATGAGAAGGTGTCAAGTTCTTACATATAGGAACCATTTTGATCCTCACAACAGCCTTACTTAATATGTTCCATTATTATAGTGTTCATTTTCCTAGACCCGTGGTCAGCAAACTGCGGCTCGCGAGCCACATGCGGCTCTTTGGCCCCTTGAGTGTGGCTCTTCCTAAGCCTTAGGAGTACCCTAATTAAGTTAATAATAATGTACCTACCTATATAGTTTAAGTTTAAAAAACTTGGCTCTCAAAAGAAATTTCAATCGTTGTACTGTTGATATTTGGCTCTGTTGACTAATGAGTTTGCTGAACACTGTCCTAGACAATTAAAATGATATTGCAAAAGGTTAAACAAGTTCTAGTTATCACAAGGCAAACTCCACATTGTTAGCATTTTAATGAGCTAGTTATTCATAATAGGAAGGAGCAAAAGAGAGGCCAGACATTATAAGCATGGTCATTTGGGAAGCTTCACCATGAAGCTGCAATTTCACACTCCCCAGGGAACTACCAGTCCATTCCCTGAAGATCCCTGGGCGGAAGATGGATGCATGCACAGGAAAGTTTGTGTGATGTAGGGAAGTTGCCTGTTAGTCTAACCAGGAAACAAAATATAATTGGCTAGGACAGTGGTTGACAAACTCATTAGTCAACAGAGCCAAATATCAACAGTACAATGATTGAAATTTCTTTTGAGAGCCAAATTTTCTAAACTTAAACTATATAGGTAGGTACATTGTTATTAACTTAATTAAGGTACTCCTAAGCTGGCCTTTGCTAAAAATGTCCTCAATCTGATTGAGGTACATTCGCTGAGGTCGACCCCTTCCAACTCTCCCATCCACACTCGTCTTGTATACTTGTTTCGTCTATCCTCTCTATATGTCCAAACCATCTCAACATACCTTTCTCAATCCTTGACACTACATTTTCTTTCACCCCACAACATTCCCTGTACTTGCGCACCTGCACGTGGTATTTTGTGGAAGAGCCACACTCAAGGGGCCAAAGAGCCGCATGTAGCTCATGAGCCGCGGTTTGCCCACCACTGGGCTAGGAGGTACAGAGCCATGGCAAGCATGCTGAAATTCTGAAGGCTTAATTGATTATGCTCCTAGTTTTAATCCTGAGACAAAGGAATCCTCTCCCTCTAGTTCCTCTCTTGTTTCTCTGGCTTTGCTCCTGCTTCCTCGCATTTGCCCTAGTTCCTGGAAGCAGCATGGCCCACAGCCATTTGGAACCCACATGCACTGGACCGATGGACTATAGCTGGAAACACAAGCTAAGCTGGGCTGCTGCAAATATGGAACGGAAACAGGGCAAGGTCTTTATGCCTAGCTCTACTAAGGACACAGCTGGACTTCTTCCATGGTGGGACAGAGGGTTAGGGGACTATGGAAACTCAGGGATTTAATCCCACGCAAATAAATGCCATTCATTCTCCTGTGTGAGTCTCAGAAAATTCATTTTCTTTTGACATTGCAATAAGCCCAATTCCACCAGCAGCTCGTGGGGACATGGAGAGCTCCCCACTAATAACAGAAGGATTCCAGAAGGTCAGGAGCTCCTAGTCCAGTCTGAGGCTATGACAGTTATGTTATTGGTCTGGACCTTAACTGATACACTCATGAAGAGTTTCCTGGATTGGGAGCTCACCAGAAGCAGACCAAGTGGTGTACACAGAGGGGAAACAGGTAGAAAAAGAAAATAATAAAAAAATAGAGAAAGGGTATAAGAAAGGTACCAATAAATTACATCCCCCAATAAGATGCATTGAAATCCCACCCCCAGTACCTGTGAACATGACCTTATTTAGAAATGTAAAAGGATCTTTTCAGATGTAATCAAGTTGAGGTCATATTCGATTAGATGCCCATTCTAGCAGCAAAGAAGGCAGAAAATGTAGTTTCTAGATGAATGGTCACAGACCTAGCTCAACTCTAGTTTCTATCCAAGACAAGTGGCTCCATTGGTTGAAGTGTCATCCCATATACCAATAGGTTGCAGGTTCGATCCCCAGTCAGGGCAAGTACGGAAGGCAACCCATTGATGTTTCTCTCTCACATAGACGTTTCTCTAACCCATTCTCTCTCTCCCTTCCTCTCTCTCTAAAAATCAATAGAAACATATCCTTGGATAAGGATTTAAAAAAAATAATAAAATGAAAATAAACTCATAGGTTCTTCTACTAAAAGGAGAAATAAGATGGATACCAAAGGACAATTAGCAATCTCTAATTAGAATCACTAATCTCAAATTAGCTTCTTTCAGTTCTAATTAGCTTATTTCAGTGCTATTCTCTTCCCAGGTAGCAAGAGTTGAGAAAATAGGCAAATATTTACTAAATATTTACCAAATAGTGCCACAAGTCTCATTTTCAGGGATTACTGGTACATCAGGTAGGAAAATCCTATACTAACAATTTATTCATTTCAATTATTTATAAATGATGAAGTTTATTGTTTATGGAACTGAGATTTGCGTGAGTACAACCTCATGATCATCCAGGGAGAAATAAGGCCCAGATGCCTCAGAGTAATAGTTCTGTTCACATATCCCTCTTCTTCCTGGATACTTGCTTTCATTAGCTTTTGCTAAGTAAGAAATCATCCTCACACTTAATAGCTTATGATTATTTTTCATGATTCCTGGGTTTGCTGGGGAGTGCCTCTGTGCTGTGCTGTCACAGCTGGGGCTGGGTGGTGTAGGGTGGCTTCATTCATTTACCTAGTGGTTGGCAGGGTGGTTGGTATGGCAGAAGACCCAGCTGGGACAGCTTGTGTCTGGTCCCCAGGATCTCTCCTCCTCCATATGCTAGTCCATGTTTCTCTCCATGGTGGTCTAGGGTTCCAAAGGGAAGCAAGATCAAGGAGCTTCTGCCACGTTTGCTAATTTCTCATTGACTAAAACGAGTTACGTTGTTAAACTTAAAGAGGTAGAGAAATAACTCCACCTCTTGATGAAAAAGGCTTTGAAACATCATTTTTGTGATCTACCACTGTTTATTCTCTAGTCAAAATCGCTTTAAATCTTCCCCAAAAGAAAATTATATAAATCCGCATCCCTGGGCCTCGCAAAGTCTCCATCAACTATGACATTAGGCTCGAAGCCCAGGGTCTGGAGACCTGATTCAAGTGCCGATGCAGATGAGGCTGGCTGGGAGCGAATGAGCAAGAGCTGGTGTTCTGGATCCAAAGACCTGATGCACTCAGAAGAGAAGTTATCAAAGTCCCGCCAGTGAATGTGCATTAGTGAGAACAGAACAGGATGACCGCTACGGACACTCGCATTCAACAAGAAAAAAATCAGGAGGCAAATAGCCACTGGTCTATATCAACTCTGAAGTCCAGCCCAGCGTACATGGTCAAGGAGCAGTAAACAGTGCTTTCCTGGGGCCCTGTTCTTCTCCCTGGCAGTGATTACTCTTTGTTCCTCCTTCTGAATTGATTTCTCCCTCTGAAATAGTCTTACCTTTCCATTCGAAATGTTCCATGTTCACAGATGATCCCATTTCTCAGGCTTCTTCCTGAGAAAGTGAAAATCCCATAGGCCTTTTTTCATTTTCAATTCCCTGTCCTTTTTAGCCCAAGCTGGCTGTACATTTCCTAGCATAGTTTTCTTTAAAATTCTGTGCACATCCTATGAGAATTACTTGAATTCACTCCATCCCCTAAAAACCACATCCATCCACAATTCTTCCAGAGAGGCTGCACTACCTTGGGCCACCTGTGAAATGTTTGAGTGATTAAACAGTGCTAAGTCCGACCGGGGTAAATTTGCTTCTGGTTCTGATTTTTTATTGTTCTTAGATAATTGTGTCTGCACTAGTGGCAATAGTGTAAAAGGTGGGCTTTATTATTATGGTCACTCCTTTAAGAAATGCATGTTAGGTTTAAGGTGTCGAGAATGGGTATGGCAGTAAGTGCAGAATCTGGTACACTTATTAGCCTTTATTTTGGTTTGTATCTGTAGCAATATGGGCTCCTTTAACCCTGAAGGTTCTCCTTGCTTCATCTAAAACTCTGTAGCCTTTTATATTTTCACTTATTATGTGTCTAATATTTTCAAAATCTGTGAAAATGGAATTTCTATACTAAAGATGAAAAGAACCCAAATCTTTATCTGGCTTTCTTTGATTTCTCTAAATGAATGAATAATTCCAAATTAATGTTCCCTCAGGGTCTTTAGATAATTTCAAATTAGACAAATTGGTACAGAAAAATAAGGGTTTCTAAAAGCCATGAAAACAAGAATTAATGGTTCCTCAAAATATAATCAAGTTCAGCCTTTAAAAATGATGAAAATCAATGACATTATTATAAGGCATATGAACAATGGAAAAAATGTTCTTCCAAATTCGGAAGAGGTTAACAAAATTGCACAGATCCTCAATAAGGATGCTTCCTCAATCCAACTAATGGTGCTTAATTATGTGTTTTTTGTCTTGTTAACTGAGAAACACAATTAATAGCAACTGACACCTCCATTTCTACCTTAAGATCTGTAGTTATCACAATTAGCTCCTCTAATTAACTGAAGAGTTGATGAAATGTTCATTTATGAATAGGAAATACATTTTGAGCAAACAGTTTTGATATACCTCGGTTATCAAAACTGGAGCAAATTAATAAACCACATTATAAGTTGTCTTAAAATATAATGGATTAGGGAACTTCACATTCAGCTATTCTAGAGTATCTGAAGCAGACTTGTCCACCATCATAAAGAATGAGAAAAATGGACAAGATATGTGAAACAACTGCTTTTGGACATTAGTGTACATGCAGCAAAGAACTGATCCCTAAGGGAGGAGAAACAAACATAGTAGACAATACAATACCACAGCTTTCTGCCTGGAGGCTCTTACTGACCACGCTGAGAAAGAGAGAATGCATGCAGAGCACAGGCATGTCATGAGTCCACGAAGGAAATACTGAAATTCAGGGATGCTCAGATGGTTGGAATTTGCAAGAAAGAAACCAAGGTGAGGAAGCTTTACAAAGAAAGAGCTTCCAAAATCTGCATTGGGATCTACTCCAGACTATACTGAATACTAAGTTGTGCACACATAGGGGGAAGAATAGAGAAATTACAAGAACTCACATAGGACTGACAGATGTTTGAGATTTAACCAGCCAGTGAGGAGAGACTGTGTTGCCACCTAGAGTAGAGACCTGAGAAGTATTATTGCTAAGCAGTATGGTAATCTAGCCTTATAGACGAAAGCTACATGAGACAAGACCTCAAAAACAAGCATATAATATATCAAGCAAATCCTCAGGTAATTTTATTGTCACCCAGAGAAAACACCAAAGCTCCTTAAGAAAGACAGCAAACACTAACAACATAAGAATCACAATGCCCAACCTTCCATTAAAATTAATAGACTGAGAAGCTGAAAAATGTGATCCATTTATTAGGCAGAAAAACAAATCGGTCAATAGTAAAGAACACTAAAGTGACTTATATGTCAAACTTATCAGACGGGAACTTAAAAAGAGCTATTATAAATGTGATCAATATTTTTTTAAAGAAAAATATACACATAATAGAAAATTCAAAGAAGAACCAAAATATGTTCTGGAAATGAAAAATAAATATCTAAAATGAAAAATTCACTCCATGGTCTTCATAGAGATTAACCTCTGCAGAAGAAAAGATTAGTAAACTTGAAAATATACAATATAAATTACCCAAACTGAAGAACACAGAGAAAAACAGACAAAAAATGAACAGAACTTCAGTAATTTGGAGCAGTATCAGGCTGTCTAACTTATGTGAAAGGAAGAGAGAAATAATCAAAAAAATAAGGCTTCAAATTTTATAATTTTAATAAAAACAATAAACACACAGATCCAAGAAATATATACAGAAAGAAAACTGCACCAAACAAAATGTCATAATGAAATTGCTAAAAACCAATAATAAAGGTAAAATTCTTAAAAGAAAACAGAGTAAAATAAAACTTTTTATAATAAAATTATCAATTCATTAACAGACATAAGAGTCTTAGGTTTTTATGTCCCCAATTACAGTTTCAGATACATGAAGAAAAAAGCCTGACAGAACAGAAAGAAGTAGACAGATTCGAAATTATGGTTGGAAATTTCAGTACTCTTCTCTCAGCAGGTGTTAGAACAAGTAGACAGAAATCAGTAAGAATAACATCTTGGATAAAAGCATCAACCTAATTAGTCTAATTTACATTTATAAAACATTCTATCCAACAATAGCATAATGCACACTTTTTTTTTTAATCATCACTTGAAGATATTTTTTCCTTTTTTTTTTTTTTTTTTTTTTTTTTTTTTTAAAGAGAGAGTGAAGGGGAAGGGAGAAGGTGGGGAAGAGAGAGACATGGATGTGAGAGAGACACATATATTGGTTGCCTCTCGTTCACATTGTGACTGGGGATGGGGATTGAGTCTGCAACTGAGGTAGGTACCCTTCACTGGGAATTGATCCTGTGTCCCTTCAGTCTACCAGCCAATGCTTTAACCACTGAACAAAACTGGCTAGGGCTCATATTGTACATTCTTTACACATGCTCATACAAGATACAACAAGATAGATCATATGCTGAGCAACAAATAGATCTCAAATTTGAAAGGACATATAAAGTATGTCCTCTGATGACAAAGGAATTAAATTAGGAATCAATAACAAAGATATATGGAAAATCTAACACACTTCTAAGCAATACATGGGTCAAAGAAAAATTAGAAAATATTTTTAAGTGACTGAGAGTGAAACAAAATGGGGATGCAGCCAAAGCAGGATTTAGAAGAAAATGCATAGCTCTAAATTAGAAGGTGTAATGAACAGAGTTTCCACTATAAGAATATAAGGGAAGCCTGGCTGGTGTTACTAGGTGGTTGAGTACCTACTTACAAACTATGAGGTCACAGTTCAATTCTAAGTCAGGGCACATGCCTGGGTCAAGAGCTCGGACCCAGGTGGGGATGTGCAGAAGGCAGCTATTCAATATCTCTCTCCCTCTCCCTTTCTCTCTGAAATCAAGAAAAATATACATATTTTTAAAAAGAATAGCCTTGACCTGATAAAGGGCACCTACAAATATCTTATGGAGTACCTAACTCATATTTAAAGTTGGAAGACTCAATGCTTTTCCTCTAAGATTGGAAATGAAGCAAGGAAAAAGAAATGAAACACATAGAGATTATAATTAAAACTGTCTTTAATTGCAGGCAACATGACCACATGCAGAGAAAATCCTAATGAATCTACAAAACAGTTACCACAATGAAGTAAATTGAGCAAGTTTGCAGGAAAAGTCAATATGTAAAAGCCAATTGTCTTTCTATACATATATTTTCTATGTATAAACAATTAGAAACCTTTTCCTTCTTACTTTTCCTGCTGATCTTATTTTGCTTTGTTACACTGCTAATTGTTAATTTATTATCCAGCCTCTTTATGTACTATTCAAAACAAAATCATCCATTAATCATAGCTCAGGAAGAGCCTCAAATTTCCTGTAGCAGATTGCAAAAATGGCCACAAACTCTTCCCATCCTATATGCACACTCCCTTGAAATATGACTTTGAAGCTCTTCCCATTAAGAGCTGGAGTCTATTCTCTTCCCCTTGAATTTTGGTGTCGCCATGTAACTTACTTCCGTAGACCCATTTAGCAGATTAGTAAATGTGTCAGAAACAAAGGCTTCAAAAGTGCATGTGCATTAGAGTTTACTTTCTCTTCATGCTCTTTGAAACTCTGTGACCATTATATGAAGAATCCAGATCTAGTCTATTGATGGAAGAGCACATGGGGCTAAGAGGTCATTTCGACTGGGGTCCTCCTGTACCACCCAGCCACAACCAAGCTGCCAGTGGACCACAGAGATAGAACAACTTGTCTCAGACCAAAAGAAATGTCCACTCAACCCAGATTGTGAGAAATAATGCTTGTGTTATGCTGAATTTTGGAGTGATTTACTACACAGTAGTAGCTAACTGATACACATTATTACTGTTCTCATTTCAGTAGTGAAAGCAAATAAGGTGCCCATAATTCACTTCAACTTCCAGTATACACAGCAGGTTTTGGGAGACCGTAATGAATAGCAATGATGTATGCATCAGGTTAGGTTTTAAAAGATGCATCATCTTTGTTCTTGAGGGATATATGTAGATATATTTAGAAGTAAAAATCACATGATGTCTAAGTTTGATATGAAGTAGTCATTATGGAAAAGGAGGATGAAAGAAAGGAAGACAATAAGAATAAATGAAACATGACATAATGTTGATAATTATTGAATATGGTGTATGGATAGAGGGTGTATTCATTTGCTAAAGCCGCCATAACAAAACACCAGCGTGGGTGGCTTAAATAACAGATACTTATTTTCTCACAATTCTGAAGGCCGGAAGTCTGAGATCAGGTGCCAGAATGGCAGATTTTTGGTGAGAGTTCTCTTCCTGGCTTGCAGATGGCTACTTGCTGACTGTGTCCTTACATGGCCCTCCTTGGTGTGTGCCTGTAGAGAAAGATTTCTCTCTTCCTCCCTTTATGAGGCCAACAATCCTAAGGCATTAAGACTTCTTTAAAAACTCATATAACCTGAATCACCTCTGACAAGCTCTAATCCCAAATACACAGTGACACTGGGGATCATGGCTTCACATATGAATTTAGGGTGGGGGAACAACCCAAATCAGTCCCTAAGAGGGGGAGTCCATACTATAATTTCTCAACTTTTACACTTGAAAACGATCATAAAATTTAAAAGATGCAACTGTATTTTGTCCCTATTGTCTGTTTATACTTTATTCGGTGAGAGACAGATGTACTCCCAAGAAGAAAATTCTGGAAGGCTCTCTGGTCCCTTTACACCATTAAAAAGTCTTAATTAGAAATTCCAGTTCAAGATCATAAAGCTGTAAACTTGCTTTAATGCCCAATCTTCTACCCTCTTCCCAGAACAACTATACTTCAAAGCCTGAAATAGGAAAGTGGTGATGGTCAGCTCTCCATTTCTGCATCTTGTTTCCCTCATCTGTCTGAAGGACAAGTTCTATCCAAATGGACAAGTTGGAGAAAAAAACAAGAAATGTTTTCCTTGAATTGGAACTGTCATATGTTGGTCTTGAGCTCTCTGGTTCCTACTCTGCTGCAGTTTGCTTGACATAGATGGATGCTCACCCTTAACAACAGGCAGTCAATGGCCAACCTAGAATCTTCCTGGTGAGACCTCCTTGCCCCTACAGAGGCTACTGTTGAATAGGCCTCACAAAAAACTCTTGGCAGCCCTCTTCTGTGAGATCCTTATCTGGCCTGTGGAAAATGCTCATCCGTCCTTCTTTCCACATTCTGTGATGTAGGTCAACCTACATCACAGCAACAGATCTGAGCTTTGTCACCAAAGCATCAGCCTGTATTAGTTAATTACAACAAATAATCATACACTTACTGTTTTATAGTAATAGAGGTCAGAGGTCCAAAATCTCTTACTGGGTTAAAATTGAGTTTTTCCTCGGGCTGTGTTACTTTGGAAGGCTCTGAAGAAACAGGGAGCAGCCATTCTTGCCTTTTCCAGAGTAGAGGGAGATTCTGCACACGGCTCTGACCTCTGCTTCCACTACATCTGATTCTGACCCTCCTGCTTCCCTTTCAAAAAGATCCGTGTGATTTCATTGGGCCCACCTGTTTATCCACGATAACCTCCTCCTCTCAAGATCCTTAACTTAATCACATTTGCAAAGTCCTGTTTGCCATGTGAGGTAACATATTCACTGGTTCCAGGGGTTATGAAGCAGACATCTTTGGAGAACCACTGCTTTATCTATTACATCCTGTCTTTTCCTACATTTCTTGAGGGTAAGAGTGAATTGGACCCCCAGTCTCCTTAGGAGCATCTCTGCCACCATGATGGAGGAAAAGGAAGCGAATTCCACTCCTTTCCCAAGGATGGCACAGCTCCTCCTAAGGTCTCTCTTCTCCAGGATCCTTCACAAGTCTATCTGACCTCTTCTTTGATCCTGAGCATGTCAGGTGGACATAAGGTTGTGAAACAGGTTCCTCTATGTTTATTTTATAAAATTGGCATCTGATGCTTTCGTTCTCTTTGGTATCCTCATATTCATAGAATTGGCACCTTAGTTGAAGTTGAGGCAGGGGAGTTCCATTCTAACACCTTGTCTATAACTATTTCCTTAAAGCATAAATATGAAATTATAAATAGATCTTCATGAATTATTAACTTCTTAAATGTCTTCTATTTTGTGACAGAAAAAATGTATTTGATGAGTCAAAAAGAATTTCACTATTCAAACGATATAAAAGGATAGTATTCAATGGAATATGAAAGTATTTTAAGAATATTTTTGCTTCTGAAAAGCTTTTCAGTCAGTTATGGTATACTGTTGCGTCTTTAATAACTACCACTCAACAAATCTTCTGTTCATATGAAAAAGAGTAATTTTGGCTCAAGAGCAAACTTCACCTGCAAAATATTAAATATGGCATGTGATGTTGGCATACTATTTACTGCCCCCAAAAATGTTTTTTTCTTTTTAAAATCTCTAGTAGTGTGATGGTTAAAATCACTTATAAAACCAACAAAATAATGGTGACAAAATTATATTTACATTATCAGATATTTTCACTCAAATCATGAGAATGAATTAGAATGTTTATCCAAAAATGGAACAATAGCATTTACTTGTCAGAGCTGAAGTATTTCTTCCATCAAAACAGAGATGTCTAATCTCTGAGAACATGCAAAAAAAAAAAAGAAAAATGAGATGAAGGCTCTACTGGCATATTTATTTGAATTCTTGGGATGTAAGTAACAGAAAACAGCAGCTTTCACCAAAAAATAAAAAAATCGGGTGATTGGGGGAGATTCAATGATAGAATATATGTCACAGAATTCACAGGTAGAAAATGTAAGAAGACTTCAGAAATTTCTAAACCCAGGCACTCAAAAGCATTTAGCACTGTTTCTTGTCTCCACTCCCTCTGGTTTTCTACATCCTTCTCTCTGGCTGTAGAGTTACATGGCGGAATACATGACAGGCCTAAGAATCCCGAGTCTTTAAATTACCAATCAAGTGACTAAAAGAGACTGCTTAGTTCAAATTCTGAGGGAACATTTTCAGAAAGGGATATTTATTACTTCCTGTGGGGAGGTAGGAAAAAAATATAGGAAGATGTTTTTTCCCTATGAGGTATTGACCTATGGGTCAAGAAACAGGTTAAACATTGGAACGATGGATTGCAAAATAACAGAGCAAAATTAAATAGCAACAAAAATAACTATACACTCCACTTCCAATTAGTTTTTCCTCGTCATTAGTAAACATCATCCTGCACATGTGCATCGACTTACCAGGAGCTCCTGGCCAGACAGTGGTCCAGGGTACAAGGGGCACATCCATCCATCTGGTCGCCTTGCTGCCCCCACCAGAAAGAATGTCACTAAAACTGACACCTGATGAAAGCCTGAACTAGAACTACCAGTTTTCTTATTGCAAAGCACAACGATTTATTCCTAATGCAGTAACCTAATGAAAAGAACGTTTATACTCTAATGGGTGATCTCGTGGTGTCTGTGAGAATTACTCTGCGAAAATAAGCAGTAAATCAGATTTCGAGGTTTAGCAAGGTAAGCTTGACTCTTAGCATTTCTTGAATGTAAATTTTTGAATCTGATCTGATTTAAACCTGCAGACTGCTGGCAATAACAGATCTACATGCAATGTACTACACATGATGTATTATAGAATCTTACACTTGAAACCTATATGATTTTATTAACCAATGTCACCCCAACAAATAAATTTTAAAAAGCCAACAGATCTAAGCTGTCCAATCTTTTCAGGCATATCAGAGGGACGGGATGCACAAAGGAGTCAGGGCAGACCCCACCCACCTTTCCGGAGAGAGTTCCAGGAATGGAGCGCAGTGAGACGGGACTGCAGACGGACAAGGACTATCCTGCACTGATGATCAATGTTAACTTTTGGATGAGACCTGCTTTTATCTTTGCAATGAAATTTAAAAGTCAGTACGTTAGCACGAACCCAAGGAACTTCCTCTCTTTAAGAACAAAATATTAAAGAATTGAAGAATCCAGAATAAGTGAACGGGAACCTTGTATGGTAGCTCTTCATTTACATTCAAAAATCATATGCTGAGAACAGGAAAAAAAGACTGAATAAGAAACTTAAACCCAAAAATAAACCATGGAAAAGCCACAAGAGTGGTAATAATATTAAAAGGATCCAATTGATATGGCAAAAGTAATGAAATTTAGAAAGACCTTTTCAGAAACATTCTGTGAGCTTATAAAACACTTGAAGCATTCAAAATAATATTTATAAAACATCAGTCCAAGAGCCCTTGGATTCATATGCCATAATCAGTGGAGCTAATCATGTAAACATCTGCTAACCAACCTGTGTATATATCTCATTAAACTATCCCAATGTGTAAAAACATCATTAAAAAAGAATTGGATGCTTCTATTGTAAAATATAAAAATGTACGATTGACACAATGACCAACACCTATTTATTGTATTAAATACACATCTGAAATGTTAAGTCGTTATTACAGATTTCAAGAAATTACATTTCAGACCCAAATGTCCTGCTCGTAGTCTGACAACTAAAACAATGCTTTTGAGGTTTTCTTCCTTTCTTTTCTTTTCTTTTTTTTTTTAATTCATAAAAAAGCAACAACTGGGGGGGTATAAAATAACTAAAATCCAAAACTTTGAAGTTTATTCAAAATTCTTTTGGATCCCTAAGGTGGCTGTAAACAGTTTGTTTTCCCGCGTCCAGAGCTTAAAGGAATGTGACTCTCAGGGTTTGCACGGCTCTCTCTCTGCCCAGGAGGCCCACCACCGCTACACAGTCGTTTCGTGTTTCCATAGCCCAGTCCTCACATTGCCCGTGCTGTCCGCACCCGGCGAGGGCCCCTCCTGCCCGTTGCTTTTGATGGGTCCGTTCTGCGTGGCCAAGTTGAGGCCGTAAGACTTCTGCTGACTTTCAAGTTCAACTGCAGTTGGCTTCCTCACGGCCTCCTTCTTACTGCCACTCGACACGGTCTTGTCCGCATTCCGGCTGCTCTTGGGGAGCGTGCTGGCAGCGTCGCTGCTGTCTTGCTGGGGTGGGTTGTACTGTCTCTCTCTGTAGGCGAGGTAAGCCCTGCGACTCCTCGAGTGGCCCTCGCTGTTGGCCGGCCGACTCTTGGGCAAGCCGTTCTGCACGCTGCCCTCCACGCTCGTGGGGACGTCGTAGGCGTATTCTCGGAGGACGGTCAGCCGGCTCGCCCGGTGCCCTTTACTTCTGTTTTTGTGATGGCGGCTGGGGTGCACGTTGGTTCGAAACTGCACTTCCAAAGGCGCCACGTGCATCTTGATGTCGTTGTCCATCGAGTGTTCCGTCAGGCTGTTGTCCAGCTGCGGCGCGGCGTTTCCGGGGAGCGCGTTGGCGTGGCACTGGGCCGCAGCAGCCTGCAGGTTGGTGAGCTTGCAGCCCTGGGAGGAGTTTTTGAAGCTGGACGCACTCTTGTTCGTGCACGAGGATTCGGCGCTGCTGTTGGTGCACTTGGGGGCCTCCCCGTTCGTCCCACTGGAGTTGGGGGGCTGCACGTTGACCTGCACCGAGTAGGAGCTCCGGCCTGGGCAGCAGGTCATGATCCACGCGAGCCGCACGTCCTCCCGGTTGACGCAGTGGTGCACCACGATGAACGCACTGAGGCTCAAACACGTGGCTCCGAAAAAGAAGCTGAACACCAGGTCCAAAGGGTAGTACAGGGCGACCGCCAGGGCCCCGAACATCCACAAGGCGACGTAGAGGAGCAGGGTGAGGCCGGCCCCCAGCAGCTGCGCCTGGAACGTGTGCTCGTTTTCCAGCGCCGACGTGGAAATCAGGGACAAGGACATGGAGTCCTGCTGAGCCACTTCGCCGTTCTCGTTGGCCGCCAACCTCTGCTGCTCCTCGGCGGGCTCCTTCAGCTCGTACTTGCGCTCAGGGTGTCTTTTCAACTGAATAAATATGCTGAGAAAGTACATACAGTTTACGAAAGCGATGAAGCTGGCGGGCCCGTAGAAGGCTCCCAAGGACGGTTCCCACGCCATCCAGCAACTAGGAGAGAAAAGGGTGAGCCAGCTCAGATGCTACTACATATGTCAGCAAAGTGTTTACCAGATTGCAATAAACTTTAGTGAAACAACTGGGTCAGGTCAGCTGTACCGAGAGCGCAAACTACTCACTAGGGCGCACTTGGCCGGCTGCCGTAATTCTTGATGTTTGCTGCCGCAGTGATCCCACAGACGATGACGGGGATGCCGCCCCCGATCAGGTAAAACCTGGGAGGAGGAATAAAAGAAGTCACAGCTCATCATCCCATTAGTTAAGGTGGACACATCCCATCACGGCACAAGCCATTCCTTAAAGAATGTGAATCCTCTTACACAGTTAACTGAAGGTTAACTTTCAGAGGCTGCTGTATGAGCAATGTGTTTTTTTTTTTTAATTTTTTGTTTAGATTTCGTTTTTTTAAAGCACACGGTCAACCAAGTTTCCAAGTGGAGGAAAGCTGATCATCTTCTGCCACCGTGTGGACAAACATGGTAACACAGCTATAGCAGGGAGGGTTTTAGCCCATACTTTTTCTTTTAGGGCAGTAATGGCGAACCTTTTGAGCTCGGCGTGTCAGCATTTTGAAAAACTCTAACTTAACTCTGGTGCCATGTCACATATAGAAATTTTTTGATATTTGCAACCATAGTAAAACAAAGATTTATATTTTTGATATATATTTTATATATTTAAATGCCATTTAACAAAGAAAAATCAACCAAAAAAATGAGTTCGCGTTTCACCTCTGACACGCGTGTCATAGGTTCGCCATCACTGTTTTAGGGGGAACTGTTGTTTTTTGTTGTTGTTTTGTTTTAGATGCAGTTGGTGAACTGGAAAGTTAGTCCATTAAAAAATGGACTTGAAGATCTCACTGTGCCATACATAGTGCAGCCAAAACACCGAACGACAAATAAATTACTTATTTTAAATATATTTGTATTGATTTCAGAGAGGAAGGGAGAGATAGAGACATTAATGATGAGAATCACTGGGCGGCTGCCTCCTGCATGCCCCACACTGGGGATGGAACCCACGACCTGGGCATGTGCTCTGACCTGGAATTGAACCGTGACCTCCTGGTTCATAGGCCGACCACTGAGCCATGCTGGCCGGGCTAAATAATTTATCAATGTCCAGCTAAGCCTGTATTTCCAGGACGTTCCAGTGCTGTGTGTGCTTATTTCTAGTCAACTGAGATTTAGGCTAGGGAGGTCCCTGGATCCCAGCAGCCCCGTCTGGCCCCTCCTGGCCCCTCTCCCTCCGTCTAGCTGAGGAGGGCAAGACAGATGACGGTGCACTAAGAACTGAGGGGGACAGTGGTGGCTGAGCCTAGGTGCACACCTTCTTTTTATGGCCCGAGCTTCCCTGAGCTCTCTGAAAAGGGAAATAGGCAACTTTCCGCCCTGGCTGGGTAGCCCCTGGGCACAGTCAGAGTCTTAATTCTGCATCAGCCACTCCCTGGACACAGCCCCAAAACTGAATTGGCTGGATAAAGGCAATAGTCATGACCCATTTCTCTGTTTCCTGGTCATGCTCACAGGTACTAAAACCCTTCAATATGATATTAATTAGTGTTGCTGAAAAAGACAGCTAATTACACTATAAAACCATCACCCTGTCGTCTACTTCACACATTAGAGGGAAGCCAACATTGGAGATCCTCTCCCTTCCTGCTGTGCTAATTCCCATCAATTCTTCCCTGAGAAGGAGGTGTCATTTCCCACATTAATCATAGGTTCTGCCCTTCCCCCTCCCACTGCCAGGACTTCCTGTTATCAACTAACCCTTATTTTTCAGCTTTAAATCTTCTCCATTGCCTCGTACTTCCAGCCTAAAAATTTACGTTCACGTTTTCTCCTCTCTTCTAAAACTCGCCTTGGCCTACCACCTTCTTTCTCTCTCCCGTCAGTGACAAACTCCTGGAAATAACTACCATCATTATTTGCTTCACCTTTATCACTTTATTTGAGGCTGTTCCCATGTATATGCTACTGAAACTGCCACCTCTGGGGCCAGGAGAGTCTCAGGCACCTCTGGCCCACCCTCTAGGGGCAAGGTTGCTGGGGCTTCCTCAGGCTCAAGGTCTTGGGGAAGGAGGAGCTTGCACTGTCTAAAGGTAAAGAGGTACCTTTGGGTCATTCAGGGACCACATCAGGTTTAGAGGCCAAGCTATCTTTTACTTACAGAGGCAACAGCTGCTTGAGGACAGGATCCCCGTCTCTTAGCCAAACACCTTTGCTCAGTTCTTGTAATGCAAGTGACAGAGATGCTAGAGCCCTCACTCTCTAACCTGACTCTGGCTGGGCATGCTGCTGCCCTCATCGTCCTGCGCCACTCTTCCCGAATCTTCTATGCTCTTAGGTGCTCTTTTCAATTCTTTCTTTTTTTAATTTTTAGAGATTGAAACATCAATGATGAGAGAGACATCGATTGCTGCCTCCTGCATACCCCCCAACTTGGGAGCGAATCCGCAACCCAGGCATGTGCCCTGACTGGGAATTGAACTGGACTCTCAACCACTGAGCCTCACTGCCCCTCCTCCCCGCCATCAGAATACTTTTATTTTTCACATTTTCTTTTTTTATTATATTTATTGAGATGACATTGATTAATAAGATTATATAGGTTTCAAGTGTCCATTTCCATGACACATGATTCTTCACCCTTTTATTTCCCAGGGCCTGTCTATTAAACACCGGCCTGGCCTGGGAATCATTCTCTTCTTAGCTAACTTCTCCATGGGGGTCCCATTGCAGGACCACACAGGTAAATGTCTCCCGTCCCACCCACAGCACGTCCAGCTCCTCTTCCCTGCTGAGCACCAGACTTCCAGAATCATCACGTTCCACGAGAAAGTGGTGGTGAGCCACCTTCCCTCGCTTACCACCCCGCCCACCACACCCTCCCCCATTTACTCTCTTACATGACTTCCTCACTTGATGGAAGTGCCACTTGCTGGCAGCCTCACTCATTGAAGTAGACATCTGCAGCCATCTTTGTCACCTTCCCCTCACACACCTCTCAAATCCAGGTCATCAACCCTAGAGAAGCTGCCTGGAGTCTCTTGAACAGGTGTCCTCTCCCTATTCCCCATGTCACTAATGTCACCATCAGCCCCCAGGGGACCCCCTAATGCCCTCGGCGGACTTCTTCATTCTCAGGCATTCCAATTCATATTCCAGGCCAATACATGGTGCTGCCCTCATGTAAAATCCTCAGTGCTGCCCACATGTCACCAGGGCACCCAGGGGCCTGAAGCTCAGCATCATCCTGAACTCCTGCTCCACCACTCACCGGGGCTGTAGCCTTGGCTCACCACCTAATCCTGTATCTGAAGTGCTACCTCCACCCTCTGCCCTAATCACTCATGAAGGTTCCTGCCAGTGGTCTAACCATTAATAATAGCCCCTCCTGCCCCCGCTCACAGCTGCTTGGTTTGCACTTTCAGAAAATACATCTCCAAGGCAGGTTTTTTGCTGTTAATCCTCACCTGAGGATATATTTTTCCATTGAGCAAGAGTGGCAGGGAGGGAGCAGGAGGAAAGAACCATCAGTGTGAGTGAGATACGTTGATTGGTTACCTCCTGCACACTTCCTGACCAGGGCTGGGGAGCAAACCCACAACTGAGGTACGTGTCCTTGACCAGGAATCGAACCAGCGACCCTTCGGTTTTCAGGCCAACGCTCTAACCACTGAGAACACGGGCACACAGGTCAGGGCTCCACAGCAGTTCTTCACAGTCACCAGCCAGTCCCTCCCATGCCTGTCTCCTCAAAGACTATAAGCTCCTCGTGGCGGGAGGGTTTCTCTCAGTCACATACAAACCCGGCACTTAACAATCTCAGAGACATTCATCAATTTTTACTTATCAAGCACGATGACCCACTGACAACTTTTTTATGATAATGAGTAAAAAGGGCATAACTCCAACACTGTTCTGTCTTTTGCAGAGAATAATAAAACTGATGCATACCTGAGCGGAGTAAAATCTGTGACCTGACCCCGGGAAAATAAAACCAGCTGCCATTCACCCATGAACTCATTTCTTCCTCACAACAGCTCTGCTTTGCAACCACCCCACCTTATAGATGAGCCAGAAAGGCCCGGAGAGGGTGAGAACTTCACGAAGGACTCTGGCTGGAAGGGGCCCAGCCAGTACTCCAACTCAGGAAGCCCAGCCTCCAAGTCCATTCTTCTATTTTCCAAACTTCACTCAGCAATGTTGTTATGACGATGCTTCACTAAACGTAACGGTTAACACTATTCAGTAAACGGAGGTATCGGTACCTGAGCATGGGTCTGGGTGGCGGAGGCAGTTCATCGGGATCCTGGCATCTTTTCGCTTTCCTCGTGACCTGCTTGTAGATATTGCGAGCTGTCACTCCCACCCACAGCACTGTGGCAAGGGTGGAATAATGAAGGAGAATTCCAACCTAGAAAGAAGATTGAAACACACACATAAACTAAAGGAAAACAACCCCCCATTCAGTCATAAAGCATAGTAGCTGCTAGCAAGGTTTATCAAAATGATTGGTGAGTAGCTTCCAAAAATCTGGTTCACAAACAGTATGAAAGTGAGGTCTAATGGTCGACTCCTTTGCCTGCGAATGAAACTAAGAAAGCCCTCTAACTGCCTATTAGAGAGGATTAGGTCTGGCGACATGCTAACAGCTGGATCGAGGACGCCACATACCACACCTGATACCCAAGGTGACCCTTGATACACCCCGGAACTGGTTACCCGACAACTATGAATCAAAGGCATGTTTCTCAGAGATGCAAGGTTATAAATTAGAGTTCTGTTTCTGAAGCCCATGTTAAGGAGTAATAGAGGGGGCAAGGTCACTAACTAGAGGGCAAAGTCACAGCATACAAAATAAGCTTTCGAGTAAGAGACCCCAGTTCTAATTCAGAGCTTTTGTACACAACCGTGGTGGGAGAGCAGTATCCCATATTGCTGGTTAGGAGGATGAGATCTGGAGTCAAAAAATTTTGCCTGATCCTCCCCTTATCTGCCCTGACACCGTAGCAAGTCACATGACATCTCAAGCATTGTTTTCCTCATTTGTAAACTGAGAATAACGTGAAAGTACTGTGAGGTTTCCATTCAATGCGACAGAAAGCATTTAACACACTGCCTGGCACATGAGGAGCAATCAACAACAAAAAAGATCTGTATTTGTATTATTATTTATTAGGGATGTGTCTTTGAGAAGATGCTACTTGTCTGAAAGTAACTTCCTTCTCTTGAACAGTGGGGGGATTATCAAAACCATCTTTAGGGTTTTTGTAGGGATTTAATAGGCAATATCTAGAACATAATACGTGTTCAATAAAGAGTGGACAACTGGCCCAGCCGATGTTGCTCAGTAGCTGAACATTGACTTAGGAACCAGAAGGTCACAGTTCGAATCCCAGTCAGGGCACATGCCTGGATTGCAGACTCGCTTCTCAGCAGGGGGAGTGCAAGAGGCAGTGGATCAATGATTCTCTCTCATCATTGATATTTCTATTTCTCTCTCCATCTCCTTTTTTCCCTTATATCAATAAAATCAATATTAAAAAGAGTGGATAAACCATGTAAATTATTACACTGAGTTTCTTCAAGGGAGATAATGCGGGGCATGTTTATCATATGACCTGTGTTTGAGCCAACCCTAGTTAAGGATACAATTTTAAATGAAGATTTCTATGAGGCTAAGAGTTTTAAAATCTATTATAAGAAAAATAAATGCATGTGTCATTGAAACATCAAGGACATAATTCAGCTTTCTTATCAGACTAATTACTTACTATCTCTTTGATCATTTCTTCTTATATAACTATTACAGATAAAATCCTATTACTAACAATCTCCAAGAAAAAAATATTTCATTCTAAAAGGATGGCTCTCCAATCTCAAGAAAATCAACTTGATTGACGTTATCCAACCTAGGTTAATCATAGGAGCATTTAGACCGCTGCCCGAAGTTCCTTTTAACGAGAAGCTCTCTGCAAGTAAAACGTGGAGGCATGAGAGCTCAGGGATTCTTTTGCAGGGCAACGAACTAGGGTGGTCAGTGTCCTTGCGAGGACTGGGAAAGTGCTGAGGGTGGGTCCAGCATGGCCAGAGGAGGAAAGTCAGATATATTCCTCCTAAGGAGCAAAGTGGCTCCTTGGTGCACGCTGGCTTCACTGACTGCACTGTAAAAGCAAAAGTTACAGATAGAAGTGGAATAAGAAGCATAACATGGCACTCTGAGTTACCTGGAGTCCCCCCAAATATTGAAAGTAAAAATAGCATAAGTGAATTTGGTCCACAGGAACCAACACCTTCAAGATAAATCGCTGACACTGAGGGAAATGGCAGCAGCTACTATAGCTGGAGTTTTCTCTGGTGCAGAGGTCGAAAGAATGAGACTGTCAAGTAATAAGGGATGTAAAGTAATAAAGGCTGTAAAGTAATAAGTTAAAAAACAGCAGTTAAAAAGATTTTTAACCCAGGGGGTACAAGACGGGAACCTCTTTTTTATTGACGAATAATTGACATACAATATCCTATTTGTGTCAGGTGTACATTCCAGTGATTTGATATTTATACACATTAGTAAATGATCCCCCCAATAAGTCTAGTTAGCATATTCTTCCATACAGAGTTATTATGGCATTCACTACATTACCTGTACTGTACATTACATCCCCATGGCTTACTTATTTGATACCTGAAAGTTTGTACCTCTTCATCCCCTTCACCTATTTTGACTGCCCCTAAACCCCTCCCTCTCTGGTAACTACCAATTTGTTTCCTAAAAATTTCTAAAATTTCTTTGGAAGCATAAAAGACCCTGAATAGCCATAGCAATCTTGAGAAAGAAGAGCAAAACTGGAGGTATCACTATCCCTGATTTCAAACTATACTACAATGGTATAGTAATCAAAACAGTATGGTACTGGGATGGAAACCAACATATAGATCAATGGAATTGAACACAGAGCCCAGGGATAAACCTATGTCTATCTGGTCAATTAATCTATGACAACGGAGGCAAAAATATACTGTGGGGAAAAGACAGTCTATTCAACAAATGGTGTTAGAAAAACTGAACAGCTACATGCAAAATATTAAACTGGACCATTATCTTATACCACATACAGAACTCAAAATGGATTAAAGACCTAAAACCATAAACCTTCTAAGAGAAAATAAAGGCTGCAAGCAATTCTTTATCGGTCTTACCAACTAGTCTCCTCAGCCAACAGCAACAAAAGCAAAACTGCACAAATGAGACTATACCAAACTAAACAGCCTTTGCACAGGAGGCAAACCATCAACAAAACACAAGGCACCTACTGAATGGGAGAAGATATTTGCAAGTTCAATCAGGGGTTCATTTCCGAACTATATAGAGAACTTACACAACTTAATATCAAAAAACAACTAACCAATTAAAAAATGGGCAGAAGACTTAAACAGACATTTCTCCAAAGAAGACATGCAGATAGCCAATGGGCACATGAAAAGATGCTCCACATCACTAATCATCGGGGAAATGTAGATCAAAATCACAATGAGATAGCATCTCACACCTGTGAAAAATGGCTATTCTCAAAATGACAATAAAATAAGTGCTGGTGAGGATGTGGAGAAATAAAACCTTCTGACACTGTTAGTGGGAATACAGACTGATGCAACTACTATGGAAAACAGTAAGTGTTTCCTCAAAAAAAATTAAAACTACTATACAACTATAAACTACTATACTATATGATCCAACAATTCCACTTCTGGGTGTTTATTCAATGAAAATGAAAACACTAATTTGAAGATATTTATGCACCCCTGTGTTCACTCCACATTATTTACAATAGCCAAGATATGGAAACAACCCAAGTGTCCATAAATAGATGAATGGGTAACGATGTGTGTGTGTGTGTGTGTGTGTGTGTGTGGGCGGGGGGGCGGGGGGGGGGAGGGAGGATATATGTATTTGTATATATATTAGAATATTATTGTACTCTAATAATATTGAAATATATACAATTCAATATATGCATATATGCATACACAATGTAATATTCCTCAGCCATAGAAAAAAATTTAAACCTTGTTATTTGCTACATGAGCAGACCTAGAGGGTATTTCGTTAAGTAAAATAAGTCAGAGAAAGACAAATACTGTATGATTTCACTGATATGTGGAATCTAAAAAATAAAGAAACAAATAAAACAAAAACAAAAAACAGACTTACAGACACAGGAGAATTTTCTTGTTTTAGATCTAAGAGGGAAAACTCAACCTTTAAATTTCTGAAGTGTTTTCTAAAACATTTCAACATTTCTAGAGACTTGTTCATATTTGAAAGATAACAACCCTTTCAGTTAAACAATTATGACCAATAGTGGAATTTTAGTCATTTGATGTCATCAGTCAAGTAAGCAAATCACCAAACATTCCACAGGAACCAGAAGAGAATAGGAAGTGAGATGTAGTAGAGAAGCACTCTTAGCTTTTGGAATGAGGTACTTCCTATTGTATTCCCCATCAGATATCCACCTACACTTCAAATACAACTCTATCACAATCTCTTCCAAATAAACCAGAAATACAAGTGGAAAGTTTGTAAATGCTTTGGCAATAGGTAATCTAATTCATAAACATGTAAATGATATTAAATGCAACAGATGATCACTTAAGTCACCTTACTTCAGGACATCAATTTCTAATGCTGCAAAATGGATATTAATTCATTATCCTAAAGAACTGTACTGAATATATAGGTATGTAACCATACACTCTCCTATACTGGATATCAGAAATTATAACAATCATACTCTTAACCACCAAAAACCCTAAGATATTGCAGCATTCATAGCAAGTGTGCAAAAGCAATGTTTAATATTCACATAATCATATATGAAAACATACAAACATTAAAATACTAACAGCTTCCACTACTGAATGCTTGCTATATGCCCAACATTGTATTAGACAATTATGTACATGCTTCTATTTTATACTCCCAGCATCGCCATTCAGTTAGTCGTAATGACCTTGAGTTACAGACAAGGAGGCTGAGTCTGAAAGAAGTTCAATCATTCACCCACCAGAGGTCACAAGGTCAGAGGCAGGGCCACAATTCAAACCCAAGCCTGGTGGTTTCCCTTTTATTAGTTTAGACTAGAGGCCCGATGTACAAAATTCGAGCAAGAGTAGGCCTTTCTTCCCCTGGCTGCCAGCACTGGCTTCTCTCTGGCACCCTGGACCTGGGCTTCCCTCCGGCCACTGGCAGGTACCCAGGACCCGGGCTTCCCTCGCAGCCCTGGCTTCATCCAGAAGGTCATCTGGAAGGATGTCCAGTCTAATTAGCATATTATACTTTTATTATTATAGATTATTATTACAGATTATTATAGATGAATAAGAAGTGTGGTCTAGGGTTAATATCTGAAAGTTAAGATAACACATTTGCAGCAGTTGGCAAGTCAAAAGCTCGTACTATTCTCTGACTAAACTTCTCCCAACGCACCTCCCATGCCATTGCAGCAGTCTGCTGGATAAGAGATATGAAAGGACACCTGAGAAGGTCAGCTGGCACTATATTTAGTTGATTAAATCATGAAGTGGTAGAGCAACAAGGTCACTTAAATGAGTCCCAGCCAAATCCTTTCACTGCAAGCTAAGGAAACCAGGGACCAGAAAATTAACGATGAAGCAATTATTTGGCGGTGGATCGTGACCCAGAGCCTCGATCCCTTCCAACCTGCAGTCAACAGCCCCTGTTACTCTATCATCACTCATTCGGCTCCTCTGGCAAAAGAGAGTTACAGGTTCTAGTAAGTACCCAGGTACCACCTGGAACTGACTTGGAACCCCAGTGGGAAATACCTGATTATTTTCAATCCTTGCGGGCTGGGAACTGTATCAGAGCCTGCTCACATTGTCCTGCTCACACTGAGCACTAACAGGCAGACAAGGAAGACATGACTACACCGATGATGTGCACATATCAAACATGTGAAATGTGTCCATGTTAGAGTTCAGTTTTAGAGATGGAAGAACCTTAATGCTCATTTCGCTTAACTAGCCCAATCCATTGTGTTCGAGAAGAAACCTAAAGCCCCATCTGGGTTAAGTGACTAGCCATACTGGCTGTTCTAGAAGTCACAGAATTAGAACCTACCTGCTAGTACCTGGCATCCTAGGTTGCTCCTTTCTGCATTTACCACTCCCCTCTCAGCAGGCTACCAACTAAATTAAGTACAGATTGTATGAGGCAAGTGCAGCCAGTCGTGCCCAAGTCAGAAACAAGTGAGGCTATGTCTTTCAGAAAAGGGGAGGGCTTTGTAAGAACAGAAGGACGTGTGGAAACAGACACAGACTTGCCTTTCCCTTTTCATGCAAATCTTTAACAAATGGGCATTGGCCAGCAATTGTTCTCCTTTTCTTTTCTACCAACGGTAGAAAACACCCTTCAGGACAATGAATGGCAGCCATGTATACAATGTGTTGTTTTTTTTTCTATTTCCATCCTTAGGGAACTCAATGCATGTGCCTGCTTCAAGAAAATGAATATTTTTCAATAGCTGATTACTAGCACGGTGTGCTAAGTACTCTGCTAATAGTTCATGCTCAAAACCGCTTCTGGCATGGATGATTTCTACTATTTGCAAACAGAGGCCTTTTGTTCACTCACCCAACAAATATTTGCTAAGCACCTACTGTGGTCAAGTCCCGACTTGCAAATGAATGTGATTCCTGCCCCTGCAGAGCTCAGAGGCCAGGACAGTGAGTAAGCAAACACCAGCCAGCTACAGGGCTTTGTAGGCACCGTGGAATTTTAATAAGCTCCACAGGGAGGATGAGGGAGGTGAAGGAAGTGTCTCTGGACCAGTAACAGTAAACTGAGACCAGGACGGTAAGTGCAGTGAGCCTGTGAGGAGGGAAAGGCTAAGTTGTACTATTGACCTGAGTGAGACCCATCGCCTGACTTCTAAGGGGCTCCAAACAAGGTGGTTTTCAAGTTACAGTAATAGTCTAAAACAGGGAAATGCTCTGCATAGCTGAGAGGCAATTTCATCAATAATAACAGTAATAGTAAGAGCTAGCATCTACTGAGCACTTACTGTATGCCCTGTACTCTCTAGTCATTGAATCCTTTCAACACTTCTTACATTGTCCAGACTCACATTTTATTTACTAGTATTTTATTTTTTAAATATATTTTTATTGATTTTAGAGAGAAAGGGAGAGGAAGAGAGAGAAATATTAATGATGAAGAGAATCATTGATCAGCTGCCTCCTGCACACCCCACACTGGGGATCAAGCCCTCAATCCGGGCATATGCCCTGACTGGGAATCAGACCGTGACCTCCTGGTTCATAGGTCGATGCTCAACAACTGAGCCATGATGGCCAGGCTACACTTACATTTTAAATGAAATCTCAGATATACACGATTGCATAAATCATCTACCTTTAGGTTCATAGCACATGTTAATGATTGGACCAAGCATGGCCTGCCTTCATTTAGTCATTTATTTAGTTACTAGAGGCCCAGTGCACGAAATTCATGAATGAGTAGGGTCCCTAGGCCTGATCAGGGCCTTCCTTCATTCCGCACTGCCCCCTGGTGGTCAACACACATCATAGTGAATGACCGGTCTTCCGGTTGAACTCCCGCAGGGACAATTTGCATATTAGGTGTATATATATATATATATATATATATATATATATATATATATTTAACACATTGCAAACCACTTGTTTTATTGCAAGCTTTACCCAGTGGTCAGATAAGTTTCTATTGAATGAGTACAAAACACATTTTACATAAATATTAAAGACACGCTTTAAAATTAAATACCTATTGCATTTTGAAGTTATTTATTACATGTTCTTACAAGCTAATATCTTTTTAAAGTATGATACTTTGTAAAACACTATGTACTATGAAGCAAGAATTCTCATGATCCGTCCGCAATGTGTTAATAAGTATTCAAGAATCTACCAACAAGACAAAGGGTAAGACCCGGACAAAAAACCCATATTGAAACAGGATCCCCATCACCCAAGGTAACCAGCACCTGACATCGTATGTTTATCGTCCCCTTGCTTTCCTTTTATGACAGTTTTATTGCACACTTCATTAAAAGTGTAATTTCATTTTAGTTACCTTATCTTTATAAAAAAAGATAACAGGAAATGTAATTTATGGTACTATGACATATTCATAGTTACACATTGCTGCAATCCATTAGTATTGACTCTCGTATAATATCACGGTTTATTCATTCACTCTCTCAGCGATAGGCATTTGGATTGCTTCCAGGTTTCTGCTACTGTGTATAGGGCTGCTATGAATATTCATATGCACATGCATACTCATATGCACACCGAAGTTACATATGGGCAAGCTTACTCTCTCAGCCCAGGCGTGGGACTGCCATGTCCCAGGGTATGTGAACGCCTAGCCTGAGAAGGTAAAGACTCCCAGAGTCACCCAGCTACATTCCCATACACACAATGGATAAAAGGAGCCTGTGGATCCACATGCTCAATGCCTGGCAGTGTCAGGCTTGATTTTTGCCCACAGAAAAGGCTAGTTAACTAAGTGTGATCTTAATTTGCATCTCCGTGACCACCAATGGTGCTGAACTTCTCTTTATGTGCATATTGGCCCTGGGCATTTACAGTTCTACGAAATGCCTGACTACTCTCATGTCATTTTGTTCTACTGGGCTTTCAGTGTTGGCCTTCTCACTGATTATATATTTTTTATTCTAATGCTGTCTGTGGTATGTATTGAGAAAACTGTTTTGTGTTTTCACTTTTGTTAAGAAATCTTAACCAAAAAAGATCTTATTTTTAAATTAGTCAAATTTATCTCTTTTCCAGTCAATGCCTTCTTAGTGTCATACTTCCCCAAATTGTGATATTATCGAATGTGAATTTTAACATTTTGGTTTGGGCATGTAAGTTTTTAATACACTCAGAGTTGAGGTTTTGTTTGAAATATGGCATGAGGTATAGATCCAGGTCCACCTTTTTCCAACTAGACTTTCCCAGCTCCCTTTACTGAACAGTGGTCTCTCTTCACCCAACTGACGAAGCTCGCAACTCTGTCTTCTACAAAGTTCCACACGGGTCTGCTTCTGATCTCTCTCTTCCATAGCATTGGTCAAGTTAATGACCGCTAAACCAAATGCTAGTTTCATTACAATAGCCTACTTAGCTCTGATGACTAGAAGGACAGACAACCTCCCCACTCTACTCTTCTTCTTCAGAAGTGTCCTGGCTATCTTTGATCCTTTACTTTTTTTAAAAAAATGTTTTTATTGATTTCAGAGAGAGGGAGAGGAGAGGGAGAGGACAGAAACATCAGTAATGAGAGAGAATCACTGATTGACTGCAGGGGATCCAAAAACCCAGGAATGTGCCCTGACTGGGAACTGAACCCTGACCTCCTGGCTCAACCACTGAGCAACACCGGCCCAGCTGATCCTTTACTTTTATATAAATCTTACAACCATTTGTGGAGAAACTGGTCCAGATGTGACTGACTGGTCCAGATGTGACTGCTGCTGGACCCACAAGCTAGACTGGGACCAGGATGGAGATTACTTCCTGTTACCCCCTGGGAGAATGTGGGATCCTTCCTGGATGCTCTCCTGACAAAAACCAGTACCTCTCCTATGTGTCCCACAGTGTGCTGGTGCCCGAAATAGGCCATTGTCCTGGCCAGGTCATGCATGTAAGGCATGTTCCTGTACCTGAGACTGGTCACACACCAGTACCCCTGCCCATCCTGCCCTGTTCTATATAATTCTTTGGCTACATATATAACAATTATTTAAAATTAAGTTGAATATTTTTTAATTCTTCATATTTACCACACCTAAGAAGCATCTTGTTTTATCTTACAGTTAAATCATTTTCTAACTCTTGTTTTCATCAACAAATAAAATAATTTTTTAAAAATATATATTTGTATTGATTTCAAAGAAGGGAGACAGATAGATAGAGAGAGAGAGAGAGAAACATCAATGATGAGAATCATTGATTGGCTGTCTCCTGCATGCCCCCTACTGGGGGTTGAGCCCACAACACGGGCATGTGCCCTTAACTGGAATCAAACCCGTGACCCTTCAGTCCACAGGCCGACACTCTATCCACTGAGCCAAACCAGCTAGGGCCAAGTAAAATAATTTTAAAAATCCTACTGTCAGAAAATATTGCTTCTCCTTTAGTCAAAGTCAGGATTTGGTAAAAATTTTAAGTAAAATGCTCAGCATTATAACAGATGTAACAAGTAGCACTGAATTCCTAAAGCTACAGAGACAAGACCCTTCAGTCATTTACTCCTTAGGAAATGACAAGTGAAAACCTAAAGCATGCTGGCAACTGTTTAAGGGACAGACATTCCCTTCCACTTAAATTAGCTAAAGAAAAAAAAATAAAGGAACATTTTCCCTATTATAGTTCATGAAACATATGAAATCACTTTCTAATAGCAGCACTTTTTTTCCATTTCAGTTTTTTGCTCGGACTTACCGCTTGGCAAACGCTGGCGTTTCTGGTTTGGGTTATGCCTCCCACAAAGACCACACAGGTCAGGAAAATATGGAAACACAAGTTCACAAGCATGTGCCAGCCCTTGAGACTGATTCTGATCAAACTGTTAAAAGAAAAAGGAAAATATTAATATCCAGGCTAGTACATTTGAAGCAGGACACTACAGTACCTGCCTTCAAAACTTTAAGCTTAAAACACCAAATTTCATATGCTATCAGACCGATGGACAGAAACACACACACACACACTCTTTGAGAACTCATTTAACTCAATATCGTTTCTTAACATTTAACTTTACGCACTAAAAAAGACAAGTCATAAATGAAACTACTGCCCCCCCCCCCCCCAAGGCTAAAGAAATTCTCCATAATAAGAAACGTGGGCTTTTGTTACTTCCGATGTCTGTGACAGATGAATGACTTGTTTGCTTCCTAGCGATTTCTGCAAGGTGCCAATCTCTACTTCCCTGACCTACCCCTGCCCAGTGCTTTTCTTCTTGGCCTTTCCTAATAAAATGCTGAAGTCTTTCATTCTTTCTTTTATTTTAATATCAAAACCTCCTTTTGTTTCTTAACTAAATGTCAAGAAATGCCATGCAGGTCCAGCTTGAATAGGAAAATACATTCTATCAAAACCTCTTCTAAGGTGAGTTGCTGCTTAGCAAATCCCTTCAGTGCACTGTTTCCTACCATCAAAGTTTCTGTAGCTCTGCCCCCAATGAACAAAAACCATACCTCGTGCTTAAATGCCACAAACGTTCTTAAAAATGCCATCTATAAAATAAAGGATATCGGGACAGAGAAAAAGTCATAAACCAGAAATAACCCCTCATTCTTTCTGGAAGACACGGCTCCAGGTAACAACCTGCAGCTGACCTCACCCCTGGTGGCTGCCCAGCCCCCCTCCCAGCCTCCCTCCCAGACCTGCCACGTTCTTTCCCAGATACAACTGACTGGAGGCTGTAACAGCTAAACTGACCATCTCATGTACTAATTATGTCGCAAACTACATGAAATGAACACAGCTTGTATGTATTCTAAAATAATTGTTCTTACCCTGGAAAGATGGCAAAAAAGACACAAAAACGGTCAGTATTATCCTAGTGAAATGTAAAATAAACTCCTCTCCATCAAAGTCCTACACTCGCCAGGCTGTATGTCTCACCTGTGATGGTACATGTAGCTGACGATGACCGCTAGCAGGCACAGGAGGAGGATGACGGCGGTGGTGTAGACCACGGGGTGCAGGAGGCTGGCAGCCTGGGTGTAGAGTTCAGATCCTGTCAGGTCCTGAGGGGAAAGAAAGCATCACTGTAGCTGAGCTCTTCCGGACACGTAACCTCTGAGATTTTCTCCTGTGAAAAATCACGGGTAACAAAACTCTGGTCCCTGCATTTGGCCTCTAGGCTCCTTCCAGGCACTGGCTGCTTTGCCTTCCGCTAGGAACTGTTCAACACACGTCGCCACTTTCTTGCTGGCTGTGTAATCTGGGGGCAGTTGCAAGTGGAGACGCCACCAGTGTCTGGTAGGTTTGGGGTAAGGGCAAGAGGAGGTGTGAACATGCCTTCCAAGTCCCTAGCAGAGAGTAACAACACAGGTAGCTGGATATTATCTGATAAGACGTTGGACAAAGCACCAATTGAGTTCCCAAAATATATTATAGATTGTAATATTTACATTGAACAGAAATAAGTGTTTCTCAAAAGCCAGATGAATGTGACACAGTACATGAAAATAACGATTCTGAAACAGAGGGCAGTGACTCTTAATTCAAAGTGACGAATGGAGAAAAACACGAGGACTATGTCCCTGGTTACCGCGGGCACAGCTTCCACAGGCCACTCCTGGTGGCCACAGCAAACTGACCTGCCCAAATGCAAGAGACGCCCCGTGGAGACGCTGACCAGGGGACAGTACAACGGGCCGGACAGTGAATGGTTGGGGCTTTGCATGCCACGAGGCAAACCGAGGCCATGGTGTGGGTACTTAAAACCACTGGCCATTTATAAATTTTCAAA
Organism: Myotis yumanensis; assembly: GCF_028538775.1. NCBI lineage: Eukaryota > Metazoa > Chordata > Mammalia > Chiroptera > Vespertilionidae > Myotis > Myotis yumanensis. Next base: position 227,981,055 of record NW_027223752.1, on the reverse strand, counting down.
TCACTCTGAGCTTTCCAGCATTTAAAACCAACAGCACCTGCCTGAATTGGTGGGTCAAATGCTTGCCAGGGTTTACTGGCCCCTGGTATAGAGAGAACAAATAAAAGAAGAAAAGCCTATCTTGATGGCCCACAATTCTTGAGACTATACAACTATTTAAGACAGTTACGATTAGGATAGGAAAGATGTTAAGATCTCAAACAAGAGAAGTCAAGTAGAAACCTGAATCAAAATCATTTTTAACTATACTAGTAAATAAATACAGACTGTGATGCTAAAAGCAAAACATTTCTAAATACACTGCCCCAAAACGGCCACTAGGAGACACCCCTGAGAAGGAAACGTGAGACCTTCAGTCACACTTGCAATTCAGTGATGAGACAGGAAGTGTCCATCTGCCTCCAGTGCTTGCAGGACACAGTCCACCCCTTAACTAAGTGGTGATCATAGTCACTCTTCTATAGGGTACAAAGTCCAAGAAAAACAATGAGCTCAGAGCGAAAAGCAAAGCTGTCTGCAGACATTAAGCAGTATTAGAACACCTGAAAGTACATTAAATTGTCAGATTATTATTAAGGTCACAAATCAATGAAAGAAGTCTTCTTCAAAATGTTTGTTTCCTTGACAGATAAATATTTCTTTATTTTCAAGCTACTTCTAGCCTGAGAATCACTATATGAATTCACTGGCAGTTTTAAAGGGTTCATTAGCATTGTATCAATAACAAGGATAAGTATAAATCAGTAGTCCTCTAATTTCACCAGGATCTGAACAATGGAAGAAAGCAGGGTACATTCTGTCAAAATATAAAGAATTATTCAAAAAAGTTTACCAATACATTAAAATTTAAAAATAGATCTGAAATCAGAAAAGTAAAAAAAAAAAAGACTATGACTTCTATGTTGCTTTTCATATTTCCCCTAAGAAACAGGCATAATTTAAAGATTTTGCTCCCCTGACATCACAGCATACACAGTCCTTTCCAGTCAAACCATGGACCTACATGTGAAAGATAAAACACATTAAAGCTTCTTAAAGAAAACAAAGGAGACTATCGTTATGATTCTGATGTGGGCAAAGATGTCTTAAATAGAACATAAAAAGCACTAACTATTAAAAAAAACTTCAGGAAAATTAAGAAACTCCATCCATAAAAAAAAACATTGAGAGAGAAAGAATAAAGGCATATCCATAGGCTTAACGTTTGCCCCCCACCCCATTCATATATGTTGAGATCTAACCACCAAGGCGATGACATTAGGAGGTGGGGCCTTTGGGAGGTGATTAGGTCATGAGAGGGGAGTCCTCACAAATGGGGTTACTGCCCATACAGAGAGACCCCAGTGAGCCCCATTGTCCCTTCTACCATGTGAGGACCAAAAGAGGGCCCTCACCAGATACTGAACCCTGATCTTGGACCTCCAGCCCCCAGTGCTTTGGGAAATAAATTTCTGTTGTTTATAAACTACCTAATCTGCGGGATTCCGTTACAGCAGCCTGAATGGATTAGATCAGGCACAGATGAGAAGATATCTACAACACAAAAATCCTACAAAAAGTTCCTGTTCACAGTCCATATCAAGAATCCCTGTGAGTCAATAAGAAAACAATAGATAACCAGATTAAAAACAGGCCAAGACTTATATGTGGAATAAAAAAACAAAAACAAACAAAACCTCATAAAGGGATGGGAGGCAGAGGGGTGGGAGGTGGGGAATTGGATAAAGCTGGTCAAAAGGTACAACTTCCTGTTATAAAATGAGTAAGTATGGGAATGTAACATGTGACATGATGAATATAGTTAATACTGCTAAATGGTTTATTTGAAAGTTGCAGAGAGAGTAAATTCTAAAACTTCTTATCACAAGGAAAAAAATTTTTCTTTTTTTTTTGTTAATCCTCATCGGAGAATATATTTCTATTGATTTTTAGAGCGAGTAGAAGAGAGAGGGGAAGACAGAGAGAAACATCAATGTGAGAGAAACACATCAATTGGTTGCCTCCTGCATGAGCCCCAACGAGGGGCAGGGCCGGGGAGGAGCCTGCAAGCAAGGCATGTGCCCTTAGCCGAAATCGAACCTGGGACCCTTTGGTCCACAGGTCGATGCTCTAACCACTGAGAAAAACAGGCCAGAGCAAGTTTTCTTTTTTTAATCCCTATGAGATAATGGATGTTAACTGATTTACTGTGGTAATCATATCACAGCATATATAAGTCAAGTCGTTAGGTGGTACACCTTAAACATATACAGTGCTCTATGTTGATCGTACCTCAATAAAACTAAAAAATGGTCAAAGATAATTTTTAAAAAGGGCAAGATCTGGGCAAGAACATCACAAAAGGGGGTCCCGAAACTGACAATAAGAAAATGAAGAGGTGCTCAGCGTCATTAGTCACCAGAGGAAGGCAAAGTAAAACCACAATCACATATCATAATACCGCCACCAAGACTAAAATTAAAGACTTAGAATCCCAAGCACTGGCAAGGATGTGAGGCTACTCAAACTCTCATTACGGGTGCGACTGTAAACCAGTACAACCACTTTGGTCAACTGTATGGTATTATCTACTAAAGCTAAAGTTAGGGACAGCTTCAATCCAACTACTTCATCCCGTCCAAAAACATGCACATGAATAATCATAGCAGTGTTTTCTTGATAGCCAGAACCTAGCGACAACCCAAATGCCCATCAACAGTAGAATGCACAAGTCTGGGTATTTGCATACAATGGATTACTACGTAGGAATACTGCTACATGCAAAAACAAGGATAAATTTCACAGAGATAAGTAATGAGAAAGACAAGAGACGCACAAAAAGTACGTACTATAGGATGCTAATTATACAAGGCAAAACTTATCTATTCTGATAGTCATCAGAAGGGTGCCTATCCCTTGAGATGGTGAATGAAATTAAATAGAAAGAAACACATAGGAGCTACCAAGTGCTCAAGTAAGAATCTTGATCTTGATGGTAGTTAAATGGGTGTTTTAGTGTAAAAATATCAGCAAGCCACATATCTAAGTTGTGTGCACTTTGCTCAGTATCTCAATTGAAAGCATTGGTCCCCTTTTGACTACCAATCCCACTTGGGAATCTATCTTCCAGATTTTCTATTAAATGTGCAAAATAATACTGTATAAGCAAATTACTGGAACCCAACAAAATAGAGGAATATGTAAATAAATTATGGTAGGGACATAAAATAATATTCAAAGGTGAAAAGGGATGAGGAAGCTCTTTTATACAAATATGAGAAGATTTTAGAAAGACTTAGCAAAGTGATTCAGAACACACGTTTTTGGCCCAGCCAGCATGGTGCAGTAGTTGAGCATCAACCTACGAACCAGGAGGTCATGGTTAGATTCCCAGTCAGGGCACAAGCATGGGTTGTGAACTCGATCCCGAGTGTGGGGCATGCAGGAGGCAGCTGATCAATGATTCTCTCTCACCACTGATGTTTGTATCTCTTTCTCCCTCTCCCTTCCTCTCTGAAATCAATAAAAATGTCTTAAAAAATACAAATTTCTGAAGTCTGAATTCAAATCTCAATTCCAACACTAACTAAATTTGTAAACTGGGGCATGGCACTTAAGCTCTCTATGCCTTGGCTCTTCCATCTGTGGACTGGGGGCAATGATACCAGTACTCTACTTCATGAAGTTGTTATCGTGATCAAATAAATCAATGCATTTATAAAGACTTCAGAAGAGTGCCTAGTACATAAGTGCTTAATGTAAATTAGCCACTGCTATCACCACTGTCTCAGTCATTATCACCACTGTCATATCATCATTAGATCTCATCATCACAAAATTTCTTTTTCCATGGAAACCATCATCATTGTAAAATGTGGTTTCATGAAAAAAAAAAAAAAAAAGGCAGCACGGTATAGAACAATGTTTGTAGCATGGAAGCTTCCTGTAAACATGGAAGAAAATGTATTCCTTTTTGTTCCAATATGCCTGAAAATCTATTCAATAATATTCAAAAAACTAATTGGTGGTTACATATTTTGTGGAGAATGTGATGGGAGAGAGGGGTGGGAATCAAGGTGTCACTGTACATTAATGTGCAGAAATAATTATAACTTTTGATCCGTGCGCATGCAGTACCTATTTAAAAATGACATCAACAGAAACATGACTAGCTCTTATGTTCAATTACAGAGAAAATGAAACCAAACTTTGCTTTTATTTGGCAAGTTTTATATAAAGAATATTTAAAAGCAACACTAGAGAGTTGTAAGAACAAATGAGTGCTCTCTAGTTTCACATATTTCTAGGTGAATATAATAACAAAGAAGATTTAAGATACAGAGATGATTTTATCTTCACTACTCTTACCCATTAAAGTATTAAGTACTACATAAATGGTTTGACCCTAATCATTACCTACTTGATATTTAAGTTTTTTGTTTGTTTGTTTCTTACTGGCTCAGCTCCTACAATTCTTCCTGACCCAACTGGCTTTCTCTGATCATCTAATTCAAACAGACCCAATTTCTGTTTTACTTTTTCTCTGGCTCCCACAGAGACCTTATGATATAATGGGTTGTGGCAGGATGTCTACTGAATCAAACTACAGTATCTGTTTGAGATTTAAAAACAAATATATTCTAAAAACAAACAAATGAACAAACAAAAAATATATATTCTTTTTGTCTCTTTTTTAGTACAATATTCTTTAAAATCAGATCAGGAGGAGAATTATGGGCTACCTACAAAAACAGAAATTTAGACTTGCTAATAAAACAATATATGAAGATCTTTTTCAAGAAAAATAGGATTTTATCTATTATTCAAATTAATGTCAGGTAAGGAAAAAAGATGTTGAATTCTGATTTTGTTTTTTAAACCTCACCTGAGGATATGTTTATTGATTATTTGGAGAGAGAGAGGGAGAAACAGAGAAAGAAAAAAAGAGAGAAACATGGATGTGAGAGAAACATCAATCAGTGGCCCCTTCCATATGTGCCCTGACCAGGGATCAAACCCACAACCTAGGTATGTGCCTCGACTGGGAATTGAACTTGCAACCTTTTGTTGTATGGGAAGATGTTCCAACCAACTAAGCCACCTGGCCAGGACTAACTTCCAATTTTTAAAAGACATTTCTTCTATTTTAGACATTATTTATTTGAGAGTAGGTATAACTTCATTTAATAGCCTTTAATTAGCAACTCTAAAAATCCCACATACTAATTTTATTATGTACTAGTATGTTTGTCAACATTTTAGATACATTTCAACTTGCAGCCTCTAGGTGGCACAATTATATTTAAGAAAAGCAAAAGAAAGCATACTCTTTGAAAATTGAACAAAGTCTTAGTACTATATTTTAGCTTTAAAGAATTGTGTTTAGCATTTTTTAAAAGATTAAAGTATGAAAGATAAAAGAATAGCTTATTCCTTCTGGAAAGGGATTATACTAATTTAAATAGTTTAGAAGAACAGCTAGGAAGTTCAAAAAAATAGATGCTTAAAACGGGTATTAGATTAAATAAAAATAAAAGTTTCGCATGGTACCGTATCAGGTCATTACCAGTGGAGCTCATAAAATGCCTTTTTTTGTGTGTGTTTTGTGTCTCATTTATTTTCCCCAACATTTTCTACTTAACTATTATATAAATTTCAGACAATGTTGTATCTCTATTGTTTCTCCTTCAGTGCTTGATAGTTTCTGGTTATTTTATAATCAAAACCTGAATGAGAAAATACTTACAAACGGAAAGGGAAAATGCTTCATACTTTCGTCAATAGTTCATGCTTTAATTTGAAAGGTTACTACAAGTTAATACATTGTGAACTTACAGAAACCAAACTCACACTTACAGAAATGAAACATCCTCTATTTGTGAGGAGATTCCTAAACCATCAACACAAACTTTAAACGCAAAAGGATAAACGACTTATATAAGCACAGCTGAGTCTAAACAGGATAGAAGACCCTGCCTCTGTCCCCTGGGATGAATAACACTTGGTAATGGATGTCAGTGGAAAAGGCAAGCCTCATACCCTCGCTAAACAATCTATTCACTCTTTCTGTTTGACAGGGGTGCCAGGTAACAGATACTAATTTGAGGGGCAAAGAGACAAACAAAACAAGAGTTGAGGAACATCTATTCTAATTGAAGCTTGCTTTAGGATCATTTCTAGTGGTAAAGGCTCTTTCATTTTTTTTTTTTTTTTCAAGAAGAGACTAAATCACCAAAAGCAAAATGTATCCTATTTCAAGGCTAGTTAAGGCTTTCATAAAATATTGTCGCGATAACAGATTCAGAGCTGGAGACAGAAAAAAACGTGGGCGACCTCACTCCCAGGCTAGCCTCAGGCCATTCCTGAGAAATGTCTTTCAGGTTCATTAGCCATTCCTTCCACTGCACTCTAAATACAGGCATCGATACTGCAGGATGTTAGTATCGTATAGTAAGTGCAATATAAAATGAAAATTAGCATGATTAATTTAATACCTGCTAGCTCAGGATCAGATTCACATAAATAACGCATTCATGAAAAGACCTGTCCCTGTGCATTAATAACTAGTCACTTTACCGAAGATTAATAATGATAAACAACATAAAACATTAGCCTGAGTAGCATTAAAATTGAAGACATAATTTGTTTCAATACTGTTGCTTACAGAGACGAAACTGAAATGATCACTATGCCCCTAAATCAGCGGTTCTCAACCTGTGGGTCGCGACCCCTTTGGCGGTCAAATGACCCTTTCACAGGGGTCGCCTAAGACCATCCTGCATATCAGATACTTACATTACGATTCATAACAGTAGCAACATTACAGTTATGAAGTAGCAACGAAAATAATTTTATGGTTGGGTCACAACATGAGGAACTGTATTTAAAGGGCCAGAAGGTTGAGAACCACTGCCCTAAATTCAAAAGGAGACCAAAGAAAAAAAATCTCTCACTGCTCACTGTTTATCTGTGGGTAAATGAGTCACTTACTGGGTTGAGAGTTGGACTGTATAGACCCCAAGATGTCTCCAGATCTTAAGGTCAAAGTCTACCTAGGTGAGCTGATTCACTTACAAAGTTTATTGAAAATTCCTATGTCAAATTCCATCAAATACGTTGCGCTGGGTAGGAACTTGATTTCTTTCCCTTTAAATTCAGAATTGCACCAAACATCACCTGTTACGTAAAGGGAGCAATTATGTTAAAAGTTTTGGTTTGTTTTGTTTTGTTTTTAAATCTTCATTTGAGTTTAACTATGCATAAGACAAAAAACGAGGGAACTCAGTGTTTATGCATAAAGTGAGCAACTGCCATACCATTAACACGGCGTAGTTACTCAGGGAGTAGCACTGGATGGTGGTGATATTCTCATCCGAGTAGAGGATATGGCACCCGTCGGACTTCCAGCCCCCTTGTCCGTTCAGCAAGTCGAAATCCCACTGGGCGGCCACGGCATCTGCTCCGTGCGCGATGCGACGCAGAGTCACATTAACGGGGATGCGGTGGCCATCCACACTCACACCATCTGGAGGGAAGGGAAATGCAAGCATTTCCGAGACAAACTTCACGAACAATTAAATGTCAAACTTATACACAAATCGGCACTGTGCAATATCCTTCTGTGCTGGTGGCCCATTACAACAAGAAGGAACAACAATAAGCATTTGCAGGAACAGGGAATAATAAACTCGCGTTGCGCAGCCGCTACAGGATGGCATACGCCACGTACAAACCTATTTTGGTGAGAATCACGGGGGTGACCACCGTGCGGCGTTTTCCATCATCAGCCAGATTCGTCGAGTTCCCGGTGGCTGGAAACAGCTTTCCGTTGCGGAAAGCGATGAGCTGGAGCTTATAGAGAGAGTCATCGGTTGGCCTGACTGCTCTTTTGTGCTTTGGTGAGAAAAGGGATGGTGGGAGTTGAATAGAAGCTTCTACAATAGTATTCTGAAAGAAAACAACAATAGCAGAAGAAAACGGTTGTGGTATTAGTATGTAGAAACCATCAAGAATATTTAACATTGTTTACAAATGTTTTCCAAATAGATGCTGAATACTTTTTTAAATGTATACATAAGAATTTAATAGCTGAAACAATTTATCAGTTCAGTGAAATGTCTGAACACATAACATCACAGAAGCAAAGACTATACAAATAAAGAGAAAAGAAACTCTATTTCAAAGTTAAAGAAGTAAACAAGAAATAATTTCAAACCAGAGTGAATTTTCCCAGGATATCACCTACGGTGGAAGCAGTTAGCATTAAACAGATCAGGAATCTCTGATCACTCTTTATGACAATTTTACGATGACAAAACTTGGTAAATAAGTACAAATGTAGCATATCACAAATGTGAGTATAATTAATTTGGGTTTATGGAACTTTAAGGTGATTTATGATGGATTCAAACTGTTGAACAGCAAAAGAAAGAAATGACACAAACATAATAGAAGCTTAGATTCAGCAAATTCTTCTTTTAGACGTTTCCCTGAGACTAAGAAAACACATAATGTTTAGAAAAACAGTAACAAATAGGAACAACAGAAGATGCTGGCTGGTCACTGCATGTTTTTCAGACTGCTTTATTAGGAATTTTAAACTAATAAATTATTCAGCATTCAATAAAAAATAAATCTATAAACCCAGGAGGCAAATAATAACTATCTCAAACAAAACTCCCTATTTTAAGAATTTATCACAGTCTTTCCCTTGGCACCAACCAACCTCTCTCTCCAATCCAATGTTCACGCTGCCAACGGAATTTCCTCTTAAGAAATAAATCTGATCATGTTCTTGGTTCTCAAATTATTACCGAATACTGCCCCCCAAAACCTAACAAAATACACCATATCATCTGGATAAAATCTATGTCTCAAATTCAGCGTTTAACACTCCCTATACCACAACTATCATCTGGCCACACGGAATTTCTCTATATGTCAGCTCTCCTCCGTTCTTTATGCCCCTGTGGAAAATACTGCACCGGCCAGTGTCCCTGGCTGAAATGCTCCACTATTCTTCTGTCTGGCAAACTCAAACAGGGCAGATTTGATGTTTCGCAGGATAATTGTGTTGGCAAGGTAAAGGACGGGTCAGGATGAGGGAGGTTGGCAGCCAAGAGAAGGACTTTACAAAGTCCTTTACACAGGCTTCTTTTTTTTTTTTTATGATTAATTACCTGAGTCCTCAGTCTACTGCTTTTACCGTTACTTGCTCCCTCTTCTGGACTCCTGCGCCCTCCCGCACAATCTCTAGCATAACTCACACTGGCAGCCTCACAGGTGACTCACTGTCTGGCCCTCCAACTAGAGCAGGAGGAATTTTAAGTGCAGATAATCTCCCTGGTTTTTCTAGAACCCTCTTCAGGTTAATAATAGCTCCTGGCAGTCATATTTGATAAAAGTAGCCTATTGTTTATAAAATTAATAAAAGTCCGTGTCACACGTTTCTGTTTTTGTTTTAGAAAGGTTCTACTTAGGCAAGTGAATAATCTTGAGAGTTCGTTTTTGACTGCTGTACTTAGAACAATGTCGGAGCACAGCAGATCCCCACAAATATCTGTTGAATGAAAGTATTTTGGGAGTTTGAATATTGACAGTTTTTTAAACTGAAGATGCCTAGAAAATATTAGAAATATTTCATCTAGGAAAATGCATAGAAAGTTTCCTGCTATTGTCACAAATATAATCTGGGGAGGGGGACAGAGTGTATTATAAACTCATTCATTAATCTAATACAGTTCTATTAAGTGTATACATTTCTTTTAAGTATATAATGAGGCATTCAAAAAAGGGAAAAAACAGAGGAGGTAAATGGTGATTGGAAAAATAAAATAAAATGTTTTTAAAGAAAGGAAAAACATCAACAGATTGATTAAAATGTTTCTTGAAAAAGTGTTACACATACAAGATATTTATTAAAACTTAAGTATATAATTCTTGAATACAAAATGATGAGAGCTCTGGCTAGGTAGCTAGGTTGGTTAGAGCATCATCCCAATACTCTAAGGTTGCAAGTCTGATCTCCCTTCAGGGCACATACAAGGATTAACCAATGAATACATAAATAAGAGGGACAACAAATATTTTTTTCTCTCTCTCTCTCCTCCCCCTACCCCCCAAAAAGCAATCAATCAATAAAAAATGACTTGATGCCCGGCCGGAGTGGCTCAGTGGTTGAGCACTGACCTATGAACCAGAAGGTCAAGGTTTGATTCCCGGTCAAGGGCACATGCCTGGGTTGTGGGCTCAATCCCCAGTAGGGGGCGTGTAGGAGGCAGCTGATCAATGATTCTCTCTCATCATTGATTTCCTATCTCTCTCTCCCTTCCACTCTGAAATAAATAAAAGTATATTTTAAAAAATAATAGTAAAAAATTTCTTGAAAATAAAGCATAGTTCTTAGGAAAGTATTACTTAATATAAATCATCTTTTTAAACAAATCATAGTAATATTTTCTAACAGAGAGCTGAAAAATTAAATGACACCTATAATTCCTAGAACTCCAAAAACTTTTTCTTCACAAGTTTAAACTTGTAAAACCAAACAAACAACTATTTAAAAAACCCAAGTGTATAGACAGGTCAATGAGAAATGGGAGCTTCATTCAAGACTGATCCATACTTATGGCTTCTAAAATATCCTGCAGAGTCCAATAAACAATACTACTAAATAATAATTATAGGTTCCCTGTGATGGAGACAGGGTAGCCTAGAGGTGCTAGAAAAGCAAACTTCAGCTATATCAATAAAGTTTAGAGGTTGATACAGAATTTAATATCTGTATATTTAATTCTTTGAAAGAAGGTTTGATCATTTATTACAAAAAGGTTAAAAATCTAGTTTTTTTTTAAAAATCACTGAGACACTTATTTAATTTTTTACATTTATCATGATTATACCTATTGCCACATGGCCTGAAGTGAAGAATCACAGTGTTTATAATTTCATTTAAACATATATTAATTTTTAAAAGTGTGGATCACAGCAATGGAAATAGATATAAACACATGAATTATAGCTAATAAGTGAGGAACATCTCTGTTGGAGTCCTTTGGGAAGTACATGTTTGTGGTATCTGATGTGTATTATTAGAAGCGCCTATGCCACCCCAGGGGGAACGAACACAGGGCCTGAAACAAGAAGCCAGGACCCGGGCCCCAGCTTCACCACGCAGCAGCTGCCCAACACTGCCCAGTTTTGCTGTCCTCTCGGGGACACATCTCCAAACACAGCTAGTGAGTGATCTTTCTAACAAACACATGTGAGGGCCAAATGTGGTCATGGCCATGACAAAAACAGAAGGCTAAGGAACTGTGAGTGGGTGTTTTTTTTTTTTTTACTATTATTATTTTTTAAATGTATTAGTGTTGATTTCAGAGAGGAAGGGAGAGGGAGAGATAGAAATATTAATGATAAGAGAGAATCATTGATGGGCTGTTTCCTGCGCACACACACACACACACACACACACACACTCACACACACCCTGCCCCCCTACTGGGGATCAAGTCTACAACCAGGCATGTGTAGATTGGGAATCGAACCGTAACCTCCTGGTTCATAGGTGGACACTCAACCACTGAGCCACACGAGGTGGGCGGTATTTTTGTTATTATTAATGCTGCATTGTGGCGAGTGGTTATCTGGTGGCAGAGGAGAGAGAGCGAAGAGGGAGGAGCGGGCTTCCCACAATAATCTAGAAGCTCATCATGTTTTCACTTTTTCAATTCTGGTGTTAATTTCAATATTAAAAAGTGACCAAGTATGAACACACATGAAATCAATGTTATCATGGAGCTCTTACAATGACTTTATTTGCTAAATTGCTAAAGTCATATATATTTATCTATTTACAATGATATTAAGGTGAGGAGAAAATGTTAAGTATGCTAACTCAAATACTTCTAGATTTTAACATCATTCCTTACAGAACAATCTAGAGTTCCACCACCATGTAATTGATAAATTATATTTCTCTGGAATCCTGATTTGTTTAAGTCTATGAAAGTCTAAGACTAAAATTAGAAAGAGTCAAAGAGCCACCTGATTTAAAGAATAAAAACTACTTTTTCCATGTTTTCTTAACCCTCAACCACACTGGATTTTAAACAGATAGATATGACGATGCATTCTAATTGTTTTCTTGTGTCTATTTAGTTTTGAACTGCATACCACCTTTTGATTATTTCACTGCTAAAGATGAACAGGGATTATGTTTGCCTTTAGAATTAATTTTTTAAACTGACTTTATTTGCTAATTAAGTATGGCTGTTAATTTTTATTCAACATGTACTGAATGTTTCATTGTTCTGTGCTTGGCACTAGAGATATACAATAAAATGAGCCCAGGTTCCCGCCCTCAAATATCCATCATTTAACGAGAGGGACCACAATTATAATAAAACAATAATACGAGCTAACATTTATTAGGAGCTTACTCTGGGCCAGGCACTGTTGTAAATGTCTACACATTTACCTCATTTAATCCTCTTAATAATCCTTTGAGTTAAGTACCATTTCATGATTCCTGTGTAACAGATGAGGAACTGACATCAGAGAGGTTAAGTACTTGCCCCAGTTTGCACAGCCGTTAACTGGGGGAGCAGAATGTAAATCCAGGCTGCCTGGCTGCAGAAAGCCCACATTCTTAGTTACCATATGCTCTGGCCTCTCTCCGCCCTATAACTCAACTCACCATCACATCGGCTTCTAATTATTCTGGAGAATGAACAAGGCACCATGAGACTGATAGGCAGTGATGAATTCTGAGGAAGAAAGGATGGTGCCATGTGCACGGAGGCTTACTGGGAGAGTAGCAGGGGTGGTGCTGAGGGCATGAAAAAGGGCAGAAACAAAGGCAGGAAGCAATATATATATAACTGCTCTGTAAAAGTAAAAGGACCTCAGTTGGGCTAAAGCCCCAGATGTCGGAGATGAGGGAAATAGATGATACATAGGTAGATAAAAACTGATTTCTACATTACAGTCAAGAAAGGTTCAAAGAACCAATTCTTTCAAAACACCAAAAAAACAACAACAAAAAAACCAAAAAAAACCCAACCAATAAAACAAAGTCTTTCACAAGTAATATTTTGTGATGCTAACATATCTGAATTATGGTGCCCAAGGTGTCAGAAAGTGTTTGGTCATGAAACATATTAGATTTGGTGCTTTAAGAGTCAGATGACAGGTAATTCAACCTCCCACTGGCCAGGCAAGTAAGGCCCAGCGCTGGAATCATCGATGGTTACAGCACTAGCTCTGCCCTGGGACAGTCCTCAGTCCAGCGTGGGAGGCACAGAACCCAGCTTGTTCACGTGTAACAGGTAATACAGAGAGACGAGCAGAGTGATAGGGGCAGAGTGAGGTAGAGAAATAAAGGAAATAAGGATGGAGGAGTGAGGACAGACAGGGATGGAATTAGCTAAGACTTTGTGAAGGTCACATGTCTACTGGTGTTAACACACAACCAGGGAACTGGGGAGGGAAGGAGAGGAGGAGGAAATTCCAGCAGCAGAATTAGCCTGAGCCTGGCCTGAGAAGGGCCAGTGGTTGGCAGCGGAGCCATGGGCAGTTTGCTGTTACTGGACAAAAGGATGAGGAGGTAGGAAGAGATATGCAGCGAAGGAATAACTGCCAAATGATGAAGCCACACAAAAGCCAAGGTCCAGAGAGACAGGAAGTATCTACCAGGGGGGTACAAGGTCATTTCCATGTTGGAAAGATTTAGGATAATGTTCACAATATGAACACCCTGACATGATGCACAAAATGACCATCAGAACAACCTCTGCAGAGGGAGGAGTCTCCGAGACGCCCTCTGCTCTACAGACACCACGCAGATCTGGGTGGTGTCCCTGCAGGATCAGCAGGGCTGAGCGGGCACTCATGGGCTGTGGCAGCAGCTGGGTGCCAAAGGTAAGGAAGCATTTCAATACTATACTACCTGGCACAGTTGTATTGGCACTTGTTGGCCAAACAGCAGTCCTACGTAGACTAATCTGTATGAGAAGGATAAATTTTTTAAAAATGTATTTTAATTGATTCCAGAGAGAGGAAGGGAGAGGGAGAGAAACATCAATGATGAGAGAGAATCACTGATTGGCTGTCTCCTGCACACCCCCCTACTGGGGATCGAGCGTGCAACCCGAGCATGTGCCCTGATCAGGAATCAAATCTTGGCCTCCTGGTTCATGGGTCCATGCTCAACCATGGAGCTACACCAGCCAGGTAGGGATCAATTTGTAAGGAACAGTCTGGAGACACAAAGATTAAAATAGGTCACAATGGTTTGGGCAACACAGGATAGGAGTCCATCTAAACCAGGCTGTGATGCTTAGTAAATGGAGAAGGACAGAGATTCAAGAAACATGTAGAAAGCAATCAAGGACGGCTCCGACACTGCTAAGGACTGCGTTTTTATGGATTTAACTGCATATGCTAGCATATTTTCTCACTGAAGGGCAATATAATCAATTATTGGATGTTTGAGTTATCTACTGCTATATTCAAAGCATTCGGGGGGGTGGGGGGGGGAGCACAGGCACAATGAATATAAATTGTCCTGGTATAAAGTTTCTGAATTTAGCAAACTAAATGCAAAGTTTTCTGTTAAAGTGCTAAAACATTTTGAGCTGCCGACATTAAACTCATTCTGTGTCACAAAGGATACATTCCTCTTTTACTCAGTTTGAATCATGTCCATGTATGACGCTTGAATAATAGTGGAATGTGTTCTTGGTTTCTGGACACAAAATGATCATAAAAGGGTAGAATAGTATAAAATTGACACAATTGAAAGCTCACTTAAAGCTTTCTACTTTAGCAAGTAGAAACTTTTCTTACCCAGAGGGGTAGATTGTGTAATTGATGCAATATATAGGGTTTTGTCATTTTTTTACCTCTTTTTACCAACGATGATCTCCTCGGATGGAAGAACTCCTCAATTGTAAGTGCTCCTCAAGGACACACCCCTTTCTCTCATGGGCTTGTGTGCAATGCTGTTTCTATTCCTTTTGTGGTTTTTCTTACCAATAAAAAATGCAATAGGCAGGGAGCAGGCCTGCAGCAATATTGCTGGGTACATCACGCATGCTCACAGAGCCCAGAAGCACACATGCATCATGACAACTTCCCTCTGAGTATTCAACATCAAGGACATAGATGATCATCAGCCATCCTGACCTAGTTGAGAACGTGTCAGTGGTGGGGGAATTGGGCTGTTTCTGAATTTAGCAAACTAGCTTGCCCTGTGCAGGTCACCAGGGTAAGGTATGACAAAATACATGAACTCTTCATTCTTTCATTCATTCACTCACCCATTCAATATTTATTGAGTGGCTATAATGCATCAACACCTAACACCTTTGTGATCAATTACTATGCAGCCACCTAAGTGACTGCAATACTGTCTGTGACCTGCACTTCAGAAACAAGCCAAAGAAAGTACTTAGTAATTAACATCTACAGAGAACACAGTCACACATGGCCACACCAAGCTAAATGAAAAAAAATGTGGTCCCATTAGGGACCTCTAGTATTTGCTTCAATGTAGTTTTAATGAAACACATCTAAACCCCAAATTAAAAAAAAAAAATCAATAAAAACGCTTTTGATTTTTCTTGCTGCAAAAAGCCACACATTTTCTCAAGACATATCACGTTGGACTTCTTTGCCAAAAATCTTGATATACAGGTTGCCTGGTTAACTGCCTTGTCTCGAGGCTGATTTCCCATTAGATCCAGTGGGCCCAAAGCCAAAAGCACATGATACTTTCATGTCTTTAAAATCAGGAGCAATAAAAAAGAAATGTAAGGTCAAAGAAAATGTTTTAGTATGTAATATTAATATATTCATCTTTCAACCACTGCAGTTGTAAAAGATTCAACTTTGATATTTTTGTGTGGAGCAAGGAGTACAAGGGGCGAAAATGCTTGGGCTCTAGAAAGTTATCATGTATCCCTTCCTGGTCTGAATTTATTTTACAACAACAGCAAAAGTAATACCAATACTCCCTCCCCACAAATAACTTCTAATAAGGTCATTTTGCAGTGCAAACCCTTTTGAGTATTCTTATCTAATGGGAAAGGGCCTGAAACACTTACAGGTGATAACGTACCTTCAGTGCCAGACTTGAAAATGTATTGGAAACGTTGCACTTGAAGCTCAGCTGCTTGTCCAGGCCTCCGTCGGGGTCCCGCCTCCCATAGTCAGAAAGGCCTGTGCGGTCCGAAGCTGCCACTTTCTGGAACACGGTGCATGTCATCCCAGTGAAGCCAGTCGCCTTGATGACATAAGCTTCCAGAGCAATATTGGGTGAATACTTCAAAAGTCAACCAAACAGGGGTTATAAAAGATTTATAATATGGAAAAAAAGCACATGCAAAGAAATTTCAAATGCAAAACACTGTAAATTAAAAGAGAACACTCGGATTCTTACTGAACAAAGACACTGTACAAAATCAGATGGCAGAACTGGACAGGACACACGCCGTAAAAGACGCTGGAAACAAAAGCCCAAAGTAGAAAGATACCGATGAAGAGGAAAAGAATAAGTCATCAAGTGGGGAGGATCAGACATAAATCCAAAGTCAATTAAAAATAATTTATTTTAAGAGCGCTTTGCTGAAAACAGTAGGCTGAAATGAAATGTCTTATAAAATCGAGAGATATGGGTCGGCCCCTGTTAATGATCGCAGTACAGGAAGAGCAATAGGGGCTTAGGAGATACACTTAAAAGTCCCCTTGTTCAGCACTTCATGCCATAGTCATCACTTCTTGCTTTTACAGGGTGATCTAGTTAATTCTTTGCATTAGGTTTCACAGATAAAAATGTTACACAGGCTCACTCCAAAGGTGCTTCTGTCATTATACTGTCTACATGGGCACCTTAAGATTCCAATAAACAACTAGAACTGATAAGTAAATTCAGTAAAGTAACAGGATACAAAATAAATGTCCAGAAATCAGTTAAAATTATATACACCAATACTGCACTATCAGAAAGGGAAACTAAGAAAACAAACCCATTTATAACTGAATTTAAAAAAAAAATACCTCGGAATAAATTTAAACAAGGATGTAAAATATGGACATGTTGTCAGAAAATTATAAGACACTGAAGAAAGACACTGGAGAAGCTATAAATAAGTGGAAGCACATACTGTGTTCATAGATAGAAAGATTTAGGATCAGTAAAATGACCATCCTACCTAAAGCAATCTATAGATTCAATGCAATTCCTATTCACAGAACTATAACAAATATTCCAAAAATTTATATGGAACCACAAAAGATACAGAATAGCCATAGCAATCTTGAGAAAGAAGAACAAAGTTAGAGGAATCACACCACCTGATATCAAACTATACTACAAGGCCATAGTAATCAAAACAGCATGGTACTGGCATAAAAACAGACATATAACAAGAGTCCAGAAATAAACCCATACTTTTATTGATGGCTATCATCAATAAATCAATAAACACCTGTTGGCAAGGATGTGCAGAAAAGGGAACCCTAATGCATTGTTGGTGGGAATGCAGATTGGAGCAGACACTATGGAAAGCGGTATGGAGTTACCTCAAAAAATTAAAAATAAAACTGTTTTATGATCCAGCAATTCCACTTCTGGGAATATACCTGAAGAAACCCAAAACTTTAATTTCAAAGAATATATACACCCCTATGTTCATTACAGCATTATTTACAATAGCCAAAATTTGGGAGCAGATCAAGTATCAGTAATGAGTGGGTAATAAAAGCTGTGGTACATTTACACAATGGAATACTACCCAGCTGTAAAAAGGAGGAAAATCTTACTTTTTACAACAACATGGATAGACCTGGAGGGTATTATGCTAAGTGAAATAAGCCAGTCAGAGAAAGACAAGTACCACATGATTTCACTTCTATGTGGAATCTAATGAAAAAATAAACTAACAAACAAAACAGAAACAGACTGACGATACTGAGAACAAACTGACAGCTGACAGAGGGGAGAAGGGTTAGGGGTTGGGTGAAAAACCTATGGGATTTAGCAAACAAACAAACAAACAAAACCTCATAGACAGTCAACAGTAGGGGGATTAGCAGAGGGAAAGGAGGGTGGGGGAGGTAGAAGAAGGTAAAGGGGGGATAAAAGGTGATGGAAGGAGACTTGACTTGGGGTGGTGAACACACAATACAGTATACAGAAAGCGGTACAGAGTTAACTCAAAAAATTAAAAGAATTTCATTAACCAATGCCACCCCAATAAATTCAATCAAAAAAAAAAAGCAAAAAAAAAAAAAAGGAAGGGGAGTGGTTGTCTAAATAGTTGTAGCTGAACAGATGTTCAAATTAAGCCAGAAAATCACCTGAAAAAGACAGCACCTGCCCAATAATTTTAAGAACTTCAAGAGTGAGACTGAACTCAGGGGTCTGCCAAATGCAGGCCATGTGGATACTACAGCTGCCATCCCCCTTCTGGGGGGCCTGCCAGCATCACTCCCATCTCAGAACCACGCAGAGAGGGCACACGAAGTGACCAGTCTTCCACTCCCAGGAAGGTGACAGAATTGACCGTAGAGCCAAAGGACAATGCAGAGTCTCTTTCACTTTTAAGGTGGTTAAGTGCATGCCTACTCCTAGGCAAGGCACCATTCTAAGTACCACATGTGGACAAAGTCCCCTGATAAAAAATTTCCTGTAAAGCATAGGACTTTCCAGAATGGAATTCCAGAATCACGTTGCGCTTACTGTTGAATACACGTGAGCTCCGTTTGCCAGGCGGTACGTGGCGATCCGCTGCAGGCACTGCACCACCCTGCTGCAGGCTTTCGCCTCCCTCTGTGCCAGCCACAGGACTCGCTCATCGGCCAGCATGATGTTGCTTGCAATGTCGACCATCACATCCCCTAGCTGGCAGGCAAGCAGGAGAGAAAAGAAACATCTTAACAAGCTGTTTTACATCATCCAAATCCTCCTGAGAAACCAAGATGGGTCTGGAGTCTAAATTTCCCAGTGACAACCCAACAGGCTCTGTACTTATTTCCCATTAAAACCTCTTCAAGTAAGAATAGCACAGTCAGCCCTGACCAGTTTGGCTCAGTGGATAGAGCGCTGGCCTGCAGACTGAAAGGTCCCAGGTTCGATTCTGGTCAAGGGCATGTACCTTGGTTGCAAACACATCCCCAGTAGGGGATGTGCAGGAGGCAGCTGATCGATGCTTCTCTCTCACTGATGTTTCTAACTCTCCCTCTCCCTTCCTCTCTGTAAAAAATCAATAAAATATATTTTTTAAAAAAAGAATAGCACATTCGATTATGACCATTGGTGATAGTTAAGTCAAAACAGGGTAACTACGTGACCACCAAATCATTGGTGAAAAGATTGACATGTGTCATTCAAATTGAGGGGGTGGGAGGAGAGACAAATTAATCAAGAGGAAGGAAAAGACATCACATGATCCACAAATAAAAAGATCTAAACTTGCCCTAACTGGTTTGGCTCAGTGGAGAGAGTGTTGGCCTGCAGACTCAAGGGTCCCAGATTCGATTCCGGTCAAGGGCATGTACCTTGGTTGCGGGCACATCCCCAGTAGGGGGTGTGCAGGAGGCAGCTGATTGATGTTTCTCTCTCATCGATGTCTCTAACTATCCCTCTCCCTTCTTCTCTGTAAAATCAATAAAAATATACTTTTAAAAAAAGATCTAAACTCTGGGAAACCATTTAGAAACATTTTTGTGTGTGTGTGTGTGAGTGTTAGCTTAGTAATATTATGAAGAAACATCCACTGTCTAGCTTTTTAGTTTCTGGTCATGTTCAAAACCCTAGTCATGTCCAACCACAGGAAGTTCCCGCCTACACTGGGCCATGGAGTGTGTCCTCGCACAAGTAGCTTCCTCTACCTCGAATGAACTCATCCTTCCCTTTCCCAATTCCATGAAATAACTGGATCCGAACACGTGCACACTTTTGCATTACTTGCTTTATTGAGTTAGTGGATTCTTTCTATTCACTCGGTTCATAACTTACAGATATAAGCATCTGTCAGGCAATGCCGGTGAATGTCCACTGACTACTGCTGACTTGCATGCCCCATGTCAGAGAATGCATTGGAGGTGCAGGGCTAATGAGACATACCGGTGTCCAGGGGGGCTGGTATTGAGCAAAATGTTCCTGAGAGGGAGATCTATGGCAGAGAGAACAGCAAAAACACTCCCGGGGGTGGAATCAGAGGAGTTAGAAGCCGGCTGGCTCTTTAATCAAGACACAAGCATCAAAGGTGTGAGGCCCCGAAGCTGAGCCAGAAAGCCAACGCTGCTTGCGAATGTCTTTTGATCATCGCAGAGGATCCCAGGGGAGCCTTCCAACCCCTTCTGCACCCACCACTCTTCCCAGGATGTATCATTATGGGTTTGGAACAAATTCAGTCTATCCCACCCAGAGTCCACTTCACAAAGACAGGCCTGAGGAAATACACCCGACACCAAACCCGGGAGCAAGGAAGGGCGCATTTTCAAGTCTGTCCATATGCAAACGGGGCCCATGTGTCCAGCTAAACTGCCTCTTCCTCCTCATCCTGTGCTGGCCACTTAACCTCCAGTACCCTCCTTTTGTGAATAAGGGGGGCAATAACACTCCTGTCTGCCCTGAATGTTGTGAAGATTAAGTCCCGATGATACACATAAGGCTCTCAAGACCACGCCCGGCACACTGCAAACACTCAGCAAGTGTGAGCTCTCCTTGGAACTTTACTGCTCCTGTTTCTAACACTGGAATCCCAATACAGGCTCTCTTTGAAGATCACAGACTCTGGAAGAAGTGCTAGGAAGGGCGCATTTTTAAGTCTGTCCATATGCAAACGGGACCCATGTGTCCAGCTAAACTGCCTCTTCCTCCTCATCCTGGACCCATGCAATTAAAAAAATACTTCACTGGCCTCGCACTGCCCTGCACAGAGTGTATCACGATCTGTCCTTATTTTACTTTCAATGTAAATGCCCCAAGGGCAGGGGCAACTCAATGTCCTACTTATATTTATAGCCTTGTTCACGAGGAGTCTAACCCCTGGTGTAAAAGCCAATAGCAATACAATATTCATTTGCTCACTGACTAAATATTTACTGAGGACCAAGGTGAGCTGGACACTGTCCTGAGGAATGGAGACAGAGAAGTGAAAGAAACACACTTATAATCTAGTGAAGAAAACATGAAATAAGTACATTCTTCAAAAGTGCTCTAGGCCCTAGCCAGTTTTCTCAGTGGTTAGAGTCTCAGCCCTCTGACTGAGGGGTCACAGGTTCAATTCCAGTGTATCTCACACACAGGCTCAATCCCTGGCCCCCTGTCAGGGTGTGTGCAGGAGTCAACCAGTCAATGTTTCTCGCTCTCAGTCTCTCTCTCTCTCCCTTCCATTCTCTCTAAAAATCAATGGGAAAAAATATCCTCTGGTGAGGATTAACAGCAACAACAACAACAACAAAAAAGCGTTTAGATTACAACTGCAATGAAGGAAATAAGCAGAGTAATATAAGATGAAGAGTAATGGAATTTAATTCAAGCATCCTGTTTTAATGGACTCACACATTCTCAAAGGGTAGTTTCCCAAAACTCAAGAAATTAACAGCATCAACTGACAGAAAATGAAGAGCCAATACTGAGGCTTTGCAGAATCCTGAGCCTGTTTGCACAATTCATGGACCATTAGCATCCCCAGCACTGATTCCCACTAAACAGGTGTGAGGTGAATTTAATTCTAGCAGAAGCCCTTATTTCTGAAGTTATGAAGAAGGGCAGGGACTCCAATATGTCAATTACTGAATATGCAGATCAGCTGTTTATGTAGCAGATCAGTTGCTTATAATAATATCTACCATCTCTCAATGGAAATTCAGAGTAGCTGGAACATTTTGGCTAAGTTTTTTTCGATTATTTTTACTTACTATTATATCAAATTTTCATACAAAAATAAATAGGATAAAAGAGATGATGTGGTAAAGAGGCTCTCTGACTCTTATGAAATAAATCCCCATTGACTGCAAAAACTTGAAAGAAAAACCACAGGAAAATACTAGTTCTACTCTAAGGAAGTGTTAATGGATTCTCACAATGACAGACTTCTTGTTTTATATGTTTTAAAAGTTTTAAATGTACAAACTTTATGATGATCTAACATGAGGCCTGCTGGCTACTGAAAAGCTATCTACACTAATAAAATACAAAGATGCTAATTGACCCTACCTTCACTACGCCCAAGCCATGCCCACCAGCCAATCAGAGTGACTATATGCAAATCAACCCAACCAAGATGGCGGCCGGCAGCTATGGAGCTGGAGCAAGCAGGAGGCTTGGTTGCCCCCGTGATGGAGGAAGCCAAGCTTCCCACCTGCTCTGGCCTCTGCAAAACGCAACAAAGTTTCAATTATAGAAGCTAAATAAATCCCAGATACCTGCTTCCAGCCAGCCTCCACTGGGAGCTTGGGTGGCTGGGGGCTGTGGCCAGCCTGCAAACAGCCATCAGCCCCTCACCCAGGCTGGCCAGGCACCCCTGCAGGACCCCCACCCTGATCCGGGACACCCTTCAGGGCAAACCAGCCAGCCCCCACCCATGCACCAGACCTCTATCCTATATAACAAAAGGGTAATATGCAAATTGACCCTAACAGCAGAGCAACTGGGAATCACTGGTCACTATGACACACACTGACCACCAGGGGATAGACGCTCAATGCAGGAGCTGCCCCCTGGTGGTCAGTGTGCTCCCACAGGGGGAGCTCTGCTCAGCCACAAGCCAGGCTGATGGCTGCCAGTACAGCGGTGGTGGTGGGAGCCTCTCCCGCCTCCTCAGCAGCACTAAGGATGTTTGACTGCAGCTTAGGCCTGCTCCCCGCTGGCAAGTGGACATCCCCTGAGGGCTCCTGGGCTGCCAGAGGGATGTCTGACTGCCAGCTTAGGCCTGGTCCCCTTCGGAGCGGGCCTAAGCCAGCAGATGGACATCCCCCGAGGGGTCCCAGACTGCGAGAGGGCACAGGCTGGGCTGAGGGACCCTCCCGAGTGCACAAATATTTTTGCACTGGGCCTCTAGTGATTATTATAAGATCAAAAACCACTGCTATGGCTCACCTGATAATGCCAGTAATGGAATTTAATGTGTTAATAATTGTAAGACAAGAAATATCTCTAAGAAGGTATGCAGTTAACTCGAGTGACTGCCTTAAGTTGAGAAAAACCTATGTTCTTCATTGTTGCATCCTAAATGGCAAAGAACTAAGGGAGAGGAAATGATGCCAACATCTTCCCGAGCGTAGGGGATGATAAAATGCTGTAGGCGTGTGTGGCTGGGTTACAGAAGCAGTTCTGAATCCTCCACAGCGGCAAAAAGGGCACAAAAGGGAGAGCAGTGCATAAAACATTACACTGGAGTAAAAAGTATTCTTGAAATCTGACACACAGAGAGCTTCAAACCCACAGCTGGCATGAGAAAGCATTGTACTTCCCCTTTACCCCATTCCCCGACGGCCACTGCAGCCACAGCAGGGTCAGAAGGCCTCACGCACATGCTCTCCCACCTGTCACACTCAACGGCCGGGATCAGATGAAAATGCAGGGGAACGCACTCTATCACAGATAAAGGCCAAAGGATGAAAATGCCACATTAATAACAATGAAACATTAAATGTCATCTGTTTTAAGAGACAGAAATAGTTCTTGTTCTTCTCGATACAAGGGCTGAGCAAAAGGAGGTTCACAGTTGTTCGTATGGAAAAACACATGCAGGTTATGATGATTACAAGAGCCGGGTAAACTCTGTGTTTCGCCTACTCGCAGCTGTAAACTTGCTTTGCCCACCCTTGTATAGTATATGTTTGGAATTCTGATCCGAATGAGATAAAAATCATCAGTAAATTTCATGAATTTGATGTGGTAGCATATGAAACACAGAGGATAACTACATAAACTAAACGTAATGATATTTCATTTCAATGTAGTAGGAGAATAAGATAACAGTGAAGGCAGAATATTTATGTCTCTGGGAGTTAAATTCTCCTGGGTTAAGATTTCAATTCTGTCTCAAGTTAGATGCCCAAGAGCAAATTATTAGCCTCTCCAAGACTCAGTTTGCTCATTTGTAAAATGAGGCTGGAAATCCTATGAAAAGTGCTTGGAACATCTCATTCTATAGTAAAGTAAAAGAAAAAATATAACAAAAGGTAAATATCTTTATTAAATAATTCATGCCCCCCCCCCTTATTTTTTTAGAAAAACCAAGGAATCTAGATCCCTCTGGACTTCTCTCCACACTTTTTCTCTTTCAAGCAGAAAGCAGCAGGGGGCACTCTTGTTGATTCTAATCACCAGAAAAGCAAGAATTACAGGCAGAGTGTGGATGAGGCAGCAAGTGAGGCAGTTGTTTGGGTACAGTTAAGATAGAAATGAGAACTACAGGAACCGACAAGTAGCCCAAACTGGATTAAATAATAGTAACAGCAGCTGATGTTGTTATTAAAGTTCAAGTATTCTTCAGGATTTTCTCCTAGGTATGAATTAAGTATATTACTGAGATGATGCTTAACTTAAAGAACGTCATTACCCTGATTGATTTTAAAGAAGAAACAGCTATCTAGTTCAAGTCAAGTTGTAAAAGCGTATTTATGTCACTGTTAGCTAGCTCCAGTGACCTGCATGTCTTGGGATCCCATTACTGGCCTCCGGCTTAGTTAAGCTGTCAATATTCAATAGAAGGTCTCCTTGAGATAACCATCAGGACCCATGGCACATATTAAAACTCTGGTTCTACTGTGGTACAGAGGTGGTGATGGTGATGATGATGATGGACCCGGAGAAACAGATGAGAAAGGAAGAGAGGAAAGATGCTGAGAATAATGCTGCATTTATTCTTCATTACCTTTCAGAAAGGATTTGAGGTAGCCCAGCAAAATTTTAAAAATAACTATTTTTAATTAAGAGCACATAAATAAAGAGTGGGAAATACAGACTTAAGAGAAGAAAAAGAGACAGAGACAAGTAAAAAATATGCATCAAGGGCAGAGCTGCTGTGACTGGGGAAAAGGTGATTCTTGATATGTTTCCAGTCAAGGCGATAAAGGTATCTTTTCAGTTACCAAGAGAAAGGTGAACATTGGGTCCAGGTAGACGAAGTTGCTTTTATGACAGATTCTAGGAACATGGGAGGTACACTCGTCCAGAGAGGCAGGATGCAATGGACACCCACCTCAGCCACACCTTAACCACACATGGAAAAGCTTAAGATTCCTCCAATCCTCCCAGTGCAAGCAGATACTGTGTTTTCTGATTACAAAAATGTATATGCATCTCCCTTTCTGGAATAATAGAGAGATGAGTACTCTGGACAATTCTGCTAAAAGAGAAAACCGCTGAAGGGAAAAGAGTTGTCTTTTTCTACTTACCACTGACCAAGCAGAAAACAAAGACTCCTCCAGAGGCCAAGAACAAAACAACAGCGGGACTGGGAGTTCTGTGGGTGAACTCTGTCCCCATGGACTGTACTTGGACTATGCCTTGACATCCACAAGGGGGGCAGAGGAACGTCCCCCCACCCCCCAACAGGCCTCACAGGAGCAGACCAGTGATGAAGCTGATAACCAAAGAGACACCTCCAGGGTCAGGGCACACCAGCACCAAATCAGCCTCACAGACGAAGGACGGCAAGGAACTTGAAACTTGATCTTGGTTCAAGGTAGAAGGAGTAAGTTGTCCTCCCTCACACCTTATCAACACAAGTTGACCTTCTCACAGGTCTGAGGTCAGATTTCATAGGACTTCCATGGTCGGAAAAACCTCTAGCTGAGAACTAATTTCAAAGCGACCGACCGATTACCCTGGTATTGTCCCCAGGCACTTGGCAAAAGCAAACATATCACACTTATTAATAATGATAAATTAGACCATTATCATTAATATCCTGTATCACCAACACTAATCAACATTGTTCTGAGGTCCTCACCAATGTATAACCGGAAAAAAGCAAAAATAAACATTTAATACAGGAACAGTTAGAAAAACTAATTGTTATTTGCTGGTGATATAATTATCTGTCTAAAAAAAACAAAATCCCACATACCAACTGCAAAATTATATGGATGAATTCCATAAGATAACCAGACATAAGGTCTAAATTTTTCAAAAACCATAAACCTGGCAGGGTAGCTCAGTTGGTTAGAGCATCATCCAGATGGATACTCCAAGGCTGTGGGTTTGATACCCATCCAGGGCACATACAAGAAGCAACCAATGAATGCATAAATAAGTGGAACAACAAATCAATGTCTGTCTGTCTGTCCCTCAAATCAATCAATAAAAAACATAATTAAGGAAAACTGAACATGGACTAGATATTTCATGATATTAAGGACTTAGAACCCATTTTGGTGACATAATAATATGGTTCCATTTTAAAATTCCTTATATTGTAGAAAAATTATGGATAAAATATGACAACCAGAATTCACTATTAAATGATGCAGCATTGAGAAAGAAAGAGAAAGGGTGGAGGAGAGAAAGAAAGGAAGGAAGGAATGAACAAACAGGGAGGAAGAGGAAAAAGGAGAGAGGGATGGAGGGCAAAGGAAATGAATGGATGAAAGGAATATATCTGGTAAATACTGAAAATTGTTGAAGGTGAAAGGTATTATGTCTCCTATACTTTTAGAATGTTCCAATAAAAAGTTTCTAAAAACTTTTCAAAAGGTTAGACCCAAAGGAAAAAATGTTAAACAAAAAAGTAGAGAACATCTATGTATATAAAAGCCTAAGTGACCATTACAACTGAACGACCGGTCGCTATGACGCACACTGACCACCAGGGGGCAGACATTCAGTGCAGAAGCTGCCCCCTGGTGGTCAGTGCACTCCCACAGCCAACCTCCCATGGCTAGCCAACCTCCTTGTCCCATCCCACAGCCAGAAAACCTCCCTCGGTCCCTCCCCCCATCCAGCAGGCCTTATCCGGCAGCTGGCAGGCCCCCAGACCCTGGCTGGCCTGACCCTAATGGGGACTGGGCGAGATGGCCCCGATAGGCCCTGATCACTAGCCAGGTCTAGGGACTCCACCCGTGTATGAATTTCATGCACTGGGCCTCTAGTGAACACATAATAGTGGTTGTCAAAGCCTGTGCCTTTCTCAGAGACATGCTGTCCAGCATCGCCTGGAACTTAACTAGATATGTAAATTTTGCTTGACAAACCCTCCAGGTGACACAGAGGCAGGTTGAAGTTTGCAAGACAGTGCTCTGAAAAGGATCACAAAGCCAGCAGCTGGGTCTCTGCAAAGCTGAACAATATAAAAAAAGTCTGACAAGCAAGATCAAGAAGAAAAAAAAAATTGAAAATAGTAAAAAGAAAACACAACAGCTGATACAGAAGTGACTATGTTTTAAAATGAATAAATAAAAGACTTTACATTTTTTAAACCTGTGCATAAACATGTGTCCAACAAGCTGCGTAGTAAACTAGCACTAGGAGCTGCCTCACTTCCACTTTGGAACTAGAGCACAGGAAAGGGACCACCACACAACCAGAGTAATCTCTCCTACCTTCTCATCTTCTGAAATGGGCACGTGATGCTTTCATTACACTCCTAAACATGGAACAGATGCTTCTCTGCCTGACAGGCAGCCTTCAACTGTTTTTAAAAGACCCCACTGAACACACCACGTGGACCTGGCCGTTTGGTAGTGTTTAGTATCCGCCCTCACCACAGAGCACCGGCTTGGGTCGGCCAGATCCAATCCCAGGTTACAAAGGCAACTGCCTCACAATATTTCAGCTGTGAAATTATGCAGAGCAGAGCAACTTTTTGGATATAAACCAAAAAACAATTTATTTGTCCAATTTAAGCCATATGCATTTTAGGATACCTTAGTATAATTTTACGCTTTTGTAATTAACTTAAAATGGTGCCTCCCTTAACCCTCATAATTTCATTTTATTAGACTAATAAACAGTGAAAGCTACAGCCTTCAGTTTAACTTTCCAAAGAATCAGGTAGGATGTCTGTCAATGCACCATGAGTAATAATAGTACCTTTATACCTCAGTTATTCAATTCTGAATATTGTTCCTGTTTCTCCTATCTACATCATTTGTTTTCAAAGATAATTCAATCTTTACCTCCCAGGCCAACCAGTGAAAGTGACAGGAATCTACATCAAACCAAGGTTTTCAAGTCACTAAAGCATTCTGATGATTTTTTTTTAGAAAGATCCTCACTCTTATCTTCTGAGATCATAAGAATGTTAAATTTCCGAAACCTACAAAATCACATCCTAGCTTTGCAACTATTGCACAAAATAGTTTCACCTGTATTTTCTCACTTGTGTGCACACATTTTGAAGTTAAGCAGGGCAAGCGTCATCCCCATTTTAAAAATAAAGGGCCCTCGGTTAATTAATAACTCATGATACAAAATTCACTTTCTGTCATCAACAGGACACTTTCCCCTATGCACATTCCAAAGCGGCAGACCATTCCCACCACACATGGGCAAACACGGTGAAACGCACACCTTTGGGCACCGCACTGCTCTTCAGGAGCGGGGAGGTGAGCCAAAGTCCCTGGCATCAAAACAGAGAGGCATGAGAATACATATATATGATGGCAAAATCTTTTTCAATGTCCAGATTGCAAATGTCATTCCAATTACTCCAGGGACTGGAAACATCCCACTTCCATGAATGGCTCGTAATCATGTGGACAGCTAAACTGTGATTATAATCAAGAATGGAGAGCAGTATTACCACAGGCCAGAGCCAGGCAGCTTCTCCCAGGGCTGAGAAAACTCACACAGGCAGCAGGCTGTGGCCCAGAGGCACAATCAAAGTGCAGGACAGTTCACTACAAAACTGTGGTCTGAAGTTCAGATAACAACACTGAAACGTTTACCCAAGTCCCATTTACACACACATATCTATGTTCCTCCCCCCCTCCCCCCGCTCCTATTTTTTAGGATTTATTGATTTCAGAGAGGAAGGAAGGAGAGAGATACAAGCATCCATGGTAAGAGAATCACTGATTGGCTACCTCCTGCATGCCTCCTACTGGGGATCGAGCCCAAAACCCAGGCATGTGCTCTGACCAGGAATAAAACCGTGACCTCCTGGTTCATAGGTAGATGCTCAACCACTGAGCCATGCTGGCTGAGCTATTTTCAATCCTTTAATAGCTACATCATATCCAGTAGAGCGCCCGATGACCTGGGGCTGAATTTTCAAAACTTATCTCCAAAATGCAAGATATTAATAGATATTCTACCAAAAATTTTCCTTGCTTAAATGATTTAGGAAAACAAGGCTTATTTTTTTTTTTTAATCTTTCAATATATATGAATCTGAGGGGCCCACACATAGACTTTGTTTAGCACAGTATTTTCCCTACCACTGAGTACACTGTGTAGATTGCTGAGTACTTCTGGAATATTAGGACAGGGCAACATTGTGCTAGAAAGTAAAGGTGAACCTGCAGGAAACTTCTGGATTAGATAGCAAGGCTCTGGCATCTGTTTACACCCCTGCTCTACCCTAGCTGGATAACCTTGGCTAAATGATTTTATTTTCTTTGGGCTTCAGTTTATGACTTGATCTAGGTTTATTCTACTTCTAAAATTCATGGTTCCATCAAAAAAGAAACAGTATATATGCCCGGCCAGTGTGGCTCAGTTGGATGAGTCCCATCCCATGAACCAAGAAGTCACAGTTCTATTCGCAGTCAGGGGGTATTTCTATATTTCTTTCACTCTCTCTTCCACTCTTTCTAAAATGAACAAAAAACATATTTTTAAAAAATGAAACAGTCTCAGTCTATATAAAGTTCCTGTGTAGCTGGAAACTTAAATGTGCATCTTCAAATTCATTCAAAGCATGATTTGCTGCTCATTCATTCTGAAAACTGCTGCAGTCAATGGTTTCCCCTACAGGATACCATGTGGACAAGCATATCATAGTTTTAATATGGTCCCATTAAAATGCACTCATTTTCAAAGCCACGGAATTTTCATAATGTGCCTATTCCAATAATTTGAAATTTCAAGCAAGTCCCTAGGACAGTCTTGCATTTCTCCAGGACATTACCAAAGGAATTAAGCAACTTAACACACAATCTGGGTGACTACAGCTTACGCAGAAGAAGGAACAGAGGGGGCTGTGTGGGGAAGAAAAATCTGGAAAGCCAGCCACAGGCAGCCCTGGCTAACCCTAAAGGATATCATGTAGAGCAAAGCTTCCTTCTCACAGGAAGGTTACGCTCTATCACATCCCTTTGCTTCCAAGAACTGACCGCTCACCTCCAGTCCTCCCAACGAAAGGTCACTAACAGAGAGTAAGTTTCTCAATGACAATTTTCAACACGGGAAGTGTATTTATTTAGTTCAAATACAGCCAACATAATCAGGTGTTAAAAAAGATTCAAGTCTATCACGTGACCACTTGTTGACTGGCTAACAACTTAGAACTAGAAAAATACCTCTTTTGATTTTTCCTCTTTGGTAAATCTTCCAAATTTTTCTATCATTTCAGCCACAAATATGACATCCATCTTGTCAGAAAAGTTGGCTGCTTCCACGGTGTAAGCCAGTAACTGCCTGGCTGTGGCCACAGCGTTGGTAATATTGAGAGGCATCTACATCGAAAAGATAAGAAGAAGCATTTAGCAAATGGATGAACGAAATTTTGGGCATTTTTCTTTGCATTTCACAACATTGCAATGCATTTACATTACATCATTTTCTCACCATGACCTCCTTAACATGTTTATTCAAACTTTAGAAAATGAAATTTTAGTGGAAACAAACCTGAGTGCAATGTTTTGAAAACTTAGAAGGAAATGTAATACATAAAACTCCACCAGGTAAACATGCTGCACTGTCTCTTGGTCTCTGCTTATCCAAATTCTACCCAAATGCAACCCCAATTGCTTAGTGAGCCCTTTCCTGAGAACTCCAGCTGGGAGGACCAATGCCACCCCACAAGGGAGTATGAGCCACCGACTTACTTGTCTGTATCTCCAAGCACTCACTGCCAATGACCTTTTACATTTATTTATTTATTTATTTATTTATTTATTTATTTATTTATTGACTTAAACATGACTCGGCACCAATCATTGCAAAAAGGGTATACTGGTGCTAAGGATCATAAGAAAATGTGTAACAGAAACTATCTTCCAGGTGCTTATAATCTGGTTTGGTTTAAAAAGATGCATAGAACCCTGGTTGGGTGGCTCAGTTGGTTGGAGCCTCATCCAGTACACCAAAGGGTTGCAGGGTTGCAAGTTCAATCCCAGTTGGGGAGCACATGGGAGGCAACCGATCAGTTTCTCTATCACATCGATTTTTTTCCCTCTCTCTCCCTTCCTCTCACTCTCTGATCAATAAAAACATATTCTCAGGTGAGGATAAAAAAAAAAAGGTGGATAGAAGTAAAGACAGGAAAAGACACATGAGTGGTACACGTATGACAAGGGGTCACTTGTGACAAAGGGACGATAGAAGGAATCCAAGAGTTGGCTACCCAGGTGGATGTGAAGGATGGTTGGGATTTTGTCTGGTGGACAGAGATGATAAAGGTATTCAGACAAAGGCACAATGTCAGGTAGTAACAGGAAAGAGTGACGCCACAGAGGGCCTTGCTCACCAGTTGAGAAGACAAGACCTTACTCCAAAAAACAGATCCGTCAACTGAAGTATTATCACCAAGTCCTTATGATTTATTCATAGGTAACAAAGAGATCTTACGTATATGATTTGAACAACATGCTTTATCAGCAACCTCAGCAAACAGCAGGCTTTCTAGTTACCTGGTTAAACATATAAAGGACTCTAGTGACATCATTCGCATACTGGCAGCGAGAATAGTCGTCATCTGCCCAAAAGCCACCTCGGTCACATCGGCGCCAAGCCTTCCTCTCATCCTGTGGGCTCCCTGGATAGATCCCACTGCCGTGGGTATTCCGCGTGCACTGTAGGTAGGCAGTGATGCCCGCCAACGTCCTGGGCCACCTGGGCACATGAGGGCAAAACAGTGTAAGAAACCCACACAGCCACAGAGGAGGAAAACCCAGGAAGAGAACATGCCACAAACAATCATAGGTGAAAAATCAAGAAGAAGAAACAAACAAAACTCCTTTAAGATTAAAGATCCGGTCCAGCCAGTGTGGCTCAGTGGTTGAGTGCCAACCTATGAACCAGGAGGTCACAGTTCAATTCCTGATCAGAGCACATGCCCGGGTGTGGGCTCGATCCCCAGGGAGGGGCGTGCAGGAGGCAGCCGATCAATGATTCTCTCTCATCATTGATGTTTCTATCTCTCTCTCCCTCTCTCTTCCCCTCTGAAATCAATAAAAATATATATTTTTTTTAAAAGAATAAAGACCCAAGACCCAAATTACTTTTTTAAAGGTTCACATGGCCTAAACAGTTTAAAGCTAACAGCCAAGTTTTTTTTAAAAAGCATAACAGAATAGGATATTTTCATAAAATATTCTAAAAGTTGCTATAAACACAGGGAAATTGTATCTTGTGCAGCAAAAAAGAAAAATGGTGCAACAACGAGTTTTGTGTTTGTTTTTAATTACTGTTAAAATATTGTTGACTTATATAACCATGAGGCACCTTCTCCAGGATAATGACAATGTGGCCTTTTGCAGAAGCAGAGCTAGTATATACTCAGAACTGAGTCCCATGGCAGGGCCAGGACTGCCGTCCCTGGAAAGGCCTGCTTGCAACACTGACCCCTCAGTGGCAAGTGGAGTCTAGGAATTTGGAACCGAGAGAGCCCGGGAATAGTTAGCTGGTAAGGGCAGCTCACTGTGGCTAGACTCCTGGCACGAACAGATGGGTTATGCAGAACACCTGCTTTCTTCCTGGGAGTCTGAAACTTTATGTGCCCACATGACCAGCAGTGAGAATTCTGGGTGCTGAGACTCCAATGGGCTTCCCCGGGCAGAAACACTGCTAGAGGGTGTTGCCTTTTCATGGCTGGAGAAGGAGTAGGCTCTGCGTGAGCCCCATGGGAGGGAGAGAGCATGGAGGAGCCTGCACGTGGGTCTCTCTGTGACACTGCTGTGTACCTTACTACATCACCATAGTACACCTTAGCTGTCACTGCAACTATATGCTGAGTCCTGTAGGCCTTCTAGCAAATGTCTGCACTTGGGGTGAGGGGTCTTGAAGGCCCCCAACACAGTATGAAACCGAATTTGCCTGGGAGAAGCCCCTCCTTATGCAAGTGACTAGGTCACCATGATCTGGGCTGGGAAAATCTTTGATATCTGAGCTCCATTTCTCTAAAACTGGCAATGAAATTATACATGGTTAATAAAAGTTAGAGCTGACCGGCAACACAGGAATTGCTAAATTATAACCATCACAAAAAATATAATTCATCATCAAAATTGGCATAAATAGACCTAACTGGTTTGGCTCAGTGGATAGAGCGTCGACCTGTAGACTGAAAGGTCCCAGGTTCGATTCCAGTCAAGGGCATGTACCTTGGTTGCGGGCACATCCCTAGTGGGAGGTGTGCAGGAGGCAGCTGATCGATGTTTCTCTCCCATCGATGTTTCTAGCTCTCTATCCCTCTCCCTTACTCTCTGTAAAAAATCAATAAAATGTATTTTTTTAAAAAAAATTGGCATAAATAGATCAAGCAACACTAAACTAAATTCTTACAAATGCAGTGGAAGTTTAAATGCTAATACCTTAAGGCATGTCAAAAGATGAGTAATTCATTAATCAGCTGAATGATTACATTTCTCTTCTATTTTTAAAAATATAAAATACTCAAACACTATAAGTAAAAATAGAAAATCCACCATAAACAGAAAACTATTATAATTATTTAACGAAATATTTTGACTATAACAAAATTAACAAATGTTATCTATTTTACTTTAATATAAGTATTATAGATTAACAGTTAATCAATATAAAGGACTTATCCACTAGCAATAATAAATGCTGACTTCCACATATTCATGTCAAGAAGATTTTTAAAAAGACAATTTTTTAAAAAGCAATGAAGAATTAGCTCAGCTAAAGGTGTTGTTATGGCTTATTCACCTTGGACTTGAAAGACTAACACCAAAGGATTTTGTCATCCTTAAAAATTGGGCTGTACACGAAGGAGACAGCAGTGGTATCAATCACAAACAATACAAACTGGCATTCACAATCTTCACACTGCTTTTAGAAGCAACATATTCCCCTTCATTTATATCGACTACAAATTCATTATTAGAATCCTGAACATAAAGGACATTGAGTAAATAATAAATTTAAGGATGTTTTCAAGCAACTTTTTAAAAGTAAACGAGTCTAAGATAAAAGTTGTTACCTCTCACAAATTCTAAACTTTCTAAAAAAATAAAAAAACTAACACAATAGTTATCAGGAAATTTAATTTGCAGTCTTTCAGTCGTTCTGCTCATGTTAACTGAGTCCAATACCAATGGCTCCCAAGTTTCAGGCCGCCCAATAGCTTTCATTTCCCAAAGATTTACCTATTGGCAATAACGAATGCCAATTTCCATATACTCAGGTCAAGGAGAATTAAAAAAAAAAAAAAAAAGGAACAAAAAACACAAATCCAATTTCCTCCCCCATTTCATTCTTCTGGCAGCTAAGCAAGAAAAACAAAATGGGGGAGGGAAATTGGATGTGTTTCTCCTAATTATAGTTCCACTTAACTGCCAGTAGTTAAAAGTGACTTAGTAATATAAAAGTTTGCAAAGTTTTGCGGGGGTGAGGTGGAAGATACTATTAGTTTGAATTCTGTACTTTAGAATTTCCAAAATGTTTCCCTACCATAGTAATAGTTCTTAACTTTTTCAATAAAACCACCTGTTAAAAATGAACATTTCTAGCTCTACCTTCAGGACTCATAAATCAACAGATTTGAGAAAAAGTTCAGGCCATTTGTATTTTTATCTCTGTAAATGATTCTTAAATCATTGTTCTTCTAAAGTGCAGTCCTTAGATATATAAGAATATATAGATATAGATATAGATATAGATATAGATATAGGTATGGTATAGGTATAGGTATAGGTATAGGTATAGGTATAGGTATAGGTATAGGTATAGGAATAGGTATGGTGTAGGTGTAGGTGTAGGTGTAGGTATAGGTATAGGTACAGGTACAGGTACAGGAACAGGTACAGGTATAGGTATATGTATAGGTATAGGTATAGTATGAGTATGGGTATGATATAGGTATAGGTATAGGTACAGGTACAGGTACAGGTACAGGTATAGGTATAGGTATAGGTATAGTATGAGTATGGGTATGATATAGGTATAGGAATAGGTATAGGTATAGGTATGGTGTAGGTGTAGGTGTAGGTGTAGGTATAGGTACAGGTACAGGTACAGGTACAGGTATAGGTATAGTATGAGTATGGGTATGATATAGGTATAGGTATAGGTATAGGTATAGGTATAGGTATATTATGAGTATGGTATAGGTATAGGTATGGCATAGGTATAGGTATAGGTATGGTGTAGGTGTAGGTGAAGGTATGGGTATGGGTATAGGTATAAGTATAGGTATAGGTATAGGTATAGATAGATATAGCTATATTCCCCATTTATATACACTGAGTGGCCAGATTATTATGACCACCTGACATTTGTAGGCAAATTAGCTGTAATTTCATGCTGAAGTTGCTAGAGGGCCAGACCATTATAAATAGGGAAGCAGGTTGTTTACCACGACAGTAGAAGTGATTTTTTTCTGAAGATATGGATAAACAATGCAATTTAACAGCCTTTGAACGTAAATGTACATATACATTTCTCCAATATTCTTACTGAGAATAGGAGACAAATTATGTGCCTTTGGGGATAAAAAGGGACATGGAGCAAGTCACTTTCACGCCACTGACCTGAAGTCACCTTTGTTGTTTACCACCCTCTCGGGGGGGCAGTACTGTGCAGAGCTTTCTAACACGACAATATCAACAGTTCGTGTGTTGTTTCCACGCTTGGTCTGGACATGACAGCCCCAATTTCCAGTTGATCCAGCCTGAATATTAGAAATGGTTAGGGCACTGCATGAAGAAAGATTTTAAAAAGAGAGAAAATATGGTCAGGCAAAAAGGGAAACAACCTGGGCGTCGATCACTCATTTAGCAAATACGCCTGAATGCACATTGTGGGCCACACACTTGTTAGAATCAGGGGTGGGCAAACTTTTTGACTCGAGAGCCACAATGGGTTCTTAAACTGGATCGGAGGGCCGGAACAAAAGCATGGATGGAGTGTTTGTGTGAACTAATATAAATTCAAAGTAAACATCATTACATAAAAGGGTACGGTCTTTTTTTTTTTTTTTTTAGTTTTATTCATTTCAAACGGGCCGGATCCGGCCCGCGGACTGTAGTTTGCCCACGGCTGCAGTTAGATTAAAACACATTTTAAAAATGTCCCTCCATTTAAGTACTTGAGTAGCAAGTCAGGACAAGCAAGTTAAGAGACTTAAATACGATGGCAAGGGTGATAAGAGAAGTAGGAATAAGGTGCAATGGTATATAATGCCTGAGACTTCTCCCAGAAAAAGGGAGAGCAGGGCACAGCAGGGAGGGGGGACAGCAAGTGCAAAGGCAGAAACATCGCGGCACATTCCAAAGCAAAACCAACATCTACCTTCTCACTGATTCTAAGGAAAAGATTCAAGCATGAACAAAGAAGATTCATATTTTAAAGTATGTAATTATGAAAACATTTAAGATAAAATAGTCTTTGGAAAAAGGGTTATACAAGAAATAACTTGCTAAGTCTCTAAAAAGAGGTAGCAAATCACTAATTAATGGCTTAACAAAAGGAGTTTCCACATAAAGGTATAATTTAATTTCCAAAACGGCTACATATCTCAACAGTTATCAGGAAATTTGATTTGCAAGATGAAGTCACAATTCTCTAATACAAAAACCTATTCATTAAAGAGCAAATGTCAGAACATTTAATTAACCTTTACTCCCCACCCCCACAGGACAAATTAGGCTTTGCTTCTAAGTAGATACAAATGATAAGTAATTAGACATAAAGTATCATTGAAGTAACTTACAAAATTATGTCTTGGAGTTTAATACACATTTTTCCAGTCTTCTAAGTCATCAATGGCTACACAACAACAAATGTTCTAATGAAGACTTCGAGGCACTATTATTCTGAATTAAAGACAATGTCCTCTTTACTATCAGTAAATAAATCAATACACTGTAATTAATCGATTCCCAAATAAAGTGACACAAATGAGTCTGGCATTGAATTTAAGTAACCAGAAAGTTTATCACACTTCCTGTTCATATGACTCTACTGAACTAGGAAGAAGTGTCTAAAAGAATTGGCAATCTGGGATTTAATAGGTTCCCAAACCTTCTTGGTTCACAGCGCTTTCACTGACTAGGTAACTTTCTCATGGCGCAGTTTCCAATTACCAAGTTAAATCTCCAAGCTGCGCATCTAGGTCCTAATAATGTACTAGCCATTTGAAAAAAATACTACACATCAATTTGGAAGAAACATTTCATTCTTAAATAACAACTATATCTAATGGCCTGTGTGTACCTGTTGGGCATTATACAATTAATCAAACATCAGATACAGATTGGATAATGATATACTTATTTCTTGTTCTACAGTGATTTTTCACTTGCTACTTGCTTTGTAGCAAAGTAATCGACAAAAACCCTACATCCCAAAGTATGACACAAGCAAAAGGAACTCAGCATGACTTAATGGTGACAGCATAACTGCCTGGAGCTGGTAGCTGTGTGGTGTCTGACAAATGTTGAGTATCGCTATTCTTCCTCAGAAACTTAACATACCCCTGGCATCTCTGTAAACTCATATGGTGTCCTGGGTACCTTACACACCTGCTTGCTGGGAGCTATGGTCCTAATAGATTTTGTAAATATTTCTTAAGATAACTTTTAGCCATAACTATAATGTCTAAAACCAATCACCGGAATAAAATTTTCAGACATCCTCAAGGCAGCACACTTGGAATGTTAAGAAAAAAAGGCAGCTTCAATTTCATCTTTGAGGAAAACTAGAAATTCTCAGTCTTACCGATCAAGGATCAATAACATGAGGAGACCAATGAAGGATGAACAGGTGTCTCAGGGACCAACTCAATAACCATATTTCCTTTTCTTACAACTTATTCTTCTTCTGAGCTAACCCTGGGTAAAGGATTTCTCCGTCTTCACACGAAAGATTTTCACTTTAGTCAAGTGTCCCTGCCCACAAAAATATTAGGCAAGGCTGCTATCCTTAGCATATTTCTGTACTTCCAGAAAGAATTTCAAATAAGGTATGATTTGCAAAAATAAATTAATCATATTAATCTAGTTATTTTAAAATCATCAAAATTAAAGGTTCTACATTAATCAAAGTTCTTTTCTTTAGAAAAGGGGCCCCTGTATTTTTAAAACTCTACTGTTGTATCATATGCCAATTTTGGTCCATTCATATAGTCACTGCTTACAATGCACAACTGATGCGTTTTAACATACGTAGACACATATGAAATTATCAGCACAGTAAAAACAACGTGACAACCAGTCTCCTCACTGGGACTAACATACTGATCCTAACGAAGGAACTCTGCTTCTGCGGAAGACAGCTCCTATCAGACCACCCTCCCTGCAGTTTAGTTACGAGCTCTCGACAAACAACAAAATGACAACTCTGTGAATACACTGACTGACACAAAGCAAGCAGAAAGCAGAGAGGAGCCGACACTAGGAAGAAGGCATTGGCCCTGGGGAGCAATCATAAAATTGTTCTTAATGGCTTCTGTCCAAGGACATGCCCTCCTCAAATAGAAATTCACAATCCGACGTGTTGAAAAATCACAGGGCAAAGGTAGAAAGGAGCCTGGCTTTAGGTCCAAATGGCTGCATATAAAATCTACCCAGATCTCTAGCTGACCCCTCATCTACACACAGACAGGGCAGATGCACGCAGATATCAGCAGCTGCCTGTCACAGAAAGGGGTTTGGAT
Source organism: Myotis yumanensis (assembly GCF_028538775.1). Taxonomy (NCBI): domain Eukaryota; kingdom Metazoa; phylum Chordata; class Mammalia; order Chiroptera; family Vespertilionidae; genus Myotis; species Myotis yumanensis. The sequence goes on along the minus strand of NW_027223752.1, from coordinate 227,942,050 downwards.
CCAGCCAAGCTAACTGCTTGAGGAAACAAAAAATCAGCTCTCTTCACGTGAACAGAACAAAATCTGGAGTCAAGGGTCAAACTTTTTTTTCAAAGGCCAACAAGCAAAATTGAGGATATTATGTAGTTACTTCTATAACAATTAAAAATATAACCATTTAAAATTATTCTTAGCTCATAGGCCCAGCAGGCCAGATTTAGCCCAGAGGTTATAGGTGACTGACTTCTCTATAGTGAATCATTCGCAATGTCCAGGAAATAATCCAACATTACTAGACATATAAATAGTATACTTTTTTAAACAGAAAAATATAAGCCATAGTCAAAAGAAAAGTAGTCAGTGATGATCCCAAGATGACCCAGATGTTAGAACTGCCTGGAAAGGATTTAAAAGCATCTGCTATAAATATGTTAAAATACATAAATGAAAATATGCTTCTAATAATTAGATAGGAAATCTCAGTAGAGAACCAAATTATAAAATAGGATAGTCTACCACACAATTCCAAGACATGAATTTCAAATAAGAGACCCTTCAGTTTCTGATAATTTTTTCATGTGACTTCTATAGGTCTATTGTGATGCTACCCTAAGGTGACCTAGCAGAGTTTGGAAACTGAAGATCTACTCTTTAAAATTCAAGCAGAATTCTAAAATTCCTACTAAGAAATTGATAGGAAGGAAAGAAGGAGTCAGAGAGAGAGAGAGAGAATCCAATGTCTACAGATAAAGATTTTACTGAAGTAAAATATATGGTGAGCAATAATATCATATATATGTTTACTCTGCTTTTTACACTTTAAAAAGTTCATTTGAATTAAGTATTTTGGTGCTCACACCAGCCATGGGGTTAACAAGACAGGTGATATATTCTTTTATACCAGTTGGGTAGAGAAAGGAAGTATCTTAAAATGTAGCATTAATCATAAAATCGTGAAAATTAGGCGATTCCTGAAAGTGAGACTCTGAGCTTAGCAGCAGGAATTAGGTAGAAATTAAGTTTGACACTACAAGTTTACAGCATTCCTCCTAAAACTTTAAACAAAATGTCTCTAATTTTTCAACAGTGTTTCTCTTTTATCCTATACTCCACCCCTCAAAAAATAAATGGATGGGAAGATAGCGACTTAATTTTACAAGATGAGTAACCATCAGGAAACCATATGTCTGCATTTTTAAATGCAAGAAGATAAAATATTGATTCAAACTCCAACTAAACATTACAATTCTCAAACAATAAATAAAATCCACAGGAAACAGTTTCTGGCTTTAAAAAGGTTTACCTTGCAATCAACGAGCAGTTGTGGATCATGTTCTTCTCAACAAAGATACCTTGCGATTCATCCGTTTCAACGATCCGCCCATCCTGGTACCATAACACTTGCATGTCCTGGTCAATATACGAAGCCATACACTGGAAGGGAAGGCTGTCCCCTTCAAACACGACTTGACGGTGAGATGGAGTCATGTAGAAAGAGGGTAATTCAAGGGGAGGGTCTAGAGACAGTAAAACAAACTCAGTAAACAAATACAATACTATATGCAGGCGCCAGAATAAAAAGTTATGGAAATTCTAATTGAAACTTTAACAATGGAAAAACAAACATTCCTCAATAATGACGCTTTAATACTAGCACAAACAAGGCTGCTCCTGAGATAAGTGGATCCCAGATGAAAACAAATTTGGCAAAATTAAAGTGAAACCATTTTGTAATCAGTTCTGACTTTCAGAGTGGTTCCTTTTTGGTGGTATCACGACGACGAGATGACCACAGAAGCAGTACTAAAAGAACAAATTGTAGCCCTAGCTGGTTTGGCTCAGTGGATAGAGTGTTGGCCCTCAGATTGAAGGGTCCTGGGTTTGATTCTGGTCAAGGGCACGTACCTAGGTTGCAGGTGTACTCCCTAGCCCTGGTTGGGGCGTTTGCAGGAGGCAATGTGTCTCTCTCACATCAATATTCCTCTCTCTCTCTGTCTCTCCCCCTCCCTTTCACTCTCTCTAAAAATCAATGGAAAAATATCCTCAGGTGAGGATTAAAAAAATAAATAAATAAATAAATAAATAAATAAACAATCTATATATATATAAAAGCATAAGCAACCTGCCAACTGGCTGACGAGCCCGTAGCTATTATGCGCACTGCCAAGTTGCAGTGAGTTGGCAGCTGCAGTTGTCAGGTGACACACCTGGAACCAGAGAGGAGGAGCCCGATTCTGGGGTGCGTCACCCGAGAACCGCCCTCTTGCAATCCAGGACCCCTCAGGGGATGTTGGAGAGCCAGTTTCGGCTCAATCACCGCAGGCCAGGCCGAGGGACCCCACCGGTGCACGAATCCGTACACTGGGCCTCTAGTAATAAATAAAAGAACAAATTATAAAATGATATCATTTAAGTAAATGATACTTAAATCTGGAGATGGGAAATGGTGACAAAAATAATGCTGATATAGATACAATTTAAAAATACTTTTTGGAGACTGTATTGCCTTTGATTAAACCACTGGTTTCTGGTTATAAAAGTAATGCATACTCATTGCAGAAAATTTAGAATATTTAAAGAAAAAGAAGGAAAAATCTTTTAAGATTCCACATATTATAATCACATTTTAAGAGCTGATATATTTCCTTTCATTCAGAAAAACAAAAGGGAGAAATTTTAAATATATATGAAAAATGTATTCAAGAATCATGGGCTCATTAAAAGCCTTTAAAATACTTGGTCCATTGTCTGGCACAACAATTCTACTTTTAGCAGTCTACCCAAAAGGAAAATTGTATGTATGCAAAAATGTATGGAAGGAAATTAATCCTTGTACTGTTTATGGAGTGAGAAATTATTACCAAACTAAATATGCAGTAATAAGGAAGTTGTCAAGTTACACTACATTTATATAATGGATTGGTATGCATCTATTTTATATGATGAGGAAATAAGTTTACATGATTTCAAGTTAAAAAAGGTTACAAGATCATGAAAATATGAAATTTCGGTCAAAGCCTAGGAAAAAGAAGAAGACAATAAATCAACATATCTCTGGGAGTGATAAAAATGCAGCATGGGTTTTGTTTGATGCTTTTAGTTGTTTCCTTTATTGAGGTATAATTAACAAAGTTATAAAATATTTGAAGTGTACATCATGATGATTTGACATACATATACATTATTTATTTTCATGAATCTTAATTTTTTTCCCAATGAGCACACTGCATCTGTGAAACAACAATAAAAATGATAATAAAGAGAAAATGAAAAAAATGATAGGATTGTTTGTTTCCAAACACAAAGACTAAGTCGAAATCTCCTCCAATCACCTTAGGACTGTTTTTTTGTTTGATGTGTATTTTTGTTTTTTCATTTAACACAGATTTCTTAGGAATACACCTTTACATACAGAATTACTGGATGAAAATGTATCAACTATTTAAGAGCACTGATATGTTTTGCCAAACTATACTTAAACAGGCTGTATCAATTCACACCCCACCAACAAACATTGATTCCATCCTGAGATTTTATTACTATCAACAAATCCCTAATCTGTCAACTGACAGAAAATCTGAAGGTCTCTGCTATTCTTTGAAATTGGTTTTCATAAAGCTGTTCAGAGCCTAAGAACCTTAAATTCCAACCGAGCTGACTTAATTGTTGGCATCAACAAAATATTATTGAATCCATGAAGATTAACGGCGGCATTTAGTTCCACCAACATGTAAAGGGAATTTTACAGTTTGTCAAGGAAAATGTGGTGGCAGGTAAGTTACAGTAAATGCTCTCTGTGTTTTCTTTCCCGCTTACCGCATGTCAGCAGCTCCTGCTTCACGCCCGTGACCGGCTGGGCCTGCAGGGATTTCGGGTACACGCACCGCGTGTCCCGCACTGTGATGTTCCTCTCCTTCACCCAGCGATGCATCCACAGGATGTTACAATCACACAGAAGATACTCGGTCTGAAATTCTCTGTAGCAACCATAATACAGATTAGAGATTATGGTGAATAAAAGGAAACAGCACTTTGGTTTGATGGTGGCTTAGGCTCTGGGTGGTGTATTCACCTTCACCCCACCGGTGACCTCCGCCATCCACTGGATATGGTCTCCTCTCCAGGGATATGACGTGCGGAGGGTCTGACTCCAGCACGGCTGCTCATGGATCTGGGGACTCACGCTGCTTTCAACCCAAATTGCTACTTGAACAAAATCTATGCATCAGCCCTCACCTATGCAATAAGCTCCATAAACCCAGGGTTTTGGAATACCAAAGCCCCATCCTTTTTGCCTATCAAAGGCTTACCAATTCATCTTAAAACATGTAGCACTAATACTGCCTCGTGAAGCCGCTCCAATTTTCCCAGCCATCACCTCCACGTTCTTGGCTAACTGCCTGCCAACTGTCCTGTTACTTTGGGCAACATAAAGCAATATATGATGGTTTCACACGGTCATACTCATCAGCTGACTGGAGAGTAAGCCCCTCAAGGATGGGGTCCATTTCTGACACTTTCTGCTATGTGCCAAGGGATTCCGTAATCATTTACAAACTTAAGGGATTCAGACTCAAACCCATCAAAAAGGTAAGATTTAATATGAAAGGAAACAGAAAATTATATTTTTAAAAAATACATTTTTATTGATTTCAGAGAAGGGAGAGGAAAAGAGAGATAAAAAAAAAAAAAAGATCAATGATGAAAGAGAATCATTGATTGGTTGCCTCGTGCAACCTGGGCATGTTCCCTGACCTTGAATTGAACCGTGACCTGCAGGTATATTGGTCAACGCTTAACCACTGAGCCTCACTGGCCGGGCAAGAATTATCTTTATATGTGGCAAGAAGTGTTATAATTTGGGACTTGGATGTAAGAAACCAAGAGAGGACATATATAGCTTGTACATTAGTGCAATAATTTCTTGAGTATTTTTATAGGAAGCACTAGATATTCATGAGCCGTGAGTCTCACTAAGTCCAGCTAATAAAAGTTGTCCTCTGCTAACCTGGAGGGCATTATGTAACCGGGGAACAAATGTAAATATAACTAAACGAGTGTGCCATGTGGTCTGTACAAATAAATCGACACAGTGCAAAGAGCAAACATAACCGCTTGTGCTTCTAACACAGGCTGTGCGTTGGCACAGGCTTCGTCTCAGGTTTGGCAATAAAAAAGGAGGGGTGGGAGTGGGGGGAGTTGGGACAACAAAAGCAAAGAGAAAGTAACTTTTAAAAAAGTACCCAAAGAATGACTGGACTGGTTTCTAATTCCTAATCACCAGCCTCTGGTCACTTTCTGAAACTACCAAGTAAAAACACTGGCAATTTAACCCAATTTGGGGATAAAAAGCCTTCCCACATTCCTGCTACCCAAGGTCTCAAGAGCCAGATTTATTCTTTGCAGTTTTTCTTATTTCCTAAACTTCACAGTAATGACTGACTTGAACATCACTAACGATGCCCAAAGGAGGTATTTCCTTAAAAAGCAGCTCTGGATGAGAAGAGACCCGATGGAGTCTGATCCAATGTGACCCTAGGAGGATCCACCTATGACCACCACGGGAGGAGGGGCCAGAGGGATGGCTCACCTGCTAGCTGCACCCCAGTGAAGGTACTACATGAGGTTTAAATGATAGGTTTAGACGAGCAGAGGCGAAGCAAAGGGAAGGGTAGAGGTGGGAAAAGAAAGAAAGGGAGGAGAGAAGCCCTACCGGGTTTGGCTCAGTGGATAGAGCGTAGGCCTGGGGATCCTGTTGATTCCGGTTAAGGGCAAATACCTCGGTTGCAGGCTCCTCCCTGGCCCAGTCCCTGGTCAGGGCTGATGCAGGAGGCAACCAATTGATGTGGATGCATGTCTCTTACATTGATGTTTCTCCCTGTCTTTCCCTCTCTTTCCATTCTCTCTAAAAATCAATGGAAAAACATCCTCGAGTGAGGATTAAAAAAAGAAAAAAGGGAAGAGAGGAGAAGGGAAGGGAGAAAAAGAAAATAATTCAGCATATATAGAACAGAGGCACTGGGTAGGGAAGACGATGTAGCATGGGAAAAGAGACTCAATCTCATGAGCTATATATAACAAAAATCTGAAAAACATTACATTTAACTGTAAGTCTGATAGAAATTAGCATAACTGAATGTTTAAAACATATTAAGGTTTATCTGGAAATACAGTTACTTTCAAAAGTAATATTTGTAATATCTCGCAGCTAAAAAACTTTTTTGGCGGGAAATTCAATCAATTCTAAAGATACAGAGAACTGTGTAAATATGATCTTATATTGACTTCATAAAGCAGATAGATATTCTACATAAACACTCCTAGAAATGTAATACGTTGTGAATTCCGTAGGTGAAGAGGTTATAGGATCAAATTAAATCTCTGAAGTACAAAAGATTCTGAAGCACAAATCCTTCTGAGGGAGAAATACTTTGCACTTAGAGGATTTAATTAGTCAAAGAACAAAATGTTTTCTAATTTGAAAACAAAGTCAAAGAGAAAGAATTACCAATGTATTACCTTGAAATACAGATTTCACATATAATATTCTAAAGAGAAAATGGTTGCCCCCATCTGAAATGTATTATACTAAGGTTTACAGTATGTTTTTCAATGTGAATGCAAGCTCTCAAGAAAGATTCTAATTTCTGCAAATATCACAAGATTTTCCCATGAACTCTCTTAAACCATATAATAACTGTTTTAATTTTCAAAACGTAAGATATATATATATATATATAGAGAGAGAGAGAGAGAGAGAGAGAGAGAAGAAAAAAAATTCTTACTTACAAAGATCGTAATGAGCCAAGATAATCAAAAGTCCCTTGAGATAATGAAGAAAACAAATTCCCGGAAAGGTTTCTGGGGGAAAAAAGGAAATAATTTCACTTTAAAAAATACTAACAAAGATATCTTTGTGTACTATTTCATATTTCCTAAAGTGCCCTATAATCACGAAATATTACAAAGAATGTATAAAAGTTGTTTTAAATCTTATAAAGAGGGAACAATTAGCAAATGTTTCTCCAAGGCTGTAAAAGAAAATTGCTCTTAACCTCGTATAAAGCAGTAAGTATTTAAACATTATTTCTGTTAGATAAGGATTTTTCTATAAAATACCAGGTGAGCCTGGAGGTTACCTCACTAAACCAGATCTTTAGTCATGCTGTCATTGCAACTAGAATTACTCTGTATCATTTAAGAAAGCAAAAATTCTAAAATACAAAAGAAAAAGTATGGCCAGAATGATTAGCAGCAACTCACAGTGACTGAGTAAAAACATCAGCAAAGTGGAAAGAGTGCAGGGTTTAAAATGAAAGATTCACTGTTGGCCTTTTCTCTTGCTTTTCCTTGTACCAGGTGGCTTTCATGACTGTCTTCACCCTTGCAGCATTGTATATGGATTAAAACCCAAACACCCCATGCTACAATCTGAGTAGTATGTTATACCCACAATGATTCTTCCAGGTTTGACTATGAACCCCAGCAGGGGAGGGGACCAGTGTGTTTTATTTATTGGGGTACCTCTGGCAGCTAGTAACATGCTGAGGTATACAGTAGGTGCTCAATGGTGGTGGCTGACTGCTCAGGAAGTGGAGCCCATGTGCAGAAGGTTTCTGACACTCAAGGGGACCAAGGGCTCTGGGAGAATGGCAGCATGACCCACTCACCACAAGATCTGTTCTGTGTCTGTTGTGGTATTCACAACAGATACAATTTAGACCTGGAGTTCTCAAGGAAGAAGTCCTAGGACCTCCCAGAAGGCCTTTGGAGTCTGGGTTGAATGTGTCAAGTGGGGGAGAAGGTGATGATGGGGCACACGGATTCCCCAGTGGGAAGAGGAAGAGAATTGATCTGGGAGAGATCAGCTGTTCCCATGACACATGCAGCAATGAGTTCCTGCTGACTTGCTATTACACAAATGCCAATCCTTTGCCAAAGAATATATAATGAACTTCAATCAGAACCTCACTGGATGGGGTTTAATAAATGTCTCTGGATATAAAAAGTTGGATAAAACAATTCTGATCCTCACAGAATTGCCTAGGAACTAAAAAAAGCAAGCAAATAAAAAAGAATACCTGCAAATTAAAAGAACAATAAAAGATGCCTTTTTCCTTTGGAGCCTATAAGAGTGGATACCGAATGGGAATTCTGCAGGTCACAGGCATGATTCAAATGGTCATTTTACTCCTAATACCACTCGCCTTCTCCTTAACAAATAGACCTCGCTCTTATTTCCACCTCCAACCATCATTTGCTCGGCTTCTTTTCCTTTCTAAAGATCCAAATGTCTCCAACCTTTGGGTCATAAACTGAAGTTTTACCTCTTCCAAAAAATTTCCCCATAATATCAAAGCTTTCACTCATCTTTCTCCATGCTAGCATGTTCCCTGGCGCATACAGGGCACCATGTGTCTGTGTGTGTCCCTGCGTGTGCAGTAATGCAATATTATGTTCTGATGACATTATAAAGTACCTCCGTGACTCAATTCCAACCTCCTTATTCCCTACCTACTTCAGTTTTTACTATACTGTTACTATTTGAATATTAAACATGGCACAGGTATTTATAAATACTTGGATACCGATTCAAATGCTTCCTTATATCTTAACTAGAGGCCCGGTGCACAAAATTCATGCACGGGCAGGTTCCCTAAGCCTGGTCAGCGATCAGGGCTGATGTGAGAGGAGATTGGGGGGCCCTGCTGGCACCGACCTTGGCTGGCCTGGGGCCTTCGGGCTGGGGGAAGCTCCTGTGTTGAGCGTCTGCCCCCTGGGGGTCAGTATAGCGTCATAGCGACTGGTGGTTCCACCAGTGGTTCTGCAGTTTGGTTGATTTGCATATTAGGCTTTTAATATATAGGATAGGGAAGAAAGATGTACTTACAATCTAACCAGATTGGTGAGTCCTCGAAATATGTCTGCATTCAGACATCCTATCCGATTATTTGTCAGATCCCTAAGGAGAAAGAGTGGGGCGGGGGGAATGTCTTCAATTAGTTCTCTTGGTTAATGAAGGTTTCATACATTTAATATTCAAAAAACAGCAGCCAGGAATAAGATAAAACCTTTCCTTTCAGCATTTTCAAGATACTTACCTACCTCAAGAGAGATACTAGGGCACGGGAGAGGCAACAATCCTTGCTCTCACTTACTTCTGACACGTGCACTCTAACTCTGTTTCCTTATAGTGCCCTTTGTATTTCAAGCACTGACTACTGTGAAATGACCCAAGATATAACTGAAGTGTACACATGAGAACCTACCCTACTGTCTGTGATACAAGTCCCTAGATGACCTACACAGTTAATTATGCTGGGAAAAGGGAGGGAACAGAGCCCCATCGCATCTCAACCAACATCTAACATGATGGATAAAACAGCAAGTCATCGCCCTGGCCTGTGTGGTTCAGTGGTTGAGTGTCGTCCCATGTCCTTACAGGAAGTCACAGGTTCAATTTCCGGTCAGGGCACATGGCAGGGTTTGGGGCTCGATCCCCAGTAGGGGGCGTGCAGGAGGCAGCTGATCAATGTTTCTCTCCCCTCTCCCTAAAAAATCAATAAAAATGTATTATTTTTTTTTAAAAGAGGGCAAATTATCAAAATAAATGCTGGAACTTTTATCTCCTCAAAAACATCTGAAACTTAATGCTTTCTAACTTCATTCCTTAAATAGTTAGAAGTTTTCAAAGTAAAGAAAGCACAACTGAGTGAGCTTTTACTTCAGAGATCTATCATTTAGGCTCCATAAAAAATAATTGGGCCATTACCTAGATATCCTCTAACAATATCTATGTAATGGCTCGATTATTTTTTTTCCCATCACTCCAAAATCTTAGCAAATGTTCCCATCAAATGTTACTTTCTCAATATTTTCTCTTCTCAATCCCTTTTCCTTTCCATCTATGTGAAAAGTTTAGTGAATACAGGGGTGGGCAACAGTAGGTTTACAGGTATAATGCAAATAAATAATAATACAAGAATAAATTCTGTTTTGAGTACTCACAACTGTAAACCTACTTTTGCCCCCCTCCCCCCATATTGTATTCTTTCTTCACTATTTTTCTTCACACCAAGGACAATGAACACAACTTTACATCTTAATCTGGAGATTACATTTTAATTGGGACATAACTGATAAGTTCTATAACCTTCAAAAAGGATGGCATGATTTTCATCATTTACCAGGGGATGTAAATTATATGGCAAGAAAACCCTAAAACAATGAAGCTTTACTTTTATCAGTTGTTAGATTTAGATCTATTCACTGCTTTAAATTTTGATAAAAGAATGAGAACACATTTTCTAAACCAAACTTTCAAAACTATTTTTATCACATTTTCTTTCTTTTTTTTAAATTAAATCTTTATTGTTCAGATTATTACAGTTGTTCCTCTTTTTCCCCCCATAGCTCCCCTTCACCCGGTTCCCACCCCACCTACTGGCCTTCCCCCACCTCCCACTGTCCTCATCCATAGGTGTATGATTTTTGTCCAGTCTCTTCCCGCACCCCCCACACCCCTCCCCCCCCCGCCCCGAGAATAGTCAGTCCACTCCCTTTCTATGCCCCTGATTCTATTATATTCACCAGTTTATTTTGTTCATCAGATTATTTATTCACTTAATTTTTAGATTCACTTGTTGATAGATGTGTATTTGTTGTTCATAATTTGTATCTTTACCTTTTTCTTCTTCTTCCTCTTCTTAAAGGATACCTTTCAGCATTTCATATAATACTGGTTTGGTAGTGATGAACTCCTTTAGCTTTTTCTTATCTGTAAAGCTCTTTATCTGACCTTCAATTCTGAATGATAGCTTTGCTGGGTAAAGTAATCTTGGTTGTAGGTTCTTCCTATTCATCCCTTTGAATATTTCTTGCCACTCCCTTCTGGCCTGCATAGTTTCTGTTGAGAAATCAGCTGATAGTCGTATGGGTACTCCTTTGTAGGTAACTGACTTTTCTCTTGCTACTTTTAAGGTTCTCTCTTTGTCTTTTCCTCTTGACATTTTAATTATGATGTGTCTTGGTGTGGTCCTCTTTGGATTCCTTTTGTTTGGGATTCTCTGTGCATTTTGGACTTGTACATTTATTGCTTTCACCAGGTAGGGGAAGTTTTCTGTCATTATTTCTTCAAATATGTTTTCAATATCTTGCTCTCTCTCTTCTTCTGGCACCCCCATAATTCGGATGTTGGTACGCTTGAACTTGTCCCAGAGGCTCCTTATACTATCTTCATATTTTTGGATGCTTTTTTCTTTTTGTTTTTCCGGTTGGGTGTTTTTTGCTTCTTCGTATTTCAAATCTTTGACTTGATTCTTGTGATCCTATAGTCTGCTGTTGGAACTCTGTATAATATTCTTTATTTCAGTCAGTGTATGCTTAATTTCTAGTTGGTCCTTTTTCATATCCTCGAGGGTCTCACTAAGTTTATCGGGGGTTTCTACAAAATTCTTGTAAAACCTTATAAATGTGGTTTTGAACTCTATATCCTGTAGTTTACTTTCTTCCATTTCTATCATTTGTGACCTGTTTCTTTGTCTCCACATTTTTTATGTTTCCCTGTGTTGATAGAGTGGCTTTCTGTGCTAGGTGTCCTCTAGGGCCCAGTGGCTCAGCCTCCCCAATTACCTGAGGTGGACACTCTTGGTGCACCCCTTTGTGGGCTTTGTGCACAGTCTTGTTGTAGTTAAGCCTTGATTGTTGTTGGTATCACTGGGAGGAATTGACCTTCAGGCCAATTGGCTGTGAGAATCAGCTGTGTCTACAGTGGGAGAACTTCTGTGCTGGAGACACCCTTCTGGGGCAAGACTTGCTTCAGTGGGGCTTTGGTGCTCACTGGGTCTGCCCCCTTAGTGTGTCCCTTATGGATCTGAGGAGTTGTAATCTGGATGGTCCCACTCTGTCCACTGGGTACACTGGCTCTTGGATCTCTAAGGAGGTGCTAATTTAGCCTCTGCCTGAGGCTACCCACCAGGAGCTATGGAGAGATATGCAGATTCCTCTTCTTTGTTTGTGGTTTGGAGATGCCTAGATGAGGCCCAGCTGTGAAGCAATGCAAGCTGCTGTGGGGCCTTGGGCCTTCTTTTGGAAGTTCTGGGTCTCTCTGACCCAGCTTCAGATTCTTAGTTAATTTTCAGATTGCAAAGGGCCAGGCCTTTCATATGCAAAAGCCTCTGCACACAGCTTGGGTGAGGCGGGGTCTCAGGGAATCAATAGTGTGGAGCAAACAGCTATGGCTGATCCTCAATCCTACCCTAAGAGGCCCGCGTCTCAGTGTCCCAGTACTGCAAGCACCTCTGAGAGAAAGCCACCCTCGAGTTCTGACCGATGCCAGACAGTCCAGTTTCTCCCCGTATGAGTCTGGGTCCCCAGAGACTCGCCCGGAACTGGAGTTCAGAGCATTTGGGAGCTTGAGACTCCCTCCCGATTGAAAAAGACAACTGCATCCTCAGTTGCCAGCCCTTTCTGCGTGGGCCTCCGTACCTCTGCACTTTATTTCCGCACCTCCTCTGAGTCTCAGTGTGCTTTTCTCTTTCCTTCTAGTTGTAGAATTTCCACTTAGCCAGCCTTCCTGTGGTTCTGGATGATGTCTGTTTTGTCTTTTAGTTGTATTTTTGAAGTGGTTGTGCGAGGCAGCAATTTCTGGTGTTTACCTATGCCGCCATCTTGGTTTCTCCTATCACATTTTCTTTAATGCCCATTTTATTCCCTATAGTGGAGAATTTATACCTTCTTTTTTAAAAAAAATGCATTTTTATTGATTTCATAGAGGAAGGGAGATGGAGAGAGAGATAGAAACCTCAATGATGAGAGAGAATCATCGATTGGCTGGAAGAAAAAGTGTCAATCTGATGAGAAATGATAAGGCCACAGCAATGAAACCTACTCGCTAAGTTTTTCACTTAGATATTCCATAGCTTGGGTAATCCTGGGGTTCTGTAATCTCATAGTTCTGCCTACCCTTTCTTATGTCAACTTTTGATAAAAGAATCTTAAGCAATACAAATCTTTATCCGTGCCTGCTAGTCTCACGCTTCTCAGACGATTAAAGCTAAGTATTTAATCTTGCAGGACTTAAAAAAAAAAAAAGTTCTAGCTGATTTTCCTTTTATTTCTAGGTTTTTACTGTTTAAGAAAATGAGGCATCATCTTGTGACTTGTTGCTTAAACAAGCATTTCTGGGCTCTGTTCCTTCTCTTGTCTCAATTCTGAGCTTTAAATGGTGCAATTACCATCGATTCTTTGGGAAACAATTTCATTATAGCTATATCTATTTAAAATGGTATTAGGTACTGATAATGGGTGTTCATTTAGATTGAGAACCGGCTTGAATTTGTTGATAAAGCGAAAAGGACACTGAGTGGGGCTAGGTTTCATCTACTCTGGTAGTTTATTCTGCAGAAAGCCGCTTAATATTCCTGATTCAAAGTATCTACAAGATAAAGGCAAGGGCATGGTGCACTTCCAAGAACACTTACCGTGTGCCTGTTAGGTGAGATGCACAACTGAATGATTTAAGGACCCTAAAAAAAGTGCCCATATCTATAAGCAGCACTACTGCAGAGTATCTTTATATTTCACTGAGTTTTACATCTAAGACCCTCTCAGCTTGCAAGCTGTACACCGTACATTCAATTACAAGTCAGTTGTGTGGAATTAAAAATATATTTTCTAATGGGAAGAACATTACAAACGGCAATTACCTTCCTCGGCAAGAACACAAGAGACTACTTAATGGGTAATGCAATGAAAAATGCTAAGGCGATGCCTGTATGATATTAGTCATGAAATTCAATGCTATGGAACAAGAAATTTATATATTTATTTTGGATGGCAGTAATTGAGAAATTATTTACTGAAGGATAAAGAACTCAATGGAGAACCTGAGATATTTTTGCAGTGTCCTTAAAACATTCTAATGAAACTGCGTTTTATTAACAGTCCAGTTTCCTTCAACCTCCATCTTGACATGGGAGGTATTTTTAGGATTAATCTTCCTTTTAAAAAAATAAGCTTCCTTCCAAAAAAGCTGTGACGATAGTGTGTCAATCAGGGAAGGTAAAAATAAGTGATCTTGCCTGGCAGTATGATGTCACACCCCTCCCCTTGGATAAAAAAGTTGGAGGGAAAATGATTCAAATATTCTAGAATTTCTCACACTTTAGTGTCAGAATCACTGGGAGGGACAGTTAAAACAAAGATGGCCCAGACTGGGTGGCTCAGTGGTTGACCATCGACCTATGAACCAGGAGGTCCTTGTTTGAGTCCCTGTCAGAGCACACCCCCTGGCTTTGGGCTCAATCCCCAATGGGGGCCATGCAGAAGGCAGCTCATCAATGATTCTCTCTCACTGATGTTTCTATCTCTCTCTCCCTCTCCCTTCCTCTCTGAAATCAATAAAAATATATTTATTTTTTTTAAAAAAGATGATTTGATCTTGGCCCCAGAGTTTGCCACAGAGTAGGTCTAGGACCTACACCCTTGCTTCCTACTTTAGGACTCGTGTTCACAGGCATAGGTTCGAAATGACCCATCCAAACACGGGGCCAATGTGCCCCTGGTAAGAAGCACAGAGACAGTGAGCTGCTGTTATAAGTCAAGCTCACTTAGCCGCTGCCCTCCGCTCCCTAAGGACTCTGTTTCTGGGGAGATGTGCTGTTTGCCCATGCCTGTGCTCCACACCCCGGCCTGTGTCCATCTGGCTGAATCCTAACAGCTTCCAAGACTCTTAGCAGCTGGACTCTGCCATGAATCCTAACAGCTAGCTTCCTAACTCTTAGCAGCTGGACTCTGCCATGGCTCCCCTCTCGGTAAGCAGATTCCAAGTCCATATCTTGGCTGTTGGTTTGTGCATATGATTCCACTATACCGCAAAGCCTCCAGGGGTTCCCCAGCTACCTTGTTTCCCTGAAGCCTGGCTGCCTGTTGAGCAGAGAATGGGCTCAATGAGTCTGTTGTGCAACTGAACTGATGCTGGTCTCTGTCTTACCACTTTATGCTGCTAAACCTGCTGGTACTGCTGTTACTGAACTCTACTGACCCACTGCAACTCTAATGCCTACTGGTGCCTCCCACCCTCCAATCCTATCTTCCCTTTCTTGAATTCCAGTCTCCATGCCCCACTGACCTACCCCAGACAGGCCAGTTTTTCTGAGTCGTTTCATTAAAAAGCCTTTACTGGGAAACAGTGAAGAGCAGCGTGAATGGGGAAGAAGAAAACCACTCTCCTCCTCACATCCCCAAGTGTCTCCCCCAGTGCACACAGAGCCAGACGGACACCATGAATGACTGCCCCCGCCCGCAACAAAGGCCATGGCAATAAATTCCCTTCTACAGAGTCGGCTGAAATTTTAAATTTCCCAAGACTAAGAGAATCCTTTAACTCCTACTACTCTTAATCTTCCAAGACTGTCCAAGAGGGGGAATTGAGAGGAGACCTGGAGAGAATAAATGTTGGGTGAAAGTTAATTTTACTTGCAAATGTAACTTTAGAAAAAAAAACACCTGGAAAATTAGCATGGCCAACTCTGACAAGTGGACCTGACTAAAAACGATCTGACTAGAAGTGAGCAGGTTTTGAATGACAGAATAAGAGCCACAAGATGTCCAAAGTATTAGGATGGAAGGTCAGTGTCAACATTTAAGTAAGTCATGCCATGATTAAGTAAGTCATGCCAAGAGCAAGCATAGCCGGCTTTAATATACAGACACTATGGAAAACAAATAAGACATGAATAATACTCAGGCACCTTGAACTTTTTAAAAAACTTAAATAATAAGAAAGTCTGATGGAACCAAAAGACAGACAGACAGAGGCGGAGATAGACAGGGGCTGAAAGAGTGACCATGAAAAGGTAGGAAAGCATGGAGCTGGCCTCTCTCCACTTTATCTTTTGTCCCTGACTCTCTGCACTTAAGTGGTTTCTCCTTACTGTCATCAGGGTAGAAGGAGGTGGGCAAAGGTGGGGGTGGGGAGTGGGGATAGAAAGAGACTTTGCTTGGGGCGGCGGGCACAAGATGCAGTGTGCAGATGATGTTTTGTTGGGTTGTACACTTGAAAACGGTATGGTTTTGCAAACCAATGCCCCAATAGATTCAATAAAAAAAAGATATTCTGAAACACAAAATACAAATCTGATCCTATCAATTTCATATACATAAAGTTATGCTACTCCCCCATCTAAACAATGGATTTGAAATTTTTTTTTTTCACATGGCAAGAGATCATCAAAGCCTACAAAAGCCTAGTCCCACCTTGATCAGCCTAACCTCCCAACAGTCTTTTCCCCCTTCCACTTTAGACTGGGGCCAAAGAGCTAAACTACTGTCCCAAGAGACATGGGTTCATCCTTATGCCCACTCTTCTGGTATTCTCCCATCCAAAGAGCAAGGCCAAAGCTAAATGTCACTGCTCCTGTGGCGGGCCATTCCCTCTCTGGTGGTCCCTCCTTTCCCTGCTGATTATTACTGTGTTATCTGTTACAGCACATCTGCAGGGTGTATTTTCATTATCCACCTATTTGCCCCCCAAGAGTCTGATAGCTATCCCAGAGAAGCCAGAGTATGGCAGGCAGCCAGCACACAATAAATGCCTTTAGAAGGAATAAAGGATGATGGACAGACAGCACTACTTGGCTTGAATGCAGGGTTACTTCTCAACAATTGTGAAACAGCATAAGGGGAGGATGCGGAGAGGCGTTTTCAGCTTTAGCCTAAAAATTGGTCCTAAGGTTTTAAAATAATAATAATACATAAAGTATACATGAAAATGGCAAGACCTTAAATCATTAATAGAAAGGCACCTCAACTGATAGAGCATTTACAACAGATCCGATCTGATGGCACTCATAACTTGAAAGTTAGCCAATACAGCAATGATTTTATTAACATACGAGGGACACAACCAGCAAACAAATCAAATAGCTACACAAACGAATTTCTTCTAAGCTACTTATATTAAAACTCCCTGTTTTCTATCATGGATCTGGCCAGGTGAACTTATCAAAACTGTTAAAAACCCATCTTTTATCGTGTGAAAGCTTAAGGTCGATGAACGGTTACTTATCTGAGAAACAGTTCAAACTCATAAGCAAGCAAATCAAACACTTACAATCTTTTTAGCGATGACAGTCCCCAAAAGGCACCAGGATCTATACTACTAATAAGATTATTTCGGAGGTCCCTGTGAAAAAGAAAATAAAATAAGTTATTTACATATGAACACTGTAACAATTATTTTGGCATTTTGCACTTAACCACCATGCAGAAAACAACAATGACAAAAATAATGGGAGGAAACTGAAGCCCAGAAGATTAAGCCAAGATCACCTCAGTAGAAGTGCCAGAGCCAGAATTCAAGTTCGAGAAATCTGGCTCTAAAGCCATTTGTGTTGGTCAATAGAAGAATAAAGGTATATGTCAAAAAAGATATGTGTGTCCTGATGTTATTCAAATTCAAAGGTATCATTAAACTACAGCCCTAGAAAAGATTGTAACTATGAAAGATTCCAGAATTTGACAATGATACCTGCTGTAATGGCTATCAATTATGTAATGTTAAGTCACTGTGCTAAGCAGAGTTTTTGTTTTTGCAGCCTTCTCCCTTGTTTTCCCTACTTTCCCTTGGCATATGGTACACTCCAGACAGTGCCTGGAATTCCCAACATTATCCCTGTGGCACCTGATCAACCCCAGCCCTTATTTTTCAAATACTCTGGCCCCAGTCATTGGCATGATTACATGACCTTGGTCTAACTAACCCCAGGACCTAGGGCAAGGAGACAGACAGAGGTCAAGGAGTAGCTATGTTCACTGATTTGACTAGAGGTAAAAAGTAAGTCTAAAACTGTCAGTGAACCTCTTGCTACCATTGAGAGATAAAGCCAACAGATAAGAAAAGAGAGTAAATCCCGAGCCCCTGGATACAGCCAAGCCTGAAGTCCAGCTTTCGCTCTGGGCTCAGTTACACAAATCACTAAAATCCGTGAGTTAGTATCTGTCACTTATCATCCCTTTAAGATCTTACAACCAATCCTAGAAGGCATATACCCTTGCTTCAGACAAGGAAATTCATGTGCAGCAAGATGATGACATCTGGCCAAGGTTTTGGTGTTAATATGTGGCCAAGCCAGACATTAGGCTGTAAACACATCTTTCTGCCTGACACAGTGAAGATTTACTAAAGAAACTGAGCAAATGTAGACCTAGAGCAAAAGGGAGACATAAAGTAAGCGTTCCAAAAGTTGGCCATCATTAAATCATGGTGCTAGAGATATTGTTTTTTAAATTTCTTTATATGTTTGAAAAATTTTATAAAAAATGGAAAAAACCATAGTATGTGCTGTCGTCCAGCACCCTCATGGTCATCACTCTAGCCCAGGTTATACACCACAGTTCCCACTTGTATCCTTGCTTCTCTCATCAGTTCTCCTTTTACATCTTTTTTTCTTTAATTGATTTTTTTTTTTTAGAGAGAGAGAGGAAGGGAGAGAGAGAGAAACATCGATGAGAGCGAGACAGGGAATCAGCTGCTTCCTGATACTAGGGATTGAGTCCACAACCTGTGAATCGTCCTGACCGGGAATCAAACCCGTGAACTCGTGGTTCATAGGTCTATGCTCAACCACTGACCCACACTGGCCGGGCTCCATTTACATCTTCATAAACATGAATCTGATCATGTCTCTGTGCCAGCTAAATCCTCCATAAGCTCCACAATCCCCTCAGAAGAAAGTTCAGACTCTTCCAGGTAACTTACAGGCTACCCATGGCCCTGACTTTGCCCATCTCCCTACTCCAACGCTCATTTCCTAATCTGCTCCAGCACCCTCCTTTAACACTCACTCGCTCAGTCCCTCTCTCTTCAAATATGCTGGTCATATTTCTAGATATTTCTAGAAAGAGTCATATTTCTCTCACCCATCTATTCAGTGAGAGAGAGACTGAGACTCCTTATGTAGAGGGTAGATGGACAGTGCTATGTTCTAAATGTTTGTCCTCCTCCCACAAAATCACACATTGAAAACCTAACTCCCAAGGTGATGGCAATAGAAGGTAGGACCTTTGGGAGGTGACTAGGTCATGAGAACAGAGAACTAATGAATGTGATTAATGACCTTACAAAGGAGGCCCCAGACAGCTCCCTCTCTCCCTTCCAGCAGGTGAGGTTTCAGCAAAAAGATGGCCAAGTAGGATGTGGTACCTCACTGGACACCAATCAGCCGGTGCCTTGATCCTGGACTTCCTGGTCTCCAGAAGTGTGAGAAATAAGCGTTTGTCTTTATAAGCTACCCAGTTTCTGGTGTTGTTATAGAAGCCAGAAGAGACTGAGACAGATGATAAATGGATGAAATCCTGGCTCAGAGACAGAATTACAGTTACCTAAATTTCACTATAAAAATCTTTTAAATAAATTACGGTTAGCCACTAAATCATTAGACTATTCATCAAGCCAGACAATGTAGAGGCTACTGAATGTCATTCATAACTTAAGTCCACTTTGCACACTTATACCTCAATAAAGGCCTGCACCTGACTGAATAATTTAAGCAAATGTGTGTATGTAGGCAAATTCCAATGCAAAGAAAAATAATACCGCAAATTGTTAATAATTATTTACTCTGGGTAAGTAAACTGGTGATATGGGAGATTACTATATGATTCTTTCAATTTTGCTGTATGTTTGAAAATTTTCATAATAAAGATTAGTTTCTGTCCCCCACTTTTTAGTCCCAGGAAGTACAATTCATTCATCAGGCCCAATGTACTAGTTTCTACCTCCCCCTCTGCACCCGATCCCAACCCTATACTTCAAAGAAGATTTTTGGAGAAAATTCAATAAGAATGTGTTTGACTTATATTGCATAAGCTAAAAGTCTCTGCAAATGGAAATATAATGTCCATTCCATTTTTTTTAAACACACTTCACTTCTCCGATTTTAAAAAGCATCTGCAATAGGGAATGACTTAGCTATAGTACTACATAAATTTGTGGTCCATGATGCATTGCATGTGTTTCTAGAAAATACCTCTCATGAATAACTAAGTAGTGTAATAAGATTTAAAGATACACTTTTTATTTAATAATAAAGAAATGCTTGACATGTTACATAGCATTTAATGATAGGCATATTAATCAGGCATTGCCAAAGGATATTTGTAGTCAGAGTCTCTCATTTACCATTCCCTTCTCCAACCCACAGCTTCCCTAGTGAACACAAGTCTAATGTTAGGATGTGCAGCTGAATCTGAATGGGTTGGGTCATTAAAACATAAATGCAAAAAGGTGCACAAAAGTTGCTTAAACAAAATTATAGAAATATTTAAATAGTTGTTAGAAAAAGAGCTAGCTCCTTTAGGCAAAAATACAAAGTATATAAGAAAAAAACACATTTTAAGTACAAATATCAGAAACCTCTACTTGAAACAGCTTCCACAATAAAAAATAAAAATTCCCTAGTATTACAGGAAATCAAGAAGTAAGGCAGCCTTAGTTGGTTCCATCTATCTCTCAGATCCCCATGCTCAGTAAGTCAAGTTTACCTTCAGGCTAAACTTCAATCATGACATCATATCTCAGGTTCAAAAATCACTTCCAAGAAAAAAGTCGTGAAAAGGAAGGGAGACTTTCTTTTCTTAGGAACTGGGAAATCTTTCTCTGAAACCTCAAAGCTAACCATCCCTCATCTCTTATTGGCTAAGACTGGCTCTGTCAATCACTAGAAAGAGATGCTTTGGTGGCCTGGACCCATCACTTGAGTGGCGGCAGGGGTGAGGAGGGGGAGATGAATACATTGAAGAGTCAGACACACTGACCACTACGCAATTCTATTCTAGTGTCAGTAATTAGAGTATAGGAGAGTGTCACTAAATTCTGACCCATATATAACACAACACAAGAATGATCTCTATATATAAAAGCCTAAGTGACTAGCCGGTAGCTATGACATGCACTGACCACCAGGGAGCAGACGCTCAACGCAGGAGCTGCCCCTGGTGGTCAGTGCACTCCCACAGCAGGAGCACCGCTCAGCTGACAGACAGATGCCAGACACCGGGTTGATGGCTGGCGAGCACAGTGCCCAAACTGGGGCTCCTCCAGGCCACCTGCCGCTTCGCGCACTACTTCATGCTGTGTGGGATTGATGTAGACAGTGGGCTGGAGTCCGACAAGCTGGCGGGTAAGGCCGGGCTATGGCCACACAGAGGTCCATTGATACCCACAGGCCAGGCCTAGGGACCTCACAGTGCACAAATTTGTGCAGTGGGCCTCTAGTAATACTATAAAATGAAGAAGGAAGATGGACGGGAGGAGGAAGAGATGAATGGATAAATCACAGAGTTCTCAATTACAAACAGTCTTAAAAATCTTAAATATATATATATATATATATATATATATATATATATATTTACCAAAAAAGGGAGGGGAAAATGTATAAGTATACATTTTAGAGAATTCTTTTAGTAACAATATACAGTTCACCCTTAAACAACACAATCTTAACTTTAAGGCTGAATTGTAGCCGCCACCCCCAATTCCTATGTGGAAGTCCTAACCCCTAATCCTTCAAAATGTAGCCATATTTGGAGGCAGGGTCCAACACTATAGAGGGTCTATGCTTAAATAAGACCTCAGTGATGGAAGCAATAAAGTCCTGTGGGAGTTTCAATTGTGGAAGAAGCCAGTAGGTGAAATGGTCAAGGAAAGGTCACCTTGAAGTAGAGAAAGTGAAGCACAACAGAGAGGGCTAAGAAAATGAGGAAAGATTGATTTTCAGCAGCAAAGACGTTCCAACCTGTGTGGCTCCCTGAAGCACTCTGAATGGTTATCCTAAGTGTGTGGGTGACATGGGAATTTGAAACACGATCCTAGAACAGCATTTGGAAAGCAAGCAAATTAAACATCCATTGTATAAAACTCACCAAGGCCAGAAAATGAGTGCTACCTGTAATACATCTGATCATAAGCAAAACTAGACCTAATTGCTAAGCCAAACACAATGATCACATTCAGAGATATCTGGATAAAAACATCAAAGTTTATCCAAACGTTTTCCACCTTGGTGTGTGTGTGTGTGTGTGTGTGTGTGTGTGTGTGTGTGTTTAAATTCTGGGCTTCCTTTCTGGGCTTTGTAACCATGCAACTTTGGCAGCTTGTTCCTTTTATGAGGCATTCATGTCATGGCTGAACTTAAAAACAGCATCTACACTTTAAAAGCCAGTGGCTAGCAACCTATGGTCCATGGCCTGTTTTGTAAATAGAGTCACCTCCACATTGATTCAGTTATTTGTTGTCTACTGCTGCTCTCTCACTACAATGGCAGAATAGAGTCACTGTGATAAAGATCGTATGGCCCACAAAACCTAAAATATTCACTATCTAGTCCTTTACAGAAAGTTTTCCGGCCTTTGGTCTAACTAGTTGTTTGTTATTTTCAATTTTTATTTCAATTACAGTTCACATTATATTAGTTACAGGTGTACAACTAATCAATATATCTTATATACCTTACAAAGTTACCACCCCAATAAATCTGGTTCCCATCTTACACCATATATAGTTATTACAATATTGGCTGTACTTCCTATGCTGTAATTTACACCCCCATAACTGTTTTTACAACTGACAATTTATAGTTCTTAATTTCTTTCAACCTCCTCCTCACTCATCCTCTCAACCCCCCTCCAACCATCAATTTCTTCTCGGTATTTCTGAGTTTGTTTGTTTATTTAGGTTGTTCATCTGTTGTGTTTTTCTGATTCCATACATAAGTGAAATCATGACTAGTTGTTTTTAAAATTCAATTCTTAAAATTTCTCCTAATAAAACATTGGAAAAACTAAATTTTTATTTTGAAAAGTTGGGATTGTAGAACTAGATTAACAATAAAAAACATTTTAAGTAAAATGACAATAACAGATGATAACAAAAGAATACCCATTGCCCTGGCCCTTACAGTATCTCAGCTGCTTAGAGCATTATCTTGATACACAACAGTTTCGGGTTTGATCCCTGATCAGGCACATACAAGAATCAACCAGTGAATGAATAAATAAGTGGAAAAACAAATGGATGTTTCTCTCTCCCTCTCCCCCTTCTTCTCTCTCTCTAAAATCAATAAATAAAAAATGTATAAGAAACTAAAAAAATACTCACAATCTTTCAAGGAGACTTAGCCCAGAAAATGAACCATTCTTCAACTCGGATATTTTATTGTTACTCAGAATCCTAAAAATGACAGAAAAATAAAATGTAAGTTGCCTAACATATGTACACCATCAATATCAAAATAATTTAGCTCATTGTATTTATATCTATGAGAAATTCTAAGAAGTCCTTTATCACTCTCCTTCCCCAATTTTTGAAATGCCTGACCAAAAAAAAAAAAAGTTTCTTTGTCTTTCTTTGAAAAACCACCTAAAAGAGCTTACACATCTGTCACTTCTTAAATTGCTCCTGTCACATCGAACCAAAAATTTAAAATAGAGAAGTCAACATAAAATATCTCTCAGTTCAATATAAGAATAAAGAATGCCACATACATTTATGTAATTAATCAACTTACTAAGTTGAATACTTATTTAAAAATTGGAAACTTAACAGAAAATTATGTAAGCACTCTATAAAATAACGGCCTTACAAAGAAATAAAATACCCCCTAGATATCTTTGCAATATTGTTTTTAATCTAGCAGTATGCAAATCTACGTGTCTACGTGTGAAACGATACTTGTCACACACACTCACATAGAGAGATAGGAGCTGAATCAAGTTCTGTTAAATGGAAGATTACACTAGCAAATGACAGAGCCAAATGGCTAACCCAGGACATTTCTGCTCCAAACCCCATGTTCTCCAACTACTCCATGCTGATCAAGAGAGGCACTGCTGGCATCTTGGGCAGAAAATTCTCCATCACACTCAGGGCTACACAAATTCCGGGGCACCCTTCATAGTGGGTCCAAGGTGGAGTGGTGACCCCTCCCTCCCAGACAGGGCAACACGCACGTCTATGTACATACACATGTAACACAATGCCTGCGCCCTAACATTTCAGGTACATTTTCACTCTCTACTTTCATTCTAAAAATGTATTAAAATAAAAACACCCATTTGGCATCTAATTTTCTTGAGATATAAATGTGTTGTGTTTTGTTTTTTAATTCCTACTCATGCAGATTCACATTTCAGAGCCTGCTACATGGGACGATCATTAGGAGCTTCTCAGGTCAAGTACACCTGTGTTTGGAACCCAGTTCTCCAATCCTTCTCAAGTGACATTGATTTTGGGCAAGTCACTCCACCGCTCTGTAACAGAGTCCCCTCATTCATAAAACAGGTAGGATAATACCTGCCGAGTAAACATGGAAGGAAACTAGTGAATGCATGACACACCCAATGAGCATTCCTTAGGAGTTAGATTCAGTTTCCCTGGTTCTAAGACTCATACCCTCCCATTTTAATGTTTCTTGTAATCAAAGTATATTACTGTGTAGTGTTTGGCCTCTTCCCAAAACTGTTACTAAAGCAACAACCAGGGGACCAAGAACACATGGTCATCAAAAAACGTTCCAATTAAAATACAATGTAATGTTCTCTAATCAAAATTGCAAAGGTTTTTAAAAGTGAGGTAGTTGGCAAGGGCAAAGCAAACTCAGACAGACACGTGGCCACCAAAGTCCCTGAAGCAAAGCTTCACTGAACAGCCTGGGGGTGCATACTCAGGAGCCTCAATCTTGCTGTCCAGGCATCAACCCTAAGCTAACAAGTCACCCAATCTGACAAGAAGTATACCTATTTCAGTGACCTATTTCAGCACGATTTATAACAAAGTTAGAAACTCCCAGAGGTCAGTAAGAGGAGATAATCACATTGTGATATATCCAAACAACAAAATGTTACACACCATTAAAAATGATTCTTTTAAAGAGACTTGATGAAAAGGAAATGCTTACTATCAATTATAACAACAAAGCCGATACCATTGATTGTAAAGAATCCAGACATCCCTCCACCCCCCCCCCCCCCAAAAAAAATACTTGGAAGAAATACATCAAAATGATGAGACTTCTATTAGTTTCTCTTTTGTTCTTTATAATCTTGCAGTATATTTTAAAATATCTAGACTATGACTCTGATTTTTAATATATTTTGTTAATAACTAAGCACAGCTCAAAACAGAGTTAATTTTGAATACAATTATATCTAAGCAGTAAAAAAAATAAATAACATTTTATTTATACTTTGAGATTAAAGACTCACATTTATTTATCCTCCAAAAATGTTTATGTAACTTATTAGACACTAACAGTAGGGCAGAGAACAATGGTGACAACATCCAGAGTCCAGGGCCTGCGCCGAGACCCCACCAGGAATGAATGGTTTAGTCTGTGACAGTCACTTCTCTAGAGAGAATTCTATGTCATCATTTTAAAGATGGAAAACATTAGACCAGAATGATCGTCAAGCTGTCTTCTAGCTTCTCTAATTTTCTATAATTATTCATGTTTTAATGAACAAAGCTGTTGAACTTTACAGTGACCAAGAATTTATAACCAATAAACCAAAAGGAAGGAAAACTGCCCAGTCTACTTGCTAAGCTCCCTGTGTCTGAGTGAAGAATGAAACCCAGATATGGAAGTGGCCTGGGAAACACTGTCCGGGCAGTGACCATAATACTCACTGCGCTCAGCATTATTTCATTCAGCCAAAGGACCTTCATTGGCTCAGTCATAAAGGCTTTGGTCCAATAAATGATAGATTTTATTGAGGAGAGTAAAAAGACATTTCATCACACTTAAAAAGTTATAACTGTAACCTTAAAAATATATTTACAACCTCCTGTTAATATATTCAGTCTCCACATTACTCGCCGTGTTTAAGGATTCTGTGCAGGAAAAACAGGATCAGTAGGAATAAATCTACCCTGCAGACAGTTTTTATACTTAATTCTGAAACGGGGGACTGTGGAACTAGAAAATGCATAATGTCATGTATCATTATAAACCTAACATCCATTCATAATCAATATTTTTGCTGACATCTTTGAAATTTCAAACTTCCTAGGAGGTACCTAAGTGAAAAATATAAAACTTGACTAAAGTTACAAAGTGTAGATATACCCATTTCTGTTCTATACTAATGGTGATAACCCCACATGATGTATAGACAATGCTTAGGAGCGCTGTGCCGGGCTCGGGCCTCTTGAATTTTAACACTGTAATACACGCTCCATGTCCACTGCTGTAACTCAACACAGTCCCAAGGCGGTTCAGTATATCATTTATGCCAAAAATGAAAAAAGGAGTAAAACAATATAAACATGTTTGTGGTTTTTGTTTTGTTTTATTTTTGTTAATCAAAATTTATGGAACAGAAAGCAAGAAAAATTAAGTATTACAGGCTCTCAGTCGCTTGCTATTGCAGGTCCTGGAATGGAATGCTGCTAATAACACCCACACCCTGCACGGCAGAGGGTAGAGAAGAATTCTCCTTTTGAGAGGAAATGAAAATATATAATTCAAGAGCATTACATATTCAGATCAAACGTTAGGAATATAATTACTAACAAAAACCACTGGAGGGAAAAAATCAGCTAAACAATCAAACAGGGTTATTGTGGTGGATGGCATGGGCAATCCTCCAAAAGATGTGTACACCCAGAAACTGTGACCGTGATCTTAACTCAAAAAAGGCTGTTTTGTGATGCAATTAAGGGTTTCGAGATGAGATCATGCTGGATCAGGGTGGGCCCGAAATCCAGGGACAAGTGCCCTTAGAAGAGGCTGGCAGGAGACCCCCCAGGGCTGATGAAAAGGAAGGCAGACTCAGAAAGAGAAAAGAAAAAAAAGGAAGGTGGGCAGATTTGGAAGCCACAATAACTGAAGGTTTTCAAGACCTAAGGGAAGGAGCAAATAGGACTACACTTTAAGCTGTAGTACATTTTAAAAACTTCTTGAAAATTTTAAACCCAGAAGCAATGTTAAAAGATAAACAGCAGCTCTGGCCAGTGTGCTCAGTGGTTAGAGCACTGGCCAGAGCACCTAAGGGTCCCAGATTTGATTCCTGGTCAAGGTCAAATGCCTGGTTGCAGGTTTGCTCCCAGCCCTGGGTCAGGGTTCCTTCGGGAGGCAATCAGTAGATGTGTCTCTTTTACATTGATGTTTTTCCCTCTCTCTCCCCCTCCCTCCCTTCCACTCTCTAAAAAACAATGCGGGAAAAAAAAGATAAACCACATACAGGTATAACTACTATCAAAAATAAATGGCTAATTTTTCAAATATATAAAGAGCTCTTTTTAAAAAATCCCTAATAAACTAGCAAAGGCCATGACCAGTTAAAATAAATATCAATAAATCATAATCATATGAAGGAATATACAATCCCAATCATGAGAGAAATGTAAATTAAAACAAAAACAAGATACCATATATCACTAAGGGTTGATAAAAATACACTAACTTTTTTTTCAGAGGGAAACAGTCACTCATATTTTGTTATAAATCAGTAAAATCACTATGGAGGGCAAAAATACAAATGCATACATAATAACTGATCCATTAATTCCTCTTTGGAAATATATCCTAAAGATATACTCGTACATTGCAAGATACATTACATTAAATGTTGTGTAATTATATATTTATATAAGAAAATTCTCTTTGTGCTTTGTTTGTAAAAGCCAATGACTGGATATTTAGGTTGGTTCCCATACTACGGGATAGGTGACAGTGGTCCACAAAATGGTACCCCATGCAGATGGGGTGGGGGCGCTGCAGAATTGGGGAGAGGGAGCTCTTCAGGTATTCATACAGAAAGATCAGTGACATACTGAGGAAAGAAGGTATGAATTTAAATATTATGTTTCCCTCCCTTGACACTTATGATTTGCTCAAGGAATACAAATTGTAGTAATGCAATTTGATTCTGTGTATTAGATTCATCATGCAGACTAACACTTGTTATTGCTACATTGTCCTCAAGTACAAGGGAAATGGACAGCAGAGCTAAGCGATGCTTTTGAGTCACTAACCTATTGGGCATATGGCCTCCATGCATGTCAAACTCGCGGACGGCAAACATGTTTAGGGCCCTAAATCTTTAGGACCCCCACTGATACGCTAAAACGAGGAATGTTAACTCCACAAAAGTAAATGTTCAGTGCTTTGCTTCATTTACCCCAGAAATGAAAACTGGTTCCACCACAAGTTCTTCAAAGTTCTAGTCCAGGGTCAGCCAACTCCAACATTCCACCTGGTCTCCCGACAGACCATCGGCTCTAGGAATGGTTTTTTATATTTTTCAGTGGTTAAAAGGAAATGGTAAAGAATAATATTTTGTGATACATGAAAATTATATGAAATTCAAATGTCAATGCTCTGAAAGTCTGAGTGGAACACAGCCATGTCCATTTACTGACATGCTGTCTACAGCAGCTTTCGTGTGATGATGGCAGAGTTGAGTAGCATCCACAGACTGGCTGGCCAGCAGAGCCTAAAACATTGACTATCTGGCCCTTCGGAGGCAAAATCTGTTCACTCCTGTTTTAGCATACTCTGTCCCAGTTTTTCTGCCTTTCCAGGCAAATGAAAATCGAGTGCTGATTTCTAAATGAATTCTTTTTATCTTTATTGTTGAAAGTATTACATATGTCCCCTCTTTTTTTCACCATTGACTCCTTCTATGCCTCACCCACCTCCTGCCCCCGCCCCAGGTCTTCACCACACTATTGTCTGTGTCCCTGGGTTATGCAAATATGCATACAAGTTCTTTGGTTAATCTCTTCCCACCCCCTCACCCGACCCATCCCACAATTCTTCCAAGCAAGTAAGAATAAGAGAGTATCTACTGGACTCCAAAACTCCCCATGAATTTGAATAATCTTTATTTTAAAATCACACTGAACTCCACATGCCATCAGCAATTACACACATTTTGTCCTAAGCATTATTTGATTACTCACCAATGTGTGCTCCTCTTAATGGCATTCATCTGTTCATTCATTCATTCATTCATTCGTCCATTCACTCATTTATTCATTCGGGCAGAAAAAAATTCTGGTGGTATACTTTAATTGTCGTATGTCAAAAATGTTTTGCCCTCACTCTGTCATATCATCTTGTTTTAGCAGCACTACTTATTATCTAAAGTAACTGTTCAGGGGTTTGTGTATTTACCATGTTTCCCACGAAAAAGTCAAACTCGAAAAGTGTAGAGCCCTTGACCATCACTGCATCCCCATGAAAAGAACATACGGTGGGGATATGCAGGGCACTGTTCAGATCTCCTGCAGCTGGAGGGGATCTGCCTCAGTTTCCAGGCAGGCCACGCATTTTGCAGGCAATGCCATCCGAGGACTGAGCACAGCGTTGGTAAGAAGTGCTCCACTCCTGGCCAGTAAAGACTCCCTGAGGGCAACCTCTGCACTGAGCTTCTGATGGGCTGGCCAAGACTTTCCTGTAACTGAACCTTAGTCTGAGGCCCCTCCTACCAGATCATCCTTCCTTCCCCCTTTCCTTTCACAGGTGCTAGACCTGCATCCCAGGCCGAAGGCTTCCCGTGCCCACTTCTGCCTCATATCTCTTTGTTTTCCAGTTGTTTCCCCAATAACAATAATGCAAGTCTAACCTCATCCTGGCATGTGCTTCCCTGAAGGTCCCATTGACAAGATGCCCAGAGTATCTGTTCAATAAAGGAATGAATTAAAATTATGGCGGGATTTAAGTTCCTATGTTTGGTCAAAGATCCCTCTCTAGCCCAGCTGGGGTGGCTCAGTGGTTGAGCATCAACCTATACCAGCCAGGTTAGTGCCTGGGTTATGGGCTCAATCCCCAGTGCGGGACGTGCAGGAGGCAGCCAATCAATGAGTCTCTCTCATCATTGATGTTTCTATCTCTCTCTCTCCATCCCCCTTCCTTTCTGAAATGAATATATACATATATACATATATATATATATATATATATATATATATATGGTTTTTTTTTTTAAAGATCCCTCTCTAGGGAATTAATGATACAAAACACTGTAATGCCCTGGCATTAACAGAAACAGATGAGAAGCACAAATATCAGTCCCCTCTCACAGTCCCCTTTCTTCTATCTGAGGCTTAAGAACATTTGGGGGAAGAGGTGGTCAAAAATTCTACCATAGTATGTCTAATTTTCTTCTTTTACTATTGCAATGAAAGTATTCTAAGATACGTTTTTTAATATTATAACTCTCCTAAAATTAGGACCATCTTAACATTGATATCAAAAGAAAATTTCCAGCTGCTAGAAGAAAGAATAACTTATGAATTAAACCATGGCTGTCAATGTTGGCGCATACACAAACTGTGGTTGAATTTTAAGTTGAGACCCCTAATTATGGCTTAAAATTTATACATTAAGGTTTCATATGATACATCCCTGAAATAAAAAGTTGTATAATAGGAGACTGCATATTCTGTGGCAAGCAGCATAATGAAAGGCAGCAGAAATGTTAAACCTCTCAGAATGTAACATTCAGGAGGGGCTGGTGGGATTCCTTCATGGACAGCGATCACTCAAGCGGCTCGCATCTCAGCTGCCAGTTAATGTATAAGGAAAATAGTTCAACTTCCAGTGATGCATGATTAGAATAAAATTGGGAAGAAAAAAATTGTGTGTTAAATTAACCATGTAAAAAATACAAACAATACCCTATCTACATAAATATCCAAATTGTATTACCAAGACTAAAGATGCAAAAACATAAAAAAATGAAATCAAGGTCACCTTTATAAAAAGCTCAGTGGGTTGGGAAGTATGCATCACACTGCCAAATGATTGAAAACATGTTTATCACACATTCATGGGCAGAAAAACAACAGAGAAAGCAAAGGCATAAAAGTGAGTAACAACAAAATCTGTACAGGGCTTCTGCTTATTATTCTGATTCCTTTAACCTTTACATAAGTTTAAAATTATTTTCAAATAAACACGGTGTTCAAATGATACTATGTATTAAGGAGAATGGTCCAGTGACTTGGAAGAGCTCTAAATGAGAAGGCTGGGTGTCAACTTAAGTACCGAAGAATTGGTATTTCATGGTGTGGGAGAAAGAAATACACATTTTTAGAGAAACCAGCTCATAAAAGGACTGTCTCTCAGCTCCCTCACTGATAAGCTCTTTGGGAACAGGCATCTGATCTTTGATGGAATTGTAGAATCAAAGAAATACCAGCCGAGTCTTCCTTCTCCATGGGCTTCTTAGTTGGAGACTGGTCTGCTGGACTCATCCTCCACATCTAATTCTGCTTCATAGTTCTCAGCTTCAACCTATTGCTTTGAATGTTGGAAGAAATTCCCTGCTCAATTTTCAGGAAGACTATTTTCTTTCTTTTTTCAATATATGTTTTTATTGATTTCAGATAGGGAGAGGGAGAGAGGGATAGAAACATCAATGATGAGAGAGAATCATTGACCAGCTGTCTCCTGCATGCCCCACACTGGGGATCGAGCCCACAACCAGGGCACGTGCCCTGTCTGGGAATCGAACCCTGACCTCCTGGTTCATTGGTTGGCGATGCTCAAACATTGAGCCACGCCGGCTGGGCCAGACTACTATTTTCTGAGTTCTAAGCAGTTCCCACTTTCCTCTTGATCCCATCTCCTAACATCACCACCTCACTGTTCACTTCTCAGACCTCCTCTTCTCACACCCCTCACCCATGGGTGCTCTTGCTTTATAAAGTTGTTCTCTTAGGTCTGAGACTAGGAATGACAATTTTCCTGTCATAGTTTTGTGCTGATCATCCTGTTGACTTCCTCTCAAGTATCTGATGACCCCTGGTTGCCTGCTCACTCTTACAAAGGGGGGTCTGGATTGATGAGAGTCCCTTCCAGCAGAGGGCTGCTAAATGATTAACAAGAGAATAAGAGTGAATGGGTAGGAAAAGGAGGTGGAACAAAAGTGCCTTTATTTCAAGGTTCAGAAGTCACATATCCTTGGAAAGTAGGGACACAAAAGAAATCTGGGGTCCCCTAGGATTTCTCCTTCTGGCTACAACCCCCCACCAGTATTCTACCTTGGCAAATCTCCCAGTTTATTGAAAACTAAGCTGAAGGGCTTTCTCAGGGAGGCAAACCCTGCCACCAAGCCTTTGAGCCAAACTCACCGAAAGCAGAGTGAGAGCAGCTGTTCGAGGCGTGCACATTCTGGGCCAGCTCTCTGCTCACCCACTTTTGTTGCCACTCCCTATAGATTCAATTCTTGGAAATCTTCCAGGATCTCGACAGGAAAATTCATTTTTCTAGCTATCCCTGCTCTCCTCTCTACTGGGCTGTAAGTCCCTGTGCTGTGTAATGTCACCATCAATCTGAACCCATCTGTTTTATTTATACTACGTTGTCCTCAATGCTTCTGCACCACTGGAACACCTTTCTCATTTCCCAGCCCCGTTAGTTATGGGTCTGCTCATATTTTATGTGTGTGTGTGTGTGTGTGTGTTTTCTGTCATTTTCAACAGAGTTTTGGAAGGGAAGGGGAAAAAGGAAACAACCGTGGTTCAGTGCATATCCACTTAGGGGGTTGGGGAGGGGTCTTTTCCAAAAAGACGAGGACTATCTCTTCTTCAACCTCCTCTCCGGATGCTAAATGGTTTCCCCCTAGAGGGCAGGCATGGTTTCCCCCTCATGCAGGTTGGATGACATTTTCCTTTACAAATTTTGCCAAAACCTCAACTACCTTTCACTTAACAGAATGATGACCGTTAATCACAAACGTGTCTGTTAAACAGAACACTTCATATGTCAACCCGAGTTAGAGCCCCAGGGTCCCTGTAAAACAGTCAGGTTGCCCCAAGCCAGCCCACTCCTCGGTGCCACAGCCATCCTGGTCCAGCAGCGCAGTGACCAGCGCAAAGCAAGGGGGTCAGATGCTGGGCCTGGGGGAGCGATGTGAGGCTCTGTTCCCTGACCTGGTGACTCAACCAATTTCTGGTTAGGGATCAGTTTCCAGCCTCTGCTCTGTCCTAAGAATTATTAAACATGAGAGACAATGACAGAGGGTAGACTGTGGATTACAAAGGACCTGAATTTAAACCTCAACTCGAGGATCTGGCTTCATGACTTGAGACAAGATCCTTACTCTCAGTCACTTAATGCCTCATCTCTAAGCCATCCTGGGCATTTCTGAGAGGAAATGCCGGGCTTTTGTGAAGGGTGCATGTGGCGGAGCACTTAAAGCACACGCTGGAAAGTTGCAAGCAGTGGGACAACATCACAACCAGAAAACGGTAAATCTGAGGCCCAGACTTTTCCATTCATCTGTATCCACTGCTGACCAACCACCCAGGCCACTACATCGCCTTCTGACAAAATCTATAGCATCTGCTCTCCCATACAAAACTCTTCAATATACAGAGTGGGGCAAAAGTAGGCTTACAGTTGTTCCTATGGAAAATCCTATATAATAAAGAGGTAATATGCAAATTGACCCTCACTCTGTCATGCCATCACAAGATGGCTGTGCCCACAGATGAGGCAGGGTTCCCGTAACACAAGATGGCTGTGCCCACAGCAGAGGCGGGGTTTCTGTAACGAGTGATCAGCAGGGACCTGAGGCTGTGTGGGGCTGGGCTGGGTGACCTGGTGCTGCAGCCCCCCCCCACCCCCCGTGGGGTTTGATGGGGGACCTGAGGTCGCGCCCCCCGCCCCAGCGCCGGGCCAGGGGACCTGAGGGTGCGCAGGGGACCTGAGGCTGTGTCCCCCACCTGGTGGGGCTTGACGGGAGCCCTGAGGCTGTGCTCCCCACCCGGCAGGGCTTGACGGGGGACCTGAGGCTGCGCCAGCCGGGTCTGGATCTCACCCAATGGGGGTGGGGCCGGCCAGGTCTGTGTCTTGCATGATTTCGGGGTGCACATGGGTGGGCGGGGACTTGACTCTGGGTCCTGCAGAGTGCCCCAGACTCTGACAGGAGGAGGATTTTCATATACATTTTACTAATTTTCTTTCATCTCTGACACTTCTATTATAGAGAAAGGGCAAATAGCAATATTAAAATATTTCCTCCAATTAATTAATGTGCATGGATTTCGTGCACCGGGCTACTAGTAATACAATAAATAAGGGATAAAACAAGAATACACTCTGTTTCACATACTCACAACTGTAAGTCCACTTTGTTCTCCTACCCGTGCCCCCCCCCATTTTTTTTCTATAGATCTGGTGAATTGGGGGAGAGTTCCATATACCCACCTGCCCTCTTTGAGCTGTATGCAATACCAACTTCTCTCTACTCAAGTGAACAGTTATTCAAAATGAGACAGCAAGTCAAAGATATTCACAGCTAACATCCTACTTGAGGGTCACAATATAGTTTATCATCAAACAGACACCTGGGACTAAAAGGAGGTTTCATTAGTATTTACAGTAGGACAACAGGTACCAACCTGGGCCTGTGGCCACCCTTAACTACTCCAGTGGGTCATTAAATAAACTTTCAAGTCCCCAGGCATTTTTATTAAAGACCTGACATTGTTTTAAGGTCTGTTTTTCTTATAATTATTTCAGATTCTTTATTCAGCAGTTTCATAAATAAAAAGAAAATAATCTATTTTTCTGCTTTAGCATTAAACAGTACGTTTACATGTAATTGAATAGCATTCGAGTGATAAAGAAAAACTAGACAGCTTTCAAAACTGCCTCAAAATGAAAAGCTGTTTATTAAATAACACTTCATCTTATCTTATGAACAAATCAGCACCATGAGAGCAGGGAGCCCATATTTCAAGGTGTGGGTACATCATAAATAACACTAGATGCTTCATATTTATGAATACAATAAAAGCAAATTTATTTGGCATGTGAAATGAATGGAGAGCTTTCTACTGAGACCACACTGAGGTTCTTCTAGGATCTTTGATTTTTAAGCTGAAATTTCACAACTACTCATAGTATAGATCTGAGAATAGATCTGAGCACCTACTGTGTGCTGGGAATGACACTGAGGACACAAACATGGACCTCAAGGACTAACAGCACACATGCTTCCAAGTGCTAGGTGCTATCAGAGGGATGCAAGACGGATCCCAAGTGAACAGTGTCAATGTTGCAGAAAAGCACAATGATTAGGGGAAATGTTTCTGAATTTTATTTTATTTTTTTAAGTAGAAATCCAAAAGGCATAAGACAGGAAGAGAAAATTGTTTTCAAAGGACTGTATGAGTCTCCTATTGCTGCGTAACAAATCACAGTAAACTGCATGCTTTACATCAACGCCTGTTTACTGGCTCAGAGCTCTGCAGGCCAGGAGTCCAGGGACTGAGTGTGTGGGCCCTCTGCTGGGTGGAGCTGGCTGCAAAGAACCTGGTCTCCAAAAGAGGATGCTCCTAAGCTAATGAACGGGGCTGGGAGGGTGGGGGGCCGGAGATGGAAGTAAATGCACTGCCTATGCACATGTTGGTCAGAGTCTCACTTGAATCGGAGTAGCGAAAGTGGGTCCTCATAATTTTAATTTGCGTTTTCCATTGTGAATTGCTGTTTCCTTCCTGGGACGGTCTGGAAACGTCCTTTGATCATTACAACCATACTGCTTATAAGTATGGACTCTGGAGTCAGACTGCCTGGGGTCAGATCCTGGTTGCATCACTTACTGCCTGGGTGACCTCCGGAATTCATGAGCTTCTATGCCCTACTCCCTCAGGCACAGGAGGGATCATACTAATGATGCTCTCATTAGGGAAATATGAGAATTGACTACTACAGGACTTAAAGTACTCCGTCAGGATCTGACACATCAGCAAACATTAACTGGCCCATATTTCTAATGGATCACCTGTCTTTTTCGACTAATTTGTAGGAATTTAATATGGGAACCAGCATTTTACACCGATCCAATCTCCCAGGAATTTAATATATGGGAACCAGCATTTTACTCCAATACAATCTCCCAGAGATCCTCCGGCAACTGGTCCAAACCCTGGGAGCCACTCTCCATAAAATACTTGGAGAGCACATTTTGGAGTGAAACTGATTATTTTTAAAGGGAGAGAGCTTCCTTCTAAGTATAGAATCTAAATAATTCTACTGGTAAGAAGCCTCTGGAGACTATTTGTAAATTTCAGTGGCTGAGCCACTGTTTTAAAGTAGCTGTTGAAACTCTCAAATAGTGAACAACCTTGATATGTACAAAAAAGCCATGTGATCCTAAGATTATAAAACCAAAGAAACAATTAATCTAGTTATTTACAGAGTTCTGGGCTTCCAGGGGCCCTGGCCAACAACGGCCCGTGTGCCGTCACCTTCTTGTCCCACCAAATCACGTGTCCCCGCATTTCCCTGATAAGCTCGCACTCCTTCCTGACCACTCCCGATTCACGGGTGCAGATGGGTGCAGACCTCCGAGAAACCTATTTGCCACACTGCTGGTTCTACCACAGAATTGACATCATAGCCAACTCTGACCCCAAATGTAACTTTCACAACTGCTGGTGGGGTCATGACCAGGAACTGGCCTGTTCACCCATAGGGAGGGAGTTAGGAGGAAAGGGTCAACAGGAAACTGCTGTGAGACAGAATTAGCCAGAAGGCTGGTGCTGGAGGAAACCTGTAAGGGGCGGGGGGAATACAGGCAAGCAAAAATCACCGTGTGATACAGAATCTGCAGGATGTCTCTAAAGCCTAGAAGTAAAAGGAAAAAATTGTGCGTGTGTGTGTAAAGTCATGTAGGGTATCTTCACCAGGCTAATAATATGTCTGTTTCCAAACATTGTGGACACCCTGCACATTCTTTTGGTTCTCAGCAATCCCGACAAGCAGGCTGGTTGACTCAGTGAGCTGGGGTTTAAACATCCATATTCCTGTGAAGAATATGTCCTAAAAATCTATACTCCAGAGGAAGAAACAGGGACATGCAACGATACAACCAGAGTTGCTAATCAGCTCCTCAAGTGTTCAGATCTTAAAGACGGGACCTCAGGGACAAAACATAAAAAGTAAAAATGCAGTTAACAGGAGAGCACGAGGCCCCATGTGGCTATTGCCCTGGGGACTGAGGGCAGGTCTCAGCAGGTGAGTGGGGACAATCAAGGCTTTGAGTGGTGAGAAAAGGCATGCAAGGCTCAGGCAGGATCCCAGCAGGCCAGGAGCTTAGGACTAAACAGACCCAGCACCGACCTCTGCCCCCACTCCACCCCCAAGAAAGCAGCCCCTGCATTTACTTACCACTCTAATGTGTACAATGAATGAGTTCTAATAGCATGACCTGAGCTTCATTCAATGTGCCTGTAAACCACAGGATTTCAAAAATACCTCGGTCATCTTATCAGGTTTGGTTTGCTTTTGTGGGTTCTGTAAAATCATAGAATTTCAGCTGAGACCTGAGAGACGGTCTAGTTTAAAACCTGGTGTTTCTATCGGGAAAGTGAGGGCCAGAGCGATGAGGAGTCGCTAAGGGTCACGATTCCTCTTTGCAGCAGAGCCAATGTAAGGCCCTGTATCCTGCCAGTCTCCTTGCGGTTTCCTCTGTGTCCTCCCTTCTGGTCGCCTTTATCAAGTAAGAGGCAGGAGGCGCCAGTTCTCCGCTCACCCAGCAGGAAGCTGACATGTAGAAGTGAGCCCTCCCTAAAAAGAGAGTTAGTGTTCTTTTCCCTTCAGATGAAGACCTACCAAAAATGCAGCTACCCTCCCGATGATGTTGTCACTGCTTTCATCTTCACATGGCGGCGAGGTTTGAGGGCGGGTCATTTATTATTCTAGGATAAAATTTTCCATCTCAAGGATACAGATAAGAGAAGGACTGATTATTTAATAATCTATAATACTACACTGCAGACCTCAGTATGACTGCCCGAGGTCACTCCCAAAACCACTTGATGATAGTAAAAAGGGATGTTAAAATTCTTTCCTTCAGCAATTAGTTCCTAGGACATCAAATGTGCTGGGTGAAGATTCTCAGTTACTCTGTTTCCCCACCAGTCAGCCACCTTTAAAGAAAAGGTTCAGTATAAACAAACAAACCCCTGTATCTTTTGTTTAAAAAAAGGCTTATCCCAACCCTACTGCCACAGTGAGCAATTAGGTTGCCTGTGACTTTTATGGATAGAACAGTGAGAATTACAGGCGAAAGGGTCATAATCCTGGGCCAGAATTCAAAGCATGTAAACTGGGAGGAGCAGTTTACCTGTTCACACCTGTAACATGGGGCAGTACCAACCTCATTAAGTTGTTTTACAGTTGTGATGCTGTATTTGGCCCAGTACCCGGCACATGATACATATCTGAATGCCAGTTGTTAGAGCATTTAAATCAGTAAAGCGCACTTACATATAAAGTTCTGAGGGCCAAAAAGTTTTATAAACACCTGAGGTTTCTCTCCTCATAGTAGTTCAAAATACTTATTAGACCATTTTTTAAAAAAAAGTCAAACTAATGTCTGAAATATACATTTTTTAACTATGTAACTCAATTATGGTGCCTTTTAAATATATTTTTTATTGATTTCAGAGAGGAAGGGAGAGGGCGAGAGAGATAGAAACATCAATGATAAGAGAGAATCATTGACTGGCTGCCTCCTGCACACCCCCTACTGGGGATTGAGCCTGCAACCCAGGCATGTGCCTTGACCAGAATTGAACCAAACCCAGGACCCTTCAGTCCACAGGCGGACGCTCTATCCACTGAGCCAAAATGGTTAGGGCTCAATCATGGTGCCTTTAAGGTTACCTCAAAACTAGGAACAACAGGTCTGTCAAATTCATTTCCTCAGAAAGCTAATAAGTGTTTTCTAAAATATTCTCTTGAAAGAGAACAATGAGAAGAAGACCAAGATCTTTAGCTTCTCTTTACCTTCCTGTAGCATCCCAACAGAAAAATAGATGCATCGCTGGAATAGAAACTCAGTTGGAATAAAATACAACCACATACTTTCATAGACTAGCTGCACATCAATGAAATTAAAAAGGAACGCGAGAGAACATGAGTGAAGCATGTTATGGTCGCCTTCCAGAAATACTTTCCCAGGCACAGAGGGGCCCGTTAGCCATTGACTAAAGGCCTAGGGCTGCCCACACTTCCCTTCCCATTAAACAGCTGCCACCATCTACTCGACCTCTGGGCATACAAA
This sequence comes from Myotis yumanensis, assembly GCF_028538775.1. Taxonomy (NCBI): domain Eukaryota; kingdom Metazoa; phylum Chordata; class Mammalia; order Chiroptera; family Vespertilionidae; genus Myotis; species Myotis yumanensis. The sequence continues at coordinate 227,902,981 of NW_027223752.1, read as the reverse complement.
GACAGTGCAGAGGTCTCCAAAACCGCCCCCATCTGTTGCATGCAGTGACACAGGGACAACAGGACACCTGCAATTTGAAGGGTTTTATAATCGCTAAAATGGGAAAAGATGGGCACACTAACACAAGGACCTGAGGACGTTACAAAGGTTAACACTGGAATCTAAAGAACAAGATAAATGAACAAACAGAACAGAAACAGATTCAGAGATACAGAGAACAAAACTCATCGTTGCCAGAGGGGTAGGGGGTTGGGGTCTGGGTGAAAAGGTGAAGGGATTAAGTGGTACAGATTGGCAGTTACAAAAGAGTCACAGGGATGTAAAGTACATCATGGGGAACACAGTCCATAATACTATAATCGCTATGTGTGGGGCCAGGTGGGTGCTACACTTACCGGGGAGATCCCTTTGTAAATTATATAAAACTCTAACCACTATGCTGTACACCCGAAGCTAATACAAAATAATACTGAATGCCAACTGTAATTGAAAAATAAAAAAGTGAAAAAATAAGATAAAAATGCAAATAGCTATTAAAAAAAAAAAAAGAAGCAGCGAAAGTCTGACAAGGATGTTAGAGTCATGGATAGTCCCAGTCTGTGGCTGCTAACTTCTAGTAAGCTGAGTAAACTGGTGGACTCGGTTTCCAACTTTATTCCTGAGAGAAGACACAAATACTTTTTCCTTCTTCTCAGCAAGGAGCCCTGAAAAATCAAGTCCTAGTCTATCAGCTAACTAGGTTTCTTTAAGCAGGCATCAGCTCAAGTAGACAATCTCTATTTCTCTAGGGCTAAGACTGGGTGACACCTATTCCCAAGAGCCTTCCCTCAAAAGGCAGGCCATCCCTGGGAGGTACTGCACATCTCAGGTTTATCCTGGCAGGGAAACGATATGGGAGAGCCAGCCACTTCCTCGTAGGTGCTTCTGAGCCCAAACAACATAAAGTGGCCGAAATTCAATAATTAGTGAATGTGATAGTAGATGTGGTGACCATGGAGCTAAGGACCAGAAGCAGACACAGGTAGTGGTGAATGAAAGATGCTTGAATCTAGGCAGACACTGGGCAGCGATGAGCTAAAAGTAACATGAGAGGTAAGAAGATGAAATCGATGGGTTCAAACTACTTTCTAAGAAGTTTAATTCTAAAGGGAGGAGTTTATTTTACAGAGGAAAAACAGGGCCGTGTAGGCCAAGGAGAAACATCACAAACTTGGGGAAATGTTTACAATGTAGAAAAGATAAGTGGTAATTTCTCAAAACGTAGGAGGACTTTGGAACAAGAAAAGAGGAAAAAATAAATGAATCTGGGTAAGAGACTGACACGTCTCACTATCAAATGGAGAGTGGGAGTTTAAGCCTGGACCTTGTAGGTTGAGCATTCTGCTTTGAAGACCCGCGGCCTACCCAGGATAGGTAGATGCATGAGGCATCCCATGTTAAGAATAATGCAAGATCCTTCCCCCAGTCCTACTTGGGGGAAATCTATACTAATAATAACCTAGGTGGTCATCATGCCCTCACGCATCACGCCCTCACGTCGTCACAAGATGGCCACGTGCACAGCAGAGGCGGAGCCTGGTGGAGGAGGCGGATCACGGCAGGGGAGGGCAGTTGTGGGCAATCAGGCCAGGAGGGGAGGGCAGTTGGGGGCGATCAGGCCAGCAGGCAGAAGCAGTTAGGGGTAATCAGGCAGGCAGGCAGGCAAGCAGTTAGGAGCCAGTGGTCCTGGATCGTGAGAGGGATGTCCGACTGCCGGTTTAGGTCCGATCCTACTGTAGGATCGGACCTAAACCGGCAGTCGGAGATCCCCTGAGGGGTCCCAGATTGGAGAGGGTGCAAGCCAGGCTGAGGGACCCCCCGACCCACGGCCCATGCATGAATTTTGTGCACCAGGCCTCTAGTAATAATAATAAAGCAGGGAAAATGGGACTTCTTTAAACAAGGACCTCCTGAGTGTTTATGTGGTTTCGGCTGAGGACACAGAGAAAAATAGCACCAAGAGTTCACAATCTGGTGAGAGTGAGGACTGTAAGCAGATAACTTCCAACAGTACGACAGCTGTGGTAACACAAGTGGACCTGAGGTAGGAGGGGGTCACAAGGAATGAAGAGTCAGCCCAGCACTGGAGCCTTGGCCATAAATGGAGAGTTTTCAAAGCTTGACTTTGTTTAGAGCAAACAACAAACAAACAAAAGGCAGGTTAAAAGGAAGATTAATCTAACAGAAAGCACATCCATCTCAAACACGGTCCTGGAGACGCACACACGACCAGTCAATGTCTCTTTGCCTCTTTCGTGAGAAAAGAGCTGGTAAGAATTGCACAATAAAAAAAACAAAGAATGCTTTTAGGTCTTATCTCGATGGGAAATGAATCAATTTAATTAGATTCAAACAGGCTTAAAGAAAGGAAAGTTTAACAACTGCACTTAAAACATCGGTATTACTGTTACACCTCTAAGGCCACTCTAAGGAGGATTTCGACCAAAGTGTCCTCCAATACAATTTACAACCTGCTTTCCATCTGGTCACAATATGAGGCTATCGAAGGACAGCCTGTTAGATGCCTATCACTATCCCAGGTGCTATGATTGCAAAACAAAGACTCTGACCTCAACAGAACTGACATTCTAGAAGAGTTTTCATATAGGGAGTGAATTTAATCCACAATTTAATCTACTTACCATGCATTATGCCCTGTACTTGGGGGATGAAGGGTGAGGAGGGCATCGGGGAGTTTAGAGTACCCCAGGGATCCTCCCCAAGCCCCCGTAGAGATCTGGCTTATTCCTCACCTTAGCCTGCAAATACAATGCTTTTTTTAAAAAATATATTTTATTGATTTTTTACAGAGAGGAGGGGAGAGGGATAGAGAGTTAGAAACATCAATGAGAGAGAAACATCGATCAGCTGCCTCCTGCACATTCCCCACTGGGGATGTGCCCATAACCAAGGTACATGCCCTTTACCAGAATCGAACCTGGGACCCTTCAGTCCGCAGGCCGGCCGACGCTCTATCCACTAAGCCAAACCTGCTAGGGCAACAATTCTTGAATAGGTGGTAGCAGCACTTACAAAGTCTAATTACCAATGTGCTAAAAGGACTTAATGACAATTCTAAAACACAGACTGTGCAGGTGATGGACAATTCAGCCTTCTTTGTATGGAATATATAATTGTAATTCCACTGACCTGCCCCTCTCCCTTCCATACTGATTACTCAGGAACAAAAGATTTCAAACACAAGCAACTATTCAAATCTATATATATAAAAGGCTAATATGCTAAGTGTCCTACCATCCACTATGATGCCCATTGACCACCAGGGGGCAGATGCTCAACGCTGGAGCTGCCCGAGCTGCAGTGACTTGGCAGCTGTGGTTCTCGGGTAACCCACCCCGAAACCAGAGAGGAGGGAGCCCAATTCCTTGCGGGGCCACACGATTCCACCTTTGGCTGTGGGTTATGTTGTTGCTAGGGCACTGTCAGCCCCAAATCTGGTTAATTGCACACTTGTATTTGCATTCCACACCCTGTACGCCAGCAACTCTGCAGAGTGCCCTCTCGCGCACACCAGGACCCCTCGGGGATGTAAGAGAGCCAGTTTCAGCCTGATCCTTGCAGGCCAGGCCAAGGGACCACACCTGCCAGAGGGACCCCACTTGGAGGGACCCTGCTCACTCTGCAGACTTCGGGGAAGGACTGTGAGAGTTTGGATCCAGGGTGTGTCCAGCCCATCTCGCCCAGTCCTGCCCCGCCGGCCACCTTTTAATTAATTTCCTTTCAATGTGCACAAATCCATGCACTGGGTCACTAGTATTATATAATTTGAACTTAAGAAGGGAATATGGGAGAAAGAAAAAAGGGCAAAAGGTGGCTGTTTTTGGTTTTATTTAATCTAAGCACCATGAATGTCAGTCATCTGAATTGATAAAGAGCTAAAAGCAAATGCCTGGTACTTGAGCTGATTCAGGCTCACAGCCTAGCAGCACAGTGATGTGCCTGACAGAGGAAAGCCTTGTGTGGTCTGCCCAACATGCCTGTCACTCTTAAAGTCAAGAATATGACAAGGATGCCCACAGTCCCGCCTCCTTAGTCCCACCAAAGCAGCAATAAAACAATGAAAGAAAGACCCTATTTGATAATGACTTGTCTCTATACATCTGGGGGGAGGGGAGCTATTAGAAACAAAGGTTACAGAGAAGGTTGCCAAATAGAAATGACCTTTTTGCAGACACATCAAAATACATTCATCTCTTACTTATAGTCAGAATGCAAATAAAAATAAGCTTTTTTTACTTATAAATCTCATTAAGACTGAAAAAGAAAACCTCCCAGATTAAGTCCATCCTTGGAAAATTGGGCCTTTCATAATTTCTCTCTATTGTTTCATTATTTTGTATTAATGATTTCTTCCCCCAGAAATGAGTCTCTATTTTAAATCAAAATAAGAGAGGCAAGCTATTCTAAGGGTGGGTGGAGCCATGTGTTTCGTTGCCTGCTCCCCAAGTTATCTGGCCCTCAGATGCTGGTTTGGACAAATGCTGGCTGCTGTCTCACTCTACCAGTTAATTCACTCAGCACCACAGCACATCTTTAAACCCTAGCTGTCCTTAGCTCTGTGAGCTGATATTAAATCCAGCTTCAGCACATCTCTCCCCACTATACAAGGAGTCCTTTTCTTGTCTCCTCTGAAGAAGTCCCGATGCAAAAGCTCTCAGCTCTGTTCTTAAAATGTCTCTGGACTTGGATCCTTCTCTGCTGCACTTGGAACAGGTCCCTCTGTCCCATGCGAGGCAGCTGCCCTCAATTTGTTCCTCTGCTCTTTCTCCTTTCTCTTGTGGCAGCTGATGACCCCCGGTGACCATGGTTAACCATTCAGGTCACTGGGCTACTAAACAAAAGCTTCTCAACCCAGATGACATGGGTATCACCTGCAGAGCTCTGAAAAACATCAACATCCAGGCCCCATCCTTAAACAATAAAATCAGAGCATGAGGTCCCTGGTCCAGGCATCCGAACTCTTAATGCTCCCAGGTGATGATTCAATGCAAGGCTGTAAACCTCCACAGCAAAGTCACCACCCAGGTGACAGGAAAGTGGAGATAACTGCTCCCCTGACCCCTGGGCTGCAGGGCTTGGGGCAGTGGGACTGGCCCTGGAGCATCCTTCACACAAACACCATTTTTGTCTACATGAAAAGTCTTGGAAAGAACTGCCCTAAGTATTGGAAGTGACTATGTGCTACAGAAAGTCTGAGACATACTAAGCTGGGGAAAGGTTGGTTTTTTGTTTTGTTTTAAATGTATGGGGATGACAAAAGTTAATAAAATTATATAGGTTTCAAGGGTACAATTCTGTAACCTGTAATGCATCATCTATACACTAGAGGCCCAGTGCATAAAATTCGTGCACAGGGGCGGGGGGGGGGGGGGGAGGGGAGTGGTCCTCAGCCCAGCCTGCACACTCTGCCTGCCTGCCTGATCGCCCCTAACTGCTCCCATGCTGGCCTGATTGCCCCTAACTGCCTCTGCTTTGCCCCACACCCTGGATCCAGGATTCCCTCCCCTGGCCAGTTGCAGGCACCCAGGACCTGGGCTGGCTTCGCCTGGGCTGGCCACAGCTGCAGGGGACTGTGGGCGGATAGCTTTGCCCGGGCTGCAGCCGCAGGTGCCCAGGGCCGTGGGGCAGGCGGCTTGTCCCTCTCCCGGGCCGCAGCCTGGCTGTTCCCCATTCCTCTCTCCCAAGCTCATTTGTGCCTGGCTGGTCCCCATTCCTCTCCTCCCAGTGTTGAGTGTCTGAACTGTTACAGCATGACAGCATGAGGGCATGACAACTATTTGCATATTAGCTTTTTATTATATAGGATTGGATTGTGTGTTCCCCACCCAAAGTCAAGTCTCCTTCCATCACCATTATCCCCTCTTCTATTTCTACCCACCCCTCTCCCCCTCAGTAATCACCATACTGTTTACTGTGTCTAGGAGTTGCTTGTTTGTTGCTTAATCCCTTCACTTTTTTCACCCAGTTAGTTTGTGCCTGGCCCATGAACAGGAGGGGAAAGCAACGATGGTCACTGAACAAAAAGGTCTATCAGTCCCTTTAGCAAGGTTGGTCCTAAACCAGTCTTGCGAATTTCCCCTAAGAAATCCAGTGTCTTTAATAATTTCTAAAAACCTACCAGTCACTCGCCTATCTCCTGCTGTCTTAGTAGAGGACGCTGTGGAGGAAGACTCGGTTAAACCTCATCAAATAGAGCTGGATAGTCAAGCCTAACTGGAGAGATGCCCGGCAGATATTGTATAGCTAGAAGGCAAAAGGCAGCGTTCCAGAAAGAGATACTTAGCATGCAAGGCTAGGAAAAAAACTGGTGTAATGAGCACCCTCCCCCCACAAAAAAGTCCCGCCCAGAGATGAGAAGTCACATAAGCTCACCTGTGCCTACAGCAGGCAGAGTAGGTGATGCATAACTATTTGCAGAACGAATGCAAAAGCAAGCAGCTTAAAAATCTCCAATGCAAATGATCAAGCATGCCACTAGAGAAGAGTAAATATCGAAAGTAAATTATGGACTTTGGACAGCCCCTGCTGTAGGAGGAAGGCACACATTCTAACCTGGGCTTGAAGAGGAAGACAGCCCTGGCCGGGTGGCTCAGTTGGTTGGAGTGTTGTCCTGTACACCAAGAGGTTGCAGGTTCGATCCCCAGTTGGGGCACATGTGAGAGGCAGCCGATCAAGATTTCTCTCTCTCTCTCTCTCTCTCTCTCTCTCTCTCTCTCTCTCTCTCTTGGGGCACATGTGAGAGGCAGCCGATCAAGATTTCTCTCTCTCTCTCTCTCTCTCTCTCTCTCTCTCTCTCTCTCTCCCTCTCTCTTTTTCTCTCTTTTCCCCTCTCTCTAAAATCAATAAGTATATCCCTGAGTGAGGACTCAAAAACAAAGAGTGGCTAAGACAGAGAGGTGCCTCTGATGAGGTGCCTCCTACAGCTCTGCCCCACCACACACCAGCATGTAGGTGATTCCCTTACTACACATGCAAAATTTACAAAAAGTTTCTTTGTGGGGGAAAAAAGCTTGGGAGATATACTGCTTACTTTTTGTAAAACTCCCTCTTTAGACGAAAATTGGCTGCACTAGAACATAAATGCAAGCTAAACCAAACATAATGCATTAAAATATTAAGTTTTAAAATAGAGTCAGACAACAATGCAAAACTCATTGAACAGTTTTGCATCTATAGCTTCCTAATCTTTGCAAGAGTCACGTTGATAAGGTACTAAAATTTAAAGAACTCTGTATCCTCATTTTTATCTGTTTTGAGAAAAATGTTGACACAACAATGAACTGGTTATGTTCTCTGGACTTTAAGATTCCTCCATAGGAAGGCAGTCAATGTGGAAAACTACTGACTTAGTTGAATGGGGTGGGGGAGGGAGGAGTCACCTTATACTAATAAAAAAACTTCACCCTGTGTCATATTCTGAGTTACTTTGAAGAGCTTTTTACTTTTGTTTGTTTGTTGTTTGTTTTTTAAGTATCTTTATAGACTTCTGGGAATAAAAACTATAACTTGATTGGGGCAACAATTTGCAAACATTCCTGCAATTCGTTTCTGGCATTTTGATTTCTGGGTTATTGCCAAACCCACCAACTTCTTGCATACATTCCCGATGTTGGAGGACTGTAAGCAGGCAAGAAGCAACAGGATTCCGAGGTGGGGCTATGCAAAACTTTCTCATCATATTGGAAAAACTTAGGATTGCATTCATCCACCAAATGCCTAAGTCTACCCCAAATGCTACAGTATTTCTGAGCAACTTGCCCACATACTGTCGTATGTGTGTGCTCACCACACACGTAAGATCATGTAGGTCATATGTAACTGTAAATAGAGGTGATAAACTTGTTCTTGAATTAGAGATCCCACAGCTATGAAATGCTGACCTACACTAACTAACTAAATGTTCTCATTTGCCACAATGGGGTGGAAATTTGAATCTGCATCCCTCTTCATCCCTCCACTCGTCCTGATCTTCCACCACACAGCTGTACCTTTGTTAGCCTTACTCTTATCAATACAGATAAATTTCATTCCCGTGCATACTGCAGGCACCTGCTAAGACAGGCCTCAAGGCCCTTCCCTCCCAGGGGATGGCTGTTATGAGAGTAATGTCAGCATCATGTAAGTGACACAAGAGCACAGACAATAAGCCCTGCTGCGTTCAGAGAAGGGAAGAGAGATGGCAGAGTCATAGCAGCTGAACTGGATTGTGAAGGACCCAGAATCTACGGGATCGGAGACTCCAGGCAAGAATGACTGAATAGCCGAGGTGCACAAGACACCAGTACAAACGCTGCTCAGGGACAATTGCAGGCACATTCTGGTGAGCAGAGAGCTTGTGGATAAGCCTGTTCCTTGGATGAAAAAATCATGACTTCTCACCCCCGAGCCCCTAGCACTCAGCACTGTGCCTAGACCACAACAGCACCTCAGTCGATGTGCAGGAAAGGATGTTTGTGCTGAGTGTCTGGAAATAAGGCTACCAAGACATGTAAGACCTTGAAACCTTGAATTCAAAGATAGAAACCTCACTCTTGACCATGAGAATGCAGGCCCCAGAAGCTTGCTGGGCTATTCATGAAACTCCCCTTGCTCCTCTCTCCCTCTGTGACACTCACCTGGCAAAGAAGCAGCCCAGCTGGTCCCAACTATGCGCATCTCTAGGCTGAATGTAGCTGGAGAGACATACCCATGTGACCACCTCCATTTGAATCTGATCACAAGGGAAAAATGGACATGACACCACCCTGTTGACACCTCTGCGATCCCAGGACGCTCACTGTCCACTTGCCAAAAGGACCACCTCCCCCCTCTTTCACCAACTGCTCACCCCGTCCTGCCTCACCCAGCCTGTGCGCCTCTGAGAAAGTAACAGCGATGGGGCAGGAGCTCCCTCCTCACCACAACCGCCCTCCCACTGCCCTTCTGCTCATGTTTACCACCTTCCCTGTCATGTGGGGATGAAATGGCCCTGATGCCACCAAGAGCCAAACCCTCCACTGTGTGCCAGCTCCCAGCCATCTCACCCTCTCATCATCCACTTCTCCCTCACCTGAACTACTGCCGACCTCTCAGGCATGTTCCAACACTCATTCCTTCCTAACCAAACTCCCTTCACACCAAACTCTCCTTCACACCAAACTCCGTCCTTATCCTGTTCTCCCTTCAAGCCAACCAACGCCTTCTATGGCCTCTGGTCCATGGATCCGGCTCTCGGAGGGCACTGGGCTCCAGGCTGTCAGCCTCAGTGGTGAACTTGTTCTTACTGTTCTTGATCTCTCAGCATCTCTCAACTGGGGCGCCCATTCCTCTCTTCAAGTCTGAATTTCTCTTCACACTGCTCTCCACCTCACCGGTGGCCCCTCCACTGCTTGTATGGGGCCACCTCCTCTTCCCTGCTGCACACTCATCCCTAAGTGACCCTCCCAGACCCAGCTTTTAAATACCATGTCTGACCAACAGTTCTGGAAACCATCGGTCCACTTTAGTAGGGCCAGTCACCACCCCTCACTGTGGGGAATGTCTCTCCCTACAGTTCAATCCCATAGTTCCCTTCCCTCAGGCCATGCTCAAGTCCTAACTTCAGAAAAATACAAGATCTTCCAGCGCCTCCACAGCCCCACAGTCTCTCCCCTTCTCGGGCTTCCTGATGCACTGAAACAGGCAGCAGAACAGAATTTATTACTTAATGACAGACCATCTGTAATTGTTCCCTAAATGCCTTCTTCGTCCGTGCAAATCCATTTTCCCCACCTGGGTTAATGCATTCCTTTTGTGTACCTGGCACCCAGCCGGACACACCAGTGATGTCCAATGATCAGTTTTTTGATAGAAAACAAACATAACATTTATAAAGTCAACACCAGAACTCATGCACTATTTTAGTCTGTTAAAATATCTGAGAAAAACCTGGACTTTGTCCCTAAGTTACCTGACAAATCATAAATAATTGTTGTTAAATCCTTTGTCTACAATCACTATGCAGCATCCTAAGGAAGAACTTAACATGTGGAAAAGCAAGCACTAAATGTGTACAACTTTGTATCACTGAAGTCCTCAGAATTTTTAAAACTGAAAATACTGAGCAGCATTTCACATAAAACATGGAAATTTAAAAATTTTTACCATACTCCTAACAAAAATGTTCAATGCAATGTGGTTAAGTTTTTATTCAATGTGTGCCCAAAAATAATGAATGCAATTTAATCCTTTAATCCAAAAGGCTACATGAGATACAAAGAGCAAGTGTGGTCATGCCAAGAATTTCTGCTAGAACTCTCTGTGAATGTGGCTTTGGGAGTGAGTGTTGTTCACGAAGACAGTTGAAAAGACTGCACTTCAGGCTACGTTTAAGTCCAGTTCATCCGCTCTGTGGAAATAGTCTTATTTTTCATTATGAAAATACATAAATTAATTCTATCTTATCCTTGCCATCCTCTCGATTCCCATCCATTTTCCACTGAAAACAGCTGGCCACACCTAAGAGATTAAAACGCAAACCAGAGAGCCTACTGGTTCTCACTGGTCCCTCCTGCCTCCTCTCTGACCAGTGGGCAGTGGACACTTGCCACTGACATCCCAGCAACATCAAAGGCACAGCATCCATAGCATCACAAGCCACACTGCTCTCTCCAAGCAGGGGGCGTGCTGGGGTGGCCAACCTTCCATGCCCTCATGTCCTCCCCTCACCATTTCCTCTACAATTATCTTTCTCATCTTCCTCAAACTGGATCAGGATCCTCAGATCCTCCATCCCATCCTGCAAAGAGGTCTTGGCTGCCCTGCCCTGCCCTGGATTTCTTTTGCTACATGTGCACCCCAATAGTAGAACATTTACCATATGTTCTGAGTCTTCTTCATGAGTCTTTCTCCCCAAATACCTCCCCAAGTTCCTGGTGAAGAAAGACTCTGCTGATATTTATATTCTGCACTGACTTGCACAGTGGACACCAAAAAGGTATGTTCAAGTCCTAACTTCTGGTAACTTTGAAGGTGACCTCATTTGGAAACAGTCTCTGCAGATGTAACTAAGTTCTGAATCTCGAGTCCTGGACTTAGGGTGGACCCTAAATTCAACAGCTGGTGTCCTCATAAGAGAAAGGAGAGTATTTGAGACAGAGAGGGAAGAAGGCCACGTGGGGACAGAGGCGGAGACTGGGGTGGATTTGCCAGAATCTAATGAGGTTCTGAAGCAAGGATCCTCAGAGGGGTTTTGGAAGGATCGTGGCACTGCTGACACCTTGATTTTGGGCTTCCAGAACCATGAGAAGAAATTTATTTTAAGCTAGGAGTTTGTGGTAATTTACCACCGCCCTAACTGGGAAACTAACACCTAGTCCAAAATTCATCATGGTAGCTGCAGGAAGAGCACCTGGGACATAACCCCTCTCCCCTGCCCCCTCCCCCCCCAACCCCCTCCACCCTGTGTTCATTCACTCTGAGCGCCTGGGCAAGTGAGTTATCCACAGGTTCCCTCTGATTGATTCCCTAGTAGAGATGAAGGAACTGGCCCCGAAGACCTTCCACCAGCTCCAGAACACCTTGAACCAACTTCATCCAGAACATCCGCTTTATTTGATCCTAAAATAAGTTACAAGTTACAAGTTCTTGCCATTCACTAAAAAATTGTATGAATTTCATCTAAACTTTCAGGTGTAAAAAAATGTATTAAAATGACATTTGAAAAGCACTTATATTTTCAACAGCTCATAAGAAACTTAGTGAAACAGTTGAACTGATACTATGCTGCAAAGTGGTTTTCTACAACATTATATTTTTTTTTTCTTTCTGCAAAGTAATATCAACAACTTACAAATAGCAAATCATTCCAGCTGGAACAGCTGACATTTCAGAAAAACTCAACTTAAACTCAAATCAGCTTAAGTAACACTGATCCACAACCCAAATGTAGGATGAGTGGGGTTTTCTCCAGTTGGCTCAAGACTGTAATTAAGGCCCCATACCCCGAAAAATTTCCATTTCAAAGAATCGGGCTAAGAAAAAAATACAGCTGCTGCCACTACCAAATGGTCAAGTGTTGGTAAAGGAGTCAAACAAAACAAAAACTATTTTACCCACTTTTATACCTCCATAAACACACACACACACACACACACTCTCTCTCACTCTCTCTCTCTCTCTCTCTCTCTTATCAGTGTTAAACCTTTCCTAATCCAAACAAACAGAAATGAAGACCAAAGGTGTTAGTGATGCAATTTATACTTATCTTACCTAATATCCTGCTGAATTTGGGTTAAATTTAAAACCATATTTTAAGTTTTTCATGGGTCATGCTGCTCCCCTGGCCTTCATGTATTTATAGTGGCAGCCTTGGTTTTGTGTTCTGTTTTGTTTTGTTTTGAAAAGACCATTTGAAACCATATAGGGGGACACAGAGCTGAGAAAACTCGTATTTCCCTCCAATAAAAGATCCCCTGGGAACACTTGAAAGCTTTTCCAAACCAATTCACGGTTCGGAAAATACAATCAAGAGGACTGTTCCACTGGAATCCGCAGAACCACGCTTGCACGACTGGGCCGTGAATCTCAGCACACACTGACTTAGGAGACCAACAACTTTTCCTTCCAGGTGGCAACTCAATCCGACAACCAATCCCTCGAGTTGGAAGGTTAACAAACCCACAGTGTTCAAATCCAGAGTTCTCGGCTTTTAAATCTGAGCTCTCACACACAAAAACGGGGCTGCACATGGCAAGACTTCATCTCCAATATGTTTCTAGCCCTTACTAACAGTTGTAAAAGGGGCTCTTTTACTCTCACAAAACGAGGCCAGCAAAAGGCAAGGCAACCGCCTGGGGGTTGGGGGACCGCACGCAGAGGCGTCCCGAGTCTGGTGTGGTTTAATATCGTTTTGTTGCGCTGGAAACTAGCATCTGGGTGTAACTTGTGCACAGAGCGCGGGGCTGGCGCTTGGAATCCAGCGCGGTTTTCTGGAAGCCCCGAGCACAGGATGAATGAGCGGCAACTCTGCCAACTGCATGTTTACTCGCATCCTCACGTGGCACCGCGACGGGACCGCTGCGCCCCGACCGCGCGGGGCGCGCCTGGGAACCTGAAAACTTTTACTTTGCAAACTAGCGGAGCCAGAAGCCGGCTCGGAGGCAGAGTCTCTAGCCTTCCCCCGCCGGGCGCCCCAGCCCAGCCCGCCGCCCAGCAGCACCCCGGCTGCGGCTCCATTCACACAAAGGCGCGCGGTGCCGGCCGGACCCCGCTCCGAAGTTGCGCGGGGAGCGGGGCGGCGCCACCGGAAAGCACGGGAGGGCGAGGCCGGGAGCCGGGGCTACTCACAGGGTGACCGTGCGGTTGGGCAGCGTGTCCGGGGGCAGGACCTGCGCGAGCTCCAGGCTGCTGCACACCACCTTGCCCTCGGCGGCCCCCGCCGCCCTGCCGGCCACTCGCGGCCGCCCGTCGTGCTTGCAGCCCGGGGGCAGCGCCGCGGCGCCTCCCAGCAGCGCCAGCAGCGCGATCGGCAGCAGCGGCGGCGGCGGAGGGCGGCCCCGCCGGCGCCCGGGCGGCTCCATGCTGCGGGCCGGGGCCTGCGGACCGAGCGGGGAGCGCTGGCCTAGCGGGGCCCGGCGCCCGGGATGGCGGGGACGCGGCGCGGGCCCGGCGGCGCCCGGAGCCTCGTGGCGGCCGGAGGACGGGCCCTCCTCGGCGCCGGCATGATCCTTTGTCCGCTGCGGCCGCGATCGGCCTCCGGGAGCCGCGGGGTCACGGCAGCGCGGGTCCCGGCGCCGCTCGACAGCCCGGAGGGAGCGCCGCTTCCTCCAACGTTGCCGCCGCCAAGCCCGGCCGCTGCCCGTGGCGCCCCTCCCCGCCCGCCTCCTCCTCCGCCGCCGCCACCGCCTCCTCGGGTCTCCGCCTCTCCCCGCGCCGCCCGCCGCCCGCGGCTCCGGGAAGGAGCGCGCGCTCCCGGCCCTGCCCCGCCCACCCGCCCTGGGGCCCGACCCCACCTCGGCCTCAGGGCAGGAGTTAGGGGGGCCCCGAGGGAGCGTGGTAACTAGTGCAGAAGGCGGGAGAAAGTTCTAGTCCCAACTCCAGCCAGGGTGGCCACCTTCACAGGCGTCCCTCCTCCATCGCCGCCCTCCAGACAAAGCCGCCCTGTGCGCCCCTGGGGGCCGCCCATTGGAGCCCAAGGAGCCCGGGCCTGGCCAGAGTGAGGGCGCAGGGCGGGGCTGAATTTCCTGGGAGAAAGGAGAGGCCAGGAAAAGTGTCCCAAACCAACCATCTCCAAAGGAATCGCCTTCCCACCTCACTCCCTGGGAAGGGGTTTCAAGCCTTCTCATGCCACAGGGTAAGTCATCTCATTTGTCCCAAATACACCAGAGCTGGGAACAGGTTCGCGCCAGGAGAGTGCGCGCTCTCACGTGCTGGCCTTCAGCAACTCTGGCTTTGGTCCCTGCAAAGGGTGCATGGGGCCTCCCTGGACCAGCAGCTCTTTGAGAGAAATTTCCCTGTGAGATCCAGTGCTGTCAGCTGTGATCAGTTAGCGTAATAGTGAGCAAACTAGCCAAGCAACCCCAGCTGCCTGACCCGCCTCATCGTTTGCAGACCAGGGCTCACATACCCTGTGTTTATATATTTACAAGGAGTGCATTAAACTAACAAGTAAAATATAGGGTGTCCTCCACAGATATATACACGCACTTTGAATAATTATAAAGACAGTGTTTATTAAGATACATTTCGTTTTCAAAATTAAGCTACGAGCTGTTAAAGGGTGAATACATTTTGGGGGAACACCATGTATATTTTATTCTCCTGCCTTGGGAAATATACCTTCATAACAACCTGTTAGGCAAGGTGTGTGTGCAGAGTCCTGGGTACCTTGGACAAGGTCTAGAAGTAGGAAGGGAACGGAGGCTCTTGAAGTACATGTCCCTTGGCCCTGGAGATTTTTCACCCCTTGGAGGGGAGAGCTAGGATGCTGCCCTAGGAAATGCAGAGCCCAGGGCAGGGCTTTTCTTGCTGGGCGGGAGCCAGGGTTCAAGGCCAGTACTACCTAAGGCCCCTACATAGTTTACCTTAGGGACCAATTCCCAGGAACCTGTTCATATGACTAGAACTTTCACGGTAGTAGGTAAATGGCCTTCATTTAATGTACACTGTGGCATTAACTTTATTTTTTTTAAATATATTTTATTGATTTCTTACAGAGAGGAAGGAGAGGGATAGAGAGTTAGAAACATCGATGAGAGAGAAACATCGATCAGCCGCCTCCTGCACACCCCCTACTGGGAATGTGCCCGCAACCAAGGTACATGCCCTTGACCAGAATCGAACCTGGGACCCTTCAGTCCGCAGGCCGACGCTCTATCCCCTGAGCCAAACCGTTTAGGGCGGCATTAACTTTAAATAGCACTTCATTTGACAAACAGTTTTTAGATTCAGCTATGTAAACCTAACAGTGTCCTCGCTAATTGCATGTCCTGTGATAAAAATGTTCTAGGCCTGGGCTGTTCAGGATGGTGACTATGGGTGTCTGTCTAACACTGCAAACAAAGCTTGAGTGAGGTAAGAAAATAACTTCTCATTTTATTTGATTTTCATGAATGTAAATTTGAATCTAAATAGCCAAGGTGCCTAGTGGCTACCACATTGAACGCTGTAGGTCTGGATACTGATGGATAGAAAAAGTGGGAGACCTTCACCACCATTAGGTAACTTCAAATCTATTAGTAAACTTACCAGGCAAACTGGTGCTTTTGCCTTAAGTGGCTGAAATTGGTCACATTTCTCTTGAATTTACTTAAAAGAATTGTTATTGCCTAACAAAATCATCATCATCATCATCATTTATTTTCTTTATAAAGATAAAAGCCTCTTATTGTAGCAATATGGAGATTATAATAGCTATGTTACTATTGTCATGGCCACAAATTCTCATATGAACTTAGCATCTGTGACTGTTTCCACAAAGTCTATTTCAGCCTATAGCTGAAATAAGCATGCATGTCTCTTTTGTACTTCGTTTACCAAATAATAACATCAACTTGGTACATAGCATCATTCTACTTCACAGGTGAGAAAGTTATCTAAGTACAGAATTATTAGGAAAAGAGTTATCTCAGGTGTTACCATGACTCCAAAGAGAAATATGGAGGAAATGTTTTATTATGTGAATAATTTCAGTCATTCGTGCATAGAAATCACTCACTCATACTCTCTTTGAAAATAAAAATCATTATAGATCACAACAGGTGGTATGTTTAAGCTGGAAAGGGCTTTAGAAAGTGTATCTTTCAGCACTGTAGTCCTTTGAATGCACACAACCCACAATTATTATCATTCTGTGCAAACGTGGGTTCCTAAGACACGGCAAGCAGTCCTTTCCACACGTACAAAGCTCTCAGAGGACGATACGGTCTGAAGTTTACTGTCACTTAGGCTCAGTCACACCGAACTCTTACTTTAATTAAGCCACCCAGCCCTGACAGCCTCTTGAAGGACTGGTCTATCTGCTGCTGCTCCTCCCTCAGGCGTCAAGAACATTATAGCATTTGAAATTATAGGACATAGCAGGTCCTTTCTAAGTTTTTCTGTGTTTGTGATGGCCCCACGTCCCAACACCCTATAGAAACTGTTTGAGAAATTGCTGGTTAACCATATCCGTGTACACAATCCAGTAAAGCTGTATTGCATCACCTGCTGCTGCAGGGATGGCAGATGGGCCACAGTCCAGAGCCTCTGTACTGCAGATCCCGTCTTGCTATGTCGTGTGAGGCTTGTGGGAGATCCCAGGGAAACACTCAGAGTTGCTTTGTTTTTCTTCCTAATACAGACATTGTATTCACTGCGTGCATAAGTAGCTATGTAATAAATGTGTGTGCATAGGCATGTATGCCACCCTGTATATGAACATATTCTTTTATATGCTCGTGTTCTTTCTTCTCTCTACCAGACTTTGAGCTCTGGAGGCTTTTCCCGACCCCCTTCTTAAATGACTCCCTCCCACCTTCAGTCAGGTCCTATTATGTTACTATAGAATCTAGACCAATTATCTAGACTGAGTTTAGATAACATGACTTGTTCGGACCTGAAGGTAGCTACCTTTTTAAATGTATTCACATCTTCGTGTTGTTGGCCTCCCCCACTGCAATACCAGCTCTATGATACTCTCTCTTGTTTACTTTTTCTGGCAGACACTGTTGGATGCTGCCCAATGGCCATTCCTAAACTTTTTCTCCCTCGGAGACTGTAAAAGCTAATTATCCTCCGGCTTCCCTCCCAACGATTGGTGGCTATAACCTAGTTCTAGCCAAAAAGAAGCAAAGGCCGCACTGTCCAATAGGGTAGACACGAGATACATGTGTTTCCATTTCAATTAAATAAAACTAAAAATTCAGCTCCTTAGACACACTAGCCACAATTCCAGTGCTTGCTGGAAGATACTGTTTTGGACAGCACACATGATGGAACGGTTTCAACATCACAGAAATTTCTATCATCAATACCCATCCAAGGGGGAATTCTGCTGGGAAGCCTTAGGATAGAAGTTGTTTTTGTGATAAAAAGAGAATTGTAAGAGATCTCTCTCACCTCCTCATTCATCTTGCTTAGGGACGGTATTGTGAGGACAAGATACCTGAAGCTGAAACAGGTGTTTTATGACCACAAGGCAAAAAGCCCAAAGGAAAATTCCAAATTATGAAGAGGAAATGTGAAGACAAAAACCATTTGTATCACAGAGGTCATAGGTGAGCTGTCCACCGAGGCTTTGGACTTATTTTTATTAATAGTTAATATTCTTTATTTTAAGTCACTGCTGCTGCAGTATTTGGGTGCCTAAAACAGTGTGCCTGGCACAGAGAAAGACGTCCAACGTGTTTGTTGATTAACATAATTTAAATCTTACTAACTAACCATTGTGTTCCAAATATCTAACCCAGTTCATATATATTAGCAGGTGAGTAAAAGCTTTTTTGAATTAAATATTTTGGATAACTGTTCATAAACTCCCAGCTAAAATAAACTAACATGAGAAGATTGACTAAAGTTTAGTCTTCTAGAAGCAAATGGAACTATGGATCTTCATGATGAAATTAACAGGAAAAAGAACAGCAATGTTTAGCACTTGAAATGTCTCAGTGACACTTCCAGGTACCCTGTTAATACACAGAAATTCTCTGTGGGTGTGGGTGTTTTTTTCCCCTCATCATTTAATGTTAATCTATTAATTGTGACAGCTGGACTTTCTATTTTTAGTCATTACATAGTATGTGCTAGCGTGTGTGCTTGGTCATTATCCAGGACCCAGAGAGGAACAGCCATAGTGTCTCAAATAACCCCTGAGCCTCTGTAGACAGCTCAGCTTCTGTGCTGGCTGACTCGTTAGTAGAAATAGTGACCTTTGACATGCCACTAAATCTCACCTTTCAGAATGAGAGTTTGAATTGGAACCAGCTTCTAAGAGCTTGGATTTTATCCTGCGGAACCATGAATTCTTCTTTTGTTTATCTGCCGCTGCCAGACAATTCCTGAAATGTATCCCCGTGACAGTTAAATGCTCTTTTTAGGTGACCAGATGTCCTTCTGAAATGGCATACCCCTTACCCATTGCAATGTAATTATCATCCATTGTAAATATAAAGAAGAAAAATGAGGCTAAAATTGGCCAGCAGTGCCACGTGGGGAATTACGTTGATGTAACTGTTGCCTCCAAGTACAGGACCAGGCATTTTAGCACAGAGGTTGCAGAACAGGGAGGCTCACACTCCAAATTAAGATGCTCCAATCACACAGCTTATTATATACACTTAAAATATATGGTGAGAATCAGCATAAGGTTAACTCACAATGGACAGGAAGCAACCAGATGACAGATCACACCACCTGAATATTGGGTCACACTATGTTTTTATGAACTGTCCGAGTTACTCCATCGGTCTGTGTCTCTTCTAACTCAGACACATCAAACTTCCCACTGCTGGGTGTGGTTACAAGGACCAGAGTTGAGGTTTAAGCAAGATGGCTCAACAGGTTTAGGATATCTGGGGCCAACATCTTGCTTGCTTTATTAGAGAGATGCTGGGATAATTGTGCCTGTCCACAATTAGAACACCTGGTAACCAACTGTAAATGTTATTTGTGCTTCTTGGACAAAGGACATGCTGAGCCATATTGGATGTCACCCATGGATAGCTGATGTTCAGCCCATTAATTATTGAGTGTCTCATGTGCCATGCTCATACTTAGTGAATCACAAATATTTGCAATAGACTTTTTCCATCCTTTTCTACCTAGAAGTAATTTTTACCTTTGTCCCATCATTTTTATCTGTTTACCTCACATGTATTCTTTCTCTTTTATGTCTGCCATGTCTCACAAGCCATTTGCCTCTCTACTTAATGTCATCTCTTCTTCCTTTTTTCTATTATTTTGTAGCAAAATTAAATATTTTAAAGTTATACATTTAACACGTTAGGTGACAGATGAAACAACAGACTTCTGGGAAATTTAGAAATATAATCCATATCAGAAATATAGATAACTTCCCCAAATAGCAGTATTTCCTGAGTATCTATTTCCCAAATATAATTAATCATATTATATCAGCTATGTTATTATAAGTTTTAGTGCTATGTACCAACTAAAACTGTTAAAATCTATCAACCAACTAATAACTTTTAATGATAGGCATAGTAGCAGATAGGCTACTCATGAAATTTCTATCTAAATTAAAAAAAAATAAAACAAGCCTGGCCGGCATGACTCAGCGGTTGAGCATCAACCTATGAACCTGAGAGGTCAGGGTTCAATTCCTGGTCAGGGCACATACCAGGTTATGGGCTCATTCCCCAGACAAGGACATGCAGGAGGCAGCCAATCAATGATTCTCTCTCATTGATGTTTCTATCTTTCTCTCTCTCTCCCTTCCTCTCTGAAATCAATACAAATATATTAAAGCAATGCTTAAAAATAAAATAAAACAGTCACTTTTCTTTCTTCTTGTCAGTTAACATCAAAATCCATTTGTTGAGCTGAATAGAATGGAAGGTATATTTGAAATTATACCTGTCACAACAAAGTAATTACCACTTTGAGTCAATCTCTGAATCAGTATGTTAATAAAACATTGACTCTCTTGTTAAATTTCTATAATATATTTTAACACCCTTATGTATCACTTAGAAGACTCAAACATTATTAAATCATAAACAACTTGGTTAAATAAACTTAATCAAATTTTTTAATTTGGTTATATTAATTATATCATTCATATTACATGGATTTTGGATAATGGGATAGTTTTAGTTTATATTTCAACAAATCACAGTGCATGCATAGCTGTCTGTAACTTTATAGTATGCTAAAATATAAAGAAAAGTACTAAAGTAGAAAAAAGCATTGGGTTTTGCAGTTGGGATGTCTGGATTAATGTATTGACTATCTTTAGCTGGGTCACCTTAGGCAAGGTACTTAACTTCTTAGTGCCTAGGTTTCTTCATTTGTTGTGAGATTTAATTTAAAATGTAATTCAATTAAATATGGTAGCATCAGAAGCATTGAACACATGATTTGCACACAATAGGTGCCTATTGAAAGTTAGTTGAACCTGAATCTCGCTCATCTATACTAATAAAAGGGTAATATGCTAATTAGACGGGATAGACCAGATGTCTTCTGGACAAAGCCATGGTCGTGGGGCCGAGGCAGAGGGGGTTAGGGGTGATCAGGCCGACAGGGGAGAGCCATCAGGCCAGCAGGGGAGAGCAGTTAAGGGCGATCAGGCAGGCAGGCAGAGCGGTTAGTGGCAATCAGGCAGGCAGGGGAGAGCGGTTGGAGGTGATCAGGCAGGCAGGCAGGTTGGGCCTAAACCGGCAGTCGGACACCCCCGAAGGGGTCCTGGATTGGAGAGGGTGCAGGTCGGGCTGAGGGGACCCCCGGGCACCGGGCCTCTAGTTGTCTCATATTCCAGACAATGAAGCTGAAACCTAATGAGGTTAAATGAATGTGTGTCAGGGTTATACCCTATGTTCATGTGAAAGCCTGAACCAGAGAGCTGGGAAAACTTTGCAGGAGTGATTGGTTCCCCTGTAAACCTGTAATCAGACTTTCTGATTAACCTGGTCATGAGTTATGATGCGAACAAGTCACTCACTGAATATCTCTGTTTCCCTACCTGCAACATTGAGAGACCAATAATCACCCCTGCCATTCTGGTAACATGGGAAAGGTAAAGAAGTAATGCATGGAATAAATCACTGGGAAAAACATCCTGTGTAATGCTAACCTGTCATTATAAACATTATAAATTACAAAAGCATTTCATCTGTAGTAACACTACATTACAATTATAAATATATCAGCTCCTTTCATCTCCAGATTTCTAAATTCCTCCACAAACAGTGCTGTGAACATTCTTAGCCGATTCCTAGACAGTTCTACTAGCAAGGCAAAATGGAGAATTGAAGCAATTATGCAGAAAATTGGGGAGGAAGTATGTCCATTCTCTCCACAAGGTCTGACTTGCACAGTTCCATTTGTCCAGGTAATGACCCCAATTGTTCTCATCCTTTGCAAGTGAACACCCATCACGATACAGATTAATACATGGAGATTCTAAGTTCAGTTCAATCCACCTGAGAGGTGTGGTCCATTCAGGGAAATCTTTTGTCTTGTTTATTACTGTGTCCCCAGCCCTGAACAGTGCCTGACATGCAATAGGCACTCCATAAGTGTTTGCTCAATGAATAGATGAATGAAGAAATAAATGAATGAATGAATGATCCAAACAATGGATAATATTTCTCCCTTTATTAAGGTGTCTCCTCCTGATAACAAATAACCACAATCGAATTGTTCTAAGGAAACTTAAGCAACATCTTTATTTATGAAGTCAACTCTTAGCTCAGTTCACTTTGCATTGAAAATTCTCACATGTGCACTTACCTCTTAGAACTATTTGAATATTTGATGCCCTCACTGCTAGAGTCTGCTCTGAATCAGGCAAAGTTACTCATCTAATTGAAGCCTGCTTGGCTGTAAAAATTCTATATATTAAGTTCTAAATCCACTTAATTAGCTTCCCTAATCTTCATTATATAAAACTCAGTCCATTCTGATGGGAAAATATAATCAAAACAACCTGTCTGGAAACAAATGGGGCAATGTGCAAGGTGGGTCAAAAGTAGGTTTACAGTTGTTTGATTGGAAAGTAATTTGGTAATTAATAAATAATAAGACAATAACACACTTTGTGTTGCCTGTACTCACATCTGTGAACCTGCTTTTGCCCTGCCCTTTATAAAGACTCTTAGGAGAGAGGGAGATTCTGTGGAGGGCTCTGTCCAGTGCTGTGCCTAACCTTTCCTTGAGGATCTCAGGGGTTCTTGGTTACTCAGCCCTCTAAGAATATTTTTGCTTTTTTCTCCTCTTTGTTTTGTGTATCCATCCTCCTCCTCTCCTCCCCACAGTAACACTGAAAAGAGAGTCAAGGGTCACTTATTTCTTAGGTCCCTCATCAGAACACCATGGAATTCTATCAAACTCCTATGTTTGTCAAAACTATTGTAGGTGAAAGTGACAGAAGCACAACTGCAACCAGATTAAACACAAAGGGAATATAGGATTGGTTCCTGTGAATAGGAAGGTGCTTCAGGCATAGCTGGACCTGGAAGCTGAAGCGATGTCCCCAGGTCTTTCTCATTCCATCTCTTCTCACTTGGTTGGCTTTGTTCTCTGGCAAGAACCCCTCACTGGGTAACTGAAGAGTCATTGGTAGCTCCACCATCATCTTCATATTGTAAAATCCCAGCAAAACCACAGTCCTCTCTCCCAGTGTTCCCAGTGGGGGCTATGACTGGCCTGTCTTGGGTTGTAAACCTGAAGGAGGAGTGGGGAAATGAAGTCCTTTGACTGATCTGGCCTGTGTTGAAATACACCTCTTGGAACAAGTGTAGGATAGGGCGAGTTCCCCAAATACATACTTGATGCCAGAAAAAACTGTCCATTATGCTATCTACCTCTAATAGTATATCAGGTAAACCTAAAAAAAAAAAGAAGAAGAAGAAGGAAGTAAATGTCCCAAAATGTTAATCACGGTTGTTTCAGGATGGGAGGCCATGCAGGCAAATTTTAATTTTATATATATGCATACATATATATGTATACATATATGTATACATATACATATAAATATATTTGTGTGTGTGTATATATATATATTCTCACTGGAGGATATTTTCCATTGATTTCTGGGCGAGAGGAAGGGAGAGAGAGACACACTTCTGTGAGAGAGAGGAACATCTATCAGTTGCCTTCTTGTCTGGCCCGACTAGGGGTTGAACCCTCAGCCTAGGTATGTGCCTTGAAGAGGAATCGAGCCCACAACCATTTTGGTCTACAGGATGATGCACAAACAACTGAGCAACCCAGCCAAGGTCTTTATATTTTTATGGGTTTTTTTTTTGTTAATTTTTAGAGTGCACATACATTACTAGTATAATTTTACAGATATGGATTATTTTCAGTATTCCTTTCACTGAATAAGTGAATGAATGTTACTGCTGAGTTTACTGTGTGTAAAATACTTTTCTCAGTGCTGAGAGCAATTAAATGAATAAAAAGGGCTTGGTCACTACCTTCAAGGTATTTGTTGTCAGATGGGGAGGACATTCATTTAATTGCTGCTGTGAAGGTCTTTAAATTCTTTCAGCAAAGGATAATTGATATTTAAAAGTTACCAGCTATTATTGCTCACTGCTTATCAGCAGATTTCTCTCTTTCATAACAGAGAGAACAAAGATTTAAATATTTAAAAATCATAAAATATGTTTTAAAAATCATATGTATATGCATACATATAACCATATAGGTGTATATGTGTGTGCACATATATACCACAATAAGACACAAAGCTCAACTATATTATCTCATAAAATCTTATATTCTGCCTGAATAAATAATGTAAAACAAAATCAAAAGTCAAGTTGCTAAAAAGAACTTTGAAGTATATATGGTGGAGGAATATTTTTATTATTATTATATGAAAAAAAACAAATCAGTAAGAAAACATTTAACAGATGAAATATATGAATGGCTATTTCACAGAAAGAGGAAAATGAAAGGCCTGAAATATGAGAGTTGCCCCTGGAAGGCTCAGCCTCACTAGTAATTAAAGAAATGCCAGTAAACAAACCCTCCCACAAAATTCAAGATGCTAATTTGCACCCATCACAGTAGAAAAAATTAAACAGATAATATTTGGTAGAGAAACCAACCTTTTTCTATATAGTTGGAGGCTATACAAATAGACACCTTTTTTTTTTGCTTTTCCCCAGCTTTACTGAGATATAATCAACATATAGCATTGTGTGAGTTTAAGGTGTACAGCCTTTTGATTTGATGCATTTATAAGTTGCAAAATGATTACCACTAATTGTTAGTTACACTTCCATCATGGAACATAGTTACCATTTCCTTTTATATGGTGGTGAGAACATTTAAAATGTACTATCTTAACAATATATTATTAGCATAATAACCATGCTGTAAATAGGGATACAGCTTTTTTGTAGGAAAACTTGGTATCATCTTTCAAAAATACTAACAGGAAACACCCTTTGATATAGCAATTTCATGGAACATGGGTGGATGTTTCTTGTAATTCCAAAAAGCTGGAAATAACATATGTCTATTAACAAGTTGAAGAAAGAGAATGAGTTTGATGAATTATGTTAAACCACATAGGGATGACACTTCACCTCAAGTGAAGAGTTGAGGATCCCTGTGTGCTGTGATGTCCTTCTAGTTAAGTGAAAAGAGAGCTACAGTAGATCCTCATTTCTACAAATAAGTGTGTGTGTGTGTCAGGGGAGAGGGGTGTATTTGTATTATGTGTATACTAGAGGCCTGGTGCACCATTTCGTGCATGGGTGGGATCTGGCCGGCCTGCCCCGATGAGAGCCCATCGGGCTGGGCCGACAGGTGGGAGGGGCCACAGGTGGTTGGCTGGCTCGCCCCACCCCCGATTGGGGTGTTGGGGGCCGATCAGGCCTGGATCAGGTTGGTTGGCTGCCGCAGTGCACGGCATAACCACCAGTCATTCCAGTCGTTCTGGTTGTTCCACTGTTCCAGTCGCTAGGCTTTTATATATATAGATGGAGTACTTTTTGGAAGGATTCAAAGAATCTTAATAATGGATACCTTACCTGGGAGAGGAATAAGCTGTGAGGAGACTTATATATTTCATTGTGAACAATTTTTTAAATATACATTTTTATTGATTTCATAGAGGAAGGCAGAAAGAGAGAGAGATAGAAACATCAATGATGAGAGAGAATCATGGCTTGGCTCCCTCTTGCATGCCTCCTACTGGGCATGGAGCCTTCAACTCAGGTATGTCCCTGACTAGAAATCAAACCGTGATCTCCTGGTTCATAGGTTGGTGCTCAAATACTGAGCCACACCGCCAGGGATGTGTGCCATTTTTTTTTTTTATATTTGATTTTGAAATACTAGTAAATTCTACACATACATATATTTACTTTGTAAGAAAAAGACAAAATATACTGACAGCAAAAATTGTAAATCTATTTTTCAATGTTTGCCATCAGTACACTGCAAATCATCAGAGTGGATTTGTTCCAAGAAGAATCTCTTGAAGGAAGCCTCTAAATTATCTAAGTGTAAAAAATATGACTATGTAACCATAAAAAAACTATAAAGCAAGAACGTATCTATTGCCCTAAGGAAGTCCTTTGGAAAAAAAATAGTTTAACCAAAACTGTTCTTTTTAATATCCCTTTAAATGTAGATCAGGTCACTGGGGAAAAGGTGAGTCTCTTTGCTTAGCAACCAAGGAGATCCCTGGGAGCTTAGGGATGGAAACTACAGATGAGGACCCTTCTGAGGCTCCATGGCTTTCCCTCTCTGATAGACTTAAGTGGTCTTGAGGGAGTTCTGTCGTAAGTAACATTTCAGCTGAGCATAGAGAGAGAGAGAGTTGCCCCTGGACGGCTCCTGCAACTAGAAAGAAAATGGAACATTTGGGAAAGTGAGAAAAGACCAATTTGTCAGGGATTCAGATGGAAGGGAATTGTGCCATCCATGGAGACTGGTGAGGGAGGCAATGGTAAGATCTGGCAGGGGTGTGTCTTTGTTCATTATGAATGTTGTTTTTCACCTTAATTACAGTTGGAAACCATTGAGAGCAGAGAGAAGACACAATAAAAGTTGCTGTTTTATGCACTTCTTTTGGCTCCTGGGTGGAAATTGGAGGGAGATGGAGAGGGGACTGCACAAGAATAGATTCTATGAAACAATGAGGAGTTTCTAGCCAGAGAGGAAAGATTGTAGCTTAAGCTAGGATGGTGGGAATAGGGATGAAGAAACGCGGGTATATATGGAGGATACGATATTTTAAGAAACTACAAAACTCCTTCTTGTGGTTGCTTGGAGAGAGGGAGATCTTGGAGATGCCCCTCCGTTTTTTGAGTTGGCTGGGTGCCTGAGGATGTTGTTCATCAAGGAGACCCTAGAGGAAGAGCAGCTTGCATGGGCGGGTCATGCGTGCTGTTGGGGCATGTTGAGACCCAGGTCCATTTGTAGCATTCAGTGGTGGTGTTGAATAGCTCTATGTGTCAGAGTCTGCAGTTTGCAGCAAGGGCTGGGATATTTTATTTTATATTTTGTCAGAGCATATAAATTGTCTTTGAAGCATAGGCGAGGAAAAGATTTTCTAAGTAAAAAAAAAATATATGTATATATATATGTATATGTATATATATATGTATATGTATATATATAATAAATAATAAAAGTGAGAAAGGAAAAGGGATTCACTAGCATCTATGCTAAAGAAATTAAAATTTCAAACTTTGGGAGAGAAGAAGGCATCAGAGAAGGAGTTGGCAGCAGAGGAAGAGGAACAGAAGAAAGAATAAAACCTGAGTGTGGCATTTCAAAAACAAACAATGTAATAATTCATGACTGGTGATAAATCTCTATCATTATTTAATTTCTTGTTTTATGGTTAATGAGATTCCTTAGTGTCAAGGAAGATTTGAAGAAATCTTTCTTTACCGCGAACAGTATCTATTTTATATCAACCCTTCTCAAATAGCCTCTGGAACAACAAAGGAAGTGAACGCCAATTTAAACTGCAAAGGAACAAAACCCAGTAACACAATCACCTGTCCTGCATACCACACTCAGTCTGCCCTCCAGCCCAGCCCCACCTTGGTGCTGACAGAATCCTCTACCGCTGGTGGCACAGCTTTTTATGACATGGCTTCTGAGTTTTACTAATAAGCATGGCAACTCCAGCTGACTTCCCTTCAGCTGTTGCAGGAATCAAGGGAGAGTGATTGTTTCTTTTCTTTGTGTCTCCACTCAGTTTTTAGGAGACAGAGCTGAAAACTCCCGCCAGATGCCCCAGAGGGGGCGTTTCTAAGGGTCCCGTTGTCACTGAGTCAGAAGGAAAGAATACCTTACCAAGAAGTCATTGGATGAGAGCTATCTTTGCCCAGTTAAGTCTTTTAAAGATAAATATCTAGTCTAGTCCTTTACAGAGTCTCCAGCAAAATGGTGTCCTTTGGCAAAATAGGTAAATATATGGGGCTGACTTCCAGAAAAAATGTTTGGTTTTTCTTTTTTGATTTCTTCCATTTGTCTTTGAATGGTAAGCAGGGTTCTGTCTATAAAGGGCCAAACGGTAAATATTTCAGCCTTTCATGGCTAGGGAATCTCTGTTGCAACTACTGTGGTTAAACTAGTGATAATACATTAATTAGTGAGCGCCACCATCTTACAGTTAAACTGTATGAAAACTGAAGTTGGCATTTCATGTAATATTCATGCGTCATGAAGTGTTATTCTTTTGATTTCCCTGGCTCCATTTAAAAATACAAAAACCAGTCCTCTCTGGTTTGGCTCAATGCATAGAGCTGTTGGACTTCGGACTGAAGGGTCCCAGGTTCAATTCCGGTCAAGGGCACATGCCCGGGTTGTAGGCTTCATCCCCAGTAGAGGGTGTGTAGGAGGCAGCCAGTCAATGATTCTCTCTCATCATTACTGTTTCTCTCTCTCTCTCTCCCCTCTCCCTTCCTCTCTGAAATGAATATAAGTATTTATAAAAAAATAAAAATACAAAAACCATCTTAGCTCAAAAACAGAGGGAAGACTGACTTGTGCTTTAGAAGCAGGTCTTGACTCGAATTGTCACCTTCCTCCCTCTTTCCTCCACCCAATAATTAATTCAGAAAATTCAATTTCAGTTGTTGAAAATGAAAATGTTAAATGCTGGGGGACAAAACAATCTGGCAAACATTGGAGTCCAGTTCTTTTAACGATCTTATTTACGGCAATCTTCCTGGTCTGCACCATCCAGGGCTGGCCATTTGCCTGGAGTTGATAAGACGTAATGGTGACAGCTCAGATAAGGATTCCAACTACAAATTCTCACCACTCACGCTGAGTTTGAATCAGAACTATTGTCAGTAAGAATGGCGTCTGTCAATCAATAGGTTGCTAAAACCAGCACAGAGCTGATGGTTGAAGCAGATGTTTGAAATGAAATTATAAGCACTTAGAGCTATTTTGGGAGGGAGTCCAACCCAAAAAGTTCTCTTGATATCAGCCTGCAAAATCAATATGAATTCTTGACATGAATTTTGAATGTTTCCTGAGCCCTTAGCTGGAAGTGACCTTGGACCAATGATGTCAAGTAGGCTGGAATGTGGTACAACTCTTTTGACAAGTGGTACAAGTCTTTTATTATCGGTCTGTGTCCCAGGCTACCGGACATACATTTAAGCAATGAGGTCATGCAAATTGCTTCTGAATGTTTTATACCAAGATGACCCCCTTTCAGAAAAACAATGCTATTTTTTCTATACAATGGATCCTTTATATAGAACTAACCCATGTGATGACTTGGGATCAAGCTTTTCTTTCATATTCCCAATATTTACCTAACTTGAGACACAGGAAAAAAAAAAGGGGGGGGGTATTCTACAAAGATAATTCTGAAATAAGATCAGCCAAAAGATATGGACATTTAGAGGCCCTCAGGCTTTGATAACAAGAACACAATAAAAATAGGAAATTCCAAGGCTTTCCAAGAAAAATTCTCAAAATTGAGTTTCAGACTAGTAATCAGGATCCGGAAGCAAAGAAAATTCCTTGCTGACAAGTATGCTAGGATAGCCTCTTCCCGAGAAAACTCTTCCTCAACATCCACATACTGCCCATTGCTCAGCCTCCTTTAGTGACAGACACCCTACGTAAGGAATTTAAGGCATAGCAACCCCTAGCACCTGACACTGAAAAGGCCAATTGGAAACAGGATAGATTTTTATCCACTCAAGTGAGCTTTGGAGTCACCTAGCCTGGTCTCTCCTCATCTTTGCCTGAAAATTAGTCCACAGCTCTGTAAGATTATACAAAGAAAGGAAAGCTTAAAGCTCTCCTCTAAATATTGCCCTTCTTTGTTCTATCCTTTCTACTCACTTCCGCCCCCCCCCCGCCCCCCCCCCCCCCCGCCACACAAATAAAAAGAGGACACAACTCTCCCCATCAGATATTCTTCCTGCGTTTCTAATTTGGGATGATCTGAGTTGTTTTTGTTTTTTTGTTTTTAATGGCAGGAGAGAGAGAGAGAGAGAGAGAGAGAGAGAGAGAGAGAGAGAGACACCTCCTGCCTGCTGCACACCTTCTTTTGGGACTTGAGCCCACAACCCCAGGCATGTGCCCTGACCAGGAATGGAACCTGAGACCTCCTGGTACATGGGTCAGTGCTCAACCAACTAAGTCACACTGGCTGGACAGGATGAGCTGAGTTTTTATTTTATTACAAGTGAACTATTTTATAGTTTCCTTATACCAGGAATGGACAGAGTTGGCTCCTTATTTGGAGCGTGCTTTTTTAAGATAGTCAAGACCAGGCACCCAATGAACAGAGGAATTTCAGGGATTTGGAAGCATGCTCTGACTATTGGGGAGACTGAGAGATTATTCAAGATAAATACAGAACAGATGGTCAGATAATTGGGAAGTTATGGTCTATCAACAGGGGCGGGGGCAGCTGGCAGGGCTAAAAGCTTGGTGAGTCAGGTAAGGCAACTCAAAGATGCTGCTGTTGGAGACAGTCACATTATCTATTCTAGGATATTCCTTCATGGAGGCTTTAGAGTGAGTTGGTCCAGGAATGAGTGGGAGTCCCATCTCAGGAGTTAGTTCTCCCATGATTTCAGAGGCTGAATATTCCAGGTGACTTAGACCCTAAGCTGAAATGCCAACAACCTAAGGAAAGTTTGGAATATTTTTCTTTACTTCAAGGGTAGTGGGAACATATATTACCTGATTCTTATCTTGTCTAGGGGTGAACACTAGCCATATTGATAAGGTCGCTTAAGGAAATGACACTGGAAATTTAACTTTCCAGATTTTTGTTTTACTCAAATAACTGATATAGCAAAATGATTTAGGACCTCCCAAATGTCTCTGCATTTCATCATCTGTTGAGACCAGAAATATAGTGTAGAAATATGGGCTTAAAGCTAAGAAGTAGGAGCCAGGAGTGTTACTGTAGCTGAAGCCCCTCTCTGAGGGAATGTAGACCTGCAGAAATGGAGGATCCACTAACACATGGGACTAGGTCAACTTGGTGCCAGGAAGGGTGCAAGGTGCTCCACTTTGGTTAGCCTACAAGATCTGTATAACAGCTTTTTGGATATCATTGTGAGTAAATGAGAGAGAGAGAGAGAGAGAGAGAGAGAGAGAGAGAGAGAGAGAGAGAAAATATGAATGGATGTGGTCCTCAAGATCTTCCAGGAAAAAAAATGATTTAGGGCCTCCCAAATGCCTCTGCAAGGATTTAAACCCACATTCAGCTCTTGCCTCTAAAACTCAAGGAACTCTTTCTAGCAAACCTGGACCCTCTGATCTGAAAAGAAAATAGACCGACAACAAACCAAAAGGAGAACAATAACGCAGATGAGTTCAGTGTGTCTCACGCTCTTATTGCTGTATAGCAATCCCTATATTATTTTCTAGATGGTTAATGTTCTTATGCTAAATAAACCCACTCTTAGATTTTCCTGGAATTTATGTCTGCCACTTAATAAAATAAGGAGAATATATTTACTGTTAAAAAAAAGAAAACAGCAACATAGAGTTTCCTTGTGTCCACTCCTTTCTTCAGACCAAATAGTGGTGCCTAGATTCCATCTGCAAATTCCTTCAGATTCTGAGGATGTAATTGGCTTGGTGTTGGGGACTAAAATTCACTTAAAGTGGCTATGTGCCCTTTTTACTATCTTCTCAACTATCTTGGGCTCTCATTCCTTTTTTTAAATTGGACCTTTCCAACTTGAAGGAGAGCAAATAGAAAAATTTTCGTGTTCTATCACCTGTTAACATTATAGTATTTAAACTCTAGGCCTATCCCATCATTTCCTCTTGTTCCAAACAGTTGACAAATGCCTTTCTGTCATCTTTAATGTCTTTAGATACCTAATTCACTTAGCATTTTACCTTCCTGACTATTCTTAGAGGTTCTTCTGATTCCTTTATATTCACCTGCCAGTCTTAAAACCTTACATCCTAGAACTGATGCAACTGGAATTCCATGCAGGGCCATATATTATACCATTTCACCCCTTTTCAACAGATGGTGTTTGTACTGAAGGGCAATTGGAATCAAATTGTTCGTTTCCATAAAAAAATGAGTTGGGTTTTCTGACACTTTGATGAACTGCTGTTTCTTTAAATAGCCATACATTTGGATGTTCTATCAAAACAACCAATAAGATTGCTTGCAGGATTCGTTTTTACGCTTTTAATTGGGTTGCTTTCCCAACTACTGCAAATTCTTTCACTGTGAAAACTGTTGTTTTTGCTGGATAATGTTAGCGGTATTAGAGAGTAGTTATCCAAATTTTGGTGCATTTTAGGGAATTTGGTTTGCATCGCCCTTCCAGCACAAAATTGATGCTCCTGACCCGCCATTAGGAGGACACGGAGCTTGAGTTATTTCCCCTGCGCTGGTGATGGATGGTGCTGTCTGAGTCGCTGACACTCTCTTCCACGTTACCCATTGTGACTAATCGCGCGCATTTGCAAGATGATTAGCCAAGGTTAGGGGTACAGTCTGTGATTATGAAACCAATTTTTTTTCTTTATGTGAAAAATTACCAGCTTGCAATAGCATTAAATTGTAATTTTGCTCCATATCCTAACCACTGGTAGGTTTTTAATAACAATTCATATTCCCATGGCTATTTATGTGTTGTTTGCGATGTAGTTCTTGATGAGAGCCTGTCCCATCCTCATTTTTCGCCCATTAATGTCTACAGCTTTGAATATACCAATTTTACCGCTACAGAACCAGAAGTTCATTTATGTATTTGACCATTGAGTGCTTACTATGGATTAAGCTCTATTCTAGTGCTGAGGATATGGCCCTGGATAAATCAGGCCTTTTGTTGTAGTAACAGGAGAGGAGAGTGCATAAGGATACAACTGAAGATATAGGTAGGATGCTATAATAGGGTGGGGTGAGGTATGGAGGCAAGATAGAAAGTGTCAGGGAGGGAAATTGTTGTTGCTTTATAAAGCATCACTGGCAAGGAGACAATCGAGCAGAGAATAAAAGGAGTGAAGGAACCACGGGCTTCCAAGCAGATGACTACAGCACGTGCGAGTACTCTGAAAAAGGAAGTTCAAAAACAGCCAGGGGAGCTGTGTGGATCGAAGTCGTGAGAGAAAGACTCAGAAGATGAGTCAGAGAGATAGGAAGGGGCCTGACCAGGTAGGACCACATGGTTATTGTAGGCTTTTGGGTTTTACTCCAGGTGAGACTGGAAGCCATTGGGTGATTTTATTTTTATTTACTTATTTATTTTAAATGTATTTTTATTGATTTCAGAGAGAGGAAGGGAGAGAGAGAGATAGAAACATCAATGATGAGAGAGAATCATTGATTAGCTACCTCCTGCATGCCCCCCACTGGGGAGGGAGCCAGCAACCTAGGCCTGTCCCCTGATCTGGAATCGAACTTTTACCTCCTGGTTCATAGGTCGACACTCAACCACTGAGCCATGGCAGCTGGGCAAGAAAGGGGACAACTAAGATACTTTTGAAGTTGTTGTAATCTTTCTCAGGTTAATTTATCCAGTTCTAATATATATATATATATATATATGTATATATTTTTTTTTCCCCCAGAAAGTTATAATAATGACGTATTTTATATTTGTTAATGGCAAAGACATTTTCCTTAAAAAGTATTTTGATGTACATTACTTTAAATATGACCCCCAGACCTGACCAGTTTGGCTCAGTGGATAGAGCATAAGCCTGCGGACTGAAGGGCCCCAGGTTTGATTCCGGTCAAGGGCATGTACCTTGGTTGTGGGCACATCCCCAGTAGGGAGTGTGCAGGCAGCAGCTGATCAATGTTGCTCTCATCGATGTTTCTAACTCTCTATCCCTCTCCCTTCCTCTCTGTAAAAAAATCAATAAAATATGTTAAATATGACCCCCAAATAGTGGCTGTGCAAAATGCATTTGTATTCATTAAGCAAACTAGGAGTTATAAGAAAATTTGTGGTTTGTATGTTAATTTCTGAACCAAATACGAAAAGTATAGTCAACTTTTTTTGCACAATTTATTTGACATTTGTAGTTGCCTCCCCGGTACACAATCACCTCTTCTCAACAAACCATGATTTTATTTGGGGTTTTGTGTGGTTTTAGGGACGATAATAATTGCATCCACTACCTCTAGGAACAGAGCACAGGACCTAAACCAAGCCAGTTGGGACAATATTCTCCTCAAGCTGCCATGGTTAGTTCAGGAGTTGGCATGTGAGCACAGCTAGTATAACCAGAGAGAGGGAACTCTGGGAAAGCCATGTCCTTCTTTGCTTTGGATGGTATGACCCACTGATATGAAGTCTACAACTCTGGAAGTCATTTTATTTTATTAGTAAAGCCTGCTTGCAGGTAAGAAGGTCACATAGAGAAAGAAAGGGGTGGGAGAATCCCAGCAAGACTAAGATAAAGACATTACATTTTAATCAAACCATGCCTAAAGCCTGCCCCACTTCCTGGTCTGTCATTTAGAGCAGCTGGTAGATTTTCTTTATTACGTCAGTCACTTTGTGTTGAGTTGTCTTTTTTTTTTTTCAAATATATTTTATTGATTTTTTACAGAGAGGAAAGGAGAGAGATCGAGAGTTAGAAACATCGATGAGAGAGAAACATCGATCAGCTGCCTCTTGCACATCTCCTACTGGGGATGTGCCCACAACCCAGGTACATGCCCTTGACCGGAATCGAACCTGGGACCTTTCAGTCCGCAGGCCGACGCTCTATCCACTGAGCCAAACCGGTTTCGGCGAGTTGTCTTTTACTTGAAAAACATTCTGATATATTCACATGAATGCCTGGTAGAGTGGATACAATTGACTATAAGGAATACATTTTGGTAACTTTATGTGTTTGACCCATAGTATTGAAAAATGAGTAATAAAACCACATTAGAAAGTCAATTTCGTAGACTACATAGTCAGGTTTGCTCATCTGACTCTCTTGCTCAGTGTCCATTCTTGCTTCTTTGTTGGGAAGAATCACCCAACTCAAGAGCAGGGGATTTCAGAGTTGGCCTCATTTTATTGCTTAGGATATGTGATAACCCAGATGCATCAACAGACATATCAGGAGCTCAAGTGAGCTGGGAAAGAGAGAGCTGAGCTGCCAGATGTCAGAGTAGCCGATTAAAGTAACAGGCCAAAAAATAGAAGAGTTAAGTCTTCAATCATCTACTGAGACGGTGTAAGCAAGAGGCTAAAACTGGGGAAAATGCCATCTTCTCACGTTCCATTTGTCCCCATGAAATGAAGCACTGCTCCAAGATCAGAGGTACTGGGGTTGTCTCACCATTGAGGGGACCCCCCACAAAAGCCTCTGGAACCTCTATGGACCCCTGGTGGCGGGGGAAGGGCTAGGAATGAAAAAGTACCGGATGCTGAGAGTGGGGGACAGTGTCTTCAAGGTTTTTCTCCTTGGCCACATAAGAAGGCCTTGGCAGAGGCGCCTGAAGACCTCGGCTGAAGGCCTCAGATAAAGGATCCTAGAGAGTAGGAGCTTGGGCTAGGAGTGCAGATAAGCATAGGAGCATGGCCAGTGAGGGGGCCCGAGTCCTTGGCTGCATCTCCCTTCAGAGGCTGCTAGGCACTGGCTGTGCTCCAAGTCTGGGGTGGGGAGGGCAGCTTTCCCTGGAGTCCTGCTGGGTACAGCCTTGGTAATTGGCTATGGTCAGACCTGAGAAATCACACACTGCTTTTTAACCAGGAGCCAGACCCCTCAAGAGGGAGGCACAATTATTTTTAAATTTTAAGGTCCTGAGAGTTTTCATGAACACTTTTCAGTATGGTATGCGGGTGTGCGAGGTATCACTTGGATCAGGGTTAAATTACCTGTTGTTTGAATATTCCTGCATTTGTGAGTTCTATATTTCCATGGCGGAAACCTGTTGGTTCAAAGACTTCTAATTGGGTTGCAATTCACATGACAAAGTAAAGCTCAAGAAGAAAAGAGGCTGCTCTGTAACCAACAAAACTTGGTATCCCCCCAGCTCTTCCAGGCTGCAAAGTCTGGTGTTCTTTCTCCTATTCCAAGTTGCTTCTTCATTCATTCACCAAGTCTTTTTAGTTGTACATTCTGAGGCACCTCTGCTTTCTAATCTCTCCTTTCTGAACTCTTTGCTGTGACTTTATCCAAAAATTGAGTAACTCTCACCTGGGCTTTAAAACTTTCTCTTAGCTTCTCTCCATCCTTAGTG
Organism: Myotis yumanensis; assembly: GCF_028538775.1. Lineage (NCBI taxonomy): Eukaryota > Metazoa > Chordata > Mammalia > Chiroptera > Vespertilionidae > Myotis > Myotis yumanensis. The sequence continues at coordinate 227,867,115 of NW_027223752.1, read as the reverse complement.
CAGTTTATAGTTGTACTGTACCATGGTCATCCTTCTAAAATAGTGGTTCTCAACCTTGGCTGCACATTAGAATCACCTGGGAATCTTTTTAAAATCCTGATTTCTGGGCCTCATCCTCCGGAAATTCTGTTTCTTTGTTATGGGGTGGGGCCACAACATTAGTAACAAAGAAACAGAATTTCCGGAGGATGAGGCCCAGAAATCAGGATTTAAAAAAGATTCCCAGGTGATTCTAATGTGCAGCCAAGGTTGAGAACCACTGTTCCAAAAGAAAACAAAAACAAATTAATCTCACAGAATAAAGAGATCTCTAATGATTTGCTCCCTGGACAACTCTGTGACTCTCTTACAGAGCACCAATATTTTATTTGGGGGACAAATACTGTAACTTCTTCATAGATCCCAAATGGTTTACCTAATAAGATAAAGTCTTCCAAAAATGAACATGGATGCTCCTTTCCAAATGACCTTTTGAAGTTGGCCAACTCATGACAATAAGTTATTTCCCTACCCCTTGCTGAATGCCAGGACATCTCAACTTTCCTGAGGGCCCCGAGGCCTCCTCTGCTGGTCACCAGACAAGTTTTAAAGGGATGGTGGGGGTCCTTAGGTGCACTGGCATAAAGAATATAAACGAAAAAACAATCAAGCAAAAACTTTTAACTTTGATGTGTGAGGGAACTGCATGTGAGTTAAGCTATAGGACGGAGAATGAATAAACCCATGGTAAGATGATAAATATACCTGTATTATACTAAAAAAGAATAGGAAATAAATTGCTTTTAAAACAGCATTGTTGCCCAGCTGGCGTGGCTCAGTGGTTGAGTGTAGACCTCTGAACCAAGAGGACACGGTTCAATTCCCCGGTCAGGGCATATGCCTGGGTTGCAGGTTTGATCCCCAGTATGAGGCATGCAGAAGGCAGCTGATCAATGATTCTCTTTCATCATTGATGTTTCTATCTCTCACCCTCTTTTTCTCCCTCCTCTCTGAAATTATTAAAATATATTTTAAAAAAAAACAAAGAAAAAACACATTATTTTTCTCACAGATTTTTAAGTTCAAACTTAAATTTAACTTCAGTGGTTAAGAGCAAACTGTAGGCCAATGAATTGATACAGGTTTGGCCTGAAGCTTGGGTCATAAACAAAATTTTAAAATAACATTTTAAATCTTGTCCATTTTAAGATGGTAAATTTTAGGTTATATGCATTTTACCACAATGTAAAAAAAAAAAAAAGTCTTGCCTAATAGAAAAAGTCCAGATTTTAGAAGGAAGATAATGGAGTGTGGGAGAGAGGGAGAGTTGTATCAAATAAACTTTCTTTTTGGTTGAAAGACTTTGTTTTGAATCTCATTTCCCAAAACAATTGTTCCAAATTGAGATATTTTAACAATATATATGATTTATATTTCAAAATCTGGTTTTAAAGAATTGGGAAGTTCATCAGTTCTGAAGTAATTAAGCAGTTGCTACAAAATGTGAAGTTGTATATTTGGGGCATTGTATATTTAATTTCACGCAACATTTTATTTTATTTTTTTATTTTTATTTTTTTTTGATATATTTTATTGATTTTTTACAGAGAGAAAGGGAGAGAGCTAGAGAGTTAGAAACATCAATGAGAGAGAAACATCGATCAGCCGCCTCCTGCACACTTCCCACTGGGGATGTGCCTGCAACCAAGGTACATGCCCTTGACCAGAATCGAACCCGGGACCTTTCAGTCCGCAGGCCGACTCTCTCTGTCCACTGAGCAAATCCGGCCACGGCTCACACAACATTTTAAAATGTTGCCTTAAAATTAGTAGTTTATGTGAAATGATTTGAAAAGGTTATCTGGAACATTTAAGAATGCATAGAGAAGTTTTTCCTGAACTTTGTTAGGTGTGTAGATGTGTTTGCTAGGGCTGACATAACAGCACATGACAGGTTCGTGGCTTAAATGACAGAAATATATTGACAGTTCTGGAGGATGGAAATCCAAGATCAGGGTGTCAGCCGATTGGTCCCTTCTGAGGCCTCCCTCCTTGACTTGAAGATGGTGCCTTCTCAGTGTCCACCCAGTGTCTCTCTGGTGAGTCCTAATCTCTTTTATAAGGACCAGTTAGATTGGATGGGGTCCCACCCACATGACCTCTTTAAAGGTTTTCCTCCAATGTGTCTCCAAATACAGACACCTTCCAAGGTGCTGGGGATTAGGGCTTCAACATGTAAATTCCGGCAGGCCACCATTCAGCCCAACGGTATGATATACTTGTGTAATATCTTACAGAATTTCCAGTTTTTGAAAGTGTAATTGTATTTTATTTTGAGAAACTCCAGTTAATATTTTGTAGCATTCTTAAGTGGCAAGTATGAATTTGTATGACATGAAAAAAAGTACCTATTTGTTTATATACAGTGGCTTCGGTGTTCTACATTTGGTTTATTTGTAATTAAAATAAGAATAGGGCATATATATAAAAGAGTAATATAACGAGTAATATGCTAATTAGATTGGGAGACCTTCCATACAAAGCCATGGTGGTGGGGCCGAGGGCAGAGGCAGTTAGGGGTGAGCAGGCTGGCAGGAAGGGGGCAGTTGGGGGTGAGCAGGTCCGCGGGGGTGGGGGGAGTTGGAGGTGAGCAGGCCAATGCAGGGGGCTGTTGGGGGCAAGCAGGCAGGCAGGGAGGGCAGTTGGGGGCAATCAAGCTGGCAGGGGGGCAGTTGGGGGAGATCAGGCCAGCAGGGGGGGCATTTGGGGGTGATCAGGCTGGTGGGGGGCAGTTGTGGGCAAGCAGGCTTGCAGGGGTCAGTTGGGGGTGGGTGATAAAGCTGGCAGGGGAGGCAGTTTGGGACGACCTGCCTGGCGGGGGTGGCAGTTGGGGGCAATCAGGCCGGCAAGCAGAGTGGTTAGTGACGATCAGGCAGGCAGGCAGGCAAGCAGTTAGGAGCCAGCAGTCCTAGATTGCGAGAGGGATGTCTGACTGCTGGTTTGACTGTCGGATTTGGCCGGATCTGGCCTAAACTGGCAGTCGGATATCCCCCGAGGGATCCTAGATTGGAGAAGGTGCAGGCCGAGCTGAGGGGCACCCTCCATGCACAAATTTCGTGCACTGGGCCACTAGTGTATATCTATATATCTACATATCTCTCTCTATATATCTATATCTATATCTATATCTATACATTATATATATATCTATGTGGTTGGGTAAAAGTAGGTTACAGTTGTGAGTATATGAAACAGTTTTTTCTTGTATTATTACTTAACTATTATTGTATTATTTATTTGTATTATAACTGTAATCCTATTTTTTCATACACGCACACATACACACATACATACAGAGAAAGGCAAGTTATGTTACAGCCACTACTAAAACAGGTGCAAATAAAAAATGACCTTTCAGGTCTAAGTTTAGAAGGGAGCAGTCTTCTCCAAACACTTGAGGGCACTGAAGGAGAGGCACAATGCAGCCTCTTCACCACATTTAAGTTATAAGTTAAGCCTACCCACTGTTATGTAAAACGTATCCTAATTGCCTACCTTGACAAGTACACTTCTACATTAAGAAACTCAAAAATATGTGTTAGTGTTTTTCATATAATTGGTAAAAAAAATAGTAGACAACACAACGTAATTATTAATTGGAGATATCTAGGTGTTATCTTGATGGAAGGACGACTGATAAAATAAAAATGCATAAATTATTATGTATTTATTCCATAAAATTTATTTATCTTGCCTCCATTTCAGCAGTATCAGTAATTATATTATTATAATCATTATTTTTCCTTGAGTTATTCTCTATTAAGAGACATTATATAAAAGATTAAACAATTCTATTGTATTCAAAATGAATACATTTCAATACATTATCACACAAAATAAATATAAAATATAAAAAAGTTAAAATAGCTTTCACAAGTTTGGTTGTTTTTATTCTAGTTTATTCAAACTAAAATAAAATACAAATAATAAACATTTTAACTAAAATTAATTAAAGTTGCAATTTATATTTTTTGAAAATATAATTATCATATTTAACACAGTTACAAATAAAACTGTTCACATTCCTTGTATTCCCTGTCCATTACATTGCTAATGTAAGGATTGCTGTCAAGTTTCACGTATATCATATCTCAAATTACATAATGCAAATTTGAGAGCAATATTAATTACTATTCAAAATGTCCATCAGCTGCCATGTGCAATGTGGCCACTATGCTAATTAATCCCTGAGTGCCTCCTGAAGGACATCCTGGACCACTGATAGGAAAGGATACTGGCGTTCATGCTGAGAGGAAGGCTCTGATAGGTGAATTCTCTTAGAGTAGACCCTTCCTGCACTCGGAAGCATCCAACATCATCAGCTTTGCAATCGCACATTTTCATCTCTATGCCTACCAGCAAGGACACAAAGGAAGAGATCTGGAAAATACCTTCCTGGGCCCTGAACAGTGTTGCTGCTGTAACAAAAGTACCACCAACTGAGTGGCTTAAACAACAGATATTTATTGTCTTACCGTTTTGGAGGCTAGAATTCCAAAGTCCAGGAGCTGGCAGGGTTTGATCCTTCTGTGGACTTGGAGGAGAAGGCGTTCCACTCCTCTGCCCTAGCTTCTGGTGGCTTTCTGGAAATCTCTGGTGTTCTTCAGCTTATACATGCATTTCCCTGAGGTTCACATGGAGTCTTACTGTGCACATGGTGTCTGTCTCCACATTTCCCCTTTTAATAAGATTAGTTACATTAGATTAGGGCCCAGTCTAATGGCTTCATTTAACTTGGTTACCTCTGTAAGGATACTATCTTCAGATAAAGTCATAATATCAAGGACTACAGGTTAGGACTTCAAGGTAGAAATGTACATTGGGGCATAATTGAACCCACAGTAGCTATCTGTTTTTTAAAGCCTTCACCTAGAGCCTTAACATAGACCTTGAAATAATAAACTTGCAGTATTTTTATTTGTGGAATAAGGTTGAAATGTAACTAATTCTTGCTTATTTGACTTTTCTTGTGTGATGCTAGAAAAATTCTAGATTAGACCTAACTACCATATATTCCAAAACCCATTATTTTCTGCCGTGGCGATGACAGCCATTCCTATGAAGGTAAAGCCTTAATTATGAAATTCTAGGATGTCAGGTGTAGTCGTTGTGGTTTAATTAAGTAAGCCTTTTTGACATTAGGAAAGGAAAGGAAAAAGAGAACAAAAAGGAAGGGGAAAAGTAGAGAAGAGAAGGAGAAAGAATAATCGCAGCAGACAGAGGAGAGAAAGAAGAGGAAGAGACAGTAATCCTGATAGATTAATTCTTCCCTGGTGATATGACTGTCAGAGACAAATGATAGAGAATTACTGTAGATTTTAAAGTCAGATTCAAACAAAACTCTACTATGTCTGTGTTCTGCATGGGTAAGGCTTTTAAGATTTTATATATATATATATATATATATATATATACACATATATATATATAATATTATTTTTCTTTTTTTGATTTTAGATTGCTATCAGAAAGGAGTCAAATCCTTTGCATCTGTCTCCAAGATTGGCATATTTAACTACTCTGACATTAACCTAAATGTTTTATCTTCTTCCCCTATTAAACAAAATATATTTGAGCTTTTCAAGTAGATACCTAAATTTAGCAATAAAAACATAAGCTAAGTAAGCACCATATAATTATTAAGTCAATTTGGTTGGAAATTGAAACACTAGGGCAATAACTTAATATTCTAATTATGAACAATTATATAACTAAGAGAATTTTATTGTCCCAGTCATGTGTATGTAAACTAATTATGTGAACTAATCTGCTAACTAAGATGAATTGTCATTGATGGAACATTAATTTAAATGATTGTCCAAAGCATGACATTCAACAAAAAGTTGATTTCTTTATATAACTCTTTTAAGAGATGAAAATGTGTTAGACTGTGTAAATTGACTTAATTTTAGACTTGCAGTTACTAGCTACTTGAAATGACTTTGAAATCATGTATTTCCTTACTCTGCTTTTAATAGATGCATTGAGTTGGTTTTCTCTTGTCATTTTTGGGCAATTGACATTACCTTCATAATAGGAAAGCGTACATTTATTTAAAAGAAGTCTCTATTGAAAATGACATATTCAGAGGTTCACCAAGCTCAAGAGGCTAAGCGAAGCTTGGAATGCATGCACATTTTGGGAATATATAAATGACTAATTTTCAAAACAATGGGTAAAGCTAAGCTATGTATAAGACATACGTTTAAAAATGTATAAACAATTAAAGTTGTCCCTGAAAATATCCCTCATACCTCATAGATTTTTAGAAAATACAATTTGAAGCTCTAGGGCAATAACTCAGGGTAATAATAGGGTTCTGCACCTGACTATAATTTTTTTAAGCTTACAATTTGACTCAAATTTTCATGCAGTAAATCATTGTAGACCATTAAATTATTGTTTTCCCTTCTCATAGGCACATAAGACTTTCCAGTTAGAAACCGCTTCTTGCTCGGGGATGAAGGATGAAGACATATAGTGTTGGGTATGTATTAGCTAATTATATTTCCTCTTCACAAAAGCCCAGTAATGTAAATAGAGCAAGGATGCTTTTCTAGGTTGTAGGTTCTGAAGGATCCCCAATCCACTTAACGTTATTAGTGCATATCTAGCCTGCTTATGATTTTTACCAGAGGAAAACATGCCTCCTCTCCCCTGATTGCTGTTGGGGGTGGGGTCCTTGTGATATCCCCAAAGAGGAATTTTCTGAGACTTGCACGGGAGAATGTGATATAGTAGAAAGTTTTATTTCCATGGAATCACATCCTGGGGTTTCCAAAGTCCCATTAACCTTAGTCCAGTCATAGAGAAGGGAGCTGGGGTTTCAGTAGAGCTAAAATCAGAGCCAGTGTCCAGAGTTTCCTTTCCACATTGTAGCCGGGCCCAGCACAGCATCAGGCTGGTTGAAGCCCCGTAGTCCATTGTGTGTGGGGTCCACATGGCCATGGGCCACACAGGGACAATGCCAGGGAGCCGAGAGCTCAACAAGAGTTCCAAGAGCCCTGAAAGCACAAGGGAGTGCACTTCTTTGTTTAGGAGATTATATATTCCCAAATGTTCATGCCCTGGCAGTAGTCATGCCCATTCCGACCAATAACCTCTGTTCCCAGGTATGATTGACAGAAAGCCCCTTCCTTAGCCCCCCAACTTTACTGGGCACGTGTCTATCATCCCTTTGTTGGTTTCCTGGGGAGTGTAAACTTGTAGCTTCCTGGTGAAGCTGCCCAAATGACATGTCTATAGTGTCCTGCCTACCATTATAATTGACATGGTAACTAGCTAATTGCAATGCTATCATGATCTTACCCTTTATATAACTAAAATTAGCTACTCTAGCATTCGCATCTGAATAGGGTGTTTATTTTTCACTAATTTCCACATTTGTTTTAGTGAAGTGATTTACTCTGGTATCATGAGCCCAGTTTTCTGAAGTGAGATTTCCATCTGGAGGTTTAGGGACTGTTCGTTATGAAGTGAATTGTGTTCCTAAATTAATAACACCCAGTGTGACTGTCTTTGGAGATAGCGCCTCTAAAAGAAAGAAAAGAAGAAAGAAAGAAAGAAAGAAAGAAAGAAAGAAAGAAAGAAAGAAAGAAAGAAAGAAAGAAAGAAGTAACTGTTAGTTAATGGATTTATTAGTCAGCTTGATTGTAGTGATTATTTCACAGTGTGTACCTATATCCAAAGATTAAGTTGTACATCTTGGTTGCATACAGTTTTTACTTGTCAATTTTACCTCTATAAAGCTGAAAAAGATGAATTATGGCCATTGTCTAGGGGGAAACAGGTCATGTTCAGCCCTGTGCAGGGACAGGGCCCAAGGAGCAAGTTTGCTCTGGAATGCACTCTCCTGCTGGAGAGCACAGGACCTCTCGGGGGAAATCATCGATTCCATGTCTGGGTTGGAAGGTTCCGTGTGAGACTGGAGCACGTGGTTGTGCCAGAAAGCTGGGAAGCTTTCAGAGATTAATGGTGTCATGTCAGAAGACCACAGAAACCAATTTAAAGGGCACTTAGACAATTTGTGCACCAAAAGGAGGGGAATGGCTCTGGTCAATTGATACACTTTAAATCTGAAACACTAGAGTCCCAGTGCACAAATACTGCAGGGATTGGGCCGAAACCAACTCTCCGACATCCCCTGTGGGGTCCCGGATTGCAAGAGGGCACAGGCCAGGCCGAGGGACCCCTTCAGTGCAGTGCACCGGGCCTCTGGTATGCATATAAGATCTTTGGTTAATATCTTCCCACCCTCCCCCTCCCCCATTCCCTCTGAGATTCATCAGTCCGTTCCATGTTTCCATGCCTGTGGTTTCTGCACCGGTGTTGAGTATCTGCCCCCTGGAGGTCAGTGCGCATCATAGCTACTGAGTGGTCGGCCAGTCGGCTATGCTAACCTACAGTGTTGAGTCTTATTCAATCATGTTGGTGTTATTGACTAATTTATTGTAGTTTTAGAGTATAGGAACAAAAAAATTCAACTACTTTGGATAAATGTAGTTTCTGACTCCAAGGGAATCTTAGTAGAATGATACTGTAAGTTCTGACTTTAAATCTGACATGAAATACTCAAATTGTATATGTATACCGGTACATATATATTAGTAATACGAAATATATTATAATGATGCAATATATATCTAAAATACTAACACATTAGTGTTTTAAATAGTTGTATGGTTCTAAGAATAAAAATAACACAAGAGCCATTGGATCCAAACTATTTAAAGTTCTACTTCTCAAGATCCCTTCAACTATGAAGATCTCTACAGTAAGAAGGAGAAAGACATTTACATTCCTGAAGTTTACCAACTTGAGGGAAAGAATTGTTAGTAAAGTAGGCTGAAAAGTTAGATCATGTGGAGAACAAATCCATGGAAGTTAACTAACTGGTCCTCATACAGACAGGAAATCATTGACATAACAAGTACTGCACACTGGACAGCAAGTTACATCAGAGTAATAAACAGCGTCCTGGCATAGCCTCTTTTAGTAATGTTAGGGAATGAAAATGATAGCTGTTTTTTTGTTTTGTTTTGTTTGTTTCCTTTTTTTAAAAAAAAATATGTTTGTTGATTTCAGAGAGGAAGGGAGAGGGAAAGAGAGATAGAAACATCAATGATGAGAGAGAATCATTGATCGGCTGCCTCCTGCACTCTTTGCACCAGGGATCAAGCCGGCAACCCCTGCATGTGCCATGGCTAGGAATGGAACCATGACCTCCTGGTTCATAGGTCAATGCTCAACCACTGAGCCACACTGGATGGGCCGTTTGTTTTCTTTTAGTGAATTAAAGTTTTGTTTTTGTTTTTTTAAGTTTTTGTGGTTTTTTTTTTTTCAGTTTGAGAAGATTTAGAATTAAGTACAGAAATGTTTAAGAAAATCAAACCCTTGGAATGAGTATTTTTATCTTAAGACAGAATCTGTGCCTATCTAGTGTTGTTTATACTATAATAAGAAAAGGAAGAATTTGGTCTAAAGGAGTCACAGTCTTTTAATTAACTTGAAATGGCTACATAAATAGCATATTTAGATGTGTGCTTTTCAGAAATAATCATATACAGTTATATCTCATCTAAGAGATTAGGTTTCCATTATTTGTAAACTTTACTTAATTTGTAAGACTTTTTTTAATACCCAGGAAAGTTTTATTCCTGGAGTTAGCCAATTGCATTTAAAAGGGAAAAGCTTGAGATGATTCAGCTGCAAATGTTCGTCCTCCCGAGAGTATCACCCTTCACATTGTCACTGTATTCTGTTCCCTGACCTAATTGCTTAGCCTCTAACCTACAAATTGGAGTCCTGATTATTAAAAGGCTATATACACACAGATTGCTTACTCTTACCTGTTCTTGGGCTGTAGCTGAGCCCAGTAAGCGTCCCAGGCCTCATTCCCAGCTCCTCATCCTAGTCCAGGTGTTCCACTAAGTGACACACTTGGGGATAATAGAATAACAGCAGCAATTGCAGTAACGACAGTCGATTTCCCCCATGAATAGTACTTCACTATGTGCTCTGCCCCATTTTTGCCACTTATATTACTTATAAAGCAGGGAAGCCCCTATAAGTGCAATGAAGGGTTCTTTTGGGGAGGTGGGGGGTCCCTTGCTCACTTAGGTAATAACTATCCATTTTCGATTGCGGGGGGGGCGGGGGCGGGCGGGTTATGTCCATGGCCTACTGCTCTACACCTGCTCTTTAGATGGGCCAAACCTTCCATTAGTATCAGAGGTAACCTGTTCTGGGAAGAGGTGTACTGCTGGGGATCGTGCCCTTAGGTCAGGGTTCTTATCTTGTGGACACAATTTCTATATGTATGTGAAATCCTAAATATGAAAGTTGACCTTTATTTTCCCCAAAGTAGAGAAGGAAACGTATGATGTTAAGGGAAGCCTGAGTAACTTCTCAGTGGATGAGGGTGTAAGTGGCCTGTGACCTTCTAATAACCAGACTGGACATGTGATCTAGAATTCTGCACTCTGGGGAATCAGGTCACTGAAACTATAATGACTGATGCACGAAGGTTCCGGCTCATGTTCTGACTGTTTCCCTCCAAAGTGGAGAACATGGGAGTGTCATTTACAAAGACTTATTTGGACTGTAATCCTTTTCTGCATATATGTGCTACCAGATCAGTAATGTGTGCCACATCAACACGTTCACTCCAGTTGGAGACTGGATCTTCCTAAAGAAATTCTGGACTGAAACTACCTTGCACCTGGGTGGACGGTGCCCTATGGATTCTCTTGACCACCCATCCCTATGGCTGACTTGTGCTTGGGATCACCCTTGTGTAGCCACACATCTCATTGTAAATCTCCCTACAGTATAGACCTGTGCACTTTGTCAAAATGACCAAAACAACAAAGTGGATTTCTTTAATTCATAGATGCCCAGAACAGTTGGAAATCCCCAAAGAAACTCATAATTTTCACCATTTTGTGGCAGCCTCAGACTTAAAATAGGAAAAGGCAATTATCTTGGGGCATTCTACCCTGGCTGAGGGGAAACCACAACAAGACTCGAAGATCTGGGAAATAACAGGCCAGAAACCTCAGGACACAGCTGCAAACTTGAAAACCACTGGCTATTTTATGACTGCCAGTAAGGTCTCCCTTCCCCGCTGCTCACTGCACTCTCTACCCTCCAGGGGCATTTAAAGAGATAATGAAGCCCTAGCTGGTTTGTCTCAGTGGATAGAGCGTCTGCCTGTGGACTGAAGAGACCCAGGTTCAATTTTGGTCAAGAGCACATGCCCGGGTTGCAGGCTCAATCCCGAGTAGGGAGTGTGCAGGAGGCAGCTAAACAATGATTCTCTCTCATCATTGATGTTTCTATCTCTCTCTTTCCCTTCCTCTTTGGAATCAATACAAATATTTTTAAAATATAAATAAAATAAAAGAGTTAATGAACAACTTTGGACCAATAATTACAACTTTGGAAAGGCAGATATATACCCTGATAAAAGTCCAAGTAAAAATCGGTCAATTTGTTTATCCAGAGAGGGGCGTATGGATGTGGAACTCACCTCCTCTTCAATCAACAGAAATCTTGCCACACATTCTGAGGTTAAAAAAAAAAAATCTCAGTGATCAATGAAATCCTTGATTTTATACATCTCTGCACGAATACTGTGATCCTTTAGAGAGCCTAAATATTTTAGCAGATAAATGCTGTGTGTATTATTAATAACACATTCCAGTAGCTTTTGACATGACTTTCAAAGTGCATCTTTCCCTCACCTGCTGAGCATCAAAGTGTCTCATCTCCCCTGTCTGATTGGCCAGAGGCCCTTTCCCTCCCTGCTGACCACAGGCAGCCTCGGAGGGGGTCTCCCGTGTGTTGGCATAAGTGAAAACCTTCAGTGTTACGTGGTGAAACATTGGCATGGAGTGGACCACAGTGTGGTGAGGCCTCTTCTTCTTCCTTCCAACAATGTAATGCCTATGACTAGCTGCTTTGAATTAAAATTCTGAGTCTTTGCTTTTCCTTTTCATAGCTTTTGCCTTCAACAATAATCATTATCCTTTATTTTCATTTGCCATCTTTTGGCATCATACACCCCATCTGCTTGTACACTTCACCTCTTAGATTCTCCCCTCTTCAACTTAATTCTCTGGCTCATGTGACTTTTTCTTCTCCATCCACACCTCCCTCCTAGTCCGTGGTTATATAAATCCCCAGTAGGTCCTTTTTCTCCACCTAACACTGTTTCAGTCTTTTCTGCCCATCCCAAGGTTGGTTTTAAACAAAATTCTCTGCTTGAGGTTTTTTTGACCACCCAGTTTCAACCAGCTCAGGCTGCAGACAAATGCAAGAACTGCTTATGGTTAAATTTTCTTAGGAAGATTTCCCCCCGTTGCTAATGGGGCTGACTTCAAGCAGGCATTTTCCTTTTAGACCTCTGAGGATGTGGAATAAAAGTTTTATTTCTAGTTCACCTTTATTTTGATATTGAGGCCCTTTGGGGTCTAAGCTTTGGGAGAGTGTTTGGGTGACCCTGGGCCTAGTTTCCTATACGTTCAAGACTGTGACAAGCCAAGGATTAATTTTCTAGGACTCAGTGAATGCTCTCATGTTAAAGGGCAGCTTCAATGTTCCATTGCTCTCTGGGTGCTTACCCCCCTTCAGTCTCTGGTCAGTGCATGGTTTATTTTTCAAGCCCTTTGATGCTTAGAAGATGGTCTTAAGAAATTTGTTCTCTTGAATTTTTAGTTGGTTTTGGTGGAATTGTCAGAGTATGAATCCAGCCTGCCACGTAGTCAGAAACAGTTCATTACCAGATATTTATCAAGTTGAACCAGGTGACTTTCTTATAAGAAACCCACCTTGGTCATTGTGAATTTTTAAATTGATTCCTGCATTTCATTTGCCAGCCATTTTTTGGGGGATGGGGGGTTACATATGTTTTCATATGTGAGATAATGGACTTTTCTTATGTTGTTCTTGTCTATATTTGCATTAAGGTGATATTTGCCTCATCACTTGGAAATTTTTATACTTTTTCTGTTCTTTCATAGAATTTGTGTAAGATTGAAATGAAACCTTGGTTGATCATGACAGTAAAACTGACATGGTGCTTCTTTGTGGAAAGATTTTAAGTGAGTAATTTTACTTATTGGTTTTAGGACCATTTAGGATTTCTATTTCTTTTTGAGTCAGCTTTAGTAATTAGTATTTTCTGAGAGATTTTTCTCTCACTTAAGTGTTAAGAGTTATTTGTCAAGAGTTTTAAAAACTGTGTTGTTTTTATGCTTAATGCAACTGTAGTTGTGTTCCTTTTAGATTTCTAATGATGATTATTTTTGCTTTTTCCTGATCAATCTTTCCATAGCTCATTTAAGTGCAGTCATATGCTATTTGCCTTTTTTTCACTTGTCTTCTAGCTTCATACATGTTTTAGCATGTGACAGTGTTTCCTTTTCAAGGCTACATAATAGTCTATTGTATGTATATAGCATACTTTCTTTATCCACTCATCCCACGATGGACACTTGAGTTGCTTTCACCTCTTGGCTACTGTGAATAGTGCTGCAATAAACACAGATGTGCCAATATCTCTTGAGACCCTGCTGTGGATTTTTGAAAAATATATATACTAGAAGGGGGTTGTTGGATCATATGTCAGTTCTATTTTTAATTTTTTATGGCACCTCCATACTGTTTCCATAGCAGCTTCCCCATTTTACATTTCTAACAGGGCACACTAATTTCAATTTATCTGTATCATCATCAAACTTGTTTTTTTGTTTTATGATAGAGGCTATCCTAATGGGTTTGAGGTGATATCTCACGATGGTTTTGACTTGCCCATAAAAGGCTTTTTGTGTGTGATTTCAAAGGTAAAAGTAAAGTGATGATCATAGTCTTTATATATTCTGAAGGCCAGTGCAGGTGGAGTGGCTGATCAAACAGATGAACAAAAAATAATGGTTTAGTATAAGTATGTCCCAATACTGCATGTGACATACTTATGTTAAAAAATATTTGTGTGCAGCGCAGCCAGTGCAGCACAGCGTTTGAGTGTCAACCTATGAACCAGGAGGTCACAGTTCAATTCCCGGTGAGGGCACATGACCAGGTTGTGGACTTGATCCCCAGTGTGGGGCATTTAGGAGGCAGCCAATTGATGATTTTCTATCCTCATTAATGATTATGTCTCTCTCCCCCTCTCCCTTCCTCTCTGAAATCAATAAAAATATATTTTAAAAAATGTTTGTGTGCAATATTTGACACAGATTTATATATAAAAATTAAATAATTAGTTATCTAAATTTAAATTTAGCTGGGCACTTTGTATTTTTATTTGCTCCATCTGGCAACACTGAGCGCAAGGCCCCCAGCACTGCTGTGGCTAATGTGCACTAGGATGGGTGGGTTCTCCCTCCAGCATGGCTCTCAGCTGGATCTGCAGCACCTCCAACAACTGCCCTGCCTCCTCCCTCAGTTTTGTTGACTGGAGATGTGTATTTAGCTCAAGTGTCCATCCTTGGATGAGTGGATAAAGAAAGTGTGGTCTATATACCCCATGGAAGATTATGCAGCCTTTAAAATTGTGAACAAGGCAGCAGTTTATCCAGCAGCAGATGCTCATCTATGATGCTGGGAGCTTGGAGACAGTGAGAGACCACTGTGGGTTCCAAACATTCTCATAGATTCCCTTTGGCCTCATGGGTTCCTATTTGTCATTATTCCCCTACTTCATGTTCATCCCTTCTAGACTACCAACCTGCTGACACAGGGCTACAGTGGCAGGCAAAGGAGCAACAGCCTCACCTGGCTGGTCTCAGCTACCACAGCTGTATAAGATAAAATCTCTGGAATAAATGAAATATCTTTATCTATATCTATATCAATATCTATATATCTATATCTATATTTATAACTATATCTACATCTATATATCTATATTTATCTCTCCATCATCTTCCTCCAGTAATTCTGCTTTTTGAACAAACTATAAAGGATACAGGCTGGAATTTTTTCTTATACCCTTCTATATGAGGACACTGGATTTCAAAGATGGTATGTACTTTGTCAAGGTTATATAAATAGCGAGTGGAGAAAAGAAGCAATATATGATCTTGGGCTATTACCTCCCAAGCCATGGTCAGACTCATCTGTCTTAGGGAACACAACAAGGCAATAATACATATGTGGAATATTAATTGATTGATGAGTGTCACATTCCAAACAAGCCAGGTAATTAATCTAATTCAGCGCTAGTGATTAGGTCTCATTAGTACTATATTTAGTAAGTGAGCATCTAATTTCTTTTAAGAGACATAGATAAATTGGAGGAATTTTTAGGAGACCAACCAACCAGACAGGGATTTAGAAACAGGAAATGTTAATGAAATGATGCAAGCAGTGAAGTATCCAGCAAAGCACAGGAGTCCTGGTTAGAGTAGGAGAGGTATATAGCTCAGTTAGCAGAGCTGGGCAGCAGAGAAATTGAAATCCCAGCACATTAACCAAGGGTTTTTAAGAGAAGCAGGTCTCTTACCCATCATCTGCCCTTCTAGAGAACTGTGAAAGCTGATACAATCCCCAAACTACCAGTTAAATGCTCACGTTCAGTACTCAAGTGCTTAAATTATTTCAATAAATAAAAGCACCCACCACTTACTTCCTCATTTCATCAATTCTAAGATGCAATTCTTCTTTTTCAGGGTGAAAACAGGATTTATTTTTTAGAAAAGTTTTAGATTCACAGCAAAATTGTGAGGAAGGTATAGAGATTTCCCATAAACCCTCTGTTACCACACATGTGTAGCCTCTCCAATTATCAGCATCCCTCCCAGAGTGGGGCATTTGTTCCAATGGATGAACCTACACTGACACATCAGTATCACCCAGAGACCATAACTTGCATGAGGCTTTATTCTTTTTAAAAAAATATATTTTATTAATTTTTTACAGAGAGGAAGGGAGAGAGATAGAGAGTTAGAAACATCGATGAGAGAGAAACATCAATCAGCTGCCTCCTGCACATCTCCTACTGGGGGTATGCCCGCAACCAAGGTACATGCCCTTGACCGGAATCGAACCTGGGACCTTTCAGTCCACAGGCCGATGTTCTATCCACTGAGCCAAACCGGTTTCGGTGTGAGGCTTTATTCTTGATGCTGTACATTTCATTGAATTGTTTCACTGTCCTAAATTCCTGTGTTCTACCTATTCATCCCCCCTCCACCTAACCCCTGGCAACCACTGAAACAGGCCATGTTTTGACAGCTCTGAAACTAGAATACATCTTAAGTTGCACTCTTTCTTTATCAGTAGTATCTATAATAATAGAAGAGTAATATGCAAATTGACTGAACAACCAAACAGCAGAACAACTGTCCAAACGACCTTCTGGATGACCACACTATGACACACACTGGCACCAGACCAGCCAAAGGCGGGTGCGATGTGATTGGTCAGGGGACCCCACCATTGCCCCACCATCGCCCTGCAGAGGGAGGCCCAGGCCACCTGGTCGGTGGTGCTACGGCGGGTGGGCAGGGCCTCCTTCTACGGGGTGATAGATCTGGGGGCCCCCAATTGATCTCCCCACAGAGGGAGGCCCAGGCCACCTGTCAGCAAAGCTGTGGTGGGTGTGCGGGCCGGTCAGTGATCGCCCCGCAGAGGGAGGCCCAGGCCAGCCAAGCAATCGCACTCCATGTCTGTCGCCCACAGAGGGAAGTGACTGGTGGTGGGGGGATGGAGGGAAGCACCGCACAGATGGCAAGCAGTGGCAGTGGCGGGGGTGGGGTCAACTGCCGGCAGCTGGGGGAAGGAAAGCCCCGATAGGATCTGATCCCAGCCAGGCCTAGGGACCCTACCCCAGGGGTCCTGGATTATGAGAGGTGTAGTCTGGGCTGAGGGACACGCCCCCCCCCCCCGCCCCCCCCGCCCCCCGTGTACAAAGTTTGTGCACCAGGCCTTTAGTATAATATAATGGTATGTCTCACAATTGATGTTTTATAATATTGGTATGTAAAATATAGTAGTTTTGTGATGTGATCTTGGACAAATTAGTTAATCTCTCTGTGCCTCAGTCTCCTTATTTTTAAAGTAAGATAATAATACCTCTCACATAAGGCTGTTATGAGTTGTAAATGAGAAAACCATATGACTAACAGTTATCTGTTGCCACCATGATGCTGCATAAGGGATCATACCAATACTTGGTGGCTTAAAACAATACCCCTGTATTTTTTAAAAAATATTTTTATTGATTTCAGAGAGAGGAAGGGAGAAATAGAAACATCAATAATGAGACTTCCTGCATGTGCCTTACTGTGGACCAAGCTCCCAACCTGGGCATATGCCCTGACCAGAATTGAGCCTTGGTCTCCTGGTTCATGGGTCGATGCTCAACTACTGAGCCACACCTGGAGGGCTCCCTGTATTATTTCAGCTTGGTGGTTGTGCTGAGCTGGGTTGTAAGGGGCTCACTGTACCTGTGTCTAGCTGTGGGTCAGCTGGGAAACATTGCTTATCATGCTGGGCTCTCTCACAGGTGAGGGGTCATTAACAGGAGAAGTGTCTTTCATCTTCTGGCAGACTCACCTGGGCTTCTTCTAGTGGTGGTGGCAGAGTTCCAATAATGTGCATGGAAGTCTAAGCTAAGAGCAGGCAGAACACTGTGCCCATCGCATTCTGTTGGCCAGAGCAAGTCACAAGCCAGCCCAGATTCAGAGTCTGGGAGATATATTCCACCTTCTGATTGGTGGAGCTGCAAGGTCACATTACAAGAGGCATGGATATGAAGTTGGCTTGGAAAACTGAGGCTGCTTTTTGTTTATGTTTCTTAAAATATTTTTTAAATTGATTTCAGAGAGGAAGGAAGAAGGAAAGAGAGGTAGAAACATCAATGATGAGAGAGGATCATTGATCAGCTGCCTCCTACATGCCCCCACACTGGGGATTGAGCCCACAGCACGGGCATGTGCCCTGACTGGGAATCAGACAGCGACCTCCTGGCTCATAGATTCTCAACCACTGAGCAATGCTGGCTAGACCTGAGGCTGTTTTTATAAGCCAATCTCCTACAGTCAGTTCTTGGTACATAGTGAGGGCTCAATAAATCTCATCTGCCATTATCATCATCACTGAAGACCCTCAGTAACTATAAATTGAGTTGAACTGGTTTAGTCCAACTAGGTTGAAGGAAAGAGTATGGGTTCACAATATCATGAGTGCTGGATATAGCTTGTGCTTTGATGTGCCCTTCAAAGTCTCAGAAGCATGAAGTCTTGGAACATAAAAGACTAGAGGCCTTGTGCATAAAATTTGTGCACGAGGGGGGGGGGGGCGTGTCCCTCAGCCTGGATTGCCAGAGGGTGCAGGCCAGGTCAAGGGACCCCACTGGTGCACGATCAGGGCTGGGGAGGGATGCAGGCGGGCTTCAGGGCGTATCCAGCCCATCTCACTCAGTCCCCATCAGCCAGACCCCAGCAGCAAGCCAACCTACCAGTTGGAGCATCTGCCCCCCTGGTGGTCAGTGCACGTCATAGCAACTGGTTGGCCGGTTGACTGTCTTCCCCCTGGTGGTCAGTGCATGTCATAGGGAGTGGTTGAGCAGCCGTAGCATATCATTGGCACATTACACTTTGATTGGTTGAATGGCCCACCAGACCACCTGACACTTAGCATATTAGGTTTTTGTTATATAGGATGGAAAGATGCTTGAGTCCAACTTCTCTCACGCTTTTTATTGGGGAGAAAAGTGAGCTCCAGGGAAGTGGAATTACTTGTTTAAGGTTGCACAACAGAAGGGCTTGGATGCCTGATTCCCATGCTAAGGGCCTTCTACCAGAAAATGCGGCGACCCTTCCAAGTATGACTATGTAGCAAATCCAATTTCTTTTAAAATCCACATCAAAATAAAACTCGAGATGAATACAGCATGTCATAAAAAAAGCTCTTAAACATATAATATATGTTTGTTCTTTTTTTCACTTTAAATGTAAGCTTTTAGTCTGTTGGAACTGTGCTTTCTTCTTAATGATGTCTAAGCATTGAACAATATGAAAATAATTCTCAATTTTAATGGCAGCCATCTATTTCCTATTTCAAATATATATGTACATTCTATAAATAGATTTTTATTGGACTTCAATAAGAACAGGCAGCACATAAAATTCAGATACACTTAAAGAAATGGACATGGATACATTTTTCTTGGTTTGGTGTTAGAGACAATGAAAATGAACCATTTAGTATTATATACTTAGTAAACCTGATTTATGATTTCAAAGAACAAAGTCTGTAAGTAGACTTAGTAGAATTATTGGGCTCCAAAGACATTCTAAAATACGTTTTATTTAAAAATAAATTGGCATGAAATTCACAAATCAAAGGTAACATTAAAATGAGCAGCAAAGTGAATTTATTATTTTGTTTCCTAATAATAACCACACACAACTGTACTTGTATGACTGTGTATATGCTATTTGCTCAAATATACTCAAATGTACACTTGTTAGAGTTGATGTAGAGAGTACTAGATTTGGATTTGAGAGATGTCAGTGTGAAGCTGGCAGTTCTATAGCCATGTGCAGTCACATAAATTCCTTGTATGGAGGCACGTTGCATTGAAAAGAATTTCAGGAAGGAGCTGTGTGCATAAAAACAGAGGTTCCTTGTCTTTTGTTTTGTTTTTACCTTAATCTTAAATTTTTTAAAAATTGTGCTAAAATACACATAACGTAAAATTTACTATCTTAACTATTTTTAAGTGCATTGTACAATGACATTAAGTACATTCACACTGTTGAGCTACCATCACCATCATTCCATCCACAGAACACTTTATCTTGAAAAACCAACACTCTACCCATTGCACACTAGCTCCTCATTCCCCTTTTCCCCAGCCACTGGCAACCACCATTCAATTTCTGTCTCTGAATCTGACTGTTCTAGACACCTCATTATAAATGGAATCATACAGTATTTGTCCTTTTGTGACTGACATTTCTTTAGCATACTGTCCTCAAAATTTATTCATGTAGCATGGGTCAACAATCCCTTCCTTATTAAAGCTGAGTAATATTCCATTTCATGTATATACCACAAGATGTTTATCCATTCATGGACACTTGGGTTGTTTTCACCTTTTGGCCACTGAGAATAGTGCTGCTGTGAACATGAGCATACCCCATTAAGTATTTTTATCTGTGGCAAGTTAAAAATATGCAAACAGGCATTGCTCTTAGTCAACCAAACCATTTTTCAAAACTTTGAATACATGTTGGTGAATCTAAAGAGTCTTAGACAACTCTTGAAATAAACTCCTTCCTTTGTGAGGGGCATGATAGTATTAGGGCACAAAATATATACATTTTTAACAGAAGAAGTTACTATATGTGAAGGCCGCCCTTTATCAGCATCACCAATGAAGTTCCCCATGTTGTTGCTAATAACAGAGTAAGGCACTCTCTCAAGACCTGCCCTGTCCTGATGACAGTTCCCTTCTGGAATGAGGTCCCCTCTCATGACATCTCACATCCTCTCAAGATCATGAGACACTTCTGGATGCTTTCTCATGTGCCCTGGAGCTAAAGAAAGCCTAGTGGGTGGGCTCAGGTCTTCTCTCAAGTCCACAGGGAAATCGTTTCTGATGCTCACTCTTCACACCAGTGTTGCCACTGGTCGTCCTGGTGAAATCTTTGTAAGATTCTCCACCAAGGACACTTCCTTGGCTGAGATCCCTTTACTCTGTACCCTAAACCCACCTGTGGTTTCTTCCTCACCTCCCATCTATCTTCCCGTCATTGCCTGCCCCGCCTTCTTAGAATTATGTGCCAGCAAGTGATGCTATTTTCCTTCTCTCTGAAGAAAACCCTCATCTAGTTATCCAGATTGGACTCTGGCCCTCAACTACATGTTTTTCAATCCAGTGTCAGATATGTAATTTGTGACCCAAAGCCTTTGTTGCTTGACTTCCCACATATAAAACTAGACTTTTGTATTTTAGAGAGAGAGAGAAACACACACACACACACACACACACACACACACACACGAGAGAGAGAGAGAGAGAGAGAGAGAGAAGAAAAAAATCCTGACACATAAATTAAAATAACTTAATTTCAAGTCAAGACTATTGTTTAAAAACTATGAGGTTCTGGAGCATGTTTTCAAACTCTAAAACAAGGATAACTCTTTGATCTCTATATTCCATGTAATCCCTGCCCTCAGACAGTACATATGTCCAGGAAAAGGGAAAGTGGATCCAAGGTTTTCACTCAGACAGGAAGACCCACAGATAACCATTAGGAGTGGAGCGGAGATGGTGAGTGTGCAGCCTGGAGGATTTGACTTGGATGACTGGGACACGGAGCTGGGGAAGGATGATCAATTCAATACTTGGGTACAGCAATTGTCTTCTCAATGCAATGAGGATGTAACTGGGAAGGAGGGGTGTGTGTATGTGTGTGTTTAAAGAGAGGGAAGAGGTTGAATAACATACATTGAATACCTACAATGTACAGGCACATTGGATAAATTGTCTGGTTAATCCTCACAACCACACTAGACAGTATAACATAAAATAAGATGTTGGGTTAGAATCTTAAAACCCTAATTAAAGTTCTTATCTTTTAATCATAGCAGACAGTTCCAACCCAAGGTATTCAGAAATAAAGCAGGAAGAAAGGTGGATGTTCCCAATTCTTTAAAATCAAGTGCTGAATTGCTTTGGTCCTTTTATGTCTCTATTCACCTAGAGGATAAACAAAGAGACAGGAAGGGATGGAAGGGGGTACTCATAACCTTTCTTTGGGGCCTCAGATCTTTTGGTGGCAACTGGTGAAGCTGCTGCCCCCTATGGTGGGTAGCTATGAAGTCAGAGCCCAAAGCCTGCTAGTCCACTACTCCTGGAGGCCTCCCACCTGCATATTCCCTCCAGTTTCTTGGTCCTCTCCCTCTCTCCCTTGACATGTGTTCTTAAGGATGAAATTAATTTCAGCAAGTAGTATATGTTTTAGCTAACCTTGTTTTTTGACCATGATGTAAGGTAATTTGCAGTAATGAACTTAGACTATTTATACACATAAGCCTCCATATTCTTTTTTTAAATATTTTTTATTGATTTCGGAGAGGAAGGGAGAGGGAGAGAGAGATAGAAACATCAATGATGAGAGAGAATCATGGACCGGCTGTCTCTTGCACTCCCCCATTGGGATTTGAGCCTGCAACCTGGGAATGTGCCTTTACCAGGAATCCAACGATGACCTCCTGGTTCATAGGTTGATGCTCAACCACTGAGCAACATAGCCCTCTATATTCTTACTCATGCAAATATCTTTCTATTTTAAATCATTTTACACACAGTTTGTATTTGTTGAACATATTTTCATAGTACTCCTGAAAAAGAAATAATGTAGATGGTTGTATTAAGCATGGGAAGAGAGGAGAAAGAGATGAAGAGGTAAGAAGTTTGCATATACCAGTAACCCCTCCATTTAAAATCTAAGGTCATCAGCTACTCAGTTGGAGATGCTCGGCTTGTTTGTTCAAACTTGTGCTCCAACACCAGGTTTTCTGATATTACTCCTCTAAGTTCCTAAGACACTTATATATTGGGCCATGGCCTTTGAGAAAATTATGTGATCAAAAATCTGAGTTGGTAAAAATAGATAAATTAGTACCACAGATATAGGGTTGCTGTGAGATTAAACAAGAAAACCTACGTCAAGGACTAAAGCAGAGCATGCTTCCTTCCATAAAGTAGAGCAAGAAGGTAAGGTGTGGAGTGGACCCTCCAACCAAATTGTCTATTACTGGTTTCAAATTCTTGAAATAGTCTTTATCCTTTGGAAAGACAACTTCTCATGGGAGTTTCTGAGGATTCAATGAGTTAATCTATGTAAAATGCTTAAAAAAGTGGTTGACCCATAGTAAATATTTAATAAATTTAGCCACAACTATTCATACTGGTACAATGATAATCTACCTTCAGAATGCTTTTGAATTTTTTTAACACTTATAATCTCTGTTACATCATTTACATACCATTCATAAAGCTCCATTAGCAGAAAGTCATGTAACCGGCCCAATACAGTGAAAATATAGAATTGGGGAATAAGAAATCATTAGAAGAATTTTTAGCCTCGTCATTTGTTCATTTATCTTTATTTCATTCATTACCTGCAATTAAAAGCATTTTAATCACAAGTCTCTCACTCTCAAAATTGTCCTTTCGTATTTGGCAAATGTCTGTTTTTTTTTTTTCTGATAGCTATTTGCATCATCTTATTATTTTTCCCTATTTAGTATATTGATATTCTTCATGAAATTGGTTCATTTCATACAGTGTTCCCCAGAGTTTTATTAGTTGGTGATTTCTTTTTTTTTTTTGATAGTTGCTTTTTTCATCCTGGGAGAAAATTTCCTCCACTATTAACGGGAGTCTAAATTGATCTAACCTTCCTAGACGCCCAGAAACGAGCTTTTTGTAGAAGGATAGTGATTATAGAACCTTTCTCAATTTTGCCTGCCAGACACCTTGAAGAAATCAATTAGTAGGCAAGTTATTAACTAATTGAGCATTTAGAGTGTTCTTACTTTTGAAAAATCAATTAGGCCTTTGCCCTTAGTTTTCCAGCATTATTTCATTATTAATTGTTTTACACAGCAGTTCATCAGCAGCGGGCCCAGATCAGCTGACAGTTGTTTTTTGTATATATTCTGTGCTTAATTGATTAATACAATGAACTGAAAACCTTTAACATCATTGATCATGTCACGGAATGCTGAATAATTGGCTGGCAGAATGCAATTTTTTGAAATTAATGATTCAATGGTTCAAAGGTTCAATTTGGCAGCCGATTGCAGTCAGCAGAAAGCGGATTTTCAGTGTTTCTTCACCATGGATGGTCTGAGTGATAGTCCCACCTCATTCCTCGAGCCCATTCTGTTTTTCTGTCTTCATTAGTGATAATTTCTTGTTCTATATAAAGCACTGGAGGTCACATTTATTATTTTAATGACACTATTTTATTACCACTGGGTAAACATGGCTTTCAATTCAAATTTTGAAGAGATTGCGGCTGTTGTCAGAGGTACAAAAATAAGGTAATTTTGCAGGATGCAATTTCATGCTTTAGATGATCTTCAAGGGGGGCAGGGCTAGGGAGCGGGTGATATGGGGTCTGGGCCTTACCTCAGTAACCTACTCTGCTAGCCGTTCCTGAAGGGATATGCTCCCCCTGGGCCCCCTTTCTCTGCTCCTATGGCTGTCTAGAGGTCACCTTGTCCCTAAGGTTTCCATCGGGTTGGGTTTATTTGCATGGCTGACTCATCAATAAAACTGCAAACTCAGAGGTCATGAGCTCACCTAAGCACTTTTGTATCTTTAGCACTATACCTGTTTTCAGAACAGAATTGGCACTGAATTGATTGACCCGGTAAAAGAAAAAGTTATACACACACACACACACACACATACACACACACACACAGTCTTTTATTCAGTTAGGGAAATATATTTAGTATATATATATATATATATATATATATATATATATATATCGTATCATCCTTATGTCAATGTCACTTTTCTTTCCTTGACACATAAAAACCAAGTCCTTTTGTTTTCAAGCTGCTCCTGACAATTATTAGGCAAACCTCTTGGAGCTCAGAGAGGGTCTTTAGTGAGGTACTAAAAACCATTTTAACCCTTGCCCTCTCTGGGCTTCAAACCCTTCCTAAGCTAACATTTTAAATAGCGTTATCCAAAGTAAATTTGGTAGAAAAAAAGCCCTTCAGGATAGGACTAACAAAGAGGTGACCTATGGTCAAATAAATTTAGTGAAACACAACAAATCCATCTCTTTAGGAAAGTACAAGGTGCATTAGAATATTAAAGTTTCTGAAAAGTCCAAGCACAACTTTGTCCATGCCAAGTTTTTGACCTTGAAACTCCTTTTTGTGAAGCATTCATTAGCATCTCTGGGAACTAATGGTCTGTAGGACATGTTTTGAGAAATGTTGCTCTGAACAATAAATGGGGTCAGAGAGCGTGAGTTCAGTTGTGCGTTATATGTGGGAGAAATTCTGCTTTATTCAGGTGGCAACTCTGTTTTATTTTCCATATACTTGTTGCTTTTTTCTTTCTTTCTAGTAATAGCTGTTCATAGCAGAAAACTTGGAGAACAGGTAAACGCGAAAACAGGAAAGTCTTTATGGCTGTTTGGTTTCAAGGGTTCTACACTCAAGCACATTTGGGAAGATCTGAGTTTAACAAAGTTGAAGATTTTTATAATCGCTTCTGAGAGCCTTGCTATGTCCACATTGCACTGGCTGGCTCTCTATGCTTTATACTATACAGCTTTTCCCAGTATTTGACCATAAATTTCTTGGCATTTGGGGAACTCATGTTCCTTATGCCTCACTGAGGATCATGAGGGGACATTTGGAATGACTTTGGTGATGGCTGCCCGGGGTCCTCACTGGGAGGAAAAGATGCTCTCAGAATGGTCAAGGTCTCTGAGAGTCACACAGTCTGAGGCACTCTGGACCCATTTCTCAGCTTCCCATAACTTGTTGCAGTTGTTTTTCAAGGGCTCAGGGCACAAAGACCCAGGTAGATCAAAACTAAAAATAACAAAAATGCATTTAACATGCATTTGGGAAACAATTGCTGAGGCAAACCAACAAACGTGGGTAATGGGTTCTGTCCGAAGCTTCATTTTCCAAACCGAGGAACCATAATATGCATATTAACCCAGGTGCCCACCTCAACAGACTCTGGCAGCCTGTGGTTCGAGGAAGGAGCACCGTGCATCCTGAATGCAATTTACATGGTTAAAATCACCACCGGGACAAAGGGCCACTTTTAAGTTAAACTCTAACACATTGTTACTTTCCTGGTATATTTTTCTTTATCTTTTTTATTTTAATCTAGATGTATTGTTACATTTAAAGTGGTTTTCATGTAGATAACATATGGTTGGGTAGTGTACAGATCATTATTTACGATTTTTCCTCCTCATCTTCCTAATTCCAACTTTGAAGTTTAAACACAGTTGCATTTTCTTTTCAAAATGTCTAAGTCTCAGTTTTAGTTTAATTGTTAAGAGTTCAAGAGGCCAGGGTAGTGGGCGTTGCTTATTTCTTATCCACAGAATTGAAGAATCACTAAAGAAAATTCAATTATGAAACTCGTTATGTTTTCATTAATGCACAGAGGAGAGGAATTTGGTTTCAAAACTCATTTAATGAATAAAAATCTGAACACACAAGTTTGGAATAGAAATAAAGGAGTGCTTTTTATAGTTGCAAATTTAAGAACAAATAAATAGCAAAATGAAAAGGAATTATAGAAAAACGATGGTAAAGTTTTTATTATAATAACACTGCTATACATTATAAACATGGGAGTAAGGTATGAACTTTAGAAGAGAAAATATATCAGTTATTAAAGATGGTAAAAAAAAATAGTACTTTTTTGAAATCTGGTTTTGGAATAGGAATTCTCATTGCTTAAGCACCCACATACAGCAGGCATTAACTATTTCATGTGAATTATTTCACTGAAGTCTGTCATCAACACAGACAGGAGTCTATTTTCTTCATTTTACTTTAAACCTGAAACCTGAGGCTAAAAAAAAAGGCACAGCAGATAGACCAAATTAGGCTACAACAGTTAATGACTGGCTCTCATTTTGCTCTTGGCCCTCAAAAACTAAATCAGGTGCTGCATTCAGGTCTCTTCATGGTAGAATCCTAGCCACCAGGGCCACCCAATAGCATTCATTTTCATTTTTTAAAGACATACTTATCCATTTAGAATTCTTTTCTTTAAGCCATCAATAAAGAGCTGGATAAACTAATGCATTTTTATGTGAAATGATAATAAGTAAAATCATAATAATTCTTTCCACCTCTTACTTAATGCAACCTGGGTAAATGAAGTTACAGAGCATTTTGTATATATAAAGTCGCCATCGAGAATGATGCCTTCCTGGGACATAGTGCATACCTGGGGACGAAATGAGTCAGGTGTGACAGCTCCCAGCTGTGATGATAGTGGGCAAATGGGGTTAAGGGTAAATATTTTTGTTTTCTCTTTCTAATTCTTCAGTAAGGAGACAAATACATAAAGAATAAAATAAAAAATCAAACTAAACTAAGTATAAAAAGGAGGAACTCTTTATGCTATCATGTTTAATAAATTATGTCTTGATATCAATGTAATTGTGGGAGGATTTTGTTTTCACAGACCAGGAACCAAAACTTGTGCGCGCACGCGCGCGCACACACACACACACACACACACACACGCAAAAGCGTGAAACTAACACAAAAAAACTGGAATATAATTATGGATGCTTTTCCCTTTAAAATTCACATTGTATTTTCATGTTTATGCAGGTGAGGTTTAAAAACGCGAAAGGCAATCAATTCAGAATTATGGTTTTCAGAGAAATTGCAGCCTAATTCTCTCACATTTATTCATGTTTTTATAAAACATGTGATCATTTCCAAAACCTCAGAGTATCATAACATATTTAAAAACACTAGCAAAATTACCAGACCAAAAAAAGAGCACTAAGTAGGCATTTTCCCCATAGAAAACCATTTCACACACCTACTCAGAATTATACAGTAAGCCAAGAATTTAATATTGCAGATATATAAAAGAATGAGTTATCGTTTCCTTGGGAGTCATAACTTTGGATTTTAGACTTCTAGTCATTTAATATTTCAAACATGCCACTGCATTTATGTAATTTGGGGGGTGGCTATTGAATATACAAGCTTTGATGATAAACTGGCTCACCTTCATTTTCTTGAAACCAACACAAAAGTGTGCACCTATTTTAATGTGTTGGGCCCTTGCATACAAATGAAGCATTACTAAACAATTCCAACTGTGTTTTAAAAAGTCAGCACAGTTCAATATTTCCCTAATTCTCTGAGTCTGGGGAACACAAATAATCATTTTAATTCTCTGCTCAACACTGAATTACATAATGAATTATATCAAGCCTGGGAAAGTTTTTTTTTTAACTTATAATTTCCTTTTAAATAAAGATTCTGAAATATGAATTAACTCAAAATGATATTTAAAGTTTTGACTAAAATTAACTGTAACACTTAAAATAGTTCTTAGTGTTTTAAGGAAAAATCTCCTAAGGCCATGAGAAAAAAAAGGATTATATTGAAGTAGAGAAAGGCAGAGAGAAAGAGAGAATAATTAATAAGATATACTAGAGTTGAATAACTAAATGAAAACATACAGATCTGCCAGGGCCCAAAGCAGTCAGAATAATATTAATCAAATCCTACTGACTCTTAATTGGAGTAATGAGAAAACATTCTTAGCCTGCTTGATCATGTTGGCATTTTAATTAAACTTTCTTGGATCCCAGAGAAGACAATAGTTTTTTTGTGTTGGAACTCTTTTTTTAAACCTGTTACCAAAAATACTTTTGTAGACAGAAACCAAGTAGTATAATTGGGGTCTTTATATATAGTAACGAGGTAGGACATATTGCCATAGATTCAAAACCTTGGCTTTTTAAAAGTTGTCTGTGAATCTGTAACTATAAGATACCTGAACGATGAATTGTGGATTTAATTAGAATAAACTTCCCCCATTTTCAGAGATGATATTATGATTATTCTATAGTATGTACCTAATAGAACAGTTATGGTCTAGTGCAGTGGTCGGCAAACTCATTAGTCAACAGAGCCAAATATCAACAGTACAACAATTGAAATTTCTTTTGAGAGCCAAATTTTTTAAACTTAAAGGTAGGTTCATTGTTATTAATTTAATTAGGGTACTCCTAAAGCTTAGGAAGAGCCACACTCAAGGAGCCAAAGAGCCGCGTGTGGCTCGTGAGCCACAGTTTGCTGACCACTGGTCTAGTGGAATAAAGATTTACAGTAAATAAGTAGCTTACAATCCTATATAATAAAAGTCCAGGGACCATAAGTGTAATGACCGGAACGACCACTCGACCAGTCACCATGAGGTGCATTGACCACCTCTCAGTCCCTCCCCTTTCCCAACTACCCAACCCCCCACCCCTGCCCTCAGGCTAAGGGGGAACCACAGGGAAGCAGGTGGGTGGTGGCGGGGCAGGACTGGGGACTGGGGAGCAGGCAGAATGGCTGACCTCTTGGTCCCTCCCCCAGCCCACAGGCTCTGTTGGATCAGCAATGGTGAACGGGGTGGGTGGTGAGAGGACCAGGCTGGCTGTCAGGCTGTTGGGATCCCAGCTCATCCCCAGCTTCTCGGGGGCTCAGGCAGGCGGGAAAGGGACTTCACCTCCATGCGTGTGCGCTGGGCCAGCCACTGATGGAATGCGCTGCCCTCTTGGGGCTGCTGCTCATGTGGGTGCCGCTGCTGCCTGCTGCTGCTGCTGCTGCTGCTGCTGCTGGGGCTTGAAGAGCTGATGGAAGCTGCAGGGCGTGCCCATGACCTACCCGCCCTGGCGGTGGAGGTGGCATTTGGCCTGGGGACTGGCAAACAGGCTGAAGATGGCCCTGATCGCAGGCTAGGCCCTACCTGCACTATTTTATGCGCAAGGCCTCTAGTCTATATAATTAAGAAGTGAGCAACTGGAACGCTGTAATGACCAGAACGACCAGAGACCAGAACACCAGGGCCCCTCACCCAGGCTGGCCCCGCCCCCAGGTGGTTAGGGGCAACCCTAGGCAGCATGATAGGGTGCGAGTTTGATGGGGGAAAGTCAAAGAAATAGGGGGGAAGGTCTTAAGGGTCTGCAGGGTTAGGGTGGTTGGCCCAGAGTAGGTTTTGAGTGTGCTGGGGAAGGAAGAGGAAGATCCAATTGGAAAACAGCTCAGCACAGTACCTTTCTCATTGAGAACCAGGATGGCACCAGGCATGGACTGAAGGTGCAGTTGTTTCATGAGTGCGCTTGGGACCAACGTGTTCATGGCTGTGGCAGTACTCCTGAAACTTCACTGATTCCAAATAGTAAACAGCTGTCAATGTCAAAGAACAGAAAAATCCTCTCCAACTAAAGGGTCTGGACATTGCAACATGACTGAAGGAAACACCACTTAAGGAAGAGCTAGAAAAAACAGAAGTATGCGACCAGAGGATTGTGGGATTGTGGAGGACACCTGGGTGCCTACTGCTAGAACATGAGCCTATTATTGTGCATGTACATATTCAGCCCTATAGTCCTCAGTCTCATAGTATTTGGATGTGACTGTTGGTGGGAAATTATTTTGATTGAAGTTTGCTGTTCCCTTGTGGCAAGGAAGATCAGAATTAAAGTTTTTGTTTGTTACCTTGTTTGAAGTGGAGGAAAATGGGATAGTGACGAATAAGAAACTTGGGAGATAGTGAAGGGCAGTTTGTCCAGACTGTTGAGAGCTAAGAATTAGAGTTTAATTGGGATAGAAATCCTGCTAATAGCACCTGATGCCTGAATTCTGAGCACTCTACTTTTAGGTTTTCCAGTTCAAGTTTTTGGAGACTGCCTATTAAAACATTCCTGGTTGGAAAGTGTTTGTATAGAATCACATAAGTATTAAGTATTTGCTGAGTTTACCATGCTTAGCTCTCTGTAAGGATTATGGACTAATGTTAAACACCTCATGTTCTCAAGAAGCTTGACTTTTAAAATTAAAAGTGAAGAAGAAATATAAATATTAAAAATAAAAAAGAAGAAGCTTGAGTTTTAGGGGCAAAATAAGGCAGGCAGGCAAGTGATTAGGGGCGATCAGGCAGGCAGGAGAGCGGTTAGGGGACAGCGGTCCTGGATTGCGAGAGGGATGTCCAACTGCGGGATCGGGCCTACACCAGCAGTTGGACATCCCCTAAAAGGTCCTGGATTGCAAGAGGGTGCAGGCCAGGCTGAGGGATCCCTCCCCCCCGCCCCCCCCCCCCACACACACAAATTCCGTGTACCAGGCCTGTAGTTTAATATATACTTGTATAGCATACCTTGTACCAAAGACACTATTCTAAGTGCTTTAGAAATACTATCTCATTTCATCTTCATAATCACCTTATTATATAGGTACTATTTTTTAAAAATGCATATTTTTTATTGATTTCAGAGAGAGAGGAAGGAAGAAGGAGAGAGAGAAACATTGATTGGCTGTTCTCTGCAGGCTCCCTACTGGGGATCCAGCCTGCAACTTGGGCAGGTGCCCTGACTGGGAATTAAGCCTTCGACCTCTTGGTGCATGGGAAGATGATCAACCAACCGAGTCACACTGGCCAGGGCTAGCTACCATTTTTGTTCCCATTTTAACGATGAGGACACAGAGGCACAGAGACATAAAATAATTTGTCCCAGGCTGTGTGTGCTCAAACCCTCCACCATGCCTCCAACATTTTAAAAATGACTTTTGCATGCTCAGCACTCTAATTTCCTGCTATGCATGTATTCTGTTGTTTCATCCTCACACTAGTTCTGCAGAGTAGTATTACTAGCCTCATTTGCAGATGGGGAAATGAGGAGCAAGGACAAGAACTAGTTCAAGTCTAAATTACTAAGAGGAAGGTTGTAAACTCATTTTAATATGACTCTAAAGCATATGCTTTTTCCAACTTTTTCCCAATATACAAAGTACTTAAAGATTTAGGCATTTAATTTACTGCCTTTAATTTTTTAAAAAAAAAAAATTAAGGTGCTATAGAAGATAAATTTCAACTTATCTGACTGTGGAGGGTCATTCTCCCCTGCACCAAACATTTACAGAATATCCATTAGGAACATATTTGGGTTTTATAGGACCAGGATCTTATATAATTTTGAAGATCTTCTTTAGGGTAAAACATACAAATTCATACATGTAAAATTAGATATGTATGTAACTAATTATGAATGAGAAAAAATCATAACAGATTATGACAGCCTCATAGACAATGCAGTCTCCAATCCTGACCTTCAGATGATCATGCTGGGTGAGTCTGCACATGAGCAAAGGGAGGATTTGTTCACTAGAAATTAGCAACAGCCTAATTATAGATGGAAGTGATTGCAAATCATATGACAATGTTCCACTAACCAAGTAGTATTCCTGCAAAGTAGTATCACTATCCGCATTTTGCAGATGGGGAAATCTGGAGCAAGGACAATAACTTGGATCCCAAGTCAACTTTCTCTTAGCTAGATTTGAAAAAGACATGCCCATAGCCATTTCAACATCACTTAAACATAATTGAACATGCAGTGGAGAGAGGAAGTGGCCTCATTTTTGTAAATTTCACAAAAATACATGATCATGAGAACATATCACTAGGGTCTCTTCCAGAGCTTTGAATGGGCATGTGCAAGCCAGAAATCCTAAAGTGAGCTTCCTTAGCTTCACAGTAAATCCAACATGTGCTGACACCCACTCTACCCTGGCATTGTCCTCAAGGAAAGGTGACTTTGCCAGCTTAAAGCAATATTAGGTCAGCAGTGTGCATAGGTGGGCACAGGGTGAGAGGGATGGAGATAGCAAGAGAGAAAAAAAAACTGTTCCTTATTCTTTTGTATTTTGTTGTTGCTATTAATCCTCTCTGAAGGATATATTTTCCATTGCTTTTTAAAGAGAATGAAGGAAGAGAGGGAGGGAGGGAGGGAGGGAGAGAGAGAGAGAGAGAGAGAGAGAGAGAGAGAGAGAGAGAGAAACATGGATGTGAGAGAGACACAATGATTGGTTGCCTCCACACACACCCTGACTGGGCTGGGATGAACCTGCAACATAGGTATGTGCCCTTGACCAGGAATTGAACCCATGATCCTCCAGTGCACAGGCCAATGCTCTAACCACTTACAGACACCAGCCAGGTCTGTTCCTCATTCTTGATCAGATTATAAAATTCTGGAAAATTGGAGAAAATTCATAATGATTTACTCTAACACTTGAGGGGGGAAAAATCTTTGTACTATCTTTTTTTTCTGGTTGGAAAGAATATTAGTAGGTAGAACCCCTGGCTTAGGAATTGGATCTAAATGAATTTTCAAGCTTCTGTTGAGGTTTCACAGAATTAAGAATGGTGAGAAAGGGTAGAGTGGGAATTACTGGAATGGTCCAGATTTCTTATGTGTAGGAAAATCTCTGTTTCAGTTGGAGAAGGAGAAGGAAGAGATGGAAACTAAAATTCTCTGTGAAATGATGGAGAACATTATCTCTACTGTGGGCTGGGGAGCCTTTGGAGGTTTACTTGCTCTGTAAGTAATTCTCTTTCTGTATAACGATTTGTTTACTTGCTTTATGGAGTGCCAAAAGCCATAAAGTGTGGGGGAAAAGGTCTCCTTCTCAGAAGCCCCATTTCCTCTCCCACTTAGGATGTATTTGCATTAGCCAACAGGATGGTAGAAGACCACACTAAGATGAAGGGGTTATCTCACCCCAGACAGGTCCAGACACATCAAAGAGCCCAAGACCTATCCTATCCAAGGAATCGCAAGATTGTCCCACACACTCCCTGCCAAGTGATTCCTGCGGGAGAGGCAGGTCTTTGGGTTACGGGCCTATAAGAGCACTTACCTTTTTCTCTCCTTCCATTTACAGAGCTCGGGGCAGGAGTAAAAATGGAGAACCACATACTATTGTCTAGATATTCAAAAGGCATAAATCAAATAACAAATTATTAAATAAAGTATGTAATACTTTCTACCTTAGAAAAAACCGTGCCTTTAGGATGACAAAATCGGAAAATGTGTGTGAAACTGTTAATTTCAGATGACTGGAAGTTGGCAAAATGTACTAGGGATGACTGATTTTATTATTTTTGGACATGGCTGGCTGCTATGTTGATGGAGCAAAGATTTTTGAATAAATAATAAGAATGTAATTTATAGACTATTTATAAAATTTATTTTTCTCATCTGCATTTCAGCAAAATCACTAATTATGTTGTCGTAATCAAAATTATACATAAGCTTTGTTCTTTTGACAGTAATGACCTAAAGTAACTTTATCTTACTAAGTTACATATGTATAAGCCTCTATCTTCAACCATTTAATGACTGAGCTGCTTTTTTTGTTGGCTTGTGTGTGTACACAGATGAGCTTTTTCTCCTGTTAGTCTTTCATCAGTTTAATTTGCAGGCTCCAGTCACCAAACCTAAGAGGGTAGAGGGAAGTTTTCCCTTCCCTACAGAGAGAATGTGTTCACCTTCTCAGTGCTGAGCATTAGCTCCTGAATGACTTTGACACTCATTGTTTTAGGAGAGAAATTCTTTTAATAAGGTAACTCTGAATTTGGATCTTTTTTTTTTCCAGAGAAAATACTTTGTAAAAAATACCAAACTTGTATTTTTATTATAGCATACTTTACTATAATAAAATTGTAGATTGTAGATATAAAATTAGATTACTTTTGACAGATGTATACACTATTTAACCACCACCTCATTCAAAATATTAAACTTCCCATCATTGCAGAACGGCTGTCTGCTCCTTTTCAGTTAATCCTTACACAGACCAGAGGCAACCATGGCTCCAGCCTCCACTGCCAGAGATTCTGTTTCCTTGTTTGAGTGCTTCATAACTGTGAAAATGTATGCTGCATGCAATGTGGGGTCTGATTTCTTTTGCTCAATGTAATGTTTTTGAGGTTAACCCATTTTATTTTGTGTAGTGTGTAGAGGATTTTATTGCTAGAATTATAGTTAAAATTTATTTATCATCACATAATAAATATATATATAAAGTTATATAAATAAGTATATAGTTAATGTACATATAAATACATACAATTATATATACACATATGTATACTTATTTATCGGTTCTCTTGTTGGTGAACATTTGGTCGTTTCCAGTTTGTGGTTGTTATGAATAAAGCTGGTATAAACATCTTTATACAACTCTTTTTATGGACATAGGTTTTCATTTCCTTTTGGTAAATACCTAGGAATAGAATTTTGGGGTCATGCCATCGGAATATGTTTAACTTTTTAAGAAACTTCCAGTTTCTCAAAGTGGATACATCATTTTGTATGAGACTTCAAATTGCTCCTCACCTCATTTTTGTCAACACTTGGAATTTCAAGTTTTTTAAAATGTTGGCCATTCTCCTGGGTGTGAAATAGTATTTTATTTTGCTTTTGATTTTTTAAATTTTTTCCCTAACTTTAACCCTAACCCTTACCCTTTATTTTGCTTTTAATATTCATTTCCTTGATGATGGATATCATTAAGGACCTTATCATGTGCCTATTGCCCATTTGTACATTTTCTTTGGTGAAGTATTTGCACATGCCTTCTGCCCATTTAAAAAACAGTTGAGCTATTTGTCTTTTACTATTGATCTGTAGGAATTCTTTATGTATTTTGGATGCAAATCCTTTGTCTGATGTATGTATTGTTCATATTCTCTACCAGTCTGACTTTTTAAATTTATTTAATGATACCTTATAATAGGGAGAACCTTCTCTTTTTATTAATTTTTTAAAAAATCCTTACCCCAGGATATTTTTTCATTGATGTGTAGAGAGAGAAGAAGAGAAAGGGAAAGACAGAGAGCAACATCCATGTGAGAGAAATATATCAATTTGTTGTCTCTTCCATGGGGAGGAGCCTGCAATCAAGGTACTTGCCCTTGACCAGAATCAAACCTAGGACCTTTTGATCCGCAGGCTGACATTCTATCCACTGAGAAACCAGATAGGGCAGGAGAACCTTCTTTTTCGATGACCCATGTGTTCTTTAGACATTGCTGGGAGGGTGAGTTTAGCTCTGAGGGCCCCTTGAAAGCAGGGAGCCCAGGAGAGAGGTCCCTCTCACTCAAGTCTAAGCCTGTACTGACTCCCTTATTTATTGCCAATTTTCCAAGGAGACTCATGCTTTTGGAACTTCTCCAAATCCTTGCTTCCACTGATATGTACTTTTCCCATGAATAAAAGGCCATATATTATTTGACTTGCCAGAATATGAGTAGGGAGGAAGAAAGAACCATTCTTGCTTCATGAATATCCCATAGGTGGAGGAGCCAAGTTATTTTAGCTCTTGTACCTGGAGTCACTTTTTTACAAAACCTGCATATGTTCAGGGCATCCAGACTCCAGTCCTTTTAATAATAGTTTCTTAGCTTCCTCTGCAGCTGTTCTCTCCAGGCACGAGTCTAAGGGACAAGTCCAAGTCATTTCAGTTCCATTCTGCAATGTCCTTTCCTCCACCTTTTATTTTGAGCACATGAGCCAAATCCTCTTTAGTCAAAAATGTTTCATGTGAATCTCTTCCCGGAGACACTGGCCATGAGTCAGATATATGTGAGCTCCAAGGCTGGGGCCACGTTTGTAACTAAGCCCAGTAAGTATGAGTTTCGAAAATAAAGAGCTAAGAATTCAAACGCCAAAAACAACAAAATCCTTGAACCATCTACCACTTACTTTTTATTTATTGTTGAAAGTTTACATAGGTCCCCCTTTTCCCCCTTTAACCTATTCCAGGCCATCCCATCCCCCCGGCCCCCACCTACCACTTGCTTTCACACACTAATCTCATTGGATTTTTTCCTCATTTCTAGACATGCCATCCTTTCTCCAACCTCAGTATTTGAGCATTTTTTCCCTCCTGTTCTAAAAATTCCTTCCTCTTTACTTGGCTGATCCTAACAATTACCTTTTTTCTTAATTTTAATTCATATAAAACTGACATCTTGCCGAAACTGGTTTGGCTCAGTGGATAGAGCGTCGGCCTGTGGACTGAAGGGTCCCAGGTTCAATTCCGGTCAAGGGCATGTACCTTGGTTGCAGGCACATCCCCAGTAGGAGATGTGCAGGAGGCAGCTGATCGATGTTTCTAACTCTCTATCCCTCTCCCCTCCTCTCTGTAAAAAAAATCAATAAAAAATATATTTTTAAAAAAACCTGACATCAATGATGAGACCTATTAATGTAGGTTATGAGAAGTGGCTTTTTTTTTTTCTTTATTATGACGCAGTAATTACCTCTTTACATGTCTAGCAATCCTGAGAACTCACTGGAGTCAAAATACTGTTTTATATTCATTCATAAACCCCAGTCACGATTAGATAAAGGCCCTGAATGAAGCTGTGAGTATGACAATGGCACTCCTCCCTAATAGATGTGTAGCTACACATCTTTGATGAGGCCTGCCTGGCTGCAGTGTGCACCCGTCCACTGAAATCTATAACCAGGTCTAGGCTGAGGTGCTGAAAGAATTCTCCTTTCATCTCCCAGGATGTCTGAGAGCCTCAGTGTCTTTTTTTGTTCCTTAGCGATCTAGGGCATTGCCTTATGCGGAGGGGGGAGAGGGGTAGACAGAGTTGAGCAAGATGTCTAGACTGGTTTGTATAATTTACTATTGAAAATAGGGGAAGGGATATTAATAGAGGTGCTAGCATAGCCAGCCATTTCCTAAGAACTTTACATAACTTTAATTTCATTCATGATAATGCTAATTGGTCTTTCCATTTGATGAGGAGAAAAGGGGGTAAAAA
This sequence comes from Myotis yumanensis, assembly GCF_028538775.1. Classification (NCBI taxonomy): domain Eukaryota; kingdom Metazoa; phylum Chordata; class Mammalia; order Chiroptera; family Vespertilionidae; genus Myotis; species Myotis yumanensis. The sequence goes on along the minus strand of NW_027223752.1, from coordinate 227,829,683 downwards.
AAGAGATAATGTCAGTAGTGATTAAAATTGTGCAATCTGGAGTAGAAGATCAAGGCTCAAATCTTTGCTCCATGCTATATAAGCTGTATTACCAGAGGCAAGATGCTTAAAAGCTCTTAGCCTCAGTTTTCTCATCTATAAAATGGGGATGGTTTGATAGGATAAAGGACAGTAAGAATAGTGCCTGATATATAATAAATGTTCAATAAACATTAACTAGCCATATTATTGTTGATACTGGGGCTAAGTAAGACCTTTGGGGCATGAAAGCTCTAGAATGTAGATGAGAGGAATGCCAGAAAGTAGACAGATGAGCTGGCAAGGTAAATCTCTCATGAATCATTTCATATCCCCAACCTTGATAATTGTGCATGTGTGTTTTTTGGGGAGTTGAAGAGGGCATGAGGCAAGAAGGTGATGCAAAGAAAATCACTTACCTCACTCCCTCCTATTATGTCTGGGTCTTTGACCCCTAACCTCTTTCTTGGGTTTTATTAGGCAAAGAAGTTCATAGGTGGGAAGGATTGCTGACACTCATCTTTCTGCTCCACCTTCCTGAGAACTCCCAGCAGGCCATCGCCCTGCATCTGTATGCATCCCCCCGCCATCCCCACTCTTACCTGGGTGCCATTATGCTGAGATTGCCAATGTATCAGATTGGGGTCAGGCAAACGCTGCTGAAACACCCACATATTCTGAATTACCTACATATCTGCTGGGATATGAACTGGTCTCCTTGCATTTTACTTCTCTCCAGTGCATCTTAGCCCAGATCACATGGAGGGGTGCACCTCCTCTGTGTCCCGAGCTTGCAGTGGTCAGGGGACTGGCATCAGTGTGGACATTCCCCAACACAGAGCAGAATTATAGTGATTCCATGGGAGGGTAAGGGGGAGAAGTCTCGTAGCACAAACCAGAAGACATAAGGTTAAAACTCGCCTGGCAAAGCTAATGACATGTTGTTGCTCATCTAAACAGCTTAGATATGTGGGGAAAATGAACACAGGCTCGCAAGCTCCCACATGCATAAAAGGAAATTCCATTCTTTGTGAGTGACATTTTTTGGCTTTTATCTCTCATTTCAACCCAGATTCTTGCATTCTCATAGCTTTGCTTCCCACCAACCAATTAATATTTTCTCTGGTAAATGTTCCTTTTTGAGAGTAATCTATCTTTGATGTTAAGCTCAACATTCTCCTTCTAACTTCTAAAGGAACAGGAGTACACACGAATAAAGAGGTAGGGAAAAATACAACGTATTTCCCCTCTGGATCCTGAAATATAAGCCCCAGCTAGTTGGCTTTAAACAGTTCTAATTTTTTTTTTTCTATCTCATTCATGACAGGACCTCATGAAGTCAGTCAGAATTAATGTATGTCCGTACAGGGTAAAAACAGAAGGGACACAATTTGGAATCCACATTCATACATGGTTTTGCCTAGAGAATGATGAATGTTTAGCTATGCTCAGTGTTCTGCATGGAAATTTAAATAACAAATGCAGAAAGAGACCTGAGAGGACATAGCGTAAAGTTTTGTGTTGTGCTGATGCAAATCAGATCAGGTTGCAGGGTAACTAGGATTTAATGCATCCAGAATTCCAAAGGACCTCTGGTTTTGTTAATTTTTGGAGATAGAACTTAGTACCACTGTATTTCAGCTTCTAATGCAGAAAGCATTGTTAAAACATCTCAAATTAATTGTGGGGTTTTCTGTTCTTTTCATTTTGAAAGTGCATGTATGGTTTTGTTACGTTTTCTCTACAAAGTGTTTCCTGGTAGCTACTATACCAGGCTATGTATGGAAGATGCTGGATAAGATGCTTATCTTAGTTCTGTTCTCATGATGAGAATTTTATTAGGTTTCATCACTAGCAATAATAATGACTCAACTTAATCCACTATATTATAGATTATAGAACAGGGTGGCATTCATTATTTCATTTAATGATATCCTATAGGAGTTATAGCACAACTACTTGGTAAAAACCTATGCTCGAACTTGCTTTTCATGAATATGCTTCTGAAATTAATTTTTTCCACTTATACACACAGTCTTAACTTTGAACACTGTGGAAGTAGGCATGTTTGCAGGCTGTGGGACAATCAAGACATGCCCGAGTGATCCTGGCACAGATGTGTTTAGTTGTTCCAGCATACTTCTGATCATTTGTATTTCATCAGAGACTTCTGACACTTACAGGTGCCCTCAAAGGACTCAAGGATAAGATTCTTACAGTATTGACATGAACAAGGTGAGTTTCCCCCAGGTGACCTGGCAGCTGTGAGGGTACTAGCCCACTTTTAGAATTTGATGCAGGTGCTTAGATATTTTAAAGCTACAAAGGAAAACAACTAGGCCTTCTTCTCTTCCATTCCTTTGACTTTCCATTCTGTGGCCCAAATTAAATTCTGTTTTTGTTTCTTTGATGATACAAGCATTCATGGCACAATGAAAAATAAAGGCCTTATTACTTTATAATATGTTTGGAATCATGCGTAATTGCGCTTAGTTGATTAGTCAGCTATAGTAATCGCAGGGACATAAAGTGACTGAAATTGGAAATGGAAAAGACCCACTGGGTATCATTAGCCTTCCTCCTGTCAATGCAAGATTATTTTCTGTCATGCAGTGTGTGTGTGTGTGTGTGTGTGTGTGTGTGAATTCTCTCTTAGCTACAGAAATACATGATTTGTTACACTTATTTAGCAAAATTTGATAGGAAACAAGCATTACCCCAAAGCCGATAGAATATTAAGTGAAAGGATGGACAATAACCTCAATAGTAGTAGCAGCAGCAGTAGTAAATATTTTATAACAGCAACTATAAGCCAGACACCATAGCATAACCATCTCTAATGTAAACATCCATTGTTCTAATCCATTATTATCTCCACTTTATAGCTGAGAAAATCTATATATATAAAAGCCCAGCAACCAGAATGGCGGAATGACCAGAATGATGTGCACTGCAGCAGCCAACCAGCCTGATCCTGGCCTCAATTGCCCACCCCCCCACACCCCTCGGCCAGCCCGGCCCCAGATCAGCCCCCAATACCCCAATCAGGGGCGTAGATGGCCAGCCAAATGCCCACAGCCCCACCAGTCCAGCCCAATGGGCCCCCATCGGGGCAGGCCGGCTGGACCCCACCCGTGCATGAATTTGTGCACTGAGCCTCTAGTGCAGCAGTTCTCAACCTGTGGTTGGTGACCCTTTGGGGGTCGAATGACCCTTTCACAGGGGTCGCCTAAGACCATCAGAAAACACATATATAATTACATATTGTTTTTGTGATTAATCACTATGCTTTAATTATATTCAATTTGTAACAATGAAATTGGGGTCACCACAACATGAGGAACTGTATTAAAGGGTCGCGACATTAGGAAGGTTGAGAACCACTGCTCTAGTGTATAAATAAGGATAAGTGATTTAAGCAAAGACAAATGATTTGTAGAAGACCCTACAGCTGTAAGTAGTGGAGCCCAGATTCAAACTCTGGTCTCGCTGCCTCCAAGCCCTATGCCTGCCCCCCCCCCACACACACACACACTGTAGAAATTAGGGGGGAGATATGCCTCTAGCATCAGTGGCTCCTGGGTGGGCCCACAATCTAATGCAGAACAAAGGGAGAGGGGTGCTGGGTGACCCACCAAGATGACGGAGCAGGAGACCCAACTTTCACTGCCCCACAAAGAATAACAGACAACAATCCCTGAGTGCAGACAGCTGTGGGAGAGCTCAGTCGTAACTTAATAAGCCTCAGCAACACCATGGAGCAAAACCCCTAGGAACAATCACACAGAAACAGAAGGAAGAACAGTTTCATTTTGCCTGCGCCCCACCCAACGACTGGCACAGCTGATACAACTAGAGATGGACAGGAACAAGGAGGGTCAGGGGCTGCCAGTATCAGCCCCATCCTGGAGGTGACGGCAGGCCCCTGTGGTTGCTCAGCAGAGGACCCCAGTGTCCTTTGCCACTGAGGACTTCAGAAGCCCCTGTGGATGTTGTGGTCTCTGCAGACTTTATCACTGTGCACTACGCCATGGACCCCAGGAGGCTGCACCATGAGGACCCCAGCAGCTTTCCCCACTGAGGAGACCAATAATCAGCAAAGCCACCACAGACCCCTGCAGATGTCTCCCCTGAGGGCTCCATGGGTTTCTGCATTTGCTGCCTGAGTCCCTCTCCACCCCCACCCTCAGCCAGCATGGCCCTGGGTGACCCAGGTTCTGGACCCCAGTATCCATGCCCCCTGCCAAGAGCAGCTCCAGACTCTGCAGCTGTGTGTGGGCACAAGGCCAGTCCAGGCCCCCAGGGCCAGAGCCACGGCCAGGTGTGTGTCTGAGGCTAACCCTACAGCCGCACATGCACACCCTGACAGCTCAGCTGGATTGGCCCAGGCCCCTGCAGCTCCTGGCGCCCAGATCTGGCCCTGACTCCAGTTACTGGCCTGCATTGCTGGTAAGGTTGTCTCCGGATAAAGTTGGAAGCAAGGACCAAAATTAGGGAGGCTGTCCTGTCCACTGGGGCCATTTGTTAGAGGAGATTTGATTTAGTTTCCTGAGCTCTCTGCTTTCTGTAGGTCTTAGAGCAGCCGCTTCCTGGGTTGTTTACCGTAGATACATGGATTGGTCTCCTGGGAACTTGGCTGCAGGTTGTGGGTCAGAGTTCTACTTTTGTCTGCTCTGGCAGTTGTCCATTGGTATAATCAGTCTCTCAGTGTTTAGGTCAAAGAGGAAGGCATGGGGGGCTGTGTGTGGGGTGTAGATGAAGCTTGAATGTGTGGGCTGTGGGGTCTGCACACATCAGCATGAGGCCCTTTCCCTATGGGATGAAGCTAGAAGAGGAAAGAAAACGGGACCACTTCACCGCTGGGAACTGGGGCCGGTTGGCAGTCCCTGCATCCTCACCTCCTGCAACAAAATAAGACGTCCCAGATTTGTGAGTTTGCGTGGCCCTATCCAGGCGTTACAAAGAAATATTCTTTTCTAGATGAGAGAGCAGAACATATTTAAGAGTTAATTAACCATTTTTTACAACTTTTAATATTCAGCCATAGCATAGTTGAGCCTGCACATGTATTCTTGTCTTGCATTCTGCAAATGTAGAGAACAGACCCGTGCGTGAGTCCCAGAGTCTCGGGAAAAGAATCTAGAATAGATATTGGAGCGGCCTCTAGTCAGTTATCAGTCTCCGATCTCACCTGAGAACCATTGTCTGAATTGAAATGGTGTTAACTCTTCCAATCCATGAAAATGGTATATGCTTCCACTTATTTGTAACTTTCTCTATTTCTTTCTTCAATGTCCTATAGTGTTCTGAGTACAGGTTTTTTACCTTCTTGGTTGAGTTTATTCCTAAGTTAAGAAGTCCCCTTTAGTTTTAAAATGTTATCTTTGATTCTCTGTGCACATGAGCATACAAACAGATGTATCCCATCTTTTTGCTCCCTCAGATCTACTCTGGAGATAGTAAAAATTGGTTAAAGACACTAATTTCTTGTTTTATTGAAGAGCACTGTGAAGAAAGATGTAATGAAATGTGGTGCTTGTGTTTAAAATAGCAAAGTGTAACATTAACTGACAGGATGTACTCTAAGATGTTACATCCTAGCTACCTCTGTGAGTGGGATTTCTTTCTTCTTATTTTTGCTTCCTTGTTTTTTCTAATGTACCTACAATGATTACTTATTTTTTAGAAGTTAGAAAAAAGTGAAAGTTATTTTAAGTTGACTAAAGCCACACACACACACACACAGACACACACACACACACACACACACACAAAGTATTAGCCTTGAATTATTTGGTGGTTCACTGTGTTGAGGCAGATAGATGTAACATTAGAACATAACCTGATTCTAATGTCTACTTTCAAGGCATGTCATGTATTTCTGGCCGGTTGCCTCATTCCTCAAACATACCCACTCGTTGGGTTTCTAAAAGTAGACTATTATTACATGGATCGTGGAGGTAAGTGGAAAGTTGCAAGCTGTTGTCACCTTCAATTTCACATTTCCTGAGTAATTGAGGAAGACGTTACTGCTGTGTCTCATCAAGTTAGCTACTCCGTAAAGGTTGAGCACACGTGCATTACAGTAACGCAAAAGCTTTCTACTTGTCCTTACAAACTCCTGGGGTGGCAATACCACTGACCACTTTTTCTGTGTAAGTGTGTGATTTCAAAATTCAGGGTCTCACTTCTTATACTAAAGAAATTTCGGGAAAATAAAATATAAAGAACCTCTTTAGTCTTCTGGTAGGTCCAATTTCCTAGCCTGGTCCCTCCTAGGGATGCCCAATGTTTTAATTGTAATAGAGTTTCTAGGCATTGCCTACTGGCTACAGTGCCCACGATGGCCAACTTGACCATTGTCTCCTTACTTGTTTGTGTTAAGAACACTTAATTCCAGTACATTTGGCCTGACCAGAGAATGAGTGACCAGAGTCCATTTTGAGTGACAGCTTTCAAATGCTGCCAAAGATATAAAACCCAGACATGGAGACAGGTCGGATTCACAGAGGTCAAGGAGCGTGGACCTCTGTGTCAGCTGGCCTGAGAGGCCCCATCCCTGAGATCCCCCAGAGGACTAGTCATCAGTATCCTTTCTTGGCTACACTCAGGAGGCCAAATGCCAGATCAGCAGCTCCAGGGCAGCCCTGGCCAGAAGGGAAGGGTGTTTACAGGAATCCAGACTGTCTGCCAAGGATGCCACAGACTAGGAGCTTGACATATGGTAATACTCTTGTTTAAAACTAATCAATCACTTGTTTAAATGAAAAGTAATTGGCATGGTTACCTTGGTCTTAGCAAATCTCTAAGAAGAGAAAAATAATAATTCACAGAATCTAAGGTGTGGGATTAAGTTCAAGTCCATGTACTATCATTAGGGTCTAATCCCCGATCTGCCCTACAGGAGAAGTAAGCCTGGAGGGTATATGATGATTAAACTGAGGACTTCCTAGCTCTGAATGGAGACGCCAGCTTACTAGATCCACAGCTCCCATGGGTGTGCGTGGCCGTGAGCAGGCTGACCATGCACCCTTGTGCTGGGATTGCTATCATAGAAGGCGTTGTTTCTATAAAGGCTCTGCTATGCCAACGAGCAGCTGTCTCCTGCCACCCCAGTATCTGAAGGCTCCCTTTAATGCCTCCTACTCTTCATCTTTTCTTTTTCCTTTGAGCTTTTAATATTCTCTCAAAAGTTAATTTCAATCGATCTTCTTAATCAGGCTAGCTTCTCCTCTTTGAAATTACTTCCCTTTGACAATATCTTAATAGTAACTAAGGTATCCATGCAGAAAATTAGAAATGCATTGCCCGCCCACCTCCCACCCTCACCCCCCTCCCTGTGAGTGGGCATGGTTGGCTGGAGCCCAAGGCTTTGAGAGAGGCATAGGGATGCCTTTGAGAAAGAAGCAACCTGAGTGCAGTTGCTACACCAGTCTTGGGACTTATTCCTTCCTTCCCCCATCCCGCCCCCCTCTCTCCCTCCTCTTCTCCCTCCTCCTCCTTCTTCTTCACAAATATTTATTAAGAAGCTACTAGGAAAGAGGCTCTGTGCTAGGTATTAGGGAGAGATATAGAGATCAGAGCCACACACTGTTTCTGTTCTAAAGAAATGCTCCCTGGGGTCTGGGAGTTGCTAAGACATAGTAATTGAAGATTTAGCATTTGGAGTCAGAAAACTGTGTTTCCATCTTGCTTTTTTACTTCCTGGCTATAGGCGTTTGGGAAAAATTATATACCTTTAATAAGCCTATTTCTCAGATGTAAGATGGCACTAAAATAATAATACCTTTTTTATATAGTTGTTGTATGAACTCACTGACATAGGGCAGGGTCTGATACATATTAAGCATTTCAAACTAATGGCTATTGTCAGGGGAACTAGGAAAAAGATACAAATCATTAAATAGTTACCAAAACATTATACAAGTGAAAAATAATACATATGCAATGGCTGCAAAGAATCAGTTATTTTAAAAAATTTAAAGAAGGCATACTAGCATAAATCTTACAAAATAGGCAACTCTTGCAGTTCAAAACTTTAAAACTAAATGAAGTGTCTTAAGGCTCTCCCAATAGAGTCAAAAATAATAATATGGTGCTTTATGTATCTATTGTTAACACCAAAGCTCACGGTCACCTTTAAGAGCTGCTATATTTGAGGTGAACAGACAAGTGTTCAAGGTAAGGTGGATGCTGGGAAAGACATTAGAATCTGCAAAAAGTGAAACATGTCACAAAGGTGGCACCCTCCGTTAGGCTGAAGGTAACATACATGAGACAAGCAAGAAGCAGCCAGAGATGGCCCTTTGAAAATGTCTCTCCTGTAAAACTTGGTGTTGAAATTGCCCAATTGCAATGCTTACAATACTGGAATCAGCAGATTCTGGCCATAGTGGAAAACAATGGCCCGGAATAAGAATATGCCACGTTGTTAACCTTAAACTGAGAACCAATGGGCTCTGCTTCTAACCAGTGGCTCCTTTATAATCTTTATTTTATTTAAAAATATTAGCACTGGGATATTAGGTGTGCTTTGAAGGAAGGGAACATGTCTCATACTTTGTCAGCAAGGTGCTGAGGACCTTGGCGTCCTAGAAGAAATTAAAGAATAGTGGTAGATTTAAATATGTTTTTAATTATTGATTTCAGAAAGGAAGGGAGAGAGAGAGATAGAAACATCAATGATGACATAGAATCATTGATTGGCTGCCTCCTGCATGTCCCCTACTGGGGATTGAGCCTGCAACCCAGGCATGTGCCTTTGACCAGAATGGAACCCAGGACCCTTCAGTCTGAAGGTCGACGGTCGATCCACTGAACCAAATGAGCTAGGGCCATTTCTTTATTTAAGACATGTTTACTTAACATCTGCTATGTTCTATATTTAGCCATTGGTTTTACAAATAAATAACTGTCATATGTTGAGCAGTCACTAAGTCTTGTATTTTCTTCTGAGCTTCTTATTCATACTCACTGGGATCCTCCCAACAATCCTCCCAAGTGGCTAATGTTCCCTGCACACTACAGGGAGTGGGGCTGAGGCATCAGGAGAGGAAGGAGCTTGCTCAATGACCCACGGCTCTTAAGTAACAGGTTTGGCATTCAAACCCAGGTGTTTGTCAGGTTCTAAGACTCTTATGCTCCATGATAGCTCCCTGCCAGGGGCTCATGGTAGAGAGGGAACATCAATAAAATTATTGAGATATATAATAGTAGGTGCTAAAATAGAGTTATTTGAAAATATTTGACTTATTCATTCTCTAATATACTTTATCCACAATGCTGCAAATTCTCAAGACTTTGTAAACTATTATAGTAGTTTCTTCCCAACATTAATGTGTTCTCTCTCTTTCTCTCTCTTCTCTCTTCTCTCTCAATCATTTTCTTAATTTTTGGTGGAGGAAACTGGATTTTAGAGTAAGTTTAACCTACTTAATAAAAATTATCAGTTTCACAAACTATACTTCCCACTGCCCTTAAAGTGCTCAGAGTCTGTTAGGTGCTATGAGATGGTGGGAAGGGTTTACTTAACTCTGCCTGGGAGAATCCTGGTGACAAGATAGCACTTGGACTAAGGTTTGCAGGATTAGAAGTCCACTCAGTGAGTGAGAGGATGGGGAGCTTCTCAGATTGTAGAGCCTGTGTGTACAAAGATTCCCAGGAGAGAGAAGCAGCGTTGACTTGGGGAAGAACACAGCATTTGCCATGGCTGTTGGCGTGCAGTGGCATGCCAGATGAGCTGTGATTTCCCATGGCTCTACAACCAAAGCACCAACAGAGTTCAGAGAAGGGAGAAAATGAGGCTGACTCTAGGAAACCCAATAAGGTCTCCTAGGAGTGGCGCTTGGACCTTGAAGGATGACTGATAATTGGACAGATGAGATGGAGACAGAAAAACATTCCATGTGGCAGAAGTAGCATTAGAAAAGGAATACGTGAACATTCAGTCTGTGAACAAATTTGATTTTACTTGTGGAAGCCACCAATGGAAAGACAGGATTAAAACTGTGCTTTAAGAAGCTGGAAGTAGACATAGAATTTAACAGACTGTAATAAGAATTATTGTCAGAATAATCTTGGTAAAAATTAACACTGAGACAGATAACCAAACTGACGTGTGTATCATGTTTCTCGGGTTGTAACAGGTTCCAGCGGAGGATTCACTTGGTCCTGAAACAAGCTTGGAGGCAGACAGATGAGAACCATCAGAAACAGAGGTTTTTAGGAGACGTTCCCAAACCCACCCTATTCTGGCTGACAGGGTGCCTTCAAGTCTTCTGATTCCAGGATCACAATTTTCCGAGTATCCTCATGGTAGGTATTGGAATCTTACATTACCTTGTTTTTCTCTTTACACCATCCATCTTGTTTTTCTTCCCATAACGAAATTGATCAAAGTCTGAGATGTCTCTTTCACATGAATATGATCATTAATATTAATGTTCATTGTATATTTGGCACCATTATAAATGTTCCCTGTGAATGAATGAGATAAAATAATCGAAAAACCACCTAAAACAGGTACCAGTTGCATTTCACCGGTAAGGAAATTGAGGCACAGTTGGTGCCAGGTACTTGCAGCTATTCCGTGATGGAGCCTGGATATGAAGGCTTAGAACAGGGTACAAGGGCGTAACCTTGTCACCACCGCATCTTACTATTTTTCCAAGAACAAAACATTTTGGAGGAGTTTATCAATGTAAATACAAAATAAGAAGCATTTTTAAGACGACAAAAATATTTCTGTCTTGACTGCATATCCATAGCGATGCTTTGTAATAGTGATCACAGTATAAATCTATACAGTGATTTATTTGCAAGGAAGACTTCAGAATGGATAGGTTTCCCCATCGCATTCTGGTCCTTTTATGGGCACCGCTAGCTGACCTAGAGTTATGAACATGAGAGCACATAGAAGGCAATGAGTTACAGGACTGACTCCCGTTGGTCTGAGTGGCTGTCAGCAAGTGTCTTAAGTTCCTCCTTCATAAAATAAGGCAAGCAGAAGTAATTTCTAAGAAACGTTCTCATCATAAGTAAGAACACCTGGCATTCTTCCTTTCTTTGAGTGTTCTCTTTACATTATTATATCAGTAGAGTACATCCACCCACTGCTGTGGTACTTGCCGTGGGCATCAGATCCAGCTTGTTGAGCTGCTTTCCTGGAGTGACTTATTTACATCAGGAACAGGTCACAAATCATGAGATTTTAGAGTCTGGGCTTGTCCACCAACAGAAAATTAAATTTTGCCGATGACATACATTTGAGTGGTCGTCTATCTAATTTATGATTTAAAAATAGATAAAGGGAGGCATCGAGACGAGAAAGAGAATGACCAAGATGATTCATGGAAATGGATTTGAAAAAATGTGGCAGAGCTTGGAAAACAGCAGCTTTTTGGGGGTGGGGGAGCATTAACCAAACCTTATCACTTCCCCTCTAATCCCCTTCCTCCCCTGCTGCCTTATTCAGGAGAACTACCAGAGTACAAGTTCAGGTTCTCTGTATATGTCAAAATACTTGAGTCAGGGCCGGTATAACGAGTTTAAAATCTACCTTTAAGAAGGGAGGGCAAGCCTCAGTTATACAAAGGAAGCAGCCCCTCTGGAGATAGAGCATGTTAATGAAGGTGTTTGTCATCCACGAAGTCAGAAGTCAGAGCCCCAAATAGAGGTGATCTGTGCAACAGCAGGTTCCCAATAAAAAGGGAGGGGGGCCTTCTGGGGCTTGTGTCCCCAGTGACTCCTGTGTGAATCAGGCAGGGTCCCCACACTCCACGTGGCTTTTTTCATGTATCAACATGAATACACAATCCTACTCCAGGGACTAAGCCTGCTCTTTCCCAGGTACTATGTGTTTAGAGGATTATGGGATTTTGTCCAAATGGAAAATGGTGGTATTTTAGGGTCTCAGATTCACATACAGGAAGCGTGGGTGTGGCCTCCAGGCTGGTCCTCTTGCCTAAGAGTGAATAGTTAACGTCTTCACATGCTCTTCAAACTTGGGTGTCATGATTTAGGGCAAAGCCACTAGGTTTTATTGTCCAATAAATCCCCAAACCTTTTTTCTCTAGTTTTGAATTAAGCAAAGTTGCTCAACTTGCTAGCCCTCCATTTCTAAATCTTTAAAAAGGGAATCAGACTTCTTGGCCTTCAGGATGATTATGAACTAAGTCTGCATGGCAAAGTGGATAGGATGATCCTTGGTCTACACTTGTTGATTCCCTTCACTCTCCCTCATAAATACCCAGTTTCACTATGAAGAATGGGAAAAGCTTTAAGACAAACCAAAGTGGTTAAAGTTGTCAGCAACGTGAACCCAATCCCATGCATGTCCCCAACAGTCATTAAAAGGATACTATGTCTGCTATTCCAACCACTCCCTGTTCCCCAAAACATCTGTCCTTCATCAATGATCCATTTGCCTTTGCATTAGGTATTTGTGAAGAGAGAAAGGAGAAGTGAGGTAAATGTTCAAGCCTGGGAGAGAGACATCTTACTGTTCACAGTTTTTTTTTTTTGGCTGGTCTAGTTATTAAATCTGTATGATACAGATAAACAAAAGAAAATAAATACATTTAAATACATAGTTATGTATGGGAACCCCATGTAGATGAGAGAGTAAAAGACATCCCTGCTCCAAATGAGAGGTTCAGAGACAGGAAATTAAAATGAGGTATATATCACATTGTGAGCTAAGGATGAGGTAAGGCACCAGGGGCTTTAGAGGGGAGGAAGGTCATATGCAAGACAGTAAAAAGCAGATTTTCAGTAATTAGATGTTTGCCTTGCCATATAGATAGGTCATGGAAAAGTTATTTCTGGTAATAACTTTCATTATGGGCAAGGACCCCAATTTAGATTCTTCCAGGTAGTGAAGGGTGGAGCAGAAGTTTCTCGATTGCCTTCAGGTCAGAATAATCCCCAGGCCCAAGGGTCCCATCTTGGGGAGGCCTGTTCTAAATCCCTTCAGTCAATTCTTGGCTTGGGAAACCCACCATACTCCCTTACGCAAGCCTGGTCTTGTAGTATGGTTGTCTAGAATCAGGCTGTGTTTGGAATATGAGTTCCAAGCTGAAGTGGAAAATTACAGGGCTAGGGCTGATCTGATCTGACTCTGGGAAACATGGTGTTTTTCCTCTTTGTCAAAGGCAAATAGTATTCTAATTTACATAAACTCACCCAAGTAAGTTCTTTGTTTCTTTTTATAGAGTGATAGCAATCATGAAAAAATACAAACGAAAGCATTTTTAAAAACGATAGTGTCAATCAAAAAAAAAAAAATGGCGTGACAGAATTCTGGCTATGCTGATCCTGGCCAGAGATAATCTGTCCAAAATATGCCGATACCTTGGAATCTTTCTCTTGGTTTAGAAACCTGGTTCACTGTTTTCTAGTCTATGTGCCACAATATCACCAGTCTCCTCTCTTCTAGTGGAGTGAAAACCAGTGCCAAGCATTTATCAACACATATTTCCAGACTTGTTGCTCCCTTTGCCATTTTTACTTTTATATGAGGCAGAGAAAGGGAAAGAGTAGAGAGGAGGTGATTTTTTTTTTAAAGGCATGGAGCAAAGAAACTTTGGCCAGGAGTGGAATATTCACGGTCCTTTTGGGTATTGTTAGCTACAGGGCTGTTGAAAAGTAGAACTACCAAGTAAAAAATAAGTGCTTGTAAAAAGGAATATATAATTCTCTGATGTCCTAGCAAGCTAAAAAAAAAAAAAATCAAAGAAAATTTGGGAAATGTTCTTGCATAGGCACTAGGGTAGAAATGTGTCCAGCCTTCTAGAATAGTAATAGACTGTATCTTCAAATGGAATAAAAATGCTGGAAAGACAGGCCTTGGAATGGAGACACTTGGACTGTAGTTCTGGCTCTGCTGACTTGTAACAGTGCTTTTCCAGGCACTTCTCTGGCCTCTTTCCTTTTTATAAATGATTGCACCTTACTCGGTGACCTTTAACTCATTTTTAGCTCACAAGACTCGATGACTCTTACTAAATATTCCTCTCCAAACTTCATGAATAGGGCCTTTTTAGTTCTATGTTTTATAATGTTTGAATGAAGACCTTGCTTCCACTTGACCACTATAGAAAGAGAGGAAAGGTCTGGAAAGGGGCTGTAGGTTGTTAACTGCTCTACCAGATGGCACAGAGAACAGCTGTATTCCAGGCATTTCTGCTTCCTAAAAAAGATGTGCTGAAGTGGACAAAGAAAAACCAAGCAGTGTGGAAGGTCAACAGCCTCTGGAATGTTCGCTTTATTTAGCCCCAAATGATTGGCAGCCAGTTGTGGCATTATTACTCAATGTATCCATGTTGCCATTCAAAAACAGTTGGGGCTGTGTGGCTCTGTGTTTCCTCTCTTCGAACGTGGTAGAGTGGAATTCATGCACAACCTGCTTTGAAGAATTTTAATGGTTAGAATCAGGGCTGGTTGATGGTCGGTAGAATTTATCTGTTCCTCATGTGGTCTCATTTTAAGAAAAATGCTTTCCTCGTTCTGACATATATACTATTATCAAACATCTGTAGAAATACCAATGAAGATGAAAATCAATATAAGAATCTCCACACCAAGACATGGGCACATTTTGCAAACAAAACTTTAAAGAAATTCTTATATAATAAAAGGCTAATATCCAAATAGACCGAACAGCAGAACTAGAACTGGTCGCTATGATGTGCATTGGCCACCAGGGGGCATGCACGGAACATGGCATGGGATGGTGGAGCAGGTGAGCGGGGGCACTAGACCAAGACAGGGCGCTGGCCGCTACCATCAGGGCAAGCCTCTGGTGGTTACTGAAAATTTTTTGCTCCCATGCGCTGCGGTCCCACCTGGCGCTCGCACCCACTGCCAGTGCCGGCCCCGCTCGCACCTGGTGCCAGTGCCTGGCACCAGTCCTGATCACTCAGCACCATCAGTGGGTGCGAGTGGCAGCTGCTGGCCCTGATTGCCCCTGAGGGCTTCTCCACCTCCCCCTGCTCCTGAGGAGCAATTGGGGCAGCAGCCGCTGCTCGCACCCGCTGAAGGCGCAGAGTGATTGGGGCCAGCACCAGCAGCAGGTGTGAGCGGGGCTGCTGGCAGACAGGGGACCAGGGGGAGGGAAGAGGGAAAGGAGGCCATGGCAGGAGGGGCTGAGCGGGGGCACAGAGGATGGGCTGAGACCTGCCCCTGTGCCTACCACAGCCTCACAGCCCACAGTTCCTTCAAGGTGCATGAATTCATGCACTGGGCCCCTAGTATATTAATAAAAAGCCCAAGTGACATGGGTGGTAGGAAACACATACATGCACCTATGGAAAGAGACCTGGAGAAGTTAAGTAGCCTTTGCAGCAGTTCCAGATTCTGGACATTGTACACATGTCCTCAGGGGCTTGGCGAACATTTCAGATGAGCAAAAGCATTGCTGACATTCAAAAGCTGGAGCAAGGACTTGGGGATAAGGCAATTTTGTTCTCTGTGTCTGAGAGAAGAAAAGAATCGCAGTGTGTGCCAGGAAAAGAATTTTGGAAACTCAGTTAATTGTGAAGGTGAGGCCGAGCCAGCTTGTAGTTAGATACAAAGACAATATTGTTCACTTCCCATAAATGATTTCCCATATGTAAAGCCGGGCTGATCCTAGCAGGTGACTTCAGAGATGTGGAAACATTGAACCACATGTGAATAAATCTTGCAAAGACTTTTGAAAAAAATGCTAAGTATAGGCTTTAAAATAACACCGTGACGGTCACATCTTGAGACTGAAAGCTCTACAAGCAGAGCTTGTTTATGCCAACCACAAAGGCCAGGAACCTGTGGTTTTGGAGGGTTTCTCATCCCAAGAAAATATTTACACTTGGAGGAGATGATGCGTTTTTAACTAGGAGCCATACATAGCACATTTGTGGAAATTATTGCAAGTAAAAATGTTTGCTTCCATCGTCTGCAAAATTGACAGTTATGCTTAAGGCATCAAAAAATAGGTAAAATAAAGAATCACACTTCTTTTAAGTGGGTAATTTTTATTTATTTATCATTATTCTTAGTGGGGATGCATATGGGTGATTGCCATGAAGGAAAAAGGATCTTTGGTAAATATCCTTCTTTCTGTTGCCACAAAATTCCAGTCACTAAAGTTTTTGGAAGTTCAGATCTTTATATTTGGGAGGAAGAGAAAAGTACACCATAGAGAAAATGAGAAAAAAAAATTAGGATAGACATACCTCAACAGACCAGACCCAACATGGAATAAATTAACATTGTAGGGAAATAAAGGCAATTTGGGGGAATTTAACAATGTTTGACATTTAATTATTAGCAGTCCAATTAAAACAAAAATTATTGATTAAGAGGTCAATTAGTTTGAGGAAAAAACCCAACCCAAATTAAATATTTGCTGTGTGCATTAACCATTATGCCATAAAACAAAGTTCTTATTTTTAGCTAAAGTCTCCAGGCTTCTAAATAACGGAGACAGAAGTAAAACAAAAGCTACAAAATGGGGAATGTGTTCCAGTAATGGATGTGGTGATACACACTAGTATTTGTCCTAACAAAAGTAATATCCACATGTGCTAACATAGAAGAGAGCAGACCTCATCCTTAATATCCCCCATTTCTTCTCTCATTTTTACATTTTCTGATTGTTGCTCTAAAGAATGTAAGGCCAACCCCATGACAGAACTACATAAAAAAAACTTGCCGAACTGTATTGTTGGACTGAAATTCAATTGTAGCAAATATTTCTTGGAATATGGAAATGATGACCCCAAAGATTACATAACATTTTCTTAAAGGTTATACGGATGTGAGTATTCCCGATTCCTGACACAGAGTTCCTAAGACCCTTCTACTTTCCTGCATGACAGGAGCATCTTTGGTTCCAATGAGGTGCCTTTTGGTGTGTCCTGGATGGGGCTGGTCACCAGAAAGACCAAGACATGATGGGAACTTTGGAACTGTTAGCCCCATCTCGCATTCTCTGCAGAGGAGAGAGGCGCTGGAGGTGAAGTTAATAATCCAGTGTTACGTGTTTTAAGTAAAAGGTAACCAGAAAGAAAACATATATGGTTAAAGCATGGTAATTTTACTAAAGTTTAGCTACGTTTTTAGGGCTTCCCCTCAGTTTCCAGCCCTCTCTCCTCCCTCAAACTCCTTTTCCTCTCTCCCTCCAGAGGTTTCCTGCTGAGTTCTATGAGGAGCATCTCCAGGGTACACACCTTTAGACATGGATGGCACTCTAGCGCACTTCCCTTCTCTCGTGGTTTGATTCTTCCCCAGTTTCTACCCACTTTGCATCATCTTCAGTTCCTCAGAAGTTGTCTTTGGTGTTATGCTTAGAGTTTGCCGTTGAAATTGGCAAAAGGATTATTCTGATTCAAACTACTCTGCCATTATCAGAAGCTAGAACTTCTGTTTTTATCACCATTATGATTAGATTTTTTTTTTTTTGTGTGTGTGTGTGTGTGTGTGTGTGTATGTAATGTTGATTTCTTCAATGAAATTTTAAGCACATGGAGTGAATGTTAAAAAAAAAAGAGGTTTGCAGGGGGAAAATTCTCATTTGGCACAAGCTCCTTCCCACTGATTTTAACTGTCTTGGTATATTTTAATAGCCTCACCTGGACTTCATGAATCATATTAATATATCACTCATTCTTTATGCAATTTGATTATTATATATAAAGATTACAATCAAGAAGTAATTAGTCGCCCTGATCAGTTTGGTTCAGTGGATACAGCGTAGGCCTGTGGACTGAAGGTTTGATTCCAGTCAAGTGCATGTACCTTGGTTGTGGGCACATCCCCAGTAGGGGGTGTGCAGGAGGCAGCTGATCGATGTTTCTCTCTCATTGATGTTTCTAACTATCTTTATCCCTTCCTCTCTCTGTAAAAAATCAATAAAATATATTTTAAAAGAAGTAATTAGTCATAATGCAACCACATAAAACTCACACCTGAAATTCGAATGTAGTTATCTTCTGTAATCACTAAAATGGGCAGAGTATGCTATAGCTCTAAATGGTATGAACAGAAATGTAAGCTGAGGGCTTGTGCTGTGCTAATGTATTCAGTGCAGGGGTTCCCAAATAAAAGGATTGTGAATACCTGATAGTGTTGCCTTCTGGGAGACAGGGAGGACAAGCTTCTTGGCTTTGTACAGGGGTCGTGAGATACCTCCTACCATCAGCACACCAAATTGGGCAGATGGATCTTTATGTCAAAGACCCTAAGACTGAGTAGCTTCACAGACAACTTTTCGGATTTGAGCATCCTTATTTTCATCTCTCTGAGCTTAAATCCTCAATCCACTTCAGCCAGTGGTTCCAGAGGGTTCCCCTCTCCATCGATCTCTTGGGTGCAGCAGAGCAGAGCATCCCTTCATTTTTGTACTCTGTTTCCTCCTTCCTATACTTCCCCATTCTCTACTCTGAATCTGTAAGGTATTGGGGGAAGGAGTGTCAGTAATACGTTAGGAAAACTATAGGTAACTCTATTTACTCTTCACTTTCTCCCTTGGTAACTTGGGGTAAAACAGGATGATATTAAAACAAAGTTGGGGAACTGTAAGTAGAAGATTAGAAGTTGATTCCAACCCTGATGGATGAGCGATTGACTTAGTCAGACTGCTTGACCACTTTCTTCCTAGGGTTTAGTATGGTGCCTGGCTCATAGTAATTGCTCGCTATTCATTTAGTAAATGAATTGATTAATGTCGGGGGAAGTACATCAAATCAGACTTTCATTTTTAGCTTGCCAGTTAAGGCCATCTCTACTCTCAGAAAAGCGATCAATTGATGGGGAAGTCAGACAACTAAACATATTTTTAAATAAAATGCCACGAGTGTTATGAGGGGCACACAAGGCACAGTGAGAGCATACAAAAGGGAGACTTAACTCATCTTGGGGAATGTGTTGTGTCCCTTAAAAAGTCACCTAAGCTGGCCAATGGAAGATAAGGGAGATAGTCCAGAAAAGGCAGAGAAAGTCCTAGGCAGAGGGAGCATCGTTTGTCAAGAATCAGTGTTGAGGAAGAGCACAGAGCATGGAGCATGGTAGGTTTGAAAAGCTGAAGAAAGTGAGAAGAGCTTATGAGAGGGAACACTGTGTGAATATGAACAGAAGGAGGCGGGATCTAGGCCATGTGGGCTTTGCATAGATCAAGATGTTTGAACTTGATACCCAGCCAGTGTTGCTCAGTGGTTGAGCATTAACCTATGAACCAGGAGGTCACAGTTTGATTCCTGGTCAGAGCATATGCCTGGGTTGCAGGCTCAATCCCCAGTGTGGTGTGTGCCAGATGCAGGCAGTCAGTGACTCTCTCATCACTGATGTTTCTCTCTCTCTTTCTCTCCCCCTTCCTCTCTAAAATCAATAATTAAAAAAAAAAGATGTTTGAATTTGAGGGGCAGGGGCAATCTCTGAACTATGTGTTTTAAAAAGATGGGTCAGGCTGCAGTAGAATCTATTGGATGGGGAAAAAACACCTGGAAGTTGTGTATCTATTTAGAACGTTCCAGGCTTGAGATGATTTCTATTGCCTTTGCACAGAGAAGAGGCCATGGGGATGAAGGTAAACTGACCTAGGGAAGAGATGTCAAGGTTTTAGTGTCAACAGTGCTCGGAGGTGGGCTGCATGTGGCAGGAAGTAGGTGGAGGTCAGGGAGGGGCTCAGAGCAGTGTCCAGGGTGTGTAGTGGCCTTTGATTGAGGATCCAAGAAAGATCAGGGTGGCCTCCCCTAGATTGCCATGGCTGTACAGAAAACCCTGCTGGCTGTTCCATTACAGTTCATCTACAGTCATTGTGTGATCCCTGAAATTGCTCTTTTTCACTCTGGGTTGATATTTTATTTGGCTCCATTCCACTCCTTTTTACTTGCTTTCCCGATTGTGGGCCTCCGAGGCCTTGCTTTATTCACCGCGGGAGGAAAAGGCGTTTGAAGTTCCAAACCCCATCTCTGGAGTGAGATTAACAATCAAAGATACTCTCAAAGGTGCCAACACTCGGGGGATTTAGGGGATTAGCTACAGTCTAGTCCCGAGGCATGTGGCACACCTGTGCGTTGGCACAGACAGTTTACAGGTAAAACTAGCCAGGCCTTTGAACTTGAGTGTGTTCTTTCTGGTCACTACCACCAGGGGCCAGGGCCGAGGCAGAGTGCCTGCTTTAATGTTGTAGCCCGCGTGCCTCACTTGCTGCACCCTAATTTCAGCTCAGTTCATCACTTCTCCAAATACTCCCCAGAAATGCAGGGGAGTTTTGGTTGTGTTGGTGGAGGATGCCCTGAGTGGCTAATTGAGGTCCACAGAATAATGTCCTGAAACGTGTTACTGCTGGAATCTGATGCCACACCATGGGCACTGCCTGGGAGGCTCCAAAGAGGCATTCTGAGGGCTCTACCTCTACTGCCTGCCTTTTATTCTTAGAGCTCTGAGTGGTATTGAGTGGTTTTTGTGACTCCTTCTATGCCACTGTTAGTAGCAGCCTGTCAACACATTGAAGGGCAGATCATTTGGGAGTTTGTTTTGAAAATGACTCAATAGTAAATCCTTAATTGAGTGGCAGTGTGGCTTTTTGAAATATTGAGTGATGCACGGATGTTGTTGTATATTGCTTTCATGATGTATCTTATGGGGTGGATGGCCTTCAGTAAGTTAATGCAAATAATGTAATTGAATTTCACTCGAGCCAGCCATTAATGATCTTGCATATGCCTTCATTCCTGGGCTGGTGATATGGGGCAACACTTAAGTTAGCTAGGAAAGTATCCGGTAAAGTACCTGTATGTAGAGGGGGTTTAGGATATGTGGACATGCATGGGAATCATGTGTATGACACACAATAACATACATCTACTTTTATAGTCTATTTCTGTAGTCATTTATATACATGTACATCTATATCAAGCCACATGTATAAATAAATATAACATAATGTATCTTCCATATATACACATTTATGTATACATGTGTGCATATGTATATGTAAATATAGATATAGATAAGATGCTGATACACATATCCCAATTATATGATACCATATATGAATCTTTTGGTAGCAAGTAATAGGAAAAGCAACAAAATAGGCTTAAATCATACAGGAAATTTATTGGTTCTCAAAGGTTCAGTTCCCTCCATCCTTCCTCCATATCCCATAGCTAGTTCTCTTTACATCTAGGAAATGACTGCCCCAAATGTCCACATTTCTGGGTGGTAGGAGGGTAAATCTTTCTAGATGGTTCTATGGAAGAGGACGAAAGCTGCTTCCTCAGAAACCCAAGATACATTTTCTCATCACATTGTTTAGTGGGGTCTCCAGCCCACCTCTAATCCAATCCCTGTCAATAATGAGATGAAATGTGCAGATAGCCCTGAATTAATCCCTGGAGCTGGTGGATTACTGGGTGGGTGGAGCATGGGCTTCCCCAGGAGCATATAAGCTGCATAGGAGCAAGGCAGGTACCCAGAGGAATTTAGATTCTGTTGGCAAGAGAGCCCTGAGAATTGCCTGAATCCTGGGTGGCTCCCATGAATACATGTCCCTCCCCCCAGGGTCCCCATCACACACACACACACACACACACAGGTTGTCAGAATTCACACAATGAAAGATTTCTCTTATCACTAGTGTACTTTCTGGACTTCGTGTTTTGACAGCTTCTGCTACAACGAAAGTGAGAGCATTGTCATAACTAATTCATTTCTGCATTTTCATGCATGGGAAGCTGGTATTAGCACAATGAGTTTGTATAATTCAGTCAAGAGCAATAATATGGATGCTTTAGATAGCCTGGGAGAGCTGATAGGAAGTGAATTTATAATTGCAATTAGAATTATTGAAATATTAAAAACAGCCCGATGACTCTCAGGAGCGAGGGGGTCTGTTCACAAAGCACTTCTTAGAATATGCATCTGCGGTCGAGATTTGGCTAGATCTGGTTGACAAATGAGGGAAGTCCAGATGAATAATCCATTGTGAAACTAACCTCGTGTGGATTTGGCCTTTGGTGTGCCTCTCCCACCTGGCCCCCTTCACTTCTCTTTTACTTTCTCCCTACCCCCCATCCCTGTGGTTGATATCACCAAAAAGGCTCCCCTTGCAGGAGAAAAGTTCTTTGAAGTTATGAAATTTTTTTCCATGGCCTTTTTTCAAAATGTAGTCATTATTTAGACAGTGTCTTTTTTCAGTACCTCCCTAAGTTCAGTGGTTTAGCAAAGTAAACAAGCAACCCATAGTCCGAAGGGGGTTACCTCTGGGTCTGGGGTTGGTACTGGGCCCTGCTACCCGCGGGGGATACGGGAAACAGCTCCTTCCATCCAAGGAGTTCTGAGGGCCTCCAGTTTTCCAGTTGCGCCTCTGTGTCCAGTCGGTGGATGAGAGGGGACCAGTGACATGTGGATGCCACGAGTGGCTGTGTGGGCAGATCTCAGCGACCTCGCTTGGAAGTGGTGGGCCTCATTTCTGCCCACACTCCCCTGGACAGGACTCAGTCGCATGGCCACATCTAAGGCAGGGGGGTTGGGAGGTTGACAAATGTGGTCTGACTGTGTGCCCAGAGGGAATAGGAAATAGGGCTTGGCTCTTTGCTGTCTTTGCTGCAGATGGGAAAACGCCCATTTAGACACAGACTTTTCTCCTGACAGGGGTTCTCAGGAACATTTGAGTGCCAGGATTTCTGAATCTCCGCATTTCAAATTGGGAGGTTCAAAGTAATGACTAATGGGGCTGAATCCTTCCTGAAAAACAGCTTTTTTTGCAGCTAACAAAGAAAAAAATATATATTTTTCCCCAGGAGGACACTGTATTTATAGTCCTTCACCACTTCTAGGACTTCTAGAGAGAGCACATCTGTAGTGAAGACCTTAATGCAAGGTCTCATGTTCCCCTCCAGCTTGGATTGTGGACAGGAGTTGGTACCTGTCCTGTATGCTAGTGTTTGGTGTGCTGTTCCAAGGCAGTACCCTGGGAAGGCGGCAGGATCTCACAGAGATTACTGAGTAGTTGGAGGAGGGGTTGAACCTAAGGCCTCAGATTTACACCCTGTGCCTCCAAAGCAGAGAGTCCCTGAGTGGACTTGGAAGGACCATGGCTGGCCTGGAGGTTGGAGAGTGGGCGTCTCAGCATTCATCACTATGGACCAAAGCTGTGAGCAGAGAGAACGGGGACACCAGGCATCGTTTCTTATGTGTAGTCTTCATTTAATGTAAGTCCTACTTTTTCTGTAGGACTTTTACGGTAATGTATGGCCCTAACATGGAATGAAGGGGACTGAGAGAATGACAAGTTAAGTTACCAGCTAGTCTTGCTAGATAGGACCATGATATCAGAATTATTTTTGTGTAAAGATAATAAATAAATAAGTAAGTAAGTAAGTAAGTAAGTAAATAAATAAATAAATAAATAAATAAATAAAATAATGCTTTTAACCCAAGATAGTGTGTAAATTCTGCAAATACACGTGTCTTACAGCCATAAGGACTTTCATGCAGGGAATGTTGGTAGAATCAGATCTCTGAGAGGTGAGAAGAGGCAGAGAGGTGTGGGTAGCAAAGGAAGATTCTGGAGAGAGTGCCGGAACAGCTAAGGTTCGCCAGGGGTTCTCGAGACCTTTCTGGGCACTCACGAGATCAAAACTCTTGTCGTGATGATACTAAGACATGATTTGTCTCAGCTCTTGTTCTGAGTTTGCAGTGGAATTTTCCAGAGGCAGCACATGGAAGCAGAAACAGATATGAACATCCGACTGTCCACTGTGAAGTCAGGCATAAAAGAGATTTGCAAAATCTAAAACTCTTTCTCACTAAGTATTTTTTGTTTCTGAGTACATGATTATTTTTCCTAAAACATGTTATTTACTATGTTCACATGCTTTTAATGCTATTTAAAAGAAGTCATCAGTAAATATTATTTTTAAATCTCGGTTTTAGTTTTGAATAGAGTAAATGTTGATAAATATAACCCACAATTTTAAAAGTCCCTTAAAGGCCTCAATTATTTTTAAGAATGTAAAGATGTCCTTACTCCAAACACTTGAGAATCCTATGCTAGAGAATCCCATCAGAGCTGAGGAAAATTAAATTCTACCATTTGTGGTCAAATTACTTCAGAGAATGTGGATTGCTGAGAAGGTAGCATAGTCTTTCTGGAGAAAACCAGTCGAAGAGCAGTTGTAGTTAGCTAGGGATTGCTGGGGTAGGTGGCCACTGGTGGGATAACTAAATTTCAGTAACACTCCATACATTAACTTGTAAGCCTAAAAAAAGTTGCAATACTGCCATCTAGTGGTCCATAATGGAAATAATTTAATATATTTTTTCATTGGAGTTACAATGATTGCTTCAGAACTGAAGGACTGTAGGGACTCAGTTAATAGTTGTTTAATGCCCTGTATTTCCGATGTTTAGATCACCAAATATGTACCTTTAAATGTCTCCCTTCATTTCCTTCTATATTAATGCTTCCCCTTGGGGTTAGGATAACCCTGTAGGGTGGGATATACTTCATTCCAATCTGTGTTCCTGATTTAGTGCTGTCTTTGGGGAACTAAAAAAGTAACTTTTTTCACTTTGATTTCGCCTAACTCCTCTCTCCATGGGCATTTAAAAGTGAATGACCTTTTCCCTGTGGATCTATTTTAGAGATACAGAAAGGTTTCAAAGACAGTCCAGCGAGACGCCGTGTCCTCTTCACCCACTTTCCCCTGTTGTCAACATTCCACATGCCTGTGGAACATGCTGGGCGCCTGGATGAGATGACCCACATTGAGGCATGAGACTGTGAGGTTGCGGAAATAGAAGCTTGGGGAGCAGGGAGGGTGGGCTGGACCGCAAAACAGGTCACCTATAGAAGCTAGAAAGCTGCAAACCTATGCGTTCAAAATTCTGAGTGAAAATTATTTTCATCAGAAAATCCTATAGTGTATAAACCACATAGCAAGTGTGATGTTATAATAAAGACAATTCTAGAACTACAAGGTTTCAAAAAGTGTACCTTCCACGCCCCTTTTGTCGGGAAGTTATTCATGGATTTGCTTCTCTAAAAAAGGAAGAAGAAACAGGGAGAAAGCCCAGGAGACAGGGGAGCAGGTAGCAGATGATATAACTTAGCTCCTCGGCCGCCTAAAAACAAACAGTGCACAATGGAGCAGGAAAACAGAGGTGTTTGAACAACGAGGAGATTTATGGTTCTGTCAGGGTGTTTGGGGATGAATTAGTTATAGGGATAGAAAAAAAATAAACATAAAACCCAGACAACTGATTAACCCCAGAGGAAATAAAAAGTTGCATATAAGCATGGTATACCACATGGCTCAATTTTGAACTGTATGTAGTCATAGTAATGTAAATGTCAAATACTTATTAAACAGAACAGGTATCTTATCCTGTTTAGTGGATGGTGGGGGGTGAGGGGCAGGGGGAAGGGGGAGAAAGAGAGAGAGAGAAAGAGAACTAGGATTTTCTACTGTATCCAGAAATCAATGATCGGTCTCTAAAATCTAAAAGCAAATTCTGAAGCATCAGTATCAGCCTATTATTTAAACCACATGGAAGTAAATGCAGTCTTTTCTTTTCATCCACAGTTTCACTTTCTGAGGTTTCAGTTACCTATGGTCAGCTGTGGTCTGAAAATATTAAGTGAAAAATTCCAGAAATAAACAATTCCTAAGTTTGAAAATGCACACCTTTCTGAGTAGCATGAAGAAATCTTATGTCAGGCTCTGTCCTGCCCAAGACCTGAGTCATCCCTTTGTCCTGCAGCTCCGCGCTGTAGACACTCCCCATGTGTTGTGTTGGTAAGTGATGAGATTGACTGACATGGCATCAAAGTGCTGTTTTCAAGGAAACCTTATTGTACTTAAAAGTGGCCCCAGAGGCAAGAGTAGCTTAATGCTCTGTCACAGTGCCTGTGTCATTCACCTCCCTTCACCTCATCACAAGAAGAAGGGTGAGCACAGCACAAGAAGATATGTTGAGATAGAGAAACCACACGCACATAACTTTTATTACAGTATATTGTGAAAATTGTTCTATTTATTAGTTTTTGTTGTTAATCTCTTACTGGGCCTAATTTAGAAATTAAACTTCATATATATACTAGAGGCCGATGCAGGAAATTTGTGCAAGAGTAGGCCTTCCTTCTCCCGGCTGCCGGCACTGGCTTCCCTCTGGCACCTGGGACCTGGGCTTCCCTGGAAGCCCCGGCTTTATCTGGAAAGTCATTTGGAAGGATGTCTGGTCTAATTAGCATATTATGCTTTTATTTTTATAGACTAGAGGCCTGATGCATGAAATTCATGCATGAGGCGGGGCGGGGGTGGGGGTGGGGGTGTTGGGTGTCCCTCAGCCCAGCCTGCACCCTCTCGCAATCCAGGACTACTGGCTTCTAACTGCTCACCTATGTGCCTGCCTGATTGCCCCTAACCACTCACCTGCCTGCCTGATCGTCCCTAACTGCTCACCTGCCTGCCTGATCACCCCTAACTGCCTCTGCCTTGGCCCCCGCCGCCATGGCTGTCTGGTCTAATTAGCCTATTACGCTTTTATTATTATAGACTAGAGGCCTGGTGCACAAAATTTGTGCGTGGGGGGGGTGTGTCCCTCAGCCCAGCCTGCACCCTCTCCAATCTGGGACCCCTCAAGGGATGTCCGACTGCCCGTTTAGGCCCCATTCCTCTCACAATTCAGGACTGCTGCCTCCCAACTGCTTGCCTACCTGTCTGCCTTATTGCCTTTATCCACTTCTGCCTGCCAGCCTTATCACCCCCTAACCACTCCCAATCCAGCCTTATCAATGCCTAACTGCTCCCCTGCTGGCCCGATTGTCCCTAACTGCCTTCCCCTGCCAGCCTGGTTGCCTCCAACTCCCCTTCCCTGCTGTCCCAGTCACCCCACACTGCCCTCCCTTGCCGGCCTGGTCGCCCCCAACTGTCCTCTCCTGCAGGCCTGGTCGCCCCTAACTGCCCTCCCCTGCCAGCCATCTTGTGGCAGCCATCTTTGACCACATGGGGGCAGCCATCTTGTGTGTTGGAGTGATGGCCAATTTGCATATTACTCTTTTATTAGAGTAATGGTTCCGTATTATCCATGGTTTTAAATATCTACTGGGGATCTTGGAACATATCCCCATCAAATAAGGGCGGGGGTGGGGGAAGGGCTTGCTACTGTACTAGAAGAAACAGTTGAAAATAGTTACCTCTAAGAAGTAGGGATTAGGAATTGGGAGGAATTGCTTAAGGGAAAATTCTAGTAGGATTATGTGGCTTTAAAAAAACAATGTCCATGTATTTCATGAAAAGGCAAAGGATCAGATGAATGGGTGACCTGCCAAAGCAGGGACTAGGACAGCACCCAAGCTGATCCAGGTTCGTTAAGAATCAGGGAGTGCCTGGAGAGAAAAGTCCAAATGCTCACCTGGTACAAAGTGCCTGGCATTTTATCAAGTCACTTTAATCTTTAATCTGTCCCTTTGCTCATTTGCATACACAGTGGCTCTCTGTGACCCTTGTCAGGGGTGAGAGTTTACTTACTATTTGCACAATTGCTGGGCTGCTCTGACAATAGGCCACCGTGCTCCTGTGGGCTGAGTGTCCAGATGGCAAGCTGTCTCCCTGGAACCATGGCTTTCCCTGCGGGATTTGGATGGGGGGCAGCCACCGCGGCTTATCAAGTGGAAGGTAGGAGACGATCCTTTCCCTTGGCTAGGGCTGGGATGAGTTACTTCTTGTGGGTTCTGTGTGTCTAGGGAAAAGGATGGGGTGAGAAAAAGAAGGCAATGGATTGCAGAGTCTATAACTATATAAATGGACTGTGCCCCTTTGCATGCAGAAGAGGCTCACATTCCATGGTCCTTTCCTGAGGCACAAGGGGGACAGTGGGAGAGCTGAGCACCAAACTGCAGCTGTATTTTTGGTCCGTCCAACCTTACCTCTCACATCAGTTTACATTGGACCAGCTGCTTTTGGCATTGGTCATTGGTTTCTTGGAACACATTTGCCCCAACACCCCTAAAAATAACAATGTTTCCTATTGACTGGAAAAATATTGGGTAACTAAATAGGCTGGCCCTCCAGGAATGAAAGCAAGACAACCTTGGTTAGTTTACTTGTCAGGAGAGAGGTCAGACAGACCAAAGGCATGGTCAGAGAGAGGAGTAGAAGGAGAGCTGAATGAAGTGAATGGAATCAGGTTCTAGCAGCAGCAAGAATGGCAACAATGGGGTCTGGAGCCAGACCCCCTAAACTTGGGGGGTCTATCTCTACATTTTTTTAAATTTAAATTTATTGGGGTGGCATTGGTTAATAAAATTATATAGGTTTCAAGTATACAATTTTATGATATATCATCTGTATATTGCATTGTGTGCGTACCACCCAAAGTCGAATTTTCTTCTATCACCATCTGTCTGACCCTCTTCACCCTTTACTACCCTCTCACCCCTCTTTCCTCTGGGAACCAGAATACTGTTGTCTGTCTCTATGAAGTTTTATTTGTTTGTTTTTCTTGTTTGTTCATTTGTTGTCTTCAGTTTTATGTGCCACATATGAGTGAAATCATATGGTTTCTTAACTTTTTCTGTCTGACTTATTTCACTTAACATGATAGTCTCAAGGTCCATCCACGTTGTCTCAAATAACAGTATTTTTTTCTTTTCTTATGGCTGAGTAGTATTCCATAGTATATATGTACCATGTCTTCTTTATCCAATCATCTATCCAAGGTCACTCCAGTTATTTACATGTGTTGGCCCCCATGAACAATGCTGCAATGAACATAGGGGTGCATATGTCTTTGTGAATAAATATTTTCATTTTTTTTCTGGCAGGTACTTAGAAGAGGGGTTGCTGGCTCATATAGTAACTCTTCTTAATTTTTTGAGAAGCCTCCACTATTTCTACATTTTACCAGCTCAGTGTTACTTTGGGCAAGTTACTCAACTTCTCTGTGCCTCCTCATCCGTAAGCTGGAGATAACTATAATGTTGCTGTGAGTTAAGTAAGATGATGTATATTAGCTGCTTGGGGCTGAGTAAATGCTCAGTGCATGGCATTTACTATATTTAGTGGGATCACAAAGGGATTACTGAGAACGACTCACTGTAGGACTCTACAGTTAAATTGATAGGAATATCCAATCAGTTATACAAGACAAGATGGTGGGTTTTGGGTACCAGTTTCTAGGTCCTGCTTGCTCAGGCCTCAGGAATAATGACATTGCTTGTCCATTCTGAGGTGCTCTCCTCACAGGGTCTCAGTATCTCAATGTCACTGCACCAATTTCTTCTTCTGGAGGCCATTTGTCTCCTGCTCTTTTGTGCTGGCTACAGCCTGATTTTAAGGCCTTTATTTGTGTTCTCACACTGCTCTTGTGCTGTTTACTCTCTATCAACAGCTTTCAGGGCGGGGAACTTGATCCAATGTGACTGCTCTCTTTGTTAAACTCACACAATGACTTCTATATGTTTGCTTGTTTCCCACCTCTTACCTTCCCTCTTGTGCTGAGTGACTCTGGGCAAATAACATAGTTGTCTCAGTTTCCATATTTGTAGAATTAGGGAAATGGTCATGCCCACCTTCTAGGTTTGTTCTACAATTAAACTAGTTGGCATATGTAAATGGACCACAAGCGTGCCTGGTACATAGTACCCAGAAAATAACAGCAATAACACTATTAATAATACTGGTGCTATTACTATAGGTGAAAATAGTATTATTATTGTTGTTATTTTTCCTGGCTGGATTCTCTCCTAGTCTGTAGCGACAGGTAAGTTACTTTTCTGCTCTGTTTAATGAAGATGCTCATTTCCACTTTGGATAGCACATTGGAATATGCTCCCTCCTTGCTCATTCTACCAGCAGCTGCTGGGAGAATTGCTATTTAAATACCCTGTCCCCACTGCCCAGACCACATGTGCAGGCCGTCAACCTGTGGCTTTGTTAAATCCATGTGGCCCGGGGTTTAGGAGCTGAGGCCACCCTGTCACTTTTTGATTTTTGAGAATCTGAACTTCAGGGCCTCCTTGGCCTCTGAAAGTCTGCAGAGCCGTTGGAGATCCCAGGCACTCAGCCGAATGGAGGACTGAACGTGAAGTGTGCTTGTTAAGAAAACTAATGTTGCCAAAACCGGTTTGGCTCGGTGGATAGAGCGTCGGCCTGCGGACTGAAGGGTCCCAGGTTCTATTCCGGTCAAGGGCATGTACCTTGGTTGCGGGCACATCCCCAGTGGGAGATGTGCAGGAGGCAGCTAATCGGTGTTTCTCTCTCATCAATGTTTCTGGCTCTCTATCTCTCTCCCTTCCTTTCTGTGAAAAATCAATAAAATATATTTAAAAAAAAAAAAAAAAGAAAACTAATGTTTCCATGATTTGTTATAACAATGCGTTAGAAGACATTACCGTGTATCTCTTTCCACTGATGTTCACAACACAATTGTCTGTGTAGCTTTCTTTATTTTCAGATACCCTCTCGAGAGCCCTGAGTTATAATTCTCAGACTCCACCACCTCCCCACTCACCTGTATGCATGTACCGCACCCCTGCACAGAAATGGAGCCATTGGGGCTCTGTTGTTTGGGAGACAAGGCGCTGTCAGGGTCCCTGCAGGCAGGGCTGACTGAAGGGCAGGACAGTAGCTTCTGATCACTGGCTCTCCTAACATACTGTCTCCTTGGTTGCATATTTCACCAGACCCCTGGCTCTTCCTTCTTCCTGACCTTGTTCATTTCCTTTCTGCTGCCACTCATGACCTCCCTGTTTAGGGTTTTAAAGATGAGTTTAATGTCACGTTTATTATATGAGAGTTGGCTGTGTGGTGCCTCACGCCTTTTGGAGGAAAGCACAATCTAAACCTAATAAATATTAAACAAGTGGTATAAGCAGGAGGAAAATGATGTGTTTTAGGTGGGTTGTAAAGAACGTTGTAAAACCTGTAAAAATGTATTTGTTAGATGAAGAGGCAGGGGATAAAATGCAGATAATCATCGTTTTACAGCAGTGAGTCTCATGTAATATTTCAAAGCACAGAAACATTTCCAGGATTGTTAACCCTTTGGGAAGATGACTTGCTTCTGTTCCTGCCTGGAGGGAATAGGAGGCACAAACAGCAGGTAGCTCAGTGGTATTTTATTTACATTCTCCTGGTAAGCCGTGGAGGAGTGTGAAAATGACATTTAAGACCCAACGTTACAGCCCTCACTGGCTTATAACTCCCAGTGGTTTCAGGGAGGGCTCCTTAAGGGTGAATGTACTTTGCAAACTCCCACAAACCCTAAACAAAGTCTAAACTACTCCTTTAACGCCTCCTGGTGGGATCTGGGTTTGTGGTTCCTGAGGAGGCAAAGGCCTCAGTTTTATGAATGTCATTATTCACCTCGATACTGTACTGGATACCAAGATAATGTTCGAGTTTGATTTAACTTTGACTTTGCCCTTATGTTGGCAGAAATTGGGGCTGGCATCAAACTTTGGCCACTTATCTGCCTTGGTGTGTTGAAGGTGAAATTCTATAGTTGAGAAATTTGGGGTTAATTTTGCACTAAAAATATGGGAGAAGAAATGGGACAGCTGAATTAGTTGGCTTTAGGTATAGTTTGTGGTGCTTCTATCAAGGCTGTTTCTTCTCTGGTACCTTTTAAAAATGCAATTGGTCCACACAAACCCAAGCTAGAGGCATACTTAATCTATCTGCCATAGCTGTTAGCACAGATCTTATACTTATTTATTTTTTATTTTTATTGATTTCAGAGAGGAAAGGAGAGGGAGAGAGAGAAACATCAATGATGAGAGAGAATCATTGATCGACTGCCTATGGCACCCGCCACCCGCCCCTGCCCTCCACTGTGCCCTTTACCAGAATCGAACCCAGGACTCAGTCCACAGGCCGACACTCTTTCCACTGAACCAAAACAGCTAGGGCTGGTCCCATACTTCTTTAGACCACTTCCTGTTTGCTTTCTCCATTCAACCAGTTTGGGCTGTGTATCTTGTTTCCTATATTCTGCTAAGCTCTTTGGATTAAACATCCTTGTTTGGGACCTGACCTTTGGGCCATCCTAGGTGGCCTTCTAGAACAGGACTCACCTATTTTTTGTCTGGGCCACTTATGAAAGGAGGGAAAGCAAGCATGGTGCACAGGGAAAAAGAAAGAAGAGGGATGAACACTTTTCCTTAAAATTTCTCATAGCTTAAATGTTGATGTGACGGAAACCACTCTCATTTCTTTCCTCCAGTTTCAAATTTGAGATCCATAAAAATCTCAAATATTGCCTCCCCTTTTTTATCGTACAGTGAAATTATATGGGCATCATTGATAGAGAATGGGCTTATGCAGGAATGATATTCGATATTCATAAACTGATAGGATTACCAATCAGATGTCATCCACAGACAATAGGTGTAGACTAGATTGACACCTGCATTGATTAATGAGAGTGGATGCCAACTGTCAACAACTGCTATGGACCAGGCTGGTGCCCATATAACTAATCAGTGTGGGTGTCAGCTATAAACAACCATTGGGGCCACACTTTTATATGCTGTTTGAATTTGAGTGGAGTACCTCTGGGATATTCCAACTCTGTTTGTGGACTACTAGAGAGTTAAGTGACTTACCTTCTCCAAGCCTCAGATTTCTCACCTGCAATATTCCTAATGCTGATCCCTTTTTTTCTCAAAATGTCATTGGATGAATATTGGAGAACTTTATCTTACATGTCTGTGTTTTTTTGAAATTTCATTCCCTCAACTTTTTCTTCCAGGTTACTAATTTGGACTTTAGCTTCATTCATTCTATTTTTTTTTCAACCCCTCTATTGAATATTTAATGGTGACCATCATAATTTTAGGTTTTAGGAACTCATGCTTACTCTTTGATTGCTTCATTTTTAGGAAGCCATGTTTTGTTTTCTGGATGTAATCACCCTTCAAATATTCTTAAGAATGCTAGTTTAAAAAATTAAGTTCTCTTTTTATAATTCCTTTTTTTCTGACATTACTTTGAGATCTTTGGGTTATTTGTTTATTTTTGACTTTACCTTTCATGTTATTTGTTTTTGGCGAATGTATGGCCATCCTTGAGTGCCTGTTCATGCTCGTGAATGAAAGAATAGGTGGATTGCTGTCCATAAGAGAGGTAAGCTTCCTTTGAAGTTAGGTAATTCTATTTAATGGAAACAGGGCTCACTCTAGAACAAGATGTCAACCTCAAAGGCTAACATGGGCCAAATAAACAAGGTTT
The DNA here is from genome assembly GCF_028538775.1 of Myotis yumanensis. Classification (NCBI taxonomy): domain Eukaryota; kingdom Metazoa; phylum Chordata; class Mammalia; order Chiroptera; family Vespertilionidae; genus Myotis; species Myotis yumanensis. The sequence continues at coordinate 227,796,447 of NW_027223752.1, read as the reverse complement.
AAGTTTATGTGGGCCACAAAAAACCAAAAGCTTCAATTTTCATAGACATGTAGGTTTATTTTGATAGAAACATGAATGCAAAGGGCTGAAATAAATGAGTAATCGTTAACATAAAATAATAGAACATTTTAATACAAATTAATATTTTTTCTTGAACATTAACTTACCAGACACTGAATAACTGCACAAACTAATAAGCGTAATGCAAATAAATCTCTTTTTCTTGTTCTCTGAAAGCAAAATATTTCCTGTTGCGCACACCAAACAAGTCAGTACAAGACTAATGACGTGGCAATCGGCTGCTAAAATATTTACTGCTAGTATTAGTGGTGAGAAATGGTGCGCCTGTGCGTAAGGTGGTGCGTAAGGGAAATGAATGCAACACGATTATAGTAATCAGTCATTAGCGAATGTTGTAGTTCATTAATAACAATTATGTATAACAGGATATTTTAAAAATTAAGTTATAAAATTTTTATTAAAATTAAGTTATAAAATTTTTATTTTTGTTTCTTACATACTGTTATATTGGCTGGGCCACAAAAATATTCATTGTGGGCCATGACTTTGACATGCTTGCTCTAGAAGAAGGAGGATTCTGTGTAAGCGGGTTGGAATCTATTGAAAGGCAGTGTCCTCATAAAGGACAATGTGTGTGAGGGGAGGATACCAAGATTTAGACCCCAATAACTGCCATATGGCGAGGACTTTAAGGAAGGATGTGTATGCTTTTTGCTTTATGTTTGTTTTTCTCCACTGCCCTTCAAGTTCATGTTTAGCTCTAGAGTATGACTTTTCTTGACCAGCTCAGTACGCTTCTACCCTTTTTAGGAATCCTTACCAGTCACTTTTATTAAGCATTTCTTGGGACTTGAACATGGGGTAAAGGCAGCACTGGCTGCTCTGTTTATAGCAGAGGTGGGAACATTTTTCCTGCCAAGGGACATTTGGGTATTTATAACATCATTCACAGGCCATACAAATTATCGACTTAAAAATTAGCCTGCTATTTTGGTCAAACATTTAATTAACTTACCCCTAATTCCTTGGTAGGGCCAGACCAAATGATTTTTCAGGCCTTATAAAACCCTGGGGCTGCATGTTCCCCACCCCCCTGGTTCATGTGGAGAGGAGCCAATCCGGCCAGCAGTAGGATAGGACAGATAACCTTTGTGTTAATTACTGTAATGGTTGCTCTGAGGCCTGCTCTGCTCTCTGCATTGTTCCACCCACAGATTCCCTAGGGCAGCAACCTTTCCGACCTCAAGGACCACCAGTGGTCTGAGCACCACCAAGACCGCTGCCCTAGGGGACTCCTTATCAGTCATCTCCAGTATGTAAGTTTATGTTGTAGTTCTTTGTTTTAGTTTCTCAGACAATTCAGTCCTATTTTTTTCAATTATCTAGAAATTACTTAGTAAATATGATAGTCTATTAGAACTTTACTTTTTGTTTTCAGCTCTGTTGTGGGTTCTTTTCTAAAAAAAATATTGTTGTGTCTATTGGGGATGTGAGAGGGGGAAGAATTAAATATGTATACTCCACTCCTCATCTTAAACTGGAAGTCTTTATTAATATGCATTAATATATGAAAGTGCTCCATAGACCATGAATTATTGAAAGTTAACAGATGAATTTGCCCTTATCCTCTTACCATTATCACCCTCCTCATCATCTTTAACACATCCAACCTGTAGATCTGAATTTTCTTGCCCTATGCTTTTAGAAGATAGGTAACATGGAATTTCAGACAACCACACAAAAGAAAGTGAGATATTCAATGAGAGGAAAGCCACAGTGAAGGAGGGCTACTGTGACCAAGAAAGAAGGTGTGTCTAGGCATCTGCTTCTGAGGCCAGCTCCTCCAGGCCATCTTCACTTTCCATTATGTCTTACCTCCCTTTATTCTCAATACACGAATTCTCCATGTTCCAGATTTTCCAGTATTTCTGTTGGCTTCAAGAGCAGTGCTGAAAGGTATCTACTGCCAGCACTGTAATTTTATGTTGGTTATTTATCAGTAAGGGTCTCCCTGCTGTTTGTTCTTTTGTATCAGTAAAGTTGTGAGGACAGAATGGATATTAATCACATATGTTTAGAGAAAAACAAAATGATTGTATTATAAAAGTAAGATAATTGTGGAACATTAAAAACATAAACAAGGAAGAAGTAAAATTTAAAAATTAACTAGAGAGGAACTTTCAAATTTTGAGTATGTACTTCCAGTCTTTATACATTCACAGACTTTCAGGCACACATACGATTTTATTTATTTGCTAGAGGCCCGGTGCACAAATTTCGTGCATGGGTGAGGTCCCTAGGCCTGGCTGGCGATCAGGGCAGATCGGGGCCTTCTGGCTGCTGACTGGAGCCTTCCCTCCCTCAGCCCCTCCCCCCAGCCGGCCCTGCCTTCCTGCCAGCCACCAACTGCCATCCAGGGCCTGCTGGAGGGGGGTGGGACGGGGACGGGAAGTTGGCTGGCCATGGGAGTTTGGCTGTGAGAGCACACTGACCACTAGGGGGCAGCTCCTGCATTGAATGTCTTCACCCTGGTGGTCAGTGCACATCATAGTGACCAGTTGTTCCAGTTGTTCTGGTAGTTCCAGCATTCCGGTTGCTTAGGCTTTTATATATATAGATTTTTTCATCCTAATAGGAACATTCTGTAAATGGTTTTGGTTTCTTTAAGATATGTATAAATATCTCATTAGACTATAACATGTCTGCATCTTTTCTACTCTTCTGGTGTCCTTTCTCCCTTACCTATCTGTGTATAGTTGCACATGTCAGTCAATATATTTAACCTTGTAAAACAAGAACAAATCTGCTGCTTCTCAATGATTTGTATGGATTGAAGGTTCTATATATCGTCCTACGTATTTGTACATGACTTTTTTTTGTCACCACTAATTTCATCGGTTAAACTAGGACATTTGTCTATTTGGATGAATATGTGGCGACATTATACTGGAAAACAAAAGGCATTATTTTGCTGTTCCTTCCTGGGCCTGCCCATCTGGTAGGGATTGCTTTCCAGGTAAGTTCACTGATGCACAAGGTTTAGTGATTCTTTAAAAATTATTACACTGTCACACAATGCCCAAGCCAGAAATATAGACTCTTGTTAGACTTTTCCTCTTATTCTCTCCTTTATTTAACCAACTAATTTTTATTCTGTATTCTCTAAAACTCTTGATTGCATCCCTCCTCACCATTACTATTACCTTTCCCTTAGTTCTGAAACTCACCATTCCTAAAGTTCCTTTAAGTCTTCTTAAAGTCTGCTTCCCTCCCCTCCACTCTGCTCCAACCTTTCTGGCATATTGCTGCTAGCATGGTCTTGAAAAATTCTGACCACATCATTCTAGTTTTTGAGAGATAGCATGAGCCTTGAAATCAAACAGACTAGGTTTGAACCCTGACTCCTCCACTTACCAATGAGTTGTGTGATCTTGGGAGATATCTGAGCGAGCTTTGTATGCCTCAGTTTCCTCATTTTTAAAATGGGAATGTAACACTGCCTATCTCAGGGTTGTTATAAATATTAAATTTGTTTGTGAACATCAACTGCCTAGAATAGTGGTGGGCAAACTATATGGGTTCAAATATACATGCTAACAATTAATTAAAAATGCAGTGTCTTCTACAGAATACTTTTTGATCTTTTTGCATGGCATTAATAAGAAACATTTCTGCCCAGTTGCCGGCTTGATCGCTAGTGCGAGGTGTGCAGGAGGTAGCCAATCAATGATTCTTTCTCATCATTGATGTTTCTATCTCTCTCCCTCTCATTTCCTCTCTGAAGTCAATAAAAAGTATATATTAAAAAAGCAACAACACCTCTGTGTTTTACCTCTGACTTCATCCCTAATGTATCTCTTGCTTCTTCTTCATTTTTACCTTATTCTTTGACCAAAGTGACATGCATATGATTGTTTAAATGTGCCATGACCTTCTGATGTCATCGTGCACATTGTTCCCTCTGATTGCATACCTGGCTATTGGCATGAGCAGAGACCAGCAGGGGACAGAGATCCAGGCCACGTAACTCCCAGACTACATCTCCTCCTAATCCAACATACTTTCTCTTTCATATTCATCCTTTATGCTACTCTCCTGAGTGTGTTCCTATGAGGATGGTAGAGGTACTGGGGGCTGGTGTGTTCCTGTGAGCTTGGTGAAGGTGCTAGGTGATGGTGATGAGGTGGGGTAAAGGGAACCCCCAAAGCAGCATTTAGTACATGTGAAAAATTTATTCTTATATTAAACTAGTGGCCCAGTGCACGAATTCATGCATATTGAAAGAAAATTAATTAGAAGAAATATTTTAATATCACTATTCACCCTTTCTCTACAATAAAAGTGTCAACCAAATTCATAATTGACAATGACAGGTCAAAACACACGTGTGTGATTGGCGCCAGCGAGAACTTATATATAACTTGTTTAATTAGACCTGCTTTCTGATTTAGCTAAACTTTTTCCCTCCCAGTGAAGCACCCCAACTTCTCTTTCAGATAATTGTCAGCAACACAGCAGTAAATATCAACACGAAGCATATTATTATTGTAGATCATACAGGGAGAACAAAGGGCAAAATATTTAACTGCAGCAGTGTTTTACTATATTCTGTGCAGTGAGAAAACCTGAAGTCATTTTCAAGGTCCACCATTTCTTACTTCTTTTCAGTTGGGTGAAGTACCTAAGCTTTCTAAATCTCAGTTTTCCAGCTAATGAAAAGAAAATAGGATTCTACTGAGTCTTCTACCCACTCCAGGACTTCTGTGAGGATCAAATGAGATGAGGCATGGGAAAATGCTTCATAGACATTTGGTTAAAGTGTAAAATGTTTCCATCTGGCTATAAAGCAAGTTGTGTTCCTGGGTTGAAGAAATTGCAAGGAGGCTAGTTGCTAGGGAGAGGAAGCCAGGTGTTGCTATGTGACATCATTACCCAGTGCCCACAGTGACCATTTCTGGGCTGGGCTGGGCTGTGGGCTGCATTTTGTGCCATGGAGTCTTGGCAGCATTGGCTGCAACGGTCGCTTCGGGGTGGTGGCGGGGCCTGTTCCCACTTGGGGGAAGCTAAGTGTTGCTTTGTCGGTGCCAGGTGCCTGGTGCTGTTTCTTTGTAAATGGCCAGTGTGCGTCATGGCAGCTCCTGCGTTGAGTGTCTGCCCCATGGTGGTCAGTGCGCATCATAGCGACCGTTTGGACAGTTGGAGGGACACTTAGCATATTAGCTTTCATATATATAGATTTTTGGAAAAACATGGATACTATGGCTTTTTACTTGGGGGCATTTGGGTGTAACTCCAGGCTCCTAAAGATGACTATTATCATGAAAGGTGCTGATATGGATATTGTAGCTGAGAGTTGGTATTTCAGAGTCATGGGTGGTCATCATGGCAGCAGCTGGGGTTCTGTTGTTTCCTTCTGCTGTGCTACATGGGCCTCTGTTTGAGGTGCCCTGAACCAGCTGAGCAGATCTAGGCTGGCTTTGGACCTTTCTCAAGGTGCCTGCTCTTCTTTTCATTAGTGTGAATAATCAGGGTTTGATTGTAAAGTATGCCCGGGCCAAACACAAGGGTTTTTAAAATTGTCTGCTGTTTTAGATTATACAGGCCACTGATCCCCCTTCCTTAGCATGGATAATTGAGAGTGGACTGGGCTGAAGAATGTTAAGCAGAACCAATTGACAAAATAAATGAGATTTTTAAAATCCTTTACATTTTAATAATAGGAAAAAACTCCAAACTTGGTTGACTACTTCTTCTTCTTTTTTTTTTAATCTAAAAGGGCCCAATTTATATTTTGAAACTGTAAATGTATTTGGTCGTTAAGTTGATTCAAAGTAGGAATACATATTCTATGATGCAACCATTTACAACCTATTTAAAATGTATATCAATTACAATGTGTACTTAATAGAGGTAGGGGAGAATTTTAAATATAGATGAGAGGTTGGCCAGATTCACATTCAATGTCAGATCTTCTTATAACCGTGTTTATGTTTCAACTAGGTAGCAGGAAGAGAGTGGGAGTCACTTCAAATTCTGAAAATCTCTCTCTTGATAGTGGGGGCTATAAGTCTTCGCGCCTAATGAGCAATCATCATGGAGAGAAGAGCATTTTTTGAATGTTTGCATATGATTAACAGGATCCTGATTCCTGGGAATATCCAAGCTCATTCTCTTCTCATTTTTATCCTCTCATCTTTCCCCATGCACCCCTTAGGGAGAAATGTATTTACATGTCACTTGACGGGGAATTTAGAGGACATTTTCTCTAAGGAACAATCTTATAAATAGGGATAGGTGTCACTGAATACCCTTCAGTGTGTAATGAAATAAATAGACTTTGGGAGGTTGGCTTGGGAATTTAGAACATATTGTAAGAGACAATGGTGAGTTTCTGGGCAGTTGATTCATAAATAAGGTTTTGAAACATTACCCATTTTTACATTGGGAATTACCAAGCTAAAGCTTAAGGTTCCCCCCAACACCCACGAACAATCATTTAAATACAGGCTTTGAGACTTGGGAGAAAAAGTGCATTATGTACTCTAAAAACAATAATCTTACTTTGGAGTCATTGTAGTCCATCATACAGATGCATACTTGGGGATGTGTGAAAGAGTAACATTTTCTCATGATGGTCTATTACATCATGTATCTTATACATTATTATCCAGGCACGGGTGGGATGCCCATCAGCCCCTCTGTAACAGAGTGAGGGAGACTGAGACTGCTTCACAGGGTGAAATGTTATAAAAGGTCTTTGGCCTTGCCTACGGTGTTCAGGTAAGGTACAGGAAATCGTCTGTATTCATGTTGTACTGAGAGCCTTGGTTCTCTGGCATGAATTAATAATTAAATTCAATTAAATGAATGTTTATTTGAATTACTACTATGTAGGCCATCCTTGTTAGATACTTATTTACTGTAGATAATGGATCCTGATGGTATAAAAAAGTAAATAATATGGTCATTTGAATCCAATATTCTAGTGAGGGAGACTGTGATATGATGTAACAATTCTAACAGTAGACAGACAGAATGCTATTGGAGAGTAGGTGGGAGAGTGGGGATACAAGAATAGGGGGTTACTGTAAAGGCATCAAAGTTGGGCTTTTAAGAAGTTTGTTATGTTTTGTTTTCAGGGAAAGACATAAGGAAGGGCATATTATCGAGGAAACATTTTGAGCCAAGGCACAAAAGTATGAATATTCCTGCTGTATTAGCAGAATGGTAGGTAAATGGTTTAGAATTCTAATACTTTAAAATGTATTAGAATCATCTGGAGTTCTTGTTCAAATATAGATTTGGGGGCATCATAATATATAGCAGTGTTTACAGATGGGGCTCAGAAATTTACTTTTTTTTTTTTTTTTTTTTTTACAAGAGCTCTGTGTGATTGTGCTGTAGCTTGCTCATGCTTTGAGAAAGCCTGCCACAGGCAATGTTTTCTGATGATAGGGTGACTGACAGGATTTGAAGCTGGAAAGATAGAATAGGTCCATGGTATTATGTGGAATAGGTTCTTGGTAGCCATAAAATATTCTTAAGCAAAGAGAATAATACGATCAGATCTGTATATTAGAGTTTACCTGCAGTGTGGAGAATGCACGGAAAGATAGAGACGTGGAGGCTAGGGAACAGTTGTTAGGCAATTGCAGATGATGCATGTGATGATTAAGACCTGCATTTGGTTGAAGGGGACAAAAGGGAGAAAAAGCCTTAAGAGATATCTTAAGAGAACCAGAAGGATGTGTTCATGAAAACAATGTAGGGAATGAAGGAACTAGGAGAAGACTAAGTTGACTCTTGTGATTATAACTTAGGTAACTGTCTGGCTGATGGTTCTATGAATAGAAATCAAATACCCTGGAGATGGAGCAGGTTTGGAGTTGGTGTGACTAGGTTCAATTTAGTTCGCTATTCCTTTAGGGTATTTAAGTGGGAATGCCTTGGAGGTAACTAGAAAATCCTATATCCATTTCTGGTTGAATTTGCTGGTAGTAACCCATTTATATCTGATAGTAGAAGTCATAATGGAAGAGAATGCTTTAACTAGGGCCCTAGAGGTAATGAAAGAGGAGCAATAGTTGCAAATTCTGGATTAAATGATGAAAAGAATCGAAAAGACTCAGAAGGAACCCACGTGAAATCAACATTCTTTCAGAATATTAGAATGACTAGAAAGATCTTTAGGAAACTTTCTGTCCAGTGATTTGAAAACATTTTTTTAAATGTAGAAGATCTAGGTTTTCAAGGAAAACATAACTCAGATGTGAAATAAAACAGATTCAGATGGAGCCTCTCTGGTTGGGGTGAGGAAGGGAGGACCTGTGCCTATCTGCCCAGCATTTCACTCTTTATCGATTGTTCCCCACATGACAATTCTTGACTCCTCTCCGGGGAAGATGGTTTTACAACATCAACATCTATGTACATTCATTATTTTATGGAGGCCAGAGAGATGAATTGACATGATCAGTAGCAACACAGGGGGGATGTGATGTGAAAAGGCTCTTAAGAAACAAAGTAACAAAGGGCAACATGGAACCCATAGCCAAAACAAGTGGGGCAGAAAATGGGTGGTTCCAAGGGAGGGGTTAATTCCGAGTAGTGACATTCATGGAAGGAATGGCAGGGGTGCTTAACTTTAGAGGCTAAGAAAACATTTAGGGATTCTGTTTCTTGTCCATCTAAAAGTCAAAGCTAAAGGTTTGTGCTGGGTTGGACAAAGAAAGTGAGTCTCTCCAACTTCTACAAAGTGGAGGCAGTTGTCACATGTATTGCATCCCAATTATTGCTCAACCCCAGCCAAATTCCCCTGGAAGTGGAACTTTAAAGATGGGGTAAGCTGGAGAATCAGAGTGAAGGACAGAGTAGCTTTCCTTTCCACGTGGGAGAGGTTACAGAGGGGCAACTTGCTTGGGTGGTGATGGATGTCTTCATAACTTGTCTTAAAGTAATATTTGCAAAGTCAGCATGCTCTGCTTATTAGAATGCATATGCATATTTATTTAAGAAGGCGGTTTCTGGGGGTTTGTTGATGGAAGACTTCTCTATTCTGCCAGTTGGCATACAGTAGATATGATTGGTAGCTACCAGTCAGTCTTTAACATGAAAAGTACAGAAAACTCTGTATTCAGGGAGTTGTTTTGAGACATCAGCAGAAATCTGCCAAGACTGAAGGCTGACCCAGTGAATCCTGGGGGACCTTGAGAAAAGTCAATTCATTTATGCATCAAAGGAATCTCAAATTATTCTAAATGGCGTTTGCTGCTCAGAGGGTTCGGCTCTTGAATTAGCAAGCTGCAGCAAGTTCCAAGCTGGTGTTCTTTCTTAGAAAAATGCTTATGGGATATAAATCTTTTAAAAGTGCATCTCATTGTACCAATTGTTTCTTTTAGGGGAAAAAAAGCCCATCAGGTTGTTATTAAGTGGTCTATTTAATAGTGTGAATAAATTCCAGAATTGGAGACTAGGTATTGTTATCTCGGACGTTTTAATGGACCCCATTGTCTAAGTTACTTGGCTTTGGCTTGTTTGACCTTTGTTTGTTTTAAGAGCTTGGAAAAATTTCCCCAACTTCACAAGAGTTGATATAGTGGTTCTTCATATACCGGATACAAATATCAAAAATATTTGAATTAACTTAACAGTATTTGAATGATTGGACCCCATTGATACAAACAAAGTGAAATAGATATTTGCAAATTATAGACGAATCAAAAAACTCAAGTAAAAATTGATATTTTTTTTTACAAAAAAGCCTTATGACATTTATTAATTTAAGTTTAATTATAACTATGTAATAATTGTTCAGAAAAAGGACTGGAAGATAATGCTGCAAAATATCAATACATAGTGGTAATATAATCTACTAGGTACTGCCACCTACTAACTCCTGAATTAGGAAAAACAAGACTTCTAATTTGACTTTCACAAGCAATTGGTCTTGGTGTTGATACTTAACCTCTTTATAACTTACTTCCCTCAGGTGAATAACATCTACCTTTTGGGGGTTATTGGGAGTAGTACATAAAGTCATTCTGGCAATCTCTTAGCAGAGGACCTATAATTTTTTTTTTTTAAAGAACTCAATACATGTTAGTCCTTATTGTCATTATCCTCACCACCATTATGACTACCACCACCATCATCATCATCACTGTCATGTGCGGGAAGCCAGTTCCAGCATGTCATAATTGCAAGAGTTTCATCGAAAGGTTGATGGAACTTGGGGACTCAACAAGGGCTGAGTCACATATGTTATCACCTGTTGGGAATGGCTGAGGGCATTTCCCCAAACCTGAAAAGGGATGATTGTTTGCTGCCAGACAGCTCAGGGCATCTGAATCTACATGTTATTGCCTCCTACTGGCCAAACACCTGAACAACCGTAGGGTAATTCTCCCCATTCTGACAATGCTTCTGTATATGAAACCCTGACCCTTTGAAGTGTATATCTCTGCTTTGCCTCAGGACAATTTATGTTAATAAAAAGCATGGGGTCCTGAGACGAGGAGATCTTAGTTTCTTAAGCTAGGCTCCTCTGACCCCAAAATGCCTTTCAAAATTATATTTCATCTCTGGACTCTTGTTTAAGTTACACACAGCCCCTTTTCCAGATTGCTGAACCCTTCTTAATGCTGGAACAAGAACCCCGGCAGTCATGGCGTTCTTGTGTCTCCAAGAAGCAGATGCCAGGATTGTATTGAACAAGTTTATTAGGGGAAATGCCCATGAAAGAACCTGTAGTGGGAACCAGAAGAGGCTGGGATACAGACATGATGAGCGAAGGAGAGAGGAAAAGAAGAGGGAAGCTTGAGAGAAGCATTTAGTCTGTGGTGACCCACAGTCACCTGTCAAGAGTCTCACAGCTTCCAGGGATCAGGGTGTCATAGTGGCTTTGTCACACTTGACATTGCCTGGGACCAGCCTGGGGATGTGTGGCCTCAATGCAAACCCCAGCACAAGTAATGGATTTCGGGCCTCAGCAGTTGGGGCCTGCAGCCGGTTATGTCCTTTGAGGTTGGGTGTTTGCAAGTGTGTTCTTAAGTGTCTCACAGTTGTGAGAGATCTACAAAACTCTTCTCATTATTTTGGCCTTTTATTAATTTTGTTCTATTTAATCTGCACTACTTTAACATTTGGGAGAAGAGGTAAAATAAAAGATTTCAAAATATATTCTTTTTTCTTGGTTAACCCAAACTGTTTGAGACTTGCCCGGATCTCACAATAATCCCCAGCTTTTCTCTTTACTTAAACATGTGGGTGCAGCTGTGCCATTACTTCCCCGAAAAGTTTTATTCTTTTGATCCTACTTTAATTTCTAGTTAGAAACTTGATTTGATTAAAGAGTAAAAGTTTAAGTGTTCGTAACAGGATTCAATGAAAATAGGTCATTCTTGGGGCTCTGAAAATTGTCACTGGCCTTTGGGCAAATTGGAACAAAAGTTATAAAATTCAATTGGATGCATCCCAACATTTAACATCTTTAAGGAGGACGTTTTGCCTAATAGATTCAATTTAGGAATATTTAGTGTAGGTCATCAGCTTCAGCACCTAACAAATGCATTTGTCTGTTTGGTTCTCCCTTTAGTTATAGCTAAGATCAGGACACCTGAACTCCAATGTACAGAACAAACAATTTGTGGTGGGACCTTGAAGAAAGTCAATTAGTTTCTGTGACTTTACCAGTAGGTTAAAAAGGAGATTGCAATATTGGTGAATAATGTGCTTAGAGATGTTTGCATAAAAGATGCTTTGTCATTGTAAAGTATTATTGAATATTTATGGTCTACCAGACTGAGCCAAATGGCCCAGAGGAAAAAAACAGTCAGATTTATGTAAACCTTGTTCAGTGTCCCAGATACTTCAGGGTGGGTGTTCTATATAAGAATGAATAAATCAATTCTACAAACATTATTTTAAATTTGGACGGTCCATCAATATTATCTGGGGTGTTAGCCAATGTGCCTGACCTATGACATTGAAATAAAATGTCTGCCTCCAGGTAACTATTTCAATCTTAGAAATATTTTTAAAGCCAGAGGCATTGACAGCAATGAATGTTTTCTTAGTTTGATGTCTGCAAAGAAATGTAAATTGGGTCTTTACCTAAAGGCTGCAAGAAATCATCTCTCATCCATAGGTTGCTCTGAGGATTCCCAGACTGACATCATGCACCTTATGCTTCTTTTAAAAAATATTTTTATTGATTTCAGAGAGGAAGAAATATTTTTATTAATTTCAGAGAGGAAGGGAAGGGAGAGAGAGATAGAAACATTGATGAAAGAGAAACATCAACATCAATCAGCTGTCTCCTGCATGCCCCCTTCTAGGGATCAGCCAGAAACCTAGCCATGTGCCCTGACCATGTGCCCTGACCAGGAATTAAACCATGACCTCCTGGTTCATAGCTCAACCTCCTGGTTCATAGATCAATCCTCAACCACTGAGCCACTCTGGCTGGGCCTCTTATATTTCTACCCCCCCCCCCCCATTTTTTAAAAGTATTTTACTCACTGCACATTAGTTTCCTATCACTTTATTGTGAGAAATATGAGCCTCAGAGTAATAATAATAAAAAAAAAACATTAACCATCAACACTGCTCAGGAACTTAATGGACTTCCCTGCACCATACAATGCAGATGTGTTGGCACGTAAATAGTGATAGAAGATAAGAGGCACAGATGAGCTTTGCTTGGATTGGGTCACTGCTTAATCCAAATGGGTTCAGCTCGAGAATTCATGAAACGTGACAGCGGGCCAAGAGAAGCTTGCTGTGACATTTCAGATTCCCCTGCCTCTTCTAATTAACCATTTCAAGTACAACAAAATGTAGATCCCATACAGGTATGTAAGATCCACAGGTTCCCAGTGTGGACCTGTCTCTGGAGATGGATGGCTCTGCTGTCCTCCAGTGATGGACTCTGACTCAATAATACCTCAAGCTGGGCTTTTAATTTATGTGACACATTGATTCTGAGCGCAGTTTTCTAAAAGACAAAGACTACGGCACTGTTGCCTTATGACATAGGCTGTCATTAAATGCATTTGAGTATAGTGCATAAATCTAAATATACCTTAGCAAGTCTCATGAGATCATTGAAAATATATAAAAAAATACATATAGAAAAAGCTTGCTATCATGGGAATCAAAGATTAATACCAATAACAATCATAGCTGCCTTTTTAAACAACTATTATTGGCCACCATGCCAGAGATTTTACACACGTCCTATATAATTACCCCGTTTTTATAGATGAGGGCTCAGACTTAAAGGAGTGAAGTTGTCCAGGGTGAATTAGTACATGGGAATTCTATAAATTTTTTAATTGCAGAAAAAAATAAACCCCCACATTCCTGATTAGGCAGGTTGGCAGGAATTCTTGTCCTATTTGTTGGCGGGCTCAGAATTCTCTACCTGTAAATATCTGGATATGACCAGCCTCTCTGCAGGTCAAGACCTCCTGGTTTGTCCATCCCCAGATCTCCTCACTTCTCTCAGGAATTGGGGACGAGGGTTCAAACCCCAGAGCCCTGCCGCAGTACCTGCATGTGTGATCCCTGACTATGGTTGGTCTGATGGAAGAAAGATCCAGCTGAGGGTGAAGCCTGTGCTTTTCATGTGTCAAGAAAGGATGTCATGAGCCCATTTTCACGAATGCCAGGTTTAGATAGGAATCCTAGGAAACATATCAAAACGGAATTCATTAAAATAAGGCATTTGAATTTAACTGGTGGGCAGAATTGATTTACCTGGCCCAATTCATAGAATAGATTCAGGGAACCCACTTTTTGGTTTAGTTGTGCTGTACAATAAAAACCTGTGATTTGGAGTCGATACGAAAATCAAATTAGTGTTTCTAAAATTCTTGGGTTCATTTGCTTCTGGAATCAGACCAGGCAAATTCCCAGGAGTCACGGTTTCTTGGAGTATTTAATGTCCCACATGAGGTCACTAGGAAGTAGCTGATGCATCGCATGGGCCTCTCTGTAATTTTCCTGCAGCAGAGGGAGGAAAGAGTTAACGGATGTAAGAGCTGCAGAGGGTGTTTCTTCTGGGCAACAGCAGTGTGAAGGCAGGCCATCTTTTGCATTTTAAGCACTGCTGTTTGATCTCTTGTCTCATAGTTATGTAATTAGAAAACTTTGTTATTACTTCAAGGGAAACAGAAAAAAGGCCTCTGAGAAAAGTACTTGCCCCTAAGGGACAGCTTTGACAGTGCATTTTGTCCAGGAGCCCTGACCTCCTGCCCCAAAGCTCTGGAACAGGAAGAGTGCCCTTCTCAAGGGGCTGAGGCCAGAGTGACTACCAAATGTAGGCAACAGAGGACCCCGGAGCTGTGTGGGTGGCTTTCCCTGGACACACCCAGCAGGTCTGGGTGGTCTCTGGCTCAGAGAGCCAGTGCAGCCAGCTGGGCCAGGAAAGGAACCAGGACTGGAGTCCTCAAGGAGGCCAGGGAGACACAGTGGGTTCCTAAAAGGACCAGTCCTCTGGGATCTTTTCTTAGGGGAGAGAGGATAGCCCCCAAACTGTATATCGACAACATTATACACTGCCTCCTAGCGAGTCAATTTTAAATGCATCAATGCCTTGCCCTAACCAGTTTGGGTCAATGGATAGAGCGTCTGCCTGTGGACTGAAGGGTCCCAGGTTTGATTCCTGTCAAGGTCATGTACCTTGGTTGCGGGCACATCCCCAGTAGGGGGTGTGCAGGAGGCAGCTGATCAATGTTTCTCTCTTATCGATGTTTCTAACTCTCTATCCCTCTCCTTCCTCTCTGTAAAAAATCAATAAAATATATTTTAAAAAATGCATCAATGCCAGCAGTGCATCCAATAAATTTTCTCAATAACTCTTCCAAGAGGACAACCCAGGTATTGTCATCATTTTCATTTTGCTGTTGAAGAAACTGAGGCACAGAGAGGTTGAGTGAATTTTTGAAGCCACAGGTATAGTACGGCCCCGAGATAAGTTAATATGGGGAAAAGGCCACAGAATGTAGTCAAGAGCACAGTCTTAGTTCAGTGACAACAGCTTAAATGTTAGTTTCATCAGTTTCCAGCTCTATGAACTTTTCCAAATCCTTGAACTTAAGGAAACCTCAGCTTCCTTTATATCTAAATGGGGGTGATAGTAATAGGAATAAAACATGTGATGGGGTCAGGACATGTTACCCCAAAATATGGCACCTTGGAAGCTGAAGGAGTTTGAGAAAAC
This sequence comes from Myotis yumanensis, assembly GCF_028538775.1. NCBI lineage: Eukaryota > Metazoa > Chordata > Mammalia > Chiroptera > Vespertilionidae > Myotis > Myotis yumanensis. Next base: position 227,781,203 of record NW_027223752.1, on the reverse strand, counting down.
AGCAGCAACAGGAATGTCACCGTGACCTTCACCCCATCCTTCTTCCTTGAAACAAGTCATAAAACACTCGTGTGAGAGGTACCGTCTCTATTTCTGAAGGAAAGGAGCACCTTTAGCTCTGAAAACACAGGGACCCTGAGGAGAATCTGAACAAACAGGCCTTACTAAGTTTCCCCCCAGTTTATTACACTTCATACTCCTTAACCTACAATATGCCTCCATAGCTGTCCACCCTTCATCACACCTGGCATAAGGTACCCAGGTTTAACTATTTCTTTCCTTTTCTTTTTTAATATTTTTTTTATTGATTTTTAAAGAGAGAGGAAAGGAAAGAGAGATGGAGAGATAGAAACATCAGTGATGTGAGAGAATCATTGATTGGCTGTCTCCTGCATGCCCCCTACTGGGGATTGAGCCTGCAACCCATGCATGTGCCCTGACTAGGAATCAAACCAGTGACCACGATTCCTTGATCAATGCTCAACCACTGAGCCACACCATCCAGGTGTCTAACTATTTCTTTAGGACTTCATTTTCTTATATTAAATGCATCTGTATGCTTTTTACCTGTCACTCTGTCTTTGTTGGTTTAATTTGTAGACCTAGTCAGGAACCCTAGGAGGGTCAAGGAAAACGTTTTCCTTCCCTGCACATGTAAAATGCTTGCATGGTCTTAAGCCAGTGATGGCGAACCTTTTGAGCTTGGCGTGTCAGCATTTTGAAAAACCGTAACTTAACTCTGGTGCCGTGTCACATATAGAAATTTTTTGATATTTGCAACCATAGTAAAACAAAGATGTATATTTTTGATATTTATTTTATATATTTAAATACCATTTAACAAAGAAAAATCAACCAAGAAAATGAGTTTGCGTGTCACCTCTGACACACGTGTCATAGGTTCGCCATCACTGTCTTAAGCAATGATAGATATTGTTACTATTATGATGCATTTCCCCAGTATATTGTTCCATCCTTTTAAGTGGGGCTCGGATTGGCATAGTGGCAATCAGAAGCTGAAGCTAGCTTAGATTCATGCAATGCTCTGATGGATGAAAAGGAGAGGAGAGGTTCTCTGCCAAAGAGAGGCAAGTGTCTTTCACTAGAGGGAGTGGTCCCAAGCATCAATGGCTGCATGCAAAGAGACTTAACCGCAAGATGAAAGAGTAATTGCAGCAGAATAGCAGAGGCTGAGGCAGTTAAGACAAAAAGCCAGAGATGTGAAATGGGACTGAGGTCTATGCAGAGGGACTCTGAGAAATCTTTGTAGTTAAAGACATTATGGTCCTCAGAGAACAAAGGACACAAGTACGGGGTTGGAGCCCAGGAGGTTGAGTCCCAGAACCCAGGTTGAAATATTTCCTCTCACTCTCCATTCCTCAAAGAATTGATCACCTCTCTGAATTACTACATCCACATTTAAATTATAGTCACATTCTGTTATGTATTATATCAGTACAGTGCACAAGTAGAACACTGTACTGTTGGTTTTTGTTTACCCATTCCTTAGTGGGGTCAGCCCTTCCTCTTCCTTTAGGAGAAAACATGTCGGGGGGGGGGGGGGGGCGGTGTCTGTTTCTCTGGTGGCCTTAAGTCTTCTTGTTAACTAGATATTTTCTGTTTGTCCATCAGGATCCACTTTCCACCTTTTCCTCCTCTTCGCTCTGGGCAGCCAGCCTATTTGGGTAGCATTGTCCTTTGGCTTGGGTTTGGACTTGATCAATGGGAAGCATTAGTAGGAGACAGTAGAGTCAGGTGGGAGGAGAGACAAACCAGAGTGTTTGTTCTTCTGGTTCTTTCTCTGCTGGATTGCAGTGGGTTGGTGGTGTCTCCCTCCTGCCAGGCAGCTCTCAGCAAGCCAATCCTGGCTGTAGGTTTTAGAAAGATTCTGCTCCTAGCCCCTTCATGGGTGCTAATGGCTTCTTGCTGCTGCAAGCCCCGAGGTCCTGCACCATCCCTGGTCGCCACCCCCAGGCCCTACTTACACCATTGTAAACAGTCCTTTTGTGAACCTCTCTTCAGTTACCCAGCATGAGTGCCATCTGTTCTCTGCTGGGACCCTGGCTGATACATATGGCGTCTTCTGGTTGCAAAACACAGTCTCACTTTTGGTCTTCAGAATAATTAATCTATGAAATACTGCAACTCCAAGTCTGATGTAGGGTTAAGACTCTTTCATAGCCCTAGTGGAGGTCAGGGTGTGAGTCACCTTCTTTCTTTCCCTGCTTATCATAGTTCCTCCTGTTTACCATGGCTACTGACCTGGTTGAAGCTGGTTGACCTGGTTGAAGGTGAGGTCATAAAAAGTTCTTAAGGTGGTTTCACAACGTCTGATTTTGGCAGATATTTAGAGCTGATTCTCTTTCTCATGGACATGCTTATGGCTTCTTCAGAGACCTCTCCATTGCTGGGAGCATCCTACCATCCCAGATACATATCAGGTTGTCTTCTTCAGCTGGTCACTTTCCCTCTCCAGCCATTGACCTCAGCCTCCATCTGCCAAGGAATCATTCATTTTAAATCATTTGCTGTATTAATAATGTTTGTTTTCAGGTATATGCCTTTCCTTAAGAGAATTTTAATAACACATTCTTCCTTAACATCATTCTGCTTCTATTTGCTGTTTACTCCAGGATTTATGATTCTTATGAATACCCATGTTTTAATTTGCCACTTCACTATTTTTAAATTTTTAATGCAATGTTTCATTTTGTTCCCTCGCCCTTTTACCTCCCCACCCACATTATATATTTCTTTACTCTTTTTTTTCCATCTAGCACAGTGTTTCCCAGAGGAGGAGCTGTTGGCATTGGGTAGGGCCATTTCTTAGTTGAGTGTGGATGCTCAGCCCTTGGCAGGACCTCATTGCTGGCCCTGCCACTAAATATCCGTGGTGTCCAGTTCTGGGATAAGTGAAGCATACTTGCCCATTTCCACATCCTCCTCTGGGTGGCATACCACTTCTGACCTTGAACCAGAACTTACCAGTTTGGGGCTTAGGTCTACAATTTCTCTTCTCTTGTGGTTATCTTTATTTTCCTAACTTAATTTTAAATTTTATTTTAGTAACATGGCCATAGTTTAAAAACTCAAGTGCTGTGAGAATTGGAATACTTAACAACAAAGACAGGTTATTTTTTTATGTCACTCCACTGTACTTATTATTTATTTTCCCCAAAGCCAACACTTTTGAGCCTCTTTACTATCTTTTTCTAGTACTTACTTCTATGTTTCTAAATAGCATGTATACACAGCTATGATTTGATGTTTTAGTTGAAAATATAACATACTGACTTCGTATATGTAAGATAAGCAGGCTTTTTTTTAAAGCCTGCTTACAGCATTATCCTCACAAAGCCAACTTTCTCTTCTCTATTTTTCTAGTTTGGATATTTAACAAGTTTTGTTTAAAATCGTCATTCAGTTTTTATGTCATTGTTTTATGTACATATTGTGCAGAGCTGAGCTACCTTACGTCCTTTTAGTCTAGCACGGACTTTATCTTGCCTGAGAGTTAATACTTGTCTATTGTGGTTGGCCTCACTTCTATTATTCTTTCACTAATTCATCCCCACACTGTCTGCCAGAAATGTAAATTACCTCTTGACGTGTTCAAACACATCAGATACTTCATAGTTGGTGTTTGTTTATTTTTTTCCCCTTGAAGACATTCCTTCTGGAACCCACCATCCTCATGTGACTCAATAGTAAAATGTGCTTCCATGAAGTGTGGTGGTTTTTCTTGTCAGTTTGGGGCCCTTTTATCTTTTGAACTAGCTTTAAGCTGAGGGCTGCTTCTAGATCAGAGTATCTGCTCACCACAACCTCAAGGTTTCACAGAGAATAGTCATGTCGAATACACTTAATGAATGGTAGTGATAAAAATAAATACTTTTGTCATGCCTTACAAATGGCAATTACTTGAATTTTTAGCCACGTTTCATCTTTCAAATGAAGACTGCAATAACTTACAGGCATGAAGATAACTTCCTCATATTTCTGTGAGGCAGTGAGCCAGCAAACATTATTATTCCTATTTTATGTGAAGTATAACACACAAGGATTTTAGTCAGCACCTACTATTTCCATATCCCGTCTTGTTACTGGAAAGACACAGATAAGTGCGTGCAGATTGGACCCCGCCTTACAGAGTGCCAAGATATTTTAAAAGATGACAATGTGTCTTAGTTTTGTAGTGGGTGCACCAAGGAGGGCAGGATTGCAGTGGGGACTCAGAAAATGCTACTGGAGAAGTGATGTGGGCCGGGCCGGTGTGGTTCAGTGGTTGAGCATTAATCTATAAACCGGAAGGTCACGGTTCAATTCCTGGTCAGGGCACATGTCCGGGTTGCCGGCTAGGTCCCCAGTGTGGAGTGTGCAGGAGGCAGCTGATCAATGATTCTCTCTCATCATTGATATTCCTATCCGCTATCCCTCTCCCTTCCTCTCTGAAATTAATAAAAAAATATATTTAAAAAAAACAGGTGATGTGGTAAGTCTGTTTTGGGCTTTGAAGAAGAAGTCTACACACACACATACTTACCCCCACACACATTTATTTATTACTAGACATGATTTACTTTATGCAAAGGACTGAGATCTATTTAAGCCTGCATCCTCTCAAAGGACATTATCATGGTAAAAGTGAAAGGGACAAGACCCTCTTTGTAATGATGGCTTCTAAATCAGGAAGCCTGAGGCCCCACGGACCAAGTCAGACAAGCCCAGATACTTGATTCATCACCCCAGGCAAGATTGCATGTATTTTTAGTGAGATAAATTCAATTGCAGGCTGCAGAGAGAAGAAGAAAAGAGAAACTGGTCCCTTGTTGTGGAAGTGTAATGAGTGTCGTTGCATTGAGTTGTGGAAGTGTAATGAGTGTCGTTGCATTGAGTTGAGAAGAGGAGAAAATGGACACTTATTGTGCGCATACCATCTGCCATGCACCCCGCTAGGCACTTTTGCTTTGGCTCAAATGGTGTTTTCCAGAACCCCATGAAGTTGATATTTATATACAGAGAAGTTAGGTAAGAGGCAGAATCATGACTGAACTCACCTCTGCTCATCTCTGAGGCCTGTGCTCTTCCCACAATGCTTTGCAGCCTTGGAAGTCTTCGATAGTTAGGTTTGTAACTAATACCAATATTTTACAATTTTGTGGGAATGCCTTCTGTGTCATAGAAATCAGAGACATTTTCATTTTCTTCCAAAATTACTAAAAAATAAAATATAGGACCTTATCATTTCTTGCCAAAAATATTGAAATAATCTGCCAACTGGTCTTTGTGCCCCTAGTGGCTTCTTTCTGCCACTTACCTCCAACATTGCCACTGAGTGACAGGTTTGCTTCTGCCCTTATTGGGTTCACTGTGACAACTCTTGCTCTTCTTTCAACACTTGCCTTAGAATGTTTCCTCTTGGGTAAGTTTGTCTGACAGAAGTAACTCTTGAATGCTTGCTTCTTGATTCACCCATAGTATTTTTGTTCAATCTTCATAAAACTCATCTTGACGAGGTATACGATTTATTTGTCTAATATTAACTAGACTGTGAGGTCCTCAAAGGAAAGAGGATGTAAAATTATTATTTGCAAAATGTATAAATGTGGACTAAAACATTAATTCACAAAGAAAGATTTCATTTAGTCTGAGACTCACCTAAGTTGTCAACAACAGACTTCATAGAGTTTAATGTTTTGGTGTCAATCAGGCTAGGACTGGTGTATCACATTTTGATATTCACAGTAATTAGCTATGTGATATCTGATCTTGGAAAGTTTATCTTTCTGAGTCTTAGTTTCCTTTTAATCTTGTTAGTAATGATAATAGGACATCTTCTAAGAGTTATTGTAAGGGAAAGAATGAGGTGGTTGATGTAAGTTGTTGGTGTAGAACTGACAGAGAGCTAAGACTCAAAAATTGTGTTTATTATAAACAATGAAATGTATCATAAAGATAGATAAAATAAGTTATATTTTATGTGTATAATATAGAAATAAAACTAATATTCATCTAGTCACCATATTTCTAGAACCCTTCTCTAATATTTCCTCCTTAATCCTCTTCCCAAATGTATGAATTTTGCATTTATCAATTCCTTGCTTTTTGTTATGATTTTAGCACATGAGAATGCACAGCTAAAATATATTATTTAATTTTACATGTTTTGAACATGGTATAAGTGGAAATATATTGTGTGTATTTTTTTGCAACTTGCTTTTCCCTCTCAATATTTTATTTGGGAGATTTATCCATGTTGATCTGTGTAGATGTTGTTCATTCATTCTTGCTCCTGTATAGTCTTTCAGTATATGACTATGCTCTAGTTTATTTATACTTTCACTGATTCATTGTCCTGACAAAGGAAATTGGCAGTTTCCAGCATGGATTTTGTTGTTGTTGCATCACAGATATATATATATATATATATATATATATATATATATATATATATATATATATCCTGGTCTACATTGTAGAAACAGGGTATATGGTGGTACATGAATCACTGGGTTTTGATATATGTGTTCTTTTAACTTTACTAGCTATTTCCATAATGTTCTCCTTCCAATGGTGTATAAACATCCCTGCTATGCAATAATCTCTCTAATGCTTCATATTGCCCAACTTTTAAATGTATGCCAACTGTGTGGGTGTAGAATGGTATCTCATAGTGGTTTTCATTTGCAGTTCCCAGTTTTTTAATGATGTCTTACATTTTTAAAAATGTTTGCTAGCCATGTGTTTCTCCTTCTGTGAAGGAACTATTCACATCTTTGGGCCATTTTTCTATAGTGTTGTTGGTCTTTAAATCAAAATATCCAAATATAATTGTGGATTTGTGTATTATTTTGTAAGGGAAAGAATGAGGTGGTTCATGTGTTTTGAATGTCTGTTATTAGGTGTATAAACATTTAAAATTGTAATCCTCTTGTCCTGGCCGGGTAGCTCAGTTGGTTAGAGTGTCATCCCAATACACCAAGGTTTCAGGTGCTGTCTCTGGTCAGAGCACATACAAGAATCAACCAATGATTACATAAATAAGTAGAACAACAAATTGATTTCTCTCTCCCTCTCTCTCTCCCCCTTCTCCCACCCCCTTTCACTCTCTGTGCTTACCTCCCTCTTATTCTTTAAATTCAATAAATATTTTTTTTAAAAAAATCTTTATTGTTGAAAGTATGAGCCCCTTTCCCCCCATTGACCCCTTCTAGCCCCCCGCCCCCACCCCAGGCCTTCACCACCCTATTGTCTGTGTCCATGGGTTAAACATACATGCATACAAGTACTTTGGTTGATCTCTTTCCACCCCCACCCCACTTCTCTCTGAGATTCCACAGTCTGTTCCATGCTTCTATGTCTCTGGATCTATTTTATCCAACATTTTATTACTAGTATGTTCATTCGATCCCACATACAAATTAGATCATGTGATACTTGTCTTTGTCTGCCTTATTTTGCTTAGCATGAATTCAGAAAAATGACTTCAAAAAATGTAGTCCTCTTGATAAATTGATCCCTTTAATATCTTATAACTAACTAGATGCCCAGTGCATGAATTTGTGCATGGGTGGGGTCCCTCAGGGTGGCCTGTGGGGATCGGACTGAAACTGGCAGTCCAATGCCACCTGCTGCTCCTACCTACTGTTCCTGCTCATCCTGGCCCCACTGCACCTGCTGTGGCTTGCACCCAGTAAGTCCCTATCAGGAGAGCCTCATGCCACTGCAGTGGCACTCACGAGCCCTGAGCCCTGTGTCTGGCGCTCATCCCAAGTGGGGTGGAGAGGGGCCCGGGATGCCATCAGCCCTCTGGGCAGGTGGTGGAATGTGCCAGCTCAGGATCTGGATCCCTCCCACTGACATTTGCGCTGGTTGTCGGGAGGGGAAGCAGCTGAGGTGCCTGAGGCCGACTTCCAGGAGTCCAGTGGCACTGTCAGGATCGTGCTGGTGGCACCGGTCCTTTGGTGCCTGGCCAGTTCTCTGGAGATTGGACCTGCAGGACTACTGAGGGAGTGAGTGGCTGCTGCGGGGCTGGTAGGCTGCCTGGAAGGGTAGGTTAGTTGAGTGGCGCTCCCGCTGTGGGAGAGCACTGACCACCAGGGGGCAGCTCCTGCACTGAATGTCTGCCTCCTGGTGCTCAGTGTGCGTCATAGTGACTGGTCCACCCGTTGTTCGGTGGTTAGATTTTCGGTTGCTCCTGCCTGCCACTCCCACTCATCCTGGCCCCTCTGCGCCTGTCCCAGTCCTGATTGGGAGAGGCTCGCACCACCACAGCAGTGCTTACCAGCCACGAGAACTGCATCTGGCTCCCATCCCAAGAGGGTTGAGGGGAGTCTGGGACTCTATCCCTGCAGGCCACCTTGATGGACCCCACCCATGCACGAATTCGTGCACTGGGTCTCTAGAATATAGATAATATTCTTGCTCTGAAATCTACACTTGTATCAACAGAACTGCTACAGTTTTTTTTGATTAGTGTTAGCATGGTACATGTTTTGCAAACTGTCACTTTTAACCTTTTGTCTTTATTTTTGAAGTGAGTTTCTTGTATGCAGTATATGGCTGAATTTAGTTTTTTTATTCAATCTGATGATCTCTTTGAATTGGGTTGTATAGACTCATTTACATTTAATGAAATTATTGGTCAAAGTTCAAGTGATATTATACCACTTAATGTATAATCAAAGACATTGTTTTAACACTATGTGACTAGCCTGTGATATAATTAAAGACTCTTAAAACAGCACACTTCCACTTCTCCTCTCTTGGCCTTGTGCTACTGCTGCCATGCATTTTATACTTAATAGTTCATATATTATCAGTGCTATTCTATATTATTATTAGTTTTCTTTAAACAATAAGTTATCTATTAAAGAGATTTAAATAATAAATATCTTACATATTTACCCATGTAGTTACCATTTCTGGTGCTCTTCTTTGTGTAGATCCATATTCCCATCTGATATCTCTGCCTAAGGACTTTTTAAAATTTATTATGGGAAGGTTTGCAGGTGAGGAGTTCTTTGAGCTTTTGTATGTCTGGAAAAGTATTTAGCCTTTACTTTTGAAACATATTTTTACCAGGATTAGACTAATTGAACAGATTTTCCCCTTTCATTATGTTAAGGATGTTACTCCACTGTTTCCATGCTTGCATTATTTTTTTTGACAGCAAATCTACTGTATTTTGATTTTTGTTCCTCTAGACGTTATGTCCTTTTCCTCTGGTTATTTTTCTCTTCATGACCAGTTTTGAGCAAGTTTGATTATGGTGTGCTTTGGCACATTTTTTCTTCATTTGTTTTGTGCTTGGGGCTCATTGATTTTGGAGTTATGGGTTTATAGTTTTCATCTTCCAACATTTTTTTTTTACTGTGTCCTTCCTTTCTTTTCCTTTGGAGATTCAAATTACATGCATATTAAGCTGATTGAAGGTGTCCCATGGGTCACTGATCCTCTATTATATTGAGTCTTTTTTATACTGTTTCATTTTCAAAAGTTTCTATTGCTATGTCTTCAAGTATACTAATCTTTTCTTCTGTGATGTTTAATCTACCATTAATTCCATCTGGCACATTTTTCCTTGTAGATATTGTAGTTTTATCTCTTGCAGTTCCATTTTGATTTTTTTTTTTAATTTAAAAAGTCTTCCATTTATCTATTTACTTTTGTATTTATGGGTGAGATTGACTTATAGCTTTTTTTGGTAGGGCCATTTTTTTTTATTTTAGAATCAAGGACATTCTAACCACATAAAATGAATTGAGATACTTTTTAAAAATTTTTTTTTTTATTTTCTGGACTATTTGGCAAGAGTTTTATTTACTAGAACTCAGTTGTACTGGTAGAACCAATTGGCATGGCATTTTGTTGTGGAACATATAAACTACTGATTAATTTTTAAATAGTTTAAAAAGATCTTTCAATTGTTTTACTTTTAGTTGAGCCAATTTTGATGTTTTAATATCTAGAATTTATCATTTCCATATAATTTTTCACATTTGTTTTTAAAAGTTTTAGAAACAATACACTCTTCCATCAGTATAATTGCTGTAGTTTCTGTAGCTATGTTTTCCTTTGCATTACTAATACTTTAAAATTTTATTTCTCATTTTAAAATTTTATTTTGTAGGGTTTATTATATTTTGTTAGACTTTTTTTTTTTAAAAAAACTACTATTTGCTTTTGATTATCATCTCTATCCTGGTTTGTTTTCTATTTTATTATTTCTGATATTATCTTATGTTTCTCCTACTTATGTCACCTTCCGTTCTCCTTTTTCTCCTCCTCCTTTATCTCCTCCTCCGTTTCTTCTCCCTCTTCCTCTTTGTTCTTTATATCTTTAAAGTGAGATACTTGGCTCGCTAACTCTGAGGCTTGCTTCTGGTCTAATATGTGCATTAAAGCTTTCTCTCTAAATATTTTAAACAAGATCCCACAATATTTTAATACTTATTTTTTGCTAGTTAGTTTTTTATGTTTTCTGGTGACAACTATAATGCCTTCTTTTAGTTGTTCAGATGTACCTTTCCAGATATCTGAACTTTTTGGGATTTCTAATGTTCTTTAGACATTACTAGGAAACTCTTGCACAGTGTATTAGAGATTGTCATAGTCATTTCTCCAACACTTTGAAATTTATGGAGTCTTTATTTATGGATCAATTTGTGCTCGACTTTCATAATGGTTTTGTCTGCTTGAGAAGAATGGAGTGTATTCTTCAGTAGTGGTGTTCGTTATTGTGCAGTGTCATTTATATCCATTAGATCAAGCTCGTTAATATATGTCATCCTTATTCTCTCTTTCTCAGCTACTGAGAGAGGTTTTGGCATCAAGGTTATTCTATTCACAAAGAATGAGTTGAGGAACTCTTTCTTTTTATTTTCTGGAATGATTTGTGCAAGAATAACATTTTATTTTGTGTTTTTTTTACTAGTAATGTTTGGTAAAACTCATATGTTGAATAAAATCTCCCATGATGAGGTGGGTTTGTCAATGTTGCTTTTCAGTTTTGTCACTTTTTGCTTCAGATATTTTGAAACTAGATTCTAGATGCATGCACATTAAAACAGTGTTGTCATTATGTAGGGACCGCATTATCTTCATGAATGCTTTATTCCTTGCAGTCCATAGCTGTTTTTTTGGTGGGCAGGGATATCTTTTATTCATGTTTTGATTCCCAATTTATATATATTTTATAGAAATATAGGTGAATTTGTAAACAGCATGTCACTGAAGTAAAATTTTTAAAAAATCTAGTATGACTATATTTCTCTTTTATCTGAGGAATTTAGATCATTGACTTGCATTCTCATAAGTGATCATTTACACCTTGTCCTACCAACTTATTTTATGCTTTTATTTTTCTTACCATTTATATGTGTGTGTGTTTTTTCTGATTCTCTTGTTCTCTTTTTCTATATTTTTTCCCATCTGTTATAATAGTTAAGAGTGTGGGATCTGGAAATCAAATGTCACCACTAGCCTAATTTTATAATCCCCAGGCATGTTGCTATATGTTTGTCTCACATGTATATGTTAAAAATACATGGATTGTCATGTATTTTTAAATATACAAAACATGATAAACATATCATATACTTATACTCTTTGAAATGACAGACGGAAATCTGTTATCTTAGAGCAATTTTGGGTTTGTAGAAAAATAGAGCAGATGGTCTAGAGCAGTGGTTCTCAACCTTCCTAATGCTGTGACCCTTTAATACAGTTCCTCATGTTGTGGTGACCCCCAGTTTTATTGTTACAAATTGAACATAATTAAAGCATAGTGATTAATCACAAAAACAATATGTAATTATATATGTGTTTTCAGATGGTCTTAGGCGACCCTTGTGAAAGGGTCGTTCGACCCCCAAAGGGGTCGCGACCCACAGGTTGAGAACCACTGGTCTAGAGAGTTACCATATAACCCATTGTCCAAGTTACTCCACCATTAACCTCTTGCATTAGTGTGGGACATTTGTTGCAACTGATGAAGAAATATTCATACATTATTAACTAAGTTCACATTTATGGTTTTGACAAAGGTCTAATGATATGTATTCATCATTACAGTATTACACAGAATAGTTTCTTTGCCCTGAAAATATCTCTACTCCACTTATTCACCCCTGTATACATTATTTTGAATTACTATATATATATATATATATATATATATATATATATATATCTTGACTTTAGAGAGAGAGGAAAGGAGAGGGATAGAGATATAGAAACATCTGTAATGAGAATCATGGATTGGCTGCCTCCTGAATGCCCCCTACTGGGAATTGAGGCTGCAAGCTGGGTGTGTGCTCTGAAGGGGAATGGAACCATGACTTCCCAGTTCATAAGTCTATGAACGGGCTGGGCATTCTTTTGAATCTTGATTTTTTTGCCCTTTTGATGTTCTTGAACATTATAATTTTCAGGGTAGCTTAGTCCATCTGATTTGCTATAACAAAATAGCACCGACTAGGTGCTAATAAACAACAACCATTTATTTCTCACAGTTCTGCATGCTGGAAGTTCAAAGTCAGATTGCCAGCATTGCTGGGTGAGGGCCTTCTCTCACAGACAGACTTGTATCCTCAAATGGCAGAGGGAGCTCTGGAGCTCTGTGGCCTCTTTTGTAAAAGCACTAATGCTATCCCTGAGGGTTCTACTCTCATGACCTAATGACCTCCCAAAGACCTACCTCTTAATTGATCACATCAGGCATTGGGATTTCAACACACAAATTTTGGGTGGGAGGAGAACACACAGACCATAGCAGGAGGTTATTATCTATTCTCTGATTCATCCATTTTCAGTGTTGATTAGTGTTTCCTCTCCATTGATACACCTTAAATTAATTATCTGTTCTGCTGTTGATAGGGTGTAAGTTGTTTCCAGGATTTTGCTATTATAGATGATGCTGCCTCAATATATTATAGATTCTCTGCCTCATATAATCTCTCTGTGAAAATATATTAGTGTGTCTGCAGGGTGTCCACTTTGAAGGGGAATTAGGGAGTCAAGGGATTTTTAAAAAAATAATTAATTCTTTATACTATAAAATGTATTCTAACTACCTCTTTAAATAAAATTTCTATATGATCCTAATGAATCTAACCTAATTTTTACTTTCTGTTCCTCTAATATGCAACATTCTCTTACCTCTGAGTTTAGTCAAATTCTAACTTTCCTTTTCTCTAACTTCCACCCATCCCCACCTTGATAACCCAGCATTTCTTTCATGCTTCAGTCTTAAGTCATTTGTGTAAGAGACTTCTGACTTGAGCCCACATCTGGATAAATGTCACTCCCTGGTTACCTGGCGAAGGCCTTTGGGTTGGCTATTTCCCACTTGCCTATAGCTAAATTCCCCAAGGTCAGGAAGCAATCAGAGTTCACCCCCCTGTCCCCTGTGCTCAGCATAGTGCCTGACACAGAATGTTGTATGCATGAATGAATGTACAGCACCAGGGTTATCTCAACAATGGTGGGAACCAGCACCTTACCTACAAATCACTGACTGGGTCATTACAAGCTCCATTGTTAAATAACAGGAGAATAGACTTCAAGTGTAGAGGACCAAAGATAAGACCTCGGGACCTGGTCATGGACATCGAGGACAGGGCGTCTCAGGTGTCAGGCATGGCCAAGGGAAATGTTCATAAGGAGATGTTTTCAACTCAGACATTTTGAGCGAGCACCTGCCTGACTTGACCAGCCAGGAGATCCTCAGATAATGAACCATGAAATCCTGCTATGTGGCAGCACTACGCAATAATTTTTCATTTGCCACCAGTCCGCTTCAGGGATCAAGGACAGCAGAACACATAATCGACTCCTGCACGTTATTGTAAAAGCATATTTTAAAGTTACAAATATGGTACATTGAGTTAATGAGGTATGTTCTTGTGGCGACAAATATTTACATTCCACATATGCCCGTGGATGTCAAGAGTGTAAGTGTTTCATTTTCTTTTTCTCAGGAGGCTGGGATGCAGATGGAAAAGGCCCTAGTGTCTGGGACACATTCACCCATCAGGGAGGAGACAGAGTTTTCAAGAACCAGACTGGCGATGTAGCTTGTGGCAGCTACACTCTGTGGGAGGAAGATTTGAAATGTATCAAACAGCTTGGATTGACTCATTACCGCTTCTCTCTTTCCTGGTCACGTCTGTTACCTGATGGGACGACAGGTTTCATCAACCAGAAAGGCAAGTGTTTCTTAAAAATAGAAGGTTGCAGCTTTAATTCAAGGTTATTGCTGCCGCCTGGCATAATTAATCCAGTATGCTATTCTGCCGTGTAGCTTGGAAATTGCAAGTTTGGGGAGTGATTATGGGATACATTTTTTGAAATGGGCTTGCATTAGCTTTCTCAATAATATTCTGGATTCCCTTAACTGCAGATCTTTGTTGGGAGGGGGTAAGGAATAGATGGGCAGGAAGAGGGTTGGAATAAGTGTTTTATCTACATAGGGTCTTACTGGAGTGTTAACTTGAAGGTGAATTTTCAGGAGTTGTATATACATTGTTTTCAGTTGTGTTGTGTGGGGATGAGTTAGGAAAAGCCCTGGAAAACTCGAGGTGATTCTGAGCATTTCATAGAAGCTGAATTCATGGAGCTAATGAACTAGCACAGAGGCTAGCACCAAGGCATCTGGCGTCTATGTACCAGGGTTAAGTGCTAGATACGTCACTTCCTATCTATGTAAGCATCGCTTGGGCATCTCTTGGTGCCTCCATTTCCCTACAAGTAGAAAGGGATACTACAGTTGTTCCTACTTCAAGAGTTGTTGGAAAATTCAACAAAATAATCTTTGTAGTCCTTACACTTTCTGGTATATCATAGAATCATTCGATAAGTGTTAGCTATTTTTTGTATTATGCCTTGTAATTCAAAGGATGGCGCCCTATTTGAGAGACTGTCATTTATGAGGCATTTATCATACATTTTTTCTGAAAGGTAAACTTATCACAGTTTACAGAGGTACACATCCAAATCCAGATATTTTGCAAATGGTGGGTCTGGAAATTAAATCTAAGGTCTTCTTACCTCCTTCCACACAACAGGGCTGGCAAACGATGACCTGAGGGCCAAATTTGGCCTGCCACCTATTCTTGTCAATAAAAGTTGTATCACAACAAAGTCATGCCCAATCATTACATGTTGTCTATAGCTGTTTTCCCACCACAGTGGCAGAATCGAGCAGCTGGGGCTGAAGCATTTAGGCTACGGGCCTAAAATGTTTACTATCTGGTTCTTTACGTGAAAGTTTGTGACCCCTGCACTACAACATAATGGCCTCTTAATAAAGAACCTTTATTGCTACTTTGTCTTAGAAAAGATTTTACACTATTCCTAGTGTTGGAGGGAAGTGAGGCAAGGGAGGTGCCTAAGTTGCAAAATTTAAGGAGTCATTTAAGATGGGCAATTGCAGGCACCTGAGGGAAGGACCTGCTTGCCTTAACACACTTCCAGCCTTCACTGATAGTAAGGGGTTCTGTGTGAGTGGGTGATCTGATTCTGTACATAGTAAGAACAACATCTGATAACAATTTCTAGATAGCTGTGTGCACTTGCAATGCTCATTTTATGTCAGGTTGGATCTCTACCTTATGACATGGAACCACAGCTCATAGACTCACATGTCACCTAGGTCCTTAGAGTAGCCTCTACTCAATGGGAAAAACATAAGATTAGCAGGTTCATTGCTTGATTCTAAAGACATTAGCCCTATGACTAACTGCTGTTGGTTGAATGTCTTCTTTCTTGACATCACTAGCAAGTTTTATTTTTTATTTTGAACAAAAGTTAATTTGTGCTTCAGTTTTAAAATGAACTCATACTTTTCTACCTTCTTAATCCATCACCTGTATCTTCTCTGTTCTCTGGCACTATCATATCCCCAAGATCTAAAAACTAAGAGTTATCTTTGAATATTCTCTTTGCATCTAGTTGGTTGTCAAATGTGACCCATGCTACTTATGTCTCTTTAACTTCTCCCCTCCTAGCCATCTTCTCTGCCTCTGCCCTATTTTAGGTGTTTATCATTCTCATGAAGGACTTTTTGATATATCCTTGACAAGTCTATCTACCTTCACTCTCTTTCTTTGACTTTTAATTTTTTTTATACAAAATGCGACCACAACAATTTTTCTAAAGCTTGGCCCAAGTCATTTGGTTTACATCATCCCTGCTAAAAACAAAGCAACTTAAACATATATTTAGTCACCCCAAGCCTCAATGTACAGTCTATACTCCTTCACATATCAGTCTGGGTTTTATTTGACTTAGTCTTAACGCATCCCTGACTCATGACAAGCTGCAATTCCCCCATGTGTATGACCCATGAATTCCCTGAGCTTGCACCCCACAGCTTGTTCAATATACTACATAATTTTCCACCTTTGTCAGAATTTTAAGTTCTTCCTTTTGCCTGAAATGGTATTTTCTTAACTCCCAGTTATACCCCCTGAATGTCTACCATCCTGTTAAGACCTAACACAAATGTTTCCTCTTTTTAAAAATCTTCTCCTATTCCTAGACAGGAGAAATCTTGTTTTCTATTTTCATAGCACTTTGTAAAACTCTTAGGGTATTTCTCACATTCTTCTCTCTTAGTGTTATCATATCCCCTGTTAGACTGTGAACACATGAGTTGAATTTAATTCAACAATCATGTATTAATTGTCTGTGTGTCAGTTGTGCTTGGTACTCATAACGAAGATATGACAATCCCTTGAGTTGCTTATGGTATAATGAGAGATAACTCTGTCTTGTTCATCCCTGTGACCTAGTCCAGTGCCTTTCCAGGAGGAATTCAGTAATCATTTACTGAATTTAATCAAATAAGGTCAATAATAATCATAAAAATCACTCTCAGGGCAGGAAAGGTTGCTTTTAGTGAGATGTACTATAAGACACTCACTGTGCCTATTTTATACCTGCTTTTGTTGATTGAATGCTCCTAATAGTTCTACGAGTGAGAGAATTCTCTAACCAGAGGGTTTCATGGCAACCTGGGTCTGAGCATAAATCTGCTAAAATGACAGGTTTCATTAGGGCTGATTCAACCCTATCTGATGTCAAAAACCTAGTATCTTTTCTCAACCCATTTACAACCTCACGGAATGACTTGTATTATTTGTGCAACAGTTGCCTTGTTGGTAAAATGAAGTAGAAACACTCCATTACTACAATGCTGTACACTATTTTAATCCATGATTCTAGGAGTTTGGAGTTTTCACTGAGCTTCCATTTGGTTGGTAAAAAAACACACACACACAGAAAACTCAAAAACAGAATGAAAACATAACCCATCAGCTCATACTATAAGTCCATAATTCCTTATCTGAAATTCTAAAATCCAAGTCTCTGAATAATGAATCCTTTTTAGTGAGTTTAGTTCTAAAACTAATTTGGCAGCAAAAGCTGACCTAAATGGATATGAAAAATTTTTATCATCTCAGTTTCTTCTGCTTGATGAGGATATTTATATATTTTACTGCAGAAATATTAAGGGATACTGATTCAGACACCACAAGCGGTGTTAAACTTAATATACGGTATTTCCTTTCTACAATCCAAAATTTTTGAGCACATTGGACCCCAAGATTTTCAAATAAAGGATGGTGAACATGTACCAATGACAATATATCAAGCTACTTGATACCAACTTCAGGTGGACAGAAGTTCATGGAAAACACTGTAAGCCAGTAGTTCAAGGGCAGCAGGCAGAAAAGCTGGAGGGGGTTGGTGGTGGGACTGGAGTCTCTGGGGCCACCTGAACAATGAGGGGAAGTCACTCATGCAAATCTCACATGAGCGTCATGTACTCCCAGCACGGAGCTTCTTGTGTTTGTCTAACTTTTGTAAAACCATAGCTGATTAATATCACAGGCTTCTCCATGAACAAGAGGGAACTGGAGGTCCTTCCAGGAGGCAGAATTTCAATAAGCAGCTGCTCACTCTTGTGCGGTGATCTGTTGAAGCAATTGGAACCATTTTAACTCAGAAAGGCCATAATTTGTTTTTTTCTGTTTAAATATTTTCTCAAGGAGCATGAAAAGAATTGGAAATCTCGTGTCACTGTTCTTTCCAAGAACCCCCCTTTGTGTGTGTGTATGTATTTGACTCCCTATTTTAAAGCCTGATTAGAAGACATTTGGAAGCTTATAAAATCCTGTGTTGCTAAATTGGAAGAATATTTTACAAAATGGAATTGTTACACAGTCTTTCTCTTTCAAATGTCAAGTATTCAAGGTTTAATAAGAAGAGATTGAGCTGGTAACTGAAATCACATATTTCTGTATTTCGCAACTGTTCAAGTGCATTTTCATATCTGCCACAAGTATGAGTTTCGGGTGATTAGTAAGAGACTCAAGTATTAGAAATAAAAGAAAAAGAAATGCTTATGTAGAATTTCTTGTTCACTTTAAGATTTAAAATATGAGCACACTTAGCAGGGATGTTAAGTAAATAAATTAACACCAGAAACTGTTATTGATTTCTTACTCTATGTTGAGCAATGTGGCAGCCCCCCTCCCCAAATTTGTCCACCTCCTAATTCTTAGAAACTGTGAATATATTCTTTTACCTGGTATAAGGGACTTTACAGACATGATTAAGGTAAGGGTCTCTTGATGGGGAAATCATCCTGGATTACCTGGGTGCTTCCAGTGTAATCACATACATCCTTACAAGAGGGAGGCAAGAAGATCAGGAAGAGAGAAGATACAAGGACTGGAGCAGAGCTCAGAAAGGAGAGAAGCTGTTACTGTCCTAGCTTTGAAGATGGAGGAAGGGGCCATGAGCCAAGGAATGAAGGCAGCCTCTAGATGCCTGGTTAGAAAAGGAAATGAATTCTCCTTGAAAGCCTCTAGAACAGATGCAGTCCTGCTGACATCTTGATTTTAGCTCAGAGAGACTCATTTTGAATATCTGATGCCAGGACTGTAAGATAATACATCTGTGTTGTTTTAGGCTACTACTGGGTTTACGGTGATTTGTTACAGCAGCAGTCGATGACTAATACAGGCAATGTGCCAAGGGAACCTATGGCAATGAAAGAAATTGATTGTGTGAGTCTGGAGAGGAGTGAACTTAGAGAATTATCATATGTTTGACACATGTAGCCACTCTATCAAAATTAATTCTGCACTAATACATTAATAGTTTGCCTAGGAGGATTCCAGTTCAATTATGGTTTATACTGAGACATCATTTTTTGCAAATTTCAGCCACACATTTTCATCAGGGAATTTTCCCAATTTCTTTGTTCTACATAATCCTGCTCCACTCCTGGCCACAGCTGACTGGATGAGGGAAAGAGTTCTTTGTGACATTGGATTTGTGTAACCTCATTGAAGAAGGTCAACTTGACCTGTTGGTTTCTTTTTCTCAGGGGTGTTTGGAATTGAGGAGCGGAGAGGCTGGGTTGGTTGGTGGTGGGCCTTGGCAGATGAGATGGCCATTTTGAAACATGGCAAATTGGATGCATAAAGAAAACTGGCTCTGTGAGAAAGCCAGCCACATGGTCGGCGTATCCAGAAAAGCTGGAATGGGAGAGATCAGAATTTCCTGACACAAAGATTTTTTCAGTTCCCAGCTTTGAGTTCCATTTGCAATCATTTTCTGTTATTTGGTAGTTGATATCTCTTGATCATTTCAAAGAATGCTCACTGCATCCCAATACCAACCAGTCACCGGCTCCTACTGCCACTTTTATATTTGATTTAATCTGAGTGGTTTGCATTTTTCTTATATCCAAAAGCTCTTTAACTCAAATATGCTTCATATTTCCAATGGTCAGATAAAAATAAATAGTCTTAATTAAGAAAGAGATGAGGGTAGTAACAATATAAAAAGACCATGAAAGTGTCAATAATTAAAATAACCAATCCTTTTCTAATATCCAGATGCAGAGCAGGGTCCAAGTGACAGCTAAGGTTTCAAGATCCCTAGATTGGTAACAGATGATCATTTATAATATGCATTTATATGCATTTATGCAGAGAATTGTATCAGTCTGGTAAAACTAAAGAACACCTTGATGGGTTTTCCTATTTTGATATCACTATACGCACGAGGTGGCACTCTTACTATTCATACTACAGATGAAGAAACTTGGGTGTCAAGAGGCCAGGTGCTTTGTCCATGACCCTTTGACTGAATTGTCTGACTCCGGAGCTCTAATCTTTAAAACCTCCCTCCACTGCATCACGGGAAAGTTTCATTGCAACATCAAATAAACCGTACAGACCAGAAATAAAATGCTCCATTCTAGGATGTTAAGGATTAATTATGAAATCCTTTGTTGTTCAGCCATGCTGATGTATGAGAAAAAAAATTAAGTAAATTTTTAATCTTCAATATAACTGAGAATTATCATATTGTTTTAATTACATTGATTGCTATCATTAATGACTGTGCCATATCTAATGATGCTTACAGGAGATAAATCATCGATTCCCCCCCAAAAGATAAACAATATCTGAGCCGGATCACCAAAGTAGGTGATTTTTAAGGCTAGAAAAACAGAATCCCTACATTTCTGGTTCTGAAACATCAGTAAATGGGAGAAATAGAATGTCCCTGTGGGAACGGTCAGTCTTTGCAGTGAGACAAATGGGTTTAAATGTTGGCTGTGCCATATGACAACATGGGCACTTTAAGTCCAGTTCTCACTCTCTCAGAGTCTCAGTTTTCCCTTATGTTTATTAAGGATAAAAATGCCCACCTCTTGGACTTAAGTATGAAAGCAAAAAGTTGATATCTTTATATGCAAAGGCAATGGAAGGAATTGGCTCTGTGAACCTTAACACAACTCAATTCCAAGATGATTCCATTATACCATCTTTGAATATCCCATTTTACAAATGAGGATGTGTGGGTTTACAGAGGTCGAGATAGGATGATGGAATGGTCTTTCATTGAGAGAGGAAAGAAAAATTTTATAAATTTTGGTGAGTGTATTAGTTTTTTATTGATGCTGTAACAAACTACCACGAACTTAGCTGCGTACAACAACACACATGTATTACCTTAGAATTCTGTCAATCCAAATTCTGACAGGTCTGGCCAAGCTGCGTACAGGGCTGTGTTTTTGTTGTTGTTGTTGTTTGTTTTATTTTGTTTTGCTTTTCTGAAGAATGCAGTCTTGTTCTTGGCTTTTTCAAGTTGTCAGGAGAATTCAGTTTCTTGTGGTTGTTGGGCTGAAGTCTTCATTTCCTCGATGGTTGTCAGCTGAGCACCATTTTCAGCTTCCAGGGTCCACCTACATTTCTTGGTTCATGGCTCCCATCTTCCATCTTCAAAGTCAGCAAAAATGGGTGGAGCCCATCTCATGTTGTCAGGTTTTCTGTTACCTCTTTCTGACCCACTCTTCTGCCATCCACTCCTACTTCGCAGGACTCCTGGTTAGATTGGGCCTACCTGAACAATCGAAAAATCATTCCATCTCAAGATTCTTAACCTTAATCACATCTGCCAAGTCCCTTTTGCTATGTACTAGTAAAGTAACCCATTCACATGTTCCATGGACAACTTGGGGTAGGGTGGGGGTCATATTCTGACTACCCAGTGAGTAATGGCATTCAAGTGGTTCTTCCAAGTATGGAGTTGTTATCCATGATTCACATTATGTTCCAGTTTGCAAAATAAATGAGCCATTGTTTAAAACACCAACTTTTATAAACAGGCAGACAGCACATGACCTCACATAATTTGGCTTCTGCTTACCTCTCACCATTCTGATACCTCCTCTGATGAGCTGTATGCTCTCCTCATACTGAACTTTCTGTTTCCAGAAAAATCCATATGCTTCTAAGAGAATAAATATGCAAACGACAATGGCCAGGCCATATTTGAGGATGAAATTCAGATCGACTATGGAGCCCAGGAAGGCAACTGGATACGCTGCAGCAATCACCCCGGAAAAGTCAGAACTTGGACAACAACTGCCAGTTTCTCTGTTTTTAGGCTCCCCCGACTCCTGCTTCCAATTCAGAATCAAGCAGAGATAGCCAAATATAGTCCCCAAACCAAGTGTTTAAGATGCCCCACGTCTGCCCTGTGCCAAAAACCTCTAATCAGCACGTACACAAAGGTCCCCCCTTTATCACCATAAAACTTTCCCTCTTCCCTGACAGCCTTTGAGTCTCTGCCAAATGCAAGTGCTGATGGCTGACTTCCTCGCTATAGCAAGCTCTGTTCACATTTGGGTTTTGTTGTTGTTGTTGTTGTTGTGTGTGTGTGTGTGTGTGTGTGTGTGTGTGTTTTATTTCCATACCTCCTTTGTTCTTTTGACATTTGCTTTCCCCTTTTCTCTTCTTAGATCACCCTTTTCTTTTTGCCTTCTGGGTAACTTCCATTTATCCTTTGAATATCAGCTTAGCTGTCACTAATGACAATAATAATAATAATAATAATAATAATAAAATAGTTAGAATGCTGGCTAACCTATCCTAAGCCTTTATATTATGCCAACAACAGTGCTAAGCATATTCACGTTTTCAACTCTTTAAACTCACATAGCAATTATTGAACTGGGTTTCTATTATTGTTCACATTTTACAGAAAGGGAAAGATAGTTCAGAAAGATGAAGTCACTTGCCAAGGTCACTGAGATAGTGCAGGAGTTGACATAGAATTTAGGTAGCTTGGCATCATGGTTCCCTTTTTAAACTATCATGCTACATTGCTTTTAGAACAAATTTTCAAATGCTCTCAGTTTGCAATGGGTATTCTTTATCACTGGCTTAAATAGCATTCTGTACTTCGTCTTTAACTAGTAAGACTGTATTGTAATTGTTTATGAATTTATCTAGAGTCCCTACTAAATTATAAGCTCCCTGAGGACAAGGACAGTGTTTCATCTTACATCTATGTTTAAGTCCGGTATACAGTAGTTTCTCTATAAATGTGCATTTAAGAAATGCATAAATTAATGATTGACTGAAGGAAACACATACAAATGTCTATCTTGTTACTTTTTTAAAAAATTGGAGGATACTGTGTTAAAGAAAAGGGAAAGGGACCCTATTTCTAGGCAAACTTTTAATGTAACACAATTCTAATATGAATTTATAATTATTGTCCAGGAAACAACCTTTCCAAAGCAAGGATAGCTTATCTCTTCTCAGTGTAGGCTACTTCCTTACTCTTATACTAAAATCACACAAAGTACTATCATCAGCCTCTCTTCCTATAGTCTTTTCAAGTTAAGAGTCATCATCAGTTTGGACCTGACATCATCTTGGCATTGGTTTCTGAGCATCTCTGACTTAATAACACCTCTGAGCTCTGCCACAATTCTGCAAGCTCGCTTTCATCACATACCACACTGGAGAGTCAGCAGAAAGCCAGAGCCAGGGGTGGTGTGTATTCCTAAGGACTATGACATAATTTTAGAGCAGACACCCCAACCTAGCATTCCTGACATAATTTTAGAGCAGACACCCCAACCTAGCATTCCTTAAGGTCCTAACTGTCCTATACGCCACATTCTGGGACAGGTGCTGAGCCTTTGTTCATGCACAGTGCGCTTTTCTTCTTAGACTTTTGAGACTAATGGTTCTGGAGAAGCACTAAGGCAGTTACCTGGTTAAATTCTTTTACTTTATATTGATTACTATTGAGATTTACTCATTCACTCAAATATTTATTGAATATATCTACCAAATTTCCAGTATTATGCCAGGATTTGGGGAATCCAAAGGTAAAATAGACAAAGTTTTTGCTAACAGGGGGTTTGTATTCCAGTGCAGTTAAAAGGCAAATCTTACATATAAAAAATAAACATCTTAAGTCTGTAGCAAAAACTTTGTCTATTTTATGTGATAGCAACTTTCCCAAATGTATCCCATTCAGAACACACATCTTCCACAATCATGTCACCCCATTACTCTCCCACTCCCTAATTGGCCAGGCCAGTCTTCCTTGGAATTCTTCCTGGTTCCTCTCAGCCTTTAATTGATTATATGTAGGAAGTAATAAACCTTATTTTGAACAAAAATTATTTAGAAAATATTCCTGATCATCTCTCTCTTAAAAGTTATTGCCAACATACTAAAAATAACTTTTCTTCTTATATATCTTCTTTTTTTCCTAGGAATTGACTATTACAACAAGATGATTGATGATTTGTTAGCAAATCGGATTACGCCCATAGTGACTCTCTACCACTTTGATTTGCCGCAGACATTAGAAGACCAGGGAGGTTGGTTGTCAGACACAATCATCGAATCTTTTGATGAATATGCCCGGTTTTGTTTTAAGATGTTTGGGGATCGAGTCAAGCAGTGGATCACCATAAATGAGCCTAATATGTTTGCCCTGCTGGCATATGATTTGGGTGCATTTCCTCCTGGTGTACCTCACCTGGGAACTGGAGGCTATAAGGCAGTTCATAATTTGATTAAGGCCCATGCCAGAGCCTGGCACAGCTATGATTCCTTATTCCGAAAAGAGCAGAAGGGTCTGGTGTCCCTATCATTGTTCTGTGGCTGGGTGGAACCGGCAGATCCCAACTCAGTGTCTGACCAGGAAGCTGCTAAAAGAGCCTTGGCTTTCCACTTGGATTTCTTTGCGAAACCCATTTTTATTGATGGTGATTATCCAGAAGTTGTCAAGTCCCAGATCGCCTCCATGAGTAAAAAGCAAGGCTATCCATCATCAAGGCTTCCAGAATTTACAGAAGAAGAGAAGAGGATGATCAAAGGCACAGCTGATTTTTTTGCCGTGCAATATTATTCCAGTCGCCTAGTCAAGTACCGGGAGAACGATAAAGGAGAACAGGGTGTTCTCCGGGATGTGGAGATAGACATTTTTCCAGACCCAACTTGGATAAATGTGGATTGGGTCTATGTGGTGCCGTGGGGAATACGAAAACTACTGAAATACATTAAGGTAAATGCATATTGTTTGTGTCCATGAACACCCAAATATGTGAAGATGGGAAGTCAGGCCTATGTATATGTGTATATGTACCTGAAAAAGAATGATTGTAGGCAATAGCATATACACTCATTGGCCTGGAAAGAGAAGATTAGGAAATAAACTGGCGAGGGGTAACTGGCTGATAAAGGGCTTCAAAACCATGGTCAAAGTTAGGACTCGCTAACTTTGCTAAGTCACCTGTGGCCATAGGAATAGCTTGGATAATGTTTTCAGGCTGGCGTCCTGGCTGTAATTATTAAAAGGCATTCTAATGGTTGAAATAGCTGGATCCTTTTTGGGTCTCTGTTTTGCTGGATGGCATCCAGGTAGCTGAAATTAAAATGTCAACTTATCAGTTTTCTGGGCCCCTTCTCTGTGTAGGGGGGATAAAGAGTGTAGCTGTTGCTGGGACCAAAGGGTTAAGGAGCAGTGACAGTCAGCAGATGCTGATGGCAGAAAGATATTTCTGTCTTCCCATTATAACAGGAGTCATTTGACTGTCTTCATGCACATTTGCACAGTTTTGCTTTCCCATTGTTAGTCATAAAAGATCAGTGCGTGGAAAATTAAGTTAATAGGGTCAGTGCAATTTGCTGAAAACTAGTTTGGGGCTGGAGCTTGGAGAAGATAGAGGATAATGCACCTGACTTTATGAGCCATTTTTTTTCTACATCTGTTTGGAATAAAACTTCTGCTCTCTTGTTCCAGGATACGTATAATAACCCTGTAATTTACATCACCGAGAATGGGTTTCCCCAGGGTGACCCCACATCTCTTGATGACACTCAACGCTGGGAGTTTTTCAGACAGACATTTCAAGAACTGTTCAAAGGTACCATTTGAAATGATGAAAGATCAATTGTGCAAACTTATGTGCCTATTTGCATTCAGCAAAGACCAATGATGTTGAAAGCTGAAATTCATGTAAATCAGTGGAAAGCCGTGTAATTAAGAGAGAGGAGAAAAAGTATTTAGGAAAGAGTAGGGTGAGGATTTTGGCCTAGCTTCAACCTCCTAAAATTTAATCAAGTAAAAAGCGACTGTCTTCAGCATTTTGTGACTCCTGGGTGAAGGTGACATGAATAGGAGGAGTGGTGGCAGTTGGGAGAGAACATTAGTTATTACAAAAAGATTAGCATTGACCAACTAGAGCATGCTTATTTGCATATTTTAATATCCTACCTACCAAGAAATGAACTGATAGAATTTTTAAAGGAAAAAAAAATTAAGCATTTGTGTAATACATTTTAAAGTGGCATGAGACTTCAATCAACATGTTTCATTTAAGCTGTCACCAAGTAGCCCAGTTAGGGACTCTTTTTTGTCCTGTAGATTTTGTGATATTTGTTTCTAGACAATATTATTATTCTGTAACTTCTTTCCCTCATGGAATTCTTTTCATATTTGAAAACAAATGTAAAGTAGTAATCTTTAACTGATAACACACATTTCTAAACTGTGATCCCACACCCTTTTAGCTACCATTTGGAACACTATTGCTTTATAAATTTAATTTCTCTTCCCTATAGAGGAATTGTATCATAGCAACAAAATCCAATGCAAGATGAGACATTCAATATCTTTTTTTTCTTTTAGTATGTTAGGCATTCCTTCTCTCTCATCATTCTATTTGAAAAGTCCTGAAATGATTCTTTCAAAAATTAATTAGTAATATACTGGAAGCAGCCAGAAGGAATTCTGGAAAGTAACACAAACTGCTTTCTTTCTAAAACCTAAAATATGTTGACTTGGTCCCTCACTCAGGTCTGGACTTTATTGGCAGAGTGCAATTGGATTCCTACAATTTAACCCAAGCAATCTAATCTATTTGTCTTACACAGAAAACATATTCTTCCTCTAGGTGGGGATTCACATTCTGATCAGAAAGGGGAATCTCTCATTTTTTTTTTCTTCTTCCTACTTTTCCCTGTAAATGGGCCCATTTATACTTAATCCATTGATGTTCCCAGCTTCATCCTGAGAGACAAGTAGGCTAGTTACTACCAGGCAGATTTATGGGTGATGCAGGGGCCACAAATGACTTGTCCAAAATTGTTCTGTGTGTTTTTGGGAAAGAGGGAAAAACAGGAATTGGCGGTTTTCATCTCCAGCTTAGATGTTTAGTGCTAACCATGTAAGGTCTTTCAATTGCTCTTTAAAATAGTGTTGGGTACTTTACACAGTCCCTGATATCTGATAAAATCTCAGTGGTGAAACCCCAAAATTAAAACAAATGAAGACCAAAAATAATTGAAAATTGAAAGCAAGAGTGGAAAATGTGAGTTGGGTTTCTGAAGGACAGGAGAATGGAATAGCGTTAGGGAACAAACTTCTGTTTTCAACTTGTTGATTTTATATTTTGTTTAAATTGATGGACAAAGTACTGTGCACTCAAAACATTGATAGTTCAGAGCATCTATGTTCTCTTATTTTCAACATTAGATGGTCAATATTCATCGTAATTAACACATAATGCTGTATTTATTTGCTTTTTAAAAATATTACTTTCAAAAAGTACAGAATTCTACATATTGACAGTAAACTCATACATATTTGTATATATTCTGGACTGGGTGTAGTAATAGCTATTTTTCGTATATTGTTGCAGTGGACACCAATTATTTCATATGTCACAAAACTCTTTTCTTGTAACTAATCCTCTTTCTTCTATGAAATACCCACCTTCCCCATCCTCAGGCTTACCCATAGGGACAGCCATGTAAGTAGAATAAAATACTGCTCCTTGTCAGCAGATAATTGATTGGTCTAGATTTGGGCACATGGCATGAGCTGGGCCAATCCCATTTCTTCCCTTGGACCAATCAGTTTGCTTGTTTTTTCACTTGAGTTGGTGGGGGATGTAACATTGGAGGCCATTGGTGGCCATGTCCTGCCTCTTCAGTTTATGAGCAATGGGAAGGGCTGCAGATGCCTCAGGGGAAGTGGCCACAGAAAATGAAGAGAAATTCATGATGGCACTTGGGCCTCTAGTTCCAGTGTTTCCTCAACCCAGCTGTGTATATGTTCCTGAGGTACATTACTTTTATTTTTAATTATGTGCTCTTTCTGCTTCACCTGATTCTGACTGGGTTTCTTTCACTTGGAACAAAATGAGTCTTAATTGACTCCATCTCATTTCCTTTTCAAAAGTTATGCGAGGTCACTGCTCCTACTTTACAGATGAGAAAACTGAGTTTCAAAAAGGCTAAGTCATTTGCTCAAGATCACAAAGTTACCAGGTAATTTTTGCTGGAAGAAGGTAGGATGTGAGCATTATTATTAGTAGTACTGCTACTAGTTAGGTGTTTGGTAAGGTCTGCTTTCTGACTCAGAGAGCTTGTTGTCCCACCACACAGAACCTTTTGCTCATCTTTGGCACTCTTTGCTGACGTGGAGTCTTTGAGAGTGTTTCATGTTGCCTCTACATGAGCTGTCAGGTCCTGTGACCTTGGACAGAGCTCAGACATCCCCTATCCTGCCTGCTATCACAGGAGTAGAGCTGTGCTTACTAATGGAATTCCAGAGATTCCTCGGAGGTAGCACTGATGATCTTGATTGCTGAGTACTTTCTTAGTAAAAAGCACACCATCAGCAACTCAAAATAATAACAGGCCAACGAAGACATTCCTGGGAATTGCTGCAGGTGAGAGCCCACCAGAACCCAGGGAGTCAGATGGATGATGGCTTTGTGATTTCCATGAACAAATCCTTCTCTTCAACATCACGCATATGGACAGGCACATAACGACACTATAGTTGGATCAATGGCATCCGCTTAGAGGTCTTACTGATCTCTTCAGGTAAAATCCCCAGCAGTTAATTGGGGAGTAAAAAGTAAGATAATGCTTCTGTCTCCTTTCGGGAAAAGAAAAGAGTAAAATGTCATTTCACAGAGGGGAGGAAAGGAAGTCAGCTAATGTCTTTTTAATTGTTACATTATTTAAATGCCTTTAAATAGGCTGTGTTTTAATTAGTGTAGATATAGATAAGAGTAAAGCAAAACAGTGAAGACACCAAAAACTTGAAATAACACACGAGTAGGCTTGCATTCCAGCTCTGCTAAATATTCAATGAGAGGCATTAGGCAAATGGTTCACCCTCCCAAACTCTTAGTTCATCTATAAAAATGGGATAACACTTCCCCTGGTGTGGTAGTTGTAAAGGCTTCATTTAATGAGCTATTGTGGAACCTCCCCCTAGCAATTGCCTGACACATTGTAGGCCCTCTACCAATGGTAATAATTATTTTTACAAAATGTGCACTCTTAAGAATATATTTATCACCTCGTTATTTTAAAAATGTCATTCTAAGACATTTTTTTTTAACTCACCCCACCACCAAGTCTCTAAAAGTTACTGCAGAATATTCCTCCTGTCGGCATGTTTCTCTGTCATTCTTTCTGGGGAAGCTCTGAATGAGTGTTGTAACATTGATGGTTGAGTCCTGTGGAGGAGGAAGCAGCAACCACCTCCCTTCCTTCATTATTTCCATCAGAGAGGTCGCCAGATTAGGTGACAGTCACGTCATTGACAGCAGAAACAACTGTCAGGCACCTGGGTAGCTGGATGGCTCTGCCACGTGAATTTCCGTGGAAGTTCAGGCAACAGTGATCTTCAGAGAGTTTAAGTTTTCTCACATCATAGGAATCTTCATTCTCTCCTTAATATACACCAGTCCTTGCTGGTCTAGAGCAAGCAGCAGGTGTAAGTCCATATGTACACACATGAAAATGGGTACCTTACTAATCTGAGTGTTATGGGGAGGCAAGAAGTGGATGAAGGTTATTCCCAATGGGCAATACACCGGCAAGACCAAATTCTCCCCAAGGGGATTCAAGCCTGTGTTCAGCCTGCCTCACACCTCCCTAGCGGCCACCTGCTTTTCTCTTGGCTCATGAGCTTTCCTCACCTTGGAATGCCACAGTCTCTGCCTTCTGCCTGGCCTAATCCTGCTGTTTGGAATACATGAACTTGGTTCTTCAAGTCAGGCAAGACATGGGTTTAGAATCTGTTTTGCCTATTATGAGCTCAATAGTTTTGGCAAAATTCTTTACCAGACAACACTTCAGCCATCTAATCTTTAAAATGGGGATAAGAAGTCCATCCACCTTCTAAAGAGTGGCAAAAAAAGGGAATAAGATAATGCTTATAAAGCCTAAACACAGAGTCTGGCACATTAGGCAAGATTAAGGTTTTATTGTTGTTTTTGTTTGTGTTTTGGGAGGTGCCCTATAAACCCTCTTGGAGTTGGAGCCGTGTCATTTTCATAATTCTATGTTCAGTCCTGAGCATCATTTCTGTCAGATGGTAGGTGTTCTCCACATGCTTGTTGAATTTGGTTGTGTCTATCTGAGAAGAGTTAGTCAATGGATAATGAGAAATAAATGATTAAATGATTGGGAACTGTATTTTCTTTCCCTAAAGAAATATAGCCCCCACAGGGGAAAAAAAAAGCAGCCTTCTGGAAAGTTTGTGAGCAAGCCCAACTTTCCAGTCGGATCCGCGCCTGACTTAGCACAGCGGTAGATGACTGCAGAGAAGGTTTGTTAATGACCAGCTTTCGGCTTTTAATGACAAAACCCCTCAGCAAGATGTCATCAAAGTTATTGAAGACTTCACTGGAAGTGTTGAAGCTGATGCATGGCAACAAGAAGGCTATAAATCTTGCAGCTTGGGTATACCACCAGGACAAGATGCTGAGCACAGACTCACCCTGCTGTTGTCTGTCAGCGTTCTCCTCCCCTTTCCACTTCTCCTTCCCATGGAGAGGGGTAACGGAGAAATCCATCCATTTCCCAACGTAGTGCAGACCTGGCAGCCACCTGCCTATGTCAATTTCAGATCACAGAGGCCCACTTAACTGGACAAAATGTGTTAAACACCCGTGTTTTTCTAAATGTGCATGTAAGAATTCTGAGAATTAAGGGAAGATCTCAAAGGTTAATGCATTGACCTTTTAGAAAAACCAACCAATTAAAAATCCATTGCAAGCTCAGAATAGAGACCCAAGTACCTGAATATTGATGCCCACTCTATACTTATTGTTTTATTGCTTCTCAAAGTACATCTTTGTCAGCTTAGCCTCTGTGAAGCAGTTCATCTCATAGCTCATGGATGCTTGCAGCTTAGGGTACGTGGAGGGGGATGTTGGAGTTACAGTGGGGCCTTAACTTACGAGTGTCCCGACTAACGAGTTTTTTGAGATATGAGCCATCTCTCAGCCGATTTTTTGCTTTGAGTTGCGAGCTAAAATTCGGGTTACGAGCCAGCTTCAGATACCCCACCTCTAGTTGGCGCAGTGAATGTCACAGTGAATGCCACAACATCAGCCCAGCATCACGTGTCTCACTCGTTCACTGTTGATTTGACATACGAGTAATTTGAGTTACAAGCTCTGTCACGGAACGAATTAAACTCGTAAGTCAAGGCCCCACTGTACTTTGTACTGTTGCCCCTGGCTGGAATGGGTGGCCTCCAGCAAAGAGGAGTCAATGTCAGAACAGAAAAGGAAGAATAAGATTCGAAGGCTGTGCACGAGAATTGTTAGTGTGTGCTAGTTTACAGATTGTGGGATTTGAGGTCATGAAAAAAACACCTTCCAATATATTTGTGTTTCACAAACCTACGCACTCACATCACACAGGAACTCAGACAGCCAGCGATTATAGAGCTCACCTGGAGCAGATATGCCAGATGACCTTCCTGATTTCTTCTCCTTTACTTCCCATTCAGAGGCATATTTACCTTTGCCTTCCATTGCCCAAATGAAGCATGATGGGGTAAGAAGTATGCAGGACTTGGAGAGTGAAGCCAGGGACTAAGTCCATGTTCTAGTAGTGAGCCTTTGGATAAGTTATCATGACAGCTGTCTGAAGGTCAACTCCATCACCTGCTGAATGGGACTAATGCTAATTGCTATTCTGCCTAACCCAAAGTCAGTTGTGAAAATACAATGAGAGAATTTATGTATGTGTATGCTCTGAACACCTTCAAATCTTAAATGTTATTTTCATATTTACTAAATACCTTTAAGTTTTTTTCTCTCTGCCCAAAATACATGATCTGGACCTCAGTGTTGCAAATTATTCTTTCAACATCTACAATTCTCAAATTCTATGTGTGTTTTTTTCTGCACATTTCTCAACTGCTAGGACAGAATGATCAATTTAGGGGTCTTGGAGGATGTGTACTATAATCAGGTGATTGGTGCAGCACAATTAGATTAGATAAGCTCAGAAACACACACACACACACACACACACATTGTTGTTGAGCTGCTTCATCAGGCTCATCCAGGTGGGACGCATATTAATATGATCAGGGACAGACCATTTAGCAGGCACACCCTCTTAGAAACCTAGATCCTGGTGCCCTGGTTTCCTGGGAACAGGCTTTATGGAGTTGCCCATGTGAAAAGCAGCTCTTGCACATGTCAGAGAATCTGCCTGGTGCTTTCTGATTGGAAACCATTCTTCAGCTTCTCTTTCCATTGTGCTCTAATACGTAAGCTGTGCCCCTGCAGATGGACATTCCTTTGGGCTTCTCTGAGGGGATCATTATTTAAGGTCCCCCATCACCCCAAGCCCAGTGAATTGCACAATGACTATAAACATTTTAAAAAATTTCAGATCATTCAAAATGTGCCCTCCATTTTTAATGACAGTCTGTCAGGAGTGTTTGTGTGACAGAGTGGCAAACAGACCTCAGTTTTGTTTTTATAACTTAAAAGAGGACTGTAAAATAATTGAGGTATTGTTTATCTGAAGGAAAGCTACTTTTCCAATATGAAGAGTAGACTCAATGGAATCTTGTCAAAAAGGGGAAAAAGAGGAAGAATTTGATAATTATTTTTTAAATTAAATATAATTTACATGTAACATTTTTAAGTTTAAGGTGTGCATGTTTATTTATATATTGCAATATAATTATTACACTACTGTTAGCAAGCACCTCTATTTATCACATTACATAATTATCATTTCTTGTCTGTAGTGGGAACAATTAAGATTTAGTCTCTTAGCAACTTTGAGGTTTAGAATACAGTATTGTTGACTGTAATCACCATGGTATGCATTAGTTCTCTAGTACTTGATGATCTATTAGTTCTTGGTTTGTATGCTTAGATGACATATCCCTAATCCCCAACCCTACACCCCACCCCTGCCTCTAGTTACCACCATTCTACTCTGTTTCTAGGAGTTTGGCTTTTTTTTAAAGACTCCACATATAAGTAATATCATACAGCATTTGTTGTTCTCTGACTTATTTCTCTTAGCATAATGACCTAAATGCCCATTATGTTGTCTCAAATGACAATACTTCTTTTTCTCAAAGCAGAATAATATTCCATTGTGTGTGTGTGTGTGTGTATATATATATATATATATATATATATATATATATATATATATTAGAGGCCCAGTGCGCAAAAATTTGTGCATCGGGGGGGGGGGGGGTCCCTCAGTCTGGCCTGTGCCCTCTCGCAGTCTGGGACCCCTCGGGGGATGACCACCTGCTGGTTTAGGCCCGCTCCCCGGGGAATTGGGCCTAAGCTGGCAATCAGACATCCCTCTGGCAGCCCAGGAGCCCTCGGGGGATGTCCATTTGCCAGTGGAGAGCAGGCCTAAGCTGCAGTCTGACATCCTTAGTGCTGCTGAGGAGGCAGGAGAGGCTCCCATCCCGACCGCTGTACTGGCAGCTGTCAGCCTGGCTTGTGGCTGAGCAGAGCTCCCCCTGTGGGAGCGCACTGACCACCAGGGGGCAGCTCCTGCATTGAGTGTCTGCCCCCTGGTGGTCAGTGTGTGTCATAGTGACCAGTCATTCCCAGTCTTTCTGCTGTTAGGGTCAGTTTGCATATTACCCTTTTATTATATAGGATAGAGGCCTGGTGCATGGGTGGAGGCCGGCTGGTTTGCCCTTCAGGGTGGGGGTCCCCACTAGGGTGCCTGGCCAGCCTGGGTGAGGGGCTAATGGCTGTTTTCAGGCTTGCCACACCACCTTTAGGGTGGGGGAACCCCACTGGGGTTCCTGGCCAGTCTGGGTGAAGGGCTGAGGGCCGTTTTCAGGCTGGCCAAGCCTCCCCAGCGACAGAAGCTCCCAGCCTCTCCTTTTTTTTTTTTTTCTGGGATTTATTTACCTTCTATAATTGAAACTTTGTAGCCTGGAGTGGAGCTCAGAGCTGCCAGGGCTTGGCTTCCTCCATTTCCAGGGGCAACCCAAGGCTCCAGCTCCGTGGCCACGGCCAGCTGAAAGCAGGTATCTGGGGTTTATTTACCTTCTATAATTGAAACTTTGTTGCTTTTGGAGCTCAGAGCCGGGCCGCGGCAGGTAGGGAACCTTGGCTTCCTCCATCACTGAAGCAAGCAAGCCTCCTGCTCGCTACAGCTCTGTGGCTGCTGGCCGCCATCTTAGTTGGATTAATTTGCATATCTCGCTGATTAGCCAATTGGAGGCGTAGTGAAGGTATGGTCAATTACCATGTTTGTCTATTATTAGGTTATATATATATATATATATATATATATATTCTCACAACTTCAATCATTCATTCATTTGTTGATAGTCACTTAGATTGTTTCCATATATCGGTTATTATGAATGATACTACATAAAACATAGGAGTGCTTGTATGTCTTTGTTATCATCAAGAATACAAAAGATAAGTGTTGGCAAGGATCTGGAGAAAGGAGACCCTTGTGCACTGTTGGTAGGAATGTAAACTGGTCCAGCTACAATGGAAAAAAGTATCAAGGTTCCTCCAAAAAATTAAAAATAAGACTAGTATGGATCCAACAATTCCACTTCTGTGTATATATTCAAAGAAAATGAAAAGAGGACTTTGAATAGATAATGATGTTTTTAAACCTGTTCCAGGAGAGAGCTAGAATATTCAGGTGATGTGGGGGCTGTTGGAATTGAGAGAAGGTGAACTTATCAGGTTTTCCCAAGGCCTAGGTGAAGTGGTCCTCAAACATCTGCCTACATTAGCTATTAAATCCTCATTTCCAAAATAACCTGCTTACTACCTGGCCCCTTAGTTATCTTGAGAATAAAAGAAAGCACTGCTTTGAACAAGACTAATAGAATTTATCTTAGTGTGATTAGCAGAGGTTTCCTGGATATCTCTTTTAAGAAGGATTCTATTGGACAGCTGTGGGATCATAGAAAGAATAGGGAGATATGGATGGGAAGGTGTTAGTCTCTCTACTCAGGAAACTTAACTTGAGTTTTCCAAAGCTTGGAAATGGATATTCCCTATTGTAAATTATTATATTGACATTATGTTTTATAAATCATCATCTTGAAAATTCATCAGTGAGGATTAATTTTGAGTGCACTAAAATATCTTTCTGGGTTTGTAGTGTTGATAATCAAACCCTAAACAGTGTGAATCTCACCAGATCTATAGCTTTTCTCTGTATGGTCTTCTTATCTTACCTGTTTATTGCTTCAACTTTATTTATGCTGATCAGTCACTCTATAGAGACATAAATATTGTTTCTGTCAGCATTTCTAGACTCATTACTGGGTAAATTACTGGTTAATTATGCCCTATATTATTTTTCCAATAAAGATCGTGACATTGTGTAGAAGAAAATCAGCAACATTTTGAATAAAAACATTAACTGGTGTCAAAACTGATTCATGGGCCTCTTGCACAACTATAGCCCTGTCACTATTAAGTACTTATTGAATAAGACAATTGAATATCTAGAACTTGAGAAGTATTTTGATTATTGTTGATGATACCCATTATAATCCTTGAAAGGAAGGGAAAAATCATTCTAGAAGGAAATGGAAAGCATTAAATGGTATAGGCACTCATAGGTAGGAACAGTGTGTATCAAGGTTTTATTCACTAATAGAGGCCCAGTGCACAAAAATTTGTGCACCCCGGGTTGGGGGGCCCTCAGCCCAGCCTGTGCCCTCTCGCAGTCTGGACCCCTCAGGGATGTCCACTGGCTGGCTTTGGCCCGCCCCCCAGGGGATCAGGCCTAAGCTGGCAGTCAGACATCCCTCTGGATGTCCACTTGCCAGCGGGGAGCAGGCCTAAGCTGTAGTCAGACATCCTTAGTGCTGCTGAGAAGGCGGGAGAGGCTCCCGCCACCACCGCTGTGCTGGCAGCCATCAACCTGGCTTGTGGCTGAGCAGAGCTCCCCCTGTGGGAGTGCACTGACCACCAGGGGGCATCTCCTGCACTGAGTGTCTGCCCCCTGGTGGTCAGTGTGTGTACTAGTGACCAGTCATTTCCAATCGTTCTGCAGTTAGGGTCAATTTGCATATTACTCTTTTATTATATAGGATAGAGGCCTGGTGCATGGGTAGGGGCCAGCTGGTTTTCCCTGAAGGGTGTCCCGGATCAGGGTGGGGGTCCTGCTTGGGTGCCTGGCCAGCCTGGATGAGGGGCTGAGAACTGTTATCAGGCTGGCCACACCCCCTTCAGGTTGGGTGTTCCCACTGAGGTGCCTGGCCAGCCTGGATGAGGGACTGATGGCTGTTTGCAGGCTGGTCAAGCCCCCTAGCAGGGACCCTCACCCCATGGGGGTGTGTCCAGCCCGGGTGAGGGGCTGAGGGCCGTTATCAGGCTGACCACACCCCCTTCAGGTTGGGGGTTCCCACTGGGGTGCCTGGCCAGCCTGGGTGAGGGGCTGAAGGCCATTTTCAGGCTGGCCATGCCCCCTGGCGACCCAAGCTCCCAGACTCTCCTTTTTTTCTTTTTTTCAGCCAGGACAGCCTGGAAGCAAGTATTTGAGATTTATTTATCTTCTATAATTGAAACTTTGTAGCCTTGAGCATAGCCCAGGGCCAGCCAGGGCAGGCGGGAAGCATGGCTTACTCCATCGCCAGGAGCAACCCAAGCCTTCTACTTGCTCCAGCTCCGTGGCCGCCATCATCTTCGTTGGGTTAATTTGCATACTTGCTCATGATTGACTTGTGGGCGTGGCTTGAGCGTAGCAGAGGGATGGTTAATTTGCATGTTTCTCTTATTATGTAGGATTTTTTAAAGACAAAATTCTGACTAGGATAAAATTTTGGAGTTTTGAGCTATATACTTATCATTCAGTAATTGTTCAGTTAATGTTTAAGGAGTGACTAGGAGATTTAGTCTAGATTAGCAGGAAAACAGGATTATTCCTGGGAATTTCATTGAAATAATTAGGTTTATACCACCATTTTCCTTTTTAAAAAAAATTTTTTTTAAATAAATGGTAGATTGCTTTTACAATTATGAGAACAATTTCCACACATTGAGATTATGCATGGGTGCTACTTCTAGCCCTTTGATGTTAAAATTGGGTTTGTTGTGACAATAGTTAAAGTATATTCTAAAGTTTATCTGTGCCTCAGTTTATTTATTTGAAAAATAAAATGGTTGAACTAGCTATCTTAGGGAAATTTTTCCAGTTTAAGAATTATGTGGTCCTCTAAGTATCTTTTCTAGGCATATCAAGAATCATACTTTTGCCCAGATGGTGTGGCTCAGTGGTTGAGCATCAACTTATGAAGTAGGAGGTCATGGTTCCATTCCCATTCCCAGTCAGGGTACATGCCTGGGTTGTGGGCTCCGTCCCCAGTGTGGGACATGCAGGAGGCAACCAATCAATGATTCTCTCTCATCATTTATGTTTCTACCACTCTCTCTCCCTCTCCCTTCCTCTCTGAAATCAATAAAAATATTTTTTTTAAATCGCATTTTATTAGAACTCTTCATAATTTCTTAGACTATAAAATTAAGTATGAGATTATAATTAACAGTCTTATTTTTACTTTCTTCTTTCTTCTGATCTAGCTTCTCCATTTTAAATATGAACACTTTCTTATCTGGACATAAAATTAAACCTTGATCTTCAATGAACTATTTCTCTTGATACTGATTCAGGTACTAGGTTTGTTTTTTTTTTACTCCCAATCTAGATTTTACCTCTGCTATTCACTTATATTGAAAATGAGTCCACTTTTGTCCTCTGAGAAAGTTATTCCTTAGAGTTCAGAGTCAGAAGGGCCATCTCAGATTCAAGTTTAACAAAGTTACTGTAGAGAGCATAAAATCTCAGAGAGGAAATTGAATGGACAATTCAGTCCCAAACATTTGAGCGGTGAACTCTCCTTTCAGAACATGAGCAAAGCAAGCAGCACCCAATCTATCAAGTTTTAAGACAGTTAAGTATGATTTTCAAGCTTTGCCATAATAGCATAATTTAATTCAGTTAGGCAGTATGGTAATTTTAACTTTCTTTAAATTTAACTTGAGCGTGAAACTTTTGTCTCTGAGCGAGATCCTGAATTAGAAGGAAGGATCAAGTTGTAGCACTTTCATAATTATCTACTTACCATAATTCTGTGTAGAGACTTCATACATGGGCAGTCTGTTTTTCTATTCCGAATTTTGAGCCCCGAGCTTACTCCAATCAGGACTCCTTTTACCCCATGTTACTGTTTAGGTAGCATTTTCTTTAATACAATAAAAATATTAGCCTTGTACTAGAGATGAAAATAGTTTCTTTTGCAATAGAAAGTAATTCTTAAGGCTTATCTGGAAGTGCTACAAGCAGAGGAGGGGGAAGGAGACCCGTCTCTTTGAATAGGGTCACCTCAGCAACAGCAGTGTCCTGTGTGTGAATGAGATTAGCTAATGAACCAGTATCGTGGCCTGAGATTATTTTGTGCCATTCTAAAGTTCAACCATTTTCCCCTTGTGTTTGTGAAATCCCATTATAGGAATCACTGGCTTCTTTAGAGATAAGTGAAACCATTATAGGTGGAGGAAGAAAAGGCATTTAAACCTTGAAGAATTTTAATTAGTACTAGTGAGTGAAGGTGAACAGAAAGCCATAGATGTTTCAGATGGAAACACTAAGGAGTTGGGGTTTTCCTTGTCTAAGGGGCAGCAGCAGCAACAGTGCCCACCTCTGGGCAGCTTCTCTCTAGACATAATGAGCATGTATGAAGCACCTAGAGGTTTTCAATTAAAAGAAAGGCCTGGGGAGGTGGCGGGAGTGGGATGGAAGGGGTGAATGGGAGAAAAGGAGAAAATCTGGAACACTTTCAACAATAAAGATAAATTTAAAAATATATACATTATCTGGTTCTGCTGTGTCCAAGAAAGTATTAACTTTTCTTTTTCTATTTTGGGTTTTAATGTGCACCCTTTCTCAGAAATTGGTTTTATTTGATGTAGCAAAGTCTTAAGTTTCTCAATAAAGAAAAAACCTACACAAGTATGTGCGCCTGTGAACATGCATACATTCACACACACACACACACACACACACACACACACACACACACACACAAAACCATTGAGGAGTTCGGACTAACAAGTAGATGACGGGAGGAGGAATGTCTCACCTCAGTTGATGAAATAACGTTTTTCTCTCCGAATTAAGTGGAATTCATTTCTTTAATGGATTTAAAACCAGCCTAAAGTCTTCAATAATTTTAAATGAACAGGGTTTCTTTTTCCCAAGTAATAGTCAAATCAAATATGTTTTATAGTTTAAAATAAGTGGAAAGACACAAAAATTCGATCATCACATAAAATATGAGCAATGAGTGTATGTTAAGTATATACATTTTTGGGTAGATCATTTGGTTATGGGACTAAGGCTCTATTGGCTTAGTCTCTTAAAACCTTTTTCTTCCCAAGATGTTCAGGCTATGTTGTTCATCCTTTGAATGAGCTGTTAGCCTTTCATTTAAATAAAAATTAAAAAATAGTTTATGGCCAAAGTTTGCCTTGAATACATTGCTAATGAATACATGTTACAATCTGAAGAATGGCTCAGAAAAATCTCTCAGCATTCCTGGAAAAGCAAACAACGTGACGCATTGAATGGGCATAAGTTTTGTTCAGAGAGCTAGCAGATGTTATGGATACTTTTACACAACAAGGACTTGCTGGTTTGAGATAGTGAAGGAGAGTATTCTTTTTAGGACAGTTCTGCATACCAAAGCTGGCTCTAACACCCTTTCACGTTGTGTAATCTCAGACAATTTATTCTAACTCTATGAATATCAGTTCACCATCTGTAACATTTTGTTTTTTGGTAAGGATTAATGATATATTTCATATCCTAGCAAAATGCCTAGGACATAAATCCCCCAAATGATGAGTATTGCAGTGAATTCTTTGTTACCCAGCATCTATTAGCCAGGATTTTAGAAAAATTGTGACTTCCTGCACAGTCATCAAGCACTGATAATTTATGCTTCTCTTGATGACCCTGAAATACATTCTGAATAATTAGAGGAAGATTACATTATAATCAATTTAGTTTCAGTATAAAGTGTATTTTAATTTATTCTCATTCTTCCAAAATTTGTAATCCTTCTGCATGTGGTAACAATTAACAAAAAATATTTGATTAGCTGGAGCACTTCACTTCCTGACTATCTGACTAATAAAGAGTTTATTGAATATTGTTGAACCCGAAATTCTGCCCTGCAGATAAACTGGGCATTCGCTGGTTAGGTTCACTTCACACTGGTACTATGTCCATTCTCAGAGCTGATGTGTTAACCTATTGCCTGCTGGAAATTCTAGAATTAATCTTTTCTAAATAATATATATTTTTTACTGGTTTCAGAGAGGAAGAGGGAGAGAGAGATAGAAACATCAATGATGAGAGAGAATCATTGATCAGCTGCCTCCTGCATGCTCCCCACTGGGTATTGAGCCCACAACCCAGGCATGTGCTCTGGCCAGGAACCGAACTGTGACCTCATGGTTCATAGGTCAATGCTCAACCACTGAGCCATGCTGGCCGGGCTAGAATTAATATTTAAATGTTCTTAGACAATAGTCTGAGTTTACACAAGATCCTCCTTGCATATTCTTGATCCCAAGGTCATAATGCTGGTCATCCAATCTGATTTTGTTTGGATGAGTAACTATGTTTTCTAGTTCATAAGGTTGTTGGTTCTGTTCCTATGGATTTCTAGAGATGGTCATCTCAACTGACATTAATAATCTGTCTAGAGGTTTCATCAGTCTTTACCTTTGTCCAGTCTTGCTTTAAATTTATCTTCACTGGGCTTTTTAGGCTATGTAACCTTCTTGATGAAAGTTTTTGTACTTTATTTAGCACTTTTTGTGATTCTTCTTTTCATTTACCACAGTTTTTCTCCTTCTCTCCCTCCCCCAATAATGTCCTAGGCTGCTTTAAGATATGGCTTAACAACTGACCTGTGTTAAAAATAATGTCTCTTCAAAAATTTATCAGCACTATTGTCCCTTTGTGACCTCAGTTAGTAGGTATGTTTTCGGGCAAGCAGATTGACTTCATTGGTTTAATTGATCACCATAGGACATAACATTCATCAGTCCTTCTTTGTCTGGTCTCATTCTGCCTTTCCTTAAATCCCTACTTTGCCCTAAATCCTTTCCTTCCAACCCAATAGTCTTCTCTTCCATGATGTCTTTCACATGCCAGTTGACATACCCAAGGGAGTGAGTGCAATGGTGGTGGTAGAAGGAGGCTGATTGTTTCCTTTAAAGGGAGAGCAAGGCCAAGGGGAAAATAGGTGGTAAAGAGTTCCTTTTACTCTCCAAACCCGGCAACACTTGACCCTGGTATGAAGGCAGGATTGGCTAGGGTATTCTGTTCAATGTAGAGGTCTTTCTTGGTGATGTCTTGGGTGGGGGTTATAGGTGTACAGCCCGAAAGAAACAATTAACATTCTACTCTAACACTGTGATGTATCTAAGACTTCACTCACTAGGTGGCTATCCTTCAGTCAATAAAGTAAGTTTCCTGTTACTGCCATTGTCTGTAATTTTGCCCCAAAGTGATTTTTCTCATGTAGAGATATATTTTCTCATGTAGAGATACGCCTATTTGACAACTGCAAACATAGATTAGAATGGCCAATTGCAATCTTTAATAGGCTTTTTAAACAAATATGACATTTTTATAAATATAGAATCAGATCACCTGGCACAATGAATATATTTATGTTAATATAAAATGTTAAAACTTAAGAACATTTACAAAATTGACATTAAAATATCTTTATTGGTTTTCTGTACCTGTATGTTATTAGTCACAGAAATGTCATACTGAATATTTGTGTTTGTCAGTAGTTGAAAGAATTTTATATAATGTTTCTTATTTTTTTACTTATTTATTTATCTTAATATGTTTAATTGATTTTTAGAGACAGAGGAAGGGAGAGAGAGTAACATTGATGTGAAAGTGAGACATCAATCAGCTGCCTCCTGCACATCCCCTACTGGGGATCAAGCCCACAATCCTGGCATGTTTTCTGACTGGGAATCAAGGCAGCATTTATGTGCATGGGACAATGCCCAACCAACCGGCCAGGGCTTTTATACTTTATTTTAAAAAGTTTTTATTGAGCCCTGGCCGGTTTGGCTCAGTGGGTAGAGCGTCGGCCTGCGGACTGAAGGGTCCCGGGTTTGATTCTGGTCAAGGGCATGTACCTTGCTTATGGGCACATCCCCAGTAGGGAGTGTGTAGGAGGCAGCTGATAGATGTTTCTCTCTCATCGATGTTTCTAACTCTCTAGCCCTCTCCCTCTCCCTTACTCTCTGCGAAAAATCAATAAAATATATTAAAAAATGTTTTTATTGAGGTTTAATTGACATATAATATTATATTAGTTTTAGGTGTACAACATAATGATTTGATATTTGTAAATATTGTGAAATGCACCCCACAATAAGTGGAAGTTATTTTTTAACTTTTGACATTCCTAATGCTGGATTCTCTTTTTATATGTAATTGCACTCACTCTAAGTCATTTATTTCTTTCCTTTTATTTAAGGAAGATGTGTTTATTTAAAAATATCTTTCTTTTATACTTCTGTTTTAAAAAATCTTTTTTGGGGGAACACAGGCACTGTGAACTCTGTTATTCAGAAAAATGGTAAGGAGGACAGTTAAGAATTTCCAGTTTAAACTTGTTTAGAGGTATTAATTTTTGCCAATTTTTGAAGATGGGCCATTTTAGTATATCCATGCCTTTGATAAAAAGAAATAACAGGTAGTAAGCCACAAACAGGAGGGAAAAGGAGAATGCAATTGACTTGACCATAGATGTTGGCATAAACCTTGAAAACTGGCTCATAGCTTTCTGGCTTCCAGGTCAAAAGGGAATCACCATTAGTTACATTAGTAGTTTTCTAATTGCGCTCTGTGGAGCCTTGGGTTCCATGGAGATATCTTTGGGGACACTGTTAGGTTGCATAGAGAGAAGGTGAGAGAGCAGGGCTCCAGGGCACCTCAGCGTTTACTGGTTGTATACATTAGGAAGCTATAAAAAAATGTTCATTTGAAATGAAAACTCTGTTGCTCCAAAAATGATTCGGAAAGGCACTGGATAATGGGGATCTCATTATCAGAAGGGAAGAAACATAGTGGCTCCTTTGGGGAAATGAAGTTTAACTTCCTTTTTCTTTTACTTAAGAAAAGTTATCACAACACATAGGAAATATAGGGATCCATATAATTGTGATCCCGATTTAATAAATGGTAATATTTTGCCACATATATTTTACATTTACAAAAGAAAAAAATACTATTCATCCAGGTGAAACCACATTGTACCCTTCCCAAATGTCCTTCCCTCACCTGGGATAACCATGACCCTGAAGTTGGTGAGTATCTACCTACCACAGATATATATCTTCTTACAAATGCATGTGCCCATCACCAGTTTGTATATTTATTGTGTATTTTACTATTTATATAAATGATGTTGCACTATATATATCTGTTTTCAACATACTTTTAGCTTTAAGTCACTCTTTTTAATGGATCTCTGGAATTTTGATATATAAACAGACTCTACTTATTTACCCACTAGAGGCCCTGTGCACGAAATTTGTGCATGGGGGAGGGGGTGTCCCTTGGCCCAGCCTGCATCCTCTCCAATCTGGGACCCCTTGAGGGATGTCGGACATCGCTCTCACAATCCAGGACTGCTGGCTCCCAACTGCTCGCCTGCCTGCCAGCCTGATCATCCCCTAACCACTCCCCTGCCAGCCTGATTGATGCCTAACTGCTCATCTGCCAGCCCGATTGCCCTTAACTGCCCTCCCCTGCTGGCCTGGTTGCCCCTAACTGTCCTCCCCTGATGGCCATCTTGTGTCCACATGGGGGCGGCCATCTTGTGTGTTGGAGTGATGGTCAATGTGCATATTTCCTCTTTATTATATAGGATTCTTATGCTGTGGGCATTGGGGGTCCGAATGATGGCTATTTTTTTCACTTTTACAAACAGTGCTGCATTGAATAACCTTGAGGAGCTCATATGGTTGA
The DNA here is from genome assembly GCF_028538775.1 of Myotis yumanensis. NCBI lineage: Eukaryota > Metazoa > Chordata > Mammalia > Chiroptera > Vespertilionidae > Myotis > Myotis yumanensis. The sequence continues at coordinate 227,736,984 of NW_027223752.1, read as the reverse complement.
AAGGCATTTCATACATGAGAGTTCCTGAAGCTGCCCTACAGCTAGCCCCATGTTGCCTTTGTACCATTTAGAATGAGGCTCCCATTCCTCAAAACACTTCATAATTTTTGGAAATTGGTCACAATGACTAAAGAAATCTACAGTGACCTTATGTCAAGTATGTCCTCCATGTGCAAGGTAAACCTGTGTAATACTAAGCTCAAGTCCTTGATGCAGGGCATGTTAGAGAGTTGGGTGAATTAGTGGGTTTTAACAGGTCAGCAACTGTAATCTAAATAAAATAGGTGTGCTTAGTATTTACATGCGACTGGGAAAAACTGTACTTTCTTTAGAGACATGTTATCAATGGAGAACACAAGAAAGATGTACAAGGCGTTTGTTTTCTCCAGATCACAGAGGACCAGTGGCAAGGTCAAGTGGAGATGGAAGAGGGTATTACCCATCCACTTCCCCCTTTCCAGAATATTGTCCTCAAGCCCCTGTGTATACACACACATACAGTATAGATTTCTGCTGGGCTTCATGTACTAACTCAACAGCATGCTACTAAGGAAGGACAAATTGTGCCCTTGCTCTGGGAAAGGAAGCTTGAATTGTATTGAGCTGAGGAACCAAGCTGTGAGCCTCCCACTGTAGCTGGTGCTACAAGTATCAATACATAGAAGTGTATTCATCTAAAGTTCCTTTGGTCCTCACTAGGTGGCTTTGCCTGGAGATGAAAACAACCCAGAGACATGAAGTGCGGTGTACCCTCTATTGTTTACAGGAGTTTAATAAGGGATAAATCGGCCCTGCTTTGGAAATCTTGAAAGCATAATGTTTGCTTTGCAAAGCCCTTGTAATTAGATGTTGTACAAGATAGTTTACCAGGGAACTCTCTAGGTGCCTAAAGTTTCTTTTTTTCTTGACCCTGTCACATGCAACAGTTTAATCAATGATTGTGGGTGAAGAGTTGAAGGAATGGGTTTCCAGTTTGCAGATGACATAAAGCTCGTTAGGAGAGAGCAAAAACATGCTTGCTGCTACTTTGTGATGGTTCATTTTCAGCAAATAGGTCTTAGCTTAAGTTTCACCCCCTCATAGACGCTTTCACTGAGGATCTAATATATGGCCTCCATTTCTGATCAGTGTTTACCTGTTTTTTCTTAACCTGTATTTTAAAAAAGTATATATTTTTATTTATTTTAGAGAGGAAGGAAGAGGGGGAGAGAGATAGAAACATCGATCAGCTGCCTCCCACATGTCCTACACTGGGGATTGAGCCCACAACCCAGGCATGTGCCCAAACCAGGAATCAAAACATGGCCTCCTGGTTTGTAGGTTGACACTCAACCACTGAGCTGTGCTGTCTGGGCAACCTATATTTTTAACTTTAGTTGTTTACCTGTATTTTTAGTTCTTAACCCTGAGCTGTTAACCTATATTTTGACCATAGCTGTTTACTCATTCCTTGACACATCTGCATAGATTGACTGTATGCTTGACAAAAGAAGGGACCATGCCTCCCTGCCCATTTTGGGACATAGAATGCTCCTGCACATAATATAAACTTACTAAATTTTTTTTTTGTTGATTGAAAGGAAATCATGGGAATCATTGAAGAATATTAGATAAGGAAGTGGCATGATCAAATTCCTGGTTTAGGAATGAAACTTGGAAGGAGTCAAGACTAGAAGCCTGGTAGCCATTGTGGAATGTGCCCCATGGAGGAAAACATGTATGTATAGCCACTTAAAAACCTGCCTTGCTTGCACCGTGGCAAATCTCCCAATTATGAGATGCAACATATAACTCTCAGTTTGTATCTGGAATAAGATCTCTCATTCATGGAACCACTGAGTATTAACGATAATATTAACAATTTAATTTGTACTCAGAAAAGACTGCCTGGGATGAGCTTAAATAGGGACAGCCCTCTTCATTGTTTTTTGGTTAAAATTGTTAAAGAACTGTCAGGTGGGAGGCTAAAAAGACTCATTTTGTGTTGTTGGAGAGGGCAGAACTCAGGCCAGTGGGGGCTCATTACATGAAAGCAAGTTTCAGTTCAACAGAAGACAGCTTTCTAACAATCAGTGGGCCTGAGTCAGGGAATGAATGTCCTCAGGAGATCATTAGGTACCTGTCAATAGATGGTGTGGAAGCAGATGCCGGATGCCCATCTGTCAGAGACACTGTGGAGAGAATGCCTGCGCCATGTGGGAGGGTCACTCACAAGCATAGGCAACTACCTAATATTCATTGAGTACCCACCGTGATCTTGCTTCTGAGGCGAGGCTACAGAGATATACGGCACAGCTGCTGTCTGCACACGATCAACTTCTAGACCTAAATTCTGTGGATCTCAGGGAGTTTTAGCCAAGGCTTTGATGTAATTCTTACCAATTCCACATTAGAGCTGTCTGAAGTTAGGAGGTCTCAAAACACTGCCAACCTACTTGTAATACTTAACCTCATGCCCAGCAGGAAGAACATAGAATAGAATACCACTTCATAGCCAAACCCTACTTTTGTCTCCTTATTTAAGCTCTGACTTTGCTTTTTAGCATTTTTAATTATTTATTTATTTATTTATTTATTTATTTATTTATTGGGGGGGAATTGGCATAAAACATTTTATAAATTTAAGGTATATAACATGCTGATTTGGTACATTTATATATTGTAATATGGTTGCCATTATAGTGATAAATAGCTCCTCTATTATGTCATATAATCATCATTTATTTTTAGATTTTGGAATACTTAGGATCTAGTGGCTTTGCTTTTGTGACAATGGAGGGTTATAGCATACTAGAGGCCCGTTGCAAAAAAATTGTGCTCTTGGGGGGGGGGGGGTGGTCCCTCAGCCTGGCCTGTTCCCTCTCGCAGTCTGGGACCCCTCGGGGGATGTCTACTTGCTGGCTTAGGCCCACTCCCCAGGGGAATGGGCCTAAGCTAGCAGTCAGACATCCCTCTGGCAGCCCAGGATCCCTTGGGGGATATCCACTTACCAGCGAGGAGCAGGCCTAAGCTGCAGTCATATATCCTTAGTGCTGCTGAGGAGGCGGGAGAAGCTCCCACCACCACCGCTGTGCTGGCAGCCATCAGCCTGGCTTGTGGCTGAGCAGAGATCCCCCTGCGGTAGCACACTGACCATCAGGGGGCATCTCCTGCATTGAGCGTCTGCCCCCTGGTGGTCAGTGTGTGTGATAGTGACCAGTCATTCCCAGTCTTTCTGCTGTTAGGGTCAATTTGCATATTACCCTTTTATTATATAGGATAGAGGCCTGGTGCATGGGTGGGGGCTTGCTGGTTTGCCCTGAAGGGTGTCCTGGATCAAGGTAGGCGTCCCGCTAGGGTGCCTGGCTAGCCTGGGTGAGGGGCTGAGGGCTGTTTGCAGGCTGGCCACACCTCCTTCAGGCTGGGGGTCCTCACTGGGGTGCCTGGCCAGCCTGAGTGAGGGGCTGATGGCTCTTTTCAGGCTGGCCACACCCCCTTCAGGGTGGGGGTTCCTGCTGGGGTGCCTGGCCAGCCTTGGTGAGGGGCTGAGGGCCTTTTTCAGGCTGGCCATGCCTATGGGCTGGAAGCAGGTATCTTGGGTTTATTTAGCTTCTATAATTGAAACTTTGTAGCCTTGAGTAGAGCTCAGGGCTGGCCACGGCAGGTGGGAAGCTTGGTTTCCTCCATCGCCGGGGGCAACCTAAGCCTCCTGCTCACTCAAGCTCCATGGCCGCTGCCATCTTTGTGATGGACTGATGCAGTGAGGGAATGGGGGTGTGATGGTTAATTTGCATATTACTCTTTTATTAGGTGGGATAGCAAGTTATTATCTTTTCTTTGGTTCTCTTCTCTCCTGGTCTTGAAAATTAGTGTGAATGCTGAGCTCAGGGTGATGTATTTTGTTGGTTTTATTTCATCAAACTCTGTTGAGATAATTATTTGTTATTAGAATTAGACCTCTGTGATTCTCATTGATGACAAAAACATGAATTATAAAATAGAGATTTTGGCCAAACCAGTTTTGCTCAGTGGATAGAGCGTTGGCCTATGGACTGAAGGGTCCCAGGTTCAATTCCAGTCAAGGGCATGTACCTTGGTTGTAGTCACATCCCCACTGGGGGGTGTGCAGGAGGCAGCTGATCGATCTCTCTCATTGATGTTTCTAACTCTCTATCCCTCTTCCTTCTTCTCTGTAAAAAATCAATAAAATATATTTTTTAATAAAAATAGAGATTTTGTGGAATTACTAGGGGCCCAGTGCACGAATTTGTGCACCTTAAAAGGAACTGTGGGCCACAAAGCTGCATTAGACACAAGTGTGGGTCTTGGCCCATCCTCTGCACCCCAACTTGGCACCTCCAGCTGTGGCCACTGGTCCCCTGTCTGCTGGTAGCCCTGATCCCACCACTGCTCTCACATGCTGATAGCACTGTCCCTGCTCACACCCCCTGAAGGTGCAGAGCACTTGGGGTTAGTACCAGCAGTGGGTGTGAGCAGCAGCTGCTGTCCTGCTTACCCCTCAGGAGCAGGGCAAGTGGAGAAGCCCTCAGGGACAATCAGGGTCAGCAGCTGCTGCTAGCACCCGCTGATAGCACCAAGCAATAGGGATCAGCATCAGGTACCAGCAGCGGATGCAAGCCGAGCTGGCACTGGCAGTGGGTTGGAGTGGTGGCTTGGCACTGGGAGTGGGTGCAAGCAGGACCATTGCCAGCAGTGGGTGCGATAGGTGGCTGCTGGCCCTGATCTCCCCTCAGGAGCAGGGAGAGGTGGAGAAGCCCTGAAGGGCAATTGGGGCCAGAAGCTACCGCTTGCAGCTGCTGATGGCACTGTCCGATTGGGGCCAGTGCTGGTCACTGGCAGTGGGTGCAAGCTGGGCTGGTGTCAGCAGCAGGTGCAAGTACTGGGCGGGACCATGGTATGCGGGAGCAAAGAATTTTCAGTAACCACCAGAGGCTCACCCTGATGGCAGCGACCGGCACCTCGCTTTGGTCTGGCACACCCACTCACCTGCTCCACCATCCCACTGTGACCAACACCCGCCATGTTCTGCGCACACACACCCTGGTGGTCAGCGCATGTCACAGCGACCACTTGTTCAGTTTGTTTGTTCTGTTGTTCAGTCTATTTGCATATTAGCTTTTTATTATATAGGATAAGTAAGCACATAATTCTTTAAAATCATATCTCCAATCAATCACAGAATGGCATGGAAACCTCTTTCAGTGAAGTAGAAGACATAAATATCTTTTGTGGAACAGTTTTGGGGGTTAGATTGTGATATCACATTATGAACATAACATTTTGGTCTTAATCCTCTGATCTATGTTGAAGACATGACCTTGGTTGTCGCAGGGGTATGTCCTATCTTTCACACACTTCTGAAACAGGTGTGGTAGAATCTCATTAATATATGTAATATTTCTCACAGTCACTGTTGTACATTCTATCAAAGTGACCTGAGGACTTAATGTGCTTCCTTAGGCTGCATAATATAACATTGGGAGCTACTTTGACCCTGAGTAGAGTACAGCCCCTGACAGTTACCTTTGCTTTCATTATTATATGAGTAAAAATATAAGATACTTGAGCAGTCTTTAAAAATATTCCTTGATCATATAGTCTGGGGACCAAGTTATTTCCTCTACTGGCTGAAGTCCTTTTGTGTGTGTCTACTTTTCACTTGTTGACCCTGAAGTTAATCCAGTTTAAAATTATGTTGTCCAAATGCAGTTCCAGTTCATCTGTTCAAAGTAAGGAATATAGTACAAAGGTGGTGATTGAGGGAGACAACTTTCCCAAGCCATTGCTTTGGAATCCTGAAGGGTGACCTGCCAGCAAGGCCTAAATTGTCCCTTTAGGATGACATGCAAGTATTTTAAAAGGATCTTAGTTGCAAAAGTAATACCTCTGGGAAATTAAAAACATTGAAATGGAAATTTGCACACTCTGACTGGGAAAGAAAACATTACCCCTACATTGCTCCTTTTTAGTACTCAATGTTTCACTCTAGATAGAGCAAAGATTGGGAGCTTCTGATCTTGACTATATATATTGGAATAAACTGGTGAGATTTTAAAAGTACTGGGCTCTACCGCCGGTGATTATAATTTCTTCCAGCTTTATTGAGGGATAATTGACATATAACATGGTGTAATTTTAAGGTACACAAAGTGATGTTTAGATACATGTATATATTGTGAAATGATTACTATAATAAGGTTAGTTAACACATAATTATCTTTTTTTTCTTTATTTTGGATCTACTCTCTTAGCAACTTTCAGGTATATAATACAGTTTTGTTAACTATAGTGACCACGTTGCATGTTCAACTCCCAGAATTTATTCATCTTATAAATGGAAATTTGTGTGTTTTGACCAACATCTCCCTATTTCCCCTACCCCCAGCCCCTGGCAACCACCATTCTATTCTGTTTCTGTGTTTGGCTTTTTAAAAAGATTCACATATAAGTGAGATCTTACAATATTTGTTTTTCTCTTGCTGACTTATTTCATTTAGCATAATACCCTCAAGGTTCATCAATGTTGTTGCAAATGGCAGGATTTCCTGCTTTCTCATAGCTGGGTAATACTCCATTGTGTCTATTTATCATTTATCTATTATCTATCTATCTATCTATCTATCTATCTATCTATCTATCTATCTATCATCTATCATCTCATATCTTCTGTATCCATTCACCCCTAGACAGACATTTAGGTTGTTTTCATATCTTGGCCATTGTGAACAATGCAGAAACAGATTCTAATTTAAATGTCTGGGGTGTGTCCTGGGATTTAGGGATTTCACACATTTCCCAGGAGATTCTAAAGTGCAGATAAAGCTGAGTATCACTGGTGTAAGAGCTTTGATCTTCTAATATTAAAGAGCAATCTAAAACTTTCCATGTTTTTATTTGTGGGGCATCATTTGCATAGAACATAGACAGTCTGGATCTGAGAATTGAAAAAGACCTAGTTTCTAAGAGACACATAAGGTCAGTGTCCTCGTTGATGTTGAGCAGTCATGAAATGGTGGAATCTTTTTGAAAAATGCTTCAGGAAGAGTTTTGTACAGGTGTGATGTTTTCAGAGCATTTCTGAAATGTGTTTCTATTGCCCTTGCACATAAATAGCAATCAGTGTGTGTCTACAATTCTCCTCCTCCCCACCCTCCTTATCCTGTTCTTCTCTGTTGAATTAAGGATTTGATCCATTTTCTTGGGGATGTCAGTGTGTGGAAGCAAAGTTTGTAGATTGATTGTGTTTCTTTGTAGGGGATCAAGCATCTACATGGAGCCTATGAGAATATCTATTTATTCTTGAGATACATAACAGATGATTCCTGTCTTTTTATGAACACAGAATACCACTAGCCATTTGCAACAATAATTTTAGTTTGTCTTAAGCTCAGGAAAACTTTGTGCTGTTATATATTTAATAGTTCTGCTTCATCTCTACTATGGCCTCTAACTGAAATTCTAATTTTTACATTTAGAGTATTGGCTTCTCTGCATCTGTTCTTTGTGTCTTTTATTTATTTTTCTTATGGTTAAGTCTTTTTGCCTTTCTGAGGGGTTTGTGCAGATTTCCAGTCGTTCTGTTTAACTAATTTGAGTTTCAACTATACCTGATGATCTGATCTCTACCACCAGAGTGGTTTTTGATTCAGCAATTTATTTTCTCCATGTGTACTTTCCATGAGATCTCAAGCCTGTTACTTTAGTTTAATAAATACAATAAATGTTCATATTTTTCAAGCAAAGGGACTGGAGTGGGGTGAAGGGATTGAGCAAAAAGGAAAAGAAAGGAAATACTCATGGACATGAGCCACAATATGGTGATTGCTGGGCGGGGGGAGGTTGAAGGGGATAAATGGTGATGGATGAGATCTGACTTGTGGTGGTGAACACACAATACAGAATACAGATGCTGTGTTGTAGAATTGTTCACCCAAAACCTGTATAACTTTGTTAACCAGTGTCATCCCAGTAAATTCAACAAAAAACGGGAAAATAAACTTTCTACCATGCATACTTTCCTTGCAATAAGTCTCTTTTTGTGTGAAGCCTTTACTCAAATTTTCAGGAGTTCCCTTCTTATGATAGGCAATTCCTTTTCAGGGTCTAATTGTTTTTCTCTTCATCTGGGAGGAACTCAGGCTGTGATCTTCCTGTTGGTAGTGTCCACCTTCCACAGGTGTGTTCTCTACTTTCTGTCCTCACTGATCCACCCTCTGTTCTTCCTTCATTCGGGTGCCCCCTGCCCTCTCTCTCCAGCAGACTAACAAGAAACCTTACATTTTTTTTGGCAAATGGAGCCAATCCTTATGACTTTAAGACTTAATGCAGGTTTAGCCTACTGTCTGTTTGCTCACATTGATAGCTTTTATAAGTTATGATAAATCATTGGAAAATATTTTTGACCCAGCTTCTGTTGATCTCCTTATGATATAGCTCTAGATGAAAAATTACTGAGTCAAAAATTATGTATGTTTAAAAACATTTTGATACATATTTTCAAATTGACGTCTGGAAATCTTATTTTCCTTAATACTTTTTAGGAAATATTTTTACCTATTTTGTGGCATCATAAAGTTTGCTAATTTAATATGACATATACATTTGCATATACACTGAGTGGCCAGATTATTATGATCACCTTACATTTGTAGGCAAATTAGCTATAATTTCATGCTGAAGTTGCTAGAGGGCCAGACCATTATAAATAGGGAAGCAGGTTGTGGGATATATATATATCCCATGGTCAAAGGCTATTAAATCGCATTGTTTACCCATATCTTCAGAAAAAAATCACTTCTACTGTCCTGGTAAACAACCTGCTTCCCTATTTATAATGGTCTGGCCCTCTAGCAACTTCAGCACGAAATTATAGCTAATTTGCCTACAAATGTTATGTGGTCATAATAATCTGGCCACTCAGTGTATGTATTCGCATTTATTTTAATTTCAGGGAATACTGGATGTTTTATTAATTTGTTATTTGAATTTCTTATGTGGGGTGTCTATCGTGTCCCCTGAACATTCTATTGTGGTTTTTCCATTTAACATGTGTTTTAAGAAAATAATAACAAAGTGTAATTTCCCCCAGCAATCCCCAGAAAGTATAAAGTATATTGAGATAATCATGATTTTAATAGATGAGGTGAAGTCATCAATTTTATTTATATTTTTAAACATGGAATCCATTCATTATAATCTTAGCTACAGTTTTACACATGTTTTTGTTATCTTCACCTGAGGATATTTTTTCCATTGCTTTTCAGAGAGAGTGGAAGAAGGGGGTAGAAAGAGGAGGATGGAGAGAGAGAGAGAGAGAGAGAGAGAGAGAGAAACACATATATGTGAGAGGGACACATCAACTGGTTGCCTCGTACATGTGCCCTGACAGGGGGCAGGGAGCAAACCTGCAACCCAGGCACATGCCCTTGGTTGGGAATCGAACCCAAGACCTTTCCATGAGCGGGCTGTCACTCTGACCGTTGAGCAACACTGGCCAGGGTAATTTTACACATTTTTTAAACCTTAAAATGAGATTTTAAGGTGTTGTTCTATAAATGACATTATATGAAGGCATCCAAAATGGATAGAGGGTGGAGAGACAGAAGGAGAGAGCGAGAGGGAGAGGGGAGAGAGAGGACTATGATACTCCCCTTCCATAAGGCACAGTTTAAACACCAGGCTAGAGATTTTCCTTTGCTGTTCACAGTAATAAAACACTTGGGAATAATTTCACTGTAACTTTATTCACCTTCAATGTCAGCAAATCCCCACAGCTGCCAACTGCTGCAGAGATTCATACGTATGTTGTGGACACCCATTATAAATGTAGTGATGATGATGAAGAAAAGTACGCTGCTTGTTACTTCCTAATGAAACCCTAACTTGTTTTTATGATTCTTTAAATCTAGGCCAAATTTTACTTCAATCTCACTGACATATTCCAAATCCAAAGCAAACATAAATATATTGCTTTATATTTTTCTGGCTGTGTAGGATCCTCTCTGGGTGAAATTATTTTCATATGATTTTGCTATTGTCATAAATCGAAGGTGTGATATTACAACCTGGGATCTGGAACAACAAAGACGATGAAAATTAAAGTTTCTGTTCACATGCAAGATACCTTTTTAGTTGTCACTAAACTTTTTAGTCAGCAATCAAGATGCCTCAGTATAACAGATGTAAAAATTCTTTAGTTTTCTGGAAAATGAAAGTTTCTTCAAACCTCATTTTTATTTCCTGGATGTGCTCTTCTTTTTCCTCACTCACCCTTCTCTGTTCAGTCCTTCCTTTACTCTTCACACTCTTTCTATTTTAAAATGGGCAAGCTGCAAGGATTGAGGCTTCATTCAGCCGGGCTTAGAATAGCTTTGTATAAATAAGAGAGTTGCGTTATATGCTAGTCAGTCTTAAGGAATAAAAATGACCTTCACTTCAGTGAAAAGAAGCATCACCATGTTTTAAAATTATAGGCTTTTAGAGCTGAGGGAAACCGGGGAAATCATAGAGTCCATCCTTCTGGTTTTATGGATTAAGGGCCATCAGGCGGAGAATCGAAGATGGCGGCATAGGTAAACACCGGAGACTGCCGCCGTGGACAACCACTTCAAAAATACAACTAAAAGTCGGAGCGGACATCAACCAGAACCACGGGAAGGCTGGCTGAGGAGAGACTCTTCAACTAGAAGCAAAAACAACAGCATTCCAACACTCAGCGGAGGCGCAGTGTGGAAAATTTAAAGGTACGGCGGTGCGGTGGTGAGGGTGCGCGCGCAAAGCGGGCTGGCGGCTGAGGGCGCAATTGTCGTTTTCAATCAGGAGCGAGTCTCAGACTCTGGGCTACAGATCCGGGCGAGTCTCTAGGGACCCAGACTCAAACGGGAGAAGCGGGACTGTCTGGCTACGGCCCCTCCGAGGTTTGCAGCGATTGCTGGGACAGAGAGGCAGAGCCCCTGGGGACGGACTGAGAGCGGCCACAGCTGCTCCCTCCCCGCCGCCCTGTTGAGCCCGCCCCTCCCAAACCCTGCGCACAGCCATCTGCCGATCGCCTCAGGCAAGGGCTGGACTAGCGCCTCCCCTGAGGACTGAAGTTTTCCCACAGCTGATTTCCACCGCCAGTCGGCCTGGTGGTCAAATCCCTCTAGTGTTAACTACAACAATTAAGGCTTGGCTAGAACAAGACTGCGCACAGAGACCACAAGGGGGTGCACCAAGAAAGCATAACAGATGCGGAGACAAAAAAACATGACAGAAATGGAGGATATGGAGCTAAGAATCGCAATTTTGAGGGCTTGCCATAAATTTGTGCAGAGCCTCACGAAAACTAATGAGACCCTCGATGCTACAATAAAGAAATTAGAAAGTAAGCATACACGGACTGAAATAAAGAATATTATACCCAATAGCAGACCAGAGGAGCACAAGAATCAAACCAAAGATTCGACAAAAAACACCCAATTGGAAAAGCAAAATGAAAAAAGAATCCGAAAGTGTGAAGATAGTGTAAGGAGCCTCTGGGACAGCTTTAAGCGGACTAATATCAGAGTCATTGGAGTGCCAGAAGATGAGAGACAGCAAGATATTGAAAACCTATTTCAAGAAATAATGGCAGAAAACTTCCCCCACCTGGAGAAAGAAATGGACTTACAGGTCCAAGAAGCGCAGAGAACCCCAAACAAAAGGAATCCAAAGAGGACCACACCAAGACACATCATCATTAAAATGCCAAGAGCAAAAGACAAAGAGAAAATCTTAAAAGCAGCAAGAGAAAGAGGCTCAATTACCTACAAGGGAATACCCATACGACTGTCAGCTGATTTCTCAACATAAACTTTGCAGGCCAGAAGGGAATGGCAGGAAATATTCAAAGTGCTGAATACCAAGAACCTACAACCAAGATTACTTTATCCAGCAAAGCTATCATTCAGAATTGAAGGTCAGATAAAGAGCTTCACAGATAAGGAAAAACTAAAGGAGTTCATCACCGCCAAACCAGTATTATATGAAATGCTGAAAGGTATCCTTTAAGAAGAGGAAGAAGAAGAAAAAGGTAAAGATACAAATTATGAACAACAAATATGCATCTATCAACAAATGAATCTAAAAATCAAGTGAATAAATAACCTAATGTACAGAATGAACTGGTGACTATAATGAATCAGGGACATAGAAAGGGAATGGACTGACTATTCTTGGGGGAAAAGGGGTGTGGGAGATGCGGGAAGTGACTGGACAAAAATCATGCACCTATGGATGAACTCAGTGGGTGGGGAGTGAGGGTGGAGGGTGGGGTGGGAGCTGGAAGGAGGGGAGTTATGGGGGGAAAAAAGAGGAACAAATGTAATAATCTGAACAATAAAGATTTTAAAAAAAAACAAACAAACAAAAAAAAAGAGCCATCAGGCAATCATGCTGTCATAGGTAAACTGCTCCCATACTCATGGGCCGGCTTCCTATGTCCTGCCTCCCTTATTTCCTCAGATTAAGTTGAGCCATAGTTAGACTAAAGGACTGTAGTTAAGAGCATAAGCTCAGCTCGAGGTTGGACAGTGATGGGTTCAAAGCTATTCTCCGTCTTTCAGCTCTTCGATCTTGGGCGAGTCATGTCACTCTGCTGAGCTTCCATTTTCTTCATCTGTAAAATAGAGCTGATTGTATCGACCACATGAAGTTATCATGAGGACTGCCTGGTGTCATATTTGCGGAATGCTGAGTTCAGTGTCTGGTACATAGTCAGTGTCTAAGGAATGGAACTTGCGTTTATTGGCTCTTTTTCCTTGTGTATCACCTCTCCTAGAGGGTGGGTTCTCAGAGCTACCGTGTCCCATTCATCTCTATATGCTCCCCGCAAGGCCCATCATCTCGTTCAATGGCAACTCCAAGCTTCCAGTGACTTGAGTCATTTTCATGGAGTCATTTTCCTCTCCTCTCTCTCTTTTGTGCTTTCTCAGTAAGTTAATCTCCAACCACCTACGTTCAAGCTATCATCATCTTTTCTTGGAGTAATGGGAAAGGATTTTAACTGACTTCTTATTTCTCCATCTTACAGCAGCCATTTATCTTCTTAAATCATACAAATACTCTGCTTACAGCTCTTCACTGGCTTTCCATATCACACAGAGTAATAGTGAAAACCCTTAATTGATTGACAGGGTCCTACACGGTCACCTTCTTATTCAAACCCTTGGGCCTCATCTTCAATGATTCCCTCTGCATCATTCTGCTCCAGCCACACTTACCTTCCTGCTATTTCTCAATACTCCAGGCACATAACTGCCTAGGGTGAGGGTCAGAGTCATACTTTTAAAGACAGGTGTTTGTTAGCCCAACCACATATAGTTTGTGCATTACACGTTAGCTCTTATAAACATCGTATATTTTTAAATGAGAATTTTATACTCTGTCTACTTGCTTTCATATAGGAGTAGAGGGAGCTTAAAACCACTAAACAAAAAAACAACTTCCATGGTTGAAAGCCTTTTGAAAACAAAGGGTCTACTGGGCCATGAAGGACCAGCTCCTGGGGAATGAAATAGAAACCATGAGCAACGGCACTAGATAGAAAAGGCCACAGGTCTACCCTCCTGAGATTGACATGCTTTTATTTTTATACATCAAATGGGGAAAGAAAGGTTGTTTTGAAAGAAACTACATTGATTACAGATAAGAGGGCAGGATTAGGTGGAGTGGAGGCAGTTCTGTGATAGGAGCACAGTCTGTAAGGAAGAAATATTTACCACTTTGATTGGTTACTGGCACAGTCCTGGAAGTTCATGCATAAGCAGGGGGGACTGGTAGAAGCCTGGATTAACAGCTCCAACATACATAGGAATGTGAGTGGTCCTTAATGTGAGTGGCTATTAAGAGGCTAACTGCTCTGTCTCTTTCTTTCTTCCTCCTGCCAGCTGTAATTTAATTTAGAACAGCTCAAACATTTTTTTCTTATGGAAACACAATTAACATATACAATTAGGCAGATTAGCAACAAAAGTGCAAAACTAAGGGATGATGACTTTGGAAATGTAAGCTGGGCTGGGGAACCAATCAATACACTCACAAGGAAGAAGGCAGAGTGCTGGTGCTGAATTCAGCAGGTTCTTGTCCTAGCTGCCCCTCTCTTTAGATTTCATTTTCTCTCACCAGCGTGTGCTTCACTCCTGTTTTATTGCCTGTAGTTTCTCCAGTCTGATATACTCTTTGTACTAATTACCCAATTTTTCATCTTGCTAGGATTTTAGTTATTTAACTCATCCCACATGTAACAGATCCTCTTACCAGGCCCTCTACTCTTCATGATTCATACATGTTTTTTTGTTTTGTTTTGGTTTTGGGTTTTTTTGTGTGTCTTTTTTTGGGGGGTGGGGGTAGCTCTGTCTGAATGTGGCAGGAGCCCAGCATGGCCAGAGTGAAGGGTGTGAATAAACCAAAAATACTAGGTTAGCATAATTCCTGTTCCTGATCACTGCTGAGTCACCTACTAGCCAGGACAAAAGGAAAATACTATACTAGGAGTACCGGTTAATAATGAGGATTTTTTTCAATAAATGGCGTTACACATACATTGACATATATGTGGTTTGATATGTATGCTACTTTGTATTGACAGCAAGCTTCAAAATCTCATATGTCAAATTTGCTGAAGGTGTTAACATCATAGATATTTTTACGCTTAAAAATGTCGAGTTTTGTGCCAAAAACAGAGTATTTAAAGGAAGTTTTAATTCATTACTTCATTTTGAAGAAAAAGTTATCCTATACTTTGGGAAGCTTATGGTGATCATGCTCCATATCAAGATATTTGTGAATGCTGGTTTAAATGCTTTAAATGTGATGATTTTTATGTGAAAGAGAAAGAATGTCCAGGTCAACCGAAAAAGTTTGAAGACCAACAATTACAAGCATTATTGGATGAAAATGCATGTCAAACTCAAAAACAACTTGCAGAAAGATTAAATGTTGCTCAGCAAACAATTTCCGATCACTTACAAGCCATGGGAAAGATTTTAAAGGAAGGAAAATGGGTGCCACATCAACTGAATGAAAGACAAGTGGAAAACTGAAAAGTCATCAGTAAAATGCTGCTTCAACGGCATGAAAGAAAGTCTTTTTTGCATCGAATTGTGACTGGTGATGAAAAGTGGATTTATTTTGAGAATCCCAAATGCACAAAATCATGGGTTGATCCAGGTCAACCATCAACATTGACTGCAAAGCCAAATCACTTCAGAAAGAATGCTCTGCGTTTGAAGGGACCAGGAAGGTGTGGTGTATTATGAGCTTCTAAAACCAGGTGAAACTGTTAATACTGATCGCTAGCAACAACAAATAATCAATTTGAACCACACTCTGATCTTGAAATGACCAGAATGTTCCAGAAGACACGGCAAAGTAATTTTGCTTCATGATGATGCACCATCACACACTTCAAAACCAAAGACGTTAAAAGATCTTGCCTGGGAAATATTAACCTACCTGCCGTATTCACCAAACCTTACTCCTTCAGATTCCCACTTTTTCTGGTCGATGGCACATGCACTTTCTGAGCAGCACTTCAAAACACATGAAGAAGTGGAAAATTGGGTCTCTGAATGGTTTGCCTCAAAACAAAAAAAGTTCTATTGGGATGGTATCCACAAATTACCTGAAAGATGGGGAAAATGTGTAGCTAGCAATGGACATTACTTTGAATAAAGAATTTTTGATGTTTCTCTTGAAATTATCGTGTTTTCTTTGATTACAAAATCCACCATTATTAACCGGTACACCTAATAAGTGCATCCTTTTCTTTACCCAATAAAAGGATACATGCCAGTGACTATCAGTAACTTACTCTGTGCCATGTGAAAATAAAAACTCATGTTGAGTCGACAGCTCATTGAGATTAAGATTTCACTTGATCAATATTGAAATTTTATATGAAATCTTAGGACCCATAAGAGAATTTATAATTTGGTTATAGACTAGTCAGAGCATTTCACTTTTGAAATATAATAAATATAATAAAAATGTCTGCACAATTGTTGGAGGGATGACAAACAAATGGGGTTGGCTGTATTTTCAAATGTCATTCACTTAAGATTAACTGTGAATGCAAAAGATGTTGTGGAAACAGCTTTTTGTGCCGAGGGTGATAACCTTGGATGGCCTTTGGGGACTGTTGTGTTGCAGTGGAAAATAAACCTTAGCTTAAACCAAGAATCCCAGGCTCTGTTTCTGCCAAAAATATGTGACCATCAACAAGTCATTTGACTAATTTGAGACTTTATCATCACTTTTGGAATGAGGGCTCACTAACAGCTTTTAAATTCTGTATGATGTTTTGACTGGTGGCCACTCTAAATAAAGTGACCACAAAATTTCAGCATGCAAAAGTCTCTCTTAGACTAATCCTTGGATTTGGGGGATAATCCTTCACAATGAGGTTGTCCTTGCTGATGAGGCTGTGTGGCTGTTGTACTATATATAGTATGTATGAGGTACTATGTAGAATGCAGTATGTAGTATGAAGGGCACGTGCAAAAGGAACAATACCTAGAAAGTCCGCCCAGTCGGGTGAGGCCCTGTGGAAGATATTATCAGGCCAGTGATAGTGTCCACAGAACTGAAGTGTTGTGAGCATTCCCAGAGTATATATATTTCTCATAGAACAGACTCATAGCACTAACTTGCAAGACACTGATATATAAACCAAAATGTCAATTTATTAATTTATGACTTGAAATGCAACTGTTGAGGACATAAGATATTTGTGTCAGTTATTTGACTTGACACATCCTCTTCCTGGGAGAAAGCTATAAGTGAAACAGAAGAAGAAAAGCTTAAAAACTGGCTAGCTGGTGCAGGAAGGACTAACAATAGAGTCATTTAGCTTGATGTTCCAAACTCAATATAAAGATACTAGAGGCTCGGTGCACAAAAATTTGTGCACTGGCGGGGCGGGGGGGGGGGGGGGAGGAGTGTCCCTCAGCCCCACTTGTGCCCTCTCACAGTCTGGGACCCCTCGGGAGATAATGACCTGCTGCCTTAGGCCCGCTCCTGGGTGGCAGAGGGCAGGCCCAATTCCTAGGTGCAGCCCCTGGTCGGGCTCAGAGCAGGGCCGATTGGGGAGTTGGGGCGCCGCCCCCTGTCATGCACAGAGCAGGGCGGATCAGGAGGTTGCGATGCCACCCCCAGTCACACTCAGGGTAGGACCGATTGGGGGGTTGGGGCACTGCCCCCTGTCACACTCAAGGCAGGGTTGATGGGGAGGTTGCGACGCCACCCCCTGTCACGCACAGAGCAGGGCCAATCAGGGGGTTGGGGCGCTGCCCCCTGTCACGCACAGAGCAGGGCCCATCAGGGGGGTTGGGGCTCCGTACCCTGTCACTCACAGAGCAGGGCCCATGGGGGGCTTGGGGCACCGCACCCTGTCACACACAGAGCAGGGCCGATCAGGGGGCTGAGGAGCTCCCCCCTATCAGGCACAGAGCAGGGCCGATCGTGGGGTTGGGGTGCCTTCCTCTGTCACGAACAGAGCAGGGCGGATAGGTTGTGGCCCCGCCCCCTGACACACACAGAGCTGCAGGGTGATCAGGGGATTTGGGCGCTGCCCCTTGTCATGCTGCTCCAGGGGCCAGGAGGCCTCATGGCTCCACTGATCCCGGTGCTGAGAGGCATATTACCCTTTTACTATATAGGATAGAGGCCTGGTGCACAGGTGGGGGCTGGCTGGTTTGCCCTGAAGGGTGTCCTGGATCAGGGTGGGGGTCCCGCTTGGGTGCCTGGCCAGCCTGGATGAGGGGATGATAGCTGTTTGCAGCTGGTCACACCCCCTTCAGGGTGGTGGTACCCACGGGGGTGCCTGGCCAGCCTGGATGAGGGGATGATAGCTGTTTGCAGCTGGTCACACCCCCTTCAGGGTGGGGGTCCCCACTGGGGTGCCTGGCCTGTCTGGGTTAAGGGCTGAGGGCCGATTTCAGGCTGGTGGGTGACTGAAGCTCCCAACCTCTCCTTTTTTTATTTTTTTTATTCTGGGATTTATTTACCTTCTATGGCTGTCACTGGAACTGAGAGCCGGCTTTAGCTCTGAGGCTCAGCTCCAGCTCTGAGACCTCGGCTGCTGAAAGCAGGTATCTGGGCTTTGTTTAGCTTCTATAATTGAAACACTGTTGCAACTCCAGCTCGGCCGTCTGGGTGAAAGCATGGGGTTTGTTTAGCTTCTATAATTACAACATTGTTTCTTAGACTGCAAGCTTAGAGCCCAGCAGTGGCAGGCAGGAAACCTTGGCTTCCTCCTTCACTGGAGCAAGCAAGCCTCCTGTTCGCTTTGACTGCCTGGCTGCCGGCCGCCATCTTGGTTGGCAGTTAATTTGCATATCACCCTGATTAGCCAATGGGAGGTGTGTTGGAGGTACGGTTAATTACCATATTTGTCTATTATTAGATAGGATTCCTACCTGGGGTGGGGGGGAGAAACATATATATATATTAGCTGCTCAGGGCATCCAGTCACTGCATGTGGTGGACACACATTGGCAAATGTTTTCAGGGCCAAATTTCTCTTCCTTGTTGCATCCTGTTTTAGGTATGACCACACCTTTCCTGTGGCCCTGGTTAGCCCTTGTCTGTGCTGAGGGAAACTGTGTTGCTCGAGAGCGTGTCTGCAGCTGTCTGCTCGCACCCACTGCCACACAGTGATGCTCCTCTAACTGGCTGAGCACGGCTCATGTCTTTTGTGTTCCACCCACATCATGCTGCATGACTGCCTGCTGAACATTTTGGCAGTCACAAAAAGAATTGTCTCTAAGATCTGCATTCCCATGGCATGGGGTATCTCCAGGCCTAAAGGCTAGGGGAGGGGACAGGGAAATCAGGTGGAAGGGAAATGTGAGGGGAGTAGCTACTCCCCAAAACTGGATAATTTATCTTTGCTTTGTCCTTGGTGGGCACAGGCCCTGGAGGGTGGATGTTTGGTGTTTAGCAACACTCACAGTAATCTGGGACTCTGTTTTTGCAGACCTTGACTTTTTCCCCCCCTCAGGAAAAACTGGAATCTCAGGAGTAAAATGAATCATCTACTTGCCTAATTAGCTAGGACATAACTAAATCCTCTGGAGGATCATCCCATCTGAGAATTGCTATAATGTATGCTTGTTTTTGCAGAGTCGATCTCTTCTCATTTTGTAGCCTGCTTGTCCTCTAGCTCATGCTTCACACACAAGACAAAAATTGTCAAGTAGGCAGTTTCTCTTTCCAGCACCTTTCTGCCTTCCCCCTCTTATTCTGCCTCCTAACTTCTGATCCTCACACATGACCCAAGGCACTCAGCCCTCTCAGGTTGCCCCAGTTTCTGCCTTTGCCTGTTGTATCAACTTCTCGCCTCAGGAGATGAAATGTGCGCCCCTCTCCCCAACTCCCACCCAGACTTACATCCTCCGCACATACTTCTCCTCATTGCCTTGTACCAGGCCAGGTGCCATCACTGACAATCAGTGAACATACCGGTATCCTGATAAAGTATTAACAGCCTAAAATAGTTTTCTACCATATCCCTTTCTAATGCATATGTACCACATCTTCTGACATTGGCTCGCATTTCCTTTGAGCAATTCATTCCGTCCCCATTTCAGCCACTTACTTTTGGCAAGAATGACTTCACCCTTAGCTTCAGAGAGGAGCCCTAATTAGCTTAAGTCCATCAGAGACTCATTCCTCAGACAGTCTTATTGGAGCATGGACAGAGGTAAAGGATGCAAAAACACGTTTGTTGGTGTTTATACACAGGTGATTCCCCCCTTTTCCATTGGAGCACTTAAAGGGGACCCTTGGTCTTTCTCAGGTGGTGTGAGAAGGAGAGGTCTGAAACTCTGGCCATTGTGTTATATTCACCAGGGGAGCTTTGGGGGCTCTGTGGGCTGCTGAAATAGAAGCAGATATGGAAGTCAGAACACATAGATGGAGAGAACCTGGATGCTTGCTGAGATCACCTGAGCTGCTGGATCAAAGCTTACCTTTAGCTATATTTACCCCTATTGTATAGATGAGTATACTGAGGAGTAGATATTACCTTGCCCTTGCCCATTAATTCCATAAATGGAGGGACCAGAGTTTGAAGCCAGGTAGTCTTACTCTGATTCCATGACCCTAATCACTCAATTAGGCTGTCTCTAGCTGTTCTGGGGGAGCCAAGAAAATGCCACTTTCTTCTCCCTCCAACTTTATTGAGCTATAACTGACATATAACGTTGCATAAATTTTGATATGTGTATATATCACAAAATGATGCCCACAGGACTTCAGATATTTAGCACAATGACTAACACTTGATAACCAATCAAGGAATTCAGAATGTCAGTCTCCTCTTCTCCATCATCATTGTCCTCCTCATCATCATAGTCGTTCTCGAACCAATTCCTCTTCAGATAAAAATGCAAATCTATACCCAGGTCACTCAAAAAGGACACACCGAGAGATAAGGCTAGATTAGGTAGGGACTGGTTTATGCCAACCTGAGAGATCCAGAATGTATTTAGTGGGCAATAGGGAGCCACTGAAGATACTTGAGCTGGAGAGTGAAATGAGTCAGAATGTGCTTTGAATCAATTACCCAGGGAGTCCCATGCATAGTTGTTGGAGTGAGGCACCTAAAATAGGGGGACATAGTTCTCAGGTTATCCTCAGCGGGGTCCTCAGATTTCACTTTCTTATTTCCTCCTCAATCATTTTGGACTTGGCTGCAGCATAGCAAACATTTAATAAATACTTGTAGATTAGTTATTTTTACACTTGTTTAACACCTTCCTTTGAAGTACTTCCAATTGAGATTACTTCTACAAATCACACAATGCAAGATAAAATGCCCTATATATCTGTCAGTTTCTCTAAGACTGTTTTCTAAGTGTTATATGTGCTCAGTTCATGGACTGAGTATTCAGTTGCTGGGAAAATAGAAATCACCCCATTAGTCATATCTCTGTAAATTTCACAGTTTATATTCTAAGTTTTTCAGTGGGTGATACTGAAAGCCTCATATTTTGCTGGCTATTGTGTCCCTACAACTGTATATTGCTTGTGGACATTTTGGGATCTCAGATCTAAGGAAAATGATGATGCTCCATTTTTTATCACTTTGAGTGAAGCGCGAAAAGACCTTAAAGTGAGAAATACAGCTTAATTAGCACATTGATGATTTATATTACCCAGAGTGAAATCTCCACTGGCAAAAAGAAAAAAAAAAAAGGATAAAAACAAAAGGCATCTTTTGGATTTTAAACGTTTTTCGTTTTATTCATAATTCATAGCCTTCTTTCTATATCTGTAATCTGCAAAACCCACAGTGTAACATCATTGTCTCAAAGTTATTATATTTCACAATATCAGGCAAAGGGACACAGCTGCTTAATGATTAATCTCTGAGGAAAAATATCCCTTGTGCCAATTTGGGCAGAGGTTTATACCTCCATTTATGTAATGCAAGGTCTCTTACACATCTTAGGATTTTAGAACTTGAAGGAACTTCCAAATTTTTCTAATTGTTCCTTTACTATCCTATTGGTTGAAAAAATCCTGATAAAAAGTCTTAGAAAACTTTTACACTTGTTTGTATTTTATTTGGCAAATCAACGTATCTTATAAAACTATTTGTATGTCCCTGTTTTAGTCTGAATAAATTATTCAATTTATAGATCATGTATACCTAATACATTTCTTTTTAGTCTACAAAAACTTAACGGAAACTGGTTTCAGTTACAAAAAAAATTAACAAAAAATAAGGGAAATTATTTGCTCAAGTGACTGAAAGGTCCAAGTTCTTTAAAGTAATTGGACTCAGATGCCCAAACAGATCTATTACGTCTCCATCTCTTGGCTCTGTTTTCTGTGGATTTTCTTCAACTGTCAGACTTAATCCTTATGGTTTCTAGCAGATCTGGCTTATAGCCTGGAGGTTGATCAGAGGGAAGAGAACATCATTCTCCAGTTTGGTTCAGTGCTGATTAGATAGCTTGAGTCAGGAGTCTATCTTTGGACCAATTACTGTGACTTCAGTTTTGGAAAATATTGGTTGACCAAAATAGATCTTGTGTCCACACTTGGATTCAGGGGATTGGGCCAATCCCATCTAAATCATGAACACTGAGTGTGGGCAGTCCAGAAAAACTGAGGCATTCTTACAAGTGTTTGATGGGAGGTAGATGCAGGGGCAGCAAAACTAACATGCCTATGAGAAGTTCATGCGTGATTCCCACATACCTTATAGTCAAAACGGAATGGGAGGTAGAAGGCATTAGGAGGACCCCTCCCCCTCCTCCCCTTCCTGCCCTTCCCGCCTAGAGGAGCACAAATACACACATTAGGAGCACTTTGTAGGAACTCCTTCATGAGAATGTACTCCCTGAAAAAGGAAGTACCTTGTCCATAGAATCACAGCTAAAAAAGGTAGAGCCAGCCTAACACTTTTCTAATGCCCTTCCTCCAGACTAGGACATTTCTTAGGTTCATAATACATAGGATTTAAAAAATAGTCAATTTAAAAGTGATATTTTTGCCTAATTTAAAAAGTCTGGAAAGTCTCCAAGAGCAAGTGAATGTGACTTCATGAGAGAACCATTAAAACTTCTCTGTTGAATTGTTTTGAATTTAATTTTGTAAGAGGAGAATATATAAGCTTTATTTAATCAATCTGTTGTGATGACTTTTATGTAGAACATTTTCACTGGGGTATTCTCACAATTTAAATTGTTTTCATGCAAACCATTGAAACCTGTAAAGAATTTTTGTGAGTTTATTTGAGCCAAACTGTCGACATATGCCGGGAAGCAGAACCTCAACGAATTGAGATAATGCTCCAGAGAATGGCGGGTTGCGTCTGTATTTATACATTGCAATCAAAGGAAGAGATATAGGTGGGTTACATGAAATCCATTGGTGATAGACTAGAGAGGCAGGAGAAAGCAAAGTGGGGAAACCCCTGGGATTGGATAAAAAGTAAAATGATGGACACATACTTAGATGGGTGCAGGAACAATTAACATGATACTGGAATTTGTGGTATCTGTCCTGGCGCCCAGCACGTTTGGTTGTGCCCCAAGGGCTCCAGAAAAAGGGAAGTTACAAGTTACCCAGACACTTCAAGGGTATGTTATCATAGATGCAAAAATACAGATAGTATCAGTTAAGGTAAAGGTTGACCTTGTCAGGGTAGATACTGGCCTAGGACTTAACTGCCCACCATAACTGCATTTAGTTAATGTTTAATTTCAGACCATCCTTTGTAGTTATTTTAGGTCTCTGATTTTGCAAGACTGCCATGTAGGCCTCCCCTGAGCTTTTCAGGTTAGCATGTGGCCCCTTTCGTCCACAGATATCACTAGAATTACATTGTTCTGACATAAATGCATGGGTTTTAGGGTAAGGGGCTTTTCAGGCTTTCTCAGAATGCATCAGTCTGCTTTCTTTTACTGACTGGCTGACACTCTTCTGTGTGGCAAGTTCCTTTTATGAGTACTCTCTGGAGAGCCCTCCTCACATTTTCACTACACAGCCTACTGGCCCCAGATATGTGGCTTAGTCCTGACCTCTTCCTGCCAGTTTCACTGCAGACCACGGGCAGGTGACTCACCTGGGTCCTCTTACTGCAGGGTCCCCTCATTTATTGAGTGACTCTTGTGGAAGTGTTTTTATCCATCTATCTTGTGGCATCTGGTCAACCCATAGGAACTACCTATGTCTTTATGATAGTCTTCATTAGGGCAGGCAGGCCCCAAACCACTGCCCGTCTTACCTCTGCCACCTGGCTCCTGCCCATTATCCCACATCTTTGTGATACTGAGCACTCTGCTCAGCCCATCAGATAAGAAATAATCACCAGTCTGACTTAGCAACGTGGGGAAGGCCATGGGGTTCCCTCAGTATTACAGAAGGGGATGGTGGAGAAAGGATGCTTGCTCCTCTGCCAACTGTCATAAGGTGCCTTCTCTCTCCTGGTTCTACTCATAGATACTGGGTTGGGTGCAGGTGTTGACAGTGTTCATGGTGGTGGGTGATGAACTGAGGACTTGACTGAAGCCAGCTCTTTGGGAAGGTGGCTGCCTCTGATGACTGGCTGCTCTCTGAACTGTATTTGCTTCCTAGTAGTGCATTCTTCTCACATCAGCCAAGTCAGAAGATGTCACTTCTTTGCTCAAAACACTCTAATGGGTTTCCATCTCATTCAGAATAAGATCCAAGTTCTTCCTGTGGCCTGTAAGACCTGCACCTGACCTGGCCCCACGTGCCCCTCACTCATGCTCTAACACTCTTCTTCTTCTGTTTCAAATCTAGCCTGGATTTCTTGTCGTTCCTTGGGCATGTCAAAACCTTTTATCCAGCAGCCTTTATACTTGCTGTTTCCTCTGCCTAGAAAAATCTTATTGTATAGTTTCAAGATTTTCTCCCTTTCTTTTGTAAATCTTGTCTCAAATGTCACTTTATCAGTGAGACCTTCCTTGACACTCCTATATAAAATAACATCTTCTGACAATCTCAATTCTTACCCCAATTTCTTATTCTTTATATCATCTATCACTATCTGATATGACATATGCATGTCTGTACTTGTTTATTTCCACCCCTTCCCAGGGACTTTCTCTGTTTGGTTTATAGCTATAACCCTGCTTCCAGGGCAGTACCTGATACTTGGTAGCTCTCAGTAAATATTTTTTAGCTTAATAAGTGAAGGACTGATGAATTAATTATGATGTCCACGGTAAATTTGAGGCAAAACAAAGAAACTTACTTTGAAGTTTTAGTTGACTGGTTTTAACAGAATGCAAATTTCAAATTCCCAAGTGAAAATCCAACTCCTCCCTTCATTTTGACACAACAGCTCTGACTGTTTCTGTTTTTGTGAAGAATAACCAGATACCTGAACAAATGCTGAGAAGCCCCAGGGGCATTTGGCATTGTACATTCATTTCTTCTTTGTCAGTGGAGAAAGTCTTACAGTCCACATTTCCTCCCACACTTTCATGTGATGGCAGCTACAAAACCAGACTGGGTAACTGGGAAAGTCTCTTTTTGCCCTAAAGTGAATACAAATTTTCCTCCCTTCATCTTACTTTGTATGCACTTTAGAGCAGACATTGGTCTTTATTGCCTATTCTGTATTGTTCATCTACTCATAACTTGCAGACAAGACTCTTGTGCTACATACTTTGAAAGACTACAAAGTATACAATGGAGTCATACAATGGAGTCAAGACAGTCTCTTCAATAAATGGTGTTGGGAAAATTGGACAGATACATGCAAAAAAAAAATGAAACTAGACCACCAACTTACACCATACACAAAAATAAACTCAAAATGGATAAAGGACTTAAATGTAAGACGGAAAACCATAAAAATACTAGAGGAATCCATGGGCAGCAAAATCTCAGACATATGCCAAAGCAATTTCTTCACCGATACAACTCCTAGGGCAATGGAAACTAAAGAAAAAATAAACAAATTGGACTACATCAAAGTAAAAAGCTTTTGCACAGTAAAAGAAATGATCAACAAAACAACAAGAAAGCCCACTGCATGGGAGAACATATTTGCCAATGTTATCACCAATAAGGGTTTAATCTCCAACATTTACAGGGAACTCATACAACTTAACATAAGGAAGATAAACAGCCCAATCAAAAAATGGACCTAAATAGATACTTTTCAAAAGAAGACAGAAGGGAGACTAAGAGACATAAGTCACTAATCATCCAAGAGATGCAAATCAAAACGACAATGTGGTACCATCTAACACCTGTCAGAATGGCTATCATCAACAAATCAACACAGGACAAGTGCTGTCGAGGATGTGGAGAAAAAGGAACCCTCGTGCACTGCTGGGGGGAATGCAGACTGGTGCAGCCACTGTGGAGAACAGTATGGAGTCTCCTCAAAAAACTAAAAATGGAACTCCCATTTGACCCAGTGATCCCATTTCCAGGAATATATCCCAAGAAACTAGAAACACCAATCAGAAAGGATATATGCACCCCTATGTTCATAGCAGCACAATTTACCATAGCTAATACTGTATTTGGAAACAGCCTAAGTGCCCATCAGCAAATGAGTGGATTAAAAAATGGTGCTACATCTACGCAATGGAATACTATGCTGTGGTAAAAATGAAGGAATTCTTACCATTTGCAACAGCAGATGGAACTGGAGAGCATTATGCTAAGTGAAATAAGCCAGTCAGAGAAAGATAAATATCACATGATCTCACTCATTTATGGAATATAATGAACGACATAAACTGATGAACAAAAACAGATCCAGTGACAGAGAAGCATCGATCAGACCGTTAAACCTCAGAGAGAAAGTAGGGGAGGGTGGGAGTAAGGGGAGAGATCAACCAAAGGACTTGTATGCATGCATATTAGCCTAACCAATGGACACAGACAACAGGGGTGTGAGGGCATGAGTGGGGAGGTAGGGGGAGGATAGGGTGATAAGGACATATACGTAATACCTTAATCAATAAAGATAAAAAAGAAGAAGAAGGGTTCCAGTTGTTTTCTTTCTCCAGATTGTTTTTGCTATTTATGGTCTTTTGTAGTTTCATTCAAATTTTAGGACTATTTATTCTATTTCTTTGAAAAATGCTGCTGGTGTATTGATAGGAATTGCATTGCTATAGATTGCTTTAAGTAATAGGGTCATTTTAACATCATTAATTCTTCAGTTAATAAGTATGGGATACCTTTTCATTTATTTGTTTCTTCTATTTTATTCAACAATGTCTTACAATTTTGGTGTACAGGTCTTCTACCTCCTTCATTAAATTTATTCCAAAGTATTTTATTATTTTTGATGCAATTGTAAATGGGATTTTTTTCTTAATTTCTCTTTCTGATAGTTCATTGTTAGTGTATAGAAATACAATCAATTTTTGTATATTGATATTGTACCCTGAAACTTAACTGAATTTCTTTATTAATTTTAACTGTTCTTTCGGTGGAATCTTTAGGGTTTTCTATACAGTCGTACCTTGGTGTCTATGGGGGATTGGTTTAGGACACTCCATGGATAACAAATTCTGAAGATGCTCAAGCCCCTTATATAAGAGGACATAGTATTTGCATTTACTTATATTTGCATATCAGACACTGGAGTGTATGCCTACATATCACTTCATTCACATGAATTCAGTGTTGTGCTTGGTGCATGGCAAATTCAAGTTTTGCTGTTCAGAAACCACTGGGATTTTTTTGGTGGGGGAATATTTTTGATCTGCATTTGGTTGAATCTACAAATGTAAAACCTGCAGATATAGACTGCAAACTATGTATAAAATCATATCCACAGGTAGTGACAGTTTTAACTCTTTTCCAATTTGAGTGAATTTTATTTCTTTCTTGCCCAATTGCTCTGGCTAGGACTTTCAATATTGTGTTGAATAAAAGTGGTAATTAGGCTCCCTTTTCTGTTCCTGATCTTAGAGGATAAGCTTTCAAGTTTTCACCATTCAGTATAATGTTAGATGTGGGCTTAGCATGTGTGACCTACATTATGTTGAGATACAATCCCTCTATACCTACTTTGTTGAAAGTTTTATTTTAAATCATAAATGGATATTGATTTTTTTTCAAATAATTTTCTGCATCTATTGAGATGATCATATCCTTTTATTTTTTATTTTGTTAATATGGTACATTACATTGATTGATTTGCAGATGTTGAACCATCCTTGCATCCCTGGAATAAAATCCACTTAATCATGGTGTATGATCCTTTTAATGTATTATTGATTTGTTTTGATAAGATTATGTTGAAATTTTTTGCATCTACTTTTATTAGGAATATTGGGCTGTAATTTTTTATTTTTGTGGTGTCCTTGTATGATTTTGGTATCAGGGTGATGCTGGCTTTGTAAATGAGTTTGGGAGCACTTCCTTCTCTTTAATTTTTTGGAAGCATTTGAGAAGAGTAGGTATTAAATCTTCTTTGAATGTTTGGTAGACATTACCAGTTAAGCTCTCTTGTCCTGGAATTTTGGGAGGTTTTTTTTGGAAAGTTTTTGATGACTGATTTCGTCTCCTTATTAGTAATTGGTCTCTTCATATTTTCTATTTCTTCATGATTCAGGCTTGGAAAAGTGTATAAACTTTTTCTATAAACACTTCTCACCAGAATTTTTACACTCTCATTCTAGGCAGAGAATTTAGTTTACCTTTGCTTAAAATCAATACAGATAAATTTGTCTGGGTCCAGTAGGATTATTATTGGAGATGTAGATTTATGTGAGTGCATGTGTGTGTGCGCGCACATGCATGTGCACACACACACACACACAGCAGGTCCTTGAATAATGTTGTTTTGTTATGTTGTTGAGGTACCATAGGGACTTAACTCTTGTTTATATCAGTTAGCTTATGGTAATATTGGTTTCGTTATATGTCTTTTACTTAAAGTTGCAGAAGCTATGACAATGTTAAGTGAGAAATTACTGAATATATATCTATCCCTATATCTATTTTTCTGTATCTATATTTGATTTGTTTTTGTTTTTCTCCTTTTAATTCACATAGGATGGTAGAAAAGGGTTTTATGGCTAGATTGCAGAATGTTTGTGTTGAGTACATTCTCAGCACAGAAAAGAAAAGAACAGAAAACAAAAGCCACAACTTGGAAGGATGTTTGTTTACAACTGTAATTAACCTGTTTTGAACATGATAAATGCCATAATTTTCAAAGGTTTGTTATAGAATTGCTTTCTTTCTGTATGTTTCCAGTGGTTTAATTTGATTGGCATAGCAAAATACTACTATTTGATGTGGGAGAAGTTATTTTTAATGCACAGTACTGTAGGTGTACATTTTATTTGTGTTAATAATATTGCATAAGTGGCATTTGTGTGTTGATTTAATTTTTGGCTATTGTGCTACTGCATAATTTGATTGTCCAGTGTTCAGGCATAGTTTTAAGTCTACTCAGCTGTCATTAGCTGGTTGCATTGTACCTGTTTCTGCTTGTGGAATCAGGAAAGTGATCACACTTATGAAAGGAAGCTATTTCAGGATTTTCTTCTCTTTTTAAAAGTACAAAGTTATTTCCATAGAAAATTGATAATAAAAGAGTAATTTAACCAGTTACCTAACTCTGTCTGAATGACAGGCCTGAAAGTACAGTTTTGACTTTTCCATTCAACTGTTCCCTATGCTTAAATATGTGGACTTTTAAAAATTTTTTCTTTAAACAAATCAAGTTATATTTTTATACTTTTAAAATAGAATAAATATCAATAGTTAGCTTTTACCACATTATGAAGTTATTATTTTCAATGTTTACCTTGACAGTTATAATTGTAAATAATCATGAAGTACTCAAACCTATAAAGTGGTTGCTGAGTTAATGATTTTTTCAATAACACCAAACATATTTTTCATGCATACTAGAACATACTTAAAACTTCGTAGACAATAAAACTATTTGATCAAATTTGCATAACTTTAGTGACAATTACAATAATTCAGGCAGAACTTCAATTTACTTTTCATTGTGTTTTACTTTTTGGACTAATTGGTGTCTAACTCCAGTGGCGTTAAGACCCTGAAGGCTTTAGTATCATCTACTTTAACCTTATTATTAAAATAAACTACCTGTGGCTCAGGTGCATAAGTTCTTGCCTTAATTTGTTTTATTGCTATCATATTCTATGTATCTGACTGTATGTATGCTTAATTTGACACTGAAGTATGAATAGAGGTTAAAAAGTCTGAGATCTTTTCATCCGAAAGAACAAGTATTCATGAGTAGTAGGCCTAACTCACCAGGGGGTTTTCATCAGGAATGACAGAAATTGACTCAAGGACATCAGTCAACAAACAAATATCTGTTGAGTGTTTCATTGCTACTGGGGGGCATGAGGGTACATGGAACCTGTCTTCAAGAAGCATACAATTAAGTTGATGAGATAATTAATGCTTAGGTACATGAAAAGTCATTTAGCGACACAGTAATACAAGCTAATAGTAAAGCATATGTCAATTGTCACATGAAAGGTATAGCAGACATCATAGATGCCCTGAGTAAATTTATTAACTCCAACCTGATTAAATTAAATCTCTGTCCTTATATATTTTTATGTCAAATTCCTTGGACTAAGGTGGTTTGTTCTACATAATATGCTAGGGAAGTAAATAATACCAGCTAACATTATTGAATAGCTCCTACGTGCTGAACACAGGTGTATACCTGATTTTCAACCCCTCAAACCCTAGGAAATAGGTCCTATGATCCTCCTTTCTCCGATGAGGAAACTAAGGACAGAATAACTTGCTGAAGGCCGCATGGGTGATAAATACCAGAGCTGGGATCTGAATCCAAGCGGCCCAGGCTCAGAGCTTGTGGCCGTACCACTACCCCACCCTGCCTTTTCCAGCGTGCCTGATTCTGAGTGCTGCGGAGAAAGGCATCTGGCCACAAAGAGCCAGCTTCTCACTGCAAGTTACTTTTAAATGACTCCAATCAGTACCCAGGAAAAGCTCATCTACTGAACGGGCTCTGAGTAATTGGCTAATGGGCTTTTGTGAGTAATGTCCTAGGGAAGGCTGTCTCCACAGCTTTGAGCAGTGATGCCTAGGGTTGTTGATCCTGTTCTGGGATAGCACAGCACAGCACACTAATGCTGCTAGAAAACGCTTCCTTATTGAAAACTCAAACTGGATCAGCGGAGCCTAGCACTGGCTTTCAGAAGGCAACACCAGCAGCCCAGCAAGGAGGACCTGGGTATCCTCTCCTGTGCACTGAAGGAAATGGGGGGGGTGTGGGGGAAAAATTATCCCCATCTTTCATATATGGATTTAAACAGTCAGGGTCACCCGGCCGGCATGGCTCAGTGGTTGAGCATCAACTTATGAACCAGGAGATCATGGTTCAATTCCTGGTCAGGGCACATGCCTGGGTTGTGGGTTGGTCCCCAGTGTGGGGCATGCAGAAGGCAGCTAATCAATGGTTCTCTCTCATCATTGATGTTTCTATCTCACTCTCCCTATCCATTTCCTTTCTGAAATCAATTAAAAATATATTTAATAAAAATAAAACAGTCAGGGCCTGTGTCTACATTTTCCCCTAACCCACAAGCTCTGAAGGAATCATGGTCTCTGGTAAGAAATATAAAGATGTTTGCCATGGCACCAACCCCGCCCCCAAGGGATAAATGCCAGCAGGCTGATTTTTTGCCCAAACTGATACAGCTTATTGCTGGCACCTCTTTGTTTCCATTATAAAATGGAGATAATAATACCTACTGTGTACTGTAGTTGTGAGGATTGAGTTGATAAATATAAAGTTCTTAAAAGAAGGCATGGATATTCAACACACATTAACTCTCATCATTATTATTTTGCTATTATTATTATATGTATCAGGTCATGTAGTGGAAATAAAGTGAGATTTAAAAAAGGTTCAACTTCTAGTTCTTCCCTCTTCTACTTTTGGGGGCGTGAACAGGCCACTGCATCTCTCTATTCAATGCTCTCATGTGAGATGAAGAGAACACCTACCTCATAGGGTTGTTTAAAGAAATAAAACAAAATCTCTCCATTTCATTGGTAAACTTTAAAGCATCATCATGTTCTTATTGCCATGAGTTGCCCAAACTTGATCCTTCTATTAAATTATCTTTTGTATTAAACCAGTTGACATAACTATAAAACCAAGGTCATCATAAACTCTTCCTCCCAATTTCTGGCCTGTAAGATTGGATTCTTCTTAATATTTTTAGTGTCTGGCCCCTCTCTCTTATCCCATTGGAATTTCCTTAAATATCAGTCTTCAGCAGCCTCCTAACTGGCCTCCTCACCCCTAGTCTCCAAGTCTGCTGGCAGAATGATGGTTCTAACATGCAAATTCAATCTTCCCATCCCCCTACCTAAACCTCCCTAGTGGTTTCTCATTGCTTTCAGCATAAAATTCCAATTTCTTAGCATGACAAGCAAGGTCTCACATGATGTGGCTTTTTACACACTTTTCACGCACTTCCCCAGGGTCATTCTTGCCCTTTTACCTTTATGGATGCCTTGTGTCACACCAAATTAGATGTAGTTCCCAGAACATGTCCTTGTCTTTTTTTTTTCTTGTGCTTTCTGGCATTTTACTCCTCATTATCTCCTAGCTGCCCTTCAAGATTATTTTAGCATCCCCTCCTGTAAAGAAGCCTTTTCTGACATCCTCTTTCCCTAAAGCATTCACTGAGGTGGAGTCTTCCTCTATGGCCTATCACACCTGGTGTTTACCCTGATCCCATTGTATCACAGCTACTCTTTTACATGTCTTACTTCCTTATACGATAGAGGAACCCTTAAGGATTAGAATCATATTCTCCTTGTGTCTGTATTCCTAGTATCTTAAAAACATAAATGTTGATTGAATGAAAGAATAAATATTATTCTCAAAGAGAATAAGATAATATTGTCATTCTTAAAGTATCATCTCTAAGTTGCTAATCCTTTCTACTCTACAAGAGGCCTACAAAGGGCCCACGCTTGAGGTATACTATCCAATGTGTGACCTTAGGCATGTGACAGTCTCTCCATGTCTCATTTTTCTGATCTTATAAAATGGGAATAATAAGAGGTTTACTTACAGGGTTGTTGGAAATAGCAAAAGAAATATGCATATAAAACTCTTAAAACAGTGCTCGGTCTAGTAAACACTCAGTGAATGTGAATTACTACTCTCTTATTAGCTCCAAAATGGGAGTAAATTCACCATTTCCTTTGTTAGGAATGTTGCTCTTGGAGGTGGTCAATAAAAGATTGAGTGGGAGAGGGGTCTGTAAGTTTTCTTAACTTTAGGGAAGTAGCTCGTAAAATAGTGGATTTATTAAAATCCAAACAAGCCAATATTTATCAAGAAAAAAAAAGAATTTAAAAGAAACGTACAGAGTTCTGGCATAAGCCAAAGAAAATAAAAATCTGTCTTTGTCTGATGTTTTTCTCTGCCTCCAGTTCACAGTAAGATATAAGGTTTTCAACTCCCACATACATTCTCTACTCTATCTCCCTTTCTGTTGATGCCTCTTTGAAACAGTATTGTCTTCTTAATTCCCCAAATGAGAAAAGATTAAATGATGTATGAGAGACAGCGAGGTCAAATGAAAAGAGGCACTGGTTGGGCATGCTGTTGTCAGTCACATGCTCAGCGCCCAGCACTCATCCAGATTCTGCTGACACTCATCTGCTGTGGCCACCTACACAGCTGTGATCAACAGTCTTTCAAAGAATAAATACAGTGGAAAAAACAATGGCTATTCTTTACCTCCTAAACAGAGATGTGAACTCTCATAAAAGTGAATCAGGAAAAGGGAAGGATAGGGTCTTGGGAGGAGTATGGACTTTGGGACAGACAGCTCTGTTTCCATCCTTTCTCTGCTACCTGTTTCCTTGATCACTTTGGACACCTTTACTTTCTCTGAACTTCATTTTCTGTGTCCATATAATGGACATAACACCATCAATCTTTAAGGGCTGTTGGAAAGAACATAATTTTTAAGCTGTTCCTTTTTCTTTGTACCTGGGCAGTATCACGTGCCATCTTTTGGTAATAACTCTGCTATTCTCCTTGAGTCTGAAAAGACTTAAAAGATAGTGCCCTGGCAACATACTTGTGAGCCATTGTGGAGAGCCTGAAGATAAACACAGTTTATAGATACTATTGATGTTTCTCCCTGTCTCTGTCTTTCCTTCTTCTATCCCTACTTTCCTCCTAGCTCCCTCTTTGCCTCCTCTCTTCTTTATTTCCTTTCTTCTTCCTTCCTCCCTCCCTTCAACCCTTTCTTCTTTTGATGCCCTCATGAACTTATCAAATAAAAACTCCTAGTCAAAGAAGCTCATCTTCTTTCATATTACTGATGGCATCATCAGTACCTGTAGGAAGCCACAGTTGCTTCTTTTACATGTCTGCAGGACTACCATATAATTTCATGGTCAAAACCTTTAATTCATCTACCATTATTGGTCCTGTATTTTTCATTTTGAAGGTTGGATATGATATAATCCTACCATGATACCAATCATTTGGGTAAAGGCTCTTTTGATGTGGGACCATGGGCTCAAGAGGAATAAGACAGGATCTTAGCAGGGGAAACTCAGCCACTCCATCACTCTGTATAATGAGTAAGCTAATCCATCTTTCATAAAATTAATTTCTAAAATCCTGAGATATACCTCTGTGTACTGTTTTGGGGTGGAGAATTAAAAGAGTTCTGAATTTTATGTAGACTATTAGTTTTGGAAGAACACTGAAGACATTCTAGTGCCAATAGACCTACAAGAGCCCCCATTCTATAACCATCATTGGGTCATGTGAACAACCTCAGACACACCTGTCTTGTTCATGCATAAGCTAATTAGATGTAGTGATAGAAATAGGACTCAGAGCCTCAAGCTGAATCACACTGCTCATGGCCTTGGGAGAGGCCTTTAAAATTGATACATGCACAAAGTTCTAACCCTGATATGGCTCATATCTTCTTTTACTTAACTAGCTAGTGAACTCTTACTTATGTTTCTTTCACGTTTTGATGTAAATTTCTGTTCCTCTGAAAAACTGTCCTTGAACTTCCCAGGAGAGCTAACTCACCCCCTGAGTGTCCTTTTGTATTCCTAAACAAGTGCTTTGGGGGTC
Source organism: Myotis yumanensis (assembly GCF_028538775.1). Lineage (NCBI taxonomy): Eukaryota > Metazoa > Chordata > Mammalia > Chiroptera > Vespertilionidae > Myotis > Myotis yumanensis. The sequence continues at coordinate 227,702,354 of NW_027223752.1, read as the reverse complement.
TGTCTTATGAGTGAGACACTCAACTCCTGAGGGTAGAAACTGCATGCTATTCATCTCTGAACCACCATACCTAGTCTGGAGTCTGATGCATAATAGCTGCTCAGTGGATATTTGTTGAGTGAATAATGAACAAACTGTGCCTCTCAAATATTTGGACCAGATGTGGAATCACAGAGCTCACTTGTAAAGGGAAACTATTCATGCTCCCTCCCCCCCTGCCATTGCTGATGGATAAAGCTCAGCGTAAGTTCATGTCAAATGCTCTCCTGTCTTTGCAGGGCTGCATGATTGAATTGGCTGCTTTCTTTTCAGGAAGACTGGAGGGTTCTATGTGCCATAATGTTGGAGTCCCCAAAGTTTAGGAGGACAGATATTTCATGGCCTTCACTCTGAAGTCTATAAGGAATTTTATTATATGAATAAGTATTGATCCAGCTTACAAAAGACTGCAAACCTATATAATTAAAAAGAATGAGACCAGTCATTGGTGGGCAGTGCATGGCTAAGTGTAAGGGAAGACAAATTCTTTAGGTGCCTGCAATTTTATAATTGCCCTGCTTGGGAAGCTTATTAAAGCCTTGCAGGTGCAATGTTTCATCACAGAGTAGTGAACCTTTGAAAGATATGCATAATAAACAGAGTTTGAAATATGTTTTTATTCCAGGCCATATGGTCCTGTCTGGAGCTTGCCTGGATCTTTGGGTCAGTTCACCGTTGAAAGATGGGCTTGCAAGGACCCACCTCTCAGAGCAGCTGTCAGAGCCAGATCAGAACAAATCTGCTTTTGCATGATTATTTATTTTCTGTGGCTCTCTGAAGCGAACCCAGCCCTGCTCAGTAGCTGAAATGTGCTGAGCAAAGTCTCTTCCCTGAACAGCTTGTGGCCACATCACCAAGCAGTGTCCTTCCTTGTCCTTAAAAAGCAGACTAGTGAGACTTGTACAGTAGGCCAGGACAGGCAGTCTGGGGGAAGGGTACCCACCTGGGCTTGAACTTAGTGCCAACAATATGAAAAGGCACACAGTAGCATTTTAAAGAGGCATCATTGTTCTTTCTTCTTACCTCTCCATTACTCACTTTTTTTTTCTATCTTTCAACTCTATGCAATTACAGTGGCTGCTGTATACAAGTGTTTTTGTGGTGTTATTGTGGTGAGGATAATGCTAATGCTTGCTCCTTCTCCCTTTGTCATTAACAAAAGGTGTCATTGACTCCTCTGAGAATGGCTTTTTAAGGAGCATTTAATATAATTTATTCAGCATTTATTGTATATGTATAGGAATATCAGTAACTGACAAGGGACATGATCTTGGAGTCAAGGGATCCTGGAAAGATATTCTGGCATACAAAATAGGCAGTGAGTTGAACAGATTGGAAGAAGACATTTCTTTCACTTTATTGGGACAAGGTGAATTTGGGGAATTGAATTTTGTCAACTTGGCCAAGAAAATAATCTTGCTTTCTTGAGAACTACTTTTTCTCTTATTGATTCATCCAAGGTGCCTATTCTTATATTGCTAACAGTATGTTCAGTATTCTATATCTATTAGCAGTCATTCATTTATTTAAGCAATATACACTAAACACCTGTCCTTCATCGGCCACTATGCTAGGCTTTCTTGAATATAAGATCCATGTGCTTCTTGCCCCCATGGAGCTTAGAGTCTGGAGTACAAGGCAGACACTGAACAAATAGTTAATTTCATGTCTTATTCATCTTACAAAAGGGAAGTTAAAGGTGTTGAGTGAACGCACATATCAGGGAACCTATATGGTGTCTTTGCTCTTCTACTTGAGTACTTGACCTTGAGGCAAGGTCTACACTGAATTTTTCTCCCCATATGAGAATCACTTTGCCTAAAAACAATAACTGGTGTATAGTAAATACTTAATATTTTGTGGCTGTAAGGAGGAATGAAAGAAGAAGGAGGTATTAATATTAGTCCATTTATTTATCATACAGTTTGACAAATTAGCATTCTAAAGCTTTACATCAGTTTTAGAGAAAAACTACACACTTTTCTTTGCCCTTTAGTGGAGGTATGTCAATTTTTATTCACCTATGGTGCCTATATCCCCACTTCTAGAGCCATAGAACCTAGAACCTCTTCACCTGTGTATGGAAATACAGGAGTCTGATATTCTATCTGGGCACCAGCTACTTTCTTTGAGGGCTAGACTTTGGTGACTATAGTTATTATAGATAGGCTATTTCTAGATACAAGTGAATCAATTTTCTTATAGTCTAAAAATGATAGCTATTCCAAAGTATGTACCTCAGGCCTGGGGATAAGGTTACGTGATAGATTGTTTTCCTCTGGAGTTCTACTATGGTACCTAAGGGATTTCTGGGACCAAGGAACCACCGTTCAAGCTTAGTACTGTGTCCAGGAGAGGGGAAGACATGGCTCAATTGTATTAAGATCATTCAGAGTTTTCAGGAAAGGGAAAATGAGAGGAACCACCCTAGAAAAACAGCCACTAGCCAAATAAATGGTCCTTTGGGATATATCCAGAATCAGAGGTGAAGTGTGGCAGTAGCAGCTAAGACCAGGGAGAAGCTGTTGGGAAATGTCAGACAGTAGGAGGCCAATGGAAAGTGATAGGGAATCTCAGATCTGAATGGGTGGAAAGTTGGAGTAGGCAGGTTGGCACTGGAAGCAGAGGCTGATTACCGATGAGATAGGGACAGCCCAGCAGAGCAATAACATGGACTCAGATGCTGGGTGGGGCTTGGAATCAATGGCTATTGAAGTATTGGTTGTTCAGCTTGGATGTACTAGGATTCTAATACCCAGATGGGAATCCAAAATAAAATTTCAAGAAGAGTAAGAAGCCCTGAGTGCCTGGAGAATGGTAAGTGGATGACAGAAAGGAAAAAAATCTAGAAAGCTAGGCAGACCCTGATCCCATATGTTCTTGAAGCTCATATAAGAATTTAAAATTTTGCACTAAGTGAAATAGGAAACCATTGAGTGGGGGAGTTCAACAAGGGAAGGACATGAGCTAAATTGGTTTTTCAAAGATTATACTTTCTGGCTACATTGTGTGCAAGAGTTGTGGCAGGGAGCCCAGTAAGGAAGTTGTTGTACTAGCTTAGAGGACAGAGGAGTGGATCAAGGCAGAGCCACTACAGTGGGCAGGGAAAGAGGATAAGGAAAAGAGAGAATCAACCGTGATTGACTTTTAAGTGTTCTGAAGAACTGGATGGATGTGTGCCATTTATTGGGATTAGAAAAAGCTAAAGTGGTGACAGGTTTGAGGAGTGAGTTGAAAGTCAAGAGTTCTGTTTTATACACAAATTTTATTATTTTAAAAATTTTAGATAAAATTTTAAATGTTAGATTTAACTTTAAAGTTTCAAAATGAAAATACATTTAAAAATATTTAAACAAAATCTACCATTGTAACATTTTCAAATGTACAATCCAGTGGCAGTAAGTACATTCCTCTTGTTGTGCAATCATCACCTCTATCCATGTCCAGAACTTTTGCATCTGACCCAAACGGAAACTCCAAATCCATTCAACAATAACTCCCCATTGCCTCCTCCCCATCCCTGGTAACTATTATTCTACTTTCTTTTTCAGTGAATTTGACATTCTAGGTATTTCAGATAAGTGGATCCATATAATATATGTTTTCTATGGTTGACTTATTTCACTTAGCATAGTTTCTCCAAGGTTCACCCATGTTTTAAAATTATAAAATTTTTATTATTTTTAATCATGAAAAATAAATATTCCATTGCAGTTATATACCACATTTTGTTTTTCCATGTCCAATGATGGACATTTGGGTGTTGCATCTTTTGGCTATTGTGAATAATGCTGCATTAAACATTAGTGTACAAATATACATGTGAAAGTTTAAATGTCATTTAGACCCTCAAAGAGAGAAGTCAAATAGTCAGTTATTTATAGACTAGTGGCCCAGTGTACAAATTAGTGCACATTGAAAGGAAATTAATTAGAAGAAATATTTTAATATTGCTATTCGCCCTTTCTCTATAATAGAAGTGTCAGCCAAATTTATGATTGACAATGACAGATTGAAACATATGCATGCAATTTGCGCCAGCAAGAGCTTTATATGTATGGTGCATGCATGAATCAACTTAACCCCTCTCTCTCTCTCTCTCTCTCTCTCTCTCTCTCTAAACTTGCTTAATTAGACCTGCTTTCTGATTTAGCTAAACTCTTTCCCTCCCAGTGAAGCACCCCAACTTCTCTTTCAGATAATTGTCAGCAACACAGAAGTAAATATCAACACGAAGCAGATTATTATTGTAGGTCACACAGGGAGAACAAAGGATACAATATTTAACTGCAGCAGTGTTTGACTATATTCTGCACAGTGAGAAAACCTGAAGTCATTTTCAAGGTCCACCATTTCTTACTTCTTTTCAGTTGGGTCAAGTTTCTAAGCTTTCTAAGTCTCTATTTTCTGGCTAAAGAAAAGAAAATAGGATTCCACCGAGTCTCCTATCTACCTACTCCAGGACTTCTGTAAGGACCAAATGAGATGAGGTATGGGAAAATACTTCACAAACATTTGGTTAAAGTGTAAAATGTTGCCACCTGGCTATAAAGCAAGTCGTGTTCCTGGGCTGAAGAAACTGCAAGGAGGCTAGTTGCTAGGGAGAGGAAGCCAGGCATTGCTATGTGACATCATTACCCAGATAGACACTTAGCATATTAGCCTTTTATATATATAGATGTTTGTAAGTTAGAGAAATGCCATAATTGGAGATATAAAATTTAGAATCATCACAGAGTTTTTGACTAGAGGACCCATGACCAAAATTGTGCCACAGCTGAGTCATCAACACCCCCTCCCACCCCCCAATGAAGATATATACACTAAAAAGAGAGTAAATTAAAACTTTATTCTTAGTTGGGACTTTGGCCGCCAATTGTCTTCAGAAATCTAGTGAGCTAGTCTAAACCATGACTTTTTTTTTTGGCCTAGATTTGAGGCAGGCTAGAATTCGTCTAAAGCCCAGAGTTAAACAACACTGAAAATGCCACAGTTTCCCCTAAATTCATCTTAGGAGCTCTGAACTTGTCTTTCTAATAGGTCGAAAGCCACATCACTAGACCAAGTCCTAGGAAATGGAATCAGAACAACAGATCACACCCCACCAAGCCTGCCTCTGTTCTGGGCCTAAGCAAGTCAAGAAAGTTTGGAACTATTGAGAAATAAGGAGAGACTTTTAAACAAAGTATGAGCTTTGGCAAAGTGTGCTCCAAGGGGGAGAGAATCGGTGCCATCTTACCACTGACTTCAGGAGTGCGTGAAAAAGAGCCCCGCTTCACATGGAGGCTGTAACTTTATAATCTGATTCCCTTTAAAACTGCCACCCCAGAAAAAACGTGGTGTGATTACTGTCCTCTAAATTTCTCCCTGGGAGAAGGTTTCTGGTTTTGATCCTGAATATTTCCTGGGGATACATAAGGGGATTGTAGAAGTCATGGAGAAGCCTTGAGGATTTTCCCTGCACTACAATACCCAGATATTACTCTTAGGAGATTGATGTTATAGGTGCTGGCCTTCCCTCCGCCCACTTTGTGCTCTCCCTAAGGTCTGGCTATATACTTCTCACAGTGACTTTGACCCTTAGATGACACCCTCAGTCCTAGATTTGCAGTCTTTCTAGCTTTGCAATCTTACCATGTTATTCTGATATAAGGATTGTGAACTTTGAAGTCATTTCTAAATTTTCCTCTTTTAGTGTGTGACTTTGATCAAATTCCATCTACAGAATATATCACCTATGGTTGTATCAGGTCAAGGACATAGGATACTTCTGACCCTCCTTCTCAATATCTCTTTTCAGCTTATCTTAATGATGGAATACCATACCTCTTGCACAAAAGTTTTGTTTTCTTATTCTATAAATTCTATTCAACACTATGATTTCAATTACCATATCTTACCATATGACAATTCCAAATTTCACATTTCCACTACAGACTCTAGTTTGAAATCTTTATTTATTTGTTCAACTATCTATTAAGCTCTTCATTTGGAGGTCAAAAATAGCACCTAAAAGTCATCACAACCAAAGCTTGATTTATTATCTTCTCTGCCTTTTCTCCAAAACTTCTCTATGACCAGTTTTCTACCTCAGAGACTGACAATATTATCCATTAAATTGTGCTAAATGCTGCCTTATCCCATTCACCACTGATCTCCAGTGAAATGTTCAGTCCTGTTAATTTTATCTATCTATTTTCACCTATGCTACCCCAGATGACCCCCCCCCCCATCATTTCCCTTGTGATTTATTACAATCATTCCTAAAAATTCCCTGAGATTCCATTCTTGCTACACTCAAATCTATTCTCCACAGAGGTCACAGTAATCTTTTAAAAATGCAAATTAGCCAAAGTGACTTGTGTAAACTTCTTCAATGACATTGCTGTTAAGATAAAGATCAAAATCTTAAAATTTTTAGAAGGACATACAGTCTCAGCCCTTGCTTTGTGGCTTTCTCCCGATAATTCCTTTTTTTCCCTTTTCCAGATTTTTAGAGATATAATTGACATATGACATTGTATAAGTTTACGGTGTACAACGTGTCGATTTGATATGCTTACATATTGAGAAATGATTCCCACTATAGCATTAGCTAACACCCTCCATCCCTTGCACAATTACCTTTTATTTCTTGTTATGAGAACTTTTAAGATCTAGTCTCTTAGCAACTCTTGAGTCTATAATACAGAATTGTTAACTATAATCACCATCTGTGCATAGTTCCCCCAAACTTATTCATATTAAAACTGAAAGTTTTCACCCTTTGAGCAACATCTCATCATTCCCCCCACTGCCAGACCTTGGTAAACACCATTCTACTTTGTTTCCAAAAGTTTCTAATATTGTTTTTTAAGATGCTTTTATTGATTTTTAGAGAGAGAAGAAGAGAGAGAGAGAGAGAGAGAGAGAGAGAGAGAGAGAGAGAGAGACATCAATGAGTGAGAAACATATATTGGCTGCCTCCTGCACACTGCCTACTGGGGATTGAGCCAGCAACCTGCACATGTTCCCTCACTGGGAATCTAACCAGCAACCTCTTGGTGCATGGGATGATGTTCAACTGACTGAGCCACACTAGCCAGGGCATTTCTTATATTCTTTATTATCTACTGAACTGTGTTCTTTAAATTCCTTACATGTGCTGTGAACTTTCCGTGTCTGATCTTTCATGCATGCTTTTCTTTTTCTTGGAATCCTCTTGTCCTTCTTCATCTAGTAAAAAAAAAATATGTCATATTTTTGTCTGTCTAGCACTTGTTGAATATACTTGGTACATTTGAAGAATATAAAAACTTAAGAGTTTTTTCTAGGCAAAGTAAAGGATGGCATTCCCTAAGTTTCTTTGGAGTAAGAATATAGATACATGAGCTAGTCTCTACCTATCAGACTTAATCCTTGTGAGAATTTAATTGGAAAGTGAACAGCTTGAGAAAGGCAGAACCCTTTGTGCTGGTGAGGATGGCAGCAGAGCATCCAGCTTTTGAGAACGACAGTGGTTGTAATGTCCAGTTTCTGGTGCAGAAATTGTCCAGATGGCAACAACTTGCACTGAAGGACTTAGTGATGAGTGGGTTATTGGCAGTTAAAGCAGTTTCTTCCACCCACCAGTTCTGTGGTGTGCTTTTGAGCGTGGTTCCTGAAAGGTGTGTTTGAGCCTCATTCTTCAGCTTCATCAGCCAAGGTCAGCTTCTGTTACAACTAAGAAAGAACTCTGGCTGATTGCAGTAGAGAATTCCAGCTAATTTTTGAGCTCTCAGCTCTAGTTCATCCAGGAAACTGTTCCATTCACCCCATTCTCCCACCCTTGCTGACTAAGAGCATCTTCCACTGGAACATGTTGTCAAGACTCAGTAGTGGCATGACTTGGCCTGCAGACTCGGTTGTTACCCAACCTCTCTGTGAATCAATTCCCTTTTCTGTAACATGGGGACAATGATACAATCTGTCTAACTCATGGGCTAACTATCAAGATCAAATGAATGAATTCATGCATACAGGAAACCCTTGAAGTGGTACCTGAATGTTCAATAAGTATTAGTGAATATGTTCTTTCTCACAGTTCTCTTTTTTCTTTCATAATAACTTGCACATGTCATTAAAGGCTCACAGATGGTAATTGGATTAAGATATGCATTGGTTATTAAGTTCTATAAGAACAGGGGTTGTGTAGTTTTCCCACTATTATATTCCCAATAAACATGTACTTGATAAATATAGGGTGGCTGTTACCTAGGGTCCCAGACATCTTGAACGATGTCGTCCCCACTTCTGACCACTCTGGGGCACAGGAGCTTCGGCAGCACTAGTGTTCCTGGCAGCTTCACCCTCAATTCCTTTTCTTTAATGATTTATTTCTCATGACCCACAGCTGACCCATTCCCACAGAGCACAACCCTGCCCCAGATGCTACACTTTCCCTCGATGCCCTGATTTCTCTGGTTCTCAGCACTGAGCATTTTATGCTGACTCTGCATCCTCTGAAAGCTGTTGGAAGCCAGATGGGAGGAAGAGATAAAATAGGTCTCATCCAGTGCCCTTCCAGACTTTGAGAGAAATAACAATAGTAACACAAGTGGTGTACATGGAGTGCTCACCTAGTTCATAATGAGCTTTATATATATATTAATTTATTTAATACCCAGCACAATCCGAGGGAGAAGATAGTAAGACCTGCATTTTCTAGAAGGGGAAAGTAAGTCCCAGAGGAAAAGGAAAGAAGGAAGGAAGGGAGGGATGAAGGAAAGAAGGAAGGAATATTTGGAGGGAGGTATGAAGGGAGGAAGGGGAGAGGAAGACAAAGGATAGAAGCCTTCCTGGTGGAAGAGAGCTTCACTCGCTGAGAACTTTGATTTCCATAAGAACTTCTCTCCTACAACAGAAGTAATTGTAAAAGTAAGAATGATGGCGTAATTATGATACGGCACTGAATGTGTAGCTATCCTCAGATCAGCTTTATAATTCAGATAGTTTAATGTGATCCCTTTCAACTGCTTGCTATTTGCAGCTTCTTTCCCCCAAAGTCTAATGTAAGTAAAAGGAGCAATACAGATAATTAAGAAATCTGTACGGCTTGTTTCTGGTTAATTGGCATTTTCCTATAAAATATTTAATTTTAGCCTTTGGTTTTCAAAGACACTCTTTTCAGAAAGTCATAGTTTTTGCTACTTGTAGTTCCCATGTGCCAGTGGGGATGATTTGGGCATTTTCACAGATGCTGTCCAGCCACTATCATTCACCTGGAGTTGGGGGGAGAGCTTATTCCGCATTTTCTATGTTTAGATCTTCCTGATGTTGTTTGACTTAATTTTTCTCCAAAGAAAGGGGGGAAATTCATTTTTCCTCCAAACAAACAAACAAACAAACAAACAAAAACGAATTCTCTTGCAGGAACTGTTATTCATTTAAAGCTGCCCTCCAGTTGTAGTGTAGTGCTCTTGTGCATTATAACCAAACTCAGGGAAACATATTTAAAGTTACCATGCAGGGCAATTGCCAGGAAATCTGCTTCAAACTGTGTCCTGGGAAGACTTTCTCCAGCTTTGACAGGCCTTGAGAGAGATTCTCATAAGCCATCAGCAAAATCAGGTGGCTGCTTTGGGACTCGAAGTCTAGTTGGCAACCGCTGGTACATTTGTTTCCTAGGGCTGCCTTAACAATTGACTACCAACGTGGTGGTTTAGCACCACATAAGTGTATGAAACATATTCTCTCACAGTTCTGGGAGCCAGAAGTCTGAAATTCAAGCATTTGTAGGATCGGTTTCTTTTGGACATTGAGGGGGAATGTGTTCCTTGTCTCTCTCCTAGCTTCTGGGGGCTGCCTTGGTGTCCCTCAGCTTATAGACTTATCATTCCAGTCTCTGCCTCTGCCTCTGCATTGCCTTTTCCCCTGTGTTCCTTCCTTCTCTTCTTGTATAAGGATACTTGTCACTGGATTGAGGACTCACCATTAACAAGGGTAATCTCACCTTGAAATCCTCACCTTAATTACATTTGCAAAGGCCCTTTTTCCAAATAAGGTTACATTTACAGGCTTCAAGTGACAAATCTTTTGTGTGGTCAGTCAACCAACTCATGACATATGATGACTTGAGAGGATTTCTCATAATCTACTGGAATAGGGCTAGGCTTTGACAAAACAGTGGGATGAAAGGCATTTTGACAACACCCCCCCGACCCCCAACTCTGAGTATTCACCATCCCCACCTTAGGCTCTCAGTAGCCATCCATTTCTGAAAGGTGGTGTGTCTCTTTGCCCAGAGATTCTCTGGCTGTGACTCTTAGGGAGAGGAGCTAAAGGATATTCTCCCACATTTATAGCCTGAATATTTATGCCACTGGGGTTGCAAATGGTGTTCAAAAAATTGTAGTGGACTGTCAGAACTTATTCTAGACTTAAGAGTCTCAAACTTGATTAAGTATAAAAATCACTCAGGGAGTTTATTAAGGATAAACAGAAGTTATCAGGTCATAATCTATACTATAATTTGGTAGGGATGCCATAGCAAAGTGCCAGAGAATAGGTGCTTAAACAACATAAATTTATTTTCTTACATTTCTGGAGGCTGGAAGTCCAAGATCAAGGTATCAGCAGTTTGACTTCTTCTGAGGTCTCCTCTTTTGGCTTTGGGATAATCACCTTCCGGCTGTGTCCTCACTATCTTCCCTCTGTGCACATCGCACCTGGTATCTCTCTCTCCTGTTATAAGGACACTAGTCATATTGTATTGGGGCTCACCCTCATTTTAGCTTAATCCACTCTTTAAAGACTTTCTGTTCAAATAAGGTCATATGCTGAGATACTGAAAGTTAGTGCTTCAATATATGAATTTAGCCCATAACACAACCAAGGGATTCTCATTTACAAGGTTGGGCCAGTGAACTTTTTAAGCTATGTCCCAGGTAATTGCAAGTGGTTAAAGTGGTCAGAGTCTACACTTTGAGATGTTTTAACATTTGCATTGACTCTGTCTTGTCTTTAAACTATCCTGATTTTTCCACATCACATATTTAGCAATAAATTAATGCAAATAGAAGATACTCCATGACCCTTTGCAGTCACTCCCCAAGACCTCTCCTAACTCCTGTGTCTTTGTCTCAGAAGTTTCCTTTCTATTTTACTGACTTTTAATCTGAGGTTGTTTTGATCCTGTCTTTTGGACTTATTAGAACAATGACTTAGTTACATACTACTTAAGGATCTTGCCCAGCAGGTGTGGGTAAGATCTTGCATTGACCTATGAACCAGGAAGTCACAGTTTGATTCCTGATCAGGGCACATGCCCAGATTGCCAGCAGCCCAGTCCCCAGTAGCGACAGGAAGCAGCAAATCAATGATTCTCTCTCATCATTGATATTTCTACCTTTATGTCTCTCCCCCTTCCTCTCTGAAATCAATAATATATATGTTATCTTGACTTACTCTCATTCTACTAGTTTTTCCCCATCTGAGATAGGATTTTCTGCTCAAGAGCTAATCCCCAGGATGCACCAGCTCAGCTAACATCATGCAGGTCTGAGAACTTGTACTTCTAAAATTCAGTGCTTTAGGGCATCTCAGGATCACTCTTCAGAACTCAGTGAGATGGGAAGTCAGGCCATGACTTGGATATGTCACTCTGGAGGGGAAAAAAGGGAATCTGTCAACTTACATAAAGAGCCTTGCTTTCAGGTATATATAGTCTGTTTATATCTGTCCCTTCACCCTTAAACTCACCTTTCTCAGGCTGAATGTTGCCTTTGTGACTCCTTTTCCCCTTTTACACAGTCTAATATTTTTATATAAAACCAGTTTCTACTTTATCAAAATGTTTGGGTTGGGGGAGAAAACACATCAGAGTGTGTTTTTCCTTTGGATTCTGCATTCTCCTAAGGGGTTGCCAGAGAGGAAAGCAGCAGAAGCCCACCATGGGCAAGTTATTGTGCTGGGTCCATGCTATCACACTCAATCCTTACAGCATGAGAAATGACAGTTCTTTCACCTGTATAACTACTGAGGCCCCTGCGATTCAAACCCAAGCATGTAGAACCCAAATCTGCCACATCACTTTGTTTTTTGGCTAATCTTCACCCAAGGATATTTTTTTCCATTGATTAATAGAGAGAGTGGAAGAGAGAGCGGGAGGTAGGGAGGGAGAGAGAAAGAGAGAGAAAAAGAAACATTGATGCAAGAGAGACACATTCATTGGTTGCCTTCTGCATGCACCCTGGAACAGGGGCAGGGATGGAACTGGCAACTGAGGTACATACCCTTGACCAGGAATTGAACCCAGGACCTCTTGGTCATGGGGCCAATGCTCTAACTACTGAACAAAACCAGCCAGGAGCCAGGGCTGCCACATCACTTTTTTATGGTTCCTGAACCTTAAAGATGTTTCAAGTTGGTCTCTATGATTTAAACATAATGAATATGGTTTGGTTATTTGATAGTCTGTCTAACAATCCTAATAACTGAGATCTTTGTGGGTTTGTTTCTGTTGTCTGTTAATTATGGTAATTTTTTAATGCCATCATGTTTCCATATCTGTCTGGCTATATTTGATAATGTGTGATAATTACACTTAAAATATTTATAACAATAGGAGGTTTAGAATTTAGGTATATCCCTTCAGAAAAATTTTAAATCTATATCTTCCAGGCACTTGGGGTACTCCAGTCTGGAATCACCTCAACTCAACATCCAAACTTGATGGTCTCCGAATCATCAGCTGACTCGAGTCTTTCCAATGACCAGATTGCTTCTGGCTCACCCTTCTCCTGATAGTTTAGTCCTTGGGGATATGAGTTTTCTGGGTGTGAGGTCTCATACTACATTTTTGACATGGTGTGGTTCTGTGCTTTGACACCTATGCTCACCCTAGAAAACAGTAAAGGTTCTGATTTCCTAAGACTGGAAAATTTCATCAGGCAAACATAGCTGCCAGGGCTACCAATCTCAATGTCCACTTTCTGCTTCGGCTTGGTAATTCCCTACTAAACTGGCAGCTTTCCATCGTTTTGAAGATTTGTCTTTAATTTTTTCCAGTCCATGTTTACTTGTTTTCATTGGAAGAGTTTGCTCAAATAATGCAGCCTGAAACATAGACACTGTATTTTTTTCTCACTCCTTCTGGGGTTCTATCTCGTTCATTTTTCTCCCGGGAGGTCTGCTGCCTCTCACATGGTCCTGAACCTCTCCACTGGTTCTCGTCACGGCAGCTTGGGTCTGTGGATTAGCAGTTTGTTTGATAGCTTCATAGTTATGCCTCACTCGTGGATATCTCCTGTAAGTCCCAGGCAATCTGGAAAACAAGGCGATCTCTGTTTGTAACCAGGGGGATATAAATCCCTTGAGACCAAATGCCCAATTTTTAGCCTTTTGTAATGTGACAAACACAGACATGATCACAGCACTTTATAAACCAGTAAGCTGAGAAGATTCTGCCCAGTATTATGAAACAATGAGCTTCTAAAACATGTTTGTGTGTGTGTGTGTGTGTGTGTGTGTGTGTGTGTGTATGTGTTTGAGAGAGAGAGAGAGAGTAGTAAAGAATGCGGTTTTGCCCAGAGAGTAAATTCGCCTTTGCCCTCAGCTTCGGGGAAGAAATCTTTGTCATACCTGACACAGAAAGTCCTTGTTAGGGTGGGAGCTGGTCACCCCAGAAAGACCCATCATGTGATTGAGGGTGGGGACTTGGAGTCACACAGTGCCCCTTAATCTGGGGACCGAGTTCATCTACATTGGCCATCAGTCAATCAAGCATGGCAATGCAATGAAGCCCAATTAAACGGTCTGGACACTGAAGCTCAGGTGGGCTTCCCTGGTTAGCCCCACCCTGTGTGCATTGTCACAGGCCCACAGCAGGAGGTCCTCTCTCCCAGGGGGGAAGGCAAGGGACATTCATGTTTGGGACCCCTCAGACACTGCCCTGTGTGCCTCTTCCTTTGGTTGATGTTAACCTATATCCTCTCTGTAATAAACCATAACTGTGAGAAAAATAAGTTTCAGTGGGTCCTTGTAGCAAATTATTGAAACTGAGAGTGGTTTGGGGAAACCTTTGAACTTGCATTTGATGTCAAAAGTTTGAGCAGTCTAGTGGAGGACTCTGCCCTTAACCTTTTCAATTTGGCAGACGATATATATATATATATATATATATATATATATATATGTATATATATATATATATATATATATATCTCCAGTGTATTTCAGGCCCGATGCATGAAATTCATGCAAGAGTAGGCCTTCCTTCCTCCAGCTGTCAGCACCAGCTTCTCTCTGGCACCTAGGACCCAGGCTTCCCTCCAGCCTCCAGCAGGCATCCAGGACCCGGGCTTCCCTTGCAGCCCCGGCTTCGTCCAGAAGGTCATTTGGAAGGACATCTGGTCTAATTAGCATATTTTGCTTATATTATTATAGATATATATATGTGTGTGTGTGTGTGTGTGTGTGTGTGTGTGTGATGCAATACTGGCATGGGGTTCTTATAATAAGGACAGCCTGACTCAGGCTATAACATATGAGCAAGATTAGATACTTTTCTCTTTGTGTCTTAATAGTCAACCTGCTGTGAGACCCTTTCCACTGGCCTTTTAGTCCCAAACCAACTCTGACTCCGTGGGGAGTGTCACTTTCATCCCAGTGCGCTTTGCACCCACCTACACTTCCTGTAAGTCCCTGCTTACTTTGCCTCCAACTCTGGTTAAAGAAAGAAAGGGAACCCACAGAAGTGTTTTTTTCCCTGCTAAGATGTGGACCCTCATAAATCATAGTGACAAGAAAGGCGATGACGGTCTCTTTCTGTTCTTGAGATTGGACCAGGAGAGGCGCGCAGGTTCCAGCACGCTTTTGTAATTTGTCCCAGTGGTGGCGCAGCGCAAAGGAATCCCACAGCAGGCCAGCTCCTCGGCCCTAACTGAGTAATTCTCTACTTGAATGTTCCTGCAGCGAAAACGCAGAGACATCCACCAGTGTCACTCGGCCCGTTTAGTACCTGCTGCGGAACTCCTGGCAGTTAACAATGAAATTGTCCAGATTTCCTTTTTGTTCCCTTCCAAGCAGGCAGGGCACCATTTTTTAGACCCCGGTTTAGCACATGAATCAATCCTTTTGTATTTGATCAGTGGGACTGCGCATGTTTTCAGAAACTGGCTGGCTTTGTACCTAGCAGGCGTGCTTGTTGGGCAGTAGTTCTGCAAACGAGAGAAAGAAAATATGCAGATCCTCACATGTCGCCAGATGGGATTACAAGGCAGTGAAAAGAGGTGGTTGTTTTCTGGCCTGATATTTGCCTTTGGTTGTTTGAATTCTTAGGGATATATCATCCAGAACTTGTCAGGTTTTTTTTGTTTTGTTTTGTTTTTTTAATTATTTTTAAAAAGGGGTATTTTGCAGTTGGTGGTGATGGAGAGGGGAGAAGACTCACATGGCAACATGGACAAGGAGAAGAGGGAATATCGAGTAAATGCATATTCCTGAAAATCTGGATGTGCTTGCATGTTATATATTTCTTCTTCCAACAATACTTCATAAGAGCCAGTCCAGCTTGGCTTCATTTCTGCCCCAAGGCCATTCATAAGTAAAGCACTTTTCATGCCTCCATGCACAAAGGTACTGAGGGGTTATGCATCAATGAACCTGACAGGAACCTTTTGTCTATGGAATATCCACAGTAAAACAATAAAATTATGAGAAGATTTGGAAACCATCACAGATGTAGTTGTATATGGATGTAATGCTTACAAGAGACCTGGAAAATACAGATTTATACCAAAGGAAAAATTTAAGGGTGGGTCTTGCTTTTCTGAAGGTAGAGGAGTCTCTTTGGTTGAAAGTAGTCCCCAGTGCAATGCAAATTTGACTTGTTACATGAATGTCCATTTTCACCCAACTTATTATAGGATATGTCTATCTTATAAAGTAAGCTTCCCTTTTAAGTTTAGTTTGTGAATGGAGAAGTGGATAAGAGTGCACCCTATAGATATGGTTCATTATTTTCATTTACAAAAATGCTCAAAGGAAAGATCTACACAACTTCCGAGTTTGCCAAACTTAAAATACTAATAAAAATGAGCTCAGTTCTGTGACTAAAGTGATGGACCCAGTGTAAAACTGCATAGAGAATTCTCTACATGTTGGCATCTTACTATGGAGTCCATAGGTAGGCTTTGGGGCATCCATGAATGAAATTACATAGAATGCTGTGTTTGTGCACATGTATATGGGGGGGGGGGGGTGTCATTGCTTAGGCTCTTAGAGGGCTTAAGCAGCACTCTGAGTTTAGACATGAGGCAAAGGAGATGGCATAGCATTTTCGTGCCTACTCAGTCTAGGAAACAGGCACAGCCAGCGTTGCGTGCTGACCTCTTTCATTTTTGGAGTTTCTATTTCCAGAATTATAAGACATGTCTCCATTTGATCACAAGGTAAGTGATGGCCTCCTTCTCATGTTATTATGGCCTCTTTCCTTTACTTGTTGGCTTTCTGGATTATCTGGAAACTGTACTTAGATGCTGGGCAGGGCCTTTACTGAATGTCATTCTAGGCACCAGGAAGAAACTCAGTTGTGTGTGTGTTTCTTTGTGTCTAAAAAGTAGTAGAAATTGTAGAGATGTGTATAGAGTAAAGGAATCCTATATAATAAAAGGGTAATATGCAAATTGACCCTAACAGCACAACGTGACCGGTCACTATGACACGCACTGACCACCAGGGGGCAGATGCTCAATGCAGATGCTGCCCCCTGGTGGTCAGTGTGCTTTCATAGGGGGAGTGCCACTCAGCCAGAAGCCAGCTCATGGCTGGCCAGCACAGTGGCAGTGGCGGAAGCCTCTCCCGCCACCATGGCAGCACTAAGGATATCTGACTAACGGCCCAAGGGGTGGGCCTAAACTGTTAGTTGGACATCCCCCAAGGGCTCCAGGGCTGCCAGAGGGATGTCGGACTTCCAGCTTAGGCTCAATCCCCTGGGAGCAGGCCTAAGCCATCAGTTGGACATCCCCTGAGGGGTCCAAGACTGTGACAGGGCGCAGGCCATGCTGACGGGACCCCCTGCCCGAGTGCGTGAATTTTCATGCACTAGGCCTCTAGTGAATAAATAAAACAAGTATCTAAATGAATAAATAATCCACTAATAATAACAATATGTAACTTCACTTCTTCAATGAAGTCCCTGCTCTGTTAAACCAGTAAATCAGAAAAGGGGATTGAGAGGCTGGTTCTGTTCCCTTTTTGACCTCCTGCATGAGGAAGATGCCCACACTGGTCCTCAGTGATTTTTGTCTGCATTCTCATCAAACCTTCCTAGAAATGGTAATAGTTCCCTCCTTTTCTTTTGAATTTCAGCTATCCAGCTTGACAAAGTTAACCTTCAATTGTATTGCGCTTGGTCTCTTCTGGACAACTTTGAGTGGAACCAGGGTTACAGCATTCGGTTTGGTTTCTTCCACGTTGATTTTGAAGACCCAGCTAGACCCAGAGTCCCTTACACGTCAGCCAAGGAGTATGCCAAGGTCATTAGAAACAATGGCTTAGAGGGACATCTATAGAAGAGATGGCTGGATGGTATCACCCAGAGAAGAGGCCTCGGTGATTGCAAAGGAATCTGCTTTGGGGATCCCTCAGACAATCTCATATTGCCTTTGTAACCCACAGGTCCTCTTTCCTCTCTGTGCATTTGGATCAATGGGGCTTTTAGAAAAAGAGAATAGAAAAACACTGAAATTTTTATATTAAGAAATCAGAAAGACTTAGAAACTTCTATGTAAATTCTTTAAATTTTTATAGAAAAAATAATGCAATATATATTACTGCTTTGGAACTCTAATAGCTGACCACTTATTATAAAAATACTTGTTCTATTTTTTTTTATTACATAAGCTATGGTTTTCTATTAGGTCTGTATTTTTCCTACTGTTTAATCTAGTATAAGAAAATCAAAATTAAAAGGTAGTCACATCATATAGTTATGTATTCTACTCACCAAAGGGATTAATTGATAACCTATTTAATAAAATGGATGTGTTGATATATTTGGCATATATTTTATCTATATAGGAACAAGTACATCTTTCTCTTGCCTGATGAACTTTTGAAAAATAATAAATCAATCAAACAAATTAGACTATGAATGCCAGAAACAGTATTTGAGTGTTGATATTTAGCAGAAACTGGATTCCTACTCCAGGGTGACACCAATTGATGACACCTGTGAACGCATACATGCGCTGATTGACCACGAGTATAAGCAGAGGAGGGAATGAGTCACTACATTGGTAGTTGAAATGTCAGATATGTATGGGCTTGAGTGGAGTTGGGCCCTTTACTGAGCTTCTTTGGTAATCGATGTAGGTTCCCTCTGGACTCCATGTTTCCAGCCCAGCAAACTCCTCACATAGGTGGAATTTGGACACTCACATCCTTATTTAAGTAGTATTTACCAAACATTCATTTGGATATCAGGCTCAAAACTAAGAGGTAAGTATTATTACCCGATTCTGCAGAATGAGAAACTGAGGCTGCGCTGATGTGCCTCGTCCTGAAGTCACATAAGTGCATGTTTACTGGACCTAGCACTTCTTTGGCTTCAGCTCTATGCTCTTTCCAGCACACCATGGATGGCAGTACCTTGGAAGTCTTCTCTGCAATTTTTGAACAGAGAAAAAAGAAGCAGAGGTGTGGAGATGCCTTTTGCAGGAGGAGGTGGGTAAGCCAGCTTTCAGTATTCTCAGTCTGCTTGCTTGCTTGGTTCTCATAAGGCTTTTGGCCTCAGCAGACACTATGTCATTTTAAAAAAAAAACTGTGGTCAATTTCTGGATCGTTTTCATGTTCATAACCGGGGTATTATTTACAGCAAAGAACACTCTCTCAGTAGCTTTGGACAGAGTAAGAAAGAAATGGTCGTAGTAGTTCAATAAACGTGGATGCACTGGGGAAAATTATATGAAGATTAAAATGGTGTCCATAGGAAATTCTATTACATCTTTGCCACTGGTTTGTTATTTTTATTGTTCCATGAGACATTATCTCACAATTTGTGTTCATTTAAAAAGCACATTTCCAAATCTTATTTCATTCTTTTCCTATCCAGCCTGTCTTGTTCATTTTCAACATGCATCTTATTTACAATTTATGTGCCTTCTTATATTATCTTGCAAGACAACCAAGTTTTCCTTTTAATTAGGATATTGCTTTGAATATTACTCATCCTACAGGGCACATTTACAAGTTTTGCAACAATATAAATGAAGACTGTATTTTGGTTATCAAAACCAATAATGTCATATTTGTGCTGTAAATACAGGACCTGTCACACTGGGTCCACCAGGTGAAATAAACACCATAGCTGTAGCTCCCAGGCTTCCTCACAGGGCAGGGCCTTCTGCAGCTCTGGGCTGGGTGTTCAAGGCTAGTGTTTCACCCAGAGGTGGATCAAACTTCCCTAATTAGTCCTGTAACTTAGAATTGCCACAAGGTTAAAATGAAGGGGAAAAAAAATCCACCAGCCCCAAATCTAAGGGCCCCTATAGTATTTTAATTAATGTTACTTTTAATTGCTTGTATTAACATTTGAAAACGAGATTGATTGGCTTTTGCCTGTCAGGGTAACAGAACTTGGATTCTTTAAATGTAAAAACAGTTGTTAATTATACTTAAAAATCCATAGATACTGCACTTAGATGTCTTGAAGGTCATCCGAGGCTTGTAAAACACATGTTTTATGTCTGTTTTATCTAAGGAGAAACTTGGGTATCACAGTGATAGATTAGAGCTCCTTGTATTTCTTTCTCTCTACCTTCCTTGTTTTTTGTTTGTTTGTTTTTCTAAGGGAACATGAGCATAGGTTATTAACATCCTGTGGATCATTTTTAAATAATTTGTAATCTTTTTTATTTGGGGGCAAGTTACTTCTAAATTGCTAAAAATATGCAGAAGATAACAGTCCATTTTCATTAAGATGTGTAGCGCTTTAGTTTAATATTTCCTACAAACAGCACTGGAAAATGTCCACCTAAACCCTTTATTGAGTGAGAAGGCATGAGTTCTCATTAAGAAACCCATAAACTAAGAAGCTGGCAACCTTGGTATTTGGCAGTGGAATGCCAGTCAGGCTTTTGTGCTCAGGGAATTTGTGTTCAGTCTATAGCTTTTAATTATTTTTATGAACGAGGGAATAATGAATACATTTGTAATATATTGAAAAAATTCCCCAACACTGACTGACCAAAAAGTAGATTTACATGATAATCCTTAAACACTAATTCTATTGCTCAGTGCTGAGCAGAAAGAAACTAAAATACTGAGCTTCATTACTGAGAGAGCAGAATAAATCAAAGCTGATAGAATTAATGCTGTTTAATTACTAGCAATACACCTTACCCAGAGAACGCATATTCATCGCCAATCACAGTATTTTAGGCTACAGTTGTCCTGGGAGGGATATAGCACTGAGCACAAAGCATGATGTGCCTTAAAGAATGAAATTAGAAGACATTTGAACATAAAGACACTTTATGGTGGCCTTTAGAATTACACAGCATGAAGGAGAATCAACCCTCTTAATTGTGGCAGTAGGGAAGACAGGAAGAAGTATAGAAGCTCTGGGTTAGGGTGACTGGGTGAAACAATTCCCAATGGTGAAAGTTAATGAGTATTGCTTGTAGAGAGTAGACAGGGCCTATTGTCTCAGGTTTTCTTAGTATTTACAGTGTCACCTGACCCATTACTGGGTAATGTGACCTTGCCTGAGTGGCTACTGGTAGCCATTATAAGGCAAATATAGTGTAATCATTATGAATATAGGCTCTGGAGTTCACCTAGAGTTAAATCTTGGCCCTGACATTTAATAGTCAAATGCCATTTAAAAAATTTATTGAACTTCCCTGTGCCTCAGTTTTCCTCTCTGTAAAATGGGCTCCTTGTAAGGCTGTTGTGTGCTGATCATTGTAACATGCTTAGAACAGTTCCTGGAACATGACAAGGGCATGATGAGTATGAGCCATTAGTTGTAATTCTCAAAATTGTCCACAATTCATCAATTATAGCTCAGCTTTTTCCTCCTCTTGTACCACCTCCATTTCTGCTGAGGTGTTTGCTAAGTTATAATTCATTGTCTCTCTAATTTTCTGTCTCTCTAATTTTTGTGGCAGCCATATTCCCTGTGACCTCAATTCTCTGTTAATTTTCAATTTGTTTAGCTCTTTGGTGTTAGGAAGGGAGCAATGACTTCCAAGTTGCTCACATATTGGACTGTAAATGGGAAGTCACCATTATTTTTATCATCTTTGGAACTGAACATTTTCAGTACATATTTATTAAGCCAAACTGTACAATACATTGTACAGATGCAACCCTGCAGACAGGGCAGTTCTTCTCCAAAGAAGTTCAGGTCTGGTTCGGGAACAAGGATAGAGACACGAGATAAGCACTGTCAGGTAAATTTTCCAGATAATTAGAAGAGGGAGAGCTCTTTGCTAGCTGGGGTGAGCAGGTAAGGCTTCATGGACAAGGGAAGATCATATACTATAAAAATAATACAAAGAATACTCTGATCATATAAATAATATTAGTAAAATTATGGAGGTGGAAAGAAAAAGGCCTGCTGGAGGTGAGGGACAGTACCCAGGCCAGTTCACCTTAGAGAAGAGAGTGGGACTAGAATATGGAGATTCTCTGATGTTCTTCAAAGATGTTTTGGTGCCATCTTAGCACAAAGTTGAAGATTTCTGAGCAGCATGGCCATGTTTAAATGCAACATGTTGAAAGATGGCAAAGAAATAGGGTGTAGGAACCAGATCAAAAGCTGCTTGTAACAGAGTACATATAGTTGATGTGGTAATTCCCTATTTAAGGTAGAATTGCATGTATGAAAAGTTCATGTGTAATTAATGTATTGAAGTATGTGTGTGTGTGTGCGTGCATGCGTGCACATACACATACACACACACACACACACACACACACACACACACAAGTACACAGGAACCTAAATACAACCTGGTCTCTTGGGCAACCTGGATGAATAATGAAAAGGACATGAGTGGGAACTACAAATAGTCTTTAGTTTAATTAATAGTGCTTTACAAATGTTAACTTCTTTGCTTTGATAAATATACAATGGCTATGTAAGATGTTTTAGGGGAAGTTGGGTGAAGAGTATATGAAATGCTTCATTTTCACTTTGCAACTCTTTTGTAAATCTAAAATTATCCCCTACCCAAAGGTTTAAAAATGTACATGGGAAGAATTAGTACTCTATTCAGAGAATGTATTAGATCAATACATATATTATAATATACATATTCAGAGATAAGAGATAAGAAAGAAATAACCACTATTAATATTCTGTTATTTCCATTTTTTTTCTCTCTCTCTGGGTAGTGGTATTATAGCTAATTTATTATTTTTATTTTTATTCCCAAGTTATCCTTATTTCTGTTTTCTTTTCTTATTAGAATATATTGTCAAAGACAAACTTCAGCAGTCCCTGTGATTCCCTTGTCTGTTGGAGAAATGGAAGTAGATAGGTCAACAATGGCTTTGTATATGGGAATAATGGTACTATTGATAGAAATTGCAAGTATACACATTACTTCATCTAGGTGATACTTTAAACACATCATGGTAACACATGTTACTTAAAAATTAATTGCTACCTCTAGCCTATAATCAGCAATTTATTATATCTCTGTCACAACACATGCTTTTTGTTTGTTTGCTCATCTGGATGGTAACCAATTCAAGGTCTTACTCATCTTAATATTTCCAGTATCTAGCATGATATCTGGCACATATAAGCAACTTCTAAATGTGCATGAAGTCATTGACTCAGTGGACATTAGGTAGTCAAATTCTTATTTACAATAGAAACTTAAGACATAGATTGATTCATTTAACCTTTACAAGATAGTAATTCTACAATTATTATCCCCATTTTACAAAATAATAAACTGAGGCAGGGAGAAGGTATCTTGTCTAAACCATAGAGCTAGGAAGTGGTGGAGCCACTGTTATAACCCATACAGCCTGTTTCCAGTCACCAAAATGCTACTTCATACTCTTTCCTGATGAGGCTGTGGTAGAACAGGCTTCAGCAGGGTTTCTGCCTCCTGGTTCTTTTATTTTTATTGAATTTATTGGGGATACATTGGTTAATAAAATTATACAGGTTTCAGTGTATAATTCTATGATATATCAGCTGTATATTGTATTGTCTGTTCACAACCCCAAGTCAAGTCTCCTTCCATCTGCATTTATTCCCCTTTTATCCTCTTCTATCTCTCCCAAGCCTCCTTCCTTCTAGTAATCACCATACTATTATCTGTATCTATGAAGGGCTTTTTTTGTTTTTGTTTTTTCTTACTCAGGTTATTTTCACTGGGCTGCCCTGACACATGACTTAGCCGTATTGCAACATTTCAGGATAAGGTCCTCTGTGATTCCAAAACTACAGCTGAATTTCCACATGACCCAACTAGTCATTTCAAAAAATAGTAGTGAAATTCTTTCTTTCCTGTGATTACTATTGTCCACATCAATCATGATTTTCTTTGCTTCGGCACGTACCCAGGCCAATCTTCTAATAAGGCATTACTCTTCTCAGCAATGGCATTGACCAAAATGGAATAGTCCCCATGATAAAAGTGCTGCATTTTCAGCCACCAGCTGAGCAGATGTGGAGGGTAAGCCCATGAACAGTGTCAGTCACCCAGGGCCTGAGTGTAGCGCTGGCATTTATGGAATCTGCAACCTCAAGCAACGCGCAAGTCTCTGATTTTTATTTCCCTCAACTGTAAAGTGAGAATTCAAATAAAACGACCCACTTTTTTAGCAGTGTCATGAGAATTCAATGAGATGATACATACAAGATAACTTAGAACACTGCCCACTGAGTGGTAGCTACAATGTCCATTAAGTGGTAGTTAGCTATTATTACTTTTCTCAGTTAACATTATTGCAAAGACTCTAAGTTTATGGGAATTACTTCAGGCAATTGACTCTTGCTACATGCCTACATTGCTTCCTATTCTTCCACCTGCCTTCTGGACCACTAACTGCCTCCCCAATGCTGCTGCCTGCCCAGTGCTGACTTAGAAACTGCCCTTCATCACAGATAAGTCTGTAGTGGGCTCCATGGGTCTTTTGTGGATTCATGTTCCATGTCATGCAGAACCAAAAACATTTTATTTACTACTCACATAAACAAAGAAGACAGTGAAATGACAGTTTTCCATTCTCCCGTAAGTCTCCATTCCTCTTTTTTTCCTCCCCATAAATGACAATGCGTGGATCTTATTACTTTAATAGACCGCACATTGATTTGCTTGCAAGATGGAACTAGTCAAAGGGGGGCTGGCTAAGAAGAACATTTTTCCTCTTTTCTGCGTTTCATTTTTACAGTAGAATGCATCCCCCAAAACCTTCCAGATTGCCTATTTTCTGATCATACTGTCTATTATAATTCCGCCCGATGGCAAATTTCTCCTTATTGACTCTAAATTACATTTAATCCTGTTAGGATCTCTTTTTATTGAAAGGCATGTGTTGTGATGGCATTGACAGGAGTCCAGAAGCCGAGTTGCCCAGCCAAAGGAAAATCAGCTCTTGGAGCCTTCTAATGCTTGTCATTTTCCTGCTGGGCCCAGCTGTGTAGCCTCTTGAAGGATGCGGAGGACCAGGGTGTTGAGTGCAGATAACGGTGGGCTCCCAGGCAGTGTGGAGAGCTTTCCACCATAAGAAAATTATCTTTTGAGCCCAGTGGACTAAGAACCAAAGGCCATTTTGAGCTAAGACAGTATAATTCTATTAGTGCAAAGCCCTTGCCGAGGGAAATTGCCTGTGCTAAAATCGGTGCACAAATTAAAATAACAGGGCTAAGGGGAAAATATCTCTATAAAAGGCTTTATGATGCCAGTGGATAATAATATCCTTGTCACATTAGGATCTGGAGACCTAAAGATATAGAAGCGCTTTTACACAGCATATGGGGCTTCTTTACTCAACTTTAGCCTGGGTGGTAACTCTGTTCTTGCACATTGGGTGCTGATTGGATGATTTTGTATGCTGCGCCAAAGCCTATGTTTGTTCGCATCAAGAAAAAGCAGCATATAAGGTCTGCATACCATTGCTGACTGACACCTTCTAAGATTGATGTCTGCTAAAAACCCCATTTTGGCTAAATGTATTGCATGTGTAAGTTCCCTGTGATTTGCATGGATTTTGTGGCAACAGGCATTGTTGCTAATATCACTGTTTTGATATGTGTGTAAAATTTATTTAAATTTAGAATAATTTCATTAGAAAGGGGTGAAGTGGAAAAATAAAAAGCTGTCAGCACAAGTGCTGTTTATTTTCCAGGGTGATGGAAATCAAAAGTCCCAAGGACTGTGACTATTGAATGGATAACTTCATGAAACCCAGCACTATCTGTGATTAGATGGCAGCTGCAAATCTAAAGCTCATGCTACATTTCCCTAATTCCATGGCAAAGACAACATGGGCAATGGGCTGTCACACACTTGAAAATGGTGCCATGTCAGTAAATAAAGACACAGTTCATAATTCTATAAAAGGATGATGATGACATTTACTCTGTAATTAAACAATAATAAAACATGATTCTTTGAGCAGGAGCCATAGAGTAGAGAGTTTAGTGCCAATACATCTCCTTCTTAACCTAGAATGAAATTAAGGTAGTAACCAACTGGTTTTATTTCCTCCTGCTCTTCTGCCCTCTCTAGCTCCCTTCCTCCTCTCTATCCTCCTCTTTTTTTTCTCTCATCCATCCCTCCCTGTCACTTTATCTTTTCTACCTCATTCTCTTCCTCTCTCTCGATCCACTCATTGGCTCATTCACCAACTCTCCCACTCTCTTCATCTTTCATCGGTCATTTATTATGGATCTATCTTGGCTCAGGGGTCATGCTGACCTGGGACTACACTGTGACCACGACAGGTACACCTTTGGTCATCATGATTCTTGCAATTTATAGGGAAACAAGGCTGGGTTATCTGACATGAAGACTAAGGACATGCTCAGGGCACCAGCAAAGGAAGAGTGGCCTTCCTCCCCTCTTTTGAAAATTAGGCTTATTCTATAATATTTGGAATAAAGTACTGAAGCAACAATAATTGGAACTATCAAAACCTTCTTGGACATCTTAATCTGACTTGAAAGTTTTGATTTCTTTCTTCATTCCAAAATCCATATGGTGTTGGAGGAGACACCATTATCTTGTCAGAGCTTAGGGCCTCTTAAAGTCTTAATAGGGAACATGTGGAGACCAAATAATTAGACAGTGACATTGAACAAGTAATTAGAAGTGTGATGAGTGCTGTAAAGGAGAGTGCTATGGAGCATATGACGGGAGCCTAACCTCCCTTTTTTTTTCTCGGTGGAATCCAAGACACACACAGTTTAAATTACAGTGGGATAAAGACCTTAGAGGAGTTGGTGTTTACAGTGCCTGGAGTGGGTGAAGGGAGGGGGAAATAATCACTCTTTCTGGCTGTCCTTGAATTGGGTAAGAACACTGTTTGGGGTAGATTAAGAAAGAATTGAAGACTCTTAAAAAAGGACTTGCATATGATAAAGGTTTTTTTACTCTAACAAAATTGAATTGTTGGAGGATCTTGAGTTCAAGAAGTGAAAACCCTTTCCTGTATTTCCAAATGGTTAGTAAAAGGGGATGAGAAGCAAAGGAAAGTCCACGTCACCTGTATTGAATGGATAAATTCTAAACATTCTGCTCCTCATGGCTTTGAGGTGTTTGGGAGGCTTAATATAAGGTCTTTGGGGTGACTTTTTGATACCTTATGTAGGAACATATTGCATGGTCCTTAGAAAGTTTGATATAAAGTCGTATATCAATCACAGCATTATCTAGGCTACTATGTTTAGCATATGCCAGTGGTTATCAAACATTAGTAGGCATCAGAGTCATCCGGAGGGCTTGTCAAAATGCTTATTTCTGGGCCCCATTCCAGAGTTTCTGACTCAGCAGGTCTGAGCATGGGATGACTGAGAATTTGCATTTCTCATTAGTTGCCTGGTGAGACTGCTGCTGCCCACTTTGAGCACCCTTGGTGTATATAATGGGCAGGTGGAAAGAGTATTGGCCTAAGAATCAGAAGACCTGAGTATATTTCCAGCTCCATGATTTAAACCATTTTTTTAATCTTACTCTTGTTGAACTTCTTCAAATTTTTTACCCTCCTTTGTAGAATGCATGGCTTTATAGCAAAGTTACTACAAGGATCAAATTATAGATCTGAAAGCATTTTGTAAACTAAAAACAAAAAACCAAAAATGCTCTGAGATTTAAAACTTTTTCTAATGCTCATATTGATCACATACCTCTGTCTAGTGTGTCCAACAAACAATGGCCCTCAGACTGGGGAATGCTTCCTATAGGATAGAAAGAGCAAGTTTCTGACCTTGGACATTTATGGTTACAGAAAGAATGCAGTGTAGACTAGTAATGTGCTACAAACCAGACATAACAGAAGAATTAGGTACAACCAATTCTGTGTTGTTTCCATAAATTCCTTTGTTGCATTTGGCAATCTATCAATTTTGGGGGAACCAGAGTTGTCAATTTCCCCCATCAGATGGGATTCTGGGTGAATGGGTAAAGCCTGTTGGCCAAGAATGACAGCATGTTAAGAAAAAAAATGGTGTACTTTAAATATATAATGTTGTAAAAACAAAAATAAAAATCAGACAACAAGCTATTTTGGCTGTGTGAAGCAACTCATTCCTGTTGGTTGAGGAATCCAAATTGTCATTTTTTTTATTTTCTGGCACATTTTTCCATTATATATACCTTTTATTCAAATTTATTAAGGTTTAAAGAAATCAGACCTCAAATGAAAAACCTTTCTGTCCCCATCAGCTAAAAATGAGGCCCCATATTTTATTGACTGTCAACTTTCTAAGATGCTTTATCCTTAGTCTCAGCTGAGCCCTGCCAATGCTGAGCCATTCAAGAGAAATAGAAGATTCTGAGCCTTGGTGAAAATGTGAACATCAATGTGTCCTTGAAGCATATCTGTGAGATGTACTGGGAGCATAGCAAAATTGAGAATCCCCTCCATGGGGTATCCAGAAATCTTTTATTTTGCCATTAAACTGTTCATAGAACTTATCACTTTCATGTGGTGACAGAAAATCATTGAGGAAGGTCCCTCCTGTTCAGTAATGACAAAGAAAACATCCCTGAGTCAATTGTCCTGGTGGTGGTTGTTCTGAGTCCTGGGTACATGCCAAGTGGCTTGCCAGGTAGCCTCAAGGTTTGACTTGAAATATGATTTTCCCTCAAGCTTTGCAGGGGAGGCAGTATACATATTTTCTTGTGTTTTAATAATTATGGCTGGAATATTACCTATAGGAGGCTGGATTATTATTCTATAACATTTCTAAGGGAGACTAACAGATAAGGGAAGAAAGCATATTGAAAAGAGTCCAAGACTGCAAGACTAGCTGGAGAACATTGAGGGCAGTCCTTAGCTCTCAGAATAGGGAAACTTCAGCAACTGAAAGATTAAAGTCCAAGTAAATAACCTAGATGCCAGAGTCAGACAGGGCTAAATTCCTTGCTTCACCACTCCCTAGATCTCTGAGCTTGAGTAAATAACCTTCCAGAACCTCAGTTTTCTCATTTACAAAATTAGCTTAAAAATACCTCCTTCCTCACAGTTGTGTGGAAGATCACATGAGGGAATGTCTGTTAATTCCAACTAGATTACATGTCCTTTAGAAAAGAAAGTAAGGTCTTTTCTCATTTATTAAAAAATCTCATATTAAGCAGACACTGGGTGCTGGACACTGGGGATATCTTCCTGCAGTATGCTCATCCCATTTCGTTCAGCTTCACGCTTAGCATGCAGATAACATTTAAATATGCTTGATGTATTAATTAAATAAAAATTTCCCATATTGCTTCTTTTAAAAATTGTATAATGTGAGTTAGATCCTTTATTCACCTTTCACACCCTTCTTAAAATATATATAACTTTAATTTGGACACCCTATTAGTAAAAAGTTGGAATTATAAAATTCCTTTTCAGATCTCCTATGCCATATTATTTCCTGGGGATATGCTTGATTAAAACCTGACTCAAGGAAAGTTTTATTTTATGCAGGATGAAATATATACAAAGGACCATGACTATGTTACTGTCACAGTTTGTATTCTTGAAGTTTGGATGTAATTTTTGATTTAGGCATTTTGCCCCCAATGAAATCCTATATTTTATAAGGTAGCAGCTAATAAGATCTGATACAGTGACTTTAAATTGAATTTCATTAAAAAATAAGAGCATAAAATGTCTTCCTAATAGTCTTAATTAGGGAAAATGGAGGATCATAGTGTTCCTATATTAATGCACTAACTTAGGTAATTGGGATAATATAAAATGCATAGTGAGAAAAATAGGAAGTTTGAAAGTCAGGGGAAAAATAACCCACTACTTCAAGTTTCTAGTATTTTTTGTTTTTGGTCCAGGGAAACTCACCAGATGTTGGGCATAACGTCTTAAAGTAATTATCCTCTTTCATGTGTACAAGTCAGTATTGTCCTCCTGCAGCCCTTGTTTCGTGGTGACTACTTCCCTGGGAAAGGCATTGTTCTGAATCTCACTGCTTCATAACAACTGCCACTTGTCCTCCTGATTAGGGCATTGTATGGAAACAGTGCATTCATCGCAGGGCTCTTGCTAATCTTTCTCCTTTCATGCACAGCCTCCCAGCTTCTCAGAGAGCTCTGCCTTTGCGTTTCTAATTGAATGCTCCTAAAAGTTGATATTCATGCATTCTGCTTGCCTGAAATCTCTGTTCATACCTCACTATGATGGTCTTATCTGTCTCTTTTATATTTCAGTCTGGTTGGGAAGTGAAATTAGGCTTGATTCCCTAATTGGAAGCCACATGGGGCATCCGCGTGATGATAACTATCCCCAGAACTCAATAGTTACTCAGCACTCTGAAACAGAAGGTCGCCATTTTGTAAAACCATAGAAAATGCTATTGGGCCTTTTACAGAATTGTCAATCAGGGTAGAATGGACACTAATTGCTTCTCCCACAGATGTTAACATTCCCTTTTAGTGACCAGGCAACTCTTAAGACAGATAAACTCTCTTAGACATCTGAAAATTTCCTATAAACCTAAGTAGAGGTTTCCAAGGTGACATCTGTGATGAGTTGTCCATTGATGAACATAAATGAGGAGCTAACACTTCTGAACAAATAAAATATTTTAGATGCAAAGATCTGGTTCTATTCAATGATGTAGTTACCAGATAAATAAAATTATGTGTTCACAATTCTGGGAGTGTTTTGTGTCATTATGATTTCATATGCTGCCCTATCACAGTATTCTCCAAAGTAGATGCAAACACATTAAGTGGTCCCCAAGCCAATTCCATAGGGTCCAAACCCATAACAAGTTATTAAAATATTCTCTATATTTATTTTTGTCTAAAATTAAGAAAAATGTAACATTTAGTAATATTTAAAGCAAATGTTTGCAGTAGTACATGTTTAGAATTCATAACTAAATATACATATATTGGGACTGCATGCTCCAATATATTTTTTTTAACTAATCAAAGTATGTATTAGTTATCTATTTCTGGGTAAAAATTACCCCAACATATAACACCTTAAAACAGCAATCATGTATTACCCCACAGTTTTAATGTATCAGGAATCCATGTGTAATTTAGCTGGCTTTTTTTTTTTTTAACATTTATTGATTTCAGAGAGGAAGGGAGAGGAAAGAGAGAGAGAAACATCAATGATGAGAGAGAATCATTGATCGGCTGCCTACTCCTCACCCCCTACTGGGGGTCGAGCCCGCAACCTGGGAATGTACCCTAGACCCGAATCAAACCCAGGACCCTTCAGTCTGCAGGCTAACGCTCTATCCACTGAGCCAAACTGGCTAGGACTTAGCTGGCTTTCTTTTTTTAAAAATAAATCTTTATTGTTCAGATTATTAAAGTTGTTCCTCTTTTGCCCCCATAGTTCCCCTCCACCTGGTTCCCACTCCACCCCCTGTCCTTAGCCCCCCACTGTCCTCGTCCATAGGTGTACAATTTTTGTCCAATCTCTTCCCGCACCCCCATACCTCCTTCCTTCCAAGAATTGTCAGTCCACTCCCTTTCTATGCCCCTGATTCTATTCTATTCACCAGTTTATTCTGTTCGTCAGATTTTTTATTCACTTGATTTTTAGATTCACTTGTTGATAGATATGTATTTGTCTTTGTTGTTCATAATTTTTATCTTTACCTTTTTCTTCTTCTTCTTCTTAAAGAATACCCTTCAGCATTTCATATAATACTGGTTTGGTGGTGATGAACTCCTTTAGTTTTTTTCTTATTTGTGAAGCTCTTTATCTGACCTTCAATTCTAAATAATAGCTTTGCTGGGTAAAGTAATCTTGGTTGTAGGTTCTTGCTAGTCATTACTTTGAATATTTCTTGCCACTCCCTTCTGGCATGCATAGTTTCTGTTGAGAAATCAGCTGACAGTCATATGGGTGTTCCTTTGTAGGTAACTAACTGTTTTTTCTCTTGCTGCTTTTAATATTCTCTCTTTGTCTTTTGCTCTTGGCATTTTATTTATGATGTGTCTTGGTGTGGTCCTCTTTGGATTCCTTTTGTTTGGGGTTCTCTGATCTTCCTGGACTTGTAAGTCTATTTCTTTCTTCAGGTAGGGGAGTTTTCTGTCATTATTTCTTCAAATAGGTTTTCAATATCTAGCTCTCTCTCTTCTTCTGGCATACTTATAATTCAGATGTCGGCATGCTTGAAGTTGTCCGAGAGGCTCCTTGCACTACCTTCATATTTTTGGATTCTTTTTTCCTTTTGCTTTTCCGGTTGGGTGTTTTTTGCTTCTTCATATTTCAAATCTTTGACTTCATTCTTGGGATCCTCTAGTCTGCTGTTGGATCTCTGTATATTATTCTTTATTTCAGTCAGTGTATGCTTAATTTCTAACTGGTCCTTTTTCATATCCTTGAGGGTCTCACTATATTTCTCAGAGGTTTTGAACTCTATATCCAGTAGTTTGCTTTCCTCTATTTCTTTCATTTGTGACCTGTTTCTTTGTCTCTGCATTTTGGCTGCTTCCCTGTGTTGATAGTGTTGATAGAGTGGCTTTGTGTGCTAGGTGTCCTATAGGGCCCAGTGGCTCAGCCTTTCTAATTACCTGAGGTGGACACTCTTGGTGCACCCCTTTGTGCACTGTGTGCACAGTTTTGTTGTAGTTAAGCCTTGATTGCTGTTGGTATCACTAGGAGGAATTGACCTCCAGGCCAATTGGCTGTGAGGACCAGTTGTGTCTACAATGGGAGAACGTCTGTGCTGGGGACACCCTTATGGGGCAGGACTTACTTCAGTGGGGCTTTGGCACTCACATCACCACCAAACCAGTATTATATGAAATGAGAGAACTTAGGTCAGTGATGGCGAACCTATGACACACGTGTCAGAGGTGACACACGAACTCATTTTTTTGGTTGATTTTTTGTTAAATGGCATTGAAATATATAAAATAAATATCAAAAATATAAATCTTTGTTTTACTATGGTTTCAAATATCAAAATATTTCTATATGTGACACAGCACCAGAGTTAAGTTAGGGTTTTTCAAAATGCTGACATGCTGAGCTCAAAAGGTTCGCCATCACTGACTTAGGTGGAGAAAGGCCAGGCCATTCATATGCAAAAGCCTCTGCACACAGCTTGGGTGGGGTTGTAAATTGGGTGGGGCAGGGTCTCAGGGAATCCCCAGGGCAGAGCAAACCACAATGACTCCCAGTTTGCTCTGCCTCGGAGAGGTCCCAGGGTCTGTGTCCTGCGCCCCGTGCAGGAACAATGAATGCTGCAAGCACCTCTGCGAGAAAGCTGCCCTCACATTCCATCCTGATGCCAGACAGTCCAGTTTCTCTCAGTATGAGTCTGGGTCCCCAAATTCTCACCCAGAACTGGAATTAAGAGCAGTTGGGAGCTTGTATCTCCCTCCTGATTGAAAAAGACGACAGCGTACCCAGCTGCCAGCCCCTTTCGCTCGCGCCTCCTTACCTTATGCACCTCCGCACCTCCGCACCTCTGCACCTCTTATCAGACTCAATGCGCTTTTTTCTTTCCTTCTAGTTGTAGAATTTCCACTCAGTCAGCCTTCCCGTGGTTCTGGATGATATTCGTTTTGTCTTTTAGTTGTAGTTTTAATGTGGTTGTGTGCAGCAGCAAATTCAGGTGTTTACCTATGCCGCCATCTTGGTTGTTCTACTGCTGGCTTTCTTAATAAACTTGAAAGAAGGCTGTTGGCCAGGGCTGTGGTCACATTTGAAAGCCCAATGGGGAGGATATGCTTTAAGCTCAATTTCCTGGTTGTTGGTAGGGTTCAGTTCCTTGCAGACTATTGGACTGAAGGTCTTAGTTCCTCACTGTCTCTTGGCTAGAGGTCTTTCTCCTTTCCTTGTATTTTTATACAGTAGCTCACCATATGGCAGGTGACTTCCCTCAGAGCAGGTGGGTGAGGGAGGGGGAGAGAGAGTCTAAAACTTATTAGTAGAACAGGTATTCCATAATTTCCCCATATTTTATTGAATAATAAAATAGAAGCAAGTCTGTAGGATAGAATAGAATAGAATAGAATAGAATCGAATCGAATCCAATCCAATCCAATCCAATACAGTACAATAGAATTAGAGTTGCTAACTCTAGGCCATGTTTAAAAGGAGGGGATTATACAAGTACTTAAATACAAGGACTCAACTCAGGAATATTTTGGAACTAAATTAGAGGCTGCTTACCGCAGAATGTATAATAGAAAAGTCTTGACACCGATTCTTTTAAAAATATGTTATTATTGATTTTAGAGAGGAAGGGAGAGGGAGAGAGATGGAAACATCAATGATGAGAGAGAATCATTGATCTGCTGCCTTTTGCATGCCCCCACCACTGGGAATCAAGCCAGCAACCTTGTCATTTGCCCTGACCAGGAATTGAACCATGACCTATTGGTTCATAGATCAACACTCAACCACTGAGCCACACCGGCCAGGCATAGACAACAATTCTGTAGAGCATAATTCTGCCAACTTTTGCAAAGATCCAGATTGTATATATTTTTGACTGGATGGGCCATATGATCACTGTTGCATATTTTTCTTTTCTTTTCTTTTTCTTTTTTTTTTTTTTTACAGTTCTTAAGAATATAAAAAATATTCTTAGCTCTAATGCCGTACAAAAATAAGACATTGGCCAGATTTTTTCTGTAGGCCATTGTTCACCAACACCTCCTCTAATGGACTGTGAGGCAGATTTCAGCTCAACTTCAAAAGTTCTCTAAGAATGAAGGCTATCTAATGATAAAAACAAGTTTTCTCAAAAAATATAATGAATCACTCATTCACAGAATTACTTAAGCAGAGTCATGAAGTTATCTTTTACTGGGTAAAAGTGTGGTTGGGATTGAGAGGTAAAGCTAAGAAAATAGACCAGTTTGAGAACTTCCCCAAATCAGAGCATTATTTCACAAGATGTAGCTCAATAAAAAATGACCCCCCTGGATGAATAATGTTGGAAATGATATGTGCTATATCTGATTTTGAGAGAAATACAAAATTTTAGCACACCAAATTCTCTGAGAAATGAAAAAACTAGTTTAATTTTGCTTTCTTCAAACTTATTTGACCAAGGAATCTCCCAATCCCCTTTGTTTTGGTAACATCCATTACTTTTGTATCATGGAATGAACTTAGAAAACATTAGCTTCAATGACATATAAGATCTTTTCCAACTTATTTAGTTCATGATAATTGACATGTAAGATATTTCTTGGTTCTCTCAATTCATAGTTTTATGTATATATGCCTTCCTAAAATGTTTAATTCATTTAAACATTTATCAACTATATCTATTAATCTGGGCCCTCTGACTAGGCATGGGAAGATAAAAATGATATGGCACTTGCCCTAAAAAAGCATATTAATTCCTTACAGGCTCTGAAATTTAGTACAGTGCTTCACACACAGAAGGTACTTAGGAAAGGTTTGTTGAATAAATGAAGATTAAAAAACCAGGGCTCTTTGAACTATTTGAAATTATGGACACATAGGGGAATTCAATAAATATATCAAATGGATCAATTAATTCTGGTTGAAAAATAACAATACATTTAGTTATTCCAATATTGCAATAAGTCTGGATATAGTTTCATCAGCAATTAAACTAAGTTTATCACCATTGTTAATGAGGAAGTTTCAGTACTCCTGAAATTTAGATTCACATTAGAATCTGCCACTTTAAAAATAACCCTTGCATATTCAAGTTGACATCTTTCTACTAGATGGTTTGATATGACTGTGGCTTTCATCTTTGTTTAATAGAGTATTATCTGGTTACAACACATAATTCAATTAACATTATCCTTTAAATTTCTCTATCCTTTGCTGAAATGCTTAAATGTATTCCTCTTTTATCCTTGCCGTTCCTTTTTCAATCTTAGAAACTGCTATCATTAATCTATATCTTTTGAGGATATCGTTTCACTTTAGCTAGGTACCGTTTCATTCTTATCATCCAAAGAGCATCAACTAGGCTGTTCTTCTCTATAGTATGTAGTGCTATCAATATTCCATTCTTATATATTTTTAATCTCAGCCAAGAATGTTGTATCATCTTCAATTCTGGTCAGATAAAATAAATGTTCCATAGGATATGTAAATGATCCTATAAGCCAGATGAATTAGGAAGTTTTGCTTTCAGTGTAAAAAAAAAAAAAAACCAACAAAACAGCATTTATCCTTAAATCAGACATTATGGAAACAAACAAAATGTTACATGCTGGTATATTTTTAAATGCTAATTTTTTTTACCTCCCCATGGGAAAAATGATATTTGTGACTCAGGCTTTGCTCTGGAAAATGAAGTATTTTCATTTATTTACAAAGAAAAAGGAGGATCAGGAGCACTTAGGGAAGCTTTCACTCTTTCTCTCTCTCTCCCAGCTGTCAGGTGGTAATAGCGTTGGCCTCTCCTTGCCTGGACTGGAAGCAAATAGATGCCCCCAAAACAACCCAGGAAGTCAAATTTCAGAATATTTAACTGAAAGCAATCTAAAAATGATATCTGGTCAACCTTGTTATTATAGTTGAGGAACCTGAGGCTTAAGAAGATTAAATGAATTATTAAAGGTCATAATGCTCTCAGGACTATACTGGAGGCCACCTCTCCTGACTCCCAACTCAGGGCTCTTCCTACTCTATCACATCATGGTACCATCTCTTCTTCAAGTTTTGCTAAATAGTTAAGTGAGGAATTC
Source organism: Myotis yumanensis (assembly GCF_028538775.1). Taxonomy (NCBI): domain Eukaryota; kingdom Metazoa; phylum Chordata; class Mammalia; order Chiroptera; family Vespertilionidae; genus Myotis; species Myotis yumanensis. Next base: position 227,665,997 of record NW_027223752.1, on the reverse strand, counting down.
ATGAACAAATAAGAGTACTGACTAGCAGATGTCCGCTGGGTCCCAGGATGGAACATTAAAGCAAAGAAAGCCTTAAAATAATTAAATAAATGGAATTGTAACTTACTAGTACAACTAGGCAATCAATGGTTAAGGCAGAAATAGAAGCATGGAAGTTAGTGGTGGCCCCGTAGTGTTAAAATAGCTCATTTCATCAAGACATCCTGATAAAGTCCACATAAAGGGAAAGCATAAATGAAGGTTGAAAGTTTGGGAGCCTTTGATGCTCCTCTCCAGAGGCCTAATCTAGTCTCATTTTACTTGCATTGTAGAAATATATTTTAGAAGCAGATGTTTAAAGAAGCAGAACAGATCATTTAAATATAGACATATTGGAAGGGTACCTTCTTGGGCTATCTTGAAATTTGTTTATTGAAGATCTGAGAGAAAGGTCACATAAATAAATCATAAAACAAAATCTAGGAAGATCAGCAGTAAAAAAAAAAAAAAAGAAAGAAATCATTCTTACCTTGAAAGGCAAAAAGTTCAGATTACAACAAATAGAGTTACTTCGATTATGATTAGGTGTCCACTGAAACTCTGTTTATGATTTTAGAGCATAGATTAGTTTCTGCCACTTTACATTTCAAACCTTGTTTCTTCCCTGATATCTACATACTTCCAGCTATGGATGTCTTAGCTCATATTGCAATATGGCCTCTGGTCCTGCACCTTCACATAAGAAGGCCAGATTATCTGGTATTTCAGGTAGTAGGAGTTCCTTAAAGCCACCCTTATATCCAGATGGTTATCAATAACTTGGTTATACATAGATATGACTATGAATGGAACCATATAAATCTATCCCCCTAAACCAGAATAAATGTTTCCCATTAACAGAGAAAAGTAGAGACCCAGGAATGGTAAACAGCATGCGTTTGCCGACCAGCTAGTCAGGTCTGAGACCAGAGCCCACTTCTCTGACTCAAGTCAGGTGACCTTTTCCCTACTTTATTGTGGACTAGAGGCCCGGTGCATGAAATTTGTGCACTGCGGGTGGGGGGTGTCCCTCAGCCTGGCCTGCACCTTCTTGCAGTCCAAGACCCTTCGGTGGACATCCCTCTTGCAGTCTGGGACCCCTCGCTCCTTACCGCCTGCCTGCTCGCTGCCCCTTAGCGCTGCCACGGAGCAGCAGCTGTGAGCCCGGCTTCTGGCTGAGTGGCACTCCCCCTGTGGGAGCACACTGACCACCAGGGGGCAGCTCTTGCGTTTAGCATCTGCCCCCTGGTGGTCAGTAAGCATCAGAGCGACTGGTCATTCTGGTCGTTCTGCCATAAGGTCGCTTAGGCTTTTATTATATAGATGTCCAGGCTTATCCTGGGCTTCCTACTGCACTCCCCTCTGGGCACTGGGAGGAGGACCTGAGGATCCTTCCCAATTTTCCAAATGGATGATTGGCAACAATTCTTAAAAAGAGATTTTTGTCATACTGTCTAGATGGAATATTTTCATGGAATTCCCATAACTTTGAAGATAAATTTTCAGGAAGATTCCTATTTATCAACATTTAACTTTTTAAAATCCTCACCCAAGGAATGAGGATATTTTTTCCCTTTGATTTTTAGAGAGAGAGAGAGAGGAAGGGAGGGGGAGGGGAAGAGAGAGAGAGGAGAGAGAGAAACATCAATGTGAGAGAGACACATTGATTAGTTGCCTCCTATGTGTGCTCTGACCTGGGATAGGGGTCAAACTTGGAACCCAGGTAAGTGCCCTTGACCAGGAATCGAACTCAAGAACCTCCAGTGTAAAAGGCTAACACTCTAACCACTGAACAATGCCAGCCAGGGCACTACATTTAATTTTTTACTCTCGCCCCTGCCAGCTCCTAAGTATACTTCAAATTTCCTTCATTTAGGAATTTTTTCAGTCCTCTGATTTTTTTCCTTTCTGGCTTTTATTACTGTGTTTCTCTATGTGAAATGCCCTTCTGCTTTTCCCTGCCTGGCTATAGATATAGATAAATAAGCCATATATCCCTCACCAATTTTTCCATTTCCAACAGTCCCTGAAATAAATTGCATGCAGCACCATGTGCCTGCAAAACTACCTTCAAATACGACAAATGGTTGCATTAAAATATCACCTCTTAGCCCTAAGACGAGACTGTACAAATATTCCAGAGATGGTTTTTAGTTAGTAGGCAAGCCAGCTCTTGGTTTTAAATGTTATGCTCAGAAGAGATCTTTGAAATTTTATAAACAGATGGATTCTTTTTGCTTGGTTCACTAGTGTTTTACAATTAATTAATTAACAGGTTTATTGCCAACATTAGAATAAGAAGTGTTCAGGAGCTTCGACCAAAGCAGTCTTTTGTGATTATACAGACACCAAAACAATCTGCATGATAGTTTGAGGGTAAACGTTGCTCATATCACAATTTAACCTGCTGTTTTCAAATAAAAGTAGACAAATACGAAAATGAACCCTTCAGATATCCACACTCCTTTCATATACACAAGTCTCTGCCTTAATTAATAATGCTTAATTAATGCTTAACACAAACTATAGTGAGAAGGTGTAAATGTACCCAGATTGCTTTAATTGTGTAAAATTGCTTAGCAAACATAGTTTTGAAGAACTATCAGGAACCATTTTTATGCAAAGTCCATCTGGTACTTTCTAGCTAGTAGGACCTCAGGTAAGATATTTAACTTTATCTCCTACTATTCCTGACCATGAGCTAGGTCAGGGTCCTGTCCTGTGGGTCAGCTTCTCTAGTCCGAGCCCTCATCCCTCTCTAGCACACTCCAAGCTTCTGTTGTACTCAAATCCCTCTAGTTCCTAGAAGATGCCACATTCTCTGTTTTGCTTTGGCAGGCTCCTTTATGATTTAGTCTGAGCATCACCTCTTTGGGTTATATTCCCCACTCCTGCCTCCAGAAGATGGAATTAGATGTAGGAGGGAAGGAGGGCAAGTTTGGTATCCCTTTGGTATTCCTTTATTGAACTGAAAGCAAGTTTCAGTGAAGGAATATAATTTTTTTATTAAAAAATAATTCTAGGATCAATAAATACCTACTAAAAAGAAGAAAATAAGGAAAAAAACTAATGAGAGAGGGAAGAATGGAGGGAGGGTATGCATGAAGGAGAAAGTCTATTCAGAATATTCCCTCTGTCTGGAATTCTTTAGTCAGCATTTTTCAGTTCATCAGTCAGAACCCCCATAGAAGTATCTTTTGTATCCTTTCTAACTACCTTTTTAAATGAACCTAGTTTTAGACCGTTATTTTTTTCTGGCATGAGAAATATGCTTCATCAATTAGGTAACAAGCTTCTTGAGCTAGAAGGTGGCAGAAATAGAACATCAATATCCAAGGAACTTAGCGAAATGTGCCCTGTCCTAACCGCCTTCCCAATGTGAGAATCCCATTGGTCAGGGTTCTGGCACTTCTGAAATTCTCTCAGTGCTTCTTGGGTGCCTAGTCCTTTGTAAACACTCTCTGTACATGATTAATCAATTAAACATTCTTTGTGCTTAATGAGATTAAGTACTGCTCTTAAGATTTTTAAAATGAATTACTTTTATATGTATTCACTGCCATGTTCCCCAAACTATACACCTCTGGATAAGAATCAGTTATGATCTTTGAACCTTATGGTGTGGTTTGAGCAATGAGTTAAAGAACAGCATATGTGCCTTTATTTCATAATTTTTTAGGCTCAGTTCAGTGGACAATTTCTCCTGGAAGCCTTCCCTGACTTCTCCACCATGAGGTAGGTGGCCTCATGGTTACTTCCAAAGCATCACTGTGCGTAATTTTGTATAGCAATCATCCGTCCCCTGATTTACTTGCCTACTCAACTAGACTTCCACCACCATCTCAAGGCAATGACAGTGTCCTCATTTATGTGTGGTCACTAACACAGAGCCTAAGACAGGTTGCCCCTCCCCGAATCCATCCTCTCTTATGCTTCAGAAGCTCTCGTTCTTATGAAAAGAAACCTGCATACACACTCTCCTGCAGAAAATCCTCTGAAGGGCCCATTTCTTCTTAGGAAAAAGTGCTCTGGTTTGGAATAAAAAGCTTTCCTGATAGGGCCCAATCTACCCTCATCCTCTATTCCAAGCACTCTGACCCGTTCAGGGCTTTCACATCCATTTACCCCTGTGTTACCTTACATTTTCAATGGAGAAAAACAATCTTCCTTTCCCTCAATCTCTGTAGTTGAATATTTCTCTTGTTGGAAATGCCCTGTCTTGCTTCAGAGATTCAGCTGGAATATTAACCTACTCCTTGGCATTCTGAAAGCATTTTGACCCAATATACTATATCACCATATTTCAAATGACATTTCAGTAAGCACCTACTAAGAGATAGAGGACTGGGAACCAAGGATTCACTCTGTGAGCATGGCATCTCTTTGCTTGTCTTCTTCGCTCACTCTGACAAAGCACAGTGTGTGGCCAATTATGATAGTGTTTGGATGAACACACTCTTGGGTATTTTTTGGTTATTTATTCATTATCAACCTAATGTCAATACTGCATTTTAACCAGCCATTTTACATATCATTTATGAAATTGTAAATGACTACAGGTGGAACTTCCACGGATAATTTTTTTTCAGAGCATTGCATTAAAAGCTCTGCATTAATTCGAGAAGCTAACAATATCTTCTTGCTACCATCTTTCTAATCTCTTCGTTTAGAATTCCCTTCTTTCACTTTTGTACTTTGCTGTAGTTAATTTTTGCATTAACATTGTCTTTGACATTGTATTAGATATAATGCTTTAATTTTTAGCATAATGTATGGAGAATTAGGTATACAACTTCTCAACTGATAATGGTAATACTGATAATGGCAGTTTTAATGTTTCAAACTCCTTGCATATTTTATTAAAATGTATACCATTATTTCATCCAAGTTTCTTCAGGGAGCTGAGCAGACATTATCCAAGTAACTTTAGAAGAAATACAAGCCTGATTAACTATTATCTTTTCTTTTTAAACTGTAACCTGTTGCTGTGCTTTTCATGGAAGAATAAATGCTCTATAAGAATAGACAAAGCCCACAGAGTGAAATTCAGTATGCACACCATGCTAATGCAGTTAACACACACAGTCTTAACACACTGCAGCCATGACCCAAGGTCATTTCCAAGGAACTCAACCAGAAGCAGTGAATTCTACTAAGTCCTCTCCCCTCTTCTCCCCAGAGCACATCCAAATGGCTGTACACTCTTAACTTGTCTCTACTTAATCAAATTGATGGATTGATATTTTTAATATGTAATATTTTGATGCATTAATTGATTTATTTTATTAATTGACACTCTTCTCTAAAATATATGTGCTGGCAACCTATACTGACTAACACCTATGATCTTTCACTACTCAGTTAGCAGGCCAACTATTTAAACATCACCTATTTTCCATTCTCTATTACCTCTGTGGCTAAGACAATAATTTGAATGTTTCAGGCACAGAATAAGATAGGCTTATCTAGCCTCTCTTTCAATTAGGAACTATGTGACCAAGTTATAGACAATGGGATGTGGGTGGAAGGGATTTCTGTCCCATCTAGTTTTGGAAGACACACTTGCAGTGCACCTGGTCATTAATTTTGTGTGGCCAGAGGAGTGACCACCTCAGGATAATATATATATCGATTTATGGGAAGATGCAATTATCCTGGACAGTGAATCAGGCATCTAGAAAGAGAAATATTAGACGACTAGGGAAGAAGTGATCTGGGATAGAGGCATGAGGGTGAACATATGGGAGAGGATGCTAGGTGTAAATATCTTTGTAAGATATATTAATGCCCGTTAGAGAGCATTCTCTGTGGGAGAGAAACAAATGATTTGGCTGGTTGACTTTGGCCAGCCTCTGTCACCTGGTGCTGGATAATGGGCACATGAATGAGATGGCCATAGTGACAGAGATGGGGGTTATGAATGACCTCAGTAATATGGGCTTACACTCACCAAGGCTGATGTAGCTATTGCCACTGCTGAATGCCCCACTGATTAATACCAGGTACCAACGATGAGGCCCTGATCAGCACCATTTTTCAAGAATTCCAATAGCCACTTTGGTGGCAAGTGGACTACTACATGTAGCTCTTTCTACTATTGAAGGTCCAGTGATTGATTCTCACAGGAATAGATACATAGTCTGTGTATGCATTTCCCTTCTCTGCCTGTAGGGCTTCAAATAGCACCATGATTGAAGGACTTACAGATCTTCTACTCACTGGTCCATCCCATATAATATTGTGTCAGACCAGGGGACTCAGTTTATTCTAAGAAATATGCACATGGGTTTACACCATGACATTCATGGATTTTAGTATATAGTAGAGGGTGGAATATCAGTTGTGGCTAGAGACCATCTACAGTAGCGGGACTGTTTTTTATTCCATTAACCTTCCTCTTCTAAGTCCCCTCCCCTCCCAAAGAGAGGCCTACTGGAGTTGGGAAGAAGCTGCTCCTCAAACACACTTAGAAATGTAGTAGAGAGCCACAAGGGATGGCCTGTGATGGACAAGGAGATGTACTACCTGATTACTCTTCACAAAAGGACTTAGTCCTATGTTCCTGAGAGTTATAGTAATAGAGATCATTTAGATAACAGCTTCTTCACAGAATTCCTTAGCTGTAGACAGACACCTTGCTCAAATCCCTACCTTCCTGGCTGTGACTCATATCCAATGACTGATCAAAGCAGATGTATAAACAGCTAGATATTTTGGCCCAACTTGTTACTTTTCTTGGACCATTTTAGTTCCAGAGTTCCCTGTGGGGAAGGTTGAGGATGTTATATCTTCTTCACATCTCAATTTCTCAATTTTTTTTTCAATCCTGCCACCTTCACTTTCCTTTTACAAATGCTGATCCCAAGGTCATACCTTAATAGGAATCCTCCATATTGAAATACGCTTTCTGTGAATCCCAACTCATGACAATGTTATAAAAATCGGATTTGTTCATCAGAGATGAGGCCAATTTGCAAGTACAATGAAAGGAAATAAAGAGATTTTGGAAACTCAGAACCTTACAGAATTGGGAAAGTTAAAAATTTAAATGTGACAACTAGCAAAACATATCTATATATAGAATGACCCAGGGTAAAAGCACATTATAGGTTTGGCCACCCTACTCATTGTTCCAAATAGTTTGTATCTGCCATTAGATCAAGAAAGAGAGATATGTGAGATGAGAAAACAAATAAATCACATCTAAAAACATGTCTATAAGAGTACTTCTGATATTGTTATCAGTGGAAGTGGGGTATCCATTCCCCCACTGAGTGCTGGGGGTGGTGTACTTACTGTATCTTGAGAAAATACATTTTCTGAGACTGACACAGGGGGATGAGTGATTTTTACTTGCATGGAATTACATCCTGGGTTTCCAGCATCCCATTTCCCATAATCCTGTTCTGGAAGAAGAGCAGATGGGGATCCAGTAGAGCTAAATGCAAAGCCATTGTCCATATTTTCCGTTCCATGTTGGAATTGGGTCTGGTTTAGCATTAGGCTAGTTGTAGTCCATTAGTTCATTGTGTGGGGTCCATGTGGCTGTGGGCCATATGGGCAAATGCAAGAGAGCAGGAGCATGAGAGCCCTGCAAGCCAGGAGTCAAGCACAACACGCCAAGAGGCAAGAGCACAAGAACCCAAGAGAAACCAAAAGAAAACCAGAAGAGAGCAAGAGAAACCAGGAACACAAGAGAGTTCCTTTGTTTAGGAGATTAAATAGCTCAAACCTTCCTGAGCTTGCAGTGGCCATGCCTACTCTGGCCAATCACCTGTTCCCAGGTATGACTGACAGACAAGTACCTTCCCTATGTCACCCAGACTTCACTGGGCATGCATGTATTCCCCCCACTTCAGTACCTTACCCTAGCAATCTGCGGGGAGTAGGGGAATAGACCTGTGGTCCTCGGGGGAGAATTAAACTACAGCTTCCTGGAAAAGCTGCCCAAGTGACATGCCTATAATATTTGGCCTTCCCTTTGCTCCTTTCCTATTATTAATAACTAGGTTAATTACAACAGTATCAGCATCATTACTGGCACATGTAACTGATTGAAAGCAAATAGATCAGAAGCTTAATGAGTTTTTAGGAAACCTATATTGACAAAGAAATTATGAGCATGGATTTTTAAAGAAACAGATTTTTTTTTAAGATTTAAAATAGCCACTGAAACCGGTTTGGCTCAGTGGATAGAGCGTCGGCCTACAGACTGAAAGGTCCCAGGTTCGATTCCGGTCAAGGGCATGTACCTGGGTTGTGGGCACATCCCCAGTAAGAGATGTGCAGGAGGCAGCTGGTCGATGTTTCTCTCTCATCGATGTTTCTAACTCTCTATCTCTCTCTCCCTTCCTCTCTGTAAAAAATCAATAAAATATATTAAAAAAAAAAAAGATTTAAAATAGCCTTTCTGTTCCAACCTTCCATAAACAGAAAGTCAGTTGTGAAACCTGTACAGGACAAAAGGATGATGGACTCCCAAAGCCCACTTCATATGTGGTCCTGGGTGGTAATTAGAAAGGAATAACATTTAGGGAATGGCATCACAGACATGAAACCAGTGGACACAAATTCTTCCAAAGAAGAGAATTGGGGCATAATCAAGAACAATGTCCTTTCATAAGGAGCACGCATGGTATCTGCTCTGTGGATTTTAGTGAATAGTATATGTCTCCCATTCTTTTCACTTCAGAATGGGGAATATTTATTGTAACACTTTTGTTCCTGTTTCACCACTGTTGATTTGATGGCATGGGACATAATGACAACTTTTTAGTTCCCAGTTCTCAGGAACAAGAGAAGCTGTGTTTGGAGAGACAAATCTGAATATCACTCAGAATTCCTGGATTTTGAACTGAGGGCGGTGACTAGATGGGACTGTGGATTGGGGCTGAGTGTGTCCTATGTGTGCGTAGGAACAGGGAAGGATGTGATGACTGAAGAACAATGGGAGACAGAGACAATGCTGTGCATTTACCATATCATTTCTTGTTATTCTGTGACCCCTCCAGCTTTCCCTTGTCTTTTGGAAGTAGTGATGGAGACCACTTATTGAGAGAGAAGAATCACAAAATCTCTAGGGCATCCAGGGGAGAATATTTTCCTAAAGAATTTCCTGATTCACATGAGAGGAAAAAATACACTCATTTTGTTAAGCTAGCCAATTTGGGGCTTACTTTGTTGCATCCTATTCTGACTAATATATATTTTTCTTCTTTGCGGACCACCAATTATGTTTATGCCAGACATTATCCCTGTATCCCCTATGACTTTTAGCCTCTTTAATATTTCAATAACTTTTCTTTCTGAGATGATTCTACATAATTTATTTGGATCTATCTTTCAGTTACTAACAATCCTGGCTGTCAGAGCTATTATCTTGATTAAATAATTGAGTAAGAGAACTTTCATTTATTTAATTTGTTATTTAATTTACCCATTGCATTTTTAATTTTAATGTATTTATTTTTTGCTTCTGGAGTGTAATTTGGATCTTTTCCAACTCTGTTTAGTTGTTCTTTATAGTCTATTTTTCTATGCTTATATTTTCAAGCTTCTCATTTATTTTCTTAAACACATTGAATTTGTCTATTTTATATTCTGCCTCTGATATGGCAATTGCTGAGGACTTTCAGTTCTGGAATTGCCATCTCTTTGTTTGTGCTGGCTGTCACTTTTGTGTTTCCTTTTGTGTTTTATGAATTTTGGCTGTGATCTGTTCATTTTCCTTGGCACTGGGATAATTTCTTGAGGTCTGTGTTGGAGTTGGAAACCTCCAAACTACATTTGTATCTGTTCAGGCTACTTGGCAGCATTACCAACATAGGATTACCTACTTCACTTAGGGGTTTTTATTTTATTTACCAAACTGGAAATATGAATTTGGATTGTAAACTTCTATAATGATTGCCTATTAGTAATAAATTCTCAAATGAATTTTCTTCTCTCTTTTCACTCAGTATAGAATCAATAAGTGCAATGAATTGTAAAATGCTATTTTTCTTGAGTCTCTTTTTACCATGAGTATATAGTCCTTGGGGCTTAGTCCTATGGCATTTGTCTTCATAGGCTCCATTCTTAGGCGGATCCTAGGTTTTAGCTCCAGGCCCCTGCATCTTTTACAACATTAAAGTAGAAACTCAAGAACAATAGGGTTTACCCAAAATCTCTGCATATAATATCATTTTAGTATCCTCTTATCTTTCAGGGTTTCTGCTTTTGCTATTTTATTTTTTGCCTCTGTGACTTACTTCTTTTTGTGCCAACTCAGCAATGCTTTTTAGAAGATTGAATATATATATTTCATCCAACACTTTATCTGTTTCAGTCAGGAGGGTTGTTCAGAATTATCTAGCATGCCATACTGCTAGAAATAGAAGTCATTTAGGACACCCTCTAGAACTACACCCACACACATACACCTCTACCAGTCAAGTTGTATGCTTATTAAAATAGAGGTGTCTGTCATTTGTAATTGTTTGCCACAGATTTTTTTATATAACAAATTAATTCATAGAACTATTATCTTGATCAAATAATTGAGTAAGAGAGCTTTTATTTATTATTTAACAGTGGTGGTGAGTATCAATAAAGATAAGTTGTTTAATAAAAGAACATTGAATTAAACCTTGGAAAAACAACAGCAAAGTAGTTGTACAAATTTGGAAGGATGTAGAAGGATTCTTTACCCAGATCTCTTTGCAACTGTGTTTAATTTCTTGTTTCCCTTTAGAGAAATAAAAATAGAAATTGACGCTGTGTTATATGCATGGTTTATGTAAGAAAGATAATAGGGGAGCTAATTGAGAGAACTTTACTTGATGAGAAGGTACTGGACTCAAATACAAAAGTTAGTAGGTAAAAAATATTTTAGGCATGTATGTATTATCTACACTAATAAAAGAGAAACATGCAAATTGGTGTCACTCCACTATGCTCACCAGCCAATCAGAGTGACTATGCAAATTAACCCAACAAAGATGGAGGTTAATTTGCATATGCAGGCACGAAGCAAAGACTGAAGATGACTGAAGATGGCTTCAGCCACGGAGCTGGAGCGAGCAAGAGGCTTGGGTTGCTCTGGGTGATGGAGGAAGCCAAGCTTCCCGCCAACCCTGGACTCTGCTCAAGGAGGGGCTGGGGGCCTGGGATTGGCTCAAGGAGTGGCCCTTGGCGACCCAAGCTTCCAGCCAGCCATGCCTCCGCTTGAGGAGCTGGGGGAAAAAAAAAAAGGAGGGGCTGGGAGCAGCCGGAGCAGAGAAGCCAAGCCTTGCTGCTGTGGCCACAGTGGAGAAGCCAAGCCTTGATGCTGCAGCTGGACCAAAGGCCTGGGTCCTGGGTGCTGGAGGAAAACCGGTGCCTGCAGCCAGGGGAAGGAAGGCCTATTGCATGAATCTTCGTGCAACGGGCCACTAGTTTTTTATAATTCCTCAAGCTAAGCAATTTTTTTTTCAATAAATCAGTCCTGACTATGGGGAAAAAAAAGAGTTACTAGTAATCTTAAACCCACACATACCTATTAGTTAACATACTTGGTACTAGACTATGTGCATAGCAAAGTGATTTAGCGGTGTTTATTGTTTTCCCCAAGTCCTATTGAGGTACAATTGACCAAAAAGTGTGACATCCTTAAATTGTATAATGTGGTGATTTGATATCATATACATTGTGAAATGATTCCCTCAATGAAATTAATTCACAAATGCATTACAGATGTGTTGCTTTTGTTGTAGTTTTGGATGTAGGAAGAGGGGTTGCATTGCCCAACAAGAATCGTTTTTTATAAGAGAATATTTTTATTATGTCATTGTGTGGAGTGTCTTCAACCCTACTAATAATAGAATATGTAACTTAGAACAATTATTAAATGCAAAATTTTCACAAATTTTATTGTCAAAATTCGCAGATCCAATTTTGGTGTGCAGGTATGGAAAAATCACTTTTATTTATTTTCCAACTTTATTGAGAAAATTGAAAAATAAAAATTTTATATATTTAAGGTGTACAATGTGATAATTTGATATACTTATATATTGTGAAATGATGAACACAATCAAGTTAATGAACACATCAATCAACTCACATAGTTACTTTTCATATGTTTGTAGGTGAGAACATGTCAGAGCTACTCTACCATACAGTGTTATGAACTATAGTCACCATGCAACAAACAACTTTTAGGGAAATGTTTTATATCCTTTATTCTTTTTTTCATACTGGCATTTTTATTTAAATAGAAAACTTATTTCTATGAATGAATTGCTAGAAAAAGAGTATATATATTTTAATTTTTTAAATTGAATTTATTGGGGCGACATTGCTTAATAAAATTATACAAGTTTCAAGTGTACAATTATATAATGCATCATTTGTATATTACATTCATATTCTTTATTCTTAAAAATGTTGTTAGGATAGTTTTTTAAAAAAATATATTTTTATTGATTTCAGAGAGGAAGGGAGAGGGAGAGAGAGATAGAAACTTCAACGATGAGAGAGAATAATGACCAGCTAGGGCAGACCAGTTTTTTAAATCAGCATTTTTTTCTTTTGGTTCTTTTTAACTTCTTCATAATTTCTATTTTCTAGAGTTTTACCTCCATTCTCAGACTCTTGTCTTGGATTTATCATTTTATAATCTAAAATGATATATTAACAAAACACAGTTCTCATCCTCAGAGGAAGTTTGTCTTTGACTTTAAAAAAAAACATTATAATTGCCAATACTGGTTTGGCTCAGTGGATAGAGTGTCAGCCTGCGGACTGAAAGGTCCCAGGTTCGATTCCGGTCAAGGGCATGTGCCTGGGTTGCTGGCACATCCCCAGTGGGAGATGTGCAGGAGGCAGCTGATCGATGTTTCTCTCTCATCGATGTTTCTAACTCTATCTCTCTCCCTTCCTCTCTGTAAAAAATCAATAAAATATATTAAAAAAAAAAAAAACATTATAATTTTTTTTTCTTTATGACTTTTTTTGATAATTTACTTTGTGCATTATAAATCGCTGGTCTTTTCCATATGCTCTCTTATTTAAATTCACATAATAACCCTGTCAAGAAGTTACAGTTTTCATTTCACAGATAAGAGAATAGAAGACCAGAGAAATGAACTTGCCCCAGGCCATAAGCTAAAAGTTGTTGATTCCAGTCTTGAAACTAGGGTTGCCTGATTCTTATGCTCAGGCTTTCTTATTATAACATCACATTACCAACTACCCCTTTTGGTATCACTTGAGCCTAATCCAGTTATGTCTAGCTCTAACCCACCTACATTGTCTAATTTCTTTCATAGTCAAACTAAGTGCACTCCAAACAATCCACTTTTCCTAACCTGCTCTGGAAGGATGTTGAGCTAGTTTTGCCTTTTCCAGTCTAACCAAACTTAATGAGGCTTCCTCTAGGATGACTTTAATTCAGGCAGCCAGATATCTCTTTGGGTGATCACCAGACTAGTAGCTCCAAGATGATAGTTTTGTGTCCTTTCATCTTTGGATCTCTGATATCTTCCCATGGGTCCACATGTAATGGGCACTCATATTTATTCATTTATTCTTCTCCTTGTTCCAAGTCTTCCTTGAGACTTCCTCTCCAACACGCACTAATTTTAATGGCCATCTCCTGGGTGATTTGGATCATGTTGTAGGATATGTCTAACTTAGAGTTTCACAAAATTCTGGAAAATGTTGAACTTCAATGAAAAGCGGTTACTAAAAAAGGAAATATTAGAAATAAAAGGAATGCAACTTAAAATAAAAAAAAATTATGTTGTACCTCTCAATTCATCAAAAATAGAAATAATTATAACACTCAATGTTAGCAAGGTTGTAATGAAAAAAACACACAAAAACACAAACAAGCTCATATATTGTTAATAAGACTGTAAAATGCTAGAGCTTCTTGGAAAGTAATTGTTCAAAATGATCTAAAACTTAAAAATATTCTTACCTGTGACTCACTAATTCAGTTTCCTAAGTGGAGAAAAATCTTTACATGTGAAGATGATTATTGTAGATTTATTTATAAAATTAAAAATTATAAAGTACATAGCCCTGGCCAATGTGGTTCAGTTGGTTGAGCATCACTCCATGAATTGAGAGGTCAACAGTTCAATTCCCAGTCAGGGCACATACCTGGATTTTGGGCTGGATCCCCAGGAGGGGTCATGCCAGAGACAGCCTATGGATGTTTCTTTCTCTCTCCCTCTCCCTTTCTCTCTCTCAAATCAATTAAAAATATTAAGAAAATTAGAAGCTACTTAAGCTTTCAGTAATATTAAAATTATTACACAGATTATAGTAAATTCATATTAATAGAATATTATACAATCCTTAAAATTATGTTGTGTGACTGGCCAAAGTGACTCAGTTGGTTGAGTGTCATCCTATGCACCAAAGGGTTGCCAGTTGCATACTCAGTCAGGAAACATACTTGGGTTTTGGTTCAATCCCTGGTTGGTTGAGTATGGAGGGCAGCAAATCAATGTCTCTCTCTCTCTCACTCACTCTCTCTTTCCCCCTCCCTTCCTCTCTTAAGCATGTCCTTGGTGAGTATTAACAAAAATAATAAAATTATGTTGTGAATAATGTATAGTACTGTATAAAAACTCTATTTTTTAAAATTTCGTTATTGATTAAGGTATTACATATGTGTCCTTATCCCCCCCATTTTCCTCCCACGCCTCCACTCATGCCCTCACCCCCCTGTTGTCTGTGTCCATTGGTTAGGCTTATATGCATGCATACAAGTCCTTTGGTTGATCTCTCCCCCTTACCCCCACCCTCCTCCACCTTCCCTCTGAGGTTTGACGGTCTGATCAGATGATTCTCTGTCTCTGGATCTGTTTTTGTTCATCAGTTTATGTTCATTATATTCCATAAATGAGTGAGATCATGTGATATTTATTTTTCTCTGACTGGCTTATTTCACTTAGGATAATGCTCACCAAAACTCTATTTTTTAGGCTGATTTCCCATGAAGCAGAATTAGGGATGAAAGCTTGTGTATAGGTAACATCTTTAGGATGGGATTCCATATAGCAAGCTTGCAGAACACATAGTGAAACAAGGAGAACCCAAACAAAGATGTGTTTTTATGTTGTCCATGGCCAACAAAATCAACCCCACCAGGATTTTCAGAGGGGTCTTCTGAAGTGCAACTCAGAACCATCTTTCCTCAGGAACAAAAGGAGGAAGCATTTATCCTCTGCTTCCTGTTTGTCGTTGGCCAAGGTGTCCTCATGGACACAACTCCAGGCTGTCCGTAGAGTTCCGGTGAGAGTCCCCGTTTGTGGGATGAGGGGAGCTTTCAGGCTGGGAGCAGAGTCCATGAAAGGCATCTCCAGCTGCTCTCACATGAAGCTCAATAGGCTAGAGGGAACCAGGGCTCCCACAGCACTCGGAGTAGTGAAGAGTCTGAAGGGACTGTGTAGTGAGACATCTCTCATTATGCTGCTAGAGTGCTGGGGGAGAAACACCAGATCTAAAGTTTCATGTTCAATGGAATCTCGATTAATTTTGTGCATTCAGTAATCTATTGAGTGCCGAAGAGGTCCTGAGTTCTGTGAAAGCAAGGAATAGGATACAGCTCTTCCTTTTGGGAGCATACTTTGTAGAACAGAGGAGGGTTTAAGGGCAGGGAGAGGTGACAGATATTAAATACATAAGCCACGTATTTAAAGGCTGTGATTAGGTCTAAGCTAGACATGAACAGGTGCAAAACAAATTGACAATATAAAAGTGCTTAAAAAAAAAGAGTAGGTAAAAATACATCAAAATGTTATCAATGGTGGTTTCTGAGTAGCAGCACTGATTACGTACCATCTCCGTATTTTCCAAATTCCCTATAATGGGCATAGATTTCTCTCAATAAGCAGAAGAAACACAATGCAATTGTTATTAAAAATTATTAAGCTTGGCTGGCGTGGCTCAGTGGTTGAGCATTGACCTATGAACCAGGCGGTCACAATTCAATTCCGGATCAGGGCACATACCGGGGTTGTGGGCTCTATCCGCAGTGTGGATCGGCAGGAGGCCCATGATCAATGATTCTGTCTCTACATTGATGTTTCTATCTCACCTTCTCCCTTCCTCTCTGAAATTAATAAAAACATGTTTAAAAAAATAAAAAAAAAACTAATAAAAGAAAACGAAGAAATTCCTCATTACTTCGGTGGCCACTGGAAATGACTCCCTATCCCATTTTGCACTGGATCCTTTTTCTCCATGGCTTTGGGCTTTGGTTTCCCTTTCTACTTGTTTTCCCCAGACTTTGGGAAATTTCACAGTGGGGAAACAGATGCATGGGTCTGTGTGGGTGTGGATGAAGAGAAAGTCCCTCAAGGCAAGGACATTTTGGAAGTCGCTCTGCCCTTAACAAGAACTTGGAGAGCGGGGCTCCTGAAATATAATTTACCCCATTCACTCCTTGTTAACAAGGCCAGCGATCCATGAAGTTGATTCTTTTTCTGGGTTTTGGTGTCTGAGCGTTGAAATTAATGGTTTGAGAGGAAAGTCGATTACTGGATGCAGCATAGCCAGGCCGGCAACTGTTTCAATTCAGGCTGGACTATGGACAGACTTAGATTTTCCCTTTTCAAGGTGCCCACTTAGCTCTGTGATTGGCAACTCAACACTGCTTTCATGTTCCCCCTTGCAAGGTGTCCCCAGAAACACAAACCTATAAGGGGCTCTGCCACTCACCATCTGCTCATACTCAAGGTCTCCAAATGGCCCCAGAGGTGGAGGCTGTGCGCAGTGCTCGGATTTTGAGTTGCATTAAGGAGCCGTCTGAATTTTCTGTTTGGCTGACCTCTAAAAAGCAGAGGAGACCAATGCAGGCATCAAGTGCCCAGCCAGGGAACCTTGCGGGACAATGCTTGCTCCCGTCCCGATGCCAGCGTGACCAATTCAGCAATTGTGCCTTTACTTTCCCCAGGATGCAATGCATATTGTGTCAGTGGAGCTAGAATCAGAGAGTGATGATCTGAGAAGCAGCAAGAAGGAAGACATTGACCTTGGAGAGGTTTAAGAATGCCTTACGAATAGCTATCCAGAACATAATTAAAGGCATTTTAACATCATAAGCCTTGAAGAATGCGAAGCATCACCATGGCACGCTGGGGAGTAGAAGATATTGCTTTTATAGCTGCAGAGCTTATGGTCAGAAGTGATATGAAATATTAGAAATGTGGCAGTTTTATAATAATTTTATTCTGGTTCCTTGTGATCATTTTCATTTGCAGCATTTTACCTTTGACTAGCTTGAACTGTATTAAGCCTTTTGCTCATTCCATCCTTGTCCTGTAATATCAGAAACTACAGTTTTAATCTGAGGAAATGCTATGGGCACAAGCAAACAGACAATGGTCTTTATGAAGCCTGTTTTTTGAAGAATTAAAAGTCCTGAGTGAATTTGTCTCCCAGTTAATAAAAGCAATAGAACCCTAAGTGAAAAAATGTCTCTTCCTTCTTTTTATAATATCACTATTACTTTTTATATCCTGTTTTCTATCTTAGCTGTTTTTTATTTGGGGTGGGGAAGGGGGAGGCAGAATCCTTTCTGGCCCATAATTTGCTCTATTTATTTTCCTCTTGTCAGTAGTCTTTTTTCAAATATCATATGTGCTTTCTTTACTGAGTAACCCAAATTGGAATTAGTGCTAGAGATAATATTTAAATATTCCCATTTCTCAGATAGGAAACATGAAATCACAAATAGCAATGGAACTAGGAACACAGTCTATGTCTCCTACACAACAAAAACAACAGCTAACATTCACTGAGCACCTGCTGAGAGGCCGGCAAAGCTCTAAGACCTTGGCATGCATAAACTCGTGTGTGTGTGTGTGTGTGTGTGGTGTGTTCTAAAAAAACTTTATTTATAAAAACAGGTGGTGGCCCAGATTTGGTCTGTGGGCTATAGTTTGCCAACACTTAACTCTTTTAAGCTTCTGAGTGTCTCTATGAGATAGGTCCTTCTATTATTGTCAGCCCACTTTACAGAAAAGTGAACTGAGGCACAGAACGGCTAGGCAACTTACCTAAAGTTATATACTTAAGGAGTACCTTCATCTGAAGAAACTGGGCAGTTGGACCTCAACATACACACTTTGCTGTAGACAAGTATCTGAAGATCTTCTCTGTGTTCTTGCCTTTCTCTTTATCTTCTGGGGTTCTTTCTGGGAGGGCAAATGTCTGGGTTGGCATGTAGAATCTCATACACATGTATGTGCCATGGACTTATTTCTATGGTTGCCAATGCTGTTCGGTACCATGCTTGGTCATCTGAAGGGGATATTAAAGGAACAATTGAAAAGGTTAAAATTTTGCTGTGGAATAAAATAAATTAAAATAAAATTAGATCAAAATTTACTGAGCACTAACTACATGGAGCAGATAATCCAAATCTTCTTTAATTTATGATCAAGTCAGGATTCAAAAGCTGTTCATTAGCTCATTTGTTCAGAAGTCCCAGGACACCTGACAAGCAAACTCCATTAGCATATTTGTGTAAAGTTTTGTAAAAGAACTATAAGTATTTGACAGTTCTGATTTCTTGACAGTTCTGATTTTTAAACTCTCAAACATTTTTCTGAAACATGCCTGCATTTTTATATTCTTTTATCACAAATAAATTGATGACATGATACTGCTTCAGACATTCAATTAATTAATAAAAGATCTGATTGTCATGTCACCGGGGACCATTCCCAACCATCTGTTGATGGTTGGCAGATTGCATGGCTTTTGCCTGAGTAAGAACCTTTGTCTCTATGAAACTTTGCAAATTGAATGCTCATAAATGAACAGATTTCTGGGATGATACATTACAGGTGATACAGAGATGACAAAAAATATTCAAAACTGAGTTCTTGTTTTTGAGGAACAGATAATCCAATTAGGAAGACAATACATAGTCACATATCTAAGATGCTTCCTGATTATTCTATGAATTCCTGCAAGGGTTAGATTCCCTTCTAATGAGTATAATCATTCACGATCTGCCCAAAGGTGATCTGGCAAATGAAAGGGCTAGGTGTATGCCATGTGCTCACAGCAAAAGCACTGCCAGCATAGGTGTCAGGAAGAAGAAAAACATAAAATATGGGTAAGATTTGGAAAGGTGGGTAGGGATGAGGGAAGAGATTGACCATTTTATTTCAATGTTAAAATCCATCATCAAGTGAAACACAGCCAAGGCAACCTAGGACTTCTCTTCCACTGCCATTCCCCATCCTTTTGTACTTGCTCCAAGGAAACCCTTGCTAATATGATTGAACAGATCAAATCCCTCCTTGGGGGCCATACTGTTGTTATAGGTACCCTTACAGGCCTTAAAAGTGGCAATGGCATCTCTCACATCTCTCTCACCTCTCTCTCTCTCTCTCTCTCTCTCTCTCTCTCTCTCTCTCTCTCCATATATCAGTAGATCTAGGCAGGGATCACCATCATAGGGAAAATCCATATTCTTCAATATCACTTAGCTTATGACTGGGTAGGTAATTCAGGTTAGAGCCTGCTCTCCATGTTTACTCATTTATTTTCTCTTTCTTCATTCTCTATTTTCCAACCTTTTGTCCCTTCCTTCCCCAACAGGTTTGACTGTGTATAATTGTCTAAAAATTTAGATTTGCAGGAAGAGGAAGGAAATTTAAGGCATCTCCTAGGCCTCCACTAAAAGCAAGCTTGATCTGATGCTGCTATGTAACAGAGAAAGTGGTAGAAGGATCTTGTGCTACTCTTAATTTAGTGGTTCTTTTATTCTAAGCATCCTGCTTCTGCATTTGAATATGCTTCTCTTGGGAGCCTTATAGGAGGATACGAATATTTGTCATGGCAAGATTTGAGAGTTTGGAAATGCTTGGGAATCAAACCTTTAACCTGAGTCCCTAACATTAACATTAACAAACATAGGGTTATCCCGGGAGAGAGTGCCTCAAGTTTATTATACTAGAAGGTATAAAACTATCAGGCACCATGATTATAGCAGTCCTTGGTGTTTTTAAAATGGTTGTTTCCTCTGATACATTTGATAATTTATCTGCTAAGTGACTGAGATGAAATGCTTTAATAGCTCTGCTTCTGTCAAGTCACTGGGCTGTGTGTGTGTGTGTGTGTGTGTGTGTACGTATGTGTACATTCAAACCCCATGCCAGTCAACATAGTGATGTCAGTTCGATTTCTCTGAAATCTAACCTTTGTATGGCTTGGCTTATGTGATCTTAGTTTGAAAGGAATCCACTTTTAGGCCAATTTCACATTTACTTGCAAAGGCTAAATTTTATAACTGAAAGTTGGATAAGTAGATGCCAGCCAAGCAGCATCTAGATAGAATGTTTCTCACATTCTGGTCTATGGTTCGACCTATCTGCCTCAGAACCTCCTGAGACATACATTAAAAATAAAGAAGCATTTACTTTAATCCAGATGTACTGAATACACATTTTAGGGTAAGATATAAGAATGTACGTTTTCAGCATGCTCCTTATATGATTATGACTATACCCAAATTTGAGAACAAGTGATTCTAGGCTGTTTGAGTTGAGCCTATACATCTAGAAATGTAACATTGCCAAGACATGAGATCCTGCACAACTGGCTGAACCACAGCCTGTCTGCTGCTTTGGACCATGTTGCGTGACGAGGGTTCTGTTTAGTTTCATTGGACAATTGTTTCAGTAACTTTCTTCAATAAATCCCCAGTAGGCTTCTTTCATATCTACGATTTGACCATTTGCTTAAGCATGATAGGATGTGATGGTGATAGTTTTTTTTTTTCTTCTTAATTTTTATTGAATTTATTAGGGTGACATTGCTTAATAAAATTACATAGGTTTCAAGTGTGGAATTCTATAATACATCATCTGTATATTGTATTGTGTGTTCACCACCCGAAGTCAAGTCTCCTTCCATGATAGTGGCAGTTTCAATAAAGTCTCTAAACATTAATTCCTTAAACTCAGCAGATTTTAAGGCAAGCCCAGGGTCCAATGTAGAATGTATAGCAACTTATGCATTGCAAATAACTGCCAGAGTGTACAACTCAGCAGTATATATTTAAATCAATTAGAAGAATTCTGCGACTTCTTGATATGTCCTAGAATGGTCCTGGTGAATCAATCCACATTCTTGACCAATGTATCCTTTCCTAAGGAGTGGTTGTTTTATTTGACAGGGAAATGCCAGATATGTTTTAGTTTTCTGTTGTATTTTCTGTCACTATTATCAGAATAGATTTAAATCCGTAGCTAAAAGCTAAGCCGACACTTTCTATAGTTTAGCCAAGGTAATAAGATGTCTGCTTTCTGTAATGCTGATTCTTGAGTGTATTGAAAATTGATTCACAATGCCTTCTATCATCCTGCTTTCTTTTTATTCATACTAAAATAAAGTGTTTTAGAAGGTAACAAGCAGATGACCAGCAATTTTCAGAAAGCATGCTTTCTTAAATGACATAATGCTACCAAGCACTCAACTGGTAGAACCCACTGCCTGGTAGAACTGACTTAAATAGTAGCTACAGCTATTTTTCTTCAAAAAGTTAATTAACCTTACCCTACTTCCTCTGCAATACAAGGGGACCACTCAATAAGAAGTTAGGGTACAAATGAGCACATTTATAGAAGAATTTTAGCACTACTCTGCCCACCTGGAAAGTACAGGAAATGAAGGAGGGTTCCTGGAAAGATTGAGGACAGCATTGCCAGACTACATTTCCTTTCCTGCAGAGCCCGCCTTCCAAAGCCTACAGAGCCCAAAAATGTCAGTTTCTTGCTTGAGTGGCCTCCTTTGTTGTTAGGGCTTTTGCACGGCTTCTGATCCTGACCAATGGGACCTGAGGACATGATACCAAACCTGATAAGGATACTTGTCAAAGATTTTACACCCTGATGGAAGAAGAGTAACAGAGGGCATATCTTTCCCCATCTTTCTTGATTTACATATGTTTGATGTGAGGATGTGACATTTGCTATGATAGCTATCTTTAGGCCATGAGGACAGGTCCAAGACTATCACAGAGAAACTGACACAGAGCCCTGATATTGCTGAGCCACTGAATGAACCCTGGAACAATTCTCATTCCTTTTTATGTGAGACAAACAAACCTTTATTTCAGAGCCTCTTAGTTTCTGTTTATTCTGTCCCTTGAAACCAAAAGTAGCCTATTTTACATACCTTTGTGCTAGCTACACTTTGCGTTTAGAATGCAAGCTCCATGAGGACAAGGACCAAGTCTAGTTCATTTCAAATTCCAGTAATTTTAACACAGTGGTAGTTTATTTCTCTCTTACACAAAACCTAAGCTGCCGTGATGGCTGTGTGATGTTGTTCGGTGAACAGGCACCTCTTATCTAGTTGCTCTGCCATTGCTAAGGGTTGCCCTCATCCATAAAGTCTAAGATGACTCTGCACCATGTCTACACTCCAGAAAGGGGAAGGAAAAGAGGCGGAGAGCTATTTCTTTTAGTCAACCCCCAGAAGTTACAGCACCACTCGGCTTATTGTCGCATTGGTCAAAACTTATTCTCCTGGCTACAGGTACAAGGACAGCTGGAAAATGAAGTCATTCCTCTGAACAGGCGTGTGCCCAGCTAAAAATTCCACTATGATGTTATAAAGGAAACAATGAATATCGGGACACAAAGAACAGTTTCTTCCACAGCATCACTGATGACAATAATAGGTATAAACTAATTTGAAAATATGAAAACAATGAGTACTTGGTGAATGCCTGCACTAAGCTTTTTTCTAAAATTATTTGATTCACTCTTCACAATAACCTTGCAACATCGATAACATTATTACCCCCAACTTTGCAGATGTGGACAATAAAACTCAAAGAGTTTGAGCAAGTTGTCAAGGCCATACTTTGAATAATTGATGAAACCTGCATTTAAATCAAAGTCCATGCCCCTGAGGTTTTATCCTTTAAGATCTACTTGGCTCACTACCATCTGTCCCTACCCCTAAATGCCTCATCCTAATATTACATTCTGTGTTATGTTTACCCCCTCTTCAGATTTTGCTTGTGAATTCCAAGGGCTTACATTTTCTTTACTGTTACCTCTCATTGCAGTTTTCTGCTTCTCCTGATTCTTATTCCCTGTGTCTTTATAGCACCACCACCAAAATGCTACACATCTCTTTCTCTCCTCGATTATCTACCTGTGCCTGTCATTAAGGAATTTTCTCTCCTCTCAAAACTGATCCTACTCTATTCCTCTTTGTGTTGGGGGCACTGGGGCTGTCCACCTTTCTGCTTTGCTCAGTGCTCCCTGGAAAGTCCTGCCATGAGGAGGCGCTAGAGGGATACTATGAGCAAGGCTGGAGTAGAGAAGGGACCTGCTCTTCCTGTTAGCTTCCTGTTTCTTTATTGAACTTCTGGTTCCTTTCAGTATCACTCAGGGGATTCTTACTTCCCTCCAGCCAGCCGCTGACTGAACCTTGAAGTTTTTCCTACACTTGCAGGACCAATCCGGCTACAAATCACTCCCTCCTCAAAGGTATGAATTTTGGTTTCACTTAGTCTTTGTTCAGTTTTAATGATGCTAACCATTCACCTTAGCTTTCCCAGCCCTAGCCGTGGTAGCTACTTGTGCAATTGCTCCATAATACTTGTCAGTTGTCAAGTTATGCTGTTTGGGTTAACCTTTTTCCTTCTCAATTATTCATTGGCTTGTTTTTCCTTTTCTGGGTAGATCTTATTTCCCAGAAACTGCTTAGAGAATCCTTGATTGAGGGCAGGATCCCATTTCTACTTCTCTGCCTATGCCACAGAGCTGGGCACAACCTGGGGAACATAAGGGCTTGATACACAGGAGGAGAGGAATGATTCCCTTGGGTACATTCCTCATAGCCCAGAAGCTAACCTGGTTTTCATTGACCAAGTTGCTATCATGCTTTTTCTCCTATTAACTCAGAAGCACTTCAACCCTGAAAACACCCGTGTTCTTAAGTATCTCTAAGGCAAAAACAAACAAACAAACAAACAAATAAACAAAAAACCCACCTGAGTGATTCTGTGTTGGGGTCCGGCCCCAGCAGGTCCAGGGGTTCCCCATAGGTGTGGACGGAGTCGGCGAGGAAGGAAAGACACGGAAGCAGCGTTCAGGTGATCATCATGGCGAGGTCCCTCTTTGCCAGGTTCTTCTTAGCCAGGTTCCTCCCTTTATTGTCCTCTTACATTTGTATTTACACTATTTGATCTTAATCCTATCCATTCTATTCCAAAGGTTAGGGCGTTTCTTATCTCCATTCCAAGGTTACTCTATTGTTCTATTAAGCTACAAGGAAGTACCTGAAGGAGACCATCCCAAGTAAAGATTATGTATTTTAAGCGTGATTGTTCATAGTTAAAGTAATTAACTACCTGCCTGGCACTTAGTTAAGGGGTTTTCCTGATAAAAATCTTCACCTGGGGAAACAACCTTTCTCGGGGAGCGTGAAAAGGGGGAGCAAACATATTAAGAACAGTATGCCATATACGCCAGGTCCCTTGAAACATAAGTTGTGCAGATGTTTCTTCCCTGCAGCAACTGCGTCAAGCAGCAAGGGTGGAACGGCTTCCAGCAATTCTGCCCACTCAACAGAAAGGAAAACTGAGGTAGAGCAAGGAAGTTGGCCAAGCTTTCAAATTAGACTGCAGTGGGGACAGGAAGCAATCTGCTTCTTGGACTGCTTGCTCTCTCCTAAATGCCCAAGACAAGGGAGGACAACATTGACATTTGAGAGCCAGTTTGCTCTTCCTCTCTGTTCCTTCTCATTGGCAAGTACAGCCCTTCACTTTCCTGGCAACTGCCTCTAGCATACAATCCTCTGCAGAGAAGGGAAATAAAAGTAAGATCAAAGCCTCCTATGATTTCACTTCCCGGGGAGGAGAAAACTCTTCCAGCAGCCTGCTTCCCGGGAGTTACCCGAAGCACCCTGTCCCTTGTCCACAGTCAGTTGGAAGCAGTGGAGAGTGCATGGCATTTCTCTTTTGGAGTCCCTAAGGATACATGGATGGGTTAGGAAGCCAGGATAAATAACCCCTTAGAGCAGTGGTTCTCAACCTTGGCTGCACATTAGAATCACCTGGGAATCTTTTTAAAATCCTGATTTCTGGGCCTCATCCTCCGGAAATTCTGTTTCTTTGTTACTAATGTTGTGGCCCCAACCCATAACAAAGAAACAGAATTTCCGGAGGATGAGGCCCAGAAATCAGGATTTTAAAAAGATTCCCAGGTGATTCTAATGTGCAGCCAAGGTTGAGAACCACTGCCTTAGAGGCATCTAGAGGGAGAGTGAGCCATGGGACCCCCACCAGGATAATGGGAGCTGCATATCTAAGATTTTGCAAGTTGTGGGAACGTGAAGCCCTGTATTGATTGAGTGTAAAGTGCTTGTTTAGATGTTGATAGCCAAATGGCTGTTCCGAACATTTCACCAGGTGCTGCTCCTTTGAGGGTGTCCAGCACTGTTGATACCATGGGTTGGTAATTGACTGATTGCATCTCCAAGCCTAGTATTTTTTCCCCTTTTATATTTATTTTTGTTATGCCCAGATTTCAAGATTCCCAAGAAACCACATCAGGGAGCCAGCCAATCCAATGCAAAAGCATAAGAATCTGTATTTCAAGCTAGCTTGAGCTCCCCTCCACCAGACTCACCGACACAACAGCAAATCAAGTGGCCGAGAGACAGAACCCTGCCTAGAGACTGGTTTTAAAGGGGGGGTTGGAGTAAGGGGAGGAGAAAGGACTGTGCTCTGCCGATTGGCCAGGCGCAAGTCGATGTCTTGTTCCTGGGTGTGGCTAGAGTCTTAGACTTCCAGGAAGAACCTTCTTGCCAAGCACGTGGCCAAGGTAAGATGGAGGACATAGCCCTTACCCTGTGGCAAGATGGAGGGTGTAGCCTTTACCCTGAGGTAAGGTGGAGGGCCTAGCCCTCGCCCTTTCAATTTTATTTTTTGATAATAGCAGATCTTGCCATGGGAAGGGTTTCTTAATATGATAAGTTGCTTTGAAGAGTGAGTGATATTTAATATTTTGAGTGACTGCTTCTTGTTGAAGCAATTGGGTTCTTCAAGGACATGCAATACATGTTTAAAATGGGATGTCTGGGGCTGCCACAGAATAATCGACTGTGAAATAAGCCTCTTGGAAAGGACAATTACTCCTGGGGCCTCAAATGCAAGGCAAGTCTCCTGCGGCAGAAAGGGGAGGCTCCTGTTCCCTCCTCGTCAGGAGTGACAATGACTGTTGCTTAATGCTTAGCCTGGGCTGGTGCCTGCATTATAAACTCACCACCCAGTATCACAGAGATGGGTGTACAGCCCAGACAATCAGCCAACAATGGCTCATAGTACGAGTGGCTGTCGTGAACAATCCATCCATCTGTCTGATCCATCCTAACATTAATTAACTACCCCCAAACCCGTTACTGATAACTGACATGTCAGGTATACACGTAGGTACTAGGAACAAGCAGACACATAGTATGCTCCTTAAGCATGCAGTTAAGTAGAAATGGAGAGAGAGCCAATGTTTATTAAAACTATACCATATGCATATATCTTATTAATCCCCTCAACCACCTTAGAAAATGTGTCATGTCCATTTTATAGAAGATGAAACTGAGGTTGAGAGCACTGACCTAACCAGCCCACGGTCACACAGCTGGTAAGGAGCAGCACTGGGATTCAGCTCAGGTGGAATAGGTGTCCTCACTGCCCTCATGGTACATTGAGAGAAGCTGACTTGTGAGGTGATTGAGACGTTTTCTCTCACAGTCACAAATCTTAAAAGCCTCACTACTAATGTGGCCATTATTATTTCTTTCTTTTAATGGAGAACTTTTCTTTTTCTTTTCCTAAACTAATCAGGGATTCTGAAAGCTGCTCAGGAGGTTTCAGTGAAAGGTACACAGTGAAGTCACATCAAATTAGACGCACAATTACAATGACAGTTTTCCAATATCCAAACCCGAGGAACCATATTGAACAAACCCCACAGAAATTTAAGCCAACGCTTGACCTAAAACTGCAGCTGATATTTGAAATGCCAAATGAATTCAAGAAATCCCGTGGATGGCTCAGGGATTCAGCAAGTCACAGCATAAGATGACAACTGTAGGCAGCCCTTCTGAGCTGAGGGATGCGTTTTCCTTATCAGCATTTCATTGTTCCCCACTGATAAATGCCCTTATCAGTCATAAAACAGTTTTCTTAAAATCCACACACACTCACACACTCAAAAGCAGGAAAGATATTTTCTTTAAAAATATCTTTTCATCAATAAAATCTCTGATGACTAGTTCACATTATAAAATAAGTCTTTTCATTTATTTATGTTGGTTTCTCTTTTCTCAGATTCTGTTTAATTCATCCTGGTAAAATTTCTCAAACCATTGCTTTTATCATCCGCACTTTAATACGTTTTCTGAATACTGTGGTTGGGATCAGTCCAACCACCAGCATAGCATAGTTGGAGAGGTTAAAAAACGGAAAACTACATTATAACAAAATTTCCTAGAATTCTTTATGGAGAGGGCCCTGGATTTGAGTGAGGTTCCACCGGAATGCTTTTGGGCGGTATTTGGAAAGTGTCATCTTCATGGACGGTTAGTGCTTCTGCATTGGGGGCCTCTTGTCCACTGGCAGCTTCCTGGGCATTCAGAGGCAGTCGTGGTGGAGCCAGAGGCAGTGCAGCTTCCTGAGCCTGGCGTGGCTCTCCTGGTGGCTCATTCTGTACTGATCTATGAGATGCCTCTGAGGTTCCTGGTGGTTAGCTTGGCATGCACATGGCCAACAGATTCAAGAATCCTAGAGGCTCCTGATTCCCTGTGTTAAATACCTTCCTGACTAAAACACCAAGGGTGGTGTTTGTTTCTCCACTGAACCCCAACTGGTTTTGAAGTTGGAAAGGCAGGCTGGGATCACTTGTTTGGGGACACTGTATGTCACTAGCTACCTTTCGGGTCTTTACGTCAAACTTGCCATCTTCTAATTTTGACTTCCTATTAAGAATGATTTCCTACTTCCATGCTTTTGCTCATGTCATTTCTCTGCTTGGAATGTCCTATTTTTCTTCCTTCAAGCCTCCGTTCAGATGTCACCTTCCCCAGAGAGAGAGTTTTCTCTCATATGACTTGGGGAAAGTGAGATATGTGTATGTTGGGTACATTTATTCTTTGGGTTTTGATTACACTGTGGTCCAGGGATGTGGAGATGAAAGACCCTGCTTTCAGGGGCCTTTCATTCTAGTGTGGGGGGAGAGGTGAGTAAATATATAAACACAGATAAATCCAACTACATTACAAACTGCCACAGACTCAGAGGTTGGTACAGTGGTGGGGCTAGTAAATATTTGCTGATGGCTTGATATGTCAATGTGGGTGGAGTGATCACAGGTGGTAAAATTCACATGCCAGTACTTGATGATGTGAGAGAAATACTGTCAGTTCCACTTTATGGATTCAAAGTCCACGTTTCGTTTCATTGGCACTTGGATAATGACTTGCCTACTGCTTTGATCCCTGAAAGTCACTGTAATTTCTTATGGAAAGTGAATATTCTGTTTCTCTCCTTTCTACATAAAATTTGACACTTCTTGAATTCGTTATTTCAGAAGACATCCCATGAAGTTTCATCTTAACATTTTTTTAAATGTACTTAGTTAATTCCTGGATTAGAGTCCCTCCCCCTGCTGAGAAAGAAAAAAAAATGTTAATAAGTTGAGATTATTGCTCACTATCTCTATTTAGTGAAATTAAGTGCACACAAAAGGTTTAAATTGAAGTTTTATTAAAACAAAAAGAAAACTAACAAAATAAAAGAACTCTTTAATTCCTACACTTGTCTGCCTAGGAACATGGCTATCTGCCAGATGGAGCCACCTTCAGACATTTACAGTTCAGAGTGGTTTACAGTCTACATTCTTTAGAGCTTCTGCCTGTGCTCCATTAACGACCTGCAGAACTTGAAACCTGCTCTCCTTGCATCATTGTCTCTGTTTCTTGGTGGGTAACCTACTCTTGGCGTGGCAAATGGAATGCCCTGGCAGTATCCACAGTGTACGCCGCCCCCGATGATAGCAGTTTAACTCTTCCCTTCTTAGAACAATGCTGTCTCCTCTGTGTGTGCCTTCCTTCTTCCAACTTGACAGCCCTCCTTGGGACCACCAGATAATCCAGCTTAATTTTGAGTCTTAACATCAAACTTATTCCATCTTATCCCATCTATCAATGGTTCTCTCCCCTGGATACTTGATTTTGCTCTCTTGCTAAGACATCTCCTCAAACTCAAAATGGGTCATTGTTCTCCTGTTTAGTAAGATACCAGGACAGTCCAAATCTGAGTACAGTAAAACCTTGATATAGTAAACTAATTTGGGCAAGGGGGTATCCATTAAAGATGAAAGTCCATTATATAATATCTATATAATAAAAGGATAATATGCTAATTAGACTGGACGAACTTCCAGACGTCCATCCTGACAAAGCCAGGGCCAGAGGGAAGCCGCCCGGGTCCCGGAGGAGGAGGAGGAGGAGGAGGAGGAGGAGGAGGAGGGAGAGTGGAGGACATCTTCACAGAGGCTGTGGGCTGGAATGGCAGCAGCCAGGATCTGAGTGGGGAGCCAAGAGGTGGAAGGAAGAGGCCCAGCCGCTGGACCAGGATTTCTATGTCCCCTATCGGTCCAAGGACTTCGACAGTGAATGGGGCCTGAGTGTTGGTGGGTACAGGGGTGCCTTTGAGCAGCAGGTGGCTGGCACTGTCCTGGACCTGATGGGGGATGAGGCCCAGAACCTGACCAGGGGCCGGAGCAGCAAAAGTGGGACCAGAAGAAGAAGTGGTTTCTGGGACAGTCAGGACAGGTGGACAAGTAGAAGATCAAGACAGAGAGTGGTCGCTACATCAGCAGCTCCTACATGTGGCCCCTCTACCAGAAGTGGAAGCAGAAACAGAAAATCACCATTTGCTTAATGCCTGAGCCCCAGTGGGCTGCCAGCAGTTGGCCCTCTCAGAGGCATTGTGTTGGCTGGATCCAGTCAGGGCATGTGCAGGAGAACCAATTGATGTCTTTCTCACATCCATGTTTCTCTCTCTGTCTTTTGCCTTCCCTTCTATTCTAAAAATCAATGAAAAATGTCCTCAGGTGAATATTAACAAAAAAACAATATGCATACATACACACATATACAAAAATACATGGATATTGGGGAACTGGAAGGCAGGGCATCCTTCCAGACAAAGCCACAGTGGCGGGGACCAAGGGAGAGGCAGTTAGGAGCTACCAGGCTGGCAGGGGAGGGCAATTAGGGGTGACCAGGCCGGCAGGAGAGGGAAGTTAGGGGCAATCAGGCTGGCAGGGGAGGAAAGTTAGGGGCAACCAGACCATCAGAAGAGGGCAGTTAGGGGCAACCAGGCAGGCAGGCAGAGGTGGTTAGGGGTGATCAGGCAGGCAGGCAGGTGAGTGGTTAGGAGCCAGTGGTCCTGGATTGCGAGAGGGATATCCGACTGCTGGTTTTGGCCCAATCCTCAGCTCAGGCCTAAACGGTATTTGGACATTCCCCGAAGGGTCCCAGATTGGAGAGGGTTCAGGCCGGGCTGAGGACACCCCCCTCCACCGTGTACAAATTTTGTGCACTGGGCCTCTAGTATATCTCTCTCTATATAAAAACCTAAGTGACCATTCAACTGGTGGCTATGATGCACACTGACCACCAGGGGGCAGATGCTCAATGCACAGGCTTGGAAACATGGTACGGACTGATGAATCTCAGAGGAAAGGGGGGAGGGGGGGGGCGGGGGGAGGGTGGGAAGAAATTAACCAAAGATCTTATATGCATACTAGAGGCCTGGTGCATGGATTTATGCACCAGGCTGGTTTCGGCCTGATGCCTGCAGGCTAGGCTGAGGGACCCCACTGGTGCACGAATCTGTGCACTCGGGGGGCAGGGGGGAAGGGGGTCCCTCAGCCCGTCCTGTGCCCTCTCGCAGTCTGGGACCCCTCGGGAGATAAAGACCTGCTGGCTTAGACCTGCTCCCGGGTGGCAGAGGGCACGCCCAATCCCTAGGTGCAGCCCCTGGTCAGGCTCAGAGCAGGGCCGATTGGGGAGTTGGGGCACCGCCCCCTGTCATGCACAGAGCAGGGCGGATTTGCAGGTTGCGATGCCACCCCTAGTCATGCTCAGGGTACAGTCGATTGGGGGGTTGGGGCACCGCCCCTGTCACACTCAAGGCAGGGTCGATGGGGAGGTTGCGGCGCCACCCCCTGTCATGCACAGAGCAGGGCCCATCAGGGGGGTTGGGGCTCTGTACCCTGTCACACACAGAGCAGGGCCGATCAGGGGGTTGAGGAGCTCCCCCTTGTCACGCACAGAGTAGGGCCGATAGGGGAGTTGGGGCACCGCCCCCTGTCACCCACAGAGCAGGGCGGATCAGGAGGTTGGGGCGCTGCACCCTGTCACACTCAGGGCAGGGCCGATGGGGAGGTTATGGCTCTACCCTGTCACACACAGAGCAGGGCCCGTGGCTGGGGGGGAGGTTGTGGCGCCACCCTCTATCACCCACAGAGCAGGGCCGATCAGGGGCTTGGGGCGCTGCACCCTGTCACACACAGAGCCACAGGGAGATCAGGGGGTTTGGGCGCTGCCCCCGTCACGCTGATCCCAGTGCCGGGAGGCCTCGCTGCTCCCCTGATCCCGGTGCCGGGAGGCATATTACCCTTTTACTATATAGGATAGAGGCCTGGGGCATGGGTAGGGGCTGGCTGGTTTGCCCTGAAGGGTGTCCTGGATTAGGGTGGGGGTCCCCACTGGGGTGCCTGGCCAGTCTGAGTGAGGGGCTGAAGCTCCCAACCGCTCCTTTTTTTCTTTTCTTTTTTTTTAATTCTGGGCCAGCTTTAGCTCTGAGGCCTCGGCTGCTGAAAGCAGGTTTCTGGCCTTTGTTTTTCCTTCTGTATTTGATACAATGTTGCGGTCAGGCTGGCTGAAGCCCGCTGACTGAAAGCTGGTTTCTGGGGTTTGGTTTGGCTTCTATATTTGCAACATAGTTGCAGCTGAGAGGCCAGCAGTGGCAGGCGGGGAACATTGGAGTCCACAGTCACTGGAGTAAGCAAGCCTCCCTGTTCACTTCAGTGCATGGCTGCCGGCCGCCATCTTGGCTGACAGTTAATTTGCATAAGGATATGCTGATTAGCCAATAGGAAGGGTAGCAGTCGTACGCTAATTACCATGTTTCTCTTTTATTAGTGTAGATATATATATATATCTGTGTGTAGGTTTTTCGAATGAGTATGCTAAAAAATTGACAAATTAGTTTACCTGTTTTTACTTATGTAAATGCATTTGTGTAATTAAAAATAAGTATGTATGAAACTTTTAACAGAAAAGTTTTCTATATGTATTACTGTAATTTAAATTTATACTGACGAGGTCTGGTAAATGCATACATTTGCCAGTCACCAGGAGAAAACAAATGCACATGGCTTAGCGCACTTGGAACATGGGGCACCCATTCATTAAAACTGCTGCAGAAAGTCACGCCACATGAAAACAGAACCAATCACCCCATGTGATGTGGTGTGATCACGTGCTGAATATTGTTTACCAGCAGTGACTCTTGGATTTAAATATGTAGACTATAGTTGTAGATATGTAATAGTTATTTATGTCAGTGAAATTATGACCATGCTTTTTCCAATAGGTGGCCTAGTCACTAAATTTTGTTAAAAATAGTAAAATAATAACATGTTAATTTAATTATAAACAAATATTGGCTAAAAGCATTTTAAAATTAATATGGTCTTAATTTTCCACATATGATATACGGACCGGAAATTTTTTCTGTTAGATCCAAAATCCGTTAAAATTGATGGTTTACTGTATTTCCTTTTTGGTGTCCCTCAGGGAAATATGTTGCAGTCCTAATTTCCTGGCAGCTGGTACTCTTATTTAGAAATAGGGTCTTTGCAGATGTAACCAAGTGGAGGGCAAACACTATTAGGGTGGGCCCAAATCTAGTATGACTGGTGTCCTAATGAGAAGAGAAAATAGAGACAGGGGAGGAGAATGCCAGGAAAGGAGACACACAGACACACAGAGAGGACAGTCAAGTGAAGACAGAGGCAAAGGCTGGAGTAATGTTGCTGCAAGACAAACAACACCTGGGGCCAGACGTTTGAGGACACAAGAAAGAGCTCTTGCCCAGAGTCTTTAGAGAGAGGAGGGCCTTATAGACACCTTGGTTTTGAACTTGTAACCCCTGGAGCTATAAGAGAATAAATTTGTAGTAATTTTTTATAGCAGCCACAGGAAACTGATATGGAAATTCAAATAAGACTTGGCCCAGTTGGCCCTTGGGTTGGGCATAGAACATCACAAAAAGCAGAAATCATCCATTCAGCTCTCTGGAAATACTTCCTTATAATTTAACTAGAGGCCCGGTGCATTAATTCATGCACGGGTGGGGTCCCTCGGGGTGGCCTGCAGAGATTGGGTCCCAGCTCGGACCCGCAGCCCCGCAGCACCACCTGGCACTCCGCCTTGGCCTGGTGCCTCCCCCTCACCTGCCTGTGGGGCAATAGATTGGGGCTGGACCCCCACCAGGCTCC
Source organism: Myotis yumanensis (assembly GCF_028538775.1). Taxonomy (NCBI): domain Eukaryota; kingdom Metazoa; phylum Chordata; class Mammalia; order Chiroptera; family Vespertilionidae; genus Myotis; species Myotis yumanensis. Next base: position 227,632,392 of record NW_027223752.1, on the reverse strand, counting down.
CTCAGTGCCTAGGAGCCAGGCGGCAGCCCCATCTCCTCCGCAGCCACTGGTTGCCCTCTACAGGGTGATTGGTGGGGTGTTCGGTCTCTTGCTCAAACCCACCTTGACCTGGTGCTGCCCGCTCACTTGCTCCACCATTCTGCTGTGGTCCCGCTCTCATTGGGGCCCATCGGGGCTGGCAGCGCCTCCACTGCCACTCGCTACCAGCGCCGTGTTGCCAATGCCTGCCATGTTCTGTGCCACCCCCTGGTGGTCAGCGCACGTCATAGTGAGTGGTTGAACTCCCAGTAGAACTCTAGGTCTAACGATCACTGGAGGGGATGATTTGCATATTAGGCTTTTATTATATAGGATACTATGTTAAAGGCCACAGAACACTTTCCACGGATTTATCTTCACAATTCTATAAGTGGTATGATCCACTGAGCTTTACAGATGAGGTAGCTAAAGCTGGATGTTGAGCATCTTGATCAGCAACACAACAGGTGGGTGGTGGAAGTGAGATCATTCTAGGCTCTTTTGATTAGAAGACCAGCATACTTTCCATTACCCCATCCTGTCTAAGTTGCATAGTGGAAAGAAGCCCCTTGAATCCACCTCAATTTAATCCTCTCCACTGTCTACATAGACAGGTAAACTCAGGGCTGAAATTAAGACCTTTATCTTAATCAGATCAGTGATTATAAGCATGTACCAGGCTGATTGACCTTGACAAATAGAATAGAATGTTCTCACCTCTCTCCATCATGCTGCTACCACCATAGTCCATGTTCCCATCATCTCTCAACAAGGCCACGCACCAGCCTCCTGTTGGTCTGCTCCTGCTTTTTCCCATGACAATGTTCTCAAAAGCAGCCAGAGTGAGTGAGCATTTCAACGAATACATCACATAACACCAGTTCCTCACAGAGCCTTCCATTATGCACAAAAGACTACTTACCTTGAACTACAAGGTCCTGCCAAGACCTCTGACTTCATCTCATGTTTCTCTCATTCCTTGCTCATTACTTTCCAGCCTCACTGATCTTCTTTTTCCCTTTGGCCATGTCAAGACCATGCTGCTGTGGTCTTTGCACTAGCTCTTTTCTATGTCTGAGCATTTATGTTGCAACTCAGAGATTTCCATTTTAGAGAGCTATCTCTCCTGAATACCCTGCCTAGAGTGGTAGTTCCCTCCCTACTCTCTCTACCCCAGCTACTTTGTTTTATTTTGTTTAGAGAAATTCTTACTCATTAAAATGATATTGTTTACAAATTTATGTCAGTGTTTATTGTCTATATCCTTTACAAGTATCTAATAGCATATTCCCAAAGCTTCTCCATTTTTTTCTATGCTGTATTTCCAGAACATAAAGGAGGGCCTGGTAGATAGTAAGTGCTCAGTAAAAGTTTGTCGAATTACCAACTGCAATAAGCAATAAAAGCCAAGTTTCCCAGAGCTTATGGTGCATCTGGTAGGTACTGATGTATTCCTTACATGAATGATCTCACTCACAGACTCCCAATGAGTTAAAAATTATTCTTAATCCCCATGTGAGAGACAAGACACTGTGAGAGATTAAAGGACATGCTCAAGGTCACACAGCTTGTGAGCGTCAGAGGCAGGACTTGAACCCAGGTGTGTGAATGACAAATTTATTCTCTTGTACTAATGCTCTCTGTTTAGATTGAGTACAAACTTGAGTTGCTTCTTTTGTTTTTATTGTTGACACTATTACGGATGTTCCCCCATTCCCCGCCCCCTTTTCCCACCTCCATCCAGCCCCTGCTCTTTTATGGTAGGCAATGACCATTTCAGAAGCAAACGTTAGGTGTTAAGGCAATGGTTTTTTTTTTTCTTTTTATGGGAGTTGACCAGCTCAGTACACAGATATAAATGGAAATGGCCCTATTCTTGGCAATCCCTTTGGTTTTAGGTCTCCATTCTGACATCATTTACTTTGGTGCTTTACGGTTTGGGAGGACACAATCCAGACAAGTCAATGGATCCCCTGCATGTAGATCATTCTTAGAAACAAAGAGGGTCATGGTGGAGCATTGTTCGAAGCTTCCCTCCTCCTCATATGCTTCCCATTAATTTCCACTCCTGCTTTAGCAAAGCTGGCTGGGACACAGGCTCCATTTAGCAAAACGATGAAACACAAACGTTTATGGAGACCGTGCTTCGAATCAACAGGGTTTTCCTCAGATTGAGTTGCCGCCAATTATCCTCCATGCAATTATGGCGATCCCAGAAGCAAGCAGATGGGGAAGAGTTTTGTTTTCAAATGGAGGAGAAACCAATATGCAGGAAGAAAAGGCAGCTTGTTCATTTGAACAGACTCCAAGTGGCTGGTCGCCAAAAGGCAAAGAGCCGGGGAGCCAGGTCTGGCCCTGGATCAGTCGGCTGCCCACAGACCAGAAGAACCATGGAGACAACAGGCTCTGCCCCCCGCTCCTCATGCTGGTCTGCCGGAGACCAGCGTGGCCGGGACACCGGAGGCCAAGGGAGAGACAGCCCACAGAGGCCCGCAGCCTCCCAACCTTGGTGCCTTTGGAACATCAAGTCCTGCTTTCTGTTGTTGTTCAGCAGTGACACGTTGGTATGTTTTGTTAAAGAGAATTTTAAAAAAAGCAAAAACTCAAGCCATATGGCAAACCTCCATGGACAGCTTTAATCATTTGAAGTTTCAGGAAATCTAAAAGATATTTCTCTTTTCTTGAGGATGAGATTGCCCTAAACTTCTGCCTCTTGAGCTAAGCATTCACAAGAGAGCCAAGGATGCTATTGAGTGACGACCGTGATTACTGCTCTCTGGGTTTGTATTTATAATTACAAGGTACACCCCTGGCTCTGTCAACCATAGTCGGTGTGGCCAGTTCCAGGATTGTGGGTGCTTACAGGGAATTTGGTCCCCCTTTGACAAGAAGGGAACATTATCACATCCAAGGCACGTGATTTGGAGTGTGGGAATGATTCACTCAGTACGTTAATTGAGGTAAGAAAGGTATAATTAAATGAGGGAAATGCAAAAATAATCTCAACCCATAAGCAAATGAAAGTGGCTTGAATATTAGTTATCACCACATAGCAAATAATGACTTATGGTGCTGTTTGAAAAGACGGGCCATTTCGGTTAGGCGGGAAAAGGCTCACATGACCTCAGTTTTAGTCCCAGTTGAGTCACACAGAGCTGTGTAACTTTGGTCAGATCACTTAATCTGCCTGAGGCTTGGTTTCATCCTCCAGGTTGAAGGGACACTCTCAAATTCTGGGGTGAGTTTCCCTAATGGAAGCTGAAACATGCATTTTTTGTCAGAGGGGGCAAAAATAGCCTGATACATTTTGGGCTTTTTAAAGAGGCTGATTCCTTTGTAAGCACCCGAATGAGGTTGCCAGAGAACATATTGAAGATTGCACGAATGATTCGCTACAATTGCACATCTCTTACTGGAATGAACCTTGCAGGGATGAAGTGGGCTATGCAAACAGAAACAGCAACATGGACAAGACGGATGGTGTCTATTTGGATGGTAAGGGGGGAAAAACGCCCAGGAACCCTCTTAGAGGCAGGAAGCAATTTTGGAAGTGCTGCAAAAGACAATGATATTGTTCTTGGTCTAATAGGTGATCTACCCATGAAATAAAGCTGCAGGGCCACGTTTGTCTTGGTTAATAATGTCAGCGGAATGAGGAGGCTTAGCTGTAATAACTGTAATAACTGTGTCGATGTAACTGCTGAGCTGAATTTCCATCTGCAGCCTCGTAATATATGACCTTTGTTATGCCTCCACCTGTTGATTTTTTAAAGGCAAAATTGGCTTGTCTGTTCTGTTCAGGGGACGGAGGCTGAGATAGGCCATTTTCCCTGGATAAATCAAGGTCTTGTGGGTGGTGATTTAATCTCATAAGTGTGTTTTTGAATTTGATTAAAATTGCAGAGAAAGAAGAGGAACATTAACACATGCATTGTTCCTTTGATACCGAGTCAGGTGGGCTTCAAGCTGAACATTTTTATTTGCTTCTTATCTTTCTTTTCTGTGTTTTTTTTTTTAATTCCCCCATAAAACAAATACTGATGCCTGCATTTTCTTCCTGTGACATTTTTCCTGCCCTGCCCCAATAGAGTTAAGCCTTCCCTATTCTCGGGAATGTGTTTTTTGTATTACACTTGTCACTCTGCTTTGAAATACTTTTGCTGACACATGGAGTCTCCATCCCTGGCCTGTGAGTTCCTTCAGGGTGGAGACTAGATCTTGCTCATCTCTGGATCGCTAATACCTGACAGGGAGCCCGGTTGGAAGCTGGGTGAATCATTCAAGATTTTCTAACTCATTAGTAGCGAACACAGGGTCACTAGCCTTGACCTTGGGTCAACCCAGTTGGCTTGGCATCCCCATAGGCCCTGGGCAGACACCTTTGTCCTTGCCATTTCCTCTCCACCATGCCCAGGCTCATACACCACTTTATTTATTTATTTCTCTATGCCATCTTTCTTTCACTCCACTAATTGCATTTTTTTTTTTGCCTTCTTCCATTTTGTTCATTTCATTACCACTTAATTCCCCCCCCCTTTTTTTTTTATCCTCCCATTTGAGGCCTTGGGGTGTTCTGTGACACATGCTGAAACCTATTGCTTAGCTTAAATAATACCAAGCATTTCCCTGGCTGGCCTGATTATTTAGACTTGTCCTTCTCAAACGTGGGGTCTTGGGGTTTCAGAATTCCCAGGGTAGACACGTTGTAATTAAAGTGTGAATGACAATGTATCTAATGCCCTAAGTATGTGATTAGGAAAGGGGTGTAGATGCAGAGTGCTATGACTGCAGAGGACACTGAGCTCATTTAGAGGAATGGAGAGATCACTGGAGGGGAAGGAACTCTGACTGGGCCTTAAAGGATTCAGCAGAGTCTGGACTCAGTGGGCTTGGGTTTCAGTCTTGTATCCAGCACTGATTGACACAGTGAGCTTAGGCAAAGTCCTGTGCCTTTCCAAGCCTTAGTTTTTCCATCTGTAAAATGGGGATTGTAAGTATCATAATGATACTATTTCATGCTGTAAGGGTTTAAAAAGACAATGAAAGTAAAGGGCTTAGAATAGTGCCTGGTTTACAGACAGTGTTCCACACACGTGAACTATTATTCCCAAAGTGTTAACTTTATGTAATTTTCTGTTGCCCTCATAGGCATAGGTAGATCATAGATTATAATACAAAATTCACCCAAGTTTCTGAGATAAAACACATCCTCAAATAAGTTTTAATCCTGGGATGATAGGCCTCACTCCCTGGACAGTCTGTCCACTCTCCTCTGTCTTGATGGGCTCTGGGACCCATGGCTTGGTTACAAGCACACAGTGGAGTGGAAAAATCATAGCTAAAGACACTAAGTGGGGAAGTGCCAACTTCCCTGGCCCTAAGCAGAGAGCTAGCCAGGTCTTTTAGACAGAAGGCAGTGATGATGGATGATGTCGATGGGCTACATGGGCACTGCCCACACAGACAGGGGCATGACTCACAGCTACAGCCTGTGCTCGCTGCCCCCTCCTTGACTCCCTTTAGCATCTCTCACACCCTTGTCCCAACCACCCAGTTCTCTACCGGGTCAGACTGACGCCGTCTTCCTCACCCTTGTGGTTACCCATCTATACTTGTCTATCTAGTTCAGGGCACTCTCTATCCCATTTTCCACCTCTGTTCCTACCTCCATAGCTTCCTCTTGATCCCTGAGAAGAGTTTGTAAGTCCAATAAATTAATTCTGAAAAATACCCAATGAATGATACTGCAGGCAACATGTTATGTCTTCACAGAAATAGAGTTGATGCTTGTTACTCATGGTGGCTGTGTTTTACAAAGCCACTGTCAACACTGAGCTAGAGACTACTGAACCATTGGTCCTAGGGGAACACAGCGTTAGGTTCCTGTGAGCCTCTGGCCACATTTTTTTACAACCAATCAGTACATGGCCTTTTTTTATGTGTGTTTCTATTTAATACATTATTTAATATATATTGTTGATTCATTAACATTGAACTCATGGCCAATAGCACTATAATTCACACCTGAATGATGCTTATCTAACACATATACTATCTCACATCAAAGCTGGCTTGTGCTAGGAATAGTGTACAGAACTTTAGCACTACACTGGGGATGCGGGGGGCGGGCGTGGGGGGACAACAGGCATTTTCAACAGCAAAATCACCAGCAAAAAGCCCAAATGTGGAAAGCATGGTGCTGAATAGATCCTGCCAAGGACACTTGTTTGTAGGATGAGAGCTACTAAAACAAGAAGGCAAAGCATGGCCATGTTGGAACTTAGGTGGGGGCATGAGTATCAGAAGACTCAATATTTGTGTCATACTGCACATGTCTACGAATGATCACAGAAGTGCCACAAATTTTGGTTTTAGCCATTAGGCAAATTATCATATATAGAGCCTGCAAATAATAAGGATAGGTTATTAATGCATGATCACAGAGTTCAGGCTACAAGGAGCATCTCTTTTAGAACTGAACATCTCTGAGGGCTCAGTGCCATCATACAGTCACGTGCATGGTGGTTTACAGTTTCCCAACTGCATGTCCACTTTCCAGTGTGGTGAAGAGCATGGGGTTCAGAGTCAGTCAGACAGGCCTCCCCATTATTATCTGTGCAATCTCAGACAACCCAACTCATTTGTATCACGGTTTATCTATAAAAATATAAAGTACTGAGGAATTCTACTAAGATTTATATTCATCCCTCAGAAAATCCTTGGGAAGACTAAACACATGCAAAGGGCTATCAGACAACCAATCTGGATGTATTAGAAGCACTCGATAAATTTACCAATTATATTTGGCCTCTATCTTTGATTGTCTTCTCTCCTCTTCAATAGCTAGCTAACCTGGGTTTGTCCTTCAGAGCCCATGATTTTTTCAAAGCCTAAATTTTCCCTCCACAGTTTCAATCTGGAGTCCTTTTGAAGAGAGCTCAGTGTCTTCTGATACCATAGCACTGAATGTCCATGCCTCTCACTAATCACATGTTGTTTCATAGAATCAGTTATATTGTCATTTGTAAATTTTGTCCTTTTTTGCCCTGTTTTCTCAATTACATATAATAAAACAAGTTTGAATATCTATGATGTGCAGTGCTCCATGTGATGCTCTGGAGGGTCCCTGAACTCAAAGGGCTCACCTTGGAATAATTTTTGATTATTTTCATGTTTGCTTATTGCTTTTAATGGCTTTTCTACGCATCTTTGCCTCATTTGTTTCTTGACATTTACATCTCCTTACTCTACAACGTGGGCATGAAAAAGTTCAATATCTCCATTTTACAGATGAATGCACTGATCATTAGAGAAGTGAAATAAAGTTTCCAGGTTACATGGCAACCTGAGGTAATATTGATGATGATAGTGATGATGATGATGATGATGGCGAAAGCGACACATTACTTACAGGGAGACACTTATTGGTACCCTAATGTTTGTGTGAATTTTGTTGTTGTTGTTAATCCTCACCAGAGGATATTTTTCCATTGATTTTTAGAGAGAGTGGAAAGGAGGAGGAGAGACACATAAAGAGAAACATCAATGTGAAAGAAACATTGATTGGTTGCCTCCCACATGCACCCAATTGGGGCCGGGGATCGAGCCTGCAACTGAGGTGCATGCCCTTGGCTGGAAATGAATCCTCGGCCCTTCAGTCTGCTGGCCAGTGCTCTACCCACTGAGCCAAACCAGTAGGGCTATGTGAATTCTTTTAATCAGTGAACTCAACCTGTCCTGAGAAAGGCCTTGAAACTTTCTTCTCTATTCCAAGTTAGCCACCAGCTGATGTGTTGATTCAAGTTTATCACCAGGACACGACAATGAAAACTCCAATAGGGGGATCTGCCAAAGATTCCAGCAAAAATATGACAGCAGCTATTTGAAATTCTAATTCTGATGCTGATTTTAGTCATAAAAAGTCCAACATCATGGACCATTGCACAGAAAGAAAGAAGGAGGCCAGAGAAAGACAGTGGACAGCAGGACACACAGCAGGAAACAGATAATGATGTCAAATATTTGTATCTGATGCCTCTGGTCATCCCTTTCTGAGATTGAGATTTCATATTGCAGAGCTTCTGCCATCTCAGCATTCAGAATTCTGTACTCTTTGAATATCAGATGTTTAAGCCTTTGTTTCAATTTAGGTCAAAATCACTCAAGCAGAACCCCGAGTTAATGTGTAAAATTTTCCCTAGGGTATCCCTCATTTTGGAATGAATGGCTTAGTCCCATCTAAAAAAAAAAATCAGGCATTAGTGAGCAGGCTTGGGGGTGGGGGTCATCAAGGAGAACTCTTTCAAGTATTATTCCAAGAAAATATCATGCATATCATTAGAATATACTCTGCTTTGTCCTTTCTGAGTTTCAATGTTTGTAATATTCCCTATTATTTAACCATCTGTCATTTGTAAAGGCAAGGGTAAGGGGTTGAATGGAAGACTGTTCGTTAGTCCTTACATTCTAGGATTCCACCTCCCATCTTATCTCTTCACTATTTTTTCCAAACTCACAAATACTTTATGTGTATGCCATTACTATTTTTAAATTACTACATAGAGGGGAGAAAAAAGGAAGGCAAGAAAAGTCTCTGTCTTTCCCCTCATCCCTTCCCTTGTGTCCACTCCTTATATCCATTGTCAACTATATTTTGAACTATTAATCTTAAGCAAAAATATATTTTTATTCATTTCAGAGAGGAAGAGAGATGGAGAGGAAGATAGAAACATCAATGATGAGAGAAAATTACCAATTGGTTGCCTCCTGCACACCCTACACTGGGGATAGACCTTGCAACCCAGGCATGTGCCCTGACTGGGAATTGAACTGTGACCTCCTGGTTCATAGGTTGATGCTCAACCACTGAGCCGTGCCAGCCAGGCAATCTTAAGCAAAATGTATTGATATTTCCCTCCCAACACTTATGGAAAGGTAAAAAATTCTTTCATTATCTTCCCTGTTTTTTTTGTTTTTTTTAATTCATAAGATATTAATTCTCAGTTTGTCTATTGGTTACCCTTTCAAATTTAAATAATATGTTTCAACTTCTATTTCTTGGTCCATCAACTCCAGTAAAGCAAGGACTCTTATTTTGTTGTAGGCACCATTGGCAGAAAAGAGTCTCTGCTGGGGTTGTCTTGGGAAAAGGCCAAGCCTAGGTTTTGCTCTGTAAGATCAGCAGATCCAGGAAGACTACCTGTCACCAGGTTGGCAATAAAAACCTTGGGACAAAGCCACATTGGAAACCAATAACACAGAAGGTTTAGTAAAGTTAAAACTGATAAACCCAGGGTAAAAAAAAAATCAACATGATAAACAGTAATTGGGAAAATCCCTCACTTAAAAAAGAAACACTATCCAACAATTAGCCGAATTAGCATCTCTATTGATTCTTGGAAGTATTTTCTCCCATTTAACCTACTCAGATCAATTAGCTTGGCATCTGCCTCTAACTTCATATATCAATATAACTGTTTGCTCCCCAGCCTAACCGGTACTTAGGAGATAATGGGAGAGGTGGGCCACCTTACAAGACAATAACACGGTTCCTGGAGAAATGGAGAAATAAATGGAGAGACTGAAGGAACAAGATTTTTTCCCAAAAAAAGTGGTACATCCCTCTCATGGTGCCTAATACACAGGTGGTTAAACAATTAAGTTTATTTTTGGATGCAAAGTTAATTACTTTGAAGTCAGTGATACGCCGTTGATAAATACTACCCTTAAAACTCTTTGAAATAACAAGGCAGTCACTCAGAACAGCTAAAATGGCAATGGTTGCCATATGTTACTACAGGGATTATGGTCTTCCTACCAAGTTACCTGATCTTTCTCATCTTAATTGAACCTTAGCAGGTCTGGCTTAAAAGATACCTGGAGGTGGGGACCAAGAACCCCCTTATTTTCCTTGTTAGGCCAAGTGACTATTCTCCAAATGCCTTGATTAGCTGTTAAGCCCCTTTCTCTCCATTGTTAAATACCTTGATTTTAAATTCCATTTAGGAGCCAGGCTAGTCCCAAATATCAAAGAATTTATCTATATATATATACAAGGCTAATATGCAAAGTGTTCCCTCTGGAGTTCGACCGGGAGAACGGGAGTACAATCACTTGCTATGATGTGCGCTGACGACCATTGGGCAGTGTGGAACATGGTGGGTGAGGCACTGAGGGAGCAAGGGAAAGAGGAGGTGGGGAGGCAGGGAGGCTGGGGGAACCACATGGTGGTGGCTCATGGGTGGCAAGGGAAGGAGGAGGTGGAGAGGTGGGAACCTGATCAGCCCTGATCTCCGACCAGGCCTAGGGACCCTACCCATGCACGAATTTCATGCACCAGGCCTCTAGTCTATATATAAATATGCAAAGTGTCCCTTCAGAAGTTCGACTGTGAGTTTGATCATTCGCTATGATGTGTACTGACCACCAGGGGGCGGCACGGAACATTGCGAGTGACCAGCGGCAGTGGCAGGGTACTCAGGGAGTGAGGGAAGGAGGAGCCAGGGAGGTGGGGAAGCAAGGAACCATGCGGTGGTGGCACATGGGTGGCGAGGGAAGGAGGAGGCGGGGAAGCAGGGAGGTGGGGAACCTGATTGGCCCTGATTGCTGGCCAGGGCTAGGGACCCTATCTGTGCATGAATTTCATGTACTGGGCCTCTAGTACCGTCATAATTGGCCAATGAATGAATGGAAACTTGACTTATTCTCTGCAAAGTTCAAATTTCTGTTAGAAGCAATGGATCACAAACAATGGGGCGGGGACAGTTGAACAGGTGTGTTATCCAAAGTAAGATTTATATGGCCATTAAAAATAATGTCTACAAATAATATTTAATAATGGAAATGCTTCAGTCAACAGTTTGGTTTAAAAATGCAAGAAACAAAACTTCTCTGGGAATCTAATTTTATTTGGGACAGCTACATATGGATCATCAGAAAAGAAAACTAGAAAGAAATATGTTTATCTCTAGAAGATAGGTGGTAGTTTTTTGTTGTTGTTGTTTACATTTTTCTGCATTTTCAAAATAGTCATTTAACACACATATCTTTTACAATCTGAAGAAATAGACCATTTTAAAATAATTAAAGTGACAATGAAGGTTCAGAAATTCAAACCTTGAATTTCTCCTGCACCTATCCTTTTTCTCCCTGCTATTTTACAACCTACCCAGGCACGGAGCTAGATATCTCCAAATTTCTCTTTGCAGTGAACTAAGTCTGCTATCTCCTGGCCAGGTAGCTCAGTTGGTTAGACCATAGTCTCAACACACCAAGGTTGCAGGTTTGATCTCCTGTCAGGGCATATATAATAATCAACCAATGAATGCATGAATAAGTGGAACAACAAATAGATGTTTCTCTCTCTTCCTTCCTCTCTTTCTCTAAAAAAAAAAAAAAAAAAAGAAAAGAAAAGAAAAGAAAGGCTATCTACCTTTCTTTGCCATAGACGGACATAATGAAGGATGGTAGAATGATACCTGTAAAAATGCTCACTATTTTAGAGGACAGAAAGTTTATATATTCTTTTAACACAGTGTTTCTCAGTGATGGTGGTTCAGTTAGAGGCCCAGTAGAAGACAGAGGGCATATCCAGGAGGGAACATTGACAAGAGCCCCCTCAAGGGGCTATTTGCAAAGATGGCAGCAGACCTAAGGGAAACCTACAAGGGCGGTGGAACTGGGGAGAGGCCTGTCTGAAAGTAGACACTGTCTTCATTGCAATAGGCATTGGATGGATTACTACAAAGCAATAAGTTGTAATGAACTATTGATACTCAATAACATAGATAAATCTGAAAATAATTATGTTGAACACAAGAGTGCATACTCTGATTCCGTTTATTTAAATTCTAATTAAGGTGAAACAGATCTATAAGGTGGAAATCAGATCAGTGGTTTCCAGGCTGCAAAGGTGGGGGCACTGCAAAGGGAGACTAGGGATGTTTGTGGTGATGGCATGTTTTCTTTCTTGACTGAGGTGATGGCTACACAGGTATGTACCTTTGTCAGAACTCATTCAACAGGTCAAGTAAAAGGGGTTTTTACCACATGAAGATATAGTTAGAGAAAGAGAGGAGGAAGGAGGGAGGGGGGGAGGAAGGAAGGAAGGAAGGAAGGAAGGAAGGAAGGAAGGAAGGAAGGAAGCCAGTTTTAACAATTGGTTTATAAAGAGGAAACTAGGGCCATAGAAATGTCAATCTTCCTCTCTTTCCACTCAGTACTCCTTGCTGCTCTCTCTCAGCCTACCCTACCCAGAGGCCCGAGGACAAAGGGGCCTATCTTGGCAGGATTTAGAGGTCAGCCTCCAGGGGACCCGGGCAGCGTGGAGGGGATCTGTAGAAGCAGGAGGAGATTACTCAGCACAGAAGGTTTCCACACAGTGTGAACCCTTAAGGAACCCCATGGGGAGAAAAATATTAGGTAGGAAAGTAAGTCTTGGGTAAAAGCCTTGCAAATGGGGCAATTGACAACAAGGGCAAATTGACCCAGGGACCCTGTTTATACTAGAAAAGTACAGTGTGAGACTGTAAGAAGCCCCCCAGGTGTGCTCTGTTTCTTGTCTCTCTCCCTCTATGCACAGAAAGAAAAATCCAGGTCCTTCAGTCTGAAGCTCCTTTCTCAAGTGGCCACATACTCAGTTGCAGAACCCCCTGTATGACAGTCCCAAGGGACAAGCAGAGCCAGGCATGTCCAGCTTTCTGGGTGTTAGCATGAAAGGTCAGGGCCTACTTCACACTGTGGTCCCTTTGTATCCATTAATGTAATATTTTACTTTCCTCCTGTCACTAAGAGGACTCTATATTTGAACTCAATGGATGACTGAACTATGACATCACATGAAATTTTCAATGCCAAATCACAGTAAATTTTTTTCATATATCTAATCTAATAATAGACAAACATGGTAATTAACTGTACCTTCGCTACGCCTCCCATGGGCTAATCAGCGTGATATGCAAATTAACCACCAACAAAGATGGCGGCTAATTTGCATACTGAAGGCGGGGCCAGCAGCGGGCGACACTGCCCGCTGACCAGGCCCGGATTCGTGACCCGGCGAGGCGGGGCGGTAGTGCGCACAGGGGCAGAGAGGCCGGGGTTGGGCAGGGCAGGATGCCTGGCTTCCGCCCAGCCCCAGTCACTCCGGGCAGGTGAGCAGCACACACTGGCTTCCCGCCCTGCCCAGGCTGCTCTGGGCCTGTGGGCAGCACGCAGAGAGCCTCTGGACAGGGGAGGCGGGCCGCCAGAGGGCGGGCTGTACTTTCCACATAGCTCTGGTGGCAGCCATGAGCATGCCAAGTGGAGCCTGCAGGCTGAGCTGAAGTAGAGCTTGCAGGCCATCAGCACCCAGGAGTGGCTGCACAAGTCCCGCCTCCTGGTCCAGAAGGTGCAGGATCGCAGGGACAGCCACCGTGGCGGGCCAGATTGATGTCCTCCTGGCCACAGGATGGGGGTTTGTGGATCTGCAAAGCCACAGACCTCCGGTGTGCACATCCTCTCCTCCCCCCCTTGCGCACGAACATCCCCCAGCACACTGTCACCCTCGCGCGCCTGCAACAGTCGCAGACCAAGGCATGCACAAGTTCCCCCCGCCTCTCTGCTGCACTTCCATCAACCCCAGCATGCCTAACACCCACACAAGATGTGCATACATCCTCTCTGACATGCTCACATCCTTTGGAGAGTGTCTGAGTTTTCTGGGTGCTGAGGGTGGGCGCCTGTGAGATGACAGTGAGAGGGCGGAGTGGTGATGCCCTGTTCCTGCAGGAGGCCAGTGCAGCGAGGAGATCACCTCTGGGGGGCTAATGCAGGTGCTGAGGCGGGAGCAGGTGCAGATAGACACACCTGGTGGGCATGGGCGGCCCTTGCTGAGGTGCCTTCGGTCAGCGTTCAAAATCAAGAACCCAGAGGCAGAGAGGAATTCCGTCCTCTCATTGAAACAGTGGGATAGTCAGGGCAACTGCAGAGGAGGAATGTGCACTTTGGGTGCCAGCACCCATGAGCGAAGGCTGCCCTGACTGAGCCTCACTTGCTTGGGGCCTAGCTCACTCCTGCCGGGCAGCGGGTGACAGGACGTCCTTTTCTGAATTAATGAGAGAAAACGTTGATTCTCCCGCTGCCCATGAAGGTGGAAAGTGGAGTGGGGAGACATGTGGCGAGTGAGCGCGGTTCCCTGTCTGGGGGTTCCAAATCTGCTGTTGGTTTCTTTCACCGCTGACTAGAGATATACAGGGTGTCTCCCCAAGATGTATACACACTTTGAATACCTACTAATTCCAATGGTTTTAAGCATGAGAAGAAAGAAACAATGGAGCTGTTATCTGTTAAAAGTGTGGGCACAAACAGGCAGTTGGACATTCCCTCAGGGGTCTCAGATTGGAGAGGGTGCAGGCCAGACTGAGGGGCCCCTCCCCCCCCACCCCAGTGCACGAATTTCATGCACCAGGCTACTAATATATATATATAACAATTATATATATATACATATATATATATTTGATATATATAATCAATTGATTAAGGTATTACATATGTGTTCTTATCCTCACAGTAAATTTTTTAAAGTTATGACACTTTCAAGTTTAGGGAGATAAAATGCTAAACATAATGTTTGGCATCTTTGGAAGTAGTATATAAAATTGTGATGCATACATGGATGCCATTGGAATATATAGGACTTCCTTCCTCATCTCCAAATGGCCTCAGGTTGCTCTTTCTATTTTTTTTAGATTTTAATCTCATTTGTCTTCTTTCTATGTTTCCCATTACTTTGAAGATTGTCTGACTATGCAATTGTCTGAGCCTAATTGAGGGAGGACTGAAAAAGTCCATTTCCACTGTGGTTAGAATTATGTATAAACGAAGGGTGAATGGGCACCCAGAAACTAAAAGACACACAGAAACTTTGCTACACTCATTTTGCCTTTTAAAGACTCCTGTTACAGGTTTTACATTTAAACTCTGGATTTGTGAAGCCCCTTTTAGTCATATATTTCTATACTAGAGGCCTGGTGCATGAAATTCGTGCATGGAGGGGAGGTGTCCCTCAGCCCAGCCTGCACCTTCTCCAATCTGGGACCCCTCCGGGGATGTCTGACATACCTCTCACAATCCGGGACTGCTGGCTCCCAACCGCTCACCTGCCTGCCTGCCTGATTGCCCTTAACCGCTTCTGCCTGCCAGCCTGATCAGCCCCTAACCACTCCACTGCCAGCCTGATTGACGCCTGACTGCTCCCCTGCTAGCCCGGTCGCCCCAACTGCCCTCCCCTACTGGCCCGGTTGCCCCTAACTGCCCTCCCCTGCCAGCCTGGTTGCCCCTAAATGCCTTTCCCTGCTGGCCATCTTGTGGTGGTGGGCACCACCATCTTTGAGGGTGGGGCTATTTTAAGTTTATTTTTCTCAGGTTGTCACTGGTTCCTGCTTTCACATATATTTGGGGAATGTGGGAAGTCTGAGAGTTAAGCCTACCCCAGTTGATGTTACAGGCTTGGCTCTTGTCATGCTCAGTCAGGAATTCCTGCCTGTAGGGTTCCACCCTTCTAACACCAGTCACTTGCTTTTCTGTGGGATCCTGGTAGTTGAACTTCTCTGTTGTTTTCCCATTTAATGATCCTGTTTTTGGAAGGATGGGAAATGAGACCATTAATATTTAGATTAGTAATTATGAACCCAGGGATTGGACCATATAAAACCTTAACAAGGTAGGTATCATGATGCTTATTTTACTATTGAAGAAATTGAAGACTTGGAGAGATTCATTTGCTTCCTCCAGATGTCTTCGTTAGTCAGTGGAGAGCCAGGAATTATACATATTTTTCTGGCTCAATACTTTTTCAAAAATAATTATCAGATTTATGAAGTTCTCTTTCACCCAGAATTCTACATGAAGACAGCCATGAGTGATAGGAAGATATATGCCTTCTAGATTGGAAGGTCCATTTTGGAATTAGAGATTATATCATATTCACTTTCTGACACATTGTTTCATAAAAAAAGCTGTTAATGAAATAAGGAATCTGATTTATACACTTATTTTCCTGTAGTGTTAGACTGCAGAGTAAACTAAAAGAAGCTGCTTTTATAAGTCTCTGATTTCATGTCTTAACTGTTGGTAAAGAGTCAGAAGATAGTTACTTGGTTACTCAAAGAATATTTATTGAGCAACTACCAAGTGTCCTGCATCAGTGTATTAGTAATCCATTTATGTTTGACACATTATCCCCAAACTTAGTGTCTTAAAACACACACACACACACACACACACACACACACACACTCATTATCTCTCAGTGTCTGAGCCGTAGGAACTTGAGAATTGATTAGCTGGAATCCCCTCACTTGGGATCTCTCACAAGAATGCGGTCAACGTGTCTTTTGGGAGTCATCTCAGTGCTCAATGGAGGAGGCTCCCTTCTGGGTTCATTCCCATGGCCACTGAATTCAAAGTCAGTAGGTTTTAACAAAAAGTCTGAGAATATGCAGTGCCCAGCTCACTCACATGACTATGGGGAGGCCTCAGGTCCTAGCTGGATATTGACTGGAGGGGTGGGGTACCTTTTTTCCTGCCAAGGGCCATTGGATATTTATAACATCATTTGCTGAATATAATTCACTTAATATAAATTTATGCTGCGATGAAAAAAGCTGTTAGATGTATTGAATTTTGAACCTGCAGTTGTCTTTGCAGGGCCAGACTAAATGATTTTGTCGGCTTCTATGGCCCACGGGCCAGACGTTCCCCACCCCTGACCTAAAGGCTGGTTAGAGTTTTGGAAACGTTATCTTCCAGGCTTCTCTGGGACTCCCACACCACGAATGAGTAAATGGACAAGTAAATATGTTATAATCACAGAGAAGCACTTATTGTTTTTCCCTTCACAGAGAGGATAAGAGCTAAGGAATTATTAAACATGTTATTTGGATATGTCAGTTTATTCATTTCCAGATGGAGCTGATATCCACCCACTAGGGAATGCAAGTTAGAAATATTCTTCCCTTCCCAGTCACAGGATCTCTCTTTCTGTCTATGTTAAGAGAGCAGATCTCCACTGCTATTGGTTTAGTCTCATCCATGTCCAGGAATATACAATGAGGTTAATGTGGAAAACAAAAACCACTGAATTGGGAAAACAAAACCACTGACGTCTACCTCTAACATGGCATAACTAGATACGATTTGAGGGATCTGCTAAAAATCTTAGCCTGATCATGTCACTTCCTTGATTAAAGACCTTTAATTGCTTCCCATTGCTTTTAGACAAAAACAAAACAGAACAAAAAACCCAACAATCTTCAAATTTTTCTAGAAGAAGTCACATGTGCTGGCCCTGCTAATTCTCTTTCTTTGTATTCTACCCTCACTGGCCTTCCTGTGTCTCCTACCCCCACTCCCAACACAACTTGCTCTTCTTTGCTTCCAGGACTTAGAATGCACCACAAGGATCTCCCTTGTGAATTTGGGTTTGCTTGCCCTCCTCTTACTCCATTTTGTTAGTGCTACTCATCCTCCTGATGACTGAAGTCTCTAAGTTTTAGTGGGGATCAGAAATCTAGTTCATCCTCATCATTTGACATTCCATACTGGTCTGCTTCTTCTATTTGTAATAACTTTCAAAGTCAGGAGGTTTTAACAAAAAGAATTCATTTATAACCCAGGCAATTTTAGGATATTCCCTGCATCACCACTAGGGGGAGAGCTGCACTGCCCAAGTTTTCTGCTTCAGAGCTTTGATTGTAGGTTATATGATAGAATTGAGTGCAAAAGAGGAAAATTAAGGGCAGATATCAGTGGAGAAGTGGGAGATGAAGGCAGTATTAGTTCTGGGGGGTTAACAAGACAAAACACAAGACAAAAGTCAGAGAGGAATGGCCATTGGGATTCCAGGGGTTGAAAGGATGGAGCACTGCTTATTTAAATTTTATTAATGACATCTTTGCAGAGGGCCCTGCTAGAGGCTGTGGTGCACAGGGTTCTTTGCTTACTATTACTTGCACCTCCATTGTGGGAAAACTGGAGATAAGCAAGTGGAAGGCTCAAATAGGATTTTACCACACTCTTGATCTGTAATCTGCAGACTTGAATTTTTGTTGCACACCCACAGCAGGTGGAAAGGGAGGCAGTGAAGAGCTTGGGCTGCTATGGTTCTGGAGTCTCTGACTGACAAGGTACATTTCTCTGTGCCTTGATTTTCTCATCTGCAAATTGAGAGTATTAGTTTTAGAAGGGTAATGATAAGAATTGATAACAATTAAACCCTAGCTGGTTTGGCTCAGTGAATTGAGAGTCAGCCTGTGGACCAAAAGGTCCTGGGTTCGATTCGAGTCTAGGGCACATACCTGGGTTGCAGGCTCCTCTTCAGCCTGGACCCTGGTCGGGCTTGTGCAGGAAGTAACCAATGGATGTGCTTCTCTCACGTCAATATTTCTCTCTGTATTTCCCTCTCTTTTTCAATCTCTCTAAAAAATCAATGAAAATATATCCTCCAGTGAGGATTAAAAAAAAAAACAATCAAACAAAACCATGCTGATTACATCGGGCTTATTCTGAGTGTGTTATGTCTGAGTCCTTTAGTTCTTAGCTCAACCCTAGGACATAGATATTATTCATATTGTTATTATTATCCCTATTTCACAGCTCAAGAAACTGAGGCATAGCGGACTTAGAAATTTGCCTTAAGTCACATAACCACAAGGGGAAGAGTTAGTGTTTGAACCCAGCAGTCATCCAAACAACATGGTATCTTTGTTTTGATTTGTACACTAGGCAGGTTGGATTTGCAGCCTGGGAACTAAGCGTCTAGTATTTCATTGAATGCTAAAAGGTCAAGTGTGCAGTATAAGGCAACTTACTTTCATCTCCAGTTGTTGGCAAACTGTGGCTCAGCAAACCGCGTCTCGCGAGCCACATGCGGCTCTTTGGCCCCTTGAGTGTGGCTCTTCCACAAAATACCGGCTCTTCCACAAAATACCAACTTCTGCGCATGGGCCACGAAGTTTCAATCACACTGTACGTGCGCGCCCCCACGTGGTATTTTGTGGAAGAGCCACACTCAAGGGGCCAAAGAGCCGCATGTGGCTCGCGAGCCGCTGTTTGCCAACCACGGGTTTATACTAAAGTTTATTATTATTATTTTTAAATTAGCAAAGATTTAAAAACTTTTATTTAGAATACCACAGTGCAGGCGAAAGGTTTTTAAATAAATACAACCAAACACTGTTAATAGACATAAAAGTGGTACCATAGTTTTGGAATGTACTGAAGTTTTGAACCAAGAAAATCTTACTTATGGGAAACTGGACTCAGTTTAAAACAAGGTAAAAAAAAAAAAAATATATATATATATATATATATATATATATGTAAGCAGTTTGAAAAATTCATAATGGGATTCAGCCACAATTTTTTTGAAATCCTCACTGGAGGATATGCTTATTGATTTTTAGAGAGAGGTGAAGAGACAGAGAGAAACATGTATGTGTAAAAGAACATTGATCTGTTGCCTCCCCTAACCTGAAACTTAGGTATGTGCCCTGACTAGGAATTGAACCAGTAACCTTTTGGTACAAGGGACAATGCTCCAGCCAACTGAGTCACACTGGCCAGGGCCAGCCACAAACTTTTTTAATATTGTTTTGCTTTCCCTGAATTTTCTTTTCTCAAATAAAACTTTGTATTTAACAGTATAGACTTTTAGTTGTTTATTAAAGATGAAAAACTTTGGAGTGTAGACTCATATAGGACAAAGAACACTGAATCTAAACCTTAATGGCTAAACAGCTGTGTGAAAATCAAAATGAGGTCAAAGTCTCGCTGGAATAAAATTTCCTTTCCCGTAAATTGTAGAGAGCTGAACTAAATTATGTCCAAAATGACATTAGTACTGAATTCTATGATTTCCAATGTGACACCATGTACATTCTTGTCAGTTTGGAATCTCATAGTCATGTGTGATGACCGTGTCTCACCGTGACACCTGACAGTCTTTACCTGCTGCTCTGAAGAGGCACCCGTGCCAGCACTGGACCACTGATCAATATGTTAGAGGTGCAGGGACTGGAAGAGAAACAAACCAGACCTTAATTCGCAGCTAAGAGTTCGAACACAACAGAGACAGTTTTGGTAGAGATGCTTTAAAAAAATGGAAGAGTCCACGGGACTAGACATTGCTGGGAGAAGAAACTGTATTAGCCCATGTATGTTGGCATCTTGAAACGGGTTGCAGAGAAGAGAGAATAAAGGAAAAGGAGACCTAAAAGGAGCAAGAATAGCACGGGGAGAAGGAAGGGCAGATGGAAAAGGAAGGAAGGTCGGGACAGATAACCCGTGAAGGGAAAATGGGTACAGACAGACTCTGTGTTGTGGGGATTAAGAGGAATGGATTTGACTCTCAATTCTGTCCTTTGCTAATTGTGTGAGCTTGGGCAGTTACTTAGCCTCCCTGAGCCTCAGGTTCCACATCCGTTGGCATCTCAGTTCCCTCACCAGAGTGCATTCTTTGCCATGACATTGTAAGAGGACACAGATATGGCACTTGGCTCAGGGCTGGTCAAGTCTTTATGAGCTGTAGGCGTTATTATTGTTGTGGTGGTGAGGATTAGATGATAAAATGTATCTGAAATTTTTCAAAATAACCCCTGGCACCTGGTAAGCAGTAAATGGTAGAAAGGAAAGGGAATATAATTAATACTAATTGAGAATGCATGAATAATGGTCTTACTGTTGAGCACTATGCTGTCACCACTATGACCTTGTAAGGCTGGATCATCACTTTCACTTTCTGGGTGAAAAAAATCGAGGCTGAGAGGTTACCTGCCCACAACCATTCCACTGGGAAGAGGAGTGCACTCGAATATGTCATTCTGTCTAGCTAGTCGCCTACGCTCTTTCTCTTGCGACATTGCCAGGCACCCGCTTTGGCCCTTTCTTAGTTCATTCAGTTGTTGAAATAACTCTGAGTGGTGAGTATTCTGCTTTATATTTATAAAAAAATTGTAGAAAAATAATATAAACTGTAATTCTCAGATTCCAAAGTCCAGCCTCTTTCCACACTAATAGCATACAAGTGGCTATTTTATAAACTGTTCATGTATAGCTCTGTGCAGGCCAGCACTGTCCAATGGAAATATAACTCAAGCCAAAAATATGACACAGTTGCATGATTTAAAATTTCCTAATAGTCACAGTAAAAAAAAAGTAAAATAAAGCCAGATAAATTGATTTTCATAATATATTCAACTCAATATATCTAAAATATTTTTACTTAAATGTGTAACAAATATAAAAATACAAATAAGGTGGTTTACATTTCTTTTCCTTTGCTTGGTCTTTGAGATCTAGTATCTAACATGTATTACAGCGTATCTCAATTGAGACTGGCCACATTCCAAGTGTTGAAATCCACATGTTGAAACACATGGCCAGTGGCTACCACATTGGATAGTGTAGGTTTAGACACTTTCTCTGTCCACATGGATGATTCTCCAAATTATAGAAGGCACTGGATTTGGTAGCCACAGCAAGCATAACAAAACAAAGAAAAATGGATCAAAGACTTTATGAATTAATCCTGTCAGTGACATTTTGGACCACACTTGCAAAATCTCAAAGAAAACAAGAGTCTAACTTATTTTGCCCTTAAAAATGATTTGTTCACTCAAAGCAGAAACTTGGTTGTTTTTATCCTTTTATAAGAAAAACAAAATTAAAAGGTAGTTAGTCTTCCATGTGGGGCAGAAGGAAGTTTTTAGAATTCATTTACCAGATATTTAGGGAACACAAAACAGGGAGCTTGGAGAATGAGAACTGTGAGGATGCCATGAAAGTCTTGTATCAGCAAAGCTGTCACTTTATAGAGACGTAATCTGACAGGCATAGGGCTGAGTTTGCTTTGGTTAAGAGCTCTCACTTGGAAGGTAATTTCGTGAACTTTACTCAGAAACTCATGGGAAAAGGCAGGAGACAATAACACATGCTTCTGCTTCTTTTATTTACTTACGTCACATGAACCAGATGTCAGAACTCTTAAATTTGGAGATTTTAAGTTTCACAGTGAAGAAGGTAATAGTTAAAGTTGACAGCTAGGGCCAAGGAGTTTTTAGAAGATGCTAAACCTCTGACACTCAGAAGCCACAGTTATAAAATACTTCACTGGAGTGTTTAATAGTTCCAGAGAGTCACAGTGGTGTTCCATGAGCATCCTCCCCAATCCTGGGCCATAATCAGCTCCATTTTTATCTTTGTGATCAATGAACCAAAATATGTGTTTGTGCCTGGGTTTTATGTACTAATTTTAGGTGTATTCACATTGAAATGCCGTTTGCTCATTTTATATTTCTTGCTTGACTTTTTCATCTACACCGTTGCTTTATCAACCTCTCCTTAATATTGTTATAATTCTAGAACAATTAGAAATAGTAGTAATTAAATTACTGAGGTCTGCCTGTGTAGAGTGAGAACATTTCAATTCCATCAGTATGGGTGTTAATTATTTTAGGCAAGCTGTCATTTAGGCTTTCTAAAGTGGATTTTGTTCTTGCAGTCAAGAACATTGCTTAGTGCAGAATTAATTAATCATTATAAATATAAAACCTGCAGTATCAGCTCCTGTGTTCAGATAGGTTTCAAGAGGCAAGGTTGAAGGAGTCAATAGGCTGCTGAAGGGAATCTTATCACGCACCCCACCCCCAATCTGATAAAGGGACAATTAAACCATGCACTTCATTTTTATATAGGCCCTTCAAGTATCAGTTCAAAAATTAAATGTCTACGTTTTTAACACAGTTTTATTTTTGGTATCTTCTTTTAATGAAATTTTAGAAAGCAAGATTGATGAGGAAAGGGCTGAAAATTGGAATTTATTTTAGTCAAAAGAAGATTCCCCTCACCCCACCCAGACCTCTAAATTTCATTCTTAAGCACTATGCAGAATAGAATGTATATCTTCTGTGGGCTCGGAATTTTCTCAGATATTCAGTGGCTGCTTAAGAAATGTTCTATAAGGTCATCATAATAATTGTATTCTGCACATGAAGGCTCATCTTTTGCAAGAGAAAATATTTAAAAAAGTACTTTTTAAAAATAATTGCTCTACAATTGTGTCATTTCTCTGCTCTACAATGGGAGTGAAATTCATCCAAGTTACACTGGAATACATTGACCAACACTCTGAGATCATGCCCATATTGTTAAAGAAACCAATTGGCATAACAATCTAGATAATGATGGTATTAACTAACATTTAATAAGCCAACTATGTAAGAGCCATTCTAAAAGTGCTTTAAATGTAATGACCTTGGATAAGCGCTTTTTGTGTAATTGTCTCATTTAATTCTTACCACTCAGAAGCAAAGGTATTCCCCAATATGGAAAAATTTGCTCATTTTTAATGTGATTTGGCTAGGTCCTCAGAGTTAAAAGAAGCACTTATCTATTTAAAATTATATATTGAGGTTGGTCCTTTCCAAGGCATTTCTTAAGAACAAGACAAAGTGCTCTGCTTCTCAAACGTCAATGTCTCTAGACAGAGCTCCTGAGCATCTTGTCACCCTGAAGGTCTGGTTGGGTCTGCAGTCCCGCATCTCCAACAAGCTCCCAGGTGATGTTGATGCTGCTGGTTTGAGGGACACATTTTGAGAACAAGGACAGAGTCTCTATTTAAAACAATGTTGATGCTATAATAACCAAAGGATGATGTCATAATTGTTCTGAGGAGCCAGTTAGTAATTGCAGCTGAGGGAATCAGGCTTAGCTTTGTCCAAGGAATAACATTTGAGTTGGGTCTTGAATACAATGGGTAAAAGTGAGTGGAGGGAGACGTTGCTTAGTATGTTCTTACTGATTGAATGTTTGATAGAAAAGATGTAGACTATGTCCCCAACCATGTTGGAATATCTACAGGGCTTTTGGCCCTCTCACCAGAGAACCAATGGGGATCTCTATGATTGATTGGTGTTCACACATGCATTGTACAGTCTCTTCCAGTTGTTCCTTCTTCAGCAATTACAGCATCTGCCTGCATCAGGGCAGGTGGTGACTGGAAAGTATGATGCGGTCTCTGGGGCACAGGGCATTAATTATGCAAGCACCTCCATTTTTAAGTTTATTTTAAAAGCTACTATTTTATGATTTGTATCACTACAATTATGTTTCAGATAGAATTAAACTGTTTTTGAATCCAATGAAAGAAAACCTATTTTTAAAGAATATCTCAGTTGCTATGACTCGGAAGCCGTGCCAGCTGGCGCAGTATAATCATCAGAGCAGAATTTGAATGCATTAGGGATGAGCAGTTAGGGGGATTGATGAGTGAACTATATTTAATATTTAAAAAATTATTTTTTAGTGTTTTATACTTCTTAAGACTATATCAATGTCCTAATGATATAAATAACCATTTCCATTTTTACTGATAAAGTTCTATGGTCTTCTGGGTAAAAGTTATCAATACTACTTTTGAGAAAGGGATATTTTTCTGGTGTGCAGAACCCCTTTCTGGTGTCCATATATTGTGTCTGTAAATTATGATGTTTTCTTTTCTCCAAAGCCATGTGGTTCAAAATGTTCTGAGTAACTGTGTGATCTGCAAGTCTACATTCTTCCTCAGGTGGTTCTTTCCAAGGTCTAGATTTGGGGGACATTATTGGGAAGCCCTAATGAGGCTGCACATGGAAGTTGGCTTCTCCCTTCCACTTTTACCTATAGTAAAGGGAATACTTGTCCTCCATCTATCTAACTTTACTGCTCCTTTCTGAAGAGATGGATGTAGGGAATAGGTCTGATTATTTATAATCCCAAATCCAGACATATATTAAAGGGTTTATCTGGTAAAAGTGTGATAAAAATGCAAGGAAAGCATTTATGTAGTGAAAAACAACGCCAACCTTTGAGTCAGCCCTGAATTCAAATCCTGCCTCTTTGGCTAACTAGTTATCGACCCAATTACTCAACCTGTCCAAGCCTCCTCTGTAAAATATTGATAACAAAACCTATCTCCCTGGATTGTAAAGATTAAATGATATAAGATGTATAACTCACTTCATTATCTCTCTATATCACCGAGGCTGGCATCTAGTAGAACTCTACTGTGAGTTATTTTCCTCATTTCTCTTCTCTTGAACAAGTAAATTTATTTATCTTCCCCCTTCTCCACCCCCACACATACACATCCTCTGTACATTCATAACCCTTTTTCACTTCATCATAATCACTTGACCTACTATGGAGGGAGGAACATATTTGTTGGGAATGCAGACGATCCAGGGTAACATCTATCATACATACACTCAATGAAAATTATACTGTTGTGTTTTTCTTTCCTTACAATACAGCCCTATTTAAACTCAGATTTTTTCCCTTATGATACACCTGCATTTTAGAATGTGATAAAAATGGTTTAAAAAGTCAGTCTCCTCATTTGCAAAATTATGGGATTTTATCATAAGGCTGGCAAAGAACCTTTGTGTTAAAAATTCTATAGTTATATAAAATGCCACAGTGTTGTTACCCTTGAAACTATTTTGTTTGTTGTTCTGGTTCCATGTAATTTCCGTAATAATTAGCCAAGGCTTGCATATATAGTGCTTTTATACTTTCTTTCATTACACATAAAGGTAGAGAAAAATAGAATTATTTTTCTTTATCAGCAAAACCGCAAAAATATGACCTCAGTAAGTTATGAAAACCACACAGAAGCACACACACAAAAAGCCTATTTCAATGTGCCATTGCAATGGGTTTTGGCCTGTATTTATTAATTATTTCATTTAGTGCACATTTGCTGAGCTCAACTCTACCATGTCCAATAGATACTGGAGCACGTGGAGATGAATAAGAGTTGCTCCTTGCCCTTAAGAGGCTCTTGATAAAAAATGGCAAAAGAAAAGGTGATGGGCACAGAAAACATATCACATTGGTGACAATCATTGCTTAGAAAAGCAGAACCAGTAGGAGATACACACTGTGGACAAAAAAGGAAGGTACTGTAATAAATCTAACCAAAAGTAACCTCACAGGGTGAGTGATTTCATCATAAATTCCTAACTGGGCAGGTTATGGAGAGTAGCCATGCCTCAGGTCTGTAACATCTTTAGTAAAAGGTTTAAGCCAGCCCTGTCCATTGTTATTGTGCATGTAGGTTAACACCTTTGAATTGCCAGAATAATTATCTTTGCCAGACCCCTTAAAGGTGTAACCACCCTCAAGGGAGCATTTGGGATCATGGTTCCTGGCATTTGTCCTCAGTTTAGCTTAAGTAAACTCATAAAAATTCTGTACAGGTTTGGGTGTTTCCTATGTTGGCAATATTAAAAGATTTACTGCAATGAATTGGCTTATGCAATTGTGGGGACTGTCTAGGCAAGTCCAAAATCCATAGGGCTGGTCATCAGGGAAGGCCAGCTGGAATTCATGGGATCTGGTGAAGCTTCTGTCCCCGGGAAGAACTGATGTTTTATCAGGGAAGCCCCAGCTGCAATTCAGGTCTTTCAGGGGATTGTAATCAGGTCCAGCCAGATTATCTAACACAATTTATTTAAAGTCAACTGGTTATGGACTTTCATCCCAGCTCCCAAATACTCTCAAAGCAACTCCTAGATGAATGTCTGATTCAATAACCTCTGCTAGAGCCAGCCAAATTGACACATAAAACTGATCATCACAATCATCATTTGCAAAATCCTCATGAGTCTAATGTAGATCTCTTCCCAAATCACAGACAATGTCTGCTGAGCAAATATTGCAAGAATATGTTTCCTAAAGTACTATCAATTTACCTCAAAATTATAATCAGGAGTTTTACTGTGGCTTCCGAAGTTCAGGACTCTTGAAGCTATAATGTCTTTAGGGAGGAATTAAGTGGAGACGTGAGTTCTATATTACTCCCTCTCAACCATGTGTGGGTAGTGTGGGAGAAAAATACAAGTCTAGAGTATTCTAAAAGAAATATAAATGCCCAGTTCTAATAAAAACATATTCCTTTATTATAAATTCACTGAATGAACCTACTTTCATAAAGTAGGAACACTAATTTCTTTAGATGAAAGGCTTATTTGCGATATTATTATCTATAAATCTATTTGCATTTATATATGCATTTAATGAAAACATGAATTTTATAATATACTAGAATCCCGATTCATGAAGGCCCCTTGGCCTGGACCGAAACCAGCTCTCTGAGATCCCCAGTGGGGTCCCGATTTGCGAGAGGGCGGTTCTCGGGTGACACACCCAGGAATCGGGCTCCCTCCTTTCTGGTTCTGGGTATCAGGTGCATCACCTGCTGCCAAGTGACTGCAGCTTGGCAGCTCCTGCATTGAGCATCTGCTCCCTGGTGGTCAGTGCATGTCATAGCTATTGGCCAGGTGGTTGGTCTCTTAGGCTTATATATATAATACTAGAGGCCCAGCGTGCATGAAATTATGCATGAGTAGCTTGCTTCTGCTTGCCTCAGCTGGCCACCCTGACCATCGCCGCTCGTAGCTTGCTGCCCTGCCCTCGGCCGCTCATAGACCTCTGCCGCTCGTAGCTCTCCACCACTAGTAGCTCGTGCCCCCCCCCCCCCCCCCCCCGCACACTGCGAAAGCCGCTGCTCGTTTGGTCATGACAGTGTTACAGTGTGACGGCCATGGGCCTTTTATATAAGAGATAGATGTAAATAGCCCTGGCAATGGGCAAGGAGACACCTGATTGTTGGTGTTGGTCTTATGTCAGTCAGGGGCAAAGCAGCTGTTCAGTCCTTAGTTCATCCTAGCTTGATGCCTGTGATGGTGGCCAGAGCTGTCTCGTGCCTGGATCACATAAAAATAAATAATATATAAATATATGTATGGACATTTACATGCAAATAAATGTTTTATAAATTTATCTATTATATATTATATATGTAAGCACATATAGACACATGCATGTATATATGTATCTATATCTATATATCTATATCTATATCTATATCTATCTCTCTATATATTATCTATAATCAAATACACAGGAGAAATGTTGAAACATTTAAACAATGTTCTTTGCCAGTGCATTTTTCCAAGTCTTAATCTGTTGACATCATTGTCATTTTTAAGAGGGAGATTTGGGTCTAGCCAATGTGGCTTGCTGGTTGAGTGTCGAACCATGAACCAGCAGGTAATGGTTCAATCCAGGTCAGGGCACATGCTTGAGTTGTGTGCTTGATCCCCAGTAGGGGACATGAAGGAGGCAGCTATTTGATGATTCTTTCTTATCATTGATGTTTCTATTTCTCCCTCTCTCATCCTCTCTGAAATCAATAAAAACACATTAATAAAAAAGAGGGAGATTTGAAATTAGCTTTAGTCAGATTCAATTGATCATAGGAAACCTTTATTCAAGGGCTCACTATTTGAATTATTATTTATTTCAATGCACCTTTAAAATATGTGTAATAAAGTATCATTTATGGGGTTAGGGATGGGATGGGTTTGCAATTAAAAAGCTATTCAAATCCAACGAAAATTTTTGTCATAACATGCGAGAGGTGGAAGAGAGCTTCAAGGTTGTCTAGTCCTATCACTCATCGGATGGATAATACTTTTATTTTCCTTCAATCACACAGCTGATCAATACTTCATATATAAAAGAAACTGCAGAGTCTGACAACATGATCCATCACATTGTCTCCATCATTATTTTGATAATGCCATTTGTCATTGTCAAAGGTCTCCAACAAAAATGTTT
Organism: Myotis yumanensis; assembly: GCF_028538775.1. Lineage (NCBI taxonomy): Eukaryota > Metazoa > Chordata > Mammalia > Chiroptera > Vespertilionidae > Myotis > Myotis yumanensis. The sequence goes on along the minus strand of NW_027223752.1, from coordinate 227,603,673 downwards.
CTAAAGAGAAAACCAACAGATTAAGAATGAAAGCAATGCCATGCAGTGTGTTTCACCTAGCACTTACTGAGGGTCTGTTGCAGGCAGGGCATGGAGTAGCTCATCTCTCTCTTGGGGGGATGGACCTGGCCCAAACTATTATAATAAAACACAAGTAATGTTCAGGTGTGAACAAATGGCACAAAAATGCAGTGGATAAGGCCATTTCTTCCACTTGTAGAACTGTGTGTATTGGGGGTGGTAAGGGACTTAACATAGGTCATCACTGTTGAGGTTGATGTTTTTGATGAATAAGATTTCACCAAACTGAGTAAGATATAAAGAGAATTCCATGTGCAAAGGAAAAAGAATGAGGAAACATCCAGTGGAGTCGAGTCCCAGATGATTTGGGGAACTGGGTGTTAAAAGGTTCAGAATATAGGATGAATATGAGAAATGGGAGGCATTATGGATTGAATTGCCCGCCCCCTCCTCGCCCCCCCCCCCCCCAATGTATATGTTGAAATCCTAACTCCAGCACCTTAGAATTGATTTTACTTGAGATAAGGTCTTTACAGAGGTAATCAAGTTAAAAGGAGATAATTAGGGTGAGTGTTAATACAAAATTACTGGTGTTTTTTAAGAAGAGGACATTTAGGACACACACACACAGAGGGAAGGTGATGTAAGGAGACACAGGGAGAAGACAGCCATCTACATACCAAGGAGAGAGGGCTGGCACAGGAACCAACACTGATTTTAGATCTCTGGCCTTGAGAACTGTGGGTCAGTAAATTTTGGTTGTTTTGGCCACCCAGTCTATGGTACTTGGTTAGGGCAGCTGTAGGAAACTAGTGAAGGAGGTGAAGCCAAAAATGTACATCGGGATTGGACTGTGAGAGCCCTTCTACTATGTATTCAGCATTTGAGCATTGGGGAGCTTCCTAGTCAGAGGTACCTTAACAAGCTAACTTTGCAGCAGTGGAAAAACTTCAGGTTGGAGGAGGCAAGGAAGGTGGCTGGAAGCCAGAGACTGGGCTTCTTCAATGGGCCAAGTGAGATGTGTCTAAGGCCTAAATTAGGCCAGATACCCTTGGTGAGATTAATAAAATGTTGCCTAGATAAATCTGATAAACCATAGGACAGAACCCACAAAGAAGGAGAAAGCAAAACTCCCATTAGATTTGTAGTCCTTTTCCCATCAGATTAAGCTCAAGTGGGCAAGAATGAATGCATTGTTTCAAAGGCAATGGATTAGATTTGACTATAACCCTCTTGGGGCCCATAAGGCTTTGCAAATCCACTCTTCCATTCACTTCTTCCCTCTAGGTACCTTATCTATGGCTTCCTTTGTGATCTATAAACATGCCCATTTCTTTCTCAGCCAGGGCCTTTGCATTTGCAACTCTCAATGCCTAGAAGACTCCACTGTTAATGGAGGAAAATGTGCCTCCTCTCCTCTGGTTGTTGCTGGAGGTGGAGTCCTTGCTATATCCCAAGAAAAGGAATTTTCTGAGAATCACACAGAAGAAGGAGTGATTTTTATTTGTGTGGAATTAAATCCCTGTATTTTCAAAGTCCCATTTCCTTTAGTCCAGCCATTGAAATGTAGCTAAAATCAGAGCCAGTGTCCAGAGTTTCCATTACATGTTGGAACTGGATCCAGGACAGCATCAGGTGGTAACAATCCATTAGTCCATTGTGTGGGAGGGTCTGCATGGCCATGGACCACATGGGAGAATGCCAGGAAGCCAAGTATGAGCCATGAGCCAAGTGTGTCAAGATAAACCAAGAGAGTGAACTTCTTTGCTCAGGGGATTCTATACCACAAATATCCATACCCTTGCAGTGGCCATATGCATTCTGTCCAATCACCTGTATCCCCAGGTGTGATTGATGGGCAAGTACCTTCCTATGTCATCCCAACTTTACTTGGCATGTATCTATCTTCCTTTTGTTGTATCCCTCCCCCGGTGCTTTGCAGGGGACATGCCTATAATGTCTGGCCTTCTCTTTGCTCCTTTCCTATTATTAATAACTAGATAATTATAATGTGATCACTACCAGACATTGCCACCCCTCCCCCCATCACCTGAATGGCTTATTCTCTTCCTTCTGGTTTTAGTGCCCTTATCACCTCCTTGGAAGGACTGCCCCCTTTTCTGAGCACTCTGCCCTCTGGGTTCTTTGAGGCCTCAAAATACTTCTCAGGCTCCGTGTTAAGATTGCTTATTTATTTATTTTTATTTATCCTCAGCCTCTCCCACTTCAAGTCTCTGCACGCCCCCAATATAATGCAAACTCTAAGAGTATATAACATTCCATCTCATTGTATAGCTCCTCCCTGGAGTCTAGTGGAGTCTCTAGTACATAATAGAAGCTCATTAAATAGTGCTTAAAAAATAAATGTACCAACCAAAACTATTTTTCCTTATGAGTGGCAGGAAATGATATAAATATTATAAAATATTGAAATGGTTGTAGTTTTCTAAAAGTTGAAACCTCTTCAGTATTTTGTATCATTTCACCTTTACTCAAACAGATGATATTTTGGGTTAGTACTTTAGAATTAAATAGATCACCCTAATAATAACTTTTAGAGAAAAATTTAAATTTCCAAAAATGTAGCAACAGACAGCAGTGAGTTATGAAAAAGGTGAGTTTTGACTTCACATTTTCTCATGGAAAATATTTTAAACCAACTAACATTTAAAAAAATTGTATAAAGATCTGGCCAACACAATGGAAAAGGAGTTAATGATTGCATCTGTTATTTGCTCTCCTTCCTTGGACTCTGTGAGTCTGTGATTGGCATTAGGCTGTGCAACAGCAGATAGGCATCCTCTGACCTTTGGTTGGCTTAAGCATTTATGCACGTGATGGCAATCTTTCATTAATTTTGGTAGAGCAGAAGCCATTCTGGCAGGGAGGAGAGATCATGGCTTGCTTTTCTTCAGCAATCTTCCTACCAAATAGCTGAAACTATTTCCCAGTGACAGGCAAAACTGAGCTTAATGTTTTTTTCCAGATGAGTATGGTGGCTTCCATGGATGGAACATGATGTGGGTAGATGGGCTCAATGAAAAGCAGAGAGAAGAGAAAGCAAAAATGAAGAGTATGCATGGGCTAGATACATTTAGGGATTTGGGCAGACTACTTAGAGAGCAGGATGTGATGCCAATGGGCAGGAAATAAAGTTCCCTGTGATTTATGTTGTGTTAAAATGCAGTATACTCTGACAAACCAGCATTCCCTCACTCCTTCCTCCTTTCTTGGTTTTCCACCCACTGCTTTCAACTTTACCCAGGCTTGGAATAAAAGATACAGTTTTGGTAAAAGGGTGGATATTTCTCCCCAGCAAGAATGAAAAGAACACAATGGAATAGGAAACTTTTTCAATGTCTCCCTCCCCATTCATTGAGCCAATGTTTTCTGTGACCTTGATGATATAAATATTAAGGAATAGTACCTTTTATGAAGCATGCACTATGTGCTAGGACTGTACAATGTACCTTAATTGCGTTTGTCTCCATGTAATGAAGAAACTAAGTCAGCAAGGATTTAATTACTTTCCCAAGTCATTTTGGCAGGTAGGAGGCAAAGTATGGATTTGACTTGAGACCTAAATACTTACCACATTTTCCTTGTGGCTCCTTATAATCCATTTTCCAAACAGCAGCCAGGGTTCATTTAAACATACAAACTACTTTTTTTTTTCCAGATGAGCATAGTGGCTTTCATTTATAGCCTCCCTTCATACCTGCAATAAAATATTTATAACTCCAAGCCCCAGTTTATAAGCAACACATGAACTGTCCACATCTCCAGTTTCTTGAGCCATTCTCCCCATCATGCACTACCACTGGTTGGAACAACATAAGCTTTTTCTTGCCACAGGGCCTTTGCATCAGCTGTTTCCTCTACCTAGAATGCTCTTTCTCTTCATTGATATGAGTTATACTGGTTCCTCCTGGTTTTCAGATCTCAGCTTAAATGGCTCCTCCATCAGAAAGACCAACTCTTTCTATTACCTCTTTCAAGAGTATACCTTGTCCCTTTCTGTCATATTGACTTATCTTAATGTTCTGAAGAATCCTCATTGCTATCTCATTATTTCCTGTTTTTGTTTGTTTGTTTTGTTGGTTTTTGCTAGTTATATATTTCCCCCCCAATTAACGTCAGCTTCCTAAGAGAAAGGACCTTCTTTCTTCTTTACTATTGTAGCAAAACAGGGACTCTGTAGCCTAGAATAGTGCCTGAAATATTGGTTGAGTGAATACATGGACTTGATAAGTTCTCCCTGTGTCATTTCAGTTAATTTCACATATTTATTCTCTAGACTAGGTCCAATAATAATTTATATAAAATCCTATGACTGCCTTATAATGATGTCTAAGCCCACATTAGATCATGTAACAGGTAAGAAATTCTATGGCTTGTTTTAATTTCTGAAAAGAATAATTATTTTTAACCCTGATATTTTTTTTTAGTTTTTCCATCTTAAAAAGTGGCACTGCCTTGCATAAATCAGAATAACTAACAATTATCCTTGACTCCTTTTTCTTCATCAGTCCCCACATTATCAGTCACCAGGGTCTATAGATTTTACCTCCAAAATATGTTTCATATTCATTTATTTTCTCCTTTCCCATTGCTACAACCTAGTCCAATCCCCCATTATTTTTTGTTTAGTTTTGTACAATAACCCCTTATTGGTTTTGCTACTTTTGCCTTTCTACAATCTTTATCCAAATTATAATCAGAGAAATGCTTCTAAAATACAAGTATAACCCCACTCTACTACACAGCTCTCATCATATTAAAATGAAGTACAAGATTCTGCCTTCTTGGACACTAAAACAATTGCTTCCCCAGCTTAGACAGTTACGTTGATTCCTTCCCATTGAGTGCTATTCCTTACAAGTGAAGTACATTTGAATAGTCCAGTGAAGAAGGCTGATAATACTCTACCCCTTAGAACAGTCCATTGAAGACTGATAATACTCTACCCCATTTTATAGATGGGAAAATCAAGGCCTAATGCATTAGTAGCGTTGGACAAGATCAGAATAACTGAGAGTGATCATAAATTTCTCGCTTTCTCAATTCCCTCACTCAAACAGTCATCAAATTCTATGATGTTCTATATATAAGGAAACTGCTCTGAGAGGTTAAATATGTCTCACACAGTTAAAGAAGGACCACTCTGGGAACTGAAATCTCTTGATTCCTAAACCGTGTTTTATTTCAATCTCACTATAAGATTTTTTTTTTTTTTGTCTCCCTCATGGGTTCTATCCAGGACTCCAAAAGGCCATTATTCAGTGTTAACCAGGTCTTGGTTGCTTTGTAGATTAACAAAATATTTCTGTGTCCTTAGAGCTATAAAGCAGTAGGGATAATTTGAGGAAAAGTTAAGTTTTCTGCAGGGTAAGGATCTTTCCCATGACTGTGATCATATTTCATTGACTGTCTTGCCTTGTACCAGGCACTATCCTAAGAGGATAAAAGATTAATAACAATACTTTTAGGTGATATCTATTGAGACAAATATACCTTTCAAGTATAGTTGTTTGTATTTTCGGTGTTTTATTCAATTTTTATAACAACTCCATGATGTGGCTACTATTATTATTCCTGTTTTACAGACAATAAAACTGAGGCACAGTGAGGTTAAGAAATTTGACCAATCTTACAGGAAGTGAAGGGACACAGGTATTAACTCACACAGTGTGTCTCTAAAGCCATGACACCCTAGAGTTCTCAATGGGAATAACATACAATCCCTTTCTATAAAGATTTTCTTGTTGGTGTGGAAGAGAGACCCATAAATAGAACACAATGTGATGATTGTTATGATTCATTAAACAAATCCTTCTGCTGACTGCTATATGGTATTTTTTTTTTAATTAAATCTTTATTGTTCAGATTATTACATTTGTTCCTCTTTTTTCCCCCCATAACTCCCCTCCTTCCAGCTCCCACCCCACCCTCCACCCTCACTCCCCACCCACTGTGTTCATCCATAGGTGCATGATTTTTGTCCAGTCACTTCCCGCATCTCCAACACCCCTTTTTCCCCCAAGAATAGTCAGTCTATTCCCTTTCTATGTCCCTGATTCTATTATAATCACCAGTTCATTCTGTACATCAGGTTATTTATTCACTTGATTCTTAGATTCATTTGTTGATAGATGCATGTTTGTTGTTCATAATTTGTATCTTTACCTTTTTCTTCTTCTTCCTCTTCTTAAAGGATACCTTTCAGCATTTCATATAATACTGGTTTGGCGGTGATGAACTCCTTTAGCTTTTCCTTATCTGTGAAGCTCTTTATCTGACCTTCAATTCTGAATGATAGCTTTGCTGGATAAAGTAATCTTGGTTGTAGGTTCTTGGCATTCAGCACTTTGAATATTTCTTGCCATTCCCTTCTGGCCTGCAAAGTTTATGTTGAGAAATCAGCTGACAGTCGTATGGGTATTCCCTTGTAGGTAATTGAGCCTCTTTCTCTTGCTGCTTTTAAGATTTTCTCTTTGTCTTTTGCTCTTGGCATTTTAATGATGATGTGTCTTGGTGTGGTCCTCTTTGGATTCCTTTTGTTTGGGGTTCTCTGCGCTTCTTGGACCTGTAAGTCCATTTCTTTCTCCAGGTGGGGGAAGTTTTCTGCCATTATTTCTTGAAATAGGTTTTCAATATCTTGCTGTCTCTCATCTTCTGGCACTCCAATGACTCTGATATTAGACCGCTTAAAGCTGTCCCAGAGGCTCCTTACACTATCTTCACACTTTCGGATTCTTTTTTCATTTTGCTTTTCCAATTGGGTGTTTTTTGTCGAATCTTTGGTTTGATTATTGTACTCTGCTCTGCTATTGGGTATAATATTCTTTATTTCAGTCCGTGTATGCTTACTTTCTAATTTCTTTATCGTAGCATCGAGGGTCTCATTAGTTTTCGTGAGGCTCTGCACAAATTTATGGCAAGCCCTCAAAATTGCGATTCTTAGCTCCATATCCTCCATTTCTGTCATGTTTCTTTGTCTCCGCATCTTTTATGCTTTCTTGGTGCACCCCCTTGTGGTCTCTGTGCGCAGTCTTGTTCTAGCCAAGCCTTAATTGTTGTAGTTAACACTAGAGGGATTTGACCCCCAGGCCGACTGGCTATAGGAATCAGCTGTACGGAAAACGTCTGCCTTCTGGGGAGGCGCTAATCCAGCCTTTGCCTGAGGCGATCGGCAAATGGCTGTGCGCAGGCTTTGGGCGGGGCGGGATCAACAGGGCGGGCGGAGGGAGCAGTTATGGCCACGCTCAGTCCCGTTCCCAGAGGCTCTGCTTCTCAGAACCCCGGCAGCCGGCAGCCGCTGCAAACCTCGGAGAGAAAGTTGCCCTCAGGTTCCAACTGATGCCGGATAATCCCGCTTCTCCCGTTTGAGTCTGGGTCCCTAGAGACTCGCCCGGATCTGGAGCCCAGAGTCTGAGACTCACTCCCGACAGAAAATGACAACCGCCCCTCAACCACCAGCCCGCTTTGCGCGTGCGCACCTCGGTACCTTTGTATTTTCCACACTGCGCCGCCTCTGAGCCTCGATTTGCTGTTCTCTTTCCTTCTAGTTGTAGAGTCTCTCTTCAGCCAGCCTTCCTGTGGTTCTGGGTGATGTCCGTTCAATCTATTAGTTGTATTTTTGAAATGGTTGTTTGTGGCAGCGGTCTCCGGTGTTTACCTACGCCGCCATCTTGGTCTCCCCCTCTGCTATATGGTATTTTTAATGTGCTTTCATTATATAGTATAGAGCAGGGGTGGGCAAACTTTTTGACTCGAGGGCCACAATGGGTTCTTAAACTGAACCGCAGGGCCTGAACAAAAGCATGGATGGAGTGTTTGTGTGCACTAATATAAATTCAAAGTAAACATCATTACATAAAAGGGTACGGTCTTTTTTTTTTTTTTTAGTTTTATTCATTTCAAATGGGCCGGATCCGGCCCACGGGCCATAGTTTGTCCACGGCTGGTATAGAGCAAGGAATACAAAATCAGAAATTGGAGAGTTTTTTTTGAAACCTTGAGACCTTGGGGGAGTTATTTAACCTCTCAGAGCAGTTTCCTTATATATAGAACATGAAAACCAGTATGTATTTTAAAGTTTTACTAATGGTATTAAGTATGTTAATGTATATCAAATAGCACATAGTAGGCCCATATGAAGACTTTCATGAGTTATAGGAATATTAATGAAAGAATTATGTATAACATGTCAGATGAGCACGAAGGAAGAAAACATCAACTTGGGAGATGAGGTGGTGGTGCTCCCTGATGGAACAGCTGATGGAACACTGGAGCTGGGACTTGAAAGTTGTACTCTACCTTTATTACTCCTCATTCCACATTCATTTTTTCTCTGGGAACCACTCTTTCCTCAGAAATGCCTCATACCATGCAGACCTGGTTGCTGTTGATATTCATCCTGTTACCCTAAACTGAGTCTCCTAGATACTGAACTAGGTGTTTCAGAAGGCAGGGGAGAGTGATGGCAAGAAAGCAGACTCTTGGCCATGCCAATGAGCCAGCCATTTGTTCAACCAAATATGAGTCCTGTTGACCTCTTGACTTTCCAATCTGTGAGCCAATAAATACATATGCTTCATTGTTGAATCCTATTTGAGCTGAGTTTTTTGTTACTGGCAACTGATCCTCTCCTAACTGCAAAGAAATCTAGATGGGAGGGCTGCATGTGCAAAGGCTCACAGAGGAGAGAACATGATGGGTTTGGAGATATTACATTGAGAAATAAGGCCAGAAGGTGGGTCAGTGCCAGCTCCTCAAAGGCCTTGACTCCCACATTAATGAGTTTGGACTCTAGCCTGTAGGCAGTAGGGAGCAGCAGTTTTTGAGCAGAGAAGTGACATGATCAGATTTGCATCTTAGAAAGATGACCCTTGCTGTGAAGTTGAGTTTGGGTAGGAGTAGAAAAGGCTGAAAGCAGATAAAAGAGTAGATAACTGCAATGGAATGAAGGAAAGACCACAGTAGTGGGGACAGACAGGTAAGGACTTGGTATCATTTTCTTTCTGGATCCACCTTGCTATTACCTACTTACTCAAATGGATTCTCCTTGGCTTTTAATTCTGGGCTTGCAGATGCCTCACCAGTCACAGACAGACTGGCAGACAGGGGACTCTTGCTTGTTGAGTATACTGCACAGACTTCAAAATGCAAGGTATGAGGCACAGAAGCTTTCCAACTTTTAATATTCCCTTACTGTCTCATTCCTGCATCATGGTGATGCTCTTCAGCTGGACATTAACAAATGGCGCCAAAAGTCTGCAATCTTCATGGACCACAGTTCAGGAAGCCAATCTAAGTAGCTTTCTGAACTCATAGATGAGTTCCCAAGTACCCTTTCTTTCACGCAGGAGATGTCCCAGCAGGGAGTACCAAAATACTGTCATAAAATTCATGTTATTGCCTCTTTTTCCTGTATCAGAAAACCTCCAACTAGTTTCCATGGAGTTAATACTGCTTCCCACTCTTCTGAGGTATTTTCAATAGAGAAGTGTTGGAATTGTATGGGGGAAGAAATACATAAGCAGTTGGGAGTTTGATTTTAAAATATATATTTAATAAAAAACAAAAAATAAACAACAACAAAAAAAACCACACAGGACTTCATGTCCAGTCTCTCTGGCACATGCTTTTATTTGCTGCATGCAATGTGGTGCAAGTTTGAATGGTCAATTAAACATTTGTTAATAGGACCAGGAAGAGTGATGATTCCCACATTTCCATGACTACATATCAGCTACGTTGTGTTACTCTTCTGCTGAACTATGAAGTTATAGCTAGAATCGCATTGTGGGTCCTCTAGAGATTTAGGCCAGAAAAATCCATTTCCAATTTTCTACTGCCACCACCACCACCACCACCACCACCACCACCACCACCAATTAATCCTATTCGTATTCCTTAACATGGAAGGATGGAGAAGTTTAAACTTTTTAAGTTATAAGTACTGAAAAGGACCTTAGAAATGATCCATTCTAGAATTATGAGTTAATGAGTTCAGTTGGTTTGGTTGAGACTAAAGTTAATAAAAATTACATCCAAAACGTGGAGCTAGAACCCGCCATGCAGGACTTTCCCCAAAAGAGATACTTCAGTTTTGCATCTATATGATGGAAATATCTACTTCTAATGGCTGTTTTAGGATTAAATAAATTAACGTATTTGAAGTGCTCAAATTCTGCTGGCACATATTAAGTGCCACATTAAGTGTTAACTGTTAGAATATGGTTGTTTGGAGACCATATTAGGTTTGCTGACAAATTCCCACATGGATGGTCTGGCTGACTGAATGCTCAACTGGTAGAACAAAGGCAAGTTTGGGCATGGGGAAGCAGCCACTTGAGAGTCTGTTTGGGTGAAGACAGAATGACTATTTCTTATGAATCTGTGTGGCTATACGCAAAAGAAACCTGCACAGAGTCGTCTAAAGTCTTGTCCAAAAGAGGTGAACAGATCTAACCAGAGAGAAGCTGGAGATATTACTGGATTCCTATGGTGGGAGGAAAGGGGTAAGAGTCAGCCAGACTAGAGATGCATTCACCCTGCCTGTGAAACTGCAGGTGAGACCCATTGCGATTGAAGGACACCAAATGATTCTGGAAAGCATCCTAAGGGAGTCAGTTGTAAACATCTGACAACTTCAGAAAGAGCTAATGACAGATCTACACAATAGTGTCAGCTAATAAGACATTGTCTCCTCCTTTTACTTTTCTCTAACTTTCCTCAGCATTGGGTTTTGGGGTAAGCCATCAGAAACATTGTATGGCAAATTGGGAAAAAGAGAGAAGGCTACGAAAGAGAGAAGGCAATCCAACCTCATATGACCATAGGCATTTTGTTTATGGAGAAGTCTAAGCTGGCAAAGAGGAAGAAACTTTTGTTTTAATTGAAGATATACAGTGTTGATACATGGAACTATACATTTTCATTACAGAACTGGGACAGTGTTTTGTGACTTCCAGTCCCAAAGAAACTATTTGTATACTGAAGGATGACAAAAGCGGAAACCATAAGTCCAGCAGAGCTTTGTGGGAGAGTTAGCACCATGAAAGTGGGTTTAAAAGGACGATGGGAGACTAAGATTGTTTTGCGATTACAAACCATGAGTTGTGTCTTTTCAACACAATGGCTATGCAATTAGCTAATATTTATTGAATGCTGCCACATGCCAGGCACTGCTCTGCTCAGGTTATAGGAAGAAACAAAGACAAATCTCTGCTATCTTGGGAATTCAATGCCTCAGAGAAAAATGGAAGGCAAACCAATACAAATTGATTACATAAGTTAGAGGTCTGAGATAACTTTTAGGTGCTAGTTAAAGAAGAAACACATGAGAGTGAGAGAAAGGGGTAAGGAGAGGGTAAATGTGGGAAGACAAAGGATGGTCTCTTCTGATGGCTTCTGTCTTCTCAGTTCACTTGGAGAGGACATCATGGGGGAGGAGGAGGAGGCAGGAGAGACTGGTATTTGAAAGGGAAGGAATAAAATTGTCCCCAAGGATCACTGGGGAGAAAATAGAGTTAGGAACTGTAGTGGGATTGTCAGACAGCTTTAAAACCTCTTGAGAGCCACGGTAATGACTGCAAGTTACCTGAGTGAGCATTTCTGCATGTTTTTCTCCAGCTAAGTTTAATTACCCTGATAAAGGCACGGAGAACATGGAAAATTAAATTTATTCTAGGTTGGGGTTTGGCCAGGGAATCATGATGGAGGAAGAGTGGAGAAAGGACTTGAACCTAATGGCAGACAACCATGGGATCTAATTTGGGTATGAGGGGAAATGAGGACAAGAGAAGAATTAGTCTAGGATGGATGGCTTACTGGTCTCTGTGGGACTTATTAATTGTTTGAGTCATGACACAGAATGAGTAAGCTGCACAGAGAGGAAGTATGGTGTGAGGAGAGGAAATTGAGATTATGGTGATGATGAAGTTAGGGAAGTGTCCTGAAGATTGGGTGACTGAAGTTGAGTCCATAACACATGACAGAAAGGTGAGGTCAAGAAACCCCAAACCAAGAGGCCAGAGTAATAAAATAATTGTATGTGTGCATATTGAAAATATCAAGAATCATTGCAGATGCAATATTGAAGACTAATGATGATCCAGGCACTATAATGGTTAAGAAATGAGGAGGAGTGTCTATTACTAAGACTATATTGAGGAGGGTAGTAATGGTAGTATAATCTGTAATAAAGTTAACAGCTGGGAGTTTCAGTGAGGAGAAGAGACATTGACCTAGAAATGGACAGGAGGTATACCCTACCTCTAGCTTCAGTGGTAGAAGGGGTACAGAAGAGAAATGAATCACTATTTAATAAAATTATGGGGAATCCAGTGTCTTTAGTACAGAACAAGATTTTATTTAGAGTAAATCAGAGAAGCAGAATGGAATGATGATAAAGGGAGGGGTTTGCTGATATTAGACCATGAATTCTAGAAGGCTCACAGGGAGGAGTGGGGGTAGGAGTGGGAAATGGGGTCAAATTATAGGAATGATAGGGTGATGAGGATGACCTGGGAGATGGGGTCTCTGATGTTAACTGACCTACATATGGAAGTAAGGTACGATCAATTCAATCTTTTGTCCCAATTTAGGCTGATTACAGTGATGAGAATATTTGACTGGAAGGAGTGGAGGTCTTGCTTGGAGAATTCACTGCTCTGGGTAGTGCCATGGTCCAAAAAGAGTGTGAGAATTCAATCACATTGCATTGGCTGGCTGGAGAAGACTCTTATACATCTGAAGCAAAAAGTTTCATCATAGATATGCCCAACTCAAATCAATTAGAATAGCTGCCTGGTGCTTTAGGGTGAGAAAGAGCCAAGGATGTGTTAATGAGGTGAGCCAGGGACACATGAGGTAGAAGTTGTTCATAAGTTGTAAGTAGGTGACCTTTTATTTTTACATTTTTGAAACATACAAAAAAGTAAGTGCTTTGCTCAAAAATGACAGTTACTTAGTGAGAGAGTCAGGACCACTCTACCAGGAAGAACCCTATTTAGGTAGCTCTCATCATCAAGCAAATGTTATTTTGTATTTATGTTCTGTTGGCAAAGATTAGTAATATAGACACTGAATCTTGACTTTGCCATCAGCTATCTGTGTAACTATGGGCAATTTATTTAACTCATAGGTTTGCTGACAAATTTGGGAGATGTTTTTAGTTTGGGTTCTCTAAGAAGCAGATACCAAGATGGGGTTAGACATGCCAGAGATTTACTGAGGGGAGATGCACGTGATGGAAAGAGTGATGAGGAGAAGGAGTAGGTAGGGGAGCAAAATGGAAGTCTGTCCTGTGAAAGAAGAGAGGACAGTGAATGGAAAGAAGCCCCCAATGCAGTGCAGTCTGAAGCAGGGATTGCCTCCTGGGTGAGTCCTGCTTTGGGTAGAAATAGTCCAGGCCTAGCACCCCTGCTGTGTTCAATCATTGACTGGGAGCAACCCATTGGAAAACATGGCCTCAGGGCATAAATACTGGGGGGAAATCCATAAGTTTGGCAGCTTGAGGCTGTCAGCTAACTACTTTCCTTGCTGCAAGTCCTCTTAGAATAAGATATGAGTATAATGTCTCTGGTGCTACCTCAGACTCTAAGTTATTTTTTTTAAATTGAGGTGAAATTCACATAACATAAAATTAACCATTTTAAAGTATATACTTCATTTGTATTTAGCACATTTACAATATTGTGCAACAAGCTTCTCTATCTAATTTCAAAACATTTCCATCATCCCCAAAGGAGACCTTGTGCCCATTAAGCAGTTATTTCTCATTTCCTCCTCCCCTAGTCCCAGGCAATCACTAATGTACTTTCTGTTTTTATGGATTTACTTGGTATGGATATTTCATATTACTGGAATTATACAATATGTGATGTTTTGTGTTTGGCTTTTTTTCACTTAGCATAATGCTTTTGAGGCTCATTCATATTGTTGCATGTATCAGGGCTTTGTTCCTGTTTACAGTTGAATAATATTCCACTATATGAATATACCACATTTTGTTTATCCAGTCTCCCATTAATGGTATTTGCATTATTTCCATGCTTTGGTTATTGTGAATAATGTTGCTATAAACATTTTTGTACCTATATTTTTGAGTACCACTTGCAAGTTGTTTGGACATTCAGGGTGGGACAAGAGTAGGTTTACAGTTGTGAGTACACAAAACATAGAGTTTACTTTTGTATTATTATTTATTAATTATTGTATTATTTTCCACGTGAACAATATAAACCTATTTTTGCCGCCGCCCCCCCGCATACCTAGGAGTGGAATTTCTGGGTTATATGGTAACTCTAGGTTTATCTTTCTAGGAACCACTTAACTGTTTGAGAAACCAAAAGCTATTTTCTAAAGCTCCTTTTTCTCATCTATTACTTCATAGGATTGTTGTAGAGAGTGAAGGAGAAAATTCTCATAGAGCACCAAGCACAATGGCAGGCACACAACAGAAACAAAAGGCTCATAAATGATAATTATCTATAATAGATGTAGCAGACTTATCCAACAGACTGACTCCCCCAAAATAGATATTATAGCTTTATGGCTTTTTTCCCCTAAAGACTGAAGGTGTGAAGTTAAGAATATTCTTTGCTCTTGAAGAGAAAAGGACCATACTTCAACTTGATTCACTGTGGCTTGTGGGAGTGAAGAGCCCTCAGGATTAAAAACATGATCACAGTGTGGGTTTAAGGTTCTACTGGGGATGAGTGTGTGAGCTCCTATCTCACTAGAGACCACACACTCTCTACAAAGAATTCAGTCCTAGCAGAATGGTCCTTGAGATGTCGTTTCTAGGTTGTCACACTGGTCACTGCCTCTCACTTTTCACCAAATTTGGGCGGGCTCTCACGGACAGTCATTTTGACACCTATTTTTTAATGGGAAGGGAAAGGAAATGTTGGAAGATTTTTAAAAATTAGTTATCACCTCAGCTTCCGGGGGGTTGGGAGGGGGAGAAAGGAAGCAGTAGCTTAAATATTCCACATGTGGCTTGGGAAGAGGAGGGCACAGACTCACTGACAAATTTCTCAGTGACTGGTATGGATTTCGGAGGAGCATGGTCTAACATCCCTGTCTTTAGGCATTTAAAATATGGAAGACAATCCAAACATCTCCCCTGGTCTCTGACATAAAACCTTTGCCTCGGTCTAAATGATGCTGATACTATGACAATATAAACCATGAGGACTTCTGTGATGGACAGTTTTTCTTCCCACCTTTCTCTTGCTGTTTGTTGGTTTTCTGATGGAGTTGTTGTATCCCAAACAATATTTGGCTAGTTTTTAAATATCCTTCCCCATCAATGACTGTCATGGCCTCTTCTTAGTGTCTCTTAGTCACCTGCAGCCTGTTTAGAATAGTGATGAAACACAGGCTAAGTGGGTTTGAACCCTGGCACTACCACTCAGGAATTGTAAGATTTGGGGCAGTTTACTTAGGGTACAAATGAAGATAATATTAATCACTCTCTCAAGAGGAGGATGTGAGAGTACATGAGATACGTTCTGTGACATGCTTGATAAATGCATAGCACATGATAAGTTAGTAGATGTTAGCTACTAGCATTAATGTCTGTCTGACCTTTCTGGCTTTGTGTTTTATCCATTCAGGTCTTATCTCTCATAGTAGAAATCTATGATTCTTGAGAGTAGTGCCTGTGGCTTAGATATAATTCAGTACTATACCTATATAGTAAATACACACATACATGCAAATCCTATTTGACCAATGGATCTAATACTAAAAATGTGTCATGGAAAGTGGTGAAATCCAGATTTTGCATAAGCCAAAAAGTTTGTAAAAACATATAGTAGAGATAAAAATAGAAAAGATCTGGGAAAACAAAAGTCAAATGGTTCATTAGAATGTAATCACCATGAAGGCCGGGTCATGCTTCTCAGCACTAAGACTATTCCTTGGTACAGAACAGGTATTTCATAAGTTCTGAAGAAATGCATGAGTAACATTATTAGCACTAAGAAATGTCAGAAATTCTGCGTACACTTATTTTAGTATTACAAGACCATAAGACATATTTGTCCTTACATATTTAAGAATTGAGGTAGCCCTGACCGGTTTGGTTCAGTGGATAAAGTGTCGGCCTGCGGACCAAAAGGCCCCAGGTTCGATTCCAGTCAAGGGCATGTACCTTGGTTGCAGGCACATCCCCAGTAGGGGGATGTGTAGGAGGCAGTTGAATCGATTTTTCTCTCTAATCGATGTTTCTAACTCTCTATCTCTCTCCCTTCTTCTCTGTAAAAAATAAATAAAATATATTTTTAAAAAATTGAGGTAGGCTGTAAGTTGGTGGGACCTGACTATAATGATGTAAATAATAAAGGTTTAATTTTAACACGAATGCAAGAAAGTCCAAGGGTCACTGGCTCTAGTTTAGTGGCTCATCGTTCAGGACCAGGGTCTCTACAGGTTTTTCTGCTTCTCCTTATGGTCCTAAGGTGGTGGCTGCAGCCCAGCCATCATGTTCTTGTTATTAATGGGAAAGGAAAGAGAGCAAAAGCACTTTCCCCAGGGAGGGCAGCCTCCTTTAAGATTTCTTTAAAAACTTTAAATTAAGAATTTCTGCTTACACTTGATTGGCCATCTCTAATTTGAAAGCCAATGGGGAAAATAGAGGACTCTTGGCCTCCCACCCCTCCTCCTCTTCACCCCTCCTCCTCTTTCTTACCTGGGTACATTGGTGTCCCAACAAAACACCTGTTGTTAAGGAGGAAGGTGAGACTGGCAATGGTCCCATTTTACACACACAGGAAACAGGATCAGCCCTAAGCAGCTTCTTACTCTTTTTACTGTGACTTTTGAGGGTTTTCTTTATCACATCACACAGTGCCGTCTTTGGAGGACCCTCTTGACAAAACCCTATTGCTAGTGTTTCTCTGGGCAGTCAGTGGCCGATGGAAGCTGTAGACTGTGCAAACAGTTGCATCTCTTTCTTTACTTATACCCACTGCTAAGAAGCTCCAGGAAGAGCAGAGACCTGTGTGATTACCAATCGGGGGGTATTCTATTCTAGCTTCACTTCCCCCCCAAGATTGTCTTGCTATACTACATGCATTTCTTTAAGGTATCTGAAACTATGTTGAGGACCAAAAGGGTATAGTGAACAATAACATACCCAAATCTCTCAAATATACAAGCACATAACAGGGAGGCTCTGAAAGTTTGTGTAATTAGCTGCCATCCTGGACAGTTAGGGATGAGTCAGGACTCCACCCCACCTCCCTGACTCTACAAGCTGCCCTTCCCCTCTCCCCCAGGGTCCTCAACCCTGCTGCACATTTCAATCAGCGGGGAGCTTTAAACCTCTCGATGCTCAGGTCACGCCCCAGACAAATTATAAATCAGAGTCTCTGGAGGTTGAACCCAGGCATCAATATTTTTTAAAATGTCCCCTGATGACTTTAATCCACAGTTAAGGTTGTGGATCACTACTTTTCAAATTCCCTTAAGCAAAATAATTGAAGTATAGTGTCCTCTAAAGAGTACTTTAAATATTATTTTAACTTACTGCAGTGGTTTTCTCATCTACTTCCTTTTCTCCTAGTGGGGCCACCTATATGTAAAATGAATAAAGTGAGATTCCTTCATGGAAGATGGTATGGGTGGGGGTGGTGGGGGGAGGTCTAGCTCCCCTTTTTTATCCCTCAGGCCACCCTATCCCTTGCAGATAGACCCTGTTGCCACTCACAGGACAATGACTGATATACTTCAAAACATTCCATACAGTCGACTTTGTTAGACAATCTTACCATCACAGTAACATGCATGGCTGGAGAAAGCCTCGGTCATATGGGTGATGGTGCTGTGGTCTTCTCTTCCTCTGTAGATAAGTATCAGTCTCGGTCTCTTTACCAGTTGCTGTTCAGGGGACAAGTTGCTAAAAAGAGTTCTAGTGTTAATAACGGGAATATACAACTATTGTCCAGGTAATGCTCATATAACCTTGTGTGTATGTGTGTTTGTGTGTGTGTGTGTGCATAGATGTGTATGAGTATCTTTATCCTCAAACCCCCAGGGGGATAACTAATCATGCGGATCCATAGGCAGAATGCTTAAACTCAAATGCCCACAGTGGCCAGGCATAAAGCTGAGCGTCCATGTTTATGTGGATCCCATAGAGAAGTTTGATATGTTTTTCCTAAAGGCATTTGTATTTTAAAAAAAATTCGTAACTATGCGTTGGCAAACAAGCAGATCACACACATACACAAATATACGCACACACACATATTTTCTGGACATAGGCATTTTAATGAGGTGCCTGGTGTGGTGAAATTTATTTATTTTGCTTTACATTTTAGCTATGGAGACTGTGAGTTGCTTTGCTAGGTGGACCCAAACAGCATGTTTTGAGCAGTGACTTTCAACTGGTGTACGGGAAGACTTTTTAAAGCATGCAAAACCTGACTAGTCAGGGGCACTGACCTCTTTTCCCTTAGATTGCCAAATGAAACAATGACAACAGCTAACACAACCATAGCCATCTGGTGCAAATGAGTCAAAGTTATACCTTTTATTTTTGGTCAGATTGGTAAAAAAATATACTTTTTGGTGTGCTGCAGAATTTTAGTAATTAGGTTGTGTGCCATGAGCTGAAAAAAGTTGGATATCACTGGTTTTGAGCATTGCGTATTTTCAGGGAAGATTCACTCAGTTTTTAATTGCAAGAGGAGTATAAATGTATTAGTCTGGGACAGAACATTCTGAGCTCTGATCAAAGCTGTCCTGCCTAAGCCACTTGGAAAGTAGAGTTGAGCAGATAAGCAGACCAGCATGAGTACAGGCAGATTTTCATAGGGTTCAAGGTATCTCCTACAAGAACAGGATGCACCCTGAATCTCTGATGGATTGAGGTGGTCCCAACTGATTGGCAGGAAAGAACCCAAAGGTCCCAAAGGCACCACGATAATTTCCATGAAGGGAAGGGGCGGATGAATAGCAGGAATCATCCGATGCCTAGATGTTGCTGTGTGACCACTGGAAAGATCCTCCATTTCTCCCTCTCACTGTCATTTGGAAACAACACTGGCCCACTCATTCATACATTCACTAATTTATTTATTTTTTAAATATGTTTTTATTGGTTTCAGAGAGGAAGGGAAATGGAGACAGAGAAACATCAATGATGAGAGAGAATCATTAAGTGGCTGCCTCCTGCATGCCCAACACTGGAGGTTGATCCTGAGACCTGGGCATGTGCCGTGACTGGGAATCAAACCATGACTTCCTGGTTCATAGTTTGATGCTCAGGACTGAACCACTGAGCTACACCAGTTGGGCAGCACTGGCCTTTAGAAGAGCACATCCCTTTAACAGAACACTGTGTTATAGGCGATCCCCCAAAGAAAACCCAGCCTTACTGCTTTTACAGCCATAGCAATATTTTAATAGTTCACTGCAGTTGTGATATTTGTATATTGAAATTGGTGAAGGAGGACAAACTGGGGTCAGAACAAAGATTCCTAATGAAATGAAGACATGCATTCCTAAGGTATTTCCCTTGACAGACGTTTCAGCAGGTATCATAGGAACTTCAAAGGTATCATGTAAGTCCCTGTTGTCACAGAGCTGGAAGTGTGGAGGAAGGACGAGGTGGGAGGAGATGGCATGGGTGGCCATGGGTGGTGGGTTTGACAGGGCAGATGAAGCAGAGACCGAGAGAGGAAAATTGCCAGAGTCACAGTCATGCCATGGGTGCTCACCCAGAAGAAGGGAGCCCATGTGGTTGGACACAGTTTCCCAGAAGTTTAAACAGCCTAAAAAATGTCATAATGGAGTAACCTGGCAGGTGGGATGCAGTATTAAGGACATAAGAAGAGGTACAGTAGGGGGTTTGCAAGGAGTGAAAGTCTAAAGGGTTGCTAAGTAACACCTGATATTTTCCTTCCTTAGTTTGGAGCCAACAGGGAATAGATTCAGGAGTTAGACAAATTGGGAGCACAGGATCAGCTTTGTGATAGATAAAACTGATTGGGGGTGCTGCTTGGGTGTGAGTGCCTCAACTGAGTTCCCCAAGACTCACTATTACTGACTTAAACTTAACTGAGTTGAAGGCAAAAGCAGCAGTTGCTCTCCTGCTCAGTGTCACCAATAGCAGGTGTCTTACAGCGACAGAAGCACATTGTAAGGAAAGCATTCTGAAAACCAGGACTGAACAAGCTAAGCCACTCTGCCTAGTTTTACTAACCTCTGCCTGTCCTTCTTCTGAGGAGCATAAGAATGGGGAAGAGAGGCCAACATTCTTACTCTAATTGGACAGGAGGAAGAAGTCTCTTCAAACTCTTTCACAAAATTCTCATCCCCAAACAAAAGAGCAATTAGACCTTCTTTCCTTAATTGTGCTCAAAGATCATGAGCCTTTCCCCACTTCTCTCTTCATTTCTAGTAAAGTAGGCCTTTGTCCTTTGTGGTTCATGGTGCCAACGTCTAATGCCTCCAGTTTGTACAATAACAATATAGTAGTCCCCCTCTTATCCGTGGTGTCACCTTCTGTGGTTTCAGGTACTTGCAGTTTCATTTACCTGAGATCAAATGTGGTCTGAAGAAATTAAATAATGAATTGCAAAAATAAACATTTCATAAGCTTTAAATTACATGCTATTCTGACTACCTCACTTTATCTCATCATGAAGGCATCATATCATCTCACATCATAAGAAGGGTGAATACATCATAAGAGGTACAATAGGTATTTTGAGAGAGAGAGAGAGAGAGAGACCACATTCACATTAATTTTCTTACATTTTATTATTTTAATAGTTCTATTTTATTATTAGTTTTTAAGATTTTACTTGCCTAATTTATAAATTAAACTATATCATAGATGTGTATGTATAGGAAAACATTGTACCTACAGGTTAGGATTCAGTGTAGGGGTCTTGGAACATATACCCCAAGGGTAAGGGGGCTACTCTATTGAATAGGTGACTTGTTTTCTGTTAAATCCCATGCCTGTAGGTGTTTTCCAGTCTTTAGAAGCACAAGGCAAGTTATCGGCCTTTTTCATCTCACACTAAAGTTTTATCTCTCACTTGAGGATCATTTCCCTCAAAGAAACAAAGGTTTTATCACTCACTAGAGTGAGTGTGTACACAAGATGAATAGAGAACCACAAACCCGTGTTGAGATGCTAATGATAGGCAGTTAGCTCAACTCACCCACCAAATAAACAATGAACCCAGAAATCCAAGTTTGTGTAAGAAGAGCCTTCAGCTCATTCCAAAATTTGTGAAACTTTATTTAAGTCTAAGAATTTCCTGGTGTCCTCTCCATCATATTTCTATGTGTGTTATAAATGAGTGTTAATGTCTCTTTCTCCTTAACCATACCTTGAGTCCCATGTTAACTAAGTCCCAAATTCTATGGCCCATAATATGCACTCAGTAAATACTTGTTAAATGAATGAATGAAGACTTATTTATCAGAGCAGCATAGTATTCATTTTGAGCACATTTAATGTAGCAATTCTTGGATAGGGCCCTTTAAGGAAATGCCCATGTGGAGAGCAGTATCCTAACTGTCTCCAGTGTGTATTTGCCGTCTATGTGCAGTGTACAGAATGAGTGCATATGAGTGCGTGGACAGTGACAGTCCTATCATCTGTGTTTTCAAGTATAAATGAAGTTTGCCATGTTGTACTTCCTGTCTGTTCCCCTAGTGGTTTTATCACTCCTGAGCCCTAAATCTCTGAGGAGCCTTGTGCTATTATTATATAGAGACTCAGAAAGGGTTGTGATAGGAAATATATGCCTTACTCTTTTCCTTGTCAGGGTCTTAGGAAAAGCTAAATGTGTTCTCTAGGGATCCCCCTTGAATCCTCTCACTTCCCTGGGCAGGTCTGGCTAGAATTGGTTCTGGGCCCTGGGGCAGAGACATTGTCCCACTGAGTTTAGGAGGATGCCAGAACTTTAGGAATATAAGGGTCTGTATTAGTTTCCTAGGGCGACTGAAACTGGGAGGCTTAAAACCACGGGGATATTTTTCTCTCATGGTTCTGGTGGTCAGACTGCTGCAACTGGGGTGTGGGCAGGCATGGTTCTTCCTGGGGGTTCTGAGGAAGAATCCGTGCCACGCCTTTCTCCTGGCTTCTGGTGGCTGCTGGCAATCTTGGATTGCTTGGCTTATAGACACATCACTTCAGTCTTTGCCTCCATCATCACATAGAGCTCTCCCTGAGTGTGTCCAGATTTCTTTCTTCTTATGCCAGTCATTAGATTAGGGCCCATCCTAATCAAACATAACTTCATTTTTACTTCATTACATGTGAAAAAACCTTGTTTCCAAAAAGGTCACATTCTGAGGTTCTGAGCAAACACAAATATTCAGAGGACACTATTCAACACAATATAGAGCCTAAGAAGCTAGAAGAGAATTACATCAAAACAATGGGGTCCAGGGTCAGGATACAGGACCTGTGATGAAAACCAGGAAGCCAAAGCCACAGAGAAGAGGGTAAGCACAGGCACCTTCATATGAAGGGGACACAAGAGGTGGGGCCCAGGTCCTGAGATCATCTTGAATGGCAACTGCTCTTTCTTGTTAGCTTTGGTGAATTTATCAGGCTCCCTACATTCCTCATCCTGACCCTGGCTTTGGTTGCTTTGACACACTTAAGCATGATATTTTAATTCTAAGAAAAGTCCATTTCAATGAAATAAGTGATCAAGGTAGACTTTAGTGAAGACATCATAGAGGATGGCGTTAGAGCTTTATACTTTGCACCCCACAGTAGTTAAAGAATAATAGCACACATTTTTCCTCTCCTAAGACATTGCTACTGATAGTTTTCCTCTCTTGCCTTCTTTTCTCCAGAGTCGGTCTGGGGTGTCTCTTCCTCTATTATTCATGACAATTGAGTTCTCTCTCTGCCTGCAACTCCAAACTCATACATATTTGTCCCAATGCTCCCCAGAACTGAAACTCTGTTACTGTCCTTCGCTAAGCTTTTCAAAAGATAATCAGTATTAGTGGAAGCAAATACCGCCTTTTCATGGTGCCCCTAAATTAGGTGGCACTTTGATGGCCAGAGCGATTATTTTTATCTCCATGTCCTCTACAGCACCGAGCGAGGTGCTTCCCATATATTAGGAACTTCATAAATGCTGGCTTAGGATACTGTTGGTGCCTAAGTTTGAATTTGTCTTTCCAAGGCTTGTGGAACTTACTGTATAGGTATCACATTAGTTGTCGTTTTGAAATAGCAAAACTCTAAATAAGTTGTTAAGGAGCAGAGAAATAATCTTTAAAAAGTCACTCATTCCCTTTCATGAGCAAGTTTCTAAATATGTGTTTGTTCTAAGAGGGATTCTTGAATCTAAAAATATTTATTAAATGACAACTTTGTGAATATGAGGAGATTCAAAGAAATGTGAGATCGAATTTCTTTCTTGCACAGGCTTACATTCTAGTTGAGGTTATTTTTGTGCATGTAGGAGGAATATAAATCCTTGCCACTTGCTGTGATAGACCTGGCATTTAAATTCTCACTCTACCACTAAGTAGTTTCTTGACTTTGAACACTTGTCTAACATGTCTGAGACTCAGTTTCCTCATCTATAAAGTGGGGATAATACCAGTAGTACACAATAAGGTCTTTTGGAGGATGAAGTGAGACAATACTTCCTATTTGGAATATAGTGTGCACTTGGTGAATGGTCATTGTTTCTTATTAATGATGATGACTGTAAGTGCTCTGGGATTTCTGAGCACTTTCATTTCATTGGGAGGGCTCAGGGAAGGCTGCACCAAAGATGGAGTTTTTGAGGGGGTCTTGTAAGAATGGTTCCATTGCCCTAGCTGGCATGGCTCAGTGGATAGAGTGTCAGCCTGAGGACTGAAGGGTCCCAGGTTTGATTCCGGTCAAGGGCATATGCCTGGATTGCTGGCTGGATCCCCAGTAGGGGGCGTGCAGGAGGCAGCTGATCAATGATTCTCTCTCATCATTGATGTTTCTATCTCTGTCTCCCTCTCCCTTCCTCTCTGAAATCAATAAAAACATATTTAAAAAAGAATGGTTCCATTTCCAAAGTCTAAAATAAAATATTCTTTAAGTGTTAATGGGATTAGTGCAAAAGTGCAGAGAAGGATTGAGGTAGGCTCAGACTACACTATGGAAAGAAGAGGGTATTGGAGAAAAAGTAGCCATTTTCAAATGGTGAGAGCAGAGTTCTGTGGTCACACAATTGCATCTTGTTTGACCCCATTTCCCAGGCAGATGACAGTCATTGATGATGTACTCCACCTTCTATAAGTACAATCACCTGGTAGGTACAAGCTGGTGAGAAGCATGGGGCTCAAAACTAGTTGAACTTGTCCAATTAGATAGTCCTAGCACTTGATGTGTTTCCTATGAGTTGTTGCAATCCCACATTTGACTCCCTTCTAAAAGTTTAAATTAAAAGGAAGCAAACTTCCAAAATTAGAATGGTAATTAAAATTTGACTTTGATCAGTAGCTGCTGAGAGGGTTATTAAGAGCCATGAATATGCTGACGCAGGGGGGTTATTGGGAGGATGAGGTGAGGAGGGAAGCCGGGAGATTGGAAACAAATAAAAAATTGTTAAGGAGCATTATCAAATTGCAAATATCAATTATTATGGGTCTATGGATGAGCGATTATTATATTAAAAACATTCTTGGCAGGCAGCCGTATGGGCGTAGATAGCTGTGACTCCTTCAGGCTTGGCTTTGATTTGATTTTTGCAAACATGTTTTTGGTCCCTTTTCCTTTGATTGGTTCCAAAGAACACTGGACAACAGCTGGGTAGAAACTGCATGTAACCCTTTAGAAAATTGTGGAAAGATATTTTCTGCCTCCTATAAAACTTGGAGTACATCATCTCAGAAGAGGATGTTTGAGGGAAGGAGGACCGTACATTGGCGACAGTGGAGGGGTTCTCAAGCTGAGGGTACCACGGAAGGCTATGGCCCCAGAAACAAGGAGCAGTGATGGGGAGACACAGATGAAGAAGCTCAGGGCTTGCTTTTGTTTCTTGATAAAGAAGAACGACTCCCTGGCATGAATGATGAAGGTCGATGTGGCAAAACAATGCAAGAAAGATAGTGGTTTTAGCTCCCAGTGAGCCAGCTGTGTGGTGTGGCTGCCAAAAAGACTAATATGATCATAGGCTGCAATTATGGAGGATAGAAGAAAACGATCATTCCCCTTTCTCTGCACACCTGGAGTGACACATTCACTTTTAAGTGTGTGGAAAGCCCCCCCTTGTCTGCCTGGTGTATTTCTATTCATCTTTCCAAAGCCAGCTCAAGGTCACCTCTTTTATGACACCTTTCCCAACCCCACGATCACCAGGCTGATTTAATCACTGCCATCTTGTGCTGGCTCAGTTGGACTATTACATTCATCACTTTGCTTTGCCACATTGCTAATAAGTCTACCTGCCCTGAAGGGCACAATCCAATTTGAGTATGTACCCTTGAAGCCTGGCACTTAGTAGGTGCTCAGCACAGGCATATCTTGTTTTATTGCATTTTGCTTTATTGTGTTTCCCAGACTTGTTTTTTTTTACTTTTAAAAATATTTTTTATTGACTTTAGAGAAGAAGGGAGAGAAATAGAAACATCAATGATGAGAGAAAATCATAGATTGCCTCCTGTATGCCCTCTACTGGGGGCAACTGTGTATGTTCCCTGATCAGGAAATGAACTGTGACCTCCTGGTTCATAGGTCAATGCTCAACCACTGAGCAATGCCGGCTGAGCGATGTGTCTTTTTTCTTGCAAGTTGAAGAGAAGACTCTTCACCAGCAAAAATATAATGACTCACTTAATTGCAATATTCACTTTAATACTGTGGTCTGGAACCGAACCCATGATATCACAGAGGTCTGCCTGCACATACTTTGGAGATGGGTGGGGCAGACCAATAGGAGCATGTTAGAGAAGAGCAAATAGAAAGGTGAAAGGACTTGAAATGTTGAATCCCAGCTGGAGTCAAGTCATGCTGTAGTTAGCAAGTTGACAAATAATGGTCTTCTTCCTAGCAGGAAGGAGGGGCTCATCCCCTCAGGGGAGAACCATGGAAAGGGTCTATAGATTGACTTGGAAGAGATACTTCAAGAGAAGCCAAAAGTGATTCTCCACCTTGTCCCCAAAACAAGGATAAGAAAGCTATATGTAAAGGGAGAAAATAGTTATGCCATGTAAAGAAAGGAGTTATGTGTATTTTTTTCCCCCAGTTATTTGGCAACATATGTCCATATATATTCAAAGAAACTTAGGTAGCCAAACACACAACTGAATTATGCAGCAAATGGAAGTATTTTCTATGGATCCTAGAAAGTAAATCCAGTAACCAAAGTCCCAAGTATGATGAAGGCCAGAAACACCACATTTTATTCAACAGACATCAAAGCATAAGTCAAATTAAGGCAACTTGAAATACCTCAGTCACCAAGAGTGAAAGAAAAGATATAGAAGGGAGAAATTCTGGGCATGGGGAATTCCAGTTTCCAATCATCATATGTCAGTTTGTTGGTTATCATACATAAAGTTTTACAGTTCTTTCTATAAAACCTTTACCAACCACTGCAAAGTGCTAGAATGCCAGTTGGGTAAGCATTTGTTGTCCTATATTTCAGATATTTTCAGGAAAACCTGACAGTGGGGGGAGAGAAAGGAGAATGAAGGGAAAAAAGGGGACTTGACACATAAAAGAAGTTAAAGGAAGGTGAGCTGGCTTCTTAAAAAGTCATATAAGGCATGACTAAAGAGAAACATTCTAAATTATCACATATATAAAAGATTATAATATTAAAGTGGGAGTATGCCTGTTTATTTTTCCCCAGAAAGATAAGTACAAGACCAGTGGGGTTTCAGATATACTTTTTTTTTTTTTTTTGGTTGCACTTAATATAAGATGACTTTGCCTAATTTTAGGCAAAATGTCTGCCTATTTGGCCATCATTTTCTCACCCCCCCAAAAAAAATTCAAATTTATGAGTAAGTGTGGGGTGCCCAGTGATGTGAAATTAAAATAGAAAAATCTGATCTTTCAGGAGAGCATGATCTTCAAGGTACTGCCATTAGGATAAATTGGTTCCAACTATTTTTCTCTCTTACCCCTAACACTCAGAATTTAAATCCCCAAGGGAAAGATTTAGATTGTCATAGCTTGGGTCACATGAGCACTCCTTGGCTAACAGAGAAGAGGTCACCTTGACTGATGGTCCCATTAAAGCAGCATTAGATGGGGAAGAACAATTCCCCAAAGGGAAAGCAAGGTGCCTCCTTCAGCCAAAGGGGAAATGCAAGATGTAGAGCTAAATCATTAGTCATCTGCTGCAAATGCATAGATTATTCCAGAAATTCCCTTTGACTCAAGGCACCCAGATGGGGGTTGAGTGACTATTTGTCAAACACATAGAAAAAATTCAATAATTGAATAATTCGAATACATGATCTCCTCTCTAACCCTGAAATTTTACATCTCTGTGATTTTGGAAAACAGGATCAAGTCATGAGACTCCCTTTAGGAGGAATAATGAAACCATCTTTATATTATTCCTGTCCACAAGTTTACTTACAAATACCCAGCATCAATCTGGAGATACACAAACAATAATTTATTGATATGTACCCTGAAGTGCAAACAGCTTGTAATTAAAGAACTAGACTAATGCAACATTTTCCCACTTACAACTCATCCACACTGTTAGCATTCTTTAAGCCTTCTATTATCAAGCAATTTTGTTATACACAATAAATACATACACATGTGTGAGGATGTTTAAATATATGTTTCTAAATGTAAATGAAGGGTCTTTATAAAGCAGCTCTGGGTTTTGAGCCTGTTTTATATTGGCTGAAATTGCAGCTGAAAGTAATTCCCAGATAAGGGCATTTCTCCTCCATTGAGAAGTCTTGGAAAAGCTTTAATAGAATTCTTTTAAGTTTGAAGATATTTGGGTTC
This sequence comes from Myotis yumanensis, assembly GCF_028538775.1. Classification (NCBI taxonomy): domain Eukaryota; kingdom Metazoa; phylum Chordata; class Mammalia; order Chiroptera; family Vespertilionidae; genus Myotis; species Myotis yumanensis. Next base: position 227,575,682 of record NW_027223752.1, on the reverse strand, counting down.
TGTTACCTGACAGATATTAATGATGGTTACTCTTCTGATTATATTACGGGATCATAGAATTCTAAAGGTGGAGAGCATGTTGAGCTGTCCTCCTGTACAGGTCCCTGGGGCACCAAGGACATTATTTTAGATGGAATGAGGATGCATCAATTCTGGAGATGTGGGCTCTATTCAGGGAAAGGTAGAGAGCATAATATGTCTGAAGAAGGTTTCTCTTAAGTTTCTAAATAGAAGGAGGAGTCTCAGATGTGCAGCCAGTCTCTGAAATATTAGACCTTCAGGGGCCATTTACTGATCCAGATGTTGGAGTGGTTCTTCCTTACCTTCAGAATTTAACTGAAGAATATCTCAAACTACCCTTAGTAACAGCAATTTTACTAAAGCAGTGATTCTCAATGGTGGGAAAAGGGAACACATGGAGCAGCAGAATATTGGGGGTACAGAGAAGGGTGCTGTAGCCTCCATACGATCTTGATATAACTCCCTCACTGTACCTCATCACTTTCATGTTGAGAGTAAATAGCTTAGGAGACAAATGATAGCTGTTTGAAACTGAGAGAGTCTCTGAAACCTACAGGGTATCCTGACCCTGAGTGTGATTGGCTTACTATGGGGGAGTAAAAATTAATGACATTTTCATATTCCTCTGCAAGCCTTCAAAGAATTGAGAGAAACAAATGAGCTAATCTTTATAACGTACACAACACAGTGGCAAGAACAGAGTAGGAATGCAATAAATGATATCATGCCTTTATCCCTACCATCAACACTATTTTCTGTTATCTCTAAATGCATTTCATTGTCAAATGCATTTTACTTATTTAAATATGCATCTAATCTGATAACCAGATATTCAAGTTAAACCTTGATGTCTATCACTAGGAAAACCAACCCACTATTCTATACATCCTTGTGTAAGGGAGGACACATTTCTTTTCTCCTTTTGCCATCTTAGGTTCCTTGGCTGGGGCCTTGTAAATTAAAGACAGATTAACAAGAAGAAAACAAACAGAAGTTTATTAACATGTGTATCACCCATACACAGGGGAGCACTTAGTAGTGAGTAACTCAAAGAGGGTGGTTAAAACTTGAGCTTATGTAGCATCTTAGCAAAGAATAGTAATTTTTAGAGAAGTAATGAGACAAGGAAAAGGACTGAGCTTCTGGGGCAGACACATTGTGGAAAAGCAAAAATATGGGGAAAGTAATGGCAGGTAAGGGGTAATTTTAGCAAGGCTAGTTATGTATATTCTTTCGGTGCAGTTTCTGGGCTGATGAGGGTTTAGACTTGCCTATAGTAATTAACTTCTATCCTTCCTGGTAAAGAGGCGGAAGGGGACACCTTTGCAAATTATGTTCTGGTTTTATTCAACACTTTTTTATTCAAAAAGTATTCTAGCCAAAAACATTTCTTGTATCTGCTTCTCCTCAATTGCTTTTGCTCACAATAATCCTTATGCCAAAGTGACATATTTAGGGGTGGTGTAGCCTGCTACACTTCCCTTACATAGTCTAATCATCCTTTTCCATAGAGTTCCATTGTTTCAGTTTCCTGGAGAGCTGAAGTCTTTCCTCTTCGTTGCCATGATGACTGGCAATAGTTGGATGCCACTTGGAAGGATTGACTGGCTGTCACAACTATTTTCATGCCTCATGACTTTCTAAAAGGAACATGTTTTCCTAGAGTGCAGTGTAAGTTTAGGGATATCAAAGGCAGTCAGATACTCAGCATAATTATAGGTTAGATTTGCTGACCAGATATTCAAATCATCTTCTTTTCCTGGGAGGAGGGTTTGGTTGATTAAAACATTTGAGGCAGCATCTGATACAAATATCCCAGAGAACATGTCATGGAAAAAACAGCCTTCTGAAGCCAGGGAGTCAACTTCGTCCAAATAAACATTCTGAGAGGGAAGGACGGTTGACTTGAGGCCCATGTGTATGGATGACTGATCTTTTGTGACTTTTTTCCCCCCAGTTCATGGCTCTGAGACAATAGCTGGATTTAGGACAGAATTTCCTTGTCCCTCTACCACCTGGACACACATGAATGATGATGTTCAGAGCCTGTGTGCATTGCATTAAACTCCCTCTCTCTCACTCAAAAACACCATATCCCTCTGCAAATGAGAAAGAGTGGAGTTTTTCTTAGGGCAGAGTTCCACAAAAGAGTGGTTTTAGGTTGTTCATAGATAGGAATCAAATAACATTGACCCACATAGTCACTTAATCCTATTTAAATTCTCTTTCGGTTCTTCAGCTTACATCAAGGGGAACAACTCAATTTGTTGCTAGTGTTTTTTTTAAACATCTCAGCTCCCACTGTCTCTCTGTGAACAGAGCAAACCACCAGCTCTGCTTAGAGTTCTCAGCAAGCAGCAATATCTAAAACTTAAGGACATTGTCTGGTAATTTTTTTAAATATATTTCAGTTTATTTTCCATTTTCACAAGCGATACTGGTTTTTCATTTATAGTAGTGACATACAATTTCTTCCATAAATAAATTTAAGTCAAAAATCTGTTTAAAGAAAAGGATTTCAGTAAATAACAGTAAAGATATGTCCTGTAATACATAATAGTACAGATATCCTCTAAGAAAAATGCAGTTGGAGAGAAAATTCTGATGCTAGTACTTGAGTTATGGAAGTTTAGAAAATATTGCTATAGAAATAATCTTGAATTGGTTCTACTTTTTCAAAAATAATTTTCTACTTTTAATACTTTGATGATTATTAGTAACAAATTCCTTATGATATATTTTATAAATGTTTAAGATGTTACTCTGGTTTAAAATTGCTGACCTATGTGAATTTATTACATAGAAACATATAGAATGTTGGACTATTTCTATATTAATCTTTGAAATGTTTTATATTTATGATCTTTGCTGTGCTCTTTTGTAAAAAAAATCAGTAAAGCAAATGGTTCTACCAGGCTCATGTTGGGGAGATGGTTTGTTTTCTATGCGATGCTCCCTTTCTCTCTTCCATTATAACTACGGTATATCCAGATATATGGATGACCGGTTAATTACATATTTTTTCATGTGGCAAAGTTGTGGTCCTTAATGGGATCATGCCTCCTCCCATTCTCTCTTTGCTCCTGAGAGCTGGAAACTGGATAAGGTTCAAACCCAACTTCAGTCATTCAGATAGTATACCTAAGCAAAGGTGCAGTGGCTATCAGCCGTGGGCAAACTATGGCCCGTGGGCTGGATCCGGCCCGTTTGAAATGAATAAAACTAAAAAAAAAAAAAGACCGTACCCTTTTATGTAATGATGTTTACTTTGAATTTATATTAGTTCACACAAACACTCCATCCATGCTTTTGTTCCGGCCCTGCGGTCCAGTATAAGAACCCATTGTGGCCCTCGAGTCAAAAAGTTTGCCCACCCTGGAGAGGAGCCTGGGTGTTTGAATGGCCAAGAGGAGCAGAGCTCACATTGCCCAGATTCCCACATGTGGTCTGTTATTGTGACAGAGAAATTAAATATTTTCTCTTTAAGTCCTTGAAAGACCCTTTGTTACAGCAATTTAGCTTTTATTCTACTAGAGGCCCAGCACACACAAAATCATGTGCAAGTAGCTGGCTTCTGCTTCCCTCAGCGGGCCTTCCCACCCATCGCTGCTCATAGTTCGCTGCCTTGTCCTCTGCCTCTCATAGCTCTCTGCTGCTAGTAGCTAGTGCCCTGCCCCGCCCGCGAGAGCCACTGCTCCTTTGGTCATGACGGCATTATGGCGTGATGGCCATGGGCCTTTTATATAAGAGATAGTATTTCCCTATCACCCAAACCACTCTCTAGTAACATTTGATATAATTAGTTGGCATGAGAAAAAGTGCAAAAAAGGTGTGTTATCTTGTGCCTTTGTAAATAAATTGCATTTGACTCCTACACAGTTTCCTTCCTATAAGACTCGGAAGGAGTCTGGGAGAAGAGTACTATGAAGCAACTATTTAAATACACACGACCACAAACTAATAAGTACCAAATCTGTTGCTTTACTCTTTGTATAAATTAGATATTTACTGTGGACAGATTAAAGGAAAACATTATTATAGGAATTTAAGAAAGCTCACATAACTATGAGAAAACTTGAAAGACCCAGGTTGACTAGAGCCTGGGCATGGGAAGGTGATAGGTTTGTAGAGCAAAAACCATTAACAATTTCTCTCCAGCCTTTGTTCATTATTTGTGCCTTACTCAAGATTCAGATTCTTGGGAGAGGGAATCTATTTGACCTGTCTTAGTTCTTATGGTTACTCCTCCAGACTACGTGGGACATCTTCATTGTCAGGTCTGCCATGCAATGGAGGATGGGTAATTCTTCAAACACAGTTTGAAGCTTTTTCAGTCTACTCAGTAGTGTGTTGGAACCAGCTTGCACTGTCTCAGGATGGCTGATGTGCACTCTTTCCAGTTTCATGTTAAGGCACAGCTCCCTGAGGCTTGAAAACAGCCATGTTGGGAATTTTACACCATGGAAGTGGGTAAATGATACAAATATGGCTCCTTTCTTTAGAGAGCTGGTTGTCAGTCATATAATAGCACACCATTGCCTACACTTATTTCCTTCTTCCTACCTGGTACTTGCTGTAGTACTCGTTACTACAGAGGCTGGACTTGCATCAGACTCCACAGACTCCAGTTTTTGTTTTATAAACATGCTACTAAATCAACATTGTATTAATTGATTTGAACATTAATTTCATCCACATAGAACATGGGTCCAATCAAAATGGGCTTTGGGGGAGCTGGTTCAGCTTATGCAATTCTTAGAAAGGCATTTTTGCCCAGCTGGTGTCGCTTAATGGCTGAGCATCAACCTATGAACCAGGCAGTCACGGTTAGATTCTCAGTAGGATACATGTCCAGGTTGCTGGCTAGATCCCCAGTGTGGGGTGGGCAGAAGGCAGCCAATCAATGATTTTCTCTCATCATTGATGTTTCTCTCTCTCTCCACCTCTCTTTGAAATAAATAAAAACATACTTTTTTACAAAGTCATTTGGTTTGGAGACAAAAAGAGCCCTGCTTTAATGTCTGAGTAGCCCTCATCAAATGTCCTTTGACCATTTTGTATGTAGAAGGATAACCTTTCCAGTGCCCAGAACCCAATAGGAATCATGGATATGATTACTTTTAAGAAAGACTGATGATTAGGAAAGGGCTTCTGATTTGTTGACAATCTTCTATTTCTTGACCTGGGTGGTAGACAAATAGATATGTTCACTTATTGAACTCTATAGTTACAATTTTTGCCTTTTTTATGTGTGTATTTATATTTCGATTGTAAGTTAAGAAATATTGATTAGAGGGATGATAAAAAAAAGTGGTATAATTGAGGCCAGAAACAAGAACAGGTTAAAAAACAATAAGCTGGAGTTGAAAAGAAATGATTTCTAAAACTGCTCTAAAAATAAAGCCTTAAACAAACAAAAAGTTCACAAGCCAGATGTGGCCCAGAGGCCAGTTTGTTTACCTCTCAGCCAGCTGCTGGTAATGCTAAAATAACTAAAATGCAGTTTTCCTCCCCATTCCATGCTATTTATTCATTCAACATATATTTCCTGGTATCTTCTGTTGTAAGTAGATGAGACAGACATATAAACTTGTAAATTACAGTGCAACATGAAGAGTACCCTCACTGAGGTTAAACCAAATGGCTTGAGAGAAAAAAAAAAAGTTCAACTCTCTCTGCCTGAGATCAAATTTCAACTTCTTTTGAAGTAGGTAGCAATTAACCAGCTGGAGAAAAAGGGAAAGACATTCTCTATAGGGGGTACATCATGAGAAAATCCACACAGGTATGATATAAACATATATTTATATGTTAAGTTTATTGTATTATATAACTTTGTGTGACTCAATCATCATGTGTGTAGGATGACAGAGGACAAGGCTAGAGCAAACTTTTCTCATCATGGCACATCTCTACCTAGTTTGGAGTTCCGGGTCAGACAGATGAAGCCACTGGTGACTGGAAGCAATGGACCCAGGAACTCATGTTTTCCCAGCCCCACTAGCTGCTCTGGGACCTGAATGCAATGCTCTGGTCCTTTACATCCCTTGACATTCCTTTGGGGGAGTTCTGGAGTAACTAGGGAAGCTTTGAGTGAGTGGGTGGAATTAATTTAAAGAGGAATTTTGGTGGCTTTGTGCTGCCCAAGGCTGAGGCTCAAATTCTGCTCCATTACTTATTAGTTGAGTGACCTCAGCAAGTTATTATTAATTTTTCTTAAAGATGAAGATCTTTTGCCTTTTATTTTTAAATTTTTAAATGTATTTTTATTGACTTCAGAGAGGAAGGGAGAGGTAAAGACAAAGAATCAATGATGAGAGAGAATCATTTATCAGCTGCCTCCTACACACCCCCTATTGGGGATTGAGTTTGCAACAGGGGTATGTGCCCAGACCTGGAATTAAACTGTGACTTCCTGGTTCATAGGTCAATGCTCAACCACTGAGCCAAGCTGGCCAGGCCCTCAGCAAGTTATTTTGAAATCCCTTTGCTTTAATTTTCTCCTCTATGTAAAATGCTATTGGTATCTGGAACAGATCTTGTGAAACTTAAAATTAATGAGACACTGTATATAAACCTTTTGCTGCAGACTCAACAATCAACAAGTTATTTATTTCTTCTCTACACCCTTCCAAATTCCCTATTCACAATAAAAAATCCCTTGACAAGAAAATCCATGCACTTTCCAATCTCTAAACTCACTGGCAGGGGACAATGGTAGGGCTTTTCTGGCATGGAGAGAAAGATAAATGAAAAGAAACCATCCTATCTAATAAAGAGGGAATATGCTAATTGACCCTCACATCATCACAAACATGGCGGCACCCATAGCCAATAATGAGGGAATATGTTAATTGACTGCCCCGCCCTCAAAGATGGGTGGTACCCACAGCCAATAAGGAGGGAATATGCTAATTTACTGCCCACCCTCAAAGATTCCGGTGCCCACAGCCACAAGATGGCAGCACCCAGTCCCCTCAGCTCCGCTGGGGTGGTAGGCACATGCTGCAAGGCCAGGCCTGCCCCCAGGTGGTCCCGGCCTTGCTGCATGCCTGCCTCTGAAGTCCCCAGTCCCCTTAGTCCCCCGGCCACCCAGGGCTGGCCTGAGGCCAGACAAGCCTCGGATGGTGGCTGCCCAGCCTCCCAGGGCTGCCCGAGGCTCAGGTAACCAGGTCTGGCTGAAGCTTGCACTGCCAGAAGTGGCAGCAGCAGAGGTGTGATGGGGTGTCGCCTTCCCCTGATTTCCAGGTTGCCTCCAGCCCCTGAGGGCTCCCGGACTGTGAGAGGGGGCAGGCCGGGCTGAGGAACACCCTCTCCAGTGCATGAATTTTCATGCACCAGGCCTCTAGTAAAATAATAAGTAAATCTATTTTTGCACTCTTATTTCAAATAACTTTTCTTTAGAAGGAGAGAGGCCATCAACTCCTGGGACACTAAGATACAAGTTGTGTTTTTGTGTTAGAAGAGAACTTTCTTTCTTTCTCTCTCTTTCTCTCTTTTCCTTCTTCCTTCCTTCCTTCCTTCCTTCCTTCCTTCCTTCCTTCCTTCCTTCCTTCTTCCTTCCTAGCTCTTTCTCTTTTCTATAAGGCAAGGTGCAGGGGCTGAGTGGGCTGTGCCCTGGAGGTGAACTGAGGACTCTGATTAAAGATGGTTTTGGAGGAAACTCATCAGCTGACTTCAACAGGAACATCTGTGAGTTCATATTGGCCAAGTCCCTCGAGAGCTTTTCACTGCTGAACACGCTTCTTCCCAACTGTTCAAGATAGTGGCTCAGAGCTGTGTACATATTTTGAGATACATTCTGCTGATTGGATTATTTTTAAAGCCTATTTCTTATCTAAAGTATTTCCTTTAATTGCTTCTTTTTGGCCTGCTGCTAGGTCTCAGTTAGGTTATTCAAAGTCTACAAATCACAGAATAGTACTCTCAGAAATTGGGAATAGCCACCCTATCACTTTCCAGATGTGGAAACTGATGTCCCTTCGGGTGAAGAATTGCTCAATTCATACAGATATCTCATACTTTCTTCCTTCCCTTCTTCTTCCCTCTCTCATCCCTTTTCTTCCTTCCTTATTTACTGAATAACTCCCAGATGCCATGCACTTTTTTTCAGTGTTAGCGATACAAAGAGACGGCACATGACACAGCCTGCTGAACTCTTAGTCTAGTGCAGCAGCAGTGATGTAAAATGATTATTACTCTAGGCATGATAAGTAATTGGGTTGAGGGGCACACAGGATTCTAAGAGAACCCAGAACAAACCAACTAAATTAGACTTGGAGAGTCAGAGAAATTGACTTGAGTGGAGTCTCAAAGGATGTGTTGGATATGAGTAGGCTGTGAAGGGAGTGAAGTGTGAGATCAGAGATGAGGGAAATGATCTTCCAGACAGAAGGAAGAGTACAGTGTAATAGCATCAGATGTACACTTCGTTTTCCCGAATTCATTTATGGAGAGAAATAAAGAGGAAGGAAGGGAAGAAGGGAGGGAAAGAGAGAATTAGGGGAAAATAAAATAAAATTTAACATGAAGGGTGACTTCTCTTACTATCCCAGTCCATGCTTCTGTGCTGTGCTTCTCTCCCAGCCCAAGGGAGTCATTAGTGAGTCTTACACTCATGAAGAAAGAGGGACAACCTCACAGCCATGAACACCTCTCACAGGCCTGTGTTAGCATTTTACCAATCCAGAACTGGTTTGATTATAGGTGATTTTATATGCTTAGTGTAGAACTGAAACCCCTATAAGATGCTCTTCCATGTATAAAGTCATTCTTTCCTTGTACTTATCCATAAGTGTTTTTTGTTAAGGAGCACTGGTTGCCTGGATTGGTTTTAAGAAATGCAATCTTTTCTGTTGATTCAAAGAAGATAAATTTTATGGCTTCCATGCACCATCTTCTCTGATCTCTTTTATTGGTGGTGTTGTTGAAAGAGCTGTGAAGTCAATAAACAAAGTTAACTAAGTGCACGACTTTTACTTTCCTTGTGCCCGTGGGAGCCCAGAGCTGGTGTGATCCTGAGATACAATCTCCCCATAGGTCATGCCTAGGGGCTGCCATTATCTCTAAGCAGCACACACTCCAGAGCATCTTATTAATGATATTTAATTACATTCAAATTAATGATGTTTTTCATCTAATCCTGGACTGATTTTACAGCTGGCAGATAAGCTGGGGTGACTTTGGCTGTTTTGTCTCTCCATCTCAGCAGGCAAGTGCCCCCTCTATTTCTGTTGACTCTGCTTTTTGCAGGTGCCCATTTTCTCCACCTGCACTTCCTTCTCTGACTAGCACCCCGCCCCTTTTCAGTATTTATCAGCTACCCCAAGCCACAGAAATACTCCATTTCTTTTAAAAAATATATTATTATTGATTTTAGAGAGGAGGGAACAGGGAGCGAGAGAGAGAAACATTAATGATGAGAGAGAATCATTGACCAGCTTCCTCCTACACATTCCCTACTGGGGATCTAGCTGCAACCCTGGCATGTGCCCTGCCCGGGAACTGAACCATGACTTTCTGGTTCACAGGTCGATGCTCAACCACTGAGCCATGCCGGCTGGGCAAAAATTAGGGTTTCTTATTATATAAACAATGCAGTTTTTTCCCCCCTATGACACATCTTCATTTGCATATATCCTGGTCATAACTTCATTAGGTCTTAAAACACAGAGATTGTCAAATGAGTGCTATTTGGTTACTCAAACAATACAATAGTTTTGCAGACTCTAATCACATCATTGTATACTTGAATGCACTGGGTTTTGCTGATTAAAATCTTTACAGAAGTGGAATGGAGTATTCAATTCTCAGGTTCAGGAATTGTTATTATTTCTCAATGAAAACAATGGGGATTGTAGATAGAATGTACCAAACTTGAACTATATTATTAATGGTTTCTGTTTTGTTTGAGCAAAAACAGAAGTTTTAAAAAGTGGGGGTGGGAATTAAGCATTTCTGTTGTGAACTATAATACAATAGCATCGAGGATGAAATATGTTTAAAAACTGAATATATGGCATGCTAAAGAAAGTGAATTAAATTTTGAAAATTCTGACATTGTTTTAAGAATTACAGAAAAAATTGGAAACATACTCTGTTTGGATTTTTTGTTTTTGGGAAATCATAAAAATTACAGTCTTGAAGAATGCTTCATTGTATTGATAACCCAACTATTGATTTATTATGGCAGAAAACAAGAAGTATTACATCAAATAATTTCTCTATTTATTTTTTTACTTGTCTCAAACTCTTCCTTAAGTCTCTTCTCTCCCCCTCAAAAAACACCAAATATAATATCAAAATAATAATAATAACAACTAAAATAAAATAGCTCATTGCATCCATTCAAGTAAGTTTCAGCATATTAGATAACTGAAAATTCTCCAATTATCTCTGCATCTGATCTTAGGATACATATCCTTTTCTTCTTCTATACTTTCTTGGCTTGTTTATTCATTTATTCATCCATTCACTTAACAAATATTTTTAGATACCTCCCAGAAACCAGTTATTATGATGGCACTGGGAAAACAATGATTGACCAAACCTAGTCTCTCTTCATACAGGTACTACAACCCAGTAGAGGAGGCTGACATTAACCAATACATCATACCAATAGAAATATAAAATTAAAATCATGGCAAACATTAAGAGGGGCAGGTGAATGGTGCCAGGAGAGCCTATAGAAGTGAGGTTTGATTTAACCTGGAGGACCAGGTAAAGCTTTTTTGTAGAAGCTGTTATGGAGCTGCAATATGAAGAAACAATCGTTATTTTTGGGCCAAGAGAAAATGTTGAAGGCGAATATTTTCCAAATGGAAGATGCTACATGAGCATTGACCCCAGGTGAGAGGGGAAATAGTGAGATAACATATCTCAGCCTCACCCTTTCAGACAAGAGTCTGGGAGTCTTTGACTATTTCTCCTTTCCTTTGTGGGTGATGATACCATTTATAGTTCTGATTCCTGAAGGTGAAATTTCTCTCCCTGAGTGCCTGGCCCTCAAAGGAGAAGAACAGGATTTTCCTGCTGCCAACCCTCTTGTTCTCCTTGTCAGCACTAATGAAGGAGTGGCATGATAACATGGTCCTACCTGGACCTGACCTATCAGAAGGTGTGTGAGGGGCCTAGGTGTCCATTTGTAATTTTTCTGGTTGATAGGAAGATGAGTGGGCAGACTCCTAGGATTAGACTCAAAAGATTGGGCTTTGCAGGGAGAGTCATGTAACTTCTCGGGGTCCCAGTTTTCCTCATCTACTGGGTAGTTATGAGAATTAAATGAGACAGCAGTGCCAGAGAACATAGTACATTATTTAAATATGTAAGGAACCATTTTATTGTTATTACTCATTCAGAAGTTCTCAGCAAGTTTAGCACACTCTTCAAATAGAATCTCAGAAAGACTATTTTAATCATATTTTCAAAGTATCTTTTAAAATAGTATAATGATATACTATCTCCTCAAAATGACAGTAGTACTAGGGTTGGCTGGGGTGCATCACACTGCTGTTTCCTAGTAAAAAGGGTCACCTGGGCAGTTCTGCTTGATTCTATTTCAAGTCTTACTTCAACTCACTCTCCACATGTGGACACAGCTGGTGTTTGCCAACACAGCATTGGATCACTTTCTGAGATGACTCAGATCTTCAAAGATCTTCAATTGAAATACCAGATAAGTGAAGCAAAGGGTCAACTATGCTTTAAAACAGACTTTATCAGGATGTGTCTCCTCTGCATCTGACACAAACTAACATGTTTGAAGGCCTTCTGGGCCTCACTGTTTCTATTACTGAGGGGATAAAAAAAAAAAAGGGAATGTATAAAATTCATTGTAGCCCAGCCAGTGTGGCTCAGTGATAGAGCATCATCCCAGGAACCAAGATTTGACCAGTTCAATTTCAGGTCAGGGCACATACCCGGGTTGTGTGACCCATACACAATAGGGGTGCATGCTGATCGATGATGTTCCTCTCATGGATGTTTCTGTGTCTCCATCCCTCTTTCTAAAAATCAATAAAAACATAAAAAAATAATATTCATTCTAGCTCTAATACTCCATGCAAAATACCTATAATTACCATCAAGAAGCATTAGAATCCAACAAACCTGGATTCTTTTTTATTTTTTTTAAATTTTGTTTTATTGCTTAAAATATTACAAAGAGTAGTACATATGTCTCCTTTTCCCCCCAAAATCAGAAAGCCACTATAAAATACTATAAAACACAGTGAAGTCTTCAGCTGATGCTCTGAACAGGGAAAGTTCAGAGTGAGGGTTGACATTTCACCTTAAGCATGTTGTTTAACAACTTTTCACAAACCGAGCCTGACTTTCAAGAAATGAAATGAAAATGGCAGAGAATATCAATCTGTAGATCCACAATCTAAAAAGGAACTGCAGCTCTTTTGAGGGAGGCCATCTCAATGGTGACACTGGTAAGTCCAGATTGCCCAACATACTGTAAATCAATTTTTGGGGGGCGGTCAGGTCCCCATACGTCTCTGGGCTTAGGAGAGCCAAAGTCTATGCTTAAAGTGGAGAGGGAGAAAAGGACATAAAAATGAATTTTAGTTCTCCCACACGACAAGGTGTTTGTGCCAAGATGGCTAATGTGTGTCAACATCAAGAGATCCCTCCTTCCAGAATCCAAGAGGAAGTTTCTCAAAACTAGAGAGGAAAGGTGTTTTTCCCCCAATGTCAGTCCAACTTTGGAGACATTCTATTAGTACTATATGTCCGTTCCCAAAAAATAACAATGACGTGTTCTGTGTGCTAACAACATAGCTTAAAAAAAAAGTGAAACAAAATTCTGCATTCTTATAAAACTTGATAAAAATAGTATTTCAAACTGTACAGTCACCAGAAATACACTGCTATCAAAAATGCACCCACTTCACTTGGCATCTCCAGCACCTTCAGCTTTCTGTGCCTGGTCTGTTTTGGCACCTCCATTTTCTGCAGGGTTATTCCCATCCTTGCCAGTGTCAACTTTCCCCTTTTTCCCTTTCGGTACTTTCTCTCCCTTCTTCCCAGGGGCCTTTTTAGGCTTGGGTTCTGGCTTTGGAGGAGCAGGTTTAGCTGATAACCTGGTGGATCTTCTCTGTGGTTTGTCCTTTACCTTGGCCTTATCTCTTTTAGCATCCCCTTTAGCCTTTCTCTTAGGCATGATGGCAATGGTGGCGGGGCTTCTGGGTGGGATGTGGGGATGCAGCAGCACGGGCTTTGCTTGGTCCTCAGTCTGGGGGTTGTTCTTGCCTCCTCACACTCCATAGAATTTTCCATCAAGCAAGGAAGGGTGAGTAGGAATTACTTCTACTGACCCATTAGTACTATTTTAAGATTTATGGGAGGTCATTGATAGCAAATTTATTTGATAAGTCTTGCTTATTGTCCATTGTTAATCAACTTAAACATTAAGGGCTTTTAAAATTCATGTAAACAACCTTTTCAAATAAAAATTACTTTCCTAAAACAAACAAAAAATATTTAGTAAGAGAGCAGCATTGTTTTATATATTTTTTTTAAAAAATGCTTTGTTGAGGCATGATTAATGTACAAAAAAGTGTACATATGTAATGTATATACCTTGATGAGTTTGGAGATAACTATGTAATCATAAAATCATCATCATGATCTAGGTCGTAGATCTGTTTATCACCTACAAATGTTTATTTCACCCTCTTATTTATTATTGTTACTAGTATTTTGTGATAAGAACACAACGTAAGATTTCTATTTTTTGTAACACAATACAGCATATAATACAGTATTGTTAACTGCTGTATTATAGGCCATAGAGTAGATCTCGGGGACTTATTTGCACAATGGAAACTTTGTACCCTTCAATTAATACCTTCCCGTTATCTCTAACCCCAGCCTCTGCCAGTCACAATTTCACTCTAAGTTTCTGCAATCACCAGACCTGAAATTTTATCCTGGTTCTGTTATTAATTGTCTGTGTGGCTTTAAGGAAGTAACCTAGACTCTCTAGTTCTAGTCCCTCTTTTGTAAACAAAGGTATTTCCATGAAGATAAATTGGCATAAATATGAGATAGATTTACAAAAATATCTTGTGCATATATTTGTGTACTAAATAAATGTTTGTGTCCTTCCTTTTTGTTTTCTTTAGTACTTAAGTCTATATAAGTCTACTTGGTCTCATGAGCTTTTGTGCTTTAAATAGGCCTCCTCTACCTGAGCCCTTCCTGAGCAGAATGAAGAATCTCCATATTCTGCACTGTTGAAAGCCAACAGCCCTTCATAACATAGAGAACACTTGAATGTCCTCAACACTAGGAAAGTGAAAGAAATTTCCATTACTTGCAATTATTTCACTTGTAACAATTAGGTATTAATCTTACGACTCATGATATTGAAATATAAGGAAGAAAAATCATAAGAAGGTGAAGGGAAAATCAGTGTGAGCTATTAAAAAGTTCCTTATTCATTCCTGAAATAAATTTAGTGTGCTTGTTTTCAAAAGAATTGCCACTTCGGGGGAGAGAGGAGACAATCTATTAAAGGCGAAAAAAGTTTCTAAAGAAATAGAGAGGTTCTTTTTATTTTCTTAAACTAATTTTCACTGCCAAGTATTGGCTCTTGGAAAATACGGTTAGCCAGCTATAAAGTCGTAACAGCAAATAATAAAAGCAATGAAATGTACAATTAAGGATCACACACCCCAGACAGCTTCTAGTTCATTAGTCATCCTCTTATCTCACCCCAGAAGGTTTCTCAATCTGTTTTTTACTCCAAGACTCAACTCCAGTGAAAGCGACGATAAGGTTCACTCTTTTTTATAGTGCTTCCTTGCACAAAGCAATGCTCTCTTAAAGATGAAGTTTAATGCTCCCTCAGGAATTGCTGTTCTTTTTAGACTTCTTTTCTGCTTGGTCAAGTTCTCTTTTTCTCAGTCGATGTTGTAAACTAGATCAATAGTCATAGGGATTTTTATGGGATTCATGAGTAGAGGGAGTTCAGACCAAATTGTGTGAAATTTGGGGGAAGGGATTATTCTAGAATTTTTAAGGGTGCTATATGTCCAGAGCTGAATGGAGAGAGCTAGGGAAGCAGGAACCACATGTAGATGTAAACATTCAAATTAAGAGGAAATATGTACTCCTCTCAAAGTGGTGGTGGGCGATGTAAACAAGTCCACTATAATTCCCTAGTCTTGGAATAATTATAGGATGTGAACAAAATGTGGGAATCACTCATCTATCCAGATTGGTGATGCAGGGAATGTGGGGCAGTGGGAGGAAGGTCATGTTTATTGTGAATCCTAGAGTGATGAGAAGTCACCCTTCTCTTCAAAGCATTCATTGTGAGCCAGAATGGTAGGGCCATGGATTCCATATGCCCAGGAGTAAGATACTTAGCAAAAATCCCAGAGACCTTCAGGACTTCTAACCTTTTTTTTTCTGCTATAGGATGACTATGTGGCCTTAACCAGTCACTTAGTTTATCCAGCTATCAATTAAGTGGGATTGATGGTTAAATACTTTAAATTTCCTTCCGTAAGGGATGCATAAAAGCTTGGTGACAAGAGATGGGGATAGAAGATAACGGACTCTGGCCTACTGTAACTTCACTGGTGGAGCCCCCTTCTTCTTGCCCTTTGGTTACCTTCCCAAGTCACTGTCCAGCATTGTGATGTTCTCTAACAAGCCTCCTCAAGTCATTCTTCCTCATTGCTGATTTGAGTTGTTAAGATTGTTCTTCTTAAATGTAAGTTAGGAATGGTCTACTCAAAACCAATATTACCATTTGATTCATTCTGTTTAAGGGACTTCCCTTTGTGTTTTCAAAGACACATGTGCTTACCTTAGTATTAAAAGAAATGTAACTGTGTATTATAATGGGTTAGTTGTCTAGCCAGCTTTTAGAGGAGAGAGGAAGTCTTAATAGTCCCTTCAGCCTGACATTCAGCATAGAGATAAGAACATAGTAAATGTTTAATAAATGTTTGCTGGATGAATGAATAAAGGAATCAATGAGTGAATGAGCTCACATTTTGCTAACAGTCTGATTGTTATAAGTCTTCAGTTGCACCCAGATTATGATATTATTGAGTGTACCAGAAAGGTTAAGCCGCAGTTGTAACTATGATCTCTATTTCAACTGCAAATAGCACTGATTTTGTAGAAAAGTTTAGTATCATAAAAATCTTCTCCTGAGATTGATTTGTCCCCCAAATATGTATCTGTGTCAAAATGCCACAAAGTTCAGCAGAAAAGGAAGCAGAAATGATTCAAGGTGGGCCCAGAGAAGGTACCAAAGCAATGTCTTTCAGGATGATGAGGACTTTTGAGATCCAATGACCTTTTCAGTTTCTGGTAAAGTTGGATGAATTGATGCTTAGATGCAAGGGTAAATTTTACTGCTTTCAGTAAGATCCTTTCTCCTTGGTAATTTTCACTGTCTTTTCTCCACTGCTAGCCCTTTTTAATTTGCACTATATTTTAATAGTATGGTCATATGTTCATTGACCTACAGAAGAATTCATTCAGGTTAAAACAAATAGTTTTAGCATTAGAGAAAACAGTAATGGGTATATTTGAGCACCAGGCTAAGTGATTTCAGTTTTGGTATCCCTTGAAGTTCTATATTCTCATAAAGAAGACACTATTATCATTTTTTTTTAAGATTAGAAAGTTAGAGGGTAAATAACTTGCCCAAGGTATTGTAGTTAATGTCAGAGTTAGCACTCTTATCAAGGTCCCACTAACTTCAAACTCCATTCTTTCAATTATTTCATGTTGTTTCCCATGATAATAAACTCATGACAGTTGGAATTGATTTAGTTTAATAATCAGGAAATCCATGAAATAAAAAGTTTACAATGGTGAACACATAGAAAAATCAATTACTTGTCCAGATTTTTGGCTTATGACAATCTTGTGAGGCACTATAATATATCTTCAGATATTAGGTTTTTCCATAAAAATTAGGGATTTTAGAAATTTTGCGATTCATTTTTTCAGATAATATTTTTGAGCATCTACCATGTGCTTGCTTTTGGGAGTTTGAAGAATAGTAGGAAAAAATAAAATATTTGCTTTCAGGAAACTGAGAACATAATAGTAGATAACACAGACAAAATCTATGTCCTCATGAAACCATCTTTCCCTATATTGTCTCAATTACAATTCAGGTGGAAGCAAATTATCTCATATTATCTGAATAGTTTCTTCTCTCCTCCATTTCACTGCTTCTGTGGACTTCACCAGCTTTCAACACCCATTGGGACCCCATGTAAACATTCCTTTGAAAAAGAATGAAATTTTCAGAATGGAAGATAAAATGCAATGGTTTAAAATACTTTTTGGTCCCCACACTTTTTCTCAGTAGACAATATTGAAGTAATATAATTTCTGCTTTAGTAAAATGGTAATGAAACTTTATATTCAATTATTATATGAGAATTAGAGAATTGTTGATGATAATTGTGTCTCAAAAGTTTGTGAATTATTTAGTGAACTCAATATATGTTTCATTAACTCACTCAAATTACATAGTATGAACAATGCCTCCCGGAAGTCAAGTCATCATGTGCACAGCCTAAGCCCCTGTGGACATGGTAGATCAGTAACCAACCATGACATGTCATGACCTGCTTCATTTGGAAAACATATTTTTACTTTTTGTTTGTTGTTGTTTTTTTCAAGGAGAAAATTAGCCACTGACACATCATGCATTTATGAGCTAATAGCTTCTCCTCCTTCATATGCTTATAGGTGTTGGTAAATTAGTTATTCCCAGAATAGTGAATTTTTAAATCTTTGAATCTAAGAATGACCCCCATTATCAAGCAGTCCCACGTGGTTGATAGAATACTTGAACAACTTTGAATAGTTATTGGTGATGAAGGCATATTTTAAGTATATAGCCCATTACCTGCAACCTTTGGGATTCCTAGGGTATAAGATTTGTGGCTTGGTGTGTGGTGCGTGATGTTGAACTTGCCTGAAATGTAGAAATAGCTCATTTTTTTCAGGTATGAATTCAAGTCAGCTGTCGTGGAAGGTAAATGTGCAGGGAGATTGAGGTACTTATGACAGTGATTTACTTTAACTGTGCCCACAACAACAAAGGATTGAACACAAATTCAGATATTGACTTTTTAGGTCTGAAGAGAGGCCCAAGATTTGAGTTTTTTTCAGGTTGCTGATATGATGCTGATCCTTAGAACTCACGTTCAGTGGTAAGGAATAGCTAATAAATGAACCTGCTGGACTACCCATGAATCACAGCTTTTTATTTTTCTTTTTTTGTTGCACACACAGTAATTTTAATTAAGGTTTTAAAGAAACAACTTAAAATGTATAGTTATAATTTAATGTGTTTTGTGAAGAAAATGTATGCTATAGTGAGGTTCACAGTTTGAGATTAAGAAACTCTCACTTGATATATAACCCTCATCAATATCAGGGGTTTATTGTATACATTTGGGGAACTTCTTTATGAACATCATCTTATTTGGACCTTGCCACCAATGTGGGTCAGACCAGCCCAATATTTTTCTAGCACATTTTTTGCAGATAATCCAAGTAAGAAACAGCAGTAAGCAACACCTATAGGATCACACAAAGCACTGTGATAAAGCAGGAGCTGAACCTATGGGTCTCTGTTCTTACTCTGGTAGCAGATCCACTTAACAAAATGGTTTTCATTTTATTCTTCTAGAATCCTGGAGATTTGTCACTTTGCTTTACATAGCATATGTTTAAACTAAAATTATTATAGATGCTCATAATGTATTTACCTATTATTAATGTCATTATCACCCAAAACAAGCAATGTCAATACTTCTGACAAGCACTTATTATGTTTAAGGGATATTTTTGTGTGTGTGTGTTTGCACTAGATATGCAAAGGAACATAGGAGTCAAGTACTGCCACTCCACTACCATGCAAATGATTTTAATAACTACAGAAGAGATTGGAAATATCAAATTATAAATATAAAATTAAATGAGTTAAGGTTGTTTTGTTAGATGCTAAGTACTTAATAAATACTCAAATAATGTTACTATCATACAAGTGTCTTAACACATGCTATAGAATTAAAGCATCTAGTAGTCAAGGAAAGTGTGAAAGAAGAGGCAAGATTTTTAATGGCTCTTGGGAAGGAATGAAATCACAGTGGTTAAGAGCCAAGATCTGGAGTCTGGCTGCCTGGATTTGAATTACAACCCAACCACTCATACTATATAAATTTGGGTTAAATAACTTAATTCAGTTACTCTGAGAATTAACTCTTAGTTTTAGTTTCCTCTTCAGTAAATTGGTGAGAAAACAATAAGCTCTACATTGGAGGGTGTTGAGAAAATTAAATAAGACACTCAAAATATTTAGTTATTGCCTGTATACGGTAAATACTCTGTAGTCAGAGCTAACTTTATTGAGCATTTACTTCATTCTAAGCACTACTTACATGTGTCAACTCATTTCATTTTCACAGCAACCCTATGTATGAAGTGGCGCATTATTACTCACATTTTAAAGATATGGAGGATACTGCTGTTCAGTGAGATTAAATGTCTCATTTTTGGAATTGTGAGAGCTATGATTGAAAACTAGGTATCTGGCCCCAAATATGGTTTCATTACTAAACTATATTGACTGTATACACATCAGTTCTACTACTGTTGTTCCTACTATTTTTGGTTGATATTTTTGTTATTTTTATTATATGCCAGTAAAATTTTATCAAAGTCGACAAAAGTGAGATGAAGAGAGGTGAGTACTAGTGTGAGTAAAGAGAGAATGGCCTGATAGGAGCCTCTGGACCAGTTTGACGGAGGTGAAGGGCTTGTGGAAACTAGGTTGGAGAGGGAGGTTGCCACCAGACCAGAGAAGATCTTTAATATCACACTCATATGATAGGGTTTTGTTCTGAAGAAATTGGGGCATTTTGAATGTTTCTTGGTAAGGGAATGATTAAATTGCATTACTGTTTAGAATAAATTAAAGTGGGGGGGAGGGGGGAGAAGCAAGGAGACCAGTTGGACATATACATGGATTTTAGTGAATTCACTAATTTATTCATTCATTGATCACCACTTATGTGCCCCACCTACTCTAAGGCACATGAGTAGTACAGCCAAAAAGGTCTGAACTATGCCCAGGCCAACAGATACAATCACAGACCCACAAACACACACTTGGTACACTGAAAAACACACACATAAAATGTCGCTATAAAGTAATGAGGCTAATTGCACAAGGTTATTGTGGAATCTATCTTATTGTTTTATAGCCTTGGCTCATGTATAAGAAATATATCAGAAAATAAAGCCAGGAAATTATTCACACTCTTTAGAAGTTCTTCTATGTGACTCACTTAGTGAATATGTGATGGAAGGAAGTTTTATAGTGAGGAAATTTCTATCAGTCACAGCTTTTATAACTGCCTATTGATGATATACACAGCTCCATAATGGCAGTGCTAAAATTGGCTTTTACTTCCCTAAACCATCATTGTATTGAGCCATGTAACCAGAAAATCACAATGTGGTGATCTTTCTCTACACTAATCCTTCCATGAGCGCTTAATGGCTTGTCTGTTCATCTCGGAGATAATAAACCTTGCATTGAAGCAATAGCTGTATGGTGACTTTGCATAAATCATTATTTGTAAAAGTGAAAGAAAACCTATAGAGAGGAGCCCAGGACTGGGATTGCTCAACTTTCAAGAATTAGCTCTGATAATTGCTGCGAGTGCATTAAGAATGCACTGAACAAGTAGATGCAGGCCAAAAAGTAAATATTATCTCAAACTGATCAATATAACAACTTCCACCAGAGGAAAGGTGATTATTAAATATCCTAACAAGGTCTGAGCAAAACAACAGTGTCAAGAAATGCCTGCTAGGAAGGAAAAGGGGATACAAGCGAAGCATTGAGAGTGACTGTTCCATAGCTAAAAATCAAAGTGACGTGTTGTAAGAAAGTGCAGGTGCAAAAGAGTTATGTTATTCATGTAGTAACACTTACAATTTTCAAGCTAGTTATTTCCAATAATTTAAAAATATGATTTTAATTCATATAGATTCTCAAGGCAGGAAGCCTAATGGTGTCCCAAACGAGAACTGCACTGTCCTGTTTTCCAACCCTTCTCCCTTCACACCCTAGTCACTGCTGAATCACTCCATTTCTTAGCATCCTACCAACTAAGCTAAGAGAGCACAAATATTTTCTTGAAGCAAATATAGATAGAATTTCCTCCCGAACACAGATTTACAAGAAAACAAGACAGAAAATTGAAGTGTGATAGGATGTAGCACTATATTTAGGCCAGTTGCCTTATTTCCATTAGACTTATTCTAATTTATCTTAGGCTCTTGTCCCAGGGGCTGATTTTGTTTTTCAAATAGCAGACAGTCTTACAGGCAGGTAGCTCAGCTAGCAGAAAATACCCTCAGATGAATCAATACAAAGCCAGGACAGTAACTGCTAACCCCGGAAACAGAAGAGTAAGCACCACACTGCAGAGCTAGAAGCTGATAGAGTATCATGCTGATGGACTAGCAAATGGTTCAGAGCCTGCACAGGAGGATTTTTTTACACCCCCCTCATTTTATTATTTCTACTCTTTACACCCTTTTCTGCTTTCTCCTTTATGCCTCCTCCCCCCAATTTATCTTCCTCTCTCCCTTCCTTTTTTCTCTCTTTATCTTTCCTTTTAATCCTCCTACCTGGATTGTTGCAAGTGTCTTCTAACTGGTTTCCCTGATTCTTTTTTTTTTTTTTTTTGGCCCTATGGTCTGTGCTCAGCACTGCAGCCATTTTAGGACACAGGTCAGTTCATACCCTTCCTCCATAGAACACCCTGCCTCACTCACCATTTCATCCACGTCGGAGCTAAAGCCTATGCTGAAGTTGTAAGGTCCTACACGATCCAACACTTTGTTCAGTTGCCAGGCTCGTCTCTTCCTTCTCTCTTCCACACATGGCAGCCCACTCCCACTTGGAGATTTTTTTAAAATACATTTTTATTGATTACAGAGAGGAAGGAAGAGGGATAGAGAGATAGAGACATCAATGATGAGAGAGAATCATTGATCGGCTGCCTCCTGCACGCCCCCTACTGTGGGAGATCTAGCCCGCAACCCAGGTATGTGCCCTTGACCAGAATCAAACCAGAGACCTTTCAGTCCACAGGTCGAAGCTCTATCCACTGAGCCAAACCAGCTAGAGCCCCCTTTAGAAATTTTTAAAAAAATATTATTGGTTCTTCCCTTAATATCAGAATGACTGACTCTCTCACCTTCTTCAAATCTTTGCTTAAGTCTCACCTTCTCCATAACCACTGACCACCCTGTTTAAAATAAAAATCAACCCTCCTGCCCCTCCCTCAACCCTGGCATTCTTGATTTTCTTTACCCTATTATTTTTAGCATAGTACATAATTTACTTATTTATTATGATTACTGTTTATTGTCATTCTTCTCCCACTAGAATATAAGCTCAATTAGAATGGGATCTTTGTTTCTTCAAAGATTTATTCCCTGAGCCTAGACTAGTGCCTGAGAAAAGCATAAGTGTTTGTTGAATAAGTGAAGGTAGCTTATTTTCAAAGAGAGAGAAAAGGTGATAACATGTAGTGCAATTGATAAATGTGATGATAGAGGTCTGTAGTTATTTTAAAAACAAAAATGAAAAATGTTCTTTTTTGTTAGCATGCACATGGAGACAAACCTGAAGAGATGTTCAGATAAATGGTAACACTAATGCGGGAGTTGGTAATTGGTTGTAAATTAACCAAGCAGATTAGATTATCAAGGAAATGGAGACCATTCACAATAGAAAGGATAGCATATGATGTGTGAGAAAACAAGCCATATATTGTCTATGTATATTGCAAAGGAGACTGCAAACAATTTGCCTGGGTATATTACAGGAAACCTACAGGGTACAATAAGCATTGAGGTTGTATGGGTGGAAAGAGGTTAGATTCATCTCAAAGACAATAGGAAATCATTGAAGAGCTTTAAGTAGAGGAAGAATGATCATATTTGAATTTTTAGATATAGTTATAATATTATAGCATTCAGTAGATAGGAGAAAGATACTGAGGCTAAGAAGCCATCTATAGGCAATGGAATCAGAGAGCTGAAGGGTGACATCTGAGAAAGATTTGAAAGGAGGCCCTAGCATAATTGAGTGACTTATGGCATATGAGGTGAAATGAACAAGGATCAGTCTAAGATAATTCTGACATTTTTAGTCTGAGTGACCTCTTGGATTGTGATGCTATTAGCTGTAAATAGAAAAGGAAGATATAAGCAGGTTTAAGGAAATGTTTTTTAAAGAAATGTTGAGTTTGTGGTGCTAGAGAACTTCCAAGAGGAGTTATGAGGTAATAAAAATAAATGAATTAACTGGTGGAACTTAAGATAGAAGTCTGGGAGGATAACAATAGATATTTGAACAGGGCTTGTTAATGACAGTTAAATCACTATGATTAGTGTCCTGGTCCCCTCAGAATCTGCAAAGTGATAAGAGAGGTTGGTGCTCTGGGGACAGTTACTGTTTAATATTCCTGTAAATGGGATATTGAATGAATAATCAATGATTTAGGAAGATAAGATGAAAGCCAGGAAAAAAGGGAATGGCTACATGATTAGACACATGGAGAGGCCATGGCAGACAAGGAATGTCGAGCCCTAGTGTTTGCCCAACTTACTAAAAAAATTCAGGGGAGCTATGGGGGTGGAAGCCAAACTACAGTGTATTGAAAAGTCTAAGGGATATTCAGAAATGATAATTATAGGATACAGATAATAGGTAGAAGAATAAGCCCCCACCCCCCAAAAAAGAAGGCATGTTCTCTGAAGTTTAGAGGAAAGGATGGTGGTGTTTACAATTAAATATGTAGGAAAATTAGAGTTTTACGCAATCAATACGTAACTTTCTCCTGCCTTGTTCCCTGAGTTCAGAACCAAATGAAGAATAACACTGAGGCAGAGAGGTGAAACCCAACATGAAAGCTTTATAAATGATTGGAGAATGAGGTATGAAGTAGGGGCACAAGGATTTGGTAATACTCTATCTCTGAATTAGACAGACATGTAGGGACTGGGCATCTGGATGCCTCCAAAACTCCCCACACAAAATGTGAACCTTTCTGTAGGCAGATGGATCTTGAAGAGAGAAAGGGGTTGAGATGGGCATGCCCAGTCCTTCCTGCCACACTAGCCAATCAGCTAATTCAGAAAACATGAGGACAGTGATCTAGGGAGTCTCCTTTCCACAGGCAATTTTGTGGGGTTGAGGGAATTCCCATTTCTATTTATTATTTGAAGTGGAAAGTGAAGTCCTTCTGTCTCTGAGGAAGGTGAGAAAATGGCTAGGAGGGCTGGGGAAGCATAGTGATGTCCACTGTGAGAAATACGAGTGATCCAGGTATATAAGAATCTGTTGAGGGAACCTGAAGTCCAGCGGAGGACAGGGAGTATATACTTGCAATGGCCCTTTTCCAGAAAGCCTGGCAGATATTGTGTAGGAGATAAATGTTTTAATTTATACTGAACTGAGCTCTTTCATGGGAGTTGAAGTGGTAGCAAAAGAAGGCTATATAATAAAAGGATAATATGCGAATAGACAGAATGGCAGAACAATCGAACAATCAATCAAAGCGTAATATGCTAATGATATGCTAAGTTTGCTCAACTGCTCGCTATGACATGCACCAACCACTAGGGGGCAGATGCTTCGACCAGTAGGTTAGCTTGCTGCTGGGGTCTGGCCCGATCAGGACTGATGGAGATGGGCTGGATATGCCCTGGAGCCCTCCCACAGTTCCTCCCTGGCCCCATCGTGCACTGGTGGGGTCCCTAAGCCTGGCCTGCACCTTCACGCAATCCGGGACCCCTCAGGGGATGTTGGAGAGCTGGTTTCAGCCCGATACCACAGGCTACTCCCCTTGGGAGGGCACCAGATGCAGGGCTAATGGCTGGGGAGCGCTGCTGTGGCAGCATGAGCCTCTCCTGATCTGGAATGATGGGGCGCAAGCTCATGGCAGGCACAGTGGGGCCGGGATAAGAAGAAGCAGCAGGTAGGAGCTGCAGGCAGCATTGGACTGTGGGGTTCGGTCATATCCCTGCAGGCCCCCCAGAGGGACCCCAACCATGCATGAATTCGTGCACCAGGCCTCTAGTGGTTGAAATAATATATTATGATGTCTAGACTTGTCTTTCAGTTTTCAATTGCTACAAAACAAATAACCACTAAACTTAATGGCTTAAAATAACAATAATTTGCCCATCCAGCATGGCTCAGGGGTTGAGCATCGACCTATGAACCAGAAGGTCATGGTTTTATTCCCAGTCAGGGCACATGCCTGGGTTGCAGGCTTGATCTCCAGCGTGGGGCATGCAGAATGATGATTCTCTCTCATGATTGATGTTTTTATCTCTCTCTCCTTCTCCCTTCTTCTCTGAAACCAATATATATTGTTTCAGAGCAACCTTACCTATGAGATTCTAATTCTTACATGTTTTCATGGCAAACCTTACTTTCACCATCTCCCAAAAGGCCAAGTAGAGCCTAATCTAGTGTGACACTTCCATGTCCAAACTACTTTTACTGCTCAGAGTGAGCTGAGTCTGAACATCACACACACACACACACACACACACACACAAGAACTTATTGTTTTTCTGCCAAGAATTCAGGAAGGCTTGCCTGAAAAGTTCTTCCATTCAAATGGCATCACTTAGGTCATTCATTTGGCTGCATTCAGCTGGACCTAGGCAGGGCTGGAAGATCCAAGATTACTCCATGCACATGTCTACCACCCCAAATAGTCTCTCTTTCTCTCACTGCCTCTTCTATTTCCTCCCTCCATCTCTTTCTCCCTCTCTACTTTGTGCCTCATTATTTAATAGTCTAGCTAGCTCCTCAGTAGCATGGAGGTTGGCTGTCCTGGAGAGCACTGAGGCGGGAGCTGCCAGGGCTCTTCAAAGTAAGGTCTGAAATGAGCACGTCACATCTGCACATTCCATTAATTACAAGGCCAGCCCAGATTCAAAGAGAATGATTGAAATGTATCCCCACCCCTTTCTTAGAGGATCAGCTGCATATAGAGAGGAGGGCAATTGATCACAGCCTCCTTAGAAGACTGTCCACCAAAATGGGAGTAGGGGAAGAAAACAAATGCAGCCAGGTTCCATAAGTACAAAGAAAAAACCTGGATGTCACTTGTTCATAGAGGAGGTTAATTACCAGAGTTTACCTTAAGGGTGAAGTTCTTCCCACCAAGGAAACTGGAGTATTTCTTCTATAAGGCAGAATATCTTTTACAGTGTCATGGATTTTCTAACAAAAATTTGAGGGCTTAGGGAAAAAATAATGTGTTTGAAATTTCATTTTGATGTTCAGACTCAGCTCACTCTGAGCAGTAAAAGTAGTTTGGACATGGAAGTGTCACACTAGATTAGGCTCTACTTGGCCTTTTGGGAGATGGTGAAAGTAAGGTTTGCCATGAAAACATGTAAGAATTAGAATCTCATAGGTAAGGTTGCTCTCCCAGAAATACGTGAAGTTGGTGTAGTAGATGCAGAATATCCGCTTCTTTTGGGGGCTTGAAACCTTTATGGCTGCACTCAACTCCCTTTTGAATCCAGGAGTATTTATTATGGAGAGCTTATCATGCATGCCATGCTATTGTTCTAGGAACTTTTGGCTCTCCTTGGATTCTATGATCAGAGTGTATTATTCCATTTTGACCCTCCATGTAATTCCTCTGTCTGTCCCTTAAGGCTTTAGATTCTCCACTGGATATGAGTCTCCATCTCCACCTCCATTCTAGTTCAGAGGAACATTTTTTTCATATCTTTTTATTTTAGACCAATTAAATTTTCATCTTTGAGCCTATGGAAAATTGAACTACACATTTGTGGGACTTTCCTTCACCTGAGATTGTGCCAAGGTCTGGGGGTCATTACAAAGTACCAATGCACTGGTTCTGCTTAAAAGTACATGGTCCCAGCCTCCATGGTCCACTGTGCATTTAAGGAATTTTTACTAAGATTGTGAGCCCTGGTCCTTAGCATCTAGCTTCCCTGGGACACTATGTGGCCATTCACCAAATTTTCGTCCCATCATCTGATATTATAAGTAAGCAGCAGACAGGTATCCTCAGCATGCAACTGTGTTTCCTACCAACTCTCTCCCAGCTCTTTTCTAAGAAAATCTCTTCTAGTTGTTGGGTATCCCTTCTTATCCTACTATTGTTTTTAAAATATTTTTATTAATTTTTAGAAAGAGAGGAAAGGGGAGGAGAGAGAGAGAGAGAGAGAGAGAGAGAGAGACATCAATGTGAGAGTGGAACATTGATTGGCTGCCTCCTGCATGGCCCCTACTGGGGATCAAGTCCTCAGCCTGCATATGTGTTCTGGGAACTGAACTGGCAACCTTTTGTTTCATGGGACAACACCCAACCAACTGAGCCACACTGGCCAGGGCAAGCTCTACTATTCTTAATGAGCTTAACTTTTTGACTATAAAAGCCAGGTGTCTTGTCACAAATCTTTCTTGGTTTGAGACTGTTGCCTGCTTCAATAAGGGCAAAGGATATGGAAGAGATGGAGAGAGAAATTGTAATTAATAATGCAATAGTCTTCCTGCCACACTTCCCCGTCACTCCCAATTAAGGATAATTTCTCCATGTGTCTCTACTTCCCAAAAGGACCACTGGCTAGTCCATTAAACAGTCCCATCGAAGTGACTATGATCATTCAAAAGACTGAGAGAAGACCTTTGGGCTCCTATAATCCTCATCGCTGGTATATGTGTTCATTTCAATAGTGGCCTTCTCTAGAAAATGCCTCATTCTGTTAGTCATTTAAGGAAATTATGCCAATGACATATTTTAATCTAGAAAGAATTGGAGAAAGAATAGGTAGATAAGGGTGGGCAGGGCAGGGTAGGGTTATCTGACTATTATACTTAACTATTGGATAATTCAACCTGTTGTAGTATGGGGTTTGTTGATGTGCCCACTTTGGCTCAAATAACAAAAATACTAATATTTAAATATCACTTTACAATATCTGAAGCACTTATCTATACACAATTTTAATGGAATGGGGATTCTAAGCTCATTGCTATTCAAAGTAATTTTCTTCCCACTTTTACAGAAATCCCATTGAAAAACATAATAGACATAAATTGTTAGTTGTCCTTGTACAATACAGACAGTGGAGCTCACTACTGCATGAGGCCTAGTAATTTAAATGTAAAGTTCTAGTTATTCAGAATAATTTTAAAAATACATTTTTATTGATTTCATAGAGGAAGGGAGAGGGTGACAGAGATAGAAACATCAATGATGAGAGAGAATCATTGATTGGCTGCCCCTTGCACACATGCCCCCTACTGCGGACTGAGCCTGCAATCCCAGGCATGTGCCTGACCTGAAATCAAACTTAGGTCGATGCTCAACCACTGAGCTACACCAGCCAGGCAAGAATTTTTGTTTTTAACCGAGCTGATAACTATATCATGCTAAATTCCATTCATTGACTTCAGTGTGGCGTTTAGAAAAAGAGCCAGTCTTTGGATTTAGGCACACATTTGTCAAAACTGCAACTTAGCCGCTTACTATGTGTGATTTGGGTCAAATGGCATGGACTTCTGAGTATTCACTGGCTTACCTGTAAATTGCTGATAATCTACTGACCACACAGGATTGTTTTGAGTAATAAAAGAATGGTAAACTACGAACTTTATAGGTAATAGCTCACTTAATCCTCACCCAACAGAGGGTACTTTATGATGCACATGACCAATGGCTCCATGTTGTAATGTACCAGTTTCCCATGAAGGCTCCAAACCACTGCTTGCAATGTGTGTTGGCTTCATGCAGACTTCTCCCCTTTCATGCACTGTTCCCAACCTACTAAAACCATGCAACCAGGTGATCTCATGCTTTACAACTGAGCAAAAATCAGGGGTCAATACCCACTGAGTAAGGGCCTACCCAATGTTGGTGTAGAGCTCATGTATCAGTTTTGCAGGCATTTCCCTGGCTC
The DNA here is from genome assembly GCF_028538775.1 of Myotis yumanensis. NCBI lineage: Eukaryota > Metazoa > Chordata > Mammalia > Chiroptera > Vespertilionidae > Myotis > Myotis yumanensis. The sequence continues at coordinate 227,546,618 of NW_027223752.1, read as the reverse complement.
GGGGGGTTTTCTCTTTATTTCTGAGTTCTGTTAAGGTCCGTGTTATTTATTTTATTGATATTTGCCTCAACAGCCTGTTCCTCTTCCTACATCTGACATCACCATGCATGGCACCCCATCTTCCCAGTTACTTGTGTCAGAAACAGGGGATCATCTTTGCCTTCGTCCTTAGCCTAAATGCCACATTCTATCAATCTCTAAATTCTGTTAATCCACCACCAAATCATATCTTAGATCTGTCCCCTTCTCTCCATCACCCCTGCCACCTGGTCCAGACTTGAACCAACACTCCCTGGAGTGATTCCAATAGCTTCCCAAATGAATGATGTCAAGTCAACTAAAAAACTTATACAATGAAATTATAACCCAGCCTCTATTTAAGGAAAGGGAGGTCTCTGCAATTAATTTATTTACTAATATTTCTACCCCACTGCCCCCTCCTCTTTTTATTTTTCATTTTGATTTTTTTTAAAAATATATTTTATTGATTTTTTACAGAGAGGAAGGGAGAGAGATAGAGAGTTAGAAACATCGATGAGAGAGAAACATCGATCAGCTGCCTCCTGCACATCTCCCACTGGGGAGGTGCCCGCAACCCAGGTACATGCCCTTGACCGGAATCGAACCTGGGACCCTCCAGTCCACAGGCCGATGCTCTATCCACTGAGCCAAACCGGTTCTGGCTCATTTTGATTTTTAAGCGGTAAGTTTTAAGTTACCTAGGAAATTGACTTATGTAGAACCCTTATTTCCTAAGTGTGCTGAACACAAAAGAGGAAAAATGCAGTGTTTTTATTCAGATTGATGTTTGCAAAAGTTTGTTCCCATGTGTAGATTGTGACGTGAGGAGCTTCTCCTTTTTGTTCTGGATGCTTTGAAAAGCCAAGCAAAAGTTCCTTCAAGCCCAGCAGATAATTGTCACAGTGATGCCTATTTGATGACTCCATATTTATTTTAAGAGGAGCTGCATCCCTTTGGGCCTGCCAGGATGAGTTAGCTATGAAATGCATTCCTAAATAGCTAAATGATTCAGCACAGGATCCCATCTACGGAATTGACTTTGCCATGCGGCTGCGTGTTTCTCTGTTGGAAAGTCTAGCTATTTCGGTTCTGTGCTTTATTTTATAATTCAATATTGCATATGAATAGGTAATGGAGAGAAACTTTTCCTGCTTCACAAAAGCTATGATACAACCAAGATGCCATTAAAACTTCACCCAGGTCGTTGAAAAATTCCTCTGATGAGACCTCAGTTATATGGGGCCGATGCATCCAAAAACATTCAGAATTGCACACTGTGATTTGAAAATAGCAACTATATGCTCTTGAACCGAGAAGCCCCCAAGAGGCTACTTACCTCCTTTGCATCAATAAAGTACAACAGTTTCTTATCAGAGGCTGACTTTTGCTTACAGCTAGAAATCTGGCTAAACCTAGTTTCTAACCACTTAGCGACTTTGAATAATTCCCAAATTATACCCCCCTTCAAAGGAAATATGCTTTCATTTAAGTATTTAATGTTAGGAAAATAATAATTCACACACTTGCACACCTTAGCAGTCTGTTTTTATCAGAGAGAGAGAAAGAGTGGCACAGATTGTGCTTTAGCCCCTGACCTCCCCACTTTCATGGCAAGTGCTTAGGAAATGGTCTTCTTTTTACAGAATACTTAATCAGCACCTAACCCCATAGTGACTCAGCTGAGCACTTCGCTCAGCAAACAATTGAAGATAAAAATGTTGGCAGGCCTGGTGATATAAGGTTGTTTGCTTGCAGCTAAGGACTAGAATACCAACTTAGTTTCCAGACAATTCTCTAGGTGAACTTCATTTGATTTCTACCAAAGAACCCAAAGGCTACAAGTAGACTATGTATGCTACCTGTGGCTCGTGTTCTGGGGAGCACATGATAATGCAGAGAGAAAAACAACCCTTTCTATTGACAGAATGAGTGATTTGGGTGTGATGAGGGATGCAGCCTGCTGCCAAGGTCAGCTCTGGAGAGAATGAGGTCCAGTTTCTAGGTATCCACATGTATATGACCCTGGCTCTCTCTCATGCTTCTAAAAGTTGGCACACATCTCCTATGTTGTGTACCAACTTTGGGAGAATTGATAAAATAGTCATTTGAATATTTTTCCCCCTGGAATACTGTGGTTTAGATAAGGTGCCCCATCCACATCATCAAAGAGTGGATTAGGTACCTTTATACAAAAAGGCCATAAAAGTTTCTGTCCTTTTCTCCCCAAAGTTCTCCTGCATATTAAATGAGTGAGTATGGCCTTCGGTCTCCCTTGGGAACAGTGAGACCTTTGACCTACTCTTAATTATCTTTCTTCTTAAAAGAGTCAATATCAAGGTAGAAAGTATAAAGGAATAAGGGACCATGGAGAGGAGCATGGCACCAGCAAACAATGCTTTGCATTTAGTTTTAGTTTTTGAGTGGTGTAGCAGAAGCTTGTGGTTCAGCCAAACAAATGTCCAATGTTTTCATCCATGTAACACTTTCTATCAACTGTAGACATCATCATTACTGACATCACCTATTCAGTTTCAAAGAACCCTTGAGTCAGCCATAGTCACATTGTTTTCTTCTAGGCCCACAGGGTTTGTACTTGGTCGCCAACTTGGGCTTGCCTCCACAGAATATTGATGCTTTTAAGGCGTTATTTCCGCTGATTTTTCTCTTCTCTTGGGTAAATAACTTTATACATTTTTAATGATTTGTTTAAAATATTGGATTTCCTTTACGATTTTATACATTATCTTCCAAAAATGTTCTCATTTGCCTTAAATTGTGGTACTTAGAATTGGATGAGTACAGTAGGTGTGTTATGACTAGCACAGGGAAAATATCACCATCTCATTTGTTCAAGATATGTATTTATTAATGCAGTTTAGGATCCCATTAGCTCTTTTAGGGGCTGCTCCATCTCATCATAGGTACTCATTGAGCCTATTGCCAACTGAAACAAGTATTTTTATCTATGTTCTGCTAAGCCAAGTTGTCCCTGGGCTCCACTTGTATAGTTTTTTGTTGGAAGATCCCATAATAACTACTTTTTTCCTGTTAAATTTTAACGTACTAGATTTAATACAATGCTCCTGTCTGTCAAAACTTTTTACATTTTGGTTTCATCACCAATGAATTTGTTATCTTCCCCCAGTTTCTTGTCACTGTCACATTTGATGAGCCTGTCTTTCTAGTTATTATCCAAGGTAGTGGATTTAAAACATACATGAACAGGAGTAAACTGTTAGGCAAAATCCTAAATTATAAAAGATGCATTTGTCAGTGTAATTTTATTTTGCAAGTTAAATAATTAATATTTATACATTATGAAGTCCTTCATATTAGCTAAATGAGGCGATTATTGTTAAATATAAAATTTCACGTAAGTACTTACAGATGATAGCTGGAATCAGATCAATCTCATCATCTAGTTTACTTGAATGTTTTTGTTTACAATGCACACAATTGAAAATATTGTTATTGAAACAGAAGTAGCTGCAATAGCTGGCTTATTTGGTTGGTTTTAAGTTCATTTTCCTTACAATATCAAAATACCTGTTGAGTAAAATGAACCATATATTTGAAAGAAGTAGAGTATATATTTTTTTTGTTTTAAAACAAAGCATGGATAATATTTAACAATTGTTCTCATTCATTTATTCAACAAATATTTCTTGAGACTCTACTACATGACCAGCACTATTTTAGATGCTGAGAGTACAGTAATATATAACATAAAAAAGTAATTGGCTTTTGAATTCTGTATTTTAATGAGACAGAAAAACATCTGTGTCCATATTCATATAAATGAATATATTTCATTGTGTATACTAAAATTATACATCCCTGCACTTGAATAGGTCTGGAGAAAAATACATAATGTGCTGATTCTTCTCACTTTATATTATTTTCCACTAACTTGAAGAGGATTCATTGCTCTCTGGTTTTTATACTACACTTCATTTGCCCACTTACTCTTCTACTTTCCTAGAGGACTATTTGATGCCTTATTTTCTCTTCTCAATCCCTAACAGTTTTGCTATCCTCACTTTCAGCCAATAACCATGTTTCCTACCCCACTGAGAAAATAGAAGCTAACAGAAGAGAATATTGGTAGGGCACCTCCTGACATCTGTTTTCAGTACTACCTGCCTACTTCTATAGGTGAAGCAGCCATGCTCCCATATAATGCCCTGGATGCCATCCTTCTTGCCTATTCAAAGGCCTTACTTCAGCAATTCTCCATCATTTCTCCTATGTTTGCTTTCTATGTATAAGATCAATTTCTCCCATCAATTCTTTTCCTAAGATCACTTCCCCCAACAACTATTGTTTCATTTCTTTACTCTTCCTTAAAACAGAATTCCTCAAAAGTATGGTTTGTAATCATAATCTCTATTTCTTCCCCTTAAATTTTTTCTTATTCTTATCTCTTTATTCTATCGACTTCAATTTTTTTTAGAGAATTTTTAGGTTTAAAATTGAGAGGAGGCCCTTGACCAAATCGGGTGAGGATCATCTGGTTTAATGTCTGGGTCAGCCCATTAGCTACATGGATTTTATCCAGTTAAGGGTAGATTTCACTTAAAGGCTTATAGGGTGACACAGTACTAGGAGGTGCTTGTTCTTGGAGTCAGAGACTTGTTTTGAGTCTTTATTTCACTTAATTGTTGTGTTATTTTTCATTCACCAAATATATATTGAGCACCTACTATGTGTCAGGTCTATTCTGTGTATTTAGCTCATTGCATCTGAATCTTTAAATTTGAGGGAAACTAAGACTCAGAGATGTTAAAAAAAAACAAAGGAAGAAAGAAAGAAAGAAAGAAAGAAAGAAAGAAAGAAAGAAAGAAAGAAAACAACCTTGCCCCAAATTACAAAATGTTTAAGTGGCATAGCTGAGTTTCATTCTCTGGCAGTCTGGCCAGAAATAAAAACATGACCTCTCATGCACACATTAACTCAATAACTGATTGATTCATTTAGTATTTATCAGCTAACTATTGAGTGCTTATTATGTTTCAGACATTATGTCAATAGCTGGGATATTGGAGTGAACAGAGCTGATAAGCAAGCATTAACTCATAAGCAATGTGGATATAATTATACTTGGACTTTCTTCATCACAGGATATTTTTAAGCATCAAATGACCAATGAATTTGAAAATATTTTTGTAAACCAGAGTTCTCTACAATCAAGAGTTTATTATAATTATTATTATTTACTTAAGGGTCATATAATTAAATAATTATTACAATTTGACATTTCTTCTGTCATTGTTCTTTGCTCTTTTTCTTTCACTTTTATCCAAGAAGGGTAAAAAACAAATTACAAGGTGATGTACTTCAACCAAGCTCAAATTATGGGAATTTAAATTTCTAAAGTGTACTTTGAAAAGTAATTTAAACAGTAGCTCTCTTAGTTCATTTAAAATACCATTCAAGCTGAAACCGGTTTGGCTCAGTGGATAGAGCGTCGGCCTGTGGACTGAAAGGTCCCAGGTTCGATTCCGGTCAAGGGCATGTACCTGGGTTGCGGGCACATCCCCAGTAGGAGATGTGCAGGAGGCAGTTGATCGATGTTTCTCTCTCATCAATGTTTCTATCTCTCTATCTCTCTCCCTTCCTCTCTGTAAAAAATTAATAAAATATAAAAAAAATGTATTTTAAAAAAATAAAATAAAATACCATTCAACATCCAAAGTATTGGATTTGCACAGCCATTTTCAAGAATGTATATATTTGTTCAAACTCTTGGGTTGCTAACACTGAAGCCATTATACAAAGAGGAGACAACAGACAAAAATCACTTTGCCAAACCCTCAAATGTCAGGAATCTGCCCCGAGTTGAGATTCCTTGATTGCTACCACATTAAAAATAAAAATACAAAGTTGGGGTGCAAGATATGCATACTAGTAAGTTGTGCAATAACAAGTCTGGAGACAGATGACAAAGCTTATTTGCTATATGACCTTTGATGACTCACTGAACTTCTTTTTTTAAATATATTTTTATTAATTTCAGAGAGGAAGGAAGAGGGAGAGAGAGATAGAAACATCAATGATGAGAGAGAATCATTGATTGGCTGCCTCCTGCATGCTCCCACTGGGGATTGAGCCTGCAACTTTGGGCATGTGCCCTTGACCGGAATTGAACCTGAGACCCTTTAGTCTGCAGGTTGATGCTCTATCGACTGAGCCAAACCGGCTAGGGCTCACTGAAAGTCTTGATAGGTTGGTTTCCTTATCTGTAAAATGGGGATAATCATAGTAAACTACTCCTCAGGGTTCTTGTTAGAGTCAAGTGAGTTGATATAAGTAAATTGCTTATAGCTACACTCCATACCTAGCAAGTTGTTATTTTTATTTCTGCTAAAAAAAATAAACTTTAAATCTTAAAAAGGAAAAGAAAAATTAGATTTTGAGAACCTGGCTGTGGTCAATTCTTCTCTGAGTTTTGATTTCTGAATGTCATTTCTCTTGTTGGAAAACAAAAGAGGAAAATAGAAAGCATAGCTATGTGATTACCTAAAGCTGAAAAGCCACATACAAGTTAGGTAGCAGCCATGAGTGCAATGCCCCATTTTGAAGAGAAGCTTAAAACATAAGTCAGTGTCTGGACACATTTATTAAAGTGTCCTTAGCATATTTCCATGTACATCCTATTATTTCTGCAAATTCCTTCATAATATTGCACTTTTCATCATGATGAACACAACCTTTCTTATTTCAGAAATGGAGTTTTCCAACTGTTGGACTGAGGAAGCTCTTTTTTTACAAGTTTCATATGGAAGCAGTGCTAAGTGAGACTACACTGCAGTATTTCAACCAGTTGCTCTGACGAAAAGCTTCCATTGACAGGTGGTGTAACACCCATTGTTAATTTTAATCAGAGAGTTTAATAGCTTAATGAAATCATTGGTGTTAGATGTTCCCAGAGGTAGCAAATTGCTGACCATGTTATAGGAGTTCATTTTTCACATGTTAGAGTAATTATCTTGTATAACTCAGCAAACATATATATCAAAATTTTGTTTTGTGTTGGAAGGAGTCTCAGTTTCTAGTTCATATGCTTTATGTGGCTACTATGCAGGTAAGGGAAATACCATATTTTAAATTCTCCATTCATATAAATCTTTGCAAAACTCTATACTCATACTATTTCTTCCATTCTTCTATCTGGAGGGAACAACATATATTTTTGTTTCCTGACTTTTAGCTAAATCCTACGAATTCTTGAGCAAATCACTTTTCATTTCAATTATTAGTTATATAGAATTATTGGTTGTTGATTGGTCATTGTATCAACTCTCTTTCTTTTTGGAATTTTTCAAACCACCCCTAGGACAGCTTCTATAACTCTAAAATGTAAACTGTTCATCAATGAGCCAGAAATCATATATTAGTCCAATTACAAGAGATTTTCAATTTCTACATAGGAACTAAAGACCTTAAGATGTATTGTTAATTTTTAAACATAACTGAAACTAGTTTTTATAAACATCATACATAATTTTTGGTTATAGGAAAAATGATAGCAGTTGATTAAATTAATAGCTATTTCTTAAAATATACTATTTAACCTTCCTTAATAGATCACTATGTATAAGTCTCTCAATTAATTAATAGTGCATTTTTAAGTATCAACTATATGCAAGGGAATGTGCTTTCTTCAATTGGGTTATTAATTTCTTTCCAATAATGTAATTTTTTGTAACCAGGAAAATGTAATTTAGTATTATATTTCTCTTTTTATAAAAACTACATGTTTATAAAATACCTGATGATTACATGTTATTTATTCCTCTGTCACTTCTTACTTCAGACTTCAGCAAATTAAAATAGCTAAAATGTATGATCATGTCTGTAGTTCTAGAATTCAGAAATGGCTGGCTGGTGGTCCTGGCTGAGGTTTTTAACAAGGTTGCAGTAAAAACCATCCTGGGTTCTAGTCATCTGAAGGCTTGACTGGGATGGGAGAATTGGCTTCCAAACTGGCTCATTCACATAACTGGCAAGCTGACCCTGGCTCCTGGTGGTAGGTCTGACTTCCTCTCTTTCCCTCTTCGTATGAGACACTGGCAGAGATGTTTAAATATCTTCTCCCAGAGGGAGAGATCCAAGAGATGAAGATAGCAGCTTTAATGCCTTTTATGACTTAGCCTTGGAAATGACACACTCATTTCTGCTATTGGTCATAGCCAGTCCTGCTGCAATGTGGGAAGAAACTTTTAAGGGTACAAGTACCAGAAAGCAGGGATCCTTAGGAGCTTCCTTGAAGGCTTGCTACCACACTGAGTTTTCTCAAAGACTCAGATGTCAGATATCAACAATTTTACTTGTTAACTATGGATATACATTACCATAAAGCATTAATTCAAGGGAAACATCAGAAAAACTGATTATTATTTTTATTGTGATATACTAGTAATGGACATACAACATTGTATAAGTTTAAAGTGTAAAGAGTGTTGATTTGATACATGTATGCATTGCAATATTTTTACCACTGTAGCATTAGCTATTACCTCTATCACATCACATAATTATCATTTCTTTTCCATGGTGAGAACACTTTGATGGTTTCACAATACTCTGTCACTGAGTTTGCTAGCTGTGAAAGGAAATTCCACATGGATTGGCTTAAACAGAGGGTGAATTGCTAGTTTACATAAAGGGTGAGACTATGGTAGACTTAAACTAGATATGAAACAATGTCATCAAGGGCCTACTGTTGTTTTGGTTTTGGTTGTGCCCTCATCCTAAAATGCACTCCTTACGTCGAATGGCTGTCACGTGCTCCTGATCATTTCATTTTTATCCATGTTAATTCACTAACAACAGCTTTCTGATTGGATCCCACTATAGCAAAGGGAATGAAATTATTCTGAATGACTAGGTCATTTAAAGACTACCCTAAGATGGGAAAAGATGGGAAAAAGTATAGGGAAGAACAATATTGTCAATTGGGTTATTAATTTCTTTCCAATAATGTAATTTTTTGTAACCAGGAAAATGTAATTTAGTATTTTATTTCTCTTTTTATAAAAACTACATGTTTATAAAATACCTGATGATTACATGTTATTTATTGTCCAGAACAGAGAAAAATACTCATTTACTTGTTTATTATAATTAGTATCTCTGACTTTATCCAACCAGTTACAAATAATCTACCCAAATGGGAATAATTTATACTGCCCTTTCTAAAAAAACGAACAAACCAAGTTTCTCAAATTCTGATGTATTTCCTAAATACCTGCAGCAGTATGGCAGTATATATTGTTCTGTGTTATCACTTTATTAAAATTTAGGGATAGCTTTAAATTTGCAATGCTAATACTGCACTTTAAAAGAATGTCATCACTTAATAGGTTTTCAATTATTTGAGGTTACATATTTTGGCAAGGATGATTTTGGTCGCTTCACAATAAATACAAAAGTTAAGTTTACATGTAGAGAGACTCAAGATTTGGGCCATAATTATCATTAATTCACTTGCCTTTCTCCTTCAATAGAGTGTAAGTTCCTTGAAATCCTATACTGTGTTTTTCCTTTCTCTTTAACAGTATCCGCTGTGTGCCTGGAACACAGTAGAAGACCAGTAAATAATTGCTGAGTAGATGGGTGAAATTCATTATTGTCATTAATACTAATATAACACACAATCCAATGTGTAGTACTGTAGTCAACAGACAGTGTCCATCTCCCTAGCAAATGCAACCTGCAACACTTTCCAATGTTTTAAATTGCCAGGACTTATTTGAGTTTCTGTCAACAGCTGGAAGATTGCTCTGTCCTAATTCCCATGTGTTAGGATAAAATACACCTGAGTTCAAATCTGTACTTTGCAAAGTTGTATGACCTTCAGCAGATGTGATAACCACTCTCACTTGCTGTTTTCTCTACAACAGAGTAAGTATGGTTTCTACTGCATAGGAGTGTCACAGGGTTAATGAGATAATGCACATAAATCCCTGAGAATGGTTCCTCACTCATGTACTCCATAAGTACCAGCTATTATTGTTATTCACATATGGAGATTTGCCACCATCTTACATAAAAGACAAGTGGATTTCACAGTCAAGGTTCAAAGTTGTTTGAAAATCTGGGTTGTATAAGGAAACTTCTTGACATTATCCAGTTTTCACTATGGGATACGACAACTATAGAGCAGAGGGGTGGTATTTAATATAGAATATTAATAAAGAACAAACACTTTGAAATATGTTTTTATTGATTTCAGAGAGAGGAAGGGAGAGGGAGAGATGGAAACATCAATGATGAGAGAGAATCATTGATTGGCTGCACACTTCACAGATTAGAAAACTGAGCCATTGCTAAGCAATCTTCTCTTAACTCTGAATCTGGGGCTTATGCCACTTTTCCCCCTAACACTCATTTGGCACACCCTCAAATATATGTGCCAAACTGAATTTTAACTGGTGTCTATTGCAGGAGTGGTCCCTACATTTATTGTAACATTGAAAGAAATGAGTATAATAGGAATTTTGAACAGTGGAAAAACAATCTGGAGGCTTTCTAATTAGTAGGTAAAGGGATGTTCAGAAACAAGCTTTCTATTTTGGCAAACCTAAATCATACTAGTAGGTAGAATCATTACATTGATGTCCAAGCACACCAAACCAGTTTGGGTTATAAAGGAGGCTAATTAGCCTTGTTTATAAAGCATGAAAAATCTGCACTGAACTTCCTTTGCTTAAAAACTGTAAAGAACACTGTATTCATAATATAACGGAGTACTATACTAGACCATCTACACTAATAAAAGAGAAAGATGCAAATTGACTGTACCTTCACGACACCCACCAGCCAATCAGGAGTGAGTTTGCAAATTAGCCCAACAAAGATGGTGGGTTAATTTGCATATGCAAGCGCTGAGCTGCCAGGGGCGGGGTGGGATGCAGGCGTTCTGCACTGCCCCAGCCACTCAGGGCCTCTGGGCAGCATGGGAAGGCGGAAAGGTGGCTCTGGGCCAGAGCAAAGGCAGTGCCGGCAGCCAGGGGAAGGAAGGCCCTTTCTTGCACGAATCTGTGTGCATCAGGCCTCTAGTTACATCATAATCAGTTTTTAGTATAATAAACCAAAAATGACCAAGAAACTGGAAGAACACATAAATCATTGGGTTGGAGGCTCTAGACAACAGGCAGCACAAAATGTAATCTCCAGAAAGGGAAATTTGCAAGAGGAGCCCCATGATTTCCCTGGTTCTCTGCCTTGGACAAACCTCCAGCTGTGGTACAAGGAGCTATAATTCAAGAGAAGAATAATTGTTCCTGCTGAGCTGAAGAAGCTAAGATTTGAGTATGGGGCTCCTGAAGAAGTGGGAATCTGCAAGACAGGGTGGTGGAGATAAAGAAATTCTTTGGGATGGTAATTCTGTGGGACAGGCATTACCCATGAGTTCCCAACTTTCCCCTGGGTGCACAAACACAGAAAGAAATACCTAGGTTTACCAGAAAGCAGAGGCTATGAGTTTAATAGAACAGGGATACAAAAGTTTGAATAATGCTGAGGGGCAGTGGAATTCTGAGGAAGCTAGAGTAGAAAAATCTCACTAACACTTTAGGAATCTAGTTAAGATACCAGAGAGCAGGGCCCCTTAGGACTTACTTTCCCTCAGGAGAAAAGTCCACACCTTTGAGCTAGATCTACTCTGGATCAGCCTTACCCAAGCAAAATCAAACCCTGATAAGATCTTTAGAAGTGGGAGTTTGGAGGTAGAGTTTACAATATTAAAGAACCTGGATAAATGTTTTAGATGCAGAGAGTCATTTAAAGATGACCACCCATAATTGAAATTCCCATGAAAATAAAAATAAACACCACTCAGGGGGAAAAGAAGAGAATCTAGAATATACAATATTATTCATAACATCCAGTACATAATAACACACACACACACACACACACACACACACACCCTCTACATGAAAAGAAATAGGAAAATGCAAAACAAATTCAAGTAAAGAGAAAACAAGTAAACAACTGTTAGCAATAAGTCCAAAGTGCACTGCTATGAGAATTAGCAGACAAGCTGTAAAGCAACTAATATGAATGTTTGAAGAATCAATATGAAATAGGTTGAAACATTAATAAAAATATGATCTAAATGCATGAATAGATAAGAAATCTCAGCAGAGAGTAGAAACTATACCAAATAAAAATTCAAGAATGGAAAAATATAATAACTAATTGGATTTTGGTGGTGAATTGGAATATAGGGTGTTTGGAGTTGGGTAGACAAATAGGGATGGGGTGAAAACTTGTGGTCAGATTATGATAAGGAATTTGACTTGTAAGTGGCAAAAATAAAACTGGCATTGTTCAAAGTAAATTGTAAAAGAAACTCATCTGCAGTAATGAGATTGCTAATAATATTGGAGAACACTTTTTCAAAAGGACTTAGTTTTGGAAGCAAGACTAGGAAATACACAGTCCTCTTGTGTCCAAAGGTATCCAATTGGCCTGGCTCATTGTGTATGTCTGTGGATGTTGATAGATAATTTGCAGATCGTGTTGTCAACACAACATTAAATCTGCTCAGAGCAGCTCATAAACAACACTTTGATTAATTCTTTCAGTCCGTGTCTTCTGGACAGAATTTACAAGCTCTGCCTATTTGGATGAAAAATAGAGAGAGACAAGCTGTCAGTATATGAGAAAGGGAATGGGAAAATTTTCTTTTCCTCTTTTTTTGTTGAATTTAAGAAATGTTTTTTAATCAGGATTTTAAATATTTGGTTTCACAAGGGAAGGATTTCTTTGTGGAATGCAACAGTGTCCAAGTGGAGGAAGTCAGGACAGACAGAGGCAGATTGGCAGTGGAATACTGTAGAGAGGGAAGAGTCAGTCAAGCCCAAGGCAGGAGAGGACTCTGAATTAGCCAATTAGTCCCAGAAACCTATTGGACAATTACAACTCAGAGAGCTGACTATCCGCACACCCTATGGAATACTGAAAAATTGTGTTTTGTAGAATTTTCTTCAACAAGCACATTTTAAAAAATGAATTAGAATAAAAATAGGCTTTCTGTAACATAAAATACCTGGTAAGTATGCATTATTATTGAATAATTCTCTCTCTCTCTCTCTCTCTCTCTCTCTCTTTCTGTGTGTGTGTACATGAGAAAGAGAGAGTGAGAGAAAGAGACTACTGTTTTATCTTATATTATTACATGCCAGCTTTCCCCCCTAAATCTATTTAGTTGAGTAGTTTCTATTAACTTTGGCTTTGAAATAATTTTCCATTAGAGCATGCCTTTTAATCAGCACATCTCTACTTTTGTTGATTTATCCTAATCAAGATGGGTGAATAGAGTTCTAAAACACTGTTTATGGAATACTCATGTCACTTTGAAACATGGTGATCATCCAGCAACTTAGGCATAAAAACCTTGAAATGAGTGCCATTTGGAATAAGATCCTTTCATAGCAATTATGACACAAGATGTACAGACAGTATGCAGCTGATAGGGAAACAAGATCCAAGAAAATACCTATCTAATAATTTCAGGACTACTAGAAATGCAAATAATCCATCCCTACAGTTCCTCCTTGAATTTGTCCCCTTTTATGCCTGTCTCCTCCCAAAGGGCTAGATATGATTTTTATGAGCTGCATTTCAGGACGCATGCATTTCCAGTGATCATGCCAAGTGTTTCTTTTGTTGTTCACATCTGCATCTTTCGATATGAGGAGGAGTCAACAAGAAAGGAGATTTTGTTTTGTTCCTTTGACAAGTAAACTTCACTTTGGGACACAATTGGGAAAATGCAACCATTACATTCACGCCAGAAAACCAAAGCTGAATTGAATTTTCTATTAGTGACAGTTTACGTTGTAACATATATGTGAGGCCCTTGGAAATAGTAACCCAGATTCAGAAATTAGGAATGATATTGACCTTGACATCTGTCCTCATTACCTTGTTCCCAGCTCACCCAATTAGCTTAGTTGAGAATGTCATTGTAACCCTGTGTTTTAGATCTATTTCTAGTAAGGAACTCCTTTAGATCATTGCCCTGTGAAAATTATGATATTAAGGACACAAAGGTATACGTGTATCTAATTGCAGTAATTGTGTTGAGAAAGAATTTACATAAATCTCCCATAGGGGCTTCATTCTGGTTGATGGCCTTCGTGTACTCGCTTAAACCTGAAATGATTTCAAAGCATTGTTCTACAAAAGATTATCAGCAATTATTGGCTGTGGAAAGAGAAAGGGTGAAAGAGAATCTGAGAGGTGCACAGGGTGAAATAAACTTCAGGCTTTTTAATTTAAGGATGGCAGAGGCAGGCTAGAGCCCTGTGGTTTTGGAACTCTGTTTCCTGTGCTGCCGCTCCCACCCCCTGGACCACAATTTGTTGGGAGCCTTATTGTTGTACGAGCAATATGCTGACAGAGTCTAAATGCAACACAGTCCCCTCCTGAAAAATGAGGAACTCACATATGCATACAAAGAGGAAAATACCTAGTGATTTTCAATCTTCTGAAAATAGCAATAGTCTATTGGGTTTATTTTATGATTACAAAAGCCTAATAATCTATGATAGCTGAAAGCAAATGTGATTTATTAGCGTCTCTCCCAGACAGAAGATAAACCCATAATGTGCAGGAAAAACTTTTTTTTAAAAGGAATGTGCTCAAAAGAAAATAGTCAACAGCTTGCTTACTCTGTAGCTCCAGAAAGTGATGATTTGAGGCTCTGAAATATCAGAGTTGATGAATGGTAGAAGCAAAATGATAACTGTTGTTCTATGGTGAGATAAACTTTCACCTCTGTGGAGAAAATATAGATTGCTGAGACTGATTGCAAGCAATCACACTGGGTATTCTTCTTCCCTAACTGAGCAATGTTTGAATTTGTGCCTTTCCGACAAATGCATTAATAACATTTAGCCATGAGGTATTTGTGGAAGAAATTGGAAATTGTTTTGAATTTGTTGGTTTGGTGAAGCAATAATATATTGAGCCATAAGGGAGGGGGCAAAAAAAATCCTGTTAGTATATGATTTCTATTTGTATATGTAAATATATTAATGCACCCTGAGCTGTGTTTTTCTTATAAACTTTCTACACAGAGAAGAGGGTTAATAGCCACAGAGATTTAAAAACCTGCATGACCATGTTGTGAAATATGGATTGAACATGTAACTCATTGGAGGCCCCAGTGAGTTATGGACCTCATTTACTGCATATTACAGACATTTTTCCCCCATGTTCCTTTTCAACAAGGCATATGCTTTAAATTAGTTTCATCTTGGGTTTTCTGGGATATTTCATGGACTGCTTTCTGCAACCAGGTGTAATACTCTTGTTCTTTCAATTCTACAGTCAGATGCTATTAAGTGCAACCCTTTAATTACCATGTGAAGCAATGCCTCAGGACCCCAGTCTGTAAGAGCCACAGTGGAGTAAGAGTTTGGAACTAGAATTCACACTCAGTTGATGACTTCCAGAGGTTGCCACTTCCTTCTGGATGAAGGTGAATGGGTAAAGTTCAGTGTTAGTTGGGGGTGGAGGTAGCGGCTGTTGGGGATGAAAACATTCAGACACACCTTCCCTTGAGTCAGAGAAGGAGACTCTGGTAGGTAACAATATTCTGAAGGGGTTAAAAATATTAAAGAACCCATTTCCCATAACTTAGCTCATAAATCATATTTTCAGGTACTTTACATGATTTATGAGAGGCTGGCTGTCTGCATGATCTGTAAGTTGCATTAGGATGGCAATTGGTACTTCCAAAACAGAGCCTTATGAGAATCCAAACTGCAGAGAAGGCAAATCTAGGCAGACAAGTCACCTGAAAGCTGGGGTAAAAGGAAGCCTTTATACTTTGTTCTCTATTTATGAAATTCAAGAGGTAAAATCAGAATAATAAGTGGTAAAAACACTGGGCTGAAAGTATAACACTTGGGTTTTTATTCTTTTCTCATTATTGTAACTTTAATTAAGTCATTTATTTTCTCAGTTGTTTTTCAATAAAATAAAGGATTCAGGGCCTTGCTATCCCTGAGTATATATTCTGAATTGCAAATATGTAAATTACATATTCCTATTATGTATATACTAGTGGCCCGGTGCACGAAATTCGTGCACGGAGAGGAGGGTGTTCCTCAGCCCAGCCTGCACCCTTTCCAATCTGGGACCTCTCGAAGAATGTCCTACTGCCAGTTTACAGGGATCGGGCCTAAACTGGCAGTCAGACATCCCTCTCACAGGGACTGCTGGCTCCTAACTGCTCACCTGCCTGCCTGCCTGCCTGATTGCCCCTAACCACTCTGCCTGCCGGCCTGCTTGCCCCCAAATGTCCCCCCTGCCAGCCTGATCACCCCCAACTGCCCCCCTGCTGACCTTCTCACTCCAAACTGCCCCCCGGCTGTCCTGATCACCTTCAACTGACCCCCACTGATGGCCTGCTTGCCCCCAACTGGCCCCCCTGCTGGTCTGCTTACCCCCAACAGCCCTACCCCCCACCAGCCTGATCACCCACAACTGCCCTCCCCTCTTGGCCTCTAACTGCCTCTACCTCTGCCCCGCCACCATGGCTTTGTCCAGAAGAATGTCTGGAAGGTCTCCTGGAAGGTCTCCCAGTCTAATTAGTATATTACCCTTTTATTAATATAGATATGCATATCTTGTTTCTTATCTATGTACACAGTACATATTATGTAATATGTACATGTATGCATGTATGTGTATATATACATATATATCTCAACTTTACATATACAGTGTATGTGTGTATATATGTGTGTATGTATATACATATATACCTCAACTCTAACTACCTAAGTTGGCATTTCCTTAAAAAATTTGAAAGGGCCTGACTGGTTTGGCTCAGTGGATAGAGCGTCGGCCTGCGGACTGAAAGGTCCCAGGTTCGATTCCAGTCAAGGGCATGTACCTTGGTTGCGGGCACATCCCCAATAGGAGGTGTGCAGGAGGCAGCTGATCAATGTTTCTCTCTCATAGATATTTCTAACTCTCTATCTCTCTCCCTTCCTCTCTGTAAAAAATCAATAAAATATATTTTTAAAAAAATTTGAAATGAAAAGAAGTGAATGCATGCATCTTTATATATAGAAACCTACATAAGATATATGTATATAAAATAATTTATACATATTACACATATTAAGCTGTTATTTTAAAAATCATAAATGCTGAGTTCTAAAAATCTTACATTTATAAATATATTTATAATTTTTAATCAAACACTCTTTTCAAAATTATAGTTGTGTAAAAGTGCTATGTTGTTTTCCTTAAGAAATAAAAACTTAGAAAATTGCTCTTGACATGGGTAAATGAAAGACCAAAAGAGAAGTTTATAAAGGGTGTGTTGTTATTTTATATAAGATTAAATTCCATTTTGAGGGTGAATTAAAATTCATAGTTTTGTTATTAGACCTTTTAGCCTAATGCAACTCATCCATATTTGGGTTTTATAGTGGAGGACTGTTACATATTTTTGAAGCTTTTTTAACAGGAGGAAATGTAGTATATATTTATCTCTGTAAAAGGCACTCTAACCCATTAGATTATCTGGAAGTTGTGTTTTCCATTACACACCAGCCATGAGTAAGATTCAACAGTTTACTGATAAGCCAAGAAGTAGAATATGCAGGAGCTCAGAATTATTTACATATGAATCAGTTGAAAATTATGAAGCCTAAACATTTTATTATTAGTAGGAATTTAAATCCAAGCTGTTCCCTAATAGTTAATTGTCCTTTACGTCAAGAAAGCTGCTGACCTCTGGTGTCTGTGCTCACTAGCTAGAGCCATTGCCTCTATCTCAAGCTCTTAATCAGCCATTTTAGATCAATACTTCTTCAGATTTGGTCATTTGGGCTCGCCTTAGTAAGTTCTGGCTGTTGTTACAGAAAACCAGAGACCGAGTGGCTTAAACAGAAATTTGTTTTCAAGGCACTGGTCAATTAAGTTCCTGGTTTGCAGAGGGTTCTCACATAGAGGAGGGAGAGTGAGAGAGAAAGAGAGAAAGAAAAAAAAGAGGGAGGAGGAGAAGGAAGAGGAGAAGGAGGAGGTTTGATTTCTGGTAAGGGCACATGCTCAGGTCGCAGGCTTGATCCTCTGTATGGGGCCATGTGGGCAGCAGCGGATCCATGCCTTGCTCTAACATCGATGTTTCTGTCTCTCTCTCCCTCTCCTTTCCTCTCTCACTAGAATTCAATAAAATAAAGGAGAAGAGGAGGAGGAGGAGGAGGAGGAGGAGATGGGAAAGCTCAGCTCTCTCCTGTTTCTTCTTATAAGGGCACTAATCCCACTCATGAGGACTCTACTCTCATGGCCAATTTCCTCTCAGAGGCCCAACTCCATAGAGTCATCCCCCTTACCAGAAGTTTCACTTTCTGTGGTTTCAATACCCATGGTCAACCACAGTCTAAAAATATTAAATAAAAATTCCAGAATTAAACAGTGTACTTATGCTGTATACGTTAACTACCCAGTGGTCAGTAAATAGCCATCTCAGTTACCAGATTGGTTACCAGAGAGAGACCACATTCAGGTAACTTTTATTACAGTATATTGTAATACTTGTTCTACTTTATTATCAGTTGTTAATTTCTCACTGAGGTTAATTTATAAATTAAACTTTATCATAGGTAGGTCTGCATAAGAAAAAACATAGTATTTATAGGATGCAGTAAGACCTGTAGTTTCAGACATTCAGTTGGGAGTCTTACAACGTATCCCCTGCAGGTAAGGGGGGAACCACTGTACCATCATATTGGAGATTAAGGTTTTAATCTCTGAATTTTGGGGAAGACACAAACATTCTGTCATAACAGGTGGTTGCCACCTTTTCTGCAGAAATCAACTATGCTGTGACAATTAGTTTGCTATGGTTGCCCTACTGCTCTCAGTTCCAGTCCTCTTCAGTCAAGAGTTTTCAATGTGATTTTAGACTGAGTATCTTGTTGGCCAGGATATTAAAATACATATTAATCTTATTCACGTCTTTGGCTCAATATGCTCGCCATCACTTTCTTTCATTAGAGTCCTGGACAGCACATTTGAGAGCCAAATTTGAGTTGTCACCTGAAACCAGGAGCTTTTATATATGTACATATATTATTGTTTTTATAAGTAGAATAGTATTTTTGGAGCTAATAAAATAGTAGAATTTAGTGAATTCATTTAATATAAGTTTTTACACTGTGCCTACTGTATTCCAAATAAGAAATATAATAAATCAAAGGCTGACAGAATACATAGGAAAAAGAGATGTTATAATCCCCCCAGGTCCTCCAGGCCTTTAGTATTTTCTAAATGCTAATCCATTGATGGGCTGCATGTGTGTGTGTATGTGTGTGTGTGTGTATGTGTGTGTGTGTGTAAAGTGTCTACAAATATAACTCTCAATAGCCAATTTTATCTTTATCTGAGTAGCAGAGGAAGATGAGAGGGATAAGAAATAGTACTATAGTTTCCCATCTTATTTTTAAATCCTTTATCCATTTTGGTTTACTTTTGTGTATGGTGTAAGTTGGTGGTCTAGTTTCATTTTTTTGGATGTATCTGTCCAATTTTCTCAACACCATTTATTGAAGAGACTGTCTTGACTCCATTGCATGCTCTTGCTTCCTTTGTCAAATATTAATTGAGCATAATGGCTTGGGTTGATTTCTGGGTTCTCTGTTCTGTTCCATTGGTCTATATGTCTGTTCTTGTGCCAGTACCAGGCAGTTTTGAGAACAGTGGCCTTGTAATATAGCTTGATATTTGGTATCATGAGCCCTCCAACTTTGTTCTTTTTTTCAGGATTGCTGCAGCTATTCAGGGTCTTTTTTATTTCAGATGATTTTTTTGGAGAGTTTGTTATAGGTCTGTGAAATATGCTGCTGGTATTTTAATGGGGAGTGCATTGAATCTATAGGTTGCTTTGAGTGGTATGGACATTTTAATGATGTTGATGCTACCAATCCATGAACACAGTATATTCTTCCATTTGTTTATGTCTTCCTCTATCTCCTTTTTCAACGTCCTGTAATTTTCCGAGTACAAGTCTTTTACCTCCTTAGTTAAGTTTATCCTTAGATATATTAATTATTTTTTGTAATGGTAAATGAGATTGTTTTTGTTTTGTTTCTCTTTCTGTGAGTTCACTATTGGTGTATAAAAAAGCCATAGATTTCTGGGTGTTAATTTTGTATCCTGCTACATTGCCATATTCATTTATTAAGTTTAGTATTTTTTGATGGAATCTTTAGGATTTCCTATGTACAATACCATGTCATCTGCAAATATTAACAGTTTTACTTCTTTTCCAATTTACATGCCTTTTATTTCTTCTTCTTGTCTGATTGTTATGGCTAACACTTCCAGTACTATGTCAACCAGGAGTGGTAAGAGTGTGCATCCCTGTCTTGTTCCTGTTCTTAGGGGAAATGGTTTTAGTTTTTGCCCATTGAGTATGATGTTGGCTGTAAGTTTGTCATAGGCATTTATTATGTTGAGGCATGATCTCTCTATTTCCACTTTGCTGAGGGTTTTTATCAAGAAAAGATGTTGTATTTTTGTCACATGCTTTTTCTGCATCAATTGATATGATTATTTGATTTTAATCTCTCAACATAAACTGATGAACAAAAATAGATCCAGAGATAGAGAAGCATCGAACAGGCCATCAAACCTCAGAGGGAAGGCAGGGGAGGGTGAAGCTAGGGTGGTTAAATGATCAACCAAAGGACTTGTATGCATACATATGAGCATAAGGAATGGACACAGGCACGAGGTGGGTGAGGGCATGGTCAGGGAGGTGAGAGGGGCTGGGGAGAGGTCAATGGGGGAGGGGGCGGGAAAGGAGACATATGTAATATTTTAAACAATAAAGAATTTAAAAAAGAAAAAAACACTACTATATTTGCTTCTAAATCAGGATACTTTTATTTTAAAAAAAGAATTAATTTGCATGTAGAATGTTTAATTTAACAACATATATTAAGAATATAATGAAATTTCATAGGTTTTTTAATCAGATAAATGATCTGCATACATTATGATTCATTTCCTATTTCTGTTATATGTTTATTAATTTTTAGTTAAATAGCAGTGTTCTTTATGAACCCTGTGTTTAAACAATTCTAATTTGGAAATCAATCAAAAATGTATCAACATACATAACTGAATGTTCATAGTAGTCATAATGTCTTGTCAGCTACCAGGGTTTAGCTGAGTGCAGTGTCTGGACATGATGCATTTATCTGATTTCCACTCTAGTCCCCATCTGCTCAAATGAAACTTACACTGTAAAGGTCCCTGAATCTGTTGTTTTCATGACAGAAGTAGAATGGATTCGTGCTCTGTTGCCTTTAATTTTAAAAAATGGGTATAAATATGATTTGTAGCAGGTGCTTTGATGCCTTACTTGTATTCTCCTGGCCCTTGACATTTGAATTAGTTACAGTTCTCCAGAGAATCAGAAAATATTTATGAGAGAGATCAATTGATTTGAAGGAATTGGCTCATGCAATTATAAGACTGGCATCTGAAATCCATAGGAAAGGCTGGAAATTCACGTAGCAACTGATAATTCATTGCGAAGGCAGAATTTCTTATTCTGTTGGAAACTTCAGTTTCTGCTCTTAAGGCCATCAACTAATTGGATGAGGCCCAACCCACATATTCAAGAGTAATCTACTTTACTTGTAGTCAACTGCTTATAGATGTTAACCACATTTACAAATCACCTTCACAGAAACACTCAATGTTTGCTGAAATACTGGGTCCTATAGTGAAGTGGACATCTAAGACCCACCATCCCACCATTTCAATACCCAATGTCCAACTATGAGAGTGCACACGTATTTTCTAAAGGCTTCCTCTGTTGCCTGCTGACTGTGCATGTGGCTAGAGTTCTGGAGAATTAATACCCCCAAGCATCCTCCCCAACCCCTCTCACATAAATTATTTCCACTTGAAACTCATCAATGTCTGTTACTGGCATAAGCAAAATTAACATCACTTTAATTGATGTGAACATTCTGGAATAGTTTCTTGAAACCTAGGGAGGTACACTACTCACTATCTAGAAAAAACAGATCTACATTAATGATTCTTTTTTTTCCAATATGAATAACTCATTTTCATGTAACAGATATTCAGTATCTTTAAACGATAGGTAGGTATATATTTTGTATTATTAAGTAAGAAAATACAAATGCACATCTAGGGTTGAGAATATTTTGCAATACGTTTATTTTCTTTCCCAATAAAGAAGCTCTATTAAGTCACCAATGTTATTTTATTCACTACTTCTATATCCAGAGGATAGAACAGGGATAGGCACATAAGAAGCATTCAATAAATATTTCTCAAATAATGAACAATGTAAATGACAAGAGGTCTTTATTTTTGTCTTAGCTCCAGTAAATTTTAAGTATGACTGCACAGACATATCTGAGAAATATTTTAAAAATAAAAAATTTTGGATACCATCCCCAAAGATAGCGAATCAGAAAATGTAGGGCAGGGCCCAAGAATCTGGCTGTACACACACATACACATACATATGTGGGCATGTGTATAATAGATGTTGAGATTTTTTAACAAAAATTATTTATTGTCTTGGCATTTCAAATATACTAATATTTCTGCATAACTGCTTCTTAAAAATGAATTGCTGATCAAGACGGACTGCATTTTATACATTTCAATATAAGATACTATCAAAATTTGTTCCCCAAATTCCATAATCTCAGTCATGAAAATATTTGCTCTGAACTCTCTAAACAACATTAGATATTCTCAATTAAGTTCTGTTTGTACCAGTTGATAGATGAATATTATATACCTTTATTGTCCTACAATTTTTTTTCTAATCTAGTGTTAGTTTACTTTCTCAGTTTTTTGATCATCTATATTTCCTGGTCTATAAAGTTTTTATTAAAATGTTTTTCTCATTTTTCTATTGGATTATTTGGCTTCACTTATTTTAAAGCCTTATTCTATTTTATTAAAATAAATACTTTGTTACATATGTTGCTATTATTTTTTGTGCATGTTTTATTTTGAATCTTTATAATTATCTTCAATCATGCAAATATTTTAAAGAATTAAAATTTATGTCTCTCCCCCATTTTGTAGAACTTGTTTTTCATTTTAAGATTTTCCTATCACAAAATCATAAGCATATTCTCTTACATTTTTGCTTAATTTCTTTCACTTTATTATTTTTATTTAGGCTTTTATTCCTTATAGTATTTATTTATATGACCAATGTTAAGTAGAATATAATTTATTTATTTTCTTGGAATTAACTAGCTAATGACTTCCACATTATTAAGTTGTTTATACTATGCCTACTGAACTTAAAATACATCGTTTAATACATAGCACATTCATATATGTATATGGGTCTGTTTTTAGACAATTTATAATTTTTCCTTGATCTGTATCTCTGTCCTCACACCAATATCATAGTGTTTTAATTTCCATTGATGTGTAATATAGCTTACCAACTGATAATGCAAGGCCTCATCATTATTCTACTTTTTAAAAAATTTCCCAGCTCCTCTTGCATATTTTCTGTCCTGGAAATAGTTTGAATCACATGATCAAGTTCTAAGAAAAAAATCTTGTTAGGATTTTGATAGGTATTAAATGAAAATTCTAGTTTAATGTAGGGGAAATTAATATCTTTACAATATTATATCTTCCCTTCCAGCAACTTGACATATCTGCATTTATTCATATGTTTTTTATGGTCTACCTAGTACTTGAACATGTAGTGACAATTGAATCTAATTTGGCTTTTGATTTATGAGAATAAAAAGTATTTACAGCCTCAGTCTGCTATTTGCAACTGCTGGCAAAAATCAACCTGGAACATTTACATCCCATCAAGTAGGAATAAAAGCATAAATTAAAAAAATAAATGAGTTGTTTCCTTAAAATGCAGTTTTCAAGGACTCCAAATTATAAGTCACAAAAAAGTGTTTTGTGTTATGTTTTGATGGTATGAAGCATAGTTAAATTTTAATCTACTTTTTAATACCCATTAGTTCTCCAAACAGAAAACAATATATATCATTTTTGAATTTATTTGTTGACAATTCATGCTTTTTATTACATAATTAATTCAAAATAAATGAAACAGTATGCATCACTTGTTAAATGGAAAAAGTAAAAATTTGTCTTTATATAGTATGAATACTATTAAAAATTTTATTAGCATCTTTCTAATATGGTATTTAATAATATATGACTCAAAAACTTCTTTTATCTTAAGTCACTTATCACAACCACAGAAAATGATAAATAATACAAAATAAGAGAGGAGGGTCCGGAGGGTATATAAGTGATAGGAATAGGTGTTTTTAAAGACAAGATCAGATATTTTTCTAGAAATTTGCTTCCTAGTTCCTAATTCCAGTTTAGGACCCAGTGCCCTTTATTTCTGCTTTCCCATCTCTCTCTCTCTCTCTCTCTCTCTCTCTCTCTCTCTCTCTCTCTCTCTTTCTCTCTCTCTCTCTTTTAATCTTTAGTGTTAAAAGTATTACATATGTCCTCCTGCTCCCCCTCCCCCTTCTCCTCCCCCCATTGACCTCTTCTAGAATGCCTCAACCCCTGTCTCAGGACATCACCATCCTATTGTCTGAGTCCATGGTTTATGCATATATGCATACAAGCTCATTGGTTCTCTTCCTACCTACCCACCCACCCTCCCCCACCTTCCCTCTGAGATTCTACAGTCTATTCCATGCTTCTATGTCTCTAGATCTATTTTGTTCATCAGTTTATTTTGTTCATTAAATTTCACATATGAGTGAAATCATGTGATACTTGTCTTTCTCTGACTGGTTTATTTATTCAAGGTTTCCACCTATGACCCAATGACTGGATTCTCAGAAACTGGAGAATGGGCTGGGAAGGAGTTGAGTAGCCTGGCAATCAATTAAATGCTATATTTTGTTCAGACCTTAAAGCTATCACCCTAACTTTGGCTGCTTTGCATTCCTATCTAGTGACTTAATTTGAGTAACAGTATTAATATTTTATCAGGAAATCAGCTTTTTCTTTTAAATATGTACTTTCAAAGCTTTATTGTACCAGAATGTGTGCTTTATGATCCCCCAAGGCTCCTATTTTCGATTGGAATACTGTTCCCATTCTTTCACAAAAGTCAATTGGTCAATGGAAGTCAAAATACAGAACTTCCTTTCAGAGCTATCCAGTGTCACTGTCATTGTTTGGAGAGTCCCAAAATTGATCTCCAGCTACAACTTCCTGAAAAAAACACCCTTCATCATGAAAACTTCCCAATTATTTGCATTAGATCACAAAGAAGTCTTGCCTTGAGCCCTCTCAGTTTCACACAGACATTTTAGTATGGAGCCTTAAAGCTTATAGTTTGTATTTCATAAGAATTTAGATATATTTTCAAAGAAAATTCTGTAAATGCCTACAGGATCGTGGGCTGAAAATAATAATTTGATACATTATTTTATTTTTTCTGTTACATCTTTTTTCTGTTCCCCTCATTCATGCCCTATGCTTTAAAGGCTAAGAAGAATGTGGCAGATCAGAAAAAGTAGAAACTATAAGACTTCCTGACTCTTGCTTCCAAAAGATTAAATGCATTAAACAACAACAACAACAACAACAACAACAACAAAAAAAACCACAACAAAAAACAGCCCTAGCAGGTTTGGCTCAGTGGCTAAAGCATCAGCCAGCAGACTGAACGGTCCCAGGTTCAATTCTGGTGAAGGGCATGTATCACAGTTGCAGGCTCAATCCCCAGCCCAGATTGGGGTATGTGCAGGAGGCAACTAATAGATGTGTCTCTCTCACATTTATGTTTCTCTCTCACTCTCTCTCCCCATCCCTTCCATTTTCTCTAAAAATCAATGGGAAAAATATCCTCAGGTGAGGAGTAACAAAAAACCCCAGCAATACAAACAAAACAAGCAAAAAACAAGGATGGGTTAAGATGGAGTAAGGTGGGTGCTTACTAAGAAGCAGGAGAGAGAGAGAGAGTCTACTGAATTCCTTCTAGAAAATAACTTCCAGAGGCTGTGGGGAGGGAGAAGTGTGTGGGTCCCTGATCACTACCCTGAGAACATGGCCTACACCATGAGGCACTCAGTTGATATCTCATGCCTAAAGCTCCTACTCTTTCCAAATGCTTGAGGCTCAAAAGTGGCAGGGGAGTATCTTAGTGACAAACCTAAAAAGACCACATGGGCAGGGCCAATTTGCATTTCAAACAAAACCACCATGGGCCAGACTCTTGCCACTTTCATTGACCCCAGGATTTTGGCATGACACTGGGAGAGCCCTGAAGAAAAACTAGGGCTATTGGCACCAGAATAAGGGAATTAAAAGAAATGAGTTATATATTTTTTAGCATGTATACCTTTGTAGATTCTAATGAATCCAGTAGATTCTTTCTCACTTGTGAATACTAAATCTAAAAGTTCTCAGACAAGTCTAACATTTTGAATCTTTCTTCCCCCAAACTGACCTTTTTACCCCAACTGTTACAATAACTGCTTATGTGTTTGTATCAGAGGAGGTTAAAGATGCCCTTTATCCCGGGATATCTAGTAGTGTGGTACAAGGATGTAATAATCTGTCTCTTGGGCTGCCAGTAATGGAAATCAAGTTGAACCACATTACAGAATAAGAGGGTCTCTATAAAGATGAAGGGGCTATTTTGGAAAATTTGAAGGCATGAATGTAGCTGGGACTTGGAATGGGTCTGGAAACAGAAATGGGGCAGGCATTAGAAACTGTCTTGTTAGCTTCTTTTGCTTGTCTACCTTGCCCCTACCTTCCCCTCTACTCTCCTCTTCATTCTTTCCCCCCTCTCCCCTCTCCTCTCTCTTTTTGCTTTCCCATCTCCAGAATCTTTAATTAAACTTCCTTTAGTTGACTAAAGAAATTCCAGCTCTAAATTGGTAAGAGATTTGATGGGATGGGAGGCCTTTCTGAGAGCCTAGCATTTATGAGTGCTGATGCTGTTCTTCCCATTGCAATCCTGCTTTCTTCATGCAAACAGACCCCTAACCATCCAGCTCTTGGTCCTTCCTGACAGATTTGGCTGTACGTATTTGTTCTAAGGCCTTCATGTAAGGCTCCCTTTTTGAGTATTGAATATTACATAGCAATCAAACATTTGTAGCAGAGCATTTACCCATGAGAAACACATAAAAGTTCACATGAAGAAAACATATAAAGTAATCAAGTTGACAGATTATGCCCATAGAACACAATCTTCTCTTTTATTTCCCTTCATCTTCTGAATTTCTTTTTATCTAGTACATAATGGCATGCTTTAACTTTATTTTTTCTTCTTTCTTCTTCAAAACTTCTCCCTCCCCCCATATATTTTCCCTGGTTGCTTTCTTAAAAATTATGATTTTGTCCTTCCAATCTCACTTTACAAAACTCCTGTAATCTATTATTCCAACATGGCAAGGGAAGGATGTTTGATGTGCAGTACTCTCTACCATGTAACCTTCTACCTTTGCCTCCCTGACACTTTCAATGATGCATGGGAGGCTAATAGAGCATTATTTGCTTAAAAAAGAGCTTTTAAAATCTTATTCCTTTACCCCAAATTTTATCCCATTAACAATTTTAAATGGATCTTGAGTTTTCCACTTTCAACCAATTTGCATTTTTCTTGGTTGTGTGCTGGTGAACAGCTGCTGTTTTCTCCCAGAAGGGGTTGGGGATGGTTTCCATGGAGATGGTGATGACTCTGATCAGATGTGGACACCTCCAATGTTCCCACTGCATTTGTAATTTCCAGCATCCGTTCCATGTGGAGTTCCTAAGTACTTTCATTTCCTTTGGCAATAAACTTCTTGGAATTCTGACTCCAGAATTCTTTAATTGGCCCTGCTTTGTGGCCACCAATTTATTTCACTGACATTAAGATGTATTTATTTGTCATTGAGTCCTTACATGGGTATGTGCTGCAGAAAACAATTAAAACAGCCACAGTGCCTATTATAAATAGAACACCTTGCCATAGTATGTAAGCCAAGTGGGCATAAAACAAATGACCATTGATTAATTTTTTGTCAATATAAAGAAAACTTTTAATTCCATTATGTTGCTGCCAGAAGAAAAAAAGAGTAAATTAGAATTAGTTTGGGAATACTATTAGCAAATTCATTACTTACAATCTGTTTTAGTCATACTGTAAGACTTACAAAATGCTGATTTTAGAGATGATCTTGCCTAGCTTAATCATGAAAAATAATGCAAGGCAAGACAAGGTGGCATTATAGGAAAAGGATTACTATTGGGAGGCCATACTTGTTGAAGCATTGGTTATTTACAGTGTGGAAATGTAGAAGTGAAGATTAAAGGAAGTTAAGAGCTATATTATAATCATTTATTTATTTATTAAACCAATATTTATTGAGGACGTACTATGTACCAGACACTGTTAGGCACTACATATAAAATTATGAGCAAAATGTAATTTCTTCTTTAAAAATACTTTCTTCTTTGTGAAACTTAGAGTCTAATAAAGGCTTTAAATATAAACTAATAAAAACTCATAAATATATATAACAGTGAGCAGTATAATATCTCTGAAGAAAAGTGTAGGGTGAGATGCACTTTCCTTTACCAGGAAGGCAGGATCTAGACTAAAGTTTGTGTGGCACAAAGAAATCTAGACGTGAGTGGGAGCTAACTGGACAAGGGTCAGCGTGGTGTTTTAGTAGAATTAGCATTTCAACCAGTGCTTAGTAACTGCTAATATTTGGTGTTCACCTAGGGTACTAGAAGCATGCATCTAAGTACTTTGCCATGAGTCAGGTTCTGTTATTACCTCCACATATAAACAAATGGAATGCAAAGAAGTACAAGATAAGAGGTGAGGCCAAGATTTGAACTCAAGCAGTCAGAAACCAGAACACACATACCTGATCACTACTCTGTTCCCTCGTATGTAGTGAGCAATGATAGTAACAGAGTTTTTTGTTCAAGCAATATATTGGTTATTTTTTATGACCATAGGTATGAGATCTGGGCCCAACCAAAAAAATCTTACAATATCTGTTATTTGCTATGTAGGTATAAAGTGACCTAAGTGTGTTTATGCTGGTAGACAATGTATATATCTTAGAATTTAGAAGGATGTAAGGGGCTGTCACTAGTAGGCTGTGCAAAGTGCTGCTCTCCTATCATTATTTCCAAATGGCTTAAGGGCTCTCCTTCTGCCATTCCTTAAATAATTGATATAGGTAGAATGATATATGTTAACTATGCTCCTGTATATGTAGAATATGCAAAAAGAAATATGTTTTTTTTGTCACTAGGGAAATATTGTTTAAGTCATCAAAAGCCAGAAAACACTGATTTGGTTTTCCCTAGGAGTGAAGTTGGTAGAATGGGATGTTGCAATTTAAATTTGGGCTCACCCAGGCTCAGGTCAATCCAGGTTGGGAGGAGGGGAACCCTTGTTTGATAATGATTATATTTATATCACATGGATGGATGAGGCGGCAAGGGAAATGGATTTTGGTTGTAAAACCATAAATTTAATAATAAATAATTTTTAAATGTCAATAGAAATAAGATATTTAAATGTAATACCTTGAGCATATAATCTTATCTAAATGTAATACCTTGAGTATATAACGTTATTGCCTATGACCTATCGATTGAGCTTTTGGCTTAAAAGGCAAACGCGCGCACGCACACACACACACAGACACACACACACACCAGAAGCTGGGTTTATCTAGGCACATGGAGGTAGAATATTCAAGTAGGAAAACTGAAGTCCTCCCATCCTTTTCCTGTTCTCATAGTTGTTTTAGACCCTTATGTCTGATGTGTCTGGATGTTTGCCTGTACTTTCCACTCATTTGGCTCAAGAATAGACATAGCCTAATGTCACTATTGGTCTCTTTTGGATACACTAATAGTTTAATTGTATTTTAAATTGATTTTTAATGTCCAGAGTCTCCCCAAGTGAATTTTTAAAATCTAGAAAATAAATACAGGTCTACATTATAGCAGTGAAGGGTCCCCCTTTATAACACTGCTGTGTCACAGGGCTGTTAAGAAGTCTCACCACTTAATGGTTGTAAAGTGCTTTAAGAACATTAACTACAGGGTTCAAACTGAAAGAAGCAAATAGTGACACCTATTTTTAACACATTATCTCCTTTTGAATGTTTTAATTATTTAACTCAAAGTGCTTTTATATATAAAAATATTGAAAAAATAATTAAAATTGATGTCTGATAAGCTGCTAACAGTGTACTTTATTTTTTGTACAATATAGAATTTTCTACATTATAAAGATTTTAAAATCCACTTTGAGCCTCACCATAAAGTCAAGATTCATGATATTAATTTATTGGTCATTGAGAATAGAAGAATGAGTTTTACAAAGGTTGCAGCTACGAAGTTTAAGGTCTTATATCTCTTTATACTCTACCACAAAGCAAAGTGATTTTATATATATATAAATATATATATTTATATATATATATATATATATATATATATGAAAATTTTGTAATGTATCAACTCTTTACAAGGATCAACCTGACTACCATCAAGAATGATCTGGAAATAAACCATCAAATATCCAGCTAATGTTCCAAGTCAGGGAGAACCAGGCCTTTTAGAAAACAATACCAAACTAACTACTTATATAATTTGATGAAGCTATGTTTTATGGGTTGTGAGTGACAGAAATCCAATGGAAACTAATTTAAGCAGAAAGATTAACTTGCATACCTGAAAAGTTCAAAGAATGGGATTATCTTTGGTCTCAGTTGGATCCAGGGGTCAAAGGGTCCTATTAGACTCTCTGATCCTCTTCTCTTGGTTTGGGTGTCCTCTATATTTGGTTTTATTCTCATGCTGTTTTTGTTTGGCAGCCAAAGTAACTACTGTCAGATCTAAGGCTTTCATTATCTTCTCAGTTTGACATCCCAGAAGAAAGTAATATTTTTTAGAGGACTTTAAAAGAGAATGTTTGAATCATGTGATTGGCCGTTAACCAATCATGATGGTCAGAGAGCTAGAGTTGTCTAATTGGGGAAATTTGGGACATGTAACAACCCTAGGGGCAGGATATTGTGGGGTCACCCCCACATGGTCTGAATGAGATTACCAAGATTGACTCAATCAAAGTTGCTCTGTTTTATTGGTTGAAACTCTTTCGATTTTCTTTTCAAAAAAAATTCCATGTCTACAAAAAGCTTGTAAACTACCGAATTCGTATAATATTGATTAAAATTAACAAGGATTTAATCCTTCTGGCTATGTGGTATAATTGAAGATATTTAGAATTTGGAGTTGGAAGACCTGGACTTGATTTCTGGATTTTCCATTTACTAACCTTTTGCTTTTGTGCAGAAGCATGAGCCTCAGATTCTTTGCCTGACAAATGACCAAAAAATAAAACCTGCTAGAACCCAATTAAACCATATATGTAGAAGTATTTTATAAAGGTTAGTTACTGCTGTTCCAGTTGTTATTTATTTCTTTAAACTGCATATCAACCCAAGTCCTAGAATAGGTGGAAATAGCATACCCAAAAATGAGTTACTAAAAATAATTCTATTATTAGAGTATTTATAAAGATATGTGCAGGGCTAAGGGAACCTATGAGAGTCAGAGAAACACCCTGGGACTAGTAAAAATAGGAAACCATTACCTCCCTCACACTTGAATTGGCAAATAGAAGGAAGAGTTACCAGAACACAATGAGAATTAGAGCTATACGAAGGGCTTCCAGATAGAATCTGTGGTTTTATGTTGAGAAACATAACCATTAATAAACCACAACTCAACAAGAAGAGATAAAAGGATAAAGAGCCTAACCTCTCTCTCTATTTCATGCCAATTCCCTGATGGTGTTTCCTGTTGGCTAAAACCAACTGGAGTCTAGAGGGCAAGAGATCCTGGTGACACAGTCCTCAGGGATCAGAGAGGGTCTGGAGGAAGAAATGAAGAATAGTTGGTGTAACTTCCCTTTCACCTTAATTGGCTTTATGTTATTTAAGAAAAAAACAATTGCTATAGCATTGCATGCAGTTTATTTTCTATTTCATTAGAATTTGCTATTTGCTAAAAACATTTAAATATGGGTTAATAAGAAATATTCCTTACTTATAACTTGTCTTATTTCATGATCTATATATATGAAGTTAAAGACTACCCTGACATCCTTCAATGTCATATGAAATTCCATCTTAGGTGCTTGGGCACATCTCCCCTTTTGCTTGTAAGAGAAATCAGGTGAGGCTATGTAATGTTCTTTAGGGATATTTTCAGTTGCACTTTAAATTGAGCATTTTAAATAAGAATGTAATTTAGGTTTAATGAAAGAGTTATATATTAATTATATATCAACTGATTATTATGTACATCTATTGGGGCATAACAGCATTTTTTATGAAGATGAATATCTCTGAAACAATCAAAGCTTAGTAAATATGTTACTAATAATTAGTGTTAAACTTACATTCAATAGAAAGAATACATCTAAAGGTGCTACTTTGAGTATAATGTGGCTATTACCGATTAAATATCAATAGGTTATTGAAAAAATGGTTATTGAGTTTCAACTCATAGATCTTAATAAACTGCTAGTTGCACCTACATAAACCTCCATAAGTCAGCTGGTATTTAATTAGCAGAAGTATTTATAGTATAGCATTTACATTAGCATATTTATAATCAAATAAATAATATAATAACTTTTTTATTAAATCTAAGTTAAATCCTTGCCAGAGGCTTTTAGAGAGCAGTGAAACTACATTAGCTATGTGGTCTTTAATATTTAATTCATTACATGATTTTTAAACTTTACTAATATTTAAAAAAAATACATTAATATACTATATGTATTCTAGAAATGTTATGAAACTGCACCTAATCTGTCTAGGATTAAAAATATTTTAGCTAAACTGGACAAGATAATTCTCTAAGCCTTTTATTTTGGTCCATTATAACTAGGCACAGAAATGAGTGGGATATGAGTGAAATATCCCATTAATAAAAGCCTATGTGGTCGTCATGCCCTCACGACATGACACCCTACACCGCAACGAGTAATCACCAGGAGGCTTCGTGTGCAGCGTGTGTGTGGGTGAGCAGGGGCTTGACGCTGTGTGTGCGGTGCAGAGGTGGGGCCTGCGGCTCCACACGGCGAGGCCTGGGGGTCCTGTGGCTCGGCACAGCTCTGAGCCAGGACCCCCGGCTCCAGCCTATCTCTTTGGGGCAATCTATCGAGGAGCCCTGAATGGGTGGGTGGGGGCGATCGATCCTGGGGATCCCACACTGTGAGAGGGCACAGGCCAGGCTGGGGGGCCCCCCGACCCCCTGAGTGCATGAATTTCGTGCACCGGGCCTCTAGCATCATTGTAATTGACTATCTTGTTGCTAAAAAGATTTAACCAACATGAGTAGTTGGCAGGACTGGCATGTGGCATTTTAGATGACCACAGAAGCTTGTGTATGCAGGAGTTTGGATGGAAAGTTGCACCCACAAGAAGAGAAGCCCTGAGCAGGCCCTGCATGCCTTCAGTTATATTTTCATAAAAATAACTGCTTGTCACTCACAGACGAATCGGCAGTTGTCTTGCAGTTAAAAATGAAGCACAATTTCCTATCAATATTGAGAAGTAAAATCCAAACTAATTTTATTTCAATATTGAAATGTCATAATTAACTTTCTTTTTCACACAAAGCTGCCAAGAATGCGAAGAGAGCATTTGAGTCAGGCTCCTCTCTTCTGAGCCTGGTTAACTCTTCCCTTCCCTTCACTCCAGGTGGAGGGCTGCTTTCAGGGAAACTGCTAATTTCAGATTCTCTTGGAAAAATATTTGGCTCTGCACACATTTATTTCAACATCCAGACTAGGAAATAATTTGGAGAGGAAGCTAACAAAGTGATATTGACTTGTGGATGCGTGTTTCTTTTGGCCAAATAAATCAAGGTAAAGCTGCTAATGAGTGGGTTCAAAGTATGAAGAATTTCATATTTTATTTAGTAGTAGTAAAACTCTCACCTGCCCATTCTTATTTTCCTTAGGTTGTTGTAAAGTGAAGTAGATGTGGATGATGATAATAATGGTGATGATGATAATGATGACAATGATGATGAAGATGAAGAAGATCATAGTGGTTTACATTTCTGGAGTGCTAGGCAGACTTTCTGTCAGGCAACATTTTAACTGTCTTATGTGGATAATCTTATTTGATAACTGGGTCTCCTTTCCTAGAATATTAAGGATCTCTCTCTCTTTCCTTCACTACTGCCTTCTTCCATGATCAATGTTCATTAGGTGATCCATTGCAAATCACCCCACCTTTCTCAACTTTGTGTCCAAGTCATTTTACACAAACAAGGTGCAGAGGGAAGCAGAAGAGTAGGTTAGAAAAAGCCCCGGTCTGAAATCTACTGTCTTGATTTCTACTCTTACCTCGGTAGATAACTAGCTGTACAAGTCACCAGTTTCTCATATATGAAATAAGGGTTTAATCTCTGAAACTCAAAATTCTGGACTTTCATTCTTGTGGAAATTAGGGGTTTAGTTGACCGCACTAATCGCTAGGATTTGGCATATAAAATACCTTTCAAAATGTTAAACTAGTAGTATGTTTTTATTGTTCTGATGGAAGCTGGTTCTATATAGTCTTATTTTTCTGCAACATTCAAAGTTATTCTTTATGCATGTCCTCAAAGGAGAAATAAAGATAATTATTATTGAATCAGTTCACTGCCTCTCAGAGGGATTTAATTGCTTTCCATTCCATGGATGTTGAAGGGAAAACTATTAGGATAACAAAGGCTCAACATTTTGAAGGAGGAGGAAATATAGCAGTCATGTTATTCCACTTTTATGTATCATATTTCTCTCTAAGACCTACTGATAGAATCTTTAATAATGTAGATCCTGCAGAAATAGGGATTTTGATTCTTTGGTCCAGCATTGTAGATATTAAGTTTTCCTCGTACCTTTGTCTTTACTAATGATATGCTGAAACAGGGCTCTGTAAAAAGGTAGGTGACCAAGGGTGTTTTCCTTGGTAGTTAAACCACATGGATCAAGTTTCTCAATGTCAGGATTTTCTTCATCATGCAGAGAGGCAAGATAATTCAGTGAATAGAAAGCCATGAGATTCTTGCTACCCTAAAACTGGAAGTTTCAATTCCAGACTACATAGCTAAGGATTAGTGTGTAAGGAGCCAGTTTAGATGGGGTCTTACTGGGTAACAGAGAAAGCAGGCTAGATTCAAAGTTTCTACTTGAAATTTGGTGTTTGCATTTCTATTTCTTTCTATATCTCTGTTAGATAACTTCTTTGAGGGACTTTTTCAGTGTCACTGTGCATTGAATTATGGTTTCGTCTAGCAGTACACAAATACCACTATCAATTTAGATATCTTATTCAGAAGTTAAATTAGGGATCTATACATACATTAATTATACCAGTATTTCTCTTCAGCTGCTTCTCTTTCTAGTACTGATTAGGTATGGTTCTTAAAAATTAAAAATCATGGAGGGGGCTGATTTTGCCACTTACATCACATTTTATAGCATGGTGCATTCTTTAAATTTAAGATAAATTTTGTCAGGGCCATTGAACAGCAACAACAACAACAAAAAAAACAAACACCCAGTCTATAATTTAATTTTAAAAACACATATGCTAATGTAATGTCTCTGTAGCTGCTGTTTCAGTTCCCCAAAGCATCTAAAATTAACCTCTAAAAAAATGCTCAGTTTGGGTCTGTTTGCAGCTATCATGGTTTAAATGTGTATGCAATTTTTGCATATGTTATTTTGCAGCGTGAGCATTTGTTTTGTGGACTGAATGAATCTGCTGGAATCGTCTTGGAAGTAGAACATAAAAATAGGTGGAAAAACCATCCTCTCATCTAACTCCCAAAGAAATAGGACACTGCATTTTCTTAGAGGCCAGTCAACAACTACATGCTCATTTCAAGTGAAAAGCTCTGCTTGATCTCAGCAACTCATATTGCCTGTATCCCAAATATGTGTTATTAAATGGCGTGATCAAACAGCTTGCCTGGCAAAAAGCAGATAAACCTCTGGCTAAGTGGTGAAGATGACCCTACTTTGAAACACATTCAGAAATCAACTCAAGATCAAGATTATTCCAATGCAGTTTGAGTATAGAAAACAGATAGAGACTTGAGGAAGGGAGTCACGAAAGCTCTTGGTGTGATTGAGAAGAAAATTAAAATGCTCAAAGTACAATCTCGTGTTACAAAACTTTGACTTTGTCACAAAGGCCCTTTCTTAACATGATTGCATCCAGATTTCCTTAATTTTCCTAACATGCCCTTTCTAGAAGTGTGGATTTTTTTTCTTTTACCCATAGTGTTTGTATTTCCCCTGAGGCTATCAATTATTCTACACTTTCCCCTTTTTTTCTGGAGTGAGAACACATTTTGATTAACCTCTCTTAAACCATTCAGATCTTGTCTCTTCTGTTTGTCTTACCATGATTTAATTCGTCTTGCCTATGTCCACTTGGATTATGGATACTTTCCTCCATTTGCTAAAAGCCAGCCCTTTCA
Source organism: Myotis yumanensis (assembly GCF_028538775.1). Lineage (NCBI taxonomy): Eukaryota > Metazoa > Chordata > Mammalia > Chiroptera > Vespertilionidae > Myotis > Myotis yumanensis. The sequence continues at coordinate 227,510,015 of NW_027223752.1, read as the reverse complement.
TTCTACATCTATGAATCATTCACACACAAAGTTGAAAAGATATTTGTAAGATCTTAATGCAATAATTCAAAAGGCATACTGCTATCAGATATCTGATTTTCAAGGGAATAACAAACAAGCACCTCATTATAAAATAAAACAAGATAAATGTAGGTTTGGCCTTGACTTTCAACCCTTTGTCTTGTCACCTTCACAATTATCTTAAGGTTAGTTTAATGGGCACTGGAATTAAGAGAGAGCATTTGTGTGTCTTATATTTACATCAATTTTTGACTTTAATCACATAGCATTCCAAATATATAGCACTTGTTTATTCTGCAAAGATAAATGGGGATCAGCCTCAGTCTCAATTCTTCTTTGTTATTTCTTTCAATTACATTTCAGCGGGATGCCCTGAACTGGAATCTGTGGATGGAAGCAGGCAGGATATAAACTGGGTGATATCCTCGATATAGTGAAGCTTAGCATCCAGACAAACCAAGGATCAGATGACCCCTGCAAGGATCCCATTTTATCCCCATTCTTCATGCTACATCCCTGAAAATGGTCATTTATGAATTCTACATTTTCTCCATACCTATTGCTGTTATGCCCAGATTTCAGGATCCCCAAAAAACTACATCAGGGAGCCAGCCATGTCCGATGCAAAAGCATAAGAGTCTTTATTCGAGCTAGCTCGGCTTCCCCCACCTTGCCGACACAGCAGCAGGAAGCAGAGAGAGAGATAACTCTGTGTGGAGATGGGTTTTATAGTGGGGGTTGAAGTAAGGGGAGGAGAAAGGACTGTGCTCTGCCAATTGGCCAGGAGCAAGTTGGTGTCTTGTTCCTGGGTGTGGCTAGCAGAGGCTTAGACTTCTGGGAAGAAGCTCCTTGCCAAGCACATGGCCAAGGTAAGATGGAGCACTTACCCTGGGGCAAGATGGAGGGCGTAGCCCTTACCCTGGGGCAAGGTGGAGGGCCTAGCCCTCGCCCTTTCAATTGCCATACTTGGCCTAACTCATCATCTGCCGCTTAAGCTATTGTTGCATTATATATTTTTTCATTTGTTTATTGTCTAATCATGTAGTCAGGTGTGTGGTTTCTAGGGACTGTTCTGTCTTTGTTTCCCACTGTATCTTTAATGTCTAGAACATGAATGTTTTATGTTAGACACATAAATATTAGGTGAATTCAACAACAATTTGTAGAGTTTCCCCTTTAAATGCTCATTTGAAAACATTATGAACAGCCTCCTAAACTTTATCTTGTACCATTTCAGACATCTAAACTGTTGTTCTGTATTTTCTAAACTTTCACTTTCTTAAATGTCGAACGAAGCTGTATCTTCCACCTGGGCCACCTTCTTTGCTCGTATTTTTTTCTGCAACACTATGTTTTGATCTCTTTCCAGTTTCTGTTTATCAACTTTTATCCATCCTTCAGTTTTTAACTTAAAGCTAACTTTTCACATCCCATTACTGAGGCAGACATTTCTCTGTATTGTTATATTTAGTATATTTCCCTCTTTTACTTTATCTTACTTTATTTTTATTGTTGACGCTATTACAGATGTCCCCATTCTCCCCTTCTTTGCCCACCTCCATCTGGCCCCCATGCCCTTCCCTCTGGTAATAACCACACTTGTCTATGGGATATGCATATATGTTCTTTAGCTAATCCCTTCACCTTTTTTCATCTGGAGAACAGAGACCACATTTTATTCACTGGTAGGTTCCCAGTCCCTAGTAGATGCTCAGTAAATATCCATAGAAGGCTGAATAAATGTTCTCAGGTTCATCTTCATGCCATCCTTCATGTTGGCCCAGTGCATTGAGCAAGTTTTTATCTTAATCCTTGCTTCCAGATTTGGAGCTGTCCTGCCTCTTACTGACCAGCCTTCCTTGTGTGGACTAACATTTTATTCCACACCCAGCACAGTGACTGAGCTTCCCTTCCCTGAGGGTAGATCTTTAGGATAAGGAAAACAGGCCTGCTTGACCTTTGCCCTCAATCCACTTAATCAGAAATCCTCATGCCTACAGCTCTTTAGAAGTGTGCCTGAAACTAATATGACTTATTTTTCCACAGCAAATAGTGTGGCTGTAACTTAACCAGCACTTGCTCAAGTCTCAGGTGACGACAACAGAGCGGAAAGGAATCTTTCTCAGAGAGCTCATTAATTCTCCAACAGGGCTGTGCACTGGAGTCAACTGGGAAGCATTTGACATGTACAAATTTGAACTCTACCGAAGACCCAGTGATTAGAATTAGGGCTCAGGAATCTAGAGTTTCAAAAATGTCCCTGATGAGTTTGATATACAGCCAGGCTTAGAAACCACTGTTCTTTATTTTTATTTTCTACCTGAAGAATTCCTTCTATGAATCCTGACCTAGAAAAAGTATAATTATATTTCCTCATTAGTTAAGAAATAAAAAAGACTAAAATAGGGTCTAATTTTTCTTCAGAGAGAGAGATAAAAAGTATATAAAAGAAAAAAATTGAATCAAGAGAGCCTAGGCAATGAACTAAAACTTAAACATTAAGGTATAAGGACAACTTTCATTTTTCCTAAAGATGCTTCTCTGTTTCATCCCATGTTCATTCAATTACTAACATTTTTTGAGCATCTACTACTTACCAGGCACTATTCTAGGTGTTAGGAGCATAAGAATAAGTCAACAATGTGCCTACTTGTACAGAGCTGACTTTTTAGTGAAGGTAAGGGACCAATAGATGAACAAACACAAAAAATATATAATTTTTCTTGAAATATTAAGCCTTATGGAGAAGAATAAGGCCAGGCGAAGGCATAAAGTCATGCTGTTTAGCTGAGATAATAAGGGAAGAAAGCATCACTAAGAAGGTGGCTCTTGAGCAGAGCCAGTGAATGAGGTGAAGAAGAGAGAACAGTGTAATGATAGAGAAATCTCCAAGGAAGTTAGGAAGCAGTGTGCTTGGTACCTTCATGAAACAGTAATATTAGGTAAGGTATTTGTCATTTCTGAACTTTAATTTTCTCATTTGTCAGATGGGACTGATAATTTTGCTTTGCCAATCTTTAAGAGGAACGTTATGTGTATCGAATTATTACTTATTTTCTGTGTGAATAAGTATAAACCTACTTTTGCCAATCCCTGTATAAATACTCTGATGCTGATCCATGTTGCCTTTATCTAGAATAAAAAAGCACAATTTTAGATAGACTAGAGATAAAATAAACTTCAGGAACTCATACTTTCTCTAGGCTTTAATGTTAGCATGGTATTATTAAACCACTTTTTGTTGTTGTTGTTAATCCTCACTTAAGGATATTTTTTCATTGATTTTTAGAGAGAGCAAAGGGTGGGAAGAAGGGGGAGAGACAGAGAAAGAGAGACATAACTGTGAGAGTGACACATCTCAATTGGTTGCTTCCCACACATGCCGGCCAGGGCTGGGTGTCAAGCCTGCAACTGAGGTTTGTGCCCTTGACCAGAATCAAACCCAAGACCCGTCAGTCCATGGGCCGATGCTCTATACACTGAGCCAAACTGTATAGGGCTAACTCACTTTTCAGGTCTTCTAATTTCATCCCTGAAAGATTAAGTGACTTGCCCAAGGTGATACTGCTATGAGGGCTGGAAGGGGTCTGATAACTTCATTTTCTCTTTCTAAGGTAGTGCTCCTTCTACTAGATCCTTTTCTGATATCATTTTATTCAGTCATTTTGGCTTTCTAAGTATTTTCTAATGTGTTTAAATATCAAACTCTGGTACAGAAAATGCAGCTCAATCTTTCCACAGGCACTATGCAGACCCAGAAGGGCAGAGAGCCTTCTGGTATATTGTTTGGGTCATAAATATCTCTCTTGCAAATTAGCACTGGGGCTGCAATCCTTGACTCAGGAGAACGGTTTCTGTAACTGGGCCTTCCATCACTGTGAGGTGACATATATCATCACCCAATATGGACTGGCCAGCATAAAAAGCTCCTATGTGCACAAATATTGAGACATTTTTCTGTGAAATGGAGCTTGAGAAATTGCCCAATGTCATCCTGCCTCAGGCCCCTCCCGGAGAAATGGATATCTATGAGTTCGTCTGAGAAAGCTGCAGTTTAGGAAAACTCCACTGGCCTGGAACCAGGAGAGCCAACTGCATGATTTCAGGGGGGGTTGAAGTTGGCATTGAAATCCCTGCAGAGAAAGGTCCTAGAGGGCAGGTAGCACATTGGTTTATCTTACACGGAGCTTTGTTGAACAAATCACATAGAAAGGGTAGAATAATAATGAAATCTCTTTGTGCAAGAACTGGTCAATTTGGAAAGCTGTCTTAACTCATTCTGACCACTTTGGGACCTTTGAGTAAATTATTGCCTCACTGGGAGAAGCTGGCTCATTAGGCTGCCACATATAGTGCAATGATAGCTTTATATTTCCATTCCCAGGAATGTTTGATAGATATTAATGGACTCTATTAAAGACTGGAGGCAGGAAGGATGCCTGTTAAAAAGATAGCCTTCCCCCCACTTCCCTCTGGATGATTCTTCGCATCCCTCAACTGTGCAGAAGGAACAAACACATTTATTGAATACCTACTATGTGCTGGCCATTTTGCATAGAGTTTTCTCACTAAAGTCTAATGATTCCTTTTTTTGTATGAAACTAGGAGTTTAAAGCTCTGTATTAGGGTTTTTCAGAGAAACAGAACCAAAATTACATATTTTCTATAATATAATAAATTCTATAATATATTTATATAAAGAGATTTACTGTAAGGAATAGACTTATGCAGTTATGGAGGATAAGTCCCAAGATCGGCAGTCGGAATACTGAAGACTCCGGACAGCAGGTAGCATAGTTCTGATTTCAGTCTGGAGATCTAAGAGCTAGGAGAGTGGATAGTGTAAGTTCCAATATTAAAAACAAGAGGCTTAACACCCAAGAAGAACTGATGTTACCTTAGAGCCCAAAGGCCCTAAAGGAACAATGTCCCAACTCAACCATCAGGAAGGAGGAGTTCATACTCAGCCTTGTTGTTCTACCCAGGTCTTCATTTGATTGAATGGCTCCCATCTGCATTACTGGTGTGTGTCAATCTTCTTTATTCAAGTCTACCCACTCAAATATTAATCTCATCCAGAAAACTCCTAAAGATACATCTGGAATAATGTTTGGCCAAATGAATGAACACACTGTGGCCCAGTCAAATTGGCATAAAATTAACCATCATAGGTGCAGAGGGGAAAGGAACTTACTAAAAGTCACAGAAATGTGAGTGAACATGTCACGTATCACTTCCTAACTTGTCCCTCAGTGTGGAACAGTATATTTTTGATAATCTTATTATAGTTTTCTAGTGACTTCAGGAACTACCCCTGCAACTTCATTTCTCACTATTCTTCAACATTCAAATTCTAACTCATATAAGCTCGTCATTATCAATTTTGTATTTACATCAATTGTATATAATGACTCATGCTGCTTTAACATACCATGGCAAACTCTACCCTGCTTTTGGATGTCATCTTTCACTCATTACAAATGCCCCACATCTCATTTCTAATCCCTCTGGTTCAAGGAGAAAACTTTAGTTAGATCCTCGCAATCTCATTCTTGGGAATCTATTTTTTTTCTAACAAAGTGAGTGAAACTCAGGCACTGAACTTCAGGTAAACAAAAACATTTAGCTAGAGTTTATCAATATTGTTTTGTTTTATTCATTTATATTATCATTTTTAATTTTTGGCAAATTCAACTAGTTTTCTACTTATAGTAGCAGTATATACTTTACTCTTAAAAATGTATTAAATAAAAATAGAAATAAATTTACAGGAAAAAATTATAGCATGTCAGTGGTTGGTACAATGTGGATAAAGTGGTGAGTCGATGATCGAGTTTGGAAATAATTGGAAGAGGTAATCTTAAAAATATCTTGGAGTTCTAGAATTTGCTATTCTATGTCAGTATCTATTATCTTTCATGCATAGCTGTGTTCAATATTTGAGAGTGAAAATATTTTGAAATCTGAAGCACAGAAGGAAAGGGAGAACATTATTGAGAAAACAAAATCCTGCAGTCATTTTCTTATAGTTGTTCTCAGCTCCAGAACAGATCTAACAGCCAGGCATTGGCAGAGGGTCAGGTGAGAAATGCTGGATAGTGTCTCCAGGGAGCCATGGCATTGAGATCAGAGAACTACAAACCAAGGGGAACGTTGGTTCTAATAGCATCAATGGATATCCTCAAAATGTTCATGAAAAATGAAAATATAAAGCAAATAATCCTGACAAGCATATTGTCTAATTAAGATGAATGGGACATGCTCCTCATGCATTTTTAATCTGTTAAGTAAACAGCATATTAATAAGGCTTAATTATATCACCACACACTTAAAGTGACTTTCTAAAATAAAGTTTATTTTGATTTAAAGTATGCTTTCTGCATGTTTTACAAGCATCACACACAAATAACATCTTGAAATAAATCTTCTGGATGTGGTCACTATCTCAGTTAACATTTTTTCCTTTTAATTTTTTGGGTAATTCAGAATTTATAAAGTAATTTCTTACTTTTGAAATATGTCCTTTCAGCTATCATGCTTGAGCATTGCAGATGTGTTTTTTTATGATTCTATTATTTCCAATGCACATTTAGGTGGCCAGCATATCCTACAGATACTATCTCAGACATAGCTCTTTAATCTGCCTTTATAAAAGGTGATTACAGATTCTTTGATCCTCTTTCCCTCAAGTGGTAGGTTGGCTTGTAACGTCTTTGACCAATAAAGTGCAAGAGATGCATGACCTTCAGAGGCAGCTTCCATCTTGGTCTGCAGCCCCAAGACACCAATAAGTCTGACTACTCACTGCTGGAGAAACCACATGGAGAAATTCTGAGGCTACAGAGAGAAAAAGATGAGTCCCATTGAGCTTAACTAATAGCCATTCCTGCCAAAGATCCTGGCCAGTAAATGAAACCACCTTACATGATCCAAAGCAGCCCTGTCTAACTACCTGAGATTCATAAGCTTAACAAATGATTGTTGCTATCATTAGCCACCATTTCAGGGGATAATAGAGTATTATTTTCCCAAATGTTTATATAACTCCCATCCCTTTAAGGTTAGCTTTTGTCCCCTGATCTGTGGTACTCCTTCCTTTGGGGGGATTATACTTCCTCACCTCATTGATATCAGACTCAGCCTCATAATTTGCTTTGGCCAGTAAAATATGCACAGAAATGACATGCCATTGAGGAGTAGAAGTTTCGATGAGCTAACATGTTCTGTCCTCTCCTTTTCTCTTCTACCAAGAGAATAGGAACTTCTCAAATGAAGGACAATTGTTTGGCGTGGCTGCCATAATGAGAACATGGAACAGAGCCTCAGCTGATCCACCACAAACATGTAATATAGGTGAGAAATAATCCCTTTGTTTTTGGAAGTCACTGAGATTTTATGACCCTCTGTGGAGCCACTAGTAATCATTTTTTAAAAAACAAACGCTCTGATGTCATTCACCTACTAAAAGACACTATGGCCCATGAGATCTCTCACAATCACAATTTTGTTCCATCTTGACTTTTCAGACTCACAACATGGCAGGGCTTGTCTTGTGGTTTTACTTTCAGACGTGTAGGCCATTCTGTTGGCATACATTTTCTCATTTATTTACCCAGAAGATCCACTTTAAGTCTATTTACTTTGTGAATTTTTTTTCATTTTTTCCCAGATAAGATTAACTCCTCCCAATTTAGTGTTCCTATGGGCAATTGATGATGATGATGATGATAGTGAAGAGGATGGTGATAACACAATACTCTAAATGTTCCAGAAATTATTTTGCATACTTTACAAGTTCAATTCATTTAATTTTCACAATAACCTCAGGAAGCAATCCTATGTTTCCATTTTATGAGTGGGAAAACTGAGACACAGAAAGATTCTGTATTTCACTCATGATCACATAACTATTAAATGCAGAAGCCAAAGAATTTGAACCCTGGAGGTCTAGTTCCTGGGTTGGTGCAGTTTATTGCCACCATTGAAATTTCTAAGGTAGCATTTATATATTGTAATAAATTTATCTGTTTTCATGTTTGTTTGAATAGACTGTGAGTTTCTACAGGCCAGGGACCATGTTAATTATTTTTATACCCTTGCGTATAACACAAACTCAGGCACATAGGAATTCAAAAATAACTGTCAATTGCTAAAATGAGGTTTAAATTTAGATTTTAAACGTTAAGTCCATTGTTGTTTTTTATCCATCCCATTAGTCACCTTCATTTTATGTTGCTTTTCATCTTACAATTATAAATGGATTCTGGAAATGCATCTGGTCTATTAGTTGAAATAGTTCCTAAGACATTTATTGAAGAAGACTACTAATTCATTTCAATTATTTTCTTTAATGTTATAATAATTATGATTCAGAAAGGAATGCTAATTTTGTGAGAACTTGTTGTGCATGCTAAGATGTAGTCTAACCTCATAGCATCTCCTTCAAGGTCTCACATTTCTTTTCGGGATTGTTTCCCACTCCTTTGTCCCAACTTATTTTCTCCAGTATAAATTACATGGTGATTTTTTTGGCTCAGAGTTCTTAACTAGATTGTCTTTTCACTGAAAATCCTTTTTTTTCACTTAGGACTTATGGATTCTTCTATATCATTAAATTTCTCTGGAAATATAAAACTCTCCTAATACCAATCATCAACATTATCACCATTCTCCATCTTTCCTCTTCCTTTTCCTCCTCCTCCTACTATTTATTCTCCTACATATCATCATCATCATCATCATCATCATCATCATCATCACCACCACCACCATCATCCACATATCAGCTTGGATCAGTCACCCACCCTTAATATCTGAAAAGTTTGATTTGGACCATGATTCAAAGTAAATTGAATACCTATCATGAGGTTTCTATGTTCTAAGGTTTCTCATGTTTTACTGTGTTTCTGAGATTCCACTTTTTCTAAATTATTTCAGTTTATAAGTTACCTTATTTCTGGGCTTTATTATTCTTTGGGTATAATGCAGGGAGTGAGAAACAGAATTCCATTTTCCATAATTTTTACTACAAAGACTTATACCAGGATTTTGTGTGTGCAGCAGGATTTTTGTATATAGTTGTGAGAATTTACATTCAAGCCAAAGTGAAAAGTACAATTCAGCCTGATGTCCCTCATGCTGCTGGGCATACTCTGTTCTTACATATTTTTCCTTTTTCTGATTGACTATAGCCAGACACAATATTTTGGTTTAATTCTAGTCTGGCTACCAGAAATATATTCAATTCTAGCTACCTCTGTTGATGTCTTGGTTTCTCCCAACATATGCCTCACCCTCTTCCATCAAGCTACCTCTCAACGTATATTCTCTGAACAGAGATAGCTTCACTTCTACCTAAGAGACATACTTGTGCTAGCTATAAAGATATTTCGTTTACCTTTCTTGCAATAATGAGTTTTTTTTCTTATCTACACTAATAAAAGAGAAACATGGTAATTAGTGTATGACCGCTACCCTTCCCATTGGCTAATCAGCATATCCTTATGCAAATTAACTGTCAGCCAAGATGGCGGCCGGCAGCCATGCACTGAAGGGAACAGGGAGGCTTGCTTGCTCCAGTGACTGTGGACTCCAACGTTCCCCGCCTGACTTGACGGCCTCTCAGCTGCAACTCTAAGCAACTATGTTGCAAATATAGAAGCTAAACAAAACCCTAGAAACCGGCTTTCAGTCAGCCGGGCTTCAGCCAGCTGGACCACAACATTGTATCAAATACAGAAGGTAAAGGCCAGAAACCTGCTTTCAGCAGTGAGGCCACAGAGCTAAAGCTGGCCCAGAATAGAAAAAAGAAAAAGAAAAAAGGGAGCAGTTGGGAGCTTCAGTCACCCGCCAGCCTGAAAACGGCCCTCAGCCCCTCACCCAGACTGTCCAGGCACCCCAGTGGGGACCCCCACCCTGATCCAGGACACCCTTCAGGGCAAACCAGCCAGCCCCCACCCGTGCACCAGGCCTCTATTCTATATAATAAAAGGGTTATATGCCTCCCGGCACCAGGATCAGCGTGACAGGGAGCAGCGCCCAAACCCCCTGATCGCTATGGCTCTGTGTGTGACAGGGGGTGGGGCCACAACCTTCCTATCTTCCCTGTTCTGTTTGTGACAGGGGAAGGCGCCCCAACCCCCTGACCAGCCCTGCTCTGTGCCTGATAGGGGGGAGCTCCCCAGCCCTCTGATCGCCCTGCTGCTCTGTGTGTGACAGGGGGGAGCTCCCCAACCCCCTGATTGCCCTGTGGTTCTGTGTTTGACAGGGTGCGGCGCACCAACCCCCTGATCAGCCCTGCTCTGTGTGTGACAGGGTAGAGCCATAACCTCTCCATCGGCCCTGCCCTGAGTGTGTGACAGTGGCGGCGCCCCAACCCCCTGATCGGCCCTGCTCTGTGAGTGATAGAGGGTGGCACCCCAACCCCCCTCCACGGGCCTTGCTCTGTGTGTGACAGGGTAGAGCCATAACCTCCCCATTGGCCCTGCCCTGAGTGTGACAGGGTGCAGCGCCCCAAACCCCTGATCCACCCTGCTCTGTGAGTGATAGGGGGCAGTGCCCCAACCCCCTGATGGGCCCTGCTCTGTGAGTGACAGGGATCAGTGCCCCAACCCCCTGATTGGCCCTGCTCTGTGTGTGACAGGGGGCGGTGCCACAACCTCCCCATCGACCTGCCTTGAGTGTGACAGGGGGCGGTGCCCCAACCCCCCAATCGGCCATACCTTGAGTGTGACTGAGGGTGGCATCGCAACCTCCCAATCCGCCCTGCTCTGTGCATGATGGGGGGTGGCGCCCCAACTCCCCAATCAGCCCTGCTCTGAGCCCGACCAGGGGCTGCACCTAGGGATTGGGCGTGCCCTCTGCCACCCAGGAGCAGGCCTAAGCCAGCAGGTTGTTATCTCCCGAGGGGTCCCAGACTGCAAGAGGGCACAGGGCGGGCTGGGGACCCCCCTCCCCCCGTGAGTGCACAAATTTTTGTGCACCGGGCCTCTAGTATTTAAATAATAAGTTTCTAGATCTTCAAAGTGTTTTTATTTTTTAATATAATTCTCATAATAGCCCTGTGAGATAAGAAAGATAGCCCTAGATGCCTTCAACATGTTAATGACATGGGATCCAATGTTTAACAGATGAAGTTTGTATTGATAAGACTTAAAAGTCCACTCCATATATTTATATTGAAATGTATGTTAAACTTGAAAGAGAATTCAGGGGTTATCCAATTTAAGGAGAACAAGATATAATAATCTCTACTTTACATAGGAAATAGTGGATACTCCCAGAGTTTCAGCGGTTTCCTGAAATTAAGAATAAATGGTGCAGTGTGGCTATAGAGCATATTATCCCCTAATTCTTTGGAAGTACTCTTCCTTATTTCTCCAGCAAACGACTCAGTTCAGTGTAAATCTGTGCAAAGTGTGGATGAGACTATAGGGAAGCAACTGAGGATGCAGATGGTATCCCGATGTAGGCCACTGTGGCGGAGGAGGCACTGGAGAATGTTTAGAGATGATTCTAAGGAGTAAAGTGTTCATTTAAGTGTAGATGCAACATAGGAAGTATCTTTAGGGATGGGATTTGTGAACATGCATTATTAATGTCTTTATCAACTTCCTGCTTCCTCTTCTTCATTGTCAGCATCTTTGGATGATTAGTTATAACTGAAAAAGAAACTTATGCTCTCCTATGAAGATATCAGCTCTTATAGAGACAGGCAGCTACATGTTTCACCCAGAGGTACAATCACCTCCATCAACCTATATTCTATACACCGATGATTTTTTTTTCTTGCAAAGTACTAGGTCAACAAGGTTAGTTTATCAAAGAGAATTTTATTTCCTAATTGACTTTAAACAATGAAGCCCTTGAAACATTCAGTCAATACACATCTCAGGAAAGAACAAAGGAAGCATCTGAAAGAAGGATTAGTAAATTACCTGCCTTCAAAATTCAAATAAAACTGCACAAAAGCAGTTCTCTACATTTGCTGGTAATTCAACAAAGAAAGCCAAAGAAAGCCCATAGATCCAGGTTATGTAAAAATGTGCAGCAAGCTGTAAAGGTTGCATAGAATGGATGTTCAAATAAGGATCATTTTAATGAATACAATTATGAGATGGCTGATATGTGAAATAAATGATTTAAAATGTATTGGTTTGTGTCTGATCTATGCATAACTACAATAACACAATTTGGGGTTTTAAAAAATAACTGAACTGAAATTGTTGGCTGGATTGTACCAAAGGGGGAAAAAAAACCCAAAATATCTTGAATACCTATAAGGTTGTAAATGTCCTCAGATATGTTATTATTATTATTATTATTACTTAACTTTTAGTGAACCAGAGAATACTGTAGATAAGGTCTTTCTGACTCAGTGGCTAATTAGAGAGTTTCCTGCACTGTTGACATTCTCTTTTCAATATTTTATTTTTTTCACTTTATTGACAGTAGATTTAACAATGGGAAAACCTAGAGATGGAAAGAAAGGACAGGAGAAGGTACAGTCAGGAGAAAAAAAAGCCAGTTATTTCCTTTATCCATTTTCTTGCCCTCCAAGGATTGTGGAGACTGTTAGAACAATGATCTTTAGGGGATGCAACTTAAACCAATTTAAGTAAAACAAAAATAAATATCTGAAGCACAGAGGCAAACATCAATTTATAAGACAAACACCTTTGTAAGAATTGTCCTAGGTTTCTGTTGAGGTAAGGGATTATTGAGAAAAAAAAAATCTCTGAGGAGAGTGTAGAAATGGATTTGAAGCATGACTTCTATCTTGGCATGGAAACTGAATAATGGGTAACCAAGGCAGGTTAACCTTTCTCTGGCTCAGTCACTATATTTTTTAAGAGACAATAATAAAATCTTTCTTTACCACCTCTCTTAGGATAAGCAGGTTTCTTGGTTACCTGATGATTCATAAATCACATATTCTTTCCTTTATTATTATCATCTCTAGGACTAGAAAGAGTAATGAATTGCATGGGTTGTCATGATCTTATTAAATATTTAAGATATTATTCAGTTATATATAATAGAACTGAGACGATTGATAACATGGCTTTGAAAGATTAGACTTTATGAAAAAAACACACACATAGAGTTGCAAATTTAATAAACAAAGGTAATCAGAAGAAGGTGAGAAAGAAAAGCCAGTGTGAGGCTTGGGTTCCAGGCGAATATTGATGGGTTGTGGGCAAGTGAGCCAGCCTGATACATGCTGCCCCAATCTAGGCATAATTATGGGTTTGAAGGTAGGAGGATGAATGAGTAGTGGGTGTAGCAATCTGGGTTTACAATGAGAGCATCATTTGGGAACGGCAAGTAGACTGGAAGAAGCAAAAACATAAAAACAAAAACAAAAAACCCCAAACCAAAAAAAAAAAACAACCAAACCAAACAAAAAATAGTCCAAGTACAAAGAACATGCAAAGAAATAGTCAAGAATCCAGATCCATGTTCCCAACTCATATGGTGGCCACCTGCTTATTATCTCCAATCCTAGCAAGATAATAAAGTTGCTTACCTAGTGGACACTCAGATTCTTGCTGGATTCAGCAAAAGAGCACCATGCTACATTTTTAAAAGAGATAGGATACGTTAATGGTCGCTAGGAGTTGGGCTTACCCACTTTATAAAAAAGTGTGCCTCAGAGAAAATGTTCCCACTCAAGTCTTCTTTCTGTGAATTGCTCTCAAAGGCTTAGTGCAGAGCAGGAAACTATTTTATCTCCAAGAATCCTTTTCACAAGCTGAAATGTCGCTTGAATTTGGACATTTCCAGCCAGAACTTTAGCTCTCATCATTTTTTATCTGTCCTGTATTGCAGTGGCCTCTGAATGGACATCCCTGCTACATCTATTGTCCATGTTGCCACAAGGGTTAGCGTATGAAAAAGTGTATCTGATCATTTCATTCATGCCATTTTCTTGTTTAGAATCTTCCATTGGTTCCTTTTCTCCTGAGGTTACTCTTTGTTTGGCCTTAATATTTCTGTGGTCACTCTTTCTAGCTTCCAGCATGCACACACGACCTTCCGGACCCAGTGAAAGGTATACTGATGCCCAATATGCAGGACTGTGTCTTTGCAGATGTACATATTTTACATCCCTTTGTTGAAAAACTCCTAATAATATCTCAAATTTCACATCCTAAAAGAAGCCCTTTAATATATGCTAACATCTCCTTTTGGTATATCTAACTGAGCTTCCTTTCTTTTGAAGACCTTACCTTATATTTATCAAATATATAAAAACACACGCAAATCATACATTTAAAATAATATATTTAGACAGTAAAATTTGTGACAATTTTTATAAAGGATTTCAAAATTATTAGGCTACACTTATCTCATTTAATTTAAAGTTGACTGCATTTTCTCAGCAGTCATTGTGCACACTCAGGAATTTTTTGTGAACAAATAAAATCTAACCTACAAATTGTTTTCAAGTGTAATGAAATGTTTATGAATGCTGAATCTCACCATGAATAAAATCAACATAATATTATGTTTATAGACTTCTATTTAAACCTTTGTGAATGTTGACTTGGCAGTTTTGATTTCACATTTTTGAGGCAGCAATTCACTTTTTAAATTTAAGACTCAAATATTTTTGTTGGGCTTTTGAAAAGCTCATTGGCCTCAGCCACTCTGTCTGTAGTACCTAATAAGTAAAGAGTCCTAGTTCATAGAAGTAGTAGTTGTATGGAATTCACTGTTGTTCTGTTAGATTGAGTTCCTCAATGTTTGATACTATGAACAGCATCGGTGTCTGACACATAGTAGTAGTGGAATATATATATCTACACATATGTTAACTAAATAAGATGACATAGGTAGACACAGCTATAGACTTATCAACATAGATATATGAAGTCATATGACATATAAATAGACAAGACATTTGACATAGAATTTGACATAGACTTATGGCTGAACCAGCCACTCTAGTCTTTTTGTGTCTATTGGAACTCAAGCATCCCTGATCTCCAGTCCCAAGTGTAGAGCCTGAGAAGCTCATTCTTTTGGTTTCTTTAAATCTTCATTTGCTTGCTGTGTTGTGTAGATTATTTGCACTGTATCAATTGAAATTGTTTTCATCAGCCATTTGGTGCTTAGAATGGGTTAGTAAATTCTGCATATTAGAATGGGTTATTGTCTTTTTACCCATTATTCCTTCAAGAATTGCATGCGAAGGCATGCCTTAGTGTGTTCTACTTGATGAATGATGTTTCCCCTGTCTTATTATCTCCGTACGTTGCAAACATTTCCAGGAAAATTCTTCTTCAGGTACCACATGAAACTGATACATAGCACACACATACTGATTTATGTTCCTTATTGCAAAGTGATTCTCTATTATCATGCCATAGCCTTTTAGAGACTAGGGAAGCATCAATGCTTTTACCACTAGGTGATCAGCATACTTGGCTACATTATATGGAGTTACATGAAAATTTGTCAGATGTCCCCTGATAATTAATAATGAAGTCTGAATGACAGACAGAGTTCATGCCCTGAACATCATATTTGGTGGTGAAAAGTGATTGCAGATTGTTTGACATAGAGATGAATTGAGGTACTATTTGTTTTCCCCCCTATAATTTAAATATGATGTGTATAGTTTTTAAATAGTTAATTTATATATCATTGTCTACTAATATAATGTAGGTGTTGCTTTGCAACTTAAATTTATTTTAATTGAGCCAGACTATAAAATTATTTGAAGTTGTATGCTAACTTAGGTTTTACCTGAAAGAATCAGGTAAAAATTTGAATGGAATAGAGCATTCAATATAAATCTTGGTATATTTTAAAAATAGGTTGTGGGCATCTAGGTTATATCTCCCATTAACAATGCTGAGATTTAAACATCTAGATTTCTATAATCAGTGACAAAAGGATGTTTAGACTTGCCCGGTGTATATTATTTAAGACTCAGCCAGCAGGGCCTTCTATTTCCCAGCACCTCAAGTTAGCCAATTATGGGCAGGCTTTGGCGTGTTATTGACTGCTGCATTGCATTTATCAGAACACTCATATCCATTAAGCACAAAAAGCAAAGGTTAAAGAACACCACAGTTCTGACACAATGAACAAAAGAAATCTGAGATCAAAGTCAATGACCTGTCCCTTTTTGATTTGCTGGCGTAGGCAGAGTGAGTGAATGAGAAAGTAGCTTGAACTGAAGGCAGAATTTCCACTTAGACTTGGTGTTACTGCCATGAGTTGCTGTCCTTTTCAAGGGGGAAGTTAGGGGCATAAATGCCATCCTTTCATTTTAAAGAGGATTTGGACAATTTATCTTAGGGAATATAACTATAGGGCTGTTCTGCAAGATCTATGGGGGCAGGGAATGGGTCTGTCTTCATCATCTCTGTATCTTTTGAAGCTAGTGCAAAGTAGACACACAAAAAGCATTAGTGGATTTATAGCTACATTTATAAAGACATTCTTAGCTACAATTCAACGTCTTACCCATGTATATTAGTATCTAATGTACAGCATTAAGTGTTAGGTGTGGAAAACGTCATAGTGTATCTTATTTAAAACGTTAGAATAATTTCTGCCACCATCTAGCTGCCAATTAGGTAAGATAGGTAGACAAAAATCAAAGATTCACAAACTATGTAATTAAAAATTGCTGGAGGAAGCTAATTAGAACTTTGAAAAAAGATTATTACAAGGCATCCTCATTTTTATTGAGGAATCAATGAAGACTTTTCTGAGGAAATGTCATTTCAGCTCAAGCCTGAAGGATAGCTAGGAATTCACTTTGTCATGGTAGAGATAAGAACACTTCCAGCACAGGGAAAAGACTGAGCAAATCCCTGTGGTGGATAGAACATGGCATGTTCAAGGAATTGAAGGAAAGTAAGTTTCTGTGTATGGAGAATACTGAGGGGGTGGTGCATAGCATGAGTGGAGGGTGGAGGGGCATGATGAAATTTGGGACATGGATGTCATGGCAAAGTTTTGCAATTTGATTCTAATGTTTATGAGTGAATGTTGAATGTCTTTATACGCATGCATAGGAATGATATCAACTACTACTTTGGATTTTATAAATATCTTTTTGACAGCTTTGTGAACAACAGAATTGAGGGAAGCTAGTGTGAAAAAGGAGTATTATTTAGGAGGCAATCATAGTACTCTGAGAAAGAGACGCTGGTGGCTTAGACCAATGCGGTGATCTTGGAGATGGACCTATGTAGGTAGACTTGAGTTCTCATTGGAGGGTAGCAGCAATAAAACTTGCAGATGTTGGTATGGAAATGTTAAAGGAGAGGAAGGTACCAAGGAGAAATCCTATGTTTTTGATGTGATTATCTGGGTGAATGGAAGTCAGTTTCATTCAGTGACAGAAACTTGTCTGTGGGAGAAATGCAACGTTGAGATGCTGGTGAGATTTGTTTCCCCTAAGTTTACATGTCAAATAGGCAATTAAAAGTTAGAAAAAAAAAATTATATGCTGTGAATAGAAATTTAGAAATAGCAGCATTTAAAGGCATTTAGAATCATATGATTGGAGCAGTCCTTCAGAGAGAGGCAGTAGTGTGGAAAGGTAAGAAGTCTCAGGACTGAGTCCTGATATAACCCAGGTTAGCAGAGAAATAGGAGATAGAGAAGAAACATTATTGCCAAAAATGTTTATACATTCATAGACTACATGGACCAGTGGGACCCCGTCACTCTTATCCTGGGGCTCCTGGTACCCTAGGAGATTATCTGTAGATAAGATTTAAGGAGTCTTAACCATGTGACAATTCTATGAAAAATTCTGTAGATTTGTACATGGATAGTTTTCTGATACTAAAATCAATCCATGGAAGCTCTCTAGGTTTCTGTTGCCTGGATTCCTTGACATCTCGTTTTCCCAAATCTTACTTTAATTTTTTCATCTTTTGAAAAAGAGGAAAGTTTAAATCTTATCTAGTCCTGTCTAAAGAGATAATTTGCAAAACATGCTTCTGATTAAGCAGATATATTCTTATTCAGAATGATGAATTGGTAATTTATTGGGGAAATAACCAAGTCCCGGTAATTCTGCTTTTTGAAAAATTATTCAACTATACTACTCATGTAATTTTATAAACATCATTGTAAAAAGCTCTCAGCACTCTCCTTCCATCATCAATTGCAGCAAACCACATTCTAATTATATATATATATATTTTTTTTTTCACCAATCATTTTTCTTTACAGAATTTTCTAAATGCTGTCTTATAGTAGCCCTTCCCTTATCTGCAGTTTGGCTTTTTGTGGTTCAGTTACCTGTGGTCAACTGTGGTCCAAAAATATTAAAAGGAAAATTCCAAATTAAACAATTTATAAATAGCATGAGGAAATCTTGTGCCATCCACTCCATCTTGCCCTGGAGGTGAATCATCCCTTTGTCCATTGTCTCTACACTGTAGGCAGCTGTCTCAGTGATCAGAAAGAAAAAATTCACGGAACTTTTATACAGTGTATTGTTTTATTTTATTAATAGTTATTGGTACTAATCTGTTACTGTACCTAATTTATAAACTAAATGATCATGGGTATGTATGTATAGAAAAAAGCATAGTATATATAGGTTTCAGTACTGTTCATGGTTTGAAGCATCCATTAGGGGTCTTGGAATGTATTCCTTGTACACAAGGGGGAACTACTGTATTTCACCAAAATACAGGTGATATGTCAAATTGGACAGCTCCTCTGTGCCATGATAATGTGCTGGATTTGCTTTAAAGATGCCTATACACTTGATAAGTAGTGTTGACATCTGATACAACAATGGTGAGTTCTTCTATATGGCAGTTATACTTCATTAAAACCCCATAAAATGTCTCAAGGGAAAAGGGACTAAGAGTGTCATTTCCAGAGGCATTTGTTGAGCCTCTCTAGAAGAGGAAGGTCTGGAACATAGCTGAGAGTATTACTATTGGCATATAAAGATGACTAGAGTCAAACAAAACAGACACTAGCAAAATTGTTCAGAATATGGAACCATCAGAGGTGCTGACAGCCTGGATGCAAGCTTTGAACAGATTACTGTTGGTGAAAATGTAAAGTGTCCTTTCAGTCCACACTTCCCTACAGGGCTGAGAGAGGGCTGAGGACATATGTTTATTTAGATACGAGAGCCCCAGTGCACAAAATTCATGCATGGGGTGGGGGGTGTCCCTCAGCCCGGCCTGTACCCTCTCTAATCTGGGACCCCTTGGGGGATGTCTGACTATCAATTTAGGCCTGATCCCACAGGGCCTAAACCGGCAGTCAGACATCCCTCTCATAATCTGGGACTGCTGGCTCCTAACCACTTGCCTGTCTCCCTACCTGATTGCCTCCAACTGCTTCTGCCTACCAGCCTGATCGCCCCCTAACCACTCCCCTGCCGGCCTGATTGATGCCTAACTGCTCCCCTGCCGACTTTATGGCCCTCAACTGCCCTCCCCTGCTGGCCTGGTCGCCTCCAACTGCCCTCTCCTGCCAGCCTGATTGCCTACAACTGTCCTCCCCTGCCGGCCAACTTGTGGAGGCCATCTTGTGGCAGCCATCTTATGGCAACGTCGTGCGTGATGCCACCTAGACTTTTATTATAAAGGATGGTCATGGAGGATAATGAAACAGAAAGGACTTCAGAATTGCTTTGGACCAGTACTGTTGTGTGTCTCAAGTCCCTCTGCATTCTGATCCCTCTGGCGATCCCTCTGGCTCTCCCTCTTTGGCAAATAAGCGTCCGATAGATGGTGAACAGCCTATATTTTTGGTTCACAAGACTCTGAATTAAGTGGAGCCATATCCATGCATGTTATAGACCAAGAGATCCAAGAATTCACTCCAATGCTGTGATGAGGTGGGGCCTTGATTTAGTATTCCATGACTGGAATTTTGCCTGTGGGAAGGAAGGCAATCTGTGTGACTATGTAAGTAGACTTCAATGGGTTGTATTATTATTTCTGACCACTGCCTCCTCCCTCCTCTGTATGATTATTGTATGTCATCTAAGGAAAAGGGCACTTCCTGGCCCACCATTGTTGGCAGTGGCCACCTGGCATGCTTTGGCCAGTGAGGTCAACTGGCTTGATTGAGGCCACAGATTAGCAGAAGCTTTTGGAGGAATCTTGAGTTTCCTCCACGTCTCCTGTTTTTCTCCCATTGTCTTGAGAAATGCATGTCCCAGCAAGAAGCTGCCTGTTCACCTGAACAATGGAATCAGAAGACATATGCCATCAGGACACAGTCACTGAACCACAGGAACCAACATGTGAAATGAGAACAAAATCTTTCTGTAAGTTCCTGGCATTGTGGTGTGCTGTGTGACTGAACTAGAGCTTGGAAAGGAATTATGCTTAGGGTACCAGAACTCAGAATAAAAATGCTGAGCCAGAAACCCCTATTTGTATTTCAAATAATCAGAAGAGGAAAATCTTCCCCATAAGACAGATTGCTTTTTTCTCTCTGTGGTATTCTAATCTTGCTCTGCTTTCATTCATTAATCTTGCTCTGTTTCTGTTTATTCCATTTGTGTTCCTCTCCTGACATATTTGTTTCCCCAGCTTCTTATATAAGCTGTCTTATTTCCTCTGACATTATTTGTTTGGTTTCAGTATTATGTGAAAGAAATATTTGGAGGATTTAGTCCTGGTTTTAAATCCCCTTTTTGCTACTTGCCAGCAGCCTGTCAATTTGGCCAGCAGAGGGCAACACTGAGCCCACCTGTGAGGACCATCTCACAGCAACAGGTGTTTCAAAATGTGTAATTGTTATTTTTCTTTCTCCAGACACAACTGTGTATGATTTGTAATCCTGGTGAACCTTTAAGCATATCCTGAAGTCTACCTTTGAACAATAATCTTCATTATTAATATTACATAAGGAGCATTTCAAAACTGTTTATTTTTTAGACATATGTTTTTAAACTAGAGGCCTGGTGCATGAAATTTGTGCATGGGAGTGGTTCCCTCAGGCAAGCCTTCATCCTCTCCAATGTGGGATCCTTTGGGGGATGTCCAACTGCCGGTTTAGGCCTGATCCCCGGGGTCAGCAGTTGGACATCCCTCTCACAATCCTAGACTGCTGGTTCCTAATTGCTCACCTGCCTGCCTGTCTCATTGCCCCTAACTGCCCCGTCCTTGCTGCCTGATTGCCCCTCACTGCCTCTGTGTGCTGGCGTGGTCGCCCCTAACTGCCCCCCCCACCAGCCTAATCACCCCCAACTGCACCCCCACTGGCCTGGTTGCCCTTAACTGCCTCCCCTGCTGGCCTGGTTGCCCCCAACTGCCCCCCTGCTTGCTTGGTGGCCCCCAACTGCACCCCCTGCCAGCTTAGTTGCTCCACGCAGCCTGCTTGTTCAGTCATTTGATCATCCCTCACTAACCCCCCTGCTGGCCTGGTCATACGCAGCCACCTAGTGAGGGCATGAGGGTTAATTTGCATATTACCTCTTTATTATATAGGATTGATTTGAGAGAGGTGTGTGCACTTGTGTGTGTGTGTGTGTGTGTGTGTGTGTGTGTGTGAGAGAGAGAGAGAGAGAGAGAGAGATCATATGCACCTCATATGCACCCCAACTGGTAACTGAACATGCGACTTGGGCATGTGCCTGGACTGGGAATCGAACCATTCCTGGCAACCTTTCAGTGCACAGGACAACACTGAGCCAGCTGAGCTACCCCTGCCAGGGAAAAACTGTTTCTTGCTGAAATAAACTTTAAGAAGTATATCTTGTCCATCTTCATTCTCAGTATATGGATCTGATCAGCTTTGGGAACATAAAAATATTTCAAAGTGCTTATCTTTTTCCAGGATTTTCTTGGGACAGATAGGGGGGAAAGACCATGTCCTCATTCAACCGACCTGCTTTTATTGATCACAGTCTTTGTTGTGATGCTCTCTTTAAATGTATGTATCTGGTTCAGTGTTTTTCCTCAGTCCAGTTTCATGATAAGACATAGTGTGGTGGTGTTGTTTACCGCTGTTTAGTCCTCCTATTTTTTCCCTATGAAGACTTGAGTTTAGGGGTAAAATCTTGGATTTTTGAGTCCCTGTATATTCATGTTTCTTTCCTTTTCTCCCCTGCTTTATTAGCTCTGGGGTCTACATGACTCACACCTGTCATTACTCCCCGGTGTTTTTTGGTGAGATGCTTGGTGTATCTGCACAAGGCCTCTGTCCAGCATCATACAGCCTGAAGAAGCACTGTTGGGGGCAGGAGAGCTCTGAAGCCCCAAGTTTCCTAGTAGGATCTGTTATTTTAATTCTGAAACGATCAACTCCTTACTAGTCCATTTTCTCATCTCAGGAACTTATGAGATAGCAAAAAAAGTAAGTTTTTTTTTTTAAGAGTTCCCTTAAAATGTGAAGTATGTATATGAAGATTTTATTTCAACTCAGTTAATGTCAGATTGTCTACTTAGGAAAATCATAGGATGATTGTTGTTCTTATCCCTCTGGTTTATGTAAAGACTGGCATTATATGTTTACTTAACCTATGTGAATTCAGCTATATTCACTCAGCAGAGATAGACACAAAGCAAGAGAGAGGACATACAGACAAGAAGACAAAGATAGATAAATCTCCTTCATTGATAGAAGCAACACTAATAGATTTCTAGACTGAGTGTTGCACCTGTTGAGAGTTGATATGTCAGCAAATTCCTAAAGAAATGACCAGGATAGTTTTTAGCACCATGTGATCTGTACCAGCTGTCTTAGCCTGTTCAGGCTGCTAGAACAAAAAATTCACAGACCTAGTGTCTTTCAAACAACAGAACTTTACTTTTCACAGTCCTGGAGGCTGGAAGTCTGAAATCAGGGGGGCCAGCATGGTTGGGTAAGGGCTCTCTCAGGTTGCATACTTCTTGTTGTATCACATGACAGAAGGGGCAAGGGAGCTCTGGGATTTCTTTATAAGGGCACCAACCCCATTCATGAGGGCTCCACTCTCATGACCTAATCACCTCCAAAAAGTCCCATTAATACCATTCCTTTGGGGGTTAAGATTTTAACAATTTGGGGGAGGCATAAACATTCAGCCATTGCAGTAGGTACAACCCTGTATTGGAGTAAGTCCTCTGCACATCATGTCCTCTGCTGGTCCTTGGCACCAGCAGAACTTGGGCACAGGTGTTATCTTTGTTACTCTCTCAAAATTATGTTAATTATTAGAGTGACTTAGATCTTATTTTGTAATGTATTACTAAGAAAAGAACATTCACTACTATATCGTACATGTATTTCTTAAATATTTCTGATTGGCTCACATATAAATATACAAATGTTTTATTGTTTTTCATTATAATCCTATGAATTATTTTAATGAATTCAAATACTTTATTTTGAGAACATATTATTTTCCACAGGTTTCATCAGCCTTACAAAGGGATGGCATGGAAGTGGTTACAAACTCCTGAATAATAATGAAAATAAAGTCATTACAATATTTAAATTCTTTAGATTTTTCACATACCTTCTGTACTTAATACAAATGTGGGGAATGGGGCTCCATAAGTATCCTTTTCTCTTTCAAATATGGCTTTAAATTTATGCTTCATGCTTTCCCATGAAAACATAACAGTGATCTGAAGCTATTTAATAAATGGAAACAGCTCTATTCATTTCAATTATTCCAACAGCACCACTGAATTATAGCATGCTATCATAACAGATGACTATGATGATGATGACCCTGAGCCATCAAAAAAAAATAAATAAATAAACATAGTTCCAAATTCATCATTTAAGGTGGCAGGAAATGTGTAATAAAATTTTAGAACAAATGAGGAACAAATGAGATGACCATTGAAAATACTGTGTTCTATAAAAACATGTATAAAGTATTTTAAACTTGACTGAATTGCTTATATGCTATGTCCATTAAAATAAATAATAGATAATAGATATGGAAGCACTATGATAATTGGGCATTTTATAAACATGAATTAATTCTATATATTGTACATTCCAGAAATCTAATGGCCTATCTTATTCGATGCTGTTCCTCCTGTGCTTAGCAGACTACCTGGCTCATGTTAGCTACTCAGCAGATATTTTGAGAAATATTCACTAAGTGCCTAAGACATGGTGCCTCGTCTCAAATATCTGTCTCACAGAAACACTTGACATATAAGTAAACACATACATGCAAATAAGTTATCTAAATAAGAGGGCATTTGACTCACTCTGACCAAGAAAGAAGGACATGAAAGAATGAGATGGATGGCAAATAGAAAATGATCTGGTGTTACTCTAACACAGAGTGATTATGATAAAGAGGTGCTCACATAGTGCCAGCTCAGGCAAAGGTACTGAGGTGGGTTATAGGAACATAGATACAAAATAGGTGAGGTCAAAGTGGAAAAATTGGGTTGACTCACTAATTGTAAGGGAGAGGCAGAAGGAATAATTGAGGCTTGATTTGCAATTTCTGTTTTGAATTACTACATGCATAATGACACTCGACTGAAGCAAGAGGAAGCTTTGAGGATGGATGTCATCATTTGAGTTCAGATGTGTCACAGGAGGACACAGTGGGACACATAAGCAGAGATGTTGGCAAACTTAGTTAAATCTAAATCTAGAACTCAGGATACAGGTTAGTACTGCAGAAATATGATGTTTTATGAACCCTACAAAGAATGAGTCACTTTTAAGAGCTGAATTTTTTGAATAGTAAGGGTTTATTATATTAAGGAATAACATTTTTAAAATAATCATTCAGATGAAGACCTTTCTAAGATTTTATTGCACAGTTTCCTTCCACCTTAAAAGATGAATTTGGAACTAAGTTTATTTTTTTCTTGATGGCTCAGGGTCATTATTATAGTCATCTGATATGATAACATGCTATAATTCAGTGGTGATGTTAGAATAATTTAGAAAAATAGAGCTGTTTCCATTTATCAAATAACTTCAGATCATTGTTGTGTTTTTTGTTCTTGTGTTTCATTTTTATCATTTCTATGATTTCTCATTTGCTGTCAGCTGTCACTTCCAGCAGCTATCAATGTGTCACCATTAATTTATATACCGTATCCCTTCAATCATGTGCTCCTCACCTAACACTAGTTGGGAAACAGATAAATCGCATATACTGTAGCTATGTGTGGGCCACAGGCAGGCAGTTTCAGAAGAAGGAACAGAGCATTTCCCCAACAGGGAGCTCCATGAGCTATAGAGGAACATATTTGCAACACCTCTTTTGACTCTTCAAAGGACTTCTATGTTTATTTTTTAGTTTTCAGCTGTGTTTCATAAAGATAATACTTCATAAAGGTGGTGTTATTGGGGGGAGAGTTCCATGTTGCCACCAGTTGCTAGTGGGAGTAGGCTTCTGGCGATATCCTGAGAAAAGGAATTTTCTGAGACTCACACATGAGAATGAGGTATTGTAGAAAGCTTTATTTCTGTGGAATTACACCCCTGAGTTTTCAAGGCCCCATCTCCCCTTGTCCTGCCAAGGAAGAAGTGTAGCTTTGGCTTCAATAGAGCTAGAATCCGAGCCAGTGTCCAGAGTTTGCTTCCCATGTTGGAGCTGAGTCCAGACCAGCATCGGGCTAGTTTAGCTTGTATTCCCAGCAGCAGTCCATCAGTACATTGCATGTGGGGTCCACAGGATTTCTTGGATTGGAGAGAACATGAGTGAATGTAAGAAAGCCAAGAGAGCCTCATGAGCCAAGACAGAAATTTCCTTCGTTTAAGAGATTATTTATCGCCAAATTGTTATGGGCTTGCAATGGCCCTGCTTACTCTAACCGTTGAGTCACCCTGACTCATTGTGCATGTGCCTATCTTCCCCTTTGTTGGACCCCTTTCTTCAGTAGCCTGCATGGAATGGGCCAGTGGTTCCCTGAGGA
Organism: Myotis yumanensis; assembly: GCF_028538775.1. Taxonomy (NCBI): domain Eukaryota; kingdom Metazoa; phylum Chordata; class Mammalia; order Chiroptera; family Vespertilionidae; genus Myotis; species Myotis yumanensis. The sequence goes on along the minus strand of NW_027223752.1, from coordinate 227,484,149 downwards.
GTAGAAAATTGCAGCTTCCTGGTGAAGGGACCCAAATGACCATGCTTATAAAGTCTGGCCTCCCTTTTACTTCTTTCTTATTTTTAATAACTAGCTAATTAGAACAGTATCAGTAGCATGGCTAGAATTTGAGTTCTGGATTAGTAAGATATAATTGTACTCATGCCAAATAAATAAATAAATAAATAAATAAATAAATAAAAGGACATAACAAACCCATGGTTCAGGATAGCACACTTGAATGCATATTTTTAATGTCTTAGAATAAAATCTCCTAGGATTTTCATTAATTATAAATAACTGAGTTTTTTGAGTGTTTGATACAAGAAAAGTATATTTGTTACAAGAAAAGCAGTGAGGTTATTAGCAGGTCTTTGTTGGTGTTTAAGATTGTGCAGCTCAGGATTTTATATTATGATACTAAGCTAATATTTTTCAAGGTGACTAGATCAAACCCAGTTAATTGGATATTCCAGAGTGTCTGTAGGTTGTTTCCCTATGTTTTGGTCCATGTGCCCTTGTATTGTTTCTTAGGCAGGTTTTATTGGAGCATTGTCTTGTGTTCCTGATGCTAACACCCTGGAGTGTGTTGAAGTCTCTTTCTCTAGTTGACTCATCTTCCTTCACCAATTGTCACTATTTGTCATCTCAAATGCTTCTTCAAGCTCTTGTTTTTCCCTCCATGTACACACTTGTTAGCCCTTTATCTATTTTGCTATGTAGACAGACATGCCTGCACACAGGGAGGACGCAATGCAAAGATTGGAATTATATTGCCACAAGTTGAGAAACTACCAGAAGCTAGAAGGAAGGCCTGGGATAGATTTCCTACTCGTGACTTCAGAAGTATCATGACCCTGCTGACACCTTGATTTTGGACCTTACCCCCCAAATCTGCAAGATAAATTTCTGTTGTTTAAGCTGCTTAGTTTGTGATAATTTGTACAACAGCCCTGGGATACGAATCTAAGGACATTATTTACTCTTAAACAACAACAACAAACACCATAAAGGCACAGATTCAATCCAAGAAAAATCTTTTTTTTTTTTTTTTTTTTTTTAAATCTTTATTGTTCAGATTATTACATTTGTTCCTCTTTTTTCCCCCCATAACTCCCCTCCTTCCAGCTCCCACCCCACCCTCCACCCTCACTCCCCACCCACTGAGTTCATCCATAGGTGCATGATTTTTGTCCAGTCTCTTCCCGAATCTCCCATTCCCCTTTCCCCCCCAAGAATAGTCAGTCCATTCCCTTTCTATGTCCCTGATTCATTATAGTCACCAGTTCATTCTGTACATCAGGTTATTTAGTCACTTGATTCTTAGATTCATTTGTTGATAGATGCATATTTGTTGTTCATAATTTGTATCTTTACCTTTTTCTTCTTCCTCTTCTTAAAGGATACCTTTCAGCATTTCATATAATACTGGTTTGGCGGTGATGAACTCCTTTAGTTTTTCCTTATCTGTGAAGCTCTTTATCTGACCTTCAATTCTGAATGATAGCTTTGCTGGATAAAGTAATCTTGGTTGTAGGTTCTTGGTATTCATCACTTTGAATATTTCTTGCCATTCCCTTCTGGCCTGCAAAGTTTCTGTTGAGAAATCAGCTGACAGTCGTATGGGTATTCCCTTGTAGGTAATTGAGCCTCTTTCTCTTGCTGCTTTTAAGATTTTCTCTTTGTCTTTTGCTCTTGGCATTTTAATGATGATGTGTCTTGGTGTGGTCCTCTTTGGATTCCTTTTGTTTGGGGTTCTCTTCGCTTCTTGGACCTGTAAGTCCATTTCTTTCACTAGGTGGGGGAAGTTTTCTGCCATTATTTCTTGAAATAGGTTTTCAATATCTTGCTGTCTCTCATCTTCTGGGACTCCAATGACTCTGATATTAGTCCGCTTAAAGCTGTCCCAGAGGCTCCTTACGCTGTCTTCACACTTTTGGATTCTTTTTTCATTATGCTTTTCCAATTGCGTGTTTTTTGTCGAATCTTTGGTTTGATTCTTGCACTCCTCTGGTCTGCTATTGGGTATAATATTCTTTATTTCAGTCCGTGTATGCTTACTTTCTAATTTCTTTATCGTAGCATCGAGGGTCTCATTAGTTTTCGTGAGGCTCTGCACAAATTTATGGCAAGCCCTCAAAATTGCGATTCTTAGCTCCATATCCTCCATTTCTGTCATGTTTTTTTGTCTCCGCATCTTTTATGCTTTCTTGGTGCACCCCCTTGTGGTCTCTGTGCGCAGTCTTGTTCTAGCGAAGCCTTAATTGTTGTAGTTAACACTAGAGGGATTTGACCATCAGGCCGACTGGCGGTGGAAATCAGCTGTGGGAAAACTTCAGTCCTCAGGGGAGGTGCTAGTCCAGCCCTTGCCTGAGGCGGTCGGCAAATGGTTGTGCGCAGGGTTTGGGCGGGGCGGGCTCAACAGGGCGGGGGGGAGGGAGCAGCTATGGCCGCTCTCAGTCCGTCCCCAGGGGCTCTGCCTCTCTGTCCCAGCAATCGCTGCAAACCTCGGAGGGGCCGTAGCCAGACAGTCCCGTTTCTCCCGTTTGAGTCTGGGTCCCTAGAGACTCGCCCGGATCTGTAGCCCAGAGTCTGAGATTCGCTCCTGATTGAAAACGACAACCGCGCCCTCAGCCGCCAGCCCGCTTTGCGCGCGCACCCTCACCACCGCACCGCCGTACCTTTAAATTTTCCACACTGCGCCTCCGCTGAGCGTCGGAATGCTGTTGTTTTTGCTTCTAGTTGAAGAGACTCTCCTCAGCCAGCCTTCCCGTGGTTCTGGTTGATGTCCGCTCCGACTTTTAGTTGTATTTTTGAAGTGGTTGTCCACGGCGGCAGTCTCTGGTGTTTTACCTATGCCGCCATCTTCGATTCTCCAAGAAAAATCTTTTGAAGACTCTGACTTGCCCACCTCAAGAGGGAAACTCTATGATCTTAGGGGTTAAGTAATGAAGGAAATATTTCAATAATTGGGCATATCTTTCTTGGAAAGAGATAATCTAATACATTTTGACTCCCTTGCCTCCACTTTCATTAATTTTAAGATAGAATAAGCTAACTAGAATACCTCTGCCCTGAACTTCATTCTTGTGAAGCAAAAAAGATGAGGATCTTGGGAGAGAGTGAAGATAATAAACTTCTAGAAGCTTTAACAGCCAAGAAATAAAATTTTGGGTATAGTTGAGTACTTTAGGAAATCAGATTCCATTCACCATTCACTCAACAGAGTTACAGAGCACCTACAATGAGCCAGTTAATACAGACTCAATGAAGAGATGCTTCTATGATCAGAGCTTCTAAAAGGAGAAATGTCTCAAGAAGTAACGACAGGACGCTTTAAACTCTAATTCTGAAAACATGACCTCAGGGCATGATGGAAACCAGCATGGCAATACAAAGAGCCCTCTCAGGCATCCAGCTTCTAAAATTCAAGGGCAGAACATGGAAGAGAGACACAAAAACTAAACTATAAAAGAAGAGCATACAATGATGATAATTGTGTCAGAAAAGTATCGGATCAAGGACCATGGTTTCCATTTACAGATGGATCAACTGATACTGAGAGGCTTGGTGATATCTCCTACCTTCCCAAATGGTACTGAATCCTATTTTTTTTTTTTTATTTCCTCCAGTACTCTACTGCCCAACACCAATCTTGCTGTTCCATGTGGCACAAACCTACAGGAGTGAAGTGCTTTTTCTTCTTTCAAAAAATGAACTCAAGCCTTAGCTGGTGTGGATCAGTGGATAGAGCATCAACCCTCAGACTGAAGGGTTTGATTCCACTCTAGGATATGTACCTCAGTTGCAGGCTCAATGTGTCTTTCTCACATCGATGTGTTGTTGTTGTTTTTTTCCCTCCCTTCCACTCTCTCTAAAATTCAATGAAAAAATATCCACAGGTGAGGATTAAAAATAAATAAATACATAAAAATGAACTCAAATTCCCACCTTACTCTGTATATATACAGACCTCCTACCCATAAAGGAAAAAGGGGATATTCATAAGTCTTCAAAATTTTTTGTGGTGGAAACTTGACCAAAGATTTCCTCAAAGAGTAAAGGAATATCAATGTACTTTTCCTCATGCCAAAAGTCAGTATGTGTCACTCTCTTTCTTTTTTCTAAGTCAGTTTTTATAATCTCCCATATATATATTTTTGAATCATGTAGGAAGCTGCCTGATTTTAAGAGGGTGTTCAAATGTCTTTTTTTCCCAGAGCTTGAGGGTCCAGAGATTAATCTCTTTTCACAACCAACCATGGCATCCCTTATGTCCAGTTGTGGTTATAACTTAGGCCTTTAAGGCTAAATCTTAGTTTAGTTTGATGAAAATCAATAAAGCCCTACTGGAAGACAGCTCTTTGACTGTGAATGGATCTCAGTCTTGGGGGCTCTGGAAGACACAGAGATAGACTTCTAAATTGTTAATCAACTGCTTAATGTATATTGGAGAAGATCAGAGGATTTTATAATTACCTAATCAATTATCCCAAAAAGCCGCTGAGGTGGTTAGCTAATATTATTGGGAAAACTGAGGCACTGGGAGAGTGAATGTTTATTGTTGCCTCTTATTCCTGTATTGCATGCAATTCTGAAAAAATAAACTCCTGTCTCTTTTTTTTGCCTTCCATCTGTGGTCTAGAACAGGTTATTTTCCAGCACATGATGGCAATGAGAGAGAAAATACTAAATTATAGTAAGAAACTAATATAGAACCTGATGGACTAAGCTTGAACCCAGAAATGGATTTTCTTTTAGGAAATTGTTCTATCACCTTAGATATATTTATAACCCTTACCTAAAACATTAAAATTGACTGTCATACTAAATTGTTGAATCATGATCTATTTTGAAAGGGGAGAGAGCACAGTTGGCATGTTGATGAAAATGCAAGTGTGTATTCTGTTCTATTTGAAAGAAAAAAATGGGTCATGACCCACAACTTACAGAAAGTTCTTTGCACCTGTGGAAGAACTAACTGGCAAAAGAACATCAGAAACAGATGATGGGATTTCTGGGCAAAGAACAAAGAAGGTTGTATGCAAAGTGATCTTTTTCAGGGAAGGGGAGATTTGAACCCAGTCAAGAAAGTCAAAGGGGTTACGTGGATGAGTTTGAAGGGGTAGGTGATGGTAAGGAGTTAGTGAGAGTCTTCTGAATCCTTCATGTTTCATTGTATTTCCCTGCCTGCATCAGCCAGTTGCAAGGGTGCATAAAAATTCCAGGGCAGTTAAGAGATGATATTAACTCTCATCTATTTCAGGTAGCATGAAAATCACTTAGAATCTCCTAAGTGGGAGCCCGTGAGGACCATATATGTCATTTACTTCAACACTGTCATCATTCAGATGATGAAACCAGACACAGAGAGGTGAAGTAATTTGCCCAAGGTCACACATAGCTCATTAGTAATAGCCTATGGATTAGAGCCAAGGGTACTGAGTTCCAAAGTTCTATTTCATGAACACTAGATTATCTATATTTTTTGGCAGTTCATTACTGATTTTAGCAAATGTTTCCTAAGTGACCTATATGTTCTAGGTATTCTGCTAGGCATTGGAGATTTAAAGAAAAATAAACTAGTCTCTGACCTAAGACCTCACAGCCCAGAGGAAAAGTCATATATATGTTAAGACACTGGCAACAAAATGATAAATATCATGTGAGTGGTGCCATAAGAATGGCCATAGGAACAGAGAAGAGGGATGAGTTTAGAATGACAAATAATTCCCTTTCTATATAGGCTTGATTTTCTAAAATCAATTATTTGCCTTGGAATGAGAGGATTTAAGAAAACATAAGCTTAGATATTTTCCCCTTATAAATGCAAATAAAAAAAAATTATGTTTTTGGAAGTGTGTTTTTCCTGGAGATTTGATTATTTTAGACTTCTGATAAGGATTGATTTGTGCTCTCCAAACCAGATATGTTGAAACCCTAACCCCTATTATCACAAAATGTGACCTTATTTGGAAATAAGGTTTTCACACAGGTATTCAAGTTGAAATGAGGTCATTCAGATGTGCCCTATTCCAGCATGACTGGTGTCCTTATCAAAAAGGGAAATTTGGACATCCACCAAGAGAAGATGAGAAGACACAGGGAGAAGATGGCCATGTGACTGGAGTGATGCATTTACAAGCCAAAAAATGCCAAGGCTCCCACCTAGAATTTTTAGACTTCTTTGAATTTGTAATTATAGCCTCCAGAACTATTTGAAAATGACGTTCTATTGTTTTAAGATATCTAGTTTTAAAAAAGTATTTTTATTGCAGCACAAAAAGCTATGCAGCTTCCTTAGACAGTGATCAAAGAGCAGGACTGAGTTCTATTGCTAATACTTTGCTTCAAGGCCTGGATAAAAAATAACTTGCAGTGCCAGGCTGGTGTGGCTCAGTGGTTGAGTGTCCACCCATGAACCCTGTCAGGGCATATGCCCTGGTTGTGCCAGTAGGGGGCATGCAGGAGGCAGCCGATCAATGATTCTGTCTCATCATTGACGTTTCCATCTATCTCTCTCCCTCTCCCTTCTTCTCTCTAAAATCAATAAAAACATATTTTTTTAAAAAAAAAAATAACTGGTGGCTATGCAGCCATATTTGTCTAGCCCATGTGGACTCTTGATTCTGGAGCCATCACAATTGGACACTTGTGCAAGGTTCTCTGAGGACTGAATGGGGATTGTGTGACAGTCACATCTCCCCTCCTCCTTGAAATCACCATTAATATTCCTTCAGTAAGCTTTCAATGTTGGGTTCTTAATGTAGTCTTGCAACTATCTCAGAATCATCAAAGTTCTAAACAGCTGACCAAGCTAATAACATAAAAGCTCTTTCATCTTTTTGGTGTTAGAATGCCAGACTTTTTCACACGGAAATGACTGGGCTTTCAAGTTTTCATTGAAAACCTCTAATGTAGCGATTGTCGTTAAAGTGAGCTGGTGTTTTAAAAAATGACTTTGATGACCATAACTGCAGCACAGAGTACAGTGCTTTTTATAATCATATAACCATGACTGCAGATGGCATTTCAAAGATATACTTTTCCAACATAAAACATTTATGAACGGTATTAGGCAGCATCTTTGAAGCTGTGTAATTTCACCTAGAAGATTGTTGTAATGGTGTAAGGGCTGAGCTGCTTGTAGGTTGGGGTAGGAACATCAGCTCTGAATTCTTCCTGCAATTCACCAGCTCTGCACCTTACTCAATGCACTTATACTCTCTGGGTTGCCTTTTTGTGGAGCAGGAAACCTGGACAATGCTATTTATTTCCTTACTCCTTGAAGTGTGGTGAAGTTATAGAAATTTGTGTCAGGGATGCTTTGGAATTAGACAAGTGAAAAACAAAACAAAACACACCTTTATATAATTTTCAAAGCTTCTGAATACAGACTTATTTTTTCTATATATGTTTTTATTGATTTTAATGAGAGAGGAAAAGAAAGAAACATTGACCAGTTGCTTCCTGCATGCCCCTCTTACTGGGGATCCAGCCTGCAATCTGGGCATGAGCCCTGATGGGGAATCAAACCAGAGACCTCTTGGTTCACTAAGCAACACTGGCCAGAGCCAGATTTATTTTTAATTGATGAAGGGAGGAAATGACACTTTTATTGTATATAAAAGTCTTTTCTGAAAGGCCTGTTGAATACATTATTACAGATGACAAAAAATCATGATGGAAAATGCTGGTGAGCAATGAGTCCCAATGAGATCACACTGAAGGCCCAGAATCTGAAGCCTTTGTTCCCAGAAACAACCAAAAATTGTGCCCAACCAGTCATAGAGCCAGCGGACTCAACACTCATATTCTTATACTAGTAAGTCCTGGTCATGTGATAAAGGAGAATCAGAATGTCAGTATACAAGTCTATGGAGAGGAATACAAAAGCAAATCTGGAAATATAAGCAGAGGGATTACCATTGAAGGTCTGGGATATATTAAACAATCACAGAAGACAGCCTTATTAGAAATTTCCTGAAGGATACTTACCTGTGAACTTCAAAATCTTGACTTCTCTCTTCAGGTAGAATTCACCCTTTCCAGGTATATGTCTATTTATGTCTATTTATATCTACAGGGAATACTATTTAGATAGATATGTTAACTTGAGACTTCATAAATAAAAAACTTTGATGAGAATGGCTGAACCCATCCCTAAGAGGGAACTCTATACAGTTTATTCCATATACACACAGTAAGCCATAGAGGGTGTTCACAAGTGTTCTCATGTCAGTCTCTACTTCCTCTTCACAAACAAATAGGTGGCATGCTTACCTGGTGTAAGAAAGAACAATGTCTCTCTTTTGTTCTGGCCTGGTCTATAGCCTTTTTTAAAAAATTAAATCTTTATTGTTCAGATTATTACAGTTGTTCCTTTTTTTCCCCCCATAGCTCCCTCCACCTGGTTCCCACCCCACCCTCTGCCATTAACCCCCCCACACACACTGTCCTCATCCATAGGTGTATGATTTTTGTCCAGTCTCTTCCTGCACCCTCCACACCCCTTTCCCCCCGAGAATTGTCAGTCCACTCCCTTTCTATGCCCCCGATTCTATTATATTCACCAGTTTATTCTATTCATCAGATTTTTTATTCACTTGATTTTTAGATTCACTTGTTGATAGATATATATTTGTTGTTCATAATTTTTATCTTTACCTTTTTCTTCTTCTTCCTCTTCTTAAAGAATACCTTTCAGCATTTCATATAATACTGGTTTGGTGGTGATGAACTCCTTTAGCTTTTTCTTATCTGTGAAGCTCTTTATCTGACCTTCAATTCTGAATAGTTGCTTTGCTGGGTAAAGTAATCTTGGTTGTAGGTCCTTGCTATTCACCACTTTGATTATTTCTTGCTACTCGCTTCTGGCCTGCATAGTTTCTGTTGAGAAATCAGCTGACAATCGTATGAGTACTTTCTTGTAGGTAACTAACTGTTTTTCTCTTGCTGCTTTTAAGATTCTCTCTTTGTCTTTTGCTCTTGGCATTTTAATTATGATTTGTCTTGGTGTGGTCCTCTTTGGGTTCCTTTTGTTTTGGGTTCTCTGTGCTTACAAGTCTATAGCCTTTTTGTGGGCCTTCCAAGCCATTCTTGCCTTGTGCTCTCTGACGGGGAACTGTCTCTCACTTAGTTCTATTTGTACTAATCCCTGAAGTTCTCAGACTTCAACAGCTGGCCCACAGTCTGACAGATGCTGCAGCTCTCTGTCTCTTTAACCAGAGTGCACTGAGGCCATGCCTCTGGAGGCTGTTGGGGTCTTTTGGTAGGAATATCATTCTCTCTGAGCTTAGAAGCATAAAATTGGGGACAATTTTTTTTTAAAGTATGGTATAAATATTTCTTTTCTGATTCTGGACAGTTGATAGTACCATGCCATTTTCTATGCAGCAAAGTTAAATTCCAACCCTATACCCCTAACAGCTCAGGAACATGACTGTTGTAGCTGAATTCTTTCTTGTGTTATAACTCCAATAAACAATCCTTTCCTAATGAATCCTCTCCTTTGCTTTCTTTGTTCTCTTCTCTTTCTCCTTTTCCTCTTTCCTTAAATGGTCACTGAGAATTTAGTACAAGCTAAGTACTCTTCTAAGCACTAGCCTTACAAATATAAAATAATCATATTCATTGTATCCCATCCAAAGCTCACAATCTAGTGAGGGACACAGACAATCAGATAAAAAGCTATAAGAGAGTGTGGCAAGGCCTGAATGAAAGGTCTATACAAAATCCCCTGGAGATATTTAATATTATGGAAGAATCAGAGACCTTTTATGCAGAAGGTTTTATATGAACTGAATCTTAAAAGGAGACTACATTCTATACCAGAGAGAAGATACTAGGTAGGATAAGAACAAAATTATAGGGTATCTCTGTGTGTGGTATGCTAGCCACTACTACTTTTTGGTCCAGGTCATCATCAAACACAACTATGGCATGTAATGGTGTATTTGTGTAGCAGTCATACTTATTCTATGTCACAAATCCTCTAAATACCCTCTTAAATTTTCTTGCCTCCAGGGTACTCATTCCCAATTTTTTCATCTCTTCCTCATATGGTGCTTTGTCCTTCCCTTCTCCCCCACGAGTACACTCATAGTCTCAGCCTATTCTCTGTTGATAGGTTTAAGTTCACTACAAGCCTTTGTCCGAGAATATCTGTGAAGCCAAGAGAAGACTGTTTCCACCCACCAGTCCTCAGATAACACACAGGCCTTCTGAAGTCTCCAGATAGACATTGATGGATCCTACAGGTCAGTTCAATCCATTGTTTTAGAGAGTAGATGGACAGATCCATGCCTCTTACTAGTCAACACTGTTGAGAGCGGAAAGAATGCAGCCTATGAGACTGCCGTTTTGTAGCCTTTAAGACTGATGTATTTTTCTTGCTGCTACAAAACTCTTTACAGCCCTTCACCTCTCAAATGTCTTCAGGTACTTAAGTATAGAATGTACAAGACCCATTGCTTAGGGTCTCAGTTCATCATAATATAGTTCTTAAATTGTTATTTTTTTAATAGTTTCTTGATTTTTCAAAATTCTTTATTGTTTGAAGTATTACATATAGTATTACATATGGGTTTTAAAAATTATTTTGTTCAAAATGAAATACAGCACAATTGATTATTTCATTTTTGTTCTTAGAATAAATTCAAGCAATCATCATTTGGCGAGATGCCTCATTATTATAAACTTTACTATAGAAACTCATTCCATGTAATGCAACAACTATTTGAAGATCTGGATAGGTACTATGCTAGGCTCTGAAGAAAGGGAGGACTGTAAAGGCGAATAAGACATGGTCCCTGTCTTGTAAGGAGCTCACTATCCAATATCTCAAATAAATAGTCACACAGCAAATCAGGTCTGAAATAAAGAGCTTCTGATGGGAAATGAGAAATCAGAAGCGGTACTACACTTAGTGAGTGTGTGCAGGTATCAATTAAATTACACCATTTGAACTGATCACGTGCTAGAAGACTAATACTCATATTACATCCTCAATAATCTGTGGATATACCCTGACTTGACCACCCACTGCATGGCCTTACAAATTGCTCAACCTCTCTGTGCCTTTGTTTTGTGGGTTTTTGTCTATACTTTCAATGTGAAATAATAATATTGACTTCATAGGTTGTTTGAAATGATTAATCAGGATATAGGAGAAGAATGCTTTGCCACATATAGAAGAATTTGCAATTTTTAATTGTTACTCTTATTCTTTTAGTTACTTTCCATAAATGAAAGAAGACATATTTTTTATAGAATACTATCAACAACATACTTAGTTAAGAGATATAATTCATTAGAATTTCAGTTCCCACCTGGACAAGCACCTGTCCATAACCTGTCCAATACCAGAACAAAGGTTAATCTGGGATGGTCCAGTTCCTGGATGTTTTAATACTGTGATATAAAAGCAATCAGTTGCATTCCTGGGATTTCCGTGTTTCTGAAGTTAATTGTGTTTGGAAGGCACGAGTGTAGAGGACAAATTATACTCTGTTCTAGATAAATATATTTTACACAGCATATTCCGGGGTTTCATAAAGTTATCCACAACAAATGCCAAGTAGAACACCATCTTCCTAATTGCTCACTGAGACACCTACGCTGGTCTCTATCTACTTCTTATTCTGCTGGCTACTTGAGAGCTCTTTTCATTCTCTCATGATGACCCCGACAAACAAAAACTTTGTGCAATTTTGTTGAGGATTTGAAACTCTGAATTGCACCTCTATTTCTGAAGCTTGCTTCCCTTCCAAAGTGAGCCTGTATAGTATTGCTCTGGAGACTCAATGATATCTTATTGCTATAGAACAGGGATGCCAGGTAGCATTTATTGCCTCTCGCCATTTCTCAGACAAATGAAGAACCAGCATAGCAAAAAGGAATGTCAAACTCATTAATGGGCTTTGAGAGTACCGACTGAAATACTATCTAAGTCAGCTAGAGGATGAAGAGGGTAAATTATAAGAAGTGAGGTGACATGCTGACCAGAATCCTATCTCTATGAAAACAGATGATTCTGTAGGTTTCTGAACAGATGGATATTCATCTTATATTTTCCTGAGGCCATTGGCAAGTGATTCTGACTGAACAATTTAAAATGAAGGTGAAAAATAATTCTGTCTTAGTAAAACCTCTGTACCAACTTCACTTGGTCTTCTCTAACATATCACTTTGTGAACATACAGTGTATCATAGTCAACTTGGGTCTTGGACCATTGAAGATCTAGCATAAGCCAGGAGGGCCTCTGATCCCAGGAATTAATACCTGCTCAGGAATACCTGGCCTGGGTCCAGTTTCTCTAGCTGTAGCTTTTGTAATTAAAATAAGCATTGTGGGGATTTCCATTCTTCTGTCTTCACCCCCACACATGTCCATCCATTGCAGCTTTTTCTCCTCTCCTCAGTGGAGAGTTCTAGTTATAAGAGAGCATCTGGTGCCCTCCAGTGGCTCGACCTGAGCCTCTCTCTTGACCTCTCAAGTTTTTTGTTTGTTTGTTTGTTTGTTTGTTTTTAAATCTTTGGAGGGATACTTTGTTGTTTGCATATAACCCTACTCTTAGGAAAGGAATCCATCATGCCATTAATGCTGTGTATTTCTTATAGGAGAATGAATCAGAGAATAAACACAAACTACTTGGACTTTTTGTTGTATAAAGAGCTAAAAACAATGAAAACCAAGTATAAAAATCCCAGTCCTACTCTCATCCCTTTTCATTAAGTGATCTTAGAAAATCTACTTACCCTTCTGGCTCACGTGTATTTTCTATACAATGAAAATGTAGAGCTAGATGATCTTTAAAATGTTCCCCAAATTGTACCACCCAAAGATTCTGAAATCCCAGGAAAGGTATAAATGTTTCTACATGACTTTTACACTTCTGCACTTGATAGAATGGCTTTTATTATTTTGACAACTTGACTTGCTTTAAAAGTTTAGAAAAGAAGTTACAATAGAATCCCCACATAAGTCACATGTGGCGTAAGTACGTATGCATCTAACATTTCTAAAGGTTCTCATTGCTCCTGACCTTTCAGATGATTAGATGGTGCCTTGAAAAGTCATCAAGAGAAAGCATTCTAATTCCCCTTGTTTGACAGATATGGACACTGTATAACCATATTTTAACAGCACTTGGTTTGCTCTTGGTACATAGGGATCAATAGATCACTAAACTGATGAACAAATGAATCGGAAAAGAAAAAAAGTCTTAGTTATTGTAATGCATAAGCAGAGAAAGCAACTATATTTCTCATATAAGGAATAAGAAAAAAATCCACCCAGGCCTTAAATTATCCTTATTCTCTCTTGCTTTGACCCTTAACTCAACTGTACCACCATGATGAATTTAACAATTAGAGACCCATTTATTCCTCTGGGTAGCAGTGAGATGGCTTCAGTGTTCTTCTTTATGGAAGCATGGAAGCAGTTGTTTTGGAAGGAAAACATTTTATGGCTGGTAGCAGGAGCTCAATAAAAGATTGTTGAATAAATAAAGGAATGTATCAAGGTATTTATTAGTTACAAGCACTCTTGCAAGAATTGATTTTGAGAAGATTAGCAGAACATATCCCAAAAGAGAGACACACAGAGAGAAAAAAACTAGTGGTAGTTATGGGGGCTTGGTGGTGGTGGTGGTAATACCCTAGAACATGACACCTTATTTAAGGCAAGCTTCCCTATTTTGCATTTAAAATAGGGACTTCAGTTATGCAGGAGAATATATATTTTATCTAGGCATTTGCTGCACAATACAGTAGCCATTTACAACATGTGGCTATTAAACAGTTAAAATATGGCTGGTCCCAATTGAGATGTGTCCTTAGCATAAAATACACATTAGATTTGGAAGACCAGGATGTAACAGTAGTGAGAAGTGGTTGGTTTCTGAGAATATTTTGAAGTTGGCCCCCACGGGGTGTGTTGACAAATTGAATGTGGATGTGTGAGGTAGGAACTGAGGATGACTCCAATGGTGAATTTGCTATTAATTGAGATGAGGGAGTATTTTCAGGAACAGATATGAAGAATTCAGGCTTGAAGATGGTAAATGATTCACCAAGGTTACATTAGTAAGTCAGAGAGAAACAAAGTTACTGGAGTTGATAGGGGGCTCAGAGATCTACTGTTTCATCTTTTGTTTTGTAGATAAAGAATTTTGGGTCTAGTGAAGAACAGTGACTTATTCGTAATGACAGGAAATGAAGCACAAAGCATCTAAGATGGGTTTTCTGAATAGTGGACTAGTGGTTCCTTTTTTGCCATTATATGACAACTGTAAAAATAAAAATAAAACCGGTTTTAACTGCCTTACATTACATTCAGGAAAGAAGAAACACTGAAGACACCTTAGAAACCTCCACATGAAGCATATTCTATACTCCTAGTTGTTGGTGTTAGCTAGATAATTTGCTGCCCAACGTGAATTTGGGGCAAATGAATTACTCCCTCTTTAACACTTAAAGTCAAGGAGAGCAATGGTAACTACCTCTTAGGGGAAAGAGTCTTCAAGAGCCACATATTTCATCTCTAGCCCTAAGAACTCTCATGGCTTAGATTAAAACAAGGGAGAAAGCTAAGCTATAGTAAATCGTAGAATAGAAAGCCATCTTTTATTCCTTTATATAGAAGGAGAACTCAGTCTACATTAAAGTGGTTGTGATTATTTGTATGCTTGAATATGAGACCCAGGAGTACCCTTATCTGTCCCTTTATCCATTGAATTTTTTTCTTAAAAAATATGGCATTCAGTGACCGTTTTATTTTTATGAACATTTGGCATAAATCAGCTATGGCCACAATAATGCTGCATAATAAACCACCCCAAAGTGACTTACTCTATAATTAAAAAAAATTGGTTGGCCTTTTCCTCCAGTTCCTGGAAAGAAGCTTCTGAATGTTTTCAATCTCCTGAGTAATAGGAGTGTCTTTGTTACTCATGGTGGGTCCTGATCATGTATGCTAACTCAAAATTGGAGCTGGTCATTTCAGAAAGACCAACCATGTAGTTAGAGTATCGAGTGATCCATGTGATACCAGCCTGACCTCCAGGGAGATGAAGGAGACAGGATAGTGAGCAGCATAGGCAATGATTCAGTCAATCTTGACTATGTGGACAGAAAAGCTTGGTTGAGCTCCTGTGGTTGGCAATATTCTGAGTATTGTCAAATGCCAGTGTGCCAGCAGGGCAATGCACCCTGACTGGATGAGGACAGAGAACAATGGAAGTTTCATGTTTGGAAGCCTCCAAGTCTGATAGCTCTGATCTCAGATTCCCCTTATCCCAAAAGGCAATGTCCATGTCTCTCCTTAGGACTTCTGCAGTGCTCAGTATCTCAGTGTCTGCCCTGAGCAACTCTCTTCTTATGTCAAACACGCATATTCCAAAATAACAACAACTCAAAGCCCTGCTGTTAACAGGACTCATCTTTCTTCAGATCCAGTTTAGTGACTGTTTTGTAGTTTGCATTGCCTACCAATTAGTAGCCACATGAGCTTGAGCAAGTACATAATATTCCGGTGCCTTGGTTTTCTAATCTTTAAAGTGGGTATAGTAGTACCTGCTGCACAGGACGGAAGTGACAATTCAAGGAGATGGTACCTTTAAACTCTTAGGACAATGACTGAAACAGAGCAAGCACTTAATAGTAAAAAAGCAGTAATATTTCCTTAGAACTTATGTGTCAGACATTTTTTTCTAAATACTTTACATGCACTAATTCATTTATTCTTAAAAACTCCACTGGGAGGCAAATATTTGCATCTTCAGGCAGTAAGGTACCTGTATTCATACTCTTTTAAAAAAAAATATATTTTTATTGATTTCAGAGAGGAAGGGAAAGGTAGAAAGAGATAGAAACATCAATGATGGGAGAGAATCATTGATTGACTGCCTCTTGCACGCCCCCTACTGGGGATCGAGTGTGCAACCAGGGCATGTGCCCTTGACCAGAATCAAACCCAGGACACTTCAGTTCATAGGCTGACGCTCTATCCACTGAGCCAAACCAGCTAGGGCAATATTCATACTCTTAACCTCTGAGCTGTGTGCTTTCATCCCAAGAGCTCAATAAATGTTTGCTGTTGTAGCCATTGTTTTTATTTGAGCATGTTCTTTAGATCTTGCTCCTGTACTGAAGAAGCTTATAAAAGGTTTTCTTTCAAGCACATTCAATAAGATTTATAATACTTAGGTAAATCCATTTTTTTGGTAAATCTCTTTACATTTATTTATTTCTATTTCACTTTGTTACAAATGGGGTTTCATACCTTTGGACATTAAAACAAACAATATGACAGGAAAAAAAAAGGAACTTTGGCTTAGAAAGGAACCACTTTTTTCTCATATAGTGATAAATTCAACTAAAGTTCTTGCATGAGTCCCCAAAAGGGGGATATATTGGAATATCATGGAATATGCTGTCACAGATACAGTGGAAATTAGTTATTGAACATTCCTTGTGTTGTCTCTCAGCCTAACTCTGGGCAAAATTCCCAACACAGTGTTATAGGAATAATTCCATGAGAGGTCAAATCATAGCTGAGGGTTGTGAACCTCTGAAACCCAGCTTGAAGCATCAAACAGCAATTCTCCTCAAGTACCAAGTATAGTTACAAAGTGGTAGGATTGATTTTTTAATAAAGCCATTGGAATTGTACCTCCAAATGAGTGCTATCATGCAAGTCATCACCTTGGGAGGTTGTGAATCTATGCTAATGATGACACTGGCTGAAAACTGCTTTTGAAAATCTTCATTCAGTGTGAGCTTATGGAATCAACCACTGGTCTCACTATTTTATAGTCACAAATAGCATCACTCAAATTTGTCACCAGCCACCTGACCCACCATACTTATCTCATCCAAATAGTTACCAAATATCTTTGGCTGTTCCAAAACATAAAGGCGGCCTCAAAGAAAGGAGATTTACTATAAAGATGATCAAAATAATATAATTGGATATATATATATATATATATATATATATATATATATATATAGTCAATCCCTGTCTTTCTTTGATGAATTTGGAAACAATTTAGAGATGGATGTAGGATTTACATAGTTATAGAGCAACTTTATATGCTTGCAGTGTTAATGATGATTGAAATATGGAACTTGAGGTCTGTGGAAACCTAGCCTTGCTAATCTGTCAAGCCACAAATGAGGCAGAATATTCTACCCAATCATTGGCTGCAGGGGCAGAAGCAGATCTCTGGTGTAGGCCAGGCCCTTACAGATGGCAATCATACCTGTATGCTCATCTTGGGCAGGCCAGTGTTGCTTCCCTGGGATAATTGAAGGAGGGAGGAGAGGGAAGAATAACATAACAGTCCCCAGGGTTTTTATTAGATTAATTACAAGAAAATGAGAAACATGGACCAATTAATGGCACCTAACAAACAAGAAACTCACCCCTTCTCCCTCAGAGACACTGCATTGTTGTAAGCAATGGGGCTTTTTACTCTAGCTGATGTCGCTTCAAGGACATTGAGGCCAAGGGGAAGCAGGGGTGCCCTAATATCACAAAGATGCTGAATGCAGAGAGGCTCTGAGAAAAAGCTGCAATGTTGGAATGAGTATAGATACTCTCAAGGTGACCATTCTAAAGGGAATACTTTTATCTTGCTGAATATAATTTAGCATTTGAGTAAAGCAAGGATTGCTATGGCTGTGGAATTTATTTGCAAAACCTAATACATTGTACATATTTACTATAGGTATGAGAGAAGGCTATGTACAAAGCTTGTGAGTTAGTTGGACTGCAGTTGTACAGGATCTAAAATGATGCTCCAGCAGTGAGGGTCTCTAATGTAATCACTTGATGGCCTAATCACATTAGGCCACATCATCTTGACTCTAGAGTGTATCTGAGATAGCCAGAAGACTCTCCAGTTTGGTAAAACCAATGTTGGCAGGTGTAACTGTTTTTTTTCTTGTTTTGTTTTTAACCCATGGACAAGGTTATGGCACATGATATAATCATTTATAAATATTCAAAATAAATGATGACAGTAAAGATACAAGGAGGGAAAACAAACATGAGATTTTATGAGCAAATGTACCATTTATTTTGTATAATTTTTAATGCATCCCAAATGGATAAATACATTCGATAAATCCAGCAAATATTTACCTATATAAATATATAGTAACTGAAAATATGTCATTCTCAAATTGGATATTGTTTAATAAATTGATGAAGCAAATGGCTTCTGGTGATTTATTTAGATAGTTCCTAGTGTTAATAAATATGAAGTATTTCTGGGTATTTGGAGCCTAGCTATGCAGGCTAAGAATCACCAGTTCATGGGTTATTTTCGAACTACTGTCAATCTCTCTCTCCAATTACTGTTTCCCTCCGTTTCTAACCCTATCCTACTGTTTTCATCTAACTCCACCTATGCGATCTTCTTTCCACTTCTTTTTTTTTTTTGTTTTTTTGTTTTTTTGTTTTTTTGTTTTTTTTTGTTTTTTTTAAATCTTTATTGTTCAGATTATTACATTTGTTCCTCTTTTTTCCCCCCCTAACTCCCCTCCTTCCAGCTCCCACCCCACCCTCCACCCTCACTCCCCACCCACTGAGTTCATCCATAGGTGCATGATTTTTGTCCAGTCACTTCCCACATCTCCCACACCCCTTTTCCCCCAAGAATAGTCAGTCCATTCCCTTTCTATGTCCCTGATTCATTATAGTCACCAGTTCATTCTGTACATCAGGTTATTTATTCACTTGATTCTTAGATTCATTTGTTGATAGATGCATATTTGTTGTTCATAATTTGTATCTTTACCTTTTTCTTCTTCTTCCTCTTCTTAAAGGATACCTTTCAGCATTTCATATAATACTGGTTTGGCGGTGATGAACTCCTTTAGTTTTTCCTTATCTGTGAAGCTCTTTATCTGACCTTCAATTCTGAATGATAGCTTTGCTGGATAAAGTAATCTTGGTTGTAGGTTCTTGGTATTCAGCACTTTGAAAATTTCTTGCCATTCCCTTCTGGCCTGCAAAGTTTCTGTTGAGAAATCAGCTGACAGTCGTATGGGTATTCCCTTGTAGGTAATTGAGCCTCTTTCTCTTGCTGCTTTTAAGATTTTCTCTTTGTCTTTTGCTCTTGGCATTTTAATGATGATGTGTCTTGGTGTGGTCCTCTTTGGATTCCTTTTGTTTGGGGTTCTCTGCGCTTCTTGGACCTGTAAGTCCATTTCTTTCTCCAGGTGGGGGAAGTTTTCTGCCATTATTTCTTGAAATAGGTTTTCAATATCTTGCTGTCTCTCATCTTCTGGCACTCCAATGACTCTGATATTAGTCCGCTTAAAGCTGTCCCAGAGGCTCCTTACACTATCTTCACACTTTCGGATTCTTTTTTCATTTTGCTTTTCCAATTGGGTGTTTTTTGTCGAATCTTTGGTTTGATTCTTGTGCTCCTCTGGTCTGCTATTGGGTATAATATTCTTTATTTCAGTCCGTGTATGCTTACTTTCTAATTTCTTTATTGTAGCATCGAGGGTCTCATTAGTTTTCGTGAGGCTCTGCACAAATTTATGGCAAGCCCTCAAAATTGCGATTCTTAGCTCCATATCCTCCATTTCTGTCATGCTTTTTTGTCTCCGCATTTTTTATGCTTTCTTGGTGCACCCCCTTGTGGTCTCTGTGCGCAGTCTTGTTCTAGCCAAGCCTTAATTGTTGTAGTTAACACTAGAGGGATTTCCAGGATCGCGGTCAGTCAGACTCTCCGGATCGGGGGTCCCTTGATGGTCTTGGGAACTCCAGGTGAGCCCTCAAATTTTATGCCCAGATTTCAAGATCCCCAAAAGCCCACCAGGGAGCCAGCTGAGTCTGATGCAAAAGCAAAGAGTCTTTATTTGAGCTAGCTCGGCTCCCCGACCACACTCACCGACGCAACGGCAAGCCAAGTGGCAGAGAGAGGATTTCCACTTCTAATATAGTCATTTATGGGCTGTGTTGCACTGTATAGGTAATGTGAACCTGACTCAGAAAGAAGTGTTTCCTTTGATGAGACTGTAATCTAGAAAGGGAGATAAGTATCATATGATCTTACTCATATGTGGAATCTAATGAACAAAATAAACTGATGAACAAATTAGATCTAGAACAGTGATGGCGAACCTATGACACATGTGTCCGAGGTGACACGCGAATTCATTTTTTTGGTTGATTTTTCTTTGTTAAATGGCATTTAAATATATAAAATAAATATCAAAAATATAAGTCTTTGTTTTACTATGGTTTCAAATATCAAAAAATTTCTATATGTGACATGGCTCCAGAGTTAAGTTAGGGTTTTTCAAAATGCTGACACGCCGAGCTCAAAAGGTTCGCCATCACTGATCTAAAAACATAGAACAGACTGTGGAATCTCAGAAGGAAGGCAGGAGAGGGTGGGCAGGTGGGTGGGAAGAGATCAATCAAAGAACTTGTATGCATATATTCATAACTCATGGACACAGACTATGGGGTGGTGAAGGACTGGGATGGGAGTGGAGGTGGGCTAGATGAGGTCAATGGGGGAAAAAGAAGGACATATATAATACTTTCAACAATAAAGATTTTAAAAAATAAAGGGATATAAGCATAAATCAATTTAACCTATGCCAAGTATAATAAATTCTATGGACAAAGAAAAGAAAATGTAATATAGAAATGCAGAGATGGAAGTGGGTATGTCCACTGGGCAACATGAAGAAGGATTTCATGGAAGAAGTGACATGGGTGTTTGAGCTGAATCTTGAATGGGAAGAATTTGAGCATGAAGAGATGGGAGGAAGGAGAGGCAGAATGAACAGAATCACATAGTCCTGGAAATGGAAAATTGAAAGACATTCCCTAAGATTAGGGAATGATTGGTTTGCCAAAGAGTGAAATGAGAAATAAAATAGAACAGGGATAGTGGGGTCAAGTTTTAGATGATCTTGAATGCTTAACAAGCAACCAGAAATAATAATAAATATTGAGAATAATCAAATTAAAGACTGGTGTGGCCAGACCAGAACTGTGGCCCGTGGAAAATAATCAAGCATGAATAAGAAAGATGCGTGAAATGTCCAAAGATTGAAGATGAAGGGGACTATCTGGAGGCTGTTGAAAATGTCCACTTGAAAATAATATTATTGACTTTGACTCTGAACTCTTTTTTAGGGCTTGCTTTACCCAGCACACATGAACTTTCACCATTTCTTCTCTGACTCATCTCTTTGGTGTCTTCCTTTAACATAATTGAGATCTTAACTGGCTTCAAAGTAGTTAACCATCTTGTGTATTGAGATGTACATGTATTGAGATGTACACCTCCCATCACACACACACACACACCTGTGCACACACACACATACACACACACCCATGTATATGTGCACATACCCAGTTTTTTTCCTGGGTTCTATGAGTGTCTTCCAGAAATCATGCAACCATTTATTCTGTTAAAATATGTCTTGATCCAGATGAATGTTCTTCTTTGTTTTAATATTTCTAACTTACAAAGTCTAACTCTCATGATTTTTTCTTGTCCTGTGCATCTTCTTTTTATCTGTCCTAGAAATCCAGGACACACACAGGTTACATAGAATGTCAAGTACAGGTCAAAAAGCATCATTATAAAAGCAAGATATAAGAGCCTGCCATTTAGTGTGTGACAGCACACACATTCAAATAACACTTTTTAAAGTTTTTTTAGTGGAGAGGCAATGTAAGGTGAGTCTTGAATTTCTTATGTCCATTCAAAAGATTTGATTATAACTAGAGTGTAGGATTCCAGTTTTCTTGAAGAAAAGACTATGTCTTTTCATCTTTATATTATTTCCAGTGATAAGTATAGGGCTTGGTACACAGAGGGCACCCTCCAAATCCTGGCTGAATGAAGGAAGGAAGGAATAAATGAGTGAATTATTGTTTTGCTGGAAATATTTTATAACATATAAAAATAGCATTTTGATGAACTATTTATACTTCAACCTTGTTCATACAATATTTGCAATTACCTCCATTCTGTGTCCCCCCCCTCATTATCTTGAACCACTTATTCACTCTGTTGCTTTTGTCTCTCTCAATTTACCAATTCCTTTTAATGAGCATGACAAATATTAAGTATGGTTTAATATACAAATGCAGCACCCTCATTGCCTTTGATTTTTCTTTTCTTTGACTTGTCTTTCCTCTTCTCTATGTCTCTTTTGGTTTCCCATTATTTTTTATGAAGCTAAATCAATGAGCCACCTTTGCTCATTTTATCTTCTCACTTCTTCCCCTGGTAGCTGCCTTTCCTTTCACTTTGCTTTAACTATTTTTTCTTTTTGTCTCCAAATTGTTTTGGACAAATCTGTCACTTTTTACAGGTAGCATCTAAATGCAGATATCCTCCCAGAAAAAAAATTACAGAGTGGCAGAGGGAAAATAATGCTTTGAAATAAATGCTGTATATTCAATTGGCTTCCAAATCAGCACCAGCTAAACAAATGCCTAAAAGCAGCCCTTAGCGAGACAAGATTGTTAGGTTTTGAAATCAGAAGTTATCTTTTTTCTCTTTCTCTAGATTCCTCTTTCATTTAAAAAAATCATAAAGGATTCATGCAAACAACAAAGGATACTTTTAAGCTAAAACTTTTGGCTTCTTATCACAGAGTGCATGTGTGTCTTTAGACAAACTGATAAAGCAATGGAATCTGAGAGGGGAAAGCATCACATCAACTTGCAAGTAAGTCATTTTAGACCAGAGGAAAAAAAAATTATTTATGCCATCCAGGCTCTTTGTAGTGTGTGTGTGCCTTATGAAATGATTCCTAAAAGAGTCAAAGTCATGAGAATGAGCAGCTGCCCTTTACTAAGGTGAACCTCTGATTAGTTGATGATAGAACCAGTGTTGACTAGAGTCAGAAGGTAAGTCTACCTGTTGTAAGAACACAGTTTTGGAGACACCAATCAAAACTAAAATGTCATTTTGGCAGTTACTAGCCATAGCCTTTGGGCAAGATGTAACCTGTTTTTGTCCCGAGTTCATCATCTGGGAAATGGCGTGATTTCTAATCACTTCAAAGGGTTATATGAATGTGAAATGAAACATTGTCCATAAAGGGCTTATACGAGTACCTAACACTCTAAGGAACTATAACTTGTAATAGTTGCCTTCATATACAGATAATAATCCTACATAATAAAGAGGTAATATGCGAATTGACCCTCACGCCCTCACGTCATCACAAGATGGCCACCCCCATGTCATCACAAGATGGCTGCTCCCAAGTCATCACAAGATGGCCAGCAGGGGAGGACAGTTAAGGGCAATCGGGCCAGAAGGAGAGCAGTTAGGTGTCAATCAGGCCAACAGGAGAGCTGTTAGGGGCAATCAGGTAGGCAGGCAGGTGAGTGGTTAGGAGCCAGCAGTCCTGGATAGTGAGAGTGACCCCAGATTGGAGAGGGTGCAGGCTGGGCTGAGGGACACCCCTTCCAGTGCACAGATTTCATGCACTGGGCCTCTAGTATACATATAATAACTGTAAATAAATACTCTTCTTGAATGTGCAGTGACCTTTCTCACATTCTTGCCTTTGCACACATTGTTTTCTTTTCTCAATATCTGCCCCCATCCCTAGGTTATTATTTAACATAGTGACTTTTTATTCATCATTCAAACCCATTTATTCAGATATCATCTCTTAAGGAAGTTTTGCCCTGACCTTCTTGAGGAGAATCAATTACTCCATACATTGAATCATTCATCCAATATTTACCCAGTCCTTTCTATGTGCCAGCTACTGCTCTAGGAACTATGAAAATGGTTTTGAACAAAAGATTAAAAAGCCCCTGCCTCATGAAGCTTACATTACACTAGGGAACATGAACAATAATCACAATGAATAATAAAATACATAGAATAAAATATGATAATTCATCAGTTCTATGGAAAAATAAAGATTATAGAATGCAAAGGCTGGGAGGGGGTAGTTTCAAAACGGGTTAATCTGCAAAGATATTTGAACAAAGATGTGAAGGAGAAAGATGACTCACCTGGAAACTAGGAGAAGAATGTTCCAGATAGAGGAACAGTGAACAAAGACTCTGCAGAATCACTTTTCCTTCATGTTGCCTCTGTTCCATATCTATTCTACTAACACACTTATTCAAATATTTTGTAATTGTTGATAATAAAATGTATGTTATATTATGTAAAGTGCACATTTTAAATTTATGTATGTAAGTGTCTGTGACTGTGTAGGCATAGATTGTGTCTTACGCATGCCTGTGTTCTTGTTCTATAGTACAGAGTCTGGTTTTCAATAGGTGCCACCAATATTCTTGCCATTAACTTGAGTAATGACACTAGTCTTTGTAGACACAGTGGGCACTGCATTTCAGTTGCTAGACTAGTTGGTTAGGTCAGAAAGTTTTAGCATAGTTTGGTTTCTGCTGTTGGTTACTAAGCAGTGGGCATACTCCTTCGATGACTCTTGCATTTCCTTCCCTCTTTTGTGAAATAGCTTCCATGGAGGTTACTATCTGATCAAAGGAAAGTGGCAGAAAGAGGCATTATACAATAGAAAAAGCAACTGGTAAATTTAACCTTTATGTAGCAGTTCTTACTAGTTTTGCTAAATGCAGTAATTAAATCGGAGCCAGGAAAATTAAGGAGGGAAGGGACCTAGCAATTCAGGCATAATGAGCACCCAGGCCTACAGAGGAAGCCAGGTAGGTGGCATTCAGAAACAGGATTGTGGCTAATGGAGAGCTTGTCTAAGCATGGCAACAGTAACTCAGATCCGGTCATGTGGTCCCATGCCAAAATAAAGGTTAAATATCTTCAAGGTGCTCTGAAGCAGCTTTAAAACTATATGTTGCTTAAAACTATATATAAAACCTTCTGATTTTTCAATGTTGGCAACATATTTAATTTTTATAAACAAAAAAATATGTCAAAACAAAATGCCCAACAGTAATATGTTTGGGTCTTGAATCCAGTCATTTAGCAGTCTTATATTTAATTGAACTCTCCCATTGTGTGGGTAGGGAAAGTGAGATGTAGGAAAACAAGTGCCTTGCCCAGACACAGAGCTGGGGCAGAGGCAGAGGCAGAACCAGCAGCTCCAAATCTCCCAGCCATCATGAGCATTGTTTCATGTCCTCACATGCCGATCATGTCCACTGACTCTAACATAAACACGCAGCTCTGATTCTCAAATGCGTTCACAAACATCACACGTCTTTCTCTTTCAGTTTGTTTGAAGGCTTAGAGTAGAAATAGCTTCTGTTATAACAAAGATCAAAACTTCAGGATTTGGAGCATTTTTGTGCTCATTAGAGTTAGTGTCAAATGTCTTTCCCTGGCTCACACCTACCTGCCATTGAAGGGAAAAATGTCTCATCAACTATTTATGGAAGACCCCAGGGGCTTCCTCCTGAGAGATCCTGAACATGTAATTTTCACCACTGCCTGGCAACTGCCACAACGCCTCCACCTCTGTGTCTGCTCTCAAACAACCCTTTAGTAGCCACTGGTATTAACACTGCTGCAGATTTGACCTACCAAGTTCATGACCTCAAATTGGCTGCTCCAGGCCAGTACTATTACACCAACAGCACACTATGAAAAAGGGGAGAATCCAGCCCCTCCTCACACATTCCCTGTCAGGCCATTCTTGTTGTAGTGGTCCCAAGGAAATCTTTAATGTCTTGTCAATATTTGAGGAAACTCTGTGTGTACATATTTGTGTGTGTGTGTGTGTGTGTGTGTGTGTGAGAGAGAGAGAGAGAGAAACACAGGAGATATCTTTCAGCTTTAACTTACAGACTAGTTCTCAAAGGATAAGTTCATGACACAATGCCAAATGCTTATTGAATATTTTCAATAAATTCTATTTTCTTAATTTGAAAAACCAATTTATTAGCAGTTAATTATCTAAATAATTTGTTAAGTTAATTAATAAAAGCATTTCTTGGTCCATTTTAAAAAGTTAAGTTTATTTAACCATAATTTATGTTGCTAAAATTTACCATCTTAGAGTGGAAGGGTTGATGAGTTTTGACAAATGTAAACAATCCCAATCAAGATAAGGTATGATTTCTTCCCCCAATAAGTTCCTTGAATCCTTTTGCAGTCTAATTCTTCCTCTTACCTCAGTCCCTGGCAACCAGTGATCTGTTTCATTTTCTTATGATTTTGTCTTTCCTAGAATGTCAGGTAAATGAGCTTATACAGTATGTAGTCTTTTGCAGGTGGCTTTTTTTCACATGGCCTAATGCTTTCCAGATTCATCCACAATGTGGCATTATCAATAGTCGGCTTCTTTTTTACTATCGAGCAGTCTTCTATTGTATCAATATTTCACAATTTATTTATCAATTTGCCAGTCAATAGAGATTGGGTTGTTTCCAGTATTTGGGTATTATGAAATCACTATCACTGCATCTGCATGCAGGTCTTATGGACACATGTTTCCTATCTCTTGGAGTAGGATTGCTGGGTTATATTATAAAAGTATATTTAACTTATTAGAAATGGTCACACTGTTTTCCAAAGTGGCTCTACTATTTGACATTCCCACCAGCAATGTATGTGGCTTAGAATTGCTCCACATCTTTACCTACACTTGGCATATTTAGTCTTTTAATTTTAGAGATGAGTAATGGTAAATTTAATGAGTCATACTGATTCAGTTGGCCACAGTGTCCAGATATTTGCTCAAAATTATTCTGGGTGTTTTCTGTGAGTATGTTTTCAGTGAAATTTACATTTATATTGGTGGACTTTGAGTAAAGCAGATTGCTCTCCATTATATAGGTGGGCTTCATCCTATCAGTTGAAGGCCTAAATAAAACAGAAGGTTGACCTCCACTGAGCAAGAGGTAATTCTACCAGCAGACTCTCTTATTGGTTTTCCAGCTGCCTGACTGCCTTTGGATTAAAATGCAGCTCTTTCCTGAGTCTATAGCCTGTTGGCCTCCCCCATCAGATTTTAGATTTGCCAAGCCTCCACAATCACAAGCTGATTATATATACTAGAGGCCTGATGCACGAAATTTGTGCAAAGGGCTTGGCCCTCACAGCCCCAACCTCGTCTGAAAGGTCATCTGGATGGTCATCCAGAAGGTCATCAGGACAGTTGTTCTGCTGTTTGGTCTAATTAGCATATTAGCTCTTTATCATATAGGCTGTCCCAAAATTCATGCAAGAAGTAATTTTGATAGAAAACACAGGTTTATAATTAAAAATTGTAAATTTTTTATTGATTAATAAGTATACAGTCTAAGGTTATGTATGGAATAGCACATCAGGTAAATGGCCTCCATGGCTTTGCTGGCACATATACAAAGCCGTGGTCTTCATTGGTCTTCATTGTCCCTGCTCCTGGGCCATAAGTGGTACTTGGTAATGCTTATCAAATTGAAGGGATTGAAATCAAAAGGCAACATATATTAGAATCTGATTCAATAAACCAAGTAAAATTGTTTTTGTTGTTGTTGTTGTTAATGCTCATGCAAAATTCATATCTTGCGTGAATTTTGGGACACCCTATATAAGACTGGAGGCCAGATGCACAAAATTTGTGTGCAGGTATGGTCCCTAGGCTGGCCTGCAATCAGGGCTATCTTCCCCAGCTGCTTGCAGCCGGCCCCGCCCCCCACCACTACCCACCCCTGGTTCCCCATTTGCCATCGGGTGATCTGTGCCTGATGGTGAGGGGAAGGGACCGAGAGGTCGGCTGTTCCCATCCGCTTGCCAGTCCTGCTCACACCGCAGGTGACCATCAGGCTATCAGAACCTGCTGGTCAGGGAAAGGGGTCAAGAGGTAGTCAGTGCGCCTCATAGTGAGTGGTCCAGCAGTCGTTCTGGTCGTTCTGCTGTTTGGGTCAATTTGCATATTACCCTTTTATTATATATGATAGAGGCCTGGTGCATGGGTGGGGGCTGGCTGGCCTGCACTGAAGGGGGCCCCGGATCGGGGTGGGGGGTCCCAGCCAGCCTGGGCGAGGGGCCTCAGGCTGGCCACTCGCCCAGCTTTGTCAGGAAAGATGTCCAGAATGATGTCCGGAAGACTTCTGGTCTATCTAGTCTAATTGGCATATTACCCTTTTATTAGTATAGATGGTTCTGTTTTTCTGGAGAACACTCACTGATACTGTAAAATGTTCTAGAAAGTTTTTATGGTGAGCACATTGTATTTTCAATTTGCATTTCTCTGGTAGTGTTGTTGAACATTTTTTAATGTGCTCAAGGTCACTTGTATATCATCTTTTATGAAGTAGCTGCTCAAATATTTACCCAGGTTTGTGTGTTTTGGGGGCCAGGATTGTTTGTCTTCCCATTATTATGTTCTAAGAATTCTTTGTGTATTCTGAATACAAATCCTTTATATAATATATGGCTTCTAATCATTTGTCTGTATGAGTGGCTTGTATTTTTTTTTTCTTTCTTTTTACAGTTTTAAATTTTGATCAGGTCCAGTATATCAGTTTTCTTTTATGGTTCTTGTTTGGGTCCTAATTAAGGAACTTTGACTTAGTTCAAATTTGTAAGTATCTTACCTATATATATATTTTTCTATTTATTTTATAGGTTTAGCTTTTACAGAATTAGGTATATGACTTACTTAGAGATAATTTTAGTATATATTGTAAGATGAGGGTTAAGATTTATTGGTGTGCACATGGTTATTCAATTGTTCCAACACTATTATTAAAAAGGCTATTTTTTGACCAATTGATTTACCTTTTCACTTTTCAAGGAAAGCAACTAATTTTATATTTAAAGTTTTATTTATGAATTCTCTATTCTATTTCTTTGACCTATATTTCTATTCTTATACCAGTTATCTTATAGATTTCCAGTGAGTCTTGAGATCAGGTAGAATGATTCTCCCAATTTAATTATTTTTTAAATGATTTTGGCTGGGTTAGGTCTTTTGTATTTCTACATACATTTTAGAACGAGCCTACAATTTCTGCAAAAACATGCTGTGATTACCACTGGATATGCTGCATGTGTAGATCAATTTGGGGAGAATTGATGTCTTAACAAGAGTGAGTCTTCTAATTCATGAACTCTGCTTTCTCTCAATTTCTGTAGGATTTATTTAACTTCTTTTGGCCAAGATTTGTAGTTCTTGTGCATATTTTGCTAAATGTACCCCCTAAATACACTATTTCCCTCTTAGTCAGGGTTTCTCTTTCCATGGGTTCAATTACCCATGGTCAACTGCAGTTTGGAAATACTGAACGGAAAATTCCAACAATAAACATTTTAAAATTGTGCACCATTTTAAGTAGTGTGGTGAAATCTTAGTCCATCTCACTCCATTCCATGCAGGATATAAATAATTCCTCTGTCTAGCTTTTCCATGTTGCATTTGCTTCCATCTGTCAATTACTTAGCAGCCTGTTTGGTTATCAGATCCACTGTCATGGTTTCACAGTGGTGTGTTCAAGTCACCCTTATTTTACTTAGTAGTGACCCCTACTCTGCCATCTTAACCAGAAGCCCCCAGAACCCTGTGATTTTTTTCTTTGATCCATGTATTATCATAATACTTTCCAACCATTTTGAGATATTTCTTTTAAAATTTTTATATTGGTTGTTTAGTTAATTCCATGTACGCAGAGAACCGATTTTGTGTTAATGATTTCAAATCAATAAATCACCCATAATTCACAAGAGTGATATCCATGTAATATGGGTTCCCTAGTTCTATCCTGTTGTCTTTTAAACAATAACAGTGATTTCGCTTTCTAATTTTACCTACTATTTTACCATACCAATAAGTGTCAGAGTCAGAATGCCAGGGTTCAATTTTATATTTATTGAGATTTATATTTTTAATGATATGGTCTATATAAATGTCTCTGGAATGTTTATTTCCAGTGGAAAAAAACATGTGATATCTTATTGTTGAGTGGCATGTTCTATAAATGTCAATTAGTTCAAGTAATTTCATATATTTACTGATTCTTTGTCTACTTGTTCTTTCAGATACTGAGAGGAGTGTTTGCAATTTCCAACTACTAAAAAATGGTTCATTTGTCTATTTCTCCTTTCAGGTCTATATGTTTGCCTTATATATGTTAATCACTCAATATATATTATATTATTGATTCTTTAAAGTAATTATTTGTATAAGACTACTATTGGGAATAAGTACTATTATTACTTCCATTTTTCAAATAAGGAAATATACAGATTTTCACTTACATTTATGTACATTTTGTTCTGAAAGATAATCCTATTTCATGTTTCATATTTATTCTTCTCAGTAAGGAGGCTTACGTCATCCTGTTTATTAAAGAATAGTTGAAGAATTGGCAAAAATACACAAAAAACTCCAATAATTTTCTAATTATTCTGCTACCCAAACAAACACATTCAAAGGTTTCCATATTTTCTTGCACCTCCTCCATTCCTTTGCTTACCCTCCACCCCCAGCCAGGGGGCATTTGTTTGGTTTTCAAAGGATTGTAATGACATTTATTTGTATTTCTAAATCTGATGTTAAAAGCGAGAGATTTTAAAAGTCTAGTTTCTTTTATTCGTTACATGTTATTCTTAGGATAAATGATACTGAATCAAAACAAAATTCTTTTCACTTAGACTCTTCCAGATGGTATTGTAAATATCATCAACACTTCGATATTCTTAGGGACTCAGTATCGGGACCAAGGCAGTCCAATTTATTCTATAAATTGATGCTCTTCCTGAAGACTTTGTCATGGATAGGTTAGTTTTTGGAATAGCAGATATTCAAAGAAAGATAATCACAACCTTTTTATACCAAAACTTACCTACTATTAAGGTATTAATTTTGTTTAACTTTTGGTTGGCTGGTACATGTATACTGTCTTAGTCTGCTCAGGTTGCTATAACAAAATACTATAGATGGGATGACTTAAACAATTTCTCGCAGTTCTGGAGGCTGGGAAATTTGAGATAAGCCATGGTCAAGTTCTAGTGGGAACTGTCTTGTTGGCTTGCAGACAGTTGTCTTCTTGCTATACCCACAAATGGGAGAAAGAAAGAGAGAGAGAGAGAGAGAGAGAGAGAGAGAGAGAGAGAGAGAGAGATTTCTCTGCTCTCCACTTATGGGAAAGCTAATGCCAATATGAAGATGCCACCCTCATGACTCCCCTAAATCTAATTATCTCACAAAGCCCTCACCCATCAATAACATTACATTAAGGGTTAGACCTTCAGCAAATAAATTTTGGGGGGACATAAACATTCAATCCATAATACACCCAAACACATAGACATATATAAGACATAAAGCTATACATATATATGTAGATGTATTTATAAAGATATAGCAATAGATAAATATAGGTTATGAAGATACAATAACCCAGGAACCATTTTATACATATAATGCATCTATTTCTATATATTTATGGATATGCATATATGTGTCTATATCTCCACATATATGTATGTGTTCACATATATATCAGCCAATCAAAAGCCAAAATACACACACAAACATACACTCATATATAAATATAAATGTAAGGGTTTCTGAGTCCTTATATACCTGAGAATGTATTTTTTAAAGCATAAATGAAAATGTGGTAGAAAAATCTGATAAAAACCCTCTTCTCTAGCTATCTTGATGCTGCCTTAGCCCTCAACTTTCAGTGTTTCAGGCAAGAAATAAATGCAAGGTTAATTCTTTTTAAATAACTAAATTTGGTTTCTGTATACCAGTAAACAGTTGTTTTGCCCTTGTTTTGTCTGTGTAGTACATTTTACATTTTAGAATAAATGTGATACATTTTTTCCAGAATGCAATAGAGCAGTTTTGCCAGATGCTTATTATTTTTATTTTTAATTTGTTTTGCCAGAAACATGCCAAGCCTATCACCCTTGTTTTACTTTTCTATTGCTGCATGCCTATTTACAAACTATTAACATCTTAAAAACATAACTGTTAGCATCTTAAAAACAATGCCCATGTATTATCTCACATTTTCTGTGGCTCAGGAGTCTGGGCACAGCTTGACTGGGAGCTATTGTAGGAACTCACAAGACTAAAGTCAAGTGTTGACCAGGTTGCATTCTCATCTGGATATTTGCCCATGGAAGAATCTGCTTCCAAACTCATTCAGGTTGTTGGTAGAGTTCATTTTCCTGCAGTGCATAGCTGAATGCTTAGGGTTTTAGCGCCTGTAGGCTGGAGGTTGCTGTCAGCTCCTAGAAGATGCCTTGTTCCACAGGTCTTCTCACAACACAGCAGCAAGGAGAAGCTCATCCATCTGCTCAGACAGGGTTATATAATGCAGTGTAATCAGGAGTGTGACATCTCATCACCTTTGCCATGTTCTTCTGGTTAAGAGTGATTTTCTGCTGGTGCTCAAGGGATTGGCATATAGACGAGTCACTTTAAGGTGCATTCACCACAAACCCACTCACTTGTAATTAAGGAAGTATTTTCTTTAATTCTAACTCGGGTTCTTCTCCAAACAGTTTATTCTATTCCTTACCAACAATGCTAATTATATTTTTCTTAGATTGAGATTCTGTATTTTTAAGAAGTCTTTAAATGCTAGTGATAGAAATTCAGTTCTAACCAGTGTAGGTAAAAGAAGCTTAGTGTAAAGGTCCTGGAGTAGTTTAAGGAGCACAGGCTAGGAAGAGTTGAAAAGAGCAATGGAAAAGGCTGGAATGGAGCAGAAAAAAATGGAAGTGAGAAAGATCCTTTTTCTCAGTGGTCCTAGCCTCACTGCTGCCTTGCTGTACCTGTTGACTGTTTCTCTTTCTTGCTACATACTGACTCCCTTCACTTTACTCCACATGCTAGATGCTGGAGGCATAAGACCTGTGTACAGTGTTGGCACGTGGCAAGTGTCCAGAAGCTATAAGCTATTGTTATTATTTTACTGTTAGTTTTATTGTTGTTGGCTCTTATACATTGCTGTGGCAGTGGGGGCAGGGACATCCATTATTAAATAAGGTTGGAGAATGCTAGAGAGGCAATCTCATAGCTTGTTACTAGAATTTCAACTTTGTCTCCTATTCAGTGAATCTTATTGTTTTGTGGTTTTCTTGCACGTTCTCTAAGATCTCAATCTTTTTCTATATCACACATTATATTTTTATATCAACTGTACTGTTTACTCATTCCAATGCAGAATTTGACTCTGCAACTAATTTCATCTCTCTTTCCCCCAACCCTTTTATCCCCACTGTTTCTCCTTTTTATGCATCCTATTGATCTTTCCATCACAGTGTATTCCCGCTCTGGCTTTCTGCTTTGGTTTCATAGAGGCCATACTGTTTGTATATAATAATAGAAAACATTTTTTATAATACAAGTTTTTTAGAGATTTTTGTTATCTCTTTTTGCTGTTAATGATTTTTTTTCCTAGTTGCAATATCCCCTGCCTTTACGAGGTCATGATTTATGTTGGGTTCTCTTGTATTCTAATGAGGAGTGGCCTCTTCAAAATAGGTGCTTGATATATGCTGTCATATTCCTTCATTACTCCATCCCTAGGAAAGTAACAGCATCTGGGATTGTGCACCTAAAGGCTTCTCCTGTATGCTTGGGGACTGGACAGCAGTGCTGTAGAGTTGACATCTGGGAGTACTCCTCAGGAGTGTAGCCTAATGTGGATGGAATTGGAGTTGCCCAAATATATACATATATACTAGAGACCTGTTGCACCAAATTTGTGCATGGTGGTGTGTGTCCCTCAGCCCAGCCTGCACCCTCTCCAATCTAGGGCCCCTCAGGGGATGTCCAACTGCTGGTTTAGGCCCGATCCCACAGGCCCATCTTTGAGGGCATGGCAGTCAATTAGCATATTCTCTCCTTATTGGCTGTGGGCGCCGCCATCTAAACTGGCTGTCAGACATCTCTCTCACAATCTGGGACTGCTGGCTCCCAACCACTCGCCTGCCTGCCTGCCTGATTGCCCCTAACCACTTCTATATGCAAGCCTGATCACCCCCTAACCACTCCCCTGCCAGCCTGATCGATGCCTAACTGCTCCCTTGCTGGCCTGATCGCCCCCAACTGCCCTCCCCTGCCAGCCCGATTACCCCTAACTGCTCTCCCCTGCTGGCCATCTTGTGGCTGTGGGTGCCTCCATCTTTGAGGGCATGGCAGTCAATTAGCATATTCCCTCCTTATTGGCTGTGGGTGCCACCATCTTTGGGGGCAGCGCAGTCAATTAGCATATTCCCTCCTTATTAGATAGGATATATATACACTGTATATCCTCTCTAATAAAGAGCTAATATGCTAATTAGACTGAAGAGCAGAATGACCATCGGATGACCTTCCGGATGACCGTCCAGACAACCTTCCAGACAAAGCTGGGGCTGCAAGGACTGGCCAAGGCTGTAAGGGGCTGCGAAGACCAGCTGAGGCTGCGAGGGCCAAGCCACTTGCATGAATTTCATGCATCAGTCCTCTAATATCCTATCTAATAATAGACAAACATGGTAATTGACTGTACCTTCACTATGCTTCCCATTGGCTAATCAGGGCAATATGCAAATTAACTGCCAACAAAGATGGCGGTTAACCGCCAACAAAAATGGCGCTTAATTTGCGTACGTAGGCACAATGCTAAGAGGCAAAAGGGGAAGGACGGAAGAAGCCGCCTGCTGCTGACGGTGATTGGAAACCCAGATGGCAGGCAAGAGCCGGGTGGCAGGGCAAAGGCAGCCTTTGCCCTGCCCCCAGCCCGTGATCAGATAACTGGGGGTGACTTTGCTCGCCCCCGGTTGGTGATCGGAGAAGCTGGGCTGGGCAGGGAAGAGGCGGCCCTGACTGCTACATAGATCATGAGCAACTTTCAAACTGCCGGGTAAAACCCCCTGAGACTGGGTCCTGACTGCCATGTAGATCGCGAGCACCTTTCAAACTATGTGGGTAAAACCCCCTGAGACCGGGTCCTGACCGCTACATGCCATAAGCTCCTTTCAAACTGTGTGGGTAAAACCCATGAGACCGGCCAGGACCCACATAGATCATGGGCCGCCAGCAGCCACCTCTTCCCTGCGCGCCCCCCCGCCTCCCCCCGGCCGGTGATCGGAGAAGTACTTGTATTTTTTTTTCAAAGTACCTGTATTTTTAATAATTTCTTCACATGGTAAAATAATTTTACATTATAACCCAAGGGTGGTGGGGTGAGAAGAAGGAGCAGCAGAACAATCCAACAAACAAAAAGGGAAACAGAAATGCATGGTGGAAGGGATTTGAAGGGTGGGTAGGGGCATTGCCCAACTAAAATTCAATTGGTTTGTTACTGAGTACTATTCATGGGAAGACAGCATCCTGACTCCTTCTCTATACAGCATATTGGGAGTAAAATGATGCATCCAGGTGGAAATATGATTAGGGGTTGGAAGACAGATAGGGAAAGAAGAAATCAGAAATAGACACTGAGAGAGTTACTGGCTGGCTGGCTGCAAATACTGACTCTCCAGTAGTGATAGAATAAAAAAGCGGGGGTTATCTCTGGAAGATTCAAGAGATAGGGGGAAACTCTTGTATGGTTTTGACTTGCCCAGCAGATTTCCACATACACACGTGTACACACCTATGTTTGCATGTACACACATATACACATAACTGACTTCCCTCCCTGGAAGCACAGAAGAAGAAGAAGCTGCCAGAAGAAGAAGCCACCCACCTTTGGTCCAGGCGACAGCGCCTGTGGCTGGCTACAGCCCAGGAGACGGACAAGCCACCTGCCCGAGGTCCCAAGCTGCAGCCACCCAGAGAAGCTGCCAGCCCTGTGGCCCAGGGTGCCAGCGCCTGTGGCCAGCGAAATAGGTTCCCTCTTCTCCTACTGCAGTCATTACTTCAATATTCCCCTTCTGAATTTCTCTCCTGTGCTGCAACTCAACTCCACTTTTCATCAGAAGGATACGGAACAGAGAGAGCAGTGTTAAAAGCTTACATTTTTAAGCCAGTAAGGTTGGTACTTAAAAATATAAATGGATAACTAGAGTCCTTAAGGTAACAAAGGCTACAAAGGACAGGGACAGCGCATGACCTATTATATCCAGCAATCCATATGGGGACTGAAAACTTTGCAATGATGACAATTAGTGAAGATATGAATCAACTAAAATAGTTGACAGGAACAATTCTTCCAACTTTGAAAATATCTACATCAAATCTGTTTAAATAGATTTTCATCTGCATAATATAACACATTCTGACAAGACCACCACCACCACCAATGTGGTCAGTGCTGTGCCGATAAATTTTTAATAACTGAGGGACCCCTCCCGAGTGCACAAATTTTTGTGCACCGGGCTACTAGTATATATATGAATCATTGGTTGGCTGCCCCATTTCATGCCTCCTACTGGGGATCAAGCCTGCCAGCTAGGTATTGCCCAGCTTCTTAACCTCTCAGTTGGGACAACTTCAAGGCATGGTCTAGGCTCTCTCCAAGAGATATGCCATGGGTCTGAGCATCATTTTTTTCACAGCAAAAGTTGCTTATTTGCCCTAACCAGTTTGGCTCAGTGGATAGAGCATCAGCCTGCGGACTCAAGTGTTCCAGGTTCGATTCCAGTCAAGGGCATGTACCTTGGTTGCAGGCACATCCCCAGTGGGGGGTGTGCAGGAGGCAGCTGATTGATGTTTCTCTCTCATCGATGTTTCTAACTCTCTATCTCTCTCCCTTCCTCTCTGTAAAAAATCAATAAAATACATTAAAAATATATATAAAAGTTGCTTGTTTATGAACTTTTGTTGGTTTCCTCCCATTCCATTTATTACTTCCTCATTCCCTGATTAAAGCTTCCTGGGACCTTCTCCCATATAAACTACCACAAGGCAACCTTGTCTCAGCCTCTTCTTCCAGAGGAGCCTGCCCTAGGTCAAGTCATCTGTCAACAAATCAGGTGAATCGTTTTCTCCTGAGTACTGATTTATCGTTGTTTGGATAGAGTTGAAGTTGTTTAAGAATTCAAACAGATAATCATGTGGCTCTACTTTGGCTTGAAATGGGTTCATCTCCAATCACCACTCCATGCTCGTGAACAGATGAAGGGCAGGAAAGTACTAATGAACTCTGTTTTTTTAGGATTTCCCTTCATTAGCCTCCTTCATGATCCTTTACTTGTAGGGCTTATCATTTGTAGGGTGCTGTGCCATTCATCTTCATGTTTCCTTTTAGTTGTTTTCTGAAATGTTCCATGTAGGACTAGGTACAGAACACGAGGTATTAATGTTTACTAGTAAATGGGAGTAGCACTTTATCCAAAAGGGTAGCATCTCACAGGAGATGGTTCGAGACCCAGTTTTCTTATGCATTCAATCCTTAGTAAAAATGCTATGTTCTGCAGTTACTGTGATCAAAAGAAAAAGCACAATTTTTGCCCTAAAAAATGCACAATTTAGCATTTCTGGACATGTAGTCTTTATGCCATTGCATCTAATTCCCTTTGGGGGCAGATTCCTGGACCTCATCTCAGACCTACTGATTCATGATTTCAGAAACCCAGGT
The DNA here is from genome assembly GCF_028538775.1 of Myotis yumanensis. Classification (NCBI taxonomy): domain Eukaryota; kingdom Metazoa; phylum Chordata; class Mammalia; order Chiroptera; family Vespertilionidae; genus Myotis; species Myotis yumanensis. The sequence goes on along the minus strand of NW_027223752.1, from coordinate 227,446,666 downwards.
ACTTTTTTGTGAGTTCTAAACTTTGTGAGTGACTGACCTAGTGGTTAGTTCATGTATGCTTTTTATTTTTAATTAAGAGAAATTCCGAAAAAGAGAAAAATTATCTTCTAAGTAAATCATGTTTTCAATCCATTGTCCATTGATATTAATTTAAGTAATTTAAATCAAGTATTTTAATTAAGAAAAAGCAACAATCTCCACTCTTACCCTGTCTCCTTTGAAGAGACCATTTTGGTATTGGTTTTTCTGCTGGTATCATTTTGACTCAATATAGTGTCATGTGGTTTCTAAATACAGTACATGAAAGACATTTTCTGGGTCCTTGCTTGACGATATTTTACTTCAAATCATGTAGATAATTTGGTTGGGTATCATTCCATAGGTTGAAAACTTTTTTTCATATATATTTATGGCACTATTCTACTGCCTCTTAACATCTGGTGTTGCTGGAAAAATGCCCATCTTTGCTTATTTTAGATTACCAGTTTTTTCTCTCTAGATGCTTTAGGATCTTTCTTTTATTTAGGGGGTTCTTAAAATTTTACAATGATAATTAGTAATGCTTTCTTTTTATTCATTGTACTGGCTCTCAGTGGACTTTTTAAGCTTAGTGCCTTATATCCTTTTGTGTCTCTGTAGAAATGCCTGTTTCTTATTGCTACAATAAGTTATCTTTTTATTTTTCAATTATAGTTTATATTCAGTATCATTTTGTATTGTTTTCAGATGTATAGTATAGTGGTTAGACAATCATATATTTTATAAAATGTTCCCCCTGATATTTCCAGTACCCACCTGACACCATACATAGTTATTACAATATCATTGACTATATTCCTTATGTTATATTTTACATCCCCATGACTATTTTGTAACTACCAATCTGTACTTCTCAATTCCTTGACTTTTTTCACCCAGTTACCCAACCCCAATCATACTATATAATACATATTCTCTCTCATTTATCCTTTTTTTTCTACATTTTGGGAGATTTGTAAATTTTATTTTTGGCCGTTCCTTTTTATAAAATTTTATTTATTTTTTCTTTTTCTCCTTCATACTGCTGCTTTGACATTTTTTTTATTGTTTATTTTTCTAAAAAAGTGTGCATTTATTTTTCATTGGTTGCATACTTAATAATTCCATTGACCTTATTGGTAGTATTACTTCCAATAAGTATTTAAGCTTGACAACAATTATTTATCCCTTCAAGAGTCTAGCATTCAGTTGAAATTAGTTTATAATTTTGGTGATGTTGTGAGATTGTTTTATTTCTCTGTTTAGAAATTTTCATGGGAAACTTGAGAGGCTCCGTCAGGAGCCACACTAGTCATATGCCAATTAAAAGCATACTTGGATCCTGTGTTTTTAAAATTATGTTTATGAATTTAGCTTCTAAATTCAGACACTATGTAATAACACTGGCAAGGTATCAATTCCTTCCAACTTGTTTTAAGTGCTCACACACTGATATAATTTCCTGGTTCACATATTGACACTAATTGGAAACAAAAAAAATTTTGCTACCTAATAAATGTGATAGATTGGAACTGTCAACCCATTATTTGCCCATCTTGGTGGTATTTTAAAGTAAAATCTTAAAGCCAAGTGGTTTTAATCACCTGAAAAGCAAGTTATCCTGGGGCAATGTATGAAGTGTGTCTCAGTCCACTGGAATCCTAAACCAGAAGAGAAGCCATTGGAGGCAGGTTTTTTCAGGTTGGGATACTGTGGTGCGCATCTGCCTAATAAAGTTGTTGTTGAAGCCCTTCCTGTTGACTTTTAACCTCAGGGTCTGAGTAAAGCCCCTCATTCATTAAGCAGTTGATTTCCCTGAGCAGCAGGCCGTGACTGGGATCCTGGGGACCCTGCACCTGGTCTGCTTTATTCCTGACAAATCTGATTTTATTGATAATCACCTGGAAAATTAAGTTTAGGGCAGGGGGCTAAGGCACACAGTTTAGAACCCAGTATTCAAAGGGAGCAGCAAAAGATGACCCACCCTGGACACTTCTGAAGCTCACTGAGATAGGCACTTTAAAAGCAACGACAATATTACTTTGCTAAGTTCACTCTGCCATTTCTTCCTCTATGGGGTATTTTAAATGAGGAAAGTTTCTCCTCCAGTTCACATTGCAGGGGTGGGGTGAGGGGGTAGGGAGAGAACCACATCTGACATCAAAAGCCTTGAGCAGCCCCTTTACCAGCATCTCTTGTCTACTCCTATATTATTCTGTCCCCCAGGCCTCAAAGGATGCTCGTGGGGCAGTGCCTGGCAGTTCAGGAATAGCAATGCTTCTGACCCCACAGCAAGTCTTGGTTCTGGCTGCCACAGTAGATCAAATGCTGTGTGGGATTATCCCTTCAGGAGGAAATTCTCCTTTTTCAGCAGTGAGCGGGTGCTGCTGAACAGATCTGCACTCTCCTGGGAGACAGGAAGTGAGAGGTGTCAGAGGCAGAGATTTGCTCTGTGTTAGCCCTGATATTGCCACACCCACACACGCTCCATGTGGTTCCCAGAATTGCATCCAGAGCTCCAAAGTGGCAGAGGCAAAATTGGTGCAAAGTGTTTTCCTGCTGGGGAAGAAGGAGCAAAACCCTCCTAATGACTACAGGAAAGGGAAGAGGCTTTGCCAATTATTTTCCCAAGAAGATGGAAAGCTTGAGGGCACTCCCCAAAGTTGAGTCAGGAAACTTACTTCGAACAGAAAAAAAGAAAGAAAGACAGCACATTGTCTTAAAAACGAAATCATCTGTGACCCTATTTCTTCAGACTTGAAAAATATGGAGCTTGAGGTTTGTTTCTGTGGCTCCTCTAGCAGCTTAGATCTTAGGAGCTCAAGCCCTCAGAAGAGCCCTTCTCCATAAAACTCTACAATTGCTTATAACTGATAATTGGGATTGGAGGGGGGATTAACTGGTGAAAAATGAGAATGTTTAAACACTTTCAAGAAATAATAGCTTTTGCATAGATTATGAAGCCTTTCAAAAGCAAGCAATTACTCATACTAGACCAACTAAGATATTGCAAAGTAGATCTCCTTGGGAGACATGTTTTAATGCAATAACTTTAATGGAATGTACTTCATATAGCAAATAGCAAATTTAAATGGTGTGACTCTTCTTGGAAAGAGTTTGGAGTAGAGGAAATGACACTTTCTTCAGTTTGGATGGACTTGGGATTGAGATTTCTTTCATCTCACTATTAGTTGTGAGATTTGAGTCCCTTGGCTGCTGAAAGCCAGTTACTAATATTTCAGCTTGACAACAAAGCAGCAGCACTACAGAGCTGTTAATAGGAGTACATTTTTTTTAAAAAAATCATCCATTATGGTTGAAACTTTTAAAAATATAAGTCAGATTCTCATTATATTTAGAATACAATCTAAACTCCTTGCCAGAGACCTACAGGACCCTACATGGTATATATCCTCCATCGCATTCACTCACTCCCCTTTGCTCAGTCCCATACCATCAAAGGCTTGGTGGACTCCCATTGTATTCTTCTGATATCAGCATCAATGAGATCTTCTTATAGATACTGAGATACTGTGATTGATAAGAAATAGATACTTGGTCATTTAGATGATCTAAATATATTCCTCATATATTTATTTCGTCTTAGTCCACAATTCTTGGTTGGCAGCTTCCAAACCTTTGGAATGTCCTATGATATGAGCATAAATGTATCACTTGTTATGTTGAGGAAGTGACTTTTTTGCCCCACCTAAGGGTGGGTTCTCCTCTGTTGTCAGGAGAACCAACCTTGTGATTAGAGGATTGGAACTTATAGTTCCATCCCCAGACCTTCAGGGAGGGGAAAGTGCCTGGGGATAGAATTGGTCTAAGGGGCTAATGATTAATCAATCGTGCCTATGTAATGAAACCTACATAGAAATTCAAAAGGAGAGAGTACAGAGAGCTTCCAGGTTGGTGTGATTTGGAGGAGAGCAGCGTGCTCTGAGAGGGCATGGAAGCTCCGTGACCTTTCCCCTAGCAGCCAGATGCAGCTCTTACATCTGGCTGATACTGAGTGAAATCCTCTTATAATAAACCAGTGATATGGTAAATAAATGTTTCTCTGAGTTCTGTGAGCCATTCTTGCAAAGTAATTGGACCTGAGGAGGGGGGTCATGTGAACCTGTGATTCATAGTCATTCAGTTAGAAGTACAGGTAGCATGCTAGACTTATGGCTGGCACCTGAAGTCTGAGGAGGGTCGAAACCTCCAATCTATAGCAGGATCGGTCAGAAACACAGATAATTACCTGAGCTTGTGACTGATGCCTGAAGTAGTGCAGAAGGACCATCTTGTGAGGGCAAGCCCTTCACCTGTGGGATCCGATGAAATCTCCAGGTAGATAGTGTCAGAATTGATTTGAATTTTAGGAAACACCAGCTGGTGTCCAAGCATTGCTTATTGGTATAGAGGAACCCCCCTCACCCACCACACACATTAACATGTAAATAGGTTCTGAGACTTCAAATGTTGACATATTGGAGGCCTTATTCAACCTACCATAAATAACAACATGATAATGAATCCCTTCTATGAAGAGATATTTAGAAATTCACAAATCTGTGAGTTCATTATAGTAGTTATTTTATTCACAGTCACCTCACTAGGGAATTTTTACTTGTTTGTGGGTTGTATATGTTTATTCATTTAAGTGAATTTGGCCAAATCTTAGGAAATGTGGGCATTTGGTATGGTGTATCTGAAATGGGGCAAAGGATATGTCCAAAATTTGATTTTAAAAAGCCCCATGACATTTTTCTTAGCAATATTTTTTTTCTGACATACCTCCTTGGGCAAGGGAAACAAAATTAAAAAAATAAACAAATAGGACTACATCAAACTAAAAAGTTTTTGCACAGAAAGGGAAAACATCAACAAAACAAAAAGATAACCTACAGAATAGAAGAAGATATTTACCAATGATATATCCAATATGAGGTTAATATTTAAAATTTGAAGGAATTCAGACAACTCAACACCAGAAAAACAAACAACCCAATTAAAAAGTGATTTTTTTAAGACCTGAATAGACACTTTCCCAAAGAAGACATACAGATGGCCAATAGACATATGAAAATTTCCACACTATCTCTAATAATCAGAGAAATGCTAATCAAAACCACAATGATAGATATCACCTTACACCTGTCAGAATGGCTATCTTCAGTAAGTCAATAAACAACAAGTGATGGCAAGGATGTGGAGAAAAGGGAACCCTATTCTACTGTTAGTAGGAATGCAGACTGGTACGGCTACTGTGGAAAATAGTATGGAATTTCCTAAAAAAAAAAAAAAAAAAAAAAAATAGAACTGTCTTATGACACAGAAAGTCCACTTCTGATTCTATATCCAAAGAAACCCAAAACACCAATCTGAAAGAATATATGCATCCTCATGTTCATTGCAGCATCATTTACAATAGCCAAGATATGGAAGCAACCCAAGTGCCCATCAACAGATGAGTAGATTAAAAAAGCAGTGGTACATTTATACAATACATTTATAGGTACATTTATACCACTTGGCCATAAAAAAGAATTAAATCTTACCTTTTGCAACCGCATAGATGTACCTATAGGGTATTGTGCTAAGTGAAATAAGTCAAACAGAGAAAGACAAATACCATGTGGTTTCACTTACATGTGGAATCTAATGAACAAAACACACAAACAAACAGATAGGAACAGACACATTAAAATTTAGATACCTTCCCTTACAACCTATCTTTTTTTAATACTAGGGGCCCAGTGCACAAATTCATGCACCTTGAAAGGAACTGTGGACCACGAGGCTTCAGTGGGCACAGGGGCAGATCTTGGCCCATCCTCTGCACCACTGGCCAGCCCCTCCTGCTGCAGCCCCTGTTCCCCTGTCTGTTGGCAGCCCTGCTCCTGCCACTGCTGCTGATGATGCTGGCCCCACTTGCATGTGCTGATGGCATGGAGAGATTGGGGCTAGCGCCAGCAGCGGGTGCAAGTGATGGCTGCTGCTTCAATAGCTCCTCGGGAGCAGGGGGAGGTGGAGAAGCCCTCAGGGGCTATTGGGACCGGTGCTGGGTGCTGGCAGCCGGTGCGAGTAGGGCCAGAGCCAGCAGCAGGTGCGAGTACCTAGTGGGACCACAGTGCACAGGAGCAAAGAATTTTAAGTAACCACCAGAGGCTCACCCAATGACAGCGCCTGGTGCCTTGGTCTGGCAGCCCTGCTCACCTGCTCCACCATCCTGCCGCAGCCAACACCCACCATATTCCACACTCTGCTGCCTGCTGCAGATGCTGCCGTGTTCTGTGCGCACCTTCTGGCTATCAGCACACCTCATAACGAACAGTTGTTCAGTTGTTTGATTATTCCGCCATTCAGTCTATTTGCATATTAGGGTTTTATATACAGTGGGGCCTTGACTTAAGAGTTTAATTCGTTCCGTGATGGAGCTTATAACTCAAATTACTTGTATGTCAAATCAAAAAGTGAATGAGTGAGACACGCGATGCTGGGCTGATGTTGTGGCGTTCACTGTGACGTTCGCTGTGCCAACTAGCGGTGGGATATCTGAAGCTGGCTCATAACCCGAATTTTAGCTCGCAACTCAAAACAAAAAATCAGCCGAGAGACGGCTCATATCTCAAAAAACTCGTTAGTCGGGACACTCCTAAGTCAAGGCCCCACTGTATATAGATAGTGTCCACCCACACTACTTCATTCATTCATTCATTCATTCACTCACCCAACAAGAGTTATTGAGTACTGGCTACTTGCCAGGCATTCTCCTAATAGCTAACAATACAGGTCTAAACAACTCCCAATAGGTCCCTGATTTCTTGGAACTCCCATTCTCATAGGGGGGCAGATAACAAACAAGTAAATAGCAGGATGGTTTTAGATAGTAAAAAGAGCTATTAAGAAAACAAAATGAGGGGGTCAAATGGGGCTTGTGCAGTTTGAATAGTCAATGTCTCTGATGAAGAGGTGACATTGAGCAGAGACCTCAGCTCAAGCCAGAATCTTGTAACAAAAAGGAGGTAAGTCCCCATAAAAAGGAGAGTTCCCTATCCTGATCTATGTTAAAGGAGCAGGAGCTTTATGACTAAAATAGGCCTCGATAAAAATGTACTTCTGCAAGATAAACTCGAGCTATCACATCAGTCTTTCCCATTGAGTTCCTTGACTAGAGCTGGGCAATAAAACTTTCCCAGGAAACCATTGTGCTCCTGGGAGAAAGGTCCTCTAATAGGGTTCAAATTTATGAGGTTTTGCTCTACACTGTCTCAAAAAGGAAACTTTTGGGAACACAGAGTGGGATGCGTGGCTGTTGCTCTTTATCACCACAGAGATAGTTGCACATTTGCTACCCCACAACTTTTTCCTTAGATTCCCATGTCTTCAAAACAGCCATCCATGGCTAGCAGCAGGGTCCTCCTCACTGCGTGTCTATGAGTCTGAGGCTGGTACCACAGCTTGTAGGTTCATTAGGCATTTATTCAAACAGAACCATCCTGATTTTGACTGCTTCAAACCAATGGGTCTGTCCACTGTGGCTATTTCTCCCTCTTTCCCCTAATGCCTCTTCCTCGTTGCTTTAATATGTCTTCAGGGAGTTTCTTCTCTTCTCAGTGTGGTGCTGGGAGAACATTTTTCTTGAGTCCTCACTTAAAGAGAATTATGAACCACTGGGAAAAAATGCTCTGCTGTTGATTAGGCTGTTTTCCCTCCATTTGGGGAAATTAAATGACTGAAATATAAATTTGATTTGAACAGTTCTTAAATATCTTTTTTTTCAGCATTGACAGGAATTTTGCCTCTACATTTTGATTTCGCACATTTAAAAAGTGAACCAGAAAGGCTCTTAACCACTAAAAGCAGAAATTGCAAAAAGCAATCTAAATACAAACCAGCAAAAAGGACTATGGTAAAATGTCTTTTGCATGTCTGATCTATAAACACATTTTGAGGATGATGGCATTATTATTGCAAGTAACATATCCTTGGAGAGTGAGTCCCAAATTCAACTTTTAACCATCCTTCAAATTTGAAAAGGCTATAAATTATGGTTTTAAAAAGTGCAACATTCACATAAACCTGCATTCTATATATGTTGTTTACAAAAATTGTAGGCTCCCCAACTGTAGTGGGTAAAAACTGCTGTTCTGTGTAAAAATAGGAAGAGACTGTCTGGGGATCAATAGCCAGGGGTTCACATGCAAAAGTAATGAATGAGATTTATGTGTCTCAACCTAGGTAGTCATGCTCCTAATGATAATATTGCTACAGTAGTCCCCCCTGATCCATAATTTCATTTCCTATGGTTTGTTACCTACAGTAAAACTTGGTCCAAACATACTTAATAGAAAATTCCAGAAATAAACAATTCATAAGCCTTAAATTGCATGTGTTCTGTGAAATAATCCCACTCCAGGGTGTGAATCCTCCCTTTGTCTAGCATCTCCATACTGTCAATGTTACCCACCAATTAGTCACTCAGTAACCTTCTTAGTTTTCAGATCAACTGTGCACAAGTCACCCTTATTTTACTTAATAATAGCCCTAAAACTTAAGAATAGTCATGCTAGCAATTCAGATACACCAAAGAGAAGCTGTGAAGTGCTTTCTTTAAGCGAAAAGGTGAAAGTTCTTGACTTAATAAGAAAGAAACAAAATTGTATGCTGAGGTTGCTAAGATCTAGGATAAGAACAAATCTATCCGTGAAATTGTGAAGAAGGAAAAAGAAATGCATGCTAGTTTTGCTGTCACACCTCAAACTGCAGAAGTTATGGCCAGAGTCAGTGATAAGTGCTTAGTTAAGATAGAAAAGGCATTAAATTTGTGGGTGGAAGAAATAAACAGAAAGTGCGTTCTGATGGATGGCAACATCCCGCACCAGAAAGCATTGGGATTGGAGGAAGGCCTCAGCAAGGCACCCCCTGAAAACAGTGACCTTATTCACACCTTTTATTATAGTACATTGCTATAATCATCCTATTTTAGGAGTTATTATTAATTTCTTACTATGTCTAATTTATATAGTAAACTTTATCATAGGTACAGATATATAGCGAAAATGGCATATACAGGGTGAGGTAAATTAGGTTTTCAGTTGTTGGTATGGAAAATAATACAATGATTAATAAATAATAATACAATAATAAACTGTGTTTTGCATACTCACAACTGTAAGCCTACTTTTGCTCCAATCTATATAGAGTTTGGTACTATCCCTAGTTTCAGGCATCTACTGAGGGTCTTAGAAAGTATCTTCTGTGGATAAGGGGGGGTACTGTTTTTGATGCATCATTTCTCTTCCTTGATATCCTAAATTATCACCTTTAAAACCTGACTATTTAGTATCACATATCATTCTTCAAGTTCAGAACAATCACAAAAGTAGACATATGCAATATTCTTTTATGCCACAATTTAATATAAATCACAATTTCTTTTTTTGTGGAATAAGAAAGGGGTGGAAGACAAAGATGACAGGGGCCATCTGTGCTTAGTTACATATGATTTGAGACTAGAGTTATTAGCATGAAATATATTCATACAGTGAACTTCTGGAAATGTGAAATTTCTCTGCTTTGTGATCGAAATTCATTACCAATGGAAAGGTTTAAAACCAGAGAAAATGGCTAGGGAAAGCTTCTGAAAAACGTAACAGGCCTGAAAAACAAGAGAAACATGAAATAAAACTAAAACGAATGATCTGGCATGAAGGTAGTTTAGTAAGACTTTATGTATATATATATATATATATGTATATATATATATATATATATATATATATATATATAAAATCTTCACTGGTGATCATGAATGCATGGGAGAAGCTAGGATAAGAAAATGTAAAGGCTGAAACTGTACATGTATTCAAACAGAATCATGGCAGAATTTATGGAAGAAAAAACTATATAGATTCAAACTTATGTTGGAACGAGCCATGGTACCTTCATCTTTCTACAAATGTCACCATATAAATAAATAAATAATATCTTGGTACAAATTCATACTACATCAATTCTGACATGAGAACTAGTTTAAAAAGAATTTTGACTTTGGAATCATTTACAACTGATCTCATTTATTTCTTTTGCATCTAAAAGCAAACATTTCTTACTTTTTAATTTTGTTCATTTATTTTTTCTTTTTTTCTATCACCACTTATCCTCTCGATGCCCTCTTCCAACCCCTGTCTATTACTTTTAAATTCACATAGTAATGATAGCATGGCTACTTTTTCTCCTATAAGGTAAGCATTAGCCTTGCAGGGAAAGGAGGTGACCTGCCTCCCTTTCCTCAAATACATCAAATGATTTGGGCACTGTGTGGCGTGTTCATTCCATAGCGGTGTATCCAGTGCCTACTCTGTGACAGGCATCATAGGTGGTACTGGTGATGCAATAGTTAGAAAAACAGACACTGTCTCTTTCCTGTCCTTGTGGAGTGACAATCTAGTTGAGGGGATGGATGATATAAACTATGAAGGAAAGGGGTGCAGCTATGAAATTTAGAACTTAACTTGAGAAATCAAAGAAGGCTTCCCTGAGGAACTGGCTTCCTGAAGGAAGAGAGGAATTAATCACCGCAAGGGAGATGTGGGCCATGGGAAGAAAAAGCATCTCAGGCTCTGAGAACATCACCTGCAAAAGCCAGTCCTATGATAAGAGGGGGAAGTGTGCCAACGATGAACTAAAAGGAGAGTATGGCTGCCACATGGGCATTAACTTGAGTCATAGAATCATGAAATGTTAAGGCTGGAGGGGCACCTATAATGCTCTAGTTCAATCTCTTTATTTTACAGATGAGGAAACAGACTCAGAGGGGTTAAGTGACTTGGCCAAGGTGACACTGGTAATGAGTGGTGGAGCTGGGATCAGAGCCCAGGGATCCTAATTACCCTTTGAATGCTGATTCTTTTTATTGGTGTTAATGAGTAGATCAAGATTTTGTGAAATTAGCATAATTGTTATTTGTATATAGATACTGCATTGAAAATACTGCTGTGTAACAGAGTTTAGCAACCCACATATACAACCTGTCAATGTACTAGTCCTAGATGAGCAAGCAATAATTGGCTTTTCATCCTAAAAGGGTGCAGATCAAAATCCAAATTTTTGACTTGTATGACTTAAATCCTGAATTAAAGGGTTCTGAATGAATGTCATTTTACTATATATTGATTTATTATTTTATCCAGTAACTACCTGCTGACTCCTACACATTATGCTGGGACTAAAATGATCCTATTTTTAGTGAGTGAGATCCAGTTACTTCTTTCAAGGAACTTGCAACCCAGTGATGGTACTTAAATATAGCCCCTTTTTATTTCTTTTGCATCTAAAAGCTGACATCAGTGTTTTAAGGTGAAGCATGGAATAAAACAGATGAGTTTTCTGGACAGCATTTTGAAAGAATACCTCCCCAACGGACATTTGGGACAGGTAACCATACTAAGATAAGCAAGCTTCGAAATGTGGAGGTGAGGGTGTAAAAAGGAAGGTGGGTGTGGGTGGGAGGAGAATGCAGGTGTTGCTTAATTAGCCCTTAGTTAGGTCTTCAAATTGGAATTGCAAATTGTATTCCTATGACAGATTGTACTACTTTGGAGAGCTGGTGATGAAACCTGGCCATTGAATTACACTAAACTGTAAACTTCATTTGTTCTTGGGTGCATAGTGATTTGCTATAATAATGATCATCCTTTTGTTGGACAACTGAGATTTTTTTAAAGTTTGATTGCTTTTGGCATTGCAATATTTGTCCTGCAAGAACACAACACACTGTGGCAATTCTCAGTTTGTACAAGCTAGAATATTCATCACTTACTTACCAATACTGGCCACTGAAGACCTTTGTTGTTACTGGCAATTCTAAAACAGAGTACACACTTTTGTTTTTCATTAACATCATCTAAAATCTCTAAAATTTCAAGGAAATTAATTTGAACTCACTGTGTTTTATGGACAGTAGGGCCAAGGACAGTGCCCATGAAGAGTACATGCTATCAATTGTGTGTGTGTGTGTGTGTGTGTGTGTGTGAATGAAAGCCAAACAGTTCCAGACAAACCCCTTTCTAAGAAATGCACTGCATTTCTCAATCCAAATACTCATCGATGAGAATCTAAAACCCCTACTGAATTACCCAGGATGAGAACCTGATGATGTTGATTCTTTCAAGATCACTGAAGAAATCGACTCTCATCTCTGCTTCGAATGCTTTTTAGTCCATCCATCTTGAAAATGTCTATGGAATGATTCTGTTGTACCTTCAGAAATGAAATTCATGGGCATGGATTTTTCTCACACAGCAACTTTATATACAAAGATGAGAATAGCAGAAAGGTCATTTCCAAAGAAAGTGACATTTATTCTGTATTCACTGAAAAGCCAAAAGAGTTTTCTCATTCACCCATGCCGACCGAGCCCTGCATCTTCCCCACAAATGGTGAAAGCGCCTGCTCCTATCTGCTCTTGCATCAAACTCCAGGCTCAAGACCTGACTAGATAAAATGGCTTCCTTCAAGGGTATGCCACCAGTGGCTTTATTACATTTACTGTATAAGCCTGTTGGGCAGATTTAGTTTACTTAGTTCACTATCACTAAACTCACCTCCTTTCTAAATTAATTTTGCACTAGTGTTAAGCTTTACTTTTTATCCTATAAGGTAAGCATTAGCTTTACAGATTTATCTATAATAATAAAAGCATAATATGCTAATTAGACTGGATGTCCTCCCGGACATCCTCTCCGCCATCCTTCTGTCCTTCTGTAGACAAAGCCAGGGCTGCGAGGGAAGCCCGGGTCCTGGGTGCCAGAGGGAAGCTGGTGCCAGCAGCTGGGAGAAGAAAAGCCTACTCTTGCATGAATTTCATGCATCGGACCTCTAGTATATACATATATATGTATGTATGTATCATATCCATTTATGTATAACATGTATATTATACATATATATGTAAATGTATACATATGTGTATACATGTTATATGTACATGTTTAGCCTTATCTATACCTATATCTATATAATCTATATCTATATTGATATCTATACCTATATCCATATCCATATCTACATATCCATATCCTATCCATATTGATATCCATATCCATACCATATCCACACTCATATCCATGTCCATATCCATATCCATATCCATCTATATCTGTATGTCTATATCTCTATATCTCTACATATCTCTATCTCTATCTCTATTTCTATCTCATCTCTTTCTCTATGTCTATCTATTATATATATATATATATATATATATATATATATATATATATAAAATTCAAAGTCAATAGTTTCAAAAGAAATGTAACCAAGCACCAATTATTAACACTAATGGATCCAGAGACCAGGAACAGTTGAGTAAAGTCAAATCAACAAAGACTGCCCAAACCTCATATTAATAATGGTTTTGACCTCATTTGCAGCACCATCTTTCCCCAAAGCTCTTGCTAACCAGACTACCCTGCACTGAGTTTGGGGCAGCAAATACCACAGAAAAGTCACACAGTTGCTTTACATGAATTTGAGAGACAGATCAATCTATTCTTTGTGTTGTTGAAGATGGGGGTATAGGTCCTTGTGCAGAAAAAGAAGGGGGAACACCAGTTGGACAAAAAGGTTTCCCTGCATTCTGGGTTTCCCCACCTCGGAGCTTTATGTCTTCCATCCCACACAATGAAAAATTAAGAGTTTATTGTTTGGGCCTCAATTGAAACTTATTTCATTGGAAGACAGTATTGCAGAATAATTAAACATACAGATTCTGGGTGTGAGTCATAGCTGTGCCACCTACTAGCTATGTTGCCTTGGCTCAATTACAAAACCTCAGTGTGCTTTTGAATTCTCACATGTAAAACAAATTCCATGATAGTCCTACTTTATTGGTATGTTGTGAAGATTAAATAAATTAATATATGTGAAGCAACTAGAGTAAGTGTTTAACATTGTGAAGGATTAAAGAATGCCTCATCATTCTTTATTCCTAAGAGATGACTTGGTCATTGGAAAATTGAAAAGTTTGGAAGGTGAGGGACCGTGTTGTTAAAGTTGGGGCTAACTAGAGCCGTAAATCTAGCTGTTGAAATAATAAGCAGAGTAATTATTGTGGAATTAACAGCAACTCGCATGGCATTACATTTAAAACTTGAACCTTGCTCACACCACTTTCAACTTCTTTAATGTTTAAGACCTATAAATGTCAGAGCTCACTAATTTCTTTGGCTTTCAATAAATGCCAGTGACTTTGAGAACTGTCATCTCTTTAGCTTATCTGGCAAGAGCACAAGCTTAAAGGGTATCTGCGAGGGCAGGGATTACAGTGATGACCCATTCTCTTCAGAGTAGAAACTTCAGGTTACTGAGGTCAACCAGCCTCTCACACCACAGTCCTTTTGGGGACCTTTAGTGTGGAGTCACTTGAACTAGGTGCTGAATAGGACTCCAAGGACAGAGAAGACACAGACACTCTGTTAAGGAGTGGCCTATGCACTAGGGAAACTATGTTGACAGATACTATTATCTAAATCCTCTGGAATCTAGAGAGGATAAGATAATTTTATCAAGTACAATGTTCCAAGTAACCAAAGCTTGTCCCATTTGGGGCCCCCAAAAGTGATTTAAATATTTCAAATGGAAATATTTGTAATAGAAGTTGAACAGACTTGAGCGGAGACTCCAGAGAAGAATTTTGCAATCACTTAATAATGCAGGATCATCATTATGGACATCAATTATTGAACCGTACTGTAGTACAGGGGCTGCTGAAGTATGAAGGACCATTTGCCCCTGTCTTTTTAAAAAAATATATTTTATTGATTTTTTACAGAGAAGAAGGGAGAGGGATAAAGAGTTAGAAACATCGATGAGAGAGAAGCATCGATCAGCTGCCTCCTGCACACCCCCTACTGGGGATATGCCTGCAACCAAGGTACATGTCCTTGACCAGAATCGAACCCGGGACTCTTCAGTCCACAGGCCTATGCTCTATCCAGTGAGCCAAACCGGCTAAGGCTGCCCCTGTCTTAAATGGCCCCAGATGGACACACTTCCTTATGGATAGCAGTAGCTTGCTTTTACTAGTATAGTCTTTTCTCTTCTCCTCGTGGAGAAGAGAGAAAAAATAACATCCAGAGGGAAAAAAAAAAAAGCAAAATAAAACAGAACAAAAAAAACAGATTGTCAGAATTCTGCCCAACTTAGAGTAATTAGATCTCTATTGCTTTCTTTAAAATAAAAGTAAATGCAGGAAAACCTTTATCTTTTGAGCACCTCCTATGTGGTAAGCATTTCTGTATACATCATTATCCTTTGTCCTATTAACAGTTTCTACAACATAAAGGAAGTTCCTGAGGCTCAGAGGGTTTCCTAATTTGACCTAGATCATTGCTTTACAAAATTTAGTGTAGTAAGCCCTTGCTGGTGTGACTCAGTTGGTTGAGGGTCGACCCATGCACCAAAAGGTCACTGGTTTTATTTCCCATCAGGGCACATGCCCAGGTTGTAGTTTTTATCCCAGTCCATGGGTGTGTGTGAGAGGCAACTGATCAATATTTCTCTCTCTATCTTTTTCCCTTCCTCTCTCTCTAAAATATATAAAAACATATTTTTTGGAAAAAGCTAGAAGAATGGCCAAGTATTCTTTTACAATCATAAAAAATAATATTAGAGCCTGGCTGGTGTTGATCATTGGTTGAGCATCGATCTATGAACCAGACGGTCACGGTTCAATTCCCGATCATGTCACATGCCAGGTTGAGGGCTCCATCCTCAGTGTGGGGCATGCACGAGGCAGCTGATCAATGATTCTCTATCACAGTGGTTCTCAACCTTGGCTGCACATTAGAATCACCTTGGAATCTTTTTAAAAATCCTGATTTCAGGGCCTCATCCTCCGGAAAATCTGTTTCTTTGTTATGGGGTGGGGCCACAACATTAGTAACAAAGAAACAGAATTTCTGGAGGATGAGGCCCAGAAATCAGGATTTTAAAAAGATTCCCGGGTGATTCTAATGTGCAGCCAAGGTTGAGAACCACTGCTCTATCATCATTGATGTTTTTATCTCTCTCTCTCTCCCTTCATCTCTGAAATCAATAAAAAGTATATTTAAAAAATATTAGTGTACTGGTACATAAGAATCACAAGAAAAGCTTGATGGAACAATTTTTTGGACCCCATCTTCAAAGATTCTGATTCAGTAGGTCTGGGGTGGGCCCAAATGTTTTCATTTCCAACAGGCTCCCAGGTGATGCTAATGTTGATGGTCACTGGGCAAAGCTGCCCTAGGGGATACAGTGAGGAAGGGACAGATAGAATGGCAACCAAAGGTGTCTAACCTCAGAGTGCACTACCTGTGCCTCCTGTCATCTGAAAGTATTCCCATAAAGCCTTCCATAAGCAGAAGTGGTATAATGCAAAGAAGCAATTACCAATTATTTATTTATGTATTTTTAAAATATATTTTTATTTCAGAGAGAGCAAAGGAGAGGGAGAGAGATATAGGAACATCAATGATAGGAAAGAATCATTAATCAGCTGCCTCTAGCATGCCCCCCACTGGGAATCAAGCCCACAATCATGGCATGTGGCCTGTCTTGGAATTGAACTGTGAACTCCTGGTTCATGGAACAACGCTCAGCCACAGTGCCACACCAGCTGGGCTATTACCAATAAATGATAGGGAAATTTTTGAGTGTTCCCAGATCCATAAATAACATACCAAATCATAACAAATAGTGCATAAATCCTAAAATAACACTAACATATAGGAAAAGCAAAAATGACATGATAGATATGCATAAAGCTTTGTACAGCCATCTATTCATTCAAACAATAAACTTTCCATTTTGTCATTACTGGATGCCGACTAAAAGAGAGCACTCAGCCACCAGCAGAACCAATAGTGACTTCAGCAGCTTTCAAGGTCCTTTCTCTCTGTGTGTAAACACTGTGAATGGCGGACACAGGCAAGCCCAATGCATGCATGGTGTCCTTTTTTTGTTCACCACGATGGAAGGGCTTAATTATTGTACATCCAGTTTTACATTAAGTGTAATGGTTTCACAGGCTCTCTTAGGCTTTTCTGATACCTCAGGACACAGCGTGCTAAGGGATACACGGAATGGTTGGGCATAAAGCACAGATGCTCACGGACACAGTTCAAAGCCGTGGGGGCCTGATGCTGAGATGCTGAGTGTAGTTTCCGGGAAGGAACTCGGCGGGGCCACTCTTGCTGCCCGGAGTGCCCACTAGGCCTCTAGAATGTTGGCTGCAAAGGACTAAAAGCCATTTCCACTCTTCACTCTAACCTTTCTTTTGTAAAAACACAAGTTCTCTTCAGATTTCTTTTGGTTAGCAAAAATAGATACGAATGTATGTTTTTCAGAAAAGCACAGTGGCGCCATGCAAACTTTTGAAAAGCGGGGGATACCTGGATAGGTGTTTATTGCATTGCCATAAATGTTGTTGGCAAGGTATTTTTGTAGGTGTTCATGCTACAGCAGGAAACAAGATGCACACATTCTTTTTCCTCATGGAGCTTGCATTCTATAAAGGGGGGGAGGATATAAAAAGAAAAGCAAATATCAGACCACAATAATTCCAGAAAATGACAAGTGCGATGAGACTGGCCTGAAAAAATTGGTTTTATTGTATGTTGATTCACTTCAAATTGCAGTTTCCAAGAACCTACCGATGGTGTTAAGTGAGGACTTACTGTGTATTTAAACAGGGGTTAATGATAACTATGAATCAGAGCCACCTGACCTTAAAGCTACAGCTGCCTGGACCCCACACCAGATGAATTAAATTGGAATCAGTGGGTAGTGGGGCCTAGGGTGAAGTATTTAGTTTTGATGCACACACCTCCCCAGCTGAGAATCATTACCCTAGAGCAGGTGTTAGCAGCCTTGACTGCACATTAGAATCACTTGGTTAAGCTTCAAAATATAACCCATGCCCAGGCCTCACTGAGGATCAATTAAATCAGAATCTCTGGGAGTTGGAGGGTATTAAAAAAAAGAAAAACAACAACAGCAAGCTTTCCAGGAGACTCTAAGGTGCTGCTGCCCTTAAGGAATACTGCTTAGGGCTACAAAGGTAACTAAATCCCTTCCCTGCCCTCTGAGTTACACTCTCATCGGAAAGATGTGCATAAATGCAATGCAATGTGCCACTCCTGGTAACTTTAAAAATAAAAATGTATGGGAACATTAGAGGAAAGACAAAATTATTCTGTCAATGAGGGGTGGGTTAGGGGTGACCAACTTGTCCCAACATGCTGGGAATTTTCCTGGTTGTCACACTGAAATTTTAAGTCTCCGAAAACCCCTCAGTCCCATGAAAATCGAGATGGTTGGATGGCCTCCATGGTAGTTGAAGTGTCAGATGAGAGATCTGAATGGTAAAGAGAACTCTGCCAAGTGGGAGTTGGAGGTGAGGTGGGGAGTCCATCTCAGGCAGGGAGAACAACATGCACAAAGGTGCAGCCTGGGTTGAGGGCTTGGAAGCACAAGCTTAGTTTCATTTGTAGAAAAGCACGAAGGAGCTGTGGAAGGTAAGTCTGAAGAGGGAGTTCTAGATCATAAAGGGCCTGCCTTATACAGTAGTTCACTCTTATCCAAGGGTGATACCTTCCAAGACCCCCAGGGGCTGCCTAAACTGTGGATAGTACCAAACCCAAATATAGCTTTTTTCCTATACATATCCACCTTTTCACTTAAAGAAAGCACTTATGGCTCCTCAGAATTACCAGCATCACTATCTTCGGGGAGATTATTGGGTAACATAAGGGTGGCTTGAGCACAGGCACTGTGATCCTGCAGCCGTGAGCTAATAACCGAGACAGGTACTAAGTGACTAACTGGCAAGCAGCATATGCACCCGTGAGACCCTGGACAAAGGGATGATTGGTGTTGAGGGCAGGACAAAACCAGATGGTGTGAGATTTCCCTGCTATTCAGAACTGTTCACAACTTAAACTTATGCATTTTTTTTCTGGAATTTTTCATATAATAGTTTCAGACCATGGTTGATTTTGGGTAACTGAAACCGCTGATAAGGGGAGACCACTGTACATCCAGACATTTTGCATTTTATCCCAGGGTATGGAGGGAGACATCGATAATGTTGAAGCAGGTGGTGGGAGAACATATTTGTGGGTTTTGATTTTCATTTTAGAAAGATTGCCGGAAGAAGCTGTGAGGTCATATGCTTATTTCCTTGGAGCACGGCTGACTCGTTGAGGGACTAACTCATTTAACCTCTCCCTACATGCAGACTCATTAGGCCAACGCAGGTGTCACGCTTACCCACTGCCAAAGCCATATGAAAGCAGTCTTCCTTCCTTCTGTAGATTCTTCAGATAAAATAGCCTAGGAGTTGCCAACGATTCAGATACCAGCTCCATGAGTTGGATCTGCAGCCCATTTCGGCTTTGCCACATGCCCTAATAAGTTCATCAACCTGAGTCTCGGGGTAGCAGCTCCAAAGAACAGAGCTTGCCCCCTAACACAGATGGTGTTAGGAAGATTAATGAAGTTAAGTTTGAAAGGGTTTTGCACTTTTGAAGGAAATTTCTTTCTCACAGAGATGTTTCTTATATTATAGAAATAATAGTGAAATTGCAGAAAAGTAAAACATCACTAACTTTCCCAAGTCAATGTATTCTTTTTCAGGGAAAGGCCACACCAATAATAATCCAATTTTAATACCTGAAACATCATGGTGCAACATTGGTGTTTGGTGGATGATAAAATTTTGATGTCATTATTTTACCAACAATTATCATGTTCCTTGTCCATACACTGGCCAACTTAATTGAATGGGTCTTGAATAACATTTCTTGTTGACTATCACCCATATAATTTAGCTTTCTTACTCTTCCCTAATTTTTTTTATTGATTTCAGATAAAGGAAGGGAGAGGGAGAGAGATAGAAATATCAATGATGGGAGAGAATCATTGATTGGCTGCACCCTCCCTACTGGGGATCAAGCTAGCAATCCAGGAAGGTGCCCTGACTGGGAATGGAACCAGGACCACCTGGTTCATAGATCAATGCTCAACCACTGAGCAAAACCAGCCAGGCAGTCTTCCCTAATTTAAAACAAAATAATAAAACAGAATACTGAGCCCTGAGTTGACAATGTTACAAATTTCAAAAACAACAATAATAAAATAAGTAAATAATTTTTTAAAAATAAAATAAACCACAAACATGAATCCTTAAAAGTGATGTATTACATAAATTATTTGGAATTCTTCTGTAAGAGGGTTGTGTCTTCTCCCATATATTTATTTATTCAACCATTTATTTGTATCATTAAGGGCACGTGGCATTTATTTTATACTTTGGGTTATGATGTAATTCTATGTTGTTTGTTTAGTTGCCTAGAGTGTTCCAGCTTGGCCAATGGGAACTCTTTCAGTTGGCTCCTATGTCCCTTTGATATGCCTCCATCATTTTGTTTTTTGAGCACTTATATTACTTACTGACACTGCAAGATATTCCCAGCTCAACTTGTTTCTTGTTCCAGCCCTAGAATTAGCAGATTCTTCAAGGACTTTTGGTTCCTTTAGATCAGTGGTCCTCAACTTTCCTAATGCCACGACCCTTTAATACAGTTCCTCATGTTGTGGTGACCCCCAATTTCATTGTTACAAATTGAACATAATTAAAGCATAGTGATTCATCACAAAAACAATATGTAATTATATATGTGTTTTCTGATGGTCTTAGGCGACCCCTGTGAAAGGGTCGTTCGACCCCCAAAGGAGTCTCGACCCACAGGTTGAACCACTGCTTTAGATGAAGAACGGCATTAGAAAGTCTCATCTGGGTGCTAGTACTGCCTTTGTTTTGAGAGTTGCCCTTAGCCAGATTAAACCTTCATCTAAGATGTAATTTACTGTTTACTATGCTTTTTAAATGTTATTGAATGCAAATTTATAGCTTTTTTTAATACAGACAGTACCATTTTTAAACACAGCTGTAAAACCTGCATAGATAGCCACTTGTCTGAGATTCAATTTCTGACTTTTTGGCTCCTCCTCCTATTCTCCATGCTATGGTGACTTTTACAAAGTTGCCTGTTGAGGCCTGGCCTCCATGTTTGGCTTTTCCTGTCACTCACGCAGACTCTTCTCTCTACCATCTGAGCTCAGTGAGGACAGTCACTGCACATCTTGGCCTGCTGTGACATCCCCAGTACTCGATGTATTGGCTAGCATAGGGTGAGCGCCCAATATCTATTTGGTAAGTGAAAGAATGAATAAATACATTCTGATAATTGGATCTATGCAAAGCTATTACTGATTGACAATGACTTAACATGGTCTCCTTTTGATATTTGAATCAGTGGACATTGAAAATAGGGCCAGAGGGGATGCCATGTTGAAGTGAGGGCAGCTGTCTGGATGCTTAATCCCAACAAGTCACCTAATCACTGTAGACAGATGATCTCTGACTGTTGTGTGTGTGATTTTATGTATTTTGGTATTTTTTAAAATTTTAAAAAATTTTCAATTACAGTTGACATTCAATATTATAATACTAGTAGCTTTAGGTGTATAGTACAGAGGTCAGACATTTATATAACTTTTGAGATGATTCCCCCCCTCGACTGACGTCTTGCACCCACCTGACACCATATATAGTTATTACAGTCTTATACTTAACAAGGCCTGATGTCAGGAGAAACTATTTTCCAGAGCCTACAATATTTGGAATTTTATCCACACCTAACTAATGGGGGCAGGGGGCACAGAGGGAAATCCACAACTCCCAACTCCAGTCCTCTGGCCATGCTGTCCTTCCTCAGGTGGGGTTGGAGAGGGAGGCTGAGGGCACTTGCAAAGTTCCTGGTACAGGCAGAGGATCCTTACTAAAGGACTGAAACCTAACCCTGGAGCTGCTGAATGCTTCCCTTCCCCCACACTTCACCACCACATTGCTAAAGAGCTGTTTACCACAACTCCTTTTGCCCAGTACCTCATGTTCAGCTATCACAAAGAAATTACAAGGCATTACTCAAAAGCAAAATCACACTTTGAAGAAACAGCAAGGATCAGAAGGAGACTCAGCTACGGCAGGGATGTTGGAATACTATGAGTGAGATCCTAGGCACTAACCCATATATACCGTATATAATCCCCACAACCTCAAGAACTAGGTATTGTTTTAGAATATTTACAGACAAGGGATCGGAGGCTCTGAAAGGTTAAATAGCTGGTTGAGGCTTCTACAGCTCCCACAAAATGAGATCATCCTGACATGGTCCTATGGGAATCATTGCCATGGTACTTATCTCCTACAGTTATGTTGCCCAATATGGTAGCCACAGACCTTGATGCCCATTTAAATGTAAATTGATTATAATTATATAAAATTAAATATGTTTTCTCAGTTGCATGGATCAGGATTCATGAGATCAATAGCCAGATGAGGCCTGTGACTGCCATACTGGACTGAAGATGTGTATAATTGTTCCATTACTGAAGAAAATTCTATTGGGCAGCACTAGCTAGCATATTAGGAGGCTAGGAATCAGCTTCCTTTACACCCTCATTGGAAGGAACTTGTACTTGAGATCCGCTTCTATTTCCCACCTCCTTCCCCCATGCAATGCTGACCCAGCATGTCCTCATCTTAGTATAATCTGACAACTTCTGGAGGAAGATGTAGCCCTTACGAATAATTCCCAAGAGTGCTCAGATATTGCCTTCCTATATAAGCAAGGAGAGCACCAATGTGGCCCAAGATCTGTTCTCTTTTTCTTTAGCAGCAACTTAGAGTGGATGCAATCTGCTTCTCATTCTTGCCTCTGAATTCTTTCTTGTAGCTCTTGTAACATCGAAGCTTATCCAATTTGCATTTGCCTTTCAAGGGCTTATATTTGGTTCAGTTTTTTTGTTTTTTTACATCTCTACTTTGATCTGCGGGTAATGTCATATCTTCTTCTCACAGCTCTGGTGTAGACTCTCATAGATGTACATCAGCCACATCTGAAGGTTGAGCCATGGATGCACCCTCTTGGATAATGCAGATAGAGGTTGCCTGTGCAATTGTTAGAGTCCTTTTAAGGAGAAGGTGCTCAGTTCCTGAATTTGAACTTGTGTGAAGCTGGGGCTTATTCAGACAGCCAGTGGAACTGACATGCTCTCTGACTTTATAACCAAAAGCCTCTCATGAAACAGTAGTACTTTGGGGGTGTATACTAGCAAGCAGATGAAAGAACAAACCGTGTGTGTGTGTGTGTGTGTGTGTGTGTGTGTGTGTGTTGATTTGTTGCTCTTGTTGTTCTTGATTTGTTGCTAATGTTGTTCTTGCTTTTCACATTTTATTTCAAGACACTTTGTGGCCGGAAGGCTGTGTGCTCACATAGGAAATGGTTAACACAGTAAAGAGTGGTCAGTATTTGAAAGGGCCTTTTCTGTTATGAGAAGTAGGAGTGGGTATGATGGATGAACTTCAGGAACACTAGTGAAATGCCCTTGGAAGCTCAAAATATTCAAACCAGCTTGCTTACTGTACCTACTTTTAGGGCTCAGTGGAGCAACTCAGATTTCCCTGATGTGATAGTCAAATACAAAGTGATTATAAGCAAAGGAGAAACAACAACAGCAAAAACAACAAAGATGAATTGCCTTAAGAAACCTAAATTGAACAATGAGGAATGTTTCAAAAATCATATCATAGACCTTGGTTTCTGAATGCCTGTAAAGCACCATTTACTAAGATGAGAGGGACTAAAACCCAGGAGTTCCTTATTAACAACTTGAAGGTAAGCTTAGACCCCTTTATACATTTTCAATACATTCACGACTATGACTCAGAGATGGAGTCCTGTGTGATTCCCTTCCTCTGTTAGTATTGAAGACCTGCTTTAGAAACAGCAAAATAAAACTAACTGAAATCCCCAAAGCACAAAATGCAGAAGCAGACATTTATTTCTTCTTCAGTATAGGGGAGATTTTCTATAAATTTAACTTCTGATTAGAAAACTTCTTAAACTGGAAATTTCAGCACTAAAATTTCAGTCATACGCCAAATGCAGGTCTGCTTGAGGTCGAATGAAATTTAGATGAAAAGTCTGGGATTATCAAAAAGAATGAGGGAACTTCCAGTTTTTGTACATTCAAGGTCAACGGGTTGGATTCTATCACTTTTGATTTTTATGGTAGCACATAATTTCTGTTTCTGGTTGGCTCCCTGCTTTTTTTTAAGCAATAAATTTGGGTTGTAATAGTGAACCTCACTTGTAATCAAGCCTGTAGATCTCCCTATCTGAATATTTCTATATAATACCTATCACTTTAGCATACCAGAGATTGTGTTCATTTATAGAAAATAACAATAAATGTCACCTGATCATTTGATCTTCTAGTAATATTTTATAGCAAGATGTATTATTCTAGTAACTTAACTATTGCAAAACTGAGACATACAGAAATAAATCACATTGAACAATAAAGACTGTCTCAAATATCAAAGCATAGTACACTTAGGGCCTCCCTTGTTCTGTGCCTCAAATATCATAGAATATTACACAGTTCACATGGGACTCAGCTTCCTTTAAAATAGGAAGTAGCTGCTCATGAAGCAGCTACTTCCACACATATTTTTTAATGTAATTCATAGCACATACTCTTTGTACTAATTGTTGGAAAATCACCCTAGCAATTGCCTCTGTTCCTCTCTGTATTGTTGCCTTACATTCTGATGTCATTACTGCACTTTTATCACCCACTCGCTCTAATAAGATGGTGAATTATTTAAGGGCAGAGATCATGACTTGCGCTTGTGTTTCTCTGTCATGGTGCCTAGATAAATACTCAAATGCCATCCAGCCAAAATGACTGTGATGAGAGAGGCTCACCGGATCAGTTGCTGGAGACCTCTGATTTTTATTTAAGGGGCCTCACTTATTCTGTGCCTTTACAGAGGGGTGAGTAGGGGCTGAGGGAATTTGGGGAAACCCAGACAGAATTCTCGTCCTGCATGATTTTGCTAAGCTGGCTGTGTCTCCCTATTTCCTCTGTGGAAGACTTACCCTTTATTCATTCCATATTGAATAAAGGAAAGGGCTCTACAGAAGGGATTTACGGCTGAAAGCGCCTTTAATTATAGGCTAGTATAATAGGTCCTTCCACTATCTCAATGATTGGGGAATTAAGAAGTTCTTTAATAGAAATTGACAGGATCCATTGTCATTGCGAAGAGGGTTCTGTTATGGTCTGGAGTATGCTGCCAAGCATCTCAGGATTTAGGGTTCCCCAAAGGCTCATTAACATCTCAGACCATAAGGTCTCCAAAGGAGGCACTAATGGTCCACCTCGTTATGATCTGAGGATAATGACTGCGTGACATCCGTACCCATCGAGATGATAATGGCTCTATGAAAACTGTTATGATGTCAGCAGCAGGAAAAAAAATCTCATTTGCAGTTTATAATCTTTGGTTTCTAATATGCCATAGTATCTAAATTATACTAGAATTATTTTACAAAATCTGGCTTAATAGAGGCAATGCATATGATGCTCTGAAAAACACACACCAAGATCCTCTCTTAAAACAGCTGTTATCACTCTTATATTACTGTATAAATGAAGGGTAAGATTAGTAATGCGCTCATAGTAAAATACTTATGAGTAATGAAATAAAAAAGGACTTACATTTCCCTAATTTACATACTCATTTACTCCTGGGAGTGAGAAGGAGTTCTGTTTTTAGAACGCCCCAAAAGAAGAGAGAGAAAGCCTACAGTAATAACAATACTAAGTGGAGTGATTGTCAACCCACACTGAGTACTTATGCAACATGTCCTATGCTGAGTAATTGTCCTGCAGCCTCTCATTTTAATTCTTGTAAAAACAGCTCTGAGATGGGCATCACCCTCCCTGTACAGAGAGACCTGAAAAGTATAGAGTGGTTAAGGATGTGGTCTACCATCATCCGGGCAGACCACAGTCAAGGTGGGATTCAAACTCATTCGGTCTTGTGTTATAATTATCAGGAGTGCAAGCTAGAAAGTCGTGATTTCATCATCAGGAGAAATGGGTTCAATTGTATAACCGTGGACCAATTATTTTACCTCTCAGAACTATTGGACTAGTAAATCTTGAAAGCATTTTTCTCAGTTCCAACACTTTTACTGACAAGGATGTCACAATAGCAGAACTGACATCAAAATCTTCACATTATTCCCAGTATTCATTGGTAGAACATTGTTTTTACATTATAATTCAGTTGAGCTGAACAGTTTTTCTCTTTGGTGCGAAATTGTGGATTTTAATAGAACCTCACTGTGTATATAGGAGAAGCACCCTCTATTATTGATCAACTCTGTAAAGTATACAAAAAACATTTCCCCCCAATCAATTTCTATTTGACTCTAAGAAAAATAAAGATAAGTGTGAACAAAAATCTATGTCAGTGTTAGTACTGCCTGTTTATAGCTCTAAGCATTTCCCTATATATAAACATAAGAAAGAAAATTAACATTTTTTAGTAGATGTATCTATTGGGTTATATTTAATAAAAAACCGGTATTAAAAGGGGAATCTTATAAGAAAAGTCTACA
Source organism: Myotis yumanensis (assembly GCF_028538775.1). Lineage (NCBI taxonomy): Eukaryota > Metazoa > Chordata > Mammalia > Chiroptera > Vespertilionidae > Myotis > Myotis yumanensis. Next base: position 227,420,069 of record NW_027223752.1, on the reverse strand, counting down.
GATGCTCTTTCAGCCATAGGCTTAGTTAGCTATTTGTCAGAGCTCAAGCTGCAATACCCACATCCTTCCACTAGAGGGGTGAATTGCTCCTAATGAATAAGGCCTCAGTATTTGGGGAGGGGACAGTGAGCTGATTAACTTGAAATGATAGTCTGGACACCAAAAATATACTTGGAGCGGCTTTTACCGTAACCCTCAATGAAGCTGGCTATAGGATTAAAGGGTTTTCACAAAGGGATTTTAAATGTCAAGGCCTCACAGAAATGTAATCTATTTTGATATAAAATTATTTAGACTATGGATGGAATGTGACCATTATACCCAGAACATAGCAAAAGAAGGTAACGTGGCTGCATGATGACCCGTGAAGACGAGGAGCGCTAGGGGACCATATAATCATCCTGAGCATCTCAAAGCATGTATGGTTTCTAAAGCTGTTTTGCAGCAAAAGAGTCATTATAATGTTCATACAAATATGATTAATTAGGAAAACAATAGGCCCAGGAATATAATCCAAGATGCTATACTTCATTTTTGAATTCTCCTTTGCTGCCAGTTTAAATACTATTTGCTACTGTGTTGTCCAGTGACAGTGATTCTCTGACTGCAGCAGCCAAACATTGAAGGAAGAGAAGTGCCATTAGCTAAAGGGCTGGCCAAAAGCGTATGTTAGTGTGTCCTGACAACCAGTGTTACAAAAAGGAAAAGCTAAAAACTAGTTTTGAATGTTCTGGCGGAAGCAAAAAGGCTTGAAATAATTTCTAAGAAGTCTCCAGTCCAGTGTTGTACATTTATGTGCTTCGAATGTAGACATCATGTTGACACCCTGCTGTTGAAAGAGATGCAGAGATATAAACATGAATAGAATGAGGACAGTTCAAAGGAGGCATATTATTAAAAGAAAAAAAAAAAGAAGTTCAAATATTAGAGTTTGTTCTCTGGTAGTTTTCAAATTTCACAAGCTTTCCTAAGGATCCTTTCCTAAGAAAACTTCACGAAGAACTCTCCAACAATACCAGTCCTTTCTGTTTGTGGCATGGGGCATGAAGACATAAAGAAACACTAGCTGACACTAGGGGCAGCTTTTGAATTTGTGACAAATACACATGCAGAGACATACTCAAACACAGTGTATCCTCATTTTCACAGATTTTGTATTTTTGAATATTCATACTTGTTAAAATTCCTTTGAAACCCCCAATTCAATGCTTGTGGAATTTTTCCACAGAGTGGTGAAAACTCACATAGCCAAGAGCTAAGTCCAACAAATTGGCACTCTGCCATTCTGTTTCAGATCTCCTGTAGATGAGTGCCATGACTTTGGTCTATTTGGGGGCCACATTTTCACATTTTTGTGCTTTTCTTTTGTTACTTTACCACTTAAAATGGTCCCAAGCAGAAAGCTGAAGTGCTATTGTTCCTCAGTGCAACAAGGCTGTATTGGCCCTATGAAGAAAATTCACATGTCAGATCAGCTATGTTCAGGAAGGAGTTATAGTACTGTTGGCCGTGAGTTCATTGTGGATGAATCAACAATAATATTAAGTAAGGCATTTTTAAACAGAAGACACAAAGTATGGGGATGTTTTATGTGCCTCCAAAATACTCCAAAGCTGCACTAGAAGAAATAAACAACAATGCAACAAAGGTAGATGGAAAAAACTACCAGTAGTTCAATGTCAATTTCATAGCTGCCTATGAAGAAATTCCCTTAAATATGAGGAGTGAAATGTCAGGACAGAGAAGAAAGGATGCATAAGCTATTGTTAATGAAATGGAGATTTCTTTCGCACAGACTTGAACTCTATTCTGCCTTGGGTTCCAGCCCAGCTCTGCTAATTACTACAAAATTAATGTTGGGTGATTTATATAAAGTATTTAGAATCAGTTTTTTAATCTGAAAAATGGAAATAATAATATCCACTCACATAGTTTCCATTAAATTTATGCAATTTATGTAATACACCTAGCATAATGCTTATTTTATCCATGAGCATTATTTCCCTTGATTCATTTTCCTAATGTAGTTTGTGTGTGTGTGTGTGTGTGTGTGTTTCATGTTTGAAAGAAAACAAGACTACAATTTAATAACTTTTTGCTTAGGATCAGTCATCTCTGGTGTCCAGCCTCATCCAGGTCCTTAGCAGTTCTTTACAATCCCTACGTGGTCATATGTCAGCTACCGTACCCATTTCCCACAATAGCTATTTGTAATTCCGACCCTTGATACTTCAACTGTGCCGAGTGGAGGAAGATTCCAGGGTGAGCTGGAGTGCAATGTGAAACAGGTCTGTGATAAATTACTCTGTGTACCATGGGCTCAAGAATGGGTTATGATGGTGTTTTTGTTGGCTTTTCTATTCTTGCCAATGTTGCAGTCTCCTAGCAGGACTCTGCTTCCTCTGCCTGCCCCTTAAATGTTGGCATTCCTCCGTGCTATGTATGAACCATATACTTTTGCACTTTACAGTTTCTTCAAGGTTGACTGCATCTACTTTTGGCAACACCTTGCTGTGTGAAGGTGACTCTGTGTCTACATCTTTGGACCTGGCTTCTTTTCCTCTTGGGCTGGACCTCTATCTAGTTCCATGTGAATTTCCCACAGACATATGGCCCTCAACATGTTCAAAACGGCATTCACAATTTGACTTTCTCAACTTACCTTTCCCCGGTGACTACCACCTCAGTAGACAGTTCAAACATCAACTGACTTACCAATGCCAGACACCTGGAGTCATTCTCAAATTCTTGCTCTCTCATTGCCCAGCACTCAAAAAATCCTGTTGATTGACGCATGCAATATCTCTGAGATCTCTCTTTTCTATTTCTCTACCATTAACTTTGTTCAGATTTATATAATTTCTTACCTTGATTACTGCCACAGTCTTCAAATGGGTCTCCAAGCTTTTTACTTGGATCCCTGCAATCCATTCTCCCCAGTGCTGTCAAATGGCAATCTTTCTGAAACAGACATCTGATCTCATCATTGCTCTGCTTAACTTTCCACAAGGCCTCTTTATTGCTCTTGCGCACAGAAACATCTCTTTGGCTTAGCTCACAAGAGTTTCTGATCTGCCCCTTGCCTGGCTCTCTAGCCTTTATTCTCATTACTTGCTCCTACACTTACTCTATATTATAGACACATTTATCCACTTTCAGCTCCTTAAACATGGTAACATACTGTCTTGTCCCTCCAAGACATTGAACTTGCAGGTCTCCATTCCTGTAACCCTACACCTTTTTCTTATCTAGCTAACCTCTTCACATTTAAAAAAAATTAACTGAAATACCACCTACTCTAGGAAATCCTCTTTGAACAAATCTCTTTACAATCTGTATTAAGTATTTTCATAGTATACCAGTCTTAAAAATTTTATAGCACTAAACATTTTCTTTTGTTATGAGCTATTTACTTGTCTATGTCTGTCTGTATTTGAGTTCACCCAGAAGCAGATTCTGACACAAGGATGCAAGTGAAATAGTCTATTACAAAGCTGAGTCCACACGACCCTGGGAGGGGAGTGGAGAGATGAGTCAGGGTAGGAAAGAAAGCATCTGCATCATCATATACATTACCATTTTGGCAACTGGGACACACACACATCAGCTGAGGAACTCTGAGGACCAATGTCAAACATATACCTCAGAGTTGTTTCAACTGAAGGGTGAGGGAGCTGGGTTATTTATACACCAAGACCCATTCATGATTCCAGGAATTGTTCCTAATGGCGTGAGGGTGTTGATGGGGAGGTAATTCCTAGGGACCTCCATCTTGCTATGTATACAAACCCTTAGCAAAAAGATGAAGATGCTCTGAGTAAGAGGTCAGATTGGTATGCAAGGAAGGCAGGGCCTGAGAACACATGGTCAGACAACAGCAGCAAAGCAACATCTCACATGGCTATGTAATAATCTACTTGCGAACTAGGGCCAGATAACTGTCTGGTCAATATTACAATACCAACTTCCCCCAAATGGCTCATGCAATAAAACTAAAGTAAAGATTTTAACCCGGTTTTGTCTGACTTCCAATTCTAAACCCCTTTGTCCATACCAGATAGCTACCCATCCCAACAGCAAATAAAAGAGAGGATGAAAATGAGGAGTGTCAAGACAAGCTGACAATATAAAATGGGAACACTGGGTGCCTTAGGAATACTAAAATGTGCTTGGAGAATTTCAGTTCAGTTTAATTCAGTGCAAGGAACTATTTTTTTTTCCTGTGTGATCACAAAGAATAAGAGATTGCCTCATCTTCTGATATCTCACAATCACTTATGAATGTTTGTATTGTGTGTGTGTGTGTGGTGGGGGTGGGAAGGTAATGGAGTAGGTAGAAATGCCACTACAGGAAATTTTTCAAAAAAAGATGCTCATCCCACTAACCAAATTAAAAATATATTTTACTATGGCCATAAACATTTTTCTGGGCTGACGTTGCTTCTCAAAGACATACCATAGCATAGTTTGAAAAGAGCAATCAGTCTGGTATCAAAGGCTGGATTCTATCCCTGACATTGCATCAGATTGCTATGTGACTTTGGGTTGGCACTGGTTTTTCTGTCTCAGTCTCCTTCTCTGTGGAATGGAGTGGTGGTCAAAGGAATTTATTATTTGAGGAGTTCTAAGGCCCCTTCCAAATGTATAACTGTCTTGCCATCCCCAAAAACAAGCTGTAAGCTAGGCAGTTTCAAATGAATATTCTTTCATTTATTTTTCTTCAAATGAGTTCTGTGACAGTTTCATATTTACTTTTAAAAAAAGACTCTTTGCATTTTCTTTGTGATGACTAAAAGTAACTCATTGATATTCCAAACAGGACATTTGTTAAGCCTTTGTTTCACAATACGACCCATTGCACATTAATAGTCAGAAAACTAAGACTTAAATAAATGAAAATTACTGTTTGTCCCAAGGATTAAAGGAGAACAAGTTTGTTATTGTCAAATAGTTTTCACAAAGAATATTAGAAGGCCATGCATAGGCTTTATAGTGAGACAGAACATATTCAATTTTCCAAATTAAGGCCTCAGAGGAAAAATTATTATATATAAAGTGTATAAATAAAAACATGCAAGTATTAATTTGTAATTTATTATGTATATATTATATAGTATGTAAAGTATTTAAATATATATATATATATATTCCCACAGACATATGGCACTCAACATGTTCAAAACGACATTCACAATTTGACTTGTGAATGCCGTTTTGAAAGAATATTCTTGTTGGATATACATACCCAACAAGATGAATATTTTGAAGGTCATTATATATGTCACTGTATATTTGTCAGATTTATTTCAGACCATATAATAGTAAAAAATACTTAGTGGGCTCAAAAAATCATTGTTGATTATTGATTTTGTGTGATGTTAAGACAAAACACACACACACACACACAAACCCTTTCTTTAATGAGTTTACAACCTTTTAGTTTCTTATCATATTAAAATGAAATACCTCAAAAATGGAAAACATAGAATAAGAATAGTCTCAGAGAATAAGAGAGGAATATATATATATATATATATATATATATATATATTTCCCCCATTCAAAGGCTGTTAACTCGCGTTGTTTACCCATATCTTCAGAAAAAAATTACTTCTACTGTCGTGGTAAACAACCTGCTTCTCTATTTATAATGGTCTGGCCCTCTAGCAACTTCAGTGCAAAATTATAGCTAATTTGCCTACAAACGTCAGGTGGTCATAATAATCTGGCCACTCAGTTTATATGTAATTAGAAATATTGAAGCTTAATGCCAGTTAGAGAAAACCCTTCCATTTTCACTATTGCCTTTTTATCTAATCCATGTATTAGAAGTGTTAAGTTTGCTCCCATGTAAGAGCCAATCTTATGTGAGGTCTGTCTCCCCTAGCTTTTCTGAGGTTTGCATTCCTTTATCAGTAATGCTCAATAACTATGTTTTAATTGTAGTAAGAGGTCCCAGCTGGAGGCTACATGTGCTTCTGCCTGATAAACTGATGTGCAGGGTCCATCATTGAAAGCTGGGATGGATTTGGGTTTCTTTGGCAGAGGAGAGCCCTGCCTGGGAAAAAGAAAGGTTGGGAAAATATCCAAATGGCTCTTTGAGGCACTCATTTCTGCCTTGGACCCTCAAATTCTGTTTCAACCATGGGAGAGAAGAAAGTCTAAGGCTGTCTTTTCAGGATTAAGTTTTCAGGGTCACTTTCTATAGGAATCATTCCCGTAAACCCTTCCCATCTCCTAATCACAATAGGTATTCCTCTTATTCACTCTATAACTTCCTATACTCCTTCACGACACTCATTACATTAATAATTAACTATTATAACCTTGCTCCAAGACAGCAGCAGCCATGCTTATCTTGTTTCCCGGTATACTCACAGTACCCAACATGATGCTAAATTATGTTTGTAGAATGAATGATGAATGGTTCAAGCTCTTGACCAAAGAAGAAATCGTGTAAGGTGAATATTTAATTAATCTTCGAATATTTTAAAATCAGGGAACTCACTAAACTTATAAAAAAGCCATTTTGATTTGAATATTTTATAATATTAGAAAGCTAACAAAAATATAAAGAAAAACCACAGGAAAATAAAATTTGTAGCACTTTATTTGGCGAAAATTAGAGGTCTGATAACCAAGTATCAGATAGATTATAAATCAACATGACCTCACACACATTGTTCATATAGATATGAGGGAAAACAAGTTGGCATTATCATTTACCTATAGATCCAAGAGAAATGCTTTTACATTTACCATAAAAGACATGTACAAGGATGTCTGAAGGAAGCACTGTTCAACTTAAAGTTGGAGTGCATTCACACGTTTTCATTATAATGCCCCTACAATTGGATGAAAGGATATATGTGAATAGATGAATAAATAAACAAATAAGGAAATATGTAAAGATCATGCATATACCAATTGTTATAATCCATAATGTATCAAAGTTTTTGATAACATTATTTTGTATACCTGAAGTCCTAGCATAAGTTAGGTGTTTGGTATTTTTACCTTAATTGCTAAGATTTTATTATTTTTCTGATAAAGACCAAGATTAAATACCAATCTGATATCCAGTGATCATCTTTAAAATAAACAGAACAGCTGGAGCAGGGGTGGGCTATAAGGGGTCAGTGGGATGAAAAAAGGGGACACATGTAATACTTTCAACAATAAAGATTTAAAAATAAATAAATAATAAATAAAAGAAAGTGAACAATTCCTGAAATATAGTCTTACTATGTATATTTTTGGTTCATTCATTCATTCAAGCTCATTCTAAACATATTTATTAAACATCTGCTATGTGCTGGGAACTGTATTCAGTATATTCCATTGAGAGGTTTATAAACTCAATACCTAAGACACAAACTAAGATTCAATCCAAGGATAGAGAGAAACCAACAATTATTATCATAAAAAATCCTTCAAAGGCAGAAGTAAAGCATATCTACTGTGAGAGAATTATGAATGCTTCCAAAGTAGAAGCTCAAATACTAAAATTAATCTTGGTTAGCTGAGGAAAATTCTCAGGTGAAAGGACATCTAAACTGAGATATGCAAATGCATAAAATATATTTAAGTGAAAAAGAATGTACCCCAGGTAAATAAAAAAGATTTCAGAATACCTCAAAATAAGAGAATAATTCCTTAATGAAATAAAAGAAGTCTGGTATGGCTAGAGATAGTGTAAATAGCAAGGGGCGAAATTGATGAAGTAGGCACAGTCCTGTTGATGAAAGCCTTGAAAATCATGTTATAAAGTTTGAACCATATCCAGGAAAAATGGAATTTCATTCAATTTACGCACCAGAAGTATGGTAATAATGGGTTTCCACTTCTTTAAGATCATAGTTTCTGATAGGTGGGGGAAGAATTGGAGGAGGGCCAGGCGTGGAGGATGGGAGACCAATGAGGAAGCTTTTTCACTGTTCCTGGGAAGGATAAGGGATACTTTGACTTGGGTATTTTTGATGATGAGAAAAAGTAGACAACTATTAGAGATATATTAAAGGAAGAACATATAGAACTTGGTTTCTGATTGAGATTTTTCTTTACTTTTGTTGTGCTCATATTGTTTTATTCTGATGTACCTAACTGCTTATTATTAGTCATGCTTAAGACTCACTGGGTGTCCTGAGTCTCAGTGTATTAGTCAGAATAATTACATCACACTTACCTCAGACTCATTTTATTTAAAACTAGAGGCCCAGTGCACGGAATTTGTGCATGGGTAGGGTCCTTAGGCCTGGCTGGAGATTAGGGCCAATCAGGCTCCCTGCCTCTCTGCCTCCTCCGTCCCTTGCCACCCATGCACAGCCACCATGAGGTTTCCCCCGCCTCCCCACCTCATCCTTCCCTCGCTCCCTCGGTGCCCTGATGCTGCTGCTGGTCACCTGCCATGTTCTGTGCCACCCCCTGGTGATCAGCACACATCATAGCAAGCGATCAAACTCCCGAGGGGACACTTTGCATATTAGCCTTTTATATATATAGATAGTATGCCTCATGTTCCCCTTTTTATACTTTGATTCTCCCACACCTGTTTTCTGCCAGACCCCCAAATCTCATTCTCATAGCTAGGTCCACTAGAGCAAACACAGTTCTGCTGTGGTCTTTGAGGTTATCTGGACTAAGATCCTAAGTATTTTCAAAAATCTAAGCCCCACCATCCAATGGAATACAAAATTAAGTCATATTTTTGAGTCATAGGATCATTGCTAATTAAATAACATTAAAGACACTTCAACCTTGTGAGTTAGCTCAAAACATGAGTTAAATTTTCTCCTAGTATTGTTTGGTAGCACTGGGGTGGGGTGGAAGTAGAGGCACCTCCTTTACCTCAATAAGGACTATTGGTACTGACATAGGGAGGGACAATAATGTGGGATGCAATATCAATGTCAAGGACAAGTCACAAGGCAGAGAAGCAGCAAATTCAGGGTAGCAGGTAGAGATGAGTTGGCACTAGTAGCTTTACCAGAATTTGAATTGCTGCCAAGGAAAGCACATGAGATACTTGGGACTATATCTGGAGAGGAGAGGGAGTTAGAATGCTTATATCTTTAGAAATTATGTTGAATGGAAACTCGGAGTCATAGACCATATTTATGACCATCACAGATGTTCTCTTTCAGGCTGGAATTGTAAGAGTTATCTAAATATTACTAAAGTGCACTTCAAGAGGAAAATTGTAATATAAATAAATAGAATAATACAAATAAGTGCTATAAGAATATAGAGGGCTGGAGATTTAGTCTATGAGTTTCTGAGAATATGGAAAATTGCTATATTATAGCCATTTAAAGGTGTAATGTGAAGAATTAAATTACTTGCATATGAAAGATGTTGATTTGTGATTCCTCAAACTGAGACAATGTGAAGTGGCTATTCAAGGTAGGATTTTTCTTAAACACCAATATTTTGATAGACATAATTGTTCTGTAATGGCAAAAAGCAAACAAACAACCCTCCCCCCCAAAAAATAAGCAAGCACACAAACAAACCCACCACAACCCAAAATCTCAGTTGGCTAAACTCAACAAAGTTTATTTCTCACTCAGGCCAAGTCCACTGCACATCTGGCACCTTTGAAGGGGCACCTTTTCACAATTCAACAATTTTTTTTTCATTTCTCCCAAATATATTACATACTGTTATCATTCTAGGTACATATAAAGAAGTCAATTTTCCCTCACAAATTAGGGTTTACTTGTCTCACCACAACTGAAGGGCAACTATCATTCACTTTCTAAGGCAGTCATCCAGTCTGAGGAAGATTTCATCATCCTTTACCTATAGCAGTAAGAATAAATGTTCTACTCTGCCAACATTGTCAAGGAAGGAACAACTGGAAAGATATTGACCAACTCTTTGACACTTCTACCAAGAAATATCACATCTTATCTGACCACAGCCCGTGGCTAGATCTATTCTCATGACTTCCTCCAACTGCATAATGGTTGAGAATTAGAATAGGAAAAAAAAACACACAGATATTGATGAACACTAGTAATATGTTCAAAACAAATTATGAAAATAGGCAAGAAATAATGAAGTTTTGATTTGAAGAGGAAAAAATATCAGCTATCAAATACTTTTCAAAAGAATCTTGAGAAGGTAATTCTTTAAAGATAAAGTGATTTATCTAACAACAGAAAAAAAGGCAGTCTTAAGATTTCAACTCTGTACTGGGAATAGGTAATGTTGCAAACTATTGAAAATACTTTGCAAATCCAGACTTTTAGAATTGGCTTATAAAATGTCAGTTTGGCCCTGGCTATTTTTTTGCTCAGTGGATAGGGCATCAGCCTGCAGATTTAAAAGTCCCAAGTGTGATTCCAGTCAAGGGCACATGCCCAGGGTTTTGGGCTCGATCCCCAGTTGGGGGCATGCAGGAGGCAGCCAATCAATGATTCTCTCTCATCATTGAGGTTTCTATCTCTCCTCTCTGAAATCAATAAAAATATATTTTTTCAAAAAATGTAAGGTTAAAAACATATTCCTTGGGAAGTTATTAATCAACAAACATAAAGTTTCAGTTAAGCAAGTGATCTATGTCTGAGAGATCTGCAGTAGAATATCGTATCTATCATCAATAATATTGTACTGTACATTTAAAACGTATTGAAGGTAGATCTCATGTTATGTATATTGACAATAACAAAAAGGATTGGCAGGGTATATGCCAGAATACTCTCAATGGTTATTCCTTGAATGATGTAATTATTTTCTTCTTCTTGTCCATCTGTGTTTTCTAATTTTATGACAATGTGCATGTATTAGCACATATATAATGTATCCCTATGTGTATGTCTACGTTGTATGTGTTTACTTTTGCAAAGTAAAATTGTATATATGTATATATATGTATATATTATAAAAATGAAAATATATTCTTGATCTAAATAATAGAAATGTGCAAAATCTTTAAAAATATGGTTTAAAAGTTGGTTTATTTGAAAAACTTTGAAAACTGCATTAGGAAACATAAATATTATAAAATATAAAGTTAAAATACCTTCATATTTGATCATATTATGTGCCCATTCTATTTTTAAAACATGGCAAGTTTAGATTTGTGTATGTGATTTACGAAAGATCCTATAATAATCATGTGACAAAAGCTGAAGAAAATCTCAGTTAATTCTATGCAAAAATATTTGTTTTCATTATACCATAATATGTATATAGAGTAGATAAAATTTGTAATTACTTTTTGTAATTAAAAAAACTGAGCTGCTCAAATGAAGTAATGTGCATAAATGTGCTTTTAAAATTTTAATACTGTATTTAAGTGAAATATAATTCACATATTCACATATTCCTTTATGACTAAGGGGCCAAATGGGATGTATAGGAATCAGATACAAAACATCCCTTGTTTGTTGAGTTAGCAATTTTAGAAGTAGGGCACCTCAATGAGAGACGATGAGTGGGGAGGGAGGGAAGGATAACTGCAAAACATAGAGTATAAAAATAGTTTGATTTTTTATAATTGTGAGCATATTAGCTTGGTTTGAGTAAACAATCTACTTAGAAGAACCATTAAAAGAAAAAATATTTGACGAGATAGGAATCGGGGCATCTTTGCTGAAACAAACAAACAAACAAAAAAAGAGTCCCTGTGACCCAGGAAAAACAGAAACAATATGTTTCTAGAAAATTATTACAGCAAGAGTAAAAGAAATAGATTGGAACAGAGGCAGGAAGGACAGACTATATGAATTAGGATATATTTGGTCAGGTATGACAAAAATTCCAATATTAATTCATTTAAACTCACATTTGCAAATTGACAGAAAACTTTATAACATGGTCAAGATGGTGTATCTCATATTGAGTGTTCTTATCACAATAAAACATTTGTAAAAATGAGCAAAGAAGTAAATATAATTGCAAACTGTAAGGTTTTCTATGACAGTAATTATTTTGGGGTTGGGTGGGCATGAGAAATTGTATGTGGGACATATTAATTTTGAAATACCCATGAGACATTCAAGTAACTATATCTCAGAGAAACGAGAAAAAAAATACTATGGTAAACATGGAAAAACTGTCAAGATGCAGATAATCATTTTTAAAATTTGTGATAGCCAAGGCTCTATTTTCTCTGATCTTTATAAATATTAAAATCACAAATAGTTCATTAAGATAAAAATTAAAACAAAGGCAGATATGGGCTAATTTTATGGAGATATTTAATGTCAAGTGCACATTAAGTCCCCTCTCCCAATTATGTTCTCCTAAAATGCCACTTTCTTTACCTTGTTACCTATGCTTACCTTGTTCACCAGCCCAGTCATACAGTCATTCTTGAACTTCAAAGCACACCAGAATCATCTGGGGAGCTTGTTAATTGTGTAGCTCAGAGCTCCCTGGGGCTGTGGGCAGAGAGTTGCACTATAAGAAGCTCCCCAAGAGATTCTGATTAAGTATTACATTTGTCAAATCATTCATTCACTCATTCAACACATATTTATTGAGCATTTAACAGAGTGCCAGGCACTGGACTATGTAGTAAACAAAGCAGACATATCTCCCTGCTCTCACAGAGTTTACCCTTGGGTAGGGTAGAGAAGAAAGCGATAGACAACAAAATATATATAAATCCAGTCCTGGCCATTGTCACTCAGTTGGTTAGAGTATTGTTACATACACCAAAAGGTAGTGGGTTCAATTCCAGGTCAGGGCACACACCCAGGTTGCGGGTTCGATTCCCAATTAGGGCATGTGTCAGAGGCAGTCAACTCAGGTTTATCTCTCACATCAATGTTTCTCTCTCTCTTTCTCCCTTCCTCTCTCTCAAATCAATTTTATGAAAAACTGATATAGTGTATTTGAAAGTCATAAATGTTAAAGTGCAAATGAAGTCTTGGCTGTGATGGCTTTGCATTCAAGTTTGTCCACATTAATCAGTATTTGCCACCAGTGGGGTGATCTAGAGCAAGGATTTTACATTCTCATGTAACAGGTATAAAATTCACCATCAAATATTCTGTAAGTGCAAGGTATAAAGGTATTTCCATTATTTCTCAATAATGGAAATAAACTTGGTTTTCAAAGCTCTATTTCTCCCACTGAATGAAAACTGGATTATATGCATGCATATAAGTCTAACCAATGGACACAGACACCAGAGGGGTGAGGGCAGGAGTGGGGGGGTGGGGGGCAATAGGGGGATAAGGACACATATGTAATACCTTAATCAATAAAGAAGGGGAAAAAAAGAAAGAAAACTGAATCTTGTAAATGCAAGGTTAATTTAGGAGCTTCCATTTTAAATGAAATCTCTGATTCAGGATTCTCCTCTTTTTCTCTTTCTTTAAGATCTGCAGCTGGGTTTACCTATTATCCTGGCATAAAGGGGGTTTTGTTTTGGTATTGATTGTGTCTGCACTGGGCCTGCTGCTGTTGAACTTTGTTCTTGCACTAGCAAAGCTCTATAAGGAGCTCACTGTCTCCCCCTGCTGGCAGGAATCTAGCATCGACACTGTTGATTGAGATGTTATCTCTCTAGATTTCATCTGGTGCTGGGTTTGAGTTTTTCATCCCAAATCTTACCCTACCAACCCCATTGTGGATCCACTGAATCTCACTTTTAACCACCATCTCTGCCATGCTGGACATGTGGGAACTTTTGTTAAATCCTTCCCTCAGAGAAAGCAATCTTGTTTAAAAAGCATAGAGGTGATACTTTAACTAAAACATAGGAAAGAATAATTTTGGAGAATAATTTTTAGAGAATACCTTAATAAATTGTCTGAGTCAGGGATATTGATACCTGGCATGTCCTTTGGGGTGTTTCATAAAGTAGGCCAGGCTCTCCTTTGCGAAGGAGACTCGTGGAAGTGTGGCGCTGTTAGTGACACAGCACTATTTTGTTATCTTCAAGGTCATACCTCCCAATGCTTTGGAGACAGTCTAAATTGAAAGTTTGTTTTATGTTGCAGTTTTCAGACCTCAAAAAAAAAGAAATCAATGTTTTATGTTTTTGTGATCTATCAACAAGTATAGATTATATGCCAGTATAAATGGACAAAATCATGTTTATTATTTATTTTCAGATGAATATAGCCAATGAGTAAAGTATAGGAAAGACAAATGGATTTTGATATATGTTGAATCAAATTACTTAAAGCCAGACTATTCTTTTTTCATCATTTTGATACTTTATCTGGGCTGAGAACTCTGGAAGGGTTTATACTCATAAACAGGTGCCTGAGGTGAAAATTTGCCGGTGAGGAGATTAGAGTTTACATTTATATGTTTGTAAGCCCTTCTTAAAAATAAGCAATACTAGTTACTAGACACCTAATTAGAACTTTTCAAAATATAGGCTGGGGATGCCTGTGGGTCCCTGGCTCTTCTAAGAGCACTATGAGGTCAACTCTACTAGTGGACTTTTCATGTCCTTTTTAAGCTCTATAGTAATTTTCTAAACCCTCAATGAATATGAGGTTCTATATTCTTTTTGTTCTCGAAGTTTTCAAGAGAAATCATGGAAGCTATAATTTGATGATTTCTGAGAAGGCTGAACGTGACTGCCTCTTAAGTTTTATTAATATCTAGTTAGTACCATAAAATCCTCAAATAATTGTCCAAAACATTAATTTTAGCAAAGGCTGTATTCACTACATGAATGCCCTGAGTAGCAGTAGAGATTTCTGGCCAGGTTTTATAATTCCTACTCTATTTTTATTTCCCTCATCACCATATTAACTCTTGATGTTAGGAATACACTTGATGCCAATAGATGTGTGTATAGTTTTTAAAAAATTATTTCAAATCAATCAATTTCCTTGGCATTTCTGTGACTATGACTTTACTCTCTATACTGATGGTATGCTATCAAATTGCTTTGAAGGATCTGAAGCATTTTTAACTGGCATTATTTTAACTAATCACCAGATATTTATTGTATGTTCTTGCAATGGATTTTTTTCTTCATTTACTTGAAGGATGAGCACATGAAAGTAAATGACTGCCCAAGTTCCTTAAACAGTCTCTCAAACTACTTATAGATCATAACATAGATCACATATTGCCTATATCACATAATATAGATCACATGTATTAATGCTAACATAAAATTCAATATAATAATATAAATATCAAGGCTACTATAGCTAATAAAACCTGTGGAAAATTAGAGGAGAGATATTTGGATAGACAGAGGAGACAATGGAACATCTTCCTTGAGGGGGAAAATTTTGAACTTGGCGTTGAAGGATGGTAGGAGTTGACAAGGCAGAGTGAGAGGGAGAAAGCATGCAGACATGAGTTGATATAAAGGGTGAAGGTGAAATCACATGAAGCTTATTTGGCAACACTGAAAAATGTAATTTGAAAGGATGAATATATCTGTGAGAAATATTGTGAGTAATAAAATTGAGGAGAGGGTTTCAAGCTAAAATAACTATGGATATTGCAGAACACCCAGAAGTTACTCCGAAGAATTATTTTGGATCTGCTTGGAAATTCCTCCTTTTTATTAGCATATCAGTCACCATGAACAGGCTTTAAAATGATCCATCAGGATTTTCCATTTACCCGTGACCTTTCTGAGAAGCATGTTCACAAAATAATATTTAATAGATATGGACTATACTGCAGAACTGGCAAATATTTGTAGGATGCTCCTTTTGGCCCAACAATTACAAAGGAATTATTGAGCCTTGGAATTCACCAGAATTATCTATTAGTGCCACAGATATTAGCACCTGTTCCAATAGAAACCCATCATTAAATGAGGAGAAGGGTGGAGAAATAATTTTTTCTTTAAAGTCAGCTTATATCTCTTTAAATTCACATTTACAAATTGACAGAAAACTTTATAATATGGTCATAAACAGCAAGAAAACTATACTTTCAAGTAAAGGACAAATCCTGAGAACTAGATTTGAGGAAGCAATTGTACAAAGTTCTACCTCTGTTCTGACTCAATTCTTGGTATTCCCAGTATTAGCACTGTTGTATCTCCTAATATTCTGAAGATTAATTTGCCTCTAATTTTACTCCCCTTCAACTCTGTCTGTAGACTTTCAACAGAATGGTCTTTCTAAAATATCATGCAAATGAAGACCTGATTATGCTATAATCTTCTTAAAATTTCCAAAAAATCTTGATTATTTTCAGGATGAAGGTTAGACTGATCATGGCAGACAAGATCACCTCATCAGCCTTTACATCTCAGCTTAGTTATCCTCAGGGAAGAATTTTTTTTTTCACTTCTTCAACCAGGTCAATTTCACAGCACCACATATTTTTCAGTTTTAGCATTTCTCATTGCTGCAAATTAACAGCCAGTGCCATTATTGATACAATGTCTATTTCTCTCACTACACTGCAAGTTCCATGAGGGCAGGAACAAAATATGCTTTTAGAGCCTATTCTATTCTCAGCTACTAGCACAGAACCTGACAAATGGAAGAACTCAAAACCTAGGTGTTGATATTTTTAATGATGTTGCATGTATGAATGAATGAATGAATGAATGAATCTATTATGTGTGCAGAAAATATAGTCATCACCTATTGCATTCACAGGATCATAGTATGTTTGGGAAGAAAA
The DNA here is from genome assembly GCF_028538775.1 of Myotis yumanensis. Classification (NCBI taxonomy): domain Eukaryota; kingdom Metazoa; phylum Chordata; class Mammalia; order Chiroptera; family Vespertilionidae; genus Myotis; species Myotis yumanensis. The sequence goes on along the minus strand of NW_027223752.1, from coordinate 227,403,491 downwards.
GTACCTTTGAAATAGTTTAATATCTTATTATTTAGAAAAGGAAATCAAAAGTCTAGAAATCAAAAGACTTGCCTACGATCAGACAGTTAATAAAATGACAGATCTGATCTTAGAAGCTAGGTCTCTACTACTGCTCTGAACCCTTTTTATTATGTCATAATTCCTTTCAGCCAACCTCCTTCTACAAAATTGCAAACTGAGGACCAGAGTCACAGTGAACTAGTGCAAGTTGTGTAGCTTTAGTCATTTGATTAAGTGTCTCTATTCACCTCCACACTCAGAGGCCATCAAGCCAATAGTAGAGTGTCAAAGGACCTAGTGAAGTTATATTTGACTTAATCCCTTCCTAGTTCATGCTTCTTAGGTTATTTGTCCTCTGCATACATGTCATGGTCTCAGAAGAAGGAGGACATTGAGTCTGAATGAAACAGGAAATAGCCATACTTCCACACTGAGAACAACAGCCACACATGAGAGCTCTCACTTATTAATTCAGAACTTCAGCTTTATTATCCAGCTCTAAGCCCATTAACGATGCCCTTAATTCTAAAATTTTTTTAATTCTAATTTATCACTGCTTTAAAAACAAAAACAACAAACAAACAAACAAACAAAAAACACCTTTCTCTTTTCTGGTCGATTTCCATAAATGTGTTGTCTCTTAATTATAGTAGTAATGTTCAGTGTGAATTAAACACCAGTCAATGCACTCCCCCATTCATCATAATGTCTTGTTACAGAGTGGGTCAGATCACCCAATGTCTTCACTCCCTTGGGTAGCTTGAGGTTACCTCTAGATAGTCAGGTAGAGTATCAGGTTGGCCATTTAATTCCCCCCCACTCTCAATTTCACTCCCTTTCTTGTGAACACAAAAGAACTTTAAGTGATCTGTCCCTAGCATTGAAATGCCAACTTTAGTTGGTACTTTGAAAACTGAAAGCCTTTTACAAGATGAATAGCAAACTGTGGATGACAGCTCCTGTGGAGCCATTATTGAATCGCAGCCCTGATGACCACATTGCTTTGGATTTAGATAAAAGACTCCATACAATACAAATGGTAGGAGGACATCAAACAAGATTGTGTCCATAGAGTGACAGAGGCAATCCAATGGAAGAAGCTGTTGATTTCCACAAGGCTACATACTATTTCTGCCTGACTAATTTATATTAAGGAACTAAAGATTGTATATTCATCTTCTATTTATCCTTTTCTCTAAAAAAACAAATGTCCAGTTGTCAAACCCAAGTCTTCTCCTTTTGCCTGAAAGAGAAATATTGATATGGGATTATGTTAATTATTTTGTATTGTGTTTTATTTAACCACAATAGCAGTGTGTGTAAAGGTTATAGACTGAGAGTTACAATCTATCATGATCAGATAAAAAGATTAGTCAGCAAATCGATAGTTCCCTGTACCAACAGGAAGCTCAGTATATTCAAGGCAACAATGACTACAAAGGGTACAGATAAACATCGGGCACCTTTATATAGATGAAAACAAATTCTAGTGAACTTCCACTACCTCATTAATTATGTACCAACCTTCAGGAGGCTGAACTGGGTGAAGTATCATTAGGGGCTTTTGGAAGGTGTTGGAAATGCTCCTGGCTTTATAAAAACTGTGCAACATGAGGGCTTTTCTTTCCGTTGGGCTGGCAGATGTTCAGACAAACCCCTTTCCTCAAAATGGAAAGGATTTCATGTATAGAATGTGCATGAATTTTTAGCCTTAAATCTTGGGAACAAGAATGCAGCAGGCTTTAGCTACAGAAGTGCAATCAAAATTGTTAAAACATGAATTTAAATCTTAATCTACCTAATATGGAAATAGCATCCTTCATCTAAGTTTTATCTTAAAATAGCTATGTTTTATATATATATATATATATATATATATATATTAATATATATATTTATTTTTTTTAAGTTAGGCTTTGTGATGTCATTGCTCTCATGAACTTTCATACTAAGAGTTTTCCCTGCCTTTCTTTTTCTTTTTTTTTTGCTTTTATGTGGCTTAATCTCTCTTCATTATACCCCCTCCTCCCATACAAAAGCTAATCCATTGAAAAGTGAATTTGTATTTGCTGAATTATGAATTTTGAATAGACCCTTTGGAGTGGAATGGGCAGAGTTGTTTAAATTAAGATTTCTTCTAGAATTACATGTGACTGCTTTTGTTTGCATATCTATGTCTTTTGAATGTGGGCTCTCTTTTAACATCTTTGACTTTGAGTATTTTCCAAAATCAGACTTCCTGTCTTCTGGACAATTACTCAATTATTCAAGAATTCATCAAGATGAAAACAAAATATTATTGTTAGGGATAGAGTCACATAAAAGAGCAAGTTTCAATAAGCTCAAAGCTCAAAAAACAGTTTCAATGGTGTCTTATAGGTGATTTTGACTTGGCATCAATAATTCATATCAAAAAAGGGGAAAGAAAAAGAATTAAGGAAAACTGACATAATTGACCCATAAAAACAGTTTGGTTGTCTAGAATTCATCCTCAAATACTACTTTGCATTACTGCTTTAGAATTTTTTCATTCACATTTCGTGTTAGAATGGGTGTGTGTTGCTTAACTTCTCCTGGGTCAGATTATACCCTTAGATGTGCTCCTGCAAGTTTCCCATACTGAATCCAATAAGAAACACTGCCTATATGATGTTTGTTAAATAAACAACACTAGAAGTATGTGTGTGTGTGTGTGTGTGTGTGTGTGTGTGTGTAAGCGCCTATGTGTGTGTGGTGTCAGTCTCTGGGAATTTCCAAATCAATATCGCTATGGCTGCCGGTCAAAAAAGAAACTGTGCTGCCTTTCCTGTTGCCTTTTGAATGTGTACTTGACAACAGCTTTCATTCACTGAGCTCACCTTGGCTGTGGCTATTTGCCTAGCAAGTGAACCAATGAAGAAAAGGTTCTGATTATCTTTCAGTAGAACCAATTAGCGGCCATCTGGATCATTGACTGAGACCTGGTGTACAGGTAATCCTATCACACCTCCAGGGGAGACTAACAGTTGTGAGTGTAGTTTAATGAAACGCTTTTACTTTAAATGTCTACTTAGCTGAACACTATAATACACTGACTCTTGTCCCTTCTTTCCATTACTTTCTTTATACTTTCTGCATTCCATTTCTTTCACTTCTTCCCTCCTTTTCTTTTTCCTTTCTTCCCCTTGTTTCTTTCTATCCCCCCTTCTTTCCCTTAACTCCACAATGGCTTTTTACACTCTACAAAGGAACTTCACACTCTGTCACTGTGTGGTTCAGGACCGCATTGTTTCTTGCCTGGATTGCTACCTTGGACTCACAACTGCTCTTGTGCCTCCCTGACTACTTCCCACCACCCCTACAATCACTATACCCTAATGCTTCACCCTCCGAATTGCAGATAGCGATCTTTCTAAAACACAAATCTGATGACAATATTCTTCTCCTGTGGCTCCACACTACATCGGGGATATCAATCCAGCTCCTTCATATGGCATCTGAACCCTTTCCTGGTCTGGCTCTTGCTGACCTCCCTGCCTTATCTCCCATGCTCCCCCAGGACACCCTGGGCCCTGGCCATGCAGATTCCTAGAACACTGTCTTCTCACACATCCTGTTTTTACACAAGCTGCTCAGTGTCCAAACTCCTCCCCTCACACTTCACCTCTCATCCAGACCTCTCTTTCTAGCCTGGCTGATTCTCACCTCCTCCTTAAGGTTTAGCTATAGCATTATTTACATTTGGAATATTCCAAGACTGACTCCCAAGGACTGCTCTCCCCAATACCCTTACTACACAGAGACACACACACCGACCTAAGCTGAGATCCCACAATATTCCTACCACTGCATTAGCTCTACTGCCACAATAATATGAATTATAATGTATTGGAATTGTTGATTTCCTTAAATATCTGTTCTTCTAGAGCCAGAATTCTTTTTTTAAAATATATTTTATTGATTTTTTACAGAGAGGAAGGGAGAGAGATAGAGTTAGAAACATCGATCAGCTGCCTCCTGCACATCTCCTACTGGGGATGTGCACGCAACCCAGGTACATGCCCTTGATCGGAATCGAACCTGGGACCCTTCAGTCCGCAGGCCGACGCTCTATCCACTGAGCCAAACCGGTTTCGGCATAGAGCCAGAATTCTTAACCCTTTCATACCATGAACCTCTTTGACAATATGATGAAGTCCATAGACTCATTCTCAGAATCAGTTTTTAAACACATAAATTAAAATAAAATCACAAAGAAAATAAATTATAATGGAATACAGTTACCAAAACAAAATATATTGTGATGTAATATTATAAAAGCATTAACTAAGATAGTCTAGCAAGTCCACTAATCATTGTTAATTTTGAAGTAGCAGTAAATAAAAACAATATTTTAAGATACCCTCTACCACCTTGATATGATATCTGTAATTTCTACGTGTGACAAAGTACTACTGTGGCTTGTTGTCCACATTTGTAATTTTTAAAAATGCTAAATCCTAGAGGTAAGTGAAAACAAAGCTATAATTATTATTTTAAACCAATTTCATGGAGAACCTGAATTCTAGAATATTTTCTGTAGTTTTAGACCATAAAATCTTTCAGATTTTCATTTTAATACACTCATACTTTGTATAATATTAGACCATAGAAAGTACTTACACTGTTTGTTGACCAAATTAATGAAGGAAGAAACAGTTTAATGTTGCATCTAACATATAGTAAACCTCACAAACACCTGGGAATCAGACTTTATTATTCTGATCACGTATTACGAAATTGAAACTCAAAAAGGTTAAGTACAATTCCCTACTTCACAGGACTTTTAAAACATCTATTCCATCTTAAATTTCTACCCAGTATGTTGTGTGATGTATCAAATAATCAAGAGAAAAGGAGGAAGAAGGGAAAGGTTATGGTATCAGCTTCTACAGGGAGAAGTGTCTTTAAACCTTCAGTAACTCTTGGTTGCCGTTATGTTAATGTTCCTTCACTATTGGCTAGTGGACGATATGGAGTTCATCTGGACCTTAGGAGACAGGCTGAGAATGTGAAGAGGATCATTCTGTCCTCCACCAGCGCTTGTCTCACCAGAGGACTGCTTTACTCAGACTAAGGAACAATCTGAGAATATGAATCAGAGTGGAAAGGCCACTTCCTCAGCAGCCTGCTCAGAGAGCTGCAGTTGCATAGACCTCACTTTTGTTTCATCAGCTCCCTTTGAGTGGAAGAATAACAGGAAATGACTGAAACTAGGACAACCCTTTTCACATTTCAGAATGTGAGCACAGGGATGCTTGGCGCACTCTCTTCTGCCCTGCGCATGGAAATGCCCAGGCCCTTGTGTGGCACACTGACTCTTCTCGTAGGAAGGGAGCTGCCACTGTGTCTTTCTTTTGTTCTGTTTCACTCCTGTCCCTTTGCCTGCTTTAGTTTTTTCCAGTGTCTAGATAACAAAGAAAATTCTCCATAGCAATGCCTGGGCAGGCTTCTTAAGAAAAAGAGAGAAAGAGCCCTTCTTCACTTCCTAACCTCCCCCCACCCCTCCACCCGCCCCCCCCCCCCCCCCCCCCCCCCCCACACACACACACACAGGGAAAGGAAGAGAGGGAAGCAGTGTCAGCCCTGGGACTTATAAGCTATGCTGATTCAATAGTACAAAGTCGCTTTAAATACTCCAAACCCCGTTTCCTGTGGCAGTGAGAAATCAAACCAAATAGGGAACAACTTACATCGTCAAGCTCTGGGAACTTGCTCTAAGGATGGTTAAGCTCTTGACATCCAACAAGTCAGTGGTTTAAGTATTTCTTGATCTTTTATTTCTTGACATCTGAAAAGTCTGTGGTTTAAGTATTTCTTGATCTTTTTGTTTTATACCTATACATTTGATGAGTCAACATACGGGTATCAGGAATCACACAATGGTTCCTGGCGGGGAGGGGTGATAAGATGTGCTGTACAGTATTATGTATGTAAAGCCGTGAGCATAACTAAGATGCTGTGGAATGAGCACTAATTTAACTGTAAGGCCACAAGCTACCCCTTCTTTGTATTTTTTTTTCATACTATTACAATTAAAAATTCTTTAAATGTTTCTTTGTAACCTTACTGCTCAGAGAATAGTGACCACATTATTTGTTTATTTATTTCTAGCTTCTAGGCATCTGGCTATAAATTATGGGCATCAGTTTTGCTCATTAATTATGCTACTTGCAGACCAAGACTTAGATAGCATTATGATGCTAGAGACTACTGTGAAAATTTTGCCTTGAGAAGAAATTGCGCTGGGGTTAAGAAAGCGCATGAAGTCAGACAGCTCTGTGTGTGAATAACAGGAATGGGGCATAGGATCTGTGTGTCTTTCATCAAATTGCTTAACTTTTTTATTCACTTTACTCTTTCAAAAAATTGTGGTGGTAAATTGTACAACCTCTTTAATGGGGTTGTTTAGAGAATTAAATGGGGTGAAGTATGTACTATGTTTAACTCAGTGTCCGGTACACAATGACTCTAACTAATAGGAGGTAGCTGGTATCACCCCAGTCTTGTGAAGTCGTTGTGTTGTGATTAATCTTCAGATGGTATGCCCAATCAGGAGTATTTAATATTAAGCACTAGTCACATTTGTCTACACTTTACTCTTTTCAAGATGAATTTAAATACATCATTTCCTCTAAGTCTTATAAATTCCAAGAAATAGGTATCATTGTCCTTCTCATTACTACTGGGAGGCCAAATCGTGGCTAGGTTGTGACTTACTGAAGGTCGAAGTGAATACACAGTTCAATAAGGACACATAATGTCTTCAGGATTCCACTTAGTTTGCATTAACTAGAGTTTTACTTTAAATGTAATTGAGTCTCTGATAAGTAAAATTATTTTTATTTTCTCATTTCTTATGGTCCTGTGTGTCATCCTTAAAAAGCTATATTTTAATTTGCAGAACAGCTATCTAGAAAGCTCATTAAAACATAGATTCCTCTCATCCCTCCCCTCCCAGACCTTAGAGATTCTGATTCAAGAGCTCTGGGATGGGGGCAGAGAATATGCACTCCTAATAAGCCCTTTGGGGATGGTGCTGCTGCTGGCTCAGAGACCCCCTTTTCAGGGGCACTGGCTCAGCTGAGTTCACCACCAACTTGTACCCCAAGATACCGATGGTCACAATCTAGTAGCCAATTTGCAGAAGAAACTTCATGGGTATACTGTGTTCTGTTTTTAATTTGTATATATTTTTTGGTATATTATGATGTTTTGCCATCTTAAAAATACCATCCTTCTCAGGGCTAGCCAATTCTTAGAGACAGCGAAGGCCTCAGCTGGGAGAATGCCTCTCATATGCACCCCAGGCAGTGCACAGCCCAACCTCCTCCTTCTGGCAGGCACCCAGGCAGCACTATCGCTCCACCTGACTCATCATGGGGTCATATACCAGCAGCTAGAGACCAGCCTACAGCCCAAAGCCCTCAGAATTATTCAAACCAGCCAATTGGAAACTGCTTACTTTGCCTGTTTGCCCTTTCCCCGGGAAGTCCCAGAAAAGCTCCGGCTTAAACTTTCCTCTCACTCCTATTTTCGGTCACTTGACCAAAACCTAGCACTTGCTCTGTGACCATTCAGAGCATGCTGTGATCAACCCTCTGCAGTGGTCAGCAAACTGCGGTTCGGCAAGCCGTGGCTCACGAGCCACATGTGGCTCTTTGGCCCCTTGAGTGTGGCTCTTCCACAAAATACCAACTTCTGCGTATGGGCCACGAAGTTTCAATCACACTGTATGTGCGGGCCCACACGTGGTATTTTGTGGAAGAGCCACACTCAAGGGGCCAAAGAGCTGCATGTGGCTCGAGAGCCGCAGTTTGCCGACCACGGCTCTAGGGCAGTGGTTCTCAACCTTCCTAATGCCGTGACCCTTTAATATAGTTCCTCATGTTGTGGTGACCCCCAACCATAAAATTATTTTCGTTGCTACTTCATAACTGTAATTTTGCTACTGTTATGAATCGTAATGTAAATATCTGATATGCAGGATGTATTTTCATTGTTACAAATTGAACATAATTAAAGCATAGTGATTAATCACAAAAACAATATGTAATTATATATGTGTTTTCCGATGGTCTTAGGCGACCCCTGTGAAAGGGTCGTTCGACCCCCAAAGGGGTCACGACCCACAGGTTGAGAACCACTGCTCTTGGGGCTCTGTGTGGCTCTAATAAAGTGGTTTTCTTATGTCTCTCCTGGGTCCTCTCTTGCCACTGTGCCTAACTGATCATCCATTAAAAGAGCACAGAACACATGCTATCTTCAGGCAAAAAATGAAGGTGCAGCTGTCTTTGCCAAATGAGCCATCCTGAGTCACACATTTTCCAAAATCATTCTGCCCGGCATCTAAGCAGGCACATGTAGCATAATGCCATTAGAGACACTGGCGACCAAGGCACCCCTGCCAATCCCAGGCCTGGTTTTGGCACACAGCACTATTCTTTGTCTGCTGACAGCAATACCAGCCTCCTGCTGCCCGGCCCATGCCCACCTCTGGTTAAACCTCTGTGAGCAGCCTTGCTGCATCCAGGAGTCATACACTGAGGGATTCACAGGGATGCGTTTATGGAGCTGTGTTATAGAAGACTGGATCTCTGATGGCCCCAGTGCAGCCAAAGCAATCTGTCACTTTTAATCCTTCCTGTCACCTCATTAAGTATATGGCAACACTGACGATCAAACACATTTTTGCACCAACACGCAACGCACACACCATCCCAAAACGTAACATTTCCTCCTCTTGTATTCAGATGCAGTTGTAAATATTCAGCCATTGAAAGATTCATGGAGCAAACATATGTGCCAGGGTACTATATATAACTGATGGAGGCAAAGGACAGTCTCCAGGGACACATAAAGCAATTAAAAATAACTGCTTCATAGAAGGCTACTATAATACAAAGGTCGGGCCCATAAATATGAACAGGATCGCATTAATGTCTCTATCCAAATGAACCCCCAAACACAAAACTATAGCAGGTCAAAACTCAAAGGTTAATGTAAAAAAAATAACACAAAAAAACTCTGAAATTATGCCATATTCTTCTTTCTGTGGTCTTTTCATCAAAGATTAATATAGGGGAGTAGAGTGGAAAATTTGTTCAAGGCCAAATGCTTGCCACCAGCCACTATTTTATTCAATGCAAAATATTTACCCTTGTCCACATGCAGAAATGAAGGAGCTCTGGCCAATTTTCTGTGCAAGGAAAACGTCTATTGCTTTCTGCCCTCATTTACTAGGTTGCTTGTTTATACGTTGACTGCACTGAAGTTTGAATTCCACTCAGAGCTGCAGAGAGACTGATCTGGGATAATTTTTGCAGTAACACACTGAGTGTGATAATAAGGTTTATGCATGGTTGTAAAGAATGTGCTGACAGATGGAAAAGGAGCCACCTCGCTCTGCACAGCATTCATTTTTATATATGTTAAAAAAAAAATCCTACTACACCTGACTCTGATTCAAACAGCACTTCTTCCGGCCGCTGTCTTCCATGAACAGAAATATTTTAGAGTATATAGAAAAATTCCAACCCCCAATGGACCGATTCGCTAAAATTTCAAGTTCTGTGCACATCAGCGGATCATAGGCTCCTGTATTACCATTCAGAGTGTCATGTGCAATGAAAAACGTATTCCCTCCAAACATGAATCTCTACGTAGCAAGTGCCTTAGATAGTAAGCAAGTAAATGCAGCAAAGAGGAAGATGCGAACAGAATGGCTCCCACCATGGAGAGAACTCTTCTCATTCCTTCTCTGAAAAGGAAAATGCCAGCAATTGGTCAAGGATTTGTTTTCAGTTAGTTTAATAACCAACTATGAGAGAAGATTGTATTACAGCCTGTAAGTCATCCTTACCCCTCCATGCTGTTGGGACATTTGAAAACACATTGATTAAAGGAAATGAACAGTTCTCACAATATTTCCCTTACTCTCTACGATAAAGAAACAATAATGATCATTCCATCCAGCAATACCTCCTGAGTCTTCAAGGCTTAGGGTCAGCTTTCTAGAGGAGAGAATACTGGTTTCTCATGTCTATCTCTCAGATTTTATGCTCTTGGAAAAGCTCATTCTATTCTAAATCATCATCATCATGTAACCATACCCCTCCTGTAAACCCCAATCACTCTTTATTCATCCTCAACCTTTTGACTAACTGCATCTATATTAATTTTCTAGGGCTGTTGTTACAAATCGCCACACATTGAGTGGCTTAAACAACAGAAATTTCCTTATCTCACAGTTCTGAGGACAGAAGCCCAAACTCAGGGTGTCAACAGAGTTGGTTCCTTCTGGGGGCCATGAGGAAGGATCTGCTCCAGGCCTCTCTCCTTGGCTGTCATTTTGCATTGTCTTTCCTCTATGTATGTTTCTGGGTCCAAATTTCCAGATTTGTCTCTCTTTTTTTTTTTTCCCCATAAGGACATCAGTCACGTTAAATTAGGGCCCATCCTAATAATCTCCTTTTCACCTCTGTAAAGACCCTACCTCTAAATAAACTCACATTCCTAGGTACTTTGTGGTTATGACTCCCATATGTGGATATTGGGGAAACAGAATTCAACCCATAACAGCATCTTCTATTAACTAGCATCTTCCCACTGGTGTTAGTCCATCCTCAGCTGACCTTCCTGGGGAGAGGTCCCTCACACTCCTGTGATTCTCAGAGCACTGCTTCTGGAGACAAGAGCACTTTTTCATTATTGCTAAAGATGCTCCTGGATTATTACATGTGTTAATATTTGCTTCTTACAGAATTTTAATAATCAGCTATGCATCTACTCTTCTGCCATATTCTCATCTACCAACCTCAAAAGTAATCCCAACATCTGACCACTGCTTTTACATCTGGCTCACAGATATTGTTCTCACATCAAATTTTGATATGATTGCACATTACCTCTGTATTTACACAGGCAAAAAACACCAAATCTAACCTATTTGCCCTTGGACCTCTTCAACTCAAGTGACCTTCAACTGTAGTCCACTTATTCGGCCTTATCATTTGCATACACTACCTAACCTTGTATATATACATGCCTCAACTCTGGACATTTAGGTTCCAATACTCCATCCTTTGACCATTATATATGTATGCCTGTTTTCTCATTTCTCTACTTTTTTGCATGAGCAATTACCAAATTATGTTGTTAGATGGAACATTCGTGTTTATTGTGTTAGGGTTTACACAGAGGAAAATTAAATGGTGTGTAGTCAAATAGCTTTAGGAGAATAGGGTTACTAAAAGTTGAAACATTACTTTACTAAAGAAATTTAGTACCCTAATATTTTTTCTGAGTAATTTACATTTTTGACAGCATTAACTGAACTTATGTTTGTAATTTTTTTTTTATTTTTTTTTATTTTTTTTTATTTTTTTTTTAATTAAATCTTTATTGTTCAGATTATTACATTTGTTCCTCTTTTTTCCCCCCATAACTCCCCTCCTTCCAGCTCCCACCCCACCCTCCACCCTCACTCCCCACCCACTGTGTTCATCCATAGGTGCATGATTTTTGTCCAGTCACTTCCCGCATCTCCCACACCCCTTTTTCCCCCAAGAATAGTCAGTCTATTCCCTTTCTATGTCCCTGATTCTATTATAATCACCAGTTCATTCTGTACATCAGGTTATTTATTCACTTGATTCTTAGATTCATTTGTTGATAGATGCATGTTTGTTGTTCATAATTTGTATCTTTACCTTTTTCTTCTTCTTCCTCTTCTTAAAGGATACCTTTCAGCATTTCATATAATACTGGTTTGGCGGTGATGAACTCCTTTAGCTTTTCCTTATCTGTGAAGCTCTTTATCTGACCTTCAATTCTGAATGATAGCTTTGCTGGATAAAGTAATCTTGGTTGTAGGTTCTTGGTATTCAGCACTTTGAATATTTCTTGCCATTCCCTTCTGGCCTGCAAAGTTTCTGTTGAGAAATCAGCTGACAGTCGTATGGGTATTCCCTTGTAGGTAATTAAGCCTCTTTCTCTTGCTGCTTTTAAGATTTTCTCTTTGTCTTTTGCTCTTGGCATTTTAATGATGATGTGTCTTGGTGTGGTCCTCTTTGGATTCCTTTTGTTTGGGGTTCTCTGCGCTTCTTGGACCTGTAAGTCCATTTCTTTCTCCAGGTGGGGGAAGTTTTCTGCCATTATTTCTTGAAATAGGTTTTCAATATCTTGCTGTCTCTCATCTTCTGGCACTCCAATGACTCTGATATTAGTCCGCTTAAAGCTGTCCCAGAGGCTCCTTACACTATCTTCACACTTTTGGATTCTTTTTTCATTTTGCTTTTCCAATTGGGTGTTTTTTGTCGAATCTTTGGTTTGATTATTGTACTCCTCTGGTCTGCTATTGGGTATAATATTCTTTATTTCAGTCCGTGTATGCTTACTTTCTAATTTCTTTATCGTAGCATCGAGGGTCTCATTAGTTTTCGTGAGGCTCTGCACAAATTTATGGCAAGCCCTCAAAATTGCGATTCTTAGCTCCATATCCTCCATTTCTGTCATGTTTCTTTGTCTCCGCATCTTTTATGCTTTCTTGGTGCACCCCCTTGTGGTCTCTGTGCGCAGTCTTGTTCTAGCCAAGCCTTAATTGTTGTAGTTACCACTAGAGGGATTTGACCCCCAGGCCGGCTGGCTATAGGAATCAGCTGTACGGAAAACGTCTGCCTTCTGGGGAGGCGCTAATCCAGCCTTTGCCTGAGGCGATCGGCAAATGGCTGTGCGCAGGCTTTGGGCGGGGCGGGCTCAACAGGGCGGGCGGAGGGAGCAGTTATGGCCACGCTCAGTCCCGTTCCCAGAGGCTCTGCTTCTCAGAACCCCGGCAGCCGCTGCAAACCTCGGAGAGAAAGTTGCCCTCAGGTTCCAACTGATGCCGGATAATCCCGCTTCTCCCGTTTGAGTCTGGGTCCCTAGAGACTCGCCCGGATCTGGAGCCCAGAGTCTGAGACTCACTCCCGACAGAAAACGACAACCGAGCCCTCAGCCACCAGCCCGCTTTGCGCGCGCACCTCGGTACCTTTGTATTTTCCACACTGCGCCGCCTCTGAGCCTCGATTTGCTGTTCTCTTTCCTTCTAGTTGTAGAGTCTCTCTTCAGCCAGCCTTCCTGTGGTTCTGGGTGATGTCCGTTCAGTCTTTTAGTTGTATTTTTGAAATGGTTGTTTGCGGCAGCGGTCTCCGGTGTTTACCTACGCCGCCATCTTGGTCTCGCCCCTTATGTTTGTAATTAAAAACTAATAATGAAGCCTACTAATCCACAGACCACTAGTTTGGGAATTATTGGATTGCAACTGCCCTTAATTCATAAACCCTATACCTACCCTTTTTCATTATTCTAGTTATTCTCATTAGCATTCTTGGATATATCACTTACTCCCCTCTTTTTCTAAATAGTCCTTCCCTCTAAACTTATGTTCAAATACACCCTACAACTCTGTGCCCTGTCTATTCTCACATAGATGTTCATGTTCCCCAACTTTCAGAATTGCAGACAGGAATATCCACGCTAACTCCTTTTCCAATTTCTCCCAACATATAATATACATTTATCACTATTTTCTAGGTCACCTGCTCACAAACCTCACCCTCATCTTTGACATCACTGGGAAAAACAACACTAATTATCATTAGGTTGGGATTTGCTTAGCTCACAAACTTCTCACTTTCTGCCTATAAAATGATCAAACAACATGCATGGACACGCACCTTCTTTCACTGTTCCCTTCATTTTCAGTGAAAAGTAATTCCTTTCTAAAGGCAAATTAATCCCCCAGTCTCAATATCTATTCCTACAGCCATCTCAGGGGTCACCTCAATTTATTTTCCTCTATTTCTCCTGTACGTTCAACCTCTTATCTACTAGTTCTTTTTCCAAGATTATTAAACCTGAACAAATGGGTCTTTTTTAAAGTTTGTTTTCCCTTTTCACAACTTCCTTATTAACTTTAGACCTTACTTTTCTTTAAAAAAAAATGTAATCTACCCTCATAATTTCCAGCTCTTCCTGTTTTCTAAAGACATTCCTTCCTTGCACCACTCATTGCACACAGAGAAGGGACTTGGGTCTACAGACTAGGGTTTCAGATTTAATTTCTCAGCTTTTTAGCATTGTGATTCATTAAGCTTCAGTTTTTTGTTATGTTAAGGAGCAACATTGATTTTACCTAAGCAGGATCTTTGGAATAATAAGTTAGACATCTTATGAAAGGCTTCTAAGAGGTGGTCAATATTGTTAACTCTCCTTCCAGCCAACCCTCCTCTCACTCTCTCCTTTGACACTGTTGGTTGCAGATTCATTGAAATTCTCCCTCCTTGTTCAGGGAGCACCTAAGTCTCTGGAGGCTCCTCTTAAGGCTTTGGTTGCTCTAACTTGTCTCCTTTCCTTCACATGTAATGTTGATATCTGTCAAATATTTTCTCTCTTGAGCATTTTTTTTCTTCCTAATCTAAATTTTCTCAAAGTTTCAACTACCATGTCCTGAGAATTCACATTTTAAAAAATATTTGCAACCTGAGCAATTTGTCTGACTCTAGACTAGTATATCTAATTGTTTACTGAACATCTCCACTTGAATATCCCAAAGGAAATTCAACTTTAAAACATGCACCACTGAATCCATTGTCCCTTTCACTACGTAGCTGTCCCTTTCTTGTACCCTTTGTCTCAATAAATGACACCATTATTGTTATACATGAGGTAATTGTAGGTGCTATACAACCATAGCAGTAGATACCATTGAATTCCATAATGAAAATAATATTCCCTTTTCATTTTTTATTCAAATCCTTCAGATTACATCAAGAAGAAAGTTTCTGTTTGGAACTTAATATGTCTTTCGTGCTTCTCTAGTGCTTCAGATACTCCTATTTTAACAAAGATAAGTTTTAGCACCTTTAACAAGTTAGACTTTAAGAGGGTTGACTTTGTCAATTATATATTAACGTTCTATTCATGATAAATGATGCTTGTCTTACATTTGTAGCATGAATACAATTTTCTTTATACAAATGTATTTACATGACAATAGTTAATTTTAAGAAAAATATTAAATTATGATGCATTGCTATGCTAAGATATGGAAAACTGTGAGAAAGATATGCAAATGATGATGTTTGGGGAAACATACTCTAACTTATCTTTTTCTCTCAAGACCCAGTGGTATTGCCTTAGCATAGTTTTGCATAAGTTTTTACCTGAGATCCTTACAATTATTTTCTATTTGCAATCCTTTCCTCTTGTCTCATTTTCCTCCAATTTATCTTCTAAGTTACTGCTAGGATAAATATTGAAAAGTCTGGATTACAGCATAGTGCTTCCTGTGATTAATATCCTTCATTGAGGCCTTGTTGATTTTTTCTTCTCACTACCCTACTGCATTTTGATCAGACTGCTTCTTGCACTTTCCATGTTCTTATGTCACAATGTGCCTAATCTCTGCTATTGGTTCTTTTTGAAAATATTTATTAAATTGATTGTGGTAACATTGGTCAACATAAACAAATAGATTTCAGGTGTGGGTTTCTATGTTACAAGATCTGTATATTGTACCATGTGCCCACCATCCAAAGTCAAATCTTCTGTCACCTTATATTTGGACCTTTTCTTCTCCCACCCCTTGCCCCCTGGCAATCACCACACTGCTGTTTGTGTTCACCAATTTATATCCCACATTTGAGTGAAATCATATGGTTCTTAGCTTTGTCTGACTGACTTATTTTACTTAGCATATTGTTGCAAGTGGCGCTATTTCATCCTTTCTTATGGCTGAGTAGCGTTCCATTGTGTCCTATCGATTCTTTAGTGCTCAAGGATTCCTGCATGAACTTAATGAGATAAACACTTCCATATCCTATCCTTTCCTTCTCCAGGATAAAATTATAAAATAAATATTTAAGTATAAAAGTTTTTGTTTTTTACTTTTGTTGTTATTGTAGAATAAAAGAATGGGAAATAGGTAAAGGACTCCGAGAATATACACCACTCACAGAAGTGCTCCTACCGACATGTGAACCAACTTCCTCAAGACACAGGATTAGCTAAATATCAATGAGCAGTAAACTAATAGAACAGTTTCCCAAGCAGCTACTATAAATGTGGGTTTTAAATTGCAATATGAGAATACATTCCTCTTTTTAAATTGAGGTGTAATTGACATATAATTAGTTTAAGGAGTACAACATAATGATTCAGTATCTTTCTTTTTTAAGATTATATTTACTGGGGTGACATTTGTTAATAAAAGTATATAGGTTTCAAGTGTACAATTCTATAATACATCATCTGCATATTGCAGTGTGTGTTCAGCATTTGTAAGTATTGCAAAATGGACACCACAATAAGTAGTTAACATCCATCACCATATATAATTACATAAGTTTTCTTATGAGAAGTTTTAAGATCTCTTAGTTTCTTTCAAATATGCTATATATATTACTAACTGTACTTGCCATGCTGTGTATTACATTGCCATGGTTATTGATCTTATGACTGGAAGTTTGTGTCTTTTGACTCCTTCACCCATTTGCCCCCTCCTCTGACAACCACTAATCTATTTTCTGTATCTGTAAGTTTGTTTTTATTTTGTTTGTTTGTTTAGATTCCACATATAAATGAAATCATATGGTATTTGCCTTCCTCTGACTTATTTCACTTAGCATATTGCCTTCAAGGTCTATCCATGTTGATGAAATGATAAAATTTACTATTTATTTATGGCTGCATAATCCACTGTGTGTGTGTGTGTATACATATGTATGTGTGTGACATTTTCTTTATTTATTTATCTACCTTATTGGTTAAATTTATTTCAAGGTATTTTATTATTTTGATGCAATTATAAATGAGATTCATTTTTTAATTTCGCTTTTTGAAAGTTTATTTATAGAAACACAATAGATTTCCATATATTAGTTTTGTATACTGCAACTTTATTGAATTTATTTCTTAATTCTAATAGTTTCTTTGGTGGGAAAATGCATTTTAAATGAGGCAATTCAGATACCTTAAAACGCCAAATAATATTCATGATCTAAAACAGCAGATCATAATGAAAAAAGAAGTATATAAAAGATTACAAGAAAAAAAGTATGAAAAACAAGATAAATTTGTTTTAATTTTCAGGGGATAGTGATTAGATATATTAAAAGTATTTTATAATTTAGTGTTAGATAATTTAAAAGTATTTTATAATAGTTTATATTTATACAAGTATTGTAAATATAGTACTGAGGATTAGAAAATTAGATAAAAAGTTATTAGATAAATTAAAAGTATTTTAGAATAGTTTATATTTATAGAAGAATTAGTACCAAGGATTTCTATAAAACCTGTATTGTTTGCATTATTAACATCTTACATTTGTTACATTTAATGGGACTTTTTTTTTACAATTCATGAACTGATATTGTCCATTATCATTAAAGTCCATCCTCTATTCAAAACTCCTTGGGCATTAGATAATATCCTAACTTTGTTTATAGGATCCCATAGAGTCCTTGGACTTCTGTTAACATTAATACTTTCTATGATTTTCCTTGTTTTTGATGAACTTGACAGTTTTAAGGAGTCTTGGTCAGATATTTTGTCTCCCTTCAAAGGAAGTTTTCTGATGTTTTTCTCATGATTAGATAAGGATTGTAGGACTTGGGGATGAAGACCACAAGTGCCATTTTTATGTCTTAATAGCAAGCAGGACATATATTTTTAATGTTAGCTTTGATCATTTGTCTAAGGCAGTATTTGTCAGGTTTCTCTGCAGTAAAGTGACTTTTTGCTTCCACTCTTTAAATACTATACTCTTTAGAGGGAAGTCATTATGTGTTGTGCACACTCAAGATGTAGAGAGTTATGGTCCACTTTCTTAAGGGTGGGTTATCTACATATATCATATAAGTTTAAAAATCATTCAGGTGGCTAGAAAATCACAAGATAGAATACAGAATATAACACAACAATCTACTGTATTAAACAATTAGGAAACAACCTCACTAAAGGAGATGAGAAAAAATGTGCTGACATAAGTAGGTTTGGAAATTACTGGAATCTGTAAAAATAAAGGCAAGAACAGTACATAATTACAGCAATTTAGTTGATAATGTTGTTTCCCACCAGAGTATTAGTTTAAAATGACCATACTGATGTACATATATACAAGAATTGAACAATTAAATAAATGGATAGTAGATATTGGGAGCCAGGTGGGAAGTAAGAATTTACAGATAAGCAAGGGAAAAGGGCTATAGAAATCTATGCTTTATTGGATTAGAATTGAGGACACCACTGTGAATTCACAATTATCTTAATATATAGACAGATAGTAACACACAGAAATATTTTCATATGTGTTTATACACAGGTTAGTATACACACATATATTTCCTTGCTCTTCTAGCCAAGACAATGACATCCTAATATCAACAAGTTCCTCTAGTTCCCAGGTCTTGTTACCAAGTACCATTCTTCAGTAAAACAATACAGGCTCCTTGAAGGAATGACTGATTCAGAGACAGGGACAGGAACTATAAAAGGTAAGCCTGAAATATTTTATAGTGCCATAATTAAGAAAATGCTAAGAAAAAAATTTAAAACCCTATTATTAATGGGGCTATATCAAAGGAGACAAGAGACATTAAGACCATGGGTAATGTCAGTCCTCCATTTTGTTTTGCTGTATTGTGTTGGCTACCCTTGGATCTTTTGGTCTTCACATAAACCTTAGAAAGTTTGTCAACATCCACAAAATAGCTTACTAATATTTTAAAATAGATTGTATTGAATAGATCAAGTTAGGTAGAATTAGCATCTGAACAATATTGACTCTTCTATACCATAGATATTGTTATATGTGTAACTAAATATTTAATTTAAAAATAGATTTATTGATTTTAGAGAGAGAGGAAGGGAGAGGGAAAGAGAGATAGAAACATCAATGAGAGAAGAACATCAATTGATTGCCTGCTGCACACCCCCTGCTGACTTGTGCCCAGACTTGGAATTGAACTGGTGACCTCTTGATGCATGGGAGGACACTCAATCCAGTGAGCCACACCAGACTGGTTAAATATTTAATTTTTTGATGTTAACATAAATGGTATTGTACTTTTCAAATTTGAATTGTTCTTTACTGGTATAGAAGAAAGCAATTGACTTTGTATATTAATCTTGTATCCTGTGACCTGCTTTAATCACTTATTAGTTTCTGATTTTTGTCATTTTAAAAAAAATTTTCTACATAGCAAATCCTGTCATCTGTGAAAAACAAGTTTTATTTTTTCCTTTCCAATATTATACCTTTATTATCATTTATTTGTGTTTCCATCCTCATCCAAGGATATGTTTATTGATTTTAGACAGATAGGAAGGAAGAGAGAGAGAGAGAAAGAGAGAGAGAGAGAGAATTATGTGAGAGAGGAACATCCACTGGCTGCCTCCCATACACATTCCAACTGGGAATTGAATTCACAACCTAGATATGTGTCCTGACCGGGAATCAAACCCACAGCTTTTTTTTGGTGTAGGGGATGACATTTCAACCAACTAAGCCACCTAGCCAGGACTAGATATTTTTTATAAAAATAAGGAAGTTACCCTCTATCACTAATTTTCTGAGAGTTCCTATCATGAATGTGTGTTGGATTTTGTCCAATGCATTGTCTATATTAATTGATATGATTTTTCCTTCTTTACCTTGTTGTATAGTAGATTATATAAACTGATTTTCAAAAGTGAAACCAGCCTTGCGTACTTAATAATAAATCCCACTTTGTCAGTTTGTATAATTCTTTTTGTACATTATTAGATTCAATTTCCTAATATTTTGTTGTGGATTTTTAAATCTAATTTCATAAAAATATTGGTGTGTATATTTCTTTTCTTTGTATGTCTCTCTCTGATTTTGGTATTAGTATAATGTTGACATCATAGAATGACTTAGAGTATATTCCTTCCATTTCTATTTTGTGAAGGATATTGTAAAATTTTTGTATTTTTTAAATTAAATGTTTAGTAGCATTCACCAGTGAAAACATCTCGCTCTAGTGCTGTTTGTTTTAGAAGATCATTAATTTTTTATCCATTTTCTTTAAAGAGTATAGGCCGATACAGATTATTTATTTCTTTTTTTGTGAGAGTTATGGTAATTTGTGTCTTTCAAATAATTGGTCCATTTTTATTTGTTATTACATATGTAAGCCTAGAGTTGCTCATAACATTCTCTTACCATACTCTTAATGTCTATGGGATCCTGGAGTTGGCTAATTGCCCTTCCAACAATACTCTTTTGTGCAGACTTTTTTGGAGAGCAGAACTTTGTTATGGAGATGCTCTGGGTATATTTCAAATGGTTTCTTTCCTCCTCCCCCTGCCTAAAATCCCAGGCGATGTTTCTTGTATCTTCAACTTGAGAACCCAATAGACACAAAGTCTATACAAATATATATTTTGTGTGTGGGATGGAGGGGACTAACATTTCAACCCCTTGGATTTTTTTGTTCTCACACTAAGCCACAATTAGCCTTTAGTAGTTTGTCAAAATTACCTTTTAAACATTCTTACCACTTTATGGCCATGATGTATAGGTGATCTCGCTGTGATTGTCCTCTGTCTCTGAAGTCTTCTCATGTCTCTCTAGTTTTGAGCATGGTGGTTTGCTCTGTGACCTCTGATGGGTCTAAGAAAAGTTCTTGATTTTCAGTTTGTTCCATTTTCTTCTTGTTCTAAGGATGAGAGTGATGGCTTCTAAGCACTTAGATGCTGAAGCTGAAACCAGAAGTCCTGCCTTTGTTTCCCAAAGATATTTTCACCAGATATAAAATTCCAAGTTGACAGTTTTCTCTCTCAGTGCTTTAATGATATTGCTCTACTGTCCTCTCATTTGATTTGTTTCCAATAAAAAATATACCCTCATCTTTTTCTTAGAACATAGAAGAAGAAATAAAACAAGCTGGAGTCTGAGAAGAGTGAGAAAACACTTTAAAATCACATGAAACATTTATTTAAAGATGAATTACCACATCTGGAACAGGAAAGATGGGATAATATGTCATTTTGAGGAGGAGAACTCTGGCAGTTTAGCTGCTAGGCTTGTGATGGTTTTGTCACCTTAAATACATTTTGGGTCCACAGAACTGAGTAAAAAGTAAGTTTTAAACAGAGTTTTGCTCCTATGACTTTATGGATAAGGAGGTGAGTCACTGTTACCTTGGGAAATAGAAAACTTTTCTAAGATAAGTGATAAAGAAATATATAATAAAATATGGTCAGCTTTAGAAGCAGTCTCAATAAATCAAGCATTCAGGCCCTAAGTTCAAGAACATGGCAGGAGAAATGACAGACATGACAGGGGTTTTAAAAACTATGTTTTTTTTTCTTTTTCTGGAGAGAGGAAAAGCAGCATCTTATAAATCAAACATAAACCAAATAATACTTAATCACAGTAGGAACCTGGGCAGTAAGCAGCAGTGGCCCCAAGAACTTAGGTTACTATTTTTCTTTAATTCTTGAAATAAATAGTATTTTTAATGATTTACAGATAAATGAATTTCCTCAATTACAGTATTAAGTCACAGGGATTTAAAACATCTCATAAATACAACTATTTACTTCTAATACCAGTAATATCAAAGGAGAAAACATGTTTATTCCCATCACCAGTGGCCATTTTCTTAATGAGTTAAATGCACATCATATAGAATACATTTAATATATCCTTAATTTGTTGCAACATTTTGCTTGATGGCAGGGAAAATTTGACACAGTCTCCAGCTTAGCCTCCAAAAACTTACACATTAAGAACAAAAAAAACTGCCATAGAAAACCTAAAAACTTTGGAAGCATAATAAATACATAACACCAATGTATAACCTGAAAGCAGAATATTGTAATAAAGATCTTGTTGTGTGAAGGCATCCAAGTGAGAAATAAGTTCGGAGTACAGCATAGCTCCAGAGGGAAAAGCACCTAAGTGCTTAGTTAGGGCTATGCAAATCATGATTCTATTTGTGGGTAATTTTATTTATTCATCCAAAGGTATTAAGCATGTAGTATATATCACATGCATTTCACTGGGAAGAAGTAGTCACTCAATATCTATTACTTTATTTGCAGAGTTTATATTCTGGAAGAATAGAAAGAGTAGTAGGCCATCATTAATTACAAAAGGCCATGTTCCCTATTGCGGATTGTTACACACTGCCACGAAAGTGTGTAAAAACCCTGCAGGAATGAGGAGGGAAGAAAGATGCACATTTAATTAGAAGAATACATGCTGAAGTGAAGAATAACAACCTGCACAAATCCCCATCACACTATTCTCATGTCTTTCAGGATGAAAATGGGGAGTTTTAGAAAGATAGTCCAGTATTTCCCAAAGTGAGGTCAACATCAAACTGTATTTTCAAATTTAGTTTTGTCCTGCACCAACTGTACTGTTACTTAATGTTCTTTAGGATGATTTACTTTTTTGTGTAAATGATTTTACATAAGAGGAAGCTTATATTACCAGCATAAAATGGAGTCAGTTACACAGAAAGTAACAATATAAAAGATAAAATGAAAACACAATGTTTTAGAAATGGTTGTCCAAAAAGTTTTGACTACAGGAAGATTGGTAAGAATTTAAGATGTATTAAAGATGGGCAAGGCTAACCTGAGAATTTCTCCTTGTTTCAATAATAATAACCAATAGAGAATTGAGAAGGTTATATATTTCTATTTGATTTGAATTTTATGTACCACGAACTAAATGCATGTCAAATACTTGCTAAAATTAAACATTACATAACATGTATTCCATGATTTAGGAAAGGTTAGGCTCCATTAAACAAACATTTGGGAGGAGTAAGGGAATTCTAGAGCTGAAATCAGGATCAAAAGTCAGAAAATTTCATTTTCTCCCAGTAAAATATATATCATTTTATTTAAAGAAAAGTGAGATATCACCAAGTCCCACCACATTCTGAATATCAGGATCCATCTAATAGTATCTGTATTTTAAGGTTATATTTTGACCTATCCACTATTAGATGCGATATCATTAAAGTGAATTGGAGTCAAGCTTTATGTAATTCCCAGACACTGGTTCCACCTTCCAGAGTGGTTCTCAGAGTCCCTTGAGAATAACCGAGTTTATGTGTAATTCCTCTTATACTAGATATAAATTCACCTGTAGCTCTCTCAATAAAGAGTGAACAAAAGTGATTTTATAGGAATAGCTTCAACCTTTTCTAATTTATAGCAAGTGCGACTCAATCCCAGGCTTGTGGTCTTTAATTGTTTTTAGTAGCACATGCCTTGGGATTCACCTACTAACTGAGAAGCAGTGTGTCCCCCTGGGAGATACCTTGGAGACCTGTAGTTCCAGGGCACAAAGCATGTCTATTTTTGGTTTTCATAGCTTCCTAAGGGCCTGGGGATCACTATCATTCTCCATTTTCCAGTTTAAATACCCTCAGCTACTTCAAGCTCTGATTGGGAGTTTTCTTTTATTACCCTTATTATTTAGGTGGTCCTTATCTGAGTGGATCTTGGTTTGCTAGTATCTTTCATTATGTGTGGCTCCCCAATGAGTATTAGTTCTGCAGTCAAGGGAAATATAAAAGCTACAGCACTTTCATGAGCTCCTCCTTATATTCCTTGGAGAAGTTCAGTGTTGTGTAGCACCTCTCCAACATGAAGACATGGAATGAGCAGCAGTGGTGGAGGGTAAACCCAAGTTAATAATCCAGAGCTATTGCACACTGAGCTTATGAATGGCTAGGACCTGACAAAGTATGTGTGAGGGTGAGCTGGGCCAGGGATAAAGAAGACCCTGATGGAATCGTTAGAAAACTTAAGAGGGGTCATTGTTCTGACTGGAGGGTGTGACTGTAACTGAAGACAATTGAGTAGCACCCATACCAGGGATGGTTTAAGGGTCACAGTCTGATCTCTGGAGGCATCACAAAACCCCAAAAAGAGAGGTGGTTCAGTGAACCTGAACCAAGTCAAATGAGCAGACCTCAAGGTCCCCACGGTCAAACAGCAGCAGCACATCCTAGCAAAAAACTCAGAGATTGAACCAGATGTATATTTTCAAAGATGATGGACAGTGCTCACTCACAGACCAGCTGCCATGACTTGGAGAACAAGAGCCAGAGGCAATATATCACACCTTTATCAGTATAGAAAAACTGAAAACCTTCTTCTCTTCTCAGATACCATCTTGGTAAAGAGCAAAGAAAGGGAGGATGGTATTGATGGAATATCTGCAAGTTGGAGATTGACGTGAATTGAAAGAGAGGGGTATCTACATAATTGATAAATTTTGTAAACCTCCTTGACTATCCATTGGGCAGGGGCTCCTGAAGAAGATTATATGGTTATAGGAAAACTAGAGGCCTGGTGCACGGAATTTGTGCACGGGGGGTGGGGAGTGGGGAGGGGGGCCCTCAGCCAAGCCTGGAACGACACAAGCATTCTGCGCCCGGCCTGGCCAGAGGCCTTCCACGGCCAGGGTGGCATGCTTGCCTCGTCACTGTGGTGATAAAGCAAGCATTCTGCCAGGCTGCTCATGCTGCCCGCTCTCAGCAGCCACCCCCCAGGAATGGGGGACTCCGGTGGGGCTGAGAGGACTGGTCACCACCATCTTGTGGCTATGGGCACCACCATCTTTCTGATGGAGCGAAGGTTAATTTGCATATCAGCCTTTTACTAGATAGGACTAGAGAAAGATAAGTATCAGATGATCTCACTCATATGTGAAATCTAATGAACAAAATAAATCCTATACTAATAAAAGACAAACATGCAAATTGACTGTACTTTCGCTATGCCTTAAGCCACGCCCACCAGCCAATCAGAGGGACTATATGCAAATTAACCCAACCAAGATGGCAGCCAGCAGCCACGGAGCTGACTTGAGCAGGAGGCTTGCTTGCTCCAGTGATGGAGGAAGCCAAGGTTCCCCACCTGCTGCGGCCCTGCTCTGAGCTCCACTGAAAGCAACAAAGTTTCAATAATAGAAGGTAAACAAACCCCAGATACCTGCTTTCAGCCAGCCATGGCCACCGAGCTGATGCGAGCAGGAGTGGGTTGCCCCTGGCGATGGAGGAAGCCAAGCTTTCCGCAGGCCTCTGATAAAGGCAACAGAGTTTCAATTATAGAAGGTAAATAAATCCCAGAATTAAAAAAAAAGAAAAAGAAAAAAAAGGAGAGGGTGGGAGCTTATGTCCCCAGGGTGCTTGGCCAGCCTGAAAATGGCCCTCAGCCCCTCACCCAGACTGGCCAGGCACCCCAGTGGGGATCCCCCACCCTAAAGGGGGTGTGGCCAGCCTGAAAACAGCCATCAGCCCCTCACCCAGGCAGGCCAAACCTCCATGGGGTAAGCATCCCCACTGGGGTGCACATCCTCTGAGGGTTCCCACACTGCAAGAGGGCATAGACCGGGCTGAGGGACCCCCCAAGTGCACAAATTTTTGTGCACTGGGCCTCTAGTTGATGAATAAAAGAACCAGTGACATTGAAGCATGGAACAGACTGAGGAATTTCAGAGGAAAGATGGGGTGGGAGTTGGGGAGTGGTTAATTGGGGAACTTATACACATACTTGAGGCCTGGTGCACAGACTTGTGCACCGGTGGGGTCCCTTGGCCTGGCCTGCACCCTCTCATAATCCGAGACCCCTCAGGGGATGTTGAACTGCAGGTTTCGGCCCAATCCCTGCAGGCCAGGATGAGGGACCCCACCAGTGCATGAATCCATGCATCAGACCTCTAGTATGCATATAAAATCTTTGGTTAATCTCTTCCAGCCGTTCCCCGCCCTCCTTCCTTCTGAGATTCATCAGTCTGTTCCATGCCTGTGGCTTCCGCTCCTGCATTGAGCATCTGCCCCCTGGTGGTCAGTGTGTGTCATAGCTACCGGCCAGTTGTCTGTTTGGCTGGTCAACCATTTGGCCAGTTGCATATATATATATATATATATATATATACACATTAGAGGCCCGGTGCATGAAAATTCATGCACTGGAGGGGGGGGGCCCTCAGCTCATCCTGCCCTCTCTCACAGTCCAGGAGCTCTCAGGGGCAGGAGGCAACCCGGTGATCAGGGGAAGGTGACGCTCCCATAATACCTCTGCTGCTGCCACTGCTGGCAGCTTAAGCCTCGGCCAACCCTGGTTACCTGAACCTCGGGCATCCCTGGCAGCTGGGCAGCCAACCTCTGAGGCTTGCCTGCACCTCGGGCCGGCCCTGGGTGGCTGGTGGAATGAGGAGACTGGGGGACTCTGGAGGCAGGCACACTGGGTGGTCCTGGCCTTGCCGCGCCTGCCACCCCGTGGGGCTGAGGGGACTGGGTGCCGTCATCTTATGGCTGTGGGTGCCACCATCTTTGAGGGTGTGGCAGTCAATTAGCATATTCCCTCCTTATTGGCTGTGGGCGCCACCATCTTTGCGATGGTGTGAGGGTCAATTAGCATATTCCTTCTTTATTAGATAGGATATAGATAGATAAAAGTTGACTTATTATCCCTTTATTTATTGATCTCTATAGTTAAAGCTCTTATTTCATACGCTTGTATTTAACCTTCAGATTCATTTTATTGAAGGTCAATACACCAAAGTAAATGTACCTTTTTGCATCTTTCTTGGGGTATATGGGTAGTTTTATCTTTTTATCAGCAAATGGGAAAAGGGCCTGTACTAAGGTGAGAGCCAGCAAAGCCTGCTGAGGGAGAGCCAGTGTAAAAGTACTGTGTGTGCTGCCTCCCATGGCAGGAAGAGGCCTTGTCCCACTCTCATGGACAGGAAGTGGCAGTTCACAAAGAAGACCTAAGGATAGGACCCCTCCCTCTCCCAGTAAGGCTAGTGAATATTATGGAGGACTGAGGAAAGGTGGAAATGGTGCTGAGAGCCTGTTCATCAGAAACCAGGAGTGATGGCCCTGTGAGGATATGGGGCCCACAGGACAGGATGAGGTGGGAGAGGGGGGGGATCAGCAAGGAGACCACAGAATTTAAGAAAGCACTTGAGTGCCTGAAGTGAGCCTGGGGCCTGGATCTGCACTACAAAGAGTGTTACTTGAGGGAGAATTTAAATTTTTGAGGCAATCTACAGATTTAATATTTGCTACATTATATTCTATTGATTAAACCTCTGTGATGAATTTGTGGTCCATGTGTTTGCAAGCAGAGAGCTTCGAGATAACTCAGTCTATTTCATTTTCCTAGCTTGGTTTGGTGGGAACTTATGCAGATTGAATTGTAAAAATCTTTTTTAAAACAAGCAACACATTTTAAAATCTTCATACTCTTAGCACACAGTTCTTATTCAAAATATTAAACTGTAGATATGGCATTCCCACCAACTAATCCAAATAAATGCCAGCAGAGATGCTATTTGAATATGTAGCCGCTAAATATTAGACTTGTTATGGATTTAGTAAGCCTACATTTTGAAATTCAAGAATGCAGTATAAATTAAGATAAATGTCTATGTTGTATATGTTACAGTATTATTGATAACAGAAAAAGTTGGAATAGATCTAGTAGATCATATACATATATTTGCATATGCACATATCTACCATTTATGTTACCACATAGTTTACATATACATACATTTATGTATGTGTGTACATATAATATTTGTCATATATATGCATTTATTTGTATTTTATGCATTTTCTGCATATTTATAAATGTGTATATAGGTTTACCTATAAGTATGTCAAGAAAAGAATGTCCTGCCTATAGAAAAATTTTATGTCTATTTGAGCCAAATTTTGATGACATATCCAGAAGCAAAATCTCAATTGATTGCACAAATATTCTGGAGAATGGCAGTTTTGCAGCTCATTTTAGACAATAGAACCAAAGGAGAAATCATAAGGAGAATTACTTGGAATCCATTGGTGGTAGATTAAGGGGGCTGGATAAAGCAAGGTGGGAAATTCTAGGATTGGACCAAAGCAAAATGGAGAAACACATAGTGTTTTACTTTAGTAGGTACAGGATAGTTAATGATTAACATTACAGCACAGAGATGGTATTGGGGAAACAAGATAACAGTGAGGGGTTCTATAGTCCCGAGCTCTGGTGTTGCTTGAGGTTGTGCCTTCAAGGGATCTAGAAAAGAAAATTACTCTGACAGTTCAAGGGTATGTTATCCCAGATGGATAAGAACAGTGGACTGTTCTCACTTCAGGTAGAGATTGACCTTTGCTAAGGAGGCTATAGGCCTGGGATGTGACTACCCTCTCTGACCTGCCCAGATGGGAATTTATAGTCAGACCATCCTGTGTGGTTACTTTTGGTCACTGAGCTTGTCTGCCCAGCCATGTGTCCCCCACCCCCAAGCATGTCAGTTTTTTAAAATATATTTTTACTAATTTCAGCGAAGAAGGGAGAGGGAGAGAGAAATAGAAACATCAATGATGAGAGGGAATCATTGATCGCTGACTCTTGCATGCCCCCTACTGGGGACTGAGTCAGCAATCCAGGCATGTGCCCTTGACCGGAATTGAACCCAGGATCCTTCAGTCAGCAGGCTGATATTCTAGCCACTGAGTAACTGGCCAGGGAAACAAAGATTATTTTTAATTCTAACCCGGAATACTATGGTAGAGATTTTTTTTTTCCAATTCACAGCTGTACCAAGAGTATATAAATGTTAAAAAAGGAATGCACCAGAGAAAGGGGTTCCAAAGCCAGAAGCTGAATCATTCAGTGATGAGCAGGGCTTAGAATAGCCATTCCTTTTATCTCTCAGCCCAACACACATCTTAGCTTGGCTAAAGCCAAGTCACATGAATGCCAAAGGATGCAGAAGTCAGGGTGAAGTGTCATAATCAGAAAGGGAGCCCAACAAGTATTGAACACTAACGATGTGCTGTGTCCAACCATGCAACAGGCAGCTCTCATTTGCTAATTTGTTTCACCCTCATAACCTCCTTTGGAGTAGACATTTCCTATAGGATGTGAAATAAGTTGCCCAAGGCCACACAGCACAGTAAGTGGCAGAGATGTTTTTCTTTTGTTGTTCAATTTTACTCGGACAATAAGAAGAGGGAAAAGTAGATGCTCTTCCTGTGTTGGTGCAATGGGAGAGAGTTGCCCCACGTGTACATAATCTTTCCTTCTCTTCCACCAGCCCTTGAATCATCTCCTTCTCTGATCCCAGAAACTCCTTTCTTTCTAAGGAGCAATAGAGTGGTATGCATTGATATTCTCATGCGTTTATGTATAAATTTGTAGTTAGCATCTGAGAATATAAAATAAAATGAGGCAAGATGCCCTTATTATGGGAATTATTTCCTCTACTTTTCATGTGACTTATTGACTCCAGTTAAATTTTGACTGAGGCTTATATGTGAAATACATGTATATATTTTAAAGTCAGTTTCCCTCCTAATTTAATTGAATTATTGATTAAAGACCTAATGGCTCATAACTCAGATCCTCAAAAGAGTCACATATTTATAGTCCTGAAATGTATTTGGCTGGATTTTATTCTGAATACCTTGTTCTTTCTAATGGCATTTTCCTAATATTAATGCTGAACTGAAACCAAAAATAGCAAGGGATAAGGACTCAGAATAGCAGGAACTGAGAAGATCAGTGTAATCAGCAAATTAGGGCTATGTACAAATCATGCAATTGGCATCATGGGAGCAGCAAGAACCACACCATGTGGAGAAGAGAACACTCGACGTTGATAACTTTGATTAGCGTTAACTTTGATCGCATAATTCAGTTACTTCCAGGATGTTTCATGATGCTAATAAATAAAAGATGACACTGTTATTAATGGTGGCTTCTATAGCCAGAGACAGCTGAGATGTGGGGTGGGGTGTTATTTATTTCACCAGCATTCTTTAGTCTAGGCTAGGACTGGGAAGCCAAGATAGACTGTCTCTCAAAAAAGGGAGGCAGAGTACTTGTTGGACATCTCGGGAAGATTTACCCAGCAACTAGCTTTGCTTTCCAATCTGGCTTCTCCTCCATTTCTGAGCTCTGGATCCTGTTTAACCAACCCCTTCAGCCAACCAGTGTCCTCCTGATTCTCTGCTTGCTTAGCTCTAGATCATCCTGGACCATGTTACATATTCCACCTTTTGTTGACTCCTCCCTGATATCAAATGCAGTCATCATCTCTAGTTCTTGATAGGTTCTAAGTATCTTTATATACACTGTGTCCCAACACACCTCTGACTTTCTCTTAGTAAGATTCAAAGCAGTGAAGGGATTTCCCCAATGTCACAAGGTCAAGTCCTCTGCTGATGTAAGCTTTTATCTCTTTAGCACTACACCTCAAAGTTCCAAACCCCTTTACTTCATCATTCTCCTGCACTGACTGGCACTAAGGTGGTCATCCTTGATAAAGATTACAAAGGATGATAGAAGCACAAAACTTCTAAACTGAAAGTCAGTTTCTAGCAAGCTGGTATGACAGACACCCAGTAAATACATACACTTTCAGAATCCATACCAAATCCAGGTTCCTTGGATGTCTCTGATGATGAAGATTGTATTTCTCCTGGTCCTATCTTGGGACACTCTTTTGAGTAATTTCTTAGTGAGTTGACATCTGTTCCAAGAGCATCTACCTTTGTATTCTAGCTCTGCATATGGAGCCAAGTGATAATATGAGCTACCCTAAACATTGCTTATTATGTCAGGGATGGTTCTAAATACCTGAAGCACATTAACTTAAACGGTAATCCAGATACATCTATAAAATGGTACTACAAAGCCTTTTTTAAGATAAGGAAGCTAAGCTAGAAAGGAGAAGTAATTTCTAAGAAGTGACAGAGCTAGATTTGAAGGCAAGCATGTAGCTCTGGAGCCAACCCACTCAGCCACCAATCACTACTTTCTTGTGGTCACTTTTATTTTAATTTAAATTCTTTGTTGTTGAAAGTATTTTTTTTATTTTTTTTTATTTTTCGCTTAAAGTATTACAAAGGGTATTACATAAGTGTCCTTTTTTCCCCCCGGCCCTTCACAAACCCCTACCCTCCCTTACCCCCCAGTGTCTTATGTCCATTAGTTATGCTTATATGCATGTATACAAGTCCTTCGGTTGATCTCTTACTCCCCTCCCTCCTGCCCCCCAACTCTCTCTAGCCTTCCCACTGCAGTTTGACAATCAGTTTGAGGCAGCT
Source organism: Myotis yumanensis (assembly GCF_028538775.1). NCBI lineage: Eukaryota > Metazoa > Chordata > Mammalia > Chiroptera > Vespertilionidae > Myotis > Myotis yumanensis. The sequence goes on along the minus strand of NW_027223752.1, from coordinate 227,372,307 downwards.
CTGCCTCTGTATCTATTATTGTTCAAAAGTTTGTAATGGTCTTTATTATCCATGAATGAGTGAGATCATGTGGTATTTTTCCTTCATTGACTGGCTTGTTTCACTTAGCATAATGCTCTCCAGTTCCATCCATGATGTTGCAAATGGTAGGAGTTCCTTCTTTTTAACAGCAGCATAGTATTCCATCGTGTAGATGTACCACAGTTTTCTAATCCATTCATCTACTGATGGGTACTTAGGCTGTTTCCAGATCTTAGCTATGGTGAATTGTGCTGCTATGAACATCTGGGTGCATATATCCTTTCTGATTGGTGTTTCTGGTTTCTTGGGATATATTCCTAGAAGTGGGATCACAGGGTCACTTGTCGTTTGTTGATTTGTTGATGATGGCCATTCTGACAGGTGTGAGATGGTACCTCATTGTTGTTTTGATTTGCATCTCTCGGATGATTAGTGACTTTGAGCATGTTTTCATATGTCTCTTGGCTTTCTGAATGTCCTCTTTTGAAAGGTGTCTATTTAGATCCTTTGCCCATTTTTTTGATTGGATTGTTTATCTTCTTTTTGTTAAGTTGTATGAGTTCCCTATAAATTTTGGAGATTAAGCCCTTATCAGATATGTTTTCCCAAGAGGTGGGTTTTCTTGTTGTTTTGTTGATGGTTTCTTTTGCTGTGCAGAAGATTTTTATTTTGATGTAGTCCCATTTGTTCAGTTTCTCTTTAGTTTCAACTGCCCTAGGAGCTGTATCAGTGAAGAAATTGTTTTGGCATAAGTCTGAGATTTTGTTGCCTTTGTATTCTTCTAGAATTTTTATGGTTTCCTGTCGTACATTTAAGTCCTTTATCCATTTTGAGTTTATTCTTGTGTATGGTGTAAGTTGGTGGTCTAGTTTCATTTTCTTGCATATATCTGTCCAATTTTCCCAACACCATTTATTGAAGAGACTATCTTGGCTCCATTGTATGTTCATGCCTCCTTTGTCAAAAATTAATTGAGCATATTGGTTCGGGCTAATTTCTGGACTCTCTATTCTATTCCACTGGTCTATATGTCTGTTCTTGTGCCAGTACCAGGCAGTTTTGAGAACAGTGGCTTTGTAATACAGTTTGATATCTGGCATTGAGATCCCACCTACTTTGTTCTTTCTCAGGATCGCTGCAGCTATTCGGGGTCTTTTTTTATTCCAGATGAATTTTTGGAGAGTTCGTTCTAGATCTTTGAAGAAGGCCATTGGTATTTTAATGGGAAGTGCGTTGAATGTATAGATTGCTTTGGGTAGTATGGACATTTTAATGATGTTGATTCTACCAATCCAAGAACATGGTATGTTCTTCCATCTGTTTATGTCTTCCTCTATCTCTTTTTTCAACGTCCTGTAGTTTTCTGAGTAGAGGTCTTTAACCTCTTTAGTTAAGTTTATTCCTAGGTATCTTAATTTTTTTGGTGCGATGGTAAATGGGATTGTTTTTCTAATCTCTCTTTCTGAAAGTTCACTATTGGTGTATAGAAATGCCTCAGATTTCTTGGGGTTAATTTTGTATCCTGCTACATTGCCAAATTCATGTATTAAGTCTAGTAGCTTTTTGATGGAGTCTCTAGGGTTTTGTATGTATAATATCATGTCATCTGCAAATAAGGACAGTTTTACTTCCTCTTTTCCAATTTGGATGCCTTTTATTTCTTCTTCTTGCCTAATTGCAATGGCTAATACTTCCAGTACTATGTTGAACAGGAGTGGTGAGAGTGGGCATCCCTGTCTTGTTCCTGTTCTTAGGGGAAATGGTGTTAGTTTTTGACCATTGAGTATGATGTTGGCTGTGGGCCTGTCATATATGGCTTTTATTATGTTGAGGTATGATCCTTCTATTCCCACCTTTCTGAGAGTTTTTATCAAAAATGGGTGTTGGATTTTGTCGAATGCTTTTTCTGCATCAATTGATATGACCATGTGGTTTTTTTCTTTCCATTTGTTTATGTGATGTATCACATTTATTGATTTACAGATGTTGTACCATCCTTGCATCTCTGGGATAAATCCTACTTGGTCATGGTGTATGATCCTTCTGATGTACTGCTGGATCCGATTTGCTAAGATTTTGTTGAGGATTTTGGCATCTATGTTCATGAGGGATATTGGCCTGTAATTCTCTTTCATTGTGATGTCTTTACCTGGTTTTGGTATTAGGGTGATGCTGGCTTCATAGAATGAGCTTGGAAGTGTTCCTTCCTCTTGAATTTTTTGTAGTAGTCTGAGGAGGGTAGGTTTTAGTTCTTCCTTGAATGTTTGGTAGAACTCCCCTGTGAAGCCGTCTGGCCCTGGGCTTTTGTTTGCTGGAAGCTTTCTGATGACTGCTTCAATTTCTTCCATAGTTATTGGCCTATTGAGGTTTTTAGATTCTTCCTGATTGAGTTTTGGAATGTTGTATTTTTCTAGGAATTTGTCCATTTCCTCCAGGTTGTCTAGTTTGTTGGAGTAGAGTTGCCCGTAGTATTGTTTAACAATCATTTGTATTTCTGTGGGGTCTGTTGTTATTTCGCCTCTATCATTTCTGATTTGGTTTATTTGGGACCTTTCTCTTTGCTTCTTGGTGAGCCTGGCGAGGGGTTTGTCAATCTTGTTTATCCTTTCAAAGAACCAGCTCTTGGTTTCATTGATTTTCTGTATTGTTTTTTTGGTCTCTATGTCATTGATTTCTGCTCTAATCTTTATTATCTCCTTCCTTCTGCTCACTCTGGGGTTTTCTTGTTGCTCTCTTTCTAATTCTTTGAGTTGTAGAGTTAGATGATTAACTACCATTTTTTCTTGTTTTTTGAGATAGGCCTGTAGAGCTATAAACTTCCCTCTCAGGACTGCTTTCATTGTGTCCCAGAGGTTTTGGATTGTTGTGTTTTCATTGTCATTAGTGCCCAGGATGTTTTTAATTTCTTCTTTGATGTCATCGGTAACCCAATCAATATTTAATAACATGCTATTCAGCTTCCAAGTGTTTGAGTATTTTGGGTTGTTTTTATTGTAGTTTATTTCTAACATTATGCCATCGTGGTCTGAGAAGATGCTTTTTATGATCTCAATCTTCTTGAATTTGTGGAGACTTTGCTTGTGACCCAATATGTGGTCTATTTTTGAATATGTCCCATGAGCACCTGAGAGGAATGTATATTCCGCAGCTGTGGGGTGTAGTGTTCTGAAGATGTCAATTAAGTCCATCTGATCTAGTGAGTCATTTAGGATTGCTGTTTCTTTGCTGATTGTTTGTCTAGCGGATTTATCCAGTGATGTCAGTGGTGTATTAAAGTCCCCTACTATGATTGTGTTATTGTTGATATCTCCCCTGATATCTTCCAGAAGTTTTCTTATTTATGTGGGTGCTCCTGCATTGGGTGCATATATGTTTACCAGGGTTATATCTTCTTGTTGTATTGATCCCTTTAGTATTATGAAGTGGCCTTCCTTATCTCTGGTTATGGCCTTCACTTTGAGATGTATTTTGTCAGATATAAGTATTGCTACCCCAGCTTTCTTTTCCTTTCCATTTGCGTGAAAGATATTTTTCCATCCCTTCACTTTCAGTCTGTGTGAGTCCTTTCCAATGAGGTGGGTCTCTTGTAGACAGCAGATGTATGGGTCATGTTTTTTTTTTTTTTTTTTTTTTTTAAATATATTTTATTGATTTTTTACAGAGAGGAAGGAGAGAGATAGAGAGTTAGAAACATTGATGAGAGAGAAACATCGATCAGCTGCCTCCTGCACATCTCCTACTGGGGATGTGCCCGCAACCCAGGTACATGCCCTTGACCGGAATCGAACCTGGGACCTTTCAGTCCGAAGGCCGACGCTCTATCCACTGAGCCAAACCGGTTTTGGCGGGTCATGTTTTTTTATCCATTCAGCCACTCGATGTCTTTTATTTGGAGCATTTAGTCCATTTACATTTAAAGTTATTATTGAAAGGTACTTGTTTGTAGCCATTTCTTTTTTGTGTGTGTGTGTGGCTGTTTTCTTTCTGAGCTTGATATTTCTTCTTTTACACCAGTCCCTTTAGCATTTCTTGCATGGCTGGCTTGGTGGTGATAAACTCCCTTAGCCCTTTTTTGTCTGTGAAGCTTCTTATTTCCCCTTCAATTTTGAATGATAGCCTTGCTGGATAGAGTATTCTTGGATTCAGTCCTTTGCTTTGCATCACTTTGTAGATTTCCGTCCATTCTTTTCTGGCCTGATGTGTTTCTGTTGAGAAATCATTTGATAATCTAATGGGAGCTCCCTTGTATGTTACTTTCCGCCTCTCTCTTGCAGCCTGTAAGATTCTCTCTTTATCCTGAACATTTGCCATGGTAATTATGATGTGTCTTGGTGTGGGTCTTTTCGGGTTCACCTTGTTTGGGACTCTCTGGGCTTGTGTGACTTTTTTCTTCCCCACCTCAGGGAAGTTTTCTGATATTATTTCTTCGAATAGGTTTTCTAATCCATGTTCATCTTTCTGTTGTTCTGGCACCCCTATTATTCGTATGTTGCTTCGTTTCATATTGTCCCAAAGTTCCCTTAGGCTCTCCTCCTGTCTTTTAATTTTTTTATCCATTTGCAGTACAGTTTGAGTGTGTTTTGCTTCCTTGTCTTCTAATTCACTGATTCGGTCCTCCGCTTCTCCCAGTCTACTGTTGATACTTTCAATGGTGTTTTTTATTGCAGCTATGTCGCTCTTCATTTCTTCTTGGGACTTACTTAAGTTGTTGATTTTTTCATCTGTTTCTTCTAGCTTCTTGCATACGTAGTTGAGTTTTTCATCTGTTTCTTCTTGCTTCTTGAACATCCGGTGCATGTACTCTAGGAACCTTATTCTGAATTCTTTTTCCGTCATGTTGCATATCTCTGTCTCACTTAGCTGCTTTTCTGGCGAGTCCTCCTTTTCTTTCCTTTGGGGGTTTCTTTGTCTACCCATGTTTGATCTCACTGACATTACTAGTTGTTGAATCGTTCAGTGGCTGGACCCTGGGTGGCAGTGGCTGCTCCCTGGGTGGCAGTGGCTCCTCGGTCTGTGGTTGCTCCTTGGGCGGTTGTGGTAGCAGCGGCTCCTCTGTTGATAGCAGGGCCTCTGATGGGTGCTGTTTACAGTTGTGGTGGCTCTTCTGGCTGGTGGAGGGAGGCTTCAGACGCAGCAACTGTTCCCCAGGCAGAGCGTGTGGTGATCAGGAGGCCGCTGTTGCTTGAATCTTTCCGTGGAGGGGTGCAGGTCTCCCCTTGGCTCTTGCAGTCGCGCTGTTTGCGAATCGTTGCCTCCGGGTTAGTAGCCGATCTCTGGATGCCGGTAAACGCTGCCTGAGATGGCGCGGTCTCGCCGCTGCGCTGGCGCCCAGAGGGAGGTTTCAGCCTCAATCTCTAACCACCCGCATTTTTTAGGAGTTTTCTGTCTTTCCTGGCTGCAGACTGTCTCTCAGCTGAACCTCCCCAGCTTGATCGGGCTGATTGTTACCCGTTTCAGCTGCTCGCCCCTATCTGGTCCGGGACGAAGCACCAACACGTCCGTCTAAGCCTCCGCCATTTTCTCCTCCTGTTGTTGAAAGTATTACATATGTCTCATTTTCCCCCCCATTGACCTCTCCCTGGCGGCTTCTACCCCCTGGCACATGCCTTCATCCCCCCCCGCCACTCTCTGTGTCCATTGATTATGCTTATATGCATTCAAACAAGTCCTTTGGTTTATCTCTTATCCCCTCACCTTCCCTCTAAGCTTTGATAGTCTGTTCAATGTTTATATGTCTCTGAATCTGTTTTTGTTCGTCAGTTTATGTTGTTCATTATATTCCACAAATGAGTGAGATCATGTGATCCGTCTCCTTCTCTGACTGGCTTATTTCGCTTAGCATAATGCTCGCCAGCACAATTTACAATAGCTAAGATTTGGAAACAGCCTAAGTGCCCATCGGCAGAAAAAACAAAACAAAACAAAAATTATGATACATCTACACAATGGAATACTACCCTGCTATAAAAAAGAAAGAAATCTTACCATTCACAACAGCATGATCTTGTGATCAATTTTAATATTTAGTTAAACCAGACTTCCTCTTTTGACACATAAAATCCACCCAAAAAGTAGCCATAGTTTGGCTTTTCGTTTTTTAATAGATATATTGACATTCATATAAAAGTCAGGGTGTGGGGTGAGAATAGAATGCTCTTTGTAGAATTCAGGCATTAAGGGTCTATACTTAAAGCAGACTGCTCAGGTTTCTAATCTGGTTTTGCTGTTTATTAGCCATATAACACTGGACGAATAATTTAGCCCATCTGTGCCTCTGTTCCCTCATTTCTTAAAGTGCGTATAATGACATATATACCTCATTGGATTTTTTTTTTTAGCTTAAATCAACCGTTTGGAATATTGCCTGGACCTAGTCAGCACTCAATAAATATTAGCTACTACTCTTAATACTGACATGATTAAATAAAATAATATAGTTAAGCATCCTATCATGGAGCCTACTCCTTGGAAATCACTCAGTCTACATTAATTATTTTCATCCCATTTACTATTATTATTTGTTGTTTTCCCACATGTGCTTTAAAATCCAAGGGCAGGGGGAATATGAATGTTAAACAACAGCCAATGGATAGACTGCTTCAGGCACACTGGAAGACTTGTTTCACCCTTCCTGTGAGCACCAACATCTCCTGGCAACTGAGTTTCAGGAGTCACCTTTTATGTTCAGATTAGATACCTGTGCTCCTCTTTTCGTTCCTTTGTGAAGGTGTCAGGGATGCAGTCTCTCTCTCTCTCTCTCTCTCTCTCTCTCTCTCTCTCTTTCTTTCTCTCTCTATCTTGTTCTCTCACCACTGAAGTCTATATCTACCCATATTACATTCTTAATATAACTAATATCTTTTAATTATTATGGCAACACTGCAATGTACATCCTTTCACTCCATTACACACCAGAGAAAAACTGAGGATGTGAGAGGCTAACCAAGTAGCTCAGCAAGTAACTCAGTGGTAATTCAGACTGATTAACCTAAAGAAAACCCAGATTCTTAACTGCGTGCTTCATATTTCCACTTACCATCAGAAAAGGTGCCCATCTTAGCTAGAATTCAGTAACTGCTTCTGATCTATGCTCTCACTCCTGTAGGACTTGAAACCAGATGATGGTAGTGTCTGATTGGAGCTCTTATGGTCCAGTAGTATACATTTGGGTATATCCAAGAATAAAAATGCAGCAATATAAAGACTTATAATCCTATATAATAAAACCCTAATATGCAAATCAACTGAACAGTGGGATGACCCATCGCTATGAAACACACTGGCCACCAGGGGGCAGACACTCAATGTAGGAGCTGGCCCCTGGTGGTCAGTGCACTCCCACAGGGGGAGCACCGCTCAGCCAGAAGCCAGGCTCACAGCTGGCCAGCACAGCCATGGTGGTGGGAGCCTCTCCTGAAGGACCCCTCAGGGAAGCAGGCTAAGCTGCCAGGCGGACATCCCCTGAGGGGTCCTGGGCTGTGAGAGGGCACAGGCTGGGCTGAGGGATACCTCCCCCCCCCACCCCCCAGTGCATGAATGTCAACCGCCAGGCCTCTAGTATGGAATAAAAATACAGTGTGTCCTGAAGACTACAGAAACTGGGATGCACTTACATTTCCACCAAATACATGGGCATTTTTATTACCCATTGATAAGACCAGAATTCAGATCTAGCAGGAGAGTTCAGTCATTGGGCAGTTGAACTTAGAAAACTACCAAGATGTTAAGGGATGTGACCTTCTCCCTGCCTCCTCTGTCACTCTCCAAGTCCCAAGTATTTGCAAGTGAAAATATTTAAGCTTTCAAGGCACAGATAACACATTAAATGAAGTTGAAAGGCTTTTTACATAAATTACAAACATGTATTAGAAGGATACTGGAACTTAATTGGTTGGTTTGCCTAAAAAAAAAACAAAACTCTATTTAGATTTTTCTGTGTGCTGGACAGAGAGGTACTGGATCTTTTCCCAGTGCATTTGTACATAGGCATGTGTACACACACACACACACACACACACACACACACACATACACATTGAAATGTATTAAACCTTCTGGAAGCATGTTGTTGTCACATTCCTCCAAGAACAGCATTTGAATGCCATCTCACTGGATTCCCTCAGAGGTTTGAAAATGACTCCCTTACCTTTGATAATGGACCTTTACTTAGATGTTCTTTTGTACCCTAAGAATCTCAGGTGATACCATTAATGCTGCATAAAACACCACAAAGTACCAGGAGAGCAAACCAAGTAGCAATTACTGAAAACATTTTTCTGATATCTCCCCAGATTTTCCTTTGGGGAGTGCTAGCTCTGTAAGTGTTCACTATACATACACAAAGCACAGGCTATAACTCTGCAAGGAACTTAGACTCTTTTCTAAAGTGTTTTGCTTTGTTTGATAAAATTGTCTTTGGGGGAAACTCTAATGGACAAAAGCTAAAGATCCAAAGAAAGGAAACCTGACCCATTTGAAAGTGAATAGGGGGCTGCAGAGCGAAGTAAAAAAATATGCTGGTGCTTACTCAAAAAAATGCTGACTTCCTCCGGTAGGTCATCCGATAGGTCCACCTTACGCCACATAATAGTGTAATTAAAAAGCGCTGATGTTGGGTACCAGGAAGAATCTGCCCTCTTCAACCCTTGGGGAAGCAGCAATGAGTCTTAACTACATTGAATCTGTGATGACAATTTTATCAATAGCCCAGGATACAATCAAACCTCATTAACTCAGACCCCACTAATTCTGAATTTATAAAATTCAGATATGACTTAAGAATTGATTCTTGCTGAGCTGCAAAGCTCCAGGTAATTTCTTCTTTTGTGAGTATCAGGGTCTTATTCACAAGAGCAGTACAGTCGAACTTTGTAGTGGTTACATCAACAAAGAGATTGTTATTCAAAGCTCTACTGCAATGCTTGCATCCTCATTTCCCACAGAAACTTATTACTATGGGAAGTGCAACTGTTAGGCAGGCCTAGTTATTTCAAGCACAAAAAATGGTGTTACTGAAAGAATAGAGCTGAATGCACCACAAGGTAAATTTAGTGTTTGAGTTCAGATGCTGGAATTATGTATAATTTTAGATCCTATGTTTCTTTACTTTTCCTTTTTTTTTTTTTTTTTTTTTTAAAAAAAGCAAGTATCATTGTATAATGTCTAAAAGCATGAAAAAGAATTTTGAGGAGTTGGAAAGTAATGGACATGTATAAATATTACTAATGTATTAATTAATGTTGTCAGCTCCTCCTAAGTCCAATAAATATATCCATGTCATTTTAGTTCATAATAAAAAATGAGATAAATGGATTTTTATTAGTGGTATTTAAAATATGTCATAAGCTGTTTTATTAAATTTGCTTTTTGCTTTCTAAAAGATGGCCAATGGGATATGATCTGACTTGATGAAGTTGATAATCTTTGGGAGCAAAATAAGTAATTATAAAAGCAGCATTAGTTTTTCTCAGCAAGCGATTAGCAGATTTTTTTCTTCCAGGATGCTAAATTATGCAATTATAACAATAGCTACTGTTGTCATTGATCCCTTACTCTATTGCCAGTTAGAAATCTAAGTATTTCCCTTTTATTTTCCTATCTGAGAAATCTTTAAGAGGAAGTTGTGAACTTCCCCCCTCAACAGCTGCAGAACTTTTGCATCTGGATTCCCTAGGTAGGGTTCAATGGAACTTAATAGTACAGCATTTTATTTGCTGTGAATGTAGATGTACATTTGTGATTCCAGGAAGAACAGGGTACAAGCTTACATGCAGCTTATCCTATACACAGGCCCCTAAAAGGAAAGGATGTCTTCTACGCCTTCAACCCTACCTCCACCATGGTAAGCTTATTCTTAGATTATTATAGTCTATATCATAGCTCCTTGCCGTGTGATCTGTGGACAGGAGTCGATACACACACTGTTTTTTGCTGGTACACAAATGAAAAGTGTCTAGAAACATTTATGGCAATTTGCCATGGCTGCAACATTCAAGAGCAGTATCAATGGACTTGTGTCATTGCCTCATTTCGTGATTGGTTTTAGTGTTGACTATCTTGTGTGGTGGTTGCGTGTAGCGTGAGAAATGGATTAGGAAAAAAAGCAACTGGTTCTTCAGCCCTGACAGTTTGAGAAACATTAGCCCACACACAAAGGACAGAGCATGCATACAAAGCACATTTCAGACTGTATCTGAGAAGGCACCCACAATAACAGTGAACATAGACAATCGGCCACAGGCTAGAAGATAGGCACTGTGAGGACAGACGCCTCATCTGATTTATTCACCATTATATGCCTAGCAAGTTTAGTGTGCTAGACGCTCAATAAATTCTTGTTGAGCAAATGCATAAATCATGGCAGTACAGCTTCTGATGACACAGTTTTGGCTCTTAGATTAGGACACACTCCAGAAAATAGCTAAAGATCAGTGAACATATTTGAAAAAAGAAATGCAAAATCAAAGCCAAAATAAAGAAGTAAACCCTTTTAGACTCCATTATCAATATGAGTCTTGACTTCCTAGGACTTGACTATATACAAACTAAGCTTGGTTCTTTACATGCTCACCCCACAGTAACTTGTCTAGGAAAGTAATATGTTAAGTTGTTTTATAGATGAAGAGACTGAGACTTAAGAAGCTTAATTGTTTGCATTATTTTTCAAATGTAATCTGGTTAACTGGAACCTGTATTTCCAACTTTGCTATTTTGTGTCCAAAACTTTAGCCCAATAGGGAACCCAAATATGTTTCAATTTGGTCAATAAATTATGGCTACCTAATTGCCTCACTGTATATTACACGTGATATTCATTTCCTTCCTTTCAAACTGTGTAATATGTGGTATGTTGTTTTACCTTAATAGGATTCTCTTTGTGACATGAGGACAGTAGTAACTACCTCCTTAGGTTCTATCTTGTACTGCTCTCTCCTCCTACTCCATGCAATGATTCCTGTTACAAAAAGAAATATCAAAAAGGCATAACTTTTTTTATCCTTGTGTTTTGCAAAGTGTTTGTTATATAATGTTATTGTTATATATTATATAATCTCATCTACACTAATAAAAGAGAAACATGCAAATTGGTGTCACTCCACTACCCTTCCCATTGGCTAATCAGAGCAATATGCAAATTAACTGCCAACCAAGATGGCGGCCGGCAGCCAGGCAGCTTGAAGCAAACATGAAGCTTGCTTGCTTAAGTGACGGAGGACTCCAAAGTTCCCTGCCTGCCGCTGCCGGCCTCTGAGCTTGCAGTTTGAAACATTATTACAAATATAGAAGCTAAACAAAACTCCAGAAACCTGCTTTCAGCCAGCCAGGATCTCAGAGCTGGAGTTGAAACAGTGTTTTGATTATAGAACCCAAACAAACCAGATACCTGCTTTCAGCAGCCGAGGCCTAAGAGCTGGAGCCAAGCCTCAGAGCTAAAGCTGGCCCAGAATAAAAAAAGAAAAAGAAAAGAAGCAGTTGGGAGCTTCAGTCACCCGCCAGCCTGAAAACAGCCCTCAGCCCCTCACCCAGACTGGCCAGGCACCCCAGTGGGGACCCCCACCCTGATCCAGGACACCCTTCAGGGCAAACCAGCCGGCCCCCACCCGTGCACTAGGCCTCTATCCTATATAGTAAAAGGGTAATATGCCTCCCAGCACCGGGATCAGCGGAGCCGAGAGGCCTCCCGGCACCGGGATCAGTGTGACAGGGGGCAGCGCCCAAACCCCCTGATCACCCTGCGGCTCTGTGTGTGACAGGGGGCAGGGCCACAACCTCCCTATCTGCCCTGCTCTGTTCATGAAAGGAGAAGGCACCCCAACCCCCTGATCAGCCCTGCTCTGTGTGTGGCAGGGGGGAGCTCCCCAACCCCCTGATCTGCCCTGCTCTGTATGTGACAGGGTACGGAACCCCAACCCTCCTGATCGGCCCTGCTCTGTGCGTGACGGGGGTGGTGCCGCAACCTCCCATCAACCCTGCCTTGAGTGTGACAGGGGGCGGTGCCCCAACCCCCCAATCGGCCCTACCCTGAGCATGACTGAGGGTGGCATCGCAACCTCCCGATCCTCTTTGCTCTGTGCATGACAGGGGGCGGTGCCCCAATACCCCAATCAGCCCTGCTCTGAGCCTGACCAGGGGCTGCACCTAGGGATTGGGCCTGCCCTCTGCCACCCGGGAGCAGGCCTAAGCCAGCAGGTCGTTATCTCCCGAGGGGTCCCAGACTGTGAGAGGGCAAAGGCCGGGCTGAGGGACCCCCCGTCCCCCCCGAGTGCACAAATTTTTGTGCACCGGTCCTCTAGTTATATAATAGACACCAAATACCTATTATATAGACTGAAAATGACTATCCTATAATACTAGGGGCCCAGTGCACAAATTTATGCACCTTGGAAGGAACTGTGGGCCTCGAGGCTGTGGTGGGCACATGGGAGGGTCTCGGCCCCTCCCACTGTGGCCCCGGGTCCCCTCTCTGCCAGCAGCCCCTACTCCCACTGCTGCCACTCTCATGCACTAACAGCACTGGCCCTGCTCACGCGGAGTGATTGGGGCTGGCGTCAGCAGTGGGTGTGAGCAGGGCCGGAGCCGTCAGCTGGTGCCGGTGGTGGCTGCTGCCCCAATTGCCCCTCAGGAGCAGGAGGAGGTGAAAAGTCCTCAGGGGCTATCAGGGCTGGCACCCACTGATGGAGCTCAGTAATTGGGATTGGCGCTGGGCACTGGCAGTGGGTGCGAGCGGGGCCATCATGGGCAGTTGGTGTGAGAGGTGGCTGCTGGCCCCGATCACCCCTTCAGGAGCAGAGAGAGGTGGAGAAGCCACCACTCGCACCCACTGACAGCGCTGAGTGATCGGGGCTGGTGCCAGGCACCAGCAGCGGGTGCGAGCGTTGGCTCCAGTGCCGGCAGTGGGTGCAAGTGGGACTGGTGCTGGCAGCAGATGCGAGTGCCAGGCGGGACTGTGGCACAGAGGAGCAAAAAATTTTCAGTAACCACCAGAGGCTCGCCCCAATGACAGTGACTGGCCCCTGCTCACCTGCTCCACCATCCTGCCATGGCCAACGCCCACCATGTTCCGTGCTCTGCCGCCTGCTGTGGACGCCCACCATGTTCTGTGCATGGCCTCTGGTGGTCAGTGCATGTCATAGTGACCAGTTGTTCGGTTGTTCCACCGTTCAGTCTATTTGCATATTAGGGTTTTATATATATAGATAACTACATAATACACATTAAAAAGCATATGCTTCCTGAGGAAATTGTCAAGACACAATGAGGGGGTGCATATTAAATTTATCATCAACCAATCAGGTGTTCTTTCCTGCTACTTTGACTCCTGAGTGTGTGGTAGACACTGGACAGGAAGTGTGTATTACAGCTGAAATGATGGTGTATTATCTTGGCTGTTCCTGCTGCCTAGAGTTACTTGTTTTCCAATCCAATTCTCCAACCACTCAGGAATCCTGTGAGCCTCTCATATCCTTCCATTGAATTCTACTTTTGTTTAAGATAAACAGTATCCTTTTCTGTTATGTGGGCCCAAGACTTTAACTAGTACAAGAGAATTTTTAACTTGGAAACTGTCAGTGGTATTAGCTGTACTAAGCAACTCTACATACACATGTTTGTTGCAATTGACTCAATGCTGAGGCTCCCAGCAACATCCCACTAACTCTGCTCCAGATGTACAAAATAACATTTACGTAATCATATGTTCCTCCACAAATTAAGATTGTAAGGTTGAGATTAGAGGGTTCCCTTTTTGAGAAGATTCTTCTTCAGATATTTATCCCAGTTTCCCCCAGATGTTTATTAAGCATACATTCCCTTTATAATCTGCTTCCAACTGCAAGGCAGCTCTGTCTTTGCTGATGCTCAGCTGTATTATTATGTGGGTCACAGTCAACTCTCCACATTTTCACTATCTAATTATTGTTTATGGTTTTACTTTGGATCCTGTACTTCAATTACCTACTCTCTATTGAACAAACATACTAAATTTCCCTCTATTTATTATATCGTCCAGAAACTGTATCGCCCATCTAGGATAATCGGTATTGCTTGCACATTTGTAACATTTCAAATAGCCTAAATTTCTTGATAGCTTAAGTGCAGGGTGTGCAACCGTGGGTTTTGAATACTGCATATTGAAAAAATGATAGACTTCTCAAGTTCTTCTAGCTGTGTGTTTTTATATTAATGTTAATTTCCCCCTTGGTAGAGACTGTTGCACAGCCATGACTGTATCATTGAAAAGTCGACAAAATAAAGGCCTATGATCCTCTCAACTTAAAACTGTTCAACATTTTCATTTTTTTAAAAAAATCAAACCACAGAGGAAACTAAATTTGCAAACAGAAATACAGAAATTCTATTAGCATCTGGGGGATCACTCTTTCTTTTGAAGAGACAGAGAAACATGAATAAGAGACTCAGGGCACCGCCTCATCCTCCCTATTCTTGGGATTTGTAAAGGCAGATTTCTAACTGCCAGGAAGTCCCTGGGCTGCCTATTATTACCTGTAATCAGTTGTAACTGATTACTCAACCCTGGTCATTTTCATCTACAAACAAATTCACAAGTTTTCCAGACAAATATGGATGGGCTGCTCAATTTAAATTTCAAATGAAAAAAATATCTTCCTGTAATGAGTTCACATACCTTTTATTTAGACTTCCAAATGCTAGCATAATGTGATTAGTTTTGATGTTATTTCTTTCTACCACTTATGAGAAATCACATCATCAATCATATTATCAAAATTAGATGTGGAGAAGACCTAGCATGTCACCAGGACCCTCCCCTGAGCCAGTACAGACTTGTTTTAGCCAGTCTGCTGTACTTTTTAATATTTTCTTCAATCTAATATTAAGCTTCCCCTGTGATCAAGCATCTACTGTTTCCACATCAATGACATAAATATAAAGAATGAAGGTTGGTTTCTTAAGAGGGTGCATCTATGTTTGGCTTCTCTGGCTTTATAATAAAGAAAGCTCATGGTGATCATCTAGAAATAAAGATAAATCCAATTTATTGCTATTGTGATCCATAATTTCAATTATAATTGATATGATCTCTAGTATTTGCATAGATTTCACATATTTTATGCACATGATACACATTGTAGTAATCACTGTTATATTAATAACATTGTTCTTTTAACAAAAATGTGTTGGGTGCCTTTATGAGCCTTCAATTTATAATATATAGATATATATATACTATATATATAATATATCATGTAAATTTACTTACCTTTTAAAAACAGTTTATTGAGAGCTTATCAAGCAGTTTTAACTTGGTGAAGTATAAATATGAGATGCTTTTATTTTTCTCCAATATCACTTCTCACATCCTTACAAATGTGAGATTTTGTGTACAATTTGATTATTAAAATTTCAGTCCAGATTGCAATTTTGAATTCAAGTTTAGGAGTGCAAATGCTAGAGCCAGATTCTATTGCTTTGAATCTCAGAACCACCACTGATTAGCTTTGGTTTCTTGGGTTAGTTATTTACACTCAAATGGGCTCCATTTCCTCAGCAATCAAAAGTAGATAATAAAATAACCTACATCATATGGCTTTTATGATTTGCTCTATGTGAAATATTGTCTAGTGTCAAGTGAAAGAAATATGTGTTAGCTATTATTATAATCATTAGTATTTCCATTACTATTATTTTATCACTTTGCTCACCACACACCCATGGCTTAAAGAGATCTGAGGGTGGGATTGGTCATCTATTTCCTTCTTTATCCTATTACACTATTTACCACCTTTCAAAGACTCATCAGGTATGAAGAACAAGAAGGGGAACAGGTGAGGAAGAAACCATTTGCTCAGGCTTGTTGGTAGCTAGTATTCCTAATGTCACTCTATTTTGATACATTCTGTTCATTGTTGGTTTTTTCATCAATGGATCAGTCTCTACGTGGAGACTGTGTGTAGTTTTTCTGAGGCAATGATCAGATATACTGTTTAGGCCATTTAGAAAGGAAGTCATAACTCTCTTCAACTCCTTTTTTTTCCAATTTCTGTTTTCTTATTCTTTTGTTGTTAATCCTCACCTGAGGATATTTTTCCATTGATTCCCAGAGAGAGTGGAAGGGAGAGGAAAAGACAGAGAAACATCAATGTGAGACACACATTGATTGGCTGCCTCCCGCAAGTGCCCCTATCAGGGCCAGGGATTGAACCTGCAACTCAGGAATGTGCCCTTGACAGGAATCAAACCTGGGACTCTTCAGTCCACAGATAGATGTTCTATCTACTGAGCCAAACCAGCCAGGGCTGTCTTCAACTCTTAACAGTGATCCATGCCTCCAACATGTTCTTTCAGTTTTGAACACTTGGTCAGCCCAGGGTACCTGCTTCTACTTCAAAACAAGAGCACTTTGAAATCAGGGATAGCTGTTTTCTTCATTAATGCCTTTTAAAGGCTGCAGGAAACTGGGATAGAGTGGGAAGTTTTCCCACCTTCTTTCTAGACATACTACATCGTGCTCCCTTTATTTGTGATCTCCAGACAATAACCAGACCCCAGTCTCTGCCCTCTTATAAGCCCCCCACTTTCAGAAAAAGCACATTATTCTCTCCTAATTAATTTTTGATGTCCACCTTGATTGATTCTGTCATTCATCAATCATCTAGCAAGGAACAGAGATGCAAGTCTTTCCTCCTTTCAGACAACACTGGTCTCTAAGAAGAGTTCTCTTCCTAACAGCAGGACAGCTTTGCAAAGGAGTGGAAGATCGCTTTTTCTTTGACTATAAACACTGCATTTCCTAAGATGTTAGCCATTCTCAACTACCATTCTCCTATTTCCAGTCTTGCTTTTGAAACAGGAAGGGGATTGTGGAGAATTCTGTTTTGGCCACTGGTATTAGGTCCAGTTCTGCTGCCTTAAAGTAAAGTAAGCTTTCAGGACACAGTTGTCCCAAGTTCTCTTTTGCATGCAGGTGCTCAGAACCATTTTTTCTTCAGTTTTGGGCCTTTGTCACTAAATGCAGGGCAAAAGGAAAAATTCCACTCGATTTTGTGTTATATATTAATGTATGACATATAAATCATAACATGAAATCATTAAGTGTTATATATTTATACAAATTCATATTAACATTTTAAAGACTATTAGGTCTGGTGTTGTAGGAGACTTTCTATATATGTTCCATGGTTACTCATTGAAACAATTTACAAACTATATATTAGTAATGCTTTTTATACAGAAGAGAAAGCCAAAGCTAAGGAAGTTTAGAGTTTGTTCTCAATAACATGATCAGTAGTTGTGGAACAATGATATTGACCCAGGGTTTCAAGTTCAAAGTTTAGGGATAGTATAGTACTTCTACATATATGTAAAAAATTAAGAATAATATACGATGCTAAATGTTTTAAAATCAGTAGCTACTGCCCCATAAGTGATATTTTGAAATTCACATGAAGGAATCAAGTCAATATGTCAAGTTGGGGTCTGTGGATCCACTGAGTTCCTCAGTGACTTTTAGTAAGCTCAGCAGCAGCAGCCTTTTAGGCTATGAGAGCTAAAAATGGAATATCTCTGTTCTCAGACACCATCCTAATATATAAAAAGCCAGCGGCCATCATGACCTAAATGACCAGATGGACAACCAAACAGCAGGCTAGGGTCCTGGCCAGCGCAGCGGGAGTGAGTCTTGGTCCTAGCCAGCGCGGTGGGGGTCTGTCCTGGGTCCCAGCTGGTGCAGCGGGAGGGAGCTCTGGGTCCCAGCTGGCATGGCAGGAGTCAATCTGTGTCCTGGTCAGAGTAGCAGGAGGGAGCTCTGGGTTCTGGCCGGCACGGCAGGAGTCAGTCTGGGTGCCGGCTGCCCGCAGCATGGCGGCGGGAGGGAGCTGTGGGCCCCTGCCACCCAAGGCATGGCAGTGGGAGGGAGCTGTGGGAATGGAGCCACGCTGCCATCAGACTGGCCTCTGGGTCCCTCCCCCCACCCACAGGCTCTGGAGAACCAGAGCCATGCTGCGATCTGGGAATCTTGGTCCCTACCCCTGGCCTGCAGGCTCTAGGGAACAAGAACTATACTGCAATGGGACTGGACCCTATCGGAGGGGTCCTAGATTATGAGAGTGTGCAGGCTGGGCTGAGAGACTCCCTACCCACAAGTGCATGAATTTTCATGCACCGGGCCTCTAGCGATCACTATAAAAACTAACACCAGACCAAATCCCATCCTTCCTCACAAACAAGTAATAGAAAGGACTCTTTTTTTTCTAATCAACCATTTCAAATCAACTATATTAAGAGAAGAAAAGAGTTGAACATGCTCCATTTGGCAAAGTGGGAATACACCAGAAATGCATTGGGAGTGAGAGTACAAGGAATTTTTCTCATTGTTAGAGAAAGTGACACTTTTTTATAAATAAATAAATGCATACATACTTGTGACCAAAGTAAATATCACATATACTTCTCTTGGGAATTTTTTTATTCTGGTTTATTTCTTTATTTATTTTTATTGTCTAAAGTTTTACGTATGTCTCCTTTTTTACCGCTTTACCTCTCCCCCCCAGCCATTCCCACCCTGGGCAAGCCCCCACTGCCCCAGTTTCTGTGTCCATTTGTTATGCTAATATGCATGTATACAAGTCCTTTGGTTGCTCCTCACTCATATGTAGGATATAATGATCAACATAATTTGATGAACAAGAATAGATCCAGAGACAAATGGCAGGGGAAGAGGGCATTAGAGAGCAATCTCTTGGAAATTTGACTGAGAAAATGTAGCTCCAGAGCTTGGCAAACCTGGTGATTTTCAATAAATCATAATTAAATAAGTAAATTAATGAGTAAATTTTAGGTACAAAATCTAGCATTGAATAATCTTGTGTATGTGTAATTGAATGCTCAAAGAGATTAAATAATCTTCAAATGTTTGGGGGCTCTCTTGCCAAGCTGACTTAATTTTATTTCTGTGGATGCCCCCTCCTCGAAATGCTGGAATGTTGACAGAGTGCAATCGTGCCCCATTAGACATGCAATTGCCAACTTTGTCCATTGCTGCACAGGTATATCTTCTTGAAAACAGAATATTAAGACAGTTTATTCAAATCCCAATGATACTGCTGAAATTCAGTAGAATAAATTAAGCGGGTACATAAGGCTATGTGAAGGCCAAACCATTAAGTGGATCCCAACATGGGGTGTGTTTTAAATATGTAAGGATTAGAAGTAATGTATACAGCATACCTTGCATACTTCCTAAAAAAAAAAATGATGGCTGCATTATTACCTTACTAATTGTTCTTCTTGAGCTGTATATATAACCTGAAAGATGTAAACATATCTTCTTATTTTAATAAAAGTGATTATAGATGTCCACCTTCTTGCCCTCTTGAATAATCCAGAAGTATATTGCAGGGTAAGCACCCTGTGAAAGTGATACTGTGTGCTCTATTTTACTGATGATAAAATTAAGTAAGGGTCTGTTTTAGTCCATTTGGGCTCTTACAACAAATTACCATAGAGTGGGTAACTTGTAAATAATGATTTCTCACAGTTTTGGAGGCAGGAAGTAGAAGGACATGATACCAGCATGGTCAGGTCCTGGTGAGGACGCTCTCTTAGGCTGTAGACTTCTGGCTTCTGACTCTTTCCTCATTTGAGGCATCTCTATGTTTTTTTGTTTCTTTGTTTTTCTTTTTTTTAAATAAGAACACGAATCCCATCCAGTGACTCCCATTTCTGTGCAGAATTCACACTCTAGGATGATATAAAGAGCTCTTCATATTCTGGCCTTGCCTTCCTCCTAAAATATTTATCATTCATCTTCTATGCCATAGTTATAACCCTTTGTGTTTCTCATCTAGTGTCTCTGATTGTAGCCAAGTAGCTGGCTGTCCACTTAAGGTCATGTTGTTACTCCCATAGTCTACAGTTATCACTAGGATGTGGCTTCTCAGATAAGGTCTACATCTGTCAGTCCATTTGCATCAAGGTAGAAGCAGTAAGGTCAGGTTTTTATCTATGGAACATAAGCAGAAGTGACTGGGTGATTGGTGTCACTTCTCAGCTAAGACTGTTAGAAGCAGATGCACCTTCTCCAAGTTCTTTGCCCTTCTTCTTGCTGGATGCAGAGTCATCAAAGTCCTAAGGAATGTTGAACTCACCAATTAGAAGGACAGTTCATCTTAGAAACATCAGGTTAACGATGGTTGACTCTTGGTCAGAAGCATTCACTATAGACTCTTTTGTCAGTGAGAAATTAATTTCTATTCTGTTAAGCTACTAAAATTTAGGATGTACACTTAGTTATAGTAGTTGGTATTACCTAACTAATATATCATTTCATCTATCCTATCTGTCTGGCATGTTCTTCCCACTACAGGTAGTCATCCTTCAAAGATGAGCATAAGTGCAGCCTCCTTCATGTATCCTCCTGAATACCTCAGTCACAGTTAATATTTTCCTCCATTACATTTCCCTAGCTATGTCTTATGTTATAATTAATTCTGCCCATGGAAGTATTCACCACTAAATTATGAGCTTCTTTGGGCAGAAGCTCTATCTTAATCACTTTGTACCCTCCAGAGTGTCAAACACAGTATTTCACAAACAGTAGGTGCTCAATAAATGTCTGTTACATTAAATCGAATGAAATAGAATTCATATATCTGGGTGATTAATATGTTTCTTTCATTCAAGATCTTGGGGCTGGTATGAAAAAAAGAAATCTATTACTTCAGTCTGACTCTTTAACTTGGCCGATTAGAGAGGAATAAAAATGTGTCCTGGATAAAATGAAAATTCATTGTTTTACATAAGATATAGCAATTTTGAGAAATACATTGATTTAATGGACTTAGGCTGGTGAAAAATTTGTTGGTTTAAGCTAACTGCCATTAGTTTCAATTAAAATGTATCGATTTGGGTAAATGTTGATTAGGATAAATGTTGCTTGACTGTGGGAGAAAAAAACAACAACAACAAACATCAACAACAAAAACAAAACATTTGCTTAAGCTTGCCTTGAAGCACAGTCAGAGAGAGAAGTGGGAGGACAGCTGTGGGGGGAGTGTGAGAGAGAGTGTTAGCCAGGCAGCCAGGCAGGGTTTTCTCCCTGTGCCCTTCTTCCCTGGAAGAGGGCAAAAGGATGTGGCCAACTGGTGGGTCACTGTTGTTTGCCTTTGTATCAACTACAATTCATATGTGGGTGAAATAGCATTGAAACAAAAATTTGCTTAAATTAAGATGCTTCCCTGGGAGGTCCAAATAGGTCAGTTTTTTTAGTTCATCTAAAAAATGAGTTCGTAATGACAAAACAACTGAGTCTAGTTGGGCAACAACAGTTTTTATTTTTTGATAGATGGTTTTAATGCTTTTATTAGATTGAACAATATGACAAAGGCATCTTTACGGTCAGAAACAGTTGGCTATTAGGAATTTCAGATGGTTCAGCCCTGTGGATACTGCCTGAGAAAAAAATAAATAGATTGTACTTTGTTTCCATTGGTATTTTTAATTGTGATTATGTGTCTTCCCTTCTGATATTTGAGGGCAGGAAACACACATATGCACAAGCACACGATGCATGCACACACACTAACAGATATATCCACATGCTGTCTTCCTATCATCTGTCTATTATCTCTGCATTTACAGTCCCAGGGAGGGAAGAAAGTGGAACATGATAGGAAATATTTGAAAAAGGAGGGCATAAATGCAGGCATAGAGATGTTATGTAATGGTAGATAAGACTAGAAAAAAGGAACAAAAATAATTGAAAATTTCAATTCACTTGACCATGTCAATGTTTTTCATTGGGGAAATACATATTTTGTCTTTCTATGTGTTTTTAATCCCTAGAAGGAACCAGTTGTCTTGGAAATGAATACTGTGTAAATATGTAAATTAAATAAGTGTGTAACAAATTAAGCAAATGCATAATATTTTAAGGCACAGAGAAGATGCTAGTGAAAATTGGGGAAAGTAACAAAGACATTTGGGTGATGTGAATGTTGGAAATGGGATGGTAGTCATTGCAAGAACCTATATGTGGAATATCTGAAAGGCAAAGATATTCACAGGGAGGGTCATAATATACTCAAATCATATGACATAAAATTACTGCAAATAAAAATGCAAAATGTTTCAAAATACAAATCGAAAAAAATATTAAAGGGAAATGTGTGAATAAATTTTATTTATTAGCTCTTTATCTTCTGTTTCTAAAATGGGATAGAATTATTATTTTAGTTTATTTGTTTTTGCTTTGTTTAATTATAGAGAATATTTTACTTGTGAATCTTTCAAATCTAGAATAAAGTAATACACCAGCTGACTGTAAATGTCAAAATAGACCATCAAGCCCAAAGTTATCTTCATAGTTACTGAACAACAATCTCTCTCTATTAAAAATAATTATAAAGTAGATTAGGAATCAGGAGAACTGACTTTTTCCATGGGCTACCTTGCTAATTCCTTGGGTAACCTTTTATAAGCCCCTTAAACTCTCTGAAGTTTTTGATCTATAAAATGAAAGTAATGGAGAATAATTCTTATGTTGTCTGGTTATTATAAAATAAAATAAAATACAAAAACAATAGTCACTAAGAGACAACAATGAAAAGGTGATATGCAGGAAATTTAACCTACTTTAGCTTTTCATTTCATTCTAATGGTAGCCATGAAATACAGACATTAACTTCACTTTTAAAGAAATGAGGCTCACCTGTCAGACATTAAGCAATTTGTCCAAAGGTAAGATGGGCCCTTAGCAAATATTTTATGAATCAATTAATGAATGACTCCCTAGACCTCACTTTTGACATTCGTCGTATTTAATTATTTACCTGAAGTAGAACCTTGGTGATATAACATCGGGTGTGTAGGGGAAGAGCTATGCTAAATTGAAAAAGGTTGAATTATGAAATATTTGATGAATACCAATTCCTCCAAAGTTCCTTCCAACTTTAGAGTTTTTCTTATTTGATCAACTTTACAATGTGCATAGTCATCATAGGAAGTGATATAAAATTGAGCTTTTATTATCATTTTAATTATCATGTAATAATTTTGACATTGACTCAGTCATTCGGCCAATCAACACATATTTAAGGATCACTAGGTGCTAGATTCAGTGGAGAAAAGACCTAAGTAGTTTCTGCCTTCAGAGGGTTTCTAGAGTAGTGCAGGGATGGATATCACTCAAAGCGGTTCAAAGAACTTGTGACCTTACTACTGTGAACCCACCAAGAGAGCCTGTAAAACGAGATTTGCCTCAGTGAGACAGATAAGAAAAGTTGAACTCAAATATGAGAAGTGATAAGAGAAGGGAAGTGTGTCCAGAACAAAAGGAACAACATAAACAAAATCTGTAGAAGACAGAAAGCTAGAGTGATGAGAATAAAGACAATCCTGTTGCAGTGTTAGGTGGTCAACATTAAATGCCTGTCTCTTCTGCAGAAGAGCATAGAACCAACCAAAAGAGGCAGAAGCAGCAAACAGATGAGGGCAGCACAAATGCTAGGCATGTTACTCAGTGTGGAGTTCCCATCACAGGAAACAGGTGGATAGGGGATAAGTCATCCTCTCTTTTCCCTCCAAGTAAAGGGAAGATGCTTCCAGGTAGAGGATAAAGATGTAGGTAGAGCTAGACACGTAAGGTTGGTCTTAAAGGTGACTATAAATAAGTATATCTTTATCTTAGGAGTAATAAGTCAGAAATAATTTAAGAGGCATAAGTTGAAGATTACATTTTTAAAAGCTATTTCTAGCCATTGTGAGGAAACAGGGTAGGAAAGGAGAATAGGAAGTAATTGTGGAAGATAGTAGCTGAACTAGGGTGATGCCAGTGCTGGTGGTGATGGGAAGACATGGACAGGCATGGGAGGCTATTTAGTACATAAAAAGGACAGGATTTGTTAAAGGGTTTGAAATTGGGAGTAATGGAAATATCAACAATGACTTATGTCATGGAGAATGATAGATGGTGGCTTAATTTAATGACATCGAGAAAACTGAAAGAGAACCAGGTTTGACTAGAAAAGATTACAAGTTAGTGTTTGAGCCTATTCAGTAGAAGATGACTTTGAAGTTGGCCAGTCATTTGCCTCCATAGTAATATTTCAAAATTAATTCATACAACTTGATTTGTTCCAGCCATGTTGTTTATGCTACCTAATTACATGAAAACTTTTTCCCCCAGATCTACCAGTCAAGTAATCATTACAAATTTCATCACAGTGGAATATAAATCAATGTAGTTTCAGTGTGTTTATACCTTTCTAAACCACTGCGCTATTCCGAGATTATTTTAGAGTTTTGAAAGGTGATTTTTTCCTTTGCCTTTCTTATTTATGTGTGTGTTGCTGTAATGTAATTGCCATGCCTTTTGAACAGCTCTTATGGAAATCCTGCTTGAAATAGCAGAGTGGGATTTGATGGCAATCTTTCTTGAGTCTAAACAGAAGTGACTTTTTTACACTACCATGCATATAAGAATTCATCAGCGATATCATAAAGATTTCACAAAGGCAGGGAATCACGTGCAAGCAACATTTTAAGGAAAAGAGGATTGAAATGATTTGCACAGGGCCATTGAGTTTAGAAGGAGCTACAATTTATTTCATCAAGCTCACCTTGCCTTCCAGTAAGGCCAGAAGAAAAAACAGCTCACTGAGAAGAATGTGCCCTGGTTTAATAAGGCTTGAAATTCCTTTACTTTTTCCCTTTGTTTTTTCCAGAATTTATTCACTATTTGCTACCCCAAAAGTTCTTCTTTACTTTGAATCTTAGCTCTACCTGCTAGGGGTAAAATTTTCTCCTTCTTTTTTCCCCTCCTACTTCTATTTTTTTCCCCTTGAATGAACAGTTTTCTAGGGGTCATTTTCTAAGTGCAAATTTATCAAGTGTTTAAGGCAAATAAAACACAGGGCTAAAGAATATTACATTTTAAGTGGAATCTAAAGAAAATCTTCCACTCACTGGTAATAGCTTAAAATATTTTATGGCTTTTTAAAAATATTTAAGTGCAAAGAAACATTATAATTCCTGAAGTGGTTCATGGAACTCATACATAGATAACTCTCAATTATACCTACTAATGGAGGAAAGTGTGCATTCAGATATGGAACCTCCAACCAGTAATTTCAACTTTCTTCACTACAATATTTTTAGGGCAATATCAGAACTGATATTTACAATTATTCTTTTCTTTAGCCTCTGCCCTTCTGGCTAAGGAGCTTCTAACAATCACATTAACATGCTTAAAAAGGAAAAATGAAACAAGACAGAGGGGGATTGTAGGATGTATACTAATCAAATTACATACAAAAGTCCTCTTCAAATTTGTTTATAATATACTTAAAAACACTGTATTTATATATATTAAATTTTGTTTTAAATACAAAGTACGTTACAATAATACTTTTCTATCACATAAAGTTTGATGTAAATTGGGGCATTGTTAGACCCAGTAATCCCCAACCAATGCCTTCATTGTTGAAAATCACTGCACTTCATTGTAAAAACAACTCCACAGTAGCCCCACTGACAATCTTCTGAAGCTGGAATAATCATATATCTCCATTATTTTATTGGGGTTAATACATTTTTAAAACACTTCAACTTTTGTTCTGTTTGTTTGTTTTGAAGAACAAACAAAATTAAAAAGTGTGAGTGCTTAGAATCTAATGAATCTGTGATATCAGGGCTGAAATGAATGATCAGCAGTTGTGTGGTGACTAAATGACCACTCGAGGCCTGAAAGTTTGGACTGTCTTAAAACAAACTTTAAATTTGTAGTGAGAGCCATTACCATGGAAATGTTAATGAAAGAATGCTATTTTATTCTACTTCTACAGACTAATGTGCATCATATATCACCTTTGA
Organism: Myotis yumanensis; assembly: GCF_028538775.1. Lineage (NCBI taxonomy): Eukaryota > Metazoa > Chordata > Mammalia > Chiroptera > Vespertilionidae > Myotis > Myotis yumanensis. Next base: position 227,346,441 of record NW_027223752.1, on the reverse strand, counting down.
GTCCCATCAAGATTTGAAACCCATGAAATCTAAAATTTCAGGCCTTCACAACCCAGAACCATGTAATCTTAGGAACAGAGGAGACTGATCTCTTTCCAATGCAGCAGAAGTTTGAGAAGCATCAGGGAGAAATCATGGCTGGAGCCTCTTTTAGTACTCCTGCCCATGGAGAATGAGCTTCACCAAGCTGTTTCTCCACAGTATTGTTGTATCTGAAAACTCTACTGCATAGGTGTCCATGTTTATCATAGCTGTTGGTTCTATCCCCTAGGGGCATCCCCGAATATGTCCTTATTTTTATATCCACATTTTCAAATATTAGAAGAGATTTGAATTCTGATTCTGTTGCTTATAACATTGTATGTTCTAGGGAAGGTTATTTAAACTTCCTGAATTTCAGCCTCTTTATTGGCAAAGTGGGACTAGTGCTATTTGCTCTACTTGCTTATTGAGAAGTTGAAATGTAATTATGTGCAAATAGCATGTATGAAATAGTTCTCTAGCCCAGAGAACATCCTGCTCAAATGTTGTTTTTATTTTTCTCCCTCCCTTTCTGGCTTTTCTCTACTGCTGCTATCATTCTTTTGACATTCAATATACATATTAGACTGCATCGTTCATTTTGGGATGTGTATGTGTACATATATCTGGGAGATAGATGTGAGTGAGGATTATACATTGCATTCTGTTGGATGAAAACTTGAAGTTGATTTTCCAGCTATTGTGATGGATTCTTAGTGATCTATCCACATTGTCTTTCCCAATCTCTGGAATAAATTGTTAGGCATCAATGAGATGACTAGCCAGGTTAAACTTATCTAACATTTGATCACTTTATTATAGAATTCATTTTGTGAATTCTATCCTTATTATTCTGAGACCTGCTATATTTGAACCCTTGGGTTTATTTCTCTCCCATACTCCTTAACACCTATTCAAGCTCTCCAGGGAGAAAATTGTTCACGGTCTGGTTCATGGTTTTAGGTAGCAGAAAGCTTTTGATGATACCTGCCACAGAAAATTTTAATTATGCAAATTCCTCATTATATAATTCCAATGGGGAAAAAGTATATACTTTAAGGAACATCCTGACACTTGGTTTTAAAGTGCATTTTGTAAAAATAATATGAAGTGGCATAACATATTTTTCCTAAAAAGAGTAACTTTTATGGATTTTTCCTAAGAGTTTTTTCTTTAAATACATTACATAAATAAAGGCATGGACTTGACCTCATGATGTTGTTATTTCAAATGTAATAAATAAGTTACAGAGACCTGGATTCTAATTCTGGTTTTACTAGTAACTAGCTGGCTGGCTATGAGCATGTCATTTTATTACCTTGAGTCTTCCAGGTATCTTGTTTCTTAACTCATGGATTCAGATACTGTGCTTTTTTTGTTCCCGTCAGCTCTACGGTTCTATAATTTTTGAAACTTAGTTGCATTTCTACTTATTTATTGCTCTTTATAAAGTTTTATTTATATTTTATTGTAACTAATTTTTCTCTTTCTTCATTCCCAAGTTTGTATACGTGCTGATTTGTGAACAGGTGTATCTCTTGAATTCTCATCAGCAGTTTTTATATATAAATTTGTGTTGGTTAGAAGGCATAGAAAGATATAGAGATTTCCAACTAAGAGTGGTTAATTAGGTATTTCTTTTGAACATACTTACTTCAAAGACAATGGAACTTCTCAATGTTTTCAACACCAAGGATACAAGCCAGGGCATCAGAATCATTTGGCAAACATTTCAGGGCTCAGTCTGAGGAGGAAGTTTTAAGTTGCTTGCTCTGAAGTAGAAAGAGGTGGTCACAGGGAAGGACTATGTTTTAATATGTAAGTATGAGAAGTTTGCATTTGAATAGCAAAATTGTCTAGCAGAAAGTAACTGGCTTCTAAATTCTTAAACTACAAACATTCTTCCCGAATGTCTAGAATATTAACGGACAGGGAAGATGGCCAGCATATGTCTATCACTGTTCTCGGCACTGAACACGGTTAAATCTGACAACGCTGCTCTCCAGTCACTCAAGTGTGGCTAAAAAGGGCTCCTTCCTGACCTGCAGTCTGTTCCATGCTGACTGCCAATACAGTTAGTCTTCCCAGGGCCAGCAGGGCCCCCCGCGGAGCCTGTCACTCAGCAATCAACAGAGACACAGGCACTTTGCCTTCAACGTTGCATTGTGACTTTAATCAAATTTATGTTCTCCACTTCTGGGAAACTCATGGTCTCCCTACTGTTCATTTTCAAATGTCAGAGTGGAACCTCTGTCTTCTTTTGTTTTCCTGATTGAAAAGCATCAGTAGAATCCTCAATCCCAAGAGCACAGACACCTGTGTGATCACCTTCTACAGTGCCCTTGTCTCTCAGAGCAAAAGCAGAAAGGCTCACACAAGGGAGAGACTTGCCAACACCAAACAGTAAAGGTGGAGCTGGAATTATAACTCACTTTTTTTTTTTTTTTTACTTCCAGGTCCAAGAGCTTCTCTGACTCCATGCTGTCAGTGTGAGCCATTGGGTGAGTTGTGTTCTGATCTTTCTTAATATGCACCCACCTGTGATTGGCTCAGTAGGACTTTGATTATTATCATTGGTCCTCATATAATGAACTTGATAAATGAACAAGTATGGCAGACAAATAATTATGCTCAGATATGATGCATTTTCTTCTCACTGATTTTGCTCAAAGTGCTAATTGATATAGAAAGAGTACTTTATAGATTAAAAAAGCACACTCACATATTTGACCACTTTGATTTTTTTTTCCACTAAGACAAACCTGTGAATTCAGCAAAGTGATGAACCCAAAGACTGACAATGACTAAGGTAGCAGATTCACCTTATCATATAGAAATACCTACTTATCTAAGAATAAGGGAGAAATGGCTAACCTAAGCATCCTGATTAATATAGTATTGCCTTAGATACACTATATAAACTTTCTAACTGCATATTTTAATTTGTTCAAAGCCATTTCAAACATAAGATTTTATCCTTCTTTCCATTCCACTCTACAACCCAGTTATCAAAGGTTTTTATTAATGCTGCAGTAAATTAACATTTTACATTGAAATGAAATGCCAGGTATTTAACTTAATTTGGTATGCATTTTACTTATTACATAAATAATTTTAAGGCACTTTAATATAAATAAAATATAAGTAGAAAATTAAGAATATGTAAACACAAAAAATACATATTATAAAGGTCAGTTTAGACACTAACTGAATTTTACATTCACCTCTCAGCTTCCAAGAAGCCAAAGCAAAATAGGAGAAATCACTTTATAGAGTATTATACAGTATTTATAAAATATCAACTATAATTATACAACATGAAAACTATCTACACTTCTAAAGACAATAATACACAGAAACAGTTCACAGAAATGTATTGAAAAGTATTTACTTTTTCTTTAGTAATTGAAAGGGCATTTGGGTTATGGCAAGTGCTTAATGTAATTGCATTAAATATCTCCTTTAGAGCTGCAATATGGAGGATGCAGTATTTATATGCCCAATTGCCCAATGTACTGGCATCTTTGAAAGACTAGAATAGATCATCTCTAACGTCTTTTTTAGCTCTAATTTCACTGAGTCTGATTTACAGAGAAGCTGTGAGTGAGCAACTTTTATAAATTTCAGATGGAAATCTTCTTGTTCCGGGATCCAAACAGGTATACAATATACAGGTATCCAACAAAAGTTTTGGTGACTTTCTTGGATGGCTTTTGCCTTCCTGTGCTGAATTCTATGAAGTCAGGATCTTCTCATTTGGAGTTCCTTCATTTCTGACAATGCCCTGAATCCTCTATCCCCAAGATGATTTTCTTCATTGCTCCAAGGCAAGTGACTGAGTGTGTGCCTCCCAGAGGGAGGGGAAAGTTATTTGAAAGAGGCTGAACTCTGTCAGATAAGTGAAAACTTTTATAAATACCTGGCTTGGAACTGAGAGTGAAGAAGGTTTTCAAATCAAAGTGCTAAATTAAGAAGCTTAATTTTGGCACTTCAGCTGACTGAGTTGTTTGTAGGAAGGTTGAAGCTGACAATTCCCCTGCATCCACAGGGGCTCAGGAGAGGAAACTGATAAGATAGCTTCAGGGGGAGAAAAGGATGGTCTCACTCCAGTAGCTATGTCTTTGGAAAGCAGGGGAGGAGTGCTGAGTTGGGTCTGTTTCAGTCTCACACGGGTACACAGATAGCTACAGCATACTGACGTCCTCCACCCAGCACTCTCCTTGGAGGGACGGCCAGTGCACATGTTTCTGTGGGTGTTTCCAATTTATCATTACAATAATAAGAAGAAAAGAAACATTATTTGTCAGGGGAAAGAGAAAGACATTGTTCTGAACGTAAGGACACTAAATTGGGATTTAGACTATTACTCTAATCTTAGATTCTAGCCATCATTTGTGGGGGAATTTATTTACTCTGGAGCAGATTTTCCCATATTAAGATGAGAGTTAGCTCTTTTCTATGGTCTTGATGATGCTCTGCACAGCTAGACTTTTCTTACCCTATAGTTTTCATATTAAATGTATTCCAAGAAAATTTCAATATATTCTAGTCCATTTTGGCATTGGGTTTAGTAATTTTAGTTTTGGAAATTTAACAGAAAAATAATGCGTCATTTGCAAGAGTATTTATCTATCAGAATATTTATTTCAACTTTACTTTACTGGTGAAAGTTGGGAACAAATTAACCTTACAATAAAAAGTAGTTACATACATTCATATATATTTATATTGTTGAAAAGTATTTAATGGCACAGAACATGCTCAAGGTGAATTCCAAATATTAAAATCAGATTACAAACTATAAAAACTTATCTCAATTTTTGTCAAAGATAAACATGAGTAGTTAAAGATCTATGTGTGTGATATGAAATAGAAATAAGATTGGAGAATTTTATTTCAAAATTTCAACAGTATTTATTTCTGTTTTGGTAGTTATTGGAAATTTTTATTTATTATTATAACATTCTATAACTTTCTATGCTTTTATAATGAAGATTGATTACATTTGCAATAAGAAATAAAAAAAATAATTTTACTGAAATATTACAAAAAAAATGATTTATGCACCCTCCCTTTTTGTCACCTTCCTTCTTCCACGTATTTCAGAAGCTAAAAAAAAAAAGATGTTACAGTCTTGTGACAAATAATATGCTATCCCAACCAGTTTTAACATGTTGAAATCTCTCTATTTTTATGAACTAGAGATGTAAGGATAGTGGAGATACTGAAAGCCCTCTGGTTTTCTCATCTCCTGTTACTGAGTCTGAGGAAAGCTAATGACTTGTCAACTATCATAGAACAATGGTCCAGGTAGTTACAACTATTAAGATTTTAAATTTTCCAAACCTGACTCACAATGCAGTTTTTAGCACAAAGCCATCTCAAAGATGTGTAGTAATAGAAAATTTAAGTAAAATCATTAAATGATCTAAGATAATAAGATTCTTAAAAGTTGGGAGCTTTCTCACTAATGTTGAGTGAAAGGCTCAAATACTTTTCTAATTACAAATAATGCAAATAAAGTATTTTGGCCTCATAATCCTTGGTGAAAATAAAGTGGCCCATTCCACTAGGTTTCTATAGAAACATATTTGAATATATTGGTACCTAAAAAAACATTCCATTAAATTCTTTTTCTTTAAATATATTTTTATTGATTTTATAAATGAAGGGAGAGGGAGAGGGAGAGATAGAAACATCAATGATGAGAGAGAATCATTGATTGGCTGCCTCCTGCACACCCCCTATTGGGGATTGAGCCTGCAATACAGGCGTATACCCTGATGGGGAATGGAACCGTGACCTCCCAGTTCACAGGTCTATGCTCAACCACTGAGCAACACTGGCCAGGCTCCATTAAATTCTTTAGCAATATCACTAAAAAGGTGATATTTAGTTATTGAGTTTGGACAATTATATGCATTTACCTCCATCTCTCAGTTCAAGATGCAATTGCTGGTCATGTGGTATTGCAGCTCAATGACCGTGCTTTGACCATTCCTGGCCAGTGTTTATCCCTGGGACATAAGTCACATGGGGCTCGGAATGGCTGACATCCAGAAAGATCAGGAGAACTACACAACTGCTTTGGCACCCCTTCAAGAATTGCTCAGCAAGAACCTCGTGATTGCTGACCATCTGGTTGGAAACCCAGGCAATAATTTGTTTAATATTATAGTTAATATGATGTCTGTCAGTAGGAAGCATTTTGGGGGATTGTGATCACCTTGGTAGGCCATGTTAGGTAGACTCTTATTACCTTTGTTTTCACTTGCTCATTAGTTTTTGAGAAATTAATTTTGGGGCTATCATCTGTATGGCCAATTTTTAAATCAGAAATTGTAGTTCAGCGTTTTTATCCACTCCTCTTCTAGGGTATAGGGGTCGGGTAGAGGTGGGCAAAAGGGCAAATTAGGGGACATCTGTAATAGTGTCAACAATGAAAAAAGTTGGAATTCAATATACTCAGGTCTTTATGATCTTAAGTATTAAAGAAATAATTAAATTAAGAAGATTACATAGATTTACCAAAATTTAATGCATCTGATGATTTTAGAAGCTAGTAGTGCTGATTTTCTTAACATGGTTACAGATGTGAAAAAAATTCCTAAATACTTCATAATGCAGTTATTTATTATAGTTTTTAGAAATATGTGCACTTTAAATAATGTGTTATCTTTTACATCTCATACCAAAGATGAAGAAACTTAGGCTTATGAGATGAGGAACATAGAGACAGAATGAGACCCAGCATCTCATTGTGAACCCCAATTCCATGTGTTTTCTTCTAGGCTGACTATACTTGCTTGCACTGCTTGAAAATTTTAATATGGCTCTTGGGGACTGCTTAAAATATGAAAAATTTTAAAATATCAATTGTATCAGAATAATGTTTAAAGCATTCTCAAGAATGGCTGGCTAAATACGTGATTTTTAAGGCTTATTCTGTTGGTATTTTCATCTGTTGTCTCTGAAGCCCTGGAGTCTTTCAGTTTTTCTGCCACAGACCCAAGAGCTTTCCTCCTCTTCAAATTCCTGACCTGAGTTTTGCTTTTTATCATCTCAAAAACAGTATAGAAACAGTGGTGCTAAAAATAGTTCATATGCTATTTTCTCCTTGTGGATTCTCTCAACATGGATTGAGGTGGCATGGCCAGGCTCTGAAGGAAGCAATGTCTGGGTTTGGAGAGAGAGGAGGAATTGGAGAACAGATGTGGTCTGCTGTCCATTGTTCTGAAATGTTATTTTAAACTTGCCCTGAAACAATGGATGATTTTGGCAACTTTTCACAAGCTATCTGAAAGGGGTGTGGGAAGAATTCCATGTGGAAGAGACTGGAGGAAGCACAAAATGAATTTCAGGGAGAGAGGGTGTAATATAGAAATGGTCTCTCACTGATTGCAGGGAGTAAAACAAAAGACCATTCTTGTGATGTAGTGGTCAAATTTTTGTAGTTTTAAGAAAAGATTGTTCTCCCTCCAGGCAGTTTGTGGGCACATGGCACTCCCATGGCTACCCATCTTTATCTAAGTTTCCTTAATGATAGGCTTAGTCTTTGACAGCCAAGGACATATTCTCCAGATAAAACTGTAGAGAAAACATTCATGCAACATTTCTCAGGATGTTAATTTTAAAATTATTATAGACTTTCTGATCAATTATTTTAGATTTGGTGCACAAAGCAGAAGAGGAGAATGATATGAATAATTAAAATGCTTTATATTTGATACATGTACTGTAGAAAGGTGCTAAAGACACAAAACTATTTAGAAAAGTTTTAATAAAGGGGCTCAAATATGTGGTGATGGAAGATGATTTGACTATGAGTGTTGTGCACACAATGCCATATTATAGAAATGTACACTTGAAACCTATATAATCTTATTAACAGACGTCACCCCAATGAATTTTAAGAAAGAATAATGACATTTTTATTATACAGTTTAGTGAGAAAAATCATCTATACTATTAGTTTTCATTGAGTTCTGGGCATTGTAGTAAACAATTCTAGTGCATCATTTCACTTGATCCCCAAAACAATCTTATGAGATTGATGTTATTTTCACCATATTATTAAAAAATTATGGTGAGAATACCAGCAGAAATTTTATAAAATATCCTCTGATACATGGCTTATGGTAGAGCTCAAATACAAATCTCTCTGATTCCACAAATCATGTCTTTAACAATTCAGCAATGTTGGGGGATATGGGTTTCAGGAAATAGAACTATTAAACTTCTCTGAAATCTAAACAAGGTGATGCATGTAGTAAATTGAGGTGGAAGAGAAGGAAAGAGAAGAGAGTGATAGCAAACTTAAGCTTTTTGAAGGATGAGAAGAAGAAGGTCATCAATCCATGCAAATAGGGTCAAGGACAGTGCATAGTTCTAAAATGGCATGGTGTGCTTGGGGAATGATCAGATGTCAATATGGCTATTTTATAGCATGCAGGCAGAGAATGTGGTGAATGGTGAGATATAAATTATTCTTGCATTATGAATTTGGACAAGTCTTTCCTTAACCTCCGGGAAAGCTATTGGCTGGATTTCATAGGGCTGATCCTATAAGGTCCTTTTAAAATAATATTTATACATCAGTTTCCTTCTCTTCTTCTGAAACAAACAATATCATCTGCAATCCACTTGGTTAGGCTGGCTCTTATTATCCCATTTATAGATTGCTTTGGTCCTCTACTGTTTCACTATCTCTCTTCTATTACCATCCAGGAAACCATTTTATTGCTCATTTGCACCTTCACTAGAGATAAAAGATGTGATAGCCAAACCAGTCAACATTTTATTTGCTTGCAACTCTTGCAAAAAGTTCAGGAAGGGGAAAACATAAAATAAGTAATGAATACAAGATCTGAGGATGTTCTGTACATTTCAGTTCTCTACACTATGTTTTATTTCTCTTAACCTTGTACAATCAAGAGTTTGATTTAAAATTTTTAACCTCAAACATATTATACTGTTTTTACACCCTCCCTCTTTTATTTTCCACATAATGTAACGGAAGTAAATTAAATGTTAGCTTCCAATTAAAACTACATTGAGTTAGTGGCAGGAGTTTCAATTCTAATTTCTAACCCAAATCTTCTAGTTTCTTGATGTTGTGATTCTAAATTTAGTCTACTCTATACTTTCTAAATATTCTCATGGATTAGACACTTTAATCTAAAAAAAATAAGTGCAACTTCAGGATGATCATATAATTCATCTTACAACAAATAATATCTTTGATAGTGAAAAAGGACACAAATAAAATTTACTCTAGGACAATAGGCCTAAACCAGATTTAGTCCAGGTGGTGTACAGATATTGAAATCAAAGGACAACTTGATATGTGACCAAAAATACTGATTAGAGTGTCTACAGAGCACAATTCCTGGCTCACTTTACTTGTTGGTATCACTCTTCCCAGTTTATATATATATATATATATATATGATAGGTGACATGTGAAGGCAATTTTTAAGGGAGCCCCATAGACTACTGGTAGTCAGTTCTTTTGAAGGCTAGAGTAGTTAGACTCTGATCCCTTATACCTCTCTGAAAACTTCAGTTATTTACTCTTGATTGATTGATTCATTTATTCCCACCAAATGAGCACCTGCTACATTTCAGGTACTGTTCTTCAAGTTCAGCAGTGAACCAGGTACTGTCCCTGCACCAGAGTCATTCACAATCCAATAAAGAAAGACTAATAAACCAATATTTACTGTGCAGAAGTATAAATGTGGTTAGAGAAATAAACTCTGGTTTGTGAAGTGCAAAGGATAGGGAAAAAATGTACTATTTCCTGGAAAATTGACCAAGACTACAATAATGAGTCCTCCAGGTGAAGATGGAAAAAATAAAGCAAAAACACAGAAATATTGTATAATTTCTCTTAGGTATACTAGGTACAGCTGTGAACATTGCTTACTGTATGCATTAGGTCATAGCCAGGTTGTTTGCAAAGTTAGGGAATTTGAACTTTATCCTATGGATGATACAGAACCACCAATGCTTTTGGTTTTGTGTTAAAAAGTGAGTAATATAAACACACCTGTGTTTTAAAATGTAATTCTGCTGGTAGTATTAAGGAAAGGCGTGTTTTTATAAAGACCTTCTCATGCGTACATCATTCTTTGAGAACCTAAGTGTAGTAATCTACACTAATAAAAGAGAACGATGCAAATTAACCATCACTCAGTCACTCTGCTACACCCACAAGCCACACCCACCAACCAATCAGGAGTGAGTATGCAAATTAACCCAACTAAGATGGCGGTGGCCACAGACCTGGAGGGAGCATGAGACTTGGGTTACCCCTAGCGATGAAGGAAGCCAAGCTTCCCGCCTGCCCCGGCTGGGCCTGGGCTCTGCTCATGGTTACAAAGTTTCAATTATAGAAGATAAATAAATCCCAGATACCTGCTTCCAGCCCACCCTGGCCTCCGCTCAAGGAGGCGCTGAAAAAAAAAAGAAAAAAAGAAAAAAGAAGAGGCTGGGAGCTTGAGTTGCCGGGGGGGTATGGCCAGCTTGAAAACGGCCATCAGCCCCTCACCCAGGCTGGCCAGGCACCACAGAGGGACTCCCCAACCCTGAAGGGGCTGTGGGCAGCCTGAAAACGGCCCTTAGCCCCTCACCCAGGCTATCCACACCCCCATGGGGTTAGGGTCCCTGCTGGGGGCCTTGGCCAGCCTGAAAACGGCCCTCAGCCCCTCACCCAGGCTGGCCAGGCACCCCAGAGGGATCCTCACCCTGATCCGGGACACCCTTCAGGGCAAACTAGCCAGCCCCCACCAGTGCACCAGGCCTCTATCCTATATTATAAAAGGGTAATATGCAAATTGACCCTAACAGCAAAACAACTGGGAATGACTGGTCACTATGACACACACTGACCACCAGGGGACAGATGCTCAATGCAGGAGCTGCCCCCTGGTGGTCAGTGTGCTCCCACAGGGGGAGCTCTACTCGGCCACAGCCAGGCTGATGGCTGCCAGCACAGTGGTGGTGGTGGGAGCCTCTCCCACCTCCTCAGCAGCGCTAAGGGTGTCCGACTGCAGCTTAGACCTGCTCCCTACTGGCAAGTGAACATCCCTCGAGGGCTCCCAGGCTGCCAGAGGGATGTTTGACTGCCAGCTTAGGACTGATCCTCTGGGGAGCGGGCCTAAGCCAGCAGGTGTTCATCCCCTGAGTGGTCTCAGATTGCGAGAGGGCACAGGCCAGGCTGAGGGACCTCCCTGCCCTGAGTGCACAAATTTTTGTGCACCGGGCCTCTAGTGTGGTACATAATTAAACATCTTAAGCACATGTAAGTGAAGTATTTGTTTTTGCTACAGAAATGCTACCCAGCCTCTTTTCTTTTACTCTTGCTTTCCTTCTCTTTCTTGCTTGTATTTTCACCATAAACATTTTTTTTTTCAGAATCCCATGTCACAGTACCCCCCTTCTTTAATTAATTCAGCATTCCCCTGTCCTTCTGCTTTCCCAGAAACTACTCTGGAGAGCTTCCTGACTTTAGTTTTTTTTTTTTTATTGACAAGACAAAATCCAATACATATATTGTCCTCCTGTTATCTTTTTTTTTTTTTTTTTTGCTTGATTTTCATTCTTCCTTGTAGTCTTTGATCAGGAAAAGAGAGCTGCCTGCAGTATCATTAAATTTGCTGATTCATTTGTAATTTTCTTTGAATGCTAAGGGCTTCAATGTCATTACAGCTAAGGTCCAAGTCTGGTTGGTTTTGAATAGATTTGAGTCAAATTACGTATTCTAATTGTACATCCTAATTTTTAATGAAGCTGAAATGAGAAGGGGTCATAAGGGTGCATGTAGTTACAAAATATTTCATGAGGTCATGGAGAAATGGTGACTCATATCTTTCAATATATTTTCTAGGGAAAAAAGCTACTTTAAAAAGAAACCAGGAGAAAAATAGAAATTGAAATAAATATTAAAAAATGAAAGTTCAAAAAAGTATAGTCTAATTTCAAAAGGTGAACAAAAAGTTTTTTTTAAAATAAGTTATAGAATGATTTTTTTTTTTTCTTTATGAAAGTGGAGTATATGTGTGTTGTATTAGTGTCGAATCCAGTGGTCTTTTTCCCTCATTTTCCTGACTTGAAATTTCTGCTGGGTGTGGCAAATTTTAAAAATTGGCTTCACAGTTTTTCAGCTCCTACCTTTGAGACTATATTTCTCTATTTTAGGGGCCTTGGCTTAGACATTTGACTTTTTTTGGCCAATATAACATTAGGAAACAGGAGAGAAGGCAAGATTTGAAAGGTGCTTTCCATTCCTCTTGCTTCTTCTGGAACTCAGCTACACTGTGAAAAAATGCTAAGATCACTTTCTACATTCTGGAGAAAGGTAGGCTTATTGTAAAACATCAGGAATGTGAGAACAACTAGGACCAAGAAGCCCCAAGTCAACCCAATAGCTCATTGCAATTTTATTAGTAAATCCAGCTGAGCTGGCCAGAACTTTCCAGCCGAGCTTAGCCCAAATTGCAACTCATAGAATCATAAGCTTATAATCAATTACTATTGTTTGTAAGCCACTAAATTTGAAGGCAACTTACAAGCATCAAAAACTAACATATCCCTAGCAGGTTTGGCTCAGTGGACCAAAGAGTCACAGATTCTATTCTAGTCAAGGGCACATACCTCTGTTGCAGGCTCCTTCCTAAGACCTGATTGGGACACATGTAGGAGGTGGTCAATGGATGTGTCTCTCTCACATTGATGTTTCTCTCTCTGTCTTTCCCTCTCTCTTTCACTCTCTCTAAAAATCAATGGAAAAATATCCTTGGGTGAGAATTAACAAAACAACAACAAATACTACCATAATGGGTTACTGCATCTCCACTATGATAGGCTGAATTCTAAATTGGTCCCTGAGATTCTTGACCCTTTTATATCTGGTATAGTCTAGGCAAAGGTGAAGACATTTAAGATGTAATTAAGATCCCTGATTTTAAACTAATCAAAGGGCATATTATCCTGGGTAGGCCTGACTAATAAGCTGTGCCTACAGAAGAGATCATACGGCCTGGAAGCAGAAGTAAATAGTCTTCCTTTGGCCTTGAACAAAAAATCTGAAATGCTGTAGAGCTGACATGTAACAGGGAAGTTTCCAAGATAAGAATAGCCCCCAGGTGCCTGTCAGCAGGGAAATGAGATCTTAGTCCTCAGCTGAAAACTTTTACCATCAGTAACTTGGAAGAGGATCCTGAGCTGTGGATGAAATCCCAGCCCCAGTCAGCCTCTGAATTTTAACCTGATAAGACTCTGAGTAAAGCACCCATATTCCTGGACTTCTGTCTCATGGAAACTCTGAGACAATAATTTTTATTGTTTTGGGTAAATTTGTGGTAATTTGTTATGGAGCAGGAGGAAACAAATGTACCAAACTGGCCCTTCAACTACTAGATATAGGTAGAACTGTGTCTTACAGCAATGATCCATTTACAGGTTTCTTTGCCAGGTTGTAAATCTTAGTAAAAGAGGCAAAATTCTTTGGCCTGAAGAAAGCCATTTTCTCTTCCTCTAGGCTCACAGAAAACGTAGCCCCCTTCAATGTCATATGAATATAAAGCAAAGAGGAAGATTTTATCTGTAAGTGATGAGCTCTTCAAAAGCTAATGTTCAATTGGAGTCAGAGGATTAGATTATATGACCTCTTGAGGGAATTTCTTGCCCTCATAATGTTGTGGCTCAGAGTAAAGTCATCTTTTCTTGGTCCTAAAAGTGCTGAAAGGCACTCAAAATTTATAAGTCAAAGTATATGACTGATGGGCTTGTTGATGTTGAAAAGGAAATGGCTTGTTCTCTATTATAACACAAACAAAAGGAGCATAACTTCCACCAAGGAAAACAAAGACTGGAGGAAAACTGTCTACCGATATAATAAATGGCATAATGAAGACAGTAAAAGTCCCAGCTGGTTACAAACACAGATACAGACTAGCCAGATCTCCATGTGGCAGAATGGATGCAGAGCTTTCTCTGGCAGAACAATGACAAGAGATTTCAGTGAATATGCATTGATTTAGCAGGGCCTCGGACAAATCCATCTTTACTGAGTGGCACATACAAGTTCCCTATCATTAAGTACAAATCAAAGCATTTAAAATTCACGCAAGAAAAAATTTTCAATCCTGCAAGGCTTAGCACCATGCAGAGAACACCCTAGGGCATCAAATTTTTATAGCATTATTCCTGTACCACTTACCCTGATCCATCTCACTCTCCATCCCTAATTTGCACTTCATTCTTCTAACTTTTGATCTTTTGATGTGTTCACCCTCACACTTTTCTAGTTATAGCCTTTGCTTCTTTTCTTGAATGTGATTTACATTTCCCCATGCCTATGCTGTCTTTATCCCATAATACATGATGCTGAGCTCGTCAGGTTTTTTAGGTGGCCATCTTCTCTGTTAAGAATTCTTCCATAGAGTTCATCCCAGCTCTTCAAACAAGATTGAGACAAAAGCTAGGCACCATCACACAACATGAAAACATCTTTTTTCATTCTCGCATAGTCGAATGCCTTAAAAGTTCTCTGAGTTGTTTTTATGGAAAATAAGAACTTTGAACCAGGATCAGTGGGAGGAGTCATTAATTTATTCAACAGAATTTAATTAAGTACTTATTTTGTTTTTTGGCACAATTTCAGGATTTTAGAATATAGACTATGGAATAAAGCAAAGATCTCTGTCATCTTAAATTATTAAGATTTGTAATACTTATAGGTTTAATATTTCCATAAAATTGATATCAAGAACTGGAAGATTGCAATACAAATAGTTCTTTTAAGTATCACTAATCTGACTTGAAATTTTATCTACATTATGCATTTCTTTTAATCCTTTCAAAACCCACTTGAAGTATGCTATTATCATCCCCCAAACCACACACAGACATTAAATGATGAAATTTGAATTTGAGCCCATGAATAAGATCTTGATTATAGTAAGTTTGTCTGAAGCCATGAATAACCAGTGTGATATTAACTAAAGAGCATAAAATTTCAAGGCAAAAAGACCCGAATTTAAAATTTTTCTGCCAATTATTCCCTGTGTAACTTTTGTGGCCTCTCAGATAATGTTCCTTATTAATTATGATCTCCGATGTTCTAAACAATGTAGAATTGAGATGGTTATGCTGGTCTCTCCCATCTATTTGTATTTCTAGTTACTATAAACCTGAAAAAAGACTATCCAAGTAGCAACCATATCTAGAAGCAATGATGACTCACAGAATCTTTAAAAAAAATCCTTCTGCCAATTTATTTTAATTTGAAAATAAGGGGTTTATCCTCATTGTATCCTCACTTTCAACATTTCAGTCCATATCTTCTATATCAATGATTTCCAAAGTCAGAGGTAGATACTGTCTCCATTTGAAAGATTCTAGCTAAGAAGCCAGTGGATATTAATGAAGTGAATTTATCAACACATATGAAGAAAGTGATTATCATGAAAAAATGGCCATATCCTAGTGGAAGTAATGCCATCAAAAACTTCACATTAGAGAAAATCATATATTTTTTCATGACATTGAATAGCAAAAGATAAAAACTTGGAAAGTGAAACAAACTTAGAAAGTTATATATACTTTGTTTGCCAAGGCATGTTAAAGATGCTCACTTCATATTTTAAATCGGGCCACAAAAAGAAAAAAAGCACTGTTCAAACTGTTTTGATACTTTAATTCTAATATGTGCAGCGGAAATTACTCTTTCCATTCAAAATATTGACCACAGTCACTGAGAAATCCCAAAGCATTTTCTAATTAAAAGGAACATTCAAATGTGCTTTTTGTATATGTAAAGTTAAGTAGATTTTGTTATACAATGATTCTGTTGAAATTTGGTAATAGAATATGTAATTCCCTATTCATTCACATAACAAATAATCACTAAGTGCATATTAAGTACCAGGCTCCCTGCTATTTACTCGGGATATGATCCTATCTCCATGGAGCTCACAATTAATCAGAGAAGACAGACCCTAAACCAAAATTCATATATACATTGGGTATTAAGATAGTAGAAGCACAGGGTGTTCTGGACTCCATACATAAACTCAGGACTAGAAATAAAGAAAGGTTTAGAGAAAGAAGAGAATGAAGGTTAAGTGGAACCCTGAAGGATAGAGAATATAATAGCAGAGGAAGAGGTTTCAGGCAAAACCAACAGTATATGTCAAGTTCCGGTGGTGAGAGAGAACTTGGCACCTCCAAGGAACTGGAGGACCATCAAAATGCCTAGAGTAATATGACATAGGAACAATGAAGACAGGGGAGACCATAAAGAAGGGTCCATATGTGGAGGCCACATCAGCTAAGGTGAGGAGTTGGTGCTTCATTCAATGTTTCGATAGTGGTCAATGGACTAATTAAAGGTATATTTTTGAAGAATCTTTCTTGCTGCTTTCTTTGAAGTCTCTAATAGACATGCGGTTACCAACAGACTTAGCTTTTCACTTTGCATTTTGTAGATGCTCAATATAGCTTAGTTGAATTTCTACTGTGGGTCATTATACTAACATGATAATAATCTTTTGTTATTTGATATTTATATCCTGTCTATTTCCAAAAGGATTTGGGGCATAGTGCAAATAATGTGTTTATGGGAATATTTCTTCTCAAAAACTTGTTTCATAAAATTGCAAGATTGGCTTTAAAAGTACCTCTAAATAATGATTATGAGTTTCTACTAATTGTGAGCTCCCTGAGCCTAGAGATATGATGCTTTGTAGATGTTCACTTAGTGTTTGGTATAAGTGATTAACTGGATGAGTGTTTTATTAGAGATGTAAGGTGTGGATGACTTGCACTTAATGAAGAGTATTGGCTAAACACGGAGCAACATGTAGAACTGTGCATGGCACAAACTTCTTCTAAGTCTAAGACCTTTGAAATCAAGTAAGGGAGATCACATACCGCAAACACACAAAATGATTCATACCATCACACATCCACATCCAACTAAAGGCTGAATGAGATAAGCTCTAAATGAGAGGTACAGTGTGACCATTCTCTAACACAAAATGTGATATATTTTATTTTTCTTCAAATCAACCCAATTTGCAAAAGTTCAGATGCTTATCTAAACCAAATACAAACTCTAAAGCCTTGGAGGTTTTTCTGTCACTGCTTATGTTACAGTTTTGAAAAATAAGCACAGGATGACTTAATTAATTGTCTTCTTTCAGTTTTTTATCTAAACTAGATGAATACCTATGCATCCCACAATCAATGAGCCCTGCAACTTCCTAAGGATAGATTAGCACAGCTGTGGCTTAAAGCCAGTTTGCATGAGAAGGGAAAAATATATTCCCATGAGAAATGTTGAAGGGATCAATTCATAAGCAAAGAAAACATGCTATTCTCAGCAAGGAAGCAATATATTTTTCTTATGTTGCTGTGATTAATTACACACCAAAATTCGGAGAATGTTTTAAAGGGCCACAGTCCATCTCTTAAATTTCCCCTCCCCCCAAGTTGACTGGCATTAAAAGCTGAGGAGGAATTGCACACTAATTCTGAGCAGTTTTGGCTAGCAGTCCTGTTGTCCGAGAAATATGAATAATAATAAAAATGCACAGCCTTTGTTTAACATTGAGCAGTGTGACCCCACCTCTGGTGACTGATTCCACTCATGAATCACAGTTAAAATGAGCAAACCTCTTTCCTGGGAGTCTCACCCATTATACTGCTATGAAAGTGAGGATGAAATGGCTTCCGTAAAATTTCAGTGAGGTCTGCTCTCCCAGGTTCCTTCTTTTAACCAATACATTCACAAATGTGTTTCTAAGAGGAAACTATAAGAAAACATACTCACTTAAGTCTTTTTTTTCCTCAGTGATTACTGTCTTTTTCAATCATTTACACTTTGCATTCAATGACTAAAAAACCAAAACAACCCACAACAACATTGTGGGGCGGAAGCAAAACCAGGCACTGTGTGCAATTTCTATATTCTCTCTTACCCTTGCATCTTCCATATTCCTTCTTTGCCCGTCTTTCTACTCTTAGGTAAAGAGACAGGACCTTCTCCAAATGCCACACCTTGCCAGAAGTCAATCTACAATCCAATAGCTTGACTCTACTGTTGTCATATTTTGCAATACGAAGGTCATGGCCACACCTCTTCAGTGAACTGGTCTACCTACAGGGACTTCCTACCTATTCTATGTCCTCTGATTTCATTTGTTCTTTATGATGCTGTACTTGCAAGACTAGGACGTGGACTTAGTGCTTACTTTTCAGCCCTCATCTCTGAAAAACTTCCCCCTATACAAAGCTATCCACCCCTACCTGAGACTATATAAGTAATAGTCAATCTGCTTTCAGTTTCAGGCAGATGAATCTTGCCTTTACACAGTGACCCCTAGCAATCATAAGAAATAAAGCATGTGCTCTGCCCACCCAGATGTGGGAAAAGGTTGGAGACTCCTATTCCATCAGTTTTCCCCCATCTTTCACGCTCCACTGCCACTGGTACATTCCCAGCAATGACCTGGAATGGGACCTTGAAAAAATATAGAAACAATTCCAGTTTGTCTAATTCACAGGCATCTGGATAAAGAGAAATTATCTGAAAACTCTTACTTTAAACACCTACTACCATATTGCCATAAAAAACGAAGGCTTCATTTTTAAGCTTAAATATTCTCACTGGGGCAGTCTGGAGGCTGATGAGAATAAGAATTAAGAAGTACCCTATCTGTGCTCTGGAATGTTTCAATATTTTAAAATTTTTCTCACCCTGATATCTTAGTAACAGGCATTCAACAGCTTATTACCATTTTGTAGATTTTTATTCTGTAACTGAAATAATGGATATAATCCTTGATTTTTAAGAGCTTTGAATCAAAAGATAAATATAGAAATATAAAAATACATAAAATACCTCAAGTTATCTAATCTTAACATGAGTCAGGTAGAGCTGGACAGAGCTGAACCTTGCAGAATAAATAGATGTTTTTCAGGTTTGTATTAATAGTTGCACTCTCTCTAGGCTCACTGGCTTAGCATCTCTATTATGTCCTTGCCTTTCCCTCTACTCATCTTCCAGGAAGTTTCTTGGCTCCTTTTTTTCTCTTAGGATCCTTTCTAGATCAACTTACTTTGTGAGTTTGGTTTAGTTGCCACACTATTCCCCACAGCAACCTGTGTTTACCCCTAGTTACCCTTCTTACATTGTACTATGAGGGCCTAAGTCTATGTTGGTTTCCAACTGTAGACCTGAGAACCTCAAGGGGAGAAGTTCTATTTTTTTTTTTTTCCTTTTGTGAGCATCTTAAAATCTGTTGCATTAATGAGCATTAGTTAAAAGTGCATCATGAGCCGAAACCGGTTTGGCTCAGTGGATAGAGCGTCGGCCTGCGGACTGAGGGGTCCCAGGTTCGATTCCGGTCAAGGCCATGTACCTGGGTTGTGGGCACATCCACAGTGGGAGATGTGCAGGAGGCGGCTGATCGATGTTTCTCTCTCATCGATGTTTCTAACTCTCTATCTCTCTCCCTTCCTCTCTGTAAAAAATCAATAAAATATATTTTTTTAAAAAAAGTGCATCATGAATGCATATACCAAGAATATAAGATGATGAATATATGAGGCTAGATCATTAAGTGTTAGAGGTGGGAGCCAACGGAGAAAAAAAATGGAAATAGAGAGAATGTTGGAAGAGGTGTCATCCTTCACAGGATTGATTGCCTTTCTATTTTTTTTCCTCATTAAAGAGTTTAATTCCTCAGTGCAAAGCTGAAAACAAGAGTTTTTGTCAAACTTGTTTTCCCAATTATATCCTAGAAAATGGAAAAAAAAAACGTTTTAAAATGAAGAAAAGCCAAAGGAAAAGTGAAAAAAAAGAACATAAACCAGAAACCACTCTTCTCTGAAAAGTGCAAGGACTATTTGCCATAAAATTTGTTAGCATATTTATACAAGTATCTGTAATACAGTTAGTTAGGCTGGTGGGTTAAATATTCACCTTCTGAACAGGAGAATGGTCAGGGAATTATGTGGAGAAATTATACAATGTATTTACCAAATGTAATGGGCTGATTCTATCACCATATTTGTAGAACATAATAAAACGTGTGCTTGACTATCAGGTATTTTACCTTAAAGTGCTTTTCTTAGTGTATTATGAACGTATTTTCTGACACAGGTTATTACTCAATTCTACAGCCTTTATTACAAGAGCAGTTAAAGAGTAACTTCCACTCTTAAAAAGGTTGATTTGTTTTGCTCCAGGAAGGAGTCTGGTGTGAAATGTTGAGACAAGCTTTATTTAAGGGCAGCTGCCAGGGAACAATGGAAAGCATTCATCTCCTGTGTGTGCTACCTGTTTGATTTTTAAAATTTCCTCATCTTTCTAATGCTGCAAGTAATTGGCTAGAAGTCAGTATCCTCGCTTGTCTGTTTGCAATGTTCTTGATTTAATTATTACTTTTAATCCCCTCATTTCAAGGGCTAGGGAATGATAGGCACATCCATGCATGTCTATAAATGACAGCATGAAACAGGGCCATGCTAGAATGGTTTTACCCATCATTGTTGATTGGCTACCTTCCTCAGATGCATTGCAAAGTTGGGTTAAATCATTTATTGCTTCATGATTGTTAAAACATTTACATTGTTCAGACACTCATTATCTGTTTGAGAAATTCTTATCAATGAATAGATTTTTATTCTCAGTGCTTTCGTAAGTCTTTTACTTATTCTTTCATGGGAAAAATGGACAGGTCTAAATGCAAATTAACATTACTGTTTAAATATCACAGATCATTTTCTGTGAGCCCAGTTACAATAACTAGTAATTATAAGAATTGCTTGCCTTTGGCTTCCGGCTAAGCCAGTGCTAAACTTGTCCTTTTATTAGATCTGTCAGACTGAGTTAATTATCTTTGTGATAACAGATGTGCCTTACCTCCAACAAAACAAATATACTTATAATTAGCTTTTTAGTTAGAATTTTAATTTATTTATAAAGATTGTTTGTTTTCCTGTTTGTTTTTTTTCCTGCTTTAAAAGAGAGAGGATGGAGAGTAGGGGTTTCAGTTTATCAGGTTGCCAGTCTGCTTACTGGTTTGTAAAGGAAGAGAAACAAAAGACTCATGTTTAATCACCAAGTCCAGTGTCTAGTAGGGTTTCATGCCTTTCTATGTTATGTCAATTCACCTGCAAGGCATTTTATTTTATTCCGCAGACACAAAAAGGGGCCCCTTTTATCTGCCTACTCAACAGAGTGGTGTTATGGATGATATGGAAAAGCTAACAAGTATGAGTTGAAAAGCTCACAGTAGTACAGCACAGCTGCCTTAAAAGTCAAATCATCTTATACTGCCCCCACATTTGTGCGTCACTTACTCCTCTTTCATCTATGCCCGGCATTTTCAGAACATCACACAAATGCCTGCAATGAATTCTTGGAGAGCATCTGTGCTGAAGCAGCAGAGTAGAAAGGAAAAACATATGCTTTGGTGTCCTGTCAAACAAAGCTGGGTTTCATCGTTGGTTCTGTCAAGTCTTAACTGTGTGTGTGTGACTTGGGCAAGTTATTAAACCTCTCTAAGCCTTGGTTTCCTCGTCAGTATAATGAGAATAATACCTACACTAATAGGGGTTGTTGGGAGGATTACAAAAGAATGTGAATAGAGGGCTCAGCAGGGTGTCTGGCAGACTTTAAGTGCTCAGTAAGGGGTGATGGCTTTTATCAGTGTTAGAATCATGGAGGAGTATAGATCTCTAGAGAATCTGAAATAAATATTAAAACCTAATAATCATTTTATAGGCTTTATTTTATATGGAGATGTGTTTCTACTAATTTATAAAAACAGATATCCCTGATCATCTAGAAATTCACTCTAGTTCACATTAAGTAATGAAAACATACCACAAAGCAATGAATTTTGAATGTCACCTTGGTGAACTTTTGCCTGTTCCATGCTGGAAATGGGCTGCCTGACCTCCCAGCCTTATTTCCATCTCAACACAACTTTTTTTCTTTCCGTAAACCCACTGACTCACTCATTTCATTTTGAAAATTTTCATTGTTTTAAAATTCCCCTCCAATAGCCTTTTTAAAAAAAAATATGTTTTTTTCTATTGATTTCAGAGAGGAAGAAGAGGGAAGAGGGAGAGAAACATCAATAATGAGAGAGAATCATTGATTGGCTACCTCCTGTACAGCCACTACTGGGGATCAAGCCTGAAACCTGGCATGTGCCCTGACCTGGAATTGAACCAGTGTTCCTTCTGGTTTATAGGTTGATGTTCAAGCACTGAGCAACACCAGCCAGGCCTCCCCTCTAATAGCTTTTGATCTGCCAAACACAGATCCTGGGTAGGATGGCAATGGTCTGGTTCATTCAATGTGGGTCCCGAAGATTTTATAATGAAGTCAGATTTGCCCAGGATAATGTACAATCTGCATGCAAATTATTACCTGTGAGAGTTCACCATGCCACTCCTGGCCTGAAGAGGGATCCCAGTCCTGTAGAATCGGCACCTTGATCATGTGGCCAAATGCTCACACTCCTGATGAGAAAGTATAGGTTGGATGTGAAGGACATGGGAGGGCAGAGGGCAGTGCAGATGCTCTTACCCTGCTCACAAATCAAGCACACTGGCTCCTATCAGCAGATTTGTTTCTAAAGATGCCTTAGGATTTTGCGTGTCAAAGCCAGATGTGCTAAGCCAGAGACCACCAAGGCCCTTTGCTGAGAGTTCCATGACTTTTGCACCCAGTTGCATACACCTTTTACATCATATCCCCATGAAACCACTCTTTTTTTATAACTGAGAACCATGGCAAACACTCTCAAATCACTCTCTTCCACCATAGAATTGTGTGGATCTTTTTTCTTAAAATCAAAGGTCTTTTCTTTCTTTTTTATCTAAATAGGAACATAGGCCTGTGTCCCAAGGCTCTCTAGTCAGTGTTGCCAATATGACATTAAAGGAAACATGTACTTTATCCCTCAGATCCTAGAACAGTTCATTCATTTATTCATTCAATAGCTTTTTTTTTCTTTTGCCAGTGGGTGCTAGATGCAGGGTGATAGTCACTTTCCCTTTTCTCTCTCTTATTCATACCCTCATATGTTTTTTAGAAGGATGAATTGTGACAACCAGACAGTAGCAACAACAACATCGAGGAGGACAAACTTGATAATAACCCCATTAAAAAGATTATTCATGTTTGGGAGAATAGAATTTAAAATTTTTTGTCAATTAGGTGCCGGATTATTGGAATTTTAAGTGTTCAAAAACTCCAGCATTTTTCAATTAGCAAATTCATTTATAAAATAATGAAGATTTTAACAGTGAAGGAAACAATGGTAGGTGCTTAGTAAGGATACCTAGATATTATATTTCCATGAAAATGTATATCATCTATTCATTCAACAAACAATAATTAGGATGTTATTATACCTCAGATGCTTCTAGGTACTGGATTTCACTAGTGAACAAGGAATTCTAGTGGCCTCTATCTTCACATAGCCTTTTATTACATCTGCACATAAGGCTAGGTAATACAGAAAGACTCTTTCAAACCTGCCTCAACCTCCAACTTGTTAGATTAATCAACCATCACATTCCCCTCTAATCACAGACTGCTTCCTGCAGCCTACTAAGTACTTAACACTGCTTCCATCCAGTTGAAGTGTGGGATTATGAAGAATGATCATATTTCCTATGTGTGTGTGTGTGTGTGTGTGTGTGTGTGTGTATGTATGTGCCAAACAGTGTGCTTTTATCTGACTCAATTATATAGGTGAACTGGTTAAATGTAAAAATGTGACAGGAAAAGGGAATTGTAGATTCTATAAAATTAATTGAAATTCTTTAAAGAAGCAAAGAGGATGAATCTGAGATACATTTGATGTTGAAATAAGCACATGTACAAATGTTTATACATCCTCACCTATACCAGTGAAGAAGAATGTACTCTGGATAACTGTGATGGCCAGTTCTATGGACTGCTGAGGACTGGAAGGTAGAGTGGAGATCAATGACTCCTTTGAAATACGAAACCCTTCTTCAAAGTAATTGTGATGAATATCCTACAAAATGAAAAGTAATAATTCACATTCTCAGTTTCACAAGAAATTAAAAATGTCTTCATTTATCCCTCATGAATTAATTCATGGATCAAATATTTTGTTGAATAGGATATTTTAATAGCTGCTAGTAAGACTAAGTGAAGGAAATGTGGCTGAATATAAAAAGGCCAATCTTGCCTTCCTTTTCTTTCTTCTGTGTAAAACATTTGGGCCTTTTCTTTGCTATTGCTGTGCTCCAGTGAGCCAATCTGATCTCCAAGTGATTATTACCTCTTTTGCCTGAATGGCAGGGCTACACACAAATAGAAATTGTCGTGTAATTCTACACTTGTATTAACACTCATTCCTCTCCATTTTATCTAAAAGTAATGGTGCAGAGAGGTCCAAAAATAATATTAGACTCTAGTAGCTTGCCTGTAAATTACCATTCATTTCTTTTTATCCTGCATTTCCTTAGCTGTCACTCCCATGGGCTTCAACAGAGACTCCAGGTTCTGCAGCTAGTTCTACTTAGGATGCATCTCAGATGTTTATTAGATGGAGGCAGGGGATGCTCATATATGTACTTATATATAGGTCATATGTTCTGGTTTCTATAGCTTCTTTCTCAAAGCTAAGTATGGCATCTTCTCTTAGGCACTTTCACATATTCTGGCCGCTCTTCCTGTTATATCATCTCTTGAGGGGCACTGCTCACATACTTTTGCAACACTGTTGGACAACTTGTGGATTCTTCTGGAAAACTTATAAACAGAATCTGTGTTCCAGGCAGTAGTGGGGAGATAACTCCCTCACCCCTTTAATTAAAGGTAAATGTTGGTACTTGGGCATCCATTTAGAGCTCTCTGTCCCCACAGGACCATTCATAATTGATCCTAACATGTTTAGTTTCAGTTTCAATCCTTGCTTCTCCATGAGTCTCTGTTAGGAGAATGATAAAATGAACCAGGAGACACATTCAAGTAAAAATCCATGCATCACCCATCATTTACTTTTAGAAAATGCCTTCTAGCTGAGCAAAGCTTGTCTACTTGACTATCTCTTTCCAAGGACTAAGAGGTGAATGGACCTACAAGGGCTGAGAGTGGATAAATTACGAATCAGGCTGGAAGGGGACTCTAGCAAAGAAAGAAATTACATTCTCTGTTGAAAGGGAGTATCCTTCAGCTTCAGCCAAATGTCATGCTAGGAAGTTGGCCAAATAGCATATCTACATTTTTCTGGTAAAGCCCAAATCCAGACTTTCATGTGAACTCCCTTGATTTTTGAAACATGGCACCTAATTTGAAAACCATTGAGAGTCATGGACAAACATATTGCATCACAATTTTGTTCCTAAGTACCTAGTGTATAATGTCTGACTTAGAGCCTTATTTCTTAGACATCTGTACCCAAATATCCCTTAGTTAGATAAGCATGGATGTTTCCTCCTAGAAGAGTATGAAGTGATCACCACCCTAAAAAATGTTCAAATAAAATGATGTCTCAGTAATTTTATGCCAAGTTTATCTCATGACCTTGCACTTGCCCCCAGGTAAGGGTCTTTATTTCTGTTTTCTCTTAGGAGGCTCTTATTTCCTCTACAACTAGATTTCTACAAGTGGTCAATATTAACACTTTAAAAAAAAAACTTTCTCATGCTATAATGGTTGTATATTAGTAAGATCAATTGAGGCTTAAGCTAGACATTAATACTCTCAATAACATTTCTTGAACAATTACTTTGTGCAAATCACAAAATTTAGTGTGCTAGTCTACTCCTTAAGGATTGTGTGGTCCAGTGGAGTATTTAAGGAGGGTAAGGTTAAAAGGAGGGAGATAAAACTATTATATGCCTGTTATGCACCAGGGACTTTGTCAATTTGTTTAATCCTAGAAACCATCTTATGAAATAGATAAGATAATGTATGTTTTAAAGAAGAGGAAGCTATATCCCAGGATACTCAGCTGGTATTGCAAAGGTGTAATTTGAAACCCAACACTGTCAGTGTCTAAAATCTGCTGCTTGAATGTAAGGTTTATATATTTTATGTCCTTCAGGGAAATGCAGAAAGGAACAACGAAGGCTAAAATAAACCATAACAGGCCTCTTACCCTCCCTCTGTCCCATCCGTTCTTCCTTCCTATCCTTGATTGTGGGTATTTGAGAAGCTATATTTACTGAATATCTTCACCTTGAGGACTATGTTTACCAAGAACATATCTTTGGCATTTATTAGAGTAAACTGTGGCTTTTTAAGATGTAGCTGTCAAAGCATTTTCATCAAATTATCAGTTCCATTATCTGTAGGATGACTTAAGTGGCCACATCAATTTTGCATGAATAACTGACTAGTTCTTAAAATTATACATATTTCAGGCAAACTGAGAAAATATCTTAATATGTGGAAGTGTTCCTACATAGTGATAAACAAGTGTAGTCAAGATATGATAGAAAATACAAATTTTTTATAAGCAGTAATAACATCAGTATTTATTTTTCAAATATATTTTTGTTGATTTCAAAGAGGAAGGGAGAAGGAGAGAGAGCGCTAGAAACATCAATAATGAGAGAGAATCATTAATCTGGAGCCTTCTGCAGGCCCTACACTGGGGATCAAGCCTGCAACCTGAGCATGTGTCCTGACTGGGAATTGAACTATGACCTCCTGGTTCATAGGTTGACACTCAACCACTGATCCACGCCATCCAGGCAAACCAGTATTTATATTGGTGGGTTCTGGGAGTAATAGGTTAAAGATTAGGAATTTTTATTTAAGTTATTATAGCTCTTTTCTATTTTCTTGGTCAAAAACATATTTCTCTGCCCTAGCCAGTTTGGCTCAGTGGAAAGAGCATCTGCCTGTGGACTGAAGTGTCCCAGGTTTGATTCCAGTCAAGGGCACATGCCTGGGTTGTGGGCTCAATCCCCAGTGTGGGGGTTGCAGGAGGCAGCCAATCAATGATTCTCTCTCATCATTGATGTTTCTATCTCTCTCTCCTCCATTCCTCTCTGATATATATATATATATATATATATATATATATATATATATATATTTTAAAGGTATTTCCAATTGATGGTTTGCTAACTTTCTAAATGCCCCGGATGTATAAAAGCTCTAAGGAATTAATCAGAGAAGGAAAAAAAGCAGGTGTTGTAGAGAAAATTTCCCCAACAAATCAGTTATTCCTTCTGGTCCAATGTCTTCCTCTTAGTCTCAGTGCAGTTTATATTTTGGGGTGATCTTTGCTTATCATGGGCTCTTGCACAAAGGTTTTGGGCCACTTTTATCTGCCAAAGAATATTATCCCTTTGTACCTTCTCCTCTCTGCACTATCTAAGTAAGAAAAGATAGAGCATTACATAGAGAAAAATCCCTGAAAATCTGATTTTGGAGATTACAGGCTTTAAAACTCATCATTTCTCTTCCCTGCCATGTCACAAAAAAGAGGGAGAAGACACAAGGTTCACTAGCTAAATGCGACAAGATAATTAGCTCTGCTAATGGCTAATCAGGTGCCCAATTGTCCTTCTACTACAGGGCTCTCAATAAATCCGTTAGAGAAAGTAGCTTACAAATAAAGCCAATAAAAACTTTTTATTTTCATTCCAAAATAAGACCTTTTGGGAGAGCTGGGTCAGCAAAACAGGCTCCAATGATACAGAACTTTGGGTCTGCTCACACATGGTTACTGGAGAGTGTGAGGAGAAATGGCAGGTCTCCTTCAGGGCACTTATCTCATGGTAACAGAGGACAGAGGAGGAAAGCTCCCTCCCCATAAATGTAAGTGGTTCCAAAAGAGCAAGAGCCCATGCCCAGCATGAATAGTGATGGGCTGCACAGTGTCCACACCCACTAGTAAAAGTGGAGTCTTATGAAAGTTAGGCTCTCACTACCCAAAGTCAGCTGATCTGTCCCCAACAATTCACTGTTACTCCGCCTATTCCAATGTCTTCCTCTGGAGGAGGAGGGAATAAGAAAGTGAAAAAATACTGGCATGCAAGGTGAAGGATTAAAGGATTAAATGCATACTGCTGTACCTACATTTAGGTATCATGGTAGAATCATCCCTTGAAAGTCTCAGAATCCCTTTGTTGTAATCAGGGACAATGAAGCCAGGAAGAGAAGGGTGATAGAAGAGAATGGGCCTACTCAATTCCTGTGATTATTCTATTTCTAAGAATAGAATAGTAGGACAAGGAACAGGCAGATTTATATGTGTTCCAAATGTTACATTGGATAACGTTTTCCAAACTCAGGCTTCCACAAGATTTTAACCTTCATGGGTTAGGTAAAGAAGTCTTTGTCCACATTGGTTTAGTCTCAGGCTTCCACAGGATCTTAACCTTCATGGGTTAGGTGAAGAAGTCTTTGTCCACATTGGTTGTTTAGTCTCCAAAGTCCTTCTCCATTCCCACCCTAGCCCCTGGCTTCTCAAGGCCATGGAACATAGAGCTTAAAATAAAACTGAGGAGTTCCTATTGTCACTGACTGATGAGTAGGAAGGAATTTGGGGAAGGAAAGTCCCAGGAAGATCCATTCTCTGGAGAGAACTTAATAATTTGTTTATTCAACCAACATTTATCAAGTAGAGTGCAGGGATCCTCAGAGGTCTGCAGGTGCCAGTTTGTGAGACACTGCCATAAAAGTTAAAGACTGTTCCTTCACTTGTCCCTTGATACCAAGGTTGTTGAAAACAAATTCAAAATGTGAAACTTTGAAACATTGGTATAGCACCAAATTATAAGATGATCATCGAGAATATGCTCAAATTCACTTTTAATATAATCTCTGAAACTCAAACAAAAAAATTAACAGAGTTCATGTATACCTACAAAAATTTATATTAAGACCTTATGCTGCAGTTGCATAAATCCTAGCATAGAGGGAAAAATGAATAATTTTGATATTAAAAGAGATCAGAACTCTAATACTGGATCTAAAATTTACAAGATACTTCATTTTAGCCAGATCAGATGACTTAAAGATATAAAGTCATTTAAAACTGAGAATAACATTGCATATATAACAGAGTAAGAGGAATAAATAGCATGTGCATAAAATATACATTATGTAGTATTTTACATGAACTAGACTCATACTCAATATGAATTCCTTTTTATGCCATAATCACCTTTCTCTCCATAGTGTACAAGGAACTTTATACAAGGGGATACAATGATGGATTAAATATTGTCTACAAGAAGATCTCAATCTAGTCAGACAATAGACATATAAACACAATTATAATATATCATAAAAAGTGCCATAATATAAAAATGTAAAAAATATAAAAATTACATGAGATAAAGGACAGATTTTTTTCTGATACCCCTAAAAAATCTAAAAATTACTCCCCAAAGAAACATGTTCCTGGTGAATATTGTTAATAATAATAGTGATGATAATGATGGTATTGCTGATGATGATGAAACTGAAATTTATGATGATGGCAATAATGATGAAGATAGTTTATATTTATTGCATATTTGCTATGTTATAGTAACTCAATTTTCATATTACTTGGATGTAACACTCTAGTAAAGTAGAAATGTAATTTCTCTTTTAGAGAGTCACAAGTAGCATGGGGGGAAAGCTAGGACTTGACTCAGTTCTATCTGATTCAGAACCCCAAGCTCTAAACCACTATAAAGCATGCTTTTACCATAAATTAATTACTGAATGGTAATTAGGTTCTATTTGAGCTATAGTTCATTTGAATTTAAATAGGCTTTTATGGGTATATTGGGCACCTTTCCCTATCCCATTTCATTTACTAATTTCCTGATTTTAGCATCCTAAATCGGATTTGAGAAACAACACTGAATTTCAGTATGTGCCCTTTAGGAGGTGAGCACTTGCCACCACTTATTTCAAATATGGAACATGTGGCACACACCTAGCACGTGAGAGCATAACCTGCTCTGGTCACCAGAGTGAGTGGTTCACGAATGGACAGCCATATGGCTCAACCCAAGAGCGTCAAACCCAGTCAGAACTAATCCCAGATGTTTTGTTTGTGAGATCATAAAAAGAGGCTATTCTTTTCCTGTTGGATTTGAACCTGAGAGATTATAAAATTGGAGCTACTGCAGCTACCTTAGGACCACAAAAGGACTGAAAATGAAGCCAGTAGTGGGAGAGAGCAAGAAACAGCAAAGAGATTCAATCTTAGGAACATCATTTAAACCATTATTTTCAGTTTGCAATTTCAATTACCTAAACCAATGTGTTTATTTTCTGCTTAGGTCAATTTTGGTTTGTGTTTTATTTCCCTTGTAACCAGAGAACTCCTGAATGATGAAGAAGGCTTTCCTTAATGGCTAGTAACAATATTTTTAGTTATTATGATATATATATATATATATATATATATATATATATATATATATTAAAAGCCTAAGTGACCATTATGGCAGAATGACCAGAACGACCTGTCGCTATGATGCACATGCGCACAGACCACCAGGGAGCAGACGCTCAACATAAGAGCTGCCCCCTGGTGGTCAGTGCGCTCCCACAGGTGGAGCTTTGCTCAACCAGAAGCTGGGTTTGTGGCTGGAGAGCGCAGTGATGGTTGCAGGAGCCCCTCCCACCTCTGCTGCAGCTCTAAGGAGCAGCAAGCCAAGCTGTAAGGGGCAGCAAGCAGGAGGGTAGTAAAGAGCAGCGAGCAGGCGGGCAGTAAGGAATGAGCAGGTTGGACTGCAAAAGGAATGTCTGCCTGCAAGCTTAGGCCCAATCCCCAGGGATCGGGCCTAAGCCGGCAGGCAAACATCCCCCGAGGGGTCCCAGACTGCAAGAGGGTGCAGGCTGGGCTTAGAGACCCCCCCCCCCCACCACCACCAGTGCATGAATTTTTGTAATTCTGGCTGAAGTGATATATTATTATTAGGGCCATTGTAACACTCTCTGTGACTTGGCTATTTCCACCTTTACATCCCAGATAGCCATGTAGTTAAGAGTAGTCTGATCTGCTTAGTGCACATCTTAAACAGCAAAAATAAAGCCAGTATCATGAAAGGTATCACTGAAACCTCTGGGCTTATTTAAAAACTAACTTAATGAGCACTAAGATATAAAAGATGGATGACTAAACTGTAGAAGAATGTGGTAGCCTTTTCCAGAAGAAGAAAGGCTTGGGAACTCCAGAAAGGGAACTTCATCTACACTATGTTTCTTCTGTTGGGGCCCTCACAGAATCAGGATCTTGGACCCTGACTGCCTAAGGGAGCTCCTTGATTGCTGAAACTGATTCTGCATCCCAGCATGCCCTACTTTCTTTAATTCTCACTTATTTTTTTTTTTAATATCTGTTTTTCAATTTAAGTAATGACTTGGGAGTTTGACTAAAGCAATAGGCAATTCAGAAAGCTTAAATCTAAGTGAATTTTCTCTGGAGAAATTAAATAATATAGGAAATATATGAATTTCAAAAATCATAACATTTTTCCTGATAAACTGCATTAATAAGAAGAATAAATAAAGCTCTAAAATATTAAGCACATTACATATATTTATATAATATATAAATCAGATTATATGTATAACTATATATTTATGTATTTATGCTGATGAAATAGTCATAGATGACTATTTTAAGCTAATAATGGGCTTAGCTAAAAAACCGCTACCTCTGTTTTTTACCCTATCTTTTCAATTTCTGGAATTTGATTCTAAAATTTCTTTGTCATCCTCAGCTACACTGTAGACATAACCATTCTTCTCATCTTCATGGCATTCTCACATACCTGGTTGACTTGTTCACATACCTGGTTGACGTGTTCCCACCATGCTACTCTCCCTGAGAATCTTGAGTCATTGACCGTATTCACTGGTTATGAGCTCCTCTCTTTTGACTCAATGAAACCCTTCCTCCCTCCTCTTTTTAAAGCCTTTCCTTGGTGTGTATTGGTATTTTCCTGTCCTAGGTTGACTTCAGTAAAATAGAAAATTAAAATAGCAAATGAAACACAAACTGGAAAACATAGGCATTCAGAATACCAGCTAATCTTAACAGAAAAGCATAGGTTCACATGGCCCCTCCCACAGTGTTTCTTTGCGACATATGTCATTATCTAACTAACACCTTTCATTTGCTTGGTTGGTGATAGTCTGTAAAATCCTGCTGGCATGGAAGCTTCCTGAGGGCTGGCCCTTTGTCTGTTTTCTTCTCCTTCTGGGATTCCTGTGACAATAAAGGGACCATCACAGGGCAGGTGCTCAGAGATCTTTATTGAATGAATAGATAGCTGGGGGAAGATGGATGTGGGCCAGAAACTCACTTTAAATAATTCAATGAAATATGAGAGCCTTGGCAGTATTACCAACTTGTGCTGCCAATGAAAGATCCCAAACACTCTTCTGGGAAGTTTAAGCAATTTTATTTGGAAATTAGTTAATGCACATTTTAAAAGGTGTTGATTTTTCTGTCACCTTTCTCCAAAAATATGTAAATAATTGAGCAGAAAAGGAAAAGTGGCTGCACTTCTTCTAATGATCTAATGACCTGCTTTATGGAAATAAAAAACATGATAGATAGGAGGATTTGTCCCCTCTTTTAATTTATGTCTGAATAATTAGCACTCAGCCTAACTCTTTAAGGAAAGGAAGAGATAAGTAGAAAAGGGACTAAATAGTAAAAAGTAAAAATTACACACACATATGCAAACACACACATGATCCCTCTATCACCTGCCTTTTCTTTAAATATGTTTTTTTCTTGATTTTAGAGAGGAAGAGAGAAGGAGAGAGTGAAAGAAACATAGATGTGAGAGAAACATCAATCAGTTGCCTCCCTTATGCACCACAACTAGAGATCAAGCTGCATGTGTCCTGACCAGGAATCAAACTTGGAACTTTTGTGTGTGGGAATGTGCTCTGCCAACTGAGCAACACCATCATGGCCTAAATTTTCACCTGTTATTCTTGCAATGGAAGAGTTTGAAACTGTATGTGCCATGCTACCTTAAATATGGTGATAATAAGAATCATAATAACAGAGTATATAAATTACATTTCACACATATCGATTTATACTAGGTATTACATCCCCATTTTAAATAAGTAATAAAGAGAGGTTTACTGCTATGACACCTTGTAAACTCAAATGTGAGGGGTCCACATGCTGCATGCTTTTTATTTTAAATCCTCATAAGAGAAAAGTATCTGGACACATTATCTTTTACATATTGCCTATTTGTTACATGTTGACTTACATATTGTGAACTTCCAATATGTATTAAAACAGCAAAAACCTATTTCTTTTAAAGATATAGAGGTCACGTATTTGGGGGAAAAGGGGTTATCCTCTGCTCTCTCTGGATAATCTCATTTGCTTTCATAATCCTTGCCTACCCTTTTTGGTTGATGACTCCCAATCTTTACCTTTAACCTAAGCCTTCCTCCCAAGTTTAAACCAATATACCAATTCCACCCAAGATACTGCAAATATTTTAAACTTATAATTAACTTCTCCCAGAAATACACTGCTGTTGTGATTCAACATGGTTGATCAAAAACATTTTTAGGCATTTTTTTCTTCAAAATTGTGTCAAAAGGATTGAATAAATGCAAGAATAAATTTGTAGTAGCCTTGGAAATTTGGGAGAGGTACCACTAGTTCTCCAGGTGATTTTGAAAATATGGACTTGCATTGTATACAAGAAAGAGAGTTAATAGCAAGCTAAGACTTCTGTCTTGGTTTGTGGAAGGAATTGAAATACTTTTAAAAACTGTGAATGTATATTACTTTCCTAGGGTTGTCATAATGTTATCAAAAATTGCATAACTTAAACCATGAGAAATTTATTTTGTAACACTTTGTGGGGCCAGAAGCCCAAATTTAAGGCATCAGCAGTCCTGGTTCCTTTAAGAGGTTCTGAGAAAAAAATGTGTTCCATGCTTCTCTACCAACTTTTGTTGGCAGCCAGCAATTCTAATTGTTCCTGGGCTTGTGGATATCACTTCAATCTCTACCTTCATCTTCATAAGTGCTTCCCTTCTGGGTGTCTTTCTCAGTCTCTCGCAAAGACACCCATCCTTGGATTTAGAACCCATCCTAACCCAGAATGATATCATCTTGACATTGTTGTATAAGTTACATCTACAAAAACTCTTGCCAAATAAGTTTGTATTCACAGGTATTTTGGGAGGTCACAATTCAACCTCAACAATGTCCTAAAATTTATTTTTAAAAGCAAAAAAAAAAAAAAATATATATATATATAGACACTTAGAGTACTAATGATACATTAAACACAGCATGTTTTGTATATGTTAAGCAATATAACTTTCTCAATAATCCTATGGACTATGTGCTATTATTTCACTCTTACTAATAAGAACAGTGAAGCACAAAGTGTTTAAGTAATTAATCTCACAGGTAGTAAGTTGTACAGTTAAAGTTAGAATGCATAGTTTGACTCTTCAGTTTTTGCTTATAACCACTATGATTTTTTAACTTAAATTGCCGTAGAACAATTCCAGCATGTCATAATTTTAAGAGTTTCATCAAAAGATTGATGAAACTTGGGAACTCAACAGGGTTGAGTCACACATGTAGTCACCTGTTGGGAATGGCTAAAGGCATTTCCCCAAACCTGAATAAGAAACTGATTGTGGCTGCCAGAAGGTTAAAAGGCATCTTAATCTACATGTTATTGCCTCCTACTGGCCAAACACCTGAACAGCCTTAGGCTATTCCCCAAACTGACAATGCCTCTGTACCCTTTGAAATCTTACCCTTTGAAGTGTATTATCTCCACTTTGCCTTAGGACAAATTGTGTTAATAAAAGCAAGGGTCCTTGACAAGGAGGTAGTCTTCAGTTCATTTAGCTGAAGGTCCTCTGACCCCCAGTGCCTTTCAAAATTATAACTCGTCTCCAGACTCTTTATTAGTCTCTGGATTCCTATGTCATCTACGCGCAGCCCCTTTTCCAGATTCCTGAACCCTTCTTGATGCTGGTACAAGAACCCCGGCATTAACTGCTACAAATTAATTGCATACAAAGAGAAGTAGCATATATAATCAATTCTACAAAAGATAAAAAAAATTCAGATAGTATTGCTACGAAAGAAATAGCATGGAGAAGAAATCAAAATAGGTGGCTAATATCAATTTAAGTAAAATATAGAAATTTTAAGTGGACAAAATATTTTAAATAAATTTCAACAACATGTAATTTAAGTGATAGCTACTCTATGGTCTAAAAACCAAACTTAATGTAAAAGATTTTAGAGAATACACAGGCCAAATAAGTAAAATAAGGCTAATCAATAAAGCATCATGTTTTTAAATGTTAAAAGAAATCTCATGCCAAACCAGAATTTTATACCTAGCAGCAATATTGCCCCAAATAAATATGTTTTAAGAAAACCCTTAAGTGAAATATTTGTTATCCAACTTGAACAAGAAACAAATACTAGACTGAGTTATTAAGTCCAAAGGAAAATAATCCTAGATTGAAAATCAGGAATGCAGGAAGGAATAAAGAGAGAAAGATAAGATAATTTTCTTTACTTTGCTTAGGAAATATTAAGCATCTGTGGATTGTGGAACATGCTTTTGTATTTTCACTTTTGATATCAATTTCTCCCACATTTTTCTAATCATTCTAAATTACATATATATATATATATATATATATATATATATATATATACTAATTTTTTAGACAGAGGAAGGGAGAGGGATAGAGAGAAACATCAATGATGAGAGTGAATCATTGATTGGCTGCCTCCTACTTGCCCCCTACTGGGGATTGAGCCTGCAACCTGGGCATGTGTCCTATGACCTCCTATTTCATGGGTTGATGCTCAACCACTGAGCCACACTGGCCGAGTTCTCTATTCCTTTTAATCACATTTCATTTCTCTTCTACTTCTATCTTGAGTTTTTATACAAGAATTGGCAAGCATTACTCAGGAACAGTAGACACCCAATTCTTCTCATGTGTCTAGATATAACATACCTTATTCATCATTCTAGTGTGGATTACAATTCAAATAACAATGTTGGATTTATTGAGTTCAAAAAATTATTATAAAAGAGGTAAAAAGAGAGAGACAGCTAAAACAAGTGACATAAATGTGGGAGGCAAAGTGATGGAAAGATATATTACACTCACATTTTTAACAAAAATGAATGGTTGTAATATTCTTCATAGATTGGCCAAATAATATTTTTAAATGTATATTAGATTATGTTATTCCTAGGTTCAAAATCCTTCAATGACTTCTTGATGCATTTTGAATTAAATAGCAACTTCTTCAATGGCCTATAAAGTCACAAATCATCTGGTTGATCCCTGCCAAACTTTATACCTCATTTCTTCCTCCCCCAGTTTTCCTCCTTCATTGTGCTCTGAGTCCACTGAGATATTTGCTCCCATAATTTGTCTATATGCTCTCTCCTCTCTGACTAAAATATTATTGCTCAGGCCCTCCCTTGACAAGGTTCCCATTCATCATTCAGAGCGAAGGTCAGAGATTACTTTTTCTGAAATATCCTCCCACATGATCTAAAGTGGCCCATCTCTAGGTTCTAGCACTTTGCCTTAATTATTTCCTTCTCAATATTTCAACAACTTTATATTATTTACTTGTGAAAGTCATATACAATGGCTCACAAAATCATCAATTACCTGTTAAGAGAATCCCTCTTTAGTGACACCACAGTAACCCATGCTTCCAGGGAGTCTTATATAGGATGGCACCTCAAGTCAGTGTTAAAAGATGAGCAAGGTTTAGGTTTTAAATTTGGTGGGTAGTGATATTTCATGGGTACATTTCTATAGAATTTAAGGATATAGAGAGGAAATATGGAGAGTGGTTGGCACCTGGATAATTTTTTTTCACTCATGCCATTAAAAATCACTAGTGCTTTCTATCATCTATTTTTCCTTTTAGGTCTAATCTGCATTCTCCCTATTGCTTAATGTCTGGAAGGCTGATCAGTCAAATGGCTATCTTATTTTCAGGCTTCCCATTGAGAGGTTGTGTGGGATGGCAATGATTTTAGTCCCAAGGATAAAACACTCTCCTATGTTGCTTCTCCACACCCTGACCACATCTTTGTAAATAGTCTTTTTTTTTTAATTCTGCTCAAATTTGTTTAACTGTCCAGTTTATTTTTGCTGGGAAACTGACTTTATACACTTGTATTTCCTTTGAGCATTTTTGAATGCCAAGAGTACATACTTCAGTTTTCCTCCTTCAGTTATTAATTGAGTGTCTACTGTGTGCCAGTGAACAAAGTAGATGGAAACCAATGCCCTTGAGAAGTTTACATCCTAGTTGGGGATGACAATATATAAAATAAATGTTCAAAATTATATAAGACATAACAATAAGTGTTATGAGGAAAAATAAATTAGGGGAGGGGAATAGTAATGTTGGAGGAGATTGACATTACAATTAGGGTGGTCAGGGTAGATCCACTGAGAAATTTCAATTTAAAAATGAAAGAGGCAAGGGAGCCAGCCATGGAGATTCCTGGTAAAACAACAGACCAGAAAAAGAGGATATTAAATTCAATGGCCCACGTCAAACATGAGCCTGCTGTTTTCAAGGAGCCATATGGAGGCTAGAGAGATGGAGTAGAGTAAGTCAGACAGGAGAGGAGGGGAGGAGGACAGGTTCTGCAGAACATAAAATAATTACTTTAAAGACAGTGGATTTTACTCAGTGTGAAAAAGGACATTAGAGGGTTTGGGGTGACACAGTCTGATTTATCCCTCTGTGTTTGTGTGTGTGTGTGTGTGTGTGTGTGTGTGTGTGTGTGTGTGTTAGAATAGACTAATGAAGGACAGTCAAAGGTATAATTTTAATTTGTTTAAGAATAGTGCCAGGCCAGTATAGCCCAGTGGTTGAACGTTGACCTATGAACCAGGAGGTCATGGTCCAGTTCCGGTTAGTTCACATGCCTGGGTTTTGGGCTTGATTCGCAGTAGGGGGTGTGCAGGAGGGATCTGATCAATGATTCTCTATCATCATTGATGTTTCTCTCACTCCCTCTCCCTTCCTCTCTCTGAAAGCAATAAAAACATATTCTTTTTAAAATATAAATTAATAGCAGTAATCCAGTCAAATGATGATAATGGCTAGAGCCAAATTAGTGGTAAAGAAGTTGTTGATGATGTGGTATGAAGAGATCAGATTCAAGACTTATTTTTAAAGTAGAGTCAATGGGATAGGTTCATCCATTCAACAAACATATACTGAATGCTTACCGTAGGCTATTGTTAGACTACGTGCTTGAGTTAAAACAGTGAACAAAATAAATATCCCTACTCTTATGGAACTTTAAATATAATGATAAGATGCAGGCAGTAAACAATGAAGACAACAAACAGGTAAAGCGTATAACATCTACACTAATAAAAGACAAAGATACTAATTGACTGTACTTTTGCTATGCTCATCAGCCAATTGAAAAGTACGCAAATTAACCCAACAAAGATGGCCTTTAAATTTGCATACTGCAGGCAGATCCCGCTGTGCCGCCCTGCGTGGGCGGCAGCATGATCCCCAGCCACCACCTGCCCCAGCTCAGGATCCGGGCCTGCTGTGTGCGACCAGGGGAGACGGGACAGGCACCGCAGGATCAGGTGTGCCATCTGCCACCAGGGGAGCGTGCCTAAGCAAGCAGGTGTTTATCTTCTGAGGGGTCCCTGACTGTGAGAGAGCACAGGTTGGGCTGAGAGACCCTCCCCCCCCCAGTGCACAAATTTTTGTGCACCAGGCTTCTAGTGTTATATATTGTTAAATGCTATGAAAGAATAAAGTTTTAAAAAGGTGTGTGTGAAAAGGGCAATAGGATTACATAATAATAATAATAGTCAGGATATGCCTTCTTGAGTATGTGCTATTGGATAAACACTTAAGCAAAGGGAAGGAAACAGCCACGCTGATATTTGAGGGATGATTTCTCTAGTCAGAAAGATCAGCAGGAGCAGTGATTCCCAAAGTGGGTGCTACTGCCCCCTGGTAGGCGCTGCAGTGATCCAGGGGGGTGGTGATGGCCACAGGTGCATTTGGGGGCGATGAGTAACTCCTATTAAAATTTTAAAAAATTAATTTCCAGGGGCTGAGTAATATTTTTTCTGGAAAGGGGGCAGTAGGCCAAATACTCTGGGAACCACTGAGCTAGAGCAAAGCCCATAGGGTAGGTGTATGCCTGGCAGCTTAAGAAACCACAAGAAAGGCTGGTGGGGCTGGAACAGATAGGTAAGGAACAAAGTATTAGGACAGGATGCCAGAGGAGTAACAAGTCACACTATGCAGGGCCTTGAAAGCCATTGTAAAGAATTGGCTTTCATTCAGGACAATGAGAGTCATTGCAGGGTTTTGTGTGGAGACATGCCAAGATCTAACGTTTGTTTTAACAAGAATGCTCACCTTGCAGTATTGGGAATAAACTCTGGATATCAAGGTTTGAAGCAGGTAGACCTGCTGTAAGTTGGAGTATGTGAAAAAAGAGGAACGAAGGACAAATTTTCCATTTGAAGATATGGAAAAACAAGGAGGAGGGTAGTGGAAATGTTATAAGGAGGATGGTGGGAAGATTAGTATCGAAGTATTAGACATACTATCATTGACATGACTATTAGAGATTCACTCCACTTTGGTTTTTGTGTGTGTGTGTGTGTGTTTGTTTTTTCTTTATAATTCCAAAGCAATAAGTTATTTAACGGATGAGTTTGGGAAAAGCAAGTAGATATGCTCAGCTTAGCCAGATCTTTTAGTCTTTTATTTTGGGAACCACATTACTTGCAGGGAAAAAAAATGCATTTTCTAATTCTCTGTAATGTAAGTTTTTAAAGAGTCAAGCCCCCAATCGAGGTGTCATCTATGTCTGTTCAGCAATTGTGTTTGATTATATGAGTGAACTTAAATCTTTGGTGAAGAGTTAGTAAGTCTTGACTGCTGAAGTTCCATAGATCCTTTCTCTAAAGAGCTTTATATAGAATGAATGTAATAATTTGAATTTTTATATGATAGTCCCCATGTCAAGCTGTCAATCCATTTGAAATTTGGGGGTGGGAGAAGAATGGCATTATTCTTTATCTTCAACCTAAAGATTTTTTTAAATGAATATAGAGTAAATTTCACACTAAAGACATATTAAGATGCAACCGTCACATCCAAGTCTTCTCAATTTTGAAGGTAAAATTGAATTTGACCTTTAGCTAAAAATCAAATTCACTGGGTAACCAATTTGGACTGATTCCACTGGAGATCACCTAAGAGTACTCTGGCATTGTAAATGGCCATTAAAAGCTATCAGTGCTATAATTCTTTTAGAAACAGATAGTTATGTGAGAGTCATATGATGGTTATTGCTTTATGATTTAGATATTATTTAATGAACAGTTGGAAATATCTGACTTGACAAAAGAGGGCAGAGAGGACCTCCATCTCAGCCAAGACTATTTGGGGAAAATGCTGCAAAAGCATACTCTTCTAACTGACAATAATAGCATATTATCCATTTCTTTACATTTTTCACTTAAAATTATCAAAACATTTTGCAGTGACTTACTTCACGCTTATGTGTTAACTAGAGTCACAGCTATAAAGCATTAGGACTGCCTGTCACCATCACCACAGATCACTCTAGGTTAGGGGTTTTAACCTGTTTTTTGCCATAGATCATTTTGTCAGTCTTTGGAAACCTTCTCAGAAGAATAGTAGTTTTAAATACATGGAGGTCCAAGGTAAGAACCATGTTGAAATTTATTGCATTCTTTCAAGTGTACCCACTTTTCTCATTTTGCTTAAATGTTGCACCTATTTGCCAATTTATAAACCTTTTTAAAATTACATGTTATTATTTTATTAATTACCAAATTTTATTAATTATCAAATTTTTACTTTGTCTATGTTGTTTATAACCAAAATTACTTTAGTTGTGTATACCTCATGGCTGGTGTAAACAAACAACTTTTTGATTGCTTAGATTTCTTTTTGGTCTTATTACTTCAAGTCCCTATTAAGTAGTATTACTGGTAATGTGTGATTTACATAAAACATAATGGCTTTCATATCTTCTTCCAAATACGTGCATGTTTGCATTTATTTAGTAATTTAGCTGATGTTTCTTGAACACATTACTATGGGCACAGACACTCCTCAAGATGTGAGGGATTCAGTTCTGAATGAGACAAAGTTAAAGAAAATAAAAGAAAGAAAATAAAGCAAGGAAGAAAAAGGAGAAGAGGGAGGGAGAAAGGAAGGAAAAGTAAGTAAACATAGTGTTATAAAAGGCATAAAGAGGTAACAAAAAGTAATATTATCTGAAAATGAGATAGTGGTCAGGAATGATTCTTTGAGAAAATGACATTTGAACAGAGAAGTTAATAATATTTTGCTTAATCAAATTTAGTCATGTTCACATGCAAGAATCGATGTCTTGCCTGACACCAGAAAGATGAAGTTCCCTATATCTGTCATGGCCAATGAGGGTGTAATTGAAAACATGTATGCCAGATTAGGTCTAGCTGCCTCTCTCTCAATCTATGTATAAAGTGGCACGTGGAGAAGAAATGGACTATTTTCTCAGAAGCAGTTGACTTGAATATGTCTCTCTATGCTCAGAGGACCTGTACTATCATTACTTACTTTTCCCTTCCTCCTAGCTACCTTTGCTTGGATAGTGAAGGAAAGGGCCAGGTTCCCTCTGTTACCTATAGGAAATAATCATTCCTGGTCCCTTCTAGCTTCTGGTAATTTGCTGAGAATCCTTGACATTCCTTGGGCTGCAGCTGCATCACAGATTTTTTGCTCTGTGTTTTCATATTGTCTTCTTAAAGGGAAATTTTTACATTGGGTTAAGAACCCATTTTACTTCAGTAAGACATCATGTTAACCAATTACATCGGTAATGACCCTACTTGAAAACGAGGTCATATTCTGAGCTAGGAATTCAATATATATTTCTGTGGGACATAATTCAACCCACAATTTTTATTTCTAGAGTCTGCACAAATATTTGAAGTAATTAGTAGTTAAACAGAGAACAAAATATAGCCTAGAAATTTATATAGCTAACTACTGTACATTGAGCATTGCTATTTATTGTATTTTTGATCTTAGGAAGGGAGCTAAAATGTCTAGATTCAGTTTTCTTATCCATATAATGGTGGTCTTATCTACTTTACAGAACTATTGTAGAGGTAAAATAAATTAGATAAAATGGGAGT
The DNA here is from genome assembly GCF_028538775.1 of Myotis yumanensis. Classification (NCBI taxonomy): domain Eukaryota; kingdom Metazoa; phylum Chordata; class Mammalia; order Chiroptera; family Vespertilionidae; genus Myotis; species Myotis yumanensis. The sequence goes on along the minus strand of NW_027223752.1, from coordinate 227,304,161 downwards.
ACATAGAAATTCAATTTCCTGTTAAATTTTTCTTATAACTATTGTTGGCATTAAAAAACTAACTATAAGACTAAATAAAAAGGTATTGCAAATTGTCCATCTATAGGAAAAATAATAAGGTCTTTGCTCAAAAATTTTACAATTATTGAAAGAAAAACTAGTTGTGCTTTTCTATTTCAAATTAAGATGCATTTCCAGAGCAATAAATTGGACCAAATACATTAATGATGTAAAAAGTTCAAGAATTACCTTAATTTTTTAAATGCCCTAGTGCAGTGATGGTGAACCTTTTGAGCATTTTGAAGAACCCTAACTTAACTCTGGTGCTGTGTCACATATGGAAATTTTTTGATATTTGCAACCATAGTAAAACAAAGATTTATGTTTTTGATATTTATTTTATATATTTAAATGCCATTTAACAAAGAAAAATCAACCAAAAAAATGAGTTCGCATGTCACCTCTGACATGCGTGTCATAGGTTGGCCATCACTGCAGTGGTTGATCTAAAAGATAATAGTCACTATACTTGCCAGATATGGATCAGTGTTCCCCCCTAAATTACTTGTTTTGGTGTTAAAGCCATGATCTGTAATTAAGAACATATTCTTTAATAAGGCCTGAGCTGACTACCCAATATAAATTATGTTCAACCTGATTGTACATCATAGCAGCTTACTCTTTCTTGTGTAGCATTTATCACAGTGTAAACTTTTATATTTGAGTCTGAATTTATTTGTCTCATGTTTTTCACACTAGATTTTGTGTCTAAAGGATAGAGACCATGTCTCTTGCCCCTAGCAAATTGACTGTCACACAGAAAGGGCTCAATAAATATCTGAATAATGAATAAATGGGTTGTTGAGTTTATGGATGAATAAAGACAATGTTACTCTCTCCAGATTTTTTAGTTGACAGATTTGTCTTTATTAAATACAACATAATAAATTGTACATTTCTTTTCTTTTTTAAAATATTGTTTTATTTATTTCAGAGAGGAAGAGAGAGGCAGAGAGAGACAGAGACATCAAAGATGAGAGAGAATCACTGATTGGCTGCCTCCCGCATGACCCCAACTGGATGGAGCCCGCAACCCGGGCATGTGCCCTGACAGGAATTGAACCATGACCTCCTGGTTCATAGGTTGATGCTCAACCACTGAGCAACACCGGCCAGGCAAATTAAATTTTCTTTACATATCCATTATGTAGAAGTACTGAATAAACCCATGGAAAATGGTGGGCAAAAAATACTTACAAATATACAGCAACAACATATTTTGAACATCAGAGATTACTTTTTATAAGTCTTTTATATATGAAGAAAGTTAGACATAAGAGTATTGGAGAAGGAATATTGAGAAAGAAGAAAAGTCAAACCATCTAACAATAAAAACAGGATATAGCAGAAGAAAGTGAAAAGAACTAAGAAAAAACAAAAAAATATATAGGTGGAAGTAAAAGGGAAATTGAATAAATTAAAAAACAGACCAATATTGGTATATAAATAAGCTAGATTAAAAAAAAAATTATGTGACACTCCACATTTCCATAATTTGGCCCAAAATATATAATATATTCATAATTTATTTTCCATTGCTGCACTTTTTAGTTAATATCCTCTATGAATTTCTACCTTGTAGTACTACTTCTGCCCTCTCTGCCTAGAACTCTTCCATATGCGTATCACTAGTTTTTTCATTGTATGCATACCTCACAACCTCACTGAGGTTCCAATTTCTCCACAATATACTCTTCATTTTAGCTGTTGAAGAAGTTGAGACTTGGGGGTACAGAGACAATGCAAGTTCATATGATTACTGACAGCATTAGGACCAGAACACAAAGGGAGTGTCCTTTGCATAGCATTACAAAGTCTATGATGTGTAGTGTCCTTTGCTTCAATGTTTGTAAGAGTGTGCATTATCCATCCCCTGAGACAGACCATGTGTATCTGGGTGAATATAAATAACAGAAAATGTTAAAGGAAATTCATTAAATTACAATTACTATCAAACCAGAGGTACACATTATAGAGTTGTCTGCTGTATTTATATTTTCCCAAGTATGCAGAATAAAGTAGATGGTAGAAAATCCCAAAGTGGTCAGTTAACACAGAAAAGGCTCATTATATGTTATTACTCTTCATATCAAAGGATACATTTGCAGGGTATGCAAGAAAATTGGATGATCAAATTCCTATTCAACCATGACGTGATTTGCAATATAGTATGAAAAGCATAATCTTAAGGAGGTAATTCCCTTTTTAAATTTAATACTGAACATAGCTCCCATTAATTTTAATATGTACCTGGCAAAGGACACTATACACATGGGCATCACAGAGAGAATCAACACTATTTTTAACTTAGAATAGTAGTATAGCTACACAATATAAAATCAATAGTTCTTGGTTATTAAAACATTTCATTCAGATTTTATGTTTGCAAGATTTAGTTGGCATTTTTCTTCATTTACTTTAATTAAAAATCTGAATAAGTGAATATAAACTACAGAAACTTATTGAAGTACAACTAGGTAACTAATTCTGCATGAGACTTAGGTGGATAAGTTAAATTGAACAAACTGGCAATACAGATATTTTTCTTCTCCCATGTGATAGATGTTTTCTGCTTCCATAAATGGTATAGAAACTAACGAAACAGAAAGTGTTTATGACTTGATATTTAAGAAAAATATCATTTTCTCTAAAAAGTAAGAATAAAAGAATTAAAAGAATATTATAACAAAAAAGAGATTCCCTGATAATTTGTTTCTCTAAGAAATAAAATAAAACTTTTCACTCCACAAATATACAAATATTCTACTTTCACATAAAGTTGCCTAGGTTGGAAAAAAAACCCAAAGTACATATATAAATATTTAGACTTTTTTGGGTACTTTCTCTCTCCCTCTCTCTCTCTCTCTCTCTCTAGTATATACTAGAGACCCATGGCATATATATATATATATATATATGAGGCCTGATGCATGAAGATTTGTGCAAGAATGGGCCTTCCTTCCCTTGGCTGCCGGCACCGCCTTCACTCCGGCCTGGAGCTGCCTTTCCGCCTTCCCACACTGCCCAGAGGCCAGGAGCAGCTGGGGCGGTGTGGAATGCCTTGTTGTCGCTATGGCACAAGCATCCCATCCCACCCCTGGCCGCTCAGTGCCTGTGTATGCAAATTAACCTGCCATCTTTGTTGGGTTAATTTGCATACTCACTCCTGATTGACTGGTGGGTGTTGTGAAGGTATAGTCAATTTGCATCTTTCTCTTTGATTAGTGTAGATAGATAGATAGATAGATAGATAGATAGATAGATAGAATATTACATATAACTATAAATGAGATACCTAAATATATAAATGAACAAATATTTATATAGGTATCTCATTTTTAATATCTAGAATCTAGCCACTCAGTCATTGTTGGGGTACTTCCTCCAAAGGCTAAAAGTGCATCATTTCTTGATATTCCCTAGAGCAGTGGTCGGCAAACCGGGGCTCGTGAGCCTCATGCGGCTCTTTGGCCCCTTGAGTGTGGCTCTTCCACAAAATACCACATGCAGGCGTGCACATACAGTGCGATTGAAACTTCGTAGCCCATGCGCAGAAGTCAGTTTTTGGCCTGGGTGAGTCTATTTTGAAGAAGTGGCATTAGAAGAAGTGGGGGGTGTCGGTTGGTCGGGCGACGGGAGACACGGCACTGGCGGGCTGCGGGATATGCAGCGCGGGGGAGGCGCATGTGATTCATGCATGAGTTGAGTGAGCCAGTCAGTCAGCAGTCTCATTGTGCAATGGTTAGTGCTAGTTGTGTCCGCAAATGGTGCGCGGGTGACAAAAGTACCTACTTGAAGCATAAAGTTACCTGTATTTTTCCAACCAGCTGCAAATGCTACAGGTATTTTTGTCATCAATTTAAGAATTGTAATTATTTTGTGTTGGTGGCTTTATTATTACAAAATGAGGACGTTTTTAGCAAAGGCCAGCTTAGGAGTACCCTAATTAAGTTAATAACAATGTACCTACCTATATAGTTTAAGTTTAAAAAATTTGGCTCTCAAAAGAAATTTCAATCATTGTACTGTTGATATTTGGCTCTGTTGACTAATGAGTTTGCCGACCACTGCCCTAGAGACACTTCCATCCATTTGTTTATTCATTTGTTTATTTCATAATCAAGTCTCTTTTCCTGTCTTCAAGGAAAAGAGAGCAAGTGTGGGCAGGGATATGTAAAAATATGAATGAAATAATAGACTTTCTCTGAGAAAAATGTGAAGTACTGAGAATACAGTTGAGGATAAAGTAGACAAAACTAAATCTTGAGAGGGAAGGCACCCTCTGCAGGAATCACTAAAGAAGACACAGGCTGAAGGCCACTGCAAGACCTGCATGGTGATTTGATTAAAATAAAAACACTTGCCTTGCTGGTGTTGCTCAGTGGTTGAGCGTCAGCCCAAGAACCAGGAGGTTACAGTTGGATTCCCGGTCAGTGTCAGGGCACATGACTGGGTTGTGGGGTCGACCCCAAGTTTCAGGCATGCAGGAGGCAGCCAATCAATGATTCTCTCATCAGTGATATTTCTCTCTCTCTCTTTCTCTCTCTCTCTCCCCTTTCCTCTCTCTGAAATCAATAAAAACATATATTTTTAAAAAACACATTTAAGTGAAACTAAATGATTTTAAAAAATGAGCAAATAGATTTTCAGGTAAGTATAAGTATTATCCAGTAAACAGAGGTCACAATATTAATATTTAGTCGAATAAAATCCAAGGAAAAAAGCATTTTGCAAAACAAAAAGTTATTTTATAGAAATAATGAGCCACAATAATATACACTCACAATAAATTAAATATCTGGTAGTAAATAAAATGGGCTCAATTTTATAGAGGTGGAGAAGTTGAATATACTAATGGGAGGTAACAGAACACATATATATCTTTGAAAAATCTAGTTAGCAGAAGTATCAGTATATGAAATTTATTAATTTATAATATACTACATATTATTTTGTTATATATAGTTAATGTCAAATTTCTATAATCTATATATTACTATATAGTATATAATTATACATTATATTATATAAATATAAGTTCATATATATTACATAAATATAAATATATGATATAATTATTATATGCTATTTTATAATGTCTTAGATATACATACAGATACATACCAAATTTTTTTTACAAGTATACAATTTTATTTTATGCTATTTTATTATGCAGGGTGGGGAAAAAGTAGGTTTACAGCTGTTCTTATTAAAAATAACATAATAATTAATAAATAATAATACAAGAATAAATTGTGTTTTGCATACTCACAACTGTAAACCTACCATTGCCCGACCCTATATGTAATGTTATATATACATACCAAACATCCTATTCTACAAAAAGAAAATATATATTGCTAAACATTATAGATCTTTTAAAAAAAACTGAACATGTAGTAGGACACCAAAAATCTTCAATAATTTACAAAAGAAATTAGTTAATAAGTCATATTATCTGATAATCCTAATATATAAAAAGCCAGCGGCTTTCATGTTGGAAACAACTGGATGGATGACTGAACAGCAGGCTGCATGGAGTGAAAAGGCCAGCAAGGGGGTTAGTGAGGGACAACCAAACGATTGAACAGCAGGCTGCCTAGGGTGACCAGGCTGGCAGGGGGGGTGGTTAGGGGCAATCAGGCTGGCAGGCAGAGGCAGTTAGGAGTGATCAGGCTGGCAGGGGGGCAGTTAGGGGCAATCAGGCAGGCAGGCAGGTGAGCAGTTAAGAGCCAGCAGTCCCAGATTGTGAGAAGGATGTCCGACTGCCGGTTTAGGCCTAAACCGGCAGTCGGACATCCCCCAAGGGGTCCCAGGTTGGAGAGGGTGCAGGCTGGGCTGAGGGGACCCCCACCCCCATGCATGAATTTCATGCCATACAATAAAACTAGATATTAATAAGAAAACTGTTTGTTTAGAAATTCTTTAAAAAAAACCAAAAATATAAATAACTCTGACCTCAAAGAAGAAATTAAATTTATCGTAACAACTACATAGAATACAATGTACATAAAAGTACCACACATTACATTAAGAAAATGCAGCAAAATCTCTACCTAGATGGACATTTATAAGATTACTAGAGGACTGGTGCACAAAATTCATGCATGGGGGGTGTCCCTCAGCCTGGCCTACACCCTCTCCAATCTGGGACCCCTCAGGAGATGTCCGACTGCCGGTTTAGGTCCAATCCCACAGTGATCAGGCCTAAACCAGCAGTCGGACATCCCTCTCACAAGCCGGGACTGCTGGCTCTTAACTGCTCGCCTGCCTATCTGCCTGATTGCCCCTAACTGCCTCTGCCTGCCAGCCTGATCGCTCCCTGACTGCTCCTCTGCTGGCCTGATTGACGCCTAACTGCTTCCCTGCTTGCCTGATCGACCACAACTGCCACCCCCTGTTGGCCATCTTATGGTGGCCATCTTGTAGTGGCAATCTTGTGATGACGCTGTGCGTGACGCCACCTAGGCTTTTATTATATAGGATATGCACATATTTTATTCAAAAAATACTGGAAACAAAACTAAACATTCAGTTCAAGAATTTACAACAAATTAAAATAAAATTAAATGAATAAAGCAGGATAAAATAATTAATAAATAAGAATACAAACTGAAAGATATAACTTAGAAAACCAACAAAATAGCAAAAGAGAATAACAAATATAAAAAGGAATTTAAAAAGCAGAATTAAAAAAATAGAATAGTTAAACCTGACAATGTTAACTGAGATAAAAGAAATGTAAGTGGAGGAAGTAATAACTGTGAAGCAATAGGAATAAAACACTACATTAATATTATAGAAATATAATGTAACGTCACTTTTTAATGTAACATCATCTTTAACTAAAATTTAGAAAATATATGTCATAGAATATAAAAATATATTAATTATCAAAATTAACAAGATATCAAGACACATAATTACAACACTTTAAACAATGTCTTCCTTTTACTTTTAAAAACAATTATATTTACAACCAGCAAATTTTAAATGTGTTCCTATTGTTGCAGCAATATATCCTCAATTATGAAAAATTAGAGGCCGAGTGCACAAATTTGTGCACGGGTGGGGTCCCTCAGCCTGGCTGGTGATTGGGGCCAATCGGGGCCAATCAGGGCCATCTTGTCCCAGTTCTGATCAGGGCCATCTGGGCCAGCCAGCCAGGGTGAGGGACCACAGAAAGTTGGCTGGCCATGGGAGGTTGGCTGTGGGAGCACACTGACCACCAGGGGCAGATCAAGCATTGAGCATCTGCCCTCTGGTGGTCAGAGTGTGTCATAATGAGTGGCTGACCAGTCAAAACCGTCACTTAGGCTTTTATATATATAGATTGAAAGCTAAGGAACATAGAGAAGAGAAGCTTCATAATCAGCTTGCTCAGAGACCACCAAGGTTAACATTTGATATCTTTCCTTTCAGCCTTTCCTCTATATACATTTTATTTTATTGAACTTTTTAAAAATTTATCTTTATTGTTTAAAGTATTACAGATGTGCCCCATTTTCCCCCATTGGTTCCCTTCACTCCACACCCGCCCCTCCCAATCCTCCACCACACTATTGTCTGTATTCATGGGCTATGCATATATGTATAAAAAATGTTTCTTAAAAATGGTGTCAGAAAAAGATGTTTCAGGTGATATTATGAAAAAGTATGGCAACATCATGCTGTTGCTATTTAGACTGTTTCAGAACACAGAAAAGTCTTATGAAGCAGAAAAAGATTTATCCAAAACTCTTCAAAAGAGCATATAAAAGTACACCATATTGCAACTGTGTTTAGCACTATAGATTTGAAGATCCTAAACACACACACATACACACACTACCAATTTGTGCCTAGTATTATGGTAAAGAAGTGACATAACTTCTTGAAATGGACTGAGTCCAAAAACTTCAAGGGCAATTAATTGCTTATATTACATTAATCTATCATATGAATATAGAATTAATTGTTCAAAAGAGAAAAACCATATGAATATCTTGAACGTTGCTCATAACACATTTGATAAAATTAAGTATTCAGTACTCATAAACGTTTTGAATGGAGATTACTTCCTTATATATTAAAGAAAATCTATATAAAAACATTTTAATAGTAAAACAACATAAATAGAAATGAAGGAAAAAATATTGACAAAGAAACAAAATAATTATTATGTGTAGATAATATGATAACTCACCTCGACAATGAAATAGAATCAAGTGAAAAGCAATTACAACAAATTGAAATTCTTTTGGAATAATTAGAATGATTAAGTGGTAATGTTCATTTTTGTCTTATTTGTGATTTCACTGCTAATGCTTCACAGTCAATATTTATATCTGTCCAGTTATTCACCTTCCCAAGATATTTTTATCCCTTCAATTTTTTGTATTTTGCTTTAATGACAAGTCTTTATTTGCTCCATTTCCCTATTAACTCTCCATCTTTATTAGAAAGCTATGTTACAACCTCCACATTTTTCCCTGATTTTATTCTTTGCACTGGATCTTGATTACAACTTGGCTCTTCCTAGACAATTTCACCTTTTTAAGTGGCAGCTGCTGTTTTGATTTGTTTTTTGCAAAAATGTGGGCATCTTTAATACTTCCAACAATAAAAATAAATTTTAAAAAACACACAAAATGAACAAACAAAAAACAAATGTCCTGAATTTCAAAACGCTGCTAGAGGAAAAACACACAAACTTGCCCACTGGTATTGCCACTAATTTGTAGTCATCAATATACATAGCTGCCCTGCATTCCTACTGTGTCCATAAAAGGTCATATTTCTTTTAGTAGATGACACTATGTCAAATCATCTCCATTCGATTCAAATCTCTCAGGCCTCCGCCTTTTCAGTCTCTCACAGATGTCCTTAGTTTACAATTTCACAGGAAGAAAATAATCCTTTTTGTGGAAAATGTCTGTACTACTATAGTCTCACACATACATGTTTCTACACAAGATTGCCTTTCCTCCTATTACAACCTTACCCAAGGCTTACTTCTCATCTTGTTTGCTAAATCCCTTTGGCTCCTTCTCAAAGGCTTTGCTTTGTTACTTATTCATAGACTAGAGGCCTGGTGCATGGAATTCGTGCATGGGTGTGGTCCCTAGGCCTGGCCAGAGATCGAAGCACAAGCATCTGGCATGGAAGGGCAGGTCCCAGCTGACCTCTGGGCCCTGACAGCAACTGGGCCACTGGGACCCTGTGCGTCCCCCTCTGCCGTGCCCAATTCCCCATGCAGAGATGTGGTGAGCATGGCCTGACACTGCAGGCCAGGGCACAGCTTAGGCCCCTGGGCTGCTCAAGGGCACTGCACAAAAGCCAGGCGAACAGCACGCTCTCTCCCAGCCAGCCTAGCAGACCGGCTCCTGTGCAAACCCACAGGGAGCCCAACCAGCTCCTCCAGTCCTCGTGGCTGTGGCCCTGCTCACTCGGAAGAGGCCACATGTGTGCGGGGTGGGCTCCTCGTGGGCACCTGGCACCTGAGCGTGTGGGGCTTCCCTAGCATGCGAGTCCTGGCATCTCAGGGGAGTGTAGCAAGGGGAGTAAGGACGAGCTCAGTGAACACCCTGCATTCTCACTGCATCTCCATCCCCATTACTCCCGCCCCTAGTAGCCAACGAGTGTGCAGCCCTCTGCCCAGGTACCGCGGAAGGTTGGTCGCTGCCACCCACCCCCAGTTCCCTGTCCCAGCCCAGGATCTGGCCCCGATTGGGCAATCAGGGCCTACCAGCCATTGGTCCCCATCTGCAGGGCAGTTGGCGGGGCGATCGGGCCCCGCTCACACCCGCCTTGGCCTGGCATCGCTTGCTCACCTACTCTACCATCTGGCTGTGGTACTGCTCTAGTCAGGGACCATCAGGGCTGGCAGCACCTCCACTGCCACCCACTGCCAGTGCAGCATCACCAATGCCCACCATGTTCCATGCTGCCCCTGGTGGTCAGCTCACATCATAGCAAGTGGTCAAACTACTGGCCTCCTGATCGAACTCTCCGTCAAACAACGGCCAGAGGGGACAATTTGCATATTAGGCTTTTATTATATAGGAGAATTGGCCTAATGGAGCAGTCACAGCCTGGATTTGAACTATGGCTTCTCACTAATTAGTTGAGTGACCATGGAGCATTTGACCTAACCTCTTCATGCTTATATTTTAACTGTAAAATGGGAATTAGAAACCCTTCTAATGCAGAGTAGTGGTGATAATTGAAAAAGTTTATATTTCTAAAGACCTTGATAGAGTAAGCATAAAAGGGGTTGACAAATAAATAATCATCTCATATATATTTCATTTCTACTGGTATATTCACTTCTTCTAATCATCATTTACATACATTCTATGACAAAAAATATCATCTCCATGTTCTCTTTCAGTAACCAACATATCTTTCTCTTCCTATTCACAGTCAAATCTATCAGAAAAGTCTGAATTCTGTCTCCACTTCTGCTTCTTTTCACTCCACAACCTTCTGAAATCTGGATTCAACTTCCCCCTCTCTGCTGAACTTGCTCTTGTCAATGTCAGTGATGATGGCCTTGTAGTTAAATCCAATAAATAATTTCCAGTTCTTATCTACCTGAACACTTGGCAGACTTTGACACTATTGACTGCTTCTTCTTTCTTGAAATGCCCTCTCCTATGACTTATCTGTTCCCGTACTCTCCTTGTTTGCCTTATACTCCTCTGACCGGCTCATTTTTGTCTCTTTTGTGAGCTTCTCTTTCTCCTTGGCCTACCCTTTAATTATTGGCAATCTTAAGAATACTGCCCTAAGCCCTTTTACCTTCTTATTTTAAATAATCCCTCTAGCTAATATTTTCTGTTTCCAGGGCATCAATTTCCATCTATAACATGGTGGACCCCAATCTATAAATCTCCAGCTCAGATGAGGGAGTGTGGGACATTATTTAAGAGCATGAATTCTGGAGACAATAGACCTATGTGCAAGGTTTATATTGTAACTATGCCAGTTACTATGTATGTGAGAGAGAAATTACTTGTGTAATCTTTTGATCAGTTATTTGTAAAATAATGTTGAGAATAATTTGTTTTTTAATTATTTTTATTACAGTTGACATTCAGTATTATATTACTTTCAAGTCTATAGCATAGTGGTTAGACAGTTATATAAATTATCAGTGATCCCCCTGATACGTATAGTACCCACCTGACACCATAGTTATTACTATGTTATTGACTATATTCCCTATGCTGTACTTTGCATCCTCATGATTATTTTGTAATGAAAATAATTTGTTTTATATACTAATTAAGAATATATTTATATATTGCTTAAGAGAAGTGGTGACTTAGGCGGTAGTGTGACCGAGCGGTCTAAGAGAAGTGGTGACCTATAAACCATATTTAATATATTTTATCTACTGCTGATTACCTTTACCTATAGATCTTCTATAAGCCTGTATGATGATTGGCTATATGATTCCACCGTTTGACCTATACAGTCCTTAAATTCAATGTCTGCATATCCAAGCTTCCTTCTCTTCATGTGCTCCCTAACTCATTGAGGGGCATAGTTACCTATTAAAAACTTCATTTGCAACACTACGCTCTTATTTAATATCTTTTTAATTTCTGTGCACTGATTATTATGTCACACTTTCCATTTCTAATATTGCTTATATTTGCTTCTCTTTTTTTCTTTAGTCAGTCCATTTAGAGATTTGTCCATTTATTAGTGCCTTATGGATGTTTTAAAAATACTTTATGATTCTGCCCTTAGGTTTATTATGTCCTTTTTCACACCAGTTTTTTTTGTCTCATCTTATTTAGTTGCATATTTAACTCTTAAATATTTAGTTTTTTATAAATATAAGCACTTAGAAAATTTCCTTTTTTTTTTTTTCTTTTTTTACATGGGGTGGGTGAGGGGGGGAGTTAGGGGAGTCCTTCCTGACCATCCTGTCGCTGGTCTCTCCGTGGAGCCCCGTCCAGGCTTGTGGGTGCAGACCCAGCCTTTATCCTTGAGCGAGCCCCATGCTGTGTCTGGGGGGCCAGGCGGGCAGAGGAGGGGAGGGTGGCTGAGCCGTGAGCCAGGCCATCGCACACAGAGTGGGTGCCCCGGCGCTCCACCCTCAGAAAATTTACTTTTAAGTTAAAGTTTTCATATGTAGTAATTTTGTTATCATCCAGTTGTAACAAGTTTAAAATAATACACAAGTGATTTAGAAGTGTGTGTGTGTGTGTGTGTGTGTGTGTGTGTGTTGTATATAATGTCCTTTTGCTATTAGTGGCCTTGTGGTCAGAAAATATGGTCTTTATATTGACCCAGTACATAATTTTGGTGAATATTACAGACATTTGGGAAGAATTCACATTCTCTTCTTTTTGGGTGTAGTTAATAAATATATTAACTCTAGATGCATAATTTTGTTCAAATTTTATACATTTTTACTTATTAACTTTTCCAGTCTAATCTGTCATTAATTGAGAAAAATATTTTAATTTTTTCCACAAGGAGAAAAAGACCTGTTAACTTTTCTCTGTAGCTTTATCAACAGTTTTATTTATTTATCTTGAGACACGGTTATTAGGAGCATAGAATAATTACAGAATCCTATATTTAGTCTTTTATCATTATGTGATAACAATTTATATTCCTAGAAATGCTTCTGATCTTACTTTTCCCTACTAAAGTAGTTATGTCAGCTTTTTCTATTAGTATTTTTAATATATTTTCCAGCTTTTTACTCTAAAACTTTTCATGTTTTTAATTTTAGCCATGTCACTATGAATAGCATATAGCTGTACTTTAAAATTCAATTTTATCATTTCTGTATCTTGATGAGTATAATACTTTTATTTATTTATATAATTATGATATATTAGGCCTATTTTTATCATATTTTGTAAAAATGTGATTTGTCTTCTTTTTACCATGCTTCTTACTACTTCAGTTCATATTTATTTCTCATTCTATATTTTTATAGACATTGAAATTTTTATGTAAATTTAGTTTTAGAAAGTTCAAAATTAAAAATATATATGTCTTAGTACACTTTCATAACAATTTAAGAACCATGAAACCCTTTAAATTTGCCCATTCTCCTCATGACTTGCATAATATATGTATGCCATGTTATTATTATTATTTTAAAATATGTTTTTATTGATCTGAGAGAGAGAGAGAGAGAGAGAGAGAGATATTGATGTGAGCGAGAAACATCAATCAGTTGCCTCCCATAGGGCTGTATGTCATGTTGTAGTTTGTCTTTCCCAATTCCTTGAATACATTTAGAATTTTCTTTAGTTAAGTTTTCTTTGTGGTAACTTATCAGTTTTGTTCATCTTCACATAGCTTTCTTTTATTTTTTTACACTTTTCTCCAAAGTTAGATTTTGCTGGTTACACCATTCTAGTTAGCAGTTATTTTTCTGAGCATTTTGAAAAAAGCTTACAACTACCTCTTCCTTCCAATGTGCTCTCTTTTATTCATTTGTTGGTCACCTCTTCTTTATCTTTGGCTGATTTTTAATTATTTAAATTATTTTCATTTTAGAATTATAAGACAACCATATTCTACTTTTTAACTTGAAGATATTCTAATGTAGGACTTACTAGAATAAGGAATAAAAGATGTGTCACTACAGGGACAACGTTGAAAAGAAAGTGGGACTGGAGACAAAAATCCAAGATTTATGTCCCTGCTATGTTACTTCTTAGTTACATGACCTTGCACATATCATAAAATTTCTGCAAGTCCTATTGTCACCATCAACAATACCAACCTCAGGGGGTTGCTAAGAGGACTAAATTAGACAGCATGTAGAAACAATTAGCTCAGTGCCTAGTTCAGAGAACTGACCAAGAGAATTGCCAACTTAAAAAACAAAAACAAAAACACTGTACTTATTTACCTCTAACTTGGGTTGCCTGTAGTGAACTGCCCATGAGTTGTTACAGTTGTCAAGGTTCAACTAACACTATTGAATATTTACCATTTCTCTTAGACTGCTTTAAAGGTACCTCTTTGTCTTAATTCTACTGTATTTTCACTACAATATGGTTCAGTTTTAATTTCTTTATACTTATCCTGGTTGAGGAACAGGATGATTTCCTGAATTTCTGGATCTATATTTTCATCAATATTAAAAATCTATTTCCTCTTTAAATATTGCCTCACTATTCTCTCCATCTAGGACTAAGATACATATGCTAAAACTATATTATCATTTATATCTTGCATTTTTTCTCTGATTCCCATTAATTGCTTTGAGAAATATATTCTAGTTCACTAATTCTCTCTTCAGCTATAACCATTCTGCTGTTTAATATAGTCAATTGAATTTTTATTTCATCCACTATATATTTAGGTTTAGAAGTTATGTAGTTTAAAATGTATCTGTTCTTTTCTAATAAACTTTTAATAGGAGGCCTTTATTTATTTTTATTTGTTAGTGAACCTACCTGGCACCATAAATAGCTATTATAATATTACTTGAGGCCTGATGGACAAAATTCATGCACTGGGGGGGAGGGTGTCCCTTGCCCAGCCTGCATCCTCTCCAATCTGGGACCCTTTGGGGGATGTCCGACTGCCGGTTTGGGATTGGGCCTAAACCAGCAGTCAGACATCTCTCTCACAATCTGGGACTGCTGGCTCCTAACTGCTCTCCTGCCTGCCTGCCTGATTGCCCCTAACCGCTTCCATCTGCCAGTCTGATCACCCCCTAACTGCTCCTCTGCCAGCCTGATTAACACCTAACTGCTCTCCTGCCAGCCCGATTGCCTCCAACTGCCCTCCCCTGCCGGCCTGCTCACCCCCAACTGCCCTTCCCTGCCGACCTGATCTCACCCCTAACTGCCCTCCCCTGCAGGCTGATCTTGCCCCAAACTTCCCTCCTCTGCTGGCCAATTTGGTTCTGATTGGTTGGTTTGTATGCCAGTCAGTGTCAAAAGCTCCACCTCCTAGGCAGCCATTGGCTCCTCACAGTTGACCCAGATTTGGTTCTGATTGGTCGGTTTCTATGCCAATCAGAGTCTCTGGGCTTATCAACGGGGCCTGATCAGAAGGCAAGGCTGATCAGCAGTCCTGGTGGAGGCCTGGAAAGAAATGGAGGCACGGCTGCTGGAGAGAAAGAGAGACACAAGTGCTGATCAACAGCTGCCACACAGGCTATGGATCAGACCCTGCTTCTCTCTTCAGGCCTTTCTCCAGGCCTGATTTGCAGCCCCCTCAGCAGTCAGTGCTGGGTCACCTCGCCTGCAGCTGCAGCAGTCAGTGCTGCGTCACCACGGCAACCCAGCACTGACTGCAGGATTGACTTTCGGTTGGTCAAGCCATGGTGGTGACGGAAGTAGGGTTTTTATATATTAGGATTGACTATATTTTCTATGCTGTCATTTATATCCCTATGACTGTTTTATAATACCAATTAGTACTTCTTAATTATGAACCTTTAATACCGCGGTTTCTATCTCATATCTCAAGTACATGTACTTCTGTATTTTGTGTCTGACATTTTCATCAACTGGAGGGATTTGGGATTTAATTTCTTGTTATTTTTTTTCTTCCTACTGATTCTCAGACATAAGGGTTTGCTTTCTTCTGTTGAATTACATGTTGATTGCTTGAATTTAATCAGTGACAGTGCTATGAGAGTAAATTAAGAGCTTGGGAAGTTTTTGTGCTAATAGCCAATGGATTCCAGAAACCTGGGGCATTTCAACTCTTTCTGAGGCTCAGCACTGAAGATTCAAGCACCCTTTCTATGTTTTTACAGTTTCCTGATGGTATTTATTGCTATTGCTGACTCATCAAGGGACCACAATCATATACCATCCAGCAAGTCTGGTTTCTCCCTGGCTTTACAGCCTTAGCATTGTGTCTTCAGAAAGAAGGAAGGGGAGGTGAAAGAAAGGAAGAAGAAAGATACAAAATATATATAAACTGATCTTTCTTGTTCCTTCCTTCCACTTCTCCTTCCTTTCTTCCTTCCTTTCTTCCTTCCTTCCTTCCTTCTTTCCTTCCTTCCTTCCTTCCTTCCTTCCTTCCTTCCTTCCTTCCTTCCTTCCTTCTTTTCTTGATTCTTACCTTTCTTTCAATTTTATTTTTAATAAATAGAAATGGAGCTCTTAGGAATTATCCTTACCTCTTATAAAGCTAGTGATGTTTCAAATAGTATATTCATTGCAGGCTTTAGTTGTTTTTCTGCAGTCATTTTGACTCTTCCTTAAGCCCCAGATCCAATCAACAAATATTCACATCCATTAGCTTTCAAAGAAATAAACAAACAAAATAATAAAAGCCGAAGTCTTTAACATCTACCACACTCACTGACAATATTCCTGTAAGTATTACCACCATCTTCTGCCTGAAGTGCTTGAACGGCCCCCTAAGTTTCTTCTGTTTTCAATCTGGCTTATATCCAATCCTTTCTTTTCTGTCACCATGACAGTTATCTTATTAATGTTCATATATGTATACCATCCCAACAGCCTCTCTTTCTGTCAGGCAAAAGTTCGTGGCTCTTGTGATAGTGTTCTCCTGTGGTATGTATGACCACTGCATGCACTCTGACATTCTTCTTTCATAACCACACACCTTCTACACTTTCTAAGCTCCCAGCAATATAAACACTTCATCTTATTCCCCTTTGCCATTGACTTTCTCCCCTCTTGACTTCTGAGAACACCATTTCCTCTTTCAGACATCTTCCCTCCTCACAGATTCCTATCCCTATCTCACCCCTGACCCATTGCTGGATAACTTCTCCTGAATAAAGTATCTTCACCCTTCATGGTTCCAGTTAGATTTTATTACAGCACTTATCACACTGTATTGGAATTTCTATTTACTTGTTTGCATTCCCAACTAGACTACACATCCCATTAGAACATATACTATCTACTTTGTTTATTCCTGTGTTCCATATATGTAGCCAAATGCCTTGCCTATGGATGCTCAAAATATATTTGTTGAATTAATGAAAGCAAGGATAGTTTTATAAGTAGTAAGAGGGGAGTTTTGAAAAGGAACAGAAGTGAAATTTTTAGCTCCTACCGCACAGTCTCTAATTCTAACTTTTTTCTTTATCAAAACTAAACCCCAATAAAGATTTCTTAAATGCTTTGTATATAATAAAGTCTCAATATTTTTATTAATGAGATAAATAAAATATCCACTGGTTACAATTAGTGATATCCTTGTGCTTCTCTAAATAAAGCTTATAAAAATGAGTAATAAAACCCTTTGGTTACTGTATGTATTGAACTATTTCACTTAGCATTTAAATAGAGCATAGTCAAGGTTATTTTATATTATATCATTTTCATGCAAATTATCCAAATTGGCATTTGAAACCTACTATTTTCAGTTTGTCACAGAGTCCAGCTTACCCATGGTTTGCCACATTGTACACCACCCACTATCTTTCCATTTTGTCCTGTCAGAGGCACATCAAGCAGCCTCTGAGTGTAATCACATCAAAATCGATTTTCATGGCTGAGAGAAAAATAATGGAAATTTCTCTAATCTATGTGTTCCTTTTGGTTAACCAAAATAGACTATACATCAGACCTGTCAAAATTAAGTTTTCTTGATCTGGTGCTCTTCCACCAACTTGTATACAGATTATACAGCACCATGATGCCATCCTCCTGCTGCTCTGGGCTGCTTCTGCATCTGAGCATCTCTCTCAGAGGAACACTCTCACCAGCTGATGAGCTACAAGCCAATCTACAGGCTAAGTCCCTAAGCAATCTGCTCCGTGTTGGGATAGTACCTTAAATCTATCACTTATTAGATCAATGAATTCTCCCATTAGGAGATATTCCCAACCAATAGCAAAGGTAAAATTTAAATCAGAACCAAATTCAAGTACATTCTTTTGGACTTTTCTCAGATCCTGGCCCAAAGAATCATTAGTTTAGACGTTAATGTTTATTTCCTGAAGCCATTTAAGGTGATTGAACATGTTCTAATCATAAGATCCCAATAAGGTGTTCATCCCACATACACTGTTTCTTTTTATTTCAGAGAACAAGGGAGATGGATAGACAGATATAAAGATCAATGACACCCTAGCTGGTTTGGCTCAGTGGATAGAACATTGACCTGTAGACTGAAGGGTCCTGGGTTTGATTCAGGTCAAGGGCACATGCCCAGATTGTGGGCTCAGTCCCCAGTAGGGGGTGTGCAGAAGGCAACCTATCAATGATTCTTTCTCATAATTGATGTTTCTATCTCTCTCTCACCCATCCTCTCTGAAATCAATAAAAATATATTTTTTAAAAAGCATCAATAATTGCTAAGAGGTGGTTTATAATAATTGGTAATATTTTCATTACTAAGGGTGGGAAAGAGGTTGAATATATTAAAAAATGACCTATGACATATATATGAAAGTTGCTGAGTGATAAGCCATTTTTAAAATTAACATCCAGTTGCCATTTGCAACCAGCAAGAAGTAATCCAAAAACTATTTCAAGTACAGTATCCCTAAGGTATTATGCAGAAATTCAGAATTTTATTTATTTTGCCTAAAAGAGGTGAGAATGAGTATACACTAAAATATGAATCTTATGCCCTAGCTGGTTTGGCTCAGTGGATAGAGCGTTGGTCTGTGGACTGAAGGGTCCTAGGTGCGATTCAGGTCAAGGGAACATGCTTGGGTTGTGGGATGGATCCCCAGTAGGTGGCATGCAGGAGGCAGCCAATCAATAATTATCTCTCCTCATTGATGTTTCTATCTATCTCTCCCTCTCCCTTTTTCTCTGAAATCAATAAAAATATTTAAAAAATAAAAAATAAGAAAAAATAAGAACCTTATGAAAAAATGCCAAGATATGTTCCAAAGAAACTTCAGCCCATGTGGAAATTCCCATAAAAAAATAAATAAATAAAGCTTTTCTAATAGCCATCTTTTTTTTTTTTTTTTTAATAGCCGTCCTTTAAAAATCAAGGCTATTTATTTTAGTTTAGATTTCTTCATTTAAAACTAATTCTTTTAATACTCAGATGAAAAAATATCATTTCTCAGAGTCTAGTAGTCATGAATAGTAATTTAAAATTACTTTGCATTTCTGGTAATGAAAACATTGTTAAAAGTCAGACTGATGATTCAAACTCCTGGGATTTTTGAAAAAGGTATCATGGGGACATAGATAAGTAGCCAATGATTATTATTTTTTTAATATTCACATTAAGTAATCTACACTAATAAAAGAGAAACATGGTAATTAGCGTACGACTGCTACCCTTTTCATTGGCTAATCAGTGAGTATATGCAAATTAACTGTCAGCCAAGATGGTGGCCGGCAGCCAGGCAGCTGGAAGCAAACATGAGGCTTGCTTGCTGCAGTGAAGGAGGACTCCAACGTTCCCCACCTGCACTGCCCGCCTCTGAGCTGGCAGTTTGAAACTTTGTAACAAATATAGAAGCTAAACAGCCGCCGGGATCTCAGAGCTGGAGTTATACATTGTTTCGATTATAGAATGCAAACAAACCAGATACCTCCTTTCAGCAGCGGAAGCCTCAGAGCTAGAGCCAGAGCTAAAGCTGGCCCAGAATTAAAAAAAAAAGAAAAAAAGGAGCAGTTGGGAGCTTCAGTCAATCGCCAGCCTGAAGGCAGCCCTCAGCCCCTCACCCAGACTGGCCAGGCACCCCAGTGGGGACCCCCACCCTGAAGGGTGTGTGACCAGCTGCAAACAGCCATCATCTCCTCATCCAGGCTGGCCAGGCACCCCAGTGGGGACCCCCACCCTGATCCAGGACACCCTTCAGGGCAAACCAGCTGGCCCCCAGGCCTCTATCCTATATAGTAAAAGGGTAATATGCCTCCCAGCACCGGGATCAGTGGAGCCGCGAGGCCTCCTGGCACCAGATCAGTGTGACAGGGGGCAGCGCCCAAACCCCCTGATCGGCCCTGCTCTGTGTGTGACAGGGTGTGGTGTCCCAACCCCCCCCCCCCCCGACAGGCCCTGTTCTGTGTGTGATGAGGTAGAGCCATAACCTCCCCATTGGCCCTGTCCTGAGTGTGACAGTGGCGGCACCCCAACCCCCTGATCCACCCTGCTCTGTGTGTGACAGGGGGCGGTGCCCTAACTCCCCTATCGGCCCTACTCTGTGAGTGACAGGGGGGAGCTCCTCAACCCCCTGATGGGCCCTACCCTGAGCGTGACTGAGGGTGGCATCGCAACCTCCCAATCCTCCTTGCTCTGTGCATGACAGGGGGCGGCACCCCAACTCCCCAATCAGCCCTGCTCTGAGCCCGACCAGGGGCTGCACCTAGGGATTGGGCCTGCCCTCTGCCACCCGGGAGCAGGCCTAAGCCAGCAGGTTGTTATCTCCCGAGTGGTCCCAGACTGCGAGGGGGCACAGGCCGGGCTGAGGGACCCCTCCTTCCCCCCCCTGAGTGCACAAATTTTTGTGCACCGGGCCTCTAGTCCTATATAATAAAGAGGTAACATGCAAATTGGCCATCACTCCAACACACAAGATGGCTGCCCCCATGTGGTCAAAGATGGTTGCCAAAAGATGGCCGGCAGTGGAGGGCAGTTGGGGGGGACCAGGCCTGCGGGGGAGGGCAGTTGGGGGTGATCAGGCCAGCAGGGGAGGGCAGTTAGGGGAGACCCAGACCAGCAGGGGAGGGCAGTTAGGGGTGACCAGGCTGGCAGGGGAGGGCAGTTAGGGGCAATTGGACCAGCAGGGGAGCAGTTAGGCATCAATCAGGCTGGCAGGGGAGTGGTTAGGGGGTGATCAGGCTGGTAGGCAGAAGCAGTTAGGGGCAATCAGGCAGGCAGGCAGGTGAGCAGTTGGGAGCCAGCAGTCCTGGATTGTGAGAGGGATGTCTGACTGCCCATTTAGGCCCGATCCTGGTGGGATTAGGCCTAAATGGGCAGTTGAACATCCCTCGAGGGGTCCTGGAACGGAGAGGGTTAGGCTGGGCTGAGGGACACCCCCTCCACCATGCACAAATTTCGTGCACCAGGCCTTTAGGCTTTAATAATTTGATTCTACAACTAATATTATTCACTGAGACTTTTATAATAGCTGGCAATATGACATAGAAGAAAAAAAGGAAGTTAGAATAAAGAGTTTCCTGTTTCAAATTGTACTTCCTAAATATGGCCAGCAGTAAAGAATGCCCCTCAGCACTTCTTTTTAAATACTTTTTTAAAAGCCAAATTTCTTGAGCTCTAATTCTATATGTGGCTAACAAATTATTCCTCATAGGCTTTTACATCTTTAAAAACTATTGATTGATTGATTTCCATTCTTTAAAATCTCTTTGAGGCATTTAAGATTTTAAAGACCTGGTGACAGAACTTTTGTGGTTTTATAATAATGAGCTGTTGACTGAAATGAGATATGAACTGGCTTTGATAACATTCTCCTTCAAGGATTGATAAAAATATTGTAAAAAGCCCAACTTAACCAGGGAGGTAAGAAATCCATTCATACCCCTTAACAGACTTTCAATTCTAGACATCCCCACTTCTGGGTGGCAAGTCTGATGCGATGCACATTAGCATAATCAATAGGGAAATTGATCTGATACAAAGACAAGAAGGAACGACTGACATTGGAGGATTTCCTACTTGAAACACAGACTTGAAAACATAATTCCTGAGTAGTAATTAACAGTAGAATTTTTTTTTTACCTGCTCAAGTTTTCATTATAAAAAATATCCTTCACAATCTGCAAACATTTTTTCTGACTAAGCAGCAGTATAAATTAATAGTAAACTGCCATTATAGTATAATTAGTTATATTGCAGACACTTTTGTGGTTGCATGGTTATACATTTCAGCTAGTGTCTAAATTATGCACTAAAACTCTGGGAATGCATGGTAAACTATTGTGTAAGTTAAATACATCAGCTTTACAACATGGATCATAATACATGTTTTAAGTATTTAATGAAGTTGTTAAATGAACACTTACTCATCCATTTACAAATATTTATTGTGCATTTACTCTACCAAGCACAATGCTAGTTGCTCTTGTTTACATTCTATATTTACTTTGTAATGGCAGGAGTTGGGTATATTTCTAGTATATTTTGCTACCTGAGTTGAAATTTCATTTTCACCATTTATTTACGGCATTACGTTGGACAGATTATTTAACCTTTCTATGCTTCACTTACCCCATATGTAAGATGGGGATAATAAGAGCACAAGAAGTTATGGGCTCTTTGTGATGATTAAATGAATTCATGTATCCACATGTCTACCATGTCCAAGTGTTATGCATGGTAGCTGCCATTATTTTCTTCTTTCATGTACCCCAAACTGTGGCTATAGAAGAAAAACACTTTGCCTCTGACAAATGTCATAAGTAGAAGAGGGGGATTAAGACTCTATTTCTCTAACTTGAAAGTCTTTACTCTTATCTTTCTAAAACTTATTGTTATCAACATAACACCTGTGCATCATTTGTAAAAGATAAGTAATAGTATAAAACAAACAGCATGGATGGAACTGGAGAGTATTATGCTAAGTGAAATAAGTCAGTCAGAGAAATACAAATATCACATGATCTCAACTCATTTGTGAAATATAAAGAACAACATAAACTGATAAGCAAAAATAGAACCAGAGTCATAGAAGCTTCGAACAGACTGTCAAACCTATGAGGGAAGGCAAGGGGGTGAGGGGGTAAGAGATCAACTAAAGGACTTTTATGCATGCATATGGGCATAACCAATGGACACAGATAGTAGCGAAGTGAGAGCATGTGCTGGGAGGTGGGGGCAGCCAGGGAGAGGTCAATGGGGGAAAAGGGAGATATGTAATGCTTTAAACAATAAAGATTTAAGAAAATAATAATTAAAAGTATTAAAAATGTAAAAGGCAGAAACCCTTTTCCTTTTCACTCCTAATTCCAATAGATGCTAATATTTTTGTTTCTTGATGTATTAAAACATTATTTATTGTCTTCCTGTTATAAAAATGGAGTCTTAACACCCAACTTTCACTACTATCTACTTTGCATTCTTTCATTCTTCCAATATACCAGTAGTTATATCAAAATTGTTCAGGTAAAGCAATTTTCAATGTTTAGATTATGGTTGCTTAGTAATTATTTTTCAATTCCTAAGCCAAGTCAAGCACTTTGTTCCAAATACCTTTCCTGTGCAATATTTTTTGAATTAATTTTTGCTTAACTTTCTATTCCCCTATCATTAATTTCTCATAAACTCTTAAAAATATTTAACTACTTTCAAATCCTTCTATTTTGCATGGTCAGACACATTGAATTATCTGCTTGTTTCTTCATTCTCCCTGGAGACATAATTCCTGAAGGTTCCTATTATCCTATTTCATTTTTATCTTGTGTCTCTGGACTGTGGAGCTACTCTCATCATACACTACCTTTCTTCTCCCTTCTTGGTGGACCCACTCTTTCCTGAATTCCAAGTCTTATTTTTTAATTACCTCCATATTTTGATGGAACACAATCCGAGATACTAGGATATAGTTGCCTAAGAAACAGTGCCTGGCAATAAATAGTTTGAAAGCTTACCTGTCCCAAGCTGTTTCTTCCTACCCTCATATTTGATTGATACCAAATTGGCTAGCTATAGAATTCTCTATTGAAATAAAAATTATTTATAATTTTTGTTTAGTTTCTAGTTTTGCTTAAGATCTCAATTGCCATTCTGGTTCTCCATCCTTACTATATGACATGTTTTTATTTTTTATTTTTTTCTGCATGGGAATATTTGAATCAAATTATTTTATGTCCAGAAATTTTATGATGATATGCCTTAGTGTGGGCATGTTAGTTTTCCTTTTCCTTTTCCCACTCATTAATCTGCACATGAGTGGGTCTTTAATTCTGAGAAATTTTCTAATATTTTTGGTAATTGTTTTCAATTTTTCTTGTTCTTTTTTTTCTGAAGTTTGATTTAGTTAGATAATGAACTTCCAGAATTATCACTTATAAAATTATTTTTTATCTACTTTAAAAAATATTGTCCCTTTGATTCTACTTTCTTAACAATTTCTGGTAAGACCAACAGGTATATGAAAGATTCTCAACAATAGTAAATCAGGGGAATGCAAGTCAAAGCCATAATGAGATATCACCTCACATGGTTAGGATGGTTACTTTTTTAAAAAGACAAGTATTGAGAAAATTCAAACTATTGAAATATGTTATTGGGAACACAAAGTGATACAGCCACTATGGAAACCGTTTTATTAAAAAGTTGAAAATGGGCCCTGACTGGTTTGGCTCAGTGGATAGAGCGTTGGCCTGCAGACTTAAGGGTCCCGGGTTCAATTCCAGTCAAGGGCATGTACCTTGGTTGCAGGCACATCCCCGGTGGGGGGTGTGCAGGAGGCAGCTCATCGATGCTTCTCTCTCATCGATGTTTCGGACTCTCTTTCCCTCTCCCTTCTTCTCTGTAAAAAATCAATAAAATATATATATAAAAAAAGAAAATGGTACTATCATGTACTCTAGAAACCCCATTTCTGAGTATTTATCCAAAATAATTAAAATCAGGATATCAAGGACATATTAGCACTCCTAGTCCATATCAGTGCTAGTCACAATAAAGCTATGAAAACAAATTGAATGTCTATCAATAGATGAATGGATTAAAAAATGTAATATGTACATATAGTGGCCTATTACTTAGCCTTATAAAAGAAGGAAATTGTACAATATAAAACAGCATGGATGTCCTTGAGTACATTAATGCTAAGTGAAATAAGTAATCCAATTGCAGAAGGATAGCCCTACTTTATGAGTTATCTAAAACAGTCAAACTCATAGAATCAAAGAATAGAATGGTGGTAACCAGGGGGTGGAGGGAGAGAGAAACTGGGAGTCCTGATCAATCTGTATAGAATTTCAGTTTTACATTATGACTAAGTTCTAGAGATCTGCTGTATCCATAGAGAACAATGCTGTTTTGTACATTTAAAATCTATCAAGAGGATAGAGTTTTTGTTAAATATTCTTACAATAATTGTAAAGGATTTGTGTTGAATTTTTAATTGAAATTATTTTGTCAAGTCATTTGTTGTTCTCTAATCATTTCCTTTTTGTGTAATTCTGTTCTTATTTTAAGAATGCAATATCTTCTCTTTCCTATCCAAGGTTAAAAATTTATGGTAATTTGTTTGTTTAAGACTATTCTACTTTATGTTTGTACCTGTTTATGAAAAGTTTTCTCTATTATTCAATTCAATATATTTATATCATGCTGAGGTTTTCTATACATGTCTGATGATTCCTGATTACCCACTCATATTTAAAATTAGAGCATAAAATAGATGATTAGAAGATCCATCTGATACGGCTTCACTTTAGAGTGATTGGGTTGGGATCATAGCACTCAGCCCCAGTGCACCTAAATGTCTATTTCTGTACATCTTTCTGTGTACTTTCTGGGCACATTACTTGCTCAGTAATCATCCTCATATTTCTGAAGAAGGACCTTATAATCCACTGCCTATAGTAGAGAGGAAAGAATAAGAATAAACCTTCATGACAAAGTTCTTAGACCTAAAAAGGAGAAGGATGAGGATCTTAATGTTCACTAGGTAGACTTTTCTCACTATCTCTATTTTCAATACTGTGCTTTTCATCTGCAAGAGCTGGGGAAACGTGGATTAATTTCTTACATAGCAAGCTTTCTCTTGCCAAGAGTGACAGGGGAAGTTGCCCAGCTATACAGGATGAGGATAGAGTTCCATGTATCTTAGTGCTTCTTATTCAAGCTTTGAACTGATTTTGAGACATATATCTCAAATTCCTGAGCTTTCTAAGATTCTGCAACACGAACTTGCTTGCTTCTCATTTGATATATCCTCAACTGTAAACAATTAAGATGTTTATTGTTTCTAAGATAAATGTTTATATTATTTGAACATTTTTAATGTTTGGAACCATACTCCAGTCAATTGCTGGAAGACTGTTTTTTTTTTTTTGTTTTTGTTTTTTTTTTTTTACAAATATGATTGTAATGATATCTCCCATCCTATGTGCTCTTTTCTCCCTGTGACCTTGTCATTCTTTCATCAAAACATGGAATATAGCCCTAACCGGTTTGGCTCAGTGGATAGAGCGTCGGCCTGCAGACTGAAGGGTCCCAGGTTCGATTCCAGTCAAGGGCATGTACCTTGGTTTCAGGCACATTCCAAGTAGGGGGTGTGCAGGAAGCAGCTGATCAATGTTTCTCTCTCATTGATGTTTCTAACTCTCTATCCCTCTCCCTTCCTCTCTGTAAAAAATCAATAAAATAAAATAAAAAAACATGGAATATATGTATTCTGTCACTGAACATGGTTGAATCTCTGTGAATGCCTCAACCAACAGTGTGGTGTGAGAGTGAGGATGTATGAATGAGATTATAGGTCATAAAGAGTTATACGGCTTGCCCAGCTATCTCTCATGGGATAGCTCTCATCACACATATACCATGCTATGAGGAAGCCCAGGCTACCTGAATAGGTGCATGTAAATGTTTTGGCCAATAAGCCCACTTGAATTTCCAGTTGAATAAAAAAGCTCCTAAAGTGAAATAAGCCAGTCAGTCAGCGAAAGACAAGTATCATATGATCTCACTCATATGTGGAATCTAGTGAACAAAATAAGCTGATTAATAAAATACATTCAGTGACATAGAAGCATGGAACAGACTGACGAATCTCAGAGAGAATGTGGGTTTGGGGGGTGGAAAGAGATTAACCAAAGAATTTATATTCATTATGCATAATCCATGGACAGAGACAATAATGTGGTGAAGGCCTGGTGGAGGAGATAGGCTAGAAGTGGTCAGTGGGGAAAATAGGGAGACATCTGCAACACTTTCAACAAAAAAATAGAGAAGAATAAGAATAAGAATAAGAATAAGAATAAGAATAAGAATAAGAAGAAGAAGAAGAAGAAGAAGAAGAAAAAGCAGAAGCAGCTCTGATCACAACTGAATGAGAGATCTGGACCCAGTCAGGCACAGTCAACCCCCAGAATTGTGAGAGATAATAATGAAATTATTATTGTTGATTTAGGCTACTAAGTTTGGGATGGTTTGTTATGCAACAATAAATAACTGGACATGTACAATGATAAATCTACAGTTAGATTTACCAGTGATTTTTCTTTCTTAATGAAACAAACTAATGGTGCATCTTATAATATATGTCATCTTCAATTCAGAAAATATATTAGTATTCTACTTTCTCTGTCTTCTTAACTACTCTTCTGCTTTCTATGTTCCAAAAATTTATTGTCCTCTCTGGTTTACTGGAGGTTCCCTGGTGGTTTTATACCCTTACTTTATTCTCATTTTAGTGACATTTTGGGAAGCAGTGGTGGTAAGTGTGTGTTCAATCTGCTATGTATAGCTGAATTCATCATGCTATAGATAAGATTCTAAATTTATAGATGTAGTTGCAACACTGATGGCTACCCAAAGACAGTGTTCTGTCTTTTATGCATTATTACCCAGGTCTTATGTATTTACTGTAGTGACACAAGGTTAGTGCTTTGAAATCATTAGTTCAGTGAAGTTATTCTGCACAAATAATAGAAATATAACTTAAATAAGGAGAAAAAATAATAGAAAAAAACAGACCACAACTACTTATGGAGTAATAATAAATAAGTCAATAAAACTTTCTGATCTTTAGATTTTATAAGCACAAAATAGAGATATTAGACCTAAAAGGAATTTCAGGTGATAATTTAATGAGATAATACATGTGAAACTTCTCAGCATCATACCTAACACAGCTGATCCTTAATAAAAATTGGCTCAATATGAATGTACTTTTAACATTATGTTCTTCATTATTTTTAATGGATCAGTTATAAATTAACATTTAGAAAATAAACTATCCTGGAACCTGTTTATCATGTTGAGTTTTTCATAATATCCTAATAATAAAAGCCTAATATGCAAATTGACTGAACAGCAGAACCACAAGTGGAATGACAGTCGCTATGATGTGCACTGACCACCAGGGGGCAGATGCTCAATGCAGGAGCTGCCCCCAGCCTGCAGGCCCCAGGACAGCCAAGGTGGGTGCCAGTGGGGGCCCCTGATCGCCCTGCTGGTCACCCCATAGATTGGCCCTGTTTTCTGGCTAGGCCTAGGGACCCTACCCATGCACGAATTTTGTGCATCGGGCCTCTAGTTTTATATATTAATCAATTATCATAAATATATTTAAGCCCGAATTGCTTTATGACTTTACAGCATCTATTCCCTTTCTTTTGGTTATAGGAGCTTGATTTTCCTCATTGTCTAGTCTTGATAAACTGACCAACCATACGGCTCAGTCTTCCCATTGGCAAGGGGTAGATAAATGATTCCAGCTAGGCCATAACTAAGTTCTCTTCAAGGAATTTGAATATTGAGCTGAGCAACACAGAGACTGAAATTGTCAGATTGCATTCATCCTAAGCGTTTCACTTTAAAGAAACTGCTCATTAATTTTTGTTGCCTAGATTCCTGGAACTGCCTCATCTGCCCCATCTTCAACTCTCCCTTTGAATCACTGAGCAATTCTATATTCTTCCTAATAAATTTCTGTTTTTGTTCAAATTAATCAGAATTTGTTCCTGTCACATGCAACTAAAGGACGCAAATTGATACATTGATATTCTGAGAAATCATTTCCAACAAAAGGGTAAGCCATATTTGAAGGTAGACCTGACTTTCTAGAAGTGAGAGTAGTTTAACCAGCTTATTTTCCATATCCTTTCCATGAAATGCCTGTTTATTCTCAGAACAGGGTGTTCTTGCATACATCAAAGTCACGTCTGTTCACTTTGCATTTCTTTGAGAATTCAACAAATACAAGGGTTCATAAGGAAGTATTGGGGAATATACAAAAACAAACTCTAAAACAGAGTGAGAATACGTGGCCACAGCTTACAAGAAAGATTTCTTTCAAATACGTCAGATAACCAATATCACCTTCACTGGACAGGTAAACTATTAAGTACACTTAACTAAAACTCTGTTTGGAGATTTGCTGTCATGCATTAAACCAACTCATCATTGTAAATTCACACATCATTTGGAGGTTTTCTACTTCTACCAGCATTTAGTTGGCATGGTGGGAAACTGCATCAAGTCCTTTCTGAGCCGTTGCTTAAATAAAACACAAGGGACACATTTATATGATGGGCCTCTGAACACTTTGCCAAATTATAATTATCCATAAACAAAGACCAGAAACCCAGAAAAGAACCTATTAGTGTTGCCATGCCTTCTTAAAGCTCTTCCTTTGATTATTTCTATTGCTGCTCAGAGTCGCATTATTGCCAGCTGATGGGTGGCACAGATGGCTCAGTGCGGAGAGGTTTGTCTCTGTCAGGGTTCTCACTATTTCCTCATGCCTTTTCCTAGAGGGGTTTGGTGGGTTTCAATTTCCTTTATTTCTTTTACAATTGTTTCACTGCTCTTGTGGTTGTTTTTACTTAATTAGTCAGAATGTGGTTATGTGGATAGGGCACTTGCCTGGTTCCCATTAAACTCATGGTAACTGGCGATGTCCCAGTTTATTTCCCTTCTGCTGTTTGTTTGAAAGATGCACTGGACCATTCGCCTTCCATAAGTGAGTTTGTCAGCCTGATGTCTGAGCATGTACACATATAGTATCTTTAAGCCTTCCCCAGCATTGGTAGTTTCCTCCCAGCCCACTTCCCCTCCAATTCTTTTTATCTTCCTCTTCTCTCCCCTTCCTTTCCTTTTCATTCTCGCTTTCCTCCTTCTCTTTCTGACTGCATTGCCACACACACACACACACACACCACACACACCACACACACAACACACACACACACACAACACACACACACACACACACACGTGTTTTTGTTTTGTTTTTTGTTTTTTCCATTCAGGGCATTTTGATCATTACTATGTATGAGAGAAGTTTAATAATGAACAATAGAACTATTAGCCCCAAACTCTCCTATTTAAGATTACTTTCCAATTTCTATTTGTGCTATTTATGCTTGTTTTCTTTTCTGCTCTCTCATTATCCTTATGAATTCCTCTGCATTGCTGCCATCTTTAACTCTCCTAGAAATTGGACTGCAGAAAATCATAACAGAAGTTTCAGGCCTCCCCTACATTCATGAGTCCACAGAAGGTGTCAGGGAGATGTCAGTGACTCTTTCCCCTGTTCCCATCGCTTTTTTAAAATTCTCACCCAAGGATATTTTTTCCATTGAGAGAGTGGAAGGGACAGAGGAGGGGGAGAGAAACAGTGATGTGAGAGAAACACACGGATCGGTTGCCTCTAGCACATGCCCCTACCTGGGGTGGGGAATTTGTGACTGAGGTATGTGCCCTGGATCAGAAATCAAATTCTTAATTGTTAGGTCCAAGGGCCAATGCTTTAACCACTGAACTAAACTGGCCAGGGCAAGTCCTATGACTTTTTTTTTTTTTTTTGGAAAGTGGAAAGCAGTTTGTTTTATTGGTTATACAATGGATAATGATGGGAAGTGATCCCAGGGTTTCTGGTTCAATTTCACCAAGGTGAATTAATGACAGCTGGGGAAGTTTTCCAATGCCAGCTAGCAATTCAGACAGACTTATCTCTCCACAGACATTCATCTCTTTTGCACTTTAAGAATCGATTTTAGGTCGTAGGATTATTTATTTCACCTTCCCAAAAGTTTTATTTAATATACTCTGCTTTTTAAACTTTATATATATTCAAAAGTTCATAGGCAATGAATCTGTAGAACATGTTCATATACAGACAGTCCTCGGGTTACGTCAGACTCGATGTACATTGTTTCGTGGTTATGTCACCATCTCCCATTTATTTATTAAAAAAGAGTTCCATCATTTCTACATATGTACATATATGCTTTATGTTTTTTATTATTTATTTACCACAAGTAAAGGTCAGGAATTGTTATCTTTCTTTTAATTTTTTTTTTTTTTACTGTTTCAGTTCATTACTGCTGTGTATGTGCTCCACGTGAGTGACATAGGTGCTTATGTAGGTGGGTTCCAACTTATGGCAAAAATCGTGATATGTCGTGCTGTAGGATCTCCGACATAACCGGAGGACCTACTGTACAGTAGTTCCATGTAGCTTCCACCATATCCTTTATATGTGAGTGTCAGCATTATACTTCAGAGTAAGGACCAAAAGGGCTTTTAGAAGAATGGTAGTTCATTAACTCACCTTCTGGCATTGTAACTGTTATCAACTGTACAGTTTAGTTTTATTACAACAGACATTATTGTGATAACTTTTCCTACTTTATCTTTTCAATTTATTGGAGCAGTTAATTTCTCAAAAAGTAAGAGCATTTTTTCTCATTAGGAATTCTTTCATTGCCTCTTTAATATATGCTCCTTGCTATTTGGAAGAACTGCTGATACGTAATTTTGACTTGTATCTTCAATAATGTGAGATGTTTAACAGAAACTTGGCAAACCACTTAGGGGTTGAAGCTATTGCTTAAAACTGGCCCCAAATGATTCATTTATGTCCCATTACTGCCCCTGATATGCAGAAAGTTTCCACATAGTAATCAATGACCAGCCAAGTACACTTAAGAACTTTATAAGGACAAAGTTTTTACTTTGTTTAATGAATCATTTTTTTCCTGAGATTATTATTTCTCCTTTTGATTATATAACTCCAGCATTTGACAGCACTGAGCTTTAGGGATTGAATCTATTAACTCAAAGTAAGGGGGAGAAATTTATTTTACCCAATAAATACGTGCTCTATATAACTCTAAACCATGTAACTCGACCACCCAAATTATCTTCTTTGACCAAATGAACCAGCAAAAGTCAGTCTCCCTTTCTCATTGTCATACTAAAACTAGTCCATCTGTTCAAATTTCATCCCTAACCTTACTTTTTGTATCTATTTCTATATATTTTCCTCTCTTTTGGGCTTTGATTTCCCTGTGTTTATTTTTGTCTCCCCACAGAGCTCCAGCAAAATAAAGGAGGAGAATTTCCATCTGAAAACATGACCCAAATGTTGCAGTCTTCAGAGAGTCTAGTAAGTGGGAAATAGGAGGCAAGGAATAGACAAGGATTTGGTGATATGAGTAGGACAGGTAATAAGAAAATAAATAAAAGGTTGATATTGACTGTGGTGACAAGACAAGGACTATTTTAACCAGCCTAACATGAAAGCTGTAAGCATTACACCTCATATTTCTATGTTTCACTTCCTACAGAGGGAAACATTTCTCTTTTAAAACCACAGTGTGGTCCACATTCAGAGCTCAAAGTTTCCATCTCCTACCTTTTGGGATTATAAGAAACAGTGCTGACCAGGAATTCTTATAAGTTCAGCTGAGTAAGTCAATGTTAATTAACTATATGACATTAATAACAGCTCCAACATTAATGGATGTCTACCATATGCCTACAGAACAAAAAAGTATTTGAGACACATTATTTCATGCATTGCCATCTTCAGTTCTTTAAGGTAATTACTATTGTTCTTACTTTACAGTTGAGAAAACTAAGATGAGAGAGATGAAGTTACATCTTTAAGATTGTACAGGCAGTAAGTCACGTAGAGGACTTTGGATGTAGTTCTTTTCCACTCTGTTCTACCTAAATGGTTTAAGATGCCTTCTGTGTCTCCTTTACTCTCCTTGCCACTGTCCACTATCACCATGATTGTACTAAATGCTTTCCAATTTGGACAAAACCAATAGTGATGTTTGGGTGCTCTTCTCAATTAAAGTTATAATTTACCTTTATTTCATTGAAAGCCACTTTAGGTTGTCATCCATATTAATAATACAAAGTACACTTATTAGTAGCCTTATACATTTTTAAATCTAAGTATTCCTAGAGATCTGGAAACTGGCTAATATTTACATCTATTACAATACTATGCTCAAGGCACTGGATGATAAATAAGAACCACATCATCCTTCTTCAACTAATTTAAGACTAAGAATTTGAATGTATGGAAACACCAAAGCTGGAAATAAGGCATCCGCTGAGCACTGGTGAGTTTCATGGGCTTTATTCTAGAAAAGATGAGCTTCAAGAATGCTATTTGAACATTACGTAGGAATGTGACCCTGGCATTGGGAAGGCATGAAACAACACCCAAACTGAGTTTTCATGACACAGAAAACTTTTCAGAGATCCTATGGAAGAAAAATGTTGAAAATATGAAAGGCTAGGAAAGGAAAGAAACCAAAGCATCAAACCATTTATGCAAGGTAATGCAAAGGGAGTACTACAGGTTTAGGAAGAACAAATGATTAATTGGCAGAATGGAAAACAAAAGCAACCTTGATGGTATTATTTTACATTGTTGATGGAAGAGCTGTAAGCAGCCACTGCTAGGTTCCAAAGCCAGAGCATTCCTAAGTGGCTCTTAGAGTGATGCTGCCTGAGTATTGGGAGGGACACTAAAGCGTGGTTCAGCCTTTAATCTCACGCATTAAACCACCACAGGGCACTTGAACAAATCGTTATGCCCTCATACATTTTTGAAGTTGAGAGCTATGAGACACTACACGGATTTGTCTAGTTCAACTCCATCATTTAGCAGATAAGGCAACTAAGCTTCATGAGTTGAAATGATAATTCAAATCAAAATGAGCATGGATTTTTAAATTGAGGACCTTACTACTTAGGGTATTGGCTAAGCTTCTGTTAAGTTCCCCCAAACATACTGACTCGATTAAAACTCCAGGACAGGGAGGTCACAACCTCATCCAGGAACCTTGCCACCCTCAACATTGGACTCTCAAGCCTATCTCAACTTTGTCAGAGCTAGCCAGTGGGAAGTGAGAATGTTGAATTTCACCTGAGTCCTGTAATCCTAAAAAAACCGCAAAAGTTAAGAAATACCTATAAACTTTTATGTCCTGGGAAATGGCTTATTGCAAAGAATCACCCTGAGATGACATAGATGAGACTCATGGATACAAGGCTTGACATAGACTCCAAATTCCTATTCTTTGCCTCATAAATAATTAGCTGAAGTACTTATTCCCAGTGATCAATTGGAACAAAATATGTGGTAATCAAACTTTGACTGATTTTCTCTGCTTCTTCCAGACCCTTGAATTTTGACCCACCTTCAGCCTAAGACAACATATAATTTCTTCCTGTTAATAGGCTGGCCTCAGAGTAAAACATTCTCTGATCTACCTTTGACTCACACAACCCTTGTATCTCACACTAATTTGTTCTCACTTTGTTATCTTCTCAACACAAAAGAAAAATTCTCTTTAGCCTAACCTCTGAGACACTTGCTGATTTTATGATCAGAGCTTTTTTCCCCACTGTAATAGTCCTTTCTTACCCACCCCCATTCAAATAAAGTATCTCCTTTCTAGGTCTGGATTTATTCTTATTTGGCAGAAGGAAGGCACAAAAGGGCTGACCCAGAAATTTCAACATTATCTGTTAATTACCACACCCCACCAACAACTGGGGTTTGAATAGAGGGTCTGCCGTGCTTAAGTTCCTCATTTAAAAACAATGATTAAAACAGGATCTGCTTCACAGATTTTTGGGAAATAATAAATAAGAAAATGCAGATAGAGGGCTTAGCATACTATCTCCACAAAATAATTACCAACAAATGACAGTTTGCTACATCCTTAGAATAATGCCTTAATGCCTGCTATTTTGGTATTTATCATCTTTTTAAAATTCTCACCATGGCATTTTAACAATACTGTAATGCTATTACTATTTGCAAAAAAAAAATAAATTTGAAGCTCATTAAGATTAAGAAATTATTCCCAGATCAAATAGAGTAGTGGGATATCTGGTATTTATACTTGAGTATCTCTGACTATAATTTTCATCTTTGTCATCTCCTTCATGTTATATCATGTAATTTCCTAACTTCTAGAGTGTGTTACATAGTTAACATCTCTTGATCTCTTGATTTTAAGGGGGGGAAACACTTTTGTACTATTGAATAATTTTACTCTAATGAAATATAAATATATTATTCTTCAATAATGCATGCAAAAATAAGAACAATCTTAATTTTTCTCAAAAATAAGTCAATGATTAACAAAAAGCACATAGATAATACCATTGAAATTTTGTTGGAATCTTTATGCCTCAAGGACCAGACCAATGTCTGTTGAATGGAGTAGTTAATTAAGATGGACTGAATGACTGAATGGAAAGACAAATACATGGCAATACTTTTTGGGAAATGACAATCAAATAGGAACACTGAATAAAGGAGTTGGGGATGATGCTATTTCTTTTATGTGCAAAGGCAAAGTCATACTTCTGTTCTTGGATTAATGATGACTGCAGACCTTTTCTAAAGTTCTGATTATGTTTTTGCCCACCTCAGTTTCTCCTAACTGGAGGGAAAGGAACAGCATATTAAAATGGTTTGATGGGGGATCGAGGGCTGCTTTTTTTTATGAGTTAAAAGAGAAAACAGAGGAATCATTACTTTTAAATACTTAAATATCAAGGTTTTGCTGACATAGAATAGAGGACAATTTTAAACTCAAAACATCCTATGGAGAGTTTTTTCATATTTTTTTTTAGGATCATGCTAAGTTTGTGGCACTACGACAATAAACATAAATTGAAAAGAGAAAACATCATAGCTTGAGTAGTGAAAACTATATCGATTTAACTGTGCATGCTTGATCAGCTTTATACTATAAATTCATGAGGACAGAAAAAAAATGTCTTATTCATGTCTGTCTCCATCCATTCATTTATTGGGGGTGATGCATCCAACAAACATTTACAGAACCTCCATTGCATCTGTGTCATTGGCTTAATGGAAGGCAGGGATGAAGATACAATTCCTTCATAATGCTACAGTCTACTTGTGGACACTCATATACACACCTGACAGTGACAGAATCAAAATACAAAAAGTGTTATAAGTAAGTACACAAAAATGAGGATAAGTGTTTTGAGAAAATGATTAATTATGACTAAAGGATTAGATATGGCAAGTGCTTAGTGCAGTGGGTCCCAACGTGCTGATAAACAATAAATACATACTGAATAGCTGAGTGACTGAATGCACACTAAAAGTCACGCTCAATCAAGGTGCTGATTTCAAGCTTCACTGAATTATTCATATTTGGTGGTTATTTTAAAAAAAGTCAGACCCAATGATTTCAAGGTCTATGAAGAGAGCCAATTCAATTCTCCAGAATTTGCTTTCATAAGGTCCTTGTTCGTAATGCTTGATTGGTTCTCCCAGAAGTTGACTGATGGTCAGCCCCTCTCTGTAGGATGAAACAGCCAAGAATTCTGTGCATATAACTGAGGTTATTAAGAATCTATGTGGTTGGGAAGCAAATAACCCTACATCAAGTAACTCCCCAAAATTTCCCCTCTTAGCCTTTTCATAGACTGACTCTCTTATCCAATAAACCTACACATGTCTACACACACACATGTCATACATACAATTCAAAGCCACTTTATATAGGAAGTTTTTCTTATTATCACAATGCTAGAGAAAGTGATACTCTATACTTTCCCTCTTGTAGTATTGATGAAATAATTCTGTTTATGTTTAAATTTCTTTATTATCATTTCTGTGAAAGCAGATAGTCATATCCATCATTATATCCCTACTAGAGGCCCAGTGCACAAAATTCGTGCACAGGTAGGGTCCCTAGGACTGGCTTGTGATCAGGGTCAATCTGCAGGGTGACCAGCGGGGTGATGTGGGGGGGGCACTAGCACCTGTCTTGGCTGGCCTGGCGCCACCTGCTCACCAGCCCCGCCTCCCACCGCCACCACCACTGGTCAGGGCCTGGGGGCTGGGGGCAGCTCCTGTATTGAGCATCTGCCCTCTGGTGGTCAGTGCACATCATAGTGACCAGTCGTTCCTGCCGGTCTTTCCACTGTTTGGTCAATTTGCATATTAGGCTTTTATTATATAGTATTGTGTAGCATAGGTCCTAGCATATGAAAACAAGACAATAATTATTCATCAACAAAGTAACAAAAAGTTATAACTGAGGGTCAGTAAAGGTGTTCTATAATCTGATCCTTACCAATATTATTGCTCATTCATATGTCAAAAATTCTAGCAACATTGGAATTCTGATTATACCCTATGCTTGAAGGCATTGCACATCAATATTTCTCTGGACTTTTTACTGTCTGTTGAAACTCTACCTACCTTCCAAACCCAAATTAACTGCTTCTGTCTGTAAGGAGACTTTCCTGACTCTTCTCTCCTCTAACTCAAGCCCCAGCTCGAAGAGTTGTTGTTGCTTATTCTTCTTATTACAACACATAGCTTGCAACACACTAGTGTTACCTAGTTTACCACAAACCCCCATGAATTATTTTGGGATTTTCAATGCATGTTTCATTTCCTTCTCAAACTGTGAGTCCCTGAAGGGCAAGGTCTATGTCTTATACATCTTTATAATTGCCACAGTGAAAGATGAATATAATATTATCAGTATGCAAAGGGATAAATAACTTTCTAAGTATATGGAATTTATACCTTTTGATTCATTGTCAAAGTGGTCATAGATTACCTTATAAATAACTATTTTAATCCATCTAAAATTTATTGTATCTTCCCAGGTAGATATTACTTCTTCAAACCTACTCTGAAAATATAGCTAATAATACCAAGTCACAAAGTTCTTAGGAGAATCAAATGAGATGATGCCTGTGAAGTACTTAGCAAGTGTCTGTTCTACAGTAAGTAGTAATTAAATATTATTTCTACTTAATACTATATTTATTCCTATTGTTACCATATCATCACCATTAATTATATTATGATATATTTGGGTTGACATTTCAAAAAGAAGTTGAGCACATTCACAATGGATTTTCAATCGTTTCATTTTGTATTAATTTTTTTCAGTCTTCTATGTTGTATAAAGTTATTACCACCAAAGCCAGGACTCTATGTCTTACTAACAGAGCTGCCTGATTCTCAACTCCATAATACTTGGGAGATGCATGCTTCACTGAAGTGCCATTGATTTTCAACTAAAGTGAAATGCTTTCATTTAATGCTTTCTTAAGAGAATTACAGTGCAGGTTGAAGAGGGTTTGGCTTTAGAGAAATCCATTATTAATTTTACATGGCAAAATTGGGATTTATACATTGAAATTTAAATTCAGAGGTCCCTTACAGCTACTAAATCAAATGTTATTCTAAAATTATTTGTCTTAGTTTCTATGGAATGGGAAGCCTGTTTTGTCCTAGACTTCTAAATTGCCTGCTTTGCTGAGACATGCCTGCTTTGCTCAGAGGGAATGCTACCTGTTTGTTCAGCATAATGGGTGTAGCCTCATATTCCTCATCTATGTAATTTTTCTGAAGAATCCAGAAAGCTTTGATCAGCTATAAAAAAATCCCATCTCTAGCCCTACTTCCATAGAGAAGCCTGAGGCTGAACCAGACATATAAATACATTCCTAGTTCACCTTGAGTGAGCCCCATTAATTCAGTTTGTCTTAACTAAATGCCAGCATTAACTTAGAGACGGTTTGCACCTTGGAGGTTTTTAACATCAATGGGCACATCTTTAGTGTCTTTAAGAGGCTTCAGTCCAACACAACCTCTTTAAACCAAGAAGAAATGACTTTAAGAGCATCCTTTCTCCTGCCACTCAAACCTTCTTAACTTAAAAAAAAAACAACAATAAAGAATCTTAACCTTGTATCTTTTTATTGTCTTACACAATAAGAACTGTTACACAACAAAGCTGGTTTTTTTCATTGTTAAGTTCTTTCTAAGTAATAGGAGCTTTTTAAAAAAATGTCAGTAGAATGTGATATATTTTGTCCATGTGTGCATCGCTTAAAGCAGCAGAGGAATTCAGTTCAGACTACTCACCCCCTCCTTACCCTCCAAAAAAATTTTCCCTTGGGCTAAATCAAGCATAGAAAATTTTTGCCTAAATGCATTTTTTAAAGGAAAAGTCATAATCAATTGGGAAAAAAAGGAAACTGATAATGAAAATGGTTTTCTCAAGCATAGCGATAACATTTGCTGCTGTGCATTCTATAAAAAGCCTTTAGATTCCTATAACAGGGACAGTGGTATTGCTTTGCTTCCCGCTGCTGATTATAATTTTAAAGATGGAAAGTCTAGATGTTCTATTTTGTCCTATGAAGCAATCCCTGACTCTGTGGTCAGTCTGTTTTCCTATTTCTCTATCTGGGTCCAAAAATGTTTCTGGGAAGAAATGAAAAAATGTGCATCATTCATTTCTTCAAACACTAGTATGAAACTTTTATTCTTAGCTCTGGGAGAGAGTAATTAAAACTTCTGGCTAGTGGAAAGTTGTATATGTAAACAGTTAAAACAGTAGGTGATTAGAGTTACAATTGATGTTATACCCAGCATTGTGGGGGTGTGAAGAAAAGTCCACATACCAAGGAGTTTCAATCTCATAGTCTTCTAACATAGGATTTGTGGCTGTGTGTGTGCATCACCATCTGGATGAACGATCATCTGACTGGATGATAGTTTTTGGGGTCAAAAAGAAAAGTTGCCTATTGAGTCATCAGGCTGTTTGCTTTTGTGTGCCTCAGTAAGTTTAGATCTCCAGGCAATGTTGAATGGCAGTTCCAAAATGTTTTGAGCTAAAGTAGCAGCACTGAGCACTAGGCTTTAATGACTGAAGGTCAGAGTCACATCACAAAGGTTGAGGGAATGCTCTTGAAGTCAGACGCTTTGGTTCCAATCCCGTTCAACACAAGTTAGCAGTTACTGAGGCCAGTTGCTTAATCTCTATACCAAGCTCAGTATTTTCATCTAGAAAGTGGAGATGATATTACCTACCTTAAACTGTTTTAAAAGTTGAATATGATATTATATGTGAAACCTTACACAGTATCTGGTACATAGTAAATATGGGAGTTAACAGTATTTCAAAATCAGCATATATTCATGGTATTTCACAGTTTACAAAGAACATTGAGAAGTCCTTTTTGATGTATTTAATTTTCACAACAACCTGTTGAACTATTATTACCCCACAGTTCAGTGGAGGAAACTTGGGTTTAAGGATTAGTGGCAAAAAGTAGACCACACAACTAGAAGGCAGCAAGGAAGGCACTGAGTTCAGTCTTTTAATCACAATAGCCAGCCATATTTTTTTCTTCCCAGTGTATCACACCTTAGCCTGTGTAAATGATTATTAAAAAGAGAAAAAACAGGTTCATGTTAGAAATTATCCTCATCTTTCCTAGCCATTATTCTTTGTCATTAACAAGCTTGAAGCCTGACTCATGGCAATAGGGAGGGGTGGGCCTTTTAAAAGTAATTCTTGAATATTAATGCATAGCTTTTAGCAAATGACTTTTATTTACATTCTTTCTATGTACCTCCAAGATGTGCAATAGCTTGCCTCATTTATGTTTTTTTTTCTTATTCATTCATTCTCAATGGACAAAATTTCTAATTCATTCCATGTCTCCTGACACATTGTACTTGGCAGGTAATTCGTAATAAGCTTTAATTTTGAAAATGAACATTTGTCATTTGGGACCATCATTTAGATAGTTTAAAAACACTGAACCCGCTGTGCGAACATCTGGAAAACTTGAAGATAGGGGATTGTTTGCTGCAGTCAACATGTCTACCAAGTAAATGACAAAGTCAGGCTTACAAAGGCCTGTTGTCAGAGATCACCAATAAAGGTGATTTGTCTAGGAAGAGCTGTTGTTGGAGGTGGAGAAGAAAGAAGTCATTTTCTAAGCATTAGGTGGGTATATATGCCATTTTAGGCTAGTTGCTCATTAATGCTTTCAACCTGTGCTCCAATATACTGTTAAATATGAAATCTGTACACACAGACTCACACCCATGTGAAGACAGCTGTCTGAGGTAAATTGAGAGATGAGGAAATTAATGCAAATGGCATGTTTTGAAAGTAACCCCTTTGGGAATTGTCAAATGCCAGGCAGGTACTTGTGTAAGTTGGCTTTCTTGTGAAGACTAGGAAACTAGGAGTAAAGCTCTAAGAACTTAGACTGCAGGTTCTTTAGTAATATATGCAGATAATCAGAGAAGTAAAATGAAGGAAAATTATGATTTTAGTTTTGAAATATGATAATCTATTCTTCTTTAAAAATAATTAACACATAT
Source organism: Myotis yumanensis (assembly GCF_028538775.1). Classification (NCBI taxonomy): domain Eukaryota; kingdom Metazoa; phylum Chordata; class Mammalia; order Chiroptera; family Vespertilionidae; genus Myotis; species Myotis yumanensis. The sequence continues at coordinate 227,263,066 of NW_027223752.1, read as the reverse complement.
CAGGACCTAAAGTCTTCTTGTTCACCCTCTTCTCTGATAAGCTTCATTTTTAAAAAGGCTGAAAACTTTTAGGGGATTCTCAAGGAAGATTCTGGCCTTGAAATACATAAGTATCCGAGATGAGTTTTTACAGTAATAAAAAGAGGTCAAGAATGCTCTGAAGTGTGTCCTGGGACTTACCTTGAAATGGGAGATTAGGTGGGCTCCAGAACATGTCTAACGCATCCCCATAAGATAGACTAGTGATTTTCAACTGAAGTGCCAGAAGAGACACACTGGTGAATTTTTACAACATGTTAACCTGAATAGTCAGGGGCACTGACCGCTTTTCCCTTAGATAGTCAAATTTAAAAAATGACAACAGCCAACACAACAATAGCCGTCCAGTGTGACTGATTCAAAATTATACCTATTTTCATAAATTCAGCAAAAAAATATATTTATAGGTGTGCCCCAGAATTTTAGTAATTAGTCTACATATGCCATAAGATGAAAAAAGTTGAAAATTACTGGCCTAGACAATGACTGCTGTTAAGTAGTGGAGAGAGACAGAAATATGAACAGATATTTTAAAAATTACAATATGCAATTGCTTTCCCAAAGATATGGTTAAAATACTAAGAAAACACTGCAGCCAGAACATCCAACCAAGTACAATTGCAAAGTCTTCATCGAGGAGCTGGCCCTCTGGCTTGATATTGGAGGAGGCACAGAAATTTGCCTGGTAAAAGGGTGTGTGTTTTGTTTTTGTTTTTTTCCTGGGAAAGTGAATAACATGCAAAAATGATAAACAATGTTTCAGGAATGGTGAGGTTTTCTCTGGATGTGGGATGACTGAGTCTCGAACAGTTCCTTCTGGTAGTGAATAAAAATGAGTCAAACTTTGAGGAAATCAGTCATGCAAGGACATTTTATTCTTCTCATTGTGTGTGTGTGTGTGTGTGTGTGTGTGTGTGTATTTGATGGAGTATATGTAGGAGAGAGGTGTTACCATTTCTCATAGCTGGACCTATCTGAAAATTGGGACTCTCTAGTGGAAGTAACATTGAGTCAACAAATGTGGGAGATGGGGAGAATAAAAATGAAAAGACAATAAAAAAAGAGTTGTACCTCTGAAGTTAGATAGTTTTGCACCTTACTCATTTTTAAGTGCTTGAATAGTTACCCATGCAGATGTCTCAGAAGAATCAATTCATTTTCCAATGAAAATCTTTTAGTTTAAATTTAATTCATCACCCCATTTTCATAAATGAAGAAACCATAGTCCAGAGAAGTTAAAACGCTTGTACCAGTCCATATATAGTTGCAGAAATAAAAAATAAAAGGTAGAACTCAACTATTTCAACTCTTGGTACAAAATTATTTTCTTTATACTGAATCAACTTTCAGTAAAATCATCATCATATCATTATTTGGTTAACAAATTTTTACTGATTATATTGCAGTAGGATCCATATTGTACTGTGATCTATCAGAAATGCAAAATAAAAACAATATACAATGGAAAAACAAGTCATTAACATACTAGAAAAATAAAGTAACAATGAGAACCTGTAATAATAATTGTTATTACAGAACCTGATGTTACCAAATATTCATTCAGATAAGGATGAACGCCTGAAAATCACAACCTTGATTTTTAGGTTGTCTGGTATAAGCTGTGAATGAAAAGTAGATTTTATTTCTCGTGATCATTCTCATTGATGCGCCATGTCTTCCTAGCATACTTTGCTGATTCTGGCTGAAGTCAACAGAAAGAAATGCCATAATCAATTACTAGTGACTGCCACGGCATAGTAATGACCATTAGGCCAGAGTTTCTCACGCATGGTTTAAATAATTTAGGGTGTCTTCAAATCATTTTAAGAAAAGCATCAAAGACATCATCAGTATAGTAATAAACATCTTACATTGCACCTTTCTTCAAAGATCAAATGTTTTATCTAAACTAGAGTTTTGAAACTGAAACAGAAAACCATACTTCTGACTCCAGAAAATGACTGATGCCAAAAGATTACATAAGCATTACTAATGGGCTTACATGGGAAGATATTGCTGCCAATTATATTCCTCTCCCAACTATATTACTCATATCTTAGGATGATGGCAGTGTGTGTGTGTGTGTGTGTGTGTGTGTGTGTGTGTGTATCTTATGACATGAGACCTGGAGAGAAAAATAAAGGACCCAAGCTGATTTCAATGGAAGCTTTGGCATTCATAAACCACTTACCTGAATTATTTTTAAATCAGATTGTCCTTCAATCGTATGATTCAATCAAATAGCTTAGTTAAGTGTATTTTTTCAATGCCATGGTTACTCTCAAAGTCTTATAAAAGGTGTTCTGAGCTCATGAAAGCTGAATTAAAAGACATTCACTTGCAGTGGCTTTAAACCACATAGGGTGACTCATCATATTGGTTACATCCCCTTGTGCTGAGGTTTGTCTTGAGTAACTGTTGTGTTAAGTGCTAGCTCTAAGTAGTGCTTATGCAAATCTATTTTTTTTTTCTTGATCATTAAGGCACTTTAACACAAAGGAGTAGAATTCACCTTGTAACCACATCCTGAGTTTGTATGTCTATAGGAAGATTGCTTTGTGCCTGAAAGCTATACAGGATATTTAAAGACTTGGGAAAATGGTTAAAATTACCTCTCCCCCACCCCGCACCCCGGCAGCCTAAGCCCTATACATTACCTTCCATTCAACTCTTCTAAATGCCAAAAAGAAGGGTGAAACAGAGTATAATTCTTGTCATGTGACCTTACCCTCCTCCCCAATATCCTTATAAAGGGATCCTACAATTGCCATTTACATTAAAGTTCCACACTCTGGCCTGCAGTTAAAGAACTGCGCTTTTGTTGGGAGGTTGATTTCTGTTACAGGTCAAGAAAACAAAGATTTGCCAGGCATTGGGCTGCTTTCTAAAGTATTTAACTGCCAGACTTTCTAAACAAGAAAAGACCTAAAAACAAGAACATTATTGAAATGTTACAATGAAAATAATTTTATGGTTGGGTCACAACATGAGGAACTGTATTTAAAGGGCCAGAAGGTTGAGAACCACTGTGCTAGTACAATGTACAGGTGCCCTTAAAAATATGAGCAACTTGGCTTTCAGGTTCTTATGGAATCTGGAGTTTAAGAATTTATTGGGACCCACACTTATGCTATCTAGAGGGAATTTAGAAGAAAATGTTAGCAACTCAATAAATTCTACAAACATTTATGCAGTAGTAACAGGTCAGGTACCATAAAGGCACCTGGGATACAAGACTGAGTTAGACTGTATGCACAGGTTCCTGGAGACCAGTTTCTAGTGAGAACAATTTTCTCATTAGGGATTATAACAGAAGTACAATCTCAGTGTAGTTGGAAGGGACTGAAGGGCAGTGCAGAGTAGGATGAAACAAGGAATAGAATGTTCTTCTCATGTCTTATCAATCTCAGGGCTATTTTGATGACATAGATATTGATGCAAGTCAGTGGAGAGAAATAAGCAGGGACTCTGGAATCTGGAACAAGTGTGCAATCAAGTCATTTCCTGTCTGTTTGATCTTTGGCTGGGAAATGGTTGGACATAACCAGAGGATATTTCCTGTGTGTCTTCAAAACAGAGTCTATGGTCCTAAAACCATAGAAAAAAAATAAAAATTTAACTGAAAATGTGGGCCATACTTTAGCCTGGGGTTATATCTTGTTAAATTACATAATGTGCTGTCATTTTCTTTGAATTTATTTTGTAATGATTGTGAATCTTCTTATTTACTTTAATCTTGCTTGTAATTAATTTAGTTTATTGGATTACAAAACAAATACGTACCTTTCTTGAGATGTTGAAAAAAATACAGAAAAGTTCAAAGAAGAAAATTACAGTAATCCATGATCCTACATCCCATACTCAGACTTAATCACTGTTAACATTTTGAAGCATTTCCTTTCAGAATTTTTTCATAACTCACTTTATTTTTATAAAATTTACCTATCATAACATTATGATTTGTTATACAACCTGATACTTATTGGTAGAAGTAAACATGCTTATAATTTATTTAACGAATCCTATATGGTTGACTATAACTTTAATTTCCTCAAGAACATTACCATTCTTCATGAAGAAAAAAGACTGAAGTAAGCACTACCAATCAAGATAGAGGAGCCAATTTGATACAGTTTACAAAAAGGGCCATGCAGTTTCTAAAATTCTCAACTAATGGCTATGTGTCTGAACTCAAGGGCCATGTTGTATATTTTGTATTTTCTGCAATGGAATCTACAGACCAAGTAGCCATGAAGTAACTAGTCTAAATTAGACATTTCAGAAAGAAAGAAAATTACAGGATAGAAAATGATCTGCTTAGCAGGCACTATGCTAAGCATTGTTAGGATGTACCCATGCTGAAAATATGCCAATGATTTTACTTTAAAACTAGGATAAAATGTGTCTTAATAAGGATATTTATTATTATTATTATTATTATTATTATTATTGACTAGTTAGAAGCCATTATTGAGTGCTGTTATGTGCAAAAGCATTGTGCTTTATACTCATTAACTTATTTACTATTAGAAACTGTTATTGTTATCTTCAGATAATACTAATGGAAACCAAAACTCAGAGAGAATAAGTTATTTGCTTAAGGTCACAATGATAGTAGGTGGTGCGGTGGTTAGCATTCTCTCCACCATGTCTTCCTGTCCTTTAGCTCTCACTTAAAATATTACCACTCTCTATTGTGAACATTTTTTATTATAAGATTCTGATTTTTATTTTCCTCAAAATACTTTTTACTGATACTGCGATTTCCCCCCTAAGTTGTTTATTGCTGATTTGCTTGACTAAAATGGAACCTCCATAAAGGCATGGCCTTGATCTATTTATCCTCCTCACCTAGGACACTATCTAATCACTAGCTGGTGATCCATAGATATCTTGCTGAGAGAAAGAATATGTGGGGTAAAGGACATGGCGTCTGCCCTCAAGGAACTGAGAGCCCAGTCAATTCTAAGATATGCATCCAAGTTCCATTTGGTAAATGGTGTTTCTAAGAGTCGCTAAGAATTGTAGTTCTGGGGGAGCAAAGGCGAGTCAGAGCTCAGACCCACTTGTGGGTGCTTAGCAAAGGAAGAGGCTGGGGTTAAGTGGGAGCTGGGACATTGCATTGCTTGTAAAAGCATCTCTAACTTTGTCGCAGTCATTTAAGCCCAGCCCTGGTGACCTGGTGATTCAAGAAATGAAAGACAGCCTCTTCAAAGCGAGACCTAGGAAACCCCATGGCCTTGATAAAAACACATCAAATGAGATGCTAACGCCCTACATTGATCACACTAGAAAGCCTGAGTGAAGATGTTTATCCTAATCCTCCAATCCAGACACTTCCTGAGATATGGTCAGCAGGGCTAATTACCTCCATACATAAAAACGGAAATGCTCTCAACCCAAACCGCCAGCGAGCTCTCCATTAGCAGGAACAGCAGTAAAGCCTGCTGCGGCCTCCTTGGTGAAGGAATAAAGCAATGTCCGACCAGTGACAGCCACATCCATAAAATCCAAATTGGATTCTTCCCATGAAAATGAGCCACAGACTCCATCTCTCCCGCGATTGCTGCATATTAACAAACGTTAAAAAAAATCCAACCGGGAGGAGAGATTTTCCTTGCTTTATTAGACTTTAAAATCACCCTGGACTCAATCTGGCACCAGAAGTGAATCCACAACGGCTAGGGAGGGAATGGATGGAAAAACAAATGACGTATTTGAGTTTCTAGAACAATCTATCAATTGAAGGATGGAAATAAGCATAAACGGATGCCTTCAAGCGGGAAAGTGAGACAAGGACTCACATCTCATAGCTTAATAGATACCAGGATGAGTTACTCCCAGGGCTGGAGCCGTGCCCAAGCTTAGGGCCTCTGATAAACCAAACAGAAGCTGTCTATTGAGACACCACACTGCGCTGGAAATTTTGAGGGCATTTAGATCATTCATGGGGGTGGTGGGGAGCTGAAGGAAAGAGGTTAGTCATACATTAGTGACCGAACTCTCTAGATCCATCTGCAGAGCAGTTCTCAGACTGTTTTATTGATGGTCTGATAGAGTAATGATTAATAATAGCACACAATATGGAAAACAACATGCCTGGCTGATCATTAGAAAATGAACGACAAGGAATAAAGGATGGCGATGTACTTAATTCAATTTTTCCCCCTGTTACCAGAAATATATGACGTGGTTCTAGCCTTGAAAGAGCATACAATCTTTTAGAAAAGAGAAATATAGATGTGAAAAATCTTCTTTAAATTTTTCTTAATCTTCTTAACAGATTTTTGATATTTCTGAGAAAGATGCCACCCACATCTTTCTCCAAGCTAAGAATATCACTGGAGCATAAAAAGCTACCCAATTTTATTGGAATCTAATGAAATAGCTCCGACAAGCAGTAGCTTAAATTCAAACTTTGCACAAAGCCTGCATGGAAACTCCATAAAACGACCATGATGTCATTGAATGTGCCGAAGTTTGGGAAACAGGTTCTTATTTATGTCCCTGAATGTCCTATAACTTAAAAAACTTTTTAAAAGCTGGATTTAATCATAAAGATTGTTTCATGGTCAAATGTATAATAATTAATATGTCCTTAGCTACCTTATACTTGCCCTTCGTGGATAAATGTTTTCATGAAGAAAATTTCATTCTAGTATACGTCTGATTTGTTTTTAATGAGCAGTTATATCTCAGGCTATATTACTTCACCTCAGTGCACTTCTTGAATCTAAGAGCAAATACTCCAGGAGCAATACAAATTCAAATTAAAAATACAACAACACACAAAACAAAACATTGAGTGCCTACTATCTGCCAGATACTATAAGAATTATGTAGGCAAGGTCCCTGCTTTTGTGCAAGGGATACTCTAATGGAGGTAAGGGTAGGAAGGAAGCCAGGCTGTAAACAAATAAATAACTAAACAAGGAGTACTTCATACAGTGATAAGTGTTCAACTGAGACAGAACACATGCCTTGGTAGAGAATGGCCAGGTAGCTGGGATTTCGTTTGTTTGTTTATTTGTTTAAGGAAGACACCTCCCTAAGAAATTGACATTAAAAATCTGAATTGCAAAGTGGATCCAGCCATCTTCCAAAGAAGAATGAGAACATTTAAAGCTAATAGAAGAGCAAGTGCAAAGACCAAAAAAAAAGGGGGCGGGGGCAGTATCCTTTGCTTCTGGGGGGATAGAAATGAAAGAAGTCTGCTGAGAGAAGGGGAAGAAAGGGGTAAAAGTCAGGCTGGTAGGTCAGGGCTTTGTTAATTAGAGCAAGGACACTCTTGAGAGAGGGGAGAAGCCATTGGAGAAGTTTACACAGAGAAATTACATAATTTGACTCATCATGTAAAAGTATTACTCTGGCTTCACTATCAGAAATGTACAGTGTGGGGGCAGATGTAGAAGACATCAATTACAAGGGTCCAGGAAAGAGATGGTAGGGTGAAACTGGCAGAATCTCTGATAAGGAGCAATATCCAGGGTATATTCTAAGGGGAGGGGTAGAATACAGAAATTCCAGGTGACTTCGCATTATCTAAAACAATTCTGAAAACCTTAAATGTCAAATTTGACATGTGATAAATAAGGGTTCAAGTTTTAGAAATTTATCTTTATTGGGCTTGTCCAGAGAGATATATGTATGAGAAAAAACTATTCATCACTTTCAAGGTTAAAAAAAAGAGAGAAACAAAATGGGGAAATTTTATGTGTCCATCAAGATAACACTACTTAGATAAGTCCTGGATAAAATATTATGCACTTCTTATTACTGATGGTGTGAGTTTATATTTATTGACATGAAAGTATATCAGTATATGTATTGTTAAAAAGAAAAAAGAAAATTGAATATTACAAACATACAGTATGTACATACAAGTATGTGGAAGGAAATACACAAAGCTATTTGTTATTGACTCTTTTTTTATGAGTACATGTCACATTTTATCATTTAAAAATATCAACAATAAATATATTTCCATAGAATAAAAATTATTCAGCACCCATATTAGTGCCTTCATAACTAAGACTTTGTTTGCACTATTTGTGTAGACTTTGGGATATCCAGGTGTCGATTTTCCATCAATTTAAATTTTTCTAACTGCCATGAATCTGCTATCATTAATAATATTTCAACTTACAACAATGCCCTCAAAAGCAGGTATTAAAAACCCTCTGACAAGACTCTTTAATGATATTTAATACTAGGAAATGAGCACTAAATTTCTATTTCTTTGATGTGACACCTTATTTTTTCATCACTGGATTTTTCACAAAACAGGGGCCCCAGGGATGTAACTTGTGTGCACATTTGGACTTTATTTCTAGTAGCTTATGCTATAACTAATTTTGCTTCTCTAACATTGTCAAATCACGCTAAAAGCATTCTGCTTACAAGCCTCTATATTGTTAATACATTTCTACTCAATAGCATACAGAAATAGACAAAAGGCACATTTTTATTGTTTAAATGACAAGATTATATGTCCCTGGTACAGTATAAAAGTGCTTGTAGTAAATACCCCCCTATACTAAAATCATTTTCTGAGATGCCTTTCATTTATTCATGAATATATTCTTTCTACATCTTCCCTCCATCTTTGTACCACCTTTTCTCTTCACTGCTTCTTTCTTTCCTTCTTTCTTTCTTCCTTCCTCTCTTTCTTCCTTCCTCTCTTTCTTTCCTTCTTTCTTTCTTTCCTCCTCCCTCCCTCCCTCCCTCCCTCCCTCCCTCCCTCCCCTCCCTCCTCCCCTCCCTCCCTCCCTCCCTCCCTCCCTCCTCCTTCCTTCTTTCTTTCTTTCTTTCTTTTCTTTCTTTTCTTCTTTCTTCTCTTCTTTCTTCTTTCTTCCTTCTTTCCTTCCTTCCTTCCTTCCTTCCTTCCTTCCTTCCTTCCTTCCTTCCTTCCTTTCTTCATTCTTTCTTTCTTTCTTTCTTTCTTTCTTTCTTTCTTTCTTTCTTTCTTTCTTTCTTTCTTTCTTTCTTTCTTTCTTTCTTTCTTTCTTCATGTCCAGTTACTCACTTACCCATTAATTAGATAAATAGTTACTGAGTCCTGCAATATACCAGACAGAGCAAGATGCTGATGATTCAAAATGAGTATGGCAGAAAATGTTTCCTTAAAGAACCTGGAACCCATCTAACAGGAAAGACAGAAACATAAATATAAAAAAAATAATAACCATGATCATGATGGAGTTTTTAGTATTGACAATGTTGATTTTAAAACATAAAACAAAAAAGCCTTTAAAAAAAGCGTGAATCGTTTCTCCTAGGTGAGCCTTCATCTTGGATCTTTAAAACTATGGTTAGTATTCTCTGGGCTAAGGGAATTGGTGCAATTCTTTTCCTAAGAAGTGTCTACAGGGGCAGCTGTTTACAAGGTTGTGAGCTGGATAGAGTCAGTGTGAATAAAGCTTAGAGGTGTGTACTGGTTGTCAGCATGTACAGGCATAAGGCCCCCTAGCTGTATGCAATGGAGCTGGTTAGGAAAAGAAAGAGAGATTGTGTCTGGAACTGAGGCCAGTGGTAGAAGGGGCCCAGTTCTGATTTAGAATTCTCAGAAATCCAATACTTGTAAATCTGAACCTAACCTTAGATGTCATTATAAAGTTATATCCATTAAGGAAAGAAGTCAGTGGCATCCTACAGCCACTTCATAAAGTCCTGGGAGAGCTGGTTGTTATCATTTCTTCCCATCCCCATGTTCAGTGGCATTACCTTGGCTCTTTAAAGCTGGTACCATAGAAATCAACCAATATTACAAATCTGCATTTCACCACTGCCCTTTTAGAGATCCAGTGTTAAACATTTATTCTCATGCCACTTCATTCAATATATTTAATGGCTTATGGCTTTAATTTATAACTTTTAAACTTTTAGACATGTGGTATGTGGGTCGCTGTTTATACTTTACAAATGCTAGGGGTAAGATTGCCTAGGGCAAAGATGGATTGTTACCTAGATACTTAAACTCACCAGGAGATACAGGGTCATTGAGCACGGCAGAGAAAAAGGGTGAACATTTTTTCCTGGTATTATATAATGCTCACAAATGTCTATGATGAGATTCACTTTTCATTTCTTCTATTCCTTTAATGTAACAGCATAGGACTGTTGGAAGTCTGTCAGGATATCTGAGATTGAGAGGGTAAATAATGAGGTTTTGTGTTTAGGGTTAAGACAACTCCTCCTTTTGAGAAATGAAAAGTGTGTGTGTGTGTGTGTACATGTGTTTTGTTGTTGTTTTGTTTTGTTTTTGAGTTTTCTAGAACTCAGAGATAAGGAGACAAGATTGTAAGATTTTAAGAAACAGGGAACACCATGACAAAGAGTTTGTTTTATAGGGGTGAATTCTGGCAGTCTCCTTAAAATAAAGACATATTGTATGGTTCATTTTTCCATTTTGGGCCCTAGGAAAAGTTTCTTTAACTAATATATTGAAACTCAAGTCTGACTTAATCTAAATCACCTATATCTGGTTTTACATATTTTAAAGTATATTTAAAAATACCTGAGAAAGTAATTAAAATAATGATTTTCATCCCTCAGATATTGGGTGAGGACCAGGAATTTGAATTTTTGATAAACTTCCCAGGTTTTTTTCTAATGAACATAGTCCATGAACAGTACATTGAAAGTATTAACTCAATATCTAATATAAATTTTTTATAATTCATTTCAATTATTTGGTATCATAGAAATGAATTGACTATAATGGGTATTTTGGCCAACTCAGACACCACAAGTGTTATGAACTGAATTGTGCACACACACACACACCTGCTCATATGTTGAAGAGCTAATGTTACTGTATTTGGAGGTTAGGCCTTTAAGGAGCTAGTTAAATGAAGTGTCCTTTTTTTTTAAAAAAAAAAAAGGAGGCCCCAGGAGTGTGTGCCCACAAAGGAAAGGCCATGTGAAGACAGAGCAACGAGGTGACCGTCTAAAGCAGGGGTCCTCAAACTTTTTAAACAGGGGGCCAGTTCACTGTCCCTCAGACCGTTGGAGGGCCAGACTATAGTTTAAAAAAACCTATGAACAAATTCCTATGCACACTGCACATATCTTATTTTGAAGTAAAAAAACAAAACAGGAACAAATACAATATTTGTATTTGCATGTGGCCCGTGGGCCATAGTTTGAGGACCCCTGGTCTAAAGCCAGGAAGAGCAGTATCACCAAACCCAACCATGCTGACATTTTCATCTTGGACCTTTCAGCCTCCAGATCTCTGAGATTCTAAATTTCTCTTGTTTTAAGGCAACTGGTCTGTGATGTTTTGTATGGCAGCCTGTGAAGACTAATACTATGGCCTAAAATATTTTCAAAAGAAGTGGCAAGTGTCAGATGAAGTCAACATGATGCTCTTTAACATGATGAAAGTATTTCTGCTGGAATCTGACACTTATTTCTTCAGGCTTTGATAATAGGGCTATTCACATTGGACAAGCCAAGTGCTCTGACTTTGAAAGTTCTTGCAGGGGCATCTCCCAGGATTGACTCTCTGACTCCTCTTTTTGTTGCTGTTGCTTCCAAGATTGACTAATTCTTTTTCTAGCAGATTCATTTTTTCTTTAGCATTTTAAACACAACCAACATGCTTAGAATTTTGTCTTACTAACCAGAGAGAGATTCTTTGTATTTTACTAAGACTTCACATGTTTCTATTCAAATACATTCCATGTTAGTTGCATAGTCCTCTTTGCAGAGAAATATCTCATTTCTGTGTGTGTGCTGGGCAGTCAGGAGCTCAGAGTGAGGAGAGGGACTACCATGGACACTCCAAGGTGAATAATTCTCCTCCAGTTTGGACTTCCAGCATAGATGAAAGATTGAGAAAGAATGATGCAGCAAACCCTGTTTCTTAGGGCAACTGGTAGGAAGACAAAATATTTTCTCACTAGGCAGAATAGTTGATTAAGTGGGAAACTTCACCTCATGACCACAATGTTAACCGAGTGTTATGCTTATTAAAACAGATGTACTGGCGTCTATAAACTGTGGTTCAATGTCTCCTTCTGAATTCAGATTATTTTTTCCCTAGTCACTTTTCAATTGTAAGTATCTATTATAAATAAGTTAGTTTTAAATAAGCTATTTCTAAAAGCCCAGGGAAGTATATTTTTCACATTTCTTTTTATTTGCTGTGGTAAAAAAAGAAACCTCTGTCTCAGTCACCATGATTATTAAGTCATTTCTCCACAGGTTTCCAGGGACCCTCTGCTAACTAATTTCCATTTTCAGTTGCTGATGACTATGTTCATTCAACTAGAGTGATGGAGTTTCTTTTCATTGGTTTTAAAATAGGGTATTTTATGGAAGGTTTCTGCATATCACTGTTGAAGGTGCAGTATGCCATTTGTTTTTGTTAAAAGTTTTATTCAGGTCATACATGACTGAAGATGCCTGATGGTGAGTTCATTCCTGAATTTCTTGAGTTTATTGCTAGAGAAATGTAGCCTTCAACTATCACAAAAAGTGGAAGGAAATTATATTCATTATTATTAATAATTATTGTTTCTCTATACAAAATGCTTTGACAAAGATATCTTATAATATTATCCCCATATTCCACATGAATAAATGAGGACCAACTAAGTGAAACATATTTGCTTAGGTATAGAATGGCATGAAGAGTAGAACTGTATATATTCTATTAGGAAATGAAGATACCAGGCTTTAATCCCACATCTATCTGCCGTAATTCTAGCATGATCAGTTTCTAAGGACTTTCCATCCTAAATGCAAGACTGAAAGTCTTGCATTCTGTCAATTCTGGGCAAACTGGGACAGTTGATCACCTTACCAAGTCCTAGGTTCTTTCATAGTACTGCATTGTTGGCTCATGTTATGGCTTTGTGCATAGATTTGCTAAATCAAATATTTTAAAAGAATATGTTAGCATGAAGTAGACACCATTTTAAAATATTAGCCAAAGTTTTCTCTCCCATATTTGCTTATACACAGTGGTCTTTCTTAGAATTAGTCAGCTAGGCCATTCTATGTTCACTTTTCCCATCATACAGTATTCAACACAGAATAAGGAGTTGTTTCTTTATCTATTTTAAGTTTAATTCCTCAAAGAATTGGGACTGTCTATAATAAGGACAATAAATTTGGTGACATACATGATGATGTATAAATAAGGATTTACAACATTAAAAATGATGATGATGATGATGATGACTAAAATATTTTGAACACTTGCTATATGACAGATACTTTCCTCAGTGTTTGGTAAGTGTTGTATTACAATGTTTATATGAATTATGTACTCATTTTTTCTATATATGGAAAAACTGAGGCAAAGAGAGGCTGAATAAAGTTTTCCAGTTCACACAAAAAGTATGGCAGATCCAGCATTCAGCTTTAGGCAGTGTGGCTCCAGATCCTACACTTTTAAGCATTGTGCCCTACTGAATCAAAAATAGTATTGGTTTTAGACAGAGAGGGTCAATTAGAGAGGAAGGGATGAGGAATTAGATCCCAGTAGTCCCTTGAGAAGAGGCTGAATAACTACTCAATCTTTCAGGGCCTGAGCTTTGGGGAGAACAGATAAGAAAAATCAAGATATGTTTAGAGGGAATCAGAGAGAAGGGTGAATTTGTGTTCCATTCCCAATTAAACCTAAGATAGGACACAATCCAAGAGTAGAAATCACCTTGTGATTAGCCTAAAGGTTCATTCTGAGATAACAGGGATCAATTAGGATTTGCTTCTTTTGTATATAACAAAAACCCGAAATAATGGAAGCTTAAATAAATAAGAGATTTGTTTTTGTTCTTGTTGCTGAAGAAGTCCATTTACAGTAATTCCATGATTATCAGGTAACAGGTTTCTTTATCACCATCATTTCCATGTTTTTATTTTCTAAAATGGCTCCATGAACCATCATATTCATATTTAAAAGCATCAAATATCAAAGGGAAGAGATTAATCAAAGAATTTATATGCATATATGCATAACCCAATGGACACTGATAATAGTGAAGGCCTGGGAACGGGCAGGAGCCGGGTGAAGGGAGTCATGGGGTAAAAAATAAGGAGATATGTGTAATACTTTCAACAATAAAGATTTAAAGAAAAAAGAGCAAAGGAATATTTCTTCTTTTAAGGTCCCACTCAACAACTTCCACTTATACCTCAATTAGCCAGAATTTAGTCACATTGCCACATTTGACTGCCAGGATGCAAAAATATAGGGTTTTATTGGGCATATTTCTACTCTTAACCAAAGTAAAAGTTGATTTGCTTTTTAACTAAGATAAGAAGAAAATAGATAGTGTGTATGAACTTGCAGTTTCAACCAGTGGACCCATATGGTAGCAATGGGAAAACCAGTAGTTGAAGGAATCTAGTAACCCGAAAGTAGGAGAGGAAGTGAAGGGTCTCAAGAAGCCTATGATCCAGAAATATTGGAGGGTTTCCTGAATGTCAGACAATCCAAAATTATCTGAAAGATAGTCATGTCCCAGAAGACCCTAAGACCAAGAGGGAGGGAGGTTCAACAAAGCAACAGTATTCAGGACACATGAAAATCAACAAGTTGAGAAATGATCTTCTCTGATATGTAATATTGTGTAAGCCCTCCCGTTATTAAATACTGGTCCCTAAGACTTTGGTACAATTTTAGGGTAAGGATAAAGAGCCCCAGTTGTGATGAAATTAAATTTATTTCACCACAACCAATTGGGGTGGACAGATTCATTTCAACTTAAGAATAAACTTACATTTCTCTCACATCTAAAATTGTAGACTGAGATTTGTAAAAATTACATGTGTAAGTGAAGATAGGGATACATCATTACATATTAGTAACAAGATTGTATTTAGAGCCAAATTAATATTTATGGTACCCTTTGATACCATTTGATTATATCCCAACCCCTTCAGATGCTGTTAGTGCTGCTGTAAGTAATTTGGCATGTATGTAAGCAATTTCATTACGAATTATAATGCATATTTTGAGTTCAACTGTGCTCATTTGCTGGGACTGCATGACAAAGTTCCATAGCCTGGATGGCTTAAACAACAGAAATTCATTTTCTCACAGTTCTGGAAACTAGAAGTCTGAGTTCAAGGTTTCAGCAGGATTGATTTCTTCTGAGACCTTTCTCATTAACTTGTAGATTGCTCCCCTTCTCCCTATGTCTTTATATAGTCTTCCTTCTGTGCATGTCTGTGTCCTGATCTCTCTTTAAAAAGACAAAATTCATTTTGAAATAGGGCCAATCTAATGACCTCAGTTTAACTTAATAACCCTTTAAAGGGCCCTGTCTCTAAATATGATCACATCCTGAGGTCCTGGGGGTTAGAATTTCAACATATGAATTTGAGGGGATACAATTCAGTTCTTAACACCAACTTTGCACCAAAATGATCCTGTGCTTATAATACTATTGTGTGGGACTTTAGGAAGATGGAAAGACCCAGGGTCTTCATTATCACAAAAGACTACTGATAGAGCACCATAAATGAGCACTGTCCATGTGCCAGACCCTCTGTTTGGAGTTATAGGGTCATAAGATCCCAGCCATGTGCGAAGCTTCTCATTAACTGAGGTTTCTGGATATTGAAATACTGAAAAAGGCAATGTAGTCTACCTGCTCATTTATTGAAATGTATCCTTCCATAGAGGTAAGGAATTATTCAAATACTTTAGTTATAAGTGGTTTCAACTAGCAAATATGTCATAAGTATACATCTTGTGATTGAAAGTGAGAACAAAGTATTACCGTTAAACTCATTTATAATTGAATCTAGTTTATGATATTTAGTAGTTGGATAACGCTGGTTACTCATGTTAAATTTTCTATATTTATATGTGGGTAATAATTATTTTTAATCTTTGTAAAATAAGATGCCAAATGTGACAGAGGAAGAGTGGAAAATGAGGTAATGGGAGGAGGAAGAACGTGTCATATGGAGCCTGGTAGGGCATTAGAAAGACTATGATTATGAGTGAGAAAAGAACATTCTAGCTACTTTGAAAAAAGTGTGACATGATCAAACCTACTTTTTTAAGGACTGGAGACATTGGAAGAGGGCAGGGTAGAAACAGAGAGACCAGTTAGAGAAAGGATGTGGGCATGAACAAAGCTAATAATTTGGAAGTGGTAAGAAAAGATTAGATTCTGGATATGTTTTGAAGATAAGCCCAGCAAAAAAAAAATGTTTTAACAGTTTAGCTTGCAAATAAGATTTGAATTCAGTCTTGGTATAAAAAAGTAAAGGCTGAAAAAATACACTACTAAACTATGAGAAAATTTAAGTGGTGTGGACAGGATTCTCCCTTACATAAATTAAGAAAATCTAAATGCTTACTTTCTCCTTTACTTCTTCACTCTTTCATACTCTCACATGATCATGCACTTCTATTTTAATCAATACATTGCTTAACTTCTTGCCCGACTAAACAGAGAATATAAGAGGCAGAAGCTATAATTTCTTCTCTACTCTCTTCAAAGTCTAGAAAGTTGCTTAGAACAGTTTGTGCTCAGTAGAAAACATTATCTGAAGATAATAACAAGAGTGGCATTAGAGAGAAAAAGATGTCACACAGCTGCTTCTGGGGTCTCTGAAATATGGTAGAATGCTTTCTTTACTGCCCCTTGCACACTTTCCCATTGGTGGTACTATTGCAACTATTTTACATACTCCTGGTTTGGAGCTAGATGTCCTTTAATATTATTTTTATATTAGCTGCTATTATCCACCATTTTCCTATAACTTATGGCTAGACCTTTGAGATATAAAACAAAGGGCCTTAAAAATGTTCCTGGATCTGAATATGTGAAAAGAGAACCATTGTGTATTTCAAGCATCGTAGGGCACCCGTTATTCTTGAACGATGTACCTTACATTCTAGGTTATATACTAGTACATATACCAGGTAACTCATTTTTTCATAAATACTTGTGGTGTGCCTACTCTTTGCCAGAGCCTGCTATAGGTACTAGGCTTACATATGCAAATAATCCAGACAATAACAAAGTAATTGCACCTGTGGTCTGTGTTGCAAAGTGAATGCAAAGAGCCCGCTAGGAGTTCAAATTATGGCTCAGGAAGTAAAGAGTGATAAATTTGTACAGTGCTTTGACCAATGTATGATGGAAAGTCTAAACCAGGGGTTGGCAAACTACAGCTTTTGAACCAGCTGCATGTTTTGTAAACACATTTTTATTGGAACAATTCTCTGTGCATTCTTTTAAGTTTTACCTATGGGTACTTTTCTACTACAATGACAAAGTTAGCTGTTGTGATAGAAACCGTTAGGTTTTGCAAGCCTGAAATATTTTCTATCTGACCCTTTAACAAAAATGTTGCTGACTTCTGGCCTATAGTATGACTAATAACAACCACAGGAATACTCATCACTTTAAAGTGTCATGTGCATTAAAAACTGTTCTTCATGGTTCCATCACATAGGGTTGGCATTGGCAACATGATATTTAGCTGATTGGCCCATGAAAGCAAGCCAAACAAATAAGGGCCTTTCTCTATGTTGGCCCGGAGGAGAGCATTAGTTCTGATGGATTGTTTTTATACAAGGCCAAAGGAGCCTTTCTAAACATGTGCCAGTTGGTCTATCTCTCCTTCAAAACAGTGAGCAAATCAGTGCAGAAGCTATCTCCAGACCCAAGTGCTGATTTATTGACTTTGGCAACTCTTGAGCTTATGTTTACCTTGTCATGACAATAAAACTATTGAAATAGAAGTTGAATCAAATTGACAGACACTCAGAACTGTAGCTAAACTGGCCCAAGTACATTTTTTATTTATAGGATTCAGCTTAGTGTACTATATTGGCATTTAATGAAGGCCAAAAATGTTCCTAACCTGAGTAACAGCCCAGAACAGAACAGCAAATTGACCAGCAGTTATCTATTCATCAGGGTTTTACATAGAATTCAGTGTGAATGGTGTGCCTTGGAGCTGGTGATGCAATGACACAGTGAGTATTATTATTGGGCAGAGAAAGTTCCCTCCAAAATAGCATCACTTTTGTGAACCTCCTGCCCAAATCTAGGTGTTTTAAGAAATGCCAATGACCGCACATGCATTCTATTCTCAGATTCCAAAAGAAGAATTCCTGTTATTCTTCCCACACAAGTTTCAAGTTCTTAAATTGTATTTAAATACACAATAAATTTGAATTCCTTTATTCCCTTTTAGTATTCAACCACATTTGTTGAACACTTATCAGTGTAATGCATTCATTATATGAGCAAGCCCAGTTACAATGAAAGAATAGGCCCTTTGTTTTTAAAGAGGACACAATCTAAAAAGGGAAAGATAAATTCTAAAATATTTGCTAAAACAGACAATAAATCACATGCACAGACTCTCTCACACACACATGTGTATAAAAGGCATGGGAAGGTGAAATTTCCTGGCATGTTGGGCTGATTATTGGTTAAAGCTGCTTAGAAGTCATTGATGGAAGTGAGCTTTGAATAGAATTTGTAAGGAAAGGATTCATGACATTTGCAAGATACCTTAGATCAGAGGTTGGTAAACTATAGTCCAAATCTGGTTGTTTTTGCAAATAAAGTTTTATTGGTACACCGTTATGCCCATTTGTTTGTCTTGTTGACAGCTGCTTTCATCCTACAGTGGCAGAACTGCTTAGTTGCAACCGAGTTGGTATAGCTGCAAACCTAAAATAATTTACCATCTGGCTGCTTAAGAAACAGTTTTCTACTCTATCATACAAGAGTATGAAACTGGAGGAAGAGACATTTACTAGCAAGAGCTCTTATATTGGTAAAATGATGGGAACATAGATATTTACATGCATTTGTCTTCCTTAAATTATTTCTGACACAAGAATGGATATAAATGAAAATTAATATTCTTATTGAAAAATGGGAATGATATCACCTACAAAGAGGTCTTTAAGAGAATTATATTAGGGAAGCTCTTCCTCCATGAAACGTAGCAGATTATTATCCTAGAGGTGACCTCACCACTATCACTGAGTTGTAAACTTCAAGCTGCCATTTTGAATTGATTTACATAAATATTTCTGACATTTCCAAATGTTTCAGCACCTTCTTCTAAATGAGGAACTAGATTATTTGCTGTTGTTGTTATTGCTTGCATTAGTCCCCAAGATGTTACTTCTGGACTCCATGAGTTACCCCAAATGTGAATGGTAGTTTTAATATGTGACTGTCTCATTATAAATGTGAAAGGGCCTATGGGAAATTTGGCATTAATTCAAATATACCCTAAAACAATTTTGATTTGTTAGGCATGGCAATATCATACTTTTCTAGTTTTAGTTTCAAAATTTATGGAGAGAAACCTTTAAGAAGACTATATTATCCACAAAAATATTCTAAGTAGTGCCATGCTATAAAGTCCAGCTGTGAAACTAGTCCTACTTCATGTATAATGCACCAATTATCAAACTGCAGAATGTAGAGTAATTTTAAGAATTATGGCTGAAGATGAACACATTTCTCTTTAAAGGTACTACTAAATTGAAATTCATGCAAATACGCCATAGACATTTACATTCTTACATTCTAATTCCCCCAACCCCTGTCTAGGATCTGAAATGTGCTTTATGTTCCCCAGTACTTTCTCATTATTGGTTCTATCCCATAACCTGGTTTGGTTGAGAGGGTAAAAGTAGTTATTCCCTTTTTGTTTTGATAAAAAGACTAAGATTCAATGAGTTAAGAGATTATTCTAGATATAAATTCCCAGGTCTTTGGCAATAATTCTGAGGTTCCTGGGAAGGGAAGTTTTATGTTGTGTAAAAATTTTAGATAGGTAGATAGATGATAGATAGATAGATAGATAGATAGATGACTTCATATATAAAACTACATATATGTGCAGAGAAAAAGAGTAGAAAAAGAGTTATGGAAATTACATTAACTCTGTTATGCTAATGGTTACTGCTCAGTATATCCTTTCAAAAAAAATTTCATGGATTACGATTCTTGTCTGCAGTCACAGGAGATGTGGGACTCAATGCTTATGTTGAGAAGGATGTTACATGTTTTTCAATTCATAAACACTTCAAGTCTAAAAAATGGAGGAGTCTGGTTCATCTCTCCAGAGATCCATAGGGAGTGTCACTCTCCATAAAGTTGTTTATGCATGGATATACAGTGCATGATCATCATATCTTGGCAAGAGGACACAAGTTCAGCACCTTCCATATGCAGCAGGGAAAACCCCTTCGGCAAGGAAGTCTACCCGTTGGCATGCACAAATTATGCTAGCTTTCGTTTTACTATGTCAAAAAGAACACTCACCGTGCTTAATGAGAGGCTTTGGATTAATGCTAAGTGTTTACAGCAGAGAAGGAATGCTCAGATGCTTGGGAAAGCAAGGCACCTGGCGGGTACAGTGAAGGTCACTTATTCACATTGAAAAACCA
Source organism: Myotis yumanensis (assembly GCF_028538775.1). Lineage (NCBI taxonomy): Eukaryota > Metazoa > Chordata > Mammalia > Chiroptera > Vespertilionidae > Myotis > Myotis yumanensis. The sequence goes on along the minus strand of NW_027223752.1, from coordinate 227,242,623 downwards.
GTTATTTCCATGGTCACAGATAGAATCTCCATTCAGGTGTGTGTGTGTGTGTGTGTGTGTGTGTGTGTGTGTGTTAAATGCACACATATGTTCATATGTTTTAGGTACTTTAACTGTCACTGTTTCATTTATAAAGCTAGGAGACAACACAGATGACCAGTTGATTATCCAAGTAGTCTTCTCCTTCCTTTCAGGAGGGAAGGCTTGAGAATATGATTGTGATCGGATGTATGTATCCCCAGAAGCCCCGCTTTTGTGTGCTCATTTGAGTGTTCCTCTCACTAATTTTTTATAAAATGACTCTGCAGTGCTCTGAATTGGCAACTAAGATGAAGCAAATGACAAGCAATCAATTTCATGTTCAAGGTATTCCCATTTTAGAAACTCAGGGAATATAGAAAATGCTCTTGTCTTAGTAAGAGAACATTTTTTGAAAGCATCTATTAAAGAGGAATTTAATGGTCAAATTCCAAAACTGACTTCAAGGTATATTTATGTTCTGAAAAATCCATTTCTTTGCCCAGCCTTCCATGATGCCTATAATTTCCACGCTGAGCACCACCATCCCTTTAGGTTTTAGCATTTTTTAAGACGCCTCTGACAGTATGTGTCTTTTGTAAAGTCAAGGCACAAAAGGTTGTGTCTTTGGCATATGTTTTTGTGTACACTGTTGAATAAATTGTTGTATCTAAATAGTTTTTCTACTAAAGGAAATTATATAGAGCAAGTAAATTTTGATTGATAGTAAGAAGCATGCACACTCATTTATTCAATAACTTCCTGTTTCTCTATTGAACATGATTTATTAATTTTTCACTGTGAAGGTTGACTATCCATAGGGACACTAATTGCTAATCTTGGATCTGGTGATGGCAGTGGCATCATATGAGGCATCTTAATGCACAAAGTGTAGAAGTATTTAAGTTAGGGGAAGGGACCACATCAGTCAGAGTCAAGTCTGCCCTACCTCAGCCTTTTCTCTGGTTGGTGCTGGTCACTGCCCACATCACTGGAATAGCCTAAGTGACAGAGGAGACTGCTGTGTGTCTTGAGACATCTGTCGGAGTGGAGGGGCACCCAGTGCCACACTGTTGCCTGCCCAAAAATGCATACCAGGGTTTTTCTCACAGTAGCTGCCTGATATAGTCCTCTAATAACCCCCACAGTTCTAGATTGTAGACCCTGAGCTAGGATCTTCATGTTAATTAACCAATAAGCTGAATCTTTTTTTAAAATAAAGTTGCATAAAAAATGGACAGAACATTAAAGCAAATACAAAGGTCCTGAAGGCACATTCTCCTAAAAGACAAAGCCAAAATCCTCACGCTGGCCCACAAGGCTCTCACAATCTATATGCTTCACCCTCTCTAGCTCCCCAGTACCTCTCTGAACTCAGTTCTCTCTCCACTCACCACAGAGTAAGCTCTATGAAACCAGGAAATGGGGTGTTCCAATACTTAGAATAGTGTCTTGCAAAGAGTAAGCTCTCAGTAGATGTTTCTTTTATACAATCCTATATAATAAAAGCCTAATATGCTAAGTGTCTGGTCATCCAGTCGTCAGTTCAACCAATCAAAGCGTAATGTGTTAATGATATGCTAAGGCTGCTCAACCACTCACAATGACGTGCACTGACCACCAGGGGGCAGACACTTCAATCAGTAGGTTACCCTGCTGCTGGGGTCTGGCCGATGGGGACTGAGCAAGAGAGGCTGGACACGCCCTGGAGTCCTCCTGTGGTCCCTCCCCAGCTGGACAACCATGCACCAGTGGGGTTCCTCATCCTGGCCTGCACCTTCTCACAATCTGGGAACCGTCAAGGAATTTTGGAGAGCCACAGGCCAGGCTGAGGGACCCCACTGGTGCACAAATTCATGCACTGGACCTCTAGTATATGAACAATTAATGTGTTTAACTGTTTCATAACCTGTTTGAGCCTCAGATTTCTCATTCATAAAGTGGAGTACCACACTATCCATTTTTCAGAGAAGTTGAGAGAATAAAACAAATAATACACAGGAAGCATCTGGCAGAGTGTTGGTACTCAATACATTTTTGTTGTGCTTCTTGTCCTCTTTTATTCTTGTAGATAGAATAATCACAGATAATATTTATTGTATTCCTATAAAGTGCTGGAAGCTGAGCCCTTTATAAGAATTGTCTCATTGAATTTTCTAAACCCTGTGAGCTAGAAACTATAATTTTTCCTGTTTTATAGATGAGGATTAAAAGGTTAAATTATTTTTCCAAGATTGCACAGTCAGTTAGCAGTCAAACTGAGATGCAAATTAAATTTACCTGACACTGTACTTCCACTTGTAGTATAGTGACATGGCAAAGAGTGGGATTTAACCACTCCAGGGATAGATGACTAATATATTGTCCATGCTCCAGTAGCTGAAAGTATAAAGGTGGCCCTTATTGGTGGACATCATAGTTCATTTACATGTTTGTTTGTTTTAATCTGAGGAAAGTTTAAATAGCCTGGCTAACTTGACAAGTTTGCCTCGACCATCCTCATATAATTTCATCCCTAATTCTAAAGGATTGATGTGAAGGTCTTCATAAAACATAATACATAATTATCTGTCATTGATTACTTACTTGCAAGGAACCATAATATAAAATTATGTTTATACATACTATATTGTTATAGCATATTTTATTAATTCTGAGTATTTATTTATTTTAATTTTTAATGTTGATAGTATTACAGAGGTCTCCATTTCCTCCTTCTCCCCACTTCTACAGATCCATTTTGTTCATTTTATTCCACAAATATACTTTTAAATCTTCAAACCAACTCTATTACCTATGTATTAATTATCTCCATTGTGTCAAGATCATTGGAGAGGTTAGAATATTTGCCCAAAGCCACATAGCTTATAAGTGGCAAAAGCCTTAAGGAATTATGGAATCTGAATTTCACCAATTGATTTTCATAGGAGTTAACATAACTGAAGAACCTAATTCAGTCTAACTCCAATGGATGTGCCCTTAACCATTATATTAAACTATAAAGAGCTATATAGATGTGAGGATTTATTATGCCTTTTCTTATACCATTATTCCACATGGAAATTTTTACTCTGCAAAGCCTTCATTAAGTTTCTATCTACATAAACCATCTTCACAATCAATTATTCAAGGAATTGAGTTGACAGTCTCTTACAAGTATCCAAAAGCAAAAGCCAAAAATGACTTGGGCATAACTCAAATATTCATCAAGTGTCTGCCTGACCACTATGGCTGAATGGAGAGACCCCTACCTGTGCAGTGATAGGCAGTTCAGATAAAGCATGTAAATGGGCTGCCGAAAACCAAAGGTTGGTAATCTTCCCAAAGTTGTGTGCCAAGGTTCTGACCACTTCCCGGGTACAGAGGAAGGTTGTAGGCTCTCCTCTCATTGCTGATGTCGTCAGTTGCCAAGGATGCATGCCTGCCAGGTGCCAAATCAACTTCTGGTTGAGATCCGATGTGAAGAACACTTCTGTGGTGTAAATTAGGCATCTGGAAAAACAGCATTAATTTTGTTAAGCTGCTCAAAAATAAGTTAGGAGCACTTCAGCATCCCATATGCTGCTTATGTGATCAGTCAGCTGTACCTCACAGCCAATGTTATCCTTCTCTTAAAAAATTTTCCCAACATATTTGGAAGACTTCTTGCTTTTCCTACATTATTATTTGCTGTGTTACAATCTCCAAGGGAATCACTCAATGCATTTTTCTCATTCTTTTCTATGCTGGCTACCAATGCAAGCCACATTCTCTGGGGCTAGAACACTTTAAATTCAGTATGGAGCTTATAATGACTCCTAAACTCATTCATCAGTATCTGTTTTAGTCTTATAATACATGTCACCTTTATGGGATGCATCCACATGCATAGACACCAACCCAAACTTCTCTCTCTCTCTCTCTCTCTCTCTCTCTCTCTCTCAACACACACACACACACACACACACACTCAAGTATTCCTACATTGTGCCTCACAGTCCCACCTAGGATAGCATTACTTCTTCCAGGTACACCAACAGCAAGATCAAAGACATGATAAAATGCCATATAACTGTAATCCACCAGATTCATGACAGCATCCACAAGTTTGACAGGAGGACATCATTAATTTTTGAGAAGATTCCCTGCTTTTTGGCAGGAATTCTGCCCACAGCTTTCCAATTAGCCTGCTTTAGGGCTGGAGAGAAGCTAGTTTCTCAATTGTAAGTACCTTATCTGACTGAAATCTTATTCTGCCAGATAAATTACAAAGGAATTTGCACAACTTTTCCCAGACTCTGGCTTAGTCACAAGATTAATATGAAAATAAGGTCTTCCCTCCAGCCTTTTTTGAGTTCTTCTGAATTTTTTTTCATTATGTTTTCTAAATGCTCTGCTTTGCTAATGGCACATTAAATGGCATTCTTACCAGGAGATGTGGGTTGGAAGTTTAAACAAAACTTCTCAGAAGTAAGATCTAGATTGTTCCATGGCATGAAGGATTGCGAGCGAGTCATTTACCATGACACATCTTTCTTGATTTCAGCTTGCTATGAGTTGACATAAAATTAGTATTCTTTGAGCTGAACAGAAGCAAGCCTTAACTTAATTAAAAAACACCTTGACAGTGTCTCCTAGGTTTTATGATTTGTACCCTTTGGCCCAAATCCCCAACCACCAATAGGGAATTTCTCAAGGGATATTGTATTGTTTGAAAATAGTTTAAATCTGTGTCTGAGTTTCTGCAAGATACTTATTTGAGATGGCTTGTGGCTTAAGGATGTCCTTGATTTATTGTTGCATGAAAGGTACCTCAGACATCTCCCATTAAAGAGGACTTTGTTCTACTTAATGTGACTTTTCACTCCCAAACTATTTTTTGTGTAAAAACCTATGGGCTGACACGTTGGCTATTTTAAATTTGCAATGTGTTGGTAAAAAACATTATTTATCTGGTAATATTGTTGGCTTAATTTGAACATCAGATACAACAGTATATTCTGCATTAACACTAAGTACACACACATATACACATACACACACACACACACATTTCTTGAGGTGCCCATAAGAGCAAGTATCTATTACTTTATGATGAACAGCCCTAAGACATATGTATTGTGCTTTGCATTGAAATGTAACATCCAATAATGTATCTAATTTTCCAATTAAGCATAAGTATAGAGAAAACAGTTGTTATTTATATAAATACATAAAAACCCAGAAGTATACGGGGTTTATAATATTATCTTATTATGTTCTATCAATGTCTTATCATTAATAAGAATGTTATAATCATGTAATTTTTTTCACATGAAAAAACAAGCTACATCATGGTAATAGTAAGCAAGCCAAAATACAAATGCCTTGGGACCCGGACGAGTTAGGCTCTCTCTAGTTAGGCTTTCTCTCCAGGTACAAAGTTTAAGGAGGTAAAAAAAAATAAAATAAAAAAATAAAGCCACTCTTAGTAACCAAGATAATTAGCCTTTTAAGCTCATATTTAAAAATCAAAATTATGGTGCAGCCACTATGGAAAAGGGTATGAAGGTTGCTCAAAAAATTAAAAATTGTCCCTAACTAGTTTGGCTCAGTGGATAGAGCGTTGGCCTGTGGACTGAAGGGTCCCAGGTTCGATTCTGGTCAAGGGCATGTACCTTGGTTGTGGGCACATCCCCAGTATGGGGTGTGCAGGAGGCAGCTGATAGATGTTTCCCTCTCATTGATGTTTCAAACTCTCTATCCCTCTCCCTTACTCTCTGTAAAAAAATCAATAAATATATTTTTAAAAATTGAACTATGATCACACTCCTGGGTATATATCCAAAATAATTAAAATCAGAATCTTGTAGAGACATCTGCACTCCCATGTTCACTGCAGCATTATTCTCAATAGCCAAGGCATAGAAATCACCTATGTGTCTATAAATGGATGAATAAGTAAAAAATATGTTGGAAAAATGCCTTATAATATCACTTATATGTTAAATCTAAGGAAGACCAACTCATAGAATCAGTTGGTTTTCCAGGTGCTGGAGGAGGAGAAATGGGGAGATTTGGGCCAAATAGTACAAACTTCTAATTTTAAGTTCATTGAGTTCTAAGGGTCTGATGTATAGCAGGGTGATTATAGTTAGTAATACTTAGTGCATACTTGAAAGTTTCTAAGAGAGTAGATCTTAAATGTTTCCACCACAAAAAAAAAGCAATAGTCCTATGAGTCCAGATGGAGGTATTAACTAATTCTCTGGGATTAATCATTATGCAATACATAAATGTATGAAACCAACAAGTTGTACACCTTAAACTTACACAATGTTATAATGTCCTTTATCTCTCAATATAAGGTCAATTATGTCTCAATAAAGCTTAAAAATGTATTTGCAAGGCAAAAATCAAATTAATGGAAAATATATAATACGCAATATGTCAAAAATTTTAATCAAGACGGTAAAATTCCCTATTTTTCCCTCCTGCGTTTCTTACTAGATCAATGGCAAACATTTACTTGTATTATTTGTAATCATATTTTTGGCCTTGACATTGCACTAATTTTTAAGTGTTCAATCACTTTAATGTGTGATTATGCATTATTCTCATTCTTTTCTATTCTCTCCACCTCGCTGGTAAGTAATAAGATGTCAGGAACTCTGGTGTCCTTGTCTACAGCAGCAGGTTATTGATCACTGAGGACTATTTAGCTCTATTTAAAACCACATTTAGACAAAGGGGAAAGCATCTCTCTTCTTTAAGAGGCTATTTACTGAAATGAAAAAATCATAGAGGCAGCAGAGCATGGGGATAGGAGCAGTGGTTTAATTATAGTGCTACATGTGTAACCTCAGACAACTTACTAACTTCTCTGATCCTCCTTACCTGTGCTATGACCATTTTACCATTTACCTTGTTGGATGACTAAGGATTAAATGAGATAACCAAGGACAAATGCTCAACTTATTGCAGATACTCAGGACATTTTTTAAAATTTTTATTATTCAAAGACACTTGGGAGAGTTCACCTGTTTTATTTATTTATTGTTTTAGGCAACAGACATCTATTTTGTTTCTATTTTTTAAATAAACTTTTTATTGTTGACAGTATTACAGATATCGGAGGATATTTTTATTTCTTCTTGCTCAGCATCCTTTACATCACATCTCTGGATAATTTAAGTGTTTAGCTCCAAGATTCCAACCCAGTAGGTGAGAGCATCTTTGGAATGCGTACATTTAAGGGTTAGCTCTTCCTCCCCAACTTTCCTGACCCTGGGCTACATCCCTTCACTGGCCGTCTAACCTGGGGCATACACCAGATGGCAGTGTCCCATTGAGGACAGGATCTTCCTGGCCTTTTCGGCTCACTGACCAAGTGACTGGTTGTCTTGCCATATCTCTATGCGTGTTACAGGTCAATAGCATTAGCCTTGGGGCCTAGTTGATGTTCAATGTGAAAATAAACACTGGAAAAATCTCTGTACGCATTCTATTCCCCTTAAACTGCCAAGCATTTCATTTACAAGGTCAATTGGAAGTGGTACCTATGTAATGTTGAAGTAAACATACACTTCAAATAGTTTATTGGTCAATATTTACATTTCTGTGCACTTTAATCAGTACAGAGTGATCTCTTTCCGGATCTGATACACACTGCAAGGCACCAGGGCACCAGAAGTGAGCTATGCAGTGAGCTCCTGTTTAGTGGAAGAGACAGCATTGAATGCAACAAATAATAGCACGATGTTATCCTTGTTATGCTATTTGTCACAGATGACTTCACGAGTTTTTGTTTCTTATGAATCTGTCTTGGAGTTAATGCATTTCATGGATTTTACTAAGTTCCCTTGCTTTCAGCCAAGAGGTCTCAAATCTCATGGACGCCTAACGTTCTCTGTTTAAAAATATGATGAACATTGCTATCTTGCTACAATTCATCACATGTGTGATTTGGGAGGCTTTTATCATATCCACCTTTCAATACGAAGAAAGATACACCCAAATCATTTCTTCTACCTCTGCTAATTTATCCTGCAAACATTTGCTACAGGGTGCCAAGTGCTGCACTTGAGGAAATGTAAACATAAAGGAACTGTACAGCTCTTAGCCCCAATAGCCATGAGTCTAAAAAAGGTTAATAACTGGTTAGAATTTGAGGGTCAGCCAGCAAGTGGGCTGTAAATATGAGTTTGTCTGTGTGTTTGTATGTACACATGCACTGTTTCGTTGCTGCTACTGCTGTTTTTGCTGAGGTTCATGAACTGACACTGTTATTTACTGGAGGAGTGTGTTAGTTTGTGAATGTGCTTATGTGTGTGTTGTCCTTTGGTAGGTGATTGTCACTGCTGAAGTTAAAGACCACCTCTCTGTGTAGTCCTCACAAACACACACACACCACCTAGGATTGCCAAACTGCAAACATAACTGGAGTCCATTTCTCCTGGGCACATTTCATTCCTGTTTGCCCTATTCACTCCTTTCCTGTCTCTGACCTGAGTCACCCTGCCTCTGACCAGGAGCAGTCACACACCCTCCTGTGACCTCTAAGGACTCACAGGAATCTGATTTTCCTACAGACCCGCCAGCTGGGGCCTTGGGAATCTGATCCACTCTTGGATCATTCACAGGCTCAGCAGTGGCATTTCAGAGTAGGCGCCACTCAGATCCCTGCCTCACTTGGGCCCCAATGCACAAGGACACCACCTATGGCATTTCAAAGACCAGCTCTGCCCCTGGGGAGGCTTGCCATCCCCAGGAATCTTGCTGCCAACACCAATGGAAGCTCAGCAAAGAGGCAGCCATTGGCTTGCTTGGCCAAGTAGAGCCCCAAAGGCACCTATTAGAGCTGTGCATGGCTGACAAATCAAAGTTCAAATGCAGCTGGATAATTATCTGAGATTTAGATGAAAGGGAGTTTCTAAGCCCTCTCTTCTCCATTCTCAAAGTGTTGATATGATGCTATTCCCTCTGTACAAGCGGGAAGACGTGAAATAGTCCCTACATTCCTGATTTATCTGTGGCATATTGGAACTGCCATCTGCTGTATTTGGCTGTTGATGATGCTTTAAGAAGCCATATAGTGACTGTCTCTTCCTATAACTCATAAGGTCTGAGACTAATCCTAGGAATCAGCATTAACAAAAAGGTAGCATGTTTTCCTGATACTGCCAAAATGGACACCTTCAATGAAAATGCTTAAAGTTTTCTCCCAATATGATACACTGTGATTCTATTATTTCTAGACTACAAATAGGTCAGTGTACAATGCAAGGTCAGAAAGAAGGCAGGCGAAAGGCCAAGGTTAGAACTCCAGTCTCCTGACACTAGTGAACTCCCCTCTCAGCATCCTGTAGGAGCCCAGCGTGTGTTTCAGACCAGGGATGACGCCTGCACTGGGCATGGAAAAGGCAGGTGGGTGCTTACAAAGCTTCTGCAGAGTGCCAAAAATGAAGAGCCATTGTTTAAAGCTGCAAAAGGAGAACCAGAGGAATAGGGAATCATGACCTTTGACAATGAGATGATAAAACAATACAAATCGTGACCTTCTCCACTTCAAAGACTACTTTGCCAATTTCCCTGCGTCCCAAAAGGAATCCTCACAGGAGAATTAGAAAGGAAATACTCTGTTTCACTGCTTTGCAATAATTGGTGTGGCCCAGGACAAATGGGGAAGTCACTGCCTACAAAGCCACTCTCAAGGCATCAAAGCCCTTTTGCATGTGTAGCAAAGTTAATGCAGATGTCTGCCTCAGCCTTGCTCAGCAGAAGGAACATCACCTGGCCTTCTTCAGTGTGGTGCTTCGAAGATGCAGAAACACTTTAAAGGAAGCATCTTTCACAGCGGGAACATTAGTGCACAGCTGTTTCAATCAGCCCAGGTCCCCATGGATTCTTTTTCCTGCCTGTAGAGTGTTTATCCTTGGAGGAAAGGTACAGTTGTTTAACTGCTACATTCTCATTTTCCCTTGGCTTTTACCTTCTCTTTCAACAAGTCCTGCAGGCCTCCCCCAGTAGAATGCCATGCACATCTGTGCTGAGGGAAGGAGTGAGGAGGACACTGAGAAATGAGTGGTAAATAAAGAAAGAAAGCCTAAAACTCAAGATGCACCAAGTACCTAGAACACAGCAGATACTTCACACATATAATCTCAGTAAGTCCTTGCTAGCATATTGAGAGGGAGATATTGTAATACCGATTTTGTAGAAAAGGAATTAGAGTCTTGGGGACAGGAAATAGCTTTCCCAAAGTCAACAAAGAATGAGAAAGGAAACCAATATCAGACCTTGATCTCTTAGAATTCAAATCTTAGGCACTTTCTCCTCCACTCTGCCATCTCTGTTAAAGCAAAGAAAGAAAGTGAAAAATGACTACTTCCCCCTCTCACCCCCAGTGATAAACTGGATTTCCCCAAGTTGAATGCAAGGCAGTCAGATTGCATGGCCACTTCTTAGTTTGTTGTTAATTCCATGTAACCATAATGGCTACAGCTGTGGCCACATCATACATTGCTGGTCCCACGCCAATCTCCAGAGTCCTGGGGAAGCAAGTGACTCGCAGGCTTTGAGAAGTATCTGATGGGGCCTGTCAGTCAGGGTTCATTATCAAGAGCTCCTGCCCCAGACCATGCAGGACTCCTCAGCTGCAACAGACCAGCAATATTGTGGTTTCAGTCTGCACACACAGCTTTATGTGTGTGGCTCTATGAGACCCTTGTCAGTAGTGAAGTGGCCATGTGTGAGATACTGCAAAGGGATCCACATAGTTGCCAGGCATGCCAGCTGTATTGGAATGTTTTGAGTATTTGGGGTTTAAGAGTCCTGATCTCAGAGAGTATAGTTATTTTCTGTTAAGTGGGTCATAGGGAGTTCACCCTGGTTTAAAGGGAAGTGCCAGAGCATTTATCTTCCTTTGAGTTATGTACATTTGGGGAATGCTAAGGGAATATTTGATGGATACCTATACAAAATTGGATTTTTCCCCTCTGCTTTTATTCACCCATTTATTTATGTAATAAATATTTATTGAGCAACTACTATAATCCATGAACTACACTAAGAATATGGAAAACAAAAATGGATACAATAAATAAAGCATAATCTGTGCTTCCAGTAACTGACAGTTCAGACAAGTAGATAGGCATATAAGCAAATATGTGCAGTAAAGTGTTCTGTGTATTATAACAGAAGTATATTTAAGACTTAAAGGATAATGTATTTGATGGGAATTGGGAGGAGAAGAAGAGGAGCATTCAGAAAAAAAAAAACAACTTTATGGAGGAGGCCTCCCTTGCCAGACAGCATTTTCAGCAGAAAGAATAAAGGCTTGCCCTAACTGGTTTGGCTCAGTGGATAGAGCATTGGCCTGCGGACTCAAGGGTCCCAGGTTCGATTCCAGTCAAGGGCATGTACCTTGGTTGCGGGCAAATACCCAGTAGGGAGTGTGCAGGAGGCAGCTGATCGATGTTTCTCTCTCATTGATGTTTCTAACCCTCTATCCCTCTCCCTTGCTCTCTGTAAAAAATCAATAAAAATATATTTTTAAAAAAATAAAGGCTGTTGTACTAGATCAACATAAAATTAAATTCTAGCTCTGCTAACATTGAGCTATGTAATCATGACCTTGATTTCACCTTTCTGAGTCTCATTTGTGAAGTGAGGATAAAACAAACTATACCCACCTCAGAGAGTTGTGAATATTGAATGAGATTCCTGTTAGACAATTAAAGAGAAATTTTTATATTTGGGTATAAGTTAGTATCTTTTGGGAAGAGAGCCCCGCTGAGTCAGATGGGTGTTTTTGCCAGTCATGCTGTCTGAACTTTGGTATGTGAATGTTTCCTGTTACCCATCTAGGATAAGCCAAGAGTGAAGAACCTTGATTTTAGAGATTAAAAATGTGAGCTAACAAAGGAAAGACCTTAGCAACACCTAGCACATGTGGTGGGTGGCAATGCCCATTGTCGCCTTGGGGAATGAAGATGTAGTTTATAACATAAAAGAATTCCTTAGCCTTTACCTCATGTTGCCCTTCTGGAACAATGGCAGTGTCTGATATTCGTATTCGTATATGGATGCCTAATAGAAATCAAATAGATGTGACTTATTCTGCAATATTTTTTAGACTAGCCGAAACCGGTTTGGCTCAGTGGATAGAGCGTTGGCCTGCGGACTGAAAGGTCCCAGGTTCGATTCCGGTCAGGGGCATGTACCTGGGTTGCGGGCACATCCATAGTGGGAGATGTGCAGGAGGCAGCTGGTCGATGTTTCTCTCTCATCGATGTTTCTGACTCTCTATCTCTCTCCCTTCCTCTCTGTAAAAAATCAATAAAATATTTTTTTAAAAAATATTTTTTAGACTAGTCAATTTTCTATTATATTTGGGGATCTGAGGCAGCTTAGTAGACATATCAACTAGTACATGAAATATAGCAATGATTATTATTACTGCACCAGTCAGGGTTCCATATTGCAAGCAACAAAAAAGATGACTGGCTTAGGAAGAAATGAGTTTATTGAAAATATATTGGGTAGCCAACAGAATCATTGGGAAACCTAGAAAAGCATGCTAGATGCTATTCTTTCAAGAACTACTCTGATGAGAAGAACAAAGAAACTTCTAGTGCCGTAAATGAACCTTAGATGCAACGGTCCTCTTTGAACCTGCCATTTAACTTGAACGTACTGCAAGTGTCTCCAGCTACAATGCCTCTTCCTTGCCAGAAATTCAAAATATAGTCATTGATTTGCAGCATTATGTACAATAGCCAAAATATGGAAGCAATCTAGGTGCCCCCTGATAGATGAATGGACAAAGATGTGGTACATATATATGATAGAATATTACTCAGCCATAAAAAAGAATAAAATCTTGCCATTTGTGACATCCTGGAGGGATATAGAAGGTACTAAGTTAAGTGAAATGTCAGTTAGAGAAAGACAAATACAATATGAGTTTACTTATATGTGTAATCTGAAGAACAAAATAAACAAATAAAACAGAAACAAACTCATAAATACAAATAACATTTTGATGGTTGCCATATGGGAGGGGATCTGGGATGAGTGAAGAAGGGGAATGGGTTAAGATGTACAAATTTCAAATTATAAAAACAGTCATGATACCTGGCAGATGTGGCTCAGTGGATGAGCATCAACTAATGAAGCCGGAGGTCATGGTTTGATTCCCGGTCAGGGCACATGCCAGGGTTGTGGGCTCAATCCTCAGTGTGGGACATGCAAGAGGCAGCCAGTCAATAATTTTCTCTCGTCATTGATGTTTTTATCTCTCTTTCCCTCTCCATTCCTCTCTGAAATCAATAAGATTTATTTTTTAAAAAAAGCCATGAGGATGTAAATTACAGCACAGGGAATGTAGTCCATAATATTATAATAACTATGTATGATGTGAGATGGGTATTAAACTTATTGGGGTGATCACTTACTTCATCAGTTATATACACAGCTAATCACTAAGTTGTACATCTAAACTAATATACTATTGTATGTCAACTGTAATTGAAAAATTTTTAAAAATATATATCCTTTGCTACTGCCATCACTGTTATAGAGGAAAGGACTTCTCCATCTCTTCCTTTCTGCGTCACCAGGTCTTTATGTCCTCTGGTTGGTAGAGCCATGCACTAGATATAAGAGAAATTGGGTAACTTTGGCCTTTTATTATGAGAAAGTAGAAACTATATATAAGAAATTTCCAAAATTATAAAGAATGTGTAAAAGATGTCATAAGACCACAAATAGGACAAATATCCATTATAATAATTATTATTGTCACCATTGTTATTGCTACCATAGTGATTCAATAAGCATTATTGATGTGCTAACAAGTGTAAGGCATTTTGGGGAAGATTAATTAGGAATAAAGGCTAGGACACTTGCCTTCAACTTTCACTTGGAAATAATAAGGTATATACCCCAAATATGCAAAATCTGATTCTGGTAAAGACAAGTTTGATGCAAGTGTAAGTATTAGAAAGGGCTTCATTTTGACATTTTGGAAAAAGGAAATCTTAAAAGACATGTAAGAGTTGGCTAAGAATCCTTTCCTTACCCAAGAAGTTAGAGCAGTGGTTTTCAAACTTTAGTGTACAAGATCACTTTGAGAACTTATAAAAACAGATTGCTAAGCCCCAATCCCAGAGTAGGTGGTGAGGAAGATTAAGTGTTAGTGTTTGTAGAAATCATAGCCTGAGAACTAATTTTGCCCCTGAGTTAAAGAAGCCTTCAGGCCTAGATGCAGGGAAGAAATAATAAGCTAGTGAGATTCAGTGGAAAAGGAGACAACCACATATAGAAAAGAACTTGTAAGAAAAACATCAGAAACAAGGTTGGCAAAGTAAATTTAGGCCAAGTATTCAGGGGTGGATTCTGCTAGAATGTCTTGCTGAGCATGCCCAGAGTTAATGCTATGAGCAGGAGAAAATGCTAAAAGACTTTGGGCAGATTACTACAAAGAACTTGTAGTTGAGAAACTATCCATCCTGGATATTTTTCTAAGTGCTGGGAATAACAGAAATAAATTTGATGTTTTTTCAATACAATACATCATTCGGTTATTTTCAAGAGAAGGGAAGACCAATCCAGTGTGGCCTTGTGTGGTGACACTCTAAAGGGGAATGAAGGGCCAAAATAAATGACATTTGAGATAAAAATCTATAAGATGTCTAAATAGAGACTGCTGTCCTTATTACTAGCTTGCTGTGTGAGATTGGGCATGCTGTGTAACCTCTGTGGTTTTCTATTTCATTGGCTGAAAACAGATGATCTCTCAGGATCTATCTGTGATGGTGCATAAGTCTGTGATTAGAAGGCTGAAGAGGAGAGACAATTCACAGGTGAATTCACCATTGTTAAGACTGGAGAACTGGAGGAATCATGAATCTAATGACAAAAAATAACGTCAACATTTTTCATCTCAACTGGAAAATACAATGACCTTGCCTCAAAGTGGAACAACAACAACAGAAGAAATGGTGCATCAGAACACCTTTGTTTAAAAAGTTGCATTCAATTTTGGAGGTTAAGAATAGATAATGTATTGGGAGGCAACAGATACGCATATAGATGAATCCTAATTTAATGCAAACCTGCTAGTTTATTTATGTTATTAATATGATACCCTGGAGGATATAAACCAATTAAAAACCCATTTCAATTATTAATTGGGTCCCCTAATTGAAGGGACATAATAAATTAATTAAAATGTCCTCAACTCAATTCACTAAGGAAAATACCTAAGTCAGGGAATGGATTGGATGAACAGATCCAAATTAACTCTTAAACTGGATTGTACTCTAGTCCACATAGAAAAAGTAGCCAAATCCAGAGAATGAGGTATTTGAACGAGAAGACCAGGAGAAGAGAGAAGCAGAGGTGGGTTTCCCACTTGGTTCTGTGGCTACAATGTCATGGTCGTGCCTATTAAACACTGCAAGCCTCAGTTTGCTTAAATATAATGTTAGCTCATCAAATGGAATCATTTAGATCATTTCTCTTTCGCTCTGGCCATTATGACTCACAATGAATACATGAGCCAAAAATGTCAGTACTCAAACTCCCAGTGATAATGTCATTAACTGAGCATTTACTGAGCACACTCTAATCTGTGCCCATAGTCTAATGATATGAAGATGAGAAGACACAGGTCTTGCTCTAGGCAGCTCACCATCTCAGGATGTCAGAAGTGGGTGCCAGATCTGTACAGAAAAAGGGTGATTGAAATCAGTATGTGCTAAAATGGACCTGAAATCACAGCTCTGCAGATATCCGTTAATTCTGTTTCCTCAATTAAAAATGGAAATATTGCTAGCTCAGATGGTATGTTTATTAAATGAGATAAATGTAAAGATTAGACTCTAGCACAACGCATGGTAAGTGGTAGGTACTCAATATAAGTGTCTATTTACTTTCCCACATCCTTTCTTTATAAATAACGATGTCGTGGCACTCACTCCATGGAGGTCTTTGGAGGATATCACTTTGCTGAAGGAAAGTGTTATTTTCTGTTGCTTTGTACTGAAGTATTAGCCAGTGGTTAAGAGAGTATAATGCAACAGAGTGGTTTTAATGGCCAATGTTTAATAGATTAAAATAAGAAGCACTTGTATAAGAGAAAACTAATTGTTTTCTAAAGTCATGGTTTCAGCTTGGACCCCCACTCTCAGTGAGGGCTCCACTTGCTTGAGAGTACTTGATATTTTCAGATGTTGCAATGTTACAAAAGCAATTATTTTAATGAATGGCTCTCTGATTTCTAATAAAGTTGAGAATATTTTCATATGAGTGTGAGTCCATTTGTGCTTTCCTTATTCTACAATGTTTTCTCACACGTTTTGTCCACTTTTATATTGGAATGTTTGTCTTTTTCTTACTGATTTAAGGTTGTTTACAATTTTTGTGTACTAACCCTTTTCAGGTTTTTCTGTATTGCAAATGTTGCTTCAAGTTTTCTCTTTATAATCTCTGTATGATGTCTTTTGAGAAACAGATTTTAATTTTAATTTATCCTTGTATTATTATTTAATAATTATTGCATTATTTACCATATGAATAACTGATATCTATATAAATAAAAATGTAAATCTTCGTTTGTTCAAAATCTTAAATCTCCGAAACTTCTCCACCGATTGCTTTGAAATTTTGACACAATGTTGCATTCGAATACATGTGTGTTTTTATATACCTATATACCTACTATTATATAGATGTCACACCTGTGACAGGTAAAAACATGCTTTTTTTGAAAAACAGCACCATCTGTTGAATGTAAAAGCAACACACGCTATACTAAATATTTTATTATTCCATTTCAATGTTTCTGTTTACAATTATAAATTGTAGATAAAATTAACTACAAATATGCATGTACAGCTGCAAAACGATCGATCAGCTGAGATATTCTCACATCAATTGCTGGAAATTGGGAACGGAAAGGTGCCAGTTGATCAGGATGAATTTCATTGCCTCATAACTTCTGCAATTTAGTGACATCAAAAGAAGAATTGATTGAAAAAGTATTTCCCAATATTCAAACCAATTATAAGAATCACGATTGGCTGAGTGAACGAGCTATTCTTGCGTCCAAGAACAAAGACGTCTACAAACTTAACAATATTATTCAGTCTAACATTCAAAGCGAGGCAGTCACATACAAGTCCGTCGACACTGTTGTGGAAGCAGATGAAGCGGTTAATTATCCAACAGAGTTTTTAAATTCACTCGATCTGTCAGGGATGCCACCGCACGTACTGCAATTGAAAATCGGCGTGCCAATTATCATGTTGCGAAATATCAACCAGCTAAAGCTTTGCAATGGCACGCAGCTTGCAGTAAAAAATATTAATGAGCAACGTCGTAGAAGGAACAATCTTGACAGGACCTTTCAAAGGTGAAGATGTCCTCATTCCTCACATTCCTATGATTCCAATGGATATGCCATTTCAATTTAAGAGATTGCAATTCCCAATTCGATTGGCGTTTGCAATCACCATCAACAAAGCTCAGGGCGAATCTTTAGAATTGTGCGGTTTAGATCTAGACACGGATTGCTTCTCACATGGACAATTATATGTTGCATGTTCTAGAGTCGGCAAACCAGACAATCTCTATATCTGCACAGAGAATGGAACAACAAAAAATATTGCATACCCACAAGCATTGTGAAATTAAACATATTAGAAACATGAGCTTTCTCTTTTCTTTCTTTTCCATTTAATCAGACTGAGCCACAGCAATGCGTGGCCAGGTACAGCTAGTTATTTTATATTTTAATTTGTTCTGACCTATTCTTAAACTTACTTTCTCCATCATTTGTTTTCTTTTAATGGTTGATTTTTGGTGGAATATTTCCCCCAAGATTTGTTTTTCTCTTTAAAGTTATACACTCTCTATATTCTTTGATTTTAGCCCTTAAAATTTTTAACAATACAAATAATTTAAAATAATTCAATGTGTCGATTCTAATGACTGCTTTTTAACTGATATGCTTTGGCTGAGGTTTTCATATTATTTAGATTTATTTTTCATACTGCATTCATTAATGTTATTGTTATTCTCTTTAATAACCAGTGTTTGTTTAATGTACTAAAATATGTTCTCTTATTTATTTTTTATGATCCTTTTGAATATTTGCATTTGCTTCTAAAACTAGTTTTTCTTCCCAATGTATGTCATTTTTCTTAAGCATAAATCCATTCTATAAGTTTTTGTTTATATTTCTAAGTCTTTTTTTATTTTGGGTGAGGAGGAAGGCATGATTTTTTTAAAGATAGAATTGTATAGAGACTCAGAAGAGATTAGCTGTCATTTTTTTCCCATTCCATAACTTTCTGGTCGTCATTTCACTGTGCTCTGATTTCCCAGGTAGACATTGAGAAATCAGATGACTGTCTAACTATCTGTTCCCTAATGGTGTTCTGTTTCTCTTCTCTGTATGCTTTAAAGATCTTTGTTTTGTCTTGGATGTATTATCGTTTGGGAAAAAAAATATATGTCTATGGATGGATTTCTTTGTATTTATCTAGAAACGAAAGTGGCTGATTTTCATCAATTCAAGAAAAACTTTAGATACTTTCTTTATTATTAAGAGCTTTGACCCATATCCTCCATATTCTGCTTTAGATATTCTAAACATAGGTAATTCTTTTAAATATATATATATATATATATATATATATATTTATCTTTCTATGCTGTATTGTTATTTATTTGGTGTTTTTCATGTTCTCTGGTAATTCTTTAACAGTTTCCCAGCTATGTATAGTAAACTAATTTGCCCTAAGTCAGACAGTCCTGTTTTATTTTGTCATCATTCATGGTAATTTTTAACATGTGAAAACATTTTTATATAGCTGAACTTGTCAGTAATTTCTTTTATGGTGTTAAGATATTTTTCTCTTAAGATGTATCCTATATCCCAGGTTTATATAATAAATGTTCTTCTGTTTTTAGAAATTTATTTTATATGCTTGGACCACCTAGATTTCAATTTGGAAGAAAAAAAATATATTTTGAAAATATAGATACCTTTATTGAATTCAGTAGATTGCAAGTTCCTTCAGGGAAGTGACTTTATTTTGCTATCACTTATACATACAGAACTAGCCTCAGTAGCTGACAAAGAGTAGTTACTTTATACAGTTTTAAAATAATTTTATAAACAAATGAATGACTTTTAATAATACACAAAGTAGCCTCACAATTTCTGTCTTGAGAAGTTCTATGAAAAGGTAATACAGACTAAACTAAATAAAATCATATATATTGCATACCTTTAATTTTGTGTTATCATGTATAATGCATATTTATATATTTTGTTATATGATTTAGATATTATATTATTATGCTCTTTATAAATACTTTAAATAGTTATTACACTTAATTATAATTTTAATAACTTTATTCACCTTATGTTTTTACCATATTTAATGAAACATTCTTTTACGTTTGCCATTTAAATTGTTTCCGATTGTTTTAATTATAGGAGATTCTATATTTGTGTATCTAGAAATGTATTTCTACTATGGCATGACTAGTGTTGACATTAGGAGCCTTGTACTCTTAAAGGTATGAGCTGAAAGCTAATTTTATTCCTTAATTTCCAGAAAATGAAATGACCTCTCTGGGCTTCCTAGACCTAGATCACAGGGTTTTCATTGGGATTAAATTTTAAAATATTTTATAGACTTTACCCAGTGTAGTCTCAATGAATGTTAATTGGCCCTACCCCTAGACTTCCTTCTTATAATAAACACACACGAGTAGAATTTAGTCAAAGAGTATGAACATCTAATGGCTCCTGCTAAGTATTTAACTAATGGCAACTGTCTGAGTCAATGACTCATGGCATATTTGCCCTTAGAAAAGTATAGCAGAAATGAGCATGGCTCACACCACATAAATAACACAACCTATGAATAATGTATCCCCGATTTACAGATGAGGAAGTGAGGTCCAGAGAGGTTAAATGATTTTCTGAAATCACACAGCTTATAAATGCCAGAGAAGTGGCAGATTCAAATCCAGGCTATCTAACTCCAAAGACTGCATATTTAATGCTATGATGCCTGAAACTTTTATAAACATCTCCCTGACACTAATTACTTCTCCTGGAGAAAAACACATTTTAACTAGATTTCTTAATTTAAAATTGCACAAGATTTAGGGCCGCCCTCCTTTTCTGCACAAGACATCTTCCACTTAGTTATACTGTGTTTCACCGTTATTCATTTCACCAATACATATGCCTCCTCAGCTGGTTTGAAACTTCTTTAAGTGTTAAGCTAATTTTGAACTCTTCTTCTGAATCCTATAACAACCCCCATAATGGATAATCAATAAACACATACTACCTTATGTTTAGATAGTCTAAATGCTTTATTTCTCTGTGAATTAGTCTCCTTCTAATAAATCAAATTAAAAGTTGTCATAGGAAACAAAACCAAAATGAAAAGTATGCATCTGAAAGTCATGTTACACACATTATAAAGACTAGACAGATCAGAATTATTTAACAATTTTAGTAAAAGGAAACCCACTATATTTTCCTAGATGTCTTGGAAAAAGATGGCATTGATGTCAGAATCTTCCTGGCTAGTAATCTTGCCAATCTAGGATGTGGGTGGGCAATAACCAACCAACTTGGACATCTATCAGGTAAATAACCAGCCAACTTAGACATCTATAAGGTAGCACTTACAATCACACAGCTCATTCCAACCTGCCTTAGAAACCTACCTGGTCTCAATTACCACCACTTCATGGCCAACATGGTAAATTTTTGTATTATTGTTTTGGATTTGAGAGAGATTGAAGAGTTAACTCCAAATGAAGAGGCAGCAGGCAATATGGAAAGAATAGTCAAACCAATGGTAATGATGGGATTTGCCACCAGCAGGCTGAATAAGCTGAAGCTGCTTTTCTGATACATGGAACTTCAGCAAGAAGTATAGTCTAAGTCCCTGAACCTCACAGGGAAGCTGTAAGGATTAATGTGATAATATATTATCATGTGCCTTGTAATAGGCACTTAGCAGACGGTGCTATCATCATGATTAAAAGATTACTTATCCCTTCTATAGCTATCTGGGTTTTGAGAGTTTCCAATCACTACAAATATAACTTGAGATAATATAAAGGTATAAAGTAGGTATAGTTTGTTTCTCAGGTCAATAATTATATCTTAAGACTATTGCCACTTTGACTAAACTTATAAAATCATACTAATCTCTCTATATAAAAAGCCAGCGACCAGGAATGCTGTAATGACCCAAACAACCAGTCGCTATGATGCCCACTGTGGCCAGCAAACCGGCCTGATTGGGGGTGGGGCTGGCCAGCCAACCCCCTGAGGCCCCACCCCACGGCTGGCCCCACCCCCAATCACCCCTACCCCAATAGGGGGCGAGGCCAGCCAGCCAACCTCCTGCAGCCCCACCCCAATCAGGGGCAGTGCCTGCTGGCCAATCGCCTGCAGCCCCTCCCCACCAGCCAACATGGCCCTGATTGGGCCCTGATTGGGGCGGGCCTACCAGCCAACCTCCTGCCATCTCCTCCTCCTGACAGGCCCTGCCCCAATCTGCCCTGACTGGGGACGGACGGGCGGGCCAGACCCCACCCATTCACAAATTCCTGCACTGGGCTTCTAGTCCTATCTAATAAAGAGGGAATATGCTAATTGACCCTCATACTGTCACAAAGATGGAGGTGCCCACAGCCAATAAAGAGGGAATATGCTAATTTACTGCCACATCCTCAAAGATGGCAACACCCACAGCCACAAGATGGTGGTGCCCAGTCCCCTCAGCACTGCTGGGGCAGTAGGCAGACGGCAAGGCCGGGCCCGGCCTTGCCACATGCTTGCCTCTTGAGTCCTCCAGTACCCTCAGCCCCCCAACTGCCCAAGGCCAGCCTGAGGTGCAGGCAAGCCTCGGATGTTTGCTGCCCAGCTGCCCAGGACCACCCGAGTCTCAGGTAACCAGGGCCAGCCAAGGCTTGTGCTGCTGGAAGTGGCAGCAGCAGAGGTGTGATGGGGCATCACCTTCCCCTGTTGTTTGGGTCACCTCCCACCCCTGAGGGCTCCTGGACTGTGAGAGGGGGCAGGCCGGGCTTAGGGATGCCCCCTCCAGTGCATGAATTTTCATGCACCAGGCCTCTAGTATATATATACATACATATGCCTAAATGACCGGTTGTATGATATGCACTGTCCACCAGGGGGCATAAGCTCAATGCAGGAGCTGCCCCCTGGTGGTCAGCGCACTCTCACAGCCAACCTCCAGTGGTCAGCCAACCTCCCATGGTCCCTACCACCCCCTGCTGGTTGTCCCCCCCCCCATCAGTCCTGATCACCAGCCAGGCCGAGGGACCCCACCCATGCACAAATTTGTGCTCTGGGCCTCTAGTATATACATAAAAATTAACAAATAAAACTTTAAGTAAATCAATTATAGTTATCATTTTGAATTTTAAAATAAATAAATATCCTTGAGATACAGTTAGAAAAATTATTGACAAGGAAATTTTTTCCTTATAAATTTTATTTTTATATTTGGGGAAAATGCTTTCTCTGTTATGTAATCTATTTTTTAATGTACTTAAATAATAAATCCATCACTTAAAAAATGAATTTAATAAGGGTCATACAGTTTTCTTCAAATCTGCCAAGTGGATGACAAGTGTAAAGAATGGTCTAATATATCTTTATGTGTCAGTAAATTTATTACTGTCATTGAGAAAATATTGATATATACCTGATGTTGATCTACAACCAAAGTATGTATTGTGGTAGCTCCGTGGTTTATTTGTAGTGCCTGCTCCAAGTTAGGTTGCATTCGTGCCCATGATGTATAACACAGTTAAATGCTGAGACGTAGTTTTTATTTCTGAAAACCAATTCACTGAGTCATCTAAACTGGTTTGAAGTACACAAATCTGCAAATGTTTCCTTCTGTCTAATGTAAGTGCTGCCAGACTCTCAATGCCATACTCCTAATCCGCCTCACATTCTGTTTATATATAATATCCGGAATGGGAAAATCTATAGAGATAAGAAGTAGATTCTTAGTTTCCTAAGGCTTGGGAGGTTTAGCAATGGGGGATCTTGAGTGTGATAACTAAAGGCTATGGGTTTCTTTTGGGGGTAATAAAAATGTTCTGGAATTGATTACAGTGATGGTTACACAACACTGATTATACTAAAATCACTGAATTGTACATTTTATATGGATGAGTCATATGGAATATGAATTATGTTTCAATAAACCTGTTATAAAAATAAACTAAAAATTTTAAAAAGAGCTAAGAGGTCAGATGAGGCCACATGAGTTGCATCAGCAGTGCTGTGACAAGATTCACTGACATCTTAGTTCATTGCATCTTGACTGAGGGATGCAGGGAAAAACAGACTTGAAGGCAACACAATATCAAAGCAAAATAAAAAGCTATTTTATGATGCCAAAATACTTATCAAAATTTATTTTGTTTAACCAGATCTATTAACATGATTCAAACATGAAAAACAGTGGAGAGTTAAGCCCAAAATCCCACCTACCAGACCCCGAAAGTTGTCACATTGAATGTGCAAAATCTTTGTATATCATTTTAATTACCCCAAATTAATTATTAAAAACATTATAGAAATATGACTTTGCTTCTAGGGAAGTGGGCACTTCTATCCTGGTACAAGGATAGAGTCACATTATAGACATATTCAACTCAATGTAATATCAACATACATATTTGAATGGAAGAGAGGGAAGGAAAGAGGACAAGAAACAGAGAAGAGAAACACTCATTTAAACAATACTTAATAGTAAAGCCGTACAAGTATTCAATGTGCAAATTGAACCAGCCTAAACCTGGAGCCCAGAATGTGCCTTCTGCCAGGGTCTGGGTTCCTGTATGCATCTCAGAACATATGTTTAAAGAATCTCATTTTGGGATCAACAAGGTCTGTATGAAAGGAGCCAATTCCTGTATCTGTGGTTCACCTGAATAAGAAGTGAATGTTTCTAATATTAGAGGAAAAAATGACTTTGCTCAACTTGGTTAGAGAAGGTCTTCTACCCAGCACCTACCTAAGGCAGTTTCATGGGTAATTCAAAAATATACAATTTTGTTCTTACTTATGCTATGACATTAGAATCTAAACCTCATGCAAGCAGCATTATCATTTTAATTCCTGATGTGCTCAGTTGATCCAGCTTTCTATTTTATTTAATTAAATTTTATTTTATTATTTTTTTTGCAGATGAGGGTAGTCCAATGACAGCTCATAAATGGGAAGATGCTGTGAGAAGCCAGAATATCAGCTGCAGAACAATGTGCAGGGGGAAAAAAAACTTGGAGCAAAAGAGAAAGAGTGCAAGAGGTGGCAAATGCAATGGATAGAAAGCATTAAAAGGTAACCAATAATAAAATGGAGACACAAAATGAATTTTATAGATTTTCTGGTACCCTTGACTCATATAGCAAATAGAAGTATTTAAAATATACACTTATTTGTATTTTAATGCTTTAACTTGCAGTACTCAAGTTGATCTGAGGTTTGAAATACTAGTCTCTCATTAAGTTAATTGTACTCTTAACATTTAAATAATTATTAAAAGGTTTCATAAGTCCTCCCAAGTTGAATCACTATTCGACTAAAGGAAGTTGTTCAGTTTTACTTTATTTTGGCTTCTCTTAAGTTGTATTGGAAGCAAATACTTCATTTATAAGTAGAAAGAGATGAAAATGTGCTGGATTGGTCACCACCATAAAGAAAGAAAGAAATCAGAACTTCTTATAATTTTTTTATTCTGAGAATTTCATTTACTATACAGTGCCCCACCTAAGCCACATCAACTGAGAATATAATGCTTGAGTGGATCCACTAATGTATCAATATCACTTCCCACTAGTGAGCTTTTTTGGATAACAAATGCTTATTGTGAAGCCTGATGTGACTCCTTGCCCATTAACCAAAAGCTAATTGAGAAGCAAGTAGGTTTTCAGAAATAGAGTAGTTAGAGCTGAGAAATACAGGAGAAATAAATGACACCTTTGCTTTACTGTAAGAATTTCCATTATTGTTTGGAGAAAACAAAATGAAGGTAGAAGAACAGAAAATAGAATATTACTATCACATTGCTATGTTATGACGTTCCTGACATAAATGCTACAGGACTTCAGAAATGTGAGATGTAAAGATAGGTCTAAGAGTCAATGTCAACTTCTTAAAAAGAGGTGGAATTTTAATTGGGTCTTGAAGAATGGGTAGAATGTGAATAAGCCCAGGATGGAAGCCAGGGACTTTTCAGATAGAGGAAAATGGCTCAACAAAAGTCAGAAAACAGAATTGTTTTAGATAGTGCTTGGAGGCCGTGGGAAAGGGACAGCCAGGCTGGGTCAGATGGTGGGTCTCAGGTGTGGGGGCACCAAGAAACACTTTGAGCTTTTCCATTTGGGGCAGGATTGCAATCTACTGTAGCTATACCCTCTTTTTCATGTTCAAACAAAATGATGTGACCTCAGCTCTCCTGTGAGGAAGCCTGCTTTGCTTCTCCATTTCTTGAGAATTCCTGCATGTTCAGGTGCCTGACATTCCTGCCTCTTCTAACCTCTGGATCTCCTTGCATGTCTTTGCTTTAAAAATTCTGATTTTATTTCTGCTTCTCCTGAATTTTGTAGGTACTACCTGCCTTCATGTGTAGACACAGCCCTGCCCCCTTCTTTCCTGAAAGAACCACCAATTCAAGGTGGTTTCAAATATAACACATACTAATTGAATAATAAAATAATTATACAGAGGTTCTGGAGGAGGGAAGAAGGTTTTATTATATCAGAATGAGAATCAACACAAAATAACTAGTCTACATGAGTGTTACTTTTTCTTTCAGCCATCTCTACCCCAAGACATTTCTCACAAATCTTCTTCCTGCTTAGAACCCAGGTGGCCATAATTTCCTGATGTCTCTTGTGAGTATGTATATAAAATGTGTGCCTCTATTTCCACCTTCTCTGGTCCTAGAAGACACGATCATCACCGCGCCTTCAAAACCAGTGTGCATAAGCAAAATTCTTGACCCTTGATAATGCAGAGTAATCTTGCTCTTCTTTCTGTGGCCTGGACAGGTCTTGGGGGCTTAATTTTGCATAACTTGAAAATCCCATCAGTGAGTCTTCCTAAACAAAAGAGGGTCCATTGCAGAGATGAATTCTGCTCTTCTCCTAGAATGCAGAAAACAGATGAAGCCATTTCTATTTTTTAGTGATTCTTTTCCTGCCTGTTAGATATTATTGACAATTGATTGCCTCAACAAATCATTCAGGTCAGGAAGAGTAAAAGAAACACAAGGCTTTAGGATGACAAAGCCCATCTGAAGCAGGCTCTGGGCAGGGCTTGGCTAATACTCGGAGAAAAACAAAGAGACCTTTCTTTTCTTTTCTCTTCTTTTTTTGTCTTTCCATCATATTCAACAAAAAAACTCCACCAAAGTTTTTGTTTTTTTTTAATCACTCCATGAAAACAGGCGATAGCACTCAAAGTGCAGAGTGGGGAAAACTGGCTATGTAGATAGCATAGCTCTATTATTTGCAAAAATATTTTGCCCTTCACTGGTGACCCTTTGCATCTGTTGCATATGGTGCTGAGCCAGGGACATTAGGAAAGTCAATGGGGATAATGTAACAGACTCCAGTTCCCTAATGGGAGAGAAGCCCTCATTTATGCTGGTGTAAGTGTGCATTCTAAAGACTTACAAAACCATTTAGATTTTCTGAAGCTTTCAGATTTCCCTGAAAATCACCAAATTACAACCTTAAACTGTGTAATTAGTCTGTCTTTAGGAAGAGTGTTTACAGCAGTTTTTTTTCCCCTGAAAAAGGAGGTCTGTGTAAGTAAATGGTTTGATTTGTCCTGAGCATTTGACTGTGAGGTTGGCTTGTCAGAAACTACAAGAAAGTTTTCTCTTAATGCAGCTGCAAGATTAGGACCTGGATATAAACCCAAGAGCACAATATATTGAACTGCCAGAAGGCACCATACCTAGGCAGGGTCAAGGTCCCAAACAAATCCCATGGTGCCAAGTTCATCTGCCCCTCTCTTTGTCACATGGATAACATCTAAGTAAGATGAACCTTGCTGGCAGCCTTGATCAATGGAACTGGAGTACAAATATCACAATCTGTTATCAGTAGATAGAAGTGGTTTTGGGTCAAAGCCAACCTCCAAGGGGAGGCCCTGAGATTCAGATGCTGATCTTCATTTTCATGTCAGTGACTAGTTGATAGCTATGCCCTTTCCTTCTTCCCAGGCCCTGAATCACAAAACCCGCTAGAGACAGCTCTGTGGTCAAGAATGAACTTGGCTTTAAAACTCTAACCACCTGTTACTCTCAGGATCCAGCCAAGGAAGCAAGAGGTGGGGAAAAAAATAAATGTCCCCTGCATAAAAAGACCTTTCTGTATATAAGAACATTATCTCCTCCATCAGCAATGCCACTACCATCAGCCTGCTGTGTCCTTTTGTTGAAGTGGAGTATCAACTGCTCCTCTTATTGTCCTGAAGGGCCCCTCTCTTTAGTGATGCCTGTGTGTCTCATCGGCGTGGCTGTGACTGAAAAGCTTTCACTTTGGAAAGGGAAGCACCTCCTCCCATTCCCATTAACGGGCTTGGTCTGCCTCTTAGTGCACATGACCCCATGATGGATACATATGTGAATTCCAACTGTCTGTCTTTTATGAGTTGCATGCTGTTTCTCCAGCTTTTTATAATATAGCATCCTCTGGCTTGCAATGAAACGAGTGTATGGGATTTCATGCAGTTATAAAATCCCACGTGAGACAAACTTTGTATGTAGCTGGAGACTTCGTCCCAATACTTGTTTCTCCTCACTACTGCCATGTGTTCTGCCTCCCCATTCTGTTTCCTTCTTTCTTTCTCTGGTCTTGAGACCTCTTATTCAAAACATTCTGGAGACTTTTACTTTTTCTCTCTATTTATGGTTTGCTTTTATGAGCTCCATGCGTGGGAGTCGGCCATTCCTTTTAACTATGAAGGAGCATGCTGATGAAGGTGTGTAATGACAACATCTGTCTGTTCTAAACAGATGTTGTGATGATCCCTGGTTACACACTTAGTATGCTGGTCAGTACAAACCAACATGCAGCCTCAGAGGAAGAATCCCTTGGATTTCTTGGGTCCGAGGCACATATTTGATAATCTAAACCATTAGCTCCTCTCTGGATAGTAAAACTCATTTCTGCACAAAACCTATAAGAACACAGTATTAATCCGCCATCTGCTGCAAAATACAACTTAGTTATGCATATCATGTTGTAAATTATGTAGTATATAAAGCTACTGTCCACATTGTGGAATTTGTTTAAACAATAATGTGCGTAGGTTCTGAATTGCCTTGAGGTATATTTGTTTATACAATAAGCCCAGACAAACATTCTGCTACATTATATGCCATCCTTATTAACAGTACTCAAATATTCCAAATGGCTTTTTTGAGTTTAAGTTAAACCATAGTTAATCTTGACCTTCAAACGAAAACTTGGCTCTAGTATTATTTTCAAAAAGAAAACTCCAATACCAGCCACGCTTTGCCAGTGCCAGAATGCTTACAACACGATCAACAAGTGGCACATATACCCTTACGGACAAGTCAAAGGATTAGAATTTAGAAGGCAGGCTGGGAATGTATTATTATGGTGGATGTAATTCAAGATGCCTGGGCAACTTGAGGCACAGGTCATCCTGAACTACCTACTCAGCACAAAACAACCTTCAGAGGGAAGCCGTGCATGAGCAGAAACCTGGATGGAAGGAGGACACCAGCCTTACAAATATCTGGGGAGCAGGACAAGAGGCAGACACACAGCAAGCACAAAAGACCGAATATGGGAATGTGCACTGCAATAGGAAGGAGGCCAATGTTGCTGGAGCAGAATCTGCTGGAGAGAAGGGGGGAGGAATTGAGGTCAGGAAAGTAGCCAAAGACAAGATCAGATCCTCATAGAACATTAAAAGGCATTTGAATTTTATCCTAAATGTGGGAAGCACAAAAAATTGAGAGCAGAGGAATAAGTAATTACCAAAATAATATAATAATCATGGTCCAGTATAATAAGTAAGAACTCTTTTAAAAATAGGAACCCAGAGACAAAAACACCTAATATTGCTTAGGGGGCTAAAGAATGTAAGATTATTATTATTTTGCAATACTAGACTGAGAAGGGAGAAGATAAAGGTGATTCAGACTGAGGCACCACTTATGTGCAGAGACAACAATATACATAGAAGTGAGGGATAGAAAATATTGTTATTGAGAAATAGTATATTTGATTGGAGTATGTGAGGAAGTGGCATGGGTTGAGGTTAGCATCAGATCTTCAAGGTTTCTGCCTATCACCCCAAGGAATTTTGGGCTTTAGCCAGTAAGTTAGGGAGCCACTGAAATATTTTAAGCCAGGAAGTGATGCAACATGATCATGGTTTTATTTTAGAATAATAAATCTGTCAGTAGTGTGAAGAATTAATTGAAGTATAAGGGAGTTTCTGAGGTCAGGACTACTGGCTGGGTAACTTAAAATAATCCATATGAGTAAGAAGAGATGAACTAGGGTAGTAAAGATAAAGAAAAATATATTGGAGAGATATTTATAATGTAAGGCCTCACAACTACTTGGATATGAGTGATGAAATTGAAGGACATAAAGATAATTTCTTGGCTCTTGGTTTGAGGAATTCAGTCAATGGTGAGATCATTACCCAAAATAGAATGGAGTATCATGTTTGAGACTAAATATAGTTTCGGGATTAATACAAAATACAATCTGTGAAATAGAAGAGATATCCAATGAAGGAAAGACCTAGAGAATGTAAAAGGATATGGGCACAACAGCATAAATGTAATTGTTAGCTTTGACAAAAGATGAGGTACAGTTATCCATAAAGGAGAAATTGATATAATGGTTGATGAAAACTAGGATAAATTAGAAAATGGAATGTGAAAATAATTGAGTTCACTTAGAATTTCTCTCTCTCTCTCTCTGTATATATATATATATATATTTAATTTAATGTTTATGTATTACATATGTTTGTGATATACACACACTAATTTAGAGAAAAGGTTAATGAAATATATATAAGCTGAAGCAAGCTTAAAAGTATACATAAATATGGCATAGATCAAGAATAATGAAAAATGATCCTGAAATGTCAAGGTTGGATGACAAAATTGTATCACTCTCATTTGAAGACACTGTGGAATAATTTGGGTTTGTTGGTAGGAAGGGAGCAATAATTAATTTAATATAGACATGTTAAATTTAAGGTGATGGTAAGAAACCAAATGTATATGTTCATCACAAAATTGAAATTACATATTAGAATCACATAAATGGGTAAAAAAGATAATTTTGCAAAAATTTATATTAGTAGCAAAACAGACAAAATGGTGAAGGAGGCACCCTTGGACAATGTTCTCCATAATCAGGAAAGAGAAAGAATCCCAGAAGAAGATGTTTCCTGTTTATAAGCTCAAGAGTCACACCACTCCAAAGGGTCTTATATTGGTTTGACCTGGTTAATTGCTTAAGAAGGAAAAATCTCCCCTAAGAGGCAAGAGTTTTATACCTAAACTAGAGGCCCGATGCACAAAAATTTGTGCAAGAGTAGGCCTTCCTCCCCAGCTGCCGGCACCAGCTTCCCTCCAGCACCCAGGATCCGGACTTCCCTACTCTGGCTGTGGGGAGGCACCTGGGACCCAGCTGGCTTCCCTCCAGCCCCAGCTTTGTCAGGAAGGACATCTGCAATGATGTCCGGAAGATGTCTGGTCTAATTAGCATATTACTCTTTTATTATTACAGATGATTCCTTAGCAAGAACTAAGGAAAACAGGATGGACGATGATGTCTGCTTCTGAGAGAGTGTGGTCAGAATAGCACTAGAAAGGTTCATGTCGGACAATAAAAATGCAAAGTGAAAGTGGAGAGATTTCAAATAGGCTGAATGAAAAAGAAAGACGTCTTAGGCAAGTTCTAGAGACTGAGGCTGTCAGCATTGCAAGTGGCTTGGATTTTAAAAGAAAAACAAAACAAGAAAATGACTTTCTCTGGGAGAAGATACACTATGGGAATATGTATATCTACTCGGAAATAGATTGGGTAAGTTGGCAAAGCTAAATTAATCTTTTTGCTCAGAGATTTCTCCAATATGAGTTTAATTTTACAGATTGTTCATTCTGAGAAGAATAAAAAAGACAACTACCAGTATTCAGTAATTCTGAGATCCTAACACCATCTATCGTCTTTACCCCGAAGCCACTGACTCTATGCTACAGTATCTGGCAACACGGGTCTGTGATCTTGGAACATGGTTTTTGCCTGGGGTAACTAACTGCCCTTGAGGAAGAAGATTGGCTCATTCTCAAAGTGATGGTGTGGGGCCAGCGCTGTGACAATCTCATGTGTCCCATTAAGTCCCTGTAATCTTTAAAAGGTTAGAAACATCAGAGCCTTGGAAATAAGTTGACACATCTGAAACACTGAAGAAAGTACACAGATCTTTCTGAAAAATAGTCCAGGCTACAGCTGCGGTTGAAGCCTCAATGCCACCAGCAAAGGAAAATGTCTCTGGCTGAGACCATACCAAATACGAAACTGTGGAATACAAAATTCTTTGAACTTTAAACACACAGAGAAAGAGAATGAGATGTCTAGTGTTATTATTTAGGTCTTATACTTTAGCTTGAAAGGGGTTGTAGTATTATTATAGTGTTATGTTTCTTTCTAAATTTAGTAAGGAGTTAGGGTTGATATTGAAGTTGAGACAGTTCTGGTTTTGGCATTGTACTATTGTACCTTCTTTGTGTATTTTACTATTGGAGCATCTTTTTCCGGTTTTCTTGTTTCTGTTTCTTTGTTACTAATGTTGTGGCTCCAACCCATAACAAAGAAACAGAATTTCCGGAGGATGAGGCCCAGAAATCAGGATTTTAAAAAAGATTCCCAGGTGATTCTAATGTGCAGCCAAGATTGAGAACCACTGTTCTACAGCAAAAAGGGCTTTTCAGGTGATTCAATTCAGGATCTTGAGATGGGAAGATTAACCTGTATTTTTCAGGTGAGCCCACTGCAATTACAAGGATCCTTATAAGTGAAAGAGGGAAGCAGGGAGACGGGCTTCAGGGTCAGAGAAGGAGATGTGATGATGGCAGCAGAGATGGTTGCCCGGGAGCCACAAGTCAAAGGATGCAGGTAGCTTCAAAAGAAAAACTACTTTTTAATGTATTGCTGGATGTGATTTGCTAATATTTTGTTGAGGCTTTTAGTATCTATATGCATCAAGAATATTGGCCTGTAATTCTCTTTCTTTATAGAGTCTTCATCTGGTTTTGGGATTAGGGTGATACGGGCTTCATAGAAAGAGCTTGTAAATGTACCTTCCTGATGCATTTTTTTTGGAATAGTCTGAGGAAGGTAGGTTTTAGTTCTTCTTGGAATGTTTGGTAAAACTACCCTGTGAAGCCTTCCAGACCAGAGCTTTTGTTTGTTGAGTTTTTTATTTTTTATTTTTTATTACTGCTTCAATTTTCTTAGTTGTTATTGGCCTATTCAGGTTTTCAGATTCTTTCTAATTGAGTTTTGGAATGTTGTATTTTTCTAGGAATATGTCCATTTCATCTAGATTGTCCAGTTTGTTGTGATAGAGTTGTCCATAGATTTTTTTTTTACAATCTTTTATATTTCTGTGGAGTCAGTTGTTACTTCACCTCTTTCATTTCTGATTTGTTTATTTGGGTCCTCTCTCTTTGCTTCTTGGTGAGCCTGGCTAGAGGGTTGTCAATCTTGTTTATCCTTTCAAAGAACCAGCTCTTGGTTTTATTGATCTTTTGTATTTTTTTTTTTTTTTTTTGGTCACTATAACATTTATTTCCCCTCTGATCTTTATTAGTTCCTTCCTCTGCTTACTCTGGGCTTTTATTGTTGCTCTCTTTCTAATTCTTTAAGTTGTAGGGTTAGATAATTTATTACCAGTTTTTCTTGTTTTATGAGGTAGGACTGTAATGCTATGAACTTCCCTCTCAGGACTGCTTTCACTGTGTCCTATAATTTTGGATTATTGTGTTATCATTATCATTTTTTTTCCAGGATGTTTTTTATTTCTTCGTTGGTCTCTTTGGTAATCCAATCATTGTTTAATAACATGTTATTTAGCTTCCAAGTGTTTGATTTTTTTATTGTTTTTATTGTAGTTGATTTCTAATTTTATGCCATTGTGATCTGAGAAGATGCTTGATATTATTTCAATCTTCTTAAATTTGTAGAGACTTAGCCTGTGTCCCAATATGTGGTCTATCTTTGAAAATGCCCCCATGTGCACTTGAGAAGACTGTATAATATTTAACTTTGGTGTGAAATTTTCTGAGCATGTCAATTAATTCCATCTGATCTAGTGAGTCATTTAGGATTGCTGTTTCTTTGTTGATTTTTTGTCTAGAAGATTTATCCAGTGATGTTAATGGGGTATTAAAGTCCCCTACTATGATTATATTACTGTTGATCTCTCCCTTGATATCTTCCAGAAGTTTTGTTTTGTTTTGTTTTGTTCTATGAATTTGGGTTCTTCTGCATTGGATTCATATATGTTTACCAGAGTTATAGATACAAAGACACACATATATAGATAAATATAATTTATGATAATTCTGTTATTTTAGTGGTTTTACTTGAGATTATAACATTAATTCCTGCCTAGTACAGTGTATATAAATTAGTACTTTTACAACTTTCAGAAAAATACAAATACATTAAAATATTTTAATTTAATTTCTCCCTTCGTGATTTATGGACAAATTTTGTCAGATGTTATAATTACATGTGTATAAGCCAATAATATTATTGTCATTTAAAGTAGTCAATATCCATTTGTATTTAAAAATATATTTAGCCACTTTATTCACTCTATTTATTGGGACAATTTTCTGTATGCCTGACTTTTAGTATTTTATTAACTAGATGACTATTGTAGCCAATTATTTTGGTTTTTGTCTGAAACTATCTTATGTATTTTTAAGCATCAATTTCTGACTATTGAATTTTAAGTTTGCAGTTATTTTTTTTCCTTCTGGTTTATTTTAATATTTTGTATTTTGAGTTTGTTTTTGTAACAATTTTACTGTAATATACCTGTGTGTCATCTTATTTTGTTGTTTGTTGATTTGCATTCATCTTGTTTGAATCTTGTAATTTTTCTATCTGTGGTGATTTATTTTACAAGATTAATGAACATTATGTGTTTAAATATTCCTCCTACTTAAATCTCTTCTCCTTCTGGTATTCTATTATATGTTTGGTAGAATTTTTCACTAGAATTTTTCTTGTCTCTAACATACCCCCTCTATTTTTCAGCCATTGTCTCTCATATTTCAATCTGTGTATTTTCTTGAGACTTATTCTCCTATTCACTAATATTATCTTTAGCTGTCTTTAGTCTTCTAAAACACCCACTGAGTTCTTAATTTTAATTATTCTACTTTCAGTTTCTCTAATTTCTATTTTATTCTTAATTATATACTGTTTTCTGACATCATTCTCTATATTTGCCATATATTTACTTATACCCAGTAAACAGAGCTATTTTTTAGTCTTCTTCTAGTATGTTTCTAATAACTTCCATTTGTGTATCTCTCCTTAATATATTTCCATTTCTCATTTTATTCTCTTGAATTTTTAGTGAATTGTGATCTTTCATTATATCAGGTTACATACAAAAATTTATTTAAAATGATATTTTGGCCCTAGTCGGTTTGGCTCAGTGGATGGAGCGTTGGCCTGTGGACTGAAGGGTCCGGGTTCGATTCTGGTCAGGGGCATGTACGTTGGTTGCAGGTACATCCCCAGTGGGAGGTGTGCAGGAGGCAGCTGATCGCTGTTTCTCTCTCATCGATGTTTCTAACTCTCTATCCCTCTCCTTTCCTGTCTGTAAAAAATCAATAAAATATATTTTAAAAAAATAAAAAATAAAATGATATTTTGGATGACACTACATTTCTCCTAATAAGATTTACACTTTTTACTCTTAATATATTTCTGGATGACATATATTAAGAACAAATCACTTTAACTCAATCAGTAATTAAAGTTGTTAGAAATCTGGCTTTTTTTTTCTGATTTACATTATGGCAAGGTTTTAGGTAACCGCCTCAGCCCTTCAGTCATTATTTTGGCATTCGAAATTGGCAATCAGTCAAGGAAAAAAATAATGCTCAAATTTTGGATTTATCTCTCAAGGATTTGCTTATTTTCATAATCTTAGTCTTGAAAATTTTCACTTTCTTGATAAGGTTGCTAATACTTTCAAAGTCATTTTTATTACATAGACATTTGTCTAGTTTTATATTTTTTAATTAGGAGGGTTGTTTCAGAATAATATAACATCTCTTTATTTGTAGAAGGAATATACTTAGAACTTGTTTGTGAAGTCTCACTTTTACTTTTAAATCCATATCATATTGCACTGTTTACAAATAATATTCATATGTGTATGTGTGTGTGTGATGTTTTATATACTCTTTATATGTATAGTAATATCAATGGCTATAAAAATACTTCCACTTAATCCTGTGGATTCTCATTCTCATTTGAAACCAGATTACCTTTTTTTAAATTCTATTTTATTGTTTAAAGTATTACAAATAGTAGTA
Source organism: Myotis yumanensis (assembly GCF_028538775.1). NCBI lineage: Eukaryota > Metazoa > Chordata > Mammalia > Chiroptera > Vespertilionidae > Myotis > Myotis yumanensis. The sequence goes on along the minus strand of NW_027223752.1, from coordinate 227,206,915 downwards.
CATATATCTCCTTTTTTTCCCCATTGACCTTCCTCCAGCCTCCCCTAACCCCTGGCACATGCCCTCATCCAACCCCCCTTCCCCCAGTGTCTTGTCTCATTTCCAGAAGCCCTTAAGTGGTTAAGTGAGAAGCGAATGCATTTACCTCAACATGTTGCATACCAGTTTTATCATCCATAGGCTGTTTATTACAGAAACTAGAGGCCCGGTGCATGAAATTCCTGTATGAGAGGGGGGTGTCCCACAACCTGGCCTGCACCCTTTCTAATCCAGGACCCCTCGGGGGATGTCCTACTGCCAGTTTACTGGTTGCTTCCCTCTCACAATCTGAGATCACTGGCTCCTAACCGCTCACCTGCCTGCCGGCCTGATCCCCCTAACTGCCCTCCCCTGCCAGCCTGATCTCCCTAACTGCTCTCCCCTGATGGCCTGGTCACCCCTAACTGCCTCTGCCTTGGCTCACCACCATGGCTTTGTCCAGAAGGATGTGCTCTAATTAGCATATTACCCTTTTATTAGTATAGATAGGCTGTTTATTATGGAAATAATAATGAGACTAAACTTTTCCTTTTTCAATCTTAACTAGTTTTTTAAATATTTTGTTGTACTCATTGACTCAGATACCTACTTCTACCTGTTTATTCATTTCTTAAAGCACTGACTCAGGGAGGAGAGGATATCCTGAATTTGCAGAGCATAGAAGAGAGAAACAGAATAGAAATAAAAAATATATTAAATTAAACCATATGCTAGAATAAGTGGTGTTAAGTGAGTTGTAGACTCTCTGCAAGACATCATCTGCTTCATTTGACATAATTTACAAAACTAATTCAGCCCTCGATGTTGACACATAGATAGCTGTACTATTTTTTCATCCTTAGACATACCCTCTGAATATGAAAGGGAAAACTGGGCAAAATAAAGGAACTAACATGAAATTTTACAGTGTATGGAATTAAATAATATTAAGTCATAGACTGAAAAAGAATTCTTCCCTTTAAAATTGTCTTTTATTACTCATTGTCTCAAGAGAAAATATTTAGATTGATTTTTGTTGGTTTTAAGGCATCTTTCTACTTGCTAATCTCTCCTCTTAACAAAGAATGTACAGACTTCTAGCTCTGAGCATTTGGCAGCCTGCAGTATCTAGCTAGAATTTAATAAAATTGCCCTTTTCTATTGTTTTGTTTTATTGCATTTGTTTGTAATATTACATCCTGTTTATCACAAGTGGTACAAGTTTTCCTTCTGTGGAAACTATTTTTTTTTTTTTAATCTTCACCCAAGGATATTTTTCCATTGATTTTTTAGAGAGAGAGTCGAAGAGAGAGGGAAAGACAGAGAGAAATATCAATGTGAGAGAAACACATTGATTGGTTGCTTCCTGCACAAGCCCTGACCAGGGCCTGGACCTGGGAGGATCCTGCAACAGCGGTACATGCCCTTGACCTGAATCGAACCCAGGACCCTTCCATTGGCAGGCTGATGCTCCTATTTTTATCTTTCTTTTAAAGTTAGTACATTAGTTTAAAAGAGTAGATCAATACACAATATTAAGTATTACTTTGAATTATACAAAATTTTCAATATCAACCCATAATTGACCTACATAGATGGCAATATTATGTGGTTCAAGCTCATTGTAATACGTAGTTAATCTATCTACACTAATAAAAGAGAAAAATGGTAATTGGCGTACGACCGCTACCCTTCCCATTGGCTAATTAACGAGATATGCAAATTAATCACCAGCCAAGATGGCGGTTAACTGTCAACAAAGATGGCGGTTAATTTGCATATGTAGGCACAATGCAGGAAGGCAAAAGGGAAAGCACAGAAGAAGCCCCCTGGCACTGACAGTGATCGGAAACCCAGGGGGGAGCTATGAGCCCGGGGAGCTATGAGCCCCCCAGCCATGATCGGAGAATCCTGGCCTTTGCCGCACTGGCCAGTTATAGTGGGAAGTAGGGGTGGAGCCAGCGATGGGAGCTGGGCAGGGGCAGAGCCCGCGATCCTGGGGTGGCTGCAGCTGTCGGTCTCCGCTGCCCGGAGCCCACTATCAGGGAGCGGTTGAGCTGAGTGGGGGGGTGGCTGCAGCTGGGGGTCCCCGCTGCCCAGGCCTAACGCCTTGGCCAGAAGCATTAGGCACGGTCAGGGGCGGAGCCCACGATCGGGGCAGCTGCAGCTTGGGGTGTCCCCTGCCCGGGCCCAACGCCTCGGCCAGAGGCGTAGTCCACCATCGGGGGCGGCTGCAGCTTGGGGGGTCCCCGCTGCCCGGGCCCAATGCCTCGGCCAGAGGCCTTAGGCCCGGGCAGGGGCGGAGCCCACGATTGGGGGAGGCTGCAGCTGCGGGCTGAGGCTGCATGGGCAGCGTGGGTGATCATAGGGAGCTGGGGGTCCCCTGCCCACCCTGATCTGGGACACCCTTCAGGGCAAGCCAGCTGGCTCCCACCGGTGCACCAGGCTTCTATCCTATATAATAAAAGGGTAATATGCACGTGCAATTTTTTTTCCCAAATATATTTTATTGATTTTTTACAGAGAGGAAGGGAGAGGGATAGAGAGTTAGAAACATCAATGAGAGCGAAACTTCGATCAGCTGCCTCCTGCACACCCCCTACTGGGGATGTGTATGCAACCAGAGTACATGCCCTTGACGAGAATCGAACCTGGGACCCTTCAGTCCGCAGGCCGATGCTCTATCCACTGAGCCAAACCCGTTAGGGCGGTAATGTGCAAATTGACCCTAACAGCAGAACGACTGGGAATGACTGGTCACTATGATACACACTGACCGCCAGGGGGCAGATGCTCAATGCAGGAGCTGCCCCCTGGTAGTCAGTGCACTCCCACAGGGGGAGCTCTGCTCAGCCACAAGCCAGGCTGACGGCATCACAGCGGCGATGGTGGGAGCCTCTCCTGCCTCCTCAGCAGCTCTGTGGATATTCAACTGCAGCTTCGGCCCGCTAGCAAGTGGACATCCCCCAAGGGATGTATCACTGCCAGCTTAGGCACAATCCCCCGGGGAGCAGGCCTAAGCCAGCAGATGGACATCCCCTGAGGGGTCCCAGACTGCGAGAGGGCACAGGCTGGGCTGAGGGACCCCCGAGTGCACCAATTTTTGTGCACCGGGCCTCTAGTATACTAATAAAAGGGTAATATGCTAATTAGACCAAATAGACGGGTTATCTTCCAGACGTCATTCCAGACATCCTTCCCGACAAAGCCAGAGCCAGAGGGAAGCCAGCCCTGGTCCCAGGTGCCTGCAGCCAGCCAGAGGGAGGGATGCCCAGGTCCTTCTTGCCTGTGGCTGGCCAGAGGAGGGAAGCCTGTGTCCCAGGTGTGGGGCCGAGGCAGAGGCAGTTAGGGGTGATCAAGCAGGCAGGCAAGCAGTTAGAGGCAATCAGGCAGACAGGTGAGTAGTTAGGGGCAATCAGGCAGGAAAGCAGTTGGGGGTTACCAGGCAGGCAAGTGAGCAGTTAGGGGCGATCAGGCAGGCAGGCATGCAGTTAGGGGTGATTAGGCAGGCAGGCGAGTATTTAAGGGTGATCAGGCAGGCAGGTGAGCAGTTAGGGGTGATTGATTAGGCAGGCAGGCAAGCATTTAGGGGCGATCAGGCAGGCAGGCAGAGAGGTTAGGGGTGATTAGGCAGGCAGGTGAACAGTTAGGAGCCAGTGGTCCCGGATTGTGAGAGAGATGTCTAACTGCCAGTTTAGGTCCAATCCAGGATCGGGCCTAAACCGGCAGTCAGACATCCCCCAAGGGGTCCTGGATTGAGAGAGGGTGCAGGCTAGGCTAAGGGAACTCCCCATGCCTCCTGTGCATGAACTTCGTGCACAAGACCTCTAGTATGTAATAGAAAACTGGTGATGTCATGGGACTATCTGAATCTGGGAATATTCATATAATAATGGGTACCTTTGATAGGAGCTCACATCATTAATAGTTGACAAGAAGAACCTCTTCTTTTGGCCTGTCCTTTATGTACTTAAGTCACTTTTGACAAGGAGAATGATGCTCTCTGATTTGAGCAACAACCCACATACTGTCATTCTCTAATCTAGCATATTAAGTCACCAGATACGGAAAAAAAAAACAACTAGCAAAATTAGAGGTTGAAATCTATGCCATGGGCCATGAGTCCAAACATGACTTCAGTATATAACTGGTTGGCAAATCTAAAACTTTGAGATTATTGAGAGAAAGATCCTTTATAATACAAAAGACATAATAATTTAATTAAAATCATAGTGTAAACTGAGCAAAGACCAGAGGAAAAACAAATTAGTTAGCAAAGTTAATTCCCATCAATGATTAGGCTTCCACAAATAAAAGTCTTATTTCTACTATAATTCAGCCATTTAGTCTTACTGCTGGATGAGTTACATGAAGTTGTAAAAGGAAATTGTTTACCACCAAAGGGCCTGGTACAGACTAAAAAATCAGAGCTATCCATATATAATTTCTGAAACTCAGACCACAATGCTAAAAATCAGAAAGTGTGAGATTTAAAAAAAATTATAAATCTATTCCAAAAATGCAAGGAAATGAAAATGGAAGAGATCCGGAGAGGGATCTTCTTAAGAAGGAAAATAATTAACTCCTATATCATTAGACCATCTTTTCTTGGCCAGAGAAGTCATCTAGCCCTTTCACCTGTGGTCATGAAAATTGGTACAGTGTTACCTATATATTTTAAAGGTAAAATGAAGGAAGAAAAATAATTGAGGCCACAATTTCCAAACCAAGAAAAAGAGAATATGGAACATCATAAAACAATACAAGCAAAGAGAAAAATCAATAAAATTCAACATAGCACATTTCCCTGCGCACTTCTGAACTTACAAAGTCCGCTCATCTGGAATGCACCAGGTGTACCGTATGTTTTATAAATCTTTCAAGTCTTCAGAAATATGATCTATCCTTAGAAGCCCTGGAAAATACCAGTTGGCTTCACTAATTGTGGGTTTTGTTTTCTTCCAATCTTGGATATTGACCAGCACCCTGGGGATTTTATCTCCCTGTTGAAGTGAACAATACGTCGGAGAGGATGTAGACACTAAGCACAATGTACTTCACATAAATGTCTACCTCCCACTCTTGCACACTTGATTCAGAGAATCTGAAGGTGTGCAGATTGCCTTTGCACTTCCTGCAGGGGAAGCAATCTCATTTGTATACCAGTACATCAAGGCATCACAGCCTCACTCCGTCACTGGTGAGTGGCTGTTTCCATGATTTCAAAATTACCAAGATGAGTGTCTCAGAATTAACTTCCCATCAAAATCGTCTTTTAGAAGTTTTTTGTTTTTTTTTAGTAATCTAAATTTATTTTATTTATTTATTTTATTTAAATTTTTTATTGTTTAAAGTATTACATAAGTCTCCTTTTCCCCCCATTGACCTTTCCCTGGCCACTCCCAACCCCAGCACATGCCCTCACCCCCCTACTGTCTGTGTCCATTGGTTATGCTCATCTGCATACATACAAGTCCTTTGGTCGATTTCTTATCCTCCCACCCCCGGCCTTCCCTCATAGGTTGATGTAAATTTCCAAGGCTAACTTTCAGACTAAATAAATGATGCTCTCTGGGAGTTTTCATGAATCTACATTTTTAAAATAAGGACATTCTGATATAGCTCATCATAAAACCACATTTGGATACCACTGTATAAAAGTACTAATCTCTCCCCTTTATCTCTGTAATGGGAAAGATATAATGCCATTCTTCTCTACCTTTGGACAGAAAAGTTCTATAAAATCTTTCCTTATGCACCCCCCCCAAAAAAAGGTGTGAGACTACTCCACATTAATTAATCTTCCCTCTTCCAAATATCTTCAAGTGTCTCATCTATTTCCCTTTAATCTCTTCCTAAATCTTAATGTCTTGTGCCTATTAAGTTCCAACATAAATATTGAACTATATAAAATAATTTATAGTGCTGAAGGCTGGCTAGTCTTCACTGGCATCACATTTCTCTTAGCCTGAATACATAGCAGGAAAACTAGAAATATATTTCTACTATTGAGCCTAATAGGCTGACTAAAATCTGTTTAAAAATTCTTAGCCATTGGGCATTATGAAAAAAAGGCAAACTGCAATATTCCAAATTTCCCTAGTTGCTCATTAACTTCCCCCATGTTACTTAGCTACATTGCAGGGAATTCCAATAATATCCCCATGTTTGGATTGGGACCCTGGAAGATTGAGACACTGCACTGCCTCCAGCTGGCTGTGTTTTGTCTAATAAAGATGCTATAGTAAAATGCTCTGTGGTATGTCTAGGGGAAGGTAATGCTTTCTTTCCACATTTAAGTTCTTGATCCAACCTGCTACTTCCATCGCCCCTTCCCACTTTTTCCTACCTTATGAGTATACCATGATGGGTCAAAGATACCAAGCCATATTTTCACTGCATCTTATATTATACTAGAGGCCCAATTTTTGTGCACTCGGGGGGGAGAGGGGTCCCTCAGCCAGGCCTATGCTCTCTTGCAGTCTGGGACCCCTCGGGAGATAACGACCTGCTGGCTTAGGCCTAAGCCCAGGTGGCAGAGGGCAGGCCCAATCCCTAGGTGCAGCCCCTGGTCGGGCTCAGAGCAAGGCTGATTGGGGAGTTGGGGCGCTGCCCCCTGTCATGCACAGAGCAGGGAAGGTCGGGAGCTTGTGATGCCACCCCTAGTCACACTCAGGGTAGGGCCAATTGGGGGGTTGGGGCACCGCCCCCTGTCACACTCAAGGCAGGGTCGATGGGGAGGTTGCAGTGCCACCCCCTGTCATGCACAGAGCAGGGCCAATCAGGGGGTTGGGACGCTGCCCCCTGTCACGCACAGAGCAGGCCCATCAGGGGGTTGGGGAGCTCCCCCCTGTCACGCACAGAGCAGGGTCGATCAGGGGGTGGAGGAGCTCCCCCCTGTCACACACAGAGCAGGGCCCATGGGGGAGGGGGCGCTGCACCCTATCAGGCACAGAACAGGGCTGATCAGGAGGTTGGGGCGCCACCACTGTCACACACAAAGCCGCAGGGCGATCAGGCGTTTGGGGAGCTCCCCCCTATCAGGCACAGAACAGGGCTGATCAGGGGGTTGATGCGCCTTCCCCTGTCAGGAACAGAGCAGGGCGGATAGGGAGGTTGTGGCCCTGCCCCCTGTCACGCACAGAGCCGCAGGGCGATCAGGGGTTTTGGTCGCTGCCCCCTGTCATGCTGATCCCGGTGCCGGGAGGCCTCGCAGCTCTGCTGATCCCAGTGCTGGGAGGCCTCGCTGCTCCACTGAGTCCGGTGCTGGGAGGCATATTACCCTTTTACTATATAGGAGAGAAGCCTGGTGCACGGGTAAGGGCTGGCTGGTTTGCCCTGAAGGGTGTCCTGGATCAGGGTGGGGGTCCCCACTGGGGTGCCTGACCAGCCAGGATGAGAGGATGATGGCTGCTTGCAGCTGGTCACACCCCCTTCAGGGCGGGGGTCCCCACTGGGGTGCCTGGCCAGTCTGGGTGAGGGGTTGATGGCCATTTTCAGGCTGGCGGGTGACAGAAGCTCCCAACCGCTCCTTTTTTTTTTCTTTTTTTTTAAAAATTCTGGGCCAGCTTTAGCTCTGAGGCTTGGCTCCAGCTTGAGGCCTCGGCTGCTGAAAGCAGGTATCTGGTTTGTTTGGGTTCTATAATTGTAACACTGTTGTGGTCCTGCTCACTCCAGTTCTGAGATCCTGGCTGGCTGAAAGCAGGGATCTGCGTTTGTTCTATAATTGAAACAATGTTGCGGTCCTGCTGGCTGAAAGCAGGTTTCTGGGGTTTTGTTTAGCCTCTATATTTGTAACAATGTTTCTTAAACTGCAAGCTCAGAGGCCGGCAAGGCAGGCAGGGGGGAACGTTGGCTTCCTCCGTCACTGAAGCAAGCAAGCCTCCTGTTCGCTTCTAGCTGCCTGGCTGCCAGCCGCCATCTTGGCTGGCAGTTAATTTGCATATCGCCCTGATTAGCCAATGGGAAGGGTAGTGGAGGTACAGCTAATTACCATGTTTCTCTATTATTAGATAGGATGAGTTCCTGAGCTAAGTAGGAAGTGACATGAGCAAGTCAGATGACTTGGACTCATGTCTGTCAGCAGTAAGCTAATGGCAGTGTATGTCTCTTACCTCTTTGGTTCTCAGCATCTTTAACTGTTAATAGGTGGCATTGGTCACAACATTCATCATGACAAGTCTCTTTAAGCTGCTCCTCAAACACCCTGAAATAGAACATTAACAAACAAATAGCCAAGTCTTTAAGATCAAAACCCTTCTTCCCCATTAAAAGAGAAGCATAGAAAGGTATAGTCAATCCTGAATTAATGTATATTATTCTCTTATTTGTCTTTAGAGTTTTAAAATATTTGTATCCTTGAATATATATTCTCAGTTCATACATTGTTGAAATATTCTTTTGTAACTGATACCTGTTCATTATTATTCTTATATCAATAAAGACCAAAGTGTACATTTTCATTCTCCTGTTGATGGATATATGGACTGGGTCCAACCACAGCTTTAAAAATTCTTATATACCTCTCTTAGTGCCCATGTGCATGAACTTTTGAAGAGCATGTATTATAAAGAAACATTTTAAGATCTTAGGGTATGCTCATAAAAGATGGTGCAGGGATTAAGAAAAAAAAAACATACATATAACACAGTGACAACAGTGTGGTGATAGCCAGAGGGAAAGAGAGTTGGCGGTAGGGAGAGATGGGCAAAAGAGGGATAATTGGGGATAGGAAGAAACTTGCTTTGGGTGATGGGTGCATGATGCAGTGTGTAGATAATGTTTTGTTGAGTTGTACACTTGAAACCTGTATGTTTTTGTGAACCAAAGTCACCCCAATAAATTCAATTTTAAAAAGATCTTAGGGTGTATTCATATAGAAGTTGGCCAGATCATGTGAATCTTTATCCTGAGAACTAATAGGGCTCCTGGAGGTAAGACTCACAAAATGTGCCTCCATCCCCACCCTCTCACACACACACCAAATGCCAGACCCCTGGAGATTGTAACTTCCAAGCTAGTCCACACTTAGCCTCTGGTAATTCATCAATTACATTTTAGTGCTCCTCGGAGTACTGGCTCCAGCAGCAGGCTTTGGGCTTCTGCTGTAGGCAGCAAAAGGAAATGTGATTCTTGTTGTTCACTTTTCTCTCCAGTTTTGGTGGCTCCAGTTTGCCATGTGACACCAATTTTCTGATGGATCTAAAGAAAGTTGATTTTCAGTTTGTTCATTTTTCGCTTGTGAGAAGGGGAGTGATGACTTCTAAAGTCTTTATACATTGGACCAGAAACCACATGCCTTATTTCTTTATGAGTTTATTTTTAATTCTTCTGTAAGTTAATATTCCTTTGGAGTTTTATCTCTGGAATTCTATAGTAACTGGGTGGAGAATGCATTCCTGAAGAGAGGAATTGCATTATCTTCTGCAAGCTCCTCAGAGGAACTGTAGCCACAAAACATTTCACATAATTTCTTTGCTCAGTACTTCTAGGCACTGTGCATTTTAATTCTCCACTTGTGTGATGACTGGTATGTAGTAAAAAAAAAATTTAGAGTCAACTTTTAAAATTTTACCTCACCTAAGACTTTAGGCTGAAATTGAGAAGTTTATCTGCTTTCTTCCTTCATATGGCATTTTTTCTCAAGTCACTCTTTTTCTGAAGGAGTCTCCTGTCATAAACCCCAGCGTTAAGTGTAACTATTATGAGTCTGTACCTTGTATGGACACAAGACCTTTTCTCCTCTGCTCCATATGACTATTAAAAGAAAATCTGTAGCCCAGCCAGCATGACTCAGGGGTTGAGTGACAACCTATGAACCAGGAGGTCATGATTCCATTCCAGGTCAGGGCATATGCCTGGGTTATGGACTAGATCCCCATTGTGGGGCGTGCAGGAGGCAGCTAATCGGTGCTTCTCTTTCATCATTGATGTTTCTATCTCTTTCCTTCTCCCTTCTACAAGTTCTTTTAAGGCAACCTTTATTTCATTACACTATCTTTCTTATTCCACTTTTTTTCTAATCTTTGAGAACTATTTTATTAAGAACCAAAAATGCACATTGAAACATTTAAAAATATTTTTCCATTTTATTTACAAAAGAAATAAATTTAGTGTACTTCGTAGTGCATATTGCTAGGAATAGAAGTCTGGTTCAGCTTTTTGTGTATTTTAATTTTATATATTAGGATTTGTTTTTTCAAATAACATATTGTGGATAAATGTTTAAAATCATTAAATTAAAAATCTCTATGAATGTTTATTTGTCTAAGTTCATTATGTGCTTAAAAGTATAAGCTTTTGAGCTAGACCATCTGAGTTTGATTTCTAGTTCTGCTAAGTATTACTTAACTCATCTCAGCCTGGTTACTAAAGCTTTAGTTTTCTATACTACAATTTCTTCATCTCTAAAATGAGGGTAATAATAACACCTACCTCATAGGGTCAGTAGGAGAATTAAAATAGCTACAATTTTATAAAAACATTACCAAATATAGACTGCCACATGGCAAGAACTCAATTAACTACAACTACTAACATCATTTACTTTTATTTACTACTTCTATTTTTGGGGGGTCATTCCTATTTGATCACAATGTTTGCTATCTCCTCCACCCCAATTCATATGTTAAACCCTAACTCCTAATATTGTGGTATTTGGAGGTGGCCTCTGGCAGGTAATTAAGTTTATATGAGGTCATGAGGGTGATGCCTTCATGATGGGATTCATGCCCTAAGAGGAGGAAGAGACACAAGAGCCCTCTCTCTTTCCACAAGCATGCATTGAAAAAAGGCAGCTGTGTTAAACCAAAATGCACCAGACACTGAATATGCAGATATTTTGATCTTGGACTTCCCAGCCTCCAGGACTATAGGCAATTAATGTCTGTTGTTTAAGCCACCCAGTTTATGGTACTTACTTTTAGTAGAAGTAAGAAGACTAGGTTATTGGCTATTTAAAGATCATTAATAAATCTCTCTTTTTGCACTAATATGCAAGAAGAATTAGTCATCTTTTTGGAATGTATTGCCTAGCTAAGTCATTACTTCTACATGAGATGAGCTGGCCATACACAGGGTATCTGGAATAGGCACTTGTGCTGCAAAACAAGGGAACCCATCTCTTCAGGTGCAGCTGTGTGTAGTGTCCTACAAAACTACTTTGTTCAAAGCTGGTGCTTTTCCTTCATCCAAGAACAAAATTGTACATTTCCTATGGAGTTGAGGTTTTTCTAGTTGTCCAGAGACTGACTGGCACTACTGGCACTTCCTAACTTAATTTCTTTATACCCCCCAGGAATATCAAGGCAGATTCACAGGCACAAATGGTGACATGCAACAAGGAAGCCACTTCATATCAACCTAGTACTTCCACCTCTTTTTCCAGCATCACATTATTGAGGACCAAAGAGTCCATGCTTTACCTCATTTATTCATTTACCTCCTATGTGTTATTCAAAATTTTATAATATGTGCTGTGCTAGGCACTTATGATACTGTGTTAATTAACACAAAATCCTTCCTCTTAAGGAAGTCACAGTCAAGAGAGGAAGGTCATTCAGAACACAAATGTGTACATAGATGATGGAACCCTAGAGTGCTTGAGAAAAAAACAAACACACACAAAACAAAGGCTTCACTGAGTGGACATGGTATTTCATCTAAGTCTTGAATGGTAAGAAAGAATCTACCTATTGACAATAAAAGGAGTATATTGCACAGTGAACATCATATGCAGAAGGATAGGAGTCAATCATTTGGGGTATTTTGACATCCTTGGGTTTCAGTGAGCAAACACTTATGACTGGAGTGTAGGATGTATATGGGGCAGAGGCACCAAAAATTAGATGAAATGTTAGATGGCAAACAGGGGCCTCATATACTAAGCTTTGGGGCTTTGTCTTGTGGGCAGTAGGCCTTCACAGAAGAGTTAAATGGAGAAGGACATAATCAAACTTGCTTTTTCGAAAAAGGTAGTGTGGATAGGATGAAGGTTTTTCGTGTTGGAGACCCATTAGTGGCAGCTCTGTGATCCAGGTCTGAACACAGGCAGAGGAGAGAAGATGGAAACACAGGGACTGATTTGAAAGATATTAAGAGGCAGAAATGACAGGACTAGGAGAGTGATTATAAATGAAGGATGAGAAAAGCAGGGCAGGGCTTCAGGAAGATTTCTAGCATGGATGACACATTTCACTGACAGAGAGAATGGGAAAGTGAAAGCACCAGAAGAGCAATGACTTGTTTTTAATGCTAAACAAGGAGAAATTGGGCAAGGATTTGTCAAGTAGCCATGATGGCCTTTGCACTCTTGAGCTTCAGGACTCTCTTCAGCCTCGACTTTCTGCTTCCTCTCTTCCTCCGAGCAGCCCCACGGACTCTCCCCAATTCCCACTCTCAAAAGCTGCGAACACCAACTCTGTCCCTGGAGGATCCTCTTCCCTCGAGCTTCCTTGTGGAGATTATCACTCTTCTCAGCTTCCTCCTTCTGCCAGTCCCCAAAGACAAGTACACACGGCATTAAAAAATCTTTTACTACTAATCACCATGTGGAAAGAGAGAAAATCAAGAATGACAAACATGAGGGAATTACAAAGTTTAAGAAATTGTATGGATTTCTTTCTTCTTCTCTTACTGAGAAAGTTAACAGAGAACCAGCCCTTCACCCCCCACCTGCCCCTGCCCCCAAGTACACACACACACACACACACACACACACACACACATTTTGTTCAACCTTTGTTGCTAAGGATGGAGTTCAGCCATCTCCTCTAGTTGGTCTGGTGCCAATGCTTTAAGAAGAGGGCATGCTGACTCCTTTCTCAGGAAATACATTTCCTTTAAGCAACTGGCCTGAATCCCTTCATATCTGCACATTCGTTCAACAAATATTTATTGAAAGTTGCTCTCCCTGAGGCACTGTGGTAGGCCCTGAGAAGATAGTTGGGAAAATGACACAGCTCCTGCCCTGGGAGGCTCATGCCATAATGGTTGGGAAACATTAAGTACATGTGCATTTACTAGGCAGTCTCCTTTCCCCAGGTGAATAATGTATTCAGGTTACCTCTGTGGTAGTAGGGATTTTTTAAAATATGTTTTGTTTATGGCTGATTACCGTTACCAAGAATAGTGCTTGGCAAATAACTTACGAACAGTAAATATGCTTTGAATCATACCCTCTGCCAAAAACATATAGGTCTTCCAAATTGTCCCCCCCCAAAAAAATGATCCCTCTTTTGATTGAGGTATTCAAAAGAGTCCTCTAAGAATAATATTTGAAGATTAATAAAATAATTATGAAAAAAGTAATTCACTTATTGGAATTGATTTTACTTCATTTGCAAGTTCACTTCTGTTCTGCGAAATGTTTTAAAAATATCAGGCAGCGAGTTGTACTAGGATTCATTGTGCCTGCTATGAGCCTTTCACTTGGAGGATAGGGAGGTAGGAGAATAAGCAATCAATATGAGGACTTCATGACATCACCAGGCTTCTTAAACCAGCTTTAATCTGTTTTAGGTTTACACTTATGGCAGAATTTATTTTCCAACATATCTAACAATATATGTTCTTCCATGTGATTTTGACACCCCTCCCACTGAGAGGTGGGGGTCTCAGGTCTCTCTCTTTGAATCTGGGTGGCATTGAAATTGTGGCAGAAATGATGCTACATGACCTCTGAGGCAGGCCATACAAGCAACTTAGGTCTGGTCTGGTTTTCTTGGGATGTTCACCTTTGGAGCCCACATTAGAAACCACATTAGCCATTTGGCTGTCTTCAAGCTACCATGCTGTGAGGAAGCCCAGACATGAGAGACCAATCCCTTCTTTTATTTTTTAATTTTATTTATTGATTTTAGAGAGAGGAAGGAGAGAGAGAGAGAGAGAGAGAGAGAGAGAGAGAGAAAGAGAGAGAGAGAGAAACATCAATTTATTGTTCCACTTATTTATGCATTCATTCATTGCTTGCTTCCAGTATATGCCCTGACTGGAGATTGAACCTGGAACCTTGATATATCATGATGATGCTCTAACCAACTGAGCTACCTGGCCAGGGTCCCTTCTTAATTACTTTCTTCTCTGTGAATCAATGGCACATAACCAACTGGTTTCCTCACACTCTATGGCTCTGTCCTTCTCAGTAACCTTTGCTGGTTCCTCAAAACATTGGAGAAGCTCTCTCTCAGAGCTCTGTTCTGGGCTCTGTGATTTCCACCAACAGTCTTCCTACAAGTTATTTCATCAGTCCCATGGCTTTAAATATTATCATACTTATAATGATATGCCTGTCACCAAATGTTCCTCCAGGATCCAGATTCATGCATCCTACGTCTTGTTCATCATCTCCCTTAAATGTTTAAAAGGCATCTAAAATTTCACACAGACAAAAAAGAACTATTTTCCTCCAAAAAATATACTCCTTTAGAGACACTTTTCTATATCACTGCCTTTCACCTAGTTGCTCAGTCCAAAAACCTATACACCTATACATCAAATCTTCCCTTCTCTTTTCTTTGTACTTTATTCATATCCAGGCCTCTTGGCTCTTGATTAAAAATATATTCCAAATATTATCACTTCTTAGATGGTTCTTTCCTGATATCCCCTCCAAATGCAACAATACACCCCCTTTATATTCTCTCATGTATTAGCTCAGTTTATCTCTTTCAATCTTTTATCTGTTTTTAAAATTCTTATTGTCTTTATTTTTTCTCACTTTCACTCCTCTCCACAAGCATATAAATACTTTGAAGAAAAGGACTCTATATTACTCTCCAAATAAGAGAACTGCAGCTTAGTTAATTTGTTGAGAATGCTAGTATGAGCAAAAAGTACTAAAAATAGGTTTGAATAAGTCCATTTCCAAACCTACGTTCTTTCTATTGCATCACCAAGAAGAAAACCTCCTAGATGAATAGTAAATGGATTGTACTTAATATTTCTAGTAGTATGTTATATGTATCCCATATTTTCCAACCTGAGTTTGCTTTTTATATTAGACTAGAGGCCCGGTGCACAAAAATTTGTGCACTTGGGGCGGGGGGGGTGGTCCCTTAGCCCGACCTGTGCCCTCTCGCACTCTGGGACCCCTCGTGGGATGACCACTTGCTGGCTTAGGCCCGCTCCCCGGGGGATTGGGCCTAAGATGGCAATTAGACATCCCTCTGGCAGCCCAGCAGCCCTCAGGGGATGTCCACTTGCCAGCGGGGAGCAGACCTAAGCTGCAGTCGGACATCCTTAGCACTGCTGAGGAGGCAGGAGAGGCTCCCACCACCACCGCTGTACTGGCAGCCATCAGCCTTGCTTGTGGCTGAGCAGAGCTCCCCCATGTGGGAGCGCACTGACCACCAGAGGGCAGCTCCTACATTGAGCGTCTGCCCCCTGGTGGTCAGTGTGTGTCATAGTGATCAGTCATTCCCAGTCTTTCTGCTGTTAGGGTCAGTTTGCATATTACCTTTTTACTATATAGGATAGAGGCCTGGTGCATGGGAGGGGGCTGGCTGGTTTGCCCTGAAGTGTGTCCCGGATCAGGGTGGGGGTCCCGCTTGGGTGCCTGGCCAGCCTGGGTGAGGGGCTGATGGCTGTTTGCAGCTGGCCAACCCCCTTTAAGGTGGGGGTCCCCACTGGGGTGCCTGGCCAGTCTGGGTGAGGGGCTGAGGGCCATTTTCAGGCTGGCTGGCGACTGAAACTCCCAGCCTCTCCTTTTTTTCTTTTTTCTTTTATTCTGGGATTTATTTACCTTCTATAATTGAAACTTCATTGCTGTCACTGGAGCTGAGAGCTGGCTCCGGCTCCAGCTCCATGGCCATGCCTGCTGAAAGAAGGTATCTGGGGTTTGTTTAGCTTCTATAATTGAAACTTAGTTGCTTTTAGAGCTCAGAGCTGGGCCGCGGCAGGTGGGGAACCTTGGTTTCCTCCATCACTGGAGCAAGCAAACCTCCTACTTGCTTCAGCTGAGTGGCTGCTGGCCGCCATCTTGGTTGGCAGTTAATTTGCATATCGCCCTGATTAGCCAATGGGAAGCGTAGCAAAGGTATGGTTAATTACCCTTTTTGTCTTTTATTAGATAGGATACTATAAACAGTAGGCTTCAATATTTCTGATACCCTTATATAAAGTTAATAAGAACTTCATTCAATAGTGATGCTCCTTGACTATTCAGCCTCATGTCTATTACAATGTTCAGTAAAGTACCATCTTGTTGTTCTGTGAAATGGATTCTCCTTTCTTAGAAGTCATTGGTAAAAATGAAAGTTAATTTTAAATTATTTTACTGTTAGGATGTTCCTTCTTAGTAGTAAAGCTTCTAGTATCCTAGTCGCTCTAACAGTTAAGTTAGTTTGGGTTTAAAGTTACATGATTCTCCTATTCAAAATGCCTTAAAGAATAAAGGAATATATTATGTCATATCTTATGTCCAGGAGTCAAATTCTTTGTTCTACAAACATAGGCTCAAAGATGTTATCAAAGAACAGGTATGTTCCATCTCTCTGTTCTGTCATGCTCAGCATTATTTTACTTTTAGGCATGGCCCCCTCTTTTTTAAAATATATATTTTATTGATTTCAGATAGGAAAGGAGAGGGAGATAGAAACATCAATGATGAGAGAGAATCAGTGATTGGCTACCTCTTGCATGCCCACACTGGGGATCAAGCTGGCAACCTGGGCATGTGCCCTGACCAGGAATCGAACCAGTGACCTTTTGGTTCATAAGTCAATGCTCAATCACTGAGCCATGCCGACTGAGTAGGCATGGTCCCCTCTTAAAAGCAAAATGCTTGTCAGTAACATTTTGCATTACATTCTTCCTTGTCTATATATCAAGGAAGAATGTGAGAAAATCTCCATTCTTTTAATTTGATTGAGTTATCTCAAGTCACATGCTGTCTCTCTTTGTTGAATCTTAGATGATGTAAAAGCTATTTACTAACTATCCTGGGACAATAGGTGAAAACCAGGGCAGGCCAAAGTAAACTCAAACTCTAATTATAGTTACTAGATCAATGTCATACGCTGACTTTAATCTCACCAATAATGAGTATATTTTGCAGTGCTTTAGTGAAAAACTGTTTTTTTTTTCTGTTTTTTGGTTTCTCATTTAAAGTCTTTGTTCATCTCTTAAACATTAGCTTTTTAAAGATTTTGCTCTGAGCATTTCTCACATAGCATTTTCTCTCTCTAGATGATCCAATCTACTCTAATTGCATCATTTATCATCTATATGCTAATAATACCAAACCTTTATCTCCAACCTACACAATACCCATGCACTACAAATATGTACTAGTGTATGCAAAGGCATCTTGGACATTAAGAAATTGATACTCCACAGACATGTCAATAATATCTGATATTTTAGTATTCAGTATGACGAAGTATTATTCTAAAATTTACACATATATTGTCTTATTTAATTTTCATAATTACTCTATGGACTTATTACTATTATTATGTATTAATTCGGGGTTCTCCATGAATTGGCTCACACAATTATGGAGAAGGCAAAACCAACTTCTGCAGAGTGGACCAGAGCTGTTATTGCAATTCAAATTCACAATGTGTGGTCTGCTGCAGAATTCCCTCTCACTCCAGGGAAGTCTATTTTTTTTTCCATACAGGCCTTCAGCTGTTTACATGAGGCTCACCAACACTACAGAATGCAACCTGCTGTACTCAAAGTCTACTAATCTAAGTTTTCATTTCATCCAAAAATATCCTCACAGAAATATTCATAATAATGTTTGACCAAATTTGGCCCAGCCAAGTTGATACAAATTACCCATCACCATTATCTAAAAACATTCTAAAGATGAAGAAACCAAGGCAGACAGAGATAATTTTTGCAAAGCCACACAGCTAATAGTTGGTGGAGACCAATACAAAGCCAGTTAGTCTGGTGAAAGAGCCCATTCTCTTATCATATTATTTTAAATTTATCATCTTCATTACTGAATTATGTTACTGGACCCCTTAAGAATCTCATTCTCTTACTACATCTATAATGTTATTGATAAGAATGATTCTATTCAGTTGCCCAAGTGATCTACCTACAAGTCACCTCTAATTAATTTCTATTACTAGTATTTCTACCACCTAAATATATTTCTACTCCAAATTGCCAAAGCTAATGCCTTAAAGTGAACCTCTATCTTTTCTCACCACATTATTTTCTATATGCAATGTTGCATCCAGAAATACCTGATGATCCTCCTCTAATGCAGGGCTTTGCTTATATTATTTCCTCTGATCTTGAATACATTTCTAATTCTCTATTCCTATATGTTCATGTGTGTGTGTGTGTGTGTTTGCGCGCGCACACACACACACACACACACACACTTAAGTTCTATTGGTCAATTAGGCCTCAGATAATAAATCACTTATATTCCAGAATCATTTGTTAAAATTCGTGCACAGAGGGGGTTCCCTCAGCCCAGCCTGCACCCTCTCCAATCAGGGACCCCTTGGGGGATGCCCAGGGAATGGGGCCTAAACCAGCAGTCAGACATCCTTCTCACAATCTGGCACTGCTGACTCCTAACTGCTCACATGCATGCCTGCCTGATTGCCCCTAACCCCTCTGCCTGCCTGATTGCCCGTAACCACCTCTGCCTGCCTGCCTGATCACCTGTAACTGCTCCTCTGCCGGCCTGATCACCCCCAACTGCCCTTCCCTGCTGGCCTGATCTCGCCCCCAACTGCCTTCCCTTGCTGGCCTGATCACCCCTAACTGCCTCTGCCTCATCCCCCACCACCATGGCTTTGTCCAGAAGGAAGTCGGACATCCAAAAGATGGCCAGTTGACCTGGTCTAATTAGTATATTACCCTTTTATTAGTATAGATAGATTATATAGGATAGGATTGCTTAAATGGGGGTAGGGAAGCCTTTTTCAGCAGGAGGAGATGCTCTTGGCAGACAAAAATACATAATCCCTATATCTGGACTGATAGCCAGCCATATGCACTATACTGCCAAACTGGTCATTAAAAAATTGAACTGCTTTCTTACACCTTGCAGCAAACAGCTATTGCCCTTAAAACCCCTCCTCAGCCCCCACCTTAGGTTCGGCCTTCGCAGTTAACCCAGATTGGGTTCTGATTGGTCAATTTCTATGCCAGTCAGCATCAAAAGCTCCACCTCCTAGGCAGCCATTGGCTCCTCACAGTTCACCTAGATTTAGTTCTGATGGTTAGTTTCTATGCCAGTCAGCGTCTCTGGGCCTATCTCGGGCCTGATCCGCAGCCACCACGGCAGTGGCGAGGTCGTTAGGCCTCTGGCCTGGCCCTGTGCTGGAGGCTAATGACCTCACTGTGCCCACCTCACCCCGCCCACCTCCTGCTGCCCCTCCAATCCCCAATGCCCAGCCCAGCAGCTGCCAGCCATGCTATGATAGGAGCTTGTGGGCCGCGGGGGAGGGACCCAGAGGTACTCCATGCACTTCCTGGTGACCAGTCGTCCCGTCCCTCTGGTCGTTTAGGTTGTGACAGCCAGTTGGCCTTTTATAATGTAGACTAGAGGCCCAGTGCACAAAACTCGTGCACTGGGGGGGTGCACCTCAGTCCAGCCTGCACCCTCTCCAATCTGGAACCCCTCGGGGGATGTCCAACTGCCGGTTTAGGCCTGATCTCACAATCCGGGACTGCTGGCTCCCAATTGCTCGCCTGCCTGCCTGCCTGATTGCCCCTAAACACTTCTGCCTGCCAGCCTGATCACCCCCTAACCACTCCCCTGCCAGCCTGATCGACGTCTAACTGCTCCCCTGCTGGCTCGATTGCTCCCAACTTCCCTCCCCTGCCGGCCCGGTCACCCCCAACTGCCCTCCCCTGCTGGCCCGATCACCCCTAACTGCCCTCCCCTGCCTGCCTGTTCCCCTTCAATGGCCCTCCCCTGCAGGCCTGGTCATCCTCAACTTCCCTCCTCTGCTGGCATGATCACCCACAACTGCCCTCCCCTGCTGGCCATCTTGTGGCTGTGGGCACCAACATCTTTGAGGGCATGGCAGTCAATTAGCATATTCCCTCCTTATTGGCTGTGGGTGCCGCCATCTTTGAGGGTGGGGCAGTCAATTAGCATATTCCCTCCTTAGTGGCTGTGTGCACCACCATTTTTGTGATGGCATGAGTGTCAATTAGCATATTCCCTCTTTATTAGATAGGATTAGGGGCTCAGTTCACGAATTCGTGCACCTTGAAAGGAACTGTGAGCCGCAAGGCTGCAGTGGGCACAGGGGCAGGTCCCGGCCCATCCTCCCCAGCCCCTCCCGGTCCCTCCCGCCACAGTTCCTGGTCCCCTCTCTACCAGCAGCCCTGCTCCCACTGCCACAGCTCCTATGTACTGATGGTGGCACTCATGCTTGCACCCACTTGATGGTGTGGAGTGATTGGGGCCGGCGCCAGCAGTGGGTACTATTTGCATTGCTCTAGCAAAGCTCTAATCATATTGTATTTTATTTGTATGTATTCCAACTGAGTTGGAGGCTCTTTGAGGGCAGATATTATATTCTTTGTTCTCATGAGTGAATAGCAGTGCCTGATACTTACTGAGTATGAAATGTGTGTTGGTTAATCAATTAATTTTCATGCCATATATACTATCACTTTCCTGTCTGTTACAATATGAACAAGGGACACATTATGGTGTCACAATTTCTTAAAAACTTGGAAAACAAGTTAAGAATAGAAAAGTAATCCCTAAACTCCTGGGTCCACACCATGAAAAACAATGGGGGATGCTTCAGAATATGATTCTGAAGTTCCTTTTGATTTATTTAAAGTCTCCATATATTACAGTAATTAAAGTGCTTCATGACCTCATCAAAATACTGTAAAGCTTAATTAATGTTTGTAAAGCCTTTTACAATACTTAGATGAGAGACACCAGAAAAGTATAAGGGATCATTATCATTATCATTGATGCCATCTTGAAAGACTGCAGTTTGCTACACTTGGGTTTGCTGATTAAATCTTAGTTATGACTATGCAGAAACACAAACAAAATTCATTCCCACAATGTAGCCAGCTTGTCTTATTCAGAAGGTTGTAGACAGATATACATAAATTTTAATGCAGCTATTTCACTGAGGATTGATACTTAAAATGATGATAAAAGAAGAGATAAATTCAAAATCATCAGTGGACCATTGGCCTCAGCTGTACCATCTTGAGAACTATTTTCACCTGAAGTTTGGAGTCAGGTGGACCTGGGTAGAAAACCTGGCTCTGAAGCATATATTCCTTGAAACTTTGGGCAAATTTCTTAGTATTTCTGCTTCTACTACTAACCTAAAAATTTGTGAAAAGCTAGGGAGGTGTCTATCCAGTACAAGACGCTTACCAAGTGCATAGTATACAGTCTGGCACCTAGCATGTATTCAAGATATATATTTTTAATATGTAAATGATTGTATATTTAACTATTCATATTAAACAATTAAAATAGAACATCACCAGCATTTGAAAGATTGATCACCTCCATCTTTTGAAATGTCATCATTCCATCATCCTGAATGACTTATTCCTCAAGAGTTCTGGGTAACTAAATTTTACTGTGTTGTTTCCATGACTAACAATTCTAATTTTGAAGGGTACTCAATCAAGAAGTCATATGAAAAGCTTTACCTAAGATGTTCTGTTTATCTATTGCTTCATTAAAAAACCCTAAAAATTTAGTGGAGCAACACATCCATTTTATTGTGCTCCCAGTTCAAACAGGTAGAGAAGTAATATGTTATTTCTACTCCCTGATGACTGGGACCCTGTAGGGGTGGCTCACGTGGCTGGATTTAGCTGAGATAGCTCAATAGGGACCATATGTTAAGGAGCTGTTTTATCAGCTTCATTTTTCAATTATTTTCCACATCTGTCTCCTGGGGCTAGAAAGTCCAAGATGGCTTCATAATTCAAAATCTGGTCCCTATATTGGGATGGCTGAGCTACATGGGGCTGGCCAGTTATCCCTCTCTCTCCATGCATGTAGCCTCTTCCCATGGCTATCTTGAGCTTCCTTAAAAAACAGTGTTCTCAGAATTTCTTACATGACAACTGACTTCTCCCAGGGTTAGTATTCCAAAAGAAATAGACAGAACCTGTATGGGTTCTTAGGACCCAGCATCAGAAGTGAAAAATATCATTCTCATCACATTCTGTTGTTCAAGCAAGTTAACAAGGACATCCTAGATTCACGATGAAAATAAATGTAGACTTTGCCTCTCAAGGACAGGAGTTGCAAAGAATCTATAGCCATCTATTATCTTCCCCTTAAGAGGAAAAATATTACTGCCTTAATTGTCTGGAAATCTGAAAATCATCACCAAGAATTCTGTTCTCTTTAGCCATGTTTCCTTCCAATGAGAGGCTATCTGATTCACTTCAAATGGTTAGGAGAGATGGTTTATAAACTTGTTTCTATCACTTATTAACTGTGATTTTGAACACATCTTTCTTATCTTGTCTCCCTATCTATCTCAGAGGGAAAAAAAGTCTATTTTATCCTGTCACTGAATGATGATGATTTAATGGAAGGAAAGGAGATAAATATTTAGAAATCCTATGTAGATGCCAGTAGTATCATTATTAGTAACATGTAGGAAGGAAACTATAATTACTAAGCTTTCCGAGTCTAATCAGAAGAGTTAGTTTATTAGCTGCTTTGAGTTCCTAAATTCATTAAGGCTGAGGCTGATAGAAACCTAGAGACCAAGTCATAGTTCATTCAGTCTGAAGATCAGACTTCAACTTCAGGGTTGAGTCTTTGGTCATAGCTGTGTCTCACAGCTGTTCTGTACTTTTTCAAATATGAAGGTGAATAAGGTGATAACTTTCCATGTATGTAATTAGTAGAACCATCCAATCATTGTATCTTTTTAAACAATTTATGGTGTGTTTTTTTTATTATGGAAATGAACTCAATTATTTGTATGAACCAAGATTTTGCAGCTCTAATTTTTGCTAACAACCAACTTGGGAAGGGAAAATACACTTGAGCGAGCCATTTAGCAAAAAACTGCTATAATCCGTACAGTGTGCGTGGCTTAAATGAGGTGTTATGTTGTGTGTGGTTTTAAAAAATGGGGGTCTTCACTTCATTTGTGCTTCTGAGCATGTTATTACTTTTTTAAAGTTACATATCATACCCTAACTGGTTTGGCTCAGTGGATAAAGCGTTGGCCTGTGGACTGAAGGGTCCCAGGTTCGGTTCTGGTCGGGGGCATGTGCCTTGGTTGTGGGCACATCCCCGGGGGGAGTGTGCAGGAGGCAGCTGATCGATGTTTCTCTCTCATCGATGTTTCTAGCTCTCTGTCCCTCTCCCTTCCTCTCTGTAAAAAATGAATAAAATATATTAAAAAAAATAAAATAAAGTTACGTATCATGGATTTATTTCTAGAAAGATGGAAATTGCCTTGAAAATGTTTAAATACAACAAACATTGGAACCTAGCAAGGCAATGTGGTATAGGAGGGAAATGGTACCAGTCCAGTCTCAATATTTGGGATAGGACTCTGAGCTTCAGTTTCTTCTGAAGACAATGAGGTCAGATGAGTTGAACTGAGATTTTCACATGCCATAATTCTGTTATACCTTTTATTCAAATACTAGAGGCCTGGTGCACAAAATTCATGCACGGAGGGGGGGGGTCCCCCCTCAGCCCAGCCTGCACCCTCTCCAAACCTGGTTCCCTTGGGGGATGTCCGACTACCTCTCACAATCCAGGACCACTGGCTCCTAACTGCTCACCTGCCTGCCTGCCTGATCGCCCCTAACTGGCCCCCCTGCCAACCTGATCACCCCTAAATGCCTCTGCCTGCCGACCTGATGGCCCCTAACTGCCCTCCCTGCTGGCCTGGTTGCCCCCAACTGCCCCCTCTGCTGCCTTGGTTTTCCCCAACTGCCGCCCCCACTGGCTTGGTCACCTCTCATGGGCCCCTCTGTTGGCCTGGTCACCCCTCAGTGCCCCCCTGCTGGCCTGGTTGCCACAAACTGTGCCCCCTTCCAACCTGGTTGCCCCTCACTGCCCCTCCTGCTGGCCTGGTTGCCCCACACAGCTTGCTGCTCAGTCGTTTGGTTGTCCCTCACTAACCCCCCTGCCGGCCTTGTTGCCCTAGTCAGCCTGTTCAGTTGTCCATTCGGTTGTTTTGGATGTGATGGCCTCTGGCTCTTTATATATATAGAAGAGGCCATTGTAGAGTCTGAAGAAATATAAATATAATTGTAAGTCTGATTTTAATTTCATACATTGAGCAATGATAGAGGTCCTGACATGACAGAGGGCTCCAAATGGTAAGTTTCCCTAGAATCATGTATAATCTGAAACATGTGAAAAATGATGAATTATAATAAGCCTGCAATCTACCAATCTTTTGTTAGTTCAGACTCCTCTCCATGCATTAAGCCTATTGTCAGATTTCTTTGGCCCTAAATCCCTAGGTCACTTTCTAAGCTCATCTTTTTTGCTTTTGGCAGGATTTTACTCTAGTGACCAGTTTCTTGTTATGAAACCTTCCCTTCCTTTGTCTTCTGAGACACCACCCTCCTGGTTTGTAGCCTAATGCTCTGGTTAATTCTTCACAGTCTTTTTTCATCACATTTTCTTCTATTGCACAATCCTGAAGCGTATCCTATATAATAAAGAGGTAATATGCAACTTGACCATCACACCCTCACAAGATGGCTGCCTATGACCAGGCTGGCAAGGGGGTTAGTGAGGGACGACCAAACGACTAAAAAAGCAGGCTGTGTGGGGCGCCCAGGCCAGCACAAAAAGCAAATATGATCGTGTGTTTCCTGCTATACTTCAAATATGTACCTCCACACAAGAACACACACCTATACATGTATACACAGGAACACATAGGGCAGTTGGGGGCAACCAGGCTGGCAGGGGGGGCAGTTAAGGGTGACCAGGCAGGCAGGCAGGTGAGCAATTAGGAGCCAGCCATTCAGGATTGTGAGAGGATGTCCCGGATTGGAGAGGGTGAAGGCTGGGCTAAAGGGGACCCCCCCTCCAGTGCACGAATTTCATACACCGGGCCTCTAGTATGTAAAATAACCCTCTTCTCTATACATGCTTCTGAAATTATCTCAGTCATACTTAAGACTTCAATTCTCATCAATATGACATGCACCTATTAAATACTTATTGAAAGTGTTTTATCTTCCAGAGACAACAGCCCTATCTTCTAAATATAAATCTATAGCCTGATGCTTTATGTTGACTTCCAGACATGCATATATAGGGCATACCAATTTTATCCAACTGCAGGTATATGACATAGCAGGACTCAGAATGCAGTCACCATGACCTATGCGCTCCCTGGTGCTGTTCAGGTCTTTGTCTTTCTTACTGTACAACTTGAAGTCAACTTCTTCAAAATAACACTCATCTCATCTTCCATATCCCAAATGACCATAACTCCTCTTGTGTTTTGTGGCTGAGTGAATGAGTTTCAAAACTGGCAAGTTGCCAGGATCATCAGTCCTAAAGAAGGGTAAAGAAGATTCAGTGAAATAATAAATATAAAACACACATTCCAGTATCTGGCATATATCAAATGCTCAATGCTTATTATTCTCCACCCTCCATTAATATCCTAGCATCAAACCAGGGCCTCATATTTAACTATAAAAAAATGTTTTCAATTTCTTTAGAAAGTTTAAAAAACTGTCTTTTAAAAAAAATTAATCTCATAAATTTTAACCTTGTGTTATCACTATCTGGTTGCGAACACTATCATATTTCTGTTTCATCCTACTAATTGGTTTCCCTAATCCTGGCCCTGTTGTACACATTCTATCCCCACTCATCTTTCTTACCTTTTCTTCATTGAACTTTACATATGCTGCTGATCTGTTTGGTACTCAGCACAGACTTCCCATGGCTTTCAGGACAAAGGTTCAAACTCCTAGCCTTGGCACGCACGGCTTTTCATGACCAGTACAAACTCAAGATTTTTGAGTTCCCTTCACACACACTGCTTCTGCTGCAGGAAATGCCTCCTCTTCTTTCTCTAACTTGATGCTGTTTAACTTTCAGAGCTAAGTTTCCAGGCCATGTCTTCCAGGGAACTCTTCCTGGACACTGAGACTGGATTAGCGTCTGTATCTCTTACACCTGGTGATGGTCTAAGCTCCCTAAAGCAGAAATTACATCTCATCCATCTTTGCATGTGACTAGTGCCAAGCAAGAGGCCTAAAGGGCATGTTTGTGGAAGCAATTAATGAATGAAAATATTTCCATTTAACTGAGTGCTATACAGACAATGATTATAACTATTACATCTGTATAAAAAGGTACATGTTTGCACTTGATGGTAGTGGTGGTGGGGCAGGGACAACTTAAGGACAATCTGTTTTCTCTGGGATTCTAATGGATCTGACTTTAATAGTGGGGCTATCAAAGAGAAACTTACTGTGTGAGATACTAAGGAGCCTCTATGGGGTCACAAAATCCAAAGGCAGTGTTTCTCAAATGAGGCTTCAAGACTTCTAAGAACTGTGTTTTGTTTTGTTTTTTAAGTTTTATATTTCACTTGAATCATAAATCAACACAGTATAATGTAAGAACATACCAACTTATAACTAGGTAACACAAGAATTTTTAGTGCTAGTGTTGGTTTTTATATAATGCTATTTTAATTACTGTGTGCGAATGAGAAGAGAAAGGGAGAAAATGATTTAATACATAAATGCTGCTTAAACAAAAAGTGGGGGACAAATGTCATCAGGGCTCATCCAATGTAGGAAGTGTTCGTGATATTGCAAATAGTGGAAAATGGTGGAGGAGTTTTATATATGCTGCTTAAAAAAAAAAAAAAGGACAAAACTGTGTCATAAGCCACACTCATATTAGAGGGATTTAGTATCAGTAAAACAGCCGCATTCATCACAGTACATTAATGCTGCTACTTTTAGCGGGTTTTTTATGTTTGCATGTAATTTATAAACTTATTTTCCATTACATTATATAAGAGCTTTAAACATATAAATATTTAAGAAACAGTATCATAAAAATAATGTAGTTTCATGCTAGAGACCTGAGAGATTATCCTCTTTAAAATAATTTGCACATTACTCCGGATGGAAAAAGACTAAGTTAATGAATAAAGGATCAGGACATAATAAGACTGACTTGGGAGTAAAAGCTTTCTTGTCAGAGTAAAATGATTTATCTCTTAGCTCAGCGGTGCATATACACACACATACCACACACACATACCAAACACATATACCATATACACAAACACATTATAAAAATATGTACCTTCTTAGTCCCAGCCAGTTTGGCTCAGTGGATAGAACATCAGCCTGTGGACTAAACGGTCCCGGGTTCGATTCTGGTCAAGGGCACATGCCTCAGTTGTGGACTCTATCCCCAGTAGGGGGCATGCAGGAGGCAGCCGATCAATGATTCTCTCTCATCATTTCTACCTCTCTCTCCCTCTCCCTTCCTCTCTGAAATCAATAAAAAATATTTTAAAAAATAGAAATATGTACCTCCACACAAGAACACACACCTATACATATATACACAGAAACACATGGGACACACAAACATATTTGTATCTACAAATAATCCCATGCACATGGGAAATATGCGCACACACTCCCTCGCCTCTTTCATGAATATATCTCTGCATTTTATAAAAAGACAGTAGGTATACACAGAGAAGCACAGTTTACAGTTTAGCATGGCCCTTTAAGAAGGTTTCTGAAATTAGACTGCCAAACTCCCAACCCACCTCTGCCCTATTCTAGCTGAATAGCCTTGGACATATTTACTTCATGTTCAGTCCCTCATCCTTCTTGTCCTTAAATTGGAAAGGACAGTAAGCACTCGGCTCACAAACTTTTTAGGGAATTAAATGCATGAATGTATTACTGCATGTTGAGCAAGTTAGTGCTATGTTGTCACATAGAATGAAATCAATAAATTGTGGCTTTCCTTTTAAAAAATTTGTATACTGATGGGCAGAGAGCACAGCTTTGGGGTTCTAGAAGAGTTGTGACACCAAAGAGAGTTTCTTCCTTCCTTTGTCTGAGAAAGTGAGGATCCTGGGAGTCATCCCTAACATCTCTCAGTCCTTTATCACCCATATTCAATCCATCACCAGTCGTGTTGATATTTTTCCCTCTGAAACTCTCTCAGATTGATGCATTTCTCTGTGCCTCATGTGGTTATAAGACAAGACACATAACTGCTTTCTCCACACTTACTCATTTGTTCCTTTTTCAGACAGACCTTTTCCAAAAAGCAAATATGATTGTGTGTTTCCTGCTATACTTCAATAACTTCCCATTGCTTTTAGGGGGAAACTTTGCACAGTCCGGCTCCTCTCTCCCTCTCTCCTTGCATGGAACTCCTCTATGGAAAGCCTTATTAGAAGAGGACTGTCTCTAGTTAAGCATTGTCTCCTGTGACCTCCTAGAGGCCTCTGTGAATGTTGACTGGCTGGATGAACAGAACTACTTTGACACTGCCAAGTCATGACACATCAGCAGAGTATGTAGAAGAGGTGTCCAACAGAGAGGTCAATGATGCCTGTTAGGATAGGACAGTACCCTATAGTGTAGGACAATGTCTGGTGAAAGTCGGTAGCACACAAACATGCTACCGCTGTGAGCCACTGATGATTCATCATCAATGTACTACAAGAGTGAATATAGCCCTAGGTGGTTTGGCTCAATGGATAAAGTGTCAACCTGCAGACTGAAGGGTCCTGGGTTTGATTCCTGTCAAGGGCACATGCCTGGGTTGTGGGCTCGATCCCCAGTAGGGGGCATGTAGGAGGCAGCTGATCAATGATTCTCTGTCATCATTGATGTTTCTATCTCTCTCTCTCCCTCTCTCTTCTTCTCTGAAATCAATAAAAATAAAAAAGTAAAAGAATCTTACTTCCCTTATGAGGAATTCAGGGAGATGGTGAAAGGAAAACATTTAGCACAGAGCCAGGTTCATAGTAGGGGTTCAGTAACATTTATTGACCCATTATGGGTTGCCCACTCCTGCCAACAAAAGAAAAACAGTCATTAGTCAGATATTTACCCAATCATCCAATCCACCAATATTGGAAAAAAAAAAGAATGAATATAACCAACGAATGCATCAGCAGTGCCCAATGAACATGTTGCCTTCCAGTATAGGAAAAGCATATTAAGAGACAGGTATTTTTGTTTGTTTGCTGTTTGTTTTCAATCTGTGGTTTCTGGAAATATTTATCTATGAACACAAATGTGATTCCTCCTGGCACTTCTTAGTAATATACAGTGATACCATCATAGCAGAATGAAGGGTCCGTAAGACCCAGCAAAATGGTGGCAACATAGCTGTATCTCACTTTTTTACCAAAATAAATAAAAAGACCCAGGTTCTTTTATTTCTTTTCTGGTTCTGACTTGCATGGTAATGGAAAACTATACTTACATATCACAATTTTATTGATTACAGAGATCACAGATCCATAGCCAGCATAGTTTCATACATCACTGAGATTGGATCACAATAGTGAATGAGGATGAAAAGAATGTCTTTGGCTCATTGACTCCAGTTTCCCACGGTTCCTTGGAGATACACTTGCCAAGATAAGGTGGCCTAAGAAGGTCTAGAAAAGTGCATTTGTTATGTTTGAGATGCTGCTCACAAATTTCTTCATATATCCCCTTTTTTGGTATGAGAAGCATTGGTCATTCTTACCTGAATACTAGAGGCCCGGTGCACAAAATTCTGCACTTTGGGTCAGGGGTCCCTCAGCCCAGATTGCGAGAAGGCACAGGCCAGGCCGAGAGACCCCACTGGTGCACAATCAGGGCTGGAGAGGAACATGGGAGGTTGGCCAGCCGGGATGGGAACATGGGAGGGCTCCAGGGCATGTCCAGTCCATCTTGTTCAGTCCCGATGGGCCGGACCCCAGCAGCAAGCTAACTACCAGTCAGAACATCTGCCCCCTGGTTGTCAGTGCACATCATAGTGAGAGGTTGTTCAGCCTTACCATATCATTAGCATATTACACTTTGATTGGTTGAAAGGACAACCAGACAATCGGACACTTACCATATTAGGCTTTTATTATATACTAAAGGCCCAGTGCATGAAATTTGTGCATGGAGGGGGGGTTCCCTCAGCCCAGCCTGCACCCACTCCAACTGGGGACCCCTCTCACAATCTGGGACTCCTGGCTCCTAACCAATTACCTGCCTGTCTGATTGCCCCTAACCCCTCTGCCTGCCTGTCTGATTGCCCCTAACCTCTCTGCCTGCCTGTGTGATTGCCCCTAACCTCTCTGCCTGCCTGCCTGATCATCCCTAACTGCCTCTGCCTGCCTGCCTGAACGCCCCTAACTGCCTTTGCCTGCCTGCCCAATCACCCCTAACTGCCCTCCCCTGCCGGCCTTATCTTACCCCCAACTGCCTCTGTCTGCATGATCACCCCTAACTGCCCTCCCTTGCCAGCCTGATTTCATCCCCAACTGTCCTCCCCTGCCAGCCTGATTGCCCCTAACTGCCCTCCCCTGCTGGTCTGATCTCATCCCCAACTGCCCTTCCCTGCCTGCCTGATCACCCCTAACTGCCCTCCCCTGCTGGTCTGATTTCACTCCCAACTGCCCTCCCCTGTAGGCCTGATCTTGGCCCCAACTTCCCTCCTCTGCTGGCCAACTTGATTCTGATTGGTCAGTTTTCATGACAGTCAGCGTCAAAAGCTCTGCCTCCTATGCAGCCATTGGCTCCTTACATTTACCAAGCACTGACTTCTGGTCTGTTCGAGCCTTTGGTCCTAATTGGTCATGTAGGGGGATCTACTTTACTTAGCAGTCAGTTCTCCAGACTTAGTACTGGGGTGAAGGCCAATGTAGCAGGTGCCATTTTGAATCAGTACCAGCCTATTCTGTCGTTTGGCCAGGGCAACAAAGCAAGCATTCTGCTCTGGCTGCTCCATGCCTGCTGCCCAGAGGCCCTCCGTGGTTGGGGTGGAATGCTTGACTATTAGCCGTGGTGATGAAGCAAGCATTCTGTTGGGCCACTCACGCTGCCTGCTCTCAGCAGCCGCCCCCCAGGACTGGGGGACTCCAGCGGGGCTGAAAGGACTGGGCGCCACCATCTTTGTGGTGGAGTGATGGTCAATTTGCATATTCCCTCTTTATTAGATAGGATTGTCAACTATATAGAATATGTATTGAATTTGCCAAAACTTAGTCCACTTATATTTCTGTTCCAAGCATCCTCAACACATGTACCTCGATCTATAATAATAAAAGCATAATATGCTAATTAGACTGGAAGTCCTTCTGGACATCCTTCCAGACGACCTTCTGGATGAAGCCGGGGCTACTGCTGCTAGGGCTGGGGTGGCAGCTGGGGCTGCTGATACAAGGGCGGGGGCAGCAGCCAGGGCCCTCAGAGCCCCTTGCACAAATTTCGTGCATCGGGCCTCTAGTAACACTATATCTTACTACAGATATCATCTTAAAATGTATCATAACTGATTTTTGTTAAATTGCATACTTTTCTACTGACATTTTTTCCAAGATCTTAAACTTTTATTTATGGTATATAGCCAATTCAAAAGTAGTTCCAATGCTCCATTTTTGTGTATTAACTTCATTTTCTCTCCAGCTTAACCTCATTCTATAAAGTAGTTAATGATCTGATAACTAACAGTTGAATGCACTGGTAAATTCTGATATTTCAATAATTTCTCTGAACTTTTTTATAAAGTGAACAATCTCTCTGTAATAAAATGATCCTCCCTAGTTATTATTTTGTAGATTTTCAGGAAGGAAACTACATTTTTAAACAGTTTAAAAATAGATTAAAAATAGATTTTTGTTAGCTGATTATGCATTTACTTACTAATGAAAGTTATTGTGAACACCATATATAGATTATTCATTTGTTCACAATTAACATATTTTCCCTTAACAATAAAATAACATAAAAGATATTTATTTTCTTTCTCTTGTCACTTCATAATTCTGCTGTATATGGGAATCATCACTCATGATAAAGAAAACATTTTGTGTTTTCTACTTATTTAGATACTGTCTATTAGGTTTTTTGAAAGAAGGGGATATTTTATGATTTCCCAAGGATCATTTTGTTTTTCCCCATGCTTTAACTGTTGTACAAATAGTTCCAATCTATCCATAGTTAATTCACTCATTCATCTATTCACTTATTCAATAAATCCTGTGCATTTATCATGTGCCTCTTATTTGCAGGGAGGAGAATCAATTGTCCATATATGTGGATCTATTTTTGAACTCTCTATTTTGTTCCATTAATATATTTATGTTTATACCAATACTAAACTGTCTCAATTACTGTAGCTTTATAATACATTTTGTCACTTTCCCTTTCAAAGTTGTTTTGGCTATTCTATGTTCTTCACATTGCATTAACATTTTAGAATTAACTTGTCAATTTCTGCAGCATAGTCTGTTTGTTGCTTATATATATAAAAACAGTTGATTGTTGTTTCTTGATTGTACATACATACCTGTTAAATTCACTTATTGGTTCTAGTAGCTTTTTGGTAGATTCAATAATTTTTTGTGCATAGATGATAATGTCAACTGTGAATAAAGAAATTTGCTCCTCCTTTCCACTCAGAATGACTCCTTTTTTTCCCCTTTCTGATCTTATTATACTGACTCAGACCCACAGTAATATATTGAGCAGAAAGTGGACACCCTGCCTTATTCTTAATCTTAGAGGTAAAACATGTAGTTTTGCAATATTAATTGTGATATCAGCTAGAGATTTTTCTTAACTGTTCCATATCAGATTTAAGATGTTCCCTACATTGCTGAGAGGGTTTTTTTGTGGGTTTTTGTTTGTTTGTTTGTTTGTTTGTTTGTATCAGTAATTTATGTAGTAATCTGTCAAATGACTTTTTTTAAAGTATTGAGATAGTTGTATGGTTTTCCATTTTTACTTTACCAAAATGGTGATTTTCATTGATTTTCAAATGAAACACCAATCTTTGCATTTCTGGGATAAACCCTCATGCTATATTATCTTTGATGTTTTGATGGATGCTATTTTCTAAATACTTTTAAAGAATTTTTACACCAATATGTATTGTAAACATTGGTCTGTAGTTTTAGTCTCCTATAATGTCTTTGCTTCATTTTTAACAAAGGTAATACCAGCCTCATAGAATGAATGAAGAAGCAATCCCTCATCTCTAATTTTTTGAAAATTGGTGTAGAATTGCTGTTGTTTTGTTTTAGTGCTTATAAGAAATCTCCAATAAAGCCATCTGGGTCAGAATTTTCATTTATAACTATAAATTTAAGTAGATATAGTTCTACTTGGGTTATTGGTTTCTTTTTTACTGAGATTGGTATCTCTTGAATTTGTCCATTTTGCCTAAGTGAATAAATTTATTGTTACAAAATTTTCAAATAGTTCAAAATCATTTAAATAAGTTGTATCTGTAGTAATATAATCTCTCTTATGTTACAGTATTTTTTAAAATATATTTTATTGATTTTTTGTAGAGAGGAAGGAAGAGGGAGAGAGAGAGATAGAAACATCAATGATGAGAGAGAAACATCGATCAGCCCCTACTGAGGATGTGCCTGCAACCAAGGTACATGCCCTTGACTGGAATGGAACCTAGGACCCTTCAGCCCACAGGCCAACGCTTTATCCACTGAGCCAAACCGGTTAGGGCTGATATAATATTTTTTATCTTCTTTCTTATTTCTCATTAGTAACTCTAGGTGTTAATGAATGTTATTGATCATTTCAAATAACCAGTTTTGGTTTTATAATTTTGCTTTTACATATACTGCATTTTCACAGCACAGCTAATTACATTTTAACAGTTAATTACTTTTGTAAGATATAAATTATAAGAATAATCTCTCATATATTTACCTAAGAGTCTACTATTTCTGATGTTCTTCATTTCTTGATATAGAACCATATTTCCCTCCAATTTCCTTTTCTTTCTGCTTGCAGTACTTCCTTCAACATTTCCTATCATCAGGGTCTGCTTTTATTTCAGCTCTTGTATAACTGTAAAACTCTCTGTTCTAAATTCATTTTTGAAAGATATTTCATTGTGTAAAGAATTCTAGGTTAACAGTTTTTCTTGTAATATATTAAAGATTGTGTTTGGTCTCCTCACTGGTATTGTTTCTGACAAGAAATTTGCCATTATTCTTATTTTTTTTTCCATCTGTAAATAATTTGAATAAACTTTTTTATCTTAAATTTATTAAAATATTGTTGAGGTAGGACAGAGAGTTTTCATACACTGTGAACCCAGTTCCATCTATTATTGACCAAATTTTCTCATGGAGATTTCCTTAGCCTTAACTTAAAGTCTGTTTTCGGTTGAAGACCCAATCCAGGGTATCCCATTATACTTAACTAGAGGCCCAGTGCACGAATCCGTGCACCAGTGGGGTCCCTTGGCCTGGCCTGCAGAATCCGGCCAAAACAAGCTCTCCGACATGCCCTGAGGGGTCCCAGATTGTGAGAAGGAACAGGTCAGGCCGAGGACCCAACAGGTACACGATTGGGGCTGGGGAGGCTACGCAGGAGGTTTGCCAGCCAGGAAGGTTCAGCGGGAGGGCTCCAAGGCATGTGAGGCCCATCTCGCTCAGTCCAGATTGGCCGGACCCCAGCAGCAAGCTCACCTACTGGTCAGAGCATCTGCCCCCTGGTGGTCACTGCACATCATAGGGAGTGGTTGAGTGGCCTTAGCATATCATTAGCATATTACGCTTTGATTGGTTGAACAGACAACCAAACGACCAGACACTTTGCATATTAGGCTTTTATTATATAGGATTCTTATTTCTCCTGAGGTTTCTCCTGACTTTGATAGCTCACATGTGTCTTCTTCCCCCTCTGGCTGATTTTCAGATTTCTCTTTACCAGTGGTTTAGAGCAATTTGATTATTATATGTTTTGCTTTTGTTCTTGAGTTTTTATTATCTTTTTAACATGGGATTTATTGAGTTTTGTGGATAAATTCCTTTATAGATATCCTTAAATTTGGAAAACTTGTGGCCCTTACTGCCACAATTGATTATTTAGGCCCCCTTGTCTCTTTCAGGGACTCAAATGAGAGTCCTCTCAAATGGGAGCATATTAGGCTGATTGGTGTTCTTTTTTTTTCTCTCTTTGGTTTCCTTTTGAATAGTTTTTATTGCTATATATTTAAGTTCACTATTATTTATTTCTTCTGCAGGGTATAATTTTTCATTAATCCCATAAAGGGTATTTTAATCTCACACATTATAAATTTTATCACTAGAGTTTGATTTGGGTCTTTGTAAATGTATATTCCATGTCTCTACTTAACATGTTCAATTCTTTTCTTTAATCTTTGTAAACATATGGAGTACAGTCATAATTGTTTTAGTATCCTTGTCTACTAATTCTAACATCTGTGTCACATCTGTGTCAGTTTCAATCCATTGTGTTGTTTTCTCTTTATTACAGGTCACGTTTTTCTGCTTCTTTGCCAGCCTTCTAAATTTTTGATTGGATGCCAGACATTATGCATTTTATCTTGATGGGTGTTGGATATATTTTGTGTATTTCTTTTTTAAATATATTTTATTGATTTTTTTACACAGAGGAAGGGAGAGGGATAGAGAGTTAGAAACATCGATGAGAGAGAAACATTGATCAGCTGCCTCCTGCATACCCGCCACTGGGGATGTGCCCGCAACCAAGGTACATGCCCTTGATGAATAGAACCTGGAACCTTTCAGTCCACAGGCCAACGCTCTATCCACTGAGCCAAACCAGTTAGGGCTATTTTGTGTATTTCTATAAATATTTTTGAGTTCTGTATTAGAACACAATATATTTACTTCAAAGCAGTTTAATTCTTTCTAGTCTTTCTTTAAAGTTTTGTTAAGCAGGACCAAAGCAACCTTTGGTCTAGAAATAATGACTTCTCTTCTTCTGAGACAAACTCTTCTGAGTACTTCAGTCAATGCCCGGTGCATTATAGGTTGGTTTTCTTTGTTGTTATTATTGTTTTAAATCTGGTTGTTGGTATTAGGCACTGTTTCTGGGCTCCTGTGTTTACCAGGCACTCTTCCCTCTAATCTCAGGTGGGTTCTTTCTCTAACCTGTATTAGCTTTTCTTGGGTATATCCTGATTTCTCATGGGTATATTCTGCTGAATACCTGAGAGGTAGCCCTCTTCACCCAGCCAGAATTTTCTCTTTGAAACTCTCTTCTCTTCCTTGTTACTCTGCCAGGTCAGTTTTTGCCAGTTTAGTGTCCTTGAACTCTCAGCTCCAGTTCAATAATTTAGGGTGTCCACTGAGGCTACCTGGGTTCCTCAATGTGTGTCCTGGCCTGGAAAAAACTCACCTTGGTTTTCTGTTTGTTTGGGGGTTTTTGTTTGTAATTTTAATTTATAATTTCTGGATCACTTCACCTATCTTATTTGTTAATATTGGAGGACCCCAGGGATTTTTTCTTTGCAAAGCCACTTCCTTGCTATTATCATTTGTTCTCTATATCCCAATGGCTCCCAAATTAAATATTTGGCTTGGATATCTCCTTTAACAACATATCTAAAATTGTCATTATATTGCTTAAATAGGTATCCTAAACATAATATATTATAATAATATATCCCAATCCAATCATGATTTCCTTTTCCCTTCTCAGAAAACTGTTGCCCTGATATCCTTCTCATCCCAAGTAATGGTAACACCATCCTTCCAGTTTCTCAGGTGAAAAACCACAGAGAAATTTTTGAATCAGCAATTTCTCTTGTACTCTTTAATACTTAAACAGATCTGCTGATTTTATCTTCAAAATTTATCCAGAAACTACCCATTTTCCACCACTTTCTTTGCAGTCAACATCATCTCTTATGCAAATATTATTGATTTAAAGTCTCAGTGTTATGTGCATACAATGTAAGGATGCTATTTGTAATTTCTTTAATCAGAAATGTTGCAAATACATTAATTTTAATGGGTAGTATATGTAGCTTTGAAATTCATCAAATAATTTTAAAGTACAGCACATCCAGAATAATTATATATCATAAATCCAGAGACTTATGACACTCTTTCCACAGGAATGTTTTCTTCAAACATTTTGAATGAAACTTGTTATTTTGGAATAATTTTAGATTTATAGAAAAGTTGCAAAGGTAATTTAAATTGTACCTTTATATTACTTTTCCAGTTGCATTTCTTCTAATGTTGTCACTTTATACTATCATCTTACATGTGTCAAACTAAGAAAATACCAGTGGTATATTACTTTTTAACTAAAATCCAAACATTATTTGAATTTCACCATTTTTACACTATTCTCTGATTTTTGTTTTAAGACCAAATCCAGATTCCACATTGCATTTAATTGTCGAATCTCCTGGTTTTAACTGATCTTTGGCATTTCCTCAGTCTTTCCTGCTTTTTCATGACCTTAAGAGTGTTGAGCTGTACTAGTCAAGCATTTTGTACCCTACACCTCAAATGTGGTTTGTCTAATATATTCTCATGACTAGAATGAGGTTATGGGTTTTTGGAGGGAACACCATAGGTGAATGCCCTTCTCAAAATATTACATCAGGAGGTAGATGACATTCATATGACATCATTGCTAATATTGATTTTGATCACAGACAGTGCTTGCCAGGATTCTTCCCAGAAAAATTGCCATGTTTTTCTCTCTCTACTGCATTCATTGGAAGTGAGTCACTAAGTTCAATCCATACTCAAAAGTAGGAGCATATTGACATTCTGCAAAGAAAAATTATTTATTATTTTCTATTTTTATTTATTCAATCATTTATTTATATCAGTATAAATATATGTATATTTATTTTATACTCGGGGTTATAATCCAATATTATATTATTTAGTTTATTGTTCAAATTGTTCTAGCTTTGGCCACTGGTTGCCATTAGATTGCCTCTCATATACATATGGCATGAGCTCATTCTTGGTTTTTTTAACCACTTCCTTTCTTGTATTTTCAAACATTTTACCTTCCAATAATAATAAATAATAACAACTGAAAATGTTTAGGTTTTTCTAACACTATGGCCTTTATGAAAACAGAACATTTGTCATTGTATTCAATTACTTACTATAGCAAGATGCCTGGGGATAGCCATTTAATTGGGTTAAGATGCTCTGTTAAGGTGTTTCTCTTCAGTCTAACTCAAGGCTAGCTGATGCCTCTGAATTTTCCAAGGCCAATCTACATAATTTCTTTGAATTCTTTATTCTTTTAAGGAGGACACTGGTAATCTGCCACAAAACAAGCAAATGTATCTAAACATGTCCCCCGTAACACCAATGTGCATAGCAATCTTTTGACTTAAAATATTTACATTTAGTTGTACCATTCTTTAGGGAAACTATGGTCCCTAAATTATTTCTATTTAGCCATTCATAGGTAGCTGGAATATGAGGTGCATACAAGGGATAAGTTATATGTTACAATGGATGTTGGAGAACTCCAAAATGAATCATATGATAAAAGCACACATGGTCAATATTTTTACATTTTTATCATTTCTTGTGTTCTCATGGTTCATAATATATGAATATGCTGAGGAGACAAACCCAGATATGTTTATCAGGATCTTTGCAATATGCATTTATATATGCATAGGTCCTCCTGCATTTGTAACTCAGAAAATATTGATTTAATATTTAAGATTAAACTACATTAACAATAATATTGGTTGCAATCATTAATATCTATTAATTTTTAAAATAAACTTAGCAGGCTTTTCATTAAACTGTATAGTTACCTATGTTAACATGACACAATAAATGTTCAGAATCGACCTTTGTCTCGTATCATTTTATTTAGCCAAATGCTTTGTTAATATTAACATTAACCAATTCCAGATGTCAACAATTAGGATCAATCCAACAAAACATTTAGTAAGGCACTTTACTCAGACTGAGAATAGGAAGACTTTCCATAAACATGTGTAGTGAATTTTGAGTGAATCTTAAGATAAAATAGTTGTGTTTAGTGACTAAACATATCATTACACAGATGCCTCATCCCCTTCTGCAGCTGTTCTTGCTGTTTTGGTTCTACGTAGCCCCTCTGCTTGTATTTCTTGTGGCTCTCAGTTAGTGTTGCACTATTTGGGGGGAAATCTGCAGATGAGGGGTTCTGGCTGATTTTGTAATGTGCCTGCAGATAGCTAAGCTTGCATTGTAATGAGGTCAGATTTCATTTCTCAGCAAGGTCACGCTCCAGGGTTGGTAGAACTCCAAGGAAAATCAAAGTGCTGACAGAAACATCTGAAAGGTGGTGATTCAGTAGGTGGCACTCTTTCCTCCCTGCAAATCCTGTTGTCAATGCTCAGGTTCAGTCTGTCTTTCTGAGTAGATTTACATGCCCTCTTTAGACCATTAGGGAATAGTGTGGAAGACTTGGTTGGGGGTGGTGGGAGGGTATTCCTTTGTAGTTTTCTTTAATCCCTGTGTCCTCGAAAAACACTAGCTTTGTATTTTTCTTTTGTTTACCTAGAATTTCAACTTGGTGAGCTGGGCTAACTATGCAAGCACATATGCTGCTGAAAACCTTTATTCTACTTGGAAAACACTTCCTTATCTGTGTCTGAGTTTTCTACTTTTTGAATATTTCTCACTTATTTCCCAGAGTGACACAGACCTCAAATTAGCCTGCATTGTAGAAGCTTCGAATTTAAAGGCTACCAAAAAATACAAATACTGATTTCTCTGCTATTTCTTCATGAGCTTGAGAAACAGCACTGTTAACATACAGGAGATAGATTCATAAATGAATTAGACTTCCTTTCAAAACTCTGTGTTTTCTCAAATGTCAAAATAAAACAAACAAAATGGAGCTGTTACTTTTCAACAACAAAAGTCAGAATGAAGCCTGTTTATCCCCAATTTACAAATTTATTCTGAAACTACTTTGAGAAATGATTTATGATGTCTTCATTAAGTTGAAGATCAGTAATAGAGAAATTAGAACTCCCCCCTGCCCACTCACACAAAAGAATGTGCTAGACAAGTAGAAATAATCTAATACTAGTTTTTAAATTATAGTTTACCCTAAGAGATTATTACATTTTCTTTTTAATGTTTATCTTTTTCTTTCTCTGGTTGCATTAGCCTTTTGCTTGCATTGTGACTTTGCTTTTGTTAAAATGTATAAAAAAATGTCAGGTGTGACTGAACTCAGGATTTATAAGAGCAAAGGAGTGTAAGTAAATTCATTTGAGGTTCCATTAGTTCAACCTGAAAAGGTTGCCTGGGTATGATGCTTTGACATTTACTCAGTACCCAAAGAATGTTGTGCTGAATGAGAAAAAGTTCATATACATTCACACGCACACATGTGCATGCGTGTGCACACACACATACACACATATACACACATATTGTAAGGTTTCACTGTGTCAGATCAATTCGATTAGCTCAAAATGAAAAGAAATGATACAGATTTCCCGACAATGTTATAAACATGTAAACTATCTCCTTCCTCTAGTAATGGTGTTTGAACCCCTTGGATAACTTGATTTGGATTCCCTCAAAGCCTCCCACCAATTAAGCTTTGACACACAAACCAGGGTGCCAACCATAAACTCCAGTTACACAATTATATGATCTGCAAATGTCCCTAAACTGCTTTGGCTACTCTTCCTAGAACAATACTGTGCAACACATAGTAGTAATTGTTTCTGATGACAGGGATAATTTTAGAGAGGGGTTGGCTGGCTTCTCAGGTCTCCTTATTTGCACTTCTTTGTGACAAGTTTTGGAAGAAGCCAGGCATAGACAATGAATTTCCCAATAAAGCTCACTCACAGTGCGGAGGTTATATGCCTTCATGGGAACCCTGCATTCATTTTCTTATTTAAACAGGTCAGGAAATCCAGAACAATCTGTAGCTTGCATTGCTTGTACTTAATTCTATATAGCTTCACTCATCTCCTTTGGATCTTGTGATATAGCAATTTTTGAACATAGTTTGACTGCAAATAAGAAATAACAACACTTTTTGTGAGCTTGGGAAGACTTTTAAAAATCACATTTATATAGTGAGACCCACCATCATGTAAGAGTGTATTAGATCATCACCTTTGTGCCCCCTTTAAGTATATATTCTAGCAAATCTTCACCTGCGTTTCATGCTTTTGTACATTCTCTCCTTTCTCACCAGAATACTTTCCTTGAGCCCCTCCCACATCCACATTGCCTCCCAAAAATTTTTATTCATATTTCAAAATCCAATGCAGACATCAACTTACTGGAGAAGCTTTAGTTTACTCTACACCAATGCAGCTGAGTTCATTGCTCTATTCCCTGTTCAATGAGAATTTAGATGTCATTAATTGAGTCTCCAGGGCCATAGCATTGCACACTACTGAAGAGAGGATTCACACACTCTTCTATATAGATGGTGCCTTTAAAGTTGGGCAAACAGGCACACCTTGCCTAGGCACTACCACAATTCCTGCCACTTAGAATCTACTCAGTAGATATTGATCAAAATGAACTGGTCTAATGTATAAGTGAGAATTTCAGTGGTGAATAGGCTAGAGGTGAAAATAACTTTAGAAGTCATTTGGTTCAAGCCACTCAATTTATAGATGCGTAAACTACACCCGAAGCTGTGAATTGACCAATTAATTTCTGCCCTGCTAGGTGGTGACAGATTGACTTGGATTAGAACCCAGTCCTTGTGCATCCGTCCTTTCCACAGCAGCAGGTTGCCTCACAAATTGCTACAGTGCAAAGGTACTATTCCAGTGGGGAAATATTGACTTTATAAAATCCCGACCTTGGAAAGCATCCCCATGGAGAGAGCCACATTTTCTTCAGTGTGTTGGATGGCTGTGACTCTAACTAATTTGAGCAATCTCTTCATCTGTTTTTGGTTCTCAGGTTGAATAGTGCCTCACACTCCTTTCCTTGTAAGATCACAGAGTCTCTACAGGTACTAATTAGGCCTCCTGACATTCCCCTGTGGAAATGATCTTATTATTATGACTAAAATGGTACTAAGGATATTTAAGATGTTTAACCTAAAAGGGAAGAAAGGAGTTAAGTATTCCAACCAGAAGCTCCCAGAACTGAAAGAACTCCAAAGCCAAAAAGCTTAATAACATGGCCTGGGGCAAACAGGTGGTAGAGAAAGGTTTGTCTATTGGGCATGCCTTCAGAGAGACCATCTTTATTAGTCAGGGTTCTTCAGAGAAATAGAATCAATAGATTATATACACATACATATATATGCATGTATAAACATATATACACACAGATGAGGATGATAGGTGATAGGTAGATGTTGACAAATTGGCTCATATGATTTTAGAGACTAAGAAATTTCATGAGCTACCTTCTGCAAACTGGAGACCCAGGAAAGCCAATGGTATAATTTAGTCTGAGTTCAAAGACTGGAGAACCAGGGAAGGCAATGGTATAAATCTCAGTCTGAGAAGAAGATGAGATGGGATGTGCTTGGTTAAGTAGTGAGGCAGGGAAAAAAGGGGTGAATTCCTCCTTCTTCCACTTTTCTACCCAAACCCTGGATAGATTGGACTATGCCCACTCTGATTATGGAGGGCAATCTGTCTTACTTAGCTTACCAATTTAAATGCTAATCTCATCCAGAGACAACATCAAAGACACACCCAGAAATAATATTTAATCTGGGTACTCTGTGGCCAGTCAAGGTGACATAAAATTAAGCATCACACCATCCCACTCACCTTGCACATACCTTTGTCTTTTCCACCCAACTTTAGCTCTTCCTTCTTTGGACATTTTTCTAGATTCCTTTTTGGAAATTTGAACATTTTTTACCTTTTGGCTGACCCTGATAATTGGCTACATAAAAGCATAGACTTCAATGCCTTATATAAGTATCCTTTTTTAGACATTTTTTTCCTTTATTTTTACAATACAGGGGAAAATATGTAGCCTGTATCTTTTATTTATCCAACCCAACTGTAATCTACTGTATGCATTTTGCCTTCCATGCTTCCTGAAAATTTATTCTCAATTATTTGGGGGCGTTTCTTTGCTTCTCAGTGCATACTATAATGCAAAAGTTCTGTTGGAAAGAGAGTGTCTCATGCAATTAACAAAATTCAGAGAGAACCCTCAACTTTGGTCCACATAGGTCTTTCCTGAAATAGCCATTGATTAGTTACTCTGAATTGCTTGACTGTGGGAATGATATCTGTGAGCCTCTTTTGGGCATGGCAGCACCTTGACCCAACCTCTAGAAATACTCCATACAGCTCTTGGTCTGTAAGGTCATTTAACCTCAGTGTGTTGTTAAAAGTGACTCTAGGAAGGTCCTCATAAATCATAAAACTCATCCTTTCACAGTCTTTTTGTAAAGCTCTTCTCACAAACCTTTATTTATTTATTTATTTTTAAATTTTGGACATTAGTTTAATTACCAGATGGAAATATGTGGTAAATTGATGGAAAAAAGTTTCATCAACTTAGGAGACAGGCAGGCATTTTAGACCAATTTAGGTTTAGTCATTCACCACATTAAACTATTTTTTAACATTTAAAATAAAACATCTTTTTATATTAAACAAAACAATATATTATAACTAACTGACTTCCAACACTGCCCAAATTATTTTTTAAAACATTATTTAAATTTTTTTTTAAATATCTTTAAGTGTCAAATTTTCTTTGGTAGATTATCTAAAGTGCTAAATTTTCATTTTAGAACTTATATATTTATCTAACAGAATACCCTAAATTGATGTTCATCAAGATACTCTACTTTAAGCCCTAATGGTTTATATCTTCCCTTTAAAATATATACGTATTTTTAAGTTGTCATTCTCAAAGATATTCTGGAGAAAAAATTATGAATTAAACACCTATAAATTCTTCTTCATTGCTGTTGTTGTGTAGTAATTATTATCTAACCTATAGTGGTCTATCAACTGAGTAAGGCTGAGTTTCTTGTTC
The DNA here is from genome assembly GCF_028538775.1 of Myotis yumanensis. NCBI lineage: Eukaryota > Metazoa > Chordata > Mammalia > Chiroptera > Vespertilionidae > Myotis > Myotis yumanensis. Next base: position 227,162,957 of record NW_027223752.1, on the reverse strand, counting down.
TCCGTAGACATAGCTGACTGCAACTCAACAGTTGGCTGCAGCTTCTCCACTTCTTTATTAACAATTGTAACTGAGACAGATCATTCTTTGATCTATACATTTTGACAACTTGTAGCCTCCTAAAAAGGTCTTCTTCTCCTGAATCTGTTTCAACAATTTTACCTTTTCTTCATTTAATCCATTTTGGGGAAGATTCTCATCCAAGTCATTCTGGAGATCACTGCAGGAGCCAGTATCAAGTGATTTAGATCCACTTGCATTGATATTCGTTTTTTAAATTATGTTTATTTATTTATTTATTGTCTAACGTTTTACGTATGTCTCTTTTTTCCCCTCTAGACTGCCCCCCCGCCAAGCCATTCCCACCCCGGGCAAACCCCTAATGCCCAGGGTCTGTGTCCATTGGCTACGCTAATATGCATGCATAGAAGTCCTTTGGTTGCTCTCTAACCACCCCCTCACCTGCCATTTGTCTCTGGATCTATTCTTGATCATCAAATTATGTTGATCATTATTCTTGATGGTATTTTTCAAATATGAATTTTCTTCAAATTCACTGTCCATGTGTTTAAAGTTATCTTGAAATTCCAAACCATTTTATTGTGTTGATGATGATGGTTTATCTAAAAAGTTCTGATCATTTTCTTCATTCTCTACTTTAAGACGGTTTACCACTGTAACAGTGATTAAATGAAAATTTAGTTTTCCTCAACCGTTCTCTTAAGTGTTGCACTCATAGGTTGCTTTCTTGAACTACTTGTATGAGGAGATGATAGATTGGTACAGCCTGTGGAGTGCTAGGTAAAATCACAGCTGAGTCTGAAGGACTTTCCATCTTGGAAATATTATCTTGGTTTACTTCTTCCTCCACCATCCCCACAGCGATGAAAACCTGCCTAGCTGCAGCCAAGGGCGCTCCTGTTCCAAGGCTCTTCTCACAAACTTTTAGAATTCAACTGCCTCTTACTTCTATCCCAAGCCCTCCCTCTATCCTCTTTCCTCTGGGCACACTCTGAATACGCTCCTCTGATGACCTTGGAAACAGAATGCTGTCCCCTCCTTCCTTTGTGAAGGGGTAGAAAATAAGATCATCATTTAGGTTGTTTTTGCTTAATCACTATTCCTTTCCTTCTTTTCTCCCCTTCCTTCCTTCCTTCCTTCCTTCCTTCCTTCCTTCCTTCCTTCCTTCCTTCCTTCCTTTTTTCTTTCCTGACATAGCTACTCTTTATCTGTTCCATATATCTTAATAAATATTATAGTACTATTAAACCTAGTTTCCACATTATGAAATTCTGTTTCTACATTCTTTGTTTATGAGTTTCCATTTTCCTGAACTTGCCTTTCCTACTATTTTATCAGCAAAGCCCCAGTTCAGATGTCACTTCATTCAATCATTAAATAAATACATAGAGATTTAAGTGGTTTCTGGGAGGCAAACCTGAGATAATTTTATCAATAAAATACATAATGATATTAATGAGTTCTCTATTTAACAAAATAAGAATACATGGGCCCACACTAATAATAAATTAATAAATAAACAGACAAACATTTAGGGAGAAGGTAAAGCAGAATGTCAGCTAATAGATGAAACAGAATAACCACCATTGTATGATCACCATAATAATAATGGAATCATAGGAATTGACAATAGATGCTCAAAGTAGCCAGTGAAAATTTCATAAGGAATGTAATATTCACGAAACATTTTAAAGTATCTCTCACAGGTTATTTATTAATTACAGGAAAAGTAGTAACTAAGGGGAAAAACATGACAGCCATCACCTTAACCAAGAAATCAAAGTTAAAATTACCCAAAATGGGACAAATCAATTGACATTCTGTGCCTCATAATACAATGCTCTGAAAAGGACATGCAACTAGATCTATGGCATTTCTGCTTAAAAATGTGTACCTTAAATCTAATCATTAGAAAGCATGAGACACTCCAAGTTTAGGAATATTCTACAACACAACTAGTCTATACTCTTCAAAAATGTTAATATGATGAAAGACAATGAAAGGATAAGAAACCATTCCAGATTTAAAGGAGACTAAAGAGATGACAAGTAAATTAAAAGGGGATTTTTCATTGACTCTGGTTCAGAAAAAAATATTCTAGAAAGATCCAACTGGGACAATTTGAACATGGGCTGTAAATAAAAGTGTTTATTAATATTTAACTTCCTGACTTAAATAACTTTACTATGTTTACATAGGATAATTCTTTTATTCCTAGGAAATATATACTATAAAGCTTTCATGAGTAGAGGCTTGATGAGTGAAATTTGCTCTCAGGGGGTTCATAAAAAAATAGTATGCTTATAGAGAGGAGAAAAAAATGACTAAGCCAATAGGGAAAAATGTTAATCATTTGTGAACAAGCAGAAAGGAAGATAAAAGGTTTTAGTACTATTTTTGAAGATTTTCTGAGAGTATGATATGATATCAAAATAAAAAAGTGGGGAAATAATGAAATTTACCACAAAACAGGTCTTTATCAAGCACCTACCAGACACCAGCACTGGGAGAGGTGCTGGGTAACTATATGATATGATTCCTGGTCTCAATTAGCTCCCAGTTAACGGCAGGGGAGACTCAGAGAAACCAGCCCACGGGACACTGTGAAATCAACCATATGGTGTGGAGAGGGGTGGCATGGGTTTACTAGCAACCATTAAGCTGGAAAATGAGGGCAAAATTTATGTTGGTTCATCTTACTTATCCCATCAAAACTTCCAAAAGGTTTCCTATCGCCTGTCACAAAACAATACAAAATTTCAAATGTGTGACTCCAATGAGTTTCATTTGCCTTGCGAAGCTCAGTACAGTTGAACTGCACTGGCTGCCTGGGGGTTATTTTAAGAAAAGTTCTGAGACTATGCCACATACTGAGGTACAGGACAAAGTCAATTACAGCACTTGGGGTTCAGGGGTCACTGCTTATATTAGTTTGCTAGGGCTGCCATAACAAAGTACCATAAACAGTGTGGCTTAATCAAGAGGAATTTATTGTCTCAGTACTGGAGGCTGGACTTCTGAGGTTGTGGTGCGGGTAGAATGGGTTCCTCCTGAGAGCTGTGAGGAAGAATCTGCCCTAGACTTCTCCCCTGGCTTTTGGTGGTTTACCTGCAATCTTCAGTGTTTGTTGGCTTGTAGATGCATCACCTTGATCTCTGTTTTCATCCTTACATGGTGTTCTTCCTCTCTGCATCTGTCTCTGTTTCCAAATTTCCCCTTTTTAGACAGGCAGACATTGGTTAAGAGCCCACCCCAATGACCTCCTTGTTACTTGTTGGTCTGCAAAGATCCTGTTTCCAAATAAGGTCATATCCATAGGTACTGGGGGTTAGAATTTTAACATCTTTGGGGGTACACCATTCAACCATAACACTGCCTCATTGCTCTCAAAGAATTTTTCCTAAATAATTTTTCCAATCTTACATCATATTTCTTCTTGTAAAAATTCATATTTGATAGACTGTTATAAGTGTCCTTGGCATACTTTGCCCTGAGATCCGATCACATTATCCTTCTTCATCCACAGTTAGATTGTTAAACACTGAGTAGCTTCCTAACATATCAAGTTGCTTGATATCCTTTGTGGAATTTACACTTGATCTTGAGTGTTCACTTATTTATAGTCTATCTCTTGTTACTATATTGTAAGTCCCTTGAAGGCAGGGATCCTGCCTATCAGGGTGACTACCATCACCTCAGGGCCAAGTTCAGTGTCTGGCACATATAGATGCTCAGGATCTCTGCAAGTACAATAGCACAGGGGACACTGCAGTCTCTATTATGTTTTGTCATTCTTATTTTGACTAGTCCTGGTTTGCTGAACCAAAGTAGGCATCCTAGGTTTTGAATAAGTACATAAATTGGAACAAGCTAAATGACAATAACAAGAGATTCATCAGAACAAAAAAAATGCCCAGCAATAGGTATTACTCGAAAGCACACACAATGACCATCTTTTCATGACTATAAACAGCAAAGAGAAAAAAACACTCAGCTGGAAGTAAATTAGAAGTGTGAAGACAATAAAACATAGCCAAACAACAACAGAATCTGTAACATGGACAAATACTTAAAAGCACATAAAAGCTTATGAATCTACACTGTGGTGAAGTCACACTGCTAACACTGGAAAAAAAAAAAAACAACAGTGAAAGAAAATATTTAATTTTGAATCGATTTGTTGTTGTTGCCCAACTTGCTTTTGTACAAATTGCTTTTGTTCTAAATGCATTCAGTCTCATTCTCGGTGCTTTTGTTTGTTTCCTACTTACTAAGGATATACATATAAAAGCCACTCATTAAGTCATTAAATGATAGAAATTGTTACTGTTATTATTGCTGATCTTCACAATATATGTATGTGAGAGGTGGAACAGAAGCACCAGTTTAAACAGAAGAAAGTGGATGCTTAAAGGTCTGGTCCGAGATTAGATAGGGCTAGAATGCGAGCTCAGAGAAGCCTTCTTTCCCAGATTCACACTGTCTCTTTAGATCTTATTTGTTCAGGCACATTCTGGAGCCAAGTTCTTTGGGGACAGAGCACCTAGGGTCCCATTTCACCTGCCTTTCTCAGACTCACACTGCCAAGCTGTAAGGTTAACTGGTGTGACTCAGCTGCCTGCTGTACTACCCGTTGATAGAGTCACATGGCCAATCCCTGACAGCCAAGGAATGTCACCCTTCCTGGTTCTGTCACCTGTGTGCAGATGTAGCAAGAGGGCCCCGAAGGTAAAATTGCAGTCACACTGACATAATTACTCAGCTGTTCTGTCCATGCACTGTATAGCAAGAGACAGTGGGACACTGAGAAACAGACCTGATGTGACACAGAAAAACAAGCATTGGTGGAAAAGGCATCAGGCGAGGACAAAAGGGAAGAAAATGAGTCTTGAGTTTGATTTTTAAGCAGAGTGTTCATCAAAATCCTTGACTTAAGAGTAGCCATATAAGGCCTGGCCGGGTAGCTCAGTTGGTTGGGGCATTATTCTGATACACCAAGGTTGTGGGTTTGACCCTAGGTCAGGGCACATACAAGAATCAACCAATGAATTAATGAATAAGTGAAACAATAAATGTCTCTCTCTCTCTCTCTCTCTCTCCCTCTCCCTCTCCCTCTCCCTCTCTCCCCCCTCTCTCTTTCTCAATCTCCCTCCCGCCCTCTCTCTCCCTTCTTCTCTCTCAAATTAATAAATAAATATTTTTAAATAGTAGCTATATAAGTAGCTAGATATAGTTGGAATAGATTTTAGTCACAGCATGTTTATGTAAAGAGTAGAAAGTGAACTCTCTCTCTCTGAGAATATGCTAAGCTACCTTTTTAGGGAAAAGAGAAAAATGCACTTACCTTCAACAAAACAAGATACACATGGTCAAATATAAGCTGCATAAGCAATAACATATTTATTGTCTATTCCCTGCCATTTATTCACATCCCTCCTCTTGCCTCCTTGGTGGCCTTTTGCATAATGCTAAGCAATGCATCACTTACACACTTGAAAGAGAAACATATACTTTTTTAATATGCAAGTCTAATGGTTCTATTTGACAAAAGAAATCCCAGTGATCTATGTTGTCTCTTAAATTGATCCAACATATCCTGGCATTTGGGCCCAGTTACTTCCTGCTAATAATTTCTTAACAGAAAATGGAAAGACAATAGCGTTAGTAAATCAAACCAAATGTGTGATTAAATGCTGCTTGAATATCAGGCATTTGTTTCAGTTCCACCAGCCCAGCTCCATTGCAGCTGGGCCAGAGGAGGAGGTGGTGTCATTTGCATGCTTCAGCAAGGTGCATTATACAAATCACCCTAAATTATCGACCACTGTACGGGAACTGGTTGCTGGAATATAATGTCCATAAATCAAAGGCAAACCTCCAACAAGGACACATCTTTATTTCTCATTTAAGAAGGATACACTCCCCCTGCCCAGTGTGGCTCAGTGGTTGAGTGTCTACCTATGAACCAAGAGGTCATGGTTTGATTCCTGGTCAGGGCACATGCCTGGGTTGTGGGCTCGATACCCAGTGTAGGGTGTGTAAGAGGAAACTGATCGATCATTATTTCTCACAATTAATGTTTCTATCTCTCCATCCCCTAACTCTCTGAAATGATAGATGATAGATAGATAGATAGATAGATAGATAGATAGATAGATAGATGATAGATAGATAGATATAGATAGATATAGACTTTGTTGTCTTAGACCAGTGATGGCAAACCTTTTGAGCTCGGCATGTCAGCATTTTGAAAAACCCTAACTTAACTCTGGTACTGTGTCACATATAGAAATTTTTTTATACTTGCAACCATAGTAAAACAAAGATTTATATTTTTGATATTTATTTTATATATTTAAATGCCATTTAACAAAGAAAAATCAACCAAAAAAATTAGTTCGAGTGTCACCTCTGACACGTGTGTCATAGGTTCGCCATCACTGTCTTAGACTATTTGCCCTTCCCCAAATCCAATCATCCTTGTTTTTCTCAAGGTTTCTGGAGACTTAACCATCATGGTAACCCAGCTGTAACCTCTTAGTTAAAAATGTTCACCTTTCTGTATTTGTATCAATACTATAGGCACTTCTGTATCATCCACTTCCATGGGATTCTGGTTTTTAAACTGGCTTTAGTTCCAAAGGACAGCTTTAAATTCCACTAGGTCTAACTGTTCCTCACCTGTCATTCTCAACCTGAATTGGAATGGTTATTTCACATCTTTGAGGTTTGACTACTTGGGTCAGGGATGCATTTGAACTCCACAAGGATAGTGGGGTGTCACTATGCCCTATGGAATACCTTTCTGTTAGTGCCACGTTCACACACATTAAGTGTCTGCACTGTTAGGAATAGAATGAGAAATTCAGTTGTTGGTCTCAGGTTTGAAAACTCGTCATTTCTTTCTGTGGCCAGTGCTCTTCAATTCTTCATAGGATCCCTGTCTCGGACTATCATCAAGAAAACTTGGAGTTAGGGAGAAAAGTCTCACTTACTTATGTGAGGCAAAATCTGTTGATTTATTTATTCACCATATAGATTTATGGGTATGAAAAAAGTACAGATATGTTTTCATGGACAGTGCAAAGAAATGATTTCATCATAATCCTTGGTTTAGGACACATTATTGTCTGTCATTTATGACCTTTTCAATTTATCTATTTATTTACTTATTTTATCTGGATATTAAGAAAACTAACATTCCTGAACCCAACACCTAATTCTTTACATTTACCAATTAGCATTTCCCCAAACCCATTCTCTCTGTCCCCACAAGGCAATGACTGCAAGAAATTTTCTATTCCTTGGTTTTATTCAAATACTTCTTTCAACCAAGTACCATTTAGTTTTAGTAGATTTTGACTTTATAGAATGTGTACCATGTAGTCTTTCCTCTCAGTATCATGTTACTAAGATTCACTTGTCTAGTTGCACACACAGTGGCCTCTCACTATTCACAGCAGTTATGCTCTATGAAGACAGTGTGAACACTGATTAAACAATATTGACCTATTGCTCCTGGGGAAATGCAGGTTCCTCTGAGCCTCTGGTCACAGCATTTTGTTAACTGAACAATACATGACATAGTTTTATATGTGTTTCTGCTTAAAGACACCTTATTTAACATATATTGTTGATTATTTAATATCGATCTCCTAGCCAACAGTACTATATCTCAAGCCTTGTTGTAGCTTATCTAACACACATATTTTTATTATTAGTCATATCACAGCCTTTTCACACTTAGCGACACCAGAAAACACAATTTAGCACTGCACTAAAAGGGCATTTTAAACAATAAAATCATCAAGAAATGCTCAAAGTAAGAAAAGTAAGTAAGCAGATGGTGAAAAGTTTACTGGTTTGGAGTGTGAGTGCTGTAATGAGAAGGCAGAGTATCTTGTGTGTTCGGCAACTCAAATTTCTCACCACTCTGTACATGTACCTACATGACCAGGAGTATTTGTTTTGGGGTTACAGATAAATTTTAGAGAGTAGAGATTTGCAACTACCTAACCCTATATAATAAAAGCCTAATATGCTAAGTGTCCAACCATTTGTTCAACTGTTCAACCAGTCGCTATGACACACACTGACCACCAGGGGGAAGATGTTCCAACCGGTAGATTAGCTTGCTGCTGGGGTCCTGCCGATCAGGACTGGGTGAGAGGGATGGACATGCCCTGGAGCCCTCCTGCAGTCCCTACCCGGCCTCTAAAATATTTCTTCTAATTAATTTTCTTTCAATGTGCACAAATCCGTGCACCAGGCCTCTAGTTTTAAATAATGAGAACTGGCTGCAGTTATGTTTCACTCATTTGTAATGCTGTATAATATTCCATTGTGTAAATATACGGCACTTTAAAAAACCACTTTTCTATTAATAAACATCTGAGATCTTCACTTGGAAATTTTAAAAAATAATAATTTTTATCATACATTAATTGGTCACACTACTAAAATGATTTCACAAGGGAGAAATGCTATTTTCATGTAGAGATAGAGTCCTGTGCTTACATGACATGATGCCAACTCCACTAAACAAATCAGTTTATTCTCTTACTAGAGGCCCAGTGCACAAATTTGTGCATGGGTGGGGTCTGGCCAGCCTGCCCTGATTGGGGCCAATCAGGGCCAGGCCGGCCAGAGGGAGGGGCTGACCGCCCCACCCTGCCCCTTGGTCAAAATCGTGGTCAAGCTCCCGGTCAAGGGGACAATTTGCATATTAGGCTTTTATTATATAGGATTATCCATACTTAGCACTCAAGTTTGTATCCAGAAGCAGAGATGTATTGGATACAGAGCAATTTTTTATACATTTTTTTAGTATCTGTTTCTCATAAACATTTAAAAAAACATGTTATATGTTTGTTAATTCTTTCAACAAGTATTTCTTTCTTATCTTTATTTTTGAAAGTATTACAGATGTCTCCCTCTTTTCCCCATTGACCCCCTCCACACAGCACCTGCCCTCCTCCTAGGCCTTCACCACACTATGATTTGTGCCCATGGGTTTTGCGTAAATGCATATAACTTAGTTGGTTAATCTCTTCCCACCCACCACTATCCCCATCTTCCTTTATAATTTTTGAAGGCACATGCATTATATGCTATGTAATGAATATATGAATGCACTGTGACAGACCCTGAAAACACAGAGATAGAGGATGATCATCGCTTTCCATGAGTTTTAAGTCTAGAGACCTGTAAATAGGTAAGATAAAGATATAAGTACCACCTAAGTTGTATGGATACTACAAAACCCAGTGGAGGGAATGTTGACCTCTACATCAAGCTATTAGAAAAAGCTTCCCCAAGGAGGTAGAGATGATTTTGAAATTTGGCACATAATGATACCCAAACTAGGATCCTTCATGGCACCTTCCAATAAAATATTTTCAAATTTCCAGAGCCTCAATAGTACTTGGTTTTGAAATACAAACAGAGCAGCTTTGGCCTTTACACATGATCATTTCCCTCCATTCAAGCAGCTTTCTGGGTTGACAGTAGGTAAGGGCTTTGGATACTGTGAGCTGGTTTTAGCTGCTGTGGATTTTGATGAAATAGAATTTATCCTTCTCTATACACCCTTAATCTTTGGTTACATGAGTATTGCATTTGTGCTATCCCTGCACCTGATGGTATCAAATATTATTTCTCACTCTTGTCCAAATACAGTCAGTTCCTCTTCCCAGGCACCCAGACCTTGTTGGCAATGGTTCTCAACTTGTAGTTCTCAAGCCAGCAGCATTAGCATTGCCTAGATCCTTATTAGAAATATTAATTCTTCTACTGAATCAGAAGCTCTTGGGGTGGGGTCTTGAAGTCTGTGATTAAATAAGTATACCATGTGATTTCACTGCATGCTAAAGTTTGGAAACTAATGCTAGACGAAAGTCCTTACTGACTTAACCTTTCCCTAAGCACCCAGGTTTGTCAGAGCTGTGAATTGGTCAAAGGATGTTTTCTGGCTCTATTTTAATTAAGGAGTTCAGATAATAATTATGAGAGTAGGAATGAGAAGACTGTAAACTGTAAATCAGAAGTGGTAGGGCACAGGCATTTCACAGCTTATGATTGAGAGAGCAATTAAACAAATGAAGAAATATGTTATGGTGGCCAAACCCAGATATCTGTACCTGAAAGCGGTATAAGCCTGTTTCTTTACGTTTACCCAAATCTATGCACATTCTACACAAAATATAGCACACCCATTAGCAATGTTGGCATCAATTGGGAACTTCAAGAACTAAAAAAGTCTTGGAGCTCTATCATTGAATGGGAACTACTTTTGAACAAAATGCCCAGGTGACCAATATTCATATAAAGTTGTGAGAAGTACTGGTCTCAATCTCTTGCATATAGTGTACGTTGCTTAATTTTGAATCAATGAAAAATTGACTGGAAGCTACCATAAGTCATTTACCCTTCAGGCATTAGGCAGAAAACACTTATCTAGCACCCACTGACTGCCAATCCTGATTTAAGCAGGTTACATATGTTGATACATGTAAGCCTTACCACAACCCTATGAAGTAGAAAATATTACTATCCACATTTTACACAGGGAGGTTAAGTCTCTTGTACAAGACCATTCAATTAATAAGGGATAGAATTAGCATCTGAATTTCACCAAATGTGGCTCCTGATCCTGTATTTCTAAAGCTCTCTCCCCTGATTCTCAAATGAACAGAGAGTGACAATGCACTTGATTAGATCCAGGACTTGTATTGGTTTTATAGACTCTCGTAACCAGATTTATGGAAAATGTGGCAGGTTGTGAATCCAATTGGAACATTTATTCCGCAGTCCTCATGTCTTCATTAGAGAAACATTTCTGGCACCTCAGGCCCTCTAAGTTGCCTAATAGGTGAATCTTGGATACAGAGCTCATCCCAATAAGGATTAGCTGCTTCTGGCTTCTCTTGGGATCTCACACTCTCTCTAGGGAAATCTTATCTCTTTCAAATAAACCCAGAGAAAAAGGTCTACCTCTGTTTTGTGAGGCCTATGGTTTTCTAGACTGACTTAGTACAGAGGGTTAAATTCTGAAATTTTAGGAAATCCATGGTTTCTGAACATCTGAGCTGTCTGTGTCCTCCATTCCACCCATTATACCCAGTAGCAAATAAATTTTGGTCTATATCTTTCATCTGTGATATCCAATGGCTCAATGTGTTCTAGAATCAAGCAGAGATTCTGTTTCAACCTTAAAACCATTAAGGTATATATACACCAATGGAAGCAAGGCAGCCCTTTTAGAATTTTCATAACAATATTATCCAGTCACGATAGCAGCCATAGCGAAATGTAATTAAATTGTTAGCATATAACAAGGAACCCAGACTTTTGTGATTTTCTATAACCTCTTTAGTCTACCTTGTCTATTTGGAAAAGCCCTGCTCCCTTTGAGGTAAGGTAACCCCTCCTGAGGGCTCCTTTATCATGAATCTGTCCTGTCATGGACCACTGTGTGCTCTTCCTCCATTCCCTTGACGAAACTTATTGATACCTGCATTATAATAGTCATCCCCAGGCCGAGACGTCTTAAGGATAGGGATCCAGTCTTACTCTTTGATACTATCTAGCACAGTTATGGCTGGGCACAAAGTTACCAGGTAATACCTGTTCATACAAAGAATAACTTGGACTTGCAAGGTGAACATACTTTGAAATTAAATGTGGATTAGTGCAATCTTTGCTCACAGAAAAAAAATATATCATAGAGATTCATGAAAGAGTTGGTTAAAAGCTCAACACCAAATTGAAATATAATTGTGTAATTTAGATTACATACAGAAATTATGGTAATTTACAGCCTAGAATTTTGGAAGAGTATCAGGCTGAAAAATGTGAGGCCTTTGGCCCAATAAGCACACGTATAGCAGAGAATATATGGTCACAGTAACTGCTCCATCTAGCCTTGCACTGCCACTTAGTGTAGCTCTTTAGGGAAATTGATGAAATGTCCAGGTAAGGCTTGCCCTACAAGTGGCTCTGTGGGGAAGTGCACCAGTGAAACACTTGGAAAAAAGTGTTACCACTCATGAGAATTTAGAATATTTTTATAGCTCCCAATCCTCTTGATACGGTTTGCCTAAACTTGCACAGTCAGTGAAGGAAAGGTTAAGCCAATCCCTATCTGAATTATCACAAATTTCAAATTGGCAGGGTCCAGATTAATGAGATTTTTTTTTACCCTCCTGCATTCCATTTCAATTCACCCAGATAAAATGCGCTGTGGAACATTTGGAGACGGTCCAGAAGACAGCAACTAAAATGATTAAAGGTTTGACTAATATTCCCTCTGAGGAAAGACTAAAGGAGCTGAGTTTATTTAGCCTAGAGAAAAGAAGGCTGAATAATGAATTAATAATAGTTCCCAAGTATATAAAGAAGTGTGGGAGTGACAAGAAGCAGATTCCCTTACTTCTAATGAGTCGAGAACAAGAAAGGGACTTGGAAACATACAAGAGAGGACTGTACGTTCTACTTAGAAATCCTGGCTGGCGATACAACACACAACACTAGAACCTTTAGGGGCTGCTTCAATGGATGTTTTATGAAAACCCTAAACATCTACCTTCTTCCATGCATTCATGCCAAGTCTTGCCTGCATGCAGATGGATTACACTAAATGCCCTCTCGGTGTCCCTTCTAACCTGGTGATTCGCTTGATGAAAGGTCATCAGGTTGAATTGATTAGAAAGTTAAAATTGCATTCCTGGTTCAATGAATTTGAACTGCAAGAGAGAACCTTTCAAATGAGTGGTCAGTTTGAATTTCACCCTGTTGGCAGTGACCCAAAATTATACCACAGTGCAGCCGGGACAGACTGCTCTATCTGAAGTAATAACAATGTTGGCATCACACTGACAGTGTCCTATCTTGCCTTTGGAAAAATAAATGTTTCAGGATTGCATAAATGGCCACACTGCAGCATCTTTCAGATTTGCCTCAGTTGCTAAGGTGGAGAAACCTCTACAGCAGAGCATTGTGGTGCCAGAGAAAACAGGACTCTCTAGGCTTTCACCTCCAAGCACTAGGACTCTAGAGGCTCCAAAACAAAGATGATAAGATCAAAATAGGGATTCCTAGAACATGAGTGCCTAGAAATAAATGCGAGTGACTTGTAGTCTCCATACTATTATCTGAAAGGCAGGGCAGTCACACTTTAGGGACCCTGAAGAGCTGCTCTTGTAAATGTTAACAGTGAAAGTCTTCCTGAGAAATTCAAGAACTCCCCCAGAGCAGAAATCAAGGTGACCTTCTCCACTCCTTTCTTGCTCTCCACAACTCCCTCCCAAATCCATATCCCATTACTTACCTCTGCTTCTTTGTTCTGTAATGGCTCCCACATATACTAGTAGCTCTTTGCATTCTCACTGCTACTCTCTGAGCCATCTTCTTTTAAAGTATCAACTGGACCCTTGAACTAGCCTTCTTTCTAGTTTCCCTGCCTTTTCCAGCCCTTAAATCACTCTATACACAGTAGCCAGAATTTATGAATTTGAGATTTATTCATATTCCTCACCTGCTTAAAGTTCCTCACCAGACCTTCCCGAGTTCCAAAATAACATGCAGATTCCATTTCCCTAAGGCATGAAAGACTTTCATAGTCTTCCTGATGCCCACTTCTTTAGCCATCCACATATCTCCTATCCAAAAATCTCCCTTTGATTTGCTGTGACTAAATGGTTTTTCATTCCTTCACCGAAGGATGGTTTTTCAAACCTGTATGCCTTGACTCATATTACTCCATCTGTCTAAAATGCCTCTCGATTTCCCACTCGCACTCCCTGCTGTATACTTCACATAGATAATTTATTTTCATATTTCAGTTAAAATGTCACTTCGAACCAGAAGGCTTTCTCAATCCCCCAGGGATATTCCAGTGCTAATGCTTCTATGTGCTCTTGATGTAGACCAACCATAGAGGTCGTTTCTGGTTTCTGTCTGCTCAGAATCCATGCCCTCTTTACCTGATTTTCCTTGCCCCTGCAATGTGCATTCTTGGGTGGTTTGCCACCTAGGATGCCCTGTTTTCCTCTTCAACAACTGGTAAGTTGAGATAAAGCGAGGCCAAATGAACTTACTCTCTTGGAAACTGAGATCTTGAGTGAAGAAGCACAGGATGGAGAACTGTTAGTGCTGATTAGCACCAGCCTGGCGGCCCTACAAAACCACTGATTGGTCCCTGACTTTTATCTTGAAGCCACTCTGGCTCCTGTGCATTGGAAGCCTTAGTTACTGATTTCCCTTTGGTACTGTGAGCAACTCCATAGCATTCAAATAAGTTTCTTTTTGAATCAAATGAGCTGGAGTTGATTTCTCTAACACATACAACTCTTCTAAGACTTATCTTTTATTTGTCTGGCTCACATTATAGGCTTTCTTCTCTTTGAGGGCAGAAAGCAGGCATGAAACATCATTTTATGCTCACCGTGCAATATATGCCTGCCTCATAATAAGTGCTCATGAGTAAGTAAATGAATGATTTACCTTATGGAATGAACATGGGCAAGGAGCAGTAATTAATATTAGCCTAGAGAAAGGATGCTAATGTCTCTATTCTGGTTTATTGTATTTGTCAATAACTAGGATACAGATTTAAATAACATGTATATCATATCTGCAACTGGGATTAACAGGGCAGAATAGAACATATATTAAATGACCAAATCATGTCCCAAAAAGATGTAGGAAAGCTGAAAGGATGAACTCCATTTTTTAACATCTCTATTGAGGAATAATTCAAATTCAAAAAAAATGTACCCCTTCAAAATATACAATTCACAGATTTTTAACATAATTACAGAGTTGTAAAACTATCACCAAAATATAATTTCACAACATTTTCATCACTTCAAAACAAACTCATTAGCAATCCCTAATTTCCTATCTGGCTCCATATATTTTCCTTTTCCTGGAAATCTCATATAAATGAAATATATATAGCATTTGTGACTGGCCTCTTTTACTGAGTACAATGTTCTCAAGGTTTATCTATGCTGTAGCTTGTATTTATGCCTTCTATTGCTGAATAGCATTCCATCTTATGAATAACCACATTTTGTATGTCCATTCATCACTTTGTACACATTTGGGTTGTTTCCATTTTTGACAGTTATAAATAATGCTGCTGTGACCATCGGTGTACAAGTTTTTTATGGATATATGTTTTCCTTTCTACTCACTGTATACTTGAAGTGGAATTGCTGGTTCATATGGTAACTCTATGTTTAACTTTCTGAAAAAAAACTAGCAATCTGTTTTTCAAAGCAGCTGTGCTATTTTACATTCCCACCAACAATGTATACGTGTTCCAGTTTCTTCATAGTCTTGCCAGCACATGTAATTGTCTGTCTTTTTAGTGGAACCAAGCTTGGATGTTTGAAGTGGTATACCATTATGGTTTTTTATTTGCATTTCCCTATGACTAATGTTGAATATATTTTCCTGTGCTTATTGGTCATTTGTATGTTTGGTTTTATTGTTTGTTTAAAATTTGGAAATACCTATTCAAATATTTCCCATTTTTAAATGGGGTTGTCTTAAGGGGGCATGATTGACTTTTATAAATTGATATTGTACCAGATAACTTGAAAGACTACTCAGGTAAGTCTACTATTTTAGAAATATGTTGAATTTCCTATGCAGATTGTCTTTCCTGAATCTTAAATTATATTTGTACTTTTATAATTTTTACATTTTGTGTTTTTTCCAATAGCATCAGTCAGGAAATCCAGTACTATCCTAATAAAGAGGGAATATGCTAATTGACCCTCATGCCATTGCAAAGATGGCATCACCCACAGCCAATAAGGAGGGAATATGCTAATTGACTGCCACACCCTCAAATATGGTGGTGCCCACAGCCACAAGATGGTGGCTCCTAGTCCCCTCAGCACCATGGGGGTGGCAGGCATGCGGCAAGGCCAGGCCCGCCCCCAGGCAGGCCTGGCCACTCCTCACACCTGCCTCTGGAGTCCCCCAGTCCCCTCACCCCCCCCCCCCCCCCCCAGCTGCCCAGGGCCAGCCCGAGGCACAGGCAAGCCTCTAATGGTGGCTGCCCAGCCGCCCAGGGCTGCCCGAGGCTCAGGTAACCAGAGCCAGGCAAGGCTTAGGCTGCCAGCAGTGGCAGCAGCAGAGGTGTAATGGGGGCATTGCCTTCCCCTGATCACCAGGTCGCCTCCCACCCCTGAGGGCTCCTGTACTGTGGAAAGGGCAAGCCGGGCTGAGGGACCCCCCCTCTAGTGCATAAATTTTCATGCACTGGGCCTCTAGTGTTAAATAATAGGCATTATAGAAGGCATTATGAACTTATTTATAAACCTGAAGGTATGTGGCTCAAGGTTTTCCGTTAAATAAGAAGTTGTAGGTATTAACTATATGGCCTTTGTTAAGCTAGGGACTTTTCATTCTACAAGTGATTTTCTGGTTTATGTCAAAAATAGATATTGAAATTTAGTAAATGAATTTTTGTACCTATTAATATAGTTGTATGATTAGTCCTTTATGTGGCGAAAGATAAAAATGGATCTATAAATGCCTGATTTTGTATTCTACTGATCCAATTTAGAAATCAATATACAAGTCTCATAAAAACTTAGATGTCTTTCTCTCTTTCCTTAGTTTTCTGAAAGTCTTTTCTAAGATAGAAACAATCTATACCTTGGAATTGTGGGAGAACTCAGCTATAGAGCTATTTGGGCTTCAGGCATCTTTGGAGGGAAGCCTGAAATTATTATTTCAATTTCTCTAATTGTTTTTGGTTATTCAGATTTTTATTCTCCTTGCTTCAATTCTGTCTTTCATATTATATGCACATTTCTCTCTTCTTTCTAGGTTTTCAAATGTGTTCTTATATAGCTTTATAATAACTTTCTATTATTTTTAAAGCTTTTGTATATATATATATATATATATATATATATACATATATATATACACACATATATATATATATAATCTTTTTCATTTTATATTTTGTTGATTTGTATGTTCCTTTTATCCTTTCCCCCCCCTAAATCCCTAAATCACTCTTCACTCTTGCCAGAGATCCTTTCATTGAAAAAACGTATTTTTTTGTAATATTCTCTCTATATTGTTGAGGTTTATTTATTCGTTCATTTATTAAGTACTTATGAAGTACTGGAATGTGTTAGGCATTGGTATAGGCACTCTGATATTAGCAGTGAATAAATCAGACTAAAAGCCCTGCGGTCAGCGTGGTGACCTGTCCAGGCTAGTTTTAGATCCAGCCCAGTTCATGATGGGCCCTCCTCTTGCTTCATTTGCTTCCTTCTTGTTTGTTTAATTCAACTTTTTACATTGAATCCTTATTAATTTCCCTCTAAGAAATGCATGTAAATTGTCAAGTGCTAAGTATGGTATGATTTAATTTCCTTTACAATTTCTTCTTCATTTACATTTTATTTTTAGTCTCTAATTAATTATGCCTTATTTATTCACTAATTATTAATAGCTATATCTTCCCATACAGAGTCTTTGTTTCTTTAGACATTAAACTTGATTCATTTTTTTACTAATGATTATTTTTATTAATGATAATTAACTCATCACTAATATTCATGTGTATATATGAAAACACTATATATTTACTATATATTTTATCTTCTAGGTTTTCTCTTTTGTCTGAAAGCTTTCTACAAAAATATTAACAAATAGGAATAGGGTTATGTGGGGAAAACCTTATGAGGAGTGATAATAGCTTCAATTGTTATGTATATTTAAACAATTTCTTCACTTATTAAACATTTTAAGTTTGGTGTTTTATTAACACTTTGAAAATATTAAGATTACCCCACTATTTTTCCTTGTATTGCTAATAAGAATATTAATGTTCAATGGTTTTTTATCTAGTAAATTTTAGTATATTTGTAGCTTTTTATTCTTTTTTTAATATATTTCTTTATTGACTTCAGAGAGGAAGGGAGAAGGAGAGATAGAAACATCAGTGATGAGAGAGAATCATTGATTGGCTGCCTCCTGCAACCCCCCACTGGGGAATGAGCCCGCAACCCAGGCAGGTGCCCTTGGCCAGAATCGAACCCAGGACCCTTCAGTCCGCAGGCTGACACTCTATCCACTGAGCCAAGCCAGCCAGAGCTAGCTTTTTTTTTTTTTTTATTGATTTTTTACAGAGAGGAAGGGAGAGAGATAGAGAGTCAGAAACATCGATGAGAGAGAAACATCGATCAGCCACCTCCTGCACATCTCCCACTGGGGATGTGCCGGCAACCCAGGTACATGCCCTTGACCGGAATCGAACCCGGGACCCTTCAGTCCGTAGGCCGACGCTCTATCCACTGAGCCAAACCGGTTTCGGCCAGAGCTAGCTTTTTATTCTTGATGTGCACCGTAAGTTGTCTACATGTAAGGTTCTCATCTATTTGGCTCTATAAGTACTTCCAAATTGAGGTCTTAGCCCTTAACTGTTGTAAATTTTCAGCCTCATTTCTTAAAAATGTTTACTTTTCCATTTATTGTATTTCTTACTTTTAATAAATCCTGTAAATAAGTTAAAACTGCTAATTTTATTCTCCATATTCTCCAACACAATATTTTTTCATTTCTCTATTGTTTTATGTTGCCTTATGATAATATCTCAAAACTCTATATTCTAGCTCAGAAATTTTTTTGAAGAGATACATTTTCCTATTTATTCTTTGTATTAAATTTTAACCTAAATTTATATTTTTAATTTCTTGTATGTGGATGACATGGGGTTCTCCTTGCCTGGTCTACCTTTTTCTCCTTCCATCAGTTACAACTACTTTCTCCTTGAGATTGTTCACATTTTTAAAGTAGCTTTTGTGCATTTAAATGCTTCTTTTTCTCCTATGTGGTATCACCAGGGTGTGCCTCAGGGGAAGGAGACATAGTATACTAATTCACAATCTTGTCAGGAGGTTAAAATCAAGATTGTTCCCTTATGCCCAGAGTAGAAAGCAGGAGGGGGCTGGGAATTGAGGTGTGAGTTCTGGAAAGTTATCCCCCTGTCCAGGCTGGGTCTCTTCCAAGGATGTCCCAACCATCAAGTCCACCTGGGACCTGCCAGTACATTGATACCTCTAAAGAAGATTGAAGACCTGGGGAGAGTGACATAAAAATCAAGAAACAGGGAAATGAATTCCAACAGCAAATAACATTTTGACTGAGAAACTATTATCACCTTCCAGGGATCGATATTCTTATTTTATACCTACAAAGGCAGTGATTGAAAGATAAAAAGAAAATATTCTTAGCTCTCACCTAGGCAGTCACCCTGGAGGATTTCAGGAGGCATGCACATTGATCCTCAGTAACTGGAAGCCTTCAGCATTTGAGCTCTTTCTTCTTTCTTCTACTTGCCCTTATTTGTGTGTGTGTGCGCACGCGCTGCACACACACACACACACACATACACACACACAAATGCACAACACCTCTTTATTTCTTCCTGAATTCCACATTACTTGAAAACTGAGTACCCAAGAACAGGTTGTTTCTATAGATTTTGCATTTTCTCCTACGTTTTCTGCCAACTACTGTAGAGAACACCTCAGCATGTGTACCAGAGAAATATATGGTAAATATACTTACTTTATAATAACAAAATATTTCATAATAGTATAGCATTAACATATAGCCCTATCTACACTAATAAAAGAGAAACATGGTAATTGGCGTACGACCACTACCCTTCCCATTGGCTAATCAGCGTATCCTTATGCAAATTAACTGTCAGCCAAGATGGCGGCCTGCAGCCATGCACTGAAGCGAGCAGGGAGGCTTGCTTCCTCCAGGAACTGCAGACTCCAACGTTCCCCGCCTCACTTGCCGGCCTCTCAACTGCAACTCTAAGCAACTATTACTATGTTGCAAATAAGAAGATAAACAAAACCGGCTTTCAGTCAGCCCCGGACTGCAACATTGTATTGATGTTTTCAGCAGCGAGGCCTCAGAGCTAAAGCTGGCCCAGAATAAAAAAAAAAAAAAGAAAGAAAACAAGGAGTGGTTGGGAGCTTTTAGTCAACTGCCAGCGGGAAAACAGCCCTCAGCCCCTCAGCCAGCCTGGCCAGGCACCCTAGTGGGGACCCCCACCCTGATCCAGAACACCCTTCAGGGCAAACCAGCCGGCCCCTACCCATGCACCAGGCCTTTATCCTATGTAGTAAAAGGGTAATATGCCTCCCAGCACCTGGATCAGCGGAGCAGCGAGGCTCCCGGCACCGGGATTAGCATGACAGGGGGCAGCACCCAAACCTCCTGATCAGCCCTGCTCTGTGCCTGATAGGGGGGAGCTCCCCAATCCCCTGATTGCCTTGCGGCTCTGTGTGTGACAGGGTGCGGCGCACCAACCCCCTGATCGGCCCTGCTCTGTGTGTGACAGGGTGCGGTGCCCCAACCCCCTCCCCCCACGGGCCCTGCTCTGTGTGTGACAGGGTAGAGCCATAACCTCCCCATTGGCTCTGTCCTGAGTGTGACAGGGTGCAGCGCCCCAAACCCCTGATCCGCCCTGCTCTGTGCGTGACAGGGGGGAGCTCCTGAACCCCCTGATGGGCCCTGCTCTGTGAGTGACAGGGGGGAGCTCCTCAACCCCCTGATGGGCCCTGCTCTGTGAGTGACAGGGGGCAGCGCCCCAACCCCCTGATCTGCCCTGCTCTGGGAGTGACAGGGGGTGGCGCTGCAACCTCCCCATCGACCCTGCCTTGAGTGTAATAGGGGGCGGTGCCCCAACCCCCCAATCAGTCTACCCTGAAAGTGACTGAGGGTGGCATTGCAACCTCCCGATCCGCCCTGCTCTGTGCATGACGGGGTGGCGCCCCAACTCCACAATCGGCCCTGCTCTGAGCCTGACCAGGGGCTGCACTTAGGGATTGGGCCTGCCCTCTGCCACCCGGGAGCAGGCCTAAGCCAGCAGGTCGTTACCTCCCGAGGGGTCCCAGACTGTGAGAGGGCACAGGCCGGGCTAGGGGACCCCCCCCCCCCCGAGTGCACAAATTTTTGTGCACCGGGCCTCTAGTACTATAATAAATTATATATTACACACTAGGGTATATAATAGACTACTATATTATTTACTATAATAATAACAACAACAATCTTATATAATAAGAGGATAATATGCAAATTGACCAAACAAAGGAATGACCAATTGCTATGACACACACTGACCACCAGGGGCCAGACACTCAACGCAGGAGCTGCCCCCTGGTGGTCAGTGAGCTCCCACAGGCAGGGAGTAGGTCTGAGCCATCAGTCGGACATCCCCTGAGGGCTCCCAGAATGCTAAAAAGCACAGGCCAGGCTGAGGGACCCATCCCACTCCCCCAGTGTACGAATGTCATGCATGGGGCCAATAATAATAATAATAATAATAATAATATTTTCTGATTTTGTACTCTATAACATAGTAAAATCTAAGGGCACCTGTTTTTCTTCTAATGAGTTTTCTAGGGGTCTTTCAGTAACTATATATGTAAATTATAGACAAATATGGTATCAAATTCCCAGTAGTTTTCCTCTGTTAAAGACTTTTTGTTGAAAATTGCCAGTCCTGTGTATTCAAAGTACAAGCCAAGCACTTTTTACGTTTTTTGAGGACTGTGGGGGGTACCTGGGGAGAGAAAATAAGCAGAGCCAACCATCAAGCTAGCAGTTACCAGGCAGTTTTTATTGTGCTTGGACAAAATGATGCACCCTTTCCTTCATGTGTTCCTTGGGCAGAGAAAAGGCAAAAAGCTACATGGGATGTGAGGCCAAGGGGAGCCCGCTGTGCTGGATGCAGGCTACTATTGTGTGGCCTGCGTACGAGCTATAAACATCATTTCATTCTGCCTTCCCAACTGCACTATCAGATGTATGTCATTATCAACCTTCTTTCAGATGATGAGCCTGAGGATGAGATTCAGCATCATCCACATTTCACAGAAACAACTAGGAGAGAAGATCTTCCCAGAAGCATGTCTGGACCCAAAGTCGTTCTCAGTCCACTATTCCACAGTACAGAAAAGAGGATTCTGGCCCCAGAGCAGAGCTTGCTACCCAGGGCTTGCTATTTTTTTCTTTTTATTGAATTTATTGGGTGAGACTGGTTAACAAAATTATACAGGTTTCACGTGCTCAATTCCACAACACATCATTTGTACACTGCATTGTATGTTCACCACCCCAAATCCGTCCTCCTTCCATCACCATTTATCCTCCCTATACCATATCCTCTACCTCCCCCAACCTGCTCTCCCCATGACAATCACTACACTGTTGTCCCTGTCAAAGAGATTTCTCTTTCTTTTTTCTTTTTTGCTCAATCCTTTCACCCTGCCACCCAGCCCATCAATTCCCCTCAACACCCCCCCAAACACACACACACACACACACACACACACACACACACACGGCTGTCAGCCTGCTCTCTATCTATGATTCTTTCTCTATTTTGCTTGTTAGTAGCTTGCTCCTGATTAAATACGAAGTTAGCCAAAGGTTAACTGTGACACCTCCCACATATAATATTACTGTTGTGGGCTTTATCTTCCTCCTGTAGTACCAAGGCCCCCACTATTTAGATATCCAGTGCTCTTAGTTTACCTGAGATTCCTACAAGAGCACCATCTCTGATAAACTATTAACCAAGAAATTGTTCTTTGTTGTTTTGTTTGTTTATTGATTTCTTTTGCCTTACCCACAGAACCATTAATAAATAATACATTGGTTCTTTAATAGTTGCTATTGTTTAGTTCAAAGGAATCAATCTCTAAATGTAGAATTTTATTCTCTTGAACCCAAGCACAAACCATGTAAACATTAAATTTACTGTCATCAAAATGAAGTGAAATCTATACCCTAGCCTGGGGTTGCTCAGTGGTTAGAGTATTAGCCCATGGACCAAAAGGTCTCAGGTTCAATTCCTGGTCAAGGGCATGTACCTCAGTTGCAGGCTTGATCCCTGGCCAGGGTCCAGGTACATGTGGGAGGCAATCAATCAATGTGTCTCTCTCACATTGATGCTTCTCTCTCTCTCCCTACTTCCTCCCTCCCCTCTATTCTCTTTAAAAATCAGTGGAAAATATCTTCAGGTAAGGATTTAAAAAAAATGGCCCTAGGTTGTTTAGTTCAGTGGATGGAGTGTCAACCTGCAAACTAACTGGTCCTAGGTTTGATTCTGGTCAAGGGCATGTACCTCAATTGCAGGCTCAATCCCCAGCCCAGGTTGGGGCAGGTATGGGAGGCAACCAATCCATGTATGTCTTTCATATTGATGTTTCTCTTTCTCTGTCTCTCCCCCTCCATTTCACTCTCTCTAAACATCAATGGAAAATATCCTTGGGTGAAAATTAACCAAAAAAAGAGAAGTGAAATCTAGCCAATTATTAATGCCCCATGGTCCACTTTGCATCAGAAATCTTAGTATCTGAAAACACAAGAGGAAACAAGTCTGGTGGTCTTTAAACACATTTCCTTGAGACAATCAAGGTAGAAATAAAGAAATCTCACAATTTGGTGTGTGGATGTTTATCTTGCTAGATACTGTCAGTGGTTTTCTGTAGCTGCTTATTGAGCTGGCTAATGTTTAATTTGAGTAACCTTGTGGAAAGACCTGTTTAAGTGGCCCTATCAAACAATAGCAGCAAGAATAGAGATAAGAAGAAAGTATAAAAAGATTATTAAAGAAATGCTGGGGGTGGAATTTATCTCTCCAAACAAATCAGGGTGTCTGGGCTTAATAGAAAAATCCTATAATAGGTAGACAGATAGGAAACTGTAATTTTCCAGAACTTAGTATCATGTGAATGCTTTTGCTCGACTTTGGTGGCAGAGAATTGGGGAGGGGAGACTGTGACTTTCAGGTCATTATTTTTATAATACATTCCCTAAGTTCTTGACATTCTAAATACTTGAAAAAAGTTTAAACACAGCAATAACAAACAAACAAGCCAACAAGGAATGAAAGTGGAAGGGAAAGGCAGAGATTTAAGAATGCCTTCCCTAACTCTCCATCCATAATTTCACTATATAGGCAAGAAATCTCTTTTGATCTCTTTTGCAATCCTAACATATCTCGTAGCAACATTTGGATAAGTTTTGGCCTGTTACATCAGAGTTGTTTTACTAAGCAGCCAGTGTATAAAAGAGAGATAGAGAGCAGAGAAACTAATTACTAAACAGAGGCTGAGTTTGTCTTTCAATGTCTCCCTTCCCTGGCTAGACAAAGGAAAATTTCCACCATGTGTTCCTTGCATTTCTTTATCATAGAAGAGAATTAATAATGTACAAGTATTGACTTTTTATTTGTGCAGTTGTTGAAGCAAAGGGGTTTAAGTAAAGAATCCAATATTTTATTTGATCAATCAGCTTGTATTTGTTAAGGACTTAATAAGTAACCACCTCTGTGGGGATTTGGAGAAAGGCTATCAGAAGTGAGGTGACTTTCCTTCAGGTGCTTACAGAAGAGGTGGGCTGACAAGAAATACACCATAAGAATGCTACAGCTTTGACTAGTTTCATTTCTTCTCTGTGTTAACTAGCAGTACAAAACTACTGGAATTTTCTATATAAATAAAGGGCTAGGACAAAAGTTTGAAGTGCTAACCATGCATCACAATAATCTGTGTAGTTCTAAAAATTCTGATGGACTAACTCCACTCTAGATGAAATAAGTCGTAATCTCCCTGGGTATGTATTAGGGACTGAAAGTTTGTGTATTCCCCAAATTCACATATTGAAACCCTAATCCCAAGGAACAACAAAGATTACCAGCAAACCGCTGGGAGACGTGGAAGAGATTCTCCCTCACAATCTTCAGAAAGAAACAACCCTCCGGACACCTTGATTTCAGACGCTAGCCTTCAGAACTGAGAGACAATAATTTGTTCAGTTCTTTAAGCCACCCAGTTTGTGGTATTTTGTTAATGGCAGCCTGACCAGATTAATACAGGTCATCTGATAGATAATGCATTTAGGATTTCCGAGAACCAAGATCTTGAGGAAAGATTGCTTGTTTGTTTGTTTGTATGTTTGTCTAGGAGGGTTTTTATTTTATTTTAAATTTTTAGAATTTGCCACTTAAAAGTCAAAGTCCTATAACACTTAGACCAGTTCACAACATTTAGTGTATATCAGAATGTCAAAGTGTTTGCTAACACACAGATTGATCCACCCTAGGAGTTTCTCAACCTGGGATAAGCCCTAAGAATTTGCATTTCTAATAAGCAGTTAGATGCTGTTAATGATGCTAATTTTGGAACAAAGAAGAATATTGGCTAGCAAAGGACCACTTTTAATAATCAAAAGAAGATGAAATTTGGAACAGCTAGTAAAGGAAAGAATTAAGAAGTAAACACAGAAGTTATGCCAACTGAGGTAAAGGGTTGGCACTAAAACTACATAAAACAAGACAATTTAAGCAGTGGTTTTCTAAAGAGGGTAAAAATAAGTCTTCAGGAATATCAGAGATTTAGTAGTTCAGATAGTTTCATACACGGGGCTATGTGTTCCAAAACATACTCAAAATTCTGGGATAGCTAAATTACTAGATACAGGGTTATAAGGGTCAGCAATAAGAAAATTTAAGGCAGAGTGAAAAAGTAAGTAAAATGTATAAAGCTCTGCAAGAGGAAAATATAGCACACATTCCAGTTGGGAGGTGAGAGTGGCTAGAATTTGGGTGTGGTGGCAGCTCACCTCTGTAACCTTAGAAGTGAGAGATCACTTAATAGAGGTGGGTCTGTAGATTACAGACTGGGTGGGCACTCTATAAGGTATTAGTTAAATGATTTAACTCAGATTGGTTATTTTACAGGTAAAAGAAACCTCTTACTTTCTGCCAGTTCGTCCACATTTGCACTAAGCACAGGGCTTTCCTGGTGAACTTAATGCTATATTCCGAGTCCAAGCTCTAGCCAGTGTTAGCCAGGCCAACAATGCAGTCCCCCCTTTTTATAGAAACCATCTTAGGGCAGATTCTCCAGAAGTAGACCCTAAGATCCAGGTGAAAATGATTTATTAAGGAAATGCTCCTAGGATAAACTGTCAAGAAGTGGAGGAAGAATAAGGAAGGAGAAGCCAAAATAGAGTACTCATCTAATCCTGATGCTGGAGGAAAACTCTGCAGTTTCAATTACATCTTAGGGTTGTCTTGATCTGAAGGAGCCAGGAAAGCTTCCAAGGGTTGTCTTTCAAGAAGACAGCTGCCTGATAGCCATTAGAGGCCAAAACTTACTGAAGCTAAGAGAGGGCTACAAAGAAATGGTAAAAGGAGCTGTCTTCATCTGTTCAGGCTGCCATAACAAATAGGCTGGGTGATTTACACAACAGAAGTTCATTTTCTCATGATTCTGAATGTTGAGAAGTCTAAGATCAAGGTACCATTCAATTTGGTTTCTGGTGATGTCTCTTTCCTTAGGTTGCAGATGACTGGCTTGTCACTATGTCCACACACGGCCTTTTTCACAGTGCATGTGCACATGGGGGGGGGGGGGGGGAGAGAGAGAGAGAGAGAGAGAGAGAGAGAGCTCTTCTGCTTCCTATGAGGACACTAATTCCGTGCTCATGACCTGATCCCATTATCTCCCAAAGCACCTATCTCCAAACATTGTTAGGTTGTGCATAAGCCTTTAACAAATGCATTGGGTATATAGGGGGGCAGATATTCAGTCTATAACAGGAAGCAAGTGGATATGGTTAAGTAAGAGCAGTAATATCAGCTATAGTGGGTCTTCTCTTGTCTGCTTCTGCTCTTTCCTGATGTTGGCCTCCATCACAATAATTTCAATCAAATATGTTCTAAATGTTTAGAAACTCCTACAAAGGTCTAGGACAGTGGTCGGCAAACTGCAACCCTCGAGCCACATGCGGCTCTTTGGCCCCTTGAGTGTGGCTCTTCCACAAAATACCATGTGCAGGCACGCATGTACAGTGCAATTGAAACTTCGTGGCCCATGTGCAGAAGTCGGTATTTTGTGGAAGAGCCACACTCAAGGGGCCAAAGAGCCGCATGTGGATCGCGAGCTGCAGTTTGCCAACCACTGGTCTAGGAGACTCTTTTATTGATGCAAATTTCCTTGATCTACGAAATCTTTATGGCTGTGTGCATAGAGGAGCACCAAAGGCTCACTCAGCCTGAACTTGAGTTCTAACTTAGTAAAAAAGACAGTCACTGGATGCTCATCCTTCTGAAGAGTTGATATGGATTTGTTCTACATTTATTTAACTGAAAGGTCATAAGGTTAAACTCTCAGAACAATGGAAGTCTGTTGCCAAAGAAGCATCTGAGTTTGCAATTCTAAAAATGGAAAATAGTCAACACCATGCAGATGGCAATCTTCCAGCGTAAAACATAAAGTCCATTCCATGGAAGTACCACAATGCACTGAAAATACCATCAAACCACTTTACTTCAAAAGATCATGGAAGATATTTTTCGGAGAAAGTATTTTATTTTCTTCCCCTGGATTACTATAGTTCAATTCCTCCCTGAAGCCTATTCCAGGATGAGAATGGAAAAGTTTTAACCAAGTAATGGAAGCAAACATCATTCCATGCAGAAAAGCAGAACCCTTCTCAACCAAGTTTTCTGATTTCTGACTTTGCAGTCTTCAATTTTATGTTGTTTTTGTCATTATATCCATATGTCTATAGGTATATACATATAGAACTATATATATGTATACACACACACATATATGTATGATAGATAGATAACAGGTAGATAGAAATCCAATTATCTCATCTGTAAAGTAAGACTAATTATATCTTACCTCAATGAATTGCCATAGGAAATATATCAGATAACATTTGTAAAACTTTTGTCACAGTCCTTGGCATATCAGTAAAATAAATACTTACTATTATAAAAATAGCAATATTTTAAAAATAAAGTTTGGTAATATGATCAATATAGAAGGCTGAGAAAATAGATGCATATGCTTAAAGCAAAAAATGATCTGTCCTCTATTAAGTTGACCATGCCACTATAGTTGAGGGGAGGATTCAGTCTGACAATAGAATTTGTAGAAATAAGAAATTTTAGTGTTTGAAGGAACCTTAGAATAAAGCATTCTTCACTTTCATATGATAAAATTAAGGCACCAAAGATGCTCTAACTTTTTCAAGGTCAAACAGCCATGAGGCAGAGCCAGCACAAAACACAGTTCTTCTGTCACTTGACCATACTCTATTAGACCTCAATTCATATTTGTTAAAGGACTGGTTCAATTTATAATTCATATGTGGATGAATTTACAAAGCTGATTCAGAACAGGTAATTCCACACTGTAACATGTCACCCAAACAATGGAAAATTGGGTTTGACACACATCATTTTTATCCATCAAAAATTTTTATGTTGATGCCTAAACACATTCCAGAGTCTTGAAAGTGCAGCAGAAGGTTTTGAAAAGCAAACAAACCTTAGTCATGTTATTAAAGGACACTTGCTTTGGAAGGGAACTCTGGAGTGTTTAATTATCAACATGTGCCTTTCCATCCTCGGCCTATTAAATCATCTGGCCTGCTAATAATAGCCTGTTTAGCCATCAGGAGAAGATGGATGAGTTTTAGTTCCCATTTTCAAATCCAAGGGATCTGCCCTGTTTCTGAATTATCTGCAGATGAAGATTAGTCACTGAGGCATCTGTAGGTTGTGCAGAGGACATTGGAGTCTTGGCCAGCACATTTATCCTCACCAATGCACATCTCCCTCTCCTCCAGGGCTTCCACTGGTGAATAGAGATGAAAAATGCCAAGGTTAAATGTAGGAAAAGAAACCTTACCAATCAAAAGCCAATTTTAGCCTTTGTAAACTGGATTTAATTACTTCCTATGTTTAAACTATCCGTGAATACATCACCTATTTAGCTTTGCAAAGGAAATTGTACATGTGATATGACTGCTTTCACAAAGCCTGTGAGTGTTTGTTTGTTTCTTTTAATCCATATCTAATGTTCCTGTCACCTGTTGATGTAACAAACTATCCTAAAACTTAGTGCCTTAAAATAACAATTTATTTGGATCATGATTTTCTGGATGAGGAATTTGGAGTGCTTTGCTGGGTGCCTCCCATGTTCCTTGAGATCTAATTGGAATGGCTTAACTGGTGCTGGATGACCCACTTCCAAGATGGCTCACTCACATGGCTAGTAAGTTGGTGCTGGTGTTGGCTGAAGTTTGGCCTAGTCTTTTGGCGAGATAACTTGGTTGTAATCCACAAGGGCCTATTCAAAGTTTGCTTAAACTTCCTTATGTAGAGCAGCTGAGTCCATAGAAGGAGTGTTCTTTCAGCCCAGTAAAGGGGCAAGACTCCTTTGGACCTGACCTCAGAAGTCTCAGAAAGCCATTTTTGCTGTGTTCATTGGTCAGGAAAATCACCTAAGGCAAGCTCAGATTTAAGGGGATGGAAAATAGACTCCCTCTCTTAGGAGTAGAACAGCAAAGACTTTGCAGACATCTTTTGTCTATTACGTCAAGGAAAATAGTAATGGTTAGATTCTAACTACCTCCTCACTCCACAAATTTTCTGATGTTTCTCAGAAGCTTAAAAAATATTTTAATGTATTTCTCTGATCTCCCTCCACTCCTGATATTGAATAAATATGTCTTGCTGTCTTGAAATAATGGTTGCAATCTATCAATCAAATTCTATTTATTTTTCTGATGTTTATTCCTTTCCTTTACAAGCCCATTCCCATATTGAATTAATACTGCAAATGCCATTCTGAATCCTGAATAATGAGTCACTAACAAATAATGAAAGCTTCAACACAATGTTCTCTGGGAGAGAGAGCAAGGCAGACAATGGAAGAAACAATTAAAAACTACTTTCTAGTTGAAGAAGGATCTTAACAATGGCAGAGCTTTTGAGATATTTAGGTGGCATTCATGCCATCCTTTCTCTTCTATGCCCTAAGGAGCCAGGGTAAGAAAAAAGCAGTTTTGCAGATCTTATCAGTAGACTAAAAAAAGTAGAAATTAACTAGTAGTAAAAATCTCATACATTGAGCCCATTTAATTTGCATACATTTGCATATGAATACCCAACTAATTGTTGTGAAGTAACAATTAAGAGAACAAAAGAAGAAAGAAAGGGGGCTTGAGGCTTCAACAGACACCTGGGAGACTTTATTTAAAAAGCTTTTTTACATATTTCAATTGTATTTTAATAAAGACAAAGGCACTGAATTATGCACATAAAAATATGATCAACAGAATTAAAGTGAGAAAAGGTCCCTGTCCTACTGATACCACTTTCTGATAGAGAGGTCTCTAATTCTTTCCACTTTGCTCTTTTATACAAAAACCCTGCAAAGTTGTGTTTAGAACCCAAGGTTCTAGAGGTAGTGCTAAAGCTAGTTTTGAGTTTCCCCTGCAGAGATCATAAGTTTGCATGGACCCCTTTTCAAGTTGATATTTTTCAACAGTTATTTAATGTTCCTTAGTGTGTTTCTTAGTGGAGAGCTTGTTTACTATGCTTGGGATAAATTGACCTTCCTTTCTCTTCTTTGTAGTTCCAAACAATTCAGTTCTGGTCCCAAATGGTTTCCTCCATTTTTTTCATTTGTCCTAAAAAGCAATTAGCAAATATTTGTGTTATCTTGAGCATGCTCTTTGGGGATCAACCCCTATAATAGATTAATAAATTTTTGTTTTAAATTTTGCATGCCTAGAATCTATTTCTTCTGACAATTGTGGAAGAGGGAATTTTCCTTTACACAATTTTATCTCATATTCTTAATCTTTGTGGCTTCTGAAGGGACTCACATGCTCAGCTCTAAGAACGAAGCCAAAAAAAGAAAAGGGGGAGGGGGGAAGGAGGTATTATATAGAGGTAGAGAGAGATGGACCAGAGCAAGATAAACACAGGCAAAAGAAATGGCCCCCCAGACAGTGTTGCTCTGTGGTTGAGCATTGAACTATGAACCAGGAGATCATAGTTCAATTCCCAGTCAGAGCACATGCCCAGGTTGTGGGCTCATTCCCCAGTGAGGGATATGCAAGAGGCAGCTGATCAGTGATTCTCTTTCTTCATTGATTTTTCTCCCTCTACCTTCCTCTCTGAAATCAATACAAAAAAGAAAAGAAAAATAAAGGGAAGGAAGAGACAGACAGACAGACAGACAGAAAACACTGAGGGCATTGTTTGAGATATTGAATTCAGCCATGCCTTCAAATTATATTTTTAATTATACAAGCCGATTAATGTACCCCCACAATACACACATGCGCACACACTGGCACATGCATAAACATCATGCACATATACACACGGAAAAATTTCATTTATTTAGAAGTAATCATCATTATTATTATTTTCTGAAGCTAGTGTGATTTGGGCTTCTGTACTTAAAATCAGGCTTTATTAATACAATCCCTTATCAACTCATAGCAGAGTATTTCCTCCAGTTGTTCTTAAAAGGCATTGTCAAATCTAGGCTAGTACGTAAAATTCACTCCATTGGCTTTTATATAATAAGTGCAAACCAATCAAAAGTAGCCATTTCAAATTACTTGGCTCTGTTATGTGGTTATAACAGATATTGGGTAATAAATATTACTAACTAAATTATCCAATATAAAGTTATTGATTTCCCAAGACAAAATCTCCCTGTATGTGTATTAAATTTGTACACATGCAGACACACACATACACACACACACATACACACACATACACTCACATATTCTTTAGAGTAAGGATGAAAGGCCACAGTACTCTAAATCTCAGGGCAGGTACACATCTATTAGTATCTCCATAGGTCTGTGTACGTGTACGTGGTAGCTTTGCTGAAGTAGCAAACTCCAATATCATGTCCGTGTCGTATACCACAAAAGGTTATATCTTGCCTATATTACATGTAAGCTTTAGACCAGCAGAGTTCTGCTCCAGCAGTGGTCTGCTCCATCTGTTCCTAATTAGACTCCCAGGCTACAGGAGCAACCTCTATCTGGAATGAGCCTTTCTCTGAGCAGCAAGCAGAAGCAAAATACTAAACTGAACTATGCAATTATATTGGAATCTTCTGCTCCAACATGGTATCCATCATGTTCCCTCAGATTACACTGCACAAATCTGCCAATGGGACAAGAAAGTATTTGCCACCTACACAGTGCACCCCAAAGTACATGACGAAGACTTGTGTCAGATTGTATTACTAGCTTATGTTACTCTCTTAGGCCATGGGATGAATACAGTATCCCAGCTTTTACTGCCAGAGTATCTAATATGAGAATTTATCTTCAACGTTTAGTAGAGAAGACCATGCACCCTTGAGTTATGAAAGCTCAAGGTTCTTGCTTTCTGTTGGGGGAGTTCCCTTTCTATGATATGCTCTTCCCAAGGACATTGCTTTTCACAGTCTTGCTCAATAGGTTATATGAAAATGAACTACCTCTGATGTGTTGGTCTTAGATATCACTAGCAAATATGTTGACTCCACCACCATATTCCTCTGACTCTAGGTTTTACAAATATGCAAAATATGCACACCTAAAGTTGCAACTGCTCAGAAACTTAATTTCTTTGATCTGACCTTGCTACTTTTTTTTTCCTTTTGATTCAAACTGGCCTTGTCCAGCCTAGCACCCTGACTCACTCACCTCCCTCACCCTTGCATGGCTACTCCCTTAATCATTAAGCCCTTACAATGAGATTCTTGTCAATATCAAATATTCTTAGGAACAAAGCCTCGTGTCTTTGAACATGGAGACAGAGTTTCAGTCACACTAGAGATAACATCTAGGCCTCAGTTGTGTTTCAGCTCCTGACCCAGAAAGACAGAATGACCCTAGTGCTTACACCCTTGCGAAACCAGACATCAGAATCAGATGTAATTATCAACTACCCACTACTCTAGTGTGGACCAATCAATAGAGATCATGACCCTAAATCCCTTAGTCACCATGATTAATGATTTTTCTCCCATATAACCTATCCACTAGAAACCATTGGGAAGCCAGGTCTTAGAGCAACCACCCACTTGTGACGTTGGTTTTGGTACCATTTCCTTTAAAAAATAAGCCATTACTTTCTTGGCTGCAAACTCTTGTTTACATTTGATCGGGCTTTTTGATGTGTGCAGGCTAATGAACCTCCTTAGTTTAGTAACAAAATGTTGATTTGTTAAGATGTTGTGACTATCAGTGAGACCTAGGATCCCTAGATTCATTCATTCACTGATATAGTCTAAGCCAGCCGTGGGCAAACTACAGCCCGCGGGCCGGATCCGGCCCATTTGAAATGAATAAAACTAAAAAAAAAAAAAAAAAAAAAAAGACCGTACCCTTTTATGTAATGATGTTTACTTTGAATTTATATTAGTTCACACAAACACTCCATCCATTCTTTTGTTCTGGCCCTCCGGTCCAGTTTAAGAACCCATTGTGGCCCTCGAGTCAAAAGTTTGCCCACCCCTGGTAAGCCGTGGTCAGCAAACTGTGGCTCGTGAGCCACATGCAGCTCTTTGGCCCCTTGAGTGTGGCTCTTCCTAAGCCTTAGGAGTACCCTAATTAAGTTAATAACAATGTACCTACCTATATAGTTTAAGTTTAAAAAATTTGGCTCTCAAAAGAAATTTCAATCATTGTACTATTGATATTTGGCTCTGTTGACTAATGAGTTTGCTAACCACTGGTCTAAGGCATTCCAGTAAATACAATTTTCTACATTTTACTTCATTGGTTTTAGCAGTTCCTAAGTGGACACTATTCTAGTAGCTATGGCTGTGTAACAAACCACCCCAAATCTCAGTGGCTTGAAACAACAGCAATTATTTATTATTCTTCATGATTTATATGAGTTAGGAGTTTACCAGGAGCTCCACTCATGTTCTGGTTCAGTCTTTCATGAAGTTGCAGGGTGATGGAGACTGGCATTACTGTCAGGAAGGCATCTTCACTCATGTGTATGGAACCCTAGCTGGGAAGTCTTGGACACCTGAGAACAGCATGGGCCCCTAGTGTGTCTCCCTGTAACTCTATGTTCTCTCTTTTGTGATCTCCAACATGGTAGCTCCAGAATTACTTACATGGTAGATCAGATGTCCAAAGGAACAAGGCAAGAGAAAGAGAGAGATTCTCACTTTAGAAGTCAGACAAATGCAAATTTTGCCATGTTCTTATACTTGAAGCAATTATAAAGTTATGCTCAGGCTTGAGGAATGCATCAGAGACCTCATCTCTCATAGGAGGATTGCCAACATCACTTTGTAAGAAGAGTTAGTTGGATGGGATTGATACTGGTGGGAGCATCACTGGAAAATCCAATTTGCCATAGATACCTTGGCTGCCCTGACCCTTAATCTAGTTCTGATGAAACACACTGAATTTGAGTCAAAAATGTTTTAACTAAAAGAAAAGACCAGAAAATTATCTCATGCAACTCTTTTTCGATGACCAACTCAAGGAATGTACATGATTGACCCAGATAAGACAGATAATTAGATATAAATATACCAAAATGAGGGTAGGCATCCATATCCTGAACCACTTCACTAAATCACAGAACATGATTCATTTTATTGTGATCCTGGTTTATAGATTATAGCCATGGTGTAGTTAAACTGATAAAAGCTGAATCTTAAGCTCTATTGAAATAAAAATCAAATGCTATCTGCTCTTGAATATTTTTTTAATTTGTTAGCAAGCAGTAATACCTAAGTCACTGATCAAAAACAGAATCGAAATCTCACACCTACATAAAAATTAACACAAAATGTACCAGAAATTTAACTGTAAATATATAACTAGCAAGAGGGAAAAAATGAATATAGGATTTCTAAAGTACATAGAATGATACTTGGTAAGATTTTTCTAACATTTTTAACCCAAATATATATGAACAAAACAGTATTACTTATTCTTATAAGGGTTTTGAACTCAATTGCTTAATAGTTGAATTAAAATTCCTTCTTAGTTACAGGGTTACTACAGCTATTTCATATTAGGTGAACAGTGATAATTTGTGTTTTTTAAAGAAAGTGGTCCATTTTATCAAAGTTGTCAAATTTACATGTGTAGAGTTGTTCAGAGAATTTCCATATTACATTCTGGTATGTCTGCAGGGTCTACAGTGGTATCCTCTGCTTCATTTATAATATTGGTAATTTTATATTTTTACTTTTTTTCCCCTCACTCTTGCTAGATGTTTGCCAACTTTATTGATCTTTTCAAAGAATCAGCTCTTGGTGTCATTGATTTTCTCTATTGTGTTTCTACTCACAAGTTCATTGATTTCTGCACTTATGTTTATTATTTCCTTCCATCTCTTTGCTTTGGGTTTAATTTGTTTCTATTTTTCTAGATTATTCAGGTAGAGGCTGATTATTTATTTAAGATATTTTTCTTAATAAGTGAATTTAGTTTTTAAAATTCCCACTTAGCACTATTTTAGATGTGTTACACAAATTTTGATAATTTGTATATTCATTTTCATTCAGTTACTTGTACGTATTTAAAATTTCTGTTGAAACTCACTTTTTGAACAATGGGTAACTTGTAAATATACTACTTAGTTCCAAATGTTTGGAGATTTTCTGTAATAATTTTCTTATTGATTACTAGTTTGTTTCCATTGTGGTTAGAGAAAAAACTGTATACTTTCAGTTAGCTTAAAATTTTTTAAGTTTATTTTATGGATTTCCACCTTAGGATATAATTAATGAACAATTGAAAATAGTATGTGATCTACTATTGTTTGCTGTTCTGAAAATATTGAGTAGATACTATTGGTTAATCCTATTGTGGAGGTTTTCAATATCTTTGATGATTTCCTGTCTAGTTTGTTTGTTTGTTTCTTATGAATTGTTGAGAGAGGGGTATTAAAGTATCCAAGTATAATAGTGAATATCTATTTTTTGTTTGTTTTAATTCTAACAGTTTCTGCCTCACACATTTTTCAGCTTTGTTATTTGATGCATACATATTCAGTATTTCTGTGCCTTTTTGTGAGTTTACCCTTTATCATTATAGAAAGTCATTCTTTCTGGTAATTTATTTTTGCTCTGAAGTCAACTTTATCTGATATTAAAAAATACACTTATGACCCTAACCGGTTTGGCTCAGTGGATAGAGCATCGGCCTGTGGACTCAAGGGTCCCAGGTTCGATTCTGGTCAAGGGCATGTACCTTGGTTGTGGGCACATCCCCAGTGGGGAGTGTGCAGGAGGCAGCTGATTGATGTTTCTCTTTCATCAATGTTTCTAACTCTCTATCCCTCTCCCTTCCTCTCTATAAAAAATCAATAAAATATGTATTAAAAAAATACACTTATGCTTTTTCTGATCAGTGTTTGAATAATATATATTTTTTGAAATAGTTGAGTCATATTATAACCTACTCAGCCAATTTCGGTCTTTTAATTTGCATATTTAGACCATTTACATTTAATGTAATTATTGATATAGTAGGGTTTAATCCTGCCATTTAATTTTTATTTACTGTTTATATTCTCAGGTTTTTTTTTCTGTTTCCTTGACTTCTTGTGGGTTACTTGAATTTATTTTAGATTATTTCTTTGAGTATCCTCTCTCTCTCTCCTTCTCTCTCTCTCTCCCTCTCTCTCTCTCTCTCTCTCTCTATATATATATATATATATATACACACACACACACACAAATATGTATGTATGTGTGTGTATAAAATCACTGTCTACTTGTGTCATTATTTTACAAGTTTAAATAAAGTATTACAACTTTCCCTTTAGTTTCTTTTGACATCTCTATCTATACTAATAAAAGGATAATATGCTAATTAGGGCTGACATCTTCAGGACAACCTTCTGGACAAAGCCGCAGCATCTGTGAGGGCCAAGGCTCAGGCCGGCAGTGGCAGCGGCAGCAGCAGCAGCGGGATAATTGGGGCGGTGCCTTCCCCTGATCTGCCTGGTTGCCTCCTGCAGAGAGAGGCCAGACTGCACCTTAGGCTGGGAGCTGAGGCAGAGGTGGTTAGGGGAAATCTGGCAGGTAGGGAAGCAAGTTAGAGATGATCAGGCTGGCAGGGGAGCAAGTTAGGGTCTATCAGGTTGGCAAGGGGGCAAGGTAGGGGTGATCAGGCCAGCAGGGGGGCAAGTTCAGGGCCATCAGGCAGGCAGGCAGAGGGGTTAGGGGCGATCAGGCAGGCAGGCAGGTGAGCGGTTAGAAGCCAGTGGTCCTGGATTGCAAGAGGGATGTCGTGCCTAAACCGGCAGTCAGACATCCCCCAAGGGGTCCCAGATTGGAGAGGGTGCAGGCCGGGCTGAGGGACCCCCGCCCCCCATGCAAGAATTTCATGCACCAGGCCTCTAGTCTACACTAATAAAAGAGAAACATGGTAATTGGCGTACGACCACTACCCTTCCCATTGGCTAATCAGCGTATCCTTATGCAAATTAACTGTCAGCCAAGATGGCGGCCAGCAGCCATGCACTGAAGCGAGCAGGGAGGCTTGCTTCCTCCAGGAACTGCAGACTCCAACGTTCCCGCCTCACTTGCCGGCCTCTCAACTGCAACTCTAAGCAACTATTACTATGTTGCAAATAAGAAGCTAAACAAAACGAAAGCCCCAGACCACAACATTGTATCCATGTTTTCAGCAGCGAGGCCTCAGAGCTAAAGCTGGCCCAGAATAAAAAAAAAAAAAAAGAAAACAAGGAGCAGTTGGGAGCTTTTAGTCAACTGCCAGCGGGAAAACAGCCCTCAGCCCCTCAGCCAGCCTGGCCAGGTACCCCAGTGGGGACCCCCACCCTGATCCAGGACACCCTTCAGGGCAAACCAGCCGGCCCCCACCCATGCACCAGGCCTCTATCCTATCTAATAAAAGGGATCAGCAGAGCAGCAAGGCTCCCAGCACTGGGATCAGCGGAGCAGCAAGGCTCCCGGCACTGGGATCAGCGGAGCAGCGAGGCTCCCGGCACCGGGATCAGCATGACAGGGGGCAGCGCCCAAACCTCCTGATCAGCCCTGCTCTGTGCCTGATAGGGGGGAGCTCTCCAATCCCCCGATTGCCCTGCGGCTCTGTGTGTGACAGGGTGCAGCGCACCAACCCCCTGATCGGCCCTGCTCTGTGTGTGACAGGGTAGAACCATAACCTCTCCATCGGCCCTGCCCTGAGTGTGACAGTGGTGGCGCCCAACCCCCTGATCGGCCCTGTTCTGTGGGTAATAGAGGGTGGTGCCCCAAACCCCCTCCATGGGCCTTGCTCTGTGTGTGACAGGGTAGAGCCATAACCTCCCCATTGGCCCTGCCCTGAGTGTGACAGGGTGCAGCGCCCCAACCCCTTGATCCACCCTGCTCTGTGTGTGACAGGGGGCGGTGTCCCAGCTCCCCTATCGGCCCTACTCTGTGAGTGACAGCGGGGAGCTCCTCAACCCCCTGATGGGCCCTGCTCTGTGAGTGACAGGGGGCAGCGCCCCAACCCCCCTGATGGACCCTGCTCTGTGAGTGACAGGGGGCAGCGCCTCAACCCCCGATCAGCTCTGCTCTGTGCGTGACAGGGGGTGGCACTGCAACCTCCCCATTGACCCTGCCTTGAGTGTAACGGGGCAGTGCCCCAACCCCCCAATCAGTCTATCCTGAGCGTGACTGAGGGTGGCATTGCAACCTCCCGATCTGCCCTGCTCTGTGCATGATGGGGCGGCGCCCCAACTCCCCAATCGGCCGTGCTCTGAGCCTGACCAGGGGCTGCACCTAGGGATTGGGCGTGCCCTCTGCCACCCGGGAGCAGGTCTAAGCCAGCAGGTCGTTATCTCCCGAGGGGTCCCAGACTGTGAGAGGGCACAGCCTGGGCTGGGGGACCCCCCCCCACCCCAGTGCACAAATTTTGTGCACCGGGCCTCTAGTTTATAATATAATTGTCTAAAATATGTCCTCAGCATATATAGGTTGTCACAAAAAATGTATACACACACTTTGAATAACTATAAAGGCAGTGTTTATTAAAGTACATTTCATTTTCAAAATTGAGCTGTCAGCTATTAAAGTGTGCATACATTTTTGGAGAAAAACCCTGTATTTAGGATTATATCACACAATGTTTAAATTTTAGGTTTAGTCATAAAATAATATTAGATAACTTAAAAGAAAAAAGAAAGCCCATTGTATATTGTTTATATTTGC
Organism: Myotis yumanensis; assembly: GCF_028538775.1. Classification (NCBI taxonomy): domain Eukaryota; kingdom Metazoa; phylum Chordata; class Mammalia; order Chiroptera; family Vespertilionidae; genus Myotis; species Myotis yumanensis. The sequence continues at coordinate 227,123,844 of NW_027223752.1, read as the reverse complement.
TTATCTTATTGTTTCATCTTTACTGATATTTCAGGGTTGCTAATTTTGCAATATCTATTTTGTTTATAGTACTTTCTATAGTAAATCTTTTAGAATAGGTCTGCAAATGAAAAAATCTCTTAGATTTTCTTATCTAAGAATGTTTTGATTTTTATTTTATCCTGAATATTATATTTTCTGGGTATAGGCTTCTAGGTTGACAGTTTTTTTTTTTTTATTTTCATCACTTAAAACATTGTGCCTTTTCATTTTGGTCTCCATAATTTCTGATGAGAAATCAGCTATAATTTTAATTGTTTTTCCTCTACAGGTAAGGTATTATTTTCCCTTTGGTCACTTTCAAGATTCTTTTCTTTGTCTTTAGTTTGACAAAGTTTAATTATATGTCTTCGCATGGATTTCTTTGGGTTTATTCTGTTTGGGGTTCACTAATTTTCTTAAATCTGTAGGCTTATTTCTTTTGAAAAATTTGGGGAGTTTTGGTCAAGATTTCTATATATAAATGTTTCAGCCCTGGCCTCCTTCTTCTCTTTTTCTTTAACTCCAATGGCATAAATGTTAGGTCTTTTATTATAGTCCTACAGATCCCTAAGATTCTATTACCTTTTTGTTTGTTTTTATTATTGTTTATATCTCTTTGCTGTTCAGATTGGGTAATTTGTATTACTCTGTTCCATTTATTGATAATTTTCTCAGTTCCCTCCATTCTGCCATTGAGCCTATTCAGTGAGCTTATTGTTTTCGTAATTGTATTTTTCAGTTCTAAAAATGTCCATTTAGTTCTTCTTTATAGCTTCTTTTTCTTCGCTGAGGTTTTCTATTTTATTTATTTCTTACAAGCATGTTTATAATTGCTCATTAAAGCATTTTACTGTGGCTGCTTTAAAATCTTTGTCAGATAGCTTTAATATCTCTATTATATCAGCATTGGCATCTCATGTCTTTTTTTCATTCATTTTGGTATCTCTGGTTCTTGATGTGACAAGTGATTTTTTATTGAACCCTGGACATATTTGTTAAGCACTTCTTGATATTATTAAACTTTTCATTTACCTGGCATTTTGGTGGCATATTCTCTCAGAGAAAAACCCACTCATTTATTGCCACATAAAGATAGAATTCCAGGTTTGCCACTCAGCCTCCATCAACACCAAAGTCTGGCAGGGCTCATTACTGCTGGGCAGAAGTATGGGTTCTGACTCTGCATGTGGTCTCCACTGACAGCACTGGGGGTGACCTTGTTACCACTGGGTGATGATTAAAGATCCCCTTCTCTATTAGGGCTCCCCACATTAGTGGGGAGTGGGAACATTACTCCTGAGTTCAGTGAAAATCTATGCTTCCATGTAGTCTGCACTGACACCATGAGCGGGGACCTTTTTACTGGCCAGCAGGAATTAAAAGTCTGCCTCCCACCTACCTTCTTCAACTCCAGCCCAGCAAGGGTATTAGAGTTCCTTGTTACATTCTCGAGTGGGTACTGTCAGCTTTTGCTGGCATAGGTAGGGTAGGGCTAGAGACATGTCTGTGTTCTTTAACTTTTTGTGTTCTTAGAGCAGTTGCTGTCCAACAGTTTCCTGTCTTGCTAGGCTGCCCCTTTCCCTAGTCCTTTGGCTAGAGAGAACAGGCTTTTGTTGGGGCTATTTTTGTCTGTGCCGGCTGGTGTTTCCAGATTGCTGACTTCATCTGCTGAGAGTCAGGATATAAAAGGCAAAGAGAACACCCAGGTAACTAAACCCCATGTTATTCCCAATATCCTAAATTTTCTTGTGAGACTGTCGTCTTTTCTCTATATTTTAGTCTTCTTCATTTGTTTTATATATTATGTCCAGTTTATTATATCCAGTATTCTTAGTTGTACTAAGTAGAATGATGAAGTAAATATGTCTACTCTATCTCCAAGAAGCAGAAGTCTCATTAGGAAAACTTTTTTAAACTAATAATTTCATTTATAGTGGGTTTTTTTATGAAAAATAAACAGTCCAGTTCATTTGAGAGGTTGCCCAGGAAACAACAGAATCACAAAGAGAATATTTGTTACTGTGATCAGACTATCCAAGCAAATGGATTCAGAAAGTACTTAAAATATTGGCATTTATGCAAAATCCAGTTCCCAAATGAGCCAGAAGACCAATAATATGAGTGTGCCTTCAGTTAATACACAGGGATAGTACTTGAACCAAACCCACCTAGAAAACCCTTGGGACAGATGTTAGGACCAAGCAAGAAACTGTTATCACAGGTAGACAGACTGACCTGGGAGAAGACTTGCCAGACTGACCTGGGAGAAGACTTGCCAGTAGTCTTTTGCTATCATGTCGTTTTACTTTGTCCTGACTACACCCCTAGGAGGGAGGTACTATTATTGATGTCCATTTTACAAAAGAGGAAAAAAAGACTTAGAGATTCAATATGTTTTTCAAGTTTTTAGTACTAATAAGTAGAAAGTCTATTCTCCAAAACTTATTGGTCTTTCTCTAGAATTTAAGCTCTTAACTATTAGAGGTTAGAGATGCTCAGAAAAAAGTGTCTCTAATATTAGTGTTCCAATCTGGGGAACATAGCAACAGTATCTAAGAATCACAATTATCTCTATTCTCATTCAAAATGATCATCTAAGAGAGTGATTCAAAAAGTAACTGGGGGTTCCAACAGATAACTGGGTGTTCTCTTTGCCTTTTATATCCTGACTCTTATATCCTGCCTCAGCAGAAATAATCTGTAGTTGCTGAAAAAGAAACAAATAGGAATCTTATTTTTTTTAAGTCAGGGACAGGAAAACCTGATTTCATGAATTAGGGTCAGGGTGAAGATTTTAGACCAGTTTGAAGTGAAATAGAAATGTAAGGAGTGGACACAAAACACAGGAAAAAGGAACTGCCCAGGTGATTTGACCATTGACTTGTAATCAAGCATCAGAATGATAATACTATGAATTAATAAGTGCCTACAATGTGCCAAGGGCTGAGCCAGATACTGAAACAAGTTTCAATCAGAACATGCAAGAGAGGTTCAGGCTTGAATTAAGTGTGTCGGGTTCCTTTTATCACAATGGAACATCCTAAAAGGATGTACTTAGGATTCCAGCATTTAGCACCAAAGGCTTTAGAGTCCTGGCTAGGAAGTACAACTTTGTGAGAAATTCGAAAAAAGAACCCTTGTGCACTGCTGGTGGGAATGCAGACTGGTGCAGCCACTATGGAAAACAGTATGGAGTTTCCTCAAAAAACTAAAAATGGAACCCCCATTTGACCCAGTCATCCCACTTCTAGGAATATATTCCAAGAAACTAGAAACACCAATTAGAAAGGATATATGCATCCCTATGTTCATAGCAGCATAATTCACCATAGCTAAGATTTGGAAACAGCCTAAGTGCCCATCAGTAGATGAGTGGATTAAAAAACTGTGGTACATCTACACAATGGAATACTATGCAGCAATAAAAAAGGAGTTCTTACCATTTGCAACAGCATGGATGGAACTGGAGAGCATTATGCTAAGTGAAATAAGCCAGTCAGAGAAAGATAAATATCACATGATCTCACTCATTTATGGAATATAATCAACAACATGAACTGATGCACAAAAACAGTTCCAGAGACAGAGAAGCATTGATCACACCATCAAACCTCAGAGGGAAGGTAGGGGAGGGTGGGATAAGGGGGAGAGAACAACCAAAGGACTTATATGCAAGCATATAGGCCTAACCAATGGACACAGACACCAGATGGGTGAGGGCATGAGTGGGGAGGATGGGGGGTAATGTGGGGATAAGGACACATATGTAATCAATAAAGAAATTTAAAAAAATTTATGAGGAAGAGAAGGGAAATTCATATGTGTTTTCTGCCTCAAGTCAGGATTGGTCTACAACTAAGGTGCAACTAAGGCTGCAATGGGACATATTAGTCATCTATCAGGATAAAAAATAAAGAATTCAGGCATGAAGAATCTCACCTTCACTAAGGACAGACATTGTTCCAAATATAAGGGGGAAAAATCAATAAAAGATAACATCTTCCATGCAGGACATGTGGCCCTGTCCAAAACATTCATGGAGACACGCGATTCATTCCATAAGGTCCTTGAAATGTGGTTCTGTCCAAAGTGTTCATGAGCATATTTGGGCCATACCAACTGGTCCTTGCTATTTGGTCCTGCCCATAATATCTATACTTATAAAACCACCCTGGGTTCAAATAGCCTGCAACATTTATCCTTTTGGTTTATAGGATTAACACCTTTTTAAAAAAATACTGTACTATCATGTCTTCTTGGTCCAATAATTGTGTTGTGGCTGAATTGCCAATTATAACTCTTCTTGCCTCAGTACCTTAGCTAGTAATGGCACATGGGGTTAGATAGATGGGTCAGCGTGGACCAAATGCCTCCATGGACATTTTGGACAAGAACCAAATTTCAAGAACCTTTTGGCATAGACCCAATGTCTCCATAAATGTTCTGGACAGAACCAAATGTCCACTCATCTAGCATCCCAGCAATCCATCCATTCAGCAATCATTCATTCAACTACTAATTACTGAATGTCTGCTCTTTGCCTGGTATTATGTTAAATTCAGAAAAGAACACAACAAACCTGATTTCTGCCTTTATTGACTTACTGACAAAATAACACTAGAGAACACTTTCCACAAAGGATTGATTGATGGATCACAGAGAACACAGGCATCACTGGACTGGCTGTTTAAGTGCAGGGGTGTCCCTTGTTATAAATGATGTAATAAAAATGTATAGCAGAGATACACAACCTTGCTTAGGGGAATAGTAAAGTCTTCCCAGAGGAAGAGACATGGAAGCAGAGACCTTGATTTGGAGAGAGGGGAGGAAGGTAAGTGTTAAAAAGTTCCAGTTAGAGTAAATAGCCTGTGCAAGAGCCTGGAACTTACACAGCACACTGAAGAAGCTAGGAGAAGGCCGGGGTCGCTAGAGTTCGACCAGGGCAGCAACTCACCTCTGTGACCTTAGAGGCGGGAGAGGATTTCTTAGAGGCAGAACATAGGGTAGGGGTTGGGCGGGTGTCTTAGGAAGTGTCTCTGAAGTGGCTAGCTCAGTGTAGTGACGACGTGGGTGATGGAAACCTCTCTCTACTGCTCTGCCTTTTCTGTCTTTGTACTAAACACAAAGGGTGACGATGTGAAAGGGGCTCTTCTTACATCTTGAAAACCTCATCTTCTCCGCAGCAGGAGTTCTCAAGTGGCCCCAAGCTGGTATTTGTAGAGCAGTGCTAACTCTGCCCTTGTGGGGAGTCATCTGTGAGCAATGGGAGTTATTTCTGTGTCAGCTCCTCAGATCAGAGGCAGCTGGGCAGCCAGGATCCACATGGCCTGGTCCAGGTCATCATGAGGCTGATGAAAAGGGGGATGGAGCTCTGCCAGCTATAAGACCTAGTACTGAGGAGCTCAAGAATATATTTTAAGCTACTTTAAAGTCCGTGGATGCTATTTGCTCCTTTGAAGCTCATTATGGCACCGAGCTAACCATTTAGTAATCCCACTGAAGTCTAATACCAAAGAGCAGTAATTTGCCAGCTAATTCAAGCATCCTGTTTTGCTGAAACTATGGAATACCATATATCATGTATTTCTTCCACATTTATATTTGGAAGTATTTAGGTTGGGATTTTTATTTGTGTATTTATGTACAGGTATGATGTTGTAATTTTGATAGAGTAACTACCAACCCCATGTAGGTAGCATAATTAAATGCTCAGGCTTATTTCATTTATTCAATAAATATTTGCTGATTTCAAACATCTGTGAGGCACATACCAAAGCTCAGTGAGGAAAGAGATACACAAAGTTTTTATTAATGTGGGGTTTGTAACCTAAAGAGTTTAGGTAACAAAGAAGGAAAAAAGAGGTAGGAAGAAAATCAGTAAAAAGAAGGGAAGGGAGAAGGGCATAAAGAAAGGAGGATGGATACTTCTAGTGTTAACTAGTAGGGAAATTGAAAGGATAATGTGACAAATCATACTTGTCATGTGTCTGGTTAATCAGTGCTATGTAGCACACTACTCAAAACTTAGTAACTTAAAACAACATTGTGTTTTATTATTTTTTGTTAGTTGAAAATTCTAGAAGGATTCAGCTGGGTGGTTTTTCTGTGACCCACACAGTAGCAACTGGGACAGGAAGATCCACTTCCAAAATATGTCTAGCCCTTCAGAGCCTCTCTCTCTCTCCCCCTGCCCCCAGCTCCCTTCTTCCCTCTCCTTTCTCCTTTTTCTTTCCACAGATGATTTCCTTCTCCAGAGTCTGTCCTTGTGGCTGGGGCTTCTTACAGGATGGTTATCAGAGGGGGTTACACTAATTACATGGCAACTTGCTTCTAAGTGTGAGTGAACATTGCAGGTCTCTAAAGGCCAGAGTTTAGAGCATCACCCCTGCCCTGTCCTCTTGATGTGAGCAGCACAGAACTCACCCAAACTCAGGGAATTGCGGCATGGACTGCCCCTCTCAGTGGCAGAAGTGCCAGAGCATACACGGCCACCTCTAATCGACCACAGAGTCCCTGCCATGAGGTTGAATGATCAAGGATACCTTTCCTCAGGAGGCAACATTTGAACTGAGTCCTGGATGACAAGAAAAAAAACTAAAATGTTAACTTCTGAAAGCATACCACGCTAGGCAGAGGAAATAGCAGTACAAGACCCTGAGGCATAAATGATTGATGTATTTGAGAAAAGCATGAAGGCCAGTGTAGCTGGAGCTTGAAGACCGAGGCAGAAACTTTAAGGAGATGAGACAGGAAAAGTAGAGTCAATTGGCCATGGGCAGGAATTTAGATACTATTATTAGTGTGAAGGAAGGCATTGTAAACTTTTAAAATTGGCACAAGGTAATTTATATATTCAAAATATTATAAAGATTCAAAAATAGCAGGCAGAAGGGAATTTTAGAGACTAGCACAGTAATCTAAGTATGAGATGATGATGATGACCTAGACTAGCTTAGATCCAGTGGAGACATAGGTTAGGGTATACGTGTAAGACAGGTGCAAGTGTAGGTACAGATATAAATATAGTAGATGTAGAAATAGATTTAGAGAGAGACCTATGTAGGTTTAGATTTAAGTTGAGATAGAGATTTACATACACTATATAGAAATAGAACTACTTATAGGTTTAGAGATCAAGATATGCACATAGAAATTGATATAGAAATAGTTGTAGATTTGAAGATATATATGTGTGTGTGTGTGTGTGTGTGTTTAGATACAAATACAGATAGATATCAACTTAGAAATAAATATGGGTTAGATATACAGACACAAGCACAGATACAGCTACATTAGAGACAGACGTAGAATCTGATAATGAATTGGGTAACAAAATGAAGATACAAAAGAACTCAAGGATGACTTGCGCAACTAGACGCAGAGCAATGCTGTTTTCTGAATTAAAAGACACTGGTTTATGAAAATTATTCCACTAATAAGGTAAAATAGCCCAAGAAATCAGAAGTATTTATGGGGAAAATGTCACATCTGATTTTTTCTCTCTTCTCTCACTCACAAATGCCCTTCCTTGCCTTTCTTCTCCATCACGTTTCTTGTCTGTGGAACATTGTGATTGGAAAGCATCAGAGACTTTGGGGCAAGAGTGGCCTGCATTTAAACAGGCGTGACCACGCCCAAGCTGTGGACTGCGGGCAAATTTGCTCACTTTTTTTTTCTTTTTTGAAAAGTGGGTCAGCAGTGCCTTTATTGGTGAGGAGGCAGGTGGGGTTGGGGGTTCCCATGTGAGTCAGGATGCTATGGTGGAAGAAGCCTCAGGCCCAACTGAGGAGGGGGTTTCTTTAGTCACCATGGGCACAGGTAGAAATGGGACTCCCACTCCCAGACCCTCCCCCAGCTCCCAGGTGGGGATGGCAGGAGCAGTGAGGGGGATACTCTGAGGGGCGGCCCTGAAGTCAAGCTGTATCAGGTCACACAGACCTGCGTTGATGGGACAGGACTTGCTTGGGGCCGGCAGGATGCCAGGCATTGTGACCGGTGACCTCTCTCTCTCGCTCAGTTGGCATTCCTCTTGTCCTTGTCAATGGTGTGAGGCCCACTGCTCTTTGGAGGAGCAGAGCCCATATCTTCCTCATCTAGGACCACTTCTGGCTTCCGACACTTCTCACAGGCGAAGATGATGATGACCATCACGACTACCTCGGTCAGGACGCCCAGGAAGGGCCACAGGGCAGCGAGGCGGCTGCGCAGGCGCAGCGTGATGAGGGCACGGTCCACGCCCTCGGTGTTGGTGCCAGAGCAGGCATACTCGCCAGCGTCTGCCTTCAGGTCGAGCCCCTGCCTGTGCAACTCCGTCCTGGTCTCCGAGGACACCACGAACGTGTTCTTGGACTTGTTGTTGAGAACCTGGTCCCCGGCCTCGGTGATCTTGTACCAGGCCCACTCAGTGACCGGGGGGAAGGACTCAGACTTGCAGACCAGCACCGCTCTCTCCCCCTCGATGCCAAGCACCGAGCTGTCCACAGCCTCAACCTTGGGGGGCCCCTTCACGGTCACGCGGGCGGTTCTGCCTGCGGGCTCCGAGAGGAAGGTGCAGGAGTACTGTCCCGAGCGCTCTTCTGGGTCTACCTCGTACTCCGTGGTCAGGTCGGGCGCCGCGTCCTCCTGCAGCACCCGGTCCCCTTTCATCCAGCGGTGCCCCAGGACGTGGGTGTCACTGGAATTCAAGGTGCAGGTGAGGCGTGTTCTGGAGCCCTCATCACGTATGGAAGTCGAGATATTGCTCCCCGCTCCTGAGCCGCTCTTGATGCCCAGCAGGGTGAACCCCAGAAGCACAAGTAGTGCTGCTGCCATGTCGCCGTCCAGGTCCCTGTCGCCAACCGCCACTGTCGCCAACCGCCGCCCCAGCGCTATGAGAACCTGGAAGGCGGGGCGGGCGCGGGTGCACAGGGAGGGGCGCGCACGGCCTGCCAGCCAGCCACCATCTTCGATCACTTCTTTAAGCTTCAGTTTCTTCAACCTCAAAAATGAATCATCTATGTCACAGGGCTGCTATGAGAGTTAACAGTAAATTATATATATATATATATTGCATTCAGCAAGATGTTTAGTACCAAGTAGGGCTCAAGAAATGTTCATCTTCCTTTCCTTATATTCTAGCCTTTCAAAATCCTATTTGTGTGTCAAGACCCAACCTTGCTTAGCTGCTTTATAAAACCTTTTCAATCATCGCCACTCCTTATTGCATTATTTCAAAATTATTTCTATTAAGCTAATGCAATTCCCCGGTTAAACTGTAATCTCCTTGAAGGCAGTGATTCACTCTGACTCATCTTCTTTTTTCCATAAAGAGCAGCCCAGTGCTGAGCACTCCATAAGTACTATGAAAATCCTTGTTGATTGATTCCTTTTTCATTCCTTGAGGTGAATTAAGTAATTCTTCGGTATTGAAGGTCCAGTGAAAAACTGACTCTAAAACAAGTATTTAATATATGGAGTCCCATGTTTATTTGTTGTGATTTTGAACTAAATAAGAAAGGGACTTTAATTATTTTCTTATTATTTTCAGGTAGTTCTCATATTCAATAGAATGTTATAAATGTGAAAACAAAGGTCTTTGTAATGATAATTTTTCCCCATGAAGTTGTCTGAAAGTTAGGCTGTCAATATCTACAAATTACAGACAAATTATGTTGATGTGTCAGTCTCAAATGAATTGTATTATGTTACATTTGTAAATGCTAAAAGCAGTGCTTGATACCCTCGGTTAAAATTTACCTTTAAAATTTAGCTTTCCGAGATAGATATTTTACATTATATTTTAAAATATATTTGTCACAAGTAGTTTTTAACTCAAAATGTGATTTCTGGATAAAGTTTCACATTAATGTAATATCTTGCTTTCCTCTGCCTCTGTCTGTGACCATGAAATTATTCTCTTACACGGATTACACAGGCATATCCACACAGCTGGAATCTTTCCTATTACTAAAAAATTATGACCATTTAGGACGAGATTGTCTCCATTTCTGATCAAATATAATCACTGGTATCTTTGTCAAATCATTTTAATGTGAAGAGAATTTATTTTTTGGTAGATACTTGACCATGTGTTTTGAAAATTTCATCTCTATGATTTGAGAATCTTTATTTTTCTGGACTAGCTCTCATTTTACTTCATTATTGCTTTCCTAATAACTTATTGATCTTGGCATTCAATAATTTTCTACCTTGAATGTTTTCATGAAATAATAACCCTAATTTAATAACATAATATCATATAATATATTTCAAATAATATATGGACTAATAAGATCGCCTTACTACACTACTTAAATGTTATTTTAGATATATCCTTTTTATCAGAGTCAAAAATTGAGTATTATATAACAAATGCTGCATAAAACCACAACAAAAAGAGTATGAACTAAGAAATATTAAACCAATCATTTCCCTAGTACAAATATAACATCTTAATGGATGCTAGAATGTGGGCTATTCCACTACTGAAACATTGGCACAAAATCTATGCCCAAAATGGATGACTCAATAAGTAAATAAAATGCCCCAAATGCAAAAAGTCTTCTATGTTTCATTGAAGTGATCTGGACCCTTCCTTCTTTTTTATCCTCACATCATATTATCTCTCACCTTGCTCAAGGATGCTCTAGATGCATCGGCCCTCAGATTTCTTGAATACATGTGTCTCTCTTAACTAGGACATTTTGAACCTGACATTTCCTCTACCTTCAACATTTTCCAAACAGTTCTTCACAGGGTGCTATTTTTTCATCCTTCAGTTTAAATTTCATCTCTGCAGTCAGACTTTCTCCAGCTATCTGATGGATGGCTTGCTGTATTCATAGAGCATGTGGGTACATAGCTGCATCTCATAGAGCATCTTCTTTCTTTCAGAGTGCTTACCCCAATGCTTTATTTTCTCTCCTTCTCACCAAAATAAGAGCTCCATAAGCACAGGGAATATGTCTGGAAAAGGAGTCGTTTCTGTGAATCTATACTTTTTAACAAGCCCCCTGGATTCTATTAAACAGACAAATTTGAGAAATTATTCTATATAAGCCCCTTCGAAATCTGGTAGTTGCCCAATATTTAGTTTACAGGCTATTGATATTTAGCAATCACCAATATCTAACATCATGTCTTTCATTTTGTTGGATGAGTGAATAAACTTGTTAAGATGGTATTCTAATTCAAGATCTGGGTTCTGACTCCAAAGGTCATGAGTTTATCACACATTGGTCAGAGTAATGGAAAAGTAAAAGGAGAATACATTGGCGAGGGAGAATTTAGCGCCATGTCCTTAAAAGCTAATGGTGGGGTTATAGAGACCTACCACTCCCTTTATTTCCATATTTAAGTGCATGATTCATTTATACATATAAAAAAAATGTGTTGACCATCCATTATGTGTAAGGCATTTCATAAGCACCAGAAAAATATGTTCAAGACAGACCATACTCATGAAATTTGTTGGTGAACTTTCAGTAGATAGGTAACAATAGAAGTTCAATTACATTGAGTTCTAATATGCGTGAAATAAAAATACAGATAACTATAATATTCAGTTTTTCATCTACAAAATGGATACAGTAATATCTCCCTTAAAAGGTTGACATGAGGATTAAATGAGATCACAGTCTTCTAACACACTGTGTAGAACAGAATAGATCCCCAAACTATTTGAAGGAGCATATTTTTTGCAGCATTTTCAATACAAGGTCAGGGATTCCATATTAATTTGGTAGAATTTAATTCAACTTACATGAATTAAAAGCAAAAATTCCATTAATATAGTAAAGATGGTGACTCATTATCTCAAATGTTTATTAATGACAAAGACACAAGATAATGCTATTGAGGATTATGATTTATAAAATGAATCTAAATAAAATATATGAAAACCCATAAAAAATAAGTGACAATTTCAGTTACTTTGATATTCTGTGAGGCAAAATGATGCCCTTATGCAAGACTGACATAATGTAATCAGTTTACACTCATGAGCCAATTCTGTAATCCAATCCAGCATTACTACCAAGATGTTTATTATATTGTGGTGCCAAGGAGAGAAAATTGTAAGGCAAGTTATCATTTGTTAGCTAATTAATTCACTCTGCTCATAGTTTTCAATGAATTCAATGTATGAACCATGGCATTATGAATGTTACATGTGTTTTTACTCAAACTTTACAATCACTAAGTGGCAGAGTGTTCTCACTTCTCTTTACAGAAGAGAAATGGATGTTCAGTGAGAGTAAGAGTGTTGTCTAGGACACACAGCTGTTTAGCAGTAGTACTTGAACATAGTCTCTGATTTGAACTCTAAACAAACTAGGATGTCCATTTCCCTTTTTCTTAGTGACACTGCTCTAGGAAGCAAGGCACTGAGTAACCATCATGGTTCAACCTCCATAACAAATATCTACTGATTATGTACTATGGGCATAGTACTCTAAAATAATCTGTGCACATATGTGTGTATAAGACATTATCCTTTGCTCACTCAAAGATGAATGAAATAATGATGCACACTTTCAAAGGACTTGCTATCATTGGTTAGGACCTAGGAATCCTATATAATAAAAGGGTAATATGCAAATCGGCCCAACGGCAGAACGACCAGCCGCTATGATGCACACTGACCATCAGGGGGCAGACCCTCAATTTGGGAGCTGTCCCCTGGTGGTCAGTGAGCTCCTACAGGGGGAGCACTGCTCAACCAGAAGCCCAGAAGCTGGGCTCACAGCTGGCGAGCACAGTGGCAGTGGCAGGAGTCTCTCCCGCACTACAAGGCAGTGGGGCGCCAGCCTAAGTCATCAGTCGGACATCGCCTGAGGGCTCCCAGACTGAGAGAGGACGCAGGCTGGGCTGAGGGAACACCCCCGCCTAAGGGCACGAATCTCATGCACTGAGCTTCTAGTAGTACATAAATATAATGAAAGTTGTATGTCCATAACTTCAACAATTTGGAGGCTGGAGATTGTATCCACATTTGGGTCCAGCTTTATTCTTAAACATTGCCTTGTGCAGAGTTGACATGCAATACTATTTACAAGGAGGAAAAAAATCAGTAAGGACAATGAATTACTATGATGCCTAGACACTAGGCAATCTATGGAACCAAGACTTCAAAATGTATCTGGTCTTCCATTATGTATGCAGCCAGAGTGGCTATTGGTGAGAGGAATAAAATTTACTCTAAAATATTTCAACATAGCCTTCTATGTTATCCTGTCTTGGGTTTGTTAATTGGGTAAGCTCTAACCCATGTGCAGATGGCTGCTCTATTCAGGAATTCACACTCAGGTGTGTGTAGCTATCCTTCTAATTAAATAACTCCTACTCTAGAATTAGCTTCTACTTGTGCTTCTGTTACCCATATGTAGACTAATAAAACATGTTAGTAAGTAGCTTGGCAATTGCCAGGAAAAAAATGTCAACATGAATATCCTGTTAAATACCATGGTTGATAATGAAAATGAGTTCTCATTGACAAAAATATTTAAAATACATGGGTTGGCAAAAATATTTTAGAGAAATTTTAATCGTTATATTAACAGGGTGCACAAATCCAGGAACAGTTCTTAAAGTTTCTGTGCCAGGCCATTGGTTAAGAAGTTTTCTGGTTGCCAGGTAGGTTACCATTCCCTACCTCTGGTCTGATGTTACATTTACCTTGAGTGAATGTATCATGCAAGGTGATGGTCAGAGTACCAAACAGAACGAAGAGCTGGAGTTTCATTACAGAACCAATCATGTGAATTTCTAAGCCTGCTTCCAAATAAATATGTAAAAAACAAACAAACTGAGTAGTTTATGTGAGAGATAGTGATCCCAAACTGACTATTACCAGGTAGCACACTTATGAAAGCTTAGTCATCCTTGACCCTCCTTAAACATCTTGGTTGGCCAGTTTTCTACCAGTAAGAATCTACAAGCTATACATGTCTAAACTGGTTTAAGGTCCTGTGTATGATACCAATGCACATGAACCAAAACATAGTGGGGAGAGGTGTTTTTGACTGTTGAGAAACTGTTAAAGCTTTCTATCATAAACATCTTGATCCAGGCATGGAAAAAGCTCAGAGGTCAACATGCCTGTCTCCCATGACCCCACTCTTTCCTCTGTTTCATGGAGGATCACCTTTAACACTCCCACTAAGACAAGTGTCGTTTATATATAGTTCAAGGTTCCCAGTGAACATTGTAACAACTACTGATATACATTTCTGATATAAAAGCACTTATTAAAATAGCTCTATATAAAACCACTCATTTTCAGAAGTCTTTCAACAGCATTTTTCATGCTAATGTTTACATATTAAAATATATGTCTCCAAACACTATGATGCTTGTTTTCCAAATTAGTATGCAAGTCTGAAGTGCCTTACTTTTGTTGAATAGAGTCATTCATGCATTTTGTCAGGAAATGTGGTCAGGTGTGTAATGGTACCTTATATCTTTTTAACATATTACATTCACAGACCAGTCTGGAAAATTGACAGGGATCTCAAAAAAATTACATCCTTTGGATCAGTACGAAGTGTTGGCTTAATGCAGTAGAAAATGAGCTATATAATACATAGATAGTATTACCACTCTATCTACTAGTATTGGGAACACCAATCATTAACCTGGAAAGAATATTTGTGCATGGACAGACATTATTCCTTAGCATGTAGAGGAGAAACAGAATGGAATGTGGAGCGTTTATTCTTTGTCTTTAATTTTGCATATGGATAGCACATTTGGTGCCAAAGCAACTCCAAGTTTTATTTTTGCAAGAGGGAATCAATGTTAGTGATTGAATGGGACAAGTTCATCTGTCTACCCAATTTTGAAATATGACTAATGTGGTGAAACTACATCTAATTGGAGGGAACAGAGATATCTGATATCAAAATAAGTGGGATCTTGCCAAAGGCCTTTTTTTCCCCTGTCCTCCTTCTCAATGACATCTGGACCAGAACCAATGTATGAACTATCATGTTTCTGGAATGTTCCAAGGTCGCCCTTCTGGGAGTTGCTTTTGCTGTCTTTCTTAGGCACAAGTTTACTCTCATATTCAAATGAGGTTAATCTGATGAATATGTTTTCTAATAGGAATTGTGCATTTAAAAACAAAATTATATAATTTAATGGTGTATGGGAGGAGAGATAAGTTTTTATAAGACACTTTTCCATATTTTCTAGTCCTGCAAACTTCTTCTTCCTCATTTCGAATGTATTCTTGACAGAGCCTGAGGTTACCCTGAGGCATAAATGCACGTTTTTAGGGAATAAAATGTTTGCATCCTCCAATGCAGTTTTGCATCAAGATTTTTTTTATCTGCAAAGAAGCATTTCTTAAACTGATGCATTAAAAGTCCTTGGTATAGCAGCAGGCAAAAAATGGTGAATGCAGGCATAGGCACAGCAGAGAACTAAATATATCTCACCTCAACAGACTCTTTGGTATTTAGGTTTTCAGTGATCTGTAAAATGCTCTGTACATTTTTAAAGCTGTTTGCAGGCAATTCATGTAAGATGGCATAACCAGCAATGGTTTGGCTTTGCAAAACATGTGTATATAACAAATTCAGTTTTGCTTCAATTTGATGTTTTGGCATATTATATTCTTATCTCTCCAAGATTTAGAAAACTTTCTTTAGCAGCCTTCCAATCTTTTCTACAAAAGAGTAACAAATGTCTTTCTTGGTCATATTTTGAATGGTATTATCACAACAAGATTATCAGAATTCCTTTTCGGACTATAGAATCCTGAATCAGCAAAATTTGCAGCTTTGCTGCATACTTAAAATAGGTTGGCACAAATCTGGTCTGGTAGTGCTGGCATGTGTAATATTTTTTTTTATCTGTGAGGTCATTAGAATATGACCAGTGCATGGAAAGAAAGAATCCGTTCCTCCAGAAACATTTCAGTGCCTGCTGTTTTTCTATTGCTTTGCCTCTGTGCCTCCAGAAGACATGACTAATGATTTTGAATTACAAGGGTCTGGTGACTTGTCAGTGACAGATAGACATGATGGGCTCCTGAACTAGCCCCATCTTTACAACTTCCCAGTATTGGTTTCTCCTTAGCCAGTCAGAGTCAAGATTCCACATTGTTTTAGATGCTCTGAAATGGATATTCTTAGATACCCCCTGTAAGATAGACAGCTGTTGGAAATTGAGAGAGGATATTGGCACTTGATGGGAAATACAATTTCTTTGATAAATGAAAGAATGTTTAGCTTCAAGGCATCCAGGGGAAACAATTCAAACACAAAGGAAAACGAGAACTAATCCAGGAGTCTTCCTTTGGTTCATGTCTGAAGTCCTCTCTTTTGCTGAAGTGGTAGTGTTTACCTCTCTGAATGAGTCTTGCTCCAGAATCTTGGTGTATTTGTTGTTGTTGTTGTTGTTGTTGTTGTGTGTGTGTGTGTTTAGAGAGAGGAGGGTTGATTTCTCATTTTGCCTCTTATTCATGGTCTCACTGTGGGCTGCTTTCACTGTTTTTGTTCTCTGAAGATGGAAAGCACCATTGCAAAAGGTGCCCAAACGCTGTGGATATTTACTGTTCTGGCTGCCTCGCATCCATGGGTGCTTTCCAAAAGCCCTCATTATTTCCTTTCATGAATTCACTCTCCTGCATTGATTGCAATCTGATGGGACTGTAAATCATTCATTCCCTCCACTATAGGAGCCGAAGGAGTCTGTGGAGGCATTGTAGGCTCCTCTGACCAGGTCTTTACTCTCTAACTCAGTATAGCCAACAAGTAGGTTAGCATATGACTTAAATTTAACCCATCAGATTTTTTCTCCTGGAACGTTGAATCTCAGCAAGAGAGTTTCAAAATCTGAAAACACAGGTAATGTTCATTTATCCTAACTCTGGCACCCTGTATCCTGGTTGAATAATTTTTCTACCCTTCATTGTTTTTGTTCTGTTTGAATCTATGTTTGTGTGGTCTGGTTTTCTGTTGTATATACCAATGCTGTGAGCTACCCAATATCTTTTCAGTAAATTTATTTTTCCTCAAATTGCCCATTATAGAGTTTTATTATTTGCAACAACAACAACAAAGCAAACAAAACAAAACAAAAGAAAGACCCTTAAAGAATATATCCATCATATAACCTTTCTGGGACAAGGTAGGTTATATAAATATCATAATCAATTAAGCCTTGAAACAAGCTCTAACCATATTATATTTCTTTAGATGATGGGCTGTTATTAATTCCAGACATCCATTTCTAGGACTGCTAGAAAGAAAGTTTCAAATAGTATGTAGTTTCAGACAGTAACAAAATTTCAAATAAAATACAATAATGTCACATTTCATATGGAAATAAATATGCAAGATGAAACAATGAAGAAGGCACTTTTGAGCAGATTATAATCCAGCCTAAGCAGCAAACATAAACAAATAATTTCAAAATATTACTGTAATTTAGCTGCAGGGTATTTCAGTATGAACCACTATTTCCATCTCATGTCAACTTTGACCTAGTATATCTCATTATGTAGATAGAATCTATTCAAACTAATGTGTTTGTAACCAATATAGATTTTCTCAAAGATCAATAAGGAGGAATATAAGGATTGTATATTGCATACCCCACACAGAAGACTAGCTTATAGGTTTTCTATGTGTCTCTTTTTGTTTTTGAGCCTCTTCTTTTTATCCTTTTCCCCGGCAATGTTTGTCCTTTTTCCTGTCCTGACAGCATTTTTCTTTTTACATTTTCCTTCCTCTCACCCACACTTTTTTATTTTCTTATCTGCAAAATGATTACTCCTCCAAATTTGCTTTAACCCACCCATCACCTTCTCAACTAACCAAAGATCCTTTGGTAACAGGACCCATCATCCTTAGCAGACATTAATGGATATGAAGAAAGGTTTTTGGAAATGATGACAATATCTGATCTGGATTTCAGGCTATACCTAAAATATGTACATAACCTGGGTCCTTACAAATCTTATATTTTCTCCAAGTTTTATTTTTCCAACCCAACACAGACCTATTTTCTTCAAGGGTGTGTTGGGAAGATAAACTATGTGCTTTGTAGAATGTTCCACATTATAGATATGTAAGAAAATAGAATGCCATCTAGGTGGTGGTTTGACAAGATCACCTTAAGTTATCTTATTCCGAAATGTCATCTGTTACATGAATTATTAGATATA
The DNA here is from genome assembly GCF_028538775.1 of Myotis yumanensis. Taxonomy (NCBI): domain Eukaryota; kingdom Metazoa; phylum Chordata; class Mammalia; order Chiroptera; family Vespertilionidae; genus Myotis; species Myotis yumanensis. Next base: position 227,105,672 of record NW_027223752.1, on the reverse strand, counting down.
AGAAACCCAAGTGAATGACAAGAAGGGCATCTTGTAAGTAAATGACAAGAAGGGCATCTAAGTTGTCATCGCCCCAAGTTCCAAAGCCACAATCTCTGCCTTGTGGTTTTGCGCTGCCACTGGATTTGGTGGCCCGTGGTAAGCACTTCTGCAGCTAATGGACACATGGGTTTCGGTCACAGTTCATTATATGGTCTTGTCATGGTGTGTGTATATTAGTCATCACCGTTAAGCAATCAATTTCATCCAAAGTGGGCTTCATGCAAGTTAATTTACATTATGTTACTGAAAATATACACAATGTCCCTCATATCTGCACTGACATAAGTAAGTGAAAGTGAGGCATTTTGAAACCTCTAAGATAGAAGAGACCCAGTTGCTTAATAAGAAATCATGATTGTGATAAACTCTGGCCCTAGTATGAGAGATAAAACAACAAGCTTTGGTTAAATATAATTCTACATAGAGCTTACCAGAAGGCACTCCTAATTAGGCCAGGGTATTGTTTTCAATTCATCTGCCCCAAACCAACAGGCACAACCTTGTCCCACATAGCAGGTCTGTGTAACACATGAGATGACTCTGCCTTTGCATATTTAAATCTGGCGCCTTCACAGACATCTCTCATCATCTGAACAAGACTGTCAGGGTGGGATCCCAGGAAGTCTTGAAAACAGGCCTGGCTGTTCCCTCCCCACTGTGTAACCTACCAGCTCAGAGCCACCAGATCCCCCACTGGTGGCATCGGTGCTATTTGAATGAAAACCTAAGACAAAAAGGTGATTCCAGTGGAGTGACTTGAAGTTCAAACAACTCAGGACTACCCATGTTTTGAAAAGAAGGACAACCTGCCCTCCTGGATATTTATTAAATTGCAATATATAAAAATATATTTTAAATCCTAAGGGGGCATTCAGACAATAATAAAGTTAAGAAATAAGTAAGATATGCTTCACATGGAACTCAGAGTTAGATGAGAAGGCCAATCATTTACTTCTTGCCCAATCCCCACTGCATTAAAGATTCTAAATACATAGACTGGAACTTGAAGCTACCTAGTGGGCATGTCCAGTGCAGCCAATTATAGTTTTCTAATTTCATCAGAGATTATGATGATTAAAGTAGCAAGAGGTTCACTCCCAAGCTGACAGGTGCCTGTGGTTTTTAAACCCAAGCTACAGGATTTCTCTGCTACCATTAACAGCAAACGTGCAACATGTTCCTGGGCCACATTAGCTTTCTGGGAAAGCATAAATGCACAACGTGAGGAGCTATGTGAAAGGTTAAAGTGGCCATCTCAGATGGTGATGAAAGAAAAATTGAATTTATTTAGGAAAAGGGGATGAGGATGAGATATTCAAAGGGAAGAGCTACACAGCAAAAAGACAAGGGAACATTTGCTCAATCAATGATGGCAGTCAAAATATACTTGGGACAGTGAAACAAGAAAGGGCATAGAGCAGGGGTGGGCAACCTTTTTGTGAGTGTGTGCCAAAACCAGCAAAATCTCTGACTCAAATTCTTCTGCGTGCCAACCCTAATTTTTTGAGAACATGTTACGCCTACTTGCTATCTCTTAAGGCGTACGTATGTGAAGAACCTTGAAGAAATAATAAAATTCATTCGAGCGACAAAAACACAGTATATGATGATGAAAAATACATTTATTTTTTAATGTATACATGTACACTGATAGTCCAACAGAAAACTTTATGACTCTGTTTGATATTATCAGTGGGACTCTTGCTGCTGCATCACTGATGACAGAGATTTTACATCAGGTTTATATTTCGTGACCTTCAGAAATATGCACGAGCTACTACTTTCATCCATCAGGCTACTCCTATTAGGAGACTTAACAAAATTCATCACTGAGAGCAAAGATTCACAAGCCTATGTGGATGAAAACATGGAGAGTAACACTGTTGCAGTTTTCTGCAATAGGTGTGCTATTTCAGGGTCATTAGTCAATGTAGCTGGTCCCGAGGCAGCCAGGGCAGTGCCACTTGTCTGGTTTTGCTGCTTTCCTGGGCCTGGAGCTGAAATACACCTGAGGCCTAGATGTTATCTTTAGGGAGGAAAAGGTCAGAGGTTCTGACCAGTGATATGCTGGGGGAGAAAAGATTACCCTGGGGGTGAGGTTCTTGTTTTCCCAGTTTTGCCCCTTTATCAACATCCTTGGCTTTCTGCCCTTGTGAGTTTCTGTACCTGACCCAACGCCGTTGCTCTGGGGATTCTGTCTAACACTATGGACACATATCCTTAAATGTGCTTGAGAAGTCAATAGCATGCTTTTCTGTTGCTCTCTGAATTAGCTCAGAATTAGACAACAAAGTTTGATACTAAGCATGAGTGACTCGGGCCCTGTCCTCTTCTTCCTACCTCTCCTCTGCAGCGGGGTGTGCTGGAAAAAGCAAATTATACTCACAGGTTGGTAGGCCAAATCAGCCTGAGGATTATATGCAAAAAGGATGGTTACATGCAGGTGCTGATGCTTTATTTATGTTTAATCATTGAATTATGTTTATGGAAACAAAGCTTCTTAGGCATCCCAGATCCAATATATTTTCATCTCTCTGGGAAGCATTTCCAACCTCACCTTTCAGTTTGCTGTGGGGGCCATGGGATGGACATTTGCCAGTTTACCAGCCCACAGTTTTTTATACTTAGCCATCCCAGCGTCTCTGAATGCAAACTAGTTTTGAATGCAGTTGCAGTGGAATGCATTAATTAATTACATTTATTATACATAATTGGCATTAGGGCTTTTTGCACACAGGTGCAAATTTATGGACATTGGTTGAAACACTTATGAAAAATAATACTAAAAACAAACAAACAAACAAACAAAACAAAAATGAACCCCTAAGTTGTTGGGAAAATTAAAGTGGTTTTAATTGCACAGCCAAAAGCTTTGTAATTCGATATATGATTCTATATAGTAAACTCAATTTAAAAAGTAAGTTCATTTGCTTTTATCTAACCTTTCTGTATCTTGCTCAGTATTGTTGGTATAATTATCACCAATAAAGGACCAATCTTATTTTTATCTCTTTTTGCATCAAGCATTAGTTTTGTAAACAGAAATGGAATATGTTATTCTTTTAAACAGAGCCTCCTGCATTACAAACTAGGAAGCACCAGCCCAAAGACTTGCAAAGCAACCAATTATTGCTTAAAGGAGCCATGGTGCAGCCCCTACTTACTTGCTCCTTTGCAGGAGGGGCATGGCTTTTCGGTAGAACAAGACATTTCAGCAAGGATCACTTCAAAGCAGTTGTAAGGTGAATGGCCTTGCAATCAATAGAATATATCTGGCAATGGTGGCAAGGAATATATAATGCAATGGATATGAAGTTAGTGGTGCAATAAAAAATATTAATATATTAAGATGCTTGTGACATGGGACTTGCATATCGATAAGCAGGCACTAATAAAAAACACACAGTGTCAAAAAATTTGGAATAGGGATGGATAAATACTAAATGCAAAGAGTGAGAAATAAAACATTGCCCAGTTAAGGGACATAAACATTTACATACAATTAGCAAGTTTTTTAGTTATTGATGGACAACTCCCAACATTCAAAGAGATCCAATTTAATATACATTCAACTAATCAAGGAATTAGATTAAACTCCAAGGATGTAGAACTAGTTGCACAGGATTCAAATGATCATGCAAATGTTTTAACTTTCTTATTCAGTATTTTTTCCTTGGGGTTAGGGGGCTGATGGAGCACTTTTCTGACGCCATTTTACTGCCTCTATTTGGATAATTATTTCGTAAAACATCCTTGGGATTTTAATTGAATACTTTACTCTCTTTCGGTCCCTACCATGAAATGCATGGGAGGTTGCCTGAGACTATTTAAAGCTTGTCAACCTCTCATCAAGAAATGCTGGGTGAATTGATCTTTAGAAATAGAGGGCTACATTCTCACACCTTGTTCCTCTGGAGCGGTAAGTCGCTAAAGGACAAACCTCCTCTGGTAATTTGAAGTGGAGAAATGAAATTAGTAAGACTTATAAACTATTTCCTAAGAGTCATATTTTTAAAAAAATATATTTTATTGATTTTTTACAGAGAGGAAGGGAGAGAGATAGAGAGTCAGAAACATCCATGAGAGAGAAACATTGATCAGCCGCCTCCTGCACATCCCCCACCGGGGATGTGCCCGAAACCCAGGTACATGCCCTTGACCGGAATCGAACCTGGGACCTTTCAGTCCACAGGCCGACGCTCTATCCACTGAGCCAAACCGGTTTCGGCAAGAGTCATATTTTTAAAACCAAACTGGGTCTGTGATCTTGATTCCCGTCATGTATTTTCTGTGGTGACACATCATTTCCTCCTTTTTCCTCTTGTTTCTCAGTTTGATATACTCCTACTCTGCATATTTATGCATTTTGGTGCTTTTTTATTGCTCCTACTGTGTGCAAAATACTACAAGTCCTGAAGAGAAATATAGAAATATAATTTATGATTCTTGCTTTTTTACATAGGCATTTACAAAACACTCATGATATAGCATCAGGAAGTGTGTGAAAAGGGCTATAATGAAAGTAGTAAAAAATGAAGTTTAAAGGAAATTAACTTAACTGTTCCTAGATGAGATATATAACAAATCTGACTAAAAAGTGTTTATTTTCTTAGCTAGTGATTAATATATATTTCGCTTTAACTAGTATTTGTTGTTGAAGAAATTGAAGTAATCATATCACATTCTTTCCTCTCTCCTTCTTGTCTCTCTTTATTTGTTATTTATTTTTAAGTTAAAGCAATTTAGTTGTCCAAAATGCAAGATATCCAAAAAATTGTCCTCTGGCAAAATTATGAGGAGTGCAAACCTAGAGAGACAGGCTGAAAATCATTGAATTGTTCAGTTCAAATGGGTGAACGTCCCAGTATATAAATTAGATCTCAGTAAAGCTGCTATAAACATACAAAATTACTGAACTAACTAGTAAATTTATACTAATAAAACCATCAAAATGATTAGAGTTGGAGTCCACTCCTTTCACTCACAAATTCATTAAGTATATTGTTCAGTAAATATTTGCTTTAGTTTTGGAATTGTACCAATGAATATAAATCTGTCTCTTGCCCCTGTTTTAGGGTAGGAAGAAAGACGAATGTGCAAACACATGTACATGAATCCAATGTGCCCATACACTAAAGAGGGCTGAGTGCAACAAAAGGAACAGGTTCCAAGACCTGAGGTTGCAGGGTCTCAGGACTGAGATTAGAAGGTTTCAGGGCTAAGGTAGGAGGGTCTCAGAAATGAGGTAGGAGGGTCTCAGTACTGAGGTTGAGTGTTTCAGGACTGAGGTTGGAGGGTTTCAAGGGTGAGATTGATAGTGTCATGATGGTCAGTAGTGTGAGGGAAAGATTCATGGGTGAAATGAGCACCGATCTAGGTTTTTATAAATAAGCAGACATTTTTTGGATAAAGAGTATGTACATTTGAATTGGGAGAGTCTACATGAAGCACAACGATAGGAGGCATTAACCATATTGGGAGAATTCAAAATGTTAAATATTTCTAAAGTGTAAATTTCCAAGAGGTGGTCATCTGGAGACAGTGGTCACATCACAAAAATTGTGCATGCCAGCCCTGGCCCGTGTGGCTCAGTTGGTTGGGTGACATCCAGGGCACCGAAAAGTTGCTGGTTTGATTCCAGCCAGGGCACATTCCTGGGTTATGGGGCTTGATCCCTGGTACTGGGGCATGCAGGAGGTAGCTAATCCATGTTTCACTCCCACATTGATCTTTCTCTCTGTCTTCCTTCCTCTCTCTCTTAAAAAACAATACAAATGTATTTTTAAAAAATGTATGCCAGAGCAGCAGAGAGTTCCAGATTTTTAAATTGTTAGTGGTTCTCCACAAAAGTAACTTCCTTTCAGTTTTATTTTAAACTAGAGGTCTGGTGCACAAAATTTGTGCACTCAGCGGGGGTGGGGTGGGGGGGTGGTCCCTCAGCTCGGCCTGTGCCCTCTTGTAGTCCTGGAGCCCTCAGGGGTTTCTACAGAAGCTTCTGGCTGAGTGGCACTCCCCCTGTGGGAGCACACTGATAACCAGGGAGCAGCTCCTGCATTGAGCATCTGCCCCCTGGTGGTCAGTGGACATCATAGGGACCAGTCCTTCCACCATTTGGTCAATTTGCATATTAGCCTTTTATTATATAGGATCCATCATACATCTATCCAATGGGTCTTGTAAGCTTGCTAGTGAACAGAAGATTCTTTTGAAACCCAATCTTCCTATAGTGTGTTGTCCTTTTCCTATCTTGCAAAAAAATCAAAAACAAAACACCTGTGATTATAGTTTCTATTCCCCTTACCAACTCCAGAGTTCTGTCTTTAATTAATTGATTGATTAACATCATTTTTATTCAACATCTTCTATGTGCTCCACAAGAATAAGGGGGGGAAACCCTGTCATTTTTTATAATCTCAATTAATATTAGCAGAAAGTATCCTTACACACACAAAAGAGATGATTCATAATACACTACATGTTGTCAGTACAAAAGAAATAAGCCACACAAAAGGCCCAGTTCTTTTAACCCAGAAGTTATGGACATGATACATAATACTTTATACATATCTTTCCTCAGACTGTAAAGCTTTAATGAACTCATTTGAGGGTAGTGTGTAAACCAAGATTCATTAACTACACTTGCTATATAGAGAAAGGGTAGGATATTTGCCACAAGCTTCACAGCTCATGGTGAGCATGGCTGGATCTCAAAATACAGCCCACCAACTCTCACTCAAGGTTCTTCCACCAACCTAAGCATGCTCTCATTCCATCCATCCCATGGGCCTCAGAAATGTCACTGGAAAGAAACTGGAATGAAGACAGGATAGGGGACATAGTGTTGTAACTAAAGAAACATCTAAATTTAGGAAGTATTTGCTGGTGTTAAGGAAAATAGCTTAATTGTAATGAATTACTTCATAGGATAGGTCAGAGCTCCTTATAACAATATTCAAAAGCCTCTACATTGTTTTTATTATGTTGGTATTTTATAGGGTAAAATGTGGTGGAAACTCAACTCCAATACTCTTCATAAGTTTTTATGTTGCCTCTCAGGAGGACTGGGTGCTTGACCAGGGGTCAGCCTTTCAAAGTAGAGGTGGCTCAATGCCTTGTTGTTGTTAGTTATATTTGAGCCCATATTCAGCGCCAGTCACTGTGCTAAGTGCCATATATAAATATAGGCACATGTAATTCCCACATCAATAGTGACTAGAATTCCAAGTTAAGAAAGCATAAATAATACATGTTGAATTTGAAATAATGTCCTCCTGACTCCTGAATTGCTGCATTTCATCTTGACATCACCAATGCTGAAATGAGTGGAGAGTGCTCTGAGGTTCAAGTGTCTCCCCAAACAAAGCACCCAGAGAGGGTGTGTGAAAAAACAAACAAACAAACAAAAAACAAAAACAAACAAAAAACTGACGGGAAACATACAGAAATTAACATTATATTTTAAATTGTTATATAAATAATAATGCATAAGGTAGAAAAATAACTTTAAAAATACAAAAGCTATAAAAGAAACTTTTCTCAATCTACTGACTTATTCCCATTCCCACTCTTACCGGATAATTACTATAAATCATTCAGTTCAAATGGGGATCACTAAATGTAGAAAATATGTATTCATAAACTTTAAACAATTGTCTTTGGACTTGTGATTTGAATTATGAGGCAACATGAATCTGAATTACAAATCCAAGCAACAGCAAAGCAATAACCACAACTCCTCAGTGCTGTTTTTCATTCTCTTTTATTTTGCACCCTTTGTCTGTTCAGCATCAAGGCAACTTTCCCTGTGTCTGCTGAAGACAGAGTTACTTCCTGTTCACTTTTTTCCCCCAGGTTAAGGTGGAGATGTTAAAGGTTCAATGTAGGGTGGACTTTGCTTGCCACCAAAGGCCCGTGTTTGCCAGCAGCAACCAATACCCTAGGCTCACAGTGCTTTATGCCAGTGCAAAGCACCACTTATAGTAATACATTCCCACATAGGTTTGTCATTTTAGCTCCTTGCTATCTTTCCAGCTATCCAATACTTTGAAGATTTTTTTATATATTATGCAGTGATTTTTGTCATTTTTCGCAAAAAGTATTGATCTGAACAAATTGAATCCCATTACTGAAAATAGAAGCCCTATTTTTTTTCTTTATTCTTGAGGTTCAATTATATCACCAATATGTTCTAATGTCGATAATTTAGGGACAGAGACAGGTGTACTTTTTTTAAATCTGCAAATACAAGCCTTTTCTGAAATTTCAAGATAATTTTTTTCATACTTTTATGTTCCATGTGTTCTATTCTCATCCTCAGGAACTTCACTGTTTTACATGTATTTAATTTTCTTTTTTCTGTCTTCCACACTGAGTATATTTTCTGTAATCACTCTGAAATGGTATTTCATTATTGTTTCGTTTTGTGCAATTTTCTCAAACCCATTTGCAACGTTCCTGACAGCATTTTTTTGTTGTAGTCATGTCTTATTGTTCTTTCATGTGCGCCTTTCTTTCCTCTCTATTCTGTTTTATTGTTCTCGTCCATATTCTTCCTGAGCTCTGCCTGCTTGGTTTTCATCTCCGACTTTTGTTTTTTAATTTCCTCTTTAAATCCTTGTGTCCTTTGTTAGCACCTGTTTGTTTCTCTGCTTGTTTTCATAGATAAACGATGTCTGTTATTCTTTTGAGTCTAAAGCTAACTAGTTGTCTGAGCTGTCTAGTGTTTCCTCGGATAAATCTGTTAGTCTATGAAAGTCTTTTCTTATTAAATTTCCTTTTGTAAGGAAATACATCCAGATGATGGATCCAAGGGTGTTGATTGGAAAAAGTTGGGAGAAGCCTCAGGATTTCCTACAAATCCACTCTTTCCCTATATGCTACAGATGGGCCTATGGAACCAGGATTAGGCACCCAGACTTACATACTTGTATTGGAGAAGGACAAGGAGAAGGGTTTTTCTATCCATCATGAAATTACAGTTTTCTCCCTTACCATAGCTAAAATGTCATCTTTTCAATATCCTAATGGATCTAAGGCTCATTAAAAGTTTATAGATTGCATTACAATGTAAAAAGTCACTTTGATAAGGTGTCTAGTACGTGCATAAAAGTATGTTGAAAGTACCATGTTATTATTATTATAAGCATTCAAATAATTAAAAGGAGATATTTCTTTATTGTAGATTATATGAATTTTCTTTAGCTCAAAGAACTAGGAATGACATGTGAATTCATTTTAAATAATTTTGAACAAGATTTTTCCAACTTACTTTGACTTCTCCAGCAAGGTAGAGACTCAGTAACCTCTGTGTTGTCTTTGGATAGATGATATAGACATGCAAGGACCCTAAGGTGGTAGCACAACTGATATGTTTGACAAATTGCAAGGGGCAGTGTGAGTGGAGGCCAGGGTTCCAGTAGATCTTTAAAGGATCTGGCTTTTACTCTGAATGAAATGAGAAGCCACTGGAGGCATTTGAGCAGAGGAGTGATATAATTTGACCTAGGTTTCAAAAGGATCACTTCCTCTGGTGTCTTAAACTTAAAATTAGACTACACGTGAAGAAAGATGAAAGTGGGACACCAGTTGGAAGGCTATTGAAATAATACCTGTGAGAGATTATGGCCGCTCATACTAGGGCCTGAAAAGTGGCCAGATTCTAAATATAATTTGAAATGGAGAAGGAGACATTTCTGATGCATTGGACATGGGCTGTACAAGAAGGAAGTTAAAAGGGATAATTCTTTATGTCTAGGTCTGAGCAGCTGGAAGCATCCAGTTTTTGAGCTGAGATGAAAAAGACACTGGAACACACATGATAGGACAGGAGATCAGGAGTTCAGATTCAGACAAGTTAAATTTGAGATGCCTCTTAGATATATGTCACCTGCAATGAAACTTAGAATCTTAGTGTACTGGGTTAGATACTGTTCTCCCCCAAATTCATGTCCACCTGGAACCCTCAAATGTGACCTTACTTGGCAAGTCTTTGCAGATGTAATCAAGTTAAAATAAGGTCATACATTCAGTGTTGGGGTGGGCCCTCAATGCAATATGACTAGCGTCCTTACAAGAAGGAGGAAATTTGGACACAGACAGAGACACAAACATGTAGAAGAAAAGGTGATGTAAGAGAGAAAGAGACTGCAGTATCGTATCCACAAAGCCAGGAATGCCTGTGATGGCCAGCAGCCTTCAGAAGCTAGAAAAGGCAAGGAAACATTGTCCTCTGGACTTTTCAGAGAGAATATGCCCTCTGATTTAACTTCTCACCTCCATACCTGGGAGAGAAAACATTTCTGTTATTATAAGCCACCTGGTTTGTAGTAGATTGTTATGGCAGCCTAGAAAACTAACACACCTGCATGTATTAGTGTGGCAGACTGGCTCTCAGTAGTTCAGAGCCATTACCTCCCATATTCTAGAGTCTTGAATTCCCTTCATGCAGAGGGCAGGGGCCTTCCTCGTATAGCTGACTCACATTGAGCTAAATATCTAAAACCACATATTGGAGGGGCCACTGACATTGTTACCCTCCTGGCTGGTTAGTTCCTTCTCAGTCTTGTATTTATGCAGATGATATGTTCACCACAAAATCTTTCTGAGATTTAATGTCCTCATGTCCATGAGAGAAAAGTTCTAAAAATGCAATGCTCCCATATAATGAATTTGGCGCAATACAGAAGAAATTAAAAAGAAAATTTAACAGCCTAACTAATGCTGTAACACTGACTCTAAAGTGAGTTTTTGTGGGTTAAGGAACTCAATGAATTTTAAAAAATTAATTAACATTTTGTCATTTTCTGGTAGCCTAAGTCATGGTAATTTGAATCATATTATATTTAAAATACTAGTTTATGCCCTAACCAGTTTGGCTCAGTGGATAGAGCATCGGCCTGCGGACTGAGGGGTCCCGGGTTTGATTCCGGTCAAGGGCATGTACCTTGGTGGCGGGCACATCCCCAGTAGGAGGTGTGCAGGAGGCAGCTCATTGATGTTTCTCTCTCATCGATGTTCGTAACTCTCTATCCCTCTCCCTTCCTCTCTGTAAAAAAAATCAATAAAATATATTTTAAAAATAAAAATAAAATACTAATTTATGAAACAACCTTATCTTACTTATTAGGAATTTAAAAATTGCTTTATTTACCTCCTTTTTTTGGCCAAGAAGCCTTTAGTATCCCCTATTTTAAAATTCTGCATCTAAATTTTCTATGGCTGGTAAAAAAATAGTGCAGGCTTCTCTTTTGCCGTGTGTCCTCATCATTTTGAGTTATACGCAGTTATAAAAAGAATGAAGCTGGGGAAACACCCTACAAACTGCAGAATTTCTATGAGGGTCAGAAACACAATAGACTTTTTGGAAAAGTAATGGGGGGGTCCTCACATGGCGGGAGTAAGTTGATGGGGTTGAACTGGAAGCTAAGCATCTGGCTTATGAAAATTTTTGCTGTTGCTGCTGGAGCTAGTCAGCATTATACAGCTCCTTGATCACTAGGGACTTTACGATCTGTCTGAAGCTATTTGTGCACTAACAATAACTCTAACTGTTCATTTCATGATTTCTACGATTTGTAGGGGGGAAAAAAGAGTAAACGGTGTCTAAAAAATCTGAACATAAAGAGATGTTAAAATAAGGAGATTGGATGTTGAGAAGCAAACAAAAAATGCAAAAGAACAACGGGAGATGCAATAAATCCAAATGGTTTTCAAAACAAGAGAGAGAAAAATAGTGAACGCAAAACTGAACTGAAAGATGTGAATAAATAAGTAAATTTCCCATTCAAGATCCATTTGGAAGCTGTATTTCTTGGCAGAGTTACTGCTGCTTATTTTCATGTTTCTAGTTTCCCATCTCCTTTTGTCAGTCTATTGAAAGCTTGTTAAAATCTTATTTGCTTTTCTTGTTCTGTTGTTGTTCTTGCCTTAACTTTAATTTTAAGTCATGCAGAAGTAAGGGAAAGGGAAAGAAAACAATCACCACAAATATCACTGCAGTGGCCTGGTCTTGTGGATATTTTATATATTTATCAGCTTGTTTTATTCAGACTTGCTGGTAGAACAATTGAGAAATAAGAAAGAATCTCTCCCTTAAATATTAAATTGCAGTGCTGATCCCAAACACCTCAGGGTTTCCTGGAGACACTAATCTGAGTCTGAAAGGGGCACCATCATAGAAAAGCAATAACTTGTGCATGGATACTCCAAGAAGAACAAGAGGTAGCTACACTAATTCCTTTCTCCTATTATTCTTTTGGAAAAGAGGTTCATATATTCTATCCCTACTATACAGCACCTAGGTCAGTGCTTGTCATATATTTCTTCAATAAATAGAAGGCAAAGGTATCCATGAAGAAGTGAACTGATGATGCTAAGTCAGTCCACACTCAACCAATTACAAGAATACAGGTCAAAGGAGGTGCTAGTGGTCAACAATGTCGGATTGCCAAACTCACACCAAAGACCATTTGAAGGCAAATCCTATGCTCTTAGCCACGGTTACAAATGATTTAGAAAGTATTTTCTAAGTTGCCTTGGACAAGTAGCATAGCTTGTGAGCCAACATTTCTCATATTAAAAGAGAATGAGGTAGTATCTCAAGATGTGGCTGGGAAGACAATAGGTGATTTTGTGTATAAAGTGCATATGGTATGTGGCTGGCACATGGTGAGCATCACTGCAGTGCTGATGATAGCAGTAACGGCTGAGTTGTATTCACTGCTCTCTCTTCTGTGGTCAGCTGCATCTCTAGCATTTTCTTTTTCTTACCAACATCTTCCAGAGAATTTCCAAACTCACATTCATCCTTGGCTGCCTGTCACAATGTTGTCATCTGCATCATGGAGAGTCATGAGCTCTTGACATTGCTCATTCTCCTCAGATAACTGCCACATCAGTCCCTGATTTCAATCCCACCAAACTAGAGACCTTAGGGACGATAGTGAGACTGTCCCACCATATAAGCACACATATGAAATCCTAGTACAATACCACTGCCTTGCATACAATGTGCCTATATTGAATATTTCTTTTCATTTAAGAGTACTGCTTTACTTTCATCAACTAGCTACATCTTGTAGCTGAGGGTGAAGACAGATTCTGTGTGTTTTTTCTTCCCTGTCCCCAATTCTAAATTTGAGTATAGACTTCAGCAGGCCAAAACAAGAGATCCACTGACCCTCAGCCAAAAATCACAGAGAGCCTAGCTACATTTCATGAAAACATTGAGATAATCTCTCAAATGATCTATCCATGAGAGGAATTATTTAATTTTTTCAGGAATATTTTGCACTGCCCATTTCTAGAAGATGCTATGGTGGACATTACTCTGTATAGGAATTCTAAATGGAAGTGGGCCCACTCTTCTAAAAGAAATGAGCATATATTCCACAAATGAGTGAGATCATGTGGTATTTATCTTTCTCTGACTGGCTTATTTCACTTAGTATAATGCTCTCCAGTTCCATCCATGCTGTTGCAAATGGTAAGAATTCCTTCTTTTTTACCACAGCATAGTATTCCACTGTGTAGATGTACCACAGTTTTTTTTTTTTAATCCGCTCATCTGCTGATGGGCACTTAGGCTGTTTCCAAATCTTAGCTATGGTGAATTGTGCTGCTATGAACATAGGGGTGCATATATCCTTTCTGATTGGTATTTCTAGTTTCTTGGGATATATTCCTAGAAGTGGGATCACTGGGTCAAATGGGGGTTCCATTTTTAGTTTTTTGAGGAAACTCCATACTGTTTTCCACAGTGGCTGCACCAGTCTGCATTCCCACCAGCAGTGCACGAGGGTTCCTTTTTCTCCACATCCTTGCCAACATTTGTTGTTTGTTGATTTGTTGATGATAGCCATTCTGACAGGTGTGAGATGGTACAATGATGAACAACATAAACTGATGAACAAAAATAGATCCAGAGACAGAGAAGAATCGATCAGACAGTCAAACCTCTGAGGGAGGTTGGGAAGGGAGGGGGAAAGGGAAAAGATTAACCAAAGGACTTGTATGCATGCATATAAGCCTAACCAATGGACAAAGACACCAAGGGGTGTGGGCATAAGTGGGGAATGGGGGGCAATGGGGATATAAGGAAATATATGTAATACCTTAATCAAAAAGAGAGAAAAAATAAAATGTTAAAAAATAAAAGGATATCACTTGATAAAATAAAATATGAAATGAAAAAAATAATAAAAGGAATGAGCATAAATAAACCTCCAAAAGATAAATATTACTCCCCCAACATCATCACCCCCTACCCCAACCTAAATATTGCTGCTACATATAATCTCTTATCAGTGTGTACACTGCATATCTGAAAATCATGCTTGGTGATCCTCTTGAGTCTATTTCTTTTTTTCTTTATTAATGAAAGGATTTTTATTTGTGGCCTCCATTATTCCCAGAAGTACAACACAAAATGAGATGGGGAACCATGATTTATCTTCTATTTGATAAAAACATCTGCAGAATAAAATGAGCCTCTTGATGCCGGAATTGTCATCAGTGACGACTTTGACAAAATGAGCAATACATAAATTGCTAGCTCCCTTGCGAAACTGAAACAGATTGTCAACTAAAGTACTGGAGGAGATGCATATGGGCTGAGTGGACCAGCTTTGAATAGGAGCACACACAGGTGGTGGTTCAGTAGTGGCTGTCAGGAGGAGGACCGCCTTAATCTGGAGGGTCATTTGCATTTGAAAATGCTCATTGCAAAATAGTGAGTATTCCTTATAGGAAAAGAGAATGGGTATTGCCAAAACAGCAGCTATGTGTGTCCTTTGGTAACTTGAATAAACCGGAGAGCCCAAGCAAAGCGAGAGAGTGGATTACACTCAAATAAACTGTCCTGTAATAGTGGCTGTACAGAATACAGATCAGTAATATATGAAAAGGATGCTTATGAAAATCAATTGCCTTATGGGTTAAGATAGATTTTCCATCAACACAAAGCATGGAAAGTGTATTTTTTTTAAGAAATGGCAGTCAAATCCTTTTATTAGTCTTTATTTCTGAAAAGTACAGAAAAAAGCCATTTAAGTCTAAATTTTGCAAGTCAATATTAGTTGCCAAGATTGGCAATCAAAACTCTTACAGCCTAAAGATGTGGGT
Source organism: Myotis yumanensis (assembly GCF_028538775.1). Classification (NCBI taxonomy): domain Eukaryota; kingdom Metazoa; phylum Chordata; class Mammalia; order Chiroptera; family Vespertilionidae; genus Myotis; species Myotis yumanensis. The sequence continues at coordinate 227,090,510 of NW_027223752.1, read as the reverse complement.
CCCATAACTGAGAGACCCTACCTTTACTGAAATCTCTGTAAAGTTCAGGTTTTTCCTCAAACTAAAGAAGCAATTTCCATTTTGCCATAATAGTTACATTGTTTACTCAAAGTATTATTCTCTCTTACTGTGTATATATTTCTAATTTTTTTATTTTAAAATAAATTTAGATTTACAGAAAAGTTGTAAAGATAGTACAGAAGATTCCCATATAGCCCATACCCAATTTTTCCTATCATTGGTATTTTATATGAGTATGCTATATTTATTAGAATTAGCGTATTCATGATGATATGTTTTTATTTTCTTATAAATTTTCTTAGTGTTTACCTAAATAAACCATTCCTGTTAAATAATCTTCTGATTAAATTTCAGTGTTTCATTGAGCCTTTCTCCAAAGTAATTTCTGCCAACTGCTCTTTATTTCATAGCTGCCAGGTTCCCAATCTATTTCCTTGAGCAAATATGTTCCCCTTTAGGTGAGAGCATAAAGCTGAGGGGATAGAGAGGAATGCAGTCCAGTCCTCAAGCTGGTCAATATTGGGCTCTGGCAAAGCTCTTCCCCAAAGTGCTGGTCTTTGTTATGGAGTGACTGGGTGTGTTTCACAGTCACTCCCCGCTTCCTTTGCCAGAAACAAGAGGGTATCTTTCCAGGAGCTTTACCAAAAGAGCCTGGTTGAGGTCCTGGAGGTAAAACCCAGAGAAGTGCACCCCCCACCCCCCAGACTGTGGTCACCCGATGTTGCTCAGCCTCATGCCAGTCCTCACTCAGCCTCCTGCAATTCATCAAATTGGTACTTAAGTGTCACTGCCAGTTCGTGGCTCTGGGATGTCTCTCCCAGGTAAGCAGGTCGAGGCTGTATCTCTATAGATGCACCTACCTCAAGAGACTCCAGGCTGGTGACTTGCCCTGAGACTTTAGCTCTCTGATTGGTCCAAGAAAAAGTCACTGATTTTCAGGCTGTCGCGCATTTCTTGTTGTAAGGATGGAAGTGACAACTTTCAATCACTTTACATGTCAGAACATTTAACTTTGCTAGTCTTTCAGATTAGAATTTCTGAATGATCATGTCACAGAAATTGCCTTTGCCTTACTCTTCAGATAACTTCTTCATGTAGGAGGATAAATGGGGGAGGGAGGGTGTTAGGGAATTAAATAAAGAAAAAGAATGCTCTATCCCTGCCAATTCACCAGGAGGAATTTTTGCAGGTTCCTCATCTACTACATGACTCATATCAACTCTCCACTAAAAAGTAAAGATTAAAAGAGAACAACATCTTATTTTCTTCTGATATCCAATAGTAACTGATCATAGTAGTCTATGACTGAAATGTAACTCCAGGTATCATTCATTAATGGCCAAACTAAAATGATAGGCTGAGGATAGTCTTCAGAATTGTAGTGCATATGGCTTGTGGCTTTTGCTCCCCCCCTTTCCTTTACTAACTTTAACTGTGTGTGTGTGTGTGTGTGTGTGTGTGTGTGTGTGTGTGTGTGTGAGAGAGAGAGAGAGAGAGAGAGAGAGAGATACTTTATGGATTCAGTAATTGAAAATGTAGAGTCTAGGTTAATGAATGTGTCAAAGCATGGGACAAAGTGCAGCCTGGTGCTTCCTGACAATGAATGTTTAATCTGCCTTCCTGGAGAGACTTCAGGAAACTCTAGTAATTGCGGCAGCAAGAATATCTAACCCTGGAGTACAGCTCTTTATGAACACTGTGTCGTTCATGACACACAAGGGATCTTTTAAAAACAGAGCAACGGTGTTCAGTAAGTTTACCCTTTGACAAATGATTGTTTTACTGTATACGATACTCCCTACAAAACTTTTACTACATTACACAGAAGAGTAATAAAATGAGATACATCTTTTCCCCCCTATTTATACATCTTCTTTGCTCCTGTAGCTAAGCCTAATGTTACCTGAAAAAATTTTTTCCAAGAAAACCCTGTGCAGGATTGATGAACTGACTTCCCACTGAGTGACCCATGCACTGCCCTCCCCGCATCCCCTGCCAGTCCACAACTGGAGAGCCTATAATTCTGACCCTTGCAAAAGAATTGTCAACCAAACTTAATAGAAATACCTCTCTATAAAGAGGAAGGGGTATTGCCCAATTAATTATTGATGCTTTCTTGTGCCATCCTCTTGGGAGAATGTTCAAAATGAATGTAGGAATTCACAGTTACAAGTGGCCCTCCTCTCCTTCCCTCACCTCCACACTGTGTGCCTGAAGAGAAATCCTTCCAGAGATGATATCATATGGAAATAACAATACACTCCATTAATTGCTCTCTCTAAGGAAGAGACATGTGATACGTCTTACAGAATCAGCTCAAAAGACAGACAATCCAGAGCCCTCATTATGTGTTTTCTCCTGACACAGCACATTAAAATCTGAAGAAAGAAGACCATCTTATCATAAAGTCAGCAAAAAGAGAGCAAAATAGTGCTCCTATTTGCACACCTATGGCCATTTGGAAGATTAGACATTATGCTATGATATTGTTTCCCAAAGATCCCACGCAGTGGAGTGGAGGGAACATGAAATTGTTAATTAAAAAGTAAGTAAGTCTCTATGACTTCTTCATCCATGTGATCTAAGAACTATCTAACCTCTCAGTTTCTTATCCTTCATACTGATCTTTTAAGGTTGTAGTAAGAATTTTTATGAGATGGTGACAGTGAAACACCTAGAAAAGGGCTTATACAGCACAGAAAATAACTGAACAAATGTTTGTTTCCCCTTGTCCGACAGTCCGTCAGTAGGAAAATACAACCTAAAATGTATCTACTTCAATTACTTCAGCCACTGGTAGCTTAAAAGATAGTCCCTAGAAGTATCAACTATTTCATCTGGTCATCAGTCCTTCATGCTTTATCTGGTAAATGCTTTTTTCCCCTTTTCACTTCGTTCTTTTCTAGTCAGCATATTGAGTCGTGGGTTTTTAACAGAAGCTGCCATCTGAGATAACTAATATTCTAGGCACATTGGATAGTTCAAAGCTAGACCAATCAGAGAACACCACCTCCTCCTCCAAAATGACTGGGCTAAGGGTTTGAAAGGAAAGTCAACCAAGGAAAATCAGAATTTTTCACTAGGATTTTTCAAATGGTTGCTGGAAAGAGAAGTCTGTCCTGTCTAAAGAAATGAGAGACTGGAAAACTGGGTAGGACGATAACGTCCTCTGGCCGAGGGATAAAAACAGTTGTGATGGAAAGAAATGAGCTGATAAGCGAAAAAGAAACTTCAGGTGCTGGTAGTCTGCGATTGTGTTCCTGCAAGTAAGGCATTTCTTAAGATTCAGTCCAGGTGTCACCTCCCCCAGGAAGTCTGACATGATCCTACCCAGCTGGATTAAAGGTCCCCCCCTTCTGTCTTCCCACAAAACCCTGTAACTATCTTTATCCTAACAGTGATCACTCCATGTCATTTAGCTACCCTGTTTGCTTGTATTAATAATGAGAGTGCTTCAACCCACAAACAAAAAATATCACACATTAAATGCCAGTTTGAGAAAAGTCACAACCGTATTGCACTTTATTGTTTGCTCTTTGTTTATCTATTTAGATTCTCAAATATACTTGACTCCTAAATGAGTTGAAGTGATTCTAAAGCAAAAAGATTTTCTCACTCTTGAGACTTTTGCCAGGAAGTAGTAATCAGAAGCCTAAGATTAAGATGTTCCCAGACAAGAAGCAGTTGAAAAATAAATGGGAAAATTTCCTAAGGAGGATAGAAAAAGATTGTTTTGGCTTATCTATTCCAAGACTTTTTACTAATTCTTCTCTATAAAGTCATCACCGGGATCTCAGTATATCATGAAGGTACTTACAATATGGGCCTTTCTCTTAGATTCAATTGTCTATAAATGTTTTCCAAGCCCATCCATGTTCAATGCCATTGAGAGCAGTTTTATGAGTGATTCTTGCATTTGGATTGCTCATCCAGTTCCCCAAATCAGAGGAAAATGGGACCAGCCCTGATTTTTGGAGCCAGGGAGTCTTGTAATTGAAATAAGTTTCTCCTAAATTCAAGCTGTGATCTTTATTTTTTTAAAAAAAATATATATTTTTTTATTGATTTCAGAGAGGAAGGGAGAGGGAGAGAGCTATAGAAACATCAATGATGAGAGAGAATCAGAGAATCATTGATTGGCTGCCTCCTGCATACCCCCTACTGGGGATGGAGCACACAACCCGGGCATGTTCCCTTGACCAAAATGGAACCTGAGACCCTTCAGTCCGCAGGCTGATGCTCTATCCACTGAGCCAAACAGGCTAAGGCCAACCTGTGATCTTTAAAGACTCAATGTTCATAAATCTCAATTTAATTGTATGAAAACTTTAGCTAAATGACACCAACCTCTCAAGGTTTTTGCCTAAAAAACTGAAATTCGCATATAATGTATATAGTACAGTGCATGTCCTATAGTAGATGCTTAAAAAGGATAGTTGTTCAACACCATTCAGAAATCTATTGTTTTAAAAATATATTTATTTCAGAGAGGAAGGGAAAGGGAGAGGGAGAGAGAGATAGAAACATCAATGATGGGAGAGCATCTTTGTCTGCCGTCTTCATGTCCCCTACTGGGGATCGAGCCTGCAACCAGGCATGTGCCCTGACTGGGAATGGAACCATGACCTGTTTCATATATGGATGCTCAACCACTGAGTCACACCAGCTGGACCAGGTATTGTTTGTGCCAGGTATTGTGCTGAGTAATGACAAATGAGGAGTGAAGGAAAGTTCTTTTCCTCTGAAAGGTGCCTTCTGTAGGAGACAGAACCAGTTAGCAAGTAAATGAATGAATGAATGAATGAATGAATGAATGAGTAAATGAAGAATTACGGGTAATAAAAAATATAATGAAGGGTAGCAACAGTTAACCAGATATTGGCAACGTGGGGTAAGATGATGATTTAGGTAAGTCCTTCTGAATATGTAATATTTAAGTTCAGACACTTGAAGGGTTGAGGTCTAGCCAGTGAAGGTCATCTAGGGAAAAACATTCCAGGCAGGAAGGACAAATGCAAAGGCCCTGAGGCAGGAAAAGGCTTGACTTACAGGGCACTGAAAGAAACTATCAAGGATGGAGCTTAAAGAACAGCTGGGTTTTCAAATTAGATTAGTTTAGAGATGGGCAATAAAAAAAAACAGAAAGCAGTGGCAAGAGTTTGAATTTGATTCTAAACTCAATGGGAAAGGAAGTCTTGAAAGACTTCTACAAAAGAGGAAGTTGCTCAGAGTGATTTGGTGTGTGTTGAATAGACTGAAGAAGGGCAAGGGTTGAAACAGGGGACACCAGCCTGAATGTTATCAAAGTAGTCTAATGGGAAAGTGATAGTAATTTGCACTGAGGTGGTAGTCATGGAAATGGGGACATTTCCATTAATACACACATTTGTAAATGCTTAGAATGTTATTATTGGTAACATCGACCACACCACACCAAAGACCTACAAATCATTGACATGTGGCGTTTCAAAGCCTTACTTCCTCTACTCTATATATTTTCTTTGTACACCTTTACCTTTCTCTGTCTTAGATCGCAAGCTCCTTGTGGGATTGGGGACTCCATCTTACTTGTCCTGCTTGCCAACTTTCTCTATCCTTTTATTTCTATCCTAAGAACAAACATATAATGTTTGTGTAACAACTGAAAAACAAACAAACAAACAAACAAACAAACAAACAACCAGTTAATATAAATAAATTGATGAATGTCAACAAGGGCAATTTGCAAAGATAACAATTCTCTCTGGTTCTCTTCCTCTCGAGAAAAGTATTGCAAGTTTCCTTCCTCTAAAATCAGAGGTGTACTGACATCCCTCAGAACGCTACCCACACCAATGGTGCAGACAATTCAGCCTGATTATCTATCTAGTTCAGAAATAGTTTCTTTGAACATCCCCTCATAAGCAGAGGTGAGTTCTTGGCTCTGGCATTATTGCTGGCCATAATTAGCTCTAGTTAAACTGCCTCTGCGCATCCTGGCAGGCAGATCACCTGCATCAATACTGCTACCAGCTTAAGCTTTCTCTGGGGAGACATTGTGTGTGACAGACTTTATCTTCAGGGCAAACTGCCATCGAATGCAGTGGCAGAATCCATCTCTCTGCCCAGTTCAGCTAGAACCAGATTTGATCGATGGGCCTTATGGGCAAGTGTCAGAATAATAAGGATGCTAATCATTTGCAATCTCATGGCACCATTTACCCAGGCATCTCAGAGGACTTTGCCTGAGGTAATTAATTCGAACAATGCCTCTGTGCTCTAGGTAAGTGTTATTATCCCCATTTTACAGATGAGGAGACTGAGTAATGGCAAAATGAAGCAGCTTGCTCAAGGTCACTCAACAGGGAGATGAAAACTAAAAAATACCTCTGAGCCCACTGAACTGCTGTCTGCCCTGTCAATTAAGTACATCAGCTCATCATTACTTGCTGCGTATTAAATGATCATGTTTTATTAATGTACACTCTTAAGCAGCTGCCACATTTCACCCAAGAGGTGGCCACCTTTCAGTGAAGGAGAGTAATTCCGGTTTATAGCAACTATGGTAGCAACTGCTAAGGGAAAGTTAAGCTGCCTGCCTGCCTTCCATTGTATCACTCACTCTTAGCCCTCAATGACTTCTTGTTTGGGAAAAGCACCTGGTGAGAAAAAAATATGATAGGATTCATGGCACCTAAAGGTTGTTGGGGGTAATTTTTGACATAGGAAGGAAATGCATGTCACCCAGATTGCTCAATAGGGAGGGAAGACCTGCCTTGCTGTAAAAAAAAAAAAAAAAAAAAAAAAGAAAAGAAAAGAAAGTCTTTGTTTTACATTAACAATATAGAAAAGCTACAGAAATAAACATGTGAAATGTTCCACATAATGGATTTGAAGGGAGAATGAGAAACTTTGAAAGCTGAAAAAGAGTATCCAGGTAGACATTCTAAAGCTCTCTCTTCAGTCAGGGTATGATCCAATTTCTGTTCTTGCAGTATTATAGAGTTAATGGAAAGGTGAAGGGCAGAGAAGCCAAGCCTGAGACAGATGTGAAGAAAGGGAAATTTGTTTTCAAGGCCCTGCCCTGACCTTTTCTTTGTTTGCTCTCTTGCACGATAGTGTGCGACTGTGAAAGAATGTGGGGCTTAGAAAAGGGGAAAGAGTTTGCCACTTGTCGCTGAAAAACCTTCAGCAAGATTTTTAATTTTTCTATTTCCTTGTTTTCTCATCTGCAAGTTTGGAATATAATCCACCTTGTAGGATATAAAGAGAACTAGATAATATGGTATATAGAAGAGTCTTGTCTGGTAGCAGGTAAATAAACACTCAAGAGAAGGTAAATAATGCAGCTGTTGTTAGTAGCCTCACTCTCTAACCTAACCCCTTCAAGACCTTCCAAACCTTCACACCTACCTTGGCTATCAGGTATGCTCCCTACTGGCCCAACAAGAACTGACTCTCCTATATGCTGTCTCCATTTTCTCCTTCCCTCTCCTCACTTCTTATTCAATCTAGAACCCAGCCCTGTAGTATGTCCTTAACAGGACACTGACCAGTCAGAACCTCAGATTCTGCATCTGTTAACTGGGAATTACTCTCCCCTCTGCCTATCTTATCTCACAAGGTTATAAGAAACACATGGGTAAATAACTCAGTTAGCATTGTAAACTCTAGCATGCCATACGTTTTAAGTTTTTAAACATTACCACTATTATTTCTTAAGGCTTAGCTAAGGGAAAAAAATCACCTCATTTTAATTATTCACAGTAAGACATTAATGATAAAGAGTATGTGCTGTACCCCTGCTAGGTAACAATGGTTTGTTTTGATAGAGGCCTTTGGTGTCTTAATTCAAAATTGGAATTATTAGTGGAAATCCAAGGTAGACGAAGATTCATTGGAAGGAGAAAACTCCTGAAAGTGCCCTCCATATGTTCAGTCTTTACACAAAGGTTGCCTTGCCCTAGCTGTTTTGGCTCAATGGATAGAACATCGGCCTGCCGACTGAAGGGCCCCAGGTTCAATTCCAGTGAAGGGCATATGCCTGGGTTGCAGGCTCAATCCCCAGTAGGGGACATGCAAGAGGCAACTGGTCAATGATTCTCTCTCATCATTGATGTTTCTATCTCTCTCTCCCTCTCCCTTCCTCTCTGAAATCAATAAAAACATATTTTAAAAAATAAAAAGGTTGTCTGTCCTGGCACATTTTCATGCCTCTGCACACCCTTTGCACAGCACTCAGGGATGATCTTGATAGAGAACTTGTAACAGAAAAGAGGTTGATCATCGGCTCACCAAACACCCAGTGTTCCATTTCTCTCTCCCCTGCCCCTGCTCCCAATACCAAAAAAGTTTCTCAGTATGAGAACCTCATTTTAAGCTGTATTCCCCCCATAGCTAAAAGGGTTTTCTATTGCAAGTGTTAATTGTCCTGACAAGGATGCCTGTCCTCTTAATTTGCAACAGGAGCTGTGCTAAATGGTGCAAAGTACACAAAGATCTATAGTTATGCCCCCCAATAGAAAAAGCTATTAAGAAATGGTCTTCTGCTTTTCATATAAAAATCCCTGCTAACTGTTTCAGCAGTAGAAAAGTCAGCCCAATACAAATACAAAATCGAAGTGCCAACAAGCTAATAAAATGATAAGAAGATCTTGGCACCGATTTTCAGTGCTTGCAATGATGTACTAAAATATGCCAAGTCATGCTCAGGAAGAACATTAAACTGTTCCTATAAATGGGATCTAAGGATCAGCTAAAGCAATAGAGTCTAATTACTATTATTAATAGCAAGAGTATATTAATCTCGCCTATCAGCAAGAAGGTATAATATTGACCTTTTCTTTCAATGACAGCTGTAATGCTGTTATTTACTATGCCGGGCATTTTATTCTGCAGTACTAGTCACAAAATGATTAACACAATGATGTCCTTTGCCACATTATCAAAATTCTCTTGAATTCTGTTGGACAAAAAGGATGTTCCTACCCTTCATCTGAAGAGTGATGGGATCAACTAATTAAAAAAGTAGGGTAGCCTGGCCATGTGGCTTGGTGGTTGAGCCTTGATTGACCTATGAACCAGAAGATCACAGTAAGATTCCCAGTCAGGGCACATGTCCAGGTTGTGTGCTCGACCTCCAGCGTGGGGCTTGAAGGAGGCAGCCAATCAATGATTCTCTCTCATCTTTGATGTTTCTCTCTCTTCCTCTCTCTTCCTCTCTGATATATATATATATATATATATATATTTATATCTATTTATATATACATATATATACTAGAGGCCCGGTGCATGAAAATTCATGCACTGTGTGTGTGGGGGGGGGGGCGTCCCTCAACCCGGCCTGCCCCCTCTCACAGTCTGGGAGCCCTCAGGGGTGGGAGGCAACCCGGCAATCAGGGGAAGGCGACGCCCCCATCACACCTCTGCTGCTGCCACTGCTGGCAGTGCAAGCCTCGGCCAGCCCTGGTTACCTGAGCCTCAGGCAGCCCTGGGTGGCTGGGCAGCCACCATCCAAGGCTTGCCTGCACCTCGGGCCGGCCCTGGGAAGCTGGGCAGTCGCTATCTGAGGCTTGCCTACACCTTGGGCGTTGGCTGGGCAGTTGCCATCTGAGGTTTGCCTATGCCTCAGGCAGGCACTGGGTAGCTGGGGGGCTGAAGGGACTGGGGGACACTGGAGGCAGGCACATGCCTGCCACCCTGGTGGGGCTGAGGGGACTGGGCACCACCATCTTGTGGCTGTGGTTGCCGCCATCTTTGAGGGCATGGCAGTCAATTAGCATATTCCCTCCTTATTGGCTGTGGGTGCCACCATCTTTTTGGGTAGGCAGTCAATTAGCATATTTCCTCCTTATTGGCTGTGGGTACTGCCATCTTTTGCGACAGTGTGAGGGTCAGTTAGCATATTCTCTCTTTATTAGATAGGATATATATATAAAATAGGATAAAAAATAAATAACAGACTAGCTAGGAAGATCATAAAACATCGAGGGCAATGAAGTCAGAAAGTATCTCACATTTATCCATCCATCAGTCCATCCATCCATCCACTTATCTAACTCAAACATATACTTAGTACTTCACCAACACTGGTAGCATGCATTGAAGAATACCCATTGATAGTAGAGATGGAATTCCCAGGGGGGTTAGGTGTGTCAAAAATAGTTTGGACCACATAATCGCATGTATTCTTATGTATTTCATTTATTGAGGCAATAAGGCTTGTGTGTGCCAATGAATCATGAGAGAAATGACATTTGTTACTTTTAGGGAAAGATAGTAAAGGATAATGTGTCTTCTTCACCCCTCTCTTCCCCTGTTAGAACAATTGCATACCCTCAGATGGATGAAGACTACCTAGCCAAATGCACTTTGAATGAAGGAGGAGGGAGCCTCTTTTTTTTGTATTAAGCCAGTGAGATTGTGAGGCTTTGTCTTTTGTAGCAGTTAGTGTTAATTTTCCTGACTGATACATAAGATTCCATTATTGTTTAATGTGCTCAGTGATTTGAGGCAAGTCACTTGGCCTTTCAATGTCTATTTTCTAACAGATAAAACAAAGAATACTCTTATCTCTAGCATTCTACAATTTTACATAAGTTCTTGAGTATATAAGGAGAAAAAGGCATTTAATTGTTGAATTTAGTCTATAGTTCTTTTTTACTTTACAGAAATAATATATTGCCCCATCATTAATATTGTTACAGTTTTAAGCATTTCTCTTCTATAGTATATACCCTACTGTATTGTAATTACTTGTTTATATATCTCTGTTCTTTTTACATAGGACTATGAGCTTTTCCGGGGGCAGGAACTGTCTTTTTTATCACTTTATCACTACAACCTTAGCAATCAATAATCTTTTTGTTGAAATGTAATTATGAATCTTGGAGTGAAAGCCTACAATAGCTTATCTGTTCTTTTCCTGCCACCATTTGGGGTGGGGAGATGCCGTATAGCACATATAAGGAATTTTAGAGAATGGAAATGCATAACAAAAAAGGGACCGAGGCTGTGAGATAGAAATAATAAAAAGGAGTTGAGAATACTAGGGGAAAGAGGAATAGCCAGCTTATTGATGCCAAGGGAGACACAGGGAGAGTATGAGGGAGTTAAGCCTAGGAACAGAGTGAGAAGTCCAGGTCAGAGCACAGAGGCCATCTCCAGCAGAGCACCTAATCATTTTTGAAGGAGAAAATGAAATGTGACTGAGAATTGGGAGTTCAGAGATGGGATGATCATATATCCAATATCTTTTCCTTTCAACCAGGGACATGCATTGCTGGGACTTAGAGGGAATGAAAATTTGAGATCTAATAGCATGGCCTCAACTTTCCAGATGTCTGGGGCCAAGAAATACAAGGCAGGGTGAATTGGTCAGGATGCTGGTGACAGTTTCAAACTTGTTTGACAAGTAGAACAAGACAGGATGATACAACTAGCTGCCAAGTGTAGTATCAGGCCTCTGGTATTGTCTCAACTAATATAATAAGGGTAAGAAGACATCTTTCTATTGCTAAAAATGTCCAAGCAAGGGTGGGATCTCAAAAAAGCCACCAATACCCCTCAGCACGTTACCATGATCAGTAGGAGGCCATTTGTTCTAACACTGGTTAGCAAACAGCTTTTACCTGATTATTTCCCATCATTCAAGCAAAGAGCCTCATTCTTTCTACATGAAAAAGTCTTCCCTACTTCTGAAATTGATTTTTTTTATATACCATCTCCAATCTGGGAAATGTGACAAAGCTATGACCATCACACTTGATAACAAAAATCTGCCTAACTCTTTTTTTTAAAATATATTTTATTGATTTCTTACAGAGAGGAAGGGAGAGGGATAGAGAGTTAGAAACATCAATGAGAGAGAAACATTGATCAGCTGCCTCCTGCACACCTGCTACTGGGTATGTGTCTGCAACCAAGGTACATGCCCTTGACCGGGATCGAACCTGGGACCCTTGAGTTCGCAGGCCAACGCTCTATCCATTGAGCCGAACCGGTTAAGGCTTGCCTAAATCTTTATCAAATTCCTCCTCATTGGGACTGAGCAAATCTACCCAAGGTGCCAGCCATCCAGCACTATGTCCAGGCTGGAGATTAAATTGCAGGATGAGAAAGAAAGAAAGAAAGAAAGAAAGAAAGAAAGAAAGAAAGAAAGAAAGAAAGAAAGAAAGAAAGAAAGGAAGGAAGGAAGGAAGGAAGGAAGGAAGGAAGGAAGGAAGGAAGGAAGGAAGGAAGGAAGGAAGGAAGGAAGGAAGGAAGAAAGAACCCAAAACAGAGTTAAGGATTATTAGAGGCAACATGGTTAGAGACTGCAGAGAGTCAAGGACAAGCTCTAAATATAGAAGGAAGCAGCAAAAGCAAATACAGTCAAATATTAAAAAAAAAAACAGGGGTGCCCTGGAATTAGTGAGAAGAGATGAATAGTGAGGAATGATGTTTCCATGTCTGTATTTCCCAATACAGATATGTAAACTTCTTAGAGTTCTGCTTTGACACTCTAGTTTAAATGCATGATGTCCTTTCTTAACACTTGACTCCCAAAAATCATTTCCCTGAACAGTTCTTTATTACCTACATTCCTTCCTTAGGTTCTACCTAGTATATTTGTCCCCCTCAGATTTACTGGTTGCTTTTGCTGTATTTATTTATTTACTAGAGGCCCAGCATGCACGAAATCATGTGCGAGTAGCTCTTTTCTGCTTGCCTCAGCTGGCCGCTCCTGTTTCACTGCCCCTCTCTCCACCTCTCCTAGCCCTCAGCCACTCATAGCTCTCTGCCACTAGTAGCTCGCGCCCTACCATATCTGCGAGAGCCGCAGCTCATTTGGTCATGACGATGTTATGGCGTGATGGCCACGGGCCTTTTATATAAGAGATAGGCCTAAGGAGGCATCTTAAAGGCTATAATCCCACTTTTGAATTTCACAAACCCAATGGCTTACCTCTTCCAGTCACCTTCTGAGTCACCTAGCAAGGATTATCTACCTACTGCCCAAGTCCCCCTACTGGATGGGCTCTTATTTCCCTACCTATCTCTTTCATGTCATCTCTGCATTAACTGCCTGGACCTCCTAACCCTCTCCACTTCCTCCTAGGTCCAGAATTCATTCCTCTCTTCAGTACAGCTCGTTCAATGTGTGTCCTGTCCTCAGGTACTCATTCTTCAATTTCTCTGTTTCTAGCTGAGTTCCAAGTTCCTATTCTAATTACTGCAGTCAATTGAAATTTCTAACTATAAAACATCAATGTACTGGTATCTAGTATACAACCAGCCTAAGACAATAGCTGATTCTGCCTGCTTTCCCCACAATTTTAAGGCTAGTCTACATTTCTTTAATGAATATTACCAGTGTAATATGTGGATTTTGATTCTGTTTTTAATTTGGGGTAAAAACTTTCCAGTCACAGTGCCCTGATTTCTTCTGCTGTCTCATTGTCCAGAACTGGGCAACAAGACTGTCCAATGGGAATGTTACAATGACTAGATTATAATATCATGATGCATTCTAGGGGAAGTGTGTAAATCTTAAGCAATCAAAGGACCCCAGGTACTACCCAAACAAACTGGAGTTTGTTAGTAGGAAAGAAAGGGGGATTGACTGTTGATCATGCAATGGACTTTATCTGTCATGTTTTTATAACAACATTACCAACTCAATTGAAAAAAAAAAGAATATTCTAAAAATGAGAATTATCTAACAATCCAAAGAAGTCTTGAATTTTTGCTCTGGAAATGTATAAGCAGAGGCCAGCTGACCACCTGAAAGTATCATAGTTGGGAAGCTGGGGTAGATATGATATCTTTGCCCTACGTAGCTGTAAAAGTCACTAAACATTTGAGGAAAGTCATGAAAACACTAGAGCGAGGGCAAATGGAAAGAAAAAGACTTCAAAAGCAAACTTGACTCACTTAACAACTTGCTGAGATCCATAAATATATGGCCCCTATTGATTATGGCATAGAATGTTGTTTTCCTGCAATTTGAAAGCTTGCCTTTTTTATTTCGTGAGGGAACCACTAAGTTTTAATTGTGCATATGGCTGCCCAGCTGAATTCTGCAGTTCCCAGCTTCCTTTGCAGCTGGGTGTGACTAAGCTTAGATTTTTGTAATGAAATATGAAAGAAGTGATGTGTGCAACTTCCTATGAGTGGCCTTGCAGTGGTTCTCAACCTTCTGGCCCTTTAAATACAGTTCCTCATGTTGTGACCCAACCATGAAATTATTTTCGTTGCTACTTCGTAACTGTAATGTTGTTACTGTTATGAATCGTAATGTAAATATCTGATATGCAGGATGGTCTTAGGCGACCCCTGTGAAAGGGTCGTTTGACCGCCAAAGGGTTCGCGACCCACAGATTGAGAACCACTGCCTTAAAGGCAGAACAAGAGCAACCAAGCAGAAGAGTTTAGCTTCCCAAGACTATGGAGCCACTAAGTAAGTCCATGTTGCTTATACTGAGATTGCTCCATGAAGGGGATAAATGCTTTTTTTAAATTTAAGCCACTACTGTTTTTGTTTTTGTCACAGTGGACAGATCCTTATCCTTATAAAACAATGGTTCATCTCCATTGGAAATAGTAACTTTTACAAATTTTTGCCAGGTCTCTTATAGCTCAAGCCCAATATTACTTCTATGTAAATGGCCTTATATCTTACTTTTTTGCTTACAATTTTGGCAACTAAGGGAAATTTGATGAAATCTTAAACCCTCATATCTGCTAGTCCATCTATATCTATATTAGTTTTTACTTAGTACCTCGTACCATAAGAGTAAGAGGCACAGAGCAAGAAGAAAATCACTCTGTTTTTTCTCTTATGTAATGTTAACATTACTTTCTTTGTTGCTTTGGTGTCATTGTCATGAATATATGTTCAAGTTCTCCAATAGTGTGTGTGTGTGTGTGTGTGTGTATGTGTGTGCGTGTGTGCACGCAAGTGCACGTGTGTACATGCAGTTGGGAAGCAAGGGAGGAATTGAGGAGAGAGCAGCTGAACAAAGTGAGTGAAGAGCATCCCTCGTTGCAGACTTTGTGATTTTTATCACAAAATACCTAGGAAAACACAAAAAGAGATGAGAGTGCATAATAAACCATGAAACTAAGATTGACAACTAATCTACTGGCAGAATCTTAGAGGAATTTCTTCTAATTATAATATTCATGGGGTGGAAAAGAGAAACACAATTGTCAGGTGACATTAACACATACCATGTCACTTGCAGGAGATCAAAACTGCCAACATGAAGGACAATGAAGAGCCACATCAGCACACTTTCTATGCCTCGGCTCAGAAAAGCAGAGTCTGTGACAATTGCCAACCATAGATAGAATGTATAGCCACAGTTCTATCAAACAGAACATGGAGCATGGTGTCCAAAGTAGCTGTGTGTATATAAATATATATGTGAATGTACATATGAAGATGAAAAGATTCACACACACGCACACAAACACATTCAACCCCAGATTCCCTAATTTGGACTTTTTCTAAATATTTTCCGAGATTATAATTTTCAGCAACTCTATATACCCTGAGGGAGAAGAGTTAAGCTATGGCACATTTTTGTGTTAGAATTCAATGGAAATAAAGCACAGAAGTAGAACACTGAGTTTTGCCTTTATTGTTTCAGGAAAGGGAAGAACTACTCACTACTTTCAATTATCTATAAATAAATTTTTCTCCTAGTAATAATGATCACAAGCATTGATCAGATGCTAAATATAAAGCATTCATGGGAAACCATTCTAATACCTAGATTCCAATACTAGTTCTATATTTTACAAGCTGTGAGACCTAGGGCAGGTTACTTAGCATATGGTTGTCTCAATTTCTTCACCTGTATAATGAGAACGAAAATATGTGGGAGGATTCTGTGAGTTATGTTTGAAGTAGTTCAGTCCAATATCCATCTTATACCAGTGTCAATCCTCATAAGACACAGTAAGGTATGTGCTATTATAGTGCCCATTTCACAGATAAAGTACATCATGAAGAGGTTAAATGATTCTTTTAATAATTAATAAATCCAGAATTTGAATGCACCATTAATGTACATAGTTCATATACTAAATACTGCAGTATACTGCCTCCTCATGGCAAGTACCCTAGGAATAGGGAGACCCTCCTAAGATCAAGATCGCCATAAAATCAGTCACTGCTAGACACCATAAATGTGGCATTGTGCCATGAATTTCAACCAACCCTTTTGCATAAGATCTGAACAGAGGATTTTGACAGTAATCTAGGGCTGAGTGGAAGGGAATGATATAGTCCTCCATCAACCTTCGATAGATACCCCTCTGTGTAAAGATGACAACACTGAAAAGAGGAAAATTAAATGGTTCCAGAGAAAATATTGTGCACATTAAAAAAAAAAAAAAGGAAAGAGCAATCAAGTTGCAAAAGAAGAACAGTTTAAAAGTCACTAAAGGAAACAGAAATTGCAGAAATTGTCTGCTTTGTAATCTTAATAGAAATGAAAACTACAGTCTCTGAATAAAGAGATGAAAGATGAGATTATATGAAAATAAGTTCAGATAAGAAGAGAGTTGGCTGAGAGGCAGGTAGAAATAAAAACAGGAGTTTGACATGACAAAGATTATAAGGAGATTAAAAATGCAAAAATAGAATAGAAATCTGCATTAAGAGCAATAAAGAGCAGAAATAACACTATAGAATTAGTGATGATGAGTTTGAACGCTAGAATCTGCAGAAGAAATGCAGAATAAAGAACAAAAATTCAAATGTGCAGACACTGATGGTAAGGATGAAGGACAAAGAAAGAGAGGCCAAATATGGGCATATCTGGTCTTTGAGAAGCACACAGGACAACAGAAGCAATATTAAAGCTGTGTTTGAAGAAACATATCAAAATATATTTAATGCGTTTGGAGATCAAAAATGATTACTTAATACATGGAATATACATGTGTGACATTTTTGTTTGATAGGTCAATATTACCGCTTTATT
Source organism: Myotis yumanensis (assembly GCF_028538775.1). Classification (NCBI taxonomy): domain Eukaryota; kingdom Metazoa; phylum Chordata; class Mammalia; order Chiroptera; family Vespertilionidae; genus Myotis; species Myotis yumanensis. The sequence continues at coordinate 227,073,531 of NW_027223752.1, read as the reverse complement.
ACATGAGTGTAACATGCACATTGAGGAAAAATTGAAAAATGCATGTTAATAAGAAAATATTTTTAAAGTTTACTACAATACTATTACATAGATATTACTAACTCTATGCTATATATTGTTTCAGTCTACAAACTGTTAATTAGATTATACAATTGTGCCAAACATGCACAGTGTTTTGTAACATATTTCTTTCCATATCTGCGCTATATTTTCTCTTCAAAAGCAACATAATTTTTTTCAATGAGCAAAATAGTTTCACAGTTAAAAATTCATGCACTGCATCTATATATATAAAGAGCTAGGGGCTGTCGCATCCGAAACAACCAAACAGAAGACTGACCAGGCTTAGTGGGGCGACAATGCTAGCAGGGGGGCTAGTGAGGGATGACCAAAGGACTAAACAGCAGGCTGCGTGGAGCAACCAGGCTGGCAGGGGGGCCAGTGAGGGGCGACCAGGCCAGCAGGGGGGGCATTGAGGGCAACCAGGCTGGCAGGGGGGTGGGGGCAGTAATGGGTGACCAGGCTGGCGGGGGTGGGGTAGTTAGGGACGACCAGGCCAGCAGAGGGGGGCTGTTGTGGGTCACCAGGCCGGCAGGGAAGGCAGTTAGGTGTGATCAGGTCAGCAGGCAGAGGCAGTTAGGGGTGATCAGGCTGGCAGGGGGGCTAGTTAGGGGCAATCAGGCAGGCAGGCAGGCGAGCAGTTAGGAGCCAGTGGTCCTGGATTGTGAGAGGGATGCATAAGGGTGTCCATTTCCTTACAGACTTACTAACACTGGGTATTTTGTTTTGTTCAGTTCTGTTTTGCCACACTGACAGTTTTAAAATATTATGGATTCAAATTTGTAATTTTTTAAAAAGCCTTTCAGTTTTCATATCATGTTTAGAAATGTCTTCTATATTTCAAGATGATAAACCATGAAACCCATGTTTTAACCTCAATATGTTATGGTAACATATTTTATTTAAATGTTTGGTCACTCCAGGATGCATTTTATTAAAAGAAATTACTTACAAATCCAATGTAGATGCTTAGCCAGGTTTTCCTTTGAAAATTTTAATTAATTTTTATTTTCCCCAATGATAAAAATACCATCTGTGTCATACAAATTTCAGTATATATTTAAGTTGGTATCAGGATTCTCAATTTTGTTTTAATGATTTATTGATATTTCAGCTGGGATTACTTGGATTAATAAGTTAAATCAGAAAATTGACATATTTACATTATTAAAACATCCTACCCAAATATAACATGTATTTTTATTTGTTGGAGTCATCTCAAAATCAAAATATTGGAGGACAATATGGGGGTATAATCTTTTTAAAAAATATATACTTTTAAAACTAGATATACTTTTATTTATTTCAGAAAGGGCAGGAGAGAGAAAGAGAAACACCAATGATGAGAGAGAATCATTGATTGGCTGCCTCCTGCATGCCCCACACTGGGAATTGAGCCTGAAACCTGGGCATGTTCCCTGACCAGGAATTGAACCACGACCTTTTGCTTTATAGACCAATGCTCAACCACTGAGCCACACTGGCCAAGCTGGGTATAATCTTTTGATTGAAGAGAAGAGATAGGAAGATATGAATAATAGGGGAGAGGAATAGTGTCGAAGTGAGAAGGAACGGGAAAGGGAAAGAAAATTAGAGAATGCAAAGGGCTTAAAAACAAGATTCAGCCCCTCTGTGCCTTGCTCAAAGTCTGGATTTAGCACTGACAAACATAACTTAGATCTACCTTCTTGACCTCAGTTTGTTTTGGTTCTTCATTTGCGCTATGGAGATGATCATAGTAGTGTGTCCTGTACAAGGTTGTTTTGGAATCTAAATGAGTTAGTTCTGTGTAACAAATCACTTAGATCAGTACCCAGCACAGATTTAACACTAAAAGTTGTAAACTATTACTTAGAAGAGGAGAAACCTGACATGCATATGTCAAAGGATTAGAACCATTGGCTTGTGGAATGATGTTTACTGGTTAAGGACTCATACTCTGAGTTGGACTGCCTGGTTGAAATCTTGCTTCTTCTTGGAAGCTCTCCTGTGGAACAGGTTATTTAAACTTTCTGTGGTTCAGTTTTCACATCAGTCAAATGTGATAACAATAATCACAATAACACTTTGAGGAATTAACTGAGCTAATTAATATTAAGTGTTGGGGAATGCTTGACCCATAGTAAGAGCTAGCAGAAAGCCACCTCCCAACTATGCACATTCTCTCTGAGGGTAAAACAAGTTTTAGTGAATTTCTTGTGTGTATAGGGGGTGTGCATTCATGTTTTAAGAATTTAAATGGGGTTATTTAGTAAACCCAAACATGAAAAATTTGGCAATTCTGTCACAATGCAAACATTTATGTGTTCTTTTCTTGTAAAAGGTTGACCTATATAACAACTTCTCACTCCTAAGTCATCCTTTCTTCATACTCATAAATGCTTTCTGCAATTTGGACTTTTCTTATTTTTAAACAAATATTTGTTGACTTGCCCATTTCTCATTTCTGTACAGAATTCTGTCATTTAAAACTGAAGGCCCCAAGAGGAATGTTTCACATATGTGTTTTTCTAGAGTTGAGTTAAAAGTTTACAGTGAGAAAGCAGATATTCTGACCCAGGTCTGATCTATGTGACACCCAAAAATCGTGGAGTCTGGACTTAGGCTATTCTTCCTGACCAGGAAAATGCACTTGAAATAGAAATGTTGTGCTAACTTGTGTAACGTTTTGATTTTAAGGAAAATTCTTACTAACATCATTGACATAATTCCTACCTAAACCAAAGGGGGTCTTTCTTGATTGATCTTGCCTATTTTTGTGGCTGGTATTAATCTGGCATCTGAGAATACAGTGTTGTACAGCCCAAGCAAGGACTCTGTCTTCAGGAACTTGCAAGTCAATGAAGAAAAGGCAACCATACCAATAGAGACATGCAGATGGATATAAACTGATTTTTAAAAATGAAATCAATATCTATTTCACATACATACTCACTTGTAAACTCATACACAATGGGAATCTATTTAAAAATGAAGTATCCTTCTTACGTATCAAATTTGACTTAAAACTAATAATACAAGTATTCATATAAGCAAAGAAATGAAACCAACCTAAATATCCAAAAAAAGAGATAAATGCTCAAATGACTTATGGTGCCCTCACACAATGAAAGATTATGCAGTCCTCTGCTCTGAGGGAACATGAGATTAAGTAGTCACAGGATTCTACCCTCTGGGCATATCAATAGTGGCATTATGAATTGGATATCATTTCAGCACATGTAAAACTGAAACAAGAAATATATCTTCTCAGTTGGCCACCTTGAGTCGACTGATCCTATTTATAAGCCTCTTGAACATTAAATGGCTCTTTGAAAACAGTCTTTTCATACTGTAAGTGCAACTTGAATCAGAAACGTATATATTTTGTAGCTATCTGAATCACAAAAATGATTGAGTTTTTGTCCATGTAAGAGGGATTATCATCCCTGCACATCATATCTTTAAATGCCATTGGACTCTCTTCTTTAGGATTTTTACTCAAAGAAGCACACACTTTATTGTCAGACATAACTCGATTTGCATCTCAGCTTTACCCATGCATCACCTCTGCAGAATTTCCATATTCTCTTCAGTGCCTTTTACTTACCTGTAAAATGGGGATTACAATAAATGGTTTGAAAATATTAAATGTGTTCAGATTTACAGAGTATCCAGAATGGTATTTGGTTCATGGTTGACATTTTTTAAATGTCTGCATTTCTTCTCCTCCTCCTCCTCCTCCTCCTCCTCCTCCTCGTCCTCCTCCTCGTCCTCCTCCTCGTCCCCCTCCTCCTCCTCCTTCTTCTTCTTCTTCTCCTTCTTCTTCTCCTTCTTCTTCTTCTTCTTCTTCTTCTTCTTCTTCTTCTTCTTCTTCTTCTTCTTCTTCTTCTTCTTTTCTCTCCTTCATACCTTCCATATGCCAGGTGAGAAGATCTAGAGACGCCTAGCTTTGATGGGGAAGTTAAATCTTCAAGAAGGAAGAGAGGGAGATTGAACCCGTGACAGTGATACACGGCAAATAGAAAGGGACAGACACAGTTTGGGGCTCAGACCAACTGGGTGATCCAGCATCATAATAATGTAAAACAAGAAATAAGAGCCCAAATGTGTCATTCAAATGGTCTGGATTTAAATTCCAAGCCTGACTTTAGTCTTTCTCAAAGTAAGATAGGATCTCAAGCCATATATGTAATTTTAGGTGATACAATAATTTTTAATTAATAGCTACTTTCTATGACCAAAGAAAATAGTTTTATGAACAAAAACTATTTTCTTTTATAATACATTGACCTAATTTTTTAGAGCAAACTGATTTTAGGGAAAAAAATAATAGTAAGGTGGTACTCAGATATGACCAAAGTAGTAAGAATGGTATACCAGAATGTCTAAAGTTTGGGCACCACTAATCTAGGCAAAGTCAGGAAGAAGGGCTTGTCTTAGTTTATTCAGGAAAAAACAAACATTTATTTTTCACTGTTCTGGGGGTTGAAATGCCCAAGATCAATGTTCTGGGAGATTCATTGACTGGTGAGAAGAGGCTTCCTGGCTCATAGACGGCTGTATTCTCACTCTCACCTCACATGACCTAATCTCCACCCAAAGGCCCTGCATCCTAACACCATCACTTTCAGGGTTAAATTTCAACACAGGAAGTTTTCAAGGGTGGGAGGAAACAAACGTTCAGTCCATAGTTGAGCGTAAGAGGTAAAAGGCATTAGGATATTTTTGAATCAGCATTGTGTTAGAGCTGCTAGGCATTTATTGCTCTCAATGTTATTTAAGTGCTTCTGCCCTATCTCTCAGCATTGTGCTATGCACACAATAAATACTCGGTGCATGTCCATTTCTTTCTCTGTCATCTGGCACTGGCCCTGTTCCTGAGTGGGTTAAATGCCCCCCATTGGTGATTAGACCCTCTCATTATGTCTGTCAAAAGGGTCATGACCACAGAGGCTAAACTCCATGCCTCCTCCTGGTCCTGAATCCCAAGGCCTTGACCATGCAGAGAAATGTCAAGCTTGGCCAGAAACTTTTTCCAAATTGCATATTTTTCTAAATTTCCAGTAAGACAGGCAATTCCGTACCTCAATCTTAGACTATTGCTCTGCAAAACCTTAAAGAAAACCAGTGATGCCAGGACCTTTCCATTTGAAGAATGGGGAAGTCAAACTGGCCCTAATATCTTTGATTTCAGCTGAGAGCACCATTTAGTCCTGACGGGCAAAATGATAGCTACCAAGAGGGACGCCGCTACAGGCTGGAGATCCGATGGTGACAAGCAAATACAGAGATGTCCTTTCTGCTAGCATCGGAGATACAAACATCCCGGATATAACTAGACACAGGAGCATGCCCAGAACCCAAGAAACCAGCATGATTAATGACAGGGAAGGGACATTTAAAAATGTGGTGGCTTCTGGTCAAGTGCAGAAAGGCCCGGGCCAAGGAAAAACAACACAGAACAAGCAGTTCAACTACTGAAATCAGATTATTTAGATCTTTATCAGCCAGAGGTCAGGGATGTACACTGTAGGGAAGAAATAAGGTATATTTTACAGGTGTGTTCAGTGTTACTACAATAAATCACTTTTTTAGAAGAAAGTAAAAAAAAGAAGTTATCATCCATTAAACAACTATTATATGCCAAGATTTTCACACAAACTATGTTGTGTTGATTTGTTTATTTATTCACTCAACAAATATTTATTAAGCACCTAGTACATTGTTATAAGCCAGATGATATTAAAGTGAAGGAGACAGTATCTTTCTCTTTAGGGACTTATATCTCAGTGAAAGAGATAACAAGTAAAATAGTAAACATGCAGTGGAATTTCAGATATAAATACGTACTATGAAGAAATACAAAGCAAGTTAAGAGTGACTGAGGAGACAGGCTGTTATATATGATGTGATCATGGAAGCCCACATGATGAACTATGTGGGAGCCTACAACTTAAGGAAATCACACAGCAACTTGAGTAAAGATGCAAGGGCAGTCCCAGCCATGGGAAGAGCAAGTGCCCAGGACACAGGCAGGAATGACCTTGACCTATTCAAGGAAGAACAAAGAGGCCAATGAGGTTGGAGCTGAGCCAGTGAGGGAGAAATGGTAAAAATGAGGACCATGGAGGTGATTAGATATCCCAGCAGGAACTGGAGGTCATCCCACCCTCATAATAATCTGCTGAGGGGGCCTGTCTGACCCTAGATTCTCAAATGCAGGAATCTCAGAAACTGGTCTCAAAGTTATTATCTGTCTTAGTACATATGATGTTGAATAAGACAATAAATATGCATCTAATGCATAATATAGTATTATAGTATATATAATTATATTATAGTATATATAATTATTATCATTAATGTAATTATATCATATAATTATTTATAATTAATATAATTATATATTATGTAAATGTAATTATGTAACATATAATTATATCAGATATAATGAAATATATAAATATCTATTATGTAAGCAATATATATTATGTAATTATATTCTATATAATAGAGTGAGATTATTAGAACCAGGATTTTAAAAGTGCATATCCAGCATTCACTTCACCACGCTATATTACCTCGATTACAACCTGAGTTATTTAGAAGTTTCAATAACAGATAATTTATAACAAATCTTCCTCTATAACTTTAAAATTGGTATTTATGCAATTTGAATCCATTCAATATATAATTATTGAGACTAAGTATGTGTCCAGAGAGTTCTGCTGAAGATAGGAAAAAACTTTTCAGAGAGCTTTGTATCCAAAGAATTTATAATCTTAGTGGAGAAAATATTTTCATAGCAACTGATGCCATTTTGGAAATCTAGGCAACTAGAGAGACTACAAAGGGGAGATACTGATTTTGGAGATAGGGACTGGAAGGCTCATTGAAAGTGTCTGGTAGGAGTGAGCATTTAAAGTAGAAAATGTTGCAATCCTAATAAAAATACCAATTTTTTTCCTGGAGAAACTATTTTTATTTGCTTGATTGCTCATTTTAATAACTCTTATATGGAAAAATAAAATAAGAGTATGGAGAAAAAATGCAACAAGAAAACCAACAGGGGAGGAGAACCTGTAGCAAATATTAAAACATAGTATAGACCACCTTTAAGGAAAATGTTGTGGTAAGGAAACATGAATAGACAGAGTACCCAACTGGAACAGAATAGAAAGTTTAGAAGTAGAACCAAGTTGCAGGTGGAAATTGATGATAAAGATGATACCTCAAATCAGGGGGTGTACGAGTTTTCTAGGACTGCCACTAACTGAGTGGCTTAGAATAATAGAACTGTTTTAACTCACAGATGTGAAGGCCGAAAGTTCAAAATCAAGGTTTTAGGCAAGGCCACGCTCCCTCTGGAGGCTCTAGGGAAGGACCTGTTCCAGGCCTCACTCCTGGCTTCTGGCAGCCTTAGTTGTGCCTTGGCTTTTAGATTTCCATCTTCTCCTGTCTCTTCACATTGTCTTCCCCTTATGTGTGTCTGTGTTCGTTCTAATTCCCTTTTTATAAGACATCAGTCTTATTGGATTAGGGCCCACGCCAAAGACCTCCTGTAAACTTGATTATCTATGTAAAGACCAGATTTCTAAGTAAGGTCACATTCTGAAGCACTGAGGGTAATTAATTCATCATCGCCTTTTAGGAGGACACAATTCAACTCATAACAATTGGGAATATATGTTGTGGGAAATAGCTCTTAAGAAAATGAGCAAATCACAACCATACTTCACAATGTACATCAGGATAAAATCTAAATAAATCAGAGATTTCAATGTAAAAACGAAAGTCATAGTGTTCTAGTATGAAACATGTATGAAAACCTTTAGTAACTGAGAGGGATAAACAGTTTCCTAACTGAAGTCAAAATCCAGATAATAAAAGACAATATTGACACATCAGAGAAAAGATAATGTTAAGAACATTTTCACTGGAGAAAAAAATCCCCCATTCAAATGAAAGTCAAAATGCAAAAGACAAACTGCAAAAGATACTTTCAAATTCTTTCATAAAACAATAATATCTCCCCCAAAAAGGTCTTAAAGTTTAAGTGCAATAGAAAATAAAAAATATGAAAATATGCAATATGTAGGTGTATCTAAACATATGAAAAGAAGATCAACCCTACTTATAGTTATGTAAGTGAATATTTAAACTAAGCTGAAATACTACTCCTAGGGCTGGCAAAATTCAAAAGTTTAACAGTATATTTCGCTGGCTATGCTGGGGGAAGGAGGGATTTTCTTATAGTGGTTGTGGGAAGGTGATGGTTTCACCTCTATAGGAATAACTTGGCAATAATTAGTACATTATATATGCACTTACCCTTCAACCAAGAAAAATTATTTCCAAGTGTAACCCAAATATATAAAATGATTTATGCACAAAATGACTTAGGCATAGGGTTATTCACTGAGATATTGTTTATAATGGCAAATATCTATCAATAAGAGATTGCCAAGCAGACCATGATACATTCACACAAAGAAACACTTAACAGCCATAAAATAAATTTCTATAGCTTGATATGAAGTGAATCCATAATATTTATTCAGTGAAATAAATAAGGTATAGAACATAATATACATTGTGGTGCTTTTGTGTAATACAGGTGAATAAATATGCATGTGTTGGTTTTTGCAAAGAAAGAGAGTAAAGATAACCACAAATTAAGAAAATGGTTATCCCAGGGGAAGAGAAAAACAGGGAGGGGTCAGGTATTTGGAGAAGATAAGTTAGATTTTCTGAATATACTCTCTATTTCCTATACTCTCTATTTGTAAGTGTTGCATACCCCAAAATAAAATTATATGTAAAAAGCAATTGCTAATTTTGTAAACAAAATGAAATGAACACACCTGTGTACCAAGCTGATGACACAATCATAGAGATGTGAATTAAAGTGATGTTAAGCACAATATTTTGGCTGTTCATCCTAAGTAGTCAATGTTCAAAGGACAATAAAAGCTGAAAGTGTGTGTGAAAGCACATTTAGAAATCTAATTGCAGCAATGTTCTATTGCGATTTTGCAATTATTTTATTATATCAGTAGAGGCCCAATGCATGAAATTCGTGCAAGGATCTTGGCCCTGGTAGAAGTGGCAGTGGCTTGCCTGGGCCCTTACAGCCACGGCTTCATCCAGAAGGTCATCCAGAAGGACATCTGAAAGGGTATATGGAAGGTTGTTCGGCTGTCCAGTCTAATTAGCATGTCATGCTTTTATTATTATAGATAGAATAATGCAAAAACAGTTTATGAAAATTACCTGAAATCAAAGCTTTCTTTTTTAAAAAATGTATTTTATTGATTTTTTTACAGAGAGGAAGGGAGAGAGTTAGAGAGTTAGAAACATCAATGAGAGAGAAACATTGATCAGCTGCCTCCTGCACACCCCCTACATGCCCTTGACTGGAATCGCACCTGGGACCCTTCAGTCCACTGGCCAAAGCTCTATCCACTGAGTCAAACAGGTTAGGGCTCAAAGCTATCTAGAGTAGGAGAAAACAAATGAGAGGATATACTCAAAGAAGTGAAAATCTTATAACAGCAAGTCTGAATTGCTATCAATAGTATATAATCAGCCAGGCTTGTATGGTTCAGCTGTTGAGCATCACCCAGAAATCAAGAAGTCACAGGTTCAATTCCTGGTCAGGTCGAGCCTGGGTTTCCGGCTCGATCCCCAGCAGGGGGTGTGCAAGAGTCAGCCAATCAATGATATTTCTCATCAATGTTTCTATCTCTCTAAAAATCAATACCAAATATTTTTAAAAATTATAAAAAATAGTATATAGACATAATATTTTGAGTTACCATTGGTTTTAGCCTTTTCATTGCATAGGGCTATAAAATAAGTGTTTTTAAAAAGATTCCAAATATTATTCTCCTTAAAATGAATGGGGACTCCTTCAAAGCTGCGGATGGAGTACCTTTTTCTGTGCCCCCAATGAGGATGGGAGCCAGGCTTCTCAGAGTGAGAGGTTGCAGGTAAGCAAGTAGAAAATAATAGAGCGATCCATGTTGTAAGGGGTTGTTAGAATTGGGGACATCAGTATGAATTTCCATTTAGCTTAATATAGACACAGATGGTTAGGCATGGAAATATTTATAGATGTATGCAAATACACAGGTTAATATGCACAAACATACATTTTCTCAGTCTGTTGGCTGAGAGCGCACAGAAGCAATAGTACAAGGGGTATGTCTAGAACCCACGTTTTGGATTATAATGCCACACTCCAAAAACAGAACCAGGGTTTCTTAACACAATGTTGCTTTTAAAACTGGGGTAGGAAATATACAAGATGGGCTGGAGCATATGGTAATGACAAACACTAAACACGCGCGCGCGCGCACACACACACACACACACACACACAAATGATCCATAATGAAGACATGTGAATGGAATCCAGGGATTTACTGAAAGAGCTTCCAGTAGGAAAAAGGTAAAACACTTCAAATAACAACAACAAAAAAGTAATATTGGATTATAACTTAAAGCCCCGTTATTATAAAACTAGAGGCCCAGCACACGAAATTCGTGTGCGGGTACAGTCCCTAGGTCTGGCCTGCGATCCAGGCCATCTTACCCAGCTGCCCGCAGCCAGCCCTGTCCCCGGACACCACCCCCACCCTCCAGTTCCCCGTTTGCCATCAGGTGATCGGTGCTTGATGGCCAGGGGAAGGGACTGAGAGGTCGGCTATTCCCACCTGCTCGCTGGCCCCACCCCCGCAGTGGGTGGCCATCAGGTGATTAGAGCTTGCCAGCTGGGGAAAGGGACCAAGATGTGGTCAGTATGCCTCATAGTGACTGCTCCAGTGGTCATTCTGGTTGTTCTGCCATTAGGGTGAATTTGCATATTACCTTTTTATTATATAGGATAAACACCCCTGATTCCAAACTGATATAAATAATTGAGAGAGAAGAGACAAACCTCCCTTGCAGAAGAATTCCAAACAATTCATGTAGATCCTCTTCCCTCTAGGAGGTAAGGCATAATTCCCTACTCCATAAGTACGGGTTGCCCATAGTGACTTCATTTTAAAGAGTATAGAGAGTATGAAAAGAGGCAGGGAAGAGTAACTTTACCAAGGGAAATCTTGACAAACATTGACAAGATGATCAAAGTCAACAGCAATGATGATAAATCATGTTGAAAGAGCGTACCCTTGATATGATGTATTGGAAATCTCTCTTTGATCCTATGGTCTTCACCCAAAACTCATTAACCCATTCATAAGAAAAACATCAAACAAAATTTAGGGACACTCTACAAAATACCTAACTAGTAGTCTTCTAATTATCACGGTCATAAAAAAACAAGAAAAATCTGAGAAAGGGTCACAGCCCAGAGCAGCCTAAAAATCCATGACCACTAAATGTAATGTGTGGTCTTGACTGGGATCCTGGAACAGAAGAAATTAGGTAAAAACTAAAGAAATCTAAATGAAGTATTGATTATAGTTAATAACAGTGTAGTGATATGTGTTCGTTAATGATAGAGAGTGTAGTATCCTATATAATAAAAGGCTAATATACAAATAGACTGAACTGCAGAACAACCAAACAACTGAACAACCCGTTGCTATAATGTGTGCTGACCACCAGGGGGCGCGTGCGGAACATGGCGGGCATCGGCCACAGTGGGATGGTTGGAACAGGTGAGTAGGAGTGCCAGACCACCAGTCACTGTCATTGGGGTGAGCCTCTGGTGATTACTGAAAATTTTTTGCTCCAGCACGCTGCGGTCCCACCCGCCACTCGTACCCACTATCCACTCCCGGCCCCACTTGCACCCGCAGCTGGCACTGGAGTCGATGCTCACACCCACTGCCAGCTCCTGGGGCTAGTCTGGATTTCTTGGCACCATCAGAAGGTGTGAGCAGTGGCCACCGGCCCCAATTGCCCTTCAGGGCTTCTCCACCTTCTCCTGCTCCTGAGGGGCAATCGGGGCAGCAGCCACTGCTAGCACTGGCCCCAATCGCTCCATGCTGTCAGCGGATGTGAGCAGGGCCAGCTCCGTCAGTGCCTGGGAATGGTGGCAGCAGGAGTGGGGCTGCTGGCAGACAGGGGACCAAGGGCTGTGGCAGGAGGGGCTGGGCAGAGGTGTGGAGGATGGGCTGAGACCCACCCCTGGGCCCACTGCAGCCTCGAGGTCAATAGTTCCTTTCAAGGTGCACGAATTCATGCACTGGTCCCCTAGTACTGATATAAGATGTTAATGACATATGAACTCTTTTTACTATGTCCCTATTTTTCTGAAAACCTAAAACTGTTATAAAATAAAAAGCTTATTTTTTAAAAAAGACTATACTTGCATAGGGGTAGGTTATTTTAAAGCTAGCAGATATCTAGAGATATTTCAATAAGACCTCACCCTCTTATTCTGTTTTCTTGTTAAGGAAAACAGATGCCCAAAGAGAATAAAGAATATGTGTGAGATCACATAGTATCAAAACTTATTCAGAATCATGGCTATTTTGTTTTATTCTGAATGGTAATACAAGCTAAAATACTAATTTAAGTTACCTGAATCCAAAAAGTTTCTTTTGAAAATGTTTGAATTCATTTCTGGTCCAGCAATTTTTTCCCAAAAAATTAACAAAAATTAGTCAGATTCTAAAAAGACTTGTCCAAAATTGTTGGGTCTACCAAGATAACAGTTAACCCACAGAATTAATGAGTGTTTCTATAAATATCTCTAAAGGAAAGCTCCAATGCCTCAAGCACATGGGGAAATACTTCATTTGAATTCTTATGGGTTGACCTAGCCTATAGATTAACACCCAAAGTTTTCAGGGACTCAGACTAAGCAGGCTTTTTTTTTTTTTTAAATATATTTTATTGATTTTTTACAGAGAGGAAGGGAGAGAGATAGAGAGTTAGAAACATCGATCAGCTGCCTCCTGCACATCTCACACTGGGGATGTGCCCGCAACCCAAGTACATGTCCTTGACCAGAATCAAACCTGGGACCCTTCAGTCCTCAGGCCGACGCTCTATCCACTGAGCCAAACCGGTTTTGGCAACTAAGCAGGCTTTGAGAAACTAATAGTGCTGATCAGTTTTAGAAAAAACTGAAATCTAATTTAGAAAGCCATCTTATTGATCCATATGTAATGAGACATACATGTCTCATAAACCAAAACTGGTGTTAACATGAGCAGTCTGAACTTACTCGTTATTGGACCAACATAAGAAGCCATGTTATAATCGAAAGTATGTTCAGTTAGCATAGAACCAGAGCAAGCTAGCATAAGTTGACTGATTGGAATAATTAATAGATTTACACTCACACACCCTGTCCATTTTGCCCCAGGGAACTACTTCCTTAGGCAACACTAGCCATCCATTGCATCTCTATCTCCCTGGTTCCTCCATTCTAGGGTTTGGTCAACCTGACTTCTCCTCAGAATCACCTGGGGAGCTTTGAAAAGGAGCTGATGCTGGAACCCCACCCTGGCATGGCTCTGGGGTAGGACTCAATCCATGCCACGTTGGCACTTTCAAATAGCTCCACAGATCCGTCTGAGGTGAAGTCACAGTTGAAAATCACTGATCTCTATTATCTATTCCCCCTGATATATTCCAACACGCCACTTCAGAGGGCTGAATTACTTTATTCTGAAACTTCTTTATTTCAATGAACTGGGAAAGCTAGAATGATAATGCCAACTTTGTGTTTTAATAGACAAGTGCTGCTACCAGTGTAGCAACACGCACACTGTATGCTGATGAATTGCAATGTTCAATTCAGATAAAATATATCTTTATTCATATATACTTTTATATCACCCTTTATAAGAAGGGGAATTATATTCTGTCCGACATTTCCTCAAGTTGGAGAGTAACTCCTTCCAGCTTTTCCTGGGTCTACCATAAAGGCAGCCTGTGTCGTGGTTGCCATCACTGGAGAACGATGAGAGAGGGCGGCAAGATGTGGGTTTAGTGTATTTTAGTTTGTAAAGTGTCACATAATTATTTTGTAAAGTGATACTCCTGGTTTCCTGTGGTTCTAAATGGTCAATTTTCTATGCTGTCTCTTCCCTCTCGTTCCCAGCGCTAGAAGTGGGCTTGAGCAGGGGCACGAGACATTGCACATGACTCATGCATGGAAGTGTGTGTCTAAGTGACCTACCCTCGTCCTCCCTGCATTACTTATGGTTGTGAAAGGTTTATCAGGTCTTCACTTCAGCAAAGAGAGAAGGACACAGACCAGAATGAAAACATGGTACAAACAGGTTATTTTTAGTTGTTATAATGTTTTCTGTTTCAATATGAGACAAAATAGGTATTATGTTGAAATTAAATTTCTAATTTTGTAAAGAGTTTTAAAATGTTATTTCTTAAATAAGTTACCCTTTGCAAAGGAATTGAAAGTTGACAACTAATAGTTGAGAGACACAGAAGGGAATCGGAGATGTTACAATAAAAACATATGAAGGCAATGATTAATATTACTGATTTAGCAGCACTCTAATACTGTTAGGCTCAAAGACTAATCTACGTGCTATTGTATATTTCCTTTGTATCCAAGGCTTGTGCATTGTGTGGCATAATACTCTAAGGGGAATGGAATTATTTCTAATAATGGGGTAACCTTGGTCACCATTCACATTTACCTGTATATCTGCTCTCACCTTTTACTTCTTCCTTCCAAGTCCTCAGCCCAGGCTACACACATCTGACTGCTTTTATACATCCGCCTTCATGGACCCCATCTATCATCCTTCAATACATCTGTGCACACTGAATACACCCGCCTGAATCAATTGCATGTTGCACTTTTGCCACTAACACAGATTCCCATGAAGCCCAAATTTTAAAACATTTCAGAAATAAGACATAGTGTGTGTTTATACTCTACTTCATTGCCTTTGTTTAGGTTTCAATGCCATCCCATGATTTAATTTTTATCTCATGAATGGTGGCCTGGAAGGTGTGGCCCTACCTTTTCCAAAACTCATTGGGAGGAAATTTCATTCCAGGGCTGACACCAGAATTTAGCTCTGAAGTGTCCAGAGTCAAAGACTTAGCTGGATTTCAGGACTGGGGGGAAAAAGCAAAGGAAGTAAGCACGCAATCCTCTCAGTGAGCACACAATACTCTCACTCTGGCTTTCTTTGTGGAGCACTGTCTTCCACCAGCTATGAAAGCATCAAGGGAAAACAACCAAGACAGCCTCTAATTATCTGTAAATTCAACCCTATTGAAAGCTAAAGGGAAAGGGCAAATTTAGGCTTTGAGTTGCTCCATCCATGACCATTAAGGGACCTTTGTTATGCCTAGCCAACCCCCTTCACACCGCTGGCACCACTCTCTTTTCTTATAAATTTCAATCCAATGCTCAGTTCGGCGAAGCAAAGCAAGCAAGCTGGGTATTCATAGAGTGTGACGGCATGCCCTAGTCTTTTTCTGATTTTTCTCCCCTTCAGTCTCACTCACGCATACCTCACTTCAGAAAGCCTGTATTTGGTACAGAAGGAGAACAACCAGTTTAAGAGTAATACTTGTGGAGAAATAGATTTCATGACTGTAAAATGAGCTACATCTTCCTGTTTTCCACAGAAATATTTGGTCAAATGAGTGCTTTCCCTAAGTGAAGACATTCTCTAGTCTTTCTGTCTCTGCTCCTCCCAATTTCTCTCTCTCTCTCTCTCTCTCTCTCTCTCTCTCACACACACACACACACACACACACACACACACACACATATCTAATATTTTATCTCTAAAAGTCACTCACTTTGGAATCAGGTAAATCTGGTTCAATCATTAACCTACCCATTTACTAGCTGTTTCTTATTTATTTGTTTTCTGTTTGTTTTAACTTAAATTCTCAGAAGTAGGAATGAAAATAATATTTATCGTAGGTGTTTATTCTGAAATTTCAGTGAGATAATATGAATAACACACTAAGCACAAGGGCTGGCATGGTACCAATAGTAACAATGACGTTGACAATGGTGATAATAATAATGATGTGGGAGAATACAGATGCGATGACGATAACTTCCATGTGTGGATTTCAGCAAGGGAGTCTATCAATACTTGACACATGATGTCCTAACCCTCCCCCTAACCCTGGTTAAAGGGCATATTTTAGGACAAACAATGACTGGCAAAATCAATGACTCACAGTGTGAGGGAATGAAATGTTGCCCAATGAAAAGAATCAAATAAGGTTCAAAGTAGATTTAACCAACGTGTGTTAGCTTTTGATTCTTGTTTATGTTTTAAAGGAAGATCAGTTGATAGATTAGTCAATAACACTTACTGACCACACATGGAAGGGAGTCCCAAAGCCAGGAAAGAAGATACCCAGAATACCATGTGCTTAGGCATCTTCTAGCTAATTATTGGGGGCACTGGGCCATTCAATTCACACAAATGATGGGGAGTACAAATGTGACCAATATTATCAATTTCAAGGGAATGCTAAGAAGGGAAGTCTGACTTGGAGGCATGAACAAGAGGAATTATTGGGGTGACCACAGGAGGAGAGAAACCAGAACAGACTCATGTAGAAAGACTAAATGAACTATTAAGATAATGTTTTGGAAAGTTTTAAGGGTGTGAAACAAAGCTTATAGTGAAAAACGCGGTATTCAAAATTATACATAGTACATAATTTGAAACATACAAAATCTTGCTCATTTCTACATTACTTTTTCATTCCTCACCATACACCTTCCCTAACATTAGAAGAAAAGATGTTAATGATTAGTGATATTTGGATGACAGGAATTGAGATAATTGTTTTTTTTCTTTCTGTATCATTTTCTATTATTCAAAAAATTCACATGTTAACTAATTATACAATTGACAAAAAATAATAGTAAGAGAAAGCACTGTTTCCTTGGTTTGTTAAACTCACCTACTTTATCTAGCTGCTTCCTTCATAATCTCCCTGCTCATTCTGCTCTTAGTTTCTTGAGAAGGACATACCTGATCCAAGCAATGTAGGTTAAGGGCCACGACCATTATCCCCAAAGCACTCGTGTTCACCCAACCCATATCACATGCACTGTAATTAATTTTCTGTGTCTTTCCTAGATGTTAAACTCTGAGGACAGGGACCATCTGTGACTAGCACTGTTGCATTCCAGTGCTCATAATACTTGATCCATAGTAAGAATAGAAAAAAATAAAAGGATTGATGTGAAACTGTACCTAATAAAAGAGAGGACACGGGGGAAGTATTGCTTCAGAGGAGAGTAGAACTAGAAGGGATTCCCAAGCAAAAGGGTGTCTCTGAAGTTGAATGTCAGGGAACCAGGGCAGGAATAGAATTGTCTGCTTAAAACAGTCATAGTCAGGTGAGAGCAAAGGCAGGTAGAGAAAGGTAGGTTGAACACATACTACAGGCAATACTATGACCACCGAAGTTCAGTGACAGTCTTTGTTGGTATAAGGGGTTGAGAAGGCATCATCCAGAATGTGGAAGAGGTAACGGTTGTGGCAGGGAGGAAATAAAGAAGAGAGGTTTTGTCCCTGGGACCAGACAAAAGTGTGAGTGACAATAGAGGGGGCAGAGTCTCTTTGTCTGCTGGACTCCTGAAACTGCTGTGTCATCCTCCTCCTGTAACGTGCTCAGAGGGCCTGGCAGCCGCTCTAGCCTCCTCACCCAGATAAACTGGGAGGGGTGGGGGATGTAAAGAGGGAGATGGTCCCTATAAGAACCAGCAAACACAAGCTCCCCCTGCCCCATCACACAACCAGGAGCCTCCTGCCCCACTGCTGTTTTTGAGGGGATGGTGCCTTTGCTTATATTCTTTTGAACAAATATATTTGCAAGTCAAACATGCTATCCTGCTTAACCCCCTTGCTAAGTAAATAGAGCCAAAGCTGACAAAATATCTCTTTAGGACAGAACTTAAAGCCAATTATGTGAGTTTCCTATTTGAAAAGCTGCTTCGGGTTTCTGGACCCCGTAAGAGAAAACCTGCCTCCTGGAGTTAAAGCCGCTTTAAGATCCTGGGGAATGTTATTCCACAAAAGGCGGGAGAAAACAGGCTGCTGACATGGGTCTTCCACTTGGCTTCGCCGTCGTGAGAGAGTGATTACAAATCCACTGCACCACTTCAGACAGAATTTAATTACAAAGGAACCGGGGCATTAGCAGGTTATCTTCAGAACACGGAGAGTAGCTTAAACTGGCCAAACACTATGCCCTTCCGAAGGAAAGGTCTTAAAGAATAGCCAGAGTAATAACCAAGCAAAGAAAAAACTTTCTGTGAGTAAGCTGCTGTGAAAATTCAAGCATCCTGCAATGCCCTGCAGTCTTCCTTCACGTTGGAAGGTGACATATGTGGCCAACCCTCTGTGGCTATAAAAGAGTTGATTCTCAGATCATACTGGAGCCCAAAACGTGTTTATGACATTGAAACCCTTTCAGCTTTGAATTGCTATATCGTGGCCCTTGGCGTTTTCACTAGTACTCGGTTTTCTGGACTAGGTGTGATGCTCCAGCAGGTAGCCTTTACTTCTGATTTTACTTGGAGACTGAGACGCAGTGTTGCTAGCTTTCATGGAGCTGAGGAAAGTATTTGCGGATACTCAGGATGTAGGATGGTTGTCAGGTTGGGTATCAGTCAGCGTTTTCAGTGGATTGATAGCAATGGAATGTGATCTGGATAAATTCAATGGAAAGGGATTTACTGGAAAGATAAGAAGGAGGTCACAGAACTGATGGAAAACTTGAGAACTAGGCTTACAACTGAGCTAGCATGAAGAGCGCTCTGAGGATTAGGAGGAACATGGCCATCCTTTGACAGCAGGAAATAGCTGGCCCACTGGTAAAGTAATCTCCACTTAACACTGCATTCAAGAACCCACTGGATCAAGGTTGAAAGCCTCAGCTTATAGGTAACACAGAGGAGGAGAAGGAATAGAAAGGCAGCCTTACCTCACACCCAGACCAGACACAATGAGGAATTGCTCCCCCCTCTCTCTCCCCACATATCCGGGTCCTCTTAGGTGGACAGAATTGAATGTGGTTAGCCAAAAGCTGCTAGATCGTCCTTCTGGTTCAATAGTCAGAGCAAATGGGTGCAAAGAAGACCTTGGGAGATTCACCCAGTATTGTAATACACAATCTGGACACAGCTAGTTTTCCTGAATTCAAGAAAAGGCACTAGCCAACATATCACATTAGGGCAGCAAATGCTTTAAACTTATTTTAATGCATTTTTTAATCTTTTAAAATTTTGATTTTAAAGTATAAAGAATAAAGTGGCCATTTTGGGAAGGCATAGTGGCAGGAAAAAAACTATGTTATTACTCATAATTCCATCAATTTAATTGCTGATGAGATTCCAGTTAGTTTCTTCTGTTTCCCTTGTATGATATTTTCTAAATAGATGTATTTGTACATTGTGCTTTTCTTCTTATCTTCATAACATGAATTCTCCATATTATTAAAAAGCTTTTTGTAAATATTATCTTAATGGTTGCATAATATTCCCTACCATTAAGTCACTATACTCTTTGCATACACGTCTTGGTTCATACACTTCTTTTTCCATTTTACCTTAAATGTTATTACTTTTAGTAGAATTATTAGATAAAAAATCTGAATTTTATCAAACTCTGATAACATGCAAACTTTATTTGATTTTTAATGCACCAGACAAGTATTAGAATAACAAATCTCATATTTTCAGATCTGAATACTTTAATTTTAAAAAATGACAATTTCATAATAAAAATATATTCTCTATTAAGTTTAAGTTATACTCCCTAATTTTATACTTCTGTTAATGCTGGCAAGCATTTGGAGGGTTAGTGGGACATAGGCTAAAACAAGGGACCTCATTTTGAAGTCTAATTTGTCTGTCTATTAACCGTGTGACTCAGGACAAGCCATTTAACCTTTCTAAGCTTCTTTCTTTATTCACAAAATAGAGAAATAACAACCATCATAGATTTTTGTGAAGATTAAATGAAGTATTCATACATAAAATTGGTTTGTAAAATATAAAGCTACCTATAAATCAAAGGGTTTTCTTAGATGCCAATATATTCAGGAACTTGGGGTGAGGAGTGTCCTCAGAAAAAGCTCATTTAAACGCATCCCTACTTTCACACAAGTACACAAAGTATGGAAGTCCCTGCGGTGTTTATGTATCTAATATCTAATATCTAATATCTAATATCTAATATCGCTGTCATCAGAGAGTGTCTGACTGAGATGAGGCCCTTGTTCCTCACCTGCAACGCAGTGGCAAATTAACTTTTCCTTACAGTTTAACAAGGCGATTTTCAACCTCTTCATCTTATGGCACACATAAACTAATTACTAAATTCTGCAGGACACCAAAAAAATATACTTTTTGCTAATCTGACAAAAAATAAGTATAATTTTGATTCATTCACATTGGACTGCTGCTACTGTTGTGTTGGCTGTTGTCATTTTTTTTTTTAATTTGATGATCTAAGAAAAAAGAAGTCAGTGCCCCTGACTAAATCATCAGGTAGTACATGTTTTAAAAATTCTTGCAGCACACTGGCTGAAAATCTTATCTGCTTCTCATGATGTTACCACTATCAAAATTGTATAGCATTTCAAACAAATGAGAGAAATCCTAACTTTAACCCATTGTATCTCCTTCAGCGTGTTGGGAATTAAAGTTACTCTCAAGGAAATCCTCTCCTGACAAATGGTTCCCACCACCTTCCTCGGAGCTCAGGATGAGTCACACCAACAGGTATAATGCCACACAATTAAAAACATCACCAGGGTCAGATACACGGCCAAGTAACCCCCACTAGTCATCACTAAGAGGAACTTAGTCTCCTAGAACCATGTGCCCATTGAGTCAGGAAGCTTGTAACTGTCAAAAGGCCAGGCGTTTTACAGAATCAGAAACACATCCATGGCAGGCTTTTTGTTGGAGATTCTAGCATGTTTTATTTTACTAAAACTTAGAGTTCTTGACTTAGGATAGACCTTGTCCTGACTGGAATGTTATCTAAAAAGGATAGAAGCCAAAGAAGAATTACAGTTTTGTGTGTATTAAGGGTGTGTGGAGTTCCCAAAGATTCATTTTTAAAATGAATTAATTACAACTTCACCCACCTCAAGGTGAGGGACATAGAAAAACAGCTAAGATTTTTTTTTAATGATGTTTAGTATTTTTGTATTTTTAAAATTTTATATTTTAAAAATAAAATTGTTTAATAATTTTTTTTTCTCTGCAAAATGAGAAGAGTAATAGATTCTACATTTAAGCCTCCTCATGAGTATTAAATAATTTGTGTAAACCAATTAGAGTAGTTTCTGGCACATAGTAAGTGCTTAATTAATATTAATGGTATTATTATAAGAATTAGTCCTTTGAGAATCTAGGTAGAAAAGTAAAAGGTTTCCTTAGTTAAGTAAATTTTGGAAATCATGATTATAGTTTTACCTCTTTGGAGATTCACAACATAAACTAACTTATCAAAGGCTCTGAAAAGTCCTGCACATGTTTAACAATATTTACTACACCAAATTGACCACACAATCATTTTGGGCTTTTCCTTTATTTTGCTTGTTAACATCTTTCCTCATTGTTCCCTGAAATGAGCTTCTCATTCATTCACAGAGTACAATTCCAATTCTTCTTTTAGAAGGAGAAACTTGAACACATCACTACAGATGGCAAATCCCACTTATTAGGCTATATTTGGGATAGCCTCATATCTGTCTCCTACACATAATCTAAGGCAGTGGTTCTCAACCTTCCTAATGTCGTGACCCTTTAATACAGTTCCTCATGTTGTGATGACCCCCAACCATAAAATTATTTTCGTTGCTACTTCATAACTGTAATTTTGCTACTGTTATGAATTATAATGTAAATATCTGATATGCAGGATGTATTTTCATTGTTACAAATTGAACATCATTAAAGCATAGTGATTAATCACAAAACAATATGTAATTATATATGTGTTTTCCAATGGTCTTAGGCGACCCCTGTGAAAGGGGTCATGACCCACAGGTTGAGAACCGCTGGTCTAAGGGAACTGCCTTCTTAGACGGTGGAGAAGTTTTCTTTAGACAAGGTTTCTTTTCTTTTCTTTTTTTTAAAATATATTTTATTGATTTTTTACAGAGAGAAAGGTAGAGGGATAGAGAGTTAGAAACATCGATGGGAGAGAAACATCCTGCACACCTCCTACTGGGGATGTGCCTGCAACCAAGGTACATGCCCTTGACTGGAATCGAACCTGAGACCCTTCAGTCTGCAGGCTGACACTCTATCCACTGAGCCAAACCAGCCAGGGCTAGACAAGGTTTCTAAAAAGTTTTGTTCCTTCTAGAACATGCACTTTATCCAATACCCCAAAAGCCCCAGGAAAGAGTCCCGTCAATGGGATTTTTTTATGTTCTATGCAAATTACTATTGCTTGAATTACCAAAATCTCTGAATCTGATGTCTTCTTTTGCTTTCAAGAGTTAGGATGGGTCAGTGCCACTTTTGGTTAAGTAAGTAAACAGGGATAATATTTTTTTTCTTTTTCTTCTTGGGGTTCAGCAGTGAACCGAATTGAGCCAGTTTATAGAAAAATCCCCAGGCCTTGGAATTGGTGATCTGGCATGTAGAGGCTCCTCAAGGCTATTCCTGGGATATCCACCATGCTGTTCACTGGTCCCAGCTCCTGGGCCCAGAGAACCCCTGACACACTCTTTGTTACTTACAGAGAACATATCTCTTCTACCCTCCTTTAGGCTAATCTGTAAATAGATAATATAGTATGCAGGTGGGTGGCATTTTTCTCCTGGACATTTCTGTCCTTTGGGTACACTATGCTTATTCCTGGTATGCTCCGGGCACACTCCAGGCACAACTATGAAGGCTCAAGAGACCCCTCCACTTTTTCCTTCAGATGATTCTTAAACTTCTTAATCCTACTTTTGTGACTTTGAGAATTTTCCTTCATAGCCCCTGTGACTACTTGTAATTACACACTGACCTGTGTGATTATTTATCTGCTGTATGACTCCACCAATAAAATTTAAGCACTTTTAAGTCAGGGCCCATATTTCCGCTGATCTCCATTTCATTCCCAGGGTTTAGTCCAATGCCTAGCACTTTAGAAGTACAATGAATGTTTGTGTTATAGATAAGTTAATAAATATAACCTATATTCCAATTATTCCCTGAATATATAACATTTCCTCATTCTCCTGTGCTATTGTATAAGAGACATGCTACTTCCAAGATACTCTGCATGTAAAACATTTGCTCTGTGTTGTGACAACTCATTGTCTTCTCTTCTACACTGTCCCAGATGTCCCACCCCCTCAGCAAAACAGATGCTTCCTCAGTGTGACCCTAATCACCCAGAGTGTACTTCCATAATGGCAAGCCATTGCATTTCATTGTAAATTATGTTTCTATTACCTACTCTCACTGTACAATGAGTTTAAGAACAAGTGACTTTGTATTGGCAACAGCTAGCAAAGTGAATGCAAGGTATTATTTATGTTATAAATATCTTATATAATAAAAGGGTAGCATGCAAATTGACCCTAAGGGCAGAATGATCAGTTGCCTCACTATGATGCACACTGACCACCAGGGGGGCAGATGCTCAATGCAGGAGCTGCCCCTGGTGGTCAGACCACTCCCACAGGGGGAGCTCCACTCAGCCACAAGCTGGGCTGATGGCTGCGAGCACAGCAGCAGTGATGGGAGCCTCTCCCGCCTCCTCCACAGTGCTAAGGATATCCAACTGATGGCTTAGGCCCGCTCCCCGTGGGAAGCAGGCCTAAGCCATCAGTTGGATATCCCCCAAGGCTCCTGGGCTGCCAGAGGGATGTCTGACTGCCAGCTTAGGCCCAATTCCCCAGGGAGCGGGCCTCAGCTGGCAGGTGGACATCACCTGAGGGGTTCTGGACTATGAGAAGGTGCAGGTTGGGCTGAGGGACCCACCCAAGTGCACAAATTTTTGTGCACCAGGATTCTAGTTTCTTAAATAAGTGAATTACATGAGAAAATTATACTTTATTATTGAAAGGGGCTATAGAGATTCTCTTATTTTATAAATAAGGAAATGTAAGTTACAAAATATTTTTTTATCTTCTAAATAAATCAGATGTAAATCAAGTGTCTCTCTTGTCCATCATTATATCCTTAATGTCTTGTTTGGCAGAATATGCATGTTCAATAAATAATGCTTAAATATTATAGTTTAAAATATAATAATTAATTAGTGATGATGCTAGTTCAAGAAGCAAGATGTTCAAATTCCAGATTCATCATCTCTCTCTCTCTCAATGTGTGCCTCATTAAAGAGTGCTGCCTGCCTTCTTGTAGTTGTTTTCAAAGGTGAAGTCATCTATGCATTTCCAATTTAAAATAATCCTCTTTGACTCTGTTTCCTCTTTTATTTGTCTATTCTAAGTTCGATCTTCCTTCCTTGAAAAAGACTTGCATAATCTAAACTCCCTAAAGATTCAGTTCAAATCCAAATTAAACAGTCAACCATGAACATAGAGCAGCTACAGCTGTGATTCTTGGGAAGCAAACCAAGGTAGTGAATATTGAGATAGAGCTGGCATACAAGCCTCTGTGCTCCCTTGTCCATTTGTAAAATACTCCCACATTTTTCAAAAGTCAGCTCTAGCATCGTCTATTAAAATTAGTTAAATTATACTGGTTCTTCACAAGATATTTTGCAAAAATGTTTAAAGGATTTTCAATTAATTGGTGAAATTGTCAGTAAATACTAGGTGATGGATTAGGAGAAAAAATTGTGTCTATCATGTGACCTCAATTTTGAGATAAATAGTTAAGAGAAAAAAATAGAAGAAAGCATATTGAATTATTAAGAATGGTTTTCAAGGGTGGTCATTCTCTAGAAAATGTAGTCTTTTTATTTGTATCTATTTTCCAAATTTTTTTCCAGTGAGCATGTAAAACTCCCATAACCAGCCAAAGGTAATGTCATATTTTAGCCCAATCCATTCTCAGGAAAAGATCTGCAATTAGTTATTTATACATCAGTGTGGTTTTATGTCATGACTTCACTCCTCCAGAGACATTCTCCTGCAATATCCATCCCTCATTGTGAAGTAAAAGGCTTTATCTCCAGTCAAAGAACTCTCAGAAATAAGAGGAGACGTAATAATACTGTGGAACAATGCAGTACAGTGGGAAGAGCATGAGTGTTTACAATCAGAACAACTTGGGTTTGCCCCTTACCGGGAGTATGATCTTCCCTGTTGAGATCCAGTTTCTTAATTTGAAAATGGGAATCATAAATGAGAGGAAGAAGTAAGCAGAGTCAAGAGGAATAGATGTGCTAAATTGAAAATAAGATAGACTAGGCTAGTCAGATAAAGTGAGAGAGAAAAGAAGCAAAGAAGTAGACTCAAGTTAAGACACCACTGAAGTTTATTTAGTATCTACTATGTCCTGAACTTTGTTTTGCTTTGAATATATGCTTTGCTGAGGTAAATGAGACTTCAGTGATAATTTCATAAGCAGTGTGGTTTCAGTGGTTGGCTTGGGGCAGGAAATCTAAAGCTGAAATATTTATAGGTGCTTGGTTATACAAATAGTGACCCAGATTATGACTTAGAGATGTCAATTTTTTTTTCTACATTAGTTTTGCTTGGAGAATTTTAAAAACTGATGCCAGGGATTATGCTCAAATCAATGAAAGTGGTGGAATCCACTCACCATTTTTGAAAAAACTTTTCAGGTGATTCTCATATGTAGACAGGTTTGAAAACCACTGAGCGAGGCTTATGTTTTCTTCTATTTCTCTCTTTGTGTATGGCTCCCTTTTAATTTCCTTTCTTGGTGATTTAAAGGATGTTTACAGCAAGAAGCTTCTCAAGGGAAAGATAAATTTCACAATTATTATTTCAGTAGAAATTGATCCTACACTTTTATATCAAGGAGGCAATGGGGAGTGGCAGGGGCCAGAATAAATTGGAGAGCATATGTCCTGTCTTAAGGGGCATCTGCTTCTCACTCAGCTGCACCACTTTTTGCCAGTTGGAATGCCTGTTGGAGATCTTTATCCTTTTGAAAGAGAAACCAGAACTCGAGATTTTGTATAACTTTGCTTGATTTTTAAATGTTGGCTCCATTTTATATAACATTTTAAGGTCCATACAAACCATGTCTGTGGGCCAATGCAACCTACTAGCCCCTGGTTTGTGACTTTGGAATTAAAACAGGACACAAGCATCTATCACAAAACCCTTCGAGGAGCTGGAGGAATGGGCTATTTTCATGAAATATGCCTGCTATGAAACTGAGCCTATCTTCAGGCTGTTGAGGAAGTGGCTCTTATCTTTGAACAAGAGAAATAGCACCTGCCCTGACGTTGGCAGTATTTAGTCCTTAAGCCTGCCCACCTGGTTTGGGTTTGTGCCCAGAAACCCAAGCCAGTCCCTGCAGGGGGCATAATGATAATTCCTAATACACTGTAGGTAACATATGTAATGTGCTTATCATAGAAATTGGACATAGAAGACATGCAATAAATGTTTGCTTTCTCCTCCCCTCCTACTTTGCTGGCTTTCCGCCTCTCTTACTCTCTCCCTGCCTTGAAATCCAAACATCTGACATGTCATGTCCTCCAGGATAGCCTTGGTCAATGCAATTGACATCTGGTGCTGTCATCATTTTTAAAGCTTTTGAGTATATGATTTAAACATTTATTGAGTGTGCTCTCTCCCACCCAGAGATCAGCAAGAGATTCTGACAGAGTGGTTCTAAGGCAAAATAGGTAAAAAAGAAGGGCAATTTGGCAAAATCTATACAAATGCAAATTACATATCCTCTTTGACCTGAGAGTTCATCTAGGAATTTATCCTACAGGTAATTTATCGCTTATACATTTATTCAGAAACGGATGGATTTGACAGGCTCGATGCAGGAATCTTTTTTATGATATCAAAAACTGAAAACAACCTAAATATTTATCAAAAGGGAATACATATTTATACAATAGGATCCTCTAAAGCAGCATTTCTCAACCAAGGGTGATTTTGCATGCAAGGGAAATTTGTCAATTTCTGAAGGTATTTTTGCTTTTCATTACTGGGGAGGTGCTGCTGTCATCTAGTGGGTATAGGCCATAGAGGCTTCTAAACATCTTACAATTCACACGATGGCCCTAAGATGAAGAGCTCTATCTTTAATTAAAGAATTACTCATGAAATTTTTCTAGTTAACTTATGGTCATTCTATATGATAAGGAACTCTAAAAAATGTAAGTCCTGTTCTAATCAAAAAGTATATACCCCAATAAATAAATAAAGCTTTATGGCATCTTCAGTGTTTATCATAAGAAAGAAAACAATCTGGGAATGGTGTAGTTACATATTTGAACAAAAGAAAATGCCCCAAAAATTGAGGTGTGGGATGGGGATTGGTATCAGAGACATTAAACAATGTTGACATATAAAGAACTATATGATTCTATCAGCATTTCTGTTGTGCACATTTAGAATTTTTAAGGCAGTAAATACTTTTGTATATGCCACTTTTTTACTATGTAAAATAGCCTTTTATAAATTGGCCTCTTGCTTATATCAGCCCTTCCAATCAAGCATCCAATTGTAATCCTGGCTCCCTCCCTTGAATCAGTTTTCACTAGTGGTATATTAAACATACAGCCAATACTATATCGTTATGATCTCCATCTGCAGACTCTGATACTTTCAATGGCCCTAGGAAGATTTCCTTTGGGTACTTTGAACAAAGACAAAATAGGCACTCGACTATCCTGAAGCAATTATAAAGCGCAGTTGTTCAATTTTGTATGGTGAGAATTCATTTGCCTTACTCCTAGCCTAACATCACTGCATATAAATGCAACAAAACTATAGGCTCAGACTCAATCCTGGCATCACATATCAGAACATTGTATCTTATCAAACACATTTCTCAGGTGAAATAACTGCATATAGTTACAGAAATGTTACAGCCACAAATGTGATTGCCATAAAAAAATCACATTAAGCAAAAAGTCTACCATTTAGTAAGTCAAAAAAGCCATTTAACATGCTCTCCAAAAAAGAAATTCTCAGTTTCTGCTGGTGAATCCCCAAATTAAATGTTTTACAGTGAGCCAAATACTATGGGTAACCTAAGTATGATTGCTTACCTTGAATGGCCATTACAATAGCCTCCTAATTGTTCTCCTTGCATGGAGAATCATGCTTCCCGCCCCCCAAAGTAGCCTCCGACTTTTGCCTGTGTAATCTTTCTAAATGGCAGTCTCATCTGGTCCCTCTCCAGTTTTTAAAACCATGACTCTTCCTTGTGATCCTCAGTGTAAGGTCTTTGGAGATCTTCTTCAGAGAACAATGATTTTTCCTAATTTTACCCCAGCCAGTTTTTCTAGCTTCCCTCCCTGCCACTTCTTCACTCCCATCTTACATTTCAGCCATACTTAAATAACCACAATTCCCTGGAGATCTGAGAGGCAGGACTGGGGTGAGAAGGGTGAGGCATTTGCCAAAGGTACAAAACTTAAAGAATATTCCCTCTCCCAAAGAACCAATGATCAAATAATGTTTTAATGCAATATTTTTAAAAAAATCAAACTAAATGCAAAAGTCCATAATAGATGAAATATCAAATTGTTAAAATATCCTATATATAAAAGGCTAATATGCAAATTGTCCCCTCAGGAGCTTGACAGACTGGGAGTTTGACCGCTCGCTATGACATGTGCTGACCACCAGGGGGCGGTGCAGAATGAAGGAAGACTCTGACCGGCAGCCAGGGGAAGGAAGGCCCCAATAGACCCTGATTGCAGACCAGGCCTAGGGACCCTACCCTTGCAAGAATTTTGTGCACCAGGCCTCTAATATTTTTATATTACTAGAAATGTCAAAGACACTTACTGCTGATAATTATTCCTCTCGCTTTGCCTATCTGTTCTGTATTTGTTCATCTTATGAATCTTGCTCATCTTTCAAGAGAAACCTCTTCTGGGAAGCTCTCTGTGATTTTTTTTCTTTCCAGAAGAAATTGGGGGCTCCTTCTTCTGAACTATCATGGTGCCTTATGCATGCTTCTGTATTTGGACTTATCACTTATGTTTAATTGTGTGTTTTTGTGTTTATTTATTTCTACCAGCCGAGTTAGGACACTGTGGATTCCTTTCACGTGTCTCTGTAAAGGCACTGTGCTTATCGTGCCCAACATCTCTTGCAGAGACTATGGTAAGCAGAGTCCAAAGATGGCCTAAGGATCTCTACCCACTTGGTGAGCTATGCTCATGATTAAGTTCATTATATTGAAAGTTAATAGATCTCACCCCCTTGAGTACGTTACATTATGAGACAAAGGTAGAAGAATTTTGTAGATGTAACTAAGGCCTCAAGTCAGTCGAATTTAATCAAAAGGAATATTATCCTGATTTATGCAGTGGAAAGCCCATTAAAAGACAGCTTAGGCTTTCCCTGAGGTCAATGACTAAACTACTGGCTTTGAAGAGCAAGTCGCCATGAGTTCTGCAGTTGTAAGAAAATAAATCCTGCCAAAATCTGAGTGAGCTTGCAAGAGTAGCCCAAACCTCCGATGTGACCACAGCCCCAATTGACATCTTGATCGTAGCCTTGTAGGACCCTGAACAGAGAGCCAAGCTCACCTGTGCTGAAACTCCTGACCCACAGAAACTGGTTAAATGACTATTTCCTCCATAATTGTTATGTAAAAATAGAAAGCTAATACAGAAACTATTATAGTAATCCCCTAAATAAACTCCCCGTGTACAATTATCATTTATCTGTTATACCACATCTAAATTAATTTTTCTGAAGAAGATGATTGTTTTATTCTCTGCTCAGAGTCCTTCAACAGCTCCCAGTTTCCCATAGAATAAAAAATAAACTCCATATTCTATATTCTCAGTGATCTTCCAACCTGTCTTTCAAGACCTATCTCCTACTAGTCTGTAAAATACTCCAGCCAAACAACCATTCCTTCTCCTGTAACACCCTAGGCCAGTGGTTGGCAAACTCATTAGTCAACAGAGCCAAGTATCAACAGTACAACGATTGAAATTTCTTTTGAGAGCCAAATTTTTAAAACTTAAACTATATAAGTAGGTACATTGTTATGAACTTAATTAGGGTACTCCTAAGGCTTAGGAAGAGCCACACTCAAGGGGCCAAAGAGCCGCATGTGTCTCGCGAGCCGCAGTTTGCCGACCACAGACCTAGGCTATTTTTGCCTCTACAATAGCAATTCTTGTGTTTAAATTTTTATTTATTTATACTAACTGTAGTCCTCATATTTGATGACAAATTCCACCTATTATTCAAGTCTCAACACAATTCTTACTTTTTGTATTAACAGTTATTAAGATACTTTCTCATTTTCAAAGGTAGTATAAGGGCTTCCATTTAAGTTAAAAAAAATATGGTCATCAGTACAAGATAATTTTTACTTTCCAAAATTTTCTTCCCTCATATTCAGACTTTTCACAAAGTTTATATTGCATTTGACAGTATGTTATACAAACTTACTAATTTGTATAAATTAACTAACATAACAAACATTATGTTAGTTAATTATTCCGTAATCTCTACAAACATAATTAATGTCTGGAAAATATTTCTTAAAGAATTGTGCCATATTTATTAAACCAATATATCATGAGTTAGCTAGCATTTAAGTTGATTTAAATTTCTAATCATTATAAATAACATTGCAATAAATATTTGGTTTACAGAAATTATTTTTATTTAGAACACTTTTATTAAAGTAGATTCCCAGATGTGTAACTGTATCAAATGTATCAGTTACCATGTTTTTACACTTTCTTCACTCTGTTTACCACTATCTAATATAATATCTTTCTATATTTTAGCATGTTGTTCTATTTTGGCATAATTACTACTATCTATTTTTTACAATGTGCTGTGTTTATTTATATCTCGTAGGTGATTAATATCCACCCAATATATGAATCTATAAAATGGGTAGTAATCTCTGGAAGGGGTCCTAACTAGCTGTCATGCAATGAGGCTAATGGTAAGGGGCTATGCTAGGCACTGCAGTCTGTGGTATTTCTGTTTCATGCACCCTTGCAGGAAATAAAGTCTTTCTAAGAGTTTCTGAGTTCTCAAGTTCCTTAGGTGCTCTTTCCAAAAATTAGTCTCCTGGAGAACATTAAAGATATCATGAACATTTTTCTATTTTCATCTCTTCTAACATAAACCTCTTTCCTTCTACTTTAAGAAAGGCACAAGTCTCACTAATCCTAGAATCTACCTATTGTGAGATGTATACATTTCGATGACACCAAATATAGGGACAGCTATTGGCAGAGATGCTGAAAAACTGAATACCTCTAATGATGAGGTGATGATCTTTTCTGAAAGTCAGTTGGTTTCCAATTCTTCACTTTCAGAAGAATTGAAGAGGGCCTACTCAAGTTGTCAGCTAACAGATTAAAACTAATGTATGATGCTAGGTGACTATGTGACTTTGGGCATATATATCTGAAGAAGATCAGAGAATTGAGTGACAATGCTTCTTACATTCCCATCTACTTATTTATATGAACAGGATTTCTCAGTGTTTGCATCTATAAAAACCAAAAATAGGAGCAGAATTCATATAGTAGCTATGTGATTCTAGCCATAAATAGTCTTCATCCACAGAGAGGTGAGCCAATGAAATCATAAAAAGACATTTATTTCATTAAGAGATGAATTTCCAATAAAATATTACTTTTATACCTAATAATTATTACTCAAATTTGAAATAAAATGTGTTGTTTTGATGAATGGTGTACTTATGAAAATTATAATAACTTAATGTAGAAGAAAATTGTAACACTTAATCTTATGGTTACAGGAAACATTTAAAAGTTAAATCCTAATTTTTATACATGGTTTATTGTACAAAAGTATGTTAAGGTGATAATAGCATTAATTATGACATTAATTATGTGCATTAATTATGACAATTATTTATTATTATGATTACATTTTATTGGAAAAATGTAAGGCATGATATAACCGTTTTTTTTTAAATGTTAGTATTTCCTCTATGCAAGAAATCACATTTTTGAAAGTATTTAAGTATATGATGAAAAATTTTAGACGTCAATTGAAAAGTGTACAAGCATGCGTATAGTTTCACTAAATTAGTCTAGGGACACACAAATAAAAACATTTTAAGGATGCTCTGTAAGCTTCTATTAGTAAACTTAAAGCTTTATTATAACTATTATTGTCAAGTTATCTGAACAATAGACAACCTCATCTCACTTCTGAGCTTCACTCCCTGCCTGTGATACATCCCCTTACTAAGTCTTACTCCAAAACTTAGCCCAGTCAAGACCCCCAAACCATCCTTTAATAAATTCAATGGCACATATCTAACAAAGATGACTAATACTAGCATAAACTGTTAAGATTTTCAGTCAACATTATCAGTTTTTTTCTTTAGTGCACATCACATTCAAGTAAGTTTCAATGAGCTCAAAGCAGCTGCCAAGCCAAGTACACACATCTAAGATTTGAATTTTCTACCTTTGCAATATAAAATAGGCATTACCACTTGCATAAAACTCTTTGTACACATAAAACGTACCCAGCAATATCCATGGTATTGTGGATTCAAGATTAATAAAAACCAATACTTGCCTTAAAGAGTTCATAGTCTATAGGGGAGATAAATGTATACACTCTAAATTTATAAATTGCAAAGAGAAAATTTATAAATTGCACTGCATTAAGTATTTTAGTGAAAGAAATAATAATATCCTACTGTTAATTTTCTGTTCCTTCTATCTAGTAGATTGTAACAAGCATTTGACTATTTGTTTCTCTATTTTAAATAGAACCCCAAAGTAGATCTTACTATCTACTCCAACTGAAGTTGAGAAGAAAAAAAAAGTAATCCATTTTACTTAATTAATATGTATAGGATATAATAAGTGCATGTCAGGTGCATGGTATAGCTGCTGGTACATTTTAAGTATTTAATAAATGACAATCATAGTTGCTTTTGTAACACAATCATAAAGCAATCAAAAATGGCTCATGGGAGTCCAAAGGATGATGTGGAAAGGCATTCCAGAAGAAGAGATACCCACATTAGGAGCTGAATTTTGGACAGAGGCCCACAGGGCTGAGAAGGATTCCTGAATGAAATACCGTCCTACTGACTTTCATGAAAACACATGCTATTGGTACCCCTCCTGCCTCTTTCCTTGTACTTTTTAATGATGTTTCTTAGCAGGATTTTCCTCTTGTATTTCATTGCTAATCTGAAATTTGTCCAGGGCTTAGTCCTCAACCCTCTTTTCCCTTCTTATGCACACTCAGTGAGTGCCGGCCTCCATTCTGATGGCTGTGAATGCTATCTTTATGCAGATGGCTTTCAAATTCCTATCATCAAGAGTGGCATTCCTTCTAAGTCCCAGACCTGTATACCCAATAGCATACTTGTTTTCTCCATTTGGGTGTCTCACAGGCACTCTCAAAGTTGTCTGCTCAAACCTGACCACTTGTTCCCTTCTAAAACCTGGATTCTCCCCTTTCACTGACCACTTGTTCCCTTCTAAAACCTGGATTCTCCCCTTTGTCGGCTGTTAATGCTAGGAACTCGAAGTCATCCATGATTGCTTCTTCTTTCTTGAGCAACATCGAATTGACACCATTCATCCATTTCAAGTCTTATTGGTTCCACACCCCAAAATACATTTTAAATCTGTCTTAGCTTTAATATTAGCACCCCCATCACGCTTGACCCCAACCACACTAAAAACTTTCCTCTTGGTATTTCAGTCTTCTTTCATCCGCAACCCACCCTACCTTCAATCTTTCCTCAACCTATTGCCAACATGCTCTTTTTAAACAGTAATTATTACTTTCTCACTCATCTGCTATCTAGAATGAAGTAAACACCTTATGATAACCTGAATCTGAGTGATATAACCCCTGCCTACTCCTGCTGTCTTCCCTTGTTCTGTCACTGTTATTCATTTTTTCAGTTTCTTCTGCATGTCAAATGTTTCCTTCTTCAGGATGTTCATACACACTATTAGCTCTGCCTGAAAATACCTTCACAAGTGCTCTGCATGACTGTTCCCTTCTCTTTATTGGTCTACCTTTAAACATAATCTTCTCAGAGAGGCTTTTCTTCTGATTATCTTAACAAAGAAGGACCCTTCCTATCATTTTTTAAATATTTTATCCAATCCCCTTCTATCTCTTCATTTAATTTGCAAATATACATTGTTTACTTATTTCTTGTCTCCTCTACTGCAATGTGATATCTACACATAGGCTCTAGATATACTTTAATGAATAAATTTGTCTAGTTTATTCATTAAAATATATCTAGAACCTATCATAATGTTTGGCATATAGTTGATGCTCACAAATATTTGCTAAACAAGTAATAAAAATGAATGTCTAATGAAATAAATGAAGGAGGCATAATAAATGGGGTTCTAAACATGTAAGAAGCAGTCAAACAAAATTTAACCCACTTGAATCATTATAAAGTAGGGATAATAATTACTTTACCTAAACTCATAAAGATATAGTGAATATTATATGAAAAAAATTGATATGAAAGTCTGGAAAATTAAAAGCATCAAATCATTGACTTTCATTATTATTGAATGGTTATCTATTTGACCACCTTTTCATTATCCTATATGATATGAACTGAGTTTTGATAATTAAATATCATCAAATGTTGGGGTCCCTTTTGAAAATCATGTGTACAATATTCTAGTACAAGTGCATACATAGAAATGTATATGTTAATAAGAAAAATGATCCAACATGACTTAATGAACTGAAAGGTAAAAAAAAAAAATTAAAAAATAGTGCCATGCCCTAGTTCCTGCTTAATCTAGATGTAACGTGGAGATCTAGGGCAATTGCTTTACTTCTGTGGGCCTCAGATCCCTCATCTATAAAATGGGCCCTGCCTCTTAAGGCTCTGAAAAATAACAAATTAATGAGAGCAATCACTAATTGTTGAGAGTGAAGTTGGAAATGAGGGACAACCTGCATGTTAAGGGCTATTAATTCTAATAAAACTCATAGGTGACTAACTTGCATCTTTCTCCTTTGAATGACTCAGCTGAATGGATTTGGAGCATTTGTATAGAAGTTTCTATTAGATCCCTGCATTGACCCCACAATGTCCTTGGGGACTGGGGAAGAGAAATCAATCATTCACAATAATAGCTGTCCTGCAAGGGTAATAATATATTTTAACCTTCTCTTTATGTAGTCCTTTGATAATCCGCAGAGAATGCTTGGCCAGCAACAGTCAAAATAAAAAGTGTCCTATTTTAGTGATTTTTTTTAAATCACTGAAGCTCAGTATTATTGTGACAGTGAGCCGGCGTTTCAGATGCCCTGTTAATCGGCTGGACCCTGACAATGCTCAGGAGTTACCTTGCTTTCAGGTGGCTTCCTTCTCTCTGAGGCCCAGTTTATCCTGTGGACTTACTACCTTAAACAAATAACTCTCCCACTGAAAGGCCCTTGGTGCCAGTCACCCTTGAGGATTTCCAGGTGCATTAAAAAACCAAGCCAACGAAAACCTTAGCTGGCATTCAAGGCTCTTCCCAACTTGGCTTATCTCTGATGCTCCCTCAGATCCCCACACTGCAGCCAAACTGATCTGAAATTTTTTCCTCATGTTTCACTTCACGTTGTGTGTGCTGATATTTCTGGGCATTGTGTTTTCAGCTAAATAAAACCCTTTCTCTCATGACCTCTAGAAAGCCTACACTTACTGTTCCCCTTAGCTGGAATTCTTGTTAGCCATTCATTCATTTGAATATATGTTTATTAAGATATATCTACCATGTACCAGAACTTGGGCATAAGAAAAGTAGAGAAAAATAGACAAATTTGTAAACTCATGACTTTAAGTATTGCTAAAAAATACTCAATAAACAAAGGAAAATATGGCCTCAGGTAGATAAATACTATGAAGATAATTACTATTTTTGGATCCATGGTTGAGAACCCAAGTATGTGGAGGGCCAATGTAAGTTATATTGCAGATTTTCAACTGCATGGGTGGTCAGCACCCTAATCTCTGCATTGTTGAAGTGTCAACATTAACTTGACTAGATCTAGCATTTGTTAGTAATAGGAGATAAGGGGTATAGGACGGAATGAGTTGGGGGAAGTATGTTATGTATGGTAGCCATGGAGGGCCTGTCTGTACAGTTAAGAATTGAGTGAAGACCTGAATGAAGTAAGAACAAAAGAATCCATGTGTGTATAATGGCAGGGAAGTGAGGAGGGTGGAAGGAGGATGGTCTTAGGGAAGGAGGTTCAGGGAAAAGAAAAATAAGAAAGTGAGCCTGGCTTGTTTGAGGAAAATTTTGGAGATTCAGGAGCTCTGAGTACCTCAAGACGTGTGAACCAGGTGGAAGGAAATAAGGGCAGAGGTAATGATGAGGAGGGAAGCCTTTAGTGCCCAATAGATGCTTTTTCCTGGAGGTGGGAAGCCACCAGTGGGTATCTGGAGAGAAGGAGTGATTTCTTTTGACTTAGTATTTGAACAGGCTCACTGCTGTTCTCTTCTTGGCTCAGTGAGACTGCAGTGCTCTGCTAGCTGTTTGTGAGGTGCCTCTTACCTGTACTATAGTGCAGAAGGCACTTCCCCATAGAAAGCTTGGGCCACGGTGGAGCTCACATCATTTGTTTTCCCCTCTGTCCTGCACTGCCTGTTTCCCAATGCTTTTGACCAGTTTTCTTTGTCTTTTCTTTTCTTTTCTCTTCTTTTCTTTTCTTTTCTTTTCTTTTATTTCATTTCTTTTCTTTCCTTTCCTTTCCTTTCCTTTCCTTTTTTTTTTTTTTTTTTTTTTTTACAGCAGGAGGTCAGGTCTAGTACCTATTAGGAGGAAGCTCCAAAATGATTTGCTTTTGAAAATTTCTTTATGATTTGAATGCTTATAAATACGTTTGCTGTTTTTAAAGGGAACGAGAAGGGTTGGGGAAAAAATGTTTACATTGCTCAAGTAGCCTAAAAACTGTAATCCCAAGAGAAGTCTTTAAAAATCCTAAGTTAAGGACTCATTTGCCCTTCCTCTTTATAGCAGGGAGAGGTACATCCAATTACTTATTGGATTTATACATTCCTAGAGTGTCTTATTGAATGTAATGTCCATTCCAGAAACAATCTCGTTCAACCTTCCTTATTTAGGGCTGACACTAAAATGCTTTGCAGATGGCACCCCCTCTGGTGGGCACATTGCCCTCTTCTCTTATTATTGGGGCCATCATTGTCCACCTTGTTACCATTATTGCCTTTCACATCAATTGGGGTATTTTGAAATAAATTTTGATTGGAAAGGGCAGGTTACTAGGTGCTAGATCAAGTCAAGTGTCTAATGCCACCGATTACCTCAATTAATGTTGACATCAACCCATCTGCTAAAAGCACTAGCCCACAGAAACTCACTCTTTCTACTCATTCACATACACAGATTCTATCTTCATTTAATTATTTTCACCTTCCTTCCCTAATCTATTTACCCTTCTCTCTTCAAGACTCAATGCATGCCCCAACTCCATCTAAAAGATTTGCCAATTGTTAGTATTTCCTGGCATGTATTCTCCTTAATGATATACTCTACAATGAATTGAATTATCAGATAAATTGACAGCTAGCCACTAACTTTATGAGTTCCATTGGTTATTATATATATTATACATTTTTGTATCTCTCACAAGTCTAAAAGCTAGGAATTATCAGTAAATATTTAATAAATTGATTAATATTGTTATATGTAATTCCATGGATCAATTGCTCATTGAAAGTATAAGATCATTTTTAGAAAGGAAAAAAGCATTTGTAAAATGAAAGCAAAAGACTTGAACCAACAATTCACAGGAAATATATAAATGGCCAATAAAACTTGCAAAACTATTTAGATTTAATAGCAATCAAAGAAATGCAAATATGAATGACAATGAAATATATATTTTCAATTTAAAAAAAACTGATAAGTATTTTTTAAGTAATGATATTCAATGTTAAAGAAACTATAGTAAAGAATGAAGATTCTTTTATTACTAGAGGGAGTGAAAATTAGCTCAACCTTTGTGAAAGTCAATTAGTAATATGTATGACGTGCTTAAAACAAATCATAACTTTTTATTCTGTACCTAGTATTTTACCTTATGGGACTAATCAGAGATTTGCCAAAGAAATGTGTGGTAAAGGATGTTCTTCATAGCATTACTCATAATAGCTCATAAAAAAGCAAATATCAACCAATAAGGAAGAGGATAAATAATAGTACATATAATGAGATTTTTATGTTGCCATAAAAAATGATGTTTTCAAAGAATAGTTAATGGTGTGCAATATAACATGTGGTGAAAAGTTAGACTACAAATCTGTATATAGAAATGGTGACAATTTTGTTAAAAGCCTAACCATACACGGAGAAAATGGGAAGAAAATTAAAAAAAAACAAAATTAGATAGACTAAATAAAAATAATGAGATTATCTTTTTAGTCCAAACATTTCAGTAATTATTTTAAATGGAAATGGATGAAGTACATTATTTTTTTCTGGATAAGAATGTCCATTGGGTTATCTTCTTCCATTATATAAAGTTGTTATTTACTACTCTATAAGTGCCCATTCTAAAAATTACAACTTGAATTCTTGACCTTAAATTGGCAACTTTTACTATCTCTCAGACAATGTAGGTAATAACACTTTAACTCCATTTTTTGTGCTGCTAAAATGTGTTGGGCTTATTTCAATATGCACTGGGGAAAGTATATGCATATATATATATATACATATAAATATATATATACATATACATATATATAATATACATATATATGAGTTTATCATTTTTCCTATAGAGAACATGTATTGCTAAGTTTACAAATAAAAATAAAATGTACAATTCTGTTATAAAGTCCATAGAGTCAATTGATTTTCACAACATGCTTACATTGAATTTTTCCAAACTCTTCTATCCTTAGTACAACTATGGCTGAATTTGATGAATAACTCTAGTCATGACATGAATGGGCTCATATCTCAGTTATATTAACATGCATGACAAAAATGAAATAAAGATAACAAAGATAAATGTCAGAGCTTGACACATTGGCATGAGCAACTTCTTTGCTAAATTGGATAACAGTTAATCTGCATAATTAACATTTTTGTTGCTTTTTAGGCAATCAACTAAAACAATAAATCAAGCCTTGAGTTGTAGTATTTGCCAATTTTCATAGTATAAATACTATCATGATAACTAAACCTAAATTACAGCATGACATCACTGAATGACTGTTGGAAAAAAAAATGTGCATTAGTATACTATTATGTAGAATTTCCATCTTGCATATATAATAGACATGATCTCAGGGGCTTAGACAAAATAAAATAGATCAAAATAATTAAGAAGGAATGAATTTTGAGTATTTATTGTATTTGTTTTTACTATAATTTATTTTATTGCAATATTTTATAATTTAATTTTTAATAATGGTTACAACAATGTATTTAACAATCAACTTTCAGAATTACTGAAATTTAGCAGTTAAGTTTTTCGAACCAGCATGAGCTGGCTCCAGAACATCACTATACTCTATATTTTAATTCCTCAAGATATTATTATCATTTTAAACAGTTATGCTGTTCACATATTGACCTTTTTGATGATTTTTGTTTTTCCCTCCATTGTCATTGTTGTTTTTAGAATTACTTCCCCCTCTTCCTGAAGTACTCCCTATAGTATTTATTTTA
Source organism: Myotis yumanensis (assembly GCF_028538775.1). Classification (NCBI taxonomy): domain Eukaryota; kingdom Metazoa; phylum Chordata; class Mammalia; order Chiroptera; family Vespertilionidae; genus Myotis; species Myotis yumanensis. The sequence continues at coordinate 227,033,734 of NW_027223752.1, read as the reverse complement.
GTAAGTTCTGCTTGAAACCAATTTTCAAAGTTTTTGTTTGTTTGTGTGGTAGGCAGAAATTGGCCCCCAAATATATTCCCACCTTAATGTTCAGAACCTGTGAATGTGTTACACTAGGGTACCTTTCATGACAAAAGGGACTTTGCAAATGTGACTAAGGTTCTGTGTCTTGAGACAAGAAGATTATCCCAGATTATCCAGAGGGTCCACTCTAATCACCTGCATCTTTAGAATTAAAAACCCCTTCCCAAATTCAGGGAACCGAAGGAATAGAATGTGAGAAAGACTTGGCCCATCCTTGCTGCTTTTGAAGACGGAGTGCAAGTACCTCAGACCAAGAAATGTAAGTGCCTCTAGAAGTGTGGAAAGTCAAACAAATGAATTCTCTCATGTCCAGAAATAAATTTAGCCCAGCCAACACTGACTGTAGTGCAATGAGACTGGTGTTTGATTTTCATCTATAGAACTGTAAAACGATAACAAACTGATATTGTTGATGCCACCAGATTTGTGGTAATTTGCAATGGCAGCAATAGAATACAAATACAATTTTAAATACCTTGGCTTCACCTTCATTTCTGAGGCATAATGTTGGTGGCAATTGGATTCTAGGTTGGCAATTATTTTCTTTCAGCAGTTTGAAAGTCATTATATTATTTTCTGGCTTTATCATTTCTTTAAAAGTTATATATTTAAAAAAAGAGGAAGTATGCAAATTAGGCTGGGACTTTATAACGGGTCACAACCTGACAGGAGGGGGTTGCATGTGCAGGTGAGACCCTGAGCAGAGCCAGGGGTGTCCTTCCCAAGCCACAGCGGAGGCTGGAGCGGAGCTGGGAGTCCCTGCCCAAGCCACGGAGGAGGTTTGAGCAGGCCTGGAGACGGGGGGGGGGGGGGGGGGGGGGGGTGCCAGTGGCGCTTGCCAGCAGTCCTGCCTCTGCACATGAGCTGCAGAGGAAACACCTTTTCTGACCGCTCATTGGCTAAGCTCCCTGTATGCCTCCACTCATAGTGTTCTTGGTAACTTGGGTTATAAGAATCCAAGAAGGTGATCTAGGGTTTTTCCACCACACTCCTGGAGGAAAAACGAAGGTCCACTGCTGGAGGGCTAAGAAATGTCATAGCCTGCCCTAGTCGGTTTGGCTCAGTGGATAGAACCTCGGCCTGCAGACTGCAGGGTCTGGGACAGATTCTGATCAAGAGCATGTACCTAGGTTGCAGGTTCCTCCCTGGCTGGGGCCCAGGTCAGGGCTCATGCAGGAGGCAACCAATCAAAGTGTCCCTCTCACACTGATGTTTCTCTCGGTCTTTCCCTCTCTTCCACACTCTCTAAAAATTAATAGAAAAATATCCTCAGGTGAGGACAAAAAAAAAAGGAAGAAATGTCATATCTTATGAAAGACACATCTTGAAAATGCCTAAAGAAAGTTGTCATTTTTTTGTGGTGAAGGAACTGGAGTCCGTGTTGATGAAAACACCTTGGCGGATGTGACAGCCAGCAGTGGCAGCAGCAGCGGGGGTGATGGGGGTGGTACCTTCCCCTGATCAGCCTGGTCGCCTTCCGCAGAGGGAAGCCAGACTGTGGCTTAGGCCTGCTCCCTGAGGACATCCCCTGAGGGCTCCCAGTATGTGAGAGAGGGCAGGCTGGGCTGAGGGAACCCTCCCCCAGTTCATTTTATATATATATAAAATCTCTATAGCTTTTCCTTTGGAAGAAAATGTGTTTTGTTCTCTGGCTTTTACATTTTCTGTTTGTTCTTATTTTCACTTTTTAAAAACAATTTTACTGTAATATGACTAGATATATCTTTTTTTTTTTTTTACATTTATCATGTTTGTGTTCCCTAAGCTCTGTAAATCTATGGCTGTATATCTCATATTGGTTTTGAAAAATATCAGCATCTACTCAAAATATTTTTCCCTATTATCTCTCTTTCTCTCCCCTTTTCTGGAACTCAGTTACAAGTATGTTAGACATCTTTATTACATTCTAGATATCTATTATGCTCTTGTATTTTGCATTTTTTCTCTATGCCACAAACTAGGTAAAATTCCTACTGTTCTATCTTCCCATTGTCTAATCATGTCTCTTACTATGTTTTATCTTCTACTTAAAAAAATCTACTGGTCTCTTAGTATCTGCTATTTTTTAGGTCTAGGATTTCTATTTACTTTTTTCTCAATTAATTAAGATATTGTTAATATTATCTTTCTTTCTAATTTTAGCACAATAAAATTAGTGATCTTATAGTTTTTGTTGGGTAACTCTAATAAATGTTTCATGCAAGGTCTTTTTTTTCTATTTTTTTGTGTTACTTCTCCTGTTTTGGGTCATTTAATTGTTTTATGGAATTTCTTTAATTGACTGCTAGATAATGCATATCAATAATATTAAAAATTCTGTTAATGTTATCTTTTAGCAAATTTATTTTTTTCTGGCCAGTAGCTAGAATATGATCATATTACCTTGACCAGCCAAGCTTGCTTTCTTATCATTTGCCTATATGCCCAGAACACAACTCTTCCAGGCTCTCAGAAAATGTGGGCTGTTTTCCTAGGCTTCTCTTCCTTCATTTCCCTGAATTTCACTAAACAACTGCTTAATTTTTGATTTAGCTTTTCAACCTTTTAGGAATATCTTTCTGAAGTTTTGTCTCACAAATCCTGATTGCCTTGGTTGTTCTCTAAATCTTTAAATAACGGTGTTGTTTTCTCTTGTGTGTTTCTGGTGAGAGGGCCAGTCTACTACCAGCTATTTCATTAAATCCAAAAACATGCTTTATTAATGGTTATTCTTTACTTATAAATGAACTAAAATTTAACTAATGCTTTCAAATGGTAGATTCTCAATGTGAACTGATAGAATGACTAAATTAATGAATTGATAGAATTTATTATTTTTGAGCTTAAAAAAGAACTGAGTATTTTCATCAAATTGCACAAGACTCATTGGAACTGCATTTACTAGATTCTGTTTGTTTTTTTTTTTTAACACCTGTTTATACTGTTAAGCACTAAAATAAAGAGTCCTACCAAAAGTATTATGGTGTGTATTTTTAAACACATTGAAAAACTTGCTTATTATGAAAATATTCTTTTTAAGATAGCGCTCAGAAAACATACTCCTTTGGCCATAATGCCAAGAATAGTTGTTCTTTGCCATATGGTGTGTTTGTTTTTATTCTGGATATACTATGTTGTGTAGCTTGTAAGAGTAGGTTTGTTGTTTTCTACTTGGTTGACAGAAGACTTAGAGGAAATTTGTAGTCTATCCATATAAGTCCACATGATATATGACTTAGCCTTGTCTCTTGCTACATGTTATGTTTCTGACTTTTTTTCATACTGCACCTACTTTGAATATTTTAGTTTATTATTGTGTTTTTCATTGCTACTTCAGGTGGTTGTTTTGGAGTAAGATGGAAAGGACAGGTAAATTATTTTAATTTTTTACAAAGTGTTTTCTACAACATATATTCTTTCACAAAACTCTGCTTGGCCACATTCGCATTGGGAAGAAGACTCCAATAAATATAACATCTACATATGCAATATATATTGTATATCTTAAACAGATTTGCAGATTTTTTGTAGTTATTTAATACCTGACAAATAGTGCAAATATTAACTCTGCTGCCTCTTTAATAAAAAAGAAAACAAAGGTTTAGAATCAATTAAATAACATGTGAATAAGTTAGAATTCAACTTAAATATTTTATTCCAATACAATAGATGTAGAAAATAATAAACAGAAGTGTTTTGACTCTAAAATACATGCCAAGACCTTGGTTACTAACTCACATTGCCTTTCTCCTTTGCTTATGTGTCTTCAGTTAATCAGTACAAATATTTTCTGAAGTATGATAATACAATTTTATTTTAGTTTAGTACTTACAAATCCTTTCTTTGCTTATCACCACACTTTCTGTAAAATAAGAGCCCTTTAATTTGCCTTTCACACATTTCTGCTTAAAGGTACACCTTCAAATGGATCAAACTTAATTGCATTGTGGCCCTTAGCTAGCTCAAATTCCTCAATCAATTCACCTCAGACTCATCTTCTTTCAAGACTAAACAACCCCATTTTTCTTAATCTCTTCTCATATGTTCAGTAATCCCTTTCATTCCATTTATCATTTCTGTTGCCCTATGCTCTCTCCAATTTAACTATAATGTTCTTCAAATAAGGTCCTCTATCAGATGGGCACATGCTTAAAACTTCCTCTTCTATACTCATATTAGCTCAACTAAGAAGCTGTCCTAATAATTTCAGCTTGCAATGGTTATTATAAGCCTCAAATCTGTGAAATGTTAAATGCAGTATTCTAAAGAGGTGAGAACAAATGACATTTCTTTGTGTTAAAATTTTGAGGCAACATGGTACTCTGCGTAATAAAAAAGAAAAGGTGAGTCTCAAATTCCAAGAAAGTAAGTGCCTTGCCTGCAAAATAGAATTTTTAATATTCATATTAAAGAGCTACTTTGCAATTCCAGGAGATAATGTCATAATTGTAAATAATTAAATATGGTTTCTTTTTCTAAAATACCCAATGACTCTTTTCAAGAGGTTATCTATCATCATCAAAACAATGAGTCTGATGTGAATCCAGGGTATTTGTAATAATGGACCAAATTCATCACAAGATGATCTTTGCTTAAAAAATTAAATAAACAAAAAAGCAAATGCTATCTAAAGAAGTTAGTCTGCAGTTCTCTGAGGCATCCCTGAAAGGAAAGAAACACTGGTGTAAGAAACATCAATTACAAAAGCCCCTGAGTGATAAACAGCTACTTCTATGCAAGGAGTAATTACTGTCTCCCGGAGCTGACCCAGAGAATCTCTGTAGGGAGTGAATGTAATAGTGTGGTTAGAGCCATATGCCATGGGCATCTCTATGCTCTGATGGAGAAGACTCATTTGGGAATGAGTTGGAAGAAGCGATGCATTTATGCAAAAACAGTCTTGCCATTCTGTAATAAAGACCTCAAATTCTAGATTCAGATTGTTAAGTCAAAGACAGAGGGGCAAGAGCAGAAGTTGGGCAGAGCAGTTCACTGGTTAGATCCTGAGACAGACAGGAGAGCATAGTTGAGCAGTCTAACGGCTTGGAATATTTGTTGCCAATGGTTCTGAGCATTTCAAATGGATTTGGCAGTTCCAACACTTGGAAGTCAAGAGAATAACTATCTTTGTGTTGTTTAGTGCCACATGATATAGTACTACTTTTACTAGTTTAGGGGAAAATGGTAATTTCTTGGACCTGGTAACTGAAAAAGTTGGTTATATTCTGGATCAGACATAGATGGATCCACAGGAAATCAATGGTATCCTTACGTCTCAATCTTTATCCATCTCTTAACTATGCTTTATCCTGCATTGGTTCCAGTGTCAGGAAGAGTCCTCACTCTTAACTGCAAAAGAGCTGCCAGCAGCTTCAAGGTTAATTTATCATTTATTCTCACAGAAACCTCAGTAGAAAGAGTGTGTTTCTTTCCCAACAGTTTAAAAAGAAGTCCAAAATGAGTCTCATTGACTTAGATTAGCCTGGCTTGGTTCATATATCCATCCCTGGACCAGTCACTATGGCCAGAAAATGTAATTGTCTGATTGGTCACTCACGGGCCTCCTCTAAATGACCCATTTAAATTTTCCTGGCATGGAACAAACCGACATACCTCCCTGTGGGATTGGGGTGATGAGAAGAGATAAACCAAAGAACTTATATGCGTAGCCCATGGACATGAGCAATAGGGTAGTGAAGACCTAAGGGGGTGGGTAGAAGCTAGGAGGAGAGGTGGGAGATATCTGTAATACTTTCAACACTAATAATATATTTAAAAAATAAAAACTAAAATTTTCCTTAAGGAAATAAAGAACAAGATTAACCCTCCCTCCCAAAATGTATGTGCCAAGAGGGGCTGATTGGTGTTTCTCCAAAGGAAAAAGATGGTGCAGATATCAGAAGAAGAAATTAATGTTTTTAAAGTCTGGTGTTTAATTCACCATAGAATTAAAGGACAAAGAGCTACTCTGTAAAACTACATCTATACTAATAAAAGGGTAATATGCTAATTAGACTGGATAGACCGGACATCTTCTGGATGTCCTTCTGGATGTCCTTCCAGACAAAGCCATGGTGGCGGGGCCAAGGCAGAGGCAGTTAGGGGTGATCAGGTGGGCTGGCAGAGGGGTTAGGGGTAATCAGGCAGGCGGGCAGAGGGTGTCAGTGGTGATCAGGCAGGCAGGCAGGCAGAAGGGTTAGGGACAATCAGGCAGGCAGGCAGAGTGGTTATGGGAGATCAGGCAAGCAGGCAGGTGAGCAGTTAGGAGCCAGTGGTCCATGTGGGATTGAGTCTAAACTGGCAGTCAGACATCTCCCAAGGGGTCCCAGATTAGAGAGGGTGCAGTCCAGTCTGAGGGAACCCCCCTTCCCCATGCACGAATTTCATACACTGGGCCTCTAGTAAGACTATAAAAAGTACATAGTGAAATTCTTTACCACATTTAAATTCTTATGCATATTACTGAATATTAAAACTGCCCCAGAGACATTTAAAGTGATATTGAGGACAGAAATCCCAAAAGATGGAGGGTCAATTACCCAACAACCTTAGAAATCACTTGTGGCTTTTTTGCTTGTTTGTTTCATGTAAGACATGGGGACACTCTACCAAGTGCTTTATAAACATTAGTCTATTTAATCATTAAAACAGTCCTAAGAGGTAGTAATATTGATAGCCATTTACACTTGGTCACATAAGGTTAAATGACTTGCTTATGGTTCCACAGCTATTGATGGCAAAACTAAGATTAATGTACAAATTGCTTGACTGTTTGTCTACATAATTACTAATCCCACCACTCTAAGTCAGCAATATCATTTGAAAAGCATCTATATATATAAAAGGCTAATATGCAAAGTGTCCCCTCAGGATGTCGACCTAGAGCAGGGGTGGGCAAACTTTTTGACTCGAGGGCCACAATGGGTTCTTAAACTGGACTGGAGGGCCGGAACAAAAGCATGGATGGAGTGTTTGTGTGAACTAATATAAATTCAAAGTAAACATCATTACATAAAAGGGTACAGTCTTTTTTTTTTTTTTTTTAGTTTTATTCATTTCAAACGAGCCGGGTCTGGCCCGCGGGCCGTAGTTTGCCCACGGCTGACCTAGAGAATAAGAGTTTGATTGCTTGCTATGACTAGCGCTGACCACCAGGGGTGGCGCAGAACATGGCAGGTGACCATCGATGGCGGGGGTGCTGAGGGAGCGAGGGGAGGACGTAGGGAGGCGGGGAGGCAGGGGGAACTGCGTGGTGGTGGCAGCGTGGTCAGTGAGGGAAGGAGGAGACAGGGAGGCAGGGAACCTGATCACCAACCAGGCCTAGGGACCCAACCCGTGCATGAATGTTGTGCACCGGGCCTCTAGTAGATAATAAATTCTAGTTTTATTGTCAAATAGAAAGCTTCTTTGCAATTACCATATACAGTATGACATTCCAAAAACTGGTCTTTCAGTAGTTGCTCGCCTTTATACTACCACTGGAAGAGAACTGAGAGTTTATTCAGAGCTCCATATATTTAAGCTTTATACTGTTTGGCTGTCATTTCCACAGTATGGCATGTGATTGTGAGAATGGCCAAAGCAGCTGGATGGTATGAGTTCAAAACCCATTTCTACCACTTTCTAGTTGTATCAATTTGAACAAGGTTTTTTAAGGTTTTTTTGTTTTCAATTTTCCCAAATATATGATAGGTATAGCATTTTTACCTACTTCTGAAACCTATTTTTGGTATTAAATGAATTATAGATTACAAGTCTATAGAACAGTTCCTTGTACACAAAACACACTCAACCCATTTAGTTTTATTGTTGTTGCTGCTGTTATTGTTGCAGAGAGTAACCCCTTATAACATAATTACCAAGAACCGAATGAATCAGAAAGCAGAGCCTATGCATTCTGCCTAATAAAAAGATGAATATAAAGCAATTATTTTTCTGTGATTTCAAAAGCACTAGCAGATCTTAAAATATACAAAGCCAAATATATACATGGGGAGTTGATGACTACAATTTTTCTCCAGTCATCAGAATGGGTTCTCAGCAGGAAAAGAGGTTGCATAACTATATGAACAAAAAATCAGCCACTCAAAAGGTACCAACACTGTTAATTTGTCTAGTACCATAACTTCCTGAAACTTTGGATTTTATATTTGCCAATTTGGGATCATCAAATCACTGCCCAATCACCAAGTCACTTGTCACTTAGAGAGGCTTAAATGAAATAATGTGATAGCTTGTGATAAATAGGGGGTGTACAACATAATGTAGAGGTTAACTGAAATCCTCATGGATACAGGATTCTGTCTGAATTTTATGACCCTAAATTGTGTTCTTTCCACTAACTCTGTCTTTCAAAATTAATATTATTTTTAAGGGCAGTAAAATTCAGAAAGATTCTAACTTACTCAAAATAAAGTTTTAAAAAGCTATTAACTATGAAGTACATCATTATCCCCACCCCAACCCTGCCCCACCCCTACTCGAAGTTCTAATTTTTTTTCTTTATTTTGGCTGCACCTTTGGCTTGTCTAGGTGGTGCACTGGGTAAAATGAGCCTAATCCTCATCCGTGAACCTTGCCATAAACTCTACATATGTCTCTTACTGACACTAACCCATTTATGCCATAGAGTTAGCCAAGTCATATGATCCAAGTGGCAGGACTGTTTACTTGGAACCTGAACCCACTTATAGACACCTTTTCTGCTCTGATTTTCATTCAGATATGTCTGCCTTTGGGTCATTCAGGATATGATTGGAGCAATATTTCCAAGTGTGGTATATATTGGCTGTCTCCAGAGCCTGAAAGTACCTGTGAGGTATTGTGCTTCCTTTATCACAGGTTGGAACTACAATTATCTCCCTTTTATTTTGGAAGGTATGTCCCAGCATGCCTCAGACCACTGGAATCCTAAAATTTGTGCGGATGTATCAGTCCCCCAAATCTTCATTATGTTATCTCCTATTTTCTCGAGGGCATGTGTCTTACTGAGGCCTCTAATATACTTGTGACTTCTTGCTCATTTATACCAATTAGCATGATGTCATTATATAATGGACATGTGTGATGTTCTAAGGTATGTCTAGAAAGTTCAGCTTTCTTCATTCTATATTTTGACAGAACACAGGAGAGTTTTCACATAGCCTGTGGCAAGATTATAAATGCATACTGTTATTTCTTTTATGTGAATGTAAAGTGTTTTTGTTCCATCTTTTTGATAGGGATGGGAAAAAAAATAAAAATCATTCACCAGATCAATAGCTGAATACCATGTACTTGAGGCGATTTTTATCTGTTTTTGCAAATATACCACATCTGGTATTAAATCTGCAATTGTGATACTACTCAATTGAATTGGCACTAGCCTACTATTATCTTTCAGAGTTCATTTGACTTTCATAAGATGTAGACTGGTGAATTAAATGGAGATAGGATAGGATGCACTATCCTATATACTTTAGGCCTTTAGGTGGCACCAATTTCTGCCACTTTCCTGATTTTTTTCTGTAGCTATCTTGTCAAGAGAGAGAGGTTCAGTTTCAGAGACTTCCCTTGGCCTTTCTCACTACAATCACTCTAATTCCATAAGCAAAGAACCCAATATGGAACATAGCTACTGAGTATGTCTATTCCAATTACACATTCAGGAACTGAGAAATGACCACTGGGTGGGTCCTTGGAGCCACTGGACACACTTTGAGCCAGACTTCGGCCAGAATGCCATTTATTACTTGGCTTCCATATGTTTCCACTTCACCAAGGGAGCTTTCCTGGGTTTTAATGTGAACTAGGATTCTCTGTTCTTTAAATACTTGTATATTCCCCGTCTCCTATTGTAAATGATTGAAGACGACTGTGCGAATTATTGGGGAAATATTACTCTATACTTGTTGTGGTGTTCTAGGCTTTTTTTTTTCTTTTGAAGATTTGGCCCGTTTTTCAGACAATGGATTCCTGTTATAAAAATTGGCTTTTATGTAAAAGCTAAACAAGAGATCATGACTCTTATTGGGTAGCTGCTCTCAGTCTCCAGATCATCCAATCTTCATTTCTTTTGTTAGTAAAGATCATGCAATATGCCTTTGGCTATTGTTCTATGTATAATCTTTATGGCTTTTTATAGGTCAGGCCATCCTGGCTGCCACTTCAACCCCGCTGTTCATTATGATCATTACAGCCCCCTGGGTTCTGAGAATTAAACAACCACCACCTGGCCTCTTTCATCTGGCACCCTATCATTCCCAATGCTATATGTCAATTGTATAACTTGTATAACAGTAGTGCCCAACATCAAGCCTAGCAGAAAACTATCTCTGGGTTTCTCAATGCTGCTGATAACCTTCCCACCAGTAAACTCTTAATCAATTTGGTTTAAAAAAATGGTTTCTGGGTTCTCCCATGGAAACATAATCACCCGGCATATTTTTCAGGCATAATCCACTTTAATCTGCCCATTCTTGGAGCTTTTTGAGCTCTTTTTCCATGGTGTGCTGTGAGAATTATAGTATTTCCACTTCACATAATGTGCACCATAACTTTCTCCAAGCTTCTAAGAGTTCCCCTAGCAGCATGGGAGCACAGCACCTGCATCCTTGTCAGGGAGTTAAATCCTGTACTGCAGAGCTACACCCACATGCAATAGAGAATTGACAATCAGGTCAACCTGATGTCAAATCTATGTTCTGGGATCATTTCTCATTGTTATAAAGTTTTGATTTTTCTAATTTATATAAATAATAAACAATTTATTATCTTTCTATTTTAAAATTGACTCGTGTTACTATTTTTATAGAAAGTCCTAATAAAATTCACTTAACCTGATGGTGAATTCTGCCCAACTATGACTAAAGAACAATGAGTAGAAAAACTTACTTTCTTAGCTGATTTCTGTGAACTTTCCTCATGTACATACGGGAAAATATAAGAGAATTTTATTTTTATAAGATTTAATATATTCCTTCTAACAGAGTATCTGAAATAGATTATCAGTTTGTTTTATAGGTTAATAAATGATTAAATAATCACAACTTAAAAATGAATGAATGGATGGATGGATGGATTTGACACATATTTTGTTGGTTTTGTTCACTGGTTGATTCCAAGCATCTAGAGCAGTGCCTGACACATAATATTTTTTTAAAGAATATTTGTTAATGAATGACCCTGAGGAAACAGTAGTTAAATGTTTCTTGTGTGTATCTACACTAATAAAAGAGAAACATGCAAATTGACCATCCCTCCACTACTCCTACCAGCCAATCAGAGTGATATACAAATTAACCCAACAAAGATGGCAGTTAATTTGCATACACAGGCACAGAGCAAAGACTGAAGACAGTGTAGAAGGAAGCCAAGCACTGCAGAAGTGAGCAAAGCAGCAGAGAATGGAACAGAGCCGAGGCAGTGGAGATGGGAGCAGAGCTGAGGCAGTGGACATGGGATGGAGCGAGGCAGCAGAGACAGGAGGGAGCGAAGTGGTGGAGAAGGGAGGGAGCGAGGCAGCAGAGACAGGAGGGAGCGAAGTGGTGGAGAAGGGAGGGAGCGAGGCAGCAGAGACGGGAGGGAGCCGAGGCAGCAGAGAAGGGATGGAGTGAGGCAGTGGAGACAGTTGGGAGCCTAGGCAGCAGAGAAGGGAAGGAACAAGGCAGCAGACATGGGAGGGAGTAAAGCGGCAGAGAAGGTAGGGAGTGAGGCAGTGGAGACAGGAGGGAGCGAGGCGGCAGAGACGGGAGGGAGCAAGGCAGTGGAGAAGCGGGCTTCGCTCCCTTCTCTGCTTCATTCTGGCCTCAGGAAGCCCTATTCTTTCAGGAATAGGCCCAAGGAAGCCCTATTCTTGCAGTAATCTTCCTGCAATGGACCTCTAGTATACATATATAATCTATACTTATAAAAGGGTAATATGCTAATTAGACCATACATCTTCCAGACATCCTTCCAGACAAAGCCAGGGTGGTAGATGCCAAGGCAGAGGCTGTTAAGGGCAATCAGGCTGGCAGGGGAGGGCAGATAGGGGAAATTAGGCTGGCAGAGGAGGGCAATTAGGGGCAATTAGACCAGCAGGGAGGGCAGTTAGGAGCAATAATGCTGGCAGGGGAGGGCAGTTAGGAGGCAATCAGGCCAGCAGGAGAACAGTTAGGGGGCGATCAGGCTGGCAAGCAGAGGTGGTTAGGGGTGATCAGACAGGCAGGCAGGTGAGCGGTTAGGAGCCAGCGGTCCTGGATTGCAAGAGGGATGTCCCACTGCTGGACATCCCCTGAGGGGTCCCAGATTGGAGAGGGTGCAGGCCAGGCTGAGGGACCCTCCTCCCCATGCATGAATTTTGTGCACCGGGCTTCTAGTTCTAAAATATAATTTTAATACAATTCAATGTGTGTTCATTTAAAAGAAATTAAACAATATAGAAACTATAGCAAAAAGTGAAAGTTGTATTACACCCTAACTCAACTTATTTAATCTGTTCATTTAACAAATGTAGATCCTCCTATGTAGCAATAACTGTAGTATATGTAGGAGATTCAACATTTAGCAAAAATAAACCAATCCTCCTTAGAGTACCCACTTAGAGTAATATTGCTGCTTATCCTTCCAGATATTTCTTATATAATTTTTAATACACATACACACTCACATGCCAAACACACAATTTTTTAATGTGAATGAACTTATACTATACATGTGATTATAATAAGAATTTTGAGTTAAACTAGAGTACCTCAAACTTCTTTGCATCATAGAAAATAATTTATCTGGCAAAAGTCGGTTTATAGTTGTTCATATGAAAAATAATATAATAATTGATAAATAACAATATAAGAAAAAAATCTGTTTCATGTACTCACAACTGTAAACCTATTTTTGCCACACACTGTATATACACAGCTCATCAGAATAAACTGGTTATCATTAACATAAAATGGATATTTCCTTTTTTAAACTAACTCTGGTAACAACAATAAATCATAAGATATTATTTTAACAAGTTGTTGACCTTGTGTGTTAAATTTTGATCTAGAATTTTTGTTTATACATTTATAAGTCTGATTTGGAATTTTCTTTTATCTTTTTTTAAAATTTTTCTCATTTTCCAGAGTTATATAAGATTTATATTATTTTGCTGATGGTACGTCTTCCTTTGTTGCTGTCTGCTATGATGTGTACAAGTTTTATAGTATCTCCCTCACTCTTGCAAATTGCAATTAATGGAATCTTGCCATGTTGGTAGGTTGGAAAAAGAAACCTTCTGGGAGCTAGAGAGTGACAATTATATCATGTTTTGTTCACTATAGATGGATCTATTCATGTGGGAACTATAAGTCATCTTTGAGTTGTATTTACACAATTACATAATGTATAAACTGAAAATTCTAATGTAATTTTAAGTTGCACGTGAAGTGGCCCCCTTCCTTGCTTTTTGAAGTGTCATTTTAGGAACCTTCTGTGTTCTAGCAAAATCTTCAAGAGCCTGACGCAGACCCTGTCTTGAGATGGTGCTTGGAACGTGTTTCCACCACCATGCAGAGAGCATCCGATACATGTCAGCACTGCCTACTTTTAAAGCGTGTGTGTCTTTCAGCACCCAGATCCCGCTCATGATAAGTGACATATGGACTTTTCATGCTCCCTGCACTGGGGACTGCCTTTCCCACTCAGACGGTGAGGTCCTCTCAGAATCTGGCAGCATAACTCATCTTGATTATGCCACCAGTCTCTTTGATGGGAGGCTTGCTGCTTCCTTTAAGAATAAGGATGCAATTGAAGGTTTAACTTCAAACATTTAAGGCACTTAAGGTGCCAGGTCCAATTTATTTACGGCTCCTGATTGATGTCTGCTTTCTGCGTGGAACGTGCACTTTGGGTCTGCATGGCTTCCCTCAGTGCCCCCACCATCCCTATGCACACGCGAAGTGCACGCCCTTCTCCAGGATCGTCTGGTGCCATAGCCATCTTTTGATATCAGATCTAAGCAAGATCTTTGAGTTTTTACTTTTTGGAATTGTAATCGTCTAACTGGAGAGCTGTTTTGACAGATACAGAAAAAATGTTAAAATAGAAGCCCCTTAGGAAAATGGATTGCATATTTGCCACTAGGAAGTCCAACTTTTATTAAGGTTTGTAAAAATACCACTTAATCAGGTTTGGGACCAATAAAATGCATAAACCCAAGTTGTTTATGGGGGTAAAAGACTATCACCCTTTGAACAATGTCAGTTGTGTTTTGTTTATGATTCGTATAATTTACAATATTTTACTATAATCTTGGAGAGAAATCATGGTGCTTTGTGGTGGCCTGAGGACTGGGCAAGGGGATGCATGACATGGCTTTCAATCCTCAGGATGTAACTAAGAATTGCCTGACCTTTGTCATCTTACCTATCTGGCCCTGAGCTTCCACCACTCTGAAATAATCTTTACATTTCTTCTCATTTCTAAGAATCTGTTTCCTATGCTACTGATTGTGCTTTTTGTTTTATGATTAGTCTCTGAGAAAGTTATGAAACTCCCCATACAAGTAAATAGACAATCATCATAATGACAGAAACAAAAATTAGAATCTACAACTTCATTTTTTCCCCTAGCAAGTCTGTAGTTATTCCAGTATTGTCTACAGGTATCTGATTTTATGAGAGTGCCATATTTAAACATTCATTATCAACTCATGCAATCAGACTTAAGTGCACCTAAGTACACCATCTGTCTTTTTCTTTCTTATATATTCCTCTGTAGTCACACACAGATATCTGCTATTCTAGTAGTGTCTGGAGCCTATTATAGCTGCACCAGTTACAGTGCAATCAGCAGTGGAGGCATTCCCTTCCAAGTCCTGATTTTTCAGAATTTAACAACACCAATATTTATAAAAACTCTACCCTGAAATGTGACACATTCACACTTTTCTACACAGGTGTGTGTGTGTGTGTGTGTGTGTGTGTGTGTGTGTGTGTGTGTTTTGCTAAAGCTTCAAAGGTAAAGTCTATCTTTGGGGGAACAGTTCAAAGCTTAGACTCCTTTTTTAAAAGCCTAAGCATGGCAGAAAATGTTTTGCAAATCCAAGAGCCTGCTGGTCAAGCTGCAGAGTCATGCAAACAATTTCAAGACTACAAGTCAGACAGTGAGCGGCTGGAAGGCTGCTGGCTGTTTCATCACTATAGTCCCTGGGGCAAGAACCTGGTCCTTTTGATTGGGTTCTACAGCCATGTTATTTGAACAGTGTGCCCCATCTTGGCCCAAAGAGGCATCAATTTATCCTCTGCAAAGCAAACCAGAACACACCTTTTCAACACATTGGTGATGACTTGACCCCAATGGGACCCACCGGCACAGAGCAGGCAGGCCCAGTGGTAGGTCTTGCATCTTGGCAGCCCAAGCATATAAATGAATAGAACACAGGGCTAGAGTTGAGGCCTCATGGAAATAAGATCCTGAGGATTTTCTGAAATAATCAAACAGATATCATTGAAATGAATTTCGCCAAAGTTGTTGGCTCTCAATACTTAGCTCTTCTACTATCTGTTGTCCTTTTGGAGTGTAGTAATACAGAGAAATTGGCCTTTGAAATCAGTCAGCCTATATTTTGGGTCCCATCCCTGACATTTACTGATTCTGTACTTTTAAGCAGGTTGCTTAATTAACCTTCTTTTAGCCCTGATTGCCTCATAGGTGAAATGGGGATCACAATACCCATTGTTCATAGCTGTTGTGAAGATTATCAAGACAAAGCATAGTTTACCAAGAGTAGGATTAATTCTGCATAAATGAGAAAAGAAAAAAATAATACAATATAGCACTAACTATATGCCAGGCTCAATTCTAATAACTTGTATAGATTATCTCAGTTAATCCTAACAATAATCAAGGGGTAGACACTTTTAGTGTCTACATGATATAGATGATAAATTTGCAGAGAGGTTAAGTAAGTGGCCTGAGCATATTCAGTTAGTTCTTGGTGGAATCGATATTTGGACCCAGGAAGTTTGATTCCATAGTCCATGCTGACATTTACTGCTCTATATTTCCTTAAAGAAAGTCAAGCAGCCTAGCAGCTGGCCACCCACCTTGCCCAGTGCACAAATATGCTAAAAAAATATAATTTGTTACGCCCACCTGTCCACAGCTCTGTGGGGGTCACATTGCCATACCTGGCCACAGATGGTTGAACTACTACTGGTCTGGCTTAAGAATTGTTGATCTAGAAACAGGCCAGCAATTGACTATTTAGCCAAATGCAAAAAAAAAAAAAAAAAAAAAAAAGGAACAATAAGATTTTATCATTAGGGAAGTTGAATTAAAAATGCAGAGATAGTTTGTCCTTAAACAATGAGAATAAGGGTTGAGACAAGAAAGAGACCAGGATGGTTTACTAAATTATAATTGTAATATCAGTTTTATTAACTTCAATTGAGTGTACCCTGATAGTTTTATATACCAAAATGCTGGTGTGTTTTTTCTATGATATCATTATTTCACCATTGAAAAAATATCTGAAATCTGAATCGTTTAAAACTTTAGAAGTACACAAAGAGATCAGTGGAACAAAGCCCTCGTATGAAAGTATTGTAGCCATATTCCTTCCTTATTTAAAATCCTTCCCAGGTATTCTGCTGATGTTTTCAATTCTTTCTAAGATGAGAATCTTTTCATATGTTTATTAACCCTTTTCATACACACCAGGACTAAATTGGTTCATAATTATTTCTGAAGGCCCTGAAATGTTGACTTAGAGGTGTAGCAGGTGCCTTAAGGAAAATAGAAAGAGGGTGAGATTCATATACAAAAGGATAGGGAAAAGGTGGGGAGGCTCTCCCAAGCCTAACTATCTCCTTTCTCTTAATGCTCAGTTTCCTCTTTATTCTACTCTTTTATCCTCATAAGACCAAACCCATTTTCTAGGACCTCATCACTGCCAACCCTCCAGCACTATGAACATTAATACATAGCTTAACAAGGGCCATATTGCCCAATCATCTTCCCTGGGGATACTCTCCCCCAAAGGACAGAATAACATTGGTACCTTGGTGTTATCTCAGGTGGAATAGAATCTGATACAAAGTGAAGAACTATTATTGCTAAATGCAGAAACCTCTGACCACCAGTAGCTATGGAACCTTTAACATGTGGCTTGTCCAAATTGAGATCTGCCATAAGTGTTATAGTACATACAGGCTTCAAAAACTTCATGGAAATAAAGAAATGTTGAAAAGCCTCGATGTCTGTATATGAATTAACTGCTGACAAATATTTTAGAATATTTAAGTAAAATTTAATAACTGATATTAATTTCATTTGTTTCTTTTTACTTTTTAAAGTGGTGAAGAATTTTAATAATTAGATATGTGTTTTGCATTATATTTATGTTGGGTTGGACTGGAGTAGAGTTGATAGCAGTCGTATTTTACTTTTTATTAAAATATTGAAATTGATGCTACTGTTAATATAGGTATTTTAAAATTATGTAAAATATTTACCAGAATGCTATACGGCAGTGGTTCTCAACCTTCTGGCCCTTTAAATACAGTTCCTCATGTTGTGACCCAACCATAAAATTATTTTCATTGCTACTTTATAACTGTAATGTTGCTACTGTTATGAATCTTAATGTAAATATCTGATATGCAGGATGGTCTTAGGCAACCCCTGTGAAAGGGTCGTTCAACCGCCAAAGGGGTTGCGACCCACAGGTTGAGAACTGCTGCTATACGGTCATTTTACTTTATAGAAGTTCTAACTCGGAGGTATTATATGCAAATCAAAATTATGAAAAATGGGTCAGCAGATGCTCTGAAGAGAGGAAAATATATAGAACAAGCAGAGGGTCAGGAATCCCAGTTCCATAAAGAGTAGATGACAGAAGGAAGATAAAGATGAGAAGAGGAATGACTGACCACAAGCAAAGGGCAGACATTCCCAATTTCAGCTCTGAAGGTCCTTACCTTGCACAGGAAGCCATGCTTCATTTCTGTTCTTTCTGAGGTTTTATATGTATACCTTCAAGGAAAACCTTCTGTGACTAGACGCAAACTCGTCTTGTCTTTATTAAGCACCTTCAACATATGAGCACCTTTCCTTTGCTTGGGGATGTAATAGTGGACAAACCAAGTAGGTTTCTGCTTGCACTTTGGGAAAAAGAAGTCAATATTATAGAAGTAATCAGTACTTAATAACTGTGAAATAGTAGCTGAGCAAGAAACAGATGCAATGAGAAGATCTCTACAGGCTGTAATACAGAGTGCTGCTGCAGAGAGTTTTGTTTGTTTGTGTGTGTGTGTGTGTGTGTGTGTGTGTGTGTGTGGAGTGACAGTTGAGCTAAGATCCCAAAAATGAGAAAGAGCCAATCATGGGAAGAGCCTGCAGCAGGGAAGGAAAGGGGAGAACATTCCAACAGGGGGAACAGCAGGTACAATGTCCCTAATGCAGAAAGGTTTTAGTCTGTAGGAGAAACAGTGGGATTGGTGTGTGGTGTGAGATGTAATGAAAGAGTCTGACAAGGGACCAGCTCTAACAGGACTGTGTTCACACTTTGGATTTCATTCCAAGTGCACGGGAAAGCTATTGGAGAGTTTCAAACTGTGAAATTACATCACCAATTAGGAATCTACTGCAGTGGTCCAAGCAAGATGAGATAGAAGCTTAGATTTAAATAATCCCTGATACTTTTCAATCAACATGATCTAGGGTTGTGTCATTTAAATGGGATTTATTGAATTTGCCCAAAACAATAATATCCAGCTATTTTTTAAATGTTCAGTTCTCTTTTTATTAATATAAGAATTCTATACACTTTTGAAACAAATTAGGGAAATTAAGTAGGAACAAAAAGTCGCCCATATTTCTACCACCAGATGAGCATGGTTGGCATCTTGGAGTATATTCTTCCATATATTTCTAACATCCACATATTTGTGTGTACACCAAAATAGGATCACATGATATAAAATGTCAGTAACTTCTTTTTACTTACACTCAATATATATTTTTATACCATTATATATTCTCCCATGGTATCAATGGCAATTCAAGTGCATGGATATTTGAGAATGGATATGTTACACTATGCTTAGGGTTTTAACTTGCTTCCAATTTATTATTATATTTTATTAATATAATGGGATGATGTCCATTCTTATAGATATTTGTGTCCACTCTTAATTATTTACAAATGATAAATTCTAAATCATGTAACAGTAGCACCAGTTTAAATTATTTCCACATTTTCAAGACTTTTTTCCCTACAATAAGTTAAACCAATTTACATTCATACTGGTAATGTATAAGGATACCAGTACCTCAGAAATTTTGGATACAATGGGTAGGACAATTTTAAAGTTCTTGGCCTATTAGGTTGGCAATTAATAATATATCATTGTTATTTTGTTTAAACTACATGTTTTAAATTTGTATTTCTGTCTAGTAAGGTTGAATATTTTTTTCATATGCTTTTTGGTCATTTAACTACATTCTCTTTAAAATGCTTATTCATATCCGTTTTTCTGTGGAGGTGCTCATTCAGCCTGATCATAAAATGAATAAAAGGGTGGAAAAATTGTTGTTGAGAGATGTTCTTTCTGAAACATGAAGTTGAATCAGGAAAGAAATCTATTAAGCAATGGCACAGCTAATGCCCATGTAATTTCTCCAAAAGTGGTAGCACAATGAGACCCACCACAAGTAAATAGTTCAACACAATGTTTCCTTCTATCCAATAATGGTTGCTGAGAATATTCTCAGAAGCTTCTAAGGATTCCAAATTACTATTTATGTCATATTTCACAAACTCTTAGTTATAGGAGGCTCCACTTATAACATCATCTACTCAACTTGTTCAAGAGTCTAATCTCCCTCAAACAGCTCAAAGTCAAATGTTCTAAGATGGAGAACGTCCAGCAACTAGTAAGAGAAAGATGTTCATCCTACCAGGTGAAAAACCTAACAGCTCTGTCGAGGAGTGAAAATTTGAAATTGGTGTGTGTTTTTTGTTTGTTTTTTAATTGAACAAATGGACCCAAGAAATTTTTCTATGGGTCAGAGCATGGCAGCATATCTTGTTAGTTGGCCATGTATTATTTTTCACATAAAATAATTATTTCATCCAAGATCCAATACTAGTACTTTAGGGTCCAGATAAAGGATGTTTACTTCACCTCAGTGCATGTATTATTTTAATAAAAGAGTTTCATAATTGCCCTGGCTGATGTTTCTCAGTGACTAGAGTGTTGACCCACACACCAAAAGGTCTTAGGTTTGATTCCCAGTCAAGGGCACATACCTGGTTCAATCCGTGGTCCCAGTCGGAGGGCTTGCAGGAGACAGCCAATTGATATGTCTCTCTTGACATCTCTCTCTCACACTGATGTTTTGCTCATTCTCTTTCTCTCCTTTTCTCCCTCCCTTCCAACCTTTCTAAAGTCAATGGTAAAATAGCCTCATGTGAAGATTAACAACAACAATAAAAAATTCATAGTTGATCTCAGTCAGGAATGAGCAAGGCTCAGTAGAAATGTTAGGGAATTATGAGTGAAGAGACTTGGGTTCATATCCTGGCTTCTTCAGCTCCTGATTTATTTCCTTGGGTGAGCCAGTTAATTTTTGTACAAACTTTATTTATTCCATAAAGTTATAAGGATCAAATTAAGCAGTTTAAGCTTTCTATAAAACTCAAACTTCTTATGTAAATACTGGATGTTACTGGAGCTGGAGTCACAAATTCAAACATCTTCTTGGGCCAGGTTGGCTTCCAGCTGTATGAGGAGGGTCAGTTGGGCCTGTGGATGGCTCCGATTTCTGCTCTGGTTCCACAGGATTGTTGTCATTGTGGAAATAAGAGCCCAGTGTCATCTTATATTTCTTTTTTTTTTAAAAGAAAAACCATAAATCCAATTTGTGTGTAAAAAATCTGCATCTTTGAGTATTGACAGCTAATTAAAAAAACATTTCAAAATAACTTTGTTGGCCAAATAAATTAAATAGGTGGGTCAAAGCTGGATAGTGGCTAGTCAGCCTATAAACTGTTTTATTATATCCAATGTATATGGTTGATCATACCCTTCCAACCTTCATGTTAGCATCTTTAGTCAAGAGCATTTATTGTACCGAGTATATCAAATGTAGTCCAATCTTAGAGTAACCAATTATTTGTAATTATTTACATGATGAGGGTTTTTCTCTTCAGGTGGCCAATTACTTCCTATCAAATTATCACTGAAAAACTGTGATTTTCATTTCCATTTGTAGCCATCTCAAGACTTTATTTTGCATTTGGTCTAAGTAAATGAAAAGGAAATAATAATATCCAATGCAATTATGATCTTATCTCTCTGGATTGATTAGAGGTCCTTACCCTAATCATGCAAATTCTTTATTAATGTTAAGTTTATTAAAAACTTAAGTTCAGATTTATTAGGGTTTTTTTCCCCAAGGACATATTTATTTTGTCTTTTTATTTTATAAGATAGCAGAGAATATAGGATATGGAAAGCCTAGTTACCAAAGGAACCTAGTCTTTCCCATAATTTAGCTTTACCACACTGATCTCTGTTAAACCTTTTCTCTATTTATTAAAACTCTGTCTCTGGTAAATTACAGTGAATTTCAGCAAGTGTTTCTAATTCATACCAATTACTGGGATACCCAGTAAAGATTGTTGAATTCTTAGAATTAACAAGTGAGGGGGGAAAAGGGGGAGAAATGGCAATAATTTGAGTTCACTGCATCACAAACGTGTCCTTTGTTCATTTGTTTTCTTAATTATAAGCTGATTTTGAATTCATTAGGTTGATGTATCATTGATACTAGTGAAAATTATGTCCCTAGATCTTTCCAACATTAAATATTAGTTAAAAATTAGTTAAAAATTTATTTGGCAGTAAGTTGCATTGGCAGATGAGCAAGATGAGATTTAGATTGGTACTAAATTCACTAAATTTCCACTTAATATAATATTCTTAATTTTCAGCCTTGGCACCAGTAGTTGGTATTATATATGCCTTTTGATTCTCACCCAAGAAAATCGACCAGTACTCTAGTGAAGGGCAATTCACTGTTGAACACTGATCTGCTTAAGGAAGGGCAACGGGGTGTTCACAAGGAGTTAACATGCTTGCTGCTTCTCCAGGTATTAACACAAATATCTCAGGGTGAAAATAATGTCCTCCTCTCCAGTTTTTAGAAAAACAGAGAAAGTAAGCTTGGGTAGAATGTAGTGAAAATATAATTAACTTTTAAAAAATATTAAGTACTGGACAACTTCTTATTTTATAGGTGATGAAAATGCAGTTCAAAGACAGAGAGTGAGAATAGAAAAGGGAGAGATACCAGTATCCTGCTCTTTTCATGGATGGTGGAAAATGCCTCACACTCCTTATGACATTTTGTTATTTATAAGGATCAAGTTAAGGAATGTAAGCTTTCTATAAAACTCTCTTTTAATGAGAAGGCTGTAAGATAGTAGGTCCAGGGCTTGATTTTATTTTCAGCTTACATTGTGCCCACACCACCTAGCAGAGTTTGCTAGCAAATTATAATCACGCAGTAAACTTGCATTGAATGATTGAATGCTCACATTATATGGAATACACAGGATCTAAGGATCCAAAGCTGTGGGCTGTTCCTTTTCTTGAACAGGAAGTAAAAGAGAAGCAATTAAACATAGTAGGATGTTTCTATGATAGAGGTTAAATTCAGATTGTTCTGAAAGCATGGGGCAATTAAAACTAGCTCAATTTAATAAGGTCATAAAAGACATCCAGAGAGCAATGGTTAAGCTGAACCTTGATGAATGACAAGCAACAGTGAGCCACATGGAGTTTTGGGAGCTTCACCCAGTTCATTGTGAAGAGGAGAAATAAGTAGAAGGTATATAGGAAACAATTCATAAAGGATTTTATATTCCTTGTGAGCTGCTTAAGTTTCATTGGGTTGAGACCAGGAACAGCATTAAAGATGGACCAGAGGGGACAAGACTAGAGGCAGGACGCTCAATGAGCAGACTTGTAGTAGTCCAGCTGAGATTTGACAAGGGCTTCATGGGATCTGTTGGTGCTACCCTGAATATATTTTCTCCCCTGGTGGCACACAGGATTATGGAGAACTACCCTTGCCGCCACCTCTAGTCTGCAGTTTGAGTGAGATAACTTCATCTTCAGCTCCAAGAATAGTTCTTCAACTTAAGCTAATTAGCAAAGCCACTCACTCAGCCATAGGAATTTCTATTGGGACTAGGCATGTGGCTCAAGTGGAGCAGATGAGGTCAGAGAATATCTGGGCTGGGATTTTGGAAGGGAATCTCCTTCACTCTTCTGGGAGAACTATTGAAAATAGCATTCTCTCCTCCAGACCAGGAAACATGCAGCCTGGACACTGCCGGTTACTGTATTGTCCACAAAGAGAAAAATCCACCTCTGGATTAAACCAATGCTACTGAAAAAAAAAACCTAGAGAAGTAGATGTAGGAAACCTTACTTTGATACTCTAACTTTGGGGTTTTAGAGTTATATAGAATTATGAATTATTTTTAAAAATTATTTAGGCTATTTCAATGTGTGGTGTTCTTTGTTTATTTGTTTGTAACTTTGACATTCCTCTTCCTGGAAGAATCTTAACTGCTAAAAATGTGGCTGGATAAAGGTAAAAAATTAGGTGACTTCGTCCAGTCTCTCTTCATTCTTACAATCCCCTCCCACCTTTAGTTTATTAAGAAAACATCAAGCCTGCAGACAGCACACTGTTGACTGAGGAAAATGGCAAAAACATCACAAGAGTCAAATCACTCTTCAACAGTCCCCTGACAGCTTTCCCCCCTTCTCTGCTGCCTGCCTGCCTTTGGCTGCCAAGAATTTGCTGTTTGCTTCTCACTTCCCTCATCCAATCCACACTGAGAAGA
The DNA here is from genome assembly GCF_028538775.1 of Myotis yumanensis. Classification (NCBI taxonomy): domain Eukaryota; kingdom Metazoa; phylum Chordata; class Mammalia; order Chiroptera; family Vespertilionidae; genus Myotis; species Myotis yumanensis. Next base: position 227,009,799 of record NW_027223752.1, on the reverse strand, counting down.
TAACGTGCCCAGCTATCTCCAGAACAGAAAGCCGAATGTGGGCACACATTTTGCCTTGAATGAAAATAACTTACTCATGGAGAGTGGCCTCTGCTCTCCAGGGCTGAGAACAGATTGAGTTTGGTGGTGAAATCTTCCGCCTCTGGTCCTGGGATTTCAGCTAACGGCTTTGGTGTTTTGCACAAGCCACATGCCCCTGGCTTTAATGCTGCCACTGTGGATGAGAGCTTGTCATGTTGTATAACATTACACAGTTTCTCCCAAGCAGCTTTCTGGCTAAGTGACAGCATTTGATATGTCTCTAATATTGACAGCAGTGGTGACTTTCAAGTGTTCTATTTATTTCAGGTAGAAAGGAAGCAGTGATTTTAAAATAAAATAAACATGTGCAAAGGCAACTTCTAGTTCAGTGTAGTAAAAATGCCCAAGAAGTCAATATCCTATCTGCTATTTTCTAGCCATGGACCATTGGGTAAATTTAGAGACTCAGTGTCTGCCACCATAGAACAGACATGATGATAATGTCCATCTTGAAACATGGTAATGTTATTATCCAATGTGTCTAAGTGTCTGGCTCATCACAGACAATGAGGGCACATATGTTAATTGGGATTCCCGCCATGCCCATAACCTTTTCTAAGTAAGCAGCACATTCAAGCACTTAACTCTGAGAATCCTTAGACAACATTGTTTTAACCATTAGGCTTAGCCCCCTTTGTAAACAGATGAGTCCACCAATGGTAACCAGATCCAGCCTGATCGCCCTCTAACCAGAACACAGGTGATGTATGAGGTATCCAAGAAATTATGTCCTGCCCTGGTGCTGAAATATGAACTACTTCCAAGGATCGAATGCACTCTTGCTTGAGTTTCAGTAACAAGGACTGAAACTGAATGGATTTATAGAGGCCAAGGCAGGAAGGGTCTCAGAGCTTATGAAAAGAGAGTGTAAGCAAAGTGGCAAAGGGCAGAGAGATTTTAGACAGAAAGAATAAATGAGCTTATGGGGAAGAGCAAACAGGCCCATAAAGAAATAAATGTATTAAATGCAGCTGAGTTTCATGATGGCAAAGCCTAAATTTGAGAACAATGAACCTTTTTGCTGAGGACCTTGCCACTTCTAGTAGATCATCCAACAGAAGACTATCGGCAAAATTGTTAGTGATAGAGCTGGCTCACATCCTGGCTCTCGCTATGGGAATCTGGGCAAGTTACTCAACCTCTCTACTACCTTGGTTTCTTCATCTATAAAATGGGGACACAATGAGACCTACCATTAGAGCCCTCAGGATGATGAAATAAGTTAACCTATATGGAGGCTATGTACATTGCAGGCACATAGTTATTTTTCAATAAATAAATAAGGGACATTATTAGCTATCATCAACTATATAAAAGTGACATAATATAGCAGCCTTTCAGCCCCAATATAATCCTGTTTCCCTTATGTCCAAATGTATCTCATAATTACTATCACTGTCAATCAAAAGAGCCAAGTTAAATATCTACTATTGTTTTTATTTGAATGTCAAGATAGAGAAATAAGAAAGGAAAAAATAATAAATGTTAAATAGAAATGGTTATCATTTTTTATGTCCTAACAATTTTTTTGTGTGATCTATTTAGTCATTTATATATTTTCAAAAATGTTTTGAATTCCTACAATGCTGAAAATTATTTTTTTTTAAAATGCAGCCTTGTACTTGTGGAGTTTTAAGACCTCGTGGCATTAAGTAAATAGTAAGGAAGAGTCATTTTTAAGCTGCCATCTAAAGATGAAAAATTGCTTACTTCTTGCCCTCCTTTAGATAGTGACTAAAATATCATTTTAGGTGAGTTTTTGTCTAACCCACTGTATTGGTCAGGATAAGCTAGAAAATATGGTGGTAAAAAATTAACACCATATTACTGACTTAAAACAACAAACATTTTTTTTTGTTCATCTGTGTGTCCAGAGGGTTGATCAGATGGTCTGTGCCCAATACAATCATTGAATGAGCCAGTTGACAATGAGTCAATGGAGGCTACATGGCCCATACAATACTGATAAAATATCTGTATTTTATCATATTTTATCAGTATTTTAACATATTTTATCAGTATTGTATGGGCCATGCAGCCTTCATTGACTCATTGGCAGAGAAAGAATGGCCATAGAGAATGCACAGCCTCTCTTAAACCCCCTAAATGGAGGAGGTCACATAACATTCACTTCTAACCCATTGGTCCAAACTGCTTTTCAGTCCCTTGCTGCTATATGGGGCCATGTAGCAGCAAGGGACTGAAAAGTCTCCTCAGATACCAGTAAGCCCAGAGAACTAGTAATCTGTTCTCTCATCTCATTGAAATTGTAACCCCAACCCTAATCTTCCCTGTATCCTTCACTGGTTTCTTTTTCTTTAGCCTTTATAAACATCTAACATGCCTATTTAAGATAGTATCTCCTAGCTAGCATTTGAGCTTTATGGAGGAAAACATTATTGTTTATCTTGTACACTGATACATCTTTAGCACTTAGAACAATGTTTGGCATGGAGAAGGCACGCAATAAATATGTGTACATATAGAATGAATGAATATCATCACTGGCAAGAATGGTAAAGAGCATAAGAAAGACCCTAAGATGGGAAGAAACATATCTTGTTCAAGCAAATAAATAAATAAATCTATCCTAATAATAGCCTAGGGGACGTCACACCCTCACGCATCATGCCCTAATGTCCTCACAAGATGACCATCATAAGATGGCCGTCACAAAATGGCCATCACAAGATGGCTGCATGCACAGCAGAGGTGGGGCATGGCAGCCGTTCCGTGTGGTGAGGCCTGGGGGTCCCATGGCTCCGCACGGCACAGAGGAGGCTGGTCCTGGTGTCTCCGCCGACTTGTGCGGAGAAGGCAGGTCCCAGTGGAGGAGTCGGGTCGCGGCAGGGGAGGGAAGTTGTGGGCAATCAGGCCAGCAGGGGAGCAGTTAGGCATCAATCAGGCCAGCAGGGGAGTGGTTAGAGGGCGATCAGGCTGGCAGGCAGAAGCGGTTAGATGCAATCAGGCAGGCAGGCAGGCAGGCAGGCAAGCAGTTAGGAGCCAGCATCCCGGATTGTGAGAGGGATGTCCGACTGCCGGTTTAGGCCCAATCCCTGTGGGGTCCCAGATTGGAGAGGGTGCAGGCTGGGCTGAGGGGCATCCCCCCCATGCACAAATTTTGTGCACCAGGCCTCTAGTAAATAAATGAGAAGAAAGCCTAGTTAGAGCAGAATGGGTACAAAAAGAAAAGGTAATTCAATGTTAATATGCATTTTCTCTAATGGTTGCAAGAACTTTCCAAGGTAAGACATGATATATTCCTGGGGGGTTGGGGGGGGGGGTGGATGAAGCTCAGAAAACTTAGTTAATCCCAAGGATACACTGCTGATATGCATTAAGTAAAGCTAAAAGTTTAAAATTGAAACTCAGAGGCCTTAACAAAATTAATTGTTTGAACCCAGTTGTTTAAACCACTTGGTTAAAACAATGAGGAAAACTAAAAAGCACCCATAATTAGCCTGAGTACTAAAGAGAGAAACATGAAGCTACAAAAAAAATGGGAGAAAATTTCAAATTGAGACCATCTATTACTCACAAGGTAACACTGATTTCCTTTTGTAAACTTTCCATAATTCATAATCAAGAGGCAAAACCAGAGCCAAGTCTACATTAGCTAAACACCAGCTGTCTCACAGATACCTGACCAAGTAAAAGACTTTAGTTGGTATGCTTCTGAGTTTGAAAGTGATTTGTTACTCAGCATTATTGTGGCAATAGCTGACTGATACAGCTAGTAAACCATGCAACCAGGATATAAACCCAGACAATTTGACTCATAAACCTGTCTTTTAATTACTTTGTTATATTACTTTCCCTGCTAGGTCTATAAGTTTGCACTGAATAAATACAATTTCAGGGCAAAGTATGGGTGCACCTCAGTCTATGACATCTCCCTTTGCATAAGAGTGTCTCTTAGCTAGAAATGTCTGTGATGGTGTCTCTCTCTATATATAGATAGATAGATAGATAGATAGATAGATAGATAGGGACTTCAGAGAGGAAGGGAGAGGTAGAGAGAGATAGAAATATCAATGATGAGAGAGAATCACTGATTGGCTGCCTCCTGCATGCCCCATGTGGATCGAACCCACAACCCAGGCATGTGCCCTTGACTGGAACCAAACCCTGGACCTCAGTCTGCAGTCCAACACTCTATCCACAGAGCTAAACCAGCTAGGGTGGCTTTTTTCCCCACAACCTTATTTTAATCCATAAGCCTTAATGTATATGGTTTGCTTTTGTGCTTCTTCGTTCCATGCTGGTCTCCACAAGACAATTTATTTCTGGTTTCAATGCTAATGTACATAGTACAAAGATTCCCAACCTCTCAGTCAGCAATATCTTGAAGGTAAACCTTTATCTCTTTCCCTGCTTCCTTTTCTGTTTCTGCCCTGAAATCTTAGTTTACAAAACTAAGTAAACCAAGAAGCACATGAGATTAAGAGTATCTTGTGAATAACCTATAGTGGTTCCTGAGTATCTTGAATGCTCCCTTGCTCTACTAGTAACTGAGGCTTTTGTCCTATTTGGTTTAAGAAACATACATGTGTGGAATAATCTCTAAAAAAATTTTCCCACTACCCATGCATTCTTCCCATAACTGTTTCCTGCTTGGTACTTAGAGGTCCTTGCATGGTCAACATGTTGCCTTTTCCTACCTGGTCTTGGATACAACTCTTTCATGCTTACTCAACCACTGGCTAAAGATTTATATTAGAACATTCACCTCATGTATCCTCACATTCTATTGACTTTGTGTTACCAAGGACCAAATGATTAGTTGAAGGCAACTGAACTTGCATCATTGCTACCTGGAGTGGGAGAAGCAAGACAGAATCGATAGTGTTTGAACATCGATGCTGATGCACAACATCTACTTAATATCCTGTTTCAGATACATTCATAGGAGAAGAAAGTAAGAAATCCATAACTGATTTATCTAACACAAGAAATAGCTTAAAATCATAATATTAGCTATGCCTAAAGAAGAAAGAGGTTTTCTATTTCCTGAGAATAGCACTTAGATTTGGTAAGAACTGTATCTTTCATGTTCATTATCTTTCAGGTAATGCACATGATCTTTTCCCCACACGATTATGGCATGCTGGACAGATGAGATAGAAGCTGATCCTGATCTTTTCAGCTAGATAATAATAAGCCAGAACTAAGTCTTTCTGCTCTCGCCACTCACAGAAAATCCTTGCTCAGAGGATTTCCTTCTGTGACTTGAGAGCGAGACCTTACCCAGAATATGCTAAGAGGTGTAAGTGCTAGGAAAATACAAACCAGAAAGAGCCACCCACATGGAACAACATTGGCCTCAGGCTGGGCCCAAGCAAATGAGAAAATTGGTCATCAAAATCCTATCTAAATGGGAATTTAAATAGCACAGAAGATGGCTACCTTAGGACCATGAAACGAAGATAAAAACTACCACTTGCAATGGGGACAACCTCTTTCAGACAGTAATTTACTTAATCAAATGCCCTTCATAAAACCACACATAGGGTTCTAAGTTTCTTGTACTTCTGCGATTACTTTAAAGGGAAGGAGGGATCTTTTAAAATACCTACTAAGAAAGAGTTGGTAACATTAAAAAATTTAAGGCTCAGACAGATATAAAATGTTTAATCAGTATGCTACTCCTCTTGCAACAAATGGATTGAAGGAGTCCCTATTCTTTCTACCAACAAATCCCCTAGACACATTGCATACAAGATTCTATTAACCTCATATAACATCAAAATCAAGAGATTAAGTGTAGACAATGGAACTTGTCTGGTTGCTCTCTACTGTGGAAGAAGTGATGAGTCAATGAGCAATTCTCAGAATTTGAAGATTTCAGTACTTCCAGGTTTTTGTGTGTGTTTTTTTCTAATTATGAGTCATACCATATCCAAAGTCTCATTGACTAAAATGAAAAAAAAGTGTATAGAGAAGAATTGAGACTAAAGCTGGAATTCTGGGGTCTAGTCCCAGCTGTCACTCTCTGATGATATGACTTTGGTCAACTCACTTCACCTTTCCATTCCTTAGTTGCTGTATCTGCAATGGGGATAATACATTTCCTCCATTCTACTCAAGAGACCATCCACTAAAACATCTCTGCAAACCTTCTCAATTTTACAAGGTATGCTTAATGCAGCAACTTACTTGCTTCCTATCAAACCATTCAGAAGAATTTGGTTAGCTGTAAACCTCTATCATCTCAACTTCCCATTCCACATTGCATGGACTGAGAAGCAGAAAAATCAAGGGACTTGCCAAATAGTAGAAGGGGTTTCACATTTCATATTCAAATCCAAAGTCTATTGTTTTTCCTTCACACCACAAAAGCATTTGCAAAATGTCAATATATTTTTTAACATTGTGGCCTGGGTCTGAAAAAGATACATTCATTTTCTAAGTTCTATTTTCCTGTTGGATATGTCAAGGCAGAAAACACAGTCTTAGTAAGAAAGATATGGAAGTAACCCAAGTGCCCCCTAATGGATGAATGGATAAAAAAGTTGTGATATTTATATATCTATATCTATCAATCAGTAGATAGATATAGATATATAGGTAACAATATAGATTATAGATAGATGATATAGATAAATATAGATATAGATATAGATATAGATTAGATATAGATTAGATATAAATATAGATGATATAAATAAAAATATAGATAGATATAAAATGGAATACTACTCAGTCATAAAAAATGAAATACTGCTGTTTGTGACAACCTGGATGGATCTCGATGTTATCATGCTGAACGAAATAAGTCAGATGAAAAAGGATAAAAACTAGATGATTTTGTTCATATGTGAAATTTAAAACAAAAATGTAACAAAACAAACTCAAAGATATAGATATCAGAATGGTGGTTACCAGAGAATGAAATGAGTAAAGGGGGTCAAATATATGGTAACAGAAGGAAACTAGACTTTTGGTGGTGGGCACACAACAGAGTACACAAGTATCAAATTATAATGTTGCACACCTGAAATGTATATAAGGTTATTTACCAATGTTACCTCAATAATAATAATAAAAAACACAGGCTTGGTTATGGGCCCATGAATATCCCTCTTTCAGACAAATGGGCTGCACAGCCCTTCACAACAGGGAAACCAATGATGAAGGAAACCACAGCAGAGCTGTGCTCCACACAAGTGGTGAAGCAGAGTGAGGGAGAGGTTTAGAAGGAATGTTTGGGAGACTCTTTTTATGATCAACCCTCAGTGACCAAGCAGCACAGTGCCATTTGGAAAGCCATTATTCCAAAGAGGTGATCTCAGCTGGTGCCAAGGGCGCACTCCATCTCAAAGAAACAAAATTGTTGGGCTCTGGGGACAGAAGCAATGCCTAGAAATGAGGTTTCAAAAGGCCAGTGTAGGCTGTGTGTTGTTCAAGGTGAGTCCATCTGAGTCAGCCACATCTTGCCAATGAAGTTCACAATGAATTCTGCAATGTGACACATAACGGTAAGGAGTAGGCATTTTTGGAGAATGGAGAAACATAACATTAGCCAAGGGTTGGCTAGTCAGAGAAAGACAAGGTTCTGCCTGATCCTTCCATCAGCCCACAGAGAGTTAGGGCAGGACCAGAATATGGTTGTGCATGCTGTGTGGGGTCAAATTCTAGGGTAGGAACCAGGCTGTACCCCTCGCTAGGCAAGTGTGAGAGAACAGTTCTATCAATAAATGCACAGGCTTCCTAACATCAGATGGCTTAGATGTGGGGACCAGCTATTTATGAGTATCGTCCACCTCTGGAGTCTTTAGCACCATGAGAATTTGTAGTTTCCCTACCAGAAAAAGGAGGTCCTATCCCATGAAAGATAAACTTGAGCCTAATCCTTCGCCCTGGGTAAGAACACTGGGAAAAGGAGCTAACCCCACTAGCCCAATGTCTAAGCCAGTGGTTCTCAACCTTCCTAATGCCGTGATCCTTTAATACAGTTCCTCATGTTGTGGTGACCCCCAACCATAAAATTATTTTCGTTGCTACTTCATAACTGTAATTTTGCTACTGTTATGAATTGTAATGTAAATATCTGATATGCAGGATGTATTTTCATTGTTACAAATTGAATATAATTAAAGCATAGTGATTAATCACAAAAACAATATGTAATTACATATGTGTTTTCCAATGGTCTTAGGCGACCCCTGTGAAAGGGTCGTTCGACCCCCAAAGGGGTCGCGACCCACAGGTTGAGAACTGCTGGTCTAAGCATTCCAGAGTCACTTTCCAAAAATTCAGCTCCTCTCACCACATTGTGTCCTTGGCCAGGTGTTCCCTAGTGTGTCTTAGAGAAAAAAGTTACTAGGCAAAAAGTATCCTGAATCACTGAGGCAACTTCATCAACACAAATCATTAATTAAAATAAAAGCTAAATCTGAATTGTTTTGTTTTTTAAGTAAATTGAATGAAATGTAATTTATACTGATTTTTTGGTTTGGTTGTGTTGCTGCTTTCAGAAAATGGTTTCAAGGCTGCATTCCGTAAGGGCATTTCATTAACCGGTTGAATTTAAGTGACTTAATTGATGTAGTTAAAGCATTAACGTTGCTGGTAAAAAATAAAATGACTCAGGGCAAACACACGGTCATATTGTTATTATTGAACAGACTGCAAAGCGCCCGCACAGGAGATGCTGCAGAGCACACAGTTAGACACGGTCCATGTCCCAGGGGCATGCAGTCCCAGCAAGGTTGTTATATGGTATTCATTGCAATTTGATGAACTTCATTTATCTAGACAGCCACTTATTTAGGATGAATTGGGACCTACTGAATCATCTTAATTCAGAGGCTTCTCCTGCACCATGGATCTGCAGCAGCTATTAAACTTGGGGAGATTCGGCAGCCATGACACAATGAATGTATTATTCCCACAAAATTGTCTGGGTGTGATGAATCATCAGCTTTATGGACAGGTGTTGGGCGATACCCACTATCACCTTTCCTCCCCCTTAGGTTCTTAAGTACGATATCAGGGCTGCAGTCACTGTTACTCATCTTCCCAATAAAGAAGTTATCTGTCACAGATGATGCTATTTCCCCAATAGCACAATCATTCAATTCGTAGGGAAAAGAAATCACACAGCCTGAAACCCTGATACAAGAGGAGGGTTCCCCTAGGCACTGAGTTCTCTGAAGCGATGAGTTAATGAGGAGAGAAGACTTCTCTCCGGAACAGATACAGCCACTTTATGGCATTCTATTACTAATTGAGAGTAGGAACTCCCATAAACTATACTTGGAGGATTTGTTTGGATTATTTACAAGGCCAAGGGAGGAAACATACAAATTGAGACTCGCATACAGAGTGAATCCATTTGCTGAACAATTGCACATTCTATTTATAGACTGGAGGGTTTTTTCCCAAAGGCAAGTGGTAGGTAAGGTTTGAAAATAAAAATCTTAGGTTGGCACCTTTCTAATTCTTGACTTCTTTCTAAATTCAGTAGCAAAGACTTTTCCAACATATAGCCCAAGTCTGTGTTGTCTTTGATAATGAAGCTTAAAGCTTGGAAACTAAAAACCAAACATAGGGTCTTATTCCAAAAAGTATTCCAAAAAGTCACAGCAGCTTTAATCTTCTCAGAGTAAAAAAATAAATAAATAAATACTAAGGGCATTGTACAAGCCAGGGTTCTCCAGAGAAACAGACAAACAGAACAAATAGAAGATAGATGGGAGGGTAGATGATAGCTAGCTATGTTGCTAGATTGATATAGAAATATTCATGTATAATGATTTCTCTTAAGGAATTGACACACATAATTATTGAATTATGGAGGCTGACAAGTCTGATATCTGTAGGGCAAGCTGGCAGGCTAGAAACTCAGGCAGGATTTTCCATGTTACCATCTTGAAGAAGAATTCCTTCTTGTCTGGGAAACTTGTTTGTACTCCAGGCCTCTGATTAGATGAGGCCCACTTACATTATTTGCTGTTCCCTCTGATTATAGATGTTAATCACATCTTCCAAATACTTCCACAAGACATCTGGATAAGAGTTTGACCAAAAAACTGGACACCAGAACCTAGCCAAGTTAACACTTAAGATTTAACCATCACAGGTATCAACACTTCGTGTCAACATTTATGCTGTGATCTTCATGAAACAGTATTTCTTAAATTGGCAGATGCAAAACCAATAGGATCTGTGTTCAATATAAAAGGGTCATCTAACTTTTTCCACATAACAGCTTAAACAAAATTTATTTGGCTTTGGAATACTCCGTATTTTTTTGTGTCAACATCAATTATTTTGTTGAAAAGTGAATTTCTTATATTTCTGTAAACCAGATGTTGGCAGACAATGGCCCATGGCTAAGTCTGACCCACTGGCTATCTTCACATGGCCCACAAGCTAAGAATTATTTTTGTATTTTTAAATGGTTACATTATAAGTAGTTACATAAGGAATTGTACACTCAACCATGCATAAAATTGCTGTCTGTAATGACAGCACATACACACATGTTGTACAAAAACCTATATAATCATCTATATTTTGCCTCTAAAATATGCACCATCTTATCTTTTAAAAATTTTGCCAACCCTTGTTATAAATCAAATACTTTCTCTGTGGCAAGTCTTAAGTACCCACTTGTTCATATGGAGCATTATTGTGACAAGTTTCTCTAATCCATCTCAGAATATCATAATTTCTCAAGAAACATTAAAAATAATAGTTTTTTGTTTTGTTTTTTAACTTAAAATTCTATCTTTATAAAGTAGAATTTAAAAAAAAAACATGTTATGAGCTCTGCTATTTAATGAAAAAAACCTTATTTAAAATGGATGTAAGCAATCAGGCAGCGACTCCAAAGGCCTGCCATCATCTGGCCCTTCATCCACCTTTCCAGCCTCACCTCTCAGGAATCTCCCCTCCCTCACTTCACTCCAGCAACACGAATCTTTTCTGTTTTTCAAATACTTCCATCTTGTTCCTACCTAAACTATTTCCACTTACTGTTCCCTCTGCCTGGGAATAATCCCCATAGAGCTTCCCATGGCTGCCTTCTCATGACGCAGATATCAACTCAAATGTGACTTACAGAGGCACACTCTTTCTGACTATCCTCTGACCCACACTCCCCATCCATTTCTCCATCTCACTATTTTATTTTAATTTTTACACAGTGCTATCTGGAGTTATTTGTAAATGTGTTTATCATCTTCCATCAATAGAAGACCAGCTCCAAGACAGCAAGGATTTCACCTGTCTTACACATGGCTGTACCTCAGTATCTAGAACATTCAAAGGCCATAGAAGATGTTTAATCAATATTTATGTACTAAGCAAGAGGGAAGACAGAACACTAGCCAGAGTGAGTTAATAATGTCATTGTCCCGAGTGATGGGGTTATAATTGGTTAAAAGTGGCCTGGAAAATACTTAATCTGACCACTCATTTAATTAGCTAAAGGCATTGAGGACTCAATTCAGGTAAAGTATTAAGTACTACAGATACAATGGTAAAGGAGAAAAACAAGATTCCTGCATTCAGGGAACTCACAAAATGATACATCAGGAACAGAGAAGTTTGAAAAGAAATGCCATATGCCAGTGGTATCATAAAATATATTTTATATATACCACTGAATATTTTTACTTACCAAAAATACTTTCTCACACTACTTTGAATCATTATGTCCTATATTTAATATATTACGGCGCTTCCTTGAATATATAGAGCTTTGACACCATATCAATGTTAGCTATAAGGAATTGTTATAAAAATTTCAGGTCAATATTAAAAGACAGAAAAAATTATTTTGTGTGCTATAAAACACAATATGAAATGAGTTAGTTTACCATATTCAAACATATTGATCCTCTGACTTCATGCTTGCTGATTTGATGTCAGTGACTGAAAATTTCTATCTGAAGATATACCTGATGCTTTTCCACTGGTTTAGGTTTCTGACATTCAGACATTACACATCAATTTTAGCCAGAAAGGGGATAGTTAACATGCCTACCTTTACTTCCACCTTCTTGTGCTTCTTTTTAAGAGCTTATTTCATAGTTTAAATGTGGCCAGGCCCTTTATGTTGATTTTTAAAACTTTAGGTGACCTCCCAAGCCCAGGGTCCTCCCAAGAGGAAGGTGGACAGAAAAACCTAGCAAAGAATCAGTAACATCTCAGAACAAGAATGAAAATGTGAAGTAGGGATACTGGACCCACCAAGTGTGCTCATGAGATGCTTAGCTTCATGGAGGATTTTGCATTTTTAACTTGGTCAGTGTGAGATTATTGATTGGCAAAAACAAAACAAAACAAAAAACCCCAAACAAACAAATGAAGTCCTATTACCTGATAGATCTTTCTTTATGCTCCTGTCAATATCAGTATGGCTTTCTTATAACTTTGTTTCTTGGAATGTATTCTACACACACACACACACACACACACACACACACACACACATTAAAGGGGGATTCTAGTTATTCTCTCCTATTTACTTCCTCAGAAATTTGGAAGAAGATTTACATTCCAATCAGGCTTTAACATAAAATTGAGAAAAGTTTCTTTCTTGACATTTTAGATATCTATAGTGAATTAAAAAAAGCTATAAATATAAAATGCATATATATTTTTCTTACCACCAAGAGTGAAAATGATATAGGGAATATGTATAAGTGTCACTGAACTGGAATTCAGGAGATCTGCCAGAGCTGTACCACAAGTAACCTTTGACCTTGAAAAAGAGATTTCACTTCTTTGATCCTCAGTTTCCTCATCTGTAAAATGAAAGCATCTTATAACAGCATTTCTATTATGCTCACTTCCAATTCTAGGTTATTCTGTAAAGTTTAGTTTATACAAATAAAGATAGCCTTGTCTCATTCTAATAAGCATAGCCAATCATATATAATAAAGAGGTAATATTCAAATTAACCCTCACACCCTCACAAGATGGCTGCCTATGACCAGGCCAGCAGGGGGTTAGTGAGGGACGACCAAACGACTGAACAAGCAGGTTGCATGGGACGACCAGGCTGGCAGCGGAGGGTCAGTTGGGAGCAACCAGGCTAGCAGAGGGGGCAGTGGGGGTGACCAGGCTGGCAAGAGGGAGCAGTTGGGGGTGACCAGACCGGCAAGGGAGGCAGTAAGAGGCAACAATGCCAGCGGGAGATGCAGTTGGGGGCGACCAAGCTAGCAGGAGGTTCAGTTAGGGGGCGATTAGGCTGGCAGGGGGGCAGTGAGGGGTGACTAGGCCAGCGGGGGGGGGGGGGGGGGAGGCAGTTGGAGGTGACCAGGCCAGCAGGGGGGGCAGTTAGGGGCAATCAGGCCAGTGGTGAGGGCAGTTAGGGGTGACCAGGCAGGCAGGCAGGTGAGTGATTAGGAGCCAGCGGTCCAGGATTGTGAGAACAATGTTCGACTGCTGGTTTAGGCACAATCCCCAAGGAGATAATCCCCGAGGGGTCCTAGATTGGAGAAGGTGCAGGCTGGGCTGAGGGGACCCCCCCCATGCACGAATTTTGTGCACCACGCTTCTAGTTTTAAATAAAGATGAACCAGATTTATATATATACTAGAGGCCCGGTGCACAAAAATTTGTGCACTCGGGGGGGGAGGGGGGGTCCCTCAGCCCAGCCTGTGCCCTCTCGCAGTCTGGGACCCCTCGGGAGATAACGACCTGCTGGCTTAGGCCTGCTCCTGGGTGGCAGAGGGCAGGCCCAATCCCTAGGTGCAGCCCCTGGTCGGGCTCAGAGCAGGGCTGATTGGGGAGTTGGGGCGCCGCCCCCTGTCATGCACAGAGCAGGGCAGATTGGGAGGTTGTGATGCCACCCTCAGTCACGCTAAGGGTAGGGCTGATTGGGGGGTTGAGGCACCGCCCCCTGTCACGCACAGAGCAGGGCCCATCAGGGGGTTGGGGAGCTCCCCCGTCACGCACAGAGTAGGGCCGATAGGGGAGTTAGGGCACCACCTCCTGTCACACACAGAGCAGGGCGGATCAGGGGGTTGGGGCACCACCACTGTCACACTCAGGGCAGGGCCGATGGGGAGGTTATGGCTCTACCCTGTCACACACAGAGCAGGGCCCGTGGTGGGGGGGGTTGGGGTGCCGGCCTCTGTCACCCACAGAGCAGGGCCAATCAGGGGCTTGGGGCACTGCACCCTGTCACACACAGAGCAGGGCCGATCAGGGGGTTGGGATGCCACACCCTGTCACACACAGAGCCGCAGGGCGATCAGGGGGTTTGGGCGCTGCACCCTGTCATGCTGATCTGGTGCCAGGAGACCTCTCGGCTCCGCTGATCCCGGTGCTGGGAGGCATATTACCCTTTTACTATATAGGATAGAGGCCTGGGGGCCGGCTGGTTTGCCCTGAAGGGTGTCCTGGATCAGTGTGGGGGTCCCCACTGGGGTGCCTGGCCAGCCTGGATGAGGGGATGATGGCTGTTTGCAGCTGGTCACACACCCTTCAGGGTGGGGGTCCCCACTGGGGTGCCTGGCCAGTCTGGGTGAGGGGCTGAGGGCTGCCTTAAGGCTTGCGATTGATTGAAGCCCCCAACCGCTCCTTTTTTTCTTTTTTTTTTTTTCTTCTGGGCCAGCTTTAGCTCTGGCTCTAGCTCTGAGGCTTCCGCTGCTGGTTTGTTTCGGTTCTATAATCGAAACAATGTATAACTTCAGCTCTGAGATCCCGGCCTATATTTGTTAGAATGTTTCAAACTGCCAGCTCAGAGGCCGGCAAGTCAAGTCAGGTGGGGAACGTTGGAATCTGCAGTCACTGGAGCAAGCAAGCCTCATGTTCGCTTCCAGCTGCCTGGCTGCCGGCCGCCATCTTGGCTGACAGTTAATTTGCATAAGGATATGCTGATTAGCCAATGGGAAGGGTAGCGGTCGTACGCCAATTACCATTTTTCTCTTTTATTAGTGTAGATATATATATATATATATATATATATATATATATATATATATATATTGGATTGACACTATAACCATATGTCAAAACATAAAATTGCACACTTTCATGTATGTTGCCGGTGTATGTCTACTCAACCTTAATAAAGCTCTTTTTTTTTTTTAAGAATGCCACTTTAGCTCATTATCTGAAAATAATTAAATTAACAGCATTTGGGAAGGAGAAACAAGAATGACATATTTTCACAGGGCTATGCTTTTAAACTATGCCAGACAATTAACAAAAAAGGGAACCTTTAATAGATACTCCTGCTGCCCAGCAATAAGTACCTTTGTTTACACAAAGAAACTGCTTTGAGACAAAGCTCCTACCAGTTGAATTTTGTTGACCTATTTGATTTTTTTAACCACCTCTTGAATTCAGCCAGTAAATACTTATGCATTGTTTTCAAAATACTCAGGGGTTTGAGGACCTCCTCCCCAGCCTAGGGAGTGGCTTGGGTTCAAAGACTCCACAGGTGAAAAGAAGAAGGCAGGGATGTTTATCTGCCAAGAAAGGCCTGGAATAAGCACACTACTTAATTGTATTTGCGCAAAATGAAACAGCTCATTAGAAATAATTCCCTCAAACTAAAACAAAACATAAACTTACCTTAATTCAACTGTATTTTGATAGACTAAATTCAATAGAACCAATTAACAGGGGGTCAGACAGCCTTAGAAATAATGAAGAGAAAGGAAAACTATGGGGTGGAAAGAAAATACAGAGGAGATGGAAACAAAAGGGAATGGGGGAAGTTGTAGCTTATAGTTTCAGGATCAACATTCATGTATTATCTATATAACCTATATAACAAAGATGCAATATGCAAATAGGTCATTACGCCATGAAGCGTAATGACTAACCGCTTAATGACCAGATCATGGATCAGTAGGAGGGTGGGGCAGTGAGCTACAAGCAGGCGGTAGAGAGCTACAGGAGGGGGCAGGGCAGCAAGCTATGAGGAGGGCAGGGGGGCAGAGGGAGCTACAGGAGGGCAGGGCAGCGGGTGGAGTGCTACAGGAAGGCAGCAGTGAGCTATTGGCTACAAGCAGGCAGTGGAAAGCTACAGGAGGGAGCAGGGCAGCAAGCTATGAGGGGGGGCTGGGGGAGGGGGGCAGAGGGAACTACAAGTGGGCGGGGCAGTGGGCAGAGAGCTACTGGAGGTCGGCAGCAAGCTACTGGCCACCTACTGGCACATGGATTTGTGCGCAGGGCTACTAGTCTTATCTAATAATAGACAAAAATGTAAATTGAGCACCCCTCTGCTACGCTCACCAGCCAGTCAGGAGAGTATGCAAATTAACCCAACAAAGATGGCGGTTAATTTGCATAGTTAGGCACGAAGCAGCAGAGTGAAGACTGAAGGCTCCAGCCAGAGCAGCGAAGACTGAAGGCTCCAGCTAGAGTGAAGGCCTAGGTCCTGGGTGCCGGAGGAAAACCGGTGCTGGCAGCCAGGGGAAGGGAAGGCCTATTGCATGAATCTCTTCATGCAATGGACCTCTAGTCTATATATATAAAAAGGTAATATGCTAATTGGTCCTAACGGCGTCACAGTCATGACCGCTAAGGAGGAGACTGTGTGCGTAGCAGGGCGTTGCTCCTAGAGACAGGTTGGAAGCAGGGAGGCACTAAGAGGAGGCCCATGCCCGGAAAGGAGGAGGTGAGAGCCCATAGAGCCCCCCTCACCAGTCCTTCACCACCCACCTCTCGCACTCAGAGAGCCCTGCTGCTCACCTGCTTGGGAAAGGAGCACAGAGCAGCAGGTGGGAGGTTTCTACGCTCTCCTCAGGCACCATGATGGGGTGGAGCTCCTGCGTTGCTCCGGAGATGGGGCGGAAGTGGGGAGGTGCCCAGAGAAGGAGGGACCACCCCAAGGCAACTCGAGGGACTGAGGGCAGGGCTTGAAGCAGCCAGAGAAGGCCAGAGGGGGCAGGGGGGCTGGGCCAGGCATGCTGGAACTCTGCCTGGAGAGGTTCGGGTGTCAAGGCAGGGAAGCAGTGTGTGGGTGGGCCACGCGATTTCATGCACTGGGCTCCTAGTATGTATATAAAACCCTAATATGCAAATAGACTGAACGGCAGAACATCCGAACAACTGAACAACCAAACAACCAGTCGCTATGACATGCACTAACCACCAGGGGGCACATGGAACATGGCAGGTGTTGGCCACCGTGGGATGGTGGAGCAGGTGAGCAGGGGCACTAGACCAAAGTGGGGTTCCAGTCGCTGTCATCGGGGCAAGCCTCTGGTGGTTACTGAAAATTCTTTGCTCTATGCGCCCAGCGCTCACACCTGCTGCCAGCGCTGGTCCCACTCACAACCACAGCTGGTGCCGGAGCCACTGCTCACACACGCTGCCAGTGCCCAGTGCTGGTCCTGAACACTCAGCACTGTCATCGGGTGAGAGTAGTGGCTCCTGGCTCCAATCACCCCTGAGGGTTCCTCCACCTCCCCCTGCTCCTGAGAGGTGATCGGGACAGCAGCTGTTGCTCACATTTGCTGACGGTGCTGGCCCTGCTCACTCCCGCTGCTGGCACCGGCCCCAATCGCTCCGCACCATCAGTGGGTGGCAGCGGGGCTGGTGCCGTCAGTGTGTGGGAGCAGCAGCAGTGGGAGCGGGGCTGCAGTCAGACAGGGGACCAGGGGCTGTGGTGGGAGGGGCCAGGCAGGGGCACAAAAGATGGGCTGAGACCCATCCCTGTGCCCACTGCAGCCTTACAACCTACAGTTACTTTCAAGGTGCACAAATTCGTGCACTGGACCCCTAGTAGTTTATAAGAAAAAAATCCCTTCTAGAATTCCCAGGCAAACTATGCCAGCATGCCCACTCTGTGAACACAGAAAAGCAATTGGAGAAACGAAGCAACTACATCTTCAGCAGATGCTGAAGAAGTCTTTACTGAACCTCAAGATTAAAGCAAATTATTTTCCTTTACTTTGAATTTTTCAGAAAATTGTCTCAACGCTTCACTTCTCATTTTTGTGGTAAACAGACCTAAAGCCAAGTGAAAAGTTGGTCTCATTCTTTGTAATTATCTTTATCTGCCTGCATAACTCAAGCAAAAAAAATCGGAATTACACACGTATTTGCAAATGGGTAGACTGTGTATCAGAGAACTTTGAGAATTAGAAGATAAAGGAATGGGGTGGTGTCTAATAAAAGCACAAAAACATTTCGTGGCATTTTCCTATCTCTTTATTGAATGGCCAAGGATATTTAAAATAGGTTCCGCTTTCATTAACACTTAAGCACTGCTCCCTTCTCAATACCGAAATGACTATAAATGGCATGTCTGTGTATTATAATCAGGTCCCAGTTTCTTCTTGTTTTTTGCTGCTTCCCACATCAACAGCAGGAGAGGCAAGAGACTGGCCTGGACAATGGCAAAGCATTGGAGAAATGCCTTCAGTTATTATTACCAGAGTAAATGAAGAAACTGCAGACCAGATGGGTGTATATTATCTATCCAACTAAAAGAGTGTCTTGTTAACAGAGATAAATGGTCTGAAATAGCAGAACATTTTCTTGCAATTTTTAAAAATAATAGAAGCAATATTTCAGAGGATAATTCTGCAATTTTTTTCAAGGTTTCTGCTAAAAACTGGATTTGATATTGATAGATACATTCTTAAAGTGTCCATTGACACACTCATAAATATGTGAAGTTGAAGGGGTATTTAAAAAAAACAAAACACCCAACTATAGTCATCTCTCTTGTAAGCTTGAAGACATAATGTGAATGGCCGAGCATCCAGTAGGGCTGAACATATCTTATTCATTCCTGAGTCAGCATTGCCAAACAAAATAGGGGCAGAGTGATGTGGTGGGGGATGTAGAGGTTACAAGGATCAGACAGACCAGGACCACTCCAATTAATATCTGTGTGATCTTGAATATGTCAAGTAATGTTGCAGAATCTCAGTTTTCATATTTCTAACATATATATAAAGTCTAGCTCAGAGGATTGGCATAAGAATTTTTTAAAGTATTCTATAAACATCCTGTCTACTACATGCAATGTGCCATCCAAGTGTGAACTTCTCAACAAGCAATATGTATACAAAGTATTGGTTCTTTTAATCTCCTTGTAGAAAATAACTTATGCATCTATGCATAACCCGTGGACACAGACAATGGGGTGGTGAGGAAGTGGGGGAGGATGGGAGTGGGCTGAAAGAGGTTAATGGGGGATAAAGGAGCACCTATATAATACGTTAAATAATAAAGATTTTAAAATGTAAATAAATTAAATAAAATAAGAAAATAACTTCTTGAGAACGTTTCATTTTCTTTCAATATTAGGGTACACTAGAGGTCCAATGCATGAAATTCATGCACTGGAGGGGGTGGGGTCCCTCAGCCTAGCCTGCACCTTCTCACAATCTGGGAACCCTCGGGGGATGTCCAACTAATGGCTTAGGCCCGCTATCCAGGAGCATACTGACCACCAGGGGGCAGCTCCTGCATTGAGTGGTCAGTGTGCGTCATAGCAACCAGTCGTTTTGTCCTTTGGTTGATTTGCATATTACCCTTTTATTATATAGAATAGCTCCACTTCGAATAGAGAATGAAACAAGGTCCCTGACAAAAGTACATGATAAATATGATTCTCCCTTTTACAGTCTCTGACCTGGTTAAATCTATGTTATAGTTAAATCTAAGACCCAATATGAATGTAAAAATATTGCCTTCATTTGCATTAAGTCATACCTGTAGGCAAAAAAGGATTATTTATTATTAGAAAAATACAATTAAGTTCTGAGATATTTTATTTTACTTCGAAAGCCTCCTTTCTCTAGGAACATAACAATGATTTACTGATTTAGAAAGTGCTGTACTTTAGAGGCAGTCAAAATACATTCCTTATAATCACAATACCATGTATTTTGAATCTGGGTAATACCTTCCTAGAACATCAAAACCACCTTCAGAGCAGCTTTGAGCCTTTTTTGTTTATGTCGCCTCAATTGCTCTTATAGCCACCCAGGGGTCTTGGGTGAGTTATGATCTTTCCAGTTAGCATTTGGTTAGTTGGTTTGTTTAATTACTAGGCATACTGAAAGATACAAGTGCCTTATTAGCTTGTCAAACCCAGGACAAACTACAACCCAGTATGCGACACCCCAGAAATGAAGGAGAAGATGAAAGTGTCTCCTGGGAACTCACAGCCCAGCTTTAAAAAATCTGTGTGGTGGACAAGGTCAGAGCAGTCCCATTGTACTTGGAGATTCAAGTTAGAGCACTAAGTGATGATCAGATCAAGTCAGATGACTTGAAAAATAAAAGGAAAAAATGACAGCCCGTGGGGGAACCACACACTATATTCAGTCTAGTAGGTCAGAAGCAGGTCCTCTAGTGCCAGCTTTTCCTCTGTTCTTCAGTTGAGCACCAGAGGAAGTCGTTTGTTTAAATGGAGCAGATGTTTTATATGGAAAACATCTCAGCACAGTGTGGAAGCTGAGATTGATGGTGGCAACATGAGTTCCATCTCTCTTAATTCCCAATAAAAGAGAGAACTCGGTGGCATCCAGTGGACCTGTGGTTGTATTTATGTGATTAGATATGTATTTTAAATGACTTCGTCATATTAGTTTTCTTCTGGGACCAACCCCTACCCTACTCCATCCATATGCTCCTGATGGGAGCTGCCATGTTTTTCCAGAGCCTCACCCTCTTCCCGAGTCTGGACCAATCCCAGCACTTTCCTGAGATATTTTAAATGTCTGAGCACAGACAGGGTGATACAGTCTCCCTCTTGTGGCCAAAGTCAACAAAATATGAATTTGCTTATTTATTTATCTTTTAATATGACTCCCTAGAAACAGAACATGTGGTGAAAAATAAAAAAGTAAAATAAAATAAAGGTAAAATGCAGACAGAGCTGTGGAACTTGGAGGGAGGGTCTGCAGCAACCACACCCCTGATTCCAACATTCCTAAGGCTCAGGTAGATCCATCCCCTCCCCTTGCTTTGTTGTTCAAATCTGCCATGATTGCGAAAGTTGATAAATGACTGCTCCAGGGAATAGTTTGCGAGGGTTAGGTTTCTGACACTTGCAACAAACTTATACACTCACCAAAGTATCATTTACTCAGCTCAATTTTCTCCTAACATGGCCTGAAACAGCACCCTAATAAATTCCTCATTACTTGCATAAATGTATAGAGGCCTTACCTTTGCAGAACACTTCACTTTGACAGTTCGACTTAACAAGTTGTTTCAACTCTCTAGGTTTTAATTTTCTTATCAATTACATGGCAGGGGCCGAACTAGATCAGAGACTAAAGGAGGTATATGCACCACCATCCCCGCACGGAAGTTATTATGAACCAATCCTGGCATTTTTTCAAGGACCTTCTGCCTCAGCATTCTCAGTATATTATACAAAATAAAATTTACTTTCTATTTCTGGACGTTAAATCATCTCAAAATACCATGATAGCCTTTTGTAGAGTCCAATGCATTAGACCAGGCAAGTATCTGATTCCCATTTCCCAGGTAAGGAAATTGAGGCACACAGACATGTATGGTCCATATTGAGGCACACAGACATGTATGGTCCTGTTCAACTTGCTTTTAATTCTCCCTCCCCAATCAGGACTGGGGGCAGGATGGAAGATAAAAAGTTAGGCCTTTAAGTATAGTGAGTTTCTTCCATTGAAGGGGGGCAGTGGGGCAAGGCACTCCATGCCTCTTGTATGATTGCCTTGGAAATTATCTTCTCTTGCCCATCCCTTCCTCTCTCTTTCCTTATGCCATCACATCAGAACCAGCTGGCAGTACCACACATTAAAGGAAGAATGAGGCCCAGCCAATTATTGCTTCTCTGCATTAAGTTGTACCCTGGTGAGTAGCGTTCCCAAAGGGGTTGAACTTAAGAGTGCGAAATAACAGAGGAGCTCAGGGAAACTGGCTCAGGGACCCACTTTGGAACCCAAGCAGAGATGCAAATTTGGGGTCTAAGCATGCCATTTAGCCAACCATGCAAATTAACACATGCTCACTTGCCCGGGGCCTGAAAGAAACAAGGAGGGGAGGCCACAAGGAATTCCAATGTGTTCTGTTTCTCCTTCAATTGACTTTTGGTCATGTTTTCATTGGTATTCATTTTAGTAGATGCCTATGGCTGAAGGTGAATGTTTGTTTTCTTAACCAGGGCACCGGGAAGCAGATGTGAAGAAAAAGAAATGAGTTAAGATTGAAGGTTAATAATGGTAATTTTTTAAATAAAATTGGAAGAAAGGTTAAAAATAGAATATAAAAAATTATATATTATATATTTTATATATATATATATATATATATATATATATATAATATAAAATTTTATACACACAGCTGAAAACTGGTGCAAACACGCAATTCAACCCAGTCAACCCACATCTAAGAATCTTTCTTTTTTTTTTTTCTTTTAAAGGTTACCATTTACAATTGCTGTTTATGGGTGCAGGGGTTAGGACAACTGTACTTAGTTGCAATTTTTCAAATATATGCTCTTCATAAAAGCAAGCGTCTCGCTCTGACAAGGGTTGTAACCCTCATGCATTTTCTATAGCTCTAGCTGAATTGGAACTGTTAGGTCCTATTCACTTCCACCTTCTCAGAGAAGATTCCATTTCCCAATTATTGGAACCGTGAGTCAAATAAAAGCAAATGTTACTAAAGAAAACAACATAAATACAATCTTTCAATATCTAAAGAGAGCTGGGATTGATTGGAACTAAGTAATTGGAAACACATCTCCATCCCTGTCTTCAACTACAAAGGTGATGATGGTAGGGAGAGGGGTGAGGGCAAGAGTGGTAGGAGCTGTGAGCAGGGGCAAGGAGGAGAGAAAAATCATTGAAGTAAAGAAAGAGAATTGGTAATTGGTCTGTGGTTTTTCCTCTGCACCTTAATGCTGTCAGACTGGCATCTTGCTCATCTACCCAGATTAAACACTTTGCTATAACGAAGCAGAGCTCTCTTCTAGGATAGATTAAAGAACTAATAGCTCTAGCCGGTTTTTCTCAGTGGATAGAGCATAGGCCTGGGGACTGAAGGGTCTCAGGTTTGATTCTGCTCAAGAGCACATGCCTGGGTTGTGGGTTCAATCCCCAGTAGGGGGCGTGCAAGAGGCAGCCCATCAATGATTCTCTCTCATCATTGATATTTAACTCTCTCCCTCTCCTTTCCTCTCTGAAATTAATAAAAATATAAAAACAAACAAACAATAAAAAGACCTAGGTGAAAGCAGCTCAAGGAGCGTATGTGTGTCGTGTGTGTGTGTGTGTGTGTGTGTGTGTGTGTGTGTGTGTGATTTCAGTGCAAGAGTCCTTACAGAACTGAAAAAATACAGGTTCCAGAGTTCTCGGGGGTTGTAACCTAAGAGGGAGTTTCTACAATTCTCCAATTTTTAAATAGCCTTAAACTCAATGAATCTCCATGAAACCTTCCAACATGTGACTTGTCATAGCAGCTTCACTCTCTACAGCATTACTGATGTTGAAGAGACCAGGAGAAGCTTGGCTCCATTTTACCCAAGTTATTTTCTATTCATTGCCTTATTCTTTGAGTAAGACATGGGTGGGCATATTTGCAGATCCTGGCTCCTGGCCACCTTGAGTGGTTGTTCCAGTACATATTCCCTAAACGAATAGATGGCCTGCTTCTTTTAGTAATCAAAGCCTAAGTAAAGAGTTGGAAATGATAACTGTGCCAAATAGCTGAGGGTCACACAACCAACTCATGGAATCTTTAGGAGTTTCTTTGAACATGTTCTAAGGCCTATAAGTATAAATTTGGGGAAGGGGGTATTGGGGAAAGAGAAGGCACTCAAGATGTTTGTTAAACATCAGCAGTTTGTCAAGCAATTGAAAGTTGATATCTCATGTAATCTTCACAATAACCTTGCAAAGAAAATCTGATTATTTCATTTTTGATGAGGAAACATGGGACTGTTCAAGAATGTGCAACATCCTTGGCTATAGCTTGAGGCAGTGAACTCAGCTATTTTTAACTCCAGAAGCTCATAAATGACAGAAAATGCATCTACTTTTGTTCCCAGATTGATTGACTTGTACTTGATGAATAAAAATGTATGATATTTAAAATGATTTGGCATACATACATATTGTGAAAGAATTTCCCCCATTGAGTTAATTAATACAACTTCATTTTCAATATTTACTCTTTTTATGTATGTAATTTATATTTCAACTAGAGGCCCAGTGCATGAATTTGTGCACCAGTTGGGTCCCTTGGCCTGGCCCATGGGATCGGTCTGAAACCGGCTCTCTAACATCCCCCTAGGGGTCCCAGATTACGAGAGGGTACAGGCCAGGCTAAGGGACCCACCGATATGCAATTGGGGCCGGGGAGGGACACGGGGGGTTAGCCAGCTGGGAAGGTACTGTGGGAAGGCTCCAGGGCATGTCCAGCCCATCTCACTCAGTCCCAATTGGCCAGACCCCAGCAGCAAGCTAACATACCAGTCAGAGCGTCTTCCCCCTGGTGGTCAGTGCATGTCATAGTGACTGGTCGATCAGTCATCTATCTGTCCCCTGGTCATCAGTGTACATCATAGTGAGCAGTTGAGTGGCCTTAGCATATCATTAGCATATTACACTTTGATTGATTGAACGGCCGACCAGCCAGCCAGACACTTAGCATATTAGGCTTTTATTATATAAGATTCTACTCTTTTAGTAACTTTCAATTATACAATACTAGAGGCCTGGTGCACGAATTTGTGCACCAGTGGGGTCCCTTGTCCTGGCCTGTGGGATTGTGCCAAAACCAGCTCTCTAACATCCCCCAAGGGGTCATGGATTGCAAGAGGGTGCAGGCCAGGCCAAGGGACCCCACTGGTGCACTATTGAGGCTGGGGAGGAATGTGGGAGGTTGGCCAGTTGGGGAAGGGACTGCGGGAGGGCTCCAGGTCATGTCTGGCCTGTCTTGCTCAGTCCCGATTGGCCAGACCCCAGCAGCAAGCTTACCTACTGGTTGGAGCATCTGACCCCTGGTGGTGAGTGCACATAATAGCAAGCAGTTGAGCAGCATTAGCATATCATTAGCATATTACACTTTGATTGGTTGAATGAACGACCAGACAACTGGACACTTAGTATATTAGGCTTTTATTATATTGGACTAGTTGTGCCAAACCGCATGAGACCTGGGACCCCTCCCTCCTGCCTTGCCTTGGGACTGCCTTGAGTCCCGGAGTCCTGCCCCACATGGCTGGTGTGCCGCAGGACGGCCCCGAGTCCTGGAGTGCCACCCCGATGCCCCACCTCTGGGCCGTGTGGAGTGGCCACAGGGCCCCGACTCCGCGGTGCTCATGCGGGGCTGCAGAAACCCCAACAAAAGTCGCACAAAGCGCTGCCAGGACCCCTGTGGCGCGAGCTCATAGGGCTGCAGAAACCCCTGTAAGAGCCGCACAAAGCGGATGCCAGGACCCCTGCACCCCTCCAGGGCAGCAACAACCATGGCGGAAGCCGCACTGAGCAGCCGCCGGCCCCGCCCCCACTGCCCCGACCCCGCTGTGCCATCTTGTGATGGCATTATGGTGTGAGGGTCAATTTGCATATTACCTCTTTATTATATAGGATAGTGTTACCAGCCAGAGTCACTACATCAGATGTTAGATTCTCAGAACATATTCCTCTTATAACTGAAAGTTGATATCCTTTTACCCTCCCAATTTCCCCACCTTCCAGCTTCAATGCATCCATTTTGAAAGTTGGTGGGTTTCTTAGTGATTTTTATTACAAATTGAAATATATCAAAAGTAAAGGAACATAACATTTAGCATAGAGACTAGAATATAAAAGCTAAATAAATCAAAAGAAAGTAGGAGGAAGTGAATAGATATAAAAGCAGAAGTTATTTAAAAATAAAACCATAAGCCAAACAAGACATGATTCTGGGAGCCTCTCTTCGCTTGGAGGCTCCCAGGCTTGGAGGATGGAACCCATGGACATGTTGACTCCGTGACCTGCACTGCATTTTTCAAAATGCTTCTGCCTTCTCCCGAACACCCATTTTCAACAGCAGGCACTTCTGGGATGAAGAGTGGACTCCTGTGCACTAATGTGTTAGGGGTTTATGATTTAGTAGCAGTGCTTCTGCGTCTTTTCTGAGGTTCTGCACATATGAAATGAATCTTATATTGTGACTCTGTACTCTTATACCGATTATGTCTACAGATGTGTATTTACAACTGAAAACATCCCCAAATTATATTTTCTTTTACATATGTAATGCATTCTAATGTGCTGTACTGTGTTTTTAGACTATGTTTCTGTGAGCCCATGAGCACAGGGATCAAGTACACACCATGGAGTAAGAGCAGCTTGGTCATAGCCGAGTCCAGATACTTGCCAGTTGTATAAAGTTGAAAAACATTACTTAATCTATCATAGTAATTTCTCATAGGAATTGTGATGGTTAATTTTTATGCATCCTACAAAGTACAGGATAATATTCTCAGAGTTTTGTGAGTAATGCAAAAGAAAATGGAGAGTATTTAAGTAGGTGAGGAGAAGAAAGAGGAGATCAAACAACATAAAGACTTGTGTAGACAGAAATATTTTTTACTACTTTGAGAGCAGAACCTTAGTCATTTCCTTTTGTAATTTAATATAAAAGAATATGCCATACATATTTGTCCATTCTTTTATTTAGGACTATTTCTCTCACTAGATTGTCAAGTCTTTTAGGGCAGAGACAGAGTCTATTAATCCACCACATTTTCTTGTCCTAGAATCCTTTTACATAAAAGTCACCCAATAGATACTTTTTACAGAATGGGTAACAAATGAATAGACAAGCATTATTAGTTTATTTGTATCCATATATCAAAGTAATTGTTCAATTTAGTAAAAATCTATAGTCTTATAGACTACTGGGTGCCAGTGAGCATAGCTTATCTCTCCCTCAACTTCACTCATTACTCACTCTTTAAAATCATTTTGATATCCATGCAATAATATGAGAGAGGGAGAGGGGGAGAGAGAGAGAGAGAGAGAGAGAGAGAGAGAGAGAGAGAGAGAGAGAGCTGTGCTTTTACAAGCCCTAAAAGAAAAGCAAGATTTGGAGAAATTTTACCTTTCTCCATGAAGCACATTATTCTAAGCATGTGGCATCTCACAAGAGCTCTAGATGTTCTTGGGATGAATAGCTTTAAGATGAGTTTGACTAACAAACAAAATAGATACAGACTCATCGATACAGAGAAAAGGCTGACAGCCATCAGAGGGGAGAGGAGTTGGGGGACTGGGGGAAAAAGGTGAAGGGATTAAACAACAACAACATAAGACCTCATAGTCACAGACGACAGTATAGTGGTTACCAGAGGGAAAAGGGGTTGGGGAAGGTGGAAAAGGGTAAAGGGGAATAAACGGTGACAGAGGAGACTTGACTTGGGGTGGTGAACATACAATACAACATACAAATGCTGTATTATACAAATGTACCCTGAAACCTATATAATTTTATTAACCAGTACCACCACAATAAATTCAATAGGAAAAAAAAGATGAAGTTGAGATATTTGGTTGTCCAGGCTAGGAAATTGGTAATAATTGAATCCTACTCCATCCCTTATCTCAAAGAAGGGAGAGAAGCGGAATGAGATGACATCACCTACAACTTCCATTCTTAGTGTTTTTTTTTTTTTTTCTTTTGCCTTTTTCTACTGATCTGGGCAAAAGCACAGAAATAAAAATTGGCAGTAGCAGAAAAATACTGAAATCCAGGGGGAAAAGACCTGTGAGATTATGACACATTTTTTCCTGCTCATGTTTCCAGCTTCTTTTCATGGCCAGTTGGCATTATATCCTTAACCACTCTCATTTCCATTTCTGTTAATAGAAGAGAATTCTGTTTATTATGCTAATGCAAGGGAATGACAAAGTTGAAATTCTCTAGAGCATTGAAGGATCAAGATTCAAGGTAGAATGGCCCTGATTCACCTCTCCAAGTTGGAGATGGTAGGATGAGCAGAGTCTTGAGATGAATAAGCCAATTATGTAGTATTGTTGAATGCCTATGCTTACCTAATATTGTGCAGGGAAAAACAGAGGAAGAGAAAACAAGACTCAGTACTGTTCAAGGAACTATGAAGCTTTCTTTCTACTAGAAGAGGCGTGACTACAACATGAAATACATAAAGTGCGGAGGATAGGACTTGTTCTCTATCTGTCTGTGATTCCTTGTACCTGGCACTGGGCCTAGCACAAAGCAGGTAAATGTTGGTAATTAACTAATGAGTAGATTAAAGTTGAATCCTTAGAATTGGATAGACCTAGATTTCAGATCTTTCATTTTCTAGATCTGTGATTCTGCACAACTTGCTTGATCTCTCTAAGTGCTGCCTTTCGATACTTTCCTCCTTTTATCTTAACAACAAAAAATTGTAAACATTAAGTGCATCAGAGCTAAACATCTAGTACAGAGCCTAAGAAAGAGTAGCTGCTCAATAAATGGCTATGGCCTTATGATGGTTGTTAAGATCAGGCCTTAGCTCATACTCAGCATGGATAGCTCCTTGTTCTATATGGAAGATACCTGGACAAAAGTGCAGAGCACAATTCTCATGTGGATCCAGAAATAGGCCCATGATCTGTCCCCAACTCAATTGTGTTCCTCAAATATCTCTTCTACTCATGCTCTGCTGACTTCAGATTCTACTCTTGTTTTTTGAGTAATACTGGTCCCTGATAGAATGCTAAAGGTAATTTAATGTACACCTTAAACAAATGAATGAGAGGACCAATCTTCCCAGCATGAAGGTAACAGTCAGTTGAGTAATACTGAAGGGTTACAAGCCATGAAACAGATCATAACATTTACAGGGTAGAAAGAGAGCACACTTTTATCACAAATTCTGAGTTGGAGTCCAAGTCATGCAGTGTACTAGCTATCTGCACTAAGACTAATTGTTTAATCTTTCTGAACCACAGATTTAAAATTTAGATATTATCTGCAAGGTTGTTATAACAATTACATAACAAAATGTATAATGTGTTCAATAGGTCCTGTCACAGAATAATTACCCAATACCTTATTTTAATATTTTTCTCCTCTAAACTTGGCATTGGAACCCTAACACTAGATGCAGCCATTTTCCTGACTACTCATTATGACCTCCTAAAATATTTCTAAAAATACTTTAATTTCATACTGCTTCATTATACACTAATATTTCTCACCCTTTTACATCATAAGCCTTTTTGAGTTTGTGAAGAATTGATTATTACTGTCACTGGACTCCAGAAACTCTCAATTCCTGAAATAATAAGTTTCCTTCTTGAGCTAAAGAAACTTCATCAAGTAGCCATTACCAACTGCAGCAACAACTTATTCTTTCAAAGCCTCTAGAGGGTAAGATCACTATAATTTGCTCCTAAATTTCATCTGGCTTGTGATTCCAATTTAGCCAGAATTATGAAATGTCCCTTCAAATTAAGTAAACCACCAAAACTTTTGCGTTATCTGCAGGATGACAATATATCTCATTAGCTCTGCTCTCCAGATTTCAATGAAATTCAAACTCATCTGTAATGACGCACAATTGGTGCTACTGCCCTTCATCATGAAAGAGTCTATTGATAGGAAGGAGGCATCAGCAATCAATATAAAATGTTAACTTCTGTCACTAGCAGAAGATAGTAGTTAATTATTGAGACATTGACAGATCCTAGACAGGAATCAAGATATAAAAAGTAGAAAATTAGGGGACTCCACCCTCATTTAAGAGAAGGTAGAAATATTACAAATATTGTGATTCTTTGTTCTTATATAAAAATATTTGGATTTAAGGACCAAAATATGAAGCATCTACACTAATAAAAGAGAAACATGAAAATTGGTATCACTCCACTATGCCCACCAGCCAATCAGAATGACTATGCAAATTAACCCAACAAAGATGGTGGTTAATTTGCATACGTAGGTGCAGAGTGAAGACTGAAGACTGAAGACTGAAGAGACTTGGCTTCTCCACTGCAGCCGGACCAAAGGCCTGGGTCCCAGGTGCTGGAGGAAAACCAGTGCCAACAGCCAGGAGAAGCAAGGCCTATTGTGCGAATCTTCAAGCAACGGGCTTCTAGTTTGATATAATTCTCTAGGAAAGAAAGTTTTCAGACTGGTTAGTTAAAGAATAGTGCCATATGGATGTTACAGAGGGTAAGGTGTTGCATGGATCTAATCTATACCAACCTGCTGAGCATTCATTGTTTATATCACCTTGACTACAGCTCTATAAAAAAGGTATTATCTAAATTCTAAATGAGTGAATTGAGGTCCAGAAGAGTGCTGGATCTCACGTCCAGAGGTGGAGGAATTGGGATGGGAGCATAGATCTGTCCAGGTTTACAATTCACACTTCAGGTTGGCTATGACACTAAAAGTCAGACACATAAAGTATCAAGACCATATTACCTTGAGGACAAGGACAATAGGAGGAGGATTTTTCAATTCAATTTTAAATTCAATTCAAATATTTTCACATTTTTTAGTGACTGCTATCATAGACTTTTATCAGCTGCCCTAGGGAAGTTATGTACCTTAAAGATTATGCCTGAGGGTTCTAGAGACAAATTATCTTTGTATTTGAAGTTCTGCTCTGCCCCTTCCTAGCTGTATAAATGCAGAGAAATGTTCTTCAGTCCCAGATTTCCTCATCTCTAAAATGGATTCAAAAATAATCACCTTGCACAGTTTCCACAAAGATTAAACAGGATGGCATGTAAAAGCAAAGTTCATTGTCTGGCACAGTATGCACTCAATGCATGGTATCTGTTGTTATTACTCTTTTAATACAAAGCCATCTTATAAAGTAACATAAACTCAATGAAGCATTTGACCTATTGCATGGCGATCTTAATTTATTGTTAGAAGGGAACAAAATAAGAGTGAACAAACACTGCTTATTCAGGACAAGGGAAAGGGTGAATCCAATCATCATACCTCACCCAGAGTGATGGGGGACATTCTCAAAAACAGAAATATTCAACAGATTCCCCCACAGTACTGCTGAGAGCCGTACAGCAAACCAACAATGAGGGGAAAGGCTCTTACCTGCTGTGTCACACAGAATTTTTTGTTATTATTTATTAAAAATATCAGAGGGCAAAACCTTTACTAAAGTGTGTGTCAACTGACATTGGGGAAATCTAGTGGGCAGTAGACATCCAAAAAGATCTTAGAGGTGTGAGTTATCCCAACAATTTTATTGTCTCTTTCAGAATCTAATCCTCTTATTCTGCAAAGTCCTTGTGTAGCTACTATCGTAGGAGCTTCACTACCTTTTTAAAGGAGCAGTTCATACAGAATACTTCCCTCAATTCTGATCAGTGGCTTCATTGGGTAAAAATGACCACAAATGACCACAAAAATGCTTAAAAATCACCCCAATGTAATTACTGCTGTCTCACATCTTCTGGGCATGTAATCTAATTAAGCAGAATTTGGTCCTTTGTAATTTGAGCAAGATACCTCAGGGTCACAGCTGTGCCTCCAGAACACTGAGAAGTCAGCCCTGCCAGTCCTGCACCCATCCTTGTCCTATTCCACGTTAAAGATGAAATACTCACCTGACCCTTTGGGCCACTAACTGCCCACACAATCTTGTCAATTTATTTCCTAAGCAGAAGGTAGCTATGTGGACTTCTACCAAATCAACCTATTTTTCTATGAAGAAATCTCTAAATCCCATCTTCCCTGGGGCAATGCTTTATGAGATACATGCAGGAAATGGATTCATCACTTTTAATAGATTCCAGCTCATATAAAGATGAGAGAGAGCGACCTGGGCTCCAAGGCCAAAGAGCTTCTGTGGAATGTCCTTGACCACAACCCTGGTATCCTAGAGCACTCTTACTCCTTCTCTGCTGAGTGTGCTCCTTTTAGCCAGAACTTTCTCAACCTCTTCTGGGTATTATTATTATTATTATCATTATTATTATTATTTTCTTCTTCCTTTCCCACTCCCTCTCTGTCTTTTTTTTTTTTTTCTGCAAGTATCACACGTCTCCACAAATTGTTAATACATTTCCTATTTCATAGCTTCTTATTAGTTTGACTTCTTCCTAGCCTTGCCCTGGGCCCTTTTTTATATGCTTTATTCTCATTGGAATCATCTCTGCATGCAAATCTCTACTTGGGATTTCATCCAAAGTTAATTTTCAGTTTTTCAAAACTCTTACAGAAAGCAAGGTAAGTTTGTAAGACAAGCATTGACAGTCAAGGCTTCCTGGGATATTCACCCTAACTGGATTCTTATTTCCATGATGTTTGCTTTTCTCCTCTTGTTAGTAGAAGGCTTGACTGGAGAAAAGGAAGACACAATGCAATTGCTGATCTTGGTTTTGGGAGAGAGAGATTATCATGGAAATAGCCAGTCTGTTTACATATAGAGCCCTTGGGTGGTTTCCACTGGTGGTTTCTATAGCAGCTTCTACAACACCATCAGCAGAGATTCACCTCCACTTGCTCTTTTTTCCACACCTCCCTCCCCCACTCCCTTTGTTCAGACTCTAGTAATCAGGAAACCACAGAAAACCAAAATGTTATGTGGAGCTGTTTGTCATTAGAAGATCTCATTTGCTGTAGTTAAGTCTGTGTTTGCACAATTAAAGTCAGATAACGGTCTCTATTTCTAAACAACTCACACTGTCAAAGCTCAAGACAGATGAATCTTCTCCACATTCAATCAGCCGTTATGTTGACAGTGTACCTGACACCATACACTCCCATAGGAAATGCCAGTTCCTGCCTTTCCAAATGTTTTGGATGCTCCTGTGACTGATACCAAGGCAAGTTCAGGGGCAGAGGTCAGGATGAACAAATAGTTGGTTGTTACGAGGTACTATGCCTAGTTTCTAATGTGCCTATAGATGCATTGAACCACTGAACCCACAGTCTCATTACTTGCCCCTAAAGGTGGTACCATACCATCCCACTAGCTTTATTATTCCTATTTTTCCTATCCAGTCCCAGCAACCAACTCCTTTCAATCAGAGCAAACCCTACTTTCATACTCCTGTATCAATATGAACTGACCTCCTATATTTAAAACTGAGAAAACAAAAGTTTATTATGCCACATCTGAGTATTTTTGTATTTGACTATTGGAATATTGGTAATAGCTTGAATTGATCTACAGATAAATCAGGGTAGATTAATATTAAAAGACACTGTAAATTTGATGTTTTGGACTCTGGGTTTTCCTAGAAAGGAAACTTATCTAGAGTCATTTTACTTCTAATATTGTAGTAGCTTAAGAAAATATAAGTAGAAGTGTTTTAATACGAGTTAATGCGTTTGTAGGTCAGGGTCCCTGGAAGCTGTGTCTTCTTGCCATGTCCTGCCCACCTCTTCCCATCACATGGCGATGTGAGAAAGGAGGAAGGTCTCCATATGTTATGCCAGTAAAATATAGTGACTAAACAATTTAAAGACAATCACATGATCACAGGCAGGTAGGCCTCTTGGTTTTAAATAACTGTGGACTCATTTAAACATTTGTCCACAGGGGACCAAAAGTCTATGATGGATCATGCAACTCAGAGATAAGTAATGGTTCACCATGGCCTGGTTAATAGTTAGACAAGCTGTTCACATTTGATTAGGGTTTTCTTTTCCATTGCTATAATTGTATGATAATTAACTCAACTGACTTACATCTCATTTGGGGAAAATATGTACATTTTGAAGTTTCAGGAGTAACAGATTCCACATGCCAAGAAAAAGTCTGAAATTGTACAGCAGCTCTCCTGCTCAGCCATAAAGATTAGACCAGTAGGTATATGCCTTGTGAGTTTTTGTCTCTAAAGAAGCTAGTGGGTTTCCTTAGCTCTGACTTCTTCCAAAGGCCCTATGCACAAAAGTGCTCTACTCAGACAGCTGTTGATAGATTAGAATTGCCAAGTGGCAAACAGCATGCTCACCTAATGTCATCTGATTTTGTTGCTCAACTTGAGATGGAGCATATGAGGATTTCCTAAAAGAAAAGAAAAAAACATCCCTTTATACAAGTACCACCTTTTTTTTTTTTTCATAATGGAAGAAAATTCTGTTAAAATGGCAAGGTATCAGAGTGGGTGTCCAAATTAAGTCATTTATAAATTGGCCAGACTGGTAATCGTGAGGATCTTTTTCCACTTCTGACCTCCTATAAACTTATCTCTATCACATGTCACAGCTAATAATCATTTGCTATCTCATGGTTATGCTAATTTCTAGAGCTGCTTAAATCTTTGAAGAGAGTAAAGACATTTTAGAGTAAGGACTCATCTTTGTTTTCTCCAAATCTTGCTAGTTAAATGCTAGTCTGTCTCTAATACATGTGTCAAGTAATTCTTTTAGTCTCTGTTTTAAATAATCTTTTCTAAAAAGTCACCGTTGACCACCAGTATTGGGTAAGTTTTCTCTTCTCTATGCTTGTAGAGCTTCCTGGATACAAACTTATAAAAAATAAGACATATTAAACAGATAGTCTTGCTTCTCTTGCTTATCTATAGTCTTGCAATAAAGAGTTTTGAATGAATAAATAATCAAACTCATTTACCTTTCTATTTCAGCAAACAGTGAGAATCATGTAAGGATGCTTGATAAACTGATGTAAATAGCAATTTTCCTCCTAGCTAAAACTGACTGCTATTTTCCCACCACGTTCTGGCAGTCATGCCATTTCACATTAGGGAGCTAAACATAGTTTCTTAAGATGTCAATAATAAGGCTATCAGAATGAAGAGGGTGGGACAGAGAGAATAGAATTCTTAAATTTTTGAAAGGCCAGTATAATTTTGCGTGCTGAGGCAGATAACAAACAAATGATCACCCTACCATGTTGTCCATGCTACCAATGTCTCTTCTTCTAGGACCTCTGAATCCAAGACTCACCAGTAGGATTGACTGATGTAGTACAGTCAAAACAGGGTTGGTTTTCGCATTCTTTGTCTACCAGAGAATTCTCCATCGGTGGAATCCTTGGTTTTTGAGAAAATGGTGTTCTGAAATCATTGATGCTATTTTCTGTTCTCCTGCTTCCCTCCCACACTCAGAATTTTATTTCTCCCATTGAATTTTCTCTGTCTCTTACATTACTATCCCAGTAGGGAAGCTCTTTTTCTCTCTGGTCCAAACTCTGGTTACAAAGTCCTCTCCTATTTATCCTAAGAATAACTGAAATAGGCTGACATTTTGAAAATATACTTCTTGGAAACATAACCAGATCCAATGCATGTGAGAGAGTTCATTACATAGTTCATCTTATCAAGTGTATTTTCCTGATTCTATACATCCTAAGAAATGCAGTAGAGAGCATTCACAGCCCCCGAATTCCTATTCTTAACGTAATTACATTCTTGAAAGTGTTTGGCACAGCTGTCACTATGGTCCTTCCTTCCCAGACTGGCTGTCAGCCACGTTGCCAGAGGACACCGTCTTGCCTCTCCAGAACTACTTATTTATTATATCCTTCCAAGGAAAAATGTCAATGCATTGAATGACAACATTTGCTAGTTTAAACCCTGCAGACACCTAAGGCCTTCCCACTCAGCTCCTGTTTCCTGGTAGAGGGTCTAGCCTGGTGCATAAGTAATTTGCAAGGAAGCATCCTGCCTGTCATCCCCTTGGGCAGCCTGATTCTTTCCTTTCTGGGTTTTCATCAATTCTTCACACATCTAGAGAATTTGAAATGACTCACTAAAGGGAACACCATCACTTATGTAACTTAAGAAGTGATATTCCACTAACCGTCCCAGTTGTACATTTACTAGAACATATAATAAGCATGTGCACTATTTTTTATATTTATTCAGTTTGAAGACACTAGGCAATGGGGCTGGCAATGTCTTCCTGATCATTCTACTGCTTTAAAGGATTATAAAGTACTATATAGGACTATAAAGGTATGACTGCTTATAATAGTAACCATTATATTTTCCATATACTTGTTGGATTCTGTCTCCTTCAAATCAGGAACCCTTTGAAATAAGAAATTTTATCTTTAAAGTTTTTTCATTGCCCTTATTCAACAGTGTTTGAGTCTCAGCCCTCAGTAAATGTTTGATTAATTAACAAATGAATACATGAATTAATTAATTAGATCTGATACAAAGTAACTGTTGCTTTCTATAATAAGTGCTATTTAAATATAGAATAAGACAACCTAAGTAAATTCAGGTAAAGCATAGTAATTGAATGTACTAAATATATATGAGAAGGTAACATTGTCTTGAGGACATAGGCATAAGGATGCAAATCTGGGTTTGAATCTTGCCCCTACCTAGTGGTAGGGACATCATCTTTGGCAATTACAGTTTCTTTTTTTATTTATTGATTTGAAAGAGAGAGAGAGAGAGAGAGAGAGAGAGAGAGAAATGGAGAGAGAGACAGAGAGAAACATCGATTTGTTGTTCTACTTATTTATGCATTCATTGGTTGACTCTTATATGTGCCCTGACTAGGGGATCGAACCCACAACCTTGACATATCAGGAAGATGCTCCAGTTAACTGGGGTACCTGGCCAGGGTATTTAGAAATCACATTTTCTTATCTAAAATGGTATATTATGCTTATCTTATAAGGCTGTTTAATAAAATAATATTTATTAAACCTTATCATAAACCTCTTCATAGTCTGCATTCATAAAATGGAAGCTTCTGCTGTTGGCATCAATGTGTCATTGTAACAATAGCAGGTGAGGCAGAACTAAAGAAGCTCTTGATTAAGAAATAGAGGCCTATAACTCTAAGCAAAACATTGAGGCATCTGTCTATGGATAGCTGATCTCCAGACCAGAGACCAAAGTTAAGTTAAATATTTAATCTTTAGGGATATTGACAAGAGCCTATGAAATCCTATAAGCATAACTTAAGCTTTTGAATGGATGGTGATATGGGAACTCAATAATGGGACCAGAGCAGAAATGTTATCTGACCAGTAGAAACAAAGGTCTTTGACTTCATAGCCAGGTAGAACCTCACTCTTATCAAGGAGCACCAGGCCCTCCTTCCCAGGGAAATGGGTTCATTCTAAGCCCTGGTAGATATAGGAAGTATTTGGAGTAGTAAGCACTCTCTATCTGAGTTGGTGCAAAGTCAGTTGGTGTGTAGATAAAC
This sequence comes from Myotis yumanensis, assembly GCF_028538775.1. Lineage (NCBI taxonomy): Eukaryota > Metazoa > Chordata > Mammalia > Chiroptera > Vespertilionidae > Myotis > Myotis yumanensis. The sequence goes on along the minus strand of NW_027223752.1, from coordinate 226,972,670 downwards.
CCATGAATGGAGACAAACTATGAGCATCTAAGGAGAGCAGAGGCAGGTCAACAGAGACCAAGACTGGCACAAAGCATCCAGTGCCTAAGGGATGGCTTGTAGCTGCAATTGGGCAAAGGATAACCCTGTGTGGCCAGGCACTATTCATATGACAAACACTCTGGACATCTATTAAATTGAAATAATGGTCAAAGTGAAAGTATGCTTGCATGACCAACAACAGTGCATCAATCAAAATGTACATTTAAGTCCAGGATGTTGTGAGAAATCAGAAATATAAGGTAGCATCAAATGCCTATAGCAATATGACATTGGGGGGCTCAAGAAAAAAAATTTTGAGAAAAATAGCACAAAAAGATAGAGTTCTAGGCATACATCATTCCTCAGGGTTAAATTGTCTGAAAAAGACAAGTTCCAAAATGTGTTCTAGCATTAAAACATGAAAAAAAAAATGGTGCTGTGCTCAAATAACTGAGATATGCTATAGGCTATAGCCCCTTTTAGAGAATTAAAACAGAATATTAACATATCAATGACATGAGAAATCCTACTAAAAAGCATGGTTATATTTATTTAACCTAACATTTCCCAACCTACTGGAGCCACCATTTTCTTTTCATAGTACTTAATATTCTGTGAAATAACTGGGAAATTCTGGCCCAGAGCTACCTATATTAAAGCAACTGCATGTTTGCAATTTCTTCTTTTGAACAACAGAGATAGCAATAATATCACAGCGAAGTGTGAGGATCAAATAAGGTAATGTATGTTAAGCACCAAGGAAAGCATGCAACATGCTATTTGGTACTTGGAAACAATGGAAATTTACAAGAAGAATGATTGAAAATAATGGCAGCTAAAAATAATATTACTATTATAATTAATGTACCTTTGAAATATCAGAACTCAAACTTTTTGGATTATTTTATCTAATATATTTTAGCATCTGTATCCTCTATTCAATAATATTTTAAGTACACGTCACTGGAGTCTCACATTATAAAAATTTGTATAAGCCATTTTCTTTTCCCTCCTCATATCAAATAATTATAATCACTGTTTATCCTCAGTTTAAAGGATCTCTCTCTCTCTCTCTCTCTCTCTCTCTCTCTCTCTCTCTCCAGTCACCCAACTCTTACATTTTTTTCTTTCAAAAATAGCATAATTTTGAATAAAAACTAAAGGGGAAAAAAAACAAAAAACTTCTTATTTCTTCTTTTCTTGAGCTCCTGAATGAGTGGGGAAAATCAGATCAAACAGATAAATCTTGGAACTGAAACTTAGAAAATAATAAAATAAGGAAGACCTCTGACATATATTCCAAAATACACTTATTGGTGACAAAGAAATCATTATGGGTCTTGTACAGGGTTGAGTCCTAGAGAGTCAAATGTTTAGTTTTCAATAGTCCAACTGCCTATTCACATTTCCAAATGGATGTCAAAACCAAATTCTTGATTCAACCTCCTCCCACAACCACTTAGTAAACTCAATAAAGAGCAGCCCAAGTCTATCATTCCTCAACCAGAAGTCTTGGTGTCCTCTTGACTTTTCTCACTCACCACTTCCAATTCTTCAGCAAAGCTTGAGTTCTGTCATCACAACAGAAGACCTCTGCTCCTGTGAGAGCCACCAGCGTCTCTTAACCAGATCACTATCCTATTCTCCTAAGTGATACAACACCACTGCCACCCAATGACCTTCTAATATGTTCATCTTCTAATGCGAGCCCTCTAGGAGCTTCCCAGGTCCCTCGGAGTACAATCCAAAGTTGTTACCATGATCCCTGAAGATCTGCTTTCTCTATGGTTCACCTCACCTTGTCACATCCCTGACTCTCCTCTCGCTCTTACTTTTCTTTCTTTCCATTCTTTTGTCTCTCCCCTGCTTGCTCTCTGTGGAACATTCAGGAATGCTCCCATTTCATAGAAATGTTGTAATATATATATTACATTACTTAGAGCTTCATCTTACTCATAGTAGGTCTTAATTTCAATTGTATCACTACTACTTGGAGCCTCTATTTTTTTTTTCTGTTTATTTTTTCACCACATCATGTGTTATGGGTACTGTTTCATAGAGAGATTCAGGGATGCCCCCTCCTCATAAATTTCCTCTAGCTATTCCTTCTGCCTAATTATTCTTTCCTCAAGAAAGCTTCTTGGTCTTCAGCCTCACTGTCTTTAATTAAATCTCTACTAAAGTTATCTCATCCATAGGTCCCTACTTATCACACTTTATATAATAGTACCCATGAAACATGATGTAGTGAAAATACAAAGAGGCAAAAATCAAAAAGTCATAAGGGCCCCAAATAGTTATGACATGATGCTAATTGAGACTTACTCTGTGAAGAACATGGCTCTGAGAGCTTTACAAGGACAGCTCATTTAATCCTCAGAACAGTTCTAAGAGAAAAATAACATTACTAATCCCATTTTAGAGAAGAAATTAAAGATACATGGAATGTGCTACCTGCATAAGACCACACAGCTGAAAACTGTGATGTAGCTAGGGTTTGAACTCAGGCATTTCAATGATAGCCAATGTGCTTACCCATAGTACAGCCTGTGTGCCTTGCTGATCTTTCCATTTCAGTGCATAGAGACCCATCTTTCAAGAACTCAGCAATGCTTTATTGAGCACCCATTATGGAGTTTGGGAGAGGTCTGGGAAAAGCCAATGGTAAGAAATTAATTTTGTGAGATAGTCAGGGCTCAGATCACATGTGGCCTAACAGGTGCTGTTCAAGACAACCTTAGGTGCTGTGATGAAAAGCCATAGGAGTGATATGACCAGATTTGCATTTTGAATGGAACACTCTGGTAGCTGAGTGAAAAATAAACTGTAGGAGGCAATAGAGGAGGCTGAAATGTCAGTACAAAGGCTATTGCTAGGTCCTAGTTCACAGGAACCATGGTGGATAGTGCCTTGGACAAAGTCCCCTATGGTGAAATTGGTGAAAATTGCTCAGATTCACAGTATATTTTAGAAGAAAAACTAATGTGATTTGCTGGTGGATTGGACATATTTCTCCCACATTCTTTTAAATCATCACATTCTATTCCACAATACGAATATTCCATTTCACATTTAGCCATTCCTCCAATTTAAGGCATCCCTGCCTCCTCTTTTTTAAGTTGCAAAATATATTTGAATATTTGTCTATGTTTATGGTTCTTTCACAGTGTGATTATTTCTATAGGGCTAGGAAGTGAAATTGCTGAGTCACAGAGTACACAACGGTTTAATCTTAACAGATACTGATAAGTAAGTCTCTAAACCATGTGTACTGATCAGCCTGTGCCACCTGATATTTCTTTACTCCACTCTTTAAAATGTGTTGCCAATGTGATTTCAATGTGACATTAAAAGCAAGCCCTATGCATGTTTTCCCAGTCTTCCTGCAGATTATACTGGGATTCGCATTCACTTGTAAACCAGTGATAATATGGTGCATGCTTGTTCCATCACTGGCCACCCCCTGTCTAGTCATTAAAATGCCCAAGCAAACTCCTACTTTCTATGTGCTACTGTTTTGTTCTGGGCAAAGTTGAGAAATCACAGAGAGAGAGAGGAGGTGTGGTGACTTTCAAAGGAAATTGTAACTGCTGTGTTTAGCTCCCCTTGTAAATACCTGAATACAGGGAGAGCCCTCACAAGTTTAGTTATTTCCTTGTCAGGAACGTGTCTTTTCACAGCCTTGGTACAAGGTCAGTCGGTGCCTTCGGGGGCTGTTAAGAACAGGTTGCCCTGTAATTAACTGATTTGTTACATTACAGTAGTAAGGCATGCATTTCCTCTAACCTTGAATTTCACTCAGTACATAGGTGCTCCTTAACCCTGTAAGTTGAGGGCTTCCAACTAAAAGAGATAACTGCCCAATAATCTTTCTTACCAACCCTCTACTATCTAGCACACTTACTCATAGATTGCCTATCACAACAGACGGCAGACTTTTTGATAAACAGTGTTTTGGATACTTTCTAAACTTTCTCCCGTTAACCCTTTCGACCTCACATGCCTGGGAGCCAAGCAGGCAGGGATATATTAGTCTAAATTTACTTAGGTCAACTTGAGGAATGGAAAGGTTAATTGTATTGGCCAAGGTCATAAAACAAGCTATAAAGAGAACCAAGAACAGAATTTAGAGCTCTGGAAATGTTTCCAGTCTACTGTGAGAATTGTTAAATGAAGTATATTTTTCTAACTCTGAACTGGTTTTTTTTTCTATAATCTCATCCCCTCAAGATCAATTTTGCCTTTTGAATTCCCCTCAATTATGATTTCACATCATGATATATACAGAAAATGGCACTAATTTTATGAGTCATGAGGGTAAATGGACAATGATGTCTGTAGTTCCAAGTGATCAGCTCTAAGCTCTAAGCCATTTCATCCTGCCAGACTATCCTGAAGACTGGAGGCATCCGAATCTCTGCCAACTATAATCTATTTGGGTCAAACCAATAAGGAAGCATTCAACAGCCTTATAAAGTTTAACTTCATGCAAAGAGCAACCTCCCTCTGCTTAGGAAAATATGGGAAAGTATGGAAGAATAATTGAGATTTCATCTATGCCAGCGGATCCTCTAGCCCTGGAATTCCCAGTGGTTTGAGTTGTAGGAGATCAGAGATTCAGAAGTGAGAGCTAGGGATTAGGGCAACATCCCAGATAAGACAAGACAAGCTGAAAAACCATGAAAATGGCAATGGAGCAGAGAACAGGTACCTGATTTAAAAGAAATTTCTTAGGACTTGGAGACCAGCCATGTGGAGTGTTATAGGAAAAGTCAAGAATGCCTTCAAGATAATTAGCCTTTTAAAAGTATCCCTAGTGCTCCTTTCTCTACACTTCAACATATCATCTCAAATCTTACATAGTTATTTTTCTAACACGAAAATTTGATCACATTTTCTGTGAAAGCTTTAACATAGGAAAAAGTCCAGATTCATTACTTGGGCATACAAAATTCTTTAAAACCAGGCCCCCCAAGAAAAGCCATCGGAGTTTTGTCTCTCCACTGCCTATCTCAAAACCAGACCTTCTAGCCACACAAAAGAATGACCCATCTCTTCCCAAACTGGCCTTTACTGTAACTGATGGATGGTCTTTGCTCTTTCCTTTATCCTGTTCTCTGCCTGACAAACTTTTACTCAAGATCCTTCTTGAATGTCACTTCCTCTGTAAAAGTTGCCACAAATTTGTCTTCCTCCATTTACTCCCATAGAACCTTGTATTTCTGGCATATTAATTAACTAGAGGCCCGGTGCACAAAATTTGTGCACGGGTGCAGTCCCTAGGCCTGGCCGGTGATTGAAGTGGGAGAGTTTGGTGTGGAAGGGCAGGTCCCAGCTGACCTCTGGGCCCTAGGCAGCACCTGGGCCCCCAGGCCCCCACACGACCCCTCCGCTTGAGTCATCAGGCCCCCGCCCGGCTCCCTCAGTGCCTGGGAGCCAGGCAGCAGTCTCGCCCCCCGCCACTGCCACTGGCTGCTGCCTGAGGCCCCACTCACACCTGTCTTGGTCTGGTGCCACCTGCTCACCTACTTCACCATCCCACTGCAGTCCCACTCTTGTCGGGGCCCATCAGGGACAGCAGTGCCTCCACTGATGCCTGTTGCCAGTGCCGCATCACTGACGCCCACCATGTTCCGTGCTACCCCTTGGTGGTCAGTGCACATCATAGCAAGTGGCCGAACTCCCATTTGAGGGGACCATTTGCATATTAGGCTTTTATTATATAGGATGACCTGGATAAGTTTTGTCTCTTCCATTGGTCAGTAGAATCTTCTCTACCCCAAGGTCAATGCTAAGACTCAACACCTAGAATCTAGCATAGTACCTGGAATATAATATAAGGTACTCTACAGGTATTTTTTGAAAGAATTGGATAAATAGATTTTCCACGTGTAACCATGTTTGAGAACTAAGAAAGTGAGTCCTTCCATTTTCTAACATTCTGCTAGATATTGGCCCCAATGGTGCAATGGATGGGCTAAAAGTCATATACGATTTTGAGTCTCATTTTTGACCTTAGATTTTAGGGGAATTACTTAGTACCTTAAAGTCCCCTTTCCAAAACCTACAGAATGAGTACAATGATATCCACCTTACAAGGTTGATGTGAGGATCCTGTGTTATAATACTTGTCAAATAGCAGGATGCTTAGCAAACACTTCTTGCTTCCTGCTTTTCTTCAGTGAAACTACTTTAAAAACTAATACAAATTATTCTTTAACTATAACAGTCTTTATTCACAATGTAATCTACTCTTTTATAAAGATCACACATTTTCATTTGTAGTTATTTATACATATTAATATAGCCTATTAGGGTACATAGGTATAGTTGTATCTTTATGTATGTAAACCAAGTTTTTATATGGCATACCCAAAAATATATTATTTTTGCTAAATAGCCATATAGATATAATATATGAATGGCTAAAAGTTAGTCTTATTATAGTAATAATCTGAGAGATAATATAATATGGAGGTTAAGAACTAGGGCAAGGAGTAAGGAAGAGATTTGAATTCTGACAGTATCTTATGAGAAAATATGAGTTATGATGCTTCAGTTTCTTCAACTGTATGATGGATATAATAAGTGTATTTAACTCAAAAAGTTATTGTGAAGACTGAAAAAGAAACTGAATGTAAAGCACTTGGCACAGAACCTTAGCATACAGTCTACTCAATAGCTGTTAATTTTATGGTTTCAATCAATATTATTATTTCTCTGGCTTTCACCCAAACCTGCTCTTGCAGACTTCCAGGCCCCTGATAATCGCACCCACCTATTCTGAGCTTCCCCAGAGGGTGTCCCCAATGTGCTTCTGAACATGACATCTCGCCCTTCCCCACACAGGAAGCATGGGGAAGAGACACAGGGGCTTTTGGTAAAGAAATGCTGTGACCACAGCAGATCCACTCAGGAAACTATGTGACTCTTTATTAGTCCCACTGGTGCAGTCATCTCACCTTCTGACCCTCTACCTCCCTTGTATTCTCTGAGCACTTTCATAGCGGACATAGCCACCTCTAGGCACTGCCACTTCAGATTGCCCTGCCACCCAAGTCCTGGGTATTTCATGGACAACAGCTCTTGATGTGCCAAAGCAACACTGAATCTGTGCCAAAGTGGAAAGAGGACTTTGCGACCATCTGCTGCATTATACTTGTGACATAGACACAAAAATGGTTTTGTCTTTTGGCCCAATATTTTATAGCGTTTTAGGATGTGGGAAGTAGAGTTTAGGGCCATAGTTTGGGGGTAAATCTGAATGACTGCAAGGGCTCTTCTATTAGAATCACTTTAATTCCCTTTCATGTATCAGAGTCAGATGACTAGACACAGCTAATTTGTTTTCTTTCTCTTCCCGTAGAAGAGAAATTCACTCTAGTGAACAGTCCTCAAACTTCCCCATCCAACTTTACTGAACATAAATCCTTGTTAACATAAATCCTTGTTATATGGAAACAGAGCTAAACATGGCCTGGCATGAGAGCAAAATTTCTTTGATGTCTCATCTTTTATCTTAGAAAAAAAATGTTTCTATTTCCGCACCCTCCCCACAGTATTACATTAATATAGAGTAATTACATTCTTCCTCCAGATCTTTTACTCCATTTCACGGCTTTGGGGTCCCCTCTGCAATACCATAGCAAATGCAACCCTCATGTGGTACATCAGGATCTCAGATAAGACTTGCATAAGTAAGTTCTCTCCCAGGAGACTTCTCCTTTGTTAGTACTCAGTGGGAAAGAGATTTCTGGCATGTCCTTTTTAGCCATTTGTCAAAGATGTCCTGAGCCCTCTACCACACACACACACACACACACACACACACACACACACACCAACTGAAGGTTGAACTTGACTCTGGTGACCCCCAACGGATTTAAGCACTGCCTCACAGACATCAGCAAGAACCTCACTTCACTTTTTATCCTACCATCTGCCTGTGCATTTGCTGGTTAAAGGTGAAGTTCTATTGGTGAGCAGTCAAAAGCAGAAGGTTTTCTGTGCATGATTAGTGATGGACACTACATTCCTTCAAAGTATGAGCATTTACAAGGGAAGTTTTGATAAATCGTTGTTAAAGAAAATGAGTTGCATGGACATTTGAGCTTTTTATAAAGAAATTTGGGGTGAGAGAAAAAAATGGCGGAGGCTTAGACGGACGTGTTGGTCCTTCGTCCCGGAGCAGATAGGGGCGAGCAGCTGAAACGGGTAACAACCAGCCCGATCAAGCTGGGGAGGTTCAGCTGAGAGACAGTCTGCAGCCAGGAAAGACAGAGAACTCCTGAAAAATGCGGATGGTTAGAGATTGAGGCTGAAACTTCCCCCTGGGCGCCAGCGCAGCGGCGAGACCACGCCATCTTGGGAAGCGGTTACCTACCGGCATCCAGAGATCGGCTACTAACCCAGCGGCTACTAACCCGGAGGCGGCGACTTGCGGGCGGCGCGACTGCAGGAGCCCAGAGGAGGCCTGCGCCCCTCCGCGGAGGGGCGGACACTCCTGGGCGGCCAGCAGAGGCACAGCGACCACGCCATCTTGGGAAACAGAGCTGCTTGAGACTAGGATCCTGGCCTCAGCACCACCCAGTCTGATCTCAGACGCATACCAGGACCCTGCAGCCACTGGGGACAGAGACCTGTGACCACAGCTACAGACCTGCAGACACGGAAAGTTCGGAGATCCCTGCTGCAGATCCGTGAGTAGCAGAGCCCATCCCCCCTTCCCCCAGGATCGCGGGCAGTGCCAGAGTAACTAACTGATAGACCTACCCCTTGCCGGGGCCTCAGCGCTGCAGAAACTTTGGCCTGAAAGTGCGCGAGCACCTTAGAACTGATCCTATGCGCACTTCGGGCTTCAGAGCCCTGGGCTGGGAGCAAAAACGCGCACAGCACCAGGAACTAATCCTGTGCGCACTGCTGGCATCAGAGCCCTGGGCTGGGAGCAAAAACGCGCACAGCACCAGGAACTAATCCTGTGCGCACTGCTGGCATCAGAGCCCTGGGCTGGGAGCAAAAACGCGCACAGCACCAGGAACTAATCCTGTGCGCACTGCTGGCATCAGAGCCCTGGGCTGGGAGCAAAAACGCGCACAGCACCAGGAACTAATCCTGTGCGCACTGCTGGCATCAGAGCCCTGGGCTGGGAGCAAAAACGCGCACAGCACCAGGAACTAATCCTGCGCGCACTGCTGGCATCAGAGCCCTGGGCTGGGAGCAATCGTGCGAACGGGAGTTTGTCCGCCTAGCACAGGCCCAGAAACCCAGTTTCTCAGGGCAGGAGGCAGCACCAAGCACCAGTGACTTGACTGTGTTTCTTATCACCTGCGCCTGAGATCCTGATTTCCTGTGCATTCATACTAAGAGCCAGTGAATCCAATTCCTGGTGCAAGGGCACACAGGGACCCTGATTCTCAAGGTGAGGTTGCGCGAAGCAACAGAGACTCTGATACTGAACTCTTGGGGAACTCTGACTCCTGGCGCAAGCTAGGGGGCTCTGCTCTGGTGCTAAACACGCGTCAGGGGGGCCTCTATTTCAGCACAGTGCAGGCAGGGTCCCTAATTCTAAGGGCACGCGCGAGGCCACATTGAGTGTTGGCAACACTGACACAGAGCGAGCCTGGTTCCCACCAACCAACAACAACCACACATCTTAGTGTCAGAGCTCTTCAGCGACACTAGGGTGGTGGGAGCCTCCCACTGCGCACGGCCCAGGCCCACGCAACTCAACCTTTGAACCATCAGGAGATAATCAGAATGAAGAGACGACACAATACCCAGAGGAAAGACAATGAAGAATCACCAAGAAAGGAAATTAATGAAGCTGAAGCGTGCAACATGACAGAAAAAGAATTCAGAATGATGGTTGTACAATTCATTCACCGGATGGATGAGAAAATCAACAACCTATGCAAGAATCAGGAAGAAATGAAAAGTGATATAGCTACAATCAAAAACACCATGGAAAGTTTCAACAGCAGACTAGAAGAAGCAGAAGACCGAATTAGTGAGTTAGAAGATAAGGCAGAGAAACAAGCTCAATCTGAACAGCAACTGGAGAAAAGAATTAAAAAACAGGAGGAGAGCCTAAGGGAGCTTCAGGACAACATGAAACGAAGTAACATACGCATAATAGGGCTGCAAGAAGGACAAGAAGAGCAGCAAGGATTAGAAAATCTATTTGAAGAAATAATGACAGAAAACTTCCCAGATATGGGGAAGAAAAAAGTTACACAAATACAGAGAGTCCCAGGCAAGATGAACCCCAAAAGACCGACACCAAGACACGTCATAATAACGATGGCAAATGTACAAGACAAAGAGAGAATCTTAAAGGCTGCAAGAGAGAAACAGAGAGTTACCTACAAAGGGTCCCCCATCAGATTATCAAACGATTTCTCAACAGAAACACATCAGGCCAGAAAAGAATGGACGGAAATCTACAAAGTGATGCAAAGCAAAGGACTGAATCCAAGAATACTCTATCCAGCAAGGCTATCATTCAAAATTGAAGGGGAAATAAGAAGCTTCACAGACAAAAAAAGGCTAAGGGAGTTCATCACCACCAAGCCAGCAATGCAAGAAATGCTAAAGGGACTGGTGTAAAAAGAAGAAATAAAAAGCCCAGAAAGAAAGCAGCCACAAAAAAATAGAAATGGCTACAAACAAGTACCTTTCAATAATAACTTTAAATGTAAATGGACTAAATGGTCCAATCAAAAGATATCGAGTGGCTGAATGGATAAAAAAACATGACCCATACATTTGCTGTCTACAAGAGACCCACCTCATTAGAAGGGACTCACACAGACTGAAAGTGAAGGGATGGAAAAATATCTTTCAGGCAAATGGAAATGAAAAAAAAGCTGGGGTAGCAATACTTATATCCGACAAAATAGACCTCAAAGTGAAGGCCATAACCAGAGATAAGGAAGGCCACTTCATAATACTAAAGGGATCAATACAACAAGAGGATATAACCCTGATAAACATATATGCACCCAATGCAGGAGCACCCACATACATAAGAAAACTCCTGGAAGGTATCAGGGGAGAGATCGACAACAATACAATCATAGTAGGGGACTTTAATACACCACTAACATCACTGGATAAATCCGCTAGACAAAAACTCAGCAAAGAAACAGCAATCCTAAATGACTCACTAGATCAGATGGACTTAATTGACATCTTCAGAACACTTCACCCCACAGCTGCGGAATATACATTCCTCTCAGGTGCTCATGGGACATATTCAAAAATAGACCACATATTGGGTCACAAGCAAAGTCTCCACAAATTCAAGAAGATTGAAATCATAAAAAGCATCTTCTCAGACCACGATGGCATAATGTTAGAAATAAACCACAATAAAAACAACCCAAAATACTCAAACACTTGGAAGCTGAATAGCATGTTATTAAATATTGATTGGGTTACCGATGACATCAAAGAAGAAATTAAAAACATCCTGGACACTAATGACAATGAAAACACAACAATCCAAAACCTCTGGGACACAATGAAAGCAGTCCTGAGAGGGAAGTTTATAGCTCTACAGGCCTACCTCAAAAAACAAGAAAAAATGGTAGTTAATCATCTAACTCTACAACTCAAAGAATTAGAAAGAGAGCAACAAGAAAAGCCCAGAGTGAGCAGAAGGAAGGAGATAATAAAGATTAGAGCAGAAATCAATGAAATAGAGACCAAAAAAACAATACAGAAAATCAATGAAACCAAGAGCTGGTTCTTTGAAAGGATAAACAAGATTGACAAACCCCTAGCCAGGCTCACCAAGAAGCAAAGAGAGAGGTCCCAAATAAACCAAATCAGAAATGATAGAGGCGAAATAACAACAGACCCCAAAGAAATACAAATGATTGTTAAACAATACTACGGACAACTCTACTCCAACAAACTAGACAACCTGGAGGAAATGGACAAATTCCTAGAAAAATACAACATTCCAAAACTCAATCAGGAAGAATCTGAAAATCTCAATAGGCCAATAACGATGGAAGAAATTGAAGCAGTCATCAAAAAGCTTCCAGCAAACAAAAGCCCAGGACCAGACGGCTTCTCAGGGGAGTTTTACCAAACTTTTAAGGAAGAACTGAAACCTATCCTCCTCAGATTACTACAAAAAGTCCAAGAGGATGGAACACTTCCAAACACATTTTATGAAGCTAGCATCACCCTAATACCAAAACCAGGTAAAGACAACACAATGAAAGAGAATTACAGGCCAATATCCCTCATGAACATAGATGCCAAAATCCTCAACAAAATCTTAGCAAATCGGATCCAGCAGTACATCAGAAGGATCATACACCATGACCAAGTAGGATTTATCCCAGGGATGCAAGGATGGTACAACATCCGTAAATCAATAAACGTGATACATCACATAAACAAATTGAAAGAAAAAAACCACATGGTCATATCAATTGATGCAGAAAAAGCATTTGACAAAATCCAACACCCATTTTTGATAAAAACTCTCAGCAAGGTGGGAATAGAAGGATCATACCTCAACATAATAAAAGCCATATATGACAGGCCCACAGCCAACATCATACTCAATGGACAAAAACTAACACCATTTCCCCTAAGAACAGGAACAAGACAGGGATGTCCACTCTCTCCACTCCTGTTCAACATAGTCCTGGAAGTATTAGCCATTGCAATTAGACAAGAAGAAGAAATAAAAGGCATCCAAATTGGAAAAGAGGAAGTAAAACTGTCCTTATTTGCAGATGACATGATATTATACATACAGAACCCTAGAGACTCCATCAAAAAACTACTAGACTTAATACATGAATTTGGCAATGTAGCAGGATACAAAATTAACCCCAAGAAATCCGAGGCATTTCTATATACCAATAGTGAACTTGCAGAAAGAGAGATTAGAAAAACAATCCCATTTACCATCGCACCCCAAAAATTAAGATACCTAGGAATAAACTTAACTAAAGAGGTAAAAGACCTCTACTCAGAAAACTATAGGACGTTGAAAAAAGAGATAGAGGAAGACATAAACAGATGGAAGAACATACCATGTTCTTGGATTGGTAGAATCAACATCATTAAAATGTCCATATTACCCAAAGCAATCTATACATTCAACGCACTTCCCATTAAAATACCAATGGCCTTCTTCAAGGATCTAGAACGAACTCTCCAAAAATTCATCTGGAATAAAAAAAGACCCCGAATAGCTGCAGCGATCCTGAGAAAAAACAAAGTAGGTGGGATCTCAATGCCAGATATCAAGCTGTATTACAAAGCCACTGTTCTCAAAACTGCCTGGTACTGGCACAAGAACAGACATATAGATCAGTGGAATAGAATAGAGAGTCCAGAAATTAGCCCGAACCAATATGCTCAATTAATTTTTGACAAAGGAGGCATGAACATACAATGGAGCCAAGATAGTCTCTTCAATAAATGGTGTTGGGAAAATTGGACAGATATATGCAAGAAAATGAAACTAGACCACCAACTTACACCATACACAAGAATAAACTCAAAATGGATAAAGGACTTAAATGTACGACAGGAAACCATAAAAATTCTAGAAGAATACAAAGGCAGCAAAATCTCAGACATATGCCAAAACAATTTCTTCACTGATACAGCTCCTAGGGCAGTTGAAACTAAAGAGAAACTGAACAAATGGGACTACATCAAAATAAAAAGCTTCTGCACAGCAAAAGAAACCATCAACAAAACAACAAGAAAACCCACCTCGTGGGAAAACATATTTGCCAACGTCATATCTGATAAGGGCTTAATCTCCAAAATTTATAGGGAACTCATACAACTTAACAAAAAGAAGATAAACAATCCAATCAAAAAATGGGCCAAGGATCTAAATAGACACCTTTCAAAAGAGGACATTCAGAAAGCCAAGAGACATATGAAAACATGCTCAAAGTCACTAATCATCCGAGAGATGCAAATCAAAACAACAATGAGGTACCATCTCACACCTGTCAGAATGGCCATCATCAACAAATCAACAAACGACAAGTGCTGGAGAGGATGTGGAGAAAAAGGAACACTTGTGCACTGCTGGTGGGAATGCAGACTGGTGCAGCCACTATGGAAGGCAGTATGGAGGTTCCTCAAAAAATTGGAAATGGAACTCCCATTTGACCCTGTGATCCCACTTCTAGGAATATATCCCAAGAAACCAGAAACACCAATCAGAAAGGATATATGCACCCCGATGTTCATAGCAGCACAATTCACCATAGCTAAGATCTGGAAACAGCCTAAGTGCCCATCAGTAGATGAATGGATTAGAAAGCTGTGGTACATCTACACGATGGAATACTATGCTGCTGTAAAAAAGAAGGAATTCTTACCATTTGCAACAGCATGGATGGAACTGGAGAGCATTATGCTAAGTGAAATAAGCCAGTCAATGAAGGAAAAATACCACATGATCTCACTCATTCATGGATAATAAAGACCATTACAAACTTTTGAACAATAATAGATACAGAGGCAGAGCTGCCTCAAACTGATTGTCAAACTGCAGTGGGAAGGCCAGGGAGGGTTGGGGGGGAGGAGGGAGGGGATTAAGAGATCAACCGAAGGACTGGTATGCATCCATATAACCATAACTAATGGACATAAGACACTGGGGGGTAAGGGAGGGCAGGGGTCTGTCAAGGGCGGGGGGGAAAAAAGGACACTTATGTAATACACTTTGTAATACTTTTAGCGAAAAATAAAAATAAATAAATAAATAAAATTAAAAAAAAAAAAAAAAAAAAAAAAAAAAAGAAATTTGGGGTTATCCAAAGACATTCAGGACCTTCCAGAAAATAAAACCCATTTGATTAGTTCCTGCCATGTACTTAAGCATATAAAAGTAATGGATCCGTATAAATTATTACAATCCATATTCACACCAATTAAACATTTCTCAGATGGTTCAGTCAATGGCCCATATGCATTATAGTTCTAGCAATTCTCATCTCTTTCATAGATGCAAGTCAACCATATGCAGTGACATAGGCTGTGCCAGCAGTACCAAACAGTCTTTGGAAATGATTTGTCTTCATTGTGGCTTATAAAAATACCTGTTAATTATAAATGTAAGTCAACTTAGCCCAGTATTAGTTGAATGGCAAGAAGCTAATTTCTGAAATGCAGGGAGATCGGGAGCTAAATGCAGTGGGCAAAGATTTAATGGAAAAGTAATAAGGTTAGGTCATGTTACTATTATCTCCAAATTCATGTGGTTTTCCATGAAATAAATGGAGCTCACTGCAGTCCTCTGAGACACAGAGGTTTATAACCCTCATGTTGGTTCTGCTTAAAAAGGCCAACCCACCATTAAAAGGAATGAAGTACTGATACATACTACACAGTAGATGAACCTTGAAACATTATGCCAAAAAAAAAAAGGTCCTTCATGAAGGGCCATACAATATATGATTCTATTTATATAAAATCTCCAAAATAGGCAAATCCATAGACAGAAGCTAGATTAGTGGTTGTCAGGAGCCAAAGGAGGGGGTAATGGGGAGTGACTGCTAATGGGTATGGGGTTCCTCTTTAGAGTGATAAAAATGCTTCAAAATGAGATAGTGATGATTATTGTAGAACTTTGTGAATTACAAATATAGGGTGTTCCAAAAATATATTCACAAACTTTGTATAATTAAAAGGCAGTATTTATTAAAATACATTTCATTTTCAGATGAGCTATCAGCTGTTGCAGTGTGTATACATTTTTTGGGATACCCTGTATACTAAAACCACTGAATTGTATGCTTTAAAGAGGTGAATTTTTAGTAGGTGAATTTTATCTCATTAAAGCTGTTATAAAGGATAAACAACAACAACAAAAAAACACAACAGGTTATGGTATTAAGCAGAGCCTAGGAATGAGGAAGGATGAACTACGGCAAAACAAACAAACAAACAAACAAAACAAAAAAACAACAACAACACAAAAACAAACAAACCAAAAAAACCAAACAATAAAAAAGGTTTGATCATGAACAAAATCCTCCAAAGAGCTATGCTTGACCTGGACAAGCTTCCAGAATCAAGTCTGGTCTCATTCCTGGACCTCACAGTTTTCATTTCCCAGATGCAAAGGGCAGTCCTCAAGTCACTAAGATGTTTGCATTTCCTTTTTGTTTCTTTTTCCACCCTCATTTGATTTTCTAGTAATTTTGAGTCAGGTGGAAAGGAGTCCTCTACGCTCGTGTGGTTCATTATGGAAATTGGTTTGACCCTCATTTGCATCTATTTGCACCATCATCAAGCTGATTTAGAAACCAAGGGTGGTTGCAACCTCCTCTGAAGCTGGCAGATTTGCTCTATAAACAGAGCACTGGAACTTTCCAGCCAGCTCTGAAGACCTTATTCTCTTGCCCTTTTGATTTCTGCACAACATGGGCAGAGACTCAGAAATACAACTCGTGATAAAGGAAAGAAGGGGATCTTTGTTGCCTTCTGCTATAAATAGCCTCCATTTCCTTGCTTTTCCTCCATGCTGCTCGTCAATCCTGCCATCCTGGGTTGCATTATCAGAAATAAAGACCGTGGTCTTTGGAGCCAGTGGCCCCAGGCAAGCTTGCAGGCTGGCAACTGGCAGCAGAGGGGTTAAATCTGAAACAGTCCAGTATGGCCTGAGCACAGCAATTATCCCTGCTACACTGATCCATGGGTTCCTCATTAGCCCCAGGAAGGAACAAAGTGCAAGAATGTCACCTGGGCCAATGTGCAAGGGTAGTGATAAGGACCTAAGAGAATGCAGGCTTCACCTGGCTTACACATCCTTTCCTCTCCTTTCAGTTCCCTTTCCTTTATAGCCCTGGGCTGATTCCTCACTCTCCATCGAACTCCTCCTCACACCTGATCTGTTTGGTCCTACATGTGTCCAGCAGCAACCACCACCCTCACCTTCCCCAGGCAACGTGTTCTCTTTTATGATCAGAATAGAAAGGGCTTTATTGCTGTTGATGATTGCAAAATATTGAATTCTCATTGTAAAAAACAATTCATTTCATACATGAAGTAAACAGTCATAGAAATTAACTGGACTCACTGCCCAGAGAAATTCACCATATTTCAAATGTATAGTCTTCAAATTCAGAGACATTTTTAAAAAGCAAAACCTATATGAGACACTTATTTTTCACTTAGAAATCCATCTAGTACATCTTTCCATTTCAATAAATATAGATCTACACTACCATTTTTATCCACCTCTATAAATGTATTCATGATTTGCACACTTAGTCTGTTTCTTCATATATATATATATATCAAGATATTCAGAGTTTAGTTTTCTTATCCCCAAATTTATCCCCAAGTCCTTTATTCTATCCTCAAGTTATCCAAGTGTCCTCACTTATACCTGACATCTGGGCCTCCTGCTTCTCCAAACTCTCAGTTCATCAAAAGTTACCCATCTAGGGCCTTACTCTTCAAGAACCTATTTTAATTGGTGAAAAAATGGAGGAATATGAGCTAATGGGTTAATTGCTATAGTGGCTTTTATTTGGTTTCAACAGATCATTGTAGCAAAAGTGAACTTTAGAAATAACCTGAAATGGCATTTTCTGAAGAGTCAGTCATAAGAAAATAGGGTGGAGCATTATCAGGGCTGGGGAACGTCTGGCCTATGAGCCATTTAAGGCCCACAAAATCATTTGGTCTGGACCTACCTAGGCATTTGGAGTAAGTTAATTAAATGTTTGAGTAAATATAGCAGGATAGGTTTTAAGTTGATAATTGTGTAAGGCCCATGAATGATATTATAAATATCCAAATGGCCCTTGGCAGAAAAAAACTTTCCCCACTCCTGAATTAGAACATTAAAAATGCAGTGTTTTCTACTCTGGAGAGTTCAGTGTGATTACGCTAGAGTGAGATTGGAAAAACTGTAACTGAATAAGCACTCCACGTGACCAGCAAAATTTCAGAAACCCCAACTGTATCCATGTATGAATGTAGGCTGTCCCCGAGTCACCTCTTAGTACCTCCTGAGCTAATAGTACAAATAGAGGAAAACTGAGTCAACCTCCTCCCGACATTCTCCCCAAAAAATAACATACCTAAAGATGCAAAGCTAAGGGAATGAAGGTTCAGATCATCACCCATCTAACCAAGGTGATGCCAGAAGGTATGAGGAACCTGAAATGAGTAGTAGGAGATGAGAGTGCTGATTGCTATATTAGGCCCCATGACCAGTTACTAAAGCAGGACTGAAGCAGCTAAATGTTTTGATGATTTACTCTTTCTCTATTTCTACTACTTTATATGATGGTCAGTGGATAATGTTTTAAGTTTCTGGTAGAAGAATGAAGAAATCAACACCCACAACACACATACAATGATATAGTAGCAACTTTGTGTGTATCCTATGTTTGGGCCACTGATAACTAAAACCTACTTTTCTAGTGGCCATGACTCAAAACCTTCTCTCTTCTTTTCAATTGAGACCATTCAATTCAATTCATTGTAATTAAAACCTGAAGATTAGGTGATAGATGATAGCTAGCTAGCTAGCTAGGTAGATAGATAGATAGATAGATAGATAGATAGATAGATAGATAGAACACTTATTATATGTGCTTGGTATTGAAAAGATTCAATCATGAGAATTTGTTATTTTATTCTTAGCACTTTTCTAGTCTCAATTCACTTCCTCTTGCTCATCACTTATATTTATTTTTCTCCCATGTCTACTTCTTTTATGCTATGAGCTGATTGGGCAAAACCTCATGTAGTACTGTGCTCCATCTATGCTTGGAACTCAGAAAAAAAACAACAACAACAATGCTCTTCTAGCATTAATTTAAAGAAAACACCTCTACTTAGCATGAATTCTAAGAAAGGCATGCTTTAATTGGTGAAAAATACCTAATAAATTCATCTCTACTACTGTTCTCTAAGGAGCATTAGAAATGGTAAGAACTAACTTGATTACTTCTCCCTGGGGCACAAGTTTGCCTTTGAGTATAATGCTGTAAGACATAGGAATTCAGTATTAATACAACTCAAAGTTCTAGTGAAAATAACTTGGTAAAAAGACTCTGGTTTAGGGAGTGGTCTAAATGTTTTTCTTTGATTTTTATTTTTCTAATGGAATCATTTTTCCCACTATTACCACATGAAGAGTTTCCATTCAGAGATCTTCTTAGTAAAAACAAAACAAAAAAATTTTATATAATAAAAGCCTAATATGCTAAGTGTCTGGTCCTCCAGTTGTCCATTCAACCAATCAAAGTATAATATGCTAATGATATGCTAAGGCTGCTCAACCACTAGCTATTATGTGCACTGACTGCCAGGGGGAAGACTATCCAATCAGTAGGTTAGTTTGCTGCTGGGGTCTGGCTGATCGGGACTGAGCGAGACAGGCCAGACATGCCCTGGAGCCCTCCCACGGTCCCTCCCTGCCTGGCCAACCTCCTGCGTCCCTCCCTGGCCCTAATTGTGCACCTGTAGGGTCCCTCCACCTGGCCTGTGCCCTCTCACAATCCAGGACCCCTTGGGGGATGTCAGAGAGCTGGTTTCAGCCCAATCCCACAGGCCAGACCAAGGGACCCCACTGCTGCATGAATTCGTGCACTAGGCCTCTAGTAAAAAAGAAAGAAAGAAAGAAAGAAAGAAAGAAAGAAAGAAAGAAAGAAAGAAAGAAAGAAAGAAAGGAAGGAAGAAAGAAAGAAAGAAAGAAAGAAAGAAAGAAAGAAAGAAAGAAAGAAAGAAAGAAAGAAAAACCCTGAGGTATTCTGTGCTTTGCATCTGTAATTGAGAAGTGACTGGGTCAAAGAGAATAATCTCTATGTGGAAGGTAACGCTGAGAAGAATAGTCCATGCCCTAGCTGGTTTGGCTCAGTGGATACAATATCGGCCTGCAGACTGAAGGGTCCCAGGTTCGATTCCAGTCTGATCGATGAGAGAGGAACATCATCAATCAGCTGCCTTCTGCACACCCCCTACTGGGAATTGAGCCCACATCCTGGGCATGTGCCATGACCAGAATGGAACCAGTGACCTCTTGGTTACTAGGTTGACACACAACAACTGCACCACACCAGTCAGGCGAGAGCACATTTTTTGTAGCGCTCTAAGCTCTATTTTTTCCTACATGTTTTAAGTATAATTTGAGGTATACAATAATATATTCTTTTCGGTGAACTGTTCTATGCATTTTAATAAACTTATATGTACTCATGTAACCACACAAAAATCAAGAGGTAGAATACTTTTATCACTCCAAACATTTCTTTGTGTCCTTTTGTAGAAAATCCCCTTTCCTCATGCCAAGCCCCTGGAAACCTGTGATCTGATATCTGTCCTTTTTAGCGTTGCCTTTTCATAGGGTTATGTAAAGAGAAACATACAATACTGTAGCCTTTTGAGTCTGGTTCCTTTCAATTAGCATAGTGCTTTTGGGAGTTACGCATTCTGTTCCATGTTTTAGTACTTCATTCATTTTTTATTGATGAGTTATATTTTCTTGTATGGCACACCTAATTTGTTTAACCATTCACTAGCTAGTAGATATTTGAATTGTTTCAAGTTCTTGAAAATTGTGTATAGTGCCACTATAACATTGCTGTATTGGTTTTTGTGTAGACATGTGTCTTCATTTCCATGTGGTAAATAGCAAGGAATGGCTTCATGGGTTTTATGGTAAGTATATGTTTAACTTCATAGGAAACTACCGAACTGTTTTATAAAGGGCTGCACCAATTTGAAGTTCCACCACCAGTGTATTAGAGAATCAGTTTCTCCATATCATTGCTGACATTTGTCTGCCATTTATAAAAACCTGAGATTTTCTAATAACTGTGTAGTGGTATTTTTTTGTGGCTCTAATTTGCATTTCTCTATGTCTAATGCTGTTGAACATCTTTTCATGTGTATTTTTTTATCGTCCATATTTATTCTATAGTTAACTGTCCATTCAAATGTTTTGCTTATTATTTTTAAGTTGGGTTATTTATTTCCTTATTATTGAATTTTGAGAGTTCTTTATATATTGTGGCTTTTATATATTGTGTACTTTTAAAATTATTGATTTTTTAAAAAATTGTAACACAAAAGAATCATATCCTCATGCTTTCATCATCTTTTGAGGCTTATTCATTCACAACTGTTGTACTTCTTTAATCTTTTAATTTTAACATTTTGATTATGGGTCACTTTGAAAGTTGTATGAAAACTAACTACCCTCTCCCTTCCTTGGAAATGACAAGGAAGCTATGGAGTGAAGGACAGAAGGAACCCTTATATCTAGCTTTATCTGAATGCCAATTTAAATAAACAATATAAACCTTTACAAGACACTGTGTAAAGGGCTAAAGCTCAAAAATGACGACATATCAATGATTAGGCCTTGGATAGCCCCAACACAAAAATAGTAGTAGGTTACAGAATATAGCGTGAAAAAAAACCACACACAATAAAAGTATGTTCCACAGGCAAAAAAACAACTGCTCTCGATGGACTGCTGAATAGCTGCTGAGATGACTGGCAGCAAAACACATACAGAAGTTAAATACAATAGAGCAGCAACATAAAACTGAAAAGGGTCTTCTATTTATGTACTTCCTAATTATAAAATGGATAAAAAATGAGGCTTCTCTGGTTTATGTCATATCATGGGCATCCAGGCTGAGCTCAGATTCTTTCCAAGTTGTTGCTGTCAATTTGTTTTCTTAGAATCTGTCTTTAAGTCCTTCTTCATTTAAAGAAAAAGTAACTTGAAAGGGAGAGTAGAATCTCAGTGTGGCAAGACAATGTTTACTACCAGACTCTTCTTTCAAAATTAACAACTACATGTCTACTTGTAGAAAAACTCCCCTAAACTTCCCTGGTAAGCCCCATATTTAAGTGGAGCCCCCACTTGGCTTCATAAATGCAGGGAAAGAATTCATCTGTACACTAAGCACTCTACTGCTCTAACGCAACTCATTCTTTGCCTTAAATATTGAACCTATTGTATGAAAATAAGAGGTTCTCCTCTCCTATATTATCAAATATGAAAATGTGCATTTTGTTGGCATAGGTTTCCCATTATCTCCTTGTTACTCAATTAGATGTTAACAATATGGCATAAACTCTTAAGTCCTATTTACTCCAGATGAATACCAATATATACATTATATTATATATTCCATGGGAAAGGCCTAGTCAAGTTCTGCCTAGCTTACCTTCCCATTCACTTTTCTCTATTCAATGACCACAGCCATAGTTTAGGCCATTACTATCTCTCACCTGGAGACTATGACTAAATCCATCCCAAATGACTCTGCTGAGCCTTGCCTCATCCAATCCATCCTCCACACTACAGCCGGAGTGATACTTCTAGAATTTAAAATGAATGAATCATGTCACTCTCCTATTTATCATTCATCAAAAGCTTCCTAGTGCCATTAAGATAAAGTCCAAGCCCTTCAGAATGTCCTTTGTAGCCTGGCATCCTGCCTTTCTTTCTTGTCTAATCTCTCATCTTCTTGTCCTTCCCACTTTATGTTCAAATTAGGAAATGTGTACTTTTCTAGTTCTTGAACATAATTTTACTCCTATTCATTGAACTCTTAGTGACCATTTGTTTTTCACATTAAATATCATTCATCAAAACCTTTCTACCCTTTGATAAATAATACCAATTGCCTCTTCTATGAGTTTACAGTTTATCTTGCATATTACTGTTTTCCCTATTATACTTCAACACAAATGATGATATAGCTTCCTGATTCTCATGCAACTATAAACTTTCAAAGAAATGAACTTTGTGATTCTAGTCACTATTTTATTCCCAGCACCTAAAACACCAACTTGCATATCCACTTGTTGAATGAAAAAAAAAAATGGATGGATAGATGAATGGATGGAGATGAACCTGGTAGAAATCTTGGTAAAAAAAAAAAAAAAAAAGTGGATGGAGGGTAGTATTCCCTCTATAGAGATGATCAAAATACAAACTTCATATAATTGTTGTGAAGGTTTAATTTGATATCTACTATATGTAAAATAGAATTGTGTCTGACATGTTATACATACTCCTCCAAAAAAGTCAGCCATTAGTAATAGTAATAATGATATGTTCTCAAGAAATGTGACAAATGAATAAAATGTAAAAAAGGTAATTTGGCAGTAAAATCTAGATAAGTTCTTATTGACATCTCTGTCCTGCCTTTGAGACTTCCTGAAAATGCCCAGCACCTGTGGTGCCAACTCACTTTCTGCTGTAGGATTCAAGTTCAACCCTTACTACTGGAGCTGTTTCTGGCAAATATCTAACCTCTTAAACCCTGGACCCTGCCTGTGTTCTGAGATCTGACATATTTGTGCTCCACTATGTCTTAGGTGACCTTCTGACTATTGGTTTGTTGCCCACCTAGTGGTGACTGGTGCTACCTGCTTAATTGGTCTTCTGCTCCTGACCCTTCCTCTCTTGGCTTGTACCCAGGGTGGGTCAGTGGATTTAAGGATATGCCCCTGGGCAGTGCACTGTGCTAAGACACACAGTAGAAGAATGCCACAGTGGTTGGTCTATATTAGCATAATTATCTCCTGAATCTACTTTCAACCAATTCATACTTTGTCTCACACCAACCTCTTTTTGACCTTCTCCTTATTTTTATTAATTCCTTACAGTTTGCTTTTCAATTTAATGTTGTTCTTTTTAAGGCTTTGATGAGCATTCTTCTAATATGAAATTTCCTTGGAAAATGTTTGATTTGGTTCCAGCGTCCACCATATCAATGACCATACATCTGTACTGCCCTCATTGGGTATATAAGCCAGAGGAAAAGTACAAAATATTTAATTCATGGTAAGACAGAGGCAATGAGGAATCAAAATGAATGTTGGTAACAGGATTGGAGGAGTATCCTGGAAGGTTTCATACTATGTGAGGCAGGCTATTCTTCAGATCTGAGGGTGCAGAATGTGGTCATGGGGAAGAAAGTATCTACCCAGCAGTATGAAAGCATCCCAAAATTTAACATTACTACATCTAAACCACAGCAAAGATTTTATCTAGGATTCTGTACTCCAACACAAGCCCATTTTTTTCATATCTCCACAACACATTGTCCAACAGACTAATCCCTAAAATTAGGGACTAGGACACAGGATTTCTCACAAATACTATGTCTACATGTATATTTGGCTTTAGTGCCCCACATGGAAACCATATAGAGGCAAAAATCACCACCAAGGTTACTATGTTTTATAAGAAAAAATATTGCTCAAGAAACCTCAAACTTGTGACTGTTTAACCTTAAAAAGCCCTTAAAACTTTATAAATAAGAAATGAAGATCTTCTGTAAAGTCTATTTCAGATATAACCATGATGGACACTAAGGAGCTCCTAGAAAAGAATAGTAAGATTGTCTAACAAAAAAGTTAACTCCACTGACAGGGCAATGTCCTTGCTATTTGTTGTATGCTATAGACCAATAGCTTGTGTGTAATTTTCATTCCTTCTTTTTCCAAGATGAAGATTTTATTGTAGTGGACTTGTTCCTTCACCACTGTTCTGTACTAGATGAAGCAAAAGATAAGTTATCTTTTAGCAAATAATCACTGGACCAGAAAATCCATATCTGGATCTGATAGTGAGGTGTGGACATCATCTGAGCTTATTTACTTCAAGCTAGATTCTAAAATGAATGATATTTAGGGTTACTTCTTATGGAAAAGGGATAAATAGACTCTATTAAAATGTATGCATATTAAGAAGGATGATCATGGATGCCCACTACTTTAAGGGGTAGATTGTGTCAGGGACTATGGATGGGTTAATTCAATACTTCCCATCTTCTTTTCTCCTGCCCAATTCACCATAGAGGCAAAAATAATAAAAGAAAGAAAAAGCTAAATATATGTTTTTTTGGATTCCTTGGAACCAGGGTGAGCCATATGACACATTTCTAAACAAAAGGATATGAAGGTCAGAGGTAATGTGTGAACACTTTTATTTTACTGATAAAATGAGAACACAACACTGATACTTTCCTTACCTCATTTTTCCTAACCTTAAGGTAGACATGAGACTTGGTGATATGCTACACCTTTGATGAAAAAAAACCCAAAACACCAAGAGTAAAAGAACTGCAAGCAATGACACTGCTATGCTATTGAACACATGTCAGCAACAATCAACATCCTGATTCTTAAGTGAAAAACAAGTACTAATATTAGTTTATGCCACTGTTGACCGGCTATGCTGTTGTTTGCAGCTGAAAGCATTCTTACTAGCAGAGTCCTCTGTAATGTAATTGAAGTCTCTAACATCATTACTCTAGTGAAAACAATGGTGAATTTTGCACTTTACATTTTTATCCTTTCTGAAGTCAACCTCTCTGTTTCCACACAGTTCATGTGGGATATCTGTTTTTTGCTATGAAATCTGTCAGTGTACAATTTTGTAAGAATTCCAACTGGGCAAACAACACAAGGAGGCAGATGGATATTATGATATGTGAATCTTTCCAGAATCAAATTTTATATTAACAATTTAGAACCCCCAAAAAATTATCAGAAGGAAACTAAAGATAATTGAATAGACTTGAACCAACAATGAAAAATTCCTAAAACTTAAGCAAGGACTTCCAAGCATCATTTCCATGATAGGTATTACTAATGATTACAGCACATTTTCTCACAGATACCACTTAATACCGGAGAATCCTTTATGATGAAAATTTCCAGGCAAACCCTACCAAGTAATTGGAGCTTGCACATAATGTGAAAGCTATCTGTATTTCTAAACAGTTGCATATTTGTAAATTGTAGGTATGTGGGGGTTTTTTTTGGAGGTATGGTTTTTGATCCAAACACAAATTCATGCTTACCAGGAATTGATAATATCTTTGCTCAGAAGGAGAGTACAGTGTACCAATTGAGTATTTCAACTTTTTAAAAACTTTTATTCACCTTAAGTCTTAATTGACCTTGTCATTTTCATGTCTACCTAGTCAAGATGATGCAAAGAATATCATTGAATTTATTCTAATGTCATTGTACATTATTGTGATATTGTACTCATCACTATAGCTAGTAAACAACTGATGCCCTTTCTATTGATAATTTATTGATTTTATCTCTGTCCTTTGTCTTTGCACCTGAACATTTGAAACTTGGCCAAAACTATTCTTATTGTTATGTATAAAAAGATACCTTCACTACTCCATTACAAAATATTATTAATTTTCCCTTTTGGACAAAACAAACTAGATATGACATTCAGAAGACTGCTCTCTCCAATAAGGAAAATAGATCCTTGCTTGAGTGACCTTCCATTTCCTACTTCAACTCTATCTGGCAACTAAACTTAAAGGACAGATAAAAAAAAGGAGAAGGGTTATTGGGAGTTAATGCTTAACACTTTCCTGCCAAGTACATGGAATGTACTTATTTGATCTGGGCTATACTGAAAGAGTACTAAAAGATAACAAAATAAAGAGAGATGTTATCAAGAAACTCAGGCAATTTCTATTTGGTGACCTGAAAGAAAAGAATTATATATGAGAAGAACAAATAGAAAGTGCAAATAAAAGAAAATATAGTTTGTGGGAAACAAAATAAAGTTTAGTAAAGTTTTAGATATAAGTGCATGTACACAAAAAATCTAAGAAAAATAGGCATCTGCTAAAAGCAACACCAGCAGTATAAGGTATGTGAAAAATATAGAAAGGTTGATGTAAAAGCATCCACAGTTGGTGAGAAAGAATGAGCACAAAAATTCTATCTCCATGACAAAATGACATGATCTTGAAAAAGAACTGTAAGTTCTCTTATTGTAGGTGACTCTGTGAGCCACCCCTCCTCCCCCAAGGGAGAAAACAGAACCACCATGACATAAAGACAGGAACAAAATGAAGAAGGAAGTTTTGACTTTGTATTCATTCATTCTTTTATTCAAATATGTAGTGAGTCTTTACTAGTACTCAGCACTATTCTAGGTGATGAGCATATACCAGTTAGCAAAAACCTCAGAACCTTTGCCCTTGTGAAGCTTATGTTTCTAGTGAGGGAGAAGTAGTACAGCAATAAGGAAACAGAGATAATGTCATTCCTAACTGTATAATTATGTAAAATTAAACTTGAGTATTTGACAACTTCTCAGATACCACAGCCCTGTTGTCTAATGAAATCAGTGTAAGAGATAAATTGCATATTTGCATATACATATAGCCTTGCCTGTTTCATGAGTCAGCATCCCTTCCTATAGGAAACTATGGCATGGTAAAAGGAAGAGGTTCCATTTCCTCATCAGTAGGTGAAGTTAAAGTAGCTATTGCAGGTTGCTTTTCTTGACCTTGGCCTTAGGCCAAGGAGAGTTAAACCCACAAAGAAAAGGGAGTCAAGAAAGGTATAGCAATAGAAAAATCTCAAAGAAATTATTAGCAATAATAAGGCCCAAGTATTCAGGAAAAAAAACCTCTTTTTTAAAGGTAAAAAATATATATAATAATGGATTAAGGAGTGATGTTTTCAGGCAAGGCCTGCTGTTATAGGCCATCCATCCATCCCTCCATCCCTCCATCCCTCCATCCATCCATGTATTCTAGTAGGAGTGAGCAGCTTGTGCAAAGGCATAGGCAAGTTTATCTTCCCTAGAAAAGAGGAGCCCTGATATACTAGTAAATTGGCTTGCAAAGTCATATTCAAATCCCACAGAGTTTTTTTGGAAGGATGATTCATGTGGGGAGGGGAGATTGACATAAGCCATAGATGTCTTTGCCCAGCCTGTTTCTCTTCCTGTGCATTACCAACTCTGTATTTTCTGTTTAACAATAGGTGTGGGTGCCCAACTTCCCAAAGTCCCTAGATGTCTCTGTCAGCGATAGACAAAATGAAGCCAAAATCCTAAAAAGAGAAATTTGCCTCCTGTCAGAGAACTGACATACGTTTGCCATGAATGATATAGTGAGAATTCATAAAGAATTAAAAGAAGCCCTAGGACATTTATGTTAAATACAATCAGTCTTACATAGACATACCTCGTGGAAATCCACTCCTTGACATTTCCTCCTGAAGACAAAATTAAATAATGACTCTCTATAAAAACATTATAGGTCTCCTTTAACTGAATAAAAAAAGAGCACAATAAGAGGACACTTTTTAAACTCAACTTTTGTTTAGCCCACCTTGAATTCTTGACACACTTTCAGGCCTATCCTTGCAGCAGTAGAGAGATCCTGTGAACTAGAGATTTATAACATATGACAACTTAACCCAGATCCTTATGAAACTGGAAGTGAGTCAGCAACATTATAGCTGCTTGAAATTCAGGGCATTTCAGAGTGACAGGGAGAAATCTTCAAAAATTTCACAGAGAATATTTTACTCTCAGAAAAATTGCTGAGACATCTTCAGAGGCAAAGGAGTGGCTGAGTTTTTATTTTCCATGGCTAACTGGTGAACGATCCAAGGCTTTGCAAGCCTAGATCAGAGAGCTGACAATAGTAAGGGCTACATCATGACCATAATCAGGATGTCCAGTTGCTTTCTATAAAAAGTGCTTAACTTTCAGTGACTCCAATTCCATTCAAAAAGACAATCTCTACTCCTTAATGCAGGCTACAAAGCATGGCTCATGCCGGACTATCCCCACGGGTCACTTACCCAGGGTTCCTACCTCTCTCCTCTATACCTATTGCCAATATTAGTGAAATTTTGATTTTTTTATTTCCTCAATGGATCATGCTCCACATCTAATATCATTGAGTTGATCCTTGATAAGTTCATAATATAAAACAAATAATTATCATACACAGAAATAGCAAAAACAGCTCCCATGTATTGTCTACTCAGTGTTTAACATGAGACTTGTGTCTACATATATTTTGCTAATATTCACAAAAAACCCTGCAAAGTGGGCTATATCTATTTCAGAGTTCAGGAACCTACATTTTGAGAGGATAGGTAATCTGTGTAAGGCAACACAGCTAATATGTGGTAAACATGGAATTTCAGGATAGGTTTGTTTGATGCCCAGGAACAATATCTTCCTCTGCTTCTTTCCCTAATTAATTCATCTGTGACTTTCAAAACTCAGTGATTTGAAACCATGCCTAGAAGGGTTTCCTCTTATGCCCCTGCCCCTATGGGTAGAACAGGAGCTTCTCTAGCCATTTGAAAGCAATTGAGGACTCCTTGACTCATTGCCTTTACTCCAGAGACCTCACTAGCTTGCTGGTCTGTCTCCCCTCTTAGATGACGAGAAAAAAGCTGGTATTATTTCTTTTCTGTAGCCACATTACCTTGCATAGAGTAGAGGCTGATCCATGGGCTTTTGGAAATGAATGAATGATTCGAAAGATGATGCTTGGTGATTCAGGGACCAGGTGAAGCCCAGGAAGTAACCATCTCAAGCCAATGCCAGTCACTGCTATCTGAGGCTACCCTTTTTTACTCTCATAATTTGCTGCAAACACCAAATGGAATGCCTAAGTGTTGCTAAAAACCCAGGGCTTTGTTTTTGTGAACCTTCTCTCCTCCCTCTCCCAGTCCAATTGACCTTCCCAAATGATTGGGACAACTAAAAGACAAAGTTATCTGCCTCCAAGGTTTAGACATGATCATGAAAGGTGGCTGCTGAGGGGCCTGTCTGAAGGGAAGCCTTGATGAATGCCATTAAGAACCTTTATGCAACTGTAACCAGGAGAAATTAGCTGGTTCATCAGCTTGCGGTTAGAGGACCTAGGAAAAAATTTTACTGGCTGGCCTTAACTACAGAATTTATTTTTCTTTTCTCCCAGATCCCATAGCAAGAGTGGGACAGGAAAGGACTGGAGGCCACCAGGAATGGAGAGAAGAGACAGTAGAACAAAAGGAACTTGCCTTTCTTTCAAGAAGAATGTGCTCTTTGGAGAGAACAGCCCTGTGAAGAGGAGACCCCATCAAAGTCTACAGAAAATGAAAGTCATGAGTCCCTTGGGTCCTGTAAGGTTGAAATTAGAAAACCAAGTCATAGAGCAGGTCACAGAATTGGGGTCATAGTTGGGGACATTGATTTCCTGCTTCACTTCCCAGGATGCTAAATAAGGCATATGGGCTCTTTCTCTCTCTCTCTCCCTTTCTATCTATCATCTACCTTCTATCTATCTATCTTTCTTTCTTTCTTTCTTTCTTTCTTTCTTTCTTTCTTTCTTTCTTTCTTTCTTTCTTTCTTTTTTTCTCTCATCTCTATCTTTCTGCATTCAGCAAGAAATTCCTGCTCCACATAAAGATCTTCATTTGTGTTTACTAGCCAACATACTAGTATATTTTCAGTCATTTAAATGACTCACTACTCTACTGTCGAGGACTGGTGGGAGTTGCAGGTAGCACTGTCTACTGGGGAGCTGAATCCCTTCCAAAGTATGCCATTTATTACAGGATGAAAACCTCCCCCTGGCAGAGATGGTTATCACAGAAGTTGCAGTCACTTGCAATTAAAAAGATAATCATGATTTTTTTTAAATGTCAGCTCTAGTGATTTCTAAACTGTGACCATGATTCTGTATAATAATAGCTATTGATGTGTGTTATCACACTTAACTTATGGGGACTATGAGCATCAAAGAAGGGTTTGAATCTCAGGCCCTGCAGTGCTTAAACAGAGAAGCAATTACCTTATTGCTGCTTGCTGTTATTATTAACCACTATTAATATGATTCCCATTTTACAGACAAAGAAGTTGAGGCTTAGCAGAGTTACGTGCCTGCTGAGTCACACAGCTGATGGGTACTGCTGGGGCCAGGATCTGGGGCTAGATGTGCTGTGTGAAGAACCTGTCATGGCTTTTTTTGACAAAATAGAAAGAACTGCATAAGCAGAGGAGCAGAGGGTTTCATGTGGCTGCCTCTTTGCCTTAACTCAGAGGGCAGTGTCAAGAAATGCTTTCCATAGGCTAAGTACCAGGAGGGTCCCACACTATTTTATCTAATGATAAATCAGCAGCTGCTTCCTGGGCTAGTTTCACGAAAGCCTCCCTCATCATTGCCTCCGAACAAAGTTGCTCATGCTGCTTTTTTGTGAAAGTTGCGGCAACTCCTTGGAACTCAATTGCATTCTGACAACTTATTCATCTTCCAGCTTATTTCTCATCACTGACCCTGAGCTTATTAGAAAAACCTTGGGGAATATGAGTAATGGCACCTTTTTCTTTCTTTCTTTCTTTCTTTCTTTCTTTCTTTCTTTCTTTCTTTCTTTCTTTCTTCCTTTCTTTCTTTCTTTCTTTCTTTCTTCCTTTCTTTATTTCTTTCTTCCTTCCTTTCTTTCTTTCTTTTTTTTTGACAAGTTATTCCAGAATAGATTTAATATCTTAAAAATTGTTATTGATTGAAACTAGTAGTTCTAAGTGAATAGTTAAAACTAATATCTTTTTTTTTCTTATTTTTTTTTTCCTTAGCCATTTGATGCTTGATATTTTTCAAGGGTGTCTTCCTACATGTTCAAGAAGCTATAAAAGTGTTCATGACCAAGGAAATGTTCAGTGGCATAGAACCTCTCCAGGGGCTTAAGCTATTCCCCACTGAATCTCCTACCAAGAACAGAGCTCAGTACATAGTAGGTGCTCAGCAAATATTTTTTTAGAAATCTGAAAAAGTTATTCCTAATTGGAGCTTATTATTCAGCAAATTAGATGCTCGGATCCCAAAATGTGGTAGGGGTTTTTCAGTGGGGCTTTTGTGAGCAAGGAACTGCTAGCAGTTAGGTAGAATAGGTGACTGCTACTCAGTGAGATTTGAGAGGCAGCAAAGTTTGGTCTACTTCAAAAATTTGTCTCTCCCAGCAACCTTCTACCAGGTAAAATTCCTATCTTTGACTCTGCTTTCAGTACCTACAAAAGGGCACTGATTTGGGATTAAGAGCTGTTAGCCCAGATAAATTTATTTTTAATTAGCCAATTGAGACCTTGGGTCCTTAAAGGACAAAGATATAGGGGTAGGTGAGTTCCTGTTACAGGAGATAATCTAACGTGCTTGACCAAATGGGTGGCATGATTAATGTCTCTTGAGCAGAGGGAGGGAAGAGGATCATGCCAAAGGGAGGGCCACTCAAACCTAACTTACCAAGTCAACTAGCCCTGACCCGGTGCCACATGAGTAACATGGATTTGCTCCAAGAAAGCCACTTTTACATGGCTCATGAGAGAAACACAGCACATTAAAAAATCATGGGCTTAGAGTCTGGAAAACATGAATTTTTCCAGCTCCTACCTTTTGAGCTATAGGGTTGGTGACTCAGTTTGTGTTTGCTCAGTTTCCTGATCTGTAAAGCTGGTATAGTTGCCTCTCCCATTATGTGTGGTGATGAGGCATAATTGAGATCACAAAAATGCCTACTATAGGGTCTAGTATAGAATAGAAATTTTTAAATGATAGCATAAATATGATTCCTTTCTAAGAAATACACATCCTTCCTAATAGTGCAAAAATGAAGAGGAGGTATGGAGAGAGGAAACTGAAGCAGGAGAGGGGGAAGTAAGGCCTGGAGTATTTACCAAGCATCTACTCAAACACTTCCTGGGAAAGAATGAAATCCCTAATATAAATGTTGTCTTCTTTAACTTTTCTCTCTTCACTTTACCATAACTCTCAAACTTAAATTCTTCATTCTCCCCCAAACACAGAAACACTGATGAAAAGGGAGACACAAATGGGAGGAAGAAGAAAGTTCTGTATTATCCAAAAGATTAATTGCTTAAGTGCCAAGCTTGCCCTTCAACTGGAAACTCGGAGCAGCTTCACGGGGATGTCCCACACAGCAAATGAATGATTCCTTCAGAGTAAAGGCCATATCAAGTGGAAAGTTGGTGTGCAGTGTTCCCAAAACTTCCCTCAGAAACTTGAGAGAAAGTGACTAAAGAGAAAGGTAGGTCAATCACAATCACAGCTGAACAGAGCAAGGCAATATTGTCTTCTCATCTTGGAATATTCCAGAAGAGGAGAGGTCCCATTTCTACTGTGACTTTTTCATCCCCTCTTCAGAAGTATTCAAATGAGTTGAGACAACTGCTTCACTTGGCATTTGGATCTATCTATTAGTGACTCTAGGCCGTGAGTGCTTAGTCATTTCTTAGCTCATGTCACTGCCGCTTTGTTCTCGCACTTGACACTGACTCCAATAACCTTGTAGCATCTGCCCTCCTGATTCCCTGAAAACCCTGAGCAGCCTGCTTCCACGAATGCTCTTTTGAATGTCCTTCTCTCTCTCTCTCTCTCTCTCTTTTCTTCTTTTTGACAAGGAAAAGAGCTATCAGGTTTCTTAAACATTCTTGAATAATTAATTCCTGGAGTCCTTGTCCTCACTTCTGCCCCTCTGTACCTCACTGGCATTAGCTCCAAGATCTGCTGCTTTTCAAACAAGGACCTGGCACTGAGCTGAGGTTTCCAAATGTTAACTCCCTGGCACTGGTCCTGTAGGTGCTGAAAGAATTCGTCTCTGGTTTGCACACAATCCTTTTCATTTCGATGCATATCAGGGTCAGCTCTGCTTTCTTGCCTTGCTTGCAAGGTGGTTTGGAGGCCATGGCCCAGAGAACAGAGTAGAGAAATCTCCCTCTTCTTTTCAGACCATCTCTAGCCATTCTCACCTGAGCATTAAGAAACTAACAGCCCTCCCAGACTCTCACTCAAACCCCTATGGGCAGAGTCAGAGGGTAGACTCTCACTACATACCAGTTTCCAAGACTTCCCTCAGGGAGGTCTGCACATGAACCATTCTCATGAACTTGCTCAGGGGAAGGAGTATCTAAAGCTCCAAAGACGGAAGAATCTTTTCCATCCAGATGCCACTATCTATACGATTATTTTAGCCAAATGCCAGGGGGCTATTTGTGATGTCTCCTCTGGTGTTGAAGGAGTAATCTCACCTGCCTGAATGTGGTTTCCACATTCTCTGTCTTGTTTTTATAATCTGAACACAAATGGACCTTGATAAGAGGAAAACAAAGAGAGAAAGAAACATGGGTGAAATGGATAACCAGTTCATTCATTCATTCAAAAAGATTTCCTGGAGTCTACTATGTGGATCTGCAAAAGGTTTTGTGGATCCAAAGACATAAATGACTTAGTCTTTGTCCTCCAGAAAATCACAAGTCTAGAGAAGAAAGAGAAATCATTCCAATAGTGTAGAAGCAGAGCCTATTACTTAAGAGAAGTATTTAACCAATGCAGAGGGAAGATAGGAAAAGTATAATAAAAATTCTTAGAAGAAGCAGTGTCTGAATTAAATTTTGATACAAATGACAAAAGAAATTTTTGGTAGGCCTGCTGTGTGTCAGACACAGTGACAAATGCAAAATAAATGTGAACAAAATAGGCTCAGTCCCTGATATCATAGAGCTTAAATTCCAGATCAGAACCTAGAGAAGTGTGGTTGAGGGACCTTGCAGGAGTTTAGAGTTTACTTGTGAAGGACAAATATTAGTTAACAATTATTAAATGTTTCTATGTGCTAGGTATCATACTAGATGCATCATATTTAATCTTTAGAACAACATTTTGTAGCAGGTACTATTATTTCCATTTTGATGATGATATAACTGAAATTTAGAGAACATATATAATCTGTCTATCATTACAGGCCTTATAAATACTAGGTTTGAGATTTTATCTTAGGTTTTGTAAATCTTACCCCAAAGCATGGATTCAAGAAAAAAGACCAGGACCGCTCTCATAAAGGAGAAGAAGGACATTTCAAGCAGAGGGAATGACTTTTACAAGGTTTCATAAATATGATAGAGTAGAATATATTCCAAGGGTGGAGTTAGAGTAGAGCTATAGTACAGGGTAGCAACAGGGCCAAGAGCATGGTGAAAAATAATGTTTTGGGGAGAGGATGAGGACCATTCTTAGATGAACTCATACTGAATGCTAATAATTTTGCATTTAGTTCCAGAGAGCTATGTGAAACTATCCATGGGCTCTAAATGAGGGCAGTTAGCATAAAATTAGAGTTTTAGAAGCAATATTTTGACTGTTAAATGGAAGACATAGTACAATTAATTATAACTGGGAGAATGAGGATCAAAATGGATCAATTTGAGATATTTGAAAGAAGTAGAATAAACAAAACTTGATAATCTTAGATTTGGTGAAATTAGATATGGCAATAAAAAAGGAAAAAAATTTAGGATAATTCCAAAGTTTTTGTCCAGGGTAGTTTGAATTGATGACAATATCTGAAAAGGAATTTTAGGGAGTAACATTGTCTTTAGGGAGTAAGATGATGCATTCCATTTGGGACATATTGTGTTTAAATTTGCAGAGAAAACTCAAATGGAAATGTCCAGCAGTTAGGTCTATGAGTTTGAAGATTGGGAGGGTTATTTCAGTTAAAAAATTGGTTTAGAAGTCATTTTCCATGATTTTTGGAAGACCAATGTTATTATAGTTAACTACAGGCCCGGTGCATGGATTCGTGCACCATTGGGGTTCCTCAGCCTGGCCTGTGCCCTCTCACAATCTGGGATCCCTCAGGGGATGTCAGAGAGCCAGGTTTGGCCTGATCCCTGCAGGCCCAATCCAGACAGGAGGGAGCCTGATCCTGTACAATCTGTCCCCTGGTAGTCAGTGCATGTCATAGTGACCGGTTGACTGGTTGTTCAGTTGTTTGGTTGCTTAGGCATATATATATAGGTATATATATATATATATATATATATATATATATATATATATATTAAAGGCCCTGTGCAGTAGGGTCCCTCAGCCTGGCCTGCAGGATCTGGCTGAAACCGGCTCTCCAACATCCCCCGTGGGGTCCTGGATTGCAAGAGGGCACAGGCCAGCCCGAGGGACCCCACTGGTGCACGATCAGGGCCAGGGAGGGACGTGGGAGGTTGGCCAGCCCGGGACAGACCACGGGAGGGCTCCAGGGCATGTCCAGCCTGTCTCACTCAGTCCTGATCAGCTGGACCCCAGCAGCAATCTAACCTACCAATCAGAGCATCTGCCCACTGGTGGTCAGTGCATGTCATAGCGACTGGTTGACTGGTCAACTGTCTGCCCCCTGGTTGTCAGTGCACATCATAGCAAGCAGTTGAGTGGCCTTAGCATATCATTAGCATATTATGTTTTGATTGGTTGAACAGATGACCGGACACTTAGCATATTAGGCTTTTAGTATATAGGATAGATGATACATTTCAAGGAGAACATACATAGAGAAGAGATGATTAAAACAAAAAGCCAGGAGAATATCTACATGAAAGACACAAGTAAAGGAAAAGAAACTAATAAAGGAGAATATGTACATGTAGCCAGAGTGGAAAGAAAAGAGGTCAATGCACTAAGTCTATTTTCCTATTTCCATGGCATGTTAGAAGCTATCCTCCCACTTCACTTTAGACACCTGAAAAGAAGTGCCTGGAGAGGTGAAGTATATTGGCAAATCACTTACAGCTGCTCAATGTTAAAATCAGAACTAGAACTAGAGCTTCTACTAGTTCCAACCTAGGTCAGGTTTTTTGTGTGTGAGTGTGTATGTGGAGGGGGAGGGGGGTTATTTTGTTTATTTTTTTGTTTTTGTTTAACTTTACTGTTTACAATAATGTATGGGAACTAAAAAATATATTAATTAAAAAGATGTATCCTTTGACCTCAGATTTCACCATAGCTTTCAATTTTTTCAGAGTCATTTCAATTGCCCATCTGAGCCACTAAGAATAGAGGGGAGTATGCTTATTGTTTGCCAAGTTCTTTTACATAGATAAGCCCAGGAAATGTCAGATCCATTTCACAAAATGGACTTTTTTTTCCATTTTATATTGAAGAAAACGAGGCTGAGATGCAAATAAATAAATTTATTAGGATCACACAGGTAAGGTATACAGTTGTTCCATTGTCAGGTTGTACTCAGTTTGTCAACATGGAGTTCCAGTGCTGACTCCATAGGCATACTACTCAGAGGGACATTTTTAGGGGAGCGATCAATAATAAAAAGGGGCGTAGGTTGATTTACAAGCTTTGTTCTCTGTATTGGGGAACTGAGGTGAATTCTAAAGTTGAACCATAGTTTTGGAAAAAAAAAAGTGATATCTTTCAAGAAATGCCAATAACTGAGAACTGGCTCCAGAGTTATTAACTAAGTCAGCGCTTTCTATTTTCAAAGCAAGTCTATCATTGTGCAGGGGACTCAGCCTCTTGTGTTGGAAATGAGTTAATGTAGTCAAAATATGACATGCTATTTTTATTCCTTACCCAGATCAGCCAAAGTCTAACAATGCATTTCAAAGTACTGCTGATGGAAGCTCCACCTGAAACCTGTTCTCCCAGATAAGTATCTTCATCCCATTCATCGTTTCAAGGAAAGAAATCTCGCTGCACGGCAGCATTTTCATCTGCTTTGGTTTCAGCTAAAGATAAATTGTTCTGGCAGCAAACTAATTAATATCAGTCACCTGGAAAGGAGAAATTGGGAGACAACAGGCCTCTCTTACTTGATAAATAGATTGCTGGTTAAGGGATGCACCTGATGTGACAATGCATTTGGCCATGGAAATAGAAGAAATGAGAATTTTTGGACAGATATTTGGAAGGGCATGAGCAAATCGTCCCTGATTTCATCCATTTGAGGTCAGGTGAGGCTTTTGCTCTAAGAATCAAGCTTCCCTAAGTCCTTAGGATCAGCACAAATTCTCTTCCTCCAGAGAAGTTCCCCTAAAACCAGTGGTCAGCAAACTGTGGCTGGGCAAACCGCGGCTCATGAGCCACATAAGGCTCTTTGGCCCCTTGAGTGTGGCTCTTCCACAAAATACTACATGCGGGCTCACAC
Organism: Myotis yumanensis; assembly: GCF_028538775.1. Lineage (NCBI taxonomy): Eukaryota > Metazoa > Chordata > Mammalia > Chiroptera > Vespertilionidae > Myotis > Myotis yumanensis. Next base: position 226,934,879 of record NW_027223752.1, on the reverse strand, counting down.
GTACAGTGCGATTGAAACTTCGTGGCCCATGCGCAGAAGTCGGTATTTTGTGGAAGAGCCACACTCAAGGGGCCAAAGAGCCGCATGTGACTCGCGAGCAGCGGTTTGCCAACCACGGCCTAAAACTATAACTAGATTGTCAAAATAATGGCCAGCTCTGGGTAAGCCGGCTCTGTGCCCCGGTCACCAGCATCCCCTTTGCCTGATCCAAATTCCCAATTGGAGTAAAGAGTCAAAACAGTTGTTCTGGGTAATGTGTAATCCAAGGAATCCCAAATCAGAACCATGCAGCTAGAAAAGAAAACCAAAAGATGCTGAGAAGCAGGAAGCAGCAGAGAGCTTCCCCCAACATAGCCTGTTGGGAGAGAAATTGAAAGCTTTCAGGAAAGACAGCCCATGTTTTGCATGGACCAGGTGGAGCGGGCTTGTGATAACTACTCACAAAAGAGGAAATCACATTGTTGTCATAGCAAACTGTTGTGTCAGAAGGTGGTTCTTTTAATAAGACAGGAGAGGGAAAATGCCACCTCATGAGCATTCCTTACACCCAGTTTCTCAGAGAAGGCTTGAGGAATCCCAACTCATGAATCATTACTTGCCACTTACATGTGATCTTGAGAAGAATGATATTCAAGAAACAATTCAGAGCCAGGGCATTTGGAGATTAGTTTAGCTAAAAATAAAAAGTCTGTCAATTTTCATCCATCCATCCAGTCAGCCAGCCAACATCCTCACAAACTCAAAGGGCAAAACAGAGGTAAATTAAGAAAATCAGAATATATTATCATTTATATGATAGAGATGAATGTGCAAAATTCACAAAAATGAAGGTGTCGCCCTACCCAGTTTGGCTCAGTGGCTAGAACATCAGCCACAGACTGAAAGGTCCCAGGTTCAATTCCTGTATCTCGGTTATAGCCTCGAAACCCAGCCTTGTTCCAGGTGGTGCAGAAGACAACCGATCTCTAATCTCTCTCTCTCTCTCTCTCTCTCTCTGTCTCTCTCTGTCTCTCCCCCTCCCTTCCACTCTTTCTAAAAATCAATGGAAAAATATCCTCAGTTGAGGATTTAAAAAAAAAATGAAGGTGTCAGTTCTACAAATCTGGAAAGAAAGTGGGGAGACATAGGTCAGGAAAGTTTTTTGTAGAAAATGAAACATTTGAACTAAATCAGTGAAAAATGGCAGACAGATTAGGGAAATCTTGAATGCTCCCAATTCCAGAAGAGATCTGGGGGAAAAAAGAGTTTTACCACTTCTGCTTCTCCCACTGCCCAGTTCTACATACCCAGGGTCAGTTGAGACAATAAAGATCCCATGGGGCCTTCACTATCCATCCTCCTTTCTGAGTAGTAGATTTGTCCCAGTAGATCTTGGAATATTTCTTAGTTATACTTTCATTACTTTGTATGCATCCACTAGATTGCAAATTGCTTGAGGTCAGGGTCCCTTATTAATTCAGCTTGTCACTTTGTGACTAAAACAATGTCTGGGACATAGCAGATATTTTTCTAAAGTTTGTCTAACACTATATATGCTTCCATATTTGATTAGGAGTTTCTTTAAAGGTAGGAACTACATAATTTATTCGTTCTAGCACAGTGTTCAAAGTTGACATTCAATAAATGTATAAAATTGCAAATGAGCCTGGCCAGTGTGGCTCAGTGATTAAGTGTGGACTAGTGAGCCAGGAGGTTGAGGTTTGATTTCGCGGTCAGGGTGCATGTCCGGGTTGTGGGCTGTTTCCCTAGTAGTGTGGGGTGTAGGAGGCAGCTTATCAATGATTCTCTCTCATTATTGACTAGGGGCCCGGTGCATGAAATTTGTGCACTGGGCGGGGGGGGGGGGGGTGGTCCCTCAGCCCAGCCTGCCCCCTCTCACAGACTGGAAGCCCTCAGGAGATGTCCTACTGACATGGGGAGCGAGCCTAAGCCACAGTCTGGTCTCCTGCTGCTGGAGGCGACCAGGCTGATCAGGGGTAGGCACCAGCCCAATCACCCTGCTGCTGCAGCCACTGCTAGCCACCGCAGCTGCCAAGGTGTTTTCATCAACATGGACTCCAGTCCCTTCACCATGAAAAAATGACAAGTTTCTTTAGGCATTTTCAAGATGTGTCTTTCATAGATTATGACATTTCTTTCTTTCTTTTTTTTATCCTCACCTAAGGATATGTTGCCATTGATTTTTAGAGAGTGTGGAAGAGAGAGGGAGAGACAGAGAGAAACATCAATGTGAGAGGCACACTTTGATTGGTTGCCTCCTGCATGAGCCCTGACCTGGGCCCCAGCCAGGGAGGAGCCTGTAACCTAGGTACATGCCCTTGATCAGAATCGAAGCCGGACTCTGAGGTCAACAGGCCGAGGCTCTATCCACTGAGCCAAACCGGCTAGGGCAGGATATGACATTTCTTAGCCCCTCCATTTTTTTTCCTTCAGGGAGTGTGGTGGAAAAACCCTAGATCACCTTCTTGGATTCTTATAACCCAAGTTACCAAGAACACTGCAAGTGGTGGTGTACAGGGAGCTTAGTCAATGCGTGGTCAGAAAAGGGGTTTACGCTCAAACTGGTTTGGCTCAGTGGATAGAGCGCCGGCCTGCAGACTAAAGGGTCCCAAGTTTGACTCCTGTTAAGGGCATGTACCTTGGTTGGGGGCACATCCCCGGTGGGGAGTGTGCAGGAGGCAGCTGATCAATGTTTCTCTCTTATCGATGTTTCTGACAGTCTATCCCTCTCCCCTCTTCTCTGTAAAAAATCGATAATATATATTTTTTAAAAAAAGAAAAGGAAAGGAAAGGAAAGCAAAGGAAAGGAAAGGGAAGAGAAGAGAAGAAAAGAGAAGAGAAGAAAAGAAAAGAAAAGAAAAAAGAAGAGAAAAGAAAAGAAAAAAGAAGAGAAAAGAAAAGAAAAGAAAAGAAAAGAAGAGAAAAGAAAAAGTGTTACCTCTGCAGCCCATGCACAGAGGATCCCCTGCGTTGTGTCCACTGGGCTAGGGGAGGGTCCCCGGCCGTCTGGGGCATGCCCCCAAGCACCGTGGCCCTGCGTTGGCTGTTTCTACGGGCTGGGGGGCGTGGATCCCGAGGACACGGCATGCAGCGGCCGCCGGGGGGCACACTACCCAAGCCCAGCGGCCCTGCATTTGCTGTCCACCGGGCTGGGGGTTGTGGACCCAGGCCGCTTGGCACAGGCGCATGCCAAGCGGCTGCAGGGCAGAAACTTCCACCTTGTCGCCATGGCAACGCTCCCTCCCCACAGCCGCTTGCGCTTGGCACACCGTCGCTTGTCCCAGGACCCAGCCCGCTTAGAGCTCCCGGCTGTTTGTCCTGGGACCCAGCCCGCTTGGTGTGCCGGGACCCGGGCTGCTTGGTGCTTGCGCTTGGTGCCCCGGCCACTTGTCCCAGGACCCAGCCCACTTGGCGCCCCCAGCTGCTTTTTCCTGGGACTCAGCCTGCCCTGCCCCACAGCCGCTTGTGCTTGGCGCCCAGGACCCAGACCGCTTGGCACTGGCACCCATAGGCCACTCCTGGACAGGGCATTCTGGGACCCCGGCCGCTCAGGGCCTACATGTGGGCCTACAGGCTCAGAGTGGCCTGGGTCCCCGGACCCAGGCTGCTCGGTGCCTGTGTATGCAAATTAACCCACCATCTTCATTGGGTTAATTTGCATACTCACTCCTGATTGGCTGGTGGGTGTCATGGATGGACGGTCGATTTGAATCTTTTTCTTTTATTATATAGGATGTTTCTACCTCTCTCTCCCTTCCTCTCTGAAATCAATAAAAATATATTTTTAAAAAATTCAAATGAGTGAGAAAGTTCTTAGGTTATGAGAATATAAGGGAGTTGATGACACATTCACTATATGTCCTGATCACCCAGTGTCCTTGTCCTTCCTGCCTTCCTCTAGAAAGTGAGGTCATGGGTATCAAGATTTCTTTCACTCTTGCCCTAATGTAAGTGGTTTTCATCCTGAAGTTACCTGAGCAACAGTGGCATAGAGCTAGTAATGCCTATAGTTTATCTTTCTCAGGGGTGTTTTCAATTCAATTTAAAAAGAATATATGAACATCAAATGTTGAATTTACGTACTAGTTGTAAACCATGGAAGAGATATTTTAGAGAAAGGACTTTGTCATGGACCTCTCAACAAATATTGTGGCTGCAACTGCCTCATTTGTAACAAGACTGATTCTGCCTTCCTTTTCGGCCACACATGGCTGGTCAGTCAATATCCATGTTGTCCTTATGGACTTGGTTTGCTCCACATGAGTTTGTCTTTGTCAATGTATTGCTGGTTTGTGTCCTGATAGTATATGGTGTCTGGCAACTCGTGGTGTAACAGAAACAACAATAATAGCTTCTATTCTAACTCAGTCACTACCATTGTGTGACCTGAAGCCAGGAATATACCCTCCCTATGTGACCCTGAGCATCCACGATTGTGACTTCAAGACCCTCAACCTGACATCAGTTTTATAATTCTCTGAGTTTTATTTATCTTCTCAAATAGAGTTCAGGAAGACAACAGATATGGTATTTCACTTTATTTTATTCTTAGGCTTCCTTTGGAAGGGGGAGAGCTGACCTCAGAGGGATGTAGGGATTGCTACCATCTTGTGTGACTTGTTCCTTGAGATGATTTGTTAAGCTGCCAAGAGGTTCACAGACCATCTGAGTCTTTCAAACAACCCATTTAATCCCAGCCCGTGCCCTGATCTATATGGAGGATTAGAAAAATCATAGCAACAGAAAATTCTGGAAATGGAATGTCATTTATATAATTGTTTGGGTGATGAGGGAAAAAAAAGGAGATGAGGAAGGGACATATCAGATGGGGGAGAAGTATCTTCCACCATGCAGATTCATGTCAGGACGCCTTCCTTATTTAATTTACTAGTACACAGGCATGGATTTTACACAGTGGTCCTAAATTTATGAAAGCCCACCACTTCACAGAGAACCATGCCCTCCAACCAGATTCACAACCAAATTCCAGCCAGATTTTCCTAGCGTGAAATACGGCATTTCCTCTATTAAGCTCAGCCTCCTTTCAACAATTCCTTTCTTACTTGGCCTGTGAAATGAACCACGAAGAGATAATTTCCGGGGCAAATTGGTAGAAAAACCCCGATGCAGACAGTTCCCTTTCTGACTGCAGCCTGACTTCCATTTGCTGAATATCACATGAAGCAGTGGTTCAGGGGTTTCAAAGGAGAGCTCAGCAGCAGCAGAAGAGAAAAGCCTACAAAGTTCTCCAAGGTACCTACTGCAGAGCTATCAGGCCATAGATCTAAATGTCAGCGCTGTGTGCCTGATTTGCACATTTCAGACCGATTTGGTATTTTTTTTTTCATTTTTATCTGCACGCATGAAGTGCTTTGGAATACTGAAACAATTTAGAATCATATTTAGTTTGCAACAGTTCAATTAACTTAAGTGCTCAAACATGCTCCCCAGCTGGTAACTAGTTTAATCGGTTACTATTACAAGAAATAATTTCTTCAGTGCCGGGACTCCCCAATGTCCTCTCTGGAGAGGACATGGCCATTCACGGGTATGTGGGAATGAGAAAGTTAGGAATCTGGCAAAAATCTCTGATTTCACAAAGAAGAAAAAGCAAAGAATTCACTCTTTTATAAGAAAGAAAGAAAGAAAGAAAGAAAGAAAGAAAGAAAGAAAGAAAGAAAGAAAGAAAGAAAGAAAGAAAGAAAGAAAGAGAGAGAAAGAGAGAGAGAAAGAAAGAAAGAAAGAACTGCCTAGGGTATGGGTTTCTGTTTTATGCTATGATTTTATGACCTCCTGTTCCCTTGGAATATCTTTATAACCACTCCATAAGCAAGGTGAGGGTTGGTCAAGGGTCGAAAACTTTGAAAGATATTGGGTAAATGCACTTAACCATGAGCCAATGTGATAAATAGGAAACCAACATGAGTGTCAGGATCGCTGTGAAGAATGATTAGCCAGGAAAGGTTAAGCAGCTGCTAAGGCAACTCCAAACACCTGGAAGGAAGGATTTCCTTCTGGCTTCCACCAAGGCTGAATTGTTCTAATTGCATTTGCATTAGAAGGCACCACTAGCAAATTGCAAAAAGGATACATACAGCAAGAAAACATTATGCAAATTTGTAAAAGACACAAAATATACTGCATCTTACTTCTGGATGTATGGATGGTCAAAAGAAAAATAAATGGATGGGAATAACAGGCACCAATCACAAAAGACTGGTCACGACTGAGAAGGGAAGGAGAGAAAGGAGATGGGTTTTGTGACTTGTTTTAGGAGAAATCTTAGGCATATAGGACAAATGTTAAGATCTCATAAATCCAGGAAGTGTATATATGGGGTTCTATTCCATTATTTTATGCACTTACGTGTGTGTTTAAAATGTTTTCTAATTACAGTTTAAAAACATAGTTAAAAGAGTCCGTGACAATACCTGTTTTGCAGCCATTGTTAAACCAGTCATTTCTTGGACATTTTTCTCTCACTGTGTAGCCCACAAGCCATAGGCTATTTTTTAAAGGTTCATAGAATTCCAAAGACCAAAGTCCATGACCAACTAACTACCTCTCTTTCCCACTTCATAATTTTAACTAACCTCATTGAGCTTGCCCGCTGGATTGGGAATAGAGCCCAGATAAACGCACCCTCTTTTTTTTTTACTACTACTGGTGCCAGATCCAACAAGGACATTACCCCAAAAGACCATCCATAAATTAGGGCTGTGAGTGCTCAACTTCTCAGATGTATTTGCCGACCTTTCTATAGTCAGGTCTCAGGATAACCTCAGAAATCCAGCACTAGACACTCAGGGACCCAGTTTATGGGATTGAATCAATTCCTCTGAGCAAACTCCAGGTTGGTGAGAGACAATTGCTGTCTAGCTGATACAGAACCACACACACACACACACACACACACACACAAAACCAGCAGCTGCTTTGAAAGGTCCATTCTCTGCTTCCCATCTCTACTACCCTACCTGTACAATTACCTCTTTTGTTTATATAATCCCATAGAGTGAGTGGGCATAAAAGGCAAATAAGAAACCATGGGAAATATTTGCCCAAATCTTGCTTTGTACCTAAAGTTCAAATGTGTTTAGTTAACCTTCTATTTGTTTCTTCTCTTTCCTTCAACTGACCTTTCTAGAATTGGTCCTTGCCATGGCATGCCATGGCAGAAGGTGCCTCCGCGAGAACCTGGCGCCACGTGACAAAGAAACTCTTATGAGCTCTTTATGAATTGTTTCATTCATCAGGCACACACATGGGCACTCTCTCTGTATGCCACCATACCTGGCATTATACATAGAAAAATGTCAGCCCCACCATGCAGGTACTTCCCACTCTCAGCCACTGACTCCAAACATTGGGTGGTGAACTCCCATTTTTGCTTTCTTCCTGTTATTTTCCTGTTGGACCATCTGAAATGCAATTCAGATTGTTGACCATAGGGAAGGCAGCATACTGAATAGGGACTAGAATGTTGATTTCATGTAGCCAGGTAATTGGAGGGAAATGAAGGTCCTTGATTAGGCCATGCATGGCCCTTGATCATTAAGGTCCCTGACATGAAAGCAACAATGGCCATATCACAGGCTGTGTGACCAGTTTGCTAACTTATCCTTCTCTAAGAAGTAGGGCAATTAATCATTATCCCTTGATAATGTACACATATTCCTGACAAGTAACAGTGAAAAGCTTACAGAGGGCACTACCCCTAAGAACCATGAAACTTTAGTCATTAAAGTGCATAGGAGCCAGCCTGAAAACCTGCTAAGTGGTTAAGCTAGAACACGCATGATCTCATTTCCTTTCCTATCTTTTAGGCGCACAGGGAAGCGCCCGAGGAGAGAAGAGACCTGGTTGGAGACAAAGTGAGAAAGCAATGATATGAATGAAGACAGGACTTGATTTTCAACAACATCAAAGTCAAACAAAGGAAGTACCTGTGAATTCCCTTAAATGACTTGCTGGAGGGTATTGTGTGGTAACTGTATTATGGAGCCACTTCCATTTCATCAATTAGTATTGTTAAAGAGAAGCTTGACTATAGACTTCCTAACAGCAGCAAAAATAAATCCCCTCCAATTAAGTAGTCTAATAAGCTATTTAGGATTTTACCACTTAACATTCTTTCCTTCCCATTTAATTTCGGTTTTCACTTGGATGTCATCTTGTTGAAAATCCATCACAGAAAACTACGTGGAAAAAAAAAAAGATAATGCTGCTAAGTGCCCCTGATGTTCCCAAACGAGCAGAAGCACAATATTTTTTCTAAATCACCCCAGGGTTTTTTCTCATAATTCAGCTTCTTCCTACTAGAAGTTAATATATGAAAATGGTCAATATGCAAATTCAAATATCACACTAGCTCCTTGCCTTCTGTAAGTGCTATATGCATAAATTTGAAACAATACATTATTTTAAGATCCTTGATTATAATAATGCCTTGGTGTGCATATGTGCATGCATAATTATGCTCATTTAATTTAATCATGAAAATATTATAGTATCATTTGGTTTTCTCCTCTAAAAGTTCCCTGACTCTTTTCAGTTAATTAATTCCACTTTGCCCCTTCTAGAAATCAGCTGATGTTCAGTAATGGTTTTTGAGCTAAAAGGAGCATGGTGAAATTCCTATGTATTAAGAACAAAAGAGGGGTATATGGGAAGGTGGTGACCTCTTGTCCTACATCCTCATCATGGAAACTGGTAGGCTTTTCAGAACCTTGTACTAGAAACACCTGTACTTTATGGTCATTTCTTCCTGCAAGTTTGCAGGGCCCCTGAGAATGTCCCCAGGGGCAGTCACCTGGTTACAACAGAAGCCCTGGAACCCAGCTCATGTGACCCACACATTCCACATGCTCGAGTGGACTGGAGCTTCGGGGACCTTGCAGAATTACTGGAATCACATGGAATATATTTAGGTGAGCAAGAAGGTGGAGGACATTTAACGTAACTAAGCACTAGAAGAACAAATAATGCCACAGGAAGAATATAACGGGCTATTTTGAAAGAAAGGATAGAAACACCACTCAAAGGTCACTGCATATTATTCTTCCCCCACCAAGAAAATCCTACTGTGTTTCTCGCAGAAAAACGATGTTCCTTTTCTTGAACATGTTAACAGAGACCAACGAAAAGAAATAGACTGCTTTTTGCCCATCAATAGAATCTATATAGCATCTTTCCCCCCCAGGGATTAATTCAGCTTTTGATTAAATCTTTCTGAGATTTAAATCACAATGTTACAAACCTCCAAGGAACTCCTCTATGAGTTGTGACCTTCTTTATTACTCTCTGCTGTTTAATAAAGTACGAAGATTGATTTATAATGGTGTATAATGTGTTTGAAAACAAGAAATAGCAACGAGAATTGCAAAATATAAGATTAATATGAAGTTAAAGATTGCAAAAAGTATGCTTCAGTTAAAATATTCTACAATTAATACTGAGTTATGTGTAGCTACTTACACTAGTGTCAAATGAGTATAATAATGTTGTTAGGGCTGTAAATTATACCCAATGATTAGCTAAATAATGCTACAATGAAGGGAAAACTGGCTACCCTGCAAAAGAGTTTTTGAACCAATATCATGTTGTATGCTTTATACAGACTTAGTTTGGAGGACTTTTGAAATGAAACAAAGTTCTTTAAAAGAAACTATTCATATCCAATGCTCATTTACTTTAGCCAGCTTAATTTTGGTTTTAATAAGTAGTTTGCTATTAGGATCAAGGAGGGAAGTGATTTAAAGTTTGAGGAACATCAAATAAATCCTTTACAACTCATCAGGATGTCCCGGCACTGGACCAGCATCTACATCTGCTGCTTCTTAAAAATCCCTCTTTAGCCTCAAAAGGTTTTAAAGGCTAAAAAGTTAACTCTTTAGAAAGAAAGACTTGCATTATTCTGATGCCCTTGATTGTTTCAGCCAGAAGATTAAAAATATTTCATAAAATTTAAAGGTCAGTGGAGATAAGCCTATATCTGAGGCTTGTCCACTTCATCTCAGAGTGCTGAGTCCCATGGTTTTAGGTGAGTGTATTATTTGGGGAAGACAATGGCAAGTTTTTATTTTGTACTTTGATAAAATAAGTGGCAAATCTGAAACTAGTATCAGGTAGAAGTAGGACATTGGGGGATATTCCTTGTGTTCCTCAGCAGATATCCATGTACAATGGATAGTTCTACCACATTTCTAATAAAAAATCATGTTTTTTCTCTAGGAGATGGGGAGGGGGGCAGGGACTGGGGTATGTCTAGCCACTCCTTCCCAATGCAATATTTCTGTTGGGTCTCTCAGTACAAGTTGGTGGGAGTGGGGCCAGCCAGCCATGGGGAATCTGGAGATGAGGCGCCAGAGGGCTAACAGAGCATTCTCTGTCATCTCTACCATTAGGACCATCAATCACCTCCATGGCACAGTGGATATCTTAACAGAAGCTGTGTGGGCAGCTAACAGCTTGTCCCATATTTAACCCTATGACTTACATATGACCTGGGGGGAGGGGGAGCTGCCTCTCATGATAAGTCTTCAAAAAATATTCATTCCTTCCACATTAGAACTGCTTCCTAAGTTGAATGTTGAGCAGGTTACTCACTAGAGGTGATTGGCTTGTACTTAAAAATACACACTTTCTGGGGGTAAGTAGAAAAACAGATCTCATCTGTGGAATCAAGTCCCACATCATTTCTCATTCAAGGAGTCACCTCTTCTGCCTTTGCCATTTGCAAGGAGACAAGGTAAAATACAGAACGTACACATTACCTTAGAGCGGAAATCCATCCATGAATACGGAAAAGAAGGGAGAAAGGAGGGCGATGCAGAAGGGAAAGAGATTAATAAGGAAGGAGCACTGTGGCCTCAACTGAGGAACATGCCACAAGTGTGGTGCCCATAAATAAGAAAAGCAGAAGTATATTTGAAACATTCGTTTCCCTTTATTAGCTCAGTGAGGCTGATGTGTACTGCACATTTAAAAAAAATCACAGGAATTTTCATACAATGAATAAAACCACAACAATACATGTAGAATTGGCAGGTGGGGAAGAAAAAATAAAGCCCGCAAGGGCTCAACTAATCGCTCACTTTCCCTCTTCAGCATAGTTCAACCAACAGTATTACACTTTCACCTACAAATCTTAAAGTAGCTCCATCAAATCAGCAGTTCACATTATTGAAAATGTCTGTCACATAGGTACAAATTTAGAATCATCACATTATATTACATGGCTAATCTAGGTCATCTATAGATCAGGTCTTAGACTACAATGATTGAAGTTCTCATTACAGCCATCAGAAAAGGACACATAATCATTACCTACTGTAAGCTCACATCTAAAGGCATGAAAAGGTTTCCTTTTTTTCAAGTGACCAACCATCATACCCTAATAGTGCAAAGTTCCCTCTCTGCTGCTTTGCATGTTGACAGCCCAGTCGTTGCTCTCTCAGAGTCGTTTAGCAAAAATTGATTCTGTTGCACTGGAAGAGTTATTCTGCTACATCTCTTAAAAAAAAAATCACCCACATTTCTAAAGCACCAGTTCAGTCGCCAAAATTGTAGTTGTGGTACTTACCACAGCGTGAAGGCAATGGCCTGCGGTCATCTAGAAACCCAGAGATCTATGCTGAAATTTGCCTCCAGTGGTGATGGGGTGCATGTGTTCATTTGAAAGATCCTCTCCCCCCAAAAAAATTAAAAATAAAAATAAAAGGAATACAGTTTACATTTTGATGGGCTACCCACAGTGTCTGCATAAGATACAAAAGCTCTATTCGGATGGTTTAGTGATTCTCTCTTTGCACTAATTTTAGATGCAATTTGAAGTCCATGGGAAAAAAAGAAAAAAACTATGATCTTTATGTGAACAATATTTGTCAGGCCAGAGAGGGAATAAATTAATTCTCAACATGAAATCTGTAATGCTGTCTTTTGATAAGAAAAGAAACCAAGTATTCTTACTCATGTTAACAATCCAGGGTAAGGAGTAGAATGTATTTAAAACTGGATCACAAAAATTTAAAGGCAAAATAGAGAACGCATCTGGTCCTTGAACATATAATATGATTTACTAAATATTGATTTCTTAAAAATAATTTATTGCTCTTAATAGTCTTTTTTATTATTATTATTCTACAACAGAAGATACTCAGAATTCAGAAAGAAAGACTGTAAACTTCAGTTTGGCGTTCACACAGAGTTTAAAATACTTGCATTTAACCTACAGAACAACAAGAATTAGGCGGATTAAAGATGTGTTACTGTTGTAACGCAGAACCTGTGAACGAGTTTATTTCATAGTATTTTTATTGCTTTCTAGCTACTTAGAAATAAGAAGCCAAAAAATCAAGCAAGCATCTGACAGGACAGACAGTGGATTCACTCAGAACACAATATGCTGGTGATAAATGAATGCAGCCATCAAAATTAGCTGCATTGGCCTGGGGGTGAAATCCATTTTATAAGATCGTGTTGGGTGAGAGAAAGGAAAAGAACGATTAAGAAGTAGGCGTTATCATGTCTTCCAGAAAAGTCATGTCAGCCAAACCTTGATCGAATCTCAATTTAGAAACGTGAATACACACTCCAAACTGTACTGACTTCCATTCCAGGGCTCCACACTCAGATGAAATCCTGATGCTCAAAATGGAGGTTTTTCGGAAGTTTTTTTTTATTAAATTTAGCAGAAGCAATGTCATCAAGAACAACATCATGGTCACATCAGAGGCCATGCTAGTGCAAGCAGAAACACTGCTTCTGCAAAAGCTGAGTTTCCCAAACGAAACACTGAAACTCCACCCTGACAACTGCCATGCATCCTAGGTAGAAAATTTCCACTGGCTTGAGGATTTTCATCATCTCATAATTTATAATAAATAGGCTATCTGCAACCGATAAATATGTCTCTTTAGTAAACAAAGGAATGAGATATCAGTATTTATACAGGATGCATAACTGTAAAAAATACAGATAAATACCATCATCATACTCTGCCAAGGGAAAGAGATACTGGCTTCAGAGATGGTCTTCAGACACACATTGATTATTGTAAAAATCATACTGCAATTATTACCTCAGCATTTTGTATCAAATTAAAATCACAAGAATTAAAATGAAACAGCATTTTAAAAAGATTTTTTGACCTCTAGTTTCAAAACTACTGTTGATAGAGAAAATAAAAACATTTCTTAATGGTTACCCATTGAGACTTTACATAAAATCATGATATCGTCTAGAAAAATTTTAGATGAGAAAATTTTCATTCCCCTAACAAATCCAGTGTATAAAACTTCAAAGAAAAACAAGCAACAAGAAAATGTGGAAAAATATCGCAGAAGTGGTTAATACCTTTAAGGGGCTAGGATATTTCTTGACAAGATGCTTAGATCAAAGCTCACCTAAGAAGGGATGGATACGCGCGAAGCATCATTTTGTTGCTGCACTCAACGGACACACACACTGTCTTTTTTGTTTTTGTTTTGTACAATCAAATATATATAAGCAGTAAGTTCAGCTTCTAAATAGGTTAGTGTACAATAGTTGTTTCACCTCATAATTACATTTGAATATTCTTGATTAAGAAAAATTCAGCAGTTTTGAAAAGAAGGCTGCATTTACAGTGCATAGCTGTAACAAAAAAAGAACATTGTTGTATAGTATGTACACAAAATAAAAATACTCCATTTAACATCTGTAAATACTTAACTACATTGGAGAGTGTAGCAATTACACTATCTGAACACATCGCAGAGAGTTCTACCCAACTCTCATTCTGTAATGTAACACCGCGCCCGCTCCTCAGAAAGAACCATTGGCCAAGCTGCATGATTGGCCATGGACAAGGCTTTTGAAATTTTCAGTGGAAGATCAACATTTTTGGACATTTACATGGGTGTCAGGATAAAGGACGAATGACAGAAACTTCAAAATGTTAGGAAAGTTTAGCATTCCAGTGCCCACAGTATCCTCTCCCACCCAGATTCCATGGCCAAAGGAAAAAAAAAGAAAAAGGAAAGAGAGAGAGAGAGAGAGAGAGAGAGAGAGAGAGAGAGAGAGAGAGAGAAGATATTAGTTCTACGGAACCTGTTGTTTCTTCGGGATTGTCATATAATCATGTTATGAGAGAACACTTGCTTCAAGTTGATTTTGTACTTTCTTAAAAAACAAGAGTACGGAGGCTGATGCCCAGACATCAGCGGCTGTCATTTTAGGGTGGCTTGTGGTTGGTTGGTTGGTTGGTTGGTTTTCTTTCCTTTTGAATTTATTCATTTTTTTCCTTTTGAATAGAATATGAACATTTTGAAGTTCTAGGTTTTACGTGTGTCTTCTTGGAACTGCTGCCATTTGAAATGGTTTGCCCTGGTACACTCTGATCAGGAGCCCCCAGTCCCCACCTGTGCATACACACTTCCCCCAAACCAGGCACACACACACACACACACACACACACACACACACCATCACCGAGAGACTCCAGGGAAAGCGAAGCTGACACCCATGAATAAACATGTGCTTACTGGATATCCATTCTGTCTCTTGCTTCTTCAGCAGCTGTGTTCATGTAAACCATTGTTGTTGTTGTTCTTGTTGTATTGTTGTTGTTTTGTTTTGTTTTTGTACAGAGTGTAAAGTAGGAGAAATTCCTAAGTATGACTTGCAACAGTCTGTTAGGGGAGGACGCACTGTCCCGTGAGGTATTCACCGTCCCTCTGTCATCCTCAGGCAGGGAACATGTTACCTGCGCAAGCTTCTCTGAGCTTCTTTCAGTAAACTATCGAAATCCAGAGAGTCATACTTGCTCTTGGTGGAAGCAGGGTCAAAGTCATCTGAGTTTGAATCTGAAAGAAATCCAAGCCAGGTCAGATGCACCCTTTCCTGATGGCCATCAACTCAATCATCCCATTCAAGAAGACCTTATGTAAGAGCAGCTTATCTAATCAATATACTTTAAAAATATGCCAAAATTTATATATATATATATATATATATATATATATATATATATATAGTAAGGTGTGAGCACTCAAAATACTCATCTATTGATGCATTTTAGATTTAAACTCTCCTGGAAAGTATTCAAAGTAGACTTTAATGGCAACTATTTAATAGCAACTTATCCAACAATCTTCTTTGAAAATAAGCCCCCGCTCCCCCCATGGCATGTTAAACAACTCACCTAAGGTTCCTCAACAACTTAGGTGGAGAGACAAGAGTAGAAGCTGGAACTAATTTTCCTATTCAATGAGACTAATTTCATTGAGCAAAAATCCAGTTGAGTTATAGGGAGAGAATCAGAAGTTCACCCACTCCCCATCCTGTTGCTCTCTCTTACGGTAAGAGAAACATAGGACCTGGTCACCTACTACATGCCTTTGGGTACCTCAGAAATCACTAGTGGCACAAAATCTCCCAAGTTAGAAGGTTTAGGGAAATGTTTCATGTCTAGAGAGCATAGATTCAGTCTCTTTACTAATTAATAGGAGATGGAAAATATGCAGGTGAAAATAAAGCCATGGTTTCTCTTGAATCCTTGAACTAGCCACATCAGCTTTTGTGCCAAGTCCCACATGCTACTTCAAAGAGCCCTTAACAAAATCAATGTGTTTCAGCAATGTTGAATGTAAAGTAAAAAACTGTTAACTATTTCTGATTTTCTCTATTGACATCTCAAAAAAAAGAAGTCAGATATTTTTGCCAGTCTTGCAAATGAGAAAGAATATCTTGGAAATATAATGGAAAACCACTTGCGAATACTTTCATTCTCTTTGAAAGCACTGATTTTGAAGGGAAAACAATCCTTTCTGGAAAACATTTAACAATCCTACTAAAATATGAACATTTCCATGTTTTACCCAGACCAAGTCCTGAAAATGAAATGCTCAACATGACAGAGGAGTATAAGACTCGATAATGTGGAGGCATGATCGCTGACCTCACAAGATGTTGTGCTGAAAGGGTTGGAATCCCTCAAACCCTGCAGCCCCAGACTGATGTTTTAGCCCTCGCTATAATCCACTCTAACCATCCTAGCTTTCGAAAACAAAAATTCCTGCACTTCTTTTTCTCTTTCATTCTCACCACTCCTTGTCTTTACTGAATTTGTGTCAAGCAATTTTTTTTTCAGGTAAGAAAAAGCAAAACAACAACATTTAGAGTCAGACCCAGACATAAAAGCAAGAACAGAAATGGCCAGTCTTTCCTCACGAACATCTTATATGGTTAATTCTTAAATGATAATGGCTCCCCCCCTTCTCTTCTTAACCAAATGACTAGTTTGCTTGTATTACCAAAACCTCACCAGCAGCTGATGTCCAAATCAAAATCTTGTTTGTAAAAACCAAAGGCAAGAACGCCTGGCTCATTGCTAGAGATTCGCCTGGAATCAGAGTTCCACTTGCATTGCAGATGAAGGTGAGAGAGTCTGCTGATGACTGCGTGTGTGTGACATTGAGGTCAGCATAGGCCCATCAGGAACACACATATGTATCTTTTCTTGGAGGAAAATTAAAATGTCTTAACTTTGGATTATTCTGCATGAAACCCGGAATTTCAGTGTTTCCATATTTTTATTAGCAAATACTAAAAATATTTTGAAACAGCGGTTCTCAAGACTTCACTGTGAAATACGCAGGCTGGAATTTACATATATACCCACATATATAAGCATACTACCTCACACGGTAGGCACCCCAAAGTCTTTTTTGTTGCATGAAGACAGAATATGGTTACATGTACTTCCTGAGGCAATGCCATCTATCCCCACCTCTTTTTCTACACTAAAGGAAGGATGCTGCAACACAAGTCAAATATAATACAAAGTTTGATAGAAATAACCCCAAAACCACTCTAATTATTTTTAAATAAATTGTTACAAATAATGACAGTGTATAAGTAGAAACAAATCACATTACAACTGTATTCCTGGCACCCAGAAAACTGTTGGCACAAAATAGGTACTAAATTTAATATTTGTTAAATTTTACTAAAGTTATGGGTGAAAATATTTGTGTTTGGATCTGGGAATGATTTATCAATAAATGAAAAGGGTTTATGAAAAGTTATGTATATATGCAAAATACATAAAAATTTGTGATGGATATTTTATTTCCTTCATTTTTTTTCTTATGTGTTTAAGTTCTACACCATAACTAATTTTTGATCAAAATTATTATATTTTTTTGTATTGGCCCAATCTTCTCTTCTGGTCAGATAGTTGTAATTTAATTTTTATCCTTCCTCTTTAAGATTTTTCATTGAGGTCTTTCAGAAAGATCCATATTTTTTATAAGACAGTAAATAGAAAGACACACAGATTACAGTCATAGAAACCAGAATTAAATCCTGGCTTCGCCATAGTAACCTTGATTGTCTCTTTAAATTCTGAATCTCATTTATAAAACTGGTTCATAAATCGTAACTGGAATCATCATGTTTTGCACTAATATTATTGTAGTGGCCTCAAGAGTATTGAAATAGGGTGGGCAAGCTAACTTAATTTGGGGGAGCAAAAATAAAACACAGAACAAAATTGGTTAAATCTATCTAAAATACTCGGTCACTTTACTCTTGGTAAAATGTGTCTGCCTCACATCATTTTTACTTTACATCTGACACACACGACAACTCACAATCCCTCTAATGGTCCAGTATATACTTCTGCTCATCACATTCAGTAGCCGTGACCTCACACATTTAACGTGAACTCTTCAGGGGACAAAGACCAGGCACATATGAATGTTATTCAGTTCCAAAGCTAGACGCTGGTGCTGATTCTTCCATTTTAAAATAACTTGAAACTTCCAACTTCTCATTACCATCACTTTAAATGATAAACATAGCTACACTTTATTGAGCAACTGCTTTATGCCAGACACTGTTAACAGCTTCACAAACATTAATTTAATCTCCACAGCAGCAATATAAGGTGTGTTACCCATGAAGAACCAGAAGCCGAGGGAGTTTAATTGTTTGCTTAAGGTCAGAAGTTAAGTCAGGTTTCAAACCCAGCTTTGCAGGATTCCAAAACTCTGCAGGTTCTTTGACTACACCATGGCTCTGCTCACTCAGATAGACTTGCTTCATGCAATTGCTGGGCTTGAGGGAATTGGAAAAACCCATGCTACTACCGTGCACATCAAACACACTTTTCAGAAAATACAGAGCTAGCTTAGCAACGGCAACGTTTCATTGCTGCTGGCGAGGCGGTGAGATAACGAGAGGGGAAGCATTCTTCTTAGAAATATTTCAGGAAGGCTCTAGTTCAATTTGGAAATACCATTCAATCCTCCCTCTCCCAGTGATGAATCGTGATCTAAAGACCCCTCTAGGTAGCTTATTTTGAACTCTAGATGTTTTGAGAGACTAGAAACACCCTGGCCTTCATCACTGAAGGAAATAAGTCAAATCAACTCAAGACTTCAATCTGTCTTGACTGTTTTTATCAGCCAACATTTGAACAAATGACTTGCCACCGTTTATATTTTCATCCCTAAGCCTCTATCTCTCTAACAGTCAGCTACCTCTCCCCTGCTTCATACTATCTATTTAGCTTTTGAAGTGAATTATAGCATACTCCCCCTGAACAATGCACACTACCTATATCAATTACTCTGGGAAGACATCGCTTTGGTGGAAGGGAAAAAAATTCCCAGTATTTGGTATTCATTTCTTTCTTTATACCAAGCCAAAGCAAGTGCAGATAGAAACATAATAAGGCTTAGGAATAGATGTATATGTTAATTTTATGATTAGTAGCATAATTGATTTAAAATAAGTATTTCATATGCACAAGACATTTGCCACTTTCCTACCATCATCAAAGAACCTAAAGTCTTACAATACACATATTAGATAAAAATAATCACATGCAAAAGAACAAAATTAAAATTTGAAAGGAAATTAAGATGTCAATTGTAACATTATTTATAATATTAAAAATTGAATAAATGTTTAACTATAATGGAATACTGAAATATAATGGCATTATTCACTGAACAGAATACTGTGTTGCCACCATTAAAAAGTGTTGATAAATTATTTTTAATCCTGTGAGTACAGTGGAAAATGAACTTATATAATATTAATTGAGATAAGTAGAATTTAAAAGTATATATATATATATATATATATATATATATAACATGACCTTAACTATAAGAAATTAGACATACTGAGACAATACTGGAATGTACAACACACACTAAGTCACAGTGGTTATCTCTAGGTGATAGGCTGATAGCTGATTTTCCTATTTTTCTTAACTTAATATTTTCTAAATTTTATCCCTTGACTCTGTACAACTTTTAGAACAAGAAAAAAAATCAATACTTATGGGTGCTTCAGTTTCCTTATCTGTAAAATGGGAATGACAATGATAATATCTATCTTCCATGACTGTTCTGGTAATTAAATGAGAAAACGCTTGCAAAGCCCCTGACATAGTGCCTAACATATAGAAGTTCTCAAAAATAACATTTTTCTCTTTTTACTTTTAAAGAGACTATAGTGTGATCTAGCATATAAAATTTTATTTTCTTCTCTCAAGGTGTACTTTGTTGAAAATATTAACATTTCTAAGTCTTTATGATAATAAAAGAGAACAAGACTCTTGCACATTCTGTTCCATAAAACAATGATGGCAATGCTACAGGTTTGGAAAAATGGGTTCAGGGATGGGAACAGAAAACAATGACAGATTATATACATAGACAAAGACACATACAACATAGACACATGCTGACGCACACTATAGCCACATATACACACAACACATACACACACAAAACACAACATACCACCTCTACACACAAACAATGCAGAATTTCAGCATCTGGGAAGACAGTACAACAAATTTACTTCTGCCCCTGGTTGCCCAAACCTACACTCCTTGTTTCTGAAACTGTCTTGTGCATTAAAAAATAAATAATAATATAAAATTTCTATTCAAATATCCCCTCTAGTAAAATAATGGTTCAACCCACTGTGCCTTCGATTTACATTTACTCCCATTTTGAGCTCTACGTTATGGATTCCTCATTCCATGTACAATAAAATCCATACCTAGGTCTGCATAGTTAGACTTGAAAAATTGCTTGCGTCCACAAAAGTACAGCTCGAAGTCAGTTTCATTTGACCTGCGCAAAGTGTATCCATTTTCAAGAGCAGCAAAAGCATCACAGGTGTAACGGTAGGTAATGAAACCATAGCTGTCTCTGCAATGGACAAAGAGGAGAAGTTCAAAGCTAGTGAGGCAGCATTAGCATATATGACTATAACACTTTCTACTTTGGGAGACTCCGCTGGTGCCCACGTCTGAACCACTGCGCCCATTTATCAGTGTGATTGTCCTGTCAAGCTGCTAAATACTTATTTCTGGGACAGGAAATCTCAACTAGAAAGATTAATAAATAGGGATGAAAGAAAATAAATAAGGTTCTGAACTCAACATGTCATCTGTCAAAGCATCCCCATCCTAGTCATCTTAGGGCCATAATTTTTTACATATGTCAGCTTCTAAACAAGAAATAATCTTGAAGATTCTCACCCATCATCCCGCAGATTTACTGTGCACTCCTCAATTTCACCAAAAACTTCAAAACGGTCCCTCAGTTCTGTCCGTGTTGTGTCAGGTCTGATTTTGCCAACATAAATCACACGGCGTTCTTCCTGGGTGTGGGGGAGGAAAGAGAGACTTGCTAGTTCTGGAGACAGGAAAGAAGTTGGACCTCTAGAAATATTCATAAAGCAACAGTCATGCAGAAGAAGAACCCAAAGAGCATGCCAGTTAAAGCAAAACATACACTAAACTGAATGAAAGGCTATGCTGGAACCAAGTTTTAATTTCCGTTTTGTCAATATCATTCTCTTCCTTTACATACTCTCTTTTTGGAACCCCATTCTCATCTACTTTTCCTACTCATCTCTGTTCTTCAGTCACATGAATTTTTATTTGTTAGAAAAGAAATATGTGTAATGTGATCATTTTATCACTGAATAACTGAACAATACCTGTTAAATATTTTAACTCCTGTGACTCAATTATTAATCCTCAAAATTGCTAAGATACTGACCTGGCTCACATAACTGTATAATTTCTCATTAACTCAGAATTCTAATATGGCGATGTGCAATTTTCCCCTGTTTTCTTGAAAAATAACTGACACAAATCACTATTTTATTGAAGAATAACTGACACAAATTTTGACATACTTCAAAAGAGTGATTTCTGAAACTCTAATATACATAAATATTACCAGAGGTGCTTATTAAAAATGTAAACTATTGGGATTTATCCCAGCTATACTAAAAGTATTTGGAAGATAGGGTTCAATGATCTTCATTTTTAACAAGCATGTCCAACTGACTCTGACACAGGTGGTCCAGAGACAATAATCTGAAAAATACAGTCTTAAAATGTAGACTATTTTAAGCCTTGAGTCTCCAAAGAATAAAAGTTATAAAAGAGGCTATCAATTTCACTTTGCCAATGAATCTTATTTTAGAACCAGACTAGAAGGGTGTGGCCTAATTTTCTCCAGTAGAGTAAATATCATCATAATCTGAAAGTCATCAGCAATTTATAACCTTCACAAAATGAGAGGAATATTTCATAGCCAGTGGACATATTTCTCAAAAACAAACAAACAAACAAACAAGACAGGAATGCATTTCTTAATGTAAGAAGCAATCTTATAAATCTTGCTCTAAAATGACAGGCCAAAGGCCACAATGTTCCTTAAAACTGAGAGAGGCAAGAAAGTAAGGAGTTAATATAAAAAATGTGCTTACCAACTAGGCTACATGTCTATCAAGGACAAACAAGAATGGAATGAACTTCAGGTTGCTGAGATTTAAGTTAGATGGAAGCAAAGACAGGGAAGCACAGGATCAAGGTACAGATTTTGCTTGCCTAAGAGTTTTCTCTGAATGTACTGAGATATCCTGTCTTGGATGATGTGAAAAGTAATTTAGGCCCAAGACAAAGAGATGTCCCATGTTATTTACTGAATTTCTTTCTTTTTCATGTGCCCAATATTTAGTGAAGGACCTGCCAAAGACTGAGCACTCAATAAGTGCTTATGAAATATAACTGAATACCTCAGACCCTGTAATAGATATCATCTGAGGTGATCTAATCACTCATGTTTCATCTTCTTTTATCTCATGCAACCCTCCCATTTCTGTTTTCATCAGGAAGTTCCTCTGAGCTTCATACTCAAATAACCAACTATCTACTTGACATTTCAGGTTATATATCCCCTCAGCACCTCTAGCTGGACCAACATCACCCAAACCAAACCCCCCAGTTCTACCCTCTTCCCAGGAGTGGGTCTTTCTCCAGTGTTCTTGGATCAGTGAAGTTAACACCATCCAGCCAGTTATTCAGGACAAAAACCTGAGTGCCTTCCTTGATTCTTCCCTCATATCCAATCACTCATTAAGTCCTATTGATTTTTACCTCCTACATCTCTCTCTAGTCCATCTCCTTTATTATATCTCCCGAAACCAAGCTGCCAACATCTCCTTCTGGTCTAGTATGACAGCCTCTTAACTTGGACCCCATGTCTATGTTTACCTTCCTCTAGTCTATTCTTTCACTCAGGCTGAGTAGCCAATTATTGTCTACCACATTCCCAGGGCTTCTCCTAATGTTTAAAGAAAGTCTTAAATCATTAACAGGACCTGCAGAGCCCATCACAGTCTGGACCTGTCATCATCATGGGTTTTATCTCCCTCATTACATTCTTTCCTTTACTCTATTTTCCAGATACCTTCTGGTTCCATAAGTCCTTAATATATACTGTGCTGCTTCCTTCCCCAGAGCCTTGGAGCAAGCCCTTCCCCTGCTACTTGGAACATCCTTCTTACAGTGTCTCTTGCTCACCTCCACCAACATATACATACTGTGTAAAATTACACTGAACCCAATAATCGTTTTCTGAGACTTGAAATAAGGTCAGGATTCTTTTGGTTGCTCCAATAGGACACTCTATTTATCCCTTATAGTTATACTAGAGGCTTGGTGCACAAAATCTATGCATGGGGGGGATCCCTCAGCCCGGCCTGCACCCTCTCCAATCCAGGACCCCTCGGGCGATGTCCAACTGCCGGTTTAGGCCCAATCGCTCGGGCCTAAACCGGCAGTCGGACATCCCTCTAGCAATCTGGGACTGCTGGCTCCTAACCGCTCACCTGACTGCCTGCCTGACCACCTCTAACCACTCTGCCTGCCAGTCTGATTGCCCCTAACTGCCTCTGCCTCAGCCCCCGGCACCGAGGCTTTGTCCAGAAGGACAACCGGAAGATATCCGGTTGACCCAGTCTAATTAGCACCTTACCTTTTTATTAGTATAGATGCCCAATTGTAATTGAATGATTAACAGTTTATTCACTGATTAATGTCTATTTCCCCTACAATGAAAGTTTCATGAATCAAAGACCATATCTGCCATGTTTTAAGGATACTTGAAATATTTAGTCTCAATGAATATTTGTTGAAAAATCAATCAATCACCAATCAATTAATAATTTTTAATACTCCATACCTTCCATTACATCAAAGATGTCTAAGTGTGTTCTATACTTTATGAAGCAAAGATAATGGAGAAAGAAAGCCAGGTTTGAAGCTTTACCATAGGATAAACCTTGCCCAGGTAGCTCAGCTGAGTAAATTAATAAAGGTTTTCACAATTTGTTAGTACAGGTTATAGTGTAAAAAATGTGGAATAGGTACAAGCTGGTAGGACTTTCACTCTTAAAAATCACTCTGAGAATCAGAGGTGGGGCTTAGCTAAAATAGTTGGCAAAACACAATTCCCCTTACAGTGGCTATTGAGCCTAAGTAACTGACCAGATGATATACAGCAAATAGAGCAGACTGCCTGATTCACTTCCATGTAGATTGTATGTCTCAATTTAAGGCTGCACCATGTTGTTCCATAGCAGCCAGCACATCAGGAGGTCAATAAATATGAATGGATGGTGAGGCCCATCCTGGCGCAGTGCTGTGCACTTGAGCAAGGGATTCATAACATCACATTCCATTCTATTTACGCATCCAGCTCCAGCCAAACAGTCAAATGTGATGGGACTACTATCTAAACTTCCTGGCGCCTGCTTGCATGGGTGTTCTGAATTTCTTTTTTTAATGAGCCTTTTAGGAAGGTTACTACTGTATAGAGGAAAAGGAGGGGAGGTGCAGAAGAGAGAGAAAGAAATTGAACCATCACAAGGAAATTGTTCAACTACCATTATGGGAATACACATAGCCTACAGATTCAAGTAAATTCGAAGTTAAAGATAAAATCGACCATATGCACGTCCATATGCAGACATATTGGGACAGTCTCTGAATTGCTTCTTTATACAAAGCTGTAGGCAACAATGATCCCACAAAGGAGATAAACCAGAGGACCTTTACATCAGCTATGGATACATTCTGCAGGAAAAAGAAGACACAACCTCGATGGAACAGAAATCCAAAGGGCTGTCCACAGTCACGTATTATCTACTTGTCTATTATCTCCTTTTATAAAACACAGGACTGGAGCCACATCTTGCTACCTTACAAAGACCAGAGGTTGAATACATGTTAAAATAAAAAGATTTGAGTGCTCAGTTTTCCCGGTGCTAAAAATGAAACCAAAAAGGCATAAGAAGGTCTAAAAAGCAAAGACAAAAATCTTTTCGAAGATTGGCCAAAATGTCTAGCAGAGAACTGATTATTTTTAACATGTTGCAGTTTTATTAGACTGATGAATAGATTGCATATCTTTAAAAAACCTTAACATTTGCAGCCAATTTTTCAAGACATTAATTTCTAAACAGGAGATGAAAGGAAAAGAAATCAAAATGCTTAATAACATTTCCAACTTCTTAAAGGCTTGGAGGAACTCTAAACCTTTGGCAAAAGCTTTTGAAAAATGATTTTCAGACCAGTTTTCACTATCGAGAAGGATGGAATATTTATCAAATATCTTTTAGCTTCAATTTTCACAAGAGCTAGTTTGTTTAGGGGGTGGATAATAAAACTAAAGATTTATGTTGCATTAACAAGTATGGTAAATCCTCATTATATCAAAACAGGAGAGATAAATAAAAAAAGTAAAACCTGACTGAATGAACTGACTTTGTATTATCAAAGCCTTTATCAGAAAGTGTATAGAGCCTCCCAGTTAGCTGGAGAAAGCATGCAATGTTTCTCATCAAATAATAAGCTACTCCTAATAAAAGTGATTTGACTATGGATAAAAATAAAATCAGTCCTAGCTGGGTGGCTCACCTGGTTGGAACCTCATCCTGTACTCCAAAAGGTTGTGGGTTTGATTCCCAGTCAAGGCACATAGTACCTAGGTTTCAGGTTCAGTTCCTGGTTGGGGCAAATACTGGAGACACTGATATTTTACTCTCACATCAATGTTTCTCTCTCTCTCTCTCTCTCTCTCTCTCTCTCTCTTTTTCTCTCTCTCTAAAATTAATAAGAATATATCCTTCAGTGAGGATTAAAATATATTTTAAAAATAAAATTAATAAGGAGGTTAACATTTATCATCTAAAATATATGAAGTACTGGTTGATGCTTTTCATGGGTTATCTCACTAAAATGTTCTGCATTACTAACAACAAGGAACAGCCTGACAGAATTTTGATTTTCAGAACTTTTATTCTACATTTCCAAATTAGAATAAATGTTAAAATTCTCCTCCTTTGCTAAGAAAAATGCATGTCAACTTTGGCAATGAAAGATTTGTGTTCATTGTCATATTAGCTACAACCTGACTTCCTCAAAAATTCCAAGGATAGTACAAATGCTATAGTTGAAATAGATGAGATTAGTGGATAAATCCCATGCCATTTCTAGAATCATTGGCATAGTTAGGTCCTCTATCAAAAGGAAAAACCTGAGGGGGGTGGCCATAAAAAGATATGGATGGGCAGAACAAAATGCCAAAACTCTGACAAAATCTGAAAACAAAAGGATTTTTTTTCTTTTGCCTTTAATATTGATTACACACAACTAATTCAGTAGCCATTCAATGAGTTTATACTACTAGGATGCACTCTTAGGAAGAAAACAAAACTACAGTATTCCGTTTTCCAAGTTACCCCCATCCCAGAAGTGCTCAGGCATGTTCCTTCTTAGGGTATAAGGTGGGATAAATAGGAATAAACCCAGGTTAGTCTACTAAATAGACAATCTGCAAGTAAGAGCTCAGATGCAAGTAAACCCAGTTATAAGTCAGAAAACATGAAAATTATAGACTCAGAGTATATGTAACTACTTGTGATAAAACTGCTAATTTCTAAATAGTGAGCTTAGAACTCAAAATATACTCACCCACCTGAAATATCTCTTGAAAAGGGCTGGAATAGAATGCTACTTAATTTTCTCCATTTAAAAGAGTAACTATGAGAAATTACACATTGCTTTTCATTTGGAAGAAGCTGATCATTATCAGTGATGATGCACTGTCCCTGGCTCCTGGGCTGCATACTAACCAACGGAGAAGAGAAATGAAATGCCACAGCCACTGCCCAAGCACATCTGGTTTTGGTTTTAAGCACTGAGCCATATCATAATGTCTAGATTTGCCCTTTTAATTAACATCCCATTATCATGTTTTCTGGCAGGAAACTGTACAAATTCCAAATGGAGCTGGACTTGGAAATCCACAAGAAATTAGAGCAGTGACAGTTTAGACAGTAAGTACTAAACTCTGGCTTGCTCAGCTCCAATAAAACCTGAATTATTTCAAGCCTATGAGACTGAGAAAGGCAGAGGGTGAACAGGTTTCTGAGAAAGAGTTTAGATGGACATTGGAGGAAAGTATCAACTGAACCAATAGCAATATTCAACCACAATGTATGATTCCCGGTTAGTAATTACTAATCAGTAGTCTCCGCTTAACTCTCTGATGTGGTGAACTCAAGTCAATCTGGATAGAGACTTTTAGAGGCATAGGCTATGAAAACTTTACAGACCTCCCAAACCATCTCCTTACAGAGCTCAAAGCAAAAGCAATATAGACCACAAAACAAAGGTAACAAAGTCTACCTTAATTCTGTAAAATATCTATTACTAAATGACTTGCACATTATTTTTTTTCTTATGGTGACTCTACTTTGTTGGTCCCCTAATTATATGATTGATCAGAATTAATGTAAAATCCTGTACTAAACCCAAAGTATTACAAACATAATTTGCTACTCACTCACTACTTTAAGAGTATCTCAAAAATCTGAAGGGAAATCACCTACCCGACCAACTTGGGTGGACTGTCCTAGTTTCTTTAGCTGTTTCATGAATGACTTTTCAAGCTAATCTAGTCCAATGACTCAAAAATCATTGCCTGTATCTCTGTGCCCAAGTACATAAAAATAAACTTCGCAAAATACATTTTGGCATAAGAAAGCAGATTATTTTGAGGAAGGAAATCAATCAGAAAATCTTCCTGTGGGTAAACTCATTAAGTAGTTCCACTATGCCTCCAAGATAGACTTCAAAATCTTTATCACGACTTACAGAACCTTTCAAAGATCTGGCTACCATGGAGCCCTCCAGACATATTTCTTGCTGCTCCTATACCCAAGTGTTCTAGTTAAATGACTATAAGATTCAAAATACTTTGCTTTTTTTCCAGAAATTTAGTATGAGTTATAGCCTCTGCCTAGAATAGCAATGTCCAAGAAGAATATAATGCAGTTCACATAATTTTAAATTTTCTAAAAAGCACATTTTCAAAGTAAAAAGGAGCCAGAAAGTTAATTTTAATGATGTATTTTTTTTAGCTTGATATATCCAAAATATCATTTCAACTTGTCATTGATATAAAAATATTAATGAAGTATCTTACACCCTTTTTTTTGTAATCTTTAAAATCCACATGATCTCACTCATTTGTGGAATATAGTGAACAACATAGACTGATGAACAGGGACAGATCCAGAGACAGAGAAGCAGCGATCAGACTGTCAAACTTCAGAGGGAAAGTAGGGGAGGGTGGGGGTAAGTGGGAGAGATCAACCAAATGACTTGTATGCATGCATATAAGCCCAACCAATGGACACAGACAACAGGGGAATGAGAGCATGAGTGGAAGGGGGGTTGCGGGTTAATGGGGGGATGAGGACACATATGTAATACCTTAATCAATAAAAAAATTAAAGATTGAAAAAAAATCCAATCACACTTTTAGTGCATTCAAATTTGAGACTAGCTGAATTAGCCACTTGGCTAATGGCTACTATGTTGGACAGCACAGGTTCAGCAAACCTTTGCCTTCCATCCCTTTGGTTACAGATCAATCTCACCCTTTTCAGGGATGACCTCCCTCATTCCCAGGTCTTCATGCCCACTATAGTACCTTAGATGTATCTTATACAATAGCACTTAACACACCCCATTTCCTCTTTGTTTATCTTTATCTTAAGCTCCCTGGCTGTAGGACAGCAGGTCTTACCTAATTTTATATCCCCAGAACCAAGCAAATGTTTGTCACCTAAAGAGTCATGAGCTTTCACTATGTTAAACAGAAATAGCATATAGTTATTGAAGTGGGTATTGGTTTAACAGTGAGTCCCAAATCTTTATATTAAGCTCTTACTACCTATAGGTCACTGTGTCAGTAAACAATCTCTAGGTCATAGATTGTTGCTTTTTTTAAAAAAAGTCAAAATTCTCAAAAATATAAGGTTATTTTATAATTCTTTAATATAATCCAAGTTGTCATTTGCACTATAAAAGCCATCTTTCAAAGAAAATTGATAAAAGATTGTCTTAGTCAAATAATTAACTATGAACATTCAACATTTGTGACACAATGAGAAGGTGGGGGTGGTATCTGCTTTCAAGCTGAGGTTGATGACCTCAAGATGCTTTTGGCTCAAGATGCTTATGGACGGTAGATCAATCACACTACTTGATCTATTTGGAAAGAGTTTAACTAGCAAAAAGGCACCTACCTTCCTTCCTTTCTTTTTTTTTGAAATTTAAATTCTTTATTGTTTAAAATATTACATAAGTCTCCTTTTTTCCCCCATTAACCTCTCCCCGGCCACTCCCACCCCCCAGCACATGCCCTCATCCCTCAAGTCCCCATCTGTGTCCATTGGTTTTGCTCATATGCATGCATATAAGTCCTTTTGTTGATCTCTTACCTCCTCACCCCCTGCCTTCCCTCATAGGTTAGACAGACTGTTCAATACTACCTTCCTTTCTTGACTCTAGCTAAGTATTTGGCACTAAATTATCTTTGAAGGAATAAAATAAGCACATGTAATTTATCTACACTTATTTATATAGCTTTGGTTATAGCTATGCTGTATTTTGCCCAAATGAGTAAGCATATTATTAAATAATTAATCTCTCTCTTTAATGGCATACTTCTAAAAAGAAACATGAAGGCTTTTATAAAATATGAATTTGCAAACACTGAAATAACTATTTTTCTTATAGGCTTATGCAACATGGTTCTCTTTTATAAAGATTAACTATAATATGCCATATTAAAAGGCTTTGTAAGCTACATGGCACTATATAAATGTGAGTTATTATAATTATTGAATAGGCTATTAATTAAAAACAGCAAAATTAGAAATATTGAATTTTTAATTTTCATTAGTCTTCTTAAGTGTTAACTAATGACACTCTGGCGGATCTTAATATCGCAGTTCATTTGAAAGTTGAGAAAAAATGAGGAAAAGTGTTGTAATTTGCAAAAGACCCATGATTCAGTCTTAGGTAGATTTAAAGTTAAGTGACAGCAAACACCCTAGACCTTTAGCCTAAGTATTCAATTACATCTCCCTTTTTTCCCCTTGAGTGTCTATGATTAACAAATCTCTCATTTAACCTTTTTCTTCCAGCTGATAACTGTTGGCCAATGCTTGATTTTGACTTCATTAGTCAGTTCTTTTCTGTAGGTTTTTCAAGATTTTGTTGATGGCAGTGGTTTTCTTAAAGGAACCACATCCATCTAACCTCTAAAATTCCATTCCCTAAGTCTTGGTTTTCTTGTATGCAAGATATATCAAAAGCTGATCTTCATGGAAATGATTCTCAACAGCTATCAAGGCAGGCAGCAGCTGCAATGAACAAAAGCAGTACCATTTCTAATCGATTAGCCATGGCTCCCTGGAGCACCCTGAGACTCTACAGGGGCTTGGTGGGAAACAGTGCCATAATCGATTAGGAATGTCTGCCATGGACAAGCACTAGATACTGACAACTGGAGTGTCTCATATTTGTCTTCCAAGGTCTAGATTTTTTTTTGTTTTTTGTGGTTTTTTAAAAATATATTTTATTGATTTTTTTACAGAGAGGAAGGGAGAGGGATAGAAAGTTAGAAACATCGATGAGAGAGAAACATCGATCAGCTGCCTCCTGCACACCCCCCACTGGGGATGTGCCCACAACCAAGGTACATGCCCTTGACCAGAATCGAACCCAGGACCCTTGAGTCTGCAGGCCGATGCTCTATCCACTGAGCCAAACTGGTTCTGGCCCAAGGTCTAGATTGATAAGCAATGGGTGGGAGGTGGGGTAAAGTCTATCAGTTAGTAAGCAGCTGCTAAAAACGTACTGACCCACAGAGAAAAAAATTAATTTAACATAACCTGGATCTTTCCAGTAAAGGGTCAGTACGGTCTATATGTCATGTGAATGTAATGCCCTGCCATAAGTGGTGCCAAAATACATAATAGGTTATTGACAAATAGTTCATAAGAAATGTGATGAGTCAACTGCCCAGTTAGGTGTTGACCCAGCACAAGAAAGAAATGATGACTTTCTTAGCAAATTTTCCTCTACAGCCTCCTTTAAATCTAAGAGACCCAGTCTCTTCATGGACAATATAATCCTCACACCTGCCAAAAAGACAGAACAGTGATCCCTCCTCATTTTCCACTCAGAGAAAAAAGCAAGAAGAACTCATCCTTTGATCCGATGGAACCAGTGCCTGACTGAATAACTCTCTTCTGCCTCCATTTTTGAACACAGTAATGAGCTTCAAGATGAATGAGATGAATGAACTATACTGATTTAACATTTGGTTCTCCAAAGGGTCAGTACGGTCTACATGTCATGTGAAGGGAGATTGGGGACTCACTGATGTTTTAATCTCAAGAGGTTGAATATTGCATATTTTAACAAAGCCTTGGCTTTAGTTTATTTTTTAATCTACAAAAAAAAAAAGAAAAAGGAAACAAAAGAGAAACCCTCCTTTGAAATGAAAGTTAGCTCCAAGCTGCTTACAATTGCCTTCTGCCTCTGCCTCTCCCTTTGTTTGGCCCTTTCAGACTCGCGCTTCTCATACTCTCTGCGGTATTCTTCCCTCTTCAGCCTTTCGTGCTGATATTCCTCGTAGCTGTCATACCTGAGAAACACAACTTCATCATTAAGTCAACCACCTCCAGTGGCACGAGCAAAATGAATAATAAACTGGGGAGGGGCAGGGTTTAGATAACATCTTGTCATCTAAAGGCCCAGATGAGAGGAGCCCAAGGAAAATGACACGCATCATTACCTGGGCCTACGGCCGTAGGGTGATCTTGAACGTGATCTCGAGCACAGGGGAGAATTTCGGTGTGCATGGTGTCTGCAGTGGCTTGACTCATAGTAGTAGCAAGATCTGGGAGAGAGGAGAAAAACAAAAAGGGCATTTGCAACTGCCACTTAACCCCCGTTGATCGGCACGACTGAACATGCCCAGGAACGCTGTATTACATAAACTGGCTTTTTCTTCCTAGAGACTAGTGAGATTTCCCAGTGACAGTTTCTGATCATCTAGTCAGCTCAGAGGTCTGGGAGTGATGTGTTCTCTCCAGCGTCTCTTATTGATGTTAACGCCGAGCGCCAGTCTGGTACACTGGCAGCTTTATCTTGCATGGATCTCAACTATCCTTGCACAGGGCAACTCTCCAGGTAATGGAAAAAGTTAGATGAGCAAGTTTCTTACAAATTGCTCTCTCTGATCTGACTGGCTCAAGGCACTGTGCTCAAGGCTGACAAATTTAAGAGAAGATGAGGAGCGATGTATGTGTAACAACAATCTCATTAGTTCAGTGACACCCCGAATGCAGTGTGAGGAGCTGGCCTGCCTGTGGGTTTAAATGTTTTTGGTTTGGGTGGGTTGTGGTGTTTTTTTGTTTGTTTGTTTGTTTGTTTGTTTGTTTTACTTCCTGGGAATGCCTTATGCTCTGGGTGGGTTTTGACAAGATTTACCTTGAGGAGGATCTACTGCCTGGGGACCTTGATCTTGACCTGGAATATGGTGATCGGGAACACGACCTGTGTCGAGAAAAGGACCTTGAACGAGAGCGCATCCTTTGGGGTCTTTGAGAAAATAAGGATTTGGGTGGTGAAACGGAATCTCTACATGGAGAGTTAAAGGAAGAGCAGGAAGGGGACACGTCGAACAACGAATAGGACTGCGTGCCGTCCCAAGGGTAGTTCAGTTTATCACTTTCATCTTCGCTGTCATCAAACAGGCCATCCATGGCTAGTCCTGAATTTATAAACATAGGTAGTTTGGAGAATTGTTCGTTACTGAAATCACTGTCCCTCAGTTCACTGGTCTTGTCTGCTTCGTCGTCGAAAACAGCTTGACTGGGATGACCGAAGTGCTTGTTGAGCTCGGCGCGGATCTCCTGGTCCTGGAGCTGTTTCCTGGTGCTACAAGGAGAGACCTGCTTGCTCCCCTGCAGAGTCTCTCTCATGCAGCACGTGTCTGAATCCGTGGAGGAACAAATCTGCCCCTGCCCACTGGCGGAAGCATCTTTGTATTCTAGTTGTCTAGAGTCTTGGAGCTCCTGTGATATATTGATGAGTATTTCTGTTTTGGAATTGACTGACTGACAGTAGTCATGGTCACCAAACAGCCGTAGACTGGGCCGCTTGGCCTTCCTTTCCTCGTGTCCACTGGTGAGCACTGAGGCCTTGCTGAGTTGCGCATACAACTCAGATTGCTCGGGCCCTTTCTTGGTGGAGTTGTTGCCTTGGGTACCAGGACACTCGCTGTACCGGGGCTTCTTTGATGGCGGAGGTACCACAGTCTTGCAAGAGGACTTCAGCTTTGGAGAAGCCCTAAAAGGGTTGTCTTGGTTGGCTTTATGAGGAGGAGTTGTGGGTGGAGTTAGGCCTAAGGCAAAAAAATAAAATAAATAAAAAAAAATGGTGGGAGAGAAAGAGAGAAGAGACAGAGATAATGTTCTTAAATGCCAGAATACATTTTCCTAATTTTACTGAGATTTCAGACAATGGTTAAAACTGGGTGAAAAAGAAGGAAACTAAATTCATGACAACACCTGCAAAAGTGACTCTCTCCCCGCTAAGCTCCTGTCTCCAAGAAAAGATGGATCAACTGTGCCAGGCAGCTGTGTGAGTCATGAGATTGTGTATTTCAAACACCAATGCTGATAGACCTGCTTTCCAGGAAGCATTAATGCATTCCTCCTGGCCTCCACGGCACCAGGCACCACCAAAGGTCAGATTTTTTCAAGGGCATCACATCCTCTGCATTATGGAAAATGAACGCGGCGGAGCTCGGGGGAATCATGGAACAGCTTTGGTAGCTTTTGTCTGCAAAGCATGCTGCCAAGGATGCAAGTGGCTCAGGGGTTTTGTCCAATCAAGGAAATCTACCAGTGAAGCTAACGAATTTGGAAACTTAAAAAAAATATAGATGGCTGATGGCAAATGTGGGAATGATATAGGCAACATGGAGGTAAGTTCAGTAAAATACTACATAGGAAGGCAGGGAACTAGACAACTCTACAACTTGATGGCAACAATTCTTTGTCGCCACAGTTCATTAACTTAGTAAACCATGGCTAATGTAGGTATAATACATTCTTGTAAGCATAACTAATACATTCTGTCTAAAATATGGTTCTGCAGCAGAAACCAAAGTGAACAGTAACATGAATTATTGCAGTGACAGGGGACCATTTTATTAGAGCCCAACATTAGGGCAGGTTATGAGGCTGAAGGACTGAAGGAATTCAAGCTTCAGCAACTAACTAATTTAAATTTTTTTAAATAAAGGAAAAGGGGGAAACCTCATCAGTTGTTGGTTGCCTTTCATGATTTTTCTACAGAAGGGCAGAAAGTTCCATCAGCAGTCCCTGTGGGAGAGTCCGTGAAGTATAGTTGCCTTATGAAGCATCCCCCCTGAGTAGGTGATGCTCATCCCCTTAGACCGAGGAAGGGTAATTGCGATACAGCTTCTGAGTCCAAGGAACTTTGAAGAAGGGAAGACTGGAGTTCAAATGACTTCATGCTTTGGAGGGAACATTTTAGTTTACAATACACTTTCTATTTAGAAGAATGGGTGAATGCTATTCAGCAAAAAAGAACTTCATGTATGCTAACAAGCCTGGGGTTAGACTTAAGGCAATTGCACATTTCAAGGAAAGGCAAAGAAATTCTACCTTACTGGAAAAAAAAGTGTGTGTGTATGTGTGTGTGTGTGTGTGTGTGTGTGTGTATTTATATAGAGAGAACCAAGTAGGTCACAGAAAGCCACGTGAAATTTTTGTATGAACAGGCAGATGCTGCCTCTCTCTCCTACTTTACAATAAAGAGATGGAAGAAATTGACATTTTACCTAAAATGAAATTGTTTCTGCCACTCTTTGGCAATTTTATTATGCATAGCTAAGTCTGCCTTATGAGGGAAGAAAGGGGACAAAAATGCAAAGTGGTTTCACTTTGGAAATCCATCCCAGAAAAGTTCAGAAAGACCAGGAAATACAAACACAAAGAGAAATATCTGAGTCTCATAAAAGCTTCCCTTTATTAACAGCCCCTCTGCCTACCCCTCGTTGCTTATAGATAATAAGGAGGTGACATATTCTTGAATGAACCACCCAGGTTACTGAGACACTCTCTCCTTTCTTCCCTTTTTCATGGACAAATATGACTTTTACTCAATTTTAGAAATTCCTATGTGGTCAATCTTTTCTTTTCTCTCTCTTTTTCCTTTTCTTTCTTTTCTTGTTTCTTTACCTTCTGCATTGCCCATTCACACATACTGATTTCTACCACTTGCTACCTTCAATTACCATGGCAACAAATTTAAAGATACTAATACCCAGAAAAGAAATGACAAGTTCTCAAATATTTCTCATAGAAAACTAAAATGCACAAAGAAATAATGCTGGATAATCTCTCTTTGCTGAGTAAATAACAGTCAAATATTCCAAATGACATACATAGCCCTTGAATTGGGGGAAATGACATTCAACATTCTAAAATCCTAACTCCATAAATCTTTTCATGACACCTCAGATGAAGGTAATTTTTACTTTTCCAATAACTTACTGCCAGGATCAACCACTTGATACTTATCAGAGATAGCTGTATAGTCTTGCTTACCTTTTTTGAATGTGAATTATATCTTGTCTCTTCAAATAGATTATAAACTCTTAGGAGGATGTCTTATTTTAGCAAAAACTTGGGCTTATTTTTGCAAAAAGTTGTACTCTTTTTTTTGTTTTTATTTTTCTAGATCCTCCTTCACTGGTGAATTCCACATTGCAGTGGCTCAAGGATCACTTGGGAAGCTGGTTAAACATTTGTAATGAGCTGGTTCACAGACCACATATAGAGAGCCACTGTCCTACAGAGCCCATGAGGCACACTGCCTTCTACTCAGGTCCATGTATTTTGACAGACATTCTAGGCTTATGAAAAGAAAGCCTAAACTTCAGAAACACCAAATTAGGCCACTATTAAAGAGAGACTGGTTCTAAAAATAACTCAGCTATCTAGGGATTTTAAATATAGAAACCCTTTTTAGTCTTGAACATGTGAAACCCTTGTCCTAGTACCTAAGCTCATTACCACTTAAATAAGTGACTCTCAAGTTGCTCTTGGGAGTGGCGATACCCTGATTGTAGTGTCTTTGAGTTAAAAACAGAGCCGTTCACCTCCTTCACGTATGGGGCAGCCTGTGGCAACTGAAGGGACAGTCCCTGAACTCCTACTGTGCCTTGGATGCTACCCACACCAGCCATTGGTGTTTCAGAGACTACGCCCTGGGGCCGCTCAGTTCTTTCTAATAAAGAGAAAAAATTAAAGTGTGTCTTTAGAATCTGAAGTGTATATTCTTACATATGTGCTTAAAATGTATAGAAACTCTCTGAGATAACCAAACAGACCCTGGGAGTGAAACTATCAGGGCTGTAAATTTCTATGTACACTACTTGTTAAAACAAATAATTTCTTGCTTAGTGGATGGAAGTTACTTTAGGATTAGTGAGTAGGTGGGTAGGGGAAAATATTTTAGGTGATTCCTTAAATTGTTTAATATATATTTTTATTGATTTCAGAGAGGAAGGGAGAGGGAGAGAGAGATAGAAACATCAATGATGAGAGAGAATCATTGATTGGCTGCCTCCTGCACGCCCCACACTGGGAATTGAGGCCACAACCAGGGCATGTGCCCTGACTGGGAATCAAACTGTGACCTCTGGGTTCCTAGGTTGACGCTCAACCACTGAGCCAAGCTGGACGGGCAGATAATTCCTTAAACTTTTTACTGTTTACTGAAGCATCTTTAATCAGGGAGTGCCTTCAAGCAAGACTGAGACATCTTAAGACTCACAAGACCTCCAACCACCAGTGCCTAATTGAAAATCTATTTCCAGAGACAGTTGAAACCCAAAGCAAAACAACAATGTAAGAAGCACTTTTTTTTTCTTTCTACATAGTGTCAAACTTTTAAGAGCAGCTGATGGGACAGGGGACCCCTTGCTGCACCCAAACTAATTAGATTTCTCTCACCCCATCTTCCCTGCCCAGATTTTTCCCCCTGCAGTAGGAGAGTAGTCAATATCAATTCCTTTATGCCACTACTTTTGCTCATCTTCCCACTAATCGCTGGACTCTCCATTTCATCCCACCAGCCTAAACCAATAGTCAAATGCCTCCCATAACCTCCAGATTATTTCCTGTGTGTTGATTTCCTGGGGAATGTGTACACTTTGGTGTTGACAGTACAAGGTATATTCCGTGCTCTCTCTTGAACTTAGCAGGTTTCGACAGATTTATGGGAGGACAGATGGCCATTACAGGCTGAAGGCTGACAAGAGGCAGTTCAGAGCATTGTTAACACACTTGCACAAACTCTCAGCAGTGCAGCTCTGTGCAGAATGTAATTCAGCCTATAGCTTTTTTATTGCTGCCTATTTTCTTTTGTCAAAAGAGCCTGCTGTGCAGAGCAACAAATGGCTGCTATTACCCAGAATGTAATGGGTGTCAGACAAATCACGTAACACAAACAATCAAGAGTATGTAGGTCATATTTCAACAGAGCACAACCTTAGCAATATTTATGATTACTGCATTGAAATGTGCTCTATAATAAACAAGTACCTCTACATCACTCACACTTACGCACTTCTGCACAGCAGATCCGGGAGAAGTGGCACACACTCTACAGTCATCGTTTTAAACAGCCCTTTGATTTAAAAAAAAAAAAGTCGAAGGCAAGTTTTGTTTTGTTTTGTTTTTCATTATGTGCCATAAAACGATTTTCTTGGAGGAGTTCTCTTTTGGGTTTCTTTGTTTAATTGAATGACTCTGGTAAATGGCGAGTCCTCTGCTCTGTTTTCTGTGCTCCACTATCCACCCAATGACTGCAGCAGGATCTTTATTGCAATAGTTTACAGCATTTTACAGAATCTCCTGATAAATCTGGGACTTGCTTTGGAGTGTATTTGACAGTGAGATTTTTCTTCTGTCGCACGCCAATTCAGTTGTTGCTTAAGGAAAAAACAACGAGAAGATGAGTATCTGTATGTTTAAAAACTCACCAAAAAAGGAGGATCGGGCCAACAGAAGTGTGTGACTTGTCCTATTCACATACTTTGGGCCTCGAGAACTTGGAGGAGGTGTCAAGAGGACATAGGAAAGGCTGATACTCGGTATGAGCTGTTATTGCTACATGAATTGTTAGAATATTTCTTAACCTAAGCTCCTCCAGTGCCCTCTGCCCACCCCCAGGACTCCTGGGAGCTCCATAAGAGCAGCAACCAAAGTGTTAACAGTAGACATGGAGGGGCCCCCCACACCCTGCTCTGGCCCAGAGTGCCTCCACCCCTATTACTTTTTAAGTATTTCCTATATCACCCCTGATTGCAGGGGAACAAACTGGCCTTACAGCAAAGCTTCAGAACATTCCTGTGACATGTGACTAATTCCCCAACTGTTGCTCAGGGAAGATGAAGATCTTATCATTGACCCTGTGCACTCTCCCGCAGAGCAGGGGCAGGAAGGGGAGCAGGGTGAGAATGAAACGGACCTGGTTTTCCAGGTGTCTGCCACCAAAGCCTCCCAAGCTAATAAGGGAGAGGAAATTGCTTTGTGATTCTTGTTTAAAGAAACACGATAGTACCATTTCCAGAAAGAAAACAGAACAAAGAAATTATCTTTCCCAAGGTTGGGTCAAGATGGATGAGATTAAACAGAGAAAATGAATGATATGTTTGAAATATGGAAGGAATTCCTGACAGTCAGAGTTGGCAAAAGTTGCAATGTGCTGTAAAGAGAACTTGTTGGATCTCTGTTCCTTGGACTCTTCGGGCCCAGGAATGGATTATATGATCTGTCAAAATCATTTTCCAGTTCTCTGATGCTGTGGTTTTTCCTTTGAAAACTAATGACCATGGCTCATATTTTGCTTTGGTCTATTTCCCCAAAGATAAGTCACATACAAAAGAAGTATATACAGACAGGGTAGAGCAAATTTATGCTGTTTGTCAATATCCCATCCAGCACAATGAACTTTTAAGTGGGAAGTTTAAAAAAGAAAATATAAAACTCCACATAAAAGAAGACTAAAAAGTTAAAAATTGATTGGTTAATGAGTGGGTTTTTTTAAATGCAAGTCCATTGATGTGCACTTTGAATGATTGCCCATTTAAACCGAGGAAAAACATTAAGTGAAAAATAAATGAGACCAAATTATACGCCCACTATCATCAAAACCATGGGGGGAAAATATATCAAAGGAAGAAAAAGGTTGCTAAGACTTAGTGTGTTAGGGGGATGAGATTGCTGATTATGTTGCTCCTCTCATTTCCCTAATTAGTTATAAATTAGTTATATTGCTTTTTATTACTTGTATAGTAATAACAATAAAACAACTTACAGATGCATGTGCCTATACATATCCATGAAATTTTGGGGTCAGTCACTCTGGTCCCTAACCAAATTTCTTCCTGTCTTGTGGTTAAAACCATCATCTTGTTCAGCTGACATTGCTTTGCCATTACCATTTGAGAAACAAAAAGTCTAGTGCTCTGAAAATTTCCATATGCAATAGAGTTGAATGCCGTCTGCCAAAAGAGCATTCTCTTTTCTCTCATCTTGCTTTACTAACAGCTACTGTATTTTGAAATCACATTAGTTTTTACACCTGTAAAAGAGAAGTGTTTTTTTTATCAGCCAAAATGAGCTAGTTTGGGACAATCACAAAGTCAGACCAGCTGGCAATACCTACTAAAGCAAACTTCCTATCTCATCCCTCCTGTTTCCCAAAGACTCTGCAGATGGGACAGAGGGATTATTCAGGAGGTCTTAGAATTTTGTTGACTCTTTATATTTCCACTGAAATGTTTGGAAAATTTCACGAAAATTTGTCAGAGTAAAGGAAAACAAGACATCAGAAAAGCTTGGGCAACAGCTTAGTATGATTCTTCTGCCACAACCCAACAGATTAAGTTTGTAGACCCAGGATCAACAAATCAACAACACGAATGCTGTTTCTACCCTGTCCACCCCCCCTGCTGCACCTATGGCAGACATCACTAATTGATCATGACATTCCTACTGAGCACAGACTTGGCCTTAGAATCCTTCTCAACACAACACTCCTGGCAGCCAATACCAATCAATGACACTTGGCAAGTGAAATGAAACCTATTTAACATAACAGATGTCGACTACTATCTTTAAAATCCAGGCTTCAGGAAAGAAACATAATGTCTAGTCAGACAGACCTGCTTTGAACCCTGGGTTCACCACGGAGCTAGAATCAACATAAAACTTTTTCCTCAACAATTAACTGGGCAGAGAGTAAAAAAG
The DNA here is from genome assembly GCF_028538775.1 of Myotis yumanensis. Classification (NCBI taxonomy): domain Eukaryota; kingdom Metazoa; phylum Chordata; class Mammalia; order Chiroptera; family Vespertilionidae; genus Myotis; species Myotis yumanensis. The sequence continues at coordinate 226,894,787 of NW_027223752.1, read as the reverse complement.
ATGATATCTGTGCGGTGCTATTAGGGAGTGCCTACGCTGTAGAATTAGTAGCAATAGTAACTGTTGTTGAGAGAATATCGAAGAGGACATTTCTACCTTGATTTGGTAAATCCCACACCCACACAAAAAGCAGTATATGTTTAATTTCATGGGGACTTAATGAGGTTTTGCCATAAGAACCCATAATTTCATATATTAAAGTTCCAAAGAGGAGATAACATTAACTCAATTAAAGATCATCAAAAGATGAATAGATGTGCAATGACCTTAGTAGATGAAGTTAATATAGTAGTTAAATAGCTAATACTTATTGAACACATATATGCTGGTACTGGACCAAGTCTTTTTCATGTTTTCTCTCATTTAATCCTCATGGTGACTCAATAAAATGCAGGTATACTTATCATCTTCATTTGATGCATAAGGATCCTGAGAATGACAGAAGTTTCTTAAATTGACCAAAAGCCATAAATCTAGATAGGGGTAGATTCAGAATTTGAACTTAGATTAGTCCCATATCAGAGCCAATGTTCCTCACAGCTTCACTAAGCTACACTACCTGTTTTTTGAAAATCAAAATAAATTACTTTTATTTGGAGCATTACTGCTTATAAAGTGTATTGGTTCAGGTTAAACTACATGAAATTGCCATTTTTGTATTTCCAAAATGGTTGAATACTGGCGATTTTAAGTTTGAACCTATAATTTAGTCCTTTGAGTCAGACAGTAATTTCATTTGGGAATTATAAATAGGGCTTTAAAATTGAGGAATCTCAGCCCTAGAGAAGAGTAAGGATATTGAAAAATGTTCTAGAAATAAAAAGATGAAGGAGGGAAAGTACTTGTGTTATCTTGCATATTTCCTTGCTGATTTCACTGTCCCTGTCAAATTCCTTTCTCCTAAATATCTCTTTGATTTCCTTCCTTCTTGCTTCTACTCCAACAATATCTTCTCCTCTTTCTACCTGAACACTTCAAAATCTGATACCCATATTTTTCTCCCTTAAGGCTCCCCAAGTTTACCACATGGAGAGTCCAATTCCCTCCAAACTCCTTTCTATGGATCACTTCACTCACTGTATAATCAGATTGTCTTAATGCTTCTTTCAGTCCTGAACTGCCTTTGCATTTCTTTTCAATCTTCTGTAATCATTATATATAACTCAAAGCCATGTTATAGGGTTCCCTTTGATAACTTCGTTCCTCCCTTCGGTGATTCTCTGAGGCATAACTGGTGTTGGTCACATTCTCCAAACACTACTATACAACAAATTTTACTCAAGGTTTTTAGAGGAGCTGGAGATCATGTACATCACACATTTCAGATCCACAATAGCTCTGCCAAAAAAGCAAAACAAACCCCCCCTCACCAGTCTCCTCCTCCATACATCACCCTCCAGGAATGTTCCATACTTCTTCCAGCTTTCCTCAGCATCCTCCAAGTTCCTCCTCACCCCTTGTCTTCCTATAGCTCTAAATTTCTTCTCTGATGCAATGCAATTTGGCCTACCACCGCTTCTCTAATTTGCATCTTCATGCTTACAGCCACCATGCTCAACAAACTAAAAAAATGCCCCTTGTGCCCACCTTTCTTAGGAGGTAACTGAACATTATAAATAATAAATGATATTTTCCCTTTATGTTTCTCATACAATGTGTTCTTTTCTCCGAACAACCTATGAGCCCACTCCTTAAACAGGAAAACATTCACTAGCATCTACTATGGCACTATGCTCCATGGATTAGTCTCTCTGTTTGACACTTGCTGTTCATCCATCAACCAAGAGCTATCATATTGCAAGCACAGAGTAGGCATGAAAAATACGTTGTTAAATTGATTTCCATTGTACCCAATAATCTTTCAAAGCACCAAGAAAAAGGGATTTAAACACGTAGAAGAATTCTGGTACACTGACAGAAATAAATCCATTGTATATGTTTTTAAAGATTATAAGTACTTTTAAAGTATTTTCTATAAATCTCTACCTGCCTTTCAATAGTGTAGGCTACTATCCATCAAAATTATGACTAAATTGCTTAAAATTAGTTATCAATAAGAGAAACATTAAAACTTCTGGTAAAAAATCAAAGTAATTGATTTTTTATAACAACATAATCTCACTAATAGAAGAAATGCAATTTAAATGATATGTTCATACACATAAATTAACAAAACATTTTAAAAACAAAGACACCCAATGCTAGAGAGGAGGAAATAAAGCAAGTGTATCCAAAGAGTGTTAATAGGATTATAGATAGAAATACCCTTTTCAGAAAGCAATGTGGCAATAGATATCACAAAGCCCCCAAAGTATTTATGTCCTTATATTCAGTATGAATAACTACTATAAATTTATTTTGAGAAAATCAGAATAAGACATTTATGAATGAAGATGTCCACTGCAGTAACAACCTAAATATATAACAGTAGGGGTATGAATAAGTAAATTTAGATGTACCTATTCAAACTAAGGTTATATTGCATCCTAAAAGCATTATAATAAAGGACCATGATGATACAAAAATTCATCATTAAAATGTTAATAGAAAACTGGGGAAGCAAATTCACATATATATGAATATATACAAAAAGATCACAGATATATAAAAATACCCATAGAAAACAATGACATAGTTATCTTTGTATCTTAGAACCATGAATAATTTTTCTACCAGTTTATATTATTGACATTTTTACAGTAAAGTTTATTATTTATAATTAAAGAATAATAAAAAAGTATTTATTTAATACCAATCTTGGTTTTGGTATATATCATGGAAACTTTCTCAACCCTCTCTAAAAGAAAGTAACTGACTAATACAACATTCTGAACATTTTTAGTTAATAGATTCCTTTCAGTTAACTTGTCACAGTAGGCCATTTTTCCAAACCAGTTAATGTCCATTATACTGGTGACTAAAATTATGTGAGAAAATAAAATATCATGTAAATAAAATATCAGTAAAAAAATTGTTTCTATAAAAAGACCCCATAAAGACTAAATGAAGGGCTGTCAAATGTTGTAGATTGGTGCTAATGAAAAGCACTGAGGAAAAATGGAGACTTATGATTGCAATTTATATCAAAGTCATAAAAATCTAGAATGGTTCTATACTAAGAGTACCACACAAATATCTTTAACTCTATTATTTCAAAAAGTAAGAAACAAAAAATGGGACCATCCACAATGCATTATTAGTGAGGCTTGTGACAGAAAGATGCCTACTTAAGTTCGCCTACTTAGGTTCAAAGTAAAGGTTTCTGTTTTCCACCAAAATTGGATATTTTAATGTATATTTATGTTTTAAGCAAAAGTAAAATGACAAGACAAAAGTATACTTTAATCAACACTTTGGATAAAACCACCAAATACTCATTCTCATTGATCTGATATGAAGACCTCTACTGCATGCAGTATATACACAAAAGAATAACTTATAATCATATATGTAAATTATAATTCATTTAAACAATTATGTATGCCTATGCTTATAAGCAAATATATATGTAAGTATATGTGTATATGCATATAAAGATATATTTGTATATATGTATATATATATGAGTCTACATACATACACACATATAAAATATATGTAAATACCATGAAATTAACTACTCTACTGTTTTACCAAATTGTGCGATCATGCAATAGATCTTTCATATGAAGGTAATTTAGGGAACTCAAAGTGTGAAATTAAACTTAGCCACAATGACCACGGTGCATGTAGGCACTGTGGTTCTGGTTGAAAGCATCTTGTTTAACTTACTGTTCCTTTACCCTTATCAGCAATGGCCAGAGCCAAAAAATTTCTTGTTCAGACATCCTAAGGTTCACCTTCTGGTGGGGTTCAAGTCCCGAAACTTAAAGCTCTGTGCAAAGGCACCATTTACAACCAAATCAGAAGTCTGCTTTGGAACTCTTGGTTTAGTAAGTTTCTCAGAGTTCAGTCCAAGTTTTTAGTGCTCCTTCCTCTTCTGTATGTGAAGTCAAGACTGGCTAAATGAGTTCAGAAGTCCAAATGGTGAAGGAAATAGCTCTTCTTTAAAATATATATAAGAACGTTTTGTATTGGTGAATGGGTATATTTTCATGTTTCTCCTTTGCTGAAAAGATATTAAAATGGTAACATACAGAGGAGAGCATTGCACTGTTAGGCACACCAGAGAGTGAGAAAACATTCCAAGTGAAGCATTGAGAAGTAGTAAACCTGGCTTTAAACCTTTGCTCCTTGCTTTCTCGCTCTGTGATCTTGGGCAAGTTACTCAACATCTCTGAACCTTATTTCTTCATCTTAAAAATGAGAGAAGTACCACCATTCTTATGAGGTCTTATGAAATTAGTCCAAACCAATGAAGTGCCTGACACATTTATTGAGAGGGAGATCAGTAAATATTCATTTCTCCTACTACTCAAGTTGTGGTGTCTTAATCTGAAATAGGGTTGAGGATCCAAAGCAGTAATACATATGGGGGAGGAGGGAGCGAAAGTAGGTTTATAGTTGTGAGTGTGCAAAACAGTTTATTCTTGCATTATTTATTAATTACTGTATTATTTTCATACAAACAACTGTAAACCTACTTTTGCCCCACCCTTTATACACCAGACTCTTGCTCAAGTCTGACCCACAATAAATATCATCTCTTAAAGAAAGTAAACAACTAGAAATATTTATAGACAACTTCTTATCCAATGTTGTTTGTTCTCTATTATTGTCATTAATCACACAAAGAAAACAATCTATTTAACATATATTCATCACACACACACACACACACACACACACACACATGCACACACACAATTCCAAGTAAAATGTGAGGCTCACCTGCAGTTCCAGAGAGTTCCACACTTAAGGTTCGTTCAATAGTCTTGTTCTCAAATGGGGAACCCTTGGGGTCACTGGAAGATATGGCACATTTATAAAAACAAACTGAAATGGAGTTGCTGTAGCCAAATGTATTAGAACCCCCTTCCCTTTCTGAAAATGGTTACATTTCTTAATACTTACTTTGGTGACTCTGGGGTCAGAGGAAGAGATAAAGTTGTTGGTTTGGCTAAAGGAAAAAAAAGGAAACTAATTATGAAATATTGAGTGTTTTTTTAGATTTGTTTTCTTGCTACAACTGTCAGGTGGGAAACTGGAAACTGTAAATCAAAAGTAAGGAAATCCCTGAATATTAGATCAAAGTCAGACAACAGTCCATTATGCTAAAAAAAAAAAAAAAAAATCCAAACGACATTTGTATCAGAGAACTACCATTCAAAAAACATACAAAAATAGAGTTTTAAAAAAAAGTAGCATCCCTGTTAAGGATATCAAATGTGCATTATACCATCAGAAGGAAATAATGTTTTCTATTTGAATTTGGAATACAGTACACGGTTTGTTTAGACAAGAAAAGAGCAGAGTAACTACAAGATGACAGAACGTTATGAATATTCAGTTGATTTTTCTCCTAAAACATATAATTTTATATCTAGCCTGAGAATAGGTTATTTGTATGAGGCCAAAGCTCACCCAATAACCATTCCCTTCACTAAAATGAATTCAGAGATTATGGCAAATTTTGGACATTGATCCAGATGGTTGAAAAGGGGCTCAGATTCTCAAATCTGATAAACAAGTAAAGTAAGATACTATGTTTATCAGTTGAGAGACCCAGAGCTTTGTAAGGAGAGCTCACCTACTTCCCTTTATGCTTCCTAAATTTTACCTGTTACAGAAGGCATTTCCCAATTATAAAGGGTGAAGTAAGAAACTTCTTCTTACTCCAAAATTTCAATTGCTACTCTTCAGCAGTCTTATATTTTGAACAGAAGGAGGGGGAAGCATAATGAGAAATGCCCTTGGGATGTATATCTACATATCTATAATAATAAAAGCGCAATATGCTAATTAGACCTGATGTCCTCCCAGACATCCTTCTGGGAGGAAGCTGGGGCTGCAGCCATGGGGTCCAGGCAGCCCCAGTGCACAACTGGGCCTCTACTTATTTATATATATGCCTACCTACAAAGATATATGTATACATATGTCAATTTTTTCTCAGTAAAATAACTACTTTCAAAAGGTAGTCATTTAAATAATGAAAATCACAAAATTGAAATAAAAACGGTCTTTAGAATAATCTTCCTTATTTTATGGAGGAGAAGCCTGAGAAAAATCTTTGAGATGCTAAAAGATATTGTCAGAGCCATAAAAATAGCTACTGACAGAGTTGGCCCAGAATATGTTTCCTTTCTCCTATTATCAAAAGAGACTGCAACCAATAGATATTCAAGCAAATTAATCAACCCCAGTAATTAAGGTCTTTTGAAATGTGAAAATATTATTTATATCCAAATTAGGCTGAAATTAGGTACTTTACTTGGATAAATAGTATTTACATATATAATTTGTAGATTTAGATTTAGTTTTTAAACAATGGAATGGTTTCTCATCTATCCAATGTGCATTCAGTAATATGAAACTCATGCTGTCTTCTACAAATTAGGTACATTGATTGATTGGCTTTTCCATATAAACAGATAAATGAACTGGTCTTACATTATTTTTTTTGGTATGTCTGATATAATGAACCTTTCAAAAAGAACACACTTATGAAGGAACTTTACAAACTTTTAAGGTGTTCAACTAATAATTACAATAATGCATGTGGGTTCTATAGAACATGTCTATCTATGAACTATGTGCTATCACACACAATAAAAGCACATGGAAAATCAGTCACTAGAATTCCAGTTTTCAAGATGTAGAGTTGGCTTTCTGAAATGCTCAAAGGAAGACCCCCAAAATTCTGGTAGTTGGGTATAGGTAAGGTCAAGGACAATGGAAGGAGGGAGTAGGCAATGGAGATATTTAATGGGACAAAAGGCAACAGGAAATGAGGGCCATAGGGGAAGGGTACAGCTGAAACCACATATAGACTCTAATCACTGAATATGTCCAGGCTCACAAAAGCTCATGATAAGAGCCTGCTTTGGTTCACTCAGAGTTTAATCCACACTGTTCCAGAGACTTTAATCCACACTGATCCTTGAGGGCAGGAATTCATCTTTTTTATGCAGAACATGGTATTTTTAGTGAATGAATACATTAGCAAATGAATGAATAAGTGAATGAGGGGGACACAAACAAGTACCAAAGGCCAGACTATTATCCCAAAGAACTTGAAAGAACCTGAAGTCACCATGTTACAAAGAACAAACAGGAAGTTCAGTGAGAAAAAAATTATAATACATTAAGAAAGGTAACCTCAGCAGAATCTCTCAGTATCATCTCCAAGAGTTCACGTGTCTTTCTTTCAAATTTTGATAATAATTTAAGTAATCCCTGAAGCTGAGCATTTATTTCCTGTTGGTTATTAACAGCCAGCCATGTTTGTTTTGTTTTAGGACTTTAATAACTACAAGAATAAATAGTTATTTATTTATATATTATATAAATAATATATTTATATATATTATAAATATATATAAATATATATATTTATATATTTATTATAAATATATTATAAATATATTATAAATATAAATATTTATAACTATATAAATATAGTTATATTTATATATAACTATATTGTCAAAAGGTTTTGTTCTGGGATAAACTCTTTATGCCTCACCACAGACAAATACCTTAAAAAAAACAAACCACATACATCATGTCTCTTCTAAAGAATATTTCCCCCATAGGCCAATTTAGTTCCTCACTGCCATGGTTTGCAACAGTGTACAGTAATATTTACTGGTAAGCAAATTTAAAAATTGGAAAAAAAAAAGAACCTCAAAATCTAAAAGGGCCAATTAAAGTTTCAAAACAAGAGCTTTGAAATGTGCTGCTGGGCTGGGTTTACTGCCTCCAAGACTTCATCGAGCTCAGGACTTCATATTTGTCTCCAGAAACGAATGCATGACTAGCAGAAGGTGGGGAGTAGCAGTGAATTCTTCAATTCACTCACTAGAGCAAGCCCAGCTGGCTTTCCCTCACCTGAGGCCTTGGACAGCTATGTGTCTATCGCCCAGCAGACTGGTTCTGCTTTGGGAAAAACTCTTGCAGTGTGTGAGGGGCCCATCAGGCCTAAGCAAGCTAAGAGAATTTGACTCCTGTCCATAAATATATTTCCCTGAACTGGCAGAAAGGGATGGGTAGTGATTTTGAGATAGCCACCAGGAAAAGCCTAACTGGGAGACAACTTAACATATTAAAGGAAGGTTCCTGAAAAATCTGGGTTTATGGTGAGCTGGGGATGAGAGAGGGAAAGTCAAAACACTGGGAAAGAAAATACTGTTGAAAAGCAGCAGCAGCAGCAGCATACCTGTGCAAAGTAATCATGGTTCATAACAGGGAGGTGGGGCTACCGCTCTGTAGCTGCACGGGGAAGTTGGGAAAACAAAAGGGAAAAAAAGAGGTGGGTGTTTATAAATACTATATTAGCAAATGCCTACTTCCACTACAGGGGTAGAGGTCAACTTCACTTGGAAACTGCGATATTTTTAAGCAACGGCAACTTTTACAAGTTCTTTTTGCACCTGTAAGACTAGAATATCTTGAAAGGAGGGGCCGAAAACAAAAGAAAATTTTATCTCTGCCAAGAGAGGTTTTCCCCAAATCAGCCTGATCTGCCTCAGAAGCCTTCTGATAACGTATGGGGGTAATAAAAAAATCAATCTGGCTGTTTCATTTAATCTAGGCAATCATTTCTTCAGATAGAAAGCAAATTTTTAAAATTCTAGGAATTTCCAAATCCTTATTTACAAAAAAAATAAAATAAAATCTGTGAGCCTAAGATGTACTCTTAAAAAAAAATAGGAAAGAATGCACATAGTAACCACAAGAGGCTGCATAATTGTTATTTACAATTTCTTTAGGTACATACACAGCAAGTCAACAATGCCTTATTTTTTCCATTATTGAAAGAGGAAAAAAAATAAAAGCTCTGTAATGAATCCCCTAGCCCAGCCTGCCCAGAACTTCAATGACCTCAGCATTTTCAGAGCTCATGTAAACCTCATCTGAGGTTTCAGTGCTCCCCACTTCGCCACCCCCGCCCCCCACTCGGCTAACATTTCAGGGACCATTGGGTGATTGTGAATCAGGCTGCATATCAGCTAAATAGGATATGTTCAACCTGTGTTCACGGAAGGATTTTTCCCCCCCATCTACAGTGAAGTGCTGAATTCTCTTTCCAGAGTGAAACTGTGGAAATGGAAGCCCACAGTTTGGGCCTCGCCAGCCCGGTGTATGCTGGCTCTCCCTTCAGCGCTCTCACCCACAGAGTATGTTTTGGTCCCCAACCTACCTTGTAAATGTTGCGACTGCGATTGTGTGTGGGACTTCTTTTTGGAGGTGCATTTGTCTCTGCTGCTGTTCCTGGTCTCTGTGGGTTTGCTGTGAGGAGGGTCATCGTTTGTGGTCAGATACTTGAGAAGCTCCGAGCAGGGACGTCTTTGTGGCTTTTGCTGTTGACAAATGCTCTTCGCTTTATTGCTCCATGAATTCTCGGTCTTAAAAACAAGGCATAAAGAAAGTTAAAATTAGTGAACTGAACCTTAGCAGAATGGATATAGGTTTTCTGAAGAGATGAGATTTTCAATGAAGTGTTCAGTCTAAGTGTACTGGGTCTATGAGCTGTGAATAATTGTTTGCAGAACAAGGAAAGAAAATTACATTTAAGATTCCTAAATGACATTTATGCAGCTTTTTATTTCATTTCTCCTACATTTCAATGTTCTTACTCAGCAACATGTAACTAACAAGACCCTACAGCGCCTTTACTGTGAATAAAAAAAAAAAAATAAGCTGGTTTAAACCTTAATTTGCCATTGATTGCCAGAGCCCAGTATTCACAATTCTCTTAAGTACCCCTTAACGCTCCGTTTTCACTCACAGTGAATGGCAAGACAAACATTGTTTAATACAGCCCGCTAACCGAATTATGTCATTGCCAGCATTCCATCCAATTAATGGCAGAGACCGATCTTTTGCGGTGATTCCAGAGCAATCTTTCTCAGGTTGGACAGCTGGCAAAACAGCAACCCTGCATCTTAAAGTCACTTATAGTTAATACCAGCCTATCAGCAAATTGAATTGCAGCCCGCACTGCTGCATGTATTAATAAAATGGGCAAGGAGCAACAGACGGCAGAGCTTCCATTCCAATTGCCCAAAGACAAAGTGTAAATGGACTCTGCCTGGTTTACAGCGGCTGGAGTGCTGCTTTTGGACACCCATTTCGTCATCGGTTTCAGCATCGTGAAGCAGCTGCAGGTGCCCAGCCCAATGAACACCGTAAATAAGCCCACGACTTGTTTTACAGCTTCAAGCAAAAACCCTCTGTGACTTCCCCTCCTGTATTAAAAAAGTTTCCTTTTGTACCTTAACAACTGCAGGGTTTGTTCTCATCCTGTGACTATGGTTTGCATGGTTCTGGGTACTGAGACCACTGCATTCATTATAACTTAGCTGAGTGTTGGCTGGTGCCAGTAAGAGCTTCTTAAGCTAGAAACATATCAGAGAAGGGGAAAAGCAAGAGAGTTATGAGTCTTCTGAGCATTAGAATAAGTTATTAAAATTTCAAACTTAAAATTCAGTAATTGTAATGATAAAAAGTAATTCTATCACTCTTTCATTATATCACACCTCAGCACAAAAGCTCTAAAAAACATGTATCTTTATTTATTTTTTATTTTTTGTGCATTCTTTCAGAATGGTTTTTTTTATTGATTAAGTTATTACATATGTGTCCTTATCTCCACATTACCCCCACAAACATGTATTTTTAAAAACTAAGAAGAAGTTTGGCATTACACTACCACCTCTGAAACTATTTCCTTTTCCTACATTTGAGACTTAGTGTTGTCTATCTCAATATTTCATTTATATAAAATAAGGGAAAAGGATCTTCCTAACAGGATTTCCAAACCACTACAGGGTGGGAAAAGCTGCTTTGCTAAATGAGGATTTGGGGCTTGGGGAGGGAGTATATGGACATTTTCCCATCAACAACCCAAATGAATCAAGTAGCAATAAATTAAAGATTCTGTGATGTTCTGAGTCATGTTGCACAATAAAGTATAATACTTTACTGATTCAAAGAACACTTGTAATAAAAGAATGTCTATCTTTGATGAAGATTTATAAATAGCCCTAGACAGATTTGCTCAGTCGATAGAGCATCCACTGCAGACTGAAGGGTCCCAGGTTCCATTCCTGTCCAGGGCACATGCCCAGGTTGGGGGCTGGATCACCAGTAGGGGGCATGCAGGAGGTAGCCAATCAATGATTCTCTCTCATCATTGATGTTTCTATCTCTCCCTCTCCCTTCATCTCTGAAATCAAATATATATATATTTGTAAATGAATAGTCAGGAGATGTGGGTTCTGGCTTAGACAAAGAATTTACTCTTTTGACCTCTGTTTATTTGTTTAACTTGAGGGTCTTCTAGGACCTCCCTGCTTGAACATGCAGTATGACTCTAGGTCAATAGCACCTCTTAGTTGAGCCAAATGTGTGGATGAATGTAAAGAAATCAGAGTCCTAGACAGCAAAGCCAACAATACTGACAAATGGAGAAAATTGGGAAAAAATAATAATCACGAGAGATTTTCTTCTAAACCAGAAATCTCAGAAGGCAAAAGAATACATGTAGGGTTTCCATATGTTTACATGGAGTGATTTTAACATTTAAAAATGTAGAAATGGGCAAGAAACAAACTCTAAATGGCAGGTAGAAGCACATTACTAAACTTTGAAGGATGGCATTCCGTAATTTACATAGTGTGTTCTTGCATCAGATTTATGGCAAATGACAAATGGCTACCACAGATGAGAAAGTAAAACTGTATCTTAGAACTAATAAAATTCTGGTCAAGCACTGCATTGAAAGGAAAATTCACTCTTCATTGCCAACAAATTCACTCTTCATTGCCTATCATAAATTTTGGTAGCTTGGGTTGCATGTGTGCTATTATTTTTCAATCTTCATAAGAAGTATGGATCTAAAGCCTTAAAATATTACATACCCCTTGATATACCTCATATTTCTAGAATTGTATGCATAAGAATAAAACTATAAATATGTCAATTATTAAACAATTTATAATAGTAAAAAATAGAAAAAAAGACTAAATATTCAACCTCAGGGATTAATTAGTAAATTAAAGACATCTTTGAATAATAAAATACTATTCCACCATTAAAATAATGCATACATTTAAAATTCACAAACATGTCAATGCTATATCTTAATGAAAGAAATTTCAATTATTTTGCATATTAGAAGTTATTAGAAATTACAGGTGAATATGTAGTCTGTTCTCTTTGGTTGTCCATATTTTCTAAATTTCTACCATGAACGTAAGTAATACTAAGTAATAAAAAAATTGACACAAAAAATAGTTTAAAAATGCAGTTAAGCTCACATGAAGACTATATTGTCAATATGTTTAAACACAGAATAACAGAATATGCAACTCCAAACATGTTTGGGGATTGTTTTGGCATTAGTCTAAATTAAAAATCCAGACCTTATTGTTACTACATCATACCCATGCAGCGGGTAGCCAGAGGCAACTCCAATTCCTGTTAAACAGTAGGAAGGGTTCTTACTAGAGACGGCTCTTCTGCCTCCTGAGGCGGAGGGGTGCCGTCAGGCATGGAGGAAGGACTAGCCTCATTCTCAGTGGTCACATCTCCATCTGTCAGTGCATCAAATGAGGGCAATCCGTCTTCATCCACAGGGAGACTGTCCAGTGTCTCTGTGAGAACTGCTAGCAAGTTCGCCTCATTCTCTTCATCTATCTTCTGCAAAAACAGAAGACGACGTGAGTGAGTTGACATTGGGAGATGGGTAACACCATTAATCAGCAGAGATTGGACATGTTTAGCCAAATGAGTAAGAAAATACATGAAATTTTGAATGTTCATGCCAGAGCACTAAGATCATGTCTTTCTTAAACTCCAAATTCACTTTTGGTCTGAAACACACAATTAATTAATACCTCTTCTGTACCAATTTCTGATTGTTGACCTGTCCAATTTAGCAATTTATTGTCAGTGCTTAATACGGCTGTATATAATTCTGTCTTGTTCACAGTTATTTTCCACATGTTTATGCCTTGTTTCCCTAACTAAAAGATGTGATTTAGAGAGTCTGAGGCAACTTGAGAGAATTTTGACCATCATCTATTTCATCCTACACAGCACACCTGCCAAAATGTACGGAACACTCTGCTTGAACATCACCAGAAGCTAAAACTATACCAAGAGAAACTACACTTTTATGATTTCAATTATAATCTCATCACTGAATACTCCCAAGTCATTTTTTCCCTAACACCTTTCCCAACTTTAGTCATAAATTTGTAACTGCCTACTGGACATTTTACCTGATAATAGCTCCCTCATCTCCAAACTCAAACTTACTACTATTTCTCTTGACTTCTCCTGTTTGGGTAACAATTTTTCAGACCTAAACTTTGGAACTACTTTGAGTACTCTTTAGCTACCCAGTAGCTAAGAACAATCTTACTTTGCAACATCTCTTAAATGCATTCATTTCTATGACCAAGGGCATGATTCTAGTGTAAACTTACTTCTAGTGGTGGATCCTCCAACCATATTCTAACTCATTTTTTTCACACTCATTCCCACAAACACATTCTTGAAAGGCTGTTGTTCACTTATTCACTCCACAAATACTTTTGACCACTTACTACACGTCAAAACTATGTTAAGTGTTGAAGGTACAAAGAGAAACAACACGAAACTGCACCCCTCCAATACCTCTCTAGTGGAAGGGAAGGACCCGTAAACGGTTTATTATAAAAGATAATATTTTTCTCAATGCTTTCAAGCCTTCCCAAACTGAAACTTATGCACTCTGTTTATAGGAAAATGTGCTAAAGTAATTATATTATACTAGAGGCCTGGTGCACGAAATTTGTGCACCAGTGGGGTCCCTTGGCCTGGCCGGCAATCAGGGCCAATCGGGGCCAGCCCGATCAGGGCCAGGCTAGAGAGGAAGTGATGGTTGCCAGGCCAGGAGCGGACATCGCCATCGTTGGCACCCTGCCATCACGTGGTTCCCCTCCTCCCCCACCCCACACCCTCCTCCTGCCCTCGCCACTGCGCTCCAACTGTGGTGGGTGGGCAGTGGGTTCATTGAGTCCTGCCAGCCAGGGAGAGGGATGGGGCACAGGATGTTGGCAGCCAGCCCTAAGGAGGGAGCCAGCCCTTGGACCCCCTGGGAAAGGGTCTGTGTCCACCACCACCCACCTCTGGTTCCCCGTCCAGTGGCAGATCCCAATCAGGTGATCAGGGCCTGCCAGATGGGGGGAGGGACCACAGGAGGTTGGCCAGCTGACGGGGAGGGACCACAGGAGGTTGGCCAGCAGGCTGCAATCGGACAATGTGGGCCTGCCAGCCTGGGGGAGGTTGGCTGGCTGGGGGAGGTTGACTGTGGGAATGCACTGACCACCAGGGGGCAGCTCCTGTGTTGAGCATCTACCCCCTGGTGGTCAGTGCACATCATAGTGACTGGTCATTCTGGTCGTTCCTGTCATTTCGGTTGCTTAGGCTTTTATACATATAGATAGTTGGGCACATAGTATAGGTAGTCACTGATTATTTGCTGAGTAGTTCACTGGTCTGCATTTATTGCATATAATAGATGTTGTGTATATCATTTCTTTTCCTTCTTTTAGCACTTCACATAGTTTATCCAATTTGACCTGTTTCATAGGTCCTTTTTAAAGGTTCTGTATGCTATGACATTAACAATGGCTAAATTATCTCATACAGGTCCTAATACAAAATGCACCTAAGCTGCTGACATCTAATAAAACCAGCAGGGCCTACACTTCCTTTCTCTCCAGCAGTGAACTCCAGTTAATTGACCTGACAAAATTACAAGAATCACAAGACAGCTAATCAGAAAATCAAATTGTATCACTGGAGAAATTAGGCAGGTCTTTATCATGTACACATTCTATTTTCACATAAAAATTGTTTTCCCTCATTACTGATCAGCCTCCATCCAGACTTCTTTCTCTTTTGGATTCAAGAGGCCACAAAGAGCTATTTGCTACTCAGTGGACATTACTGGGCATGTTTTCCATTTGCATAATGCCCCTCCCTAATGCCTAATGCTGCTGGACTGGACGACATTGTGTGTGGAGTGACAACAATATGAGTTTTAAGACTCTAATGCACCAGGAAAATGTTAACTTCAAAATGGCACTACTTCCAGCAACTGACCAATTCCTTAATATCCAAATTTCTCAATTCAATAATAAAACTTACTGAACACCCCTCTTTTCCCCTAAAGTTCTTCTGGACAATGTAATTGTAATAATAAAGATACTGAAGTATATTCCCTTATTTTCTAGTCAGGATCATAATTTGGTATCTAAAAATTCCAATCTTCTTCTTTTTATTTTAATTTAGATTTCCCCACATACCAAAAAACCCCACATACCAAAAAACCAAACCATTTTATTAAACTGTTTTGAATAAAAATTATAATAAGATGAAATATATATTATATAAAATATCCCAAATCATGAAATTTATATTCATATAAATATCTCCATATTACCTAATAAAGATAATTTTGAAAATGTTTCAAGCACAAACACACATACACTGTCAATAAATTAGATATTTTCCAGGTGTCCCAATTTTATAAATGTTTATTTCAAATTTAAAAATAGCTCAAGAAAAAATAGTTAATAATATTCACTAATAAATGAGTAATTTTGTTTATACCAATATAAATTTTGTGTTTGGCTTTCCTGCAATATGACAAGCCTCCAATCACATAATATAATAGCACTTTAGTTTTATCCCTGGTGTAAACAAACTATAATAATTCCAATAAAGTAAAAATGACAAAGATCACTTAAGTTAACTAATTTTCCCCAAAATTCATTAATAAGCCTGGATGAATGTATACCAAATACAATGCCAGAAATATTGGAAGTTGATAATGTTATAATTATTTTACAAGATCTGATTAAATGGCCAACTATTTTAGTTCTCCTCTCTACTGGAATGTTATGGGATGGAAGATTTGAATTGTGTATGAGTGTGTGTGTGTGTGTGTGTGCGTGCGTGTTGGGGTATGTGGGTAGAGCAGTCTGGTGTTCAACTATTATAGACCAGTAGGGCTTTAATCAGTAAGTGTCCATTAGAAGTAATTTAAACCTTTTAATTATCATCCCTAATGTGGATGACTTAGAGAGGTTCCAAGACCAATTATTTTAGGAAGGTCATTCTTTAATTAAGAAGAAAAGAATGTTATTATTTCAAATTCTCTACTTTCTTTAACCATAAAAGGCTGGGGGGAAAGTCTGATATTATCAATGAAACTTTTCTGTTGAAGCTCAACAGGTATTCCTACATGTAAACTTGAGTGGACATTGCCCCGATCCATGGCAATTTCAATTAGTTTACCATGAGTTTAAACAACCAAACACCCCCACCAAGGCAATGAATGTAATAAAAAGAACTCTGTTAAACAATTAATGTCACTTTTCATTATTGCTTTGGTCCCAATTGACAGAGCATACAGGTCAAAGTTGCTGCAGAGGAAGCTCACTGGGCTAGTAACACATGTCTGTTCCTAGGTGACAGGTCCTGGAAACACATTAGTCAGTAAAACAACATTGCAAGATAACCATTCAAAGATTCAACTCTGATATTGCAAATGACTGTTCTAACAAAAACATACTTATTAGCTTAAAATAAGTTTTTATAAAGGAAAAAAAAGCAGCACAGTGAGCAGAGAGCAGATCACCAATTGGGTAGTGGAATAGAGGAACACAAATTGAGCTCAGCCTTGCAACTGACCGCCGATGGGTGGAGCAAGGTACAAACCAGCCAATAGGCATCTCCTCCATTGAGCTCTGGGGCAATCAAGCAGCATTTTCCATGGTGGGGTTCAACCTTGGGCTCTCCTTACACAATGCTAGTCTGCTGCTGTTCTTCCCAACCTAAATAAAGGTCCATGTGACTGTAACACTTCATTCTCTAAGGGCTCTCCAAGAATAAAGAAAGCACATCAACAATAACTCATTCAAGGTATAAAGAATTTCCAGTGACAGATGATACGCATACATGAATATGAACAACCCAAATTTAGAAAGTGCAACAATTCCAAAGCAATGTCATATCCTTAATAAATGAGAGTTCAGAACAGTCAACAAAATCAGAAAGTTCATAACCGCTCTTTGGGACTGCTGGGTCCCTGTGTGACCTGTACAAAGTGTGCTGTAATTCAAAAGGCACAGTGGAAGGAAGGGAAATTCTGCTGCTTCGGGCGCCCAGAGTCACCTCAAAATTGAAATATTGGATCCAGTGTATAATCACTGGGCCTTCTTCCTTTGTGAGCAATTGGCAAAAGGATCTTCCAACTGGTTACATATTCTGGGACAGACAGTGCATTCCACTCATCCCACTACACACAGAGAGTGAATAAATCCACTAAATTAAAGAGATCAGGGACTTTGAAGTGCTAACCGACACCTGAGGAAGAAACCCAGAGTGAAACCAGCATGTGGTATCCCCAAGATTTCTAAATGCAGGCTATTATGGTGGGACCATGCCCTGCTCAAGATAGTAATTTCTTCCACCTCTTGTAGAATTGCAATTACACTCTGTGTCCCTAGATTCTCACACTCGCTTGATCTCTGTTTGATAAAAATAGTTTAATAGCCATTTAATCACAGCTTCATTATCTTAGCTCTCTTAATGCGATTAGGCCAGGAGAATTCTTGCTTCCTCATTATTCAAATCATCAATAAGATGGAAACAGTGGGATCTTCTTATCACTCATTAATCAGTTTCAGTATCTTAGGTACTGTTTACTCAGAGATCAATCTGTGTGAGAGGTCCCTTAACCTCTCTGAGCCTCTACTTTTTTTTTCTATATAAAGTTTCAGGACATTATCTGCCTATTCCTATAATATAATTTTTCTGCACTCATAATTAATAGGGAGATATAAAGAGTGGACAACGGCCTGAGAATTTCTGAAGAAAGTGCTCAGTAAACATTTCAGTGCACATGCCCATCATCTCAATTACCCGGATTTGAATTTCATTCTTTGAGCAAGATCTACCGCTGACTTTTTTAGCACTGGGCCTGCTTCCTCCTAAATACCCAGCATGCCTTGGGTTTTCTCCTTGCCCCATTCCTGCTAATTTGGAAGCAGCTAATGAAGACAAAATTAACTCCTACTTTAAGAGAGGCCTAATTAGGAAGGGAAATCTGCTATAGGAACATCTGGTAATGTATTCTGAAGCCAGATATAAATTACATTTTTGGATTATCCACTATTTTGGATTATTTGTTCTACTAGACCCCACCAGAAGTTGAAATAAATAAGCGAGAAAGCAACTTTTAGGATAGATTTAGGAGTTCAAATAAGGTCTACACTTGATCGTAGGAGTCCCTTTCCTGAATGTCCGTACGTAAAGTTCTGTACCTCAGTTTCATGCACAAAAAGCCAAAAAAACTTGTACATGTATAAATTTGGTTTTGATGTACAAAGTGTGATTCAAGATTTGCAAGTAGCTGAATTCGCAATAAAGAAAATTTTTCCTGAAATAAAATGTAAAAAATAACAATTTAGACTAGACCACTGAAATAGAATTTGAGGGTTTTAGCTTTCTTTAAAAACCATTTTAAACAGTACAGATACCATGTTGTTGATTGTTTATTGTGCATGCCCACTCAGTGGCCTGAGCCCGTACTGAAAAGGTTGTTTAATATTTTGAATGCCCACTTTCAAACAACACCGTTTCTCTCTTTTCCTTTTTCTTCTCTTCATCTCCTTAAATGCTCTATAATCCACTGTGCTTTCTCTTGCTTCTCTTATACCCAGGAAAGAGCACCAACAGTGTATCTGTCTACCTTCTTACACCCCAACACCAAATGGGCAGAATCCCCACATGATGCTTTTTATACATTACTAGCTTATACCGAATGCGGTAGGAAGGGTCCCTAAAATGAACCATGAGCTTTTTGCTTAGTATATGGAATAAAGGGTTTTCAAAAGGGGGTGGGCACTTGAAAGTAGGATAAAAAGGATGTAAGAAATCTCAAGCATATATGCACAACAGAAACATAATTGAGACAATAAAGACCACCACGTATTATGTTATACGTGTCTTATAAAAGCACTTTTGTATCTATTTATTTCTTACAAATGCCCCAAGAGTTAGCTTATTCTCCTATAATTATTCACAGGAGAGGTAAGATAAGCACTTTGTGCGACAAGTATTTGCCCTGAGGGATAGCAAAGTTGCCGGAATTTAAGGTTTTACTGATTTAGTGGCTAGTAGAAAGAATGCAGAATTTAATTTCACTATCTGGGTAACTCCCCATGGACATATAGTCTACTTAAAATATCATATATGTAAATGTGTCTATACATAACATCCCATACCCCCCCTGACACACATAAATTTGCATATCAAGTGCACATATTTAGAATCTACGCAAATACATTTCAATCTTTTAAGTGTAGTCCCACATATTCAATTGTAGTTGACTATATAAGTGTATAATAAGCACATGGATTCTTCCTTCCAATTATCTACTCTAAGGAAACCAATGATGATACACTGAAGATAATTTCCCAAAAAATAAAATAAAATAAGAATCAAGTGGAAACAAATATAAGCAAAAATGAATTCTCTCCTCAGATATATTTAGGCCTATTGAAGTCCATATAATTCCTGTTAATATCAATGCTCCCATTGAAGTAGGTAAACATGTACATTCACCTCTGTCCTTCTGCTCCATTCTAACTTATTAGCATATATTTCACACTCATGAGTTAATAAGCATGTACTGAACATGTGAGGTTCAATACTCTGAAGAGATTACATGAGCTAAAAGTATAAAAACAGAGGTTCAAAAGAAAGATCTAAGAAAATCAGAGTTGATTCACTCAAAATGAGCTACTTAGCGGGTGTCGGGGAAAGGAGAGGGTTTCATTCCATTTCTCAAAACACATCCTCAAATTTAAACTAAGATTAAAACAAGGAACTGTGTAAGAAAAACCAACAACACCAGACTGGAAGTCAGGAGAATTGCTTCTAGGCTCATTTGCACTAACAGTGGTTCTCAACCTTCCTAATGCCGCAACCCTTTAATACAGTTGCTCATGTTGTGGTGACCCCCAACCATAAAATTATTTTCGTTGCTACTTCATAACTGTAATTTTGCTACTATTATGAATCATAATGTAAATATCTGACATGCAGGATGTATTTTCAGGGGTCGAGACCCACAGGTTGAGAACCACTGCACTATTATGTAGCTGCATGGCCTCAAAGGAAAGAACTCAACTCTGGCTGCACTGGGCAAATCAGAAAGATAATCCTATAGGTTCCCAACTAGCTTCCCTGATTTCATCCTTGCCATTTGCCACCCCATCCCAACAGTCCATTCTCAACACAGAAGACTAAGTGATCCTGATAAAACCTAAGTCATATCTTGGCCTTCCTGTGACCAAACCCTCCATGGTTTCCTATATCTCTAAGAGTAAAAGCGAAAGTCTTAAGAGTGACCTACTGGACTAGGATCACCATATAATGATCATCCAAGCCAGGAACACTTTTCTGAGTGAGGGGGTGTACTATAGATAATCCGCCACTCAGAGGTTAATCCAGACAATCGTGGGCTAACTGAGATGTATGTCTGGTTATCCTATACTAAGATCCACATCATCTCATCCTGTCAACACCCACATTTATCTGTCTGAATCCTTTCCAATCACTCTGACCTCTTCATAAGTCCACAAAAATGTCAGGCATTCTCCTTACAAAAATGTCAGTCATTCTCTTGCCCCAAGGTCTTTGCACCTGCTGTTTCCCCTTGCTAGAAGGATCTTCTGCCAAATGGCCACATGACTTCCCCCTTTATCCCCTCATTTACTCAAATGTCATGTTCTCAGTGAGACTTTCCCAACTATTCCAGGCACATTCTATCTATCTTCCTGGCTTATTTTCCCTTTGACACTTATTTCTGTTACTCAATATAAATTTGTTTGTGATCTACCTAAAGTAGAAGGTCTGTTATGCCTAAATGATAAACTATTAAAAGACTTGGAATATAGTAGATGCTTAATAAAAATAAAGAAGGATAATAACTAAAAAGTCTAACCAGTCCTAAGTAGCTAATGTGATTTTTCGTCTTCCTATTCCAAATCATTGATGTTTGTCTGTACATCCTACTTCTCTCCACCTCCAGTAGATGTATCTTACTAATGTTTATCTTAGGCTACGACTTAAAATTAGCTTGCATTCATTTCTCACACACCAGCTGATAGGTCAGGCAAGTAGCCAATATATTCTTAGTGGGAAAGAAGTCAATATGAACAGCGACAACTACAGAGGAGCTAATTCTGAAATTAGTCCCAAAGCACTGAATCTGTAAGAGTCAATGAAATGTCCATCTTTTATAAAGGAAGGGGTTGGGATGCATCTTGTCAATGCAGAGAATTACACCAATTCTAGTGTTTGGGAGGACACTAGAATGCATCATGAAGCAATTAATTTGCAAATATCTCAAAAGAGCCAAGATGATTTAGGAGGAAAAAATCATGCCAGACTAACTTACTATCTCTGTTCATACATTAGGCTCCCTAGTCAAGAGAAAATAGTTGATGTGATTTATCTGGACTAGAGTGAGCTTCTTCATTCAATACTATATAATACACTTATGGTCTTAGCCAGAGGTGTTTTTTTTTTTCAAACTGTGTTCCATGGAACCCTGGATATTCATCCAATTACTATAAGGATTGATTATAAATATTGTAATACTAGAGGCCCCTTGCACGAAATTCGTGCATGAGGGAGTCCTCTCAGCCCGGCTTGCACCCTCTCACAATCCAGGACCCCTTGGGGGATGTCAGACTGCCGGTTTAGGCCCAATCCCTGTGGCGCTAACCACCTCTACCTCAGTCCCCACTGCAACAGCTTCGTCCAGAAGGACATTCGGAATGACGTCTGGAAGGTCATTCAGCTGTCTGGTCTAATTAGCATATTACACTTTCATTATTATAGATATTTTCTTTATAAAATTGAACTCATACACATTATAATGAGTTTGTTTTTGGAAAGCAATGTGCACATTCAAATGTGTTACCTGTTCAATGCATTAGAAACCACTACTACATTAACCTGCCAAGATGAATCATTTTGTGTTGGTCTCAAGAATAAAAATATCTTGAGAAGTAAGGGTAAGCAGGTTAAAACTTGAAGCCATTTACAAATACTCATTTCTATGAAGCAGAATTTTCTCAATCCTCTTTGATCAAAATAAAGTACAAAATAATCAGTTGCTACCAGTTATCATCTTAAACCCCAAAGTCACTTTTTCTGTTCATTTAAATAGTGTCATAACTATTACAACAGATAAATGTTATTTTAATTTAAAAAATAGTCAATAGCATCTGACCTTTACTAAGTGCTTCTATGTGCTGCTGAGTTAATTTCTTTTCATGTACAATCTCATTTAAACCATCCATTAACCCTATTATTAGCGCCAAACTCATGGGGCTAATGGGAGGCAGGCAAAGTTGGATATCAAACTAGAGCTATCTGATAAAATCCTGTTCTCACTCCCTGTATATATTGGAATTTAATGAAAATTATTAGAACAAAAATGGGCATAAATACAGGCTAGTCTAATCTATATTCTTATCAGTTAATTATCAACAGACAAAAACTAAGCAGGGACATTCAATTCCATCCCATAAAGCAGAATTAGTCTTCCACGTAGAACAAGAAGGTTGCTTTTATTTATTTATTTACTTATTTTTAAATTTATCTTTATTGTTGAAAGTATTACAGATGTTCCCCCCCTTTTTTCCCCTATTGACCCTCTCCTCCCCACTCCCCCCCGCCCACACCAGGCTTTCATAGCACTGTTGTGTGTGTCCATGGGTTATGCACATATGCATATACATTTTTTGGTTAATCTCTTCCCATACCCACTCTTCCCTTCCCTCTGAGATTTGTTAGTCTGCTTCATGTTTCCATGTCTCTGGGTCTGTTTTGTTCATCAGTTTACTTGGTTCATTAGATTCCACATATGAGTGAGATCATATGATACTTGTCTTTCTCTAACTAGCATAGAAGGAGGCGGTGGCTTTTAGATTGCTTCTCATTGTATATTGCTGACCCAATGTTCCTGTGTAGTCTCCCTTTACTCCTACTGGTAGTGGTTTGCTCTCCTACTGGAATGTTCTTCCCTTTCTCCTTCATTTGTTTACATTATTCCTCCATGCCAAAGCCTACTTTAAGTGTTCCCTCTTTAATGGGATGCTTTTCAACAAATCCAGCTCACATTTGTATCTTCAAGCTCTTAAAGCCTTCATAAGAATGACCTGGATCCCTGGACAGAAGTACAAATTTCTGGGCCCCATTGCAGAACACAAAATCCAAATCTCCAGATCAGAGTTCCTCGACTTCAGCAATATTGAAATTTTGAGCTAGATAATTCCTTGCTGTGGGGGTCTTCCCTGTGCATTTTAAGATGTTTTACAGCATCCCTGGCTTCTACCCATTAAATGCTAGTAGTACCTCCCAATTATGACAACAAAAAAGTCTCCACATATATTGCCAAATAATTGCCAGAAGGCAAAACTGCCCCAAGTGGAGAACTGATTGCTCGAGGAATAGTCTAGCATTCTGAAGTTTTGATGAGCAGTCAAGTGATTCTGATAATCATGTAAGTTGGTTATATTGCTGTTTTGTGGCTGTTGAACAGTGTATCTATCAAGTTGGAATTTACAATTTTAAGTATGCTAGATTTATCCCCTCTAACACATGCAATTATAACAACTCTTAATAGTTATTAATAACATATTTTTATTTATTTGATGTGAATTCTTATTCCCTATATTTTACATTAATGTGCTTAGATGTTTCACAGTCAATGCTTCCTTGTTGATTACAGCTTATTGTTTGTTAACTTCATACCTTTCTCTTTGATTAGTCATATGCATTTCATTCTTTCTATTGAAATCATCCTCCTCTTTCTTCAACATTTTCTGACCATCACAATTATCATAAAGTTCATTTTGGTTAAAGTCTATTTGATTACATAGACCATGCTAAGTGATTCTTGAGAATTTTCCTCTATATACTGTCACAGAATTTTTAAACATTTCTCGACTTCTCAAGATTGTTTTACAACTCAGAAAGGGCATAAAAGCCATATAAGATTTTTTATGTTGTTATGAAAGAGGTAGTGAGGCAAAACACAGACTCTGAAATTAGAATGCCTGAGTTTGCATACTGAGTTCATCACTTACAAGGTGTGTGATCTCCAGCAATTTCCCTAACCTCTGTGTCTCTGATTTCATATCTGAGAAGTATGTTATAATCATAAGACTTACATTGTAGGGGTATTTTGAGCATTAACTGAACTAATCCATACATGTAGTGCAAATCAGTGCCTGGTATATAGTGAGGACTATGTTTGCTGTTGTTACTATTGCCATGATTGTCCTCATTCACTACATTGAGTTCAAAGTAAGTGAAACAAAATGTGGATCTGTTGGGAAAGAATTCCATAATAAAGGGAACATTAAAGTTAGACTTTGAGTTGGGGATAAGGTATAAACAAATGAAAGGGAAAGGGAAGAACATTATTTTCTTTATAAGGGAAGCCTACACAATCTAGAGATTTTAAGTATAGTATTAAAATCATTAAATACATGAATACCCAGAAATCCTTACAATTCGTATAAAGGTCATTGCCTATCTGTCACTTGTTGAGGTTGCTAAGTTAGAATTAAAGAACATACTTTGATATAAGCACTAGCTGCTTGTATGCTTATTGCATGGAACAATCACCTGAAATCCACACCAATATGAACTATGACATCTACACTCGACACACCCTCAGTTCTGCACACATTTGCAGACCTGTACCATATTTATTGTATATTTACGGGTACAGATATATTTATTACTTACACATATTTATTGAGTGCATACTATGTGCTATAATGTTTTCTAGGGACTTAATTTTAGTTTGGAAGAGAGAGGATAGCAGAAAATAAACTAATGAGCCCCTTCGGATATATGTATATGGAGCTATATCTATATACATACATATAGAAAGAGAAATGGACAGAATGTATACATACATATGAACATATATAAAGAAAGAACATAGAGTTTAGATAGGTAGATAGATAGTGGATATATTTAGAATTTGTATGTATACATATATGAAAGAGAGAACAGAGAGTGTGTATGCGTATATGCAGGAAAAGAGACAGCATTTGGAAATATTTAACAAACATTACACATAGGCATTAATCAATGAGCACAGGAGCACCAGGATTTCAGAAAGGAGGCCTACTGTAAATGACTCATAAAGCTTTATGGTTGTAAATTAGTAGATTTTAACCCTGGGCATAAGCAAGATTTTTTAGACTGACTCTGTAAGAAATATTTTATAGGAATTCCCCATTTCAAATAATAAATTCTCTATAAGATATCCCATATTCTACCTCATTATAGTGCTTAGAAGACACCATCCCCAAAGCCAGTGCTATCTATATATATAAAAGCCTAAGCGACCATTATGACCGAATGACCAGAACGACCAGAATGACCAGTTGACCAGTTGCTATGATGCGCAGGAGCTCAATGCAGGAGCTGCCTCCTGGTGGTCAGTGTGCTTCCACAGCCAACCTCCCACGTCCCCTTCTCTCTGTCGGCCAACCTCCTGGGATCCCTCCCCCCCCCCCCCGACCAACCTCCCAGGGTGCCTCCCCCCAGCCAGCTGCCCCCCCATAGGCCTTGATTGCCAGCCAGGCCAAGGGACCCCACCTGTGCACGAATTCCTTGCACTGGGCCTCTAGTTTGTTCAAAAAGACTTAACACCATGAGATATGTGTGTACACCGTGCAGCTGCAGATCCCTGATGCTTGGATCAGACGTATGTGGTATATTAGGTTGGAGATGCCAAGATATGGGTGATGTCAAATGATCTGATTACTGCAATATCCTGGCAATAGCATTAAAGTGGAGAAAATTGTCTCAAGGTGGTTACAATCTATTCAGAGGCAAGGCTATCCCCTCTGTGGGGCTATCTAGGGTGAAGGAAGTCAAAGTATGCTTCCTGATAATCCTCTTTGCTGCTCCTGGCCCTTCCCCCAAGAGAATGGGAGCCATTTACAGGCTGGGATTGGGCCTTAAACTCCTTGAGCAAATTTCTTTTTCCACTAAGTGTTCTGCACAGAGTAGTGAGTTGTCAATAAACTCTTGCCAAACAAGTACAATATAAGAAATTCATCTTCTCAATGACTTTGTATCTGAGTATTCCATGTGGGTTTAAGTTTCCAAAGCATCTAAGTCTACAATCTCCTAGGATTCAGAAATTGAGCTTCTTTTAATGCCAGACAGAGTGGACCCTTAGTGAAGAATCTTTAAATACTTTATTCTGCAGAATCACTCACAATTATCAGTGGTTTATATGTATATGTGGTAAGCATGCCCAGTAGGGTACCATTTGACATTTGGTTAGCCAAAGTGACCACTAACACCAACAGGGACATTTTTGAAAGGGACCTTGATAACTGCATTAAAAAAAAAGCATATGTGCCCATAACAACATGGGAAATGGAAAAAAGATGTACAAACCAAACTGAATAAATATTTAAGACTTATAGAATGACAAAAGGAGAGAAAGTCATTTGATGATAGGCTCCAATAATTATTGGATGTAATCACAGAAATACCAAAAATTAGAGCTAGAAAAGAGTCAACTCATCCAAATGCATGCTCTTGGAGATGAGAAGACTGATGCCCAGAGTTAAAGAAACTTCCTCCAGGTCAATCAGTAACAGTCAAACTATGTATTTGTTTGGATCCTATGGGCCCCTTAGTTTCTTTATTATACCATGTTGCTTCCCAGAAGAATAGAAGTAAATAGTAATAGCAAAGAACCTTTTTCATATGCTTGCCATTTTTCTTCTTGAGGCCTGAACATAGTTTAAAATACTGTAAATGGGAAGTTGCCAGTGCAGACCTCTATAGAAACACTGGACGTAAGCTTCTTGGAAAAATAAATCATGATTTGTATATCAAACTGAATGTCAAAAAATGTTGACAAATATTTATTGAGTACCTACTATATACCAGGCATTCTTTCAAAAATAATTTATTTGAGAGAGAGGAAGGAAGAGAGAGAGAGAGAGAGAGAGAGAGAGAGAGAGAGAGAGAGAGATTATCCATTGGTTGCTTCTTGTATGTGCCCTGACCAAGGATCAAACCTGCAGCCTTGGCATATGGGGATGACACTCTAACCAACTGAGTTCCTGGCCAGGGTACCAGGCATTCTTGACACTGAGGAAATAGTAATAAACAAAATAATTAAGCATCCCTGCCCTCAATGAGTTTATTTTAGCAGGGGAACACAAACGATTAACAAAATCAATTCCTGT
Organism: Myotis yumanensis; assembly: GCF_028538775.1. NCBI lineage: Eukaryota > Metazoa > Chordata > Mammalia > Chiroptera > Vespertilionidae > Myotis > Myotis yumanensis. Next base: position 226,867,308 of record NW_027223752.1, on the reverse strand, counting down.
AAATAAAATAAACTACTGTGAGGAGTAAATAAATGTATAAAGCAATAAGAACTCTACTTTTATTTAAGGAAAGCCTAATCATTATTAAAATCATATTTATTTACAAAAGTAGCTCATAGTTATTTTTCTTAGAGGGGGTTTCATACTGGGATAACTTAGAAACACTTAAATCTGTAAAACTGTTGAAAGTACAATTCTTATTACAAAATCTGGACTCTCAGAAAAGCTTCCTGCTGACAGTCTTTTACACAAATTGAAAGATGCCTGTAGAGCTGTGAATCTCCACTTCGGCTATATATCAGAATCACATGAGCATTTAAAAAATATTTATGTTTGCTTTCCACTCAGCCCAGAGAAATTAAGGCAGTAATTTTGGAGGTGGGAACCAGTGATTTTAAATGCTACCATGGTGGGAATATAATGAGTTTCAGTATTATGAATTGTTCCTGCCAGGCCTGTGTTGCTCAGTGGTTGAGCATTGACCTATGAACCAGGAGGTCACAGTTCAATTCTTGGTCAGGGCACATGCATGGGTTGCAGCTGGATTCCCAGTAGGGAGTGTGCAGGAGGCAGCCAATCAATGATTCTCTCTCATCATTGATGTTTCTCTCTCTCTTCCTCCCTCTTCCTCTCTGAAATCAATAAAAACATATTTTGGGGGAAAAAAGAATTTTGTTTTTATGAAAGGTTGAATGACTGAGACTTTGAGGGAAGATGAAATATTTGCTATAATCTATCTTATGGGCTGATGTAGAGAAAACTTTCCCATCAATGTAGACCGGAGTCCCACATCAAGATACCCTGAACCCGTCATCTTTCCACAGAAGGTGTATGTTTCACCTTTATCCAGTGAGTATCAAGTCTTGCCCCTGTACTATGAAGGCTATCTTTCCTGGGTCCCAGTCCTCACCTCAATTACCCACAGCTTTGACCTTTGACCCCCTTGGTTAGTTATTGTCAGTATCTTTCTCCAGTGCTAGATCCTTCTTCAATACCCATAAGTCTGTCCATCATATAGATCTCTGATATATGGCCAGGACTCCCATCAGACAAGAGCCTATTATGATGACTGCTGCCATCATATTAGATTCTTTTTTTTAGTATTTATTTATTTTTATATTTTTTAAAAATTTTATTGGGGTGACATTAGTCAATATGAACATATAGGTTTCATGTGTAGATTACTAATTTACAAAATCTGTATATAGGACCATATGCCCACCACAAAACAAAAACCATCACAGATTATATTACAGTGACCTCTGACCATAGGCTGAGTAGGCTATGAAAGCTTGAGTTTGAACATAAATTCACCCAGGAGAACCCACACAATGACATGCTACCTCCATGAAAATGATGACATAGATGTATAGCATGAAAATGAAACATACCCATTAGATATTATTAAAGCAATCAAGAAAATTGGAAAAGTGGACTTGTTCACCCTGTGACTTATGCACATATATTGGGAAACATATGAAAGAATAAACTCCAAATTATTAGAAGGAAGTGAAATGTCAGATGACTTCGATTTGTCTTTTTTTCTAATCTACATGTAAAGAGTATATTTTTATTAATAAAATTAAAATATAAAAATAAAAGTTCTGTGTGGGATGTGATACTAGGACAAGAGAAAAACTTAAGTGTGATTGAATAATTGATCTAGGTAAGTCCAGGTCCACTCAACTTTTGGCCCTTGCATAGAACCTACTTTCCTTAAGCCATGGTTTTCTCACTGTGAAAGGGCAGCAGTGAAATTTGCCATGTCTATCCCTTAAGGTTACTGGAAGTGAAAATAGCAAAATGTCATGCTTTGTGGAAGAGTAAGAAGCATTATATAAAAACGTAGCGCTGCCCTAACCAGTTTGGCTCAGTGGATAGAGCGTCAGCCTGCGGACTCAGGGGTCCCAGGTTAGATTCCGGTCAAGGGCATGTACCTTGGTTGTGGGCACATCCCCAGTGGGGAATGTGCAGGAGGCAGCTGATCGATGTTTCTCTCTCATCGATGTTTCTAGGTCTCTGTCCTTCTCACTTCCTCTCTGTGAAAAATCAATAAAATATATTAAAAAAAATAAATAAAAATAAAAACGTAGTGCTAAAGATATATGCATCTCAGATAAAAATTACTCAAACAATATTTAGTAAATTAGAGGCCCAATGCACTAAATTTGTGCAAGAGTAGGTCTTCCTTCCCCTGGCTGCCAGCACCGGATTCCCTCAGGCACCCGGGACCTGGGCTTCCCTCCCAGCCCCGGCTTCATCCGGAAGGTCGTCCAGAAGGATGTCTGGTCTAATTAGCATATTATGCTTTTATTATTATAGACTAGATGCCTGTTGCACAAAGAGATTTGTGCAATAGGCCTTCCCTTCCCTTGGCTGCTGGTACCAGTTTTCCTCTGGCACCCGGAACCCAGGCCTTTGCTCTGGCTGGGCTCCGGCCAGAGACCCCCCCAGCTGTCAGGCTTCGCTGCTCCACTGATCCCGGGGGCATGAGGCCTCGAGGCTCCACCGATCCCAGGGCGGTGAGGTCTCCTGGCTCCACTGATCCCAGGGCAGTGAGGCCTCCCGGCTCTGCTGATCCTGGGAGCGTGAGGCCTCATGGCTCCGCTGGTCCCGGGGGCGTGAGGCCTCGCAACTCTGCTGATCCCAGGGCTGTGAGGCCTCACTGCTTGGCCGGCTTTGGGTATGTTTGGCTTCGCTCTACCGCTTGGAGCTTAGGTATGCAAATTAACCGCCATCTTTGTTGGCAGTTAATTTGCATATCACCCTGATTAGCCTATGGGAAGCGTAACGAAGGTACGGTCAATTACCCTTTTGTCTTTTATTAGATAGGATGTGTACTATACTTACATAGTTGAATACTTTACTTTATTACTTCCTTACAACACTTCACAACTCAAGAAGACTATAACAACCTTTTTAAAAATAATGACAGAATTTGTCTGAGATTCTACAGCAAGGCCATGAACAGAGACAAGAAACCATTTGTGCCTTCTCCCCTGAGTCCTTGTTTCCCTATGACATCACTGGTTGTATATGAACTTTCCACGTCTATTTGTGGTCATGGTGTCAGCCAGCTGTAATCTGTTCAGGGTTGAAATATCCAATGCTATCTGCTAAAGGTGTCCCTGGAGTAGATCCTTTCACCTCCAGGCACAACATGAAAACATCAGGCTTTAGCAATTGATAGAAAAATAGTTCTGTGTCATTATAGTACTCAACTTGTCCCTGAAAGAGCATTGGGTCCTTCAAGATTCCTGAAACTTTAACCCAAGGTGTTTTACTTCTGTTCCTATTGATATCATGCCCACTGTGAATACTTATATCCTTTAGAATACTTCTTTTAAAAGAGGGAAGAAGTCCTCAGTATATATTTAAGTTGTTTGATGTCCATGGCCATGTTTTATTTTATGTCATTCATTCCCTCATTTTTTTCACTCATTTGTAGATTTAGAAAATCTCTGTTGGATGGCAGGTGTCTGAGTCACACAGCCGTGTTTCTAGCAGACACATCCCAGTCCTCGTGATGTTTACAGCCTGGCAGCCAGCAGTCGTTGGTATAGAACATAATTATTTAAATGTTAAATAAAGGGAAAAGTAGACTTAAAAATGAAAACATGGGGAAAAAGAAAATTGAAAATCAGAGGAAAGGAAATAAGAAGAACAGGATAACCCATAATTTTATCATCACTTTTAGTTGGAAATGAAATACTCTTTTCATATTATACTCTTTGTTTGAGCTGTGGGCATCAGAAAATAATTATTCTCTGTGAAATGTGAAGTAAAGTTTTAGTCACCAAGCACAACTCTTCAACTGCTCTCTGCTCTTAAACATTGCCAGATCTTCTCTGGGGGCTACAGCAGTAATAAAGCATTAGGAGAGAAATGGAGTTTTCTTTGAGCTTCAGTGACAGCATTATTGCCATAAAGGCCAAATAAAATCAAACCACAATCTACCAGGGAACTAGAGAGTAAACTCCTGTTTTGGAAAAAAACTGTCAATTTCTGTAAAGTACAAGCATGACAGGAAGATACAGCCTCTTTCTAGTAGATAATACAATGGTGACATGCTTTCTAATGATTGAACCTTGAAAAAAGTAAGGGTGCTCTAAAATTGAACTATTTCAAGATAAAGGCCAATTGAAAAAAAATCAAGGTTGACAATTAGAAGAAAATAATAATCTTTGAGCTCTTGCTAGGGCTGTTTCTTAGCACTTTGCATATGCTATATCTTTTTATCTTAACAATGCTCTGAAATAGCTATTATATTACCATTTTACAGATTAAAAAACTGAGGCTTAAGGAGGTTAAGAAAGTCACTCAAGGTCCCATAACAAATGTGGCCGACTGGAAATTTGAACCCAGGTCCCCCTCTCTTTGGTGCCCCTAATTTTCCAGAGTATTTTCCCAGTGGCAGAATTCAAACCTCATACCTCCACAGGTGTCTATTTGAGCATAACTGTTAATTTTATCTTCAAGATATCTTTGGGGCTAAAACCAAGTTCAGTGAATAGACTTCTAGAAAAAAAAAGTCACATATTTCATTGCTTCTAATGAGTTGCTGCAGTTCAGAAGTTGCCATTACCTTCTGACAATTACGTTTCTAAAAAACTGAGGAACCACTAATTGACTTATCCATCTCACAAATTCGATATCCAGCTAGTGCCCTAGAACACAACTTTCATCATGGGACCAAAAGTTATTCACATTCAGATATGTTGCAATCCACTTGGCAATTAGATTTGCTTTGGATAAATTTCCAATTATTCCTGCCCTGGAGATGAAGTTCTGATTTGGAACATACACCAGCACATGCTCACACACATGCAGGTAACAACATGCTTCCATGAGAACAGCTTCCCTGTGACCAGCGGCCCCATCAGAACCAATGATAAGACATTGTTATGCTGAGGCCAATACAGTGGCAGTGGAGCCAATATAAAAAAAATGTGTCGTAATGGAAACCACAGAATCTTAGGAAATGCAGTCAATTTCACAGAGCATCAAAGGGTCACTCTATTCAATTTATACTTGAGACTGGGCACGATATTAAAATAAATTTTTAAAAAAGGACAGGAAAGCAAACTATCTTATCAGTTGTCGAGGTTTGAACATTTACTGACTCTATAAGGTAATTTACTGATTACCAAATAAATGTATTACTTGTGTTGATCCTTGTATTTAGCTCACCAGCTTCTAAAGAAGATAACACTGTGAAAGCACTAAGGATGTGTCAACATTAATATGTTCACTGCTCTGTTCAAGCTTCAGTAAGAGTGACCTTGTATGGTTCCATGTTCCACTAGTAACAGTCAAGTTCTCAGAAACTTTGCTATCTGCTCAAACATTTGCTGTATGATTTATCTTACAGGAGCTATTTACAAAGAAGAATACTAGTATTAAGTATACTAAACTTGGTGATTCTCAAACAATAATGTGGATACAAATCACCTGAGGATGCTGGTAATGCATAGATTCTGATTTAAGGGGTCTGAGGTGTGCTCTGAGATTCTGAATTGCTAACAACTTCCCAGATGATAATAAGCTACTGGTCCATGGAACACAGTTTGAGTAGTAAGACTCCAGTTTTCTTCATTTCTTCATCAAACTTGGCATATTTTCTGTAGTACTTCCCCCACCATGCAAGGCAGAAATTAAAATTGCTCTCCACTAGAAAGGCACGCCATACCCTTTGAATGAAGACTTATTTTATGTCACTTCAACCATTCCAGCTCAGGTTGCAAACCCGAGGTCTTCAGGCCAGAACTAGTCCAGACATATGTTTTGTTTAAGATAATTCAGTATCTGCCTACAAAAGCTTTTAAACACTATTTGGTTAGTTAATGATATTTACTAAACTGAAGATTTCACCTGGAATTCCTGTTTTTTCAAAACAAAGCAGATCAGAAGACCTGAGAAGCAGCTGATCACTACATAGGAGATGACCCCTCCACTTCCCTCTCTCCCCCACACACTATAGCCTTGACTGACTTGACATAGACTTTCTGTGGCCATCCTCATTGTATTTCCCATTGGCTTTGGAGTCACATGCTTTTCTGATCTTCATTTTCCCTCCATTTTTTTCTACCTCCTCATTATGGCATCTCCAATATAAAATGCTTTTCCTGTTTCTTTTCCTCATAAAAGTCCTAAGTATAGCTTAAGATCCTGTTGGAATTTTCCTGTCTCATTAAATATTACTTTAGCACACCAGCTTAGCTCTTCTAACATACTTTAGCACATCACACCATGTTTTATGCTATTGTATCAAACCTAGTTTTTATTCATAAGCATATTTTATCAGCCTTTTCCTACGTAGTGAACTAGATATGTACAAGATGCATGACTCAGATACACATGTGTGTATATGTGTATGCAATTGTACACCAATCACCTCAACTTTCAACTAGATTGTCACTGTCCCTGGGAATGTTACAATGCGCTGTGGTGTCTGCGGGTTAACGGGATGATTCACATGAAGTCATTACAAGCAAAGTTATTTGCTGTTTCTCTTCTGAAGCTATGATAGTTCACCTTTCACAAGTTTTTCATTTTGTATAAGGGATTTGTAAAGAATATTTTTTCTTTTCATTTAAGCATGTGGCATTAGGATATTGGTTTTCTATAATAAAAGAAGGTTTGGATTATAGAAAGCAAAGCCATAGTCAATACTTTTAACTCTTTAAAACTTCATAGAGTGATTAAAGGTTAAAAACAAAAATAAGGGGTCATTTTTAGTGGATTTTCTAAAACATATCTTAGACTGGGGCAAGTAAAAAGCATATAGGAAAGAAGGGTGGTACAGAAAATTATCGTGAAAGCAGTATTTACTTTAGGGTTATGATACTTCATATGCTCTATTACAATGGGCCAAAGAACTATTATTTATTAAACAGGTGAAAAGAAAGATTTTCTAAGTTATAACTACTATGTTGCCTCAGAAAAAAATTAAATCCATTTTGAGGACTGAATGTATACTAGATGAATCTCAAATCTGGGAGCCACACGTTTCCATATCTGAATCTGATGAGCATTTAGCTACCATGAATTTTCAGTGATGAGAATGAGGAGGGATTTCTGCAGGAAATTATTATGCTGCACCTGAAATAATTTCTGCTTCTTATTTAAATTCTCACCAAGAATATTAAAGTAATAATAACTGCCTTATGTCTCATATAGGAGGATATATAGATACCACTTTAGCTATGATGCGCAATGATCACCAGGGGGCAGACGCTCAATGCACACACATGGAAACATGGGACAGACTGATGAATCTTAGAGAGAAGGAGGGAGGGGGAAGGGTGGGGAGAGATTAACCAAAGATCTTATATGCATACTAGAGGCCAGGTGCACAGATTCATGCACCTGTGGGGTCCCTTGGCCTGGCCTGTGGGAATTGGGCCAAAAGTGGCTCTCTGACATCCCCTAAGGGGGTCCTGGATTGTGAGAGGGTACAGGTCAACTATACTGGAAAAATAAATAAATAAAAACAAATTTGATTAAATTATGAAAACATTTGATAATTATTTGCTAAATCAATCATTTAATATTTCTGGAGTTCCTTCCATGTCTGAAGCACCATGCAGTAAGCATGAGGTATGTAAAGAATTCATACAACAAAGAAACAATGGGTACAGCAGCTGGGGCCAGACTGTGTGGACATGAATCCTCACTCTAATCAACTAGGATTGGAGACCTGGGCCAAGCTACTAAACTTTTCTGGGACTCAATACTCCATCTGCAGTGAAGATAATTATAAAATATCTGCCTCAAGATTGGTGTAAAGATTAAATTAATTAAATGCACAGAGTGCTTAGAATACTGTCTGGCACATACAAACCTTCAATAGAATCACTTATGATTAAATGTTATTTTTCTGATCCCTAATGAGTTTGTAATCTAGTCAAGGAAGTGGGACAGGAACAATGAAAAATATAACTCCATAAGGCCATGGATATATGATAAGTGTCAGATAAATCATTAAGATACTGAGGGTTAGTTCTGAAAATAATCATTTTTAGTCGTAAATAATGTTGCCAGAAATCCAAGCAAGGGAATTGTATTAAGTCATAAAAGTTTTTTGCACAGTTACATTATTCTGGTCATAAAATCCTCCTGACAACCATTACAAAACAGACCTCTCCTAACTTTTGGGTTTTCCCTCCAACCTGGAGAATGAAACATCATAAGCACATCTAGACTTCACACAAAACTTGATCATGAACACATTCAACTACCATAAACATGTAAAAATTGCCAGTGGCCTTCTAACTCATCTGGCCTAATGGAGATACCGTCATATGATTCCACAGGCTTAGCAAAGAAACATAGCTTCAGAGAATACATTAAAAATATCCATAAACAAAGGTATCCCACAAAGATGAGTATTATTTTTATTGAATTGTTAAAAACAATCTATTTACCTTTTATTCAAATAAAGAGATAGAGTTTTATTTTATTTACATCATTTGCAATTATAAACCCGGTAATTTTAGAAGCATGAATACAACTGAGGAATGATCTAAAATTAAAATAGAGGGCCATTTGAAACAATTGGGAAAATGTAGGTATGTGTATTTTTTTTGTATTAAGTGTATAATAGAAGCCTATCAGGTCCATTTAAAAGCTTCACATGAGATTTACCACCAACAACAGAAAATGGCAATCCGTATTTTTGCTATCATGTATACCCTTTAGTTCATTATCTGAATGTCAATAATAAAGGTGTGTTTTAACATGATAATATGTCTCAATGGCAGGGATCACCTTTAAAAAATGTTTAACGGTGTATATTTCCTAAGGAGGATCATGCCATTTAGTTTTATATTCTGAGTATCTAATATAGCAGATTCTGAATAAATCCCAGATGGGCAAATTAACAAATGTGAGGAAAATGGGGCAAAGAAGATTCAAAAAGGCTATATTTCAAAATAAAATAGGTTTGAATGTTTTACCAGCCTCGTCACCTGATCTTCCCTCCCACACCACTCCTCACTTCTTATTTTCTTATTTGAACCTAACAGCACTTGAGACAAACAACACCTAATATTAGTTATCTTTACAAATATCCATCTTTACTTCCAAAGAGATGGTGACCAGAAACATAGTAGGCCTTTGCAAAAGCACTTGTCAAATACATGAGAATGGCTGAGCTAGCTGGAAGCTGCTTTAGGACAAGTAAGTACATGCTGATGCTCGAGGGTCCGCTGAGACCCAGCATCGGTCCTTTGCATTATGTGCTCTAAAAATAATTTCAGGTTTATTTAGTTCCTTATTCATTCAATCTATACATACTAAGAACTTACTATATTTCAGACACTGAGTTAGGTAATGGGACTGTATTAATGAAAATCACACCCCAGGCTCTCAAATAGCTTCCCCATCCAGTGGGAGATACAGAATAAACTAGAAACAGTCAGATTGAGAAATCATGGGAGAAAGAATGCAGTAGGGGCACCTAGATGTCTTAGGAACCAGAGGGAGGAGGTATCCTAGAAGTGATGCAGAAGGGGGAGCCTGGGTGATAATCAGGCAAGCAAAGACAGATAAAGAGATGTGCTACATCTAAACACAAAAGATATAACTTACACATAGAAAAACCCACTGTCCTATAGTAGATGTTCAATAAATAGTCATTGACTAAAGGAATAATTATGCATGTGTTATGTTATGAGGACCATCGACCTTTAACTACCACCAACTTATCTTACCCTGAACCAAAATAAAGTACGGTATTTAGAAATGTATTGCCATAGTTACAATACAAAACCAAAAACACTTGTTTCCCCTAACACAAACCCAAATTGCTCACACATTATATATGAGAGCTTACTGTCTTTCCAGAACATGCCACTACAACTGTAAAGAAAATAAGACCACAGTTGTTGCAAATACCAAATGCTGAACTTTTTCAAGGAGTATGCTGAGCAAGGATGCTCTATGTCGATATTTTCTGTCATGTAGTGTAGGCCACTGCTTCCTGGTTTCCACTCACTCTGGGCTCATTAGCCATCACAAACATCATTGACTAAAATGTGGTTCACTTTAACATACAAAATGCCTTTGCTGGTAGGCTCTCACCAGCCGCATCAGAGTGAGGCCGGAGTGCTCGGAACAGCAGGGCACTCGGAGGAGTCACACTGGTTGCTCGTCTTCCCTCCAAAGGTTACATCTCATGACAGAGATTAAACATCTCGCCTGTTCTAGGATTGCTTTTGAAAATTATGCATTAATGATAGCCACTCAAGCAAGTAGCTTAGTCATTTTCCTTTGGCCTCTGTCTAGAGCTTCCCAATTTGGTCATTTCTTCAACAAATATTTCTTGGGTGCATACCATGTGCTAGGAACCATGCAAAGTTCTGGGTGCAGTAGTGGATGAAAATAAGGGCGGCTCCTCCCTTGTGGAATTTACCTTGGATGAAAGGTACACGTTGGATGCACACTAGGCAGCCAGTAAACAGCCCCATTTCCCCCTCATCACAGAGGGGCTGGCACAGAGCCCAGGGGCTGTCTGCTAGACACTCCCTCCCCGGAATTTGAATCTTGCCCAGATTCTCTTGCAGTTTTGTTACCAAGGACACTGTTGGTTTTACAGAGCTATCCAGGAAGTTTGAGGTACTGAGTGTTCCTACAAATTGCCATTTATTGACTACCAATTATGTACAAGCATTGAACTATGCACTTCCTTTACATTAATTCTACATATATTATTTGGAAATTTTTAAAAAATGAAAAGACTAATGTTTCTTGGCAGAGACACATAAATGGTTCCTCAGGGATAGCAAATATATGCTATTGTAGAAAGTAATTTAATGCATCCCTCTGTATTCCCAGAGCTGGCACTCTACTGGGCTCATAGAAGATGCTCATCGCCAGTGCTCCATGCATGTTTCTGGAATTGTGGGGTCACTATAGGCAATGGGTGCATACTGCGGAATGCCAATGAAATGCACAGACCACAAAGATGGAGAGCTCCCCTTTGGCAAATAGTATCAGAGGCAAGGTTTCATAAAATGCAGTTAGTGTGTGTGTGTATGTGTGTGTGTGTGTGTGTGTGTGTGTGTGTGTATGAATATATATTTATATTTAAAAGGTACATATAATGAAAATATCAGCATTATTTTCAATGCATGGACTTGCAGAGGATAGCCACTGGGTGGTAGAATTCCTACTATTTATCTGAGAGGAAGAACCCCATCCCTTTCCCTAATGTCAAGCACTCTATGCTCATAAGATCCTCTAACCCCCTTTAGAACCCTAGAGCTTTTGGGTGTTATATCCTGACAACCCAGAATGTTTGAAAGAGCACCACCATTTCCTTTTACAGAATTATCTCTTCTCCGCTAGACACACAGTAGGAGCCAGAAAGCAAGAGGCCCACTCTCTGCTCATCACACAGGGGCTGGCACATGACCCAGGGGGAACCTATTAAAATTTGAACTGTAATCAGAATTCTCTTGTTGTTGTGTTGCATGGCTTCTGAGCCCAGTTCAACACCCTCTCGTTGAGTCCAGGGCCCCTGATAGCCTCCTGCTCTTCTGCTTGGAGAAGTTACAGCAGATTGTAACAATATTGTATTCTGTTGTTTGCGGGCAAAAAAAACACACACACAAAAACCAAAACCAAAACAAAACAAAAACTCTGTAAATCCCAATGACTATAAATTCTGAATTTCTCCATGGACTAGACTCATTCTTGCAAAAGTAAAGGCTTTGTTACTATTACAGTGACTATCTTTATAGACATACTTACAAGTGAAAGGTAAATATTATCACCTCCAGCTATTTATAAACTTTTTGTTCATTGTCAAAAAATATTTATCACATACACACTATATTCCAGCCACAGACCAAATCACTTTCTATCCATTATCTCATTTCATTCTAACAGAACATAACCTCCAGGGGGACAGGTTTTTTCATTCCCTTCTTCATGACTGAAACCCACTGACTACCAGATTTTTCATATGTAATATGTGATCAGTAAGATTTGTTGAATGAATGAATAACCTTCTCAGGCAGGCACTATTATACAAAATATGAAACTGAGACTTGGATGGGTTAAGTATCCCTCATCCCATTGCAGGGAAGTGATGGATCCTGAATTTAAAACCCAGGATACAACTTGTCTGACTTCGGGACCCAATCTCCGAACCATCTTGCTATGCTGGCAGATTCTTGAAATACAAAGAAGAAAGAGAGTCACGGATGTCCAGGAGCTTGGGCAAGCCCCCGTGGTTCCTGGTTTCCTTGATGTGAAGTACAGATATGGCCTTCATTTGTTTTTTTTGTACATATCCATAATGTCATGTAGAAATAGATAATATGTTGAACTTGGAAGAGGAGATAGAGTCAAATCTCACCTTTGCCAGCACCAGCTTATGGGCTGGCAAGCTCCTTAATTCTGAGAATGCCTTCCACACTGTAAGACATTTGCCCTCTAATCCTTTTAGGAAGGTAGACAAAATTAGCAAATGTTTTATGGACTGACTCTATGCATTGAAATACTCATATAAATTAAGATACATAAATACCTTATCTAATAAACAGGCAATATGCTAATTGACCCTCACACCATTGCAAAGATGATGTCCACAGCCAATAAGGAGGGAATATGCTAATTGACTGCCACACCCTCAAAGATGGTGGCACCCACAGCCACAAGATGGTGGTGCCCAGTCCCCTCAGCCCCTCAGCTGCCCAGGGCCAGCCTGAGGCTCAGGCAAGCCTTCGATGGCGGCTACCCAGCCATCCAGGGCTGCCCAAGGCTCTCGTAACCAGGGCCGGCCGAGGCTTGCGCTGCTAGCAGTGGCAGCAGCAGAGGTGTGATGGGGTATCGCCTTCTGCTGATTTCCAGGTTGCCTCCCACCTCTGAGGGCTCCCAGACTATGAGAGGGGGAAGGTCAGGCTGAGAGACCCCCCTTCCAGTGCATGAATTTTCATTAACTGGGACTCTAGTATATTTATATAAATATAAATTATATAAATTTAAATTATATAAATTTAAATTATATAAATTTAAAATATAAAGCTCTATTTATATTTTATAAGACAAATTAGAAATATAAATTAAGGCAACATATATAGATTTATATCATATAAATATAGATTTATAAATATAAATTAAGGTATTATTGTAATAATTTGAAATAGCAGCCCATTCCATACATCACCTACTCCATGGAACTCCCAAGGAATAATTTATACTAGGAAACTCCTCCAGCATCATTTCATAAACCAGTCTTCCTTGGGTTGCCTCTGTTAATTAGGGAAGAGTGATATTGCTTAAAATGGTAGTTTCAAAGTCAGACCAAGATAGGGCTCAACTCAGAGATGATGCCCACACCATCAACACAGAGCCACTGCTGAGCCATTTGAGATGTGATCTTTGGCTTGTCCTATTAGCTCTAGTCAGCCTGCATGTTGAAAGTGTCAGGAAAGAGGTACCTTTAGCATCTTCTAGCAAAGGAAAGAGAAAAGATGTGTTCAAAAAAGTAGGAAGAAAATTAGGACACTGCAAGGAGACACATTAACAAAAACTAAAACATTTAAAATAAAATACCAAGGGAGCAAAGAGTTTCACTACATTCTGGTCAGTGGGGAATAATGAAATAGCACAGAAACTTCCAGAAGAATGAGGACCTGATAAAGGACTTTATATTAGATGATTAAGAATTCTGTGATGATACTATTTCCTCATAATCCTTCAAAAAATGGATGAGAATATGAGGATTAATACAAGAAGAAAAAAAAGGAGTGGGAGCAACAGAATAATTCCAAAGTTCAAGGATTCTAAACAAAGAGTAAAGAGATGAATGTAGGAGGAGATAAGGCCCAGAATCCAAATAGTGGTGCTTGAAAGGTACTGGGTACCACTGGCTTTCACTCTGCCTGATAATATTCACCTACTGACCATTCTTAGCCTTCATAGGATGATGGGACTCCCAGGAAAAACAATAATGCCAGGTAATACCAGTTGCTTACTTGCGTATTTATCTTTATCCAATCAGCAATAAAGCTGTTACCATAATACCCTGATCAATAATTTGCTACCCAAACCAGAACACTCTGACCTTTATATACAACATATTTCAAATGAAGGGCAAGTACACATAACAGTCCTTTCTCGGAGTGCAGCAGGAGGAGTGGTTGTGAGAACTCTTGATGTTTAGACAGCAATAAAACCCTGTTTTGTAAACATAACCAGAAATGCAAAATGGGCACCACTTTATCTTAAACATCAATGCACAAAAACTTGTATTATTCGAATCAAAGAATGAACAAGCTGAAATGGAATCATTGGCCTAACCAAAGATTTTGATACAGTCACCAGACCCAGCCTGGCAATTACTCAACAGATCTTGTTACTCAGGTAATTTTCCCAGTCCCTTAAAAATATTTCCAGGACGGCTAGAAGATCACAAGTTAAACGCCATTAATTCATTTATTCATTAGGCAGTACTGAATGCCTTTTGTGCACACAATTTTGAACTAGGAACTGAAGAACTCCTAGGAGAAAACAGGAACCAAAGGAAATAAAAACCATCATTTCTACTTATAAATTGGCTGAGGGAATAACACACAGTCTTAGGATGCGTTTATTGGGCTACTATTATGTGCAAGGTATTGTATATGTGGAAAAAATAGGCAAGGCATGGTTTTATTCCTTAAGTTAAGAGTAACAGAAAGCCAAAATATTAAGAAAAAGGATGTACAGCCTCAAATGTAAAATGATTTGGTGCCTACTAAAGGAAGGAGAATGTAAAATTTGTAAGAAATTATTTATTTGGGGGACTATATCTGTTTTCAATTGCATTTTACAAGAGTTATATATTTGACACTAAATTTGTCTTTCGGGACACTTATCTTACAGACGTAGTCTACCAAATTGCTAGTTTATGAAGTCATGTCCAAGAGTTCAATAAAGGAATTCGAAGGCAAGTTTAGGGTTTGTAATTGCCTGCTTTCTCAACCAGATGCCAACAAAAACCTTGGTCAGTCAATAACGATCAAGATTATATACACTGGAGGTGAAGAATATCACAAACAGTTCCTGGCCTTAGAATTTTTATCTACACTTCCACGCATCATCTTCTGCAAAAGAAAACATCTACAGACCAGTATGTGGCAGGAAGGATTCATGCTGATTTCCCCACTAAATAACAAGAAATCTACTCCAACAAGGTCTCCAACTATTTGGGTAGAGGTGGAATTAATCAGAAAACACTTCCTGAATTTGAGAGTTTCCTGGGATTTTAAGATTCAGGAGGATTAAAAACAAGAGGACAGAAATAATTCTAGGCATTCAGAAAATTTGAAAAAGGCTGGGAGTAGGAGGTGATGCGGAGCTCAGAACCTGGCAATGGAGGTATGAAGTAATAAAGGCAGTATATGGGTGTGGTAAAATATTTAAGTGTGGAGTTAGGCAATCTTAGTTCCTCTGGTTACTTTCTGTACCTTGGCCCTGGGCAAGTTACTTATCTAAGTCTCACTTTCTGAACTATAAAGTGATGTAACACCTCAACCCATCACAATGATTATGAGAATCAGATGAGATTTTTTAAATTAAATTTATTGGGGTGACATTGGTTAATAAAGTTATATAGATTTTGAGTGTGTAATTCTATAATACATCATCTGTATATAGCACTGACTTCAGTTTAATTTACTAAATTAAACTTCATAAAATATTTTTACATTAAAACACTGTATAAAAATGTTCAGCCCCAGCGTCTGGCACATAATACCCAAATTTACAATTATTATTGGCAAGAAGAAACTGGCAAATTATCGACCTCAAAGCAAAAGTGAAACATTTTCAGTATGTCAGACAAATGGGAACCATAAGACCCTCCTCTCCTGTGTCCACAGAATAAATATTTCTTTCAAGGCACTCTCGTCACAATAACTTCCATAATTGCTCCTGAGCACAACTATTATAATTTGTTCACAGGCCTCCAATAGCAGCCATCCCATGCGCTGTGCAATCTACACACATTACCTTCTTCTTCCTTTTTCCTAGATACTTTCCCTGGATCATATCCTCCCTCATTCTCTTATTTCCCTTAACTGACCCCAAATTCTCAGTTCTCCCACAGCCGTTTTTACTCCTTTTTCTCTAACTGAAGCATCAAACCTATCACTTTATGTGATCAAGATCTTTATCATTTCTTTCTGCACAAAGTCTCCCACATCCATCTCTTCCTTTCATTGTCAGCATTACCCCCTGATTCAAGCCCTATTCCCTCCAGCTTGCCAACAAGAGCGGGCTCGTGCCTGCAGCCTCTGTCCAGGATAACACTCCCACCACAATGACAAACCCTCTAAACCTCTTCTCGCTGCTCACCCTCACTTATCATTAATATCTGTTGTGTAAGTCAGTTGAGTGCCTGGGCCTCAGTCTCCCCACTGCTAGACTAATTCTCTCCTCATATTTCTTTGCAGTTGACCCTTGAACAACATGGGTTTGAACTGCATGGGTCCACTTACAATTTTTAAAATAAATACTGTGAATGTATTTTCTCTGCCTTATGATTTTCTTAATAACAATTTCTTTTCTCTAGCTTACTGTATTATAAGAATACAGTATATGATACATATAGCATACAAAATATGTATTAATCAACTGTTTGTTATTGGTAAGGCTTCTAGTCAACAGTAGGCTATTGGTAGTTCCGTTTTGGGGGAGTCATATGTTATACTCGAATTATTGACTCCAGGATCCTGCATTGTTCAAGGGCCAACTGTTGTACAATTGTGATGTTCCATTCACTTGTATCTAGTTTAACTCCTGCTCAATTAGATTAGCCTTTATTTCCCAATCATCCCTTGGGCTTTCCTCACTACTATAATGGCATTCATACCCTTCTCTCTGTGCAATTTGCTATGCCAACCCCTAGCATAAATGCTGGCACATAGTAGGTGATGAATAAGTATATGCTAAGTAAATAATGAGATGAAAGCTGATGCCAAACATACTTTCCTTCCCTCTCTTCCAATGGAAATTTCTCTCCATCTCGAAGATGTATTTCAGAGGCTGCCTCCACAGCCTGGCTTCCCTCTCCCCCCACAGGTCTCATGGGTCTCTTCTCACCTCTGAAAATCTTAGAGCAGTTTGCTAACATCACATGTTTCCTTACCGGACAATTACTTTTGAATGGAAACTAAAGGCAGGAGCTAGGTCCCTGACTCTTACATTCTACCCGGTGCCTGAAATAGGACTTTGTGGAGTGACCATCCACATTTCACCCATTGTGCCCCATGGGTAAGTCTTGCTTTCTCGTGAAGCTATGCATCCCCCAAAGGAAGATGATCCCCAAAGTCCATGTACTTCTTGTGTGTCATTGTTTCTGGCAAAGTTCTAGGCAAACAGAACTGAATGACAATGCTTGGTTCCACAGCCCAGTAGGGCACGTGCGGGATATGACACCTGCAGGGGTAGCTGGAACACTGCCAAGGGGTGGGGGGGGGGGGGGCGGTAATGGAGACTGTGGTCACCTAAGCATAAGTTAGTGAGGACTAAAGAGAAATGCCAGGGGAAGTGGGGGAACCTTCACCTAAGAACAAGAAGAAAGTCCTTAGCAGCTGACTGAACATGGGGAACAAAGGACAGAGAGACAGAGGTAGTGACCCCAAGGTGTGTGGTTTGGGGGAAAAACAGCAAACTTGTTTCTGATCCCTGAGAGCACACAAACAAGAAGTTAGGCAACCTGGTGCGCACTGTGCTGCGGAGTCCGCCTGCGCTAAAGATTAACAGCCGGCCTTAAAGGGGACAAAAGATCAGGAGCCAGCCTGCAGAGCAACAAACACCTCAGTGGCAGCAGGCAGCAACTGCAGGGTGACGAATGCCCACAGCCCGTGCATTCTCTGCATAAATAGGCAGCATTTGATCATGTCACCATCAATGGAGCATCTCAATAAAGCAGAAATACCCTTGGAGGTGGCTATACAACCAGCCAGTGGTTCTAATGCTACCTGATAGAAAATACACATTCCATCCTCCTGACATTGAGAAGAAACTGTGGCAACCAGGACATCGGAGTCCTGG
The DNA here is from genome assembly GCF_028538775.1 of Myotis yumanensis. Classification (NCBI taxonomy): domain Eukaryota; kingdom Metazoa; phylum Chordata; class Mammalia; order Chiroptera; family Vespertilionidae; genus Myotis; species Myotis yumanensis. The sequence continues at coordinate 226,849,260 of NW_027223752.1, read as the reverse complement.
TTAATACTAACTCCTAAATTCCTGATCTGTGGGAGGACAGAAAGCATGCCTAACCAAGAGCACTCAGCTCAATAAAATGTTTAGGAGAAAGCTGATAGTCGAGTCAGATCGGCTCTGTAAGAGAAAACACCTAGGCATGGTGTGAGGGACACAGTAGGATCTCTACAAATGCCCTCAGCTTCCCTGAGTGCCACGCTGCAGGCACGGGGATCATATTTGGGCAATTCAGTGACAAGGCACCTTGACTGAGGTCCTGCTTTAAACACCTTTCTGCCCTCGCCCACCACATCTGGAATGACCCCTTGCATATAATATGAGCTCAATCAATATCTAGCCAGTGATTGCTAGACAGGTAGCATCTGTGGCTACAATCCAGCCCATATCAAACTGGCAAATCCAGTCTTCTGGATTTCAGTAAACTGGCCCACTAGCCTTTGCTGATTAACAGCCTTGTTTCTGATGAGCAGAGTATTAGTAGATGAGACTACATTGAGTATTATACTCCATACTTGTGGTTATAGGATTTAAACTGAAATAGCTCATACACACACACACACAAGGTTGTGAACAATGAAGGGCTGATAAAGTTGTTTGTATACACTATATAGACACAGACAGACAAGAATTGACAGAGCAATAGTCTCACCAAGAGTTGTTAATATGTAAGAAAGAAAGATACCAGGAATAGCCAGCCGAGTGTTTTAAAACTGCATTTTCTTGGCTTTCTGCTTTTAAATTACACACTGCAAAGTCACCGAGGAGAAAGCTTTAAGAAAACTTTCATTTGCTATGGTACAGCTCGTCGGTCTTCCTTTGCCTAAAAAAATAAATAAACCCCCTGGAAACGCTTTTTTCTTCTCATAGACATTAATAATGATCGCTTGAACTGTAAAGATTTGGTTTTACTGAAGGTAATGGAGTAATGTTTATTTCCATTAGACTGGGCCTATAAAATCCTCTTTTTATAACCGTGAGCCTACAATTTCAAAACAGCAAAGCTTGACATTTTGGTCTCTGACAGGCAACACTTAATATTGGGATATTTTAAAAATCTATATGAAAAAAGCTCTTAATACAAGATAGGCTGAACATTTTCCCCACAAATGGTTTGTTTTAGCTATCTCTCTTCCTCCTGGACGGACGGGGAAAAGCAGACAGCTTATTGGCTTAGTTCGTTAGGCCAGGTTAAAGGATGCAACGCCGAAAGGCTCTTAGAGGAGCTTACCCCTAGCTAAAAATAGCAGGCACTAGAGAATTATCTTAAATACGACCAAATTTGTTCTGTATTGTGAATGCAGATAACTGGAATATGTTTCCATTTTTGGTCATTTGGGGGGGCATTTTTTTTTCTAGTTTGGCTGGCCGTAGCTGACTATTTAACTCATTTCTGACTCAATTTGTCACATTTGTTCTCAGAGATTCGGCCCCGGGTGCTTGACTGAGGAATTCTTCTTATTTCTCTCTGCCGCTTTTGTTAAAATCTAATGAGGTGTGAGACTGCTGGCTAGATGTAGACAGGCCTTGTTGGAAGGCAGATTCATAGAGAATGTTATTAAGAGCCTACTACGTGCCTCCTTTCTCTTGACCCTTCTGTCTTTCCCCTAAGAGGTGAGAAATGCAGTTTGCTCCATTTTATAAATAAATAGGCATATGTTTCACTTTTGATGTGAGAATCTCCTAAGTAAATAATCTACCAACAATGATCAATTGTCCTATCTGCTCACCCCTTTCGGGGACATTTTTAGTGTTTGTGTCTTTGTGGCACTTCATTTCTAAGTTTACCACCAAATTCATGCTGTTATCTTATAATTAGTGATTGAAGACTGTCTTTTTCACCAGACAACCAACTCTCCTTCTTTCTTAAGAATGATTTTATGGCCTGATCAGTGTGGCTGAGTGATTGAGTGTTGGCCAATGAAGCAGGAGGTCACAGTTCAATTCCTAGTCAGGGCACATGCCTGGGTTGTGGGCTCGATCCCCAGAAGCAGGCGTGCAGGAGGCAGCCAATCAATGAGTCTCTCTCATCGTTGATGTTTCTGTCTCTCCCTCCCTCTCCCTTCCTTTCTGAAATCAATAAAAATATATTTTAAAAAGAATTATGTATATAATACATCCTTGTGTTTTGAGTACCTGAGTTGGTCCCTGGCCCATGGTTGGTGCACTTTAGATGTTGATAAATGAGTCAATTAGAGCATCCTGTGTAATAACTGTATACTGAATGTAACACATGAGTCAGCTTATAGCCCTGGGCTGGGTAAGCTGTTCCCTTCTAAAAAGACAGCACATCAAGGCCTTTGATAAAATAGCAAAGATGAGCATGCATTCCACTGCTCTACAAAAAACAGTAAGAAATTCAGGTAAATGGGACCCTCTCTCTTTGCTCTTTTTGTACCCTGATTTCTATGATCACAGCCTATAAATGAAAACAAGGCCACAAACATGCTTAATTTCAGAAAAGCCTAAATGCCTTGGGAAATTAGCCATCCTTCACCATCCCTCCCTTTTATCCTGTGCTTGATTTTTCCAAGGTATCAGGTAACTCCCCTACAAGGATGGCACAGTAAACTTTAGTTGTGTGATCACTTTCCACAAGAGGTAAATTCTTTTTATTATAATTTTCGACAAGAAAACTTCAATGACAACAAGATATTTGCAAAACTGTGAAGTCTGGATGCACTGAGAGAGGGTCAAACAGGTTAGGAAATGTGGGCACAGTGCTGGGGACAGCGGACTGAGTCCCTGTGGCCATGCATCTCATGTTTTCCCAGGTGACAGCTGCTTCCTGGTACAGGGGCCCAGTTACTCGGACTCTCTGAAACCACGTAAGGGACCTATTCTTTAGCTCTTTGTTAAGTGTGAGAAATGTTTCCCCTTCTGTGGAGGAGAGGAGCCAATGCTCAATGGCCATTATGGAATTATGGTGGTGCTTTCATATGCCAGCGCACAGTGGCTTAACACAGCCACGTGTCTCAGAACCACCATTAAAACCACCCATATATCTTAAATCTGAGCACCAAGTCTCCTTGGTGACTTAGAAGGCAAGTTCACAGCCACTCTGGCAGGCACACAACATACTGCTGTCACTGTTGGCTCTGTTTACAAACCATCTCTTAGAGAACATGCTCTCAGATCTTTGATATGTCTTATTTTTAGCATGATTGGTCTGAATGGCTGAAAGGTCATCCTCTCTCTCTCTCTCTCTCTCTCTCTCTCTCTCTCTTTCCCTCCCTCTCAATTTTGTAGAACTGCTGTAAATCCATCCATTAACAGACATCAAAATAGCACTCTAATGTGCATGGATTTGCACTGGGCAATGAGGAGGTGACGAGGCACCAGCTGAAGGCATATCCTTTCCCTCACACAGTTCATAATATAACTTGAGGAACACGATCACCTAGAAGGCTATAACCACAATGCAAAGGCCTCCACAAAACGAAAAGATGCTCTTTTACTCGTGGAACAACAAACACTGACTTTGTGCCCAAGAGGGCCACCAATAGTGTCCTAAATTCAGGGACTTAATAGTTCATCCTTTGCCTGGTAAGGGCTCCAACTGAACACAGACCAAAACAACCCGCCTTTAGAATAGCTTCTTGTTATAATACAGTTTATGAAAATGGTGCCTATGGAAAATTGGACTCTCACTACTGCCGACTTATTTCTAGTGGCACTCAAAGGAGGACAGGTTTAATTTCTGACAAGCCCCAACGGCTTGCCTCTCTCCATCTCTGCCTCTGCACTTAATTTGCATTGACACTCTCCTTTCCACTGCTCGGCTCCACAGAGGGCCGTGAGATGGCAGGGCAGCCAGCCTTGCACACGGCCTGGAACCAGCTTTCATGCTCTTGGATGAAAGGTCAGGTGGAAAGGCCCACCACTGGCACCATTAATCTGGTCACCCAGAGACCATCCGCTGGCTCAAGAATAGCTTAGAGGTGAGTGATGGACAGGGTCATTGCTGGCTGACTGTATCAGGGGCTATTATGACAGCCATAAAGAGAAAGGGAAAAATTGAACAAGGGAAGAATTACTCCTGAAAGGGACATGAAGAGAGACACAAATGCCTTCGTACAAAAGTTAAGTGTCAGAAAGTACCAGTGGAGCTGGGCTGCTCACAGTCCTCAGAGCGGACAGCATTCTTTGAAATTGCCGAAGTTTGAATATTAATGAGGAGTCACCACCTACCAAAGCTTGGGTCCGAATAGAGAAACCCGAGCTGTCCATTCTCTCCCCTCAGGTGAAAGGTGAGAGAACAGGATGAGAGAGTTTGTATAAAGAAGACACCGTGACGGCATTCCTTGGGTTTCTAGACAGAAATTACACTTAAGGAACTCAACCCTGTACATTATCTGAAATCCTTTATCCAAAACCAAGCAGCACATTTTAGCGATTATTTTGCAGTTGCTAAGGTTGGTGATTTATTTACAAGGATCGCCAAACAAAATGGGGGAAAAGGAGGAACTAGTCATAGTACTAATATTACAATTTAGTGTGCTCCAAATGAATATATAAATGTGAATTATGCATTGTCCAGTGGTGGTTAATGTGGGGACGAGGTAGAAAAGCATGATAGGTGGAAAGTAATTTCATTCTAAAGTAATGTGGGGAAGTTAGTTTTAAGGATAACTCTGCTGAGCTGTGTTCATCTTGACCCATGAGTGGTCTGTATTTACTAGTCACAAGAAAAAAAAATTTGATGGTCTCTTCATCAGAGGAAATGTTGAGAGTTGTGTATTTTAAAGGGAGGAAGTAATCTGACAGATGATACAATGAAGTTCCATATTTCATGGAGCATTTTCTTATTTAGCTCTGCTACCTGGGAAAGACTTACAGGATGACATCAAGGCTCCAGGAACATGTTGGAGCTCTAAGCATATGGATGTGTGTTGTATTCATGCCTCATTGACCTCCCATCATCAGGCCTTATTCCCCAAAGGCATTTGTGCAGATGAACCAAGAAGTGGATCACACTTAAGCACCACATTTTTTATTAATGTATTTAATGAAAAGATTTCTGAATCATTTACATATTCCCCCCATCTAAAATACTATAAGAATTGATTTCTGTAGTTTGCTGTGATGCGGCAAAGTGACTGTAGGGAGCTATTTAGAAATACAGCCCTGAGAAATACAGGGCTATTTGCTTTCACACATATGGCCCCAGACAGTCATATTCTGGGTGTTTGTCTACTTTCGGTAGTTCTTAGTCTTATCTCTTTTGGTCAGGGCCCACTTCCTGCTATGATCTCCTTGCCTCTACCAGCTCCTTAACTTTCTAAATTATTTCTTCTTATCTCTCATGTGCTTGGGAAACAGATAACTAGAATGGCTTACATTGTACGTGAGACAAAAGGAAGCCAGTGCAAGTCAGAGCTGGACAAGCTCATCTGGGAATAAAATGCAGTTGGTTCGGGGTATGATATTTCCACATCTGGTTTGGCTTCGCAGAGACATTTTTACAAATGGTGTGTTTCTCAGCTATATTTCAGACAATTAATAATACTGAGTTAATAATGGCCAGAGCAATGAGGTCTACTAATATGAATTATAAAAATAACCACCATGATTAAGTAAAATGCACCCTATCTATGGAACATACATCTTTTCTTTCAGCTCCAAAATGCGTAGCTGCAAATAGCAATAAGCCGGCAACTAAAGGGAAATGGTGAGACCCGTGTTTTGTCTTTTTGTTCCACAGATACAGTGGGGAGGTCACACAGTACTGTCAGAGGGTATCGTGCCTTTTGCTGACTCAGAGCAAAAACACATTTGCCATTCAAAAGACAAATTAAACTGGGCATGGATCATGCTACCTAGACCTCCAGACTCAGTTATCTGCTGGGACCAGGCAACTGTCAGTTATCTCCAAATGCACCTAAACACAGAAGTCTTTGCTTCTGGGTGGACAGAATGTCTTTGTCGCCTTTTTAAGTTGGAACAAATATCACCAAGCAGTCCAGAGCAGATGTGTCCCAGGAGAAACTGACACAGATTCCTTTAAGACAGGAGCAGCCACCTCAGCTCCAGTGCTGGGATGGGCGGGTGATAGGATTAAAGGAGCTAGAAAGTGGCATTGTGACCTAAAGTAACTCGCAAAGCTGTTGCACCCAGAGCCCTGGAATCGGGGACCAACTGGGGAAAGAATTCACACATCCTGTGCAGCATCGCTGTGTTCAGATGCCCCTGTGGGGACAGAGGTGAGCCTGCCCGCCAGGTAGCACTGCCTGGAAGAAAAAGCCAGGCTGCCGTGTGCAGCTCGGAGGAGAGCAGGGTGTCGCCACGAAGCATGTGCTGGCAAGACGCAGGAAGATCCTGACATGAGAACATTTCTGGACAGAATCTGAGCTGGCAGGGATCCCTGGACACCCAGGGCAACTGTGTCTGGAACACAGAGGCTCCAACTTCTCATCTGAACAAATGACATGGCACCCAGGGAAGCTAAGGTCCTTAGGCCAAGAGCCCATGGAAAAACCAAGGGCATTCCTATAATAGAGGCACAGTTTTCCCTGTGTAAGCACTGTTCACAAGCAGAAATAAACTTCACAGAAAGGAACGGGGAGAAGAGATTTAGCTGGAGCATTAGAGGAAAGCCACAGCGAACTGTTTGAAAGGCTCAGTAGAGGGGTAATGAGAGGGAGGGGAGAGGTAGCATGCCTCCTGGAAGGGACAGGACTGTCCCTGTGTGGGACTGTCTCATGAGACAATAAGAAGAAGGCTCCAAGAGATCAAAAAGCCACATGTTAAGGATGTTGAATACAGGAAAAGAATGTGTCAGCCCTGCCGGCAGGGTTGAAATATCATTCTCAGAGAGAAAGGTCAACAGGCCCAAAAAGGTACAAAACAGTTTTTTTCCAAAGGAATCCCCACATGCGTTGCCAGGGGCACCACATTCTTGCCCCATCCGCCTTGTAAGCTGGTTAAAGGGCTTTCTGCTGACAGCCTCACTCTCTTCCCCAAAGTTGCCTTCCTCTCCTCTTCCCACATCAAGTGCAAGAAGCAAACTGCTGTTGGTATCAATACACAATGTGATATATAGAACATCGCAAATCCCAGGTCTCTCAATATCAAATGCTCAGTCCCTCCACACGGCATTCACTGGCCCCTACGCTTGTGCTCTCACTTTGCAATAGAAGGTCCCAAGAGCTTGGAGGAATGCTCTCTACAAATTCCACTTCAACTTCAAGGTGAATGTGCTACTGAGGATGGTAAGTGCGCCGATCCAAAGAAGGGCAAAAGTGATCTGTCAGCGATGACCAGGATACCAGGCAGGTAGGGATGTCCCTGTGCCAATTCCTGGTCAGAGAGCTGATTTCACTCAATTCCAAAGGCCTGTCTTCATTTGGAACCATGAGCTTCATGGAGCCGCAGACCATGTCACCTTCGAATCACTGTATCCCAGACACTGGCATGACCATGAGCACTCTGATGGTTGACAATTATTTTGTTTTTTATGAGTGGTATATAAACCAGTGAGAGAACAGAGAAGCTTTTAAAATCCAGAAGCAGGAGCATGGGAAAATCTGCAAATATGGAGACCCAGGGCTTTGGCCAGCACATGGTTTCTCATGGGAGAAAATGGGACCACCCTTACCACAGTGACCTGAGATGACAAGTGACTGCAGTTACAGACTGCAACACCTTCTATCTCCAGAGCCTTGGAAGGAAGTCGGGGAGGATCTGAACACATCTAAGAATTTCTCAAAAGTGAAAAAAGTCCTCAGCATCCATTTCTACACATGCCTTTGGTGCAGAAATATCAGCCACTGTGGAAATTCTCTACATTGCTCCCTCGCTACTGGTGAGTACCTTTCATTTTTCCTCCTGCCTCTTTCCTACCCATGGCACATTTGGCTCAATCATGTCTTTTCTACATCTCTCATCATGGGAAAGTTTGACCAAAACATTCAGCTCACACTTAACAGTGTTCTGGTAACGAATTAAGAATTAACTGCAAATGCAATGAGAAGGCTTTCCAGAGTACAGTTAGAGATTTTCATGGCAATTAGCACTGATTTGCACTACAAGGATTAAAAAAGAAAACACCGAAAAAATGTTTTGAAGGAGAACAAAAAAAGCTAGTCACACATACACAACCCATAAAAACGCTTCCAGCACTGGCTGCAAATGATACCATTGGATGACAGAAGAAACACACCAGATTAGCCAATTAGCATTCACCCAAGAAAAGCAAATGTTTTGGAGGGGGGGAGGGATGGAGCTCATCAACAGTAATATCAACTTTACAATAGCCCTAGCGGTTTATCTACCCAAAGCAAGGGCTGCCTCCCCACATTTTTGTAACCCTCTCAACAATTCTGGGGGGGGAAATGTTAGTTCAACATTATCGCCAGCCAGAATATGGCTCTATTTATGTGACAAGTTGACAACATACAATTTCATGCTTGTTGAACTGATCGGTGTTATATATTCACTGTGAATATTATGAAGCTTCACCATTATAAATATGAAACGGTATACACTTATTCAAAATAACTCCAGCAGTGGCAATTTATAGCTTGGTTGTTTGTGTTCTTAGGAGGTCCAAATGCCACCTTAAGAAGCTGCAGCGTGCAGAAACAGATGTGCAGTGTGACTGCGACCAAAATGGATTGACGATGACCTACGTGAAAGCAAGCTATTACATTTTGGTCTGCATGGCAGCTGACACCGGTTTGTATTTAGATATGTGACTGTTGGGAACACTGTGTCCTTAAAGCTCTGTTTAAACATGGGCCAAGGCATTTGTCTCCTGGACTAATTATTTTACCACCCTGCTATGGCAAGTATCACTTTTTTTTCCCTTTAGAAAAAAGGAATGTGAGTGTGTAAGCACACACACAGGCACACATTTCTATGGTGCCTGTAAAGTTACAAGTACTTTAAACCTTGGTCGTGTCAGGTGAATGTTGGCAAAAGCCCTCGAATGCCTGCATAACAGGATTGTACCACTTTCTTGATCAGGTGCCTGGGAACAGGACAAGGCCACGAACCATCAAATCCTAAGCTGCCCCAAGATTTTTTCTCCTTTTCTCTCCCCAACCCCTGCCCTTTCTTTCTCTTACCAATGCACAAGTGTTTGCTACCACAAGGACAGATTTAGAAGAGAGAAGAACAACACAATTTATCCAAATGTGGAAGGAATTGAAGGAACCAGGCACCTTGCTCAAGCTAGATATCAAAAATTTGCATAAGTAGTTTTCCAAGGACAGGGGTGCTATTGGGAACAAAATTAATTGCTTGTATTGTATGCAAGGGTCCCAACCTTGACCGAGTGTGTGGTCCATTCCCTGCTCCTCTGTTACCGAAGTACACCCAGAGAGTCCTGTGAAGGAGCTCGAGTTAGTTGCCCTCTACAGGTAGACCTAAAAAGGTTATGGCTTGCTAATTTATTATTTAATTGAATTATTTATTTTTAGGGAGACTTAGCAAAGCTATTGTTTACCCAAGAGTCTCCAACATCTTTATTTGACTCTTCAGAAAAATAAATCCAAAACAGCTTAAATACAGATGATGTTGTTCCAGGATTTCTGGTCATTCTTTTGCCTCCTTTTTGTTTGTTTGTGTGCTTAATATTAGGTGACACCCCTAGCTCGTGTTTTGAAATCTAGCAAAGGATTCAGTGACCAGAATCTTGGATCACTTCTGAGACATTTTAATTATAGTGTTTAGGAACTTCCCCATTCTAACCAAGTTCACTACCCAAAATCTGCCTTTCTCTCTAGTTTTCCTCTTGGACTAAAGTCAAGGTGTTGTCGGTCTGTCTAGTAAATCCAACTCACACGATAACATAATCACATACATTCATTTCTCGGGGACCTTGGCGGTTCTTATCTCCTTGCTTTTATGATCTCCTAGGAACAGCCAGGAATAGCAATCCGCAGCCTGTTTGTAAAGCCATCTTAGTCTGAAACTCGCCTTCTCCTCTTTTATCACACGGCTGGATTCCGCAGCTAAATCCCACTCACCCTGGCAAAATTTGCTCCGAGCTCCATTTCAGAATAATGTAAGTATTCTCTGCGTGTGTGGATCACATAAAGGTGTCACAGAGGGCAATTATCATTTCAATGAACTATTCATTAATAGAAGATGGTGTGTGTGCTTAGCTCAGATGTATTGATATGTTGCCCACTGTACACAATATAGCCTGCAGCTACCGAGTTCACGGTCATCGGCGTGCCAGACAGGCCACTCTGCAGTTCACACGGCCCCGGTTCCTCTCTATGCTTTGCTCAACTTTATTTTACCACTATATCACCTAGAACATTAAACGCAGTGCTCAAGCTCTGTGTTAAATCACAATTGTTTCCTATTAAGTGTTCCGAGCTACCCATTTTTATTAACCATTATTTATTAAATCCTTAATAACATAGATAAAATAGTTAGTTAATTTGTGTGTTGAGCCATGGATGTTAATTTGTAAACATAATAACATACTGCAATCATTTGCATAATAGCATTTTAATCTTTTTAGTAAAAGCTGTAATTCCCTACAAAGTACACTGCAGTAGAAGCTAAGTGACTATTGGTAATAATACAAAAGGCCTGAAAATTCTGATCCTATTATGGTGTTGGAACATACCCAAACTGCTTCCATAATCTCTGAAATGTTACTGTTCTCTGATTTAGGTGTCTGTGTCAAGAATAAAAATGAAGTATAACTGCTAGCAGTAGACTATTTCCTAAGTGTAATTTAGTATTCACTAAGCACCGGCACTTTGCAAATAGCTCTGAGGCTTTCCTTCAAAGTTCCGAGCTCCAGCTACACCTACAGAGTGAAAAACACCAAGGAACTGACTCTGCACCCTGTGGTGCCAAAGACCAGGCTCTGATAAGTCTTGCTGATTTGGCACAAGGCAGGGCACCGGCCACCAAGGATTTGGCAACTGAGTCTTCTCCTTCCTCCTGACCTAGCAGCCTGCTTGGACCCCCTTGAAGTGACTGCCACCCACTGAGCAGAAGTTTGAGAGAGATTGAGAAAGTAGGAGAAATACTTAAGGAAGTTACTTCTGGGGAAAAAAAAAACAACAAAAAACAATCTACAGGGGGTTTGGTATCTAGAGCACATTAACACCAATCATGAGACTGTCCAGAAAAAGAAAAAGAAGGTAGTTGTTTAAAAGTCAGGCCCAGTCATTTTACGCAAGATCTAGTAATTCATTAATCCATCCTGCCACAAACCTTGAATGAATAACTTGCAGTAGTAATGGAGATGGGCAGGTCTACAAAGTATTAGTGTTTAGAATCTGAAACTATGCGAGTTATTACATTATTTTGGACCAGAAAAAGGCATGAAAGTATCTCCTATCATTGTTTTGCGACAAATGATGTCATGGATAAGAAGTCATTTGTCTTCGTAAAATGTTGCTCTTGCCAAGAATATGAATGTGTATTTCATTGTGTATCTCTCACCCCTTTCCCTTGCTCTCATTCTAGCTGCTTGTAATTCAGCATCTTTAAGCAGGCACCGGTAAAACACAGCACCCAGCTCTGCTTTCAAATTCTAGACCTCAGTGCGTACTGAGTTGAAAGTAACCTGAGAGGCTAAAAAAGATGGGAGAAAAGGGTCCTTACAAAATGGTTTTACACCACAGGCAATTCATGCCATAAAACCCACAATAAAAGTTTCTGCTGCTAAAAGAATAGGCGCATAATTATAGGGACAAATTAACCTTGTTAAAAATGTAAAGCTGGGGTATGGAGCACAGAGGGAGCGATTTGGCTCAACAAGGCGGTCTCTCGTGTTCATCTTTTTATCTGCTTTGTGTGTTGATCTCATTCAGAGGTGAGCCATCTGCTGGGCTGTCTTTCCACGACATTGTATGTAGGCAGGGGACAGAGACAAATAGACACAGAATATGTATAAGGTTACCACACCGTTGCTATACAAACAGACAGTCTGTCCCATGCAGCATCCTGATTCATGATTACTTTAATGGAGTCTAATATCTTTGAAGTAAATCAAGAGGCAATGAACCACTCTTTCCCTGATTCCTCTCCAAGTTTTCCTCCTTGTGAATGTGAGTCTGCATTTTTCTGGCCTCAAAGATATCCAACTGGAGTGATTTTTATTGAGATGACCTCGTGGAGAGTCCAGGAGGTGGGAAAAGCCTACAACAGGCCCCTAAAATGGTTCACAAATTTCTTGCAGTGTCCAGAGTATTTGCCACAAAATAGTTTGGTCTTTACCCAGAAAAACACAAAACAATAGTCTCTACAATCAGTGTGCCTAATCAAACATACAGATTCTCACTTTCCAAAATTGCAAATGGCTAAGAACTGGATCGACTTCCATGAAAAAAACAGCAGACAATCTCATCTCTTATAACCACAACCTATATTCACCGAAGCACCCGCCAGGAAAGTTCGTGATGGTGAGAGATGGTCATGTAACCAGCACCCTGTGACTTGCTATTTATTCGTAGGGGTTGATGCCAACAGACATAACACCATGGGTCAGGACGCCCAAGCCGTATTTTTCCAGTGGTCAGCATAATGGCGGGGAAGAAATAGGGTGATAAACCAGATGTTCCCAAGATAAGGCAGATGTTATCAAGCCAAGAAGCCTAAAGCCTCTTTTAACAGAGGTGTGAACACACACACACACACACACACACACACGCACACACACGCACACACACACCAGAACAAAACTATTTCGACTCCCCGCAAGATAAGCTGACAGGAGAATGTGCAACTAAGCAGCACACAGGCTGGGTCAGATCGTTGCTCTCTGATTTGTGACTCTTCGGGATGAGCATCTCGCTGATTTATTCCCAGAATTTGGAATTTTGTGGTAGACTACAAATGCAAAGATAAGTACGACATAAATTTTTTAAATACTCCATAAGTCTCCATGAGTTTCAACATTCTTCAATGTTCTTATGTTACAGCCAATTATCTCCCCACTTAAATGGCTATTATTTTCTAACTTGAAGTCTATGTGCTCCATAAGTGTCATTACCAAGTGTGGCAAAAATCTGGTGGTGGGCTGTAAATTTAATTTAAATGACAAACATTTATTGATTGCAAATTGGAAATTCCAGAAATCTTGCCAAAGCGATTATTGTAAGTTAAGTCAGTCTCTCTACGTAACAGAGGAGAATTCATGCCTCTGATGACTGAATTCAGGTCAGATGGTTTCTACACACACTTCATTTGCTCTGTTTGTTTTGTTAAAATTCCGAGAGGTTTGCCATTCATAGAAAAGTCTGTCGGACCGCAGCGCAGTTAGAAGCAGAAATTCATTACCATGGAAGGCTGCAGAATTTCCTCCAAGGAGACAAGTGAGAAAAAGCAGACACCATGCAAATTGGTGGATTGGGTTAAAAATGTTCTGCCCCGAGGCAGCAGGGAGATGGAGAGCCCCTTTGTAAAAGGATTCAGGAGTCTAAGAAAGTACTTCAACTCCTGAAGGTGGGTAGAAACTTAACCAGGAAGCCAGCCATGAAGTTCTGATTCTCTTTGGAACATTTTTGAGTTAGCATTCTTTTCACCTCCCTCCCTAACCCAACTCATATTCATCAGGGCTGATGGAATTTTCCTTCAAGGTATTTCAAGTCTTTGTTCCCTAGACACTATCCCTTCTGCTGTCACCTTGTCCCTTCCCTGTACCTGCCTCGCATAGGGCTGGGAATGTGGCTGGGCCTGCTCTCTCATTTCCCCTACTATCTGCTTGACCATAGTTCTTGCAGCTATTGGAATTATCACTCTTAAGTACCAGCTCCATTATATGACTCTGCTGCTTAAAAAAATCTCTAAAGACACCCTAAGTCCTACCTACCATAGAAACTCTAAACATTTTTAACTGGGTTCTCATGCCAGCTTATATTTTGTACTCACCCCAAATCCAAATGCACTGCTACTCCTATGTTCCTGGTAATGTATATTTTAGTTTGAGTAAACCAAGCTCCTCATCTCCCTCTATGAAAACATTTCACTTTAATTCTCTTATCAGCCTTGGTGACATTATTCTTACCAATTCCCTCCTTAGCTAGGACACACACACACACACACACACACACCCAGTCCTGCATTGTTTGCTAATTGTTTCACATTTTTTTCATTTGGCCTCCCAAACTTTTATCATTAGGAAACAGACTGTTAGTGCTTTATAGGTAATCTTCATATTACCTAATGCAGTCCACACCATTAAAAATACATGACGGTCAACTCATTCATTATGCCGCACATATTTATTGAGCACTTTGTGCTGTTTTCTAAGAAAATGTCTAGGAAAATGTCAGTGAATAAGACAAGCAGGTTCCCGACCCCCAAAATGCTCACAGTCCATAGAATAGCCAAGGTTGTTTGGAACTTACTGATAAGTACAGCACATATGCTCATTTTAGAAAGAAACAGAATATAATTGAAAGTCTAAAGAAGGAATGTAAAATCTATATTTCTATCAAGATGATCAAATATTCTTGAAAGCTTTAAGCGAGCATTCTTTTGGTGGCATACAGAGGATAACTTACAGACAACTAACAGGACACTGCTCCCCACTTTTTGTCCTGTAAACGTTCACAGTATCAGACCTTACAGAGAGTTAAGTAATTGCCCAGGGTGAGTGCTGGCTACAGCTGTGAGCCCTTCTCTCCCCACTAGCAAAGGCAGGCTTCAGAACATACTACGAGATAACGACATTCTCATTCACCTTGTTCTAAAGAATCTCAAGTAGCTGCATTCTTAAGTAAGAATGAATGAAAGATGCCCATTAAAGCAGATGTTAAAATAAAGCAGGGGCAAGGTAGCTCATGGGGATGCAGAAGGGGCACTGTGTTATTTAAACTAACCCTATGCCACCCATCTCTACACAGTGCCATGTGGTAAAAACAGTCCTTTATTCTCTTCCTTCAAACAAAGCACAAAGGCAAGACAGGGAAGGAAGTTATGTTGCAATATTTCTGAAACATAAATCTTGCTCCCAGCCAGTCCAGGGACAGTATCCTGTTTTCCTGACACATGGGTCGGATTCACTGGAGGCTGCACCGCTGGGCCTCGTGTCCTGTTTTTCTAAGTGGCTTCTGAATCATACCTGGTTACCTGCATGTGCACATCCAAGCACAGGTTGTGCAAGCAGAGAGCGCTGTTTGTGTGTACAGTTACTCAACCCACGTGTACAATTACGTGTTGGCACACCTTGCTCCCACTCAGGAATTCACTCTTTCCTTAATTGTGACATCCAATGCCATCCTTTTTATTTTCTCCTTCTGACGTTACATAAAAATTAAACTTAGATTCGAAAGTATGGAATAAGCCAGAGGAAGAAATGCCTAGTTACTCCCAGGATTTTAACATTCTGCCTTTAACATTCTACTGTCTGTAGCTCTAAATATCCCTTTCTTTCTGCTTTGATTTGACTTCAGAAACCCTGTGCCAGTGGTGTCATCTGTGAGTCAGGGGAGAGGGTGCAACTCTAGGGCCTTATTTTATTCTCAGAATTCGAGGTAGAGACCGCTTGTTATTGGCAGATCAGAGGTGGCAGAAACCGTGACTGTTTTTGGCTTGCTCAGTACAAGGCCTTCACAAATGTGATGAGGCAGGGTTTTGGGAACGCAGGGAAGGAAACGCAGGTTGAAGTCCGCGGTGGGAGGTTTAAAGGCACAGGCTCTGGGAACTGACTTCATGGAACATGCAGCACAATGCCTCGGCCACTCAAGGGTTATTTTGCTGCACATGGTTCTTCTTCACAGGGGAAGAGACACAATTTTAGAATTCCACCTAAGCTCAACGTGTCTGTTTCCCCCCCCCGTTAGAGGAAAAGATGTCTGAATTTAGCACTAGAGGGCAAAGAGTAGAGGCATTGGCTGTACGCAAATGCTAGGGAAGCTGCTGCTGTTTGTCACGGTGTTGCTGCATATGGCCTTACCCTTTGCACAAAAAATGAAGAATGGTCCTGTGACATCAGAGAAAACTCTGAGGGGGGGGGGGGGTATCTAAACAGTCACTTTTGCTGTCTGACACCAAGAGAATTCCTGACACATCAATCCTGAGGTCCCAGGCGTCTTGATTACTTTGTATGGCTTCTGATTCTATTTACCTGAACTGTATTTTGTCTAGGAAATCTGACCAATTCATCTTCAATCTTTCATGGAGGGAACTTTCAATGACTTTTTCGTTTGTTTTTGTGTGTGCAGGATTTCTCAACTTTAGCAATGTTGTCACTTGCAGCTAAATAGTTCTTTGTTGTGGGGGCTGGGCTGTTCTGTGCATTGTAGGATATTTAGCAACATCCCTGGTCTCCACCCAGTAAATGCCAGTAGCAACCCCTGCCCCTAGTCCTGACAATAAAAAGGGTCTCCAGGCATCGCTAAATGTTTTCAGGGGTGCAAAACTGCCTTTAGTTGAGAACCACTGGGTTAAAATAACCTAAGGATAGAATTAAAAAATGAACCGTGTGTCTTAGAGCACTGAAAATAATTCAATCAGTGGTATAAACTTATATAGGAAAACACAAAAGTATGTATTTGCATAGAATAAGCATCTATAGATAAACTAGTTACTGAACCAAGTTTCCCAAGGTGTAAATGAGGACTACCTTATGCAGGGGGCTACAAGATGAAATATGGGGACGCGAGGTCATGGAGAAAGTTGTCCCTTTTGAAACCAGCCTACCAGGGAGGCATTGACTACCATGCCACCCGACCACATACACCTTTTATTTATTCCAGAACCACCATCTACAAAATGCATGGCATTCGCCCAATACGGAATAGCTGATTTTCAGATAAGAGTCTATAGAGATGGACATTTTCAAAAGTACTGTTTATTTAATGCAGCATGACTTAAAATGAGCCTGCAACCTGACAAGTGTACTGAATGAGGAATGTTCATTTTACCAGTTCTAACCAGCCCTGTCCTCACATGAACTCTCTAAGACCCGGCTGAGAAGCCTGGGAAAGTGTAACTAACCACAGACCTTCAGCATTTCCTCCCCCATATTTCTCCTCCCCAGCCCTGCCTCCAGCACCTTAAGGCCTCTACTCAGGCCCATGTAAGGCCCCAGACATATTACAGAATCTGAGCCGTCGGCAGAACCTACAGCCACCTCAGCTGACCAGCTCTCCTTGCTCATGTCAACCAACACTGCGAGGAAAGATTCTGTTCTATTTTTAAATATATTGAGCAAAGAAACAGCTTGATATGTCTTTGTAAAGGATGGCTGTCACCCAAATTCACTGTTACTCTATTTTTATAAATGATATTGACTTTAAAGTCAGATAAATTGAGGGGTTCAATTCCCAGCTCTTTATTTGTCAACTGTGTGACTTGGGGGAAATCACTTCACCTTCCTGAGACTCAGTGTCTACAGATGTAAAATGGAAATGGCAATACCAGTGCCTAAGCAATGGGCTGTTTGGAGGGATGAGTCAGATGACATACATCAAGCACAAGTGTTCCAAAATCTGGCCATTTTGTTATTGCTATGATTGTTATTAACATGTCTATATCCATCATTCACTCATTATTCAATCAGCGCTTCTATGTGCTGGTTGCTAGAAGCACTCGTTAAATATTATAAAATGGGTTTTCCTAATGACTTGATCTTTCAACCAGATAACACTGAAGTGTAAGAAATGTCTCCGCTGGTGGATAAAAATACATTCAAAGTGCTTTGTATGGAGTCCGGCACACAGTAGGTAGAACCTGTTAGCTGATGATGGTGGTGGTGCTACTGGAAACTAATGGATTTGATAACGTATATTCAATTCACTTGCCATCGTACTCTATGGTTGTCCTTATAGGAAACCATTTATTCTTGAGTCAATGAGTACCGATTATGTGAGACAGAACTTTTTTCCTCAAAGTAACACTTTAATAGGGTGTGTTAATATTCTTTATTATAGGGTAGACTTATACTAAGAGTATAGAGCCTGGGAGGCAATTTTTACAACTGAAAAGGTAGTAAATTTTGACAAATGTATAAGTAAATATTAGAGCAGTTGGGTTTGAAGTTTCCAAGATATATAGACATCGAGGTATGGTCAATAACATAATAATAAATTGCTCACCTAGTTTTAAAGCAAATTAAAGGTAGACATCTAACCCCTTGGTTAAAAAGAAATGCCTTCTTTTGCATTAATTTATATTAGGCACCATTTTCTGTGGTAAATAGGGATAAACAGGTTTAGACTTTTGTTCTTCTTTGTCACTAATTCTTTCACAATCCCTTAGTGTTTCAACATAGTTTAATGCACCCTACTCTGTTGTGGGTCCTTAGCCCCTTAACTTAAAAAGAAAAATCCATGTGTGTCCCAAGCAGTTTTTCACAAAATAGGAAGTGCCTAATGGTGATAAAAAGCCTTTTGAGGACAGCAGTGTAAGAAGCTGTTATGCTTTCAGGCCAATAATAATCGTGCTCATCTGGCCCAAGCCAAGTTCAGTGAGAAATTAATTTCCACCAAAGGGTGTCCTTACCTCAAATATGTTTGAAGGCTCATTGTTATACTGATTGGATATTATTTCTGATTGGTCACTGCACCACTTGAGTCCACCCAGAAAGCTGTCTGTATCCAAGTCGTTCACGTCGAGTTCAGAAAGGTCAAGTTCAGGAAGATCTGGGCAAAGAGGCTGGTCTTCACCAACCAGAGCAGCACACTGCAGGAGGCAGGAGGAAAGAAAAAACCTTCATTAACTTCAGGAATTTATTAAACTGCAATAGCATGTGAGAGGAATTAAGCCTGGTTAATGCAACGACACCACCAAAGCTGGTTTCCAGGGTTTCAGTCCCTAGAAAAAAAAACACCCCAATTTCTTTAATGCACTTTGCTCCCAAAGGGTACTTTGCCTGATCCATTAGCTCCAAAATTCTACCTCTAAATCCATGCTTCCACGAAGCCTTCTCTAGTCCTTCCAGTTAGAAGTCAACTAGATTGTTTGGGCCCCTTTGATAGTCAGCACTTAGCAAGTTTCAGATTATTTTCTGCTTAACTACATGTAAAATTTCACTCTACCCTTAGAGGATAATCCCTTTGAGGGAGGGATACAGATTTCATTTTACCTTGGAATTGACATCACCGGTAACAGGCACTGAATAAATAACTGCTATATGAAAACTAGAACATAAGAACCCTACTGGGCAAACTTTCTCCATGTATGCTCCTTTAAACCATCATAATCCATATAATTCATTTAGCAACTAATGATGCCAAGTCCTCTAACTTGTCCATGGTTCTCTTGCATTGTGACTTAAATCTTCTAGTCTCACTTGACTTTTCATGAACTTCTGAACTTCATCTCAAACAGGTCAAAATCAAGTTCCTTGCGATGAAAGACAAAAATCTTATTTTTTTTCCTAAAAGACCTTTATATCTTTCACTATGTCTAACACACAAATCAAGAGAGAGAGAGAGAGAGAGAGAGAGAGAGAGAGAGAGAGATTTGAGATCACCTGACATTTGGAAAGAAAAATCATGATAGCATATCACAACCATATTATTTTTTATCATTCATGTATTCCTAAACTATAAGTGAATTCAAAGCAACTTTTCTTTGGCGTTTCAAAAATGATTTTGATATATTAATAGGTTTAAAATATGCTCTACTGTGGCTGGGCTGCTTGTCACCAAGGCCACCTTACACTGGCATAGTCTTTCACCTCCTTGCGTGGAGGAGGTGGTCTTTTTTCGGTCCCTCACTGTGGCTTTTGGAGGAAAGTGGACCCCTTCACCAAAGAGGTCATATTCTAATCTGGAACTGGCCATCTGACAGCTGTTTCTTCACTGCACACAATGAAGAACCCCGCAGAAGCTTCCTACTGCAGGGATCTGGTGATGCCAGACACATGGGAATCTATCCGACCGCACGCCAAGGTGTCTAAACCAGCAGGTGCCCAATCTCAAGTGGCACCCTCCTGGCCCTGCCTTTGGGGATCTTGAGAGATGCTGTGAAGTCGTTCACATATAGGCAGTAGTTGGGCATCAAGCTGAAGATCCTGCTTGACATTTAGATTTTGAATAAAATAAGTTGTATGCAGATCCTGCTCTCGAGCACCCCTGTCGTCCCTGGCAGGCGGCTTTACACGGGTTGCATGCAGCAGCGTGATCGGAGGAAGCAGCTAGTGGGTAACGGAGCCAGAAGTGGGCCAGGGGAGGCAGGAGGGTGCTTGGAAATCCCTAAGACCCCAGGCCCCAGTGAGATCCCACACGGCAGGCACAGAGGTAATGCTCTCCACATCAGAACTCTCTCCTGATCATTTTATTGGTCTTCCCTTTTTTATTATCCGAGATAGGCCAAAGTTACAGGTCAGCGTACTCGACGAGGGTGATATGTGAGCGGAGGCTGGGCTGAAGTGATTTCATTCTAGTGCAATGTCCGTGGTTTGTTTTGGGTGTAACACTTCCCTCACTGCTTATCCTCTAAGCACAAACACACCGTGTTAACCCTTCCACACCACGACCAATTCGGAGACCAGCGGAGAACTTTCTTAGCGGTACAAAAACTACTAGGATTTCACTGGGGGATAGTCCTTAAACACACACACACACACACACACACACACACACCAAAAGAGCAACAACGAAAATTAAAGTTAGGAAACATCAGATCTCTATATCTGGCTCAAGTTCCCGCTGTGCAGAGCATGACTTAGAAACCTGCTCTGGAATGCTGAGGTGTCCATCCCACCAACTGGGGGCAACCTCTTGCTATTTTTCTCTTTAACTGCCCTCGCTAGGCATGGCTCGTTCAAAACCCTTCAATCTTTCATAAATATGCATTTTTAAGTTACTTTTGAAAACCATGAAAAAGATTAGATCGATTTTTTTTTTTGGTGTGTTTTACTGTGCTGTCATTCACCTACTTCTTCCCTTTCTTCCCCCCTCACCCCCCTTTCTCATTTTCACTTTTATGTTATGATTGAAAAATGAGCCCTTGCTCTTGCCACTGTTGACATGCTCATAAAATCAGTGCTTCTGAATGGGGCATTCTCCTGATGATCTAAAACACATTAGCGGTAGCAAGTGTTCCTGTTATTCATTTATGTGTGGCCCTTGGAGGGTGCCGGACCTACCAGGCCGGGCCCTGTAGCTGCCCTCATCTGCCGCGCTGCTATTTACTGCTTCCCTATGCATCTGTAACAGGTGTGCTTTATGGCAGGGAGGGACCCACACGCTCCTGGCTCTCTGCAGCTATGACAGCTATTTCACTACCGTAGCCTGAATTTTATAAGAAGATTTAAGAGGATAAAGCGGTTACTAAACACAAAAGGCTAATTATTGTACGTTATTTCACCCCAACAGACTTTTCTCTTAGTTAAGGAGCAGACAATAAATTAGCTTAACTGCACTGATGATAATGAATCATTATAATTAAGTATAATTCTCCATTAACCTTTCGGAGGTTTTTTTGTGCCGTGGATGGTAAATTTTAAAGAGAGAGAGAGAGAAGAAAGGGTAGACTTGGCCACATTAATTATATTAATGAAAAAAGAATCACACTTCTTTTAAAAAAAAAAGTAGTCAAGACAGGGGAGAGGGGACAGGGAGGGGGCAGTTCAGAATGACAGTCTTAGCGAGTGTATGTCATGTGAATCGTCTCTATCAATCTCCGTAACC
The DNA here is from genome assembly GCF_028538775.1 of Myotis yumanensis. NCBI lineage: Eukaryota > Metazoa > Chordata > Mammalia > Chiroptera > Vespertilionidae > Myotis > Myotis yumanensis. The sequence continues at coordinate 226,827,706 of NW_027223752.1, read as the reverse complement.
TTAGTGCACATCATCTCGTATTAAACTGTGAAACACCGGGGACTCCGAGTAGCCGTAGCGGTACAGGCCTTTATTAACCAACGCGCTGTCCTGTCATTATGTGCAAAAGGGCATCATACGTTTTAGGATGACAGCAAACATTAATGATTCAAAAAATGAAAGCTGCCTACGCTACCTGCTGCTGGTAATATGTCAGACTGGCGGAGGTGATTCCCAGAGCTTCCGTGGCCAGCGCCAGGCTCCCAGCAGCTTGCTGCCTACCGTGCAACGAAGAAGTGACCGGCCAGTCGCAGCCAACCGACAACTCAATCCCCGGCTGGACAATTAGCCTGAGACCTCACCTCCTCCTCGAGACAAAAAGGAACGGGCCACTGTCCTACATGGTTCTGTCACTTGTTTAAAATGACTCCAGGAATTCCAATGATTAAAGCAAATCTGCCGTGTTTCCATATGATCTCGTTCCCCCATCGACTCCCAGCAGCATCAGGAATAATACATGATGGAAAAATGAAACTACAGCAGCTGAGACCCACGGTGCCGGCCAGACAAGCACCCACAGGACATGCCAGCTACTCCAAGACAATTAGGACTTGGACGCCACTTAGAACCCTGACTCATAATAGCTCCAGGACCTATGAATTATCCATATCTATCCCACCTTCCCGAGAAATCACAACAACATAAGAACCATTGCAATCCGCAAATACGACCTGCCAAGGCAGGGAGGGCACACCGAGCCCACATTTGCAAACCCAGCAAAGAGTTAAGAATCCAGGGCATGCCTGGCTAGATAGGAAAAATGCACTCGCGGACGGCCTGAGCCAAATTATTTTCACTTTAGATGTGTATCGCTGCACCACATGAACATCTTATTTAATCAAATCACGTGTGGCGCTCGACCCTCCCCCTTACCCTACGTGCCCCCAGCTACCCAGAGGAAGCACTCGCAGTCCTGTGCCAGGTTCATTGTTTGCAGCTCGGATCCCCCGTGCACCTCAATTCGGTTCCATCTCACCAGAGTCCACAGAAAGTTTCACTTGTTTCCCAAGTTGCCCAAACTTTCCGAGAACATTGCACTGTGCGGAATGCAAACATGCCAGGTCCTCGACCCCCCGCCAGTCACTCCAGACTCCAGAGATTACGAGGAAACGGCTTGCTTTTCCCCGGTATGAATTGTAGCCAGCAGAGACTGTGGAATTGATGTATTGCCGTCTATTTTTACACAAGCAGCGAACAGCTCCACACACAGTCCTGCATAAACTCTATTTTCTCTCCGGCTTCAGGCAGCTCTCCGTGGTACAGAGAGATTTAACCATTGGCTTCCCTGCCACCGATGCTAATGGAAAACGTTGCACCTTACTTTTTTTTTTCTTTTTTCTATTTGCTGGCCAAACCTTTCAACCACACACACAGAGGAGTTTTAAAGGAATCAGCTTCGTTGTTCTGTGTTCTGTAAGCAAAGCAATCTAAAACAGCCCAGCAGGATTATTTAGGATTTTTGAGTTTTCTGTCGGATGAACACAGAGACATGAGAGAGAAAAAATCCAGACTGGAGTCAAAACTGACTCTATTTGAGCATATCCATTTTAATATTTTTATCTTCATCTTATTATAAATAGAAATGGCATTTTTCCAACCAGGCCACTAAATACCACTGGAAAGACTTCAGCTTTCTGATTCATATCAATATCTTGGAGCATAAATATTGCATATGAGTAGAAACAGAGCCAAAGGCACATGGAAAGAGTTTCCAACTGCAACAGATACGGATGACAGCAGCTAAGCTTTGATTTGCTCGTGGCATCCCAGAGCCACCTTAAAATAGCAAACTTATTGGAGTTAAGATAAGATTAAGATTCCTTTCCAAACGCTCCTGCCCGGACTACTTTTCTACCACCCCTCTTCGCCCAAGCCCTTCCCCCCTTACAGGAATAATTGCATCGCGAGGAAAGCTTCAGTCCTGGCTGCAATGCCTGCCGAGCCCAGCCCCAGCTCACCTCGATGTCACTCCATACAGAGTCCTGGTTGCACATGTCCCACGCCATCCAGCTCCTGAATGACGCCAGTCAAGCTTTTTCAACTCCAATTCACAGTGACACAGAGCACACACTCATGCAGGCAACCAGCCCCTTACTGAGAGTGAACTGAAGGCACCTGTCTTACTACAGTCCCCAGTCACATGACAAAGCTATTAAAAAGTAGGCTGGGCTGTCACTCACCCAGCCTCCCTTCTCCTGTGCAGCTTGCTGCTCAAACTCGTGACGTCACTCAAAGGCAGCCCTCTGCCTCAGTGAAGTAAGGCTTAAAAAAAAAAACGGAAAGAAGAAAGAAAGAAAGAAAGAAAGGGAACACTTGGACTTTTGGAGGCTTTGAGCATCCTGCTGCGATTAAAGCCAGCTTTGAATGCCACAGACTCTAAACAGAGCCCTGGCCATATAATAACTAAAATCCCCTGCAATCTTTTTTTAATTTATTTTCCTTCCAAAACAAGCACGGGGCAAAGCTCCCTGTTTCAAGACAGAGTAACTATATTCTTAGCTACAACGTGTACTCCCCAAAGGACTAGAATTCTAAGACCTCCGAGGGGACTCCAGCTCCGTTTGGGACTAAAGACAAGAGCTTATTTCATGATGCATTTTTTATGAGACATTTTCTAATTGTGAGAAGTGTTGGAAAGCAGAGAATGGGGCATGCATTTTTTTTGGCTTGTTTAATCAACAAAACAGCCTGTATTTGTTAAGATATAAACAAACTCCTCCGCCCAGAAATTGGCTGTCCCCGTGGCAGGAACACCAGTGCCTGAAGTGTCACTGCAGTTTGATATGCTCCTTATAAGGAGAACAGGCAACAAAATACCACCCTTTCGGGTCCCTTCTGATTTTTTTCATTTCTCTCCTAGGCTCCCAGAAAACAAGTGTTAGTAAATACAGTCAGGGTTGCTGTGTCCAGATCAGCTTAATTTCTGGGCTCCTTTTTTTAAATTTTTTTTTAATACATGTAGCATTTCCTCTCTGACTGCCTTAGGGTGCCTTTTTGAATAAACACTGGATTCCAACCCAAGTGCCCTGGGTTGTGCAGTTTGCATTTGAGATCAAGAATGTCCATGGAGTGAGGAAAAATACCGACACGCTATTAGCAGAGATATTCATTTCTTGAGCTTTTTAAATTTTTTTCCCCCAGCTTCTACACTGAGACAATGAGGGCTAATGCAGGTGCAACTGTTTTATGATGATACTACACATTGAATACATAACAAACTCAAGGTACCAGACACCAGTGAAAAACACCTTCCACAACACTCTAGTGGTCTGATTTAACCCTTCCAAGTTCCAGGCAAATTAACACATGTGTATGTATTTGTGAATATATATGTTTTTATAAAATCTTAAGCCCAATTTTAATTTCATAAAATCAGCTCAATTATTTTCCTGATAATAAGTTATCTGAAAAGAGTCCCCAGTTATCTAAACATAATTTTTAAAGCACTATCAACTTAAACTCCTATACTTTTAAGGTTAATTTTATATGTTCTCTATTGTTCATCTCCTTGTGAAGAAAAAAAAAGGTAATTTGCTCTAACACCTATTTTAAATATAAAGTTCCTCAAATATTAAAGTGAAAGAAACAAAAACAAAAACAACAACAAAAAATCAGGCTGCTTCCTCTTTCAGACCACATGTATTATAAGAGATTTGTGTACTTCTGAAAACTGCAACAAGTTGCTAGTAAATTCCTGAATAACACTATGAAACTGACAGTTTGTCATTATTGGACATAAAAAACTTTGGCACTTTATAGTTAGCTGAATACATTTGACTGGCACATTTTCTTTCTTACAAATAGTGGAAAATTATTGTAGTTTTAATTTTCTAAATCAAGATAGAACAGGAAAATATAACCTCGGGAAGGCTTTTATGCATGCAATTAATGGCATTACTCTGCACTCCCCACAAAAAAATAACACTAATTTTCTTCAAAATTATATTCTGATTTAATGTAAAACTACAGTAAATTGTTAAAATTCATGGGAAAGGTCATTTGCTCTACCCTCAACACAGTCAACTGTGAAATAATATTGGTCACTTGACCAAGAAGAATTGATGTTTATTAATTATTATCAAGTGATCCCTGTGTCGTGATATTCCCTGACACTTTCCATTGTGTGCATTGAATGTGAGGCTTCCATTACATCTTTAAAAAATCCCATTCACACCTTTTAGATAAGTTCTTTACACTGGAACATTTTGTATTATTGTTTTTGACATTTTTACCTGCTCACATTGTGTTGTTGGGGTTTTCTTATTTGTTTTTTTTTGCCACCCAATTCCACTTTTCCTTAGTCAAATCAGCACATGAAACCAGAGGTCCTTTTATATGTTTTTGGAGGTTTTTTTTGCCTTTACCATCACAAAGAGGGTTAGTAGGAGCCAAATCATTGAAGTGATTTATAAACTACAGCATATTGTATTTTTCCCTCTAATTTCTATTATTGTATCAACCAAAATATAAATAGATTCTTGGGAAAATTTGGAGCACCTTCCACTATCTTTTTAGTCTAAAAAGGACAACTCTAAGGACAGGGATCTTTTAAAGGTCTTATAATTTGCTTAATTAGCTCTTCAGATTAAAATGTCTCTTCTGTCTAGGTTTTTTTATTTTGTTTGTTTGTTTTCTCTTTTCTCTTTTCTCAGGAGAGCATAAATTGTTAGTTGCTTCCCAACTGTGGTCTTTTCTGGCTTCCCAGGAAGTTTCTATATTTAATTGTGTGTCTGCCTTGACTGTTCTCTTCCTCCCTCCCCGCAACCCTCCTTTCACCCCTTCGTCAACTCTGCCTCCAAGATTTCCAAACGTTTAGTTTCAATCAACAAGGATCTATTGAAACCTTACTGTGTCCACGGCAAAGCATTGCAAGGACTGCCAAGAAGGCATATGACATGAACACAAGGGAGCTCACAATTTTAGGGGGAATGACAGACCTTAAAGACAGAGAATAAGTTGATGTGAAAAAATAATGTTCCTTCACGCAATGTCCAGATTTCTCTTCTCCTTAAAACATATCCTATTTAGGGACAAGTTTCTCTCATTAACCACTACAGATCACACCCAAATCAACCCCATTTTGTCTCAACAACAGAAGGAGGTGTTTATTAACATCTGTTGAGAGCCCATAATGTTTCATATCTACACAGAGTCTAGAATCAACCCTGATGGAATCTCTCCCTCCCATGGTTCAGTTAACATTTCCCAAAGCTCCTAAATGGGTAGAGGCAGGAGAATCTATCCTTAGAGTTAATGACAAAAGAGAAAATAAACCTTCAGGAGAATAATTTAATTTCATAACAAAAAAATCTGATCAAGTATATAAGATTTGCATTTCCTTCCCTACTCCTGCCCAAAATGACAGACTTGCCCACCCTCCATATTTCAGACAACTGCCCACTTCTAACACTGAAATACAATCAAACCCAAATACACAGGATTCAAGAACCCAGGTAGACAATAGCAAATACAACTGATTTTGATGTCACTGTTGCACATAGGTGACAACACAGAATTAAAGACCTATTAATATGAATACCTTTGCCCATCATTAATAAGCTTACAATAAACAATAAAAGGGTAAGCTTAAGCTAAAACTTTTCAAGGAAGAAACAGATACACCAGAGCTTGCATGTGATAGACATTAAAATCAGTATCTAATATACCACATCTCAATCCATTTTGTCTTCAAAACAACTCAATCAAAATGATCTGTGAACCCATTTTACAATAGCAAAAAATAAGAGCAAGAGTGTTGATAGCAGCTGAAAAGAGCATACAGATTCCTAAAACCCCTTATAGGAAGAATTTAAGTTTCATACATAAAAATAATATTCATTCCCCCATCAAAAGCACTGCAAAGACTCCTGGGGCAACTTTATATAACTGGAAACATTTCTGGGAATACTGTCTGTCTAGCATTCTTCCAGAAAGGAAAGGGATCTTCCAAGAATTGCTAATATTTCTAAAGTTAATCATTACTAACAGGCATTCAATTGCTTGCTTCAAATACTTAGAGGATTTAATTTATCCCAATATCCCATGTCAGTTTCTGAGCACAGGCTCTGAGCCTCTGGGACATGTTGGAAGCTGAGGCTGTGCAGAGCACCAAAGATGGTAACAAGGTAGGACATTAACAAAACCCTCTAGCCTATGAACACTCTAAAATCAAATACACAATTTTACACAAAAGCACCTTTGGGGAAACAAATAGAGAGTCAGTGGGCAGCTGTAATGCCCCTAGCATCCATTTATTTGTTTATTTTTCATAAACTGGAGGTAATAGACAACCTCAGTAACCACCTCTCATCTCCAATAAAACCTCCTGCAGAACAGCTCTACACAACTGAGTCAGCCTGTATTTTAATGGGAATCTCAAAATCTACCTTTGGCATTTTTCACATTAAAACAAAAAATAACATGAAAATTAATTCCAGTTGCAGTCAATTGGACTAATCTAAACAGAAAGCAAGAAGTATGCTTATTAGGCCCAGAGATAAGAGATTTTAAAAAAAAAGATGCTTAAAATCTGATTTTGTCTGATGTTTAACACTCCTTTATTTGTGCATCTACAGACATTTCCATTTACCTTAATTATTTCAGGTTATTTCACCTATAATGAAGTGAGTTATTGATTATTAAGACAAGAAATGTTCAACAGGATTATTTAGCAATGTTTCTTTACTAAAACTGAAAATAAAGCAACATCGTATTTTATTAAGTTTGGTGTTATTTAAAAATTTAAAGTGTTACTGAACCAAAAAAAAAAAAAAAAAAACAAGAGCAGTTCGCTTACAAAGATATTTTATCCCCCAATTGCAGCTAGTGGAGGCCAGAAAAAACTGAGGTACACGAATTCTTACATTTAAAATAATATTTGTTAATCAAACATTTACCCCTGGTGCTTATTTCTAGAACTTGGGCCCTAATGAACTTAAGTTGTTTTAGGGTAGAAAATTGTATTTTTCAACTAGTCTCGAACTGGAAGACTTAAATAAGTGAAGCTTTTTTAAATTCTTTTTTTTAAATCTCACTAGACAAGCCTTGGTAAAGTTTTGGTTATTTTGCTTTTCTTTGTGTTGTACGTTTTTCCAACGCTTTGATATTTGAATTTCACTCTAACAGAGCAAATATATATCCTAAAAGTATGATGTAGAAAGAAAATAAAGTCACATCTTGAGAAGCAATTAGCTTAAGGTCTAAGCTAAATTTTGGATGACACATCAAATCTTGCTTTATGTTTGCTATATCCAAAATAGATAGGGGATTTTGGAAGTAGAAACCTATACCCAGAAGACCACTTCTAAGACTGACCCCCACACCTACAGCTCAATCAAAAATAGATGTTAGGTGCTACTGGAACAATAAAAAATGGGTACGCATTTTTCTAGAGGACAAGCAGGTAATGTGTATCAAACATGTTTAAAATGGGCATCCTGTGCACCCAGAAATTCTATTTTTAAAAATTCATATTAAAGACATAACAGAGGGATGTGTGCACAGGCTTTTGGTGTGAGGATTGTCGATGCTACATTATTTCCATTGCTGAGAACTTGAAAGTAGTGCAAATGTCCGACAGTAATGACCTAGTTAAATAAATTACAGAGCAGTGTATTTATTCATAGATATAAATTCACTATGTATGTCCAATAATATCATTAAAACTGTTGTAAAAATATATGTAATAGCATAGTGAGAAAATCTTCAAAAATATAGTAGCGTTTAAAATTACGTTAGAAAAAAACTTTAATTAGAACAAATTTACATATAAATATATACACTCAGAAAAAACAAGAGGAAAGAGGACAAGAGGATTGTGTAACAAGGTTTAATAGTGGCTGATGACGTTAGAAATACTTTGTAATTTTCTTTGTGTGTGTTGTGTGTGTGTGTGCCCTTCTGTAATTTTTAAATTTTCTGTGATAAACTTACACATATCATCTGTTTAAAAGAAAGATATTTCTCTCTATTTCAGCAAGTCCAGCAGCTCCTCCACTCAGGCTCCAGAGCAGCCCTGGGGAAGTTTCTACCTGGCCCTTTGGAACCCCTCTGAGCCCTGAATTATGGGGAGAGGGAAGGTATTAACCACTATTAGCTTCCCTCAAAGATGGGCCTATGCCACTGATCCCCAGCTGCCACTACCATCTGAACTTTGTTCCTCAACTTGAAATTTTGCCAATTAACTTAAATAAACTTCCCACTCAAAAAATGTAATTATCCTTGGTAAGGCTAAGGGCATTTCAGTTATTTATACAAAAGCATCTACTTGTTAGTCGCATTTTTTTTCCCTTCCCTTCTAGCATCCAATAAAGTTCACAAGCACATGCCAAGGGGGGATAATGGTAAATGCTTTAAGAATGTCAGGGTTAAATTATTAAGAAAATTTCACAAGAAGGGATTTTGTTGATGGGGAAAAGGAAGGGCAGTCGGGGAAGGCATAGGCATGAGCTGTTGGAGATGTGGCTTCAACTGGAGAGAACTAAAACTGACCAGGTAAGGAAAATGAGGTGCAAGTTTCAAGCCAGTGTGACTTGCGAGTGAACTTCTGGAACACAGTCTGATCCTAAATGTGGAAGAACCTATATACATGCTGCCACCTTACAGCCCTGTTCTTAGGCAGAAAGCTCACTCTGAGCCCTCCAAATATCACATGAAAGGTGAACCCCCCTCTCGCCCATGGAAGGCTGACCAGATGCACAGGAAGACAAGCTTTGCTATCAGCCTCTTCAAACACAGTTTCATGGGCCTTCCCTGCAAACCACCTTTCCTTCACTTGGGTTACCATTACTTTGACCATTAAGATTTTTCATAGGAAGAGAGGTAATAAGGTTGGAACCAAGGCCAAGCTCATGAGGTTACATAGGATCAAGTTTATCTGATAAGTAGAGTGACTTTGTGAATCTTGATTTTGCTCAAAATGGAAGGAAAATGATGGTAGAAAGAACATGGGTTCTCATTCAGGTGTGTCACTAGCCCAAAAGTCAACTTTGGGCAGTTCACTTTATGATTCTCAGCCTCAGTTTCCTTATCTGTCCAAGGAGATGGCCAGATTCAATTACATCTAAGATCCCTGTCAACTCTCAAGTGAAATTATGTGTCTGCCTTGACAGAGACAGGCAATTTGGGAAGACCTCTTTGACAAGGTAAATCCAAAGGTTTCATTACAACAAAAGGCACAGGAAATCAGGGAGGAGGTATAAGAAAGGTAGCCAGTGCTCAGCTTTGCCAATAGGACATGGCTCCATCAATCTTCATGAAATATGCATATTTCACTTCCTAACCATTCCAGAGAAAGATTGTAAGAGAACTCATGAAGTATAATATCCTATATAATAAAAGGGTAATATGCAAATTGACCCTAACAGCAGAACGACCAGGAACAACCGGTCGATATGGTGCACACTGACCACCAGGGGGCATATGCTCAATGCAGGAGCTGCCCCCTGGTGGTCAGTGCGCTTACACAGGGGGAGTGCTGCTCATCCAGAAGCTGGCTTGTGGCTGGCCAGTGCAGCAGTGGTGGTGGGAGTCTCTCCTGCCTCTCTAGCAGCAGCGCTAAGGATATCTGACTAACGGCTTAGGCCCGCTCTCCCCGGGCTGCCAGAGGGATGTCTGACTGCCAGCTTAGGCCCGTTCCCACGGGAAGTGGGCTTAAGCTGTCAGTTGGACATCCCCTGAGGAGTCCCGGACTGCAAGAGGGCGCAGGCCAGGCTGAGGAATGCCCCCGCCCCCGCCCCCCCCCCCCCCCCCCCCCCCAGTGCACAAATTTTCATGCACCGGGCCTCCAATAGGTTACATATAATATTTCCAACCATGCATATTGCTATGAGAAGACCAACTTACAAATCTCAGGTATTTGCCCCAGAGAAACAGCAAGCTGTCCTCTTGTTTATCGTTCATTTTATTAAGTGGCACAAATCATGAGTAAAACCAATCCCTACTTGCACAGTAAGAGTGAAAAGCACACACTGATGTGAAAGAGACTTTTTACTTATGCCTGCATGTGGGTGCAATTTAACATACTTACATGTGACTTAGTTTACAACAGGTAAGGAGCATTACCCACAGAGAGAAGATTTAGAAAAGAGGATGGATCCTAAATTCAGGGTTCTGTAAATAGGAATAAGGTCTATAGCACCTAGGGAAATAAGAGCTTAAAGTAATCCTTTTGCCTCCTACCACCACAACACATCCCCTCTTAAATAAAAAACTCATTATATTTGGTAAATGAAGACGTCACCTCTTTTTTAATTTGAGGGGAATCATCTGAGTTATTACTGTAGGGTGTGGAGGGAAGAGAGAAGGACACATGCCTAAAATATGTTTTCATGGAATTATCAGTAGCTGTATTAAGACAAGGCCATATCACAGGATAGACATTTGATGCATCAGTGAGAGTTAGAGTTTTCCTATTCAGCTGTTTTCTTTCCACATATATTCCTATTGAGCAGGAGACAGGTCTGTGCCTCAGAGCCATCTAATATGCACAGGTTGGAGACTTTCCATTAGGGCTGAATGAAGAGCCACAAGCACCTACATTTCCTAACAGACAGTTTGGAGAGGGAGCACTGGGGTAAGCAAAGTAAGACCAGGTATATGATAAACCTCTGTAAGGACAAAGCCTTGATAAACCACCGGTGACCCTCCTCCAATGTTGGCTGGTCAAGCAGTCATCACTAGCATGACATAGGTAGCTTTACTTTTTCCTCCAACCAGGGAAAGAGGCAACAGGAAAACTAACACAAGAAAACTTCATTTCTGTGCCTGTGAAACAACCTCCAGAAGGCAGTTGGTAAGAGTTTTCCTTTTAAACAGGCCCCAATTTCTATTATTCTTTGAAGATCCCACGTTTTTCATTGGCCCAAGGAGATGATCCAGAAAGGATTCTTTTGTCACCTCTTTTAAAAACAAAAATCTCTGTCAGCTCCTGAGGTGTAACTTTCTACCATCTATCTTAGATCCATTTCCATGTAGTGCACCTAAAAATAGGCCACACCTAACCTTTTGCACAGCCATCCAATGCTACTAAGTGTGAATCCAACTCAGCGCTCTCTTGTGGGTATTCTCAGATGGTGCCCTCTTTGTCTTCTCTGTTACATAACCCTACGTTGAATATTAAATAAAACACATGCCAAGAGTGGTTTGCTAGGATGTATCTTGCACTGCAACCACTAGGATAGCATATTTGAGATTTGTTATTTTTATTTAGACTGAATCAAATGAAACTACGGCTAATAATGTTCTCAGGGGAGGAAGTCTTTTAAATAATAATTAATGTTCAATAAACCTATTAATTACAATTCCAATATTATGGTTGTGGAGGCTTTCTACTTTAAAAGTATAGTCAAATGAATGAAAATGAATGGAGTTCTACTGTACATCAACATGTGAATAAAGTATACATCTTATTCTATTCTTTATATAAATAAGTACAGAAAGATATATACCTACTTTATGAACTTGGAAGTCAGGATTGAGGTTGGCTTTGGTGGTGGCTGAGAGCTGGGGGCATGATCTGGGGAAAGGGTTCCAGAAAGTTAGTTACTGCTGTCAGTGCTTTTTACAAGGGTATGTTCAGTTAATGAAAATTCATAGAGCTAAACCCTTATAATATATGTACTTTTAAGTATTCATATTATACTATAATCAAAACTCTAAAATGCATAGAGAAGAGAAAGGAGTCTTCCCTACATTATAAAACTTTAAAGTTTGCTACCTTTCTGTTTAAAAAAAATTCTTAATGTTCACCTTGTCTTCTTAAAGAAGCCATTAAGCCACATGGACAAACAGGAGTGGAGCAGGAATCAAAGGACCTGTGGTCCAGGTTTGTTTGTTTGACCTCGGACAAAGTCACTTCCATTTTCTAGATCTATTTTCTCTTCTATCAAAGATGAGATAGGATTGGGAGTTTTCTGAAAGTATTTCTTCAATGGATGAAATGAAGGAAACTGCCAACTTTAAAACTGTAGTATTTTGCCCTTTGTTGAAAATTCATTATTGAAGGGTGTCATTGAGTTGGTTTGAAAACGTGACCCCCTTCTCAGTGACACAGCCTTTGGGGTCAGTCCATGCACATCTAACACTTCGGTCCATCTGTGTGATCCAAAGACAGTTACCTAAACTATCTGAGCCTCAGATTCTTCATCTGTGAAAATAGCACTATAAATATATATTTTACATGTTTGGAATTAGGGTTAATGAAATATATCTGAGCCCAGTGTTGGCATGTATTAAGTACTAAAGAATGATACCTGCTATTCACATACAAATACTTAGAACTCAATTTAACATCAAGCAATGTTAATTGCATAAGAGTAATTGCATAAGTTTGCTCTTAGCCAGGCTTCCTCACTTAAAAAATAAAAATAAAAAGATCTACTAGACACATGCATAACAGACTTTCTTTTGAAGCCTTACATTAAGCTGACTATGAGTGCACACAGAATCACCTAAGCTGTTCCCTGATACCAAGTGTCTATTGGTTTCTCATGTATCCTGAAGAAAAGTAAATCCAGCCATGTACCGGTCTTGACCTGGCTCTCGCCAAAGGAACGAGAATCAGCAAGTGCAGAAAACAGTCCTTGGTCCCATTATGCTGGCCACAGAAGCTATTTGAGCCAAAGGTCAAGAGTTTCTCTGTTAAGAAACAGTACATCTATATGGTGCATGAAAACTGACAAGATATCGTGAGTTTGCAAATGAGAGAAGAACCTCAAAGTGTCAAATCATGTTTTAAAATGTTGACATCTATGGAGGAAGAATGTAAAACAAAGCCACAGGAGCAAAGCAGTTCAATATAAAGTCCATTTGGCCACCAGTGGCCTATTAACTGAATTCCCTAAATAGTCACATTCCTCTTGAAAATTTGTGATTAATTGTGCCATCCCTTTTTAAACTGACAAGATGACATAAAAGATATGTTGAATTTTCTCTTAGATATTTAAGAAAAAATTTTAGCAAGTAATTTTTCTATGCAATGACATGCTGACAAGTTGGCGTCCAAGTTGAAAACTATGCTGTCCAATAGGGCAGTTCCTACCCACCATGTGACTACCAAGCACTTGAAATGTGTCTAGTCAAAATTGAGATGCACTATAAATGTGAAATATACACAGGACTTCAGAAGCTTAGCATGAGAAATCAAATTAAAATATCACATTAATAATTTATACTAATTACATGTTGATATAATGTATTGGATACATTGGGAAAAATAAATATATTGTTAAAATTAAATATACCTTTTCTTAATGTGGATACCAGAAAATTTAAATTATGTGGGTGATATGCATAATCGTCTAATTTGACAGTGCAGGTTTAAAGTTTTACATTTACCCTCAAATGAGTGATACCATACATGCAAATAAAAAAATAAATTGTAAAATCAGGGAATTTCAGAATTTAAAAAAGGGTATTCGTGCAGGGCCTGAGCAACGCACAACTCTAGGGGGCACCCCTTTCATCCCAGTCCGTGAAAAGTGATCTTTGGAAGCTCTACTGTATTCAGCTTGCACAGCCCTATATTAAAAGCTGTCTAATCCATCCTCCCTACATAATCAGGAATCCCTCCTAGAACATCCCTGAGGCAACCCCATACATCTTTTCAACACCTTCCACACTTTCCCAAACATATCCATAGTAATGAGATGCAAATTTATAAAGGAAGGTCTACCCAGTATTCCAGATTAAGAGGGTAGAAAATAGAGCTGATCCCATTATAAAACCCTAATGGAATGCAGAAGGCCAGAGCAACACTGAGTATGCGAAGTCTGAGATATATACGGGGATGCAATGTTCTCAGGAAGGCTGTTTTCTTCCGGGAGACCAGAGGCATTTTTCAGAGGGTAACATTCACTTTAATTACAAAATGCACCCGCCTCTCTCTTCCAAGGGAGAAAGGCCTGTTGTTGCATCTATAATGTAGCTTTAGTTTTTGATGCCAAAAATGATTCAGTAAACACAGTTATGTTATGGTATACTATTTCTTGTTCAGCGCTCAAATTAATCTCACGGCGGTGCTGGCATTAATTCAACTTGATGCCTGTACTTAGGATTTCACATAGGTGCCTTCATCCAATTCTTTTTTGCAACTAATAAAATCTTAATTCATGGTAATATATTTATTTCTAGTTCAGTTCATGTTAAGGAGTGCAGTACTTTGCAGAAAGCTAATTAATATCAATCATATATTCTAACACTTTTAATGGTTCAGAGGAAAATCCTGGGGGAAAGATTAGATGAACCAAGGGGTCTCAGCCCATGCTATTTACTCTACTTTCAGGATTTGAGGAAAAGATCCCAAACACTACTACAAATACTAATTTAATTGCAGGTGTGCTTCCTGGGATGGCTGGGAATTACAAGCCCTGGTTCTGATCCCTAATAGGACATTGATTTGATGTGGCCCAAGAATGTAATTTACCTCCTCCAGAGGCTCTGTTTTCCACCTATTTTTTCTAACAACCATATAATTTGCAAGTTGGTAAAGAAATTCAAACCCAGATGCACAGCACTATTAAAACAATGAACTCCGCCACAAGCTTTCTGCAATTGTTAGTAACAATTCTATTATTTGTTTCATCTTGGTTTTTAGTGGTTTTTTAATTTATTTTTAAATCATAATTGTCATACAATATTATATTATTTCAGGCGCACAGATTAGACATTTATATACCTTCCTAAGTGATCACCATAGCAGGCCTAGTACCCATCTGTCACCATGCATAGTTATTGCGATATCGACTCTATCTCTTATGCTGTGCATTATATCCCTGTGACTTATTTTATCACTGGCAGTTTGTACTTCTTAATCCCCTTCACCTTTTTCATCCATCTATTTTTATTTAATGTTTGCGTAATGCTAATAGCATCATATTTCCTGGGATTGAACATATAGTCAACGGGATAGTTCAAGCAGGAGTCGCTTGACTATGACATAAACGGTGCCCCTGGAGTTGTGTGATGCAGTGGCCCTCACATGTCCTTAAAGAGCTATGTTTCAAAGGCCTAATTGTCCACTAGGCACAAATAACAGGAGCAGTGGGTTATACAACTTGAAAATCTGAAAGTAATAATAATAACAATAATAATAATAATAATAATAATAATAGGTCTCTTGCAATACATGGTCATAATATCCAGTTTTTTTCCAAATTAGGCATTTCATTTCATTCCCTTTATAACAATTTCTCCACACTGACATGCTACCAGAAAAAAGAAAAAAAAGAGACAGGCACATATTCTTTTTATAACACTTTCAAATCTGACACGTATTTTTTTAAAAAAATCCTGATCATGAGAAATCAAACAAAATCCAGAACACCGGCAGCACACTGGCTTCTAGGTGCAGAGAGAATGCCTCTTAATACTCACTTTCAAAACCGGATCCATGGATGAGAACCCCCAAGACGCGGGTCATTCATTTTAATGCAGGGCAAATACGTGTATGCAGGTTGAGGGACTACTCACGCTGGGGGCTTACACACGCTACTTTTTAATTCACAAGGGCAGGGTGACGTGGGAGGGCACTTGGAAGTCACCGCTCAATGAACGGCACAATAGGGCTCAAATCTGAAACCCAATCTCAGCCAGATATGGACGTAAGAGCAAATACATACAGTATCATGTGCTCTCGAGCAGCCTGGGTCTCGAGGGAGCTCTCTGACATCAGCAGTTCAGACAGGTGGTTCCCTTTCCAAGTGTGGAAAATAAAACCCTATTGCAGAGGCAGTAAGTAAATATAGCTGTACTGTAATTTTTCCTTGCTGCGCTCTCCCTGTGATTGCTGTCCTGTGATGACACTTTCTCCAACGCACCCTTTCAGGGCATGCTTCCAGGCTAATCACTAAACATTTGCAAACTGGCTAGAACGGCATTGAAGACACAGGTAGAACACTCTGGTAGCTGCCCCGGTTGGTAGAGCGGGGGTTTCTCCCGTTGATTCAGAACAGATTGTCAAGTGGCTGCTGAAACCTCTGCTGGAATATGTCACCCTTTGTCCCGTGTTCCTAATACAACCCAACAAAATGACAGGCGGGAGTCAGACCATCTTAAAATCACATGCACAGAGCAGGTCAATACCAATCTGATCCAGTTTGAGTCTGAGAACTGAAATCAGCTGAGATGTACTAAGCCCTTTGTGGCCACAACTGTTTGCTTTTGCATTTAAGAATTACTCGCAGAAGGGCGCCCCGTAACGTGTGTATAAAATTACTTAAATCGACTTCCATTTCCCTCTCGGAACATAGATACTTTTACACTCTGGCAGCCGCTGGCTCTTAGAGCATTCTCCTTTTTGTTGTATCTCCTTAGAAACACAAATCTTGTTCCCTGGCAGCGGTGGCTCTCAGCGCTGTACCACATGCCCAAACTAGTCCTCCCTCGCAGCTTTAATTCACAGTAAGTGGCATGAAAGGAGGTCAACCCTTCTCAAGAAACACTCCGAGTTCTTTTTGACTTCAGAATCTATTTTGGAAAGCCACACTCCCTGCTACATACAGAGCGGCTTCCCATTTTGAAATTCTGGCTGTAACTGCTGACAACTTTATGGAATGGTCTGCGAAGGGCAAACGCGGGGTGATGAGCACAGTGTCAGCTCTTGATCATAATTTGCTCAGAGAATTCGGGAAACTCCGTGAGACAAGGAAGTTAGCAAACGCCATTCCCTGTTCACCCCCCACCTCCGAATAACTCCTTCACTCGAAAGCCACCTATGGCATGCATACATGTTAGAGCTTTTCTTTCCTGAGATGTTCATTGAATGCTTAACTCAATAATGCCATCTTAATCCTGAAAGTTTCCATGGTAACCCACCACTATAATAAACAAGTCCGAAGAATGGGAAATGAAGCAGGGTATTCCCCCTATGCTCCTTCAACTTTCAAAGAACAGTGTTTTCTCTACATCTTTCAAGTTCATAGTCCACAGCTCTTTTAACTCAAATAAAAATAATAGCCATAAGGAAAGGATAGCCAACATTTGGCGGGTATGTGCTGAGTGACAAGCACTGTGCTGAGTAGTGATGTGGATTATCTCACCTAATTCTTTCACTGACAGTAAGAACAGACACTATTATTATGTCAGTTCTGGAGATAAGCTTGCTGAAGCTTAGACACGTTAAGTAACTTTTCTAAAGACAAAACTCTGGCATAGTGGAGACCTGGGACTTGAAGTCAGTGTTGTCTGACTCCAGGCATTTTTCTCTTAATGAGCAAGACTGTGCAGAGAAAAAAAAAAATTTGTTTGTTTCCAACAGTCACATAAGTTAGACATTTAGGAGTCTTTCCACAAATCAGAAGGGAACCACAGCTTCACATTTGGAAGGAAAGTAGAAACACCAGGCACATCCAGCTACAACCGCCAGGGAAGTTAAGAAAAGTCAGAACCTTCCAGGAACCCAGCCAGCACGTGGCACCCTACTCAGGTCCAAGGAAGCCATACACGTGCCTATAAATGTGTGATCTGGCATCTCATTAGAAGGAATGTATCTTACTTTGTGGATCAACCTCTAAAGTTAATGTGAGGCGTCTGATTCAGATCACTGAGAACACCCTCAAAGGAGAAGGAGCCCTTATTATATTGTCACCCTTCTCCCTAAGTAAAATTAGAACTCCTTTGAAGATGGCAATTGCAAATAAAGGCCATATTAGAATACATCTCAAGACCACATGGCAAACCATATTACAAGAATGTTTTCCACGCCACCAATGTGTTTCCATGCAAATCTATACCATAAAGTCCATTCAGTGTGTTTATCTTATTCTAGAATAAAACTCAGCAAATATATTTTAACCTTGACTGTTAACACCGATCACTGAATCAACTTCCTATAAATATGATAGCCTTTGCTTGGAACTGTGGTCAAATAAGAAAAAGTCACATGAGTTAGAGCCATTCAAAACTCATTATAGTACCAGTCTTCAGAAAGGGGGGCTAAATTATATAGTTTTCTAATCTCCTCTGATTTAGGAAATATAAATAAAACAAATACGTTCCATCGAACGTATTTTTTTAAAAAATGTAGGCTTGGAGAACACTATGTCTCTTATTTTGAAACAGTTATAACTAAGGCCCCAAATACCTGGGTGGCCTGGCAAACTGGAGGGCCGCCATTCAGCGGAACAGATTCCAACATAAATGGCCCAGAATACAAAGCCAGAATAGGCTGCCTCCTCTGATACCCTCATACCTTAGGGAGCTTAGAAGAACAAAGAGGAACTGGGATAGTCTATGGCCATTTGAGGAAGTCAGCATTGTTAATTCTGATATCCCCATGGCCACCACCACCACCACACCTCCATAAAATCAAAACCACACTCATTATAACAGTAGGAATGAAAGTTGCATGCTTTTTGTTATGTACTATTTTGAGGTCTTACCTGAAGGTGGTGATTTAAACAAAACACACAAAAAAACTCACTTTTTCAAAGACCATTAAGCCAAGCCCACTTTTACAATTCCTTTCTATGTATGCAAATTACGCTACAGGAACAAACACTTCACAGAAGTATCAGAACTCAGATGAATGCAGGATAGGTGGGTTATGAAGGCCGAGCACCTAGCAGAGCGTACTAGGGATGTGAACATGAACTTGAAGCCAGTTCAGTGCACTCCCCCTCAATACCACAAACCTCAATACCACCACTTAAGTTCTCTAGGTCTTCATTTGAACATCTAGAAAACAGGGATAATACCTACTCCACAGGCTTATCATAGGGATTCAAGAGGATGCACTGCAGGGACGTAGGGAAGGGGCCTGCCAAGTGCCTGGTATATAGTGGAGGATACACCAATGCCCAGTTCCTTCACTGGTCAAGTTTCTCAGCTCCAACTATTTCTCTGTCCTCTCAATCTTTCCTTTCCTCCTTTTCCTAGATATTTGAAGATAAAATAGATGCTATCAGGTTTCTATGCCTCTTATCCCATGGAGAGGACACTGAGGTTGATGAATACACAAACGGGTATGGGAACCAGGGCTTGTGTGCTCCTCTCTGAGGGTGTTTTGCCCATATATAGAGTGGGAAGAACAGCCTCTCTGCTTGGAGAGTAAAATGAGCTTCAATGGAATGTGTAAGAGAGGCATTTTTATTTATTTTATTATATTTATTTTTATTGACTTATCTACAATAATAAAAACATAATATGCTAATTAGACCAGACATCCTTCCAGATGACCTTCCAGACAAAGCCAGGGCTGTGAGGGAAGCCTGGGTCCCAGGTGCCTGCCAGCAGCCAGAGGGAAGTCTGGGTCCCTGTGCTGGAGGGAAACCCATGCCAGCAGCCAGGGGAAGGAAGGCCTACTCTTGCACGAATTTTGTGCATCAGGTCTCTAGTTGATTAATAAAATTATATAGGTTTCAAGTGTGCAATTCTATATTATATCATCTGTATATTATATTGTGTGTTCACCACCCAAAATCAAGTCAAGTTCATCATTATTTATTCCCCCTTTATCCTCTTCTACCTCTCCCCACTCTCCTTTCCCTCTGGTAATCATTATACTGTTGTCTGTGTCTACGAGGTCTTGTGTGTGTGAGTGTTTTGGGGGTTTTTTGCTTAATCCCTTCATCTCTTTCACCTAGGTCCCCAATGCCCCTCCCCTCTGACAGCTGTCATTCTGTTTTCTGTATGAGTCTGTTTTTATATTGTTTGTTTATTTTGTTCATTAGAATCCACATAAAAGTGAAATCATATTAAAGATCAAATATTTGTGTGGGGGAAAAATCTTTAAAACTTTAAAATGAAAAAAAAAAAAAAGATATTTGGATTTACTGCCAATGCTTAGTCATTACAAGTTTGGGCAAATGTCTGAGGAAAGATATAGTACAAATTGCCACCAAACCTCACTTTCTTTAAAAGAACTAGTGACAGACAATGTCTACATTTTCAAACTTTAATTATCTCTTCAGGTTTTTAAAGGTAATATCATCAAGGACTAAATATTTTTTAAAAATCAAAACTTTGAAAACTCAAAAACAGTGAAGTGCAGCAATTTTCAGCTCAGAAAAAAAAGAAAAAAAGAAAAACCTGAAAGTTAGATTACTTTTATGCACCAAAGCTTTCTTTCAATATTAGAAGGCTAAAACTACTCTAGAAATGCTCAGAGTTTAAAATATGTAAAACATAAATGGTGTTGGGAAAATTGGACAAATACGTAAAAAAATAAGAGAGAGAGACTAAACCACCTTCTTACATCATATATAAGAATGAACTCAAAATGGATTAAAGACTTAAATGTTATACTCTAAACTACAGAAATCCTAGAAGAAAATGCAATATTTCACATAGCAATGTTTTTTTCTGATATATCTCCACAGGCAAGGGAAATAAAAGAAAAAATAAACAGGTGGGGCTATATCAAACTAATAAGTTCTGGCTTGGCAAAGAAAACCATCAATAAAATGAAAAGACAACCCACTAAATAGGAGAACATATTCACAGATACATCTGATAAGGTATAATATCCAAATTTATAAAGAACTTATAAAACTCAACACAAAAAGAAAACAAAAACCAAGCAATCCAAATTTTTAAAAAATGAGCAAAGGACCTGAATAGACACTTCTCCAAAGATGACTTACAGATGGCCAATAAACATGTGAAAAGATGCTCAACAACACTAATCATCATAGAAATGCAAATTAAAACCACAATGATATAGGACCGCACACCTGTCAGAATGGCTACCATTAATAAATGTGGAGAAAAGGGAACCCTTGTGCACTTTTGGGAATGCAGATTAGTGTAGCCACTGTGGGAAGCAGTGTGAAGTTACCTCAAAAAATTAAAAATGGAACTTCCAGCAATTACACTTTTGGGAATTTATCCGAAGAAACTCAAAACACTAATTTAAAAGACCATATGCACCCTTGTGTTCATTGCAGCATTATTTACAATAGCCAAGATTTGGAAGCAACCCAAGTGTCCATCAGTAGATGAGTGGATAAAACACTGTTGTACATTTACAAAATGGAATACCAGTTGGCCATAAAAAAAGAAAATGTTACCTTTCGCAACAGCATGAATGGACCTAGAGAACATAATGCTAAGTGAAATAAGCCAGTCAGAGAAAGACAAGTACCATATGACTCCACTCATATATGCAATATAATGAATAATATAAACTAATAAGCAAAATAGAGACAGACTCACAGATAGAGAACATACTGACACCTGTTCAGGAGGGAAGTGAGAGTGAGGGAGGTGGACAGATTGAGCAAAAAAGGAAAAAAAAAAGATAAAGAACTTATGGACATGGACAACAGTATGGTGATTGCTAGTGGGAAGGGGGAGTTAGGGAGGAGTGGAGGAGAGTATAAGAGGGATGAAAAATAAATAAATAAACAAACAAATAAATAAATAAATAAAATAAGTAGAACCAATTGAACCAACTGGTCACATTAGGGACATAAAATGTATTCTCAGAATCCATATATAGTGTGTGTGTGTGTGTGTATGTGTGTGTTTTTAATATGATCAGTGCTACCACCATTTGAAAGGGTAACGGAACAGCAAAGAAAACAGCATCCCACTTGGAAAATTACCCACAAAGAATCCACCTCTTAATTCACAGCTCCAGTCGTTATTTATAGTCTCAGGCAGTAACTTTAGGCTTGTCAAAGGGTTTGGAATGGACTTCCTTCCCTACATGAGCTCTCTGTGAATAATTACCATTCACAGTCTTCCTACCTTGGGAAGGTAAAGTCTATTCTAAAAATTAAAATGAAAACTGAAAACCCTTGCTAAAAGATTCTACCAGGGTCAGAGAATAACTTTAGCTCCAGGATGTCAGAGCTGAGAAAAAGACACACACCTCAAGTCTCACCACGCCTCACCACAAGTGAGGGAATACGTGTGCCTACCTGCAAATATGTAGATCATAAAAGGGGAGACAGCTGTTACAAGTCGGTAAATTATTAGGAATCTACTAACCTCTAAGGATGGCCCAGCAATGTGCCAGGTGCTTACCTTGTGTAAGAGTTTATGCCTTCCTGCCCTGAATGTGCTCACAGTCTAACAGTGAGTGGAAGGTCGCCCTCACAATCAATCTACATACTCACCCACATGTGATCAATAGCAAGTGCTCAGGGAGAAGTGCGGATCAGTTCGGGGCTTGAAAATAAATCTAATTAACTTTGTAAAGCCTGGACTGAGTATGACAGCCAGGCCCTGTATAGATGTTTAGAGGCCCCTGTACCATATGTAGTTCAATGCATATACATATGCATAACCCATGGACACAGACAATAGGGTGGTGAAGGCCTGGGGCAAGGGGCAGGGGTGGGCTAGAAGAGGTCAGTGGGGGTTAGGGAGAAAGGGGACATAATATTTTCAATAATAAAGATTTCTTTTTGAAAATAAAACAATAAAAATCAGATTTATGACTAAATTATGTATGTGTAGAGAAGCCCAATAAAGTTTTAATCATTGTCATCACAGAGCTAAAATGATTGCATTAAAGGATCAAATATAATAGTGTTTCAAAGGAAAAATGTTGGTGCCCCTGCTTGAGTGTCTTGCTTTGCTGGGCACCCTACTCACTAGTTAAGCGTAGAACTGGGTAATCCTGCCAACATACAAATGAAGGAAAACAGAGATGTGTTCTGCCAGGACCTTCCAATCCATTCATAGGTCCTTCAATAAAAGTTTTGGAATCCAGAATAAAGGCCTGTAAGAGGCATACTTGGCTGGGAAAAAAGCATGTGGATTTCTCTAGTTTATGGGGAGCCTGCTGGGATCCAAGAAAGACAAGAGGCAGAAGGAGGAAAGAAAATTAGGGGACAGCCTCCCCTTTGAAATAAGACCAAAGTGGAGGCAGAGCCAGGCTCTGACACTGCCTAAACTTTGAAATGGGTGAAGATACTTCATCTCCCTGGGCCCCTATAAAATAGAGATGACACCACTGTCCTCACGGAGAAAGTCAGGATCTGATACCTAGCTTGGCACCTGGTAGGTATTTGCTAAATGCTAGTTCTCCTCAATACTAAGGGCACTAGGAAATAAAAAGTCCTGGTGACAAGTGATGAATCATACAAGGTCCAGTGTTAGCTGCTCAGGGAAATACAAAGAAATATAAAAGGTAGTGAGAAGCAAGGCTTGGCTCTCAGCCAGGCAGTGGAATGCGGCTGCTCATGTGATCTTATTGAAAACCTGTCTTTAACCCACAACATTCCAGTAAGTCACTGTAAGCCAAGAGATACAAAATCAAGAGCAGTTAAAAATGGATAAGAGATTTTTTAAATATAAAATTCAAATGTATAATGTCTGCCATGCACCTACTACTATTCTAAGTGCTTTATATGTGTATTATCTTGATAATATGGGAACTGTGGGTAACGCCACCCACCCTTGTATTCCAGAGGGAGAAACAGACACAGAGGGTTACTTAACCAAAGCTACCCATTTAATAGCTGGTAATGTTGAGACTTGAACCTGGGCAGCCTGGTGCTACAGCACATGCCTTCACTCTTCCACTAAACTACCACCCTCTACTACCTGCCTTCATTCTACATCCTCACGAATTAAAATTGTGAGAGGCACTAAAGCTACACAGTTGAATAAGACCTGGCTCCTGGTCTCAGAGGATCTACAGGCTAATGGGGAGAGTGGGATCGATGAGTCTGGAGCCATAGAGGGATCAGCAGGACACATGAGTGAAGCACAGAGAACAGAGAAACCCAGGCTGCCTGGAAGACACAGGCATTATCACAACAGGACCTTTCTCCCATCCCCCCCACTTTGAAACCATTTTGTGTGTGCCGAGCTCAGCATGGGGCACACTTGGTAAAAATAACTGCCTTTGTCATCTTTGGATTAATAACATAATGACATTTCCCACTGATCTTAGTCACGAATATGAATGAAATGCAATCCATCCTGTCAAGGCATTTTCAATCTTGTGGGGACAGAGACAGGGACTCCATTCCAACATGAAATCACGTGATGTGTGGAGATTATCTGAAGTCTTGAGATGACAGACACCATATACAGTGAGAGACCTGGTATAACCACACAGCGGGTTCTGATAGTTACCTGATGATCTTCCTAATAGGTCACCAGTCTGAGAGCATCTGCTATTAACTGTTGATAGACTGAGATAAGTGACCATATATTTAACCAAGAAACTGTAATTCATTCATAACTTTCCAATTGGACAAAAAACTGACACAGTGTTCAGCATGGACTAGAGAAATGATGATTTGTGAATTTCAGCAAGAAATACATACTAAAATGTATATTGGTGGCTTTTAAAGTCAGTTCAGGAACTGTGTATGTCCCCAAATGTAACTGATTACAAACTGAATTATCACAAAATGGAAAGGAACTACAAAGAAGTCATTACTATTAGTTTGAAAAAATACCCAGTATGAGAAACTACTAGTATTTTATTTTATTTTTTTAATATATTTTATTGATTTTTTACAGAGAGGAAGGGAGATGAATAGAGAGTTAGAAATATCAATGAGAGAGAAACATCTATCAACTGCCTTCTGCACACCTCCTACTAGGGATGTGCCTGCAACCAAGGTACATGCCCTTGACGGGAATCGAACCTGGGACCCTTCAGTCCGCAGGCTGACGCTCTGTCCACTAAGCCAAACCGGTTAGGGCTACTAGTATTTTAAATAGGAAAATGTCTCAGAAAATATTTTAAGGCAGGAGCTAGGGGTGGATGGAAGAGAAAGAATTACAGAGGGGCAGATGGCATTTTCTTTCTTTTTTAAAAATTATTAACTGAGGATACATTTCTTCTGAGAGAGAGAGAGAGAGAGAGAAACATCAATCGGTTGCCTCCTGTGCGCTCTCTCACCCCACTCCCATGTAATGAATAAACATACAGAATATAGGCCCTGCTTCAGCAGTAAATCAACTGGTGAAATGTCTAGAAGCTCAGGGATGTCATTTTTAATGTGATTTTAAAAGCAAATTTAGGATTCTTAGAAGAGAGGAAATGCAAATAAAATAAGAACATAATTTAAATGGTGACTGAACAACTTAATATATTAAATGTGTTGAAAACAAATGAAGGCTAGAATCCCACAGCTATGTAAAGAAAGTAGAAAAATGTTTTCCTATTACTTTGTATCAAGCCAAATTATTTTATTTCTGAGCTAACAGAGCATCATCCATACATCTCTATACCCACCCACTCACAAAATAGTCATTCACATACTCTCTGAAAGGCACACTACACTTTAAGGCACCAATGTGATGAACATAATATCTGTCCTTAAATCTAGTGGTAGAGACAGATATACCCACAAATAACTACAATTTCAGGCTCTATGACTCCTATGGTCTTGCAAAGCCCTTGTCATAAGGATAAGTAAGACATCTCCAAAGCTTCCCCAAAAACACGAGAATCTGATTTGATTTTATTTTTTAAGTTTTTATTTTTTTATTCTTATTGACTTTTTACAGAGAGGAAGGGAGAGAGATAGAGAGTTAGAAACATCGATGAGAGAGAAACATACATCAGCTGCCTCCTGGGGATGTGCCCGCAACCCAGGTACATGCCCTTGACCGGAATCGAACCTGGGACCCTTCAGTTCACAGGCCGATGCTCTATCCACTGAGCCAAACTGGTTTTGGTGAGAATCTGATTTTAATACAAACAACAGAAATATGTTGAGAGTGAAAATAACCAAAGAGAAATATTGTTAATGTGCATGAGAACTAGATCTTCAAAATTACACTTAAAAAACAAAATTCGCCCTATCTGGTTTGGCTCAATGGATAGAGTGTCCACCTGCAGACTGAAGGGTCCTGGGTTCAATTCCTGTCAAGAGGACATGCCCAGGTTGTGGGCTGGATCCCCAGTAGGGGGTGTGCAGGAGGCAGCCAATCAATGATTCTCTCTCATCATTAATGTTTCAATATCTCTCTCCCTCACCCTTCCTCTCTCTGAAATCAATATATATATATATATATATATATATATATATATATATATACTCTCTTTTTGTGTGACTAAGGGCTATAAACCATGTTAACAGCAGGTCAATACCTGGGGTGTCAGTCAACACCAGTGTTTTCAAGCCACTAATCTTGGCTTGAAAGCATGGTTTCTCAAGATCTCATCGGTGGAAGTATGAGCCCAGCCAGAAGATACTCATATAAATATCTTGAGTTATTGATGAACAGCATGACTTTGTCATCCATTAACAACAACTATATATTGCAACAATTTCTAAATGAAGGCTTATAAATAACCCTAGTTTTAATTACTCAGGAGAACTACATCCATCAACACTCACAACTCCTGCGAAGTATCACCATGGTCCTAAGAAGTCACAGTCACTCAAAAAGGTTATAACCATGAAAGAGTAAAGATTTTGAATTTTAAAAGAAAAATACCACTTCTATCAAGAAAACATAAATCTAGACCTTCTTGGAAGTGAAAACCAGGAGAGGGAGTGGGGAGTGATATGCACTGGGGAGAAAGCAATAGGAAAAGAAAGAGTCCCCAATCAAATCAGAGATGAGATTACTCAACAGTCAATATGGGTAAAAGGACAGACTCCTTTGAGCTAAAGGTAAATGGTTTGGTTGGTTTATTTCATACATTTCATTAACTCCATTCTTTTTTTTAATGTATAAAATGTGATCTTATCCATTTCCAAAAATGGAATTCTGGATTACATACAAAGTTAGACACATGAAACAAGACAATAAAAATAAAAACAAGATCAAATCCACTTTAAAAAAAGCAAGGAAATAAATGCTAGCATATACTTGGAATGCACTACTTATTTTGCAACTGAGTTCTGAATTTAGCTCTGTGTTTCCTAGCTAAGATTTTTGCTTGGACAAATATCAAAATGTGTAGAGTTAAATAAATATTCATTATCCAACACAAGGAAATGGGACTCCCCTGACCTCTCTGGTTCAATTGTAACCCCATCCCACTCTGGGTACCTAGCCAGTGGTACCTCTATTCCTTATATATTTTCCTTCAAAGCATTAATCAGTTTTCTAAATTCTAAATCTTTTGCTTATTTTCTGTTTCCTTATACTAGGATGTAAGTAAGGTTCATGAGAATAGGAGTCTTTGTGTTTTGTTCACTATTTCATCTCGTGTTCCTAGAGTAGTGTCCGACACACATAGAATAGAGTGATTTTATCCTGAATATTGAATTCCAGAAGCAATGTATCATGTAGTCCCCTAAATAAACTATATCAGGCTATGAGGCTATGCTGGAGAGGGGAGATAATGGGCATGAGAGGCATAACCTAAAAGGTACATGCACATGTGTAGTGACAAGGGAACAGAATTTGAAACTAGAAGATCTAAGTTCAACTACCAAGGTCACCTCCTCCTGCCTTGTGTGTCCTATCAGACAACAGGGCATAACTGTGAAGCACATGGACTCTGGAGACAAGCAACCTGGTTTTAAATCCTGGCTCTGAAAGCTTGTAAGCTGTGTGACCTTTGACAATTTACTTAGCCTCTCTGTGCCTTAGTTTCTTTTTCTGTAAAATGTGGATAATGATAATATCTTCAAAATATTACGCTGAGAATTAAATGAATTTATATATGTAAATCAATCAGAACATTGTCTCACTCATAGAAAAGTTAAATACTGGCAGTTAATTTGAACTTGTGACCCTCATTTATAAAACATGGATAATAACTACCTTTGGTGTAGTCATGAGGATGAAGTGATCTTAATACATGTTAATGTGCTTACATTTTTAATAGATGACTTATTTTTTTTTATTTTCAGGAAAGTAGTGTAAGCTCATCATAACTTTTTCAGAAATATGGAAAGAGTAAAAATCCTGTGTATCTCAGTAAACAGTGACAACCACTATTTGCATTTGCTTATATAAATTTCCAGATTTCTTCCTATGCCATATCAGCATACATATATATGTTTATGAAAATATAATTTTAACACAGTTAGACACACACAGTATAATATACTGTTCTGAAACCTGCTTTTTAAAAACTTACCATGGGTGGTATTTCATATCAGCAAATAAAGATCTTCATCTGTCTATGTAATAGCTGCCCAGGAGTCCATTGTCTGAAAGTGCCTTGATTTAGTTAGCCAATATTCTATTCACAGTTAGATTCTTTCCAATTTGTGAAAGTGCTTTGTAAACTACAAGGTAATATACAAATGTCAGCTAGCATCACCTTTATTTTTAAAATAAACATCTAGACATCACCATTAATACTCCTGAAAGGTCTTCTTTCACTATTTAGAAATGGTGCTTCATTCTAATTGTACTCACACTTTCATTCAAAATGCATGGCATTTAGGGAATCCCATGTCTGAATAGAAAATGGCATGCAAACTCCAAAATCAGACCTAGAGGAGGTGGTGGGGATTATTCCCAAGAGCCTAGCTCACTACAAAGACTGTGTACTTTCACCTGGCATGTACCACCTCACTCACACTCCTTTGTTCACAGAGGAGCATCACTCACTGATTGCTGCCTTTTCAGAATGCACCCATGGCTTCAGAATCTTTATTGACATTGAACTCCAAATAACCATTATAAAACAATTGGAAAAGGCAGGAGAGATGAACTATCTATAAGTATTTACTTAGTAACTACCATGTGCGGTACACATGTGGGAAGGGGCAGATTTTGCAGCTATATTCATTTACATAATTGGCCCAGGTACCTATATTCTGAGTTCCTAGAGATTTGAAAACATGCCCCATCTTTCTCAGGTGCCTCACCTCTGCCTGACAGAATGCCTTGAAGAGTAGTAGATAGTTAATGAATATTGTTCACTCGAGGAGAGCAGTTGAAATAATGACCAAAGATCTTGATCTCACAATTTTACAATCTCATTGATTAATAACTGAAGTTAAAATATAAGTGCCAATGTATTCTCAGAAAATAAAACCTGCCATATTATGTCTGGTAGGATGGAGTTGGATAGGGCATCGGATTGCATAACAACAAGTAATTTAGAATTGCTACTCTTTTTTTTACAATAAATTTCTCTATTAATTAATGTTATGACTTAGAATAAATGTGCATGGTAGGAAACAGAGGGCCCTGCTGATAGCAATTTTGCAGGAGAAGGTGGCTTGTACATTGAGATATATTGCAGATGTATTTCTTCCTGGCTTAGGTCCCAGCGTGAGCTGGATGGGTTCAGCTTATAAAACTCTGGCCTTTCACCTTTTCAAGGCTACAATTAACTTCTCTATGAGCTTCATTCATTCGACAAATATTTACTGCATGGCCAATATGTACCCTACAAGCAGTAGATTTAGGGAAGTCCAATATGACAAAAATTAATAATTGAAATTCAAATAGACTATCCATAAACATTTTGGGTCTCTTAACAATGGATCATCATGACAAATATTATTCATGACTATCAAAGCTAGGGCTTATATATTTTTACTTCCTAATATTAAAATCACGCTTACCAGGAAGATCTTTTTTGTCCCAACATGGAGGCTAGCAGGTAGATTTCATCATCTCCTACCTGTTCCAACTATTTTATAATGGCCACCAGGAATTCATTGTTTAAAATTATTCAACCATGTCTGAACTCTAAGGAAAATTCTGCAATCGATGAGTAATGTCTGTCATGAATAAACAGTTGGCCAAGTGTTCTGTGTGTCAAGTAGTTGCCAGTCCTACATCTTATATGTCATACTGACCTCATTTGTCTTCTGCTGGCTTCTCTGAATAACTCTATTTTACTAGCTCTCTGGGAGTTATTTGAGGACCCGTCTATTTCATAAACAATGACCCAACATGGTTAATATGGAGCCCCGCCCCCAGCCACACTTCATCATCTAGCACTTGATTAAATGTCAAGTTCCACCCTTCTCCACTTTCTTCATTTTGAGTATGTCTTAGTGTTTTAAATAAAATCATGTAGCTCCTTGAGGGCAGCAACTTTTATCTTTATTCATTTTAGCCTCTGCAGCACAATGCTTAGCTCTATCAAGTGAGCTCAGCAAACAAATATTTTTCTCATGATTGCATGGAGAAAGGGTCCATTGCAGAGCACTGAACACCTGGAGTCATACACACGTTCTCTATTTTCCACAGACATGACTTTGTGCAAATTCATGCAACTATTTGGGGCCTCAGTTTCCCCATCTCTAAAATAGAGATGTGGCCATAGAAAATATCTAATTTCCCAAATCAACCTGGCGTTCAATAGCTCTACATATCTTAGAGGACATTGTATTTCAAAGAGGACTTTTGCGCCTTGAAATATCTTTTTTCACCTAATAAAACAAAAGTGTTTTTTTTCCTTTGATAAAGATGTGAATTGTGGATCTTCTTGAGAGGCATAGCAGCTTTCCCTCACTCTATTTTAAGTTCCCAATAAATGAATGCTGATTTTGTCCTCTTGCTTCAGCCCTTAAAAAAAAATCCCACTCTCTCACTAATAGAAAATAGGATTTGAGTGATGGCCCTTACACTAATTGGTCAGGAGCCCTAGATACAATATTGTTATTGACAGAATGTACTCCCTGCTCATGTGCTGATAAAGTAGCTTAGCAGACACAGAGAGAGTAAATGGAGGACAAAGAAAAAGTACCTGAAAGTTGGGTCAAAGTAGAAGAATTGAGTCAGCATTGTGGGCTTCTGGCTAATAAGAGACCTTGCTAAGAGGATATAACAGAAACCATCATATTCAACAAGACAACGGGAACAGGAAAGTAAGCATTGCCAGAGGTGGGTGAGAGGTTAAGAAAAGAGAGAAGATCCAAAAGCTTGACTTGCTCTGTTCGACCCGTGAGGTCTACGTAGGATCAAATGTAAATGAAATCATTTTAGAGACCATAATTTTTAACTCAGAAGAGTAGTATGCATAAAGAAATCCCATCACAATCTGTCAGAAACTATCTATTGATTTTAAAAGATAAAACATAAAATGTTCAAAGGAGCATCATAAATATAATGGCATGGGTTAAGATCAAGTGTAAAGAAGCTTCTGCAATGGGACTGTATTCTTCTGTGGCTGGTGATGAACTAATTCAGTGATCTACCAGGTCTTTTCCCTAGAAAGGTGCTTCTGTCTGCTATGACTTAATCTATCTAAATTTTAAAGAGTCAAAAATGGAACCAAAGGTTAATATCCGTATTAGTTCTCATAATGGTAGTTTGTTTATACTGTGGTCAAGCCTTCAATTTGCCATCCCTTAACACTAATACTAAAGTATAAGAAACACTACCTGACCAGCAGCTTGGCAATGTGCTGAGGGGAATGGAACCTACAAGTGGGCAAGCAGTGTCTCTGACCCCAGAGTAATTTGATTCAGTCATAAATTCCCCAAATCCTTTCACTTTAAGTAGTGCTTAGACAAACCAAAGTTCATTTTCCCTGAAACCCTAAACTTATCTACAAAGAACCCTGAAAATACAGTTGACCCTTGAATAACACAGGGGTTAAGGATGCTGACCTCCTCCCATACAGTTGAAAATCTATGTATAACTTTTGACCTCCCCAAAATCTATTTGTCCCTCAGTATTCATGGGGACAGGTTCCAGGGCTCCTGGCAGATACAATCCCCTATATAAAATGGCATAGACCAATGCATACAGTTGGTCCCTTACATCTGAAGATTCCTAACCACTGATCAAAAACAGTACAGGTGTTTGTTGGAGGAAAAATCGGCATGTAAGTGGACTTGCACAGTTAAGATTGGCATTGCTCAAGGGTCAACTGTATTCTTCATGTCATTTCCTCTTCCCACCTGAACTTTCCTCCTCCCATCTCCCCCATTCCAACCCTCCCCCAACCTCAGAAAATAAAAATAAAAAATAGGGCAAGTTTTCCTGGAATTTTTTATGTAGTCTCCTGTAACCTGCAATGCCATCACTCAAGCTTCTAGAATCCTCTTTCCTGCCTGCCCTACTGAAATTACCAGAGCCAGGCCAGACTAGGGTTCTTCACATTCTTCAAACCAGTTTCAGCAACAGGGATTCTGTTCCAGCCAGAACTCAATCTCTGCTGAGGACATAACAGCCACATGACCAGCCTGGGCTTACCCACCAAGCAAACAGCAAGAAGATGCAGCCCAGAGGACTAGGGGTTCTACTATCAAAAGGATAATTGAGTCCCACGCCACATACCCACCTCTCTCCTGCCCACCCTGTCTCCCAGAGAAAGGAGTGGGACACACCACTTTGAGCACCAGGCAAAGGAACAATTCCTTCCTCCCACTCATCACATTCTTCTGAGGAATGGGGCTGACTTTGATTCTTCAGATTACATTCACAATTAAATTCTTTAAGACTTTGTACTCTGGGAGAATGGTAAACAATCCAACTCTTGTCCTCAGATAACCAAGTGTGTGTGTGTGTGTGTGTGTGTGTGTGTGTGTGTGTGTGGTGGGGGAGGAGAGTGTAAGGAACTGAATTGAATGAGAAGGGACACTTCAACTACTGAGAAAGTCTTCGGAAACAGAAGCGCATGTGAGTGAAACACCTTGTAATTTAAAACTATGTTTCTCCTGATGGCCTCTCCAGTTCTCAGCCTGAACCAGGCCAAGGTGGATTCGATTTGGCTGCCTTAGGTTAACAAATGCTCTACTCCACTCCAGGGCAGACTCCAGGGTACGAGTAGCTCCTTGTGAAAAGCCCCCTGGCAGGGGGAACACTTTTGTTTGACATGTCACCGGCAACAACAGAACTGTGTCAAATGCTCAGAGCCCATTAAGTGCAGGCAGTGGCAGGGGAGGGGTTAATAAGGCCATGTGTGCCTGGCTCTCTGGGATTTATTGTAAAAGGCCTTACTAAGTGCAAGTGAGATTTTACCCATGCATATTGCATGGGTCATTGGAAGGAAGAGTTATTGGAACTCAGATTTCAATAGGAAGCTCAATCTGGAAAGAACAATAATAAGTCCATGGTTTTAAGAAAAACATGGCATTTACCTAAATAATGCTCCTCTGCTGGTCCCAAATTTATAATGTGGTGCCAGAAATATTAGAGAACACTTTCTACATGTTTGAGCCTTCCTCATTACCCATCGACAGAGAACGATAACTCGTTCATTCCACAGATATTTAATGGATATCCACAATGTTGATGAAATGTTCCTAGCAGGTCAGAAGGTGAGCAGAGCAAGCAAGGATACCCAGATAATCAGGGCTGGATTTTGACCTTATGGAATTTGCAGCCTGATGGGGAAATCGATACACAAACACCAAAGATATTTCAGTGCAGGGAAGAAACATGGGGCAGGTTAGAAACTGGCCTCTAATGGACTGGGTGTTTGGCACTCGAGGAGAAATTGATTCCAGCTGGGGCGAAGTATACTGCTTAGCGCTCGTGTCCAACAGGAGGCAGGGAGCCCTGCACATCCCATCACATCGAGCAAGGAGCATCTCTAAGACAACTGCACTTTTTTGCCAAGATATGCAGGTACACATCCATGTGTGGTCTGAATTTCTATAGCATTCTAGGGGTTTTCCTCCTTTCTTGCCCCAGTAGCAGCAGGGGGTAGATGTGTTCACACAATAGCTAAGCTTCATTTTTTTTAACTCTTTCATTTTGTAAGAGGATTAGCTTTATTAGTTCAGTTAGTTCACTTTCCTTTGATTTTTAAAATACATTTATTTTTGAGATGTTCCCCTCCTAAATATTACAGATGTCCCCCTCCTATTTCTTCCCACGCCTGCCCTCCTTCACCTGGATACTGCCCTTCCCCAGGTCTTCACCACCCTGTTGTCTGTGTCTGTGGGTTGTGCATATATGCTTATAGATTCTTTGGTTAATCTCTTCCTTTCCCCCTGCCCCCTCCCTCTGAGATTCATCAGTCTGTTCCATGTTTCCATGTTTCTGGTTCTATTTTATTCATCAGTTTATTTTGTTCATTAGATTCCTTGTTCATTTGTTTTGATTTTTAGATTCAATTGTTGAAAGATATGTATTTAACGTCATTTATTGTTCATACTTTTTATATCTTTTTTTCCTTTGATTTTTTAAATGTTAAAAACAAACCAAGAGTAAAAGCAGGAGTTGACTTCAATAGTCCACAGGCAGGCACTGACTCTCCGGGTTGGAGGTGAGGGCTTCGGTTAGCATTCCGGGCTCTCTTGTGTTTGTTTGGTTTACTCCTGACAGATACAATGGAATGCTTCAATGAAAAACACCCAACTCATTTTCCATCTATGAATGAACAGAAGGCATCCCGTGGCTAAGGAAGAATCAACATTCAGCCCCGAGGGAGGCCTGCTGGCTCACCCATGCTGCACCACTATTGTGCCCACTCTGGCTTCCTCATGTAATTTACTGACATTTGTGCTGTTTGATGGCAGGTGATTTATCACTGACACCTCTTTGCCACTTCCACTGGGGGCCACTGCAATGGGGCAAGGTTCAAGGAAGTTGGCTGAAACTGAAGCAGACATTTTATCAACTAACTATTGCGTTTTCTAATTCTTAACTTTTCCCCAGGAGCTTTTGGTTTTCATTTTGTTGGCTGCTGTTCACTCCTCTGGTGTTGTACAACCCCAGGTTATTTTTTCTGGAAGTAATAGAGCCTCTGGTATAATTGGGGCAGGGGGAGGGGAGTGTTGCAAAGAGATATTGAGGTTCCTTGCCCCTAACAACCAAGTCTCACCATGGTTTTGAGGGTTAGAGAGATATTCCTAAAGACAGGAGATAGATGGGCAGACTGAGATATGGGATTAAGTTGAGAGTATTCTGTGTGCACAGGTCAGCAGGGACGACTGAGAAGCGTAGCTGAATGCTTGACTCACCCACTTGCTAACAATCCTATATCGGTCTCTGTTCCTGTCACAAGGTCTTCACTTGCACAATCATTCATTCATTTTTTGCATTTATTCATTCATTCAACAAATGAGTGCCTATATGAGAAAGAGTACTGTGGAAGGACTGGATGCCAGGTATGGAAACAAAAAAGTAAATGAGATATGGGGGCTCCTCTCAAGGAATTCATGGTCCTGGAGAGAAAATACCTGTCAACAAATACTTCTAAGGTAAAAACTAAAAATTAAAAAAAATGGCTGCTAGAAAAGAAGTGCATCAAAGAGCTGTCAGAAAGAAAAAAAAAAGGAAGGAAGGGAGTATAATGTGAAATGCATATTTAGAAATAGATTCCCAAAATGCTCCAATTATACTGAAGTAGATTATTAACTTTACCTCCTGAGATGCGAAAGAGAGAGGGGCATCATATCCATTCCCCACCTTCCCCCCTGGGATACAATATTTCTAAAAAGTTCCCCTTTCAAAATAATTTGTCCTTCTCCTCTTTTTCTTAACTTTACTCCCACTCTCCACATCTTCTTCATAGTTTCCTTATTTTTGCTCTTGTTGAAGCCAAAGAGTTTTATTTGGAAGGACCACAACTCAGAGCATAAGGAGAAATCATGCACTCTCCCTCCAGGGTCAGCCTACCCCTCATTCTTTACTAAGGAGGGATGTAGCATTTCCAAGTCTGGGAAACAGGCATAATTCTGTTTCCGTACTGGCTCAGTCCTGGCCTCTTCTGGGCACAGGAAGAAATGATACCAAACTATGCTGAGTCACTTACAGTGATTTTATGATGAAGATAATCACAGAATTGGATTTCACCATCAACTTTGTTTTATGATACTGTAAAATAGGTTAGACACCAAAAGGGCCTGTCTTTGCCTCTCAGCCTCCCTCTTTGTGTAGACAAATGCTTTTGCCCTACCCCTCCTTTGAGATTGCCTGGTCCACACTTTGAGGGACTGTCAGCGCTATTTGAAGGAAGGGTTGCTCAATTAATGTCCGCAGGAGATGCTCAAGTTTCTAAAACAAACAGTAAAGGAAGAGTCTTTTATTCCATTTGTTTTTCTAGACAGGACTCCACAATCACACGGCTCTAGGACAGTTCACCTTTTGCATATACACACATCCATGCAGCACCACCCGAGGGCAGGACCAGCTTCCACCCATAGCTGCTCATTGAAACCCTATTGTCCACATCACCAAACAATACAAGAGATGTGGCCACCGTCACAGCCCTTTTGTTACACACATTTTTCCTTGTCAGACTTCCTGCTCCATCCTTCTTCAAAGGACAGAAGGAGGATGTTTCTTCCCTTTTTCTTTCTTTCATAGAAGGGCAATGGATTCATAGCCATAAGAATAGAACACATCGGTGTCAAGCAAAAATATACTAGGTTTTGAAAAGTATAAACTACTTGAACAATTAAATAGTTTAAAAGACAAACCTTCAAGTGTCCTCAGTAGAAATGCTGTAAGCACAGTCTTCTCCTAAAATGGAAACTGGAGAACTAAATAAGGGCCTGAAATCATTTTTCTTTTAATTGACTTTTCTAAAATTCCTCTCAATACAAGTGATCTTTCACCACCCCATTGTCAACTACAGGAAACAATTATTTCTGGTCATCAAAAGAGTCATTTTGACCAATGAACTGTCATTATCAATCAATCTACGGTTGTCTGCATAGCCTTGCACTAAATACAAAAACAGATAGAATAAATCTGTAAGTGAATAAATTTTCTGCACACCAATCCCCGCAGGCCATGTGTTTATAAGTCAACAGCTTAAAATGAAAACATCTGATGAAGGTAATACACCTGTTAAAAGAGCATAAAGTTCCAAACCCAATGGTAAAATATAAAGATTATAAAACCTCTTCAAGGAGCCATCAAAGCAAACTATTAAATGAATACATCTGCTCTGTGCTAGAGTCTAGTTTATAAGTGCCACTCAAAATAAAAGAGATTTAGGACAAACATTTCATAAAAGGATGTGAAAAGCAGTGAAGGGAATGCATTTGAGGATGATGAGAGAAAATGCAATGAGTCCGGTGAATGACAAGAGTTGGCCTAAACTCAGTCCAGGACTCCTCCCCCAGACGCGGCTGTTTTTCTGCCTGAGTTTTTTGTATCAGTTGTAAAGTAGCAGCAAGATCCACCCAAGCCAAAAAGATGGAGTCATCACTTAATTCTTCATCAAGCTTAGATCTGTTCCTTCTTATCCATTCTACGTCCTCCTTTAGTTCAGGACCTCATCAACCTTACACCAGTGATCTTTCTAGAACATAGCTGTGACCACACTCCACCAGGGGACAGCATGGCAGTGTCTCCACCTGGACCTAGAGGGAGCTCTTTCACATGGCAGCCAGGCGCTCTCTGAGTTGGCCCCAGCCCACACCTCCTGTCTGACATCTTATCACCCCTACCTCTTTGCTCAAGCTCTATCTAGATTCTCTTCTGGGCCCTCTTTCCTAATCTTATACCTTTTCATCTTTTAAGAAACAGCTTAATATGTCAGCTCTTCTAGGAGGACTTGCTGACCCCTTGAGGCTAAGTTAGGTCCTTCTGCTCAGAGATTGGTATACTTGTGTACCACTGTCCCTAGCACATTATAATCATTGGTTTATACACCTGTTTCCCCAAATAGATAATGAGCTCATTGACCACTGGGAATCTCTATATTCATATCTATATCCACCATGCATATAACAATCAGGGTTAGCACATGATCTCTCTCACAAAAACACATATATACATCTATCCCATGCATAGATATTTAATATATTAAATATAGTATAATAAGAACTACATATACATTGACATGCCAGTAAAATAAGAACTTCTTTACTCTTCACATCCTTCAAGAAAAGTTGTAGTGTCTTTATTGGTTTTATTTGGTTTTACCATTAGGGAAGAGGGTTTGAAATTAATCAAATATGAGCATAAGCTTTACCAAACTTTTTAGTAACAATAATAAGTAATAATCCTTGCTGAGCACATACCATGTTGAAACACTATTCTGGGGTCTTTATATGCCTGAATTA
This sequence comes from Myotis yumanensis, assembly GCF_028538775.1. Classification (NCBI taxonomy): domain Eukaryota; kingdom Metazoa; phylum Chordata; class Mammalia; order Chiroptera; family Vespertilionidae; genus Myotis; species Myotis yumanensis. The sequence continues at coordinate 226,789,907 of NW_027223752.1, read as the reverse complement.
AGTTGCCCTTGCAGTTGTCCTAAATAGGGGGGTCTATATAGTACTATTCTTCCCATCTATAGAAAGGGGTAAAGCATTTTCTCTAAAACCTTGAGAAAAACTCATCCAAAGGCACACAGATCAGAAGAAATGAAATCAAGATGCAACCCAGGCTCTTCAATTGCCCTCAGTCAAAATTCAACTCACAATGATTAACTTCTATACCATAATAGACACTCGTTAAATCACCATCTAAGACAGTGATGGCGAACCTTTGGAGCTCGGCGTGTCAGTATTTTGAAAAACCCTAACTTAACTCTGGTGCCATGTCACATATAGAAATGTTTTGATATTTGCAACCATAGTAAAACAAAGATTTATATTTTTGATATTTATTTTATATATTTAAATGTCATTTAACAAAGAAAAATCAACTAAAAAAATGAGTTCACGTGTCACCTCTGACACGCATGTCATAGGTTTGCCATCACTGATCTAAGATGTAGGTCCAGATAGTCACAGACCTTTTTGTGTCATTGAGTGGCATATGCAAGTGTGGGGCCAGAGCTGAATTGCTTGGGCAATAGTGGTGAGACTAATGCTGCCTCCAAGGTTCCTCCCACTTGCTCCACCATTTTGCTCAAATTGGTCCTGGTTCCTCTGCAGTGACATAGTATGAACACTGTTGAAGTTCACTGGCAAAGGCAACAGCAGACACTTTACTAAAAGGAAGAAGCATTGCATGCATGGCAAGGGGTGAATCAGAGTGGAAAAAGGATGTAGCAGCTCCAACATTGGAATCACCCTGGAAATGTCAACATTTCAATCTGTGTCCAAAGATTTCTACCTTTTGCTGCTGAACATACAAACAACAACAATATCAAGAATAATAACTGGAATAACATCTGCCCCTTCCACATAGCACTGATTATGCCCCAGGGCTGCCTTTCTAAGCCTCTTCTCATTATATCTTTTTAACAACCCTATAAGGAAGGTGCCATCATTATTACATTTTACAGCTGAATGTTAACAGGGCCTGAATTCACCAAGTAAATCTTTAAACATTGCTGTTTGCAGATCCCATTGTCTGTCACTGCAGGGTACCCCACTGGATAGATTAATATTTCAGCACCTGGGACATCTTTTTAGGTGATGTCATCTGAATTTTGGTCCAAACATTCTGTCTTATTTACTTTTAAGTCCCCTAATAAGGTTTGAAATTACTTCTCACTCAAACATAAAGATCATGCTCACTGCCTCACAAGCCTTTGAGCAGGGCAAAATCTCTCTCCACCACACAAGTGGCTGTGAATTTGATTTTTTTAAAATATATTTTTATTGATTTCAGAGAGGGAGGGAGAGGGAGAGAGAGATAGAAACACCAATGATGAGAATCATTGATTGGCTGCCTCCTGCATGCCCCCTATTGGGGATGAAGCCCACATCCCGGGCATTGCCCTTGACAGGAATCAAACCTGGGACCCTTCAGTCCACAGACTGATGCTCTATCTACTGAGCCAAACCAGCTAGGGCCGAATTTGATTTTTGGTGTAGTAGCCTCCCCCCCTCTCAACCCTCATACAGCTGACTACCATTGTGCCGATCCCTGTACACACAAGACAGCATATAAATAATAAATAATAGTATAGAACTCTGGAGTTTGCTTTGGTACATCCAAAGTGCCAATCCTATCGTGGGGAGCAGTGACTTCCCACTGCTGACGTTTAGGTACATGCTGACGGACTGTTTCTCTAGCTAGGACTTCAATGCACTTCTCTAATATCTTAAAGATTAGTCTCAGCAACAACAACAACAAGGGCATAGAAATTGTATCTGTACAAGGTGTAAGAAAAGAAAGGTTTTGAAATATGAACAACCATCATCATTGATATTTTTTAAGCCCAAAGAGCATATACCGCAGAAGCTTTGGGGACAAAAACAAACTGTTGCTAAGAGGCTGTTCAAATGGGGACCCACAGGACCCTTCAATGTCCAATAGACTTTTTTTTCCTCCTTTTTCCTCCCCTTCCCTACCCAGACTCTCAAGGGTATGAAGTCATGCAGGAAAGTGATCCTGGAAAGAATGGGTTAATAGAAGCCACACAGTGCCCTCGGTGATGCCTTAAATAATCGTCACATGGCCCCTATAATCTGTCCCATGCTGTCAGCACTGGGTTAGTCATAATACTATCAGATAAGAGCTGCTCAAAGTGACACACTAACCAACATGAGAGCCACATGACTTTCTGGCTTGGCTACTGCCCTTCAGCTGAACTTTGGCTTAGAACGAAAGACTCCCAGAGGCAGTCCTGCACATGCCGCCACCTGCAGTGTCTGGTGGCATTTTCCGTTGCTAGGGCCTCTGTTGCTTCACAATCCCTTGAGGGGCAGCTGGGGCTCAATCACTGGGAGTCGCAGACCCACCCCCACCTCTGGGGCCACACAGAGGGGCTCTGGGGCTGTGGCTGCCTTCCTGAGCTGGTGTTGGGACTCCCTGTCCCTTCCACAGTTGATTAGTTTTGCAAATGTGTGTGTGGCACATTATGCCAACTGCCACAGCAGGGAAACTCGGACCCCCAAAGGGAGTTTGTGCTGGAAGAGGGTAGAGGTAGAATGTGACTCTTGCCCAAGAGGACTCAAAGGCAAGGGCAGGAGAGGAAGGAGAAAATAGAAAAAAAAAAGAGAGAGAGAGAGAAAAAAAAAAAAAGGAAAGTGATTACTTCTGGGTGGAAGGTTACTAGGGACTGGCTCTGTTGGTTTGTGTGTGTGTGTGTGTGTGTGTGTGTGTGTGTGCTTTTCTGTTGCTCCCCCACACACACCCTGCCCGCACCCTTTTTGACTCCAGCATGTTTTAGATTTTTAATTTGAACAATAAAGTCATTTTTTTTCTGAAGAAGAATAAAGGAAACAAAGAATAGTGGGAAAGGGGAAGAAAGGAAGGTGACCCATTCACTCACTGATTCATTCACAAAGCAGAGAGCAGAAGGCAAGGGAGAAGGAGGTCATCTGACATTCGCTTTGAGAACATTTATTGGCTGTGTGCCTCTGGGAATTTACCTAACACCTCTCCTTAAGCTTTCCTATCCTCAGCAGTAAAATGGAATAATAATACCTACTTTACAAGATTGCTGTCAAGATAAAAAGAGGTGATATATGCTAAGTAACTTATATGTGGGATATGCTGGGTAAATAGAAGCTACTGGGAAGCCATGCACACTATGGTGATCTTGGGAGTCAGAGATACCCAGGTCCAAATTCTGACTCTACCATTACTAGCATGTGACCTCAGGTAAGTTATTTCACCTTGCTGAGCCTTAAGTCTCCTTATCTGTGAAATGGGTATAATAATACCTAACTGTCAGATTGTTGAAAGGGATTGCAGAGGTAATGTTTAACACTTAGCACAAGTCAAGCAGGCAGTAGGTACTCAGTAGATAGTAAAGTGGTGATGGTGGTAGGTAGGTAGAAGGAAGGCAAATCCATTCATTTATTCTGCAAATGGAAAGAGCAAGTAGTATAAGTAAAAGTGTCGAGTAACACTCCCTCCACGTTCTGCGTGGAGTAGGGTTCGGTATCTGAAAGTGGAGCCGCACAACAAATGAAAGAAAAAGGCACGAGATAATTTTGCAATATTGGGGGACCAGGCGGGCAAGTCCCGAGGGACTTCCTCCCTGTGCTTAGGTCTCACCAAGCTTTTATTGATCTGGGATGCACTCATAGCATAGCCCTTAGGCAGGTGACCCCATTAACAGGCAGACTAGCCCATCAGCAAGGATTTACATAATAATAAATGGGAATTAAGGGAACTAAGGTGGGGATGCCTCAGCTATTATTACCTAAATTAACTGGGTGGTTCCTAGATTAACTGGGTGGTGCAGTTCTGACCTTTGCTAGGACTTCAAAGGTTACTAGCTTTTGGGGGTCTCTGTTTAAACTCAGCTAGTGAAGACAATGAATGCACTCCGGCATAAAAGTAATGATTATGCAAAGGGTAGGAAATAAATACTAATAAAGGTAAAGATCAAAAACAAAAGATTTCTCAAAGGACATAAATATATGAGAAGACAGAACATCAGAGAATTCTCTGAGTGAAATGAATCATACCTTTATTAGTTGGAAATTACCCAATCCATCCTCCTTCTGCCTCCAGGAGGTAATATGTTAATCTTCCCATTTTACAGATTGGAGCTCAGAGATTCCTAATGACTTGTCTAGGATTACACAGCTAATAAGTGGTATAAGGGGCCTAACATGGGGTAGTGCCCTTTTTTATGTTTGTTTGTGTGTGTTGTTTGTGTGGGTTTTGGTTGCTGTTGTTCTTGTTGTTTTAGGAAAGATAGGTGGGTAAGAAAAAGGACAGCAAAAATTCAATATAAGTAGAGAAACATTAGCAAATACATGAAAGGCAGTAAATAGCAATGAATAAATATCCTGTTTACATTGGGAAAAATGGGGGGAAAACTATAGTTTTTTTTTAAATAAATACAAACAGTATTTTGACAAAAATAAAAATCTTAAAATGGGTAGTAAAAATTGTACTCAGTAGGAAGACATCTTATTGAAGATAAATCAAGGAAGCTAGGATTTCATGGGGAAACCTAAGTGAAAAGAATTCCAATGGGGAAGAGAAAAGCTAGACTTCTCCTGAAAACATACCCAAAAGTGATTATTCAGACGCCTGCCCATGCTAAGATTTCCTTAACAAAGTCCCACAACAACTTGCTCTGTAGAAGGTAAAGCCCCACACATGGGGTCTGGGAATCCAAGTCCAGCTGTTCTAGGCTGCTAGCAATAGGCAGGTGCTTCACGGAGAAGGAAGAATGCTGGCATTGGTCAGGTGGGTACACTTCTCCCTACAAGAGATGGCTCTAGTGGGATAAAAATTAGAAGATGCAGCCCGACCTACTTGACCTACGAACCAGGAGGTCACCGTTCGATTCCTGGTCAAGGCACATGCCCAGATTGTGGGCTTGATCCCCAGTAGGGAGTGTGCAGGAGGCAGCTATTCAATGATTCTCTCATCACTGATGTTTCTAACTCTCCCTTCTTCTATATTTATTTATTAGAAGACCCAGAAGTGAAGGTGAAGCTCAACCAAAAGGAATCAGGGCTATTGCCTGGAGTTTCTTCCCAATTATTCTGGTGCCAAAATGTCTGAACACACTGTGAATTTTTAAAAAACGGGGTCCATTCCCTGTCCAGGAGCCAGGCAATGCCCTAGAATAGAAAGCAATCACCAATGAGGAAGTCTGCCTCTTCCTTCTGCCAGTCAAGAGCTGCATGGACTTGGGCCTGTCCCTTAAACTCTTCTCCTACTTCTCTTTTTATTCAGATGTAAAAAGAAAGTCCTCAGGATTGTTTCAAAGATTAAAGGAGATAGTAGAGATGTGCCTGGCACACTATACTACTAATACTATTATTTCCCTACTTTTTCAAGGAGCCTGTGTTAGCCGTTTCTTCTTCCCCATGGTGCACAAGTTTGGGCTGTTGGTTAGCCCGTGGTCAGCAAACTGCGGCTCGTGAGCCACATGCGGCTTTTTGGCCCCTTGAGTGTGGCTCTTCCACAAAATACCACGTGCAGGCGCACATACAGTGCGGTTGAAACTTCGTGGCCCATGTGCAGAAGTTGGTTTTCAGCCTGGGCGAGTCTATTTTGAAGAAATACTGTTGATATTTGGCTCTGTTGACTAATAAGTTTGCCGACCGCTGACTAATCGCATCTATTCAGCCTGTACTGGTTGTAGGCTTATGAACCTTAAGCAAGAGAAACTAACATGAAAATGGATAATAAAAGAACAAAGAAAATAAGAGGAAAAAAAGAAACACAATTCAATATTAAGGAAAGTAGCTTACTGGCCCAGCATGATCTAAATATAGTTCCTTTAAATATAGTTCCTCATGTTGTGACCCAACCATAAAATTATTTTCGTTGCTACTTCATAACTGTAATGTTGCTACTGTTATGAATCGTAATGTAAATATGCAGAATGGTCTTAGGCGACCTCTGTGAAAGGGTCGTTCGACCGCCAAAGGAGTCGCGACCCACAGGTTGAGAACCTCTGAAGGCATTAGAAAGCATTTTATTTCAGACAGCTCTCTGGCTGTCACCTGAAGTTCATGAGTGCTGGTGTTGCCTTGCCATGGGTATACATCATTCCTGCCCATTTAATAATAATCATGATGACTTACTTTTACACAGAGCACTTTGGTTTAGGAGGCATTTTACATATATTACTTAATCATTCATGTGACACCGGGTGCAGGCAGTAGCCAGCCACTCATCAGCCAGGGGTGGGCAAAGCAAATCTTTCATTAGCTATGTAAAGATGAGACTCATAGGCACCACTTCCTTCTAAGAATGGTGTCCTTTATCCTGTGTTGTCTAACAAAGATGTCTCCCAATATCCCTTGCTATGCACAACTGTCCCATGGGGAGAGGTGAACAAATTGTCCTAGAGAATAAGGAGTGTCTGGGAAGAAAAATTGGAAGGTCTCTTTTGATGTTCAATGTTATTGGAATCTCTCTATCAGAATGGGGGACTCTCAGCTAAGGTTCCGAAGAGGACCCATGGCCTAACTGGGTGACATGGGGAATGATGGATTTGGCTGAGACTAGAAATCCACTCAGGGCATGCTACCCTGTCTTGGTATAATGCTACGGTGTGCACTAACTAAGCATGGGCTGTGATGAAATAAAGTGGTAAGTTGGAGCCCAAGCCAGGAGATGTCATTAGCTGTGAAGTGATCCATAGTCGCAAGGTCCCTGAAGATCAGTGGACCAGCCTCCACTGTCCTATACAGAGTCACCGTCCAACAGTGGCACCATATGGTAGCAAGAGAGGTAATGGTGCAATTAGAAAAACTATGGCATCCACTTGTCCACCAGGCTTGTGTTTAAAAAAAACACAGTCTGGACCCTCTAGATTAAATAAAGCCCAAGTTATCTGGAACAATTAATATTGTAACCTGTGAGATGATGGAGGGCAATTTCAACTTCCTGCAACTATGGCATCTGAGATACTCAGTTGATTAGTAACTGTGTGGCTCAGTAGATTAATAAGTGTGTGGTGCATGCTGGTAAAGCCATTCATATTGGTTATATTTACAACAAATATTGATTGAGCAATAACTCTGGGCCAACCACAATTATATAGGCAGAGAAGTTTTTATCAGTTCCAATTTATAGATGAAGAAACTGAGGCTCATTCAGGTTAAGTGACTTGCTTAAGACCCCAGATCCAGGAAGTGGATGAGCAGGTTCCCTTTCCAATGGAGATGATTCTAGTGAAACAAGAAATAATTTCCCCCCGTTTGGACAAAGGTGGAATATCCCACCAGACAGTGTGGGATTGTCTCTGCATGTGAGGCTGCATCATTTGCACAAAGGTCCCCTGTCTTTTTCAATCCCCTACATGTACTTGGGCAGAAACCAAGCTCGAGGTACTGCTCACATGCTTGTGGTTTGGCTCCCAGCTAGGGATCACATTCTCTGCTCCACAGGCAACGCCAAGGAGCCTTCTTGCAAAATACTACTGTGTCCTGGTACCACCTCCTGAAAGAGCTGTCTACAATACCCGCGTGCCTGGCAGGTGGGGTGGGCAGGATCAAGCACTGGCAACCAGAATATCCAGCAAGAAATAATTCTGCCCACTTTTTCCCTATGAAGTTTTATTATAGCCATAGACTTGATCATTGATTAATAAAACACACATTCTGGAAATCTCTCAGATATTAATTGGTAAAATTAAAGAGAGATAATATCTGGTAAAATCTAATATGCTAATTGTTTTCTGCTTACATGATAGGCAGAGAAAAAGCAGATGATCATGAAATTCTGGCTCATAGGTCCTTTTCCCACTTATATCATAATCATAATGTTAATGCATACCAATTTTTTATCTCACGGCCACAACTCAAAGGTGTACAACTTACATAGAGTTCAACAGAAAGTGCCCCCAGAGGTGTACAATATGGCGATTTCTATGGAATACTTTCCTTATGCCAGGCACCAAAGTGATTCACACGCAATATCTCATTTTATCATAATGTCAAACCATGTTGTAGGCATTAGTATATTTTGTCATGGATAAGGAAACCAATGGGTATTGAGAGTTTAAAGATTTTTGCCTATGGTAACACAACTAATAAGTTGCAGAAGCAGGATTCAAACTCAAGACTGAGTCCAAAGCTCATGTTATTAACGATGTCACTACCCAAACTGACGTTCTAGTATAAGGTAGACATAAACCTTTAATAAAGAAATACAGAGTAGGTTAGAATCAAAATGTTGACCCTATCTATAAGCTGACCTTTAATTCTAATTTTTCAAGACAAAAAGGCAAATGGGTTATGTTTTCTTTTTCTCTTAATGTGTAAAACCTTTTTCAGTGTACCTGTTTAATTTAATGAATATTAAGTATTGACATTACTACCTAATTCATACCCACATCCAGAAAAAAAACAAAGAATTGATTTCATTCAATTTAAGTGATAAGCTAATAGCATCACAAATCCTTTAGATACAATTGACTCACTGAAATGAATTCAAGAGCCAATAACAAAAGCTAGCACACATTGAGTATCAACTATGTGTTAGGTAGAGTTAAATCATTTCCATAGCATGTCTCATCCCCCAAACACCCTTAATTAGGCCTATGTGACACAGGTATGTTAAGGAGCCAGAGTCTGAACTGGGCAGTCTGGCTCTGGGTTCTATTATACTGGCCCAAAGATCTGGAGGAGAGTGATCAGTAGGACATGGAAAGCAGCAGCAAGAGTCAAGAAGGGTAATCATAAAAGTGAGAAAGAGAGAGAGAGAGAGAGAGAGAGAGAGAGAGAGAGAGAAACAGGCTCCCAGAATAGGGTAAAGCACCAGCCCCTGCATGTACTAGACATCTAAAGCATAGACTACTTGATAATGCCCAGAGTGAGAAGGCACTTTCTGATTTATTCTACTTTTGCCACCACCTCTATGTTAGTCTTACAAGTGAAATTCATTTTTCATTTATTTTATGTCTTTTTTTCCCACTGACATAGGGTGTCCATGCAATGTATGATGATGCATTCAAAAATGCTGCTGATTCCATTCTGAAGAAGGAATTTGGGTCAGAAAGTTCCAGTGCTTTGGCCCAAAGTAAAACTTGGCACTAAACCAGAGGCAGAATTGTGGGTCATACCCAAGAGTCCCAATTCTCAGCCCACAACTTTCCTATTATTTTCACTGGAAAAATAAAGTTAACCCAGAAATAAACTCTATTGGTTTTCCCCCTTTTCCTATTAAAATAAGCTAAGATTCTGCCTGTCCTTAACAGGTCTACTTCTTCCAGAAAGGTGAGAAGGTACTGCCAACTGTCTAATTATTGAGCATAAATTCACTTCTTTGGTATTATTCTCTCATGCGATACCCTGCAATTCAGAAAAAAAAAAAGTTAATAGATCTCTACTGGAGACAGAAATGATCTCTGTCTCTCTCTCTCTCCCCAGGAGGAAGAGCAGAGCTGTTTGTAGTAATATTTTCTGCCTCATCATCACAGTCCATTCGATTATACAACTCGTTATTTAGGGTCAGTCCCTTTTCACAGTGTCCCAAGGGAAGTGCTTTGACAAATATGCCATTCATTTCAATAGAACTTTGCTAAGTCAGAATAATATGCATAAGCACAATTGGGCTCGGAGGTAGGTCCAAAACAAACTATCTAGAGCTGTTGTGGCCCATGGGAGGCCCAGAGTGGCCAAAATGGGTCCTATGAGATCCAGAGTCAAGGCTCCAGAGAGGTTATAAAAATAAGTGAACTGAAGAAGTAGGAGAGCTGCACAGAGACAGAAAAACCAGCAAAAAAAAAAATTGTTTTCTGCTAAATTGTACTTGTAAGGCTAACAGAGGTGGAGGCAAAAGTAGAGTAAATCAGTAGAAGCTACATGGGGATCTTGGGGGAAATTGTATAGTATCTCCTGTCCTCTCTTTTACATGTAAATGGTTCTTGCCTTGGACTTAATTTCAACATCTTTGGGTATCCTGTATAATAATGTTAGAGAAAGTCTGTGGAACAAGGAAAAGCCCCTCCTTGGAAGGTAGAGACACCACTTGATACTTCTTCATTTAAAGAGAAAATCTCACATATCTTCCTTGTTCAAAAACTCTCTAGATCATTCATTTATTCATTCATTCATTAAATTATTGCACACTTAGTACATCCTCGCTGGAGGATGCAATGACAAATAAGATATGCCTTCAAGGAACTTGCCGTAAAGTCAGAAAAGCACTCTCTAAAAGACTGATTACAATGTACAATGTTAAGGGAACAGAGAGGAGAAAGTGTCTAACTCTAAAGGTGCCAAGAAGACCTCCTTGAAGATGTCAGGTGTAAAACACCGTGAACAATGAAACAATGAATGTGAGTGTAAGGGGCAAAGAAGTAGAGAAGGACACATCAGGGAGCAGTACTATCATGACCCCTTTCATCAGGTAGGAATCACATCAAAAGAAGAAAAAACAACAACAAAACAACAACAAAAAAAAAAACAAGGAGGTTTCAGCAAGGGGGTTAGAAACAAGGGCCAGAGGAGTGGTGAGAGACAATGTCTGGGAAGTGCACATTCCTTCGAGCCCTTAGGACATCATTTCCATATAGGAGAAGTCAGAGCTGTGAGGAGACAGTGTGTCTGCTGCCCAGCAAAGGTCAGCCTTTGGCAGCTAGAAGGCATCCTGTGGCTGCCCCTGTGGATGAACCCTTGGAGTCAGAGAGAAGCCTCCACAGCTGCTCTTGCTCAGAAGTTCATCAAGGCTATTTTAGGCTGGATGGGGTCCATGGTGATGATTGCCTGGTCAGGGCAGCTTACCCAGTGTTGCTTTTTAGAATTCTATTTTCCTTGTCATTTAGCTCTGTACCATACAATTACTCAAATGGGGAAGGGGGGGAGGGAAATATCTTATTTTTAGCTCTCAAATCAATGGTGGCAACATCTTCTGCATTTCAATAGGAATTTTGCATATCAAAATCCCCCAAAATAAAGAATAGTAAACATATTAAAATCTGTAATGACATTTCTTCTGTGCTGTTTCCAAATATGTTTGTTTTGAAATGGCTCAGCCTGAATTAAAGACTAATTCATTGACAGATGGGCAAAAATAATGTATAAATGCAAGTAGCATCCTCAGAAATGTGTGCCTCACCTTATTACCCTCTAGGTCAAAGAATCTTTAAAAAGTAACATTTTTTGTATAAATATACACTCTCTTAATGTATTCTGAGCACATTTCAACCATTTTCATGGTCACAGGACTCTATGGTGGTACGGACTCTCAGAGATTTTGCTGTGAATGTTCTCTGGGAAATGAATTTCTACCCCGGTCTAAAACTAGAGATAAGGAAAGGATCAGGAGTAACTCACTAATAAATGCCACAAACCTCAGAGTTAGAGAGATCCTCACGTCAATACTAACAATGGCTATCATTAGCCACCTATGTACAGACTCTAATGCTGGGGACTTTACATACGACATTATCATTTAACTCTCATGACAGCTCTGAAAGACATTGCTATTACCCTAGTTTTACCTGTGAAAACACTGAGGTTCAAAGACACATAACTAATAAGGGAAAGGACAGAATAAGAACCTTCAAACTCTAATCTTTCTTTAAAAATAGCAACCTCTTAACAACAAGGTGGGGGGAGCACTCCAATTAATTTAAATTATCTCCTCTCATCTTCCCTCACTTAGAAGTGGTCGGAATCTGTATATAATTCTATGCATTTGAAAGTATCTCTTTTTACATCCCGAATCATTCCTAGAACTGCAAGTCCTCAAGCTTCTCCTTATTGGTCCAAATTTCTAAAATATAATCATTGATTTACTAGAATCTATCAAGATTGTGGTGTGTGTGTAGGCGGGGGGGGGGGGGGGGGGGGGTGGTGGTGGTCTCTCTTCACTCAGGAATTCATGTTACCAAAGATGTGTTAAATGCCTACTTTGCCATGTACTCCTCTATTTATTCACAGAGGTGAAAGAATACCATTTCTGCCTTGAAGTACTCAAGTGACATGACATAAATAGCAGCAGCCGTGTAATAAATTCCATCTTATATCAGAGAACTATGGAAGGTTCTACATGGGACTTGGTAGAGAAAAGTGCCAACGCTTCCCTTTAGCTCCAGGGAAACTTCCAGGAGGTGGTGACAGTTCATTTAAGTCTGTAAAAAATGAGTTGAAATTTCTCAGGTGACCGCAACAGGCACTTGTCAAAGAAGGGAGGACAGGATAAAGCGCATTCCCTATTCCCATTTGAGAATATGCTATAGCTCCTGTTCTCATGTTAAAACCCAAAAAGGAAGGAACATGTCATCTTCACTGACTCCACACACTTATGATCTATATATATAAAACCCTAATATGCAAATAGACCGAATGGCGGAACAATTGAACAACTGAACAACCGTTCGCTATGACTTGCACTGACCACCAGGGGGCGGGAGCAGAACGTGGCAGGTGTCAGCTGCTGCGGGATGGTGAAGCAGGTGAGTAGGGGCACCAGACCAAAGCAGGATGCTGGTTGCTGTCATCGGGGCAAGCCTCTGCTGGTTACTGAAAACTCTTTGCTCCTATGCACTGCGGTCCTGCCCAGCATTCGCACCTGCTGCCAGCACTAGTCCCACTCACACCTGCTGCCAGTGCTGGAGATGCTGCTTGCATCCACTGCCAACACAGCCCCAATCGCCCTTTGGGACTTCTCCACCTACTCCTGCTCCTGAGGGGTGATCAGGGCCAGCAGCTGCCTCTCGCACCCACTGCTGGTGACCACCTCACTCGCACCCACTGCCAGCACCAGAGCCACTGCTTGCATCCGCTGCAGGTGCCTGGTGCCGATCCTGACCCCTCAGCGCCGTCAGTGGGTGCAAGTAGTGGCTGCCGGCCCCGATCACCCCTGAGGGCTTCTCCATCTCCCCCTGTTCCTGAGGCGCTATCAGGGCAGCAGCCACTGCTCACACCCGCTACTGGCACCAGCCCCAATCCTTCCACGCCATCAGCAGATGCAAGCGGGGCTGGCATCTTCAGTGCGTGGGAGAAGTGGCGGTGGCAGGAGCGGGGCCCAGGCAGGAGGGGCCAGGCAGGGGCACAGGGGATGGGCCAAGACCCGCCTCTGTGCCCAACGCAGCCTTGCGGCCCACAGTTCCTTTCAAAGTGCACAAATTTGTGCACTGGACCCCTAGTAATATCATTTGAATAGCAACTGTATGGTCAGTAGGAGCAGCAAAATGAAATAAGATGACATTGACAAAGAGGAAACCATTCAACTCCATTAACCCATGTGATATATTTATTTCATAACTGTGTGTGTGTTGGTAATGTTGCTTTTGTTTTGTAGTCAGTTCATGAATTGTCTTGTTTTATGAACTAACAAACTAGATGCAGGCTTCACAAAGACCCAGTTCTGGTCAGCCTGGGTCCTTCCTGGTTGCTTGCTACTTAAAAGCCTTAGAATCAGAGTCAGATTATTCCTCTCCAAACTCTAGATCACAACTCAACTCAGTATGAAGTCTATGACCTTTAAAGCATCAGATGTGCTGTCCCCCAACTAGGGGATAACAAGTAGCTTCAGCTAGGATGTCTCATAAAATTACTGTATGTTAAACAGAGACCTTGGCAAAACCAGAACTCTAAATCACAGGAAATAGATCGTTTTCAATGCCTTATGTCTAACATGAATTAAATCATCCACACTACTTTGTAAGAAAAAGATACAATTTACATATAGGAGTGAGATACCCATCCAATTGGACCAGATGGGCCCCAGATAAAAACCAAGTGTTTGGGATTACCTTCTAAAATGGAAACAATGGTCCACCTCTCACCTTGTCCCTGCAGGGACTTATAAAGTCCACAGATAGGATATATATTCCATTTCACTTCACACATACTCATTTTATGAACGGAGAATGGCTCTGGTGACTGATTTCTATGTCAGAGGGCACCTGGTGTTGCTTTTTGCAGTGGGAATTCTGATGTAAGACCATTCTAGCTTTATGGGGCCACACACAGTCCTAGGGCACAGTGTCACCACTAAGTGGCTTCATATCCATCGATCCTCTCAAGTATTATTTCCCTGGATACATGCTAGGCATCGTCACTAAAGAAACTCATTGCATGCACCCAAGCCACAACACTGACCACCATTACAATTACATTACAGAGAATAACTAAAATATCTTTCCTGCTTACCTGGATCACTAAGAATGAGGTTAATTGGAATTGGTGACTAAAAAACTGCCATTGTCTCAGAAAAGTCCAGAGTTCTGTCCTCCTTACCATAAGCTGAACAAAGACTTTAACTCTTTAAATCAACAACCTAAGAATATCACATACTTTATGAGCAGATATAATTTTTCTATTGCAGAAGAATGAATGTTCAAAAGGCAAAAGGAAAAGAAGACAAAGCAGAAGCCAGAGGAGAAGGAAGAGGAAACCTTATGGATTTTTTACCTTAATGAAATGATTTTCAAAGTTCATCTCTTTCCCTCCTAAAAGAAGTATATTATAAAACACTTCTATCAACAGCTTAGTTCTCCTTGGCATAAACAAAGAACTTAGGAGCAATAAGATGAATAGGTAATTGAATTCACTGAAGAACAGCTAAAAATGTCCTGCTGGGGAAGGAATTAGTATCAATATTTATATTTTTATTGTATCCAAATGATTCCCAATTTCTTATCAATTCTCCATGTTCAGATTCAACAGAGCCCATGGATTTTGCTATTAATACTATCAGAATCTTTCTCTTTTGCTCTGGTAACCAATATAGATGTAGTACATTAAGATGACCCTAGCCCTAGCTGGTTTGGCTCAGTGAATAGAGTGTCAGGCTATAGACCAAAGGGTTTCAGGTTTGATTCTGGTCAAGGGCAAGTACCTTGGTAGCAGGCTCCTCCCCAGCCCCAGCCCATGTCAGGGCTTGTGCATGAGGCAACCAATCAATGTGTTTCTCTAACGTGGATGTTTCTCTTTGCTTTTCCCTGTCTCTTCTATTCTCCCTAAAAATCAGTGGGAAAATATCCTCAGGTGAGGATTAACAACAACAACCAAAAAGATGATCCTAAATAAGTACAGGATTTAGGACAAAAATCAGTCTGTTGAAATACCCACATTGCTGTTATTTATTTAAAATTCACGTCCAAACTGATTGAATCTGTGAAGCTGTTTTCACATATCCCATTTAGTGTTCATGCACTTAGTAATAGTAAATTGGTCCATTTGGGAATCTAAACTTAGAAGCACATAACACTACATGTTGGAATTCATAATTCTTTCATAATCACCTCCCACTTGGCATCTGTGAACTCACAATGGCAGGTTTCCTCAGTGAAGATCTGTTCAGAGTCCAATATTTACATAAACAATTTCTGTTTAGAGTGTAGGTTCCTTCATGCACCAATAACCTCTCCATCTATGTAGGTCTCTAAATTTCATGTTAAATAAATGTTAGCACTACAGAACTATTTCAAGCAATCATCACCATTTTTTTAGCATGAAAAGTCATATAGACAGTCGAAGAGGTATTTTGTGAATTTTTATTGGAATAAATGTAAGTACAATTTGAACTGTAAGTAGCACTGGAGGTGAAGGAATAATTTGTGCTTTGTTATGTTGCCTTCATCTCTAGGTGAAATATCTTTGGGAGTAGGAACTATTTATCCATCTAGAACATGATCTGATAAATACCCATTGAATGAACATTTTAGTCAACCTGAGTTTGTTCCATTGTAAAATAAGGAAGTGATTATGATTTCTCAGTCAAAATAGAACTTGGACTCTATATCCCTCTATGAATCGTATACCCATTACATGACTACATGCTTAAATTATCTGCTTATCAAATTATCATTGATTAAACGGAATAATACACAACATTGCTATGGTTCAGCAAAGTTAGTACTCACCAGTGCAAATAGGTATTAGCTCTTTAGAAAGTAATTTATCAATAGAAATTTAAGCTTTTTAAAAATGCCTACCCATTGACCCAATATTACATAGAGGAGTTCATTCTAAAGAAAGTAATTTGAGGGGTTCAGGATCTTTATAAAGGATATTCATATGGCATTGCTTTAGCAGTTGATATGAATGAGAAAACCTCAATGTCTATCAGTAGGGCCTTGGGGAAATTGGTTGTGGAACACCCATGCAGTGTGAAAATGCAATCACACTCCCCACTTAAGGAAGTGGAACCTACCTACCTTCCCACCCCTTAAGTGTGAGCTATACTTAATTACCTGTTTCTAAAGAGTACATTCTGACATGTGGGGTAGGGAGAAATCTGACATACAGACCTCAGCCAGGTGATCAAAGTTAACCTCATCATAATTCATGTTGATAGCATGCACTCTTGAAATGATGTGGTAAGTAAGGATGGCACCTCACCTCTGTGGGCTTCCTCCCCAAACTCCATAACCCCAGTCTAATCATGAGAGAAGCATCAGGCCAATCCCCATTGAGGCATATTTTATAAAATTCCTGACTAGTACTCTGAAAAACTGTCAAGTTCATAAAGAGCAAGGAAAGTCTGGGAAACTGTCACAGCCTAGAGAAGCCTAAAGAGACATGAGGAGTAAATGAGATGATGTGTCCTGGTTGGGACCCTGGAACAGAAAAAGGATATTAGGGGAAAACTAACAAAATATGATTAGAGTATAGAGTTTAGTTAATCGGAGTGTATCAATATTGGCTCATTAGCTGCACAACATCAGACATTCAAACTTGAGACTGGGTATAAGGTATGTGGGGATTCTCTGAGCTATCTTTATAAGTGTTCATAAATCTAAAACTAGTCTAAAATAAAAGGTTTATGTGAAATAACACAGTCATGAACAATGATGTTAAATAAATATTTGCATCACTTTGAGGTTAGGTTAGATGCTGCCGTACGCCCCCACCATGCCCTGAATTTCTCCTATCACAGAGCATAGGTCACAGGTATTTGATTTTTCAGCTGTCTCCTTCCTGCTTCATGAGAGCAGAGGCTGATTCTATCCTTTGCAAAATTCTTCTAACACTATGCACCACAGACATTAGGTACTTAATACATGCCTGTTAAATAAATGAATAGGTTACCATCCTGTCAATTGGGGAAAAAAGTAAATTACAAAACACTACATATATCATGCTCTATCCTATATTAGCTATATGACCTGGGCAAGTCAGTTCACAGCTCTGAGCCTCAGTTTCTTCATCTTTAAAACAAAGATAATCATTGCACATACCCCATAAATTTGTTCTGAGGATTCAGGGGTTAATATGCAGAAAACGCATTGTTCTCTCCTCCCAACAACTCTCTGTCTCTCCCTTACCCAGATAGCGTGAGTGAAAGTACATATATTAGAAGTTATACACTTAAAATGAACAATGATTACCATTTTCACATGTGGGCTCTCAATTACATTTATTTTTATTTATCTCAATTCATAGTTTTAGATAATTAAAAGAAATACTTATTAAAAGATTAATAACAAAGAAAAGAAGCAGGTGATACCCATATACTGGGGATATAAAGCAAAGACAATAGGATATTACCTGTCCTCCAAGTACTTGACAATCTAGCTGCAAACACAAGGGCAGAATCACTGCAGAAAAGTTGAAGACCCACTCAGTCAAGCTATATCAAAAATGCCTTAAAATGACCTCTGAGGAGCAAGCAAGTGACCGGAAGAGGCATCATCCCGACAAAATTTGAGAGAAAGGAGAGGATGAGTCTGTGAGACACCAGTTGGGGATAGAGTGGATGGGGAGGGTGGTCCTAGCAGGACGGACAGTGTCAGCAAAAGCACAGAGTTAGGGATGTGTAGGACGTACTGCTGAGAGGCGCAAAGCCTGCCTTTTATATCTTTCCATCACTCTGGGTCCTTTCATCATCCCCAAGTCCAGTCCCCAGGTTGGTTTTTATTAAGACTCCTGACTAATAAAACTCTCACGGAGCCTTCCTAATCTGCTCCCACTGCATAGAAAGAGGAACCACGGGCCAAAAGAAGCCTAACCTGATATCTGAGCTTGTATTGCCAATGCCCGTGACGCACATGGCATGACGGTCAGCCTCATGTGACCTGCAGATGTGAGTCACAAAGGGCTGGAGATGCAGAAGGCACACAGCCCGGAACAGCTGGAGGTGGTAACAGGATGACAAGCCAGGCCCTCCCTCCTGCGGGGGCAGAACCCACTCCCTCTCTCCGCTGCATAACCTGACATGGGTATCTTTAGGATGTGCTCCCAGACAGAGAGTGGGCGAGGAGAGGTGTGAATGGCTCTCACTTCAGGATGTGATGGTGCATCATGGGGTATATATATCCTCCCCACTCCCCCCAGAAAGGGTACCCATTTTGTCTACCAGGAGAATGTATGGACTTTAAAAATAGATTTTGTCAAACAATCGTGCGGGCAAATGCTGACTCGCAGTCTGGGAGCTATCTCTTGGTCGGGCCCAGTAAGATGAAAGCAGGTTCTATTTTCATCGGCAGAGAGCTGCGGATGGAGGCACAAAGGAGAAACTCCCTTTTCTTTTCCATCCAACGGAGCCCCTCACGCGCCAATGCGGGGCTGGCTGAACAATGGCCAGAGTACCTGGTGCGAGGGCAGAAGCATGGCCCCAGCTTGAAGAATGGCATCGTGTGGCCACAAATCCAGGGCAGGAGGATGTCCCAGTGCCCAGCTCAAGCTCAAAGCACAGGAAATTCTTTCCCAGTCTGGGTGCCAGGAACTGGACAGTAGAATATTAGCAGGAGGAGCGGGGAAGGGGCTGTGCAACCCAGACAGGCAAGCAGGGAAGGAGAACAGGCATACCTGCTCTCAAAGGCTAGGGATTGCTTCCTTTTTTTTACTTTTATCTTTTTTGGTTTCTCTCCAGGGTGAATTCTAGACTTCAAGCTTCAAGTCTGAGATTGTTTTCAGGTGTATATATTTCTTTCCCAGTGAAGAGGCTTAAAAATTATATATATATGTGTGTATGTGTGTATGTGTGTGTGTGTGTACATATGTATTATGAATGTATTTTGTTCTTTTACTGCTACAAAGACAGGGTTGTTGTTTTTTAATATTCATATGGCACCTCTCATGTAAATATCTCCTTACAAAAATCACACTGAACCCACGGAGCCCAATTGTGCACTCTGCCTCTGGCAGGTTAGTGCGAAATTCAATTTGTACTAATCAGTCCCTGGCTACTGAAGCATGTAATATACTTGATGTGACAATTCCCTGTCTTACAATATCTACTCTCCCCTCCCCACCCCCGCCCCCGGAGGTTCCCCGGTGCCAGCTAACTTGGAACAATCACCTTGAGAGAACCTGGGATAACGAAGGGTCGGGTTCAGAACCCATTAATAATGAAGCTGATGATCCTGCCGGTACTAACATGAAAACTGGCGGCTAATCGTGACTGTGTGCCTACTGTGTGCTCAGTGCTATACTAGATGCTTTATATAGATAATCATTTTATGTTCAAAATAATTCTGCAAGGCTGATGTGATTATTATCACTGTTTAACAGAAGGAAAAATGGAGACTAGAAGAATTTGATCATCTGCCCAAGGTCACACCACTATTAATTAGCGGAGCTGGGATTGGAACCCAGCCAGTGTACCCCTAGAGCCTGCACACTGCCCCACTGCTCCGATCAAACCCATATCCACCAGAGAATGTTTGTTCATGCCCCACTCCCCAACGCTCATCTACTATCTCTTGGTACAGACAGGGAACCATACCCACTAAGTCAAGACTTGCCCCATCAGATTTCACAGAAGTTACATGCAGAGATGTAGCTCCTCTCAGATCCAACAGAAGAGCTGACATTCTCGGGGTCTGGGTCTGTCCACCGCACACCAGGCATGTGGCAGTCTGGTAGAGCAGTCTGGTGGACAGGAGCTGCATGATTGCACACGGGTGGGATTCTCCCCCAAATTAACAGCGTCCAAATCCAGGACTCGGTCCCCCAGCACACTTACTTCCTATAGAATCATAGCTGGATGTGGACTTAGAACCTGTCTCCCAAACCACAATACTCTCTATTGGCCTAAACTAGTTCTTTCTTCATATTTCAGGTCATAAGGCAAATAGATAGCTGAATGCACAGCACTGGCTCTATGATGATTATTTCTGAATACGCTGCCCATTGTTAGAAAATCAGGATAAAGATCAATTAAGAGACCACTCAGAGGCACAAAGTGCTCTCATTCAGGTAGGGACCAAGTACAGCCTCACTTATCCCGCAAAAAAGTCAACACAATTTCTACTGTTTCAACCACGTTTGGCATGAGGTGCACAAGAGAATCAAAGGAAACATCATGCATGACACCTGCAACCACCATTCTCTCTGTGCTGGGCTGTTCCATTATGGAAGTCCCAATGCACCAAGCAAAGCACTAAATTACGTACAGGTAGTGGCTGGATAGAGGCTGCCAGCCAGTTTTCAGCAACATCCCCCATATGGCTAGAAACACTTGTGCCAGTTAATTAGCACTGGCATTAATCGAGAGAAGGAACATTGACCAGGACATTGAGGTTATCCTTAGACTATTTAAATATGTCATGTGATCACTCATTCCATCTGCTATCAACATACTTCACACTTAATCCAGTAAACAAACTCCCTACCATTTTAAGCAAATGGAATCCATTTGTCCAGGCCTCTTTAGACTTTGCAAATCTCGGGATGTTTTGTTTGTTTTTCGTAGAATTTTTGTTGTGAAGTGTCCCAGTGTCCTTATATGGATCCAAGGACAAGAGCCACCCATTCCCCATTAATGAAACGCTGAGAAGTGCCCACAAGAGGTGGGGGAATAAAAACAACCACAAGCCATCACTCACTTGAATGCCTATTTTTCACTTTGCAGCTACCCTACTAATCTGCCTTGTTTTCTTTCCATGCTCATAGTGCTGCTGAAAGCACATAGAAAATAAGTGCATTATTCAAATGAATTTCACCATGCACTGAAAATGTGACTGAGTTTAGACAGAAACCCATTTTAAAAGTGCTCTCTTCTGAAATGGATGATGCCTGGCAAGGTATAAAACACTCGGGTACTTAGAAAAGCAGATAGGAAATAGTTCAACCCCAAAACACTTCATTGGCAAATTGACTCATCATAGGTATAGACCCAAAGTGGATTTCCAATCCACTTCTTAGAAAGGTATATAGTCCATGCATCTTTAAGAATCCTGATATAAATCTTCCCTGAGAAACTTATCTTCAAAAGAGTCTATTTTCTTGCCCTAAGAGAAGTTGCATATTGAATATATCATCAATCTCTAGCATTTCTTTCTCCTCATCTTCTTTAGACTCTTTCTTCTCCAATACTACCTCCAAAACTGATTCTCATTAAACTGATGAAAATGTCCAGCATTTGCCCAATGCACAAGGTGGCATGAAGCTATATAAAGTAGCAAGCATTGGTCACATGGAAGTAAAAATAATACCTGATTGTGATGGAGCCCACTCTCAGAGCTGCAAGACATCTTGGAATGATGGGTAAAAAAAACATTGGACATGACTCAGAAAGACTAGGGTTCAATTCCTGCTTCTTCCAGAAAGATGACCTTGGGGAAATTACTTGATCTGTGGCTAAAAAATGACAATAAGACCCTTATTCTCAGTGCATGACAGAGTAGGTGTGAGACTCCAGTATGATAATGGACATTGTCATTGTCAACTTACTGTGAGCTTGGCATGAGAGTGGTAATCAGAGTTACTTCCCTTCTCTGCTATTTCATATAAAAGATATTACCTAATCAGCAATTTAATCTTAACAAAAAGTACAGCTTACTCTTTCAGGTAGCTTAGTGCGATAAAGCAGACACTGGTCTAATTTTACCCCAAGCACAGGCAAAATCCAAAAGTCATCTCAGGAGCCAATTAATCAGAGAGAGATAATTAAATTTTACACATTGGACTAAGTTTTAACTAGGACACTAGAGCTACCTTGAGGATTACAGTGTTTCCTGCTTTGGAGAAAACACATTTTTTAACAATTATACAACTGTATTTAGTTCAACAAATACTTACTGATGACCTGCTTCATGCCATGTTCTGCACATGCTGAATACTAATAAGAATGAGACACTTTCCCTGACTCAGAAAACCCTAAGGTCCAGAAGCCAAAGTTGATCACACAGATTTGATGTGATATGTGATGTGGGAATGAAGACATAAAGATATACAGAGAACCAAGGATGATTTCTTATAAGGGATGCTGGTCTGAATCAAAATGAGTAGGAATTAGATCAGTGACTAGAAGTGGGAAGGGTGTGCCAGGGAGAGGGAACAGCACAAACAAAATCCTACATGGAACCCTTCCAAGGACTACATGCTGTTCATTTTTACCAGAAAATAAACATAAAAGAGCAAGGTCTGGAACATGAGGCAAGGAAGATAGACAGAAACCTAAGAACATGAGAAATGGTGACACACATTATCAAAGGATTCTTTACCATCAATATATCATGGTATTTCTTAAGTAAAGATCAAAACATAAACAAAATGCATTCCACTCTATAAATCCCAGACTTTTGATAGATCCTGAAGAAAACATCTATATCCCAAATAAGGAATAGTGGGATACGTACAATGATGGGGCGATTGTCTCAGGGAAGCTGGAAAGCTGACTCCCTTTGACTGACACCAGAAAACTACCTCAGAGTGTATGAGAAAAAGCTGGAGTTTAATGACCCCACTCTAACCGCCTCAGTTTATTAATTGAGTAATTTTCAGCATCTCAATCTAGAACCCATTCAGGAAAAATAAATGCTTTTCCCTCTGCCCCACCAGAAAAGCCATTACTTTCATTTCCAAGACAAAGCTTCAGGAGTCTAACACTCATATTCATTCATCAGTGATATGTGTAAATATTTGAACAGCTATTAATGAAAGCCCAGGACGAAATGTAGTTTCTTGTCTGGAAAGTGTCTGTGGATTGAACAATTCTGTTTATAACTCATGGTCACTTCCTTCCACTCTCCCGTCACGATGTACCGCCTGGGACCCACTGGCCCATGGTCATGCTCTGTGTTCTGTTACTTGTTCTGAATGAGGCTGTTGTTCAAACCAAAGTCTGCAATACAACTTTAAACACCATGTGGCATTTTATTCTTCTCAAAATCTACTGTTAGGAAAGAACAGCAACTGATTTTAGAGTGCAAAACACAAAATTGTGCTATCGAAGTTGTAAGGACTCCACAACTTGCATAATTAAATGTGGACATTTTATTTAAAAAGACATGACCATGAGAACATACTGATGGCCCCTCTCAGGGCCTTGGAAGGAGTCTGTCTGTATGATGTGAGGAACCCTAAAGAAGATTAGCTTGATTAGCTTCATGATAAGTCACTTCTCTCTGAAGATTTCCAGCTTTTGCTGGTGCCCGAACCTGTGTTATCTGTTCTCTTTACACGGTCACACTTCTATAAGTAGTCCCTTCATTAGCATCCCTTCATTAAACAAATCTGTGTAGATTTGTGTCCTGCAGAAATCCTTGCAGATAAGCAAATTCCTATCCATTAAGTGAAAATTTGATAGATAACCTTGCATTCTTCCCTACTGCCTACCTACTTACTGGGCCACATTAAAGTTGGCTATAACTTAGTGTGACATCTGAATCTCAGCTCTCTTCCCAAAAGTAGTAAGTAAGAAAATGGAAGTAGGCAGGACTAGAAGAAAACACGTTCCTCTCTTATGAGCTTTTCCAAGCAGGTCACAAGCTAAATGGATCAGGCAGGCACTCATTAAGTGCATAAAAGAAATATGATGGTACTTTTCCAAAGGCATGTTTGGTCAGTGCCGATCTGTGGCAGCTGTAATTGCAATGCCGCTCTCTAGCATTTCTAAGTAACTCCCTGCTGCTCCTTTGGAATAAACCTCCGAGTAGACACCCAAAACAAAGTGTTATGATATTACAGAAACAGAGAGAACTTTGTTATGGGACCACGTTGAT
This sequence comes from Myotis yumanensis, assembly GCF_028538775.1. NCBI lineage: Eukaryota > Metazoa > Chordata > Mammalia > Chiroptera > Vespertilionidae > Myotis > Myotis yumanensis. Next base: position 226,765,968 of record NW_027223752.1, on the reverse strand, counting down.
TTGGCCCTGACCATAAAGAGTACACAATTCTGCAGGCATTAGATGCAGGTGTTTGACTGATCAGCCCCTTGCCTTTATTCTAACAGCCAGTCTATGCATTAAAGATTATGCGATCATTAAAGTACAGAGTAATGGCCCCAGTGATGTAGCCAGGATTTCACTTCCCTGAACATTGCATTGTATGACCTGTTGTTTCCATTTTCAGGACTGTGTCATGGCTAATATCCGCAGATGGAATGCTCAGTAACAAAGAAGGAGTGGCCATTTTATAATGGATTCAGGTCGTCAAACAACTTCACCGTCCAAAGTTGGAAAGCCTAAGAGCATTGTGCCAGGAAGAAAACACAAGGCTACATTGTCACATGTGGAAATATACAATGGTATTCCAGGCAACTCTGTGATAAAAGTGCTTCAAATTAGAACAACACATTCATTGTTACTAAGGTTTTTCATAAGACCACACTGTCCAGTAAGAAATATTCAATTAAATTTCTTTTGAAATCTGGCTTTTTGTTTTCTTTTTCCACCATATCCTCACTTATCCACCTAACTTCCCAGTCAGGATTTTTTTTTCTAACTGTTCATAGCAACTTCACAGCCAAGAGTCTGAATTCCTTATGGCTGCTGGCTACCTTTCTCAACCAAGCTGAAATTGGCATTGTCAATGTCTTACTATGTTAGTATTTCTAGGATAGGGATGAAAAGCATGGGACAATTAGATCTCCATAACAAGTTAACCGTACTAAATTAAATGAGGTACAGATAATAAGTGTGCTTACTGTTTCCACTTTAGCTATTTAGTAATGCTAATAGTGGGAATATCCCCAATTTTCATATATATTGCATATTTACTAATAGGCTGGCTCCTGGAATACATTAGTAATTTATATATATGGGGAGAGAGAGAGAGAGAGAGAGAGAGAGAGAGAGAGAGAGAGCAATGGTTATTATAAAGGCTTTTGGGACAATTTTGTACTATTAGTAATTCAAATGTAATATACTTTCACATAAATGAATTCTAGAGATTTCTTCTACACCATTTTATAACTTAAGGTCTAGGAAGAGTTCACATATATTAGCAATGTGTTTGACGAAGTATAAATGAAAGTTTAAAATATTCTCAATAAGCCCGGTTGTTGTGGCTCAATGGTTGAGTGTCAACCTATGAAACAGGAGGTTAGGGTCTGATTCCCAGTTAGGGCACATGCCTAGGTTGCAGCTCCATCCCAGTAGAGTACATGCAGGAGGTAGCCTGATCAATGATGTTTCTATCTCTTCTCCCTGTCCATTCTTCTGTTAAATCAATAAAAATATATTTTTAGAAATATTCTCAATAATTACATAATTTTAGCATAATTCTAGTCAATGCCAATCTAAAATATTATGTTTATTGATCTACAAAGCAAAATAAGATGGAGATTAAGAATATAAATAGAAAACATATATATCCATCCTTGCAAAGTTGTGAAGAAATAGATTGCTTCATATTAAGAGGCAATATTGTGTTCTTTTTCATTTGTAATAATTACAGCTTGCGAGAAATCTGAGTCAGTTTCTGTATTTTCTAACTCTTAAAGTCTGTACAAAGAGAGGAAATTCACAATTATTGAAGATCTGAGGAAATTATCTGATACTTAACACTACAGCCCAAATATCATATTCACAACCAGGAAGTCACAGCACATAAATTCTCAAGTTCGCTGTGGTCTTGCTCTTTGCACCGAGCTTCCTGGATATCAGTATTTGCTAGAAGAGATATCAAAGTGTGGCTAATAAGAAAAGGCAGAGGTAAAAAGGCAGGAACATCCCATTTTCTTAGAAACAATATATGTGTTTCTTTTGAGAAAATGTTATACTTCAATGGAGAGATAACAAAAATGTTTATGCACATTCAATTTAATTTCAAATCTAGGTCCAAGTACTAAATACCAGCGTGGTTATTTGCAAATTTCCCTCAAAATGGGGGAAAAAATATCTGTGGCAGTGATTTCTTTATTGATGCTTTTAAAATCTGTTCAGAACACCCCATGCTTGTGTTACTGTTAATAACTGTTAATTCTTCACCCTGGCAAACCTCTGAAAATACACACAGCATCTGCCCAGAATATAAAACAACATTGATTTATGCCTTGAAAGTAGAGTTACAATGAATAACAAACAAAATCATTATGATGGCATAAAAATATCAAAATAAATGACTCCCGAATATCTAATCACATTGTAGGTTATTAGTTATTAATATCGTTATTCATGACAGGCCTAACTACTGATATAAAGAAACAATTTTCTTTATTGCTAGGCATTCCTCTAAAATCAGTTAGATAACAAGGGCAGAAATCAAGGTAACTGAGAGCGGATGTAGCAGCCGAAGGTAGCAGCCGAGTGAGACGTGCCCGAAAGGAATCTGCTGAGAAAGAGGCAGCATTAAAGCAAAGACCTAGGGCGTGCCATGGCCATCAGTACTGACAGCCAATGTGTGCTGAGCACTTCCCCAGTGCTGGGCTTTGGGATAAGCACAACACATACATTATTCTATTTATTTTGATGGTCCCATCGGGTACAAATGATATCTTCACTGTACAAGAAGGAAACCTCGAGGCACAAAGACTTAAGTCACGATGTGTTGGTAAAAACAGTGGTAGGACTAGCACCCAGGTCTTCCTAACTTCCAAGTCCCTTCTCTAGGTCAGAGGCCAGAAAACTCTCTGTAAAGAGTCACATGGTAAATATTATCAGTTCATGGGTCTTCCATTCTCTGTGGCAACTTCTCACCTACCCGCTGAGAACACATGTCCATGAACATTGTCTTGCATTCAATCAACAAGTGCCATATGATTTCACTCATAAGTGGAATTTAATGAACAAACTGAACAGCCAAGCAAATCAGAGACAGACTCATAGATAGTGAGCAGGCTGATAATAGAGAGCAGGCTGATAGCTGGGGGAGGGGGGGAGGGGAGTGGTGGAGGGATTGAGCCAAAGTGAAAGAAAAAGAGAGAGAACTCATGGACAACAGTGTGGTGATTGGGGGCGGGGCAGGGGGAAGGTGGAGGTGGAAGAGGGCATAGAGGAGATAAATGGTGATGCAACAAATCAAATCAAATATTTTTTTTAAGTGAAAGCCATTCTTAGCACACAGGCTAAAAACATCAATGACAGATTTGGTCACGGGGGCGGAGTTTGTAAAACCAGCTGCAGGCCAGTGCTTTTCTAACTTTAATATTCATGCTCATTGCCTGGGGATCTGACTACATGCAAATTTTGATTCAGAGGGTCTAGGGCGGAGACTGGACCTTCTGAATTTCTAACAAACTCCCAGCTGATGTAGATGCTGTCAGCCCCTGGGTCATGCTCTGAGAAGCTAAGCTCTACACTGTAATGTGTTCCCAAGCAATCTCTAAAGATGCTAATGTTCCTCTATCCAGGCTCTTGGTGAATACCCTTGCTCGAAGCCCACAGTTGTCCAGGCTGGGAACCTTAGAGCCCTCCCCCATCCATACTGTTCCACCTCTGAACTCTCTCCAGAGGCTCTGCTTTCTCTCCACTCCCAATGCCATTGCCCAATGACATCCTCCAAGCAGCTCTCAATCCTCCAGTCCCTCCTCTTGGAAGGCTTTCCTCTGTTTGGCCATCAATCTAAAATAAAATCCAAATATTTCCCTCTCTGACTTACAGTCATTTCAGGGGTGTCCAATACATACAGAATAAAATTCAAATGCCAAGTTCTTTACAGTCTCACCTAACCAACCTTGCCGATTTTGTCATGCATCTAATTGTAATAATGATAAAACTAGGCCCAAGCTGTTGTTAAGCTCCTCTTATATATAAAGCACAATGGTATTTCTTTTAAACTATGCTCCAAATTATCATAGGAGGGAAGTTCTATTATTTCCATTTTACAGATAAGGAAATCAAGACATTGAGAGCTCAAGTTGCTCAAAGCTACAAAACTCCAAACAATAAGGTAAGGGTTTGAATCTAGGCATCCTGACTCCAGAGCCCACACCCTAACCACAAGTGTTCTCCCTCCCCAAGTTATTCCATGTGCTCTTCATGCTGAATTACCTGAGTTCCTAAAATGGGCCACATCATTTCCTGCCCCCAAGTCTTGGCAGGTGCTCATCCTCTGCCTATAACCTCCTTCATGTTCATCATCACTTGCTTTCTTCTGTCTAAACACTCCACTTGCACATGTCACCACTTCTTGCTCCTCTCCCCAAAGTATAGAGATGTCCACAGAGTTACTATGTTTCTGCTAAGATTGGCCTCCCTTAAGACAGGGTCTCAGTTTTATTTTTTTCTGGTACTGTCACCAGTTAATATGTTCGGAAGTAGTCGGTATTCAATAAATATGTGATGGATGAACAAGAGGATTGAGTAATAAATGAATGGAATGAAAATCAATTTAATAAGCCACCCTTAGCCTAATTTCTGTATCTGTATAAAGAAGGTATTGAAGCAGATAAGTTCTAAATTGTGTCCACCAGGATCCATCATCTATATAGTCATTCATTCACTTGCTCTCCATATTTGCTAAGTGTCTAGAGCACGTCAGGCACAATTCTAGGTCCTGCGCATATCATAGCAAAGAAAGCAAAATTCCTGCCCCATCTGATGGGGGAGAGAGAGCAATGTGAGGCAATGATAAATGCTATAGAGAGGAAAAAAGCCGACTAAAGGAGCATTCTTTTATATAAATATCCACATATGCATAACGAACAGACAGCGATTTATAGGTGATATTTATAATTTTACTAGAGGCCCAGTGCACGAATTCGTTCATGGGTGGTGTCCAGCCGGCCCGCCCCGGCCCGCCCCAATTGGGACCTATTGGGGCCTGGCCAGCAAGGGGCAGGGAGGGACACGGGAAGTTGGCCAGCTGGTCCTGCCCCTGATCAGGCTGGGGGAGGGGGGGGCAGATAAGGGGTGGGGCTGGCCGAGGGGGAGGGGCCATGGGCATTTGGCCAGCCATCCCTGCCCCCTATCGGCATTGTGGGGGGGCCCAATCACAGCTGCAGTGCGCATCAAAGCAACTAGTCGTTCTGGTGTTCCAGTTGCTTGGCTTTTATATATATATATAGATTAGTCAACTCGTGTGTGTGTGTGTGTGTGTGTGTGTGTGTGTGTGTTGTGTGTGTGTATGCATGCACACACCCCAGGTTCATATTAGAATCAGTTCCTTCTAGTCTTCAAAGAATATGAATTACCAATATGGGGAGAATTTGGAACTTTGACAAAATGATAGAGGGATACCTGAGTTCAGATTGGTTATACTGTCCACTGGGGCCTAAAATTTATACTGGGTTTGCAATCATATACATAGTTGCTAGCATGCCATTCCTGGGTATGTTTTTAAATGAGGACTCTGCAAATAAGAAAAGTCAAAGGATGTGAAACAACAACTTTCCATAGCCTCAGAAACAGTTATCTTTGGGAAGCATGGGAAGTAATGTTTGTTTAATTGTATTTGTAAAGTAAAAATGATTTAACTTAATTCAGTTCAAGTTTGAATTACGTTCCAAGTACTAGATTATTTTAACAATAATGATTTTGCTTACTGGCCGTTTTTACTCTGTGTAGAATAATAGTTATAATAGAAATATGAGCATACCTACAGAAAAATAATCACCTGAAATCCTTATAAATTTGCCAAAAAAAATCCCTGTAAGATGAACTTGTAAATTGGTATGTTGATGTGAAAAACAGAATATAACTTGACTGCAGACCAACTACAAATTCATAGCAAAAATTAGATATGAACCTGGGGCCGAAACATAGTTTTCAATATGAAAACTCAGAATTTTTCTTTACTTTGTAAATATTCTACTTCATTTTAGGTAAAATTATATGTATCAACTGAAATCTACTCTGACAATTCATTTAATGGTATCCATTGTGCTCAAATGCAGGGCAGTTTTCAAATAAATGGTCTTATATGGATATCAATGCAAACCTATGTTTGTGAATATAACTTATAGCACTTTCTATAAGAAAACATATTTCTATGTTGTTATAGAAAACACAGCTAATGGAAAATAGCTAGTAGAAGTAGAGCTAATGAAAAGGAGCTAACAGAAAACAAAGTTTTTATTCTTGTAATGTCTATAGTAAAATTACTTCTAGAAAAGACTAAAAGGTATTTATGAAACAGAATTGTCTTTAGCATTGACTCAGACATAGAATAAAAATAGATTCATATGTCCTTATTACCAAGGAGGGCTAGAAAATAAATGTAGGTGGAGATATATCCAAACAGAATCCCAATTGCCTTAACTTCTACTAAAAGAGTATATTTATTAGTTTGATTTATCCCCAAAGGGCTCATTCCTATTGACAAAAGGAGCAGAATTTGGAACATATCCTAGAACTTCAGTATGAACATAAATGACTTTAGCAAGTATCCTTGATTTGTTTACAAAAAAAAAAAAATGCCACCTCTACCTCTATATTCAGTTCTGCTCCAAGCACAGGGATGTCGGCCCTAGGGAAGGCATCTCCCCTTTACTGTCTCATCAGAGGATGAATGCAAATGTGACCACACGGATGGAGGGGAGGCAGTGCCCACCATATGGCCCTCTTCAACAGACTCAACATGAGGAGGGGCTCTCTGCTGACAGAGAACGAAGCAGGCAACAAAGTGAACACCTGGTCCCATAAAAATCCATCAGGACATTTGAATTGGCTGCCCAGTCTCCACATCATTTGCAGGCATCAAGTCCAAGGTAAAATGAAATGTGCCCTTCTTGCATATTTCGGCCATGATTGTGGCGTTAGAATGTGCATGACACACCCCCATATGGAAAAAGCTCCTCTATGGGCTGGTATGGCTTTTAACTCCAGAGCAGATGGTGATGAGATATGGTGAGGAGAGTAAGGGATTCCTCATGGAGGATCCTCCCTGTTTCTTCAGTGGTGACAGGGTGGCTTTAGGGAAAAATCACTCTGCCTACCTTCAGCTTGGTCATTTGCAAAGATGTCAACAGTGAGTGCAGTGACTATTGCTGCCCTTTTAAACCCTCAAGAGACTGTGGATCCTTGGATTCTTCAATCAGCATGTCTTTGTCCTTCTCATTCATAGACCAGAGCCTCTATATTAGCTGGACGGTCATGGCAGCAGCAGGTCTCCAATCCTTAGATGCACAAGTACAGGCTGCTTATCGGTCAGTGTGCCAGATCATGGTAAGCCCGGGGAGCTCCTACAAGGAGAGCCCAACAGCGGAGGGGAGGCCTTGAGTCTGAAAAACAGCACCTCAGCCTATAAGCTTGGTCAGCCTGGGCAAGGGCTCAAAATGGCTATTTCCTGGCCTGACTAATGAGCTAATAAATTATAGTCACTTCACAAGCTACATGGTATGATTTTTCCTGCTGTGTTGAATCAGGTAGCAATCTAGGCTAACCTTTAAAAACTGATTTGAAATCTCCCAATAAGTGGCCCGATAGATTCAGTCTTGGTTTTAGATATGAAGGCCTAAATTCTCACCCTTTTATGTCAAAACTGTCTCTAGAGCAGTAGTGATTCTGTCCCTCAGGGGACATTTGGCAATGTGGGGCGGGGGGGCAATTTTAGTTGTGACTCCATGGGGTGCGGATATGTGGCAGGATGCAACTGGTATCTAGTACACAGGGGTCAGGGATGCTGCTAAACATCCTACAATGCACAAGACAGCACCCCTCCCCCAAAAGGAATAGTATGTGGCCTACAATGTCAATAGTGCCAAGATATTATCAAGAAACCCTTATTCAGAACATAAAAAGTAAGTAAATTATAGCTAGTTTGACCTATAAGAGTGTGCTGGCAAACACTGGCTCCTGATTTGAGAAGCAGGCATGAGTAAAACCTACAAGTCTACTTGAGTTCCGCAGGGCAGGCCTTGGTCAAGTATCCCGTATGGCACCCTGTTGAGCCTAATGCACTTGTCCTATGAAAACTACTAAAAGCAAAAAGGAGTGAAGTCATCATTATTTCTGGCAGAGAGCCTCATCACCGTGGATTGCATGACGTGTCCTGCAGATGTGTAAGATTTAACGAGCATGCTCAATTAGCTGTTACCTCCACCTGGGGTGAGAGTTGTCCCATCATTACAGCGCCTGAGGCTCCAAGTTCCCCTTAATCTGCCTAAATTCATAACGAAATTAAGTGTCATGAAAGTAAGTCTTTCCAAGTTACCTAGGAACCTGGAGGACTCGTGGGCTTTATATGCACAGGGCAAAACAACGGTAGTGAGACAAATCCATCTGATCAGGGAGTGCTCTCATGTAGTTAGTTATCAAGGAATATTCCGGGAATAGTTGCATTAATTGTGTCTCCATATTTTAATTTAGCTAAGTCTACCTATGAGAGGTAAAAGCAAAAAGATAGCTGAAAAGATGTGTGTGTAGTTGTTCTGGACAGTGCTCTAAAAAATAATCACAGGTCAGGCAGCTAATGATAATGTCAGGGAAGGAGTAGTCACGCCATTTCACTATTTTCATCTCATAACAATAGTATCTCTCCAAAAAACATCTGCCACCATAGCTAAAGCTCTGATGACAGAATAGCAATTTCAATTTAATTTCCCCTCTGATCAAAATTTCACAAATGTGAAAGAAGGTCCAAGTCGCCTCACCAGAGGCTCAGGGAACAGCCCTTCTACCTGTGGAAGGTGTCAGGGATCTAGTCAAAGAATAGGACCTGATTCATCCTTATGTTTCTGTAGAAATTGTAGGGTACCAGGAAGTCTTCAGGGAGTTCAACTGTATGTTCAGAACCTACTGGGGAAACCGGCCATCTGATCACCCCCACCCGCAATATCTTCCTATGAAAGCTTAGAACATTTGTGGGTGATTTCAGCATGAATCCAATTCCCAGGGCAACACAGGACACCCAGGACACACTGTCTGCCACCCTCCCACGTCACCTGTTATTGCATTATAACTGCAAGAACTGGCCTTTTTCACTGTGGCAATTGGGACAGGCATTAGTGGCCACCTTCTCTGCCTAGCCTAAGGCTCCTGCGCTTGTCATGCAGGGACGAGATGCTTTCGCACAGGTCTCTTCCCAAATCTTCCTCTTCCCCACGCAGTGACACCAGCCCGAAAGGTGTCCAAGTGAATACTTTAACTAATAGGCTGTTTTGAGGGCTTTGGGCAAAGAAATGGGTGCGAGGATCATGACCAATAAAGATAATGAGCATTTGCACTGTTAGGTGCCATTTCCAACTAAATCAAACCCTTCTGGCCGGTAAGAGAAAGGCTCAAGGGGAAAAAAATCAAACAGCAAACCTGCTGAGAAGAGCAAATGGGTCCATCTTCACAATCTTTCTCATTCTTAAAGACACCAATAAGAAAGCATAAGGAACAAGGGGGTAATTTTTCTTCTAGATAAAATACAGTGGGCCAGAAAAGTCTGAATAGCCGTTTGGCCACAATTGTCAAATTGTGTTGTATGTTGTGGGTGGAAGAAAAACATCACTGAAAGAGACTGAACCTGGATTAGTCACCAAAACATAGAATGTTAGGATCATGAGGTCACCTAGCCCAACACCTTCATTTTATTTCTTGTTTTTCATTCTGGAATGTAAAGGTCTTTTTAAAAAAATATTTTTTATTGTTTTTGAGAGAGAGAGGAAGGGAGAGGGACACAGAGAGAGAAACATCAATGTGAGAGAGCAACATAGATCAGCTGCCTCCTGCACGCCCCCTACTGGGGGTCAAGCCCACAACCCTGGCATGTGCCCTGACCAGGAACTGAACCAGCAACCTTTTGGTGCATGGGACGATGCACAACGCCACACCAACTGAACCACACTGACCAAAGCTATAAAGTTCTTTTTAATTAAAGTACAGCTGACATACAATATTATAATAGTTTCACTTGTACAACATAGTGATTATTTATATACCTTATGACGTGATCACTAGGAGAAGTGTAGTACCCATCTATCTTCATACGAAGTTACTACAATATTATTGTATATATTCCTACGTTGTATATTACATCCTCATGACCTAGTTACATTATAATCCCCTTCACCTTTTTGCCCCCTCCCCCGCAACCCTGCCATCACCCAGCCCTCCACTGACAACAAGTTTATTCCTAGTATCTATGAGTCTGTTTTGTTTGTTCATTTGTTTAGTTTTTTAGATTCCACATATAAGTGAAATGATACAGTATTTGTCATTCTTTGACTGATTTCACTTAGCATAACACCCTCTAGGTCTATCCATATTGTCCCAAATAGCAAGATTTCATTCTTCCCTATGGCCGAGTAATAGTACATTATATATCTATTTACCACATCTTCTTTATCGATTCCTCTGTGGGTGGACACCTAGCTTGCTTCCATATCATGGCTATTGTAAATAATGCTGCAGTGAAATAGGGGTACATATGTCTTTTTGAATGGGTGCTTTTGTTTTCCTCAGATGAATGCCCTGAACTGAAATTTCTGAATTGTACGGTAGTTCTATTTTTAATTTTTTGTGTGAAATCTCCATACTGTTGTCCATAGTGTCTTCACCAATTTACAATCCCGCCCACAGTGCACAAGGGTTCCCTGTTCTCCACATCTTCATCAACACTTGTGTCTTGTCTTTTTGAGGACAGCCATTCTGACAGGCCAACACGTTCATTTTAAAGAAAAGAAAGACAGAGAGAGGGGAAGGATTCCCTCAAACAATTTTCTGGTAAGAGCACCAGGTTCAAAGCCATCAGAGTGTCCCAACTCCCAAATCCAAACAGGTGTTAGAACTTGGGGTCAGTTTTTCCTAGCCAGAAAGATATTTGTCTGTCTCTGAGCAATTCCAAATGTCAGTGCAAGACTCCTGTTTGCCCAGAGCTCACTGCATGAACTCGGTCCACTGGGTCCACAGGGCCTGCTGGGCACCTGCATGTATAGATTATAACATTGACCGGAGCTAAGTGGGGGAGGTGATAAACACAACCGCCATTAGTCTGGGTCTTTTATGTCTCCCATTTCAATTGTCTCCTATTGCTACCTGAGCCCACAGGAAAGCTGCACAGCAAGAAACACTAAAAAAAAGGGGAGGGCCTCTTAAGCTTCAGGGACTTGAGCTCCTTGCTGCAAATTTTCTTTCCCTCCAAAGAACACTCTCCACGTTTTTTCTCAGCACAACACTTAGCATGCCCATGGGGGTGGGGAGTGTTTCTCACCGGGAATAAGCTGCAAGGTATATTTGAAAATTGAGATTTTTGAATAGCAGTTGGCATCTCCCCGGTTCCTTTCAGATGGGGGCCATCTGACTGCAAAGTCACATTTTGTGATGCAAACTTGGAGGAGACCCGGCGAGAAACCACAATCGGTCAGTTTCTAGAACACAGGCTCAAGAAACTGGGACCTGGTGCTAAACCCCAAAGGTCTTTTATGATGGTTCGTCAAAGGAAAATAGCAAAAGACATTCATTTTTTCCAATTATTCTCCTTCACTAGCCTCTCTCGCTGCTATTACCATGAGCAATATCATTCTTTACCCACCGCGGGAAACTTTTGTGAGCAAAACACCATTGAAAATCTTTACTTTCAAATCCATTCACTCCTGGCAAGAAACAATCCTGGATGAACTTTCAGAGTGCCCAGCTGAGCAAATGAGTGACCTTTGGCTGATCTAATTCACTTGTCTCTCTTTATCCACATATGATTTATATTACATGCGTATTTTAGTCATGCCTTTGTCCTCCAGCACCTGTAAGCCCTTTATAATCATTAGTTAAGCCTCACAGTTCATTTGCAATAAGAGGGATCTTCTCTTGGTGGGGGTGGAAAACGCTGGAAGAATGGAGGGGCCGCATGGAGGCAGAAGCTTGACTAAAGCTCTGTAGGAATGTGGATACATTTCCCAGCCCCCTCCGGGCAGCTTAACTGTCCATAAATGTGTGGCCATAATAGTAAGTCCCTACTAACCACATAATTGCATTTATGAACCCTGGCATTTCTGCGTTTACTTGTGAGCACTCTTGGAACATTGGCCAAAGAGATAGATAGTCAAAGCGTTAGACTGGGGCTAGAGTGAGGCTAGTCAAGGAAGAAATATTAAAGATTTTTATGCCTTTATCTCCTTAAAACAAGTGCTCTTTATAACATGGTCAAGCTGCCATGTGGAGAAGACATTAAAGGGAGGCAAGGTGGGGAGCCAGGAGCCAGTTAGAAGGTCTTCATAGGGAAAATCCAGAAAACATAGTGGGTAAGGGCACAAGTGGGTAAGAGCCAGTCAGTAATGGGTTAGAATGCTGGTTTTGCTACTCACCAGATGTGTGAATAATTTATTTCCCTTCTTGAAGACTCAGTTTTCTCATCAGCAAAATGGGACTAACAAACAATCCCTATAGTGGAAATTCCATAAGAGAAATGTAAATTGCTTATGGCACAATATTCAGTACAAAAAAAGTTCAGTTAGAATGGCAAAAACTTAAATTGTGTTTATATATGCCAGGCACTCTTCTATTATGCATTAAATCCTACCAACAATTTAAGAGGTAGGTATTATGTTTTGCCTCAATTTTAGAGGTGAGGAAACTAAGGAGGAAAGAGAATTAGAATCTTGAGTTATGGAGCCAGGATTCAAATCTATACCCTCCATCTCTAGAATCTGTGCTCTTTACTACTCCTCTAATATTAGCAACATCTATTAATTACCAAGGGCATAGTGAGGAGTGGAGGCACACTTAAGACACATTGAGAACTGGATGACAAGAGAAAGGACAACCAAGAATGGTTCCAGGCATTTTGGCTGAAGTGATAGCCCATGGATTCTCTAACAGTGGTTGGGAATAGACACCTGTTTGGCACATGTTGAGCAAGTCCAATGTATTTATAGACTATTCAGGCACAATGTTTAACAGACAGGTATATATATATATATATATATATATATATATATATATATATATGGATCTGAAGCTCAAGAGAGAAGTTAGGGAAGGTGTTATAGATTTGGGAGTCATCAGAAAATGCTTTGGGAATTGGAGTCACATGAGTAGATGAGCTCAAGCACACAGTGTCTAGAATAAAAAAGGGAGAAGGCTAAAGAGGATGCCAGTGGGGAAGAAGGGGAGACACCAACCTGTAAGGATTGAGCAAATAGGGGCGCAGAAAGGAGTGGCTGGAGAAGCAGAGTGCTGGCTGGAGGCCAAAGGGACAAGAGGGTTTCAATGGTCTTTCTCTGGTCTAAAACTACAGTTTGTAATTGGAGAAAATATTTAATCTTCCTCCACTTACTTCTTGAAGATACCACTCCCCCAAAAAACAAGGATTTTAGTACCCTGCCAGCTCATTTCCTGGGAAAATAAGAGAACTCACATCCTAAGCCAAGGGGAGGTCAGTTGGCCCATCCTTGTTTCCATCTCTGATTGTCCAGGGCCCATCTATTATTCTTCATCTCATGAAGCTCTTCCATGTTCTCTCATTGGAAGTAAACCTATGTCCCCCTGTCATTCTAGTGAACTCCATGCATATCTATACTGCATCACTTTGGGAGTCTAATATCAAAATTGCTTCTGTTTTCTTGTCTAATATAATTTCAATAATTTGCTAGAATAAAAATTCATCAATGGCAGGAGCCATAGTTTATCCTTGTTCCTAGTATACCACCCGTGCTTAGCACTAACTCTGGCACCTAGAGGGTGCTCAATAAATGTTTGTGGACCATGAATGAGTTTTAATCTGTAGCGAATGCATAACCAGACATATTCCAATCAGCCTCCATCTTATTCTGGCTTCACCCCTTATTCACTGTGCCTGTTGGTGCAGAATACGTACTGAGTTTCCACAGCTATAAAATGAGTAAAAGGGAGCCGGTGGGAATTAAATGAGATTATAAAGGGAATGTGCTTAAAACATAGCAAGCATCCAATAAGCATTAGCTGGTAAGTGTCAGCTTCTGAACTGGATGGATGGCCCAGCCCCTCTGTGGAGGATCTCAGAAATCCCTGGCCTAGTCTGGACTTCCCTGGGCTCCTCACAGACCCAGGGGTCCTGGTGCCTAACCCATTCTTCTGTCCTGCAGGATTTATAGCCTGGCTGTGACAACTAATTTTAGAACTGTAATGCCTCCTGTCATCTTCCATAAATTTGACATAAATAAATCACAAAATAGCCTTTTATATCGCTTTTTATCTTGCCACGCTTCTTGTTTCTTTTGGAAACAGTTTTTATGGCAAATGCAGAGTGTAAATCCACCCAGCAATAAAGCATGCCAAACAGGCGTGGAGAACGGGCACCTGAGAGGAAATTACCCACCATTTTCAGTGCTCCACGCAATTATCAGCAGGATGTTCTGGAGTGGGCCCCTTTGGCGCACCTCCCTGGGTTGCTCGTGCACAATTTGCATAAGCTGCTAAGCAAACAGCAAGAACCCTAGGAAGTGGCACCCACTGGCCCAGGTCTTCCTGCCCACCTCCTCTTATGGCAATGTGGAGTCGAGACTTCGCGTGGCATCTCCCCTGTTTCCGAGGTCTTTTCCTTGAGGGCAGTGATGCCTAGGAGAACTTTCTGCAATGATGGAAATGTTCTCTGCAGATACTCTGCCCAGTATGGGAGCCACCAGCCTCACGTAGCTACTGGAAGCTGAACATGTGGGGAGGGAGGCAGAAGAGCTACCTTTTTCATTGTATGTGTAATCAATGTCATGAGAATAGCCACATAGGGGTAGTGGCTACCATAGGGCCAGCAGACTAAAGTTTGTTTTATGTATATTTCATTTTAGACTAGAGGCCTGATGCACAAAATTCATGCACTGGGAGGGGGGGGTGTCCCTCAGCCAGCCTGTACCCTCTCCAATCTGGGACCCCTCAGGGGATGTCCAACTGCCCTGTGGGATCGGGCCTAAACCAGCAGTCGGGCATCCCTCTCACAATCCAGGACTCCTGGCTCCCAACCGCTCGACTGCCTGCTATCCTGATCACCCCCTAACCACTTCCCTGCCAGCTTGATCGATGCCTAACTGCTTCCCTGCCAGCCCAATTGCCCCCAACTGCCCTTCCCTGCAAGCCTGGTCACCCCCAATTGCCCTCCCCTGCTGGCCTGGTTGCCCCTAACTGCCCTACCCTGCCAGCCATCTTGTGGTGGCCATCTTGTAACCACATGGGGGTGGCCATCTTTGACCACATGGGGGCGGCCATCTTGTGTGAGGGTGTGCTGGTCAATTTGCATATTATCTCTTTATTATATAGGTCTAGAGGCTCGGTGCACAAAATTTGACCTGTACCCTCTCCAATCTGGGAACTCTCAGGGGATGTCCTACTGACAGCTTGGGCCCGCTCCCCGTGGTTCTCTGCTCTCTGTGGGGCCTGCCTGCTCCACACTATGGCAATGGGCAAGCAGGCCCTGCTGGGTGCTGCCTGCTGGGTGCTACCTGGGGGCCACGCTTGCCTGCTTGTGAGTTGCTGCAGCGATGGGCAAGCAGGCCCTGCTGCGTGCTGTCTGTGGGCCACGCTTGCCTGCTCATGGGTCACCGCGGCGATGCCTGCTGGGCTTACGCTGCCGGGGTTATGCCGCCAGCATCCTGCCCCGGTCACTATGGGCACCGCCATCTTTGTCTCAGGGTGATGGTTAATTTGCATATTACTCTTTTATTAGATAGGATACCTCCTTCCACGCATCTTCAATATCAAATGCTGGGATTCACAATGAATATCCATGGACTACCTTCTCATACATCCTCTCTGCTTTCCTTCTGACCCTGACCCAATGGGGCCGTTATTTTTTTTTTAATCCTCACCCTAGGATATTTTTCCATTGATTTTTAGAGAGAGTACAAGAGAGGGAAAGACAGAGAGAAATATCAATGTGAGAGAAACACATCTATGGGCTGGGGAGGAACCTGCAGTCAAGGTACATGCCCTTGACTGAATTTGAACTCAGGACCCTTCAGTCCTCAGGCCTACACTCTAGCCACTGAGCCAAATCAGCTAGGGCTGGGGGTTGTTGCCATTATTTCCATCATTTAAATGAGGCACCTGAAGTTTTAGAAAATTTAAGTTCAAAGTCTTGTCACTGTGATGGAGCAGAGATTTGAACCTAGGTCTTTGGAAGCTTTGCTGCTCTCGGAGTGGTGTTTAGACCAGGCATTCCAGCTTGATGTGATTACACCTGAGTCATTAGGGCAACCTGTGTAGGAATCTGTTAGTGCAGCAGGGCTTGTGGTTAGCTCAGCAGAGCTCTCCACCTAGGACTGGAAAGAGCCCGCTTCCCATCAAGAGCCTTCACTGCCCACCAGCCATCAGGTGAGGTCATGCACTTCCAGACATATGCTCTCCACGTGGGTACAGGAAGAAACGTTGGGCTCTGGCTGCTTCCCAGGCTCCTTGGGAGATATGTGAGATCCATTTGAAAAGGTGCTAGAGAAGAAAAGTGCTGCCCAGATGTGAGGCCTTGTTATTAAAGGAACTCTGATGAATCCTACTGCACCCTATTTATTTCCTACCTAAGTTGCCACAAAATCCATGTGCAATATCATTACCTGCATCGATACTTACAAGATACCCCTAAGAGCACCCTGGGTGGCAAAATTAAAGGGATGCATCCCGTGGCCTTTTTGTAATACCAAATTAAAGCAACAAGAATCCACAGCAGACAACCCAGCCCACCGTGCACCTATTATTAACATGTTAATTTCTATGTTCCAGCTTTTGAAAATGATTCTGGGAACTACTTATTGAATTTTTAATTTGCAGATTATCAACCAAATTGGCTGCAATGGCTCTGCACAATGGGGCTCACATGTCGGCTGGTGAAGGAGACGCTTGCAGACAACAGGGGCTCGGGTTCTGAGGGGATGAGTCGTCTTACTCTGGAACTGGGCTCCTGATTGGCTCCTGAGAGCTTCAGGATCAAGGGGAAAAGTCACATATTTCCCATATGTGTGCATGGGAAGCGGAAGAGATACAAGAATTCTGTCCTAAAAAGGCTTCTAAAAATTACTCCCCAATCTGAATCTCCACAGCCACTTATCAGGTATATCTTTTGTTACGTAAAGTCTCCTTCTCTCTTTCCCTTCCTTCCTTCTTTCTTCCTTTCCCTCCATCCATGTTCTTTCCTTGCACTGGGAATACCATAATGAATAAGGCAGACCCCCACCTCTACTCTCACAGTCACAGTCCAGCTGCAGGCTATAGACACAGAAACTATGACACAACAGTTTGACAAGGACTATGTTGGGAAAAGTACACACTCTCCCCAGAGATGAGGAGGAAAATATCAAAGAAGCCTTCCTAGAAAAAAAGAAAACTATAGGAGCAGGAGAGAACCAAACGACTGAAGGGAGAGAAAGTTTCAGGCCATGAGAACAAGGGACAAGAAGAACCAGAAGGAAGAAGGCCCTTGGCACTGACCCCAAGGACAGCAGGTGCCAGCCCCGCCCCCTCTCTGGTGGAGGCAGCAGAGCCCCAGTGGTTGAAAGCCTTCACCCCAAAATTAAGCAGAAGGGAGAACGGCACCCAAAGCTTTTAAGCACCTCTTACTAGCCATATGTCCTTGAGCAAGTGACTTAACCTTTCTAAGTCTCATTGTCCACATCTGTAAAATGGGTATCATGACAGTATTTTTATGAGAATTCGAGGATGCGTTGAGTAGAGCATGTATTGCAGCACCTATTACAGGCTTCATAAATACCAGGGTGACCTCTTTGTTATCTTCATCATAATCATGGCTGTCTCTGAATCTGTCACCAGGCTCTCATCAGCTGATCGCATGACTACCCTTCCCTCAGATCCCAGTGCTGGTCCCACTGCACCCACAAGCAAGCCCTCCCAGGTCACTCTGGAGGTCCCACCTTCACCTGGAATACCTTTAGCCCGCCTTTCCTTTCCCATTCATTCTCCACGCATACTGTCTTCTTACGCAGTCTTCTTATTCCTCTGCATACCTTATTTCTGCAACCAGATCATAACAACTTATTCTTCACAATCAATGCCTTTTTAAAAGAAGACCTACTGAGACTTGGCCCTTGCCTAGAACTCTATAGCTTGCAAAGGACTTTCCCCCAGAGTGATTGTAGTAGAAATCTGTGCAATAAGTCCTTCAGTCAGTGGGGGTAAGCATTACAATCCTCCTTTCACTGTGAGAGCCCTGTGCCTCAGAGAAGCTGAGGGACTTCTCTGAAGCCACACAGTGGCTTCCTGGTTGAGCAGAGATCAGGACCCATGCCTCACAGTCATAATACCAAATGACTAAACATGTTTAATACTAAACATGTTATATGCTCCAAGTACCTTGGCTGCATGATAATCCCATGAGGCAGGGACTAGCATTACATGCTGTATCACACACAAGGAAAATGACTCACAGAGACATTAAACAGCTCACCTGGGGCCGCTAAACTGGTAAGCGATGCAGCTATGACCTAGACCTGGGCCAGCTCCATCGTACATATCCTTAACTGCTGTGCACACCGCCTCTTGGTAACAGCGTGGCTCTTACACTTGCTGGGAATACTCCAGTCTTGGGAGAACATGATGAATGTTTGGGACTCTATTAATATTTATTTATTAATATTTGTAACAGCTTATCGTCAGAAGTAGAAGTCTTTTGGAAAGTCGGAAAGCTTTGATTGTTCATTTTCTTGTAAGCTTCCCATGCTGACCACGACTGTTCATGCATCAACTTTCTCTGATGTATTTTTACCTGCAGCCCGGCCCTGTCTTATCCACTGACTGCCCTGTCCACATCTTATTTCATTTCATTCTGCCACTGGGTCACTCACGTTGGGACACCCAGACCTATGCCTGCCTCAAGTGCAGCTACACTCTCAACATGAGGCAACTTCAATACCACTTTGTTAACAACATCCCACTCTGTCCCTTATTCTTTTCTCCTGGGGTGGATGCGGATTTTCTCGGTTCCCTTTTTCTTTTCCCACAGCGATGAGGGGACACTACTCCTCCACATTTCAAATCAAACCAAAGGCACAAAACAGTGACACAGATATAGACGCACACGCGTTGCCATCAATGGGATGGTTTAGTATGTGACTACCTCCTTTCCCCCTTCTCATTCACCAAAGCAACATGCACTTGCTAACATTCAGGCAGACTTCTTGTTTCACAGCCATCCTTTACCTCTGGGTTAAGGATTCCTGCATCTGTCTGCAGCAGGCTGGGAAAAAGCCAGAGTACCACAGATTCCAACTCACCATAGCAGCAGCCATTAGATAAGACAGGAAACCGAGTGGTACATATAGCCCTTTCTCCATTGTCCAGAAGGGCCGAGGTGTTCAATTTGCAGCCCATCTGGGTTTTGCTACTGAACCTGAAGCCAGATGAGTTCACGGCATGCTCTGACATCAGATGAACCTTGCAGTTCTGAGCACAGCCCTGCTATTTTGCAACTTAGCAAAAAACAAAGCTGTTAGCCACATGTCCCCAGTCTGGGCCTTCCAATTTTTCAAAGTATAATTTACATGCTTGGCTGCCTATGTCTGGTGTAGGCATTGTGCTGTGTGGGTAGTATAAGGGGGTAGGTAACCATAGGGAAGCGCTACCTGAAGGTTCAGCACAAGTAACAAGCTTGCATTTGACCCTCAGAGAATGGCGCAAACAATTCATGGAGTTGTATGCTATGTTCTTTGCCTTGCTCAATTTTTTCTTGTATTTGCCAATCCTTACAACATGTGTTACACACAGGTGAGGGACCCCAGGTCACTGCTTCGCATCCTTTCTTCTTGCCTCATTGGAAAGAATAGCAGGTTGGAACCAATTCTGAGTAGTGTCAATGATTTTGGTTATGGGTCAAACATCTTGATACCCCAGATTTGTTTCCTTTGAAATGTTTCTACACTGAAAAAAATGGCACTCACTTCTATTTCCTAGCATTCCTCTTGTGACATATGCTGGTCTGATATTCAGCTTAGAATGGATACATTTGTTGTTAAAAGATTAAAACACTTCTGTGCTGGCTAGTTGGGCTCACCAGTGCTCATGCGGAGACCTGTCAGACCTCACCAGGACCCAGTGCCTAAGAGGGGATCGCCTGGCAGCCTAGCCCAGCAGGGGACTCCACAATCTGCTCTGGAGGAGACTCGTGTCCATTCTGATTGGTTATTGTCCGAGCTGTTGTACCCATGGTTATATATTCCAAATATCCTCCCTAGATACAGGAGATAACACGTGGAAGAATAGAGCTCCTTGGAGGTAAGGTTCCATATAAACTTGGGAATATATTATAGTAATAACTCATGTAATCAACACGATTGAGGAATAGTGTGTTTAGCATTCCCTAATTTCTAGCTCGCTCAAGGCTAATCCACATCTGCAGGGAGACTGCCTGTAGCAAAGGCCCTCTCCCCAAAGGACACAGGGGTGGCACCATGGACTCATTTTTCAGGAATCTGACTATATTGGTTGAGTTTTCTCTAATTCATATTTTTTTTAGTAGAAAACAGCACTTTTGCACCAAGTACAAATACAAAAGCTGTCCTCTGGACCATCACATGTGCTTAGAAACAGCACGAGGTGGTTTGATGTTGGTTAAGCAAGATGGAAAAGAGGACATTTATCTCCCCCAAATGACAGGAAGAAAGGCACAGACATTTAAAGAAATAAAGTAAAATTTGAAATGTAAAACGTCAGGGGTGGTGCTTAGGAATAATGAAACTGTAAGAAGTTAAACACAATCAGGTTTAAGGAGATAATGATAAAAATGAAAATCTGAAATCTCTTGCCAGTAGAGTAAAGCTCGTCTAGGAAGATGAATCCAATATTTCCTGCAAATAAACAGCCGTTCCTAAAAATAGAAAGCACAGATGTGGAAGGCAGAAAGTTTCAGGGGAGTGTGGGTGGTGATGGTCAAAGTAAGATTTTTGTGTGTGACTCTGTGGAGTGCATGTGAGGGATTGCAACCCTGAAGGTAGCTGAGATTTTATTGAACACATCTTCGATGGAATTTACATGTGCTCACTGTTCAGACATAATATGTATGAAAGTTCTTAGGGAAGCACTAAACCAGTGTATCTTCAAGTGTATTTCAAAGAATCAAAGACCTGTGAGATGCTTAGTGAAAAAGCAAACTACTATTTCACCGTTTCTCACTTAGATATTCACAATGCTCATGAATCTATGAAAGGCTCATAGAAGTCCTGCAATCATACTACTTTTTTTTCCTTTCTTTAATCAATGTGACCCCAATTTACCTGAGCACAGAAACCATTTTTCTGTGTCATTATTTGAGGAATGTTACATGAGAAAATTGTAAGGTGTTATCTTTATGCTATTGGAAGAGTTTTGAAAAGACGAACTTGCCATGCCTGTGTTCAGGTGTCGGACCCTAAGGGTCTGCAAAGGGGCTCTCTCAGCCTTCTACCTGTGACTTCCTATCTGCATGGGTGATATTGGTTTGAGGTCCTTCAGCTGCTGGTTAAGCAAAGATTAACTGCATTATTATTCAAGTGCAGAGTTCTACCCAATGTCAACTCCCTGCAGGATCAGATAAGCCCTCCCACCTGGTCTTCCTGGGCTCAGGATGCTGGCTTGCAAGCTTCCCTAATTGCTTAACCCCCTCACATCCTACCCTGCATTTTTATCACTGGCAAGTGTTGCAGGAAGGGCAGTCCTCTGGATGAAGAAGGAAAGAAAATTTGGAGCAAGTGCCTTCTTTTAAGGAGAGCAGCCTTAGCAAAAATGTTACAAATTAGCTGCACTATCAGGTTCTCAATTCTTTCCCCATTTCTTCAGGTGCTTGCACTTGGCTCTCCAAAGGCTTTCAAACTTTTTCTCCTTTCTTTGATTGCGCTGGTAGAGAGATGGAATTCTAAAGGAAATGCATCATAAAATTTTCATTTGGGCAGTCTTATCAGCATTGGACATGCATAATCTTTCCTTGCAAAGTTTTTGCTATGAAATTGCACGCAAATTTGTTTCTAAAAAATAGACACAGACACAGAGAGGAAACCCTCTATGTTTCTGTGGTGTTTGATGTCTATTTATATGTTTCTTAAAGATAAAGCATTTATTCTATGCATGATTTGAATTTTAATGCACCTCTTCTCTTTGCCTTAACGGAAGTGAATTCTTATTGCATAGCCAAATTTCACAGTCAATTTATTCTGCAGAGTACCTCCCTTCCTCCAGATGGGACCATAAACCAGTAGAAAGAAGTTTTTTAAGTGTTCCTAATTGAATATGTGGGATCTACTTATGAAATAAAACCAAAAGCTCAGGGAAAAGCACAGAACACCACTGGTAGAGGACACGCAAAACAAAACAGTCTGGCTGGTTTTGCTCAGTAGTTGAGTGTTGACCCATGAACCAAGAGGTCACAGTTCGATTCCCTGGGCAGAGCACATACCCGGGTTGTGGGCTCGATCCCTGGTGGGGGGTGTGCAGGAAGTAGCCTATCAATGTTTCTCTCTCATCTATGTTTCTATCTCTCTATCCATCTCCTTTCCTATCTCTAAAAAATCAATAAAGACATATTATTTTAAAAAAAGCAAATTTATTGGTGCCAGGATTGAGGCACTTCATCACTAGCCTATAGTGAGTGCAAGGGAGGAACAAAGTGAAGTAGCTCATGGGGTAAAAAAGCTTTCCCAGGTTTTTTTGAAAGCCATTGGAGAACAAAGAGAGGGACTTCCAGTGGCCTAGTAAGATGGAGAGGAGAAGACAAAGCCATAGACAGCAAGCCCAAGTATTGGATAGACTGAGACATTAGAATTAGTGGTATCAGGCCCACTATTTATCAAGAATCCAATAACGATTGCATGGAGAAAACTTCTCTGCTTAATAATGTGCGTGTGTGTGTTCCCCACACAACCTCTGTGACAGTGCTCTATTCAAGAAGAACAGACATCTCTGCCTGGAGACTCAAACTAATAAAACAGTAATAATAATGCTACCTCATGACATTTGTTATGTGTTAACTATGGACCAAGAAAACTGGGCTAAGCCCTTTGTGTGTATTATTTCATTCTCACAGTGACCTTGGAGTCCGGTACCCTGTCTCTTGTGCTCACAGTCACATAAAAGGTGCTAAATAACTATTATTAAATTAATAAGCATTGCACTGATGAGGTCACCATTGTTGTCCCTCATTATGTATGAGAAAAGTGAGTCTCAGAGAGTCCTGCAGAGGTTAGGAAGCAATAGAGGTAGTGGTACCAGAGGCTGCCTGTGTCTGTTTTATTCTGGCAGCACCACCTAAAGCAGACAAGAGCATGCATCAGCTTTCCTTGCAAAGTTTGCAAGGGGTTTGAGGGCCTCGGGTTTTGGAGCCATGGCTATAGGCACTGTGAAAAGCCATGGGAGAGAAAAGAGCATGGTTACACTACCAGGGAGCCACCTACTTTGAGTTTGGAGTACATTATAACTAACTGTTTGATCAATTACCCTCTTCCAACTTCAGTTTCTTTATCTATAAAATAGGGGAATTGAAAAGTATCTTATTCCATTGCAAAAATTTGTGAGTATGTAAACAAAGGGTACTCAAGTGTTCAAAACTGGTAAACATTATTGTTAATGTTTGTAATAGAAATAGAAATTCCAGTTGCCTGGAGTTTCTTGGGTGACATTGCATAGTGTGACCATGTGAACATTAGAATCTTGGGACCTCAGTTTCTTCTTCTGAGCTGAACTATGAAGGGTTCCTGGGATCTCCTCCTGATCTAAACCATGCTGTCCACTCCTCTCAGTGTATCAGTTTATAGTTCCGGGGCTAGACCTAGGCTTCTTGAGTTCAAATTCTTGCTCAGTCACTTACAAGCTGTGCATTCTGGAGCAAGTGACTTAACGCCAGATATGTGTGCACACACAGAGGAAAGAGCGTGAGAGGACACAGGGAGAAGGTGGCCACCTGCAAGCCAAGGAGAGAGACCTCAGGAAAAACCCACCCTGCTGGCACCTTGATCTTGGACTTCAAGCCTCCAGAACTGTGAGGAAATAAATGAAAATTCCTTTATTTAAGTCACCAGGTCTGTGTGTGTTGTGATGGCAGCCCTAGCAAACTAATGCAGTGGCTATAAGAACTTGAAGGCTTATGAGCATTTCTCTGCTTAACCATGAAAGGAGAAGGAGAAGGAGGAAGAGGAGGAGGAGGAGGAGGAGGAGGAAGAAGAAGAAGAAGAAGAAGAAGAAAGATGAAAGCGAGAAGGAGTTGAGGAGGAGGAAGAAGTGCCAGAGGAGGAGAAAATGAACAACATTCCTCAGCATCACTCGGGGCCATGATATAAAACCATCACTGCTGAAAAGTCTTCCCATGGCCCTCTGTTGACAATGGGATTTTCTCTCTACAGAGCTCAGTCCCCAAGGGGTGACCTGTAGATGCCCCCCTTGGGCACACACACTAAAGCCATGAGAACTTATCAGCCAGTAGCTTTCACTTGCTGAAACTAAGCTCAAAGCAAAATGATACTTCAAATAAAGGCATATATACCTTAAACAGAAGAATAGAATGGAAGCTCAGCTATCTCTAAAATGTTTCATCGTTTAAAAATAAAATAAGCATAATCTCAGAGGCACTGTTCACCTTATATATGGCTGCAATGAGTGAAAAGTTAAAGTATCTAAGAAATGACAGACTGTGGAATATCAGAGGGAAGGCAGAGGTGGGTGAATAGGAAGAGATTAACCGAAGAATTTATATGCATATATGCATAAACCATGGACACAGACAATAGGGTGGTAAAGGCCTGGGGCAGGGGGAAAGGGCAGGCTAGAAGGGGTCATTTGGAGAAAGGGAGACATCTGCAATACTTTCAACAAGAGAGAATTTTTTTTTTAATTAAAAAAAATTTTTTTAAAGAAATGGATGGTTTTAAGATGAATACAAATATGAGAAAGTAAAGCATTTTTTCACTTTTATTCAACTTCTATTATCATCCCTCCTTCTCCTCCAACTTTGAAGGAGAATACTTTTTACCTTTATTACTGGCAAACAGAATATGGGGCCTGTTTGCCAAAGATAAAGGGAAAAAGTATTTTGAGACATGTTTATATTATAAGCCTCCTGATATAGTCTCATCACATTTTATATTCATTTGCCTTCTCTTTTCATAGACAATGGGTGCCAAACAAAGTTCCAAAACAACTACTACATTGTATAATACGGCAAAGAAGCACATTAAAATGGCATATTTTTTCTATTGGAGTTTATAGAAAACACCATTCTGAGATGAATGGCCAAAGTTAGCACCCCCACCCTTAAAGCATCCAATTTGCACCCAAATTTTACTTACTTACCAGCTCTGAATTCCAGCATTACTTTGAACCCACTCCTACCTGATGTGGTGGCAGCGGTGGGGGCGGGGGGGACCATTGGAAAGAAAACCATGTATTTAATAGTAAAATGCTTGCCCGTTGAGGTCACCTAATCATCCCCCTCCATTCTGTTTGAGATTACTGGCTAGAGACTACTTGAATCCATTTTATAGCAGAACAGTTAGATTATGCTCCATTTATTATAAACATTTGGTTTGCATAGAGGATTTGCTATGTTTTATTAATCCATCACATAGACTTTCTAAAAATGTGATAAACGAGGGAGCATAAAATGGCATTCTTTATACACTTTAGGGGGCTTGGCAATTAGCACATGCAGCCTC
Organism: Myotis yumanensis; assembly: GCF_028538775.1. Lineage (NCBI taxonomy): Eukaryota > Metazoa > Chordata > Mammalia > Chiroptera > Vespertilionidae > Myotis > Myotis yumanensis. The sequence continues at coordinate 226,740,448 of NW_027223752.1, read as the reverse complement.
GGCGGCTCTTCCAAATCAAAGGCTGCTTTCTGATATGGATCCATCTTGCCCACATCATCTACGGAATTACAGAACATATGATAAATCCAAGCACTTGACAGCCTTCTTTCTATCAAATTATAACCCTATTTGATAAACTCAAATCAGCAGCAAAACTATAACAGATTAATGAAAACCCATCAGAAAGTACACCATGACATTTCATTTCTGGGGAATTACAGCTCAGATACGTTCTAAAGCATTCAGAACAAATGGGGCAGGTTTTTTAGAAGTATATTTTATTTAAAGTGACTGGGGAAGGAAAAAAAAAAAACACGCCTCGGAATTGTATGTTCACCACATCATGTCCAAGAAGCTGAAACAGGAACATAATAAAATGAAATGTGTTTTCACAGACAAACAAAAGCTCCTTCAATTATAAAAGAGTAAACTGATAATAGAATCCCAGAGACAAAGAAGTAATATGAACACATGGCTCACCGCTTACCATACATTCAGCGTGGAAACGAGCTACACCTTATTACACTAAGAGAAAGACCAGAAAAGAGTAAAAAGAGACAGAAAGTGGAGAAAAGAAATTAAAGCTGCCCATTTTACTACACTTAGCCCATGTTACATTCAAAGAATAATTTCATGTCTAAAAATGGTTTAACCCAATAATGTAGCAAAAATTCTGGCGTATATATAATTATTGAAGAATACCAGCACCATTTTTTTAAGAAAATTGTCATATTTAGATGCTGACCTTTTATCATGCACTTTGAAACCATTAATAAAAAATTATTTTAACACCAACAAGCCCAAAATGCTTTGAAATATCAATTTTAGAGGATACTTTCACCTGGATCCTTTCTTGTAAATGTTACACAGACAAAGGCAGAAACCAAAAATCAATTTTTAATATATTTCTTCCTACCACAGGGCATGGGAAACATTAATAGTTTCTGAATCTACATGGTTACGATTATTAGCTTTGCCTTCCTAACGCAGTGCTCATAAAGTGTGCTCCGCTTAAGATTGGGGGGAGGCGGGTGCTATTCTCAAGGTTTTTCTCGGGGAAAGTTAATAAGCAATAATCTAGGATCTTGAGATTCATGCCGTTACTTGTTTCCCGCATCGAGCATCCTGATATTTACATGATCACTTACGCAGAGGCAGCAGAACAACTTAAAACTTAATGATCCTCATTCACAATCCGGCAGGGGGGACAAGAGCTGCTGTAAACCCATCAAGGGATGTTGCCACAGGTCCCTGCTATGTAGGGAGGGGAAATAACCACTCGGATGGTTTTGCTTCACCTCTATTCAGAGAGACTCAGATGGGCTTCCTACCACTTCATTCCCTGTGCCCAAAGTCTTCAGGACCGTTGCTGAGGACAGGTGTCATGGACATTGCCTCTCGCATTTGCTCACAGTGCCTGATCTCTGGAGAACCACCTCTCTCTGTGTGTGTGTGATGTTATGGAGACACTTAATCAGGGTACCTGGCTCTCTCCTAGCCATGGGGTGAGCACAGGCACCAGCTCATTGAAAAGACTGCTGTGTAATTCCTAGAGTCTAGAGCCTCAACAATGCTCAGGAATGCTACTTTGCTGGTCCTTCAGCTTTTCCTCTGATTTAATAAGCATAGTCTTTCTTCTCTGTTTTGTAGAATTTAGCCAGCATCACTTCCTGTGGCTTGAATTCAGACAACCAGCCAGCAGAGAAGGAGGCATGAGCAGTTTGATCTTTACTTTCCTCCCAACTCCTAGTCCATGATGTCATGTATCTGTTCATACATCTTCAGAAGCCCCCCTTCCCTGTGGTTTAAAATTCTCACTCTTCCCACAAGGCATCCAAGGCTCTTGTCGAGTGGCCCCACCCTGTCTATCCAAATTTAATTCCCACTTTTCGCCCCAAGGAACTCACTGCTTGAATGAATTCACTTTCCTTGCTTAACACTCTTTTCTGAGCATATACATGTTCTCTGGGTCATTCCACCAAACTAGTCTTCATCAGCAGTGAGGCCTAGCTAAAAACAACAGAACCCATGTGTGCTCGTCTAAGCTGAAGAAAAAGGATGTAATGTACTTCCCAGAGGCTCCAAGAGCATCAGGCCGGAGGGTACGCAAACAAGAGCAATGTTCAACTAGCATCCCAGGCCCCTCACTGGGACCCAAAGCATTTGAGGCAGGCCACAGACTCCCCATCTTCAGGACAGAGGCTGGTGTGGAAGGTTTGCCTTAGACTCTCTCCCCCTGCCGCCTCTGATAGCAGGTTCTCAGGGGAGTTACTCCTTCCTGTAATGTGTCTCCAAACTGAAATTCCACACGAGTGCAGAACTTAGATCCCATGCTGCTCCCTAGAAACAAAGAATTCAGGAAACAAGTTCCTGTCTTCTGTCTTCGGGAGGCAGAAACACATATGGTGCCAGATGACCATGAACTTGACACGTGTCCACTAGACTAGCCCTGATGATCCTGCCTCTTCCATAATCCCTTCTTCGAGCTTTCTAATATATCATTTTCTCCCTTGTCTCTAAACTCCTTTTAACTTATTATCTGCATCTCAAACGTTCAACTTGATTAACACATTTCAACCACATTATGACTTGCCAAAACATTCCCATTCATATCATCTCTTGTAACCTTACCAACACCCAGAGGGGTATCCCTAGTGGTTCCTTTCACAGATGTGGCAGTGGACTTCTGGGGAAGATGAATAAGGTGCTGGGCTTCCTAGTGAAAACACACTCTATGCATTTTCCTCAGTAAACACATCCTGAGGGCAGAAGTCAGGAACCTGTGCTCCTTGGATGCGCATTTTCTCAAACTGCTGGCCTCCCACCTAAGAACGCATGCTTGCTCTCTCCTTTTGAACTTGCAGGACAAAGTTCACAGCACACCAACCCTGAGGCATCATATTTCCAAGAAGGAGGAGGAGGAAATGTTTCAAGGATGCCACTGCAATAGCAATTCCCCCTCTAAGTCTCTCAGAGCCATGGAGCCCACTGGGCAGCGTGAGGGAAATTAGGCTTGGGTTGGAATAGGGCAGCACCATCTCTCAAAGAGAAGAGGGCAGGAGGAGGAAGGGCGTTTCACAGTACGGAGAGAGAGAGGAGAGCTCCACACCTTCAAGGTGAAGTCGACACCCAGAGACTAAGGGCCTGAATGCAGGAACTCCACTTTTAAGCTTTGCAATTTCTCCAGATGTGCCCGATTTTTAGAAACTATTATTATTATTCCATTTGGTTTTGTTTTTGCTTAGTTTTATATTTTTTGTTTTGCTTTGGTTTGTTTGGTCACAAAGTAACTGGCAGGGGTCCTTTTCTTTGAGGTCACAAGGAATGGGAAAGCTAAGTAAATACTGGGCTTAGTGGGGAGAGAAAGCTCAGGGCTGGGAAGAGGAGGACTGAATTAAAGAAAAGGAAAGTCGAAGTGGTTGCAGGACACATGGGTCCTGAGGCAAGAAAGAAAATATACGTCTAAGATAGAGGCCCGGAGTTAACCAAAGAGCAAGATGTTTAGACATCTACACATCAAGAAAATGATGCCTTTTCATCTTATTTCTTCTCGAATACTTAAAGTGTACCCACTCCCACCTATAAGGAAAAGATATTCCTGAAAATTTCCTCAGGATGTGTCCTCTTCCACTAAGGATTTTTATATCGGTAAGGAGACAGATTTACTGCTATACCAAAGATCCCCAAAGTAACAGTGTTTTAAACAAGGTAAGAGAAGTTCTTAAGTTTCACATAGCAGTTCAAGTAACATGCAGTCCTAGGCTGAAAGGCTAGGTCCATTTCCAGTAGTCAGCCTAAATGCGAGGCACTCAGCCATACTCAACACACTGCTTCCACCTCATGACCTGCGGATTTGGTCCAGCTACTGCCATCATGACAGCATTCCCACCAGTGGGAAGAGGAAGAAGACAAATGTGACCTGCATGTTCCTTCCTTTTATGGACAGGGCCTGGTGGTTACAAACATGGCACTCACTCACATCGCGTTCACTCACTTCGCATTGACTCATTGACTGAACTGTCCCATGGCCACGCCCCACTACAAGAAAGGCAAGGAAATGCATCTATAATTGGGAAGGTGGGAACTCAGCCTGGACTCAGAGATGCTGTACTAAAGGAAGGGAGAAATGACAGACACTGAGTGAAAACCAGCAGTGTTTGCCAAAAAGTCTAAAAATAAAGAAGACTGGGGATAAAATTCGGGCACTGTCATTGACCAGCTGCTTAACCTTAAACAAGTTACTTGTCCTGGTAAAGTATCAGTTTTCTCATCTATAAAGCAAGGGTAAGAACACTCACCTCACAGAAGAGTGGTGAAGATTCACTGGTATAATACATGTACAGTAGCTGACCCACAGAATTGGCAATTGATAAATGGCAATTATCAATATTGTATTGTTATTATTTTGAACAGGAGTTGCCAAACTTGCAGCCTGAGGCAAATCTGGCCCACCAACTGTTTGTGTAAATAAAGTTTTATTGGAGCACAGCCATGCCCATGTGTTCATGTACTGTCTATGGTTGCTGTCATATGACAATGGCAGAATGGCTAGTCGAGACAGAGACTGCACAACTTGCAAAGCCAAAAATATTTGCTCTCTGGTCCTTTTAGGAAAAGTTTGCCAACCCTGCTGTATAAGGTGGAACAAATCTTTTTTTGCTGAGTCGCAAATATTCTGTTTCCTCGGTTGCAAATGTCATGATCCCTACTTCATAGCATTACTGTACAAACCAGAAGAAATAAATTATGTAAAGCACCTAGCACTGAGCCCAGCATGTAGTAAACACTCTATAACCTCTAGTCTTTTTTATTTTCCTTGATGTATGGTGACCATTGGTCCTACATGAACTCTTACTCAATGCGAGCAAGGCGTCATGAGACAAAATCAAGTCTCTCACATTGAGGTGCTTATGCATTAAGCTCAGATGCCTGGCTTTTAAAACCCTGGAACAGCCCCCCAGGGCAGCAATGCCTCAGGCTAGTTACACCAGGGATAGCTGTGTGCACACCGAATGGTTATCTGAAATGTGAGTAAGAAAAACAGCATCCACATACACATAAAGAAGGCATTCTTATCTAAGCCAAGAATTTCTAGAAACACAGAATGTGGAAGAAAATGAAATAATGCTGGGTCGATAGAAATATTTCTTAAAGGAAGGGAGGGCGAGAGGGAGGGGCTTTTATGGCTATCCAATGTTCTTACAATAAAGAAGATTCCTATCCTATCTCCCTCCTGGCTCTTCACACACCACAAGTCCCTCCCATTTTCTTCTCTCCAAATATACTGCTTGTCTTGACATTTCTCAAAACTGTCCATATTCCTCCTTCCTTTATCAGAATGTTTATGTACTTTGTTCTATCTGGCTAAATCAGTATTCTTTTTCCTTTTTAAAAAAATGATTTTAGAGAGAAGAAGGAAGAGAGAGAGAGAAAAAAAACACTGATGTGAGAGAAACATCACTTGATTGCCTCCTGCATGTGTCCTGATTGGGGATGGAACCCACCACCCGCTATGTATGGGACAATGCTCCAACCAACTTCGCCACATGGCCAGAGCTCTTTTACCATTTTGCATTGTACATGTCTATTAGCAAAAATGTTTAAGCACTCACTCAAATATGTGACTTTTTAGCCATTCACAAATTACATATATACATGTATATATGTATGTGTGTGTATATATATATATATAATATTTATATATACATATGCAAATTGTATATGTATGTTCTTCTCTAAAAATGCCAAAAGTAAAAAAATGTAAATTTTCCATATTTTCCCACACCCTCTAAGCATGCACACCTGAATTCCTCTCCCCAGCCTCTGCCCTACTCATTGTACTCCAGGTCTCATCTCCAAGGTCACTTCCTCAGAGAACCCTTCACACCATGACGGTGCCATTCTTCTTTGCTCTTATAACTCTTTTTACTACTCCTTCATGGTACTTGTTGCAGTTTAAATTGCATGCTCATTTGTAATTATGCAATTAATGTCTTTCTCCCTCTCTCCCTACCAACTGTACCTTATCACCAATTCTAATATATCTTCCAATATCTATTCCAGCCTCTCTTGAGGGTAGAGATTGTGTCTGTTTTCCTTACCAAAGAGTGTCCTCATCACATGTGCTTTGACACATTGTAGATCTTACTAAATATTGATGAAATGAATGCATACAACTATTCTATAAAAGAAACAGGCGCTTTTTAATAAAGCCTTAGAAAGAACAGATTTAGAAAATAAGAAATGCCTTATCAAGAAGGTAGCTGGTAAGGTACAGCCAGTTAAATAATCCCAGAACACTTTTCAGGGGCATCTTCATTTTTTTCAAAAAGGCTTTCTATTGGTAATCACATGAGATTCTCTCAAAGCCTCTTCCAGTGATAAGGTCAGGGATTTGTATCCCCATTTTCCTGAGGAGCCTAGAGCCATACAGCTGGTTGATAGCAGAACTCGAACGCTAGCCTCCCAGTCCACACTGCCGCTGTCGGGCAGGTTGTGGAAAGCAAACCCAGGCAGCGGGAGGTTCCGGACACCCTCGGGAAGAAATGAATTGGCGCTGTGAGAAGAACGCTACTTGCAATGCCATCTTACACTGACAAACATTTCAGAGTGGCCAGAAGACAGAACAGGAAATAATTAAAACCCTGGGAATTAAAACAGACAGACTACAGGGCTGCAGTGAAAGTTTGGAGGATGGAGAGTGAGAGCCAAGTTACTAACAGCCTTCAGGTCCATGGATGCTTATACATGGCCGCTGGGTAGCCAGGTGCTCTTAGGCTCCAAAGACAACCAAACAAATGGGAAAGCATTTTACATTACATGAGGACACACTCACTACTCACTCACTACCTAGATGGTTAGGTGAGCATAACGGCTGTTCGCCTGTGGAGTTCACTCCCAGTCTAGATCTAGTTCCCCCATGATGAAGAGAGGGAGGGCTTCCCTAACGGAGGGTCGGTTTTGATGGAAAGTCAATGGAAGAGGTGAGTTGGGCTAGTTCCTGCTGACTCACCCTGTCCAGAGTTCAAGGGTCGCTGTTATGCACAAAGTAAGAGAGGGCAGGAAAATTAGAAACATCCCCACAATTTTTTCTGCTGACCATTCCTGAACTGCAGACATTGAGGTTTAGTATATTTAGAAAACAATATTTTGGCTAAAAAAGGTAGGAACCAGAAGTAAATGCATGCCTGGTACATATGGTGATTTTGATCAATTACTAATCTCAGGAAAAGGTGTTTTCAAATTTGAGAAAGAATTAAAAAAAAAATGAAATACAAGATCACACCCAAATCACACTCAAGGGTTTGCAGAGAACACAAGGAAATTTAAAGGATTCTACTTTATCATCAAGTTGATGAACAACAACAAAAATAGAATGGCTCTTATTGGGGCTATTTGTCATGAAAATCAATTATGCCAAGATCACGTTATGTATCATATTTCAACCAACATTTTAATGGGAAAATGATGGTAAAAAAAATGGTAAACTAACTTAAAATGTTGGTGAAGAAACCAGAGTCCTGCCCTTCCAGCCTGTGTTCTGAGACTAAACCCTGAGTAAACACCACAGTGCCCAGCCACATGACCTTGGACAATGACCTTTCATCTCTCTACACCTCAGTTGCCTTGTCTATAAAATGAGATTATTTGATTTGGTACTGCCCAAGGCCCTTTCCAGTTCTAAAACACCCTGCCTCTGATTTTCAACCTCTGAAGAGTTATTAAAGGTAAGCTATGTATTGAGGGCCTCCTTCGTGTCAATTGGAAAATTGGAGCATTTCTAGTAAACATTTGGAAAGCAAAGCATTCACTGGGATGCAACGCAGTATAAACTGAAATGCCTTAAGGCAGAGTAAAAAGGTCTAAAATATTTACCTGCACTTAATAGAGATTGGCTAGGGAAAAACAGAAAGATTGTACCTTCCTTTGTGGTTCACGGCGTTCTTCATCAATTAAACTTAAATGTAATGACATGTTGACTCAGGTTTTCAAATTAAAATGATCTGTATATGACTCCAGGTTACTTTCAGTTAAAAGTAATAGTTAATAAGGCTCTACCTGCAAGGGTAACGGGGCAGTACTCACCAAGGGAACACAGCTCTGCACAGCTTCCCAACAAACCCTGAGCAATTGAATTTCTCTTCAAGAGGCAGGGGCGGCTCTTACAGGGAAAGCCTACAGCAGCCTGACTACATTAGGCATTTGATAATCATCATCTCATTTCATTGTTTCAATCTCACAATAACACTTGGTTGCATCATCTGCATTTTATAGAGGATGAAATTGAGGCTGAGAAAAGTCAAATTTGCCTTGTGTCCCACAGCCCAGTATCCAACAAAAACAAAATTCAAACTCAGGCATGCCTGTTCTATCACAGGCTATCACCTCTCCAGAGGATATTAGCAAACAATGAAGCAATATTGACCTCCATGCCAAATAAATGGTGTGTTCAGAGAGGGACTCAAAAAGAAAGCCACAAAATGTATGTCAAACATCAAGAATAGTATTGCTCTTTCTTATCTTCAAATTCTTCCACATAACGTAGCAAATACAGGTTGGTAAAGAGTATTTCATTAGTAATTCTACTACCAAGAAGAACCCAGAGCTTGTAAAAGTAAACCCCAAGAAATCTAGGGCTGCTTTCAACTCTGAGGTCCCATAACATTTCTGTGGCACATGTTGTGGATACCTGGACATACAAAATAGAGTCTTCCTTATGGTAGCCCATGTGGCAGAAATACCACACCAAAGGCACAGAATCACAAAATCACTTGCCGAAAGCACTAGTAAGAATATTAAGTTTTGCCACCTCCTTCCCTTTCAGGCATGCATGTCTGCATTTAAGCCATAGATAACACACACACGCACACACACACTCATGCACACACACACACGATGCCCTCTAAATCTAGAAGACTGCAGACAGTGGTTTCATCATAGCAGGATTTCTTCCAGTACAGATTTTACTCTTTGCCTGATGTTATCACTCATCCCTCCCCATTCTGCCCTCCTCAATATTCTGCAGCCTTCCAGAACTACTTTGAGTTCCCTAAGCCCATGATGCTATCCTTGCCTCTGAGCCTTAGCGCATGCTGTTCACTCAGCTCAGACACCCTGTGCCCCTCTCCCAGCGGCCCCACAACTCTCTTCCTTTAGGTGTCAGTGTGTCACTGCTTCCTGGAAGCCCTTTCCCATCCCCACCCCAACCCATGCCTATGAGAGGAGTGAGCCTCTCCTCTGTGTTCCCAGAGCATCTCATCACCTCTGTTTTCTCACACATATATCTCTAAGTTATAACTACTTGCACTTTCTCTGGTTTCCTCACTCACTTACTTACCCCAGGAGAGTAAAAGCTTAGTCTGTTCACCACTGTATCAGTAGCTCCCTGGTTAATACTAGTGTAGGGCACAGCTATAGGGTTAAGCCTTGGACTGACCTGTTGGCAAAGCCACAGACAAGTCCCAGCTTAGAGGGCACAGTCCTCTTAGCATAATTAGGCTTGACCTTATGACGCTCCTTAGTTCCTTCCTAGGTAGCTAATGGGCTGTGGGAGGTGCAGCAAGTGCTGCCAAAACAAGTGAAACTCACAAGAACATTGTAACTATGGTGACCACTACCTTGTTTACCTCTGGCTATAAAATAAAGGCTCAGCTTGCCTCTGGATCTCTCTCTCTGTGGCCTCAGCCAGGCAAAGAAAGATCCACCTAGACCCAGCTTATTCTGTCTGTCATTTCTTCATCCGTTCACCACCCTCACTCAGGCTTTCGAACCCTTGGCTGAGCTGGCTTGGCACAATTAGCATATTGCAGGTTATCAATAAAAACTTGTGAATTGAATGAAAATGAATAACTCTGGTGGTCGATATTGTTAGAAATATCTAAATTCAAAAACTATTGTCAAGCAGACAAACCTTTAAAAGACAAATTTGTTAGAAATTTAGTACACTAAAGAGTAATAATTTTTCTTGCTCTCTTAAGGATTTAGAATATAGTTATGTTTTGCAATAGTAGAAATCACCCAAATAGTATATATGGGTCTACAGCTCTTTATAGAGAAAATTATATAGAGTATATCGATGTGAATATCTATATGCATACATATTCTTTATAAACGTATGCATAATACATAAGTATATATCTATATCTATATCTATATATATAAAAGGCTGTGTCCATCCGACTCGTAGCTATGACACGCACTGACCACCAGGGGGCAGATGCTCAACGCAGGAGCTGCCATGATGCACACTGGCCATTTATAAATAAATGGCACCACGGACCTGGCGCTGACAAATCAACACTTAGCTTTCCCCAAGTGGAACACAGGCCCCGCCACCACCCTGGAGCAACACCCCACCAAATTGCAGCCAACACTGCCAGGACCCCAAGGCACAAAATGTGGCCCACAGCCCAGCCCGGCCCAGAAATGGTCACTGTGGGCGCCAGGTAATGACATCACATAGCAATGCCTGGCTTCCTCTCCCAAGTGACTAGCCTCCTTGCAGTTTCTTCAGCCCAGGAACATGACTTGCTTTGAGCCAGGTGCAAACATTTTACACTTTAACAAAATGTCTGTGAAGCGTTTTCACATGCCTCATCTCATTTGGTCCTCACAGAAGTCCTGGAGTAGGTAGATAGGAGACTCAGTAGAATCCTATTATCTTTTCATTAGCAGGAAAACAGAGATTTAGAAAGTTTAGAAACTTGACCCAACTGAAAAGAAGTAAGAAATGGTGGAACTTGAAAATGACTTCAGGTTTTCTCACTGTGCAGAATATAGTCAAACACTGCTACAGTTAAATATTTTACCCTTTGTTCTCCCTGTGTGATCTACAATTATAATCTGCTTCATGTTGATATTTACTGCTGTGTTGCTGACAATTACCTGAAAGAGAAGGTAGGGTGCTTCACTGAGCTGGAAAAAGTTTAGCTAAATCAGAAAGCAGGTCTAATTAAGCAATTTATTTTATGTATATAAAATAATAAGTTGACTCGCGCATGCACGATACATATAAAGCTCTCGCTGGCGCCAATTGCACACGTGTGTTTCGATTTGTGATTGTTGATTGTGAATTTGATTGACACTTCTATTATAGAGAAAGGGTGAATAGTGATATTAAAATATTTCTTCTAATTAATTTCCTTTTAATGTGCACAAATCCATGCACCGGGACACTAGTGTATATATAAAACACAATTCTTTTTACTCGTAAAATAAGTTTCATCATAAGTTTATGTATGTGCATACTAATTCCTTGACCTCCAGGGAACAAATCTTACATTTGAACACCTCCTGATGCAGACACAGTTACTCAGAAAAGCAAGGTTGGAAAGGTTGCCAGTGAGTATATATTTATCAAAGTGCTTCTAATGTCCCCATCATTACAAGATCTAATACTTTCTAAACTTTCAGATTAATGGCTTTAGAATTTGGGGTGGAGTTTTCTTTTAATAATGCACATTTCAATCCTCGGTTAACAAGAGGTCATGTCAATAATTAATGGTTTCCGTAGCAGTTCGACACTGCATCGCCCTCTTGACAGATGTTTTAAATGTATGCTTTGTCTTCATAACGAAGTACAAGTGGGTGAGGGAACAGGCGAGTGTGACATGAGGCATTTGGGCTTTACATTTTTAACTTGTGCTCTAAAGTGTTCTTATATATTATCTCATTTGACAGGTACATCAACCCTGCCAAGAAGCTGGGGTGAGAGGAAGAGGTACAGATAGGAAGGTGGAAGACACTATTCTGTATGTCTTATAGGGTTGTAGAAACCAGAATGTAGAAAAGTTATAGAACTTACCTAAGAAACTCCATGAGAATAAGGACCCTGTCAAATTTTTGTTGTTATTATTGCCTGCTTTACTCCTAGCATTGTTGCTCAATTGAGTGAAATAATGAATGTGTGAATGAATGAATGAATGAATGAGCAAATGAATACTAAAGTTTTCTGCAAAACATAGGACTCAAACTCTGACTTCCTGACTTTCAAGCTCATGAATTCCCTAATATATGACATGTTTTTTTTTAGACTATTCCTTGCCAAGATTAAAAATGATTTAAAGAAAAAAATGTATACATATTAAAAAGACAGACAGTTGATGTTTATTCCCCTACCCCAAAAGACAAAAACTTGAAGAGTCTTTTTTAAATTATCTTTCTTAAATAATCTGCCCCTACCATTAGTATTCACTTCTTTTTCATGTGTGATAATAACAAAAAAGTATTGAGCCTTTTTGTCGATAATTTACCAGGTGCCTTGGATGCACAGAATAACAATACCAACAATAGTAAGTTATGTTATATGAGTATTGCACTCAGTAGTAGTGTCTCCTAGGTTGTAGTAAGCAGAACCGATACTCACTAGGACAGATCATGTTCCTACAGTCATTACTAGGGCACTGCATTATCCATAAGAAAACTGCCACAGGCTTTCAAAAATCATAAGGAACAGCATCCATCTCCTTTTCACAAAGCCCGAGTTCTGCTGGTCTCTCTGAAGAGTCAGTCCTTACTGAGAAGCTGGAGAAGTGAATTAGGGGCTCAGGGTCAGCTCAGAAGTGAAACCCACTTTACCTGGACTCGGGGCTTCTGCGGGCATCACGAACTCACAGACGATCCACAGAAAGGCAAGCATGCTAGAGACTTAGGCACACATTTTAATCAATTCCTTTAATGGAGGGAATAAAGCACAACTGCCTGACAAAGGAAAAGCCAAGCAGGAGAAGGATAGAAGCATCACCATCTGATACAGAAATTTACATCTGCTGCTAAAGATGCTCCCAACATGCTAAAATAAAAGTATCTAAACATCTCACCCGGGGAGAGTTTGGCAGCTGCAGTCAAATCATCCTTACGAGTAGAAGACTTGTTTAAATTTAGTTTTCACATATCCATTTAAAATAAGAAACAAAGAGCTCTCCAGAATCATATTGTGGACCAGGAGAGACAGACCCCTCTTCCCCCCACACCCCCACCCCAAGCCCAAGCCCCAAAGGTTGGTCACAAAGGACAGGGCCACTCCAGGTTCTGGAAATGGCAGCCATTCCCCCAGAGACCAAATCAGAGAGATGGGCAGGCAGATGGTTTGGTTGTTTTGACAAGAAAGGATGTCAGGCTACAGTGAAAGTGCTATGAATGTGTGTGAAACTGGAAACTATGTCTTCTCCACCCTGGTCCTCCCCAGTGCCAAGCACAATGCTGCTCAACAAACATTTGTTGCATGAATCAGATAATTGATTAATCTAAAAGTAACAAAAAATTAACTAGATAAGAGCAGCATCTGCCCCTAAGGAAATACTCAAACGCACATTCTGCTTCTCTGGCTTCGGTTCTGGGGGCTCCGCCACGCTGATCTCGGGAGCATGCCCAGAAAAAGCTTCAAAGAGTTTGAAAGGAAACAGCGTAGCTGAGGCAGTGACATACAAGAGCCTACTGTGGGTCAAATCCTCATCCGGGCTTAAGTCCCAATAGCCCTGCCAAGTTACTTTTAAGAGCTCCATTTGACCAATTAGAAAATGGATACTGGGAGGGCTTAAATCAGGTGTTCAAAATGTTCCCTCACAGAAGGCAGAGCAGTAATGAACACAGGTTTCCCAACTCAGCCTCATGTTCTCTCTTCTACACGCCAGGCATTTCAGCAGCTACACTGAAACATGAACATGTAACAAAGCTCAAAGTCCAAGACATAAAGAAAGAGAGAAAAACAGACCAAGAAAACTTGGCCGAGGAATGCTACAACATTGAAGCATAAAAGCATCGGTACTATTTCCTGGAATCCAGCAAGTTCTAGCTCAGACGAGGCAAGCTCTCAGCTCAACACAATACATGGTTTACAGCCACTGCATTTTGGAAGGAATTTACCATGCTATTCTTTTTTATAAAATGCATTGAACAATGTAATAAATGATCCTTGCGTCAACTACCACGTGGTGATTTTTTGCCCTCCTTCTAAGTCCTTGGGAAGGGAAGTTTCAATCATATTTCCTGTGTCTGTCACATGGAAACCAAAAGCCTCTTAGTAGGTGCCTTTATGCCATTGTGCTAGAGGGCAGGAATGCACCTGACAGTATTCTACTGACAATGATCATCATCAGGTAACATAATTACTATTATGTTCCATTCTCATTGAGTGCCAGATATTATTCTAGGCACTGCATACATGATTTCATTTAATCCACATATCAAACCTATAAAATAGGTATTATTTGTCTCCACTTTTTTAAAAATCAGGAGACAGGGAGCCCAAGAGGTTAGGTAACTTGCCTATCAAGTCTGCACACGGAAAACAGCAGAGTTGGGGTTTGAACTCATTCAAGTGGGTTTGACACCATGGACCCATCTTCCTAACCACCGATAAATGGAGGACACCTGGCTTCCAGGCTGTACATCATACCTTCTGACAAACTGCATGTTCCCATTTTAAATGAGTGATTGAAAGTCTCGATATAGCCCATTAATTTTATACCCACTTGTACCAAAATCTCTTCAATTCCCTTTGCAGCGTTTCTGCTTCTATTCTAAAAGCTTCTCCTTCCATCTGCTGTTCTTGCCCTCTACACATCAGAACCCAGTCCAAGCGTCCATCCAGCCCATCTTTCAACATTTAAAGAGCTAATGAAAGCATACCCTGTACTCCAATTAAATAATATTTAATTCACACAGCACTTTCTTTCTGAAAAATCCAAAGAGCCTTAGGTGCTTTTAATCAGATTCTCTTGATATCTAAATTATTGCTTAAATTTAATTGTATCCCCTTTAGATGGCAGATTAGCCTCATCCCCTAATTCTAGAATCTGATTGGAATTGGCCCTATTTAGTCTTCCCTTGAAAACAAGGGCCACTAAAACAAACAAACAGATAAAATAAATGAACAGGGCAAACTCTGTGTACATAGCAGTAAAGAACAATTAAGACCCTGGCTGGTGTTCTTAGTGCTTAGAGCATTGGCCCTTGCACTGAATGATTGTGGGTTCAATTCCCAGTCAAGGGCACATACCTGGCTTGCAGGTTCAATCTCCCAGCCCAGTTGGGGCACATGTGGGAAGCAATCAATCACATGTGTCTCTCTCACATCAATGTCTCTCTCTCTCTCCCCGTCCCTCCCTTCTACTCTCTAAATTCGGGGGGGGGGGGGGGCGGGGGGTGATATCCTTGGGTGAAGATTAACCAAAAAAATTAAAAGGAAAAGTAAAGTTGTACACTATAGAAGCTAGTGAGAATAATGATGATGTTTAACAATTGAGTACATTATGTGCCAGCTAACTCACCAGCTACCTTACACAGATTTTTTCCTTTCAACATTGAATCACATCAGACAGCAACTCACTGCAAAATGAGTAGGTTTAACCGCTGAAACGTACACAGAGGATAGCAAATGGGAGAAAGCCCCCTGGACCAACAATAGGAATGAAACACTGACATCTAATGATTCCCAGCCAGAAAATGTTTGCCAACTTCCTCCAGGTACAAGATGTAATGGTCAATAAATAAATTCACATTGGCAGCAGCATGCTTGAAATTAACCACGCTCCCACTGTTTTAGCTGCTTATCTATTATGTTCAGAGTTTACCTCTATGAGGCATGTCCTCATGTCATCAGCCCACCTTGCAGATGTTGAAACTGAGGCTTGAAAAAGGGTAAAAAACTTGCCGGAGGGCACACAGCTCATCAGGGCTTGAGACCAGGTTTGGACCATGCACCCAAGTCCAAGCTCTTGAGAGCAAAGCTAAAAATCTCTCTTGGCTGCTCGTTACCTATGCAGTCTCTAGGCTATTGAAAAGTCAGCAAGCACTTAAAGGACAGAGAAAGGAAATAATTTTTTTCTTAAACAGTACAGCAAAGGGATAATAATTGCTTGAATGACTGGGATGCCATTCAATACCCTTAAGAGTAATTTTCTAAGTGGCATCCTAGGAGCTTAAGACAATCCATTGAACACATTTTCCTTCTTAAAGGAACTTTGGAATTAAAAGGATTATCATTTGTGTTTGACAATTTCTTCTGAGAACAGAAGTTCTCAGGTACTGTGTGAGTCAGAGGTACTATCCCCCAGGCAATGAGCTAGTAATGAGCTGAGGATTCGAACCCTGGGCCACCTCATATCCAGGCAAATCGTCTTTGCACTACCCTCTGGCCATTCACCCTCTATCTCCACTTCAGCCCACCCCACCCCACTCTGTGTCATCCCTGTGTGTAGGCAGTTAGCAGTCAAAGGCCCCTGAGCAGGTTTAAAATGTTCCAAAGCTCCAGGAGCTCAGAGCTCTTTTGATCTTGCCTGCAAGGCTCAGTAGAGACTTTAAAGTGTGCCAGTCAGAAAGGACTATAGAAAAGGGCTGTTTCCTGCTTCCTGGGGTGCAAGTCTTCCAGGAGGTACAGAAGAGAAGTAATCTTTAAAGAAGTCAGTCTTCCTGCTAATGAAATAGGCTTACCTGATGAAAACATTCACCCAGAATGGGCAGACAAGGGGAGAGAGAAAAACACGACTTCTAATAAAGCCTCATAGCTATCATTTTCTAGGGGATGTAGACTGCAGCAGGCACAACGCTAGACACATCCCTCACATCCCATCTAAACCTGGCAATGATCTAGAAGGTAGGTACCTGCAATTTCAATTTTACAGAAGAAGGAAAGGAAAATGAGATAACTTAAGCTAATTTTTTCCAAGTTCACAAAGATGCTAAGTAACACTCCAGGTTTCACCCTCAAGTACACTGTATCCCAAAGTCCACATTCCCCCCATCATGCCTCACTACCTCAAGACCAGAGATTCAGCATCAACCCATAAGAAAGGATATTAGAGTGGAATATGCACTAACAATGCACAAAATATAATTAAAAAGAAGTCTATAAGGCAAAAAGGAAGTTGGACAGGCTGTGCAAGAAGGGTAGCCATAGACAAATCCTATTTGATATGACAATGACCAGACTCTACCAAGGAATAGATTTGGTCACTGCACCATACATAAAAGATGACCAATAGAAGCAACCATCAACTGAGCTGGAATGATGCCATCCCAGATGTAAAATGTGTACCAATTCCCTCCATGAAGTATCTCTGCCTAAAAAGACTCACATTTACAATAGTATGTTTAAAACTGATTAGACCCTACCTAAGTTAGCAGTTTAATATAATTTAGTGTGAGTCTAAATCATTTTTTTCTAATCAATCTCTTTTTTTTTGTGAAAAATTCTAGTTTAAAAAAAAACCCCAATGGCATTGATTAGATCAACACTTCTCAAGTTGGAGTAAAGTCTGCAAAGTATTAGAAAACCCAAAAAAGGACTGGTGGGTTCTCGTTCCTATCCACACCCTGGGCTGCACAGCAGAAAACAATGAGGGAAAGTCGTGAAGACTGACTCCCTGAAAAAAAAAGAAACACACACCTCCTTGAACTTTTCCATCTTGCCAAAGTCTTATTCTCCTTGCAAGGGTCATATTTCAGTGTAGAGTTCCTCTTCAAATACTCTATTAAGGACTTGTTCATCATTTGATCCTGTCACTGTTCTGCTGACATCCCTCAGTGGTCCTCAGTGGTATGGCAGGTAGAATTCAAATTCTCTTAGCTTCACACATAAAGACTGTTGCAATTTTTACCCTTGCCTGTCTCCTACCACAAGCCAGTGGTACCCAACTATGTGTACCTCTTATCACTGTGATTTCCACATTTTCACCTCTTTACTGTACCCAGGCCCTCCTCTGCCTTCTATGCATTCTTCACATCTCTTGAGATTTGGCTACAGAGTTCCTTCTCTGCGAAAGTGACTTCCCAGGGTAGAAGCCAGACCGTCTAGAAGCATCCATGGGCTACCCCTTCCTTCCTCATACCAATTGTCGTTTCCTTGCTTATTCTTCTGATAAACTATGGGGAGGACATGAGACATATTCAGTTTTATATGTTAATTGATTAGTTGAATGAAACAATGAACAATACCTTTTAGCAATATAGGATGCTTTAAAAGTCGAGGTCAATTCTAGTCAGCCTCCCACAGGGAACCTGATTTGAGGCCAATTCCCGAAGATCTTCAAAGGCAGAAAGAATGTAAGTCTCAATTGCTATTTACTTTTTTTGTCTAGTTTATCTCCTCAAAGAATGTAACCTCTGTCAGATCAGGTACCTGATCTAAGATTTCAGGTTTCATTCTAGTGCCTGGAATAGTGTCTGGGATATTACAGTACATAAGGAATACTTATTGAATAAATGAATAGATTTTTTTAGTTCTGTGCCCATTTCACAGAGAGGTAAACTGAAGCCTTTAAGAGATAGAAGGTGTGGGTAAGTGCCTCTGTCCAGATCAGTTTAAGCACAGAGCAGCTCTGGTCCGATACCCCTCTGCTCCACCTTTAACCCTCCCTCCCCCCCCCCCCCCCACCATAAAAAGAAAGAAAGAATGTAAGTCTAGAAACTTTAGAGAAGCCAAGGAGAAAGCATTTTCACCTAGACATACATAACAGTTTAAAAGTATTTCACAGCAGGGACAGCATTTTCTACCTTTGATGAAACTTAGGTGATAGACACTAACAATGATTGAACTCATACCTCCTACCAGTACTTTTCATGTGTTATATGACTTAACCACCTGAGGAGATAGTGTCATCCCCATTCACTATGCAAAGCCCAAAGTCACACAGGAAGTGAGTAGTGCTCATGATTCCTACACAGGAATGATGCAGGGAAAGCCTAAGATCTTCCCACTACAACACAGCTTCCGCCGATGAGAGAAATCCTTCTCTTCATTGGTTTTACTTATCTTAACCAAAAGGAAATTCCCAGTTAGCAGATTCCTCAAGAAGCAAGTTCACGGTCTCATTCTCAATGCCACTCAGATCTGATCCAACCCTAAAAGGTCAGCTCACAAAGCATGGTTAGGTTATAGGCTTCCCCCTCCACTCCATTCTTCGTCTTCCCTCCCTCCCATCCTGCTTCCCCTGAGAAAGCTTCTTAACATGTTCTGTTTCTGCAAAACAAGGAAAACCTAGACACAGGAAACCTATAAAAATCTGGAACAATAAAAGACCAAGAGTAAATATTTTTAGGCTTGAAGAGCCACACAATCTCTATCACAAATATTCAACTCTGACATTGTAGAATGAAAGCAGCCATAGACAATACATTGCAGTAAAACTTTATTTGGCCCATGAGCTCTAATATGGCAACCCTTGGTCTAGGTCAAGGACAGTAAATAAATTTCATTTCAGGTGCCAGCTTTAATCAGTGAGTTGGCTTTCTGGAGCTGGGTGCTTACAAAGATTCTCAGTGCCTGATTGAGAATGGCTCAGTGCTCCATTACTGATGTCTGCTATAGGTGCCAGATGGATCAAGGTGGTACATGTGCCATATCTTCCATCTTTGGTTAAGCTTTCAGAGAACAAATGAGGATTTTTAAAAATTTATCTTTATGGTTGAAAGTATTACAGATATCCCTTTTGTTCCCATTGAACCCCTCCACCCTGAACCCACTCCACCTCCAGGCCTTCACAGCACTATTGTCTGTGTCCATGGGTTATGCATATCCTATATAATAAAGAGCTAATATTCTAATTAGACCAGATGGCAGAACATCCTTCCGGAACCACCAGTGGGCAGGGGCCACAGGGCCACGGGGCCCAAGGCAGCTGGGGTTGTGAGGGCCGAGCCCCTTGCATGAATTTCATGCATTGGGCCTCTAGTACGCTTATAAGTTCTTTGGTTAATCTCTTCCCTTTGAGATTCGTCAGTCTGTTCCATGCTTCTAGGTCTCTGGATCTATTTTGTTCTCAGTTTATTTTGTTAGATTCCACATATGAGTGGGATCATGTGGCACTTGTGTTTCACTGACTGGCTTATTTCACTTAGCATAATACTATCCAGATCCCTCCATGCTATCTCAAAAGGTAAGAGATTCTTATTTTTTTACAGCTGCATAGTATTCCATGGTGTAACTGCACTGCATCTTTTTTAATAATACTATCCAGATCCCTCCATGCTATCTCAAAAGGTAAGAGATTCTTATTTTTTACAGCTGCATAGTATTCCATGGTGTAACTGTACTGCATCTTTTTTACATGCTCATCTATTGATGGGCACTTGAGCTGTTTCCAGGGCTTATCTATTGTAAATTGTGCTGCTATGAACAGAGGGGTGCATACATTCTTTCTGATTGGTGTTTTGGAATTCTTAGGTATATTTCTAGCCGTGGGATCACTGGGTCAAATGTCAGTACAAATGAGTTTTTAAAGATGCCATGAAACAATACATAGTTTTCAAATAGCCCAAGACCCACAAAAGCTAAGAGGTAGGCAAACCACCACTCTGCCATCAATCACCCCTTTGCCTAGTAAAATTTATCTCCTTCTATTCTAAACGGGTCACAAATCAGGAACCTATCATTTGGAAAAAGAACAAAGTAAAGAAGTCTATCTGTAGACCAAATCTAAAAGTAAACCACACTTTGAAAAGCTGGATTAGACAGAAGTCACTTTGTGTCTAAGTTTTGTACATCTGATTACCTGAGATTAAGGAAGCATCCTCCTCTCTCTGTAGCAGATGGGAATTTTTCTTCCTTAAACAGTCAGTTAATAACTGCCAAGAAAGCCCTTCGACAACAGAGACAGTTTAAGAATCATACTTTGAGTTAATATTGAACTTGCAAGTAAATACATAAAGCTTCAGTGCCATAAAGCTAATTTAAAAGGGACATTTCTCTTTATAGTTCCCTGGAGTATTATAGACTCAATGATATTCTTCTGCCATAATGTAGGATTCATTAAAGAACTGAAGCTATAATGGTCTCCATCAGTACATGCGGGCCAAGTGGATAAATTGTCCAAATGAATTGGTTAATACAACCTCAATGCTTGGTATGAAGTTCTCCATCTGACCGCTGGCAGGTGGGCAGGAAACTGAAGGCTATATCCCATTTGTGAGAATATCAGCGAAGGGAATTCAAACGGAAATATTTCCAAAGCATGATCATATTTAAATGCATAGACAATTTCTACTTCACAATGTTATTCCTAAAACTGGAAAATGATTTTTTAAAAAAATGGGTAAAAATCATGCACACATATAAAATGTACACATGTGCATTTTTAAGGTGTAGGTAATAATTATGTAGATTGTTTATTGTGAGCAATGTTCTCTTTCTCATTAATCAATAATTTAAAATTTAACTAGAAGAGATATATCATTTGATGCCAAATGTTTTTTTTTTTAAGCTGTCATTTGTCCACATTATCTCTGTATAATGTCTGGCTACAGACATAAAGAAACAAAGAGAAAGTAAAATAAGAACTATGCAAATGGCATCTTCTTCATTAATCAATGAGAAAGGCCATGGAATAAAGGAAACTGAGTAAAACAACTATGACACTAAACCCAGGACTTCAGGGACAACAATTTTGGAAGAGTAAGAAAACGCAGAGGACATCGGCCAGATATAGACATAATTTTGTCTGTGTAAGATTTCTGTGCATTATCATTCATAAAATATGCATGCCTTTATTGACTTCCTGGGGAGGAAAAGAGGTCGCTTCCCTTTCGAATATAAAAGTCTGGGAGAAGCTTCAGAGTCAATAGCTCTCATACTAAATGCTTGGTGAGTGGCCGATTTTTTATCTCCCTCCATCGTCGTCACACGTTTGAGGACTATTTCAATGATTAAAATTCCAAATGGGGTCCTGTGACTAAAATCAGAAATGAAGATGCTTGATTTATTATGTATGGTGAGCATGGCGATCAACCTCCGAATACATATTTATTTATTCCAAGAAAACAGAGCCATCTATGGAAACGGGGCCCCCTGGAGATTCTCCTGCCCGTGTTTGATGGGGGCTGGCTACAGACAGCAAAGGAAACAACATAAGCAGCACTTCAGCAAGGCTGTGTCTCTGAGAATACCCAGGGCCTCTTTCCGAGCCCCTTTATACGCCCTGGTCTTCCCTACCCCCTTCTGCGGGAGTTATCGCTGCATTCGATGGTGTTGAACATATTTGATATGAAAGCATTGTCTGTTTGCTACCAGTATCTAACGAGTCTCTCCCCCAGAGTTGCCAGCAAGGTGCTGATTAATTAACTGAAGTAGTGAAGCTGAATGGTACAACAGCTGTTTGGAGAATTGTCATTAACTTGGTCTCCTTTCCTGTCTATTAGCTCTCTTGCAGCGATCCCACTAACATGCAAAACTGGGAAACTCAGCATCACAATCTACCTTAACCTCTGTGCCCCCTTTGATGAAAAAAAAAAAAAAGCTTGTATGGGCTGACTATTTTTTTTTTTCAGGGAAATCTGATGAGGAAGCAGGAATGGAAAGAAGAAAACCCCTAAGAAAGTGAAGAAGGGATTTGGGAAACTTCCTAGAAGTCACAGTTCATTTTTGTCACTTGTCATTGGCAGCTGACAACAGCACAGACCTTTGGACTGAATGCCAGAATGGGCACTGCAGATACTCTAAGCTTATGGAACAGTTCAGCTAGCTGACCCTCCCTGCCGGGGACCTCCTTGCTCAGCAGGAGGAAAAGGCGAAGGCACTGTGCAGTGGAGAGGCTGCCAAAAGGTGCAAGGTGGCAGGCAGATGTGGCTGCTCCACTGGAATGGTGACAGTTGGCAGCGGATGCCAACCTGTGCACCTCAGCTGCCCCAGAACAAGGATGGTTATTCAGAGGAGCAGAGGCTCCGTGAAGTGGCAGATTGGAGGGAGGGTCCAGGTGATGAGACACAAGCACTTCATTAAAGTGTTCTGCGCTGAGGTGTGGTGACTCAGACCAAATAAAAATAAGGGATTTTTTTTCTTTAAGTTCCTTTCTTGTCTGCTCCCTTCATTCCATCCTACCTATTTTCCTTCCTTTCTTTATTCTTTCCTTTCCGCCTTTTTTTCCTTCTCCCTATATATATTCATAAAGTACATACATTAGGTCTACTTGGCAGATGTGACAGGCAACAATGTCTTCCACACGCAGGCCAACAAAATTAATTCCGAACAGAGGCAGCCACAGCTTCATCCCAGGTATCACCTGATAACCCTGGTAAGCTGCGCTTATCCCCTCTGACATGAATCTTAGAGACTGGGGAGCAGGGAGCTCAGACACTCACACCGTCTGTCGCTGTAAGGGTTACCCCGTGCAATTTCATCGGCGGTGGCACCCCTTCCCATCAGACTCACCTTATAAAAGAGCTGAGGGATTTTCAAATCATCAAAAAGTAGAAACTCGAGATGTGATTAAATAGCACCTAATTGGGTCATCGGGGCATATAATAAAGCCAAATACATCCCCCCGAATGCAGCAGGTGCTTTTTTCTTTAATGAAGCAGATAAATGCAGAAATGAATACACTGATACAGACAGAGCATCTGCCTCCTGATAAAATTAAGTCTGTGACAGAAATAAATCACCGTGGGGGAGACTGTAACCCATTATCCAATGGGATTTTTCCTTTTCTTCTTATGTGACAGGACTTATTGGATTCCCTGATGCTAGGCAGCTAAGTGCATCCACGATTTGATGATAAATCAGAAAGACTACGGGATTTGAAATTTAACAACTACTTATTTTTCTGTGATGTAGAGATAAGAGCAAAATTTTGGTGAGGAGCCATTAAATTGGGACTCTCCTTCTTTTCGGATAATCTGATCGTCTGGTACTATGTCATATCATCACGCAATGCCAACAACCAGCAGTGAGTAAAATAGATTTTGGACTAAGATGAATAAGGGAACTACTTATCTTTCCCTTTCTTTCCCAATATCAGGTTTATCTAAAGAGTACTATAGAAAGGTTACTTTTGACATAAAATATACTGTTCTTATTACACTTTCCTTTTTATCCCCTTCAATACGTTAAAAATTGGCAATAAAAGCATGTTTCTCTTTTTTAAACATTTTCACATTTGAACAATAGAAAAGGAAAATCCATACATCATGTTAAAAATACACAGGACCTAATGGAGCTCGGGGACCACTTTACCATGTTTGATAAATGTGACTGGAAAAAACAGACCTTCACGTTTTAATGATTTTCTTTGTTATAATACGCTATTAATTAGTGGGGATGGGGAGGGGGTGTTCATCTCTCCAAGATGTACCTTTATTTTCCATGTTGCATTCTTGCAGTACCTCAAGCGCTTTGCTAGCGCTCACACCCACCACCGTGCTCGTACTGAACTATATAGATTGCTCTTGTAAGGAACAGAGAGGAAGAAATCAAATGATTTTTTATCTCCTGGTAATTTTTTTTTAAGTGAGAGCATGGTACATCTTCAAAAGGAACTTGATTCATTGTGTAAAAATGTAGTACCAATCTAGCAACTGACATCCCGGAGAATACTCAGAACCAGTGCGCTGCGGAGCCTGGGTGTATTTCACACGCCAGGGCAGAATCCGTTTTCCTGTAAACTAAATCAAGCTCGCTATGAAGCTGCTATCACTGACTTATTTCTTTCTTCTGCATCCTGTCTTGTAAAGGGGCAAAGGTGAGGCTGGCCGGAGAGGCATTAAACATTGATCACTAGTAATTATGGTAATCTCCTGCCAGAGCATTAAGTGCTGTAAACTCAGCCTGTCTTCAGAGAGAGCTAACTTCATGTGACAACGCAAGAAAAGCTGTAAAGAACTGTAAATTCCTACAGCTGGTCCCCGCCTTTTATTAGAGTATGGCGTCGAAACAGACACCCTTTAAGTATCTGCGCTGAAGGAGTAAGAGATATACTCAGCCAAATCATATCTCTATCACAAAACACACCAAGAAATGAAGGAGGGGCCCATACAATCAGCCAAACGCCAGGACCTTCAGTCATTCACTGTGGTTTAGTTATCCTGTTTCACACAAACTGATGATAACCACACACAGGACAGAGCACCTGAAGACAACCATTTCTGGGAGTGTCTAGAAATCTGAAACTTTATTCTAACTTTAGAAATTCAGTGACCCGATTCATTTTCCAATGAACAGAAGTTGTCGATCTCCTTGCTATTGAGACGGTGGAAAGGTTTTCACAAAAATCAAGCAAAAGATCCTGGCACAATCCCAGCATTAATTACGATTCTCAAAAATGCATGCAGCTTTTTTATTTTCCTTAGAAATCATGACAATATTGACAATATTTTCCTAGCTTTGTTTTCCACAAAAACACCAACAAAAAGAACTAGATGTAACTTTGAGTTGGCAGGTTCTCCATAGAAACCTCAACATGAAGGACAAGAAAATGCACCTCGCCGTGTCCTTCGTTGTATGTGACCATCTCACAGTTTGCATCCAGACACCTGGCAGGACACACAAGCCCACAAACGACCTGCTTTCTGTTGTTATGATTTATCCCAGTCCCACATGCTGAACACAATCATAGGGGGACATGGACCCCTGTTACATGAAACTGGGCCCACCTCGTGAGGTCTTGAATCTTTTGCAAAACAGAAATAATTAGAAATCAAACACCATGTTAATTTCAAGCTCCTTGGTTTTATTTCTTCTGATCCTCTTTTGATTACTACAGAGAAATCCATTTTTTGTGATCACATAAGGAACTATGGTCATATTTGAAAACGCTGGCCATGAATTAGAAGAATGAGATGGAGTCCAAAGCATCTCATTTTCCAGAACAGGAGGCTGTAAGACCCAGAGGGTGAATGTGTTCCTTCCCCCACTTAGCCGGTTAGCAAGTGGGTCAATCATGAACACAAATCCCCTAATTCTCCCACTATGCTGCCAATCATTGTATCTTATTTTTTTGTAATTTTATTATGTTTTAAATCATTTTTAGTTTTCAATTACAGTTGATGTACAATATTATATTAGTTTCAGGTGTACACCCCAGTGATTAGATATTATATGGCTTACTAAGTGATCATTCTGATAAAGCTCGTACCCATCTGACACCATACATCGTTACTAGAATATTATTGATTATATTCCCTATGCTGCACTTTGCATCACCGTGACTACTCTGTAACAATCATTTTGTACTTCTTAATCCCTTCACCATTTTTACCCAGCCTCCCAAACCTTATATCTTCTTATTGTCAGGTGAAAAGCACTGAAGGGGGAAATCACCAAAAAAATCAAAGATTGGCTCCTTCAGCTTCTTGGAACTGAAATGAAAATACTTTCAACATGCCCTAGCTGATTTGGCTCAGTGGATAGAGTGTCAGACTGCGGACTGAAGGGTCCCGGGTTTGATTCTGGTCAAGGGCACATGCCCAGGTTGCAGGCTCAATTCCCAGAAGGGGACATGCAGGGGGCAGCCGGTCAATGATTCTCTCTCATCATTGATGTTTTTATCTCTCTCCCTCTCCCTCTCTGAAATCAATAAATACATATTAACAACAACAACAAAAAGAAAATAGTTTCAACAATATATAAGTCCTAAAACAAATGTGCAGTAGATGAAAGAATAGAATTAAATTGGAAAATGTGCAGTTGCGGAAGACCTGACATTAGTAAATACCCATGAGTACTAGGCCATGAGGATTCATTCAGCTGACACCTGTTTCAGGTGTCAAGAAGCCAGCCACCCAGACATCTTCACAGAAAGCACTGCAGACATAGAGGACAAGTGCAAAGACCCTGGAGTAGCAATGAATTCCTGGAATAGGAAAAATACCCAAGTGGCTACAACTGAGCAAGCAGGAGGCCGAGTAGAGAGGTAGGCAGGAGTCAGCTCCTGTAGGATATTTCAAACTGTGGAAAGGAATTTGGCATTTGTTTTGATGGCAACGGGAAATGAATGGAAGATTTTAAGCAATGATGTGATAGCATCAGATTGATGTTTTTTTAAAGATGACTTTGGCTGCAGTGTGAAAAATGGATTATAAGACTGAGATAACATACATGAAAGTCCTTTTGAAAAAAATGTCAAGGCAAAATCTAAATGGATGTCATTATGCAAACAGCATCACAGTCTTCAAAAGTAATAATGCAGTGATATTTTTCAGAGAAAGTCTTAAACTTTGGCACTAGGCAAAAGCATATGGCCTGCCCATGTTCTGAAACACTGCGTGATAGATCTCCGACACAGAGGCAAGATGAAACTGATGTTGGGCATCATTGGGTTGAGTCGTCACTGGGACTCAAGCCATCTGTGATGCTTTGCACAGATTAAGAAAACACAGACTCTAACAAGGGCAAGTCTCTGGTGCTCGAAGCTGTGACCATTCAGAATTTTGTCACTTAAGTTTTCCAAGTTGAATAGAGAGGAAATCATACTTTTGCACAAAGAAGAGCCCAAAGATCCTCTTGCTCCTAGAAGAAGTGGCTTGGGTGACCCAAGGGATGGAGATGCAGCCTCTGCATTGAGAAGAGGCAACAATCCAGGACTCTAGGATGGAAGGTCCAGATCAGTTGGGATGATTAAAATGACTGGTGGTTTCCTGCCATCAAGGAGTAGAAATCCCCTGTCCTGCTACTCAGTCCAAACAAATGGATTTCATTCTGCCAGTCACCATTCAGTTATGGTAGTGACAATGCACTGTTAACCCCAGGAAGATTTCACCTCTAAAGCCCTGCCTGTTGATGATAATTCCCAGGGATGTTCAGATAAGACAGAAAATGAAAGGGACAGTTCATAAATCTCTTTAGGGAAATCACTGATTGTGTTACTCATCCTCAGCAAAAGATAAATAATTAAATCAACAGCTCAAAAAACCATACTACACACACATTAGGAAAAGTTCAAGTTCCTGTATCTGAAAAGGCATACTACCAGGCTTCATAAAGAGACAGATTTGGGTTTGAATCTTGGTTGGACCCCTCGCTACTCAGGTGACTTGTCAATCCATTATTTTTTATCTCTCTGTGTCTCAGTTTCTTTATCTATAAAATGAAAGTCATACTCTCAGCTGATTGTTGGGAGAGTTAAAATGAGATCATGTTTGTAAGGCACATAGTAGATACACAGAAAACATTCACCCTGTGAGTTTTTCCACCTTTATCTTTCTTAAGGGCTTTCTAACAGCATTCATGACTTATAAAGTCCCAGTGTGATAGTGATTGAAGGTGGGGCCTTTGGAAGGTGATTAGGTCATGAGGAGAGAACCCTTATGAATGAGATTAGTGTCCTTATAAAAGAGGCACAGAGAGCTTCCTTGCCCCTTCCACTATGTGAAGATACTAGAAGAAGACAGCCATCTATGAACCTCAATAGGCATCGAACCTGCTGGCACCTTGATCTTGGACTACCCAGCCTCCAGAACTGTGAGAAATAAATGTTGGCTGTTTAAGCCACCCAGTTTACACTATTGTTGTTATAGCAGCCCGAACAGACTAAGACAATCTGATAACAAACAGAGACTAGATCTCCAAGAAAGTAGAATCCTTAAGATAGGACACTAAATAAATGTCCTGGGTCTCTAGGTTATTCCTAAGAAAGAGAATTTAAATTCAAAAAGTAGCAACAAAGAGTCTTGATGCTGGTGACTTAAAGAAAATTATAAGCACTCAACTTCTAAGGGAATTCATATTCAGATTTTTAATGTGAAATAAAAGAAGAGCTTCTGAAAAGAAGATGATTCTTTTTCAAAACAGGTTTGCAAAATGCAGAAGGCAAAGTAAATAGAAACTTAAAATAGGGCACAGGAATCTATTGTCCTGGGTATTGCTAAGAATGAAGTCAGCGTGGTGCACTGGAGAGAGCTTGTGATGGCAGTCTGGCAAATCAGATCTTACGTCTCCCATGACCAGCTGCATAACCTTTGGTAAATCATGCCCCCATCCCCTTGAAAGTCTTCTCATTGGTTAAATGAGCTAATTAGCTAAGTCAAACTCTACAGAGCCTGCCAGGTCCAGACTTTCTATTCTTCTATGGCCATGAGATCACAGGGTCTGAGAACAGTGTTAATTGCCATATGATTCACATTATCATTTCTAGACACAACTGGAAGTGTCTGGATTTGAGGCACTACACCTAAGCTGGTGGAAAGGACATAGGATTAGAACTATGAAAAGAACAAATACCAGGAGTGAGGGGGGAAAAACATAACAGAAGAGAAGGGCAGAAGTCATCACTACCACATAGCAACTGGTGCTGAAAATGTGTTGATTGATTAAAAAGAAAGATGGATAGAAACCAATGGAGCAATGTAGGGAAGAGAGGACAAGCCTACACAAGTCCCAGAGAGCTTATTATTTCATTGACATATGGGGAGGTTGGCTCATATTAAGAGTGAGGATTGGACACATTTTGGGGACAGGCAATCCCACTGAGGAGCACAGGAGTGGCATCATCTGCTAAGGTCACTTGGCTTGTGATAGACCTGGGATAAGAACCTATATTCTTGACTACTAACCAGTTAGTGTTCCTTTTCTAGCTGGGGAGAAAGAGTGATAACCTTGCATCTTCCAGGTTTATCCCTAAACATTGTTGCAAACTGTTAATCCATCATTCCTCTTCCCAGTAGCATGCAGAAACAATCCCAGCAATATACATAGTTAGGCTACTTTTTAAGAGCTCATGGGAAAGGAGTACTTGAGCACCTCTTTGGACTACATTCTGTACCAGTGATGGTGAACCTATGACACGCGTGTCAAAGGTGACACACGAACTCATTTTTTTGGTTGATTTTTCTTTGTTAAATGGCATTTAAATATATAAAATAAATATCAAAAATATAAATCTTTGTTTTACTATGGTTGCAAATATCAAAACATTTCTATATGTGACACGGCACCAGAGTTAAGTTAGGGCTTTTCAAAATGCTGACACGCCAAGCTCAAAAGGTTCGCCATCACTGTTCTGTACTATGTGTAAATTTCTAGTCCTTTGTTTAGTGCTTACCATTGAGAGTCATGATGTCTTCCCCTTACCACATTGTAGACTGTCCCTCATAATCCCAACCACCTGACACTAAAGTGCTACTTATCACCAGATGACCAAGGGACACCTGTGTGACTGGATGTGCCCCAGACCTTGTCTTATAACCAGAAAGGAAAAAAAAAAACACTGCTGCAGTAGCATTTTGATATTCAGAAGTCGGTGTGCAATAGCACCAAGCATCATGGCCATCATTCTTCAATCCACATGCATTTGACTATCAATTTAGCTTAATTTTTTCCCTAGATTTAATGTAAGCTAACTCTAATGTGCATCAATTCTAAGAGTTACATCTTTTCACATTTTGCCATATGAAATTTTGATGTCTAAACTTGAGAGGCATTTTACAATCAATAGCATGTCATCGTTTAATTGGCAATGTTTTTTTTCTTTGTGATAAGAAAGATAATTTTGTACCATAGAATTATGATATTTTAGACTCAGTGAAAGTCAGTATTCAAGGCATAAATGGAAAACAATGTCATCACTATCTTCCACAGGCTACAGTAGAGTGAATGGCCTCTCTTCTCCCCTCTCTCTCTCTTTCTCTTTCTCTTGTCCATGCCCATGCTCTATCACTAGCACTCTCCCTCATTCTCTTGTCCTTTTCTTATTTTAACTAATGTTCATGAAATGCTTCCTCTGTAACAGGAAAAATGCTAAGCACTGGAGATAATAGGACAAGCCTAGCAGAAGGGGTCCCTGACCTCATGAAGCTTACCATCTACCAGGGAGAGACAGATATTGACCAAATAGCACACACATACACAGCCATGTAAAGCTACAAGATAAAGTCCTTGAGAGAAGTGCATGCTGCTATGAAGGAGTATAGAGCAAGGTAATGAGGTGGGTGGGAAGATTTCTCTGAGAAGTGAAGAATGAGCCAAGATGTCATGCTTGAGAAGTGCATAGGTCAAGGTTTAAGACAGTGTCTTTGTGCAGAGGGAATTTCATATCAAAGGGTCCTTTGATAGACATAAGTAAAGCTTCAAGAAGGGCATGTTGCTAGAGCCCAGAGGATAAGAGATGTGGCGTGAAATAAGTCAGGAGTCAGACTATGGCAGGGTTCTGTCTTTATCTTTAAGAGAATTTTAAGGCATTGAAGGAGGAGGAGGAGAGAGGCAAGATGCTCAGATCAAAAACAGCATTTCAGGTGTCATGTGGGGTCTGTTGGAGGTGCGGGTTAGGAGGCTCTTCTAGTGGTCCAGACAATAACTGGTGGATAAATACAGACTCCCGGCTCAGCCAGGCAGACCTCAGCTCTGCAGTGCAGCCCTTTCTGTCACCTATTCTGTACACAGACCTTGCAGTGACATCCTGGGAGCAATACACAGAGAATGAGGTCAGAATATTCAATAAAGGTTCCTGCTGCAGACAGAAGAGAACCCTGAGCAAAGATGACAAGAGAGAGGGCTGGGCAATGCACGAGGAGAGGCAGGAAGCAGGTCCATGTGCCCTGCCAGGCCTCACTGAGCTGGGAACTTATGTGAACAGCCTGGACCCTCCCCAATGTCAAGTCAACCTACCATCCCTCTGACTTGGTCCTTGTTAGATACACTGAAGGTCTCGCATCAACTCAGAGAAGATAAAAGTTTATGATGCTTGAAGAAAAAGGGCTCTTTATTTAAAGGGAACACAAAGGATCCTCAGGACCTTTTTTTTTTCTTGGCAGATATTGACTCACAAACAGATCTTATTTCACTGGTTGGATATATCTATTTCCAGTCCTTGTACATCTACCCCATGAATTGCGATTTGATGAAGCATACGAACAACGAATGAGGTCTCAGTGTGCAAATGCTATATGTTCTAAGGAAGGGAAAACATAAAACTGCGATCCATAGCTTATTAAAATCCCTAGGTAAGCCCAGTTTGCAAAGCTCAATGCCAATACCTATAATTCACCCCCGTGAAAACGTGAGCCACGGAGTAACTGCTGTCTCTGGCTGCATTCGAGTTTGGTACTGAAGATCTAAATTTAATGGCTTTTTATATACAAACAGTCTTTTTTAGAGAGTGAGGAAGGGAGAGAGAGACATCAATTGGTTGCATCCCACACACACCCCAACCAGGGATAGAACCTGCAACCTGGGCAAATGCCCTGACTGGGAACTAACCCGCCACCTTTTGGTGCATGGAATGACACTCCAACCAATTGAGCCACACCAGCCAGGGCTATAAAAACAGTCTTTGATTGACAGAATCTAATCACTCAAAGGGCACAAATAAAAACTGGGCAAAGCACAGTGCCCTGTTAATTTTTTTTTTCCTTGCAACATCTATAAGCATCTGATCACACAGTTGTGCAATTGTTTGCTCACTGAAGATGTTGTTATTCTCTTACTATGTTAGAAAAGTAGTCACCTTTCTGGGCAAAGATAAAAATATGTGGGTTCTTTTCCTGCAGTTTATATATCTTAAATCTTAGATGGTTTTCACTGCAGCTTTCTTCTCAACTCTCCCACCATTCATCTTTCATTCTCAGCAAGGGCTAGTTTACTTCATACAGGAAGACCTTCACATAACTTTCTGGCATTAATTATTATGGTGGCACTAAGTCCCGTGTGAAATATTTGCTGCAATGTGTCCCGCAGCCTGTTTAAAAAAAAAACAGTGAAGGGGGAAAAAAGGAAGGTAAAACACTCCTGGTGATTATTTGCTATTTTACAAGAATCTGAAATAATTAATTGAGTGCTTGATTGGAACGCACACAGTCCCTCCGATACAGCCCTGCATTGGTAAGCGAATATAAACATTTTGAAAGTGAGTCTGCAAAGAAGCAAGAAAGGAAGGTGGTCCAGGCTCTCATGCAGCCCTCATTCTGAGAACAGTGCCAGCTTCCCCTCCTGCAGCCTGGAGGGCCTCCTGGAGGTGGCATGGGGATCCCGGAGCACTGAATGACATGAAAATAATACAGCCCTAAATGAAGACTAACAAGCAGTGCTGAAAAGCCAATCAGCCCATTAGGATGATGAGCCCTGAGAAGCTACACATTTCAGTGCTGACAATGTATTAACTAGCTTCCTTCTTTCTTCTGATAACCACAAACAACTCTCTGGAAACTTCCACTTGAAGAAGTGAAGTGGATAAAACATAGACCGGATCAATATTTTAAAGGGACAGTCATCTGCGTTTAACTTGACTCCAGGGAAACTGACAAGATCTCCATTTCATGACACAGCACAAGTCCATTTGGGAAGCAGCCGCCACCTCCTGCAAACGGACTGTCACTCTGACCTGACTGTGGGGCATGTCACTGTTCATTCCCCCCTCCCTCCCTGGGGAACATTCCTGAAGCAAACTGGCTGAGACTTGTCAGTTTATGCTGCCATTGCATATAAACCCACATACCTGCTCCCCCAATCCCAACTCCTCTCCTCCTAACACGCAATGAAGGCAGGGATTATACCACCAGGCATCCATAGAAAGTCCTCCATAGGAGTAGGGTAGTTTATTGGTTGGGTGAATAAACAAGTCAAAGAAAGACATGGAAAGGCTTTACTGGTCCAACGGGTTAATCAGACCTGTTGTCAAAACCTGGCCACTCACCTTATTCGACCCATGTGCTTGGGCAAGTTTTTAACCTTTGTAAACTTTAGTTTCCTCATTGACAAACTGGGAACAATCGTAATTCAGGCCTCATAAGATTGTAAATGAAAGATTCATTCACATGTCAACAAAATTCCATCCCAGGGCCTGGAACACAGCAGACCATTCAATACTTATTAACTTTGAAGGCAGCTGTGGACAGGCTGGAGTATTTAAAGGAGAAAGCAACTCAGAAATATGTTCAAAAGTGGAATTTCACATTGCTGCCATCATTTCTTCACTCACTCTGTCCTCGTGGATAACCCATTCATTTAACAAACATTTATTAAGGGTCTATCATAACCCTGTTGGGAGAAAATTGCAGTGGCTAAAACAAGATTCCTGCCCTCATAAAACTTACATTTTAGTGGAGAAGACTGATAAAAAATACATGAAGAAATTTATAATGTGTCAGGAATTAATGATGTATAACAATTATTCATTCATTCATCTAATGTAGATTTACTTATGACTTTATACAAATCACTGAGCTTATACAGTGGGGCCTTGACTTACGAGTTTAATTTGTTCCGAGACCGAGCTCGTTAAGGAGCTCATTAACTCAAATTACTGTCAACTCAATGCAAAAAATTGGCCGAGAGACAGCTGGTATCTCAAAAAACTCGTTAGTCGGGACACTCATAAGTCAAGGCCCCACTGTATAACTTTTTTCCTGATCACCACATAATAATTTTTGATAAATATATACCTAAAATATCTAGAAATGAATATCCCTGGCCAGGTGGAGCATCGCTCTGTCTACTGAAATATTGTGGGTTCGATTCCTGATCAGGGTACATACCTAGATTGAGGGTTTGATCCCCAGTTGAAGCATATATGGGAGGCAACCAATCAATGTTTCTCACTCACATCAATGTTTCTCTCTCTCCCTTCCTCTCTCTCAAAAATCAATAAAAAAAGAAAAACATATCTTTGGGTGAGGATTGAAAAGGAAAAAAAGGGCAATTATTCTACGCTATATACCTGAAACTAATACAAAATAAAATGGAATGTAAACTGTAATTGAAAAAAAAATTTTTTTACAGAAAAAAAGAAATGAAGTAATTCAAAACTGTCCACATAGTGTCCTCAGAGCAGCCTGCACTCCTGTAATATTTGCCTAAGAGGTCCAGAAATGCTGAAACTGTCACCACTGACACATTCCAGGTTGGGACAGGATCTCCAAATCCAAAACTAAGATCTTGATTTTAGAATAACAGAGTCCCCATGAGCGTTAATTTTCACTTGGCATCATACAGAAATCTGGAGGACCGCTCTGAACCATCTGTTCAGCAATGATAATGAGGGGTAGTGGGTTTCTCTGGGGAACGTGCCAGGATGTCTGAAGAACTGGTAGCAGAAGCAGGACCTTGCCATTTCAAGAACAAATGGAAGCAACCACCATCATCCCGTCTGCTACATGTAAAACTCCCAGCGGCCACCCCTTCCTTCTCCTGTGACTGTGAACTAAGTCAACTGAAAAATAGACTTTGAAGTAGGGTCATCTTTTTCAGAAAGGTCAAAACTTTCTATTCCTTCTCTCTGAAGCTCTTGTGCTGATGTACCATGTAGGGACTTTACCATCAGCCATCAGGGCATTGGCTTTTCATTTTCGAGTGTTGATGGAAACAAGGTAGCACCAATTATACACTCATGGACTCATGCACACATGTACTCACACATGCAAACGCATACTGGGGGCTCTCATTCAAGGAATTTATAGAGCATTTCATGCCTATGCTTGGAGAATAAATAAGGTATTTGGAGTCCCATATAAAAGGAGCCAAACTCCCTTGGCTTTCTAGTCTGTGGGCTCTGGGGAGAGTCACCTGTGACCTTGTGAAGGCTGCCTAGAGACTGTTCCCTGTGTCCACACGGTCCTGACTTCCTGCCTGGTAGACCTTCTCTGACCCACAGTCCCTACAACCAAATGTAACAACTCTAGCTCTTTCACACTCAAGACCTGGGTATAGTCAACTGAGAGCCTCCAGGGACTTGATGGACAGAGGATGAACTACCATGAGCCAGTGGCTGCACTTTCTCGTGGAGTCCGTGGCAATCCATGCCATTTGTGACAGTGTCGCTTTTTTAAGGACAATTGGTATAAGGTGCAGTATATAATTTATTCTGGAGGTGACTGGTTTGTGAAAGTGTGGGAAACCTGCCAACTTCCCATCTGAACTGCAGTTATGAGAAATAACAAGGGTTATAATTTACATTCGAATTCTGTTTTTAAATTAATGTGGTATCTAATATATAATCCAACAGAAGGTCTTCTGTGCACATAACCTCATGCTCCCTAAAATAGAAATCTGGGTTTCTATCACACCTTTCATAACTCCCAGCCCCCTCATAGGTGCACTTACAACATTCCCTGAGATAACCATGGTCAAGTGACTCTATGCAAAATGGAGCTGCCATCACATGCCCAGTAAGTCTTAGAGAACAGAAAATATTTTTGTGACGCTTGTCCAGAGTGGTTAAAGCTCAAATTGCCTATATACATAGAAGTCAGCCTTTTGGGAGGAAAAAGTATGTTGTGTACCAGCTGACCTCACTGAGCAGCCACCAAGCTGGTAAATTCTAGGTGAGGACGGTGATAGGAGGAAAGCCTGCTGTCAAGAAGTATAGCTCAGCTTTTAATGGCTGACCTGAACGTCTTACACTCTGGACCCATTAATCAGATTGGACATACGATATCTGCTGTTCACTCTTCGTTGCCCCTCAATAGACATCATGGACTTCGACCTTTGACATAGTCTATGACTACTGCCAGTCCATCCAGAAGGGGCTCTCCCCCTAGCCTGGATTCTTGATGGCCTACCTGCTACTGACCTGCTCTTCTGCACTGGAGCCCTGCCTTATAACACTTTCTAGATCGAGATCACTTGTCTAAGCTCAGGCTGGCTGACTACTTAGCCTCCACAGCCCATCATTGTCCCTCATCCTGGTAAAATATCAAAAAGAAGAACCTGCCAAAACTTCATGAAATCTTTACTCATGCAGAAAGTGAGACAGAAAGGAGACTAATGAATGAGATACTGTTGTTGTTGTTTTTTAATTGTACATTCAAAATATACAGTGAATCCCACTAGGCTATCAGTGAATTCATTGGCAGCCTTCCTTTGGAGGCCTGCTTTAATGAATGGGGAACAATGTTTTGTGATTAAGCAATCATTTCCATGTAAACAGTTCATTCTTCCCACTTTTTTGTTTTTACAATTGCAATCACACAATTAATCTTATTAGAAAACCCTTTGAATGGTGGCCCAGTGGTGAGATTCATTCACTGAGGCCCCAGTTGTGTTTGCGCACCCACTGCAGGCAAAAATCTCCGCTCAGCATTGTGGATGAAACATGGAACAAGATGAAGATGATGCCTTTCCCCGGTGAAATTTACAGTCCAAATTCTCAAACTCTTAATTAGCAGAGTATTAGTTAATTCATTTTTCTTTTGCCATGCATTGGATTGTACAAAAATTTCCCTAAAATGATGCCCAGTTTCAAATCCAAGTTCAATGTGTGCTGAAAAAAATCAATGAATTCATCACCACCACATATTCTTTTCCTCCTGGCCAAATTCCCTATCCAAGCACACAGTCTGTCTCCCTATCCTCTCTGCTTCATTTCTTTGTTCTCACATCTGCTGAAAGTTCATGAACGGTCATTTTTATACACTTGCTGCCCTCATAGACGGTAATCTCCCTGAGGCATAGTTCAGTTTCCTTGAATGGTCCTCTTCCAGAGCCTCACAGCATAACATTGTAGAGACATTGACTTAAGAGACTAGAAACATCAAACATACTGTCAAACCTCAGAGGGAAGGTGCGGGGATCGGGGGGGGGGGGGGGGGGCGGGGGAGGCGATCAACCAATGTGTATATGCATCACCCCTGTACAGGGACAGTGGAGTGGTGAGGGCCTTGATGGGGAGAGGGGGAGAGGGCAGTGGGGGAAAAAGGGGACATAGGTAATACTTTCAACAATAAAGATTTTTTTAAAAAAGAGAGACTAGAATCAGGTTCTCAAGGATTCTCTTACTGCCCTAATGTGAACTCTGTCCTTCATCTCCCTTGCACATAGTCACCATTCCCATCCCGCTACAGCAAGTTCAAGAAACGATTAATTTTTGGCAACAGGAAATGCAATAATTGCACATGTCCCATGTCTGGACATTTACTCAGTCAATTCATACCTAAAAAAAGTCACAGTTGTGAAGCACTGCTACAGAGCCAAGAATTAATTACCCCCAAATAAGTTCTTGGGGAGGGATCAAGTTTTCCTCATCAACATTCAAGGCAAATGCAGCCACACAAAGGGAAAGAGAAAAGGAAAAGCCCAGAAGCCTGAACAGGAAAGAGCATTTTAAAAGAGAGTAAGGAAATAAATGCAGCAGGCGATGGCAGCCACAAGCCCTTTTCCTCCTGCAATGCTATAGGGTGATGGGTCGGCAGGGAATGACTCAGGCACCATTCCTAGCATCAAGTGTCTCATATTTCTAAACCAAAAGTAAGCTAAATATATTGTTTTCTTGAAAAGAGAAACTCTCTCCTTTATTTCTGTTGCAGTAACAGGATAAAACAAATAAGAACAAAGCTGAGTTCACAGGATGCATGCCAGAGCACCAGCAGAAGCTAGAATGGACATGAGGCTCTCTCACACACTGGACTCTTGCCTAGATCCTTCCTTGGTTTCACTTGTGGGTGAAGGTAAATGAAGCAAGATGCTGAAGAGGCAGGTGGTCACAGGCCCAAGTGTGATGGGACCCATCACTGATCTTGCAGATCTTCTGATGTATGTTCATTTTCTATTGCCGCACAACCATTTATCCAAATTTTAGTGCCTTAAAACAGCACACATTTATTATCTCTTGGTTTCTATGGGTCAAAAGCTGGGTGTTTCTTTTTTTGTTATTATTATATTTGTATTGATTTCAGAGAAGAACAGAGAAAGAGAGAGAGATTAAAATGTCAATGATGAGAGAGAATCATTGATGAGCTGCCTCCTGCATGCCCACTACTGTGGATCAAGCCTGCAACCCAGGCATGTGTCCTGTCTGGGAATCGAACCATGACCTCCTGGTTCATAGGTCGAGGCTCAACCACTGAGCCACATTGTCTAGGGGTTCGGGCATTTCTTAGCTGGGTCCTCTGCTAAGGTTCTTACAAGACTGAAATCAAGGTGTTGGCCAGGCTGTATCTTCATCAGGAAATCAAGGTCTTCTTTCAAACTTAATCAGATTACTGGCAATACTGAGCTCCTTGAGGTTATAAGACTAAAGCTCTTAGCTCCTAGAGGCCATGCCTCTCCATAGACAGTTCACATTATGGCTGGTTTCTTTGTCATAATCATGTGGGAAGTGTCCATCTCTTCAGGAAGAACCCAGTCCCTCTTTCTAAAGCTCTTGCCTGATTAAGTCAGGCCTTCCCAGGATGATCTCTCTTTTGTGGTCTAAATTACATCTGTAAGATCCCTTCAACCTTGCCTGATAATGTAATCTAATCACAGATGTGACATCACTTCAGATGCACAAGTCTTAACCACACCCGAGGGGATGGATTTTACAAGGCACAGACACCAGGAAGAAAGTCTTGGGAACCATTGTGTAATATCACTACCAAAATGTTGCAATCCTCACTTGACATTTCTAGCTCCTAGTCCCTTTTCCAGCAGAGAAGGAAATAGGGGGAAAGGGATGGGGAAGGGAGGCAGGAACTCATTCTGTGGTCAGAGTTACTGGGTTGAACCATATGAAAACACCAATAATCCTATATAATAAAAGCCTAATATACTAAGTGTCCAGTCGTCTGGTCATTCATTCAACCAATCAAAGCATAATATGCTAATGATATGCTAAAGCTGCTCAACCACTTGCTATGATGTGCACTGACCACCAGGGGGCAGGCACTCCAACCTGTAGGTTAGCTTGCTGCTGGGGTCAGGCTGATCAGGACTGAGCAAGATGGGCCGGACATGCCCTGGAGCCCTCCTGGGGTCCCTCATGACCAAGGGACAGACACAGTGAGCCCAGTGGTAAGGAGCAGTGAGCAGGCAGGTGGTAATGAGTGAGGGATCCTGGACTGCAAGGGGCATGTCCACCTGCCAGTTTAGGCCCGATCCAGGGTGGGATTGGGCCTAAGCCGGCAGGCGGACATCCCCTGAGGGGTCCTGGACTGCGAGAGGGCGTAGGCCAGGCTGAGAGACCCCTTTCCCCCAGTGCATGAATTTTGTTCACCGGGCCTCTAGTACATACATATACATGTACAGACAAAGATTTAGATATAAATGATATACATAGAGCTACAGAGATAGAAATAAAGACAAGGATAGAGATAGAGATGATATAGAGATAGAGATAGAGATAGAGATAGAGATAGAGATAGAGATAGAGATAGAGATAGAGAGAATCTGTCTCCTTTCATAAAGTGAATCTTTTGAAACACTCTGTCTCTGGGGTACCCATGAATATTCTTTCCAGTTTTGAGCATATTATGTTTTTTCAGCTAAGATATCAGTGGTTCTGAGGGCAAAATAGTCATCATTTGCTCTGTTTTAGTGAGTTCTTGTTGTCATCTGCATCTTCATTTCTGCAGGAACAATGCAGTCCCAAGCAAGGGAGAAGTGAGAGAGAGCTCATCCTAATCCAGGCTTCCATTGCTCAGTGAAGCTTTCCTTATGACTACCCAGATCAGCAGCAGCCCAAAGCGACTCAGTTCCCCTTGGCATATGTGTGTCTGTCTGTGTGTGTGAGTGTGGTGTGCTCATGTGTACATACACTCGGGAGACTCAGAACGGAAATGCCTCCAAAGTACCTGTCATTTCTGACAGATGAATTAAGTCAGGTGTAACAGGCAAGGCGTGCAACTCCTACCCAACTGCACAGAGAAAGCCTTGCCCAAAGCAGAAAACAAAGCAAAACCAGGCCGATGCTCATTTTGCAAGGTGGAAAAACTTCAAGGAGCCATCATATATGAACTCGAACTAAACATGCTGATTTCAATGCCACCAGCTGCTAAGAGAGGAGAGAGTGACTTCTGTGGACAAGCCCCACAGCACATGTTTTCGGGTGATAAACACACATAAATGTGGGAAGGTGTATACTTGCAGTGGACAAAACCCCTGCCAACAGAGTGGTTCCACAGCCTGAGAAGTTTTCAATATAAACAAGAAATTATGAACTTACAGGCCAGAATCCCACCAACTGCTTAAGTAAGGAGAGAGTCTGGAAGTGTTCTCAACATTGGAAAGCATCGTCTGAGTTCAATTCTGTTGGAAACATGAATTAAAATCGGAATCGCCAAGGCATATGACAATTTCTCATGGCAAGTGAAAATGGAATATTTACTGAGAAGTTGGGTTACGGCTGCAGTGTGATGGGAATTGGGAAGAAATGCTTAAACAAATGTTTGAACAGACAAATATACCCCCCAGTTTTCTCAGTGACTTCACTTATGACCTAAGCCAAGTTGTTTCTCCAATCTCTGCCTCATTTCCACAAACATATATAACCATGTTCACTCATTTAACAAATCTTTATTGAATGCTGAGCATAGGCCAGGCACCGGCGTACACCTGGCACACTGAGGGGGATCAGCGCAGCCAGAAGAGGCAGCACCAGGGGAAAGACATCAAACATTTGTGTGGAAAAAGGAAAACTCAGATATGACCCCTTGAAAGACCCCCTCCACATCCCAGAAGAACCATTCATGAAAGCTAGACATGCACTAACAGAATGTTTAAGTTCTTTCAACTTTTGTTGCTGTTCAAATGGTGATAAAATAGATTTAAGTTCAGAACAATGAATAATACATCTGAAAAATACCAGAAGACAAATGACAGCAATAAATCTAAATGGCTGATCGACTCAGATATCAATGACCTCATATGACATTAGAAGCTGTTTCATAGCAGTGCTTTTATCAGCAACCTCTGTGTTGGGTCCAACCTTATATACTAGCTGAGGAGTCCCCTGAGGGATAAACAAAGGTACCCCTCTGATTGATCCAGACATCGTAGGTGGAATTCTTATTTCTTTGAGGTAGGGGAAAGGAGGTCCCAGGAAAGGAAACTGTAGGAGCAGGAAGAAGCACAGGGGTGGCAAAGTCAAATGCCTAATAGTGGTCGGGGACTAACATAGGTGAATGAAGACCCTAAGGGTGGTGAGAGGGCAGTGATATATTACAGATCTGAGAGATACCTCTCCCCTTCAGCTCACTATTGCCATGTGATAAGGTACCCAGGATTTTCATGCAAAATATTAAAGCCATAGAAGCCAATTTAAAAAAAAAAAAAACTTAAACAGTATTTAGGTCCAACAAAAACAAATAAAAAACCTGGTAGGCAGTTGTGACCATTGAATATTAAGGCATTTTCATCTCCTCATATTATGCATTAAATCAGAGTAATATAATAATACTAGAGGCCAGTGCATGAAATTCGTGCATGGGGGGGAACGGGGCTCAGCCCTGCCTGCACCCTCTCCAATCCAGCACCCCACGGGATCCGGTCTAAACTGGCAGTTGGACATCCCTCTCATAATCCAGGATCACTGGCTCCTAACTGCTCACCTACTTGCCTGATCAATCCTAACCGCCTCTGCCTGCTGGCCTGATGGCCCCTAACCACCCCCACTGCCAGCCTGGTCACCCCCAACTGCACCCCTGCCAGCCTGGTTGCCCCTCACTGCCCCCCTGCTAGCCTGGTTGCCCCCAACTGTCCACCCTGCCAGCCTGGTCACCCCACGCAGCCTGTTGTTCAGTCATTTGGTTGTCCCTCACTAACCCCCCTGCCGGCCTGGTTGCCCCAAACAGCCTGTTGTTCAGTCATTTGGTCATCCCTCACTAACGCCCCTGCTGGCCCTGTTGCCCCACACAGCCTGCTGTTCGGTTGTTACTGTGATGAAATCCTGGACAATTTGCATATTTCTCTATTATTAGTATAGACGACTAAAAGAAAATGTATGATGAGTATAAATCTTATGGGGAAGCTAAGATCCTCATGGCAGGAGAGGGGATTAGAGGAAAGTGGGAAGGTTTTGTACATAAAATATAAAATGGTGTCCACCAGAGAGAACAAAAGAAAAAAGAGACAGATAACCAGAGAAAAAGAGAGAGAGCAAGCATAAGAGGAGGAGAGAGAAAGAGAACACAGAAATAAGGAAGCAAAAAATGGAAGCAAAAAATTGGCATTTTAGGGAAGTGAATGTAATTCCTCTCAATTTTCACTTAGAACAGTCTTGCAAGCAAAATAGCTTTCAGAAATTTCTGACAATAATGTTCTGATTTTTATAGCATTCAGCAGACTTTATGATGCTCAACTTTTGAGCTGTGTTAAAGACATGTGGGACCCCAGAAGAAAACTTGTTATTCCTAGAATTAAGCAAGGGTCTATGGACATATTTGAGAGCATGATGGTTTTCAGACAGATATAATTTTTCCCTTGCAAAAAAAAAACAACTTGGAGTTAAAAGGAGGAAATATTCATAATATGCTTAAACATTTTGGAGGAAAAAAGAAGGGTTCTCAAGCATTTGGTGCCTGCCACCTTATACGTGGACATATGCACCCACTTCTAAGAATACATTTAGCTGGAAGTTCTAAAAATTCCAGAACCCAAAGGGTCAAGTGATAGCATAAAAATGATAAACCTGCATTTGTGAAAATAATGTTCCATTTATGAAGAAAATTAAGGGTCCCAGCCCACTCCTGATGTCTGAATATAAATAGATATTTATAGCAATCATGTGCTCCTGGCAAACATTATTTCAATTTTTACAAAATCCATTGAGATTTAGACCCAACTGTTTCAATAAAGGCTTGATATGAGACTTTTCTCAGTTCTTCTCATCTTTTCTCTCCGAACAGCTGTAACTTTCTTTTTTCTTTCTTTTTATTTTTTTTAACAAGCATTGGTAAAAGTGTTTAAAATGTCACAAGTTACTTTTTCAAATTTCTATCCAGATTAAGTCATTTATTGAAAACAACAACTAGTCTTTTCTGTACATAGCCATTTTAGAAAGTTTCATAGCTTATTCAATTTATTTCAAAGGGTGGCTGGGTGAGGCTTGGGATGAGGGGT
The DNA here is from genome assembly GCF_028538775.1 of Myotis yumanensis. Classification (NCBI taxonomy): domain Eukaryota; kingdom Metazoa; phylum Chordata; class Mammalia; order Chiroptera; family Vespertilionidae; genus Myotis; species Myotis yumanensis. The sequence goes on along the minus strand of NW_027223752.1, from coordinate 226,697,007 downwards.
GAGAGTGAAGAAAGGGGAGGCGGGGACAAATCACACCTCCTACTGCCCATAAGTGCCAATCAACCTCAAGCCAGTGGCATGGGTCTCCATTTTTCAAATGTCAGTAAGTCTTCTATTAAAAAAATATATGGGGCCAAGCAACTGTATAGTTCTCATTCCTCATGATCTCATTTTCAAATGCTCCTGATCTTTCACTGCTTTGTTATGTGTTCTGATGGAGTGACACAACCTCGAGCTGTCCAAGTTCACGTCCTGGAGTCTCTGATAAAACCATACTGACATGGTGACGTTTCCCACCATTAGAAAGGATATCCCCCTGCTGGGAGCCTCATTACAAGGTTTTCCTTTTTCCAATAAAAAATAGATTTTAATCAAGAACAGCATTTAGATATTGAAAAAAAAATTCAGATATGTAAAAAATAAAACTCATTAGAACATAAAGTTTGGCCCAACCAGTGTTGCTCAGTGGTTGAGCATTGATCTATGAACCAGGAAATCACGGTTTGATTCCCAGTCAGGGCACATGCCTGGGTTGTGGGTTCAGGCCTCAGTAGGGGGCATGCAGGAGGCAGCCAATCAATGATTCTCTCTCATCATTGATATTTCTATCTCTCTCTTCCTCTCTGAAATCAATAAAAAATATTTTTAAACAACATAAAGCTTGTATTCCACCACCCAGAAATACACCTAGTTATACATTTTTGGTGTGTGAGCACATATTTATGCCTATACTGTTTGAACAAGCAATAGGATGATGCTACTTTGCAACCTACTGTTTCACTTAAATATTGAGAATGCTGTTTTATCAATAAATATCAACCACATAGCTCTTAATAGCCAAATCATACAATAGCCACTATATTTATTTGTGTGTGTGTGTGTGTGTATATATATATATATATATATATATATATATATACACAATCCCATTTCTCACCATAATAAGCAATGCTATGAGGAACATCTTTCTAACTAACTCTTTGTACATGGCCCTATCCATTGTCCTAGGCTTGATTCCTAACAGCAGCTGCAATAATAATAGAAATAATAATGTTTCCATCGACATACTTTGTGCCAGGTTCTGACTAAACACTTTTCATGCATAAGCTCAGGTAAGCATGGTACCAATCCCAGTTTTACAGGTTAGAAAACCAAGATATGATGACATACAGGCATGCCTCGCTTTAATGCTTTTCACTTTATTGTGCTTCTTCAATGTCACATCTTTTTCCAAATTGAAGGCAAGAACCTCCATTAGCAAAAGGATTACAACTCGCTCTATTGTGGTGGTCTGGAACTGAACCCACAATATCCCTGAAGCTTGCCTGCAGCTTGTCTTAAGAAGTGGTATTCCCAGATCACCCAAAGCTGCTAGAATCCAGAACCCATTCTTTGACCCACCCACACTATCCCCCCACCCTTGAGGTGAAGTTTTCAGCTCAAACAATATTCATGGTTCAGAGTACTTTGCTGAGACTCGCCAATTAGCCTTCTAATGAAGCCAATGTCCATTGTCTCTATGTGCTTGGAGAATGGTTTCCCCAGCTCGCCCGGCCCCCTGCAGACACCCCTTATGGACAGCATCACCAGCATTGAAACGCCGCCTTTAAGTTTGCTGAAACATCTTAGCAAAGAGTGCTATAAAAATAAGCAAAAGACCTGGGACTCAAATTGAACATAAAAGTTGTTGTAGATACTGTGTCTTGACAAACAGCCTCTCCAAACCACATAAATTGTCTAAAACCTCTTAAACCTTTGCTCTACATCACCACACAGGACTGTGAAGGGAATACCACAAAGGAACTCCAGGCTAATTGAAAAATCATTCACTTGAGATGCAGGGAGGATCATGCTCCATTTCTACAGACGTTTATAGAAACTAGAAGCACGTGGAGAGCTGCCTGCGCTGAGCCTCTGGCCAATCGGCAAACTCCAAGAGACGTCACCTGCTCCTTCCTCGCCTGCCTTGCTGGATTTGCATTTAATAATTCATGAGAAATTCAAGAAGAAAAAAATACAACCCCTACAGGGGACGTCAGGCATCCAAACTCCTTCCACCTGAGTCCTGGCTGCTCCCCTTCCAAAGAAACACAGCAGCTTCGACAGTGGGAAGCCAGTCGGCACCCAAGAGCTGATGTTTCTAAAACCCATTGTTCCAAGATCATTATCATGGTTTTCCATTAGCAGGACTAAGTAAACACTTTCCTAAATAACCCTGTCAATGGCTTAAAAAATATATTTTTGGAAGAAAGGCTCAATATGGCCCTGGCAGGGGATGGTATCGATCCTCATTTAGGAGGCTTTCTCCCCCTGCCCTTTGGAGGGACAATTAATATCGACTGCACCTATCATTAATTTTCCACAGTCAGCAGGGGCTTTTAGGTTTTATAAGTATAATATCAATACGGACTGTCTTAGAAGCTCTTATGTATTTTCTGTTCTCCCCTGCACTCTGTTCTCGGTATACCCCCACAAGACAGTACTTCACCAGTGTAAAGCAATTGGCTACTAGAGAAAGTAACTCCGATGCTTGTAGGGAGATGGGCCCTCATTATCTTTCTAAAGGAATGAGGATGGGGGAGCAGCACCCTGTAATTTCACTGCCACTTGGGCTAGGGGGTGGGATGGATGCTGAGAGTGGAGACAGGAGAGGGAAGGGGACAGAGGAGGGGCCTCAGCACCCCTCTCTCTGCTTCTGTATCTGGGGCTCAATGTCTTACACCCTTTGTCTCTTTAAAGCCCCCAAGGATCACATGTATTTTCTCACCATGGAGCAGGTCAGTAGTTTGGGTGCCATTTATTCTGAGTTTTCTCTGTTCTATCAGATCAGAAACTCTCCATTCTTTAAAGAATCCTTAAAAAAACACCACCAGCCCAGCCAGGCATGGCTCAGTAGCTGAGCGTCTACCTATAGACCAGGAGGCCATGGTTCGATTCCTGGTCAGGGCACGCATCTGGGTTGTGGGCTCAATCCCCACGGTGGGGCTTGTAGGAGGTAGCCCATCAGTGATTCTCTCTCATCATTGATGTTTCTATCTCTGTCTCCCTCTCCCTTCTTCTCTGAAATCAATAAAATATTTTTAAAAAAGAAAAATGAAAACACCAACCAAGATCCTGACTGACAAGAGCTCAAATGTGGCCTCGATGGGGATGGGCCTGCTCAGACCAGTGTGGCCTGGCCACCACCCTGCCTTCAGTGGTGGGTGTACAGGTTCCAAGGTTATGAAAACAAGAATGATTCCTGTCCACTCCTCAGGCTTCTTGGCAATGACTTGGGTGGTCCTCCAGGCAGCAGAGCCCATCAGAACCTTTGAAAGGGCACCTGAAAGGTTGGCTTGTTGGAAGGCTTCTTGGTCTGTGGGAAGTGAGCAGGGTCCCCCTCATCTGTCCCTCTTTCCCACTCAGGCACATGAGATATTGCAGAGTCTGATGGCCCGCCCACTTCTATAGGGCCCCTTACCCAGGAAGCCCCTCCTCTAGCATTCTCTGATTCCTCAAACAGGCTTAGCCTGGGCAGGGTCACCCAGGTCTCCCAAAGCCAAGGCTAAGAAACACACAGGTCACTTGTTGGCCTCGTTTCTGACCAGCTTTCTAGCGGGGATGCACACCTTCCCTCCTCGGTGATGTATTTGGAGCTGGCTCTGCCAGGTGCTAAGCTATGCACCTAAGTGCCTGTCCTGTCCTCAAGCAGCTCACTGTCTGGGAGTCTGTGTTATCTGGAGGGAAGGAGGAAAAGGCATGGAATCCTCACAAAATGGTGATAAATCTAGTGCTAGGAATATGAGCAAAGTGTACATATTTGTTTAGGTTAGAAGTAGGCTGCTCTGCTCTTTACAAGCTGTGTTACCTCGGGCAAGTTTCTAAACTTCTCCGGCCCCAGCCTCATCAGCCCTAAAGTGCAGGTGGTCACAGTACCTGCCTTACAGAGTTGTTACAGGATTAAACCAGCTAATCCACAAGCTCTCAGCTCAGTGCTGGTCCTTAGTAAGTGTCCCATGTGTGCACTGGGAATGGCATCAGCATTGCCTGCCTTAGGTCACTGAGAATTGAAACAAATAGGGTCATCCTGGAAAGTGGGCCCCCATTTCAGACGGGAGTGGGGTGCTCAGAGAGGCCTTTTCAGGGTGGATACAAGAGCTCTGTCTCTAAGAAAGGCCATGTGTGCCATGTGGGCAGGGTGGGATCATGGCCAGAGTTGAGATGGGAGGTGGGGCAGGGTGTAGGGAGAGAGAAGACAAAGGAGCCAGTGGATTGGTGAGGACCAAGGAGATGGAATCACTGCTCTTTGGCATGACCAGTCCTCTCCTTGCTCCCCATCTTTCTGTCTGTCTCTCTCTCTGTGTCTCACTCTTTCTATCTCCTCACTCTCATTCCCAGTTCTCTTTCCTGCTATGTCTTGTCTCTGGTTACCTGGCCCTCACTGTGTATGTGAATCTCCCCCACGCCCTCTATCTCAATCTGTCTCTCTGTCTTTCCCTCTGTCTGTGTCTCCCTGTCGCCTGCTCTTTTCCCAACAAGCTACCATTTACTTATAATGTTTATCTAGTTGGACTCCTTTCTCTGCCCACTAGGATCTACATCCAGCAGGCTGAGATTTTCTACCTGTTTGCTCACTGACATTCCCCAAGCGCTTAGGAAAGTACTTGGTACATGGTAGTCACTCTGTAGTGAATCTGGCATTTGTTGTTACCATGGTGAAGGTAAGTGACTGGCCTGAAGGGAGTGGGGGTGAAGCTGGAGTACAGGAAACCTCCCTAAGTAGGAATTCGAAGTCAGCACCACCAGTTGCCCCACACTGGCGAGTAGCCAGAAGTCCTGGGGCCTTGGGAAGTGGGGTGGGTCACAGCCCACCTGATTGCCCCATCCTGTGGTGGCTTCAGCCAGTGTCCCTTTTTGGTAGCTTCTGAAGTCTAAGTTAACAAAGAAACAGGTTTAGAAAAGAGCAGATATGGCCAATTGTGGGTCTTGCCAATAAGTGGAGAAGATGGAGACCAGTGCTCTTTGGAGCTACTCATGGGGCTTCTGGCCTAAGGTTCAGGGCCCCCCTGTCTCTAGACTCCAGACTTTCCCAGCCAGGATATCTCAAGGAGATGGGTTTGCTATTCCAGGAAATACACTCATGGGGCCGTTGACTTCCATCTTATTTCCTTTGCACACTTAAAGTAGAGGTGATATAATCATTGGCCAAGACAGGTCAATAAAATCAGCCTCCCTCCTTTCAGCAAACGGTTTATTCCCTCAGCAAACATTGGTTGAGCTCCTGCCATAGCCAGGGATTGTCCTGGGTGCTCTGGCTGCCTGGAAGCTGGATCATACAGGGATTTGCAATGGAGGAGATTAAAAACCTCCGAACACCGTAACTCGAGGCAGAAATGCTAAGTCGCACGAGAAAAGTGAAAATAAAGCACGAGGGCTGATCAGAGCAGGCGCATCCACAACAGAAGATAGCTGAGGCTGCTTTGTTACAAACCTTCAAAGCAGGTGGATTCGCAGCTCCTCTCAGGAGTGCATTCCAAAGGGCAGCCAACTTCTCTTGCAGTTGGTAGTTAAAATGCTACCCTGTGAGGCCCATGTTGCAAACCGTGATGTAACTTACTTGTTTCTGCCTTCCCTCTGGGTATAATCAACACCTGGGCACCACAGGCCAACACACCTGGCAAGCAGACTACGATAAGAAGTGGCAAATGTCCTTTCTGCATTTTGGAGCAGACTCACCAGTGGACACCTTACTAAGTTCAGGGTCAGCCTTCTGATACTGCCAGGACCAGCATGGCCAAGGTGTGCTCTATGTGCTAAGCCCTGCCCCAGGCACCTTGCACGAGCCCACTTTACAGATGAGGAAACTGAGGCTGAGAAGTTAAGTCACACGGTGGGTGAGCAGGTGGGTGAGCGACGGAACCAGATTCGGAATCCCTGTGTGTCTGATTCCACAGACTGCCTTCTCCCCATGGCACCAGCGGCCAGCGCTTCCCTGGCTTGTTTCCCAAGCAGCAGCTCCTGCTTCCACCCTCACTGTCCACCTGCACCTTCCTCCTTAACCCAGTTTCTGATTGGCCTTTTCTCAACAGCCTTGTCACATCACTGCCACAACCCTGTGTGACTCCCACATTCCGAGAGCAGCAATTTAGATCCACTTCAGCCTGCCCGGGTCCTTCTCAGAGACCCACTTCAAAGGTTCCCTGGAAATACAAAGCACCAAGCATGATGGTGTTTAATGGCAAGTTAAGCAGACGGGGCAGTGATCAGGCTCTCTCACTGTCTACGTGTATCACGTGATCCCCGGATGAGGGATGCCGGCCAGATCACGCTCCAGCAGAATTCGAGGATGGAGAGGAGCTGCCCAGTATCTGCTGCGCTCCACAGTCCTGCACCACCACTCATCTAAGAGCTAATATAATATCAAGTGACAGTCTAAACAGGCTGCTTTCACCTCATCTGTGCCTGCTGTATGCAAAACAGTGCTGACCCTGGCTTCATTCCTTAAAGCATGGAGGGCTTAATTATCTCCCACTGCTAGAGAAGTAATGACAAGTTACTTAGTACTTTTAGGACTGATAAATAAAGTCCTTCTGACAGGTGAGCCGAACACCTTGGCTGCTCCGAAGTTGCAATATTAAATGTCCCTGTCCCTAAACTCAGGATTTCTTTTCCTAAAGCTGAAAATGATCTCTGGCCCTTTAAAACGGATTACTCCCGGACACTCTTAAATATGGTCCACCTGGAGCCATGAGTTATCCACTGCCTTTTCTGAAAAGGGGAATTCTTCAGGTGCTAAGTAGGATAAATGAGTAAAGAGAGAAAGAACATGAGGAAAAGAGAAATAGAGAGATGCACCTATGTGTTTTATTCACACTGAACTTCAAATAAACATCCGTGGGAGTTTCAATACACTTGACTACACACCATCATCTTTATGTCACAGCTAAGGCCCTGGATTTGGAGAGTGTAACAGAGATTTATCTGCAGTGATAAAATCTCCAGTTTCTCTCAATTCGCTTTCATTTTTCCCATCTTTCTTGAAGGACTACTCGCTCCTCCCTCCCTGAGAATCACAGGTCCCTTTCTTGTCCCCAGGCTCCCCTTCTAATCAATTATTTAAGTGAGGGTGATGTCTCTAATACTTATTTACAGCTGCTGGTCACTCTGTCCAAGGCCTCCTGCCCTCACCAATGGGTACTGTCCCCAGGAAAGAAGGTCTGGCTATAAGTACAGGTGGTACAGAAGTTGGCACAGCCTCAAGTGCCACCCCTGGAGGGAGATGGGTAAGAGACACTGTCATGAATATACAAAATGTTCGGTAAAGGAGGAGTTGCTCTCAACTGACTGAAATATAACTCCAGGTTAAGGTGATTTAAAAAAATCATTACATAATTCAAGGGGAAAAGAAGCAGGAGAAAACCCATGCCGTGGTGCTGAAACTATAATTAGGGAAGTGGGCATTTCCCCATGACTTCTGCATCATGGTTTCGTTCGAGAATTGGATGAGAGTTATAAATCTGTGTTTGCAAAATGTGTGACCCATGGTTTATATCTAACCCAACATCATGCCGTGTTTGGCCTGCACTACCTTAAAAATGTGAATGAGTTCATAATATAAAATTAAAATATTTTACATAAAGTCCACAAAAATTGCTTCTCTTGAGAAGTTCAAAGGTCTGACAGTACTATGCCAGCATGTCCATTATGGTAATAATTGGCTGTTGCTAAGTGGCAACTTTTCCTTACAATGGGGTATATGGTATCCAGTTGGTCACACTCCTCACCAGTCCCAATTGCCTGACTGTGTCCCTCATTTGCATGATCTGTGGTCCCAGGAGTTTCTTATTCCTACCATAAAAGCTCTCTTCCAAGAAATGTTGGTACACACAAAATCCACTATAGAGGTTCAAAGGTGGATAGGACCCTTTGTGTAGATTATCCATTGTCCAGAGCTTCTCTAGCTTGGCCAAGTCCCATCTCTGATCTTCATCTTCCTTGTCTATAGAATAAAGATTGTGGCCCTAACCAGTTTGGCTCAGTGGATAGAGCATCGGCCTGTGGACTGAAGGGTCCCAGGTTTGATTCCAGTCAAGGGCATGTACCTTGGTTGCGGGCACATCCCCAGTAGGGGGTGTGCAGGAGGCAGGTGGTCGATGTTTCTCTCTCATTGATGTTTCTAACTCTCTATCCCTCTCCCTTCCTCTCTGTGAAAAATCAATAAAAAATATATTTTTTTAAAAAAGAATAAAGATTGTGCATGATCATCTTTTAGGTCCCTTTCTCCCACTGAGTTTAAGTGAAAGACAAAAACATCTTTCTTTTAAAAAAATAAATTCTCAACGTAAGTATAGAAAACTAAGAGTTTCACAAAATCCTTTTTTAAAAATTCTGTAGACCAACCAATGAGCTACTACCAACAGCACATTCAAAGACTCCATGGGGAAAATTGGCAAATCTTTAGACACGCTTCCACCGAACAATCGCCCGTCCTCCACTCTGAGTCATGGAGTGTCCACTTTGCACAACAGCAATCATCTGTAGTTGCTCCGAGGAGCTGGCTGGATGGGAAAGCTGTGGGAGAGGAAATACAACCGGAGAAATCCCGCGGCCCACAATGCCGCTGTGTGAGCTAGGAAGGGAGCGCGCGCTCCAGGACTAATCCGTGTAAGACGCTCAGACGTGTTTTAAATTGCTCTGTTGGGCCTCCATCCTGACTTCTCTCCCCAAAATTATATAAATAGGGCCTGAGTATAAATTAAGTCATTCATGTGATGGCCATTTTCTAATGGGTCAGTAAATGGGGTGGGACAAACAGGAAAGCTATATTTTTGTCCTCCTGCTTACAGAGTCCTAGGCTTGCAGGGGTGGAAAGAACTTTAAAAAGGCCCTAATGCAGCCCTCTCTCTTTACAGAGGAGAGAAAATTTTTAACCCAGGACACAGGATAATACATGCCTGCCCTCGGGCCTAGGTGTGTATGTGTCTGTTTCTCCCTCATCTCTAGCCTATCATGGGCTATGGAACCCGACTGCCTGGTCCTGTTCTCACTACCTGAGACCCCATTTCCCTTGACGCTATGTCTTCATCTATAAAAATGAAGATAATGGTGATATTTATCTTTTAGGACTGTGTGAGGATAAAATGAGATGATTCATGTCAAGTACTTGGAACAGGGCTCAAAACATAGAGTTAAGTAAATGCTAACTCATTATTATTATCAGTTTTGCTTCTGGGGAGAATTAACTGAAAAACAGTGTAGTGAGCAGCCAGGTGAATCTTAGGTTCAACTTGGGGGCCTTGATGCTCTCACTGTGGGACACTGGGCAAGTTACTTGACCAACCTGAGATTTAATTACCAGTCAGTAAAATGCTGCTGGAATTACATCAATAATGTGTGTGGAAATTACTAGCACTAGGTCCAGCATGTATAGGTGCTAAAGAAAAATAGTTCTAATAATTAACCATTAATAGATATATTTTAATCCTCACCCAAGGATATGCTTTTATTGATTTTTAAAGAGAGGAGAGAGAGAGAGAGAGAGAGAGAGAGAGAGAGATGAGAGAGAAACATGGACCAGTTGCCTCCTGTACACAACCGGGGTATCTGCCCCAGCTGGGAATGAACCTGTAATCTTTGGTGCACAGGATGACATTCCAACCAACTGAGCCACACAGGCCAAGGCTAATTAATCACTAATATTTCATTAATTTTGCAAACTTTTCAGTTAAAGGCCAAGTGATGTCTTGAAATATTACCTTTTCCCCATAAATCCCCAGCAATAACAAGAACTAATATCTACTAAATGCTTATTATTTACAAGGCTCTGTGTCAAGTGTATTGCATGTATTCACTCATTGAATTTTCCTAGCAACAGCATGAAATAGGCCATGTTATCACTGTCCCCATTTTTACAGATGAGAAGACTAAGGTTTGGGGGGAAAAAAACTTTGTCAAGGGCAGACAGCTAATAATTGCAAAAGCTGGAATTTAAACCAGGCATCAAACCCCACACTTGTTTTTTCTAGATCCTCAATGAAATAAAAATCTATTCTCCTAATAAGCTTTGTAGCTGGCCATTTCTGCCACAAGTTTTATAAATAAATGGACAGAGATATGAAAATGATAAAGTTAAACTTAATTTCTTTCATGGAACAAACCACTGACAAACATGACAGTGGAGGCACATTGGCATGTGGAAAATTAACTGCACCAAATCAAATAACCCAGCCTGAACCATTATCAAAGTGCCATTTGGAATCCTATCCTTGTCGAAATGAATGGCTACCATTTGTTGAGTACCTTATGCCAGGCCAAGGGCCACCGATGAGCCTTTGAGTTCTCATTTTATCCTAATGTCACAACAGCACTAAATGATTAAATCAGCACTTATCTGGAGTCCATCCCATTCTGAGCCCAAACTCTGTGTCCTCTGAGTCAGGGAAGAATGCAGAGAAGTTAACAGGAAGGTTCTGAAACCAGCTGCCTGCCATCCAGTGTTGGCTCCACATCTCACTAGTTCTGCACCCTTGGGATACTAATTGGGTGCCTCTGTCCTTTCTCTTGTAACATGGGAAAACTAATTCAAAAATAACTGCATGTAAGTTGCTTAGAGAAGGGCTCATTATAGTGCAGTCTGTGAACCACGCCAGTCTGCATCCTGTATGTCACCAGTCCAGGATCAGATAGATACCGGCACTGACCATCCGAGGGAGTCATGTTTATGTCCATTGACTTGAGTTATAATGCAACAATAGGACTTGTCTTCTCTCTGCCATTTTAAATTTCTCTTTATATTAATTAATTTTTATCATATTTTACTAGGGTAACAGTCCAAGACAGATTAGAATTTAAGAAAGAAAAAAGAAGGGGATCCTTCCCCACAAGTAGTTTTAGAAACATTATATTAAAAGTTTGCTTACCGGTCATGTAGAAAATTTTCAGTGAATGTTAGCTGGTAATATAATTCTTTGCTATACTATCCCTCCACTTTCTACAAAAGGAGCCAAAAATTCCAGCAGCATCAAGAAGATAAATTCCAAGATGTAGGATTCTGGTAACTTCACTAGTAACGGACTCTTTCCATGCCCTAGTTGACGATCTATGGGGAGGAACTCTGAGGAAAGTCCAAGGGTTTTGCTAAATCAGATCAATGGGCTTCTCAGATGCCCACTAGCAGAAATGGTGGGAAATAATTCAATCCCTCAATTTCTTCCGGCATTCCATGGCCAATGTTATATTTTCTAGTTATAAAGTCCTTAGCCTTGACCTTTCCCTTGTCCTCTCCTTCCACTTGCAGATAGTATTTGATGGGATGCACCAGAAGGTTGGAGCAAAGATACATCTGGATTGGAAATCCCAGTCCTCCACTTACTGGTTCTGTGATTGCAGACGTGTTACCTACTGTCCCAGAGCCTTGATTTCTCCATCTGAACAAATAAAATGATAATGCCAATCTTGGAGGATAGGTCAAAGGTGATGTCATAGTGAAAACCCCAACAGACTCAATTCCTCCTTCCCATTCTTATTAGGGGTGGGTAGGGAGAAGGAAATAAAGTCTAAGAAATATTCAGGCAGTTGCTTTGCTCTTGTTATGTATTGGAGTCAGCTATGACTCCAAAATGTCTGCTATACCACAGGAAAATAATAATCTGAAAGCTAGCATTTTCCTATCATTGCCAAAAAAAAGGTCTCAGTGAGTGAGGCCATTCAACTGAGGACCTGGGGGAAACATCCGATGTATTAAACCATTGCTGAGGAAGCACAGCTGCCAGGACTCTTCATATAAAGGAGGCGTGTTGGTCTGGAAGGAGTTTCCAGGGAGAAACCAATAGCAGAGAGAGGCTCCCCATTCCACAATCAGCCACCCGCCAGGCAAATAGTGGGCCTTTGCTAGTGAAGTGAAGGAGGGACTGCCCTGTAAATTAACACTAATAATCTATTGACTAGGACAAGAGTCCATTGACCAATTTAAGCAATTCAAAAAGAATGGAATGACCTGCTGCTACACAACAGGGTTTTACAAATATAGTCACCATGTGTTTGGTTATAAATATCTTCCCAGTGGGTCAGAACTTTCGGTTCCAATGAGGGTGGTAGGTAACAAAAGATGAAGTCAATCTCCTGGCCAGTATGCCTCAGTGGGTTAGAGTATCGGCCTGGGCACAAAAGGGTCATGGGTTCCATTCCCAGTCAAGGGTACCTATCTGGGTTGCAGATTCATTCCCTGACCCCGGGTGCATGCAGGAGGCAACCAATAGATGTGTCTATCTCACATCAATGTTTTTCTCTCTCTCCTCTGTCTCTCTCCCCTTCCTTTCTCCCTTCCACACTCTCTTAAAAAAATCAATAGAAAAAATATCCTCGGGTGAAGATTAAAAAAAAAAATGAAGTGGCCTATGAAAAGGTCTGCAATGCATAAGAAAACCCACTCCTCACCCCCACACCCTAAAACAAAAATACAGTCTCTACCAGATTATGCAGTTTACATTGGGAATCCCATTTATAATGGCTGATACCACCAGTCTGAGAAAGGTTTATATTCAGTATAAATAAGTTAGATTTGAGAAGTTAATGAGTCCCACTACCCAAGTTGCTCCTTATTAATTCATAGAAATCAAAGACATCTACTAAAAATAATACCTTTTGAGCCATATACCATCTTTATGAGATCATTAATATTTTCCCATAATAGAGCAGTTACCGGTCCCATTATTTCTCTTGATCACTTTCACGCTTCTGACCCACAACATCAGCTTAGCCACAGTTCTTGCTTGTGTTAAAATTGCCCTCAGATCCCATTAGCGTCCCTCTCTCCAAGTGGTGGTCACCTCTATGCACCCCAGTTAGACCTCAGCCACAAAGCTGTCTTCCTTGCCTTCCTCCTCTGTCTTTCCAATTTGAGGTACACAGAGTAGACTGGAGTAAAAGGTGAAAGGGAGAAGAAGTCTTAAAAACTGCATAAAGCTCTAGCTGGTTTGGCTTAGTGGATAGAGCATTGGCCCTCGGACTGAAGGGTCCTGTATTTGATTCAGATCAAGGGCACCTACCTCAGTTGCAGGCTCCATCCCCAGCCCTGGTTAGGGCGCATGCAAGAGGCAACCAATCAATGTGTCTCTCTCACATCAATGTTTCTCTCTCTCTGTCTCTCCCCCTCCCTCCCACTATCTTTAAAAATCAACGGGGGAAAAAATATCCTGCGGTGAGAATTCAAAAACAAAACTGCATAAAGACTGGCCTTCGAAGCCTTGCCTCATCCATTCATTAATTTATTTCCTGTCTCACTTATTCATTCAACAAATGGTTTTTGAGTGCCTGCTCAGGCAGGGCCAGGCATGAGGCAAGATGCTCAGGATGCAGAGGAGAACAAGACCTTATCCCTGCAGGGAAGCACACAGATAATCAGATGGCTCAGAAAGGACGTGCCAGGCTCAGTGGGAAGAGGCAGGAGGGCACCTCGCTCACCCAGGGAGAGTCAGAAAAAGAAGTTTCTCTGAGTGGGGTCTGCAAGGATTAGTAGGACTTGCCTGGGAGATGAAAAGGTGGAAGGCACGGGAAAGCCCAAATTAAAGAGCAGAGACTTGCTTGGATTTGCTCTTTGTTCTATCCCCAGTAACAGCACAGAGCTTGGCATGCAACAGGTATCCCACCAGTCAATGAATTAATGACACAAAGAAATTCTCACAAGAATCCAATCACTCATTGTACATCAGTCCCTTAGCAAGAGAGATGGTGGCCCATTTCCATGCCCTTTGTGGCCCTTTATACTTGCCTCTCTAAGATGCCCCTGATTCCATTTCCTCTGTCATGTGACACCTCATCTTTGTTCCCAACTGACTGACATGAAGAGACAGAAAAGAAGGGGAAGAAAGTCTCCTGGATAAGGAAATTTGTGTATGACCCCTTCAAATAGCGGAGATGCCTAGTAAAATAACTGGATGGGGACATCCATGCAGGTACAGTTGTGGCTCAGCTCCCAATGTTAGAAAACCCAAGGTTAGCATTGAGCAAGGATTTCTCAACTTCGGTACCATTAACACTTTGTTTTACAGGTCTGTCCTGTATTTTGTTAGTTGCTTAGCAATATATCTGACCTCTACCCACCAGAAGCCAGTAGCAACTGCCCAGGTGTGGCAATCAGAATGGCTCCAGACATAGACAAGTGTCCCTGGAACAGGGCAGTCCAAATCACTCTCAATGGAGAACACTAAAGACGATAGGCCCCTTTGTAATTCACCCCTGCAGGGTCTCCATTGCACAGACGTGCAATCTCAGAAAATCATCACAGATTCCCAAAATTAAGAATGAGCTTGGAGCTTGTCCAGCCCAACTTAGGTTTTGCCTGTGTGGAGACCGAAGCCCAGAGAGGGGAACTGGCTATTTAAAGTCTATCCCTCCACTGGTGGCAGAATGAGTCCCAGGCCCCTTGCCACTCAGACAAGAATCTCCACCACACTATGCTTCTACAGGACATTATTTTTAAGTCATTTAAAAATTAAATAAATAAACTAGCATTGCTTTAGTAGCAATAGAGATGTATTTCTGAAAATAATGAAGCTACAATAATAATAGTGAATAACAATAATAATAAAAATTAATGCTCACTAAGTATTGCAATATATCAGACACTTTTCTAAGAACTTTTTTACATTCTTTCATAAACCTTTGACATAAGAGTCACAGAATACTGCAAGGTACATATTCCCAGCTCCATTTTTATAAATGAGAATACAGACTAATGGCAAACACATATTAAAGGCTAAAACCAAACCAAAACAAAAATACCTTGTCCATGGTCCCAGAGCAGGGCAAAAGCAGAGACAGGACCCACATGGAACTCGTAGCTTATGACTTAGGATGCCTCTTGCCTTTTCCTCTGTCATGTGGCCATAGCTGGCCCCATTGTGCCACCATCCTACTATTCTTCCTGACTTGCACTGGCTGTCATTCCATCTGAATCAGCCTGCTCCATCCTCTGCCCTTTCTGATCACACACTCACCTGACATTTGCATTTTTAAAACATTTTTATTGAGTTCAGAGAGGAAGGGAGAGGGAGAGAGAAATAGAAACATCAATGATGAGAGAATCAATGGACTACCACATGCATGACCCCTACTAGCGATTGAGCCCACAGCCCAGGCATGTGCCCTGATAGGGAATTGAACTGTGACCTCTAGGTTCATAGGTCAACACACAACCACTGAGCCACACCAGCCGGACTGATATTTGCATTTTTAAGCCACATTTGGTAATCATTTTCAGCAGCTGATGTAGTCCATCTAACGTAACAAGTATTTGCTGAGCTTCCCCTATGGACCAAGCTCAAGGCTCAGCATGTCTATGGAAGTTCACAGTAGTTTATTTCTTTATCAGTACTTGTCAAGATTGGTCATTGTTTATTGATTTTTTTAAAATATTTTTATTGATGTTTTTATTAAGTTTTAGAGAGAGAGGAAAGGAGAGGGATAAAGAGATAGAAACATCAATGAGAGAGAAACATCATCGATCAGCTGCTTCCTGCACGGCCCCTACTGGGAATGGAGCCTGCAACCGAGATACATGCCCTTGACCAGAATCAAACCTGGAACCCTTCAGTCCAAAGGCTGAGCCAAACCAGCGAGGACCATTGTTTGTTGATTTTTCTCACCTCTCCCACTAGATGGGAAGGCATGGACCAAATCTGTCCCGGCTGTTCTTGCACCCTCTGTGCCTAGCACAGAACACAAGCTCAACTGATGTTCATGAAACCAAACTGAATTGATAAAACACATGCGCTGGAATCAGACATACTTTGTTCTTTAATATTATCTTATTTGATCTCCCTAAAACTTTCGTTTTAATATTAAAAACCTAGAAGCAGATATTTTTAAGGGATTTGTTCAAAGTCATCCAGCTGGTACATAGAATTGGCCCAGAAACAGTCCAGAAGGAGCACATGGTCCAATATATATATATATATCCAGAGAGAATGAAAAGAGCAGTGGTTTAAAACACAGGTTCTGGAGCCAGACTTTCTGGATGTGAATACCTGGTCCATTACCTACTATTTGTGTGGTCCAGGGCCAGGGCCAGTAACTTCTCTCTGCCTTACTTTCCTCATCTGTATAATGGAAGTAATTAGAATACTTACCTGAAGGAGTTATTATAAGGAACATATGAGTCAATAGACACAGAGTGCTTTAAACACTGCCTAGCACATAATAGCTAATGCCTCTATACTGTTCACTATTTTCATAATAAAGGAAAGAGAAGGAATAAACAGGTGTACACACACACACACACATACACACACACACCAATTAGAAAACAGTACAAGAATGAATCAAGAGTGGTAGCGAGAAGTATCACAGGAGAAAATAATCTTTATCAGCCCCATAAAAAATAACATCTTGCATGTAGGGTTTTGCCAGTCTGTTTAGAGTTGAAAGAACACATCCTTGTCTCTAGTGTTGAATTCAATTTAGCTTTATACGCTGTTTTTAAAAAAGAAAAAAACACAGTATTCCAAAAAGCCTTCAAGTGAATGATAAAGGGAAAATGGCATACAACAAATATACCAAAGCAGTTACTACAGGGCCATGCCGCTACTCTGTGAAAATGACGAGGCAGAGTTCTGAAAAGGGCTTCAGATGGCTGCAAGAGACAGGGCTGTGTGGTACCCGTTGATGAGACACACTTAACTCTGACTCATATCCATTTACTGCTACATTTAAGCTGCTTTCAAGTCAATTTTCCTTCAAAAACATTCAGATCAAAATGGCAAAGTTCTGGATCTCATGCCTCAGGATGCTGAGTGATCCATTTTGCCTTCATCTCCCTAAACTGGTGGGCGAGCAGAGTCTTAGACAGGTTGGCAGTGCCATAGCACCATAAATGAGTAATTATGTAGATATCTGCTGGACATGCAAAAAATATATTTGTAAACAAATAAGGAAGCCTCATTATTTCTCCCAGGGAATAATTCAGAAGTCAATCCTAAGGTTCTTTCTTTCAAGATGCTTAAGATGAAAAGAAGAGAAACTCTAATATCTATATCCCATTTTGTTATTGTAAACTCAGAAGCTGGAAGTGATTGGTCTTCAATAAGTAAATTATAAGGTAAATCAAAAGAAATGGGGAGGGGGACCTATAGAGTAGATGAAGCTTAAAAAACATCCATGAATAGCATAATGTGGAACTTATTTCGATCCTTATTCAAACAAACTGTTCAAATAAATGACATTTCCAGATTTGGGGAAAAAAACTTAATATATAGATCGAAAGTGTTCACTATTGTTTAAAAAAAAGGGACAACACACCCCACATGGAGTCACTTGTGCTAAACCCCACATCATGAAACCAAGACTTAATGCCTAACCTAATTGCAGTTACACCCTCCCCCAGGAATAAAACCTTAACTGGTTGGTCTGGAATTTTCTGGTCACCACCAATGTAACCCCTTTGTCTCCCCCCAGGAAAGATGAGGTAATCCACTCCCTTCCCCCTTCTGCCTATAAAGCTTTTCATTTTGTCTATTTCCTCAGAGCACCTTTCTACTTGCTATATGGGATGCTGCCCTATTCATGAATCATTTAATGAAGCGAATTAGATCTTTAAATTTCAAAAAATTAAATAAAATAATTAGAAGTTTTAACACTGGCTATATATTTGATGACAAAATTACTGTCCAATTTTGTGATGTGCTAATGATATTTTGATTGCTTTTCTTTAAACATATGGAATTATATAGGAGAAATAATGGCTTGGTTTTGCTTCCAAGTAATATGGGAAGAGGAAGTAGATAGTGAATGGTAACCCAAGGACAAAGACAATAGTGCAGTAGGCCTTGGGGTAGGTATAGAGGGGGTCAATGGGGGGGGGGGTAAAGGGGAACATCTATAATACTTTCAACAATAAAGATAAATTTTTAAAAAAGAACAAAGAAACAAGATTGGCCATGAATTATTCATGGTTGAAGTTGGTAACAGGTATGTACTTATTATATAGTATATAGTAGTTCATGATACTATTATATTTTAAGTCTTTTTATATGTTTAATGATGAAAGCTCAACTAGATTAACTGTTGAAGAAGCAAAACATATATATTTTAGAAAGAAAGTGATTGAGGATAATGATAGAATAGATTTTCTTCCTTCTGATCAAAAAGTGGTGCAAAAAAAAAAAGTGATGCATATAGCCTAGCCCGTGGTTGAGCACTGACCCATGAACCAGAAGGTCACAGTTCGATTCCCAGTCAGGGCACATGCCCAGGTTGTGGGCTCAATCCCAGTAGCAGGTGTGCAGAAGGCAGCCAATCAATGATTCTCTATCATCATTGAAGTTTCTTTATCTCTCTCCCTATCCCTTTCTTTCTCTGAAATAAACAAAAACATATTTTTTAAAGGATGGTGCATATAATCATCAATAGTGTGCAGAAAAGCATCTGGATGATTCCGCAGAGCTATTTCAAAGACAATGAGGCAGTGAATTCTGAACAGCTCTCTACATGGCATATTCTACCTTGCGGTACTGTAACCTGTAGTCATGCATCATTGCCCCCAAACCCTCCAGTAGGTTGTAATCTCCATGAGATTGACCATCACTAAGACATGGTCATGCTATCTCTTTGCCTCTTGAGGAGCCATAGATAATATCTGGTACATGGTCAATGTGTGAAAAACACATGTTGAAACTATGGAAGCAGTGTTTGTGTCTCTATGGGGCCAACACATTGAATTTAATGTTAATTTTTTATAACTTTATATATAGCAACACGATTTTTAAAATTTCTGGGAAATGGGTGATATGGCAGGCATATTATCTCATAGCTTGTGGATGTTTCCTAAAATATCCTTGCATACGATGGTATGCAAGACTTATAGTTATTTTTAATATTTATTAAGATGAAAGTAATTTAACTTACATAGATGCCATAGTTTAGGAAGAGGCTACAATGACATATTTTAAATAAGCTTACTAAGTAAGTATTCGTACTATTGGTAAGAAACTATGGCAAAAATGCTTAAAGGCACTATTCATCAGCAGAAAGAACTGTAGACTTAAATGTCAGAATTCCAGAGAAGAGCTACCTGTTTGCTTCTCATAAATACCCTTATTGGGTAGCAAAGTGTTTAAGTATGTGGACTCTGGAACAAGACTGTGTGTTCAAATACTGGCTTTGCCACTGACTAGCTGTGTGACCCTGAGAAAATTACTTAACCTCCCTGTGCTTCAGTTTCCTCATCTCTGAAAAAGGGGTAATAACAGTGCTTATCTACAGTTGTTACATGACAATTAAATTTAAAGCATTTAGAAGAAAAACATTTTATTCTACTATATATATCCACAGAATGGCTAAAATTAAAAAGACTGACAATACCAAGTTGTAGCACAAATGTGGAGTGCTAGAATTCTCATGTATTGCTGGTGAGAATGGAAATTGGATGAACCACTTTGGAAAACTATTTAACAGTATCTGCTAACCTACTCTGTGGCCCTGGAACTACATTCCTAGATTTATATCTAGGAGAACGGAGTGTACATTTCCATCTAAGTCATGTATGAAAATGCTTCTATCATGTTTAGTTATATTAGCCCCAAACTGGAAACAACTCCAACTGCCCATCAACAGAAGGACTAAATACACTGTGGTAAATCAATAAAATCAAATACCACACAACAATAAGAATAAAGTATTATTAACATGTTTAACAACATGGGTAAATCTAATAGACATTTTGAAGAGCAAAACAGGATAGACAAAAGAATAAATAATGTATGATTCCATTTGCATGAAGTACAAGAACAGACATAACTAATTGACAATGATAGGGGTAATCTCTGGGAGTGGTAACCTCTTGGGTAGGGAATTGACTTGAAAAGGACACAAGGGAACCTTCTTGAGTGTTGGAAATATCATATAAACATATAAAAGATTCATTGAGCTGTCCACTTAAGATTAAAGCACTTCACACACTTTATTGTATTTTATACATGGATCAGAAGTAAATTGAAATACAACTACTTTGAACAATGTCAGTACATAGTAAGTACTCTAGAAGTGTGCTACTAACATTTACTCTTATCTTCTAGCTATATATCCATTTCAAAGAGTCTACAACATTTCTTGAGAGCCTAAATATGTTAGGATGGTATAAAAGTTACCCAATACAGTTTCCATCCTAATGAGTGGACAAGTTATTTGAGGAACTCCGTTAACCAGTTCCAATCACTGTTCTGGCAGCAGCATCACTTGTAGCAATCAAGCATACATTCTCTGGGGTCAGAGAAACCTGCTTTTGATCCTTGTTTCTGCCAATTACCAGCCGTGGCCATGGAACTTAACATCCTGGTGGCTCAGTTTATCTTTAATATATAGCTTATAATAGATACTGCTTCATAAGATTATTGTAAGATGCTTATGAAAAGTTAGCTACTATTGCCCTGGCTGGGTGGCTCAGCTGGTTGGAGTGTTGTCCCATACACTGAAAGGTTGTGGATTTAATTTCTGGAAGGGCACATGCACAGGATGTGAGCTCAATCCCTGGTAGGTGGTGTGCAAGAGGCAGCCAATGGATGTTCTACTCTCACATCTATGTTTCTCTTTCTCTCTTCCTTCCTCTCTCTCTCTAAGAATTAATAAAAATCTTTTTTAAGTTATCTACTATTACTGTTTTTTTATATATTTTTTATCCTTTATTTTTGAAATTATTACATAGATTCTTTTTCCCCCATTAACCTCTTCCAGCCTGAATCCATCCTCGACCCCCCACCCCCAGGCCCTCACCACCACATTGTCTGCGTTCACAGGTTATGCATATATGCATACAAGATCATTGGTTAATCTCTTCCCATGCACCCTCCCCTGACTTCCCTCTGAGGTTCAACAGTCTGTTCATGCTTCAATGACTCTGGGTCTATTTTTGATCACCAGTTTATTTGGTTCATTAGATTCCACATATGAGTGAGATCATGTGATACTTACCTTTCTCTGACTGGTTTATTTTGCTCAGTATAATACTCTCCAGGTCCATCCATGCTGTTGCAAATGGTAAGAGTTCTTTCTTTTTCATTGCCATATAGTATTTAATTGTGTAAATGTACCATGTGTTTTTATCCACTCATCTGCTGATGGGCACTTAGGCTGTTTCCAAGTCTTAGCTATTATAAATTGTGCTGCTATGAACATAGGGGTGCGTATATTTTTTCTGATGAGTATTTCAGGTTTCTTGGGGTATATTCCAGAAGTGGGATGACTGGGTCAAGTTTATTTAACCTTTGATTTATAGAGAAGAATGATCAGGGCTAACACTCTGTTTTAACAACATTAATTACAAGTGAGTTTAGCTATGTTCCCAGATTCATCTTTGTTGTAATCATTTCAGATGTTCATGTAGACATCACCTAGGAAATGCTAAATGATCTTTTGAGATCACATGGGAGTATGAACTCCAAATTATTTACCAACATGCTTATGAAAACCTGTCAATATGGCCATCAATTATGATGTTACTTTTAACATTATCTCTATTACCAGCCAAAAAAGCAGAAAGGCCTTAGCTGTATGTTTGCATTGGTCTCTTAGTTACTGACAGATTTTCTAACAACCTCAAAAAAAATCAGTGTATGCTTCTGTACATGTGCGTATTGCACTCCTATGTGTGCCTTCCTCAACCTTGCCAAACCACCTAAGCCTCCCTCCTCTTTGTAGCTATGGCATGCTCTTTGTATGTACTTTTATTCCTGCATAGATAGCACAAGAGCACCTTTATCCATTCACCTGGCTGTCATCCCCATTAGATCACAAACGATTAAAAAGCAGAAGCCACAGCTTTCTCATTCCATGCCCACCAGAACTTAGCATGATGCCCAGTACAAAGTAGATTCTCAACAATTTTGGGTTGACCTAAATGTCTGGACTGATCCAGGCTGCTGCTAGCCTAAATGGCAGCTTTTTAGAAATCAAAGTGACCCCTTTCTTCCAGCACAAGCAGTCCCACAACAGGACACACAGCTTAGCCAGCTGCGAATGAACTGGATTTCAGCCCTCCTCTTGCCCTCTCAAACCAAGTCCCCTTGTGCAGTAAACAAGCTGCCCAAGCATAAATGCATGAACAGAAGAACACAATGACCTTGTGGAGCAAAGCAACACAGAGTGCCTGTGGCTTGAGCGGGGTATTGACTTGTTAAGAGCACAAGAGAACCTTCTGGAGTGTTATAAATATTGTATACACATATACCTATACAAATACACACATACACAAGTACAAATACGCATATATCCACATACAAATTTTATATAGGCATAACTCTCAGCATTATCTGCAGTCCTTTCTATAAAGCTAATCTGAATATCTTTGTCACTTCAAATTGAGATTTCTGTAACTCAAGGGATGTCCAACTAATGAGGAGGTTGACCTGCACACAATGGAGGTGGCTCAAACCTTCCTTATTAGGAGACTCAGTAGCACCCACGGTCCATAACCCAGGTACCTACCAAGCCAATGCAATTAACCAAGGTCGGACTAAAAGTCTGTAAGTGATATTTATAATTCAAGGACCAGATACCAAAGTAATTACCTCTCCTGATCCTGACCTTGCAGGGTTATTGGGATCCAGCTTGCAATGCTAACCCTCTCTCCAGTGGTGCATAGCACAGGCATTTCAAACCCAGAGCCTGGCACCACCCTTACTGGGCTCCCTGAGGGTGATCCTCCCCCTGGGATGGATCCTCAGAGCTGAAGAAGAGCCTTTCTCTATGTGCTGCTGGCTGCGATTGTTCCTTTCAGTTCTTTTTTGTTTATTTCTCCCTCTAGTTGTGTTTATGGAAGAAAATGGCTAGATTTGGCAGTGGACCCATCTCCAGTTTAATTTCTATTTAAACCTTGTAAGTGCACCCCAGACACTGCACTGAGATGGGCATTCCAAGATCCAAATAGAGTCAGTGATATATGGCAGAAGCTGGCAAATTCTTCTGCTTAACTCCTCCGGCTTGGTAATTCCCCACAGAACACTGGCAGCCTTAGCTCACGTCACCACTGAGATTTAATAGCTGAGAGCCACAGTGAGGTCTTGTCTTACACAATTTAATTACACTCACGAAATAGACAACAGTGCATTTACTGGCCCACCATTAAATATTATCATAAGTAATTTAAACTCAACTTCACTTGTCCAAATATATGGACAAAATATATTCTGTCATCCCAAAGCTTTAATGTTCCCTCTATAACTGTGAATCACTGACAAATCCTCAGTAATTTATTCTGCTTTCCAATTGGAAGCATATCTTAAAGGAAGAAAAGTCAGAATGTGCAACACTTCTGATAGTAAACTTGTCCACCTGCTATCCAACATAAATTAAGGAGCCATACTTTAGTGATTCAATTACACCACTGAGTAATTGAAAATACCCAATTACAAGGAGTTGAGGTTCTTATGAGAAATATAATGTCTGCATTCTAGATTCCCTAGCATTTGATTTATAATTGAAATATTGGAATAATAGTCTACATTTGAATAATATTCTACAATTGCTCCCTTCTGGATAGTTCTGGCATCTGAATACTTAGGGCTACAAAGACCCTTAGAGATTATCTTGCTTAACCCCTTGTTTTATGTATGAGGAAATGAAGGCTCAAAGATTAATCAGGTTATAAAATGCAAAGGGAGATCTCAAAAAGAGGCCTTCTGACTCCAATTCGGAAAATTTAGCATCATGGTCAAATTCACAATCTCTGTAATTGGAGAAAATTCAACTTTAATGATATACAAGCCACTTAATCTTTCTATGCCTTTGTTTCTTCTCAAAGATGATAACTTCTAGAGCAACTAGATAGAGATTATTATCTAGTTAAATAAAGATGCTTTTGTTTCTTCCTCTGTTAAATAGAGATGACAACTCATAAAGCAACTAGCAATGAATAGAGAGCAGCTCCTGGAGTTGCTGACAGATTCTGTTTTCTAAAGCACTTTGCATAGTGTTAGGCACACATTACATACTCAATAAAAATTAGCTGTCACTACTACCACCATCACCACCACCATCATATCTAGTGTTACTCACTGTATCATTTCAGTCTTTTATTTAAATCCTGTTGATATTATCAATATTTAACCAACAATTTGGCCACAACATAGCATGGTTACTATTCCACAATAGCCAGAATTCCTATCCTACCCTGAAGACAGTATATACTGCAGCACATTTCTCCATTTGACAATCTGGATCCCCATTCATTTTAAAGACAACATGCTAACCAACCTCTAAGCATCAAATGCTTGATTTATTTCCTGGGTTATATGCTAACTAGGTATGATTGCATCAGATACAACATTTCACCATAGTCTTCCTATGCTAGCTGTCTCAACTCAAACACATGCACAGATCTGCCATGTTAGCTCTGCAACCAACAGCTGTAGACTCTATGCAAATATTTTTAAATCACAAATGATTATTCCCATCATTGACCTCGATTCTGTCTCTTGACAAAGGAAGCCATAGGTGCTTTGAAACCCCAAATAAGCACATGTGATCAACTGCTAATTTAAGAATAAACAGAAAATTGACTTCAAATCATCTCTCTGTCACTCTAATTGATTAACAGTCACATGAAAATTGATAACACGATTTTCAGCAACAGAGTATGTGGCACAAGCTCGTCGGTTCTATTGGCTTTGGATATTGACTTCCTTCCAAATAAAGCTTTTTAAAAGTACATTAGTGAGTCCACTAATAATCTTAAAAAGCAGTGTAATTACAATAATGAGCTCCAAACAATGAGTTAATGCAATACTGGAGCTTACAGATCTGAGTCTCTCACTGAAATAACAACAAAGTACAAATTCTGTTGAATATATAGTACAACCACAGTTTTGTTTCACTAGGACTGAATAAAAGACTATTGTCATCTTTGCTTCTCTAGCATTCTAGTAACATATGCTTAATGATATCTACCTGCCCTAAAATTTTCCGCAAATCCATGATACTTATCTTCATATAAAATTATTTTATGTGATTGACCCTCTAGTGTCCACATGGCTCAATTCAAGACCATCCTTACAAGTAGAAGATTGTGCCCAGCCTGTGTGGCTGAGCATCGACCTCTGAACCAGGAGATCATAGTTCAATTCCTAGTCAGAGCACATGTGCAGGGTGTAGGCTCAATCTCCAGCTGGGGGAAAATGCAGGAGGCAGCCTGTCAAAGTTTCTCTGTCATTATTAATGTTTCTATCTCTCTCTTTCACTCTCCCTCACCCTTCCTCTCTGAAATTAATAAAAATATATTTTAAAACACAAACAAAATAAAGAAGTCGAAGAATGAAAAATACCTAACTGGAAATAAAGCTTCATTGGTCTAGGTTGTAAATACTTCTAAACTGAGAAAGTTATTATGGCAGAATTTGGCTTCGCTTCACATTGGCATTGGAAAATGGGCATTGGGATTATAATGAAGCATGCTAGCTAAGCTTCACTGTGCCCAACATTCTCTGTTTGCACCTCCGAACCCATGTTTCATCCTCCTCTACCACCTGTACCCTCAAAGACTAACCTTTGAATATTGTGTTCCAGGCTTCCTTGTCTTCCACTTCAGGTTATATTGAGTTATTGGGAGCCACTAACAATGGATCCAAGGCCTGGAGGAAAATGAGGTATGTATTTTTCCTCTAATTCCCTCCTTGCTGAGCACAGGTTAGAAGGGACTGTGTTTCTCCATCAAAGGCTGCACCCTAGCCATCAGCTATGGCTACAGCTCTCTGGCTTCCAGAACAATCTCCCGCCCCTGCATCTTCAGGTCTAGGGATGGTCCTGGCCTTCCACTGCTGCTAGCCCTGGTGATTCATCACTTGTTGATTCTATTAGCTTCTTCATTAAACTCTTATCCCATTGGAGAGGGCCAGCTGTTACATGCCAGAATCCTGACTGATATGTCTACCTCCCATTAACCCAGTGGTACTCTACCCGTGGTGAGTTACAAACACCTTTGAGAACCTAAATGAGAAAAATAAAAGCAATTGTAGAGACCTCTCTTTGCCAAAATGCACAGTCACATGCATGTGAATTGTCTGATACAATTTCAAAGAGCTGACAGACACCTTAAAACACATTCTTGGAACCCAAAATATGAACCCCTACTATGGCAAGGTGATTTTAAGAAAACAAATTTTATTGTCAGGAGTGAATTATATGAGTACTATGTTGTACTTTGGATATCAGATTGTGGAGTAAAAAGTCATAAGAAAATACCCCACACCTAAAAACAACCCTCCAAATAAAGAATAAATATAAAATATATTACTCTATGCTACATCCTTAATTTTACTTCTGTCCTTGTTTTTTATATCATATTTTTTGTATCACATATACCCTTTGAATGTTTTTCCATTAACCAATGTTTTATCAACTTGTAAAGTTTTTTTTAGACATCATTTCAAGTGCCATCTGGACTACTGATAAATAAATGTCTTTTAAAATCTCTAAAAGAGATTTCTTAAAGTTTTACCATCTACCAGAACCACTCAGTACTCCAAAGCCTGATCCCCAAGGAGGCTGGTATGTATTCAGCTGTTTTTTTTATTAACACTGGTGGCTTCATAATATTAAAAATGTATACACCAAGTTTCCCCAAAAGAAAACATGCATGGATTATGATGAAAAATAAATTCCACTTCAAATAGTCACCCTCTCTGCCTCTCTGCCTCCCCCATGGTCAAGGATGAGCATTTTTCTATAGAAAAAAAAAAGAAAAGAAAGAAAGCTGAAGTCTAACACCCCAGTGTGCTTGAATCTCTTAAGGTCTCTATCAGTGGCTATTAAAATTTAAAGTGCACTGCATAATTCTTGACTTCAGAAAACACATAGTACTTATACTTCTTAAACTATTGGCAGCTTAAGTTATTCTATGTGGTTCATAGGGGAACAAAAGAACCAATGCAATAGACACCAGACCATATAAATGTCAACTGAAGACTATGTGGAAAAAAAACAAAACACAAAACCCTTAGTTGGAGTCTTCCTTCTAACGTCAGTCATTTTAATGACCCTGTATTTAAAAGTCAGCTTTTTTTATAAACTTGCTTAAATACCAGGATATAGTGTATATAAACTCGTATGTGTCCTATGGGAATGTAAATTATTTTTAGTCCCCAAAATAAGATTAGCATACAAGATACCTTTATGTGGGTGTTTATAATTTTAAAAAATACATGGACATATAAACCCCATATTTCACATACTTTATTAGTAGTGGAGAGCCCTTGTTTTCCTACATTATTTTATGAACAACGATATCCTTGACTATTTTGGTGACTATCTTTAACATCAATCATCAGCAGTACTGAGAGAGTGGTCTACCCTAAAATGATATTTTTGTCCCTCGGGGGTTCCTAATCTGCCATGAAGCTACCAATCTTGTAGGCAGCTCTCTGGAGTCAGCAAATTGTGATGACTTCCCTTCATCCTTTCCCCACACTGATCCTCTCCTACTGAATCAGAGATGACTTCTGTTTAATCTTAAAATAATGAACATGCAACTGAATTCAGAAGTCTAAAAGAGAGCTCTCTCCTTGTCTCCAGCTCACCTATGAACCCTACCCCTGAGTCCATTAAACAAGGCCGCCAAATTAATCTTCCTAATAGCACAGCCTTGATGGTATCCCACCACCAACCCATCCTGTTCAAAACCCTTCAAGGGCTCTTCCAGTCCTACTGAAAATAGGAATTATTTAAACACTACAGCCTGGCACTATCTGTACTCCAACTGCTACTTTGCTCCATGTTACTATGGATTCCAAATGAATTACATCATCATTCCTTGGAAGCACCCTGTACTTTTATCATCATGCCTTTGCTCATCTCTTCTCTCTACCACAGACAGAATGCCTTTTCTTATGCAGTTCAAAAGTTACCTCATCCATAACACATTATGCCACCTTTTCTATACCTCCCTATCCACCTCTCTCCAGCCCAACCCCCCAGGATTTATTTGGTAGGAATTTACCTAATTGTACACTAATAGACCCAGTTGACCTAGTTGTAAAATAGAGTTGACAATGATAAGTAATTATGAGGAGTGTTAAATATATAAGACACTTAAAGTACAGACATGGTCTGTTGGTGGCTGTATGGTTATTGCTTTTATCTTAAACCAGTTATTATGTCGTAAGAAACTTGAATGTTGAATGTGATTTATTTTGAATCTTCCACTGCTCCGACCACAGTATAAATAACTTAGGAAGTCACAGAGGAAACACATGGGAAAGAAACTTCACATCCTCAATTCTGGGACAAAGAGCCAACAGCTTCAGATTCTGAGTATATCATTTATGCAGATCAATTTGGCCTGGAAATGCCATGTGTGTACACTGGCTTTCACTTAACAAAGGGTGTTAAATTGGGTCACAGCACTGTCCCTCAGTGAATTCTAAAACACTTCAACCAGACGCCTGGGCTGAAGCCCTTTTGAGCAAGATGGCAGTTGAGTATCACCGGGCCCCCTGCCCTGTTACCAAAGGGACTGAGTCTGTCTTTGAGGCAGGCCCACCTCCTGCTCCTCAGCTTTCCTGAGCACTCACTCACACAGAAAGCAAATGAGATGCCACGTTGTCAACTAGGTCTGCAGTTTCTCACAAACCATTCCTCTTTTTAAAAGACGTTAAGGGTCAGTTTCTAATCTCAGGTGTACTGTGATGAGTCTCCTAAAAGGACCACTCTGATGCCCGCAAGAACAGCAGAAAGCATTAGGATATACATCCTTCTTAGTCAAAATCACGGCCACCTCCCAGAAAGCGCAGGAAGCATCAGAGCAGCCATTTTGTACTTGTTTTGGTGAGGAAGACACGCCGGGGAACTATCCACCAAGCATTAGCAGTTTTTTGTTCTGTCCAAAGATTGCTTCTGTAATCAAGTGCCTGGAGTGAAAAATCTGAGCTGAGGCATATTCAGCGGCTCTGAGACATTTTAGGCATCATACACATTCAGCCTGCAGAACCTCTGAGCCGAGAGAGCACCGGGTGCATCTCAAAATGACATAAGGTGACACAGAGTCCCACTAGAGTGCAGGGCACCCAGTTAATTAGCAAGGCTGGCTGCTAGAAAGCACCCTTCATTCTCCAGCAGTTAGAAGGCCACTTGGGCGACACCCAAAGGAACATTTTAAGCGGAGAAAAGTTGCAAAACTCCTTGCATACAGCTCACATGACAACCAAGAACAGCCCCCTTATTTGAACATGTCTTTTGCACTTCCCAGGAGGTGCTCCTGGAGGGAGCAAGGTAAGCCTTGCCACACAGGCAAGCATTTTAAGCCCTACTGAGCACAGAAGTCCTCGGGGGAACTCCCCACAGCCTTCAGGGTCACTGCTTTCTAATTTCCCTGGGTGGTACCTGATGACTCAGCAAGAACCTACTTCCTACTTCTAGCACAGAAGGGATCACCCTAGTTACAAGAATGAGTGTTGAAGCCTCAGGATCTCAATACCACTCACTAGCTATGTGAACTGTGGGAGTTCCTTAACTCACTAAGCTTTCGTTTCTTCTTCTCTACAGTAGAAATTATGTTATATAAGAATGGGAATATGTATAAAATAGTTTTATAATTTGGTAGTATAAAATATTCTTAAATTAGCCGAAACCGGTTTGGCTCAGTGGATAGAGCGTCGGCCTGCGGACTGAGGGGTCCCAGGTTCGATTCCGGTCAAGGGCATGTACCTGGGTTGCGGGCACATCCCCAGTGGGGAGTGTGCAGGAGGCAGCTGGTCGATGTTTCTCTCTCATCGATGTTTCTGACTCTCCATCTCTCTCCCTTC
Organism: Myotis yumanensis; assembly: GCF_028538775.1. Classification (NCBI taxonomy): domain Eukaryota; kingdom Metazoa; phylum Chordata; class Mammalia; order Chiroptera; family Vespertilionidae; genus Myotis; species Myotis yumanensis. The sequence goes on along the minus strand of NW_027223752.1, from coordinate 226,667,248 downwards.
CTCTCTGTAAAAAATCAATAAAATATATTTAAAAAAAAATATTCTTAAATTAATGTTTAGTTTACAGTAGATGCTGCACAAAGATATCCCTCTCTGTCAACATACCTCTATGTTTGGTGCCATTAGATACCACACTATGCATTAGTTTCCTAGGGCTGCCATAGCCAAGTGTCACCAACTGGGTGGCTTAAAACAACAGAAATTTATAATGTCCCAGTTATGGAAGCTAGAAATCCAAAATCAAGGTGTCAGCGGGGCCTTAGCCTCTCTTAAAACTCTAGGAAAGGAATTATTCTGTGATGATTAATTTCATGAAACAACTTGACAGGGCCGGGCCACAAGGTATCCAGATATTTGACTAAACATTATTTCTGAGTGTGTATGTGATGGTGCTTCTGGGTGATATTAGCATCCAAACCAGTAGACTGAGAAAAGCTGATTGCCTTTCCCACTGGTAGTGTGCATCATCCAATCCGTTGAGGACCTGTATAGAACAAAAAGACAGAGGCTGGGAAAATTTGTTCTCTCTGTCTGTTTGAGTGGAGACATCAATCTTCTCCAGCCCTTGAACTAGAATTTAAACCATTGGTCTTCTGGTCCTTGGGCCTTTGCACTAAGATTGGAACTACACCACAGGTTTTTCTGGATCTCCAGCTTGGAGAGAGCAAACTGTGAGGCTTCTCAGTCTATATACTTACTAGAGCTAATTCTTTATAATAAATCATATATATATGTACATATTTATATACACACATATATGTATACATCTATATGTACATGTACATATAGATAATTTATAGATTTATTACATATCTACATATATAGGGTGTCCCCCAAAAGTGTATACACACTTTAACAGCTGATAGCTCAATTGATGTTTCTTTCTTTTCAGATTTAACCATTGGAATTAAAATTATTCAAAGTATGTATACATTTTGGGGGGACACTCTATATATAACATATAAAGATATATCTTATTGGTTCTGTTACTATAGAAAATCCTGATACACCTTTCTGGCCTCTTCTAGATTCTGATGTGTGTCAGCAATTCTTGTAATTCCTTGGCTTATAAATGTATTGCTCTAACGTCTGACTCTGTCTTCACATGGCCTTCTTCCTGTACATCTGTGTCCAACTATTACTCTTCTTATAAGGATACCAGTAATTGGATTAGGACCCACCCTGATACAGTATGATCTCATCTTAAATTGATCAAATATATAAAGTCTCTAATTCCATAAAAGGTCATATTTATGGATTCTGGGGTGAAGACTCCAGCATATCTTTTGAGGGAGTACAATTCAATTTATAAAAAGCACATAAGGCATCCTCTGAACTCATAGTCTAAAACCAGTAAAACTAGCAACATATGCGCTATGTCCCATAGCCCAACCAAACAAAGCACTGTATTCTTTAGCATCAATTGGCAAGCATTGCAATAATTTGTTTCACCAGGCATTAGGTGCCATGGTTTAGTTATAGGTGTCAAACAATATTCTTGGCACATTTTAAGATTTCAATGAATGTCAAATGAGCATTTATCATGAATGGATAAACACATAAACTATAGAGAACAGTAGATATAAAGTAACAGCACACCCTGTAAATTCCAAAATAATCCAAATTATACATATGTTGGTCCCACAACTTCACTGGTGCAGGTCAGAAAAGATGTCTCAATATTGGTTTGAAAAACAAGCTCACTAAAATATAAGAGTTAAAATGAAAGGAAATGGGGTGTTCTTTTCCTCAAACTTTTCATTTCCCCTCAGAAAATTATTCTCTCAGTAGATGACAGTTGAAAGTTCTTAATCCTTCACCATCAATTCCTGTACTCTCCATTCCATCCAAGAATTTAAATGTAACCCTATCCATTTAAATTATTCCACAGCTCTCAAATCAGCCTCCTCTTCCCCATCCCCACAACTTTCCCTTAGTTAAGACTTCACAGTATGCCAGATTGGCTTTGTTAAACTTGAATTTTTGGCCCCTCCAATCTTTCTTCTATCAGACTCCTTGTTCTAAAATGCAAACTTGATCATTCGCTGGCTTAAATTACCTCAATGACTGCTTATTGCCCTAGAGATAAAATCCAAGATCCTTAGCATGCCATATGTGGCAGGCACTAACAATTTTGTGCTCATCAAAACTAATTTCTTCCTATTCTGGGCTCAAGTTCATTGCCCAGCCTTCTTTGCCATTAGGTATGACCACTTGAGTGAGTCTCTGGACAATAGAACATGAACAGAAATGCATTTTGCTATTTGCAACTTGGTCCATAAAAATATTTCATGCTATCCATTAGGCTGTCTCTCCCCCAGTCTGCCATTAAAGGTAGAGGGTCCACTACAGAGCCCTGGGACCCAGAAAAAGGTAGAGCCACAAGATGGAAGGAGTATGGGTTCTTGGAATAATATTGAAAACTTCTTGCTACATGAGTGAGATATTAACTCATATTATATTAAGTTGCAGGGTTATGATGGTTGTTCATTACAGCACTGGCACCAATACACCATTTGAGGCCCTGAGTTTTCTGATCCCTACCTAATTCTCCAGTCTCGGCATTCACTTATTACTCTTTCCCATTCCATACCATCTTTCTGCCTCAGTGAACTACTATGATTGCCCAATCTCATTATTTTCCTCTTGAATTTGGGTCCATTGAGTGATGCTTTTCACTACCCCATCTTGTTGTCTGACTTATTTTTCATCATTACACTCATCACTACTTGAAACATTATGTACATATTGGTTTACTCTCTCTTTCCCACTAGAAATTAAGTCCCTGGAAGAGAACCTTTAATCACTTCACTCTTGTATTCCCAGCACCTTGATTAGCCTGTTCTAAAGTAGACCCTTGAACATGTTTCTTGAACAAATGGATGAATAACAACTAATAATTTCAAGTGCTTACAATGTGCCTTGCAGTGTGCTCACAGGTGTATATTTTAATCTTCACAAGAACCCTTTGAGATAATACTATTCTTCATTCTTATTTTACACATAATGAAACCTAGGGCTTAGAGTAAGCTCTTTGTTCAATTGTACAGCTAGTATGTAACTGAGTCAGATTTAACCCAGGCAGATGATAAAGAACCCTTAACTAACTACTAGCTTATAAATCATTAAGTGCTTTGTAATGAGTCCTTCGAAGCCACCAGGAAAAGTGCCCAGGGTCTGGCAATCAGCAAGCCTATCCCAGGCCACTTCAAAGGCTCAGACACCTTCCAGAGTTTCTATTCATGAACACACACAGAGAAGCTATACAATCTCTATACAATCTCTCATGCTTAATGTCACTCTTAATCTTACAGAGCAGAAAGTTAATAATATCATCCCTTGAAGGTAACATAAACACTTAAAATGTTTTCTTTCCAACTCTTCAGATTTTACACTTCACTTCCTGCCTTTTCTGGTTCACTGCCATTGAACTTAGTGGGTAAATGGGCAAACACATATCTCCAGACCATCCTAAGCATGTCTTTTGATGTGCTCAAGTTCCAAAATAAATGTCACTCACATTACAAGCTCTCTGGTGTTTAGAAGTATTAGTAATTTCCCTTTTCCTTTGCTATTTTTTCTCTAGGCTATCTATTCTATATTACTTCAATCTCTCTTCATACAGTAAGTCATGCCCTCTAATCCATTTATCATTCACAGGATCCTGGCTTGCAGGATTTCCTTTTCATCTTTTTTTAAAAGCAAAATGCTGCTCTAACAAATACACAGACACGCACTTCCCAATCTCAGGCATCCAGGACCAGTCTTCCCATCAGAATCCTTTCCTGACACCAGTTGTCATAATTATTGGCCTCTCTCTTCTTTTGCCCAGTTCTGTGGTCAACACATTCCTTCCCTACCTAGATTCATTTTTTTCTCATTTTCCCCCAATTACCTTCAATGGTCACAAATGGTTCTTTGTCCTGCTCTAATATACACAAGTAAATATATCTTATGACCCAATTTTTTAAAAACTCAATAATTACAAAGAGTGATGAATATAGTAAGAAATTATAAGTGGACCCTTGCAGCACCCTGTAAAAATCAGGACTCAGACAGGGTTCAAGCCACCCTTTCCAATATTGACAAAATGCATTTCATCCCACATGGTGCCTGTGAGAACACTGTTGATACCCAACCTGAGCCTAAAGAATTTATAAAGGAGAGAAAATTTTGTATTGCTATTCTCATGTCTTTTTAGAATTCCTCCCAAGGTGTCCACAGACCTTATTTCCCACCTGCTCCGCATCCTCCAGTGCTAATACTCCAAGCTTTAACACAAACCTCTTCCAAACTGTCAGTCAACTAACTGATAAACTAATTCTAACCAATTAAAGCAAGGAAAATTCTGTCTATCTTTAGTCAATATATGACATCTTTAAATATCAATTTCTTTGTGTGAAACATGGAGATGATATTCAACATTAAGCATTTCTTTATGTAGGAAACTCTCAATTATCCATATCCTTGTTACATGGATAACACACTGATTTTAATGGTATCTTCTCTTAACTCTCCCAGCTCCCAGAATATTCTAGTATTGGTATGTTCTCCTCCTCTGAGCTGTTGGAGATTATATGTGCATAAGAGTCCATGAAGAAGAGAACCTGAGAATGTGAGAATGACCAAATATGAGATTTATTCTGAAAAGTTAAAAATATACAGGTATTGGCATGGGTTAGAAAAATAAGTCAGTAGCTTCCTATAGTGGACTTGGGGAAATTCTGTGAGAAAATGGGAAAAAGATTATGAGTATTGAAGAGAATGGTTGTTTTCTATCTGAAAGACAAGATAGAGACAGAGGAAAGAAGTGGTAGGTATTATATATGTCCTCTTTCTGATTATTTGTTAAACTAATTTGTTTGAGAGAGAAAAACAATGAAAACTCAAGTCAATGTTAATGACTATTTTCCTTTTACTTTGATCCTTGCCAAGACCTTCCCATGAGAGGTTTGGCTTTATAAGGATTATATGCAGATCATTCACTTTTTCATTATCCAAAGCCATGGTTGGTTCCCCTCCCCAAATCCAGAAGAATCAGCTTCAACCTTTGCATGCTTTTTTGAGATATTGGCTCCCAACTTAGGTTAATATCCACCTAGAAATTAGCAAGAGATTTCAGTAGGACATTAGCAAATATACTTAAAAGATTCATTATCCTGCTGTAAAAGTGACAAGCATGGAAGCACTTCAAAACCAAACCAATAGTTTGAGAATTATCCACAAATTTGATTTATCTGAATTCTCCTCTGTTAGTATGCTTAATCAAGGACTGACTGTGTGGAGAATTATGTATTTCCATTTCTAATGTTTATTCTATAAATTTTCTTAGCTCTTTAAGAACCCATGGAGTAGATAATATGATTTTGCTGATTTCTCTGGTACAGTTTAGTGGCCAGAGTATTCTTTAATTTGGCCTCTTAGGTAGCTTTCATACTCTCCCATCAAAAATCTTCTCAACTCTAGCTCCTTGAAGCTTCTCCTTGCTGTAATTTAGCTAAAGGGGTAGGCCAAGTAATTGCTAATTAATTCTCTCAAATCAAAGTTTTCTAGGTGTCTGGCTTCCCTCTTCACATGCAGAGAGCTGTCTGGCCATGATTCTCCTTCACTTTCTAATCCTATTGCCCAGAAGAAATATTTCGGTTGTGGTTGGTTTTTGTTGTGGAATCTATTTGTGCAACATGCAAATTGTCCAAGGCAAGTCTGGTCCTGAAATATTCATTGACAATGAACTTACTTCAAAGGCAATTTTATCAGTCTTGCTTCCAAATCTAATAAACATTTTATTTAGAACCTAGTCTATGCATAGGCTATTTTTTGTGTATTTACTTTATGTGAGATGTCTCTACGCTAAGGGCTCCATGTCCATTCTTTCCTTTGATACTCACCATAGCCCTATGAGTTAAGTGCTATTGTTACCCCTATTTTACAGATAATAATATAGAGGATTAAGGAGATTAAGACACTAGCACAAATCATAAAGCTTACCAGTGGCAGAGCTAGAATTCATTTCTAAAAATGTAAAATGAGCATGAATGTGTCTGGCAGGTGTGTCTAGGCACACAACTGATACCTGGTTAATTGTTTTTAAGAAGAGGGGTGGGAAGACAACAGAGTTGCTTAAATAATAAGTTTAAGTCAGGGAGCAATGGAAGTAAGAAATGGACATGCATGCCCTAACCGGTTTGGCTCAGTGGATAGAGCGTCGGCCTGCGGACTGAAAGGTCCCAGGTTCGATTCCGGTCAAGGGCATGTACCTTGGTTGCGGGCACATCCCCAGTAGGAGGTGTGCAATAGGCAGCTGATTGATGTTTCTAACTCTCTATCTCTCTCCCTTCCTCTCTGTAAAAAATCAATAGAATATATTTTTTAAAAAAAGAAAGAAATGGACATGCAGGCTAACAGAATAGCCTTGAACTTCTCTGGGGGCCAGGTTATAGAGTGAGCACTGAAATCTGCAAAGAAGGCTTTTGAGCAGGGCAGAAACTTGATGAGTGTGTCAACTTGGGGCAACTATTATCAGTGATGTGCACAACAAACCAAAAATTGGAGGCCTTGAGACTGATTAGAATAACATAATAATACTCTAGGGCTAGGATAGTAATGAATTAAGTAAAGAGCATGGACATGACAGGAAAAAAAATGGGCAAAATGTGGATATTAGACTTTATTGATGGGTGTAAACAATGATTCTGAGGTTCTGAAGCTGATGCCTCGTATTGCCATTATTAAAAATTATGTAAGTCAGAAAAGGGTGTCAGTTTAAGCTTGACAAAATGGTTGGTATATCGTAGGCATACAGATGTTTTTACGATGAATGAAAGGATGAATGAGTGAATAAATGAATGAGTTCAAGGAAATGGAAGAGCCTTCCAAATAGAATCAGATCCCACAGAATTTTCCCTGGAAATAATTTACATTTTCTGTGATCTTTATTTTTTTTTAATTTGCCTCTGTTGGGGCCAAATATATTAATTGCTCCTCCCTTTCTCCATATTCTCTTTAAAACTCTCTGAGTTCTTTTAGACAATGTAATAAACATTCTATTTTATAAAAGTAATTTCAAAGAAACTCTTCTGTCATGCAGTCTGATTTTATTTTTTAATAAAGTCCAGCAGAATTTCTTATTCTTTAAATTCTCTGATAAGGCGTAAGGCCCAACCAATACCTCCATCCAGTTAATACAAGGTTTCTTAACTCTTCTTCAGAATATAAATCAAACAGAGGAACCAAAGTGCTACCCAAGTAACCTAAGGAATTAGGCTTGTGTCAGGCACTAGACATAAAGCATATATGAAAAGGGCAAAATAGAAGAGGAAATGGAGTAGTATTGATGAAGAATCATACACATAAAAGACTAGGCACCAGTTTTGATGACCATAACCATGCCTTAGAAGTAGCCTAAAGAAAAGATAAAACAGGAGCAAGAAGGAAAATAAAAAGTAAGACAGCATTTATCAATCCTAAATCTCTGATACCATTAAAAATGGAATTTTAGATGGATCCATACATATATCTATAGTGAATAAGAATGAGGTTTCAGTCAGACAGATCTGGGTTTGAATCTTAGCCATTTTTCCCATTAACTGAGTGACATGTGCCTCAGTTTCCTCATTTGTAATATGGAAGTGAAGCCTCGGGTTAGTTGTGAGGATTAAATGAGATGGTGTGCTCGACTCCGCAGCATCTGACTGGGGCACAGTAAATTGCTTAATAAACCACAGCCTATTATTTAGAACTAGAGGCCCATTGCACGGATTTGTGCAATAGGCCTTCTTTCCCCTGGCTGCCAGCACCAGTTTTCCTCTGGCACCCAGGACCCAAACCTTCACTCTGGCCACCACCTTCCATCTTCGCTCTGGACACAGTCTTCACTGTGGCTGGAGACTTCAGTCTTTGCTCCTCGCTCTGGTGAGAGTCTTCAGTCTCCAGCCAGAGCTGCTCCTGTAGCTCCTTCCGCCCCCTACCCTTCCCCTCATAGTTTGATCGCTGCTTCGCCTGCAGACCTCGCCGATGGGCTCCTGGGTTCCAGGGGGCTGCCTTGCCTGCGGCCCGGCTTCCGATCACGATCATGGCCGCAGAATCCCGCTGCCCAGGGACGCACATGGGGGTCCCGGCTGGGGGTGGGGCTTAGGCAGCACACAGGGGCGGATGGCAGCTCACGCTGGCCTGCCCTGCCTGCAGTAGCAAATTAGCCACCATCTCTGTTGGTGGTTAATTTGCATATCGTGCTTATTAACCTATAGGAGGCGTAGCGAAGGTATGGTCAATTACCATGTTTGTCTATTATTAGATAGGATGTTATCACACTGTGCTTGGTACCAAGGCAGAAAAAAGAAATCTGATTCTTGCTCCTTCAACCCCTTTCCAGGCTCAGCCAACAAAACTCTGAATGTAACACTGCCTCCATCATCGGACACCATGAACACATGAAGGGAACAAGAAAACATGTAGAATAAATTAGAAAAATATGCACTAGTTACTGGTCTAGCATTACAGCTCACTGGATTAAGGAGATTGGGGTCATCAGTTACTCAAAGTAGTGTGGAATCATCTAATGGAGAGAAGATTACAGGATAGAACCAGCTGTTTGAGGTATGGGAATTATAAGAATCTGAATGTGATTCTAAGAAGAGCTATCCTAAGGGGGAAGGAAATGCTCATTTTTATATGCACAGTATTATTTGCTACTGAGGATAGGTGGTCTCTAGAGGGAATGAAACTCATTCCCTCTTAATATCCTCTTTAAAAAAAAAACACAACAACAACACTATCTGGGCACTTAGAACACATGTTAGCTAGAGAAAGTCACCCATCTGAGATAATAGCCTAACACTAAAAATGCAGGTTTTTTTTGGAGGTATTTATTCCACTTGAATTTTCAATGTCATGCTTTGCATATGTCTATTTAGTGTTTTTAAATACTATGTTCTTCTCTCTGTCACTAATCTTATTTGTACCCTGGAAAAAGTTACACTGTAGTGTGGTGGGTGCTTGAAGAGATCTTTTCAATTGAATAAAAATTTTACATAATTTGCATTTTACATACATATTTAATTCTCATGGTAAAAACATAATCTCACTCAACTAGCAAGTGAATTATTATTAACATACTGTATTAATAGTTTGAGAAATGTTATTTAAATAAAGAAATGTAATTCCTTTACAACTTGAAGTCAGTGCATAACACCTAGCAATTGTGCTGAAAGGTATATTTCATGAGATGTATCTAAATCCAATAAACTGTCATGAAAGGGTAATGCTTTTAGGCAGGCAGATGACTCCAGTAGTAGTAACTATAAAAATAAAAATATTAATGTAGTAGTAGCAGTAGTAATAGTAATAGCCACATATTACTGAATTGTACCAGGCATTGTTCTAAATGAGCCATATGTGTTATCACGTTTAGTTATCTAAAACCTTATAAATTAAGTTCTATTACTACCCCTTTTCACAGGTGAGAAAGTTGAGGCACAATAAGTAGGTTAGGTCATACAGCTATTAAGCAGCAGAGTTGGAATTTAGATGGAGAAAGATTTGAGAACCTGAGATTTGTAATGTTTCTCTAAACACGCCTCACTTACATGACTACAAGGAGTGAACTTGGATTCCAGCCCTTGCCTGTGGGATTCCAGAATGCAGTCTCTGATTTTGGAGAGAGCTCAGTTCTTTTGTAGGAGGCCCCCATGTCCTTTGGGCAAATATTGTCCCAAGGGACCCCTTCATGAGTTCAGAGTATATGACTAGCCATCTTCATCCAAGGAGTAGCTATAAATTAGGTCTGGATAGTGATCAAAAAATAAAATGAATGTGTATCGGGAAAGTGGTGCCAAAGGCCTAGTTGAAACTCTTGCTCATTTCCATACTATAAGTGGGAAGGATGGAAAGAAGGAGAGAAGAAGAGAAGAAAGAAAAATGTTTATTGAGCAACTACTAAGTGCTGAGTACTTTATATATAAGAACTCATTTCACTGGAGCACTAAATTCATAAAAAAGAGTCACAAAAGTGATTAAAAGGCAGAATGACATTAAACTTACAGAAAGATTAAGAAAACTGGATTGATTCAATAGGAAAAGGAAGCTCCTCATATTGAAGATTAGGGAACTTTAGCTGGGAGAGCTTCCATGGTATGCCCCAAATCAATAGCATTAAGTTAATGTTAAATCCAAGACTGGACCAGTCTCCATGTTTCCATCCAACTCCACAGGGGGCATCCTCGTTATGCCCCCTTGCTGCCCCACTGGTGCCTGGCACAGAACACATCTCAAATGAGACATTCTATCCCCAGGGTTGATTAGTGACAAAATAAGTTTCAATCAGGGAGACCCGTGGTCAAGCTGAACCCAAGGGAGCTGTGACGGGGACTGAACTTGTCTTTCTAATGTACATAGAGACTTATTTTGTTCTCACCCTTTCTTTGGGAAGAAGAGGACAGATGTTATGAACAAGATATGTTTATTCCCATTTTATAGATGAGAAAACTGAGGTTTAAAGAAATGAGTACATTTTTCTAAGATTAACTAGGAAGTGGCAGATTTAGGTCTCAGCTATAGGATTGCTGAACAAAAGCTTCACCAGTGGCAATAAAATGCATACATTTATGTGTCTATGCCTTTCACCTTGGATCTAAAATAATATTCTCTGGGCTACCAATTCTTCTTCATAAAGGCATGTTCTGTGTAGGCTGACAGAAAAGCCATTCTCCTTCCCACCTTAGGAGGAATCACTAGGTCGGTTCCTACTTGCCCAATTAGGAAAGTTATTATGGTATAAAGAATAAATTGCCCCATTTTTGTTTAGTTATATTTTTTCCTTTGCTTTTCTTAGAATAATAAAGGAATAATGTCTTCTTGGTGCTCATATGCAATGCGCAGAGCTCTGTTTCCCTGACAAGGTATATGGCCATTTTAGCCATTAAATGAAAAAAGAAAAGCCCCCAATTCTTTGCTGATATGCTGCTGATAGAGCCAGCACAGGGGACCTTATAGAACAGGGACCTAATTTTTCTAGAATGGCTCTAGAGCCAGCTAGATTCCAGCTGTGTGGCCTTGAACAATTTATTTGATATCCCCAAGTTTCAATTTCCTAATCCTTAAAATGAGAAAAATAATCTGCCAACTGCACTGAGTGGTTGGGGCATATCAAGTACTTAGTTCTTGCACCCATTACAATGGTTACTATAAAAAGCAAAATAGTAAGTGTTGGCCAAAATGGGGAGAAATTGGAATCCTTTTGCTATGTCCATGGGAATGTGAAAAGGTACCACTGCTGTGGAAAACAGTATGGCAATATCTCAAAAAATTAAAAATAGAATTACCATATGAAGTTTATACTCCTCCCAAAAGAATTGAAAGCAAGTCCACAAAGGGATATTTTATACTCATGTCCATAGCAGCTTACTCACAACAGCCAAGAGGTGGAAGCAACTCAAGGGTCCATCAGTGGATGAAAGAATAAGCAAAATGTGGTATGCACAGGCTATGGAATATTACTTGGCCTGAAAAGGTAAGGAAATCTGACACATGCTATAATATAAATGAAACTTGAGGGCATTACACTATGTGAGATAAGCCAGTCACAAAAAAAAAAGACAACTACGGTGTGATTCCACTTATACAAAATACCTAGAGGAATCAAATACAGAGACACGAAAGTAGAATGATGGTTGCCAGGGGCTGGAGGAAGGAAGGGGAGATGGAGAATTTTTCATGGCTACAGAGTTTCAATTTTGCAAGGTGAAAAGAGTTCTGGAGATGGATGGAGGTGATGGTTGCACAATAATGTGAATGTACTTAATATACTTAAAATACACTTAAAAATGGTTAAGATTGTGTGTGTGATTTTTTTTTAAGTCATGGGAACAGCCAGCTTGGCGGAGCAATAACAACTCAAAAATCCTGAAAACCTGGTTGGAGTGTCTCAGTGGTTGAGCACTGACCTATGAACCAGAAGGTCACCCTTTGATTCCTGGTCAGGGCACATGCCTGGGTTGAGGCCTTGATCCCACCTAGTGGATAGTGGGCACGCAGGAGGCTGCTGATCAATGATTCTCTCTCATCATTGATATTTCTATCTCTCCCTCTCTCTGCCTCTCTGAAATCAGTTATATATATATATAATTTTTTTTTAAAGCTTGAAATGAAAAAAGAAAAACTAGTTAGCATAGTACTGGCCCACTACAATCCTTCAATGAATGTTGACCTGTTGGTAAAGATGGCAGAAAGTGGGGGAGGAGGGTAGTCATATGATACTAACGCAGGGCGTGTGCAGCTCGCCTCCTTAGAAGAGCGCAGCCTCCGGAGAGAAGGATGCATGCTTTAAACCTCAGAGTGCAGAGCAACACTAAATGGCTTGACTTCCTTTGCACAAGATGATCCTCTGTGGGAACTCTAATACAGGTAGCAAACTGAGCAGGCCCAGTGTGATGGCACCAAGGCATAGCCTTTGGGGAATTGCCCCAGCAGTTGGAAAATGTGTTTTAATTAGGTTGGTTGTTTGGTGGTCCCCAAAGCAACAGACTCTGAGCACAAGGGGTGTGTGTGTGCATGTCTGTGCTTAAGTGTGTACATGCATGAGAGAGAGAGAGAGAGAGAGAGAGAGAGAGAGTAGATTGGAGAGAAGGGAAGCAGTTGACTGTACAGAGCCATTGGGCTGAGAGCATGTGATTCAAAACACAGAGTTCCACACGTTTGGCTCTCAGGGCCAGTGGCATCATCTTATGGCAGCCAGGAAGCTCTGCCCGAGTGGGCTCGCCAGGGCGCTGGCCCATCCCTCCCACGTGTCCTCAGCTGACTCTGTCTTTTTTGTGAAGTCAGGGGAGGTCAGCGAGGCGAGCGTTTCTCATGGTCCAAGGCTAATAACAATAATAAACCTCCAAAAACAAAATTGACTGAAAAGAATAAAATTTTTAATGCGAGACAGTTCTCTACAGTTCTCTGGCATTTCTCTCCCAGCTCATGTTGGGGAAGGTTGAACACAATTTTATTGAGAGATCGATTGTAATTGGCACTCTGCGTGATCCCTGGTGGAGGACACTGGTGACAGGCTCTCCCGAAATCTGCAAGCTAATTGACTTCTACCACCTGCACACACCCTTGCACACGCCCCAGTGAGGTGCCGCTCTTCCCGCCAGCCCCCCAGGAAGATATTGATCTTGCAAACCCCCCCTCCTGTTTATGAGATAAACAATACATTTGGAAAAGGAACAGGATGAGTTCCGGACAACTAGTGAAAAGTACGGTTGTGAGGACACATGGAAATGCAGATGAGAGGGTGCCCTAAGGAAAATGAATTTCTAGAGTCCAGTTGACCAGAGAGAAGAAGGAAAAAACAACGTGTATTGGGGGGGAGGGGACAGGATGGGGTTAGAGGTGGTTTTTTTATTGTGTTTTGTCAATATAACCCATCCAAAGATCTCTTCCCGAATTCTTTTTTTATGTTGATTTCAATCATGCTCCACCACTTTAACCAAAGAGAACATGCCAATACTCTGGCCAGCCAAGGGGGCAAAGTCTGAACAAAATGCATAATGAGTTACCGGGAGCAAAAAATGAAACTGTGCTTTTAATGCAATGCTATGCTGACCTTTTCAAGGGAGCAGCAGCTGGCCTCATCAGACTCACGGATTACAGGACCTTCCTCGGAATTTATCCCATGTATCGATGTGCATCCACCCAAGGCATCGTCTATTTTGGTGGGACTTGCAGTGTTGGAGGTTCAAGGCTCACCCAAGTGCACTTCGGAATGCATTGTCCCTGTGATGAGACCGAGCCTTGCTTTCGAACATTGCTCTAAACAGCCTGCATTTCAAACTTCAGACTCAGCCATTCATCTTTCTGACAAGCACCCTGGGCCTCGCGTGCGGTGCTCTTTGGTGTGGGAAAGAGAAAAAGAGCAACCACAGTCCTTGTTCCTCCTCCAAAGCACCAGCTGCATTTGACTCTGTACCTGTGCTTCTCACTCCCTAGGCCCCCATCCCAGCACAGCTGTGGCTGTCACACACTCTTGACAGGGGTCACTTCCACGAAAAGTATAAGAGCACCTTCAAGACAACCTCCAATCAGAACAACAGCTAAATGTCAGCTTCCCAACCGCACTCCCAGCCCAGGCTGGGCTCCCAACAGGGAGATCTTCCCCCATCCTCCCCTCTGTGGCCCTCAGCTTGCTTCAACCCCTATAATAAGGGGCCCTTGTGATCTCAATGTGATTCCCATCAGACAACAAAATCTAGAGCAATGAGGCCTGAAATGATCATTTCCTTCAAAGCCACAGTGACCCCAAAGTCACTTGGGTCCCCATTTCTTAGAACCCTACTCTACAGGGAGTGAACTTGGGATCATCTCTCTGTACCTCCACCTGTACCACGCACAGCACACCTTAGGCTTGGCCTCGGCTCGGCCCTCTGGGAGCACTCAGCATCTGCCTTCCAGGAAGGTTCCCCGCAAACCTGGTTTCCCAGACTTGAGCTGACCAGCTGCACATGGCTTTAAGCTCTGAAGGTCCACAGCGAGTAAGACTAAACTTCACCTGCCTAGAGCCAGAAAGTTAAAAGGCAAACAAACAACAAAAGATGCAATAAACAAACACAAAAGTTGGAAGTATTTGCTGGTTAAGCAAACCTCCACACAAGCACACCTTGGAAACCGGCTTTTTTTCATTTTGCAAGCAAATCACTACGGAGCACCATTGCAGGAAATATACGCCGTTAAAGAATATTACAAGCAGCTTACTGCAGTAATATCTATAATTTTTCATTCATTTTAATATGCCTGTTTTTCACATTTAGAATTTCTAGTAACTCTACCTTATTATGTTCTCCTGCTTGATGTGCCTACATAATGGGATAAACATTTGTCTACTACTGGGTTGTGCTATTTTTAAAAGTACTTCTGTGGAACAACACAAACAAAACCAAAGAATCACTATAAAAGCAAAAGTGCATTTTAATACTGAAGCCTTTCTGAGGTTGGGGAAATATGTTATTTTTCAAAAAGAAATGCTATGGAAATGCTTTCAGGTTGTAGGCAATGATGCCCTGGCCACTTGGACTTTTCCAGTCAAAACTTCCTTTCTGCCAGGTGAGAGCGAAAGGGCAGCTTTCATGAGGCCTTCCTTGGAAATGAGTAATTCATCCTCATTGCTATCATTCCTACACATTTATATCTGTAGGAATAAAATAACATTCACTGAGCGTTCACTACTATTATATGGCAGGTGCTACACACCAGTGTTTTATATGAATTAACCCACTTAATCAACCCCGGTGAGGTCTATATCCTATTTAGCCCCATTTTACAGACGAGGACATGGAGGCACCCACCACATACCAGGTACAAGGCTAGATAGTCTACATTCATTATTACTTTCATCCTCACAAGTCTCATTATTCTCCTCATGGCATACTTTTCTTTGTTCTAAAAACATAAAGAAAAAGAGGACCAACGTGTTACAGAATGTGCTCAACGTCACAGAGGGATGCAAGCCAGAGACACCTCCTTCTAGAACCCACACTCTTACCCGCCTTGCTAGCAGAGGGGTGATAAACTTTCTCTGCAAACTGACCCAGTTTTCACTGTCCCAGCCTTAAATGACGAAGGCAGGAGAGTTCAGCATGCTGAGAACAGCCCCCCTGGCTGAGTTTCAGGCATGGCTTAATGACCTGACTCCATCCCTGTGGGCAACTTGGGAGAGGCTCTGCTGTGCACACTGAACTGGGCAAGTGTGGCCAAAGGGAACGCTGGGAAAGTGCCTGAGAAACTGCATAAAATGTATGGCTACAGCCACCCCAGTTCTACGTCCTTGGGACTCACACCAACCACTAGAGGAAGAGAAAGATCCTCGATCCCTCCAGTGCCAAGATTTTCCCTAAACACAACCAGTGCACTTGCTTCCCCTCTAGAAAGGAGTCGGGATTAGGAGAAAGCGCCTATACCGAGCCATGGTACTGCTGGAGGGTGTGATGAGGGAAGAAACTCCAAGCTGCTGGATCTGCTTGTGTGATCCCTTTGGATCCAGGCTCGTAGGCATCTCTGTGGCCTTTCTCTTGGAACTGTTGCTCTACATTGATGTTCACAAATGACATCTAGGACAGGCTGAGAGCTGAAATCAAAACCAAGAGAAAGGAGGCCAGTTGGGTGTCCCCAGTGTGGGTTGTGGAGTCCTCAACCACCTTCTCTTGGCCAGGTGACCAAACCTTGGCTTTCACAGAGTTTGGGGTGGGGAACACGGTCTTCATTCTTATTTTAGCGTAGGTTACTTCACCTGGTCTTCTATATCATCTTCAGGCACTTCCGGCTACAGCAGGTCTGGTCAAGGCTCTGGTACAAAGGACCCTGGATCCTACTGAATGCAGCACACCACACAACACATCCTCCTATCATATCCAAGCTATAAACAACACCCTCTACAAACTGGAGCCTAGGATGTTGTTCTAAGATTACCCACAAAAACCCAAGAAACAAGAAAATAGAATGACTTGGCCCTAAGAGAGCAACACTGGTGACCTTCCAGTGTTGGGATTCAGAATATGCTACAGGTGACAAGGACACTATTGTCAGACCTGCAGCAGACTCTCAATTCTTGACACCTCTTAAAATTCCATAGGACGTGACTCACATTCAACTCAATCAAGTGTTTCAGAACAGCTTTTGTTTACCCATAAAAGGAACAAGGTTGTCACCATCCGATTGCTAATAGGTAGACTGTGCCAGCCTCGTCAAGGCCATTTTGGGGAGAATATAATGTGCGAGTGGAATTTCCCTGACACCTCGTCCTCGGTGCTCCTATGGCACAGTGTGCCAATCTCCGTGGCAGCTCATCTCACAAGTCCAGAATTATTCACTTGCACGTCTGCCTCCCCAACCAGCCTGAGGCCCCCATTGTCAGGGCAGGAACTCCGCGTGTGCAGCTCTGTATTCCCAGTGCCCCGCAGGCTGTGGTCAGAGCTTTACAAATGGTTGGCAAATGTTTAGTAAAGTGACATCACATCCACCCTCTCAGTTTCTTCTGCAGCCAGACACTGGGTGCTGGAACCCAGAACCACCACATCAGCTCCTGGTAGCAGTTCAAATAGTCAGATAGGTGCCTTCTAAATAGATGCCTCATCTATACATCTTTAAACCATTTGTTTATGATCTGTGTATTTTTCCAGACATGGAAATTCTCACGTTTACACAGAAAAGGGTAGAACTACCCTTTAACCCTCCTGAACAATTTCAAGGTAAAGAGGAAAACATGCCCATAGTTCTAGAATTCCAGACCTTCTAACTCATGGTCTAACCTCAGGAAACCCTCAAACTCCCTGTGATTTGGATGACATTATCCTGTCAGCCTCTATCTTTCTAGACTGAGAGTCTTTTTCTTTCTTTCTTTTTTCCTTTCTTTCTTTCTTTCTTTCTTTCTTTCTTTCTTTCTTTCCTTTTCTCTTTGTTTCTCTCTTTGTTTCTTTCTTTCTTTTTTGTCTTTCTGTGACAGGTCCCCCTTCTTCCTAACCATTATAGACAACCTTCTTCCTGAAAGTTCTGTAACTGAAATGCCCACTACGCTCCAGCCACGAATCTACGGTGGCAGATTTCATTGGCAAGGTTGGCAGAGAAGTGATAAACTAAAGAAGCCATGGGAGCTGACTCCCTCAAGCTGGGCAGGAGGGAATCAGAGTCAAAGAGAGGAGGGGAGACCATGTGTCCTGCCTCCCTCCGGCCCCTCCAGGACACGCTCTGTTTTCTTCCCTTTAAACAAAGGGCATCCTCCCATTCTGCCAAAGGCTCGGAACACTTCTCTGGGATCTGGCCCAGGGCATGGCCCCAGCACTCAGTAGGTAGGGAGTGACTTCTGCCAAGTCACTTAGCCACCCAATCTCAAGTTCCTCATCTGTAAAATTGGGATAATATTTCTCAACCGACTCCCAGGTTCCTAGCGATAAGTATTAATGGCTGTAGAGGGCTTGGAGATCCCGGGGTGAAGGATGCAGCAGAGTGTTCTTTTTATGACGTTGCAGCTTCCATAAAGCATCAAATTCAATGAGAAAGAGGAGAGTGGGGGCGCTGGGCTGGAACCAGGAATAATGCGGGCAGATGCTGCCCCAGCTTCCCCCACCGCTAATGCAGCTCACAGTCACCTGCAAGCCTGGCCCAGGGCTTTCATCTCTCCCGGTGACCTCCTTCAATGCTTCCCCGCCCCCTCCTGCCAGCGTCAGAATTTCTATTTAGAATCATATTAATATGGAACGTCATAATGCTGATATGGATCTGTGTATCACAAACAGCGGGGGCCCCACCTGGCAGTCTGCTGGTATCAACATGCTACCCAGCAGGGAACCTGTGTTCGAGAGTCTTCTGGAGCTGGCCAGATACCCACCTCCGAGCTGCGTAGGTAGCGCCTTCCCTCCTTCCGCCCCTCCCGGGAGAGGCTCCTCAGGCCCCCAGGCACCAAGAAGGAGTGAAGACCACTGTGCATAGATTCTGTGACCAGAAAAAAAAGCTGATTTTATTTCAGGACAGAAACTCAGAGGAGGAATCCAATGAGGAGAAAGAATTGAGACAATCAGTCGATGGATAAGAAAGAAAAGGAGGGTGTTGTTGCAATGGGATGCCCTGGCTCCATAACAAGACAGTGACCGCCGCCTGTAACATGTCTGGAATGTCTTTGGATACTTGGTTGGGGGGGGGGGGGGGGGGCGCAGGCCAGTGGGGCCTGCTGCAGCGTGGGACACAGGAGCAATAAGTCCATTGCTAACTGCACTAGTTCCATTGCCTGGGAGATCAGGGAGAGGCGAGTAGAGGCTGGGATGGGAGTCACTCCCCTCAATTCTCCTGACATGAGCGGGAGTCATAGCTGTCCTGAGGTTGGCCAGCAGGACAATCAGACCTGGCTGGAGTTGCCAGGGAGCAGAGGGCAGCAGCTGGGTTCCCAGAAGGCACAGCGGAGCGAGTCTCTGCAGAATATATGATGAAAAGCCCACTCAAGAAGCCCCTATACTAGTACATAGACACAAGGCAGCTGTCATCTCCCACATGACCGCCACCATCTTGTGTGCTTCTGTAACAACTTCCTCCTTCACAGTGCCCTCTGAGCCCTGCCTTCTTTCTCCAGATTCCATCTACACAAAACACTGCTCTTTCTGGATTTTTTTGAAAGTGAAATCACTGTGCACCCTGCCTTTTTCCTCACAATTGCCCCATGGGCCTCCCATACAACCCAGATTAGTGGATGTTGGGGTTCAAAATATGAGGAAAAATTAAGATCATCATCCTCTAGCATAAAGGTGTGGGGGACTTTGTCCTAGCAGATAATTAAGAAAGTTGTGCATCGAGCCCTTTAAAGAATGGATTCAGGGACACCGTGCCACATGTTTAGGGGGAATGTTTATTCCCCACTTATCTTGTTTCCATGGAGGAAGGTGTCATTCAGAGTAACACTGTTGTCCTCCCTGCTCCCCAGGGCAGGGGAAGGGCCTTACTATATTGGCAAGTTTGAGTGTTCAGCTCAAGGCTGAAGCTTTCTGGTGAATAACTCCTTCACTCCCTAAGAAGGCACTGTAACATCTGAACAAACCGCCTTCCCTAGGCTACAGGTGAGGAAACTGAGACTTGAGAAGCCAGTAAGAAAAAATGACAAAAGCCAATGCCCATCTTATGTATCAATTTGTACAAGGATCTCTTCACCACACATTTACTGCTAATCCTCGTTGTACAGAGTCCTCTGCAAGACAACGGAAGCCCAGCTAGAAACCAGTGCCTTCCATCCCTATTCATAGGCTCCAAGGGAAACCTGCCTGTTGGATTCCCAGCAAATCAGGAATCAGAAATCTCATTTCCAAGACAGGTGCACTTCAGCCTCCAGTTTCCACAAAATCTCCAGCTACTTCTTCACCTCTCTTTGCCTTTGGTCTCCACAGGTGGCAAGGGAAGCTCTCTGCTGAGCTTCTGAGACTCGTTAGTGACACAGCACCCAGGGACGAGGACTGGCAACTGATGCGGGGCCCTGAGCTCAGGGCAAGAATGTCTGGAAAAGAAGGGAGTGAAAATCACCTGCCACCATTGCTCAGTGAGTGAAACAGCCATTTATTTTGTGTGTGTGGTGGCGGTGGTGGGGGTAGTGATTGCTCGTTTGCAAAACAACAAAAGAAAAGAAAGAATATTAATATTTAAAATTTGGTTACAGCCAAAAGAGAGTTTTAAAAGTAGATTTATGACCCTCTAAAAAAGAGCTGACACAAGTCTCTCTCAGCATAATGACACCCATGACATGATCAAAGCTCTGTTAGTCAGCCCTCTGTCTCCAAACCCCACATAAAGGCAGTGAGAATATTATTCCGGGGTCTGTCTGTTCTTCCATCGGTGAGAGGACAGTGTGAATGCAGGGAGCACCCATTAGTGCTAATGGGAGCTACAGATGTAAATCCCCAGGCACCGCTAGGAGAGAGGTCCCCTGGGATTTGCCGCCAAGAAGCCATCCACTGTGCTAGCACTTGGGAGTCAGAAAGTCCTTCCTCATTAGTACAGCTCCACTTGGGGAATGATTTGCCATCTCAGCCCACGAGTGAGAGATTGAACTAGTCTTCCCTTGCCGTGACATCGACAGCCTCCCAGGATTTTTGCCTTTAGATATTGTGCCGCTGAAGCCTCGTCTGAGACAAACGCCATTTTAATTTGCTTTAGGCGGCGAAGGCCAACGCACATTTCAGTGGAGAAAGTTATGTGTTTTAATTGCTTTATGAAGACGTAGCATATGCCCTGACACAGTTAAATGATTAACAGATTACTCCAAATGCCTTTGGCATAGAATATCTATACATTCATTAGTCAGAACAATTTATCTTCTTGATAAAACTAAAATTACTTATACAGCAGGTTTACTTTCCATGATTAATAAATGATAAAAATCTAAATTATCCGTCTGAAATGTCTCTTTTTGGCCATTAATCTCACATTTATCAGCTTCGATGATACATATTAGTAATACAAAAACTCAATTTTCCAAGTATTTTAATTTGCTAAGAAAACACAACACACTTAATGAAAAAAAATCATCTCAATTAATAAGAAACTCTATCGTGATTCCTAAATAAACAGTCAGGGAGTAAAATGACAGAGTTAGCTTTAAATGTGCTTTAGAAGAACAGAGAAACAAAATCTGTGGAATAGACAGGCATTGAAATTCCCCCAAAGCAATCTCTTGCTCACATAGATTTCCAGTAGCAAGACATTTGAATGAATGGAAAGTTTAGTATCATTCTGTAAGTGCTCAAAAGGACAAAATGAAGATCATGCTCACAAACAGAACTGGGAACATCATGATCTAGAATCCACCAGAGGTCAACATGCAAGCATCGCACGTGTCCAGGGAAGTGAGCTTCCGTGGCACCCGTGTAGCTGGAGGGGATCCCGTCCTTCTGTCAGCTTTTCTAAATGCTTAAGACCGTCTGTCCTCCAATTACACTGATCAAGGGAGTCCAGAGTGGTGTGTTAGAGACTGCTCTGGAGAATGCTCATTAAAAGTCCTGAGGCCGGGGACGGACTTCCCGTCTCACACTCTTCCCTTCTGCTGTCAGCAGCTCATGTCTCTGAATTCCAACTGCCAGGGGAACTGTGGAGGCCTAGCCACATGTCCCCTGCTGACAGGGAAGGAGGAGAGACCTCTGCCACTGGCCTGCCTCACCTGTTACTTACCTTGGAGGGGCCAGAACAGAACAGTTTCTGCAAGGATGTGTGAGTGTGTGTGCATGGTGTGCCCATGCGCTTATGCTCACAGACAGGCCCAGAGCCCTCCTGGAAGTGTGCCACTCTGCTGGGCACACACATGTGGTGCTGAGTGACAAAACCTCTGTCTCACCCTCCAGGAAGCCACTGTGTAATGAGGTGGACAGACCAATAAAGAGGGAATTGTTTACACTGTGATACATGTCCGGGAAGGAATAACTAGGAGGGTGGAGGGTGCTGTACATCTAACTCAGATTTTAAGAATGGGGAAGAGCCTAGCCGGTTTGGCTCAGTGGATAGAGCGTCAGCTTGTAGACCGAAGGGTCTGGGTTCAATTCCGGTCAAGAGCATGTACCTCAGTTGCAGGCTCCTCCCCAGCCTGGGCCCTGGTCAGAATACAATACATGCAGAGGCAATCAATCGATGAGTTTTTCTCACATAGATATTTCTCTCTGTCTTTCCCTCTCTCTTCCACTCTCTCTAAAAATCAATGGGAAAAATATCCTCAGGTAAGGATTAAGAAAAGAAAAAGAAAAGAATGAGGAAGAAAGGAGTGGGGCACGCATTCTGGAAGAGGTGACTGACAAAACCAACCAATTAACAGAAGATGGAAAGGCTAGTCCAGTCAGAGGGAACAGAATATGCAGAAGACCAGAGGTGAGAGGGAACCCTCATTTACTCAGTCCTTCACTTTTTCATCTGTCATTCACTGAGCACCTACTATGTTGCCCTCAGTGGTAGGGATACAGGGGGGTGGGATAGAACTGGCCCTGGCCTTACAGGATTCACACTCCAATGGACTTTGGGAAATTACAAATTAATTCTATGTGGAGCAGAGTTGGGGACAAGGGCTAACAGCACAGCTTAGCCCCCTCACATTTAAAATTTTATGCTGAGTGCTACTATGTGTGTGTGCACATGTGTGTATATTGTGGGATGCAGCAATATTAAAACAGGATTCCCACAGACCCAGCCTGAACCGCTCAATGGAATAGTTATATACTATGTTTACCTAGTCATAGTCTGACCAAACTGCCTACATGAGCAGTGCATCCTGCCCTGAAAAGTAACACTAGTACTTCCACCACACACCCAACTTTCTCTCAAATCAACCATCACCCCAAATCCTCTATTTCATCACAGCACTCTCCTCATGGACCCTCCTGGTAGCACCATAGTACTTCATCCTGCACACCAGCCTTCTGATGGTGCTGGGTCTACCCGGACCACCTTCCACAACTGGGCTGGAATGAGATGAGCATGGAGTTAGGGCCAGACCCATGCTCCAATCTAAGCAAGGTGCTTGGTAATGATGATGATAACCATACCTGGCATCTATTGACCATTTAATATATTCCGGGCACTTACTATCCATTAATTCATTCAAACTTCACAATAACGCTACCAAAGTAAGTGCTATTAAAATCTCTATTTTACAAAGAAGGAAACTAAGGCAAAGAAAGTTTCAGTGTCTTGCATGGTAGTGCTTAGAGCCAAACACAGGAAAACTTAACGTCTCAGAAATCCTACTCTGTTGAGTGGCTTGGTTGCCTCAATTTCAAAGTGGAGATAGTAATACTGATGTTCAGTAAGGAATAAATGAGTCACTGCAGTGCCCAGCACCGTACATACTCAAGAAATTTTTATTTTCTCTTTCGCAATACATTATTCAGTTCCAGAACCCAGGTCAAATCTGCACTTTCCCTGAAGTCTTTTCCAGACACAAGGTCTATACTGATGTGTTCCTTCTTTGAAATACCTTCTAGATTAGCACATCTGTCATTAATATTGGCACCAGCCAAACTGTTTTGTAATGTTATTGAATTATCTCCAACAACAATGCATGTCTCACCTTCTCGGTATCTTCCCCAGAAGCCAGGGCACTTCTAAGGGCATGCATGGGTTTTCAAAGTGATTTGGCAGAATAGAGAATAAGTAAATACTATAGACATCCACTTGTTAAATAAATACAGGATGTGGAAAATAATCAAGTAATTTATAAATTAGTTGAGATTTTTTGTACCTATGTCCATCTGTCCTATAGATTCAAAGGAACTTAATTTTCAATTTGTTATTTAATATTTCATTTAAATTATCCTGTTTCCTTAAGTATCTATTTTCTCTTAATGTCCAAAGGCAAAGACTCCCAGGTCAACAGAGGGAAAGACAGGCTAATTGCTCAACAAATTTAAATGTGGGTGTTAATTTTTCACTCTCTAAAGCATGAGATGCCTTCCTACACTCAAGTCAATGACTTTTGCTTAGGAGGAACCAAACACATTAATAAAATACATAAACTCTCTCTACTGGCACTACATTTTAAGAATAATTGACCTCATCAAATCAAAGTTTACAAGTGGCTTAGATTCCAAGCCCTATAAAAGCTAAACTAGAGGCAAGGCAGTGTGGCTGAGCAGAAGGGACGAAGCATCTGGAGTCAGGTTTGGCTCTGAGCTATAGTTCCACCACTTTCCACCATGTGACTTCCTTGAGTAGCAGTTTGCCATCAGTATCAGAGTTCTTATAAGAAAGAAACGTTGCCTTAAAGCACACCATTAGTATATGGTATTAGTGTCATAAAAAGGGCCAGGAACTAATCAAAATTATAGAGATTTGAAGTATGAGTTATACTAAGTATATATCCCCCGTTTTCAGGGATGTCAGTCATCAGTAAGGATGTAGCTGGGCATTCTCCACTGAGTGCACTTCTGGGGTCTGTTAGCTAACACAGCCCTTCTAACATAGGAGGAACTTAGAACCCAGAGGACTCATGGAAAGCTTTTCCCACCAGTGGAAACCTTATATAGAACCCTATCAGGGCGCAGATTGCACTTTAGAAACACAGACATCTTTACAAGTGCCTACACCTTAGTCATGATGGCAACATATTCAGCAAATGGTCTGTGCAAGGCAGTAAAGAATGCTCTTTGTTTAATCCACCAGGGTGCTTTGTGAATCAGGAAATGGGGTATTAGAGTGAAAAGATCACACACAGACCTTACTCTGTCTTCTGTCAAGACTCTGGTCTTCAAACAACAAAACAAAACAGAGAGCGCTTAGATTCCGGAAACCACAAAATTAGGGAGAAGAAAAAGTGTCAGCTCCAATTTACTTGTGGCAGCTCCAATCTACTTGTTTGCGGGACAACAGATCCATTTCTTAAATGATAGACCCTAACCCTTTGTTAGTCTAGCCCAGCGATCAGCAAACTGGGATCTTGAGCCAAATCCCATCGACCGCCTGTGTTTGTATGACCCATCAGTTAAGAATGCTTTTTATATTTTTTTAATGGGTGAAAACAATATTAAAGAATATTTTGTGGCATGTGAAAACCATATGAAATTCAAATTTATGGGATGATAAAGTTTCATTGGACATAGCCATGCTCTTTTGCCTCCTTGCCATCTGTAAATGCCACAGAGACCTTTTGGCCAGCAAAGCCCCGAACATTTACTCTCTTGTCCTTTACAGAGTAATTGCCAACCCCTTGTCTAGGCCAATTATGATTTCTTTCAGTTTGTGAAACTGATCTAACTGGCCTAGCTACTACATGATCAAACTCTTTCTGACCTTAAGACTAGATTTCAAATGTGTCCATCTCTGTTAGTTTCTAGAATTTCTGAACATTCCCTGAACTCTGCCTCTAATTTACCATCATCGCCTACATATATGTTCAGATAACACACATGCACTGCAAATTGTATTTCCCCAATCTTTACACTCTCATTTTCCTCAGTTTCCCTATCATATATTTTTCATAATTCCTGAATTATCAATAGTTTCCTCATCTAATAACAAACTGAAGAAACCAATTATGAAAAGATAAGACTAGAACTTAATATTAACATTGAGAAGCTCCTACCAATTATACTTTCTAATATGTTACATATTTCCTTGTATCAATAACTCTTTATTTTTCCTGTTCCAAATTGCCTGGTGTTGGTTTTTTCCTGCCAAACTGGGTCAGTCTTAGAGGTGCATTATAATTTTTATGGTACATAGCAATCTGCACTCTGACAAATGCACCATTCCTATTGCATTCACGTTAACTGGCATTTTAAAATTGTCTCACTGTCTAAAGAACAGGCCTAGGCCTGGCCCGTGTGACTCAGTGGTTGAGTGTTAACCTATGAACCAGGAGGTCACAGTTAAAACCTGCCCGGGGTTGCGGGCTTGACCCCCAATAGGGGTCATGCAGGAGGCCGCCTATCAAAGATTCTCTCTCATCATTGATCTTTCTTTCTCCCTCTTTCTCTCCCTTCCTCTCTGAAATCAATAAAAATATATTTTAAACAAATAAAGAAAGAAGAGTCTTAGTTCATCATAGCATTATTCAGGATGTTCCTGAATTGGGTCAAAATAAATCCTGGGCAGCAGTAGGTAGAAGGGAAAGGGAATCATACTCAAGTTTTACTTCGCAGCATGTCTAAACTGACTGTTTGGCCTTGGACAAGTCATAGCCCCGCTCTAGACTTTGTTTTCTTCATTAATGATATAAACGAGTCAGTCTACATCATGAGGAGCCTTCCCACTCTCACATTCCTAATTCTAGGAGTGTAACTCACCCATCAACTCCAATGAGTTACTAAGTGTCATTTAAGCATTTGAAATGTTAAACGGCAGTTTAAATCAGAATATTTAACTTTTTGTTTTGCTTAGTTATAGCCTGAAAAGCAGGAAGGGGTAATGGTGTTTGCCATGGAGGAATAGGGCTCAAAGTGAGGCAATGTGGGTCCATTGTTTTTCATTATAATGTCCTTTTGAAATGTTTGATTTTTAAAATAAAATGTTATAAGCAGACTTTGATCTTTTTTTTAATTTTTAAATTAAAGCTAGAAGGACATTTAGATCACTTCCAATTCACATTTTGCTGGATAGGGCTCAACATACTGTTGAATTTTAGACATGCATATTGATTTTACAAACAGTTTACAAAGGTCAAGAGAAGACCAAGTCGGGCAAAATGTTCCTAATCTCCCTTCCAATGCCAGGCTCCATACTTTACTTGCTCTCCATTCATTTCTCTCTCAACAATTCTTAGTTCATGAGCAATCTTGCCTCCCTGGGAATGAGACAGGTGGAAAGTTTCAACTTTTAAAGTTCATTTATGTTTGACTCCTACCAGAACAAAATAAAAAAAAATAATGAGAGTAAAATAAAAATATTTTATTTCTTCAAAACCTCAAAAAATCATTTACAACAGATCTTGCATGAAATGTATCCCTTTAGGCTAAAATAAAACATTAGAGTTTTTTTGTAAAGGGAAACATTCCTTCAAACTGAAGGAAAACAGATCTGCAATGGAAATAGGAACATAGGCTTCGCATTCGCAACTATCTAATATAACATTAGGATTCTGTATTTGCGCATTGCTTTGATTTTATGTACGTATATTATTCAACAAACATAGCATTTCTTTAGTTTTGTAGATTTTTTCACTGATTTAATTGGTGATATAATTACTTGTACTTATAAATCTGAAAATTAGGAATTCAAACACACACATAAAAAAAGAAACTTGATTCTTCTTTTCTTTTCTTTTCTTTTTTAATCCTCACCTAAGGATATTCTTAGAGAGAGGAGAGAGAAACATCACAATCAAACTGGCAACCTTTTGGTGCATAGGACGATGCTCAACCAACTGAGCCACTCTGGCCCTCTGGCCAGGCAAAAATTTGATTTTTTTTTAAATTTTCTCTATCCTATTTCTTGTTTCACATTATTTTAGAATTCATGGCTTTTGAAACTTGATTCTTAATGGCTTAGCTGCCTTCCCCAGTGCACTGCCCTCCTATTAATGGCAAGCTTCAGGCCCTGTGTACCCAATGATCAAAGATTTCTAAACTGCCCTTCTTGAAATGCACATACAAACTTCCCCAGGCTACCTCAAGTAGCCTCAACACTTTAAACCATGATCGATTGTCTGAAAGGCTCCTGGTATCTAACAGGCTGTGCTCAGAGATGCTGGAGCAATCAGTGACTCCTCAAAGAGCCCATTGGTTCCAGGGAGACAAAACCAGGTAGAAATGTTGGTACAATACAACTACACAGGGAATTGCTGGCCAAGTGAGACTTGCTGAAGGGAAAGTCAGTAGGTGGACGTTCCTTAAAACACTCAAGACTTGCAACGTCAAATTTGCATTTAGTTGCAAATTTCAGTCCAGCTAAAGTTACACTTAAGAGAAGTATGAACAATAGCTCCAAAAGCTCTGAGAGCCAGGAGGCCCAGATGTCTTCTAAAATGCTCCCTGAGACTTAGAGTGTCAGCCTGTGAACTGAAAGGTCCCAGTTTCGATTCTGGTTAAGGGCACATGCCCGGGTTGTGGGCTCCATCCCCAGTGTGGGGGCATGCAGGAGGAAGCCGATTCATGATTCTCTCTCATCATGGATGTTTCTATCTCTCTCTCCCTCTTCCTTCCTCTCTGAAATCAATAAAAATATATTTAAAAAATAATAAATAATAAAATAAAATAAAATGCTCCCTGATGTCTTCTCTCATTCACTACATAAAGGTGATCCAGAAAACTTTTATTTTTCTGAGAAAGAGTTTTCAGAGTATTCTGGTGAATGGTGGACTTCATCCGTAATAAAAATGTGTGTGAGTGTGTGAGTGTGTGTGTGTGTGTGTGTGTGTGTGTGTGTGTGTTTATATGGGTGGTGCGAGGTGGGTAAACTGTTCATGGGAGTCAAGAGGAGAGACATCAAGCACTAGTGGGAGCTTCTATCCACAAGCACTGTCTTATTTCTGCTTTTCCTTCTCTTGAACACTGACTCCTCCTTAACTCACCCTTCCTCCTGTAAATCCAACCTTCCAGTAACTGAAACCAGTCCCAGGTGAAAAGAGCCAACTGGCCCTGGGCACACAGTATGTGCAGGTTCTTTGGGGATGGTAGTGCCATGATGATGATGGTAATGGTGATGGTGATGATATTTTCTTATTTAATCCTCAGGGCAGTCCTATGAAGCAGCTACCATTATCATCATCATTTTACAGATGGGGAAACACAAAGATTAGTACAAAGAGACTAACTAAATTGTCAAGTTCTCACAGCTTCTAGAGGTAGAGCCAGGATTGGACAATTGCATGCTACTGACTAGTATTAAACTTGCCTTTCCTCTTTACAGGCAATTGCAAGGCCTTGTTAGCCAGTGTACCTCAGTCTGTGGAATGCGAGCCAGCTGGAGAGAGGGCAAGGAAGAGCTGTGATGTCTTTGAACTACCCTGTCTCTGGTTGGGTGTCCAGCCCACACCCAAAGAGAGACATGGAAACAGCATTTAGCCTGGATGCCCAAAGTCTCCTCCTCACTCATGTAGAGCAGCGGATCTCAACCTGTGGGTCGCAACCCTTTGGCGGTCGAACGACCCTTTCGCCTAAGACCATCCTGCATATCAGATATTTACATTATGATTCATAACAGTAGCAAAATTACAGTTATGAAGTAGCAACGAAAATAATCTTATGGTTGGTGTCACAACATGAGGAACTGTATTTAAAGGGCCAGAAGGTTGAGAACCACTGATAGAGGGTTCTGTTAAAGCAAATCGTTATCAGAAGAAAAAGTGGATTGGCCCAACAAACACTAAGCAGGGAGAATCCCAGCAAGGAGGATTGCCAGTAACTGAAAAATACCTGGAAATAAATTAATGTTCCTCAAGCAAGGGGAAGAAACATGAGAGCCTTTGGAACCAGAAAGACTTGAGAAGACATCATTTATTAGCACCATGTGAGCTTGGACACCTGACAGAGAAGCAAGTTCTCCACCCTTCTGTTTCCTTGTCTGTGAATGGGAATAATTACAGAATTGTATCCTAGGTTTGGTGTGAGAATTAAATGTAAACTACCACACACATTAGCAGCTTTCTCCTCAGTCACCTTTCCCCGATTCCCCTGATGATTTCCATCTTTATATCACCTTTCTCCATGGAAGTCATTTCTCCCACACGATCCCCTTCATTCTTTCCCTCCCCTCATCTTTGTACTCTGAAGTCAGCCTACCTTTTCATTCCTTCATAGAATTCCCTGAAAGCTTTGTAGAGTGTTCTCCCTGTGGGAACTCCCACTGACTGACGTTATTTGCCCAGTGCAGTGGAATACAAATAACTGGATATTTTGGCCCTTAAGAATCTGCCTGACCAAGTGTTTCCTGCATCCCCAAATCTGCACAGAGAAATGTTGGGTGTTCAGAACCATGGTATGAACAAAGCGCAATGAATAGGAAGCTCCCTCCTTCCCTAGGAGACAGGGAGTGCTTTCCCGGAATGCGGAAGGAAGGAAGACCCTGCTGGCACCCTCACAGATGCCAGTGTTTTGTTTTGGCAACACCTAAGTGAGCCCTCATGATCATTCTCTTCCCTTAAAATCCAAAAAACCAAGGAACAGTTTCAGGTGAAAGAGAGAAATGCATCATATACTCCCCCGCCTCCCCCACTCTGCAGAAACCTTCAGGTTTATATGAACCCATCTCCACCTCATATATCAGGGAACAGGACTTGTCATCAAATAATACATCATGTTTTCAAAATACTCTGTACCATGTCTGGTGTGTTTCTTAAAAACAAGAAAACCATCATACCGGTTTGACATTATAGACCCAGCAACCTAAGAGTCCATTCTGCTTCCTTGTGAAAAAGTGTGACCACTGGTGGTCTCTACCAGTCACCTCTAGAGGCAAGAGATCAAGGTCAAGCATTCCACTTTTGCTTAGCAACTTCTTAGAATTGTTACCCATGAAATTCTCAAGTAATTCTCAGACCTACTTTATATTCAGAGATGTCTCATATTCAGTGGATAACTGGAAGAAATAATAAAATGTGTAATATATCGCTAATACTAGTTTTGTTCCAATTGTTAAATACCACAACCAGAGGTAGAGCCAGCTTTTACCCAGGACAGTGGTTGGTGAAGGCATGAAACCTAAAATGGGTACCACATCACTTTGTCTAGTTTCCCTACATATCTCCAAGTTCCTCTCACATTTTTCTGTCATAGTTCCCAATAGCCATTTAATGTAATTTCAACATTATAAATATGACCAGAGGTACAATATTTGTAGAGGGTTTACTGGGATCCAATACTCCCCTCCCTCCCTACCCCACACTAGGCTTCTACTGCTCCCACAATCATTAACATGCCCTAACCTTTTGTATGAGCCAGGGACTGTGTACATCCCTTTACATTCATTGTCTGATTTAATCCTCTGAAATACCTATTATTTTTATTTCCCTTTTACAGATGAGAAAACCAAAGCTTAGAGAGATAAAGTAGCTTGCCCAAGATGAAACAGCTAATCAGTGGAAGAGTCAGACCTTGAACCCAAACCCAGAGTAACAACAAATCCAGCCCACTCAAATCACAATTTATATGCTAATTATGCCTATCCTCAAAAAATAATTTTCTTAACAGCACAATTCCTAACTCTTTGAATGAAACTCACAGGGTATACATATTCAAAATCCTCCTCCTTTTTTCAAATTATTCTTTAAATCTTTTCAATTACAGCTTATATTCAATATTATTTTGTATTAGTTTCAGGTGAACAGCATAGTGGCTAGACAATCACTAACTGGATACAGAAGATGAAATTTCTATTGAGTCATCCACCTTGGAAGTGTGGAAAGAAGTAGAGAAAGGCAGAGGATGTTCCCTCTCTGCTCTATATTGCCTAAATTTGCTCCAGTTCATTTCCATTTCTGTTTTTGTCTCTTTCATATTAGAGGCCTTCCGGTAACATCTGATCATCTGCTCCATGACAGAGTCCGACATCCAAGGCTGACGGGCAGTTCCAGGAACAGAGGAAGGAGATCCCAGGGATGTGCTTCGCTGCAGTGTGACATGAACCAGAGTTGACCTCTTCCTAGGAAGCCTTTTCTATTTAACTGGTCAGTTTCCCCAGAAAGGAATCCTCCACTCTCCTTCCTGGCAGAGCATAAGGTAAGCTGCCAACATTTTGGTAGAGAAGAGAATCCTGGGGTCTCATTGTTCAGTTTGCAGACGTCCATTGGAATCTTCCTTATTATTTCCTGTCTCTCCAAGATGCCTGATTGTCCTCAAATCCAAATCTTATCTGGTTCAACTGCATTAGGATCTGAACCATCTGTTTTTTTGCCTTGGACCAGTGGGATCTGGGCTCTGCTCTTTCCATCTACCTTCAGCCTACTCACCTGTGTTCCATTCCGCCTCTCATCCTCACCTTCTAAAGTACCTGGTATATCTGATGCTGGAGCACTCCCAGAATTTGGCAGTGCAAACAGCCTGCTTTCTGTTGATTCTTCCCCCTACAAGCTTAAATTTCATTCTTATTTTATGCTATGCCAGCCCAGTTACCATTTGTTTATTCTCTTCTGAGCTTTCAAATGCAGTTATTTGTTCACCAATGTCTTCTCTTCTTTTATTCTCTTTGTCCTTTGAGGTTTAACCCATTTTTATATCTTTACTGTCTTTTGTTGGGTTTCAGGTACCATATTTAATCCAAAGTATAAATTTTCAATTAATCATATATCAAAAGCAAACATCCCTACATGAAACATTTAAAACATCACTTTTGATGCCTACATCATAGTATATGTAGCCATTAATCTATAACTGGAAATTTAAGGTGAGTCAAACAACATTAAAACAGATATCCTTTTACACAAAGTTATATCTTTGTCTCTGAAAACTTTCTTAGGATCTATTTCTAGAATAACATTAATTCAGGTATTTTTTATTTAAGCTATTAATACATATTACCTCATTTATTTCCAGAAAGGTGGTAATAATTAAAGCCCCAAAGGCAGAGGCAGTACTGCGGCCATGTGAGATTCACCCCATCATCACCAACATCGCCACCAACATTACTGTTTCTCAACATCTTTACCAGTTGTGTCTTGTTATTTTATAACTTGGCTTTCTCTGCTGACAAATATGACTACAACTTGTTTCATACATTTTATCTCCTGTTAATTGCTCAGGAATCAAACTCATCCCCCCCCCCCCCCCCCAGTGTAATGTTAGGTTACTTCTTATTTGCATGGACTTTTAATTTGTTAAACATATCAGGCCTTTTAGACCAAGTTTGTCAAAAATATTTTCCACTTTACTGTTACTTAGTTTTTTTGTTTGTTTATTACATTTTCTGACATAGAGAATTTTTAAATATTCACAAAACTAAAATTATCACTCTCTTCCTCTATGCTTACGAAGCATTCCCAGTCCAAAATTAGATTAATATTAATCTATATTTTCTCCTTTTATTTTTATTTTTTGAATTTTCTATTTTACTCTTTTCTCTCTGAAATTCAACTTGTAGTATTCTCTTCTGGTCAGGTGACTCAACAACATTTATTGCACACTTGTCAGTTCCTACACAAACACATCATCTAACCCTCACCACATTCCCATCCTATACTCTTATATTTACTAGAGCCTGCTCTGGTGTATTTCAACCCCATTCGTCTATGGATTCTTACACCATAACATCCTGTTTTAATTATCATAACTTTATAGTACATTATAATATCTACTAGAGAAAAGCCTGCTTTACTGCTCTTCTTTTTAAATGTGATTTTAGCTCTTTCACTCTATTTATTATTCACGATGAACTTTAAATACTTGGTCAAGTTTCCAGAAAACAACAGCAGCAACATGATTTTGATTAGAATTACATTAAATATGTACATTCATTTAAGAACAATCAAAGGGTTGACATTATTAATCCCCTTTTTCTAGGAAAATGGCACCTTTTTCCATCCAAGCCTTCTCTTATGTCTTCTATTAAAATTTTACTATTTTCTGCATACAGAGTCTGTGCTATCACTTACTGAGCTTATTCCTAGAGAGTTTATATTTTAGTACTTTTTTCAATGATTTTTATCTCCATATTTTCTAACTGGTTATCACTGCTAAACCGGAAAGTTATTAATTTTGTATATCTATGTTGAATCAACCAACTCGTCTCATTTTTTCTAAAAATTTTTCTAGTTTTCTGAATATCTTTGCTTTCCTATGTAGACAGTAATTTTACCTGATATTATGATTATTTTTGTCTCCTCTCTTTTAGATCTTACTTCTTTCCCATGCATTAGCAGGTTGGAATGAATAAAATTGTGAACAGCACTGTCACGCTCTTGGTCTAAATGGAAACACCTTTACAATGACAATAATAATTGCTAGTTTTTACTGAGTGC
Organism: Myotis yumanensis; assembly: GCF_028538775.1. Classification (NCBI taxonomy): domain Eukaryota; kingdom Metazoa; phylum Chordata; class Mammalia; order Chiroptera; family Vespertilionidae; genus Myotis; species Myotis yumanensis. The sequence goes on along the minus strand of NW_027223752.1, from coordinate 226,633,383 downwards.
TTTCTATATGTTACTCACTTTGCCGAGGGATTTAGGTATATCGTTTCTTTTAATCTTCATAACCATTTTAAAAGAAAGTCACTATTGTAACCCCATTTTAAAGGGAGTGAAACAGAGGCTTTAGAGGAGAAATATGTCTAAATTCATCCAACTACTCAATTGCAAAGCAGGATTCAACCTCCCATTGTCTGACTCCAGAGCTCATCCTTGTAAGTAATATAACTATGATTATATTTTAGAATTTCAAGGTAGCATGACTTAATGATCAGAGTTTTTAAGGGTGACTATGAGGGTTTTTTTGTTTCTATTGAAGTTTTTTGGTTGAGAAAGGAGATGGGAGAGAGTAGATTGATTCTAGGCAGATGAAATTAAAGATAAATAAATACATTAACGACGCAGGAAAAGTACAACATAAGATGCAGTTCGCCAAGTTCTGTGTGAACACCAAGATCAAGTACTAAAGAAAAGATTTCAAAGACCAATGCACCTAAGAATTTATATCACTCCCACGCAAATAATAGCAACAAAGCTGTAGCAGGTGACCTCTTGGCCATTTTAGTTTCCAAAAATGTCTCAAGAAAACATCTGGGCCTCATTAGTTCAATTTCAGATGCACTGGAACTTTCATTCCCCCACATGGTGGGGTAGGGGTGATGCACGCTATTTAAGTCACATCTGGGCAAGGAGCTGTTGTCAGAAACGGTGTGCCTCCTTTCCCTGGGTAAGAAAGGACTCCAGCAATGCTAAGAATAAAGTCTGTGAGAGTGTTACACGCATTACGTGTTTCTGCAGCACATCCCGGGTTACTGACTGTGTGACAGCTGGCTGGACCCCACCGCTGCATGAAGCCCGGGCCTGCAGCTCTGTAATCAGCACAGACGGACGGAGGGATGTGAACACCCTGCTTCTCCACCAGACGTTTCCTGTAGCTGGGGCTGGAGGGAGAACCTCTTCCTCTGAACCAATCACAGAAAAGATTTCAGCTTTAAATGTCACATGTTTTAAAGAAAAGAACAATTGACTGAGGCTAAGTAAGTATTCATTGAAGGGCATCATTGTTTACAAGCTTTGGGGAAGTTTACACTTGACCAGTGAACGGAGAGGCAGTGAACAAGCACAGGACTGCACGGCAGACCCAGGTTCTAGTCCCAGTCCTACTGGGCCGGGCTCTTAACATGCCAGCCCCAGTTTCTTCATTTGACCATGGGTAATAACAACCCTGCTGCCACTTCCTCCCTATGGTTTCTATGAGATTGAAAAGGGACTGTACATGGAAAAGTGCTTTGGAAAACTGAAATACACTTGACATGTGTAGAGAAAGATCCAACAGTTTCTAGGACGCTCTCCCTACGGAGCAGTCATATTTATTGCTCACCCGAACTCCTCTGAAAAAGACAAACAGTCCCCAACAGTAAATGGAATTCTGCGGAGAGCCAGCCCAGCTCCATTTCAATTCAAAGCCCTAGAGGCAAACTTACAATTCAAGGGTCTCCCTCCCCCCACTCCCCTCAGTCTCCACTAAATGTAGCTGTTTCCCCAACACATAGAATGAGCATTTTGAACAGAAGCGTATTATCCTATCAGGCGGAGATGATCACAATTTAAAGGCTAAAGGAGAAATGACCTATTTTCATGGACTTTGTGAGAGGCATTGGGGAGGGATGTCACATGACCCCAGGATGACTTGGTAACTCAAGCTTTGGGTCACCACATGGCTCTGTCCTCCCCTCAGTCCCTCAGCCAGTCATTTCTTTATAGGCTGTGCAGTGGCTCTGTGTACTGGGGACTGAGCTTAAATTGAGCTTGAGACAGGGGCCATGGAATGATTGAGTATAGAATTAGATAGAAAACTGTGGCTTTTGTGCCCCAAGTGAGAGTCGCTATATTCAACCAGCTGCTACGACTTGAGCATTTCTCACTGCTGTTGACATTTTTTCAGGGGAACTTGATGTAAAACATATTTGTCTCTTAGATACTCAAGAGCTGCCTTTTCCCCTCAACCTTCTTTGAAAGGCTGCCCTCGCCTCTCAAATGTGCTTTAGCCATTGTCAGCGTGAATTGTAAGCTAAGAAAGTCACTGCTCAAGGAGCTGGAGAAGAAAGGAGTGTCAGTCAGGCTTGCTCGGGGTTCGTCAGGCCCCAGTCAGAATAACCAGCCTTGAATGAGGAGCCAGGAGAACAGGAAGCTGAATGTGAATAGCAAAGACCCCACGGGGAGAATTTGTTTCTCATATTGGATTTCTGGAGTTTTACACAAAACTATTCCCTTCCCAAGAGGTGCTCGAAATTGAGTCAAATTTGAAAACTGTAGAATTGCTGGGTTCATGTATTTGCATTGTTCATTCATGCATAAGCGCAATGGTTCGTCCTAGAACAGGCAGACAAGGGCACTGTTTGCACACAGAAACTTGATTTCAACACACGTGGCTGAAGCCTACTCTGTGCCTAGTGCTAGGACAGGCCCTGAGAGAAACAAGAAATGAATAAGATTCAGATTCTGACCTCCAGGGATTGACACATAACTCCGACCCAAGACAGAGTTTAAAAAGTGACTAGAAGAGAAACATCAAGTGCTATGGCAGCCTCCTTAACTAATCTACTGCTTCTTAAAATAAAGCCCCATGAGCATGGATTAGGTTAAGGATTAGGTGAATGCCTCCTTGAAGCCTCCAACTCCATGTATGATCTGATGCCACCCAGATGGAAGAACCTCCTCCCAGCCTCACTGCCCATCAGACCCGAGGGCACAACCAGCCCCCAACCACTTTTCAAACATGTGCCCAACATTTACTCCTCTGGTTCTTGGTTCATGAGGCTCCCTCTGACTGAAACACCTACTCACTCTCTTCATCACCTAGAAAGCCCTAAGTCTTCTCTTAAGATCCAACCTAGTGATCTGTAGGTAAAAATGAAAAATGAGATGTCATCCCAAGGTCTCTCCCAGCTTATAAGTCAATGGTATGTGAATTTCAGTATATGAAATGGTTCACCTTCCTTGATCCATGAAACCATTCCCGATGCCCTGAAGAATAATTCTTCTTGGTCATCTGAACTTCAGTCCACACACTCAGACTGTGACTAGTGCACCAGACACACAATTAGTTGTTTGTTTATTCATTTATCCTTCCAAGTAGAGAGGGTACAACACAGGGGTCAGAGTATACATCTTACTTAATTTTTATTTTATTTAAAAGTTCATTGACTATAACTATGTGTCAACCACTCTTCCAAGTATATTACATGTATTTTTCCACACAACAACCCTATGAGGTAGCTACTATTATTATCTCATTTTGCCTGTAAGGGAACGGGGACTTAGAGTTTAAGTAAAATGCAGGGTCATACAGCTGATAAGCAGTGATCCACCCAGGACATGAACCAGTCTTTTAAGTACTACATTATGCTGTTTTTATTTATCATTGTACCCTCAGGGGTTTTGCTTAGAGGTCCAGTATTTTAAATGTCAAGCTCATACAAGGGTATTTGCTGGTTAAATAAATGAGTCGATGGTCACCACTGGTTAGCCCTAGCTAGATCCTCTTAAAAAGTTCTAGCCTCTAGAAGTTAAGGGTAATGAGCAGACTTGGAGAAGGTTCACAGAAACTCAAGAAGATGGAAATGAAGAATTACACCTAAGGATGTAGCCTGCTGAGCCTTGAGAAGCAAAAGCTGAGGGCTGCTTTCATAACGATCTTCAAGGCCGGAAAGGCTGATTCCTGAGGACAGTGACTGAGCTGTTTTTCTCCACCTCCAGGAAGAACGGAGGAGTGGGACTGTAACGGGCGTGGTTTAAATCCACCCCGAGGAAGAATTTCCTCAGCCTAAGAATTGTTTGTTAGACCTTAGGAATGAATTATAGAGAAAGCTCTACAAGGTCATCTGTCTTCAGCCTTTTGGACTTGCTTCCGTTCAGAGTGAGGAGCATCTAGGATGAAAACAATGACATGTCATCCCAAAGTTCCGTTTAGTCTCATAAATCTATGGTATTTGAATGTAAGACATACATCAAACATTCACCTTCTTTGACCGAATGAATGAATGAAAATGAATGAGTCCCACAATATTTAAAAGGCAACAACAAGTAAGTACAACCAGCGAGGAAAGGGTTCTTCTCAAACATACTATTGTGCCAGAAACGCAACAATAGTAGAAAAGATGGAATTTGTTTTCTGAGGAACCTAAACTCTTTCTGCTTCTACCTTCAAACCATTTCTTGCTGGGCCCATCACACTCTTGACATAAAGTTACAACAGGTCAGGCTACATCTTTTGGTGTTGATTCTGACCCATCATCATGATTTCCTCATTTGATAGATGACATTAGTGTGTTATAGCAGATCATTCTAAACATGAAGTAAACTCAAAATATGAACCACTGCTCCATTGTCCCAATGTTAAGGTACTTCAAACGTGAAGAAAAGAATCCTCTCCTGAGAGGAGAAAACAACATCAAACCTGTTGATTTTCCTTCCTATGTGGAAACTGAAACACAAAATGGTATCGAAATTTGAAGGGAAGGTAAAGAGTACACAGAACTATTTTTGTATTCAGTATTATCTCAAACATACAATTCTCTTTCACTTCTGTTTTTAGAAATAAAAGTTTATACTTGTAAAATGCTTTACATCAGAAAGCATTCTTCACTGAACTTTGACCTAGGAGGTGGGTATTTTGTTTTTCATCTTTGAATACCTGCTATGTGCCAAGCACATCCACATTTAAGTGAAGGAAACAGCTCACAGACGTGAGGACTTGCCAGAGGTCACACACCTAGGACTGCTGGACCTTCCCTAGTCAGGCCTTCTAGTTCCCAGGCCTACCATTTCCCAGACCCCACGGCCTGCTGGGCACAGACCTGCTGGGCATTGGGCCAGCCTTGCTAGAGGCACCCTTCACCATGTGCAACCTCTGTTGGGAGCTGTGGAGTTGGCCTGCGCCACCTTGACAAACTCAGTTAGTCCTATAACTTTAGGACAACAGCTGAACCCAGAGACATGGAAGAAACTGTTCTCTGTGCTGCAAGTCGAGCATACCCCCTATCAGTGAAGTGGTAGAGCCTGGAGTTTAATGCAGGGTTTTACTGCTCACAAATTACACTCCTCCTTAAAAGCCTGGCTCAAAGGTCACCTACTCTGTGAAATTGTCTTGCTCCCTTGCTCTACATGGATGGACATAATCCTAGGGTACTTATAAGCTCTGGATCCAGGCTTCCTGGGTCCCATGTACTTGTTAAGTGATCTTAATGTCTCTAAAATGTCCTCATCTACAAAACGAGGATACTACCTGTATCTCCCTAATGCCGCAATGGTGAAGATTCTATGAGTTAATATAAATCAAATGCCTAAAACAGCGCATGGCACAAAGTAAGCTCTTGGTCAATGATAACTCTTCCTGGGTTTTCTGAGTCTTCACAGGACTTTGTTTATCCTCCTGGTATAAAAAATAACATATATTATTCCTTGTTCTTATAACTCTCTTCCAATCCACTATTTATTTTGTTAGTTATTATCAACCCCATCATGAGCCCAGAGACCACCTTCTTCTCTGCTTATCTCTTTTCAGATGGTGGCACCTGTATCCACCTAGCCACCCTAAAGAGAAACCTGGGGGTTACTTGACTCTTCCCACACACTTATACCCAGCATCTATCCCTCACCAAATCCTGAGGCCTTATCTTCTGATATTTATGAATCTGCCCTTCCACCTCCATCTTGTGTTCATGATCCAGCCAGCCTGCACTTAAAGTGGAGAAGCAGCTTTTTAACTCTGTTTCCTGACTCTAGTCTTATTGTACTTCAATTTATCCTCACACTAAAGTCAGAATGACCTTATTTTTCCTGAAAAAAAAAATGTTTATGCCTTGGCGAGTGTTTCTTAGTGGTTAGACCATTGGCTTACCCACCAAAATGTCATGGGTTTGATTCCCAGTCAAGGCCACATACTTGGGTTGCAGGTTCAATCCCCTGCCCCAGTGAAAATAACCAATGAATGTCTCTCTTGCTCTCTCTCTCTCTCTCTCTCTCCCCTTCCCTCCCTTCTCCATCCCTTCCGCTTTCTCTAAAAATCAATGAAAAAAATATCCTCAGATAATGATTAACACACACACACACACACACACACACACACACTAAAATTTTAAAAAATCTGATGTCTCTGCTTACAACACATCTATGGATCTCTACTGTTATTTGAAGATGTTTGGTCTGACCACACGGGATCTTCTCCTTCCTGTCTCTTTGGACTCAACACTGCCACTTCTGCACACTCTAAAAGGATCCACCAAAGGACAACTGGCAGTTCAACGCATACTTTAGAATCTCTCTCCTTCGTGCCTATGATGCATTCTCTCTCTTGGCCTAAACAGTTATTTGTGTGGCTTAACTCCTCTTTGTTTAATTAGCTCTGTTATTATCCCCTACATGCAACCCCTGAGACCCGTGGTCAGCAAACTGCGGCTCACGAGCCACATGAGGTTCTTTGGCCCCTTGAGTGAGGCTCTTCCTAAGCCTTAGGAGTACCCTAATTAAGTTAATAACATGTACCTACCTATATAGTTTTAGTTTAAAAAATTTGGCTCTCCAAAGAAATTTCAATCGTTGTACTGTTGATATTTGGCTCTGTTGACTAATGAGTTTGCCGACCACTGCCTTAGACAGATTGGAAGCCAGTCCTCAATGCTTCTATGATACATGGAGCATTTTTTACTATCCTACAACTATGACCTGCTATATTCTACCCACCATGACCTCAAGTTGAAGAGCAACATGTCTGATCACTTTCTCATACTCTTAAATATGGATGTGTTTTCACACACACACACACACACACACACACACACACACACACACCACATTAAATGGCTGTCTCATTAAATAAATAATAGATAGGTAGTAGCTGACATGTATATTACACCCCATAGTCACTAAACAGTACTTACTTACGTGCTCTGCTAAGTAATTTCCATAAATTAACTCATTTAATCCTCACAACAAACTTATAAGGTAACTAGAACAATTATCTCCATTCCATAGTGAGAAAAATGAAGCACAGAGAGGTTAGAAACTTTACCAATGTTACATAGTTAAAAAATTGATGACACCAGGGTTAGCATGCAGAAGTCTGGTTCTAGATCTCATTCTTGACCCTTATGTTATAGCTCCTATCCAGGGAGGGATACCATCCTATATAATAAAAGGCTAATATGCAAATCAACAGAACGGCAGAACAACCAGTTGCTATGATGCGCACTGACCACCAGAGGGCAGACGCTCAATGCAGGAGCTGCCCCCTGGTGGTAAGTGCACTCCCACAGGGGGAGTGCTGCTCAGCCAGTAGCCAGGCTACTGAATGGCAAGCGCAGAGGCAGTGGCAGGAGCCTCTCCCGCTTCCATGGCAGCGCTAAGGATGACCGAATGCCAGGGAGTGGGCCTAAGCCATCAGTTGGACATCCCCCGAGGGCTCCCAGACTGTGAGAGGGTGCAGGCTGGGCTGAGGGTTCCCCCTCACCAGTACATGAATTTCATGCACCAGGCCTCTAGTGATAAACAAACAGGCATAGATGATATACTCTAGTTCCAACTCTACAAATGAAAAATTCAAGGCATAGGAAGCTTATGGTGAAGCAATCCAGGGAAAAGAATGAAGGCTGAACAGAGAGAGCCTCATTCCTGCTCCCCACTAACCGCAGTGGAACTCAGGACAACCACTCAGCCTCCCTCAGCCTCAGTTCTTCAAGTGCAAAGTCAGACCCAGATCATGTCTCAGCTTCCTTCCAGATCAAATTTGCAATTCCCTTCAGTTAGGCAAACATCATCAAGGATTGAGTGTGTATGCCAGGCTCAGTGCTGAGTGCAGAGACACAAAGACAAGATGCATCTCTATCCTTGAGGAATTCATCTTCTTGTGGGGGGACAGGCACAGACAAACAGTATCAATAGACTGGTCCACACTGCAATTACGTCAGTTATTTTAAAGGGAACCAACCCAAGACAAAACATCGCCCAGAAATGAATCATTTGCCCCTTCATAATATCTTTCAACTGACAGTTGCCCAGAACAATGAAGCATCATCAAGTCTCCTCCCATCTCACCTCCAGGCCTCACTGGAGCATAAGCATCTGCCTTTATAAGTGAAGAAGCAAAGGTGCTGCCTTAAGTACATTTTCCAGTGATCAGGTGGTTACCTGGTGGCAGAAGCCACTGCCATCTCCATTCCTGAGCTCTTCCCAGAGCTGAGGTGGGCTATGCAAGACAGGAGCATTAACTGTGACACAGCCACTGTTCATTCTCCAGTACAAATTAGATGCTTAAATGTATTTTCAGATTTACAGTTGATTCTAGAAATTGTATCTAGTTCATTTCCAACTCAATGGGCAAGCTGGTTCATTTAAGGCAAACGGCACCCAATTAAAATACATTCTGAAGAAGTGAGTGAGTGAGGCATTTTTGCCCAACTCCTAATTTATTTTAAAAATACTATCAGAGGAACATCTCAAGGATCAAATCTCATCACATCATTTGTGAGATGAGATCGTTAAAATATGTATGATCAAAATGTAATTTGAAAATACACTCTGAGAGGCAGACTTTTATAAGAGTATAGGCTTTGGATCCCAGCAGGTCCACATCCCTTTTCAATATCTTAGTAGCTGTGTGACCTCGGTACATTCCCTTACACCTCTGAGCCTTACTTTCCCCATTTGTATAATAGCAATAGATCTTATCTGTCAGAGTACTTAAAAGAGTTAGAAATGTAGCTTAGTGCCTGGTCTAGAGTAAGGGTTAACAAATAAACTATTAAAGAACATTTTATTAAAGTCTTAATGATTCAGGGATTGATTATTCCATTAGAAGATCGGCATACTTTTCCCTTTCTTCCTCCTGCTTCCTGCCTGCCCACATCACAGCTGCTAAGAAGCTATTAATCCATAAGATAAAATTCAATTCAGATGGCACGGCAACCAAAATGGGAAGAACACAGGCATTGGAGCCAAACAAGCCTGAACCTAAATACTGGATGGCTTTGGGCAGGTTATATAACCTCGTTGAGTCTTAATTTCTCATCTGTAAAGTGGGGGTGGTGAGGGCAATTATACCTTCCTCCTAGGCTTCTTGGAAATGTTGGTGTATGTGTGACACACACACACACACACACACACACATCCCTGACAATGATTGGTCAATTGTAGCTAGGTAGTAAATGCAGTTTCAATAAGAAATGCAGTACTTAGCTAAATTAAAGCATGAGCATCAATCACAATTGGTTTTTAAAGCTTCCCCCAACTCCATTACTACCATTGATGGCCAAAATAGGTCCCTCACCTAGTGCTATCTGAAATTTTAAATTTTAGATTTAAAATTTCCTCTCTTGGGCCCTTAGGAACAGATTATCAGCTTGCAATGTGGTGGCTCCATACATGTGGGATCCAGTATGGCAATCTGGGTGACTTGAGAGTGGGGGTGGCAAGAAGGATCACGGAGGGCTGGAAAGCCAGATGATGGTGAAGCTGAAGCTAACACTTTGTGGCATCCTTTCCACCCAGTGTCATGCATTACCAAGAGTTGGGGAGAGCAAGATGCCCCTTTCATAACAGCTGCCTATAGGGAGAGCTTTGGTTACTACAGTGGAAATGACAGGGGTTGACCAGCTGTACAGGATCACAACTTTGGAGGCAAAGGCAAGTAGCACAGAGAACATTTTCATGATCTGCCTTGGGGGAAATTACCCGGCTAAAGGTCCATGGGATGTTCACATTGATAGGATGCATACACATGTGGATGTCATGTTTCTAGTTTAAAGATTTTGTTCACAGAGCTCTCTGAGTCATCACCTCACATCCCGCCTCCCTTCAGCCTCCTTAGAAATGAAGACTCCATAAGATGCCAACTTTCTAGAGGAAAACATGTAAACAAAAGGCAAAAGTCCAAAAGACACATCAACATACCATAGACTATCTGAGTATTTGTTTAGACGCCCTCCCTGGAGACCCCACATGACATCATTAAAGCAGCAGGCAGATTTCTTTGGTATCATTTCCTACTTCCTAAATAATACTCCCACTCGGAGTGAAAGGACTTTCATTTCACACAGGTTACAGGATGTTTTTTTCTGAAGCTCCTAACTTAACATCTTCGCCATTGCTCAGAACTGAGCGTGCCTGTCAATATCACCAATATATTTGGCTGAAATTTCTATTGCAAAGGAGAAAGCTTATGAAAAGCTTCCCTCTTTGTATAAAAAGGGGGACTCACTTTTAAATATTGATGTTGGAAATCGACTCATTCCCCATTACCATTTCTATATGAAACTTTCCGCTGCAGACTAAATGGAAAATCACAGTTTCACGTTAACCAACACCACCCATAAGAAATGCTTCGTGCATGGAAGTATTCTTTTTCCATAAGGCAGCGGAGTTTAAAAATGAAAAAAATAAAAAAGCTCTGGCATCGCTCTTCAATATTGTTGTCTAATTAAATGGCAATGGAGTGGATGCGTAAAAATATGCATTAGAGGTGTGTAATGTGTAATGTGAAGAAGAGTAATCAAAGCCATTCAACAGGATTTAGGAAGGGATTTCATTTGGCAGCTTACGAGACAGGAGCATATAATTTTGCTAATTTGAAATAGGTATTATAACGTATAAACATTACCGCTTTGTATATTTTAATGAAAACTGCCTCTATACCAAAATGAATCCTTTAGCTTGAACTCTCTGCATGCCACAGAGCTTCTAGCTATTATGAGTTCAGCATAAATAAGAAAGGCACACAGATGCATTGAAAGAATGGTCAACTCGTCGAAATAAGTGAAAACCAAGCCCCCTCATTCCAAGTTGCTACCACCATAAAGTAAGTCTGATGACAGATGTTGTGTTAAATTTTTATACTGCAAGGAACGTATACTCCTACCAACCAAATCTGCATGTTCCCTTTGATATCCACCTGCAACTTGTTAATTCAAGGGCCTTTATTAAGAAAGCATACATTTAGCAGCACCTATAGATTTGTAAAACTCTATTAGCTGGCTCAATAATCTAGAGTAAATGCATCCTGGAGTCTTATCTGCATGGTTTAAAAAGAAATGGAAACTAATGATGACTTTTCCTAAATGCATGTGCCTGCAGACAATGCCATTCTGCAAACAGACTGATGGGAAGTGCCCAGACTTGAGCTGAAAGAGTTGAGAGAGTTGCGTCTGTCTGGAACTGAGTACATCTCTTACCTGCCAGCTCTCTTCTCGCTGAAGGCCTTTCTTCCAGTCTTCTTCCAGCCTGGGGGAGGCCTCTTCCATTGCTGATGTTGCCGGCACAAACTGGGTTTGCCAGGGGCTGGTACTCTCTGTCGTTGCAAGCCTTTACCAAAGTGGCAGCGAGGGCCATGAGGGGGCAGACTGTCGTGGAGAAAATGCCATGCCAGAGGATGAGGGATCGGCAGGGAAAAGCCACATGGGAACAAATTTGGGACACATGGGGCTACTCTGACAGCTGCCAACTGGCCAGGTCGGAGGCCATCTCAGCCACTGAGTGTCCAGAGACTAGGAGTAGTAACCAGGGCCAGGGCCAGTGGACAATGGGTCATTCTTATGCTTTTGGCGTAAAGGTCAGAGGAGGGAAGTGAAGGCATGTTCCATGCCCTAGAAATATGCATTTCTATGTGTGCTCTGTTTTCCCATCCTAACACACACCCACGCACACCCATGCACACACACACACACATACACACACACACACCAGAATTTGCATTGTTCTGCAAGCTTGCATCAGTGAGCTGGAGCATCCTAGAAAAATTAGCTACTTTACATAGAAACCACACATTTCATTTGAACACATCTCCCCCAATACTGTATGAATCACTCAGCAACCAGTAAATATGAAGAATAGCAAGCTCCTTTGGGTATAATTAGACCAGGGGTGGGCAAACTTTTTGACTCGAGGGCCACAATGGGTTCTTAAACTGGACCGGAGGGCCGGAACAAAAGCATGGATGGGGTGTTTGTGTGAACTAATATAAATTCAAAGTAAACATCATTACATAAAAGGGTACGGTCTTTTTGTTTTGTTTTGTTTTATTCATTTCAAACGGGCCGGATCCGGCCTGCAGGCCGTAGTTTGCCCACGGCTGAATTAGACACATGCCTGAAGCTGAATCCTGAGCATCCAGCATCCATGTCCCCTTCCCCAGAAGATATTCTGCAACAGGCATTTCAACTTGACCATGGAACTGCAAGTCTTTTCCCAAACCATTATCCAAAATGATCAGAGGCTTCTATTTATATGGACTCTTCAAAATTTGGTGCTCAACCAAACCCAATCTAACCACACTCTGTCCTGCTTCCTTACTGTTGCTCACATAGAATGCCTCTCCCTCCAGTAGTTCTGAGTCGATTATCCGTAGTTTTAAGATATGTGACTGGGGTTCCTGGCATGAGGCCTACTTCTTTTTTGTTAAAGCAGTGGTTCTCCACCTTGACAGCACAATAGACTAGAGAAAACCCAACTAGGAAGCTTCATAAAAATGCTGTTACTGAGGCCTCATCCCAAAGATTCTGATTTCACTGTCTAGGGTGGGGCCCAAGACAGTGGCATATTTTTTAAAATCTCTCTGAATAATTCTATTGAGCACCCAGAATTAGAATCACAAAACTCAGTCTTATCCTTTAAGGCTTCTCTAATAACTCAACTGCTGCTTGAATCCCCACAACCGTCTCAGTACCTACCCAAACAATGCTTATACCACCAATGACGGTAAGCTCACTACCTCCTAATGGGGTGCTGTTCCGTGGTTGACAGCTTTGTCTCAAAATGAACTCATATCATTCCCCTGCAACTGCCATGGCTGGACTACTTTTTAATTCCATAGGAACAAGACTGAAGGCTGTTCTGTGGGATGACAATGCTTCAGAAACCCACGGACACTATACCCCCACCCTCATGTCTCTGTGAGTGTCTCTTTTCTATGTTCTATCTTGCTACTTCCTTCAGCAAACCATGTAAGATGGTGTCAGGTAATTTCTCCATCCTGGTTGCCATGCTCAAAATATATTCCACTTTCTCTAGTGATAGTGATCATAATATTCCAGAAGCAATTATAATATTCTTGCTATGATCTACCATTGCACATAGAACCTAATTATCACATGCTTTGTATAAAAACTCCTCAGAGTAACCATCATAAGAAGAAGAGCAGCCAGCATTGGCTGAGCATGGGCTCGGTGCTTTATTAACCTTACCTTGTGTATCCTTTGCTAACATTCTGTGAAGTTAGAATGGTGCTCCTGATTCACGGATGAAGAATTCTAAAGCGACAAAGACATTGGCCTTGGATGGGCTGGGAGTTAGCCCAGACCTACCTCTAAGGCCTGTGTTCTTGGTCCCTACTTAATGCTAGTGAGTGCCTTTCATTGATGCAGTCTCAACCACACCTCACACATCACAATCAATGAGAACATGTGGGTTTCTTCTCATCTTTTGTAGACTATAAATTGCCATATAAGGCTAACTTGACATCATTATCTTTTTTTAAATGTATTTATATTGATTTCAGAGAGGAAGGGAGAGGGAGAGATAAACATCCTATATAATAAAAGGGCAATATGCAAATTGACCCTAATGGCAGAATGACCAGAATGACCACTGGACCAGTCACTGTGAGGTGCACTGACCACCTCTCTGTCCCTTTCGCCGGCAAGCTCTGATCGCCTGATGGTGAACGGAGAACTGGGGGTGGGTGGCGGGGGACATGGATGGCACCTGGACAAGGCCCCTGCCCCGCTGGTCACCCCACACACAGAGGGTGACCCACGGCAGGGCAGGCAAGCAAGCAGGAACAGCCGACCTCTCTGTCCCTTCCCAAGGCCATCAGGCACAGATCACCCGATGGCAAATGGGGAACCGTGGTTGGGTGGCAGTGGGGGGCAGGGCTGACTGTGGGCAGCTGGGGAAGATGGCCCTGATTGCAGGCCAGGCCTAGGGACTGTACCCATGCGCAAATTTCATGCGCCGGGTCTCTAGTCAATGATAAGAGAGAATCATTGATCAGCTGTCTCATGCATGCCCCACACTGGAGATTGAGCCCACAACCCAGGCATGTGCCCTGTCTGGGAATCAAACCATGACCTCCTGGTTCATAGGTCGGTGGATGCTCAACCACTGAGCCATGCCAGCCATGTTAGAATAGGATTATTTAACACCATTATCTTTTTAATAATCACAAGATTATGCCTTCCACCTACATACAAAATCCTTCCTTTATTTGTTTGGCTCCTCTCTTTTACTGAGAATATTCAATGCCTCTCCTGAGATTACCCTGAAGTATAAAAGAGAAAGGCCCGAGGAGCAAGGGTCCAGAAAGTTTTCCTAGAGACCAGACTCAATGGAAGACTCATTAGTCATCTGGTTTTCCTTATCACCTCCAAATCCTTGTCACAGGAATTTTAAAAAAACTGGGAGCAATTAGTTTTACCATTTGAATCACACCATCTGCAAGGTAATTGAATCAGTTCCTATGGACAACAGAATACAAAGTGCTTAAACATTGTCTTTCACCTCAAACAGACCTTGGTTTGATCAGCTGCTCCATTCTTACCTCGCACTATATCCCTAGAAAGGTTACCCAACCTCTCTGAACCCTACTTTCCACATCTATAAAAGGGGTGTACTTTTGTCTCAATTAGATATATTATTGTTCATCAGTATCTGATTCCCCTCTATTCTAGGCACATAGCAAGATTATGTATCCCTAAACCTTATAATTAGGCATAACCATGACTTGTTTAGGGGCAATGAAATATAAGAAACATGGTGGGTATCACTTTCCCACCATGGGGAGGCTTAATCATTGCACCTGACTCTCAGACCCCTCTTTCCTTTACTTCAGTGACTGTTATGCATGAGTTGTTGATAAGACATGTGTTAATATCAAAGCAGACCAAATGCAGAGCCAACACATAGAGAACAGTTCCTTGCAGAGTCATCTGGACCAACAAGAGACATTATGGTAATCTATATATATAAAAGCCTAAGCAACCGTTTGACCATTTGATTGTTTGTCCAGTAGCTATGATGCTATGATGTGCACTGACCACCAGGAGGCAGATGCTCAACACATAGGCATGGAAAAATGGAACAGACTGCTGAATCTCAGCAGGAAGGGGGAAGGGGGGGAGGTCTTATATGCATACTAGAGGCCCGGTGCACGGATTCGTGCACCAGTGGGGTCCCTCGGCCTAGCCCGCAGGGATATTGCTGAAAATGGCAGTCTGACATCCCCTGAGGGGTCCCAGATTGCAAGAGGGTACAGGCCAGGCCAAGGGAACCCACCAGTGGCCTCTAGTAAGAAATAAACTTCTAGAATTATTTACTCCATCAGTATAACCCAGCTACCCTAACCAATACACTGCCCTTACTATACAGATTTGTTGTGGGAATAATGAAATAATTTACTAGAGCATTTATAACAAACATCAAGTACGTCTGAAGTATTATTTTAAATGGATTTCACTACCAACCCAGTTTATTCTACCCATGTCCTACATATCCCACTATCTCCTCCTTCTTTTACAGCCTGGGTTTTTCCTGCTCATAAGTGAGTAGCATTTAGCTTGGCAATTTCCATAGATGATGTAGAAATATGAATTTTAAAAAGAAAGGGTGAAAGTA
The DNA here is from genome assembly GCF_028538775.1 of Myotis yumanensis. Lineage (NCBI taxonomy): Eukaryota > Metazoa > Chordata > Mammalia > Chiroptera > Vespertilionidae > Myotis > Myotis yumanensis. The sequence continues at coordinate 226,617,729 of NW_027223752.1, read as the reverse complement.
TTCAATAAGGCCGCATCACTCTGTCTCAGAAAGCAGACTCAGAATAGCATGACTTTAATGCTGCTTATCACTTCACAAGGAAATTAACGAAAGCAAAATGAAGCATCAAATAATCAGTGTAGCTCAGGATAAATTCGCTGATAAAGTGCACGTCTCCGAAATGTAAACATAATGAGAACATACATGAATACAGGAGCTTATTAACTCTCCCGGTGTTTATTCACTGTTCTTAAATCAAGCAGTCGAAAACGAATTCGTTTTGTTTCTGTCTTTGTTAAATGTTTTCATTGAATGAAGTCTCAACTATGAAAACCAAATGTTAAGGAAAGTATGAATGACACTCTGGCCAGATAACAGCACAACACTTCAAAACATGACCCTGCTCTGGGAGAGTCTCTTTTTTAGAGGTTTTCAGCCATGGCCAGTGTGGCTCGGTTGGTTGAGTATTGTCCCATGTACCCAGAGGTTGCCATTGGATATCTAGGAGGGGTCCATTATCGGGGTTGGGGTTGCAGGCTTGATCTGGTGAGGGACATGTAGGAGGCAGCCAATAGGTGTTTCTCTCTCTCTTTGTCTCTCTTTCTCTCCCTCTAAAAATCAATAAAAACATATATTTTTTTAAAAAGGTTTTCAAATGTAAGTACTATTAACAATGTCTTGTGCTGTGCATTGAATCGTGTCCTCCCAAAGAGTCCTAACTCCTAGTACTTCAGAATGTGACCTTATTTGGATTATAGGGTCTTCAACAAAGGTAATCAAGCTAAAGAAAAGCCTTTGGGGTGGGCCTTAGTCCAATATGACTAGTGTCCTTATAAAAAGGGGGGAAGTGGACAGAAAGACACACACACAGGGAGAACGCCACGTGAAGATGAAGGCAGAGATTACAGCGATGCATCTACAAGCCAAGGAATGCCAAGCATTGCCAGCAATTCACTATTTCGGCCTCGAGATAAGTAGGTTATTAAGAATATGCTGACTAATAAGAAATAGAAAGCATTTTAGAATTTGTGACATTTCCCTCATGGAAAAGTTTCACATAAAAATAAAAAAGGAAAAATCTATACAAAGTGTATCACCCATCAGCCCTCACTTGATTTTAAGGAAAATTTCTTCAACTTATACAATAAAAACATGTTAATACTTCATTTTAAGAACCAAAATGCTAGAAAATAAAGATGTCTCCTAGTGAATTAAACCACAAACAGTGTTCTCTACTGGTAAAATGTGGCACTTGAACCTGTTCTATTAGAGGCAGATATCCGCTGTGGAAACAAAAGGAAGCCTGGAGTGGAGGGGCCAGGGGACATGAGGAAAATGAGTACAGAGCACAGGAGGCCCTAAGCCTGGGAGAAGTGTGAGGGTCATTTGCTCATGGAGAGAGTTCTGAACACACTTTCTTTTTAACACCTGGGCTAGAATGTTTATGTTTCTGCCACCTTTTTGATTATTTATTCTCATTTTAAATCCATCTTCAATTAAATTTTCCAAGACATTTCTCACAAACTTTTACTTCTGCTTTTGCTTTTTTTTTATTGGAAACTAATGGTAAGGTGTTTATCCTCAGAAATTTTCTTCCCAAAACAACTATAATAATGTGTCGGATGCAGAACATGAGAGGTGTCTGTATATTAACTCCAACAAAACAAAAACAAACCAACAAAAACGGCTATCCTAAGAGTGATAAGTTTGAAAAGGATGAACCCTGGTGTTATAGTCATATTTCAGAAAGAAAAAAAATAGAATATCCTTTTCAGTTCACTGTTTCAGTAGAATAATGAATGCTTACCACCCGCTCTGTAAAATAGCTATACTGAACAACAGTGGTGCCCAAAGGATGTGCCTACAGGACATGGTGGCTGGTGGAACCCTTTCTCGTGTCCCCAAACCCACATACTTTGGCTCCCGTGTAGCTGAGCTGTTTACTTACCAAGAGTTGCTCGTGTTTGTTGCAATACTACTTATGCAGTTGTGCCTGTTAATGTAATTACATAATTTAATTAAATAGTATATCTATAAAATATGTGTTTCAATGGAAAGGGAGTTGTTGCTTTTCATGAAACTAGTCAAATGCTTTGGAAAGACCCAATAAAGAAAAATTGCTATTGGAGGGGCGGGGATCATAAAAATCAACACAGGCTGTCTACTAAAAACACTGTCTTTAAATTCCCAATTCACTTTAAAGGAACTGAAACTGAAATTTGCAGACGTCCCATTAGGGATATAGCTGGCACAAATAAAGATTCCAGAATTCCACTCTGTGGATCCCTACTTAGTAAAAGGCCTTGGCTCCATAGCAAAATAGAGGTGAGTAAATGTACATCTCTAGATTTTAAACAAAAGTCAAATGTGTTGTGTATGTACATGACTTATGATCTCCCAACTTAATCAACTTATGTGATTAATCAGTCAACAACCATTTTTAATTGTATGGAATAAGGCTTCTGTGATTAAAAAAAGAAAGGAAGAAAGAAAATGGTAAACCAGGGAGGACTTACTTCTTAACCTACACATAATGAGCAGAGATAGAAAACAATAGACTCGAATTTTCAAACCAAGGAACAGAATCCATTTCAATCCCTAAGTCTACTTATATCATTTATGTGAGGAACAACCAAGCTATAACTAAATGTCGTATAAATCTGAATCACGTAGACTCCAATTAATTACTGCATGGTATGACTGTGTCTTCCTATAACCATGTACTAATAACAACTGCCTATAATCGGAAGGATTTAGTAGACATTTATTGATGAAAATCAGATTTTTCATCCACAGTCTCTGAATTACTTTGATGTGTTTGAGCCCCAAGCAAAATAATGCAATAAAAAAACAACATATAGATGAGAACCTCAATTTTTCTCTACATATGAATCTGTCGCTGATTTGAGAAGAATCAAATCTAAGTCCGACCAGGTGAAGACATTCCATACATCATCCTTCCCAATCCAATATAAAAATAATATTTCCCCTTCCAGTATGTTTATATACTGTTCCTGACTTTGTGATATCCTAGACATCGAGGGAGCCAGAAACACAGAGCATTGCTTTAGCCAATGTTAAACAGCTGAGATGAATTAAGAATCCTTTCTTAAAAGAATTTACTTCAAAGACCACCTAAAGTCATAAGCCCCCAGAAATAATAACCAATGGATTAATGAGTAGAGGAGAAATGTAGATCTTATGAGTAGAATGAATGAGAATTAGGCTGGAAATATTTTTCCCTTTTCACCACCCTCTGCCCCCCCTTCCCCCTGAAAATATCCACCAGTAGACTGTCATGGGGCTAAAATTCCCCCAGTCATATCTTTTGCTTCTAAAAACGTTTCAGTCACTGTCTGTGAAATTGCAAATACTCCTAGGAGCGGGAGCCTAAAGCTTTGTCTCTTAACACTCTCACGAGTGATTTTCCAGTTTGGCTTGGAGAATGAAACTCTTTACAACCAGGAAAGGAATGCATGCAATGGGGACAAGAAGAACCTCAGAAGAGGAGAAAGGCTTGGAGGAGAGGAGGTGACAAATTGTCAAAGTCCCTCAGGCACAAATAAATATAGGAAATATGAATTCAAAAACTCATGAAATTGACTTTACCAACCACCAAAGTTTTTGATTGAAGACTATTAGAAACTATCCAATTGGTTTACAATGATCAGGAGTAGGGAACCTTTTTTCTACCAAGGGCCATTTGGATATTTATAACATCATTTGAAGGCCATACAAAATTATCAACTTAAAAATTAGCCTCCTATATTTGGTCAAACATTTAATTAACTCTCCCTTAATGCATTGGCTGGACCAGACTAAATGATTTCTCAGGCCTTATATGGCCCACGGGCTGAACATTCCCCACCTCTGGTTTACATATTTGTAGCACTTACACTAGGTTCTCATTGCTGTTATAAAATATAAATGAAGTTGGGAGTGAGTCACATCACGTCTCTCTGTATTTCCTCCTAATCCTAACATTTTAATGCAAGGGAAACCTCAGACACAGGTTGAAGACTTCAAAATCGAGGCAAATTAGGATGGGAATTTGGTTGGAAGATGGGCTAAGGACTTGTGACTCAAACTGTACAGATCATCATCAGCTAGGACAGTGGTTCTCAACCTTCTTGATGCCATGACCCTTTAATACAGTTCCTCATGTTGTGGTGACCCCCAACCATAAAATTATTTTTGTTGCTACTTCATAACTGTAATTTTGCTACTGTTATGAATCATAATGTAAATATCTGACATGCAGGATGTATTTTCATTGTTCGCAACCCACAGGTTGGGAACCGCTGAGCTAGGAGCTTAGAAACTCGGAATCTGGGGCTCCACTCCAAAGCTACAGCATTTCATTTGCATCTTAACGAGGCTGATTCATTAAGTTTAGGAAACAATGGGCTAGGGAGACTTACCTTAAAGGTCTATCTGCACAGCAGGCTTTATTATTATTGTTATTATTTTAAGTTAGAGTGGAGATTTAGCACAGCTTAACAACAGAATGGCTGGTAAATGTTATAGGGAAGAACTGAGCCCCCACTAAGAAGCTGCATGGTGCTACCTCTGGAGAACCTTGTCGGTGATTTGTTATAAAATTATGTAAGGATTTTTATAAGCAGAATCCAGTAGGTGGGAAGGGCAGGACTCTCACCCTTACAGCACCCAACAACCTGGACATACATAACTATCCCGCTTACCAGTTCAGAAAAACAGCTGATGACAAGTGAACGACACCTCCTGCGAACACTGAGGTGACTGATGTTGTTCTATAAATCAATACCGAGTGCCACAAAATGTCAGAAAATACCAAATGAGGAGAAAAGAATCAATAGATAACCTTGGAATTAAATGAGTGATGAATAATCTTTACCACCTAAAATAAATTAAACCATGAAAACCAAGTTAAAGTAACATCAAGGATCTGGCTTAAAACCACAAAACAATATAATTTAGAGGTAAGGCCTCTTGTGACAAACATGGCTGTTCATCTATTTATTTTTTTCCAGGAAAGCATTATGACAGAACTAAAAAAATCAGAGCTACATCTTTCTAGCTTCTGTCTGAACAGCTGTAATTGTTGAAGGTTCTACAACAAACTCCAATTTGCAGATGCAGACCAGGTATTAACCTGGCAACAATGAAACTGAGCACACATTGGTTTAACAGTTTCAGGGTGTATGAGTAGGGGAAGGGAGACCAACTCTACAATCTATTTAATTCACTTCATTTTAGATTTTTATATGTGTCTCTTAGAGCTATCAAATAAACCATAAATGTATAGACAGACCAAACAGAATTCAAATTCAAATGTTTTTCTGGGTCTTACACTGGCATCAGAGATAAATTCAGTCCTATAACAGAAATCAAGATGAATGTCTCTCTTTATAAATAAGCAGATGCCAAGTGGTGTTTTTACATCATTTTAGTGCGCATGTCTTAAATGCCTACTATGTGATAAGGATGGTGCTGGGTACTAGTGACTGAGAGGTGAGGGAAGCACACGCAAGCCCTCACCATCCTGTGAGGGAGACAGCCAGGTAAGCAAACCATCTCAGCCACAAGCAGCACCCGAGCTGTGGAGAAGGGAACCCTGCAATCCACCCCATCCTTCTGTGTGGACACAGCTTATTTCCAGGAGTCCCGCTCAGATTGTGATGTCCTTGGAGAAGAGTGACACAGATAAGTCCCTGCCCCAACCCTTAGTATCAAATCTAGGTTTAAAGTTTGAGGTGGCTATGTTTTAAAATAAAACAGCTTCTGAAATGTTTCTACAGCTATGCAGACCACAGCACCAGTGACAATACTTCCTGGCACTCTGACCCCTGAATTCTTTCTGTTTTTTAGATTCATTTCCAAATCCAAATATCCATGGATGCCTATAAGACAAACAAACTCTCCTCTGCTAGCTTCCAGTCAATGATTTGTATAAACAGACAAATTGGGGGAACAAGGGTTCTTCTGACCTAATCACCCCAAGGCTATTTCCCCAAAGGTTTCCTTCAGAGGCAGAGCAACCAGAAATCAGCAGAGAAGCTCACCGTCTTTTTTTAAATTCTTTATTGTTAAAAGTATTACATAACTCTCCTTTTCCTCCCATTGACCTCTCCCCAACTGCCCCCACCCCCCAGTGCATGCCCTTCCACCCTCATCCCCAGTCTGTGTCTATTGGTTATGCTCATATGCATGCACACAAGCCCTTTGGTTGATATCTTGCCCCCCTCACCCTCTGCCTTCCCTCATAGGTTGGACAGTCTGTTCGATGCTTCAATGACTCTTTGATGGCACTTAACAAAGCAGTCCTCCTTGGGAACACTCCTTCCTTGAAGACAGAGGGACAGGAGCACAGAAAGCAGAAATTATAAAGTGCAGCTTCTTTTGGAAGGTTTAGGGAGTGGTTGGGACAGAATTTCTTGGACTTTGGCAGAAAGCATGCTATCTATTCAAGACCTCTGATTTCTACCTCACCAGAAGGAATCCTCCAGTGTTTCTGGCTGCAGATCTATCCCTCGGGCAGGGCATGTGGGTGGCCTTCTTTATTGAGGAATGGCCAAGGAAGCAAAGAGTGGAAGACCTCCTCTCCAAACAGGCAGCCCACTGGAGCACAGATACCACATGTGTCATAGACACAGCTTCTCACCTCAAGCTGAGGCTGCCATCCTACCTGGAACAACACTGGGCATCAGGACCAAGAAGCAAAGTAAGCCAAGATCATCCTGCAGGCGCTTGTTAAAAACAGTAAATACATATCCCACCAGGAGCTTGAATCATGTCACAGCTCTAGAATATTCACAGGCCCACCCTTCATTACTATGGTAGGTTTAAAGGCAAAGCTTGAGTGCTTCCTATGCGCCATGCTCTTCAATGTTTAAAACAATTCTGCTAGCCATTCTCACAATTGTTCTTTGACAGATGAGGAAACCGAAGCATGGAAACGTTACGTAACTTTCCAAAGCTCCTATGGCTTTTCAAGAGTGAGGCCAGGAGCAAGTGGGGGACTGCAGAGCCTGTGCTGTTAGCCACACTCCCAACTGCCTTCCTGTCTTCGTCAACTTCCACCACAGCTAATGGCAGTGATGGTATTGGCACCAGATCAAAGACTCACCCCAGGGACTTTTCCGGGCCCCATCCCAGACACTGACAATATGGGGATCCATCCAAGACAAATGTAAATGATGGATCCTGAAGGTGTGTGGGAAACGTGAAGGCATCAACAAACATAAAATGGAGAAAGTAGAGCCTCCCAGCACAGATCCCTCAGGCTTACAGCTGGTGCAAGAAGCCCTAGTCTCTCCTTCTGGTCCAGTGGTTACACATAAAGTTGTTTGCTCTTAACATGCACTTAATGCCCTTTTAAAAAAAAAAAAAGAAGAAGAAGAAGAAAGAGGAGGAGGAGGAGGAGAAGCAGGAGGGAGAGGAGGAGGAGGAGGAGGAGGAGGATGAGGAGGAGGAGATGGAGAAAGAGGAGGAAGAGGAGGGAGCAGAGGGATGGATGGAGGAGGAGGGGAAGGAGGGGGAGGAAGGAAGAAAAGCAGCAGCAGCCTTGGACATTCATAATGAACTGGAATTGCAGCTGCTGCCCATGCCGGTGCTGCTTTTGGCTGAGCATCCTGCTCCTCTGCATTCTGGTGGCGGGTTCTGAAGCTTGCTCTAGTAACACAGACTGGCTGCTGTCCCCAAAGGACCCCGAGGCAAATGAAAGGAACTATCTCGAAGTCTTCAGCAGACAGGGGAGGTCTAACATAAACTCCCACTTAACGTTTTCTCCAAAAAAGAACCCATTCATTACCTTTATTTCCGACACAGTATTTATGAATTTTCTTCTAGCGGGGCGCATCAGGGCAAACGTCACAACTTGGTGGTGAAACACTGCATGCGTTTTTCTTTTCCCTCTTAGGAAGATTAAGGCCAATGAATAAAAGAGACGGGGATGTGGCCCCTATATTTAGCTCTCCTTACAACATCATGTCTCACAGGTATTAAAAATAGACCCAAGTCACTTGAAGACATCCTGAGAAATCAAAGGCAGCAGTGCTTTCCAAGAGGAAGTTTTAAACGTTTTCTGCTTTCTTTCTAGTCGAGATTTTTAAGGAGCCAATGCAGTTGGATGGGCTCCCCTTTGCTCAGAGGCCCAGGCAGGTGGCTACTGAGGTTTTGTAACATGCTCTGCCTCCTACCCATCAACCCCTGGGCCTCAGTTCTTTGTGGACTGAAGTTTAAGAGCAATCTTGGTGAAAAGTGTGAAATAGTCTGCGTAGAGAAATTCTCCTCTGTTAACAACCTTTTGTCCAGCAGAGTGCTGACACTCCCAAGGTCCCTGGCAGAGAGAAATCCACTCCAATTCAATTCTCTGAACAAATATGTGTTGTGTGTGATGTGGCAGGCACAGTGCCAGGCAGGGCAAAGGGTGCAGAGAGGAGAAAAGGATGGAACTTCCTTGTTAGAGAAGGTGCCAGGTAATTCCACGAGTAAGTAAAGCTTCCAGACAACCACGGGTGATAGAATTCAAAGAGAGAGGTGACATCCTGGTGGAAGGCATCAAAATGGAGCCCATGCGGAGGCAGCATTTAAAACAGACAGGGCCTGGAGAGTATTATGCTGATTGAAATAAGCCAGTCAGAGAACCACAAGTATCACATAGTCTCATTCATATGTGGAATCTGATGAACAAACTAGATCCAGAAACATAGAAGCATGCAACAGACTTTCGAACCTCAGGGGGAAGGCAGGGGAAAGTGGTTGGGTGGGAAGAGATCAGCCAAAGAACTTGTATGCATATATGCATAACCCATGGACACAGACAATAGGGTGGTGAAGGCCTGGGGTGGGGAGCAGGCGTGGGGGAAGAGGGGGGCTAGAAGAGGTCAATGGGGGGGGGTAAAGGAGACATATGTAATACTTTCCACAATAAAGATTTTTTTTAGAGAGAGAAAGAGAGAGAGAGAGAGAGAGAGAGAGAGAGAGAGAAACAGACAGTAAAGACAAGGATGGGGGTGGGGAACTCAAAACACCTGAGTGCAGGTGTGGAAGAAGGTCAGGAGTTAGCTTAGCATAACGCCTCTTCCCAAAATATATGCCTGGTAAACTCAGAGAAAAAAGCCTTGTAGAACCAAAGAAAGGAACTTCCAGTTGGAGAAATCACATACAATTCAAGGATGCAGGCTCTTTCCAATCCTGCAGTTCACCAGCTGTGAGACCCTGGGCAATTTCCTTCCCTGAGCTTCCATTTTGTCATCTGTAAAATGGAGATCATACACCACTGGCCTGACATGCTGATTAAGTCATGTCATGGATATATGATGCTTGACTCCGTGCAAAGCACGTGATTTCTGGAATATACTGTATGAATGCATATATCCCACTTAATGGGGGTCTCTTTGAATTAGAAAGCATCTCTAAGGTGCCTCTACTCACAGGAGCCCCCACTCTTCTGGCAGAAAGTCTTGGTTAACATTCATTGGGGTGTGGTGATGGTAAGGTTAACATGGCCTTTGCTTTTTTGTAGATGTCTAATTTTCAGACTCCTTTGTGCCTTATCCTATATAATAAAAGACTCATATGCAAATTGTCCCCTCGACCGGGAGTTCAAGTGGGAGTTCGACCAGGGGGCCAGCCTGCCAATTGCCCATGGTCTCTCTCCCTGGCCGGCCTGGCCTGACTGGCTACGATCGGGGTGGACCAGCAGAAACCCACCCATGCACAAATTCGTGCACCAGGCCTCTAGTCTATATAATAAAAGCCTAAGTGACCATTAAGGTGGAACGCTATGATGCACATTGACCACCAGGGGGCAGATGCTCAATGCAGGAGCTTCCCCCTGGTGGTCAGTGAGCTCCCACAGGGGGAGCACCACTCAGCCAGAAGCCAGGCTCATAGCTGGCGAGTGCAGCAGTGGTGGCAGGAGCCTCTCCTGACTCCGAGGCAGTGTTAAGGAGCAGCGAGCCAAGCAGTAAGGAGCAACGAGCAGGAAGGTGGTAAGGAGCGAGGGGTCCTGGACTGCAAGAGGGATGTCCGCCTAGGGCTCCTGGACTGCGAGAGGATGCAGGCTGAGCTGAGGGACCCCCCGACCCCAATGCACAAATTTCATGCACCAGGCCTCTGGTACCACTATAAAGAGGAATAAGATTCCACAGCCACCACCACTTTCCAATGACCAAAACAAATACTCAACCTTGAAAGCTATACAGGCGCAGGCAAAAGTAGGTTTATAGTTATGAGTATACGAAACACAGAATTTATTCTTATATTATCGTTTATTAATCATTGCATTATTTATTTGTATTATGACTGTAAGCCTACTGATGTCCACTCCTGTGTATATTTTTTTCATGGGACTTGATTTCAACCCTGCCAGTGTAGCCCATCACGCTTTGAAATCCCTCTTGGAGAGATCAGTGAAAAGCTGAGGAGTGTTTTCTGACCTTGAAGAGGTTAACAGGGCGGGAACAGAAATAGCAGGGGTGAAAATCAACAGTGTTTCCTCATCCTTTTGTGTGCATGAGAATCCCTTGGGGACCTTGTTCAAGTGCAGACTCTGACTCTGTAGGTCTGGAGTGGTACCTGAAATGCATAAGCTCCCAGCTGACACCTAGGCTATCGGTCCCTGGACTACACTTTGAATAGCCAGAGAATGGTGTTTCCTAAGGGCTTACTAAAGAACTGCCAGGGGAGACCAGGCGAGCACCTGAAGAAAAGAAGGGCAATTTGCAAAAGCGTACCATCCAAACCAGATGGCAAGAATGCTGGCTGATTTGAGGGGCAGCCAAGCCAGAGATGTCAATACAGAGACACGGAGTCCAAGTGGAAGGTTTTCGGAAGAGAGGCCACAGCTCACGAAGCACCAGCATTACTCACATTGTGAGTCACTCACAGCCTTTTAGAATTGTTGACGGCCAACATTTCGGAGAGTGTGCAATAAAGGAATGTGCTCACAGCCATTAACTGCGGAGCACTAACTCATTTCAGCAGCCTGCCACAAATTATGCTCCGCACTTGAAAAATAGCTATTGATCAGACCCTTCTTTCTCATACCTTCCAATACTCCTGATCAGCAGTTCCATTCACTCCACCACTCCCCCCCCCACACACACACACCACAGCCTTCACACACCCAGTTACCTCTTCCCCAAACCAAACGATATGCCCCAAGACTACTTTCTTTCAGATTTTGCCTTTAAGAAATAAGAAAGAGGCCAACCAAAGACACCTCTTTTTGTTTCTCTACATATCTGCTTCCTATGAACCTCCCAAAGTCTTTTATTTTCTGTACTTATTATAGACACAAAGGCAACAAATCAACTGATCTATCATTTCCTGTGTTAGGAGATAAGAAACCAAGAGGGCATAAAAAGGACATAATGTAGAATTAGCTATTCAACAGCTACATCAGCTTCAGGGCCGGATTGAATGGTGAGATTCTGAGCACCTTCAAGTAGCAGCATGAGTACTGATGAGGCCAAAGGAAGCTCATAGTCTTGCCAGCTGGAGTCATGCACATCTTCCCTGGTCTCCTCAGTCCCAGAAAAACTGACAAAGTATGTAGACCTGTGGAAGAGTGATTGTAAAGATGGATGTCCTTAGTTCTCTGCCCTTCCTTGTATCCACTCAATAGCTTCTCCCATTGAGACATAGGATCTATCGCCCCATCTCTGGAACCTTGGCAGTCTTGTCTCTTGCTTTAGCTAGTAGAATGTGTGGATGGGACAGTGTGTGTGATCTGAGCCTAGTGGCCTTATACACTGCTGTTCTCTATCTCTTTTTCACCTGCTTTCACCAAGGAAATAAAGCCTAGGCTAGCCTGAGACTGGTTACAGCAGAGTCAAGGTTATCCTCTGACCTGCCAGCTCCCAGCTGAACCACCTACTAACCCAGACAAAACAATGGGCCCAGATGAGATCGTCTGAGCCTGGCTGAGACTAGCCAAATAGCAGAGATGGCCCATAGACTCATGAGAAATAATAAATAGTGGTTGCTTCAAGACACTAAATTTTAGAGTGCTTTGTGATGCAGCATGATTTAACAAAAAAAAAAAAAAGAATAAATAAACAACTGATATACTTCCTTTGGAAAAGCCCTGATAAAAAACCCGGGTATACAAATAATTCCAACAGGACACTGGCTTTGCTCTGACAAAATTATTAATGAAACAAATACACTGTAATAACATAATAGCATCATTTATAAAACAAAAAACACATTAGGGAATTAGATAATAAAAACACATTTCTATATTAGTTCTCATTTTTCAAAGGATTTATAATCTACTTATTAATAGGCTATATTAGCTTGTACAAATTTTTTAAGTTCACTAGACTTCAAATTGAGTTGGTCATTTTTTTCTTTTGTGTATGCATTTGTTGAGGATTGTGGTGAGCAGAGTTGTGAGTTCAGGACTGTGGGCATCCCAGAAATGAATAACACATCAGTCCCTGATCTCAAATAACTTCTATCTAGAAGGATTAATAAAGTCAAATACTCTATGTCATCAAGCTCTTACTGCCATCTCTACTATTTTAAAACTTACTATCTCACCAGGTCTGAATGAAGGGTCCTTTCTCTTTTATATCTTTCCTAAATTGAACCTTATTTTTTTCCTTTAAGTAAACTTTCTCAACTCTGAAAATACATTTTGGGAGGTTAAGAGCAGATTCAGGTAATCCAGGGCAGTCATAAAATTTAAGGATAAACCCGGCTTGTGTGACTCAGTGGTTGAGCATTGATCCAGGAACCAAGAGGTCACCTGTTTGACTCCCCGTCAGGGCACATGCCCAGGTTGCAATAGAGGACATACTAGAGGCAGCCAATCAATGATTTTTCTCTCATTATTGACGTTTCTATCTCTCTCACCCTCTCCTTTCCTCTCTGAAATCAGTAAAAGTATATATTTTTTAATTTAAGATTTTTAAAAAGCTATATATCAGATAAATCATTAAAAACTGAATATGGTTGCAAGGTGTGTCTGTGATTCTATAGGCAATAGGGAGCCATGGAGGGCTTCTGAGAAAGGGAGTGACATAATAAAAGCCATAGAAAACATTATTGAGATGCCTCGGGCCCATACTGGAGGATCATGGAAGCCCCAGTGTTAGAGTTTCAGAAAGGATTAGCTAGTCAGTTGCAGATTCTGCATAAAGGTAAAGCAGGTTGAAAAATTCATTGGATTTGCCAAGTAGATAGCGTCTGGTGGCCTTGGTCGGGGGGTGGGGATGCGGGAGAACAAAAACTTCAGTAGAATACAGAAAGGGAATGGAATGAAGCAGATAGGTAAGAAATCCAAACTACCAGTTCCCATCCCCCAATTTTTCTAGGGAGGAGGCAATATTGACTGTTTACAAAGAGGATTTAAGGATACAGAACATTTGAGGGGAGATTAGAGTTACCTTCCCTCTGATAAATGACTTTGGTTCCTTTAAAAGACCTGAGAAACCCCAGTCTTTCTCAGAAGTGCCCCACAGGCTATTATGGGAAGAAATGAGCAAGTTGAAGTCTCAAGGGACACACGCTGAGTGAGCAGGAACTACACTTCTTGCTCCCATTTCAACAAGCTTAATCCCCCTGATCTACCTTAGGTACTGGGATTCCACACTGAATTTCATCTGGAAAAACAGGGTTCATTCTAGTGACTTGAAAAAATAATAACCATTTGCAAACCATTAAACCAGATGATTCCCATGATCCATGCTAGCTCTAAGATAAAATAATACCATATTAATTATCTTCCAAAATGTAGAATACATAGAATGAGGAAACAATCAGGAGGTGAGCAGCTAGTATCTCTTAAGCATATTATAGGTCAGGCAACATGCTGTACATTTTCCTGGGATCTTCTCATTTTATCACAGCGTTCAGAAAGAGGAATCATTATTCTGCAGACAAGGAAACTGAGGTCCATAAAGATGACCTTGAACAAATAACATGCCCAAGACCTCAGCCCTGACTCCAGAGCCTGGGCTCTTGACCACCATGTCACAGCCATGTGCATATTCACACACCACCAATGGAGCCTGGTGTTCATCCGTGAATTCTCAAGGGCCTCTAAATTTGATTTTCTAGGAGCACACACAGGAGTGACTTTAGCCAATGGATGCTACTAAACTTAGGAAAGAGAACAGATATGTGGAATGAATGAGATAGGAAGAGGAAGGCTGAAAGAACTGGAAAGAATTAGAAAAAAGGATTAGAAGTATTGGTGAAAACAGAAATCCTGACTTGAGAGCTATAAAAAATATCACACACACAAACACACACACACACACACACACACACACACACATCTGCAACCATACATGTCATTTCTAGAAAGGATATCTACATAACAGAAAAGTCATCCTTTATCCAAATTAATAGATTTTAATTTGGAGAATTTAAACTCCTTGGTAAGAAATGATTATTAAAATATAATTATCTAGTCATCTCATTTAAAATTTCACCTCTCTCCTACTCCTTATCCCCTACTTGGCTTTATTTTTCTCCATAGCACTTAATACTATTCTGTAGTTTTATATCACTTACTTACTCCTTTGCTTATCATTTATCTCTCCCCATCAGTACATAAGTTCTTTGGGCATGGGTGGAGAGCTGATTGTGATTTCTGTGGTTGTTCACTCTGTATCCAGCACCTACCATAATTCATGGTTCCTAGGAGGCACTCAGGCACTCGACAAATATTTGTTGAACAAATGAATATATTACCTTGTCATGATATTTATGGAATAAGCCTTTATATCTATATGTTCCCATTCCACCATATGGTATCTGAAATGTTAAGAGTTCCCATCAATTGAAAGTCTATTTGGCATTCATATGGCACTTCATATTTAAAACTCATTGCTCAATTATTGATCCCTACAATTGATATCAAAAACAGATGCTAAGTAGTAATGTAGCCCCTACCTCTTTTCCTCCCTGTGCTTCCACAACAGATGTGAGCAATGAGGTGGGAGGGAGGAGCAAGTTCAAGGATGTGGGAGAAGGGGGGGTGGGGCAGGGAGGCAAGGCACATGGAGCCTCCCTCATTGAAACTCCATTCCCTGGTCTACCTCTGCTGCCTCAGAAGTGGTGGCACAGAGCAAGAGATCCTCCCCTGCAGCTGCAGACGAGTTCAACACCCCCACAGAGGAGGAGGGGAAGGAAGAAGCCCCAGGAGCCTAGAGAAGAGGCGAGGCATGAGGGGAGGTGGGGCTCCCAGCACTCATCTCACAGCAGGGGTCTCTGACTCTACCCTCTGAGCATCCCATCTTTTTCACAGGTGGCAACCAGACTGCACATCCTTCCACACCACTTCTGTGCTAGCTCTGCCGGCTACCTCATCAAGCCTGAGCAACTTGGCCTAAGCTAGGCAGCTGGTCTACCCTATCCATCTGGACCACATGACTTAGCTTTAGGTTTCAAGACCAATGGGCCATATTGAGTGTGGACGTGGCCCAAGCGTGGCAAAAACAAAACTGGATTTTAACCTAAGAGCTTGATATGCCCTGCTTCACTTCCAATACAGTAGTCCCCCACCCCCTTGCTTGTTTCCCTTTTCATGATTTCTCATTCCACAGTTTCAGTTACCTGCAATCAACCATGATCCATAAATATTAACTGGAAAGTTCCAGAAATAAACTATTCATAAGTTTTAAATTACGCGCCGTTCAGAGTAGCACGATGAAATCTCGCACCATCTGCTCCAGCCCACCTGGGACATGTTAGTCACTTAGTAGCTGTCTGGGTTATCAGATGAGAGAGAGAGAGAGAGAGAGAGAGAGAGAGAGAAGGAGAGGGAAGGAGGCCATATTTGCATAACTTTTATTACAATATAGTGTTATAATTGATGTATTTTATTATTAGTTATTATTGTTTATCTCTTACTGTGTGTACTTTATAAATGAAACTTTATCATAGGTATGTATGCATAGGACAAAACATAGTATCTATAGGATTTGGTATTATCAGGGTTTCAGGTATCTATTGGGGGGGGGGGGTCTTGGAATGTTTCCACCGTGGATAGGGGGAACTATCATATCTCAACCCAAGTGCTTTTAGAAACAGGTTGACCTGAATGTGGAATGAGGAAGAGACTGATAGTTGCCCAAGTAGCACACACTAAACAAACACCTGCCTAAATCACCTAATTTAGTGCTACGGGACTTCAAGTCTCAGATGCAAACCTACCAACTCTACCCCAGCTCTGCAACAGGCATCACCAATCATCAGGAAAATGATCACTAGGAAAGAAGGTTCAAGTGCTGACCTAAGCATTTTTAGACAAGGCACAAAACACAGGTAGGAACAGCCAGATTATTTTCATGAACTTGGTCCAATAATATTGGCCATTTCTGGAAAATTCTTAACATAAAAGGTGCAAAAATGCTTTTCGTGTTGTGAAGAAATTGGACTCGACACTTGACAAACCCAATTATACATCTCCAATGTGCCCAGCACTGTGCAAGCTCTGCACATAAATCATCTTAAACTTCTCAACAAACCTCTGAAATATCCTATATAATAAAGAGGTAATATGCTAATTGACCTTCACACCCTCACAAAGATGGCAGCGCCCAGTCCCCTCAGCCCCGCCAACAGTGAATTTTCATGTGACCATTACTTTTTTAAAAAATCCTTACCCAAGGATGTGGTTATTTCTTTTAGTTCATCTGTTCTTGGGGAGCAGGCCTAAGCCAGCAGGTGGGCATCCCCCAAGGGTCCCAGACTGTGAGAGGGCTCAGGCTGGGCTGAGGAACCCCCCATGTGCATGAATGCATCGGGCCTCTAGTATGCTAGAACTATCTTTATTGAAAAGGGGGATATTGAAAAAGACTCTGAAATGTCTAATAACTTACTTAAGGTCCCACAGTCAAAAAGAGGAAGAATCAGGTCTGAAAAGTAGGTCTTCTGACTTCAAAGCCCATCAGCCTGTCTGGTCATTATATACAAACAACTTAGTTATTGGTTTATTTCCCACTGACTTTGGCTTTTTGATCCTTTTTTATCTTAGGGGTTTAAGGGCGAAAGCATTTAAGGTATTTAATCTTTTCTTTCTTTATTTATTTATTTGGTGTTATTCTGACATCACACATCTTGCATTGCTCCAGGAGATTATTGCAAACATGACTTGTTACAGTCCTCTTTGATCTCTGGGTATTCACTGAACACCTATTGATTGTTAACAGGGATCCTAGTTGACAGAAGGAGTGGGTGGGCCAACGGCCCCTTCTCATTGTTTTGTGTATTGACTTTGTTATTTGAAGCCTTCACTTTATCCTCATGAACATTCTCCAGACACATTTGATTCAAAGACATGTTCACTCCACTGACATTTCTAATCTTCAGCAGGTCATACATTATATACACATCAGCTAGTAAATACATTCAAGGAGATGTTTTTGACACATAAATTCAGGCTGTATGATACTTCTTTCAAGAAACTTCCAAACAGCTAACATGCTACCAGACCAGTAATACAAGTGTTGTGGAAACTGCTTTCAGAGGATAGCAATTAGCTATGATGATTAGACAAAACTGGTTTTCACATTAAATTAAATTGATATTTAAATGTAATTGTTTTTAGCTCTGTGGTGCCAAGGTGCTACATAAATCCACTATTACTACTACATATCAGCAATAGTAACAACACAATAACTCAAATCAATTTTCCAAGATTGTAATTTGTAGTGTCCCAACAAAGTAAATTGCATACTTGGGAAGTTCATTAACTCTTTCAAGCCACTTGGGATGGTTTAATGACAGTTCTTAAAAGAGTTAATTGCTTTCCAAAATGACTCCCAGTAGAGAGTTCGTGTGTATGTGTATGCGTATGTGTATGTGTGTGTGGGGAGGGGGGAGGGGGTTGTGTGTTCATTCATATATACACTTAGCTGGATTAATTCTGCCCAACCAGTTTTACTCCATTTAAAACATGGGTGGACTTAGAGGTTAAATGCTCAGGGACATAATTCAGTCAGAGAAAGACAAATACCATATGATTTCACTTATATGTGGAATCTAAATAACAGAATAAATGAACAAACAACATTGAAACAGACTCACAGACACAGAGAACAGACTGATGGTTGCTAGAGGGGAGGAGGGTTGGTGCACTGGGTGAAAGAGGTGAAGGGATTAATAAGTACAGATTGGTAGTTACAGAATAGTCACGGGGATGCAAAGTGCTGCGTAGGGAACATAGTCAGTCATATTGTAATAACTATGTATAGTGCCACGTGGGTACTGGATTTCTCAGTGGGAACACTTTGTAAAGCATGATTGATTAATCACTATACTGTACACCGAAAACCACCACAAAATAATATTGAAAGTAAATTTTAAATGAAAAATAAAAATTAAAAACGCAAAGAAAGCTAACTGAAATGTCAACACATCATAAAAAGGGCCCTTAGCAATTCAAATATGATGTTATTCATGGCTTTAGACAAAACCATAACGCCTTTCACTGCGGTTCTCAACCTGTGGGTCGAGACCTCTTTGGGGGTCGAACGACCCTTTCATAGGGGTCGCCTAAGACCATCGGAAAATACATACATAATTACATATTGTTTTTGTGATTAATCACTATGCTTTAATTATGTTCAACTTGTAACAATGAAATTGGGGGTCACCACAACATGAGGAACTGTATTAAAGGGTCTCGGCATTAGGAAGGTTGAGAACCACTGCTTTAGAAGATACAAGTAAGCTTTCTCTGTGAACTTTGAAAGGTAAGAAGAGTAGGATGATTTCCACATGGACACACTGTTTCTGTCCTCTCTTGCCTAAACCTGAACTAAAACCTCTAAGGCAGAGGTGCCAACCTCCCCAGTTTCCACTGTCCCCCAGGGAACACAAGCAAACCAAGTAGAGTTGGTGAAAGGCGATAGGGAGTGGCAGGTATTGTGGCGAACTCAAGAGGTCATGCCCTGTCCACATCAGACAGAGCTTCTTGGTTCCAGGCAATATTGCTGAGTGAGAATGTGGACCCAGAATCTCTCCATTTTTTTAAAAACAGCCCCAAATCTGAAATTTTATTTTTTGAGATTTCACTTTTGCTTATTTGTTTTTTAATCCTCACTCACGGAGTGAAGATATTTTTTCCATTTTTTTTTTTTTCAGAGAGAGTGGAAGGGAGGGATAGGGAGAAAGAGAGAGAAACATCAATTTGAGAGAGACACATCAATTGATTGCTCTCACAGGCACCCTGACTGGGGCTGGGAATTGAACCCAGGGCCCTCTGGTGTGCAAGCCAATGCTCTAACCACTGAGAAACACCAGCCAGGGCTGAAATGTCACTTTTGAAAATACTATTTACCCAACAAAATATGACTAGAGGCTGAATGTGACCCACAAACTTCAATTGCCCCTCTGCCCTAAATGGTTTCTGACTTCAAGTCTCAGCTGGCAGGTAGGCCACCTGTAGATGTACACTAGGAGCTACTTTTGTCATTATGTCTTGGATATGTAGTTAGGTACAACGCTGTCTGCTTCCAAGAGGGGAAAAAAAGGCCACACCAATGCCATGGTCATTCATCACCGCTAATGTGGCTGAAGATTTCTATTTTTCTCTTGGTTTTTGCTGTAGTGAGCTTGTCCCGGATGCATCACATGGAGTCACTGGTGACATAATTCCAATAGCAATCTCATCAAAACCAGCCACCCAATCCATCCACAAATTCAAATGTGCTCATTATCAAGAGAAGCAAAAGAACATCAAGACCCACCTCTGGCCCTTCTTTCTTAACCAGAGACCACATCATGCCCAGATGTGTCCCTGGCAAACACAGGAAGCTGGGCCAAAAAAAAAAAATCTGTCAAAAAAAAGCTGTAAAAAAAAAAAAAATACTCCTGAGAGAATCGAGGAAATTTTTTCCAATGAGAAGGCTGCAAAAGGGACCACTGAGTTTAATATGGGGTTAGATAGAAAATGCTGAAATCCCCACTAGTCCAGAAAGCTTCCCTAATTCTCCCACCTCTGAACTCCCAGGTCAATTCATATTTTCCATCTAGAATTACAATTACTTGGGCATGTGTCTAATTTCCAAAATATGTCAGTGTTCCTTTTAGAGCAGAATTCATGTCTGGTTTCTCTCTCTATCCCACAAAACAATTAATATGTACCTATTAAGTGGTAGCTATTCTTTATATGGGTAGGTCAGTAGATGGATGGGTGGGTGGAGGGATAAATGGATGGGTGAAAGGAAGGAAAGAGGAAGGAGAGAAGGGAAAATCTTCTCTATCTTGGCCCAAAGAGCATGATTACAAATGTGACTAATGAAAATATTTGCTGTGAAAAAACCATCTTATAAATTGCTTTGTGGCTAAGAAGACAGACAACAAATATTGCATGCTCATTATCCAACAGCCCACTTTCTCCTTACAGAGAGAACCCTTGATCTTAGGCATCGTGGATCCCTCTCCATTCCCTAGTCCAATGAAAGTACTAGCATTGCTAATTAGTCATTTGTTTGGGGGAGGAGAAGATCAAGTGAACCTGTTCTTGTCAATGAAACTTAAAAAAAAGCCTGCAGAGTTTGAGAGAAGAGCTTCCTTTCTGTGGAACAAACCACAACATACAAAATTATGAGACTTTTGCCCCTGCCCTCCTTTCTGCTTGCAACACTTAGTGTGAGGATGTGATACTTGGAGCTGTGGCAGCTACCTTGAGACCATGTGGCAGTAGCACAGAGAGAAAAAACTGAGAACCATAGAAAAGAAGAATGGAAAGAACCTGAATTCCTAATGACACAGCTGAGCTAATGAACATAATGTTGAAATCACCAGCTATACCTTCTATTAAGTAAATAATAAATAGGCTTATATCATAATAGTTGAGTTTTCTGAATCTTGCAGTGGAAATTATTCCTTATGGATACAGCCTTTCAACCTCCCCCCCCCCGCCCCCAAACAGATGACAGTAAACAACCACAGTCAGGAGGATAATGGAGCAGAAAAATTAGTGGCTGGGTGTGGATTACTTCCACGCTCCCACCCCTCAGCAGGGCAAAGTCTTGGAACAATAGCAGAATTTTAACCGCAACAGTCCAACATTTCCTTGCTCCACCTCATCAGACTACCACACACTCCAAATGAGTTTCATTTGAACAACTTGGGGACTCATTCTTTTTTCCCATTTGCTTCAAATCGCAGTCCTCCGGCATGCCTCCCGAACAACATTTATGCAGGATTGGATGTATGGCTCACATTAGAACAAATACGACTTCCTAAATTGGGAAATTGGTGACTTTGCACCTCAAGTTTCACTCATCCCTGATCTGAGATGCACTAAAAGCCCATTATTACTCTTTAAGATGCTAACTACTGCCCTGAAAAATACTGCATCTTACCTGAGGTGAAACAAATTACAAAATAATGGTTGGCCGAGGGTAAGGTACCTGGGTAAATAGAAATCCCTTAGAAACCGTGTGGAGGCCATTCTACTAATATGATGAGGCTACACTTGCGGGTGGATTAATTACTCTTTTCTTCCAACTTAATTTATTTCATACTTTAAGAAACCAAAAAGTCCGGTAGCCACTATGCTTGTGACAAAGAAACACAATAAAAGCAATTTCTCCAGTACAAAAAAATAAAGCGTTCCCGGTAATGCATTTTTGAATCCAGCATACCTTCCCCTAATGAGGTTTCAGCATGCTATAAATAACACTAATGAGACTTTGTCTTGCCCATGTAGTATATTTCCTTGATATAGCCTGAGATTCTCCGTGTTGCGTGGAAAACTAACAGCCCCAGAAAGAAACGCCATCCAATAGCACATTAAAACCAAAAGCACAATTAAATATAAATGAATTCAGTAATTTAATTGCACAATTGTCGCTTTAAAAAATTCAGAAGAAAAGTAATGATGTCATTTTTTTAAATCGGTAAATAATAAAAGTGCTTGTGGGGATGGAACAATATTTAAATAAACATTTTTTTTTGGTAAAGGGGAGGCAGCAAAGACAATCATCTGTGCCTCAGAAGACCCTGTTGCTTGCAAAAAATTTGAGTATCTTCGTGTCTATCATTCTGCCCATGGGATATGTGGAGACAAATATCTCCATTTCAGCCTTTTTTTGGAATGGTAGCTGCTATCCTATTTGGAGGGTTTTCTGATTCTGAACATTATCAACCAGACTTCATATTATTCCAAATAAAATAGAGTGCAAAGTGGCAGTGTACCTAAGAGGCTCTCATACAGCTCCCAGTAAAACGAGATCCCCGTGTGACTACCAGGAATGCAATCGTTTTTGTGTATCAATGATGTAGCCCTTTCGTGCTGACCAAGTATAAGAAGACCGTTAATGGCTATGCTTGAGTTCCCTTTTATCCAAAGACTGACCCTACACATCCTCCCTTTCATGGTCCTCCCTGATAAGATCAGAGACACGAAAATTTGTCTCAAGAAAGATCTAAAGGAAGGCTTGGGGTTGCACTTTATATTGATTTTTATTCAATTCCAATCAAGAACATACCCAAGAAATTTACTTACTTGATTCCAGTATTATGATGAGGATAGTGGGGGAGAGGATTCTTAATGTTAAGTTAGCTGTTGTAGCCCTAACCGGTTTGGCTCAGTGGATAGAGCGTCGACCTGCAGACTGAAAGTTAGCTGTTGTCTTCCAGTTATTGGAAATGACACAAGAAGATGAGAGTAAAGTCCCAATACGGCCACCTAAGCACGTTTTCTGGTAAAGCATATGGCAGCATCTCAAAGTCCTAAGCAGACCTGCTCCTTTGTTTGCACCGTATTTGTGCTTAATGTTTACAGTAGTTTGTATATATGATTTCCACTTACTTTACCCTCCAATGAGATAACTCAATCATCTGCTCATTCCTTCTTTCAACAGATATGTATTGTGTGCCCTCTGTACTCCAGGTATAGTTCTAGGCACAGGAATTACATAGTGGACAAGATGGTCAAGGTCCCTGTCTTCAGGGGATGACACTCTAGTGCATCTGGGGTCATGGATGACCAACAGGTAAGCAATGAAAAAGATTTCTTCTAGAAGCAATAAGTATCCTAAGAATATAATAAACAATAAAAATATGAAAGAAAATAATGCAATAGAAGCTCAAGAGGAGAGGGCTGCTACTTTAGCAATGCAGTCAAGAAAGACTTTTCTGGAAGCTGACTTGTGAGCATGATGAGGGATGTTGCAAAGATCTGGGAAGGGTACTCCTGGCTGAAGGAACAGCATATACAAAGGCTCAGAGGGAAGAACAATCTAGGAAAGTCCAGGGAACATGAAAAAACAGGCAAAAAGAGTCTGATATTCTATGTTTTACAAGGGATGACACCAAAGCCCAGACAGGATTCTGGGAAAACTCCCTAATTTCAAACTTAGCACTTCAGACCTCTAATCCTGCCTCCCCCTACACCACAGCCCTGCTCTTCACCTCCTGTGGTAGTTCCCAGAGGCCCCCGGGGAGCCCACCCTTGGAACTGTATCGCACTCCCCACCGAGCTCTCCTCAGACCTTCACAAACTTAGAAAATGATGATGACAGAAAGCTGTCCAGTGAAGTTGGTAACTAATCATCGGAAAGAAACCGCTTTTGATTCCTCTCAGAGGATCACATCTGTGCCGAGCAGGGGGATTCTCAGAGGCGTTTTGGAGCCATAAAATAATAATGTCCCCGTAAATAGAGAGCTTCCCACATTTCCAAGGAGACCACATGGCCTGGATTCAAGTCCTGCCAACGCCTCTCCCAGCTGCGTGGCCCTGGGCTGCTCCTGTGTGGAGGCTTCCTGGCTGGTAAAGCAGAGCCATGGGAAGCCCAGCGTGTCCGCTGCTGTGACCATTAAAGGAGAAGCCACTCGAGGTGCCAGCAAGCACAGGGCCAGGCGCACACTCATGTTGTTAAATGTGCTACTGTTTACCAGCGTTATTTCTCCAGGAGCATGTCCATCGAGATGAGCAACAGACAAAAAAGAACCCTCACCCCTTCCTCCTTCTTTGTCAACGGCATTTGGCGGACAGCTATTACATGCTTAGCATGTGCAGTTTTCCTGTCTTTCTCGTCTCTAAGTGCCCAGTGGACAGAAATGTGTCTCTTTAACTTTCAACTGTGTCTGTTGCGCAAGGCACTTCAGAAGGAGCCCAGTGGCTCCCTGGGAAAGACCACAGCCCCCTATAAATACCCGCCACTTGGTAAGAGGATAAAATGCGATGAGAGATCTGAGGACACTGTGCCAGTCCCTTGCTGGAACAAGACATGATCGCAGTAAATAACAAACAGTCATCATAAGGAAGATCAACGTGTGTTGGATGAATGACCCTCATGTCCACGGCCGCTCTGGAGCGGTGCCTACAAGTCCACAGCATTTCTTACAGTGTCACCCCCCAAGGTACCCCCCACCCCCTTCGTTACACAGCGGGCCTCATTTCCGATTCCAGCATCTCCGCAACGCAATCTTTTCGCAGGCGTCTTCTGGAATTCCAGGCGCAGGGAGCAACAGCTGTGTTAGGCCAGCCCATCAGTCACCTTGTCGCCCTCGCGGCAACTCACGAGGCGGGTGATCACTGGGAAACCTCCTCTGATGGGAGGAGGCGGCGAGGCGGACTGGATTTACAACAAAGTCCTGCCTGCAGAAATCTTCCTGTCACCTGCAGGCCACATAAACCATCAGCATCCCAGCCGCGGCACACGGTCCATGCGCTGCACAGGCATTTCAAACCCCTGCGCTGGGTGGCTATTTATGGGCGACGCCGGGGACTCGAGCAGCCCTCCGATTTTCTTGTCCGTCTGCCAGAGGGGAAGCTACAAAGAACAGCTGTGTTACCCAAAACTCCCACACATTTTGCACGTTTGAAGAAGAAGAAAAAATCCCTAAACGTGAAAAGGTGCTTCTCCCCAAAGGGTGCTTCTCCTGGTGGTATTTCTCTGACCCTGCAAACACTTCTCGTTCAACTCCCGGCAGCTGCCTTTCTGCTGAAGAGGAAAGAGGCAACGGAATATCATTTCCCTCTAATTGCCCCACGCAGAGCTCTCACCAAAGGCAAGCCACAGTGGAATGTTATTATTTTTAGAACACTACCCGGGTTTTAACATTTCAGCAGCCATGTGATCCCTGGGACCGCAATGGTCCTAAATGAACCATTTTCCCCATTCTCAGAAACAGATAAGTATGGAGACATATATATATATATATATTTTTAAATAAGCCTTTTACCCTTACACAGGTTGATAAAAATATACTCAAAAGCTGCACCCACACCTACTTATAACCATAACATATACACACTGGGTATTTTAAGTGTTGATTGGTCCTCCCTAATAGTTGTGGGGGGGTTTTCCACTTGCATAGAAAATTAAGTAAAGGTCAACACAATGAAACGCTTTCTAAGTCACTCCTGTTTATTAGGGAGCTCCAACCTGGGGGCAGGGCGGGGGGAGGCGAGGGGAGTCAATGCAATCTAAAAATAGCAGAAGGTGCATAACAAATTTGTCCTCATTTTGTTCTTAATAGAAGGTGTTTCTGGTGCCTCCACCAGAATGACCTATCAAACGCATCACCTTGTACAGTCAATTTATTCCTTTATCAGGCGGTCATCGGGGAGGGATTCTGCTTTGCATTGTCTCAACACAAAATGCAATGCCGAGTCCGCTTCCCCTGCCAGCGCAAGGGAGGCTCTCTTGTGGGGAAGCTTTTCTAAATGACATTTGATCAAAACCAAGAAGATGAGACGGGAACACTTTCCTCCCCCGCCCCCACAAGCAGCCCCCATGGCTGGGCAGCAAAACCTCTCAATCTTAGAGCTAAGGGTCGGGTCTAAAGACCCCTGGTGGCTCCCAATGCCGCTGTTTCTCTCTCTCTCTCTCTCTCACACACACACACACACAGTCAGAATGATGCCCCAAAAGTAACTGTTTACTAGACCTGAAAGCCTCCAGCTTCGAAGGCAGGAACGTGCCTGCCAACTTTTCTGTTGTAAACACTGAAGGGAGGGAAAAAATGCATCTCTGTGGCCCCTGAGCCAACTGTTTACGCGATCAGAGTGGCACGCAGGGAGCTCCCCATCTCCTCTCACCTGCGCCTCAATACTTCAACAGGATGAACCCAGTGCCAAAAACCTGCCCAATTCTATGGGAATGTAGGGTACGTACTTGGCAAAGAAAATAATAGCCACTGGTCAGAGAATTTTAATTGAGATAATACGAACTATGTTCCAGTGGGGAGAAGAAGAAGGGGAGGCATAGATACTTTTGTTCACTTTCGTGTATCTGTGATGAGGTGAGGAAGTGGGAATGACTGCAGGAGTCATCCGGGGCCCCTCAACCCCACAGACAACCCACCCCCTCTTCACACATCCAGAGTCACTGTACGCTTGTTAAAGGGTCCTGAATTCTGCCATCAGGAACATACTCCCTGAGTCTTCAACTCTTTCCTGGGCCTCTCAAGTCCCCTCCTTAGGTTATAAGAATACCTGGGACAGATGAAACTGTCCAAGGCCTGCAGGCAATGAGAGTACTGGAGGAAGGCAGCTAAGGATAGGAGAGGGGGGAAATCTCACAGGTATAGAACACTCACTTTGTACCAAGAATATTACATATGTTATCTCATTTAATCTTTAAACATACACACACACTCTTAAAGAAGATATTTAACACCACTGCCTGGCCCCACCTCACCAAGATGGGCAGCAGGAATGTGGGCAGGTGTGGCTCAGACACAGCAGAGAGCCACTCCACAAACTCTGGCAACAGCACAATATTCCTAACCAAGATTTACTGAGCACTTACTATGCACCAATTCCTGTCCATTCATTGCTATCTCTCATTTAATCCCCATAAAAAGTTTTGAGATCAGCATTGCTCCCATTTTAAAGATGAGATAATCAAGACTCGGAATAAGTAACTCGCCCAAGGTCTTATAGCTATTACATGGCAAAGCCAGAATTCACACCAGGTAATTAGATTCTTCTGCTTTACTCTCTCCAGCTGTAACAAGCATGAAATAATGCAGGTTGCTGGTCATCATTCCATCAGGCTACTTAACCTCTCTGGTCCTCAGTCTCCTCATTGGAAAAACAAGGGCAGGTCAGGGTTGTTGTGAGGACTCAGAGTTACATATCTGGGACCTCCAGTGTGTCTTCATCAGAAGGCCAAGCACCTGGGTTCTTGGCTTTATGACAGGGCTCTACCCTTCAGAGAGCCTGGCCAAAGCTGGTGACAAAGAACATGGGCTTCTGGCTATTGGAGTGAAGCCTTCTTCCTCCATCACTGGGTTTCAAACAAGTTAGAACAGCATCCAACCCTGCCCTCACGATCGTCTGAGCCTGATCATGTCTCAGGGGTCACACTCACTAGAGTCGACCTCCTACCAGTCCCTTCTCCTCCCCAGTACAAGAGCTGCCTAAGCTCAACTCCCAGGGGCAAAGCAGCAACCAGGGGAAGATTGCTAAAAACTAAGATGATTGGTTATGCTTATATGCATGGGGGGTAGAGGAGGCCAGGGGATTGTCAAGGGCGGGGGAAAAAAAGGAGAAATATGTAATACTCTTTGTAATAATTTAAGCAATAAAAAAATATATTAAAAAAAAAAAACTAAGATGAGGAGAGAAGCTGATCACGCCACAGACCCCGCCGGCAAGACCTCCAACCCAGGAGCCATTCCTGTCAGGCCTGGGCACCTGTGATCTGCGCCCCCACCCCCACCCCGCCCCCATTTCTGGACCACCTACAGGCAACAAGGGGCAAGGAATGCAGAGAAAACCTGAGCCCCATCCACAGCTCTATATTTTAAACAGCATCTCCTCTCTGCAGCCCTACGTGGGAGGGGAACATATGGTCCTACATTCATTATACTCCTGAGTTTAGGTTTGAAACATCATATTTTCATTACAAATAAGCTTTGATGACACTGCCTATTGCAATGATTTCAACGCATGGTTAATTTTATCTGCGGCAGTGGAGAGAGTGGCATACCAATTTACTGCCAGAGGAGAACAATCTCATTTTAGCATCTTAACCCTGAACTTGAGTTCCCTTTGTTCCCGAGAACCTCGTTTTAGCAAGACTCAAGCTTCCAGGTGACTGCGAAGAGCATGTCACTGACGCTGACTCAAAGGGGCTGGGAAGGTTGAGGGAGCAGGAAATGAGCTGGAGAACCTTAATGCTCAGGATGGGGAGGCGGGGAGAGGAAGGCAGAGTTTGGGTTTGGTGCCACAGGGTGCTTAGAACTTCAATGAGCGTATCGAGTCTCCTCAATTTGGCTGGCGACCTGGCAAGAGCAGGCCTATTTGTGAGGTTCCTTTCTGTGGCATCGGACTTCGGGCCAAGCCAGGAAGCAGCAAAAAGTCTTCACTCCTGGAGACCTTTGTTCTGGGCCAGGAAGCTTAGAGCAAAACTAAAACATGGAATAATGTCTGGTGATGGGGGGCAGAGAAAAAGGCAAGATAACTTCTTAGCTCTTCTGTAGGAGCCAAAACACATGCCATACACACATATATATGTATGTATGTATATGGCATGATATATATGTAATATATCAATGTATATCTTTTTTTTCAAACAAATTGCTTTATTCTTACTTGGCAACCTTTTCTGCAGCCATGTGGCTACATTTTTTCCCCATTCTTTCAGCCCTTCAACATTTAATGGGCACTTGCTGGGTACCACAAGGTACTAGGAAAAGAAAAGGGTATTGAGAGCATGCTCCCTGTCCCTGAGCAGCCCATGGCCAGTCTTGGACCAAGAGTGGACTGAAACAATTACAGAAACATGGTAAGTTGTTTCAAGGTACCAAGAATTCTGAAGAGGCAGTGCCTCGCTCCTCATAGGGGCGTGGAGGTGCCATCAAGGAGGTGGTTAAATAGAAATAGAATCCTAACAATCAAGAGGAGTTCACCAGGGTGACACCGTCAGAGAGAACAGTCCTTACAACAGCCAAGAGGCTACACGTAGCTTATGCTGACCTTGGAGGAACTACAGCCACAGCAAGACCCCAGGATGCTGTGTTGGGCAATAATGTGAATTTGGACATAATTAAGAATCAGCTTTGCCCAAATCGGTTTGGCTCAGTGGATAGAGCATCAGCCTGCGGACTGAAGGGTCCCAGGTTCGATTCCAGTCAAGGGCATGTACCTTGGTTGTGGGCACATCCCCAGTAGGAGGTGTGCAGGAGGCAGCTGATTGATGTTTCTCTCTCATCGATGTTTCTAACTCTCTATCCCTCTCCCTTCCTCTCTGTAAAAAATCAATGAAATATTTTTAAAAAAATAGAATCAGGTTCTGCTCTCCATCCAGCCCCTGTTCTCAAATGAAGACAGCTAAAGTTCACTGTCTGTGTGTGCACATGTGTGTGTGTGTCCATCAGAGTGTATGCACACTTGTACATGTACTTGGTATTCACACACACAAAGGGAGGCTGACAATGGGCCCCACATACCAAGTATTGTCTCACCTCAATTGTTCTAAGAGTGGGCCAACCAAACCGATGACAACTACCTAGGGATTCCTGATATCACTCTGCTATCCTAAATGTCCCAGCCAACCAGAAGGGTTCTGATCAAGAACTAAGCCAGAGAAGAGCTCAGGCACCATGGGGTACCAAACTACAGATGGGAGTGGGATGGATTTGGATCTTGCAGCAAGATCTCTGAAACCCAGATGTCTAGATGCAAAGGCTCGCCCTACTCATCTCATCCACTTCATAACCAATGCCCCGACCCTCTCATTATACACAGTTAACTTTTTGGAACCCAACTCATTGTCTTACGGAAGGTCTTACTATAGTTGGTTCAGTGTGAATAGCATAGAAACTAATGGGAATGACATGCAATGTAAAAAATATGTATGTAAGCATGGAAACAAAGCCTGATTACTGAGTTGCATATTCCAGGCTAAAGAATGTGGACATTATCTTAAAGTCCAGTGGAAGATCAGAAAGAAACTATAAGACAGGGATGCAAAGTCAAGTTGTACTCACTTGCAATGTGTTTGGTCTATGAAAAGTTTTCAAAATCAAGACGTCTGCATAAACCTGGATGATTGACTTTCCTTACCAAGCTGGGCTGACTTTCCCATTAGCTGGAATAGCATTGCTTTTGGGGATGGAGTATTCTCTCCTAGTCACCAGAGGCCCCATCACACCTACTTGGATTCAAGCCTTTGGTAAGCCTGATCCCTCAGAAATCTTGGTTTGCTTAAAAAAAATGGAGCTGTGACAGAATCAAATTTGCATGTTACAAAAAAATCACTCAAGCAACAGTGTGTCCAGAATGGGTGATGGGAATGAGGAGAGGGTGAAGGCAGGAACTTGCTGGAGGGAAGCTGTCCAAAGTGGCCATGAATACACCTTCAATAGCCACACGGGACCTGGATACACTATCTGACAATGCTAACTCAGAGCCCCATAATCTAAATGCAAATGTCGAGGTGTCATAGCAGCACCTCTGTCTGACAATACTGATGGAAAACACAATAAATACTGAGGCAAATACACCAGTCAGAAGTAAAGTAAATTAATAGTACAGCTTAGCTGGGATCACAAATGAATCACTGCAAAAGCAATTTCGTCCTGTTGTAAAATGAGATAAACACCTACTTGCCAGTTATTTTAAGAATAACACAAATCAGCCCATCTGTCTAATTCAGTGGTACTCATCATACATTTTTAAAGTTCTCACTTCCTGAGGAGTCATCCTACTGATGCCAACAGACACCTTACGTTGACAGCCCTGACCTGCCATCTGGGTGTCACTTCAGTGCAGCACCGAAACCCTGAGCTGCGCATCTTTGCCGGAAGTGACTTGTTCCCTAGGAAGCCCGAGGGGGAAGAAGGAGGAGGGAGCCCTCACTTGCTGGCCAGATACAGTCTTCAAATGACATTGGAGAGGGTGCTGAAGGTAGAAACACATTTTTTTTTTTCAGGAAGGAGATGCAAATGTTAGTCCAGTGAACAATTTACTGCAAACTAAATTACCAATCAATATCTAATGGTGGGAGCGACTGTCCACCGTGGTTATAAGAGTCATATTCAACCTATGATGAGAGATGCTAGGAAGGGAGCCTGCTCTGTTTAAATTGTATGCATGTTTTATGCCCAGACATAAATAAGCTTGCTGATCATATCACTGTCTCAGATTTATGGTAAACACAGGGAGCACAAGAATTTTAGCGAACCTCCCTGGGTCTTGCAATTTCTCAGAGTAAAGACTTTACACTCCTCCTCTGAATGAAAGAAAACATGGGATGACAGTTAGTCCGGGAAACGCCTGAATTTCACAGTTGGGAACTTACGGCTTCATAAAAATTATTGGGTTGGACAGCCTGAGGTTAGGACAGCACTGTGAAAAGCTCTCAAAATATGTTTTATGACCAACACAACCTACATGCAGAATTAGCGATCCCCTGTTGTCCAACAGGGGATCCCCTGGAGTCCAACAATGGTGTTTTACACATCTTAAATTAGTCAGGATGGGGAGCACATAATCAAATCCCACTTAGCATTAACATTCCGGGCTTTGGAGAAACTCGCCAGGTCCTACCTCAACTATAGTGCCAACAAAATGCCTATAATTCTTTTTTTTTTTTTCATCACAGACAGTGAGCACATAGAGGTGCTTCCTCTGCATCCCCTTCCCCAAGGTGGTCTCCAGGCAAATGTGTGCACCATCTTTCTGATTATGTCATACAGATCTGTGGACTCTTGGCCTCTGAGTCTTCCAGAGGAGCCCCCCACACCCTAAAGCATCCGCATTGTTTTTAAGGATGCCTGGCTGGGTACCGTCTCTTTGCACAGAAACAGTTCTCCGAGTCCAGCAACCCGTCTACTTTCATGAAGCCACCAGGCTTCCGTGGAAAACTCCACTCCAGAACTCCTTCTTTCTCCTTCCTTACTTCCTAACCCCCTTTCTTTGTAATTATCTCTATAGGAGAGACCAGCAATTTACAAATCATGGCATCACATCCACAAAACTGCTGAGAAGTTTTGTAGAACATTAGAAGTTCACATAAGAAGAGTTGAGAGAGAGAGAGAGCTTGTACCCCAGATGTACTCAATGCGACTTATTTCTACAGTGGACAATAGCTCCTTGGTTCCTTGAAATGAGGTAAAGGGTTGTGCTCATATATATGACCTGCCTACCTCCACAGAGAGGTGTCATGGGGCTCCTTGACTAAATCAGTGAATACTTCTCCTTGCCTCTAGGACACTGAAACCAAACCAAGAAGAGGATGTACTCACAAGTCTAATTTTTTAAATCCTTGGCTATAAAGTAAAAGGTTGTTCTTTATTCTTCACAATGACCTTGCCAAGGTAGTCATCGTCTTACAGATGAGGAAAAACAATTGAACAGAGCAGTTAAGCAATATACCCAGGGTAGTAACTGCCCATTCCAAGTAACAGGACCAGACTCCAGTGCAGATAGCACTGTCCCTACAACCCTGTGTAGATGCCAATTGCATACCATTTGACAATGAGTAACTCTCCCTTCTCACCTAGTGTTGACATAGTCGTTTAAACCATTGACTGGGCTTTGCTTGTCACCATACAAAGACACCATCATTTTTCACATGGGAAAATTGACCCAAAAGGTATTCTAGGTTAACTAATTAGTAATGCCCTTTTGCAGTCTGAAGTTACACAAGGGATAAATTGTTTCTCTAGTTTCTTGGATGAAACATACTTTAAAGGGGCCACAAGTTGGTGAAAGGATGTATCACTTAATTGGGATGTATTCCTTCAAGAGGACTGAGTAGAAACCTGGGAGTGGGGTGGGTACCTTAGTCATTCTAGAACAAGTGAGGCAGAAAGTGGGTGAGTTTTCCTGGCCTTTTCCCCCTGCCTTAATATAATGTCTCAGAGGCAGCCTGGCCATGATAGCAGGAAGCCCAGCGTTGCCCAGTGTAGTACAGCAGAGGTGGGAAAAAGGTAGGGGACACCAAGGGGTCTGACAACAGTGCTGATGTCCAGTGTGACTTCCCAAGGGCTGTGTTCCAGGTACATTACCTGTAACTTTCAATTCTGGAGCTCTGTCTGCTCAAGTGAATGAGCCATCACAAAAGCTGGCTGACCTGCCAATTTCTCATACATAATTACTTTTTTATGATGAATTTTAGGAAAGCCGGGGGCATTAGGAGGTCTTCTCAGCCCCACACATCACACCCGGAGCCCTGCCCTTCAGGTTCCATTTGTAAAAGGACTGGTCAGCCTGAGTAACCGTTTTCCATCCCTGAGCCAAACCGTGGGTCAAGAGCTGCCATGGCTCTTTTTTGTACCGCAGATGACCTCCCGAAGTCCTGGATCACAGCTGACTAAATGAACTGGATAATTAAAAGAGAGGATGAGCCATGCCTTGAGATTTTGCCTGCCTCATCAAGAACATCATGCCCTTTTTATTAATCTACTTGGTTTTTTTGTTTTTATTTTTTCCCCTTTGAAAAATGATTAGCTTTGAGAAACTTCCTAACCATGGCACCATCCACCAGTAGATGTATCTGAAAAGTTTCAAATGTACCCTGTGCTTAGAAGATTCACCTAATAAAAATTGGGGGGGGGGTTGGGGGATCAGGAGACTTTTTACATCATAAACCAAATCTGAAGATTTTTCTATCACATCGAAGTCTTTGTTTAGGAACCTTTTTATGGGGTGGGGAAAGTATGGAGATGGGATGGATGGTCCTTTGGCAATTAGAATTTCAATACAACAATGATCAAGAATCATAAAGGACCAACAAGAAGTCATAAAGGACCAAATGAGTCCCCAAAATAAAATCAGACAAAGACTAGTTTCCAAGGTTGTTTCCATGCCCATAATAGTTCTGTAATTGATGTTTAGACCAAACACAAATCCTAAACACTGTTCTTGAACTTGCTCTCACCCAAGTCATTGTGTGCCAGCATCTCATTGCATCTCCCTTAGCATCCTCCAAACATACCTACAGAAAGGAGGGACAGGTGGTCAATAAAGTACAGGTCACCTGGCCAGCATGGCTCAGTGGTTGAGTTTTGACCTATGAACCAGGAGATCATGGTTCAATTCCAGGTCAGGGCAGATGCCCGGGTTGCGGGCTCAATCCCCAGTGTGGGGCATGCAGGAGGCAGCTGGTCAATGATTCTCTTTCATCATTGATGTTTCTCTCTCTCTCTCTCTCTCTCTCTCTCTCTCTCTCTCTCTCTCTCTCTCCCCCTCTCCCTTCTTTTCTGAAATCAATAAAAAATATCTTTTGTTTTTAAAAACAGAAAGTACAGGCCACCATCCCACAGCAGAGCTTCCTCTATGACGCAGGCTCAATGCACCATCACCTGGAAGCCCAGTGTGGTCCTTGAGAATCTAGTCCAAATCCTGGCTTCATCACTCACCAGCTCGGAGTCAATTAACTTCACTGTGACTCAGTTTTTCTCTTTTTTTTTATAATGGATAATAATAGAACATAGCTCATATGGGTAGTTGTTAAAATTATATGAAATGATACACGTATAAAGCTGTTGGAATAGTGTCTCATAAGTACTAAATATTAAATAAATTACATGTTGTTGTGGTGATGGTGGTGGTTATTATTATTATTGTTGTTGTTGTTGTTATTATTATTTGATTGCAAGGGTGAATCATGGATCCAGTCCTGAGAAGTTGCATGTCAGTAAAAGAAAGAATAAAAGCTGATGTCAGCCCCCAGAACTAAAATCAACTGCCAAGCCTATCACATTGTATTCATATGTGTGTGTGGACAATGATAGGAAGGAAATAGGCCAACATATAGGTGATTTCTACCTTTATTTTCAAATATTTCTTTAGTATCATTATGTTAGATTTACAGAAATTAGAAAAACACAAACATTTCTTTCCTCCGCCCTCTCTTAAAAACCACTTTAGCCTGACTAGGGGAGAGCCTACATGATAGCTTGATGCCCCAAACAGGACTTGACTCATCACCCATGATCTGAGAAAAGGCTGATAAAATTGGGGTAAAATGAAGTAGCATCCCCGTTAATAACCAATGAAGTCTCTCCCAGCAAATGACTGCAGAAAATGACAAAATGCTCTTAACCCTCTAAGAAGGTAGGCAACCCAGACTACTTCACCAGAGGAGTAGATTACTTCAATAAGACATGAAATGACAGAAATGTATCATGTAAGTATGGCAACAATTTGAAAGGTGAATCCATATTTTAAGAACTTCTATATTTTGCATTAAGGTTAAAATGAACCAATTGGATATTCTAGTCATTTGAAGTCTGTGTGTGTATGTGTGTGTAACAAAATTGCATCTAAAATAATGCTAATGGGTGGCCAGTAGAAGATTTAATCTTTCAGATTTCAATTCTACACACCACTGAGACCAAGGGTGAGAAAGGTGACCTTAGATAACCCTTTAGTTGGAACCGAAGGCCTCCATGAACTGCTTGGTAAAGATCTACAGATGGTTCCTGACTTTCT
Source organism: Myotis yumanensis (assembly GCF_028538775.1). Lineage (NCBI taxonomy): Eukaryota > Metazoa > Chordata > Mammalia > Chiroptera > Vespertilionidae > Myotis > Myotis yumanensis. The sequence continues at coordinate 226,582,391 of NW_027223752.1, read as the reverse complement.
ATGGGATTAGGACGGAACAGCCAAAGTCAGCATGTTGTCACCTAGCAAATGGCTCATCATTGTAACATCTAGAATATACATATGATTAATTCCAAGATCTCTATGGCTTTAAAGCTGCCTTAAGGTCAAAGAAAAATAGCATGGTATATTGGAAAGAAATCTAGACTGATAATAATTAAAATAAATTAATAATGGGTAGCATTTGTTAAAAGCTTGCAATGTACAGGGGACTGCACTTTGCATGCATTAACATTTAATGTTAATAATAACTAAAATAATAACATTCATAACAACCAATGAGATAGGTACTATTATTATTATCTCCATGTATAACTGAGAAATGGAGATGGCATGGGGCTTGCCTGGCATTGTTCTGTTAGAAAGTGGAGGAGCCAAAGTTCAAACCCAACCAATCTGAGGCCAAAGACCAGGCTTTTGACAAACAACATTCACATTTCTCCAGCACATCAGGCTCTCAACGGCCCGTCCAAGCATTGCCTCACTGAGTCCCACAACAATACCTGTCTACCCATCTGTATGGCAGGTCAAATGATGATCTCCATTTCAACAATGGAGAAACTGAGGTTCAGAGAAATTAAGTGACTTGTTCAATAAAATGTAATTGATAAGATGGTCAGACCCTATTTTGACCACACACTGTCCCCCAAGAAATCCCCTCAAACTTTCTATTAGGATCATCACTTCCAAATCACTTCGCATCTCTGAACCTGAATTTCATCATCTGTAAAATAGGTGGATTTAGGAAAATTTATTTAGAATAAATTATAATGTATTTATTCTAAATCCACATCGAGCTCTAACATTCAATGCTTCTATAATTGAAAGTCAACTCGTGCCACAACCTACTACCCATCAGCAACCACTTACTACCTGCAAGATATATTCTAACCTCCTCAGCCCCACTCCTCTCTCCAGGCTCATCTCTCAAGCACCCACGCTATCCCTACACCCAGACCCAGGCTGCTGAGCTATGTGTCTGCACTTCATTCACTCAGCCTGAATACTCTCCCCTGATCATTCTTCACTCAGCAAAACCTACTGAGATTTTCCCCACTCACTTCCTGTAGGAAGTGCTTCTCTTTCAGATGGAACTGACCAATTCCTGGTCTCGGTCCCCTCACAACCCCGCTTCTATTTCACTGCACTTATTTTAACTGATGTCTACCTCCCTCAGCTGCACCCAAGGATCATGTCTAGCTTCAGAACTCAGCACAGTGCTAGGCACACAGGGCTTAGGGGAAACATATTTGTTGAATGAGCAGAGGAAAAAAATTAGAATCTGAGAAAGTGTTGAAAGTGGTTTTAATAGCCTCAGAGACAGAGAACAGACTGACAGCTGACAGAGGGGAGATGGGTGCAGGTTTGGGTGAAAAAGGTGAAGGATTAAGCAAAACAAACATAGAAAACTCATAGACACAGACAACAGTATAGAGATTACCAGAGGGAAATGGGGATGGGAGGAGGTAGAAGAGGGTATAGAGAGAATCAATGCTGATAGAAGGAGATTTGACTTGGGGTAGTGAACACAATGCAATATACAGATGATGTATTATAGGATTGTACACCTGAAACATATAATTTTATTAACCAATGTCACCACAATAAATTCAATAAAAAAGAAAGTGGTTTTAATCTGAGCACTAAGGTTATATCTTGCACCCAAAATGTAATCCACCGGTGGCTCTAAAAGCATGGAGAACTGACTTCACTAATTCCATTACCATCATACCCTTACAACTATAATCAGCCAATAAAAGATAAACGAGTGCCCATGAAGTGCCAAGCATTGCTCTGAGAGTATATATTGCATCACTACACAAGGCATGGTCCTTGCCCTGGTAGAATCCTGCTAGCTGGGAAGACAGGTTTGTCGTGTGCATCAGTGACGATATTGCAACAGGACACACATTATGAGAGAGAAATGTTATACTGGGCACAAAGGAGAGAAGGTTAAGCATTCTTCTGAATACTTCCCCAACTAATTAGATTGGACAAAAGGAAAGAAACTATTTACTTTGATTCTATATGTTTTCCCTTCTGCAATTTATAGGATTGGTCAAACAAAATAAAATCACATTCGTGAGAGCACCACAATTTAAAATATGAACCGAATGCAAGATATTTTGAAAGTGACCTTGGTTCAATTTTTTTAAAAGGAGTTTAATAAGGCAATTAATGCTCAAAGTGAGATCAGAAAGGAAGCTGACTCTTGTAAGCTCTTGAGGAAGAACCACTCTGTACATAAACACACCCCTGGTGATACACGCAGAGGCCAGCAGCTGTGATGTGTGGATCACAAAACATGCCACCGAATCATTAGGGCAAAACTCTCTGGACAGCATGGTGTGATTCTCACACACACTTGAAAATAACAAACCCACATTGACGTTAAACGTGGCGGAGTGCAGGTTTTCCACTAATTCACATGGGCCTTCCACTCAATTCGCCTGGAGCATTTACTGAGGGCTGAGGAATCTCACCGAATCCCTCCAACAGCCCCACGAGGGCATGCTATTATCACCCCCATTTTGAAAAAGAAGAAACTGAGGCAGAGACTTTGAACATTAAACATGAACAACATCACTCTTGCACGTGGTGGAACCAAAATCTGTTCTCAGTTCTTTCTTCTACATCCGCCCAACCACCAATTTGCCACCAATATTACCTTCCTGGGCCTTCACCATATCAGAAAAAAATAAAACTCATTATAAAAATCAGTAACCAGCCCTGGCCGGTTTGGCTCACTGGATAGAGCGTCAGCCTTCGGACTCAAGGGTCCCAGGTTCGATTCCGGTCAAGGGCATGTACCTTGGTTGCAGGCACATCCCCAGTAGGGGGTGTGCAGGAGGCAGCTGATCGATGCTTCTCTCTCATCGATGTTTCTAACTCTCTATCCCTCTCCCTTCCTCTCTGTAAAAAATCAATGGAATATATTTTTTTTTAAAAAATCAGTAACCAAACCTCTTTTTGTTTTTAGAAATAAGTGATAACGCTTTCAAGTCCATTGTAAAGACTGTGTGGAGTCCCCATGACTTTGCTGGGCTGATAGGCAGTGTTCCCCTCTAAGTAGTTAAATAGCGCAGGATTCTCACGTAATACAGCAGCTGCTAACCATGCTGTCACCATCCCACTGTTTAGTCAGCGTTTGTATCTCAACGACTCTCTTCTTTTGATATGTGCTTAGGTTACCAAGAGAAATCTGAGAGTCTGCTAATGGGAAATGCATCCGATGCAGAATGCTTCCCCTGTACCCTCAGCTCTTCCCACCCTGACCTTAGCATGAGGGTCCTGATCCATTCTCCTGTGACTTAAAGTTGGATTCAAAACCCACTAGGAAGCTCTCCAAGTATTCACAGATTAACATTTGCAGTTCGGATTTTTCCCACCCCAGACAAACAGCATCCTTTCAAAGGACTCCTCCAGTGCCTTCGTCCCTTGACCTCCCTCATTTAGAGCGGTCCCCGGTGCCGTCCCCGGGGCAGCATTGCTCTGGGACTGCTGATACACAGGCATGCATTACTGCTGACATTTAAAAACCTCCTACCAGTGTGTGTGAGTGCATGGTAAACAGATGCTATGGGATTCTTTCCCCATAATCAGTCATCTCGGACGACTGCAGGCGAGTGACAGGTTTTTGAGACTTTTCAGTCTAACAGCAAGAGATATGTTTTTAATAGAATATCGATATCATGGTACAAAATGGTATTTGGTGTTTACTTGCCCACCCCAGCCGTACAGTCTAGCATGCTGGGTTATTTTGAAGCTCTGGCACCCTTCATTCTACCTGTTACTCTGTTTTCTCACTCTTGGTGGTGGGGGGATGAGGCGGGGGGAGTTGCAGACTTTTATGAACTCCCTGATTAAAGCACCTCCATCTGAATGCAGATTAAAAGTTCCAGCACCTGAGAGCTCCAAACCAATGAATATTTATACCGAAAACCAGCAGATGAATACACTCTAAATCTTCCAATGCAAGTCTAGTCATGGGTTTTATCTTATTTTAGGGCTTACTTTTTTATTAAAATGAACTCTTACATATTTACACTGCAGGGATACATGTTATTTGCAAGCACAACACAGTGGAGCCCCTACACAGGCAGGGCCTTCAGGGAAGACGGCGTGGCTCCGCCAGCAGGTGACTAGCTCCTTCTCAGGACCCCGTCAGAGGGGTTCCATTGGGTATGACTGGCATAATCTGGGACTCTAAAAATGTATGCATCTGGGAGAGATTATTCATGGAGTGGCCGAGGTAAGTGTGAGCTGCTCCCTTAGATGGGCGATTTCATAGATGTAACAATCCCCTGGCTTTCATTAGAAACTGCTTTCTGGGCCACTTTCTCTAGGAAGCAGAGGTTTTACAAGCAAGGCTACATTCTTTCAGCAACGAGTTTATTTGCCTTCTCTGTGCGGTGGCTTAGCACATTTTGGTTTAAAGTTCATGTCCCCAGTTAACAGTAGGTAGGTGCTTCTTCTACCAGAAGGAGGATAAACTTGAGATGCATCTTGAAATCATATCCACCTCTTCAGAATATAGTCAGAGAGAACAAACACGGGTGCTCGGGACAAGGAGCTACGTGGTTGCCCGATCCGGCTGAAGTTTGATGAGACCAGAACCAGAGGCTCCTCACCTCACTTCCTCAAGAACACAAGTGAAAGTAAATACTGTCACCAACCAACATCACAGGAAAAGGAAAGGGCTCCAAAACACATGAAAAAAAGTAATTATTTCCAAGATAGAGAAATGTTCCGTCTCAGAATCACTAAACTGGGGATGCCAAAGAAGCCTATTCCTTCCCTAATCCCCTGGCAACCCCCTGCTGCTCAATAAAGTGCAGTAAACCCCACGTAAAAAGCCAAGTGGGGTTATCAGGATTTAGGGAAATGCACATTTTGATTGAACCCACCATGCATCTTGAGATTTCCGCAACCTCGAGATAGGAGGACTTAGAATGTGCAAATTTGCCATCGTGTTCCTAAACTTATTCCTTCTTTTTCATAAAGTCAGCTTGGAGATAAATGTTTACAAATCAACCCAGTCATCATTTCTTCATTTTAATGCTTAAACGCTTCATTTTGATTGCTGCCTTTTTGACATTTCACCAAGGAAATATGTTTGCGTGTTCGCAATGCCATTGAATCAGCAATTAGATCTCCATATTCCAGATGTCATGAGAGTTTTCAATGCAGCTCCCAATAAAATTTATTTCTGAACTTTGGGGGGAAAAAACAACAAATGTACTTTATATAAATTAAGCACATTATCCTTATTTTTCTAATTGCTACATTTAACATGGTGAGAGCTTCTGAATTTATTAATTCAAGGATTTCACATCATTCTACATAATATTTTTTGTTGCAGTGAACACAATTTTGGATTATCTATGGGAGCAACTTAGGCATCTTGATTTGCTCCCCCTCCCTCACACCGCCCCCCCCCCCCCCCCCCTTGGTGGAACAGGAGATCTGGAGACAAATTGTGCCTTTAGTGGTGTACTCCACTTTCCATCTTCATGAGTCTTTCTTGAGCTTTGGCACTGTGGTTAGCACAGGAAACTTATTGTCAAAAGTGCGCGAAGAAAAATGTAATTCTGTTCTCACTCATGCCTCCATTAAGACTATCTCAACTTCTTAACCCGCTACTTGCAGACCTCACATGGCTCCCACACCTAACTTTTCCTTCTTCGCTCCTTAATGAACTGAACATACCACTCCTTAGCTCTTCACAACAGAGCCTGATTGAATCCTTAAAAACATACAATAAACTAAAAATGGCTAAACCATGTGCAATTTGGGCACAACTGAAACATCTCTATAGGAGTGCAGAGGTACCAATGTTTCCTCCAGGACTCTCCTTTTTTCCTCCAAAACGAATTTTCTCCAATACTCTGAAACTGGATTTGGAAATGTCCACCATACAATGATCTTCATTAATGTAGGAGCATGGCTAAGCAAGCAGTTATCCTTCCTAAGGCCCTCCTTGTGGGGCACACCCATCCCTACTGGGGTGGTGCAGGGGGAGCCTAGCAGACAGCTCAGCTTCTATACCCTCCATTATTCCTGACATGACTCTTTGGGATAGTTCCTCTAATACAGTGGTTCTCAACCTTCTGGCACTTTAAATACAGTTCCTCATGTTGTGAACAAACCATAAAATTATTTTTGTTGCTACTTCATAACTGTAATGTTGCTACTTTTATGAATCATAATATAAATATCTGATATGCAGGATGGTCTTAGGCGACCCTTGTGAAAGGGTTGTTTGACCGCCAAAGGGGTCGTGACCCACAGGTTGAGAACTGCTGCTCTAATAAGATAAATGGCACAATCCAGTGCTCCTTCCAATGGAAGGATTTAGCTGGGTACTTACCCAGTACCAAAGGATACCCCCTCCCAAGCCTGAAATGTTCTGCAGACACTCCTCCTGACCCATTCCACGTCTTGAAAAATGCACCAGAGCGAAAACTCATCTGTTAGTAACGGAACTGAAAAAACGCCTCATTCCGGCGAGAAGTGGTACGAGAGCTGCTCCTGCTCCAGCAAATTTATTTTGCCTTTCAAGGGTTTAATTGCACACAACATGGTGCAGGTTTGATTAATCCTTCAGAATTTAATATATACTCTAGGGGGTGTCAATATGTTGAAGCTTCGCGCATCCCTATCATGGGAGTAACTGGAATGCGTTTGAGCACCACAGGAGGTAGGTACACTTCTCCAGCCTACCTGGTCCTGCCAAGGGTAGGAAGTGCTCATTAAGGACTCATCCAGGAGGGGAGCCCACGGAGGGGGGTGCTTCCTCTCTGACACTATTTCTGGTTTCCTTGGCAGGCGCGTTTCCCTGGGGGAGGTCCCAGGTGAGGCCCACACTGGAATCTTCCAGTCCTGTGCTCTGATAATTTTAATGAGAAAGCGGTGTTGAAATACTGGCACCTCACATCCAGCCAACATATGGAGCCCCACTTGTACGGGCACTTAATTGAACTGTTTTAGGATTATGAAGGAGATAGTCAACCGGGTCATTGAGCGTTTATTCTGTGAACTGGGGCTTTGAAGAGGGGATGCAAAGGGAATCACAAGTCCGTTTGCCTTTTTCACAAAGAATAATCTTAAATTCCAGGATCCATGGCCCTGTAGTGGATTTCTGATGTAGCAGAGGAAGATGATGAGTTATGGTGAATTGCTAAACATGTGAGCAGTATAACAGAATCTCTTGTTTGAGTGTGAGACAAGCAGACTCTAAGTTATCCAACCCCCTTCAGAAGGTCTGAATCCATGGTGAAGAACCACGAGAACACTGCTATGGACACGCTGGGCTTGTGGAGTCTTCGTATCACCTGTGCCCAGGAGGGAGGTCTGCTTCAGCACAAGCAGCGAAACAAATTAGAGCATGAAGTGAGGAATCAGAGAGGGACTCGTTCTTGGCCCTGCTTCTCCCTGCGTAAGCCAGGTTACATGGTTTTTTCCAGCCTGTTTTCTTACCTAAAAATTGTAATATTAGACTCACTTCAGAGGGATCATGCTATGAGTTGAATTGTGTCCCCACCCCACCCCAATAATTCACATGTTGAAGGCCTAAACCCCAGGACCTCAGAATGTTCTGTAGTTGGAGATAAAAACCTTTAAAGGGGTAATTAAGACAAAATGAGGACATATGGGGGACCAATGCACTATGACTGGTGTCCTCAGAAGAAGAGGAAACACAGAGGAATGACCATATAAAGAGGTGGGAAAAGACAACCATCTTCAAGCCAAGGAGAGAGGCCTCAGAATGCAATCAACCCCACCCACACCTGGATCTCAGACTTCCAGCCTCCAGAACTGTGAAAAAATATACTTCTGTTGCTAAAGCCGTCCAGTCAGTGGGACTTGATTATGGCGGCCTCAACAGACAAATGCTTCTGAGTTTCCGATGCCATCAGACTCAACAGGGAGGTGCTCAGCATAGCACAGGCCTTGCAGGATGTGAGTTCCCATTCCACGCTCCCCAACCCCATTATACATAGAAACAGAGCAGTAAAGAGGAGTTGCCTACAGGTGATAGAGTGAGTGAGGAAGGAGGAAGTCACCTTCCAAATTTCAGAGTCCCCACTCCCAGAGCACACCTGGTCTACTGGGCCCTCCTGCCCGCCACGAGGAAATGGGAGTGCAGCAGGTGTAGGGAAGCACATCAAACAAAAGGCCTAGATGACATTCCTGGCTTCTGGCCAAGGGCAGATTCATATCTCAATGTAACATCAACGTTTCTAAGCCACAAGCAAGGGGTCAGCAGAAGATCACTGTGTACAAACAAACAGCTTTGTCAAAAATCCCTTCTCTGAAGTGTGTTCAAACAATCAAGCCATGTGTAACCCACTCTTTTCCCTCATCTACAGACAAAACCACCTGACAATTCTGTGATGAAAACTAGCCTAGTCCCTAACTACCACCTCCTCCCCACAAATGGCATCTAATAGGACTGTGAAAACCCTTCTCAGTCACATTCATTGAGCTTCATGCCAAAGAGAAAACCAGGGCACCATAAGGCCAGGGCTGGCACAGAACCCAAGATCCTGAGTATATAAAGGCCCACACCCATCGTCCATGTGCTCACCAGATTAAACCAGCTACGAGACATCTAAAAGTTAGAACAACAAACACACTGCCAGGTTTGCAGCTAAACTGTGGTCAGACCGGGACACCAGGTCATGTGTGCCCCTTCTAATCCCCACTGAAGGTCAGGTAATTCACCCAAGACCTGAGGAACATGCATAGCCACCCACAGCCTGTTCCAGGTCAGTGTCTCTAGTTAATTCAGGTCTCTCCCAACCTCCAATTCTTGGCAGTTTTAAAAACCAGAACCAAAGGGACAATTGGAGGCCATCCAACTGCAGTGAAATTAGAGGCTGTCTTAGACACACCAGGGTCGACAGAGCGGGAACTTGTTTACTCAACATATAAGTTAAGGTCAACAAGGGAAAGACGCTTCCTGTTCACAAATCCTTCAAGGCTGTTTGTTTTGGGGCCTCTGGTTGTTCCTGGTGAAATCCCAAAGTATGTGCCTGGGAGTAACCAGCTTGGTCACATGAAAAACATTCACTTTTGCAAATCCTAAGTCTTACGAGGCCTCACAGGCTTCAGTTCCTGCTTGTTCCTGTTAAGAAGGAGAAGAGTAGAATTCTCTCTCTTCTCACAATGGCAAGGGTCTTTGGCCATTCAGATGGCCAGCTCTCCCTTTAACCTGCCAACTCCATTCAACTAGAATCATGGGGAGAAATCGTGTCAATGCAAAGATCCTTGTGCGTGCATGTGAATACATTTCCTCTTGCCTGAAACTGTCTATTACAAGAGAGTATTGATTTTGAGAAGTCTCTTTTAACCTACAAGACACTCTGTGGCCTCTATCCAGCGCCTCTCCTAACGTCTATAGCATGGGCTGTATACTGCGATGAGCCGAGGGAAGCCTGTTTCCATTACCAGTGCCTCCTTGTCAACTCTGTGGAGCTCTCAAGTGCAGTTTTCTTCCTTTGAATCGATGATGAATGCAAAAAGTGGGTTAAACTATTTCAGAAGATGCAAGTTATGAATTCTTTTTTCTCCACTGTCAGAAACTTTTAATTTCATATGTTTACCAGTGAATTTTTGCTAAGTGGTTACTTAAAAAAATCAACTGACATTAATGACTCTAAGTGTGAAATACAGATTGCTAGGGTAAACATCGCTTTCTTCTTTACAGAGTACGTGGAAAAACAGACTTTGGCTATTAGTTGGTGGAATAGCATCCCGACCAGCCTTTCTAGTGAGAAGGAACAGACTCCCAGCAGGAAGATCATTGTTGGCTGTCACCCTGACTTGTTTCCCATTCTCATGGGCCTGAGGATACCTGAGGATTCTTGATGGTGTGTGGCAGGATCCTGTGCCTACCTTACACGAGGGTCCACTTCCTTCCTTCCCACATATTAACAAGCACTTGAACACAAGCGTCAGGCAAACTGCATGCTCAATGATTAGCAAGGAAGCACCCTTTGGTGAGCTTAAGTGCTGGAACTGAGTGCACCAACAGAAAGGCTATAAAACTCTGGTCCATTATGGTCCAATCACCCACATAGTTAAACCCAAAAGACGGCATCTCTGAAGCCTGGTCATCTGAAAACCCAACTGGAAGCTCCTTCAACAAACAAACAGATACAAGTTTGCCCCTTCCCAGTGGAGAATGGGCAATCGCTGGGGTATCTCTGGGTACCAAGCAGAGACAGATCTATCTATTGCCCACCACTCAGAGGTCACGTGGAGAGCATCCCTCAGTCAGGAGCCCAACTGCCTGCAATGCCTGCCTGCCAGCTGGCTGTGTGAGACACTAGACCACAGAGGCATGAGGAAGAGAATGATTCACCCTCAGCCCAGGACCAAGGGTGACTTCAAGGCGCGGTGGAGGACAGGACTGGAAATATATCCAATGGGCATGCATCTTCCAATGTGAAGACATTCTCAGAGCTAATGGTGGGAACAGGTACAGAGAAACCTGAGTCACATTCAGGAAGGCATCCACCTTGGGTCACTGATCTGATCACAGGCCCTGTAATGACCTTGCCTTGAGACAGGAACAAGGAATTTCTTTTGTTCACGACAACACCAAGGATCTGTGATTTCGTGATCTGATCATCGGACAGTGCCACGTTAGAAACTTTCTGAAAATAGCTCACTCTTCCAACGTTCGTACTGCCAGAAGAGGACTGAGATAATACACTATGCCCTCAACTCCGTCACATACCATTAATGGCTCGAGAAATTCCTAAAAAGAATGCCAGGACCTGGCTGGAAGGGCAGCTGGGTTGTATGCCAATGGCCTAAAAATAGGATTCTGCTGATGAAAAAGGAGACAAAGGAAGGTGAATCTGTTTCTTTGTGCTCACACACCTGAGAGAAGTGTGACTTAAAAGGATTCTTTCAAACCCCAACTTCCTGATGAATGTACTATCTTCAAAAACCACCAAGAGACACCAGCCCTTTTAGACTAGTAGGAGAACTAACCCCATCCCACCTGAAACTGTCCCATAGAAAACAAAAGCAGAGATAGTCCCATTCAAAAATGATGAAGTTTTCATGGTGAGGCAGACTTATCATCTTTCCTCCCCTGAACCATAATGAATAATTTTCTGGGTAACAAAGGGACTAATAGGAGTTGGAAGACCTCTAGGGAAGGCTAATCACTACACGTGGGCTTCACATAGCCATTAGAGGCACCGAAAGGTGCAATGAGTTAGAGAGAAATGGGGACCAGGAAACATCTCTCTCTCCAGGAGAACTTCAACATAACTGACCAAAAAAAATGGCTTCTATGGTTCAGGAGACTGTGAAGAGGCACAGAGAGCAAGCTGATAGCCAACTGGCCTCAGAGTCCACACTCTATCCTGAGCTCGCCCACCCCCCAAGAAATGAATGCATTGCTAGAAGCATCTACACAGCTGTCACAGGCAGAATGGCTGGGCTGATAGACTTTGACCCCAGATCTGGGGTTTACTAACTGGCTGTGTCAATGTATGCATTTCTCAGAGAAACCAGCAGGGACTCCAAGCATAGGGGCTAGAGGTGGAGAATATGAAATCCAAAAAAATTACTTTATCAAGCAAAAGCAGCAGGCCCTGGGGGAAAAGGGGCATGCATTCCTCTTCCAATGCAGAGGCTGTCTTACTGCTAGCTCTCTTCTCGAAATGACCACCGAGGCATCAACAATTCAAATGAGAGCAGGCTGGTGAAAGAGAGTTGCTTGTTTTTATGGCATATCTTACTTGCTTGGAGGCAAAATCTGTTGCTGCATTTGGACTCCTGAGAGAACGAGCTGCATCTCTTGCTTCAGGATCTAAAGATGTGACCATCTGAAGCAAAGAAACATTCCATTTCCTTTGGTGAAAATAAGACACCATAGGCCGACAGGTTCTAAGAACAGCCACCAGGAAAACGGATCCCACTGCTAATCGAGGCACAAAATCTGCTACCAAACCGTGTCTCAAACACATGGCATCATGCTAAAAACTACCTCCCACATAACTAATTTGTGACCCTTTCCTGTGGTGCTCAAAGAACTCATTAACCTGCACAATATTCTTCTAGTCTAGAGAGTCAGCACATGGCATTACATTCACTCAAGTTAAAGCATCAAAGTCCAACCACCTAAAATGATGGTGTTGAGGGGTAATTCATCCAGCAAAGACTTGTTGAGACCAACATTAGAGAAGTAGTGCAGGTACTGCTCTAGGGAATGCAGCAAAGAAGACAAAATTCCTGCTCCCAAGGAGCTTGCATTTTAGGCAGGGTGGCAATGAAGTACTAATAAGTAAGTAAAATGTGCATTATATTGAACAGTGATTAAGAGTATGGCGGAAAAGGCAGGGAAGAGAAAAAGAAGAGTGTGCTGGGATTGCAATTTAAAAATGGGAAGGGGGTGGTCTGGGAAGATCCCACAGAGTATTTGATAGTTGAACAGTTGAACAAGATCTAAAGGAAATGAGGGCATTGGCCATGTGGCTAGTCAAAGAAGAGCATGCCAGACAGATGAAGTGGAATTGCAAGGGCCCTAAGGCTGCAGCATGGCGGGGATGGTCAAGGAATAGGAAAGAGGCTATTGTGACTGTAATAAAGGGTTAGTAATAGCAACATCGAGTAAAAAAGTTGTCAGCATGGGGTGAAACTGGGTTTACTAAAACACATATGTACATATTATCATCTAAAAATATGAGAATACACCAAAAGAGTTAACAATGGCTATTCTGGAGGGAAAGAATTATGAAGATTAAAAGTTATTTTTGTTTCCTTCTTTTTGATTCCCTCAATTATTCATTAAGCAAATGTAAATGGAGAATCTGCTATGGATCAGGCACTGGAGACATAATGATGAACAGACAGACAGAGGCCTTTCTCTCCTGGGTGGACATTCTAATAAGGAGAGGGGCAATATTCATAACAGGAAATGGTCAAAACTATTGCACATTGTGACATGTGCTGCGAAGAATCAAACGATAACTGAGATAGAGAATAACTGCCATTTTTAGGTTAGGGAGATAGTGGTGAGGAAGTCTCATTGAGGAGGTGACTTAAGCTGAGCCCAAAAGGATCAAAATTGCTGATCATGTAAGAGTAGCCAGAAGAGCTTTCTAAATGAGGGACTAGCTTATACAAAAACTCTGAGGACGGAAAGAAGCCTGTTTGTGGAAATAAGATAAAGGTATAATAAATGAGGAAATGTCAGTCAGAATAGCATGAAATGGTGTGAATATGAATAGCATATATACACACACATAGATATATATACAAAATATATGTGTATTATAATATACATGTATGTGTGTGTGTGGTCACACTTGGTTTGTGTGTATGTGTATTCTTACTTGATTATATCATTTTACCAAGTATTTTGATCACTCATTCATTCAATAGCATTTATGGGAGCAACTGTGCTAGGAATCCTATCTAATAAAGAAGGAGTATGCTAATTGACCCTCATGCCATCGCAAAGATGACGGCGTCCACAACCAATAAGGAGGGAATATGCTAATTGACTGCTCCGCCCTCAAAGATAGTGGTGCTCACAGCCAATAAGGAGGGAATATGCTAATTGACTTCCTTGCCCTCAAAGATGGCAGGACCCACAGCCACAAGATGGCAGCACCCAGTCCCCTCAGCCCCACCGGGGTGACAGGCGCACGGCAAGGCTGGGCCTGGCTGCTCCGCGCCCCTGCCTCTGGAATCCCCCAGTCCCCTCAGCCCCCCAGCTGCCCAGGGCCGGCCCGAGGTTCAGGCAAGCCTCACATAGCGGCTACCCAGCCGCCCGGGGCTGCCCAAGGCTCTGGTAACCAGGGCTGGCCAAGGCTTGCACTGCCGGCAGAGGCAGCAGCAGAGGTGTGATGGGGCGTCGCCTTCCCCTGATTGTCAGGTTGCCTCCTGCCCCTGAGGGCTCCCGGACTGTGAGAGGGGGCAGGCTGGGCTAAGGGACCCCCGCCTCCAGTGCATGAATTTTCATGCACTTGGCCTCTAGTATGGTTATAAATAACACAGACACAGTCCCTGCTCTAAGGTAGGCTTAAAAGTCAAATCAGAGGCAAAACAAAGATCTCAGAACTCCCACTTGGCATTAGAGCAAATTGGGGATGAGCCAGTGATGGATTTCAGTAACCTGGCAGTCTTACACCAAGTTTGCATCAATCTTCCAGCAAAAATAGCAGCTAAACTGGTTTTCTTTTGCATGCTTCAGAAAGAAAAATGAGACTATGTGATCTCACCTATTCATATTCATATTCATATTCACATTCAACCAGTCCCTAGGGACCACATGTTCTGTACTGACAGCAGAAACACCAATCAGAAAGGATATATGCACCTCTATGTTCATAGCAGCACAATTTACAATAGCTAAGATTGGGAAACAGCCTAAGTGCGAATCAGCAGATGAGTGGATTAAAAAACTGTGGTACATCTACACAATGGAATACTATGCTGCTATAAAAAGAAGGAACTTTTACCATTTCCAACAGCATGGATGGACCTGGAGAGCATTATGCTAAGCAAAATAGGCAAGTCATAGAAAGATAAATATCACATGATCTCACTTATATGTGGGATATAATGATCAACATAATTTGATGAACAAGACTATATCCAGAGATAAATGGCAAGGGCGAGGGGGTTAGAGAGCAACCAAAGGACTTGTATGCATGCATATTAGCATAACCAATGGACACAGACACTGGATCAGTGGGGGCTTGCCTGGGGTAGGAATGGCTGGGGGGGTGAGGGGTCAATTGGGGAAAAAGGAGATGTATGTAAAACTTTAAACAATAAAAACAACCTATATAATAAAAGGATAATATGCAAATTGACCCTAACAGCAGAATGACTCAGAATGACTGGTCACTATGACACACACTCAATGCAGGAGATGCCCCCTGGTGGTCAGTGTGCTCCCATGGGGAGAGCTCTGTTCAGCCACAAGCCAGGCTGACGGCTGCCAGCACAGCGGTGGTGGCGGGAGCCTCTCCCACCTCCTCAGCAGCGCTAAGGATGTCCAACTGAAGCTTATACCTGCTCCCCGATGGCAAGTGGACATCCCCGGAGGGCTGCCGGGCTGCCAGAGGGATGTCTGACTGCTAGCTTAGGCCTGATCCCCCGGGGAGTGGGCCTAAGCCAGCAGGTGGACATCCCCCAAGGGGTCCCAGACTGCGAGAGGGCACAGGCCGGGCTGAGGGACGCCACCTCCCCCGCCGAGTGCACAAATTTTTGTGCACCAGGCCTCTAGTATAAAAATAAAGATGTAAAAACAACTTGAAGAAAAAAAAAGAAGTAGGGGAAGGTCTGCTTGACGGCCTAAGTACAACTTTCCAGGGGAAGTGATGATGCAGCTGAATTTTAGGAGAAAACTGTAATTAATGAAGCCTTGCCCAGCTGGTGTGGCTCAGTGGTTGAGCATCAACCCATGCACCAAAAGGTCACTGGTTCGATTCCAAGTCAGGGAACATGCCAGGTTGCAGCTCAATCCCCAGTAGGGGGCAGGCAGGGGGCAACTGATTGATGATTCCCTCTCATTGATGTTTCTCTCTATATATCCCTCTCCCTTCCTCTCTCTCTAAAAATTCAATAAAAATCTATTTTTTTAAAATAGAGTTTCCATATTCAGATTTGTAGGCTGACACTTGCAGCCATGCAAGGACCCTTCTGCCTACTGGCCTAGGTGTTGACCCAAGAAAGCCTGCTTGTTGCTTTAGAGAGCTGCATGGAGGGGACTCCTAGCTGAGGTCAGACTATGAGATCAGGCAGCATGGAAGGGACTGATGGTCACCTTTCCTCCTTCCTGCCCAGGTAGCATGTCCCCTATACCTCCACTTTCTCCCTTTCATCTGTCCTCCTTCAACCCTTCATTGTCAATCATCTCATCAAGACATTAAAAGAACAGAGCCAGCATCCCTACAAAATACACGTACTTTTCAAATAAACATTAGCCCTTCGCTGATGCTGGAATTGGGCAAAATAATCCAAGTGTGATTTTGTATCTCAGCTAGGGGCACGTGTGTTTTCACGCGCTAGCTCTGGGAGGGCAAATAACGTGCTTTGGGTTTTCTTTTTACTTTTAGTCTCTGGATCCTTGAGAGCCAGAACAATTAATATCTTGCATGACTGCACACTTTTCTACACTTTCAAATACATCTGTTTTATGTAAAAGCTAGTGTTTATTGAAAATATATATATATATATATATATATATATATATATATATATACACACAGTGGGGCCCTGACTTACGAGTTTAATTCGTTCCAAGACCTAGCTCATTAAGGAGCTCGTTAACTCAAATTACTCTGTCAACTCAATGCAAAAAATCAGCCGAGAGACAGCTGGTATCTCAAAAAACTCGTTAGTCGGGACACTCGTAAGTCAAGGCCTCACTGTATATCCTATATAATAAAAGGCTAATATGCAAATCAACCAAATGGCTGGACAAACAGTTGCTATGATGTACACAGATGCTCAATGAAGGAGCTGCCCTCTGGTGGTTAATACGCTCCCACGGGGTAGCACCACTCAGCTAGAAGCCCTGAGCCAGGCTCATGGCTGGCAAGCGCAGCGGCAGTGGCAGAAGCCTCTCCCACCTCTGCAGCAGCACTAAGGATATCTGACTGACAGCTTAGGCCCGCTCCCCCAGGGGGAGCGGGCCTAAGCCGTTAGTCGAACATCCCCCAAGAGCTGCTGGACTGCAAGAGGGCACAGGCTGGGCTGAGGGAACCCCCCTGAGTGCACAAATTTTGTACACCGGGCCTCTAGTGCACACACACACATGCGCCCCCCCCCACACACACACACACACATATACACACCAGGCACAGGACTAAGCACTTTATAAGTCTTCACACATTCAATCTTCACAATTGCTCTGTTATCATCTTCACTTTATAAAGGAAGGAAGACATGAAGAACTTTGCCCAAAATCCCTCCGCCAATGCCAGCAACCACACCCAGCCAGTCTGGCTCCAAGTTCACCTTGTGCCTATGACAGCAAGGTGCCTGTGTCACCCTCCAGTGTAGATAATGCTGATTTTACCATCTCTAGTATCAGATAATGGCACAGAGATGCAGCATGGTTAAGGGTCTTGCCAAGGTCAGACCCTTAACCCATTTCCTTGAATCTACTGCTGTTTTTTTCTATAAAATCATGATATTCTGAAAGCCTATGACCAGAATGGCAGATGATGCCTTGGAAAAGGCATCCCATTTGTAGGAGAGGGAGTGTTTTAAAAAATCAACTCACAAAACAATAAAATAATAACATATTCTACTTAGGTTTATAAGCACCCAGTTAGAGACAGCTAAAGACAGGAGGATAATTCCAGATACATAATGAACAACTAGCAAATTTAATAGTGTGGGCCTTGTTTATACTTCTGCCATCAACATTAATGATGAGCCTATTTATGCTAAACTTCACTCATTATGGGAGTCATTAGTGCCTGTAAGTGAGTGATAATGTGCTTGAACTTCCACAACTATGTGGTACTTTCTCTAAGCCTAACATTTCAAAGTTGGCAAATACAAGTCCAAAGAGCATTTTCATGTGTACATGCCTAATACAACTATTTGGCCTTAGGCTTCAGAAAGTAACCTCATGGCCAAACAAGTTTGGGACTGTGAGTTTAAGAGAGTTTAACAGATTTGATTTGTCTCAAAATCTCTAACACTTTGTAAGATGCTAAAGTGTCCTCTGAATCTCCAAGATGGCACATACTATGTCAGATTTTCTGAATATGGACCAAATAAATTTTCTTCAGAAGAAGACCACTCTGATTATTAGTCCATAAAACACCAGTGTAATGGATGTTAAATCAAAGAACGGTGACATACACCAATACTGAATCATAACCAAAATATAAACAAAACCTACATTGGTTCATTCCTTAGCACTAACCATGTGTGTGCCTGGGCCTAGCAAAGCTGTATGTCCTCGTGTGGAAGCATCCCTGTGGATTACCTGAGAAAGCACATGTCTGCCAATGTGGAGTCCTAAGTGAATAGGACTCAATAAAATTAGAATCAGGGCTTCAACAAAGAACTTCAAAAGTCCGCATGAGCATTTCCCCTCTCAATGTCAGCTGGAAGTTTCATATAACCTCAAGTGTCCCTACACTAGGGACCACAGGCACTTTCACCCACAGACAGGGAGGTGCAGTGTTATTAGATGCTAAAGGATATACAGATTAAACATCCTAATCTGATCATCATTTTCCCAAAGATGGACCATTCTTAACAGATAAGCTGTGTGCAACCTAAATGAGGTCTGAAAGATGAAATCAACACAGTAACCAACATTGGACCTTCAGAGCAGCTTGGAATGGGGGTGTCTGGAATGGGCACCAGGTGAATTCCATGCAACAGACCTGATCACCTTCTGACAGAGTCCCCCATCATCAGAGAAGTCTTCCCTGACCACTTTATCTGAAGAGGAAGCCCCATTGGCTCGCCAGACCAGTTCCCTGTTGTTTTCTACAGCACTTATGGTCTAATATTATATTATTTTTCATTTTTATTGCTTGTGTACACCCACTAAAATATAAGTTCTCTGAAGTCATATACATTCATCACCATAGTTCCCATTCCCGGAGCAATGCTGGCCAGAGAGTAACACTCAACAAATACTTGGTGAACATTGATTGAACGATTTGCTTTTAGGAAACTGTGATTCAGTTGATCAGATACCCTGCCTGAGGGGATGATAGTCCTGGGTTTTAATTTCCTGTCCTACCGAAGAAAAGACAAAGGGAGGGCCAGGGTGAAGGAGGCAGAACCCGAGTAGAGGTAGACGTCACATATGTCCTTGGGCTCATACTATAACCAGAAGATCAGGATCTTCAAAAAAGGAGATTTTCCCCAGCTTCCTGCATCAGACAGTAGACAACACCAAGCATTTATACAGCCCTCTGGCCACAGGGGTCATGTAAAGGCCTTTAAAGACTTCAGAGGACCCCTCCCTGTGCCTTTTCTTGCACTGGGCATATTTTATTGACTGTCTGACCCACAATCCCTTCTAGAGAACCTGAATCACTCAAACACCCCAGACGGGTCTGCATGCTTCCTCACCCAATCTTGGCCAATTAGATGAGAAAGGACCACAAGGTCACAGCCTGACAACCCACTGCCTGACCAGTGTCCAATCAACTCAAATTCTCTTGAGAGAATATCTTTGAGCTACAAAAGCTGTCATCCATTGGTCATGAACAACACAACTGTGAGGTCCTAGCCAATCAGGGAGTGGGACTAATCAAAACACAGCATTGCTGGAGAGAAGCAGGAACAAGATACTGTATGGCTTCTGTTGTTAAGAAACTTGAAAAGCCAGGCCCCACCCCCTCAGAGACAGCTAGAGATGCCCTCCACCCCTAGCAGATACCCAACTCAAACTCACCTTAGGCCTGACCAGTTTTCTATACATGTGAGTTTTCGCCCAACCCTGCCTGTGTGGCTTTTCCTGCCTTTACTTCAACCTGCCTGTGTGGCTTTTCCTGCCTCCCACTCAAATATACTCTTGCCTACAGCACCTTCTTTGGATCTAAGGTACATCAGCATTCACATTTGACATCTATGTTTTCAGGGCTAGCCACATAAATTCTGTTTTCCACCCTTCCTTTGTGGCCCTGCTCTAACCATACCTTCCTTTTAAAATCTTCTTTGAACCACAGTAGAACAAATTATCACTCCCCTTGCAGACTCAGTCATGAACTTAAACCCCTTGTGGCACCTACTGAAATTCCCTCCCCTGTGTGTTGTGCAGTTACTACATGCTCCATCAAGTTCTGGGTATGACGATGAGGGAGACATGGTCTCTGACCTCGAGGAGCTCCTAGCACAATGGTTCTCAACCTGTGGGTCTCAACCCCTTTGGCGATCGAACGACCCTTTCACAGGGGTCGCCTAAGACCATCCTGCATATCAGATATTTACATTATGATTCATAACAGTAGCAACATTACAGTTAAGAAGTAGCAACGAAAATAATTTTATGGTTGGGTCACAACATGAGGAACTGTATTTAAAGGGCCAGAAGGTTGAGAACCACTGTCCTAGCAGGATGAAAAGAAACTAGCCCATCAACATAAATTGCAGCAAAAAAATTTTAAGAACTAAACCGAGCAACAAATGGGCTGAGAGTCCTGAGATCTCCTGTGTGGGTTCAGGGTCAGAAATGGTGCCCGTTTATAATGAATCTTAAATTGAAACAGGCTAAATCAGGGGAAGGGATTATTTGCTCCACCATATCAAAGCTAAAGGTGCCTGCACAACACAGGAAAAAAATGTACTTAGAAATGCTTCTGTCATGTACACATGACATGATACATGTCTGTCAAGGCAGATAAAATGTACTTCCTCTTCATAAGAAAAGACATTCACAAGCAGTACCTGAAATGACCCATTAATGACATTAAGACTAAACGCCTCTTCAAATGAAATGTAAACATGTGCTTGATTTATCATTCAAAACTCTAACATGCTCAGTGGCATCAAAGACAGCATTCAAGTCATGCTGTGCCCAAATATTAATCACTGGCTGGTCTCCCCTTTCACCAGGCCCATTGGAATCGTTATTGCACTTATCTTTAAATGGGGAGGAAAAAGCACACTGGAATGAATGACAAAAATAAAATTGGCAAAATGCAAAGCGAATGCTCACAACTGCATGGAACTAAAGGATAAAATAGTTCTCCCGATCAAGGGTTTTCTATATGAGTACAGTTATTATTAGCTCTATTCATCTTGCGTGGCAAATCAAGAATAATGAAGACATGCCACCTGTATGTATTTCCATAATTCATTATTTGCTCCTAACGCCAGTATTTCTAAAAGATAAGGCCAAGGTAAGCAGTATTAATGAGTTGTTGGATTTAGAAGTTTCCAAAAGATTTTAATATTAACGTGTTTTATGACAACCTGCTAATAAAAAATAAATTGGCAGGGAAAAGGCAGAATCTGTGTCTACAGAATTAGGCTGGGGTTAAAGCAAAAAGGCCTATTGGGTTACCATTTTTATGACTAATTTGCTTTGCTCATTTAGGGAATCAATTCGCTGCCATTAAAGGCTTGGGTTTCATATATTTCACAATTTACACACATTTCCTGATGTGAATGAGCGCTGCAGTTTGTAAGCACGCAGACAAGCTGTCCTCTAATGGTGCAAGGGATGCACATGTTCTTAAAATGCGCTTGATTTTACAGAATGGAAATAGAATGGAAATGCCATGATGAATACCACTCTCAACAAATGGAAATGACTTCTGAGCAGAGTGAAAGCTTTGTTCAGCAGTTATATATATTTATAGATCCTCCCACAATAAGCCAGTTATGAAATAAAAGAAATTAAGAGGGGGCCATCCTAGCCTTGACTGTTTTCATCCAAATCAAAATCTAATTTTTCCTTAAGTTACCGCAAACCTTGGGGTGGGGGGAGTTGAACTTCATTGTTTGGAATAGGATGGATGACTATCCTTCCAAAACCCTTCAGGAAGGTGGAGCGCCCCCAACTTTTGGAAGAAAAGAGTTTTTTACAAGTCATAATAAATCAATAACTCACAGACGGGATGACAGGTACAGAATATCCTTACTTAAGATGAAAAACAAATTGTGCATTTCGATCTCAAATCAATAAAGAGCTAAAAAATCGCAGTGCAAACAAGATGAGAGAATCCTGTTTTATCCTCAGTCACGCACTGAAGATGTACATGGGGCTGAGTTTCCTGGTTTAAAATTGCTCCCAGGATGGTGCACTCGGGAACTACCAAGTAAGGTCAGTGGAGACCAACTCGCTGTGGGATTTGCAATGCGGAAAGGACAAGTGGGTAGAACTTAAAAGGGCGCTCTACACAAATGTAAATTATGGATTATTCTTCTATAAATGTCCCTTAGCCAGTATTCTGGTGGCTTTGAAGCCTCTGTTCTCCTCATGGGAGTATGAGTGAGAGACCTCTTGCTTCGGCTTTTGATTAAATGATGTTCAGAAGAAAACCTATCAACATAGACTCAACCCTTCACATTAAAACTAGAGGGCTTAATCCACCCCAATTAGCCCAACTCCTTTGAAATTTGACAACCTTTCTTTTCTCCCGCCAATTAAGTGTAAAAGATTGTTGTTGGAGTGTAACTCCTGAATTGCAAAAACTCCAATGTGCTCATTGTGGCTATCTTTTGAGTACCTGGAGCATTAGGACTTACATAAAAATAAGCTCATTTATAGAAGAGGATGCTGACACTTAGAACTGAACAGGGACATGCCCAAGGTCATACACACCACAGGTCAGTCTGATTCCAAAGCCCATTCCTCATGCATTATACTGTGGCTGGATACTGCTATTCACAATTTGCCCCCTCCTAATTTTTCCACTGCCACCCCGCACACTCTCTCCTCTCTATTCTCACATATCTCCTTAATGTCCCAAACATGCCTTGTGCTTTGCCACTTGCACAGTTTTTCACATGGAATTCCTCAGTTTGGGGATCCCCTCCACTTTTTAAAGTCTATCATCCCTCTAGTTCTGCCGTAAGCACTGTCTCCCCTAAATTCCTATTGCCTCTTGGTGCTGCCAACAAGGCATTTCTACTGCTATCTAATGTCAGTTACCCTTTCTGCATTTCTCTACCTTATCTCTCCTCCCCATCACTAACTAGATGTTGCCTAAGGGCAGGAACGGTGTGTCTAGTAGTGTCTGAATTTGCTCAGGCTGCTATAACCAAATGCTATAGACTGGGTGGCTTAGAGAACAGAAATTTTTTTGTCCAAGTTTTGGAGGCTGGGAAGTCCAAGATCAAGGTGCTGGCTGATCCGGGTCTTGGTGAGGGCCCTCTTTCTGGTTTGAAGATGTCAGCCTCCTTTTTGTGTCCTCACTTGGGAGAGGAAAAGAGGGCTCTGGTGTCTTCCTCTTCTCAGAAATTCACTAATCCCATCCTGGGGACTCTATCCTCATGACCTCACCTAAGCCTAATCACCTCTCAGAGGTCTTACCTTCAAATACCTTCACATTAGAGTTAGATCCTCAATATGCAATGTTACAGAAACAAAGTTTCAGTCCATATCACCCAACTAACACCTACTGAATGTACATATGTTTGTGCCAAGCATTCTCCCAAGTTCCTTTATTGATTAGATATTTTCATTCATTCATTCACCACAATGCCCTATGAACAGGTACTATTACTGTCTCTGTCCTACAGATGGGGATGCAAAGGCACAGAGTGGTCAGTAAGGAAGCCCAGACACAGTGGAGCTAATGAATGAACACAGGCCATATGGTTCTAGAGGGCACACTCATACACATCCATCCTTCTAAGAGAGTACCTAGCAAAGTGCCTCAGCCATAGGCAGAAACAGAAATACCGGCAGAGTGACTGGAATAATCACACTCAACCCAACTCAGAGGGTGTGGTCTCCAGACGCCACTGGTTCACTTATTGAAACAATAAGGCACAGGGAGGAGAAATGCATGGCCTGGTGCCAATGGTGGTCTTTTGTTGAGGAAAGTGAAAAAGGAAAGCACTGCTCCTCAACTGAGGGACTGTTGGAAACTTCAAGGTTCTTCTTCCTTTTTTATAAACTACTTCCATCCAAAACATAATGATAACTGTAAAAAGAAGCCTTTTATGCCCAGCTGGTGTTGCTCAGTGGTTGAGCATCAGCCTATGAACTGGGAGGTCACAGTTCAATTCCTGGTCAGGGCCTGGTCAGGGCACATGCCCAGGTTGCAGGCTCGATCCCCAGTAGAGGTTGTGCAAGAGGCAGCCGATCAATGATTCTTTTTCATCGATGATGTTTCTATCTCTCTCTCCCTCTCCCTTCTTCTCTGAAATCAATACAAATATATTTTTTAAAAGAAACGTTTTATTATATCTATAGAAGACTGGTATGTGTGTCACTATCCTAGCTGTACTTACGTATTTAAAAAGAAGCAGCTCTAAAGGCAAACTATTTCCTTAGCTGGTATTAAAATCAATGAAACTCTGAAAATCAGTCTCCATTCATGCCAACGTTTATGGAACACCTGAAATGTGTGAAACACTGTGACTGATCTTGAGACACCAAGGTGTAAATCAATACTGCGGAGAGAGAGGGTACCTTTTCACACAATGCGAAGTGTACCACTAACATGGAAAATATACACGAGGAGCTTAGGAAGCTCACGGGAGAGACGAGACTGGGTCTGGGCTTTGAGGTGGTGAACAATCAACAGATGCATTTGTCCAACATTATGACATGAAATGTGACAGAGCCTTTGTTGAAACATTTGAATAATTTGCTATTTAATATTATTATTATTATTATTTTCTTTTTATTATTATTACTATAATGATTAGTCATAGCTATGAAGTACCTTCAATGACTACCAAAGACATTAGCTAAGTTCATTAACTCTTTATCAAGCATTCCCCAAGTCAACTGTTCAGATTAAAACATTCCTACCCTAACTCCAGATCTTTAATAACTAAATGTCTATTTACATATACAAATAAGTCGGAATTTCTCAAATCTCACCTTGTTTGCCACTCAGCTACTCTTCCATGTGCTAACACTTCTGTACAAGACAGAAGACATTAATTAAATAATTAGCCTTGAGCTCAGACATGTAAACAAACACAATTCATGAATTTGTTAATTGTTCTTCCCTGCTGTGGACACAAGCTATTGTTAGCAACAGTAATAATAGCACTGACTCTGATTTCAGAGACACTTGGCTATAGGAGGCAAAATGAGCTCAGATGTGGAGAAGGCACTGAAGAGGAGCACAGAGTGTTTGAAAACACCGATTGTACCATCGCTCTGTTTACACGGTCACATAGGAGAGAACCCGGGATACTGGTAAACAGAACACCTAGTCAATGGATATCAGAATTTGCACCAAATACTAACAGTTCTATTACTTTTGCCAGGCTTTCAACACTCATAAATAAAATAATTTTGATAACATTTGAAAAAATTGCTATGCTTTGAAAAAAATACAAAGCATTAGCACCACCCTCCTTTCAGCAACAGGAATATTTGATCTGAATAAAAATGAAACTAGATGGTGCAGGCTGGTATTCCAATGTGCCTCCAGGATTTCTTTACAAATGACGTATAAATAGCAATTATAAGCAGGCATGTGTACACTGGGCATGGAAGACATATGCCTGTTGACAACAGGTTTCCAATACCAGGATAACTAGAAAGCAACCCAAACCATTTTTATGCTATTTATTAACATGCCAATCACTGTTTAGTCTATAAAAATTTCATAAAATGCTGTAAACATTTCTTCATGTTCTTCATTTACATGGAAACCTAATGATATCTTTTCCTGTGCCATGTTAACGGGGATTGACAGTGACTCTGTTGATGAATGAAGTGGTGGGATCAGAATTTTATGGGTTCAACTGTAAGGTTTCTATCACTATAAGCCTGAGGAAACAAGATCAAATTGAGACCAAACTGGTCCATTGGCCCCAGAGGAATGCTGGGCTTGCAAACAAAAACAGAATCCTCCAGATAACAAATTGGGAGGGGGTGACATATGTGAAAAGGAGGGAAGGGAGAAGTTTAGGACAAATTATCTCTAAAAAGCCATATTTTCTCAAAAAGAAAGATCGAGGATCATGGAACAAAACAAAGGAACCCACAGACCCAAACAAACTCAGGAGCTACTCTTCCCACTAAGGCATCTGAAATTGATAATCACTGTTATTTTTTATTTTATTCAAACTTCAAATCCCAATTTGAACCCCATCTCCTCCAGGAAGTTGTCCAGTGTTATCACCTACAAGATGTTTTCCCCCACAACCTGTGAACTCAGAGCTGATTTCTACCACAGTGATTGAAGGGTCTCTCCAGCCAGACCGTGAACTTCTGGAGGAGAGGAACTGGGCTTCACAAATCCCCAGGACCTGGACCTGACATCCCACCACAGCAGATGCCCAAAAAGTGCCTGTCGAGTAAATTAATCAAACAAATGACTTTCTTCTAGTATTCAGAGGACCTGAACATTTTTATTGTCTGATTGTTGGTGCTTTAAGAAATTGTAATAAAACTTGGGGGAAATGCTATGTGAAGAGTCTTTTGCAAGTCATTGTGGTATGGCACTTGAATAAAACTGAAGCTACATGGCCAGTCAACCTGATTAAAGACTTCTTCTCTGCTTTCAAGTATCAAATTTTTCCACTCACTTCAAGCCAGGTGAAGGGCATGTCCCTGTCCCTTTACAACCAAGATGTTGGTAAACAGAGTCATCAAACTTTGAATGAATGAATGAATGAGTGAGTGAACAAATTAATAGGCAGGCACTCGGGACCTGGGAAATCAAAAATGAGTGAAGCTCTAATCTCTGTCCTCAAGAAGCACACAATGACCCAGGAAACACAAAGCAAGAAACAACTATGAAAACCAACATCATAAAAGGCAGGGTAAGCTTAAGTCCCAAAGAAAAAATGGATGATGTCAACTCAAGCAAAAGAGAGATGTTAACAGGCAAGGGCATTCGAGAAAGAATTTTGGAGTAGTTGCTTGAGCTAAGCCTTGAGAAATGTATCAGACACCCACTAATCAAGCAGGACAAGAATATTACAGGCATAAAAAGCTCTCCAGCCAGACTGTGACCTTCTGGAGGAGAGGGGCTGGGCGTTGCTCAGTGAAGCTCCAGGTACAAGTCTGAGGTCAGCCACTTAGAGGATGGATGACCTTGTGCGAACCACTCTTTTCTTTAAACTCTAGTTTATGTAGCTACAGGTAAGGAAGTCACTGCTCCCCTCAATGGACTCTTGTATTTGAAATTGCCTGGCCAAATATTTTGTAGAAGGCAAAGGCTAAAGAACTTAGGATGCATTTGGGAAACCAATCAATCAATGAAGTATGCAAGAGGAACATTCTATGGATCCAACACTCACTGCCAAATATACAAGGGGAGTATGAACAATACGTACGCTTCACTTTCTGTGCCCACATGAAACGTGTAGTAAGGTTGCAAATATACATACACACAAGGCAAGTGTAACCCATTGATCAATGGAATTTAGGGTGGTCCAGGTTTGACCCAGACTGAGCCAGCTCCCAGAACATGGGGCTTTCAGTGATGAAAGTCAAGTCCAGCAAGTCTCGGACAAACATCATGCGTTGGTCATCCTACTGGACAGGTACAAGTTACAATTTACACAAAAGCTCCAAGAAAAGGAACTAGCACGAAAGTCTGGATGATCAAGGAGGCTTGTTACAAAGTAAGGACATTCTGGATTTCTACATCCAGCTGTTTCTCTTCCTTCCTGATCTCAGAATTCTGCACTTTTTTTTCCTAAAAGATGATCCACTCACCGTAACATCTAAATTTAAATAGTACCCCAGACTCTGAATATGAAACCTGGCTTTGGGTTCTGTGGGGTACAAGCAAGCCCTGTTTTTCTCATTTTGAAGATGGATAAACTGAGCTCCACAGACAGGTTCAACAACTTGTTCAAATCAACGACACAGCTGGAAATGAAACCCTGTTTCTTCACCTCCTGGTTCACTATGTATTTTTGGGATCTATAACACAGGCTTCAAACAGTGTTTAAGTTTTGTTTAACATTAGTGGGGAATATTCTAATTAACATATCCACCCCCGGGGTGTTTCTCCCCATTGAAATTTTCTTCCTTTTCTGTAAAATGAAGGAGATACTCTCCCCACCTCCCTATGTCTTTTTTTTTTTTCTTACTGAAGCTGGCAAGCATTAGTGGCTTCTTTGGTTTTCTGCTCAATTCAACTCAAGAGAAGCTTGAAATGAATTCCATTTTTTGTAACAGTTAGGAAAGAACTGTTCGGGGGTGGGGAAGATCAATCACTTGTGAAAAATGCTAGGTGTCCCATTATGGTATGATAAGTTCAGCTGCATAGCATATGCATTTTTTTTGCTCCCTGAATAAATGGCAGAAGTCAGTTCCCCATAAATTCAAAATGTATATTAGAACATGAAATCATATTTTAAGTGGATTTCACATATTGCTTCTCTTCATCATTCTAAATACCAAAGATTAAGCTTGCCACTTGATCTTGCAGTCTTTTACTCTGCCTCCTTTTATTTTTTTTCCCTTTTGTTTAATCAGATATGAATAGTAGTTGGTGGTCTTTACTGCTCAGAACTACATGAAAGGGAAAGGGAGAGAATGAACTCTGCCTGGTCTCTCTCTTCATTGCAAACAACATCTATTTTCATCATGACTATTCCTGGCCTCTTTGAAGATGGCACTGTGTCCCAAACGGCGAAGTGGACCCTAAGTATCTTTTCACTAAGCCAACCCTGCTGCTGTTTTGAGACAGAGCATTCTTTCGCTTTCCCTCCATTTAATTGGAACTTCTTGGAGAATCCCACTAAAAGCCGGGTATGTATGATGGTTACCAACCCAGATGCTGGAGCCCACCTCAATCACTCTGTCACTTTGACCAAGTCACTTAACCATGTCACTGAACCTCTCTGTGCTTCAGTTTTTATAACAGGAGTGGGGAACATCTGGCCCGAGGGTTGCATAAGGCCTGAGAAATCATTTGGTCTGACCCTGCCAAGGCTCTTGGGATGAGTTAATTAAATGTTTGACCAAATATAGCAGGCTAATTCTTAAGTTGATAATTTTGTATGGCCTGCAAATGATATTATGAATATCCAAAGGGATCTTGGCAGAAAAACAAAGGTTCCCCACCCCTGGCCTATAAGAAGAAAGGTAGCTGTTCTTTTGATCATCGATAATTGTTCATAGGAAGAGTCTCTCTCTACCAGATTCCCAGCCCACCTGAGTCCATCACTGGGCAGGTCTGGTCCAGCCTCCATGTCTTTAATCCTCTGCTCATTTTCCTCCTCTCAGTTGACCAGCGAAGCTCATCATATTCTCATGGCATCAACCCCATGGAGGCTCCTTCTGTTGTGGGCTACTCATCCTCTAAACATCTTCTCAACTCTGCATTCTCACCTGGAAAATCTCATTTAAGATTTAAATACTATCCCAAATGTGTATCTTTACCAATGACCTTGCCCTAAACTCCTGCCTCACAGAGCTGCCTTCTGCCCCTCCACCTGGATAGCTAATAGGCATCTCAGTAACCTAACCACAGATGTCTCCCTGAATGAGCTCCTCCTGGCTCTTCCTACCTCAGTAAGTGGCAGGGCCATCCATTCTACGGCTCAGTCCCAAAGCCGAGGAGTCTTTTCTTCAACCTCCCAAATCCAGACCCCACCTCCCAAATCTGCCTGATAGGACCACATCTCTCCATTGTTATCCCTGCCATTTTAGATTTGTTCTGGGGCTCCATGGCATCCTTCTAACTCAGCGGTTCTCAACCTGTGGATCGCAACCCCTTTGGCAATCGAACGACCCTTTCACAGGGGTCGCCTAAGACCATCCTGCATATCAGATATTTACATTACAATTCATAACAGTAGCAACATTACAGTTATGAAGTATCAACGAAAATAATTTGATGGTTGGGTCACAACATGAGGAACTGTATTTAAAGGGCCAGAAGGTTGAAAACCACTGTTCTAACTGATCTTCTTCCTTCAGTTCTTGCCCCTGCTCCCCACCCGACAATTCTCTCTCTACTCCACAGCCACAGAAATCAAAAAAAGAAAATACAAAGCAAATTAGATATGCTCACTCCCCAGTTCAATGACCCACCCTGGTTTCCTCTTATATTTAGAATAAACTCTCTCTCTCCCCCCTGGCCTTGTCAAAGCTCACTGTGGTCTAGAACCTGCCTACCTCTCCACCTTCCGTCTCCTACTCTCTTCTACATTTACTACACTCTCCACTTCCTCCTCTTCCATAAATAGTCCAAGCCCATTTCCACTTTAGAGGCAATTGCTATTGCCTCTGACCAGAATATCTCCCTCCCTCTGCCCCATTCAGGTCTCTGCTCAATAGTAACCTTCCAGAGAAATGTCCCTACTGTTCTACCTACAACATCAGTCACTTTCTAAGGGGTGTCCCAAAATTCACGCAAGATTTGAATTTAATGGTGCTCGCTATCGCGACATGATAATCCAGTTTTTTGTGCCTAAATTGCAAGATATGGATGTGGACGACTTGTGGTTTCAACAAGACAGTACCACATGCCATACAGCCCGAGAAACAATTCAATTACTGCATGAGTCATTTCCTGGTTGTGTAATTTCCCATTTTGGTGATCAGAATTGGCCGCCCAGATCATGCAATTTAATGCCGGACTTTTTTCTTTGGGGTTTTTTGAAGTCTAAGGTTTATGCCAACAAGCCCACGACCACCCATGCCTTGAAGGAGGAAATTGAGCGCTGTATCAACGAAATTCAGCCACATTTATGCAAAACTGTCATGTAAAATTTCAACAAAAGAGTGCGTATGTGCCAGCAAAGCCGTGGAGGCCATTTACCCGATATGCTATTCCATACATAACCCTATACTGTATACTTTATGAATCAATAAAAAGTTTACAATTTACAACTTTTAATTATAAACCTGTGTTTTCTATCAAAATTACTTCTTGCGTGAATTTTGGGACACCCTTTAGCTCATTAGCCTGCTTTATTTTTGTCATAGACTTTGTTACTATCCGAAATATTATTTCTCTGTTACTCATTTATTACCTGTCTTCCTCCAACTTCCATGAGAGCAGGCACCTTGTCAGGTGCACAGTACTAGTCCCAATATTCTTAAAGGACCAGAATATCTTATGCTCTTCATAAATATTTTTTAATGAGTGAAGAGCAAACTTTTAAAATCTTCATTCCCTGAACTTATCCACATTGCATGGGTGAGATGTTTTGCAGGCCTAGATAATAATATTGTAATTAATCTGAAAGAAAGGTATGTTAAGTTGTAAGTTAAGGAGCAACTAAATGGGTGTTCAGAGGATACTGACCACTTTTTATCGTCTGCAGAATGGAATACACAGGCAGAATCTGGCCGAAATTGTTGTGAGGCAGCTTGATGTGCTGTAAGAAAAAACTTTTTTATTTTGAGGGTCACAAATAATTGAGAAAGTGGTAGAGAAAGGTATCAGCACTCGATTCCTAAGGCACTTAACAAACATTCAATGATTTGCCTCAGATGCTTCAGGAATTTGTTATTATACTGTCATTATTAGTGGGTTACATAACCTATAGCATACACAACATTTCAATCATCCTAAAATGCACATTTCCCCCACATTTTACCTCTCTGGCATCAGAATGTATCTTGCAATTGACACATGGTAGTTAAATTGGAAACACCTTTTCTTAGTGGTATACAAAATAATGATACTTAAAAGATGCCATCTTCGACTCAAAAATGTATGGTAATTTATTATAAGTTATGGTCATTGAATGTTGGCTTTAGGCAAGCATAAACAAGTGTTATCCTATTAACCTTCATAATAAGCCTACAGGATAGATAACTTTAGACCTAGTTTATAACCAAGAAACTAAGGAACAGGGAGGTAAAGGAACTTTTCTAAAGTCACACAGCTTCTAAGGGTTAGAGCCCATAATTCAATCCACATCTATCTGACCCTCAAACCAATTCTCATCACCATTCTGCTATAACAATTATTAATTATTAAATCAATAACTTAATTGATGCCCATCACAAGGGATGTGCATAGCAGATGTCCAGTCCTTGTGTGCTCCCTTCCCCTCTGCTGCTTCACATTTCCCTCAATGTAAGAGCGAAACCATGCCCTGATTCTATGATTTATGTAAAACCTCTCAGAGGGCAAGCCTTGGCAGTCAGGCTGAGGTCTGGCTTTTTGAAAAGATCTGAGCCTGAATCAAAGGCAGCAAGTCAGCTCAGAAATCAGTGGGGCCATATGATGACGGGGCTGCCAAAGGACCACTCCGTGATGAACAGGGGAGAGCAGAGTAGCCAAATTAACTCCCTGCTCAGTCTTGACTCAGAGGAACGCTAACAAGATTAGACTTTGGAAGCAGGTAGGTGGAATGAACTGGAACAGGCATTGTGGGGGGAGGGGTAGAGCATAGGAGGAAAGGTATTGGTTTTCAAGTCTGACAGGCTCATCCTCAAACCCCAACTCCCTTCTTCATGTTTCTGGACCTCTGATCTGTGAATTAGGAAAGGAGCCCCTTCCTCTGTAGAGTTGGGGTGAGGGTTTCTTTAGTTCATAAATATTCATGACACTTTCTCTGTGCATGTAGGCTGCATCAGTGAACAAAACAGATTAATATCCTTGCCCCCATTTGGCTTACATGTTAGCTAGTCTGAATAGATATGGAGCATCTAACGTATTATGTGGTTATTAAAAAATAATAGTTGTTATTAAAGTTATTAAATAGAAGTATTAACATCAGGTAATATGATTGAAACTAGTGTCCAGCTGAAATCCACCCGGGAATTATTTATAAAGCACCAAACAGATCCCACCTCAGGGTCTCCTCTGCCAAGAACTTTCTTCAAGATCGCCCCATGTCCACCTCCTTCTCGTGCCATATTCAGTCCAATGTCACTGTCCAACCTAAAGATGAGATGCCATCTAAACCAACCTCTTCTTCCCTGCCTGGCCCCGTCTCTCCACCACCTCACCTGGGTTGTTGGCTTCAGAGCCCTCACCACAGTTTGAAATTCCCAGTTTCTAATTTTGATTCTTTCTTGTCCTATTCGCTACTAGAATGGAAACTCCCTGAGCACAGAGACCTTTGTGCTTTGCCCCTAGAGCAGGTCTGGCACTGAATATCTATCTGCGTGAATGAGCATTTGTGATATCAGCTGGAATTTATAAACACGCTGGACTCCAGGCTAAAGTTGGAGACCACCTGAGCGAAACACTGGAACTTTTGCTAGCAGCAACCAATGTGACCCAGCGCTGGCAGAAGGCTCTACAGTGGCTGGCTCCCAACCCTGGAAAGACAAATCCCTCCATTGCATTTGGAGACCCGAAAACTCTCAGAATCAAAGTTTTCATGTCACTGCATGCTGAAGACAACAAAACCAACAGGAGAATAGGAACAGGCTTGAGGTGGGAGGCAATGAATTCAAATCTGCTTGTAGCTCCTATAAGAAGGTAAGCCGAAAGGAACCAGGAGACATGAATTCATGTGGTTTATTTAGCCTCAGAAAGGCTTTCTGACAATATTCAGATCCAGGGGCATTAAAACACTGAGTCATGCTGGGATTGGGGGAGCTAGCCTGACCAGGAAAAAGGAGCAATGAATCAACAAGAAACTTATTGAACATGTACTATATACCCAACCTGAATCACGTGACTCAGTTTAAGGATAGGACAGGGTGAAGCCTGGGGGAGCTCCACAGGCCATGCTGATGTTGACCTTCTTTAATATTTCTAGAAATGATCTATATAGAAGTACACACCCAGTTCCCCAGCTCTGCTGAGCAAAACAAACTCTTCAGGTTAATAAAACGTTGAGATGATTGAATAAAAGGGCAGAAAGAGTTCACAATGCTACCTGCTGATCAGAAAAATAACAAAGGAGTCACTTTTTATGTGTAGAAAACTGTCTTGAACTGCAGAGGCCTGACTAGGAAGAGTAAAAAAAAATAAAGGTTATGAAGGGCAGGGGCCTTATCTCTCTTGTTTGTCACTGCATCCCCAGACCTAGCCCAGAGCTAATACATAATAGGTGCTAATTTTGTAAAATAGAGGGGAAAGGGACTGCACAGTTGAGCTGCTGCCATTGTATTGCAAGGCTCTGGTGAAGGCAGAGGCATTGGGTGTGAGGGGTAAGGAGCTGAAAGGGTGCTCATCACCAGCCTTAGTCTTCATTCCTGAGACCTGAGCAGACAATGGGTTGTTTGCCAAGAACAACAGTTCAGGCTTCTGATTCTCATGACAGTGGGAAAGAACTGGGACAGGGGAAAAGGGGGGCTAATTTTTAGCACCAACATAGTGGCCAACACAAGAAGCCTTTGTCAGGTGAGAACATCTGCTTCCCTCAGCCTCGCAAGGCAGGAATCCAACAGCCCAGGGGTTTCTCTGTTGCCTGGTCTCCAATAAACATCTGACAAGCTTCATGTCATGGGAGCCCAGCGATGACAGTGTTTGTGGTCATATTTCTTAACTACAAGAGGTTTCCTAGACAGAGACCTAAAACTTAACAGTATGAGAGGAGAAAAAGAAAAACCATTTCAGCAGGGGTGGACTTTTGAGAACCTGTGTTTCCATCAAATGTTCTCCCTCATAACCGTGGAAGACATAGTAGGAGACAGTGAAGACGGTGTAACTGGTGTACCTTGCTGTGCCTTTAAAGTAAAAACTCAAAGTGAGGACTGTGCCAAATCTTCCTCTATTCCTAGAAGAAGGCAACAATAGCACGATGTGGGTGTAGAGCCCTCTAAACAGGAGGGACGCAGCTACTGGGTGTAGAAAAGGAGTTTGTCAGAGAGTTAGAGGGTACCCTCCAATGGCTGGTCCCAAGTTCTACTGGCTGGTCCTAAGTAAGAAAGAGCATGCTGCAGGATGCCAGGTCAGAAAAAAAAGAGCAGAGTTAAATGATCCAGGTCCTCCCTTAGTAAACAAATCGAGAAAACACCAAGATTCTAATGACTGCATTCAAGGGTCCCTCTTCTCGGGACCGGCCAGGTGCTCTCTCATCTCTGAGCTTTGCTCATAATTCTTCATCCCAGCCTGCCCTCCCCTACAATGTCCAACTCAACACAGGTCAATCCCCACCTTCAAGACGCAGCCCAGATTCCATGCCAGAGGAGTCCAGGTGTTGGAGTGGGGCACATCTGAAATCGGATACCAGGTCCATCCCATACAAGTTGGGAACCTATGGGAAGCCACCTAACTCTCCTGATCCCCAGTTTCCTCATCTGAAAACTGAAGCTTAAAGGACCTATTCCATTGGTGGGAAGGTAGTGGAATACCGTAAGGGGATTCTCAGAAAGGGGAATGGAGCTGGACAGGCAGCAAATTATAAGTCAAGGGGCTTTTGATTTAATTGGGGGATAAAACATGAAGGAGTAGCTTAGAGGAAGACAGTGTGCAGAAGTTCAGATGGCAAATTGGAAGGTCGGGGAAGGGACTGACAACTGACGGGAGCGATCATGTCACTGAGTGCCTTCCGCCACATCAGGCCCTGGGAGATGCGGAGATGAACAAAAACGATCTGACCCACTTGCTCAGGAAGCTTCCTTTTTAATGAGAAGAAATGGACTTTGGAGCCAGGCCCATCCGGGTGTGAATTCCAGCTCAGCCATATTGTAGCAATTGGTCTTGGGCAAGTGATTCGACCTCCCCAAAGCTATTTCCCGAGCTGGAAAATGAGGTTAATATTAGCTACCTCACAGAGTTCTTGCAAAGATTAAGTGGGATACATATGTAAAGAGCCTTTCCTATTGCAGCAGGCACTTATGAAATGGCCTTCCCTCCTTTCCTTCTTAGTGGAGTTTTATGCCATGCCAGAAATGCCCAAGGGTTTTGTTTTCTTCTAAATGTAATAACAGAAGATTTATGAAAAACAGGCATCAAGAGTATTTCTCTCCATCTCCCTTTCTAAAAAGTAATATTTTGCAAACTGTTGTCAACTGTGTATTGTTTTGGGTGAGCATCATGGCCCTCACACAATATTCTTTATTTTGTTCTGAAAAATAAAGGATCTAATGATTTGAATGCTTCCCCACCCCCATGATCAACAGCAATGCCAATTTGTGTATGCTTCCACTAAATTATGTGCCATGCTAGATAAAAGATTTGTTTTGAAAAACAGCCACTTCCAAAAATAAGAGAGTTTATCAATTCCAATCATTCTTATCCAAAATTAGTTGTCAAGTTTCAATGGCTGAAATGAATTTAACGACATAAATTCGGAACCGCTGCAGAATGACTAATGCTACCTTGCAGAGCAGCCCTGAATACACAGTCCTGGTGGGGTTCACCAGCTACATTTAAAATATCAGCACTGCTGTGTTATAATAGAGCTATTAACAACAGTTGACTGACATTAGATGTACTCAGACTAAGCATCAATTTCAAAAATATGCTGACCTTTCCAAAAATTAAGAAGCAGTTGCCCACACTCACCAAAGAGAAATTAGACTAATTACTGTGGTGTTATGAAACCCAGTTATTAGACTAATAGACAGCAATGTTTTTCTGACTGCCACAAAAAAAAATAAGCCAGCAAATACATCATGATGCTGTAGCAATACTGATATTCATAAAATCTCATTAGGCCGACTGGAAGTCAAACATTAGCCAATCGCGCTGCTCATTCCTACTTACAGATCAAAGTTAAATACGTGCTTGAGCCCGTTAGAAACCAAATTGAATTCGGAATCCGAGTTGCGCTCATTAAGCAGCACTCCGTTAGGCTGTGTTTAAGAGGAACAGCCCATAGGGAGCTCTTCCCAAACCAATGAGACGGCCTGCTTCCCACATCAGACCTGGCATAACATGACGGTTCATTTAAACACACACATTTGCAAGCAGTCCGGATTCCCACCACCCTGCTTTCCTTGGTCATCTGGCCTTAGGCTGGTTTCTTTTCAGACAAAATGAAAATCCCATTCCAGCAAAGTAATTCTCATTGTCAATGAGGATCTCTGTGTTGTGTACATAGTACAATAGGCAACTATCTTCCTTGCCTGTTTCTGTCTTTCCTCTCTATGACATTAACGCTTAATTAAAGGGAAAGATGAATAAACTGATGTAAACAGATAGGATGAGCGGGCTGAGTTCCCTGCGGAGGAAAACAAAGTTGAGTCAGGCAACAGTCAAGTCTCACTGGCATGGTTGCAGAAGCAAAATCTCAGCATTGCTGGTTGCAGGGACAGAGCAGGGATCCTTTTTCCGGATGAGACCATGTTTTAAAATTCCAGTAAGCAGCACAAACACAGCAGCGCCAGCAAAATGCGTGTCCTTTCATGCTGAGATGGTTCCCTGCCCCTTCTGCATCACTTAGAGATTTATAGCCCACAGCTGGGTTATTCCACGGGGTCACCAGGCCAGGGAGCAATACCCAGAGACTGACAGCTTTGAGCTGGGCCTCCCATCCTCAGGCTCCGACTCTATCTCCTTGATGCCACGTATCTATCAACTGCATGGCATCTACATCTCTTCGGTATGTGTGGACATTCAGTTGGTTTACATGAGGACATCAAACAGAAAGGGCTTGACTGGATGTTGCTGTACCTTTCCAGTTAGCTACCTTGGAGAATCTGTTTTCAACTTATCGAGAGTTCCACCACACTGCGTAGGAGGCACAGCCTTCGTAGCTCGCAGCGCATGGGGCAAAGAGTGGCTCGGTCTTTGCTTTGTGCCTGGTGCACAGATTAGAGGGTAAATAAACTTGCTGGCTCTGCACAGTGAAGACCCAGAATTTCTATAAAGGGAGGAGGGTTGGAAAGGGGGTTGCAGAGACCTGTCTCAATGTGACATTTTGCACTGTAAGTGCACTGTTTCGACTTAGCACATTCATTTGGTGGGAGAAGGTTCAAAGTCCCTCTAAGTGCTCTGACACAACTACTATAGCCTCTTGATCTGACCTATTTGGCTCCTTTTAAACCTCTTAAAACATGGAAGCATTTGAGAAAAGAAAAATAATTTAAGCAAAATATTTGAACTTTTAACAACAAAAAATTTCTAATGGACATATTACCAAATAAATTCCAAGATTAAAGATAACATATCTTTTATTTTTAAAAAAATAACTGAATGTTGGTATTCAGGATCCTATACCTGAAAATGCGTGAAATTTGGTCAAACTAGGATTAGAGCAATGACAAGGCACTATATATGCAAAAGCATTAGGACCATGAAAATAAAACAAATTTTTGTATAGAGACTTTCAATTCACAAAATACTTTGAAATGATATGAACTCTCTGGGTTTCTGTTGCAACCCTGTAAATGAGGTGGGCAAGACACCCGTGTCCCCAGTGTCCCCATTTTATATATCACAGAAGAAACTGAGGCTCACAGCTAAGTGGCTTGCTCACATTGCACACACAGTTACATGGATGAAGGCAGGTGAGTGCCTCAAATAGCAGTTTCTAGTTCAGAGCCCCTTCTACCATATCACAACTGTGTCTGCTGAAGATACCAAAAATGTTCTGCTAAAGATACCCCTCTGGGCATAGAAGCAATAACATGCCAGTAACGAGCACTCCTATTGCCTAGTTTTTGGTTTCTAATACCGTTCTCTAATAAAAGAAGCCAGGGCTCCTCGCAGAAATGGCAGATTCTTGGACTGGGGCAAGAAACACACAAAATGACCCTGCAGCTTCTTGCAGTGACAGCAAATAAAGAAGTATACACACACACACACACACCCATGCACACACTTGCACGCACGCACACACACTCACACACATATACAATGACAGGAGCATGTCAATGGGAGCCAGAAGCCAACTGAAATTGCTTCCAATTGTCAAAGCTGGAACAAGATAAATAACAAAGGATGGATTATAATTTGAATTACAAAATAAATATCCATGAGTCCATAGTGATTTAAGTAAATGATTTGAATAAATGAGTAAATGGGAAAGAGAAGATACAGCAAAATTCCCATGCAGCAAAATTCCAAATAATTTCGATACATATGCTTCCCTCAAACAGGTGTAGTGTAACTCCAAATTTTTAAGTGTGGGCTGTGTGCAGTGATTTCCTTACCAAGGATACAGTATGGAAAAATAAAAGAGTAACTTTACAGTAGAGAAAACTGACAAATGCTACATCAACCAGATGATCAAGGTCAACATCAACAGTGTAAGTCATGTTGATAGCATGTCCCCTTGATATGATGTGATGAAAATGGCACTTTACTTCCGCGGTCTTCCTCCCCAAAACCCATGAGCCTGATCTAGTTATGAGAAAACCTTCAGACAAATCCCGATTGAGGGACAACCTATAAAATGCCTGAAGAGCCCTCCCCCAGACTGTCAAGGTCATCACAAACAGGGGAATCTGGAAAACTGTCACAGCCAAGAGGAATCTCAGAAGACGTGATAACCAAATGTATTGTAGTCTACTGGGTGGAATCCTAGAACAACAACAAGGACATTGGGTATAAAATCAAAGAAAGCTCAATAAGTATGAACACCAGTTAATAGCGAAGCATCAATATTGGCTCACTAATTGTAACAAATATCCTGTACTAATGTAAGATGCCAATAAGAGGGGAAACTAAGTGAAGGGTATGTAGGAACTCTGAATTATCTTTGCTAGTTTTTTTGTAAATTTAAAACCTATCTACAACTAAGTACTTATTTTTTTTAAAAAGATAACCTGTCCGGCCAGCATGGCTCAGTGGTTGAGCATTGACCTAAGAACTAGAAGGCCCCGGTTGGGGAATATGCCCAGGTTTGATTCCCCAGTAGGTGGTGTGTAGATCAATGATCCTCTCTCATCATTGATGTTTCTATCTCTCTCCCTCTCCTTTCCTCTCTAAAATCAATAAAAATATACATATAAATACATAAATAAATAAATATAACCTCCCTCTACCCAAGCCATATATGTGACACAAACCATTTCACAAGATCAAAGAATAGGCCTTAATTCAGTTGAGGAAGCTCAACTATGACTTCTATGCACTGACCATCATGGAAGCCCCAAAGCTTGAGCCACTAAATGGTTTACAGTAAATATTTAAAAATCATAAAATCCTCCTTAACCTGTGAGCATCCTTCGTCAACATTGAGCCAAACAGTAAAAGACTAAGGCAACATCCGCTAAAGAAGCAAG
This sequence comes from Myotis yumanensis, assembly GCF_028538775.1. Classification (NCBI taxonomy): domain Eukaryota; kingdom Metazoa; phylum Chordata; class Mammalia; order Chiroptera; family Vespertilionidae; genus Myotis; species Myotis yumanensis. The sequence continues at coordinate 226,542,715 of NW_027223752.1, read as the reverse complement.
GAAAGCTTTAAAAATCGAGAAGCGTGGCAGGAGGCACCACCTGTGCTCACTGATTCCAGCCGCAACAATTGTAGTGGTGATGGAGGGGAAAGCAGTCACTCACAGCTGGGGGAGGAAGAGGCAGCAGCTTCAGCTGGAGTGTGTCTGCACCCAGGGCAAAAGAGATCCTAAAATGGCAACTTTAAATGCACCAGGTATTGATAGTGCCACCCATGTGGCAGCTAAGTGGACATTGATGTGCTGTAAAGTACCTGTTGGAACCTCACAAGCTAAATTATTTTCCCTCCTACCTATACACCAAGAGGGTATGATCTACTGGGTGGCTGGGGGCGGGGGGGGGGGGGGGGGGCGTGGGGCAGGTAAGTCTTGATATTTAAGTTGAGCTAAATTGCAATGCCAGGGCAGGGAGGGACCAAAGTTAGATTCTAAACGATAATATGAGATGTTGGGCTGCACCCTCCGAGCCTGCTCACTTCACATCTCCCACTGACAGCAAAGGCCGGGCAGTATCCCGTCAGCTCATTGACAGAGTGGAGGCCTTCTGGCTCAAACCTCATCCACCCTGAGAATAGCCATTTTCAATCTCAAAAAAGCATGATGCTGTCTCAGTTTTGCAAGGGACCTGGAAAGCTGGTGTCTCCTGAGAATCATTTGACACCTGATCCATCACTATAGGATCCCTGCCAAGGGCTCTTTCAGCCTTTCCTTGGAACAAGGACCTCCCTACCTTTCAAGGCATGTTCCGAGGACATCATTGCCCCAGCTTGATCCCACCGTCTGACCTCCTCATTGTTGCTTATGTCCTCCATGCACACCCTGCCTCGGCCTTTGCACTTGCTTGTTCCTCTGCCTGGAATGCTCTTCTGCCATATACTCACATGACTTGCTTCTTCATCTTCTTCATGTCTTAACCCAAATGTTACCTTCTCAGTGAAGCTTTCCCTGGCCATTTATTTACATTTTCCCATTCCCCCATTCTCCTTCCCCCATACTCTGTCTTCCTTAATTGCTTAATTTTCTCTACAACATTTATCATCATCTAACACACTATATGTTTACTAACTTTTTAAATATATGTTTTTATTGATTTTAGAGACAGAAAGGGAGAGGGATAGAAAGATAGAAACATTGATGAGAGAGAAACATTGATCAGCTGCCTCCTGCATCACCCCCACTGGGGATTGAGCCTACAACCCAGGCATGTGTCCTTACCAGGAATGGAACTGTGACCTCCTGGTTCATGGTCCAATGTTCAACCACTGAGCCACACCAGCCAAGCCTAACTATTTTTTATTGCATTAATCTCCCCTCTAGAGTATAGACTCTGTGAAATCAGAATTTTTTATTCATTGCTATACTCCCAGCATTCAGAAATGTGGCTGACATGTGTCACTAAATTCATATAAATTTATAAATGAATAAATTCTTAGCTCTCAAGCAAAACTTTCTATTTTATGAGCTGATCATATTTATAAAAACCTTATATCCCACCACTATGAAAATGTTAATTCATGATACATACAGGGGATTCCACTTTTATGATATTATAAACTTAATCAACAAGTCTTTTGAAGACTTTTGGTGTAGAAAATACATATTCAAAGTGATTATAATGACACACGTTTCTTTTGTTTCTTAGGTACTGAATGGGAAGTTCAGAAATACATGTAAAATTCATTTCTCCTTCCTCTCTTCTACTCAGAGCCAAGGTCACTGCTTTTGACATGTGTCCACACAAATACTTGTACCGAAATGTTCATAGCAGCATAATAATCAAAAAGCAAAAATAGATACAAATGTCCCTCAACTAGTAAATGGTAAAGCAAAACATGGTGTGTCTCTCAATGGAAATCTATTCAGCAAAACAAAGACCTGATCTACTGATACATACTGCCATATGGATGAAACCACAAGACATTATGCTATGCGAAAGAAGCAAACTCACATAGTCTATGATTCCCTTATATTAAAAATACAGAAGAGACAAATCTATAAAGACAGAAAGTACATTAGTGGTTGCCTGGGGCTGAGGGTGGGATTGGAGATTGACTGCAAATAGACATGAGGAATCTTTCTGGGGTGATGGAAACACTCTAAGTATGGATAAGGTGATGGTTGCACCATTATGCATTTACAAAAAGTCATTGACTTGTACACTTAAAACAGGTGAATTTTATTTACTTTATTGAATATTAAATATACTTCAATAAAGATGTTTTAAATATTTTAAAAAGTGTTCAGGAACCATCTTAGCTTATCATTGCATTATCTTATTGCAGTCCCAGTCAATAGAGGGGGAAGAGGCCTGGGAAGAACAGACTCCAGCATCTGTCCTCTGCTATAGCAAAACCTACCGCTAGTCTCATCAAAGGGAGGAAAGGGTGATCCTGGACCCCAAGGCCTCCAGGATGTAGTACATATCCAAGCAGAGCACTAAAAAGGAAGTTTAAGAGTAAACCCCATCCTTTGGGTGTTTATCAAACTCCCAATTTAAAAATAGTTTAATGCCTGAGCCCCCCAAAAGAGAGCAATTCATCAAGCATTCATTTGTTCCTTTTTCAAAACATTTATTGAGCATCTACTTTGTACAGTCACTAGCTAGGTGTTGGGGACACACAATTTCCTCAGACACAGTGATGCCCAGAATAGTTCTGATACTGTCACTCCAAGTTCAGTGAGATCTAAATGGGAGCCCCTAGTCCTCTCTTCCTACAGCTGAATTTTCCCGGGAGGATAGAGGAAGAGGCCCAGGCAAGCCCACAGACCAATCTCCCCCAGGACCCAAGGGAAGGATTAACTCCCTGGATGCGCTCATAGGTTGCCTGTGAAAGAAGTGAGCACCTGGGGTGAGTTTATGTAACTCCTCCCTCCCTTGAAGACCTGGCAGCCTGGGTTCCTGCCTCACTGTCAGTCTCCTTCTCTCTGAAAGACAGTTCAGCCTTTAAAATCAATAGGTTAGGAAATCAATAAAATGCAAACATGGCACTTTACCCTGGCTGGTTTAGACTCTCTCCCTTCATCCAGAAAACACCACAGTGTTTCCTCTGCATCACCCCCTTGGTGACTTAAAAGCCTCCTCGTTTTCTGCCATCTCACCCTTCTCCTTAGCTCTGATGTGAAGTCCCTTTGAAAGTGACTATTCCAAAACACAGGGAGCCTGTGCCCCAGATTCAGTCACCCACTACTTATTGCACATAGTATTTTAGGATATTCAAGCTTCCCCATCAGCCCAACAGAAGACTATGTGGAAGTAAATATTGTGTACAAAAAGGGGGTTCTAGGGAAAGTAACCTCACAGAGTGACCTGATCATCTTATATAATAAAAGCCTAATATGCTAAGTGTCTGGTCGTCCAATCGGCCATTCAACCAATCAAAGCGTAATATGCTAATGATATGCTAAGGTTGCTCAACTGCTCGCTATGATGTGCCCTGACCAACAGGGGGCAGACAGTTGACCAGTCAACCAGTCACTATGATGTGCACTGACCACCAGGGGGCAGACGTTCCAACCGGTAGGTTAGCTTGCTGCTGGGGTCTGGCAGATCAGGACTGAGCAAGACAGGCCAGACACACCCTGGAGCCCTCCTGTGGTCCCTCCCCAGCCCCGATCGTGCACTGGTGAGGTCCCTCGGCCTGGTCTGTGCCCTTTTGCAATCCAGGACAACTCAGGGGATGTCTGAGAGCCGGTTTTGGCACGATCCCAGGCCAAGGGACACCACTGGTGAATGAATGCATGCACTGGGCCTCTAGTAAATATATAAATGGGCAAGTCATGGTTACTAAGAACCTTATCTTTGCCTGAAGCAAGGCCTGTCCATTGTTTCTGCACATCTAGGTTAACACCCCTTTGAAATGCCTCCTGTCAGACCCCTCCTTCTAAGGATGCAAGAGGTCATCTGAGTCCCATGTTGCTCTCTCCCACCTCCATGTAATCTTCCTTATGAACCCTCCTTAATTTCAAATGCATAAGAGAAACCGCAACACTGTTATTCTCTGGAGCATTTGAGATCTTGCTCCCTGACATATGTCATTGGTTTGGCTCAAATAAACTCACAAAAATTCTTGATAGGTTTAGATGTTTCTTACATCGACAACATGAACAGGTTGTATCGTCTGCCCGGAGTTGTCACAGATGCCTCTGATGGTAGTGAGTTGCCCATCCCCAGAGGCATTCACGCAGAGGATGCAGTGATAGGTCAGAGATAGTGAGTCATCATTCTGACATTGCTCAAGCGTTGGTCTAAGAGGCCGATCAGTCAAGTCCTTCTCATTCTGAGACTCTATTATTCAAAATGGGGGCGATAGAGCCATAAGATTTTACAAAAGCAAAATAGCAGCAGTCGGTATTGGACAGGACAAATAAGCCTCCTCCACACAGAAATTTTCAGAAACATCTGTAGAGAGGCAGATTGTCAAAGACCAGACAAGCTGAAGTCAATGAAGGGGAGGCTGGGTGCATTAAGAGCACGGGGGCTACATCTGTACACAGCAGCTTTGGAAAAGTCTGCAACACTGTGGTACGTTTAGGGGAGAACATCACAGAATGATGGTTGCAAGTTTGAGGTTGGAACTGGGTTCTAGTTTCACTTCTGCAGTTCGATATTGTAGCTCAGCAAGTTGCATAACCTCTTTCTAAGCATCAGTTTCTTCATCTGTAAAATGGGAATAATAACTCAGAGGATTTTCCAGAGATTAAATGGAATAACATTTGAAAATCGGTACATATGACACTTCCCGGATATTGTGACCATGACTTATCAATTCTTTTGTTGTTGTTGTTGTTAATCCTCACCCCAGGACATTTTTTCTATTGACTTTTAGAGGGAGTTGAAGGGAGGGGGAGAGAAAGAGAGAGAGAAATATCGATGTGAGAGAGACACATTGACTGGTTGCCTCCTGTACACACCTGACTGGGGTCCGGGGATTGAGCCTGCAACCTAGGTATGTTCCCTTCACCAGAATCGAACCCGAGACCCTCCAGTCTGAGGGCCGACACTCTAACCACTTAGCCAAACCAGTTAGGGCTGATTATCAATTCTTATTCCACTAAAGTGTCCTGTTCTCTAGATGGTCAGCATGGAAACTATCAGATGCTCCGCAAAGAGAACTAGGGAGGTGCAGGCCCGGGTAAAAGCCAGGCTGCCATAGCTCGAACTCATGGGCACCTCTTAGGCATCTTGCGAAGCTGTCTGGCTGAGCAGACTTCTCGGTGGGCTCATTGCCACTCCAGGGAGATCATTTTAAAGAAAGCTGCAAACCGCCAGACAGCCAGCACTGAAGCAGCATAGAACAGCCTGGGTCAGGGCCGCCAGGGCGATGCAGGCTTGTCACTTTGATTTCTATTTCCTTGGGGAATCAGGCTTCTTAGGCTGATACTTCAAGTTTAGAATGCATGTGTGCACCTTTCAATTTAGAATTTCACAAAAAGAAAAAAAATTCTTCTTTCAAAGAAACATAGCAGCCAAGCCACCAACTAAAGTGGTGGTGACAGAATCTCAGGCCACATCAGCACACACACCTGAATCAGCATGTAACTGACCGTAATTGTGCAAGTCCAGGGCTACCCGAATGGGACAGATAACCAAACCACGTGCCTGACTCAGCCCCATAAATTACGATGCAATCTTTGCAGCTTCTGGTCTCCAGCACTGTTTTCCAGGTCTGACCTTGATAGTCGCTGGGATGCTTAGTAAATGAGGTTCCCAGGCCTCCTTCTACAAAGTCTCAGTTAATGGGCCAGGGAGGAGGACCCTGAGGCACTTTGGGGGAACCTCTTCCCTGCTGGCCCTCTGGAGTTAGGGAGGAAGAGAGAGGAAGAGAGAGACAGAAACATCAATGATGAGAGAGAATCATTGATCGGCTGCCTCCTGCATGTCCCACACTGGGGATTGAGCCTGCAACCTGGGCATATGCTCTGATCCGGAATCAAACTGTGACCTCCTGGTTCATAGGTCGACACTCAACCACTGAGCCATGCTGGCCGGGCAGGACCCTGTATTTTAAAGTCCCAGGTGATTCATGGGAGCAGGCAAGTTTGGACAATACTTGTCCCACTGCCAAATCATTCATTGTCGCTTTGGTATTTTTGTGGGTTTTTTTTAAATATATTTTTATTGATTCAGAGAGGAAGGGAGAGGGAGAAATAGAAACATCAATGATGAGAGAGAATCATTGATCGGCTGCCTCCTACACGCCCCCACTGGGGATCGATCCCGAAACCCAGGCATGTGCCGTTGGCCAGAATCGAACCTGGGACCCTTCAGTCTGCAGGCTGACGCTCTATCCACTGAGCCAAACCAGTTTGGGCCACTCTGGTTTCTTAATAAGCCCCTGCCGAGGGCCTGATATGAGCCAGAAACCTTCCTGTAGAAATGCGCATGAGGCCTACCTCTCATCCTCCCAATTTCCCTGTGCTGCAGGGCTGCTTATCCCCATTTTAAAGACAGAACCGAAGCTCAGCGAGGTGAGTGATGTGCCCAGTCAGTGCCAGAGCTGGGGTTCCAACCCGTGACTCATGCCCACCACTCAGGGCCTTTTTCCATGACCTCATGGTTGCCTCAGCAATCTAAACCACTCCTCCATCAACACTCCCAGGCTGATGATCCAGGCAGCCATATGGGACTAGTCATGGGATTTTCCCAGACTAATTCCGACATGTCTTTCATAGCAGCAAAGAGCAGCTGCACAGCAAATGGGATGTCACTGGCTGGAAATGGCACCCTGCCCAATGCATGGCCTCTGTAGACATCCTGTGAAAATGCCCTGAGAATGCGCCTGCAAAGTGTTTATTTTCTCTGGTGATACTAAATACAAATGGTGTCTCCCTGGAATCTGGTAGCTCGGGGCCCAGAGGATAACTTTATAAAAGTAACCACTGCCTCAACACTGCTCCCTACAGAGCCCGCACTGCATATATCATTAGTTCACACGCTCACTGTTGGGTAAAAATGCCATTAGAAAACATATCATTTACCCAATGGACTGAAATGGGTCCCAAGGAGCTATTCCAATCTAGCAGGTAATTATGGGGAAACCCTGTATTATTTACTGGAGAAAATGGAACATCGCCTGGGGAGGCATGAAGGCCCACCCCTGCTCTCGGTGATAAAGAGATGATCCCATTTTGCGATAACAACCATTGAGCTTCCTCTGATTTCGGGAATTTTCAAAAAATGCTTTTATGGCTTGTCTTTTACTTTATAGATAGCTAATGGCTCCAAGCTAACCATAAATAATATCTAAGAAATTCATCGTAGTCCCATTCATAGCTTTATTTAGCAGAAGAGAGCACAAAATCCTCCGAAATCTCATTTATTTCACGGCTCCAGTAATGACCACTTAACCAGGCAGCATATGGCATCCTCTCATCTCCAGAGCCTTCCGAAGCTAAGAAGCCACAGGCTCAGAGTCAACTGACCAATCCTCACATGCAGCCACTCAGGGGATTCCGACTAGAAACACAATGAATAACAAGGACTTGACCTTCACTCGAGTCATCTCAAGTCTTGAGGGTTGCTGAGCTGGGGCTTTGTCTCCTCCCCAAACAGCCCCTCTTCAGAACCTTGGACTAAGGATGGCTGTATTCCCAGCACTCACCACGGTTCCTGGCATCTGAGGCTATGCGGTTTCTGTGTGTTCCAGCCCTACCATCCTATGACTCAGGCACATTATCCTCTGCTTTGTCCCTGCCCCTAGAACAGCACTGACACAGAGCAGAACTGTCTTTTCAGCTGGTGATTTTGTTTTTCCTTTTGTGGCATGCCTCAACCGTTTTATTAGGTGGCCTATTTTTTTTTTTACTTTTTTTTTAAATGTGTTTTTATTGATTTTTAGAGCGAGGGGGAGACATATAGAAACATCAATGAGAGAGAAACATTGATCCCCTTCCTTATGCACACCCCCTACTGGGGATTGCAATGACAACCCCAGGTTGTACCCTGACCGGAATAAATAAGTGAGCTCTTGGTGCATGGGATGATGCTCAATCCACCGAGCCACACCAGCCAGGCATATAGCCTATTCTTGAGTCTCCATTGTCCCTCATTTGTCCTGCCACACAACAAAAAGATGCCATGGGAAGAGGGGAATGGGGACACACACAAGTGTCATCCTTGAGTATAGAGTGAGGTGAAGGAGAGCAATAAGATGCTGCTGACAGTCAGAAGAGGAGCATGAAATTACAATAGGGAGGGATCATAAAAACAGCTCTAAACCAAAGATGGACTCTATTTAGTCATTTAAAACTATATTTCCTGTATTGGCCAGTGTTGCTGGGTGGTTAGAGTGTTGGCCTGTGCACCAATTGATTTGTCTCTCTCATATCAATGTTTCTCTCCTAGTTACCTCTCTCTTGGCAAGGGCAACCACAATCCTACTTCAGATGCCAAGGTTGAGTTTTGTCTGGTCTTTGAACTTCAAATACTTATGTTCTCTCTCTCTCTCTCTCTCTCTCTCTCTCTCTCCCCCCCCCCTTTCTTCTACTCTCTCTAAAAATCAATGGAAAAGCTATCTTCAGGTGAGTATTAACAAGAAACAACTGTATTTCCTGAACATGTAGCATGAACAAAGCCCTTTATCAAATACAAGCCCATGAGGCATGGAAAGAACTGTCACTTCTTGGCCAAGGACCACTGCACTCCTCATTGTCACCTTCCTCAGAGAAGCATAACCCCAGGTTGAGAATAATAATAACAATGCCAACTAAGAGAACCACATGGAAAAGATAGAACTGAAGACAGAGAGACAGAGCCAAGGAAGAAAGGTCAAAGGTAAGGAGTGCAAGCAACATACTTCAAACCCTGATGGGAAGCCAATTTGCTCTATTTTACCCATTCTGCACAAAAGTTAGTTAAAGATCCTCATGATTTTTGGAAACAAAACAACAAGAAATATCATTGCATGGGAGAACATATTGCCAACGTTATATCCGATAAGGGCCTAATCTCCAAAATTTATAGGGAAGTCATACATCTTAACAAAAGGAAGATAAACAATCCAATCAAAAAATGGGCAAAGGATTTAAATAGACACTTTTCAAAAGTGAACATACAAAAGTCCAAGAGATATATGAAAACATGCTCAAAGTCACTAAGCATCCCAGAGATGCAAATCAAAACAACAATGAGGTACCACCTCACACCTGTCAGAATGGCTATCATCAACAAATCAACAAACAACAAGTGCTGGCGAGGATGTGGAGAAAAAGAAACCCTTGTACACTGCTGGTGGGAATGCAAACAGTATAGAGTTTCCTCAAAAAATTAAAAATAGAACTCCCATTTGACCCAGTGATCCCACTTCTATGAATATATCCCAAGAAACCAGAAACACCAATCAGAAATGACATATGCACCCTTATGTTCATAGCAGCACAATTTACCATAGCTAAGATTTGGAAACAGCCTAAGTGCCCATCAGCAGATGAGTGGATTAAAAACTGTGGTACATCTACACAATGGAATACTACGTGGCATATGCTGGGGGGTGGGAGCAACCAAAGGGGAAAATGGAGACATATGTAATACTATATGTAATACTTCAAACAATAAAGAATTTTAAAAAAAAACAACTCCTCCTCTATGCCTCTCTGCTGCCTCAACACCAGTTGAGAAGCTCCTTGAAGATGCCGGGTCATGCCTTCAAGCCATCGAAGATTCCTTGGACTTCTTAGTGCCTAATAGATAACAGGCATTCTGAGAGGTGACAGGCATACCAGTGGGTGTCTCTGTCTTCAAGGAGTTTACCCTCTCAATAAGGGGACCAACAGGTAAACAGGTCACTTTAATTACATCTGGGACATCTTAGGACAGAAGAATGCAATGAGTGAATCGCCACTTACTTGTCATCATGCTGATTCCATTTCCAGGAAAACATCTACCATTTTGAAGGTTACCTTCCCAGGGAACTGGTTTCTCTGTATGTCTATACAGGTTACCTTTTAGGAGTATACTCCTGCAAACAGCATGGGGAGTAACAGCACACCGGAAACCTCCAGTGGGATGTAGTCTTGTGTCTTTAATGGACTATGTAAGATTTTGGTTAAAAAATGGCTTTCAAGAATATTGCCTAAATGAGACACAACTGTTCTCCATTAACCACCATCATACATTCATTCGTTCTTCATTTTAATCTACATTTACTTGGCACCTACTATTTATAATTCACTGAGATGTAAGGAAAATCTAACCCATATCTTCCAGAGCCATACAATCTAGTGACAGAAGCCCAGAAACACTTTGGATAGAGGGGGGAGCCAGGCTGTTATAAGATCTGGTGTCAGTACTTTAAAATAATCCCTGTGATGAGTAAAGGCCATGGGTTCTACATGGCACACGGCTACAGGTATCTTTTAGTAGCCTTTCTCAAATAACGTCATAAAGTGAGGCTGTGCAGCAGGAAAAAGGAAACATCGAATGTACCAAGTCCTTTCTTGGAAGAGCTAACAGCTTTCAGATCTTTATTATTATTTTTTTTAATCTGACTTTGCACAACATCGCAGCATGCTCTACAATCTTACGTGAAGTAGTTAACTGTGCGAAGGAAAAGTTGAATATTCTTTGGAAAAGATTGTCCATTTCTACCTGCTAATGCACAATCTAAAATGCCCGTTTACATGCGCAATCATTTACCAGACGTATTAACACTTAACTTGAAAATTATCACTAAGAGGTATTGCCAGTGCCAGCATTTGAGCACAGGGCTTTGGTACAAACGCTAAAGCATTTCTACAGATAATGAAACACTTGACAAAGCACCCTTTGTTAGACAATAAAAATAAATGATTTCAAAAGCAATCACCTGGTGAGGAACAAATACATTTTAGAGTAAAGCAGTTGGAGATGTGGGGGTAAGCTCATATTTCACTACAATGGGTTTATTTTATCTTTGTTTGCTTGTTTGTTTGTTTTTCTCTTAATCACAACCCACTGAGTATTCCCCACCAATAGCTTCTGTTCATTTTCTATTAATAATAAAAATAGCCACTGCTGTTCATGAAATCCTTCCTTGTGCCAGGACTGTGCTAAGCAGTTCACAATCATCATCTTACAGACTCTTTGTGTCTCTTTATGAGGCATGTTCTATTAGGATGTCCTGCTCTACAGAAGAATCTGTACAAAGCAAGCACAAAATTGCACCTTTTTAGAGACTTAGTCACTTTCAAGTGTTTTTACATAGCTGGTCTGATTTGTGTGGCCTGGTTGCAACTCTGGGACTAAGGAGCTAGTATGTTATCTCCTTTTTTACACACAGGGATGCCACCACCTACAGAAATAAAGTGACTTGTCCAAGGTGACATGTTTGCCAAGTGGTTATAATAGACTGCAAAAAAATGGCCACAGGGCTTCCCTTTCTGGTAACCACTCCCCTTTGCAATGTAATGTCATGGTGCTTCCCACCAAGAGACAGACTCTCCTCCCACGTGAATCTGTACTGGCCTTGGGACGTGCTTGAACCAATCGAATGTGTCAGAAGCAGCAATGGGCCAGTTCTGAGGTTCAAGGGGTCTTGTACTCTTCCACGTTCTCTCTCTTAGAACCCTGTCTCTGCCAAGAGAACAAACCCAGGCAGCCTGGTGGGTGAAGAGAGACGTGGCCCAGTCACCCGCATCATCCCAGGTGACAGCCTGCCAAGCCGTAGATGCACAGCTGCCTAGCTAACCATCAGCACAACTGCAGAGGTGTGCATGTACCCAGATAAGAAAAGCCCAAATTGAAGAACCACAGAATCATGAGGAAAAAGAATGGTTGTCATTTTAACTACTAAATCTCAGGGTGGTTTGTTATGCAGCAAGAGCTGACTGATGCAGTGACACTGCTGAAAACAGAGTTCATACAGTCTCAACTGGTATGATTTTTATTTGTTACAGAAAAACTAGATTACTTTATAATTCAAAAATAAATGTTGGGGTCCTTGTTGGTTAGAGCACCATCTCAATATGCCAAGGTTGCAGGTTCAATCCCCAGTCAGGGCACATACAAGAAGCAACCAATGAATGCATAAATAAGTAGAACAACAAATTGATATCTCCCCCCTTCCCCTCTCTCTCTCTCTCTCTCTCTCAAATCAATAAATAATAAAATAAAAATAAATAAATGTTGAAGGTGGGAGGGTTAAAGTAATACCAAAAGACAAAAACATGAAATTATTTTATTTAAACAATGAATAGGGGGTTAATTATTTGTGTGTGTGTGTGTGTGTGTGTGTTTCATTACCAGATCCTACCTACCATTCTATCAAGGACTGATGTCTCTCTAGGATTTGCCATCACTATTGCTTTACTTCTTCAATTTATCAACCTTCTTCCTGCAGTGAATGTCTTCACCCACTGTGACCACCTGCCCAATTTGAGCTCTGAAAACACAATAAGCATGAAAACTTTTAATAACATTTACTTACATAACATTACATTTTTAATCAACACTGCACTAGTCCAATATTCTCCAAACCTCATTCATTTATGTATTACTTTCATAATTTTTGCTAATCTGCAAGCTGCCTAGATTGTTATTTACTGAATGTTTTTCTTTAAGTGAAATTCAAATTCACTCACATTTTCCACTTTGCCTAATCCCCAGCAATAATACCCATAAGATCACTTGTTTTATAAACTAATTATATGTTTTTGTGCATAACTGTTAAAATAAAAATGCATGCACTCATCTGCATACCACCTAAATCATCCTGCTTAGTACACTCGGAGAAACATCGCATTACCCACATTTGAATAACTTTGTCACCCCTGCATATCAGCTACAGGAGAAGGGCAACTTACAAGGCTTTTATAGGCCAAAGGCAACTCTGACGGACTGACAATTCTATTGGTCACTTACTTGAGCAAAACCCTGCCATCGAAAGAACCAATCATGAACATCATGAACAGGAATTCTAGCCCTACGAGGAATAGGCAGACACTATTTCACTGGTCCCAGCTGTGTTCTTTACTTTTTTCAGCACTCGTGATCTGAATAAGCAACTTGAGGTAGGGCATGGTAAATATCACCAGCCCTCAGATGGCTTGAAGGCCTTGAAACTGGTCATTCTCATCCACGTGGACTAGAAGATGGATGTGCAAAGCTGTTAGACTATTCCCAAGGCCCTACACTATTTTTGATCCTCAACACAAGCCTGTAAGTAGAAGCATTTAGAGCAGGGGTGGGCAAACTTTTTGACTCAAGGGCCACAATGGGTTCTTAAACTGGACCGGAGGGCCGGAACAAAAGCATGGATGGAGTGTTTGTGTGAACTAATATAAATTCAAAGTAAACATCATTACATAAAAGGGTACGGTCTTTTTTTTTTAGTTTTATTCATTTCAAACGGGCCGGATTCGGCCCGTGGGCTGTAGTTTGCCCATGGCTGATTTAGAGCCATCCTTTCCTGTGTCATTTACAAAATCAAGACAAAAACATAACCCCTCTGGGACAAAAAAGTTTACCTGTGATCACAATAGTTGCAAACTAGCGAGATCCAGGCTCTGGACCACACAGCCTGGCTCCAAAGCATGAGCTCTTGGCTACTGTGCTTTCCATGCTTCCATATACTAAAGGATCAGCTCATGGAAAGCGGTGTCCATGTTCTGAGGTAGACCAGAGGGCAGAATCAGGACCAAAGTTAGGAAGTTTCTTTAAGGTCTTAAAAAAGAGCTTTGTGAAACTCAATCAACAAATGGTCATTGGACACTGGGCAAGCTTCCGACACCTTCCTGGGTACTAGATTGTGGTGAAAACTAAATGTTTATATTCAGAACTGACTCGCAGTTCCTGTGACATAATCCTATCATTCGCACTGGTTTTTATTCCTTACTCTGCTCTTTCATTCTCCCTCAATGACCTTGTTACCTATATCAGGAACATCTGATCTTGAGAAGGATCTGCTTGTGATAGAAAGAGAAAATGCAAGATGCGACTTAGTGCCTTGCCTGGAAGAGATTTTTTTTAATGAAATGTTACAGGAGTCCTTCTGGGAAATGACCAGTTTGCAAGTTGAAGAAAAGACATAAAACTCCATGAACACAGGGCCCTGGTGTGAAAACAACTGGCTTATCAAAATAAAAACAAAATCTTACTTTGATACATTCCTTTAAAAAAAAAAAGCACTTTCTTTGACATGTGTACAACTTCCATTTTTTATGCAATTTGAAACTTATGAATTGTTTATTTCTGGAATTTTTCATTTAATACTTTCCGACTACAGTTGACCATAGGTAACTAAAACTGTAGAAAGCAAAATCACACATGGGGGGGGCGGTGATTACTGTAGTTATCATTTTCTTTTGTTTTCTTTTCTTTTCATGAGAACACTTAAGATGTAACCTAGTAGAAAATTTAAAATATACCATACAGTATTGTTAACTATGGTCACCTTGCTGTACATTAGATCATCAGACCTTTCTCATCTTGTATAACTGATATTTTATACACTTTAATCAACATTTCCCCCTTTCTCCCTAGCAACCACCATTCTACTCTCTGTTTCTATGAATTTGACTATTTTAGGTTCCACATTTAAGTAAGATCTTTCAGTATTTGTCTGTGTCTGGCTTATTTCACTTAGCATAACGTCCTCCAGGTTCAACCACATTGTTGCAATGACAGGATTTCCTTCTTTTAGAAAGAAATGTTTTTATTGGTCTCAGAGAGGAAGGGAGAGGGAGCGAGAGATAGAAACATCAATGATGAGAGAGAATCATTGATTGGCTGCCTCCTGCACACCCCCCACCAGGAATCGAGCCCACAACCCAGGCATGTGCCCTGACTGGGAATCGAACCATGACTTCCTGATTCATAGGTCGACTCTCAACCACTGAGCCATGCCAGCCAGGCAGAATTTCCTTCTTTTTTAAGGCTGAGTAATATTCCATTACTAGAGGCCCAGTGCATGAATTTGTGCACCAGTGGGGTCCCTCGGCCTGGCCTGCGGAATGGGGCCAAAACCGGCTCTCCGACATCTCCCGAGTTGTCTCAGATTGTGAGAGGGCGAGGCCAGGCCAAGGGACCCCAGCAGTGCATGATCAGGGCTGGGGAGGGACACGGGAAGTTGGCCAGCCAGGGAGGGATCATGGGAGGGCTCCATAGCATGTCTGGTCCATCTCACTCAGTCCCAATAGGCCAGACCTCAGCAGCAAGCTAACCTACCGGTTGGAGCATCTGCCCCCTGGTGGTCAGTGCACATCATAGCGAGCAGTTGAGCAGCCTCAGCATATCATTAGCATATTATCCTTTGATTGGTTAAATGAACGACCAGACGACTGGACACTTAGCATATTAGGCTTTTATTATATAGGACAATACACCATATTTTCTTTATCCGTTCACCTATCAACAGATTTAAGTTGTTTACATATCTTGGTTATTGTGAATAATGCTGCAATAAACATATAACTCAGTAGCAAAACACCAAAAAAATACTGATTAAAAATATGGACAAATGCCTAAATAGACATTTTTCAAATGAAGACATAAATGGTCAACTGGTATATGAAAAGGTGCTTGATATCACTAATCATCAGGGAAATGCAAATCAAAACCCACAATCAGATATCACCTCACGCCTGTTAGAATGGTTGTCATAAGAAAGATAAATGATAATAAGTGTTGGTGAGGATGTGGAGAAAAAGGAACCCTTGTGCACTTTCGATGACAAGGTAAATTGCTGCAACTACTATGGAAAACAGTATGGAGGTTCCTCATAAATTAAAAATAGAACTGCCTTTTGATCCAGCAATCCCATGTCTGAGTGGATAAGCAAAGAAAATGAAATCAGGATCTTGAAGAGGTAGCCTCATTCCCATGCCTACCTTTGTGAATGACAGAGTAGTAAAAGAAAACCCTTATTATATGACTGACAGTGTGCCAGGCACTGTTCTAGGCGCTTCAAAGCCCACCTGAAACTCCACTTAACTCGCTTAACTTGAGAAACATAGAAGGATGTGCTGAATCCCAATCTGGCTCAGAACAAAATACTTTCTAGGATGAAGAAATCACTTTCTTCCAAAGAGGAATGATGAGAAAGAAGGAGAGGGTTCTGAGAAGAGGCAGAAAGATAAGGGAAAATAATAAAGAAAATGAAACAGGAGTAAGAGAAGGAGGAGAGCCAGGGGGATTGTGTACCACCCCATCCTTGTCTCAGTGATGCTGCAAGCTTCCTGAAAGGCACTGTTTTCTGAGAAGAGGATTTTGTTCACAGTTTAACAGGTGTGAGGGCTTAATTATTATTTTAACAGTGCGTTTGAGAAAAGTACAGACACGGATCTATACAATTACTCTGCTCAAATACAGGCATTTGCCTCTGTTTTCACACATATAAAATGAAATCATCAGATGTACCAAATGTTGACATTTTCCCTTATGAAATACCAGATATTTCCTGAAACTTGGGTAATTATGTCCTTCACCACCCTCCAGAAAAAAATGAGAGAAAAAAAAAACCTTGAGCTCTTTCAATGTAATTCCAAAATCATTAAAATTCTTAAGTCATATACCCGAGAAACCAAGAGGTAGATGATTTTATCTTGAAACTGAAGACTCAATCAGACTCATATTTACAAAGCAAGCTTTGGAATTCTCTCAGAGAGCCAAGACAGCACACCCCCGGAACCCGGGACATGCTCATCTGCTAAAGTGCAATACTCTGAATGTACACAATCAACACGTAGCCCGGTGCCCTCTCCCAAGGATTGACATTGGCCTTGTATTTCTCCCCTCGCCACTCTCAGAAGCAAGTTAGAGCAGCCGCCAACTTTCAGTTTAAAGATTAGGCCCTTTGTATGAGTGATTTATTGCATGCTATTTTTTTTTTTTTTAGTTGAGAATATTGCTTTCTTTCAGGGCTTCAGAATTTTTACCTTTTTCCTCTCCTTTGCAGCAAAAGCATTATATTGATGAGGAATCGTCCCTAGGCCAGATTCTATTTGCAGATATTTAGAGGGAAAGAGGGGAGAGGAAGAAAATTTCTTAAACTTATCTTTGCTCACTCATATACTGCAAGTTCAATTTGAATGTCCATGAATTTGTGGCATGGAGATACCTCTGCTGAACATGTCAATTATCAGACTGTGTGCAGATTGGAGACTTTAGCCCTGTGTGAGGCAGAGAGAGGGTGGGGGGAGAGGAAGGAGGAGGAGAGAGTGAGGGAGAGCAAGAGAAAGCTAAGGGAGGCACCCAAACAGAGACAGACAGAAAGGCAGAGACAGAGGCATACACCTGGCCAAATGTCTCAGAAATGCAAAAAGGGCACCAGGCAGTAAGCAATTTGAGGAAGGAGGCTGACTTAGCCAAATGGCTCTTTGCTGGCACCTGGCACAGAGGAGCCCTCACTTGGCATGTATTGGTTTAATGGGTTTAATCTTGGGTAGCACCAACTCTCCTTCACCACCCACTATGCCCCATCCATGGCAGACTGTGGAACCAAAGGGCACCTGACAGCACTGCTCCTTCCACCATTTCCCACCATCCTCTACCCAAGCACATCTGCTCTGCATCCCATTCTGCATGACCCAGCCACTTCCCACTAGGTTTCAGGGATGGGAATTGGTTGTTCCAATAAATGAGTCTTTGTTAACATAGCTCCTAACTAAGGAGGTTCCCTCGCAGAGGCATCATGCTGTAACCCAATCTAAATGCCCAGTTACAGACGACTTGTGAGAACTGTGAGCCCCTGGCTAGCAGTGGGGTCCCCTGCTGCAGTCAGCCTTCGGTAAACCACAGGGGTACTACCAACTCTGCTCATGACACAACTGGCCTGTAAGTCACCTCTTAAAAACAATAAAAGCAATAATCTCTGTAATTTCCTGAACTCCTAACATCCAGTGTCTAATGCTCTCCAAGCCTATATACTCGGCTTTACTAGCCCCACTTCACAAAGGCGAAATGTAACCTCAAAGAGATGAAGTGACTGCCCCCCAACCTCTTACCGCCAAACCCCGCCATGCAGTTAGTTAGTGCCAAAGGCAGGATTCCACTGCAGGTCTCCATGGCCTGGGCTCTCTCTACTCTACCCGCTTGTTCCTCTAGAAATGAAGGAGAATCACCACCAGTCGTCAGCCCTCTTCTCCTCTCAAGCTCAGCATATCCCCACCGCTGGTGCAAGTGGTCCATCGCTGCCATCCTCTCAACAGGAGGATCAGCCTGCCCTTCATCAGAAAAGAGCTTCCCAGCAAAGGGAGGAGGGTCCTACATGGCCCAAACACTGCCCCCACCCAGACAGTAGGGAAGCCCTGTGATCCCCCAGCTTCAGTGTGATGAACGACCCCAGAACTGCTGGGGAGAAAGCAGCAGCCCCTCCATTTGTGCTCACAGTGGACAGCAGGCCATGCCCCCCAGTTCTCAGCACAAACCATGACGTCAACAAGGCATCAGAAAGTCCTGAGATCCCGCATCCAGGGATGAAGAACTGAGCTGTGTGCGTTCCTTGAACAGAAGTTATGACTCATCTAAATGCGGTCAGTGTCCCGCCTGCACATGGACAAAGGAAGGGAAAGAGCATCCACAGGCAGCAGGCCCTTAACTGCCTTCGGGGAGAAGCATTAACCAGAGTCCTGTTGTGCAGAAAAGTAAACTGAGGCGCAGGAAGATGATCTGCAAGAGGTTACATGGCTGGCAAATGGCACACTTTGGATCCATGCCCAGGTCTGTCTCGCTCCCAGCCGAGTGCTTTTTCCATCACCCGATAATGTCTCGCCTTTGCATGCTGTCTGAACTCCATTTGTTGTGATTTTCAGCTGCTCACATGGATTGTACACATTGAAATCCACCCAAAGCAGATCTTACATCTTTAGCAATCCATGTCAACGCTCAGCCATATTCCAACCATCTTTTGAACAAGAGAACCCTCTAGCCTGAGTAATGGGGCTTTAATAAGAAAAGGAAAAGGAGGAAGCAAAAAGTAATTCTACCCTCAGAGGAAGCCTATATGATGTGGGTGGGTATGGTCATCCGAAGTTGGCATAGATACAGTCACAGCACACCATGAGAACAATGAAGCCATAACTCTAATGTCTGAAGAACGCCATTCACTCACTCCATCATTATTTTTTTAATATATATTTTATTGATTTTTTACAGAGAGGAAGGGAGAGGGATAGAGAGTGAGAAACATCGATGAGAGAGAAACATCGATCAGCTGCCTCCTGCACACTCCCCACCAGGGACGTGCCCACAACCAAGGTACATGCCCATGATCGGAATCGAACCTGGGACCCTTCAGTCCGCAGGCTGACGCTCTATCCACTGAACCAAACCGGTTAGGCTCTCCATCATTATTTTTGAGTGCTTCTTTTGAGCACAGTTCCGTGGGAGAGACAAAGGAGCAAAAAGCTTAGGCCCAACCCACAGGGCTGCACAGCACTCCCATTCAGAATCCTCAGCTTGAGAGGGAAATGAGCAACTGTACTGAGAAACATTTAACTTTTCAGACACACCTACACAGACACCACTTTGGTCCATGGCTCCACCAGAATTTCTCCGTTGACTTCCTGGTCTTTCTCTCATACTCCTCTATTCCTATTTCCTTACCTTTCTGGTGGAACGTGCTGTGCACTGGGAAACCAGGGACCTGGAGAAATGTCTCCAAGCCCAGCTCTGCATCTTCTAACTCTGTGACCTTGGACCAGTCTTCATAGTCCACTTAGTCTCCACTTGTTCACCAGGAATAGAAATGTAACTGTCCCTATTTCATGGGTTATAGGACTAATTGACATAATAATATGTGAAAGGCCTTGGAAAATAGAAAACTACCAGAAAAATGTACACTTTACCCCCATTGCTACAGTAGATTAGATTATTATGTTAGGGGTTAATATTTCGCTGAACAGAAAACCCTGCCAATTGGCCATTATGCCCTTTGTTTTTCCTTGGGCAAAGGCTGGCTAAGCAAAAGAGAAGAAAGCGAGACAAAGAACAGTACTTTGTGAAATCTTCCCCAAAAGGACAGCATTGTAAGTCTGCCTTGAATAAAGAGTGTAAATTATATTCAGCATGATATAAGTAATGACATATCAATTAACTGTGTCAACAAGGTCTAAAAATATGCAAATTACTGTACTTCAATTAGAAAAATCTACATCCTTAGAGAATATTGTAAATCAGGAAATTTGGGAGACATTAAGAGTAATCAGTGAGGGAAAGCATGTACTTTTTGCTGTATCCTATTTTTATACATACATAATGAAATAATTATAGCTACACTGTATTTATGCCTCTGCAAAAATATTAAAATCTTAAGATCTTTACAATGATAAGTTAAATCTGTATTATGTTTTCAGACAACATTAATTATAAGAAAAAGAAATCTATTATCATTCAATATAAGTAAGTTGAAACTAATTTGGACATGTAAATTAGAAATGCTGGTGTGGTGTGTTTTTTTCTCAGCACCAGAGTACTGGAAAAGAGAAAGCAAGAAGAGGTATCTAGATCAATTACTGAGTCTATAAATGCAAAAGCCTTAGCATGTTTAAGCTGTAATGCAAATTTAAGAGTGTTCAATACACAACATTTCTCAAAAATAGCAAACTATTTGGTATGTTGCTGGGTTTTTTTGTTCATTTTTGAGAGTCTTTCCTGGCTTTCTTTGTTGAAAATGCATTAATGTACCTGTTTGGGATGTACTTGCCTTTACCTGAGTTGAGGCAAGGCTGGGGATGGATGGATGATGCCAGTTCTCGGTGGCTGGGATGTTCACTACAGTAGCAGAGGAGGAATTTAAATGTAATCTGCATCCATTTCAGAGGAATGCAAAGGAGAGGACACGCGGCCTCAGACCAGTGCTGCTCAGCTCAGCCCAGCCTTTCTGGGAAGTACATCCTGGCAGGTAGCATCCTACAGTGGGACTGAGCTAGTTTATCCTTACTCACTGCAAGCTCTATGAGGCTTCATCGGAACCTGAAAGTTCTGATTCCAGAATGAGGCTTTCCTGGGAATTTTCCGCATTTTGTCTCCTTTCCACACGTGGAGATGCAATTCGTGCTTTCAATATCATCCTTTATGAAATCTATCCCCACCACTCCAGGCTGAGTCAATCCCTCCCAGAGCTACATGAAGCCCAAGGAATTTTGATCCTAGTGTGTCCACCGAGGCTGAATCTCCATGAGGACAGGCCCTGTGCCTTTCTCTGTCCTGCTCCAGGGAGACACAGTGCCTCCTACAAAGCAGAAACACAATCAAGAGTCCTCCAATAAACCAAAGGGAGGAAGAAGAAAGACCATAGACTAGGCAGCTTTCTACTATGAAGAATGTATACTTAGTGCTAAGTATGAAAACTTGAAGTAAAGCAGCCAACTCCTTCCTTTGTTGATATAATTAAATAACCAGAATTAGAGTTGGTTTAATGACAAGTGGGGAAGGTGGAGTCCACCTTCATGTCTCTTAGCATTGCCTTTCTATACCCCAACCCCACTGCCCCCCCAACTCCCATGAGATTTCTACTCTCCTCAAGCTTTCTTTACCTGATCTCACCCAGGTCTGTTTCTCTAGAAAACATCTGATAAAAATGCTTACAGTGCCCAGCCGGCATGGCTCAGTGGTTGAGCATCAACCAGCCCAGTTGCAGGCTCGATTGCCAGTGTGGGGTATGCAGGAGGCAGCCGTTCAATGATTCTCTCTCATCATTGATGTTTCTATCTCTCTCTCCCTCTTCCTTCCTCTCCCTAAAATCCATAAAAATGTATTTTTAAAAAATGCTTATAGTAAGTGACAAAGATTTAACAGGAATTTCCAACAACAGTGGACCAGGAATGTGTTTTATGGAGTAAGGCACATTTTTCTTCTGCTTTAACACACACACACACCAGGGAGCTCCATAGTTTGCCTGTTTGAATATCAGCTCTGATGGGTGCAGATATTTCTTAAAATGGGGCTATCGGAAATGCTTCTCAAATGATTGCTTCATTGGGTCTTGCAAATAAGTACCAGCCCACAAAACCTCTTCCAAAATACCTTCTCCACTGGGGTGGAGAATGAGGTTGATTTAAAAACTAACATTTTTTCTGGTTTGCCCAACATAAATCCTGGCTTACAAAAGATAAATAGTCAAGGTATCTGATGGTCATACTACACAATAACAAATAAACATATGTGTGTGTGTGTGTGTGTGTGTATATATATATATATATATATATATATACACATATATATCTGCATAGATATAGATATGGATATAAATATAACTATTTCATCTAATCTGCTAGATGACTAGAGTACATATGTCATATGTTAGCAATTTACGGCAGAGACTTAGACCTAGGTTAGATAAACCTAGGTTCAAATCCCAGATCTGCTAACTAATATGATTGTAATCAAGTTATTTAAACTTTCTAAGGCTTCATTTCCTCATCTATAAAATTGAAAGGATAGTAATTTTACTCATGGGACTGTTGTGTATATTAAATGAGATGATGCTAATAAAAAGCCTAGCATGGGTCTTCACACAGAGTAACTCTCAAATGGTTATAGTTTTTAAGTATCTTCATCATGATAATTTTATATATATATATATATATATATATATATATATATATATATATTGTTGATTTCAGAGGAGAAGGTAGAAGGACAGAGAGTCAGAAACACCGATGAGATAGAAATATGGATCAGCTGCCTCCTGCACGCACCCTCCCACACACACACACTGGGGATCGAGCGCGCAATCCAGGCATGTGCCCTTGACTGGAATCGAACCTGCGACCCTTCAGTCCACAGGCAAATGCTCTATCCACTGAGCCAAACCAGCTAGGGCCATCATGATTATTCTTGTCTGTCATAAGTTTTCACTGCAAAAGTGAATTGGGGAATGATGGTATTTCATAAGCTAGAGCTTACCCCAATTTTTGTGGGTATATGTTACCTTCTACTTGAATCTGCATGGCTCAGAGTAATTCATCTGCCCTCTTTGTTTAAGAATTTAAGGAGGTAAATATTTGGGCCAGATTTGCTTAATCAAATAAATTTCCATAAAAACGAGAATGTCAAACAGCAAGCAAAATTTAAAACAGCAACTTTAAAACCATAAATTCAACACTGTTCCTTAAGCAAACCATCATGAGATTGTCATGTTTTTTTCTCTGCATTATCAAATTAATCTATACTTTTCTCCCCCAATTTCTTCATTTTCCTCATTCTTTTCATGTTTATGCCTCCCTGTCCATAGTTTTATGTCTTAGATACTCTAGGACTTGCAGCAAAAGTACCAGATTCCCATGTGGCTAAGGTTCTGCTGAGGGGTTGTGCTCATTCAATACCAAACCAGACCCCAAACCTTAGCACATCAGGCACCACAAAAACAGAAGCTCCAACCAACAGCATATTCCAAAGTTGAGGAGTCAGAACAAAATGACACCAAATATTGCTCTTTGATCCAAATGAGACCACAGAACGTCTCTCTAATGCAGCAGTTCTCAACCTGTGGGTCTCGACCCCTTTGGCGGTCAAACGACCCTTTCACAGGGGTCGCCTAAGGGGTCCTGCATATCAGATATTTACATTACAATTCATAACAGTAGCAACATTACAGTTATGAAGTAGCAAAGAAAATAATTTTATGGTTGGGTCACAACATGAGGAACTGTATTTAAAGAGACAGAAGGTTGAGAACCACTGCTAATGTATCTCACTGCCTCTCACTCTCGGTCCTCAGGAACAGGGAGAGAATGTATGCCCAGGACTTCTGATGAACGGGAGTTGACTTTCTTTTTCAGTTTTAATATCTTTATTGATTTCAGAGGGAGGAAGTGAGAGGGAGAGAGAGAGAGAGAAACATCAATGATGAGATTCATTGATCTGCTTGATCTGCTGCCTCCTGCAAACCTCCTACTAGGTGGCAAGCCCACAATCCGGGCATGTGCCCTGACCAGGAATCAAACTGTGACCTCCTGGTTCATAGGTCAATGCTCAACCACTGAGCCACACTAGCCAGGCCGGAAGTTGACTTTCTTGAATGTCACAGTCCACATTCACCGGGTATGTGTAGGGTGGAGATCAGATTGACACATGGATAAATTCTACAACACTGACTTAGTAGTGAGTCTGGGTAAAAATAAAGGGAGAGCTAGGGAAGAAAACCAGTCAACCCTCTACCCCTCCTAGAGCAGAAAGAGAAAAGGCAGGTGTCGTAAATACAGCCCACCTTTTATTGCAGAGCTCCTGCTCGGAATCCAAAGGCTTCGCAATTATTTGCCTATTACTTATCTGTAAGCATCAACTAAAAAGATCTAGCATTTTGGAAAGGTAATTATGCCGTAACGCAGATGGTAGTAATAACAATTACCCAAGATAAGCCCTTGCAATGATCTTTGCAGAGCAAAGCAAAGCAAAGCAGTACTGACTCAGGAAGGACCTCCAGTGGAGAAGGCTGCAAGGCAGCAGCCAGACTGTCCCCTAGAAAAGTGCCAGGCAGGTGCTATCCCTCTCGCTCTGGAGTGCAAGGCTAGGTGGAGGGTAAACCCGTCCTAAGGTTAAATACCCCTTGACATAGAGGCAATTCCCAATCGTCCTTATTTGATGTGAACTCTACCCACCTCAAGTGCTGGAAAAAGGATATTTTCCCTGCCTCATGCATCCTAACTTTGGCCTCAGTTATCGTATCGGAAACTGCCTGCCACATGCATTTCTATGAGGAAGGACTTAGCCTACAACATGATAGTTGTTGAAACAGGGAGATCTAATTGCTTAGAAATCATTAATTGCTATAAATAGATGACTTCTGGGAGTCAATGAACTATGAGCAGGAGAGACGACAGTGTGCTTGAATGTCACGCTTGTGCTCTGGATATTTTTATGACTTGTCAGTGGTTCCGAAAAGAACTGGCCCAGCGAAAGGTGCCCAGTCAACCTGTACTGACTGAGGTGACTAGTGAGAAATAGATCTTTCTTGTTTTAAACCTGGACCACCCTTCTCACAAATCAGGATGTGCATTTATGATACTAACAGAAGTTAGTATCAGCCATCCAAGTGGGGGGAGGGGGAGGAGGACACAGAGGAGGCATATCCAATTTTGCTATTTTTCAGGGCATAAAATAACAACCTGTCATCTAGCTTTTGTGGGTCATTTTTATCCCATTGCAGGCCAAAATGAAATTTGACCTCCATTTTCCAGCCACGCCGGTGATGATCAATTTAACGCACACAGAGCAAATGAAGGAGAGGCCCAGAGAAAGTCAGATTAGTGTGGGATTATTTGTTCCTGAGTCCCCATAAAGGGAAGGAGCATTTCTCTCCTCAGAACCTCCACCATCTTCCTGCCAGCAGCTGTAGTTTGGTGCTCACACCTTGACCACTTGGCCTGAGGTAATTCCAACCAGTCTTTCTGCATTCCTACACCACTAGGCCCTTTTGCTCCTAAGACTTAAAAAGGAAGGGAAATCATTTTTCTGAGTCATCTCATTTAGTGATCGATCAAGGTGCTCATTTTTCAGCAGAGCAGTAAATAAACACCATAAAGGCATCTTTCCAAAACCCCAGCAATGAAGCAGAAAGGTGCCACTTTGCGAAGGAGAAACTGCCCTGGACCCCAATAACCCTACCTGGCTCTGCCACCGGGATTGCAAAAGTAATCGAGCTGTCAACAGTTTCTTACAAACCTTAAGAATTAGCTACTGTGCCCTTTTGCTGTGAAGTTGACTTGTGTGAAGTAAGCTTACCTTCACTTGCAGCCCACCTGCAAGAAAACATTGCTAAGCAACGGACATCCTGACTTCAACCCACCCATCACACAGCAACAAGTAGTCTGTGACCTTTTTGCGGCCTCAAACATCACTTTCAAAACCCTCAGTACCCAGCAAAATTCCAACTGGCCTCAAGTCCCCGTTGCTCTCCCCTTCCTGTTCCTCCCTCCTCCACAGACTTACCCAAGCAAAGCCACTTTCGACAGCAGCTAACTCCAGGCATATCTAAGTGTGGAATCACATCAGCCCTGACCAGAGGAGTTGGTTGTGATTCAACACTGCCTCCTGAAATACAATTGCTCCTCAGATCTGTGTAAACCGGAATCTCTAAAACAACTGAATTATTTGTTAGGTCTGATTCAATCATAAGTACACATGCCTGAATTACTTCATTCATTTAAAACCTCAGTTGCATCCTGCCTCACCTCTATACAATTCACTTGGAATGAATTGTAAACCCCTTCCCTTGGCTTACAGGGTCCCTAATCCTTTCTGAGATCATCTCCTGCTCCCTCCCTTGCTCACTGGTGCTCCAGCTGTTGCTTTTAGCTGTTCCTCAAACATGCCAAGCACATGCCACCTTTGGGCTCCTTCTGTCTAAGACACCTTTCATCCAGGTGTCCACAGCTTACTCTTTTCATTCAGGTCCTTCATCATTCAAAGAATCCTTCCCTTTATTAATTAGAAGCCCCTCTAGCATCCTCTTCTTAGTTTGAGCTCCTCCCTCAAGCAGGGACTTGTGAGCTGAAAGTTTATTTGAAAGATGGTTCCAGGCAGCTGGAGTGAAGGCATGGGGGAGAGAAACAGGGCATGAGAGAAAGGCAATGAGGCCCAGCGATGGAGCTGAAGACTACCGTGGGCTGTGGGCCATGGGCCATTGGAGCTCAAACCTGCCAGAGGAAAGGCTGATCCTCCACCCAGGATGAGCCAGACAGCTCCTCAGCTTTGGGAAAAATGCTGGATGTGGGCAGTTGCCATAAGCAAAGGACCTCTTTCTCTGCTGAAGTCAGTGGTGGCTGAAGAGACGTGGGACAGGGCAACAGCAGCATCTGCCACCTCTTTCACTTGAGTTTCTTTCCCAGCATCTCCCATCCCCTGGCATAGTGGATATTGACTTGTTGATTTATTTACTATCTTTCCCTTTTCCCTCCCCACAAACACACACAACAAACACACAGTCAGCTCAATGAGAACAGAGAATTAACAGGTCGGTTCTCTGCTACATCCCCAACATCTAGAAGTGCTAGGAAGATTTTGTTGGATAAGTTGTTATTATTATTGTTGTTGTTGTTGTTGTTATTGTTATTTGCTCATGTATGTAATCAACATTGACTGAGCTTTACCTAGGCTAAGTGCTATGGTGCCGAAAGTGACAGAAGCTCAATTCCACACAGTCAGACACTGTTTTCAGGCTGCCTCATAAATGTCTGCCTTGAGTCCCAAGAATATTCAAGCAACACTTGGGAGGGAGAGATATATCATGGATTTTTTTGTGGTGGTGGTGGTTCCATGGAACCTAACACAGCGCCAGGCACATGCAATGTATGTCAAATCAAGAGTTGAGCTCCATGCCCATTGTCTTTGCCCTGGAGAATATCATAGTCCAGTGATGAAAACAGCCATAGAAAGTAATAATACAACAGTGAGATGTATACAGAAATATCTGAAAGCTGGGAGAGAGAACAACAAGTGACTGAGAAATCGGAGAAAGTGCCACAGAGACAGGGCCATTTTAATTGGGACTTGATGAATGAGTAAGAGTTTGCCACTCAAAGGCAACAAATGCATTCCTGGCCAAGGGAATGGCTTTTGTGATGTTCAGAGGGCTGTGTGACATGACACAATTCTGGAACATGAGGCACATTGGCAGGGATTGAACTCTGTAACATCGCCTTCATCAGCCAGAAATAAATCCCCTTACATATGAAAAGGGGAAAACTCTGATACCAAGTGTTAGTGCAAATGTACTGGGCAGGCATTCTTTTGCCCTGCTGGTGGAGTGCCAATCCGTACATCCTTTCAGGAGGATAATTAATTGATAACTAGTAAAGTTGAAAGTATAATCCTGCCACAGTTGAGTTGTGTCACTTCTAGGTACACATGCCCAAGAGGAACGCTCTCACATGCAAAGGGGGTGTCATTCACAGCATTATGATAATTATGAAAAACTGGGGGGCGGGGAGAATCTATGTCTCCACCAATAGGGGACTAGGTATCTATCAATAGGCAATGAATAAATCATGGAACTCATTTATAGGGAAGTGAGAATTAAATAACTAGGTCTACATGATCAACATGGAGAAATCCGTTTTCATATTGAAAAGAGAAAGCAAGTCCCAGAAGGGTGCATGAATTATGACACTGTTGTGTAAACTTCAAACTCATAAAACTCTAGACTGTACAGTGTACTCTTACATAAAAAGTGGAAGTACCCGATGTATAGCTTCCTAGAAGAGTAGTGGTTACCTCTGAGGGAAAAGAATGGCTAATGAAATTGGAAAAGGGATAAATGGAACTTTATCTGAAAAATGTGTTATTCCTTAAGAAAAAAAAAAAACTAATACAAACATGACAAACTGTGAACATTTATTAAATGTGGACGTTGGACACATGGGTGTTTCTTGGGTATTTGTTACATTAGTCTGTGTTTTGGGGTTTTATTACTGTTCAAAAAGACTTCATATTTTTAAGGAATTTCACTTGAAAGACAGACTTATTTTATGCAGTTTTAAGTCCATGGCTCATTTTTATTAAGATGAATCTGTTATCTCAATTAAAGCAAAAAGGCATAGACTATTTACTTCATTCACTAATTCAACCATTTATTCAAATGAATATTTATTAAGTGCCTATGATAGAAAAAGCTGCCATTCTACATAACTGGAGGGGATACTTTTGAGCTCAAAAGTCAAAATCCCCAATTTCAATGAGTATATAATCTGTAAACAAAGGACTTATACATTCAAGTAGCCCCAAATACTTAACTATTTAGAAATTATATGCCATAAAACTGCATTATCCTAATGCACCTTATTTTTTATTAGTACATGGGTAGTGTCAGCATAAAATAAAATTGCAGCCATAAATATGATATGGCTCTTTCGTATCTCAGTAGTTGTCAAGATCTAAAAACATAACAGCAGAAAAGAACCTGACATACTCAGGTTACGACTTTTTAGAGGCCAAGGAGCTAAAAGTTCCATTGCCAGCCCTCACCCCATTATCACAAACACTTTGGCTAGAAGGAGAAAATGAAGATGATGGTGGGTCCTTCCACCTGGGTGCTGTTCACAGGTAGAGTCAGCCATTTTTAAAGTCATGTGGATTATTGGGGGGACTCCCCTGGCCAGGACTGAGAACAAGCGACTCCAGACCCCCAAATATCCAGAAGCAAAAAAAGAGCACTCCATCTGTCCTCCTTTCTTCTGATCTTGTGTAACCCAGAGTTTGCTTCCTTTTTAACTTTTTAAATTGTGTCAGTAAAACTAGAAATGTTATCCTTACGATACAGAAAAATAAAAGTCCCCATGTAAATATTATGGAAGTCTCTCTTCAATGCATTTATCTGCATGCATGAACATAGATTCATATTTTTAATTTAAATGGCTTATAGTGAAAGTAAAATTCTTGTTTTTCACTTGATAGTCTTGGCAATCTTTCAATGTCATTGCCTATAGCTCTGTTTATAGCATTCTTTTTAACAAGTGCAGGATATCCTACTTATAGCATCATTTTTAAGCATTCTGAGGGACAGAAAGTGTGTTTCTAATTTCATTGCAATTTTAAGAATGTTGCAATTAATTGGCTTGTGAAACTCAGTTCTACATAGCCAGGCATTGTTTCCTAGTGGCTTTATATATCTCTGCCTCAGGCCCCAATGTGATTTAAGCAACAGTCAGGAAGGAATGAGTATAACACGGATGCTTCTGTTGTGGTTCTACTGAACCTAACAACAGAGCCAGGCACATGCAAGAAACTCAAGAGCTGCTCATGAGTTGAATACATTTGTGACCTTGGTACTCCCACTCTCTCTAGTCTTCTCGTGGGGGAGTGTGCTGGGGTGAAAGCTGACAAGAGGCATCTCATGTCTAGCAGACACTTTAGTAGATATTAAATGACCCCAACAACTTGAATAAAATAGCATTGTGCCAGAAAGTTGGCAAACTGTTCAGAAAGTGAGTCAACTCTCTTCTTCCTAGTCCTTTTTGGGGACAGAGAGGATGCAGTCCTCTCCTCCCAAGCAGAGTCAACCCATTCATCATTCTGCCAGACCCCTCCAAACAAGATGCTGCCAAGCTCCTCTCTGAAGTGGGTCCAGGCAAGGTCATTACCTGGCAACAGGAACTCTCCTTATCTCCCTGGCCCTATTTCAGAAAAGAGTCATTGACAGCAGGGATTCAATCTCCTGTCTATAGCCCTTTCCCAGATAAACAAGCTTTAAAGAGCCCACCAGGTACACAACCTTTGAGAGGCCAAGTCATCAAATCAGCAGGAGGAGCTGAGGAGGTGTCTGTCTCCTCACCAGGAAAAGCTTCTCCCTCCCAAAAGGTTTGTGGCCCCGAAAAGGACTTACAAGACAGATTGGGGATCCATAACCACAGAAGCAGCTCTGAAAATGAACCATTTCAATTTAACAGAGCATGGCTTTTAAAATACAGTCTGTGGTCCACACACAGGAAGACTTCATGGTGGGAGATAATGAACGAATCACCAGCCAGTGGGAACACAGAAATCCCCCGCGTGGCTGCTTTTTACTGAAAATGGACAATGATACTCAAGACCCATCCTTTCACTACAGCAATAATGGCCTATTCAAAAAAAGTGAAGGAAGAAAAAAACTACAGAGAAAGATAGACAAGGAAAAGAAAAAGAAAGGGAATGTGGAACTAGAATAAGAAGTATTTATGACTTTGCCTTTAAAATGCAAAAGCATTACCCATCTTTGAATATAAAAATCCACCCTTTTGCCTGAAGACTCACAGAGGGCGAGGTAACGATGAAACCCAATCGTGAACGTCTGATGGGTAACATGAGGATCAGGGAGATAAAGCAGGGAAGTTGCTCAGAGCTGTTTGAAAGAAAAGGACTGACTTAGAGTAGTTTAAATTCCGGATT
Organism: Myotis yumanensis; assembly: GCF_028538775.1. Lineage (NCBI taxonomy): Eukaryota > Metazoa > Chordata > Mammalia > Chiroptera > Vespertilionidae > Myotis > Myotis yumanensis. The sequence goes on along the minus strand of NW_027223752.1, from coordinate 226,511,943 downwards.
ACTTGCAGGCAGTGAACTTGACGCTATGCCTATGGGTGCTTTGAAGTCTTCACTGGAAAATATATCGTTCCTCATTGCTGTGAAATTAAGTTGCAAGAATAGAGCATAACCTCTAAAAATAAATGTTTAAGGGATTTGCTTATTATAGATTTAGAACTGAAACCATCACTGAGTCAACTCCTGCAGAGACTGTCTGAAAATAAGATAAGTCAAAGAAGTAGAAGTCTAAATTTTAAAGGAAAACTAGACTATTAGGAAACTTTCAGAATTAGCCAAGTACTGCTCAACAAGTACTTAATGAGGTCCTACCATGAACACAGCATGATGTTAGTAAATCTCACATGGGGTCAGCAAAGAGTTAAAGGACTTAAAAGGCCAATGGGAGCTCTTCTGCTAAGAGAGCATGAGTTGACTGCAGCAGAAATGTTTGCATGTGGAGCTCTGCCACTTGCTCCTTTAATTGGTGTCAATAGGGCTGATCCACTGGAATATAAGCCCTTTGAGGGCAAGAACCTTATCTATATTCATCATCACTGTGTCTCCATCCTGGGAAATAGTAGCTGCTTAATATATAGTTGAATAAATTAAATGATAAATGAAAGGAAAGAGAAGGAAGGAAGGAAGGAAGGAAGGAAGGAAGGAAGGAAGGAAGGAAGGGAGGGAGGGAGGGAGGGAGGGAGGGAGGGAGGGAGGGAGGGAGGAAGAGAGGGAGGGAGGAAAAGGAAGGGCAAGCTCATGGTAAAGAAGATAAAGAAGCCTGTCTTCTTCAGTGAATGGACTTCCTAGGATAATTTTCCAGGACACTGCTCCTTCCAATATCCATATACCCCTCAGGATCCTGAAAGATGGAACCAGAGAAGCAAAGCTGGCCGGGGAGCTGTGAATGTCAGGGTATGAGTGTCAAACTCATCACCCTTCTTTTATGATGCCATAACATTTGTTTACAACCCCTCTCAAGCACTTACCACCATTCTGTGCCTTATTAGTTGTTTATAAGTTTGCTTACCTGATCCTGCCCATTGAGAAACAGGGCCTGACAGAGACATGGACTGGGGCCTCGCAAGTTTAGAACTAAGTATTCACAGCAGAAAACTCGATGCAATGGACCTCATGTTTTCCTCTTAGTTTTAGATGGGGCAGGCCATGTGGACATCTAGTGGTATTGATCTGGAGCATCTTAAAGGCATCACCTGGCCCCTAATATCCCATACTAAATTATTTTCCTCCTATAGGCAGTGTCTTAGAATATAACAAGAGCTCAATGCACACCTTTCAAGAAGGAAAACTTCCTTTCTGACCAGAGCAGCAGTGGGCATCACCAGTGTAATCAACAATCAACAAGACAAGTCAACAAGCAGGTAACACAACACTGAGATCACTGGCTGAAAAACCAGAACTACCAACCAAAAGCAGAGACCTCCGGTGTGCAGATACGTATTAAGCATAACGTACAGACATCTAGCAAATACTGTCAGGAAAATTACAATGTGAAATTAGGGAAAACTGTACCTTAACAAAGCAGATGTTCAAAATGTTCACCCTTGACCTCTCGCCACACAATAGATTCACATACACACGTGATTCTAGGTTTCCAACCTGGATACAGGATCAGTGTATGGTATGGCTTTTGCTCTAAACACAATGTTTATGTAGGAAACACTAAAATCATAGTTGGGATATTTGGGAATCATTGCATTGCAGGTTCATATTAGAAAGCCCATTACTATGATTAATAAAGTGTACATATTCTGTATAAAGTAACCCATGTTCAGTAAATGCAATCTATTGCTAAACATAAGAAACTTCTGACAATTTAAGACTTAAAGTAGGTTTGGGGGGAAGCAAACCTTTGCATTATTAGAACTCAGCTTTAAAAGACAAGGCCAAGTACAGCCAAATTCTCTTGGTTAAAGGCAACATAGCTCCATTCTCTGGGCTCAGGGCAACAATGTCTCCATACCAGGGTCAAGACTTGGAGGTCAATTGCAGTAATTCACTGGGGTCCTCTAGGCCTGAGACTAGCCCCTGGTAAAGATGTGAAATTTGTATTAGAAAGATAGAGGGCCAAGTAGACCAGGCCATTTGGCTTAGTGAAAAAGCAAGATTAAGATACCACAGAAAGAGGTATAAGCAAATCACAAAAGTATGAGAAAGGGAATAAATATCTGGGCCAGAGCACTCTCACCTAATTAAGAAGTCCTCAACTTGGTGTAACAAAGATAATGGAAACAACCTAATAGCTAATAATAGAGGAACAGCGAAGTCAATTATGGTGTACTCACCAATAGAGTTATTATACTGCTATAAATTTGCAATAACACAAAAAAACATGACTATGGTTACATGAAAGAAAAATCAGGAAACAAAAACACAAGTGCAATATGCTCTCAGCTCTTTTATTTGAGCCTGTCTATCAGAAAAGGGGCTGAGACTTTATGAAAATGCTAACAGCAATTGCTATTAGATGGCAGAACTTTATGTAACTTTTAAATATTTTCTTTTGACTTTTAATTTTTTTTCATTCATATTATAATTGTGGGGGCAGGATTTGAAACCCCCAGTCTCTCAGTCGTTTACATCCTTTGAATCTCAAAGTCCTTTCTAGACACAGTAGGAATAATAAGCTGGTTACTCTTGCTCTCAATTTTTTTTTTTTTTACTATTTGGATGTAGCTAGGCAATTACATGTAATTTAACATAAAATCAGTCTTTGAGTGGTACTAGACACAGCAAAATGGAAGCTTCTATTCATTCACTCCATTAATACCTAAAGAGAGGTTATTCAGTGAAGGTGAGAGGCAATATGGTTTTTGAACACATGCTTTTGGAACAAAAAGAACATTCCAATTGCATATCTCTTAGGTTAAGCGACATAAACCACATGCATACTTATGTACACATCTCTTCAACACACTCCCAATACCCATACAAACACAAAAACAAGCCCATACTGCTCATTCCACTTTTATAAAACGTATTCTGAAAATTACAGGTTTGAGGTGACGAAAATTGGAAGAACATACAACACAAATGAGTCAGATGATAGTGGAAAATTTTCCCCCTTTTTTAATGTAAAGATGCAGATCATCAACAGGCATTTGCTGAAAAGAAACTCGCTCATTTTTAAACAAGACAGAAATTAAAACTGATGCTGCTCCTGTGTTTGTTTGAGTAATGATGCAACCAAGCACAAGTTTAAATCCGCTATTGCTGCTGCAATCAATTTTCTCCTAAATTTATCAAGTGTTGTTATGTCTGAATTATTGATGATTTTTGATGTATTCCCAATAAAAAAATTTTTTTCCTCAACCTCATATATTATCTTTTTTTTTTGTAAAGCCAGAAAAAGAGTTCTAATTTTTCTAAAACTAGCCAGAAAAAAAAACACACAGAAAATAAATCAAAAACCTGAAACTGGATAAACAAACTTGCATTATGAAATGGAATTCAGGATGATACCATGACAGTGAGCATCTTGGTCAAATCCAAGGGAACCATTAGACAATTCTGATGATTATGTTTCTGCATTTCCATTGACTGTACAGAATTATAAAGAATTCCCTCTCCTTGAGCTTCAATTTATCAGAAAGAAAACAGTTTGAGCTGCCTTCTTTTTGCCTTCCTCCTAAGGTAGAGCCAAACATATTCATTCACATTAAGTTGCACAGGAGACCTTCTGGGAGCATTACCTCACCAAGGCCATTATGAGTGATATTAACGTAGACCAAAAGAGATAGTAACCATAATGTCTGATGGCTTCCAATGAAGAACACTTGCACTCAAGCATTCACAACAAATAATTATTGACCAAATATGGCAGGCCAGTCTGGACTAGGCAATGGGGATCAAGTATTAAATAAGATAGGTCTGATCCCTGTAGCATAGAATCTGTAATCAAACTCATTAAACTAAAAATACATATATTTACGTTGAACATTATAATAATACTAGAGGCCCAGTGCACAAAATTCATGCACTCAGGGGTTCCCTCAGCTCGCCTGCCACTCACTCAGACCGGGAGCCCTCGGGGGATGTCTGACTGACGGCTTAGGCCCACCACTGTGCTTGCCAGCTGTGAGCCCGGCTCATGGCTTCTGGCTGCATGGTGCTCCCCCTGTGGGAGCACACTGACCACCAGAGAGCAGCTCCTGCATTGAGCGTCTACCCCCTGGTGGTCAGTGCTTGTCATAGTGACCAGCTGTTCCACCGTTCAGTTGATTTGCATATTAGCCTTTTATTATATAGGATGGATCATTCATTAAGTACTTACTATGTGCCAGGCAAGAGCCTAAATGTTTTATACAATCATCATCATACTCAAAATAATAGCTACTATTGTTTATTAAGAGCCAGTAACAGTCAATGGGTTTAATACTATGATACAAGTGTCCTCCTCCCTTAACCTGTCTTACCATGATGAGGAAACAGCAGCTTAGGGGGACCAATGGAATTATCCAGGGTCACAGATAATAATGGCAGAAAACAGATCTGAACTCAGATCTACCTTATTCCAAAGCCCATGCTCTTTACCACCATGCCATACCGTACCCAACACTGGGCCACCATGATCTTCCACACTGAGCTTTGTCCAACTCCATTGGCAGTGAAGCACAGACATTAAAGTTAGACATGATATGCATGGGGACAGGAGCCAACCAGAGGCTGATATCATCACTGAACAGCTGGACCTCCATTCTGGCTGACCAACCTCAGGAGTTCCCCAATACAGGTGGAACCAAGCCCAAGGGTCCTCCAGATGAGTTTTATTGGGCAAGAATGAGTGTCTCCCATACTGGTGCTGCCTGATGCCTTCTTCTTTGGGCATTAGCAAGGAGAACATTTCTACTGACTACCCTAATGTGGTGGTTCTCAACTGGGGGTGATTTTTCTCCCCAACCCCCAACAGGGGACATTTGGCAAAGTCTGGAGTCATCTTTGGTTATCACATTGGGGAGTGGATGCTGCTGGCATCTAATGCATAAAGGCTATAGATGCAACTGAAACATCCTGTGATTCACAGCCCTTCACAATAGAGAATTACCTAGTCCAAAGTGCCACTGCTAGAAGCCCTGCCCTAAAGTATCCCTATGCTGCCTAGTGGATTTTTCAAAGAAAAGGAGCTACAGGAATAAACTTTGTGCTCCTAACTTGCCAAGAGAGAAGCGTAGCCTAGATGGCAGTCTTCAAAACCAAGTACAGAAAGAAAATAATATGTCTCCTATTCATACTTTTGCATTTTTATATTTTAATTCCCTGCATGTATTTCATAATGTTTATAAACTAGTAGTACAATAGTACATGCAAATACTTAGTATATAAATAAATACATATATATTGGAGGTAAATGTTCAAAACACTTTACTGACAAGAGCATATAATCAGAGAATGTTGAAAATGTAGAGAAAGAGCTATAGATTTGGAATCAAGGATATTTGGGATTCAATATCCAACTCAGTCATCTATATAATGGGAATAAGAACACTCATTCCCCCAGGAATCTATGGCAGATTCAATTCAATTGTGTATTAAGCACCTAACACATAGTAGCTGCTCAATAAACATTCATTTTCTTTACCTTCTTCCCTCTCCCCTTTGTCCTAGGTGTAAAAGCCTTGGACAGGCCACAAATTCTCTGTTTCCCATGTCTTCATCTATGACCTAATTATGAGTGTTCTGTCTACTTTGCAGAACTGGCACAAAGGATTAAATTAGATAGCTGATATTAAATTGCTACCAAACCTACAAAGGACTTATAAATATGAAGTTGTTTTTCTACATTGTGGTCATACAACCTTTTATCAAGGTATTCCTGATAATTACTCCTTTGCCCAATTTAGAAACTCAAAGGTCAACATTCAAAAAAGGAAAGGGCTTGATTCTAATAAATACATGTAGCTTTTTATTTTCTACTTATCCTGTTTCACCTTTTAGCTGGAAAAAGAAATGCTTAAATATTGCAAAATCAGGCATTTCAACAGTGGTATATCGCATTAATCAGCATGGTGTGTGCTTTTGTGTGTGTGTTTTTTCTTTTCCTGGAGGGAATTGATTCACAGGCTGTGAAAACACATTGCATCACAGACTGACCACGCAGAGGGGCACCGACTCTGCGCGCCTCCCGGACTATGCTGACGTCAAATTGCAGGGCGCATGGCCTTGCACACTCCCAGATCAGCACAATTCTCCCACACACGTATGGCCTGGGGTTCACGCGTGATCATCTACAATTCCAAGTGCGTATTTTTAAACTTTTGAAAATGAAGTGTGTTCATGTAAGCACTCTCCACAAAGGTCAAAAGCCGGCGAGAGCCATGGCACCCTCCTTGGAGGGGCCTGCTCTCTTGGAACCTCTCCCAGTGGGAGCCTAGAGACGCAGGGAACTCAACCCCAACCTAGATTTCTCTGGCATTTTCTGATTTTCTCCTCCCACTCCCCCTAGTATAATTAATAACAATATAATAGCACACCATTTTAAAGCACTTTAGACTTTTAAAAGCTATAATGAATGTTATCTCCTTGATCCTTTGAATTGCAATTAGTTATTTACATATATCAACCATGAAACTCAAAATTCTTAAGAAAACAGGCCTTGGTCCTGTTTTTGTTCAAGTCTTGGTCTCCCCCAGTGCCTTTCCAGTATGTGCAAGACTGCTAGTAGGTGCTCAATATCCATCCCTGAAAGCATGATGAGATGAAGGAATATTATCATCCTCACCTTAACTATGAGAAGCCTGACACTCAGACACCTTAAGTCATGTGCCCCAAAACATGCTCTGATCAATTACAGAGACAATCCTGAACCCAGGTTGCCTGATCTCAATTTCACCAGCGGCACCAATATGGAAGGTAATTAGAAAACTGAATGTCCCTCCCCTGAGTACAGCCTTGAAAGAGCTGCCAGGATACCCAAAGGAGGACAAACAGAATCATCACACTTGCTAATGCCAGTTCCCTTCCCATGTGCCCTGCATGCACTTCATCCTAAGTGGACAGGTGGACATGTCCCTATGTCAGGCATGGCTGGCATGTCTAGGAAAAGACGAGCTGCACTCTGACACCTGGGTCCAAGGTCTGACATCATGCTAGCCAGATAATAAGACCTGGGGTAAGTGGGTCTGAAATTGAATGCAACTCAGTCACTTATAATTGATGTCACCTCAGGCATTCTTTTCATTCTATCTCCTCATCTGTTAAAGGGGAGAAACAATACCGCTTACTTTATAGGGGATGTTGTAAGGACTGAATGAGTTCATACACTTTTTTTAATTGCTTAAAATAATGATAGGTACATGGTAATAAGATAAATAAATATTGGCTGCTGTTATTCTTGCACTGATATATTCTACCTCCCTGATGCTATTTCCCACTCTCCATCACCTGTGCCAGCCAGAGCCTTAGCATTCCTCACCTGGATTGTCCCAAAGGCCTCCTAATGAGATTGCTTCTTTATTGTACACATTTTCCTGAAGCATCCTCTTTCTAAACCCTTTCTAAAATCCTCATCTGATCACATTACTCACTTTCCTGAACACCCATGGCTTCCCCACGGCCTATCCAAACTCCTTCAGGTGACTGTCAAGACCTTTTCCAGTCTAACTTAACCTCCCATTCAAGCCATATCCTTTCACATGGTCTACTTTCTCAATCCTGAGCACACCCTATGCAAAACCAAGGAGGTGCATCATTTCCCTATATGACCTGCACAGAACTATAAAAGCATACTAGGTGATGTTCATTGAATTAACTTCACAAAATCACTGAATATCAAATAGTGTCATGGGTAAGAGCCTGGGCTTTGAGGGCAGGCAGATTAGAGTTTCAATCTCAACTCTGACACTTATTAGCTCTGTGACCCTGAATAAGTTACTTAACCTTCCTGAGCCTCTACTTATTCTTTAGTGAAATGCAGCTATTGTCTATTTTATAGGATATTGTGAGAATTCAGTGGAATGACGTATTCAAGTTATTTTTCATAGTGCCTAGCACATGATACACTCTCAAAACTAAGAGTTTATAATGTACATCAACAGTAAAAAGGTTTATGGTATTAATTGGGCAACTTGTTGGGAACTCTAGAGCCTACTCACATATCAAATAAAGCCCCCTAATGTGTAAGGCCCCTCCAGCAACAACCAAAGGCCTGTGTCTGGGAAGGCAGTGAGCTGAGAGACAGCTCTAAATAAAGCACAAAGCACTCAACAGCCCACAAGGATGCTTCTAGCCCATTCTCCCCCAAGGAAAGCAGAGAGAACAATGGACTTTCCTACTGTCTCGGCAGAAATGACTATGAAACTGGGCAAAGAAGAGAGTGGTCAATCCAGACCTACTACAATGGCCTATCATAGCCTCTCCAGGCCAGCAGTGACCTAGAGGTAACAGCAACTGAAGGGAGACCCCAGACATGACAAGCCTGGTGGTCCCCTGCTAGCCTGGCCTAGAGCAAAGACCCAACAGTGGTCACCAGAGATCTGTGTCACACCTACCCCCTGCTCTTGGTGATCCACAGGCTCTTCTCATGGCCCAATAGTCTTCACCTAACCAGAGAACAAATGCATATTTGTTCTGTTGTGTCCTTTTGTGTATTAACACATGTATCCCAGCCTACTTAAGAGGGACTACTGTGATGTACAGATAGGAATGCGTGACATGTGGCCGTTCTCCGACAAGCTGGAAGCTGAAGGACAATCCCTTTATATCAGGCAGCTTATTAAAATATGATGCTAACTAGACAAGAGCATGTGTGTAAGTGCACATGTGCACAGAGACATGTATGCACATATGTGTGTGCACACATGTGTGCATGTGTGTGTGTGTCACAGAGAGAGAAAGAAGGAGGGAGAGATTCCTCTGCATCCAAATACTCTTCATTGATTATCTAACATGGCATGTTGGCTCAGGTAATTTGGGAAATTGAAATGATATGTTTGTACAGAGATAATCTATGCTTATAAATATCTGGCATGGTAGGAGGAATAGCTTAAAAACTTGCTTCGTGCAGGCTTAATATAGAGCTAATTCGGAATTACAGAGTTGGAGAGTGATGGGACTCAACATAAAATGCACCAGTTCACTGAGCACTATAGCGATCAGGAAAGTGCACATAAAAATTCTGATAAGACTGGAATGGGAGGCAAAAGCACAATTTCCTCCCAATCTGGATGATCAGCAGGCTTTGTGCTGGTTGTCTGTGGTTTTCGGGGGTAGATGGTACATTATGGTGGAGCGTCAGCGCTAATGCTACATGGCAGCTCCTCAGAATACCATCTGCTTCCCCGGGAACTGTTAATATAGTTGTAATTATCTACTTCTAAGCACTTTATTGGGAATATCATTTGCAAATTAATCAACTACAGACTGGTAAAACAAATGACATGCTTCCCTGAAAACAAAAGCATTATTGTACATGATTTTCCTAAGGATTTCGGAAAAGCTGGAATGGGTGGTAGGGCTTGATGCACGCCTTTAAAACCATGTCCTGCATGGAGAAGTTGAGCAGAAAGAATGACAGAATAGAGCCTTCTAGAAAGGTCTTGGAAGGATTTGGGCAGCAGAGAAGAGGAAGAGAACATAAAAACCTCAGAGGTGGGTTCTATCACCATGTGAGAGAGAAAGGCATGAGATGGACCCCAACCTGCACGGTGGTGAGGATACAGACTTCCAGATTCTTCTCAATCGCTTCCTTGACTAGCATGTGCCAGCTCCCCGGTCTTGCCCTCCAAACCTCCAGCTGTCCCTAGGATGTGCCTGTCCCCTCCAGCAGAGGCTGGTCCTGTCTGCCTAGAACAGGAAGCAGAGCACCAAGGGGAGAGACACAAGCACTAAAACAATAATCCTTAACGCTCCTCCATGACTAAAACTCTCACTTCAAAGAAGGGAAGGCTCTGAAAGCAGAAAGCAAAGCATTTTCTGAGCTCAAAGAGGGGAAAAGGCAAAGCATGTAAGTGGCAGAAATTACACAGGAGAGTCGGGGTTCTTGGTATCTGTACATACAAGTGTGCTGCTCCTCACTCTGTAAGCAACAGAATGGCTCTGAACCATGGATCTTCAAGTCTGTGGCTTCAATGGAAGACAGAATCCTGATCACCACCACAGAGAGCTCGAAGTATACATCTGTTAGCAGCAAATCTCAGAGCCAAAAGACAAGGAATACTCATCTCCCTGGCTCCCTTCCCCAGAGGCACTGGTTCTAGACTAGAGAGAGGGGGGGTTGGGCTCCCCAGGATAAGCCCAGGCTATAAATAAACAAATGACTTTGGACCATCCTGTGCTTTCACCAGCATCCTGTCAGCTCCCACATCACACAGCCATGGAGAGTCACATGCAGAGAGAATAGGACAGGGAAGATGCTGCCACCTGATCCGTTTAGAAAGACCCTCCCTGGATTTCACTGATGGAAGTGGTGGTTACTGTTGGCCTCATTAAATTATTTTTAGAGGAATTTACTAGGGTCCTTCTTGAGAGGGGCGGGGGGCGGGGGGAATGTTAGGCCTGGCCAGTGTGACTCAGTGGTTGAGCATAAACCTATGAACCAGGAGGTCATGGTTGGATTCCCAGTCAGGGCACATGCCCAGGTTGTGAGCTCGATCCCCAGTGGGGGGGCAGCTAATCAATGATTCTCTCTCATCATTGAAGTTTCTATCTCTCTTTCCTCCTCCCTTCCTCTTTGAAATGAATACAAATATTTTTTTTTTTTAAAAAAGTGTTAGGAACCAGATATTCCTGGTAGTGACTTAATCTCATGGAACTTGAGTTTACCTTTTTTATCAACGGGGGTGTGATGTCTTTTTAATGGGATTGCATGCAACTTCAAAATAATGCTACTCTTAATATAGAACATAAAAGAGACATAAATGACAAAGTTTTCCAACAAACTTAGGAAGGTTTGACAGGGAGAGTAAATGAAATAACACCATGTGAATGCCCATGGTCCTCCCCGCACTGTAGTATCCACACTGAATTACATTTATCGAGCAGTCACTGTCCTAGGCAGATTGGATTGTCACGCAATGGGATGTGTCTGTGAGAATGTGCTTTCTATGATAAGGGCAAAACTTATGCACATGTGTTCTTGTAGCCGATGATCCAGACTAGAAAAAGTGAGACAGTAACTGCCATAGGCATGGGGGAGGTGCTGTGGCCAGAGCAACTCAGTCAACATTTCTCTGCTCCTGTTTAAATTTGTGGGCAAAGTGCTGAGGCAGGTTTTATAATTGGGCTGATGTTTTTATCCAGCCTTGCCAGATGGCCCTACTGTATTGGAACTACCTTACAGTTTGGCCCAGACTGACTTATTATATGATGATACATCATGGAGCTGACTTTCTCAAAATCAGCTTTTCTTCAGGAGATAATGAGGTTCTTCGATAGTTGAGAAGATCCACTGAGCATTTTTTTTGCCCTTCTGTTTTTTTCTTAGGCCAAATCTTTTTTCATCCATGAAACCTAGCTTAAGAAAAAATTGGGAGACCCAGCCTCTTGCAAGCAAGTCAAACTCGTGACCCGCGGGCCACGAGTTTGACATGTTTGAAAGGGACAGTTTCCAGAACCTAGAAACAAATCTTACTACCAGAAAAAGGGTAGAAAGGAAATATCACCCAGAAAGAGAGTAAGTTAGAAACAGCCCTTGTACTTTCTAATCATCCAAAACTCTCCCTGAGAAGAGAGAGTTCACAGCATCAGGACCCGGCTTTGAAATGGTGATGTTGGCACATGGTTTAAGCTCTTTGTGCCCATCCCTCATCTTAAAACAGAACTAAATAACATAACTACCAGTGCTGTAATGACCACATAAAAGATAATAGTGCAAAGTGCCTGACACATAGTAGGTATCCATCTCACAGAGTCTGAAATGGAGGTAATGTGTCAGTCCTTTACCAATGCAACCACCAAGTCCAAGATGGTGAACACACAGTCCTCATCCAATTAAAACAACCCTACTGCTACAGGGGTGGAGTAAGAAAGAGCTACTTATTTCTGCTTAGAGTTCAAATTTTCAGCTGACTCAGAGGTAGTGATGGCAGAACCATGAGCACACAGGGTGAATGATACCAAGTCAAACGTCCTGGAGATGTTTCAGGCCCACAGCGATTGGCTATGGAGCCAGAGAGACTGCTATGCTTTTCTGCAAGTGCCAGAACACGGCTGGGAGCAGTTACACCTGAGCCAGCAGGCTCTGAACTCTTGCTATCTGGCAGCAACTGTCCAAAATCTCTCTCCATCACTGAGAGCAGCTGTCAGACCAATGCCCGCAGGCTGGGATTGCTACATTCCACGTTCCAGGTAGAATCTTGCAAACAACAACAGCCAGGTTATCTGCTCTGTTATACTGGGCTCTTGCTTCCTCTGAACTGTTCAGTGATGTGGTCATTTCTGTGTCACCACCTGCATCACTACCTCCACCACATGAGCCAAGATAAAGTCTCAGTTAACAATCAGTCAGTGTGTTATCTCCATTATCCCCTTAACTCTTATTGCTTTTCACTAAACAGGTACAGCCACTGGCTGGACTCCAGATGCCCATTCCCACCCCAACCGGAATACGAATGCTCTTGAGACTAGCTAAAGATGTGGAGGTAGGGATGATGTTTGGATAGTTGAAGCTCTGAGTGGCACCTTGGATCTGGTATTGAAGGCCATTCAGACATGAGCCAACGCCAAGGCCATTGCCACACTCTGGAGCTCACACCTGCTCCGTCCATCTCTCCTACTGAGTGGCCCTCCCTGATGATCCCAGAAAGAGCCCCCCACTCCAAAAACTACTAAAAGAAATAGCAAATCCTACCCCCAGATGGAGGAATAAATGAGAATGTCTCTAATGCTCATCAAAAATATCTGACATTATTTTTTAAAATTCCACAGACAAAATAAATCTTAATTTATTCTTCTTTTTAGAGGAAACTTTTAGAGAGGCGATCACAAAATTCAACAGTGACAGAGGCAGGCAGCTATTGACTTAGAGAAAGAGAAATGGGGAAATAATGAAACACTGCCCCAGAAGAGATCTGAGTTTGGATTTTACCCAAATATTTATTACACTGCATTAAAATTGTATTACATACATATTATTTTTAACTTATGGAACACTTAATATGTGCCATATACTGCCTGTGTATTTTATAATAATAATTAGCTCAATAATTTTATTTTTTAATTTTAATTAAATCTTTATTATTCAGATTATTACAGTTGTTCCTCTTTTTCCCCCCATAGCTCCCCTCCACCCAGTTCCCACCCCACCCTCCGCCCTTACTCCCCGCCACTGTCCTCATCCATAGGTGTACAATTTTTTTCCAGTCTCTTCCCGCACCCCCCCACACCCCTTTCCCCCCGAGAATTGTCAGTTCACTCCCTTTCTATGCCCCTGATTCTATTATATTCACCAGTTTATTCTGTTCATCAGATTATTTATTCACTTGATTTTTAGATTCACTTGTTGATAGATATGTATTTGTTGTTCATAATTTTTATCTTTACCTTTTTCTTCTTCTTCCTCTTCTTAAAGGATACCTTTCAGCATTTCATGTAATACTGGTTTGGTGGTGATGAACTCCTTTAGCTTTTCCTGATCTGTGAAGCTCTTTATCTGACCTTCAATTCTGAATGATAGCTTTGCTGGGTAAAGTAATCTTGGTTGTAGGTTCTTGCTATTCATCACTTTGAATATTTCTTGCCACTCCCTTCTGGCCTGCATAGTCTCTGTTGAGAAATCAGCTGACAGTCATATGGGTACTTCCTTGTAGGTAACTAACTGTTTTTCTCTTGCTGCTTTTAAGATTCTGTCTTTGTCTTTTGCTCTTGGCATTTTAATTATGATGTGTCTTGGTGTGGTCTTCTTTGGATTCCTTTTGTTTGGGGTTCTCTGTGCTTCCTGGACTTGTAAGTCTATTTCTTTCACCAGGTAGGGGAAGTTTTCTGTCATTATTTCTTCAAATAGGTTTTCAATATCTTGCTCTCTCTCTTCTTCTGGCACCCCCATAATTCGGATTATGGTATGTTTGAAGTTGTCCCAGCAGCTCCTTACACTATCTTCATATATTTGGATTCTTTTTTCTTTTTGTTTTTCCGGTTGGGTGTTTATTGTTTCTTCATATTTCAAATCTTTGACTTGATTCTTGCAATCCTCTAGTCTGCTGTTGGATCTCTGTCTAATATTCTTTATTTCAGTCAGTGTACGCTTAATTTCTAGTTGGTCCTTTTTCATATCCTTGAGGGTCTCACTAGATTTATTGAGGGTCTCACTAAATTTATCGGCGGTTTCTAGAAAATTCTTGAAAAACCTTATAACCGTGGTTTTGAACTCTATATACAGTCATTTGCTTTCCTCTATTTCTGTCATTTGTGACCTGTTTCTTTGTCTCTGCATTTTGGCTGCTTCCCTGTGTTGATAGAGTGGCTTTGTGTGCTAGGTGTCCTATAGGGCCCAGTGGCTCAGTCTCCCCAATTACCTGAGTTGGACACTCTTGGTGCACCCCTTTGTGGGCTTTGTGCACAGTTTTGTTGTAGTTAAGCCTTGATTGTTGCAGGTATCAGTGGGAGGAATTGACCTCCAGGCCAACTGGCTGTGAGAATCAGCTGTGTTTACAGTGGGAGGACTTCTATGCTGGAGACACCCTTCTGGGGCAAGACTTGCTTCAGTGGGGCTTTGGTGCTCACTGAGTCTGCCCCCTGAGTGTGTCCCTTATGGATCTGAGGAGTTGTAATCTGGGTGGTCCCACTCTGACCACTGGGTACACTGGCTCTTGGATCTCTAAGGAGGTGCTAATTTAGCCTCTGCCTGAGGCTACCCAGCAGGAACTATGGAGAGATCTGAAGATTCCCCTTCTATATTTGGGGTTTGGAGGTGCCCATATGAGGCCCAGCTGTGAAGCAATGCAAGCTGCTGTGGGGCTTTGGGCCTTCTTTTGGATGTTCTGGGTCTCTCTGACCCAGCTGCAGTTTGTTAGATAATTTTAGATTACAAAGGGCCAGGCCATTCATATGCAAAGGCCTCTGTGCACAGCTTGGGTGGGGCAGGGTCTCAGGGAATCAACAGGGCAGAGCAAACAGCTATGGCTGATCCTCAGTCCTGCCCTAAGAGGCCCAGGTCTCATTGACCCGCGGTAATCGTAATCACTGCAAGCACCTCTGAAAGAAAGCCGCCCTCAACTTCTGCCTGATGCCAGACAGTCCAGTTTCTCCCCGTATGAGTCTGGGTCCCCAGAGACTCACAATAAACTGGAGTTCAGAGCCATTGGGAGCTTGAGACTCCATCCCGATTGAAAAAGACAACCGGGTCCTCAGTTGCCAGACCTTTCCATGCGCACCTCTGTACCTCTGCACTTTACTTCCGCACCTCCTCTGAGTCTCAGTGTGCTTTTCTCTTTCCTTCTAGTTGTAGAATTTCCACTCAGACAGCCTTCCTGTGGTTCTGGATGATGTCCGCTTTTTCTTTTATTTGTATTTTTGAAGTGGTTGTGCGAGGCAGCAATTTCAGGTGTTTACCTATGCCGCCATCTTGGTTTCCTCATTAATTTTATTTAATCTTTATAGTAAACCCAGAAGGTAGGATGGTGTTACCCTCATTTCATACCTGAGAAAGCTGGACAACTTGTTTAAGGTCACAGAATGAAAGATGTAAAAGCTCGGATTTTATCTAGGTCTCTCTGACCCCAAAACCTGTGCTTTTTATTCACTAGGCTACATTATCATCCAAACAAGAATACAATGTCATATAAATAAAACCTATGACTAACTCTTGACAACCAAACACAGGAGATATTTGCATGTGACACAAAAACACAAGGAAAGGCATAAAATGGTAAGTTTTAAAGAGCAATGGAATCGTTGGAGTTAAATTAGCTAGTTTAGATGATTTGTTTGTCACAATAACAGTAAGACCTTTCTTTGCTCAAAATTCACCATTCTGTCCAGTAGAGAAATAAACTGTTCTAGAAACATCCCAGATGTTGCAGCATTTGGAATGTTTGCACTAATTTTAGCAAGTCCCGGTACTTTGAACATCTGTCTTATGCAAGGCACCCATTGATAACATGAGGCAGAGGGGAAAGGTTAAGGGTACAAGAAAAAGATATAATTCAGGGGCCATCTCCAAAGGCAAAAGAGACCATCATGGTGTTTAGCTCTGAACATTAGTCAAAAAGCAGAGGTAGCTGGAAAATGTGCTTTCAGGTGGCAAGAGAAAAAAACCTCACCATCCCACCCTACACGTGGGCAGTGAGCTCTGTAGCACAGAGTGGAAAGTCCTCCGGGATCTAGCATCTCCATCAACCTCCCCAGCCTCCTGTCTATACCATAGCGCATTACTCTCGTAAACGAAGTAACTTTGGGTGGTTAACAAAATAGGATCAAAGCCAGTTTCTTGGTTTGGTATCCCAGTGTTTTAACTTACTAGGTACATTAACTTCTCTGTGTCTCAATTTCCTCAGCCATCAATGGAAATAATAATAATACCTACCTCATGGGGTCATTGTAAGAATTCAATGAGTATACAAAGTGATTGCAACTTTGTCCAGGAAATGGTAAATGCCATACATGAATGTTTGTTGCTGTTATTAGCATATGTTCAAAGTGATTAAACTAAATCCCTCCTTCCATATGCTGTAACAGAAACAAGCAGGATCCACGCTCCCAAAAGAAATTCCAAGGTTAGACTGTGGCACCTTCTCCTAAAGGTCCTTGGAAAATGGCAAAAGTCTAATTAGATTTGTTCTCAGAAGCAAAAATTGATTTTCTTTTTCAATAATTCTAGTCATTGAATCTTCTCCTCCACCCCAGCCAAAGGCAGGAACTTGAAAGAACAAATTCCAGTCTTTGTCATCTAAATAAGATAATCTTATACCACCTTGTCTATATCAACACCTTGCAGTTTAGACATAGCATTAAATTTGCTACTAAGGCATCTTATACCACCTCCCAAATAGTCAGAACAATGCAAATAAACAACCTATGTATTTAAGTTAGCAAAACAATAAAAAATAATAATAAATAAAAATGATAAAACCTAATGGTGGCAGAGTTGCAATTACACATGGATACTCAAATATACATTTTGGGTAACAGGCTAAAATTTGTTAGCCCCTTGAAAAACATCATGGCAACATGCTTCAAAATCATAAAAATGTTTGTTTGTATCTCTGTGATTTATACCAAGGAAATAATTCAAAAGACACAAGCTATAGGCGCAAACTTTCACAGCAGTGTTATTTGTAGTAAATTATGTAAATATAGATGTAAAGTAAGTGTCAATGTAAAATAAATATACATACTGTGAACTATGTTACTTTTCTCAATTTTAAGACACCCTTTTTGGTAAATTTTCAACATCTCTGAAATTAAACTACATCGTGCATTTAAAGTGCACCTTTAAAGTGGTCATATTTCTTCTCCTCTTTGAAAGGCCGTTATGAAGGAAATGGTATATCTTAAGATCAGTAGCATGTTATGATCCAGAAAATGCAGTAGTATGTAGTTATTAAAAATAGTAACACTTGCCAGCACCAGTTTGGCTCAGTGGATAGAGCATCAGCCTGCGGACTGAAAGGTCCCAGGTTCGATTCCGGTCAAGGGCATGTACCTTGGTTGCGGGCACATCCCTAGTGGGACATGTGCAGGAGGCAGCTGATCGATGTTTCTCTCTCATCGATGTTTCTGGCTCTCTATCCCTCTCCCTTCCTCTCTGTAAAAAATCAATAAAATATATTTTTTTAAAAATAGTAACACAGAGGTTGTATAAAAGCATGAAAATATAGACTACAACCACCATAAATTCCGTATGATTATGGTTTAGAGTAGAAAGGAAATGTAGACAAGTGGAGTTTGATTTGCAAGTAATACTGTTTCTTTCTCTCACTCAGAATTCCATTAGTGTTACCATGATATCATGAATGTGTTAACATTTCTTCCTTGCTTTTTTTTTTTTAAGAATGAAAATGCCTTTTCTGACATCCACATCCCATGAAATCCTAGGCAGAAATAGAAACAAGATCGGAGTGAAAAGCCACCCAAAAATCTTGTTCATAGAACCAGAAACTTAAGAACTGTTCATCTTTATCTCCTCCTTACATTCCAGTGGGATGTGTAGGGGCAGAGATGGGGAGGAGAGCAGCAGTGTAATCCTTGAGTACATCCTCCCCTAAAAGCAGCAGTGGGTTAGGAGAAAGTCTACAACCAAGCCAAATCCCTAAGGTAGATCTGGGGACCTGAGGTAGACTGCAGACCTATTGCTACATTGGACCAAACACAGCCAGGCTCCATAAAGAGAGGAAGAGAGTGAAGATAAGGCAGTAGGGACAGGACAGGTGGCCAAAAAGGAGAAAGATGCCAGGAGGTTGATGTGGAAGCTGGAAAAAAAAAGCACAGTCAAAGGCCCTGGGGCAGGAGTGTGTAAAGGATGTTCAAAGATGAGTAAAAAAGCCATTGCAGGCAAAGAGGAGTGATGGGCTCAGAGAGGGAATGGTGAGGTTGGGCCTCACAAACCATTTTCAGACTAAAGCTTTCACTGAGTAAAATGGGGGCCACCAAAGAGTCTGGAGCACAAGGGTGACATGATCTGACCAATGTTAACAGGATCTGCTGCTGTCTTGAGAATAGTCCATAGAGCAAAGGAGAGAAAGAGGGATACCAGGTTGAAGTCTATTTTAATAATCCAGCTAGGACAGTGGTCAGCAAACTGCAGCTCGTGAGCCACATGCAGCTCTTTGGCCCCTTGAGTGTGGCTCTTCCACAAAATACCACGTGCGGGCGTGCACATACAGTGCGATTGAAACTTCATGGCCCATGCGCAGAAGTCAGTATTTTGTGGAAGAGCCACACTCAAGGGGCCAAAGAGCCACATGTGGCTCGCGAGCTGCAGTTTGCCAACCACTGAGCTAGGAGACTTGAACCAAAGTGATGATTAAAAAGCACTAAAAAGTGATTGGATCTGGGGATATTTTAAGAATGGATCCTGCAAGATTTGCAAGTGGAGTACATATGGTGTATGATAGAAAGAGAAGAGTCAAGGGTGATTCCAAAGGTTTTTGGCCTGAACAACAGGAAAATGGGGCTTCTGTGTACCGAGATGGGTAAGGTTTGGATGGAGAAGACCAAGAGTCTGCTTTTGGGACCTAAAATAAGCTTTCACAACTATTCGGTATTCAAGCAGAGTTGTCCAATAGACAAGGTTAGGTTGAACAAATGGTCAAAGAACAGAAAAATTAAAAAAGAATGGGACAAAAACAAAGGAGAGAGAAAGCTAAAACCATAATACTCACCCTACAATAAAAGAAAGGAGGAGAGAAACTATAAAACAGGGAAGAGCAGGAAAGTGAGGACCCGAGAGGAGAGCTGGCTCTGAGCCATGTGCTGTCCGGGATCGGGCACCCTCCTGTGACCCTCTGTGGAGGTCTGAGTGTCCTCCCAACCTTTTCCTCACTGTGCTAAGCTAAGAGCACGTGTCCGAACCTGCTGCTGTCTGACACAGCGAACACCAGTGACAAGGCGATTTCCTGCACATTTGTCTAAAAGGTGCTCATTCGGGCCAGGCTGTAGGATCGATGGAAATTGGAAATCTGGTCATGGGGCAGCAGCACCCGGCCCTCTGCATCACGCGCTGTCAACTCAGCCTGGCTTCTGAACACCTGTTTGCCGTGCAAGAGGAATTGTTCCAAAGCTTTTCTTCTGCGCGCCCTGTGTAGGCAGGTTGGGGAAGGGCTGCTCACCATCAATAAGGAAGGTTAGGAAGACACACAGAGTCGGGACAGGTGAGGTAGAGTACCCTGTCAGCAGCTTTCCCTGCCCTGGCCTCCAAAGTTAGGTGGGAAGGCTGCTGTAGAGTAAAGAAGTAGGTCCTTGCACTCTGCTCGTGTTTGGAGAGAGCTGAAATCACCCCCAGAATCCTGGGCCTGGGCCTGGGCCTGCACTATCACTTCCTCGCTGGGTCATCTTGGGCGAGTCACACAACCTGTCAGTGCTCGGCAGTCTCTTTTGGAAAAATAAAGATAATTAGCGATAGTTGCCAGGAGGCAGGCTGCTGGGCCAGATGATCTGGCTCACGCCGTTCCAGCTCCAAGGTCTGTGGCTGTGTGACGTTCACAGGCTGTGAAATGCACAAGGGCAGGAGTTGAGAGCCATGAGCAGGGACCAGATGTGATCAGTCACCCTCCACACTTTCTCCAAGAGGAAACTCTTGTGAGATCGTGAGTGAAAAGAAAAAAAGAAACCCTCTCTTGGCTCCTAATTCTGGGCAGGGTGGTGGGACATGGAACAGTGGGAAACCAAGTACTTCGCATTCAGCCAGAATGGGTTTGAATTCTCGGTTCTAGCACTTCTAGAAATACAACCTTGAGCAAATTCCTTTTTACATCTCTGTGGACTCATCTGTAAAATGGAAATAGAATAACATGAAGAAATTCGGGTTTCTGAGATTAAATAAAAGGATAAATGTGCTCTAGCAGGTTTGGCTCAGTGGATAGAATGTCAGCCTGCAAACTGAAGGGTCCAGGGTCCAGGGTCTGGTCAAGGGCACATGCCCAGGCTATAGGCTCAATCACCAGTAGGGGGTGTGCAGGAGGCAGCTGATTGATGATTCTCATCATTGATGTTTCTATCTCTCTCTCCCTCTCCCTTCCTCTCTGAAATCCATATATATATATATGGATAATGTAAAATACCAACTCTATTGGTCTAGTCACAAAAAGAGACCACTGTAGGATTGAAACAGAGGAGATTTGCTACAAATGGCTGCTACTCCACTGAGAGAGAACCACCCATTATCACCCCAACCCAAACCTCAGCTCAGGCTCCAGACTTCCGAACCCAGCCTGGTCCTAGCACGCCAGAGTCCTTGTACCTGGGAGATAAAATTGGACATGAATGAAAAATCGGAGGGCGGATTCCAGAGAGGAGGACAGTGAGTACCTAAACCGTGGAAGTACAAAACAGGGGTGGGAGGCAAAACAGAACTTAACAGGGTTTTCTAATGGTGGACAGAAACAGCTTTTCCCTACTTGCAATTTCCATGGGGAAAGGGTTTCCCTGGGAAACAGCTGCCTTTTCCATCCCATTCCAGTGGAGCAGTTGAGTGACTCCTTTTGCTTGAATCTGGGAAGAACAACTGAGCCTGCTCAGCTCAACTCAGCTCCATCCTTCTCACCTGGGCATGGGCTGCCCTAGGGAAGTCAGCATTCCTGACTCTTCCAGCCAAAGGCATTGGTGGGGCGGGGAACATCCCGCCATGACCAGGGGGATGTATTGACCTTATCCAGGGCTAGAGTGATGGGCCATTTTCCTGTCATGGACAAGCCTAATTAATATCAGCCCCAGTGGAAATAAAGATGAGATGTGGCCTCCTTTGACTCCTTTATTTCTCAATTTATTCAAAACCCAGGTAGGGAAAATGGTAGGACCCCTCCAAGGCCCCCAACAGTAAAGATCAGCTCTGGTCTTTGATCTAATGCTGTCTAGCTACACCCATCACAGGGAATAAGAATTATCGCCGACCAGTGAAGGCCATATTGCTTGTGTCCTCAAAAGTAGATATTTTTTGCCAAAGTTCATCTCTTTGTTTGCTAGTGGTTATGGTCAGGGTCACTTGGGGGATTTAAAATGCAGATGTGCAGGCTCCAATTCCTGGGCTTTTCAGTCAGTCACTGTGTCCGTTCCAAGTTCTCCAAGGCAGTCCCACACTTCGGAAAGCAAGGTCTATAGCTGGTGGTTCTTACCCTTGGCTGCATATTGGAATAACCCACAAAGCTCTAAAATGTACTGATGACCTGGGCCCACTCCCAGAAATTCAGATTTCATTGGTTGGGTGTTAAAGCTCTCTAGGCAATGCTAAAGTGCAATCTGGGTGGTGAGACCCATTGGTATATTCCCTCTAAAGAAATCTTTCTTTAAAGCATAGGTTGTTGATGATGGCAGGAAGGCCTTCAGTTCCCTGGACACCTCCTGGTCTCAGAGTTCCTGTTCCTCTGCAGATAACATGGTAGCCAAAGGCATTTTTGGAAACGCAGACCAAAATCCCAAAGTCCCAGCACCATCATCCAAGTGCATTACCACTCATGGCAGCCCAGGCCCTCAGCCCACCTTGCTCTGTTATGGTTCTAACTCACTTCCAAATGAAGTGCAATGTCTATCTCTGTAACCAGATGTCTGGGTGTTATCAGCATTGCAATCCTATACATTCAGGTTCTGCTCTTAGCACCAAGTTCCAACTTT
Source organism: Myotis yumanensis (assembly GCF_028538775.1). Taxonomy (NCBI): domain Eukaryota; kingdom Metazoa; phylum Chordata; class Mammalia; order Chiroptera; family Vespertilionidae; genus Myotis; species Myotis yumanensis. The sequence continues at coordinate 226,489,749 of NW_027223752.1, read as the reverse complement.
GTCACCCATCGTCATTCCTGAGTGACCACATAGGTATAAACAAGCCCTAGCATTTAAACTAGCATATACTTTGCGGTGATAAAGATCATCTTCAAATCCCTAGCCTGCCTGTGAAATGAACCCCAAAGAGTAAAAGCCCCCTACTGCAGGGATTCTTCTTTTGGTCCTCTAGATTTTACTTCTGGGGAGAGGCATGGGTAGGACAAGGGTCTGAGCTTGAGTTTAATAGGAGTCAGCTTCCTCTTCTATGGGCTGCTTCATTTAAAAGATGAGGGATGTGAGGATAAGAGATATAAATTAACCTACCTAAGGTCATCAACTGGTTACTAGTGGAGCAGTGAGCAGAACACACTTTGCCTTAACCCCTCCCTGGTACTTTTGGACCCACCTCATAGAGCACCTGTTTTTATCCCAAGATTTGGTCTGTACTTGAACCATGAGTGCACACCAAAAGAAGGGAGGAAATCTGGGAACATTAGACCAAGTTCCACGGTAGAATGATGCTGAGAAGAGCAAGGGAACTCAAGGTAGAAGTTAGAAAAGATCTAACAGTGGACAAAAGCAAAGAGGGTACTTGCATCTTACTATCTTTTTTTAAATATATTGTTATTGATTTCAGAGAGGAAGGGAGAGGGAGAGAGATAGAAACATCAATGATGAGAGAGAATCACCGATCAGCTGCCTCCAGCAGGCCCCACACTGAGAATAGAGCATGAAAACAGGGCATATAGCCTGACCAGGAATCGAACTGTGGCCTCCTGGTTCATAGGTTGATGCTCAACCACTGAGCAACACAGGCCGGTCACATCTTGCTATCTTGAGACAAAGGAAGTTAGGCTTGACAGAGTTAACATCCAACTGTGCAAGTCAAGTAAACTGGCTCAGTATGGATTCCAAAACATGCTACAGAGACGTGAGGAAGGAGTGTGGATCAAGGGGCTGTGCCCCTCAGGGAGAGGCACAGGGAAGGGAAAGGAACCAGACAGATGATCAAATGCACGGGAAAAAATAAAAGGTTTTATTGTTTGACAAGTTATAGTGTCACTGCAAGTTTATAACCTGAAAGCTCTCATCATATACAGAAGAAGAACAGAGAACAAATAGCAAATGATCCAAAGCTGTGACAGCGGGAAAGGCTCTGTAGTGCTTTCAAGAGAATGCCCGAAGTCCATAGTCTAAATCCCAAGTCCCTTGATCACCCAGCCCCTTCCTATCGCCTTAGTCTCCTGTTCTCACTCTCCACGATCAACATTGGACCATATTACGAAGATGCAGCTATGGACCATATTACGAAGATGAGAGAGCAGAGTCAGTGGTCTACAGCAAAAGACTAGAGGTTGAAACCCTGGGTCCACTATTCACTTGTTCTGTGACACCAGGGCGGTGCTTCACTGCCCTACACATCGTGTCTCTTGGGATCTTGACCTATAAATCCCACTAAAAAGTCTGGACCCTGCCCCCCGCCCCCCGCCTGCCCCGAGCCCTGATATAAATATTTCAAACAGACACAAGGCATTCTCCAGTCTGGCCTGATCCCTCTTCTAAGGGCTCCCAGCACAGAGGATTCGCCAGGACGCCCACAGCGGCCCATTCCAAAGTGCTCAATAGCAGAAATCTTAGGAAATAGAAACTTCACCCTAGATAAAAAGGCCTCTGGAGAGGGAACTGTAATCCTCCCCAAATTAGCTGTTAAGCCACAGTTTATAGGGGAAGTCAAATACCTATTTCCAGAAACTTCCGCTCAGGAAGCAATTATATTTCCATAAGAGAAAACTGAGAATGAGGTTGCCACTAAGCATCATTTGGGCATTTGGGATTGAAACTTTTTATTTTTTATATTTTGCCAACTCAAAATCCAATCCTTGTATTTTCAAATATAATACTACCAAAGTGAAACTGACAAGACACAACAAAGTTGAGGAAGAGAAACACAAAGACCTAGATAGTAACCTATTCATTTTCCAGAGGAGAAAAAAAAGTAACCACTATTCTAGCAAAGAAAATAGCCCTACATTTGGTCTCTTTTCTTCCTGTTTCCCCTCAATTTAAGAGAAAAACTTTTCAAATTCACACAAAATGGGAGCTACAATGTCTGCTTTTCTGTGGCCGTCTTCAAATGCATCACCTTTCAGGTCACCACGGAACACTTTTTTGAAATATGTCTCAATCTGTCTTTGAGTCTGACAATGAAATTACCAGACACTTCGGCTGTGACATGACTGAATCAGGCTGCAGCTGACCAGCTGTTATCACTGTCAGACTCCATTCTTTACTTCCCGAGGCGGGGGGGTGGAGGGGAGTCACTGAAAAATCCCAGAACGGAATCGTACCTGATTATCTGCCCAGGGGCAGTGACCCCGTGGGACCACACCACCCGCCATCCCCACCAGATCTCATGGCAGGAGAGCTACTGAGGCAGAACTGCATTTGCTTAAACTCCTCTGTCACCACTTTGCCGGCCTCCAATTTGTGAGTCCATTACTTACATACACCTGTCCACCTCCCTTTGGACAGACAGGCAGGGAACATCTTGGAATGTCTTCAGACTAAAGTTATATAGAAGTACTTGACCTTTTTAAGAAACACTGATCAAATTTGCCTTGAATATCTCACTATATCACAGGAACAATCATAAATGGCATATAAAAATTCAATGGCTGCTGGGATCAATAAGTTATCCACCCAGAACAAAAATACATATATATCTATTGATATAGATATCTATAGATATATATACAGATATGTATACAAACATGTATATGCATACACACATTTTTATATATAAATATATGTATTCCATAACTTCACTGTCTTTAAAAATTGACAAAGACTTGCTGCTATTCCAGGTAAAATCGGTTTAGCTCCTATGCTTACACAGAGAAGCTGGCTTCTAGCCTGACTGCACTGGAGATCCCACAGATGCAAATGAAATTCTTACCTTGAACACCAACCATCATTTTTACCTAAGGCATTGTCTCCAGAAAGATTCTGTTAAAATGAAAATATTTTACCTAGAAGGAGTAACATGTTGGGTAAATAGTAACTTCTAACATACTTCACGGATATGTCTCTGGATTTAGCTGGCAGAAAGCAACTCTTCAAGGACAGGGGTCAAAGGCAGGTACATGTGATGAGGAGAAGGATGGAGGGCAATCCAGGGAAGGCAGAAGTTGATGGAGAATGCCCGGTGGCTGAAATACCAACAAAAGATGCCCCAAGGCTGCATCCGGGTGGCAGGGCTGGACAGGCCTAGCGATGTCTGCTTTTCCATATTGCCTTGGCCCCCTTTCTTCTTGAATAAAGCCCAGAAACAACGTGGCTCCAATGTGTCTTTGGAATTTGTAGGCACAGCCCAGAAAGCCTCACTTGGAGGCATATGCAAATACAATGAGATCAGAGAATTTCCTCTCCAACTCACAACAAAGATACAAATATATTCTGACAAATCACCCAGTAACCAAGCAAATATGATGTCCTGTTCATGTATCATAAGCCTTTCAGAGTACCAAAACTCTTCATTCTCTCTCTTTCTCTTTTTCTCTTTCTCATTTCTCTCAATTAGATTCAGAGAGCTCTAAGACGCTGTCCCAATAAAACTGAAACCAATCACCCAAAGAACTTTCTGGAGGAAATTCACAGATGCAAAATACCCTACATGTCAAATTCAAGAGGCTCTGGTAGGGTAGCTGAAGATTCCCTTGGTGACCTGCATTGAGGAAACACACACACACACACACACACACACACACACACACACCAGATTTGGCAAATAACTCCCATTTAAAGATCTTCCAAACATTTCTATTCTCTCTCCAGAATTCAACTACCTCATGGTCAGTGAGATTTTCTATAAATTTGCTTTGGTGGTCACACAGGTTAAAAATAATAATAATAATAGCCTAAGAAACAAGCGCTAACAACCAAAACATTAAAACACTTGCCGAGCAAATAATTAGAAGAGGCAGGATAAAATCAAAAGCAGAATTTAAATGACCCCAGCCTAAGAATTTATAAAAGACCAAGTCCTGACTTACAACAGAGATGAGAACTTTATTGAGCACATAACTCGGAAAGGCAGGAGAGGCTGATGCACAGGACACAAGGAACATGAGGTTAAGAATTTAAATCTCAGTCTGACAGGGTCTGGAAAACCAATACAATAATGGCAGGGAGAAGGAGAAGAAAGCTGCACTCGACAATCTAGCGTGGCTCAGAACTTTGACTGCATAATTAGCCCGTGTGGTAATTAAAAATCTAAAGGGCCTATTGAAACGAAAGCACAATGGGCAGATTTGGATTTTGCTGCATCGAGCCAGAATACTTAACACAGTAAGAGTTTTCCCCAATTTTGCCTGGATACGTTGGCAGCTGACAGTCAGCGAGGCTTATGAACATCTTTGCACTACCTGTTTTATAACAGTCATGACGGACAGGAGGGAAATATTTTAAAAGGCCTTAGGTGATGGTTTCATCATTGGGTTTTCTGTCTAGCTTCAGGAAAATACTTTTTTGGGGGTTATGATTTCATGATCTGATCACAGGAAACCGAGCTCAGTACAGGCATGAGGTCAAGGCTGAGTTGATCTCTAAGCCAATGAGAAATTGGCATTACTGGCTTGTTTTATTTATAGAGACCTGCGATATCAGATTAGGTGGAAAGAGGGAGAGGGAGGAATTTCGCTTTATTTAGAATCAGTGTCTCTGGAAGGCATCTACTACCAGTTTTCTAAAGATATAAGACAATGTCACGGGTTCCGTCTTTGCCTTTAGAAAAAAAGCAAAGGAGGGAAGTCTGATGCTTACATACCACTGTGCTTAGGAACTAATTCCAAGGACCCATCCTGGCAGGGAAGTAATGTAACCTGAGGAAAACCAGGCATCCTGCTCATTTCCACTGCTCTTTCATACCATCCAATAAATAGATCCTCACAGGTCCCTGACTCAGCTTGCCATATTAATTGGGGGAAATGAAACAAAGAGAGATAGGTTTTTACCTCTTTTTCCCCTAGGGCAGTGGTCGGCAAACTCATTAGTCAACAGAGCCAAATATCAACAGTACAACGATTGAAATTTCTTTTGAAAGCCAAATTTGTTAAACTTAAACTATATAGGTAGGTACATTGTTATTAACTTAATTACTAAGGCTTAGGAAGAGCCACACTCAAGGGGCCAAAGAGCCGCATGTGGCTCGCGAGCTGCAGTTTGCCGACCACGGCCCTAGGGATAGGCCTTATGACAACTATTTGCAACATAAAATTTTAAAAAATCACATGCTGGAGGAATCGTGGAGAAATGTAAGCCTCCACAAGTGCCCCACAACACAAATTCTTGCTCGTGCAGAAAATATTTTTAAGGCCATCTATAAGCCCACCAATCATCTCATCATGAGCCATCAAGAAAAAGTCCACTGGACACTTGACAGCCACCAAGGTACCCAGAATAAAAAGAAAGGATGTCAGAGAAGCATCTACTTTTGGGTTCAGAATCCTTACTACGAGGGAGGTGGTGACTTTAAGAAACTCTCTGGTGAAACTGACATTTATAAGAATCAAGAAAGGAACCCTTCAGTACAAATGTGGTGAGCAGAAGCTCTTGGGCCCTTAATATAGTTTATCTTTCACATAAAGGTATCTTGAAAACCTTTACCCAAGTCCTTTATGAGGGAATAATTTCTGAGCGAGGGCAGACAATGGTCTTTCAAATCCATTCTCCGTTTAGAAAGCATTTGTAAGGAGGATTTTTCCCGGCCGCCGCAGGAGAAGTGTGTGATACCCTTGGAAACCTCTGTAATTAACAATAAGCCTCTTTCAGGATTGAAAGTGGACCCTCATACCCTAAAGTAGCACTGATGCTTCTATTTCTGACCTACACCCTCCATTTTATGCAATGTCTTTGTAAAAACCAAGGGCAAGAACAACATGGAGAGAGAAATTTTCCAATTTTGGAACAGAGCCACCAAATCAATAATGGCGGAACAAAATGAATTATCAACCTCCACTGCTTCAATCACAGGGAGAGGCAAGGAGTTAGCCAAAAGAGAGACTGCGGTCAATGTTAAGAAACAGAATGAATTGACTTTGAGGTAGGCTTATATCTAATTAAATGAGACTGGGGGCAAAGTCAAGGTAGACTCATCCGCAGCTGATAAGGAAGTGATCAGAGGCAGGTGACTCAGCTGAAGTGAAGTGTGTCCCGCAGGCTAGAAAGGAAAGCGGAAAGTGTTAGGCAGTGTTGGGGGACAGAGGTGGGAAGGGGGGTACTGCAAGTTTTTCAGGGGTGTGTTTTTTCTCATCCTGGTCCAGTCTCTCAAACTACCTCAAAATATCTCAAACCCTTACCCCTAGCAATTAAGTTACCATCAACATCCAAAGGTTCAGCAGGAGCTTAAAGGCACAAAACCCCTGCTGTGGGGTGGCCTGTCCTAAACGGAGGAGGAAAGGAGAACTGGGGGGATAGACCTTTCACTGGTTTCTAGTGGTGAGCCAACAGTGCTGAAACCTTCATCATGCACTGGGAAGCTCTAGTGAGACTGCACTTCCCAGACCCTCATGTCAGACCATCAGCAGCCACCCACGTGGTGCCATTGAGTCTGGGTGGGGTGAACAAGATATATCTGAAGGCAGAAGACCCTCCTGGTGGCGCCTCCATGTATCCCCAGGGGACTTGGTCCTAGGAAAGTCATCAAATGGGATCCAACGTGATGTCTGCCCCACCAATGAGGTCAACCCCTTTTTTGGAAGAAAGGGGACTTCCAAGGATTGTGGGTTGTATATGGAAATGCTGTGTGTGAGAGCCCAATTAGCACCTGCTATAGGCCTAGAGGCCTTGCCAGGGACCAAGGGCCTGAGCAAAGAAATAAAACCCCATCTCTCTTACCCCACTCACCACGCCCACACCTGTGTCCTGCACTCAGGAAAATTGCACTCAACTTTCAGGGCACTCAGATCAAAGCAACAGCAGCTTTCTTGCACTGTGCCCTGAGCCTTAGCAGTGCACGTTAACATCCCTGCTCCATTTGCAAACACAGAGAGTGCTTTAAATGCATATAAGTGACACCCTGTGCTTTTAAAACACTCAAATAAGCCCGGGATGACTCACCATTTTTCTGGTCCTGTACAGCTAATTATATGTTCCAGAATCCCTTTAAAAGTCACAAAATCTATCTCGGTACTCTCAATGCTTTTAAATGGCAAAAGGGTTAGCCATGAAGAAGTAGGCCTGCCAAGGCCAGTAAGAAATTGACATAAACACTGAAAACAGCCTTTGGTCCTTCAATAGAGATAAATTCACAAGACTTGTGCACACCCTTATCAGGAAATTATAGATCTTATTATTGGGGAACTGGGTGGCAGGTGCCAAAAACATTTAAATTCATTCCATTTCCAATTCATGAAGCCCATTGTAGCTTGGTATTATGGTTTTATTAGATTTGTGCATTTAGCCGGGAACCTATTATTATAATAAAACACAAAATGCAATTATTGTTTTCTTGCAGTGAGAACCTCAGAATTATCTAACACTTTATTGTTTCCCCATCAATAGAAATCCCCAGTTTGAATTTTTTTAAAAAAGATTTTTTTAAAGAAATGTCACTTCCTCTATCTACTTTCCATAACAGTTCTTGCTTCATGCTGCTTAACAGGCAACGAAAGAAAAGGAATGGAGATGGAGGACGTAAGTCACATCAGTTTTCCTTTAATTACAATATTATACTTTTATTTCTCATATTTTCTACCGTTATCTCTGCCCAGGCAAATCTCCATTCCTCATTCAGTGCTCATTAATTGAGATGGTGTTTGGGGAAAGGTGATATATAGGTATGAGTTTCATATGGCCAAGTGCTCACCTACTATTACACGCCAAATGGAGTTCAATACCCATTATGGTCAATTCAGCTACTTGTCATATGATACCCACTCCTGTATGCATCCCTTACCGATGCTCTTACAATTCCACTTTTATCCTCTCTTTCTACTTCATGTTATTATTTTCTCCCTTAATCAGAAAATAAAAACGTTTTAGAAATACGGAGAGGAAATCACATTAGATGTGATACACCACAAAATTATGCTAGAATCACTGATCTTAGAGTTGGAAGAGGCCTTATGGGTCATGTCATCCAGCCTGTCTTTCCAGATGAGGATAGTCTGACCCAAGATGTTCACACTGCAGTTAAGGACAGTCAGGACCTGTCGCCAGTGAGCCCTGACTCTGCACCCAACACTCAGCCAGTGGCAACATCTCCCATAATCCTCAAGTCAACTCATGAGGAAGATGCTGATAGTTCTTCCATTTTAGAGCTGAGAAACTGATGCACAGAGAGGCTAGGTAATTTTCCCAAAGACACACAGACAATAAGTGTGTCAAGATGATAATAAGGCAGAATCAAGATTTGAATCCAAGTATGTTTAATTATAGAACCTTACCTGTAATGACTACACAGTACTATTATCTCAATATTACCACCAGTTGACCTTATACTTATTATATATTCACATACATAAATGCATTTTTAGTGATGCTATTTTATAATAAATAAAAAAGCATAAATTTTGGAATGCCAAGGCATGGATTTAACTCTTGGTTCTGGCACTGACTAGCTAGGGAACTTTCATCAGAAACATTAACTTCATTGGCCAAATACAGACAACAACAATACCCACCTTGAAGGATTATGTTGAAAGCCAAATACAATCATTCAGTCTTTCAATGAGTGCCTACTAGTAGTATGTGCTCTAGGCACTGCTAAAGTGCTGGGTATGCAGCCTCACTGCTCCCATGCCCCATCCTCAAAACCAAACCCAAAACAGCAACTAGGTGCTTGGTGACAATAAAGGCGTGGAGAAAAGCAGGTTGTGGGTTTGTGCTGAGCATAGAGGGAGGGGATCGTTTTGTCTTGCTTTTTCTCTCTCTGACTCTCCATGTCTCCGTTTCTCTGTATGGATGTGAAATATAAAGTGACTTACAAATGTAAGTCATTAGGCCTGGCCGGTGTGGCTCAGTGGTTGAGTGTGTCAACCTATGAACCAGGTCATAGTTTGATTCCCTGTCAGGGCACATGCTGGGTTGCAGGCTCGATCCCCAGTAGGGAGCATGCAGGAGGCAGCTGATCAATGATTCTCTCTCATCATTGGTATTTCTATCTCTCTCCCTCTCCCTTCCTCTCTGAAATCAATGAAGATGTATTTTTTTAAAACTGTAAGTTATTATATTGGTCATAGGAGTGATTATATAGCACAAGAAGATTTTCATTTCTTAGGAACCTTTTACCAATCCCCCCACTGGGCATTTTCCCCTCTCCAGATCTCTTAACTAAATCTGATCAAACCAGGGGCATAGGTATGTGTGTGTGATTACTGATTAACCATATTTTATTGATTTGGACACTCTTTGGAAACTTTTGCATTGTACTTTCTATAGATACTTTTCCTCTAATTTACTAAAGTTAAGGAAATAATGATAATTAACACTCAGGCCCTTACTCTGTTTTAGGGACTATACTCCCATGGTATACCTAGTATTTTTAGACACAACTGATAGTATACTGAGTTGAATAACAAGCACTTAATCAGACATTTTGACTCCCTATTCTAAAGCAATTTGCATTGCAAAGTCGGATTTGACTTACTATGATTTTTTTCATTCACATAATTATTTACTGAGCATCTACTATGGACCAGGCACCAAGCTGTGCCTGAGGTGAGAGGAATAAAATGTAAATGAACCACAACACGAAAATGGGGGTCAATTGTCCTAAACTCAAGGGGAAGGGCTGTGGGTGCACAGAGGAAATACTAATGCTTGCCAGGCATTCTCGAAGACAAAACAACACAAACACTTAAGGGCTGAGTGTAGTACTAGTTGCCTCTCTACCACAACTTTCTGTGTGATCTTGGGCAGGTCACTTGACTTTTCCAGCCCTTGGTGTCCCTATCTCTAAAATCAGGTTAGGGATATAAAATAAGGCTAAGGAGACCCACCCTCCCACAGTTAGGAGGATTACCCACGCCTGCAGGAGTTCGAATCGAAAATCTATACACGTAGGGGAGAGAGCTGTGCAGGCAAAATTCATGCTGAGCTCCAGAGCAAGCGATTGGCTTGCCTTTGGGAATAAATAAATGAGGTGAGAAAAACAAACCCTTTTTCTTTGAACTCTGGAGTCTCACTCAGGGTGGCCAACAAGTGTGCACCCTGAACAGAGGAACAGTGGGAGCCCTTGATTCGGCTGGTCCCCCGACGCATCTCCATTTCCTCAATCCTCTCCATGTATGGCCTCACCACTCCTCAAACCCAAGCCCAAAGCAGCACAATCCATGCTGGGGACAAGGAGGGGGTGGAAGGGAGCCGATCGTGGGTTGCCGAGTGAAGAGTTGTCTCTTCCTGTCTTTCTTTTTCTCTCTCTGACTCTCCATGTGTCTTTACGTCATCTCCTCCCACCCTCTCCCCTGCCCCCCTCTGGACCCCCATTCTCTCTCCTGTTTCATACTTGAATCCCAGTAAAGTAGACAAATGCAAGGTTCACTTCGCTTTATGTTAAAATGCTTTGCATCCATGGAAAGTATAGTACAAATACCAGTGACTGTTATCGGTTCAAGTGCATGTCGTTAAAAGACTCCCCATAATTTCCAGAAAGGTAGGTCTTATGCTGAGGCCCAGGAGGAATATATAATAGACTTTGCAAGAGCTCGAAGCCAAGGAGACAGCCTTAAATCAGAGGCTGGGAGACACAGAAGTCTTTAGGAAGTTGTGCGTGTCAGGTGAGAGGAGGACTTGAAAGCTTACTTCTCTTTTAATTATCTGATGCTCACGCTACCTCCTTTGTTGCCTCCAGCTAGAGCTGATAAGGAAAGACACCAATAAATATCCCGGCGGTCTGAGGGGAGAAGCCATGTTTCATGGGACTCCCTGCTTCTACAGCTGTTGTTAAAATATTACTGCTAATTAGCTGGCTAGTTATATATAAACCCTTACAAAGGAGTATTTTTACGCAATCATAAAATAAATTAAACTACCAAAAATTCACGCTGTTAATTAAAATAACCCCTGTAGGAGTGGGGGGCGGCGGGGGTGGGGGGGAGGGAGATCGCTACAAGGCTGCGGTAAACAGGAGGCAATTTCACAAGCACAGACTGATTAATTTTATTTCCCATTACATGGATTTGCTAATATTATCAAAATTAGAAAATAAAGCAATTTTGCCTTAACAGTAGTTCAAATGGAGGTGGTTCTAGCACAGGAATGTAGAGACACCCTGGCCCTGGGGCAGCAGCCTATCTGGAAAGGGTGAGTGGTTTTTCAGCAAAGACTCTTCAGGGGGAACACACAGGAGGTGAGGTGAGAGAGAGGGCATCTCCCTGTCCACCGGGGCAGCCTCATAGAACCCTGGGACTTCTGTGGCATGACCTATCCAAGTCATACCCCCCAACCCATCCAAACATGCAAACATCTGAAGATACAAGAGAAACTCTGGTGCTGAGGGGTGGCAGGAGGGTGTAGAAAATAAACTCACACACCCCCAGTTCCAGGAATGGCTAAGACTGTTGACTCACAATATATCAACATCATTTGCATATTCTCTCTCCCATGTTTCTCTTGCCCCATGGATAAAGAAGCTGTATTTTTCTAAAGTTTGTGACTAATTCCTATATTTAAATAATTGCCCAAACTCTTTATGGATGTTCTTTTACAAAAGATCACAAGGAGTTAACCAAAAAGCCTAGAAAGTACTTTTGTCATGAAAAGCGCTATTTAGGAGCCAATGAACTCCGCCTTCCGATCCCTGGACTCTCTGCCAGCCAGCCAAGTTAAATGATAGACTGGAATTCAACTGGAGAACCCTCCAGGTGTATAACATTTTAATCTCCCCAGACCTCCCAGCCCTGGTTGTTTAAAACAAATATGCCCCTGAAAATGTATTCCTAACAAGCCTACATGCACTCTTTCATATCCCTTTTGGTCAACCAGAGAAATTCTCAGACCCTTGGATCCATAATTAGTTTGGCTGCTTTATAGCACCTTTGTGTGGGGTTTATTCATTCTTATGCCCCCTTAACATTCCTCCACGGCCTCGAGCCCTGTTTAGCACCTAGTGTTGTGAGCTGCCTCTTCACAAAGACTCACGAGTGGGTGTTGTGCATGGGACACTGAGGATCTGGAAGGAGGGACAAAACTTCAGGCCTAAACCCAGATGTTTGATCAGTGCCACTCCAAACATCCAGATGTTTGGGGGAGGGCAGCATTTTATAAATAGTATTCTGCCTTTGACAGAGAAAATGAAGAGGTGCGTGGGCAATCCAGAAGAGCAGATAAAATGGGAGAGACTCCCTCTGCTTTGGGACGCGTTGGAATATTTTATTCCTGTCCTTTTGCTCTGCTGTAGGGCTTTCTTCCAAGCACCATTTTGTACAGAATAATGTGAGCATTAGCCAGCACTCCCCCAGCTGTTAGAGAAGCAAAAGTCAGGGTGTCTGTGGCATGCTACAGCCGCAACACTAAGTCCTGCAGATTCCCTCTCCTTCATAGCTCCAGCCCTGAGCTGCTGCCCTGCGGAGATATATCACTGGGGAGGCCTGGCTTCCAGTCTCCACCACCACACCATAGCTAGGTGCTTGTCCTAAAGCCCCCGCTAAGGATCTGGATCCCCCCCGTCAAAGCTCCCCAAAGCCTCATCTCCAAAATGAAGCACAACACCCCTGTGCCATCTATGGGGCTCTTGGCTGGCTCGCCACCCCCTCTTCCAGCCACACGTCCTGACTCACCACCAGCACTGGCCCCACGCTCCAGCCCATGAAGGATGACTTGCTGTGTTCTGGAACATTCCTGTAAATATTCAGGCCAGCCTGTCTGTGTAGTTGCTGCTTCCCTACCTGAACACCAGCTTGGAAGACGTCCATTCTTATATCACAAGGATTCAAGTGTTATCATCTGCATGAAGCCTGCTGTGGCCACACCTGCAGAGTAGGTGGCTTCATCCTTGGTGTTCTCACAGCATGTATCTCTGTGGATCCTTTCCATCCACCTGTCTGATCTGGTCCATGTCCAATTACGACCAAGTTTGTCCATTTTACCTTCTCTGGATCTCTCAAATTGCCTTCAACAGCCTTGATCTTAAGATAGAGACGAAAATCTATCATTTCTGACACCTTGCTGACCTCATCCATTTCTGCTGTCTGGTCCAGTCCTGTGGTCTCCATCATCCCTGGGCCCCTATGTTCACTCCTGTTGCACCATTTTCCATTCCCCTGATCACCATCCTAATCCTACTCCTCCTCTTCCAACCTGAGATCCTGGTTAATTCCCGGTCATCCTTCACAGCTCAGAGAAAACAGGTTGGTGAGGAAATATTTCCCAGTCCCCCTTTTCAACACAATTTGAGTCAGCTTTCATGATTATATACACACAGAACCACACCCCTTTCCCTCACTGCACTTAAGTTAGCACAATCTTATTATATATTTATGAAGGTGAACTTTTGATTAATGTCTTTCTCTTCTAGCAGACTGCAAGCTCCATGGAGAGCAGAAATGGTATTCTTGCTCTATTGTATCCCCAGCCCCTAGCAAGGTACCTAATTCATCAAAACTGCTCATAAATGTTTGTTGAATGAATAAATGAGTGATTTACATCCATGTAAAATATCACCACAACTACAATTCACTCCTTGTGGACAGAAGCTATATTTTATTCATATTTGGGTCCTGGCATTCTGGGGGTCCTCAGGATGTACTTGTCAAATTAATACTGAGTGCAGAGAGCGGGGGGCGGGGGGCAGATTTCTATGCCTCTAACAAGTAGAGTGAGTGGTTCAGCATTTGAGAAACTTCCTTTACATAACAGTGAGCTTCCCATCTTTGGAATCATTCAAGAATAGGACAGACAGAACATGCTGGGAATGGTCTAGAAGTAATTCAACCAATGGACTTGATCATCTCTCCTATCCTTGCCAACCCTCATGTTCAATGGTGCAACTAGAAAAGGTTAGAAAGAGGATGCATATAAGGAAGAGAGAGCTACAGAACACGAGGGAAACTGTAACACCGCCAGACAGGAGGGGTTCAGGGCGAATGGGAAGAGTAGCTTTTTGCCAATATTTTCTTAATTGCTGGCAAGTAGCAGACGTGAGAGGCTCTGTAAAATAGGCGTGTGATGGCTGAAGATGTCAAAGATTACAGTCTTAACTCCCTCGCTGATGCCTACTCACTCATTGATAGCCTGGCCCTTATTTTTGAGATTTAGATGCAACTTGAAAGGGGTCCAGACTTTGAAGACCCAGTCAGAAAACTGTGTGAGTCACATGGCAGCACTTAACTGTTTTCTCAGCTGTTTCCTACAAAAACAGATTTCACATTAGTCACCGAGTTTCTGAATAAGGAAAGTGATTTCATTTTCTCCTGAAGCGAAAAACACAGTGGATTTGGCATGGGTTGGGTGCAGAATGGGGTTCAGATTAATGTCGAGTTGGGGGTTCCTTAGTTTCTACAATCTTTATATAGTTTAACATTCAAGAAGCCAAATGAATTGCCCATGCCTCTTCATGGGCCTTCCTCATAGAATGATCCTACCAGGACACTGTTCTCTTCCATCCCCTCTCCATTTCTCTTTCCTTTCTCCCGGTTTCAGGGCTCTGGTCATAATTAGTTAGTTTTGCAATATAAGAATGGCTAGGGGATAGAAGTAAAGGGGAAGACAAGAAGGTCAAGATAAGAATTGAGCAACACAAGCTAAAAGTAGCTCACAGGACGGCCTTCCATTTCACTGCATGTCTATGTTGGCAGTGATAGTATTTTATATATCAGGTCATATAATCAGATCATCAATTTTTGAGCATGGATCATATGCCATATGCTTTATACATATTCATTCACTGATTTTCAATTATCTTATAAGTTAAGTCTTTTTATCCTTATCTTATAGATGAAGAATTTTAATATCTTGCCCAAAGTCACACCAGTTAGTGCCAATTACTGTTGGAGCCAGGGTTCCAACCCAGGTTTTCTTCCTTTAAATCCAGATCTGATAACCACATGTCAGAGAGAGTCAGTGAGGTTTCTCAATAATGAAACTTCAGTAAGCTGTCACACTAGACCAACCAGGGGCAATTTGGTTCCCAAGGGAACATTTGGGAATGTCTAAAGACATTTTCGTGGTCACAAGTGGGCAGGTGCAACTGTCATCCAGTGAACAGAGGCCGAGGGATGCTCCCAAACATCTTATAATTCACAGAAAGCCCCACAACAAAAAAAATACTCAGATCTGAAATAGGAACAGTGCCAAGGCCGAGAAACTCTACACAAGAGGCTCCTGTTATTACGTAAAAGGCGCCTCTGCCACCAACGTATGACCTTCTGTGTTAAAAAGGGGAACAGCCAGTGACTTCTTAACATACAGTTATATACTTAACAATGTCTGCAATTGGCCGATTCTTTTTAAGAATGAAAAAAAAAAAGGAGTAGGAGGGGAAAGAAAGGAAAGAGAAGAAAAAAAAAAGGAGAAAACTAACATTAGACATTTACACTGCAGCCTTCAACAGCTGGATCGCATTACATGGAAATCCGCCCCAGTGACAGCTCAACAGGCTGCTTTTGTGTCTTCATGAATAACGCAATGTGCTGGGTAAATGCTTTTCCCCATTTAGAAACAGGTAGTTAATGGGAATTGAAATGATCAAATGCTGTGTAGCCCAAGGTTACTTCCATCACGGGCCTGGGTGGCCCGGAGCTCATAAATAAAGCATCTGAGCGTCTTATTTTAGGCCTGGTCAGATAAGCAAAGGCCGGCATCATGTGAACAGAGCCCACAGCACGATCTGACACTGAGCCTGCTCATTCCAGGACCTCTTGGAATGTGACATTTCCAGCGCAGTACACTGAGTGCATGCCCCATGGAAGCTCCGTGGCCCACCATGCCTTCATTTTCCATCATCTCCTTGATGCAGCTGCCACTGGAGAAGGCTGTCACTGAGCCGGACTTTAAATTATGCCCAGCTCATTCCCTACAATGCAGAAGTTAATCTGAGGCACATTTGCAACTTAGAACTCTGATTTACTCATTTGTTGGTATGAGGACCACACAGCTTGACAGCCGCCAGCTCGCCCAAGCCATTCCTTCGGAAATTGTTTGGCCCAAGTTGGGACCCAGCTTGGCAGCTCAGAAAACAGCTGCCGGACAATGGCAGAGAGTGGAGTTGAACATAAGAACAAAAAGATCTATTTTTCCCCTCAAATTTTTACATATAATTATGTAATCATCTCCCTATTCAGAGACTTTGACATAAATTGTGCTTAATTAAATTGTTGCTAATTTGTTGTTTTATTATTAGTTCATGGCTTGTTTGCTGATATACACCCACAAGCCATGTTCTCTCTCTCTCTCTCTCTCTCTCTCTCTCTCTCATATGCCTAGTTATATTAGTGTTGCTGCTTTGAAAGTAATGAAAATGTTTTCTGTGAATAATTTCTCTATTCGATAGAGTAACAAAGGATTTCGAAGAGTGCTTATTTATATGGTATACAAATGGCTGGGTGAACAATTCTAATGTGATAATTTCCTGGTGTTATTGTTTCTTTTCTCATAGACTTCTTACAATCTGATAACATCAATCAAATAACATATTCTTCACATAAAATAAACTCTCCCTAATATGCAAAACCGCTCCCATAATAAGTATATTTCCTGGCGATCAGTAGTATACTGTCTCATTCAGATCTTGGGATCCCAAGAGAATGTGTTCAACAAATATTTGTAACCTTCAGTCTGGGGTAAGATGTATAGTTGGTTGTTTACTAAAAGCTATCACCAAATCATCATGAAACTACCTTACAGAAGAGGGGCCTTTTACCTCTAACACATATCCCGTCTCCCACTCTACGTGGCACCTCCCCAGGAGCCAGTTCCTCTGCCTCTAACAGTTTCTCACAGTGTGGGCCTCAGAACACTGCTTGCTAGAATGAAAGAAAGATCCTAATAAGCTTGTGAGGGTGCTTGTTAGAAAAGATGGGGTGCTTAGTAGAAATGGAGATCACTAGATGCCATTCAAAACCAATTAGATCTGAATCTCTGGGGGATCTGTGTTTTTAACAATACATTCAGGTGAAACTGGCTTTCTTCTTTGAGTCTTGGGGAATATGGATTGAAGGGATAAAGGAAAGAAAGCAAAAACATACTAATAGACAATCTTCCAGGGCACAAGGGAAGCAAATGAGACTCAGATTGTGGGCAATGTACTCGTTAACCCACCGCATTTGAAATAAACTGATGTCAACAATTTGGTGCTATGCTTGACCAGCATGGCTCAGTGATTGAGCATAGACCTATGAACCAGGAGGTCACGGTTTGATTCCCCATCAGGGAACATGCCTGGGTTGTGGGCTCGATCCCCAGTGTGGAGCATGCAGGAGGCAGCTGATTA
This sequence comes from Myotis yumanensis, assembly GCF_028538775.1. Lineage (NCBI taxonomy): Eukaryota > Metazoa > Chordata > Mammalia > Chiroptera > Vespertilionidae > Myotis > Myotis yumanensis. Next base: position 226,472,342 of record NW_027223752.1, on the reverse strand, counting down.
ATGATTCTCTCTCATCATTGATGTTTCTTCTCTGAAACCAACAAAAATATATTTAAAAACTTGGTGCTAAAGATTATAAATTGGTTAATGCCCTACATCCCCTCAACCTACAAAAATATTCTGGTCTTCAGAATGGTATCCCTGAGGCTCAGCAAGGAGAAAAGGGCATGAAAACAGAGCTAAAAGCCTATTTCCATGATATATTTTTTCACTATAAAATGAATCTTTTCAACCAAAAAGATGGGGGGGGGGGGTATTTTCCTCGATAAAACTTCCTTTACCTCCTAAGAATTCTAGTTCTTAAAGGTTCTGCTCCATTTTGCCAGAAAGTTATCTCTTTGGTTTTCTATTCCAGCTCATCATCACTTTGATGGCAGGGTCAAGTGACTGAATTCAGAGTTCCAGAAGAGGTTCAGAAGTAAAAAGTGGCATAATGTATGCCAAGGAGATGGGCTCTATCTTCAGAATTATCCCTGAGCCCCACATGGCACACACAGGGATGGCCAACTCCAGACACCTTTGTTAACCTTGCTCCAGGCCGTGGCCGAGCTGGCTGAATGAGTGTGTGCAAAGGGTCTACTTAGCACAGGCAATCATTCGTTGTTACCGAGTCATGGTTGTGGTCAGGTAAATGGAGCCACAGGGCCTAGATCACTTACCAAAGATCTCTTGCATTCATTCAACCATTCCCACCAATTGAAATGGAAGCCCTTCAGTGGAGAGAACTGTGTCTTCTGTTTCTCTGACCCCCTATATCATCTAACACCTGACTGGATAGGTAACTGCCTCCTGAAAGAGTCCTGCAGCAGGAAAAGAACCATCCTATGGGAGTGAGCATCCAATGAGATACAGAAAGTCCACACCTTGGTCTATGGCTGCAAAGACCAAATAAACCACATTGTGAACCCTCTGCTTCCCATTCAGGGACGTGATTTCTCCCCCAAAAGTCTCAGATATAAGATGACAGCCCAACCACATCTGGAGAGAACGTAAATTATAGCAAGCTTTCTGCACATTCAAATCCTTTTACGTTGCAACCACAGAGAAGGAAAGTACCGTACCCTCACCCGGGAACCATGACACCTCTGCCTGGATCCCAGCTGCATGAGAGATTTACCGTGTGGCCTTGGGCAGCTCATTTAACCTCACAGTGTCTTAATTCCTTCATCTGGAAAATGAAGATGCTACCTACCGCATGGGCACAGCGTCTCAAGGTTAATGCACGAGGCTGATATTGAAACGCAGCATTGTGGGGGGAGGCTGAACTCGCGGGAGGATGTCGGGCACAGCAGTGCACTTCGGGTGGTTACAGCATAGGCGGTGTTGCGGGCCCTTAGGTCAGCAGCACACAGGACGAGTGCAATAAGCCATGCACAATGCACCACCTGGAGTTTTTTATTGTTCCTGCCAAGCGGAGTTGATAAAGCAAACAAAACCAAGGGTCGGGGACCCCAATTCATCAAACCTATTGATATAGATTTGATATTGACAGGCAACGGGCCACTTTTAGATTTTGATCAATAAATCCATTCCATAATACAGTACAATCCCAACACGTGACCCTCGGCGCCATCCACCTAGGTACCAGAAATCCATCCTGTCTGGCCTGGAGCCTGTCAGATGTCAGCACGGAGGGCAGCCGCCACCCTGCCGGCTCTGTACCCTGAACTGAAACCCAACAGAAACTTCCGCAACATAAATAACCACTATGAACATACAGGGAAGAAAAACAGCTACAAAGCCTCACTCTTACTTTTTATTCCCACCTCCCCTCCCCCCCCTCTTTTAGCCAGTACCAAATAAAAATCATAGAGTTACTCTCCAAAAACAATCTAAAACCAGAAGGCTTAACCAAGTCAGTTGTCTAGTCACGGTGACAACTATTTTATTCTGTGAGGCAGCACTGGGGGGCTCATGTGCAGGGCTGATCCTGAGGTCCTTTCTCACACAGCCCTGCTCCCAGGATGGCTTCCGCTCCCAGACTCGCTGTGGGCAGTGGCATCTGGTGATACTCAGGGTCTCCTGAGAGGAAGACAGATTCTTTATTGATGGGGGGGTGGCGGGGAGGAGAGCGCTTTCCTTCTATGTGAGGTTGATGGAAATCTTGGGGGACGGGTGTGAGGAAATTCCAGTTTAATCGGGGGTAGGGAAACCCACTCACTGTTTGCAAGGCCCGGGAAAGTAGCGTAAAGAAAATAGAAAACTGAACCTGAAAACTGGGATATCTGGATTTGAATGTTGCAGAGCCACCCATGTGTGTGGTCTTGGTTGACTCTTTTAACCTCCCTGAGCCTCCGTGTCCCCATTGTGGACAGGTGAAGAGGGCTGTGGTGAGAATAGTGTGGGAGCCCCTGGCACAATGCCTATCACATAGTAAGTGCTCAAACAATCGGAAACAAGAAATACTGAATTACTGATATCACTCCTGAACCAATGGGCAAAAGTTTCTGTATGGAATGCACACCACATGTCCAGTACTAAATGGTGGGAATGGAGAGGCAATAAGAACAAATGGCGATGCTAGTCCTCGGGGTAATGCAGAGGAAATGCACAGAACGGTGTGCAGAGCCCAGTTACCTCTAGGTCTGCAGCCCAGGCATCCCAGCCCCAGGTCTGGCAGACAGGAATTATCCCAAAATTCCTTGCCCAAGGGTGGCTGGGTACACTCTGCTTTCCTGCAACTTGTAGACTAACTCCTGTGCTCATCTGCCCAGGGAATACAAACTTGTTTTAATCCTGGCCTCAAACTGTTGTTAGGAAGGTAAATCTGCTGCAAATATAAAAGCCTGCGCCTGGATTAGTTAGGATTACCTAAACAGCCAGCGGAGAGCCAGGAGAGCGCCATCCTGGAAAGCTGGAGGTAAATGAAAACGCCATGTCGAGTATCAAAACTCTTTTTCCCATTCGGTTGCATTAGGCACTGGCATCCTTGGGGCCTGGCCTCTTGGCAACCTGTCCTCAGCACAATAAAAAGAAGGAGAAGGCGGAGGGGTGGAAGGAGAGAGAAGGCAGAGGAAGGGGAAGGGGTGGAGGGAGAGGAGGAGGAGAAACTGAAGAACTGCAAAGTAGCCCAGATCTCAGTCAGACTTTCGGGGCCCAGGGGGATATTTTTCCCTTTCCCAGTGGAACTGTAGGGAAATGGGAGTGAACTTAGCATGGCCTTCCCTTCCCCCAGCTTCTCGCCCTAGGGTAGACCACTTGCTTCTTCCCCAGAACTTGCAGGTTTTATTGGTATTTTACACAACAATGATTTGGGAGGCAACAGTCCCCTGGGGTAGCTTTAATCTTGCCTTGCCCCAGAATTTCCCAGGCCAGAATCATCTGGGGACCACCTACGGGATTTTCCTGTTATTAGATGTCACCCCTACTATCATTCTTTTTATGTGACTCCTTTAAATCAAGTTACTTCTTTAAATCTTACCATTGTTCCAGGCAACTCTAGCTATAAAACCATGGCTTTTCCTGTGCTACATTTTCCTAATACACATTAACATAAGTCATTATTATTAAAATGGCATAGCATAGTGGTTAGAAGTAAGAGGTTGCCTGTATGTAAACCCTGGCTCTACTACTACCAGCTGTGTGATCCTGGGCAAGTTACTTAACCTCTCTGTGCCTCAGACTCGTGATCTGTTAAATAATAATACCTATGTCACAGAGTCACAATGAGGATTAAATTAGTTAACATTTGTATAATGTTTGTATCATCTAGAACCTTTTATATGAGCAACACTATTGGGAACACTAAAGGCACAAGAGGATACACCACCTCTTACCTCAAGATTTGCTTATGCTATTTCCCTTCTTGGGGGTACTCTAGTGCTCCCCCTTTCCCCTCTTCCAAAACCCCAAAACAAAATCAATGAACAACACACTCATTTCTACCCTCTTGAAGCCTACCTATTTAAGGTCAATGTTAAATAGATATAATAACAATTACAACCACTTGTTAAACACCTATTATTTTGGAGGTTCTGTGCTCAGTACTTTGAGTATATCATCTCATTTAGCTTTTATTTTTAACCTTTAATTTACCTGTAATTTTCCTAAGGTTCTATAACTACTAAGTAGGAGAGCCAGGATTCAAACCCAAGTCCGTCTAACTCCACAGCCTAGACCAGGGGTCCTCAAACTTTTTAAACAGGGGGCCAGTTCACTGTCCCTCAGACCGTTGGAGAGCCAGACTATAGTTTAAAAAAAAACTAGTCGGCTGCTAAGCAACAGGCAGCGGCGGCAAAAACACTCGGCGGTCCGGATAAATGTTTCGGCGGGCCGCATGTGGCCCACGGGCCGTAGTTTGAGGACCCCTGACCTAGACAGATCATGTTAAGCCACAAGGCCCCACCATGAAGTCCTTCCAAGAATCATCATGGCATCTACCCAGACATAGCTTTCTTTCCCTCCCATTGGACTTAGTAAACTCTACCTCATAATATAATGCTTTATCTGTTGGCCTTTTCCTTATATTCCTCAGGATAATTTTTTTTCTATTTTAAGCATTTTGCAAGAAAATCATTCTAAGATGTCCCTACATTTGAAAAAGGATTGCATTACAGGGGACTGAATTTAACATTTTCTTAACAACTCCAGTCATCTTTATCAACACCAAATACTGTCATGTTCTATGACATAAACGTGACTTTAGGGTAGTTTTTGCCTGTGTGGTGTGGTGTGACTCTTTAAAAAAATCAGACTCTTGGGCCCCCTCTCTGGACCTATTGAATCAGAATCTCTGGGTTAAAGACCGGAGTCACCCCCTTGCAGAATCGCTGCCTTAGGCTCTGTATGGGCATTTGACCCTGCTGAGTGCTCCCAGACATGACTGTGCTTCAGTTCTTGCGGCTGCTTTTCGTGGTTCTGCTGACCTCTCCCATCCTGCAGCCTGACAGCTATCATTTCTCACAGCTAACCCACACTGCTGCATGAGCCATTCCAATTCCTTCTTCTAGCCACCAGTGCTGGTTCGGTGGGTTCCAAACTCTTTTCAGCTTCAAAACACATTCCTAGAAACTGATCTTCAGCAAATGACAATGTGACGCACATAATACCTGAGACACGCTAATGGAATGAGTGGCCTGGTTTCCCAGAGCTGGTCGCCCTGCCTTCCCTGTGGCCCTCACCACCTGTGGTGCCTCTGAGGCCCCTCCCCTGACTCCAATAACACAAACTTCTGGCAGATCTGGCTACACTTTATTTTAATATGTTTTTTATTAATTTTAGAGATAGAGGAAGGGAAAGGGAGAGATAGAAACATCAATGATGAGAGAGAATCATTGATTAGCACACCCCCTGCTGGGGATGGAGCCCACAACCTGGGCATGTGCCCTGACTGGGAATTGAACCAATGACCTCTTGGTTCATGGGTGGATGCTCAACCACTGAGCCACATCGGCTGGCCCTGGCCATACTTTTATAGTGACAGACACTTTATTTTTTATAAACATTCAAGCTTATCAGAGAAGGGTTTTTTTCATGAGTTTGTCCATGTACTCCAAAGTCGAGTGTGTATTTCTTGTTATCTGGGAGCATATCACCAAATGTATAAATAGCCCCTATGTTATATTTGCAAAGTTCCCTCTTACAGTGAACAGTCTTAACAGGGAAAACAATGATGTCATTGCATTAATTATTGGTCTACTGTCTACTTTTGAAAGGCTCTCAGAAAAATAAAGATCAAGATAATTTGCCTTTTCAAAAAAAAAAAAAGTCTCTCCTTTGTAAAAGAGGATGTCAGCACATCCAGAAAACCTTTCTAACCTTTAAAAGTTTAGGCATCTTATACTGGCCATGTTCTAAATACTTTAGTACATTAATAGCATTCTAACAGGTTTCAAGTAGCAGTTTTTAAAGTTGAAAAAAAATATTTGAGCAAAGTTCTCTTAATGCTCTTTGTAGCTTTCTCTTCTAAAATTTATCGTTTTGAGCTGCAGAATTTAGACAGTATATTTAACATGATGTGCACTAGAGCGGGGAAGGATGCTGCGTGGGGGCACATGATTTCTCTTGTGCATTAGGACAAGGTTCAAAGTCATGTCTGTAGAGGGAGATAGAGTCAATGTGGCCAAACATTGACCATTCATAAGAACAGCTAAAAGGCGTACAGAGTGCTTCATGCACTATTCTTTCAACTTTTCTATAGCTTTGAAATTTTTCAAAATAAAATTTGGGGAAAATGTTCTTCGAACCAACGTCCAGCTGAAGCAGAGTCACACATGTAGGACCAGGATATTCCACAGGGCCTGCACGAGGGAGAGGAAAGTGAGGCTCTAAGGTGCAAAATTTCAGGAGGCCTGGGCAGGACCCTGAGAGGGAGCGTCTCTGTCAACTTCACACCTTAGGCATTTCACTCGCCTCACCCTGCAGTGTTGGTGAACCTTTTGAGCTCGGCGAGTCAGCATTTTGAAAAACCCTAACTTAACTCTGGTGCCGTGTCACATATAGAAATTTTTTGATATTTGCAACCATAGTAAAACAAAGACTTATATTTTTGATATTTACTTTATATATTTAAATGCCACTTAACAAAGAAAAATCAACCAAAAAAATGAGTTCGCGTGTCACCTCTGACATGCGTGTCATAGGTTCGCCATCACTGCCCTAGAGCCTGACCTAATACTCAATATTTAGCAAACTCACTGCTTTCTGAAACTCACCGTAGTAATTCAAAAGAGAAGAAGCTTAAAGTCAATTTTATCCATGCATTCATTGACTCAATCTTCAAACATATACTGAGTCCCAGCCGTATGCTAAGTGACTACTCAACTAAGAACCTACTCTATGCTGATAAACCATTTTGACTCTAGACAAACTAATCTTAGAACAAATTTCTGCCATCCATTTATTCGTCTATGTGTTACATGCTGGGGTCACTATGACAGACCAGGTCCTGCTAAAGTAATTATCTGGCAGACTTAATTTTAATGCTATTTTTTATATCATTATCATCATCATCATCATCATCATCTGTTGGCATGTCTATTTTCCCAATTCAATTCCCAGGGCAGGGAAGAGCTATTATTCATCTTTGTTTTTTGACACCCAGAATGATGGCAGATAAAGTGATCAATAAATTTTTCTTGAAAGGGTGAAACGATAAATCTACTTATTTTTCTTCCTCAAAGATTTGCCACATTTAGATGGATATGAAACTCCCTGCCTAATACTACTAGCTAGCGTTTACTGGGTGCTGACAGCCTGCCTGGGGTGTTTTCTGAGCTCTTTCCATACATGAACTTAGTCAAGCCTTGCAGCAACACTAAGATTCTCCTTTTACACACAAGCAACCAAGGGAGAGGGAGTTTCTTTCCCAGGGTCGCCCAGTGTGGAAGAGGCCACACCAGGGTTTGCCCTCAGAAGCCCAGCTCTGGAGTCTGTCCTCTCAAGCATTCCACTGAGAAAACTCAGAATTAGGACCCAAAGAGGTACCCCCCCCAACCCTAGCCAGTTTGGCTCAGTGGATAAAGCATCGACCTGCGGACTGAAGGATCCTGGGTTTGATTCCTGTCAAGGGCACCTACCTCAGTTGCAGGCTTATCCCGGGCTCTGGTTGGGGAAAGTGTGGAAGGCAACCAATCGACGTGTCTCTCTCACACTGATGTTTCTCTCTGTGTGTCCCTTTCCCTCCCTTCCACTCTCTCTAAAAATTAATGGGAAAATATCCTTGGGTGAAAATTAACAACAACAACAACAACAAGAAAGAGGTACAACCCATTCCAAACAGCACTCTATGGCTTGCCTTGTGCCCATTATTACCTAGAAAGATCAAGAGGGCACAGGGACACTTTTAGCAAAATGATCCTCACCTCTCACGGCCTGGGCAGGCAGGGCAGACTTGGGGGGACTTCTGCCTCACTGCACCTTGTCTAAATATAACCAACTAAAAATAACCGAGGGGAAGTGTCTCTGACACGCCAGCAGAGCCGCAGAGGATGTGAGGTGAAAGAATGAGCCCGGTCTCCCTCCATAACAGGCTGAGATGATTTCCAACACCAGCAACTTGCATATTGTGATGAGAAAACTAAGCTCCCGATTACTGACATTCCACCGTGTGTTTAATTATGCAATTATCTTATTGTATGAACAAGTGCTAGGGCCCAGCAGTGATCGCTGAGATGTGGGCCATTTGGAGCTGCAGAATTTATTCTTCCCCTCAGCTGCTTACTTCTCATGAGTCCGTCCACTTTTCTGGGATTATGAAAATGATCCTATTTTTGAACTGCTTCATTCAGAAATCCGAAGCAAATCAGGCCCCAAGCTTGCCATTCCAACTTTTGAGTATGACCTCCCTCCAGACTGAACGTATTTCAGGAGGGAATAGCTGCAAATTCTCACCATTTTTGTCTTCATTAATCACTTGAGGCTCTTTCCTCTTTTGAAATTCAAATAAATAGAATGTAAATATAAATAAAAAAGCAGTTATATAAATTACATATTTTCAACAAGGCGAACACAAATCCATTCTTGTTCATTTGCATAATAAGGACTTATCCCAAAGGGTTCATGTATCAGACTTTAAAACCCAGAGTATTCATCAAAACATCTAAAACAGATATGCCGTGATATTATTGCGCACTTCTATTTGCCACAGTTACCTCGGCAAATATGAAGTGTAATCATGCAAAATTAAACATTCCATACATTTTCTATTCATTCTCTAACAGTCTCCCTATACTCCAAAATAGGCTACCATACTTTCAAGTTTACAGGGACAAACAGTGAATCAAATTCCTTGTTTCTGAAACCATTACGAGTAATAGATCTTTTTTTTTCACTTAGGGCTTTTCATCTAAGAATCGCCTGGCTCTTTACACATAAAACTTAATTACTCCATAGGGTCAGCTACATCCCCAGCCAATGGGACGCCTCCTTGCTGATAATCACAGAAAAGCCATACCTGCATTTTCTTGAGCTAAAATGGGTCCAGGCTATTCATGATGATGTTTCATTTCCTTCAGCATGACTAAGAGGCACAAGCATATGTAGAAACACATAACTGCAAATTCCCACCATTTTTGTTTGCATTAATCACTTGAGGCTCTTTCCTCTTTTGAAATTCATATAAATATAATGTAAATATAAATTTTAAAAAAACAGTTGTATAAATTACACATTTTCAATGAGGCGAACACAAATCCATTCTCCCAAATAAGTAGCAGTGAAGAACACAAACTCTGGACCCCAACTGCCTGGAATTTGAATCCCAATCTGCCTTGTCATCTCTGACATGATGGAGAAGTCCCCTTGCTTCCCTGTGCTTCAGTTTTTGCAGTGACAAAATCAGGACAATCACAGTACCTATCCCAGAGGGCTGTCAGGCAGAGGAAATGAGTTAGTACAGGTAAGTCACCTAGAACACAGCCTTTTCCCTTCCAGATATGACACCTGATACCTTTCAAAGCCATTTCACAATGATGACCTCATTAGGGTCTCACCATCTTCAAATAAAGGAGTGGAAGCAGATGCTATTACCTTCATTCAACAGGTGAGAAAAGATATATTCAGAAAGGGCTACTGGAGGTGAGGACTAGAACCCCTGGAACCGAGTCTAGTCAAACTGACTCAGTGGCCCAGACAATCCTTGTTTTGGGAGTTGGGGATTGGCTGGCAGAGGTTCTGTTTCGATGGAGACACGGGGAGCATCCTATCGCCAAGGCTTGTCTTACATAGCAAGAGACCCAGATCAGCAGCAGACACATTAACAAGACTGCCTTCATCATGATTTCTGCTAACTACGAAAGGAAAGTTAATTTCACGCCTCGCATTCACAGACACAAAAGTTCGGTGCCATTTAAATGCTCTTCAGCCCAATGACAGTCAGTAAACAGGAGGCTCCGTGTTCTAAGGCTTCAAATCACCCTTCATATCTCAATATATTATTTATGCACATGGCTTAAAATAAACAGCAACTCCGAAGTGGGCGAGTGGTCTCATCTAGTACCAACTCTTTTTTTTTTTCACTCTGACAGTTACTTTAAAACATCGGTAAACAACCTTAATTCACTTCTAACGAATTAGTAAGCTGCTGCTGTGTCTCCGGGAGGCAAGCAGTTTGTATTATTAACCAAAACAGCTTTCTCCCTGTCAATCATCTGCACCTCGCAGAGGGATGTGGGCTTTGCTGTCTCGTTACTCAAACCAATCCATGGGCGCACGTGACTCCAGATGGTCTCTTCGAGGTCATTCTCTTCCATACCTTTGATTAGATCTCTTGACTCTGAGATGCAGAATGGGGCCTGGAGAAGGCAGAGTCTCAGGGCAGCTTGCTAAGAAAGATACAGACAAATGAGAACCTTCCCAGAGGGTAAAGTCGGAGGCAGGACACACAAGCTCCAGTTGTTGAAGCTAACAGAGACCCCTCTAAGGGGGACCCGATAAGAGCCCCGAACACTTGAAAGGCTGTTGCTTTGGAGGAGGAAAACTTGTTCTTTGTAGGGATGGATAATAAAATTAGGGCCCAAGGGTAGAAGATACACAGAGGGTGGATTTGGGTTCAACCTGAGAAAGAATGATGTAACAACAAAGAGTTGCTTCTTGAAGTAGTCAATCTGCCTCTAGAACAGGGTAGGGAACCTTCATTCTGCCAAGAGCCATTTGGATATTTATAACATCATTTGATTAATATAATTCACTTAATATAAATGTATGTTGCTATGATAAAAGCTCCTAGATCTATTGAATTCCTAGTCCTGTCTATGGTTGGCCTTGATAGGGCCAGACCTTATATGGCCCGTGGGCCGGATGTTCCCCACCCCTGCTCTGGAGGTTCTTGGGCACGCATCAGAGGAATCCTTAAATTGTAGTAGAAATAGCACTAGATGAGGCATGTAGACCCTTCCAGACATAAGACCCTAAAGGCCCATGAATCTCAGGGTGACTCACAAAAATGGGCTTGAATAAGCAATCATGATACTTTTCCTATTTCTCTATGTCAGGAGTTCTTAAGGGGTGACAACCACCTTTTCTAAAAAAAAAAAGTACCACGTGTTAAGAACTGGGCATGTCACCAGCCAGTCTACTGTTGTCCACACAATGCCAGGGCATTGGTTGACTTAGCAAACTAAAAGATGTACCACTCAGCAGGGAAAATCACTTTGGAATTGCACAGTTTCTGCCTGCTCCCTGGTTTTGTGGCTTGCAGCCCTTGGCCATTCCATGGACAGGAGGCCACTCCCAAGCCACCTGGACAGTAACATGGTCAGGGAGGGGTGATCCATATTTAGCTCATCATTCTAGTTGGCCTCCTCCTTTATCCAGTCTGGAAACACAATACTTAGCAACTTGCCTAAGGAATGTCTCATTTAGTTTCATCATTAACAAAACATTGCTGACCTCAGTGGAACAGTCTCTCCCTGAAACCAACCATTTCTTTAAGACACAAACCACTGTTCAAAACACAGAGTTAAATGCAAGTCAAAAAAGGGGACAACGAGGTGGGGGAAGAGAAATAAAAATACCTGCATTCATATCAAGGGATCATATAAACATTTTTACACAATATGTAGACATGTATTCTTCTAAATTATCTAGTAAACATTGACTGAATATTGAGTGGGTCAGGCTTTTCTACATCCAACATATTGACAGACCATTAGAGACTTCAGAAATATTAAATTTCTCAAAAGAAATCAGAGTATTGATATTTGGGAATGAAACTCAGTGTTACTGATTTCCTAATATGGCAAGAACAGACATCTGATATGTGCACTTTGCAGTAACAGAACAGAATAGGACAATAATGTGTTATACTTACAAAGTACCCTTCATCCATGGGGCTCCAATTCTACCAATATTAGTTCACTGATTTTCGCAAAAAACCTGAAAGGCAGAGGGTAAGTTTGTGTTACCCCCACTTCACAGCTGGGGATATTGAAATACAATAGACAAATAAATTATTGGTCCATTATAGCGAGAGAATTCAGTTACAGGAGGACAAGAATTACACTTTCATTTTCCCCATCCCCAGTACAACTTATTCACCCACCTTTTCCTTGGGGACTGATATTTCCCATGCAAGTTTCACCATGATCTCAACGTATTGAACACATTTTACTCAGAGTAGAGACAGTGCTGAATGTAACCCCTTAGGTGAATGAGCCCAGACTCCAATATTCCTTTAATACCAGAGAAAAGGTTGGACTATTCCCCATATCCAGTTTTAACATGGAGAAAAAATTAGATTGACAAAATACAATCATCCAACTAAAATTTGGCCTGAAAATAATGTTACTACTGTTCAGTTTGTTATATACTTATGTTCACATGTCAGCATATGGACATGTCTTTAAAAATTATTCCAAGGAAGTCAGAAAGCTTCAGAAACAATCTTGCTAACAACATTTTTAGAAGGACATATTTTAACAGCTTTTTCTAGGACACCCATCCTTTCTACCACTCTCAGGCCATTTATTTACTCATGCATTGACCAAATAATCTGTATTTGCTGAGTTCTTACTATGTATACTTGATCATCGTATGTTTCAAGGATTTGAGTACAGTGAAAGCCACTCTGATATAAAACTCACCAGAAAGATCTGATGCTTTCTGGACACTTCTGGTGAGGCATAGACACCAATCCCAGGAGGATGGCACCTTCGGAAAATATTCTCCAAAAAGATGACTTTGGGCTCTGTTTATGAGCCATACTACTTGGGATTACAGAAATGCAAAAGGATGGGTCTTCTTAAAAATGTATCACCAGAGCCTTCCCAAAACCCATGATTTGAGGGTCATGATCTCCCACTATCTTCTCATACTGACTCTTGGCTCATCCACAAATCCCCAGGCACATTCCCACCTCATGAACTTTGTCCTTCCAATTGTCCCCTTTTCTTGGGACTATATTTCTGTAGATATTTCCATGATCTCTGCTCATAAGCCTCTTCAGTGAGGTCTCCCTTGAGCACTCATGTAAAATAGCTCATCACACACTGTCCCCTGCTACCCTTCCTTTTTCTTCATCAGACTCACCACAATCTACCATTACTTGGTCCCTCTCTTAACTTACTCTCCTATGCACCCCTCCCCCCAACTAGGACATAAGCTCCATAAGAGGAAGCACATTTTGTTCACTACTGAATCCCAGGGTCAAGGCACTCCATAAATATTGGTTGAATGAATTAATCACAATGCTGTAGTGGGTGCTCTGCCCTATTCCTGCATCTCCTTTTATTCTCACCGGGATACCATTTTAATTACAAATAAATGAAATTCCATACTAGATCATCATAAATTTTTCCACCTAAGGGGGCTAGGGGGTCTCCACCAACACTCATGGAAATTAAACGTTCCTGAAAATACAATAAGCACCAGTTTTTATTCTTTTCCCTTCTCTTGATTGCTAGAGCACTGGGCCAAGAGTCAGGTAACCTCACTCTCTCTCTCTGGCCAGTTCTACTGCGAGTTTCTCTGAGGCCCTGACCTCTTCATCCTCCGGGGCTTTTGTTGCCAGTGGAAAAATAAGGAAGCTTCAGAAGCTTATTTCCAAGGTTTCTTCTGGTTCAGAAACTATGAAGAGCAACGTATAGCTGGTGGGCCAAATTATATTCATATGTCTACATCTTCTGACTGAATAGCACTATGTCTCAGCTTTTCTCAAAGGTAGGCAGGTCCTTCTCTACTAAGCAAGTAAAGCAAGTCCTTCCTTCTCCTTCCTCTCTGAAATCAAGAGAGAAGGGTTTGCTTATCTAATCTTATCTACAAGCATGCTCATTTTGAACCAATGCCACCGATATCACTGAAACCCTCCCACTGCCCCCTAGGATCACACCACCAACACACGACAGACATGACAAGAAAGATGCTGCATCTGCTGTCTAGGACATCCTGAATCACAGACACTTCACTGGAATCTCGAGACAGACTTCTTGTTTGCTTGCACATTAATAAAACTCACACCTTCGCCAGTCAGATTTCTTTTCCCCAAGCATCTGAACATCCAACGAGATTTAGAAGCAATTAACATTCGAGAATAACAGAGCAATCAACATGGGAATCGCTAATGGGACTGGACAGAATCCAAGAGCAGATATTAGGATAATAGTGAGTCCCTGACATAGGTTAAAGTGTTAATTCTGGAGGGCAGATGCTTGGTATGTTTTCAATAGCTGTGTAGGGTGGCTGTCCCAGCCGTATATGGCTCTTCTATATGTGATTCCCAGCCCCCTTCAACATACTTTTTTTTTAACAGCTATTGAAAAGAAGGCATTTTTGCATCGTTATAACACAACCTCTAGCATTAATGGTATATATTAAATTCAAGTTTATTTTTAAATTGCCTACCTGACAAAAATGTTAAAATGTCATTTTTTCCCACTTTGGGTCTCTAGACTACCTTCACCTGTTAGCTCTTGTAGCTAGAGGCCACGAAAATAATAGCTATGAATTTCCACCTTGACGCTTCCCCAATAACTTTTGCCACTTACTTGCGTCCCCACGGGTTCAAACATTCCCTCACCCCCACCCCTGCGCACGTAGAAAGACAGGGACATTCCTATTCCAATGAGCTCTACACGTGCCTCCTTGTCAGTTTTCCTGACCTGGTTTTTGTAAATATCATTCCAGAAATCAGCACACTCCTCCCCCATTTTTTTCACCCTGAGAAATAAATGTTTCCACTGTCACTCTCCCTGCCTCCTAGCCTTCCTAGCCTTCCTAGCCTTCTTCTCTCGTGGCTGCATCCATCTGAAATGCCAATACCAGGCAAATCTCTTTACCTCCCTAGGACCACAGTCCTGAACCCTGCCCCGGGCTCTTCTCTCTCAGCCTGAAGAGTAAATGGCTCCAGTCTGGCCAGTGTGGCTCAGTGATTGAATATCAACCTATGAACCTGGAGGTCACGGTTCGATTCCCGGTCGGGGCACATGCCCAGGTTGCAGGCTGGATCCCCAGTGCAGGGCATGCAGGTGGGAGCCCATCAGTGATTCTCTCTCATCATTGATGTTTCTATCTCTCTCACCCTCTCCTTCCTCTCTGAAATCAATAAAAATATATGAGAGAGAGAGAGAGAGAGAGAGAGAGAGAGAGTAACTGGCTCCACCTTCCAAGGCTGGACTTCTCCAGACCACAGCCTCTCAGTCCTCAGCTCCCCTCCCAACCCTCTGGTCATCTGGTCTCTCTCATGACCAAGATGTCCACCTCTAATTACAGGACACCTTCCCTTATATATGGACTGTGAGCCCCAAAAGGCAGAAACGATGGCTTATCCCCATTTTGTTACTTTGGATGTAATTAATCACAGCCTATTATAATTTCCTTTATTCTGTGTGGCTTACGAAAATAAATGTGTTCCAATGAGGTGTTTTAAATTGTTTCAACTACTTTATTGTTAGATACGAGTATGTGTTTGGGTAAACAACATTTATTTGGGTGGTATTTTTCTGGTTATTCTATTTCATTCATGCTCTATTCCATTCCTTTCTCCTAATCTGCTCTCTCTGGCTATTAAAAAGTCCCTTGCTTCTTAAGAATCCAGCCTTTTTCCCCTTCACCTTCCCACCAACACACACCCATTACGAAAGTGTATCCCTACTTAAAGCTTACGTTTATTCGTTTATTCCCCGAATGTAATCAGCCCTGAGACACACCCTGCCGCCACCAGGCTGTGAGTGCTAAAACCTGTCCTGACAAAAATCTCATACACCACACTCCGGATTAAAGAGAAGTTATCAACAGACCTATATGTAAGAACCCCTCACTTCATCTCCATGGCAAGCAGTTGCGTACTCCCAGCGCCGGCCCCACAGCTGGGAGACTCCAGCCTCCGGATCCCTCCACAGCATGCACATCTCAATCATTGCCTCTCCTCCCTCGCGCTCTCCCCACCCCAAGGAGCAGCAGTTGAGATTAAAGTGCTTCTGGGGCTGCGGTAATCCAATCAGGGCTGGGCGGGCTTGAATCTCTACCGTTGGGTGGGCAAACATTTTGGCAGGATGCCTTTCCACTGCTCTCTGCATTCCGCACCAGTCCTGAGCTCAGTTCCGATGCCTTTACAGAGTGGAGGTGGCCAGGGCCCCCTGCCTTGGAAACAGCGACTCACCCGCCTTCCTAAACCTCAGGATATCAGAATCACTTCTGCCATAAAGGAGTGAAGAGAGAGGGAGAGAGAGAGAGAGAGAGAGAGAGAGAGAGAGAGAGATTCTGACTATACCCACCCACAGGTGGAGGGGAGAGGTGAGAATGGACAAATGCTGAACAAATGCACAGATTTTTTTTTTTACTTCAAAGATTAAAGGAAGCCCATTTTTCAACCCTTTACCTTACCTAAGTACCAAGTAAAATATTGCTCCCAGCCTGTATTAGTCCAGGCTGCTCAGGAGTCCTTATCTTTTCCAGATCCCTTTGGCTGTCTGATGAAATCTGTGGACCCCCTTCCAAGAAGAATGGCTTTTAAAGGATTGCAAAGGAGATTAATTATATTGAAATACTTTTCCATCCCAGGTTAAGAAGCCCAGCAGGGTGTGGTTTTAGTGGATGGGAAGAGGAGCTTCTATCTGTACTTTTTATGAGAAAACTCAGGGTTTCTGCTGAAGAGATTTGTGCTGTGACAGTGACGGGCCACACATGATGAGAGGGCTGTGCATGCGGCCCTGTGACCACACGCCTTCCTGTGCACTCGACCTCCTCGCTGCCTCTGCCTTGCAGACAGCCCATGCCCATTAACCCAGGAGTAGCTAAGAATGTAGACTTCCTCTATTTACAGCCCTAAGTAGATTTTAACTACTCCTGAGAGAGAAGTAGACAAATAAAGAAAGCAATTTGAGGAGTTTGGGGAAAGGAGAAGTAATGATAAAAACTTGTTTTGAACATTATTCTTTCACCAAATATTTACTGAGCACCTACTCTAGGTTCACAGAAGTGAATAAATGACTTGAAGGACTTTCCCCCAAAAAAGTTCACCTCCAAGTGTGGGGAGACACCATGTAAGCAAATAAGCAACTAAATGTAAAACAAATAAACAAGTAAATATATGTCCATTAGAGATAAATGCTATGGAGAAAAACAAAGTAGAGGAGGCTAGAGTGTACAATAAGGGCACAAACTCGTACTTCATAGAGCAGATTTCTTCATTTGATGCCAATACACATTTGTCACCAAGCTCCTACTACTGTTCCCAGCCCTGGAATAGATTCTGGGGAAGCCAGGATAGATATAAATGATATAGATTATAGATATAGATATAGATAGATATAGATATATAGATGTGGATGATATAGAGATGGAGGTGGAGGTAGACATATGGATGGTTGGATGAATAGGTGTAGATATGGATATATATATATGCACATCACATGCATGATTTTCAATTATTGACATGTGAAGGGTATGGATCCCAGCAAGAGGGATCTGTGTGTGATGGTACACTCCTAACAGCAGTTTATTTTAAAGGGCAACCAGTGAGTGCCTCTAAGGGACCCTGAAAGTGGGACAGGTGAAGTGGGGTCTATGTCTGAGGTGCTGAAGGGCGTGAGTATCAGAAACACTGAGCATCGGAAGCATGGGGTCAGTAATCATGGTCCTTGCTCCGCTCCACCTCTCATCTCACTGAGTAGCTGGAAGCAAGTTTCATCACCTTTTTGAGCTTTAGGATCCATTTCTTTAGGATCACAGGTTGCTCTGGGGTTCAAAGGCAATGATGCCAGGAAAGTGCCCAGCACAATACTGGACCACTAAGAAATTGATGGCTTAGGCCTTAACCTACTCATCTTCTCATCCAGGCCCCCCACCCCCCCCCCCAAAAAAAAGACATCAAAAGTCAAAAGCCCAAAACAGAAGACTATATACCCAGCATACGTATGCTTGACCCCTGAACAACACAGGGATTAGGGTCCCTGGCCCTCCTAGTCAAAAATCAGGGTATAACTTTTGATTCTATAGTCACCCCTTCACACTTGCAAATTCAACCAATCCTGGATCAAAAACAGGATTTTCCATCCGAGGTTGGAAAACTACAGATGGGAATGAGAAAATACTGTTCCCAGTCATCAATGTGTTGAATCTGGCACGTGAAACCTGAAGAAGCAAAAGGCTGACTGCATTTTTTGAAAAAAAAATCTGCATATAAGTGACCCTGTGCTGTTCAAACCCGTGTTGTTCAAGGGTCAACTGTATACAACAGCTACTTTACTTATTTGTTTTCTTTGTTTTGTAACCAAATAGTTCTAGGGGAAATGAGCAGATTACTTTTAAAAAAAGAAAATCCACATTCAAATGCATTTTAGAAACAACCAATGAAATGAAGTAACCCAGGTCTCTGTCCTTGAGGCCCTCCAATTCTTTAACATGCTGATGTGCATCACAAGTCTCCAAGAAATGGGTACAATGGGATGAGTGACCCCACCTTATTTGACTGGGGAACCCTCTGGCATGGAAAATCATACCAGACAGGTGTTCAATGGAACAGACTTTGGGAAATATGAGTTTGCTCTAACAAATGAATCAAAAGGTAAGGAAGATAGCCCTAGCAGGTTTTGCTCAGTGGATAAAACATTGGCCTGCAGACTGAAGGATCCAGAGTTCAATTCTAGTCGGGGGCATGTGCCTGGGTTGCAGGCTCCATCCCTGACCCTGGTCAGGGTGCGTGTGAAGAATAGCCAATTGATGTGTCTCTCTCACATTGATGTTTCTCTCTCTGTGTGTCTATCCCCTTCCCTTGCACTCTCTCTAAAAATCAATGGGAAAATATCCTCTACTGAGGATTAACAACAAAAAAAGATAAGTTACCCTATTTGACTCTATGTGGTATGGTGGCTCTCTTTGAAAAGGCTGACTTGGGCATATTTTCTGTAAATCAAGAAAGTTTACTTGCAGTGTCTCCTACCTGCTGGACCAGGGCAACGTCCCCTCCTCTTCCTATAAAAGAAGCCATTATTCTGGGACCACAGTGCATTTGGGGGAAGAGTCGGCAGCATCTGAACACTTCTCATTCCCTTGGACAGGTAATTCCCCTATTTTCTGCAATAAATGGGCACTTAAAACGAGTTCTGTTAATTATGCTCTTTAAAGCCAAATCCTCTTCTGGCTCCACTGGGAAACATGCTGCTTAAAGTCACTCTGGGTTTTCTTTATTATCAGAACGCTTCGCAGTGAGTACACCTTACTTTCATAAATAGAAAATCAATGCTGGGAAAGGAAAGAAAAGAAATGCTATAGGAAGATGTTGATACACCAATGATTAGTCCCCATATTACCTACTTGTACATGGAGATTTTTATATATGGGCTTTTTCATGAAGATCTTACTTAATATTAGAACACTGGATACATCTGAAGAGGAAGGGGCAGGAGAGGAGGAAGCTAGGGCCAAGATTATTCCTTATGTGTGTAGAATTGAATCGTGAGATGGGGGGACATGGGAGGAAGAATAAGTATGAGAGAGAAAGAAAACAAGAGAGGGGTAAGCAAGCCCAGCCGGTGTGGCTCAGTAGCTGAGCATCGACGTAGGAACCAGGAGGTCATGGTTAGATTCCCAGTCAGGGCACATGCCTGGGTTGCAGGCTCGATTCCCAGTGTGGGGTGTGCAGGAGGCAGCCGATCAATGATTCTCTCTCATCATTGATGTTTCTCTCTCTCTCTCTCCCTCCCTCTCCCTTCCTCTCTAAAATCAATAAAAATATTTTTTTAAAGAGAGAGGGGTAAACAAAAGAGTTGTTGAGAAGCCTAAGATGTGGGGAGGGAACACAAGGCCATAGATGAAGTTGACCCAAGTCAATATCAAAGGCTTTGTGCAAGGTCTCTGGCATTGGTGGGATTTGGACTGCTAAAGCCTTGCGAATCAAGCACAGAACATAACCACAGATGCCAGAGTTGGTTTTTTAAAAAAGGTGTTTTAAGTAATATGAAGCTAAACTAGCGGGGACTCCAAGCATTTTGCATGCCTGCTGCCGCCTAGTGTCCTGGCTGGGAACCCAAGCTGCCCAGTGAGCAGCAGCCTCCCACCGGACACAGGACCCGCTAGGTGAGCCTTCACCCTTAGGTGTGCCACTGAGGAGTCGCTTGGTGGTGTTGGTTGGTGGAGTTAGAGCGAGGAGAGCGGCGGGTTCCTCTGAATCCATTAGCAATGCAACTGAGGCACGTAGAGAGGGACCCTCTGAGTTAGAATCAAGCAAGTTCTTTCAATCAGTCTTTCATGAGAGCCTATCGGGAACTGTTGGGGGTCTTGCAGATACCATGGTAAACAAGGCAAAGTCCTGTCTCAGGGAGCTTTAAAGAAGAGGCACCAGCAAATAGTAAGAGTTTTTATTGGTTGCAAGAGTCGTGTAGAAAATCAAACAGGAAGGAGGGATTGAGGGAGATTGTGGCTCTGGGGCAGGCAAAGTGTCCAGGCAGGCCTCTCTGAAGAAAGAGCATTTAAGCCAAGACTTGAATAAGGAGAAGAACCCCACTCTGCAAAGACCCAGGGAAAGAATAGGCTTAACAGAGGCCACCACCTTCCGGTGTCTCTCTCCCAATCAACCACACTTTGGCAACGCTAGATTCAAAAGCACACAGGCATGTTTAATTTTAAAATCTTAAATTGCGCACTTCGCCTGCTAGGAAAATGGATCCTGAAACTGCGATATTTTTAGAATGGTCCACTTCAGCTTCCCCAAGTACTTTTCTCCGGTTCCACCAGAAGACCCAAATAGCCCAGGTACAGCAGCCTCCTCTACGTAAATGAAACTGCATTCATCAGCCACTTTTTAAAAACTGGGTCTTACTTCAAAGCTGAATGACTTGATTACTCCTGCAACAGAATACATTACACTGATTACAGGATTATTCACGTGCCATTTGGAAAAGGTTGGGCAACATTGCTCAACATTCCACCCACCAACAAACAAGAGTCGTGAAAGCAAAAAACAAAAAACCTAATGCTAATTCTTCAAATGCCCTCCTGACCCCATGATAAAATTTCTCTCCACCCTTTTTCAACCCATGTTAAGAAAGGTGGAGGGGGGGAGTGGCTATTAATATAATACATCTCAGAGGAAATAAAAGAAAAAAGCGCCTGCAGGGGCCCAAATATAAAGCTGTTCCCGCCATCTGACACACTAGGCACTCGGTAAATATTGGTTCCTTTCCCCATTCCCCTTCCCCTTGCATGCCAAAACCCTGAGTATTGATTTTCATATCAATAATTTGCCTATAACATATTCATTGGCTCATTCTTTCACTGTCAGTCTAGTGCTGTGTTTTCAGCCTGCTGGCAATTGATTCAGCTTCATCAATTCATAAGAATGTCTTGCAGCGAGAAGAGGGGGTGAGGAGGTGGAAGCTTTATGGCTGTGATTCACTGCTAATCGATAATTAGCATTTTATGCTCAAGACCATCAAAATCATATTATTTTACATTTTAAAAGTTTTTAAAGGAATACTTCCTCGAAGCCGAAATGAAAACAGGGCATCACGAGTTCAAATAAGCCATAAATTAGGCAGAGGCGCATAATTCTACTGAACACCATTTTATTAGCTAATCAACGTGTCTTTTTTTTTCCTATTGGCATCTATTTACTGTCATGTAATTTCCATAAGGGCACCATCTGTATTTATGAAAGAATTATCTTTGTAGTGATCCAGCAATCTACAAACAATGGTGATATTTAACTTTTCTTAGGGGATCAATTTTAAAACTGGGTTAAAGGATTTCTAAGGCTCTTTTATCATGATAAATCTTAAAAGGACTTGTTCCTACATCTCTGTGGTACTGGAAGCACTTGAAACAGATAAACAAAAGCAACAATGACAAAATGTGATTCTTATTTATTCAAATGGTAAGGTTCTGGATCTTGGACATTTTTTAATCAAGCAGGATGAGGCTCTACTATAAAGTCCAGAAAAATAATCATAAGGAAAAGATTTTCTTTTATTTCATTTTGGCTGAAAGGGCAAGTTAATTGTCAATGACTGTGATCTGATTCGGTGCCCTGTGGCTCAGATAGAACCCGGTATTAGCCAAGGTACTGCCATACATTGAATCAGGATCCTGCTCACTCGGTTATGACACATGGTCAAACCCTGCCTTGTGCAGCTCTTAATGCTGGCCTTGCCAGTGCAAATCAAGCTTATGGGGATAAGCCAACAAACCCCTCACCACTGACAGAATAGGGACTCCTAATAAATGTCCTCCTGTTGGGCACAGGCTTTATAGATGAGGGACAAAACAGGGAGATATTTGTTTAAAGGATTTCTGTGACTACCAAATAGGACCTCGAAAAGAGCAGTCTTTGGTTTGACAACGACTTTGAGTCCTTCCAAAAAAGGAAGATGCAGTTTGAGAACACCAAAATAGATAAAAATCTGCCAGGCTGGTGTGGTTCAGTGGTTGAGCATCACATCAACCCATGAACCAGGAGGTCAGGGTTCCATTCTGGGACAAGGCACATGACTGGGTTGTGTGCTGGATCCCCAGTGTGGAACTTGCAGAAGGCAGCTAATCAATGATTCTCTCTCGTCATGGCTGTTTCTCTCTCTCCCTCTCCCTTTCTCTCTCTAAAATCAATAAAATTATTTTTTAAGATAAAAATCTCACTCTTGAGTAAGATATGTTTCTCCATTAATAATCAATTATTTTGTAAATTTAATTTTAAGCAAGATTTTTAAAAATTATAATTAAAAATGTATATGGCATACTAACAAAATACAAAAGCAAAATACAAACTAATATTTCTATTTCATTGATTCTTTAATTTGTACATGTTCATGAATTCCTACTATATATCAAGTATTGTATAAAGTATCAGGCACAGTGAACAAAACAGATATAGTCCCTACCTATGTAGTACTTATCATCTTTTTTAAAGATGTGTAAATGAGCAATTGAGGAGAAAGTCACCAAATCATATTAGTGATTGAAGTAAGATATATAACTACTCTATTTTCTTCTCTTTCTAATATAGTTTTGTTGCTTTTAACATTTTAAATATGTATTTCCTTTAAATAATTTTATATACACCAGAATCAGGAAGTAATTTTTCTGGATCTTGTTTTTGTTGTTGTTTGTTCATTTGTTTTTTGAAATATTATTCATTGAAATGTTAACATTTGAAGGAATTTTGATCACTGAAATTTAGAAATATTTTAAGAAAAATAGTGTCCAGGAAAACATAACAACAACAAAAACATACTGAGGAGTAGAAAATGGGTTTTCTTGGAAAAGGATAAGGAATCAGGGAAGTAACTTGATTATTGTGTCTGTAGGAAATGAGCATAGAAGGGAATGAACTCTGGAAGCAGACAAATTTTATAACCAAGTCCTAGCTCTATGACTCTGTAGTGAGAATCTCTCCACATCTTAGTTTTCTTATCCACAGTGGGGGATATCACAAGAATTAAATGAGTATAATAAATGTAAATAGCTTAGCCTCTAGTCCTTGATCACTGTTAGCTGCCTTCATCACCACACTGCATCATCATCACCACCACCACCACCACAAAAAGAACTCCAGGGCTACTGTACTAAAGGGCAGCTTCAGAGTATCCTAGCTACAACTGCAGAGGAAGCTGGTAACAATCTTTCCTGAGAAAACATTAGAATTTAATTCACAGTCCTAGCACTTCTCGTGTTAACTGTGCAAACTTGCAGAAAACTCTTAAATTTCTCTCCATTTTCCCAGCTCTACAATGGATCTAATAGAACTTATTTAATGAGATAACGTATACGAAAGGACCAGCATATACATATCTCATTAAATACAGAATGCTACTAATTTGATAAAAATGCACACTCAGACAACAGTCTGCCATAAAATGACCTCTTTTCTAACCACACAGCATAAACACTCCTAGAAAGACCATGAACTTCAATTTCAACTCCACTATTCACTACATGCGTAACATATCTTATATTCTCTGGCCCCAGTTCTCTAGCCAGAGGTGGGGAAAATAGCACGCTCATTTTAAGGATTAGAAATTAGATGTACAAAGTACCCAGAAGCGGGTCTGGCAGATCAGGCACGTTCATTGATAGATACCTTCCATTCCTCTCTGTTAAACTGTAATTCCGAATATTCCATTTTTAGTATGTACATCCCCACACTCTAAAAACCTTTAAATGAAAAGCATTAGAAATAACCTTTGGGTGATCTTTAAATAATTCTTTATGGTTTGCAGGGGGGAAAAATCTATAGAAACATAAACTATCCAGGGTGTCAAGTGTACACCGTAATCATTTTATATGATCACTGCTAATACAGTTCAATCTAAATTGCAGTCTCATATTTGACATAATTATACATAACCAAACACTAATAAAAATTGCTGCCTTATATTTCAAATTGGTAATTATGGTAGTAAACATTAACAACATGTCAGATATAAGATGGTGATTTGTTCTGAAATGTATTAGAGATCATTATACTGTATGATAATTTTAATTACAGTTAGGTAGCAAGAGTGCACGCAGCCGTCTACAGCTCCAAGTGCATTATGGGAACCAGCAGGTCTTCTTCAGCCCTAGCTCTGACTCCCATTATCCAAGTTCAGGAAATGCATGATCCTTTCTCCACCTGTAAATGGTGAACCCAGTTTCCCCTGCAGAATCAGTATTCTTCCAGGGTTTAAATCCCTATTCTATCACTTTCTGGCCATGTGAACTCGGCTAACAGTAATTTCTCTGTGCCTCAGTTTTCTTGTCTTTGAAATGGAAAACCTAGTAGGACCTACCTACCCCTGAGGATGCTAATAGCAGCTTACTTAGATCATTCTGTATGTAGTACTTATCCTAGCACCTGGAACACCGCGCCTATCATTTTACATTATTATAAACCTGATCTATCATTTTCCTAAACTCTTTAAGACCACAGTCTTAATACTAGTAACCAGATATCTTATTTAAAGTAGAAATGTGCTGAATGTTAGCTTCTATCCCTCAGGACACTTTATTCTCCAAAGTTCAGTTTCTCCTGTCTTCCCCTTTCCCATGTTCTCTCCATTTCTCACTCGCTCAGTGAGTGCGTGCATGGAAAGACCTGTTCTTTATATTTTGACCTCGCGGGAATGTCGGGCTTTGGCTCATCCTGTTTTTGGCTTCTATCTCCATGTTGGCTTTGACCATGGCCTCTAAATAGTCCAGCACACTCTGCACGCTCCGATAACGGTAACACTGGAGACACTGAGAAACTCCAATCCCACAAGCGAGTAGAGGAGCCATGAAACGCCTACCTCCACCCATATTACAACTTAACATCTGATCACTGGCCCTAAGTTAGGGATTTAATGCCCCTCTCCCCACCCTCCACTCCACCCCATCTACTCCAACGCCCCCCCCAAAAAAGTTACATTTATTATTCTAACATAAAACCCATTAGTGTATTCAGAGTTACCTATTCCCACCCGTTTTCAAGATCTCTGGACTTATTCAATATTGAAAATAAATTTAAAAGATCTCTGGGTCTTGTAATAACGCCTTTGCAGGACTCTCCAGCTCCCAGGTCTCCTTGCGTTTGCATGGTCTCCTGCAACGTGGGGAGGAACACCCCGCGCTATGATAAAGCACCTTTCCTGTCTACATTTTCAAACTGTTTCAGGTAAAATATTGAGGGGAGCAGACTGGACTGCTAATTAGAGAACTGTCTGAAGCCACGGCGAGCCACATTTCCATCGGTGCAATAAGCAAAGATTCTTCATTAAAACCGCCGTCCTCGGCAAGGGAAGGCTCTTTCCAATGCAATAGATCTAATTCACCGGAGTGCTCATGCGGGCCCGGTACAGTATTCATTATTAACTTAAAAAGTATGCCAAATCAATTAAAAACCATTTTAAAGGGAAGGAATAAAATTTACTTCTACCTAACTGCAGCTCCGTTCTCATTTATCTTCCAGCCACTTTCAAGGGATTTTAACCTGGTTCTTCATCTAACATTCATTGGAAAGGGTAATTCTCGTGAAATTACAATGGCATGTCTTGCATCTTTTAATGCAAATGTTCCCATTCTTCGGAAATGGAGAGCAGTTTCTCCAATAAAGGCTCCCGTCCTTCCAGGAGGTGAAGAGCGCGGAGCCCGGGGTCTGCTGGAGAAGAATAAAGCATTGCCTTGCAGAGGCTGCTCGAGTTTAAAACTCTGCCTGCGTCCCTATGACAAATTGTGTTCCAAATATAGGTTATTCACAACATGTTGGTTATGAGGCGAGACGTATGAATTCCTGCCCTGCCTCTCTTTACAAACATGTCAGGACTTGTGAACCCTTAAAGCACTTTGGAGGCAAGAGGAAGCTACAAAAGAAGCCAAAACCAAGAGGCGCCTTCCCTGGGACTGGGACCTTCTGATGCCAGTGATCGTTGTCCATCATCAGAGACACCGGATCATCTCAGAACCGAATGCGCGTTAGAGGTCATTGGGATGAACCACTCATCCGCTTACAGTTGAGCAGACTGAGGCCTGAGAGAGAATAAGATTTTTCTATAAGTGTTGGGGCTGGTGAGGGGGGCAGTGACGACCATCCCAGGTCTGGCCTGGCCACACCAAGGCTGCCTTCCAGGAGTGCCACGTGGCTGACCAGACTCTAAAATAGACTTTGCCCTATTGGGGGGCCTTTATAAGTCCCGTGGGGCACCAACCTTCCGGTGTTCAGATAAAAGTTCCATAAAACTGGAAGGGAGCATAGCCCAGAGGGATATTTTTCATGCTCCAGCAGTTCGTTGGATTGGTTCTACATTTGGCATTTTTTTAACCAAGGCCCAGGAGTACAATTCTCCACATTTGTTAACTCGTTTTCTCCCTTTTAAGTAAAGCACCACTGTGCACTGGTGACCAGAGCTTCCACCTCAGTCCCTCCCCAGGATGGGGCTTTCTGAGAGGCCAGAGCACCGCAGCCTACCCTGGTTTGGGTTTAAAGCAAGGTCCGAAAGCTTCTTCCATAAAGGGCCAGAGAGGGGCTAAGTTAGGCTTTGCAGGCCATTCCGTCGGTCTGAACTACTCAACCCTGTTGTGTAAAAGGAATCACAGACAACATGTAAACAAATGAATATGGTTGTGTGGTGAAAACTTTGTGTATCCACGTTGAAATGGAATTTCATATAACTTTCCTGTGTCGCAAAGCATTCTTCTTCTTCTGATTTTCACTCAACCGTTTAAAAGTGCAACAGCCATTCTCAGCTCATGAGCTATCCCCATCAAGGCCAGGGGCCAGTTTTGTGTCCCCCACAGTGCGGCTTGCCACCGCCTGTTTAGAGTTATGACAGCTCTCACCACAGAGAAGACTTCCTTTTGCTACCCAGATGCTCTCTTTACACCTTGCTGTCAGCGCTCACCTGGCTAAGCCTGATTTTCTAATAAGTATGCATGCTTCTCCACCGCTGTGCAATAGGGATCACTTCAATGAGGTTAAGCTGCCAGAGGACTGGGTGGGTAGCATTCCACCATTGCTAGTGGGAGTGGGGTTCTTGTGATATCTTCAGAAAAGGAATTTTCTAAGACTCACATGGGAGAATGAATGGTTTTTATTTGCTTGCAGTTATATTTCTCGGTTTCCAAAGTCCCATTGTCCTCAAATCAGTCCTGGGAAATATACAGCTAGGGCTTCAATAAAGCTAGAAGCAGAGCCAGTAGTCCAGAGCTTCTGTTCCATGGTGGAGTTGAGCCCGGCAGAGCATCACATTACCTTCAGTCTATTGGTCCATTGTGTGGGTCCCACATGGCCGTGAGCCACACGGGCCAATGAAGGGGAGCACGTCCCCTGAACAGGAGTCCCAAGAACACAAGAGTGAAAGCGAGTTAAATATCAGTTTCCATGCCCTTGCAGTGGCCATGCCTATTCTAGCCACTGACTCGCTCCCAGGTATGAGGGACAGGTAAACATCTTCTCACATCACCCAGACCTTACTGGGCATGCATCTAAACCAGCCGTGGGCAAACTACAGCCCTCGGGCCGGATCCGCCCATTTGAAATGAATAAAACTAAAAAAAAAAAAAAGACCGTACCCTTTTATGTAATGATGTTTACTTTGAATTTATATTAGTTCACACAAACACTCCATCCATGCTTTTGTTCCGGCCCTCCGGTCCAGTTTAAGAACCTATTGTGGCCCTCGAGTCAAAAAGTTTGCCCACCCCTGGTCTAAACTGCCTTTGTCCAATCGCTGTTCCCCAGCCATCAACGGGGAACAGACTTAGAGAAGGTTAACCACAGCTCCCTGGCAAAGCTGTATAAATGGCATGTCTATGTTAACTAGTCTCTCCTTTGCTCCTTCCCTGTTAAATAATAACCAGGTTATTACAACAGTTATCAGTGTTAGCCTGCTATCTGGTGACGTCAGGAATCACTCTGAGCTCCTGGGTGAGTATTTTCCTTGGTGGGCATCTTTCAGTGAAAGATAATTGAAAGCACTGAATTGGTCACCAAGAAACACTTGTGAGATTATGTCATTATTATACCCACCCAGATCAAAGAAAAACATTCCTCCATGAAGCAGTTGATATATGTTCTACTGCTGGACTTTTAGCCTTCATACATAAACACTGCTTGAATTTTGGGAAGAAATATTTTAGTTTCGCATGTGGCCAATATTAGCACCAACAAGTCCGTCCCTGAAATCACCATCAATCTTTTGTCTGTGCCACAAAGTAAGCAGGAACGCTCCGTTTAAATACCTTTACACACAGCACAACTCTACTGGCATCAGCATATTACAAAAACCAATTTTCTTGCATCAACTTCTATCTACTTCTAATTCTGTAGCATAGCTCTGGGGAGTTGCTACAAGGTCTGTGTAAACTGAAAATCTAAATAACATTATGACGCCTATTACAGAACTAATTTATAATCTAATACCCCAGTTGAATTTAATATCCTATTTATTTATTCAAGCAAAATATCTGGAAAAAATATGTCACATCATAATGTAGTTGTTATGAAAATGGAAAAATAAAACAGAACTTTGGAGACGACATGATAATTGCTAGGGGCAGGTATGAGCAAGAATTCCAGAGCCCCTCACACGAAGGAGAGACGGAGCCCTTTAATAAATAGAACTTTTGCTTTATAATGCAATTATTGTCAAATTTAGTATTTTACATCAAATTTACAACTTTAAAATGTGATTCCTATTAATGTTATCTGCTCAGAGCTACTGCAGCGTAAAACTGTTGGCCAACAGATGCCACCTCATCAACTGTCTGTAACAACTCCATTCTCATCCCAATGGAAGAGCGGAGTTTATGGCAGCGTTTATAAGCACACATTCCAATACAAATGCACAAGTGATGAGCGCATATATAATACACACCGGCTAATGGAAAAACTACAGAGATGCTTCTCAGAATACTAAGTGTCATACCGATTCCTTATCTTAAGATAAAAGGAAGGAGAGAGGGAGGGAGGAAAAGAGAGAGGGTGGGAAGGAGGGGGGAAGGAAAAGGAAGGGAAGGGAAGGGAAGGGAAGGGAAGGGAAGGGAAGGGAAGGGGGGGAAGGGAAGGGGAGGGAAGGGAAGGGAAGGGGAGGGAGAAAAGAAGGAAATGAGGGAGGGAGAGAGGGAGGGAGGGAGGGAGGGAGGGAGGGAGGGAGGACAAAGAAGGGAGGAAGGAAGGACAGAAGAAAGGAGTGAGGGAAGGTATGGTATTTGAATAAGAAAAGCTATAGTAATCATAAATATAAACACATTGTAAGGTAATAGTTACATCCTACCACTGGATGCTCCTGGCTATCTATCCAGGACACAGAAATGACTTGATGGAAGTTTAGGAGGGGTTGGAAATACATTTATAGTAGAAAAACAGACAGCAGTGGCTGAATCCCTCCAGTAAATAAGGAAAATGCATCCTGCTCTCCTTTTCTTGAGAGAGAAGCCATGTCTGCAGTTAAGGTAGTAGCCCAAAGTACTGAAGTACGTGTGCAACTATGGGCATGCACACACTCACACATGCACATATGCACAAACTCACACACACATGCACACACTCACAAACACATGCCCATGTACACTCGCACACACTCACACACATGCACACACATGCACACACACATGTCCATGCACACCCATGTTCACAGCACAGACTTCCAGTCCTCACTGGACAAACAAAATAAGCAGCCATCTCCATTGCAGGGTCTCAAGCGTTGGGGCTTTGAGTCCTATTCCAAACCTGCATGTCTGGATTATGAGCCCTATTCTACCTCTCATATTTGTAATAAGCTCCCCGAGTTATTCTGATGCACCTCCAAGTATAGGAACCAGTGGCCTGTGATCATATTTGAAAGTCATCTAGGAAGAGCCCTTTGGCCCAGAAATTATTATAACACTGCTCTCTCCATACCCAGGAATCTCATAATTAGCAATTCATTCTTTTGCCTTTTAAAGGTTTTCTGTCTCCAAGGGTACTGAAATTAACTCACATATACCGAGGAGAAGAAATAGCCTAAGTCCTCATACCAGATCATGTCTTGTTAGATGCTAAAGCCCTGCAGAAATTAAACGAGGCACCCCTAAAAGGGCAAGAAAGTGATCCATAAAAGAAAGATATCAAGACACAGGAACAGACTCAGTCCTGCACACATAAGTGAACACACATGGCTTCAGTGAGTATTGTCAACTTCTGCACAAAATGCGTGGGTATCAGGGTCGAGCATCCCAGCTCCATCTCATTCTGCTGAGTGCTGTCTGACCTCGAAAGGTATTCACATGCAAGTCCCTAATGTGTTCCAGCATATACTTAGCTCCACACAGGTGTTCCTTCACGGGTATCCATTTCAAAAACCTCCACACAGCCCGGCCAGTGCGGCTTAGGGGCTGAGCTTCAACCCATGAACCAAGATGTCACCAGTTCAATTCCTGGTCAGGGCACATGCCCAAGTTGCAGGCTCGACCCTAGTAGGGGGCATGCAGGAGGCAGCCAATCAATGATGTTTCTCTCTTGTCATTGATGTTCCTATCTCTCTATCCCTCTCCCTTCCTCTCTCTAAAAACCAATAAGACGTGTTTTTTTTTAACCTACACAGGGAGACTTTGGTGTACATGCAGGCTCCCTCCTAACAGATGGGCTCTTCTGATGGTTTGCCTTCTCCAAATACAGAGCTCCACCCCCATTTCCTGAGCATTTCCCGGGGTAGAATCTGTCCCCCTCCCCCCACCAGTGTCAGCTCAGTTAGGATTCAGGAGGCTATGAAAACCAGCTCTTCCCTGATCTGTGTTCCCTGCTCTTTGTGAAAGGTATACATATGCAACAGAACCCGGCTCAGCACTCTATTGATTATTACCTATAAATCTGGCTCCTGGTAAAAAGGCCCCATGAAATACGATCCAGGGACATAAATCTCTCTAAGAGAGATGAAATCTGATGGGAAATAAAATGCCCTCATTTCATGGATTCCCTTGTTTAAAAGAGGACTTTCCAGTCAGCTGTGAATGTTAGCATGAGACTGGTGGGGGGGTGGGGACCGGGATGGGTTGGGGTCAGACAGACAGGACCGCAAAGGCTCTCTGCACTCCTCACTGGCTACGTCACCAGCGAGTGACGTCTCCTCTCTGAGCCTCAGTTCTGTCACATCTACAGTACGGGTAATAAACTCCCTTGCACCGTTGCTGTGTTGCTACATAGAGCATACATACGGAGCTCGAGATGGTAGCTCTTACATGCAGCACATCCCTACCTTTAAAATGCAGCACATCCCTACCTTTAAAATTATAATACCAAAAAAGAGAGAAGCCTGGCTGGTGTGGCTCAATGATTGAGTGTTGACCTCTGAACTAGGAGGTCACAGTTCTATTCATGGTCAGGGCACATGCCCAGGTTCCAGGCTTGATCCCCAGTGGGGGCGTGCAGGAGGCAGCCAGTCGATGTTTCTCTCTCATTGATGTTTCTATCTCTCTAACCCTGTCTCTTCCTCTCTCTCTAAATATCAATAAAAACATATTTTAAAAAAGAGAAAATAATTAGCTACACCCCCCCCCCCAAAAAAAATCCACACACATCCAAGCAACAGCCCATAAGATATTTGCATTCATTCAACTGACATTTATGAGCATCAACTATGTGTCGGCTTTGTCCAAGGTACTGGGCATTGTCCAAGCTTGACTGCTAATTTAAAGGGTTACAGTACCAACACTTAAGATGACACACAAGAAAAGGAGGTGGTGGGGAAATCATAGTATTTTTGCAGATTTCCATACACTGCACCCGGCTCAGTCCTCTGTGTCCTTTGTAAATCCTGACGAGTGTGCCCGTCCTCACAGAAGCCTTCAGAGACCTGAGCCCAGCCCCTCCCGTGGGCTCTCTTAGCTCCCGAACGAAGGTCGGTCCCAGAATTTCCACATTGTGTTACTATTTTGATTTAACAAACTGACAAACCCCTTCGCTGAGAGCTTTATAAGGAAAGAGACAAAGTCCTGTTCATCGTTTTCTCCCCTCCCTCACCAGAGAGTGCGCGCAGACTCATGCCACTGCAGCACTGGGACCCTGCTTCTAGAACAGAAAGCCTCCCCTAGGTCGCCCCGCCCCTGGGTCGCCCCGCCCCGCCCCTGGGTTATCTCTAGTAACCAGAAAGCCCTCCCTGAGCTTAAGAGGCTGAGTTCCAGACATTTTACCACAGCAAAATATGACACAACCTGTTTGTTGCTAGAACGGAAAGAAAAGCGTACAAGGCTGAGAAAAATGTTGGTGTTAGCACTGTCACCTCCACCGGCCAGCAACACTGGCCGCTGCTTGTTCTTTGGGCATTCTAACTGAGCTTCTGCCATCTGACCACGTGGCAAAAACCACCTTCCCCTCTGTCCCGGTGCTCGACCATTACAATGGCCTTTGACTAGAGTGAGCCGATAGCCTGGCAGTGTCCCTTTTTCCCTAAAATAGATGGTGCCGCTGAACAAGAAGATTTGAATTGACTCCACGTTGGGCAAAGAGCAAAGCAAGTGTTAGTGTTTTCACAGGAATATTGAGAGGGAGAGGGAGAGAGAAAGAGAAGAAAGAGGGAGAGGAGAGGAGAGGAGAGGAGAGGAGAGGAGAGGAGAGGAGAGGAGAGGAGAGGAGAGGAGAGGAGAGGAGAGGAGAGGAGAGGAGAGGAGAGGAGAGGAGAGGAGAGGAGAGGAAAGGAATCTAGTGAGTGGTCCTTATACAGCCCTATTCTTGGGTCACAGGGAGAGAAGGCTAGAACTAGAGAGAGGGAACACTGAGGGGTTCAGATGAGAGGGAGAGAAGTAACAGGGGGAGAGAGAAAATGTCTTCTGTCTTGAATCCTGTAGAGTTAGGCTGAGCACTTGTTATTGTTGTGTCTAGCTCTCTAAATCGAAAAAAAGAGTAAAATCAAACAAACAAAGAATTCACCAGCCAGAACCAGGCAGACTTTCCGCCTCGATTCACACACGGTCTCCTCACTCCCCACTCCCAATGCAGATGGTGGCGGTGCTGCGCTGACACCCGCTGTGCCCACCTGCCCGGAGGCCCAGAAACTTCCTTGCTGTCCCTCTGCAAGGGTGGCGGGCAGCCCTCCCTTCTCAGCTGCCATGGGGCCATCTTCACCACCCCCTTCCCCTTCTCTCTGCACCCCAGCAAAATGCACATTGTGAGACACGTGCTCGGGATGTATGATTTGGGGCAAATAGTTGCTGGAGTCCCCATATGCTTAAGGTACATAACTGGGCCACTGAGAAAAAGGAATTTAAGCATTCTAGAAAGCAGCAGGGGAGCAAATTGGCCTTTCCCTCTCAGAGCTATTATTAGAGAGCCCAGCCCAGTTCAACCAGAAAGCCAATATCTAGCCCATCCACTGGCTCTTCCCCACCCCCTAACCCTGCAACAGTGCCTCTCACATCACGCCCCCTTTCAAATAGGACTGCGCTGATGCATCCCAACCAGATACGTGTCTCATCTTTAACGGTGACCACGGGCTTGCAGACATCAGTGAGAGCATCCCTCCTCATACAGCAACTTAACGGCCCAAAGTTTAATTTCACATAATACGAAGAGCTCGAGGAACAGGGCATCACAGTTGATTTGTACTTGTGGAACTTGGCAACCTGCTAGCTCTTCTCTCTGTGTACCTGTTGAAGTCACAGCTGCTGTCTAAACTTTGTAAATAAATTCTAAACAAATGCCAAATAAAGAAACCAACTTCCCAGGAAGCGGAAGGGGCAGGAGATCACAGTTTTTGTTCTCAGAAATATGCTGTGACCTGCTTCAGAGCTGCATCCTGGCAGCTTAGATGTGTCTCTATTATCCCGTGCCTTTCATGCTCTTTTACAGGGAGAGAGAGAGAGAGAGAGAGAGAGAGAGAGAGAGAGAGAGAGAAGAAGAAGAAGAAGAAGAAGAAGAAGAAGAAGAAGAAGGAGGAGGAGGAGGAGGAGGAGGAGGAGGAGGAGGAGGAGGAGGGAGAGGGAAGGCTAGAAGGGAGGGGAGAAGGAAGGAAGGAAGGAAAGAAGGAAGGAAGAAAGGAAGGAAGGAAGGAAGGAAGGAAGGAAGGAAGGAAGGAAGGGAGGGAGGGAGGGAGGGAGGGAGGGAGGGAGGGAGGAAGGAAGGAAGGAAGGAAGGAAGGAAGGAAGGAAGGAAAGAAGGAAGGAAGGAAGGAAGGAAGGAAGGGAGGGAGGGAGGGAGGGAGGGAGGGAGGAAGGAAGGAAGGAAAGAAGGAAGGAAGGAAGGAAGGAAGGAAGGAAGGAAGGAAGGAAGGAAGGAAGAAAGGAAGGAAGGAAGGGAAATAAGACCTTTTCCATTATTTGTCTCCCAACTAATAAGTAGAAAATATTGGCTGGGAAGACAATATACAACCTACTATTTCTTATAGCACACATTTCTGTGAAAATTAGAGATTTGGGAGTCAATTTTTTTCAATGGACTTAATCTTCAACTGTGCAATGAAACAATGAGAAAATAGGTTACATTTCACCAGGTCCCCAACCTCGGGTGTGTATCCATTACAAATATGAAGACATCGCTGGGTGGGCCTCTTTATTGCATCTCGTCCTTTGGCCTCCTGGGACCTGTTTCTCAACAGCAAGTCCTTGCTGAAGGATTATGGAGTTAATCACTCAAGATACTCCGGCATGCTGCAGTGTGTGTCCTCTTGGGCAAAGGAAATGTACAACTGAATCAACCAACCAAAGATGGAGAAGCCCAACATTTCTCATCGTGGGTAAAAATAGACCTTACAAGAGGGCCGTCAGCAGCCACCTATTCCCCTGCCTATCTCAAAGGATACATCCATCCCATGTGCAAGATGAGGAATGAGAAGGAGATGTAGGCATGACATATGGACTAGATGTGACTTAAAGCTCATCTCTGCCTTTCAGATTCTGGCTTCTAGTGACTCAAGCCAAGTAAATTCAGTAACAATGATGATACCTATAGCCACCACCTATGGCAGTGGTTCTCAACCTTCTGGCCCTTTAAATACAGTTCCTCATGTTGTGACCCAACCATAAAATTATTTTCGTTGCTACTTCATAACTGTAATGTTGCTACTGTTATGAATCGTAATGTAAATATCTGATATGCAGGATGGTCTTAGGCGACCCCTGTGAAAGGGTCGTTCGACCGCCAAAGGGGTCACGACCCACAAGTTAAGAACCACTGACCTATGGACTACTTACATGCTAGGCTCTTCCCTACAGCACTTTATGTATCACATCTTCTCCCAGTAAACCTGCAATTCCATGAGAGGCAAAGAGCTTGTCTCTGTTACTTTCTCCTTTTGTTTTTCTTTTGGTTTGCCATTGTCCCTACCACATAATAATGGCTAACGCATAGCACTGATAGAAACTCATCAAATCCTCACAACAACCCTACGAGGTTAGACACCCTTATTTTCCCCACTTTTTAATAGAGTGGAAATTGAGGTTCAGAGGCTTTATGTAACTTGTCCAAGTAGTGATATAACCAGAATTCAAACGCAGATATGGTGCTTCTAGAATCTATGCTTTTAACCTCTAAGCTATTGCAGGATGTTATCGCACCAATGAACATTTTTTGAATGAATGATGCTCTCATGTAAGCAGTACAACAACCTCCAAATTAGGAAACTAAGACTCAGAGTGGGCAATTAACTTTCCCAAGGTCACACAGCTAGGTATGCAGAATGAGAACTCAACTCAGGCCTTTCTAACACAGAGGTCCATGATCTTGACAAAACTGTGGTGCTTGAAACCATGTGACCAATCAACTTCCTGCTTAGTGTTCCCATTCAGGGCGCCATTTCTCCATCTTATCCATAACAGCATCTGGTTTTGCACACAAAGAAACCTGTTTGCAATGAAGCAGAGATATCTCTTTAAGGGTCTGCGTGTGGTTTTTTGTTTTCCCCAATAAGCTGCATAACAAAAGAAAGGCTGATATTTTAGATGACAAGTGAGAAGTGGGTCAGGCAGCTCTCTGATTTCAAAGGAGCCTGTTCATCAGAGCCTGTCACCGAGGAGGACGTTCTCTGTGTGGTTAATTCTGTAATGAATGTCCCTGCCTTGGGCTCTGGGCATTGCTTACTCAGTAGTGGAAACACCCGATCCCCAGGAATACAGAACAGAGAGGCGTTGATGACATACCCTGGGTCAATCAAGGACCTCCCCGCTCTCACCCAGGCTCGGTGAGTCAGGGAGGTCTTCGTCAGCTGTGGAAAACTCCTCCATTTCCCCAGCACTTGCTCTGACGGTTTGCTCCTAAATGACTGTTCTTCCGTCTGATTATTTTTCTTCCATACACACCTGTCACCCAACTTTTCATTTTTTAAAAAGTTTAAAAAATTTATTACTCCTGAAGCAAGAACCAGAGAATGAGCAGGCGATTAACGAAATCATTTGACTGACCTTGAGGAGACCCAAAGGTGGGTGATTGATGAAATGGCTACAGGTTTAAGCAGCAGGTCAGCTTCAATAATACGGCTGCTACTTCCCATGGTCCTTACAAACCAACTCGCTCATTGGCCTTCACTTCTCCTTTGCAGCCATTTGAAGGCCAAGACATACAACTGACTCCACCACAAGCCACCCTCCTGTGATGCTTGTTAGGTAGTGACAAAGGCATGGCATTGGGATTGGATCCAAAAGGGTGGAGATCTAACACCAGACACAATTGTTCTCAACCACGGAGGTTCCAGTTAGTTACTTTCCCACAATATCCAAGTCAATCTCCCTCTGGGGTCGGGGGGTTGCCAGGAGAGTAAGACCCCACTGTACCACTAGCCATGTGATCCATCACTGCTTCCTCTTTCTTGTGCTTAAAATGAGGGTTGTAAAACCTACCTCTCCACCTTCAGATATTTGAAACATTAAAGTTCTCTTTCTAGCATTTGAACTTGAAAGAGGGAACAAAGGATGGAAAAAGACTTCATTACTTTTTTTCTGACAATTTCTAAGGGTCAGTAATAGATAACTCTTTAACCTCATCAACATTTAAGAACACACTTCCCTAAGTAAGATGCCACAATAAATAGAAAATAGTAATGACATTAACAACAAAAGGGCCACTGGGTCACTTTGCCTGTATCATCTCAATGACACCTCAAAGGTTTCCTATGAAGTCAGGACAGTGGAGTGGTTAGGAGCAGGGGCTCAGGACCCATACTACTCAGGTTAAAATCATGGTTCTTTCTCTGACCAGCTGTGTGACCTTGGGCAAGTCACTTAACCTTATCCTGCCTCAGCTCTGTACACAGAATGGGCATAATGATACTAAGCTCATAAGGTTGCTATTAAGACTAAATGCATCAATGTCTGTCAAGTGCTAGAACAGGTCTGGGTGCCTGGCTGGTGTGGCTCAGTTGTTGAACATCGACCTATTAATAGGAAGTCACAGTTTGATTCCCAGTCAGGGCACATGCCCAGGTTGTGGGCTCCATCCCCAGTGAGGAGGGTGCAAGA
Organism: Myotis yumanensis; assembly: GCF_028538775.1. NCBI lineage: Eukaryota > Metazoa > Chordata > Mammalia > Chiroptera > Vespertilionidae > Myotis > Myotis yumanensis. Next base: position 226,434,602 of record NW_027223752.1, on the reverse strand, counting down.
GGCAGCCAATCAATGATTCTCTCTCATCATTAATGTTTCTATCTCTCTTCCTTCCTTTCTGAAATCAATAAAAATATTTTTAAAGTGTTTATTTAAAAAAAAAAGAACAGGTCTGGGCATGGGATACATGCTGAGATAACCAGTGTATGTTATTACTATTATTAATCCATTTTTATAGTTGAGGATACAGAGGTTTTAGGAGATGAATTAAATGACATGCTGAAGGTCAGGACTATTGAGCAGAAGCATGGGGAGTTGATCCAGGCTGTCTAACTCTCAAGTCCAAGTTCTTAACCACTCCATTAGTTTTTTGCTGGGGTCAGCTTTTAGCTGTGAGTTGTGAGTTTCTGGACCAACAGACTTCTTTAGCCTTTTGAGATCAATTGAAGATGGATATTTTGGAGGGGAAAACACTCCACAGGGCAGCCCAAAGCCATAACAAGAAGGTATCTCCAGAGGGCCAGCAGGGAAGAGGTTCCCCAAAGTGCTACAGACTTAGGGGCAGCTCAGCTCGTCTCCTCCAACCCTTTACCAAGAATGAATGAACCCTCCCAGGCTGTCCCTGCTTTGAAGCAGGATATGAGGGCACAGTTTTCACTCTTTAGAAAGGAACGAAAGAAGGAAGAGAAAGAAGGAAGAAGTCACAAGTCATCCATTGAGACAAAGAGGACATCGCTTTGTTGCCTGAAGCCTTTCTTCTAATGAAACTTTGCATTTGTAAAGTTGGGCTTGGGCAGAGGAGGAAGAGGTAGTTCCCTAAATAGGGTTCCCTAAGTAAGATGCCACAGAAAGACACAGCTCCCCCCTCAAAAAAAAAGTATTTATCTACTGACAGCCTGCTATTCATGATTTATGCTTTTGCACTTAGCTTGTATCCATTTGGTCTTCCTCTTTCGAAATGCAACTACGCCTCTGATGGGTAAGAAATTAAATTCCCTTCTCCAGTGGTGGCTGTGTTCCTCAGATCCCTTTCCCACATGGCCAGAGACATAGGCACGTGGATGTCCTCAGGAGGAACGAGGGGTGAAAGGGTGACAGGGGGCCCTGAAAAACCGCTTGTGGGAAGGGAAACAAAAATCAAAATTCCATCAAAGAGAAGCCCCTTGATTGGACTTTTCATGAGAAAGACAGATACATAGTAGTCACTATGTTCTATGTTAGGTGCTTTCATGTACTCCAGAGTATAGCAATGAGCCTCAGAGAGGTTAAATGACTTGCACAAGATCACACATCTAATAAGGGGCAGAGTTGATATGTGAACATGTTTTCCTCCAAATCCCATAATCTTACCTCTAAACCCTCTGCCTCTGAATATTGAACTACCAGCTCTTAAAATTCAGATACCACCATGGGTCTCTATTACTAAGCCAGAATTTGTGCTCAGCCATCCCTTTGCGGAACGGTGTGTTTACAAACTTTTCCCCTTGTATGTATTCCTTGTTTCCCCACCACTTCAAATGCAGTCATGAGGATAAAATATGTGATTCTGTTTCTCTCCATAATTTCTGTCTCAGAAGGTGATGGTCACAGTCCGAAGCAGCAGGGGTTGCACTGAAGCTTACGGGAAAGCAAAACTATTAAACCACAGTCCATCCCTCTTCAACAACTCTGCTCTGACTTCCATGGAAACAATGCTCTCTGTTGCAGCAGCAGTCCCCTGAGATTCATCCAGCAGCCAAGAGCAAAATACCTGAACCAATCCAGGCCTCTCTCCCTCCTTATCAAGTCCCTGCATGCAAGCCTATCTCAGTGGGAAAATATCTACTACAAACAGGGAAGGAATAAATGGCACCTATAATTGCCCAAGCAGTCAGGGCCCAGAGACCTAGAGTCCTGAACTGGGAACATGGCTATTGCCCCCACAGGAAAGTGACCCAAAGCTACAGGTGTTTACTCCCAGCGGGAAAGATATGGAGTTGTCTCTTCCCCATCCTTGCTCTTTTTTTCTTTCTTTCTTTTTTTTTCTCAGAGATACCACCTGCCAGCATATAGGCTAAAAATGCCTAAAACAAGGGTGGGCAAAAGTAGGTTTGCAGTTGCATTGTGACATTCTTTGAGTTGATAAAGCTATTGTAACCATCATAACCTGCATATCTTTTTCCATATAAACAACTGTAAACCTACTTTTGCCCACCCCTTTATTTACTTTCCCAATCCACCTTAATCTAGGAGATGGATATATGTCTTAACCATGTCCACAGAGATCTGAGAAGAGCATCGTAGGTATCTCCTGTGAAAAGCTGTCATCAGAATAAAAAGAGATGCCCCAGAAGTAACTTTCCTTCTTGTTCTTGGGTTTGAATGTGTAATGCCCAGAGCAGCCATCATATGATTGATCATAAAGGGAAAACCCAAGGAATGGCCAGTGCACAGAGGTGACTGAATGAAGGCACAGAACCTGGGCCTGGATGACATCGCCGAGTCTCTGATCCAATTCCAGAATCACCTTGCCTTCAGATTTCTCATGTAATAGGTAGCTATTGCTGTGTAACAAATTACCCCAAAGTTTAGCAGCTTAAAATAACAAACATTGTTTCACAACTTCAGTGGATCAGGAATCCGAGGGTGCTGTAGGTGAGGGAGTCTGACTTACAGTCTTTCACATGGCTACCATCAAGGGCTGCAGTCACCTCAAGGCTCAACTGGGGGAGAATCTACCTCCAAACTCACTCATGTGGCAGTTTGCAGGCCTCAGACCTTCTGAGGTCACTCACACAGGCCACTTCAAAGGGCTGCCTTGCAACAGGGCAGGGATTCCCCCAGAGTAAGCAATACAAGAGAGACTACAGGAGAATACCTAACATGGAAGCCATAGTCTTTTTTATAACCTAATATTAGAAGTGACACCCTATTACTCGCTACTATATTCTATTCTTTTAATGCACAGGTTCTCAACCTTGACACCACTGACATTTTAGATTAGATAATTCTTTGCTGTGGGCTGTGCACTATAGGATGTTTAGCAGCACACCTGGCCTCTACCTACTAGATTCCAGTAATACCACTGCTACCTTCAATTGTAAGAAAAAAGTCACCAGACATTGTCAAATGTCCCCTAGGGAACAATCACCCTGAGTTGAGTGACAAAATCTAGCCCATTCCAAGGGGAGAGGATTACACAAAGGCATGAATACCAAGAGCAGGGACCGCTGGGAGCCATCTTTGAGCCTGCATACTTGCTTTATAAGATAATCAACTTCTTTAATATTTAAGCCATTGAAAGTTTATCTTTTGATTATTTGAAGCCAACATCTTTCTAACTGAAACAAAGGGACCAGTCACTTATTTCACCTCCTACTACATCTGTTACTTTCCCATCTTTCAAGAGTGCTAACTAAAAAATCCAGCAACACACCAGGCTTTCCAATGAAATGACTCAGCACTTGAGTCCTGGGAAAGAACCAATAGCTCCCATTCCAGATCAATAAAGTGCTCAGCAATACTCCCAACACACACACACACACACACACACACACACACACACACACGCAAAGTTTCTAAAGCAAAGACATTAACTGCTTCCATCTTATGCATTTTCTTTGAATGGTGACAACACAAAAGTCAGAATAGAAGGGACAGCAATTAAAAATGCTGCTACTTCAAAAAAAGAATAACCAGTTATAGTCTTTAAGCATTGAGTAAATGTCACATGCTCAGAAAAAGTCTGCTCCTGACCTGACTGGGTATACAGTTGAAATGGAGAAGATTTATCTACCATTCAGAAGTCTTAAAAGTTGACCACCTAGCAAAGAATGACAACCAGCTGATCCTGTAGCACCTTCCCTCATATGTGTGCCTGTTCCCCATACACATATCCCACCTCTTCGGGGTGCCTTCCAAGTTAAATACTTTTTATTTAACTTGGATTCTTCCTCAACCCACTCCAGTTCTCTGGCTAACCTACCCCAAACCTGAACTATAGGAGCTCATTAAGTTTACAAACAACCCTTTCATTCGTCAGATCCTTCAGGAGCTGACCACTCTGTACAGCCTCCCAGAGGCAAAGAACTCCCTTCTACCTTATGATGACCCCAGCTGGGTTTCTCAGCTCCCCAGGCTTTCAACACCTGGTCCTGGGGAAGGACCATATGGTGATTTTTGTTCAAAAACTAAGGGTCTTTTTATTGGCCTAACTCATCCCTTCACAGAGCTCCGTCAGGAGATTACAAAGTCTGTAACAGGCATCCAAAACCAATTATCAACTAAGGGGCAACAGTCCCAGGAATAACTATGGAGTTCAAGATAAAAGGCTCAAAATGAAAGCTATTTCAAACACAAATATCTCTTAGAATGGTAGGAATAAACCTTGAGGGGAAATAATATTATCGTAAAATGTGTTTTATGACACTGTAATGATTAATGGCATTTCACACTAATAAAGTTGACAGGAAGAGGATGCGAAGGACTAACGAAAGTGAAAATACAAATTTCCTTTTAATATCAGCAGCATTTTTCTACAAGAACGAGACATGCACCAACAGGATAAGAGGAACAGCTATTTTGAAAGTCCAAAATAAGTAAATAAATAGTGGCAGACATCAACAATACAACCAAGTGAATGGTAAATCTCATTTGATGGATTCCCCAGAGAGGTTAGTAAGGCTATTCCTCCCTCTTTTCAGTACCTAGCCTGGTCTGCTGACCAAGACTTGCACCTGGATGACATGGAATCTTACTGTTTGAAGAGTCCCACCTATCCATTACTTTGCTCCATTTCAGCAAAGCCACACCGTACACCTTTCTTATCCTTCCCTGCACTCAAGGATTGAGCCCTTCCATCAACAGAGGCCCCTCCACTGCTGCTCTCTGTCCCATCTCCTCCAGCCACCTGGGCTTTTCCTTTTCTTTACCTGGCCAACATCTTATTCTTTGTTCCCTATTTCCCCTCCCAAAAATTTGTCTCCACGTAGAATATAACTTCACATGGTCATGTTTGTTAACTGCTACTTTATGTCGCTTCCTTCTCTCTCTAACTCATAGGATGAGTGGTCTAAGTTGATTTTCTTACCAGACATTTCCTCAATCTGGGGAGGAATTTGATAGCCAGCATCCACTGTAGTGCTTGGGGAGAATGACCACAGGGAAGTCATCAGTAGTATCATTCCAGACAAATCCGGATGTCTTTTCTCATTTCTTATTCTGCTTAATTTCCCAGGGCCCTTGACATTGATCACTGCTACCAGCCACTTCTGATTTTTCTCCCACTTCTCTCACTTTCTTCCTCACTTCTCCTTTCTGCTTCCATTGGTCAATATCCTGCATAACTCAGTCTTAAGCCTCAGCCCTTCCTCTTGCATTAGCCTTTCTAAGCCTCCATTTCCTCATCTATAACATGGAAAATTTTATAGTATCTATCTCAGTGAGTTGTTTTAAGAAATAAAGAACTAAATAATCCAAATAAAGTGCTGAGCATGGTGCCATCCCAGAGGCAATGTGATTTATGAGCATCATTTCCTTGAGCACCCATTCCAGTCTCCACCTTGGGATGTAAGCGCTAGGCAGGCAGGGACTTTTTTTGTTCACTCCTATATATCTAGCTCATAGAAGCATGCCTGCACAGATTAGACACTGGAAAACTATATTTTGAACCAATGAAAAGAAAGGACATTTCAATTAATGACTCAGTGCTGGTAATTCCAAAATACACCCCCTATTTCTGACTCTATTTGATTTTGATTTTAAGATCCATTTCATATGACATTCGAGTCACAGTCTGCCTAAAATTGAATTTAGTGTCTCTTCTCTTACTGATTCCTCTTTACAAAGTGCTCATTTTTATTAATTTGAAACAACCATTTTCACCATATCCTACAGACAAAATCTTGGTTCACATTTTACTCTCTCCTGCCCGCTACTACAACCCTACTATCCTGTACTCCACCCATCCTTCCTCTCTGCTGCTGCTGTAATCCGGGTCTTGATCCCACTTTCTGCCTCTCAGACCATCACTGTGTCCTCCTGAGAGGTTTTTCCCATCTCCATCTCCCTAAAGTATCCCACGCAAAAGCCAGCCGAATCCCCTGGAAATGGGTGCCTAATATTATCTAGTATTATTCTCTTATTCAAGAAGTTTGCCTCCTTCACATTTTATAACAAGTCCAAACCCCTGAGCCTGATAAAACTGCCTATTTAAAACTCTCTCCTCTCTCTCTCTCTCTCTCTCTCTCTCTCTCTCTGACACAGCAAATGAACTTCTTCCCCTCATTTTCCCCACTTGGTTTTATAGTGGACAAGAGGTCACGTGCACCCCTTCTGTGTAATATATGTACCATGTAAATAGTAAAAAGTAGTCCTTGAACTTGAACTAGGATGGCATTAAACAGTAAACAACAGCTGTGGCTGCCACTCATTTGGGCTCTTGCTTTCTGCCAGGCATGATGCTGAAACCCACATACATCCTACCACATTTAATCTCACAAAAACCCTAGGAGATAGGGAGCTTGATCCCCAAGTATGAAAATCCTGACACTCAGAGAACCAACCAAACACACAGCTACCAAAGCAGTCGCTTTTATACCAGGTCCAGCTGATCCCAAGGCCCACACATTGGACCAACCCGAACATTTAAGCTGAATTCAGGGGCCGGGGTGCCTGGGGTGGGGGCCAAAAGACTTGAAGAATAAATTAATTAAAAAAGAAAAGGAGCAGGAAGTCCGAGGGAAACATCTGGTATGAAATCAGTGAAGAGTGAAAGAGTTGGAGACAGGATTCATTGGAGAATGTGAGAAATGAAGACATAAGTGAATTTGAGGAGACTATGGTAAGAACAGGGGGAAGAAAATAACTAGGACTCCTGTGGACACAGACCAATAAGGGTTCTCACTTTGGATGCTGGGCAGCAGGGAACACAGAAAATGGGGGAGAGGAGCCTTGCTTCCACAGATGGGAAGAAGTGGATGAAGATGAAGAAAGAGAAGGCAGCCCAGCTGGGTTTGCTCCATGGTTGAGCATCGACCCAGGAACCAAGAGGTCACCAGTTCAATTCCCGGTCAGGACACATGCCTGGGTTTGCGGGCTCAATCCCCGGTAGCAGCCAATCAATGATGTTTCTCTCTCATCAATGTTTCTATCTCTCTATCCCTCTCCCTTCCTCTCTCTCTAAAAATCAATAAAGACATATTTTTTTTAAAGTTATGAAGAAAGAGAAGGCAGGAGATATAGAAGGCAGGGAGACAGGCCCAGAGGAGGGTGCAGGGCTGAAATGACCAGACAAGTACATCCACACAGCGGCCTCTCTAACACTTACTGCTACACAGGCATTGTCCTGAAAACTGGGCCTCTATTCTCCTCCCAGCATAGAGAGGAACCCCAGGAATACACATATAAACCTTCAGTCACAAAACAGCCGCTCAACAAATATGCTCTGCACTGAAAGAGGAATATTAGGATTTGCTTTGAATGGCCTGATTATGTCAATTCTGGTTGCTTTCAAGAAAGGGGAGGGACGGGGTGGGAGTGGGGGGCTAGGAAGAAAGAAGAGATCAGGACCGCTGCCCACAATTCTATGGAAAATGTCAATTACAAATAGGCAGGTGGGTCAGGACTTGATGTTCCATCTCCAGGGATGCCCTTTCCCAGAAAAACCTGGGAAATGTCACCCTGTCATGCTTGCCTCGCTTCCCTACCAAGGTGTGCTCTTCCCACCCCCACCTCCCAGGTGCTTTCTCCCCTCCGATCCTCTCTACCATTTCAAAGCCCAAATCAACCTTTCTTCAAGGATAGTTTTCCTCCGTGCCTTCTAGAATAATCTCATGCCCAATTACCTTCCCCTTGCTCTGAATCCTGGTAGTGCAAGTCACCCTAAATGGTTTCTGAGTGTTAAGGGTACACACGCCTTCTCTTGGTACTTAAATCCAGGTCTTTCCGCGTAGAAACGGTGTTTTCTCTATTTCCTCCCTTCTGCATTTTCTTAGAGAAGGCCTGGACCATGGCTGAGGCTATTTTTATAAAGTGAATGAGGAGATAGATACATATATAAATGCATAAACTTTTAGAATGGACCCTGGCAGGTAGATAACCTATATAACAGTTTGTTACTATTACCCCTATTTTAATAGCTCCAGTGCCTTGCCTGGTACATAGTTAATGCTCAGAAAATACGACTCGAATGCTGCTCTAATGTCCATGAATACACAGTTAATGTCCCTAAAATGCATATTACAGCATCTCCATGGAAGGCTTAATTTTTACGAGCTTTCATTTCTAAAGTCTCTCTCTGGGAATAAATATTGCATATCTATTGCTACAAAATTCTCTCTTTTCTAAAATAAATAGGAAGCAATTCAGAAGTACCGTTAGGACACAAATAAAAGAATAAGTGAGAATGAACATAAATCAGCTGAGTTGCCAAGAAAGCCTGTGAGGTCTAAACCTGCCCCCACCCCCACCCACACAAGCTTTCTGTGGGTAGAGAATCATTGGCTTTGGAGATTCCTAACAAGAGTCAGCATTCACATGGGTCTCTTCATCCAGAGCTTCCAAATGACTACACAGTCAAATTTTAATCTCTCCCTTTGAGAGATAAGAAACCAAGCAAAGGATCTCCATGCATGTTTTTTCCCCACAATCCCACAAAGAAGCAACGACAAGGTGATAGGTGCTCCCGGTTCTTTGGCACCAATCTTGTCTGGAGTTCTGGGATGATGACCAGCAGGCTTTTTGCAGGTGGCAGCCCTAGCTACAAAGTCTGTGCAGTAACACAGCACAGCCTCAGGACCCTTGCCTTCCCCGGGCCCCGCCTGCACCAGCAAGCCCTTGGGAAGGCTTCTGAAGAGGCAGTTTCATGGGCCACTGGCCATGCCGTGGTCAATCAGAGGCATCAGTCGCGGCTTTCAACCCAGATGCCGCTTCAATTAATGCAAAGCTGTTTAGTTAGTGCCTTGAGAGTTGGGACTCAGAAACAGCCTCAAAGAATTTTCCGTACGGATAAAAGCAAAACCTCTTTCCTTATCACAAGATGTTGTGTGTGTTTGTTTTCATTTTCTAAGTTTACCCAAAAAGGAAGAGGATGGTAATAACCTCCTTCTCTCCATCACAACTTTTAGAGATGTTTATCGAAGCAAAATCTCTCTTGGCGCTTGCCAATTGCTGAAGAGGAACTGGATTTCCTGCCAAATATACCCTTTTTTTTCCAGTGCTTATAAATAGATTATATATAAATAGGACAAATTAATGCTGCTCATCTGATCAAATGGATTAAAATAGATGAGCACGAAATTACTGTAAAACAGGGTTCTATTGGAGTTTGTGGGAAAAGCATCAGAGACAGCCATGTGCTAGAATACAGGGCATGGACCAGTGGAGAGACAAACCCATCTTTATCCTGAAGGCTTGTTCTATATGGCCACAAAGGAGTTGCCAGATTTTAGAAAATAAAGATAGAAGATGTCCAGTTAAATTTGTTTAATTAGGAGACCGGGAAGATGGCGGCATAGGTCAACACCGGAGACTGCCGCCGTGGACAACCACTTCAAAAATACAACTAAAAGTCGGAGCGGACATCAACCAGAACCACGGGAAGGCTGGCTGAGGAGAGTCTCTTCAACTAGAAGCAAAAACAACAGCATTCCGACGCTCAGCGGAGGCGCAGTGTGGAAAATTTAAAGGTACGGCGGTGCAGTGGTGAGGGTGCGCGCGCAAAGCGGGCTGGCGGCTGAGGGCACGATTGTCGTTTTCAATCAGGAGCGAGTCTCAGACTCTGGGCTACAGATCCGGGCGAGTCTCTAGGGACCCAGACTCAAACGGGAGAAGCGGGACTGTCTGGCTACGGCCCCTCCGAGGTTTGCAGCGGTTGTTGGGACAAAGAGGCAGAGCCCCTGGGGACGGACTGAGAGCGGCCATAGCTGCTCCCTCCCCCCGCCCTGTTGAGCCCGCCCCGCCCAGGCCCTGCGCACAACCATTTGCCGACTGCCTCAGGCAAAGGCTGGAATAACGCCTCCCCAGAAGACAGACGTTTTCCACAGCTGATTCCTACAGCCAGTCGGCCTGGTGGTCAAATCCCTCTAGTGTTAACTACAACAATTAAGGCTTGGCTAGAACAAGACTGCGCACAGAGACCACAAGGGGGGGCACCAAGAAAGCATATAAGATGCGGAGACAAAAAAACATGACAGAAATGGAAGATATGGAGCTAAGAATCGCAATTTTGAGGGCTTGCCATAAATTTGTGCAGAGCCTCACGAAAACTAATGAGACCCTCGATGCTACGATAAAGAAATTAGAAAGTAAGCATACACGGACTGAAATAAAGAATATTATACCCAATAGCAGACCAGAGGAGCACAAGAATCAAACCAAAGATTCGACAAAAAACACCCAATTGGAAAAGCAAAATGAAAAAAGAATCCGAAAGTGTGAAGATAGTGTAAGGAGCCTCTGGGACAGCTTTAAGCAGTCTAATATCAGAATTATTGGAGTGCCAGAAGATGAGAGACAGCAAGATATTGAAAACCTATTTCAAGAAATAATGGGAGAAAACTTCCCCCACCTGGAGAAAGAAATGGACTTACAGGTCCAAGAAGCGCAGAGAACCCCAAACAAAAGGAATCCAAAGAGGACCACACCAAGACACATCATCATTAAAATGCCAAGAGCAAAAGACAAAGAGAAAATCTTAAAAGCAGCAAGAGAAAGAGGCTCAATTACCTACAAGGGAATACCCATACGACTGTCAGCTGATTTCTCAACAGAAACTTTGCAGGCCAGAAGGAAATGGCAAGAAATTTTCAAAGTGCTGAATACCAAGAACCTACAACCAAGATTACTTTATCCAGCAAAGCTATCATTCAGAATTGAAGGTCAGATAAAGAGCTTCACAGATAAGGAAAAACTAAAGGAGTTCATCACCGCCAAACCAGTATTATATGAAATGCTGAAAGGTATCCTTTAAGAAGAGGAAGAAGAAGAAAAAGGTAAAGATACAAATTAGGAACAACAAATATGCATCTATCAACAAATGAATCTAAGAATCAAGTGAATAAATAATCTGATGTACAGAATGAACTGGTGATTATAATGAATCAGGGACATAGAAAGGGAATGGACTGACTATTCTTAGGGGAAAAGGGGTGTGGGAGATGCGGGAAGTGACTGGACAAAAATCATGCACCTATGGATGAACTCAGCGGGTGGGGAGTGAGGGTGGAGGGTGGGGTGGGAGCTGGAAGGAGGGGAGTTATGGGGGGAAAAAAGAGGAACAAATGTAATAATCTGAACAATAAAGATTTTAAAAAAAATTTGTTTAATTATTATTATTTCTTTAATCCTTACCTGAGGATATGTTTATTAAATTTAGAGATAGAGGAAGGGAGGAAGGGAGGGAGGGAGGGAGGAAGAGAGGGAGGGAGGGAGGGGCAGGAGGGAGGGAGGGGAGAGAGAGAGAAACATCAATGTGAGAGAGAGAGACATCCATCGGTTGCCTCTGGTATGTGCACCAATGGGGAATCGAACCCACAACCTATTGGTGTATGAGACGACACTCCAACCAACTGAGCCACCTGGCCAGGGTGATGTCCAGTTAAATTTGAATGCCAAATAAATAAGAAATTGTTATTTTCATATAACTATGTCCCAAATAGTGCATGGGACATACTTATACTTAAACGTATTCATTGTTTATCTGAAGTTTAAATTAACTGGTTGTCCTGTATTGTATCTGTCAATCCTACCTCCAAACAAGTTAAGTTGGTCCTGAGAAAGCAACGAGTTAAGTCACACTGGCAAACTCACTCAAAGGCTAGCCTCTTCATCTAAATCAATTAGGCTGGTAGAGAATTTGCTGAAATTATTCACAAATTCAGGATCTAGCCTTCACGGCAACATGGTCGGTTGCTATCATCTTTATAAATTTTCCCACTTCAGCATTCTTAGCTGTGTGTCCCTGAGATACATGCTTTAAAGTGGTAGCCCATTCACATTTCAAGCAGAAAATGATGTCATCAAGAGTGCTTCCAGTTTTGTGCCCAGCCTCTGTGGTAGTTCTTTATAACTCCAGCTCATGTAATCCTTACCTCTCTGTGAAGTTTGAATTATTTTTCACTTAGCAAGTTGCACAAACCAGTCCAAGGTCACACAACTGGTAAGATGGAGGTGCCAGGATGGATATCAAGGTCTGTCCAACTCCCAAGAGTATATCCTTCTATCTCATCATTCAAACCAATACATTATTTTTTTCAATTATAAACATATAACGTGTGGAAGACTGTGTTAGATGCTGGGGATTGACTCAGGTTGCTGGTGGGGGAAGAAGGCAAAAGACAAGGGACTTGAGTATTGTTAAGAAGACAAACCAAAGGCACTGAGGCACAATAAATGAAAAGACAGCAGAGAAATATCAAAGTGACCCTCACTTGCAACTAGAACGGGTCTGGACATCAAGTCAATATTACTAATAATGAGCATCATTTGATCAACAGCTGCTCTACATTAGGCACAAGGTAGGCATTACAGGCTTACTAGTACAAATGGGGAAATGAGACAGAGGCTAAATAAATAGTTTTCCCAGAGATGCTCCAGAAGACTCTAGCCAACATCCCTATGGTGCCTCTCCCACAAAGCTCATCTATACTCTAAATCAGCAGTCACCAACCTTTCAAACCTCACGGACCACCGGTTGGCGACCACTGCTCTAAACCATGAGATTGTGATGCTTTGATATAGAGTCTTCTCATAAATATACTTTTAAAAGCATCTTTCTTCCCATGAGCTTTCCACAGTCTTCAGCTCACCTCAAAATACCAACACACAATTTGCCTTCATGAGCCATCATGGGGATGTAAAATATTCCACAAAAGCCAATGAACATATTTCATTCATCCATATCTAAAATAAATCTTTGTATCTAGAAGAAAGGGGTCACTGTAAAAAAAAAAAAAAAAAAAGGAGGGGGCATTTATTACCATAAGGTCAGAAAAAGCCATTTCAACTGTGTTGTTGTTTTTCCATCACAGGAGTCAGAACGTAACTAACAAACAGCTGGAGCTTGTCATGAGCTTTGAGGGAGGAAGAGGAAGTGAGATCCCATCACAATTTGATTCAATTCAATCACCACTGAGTGAGTATCCAATTTGTCCACAGGAACAGCCTAGTGTGCCTGCACCCAAAGCCTCTACTGTTCCATGTCCAGAGAAGTGGAGACAAAAGAGAAATGTGTCACTAAGATGTAACCCTCTCCTGTCAGCTATGCCCTGGGTCAATCAGGGTTCTTTGGTTGTAAGCAACAGAAATCATCTTCGGCTAATGTAAGCCCAATTAATTGTTTACAAAGAGAAAGTGAGAGGACACGTGGTAACTACAGTACTAAAGGAAACACTATAGAATCAGACTTCAGAAAGAACAGGGACCTAGGCAGTAGGAACTAATCCATCTTCTAACCAGCCACCTCCATGGAGACATATTTTAGTTCCAATTACAGTCAATATTTTAATCCTGGGAGACAACTTCTGATTGGCCTGGTTTTAATCACATAGCCAGTTGGAGGGTGGAAATAAAATTCATGTGATATTACCCAAAAAAGGGATTGTGAGGATAGAGGTTTCAGCAGACAAAAACATTGATTGGTTACAAAAATAATGTGTAGTGGTTACAAGCTTGAACACTGAAACCAGACTTCCAAAGTTGGAATCCAGGCACTGAGACTTACAAACTATGTAACCTTGGATAAGGTTAACCGCTTGGTGCCTGTGTTTCCTGCACCATAAAATGGGGATGAAAATGGCACACATCTCATTTAGTTATTGTATTAAGAGTTCATCCAGACCGGCCAGTGTTGCTCAGTGGTTGAGTGTTGATCCATGAACCAAGAGGTCACAGGTTTGATTCCCTGTTAGGACACGTTGCAGGGCTCGATCCCCAGTAGGGGCCATGCAGGAGGCAGCCAATCAATGTTTCTATCTCTCTATCCCTCTCTCTTCTTCTTCTCTCTAAAATCAATAAAACATATTTTTAAAAAGTGTTAACCCATGTAAACTCTTTAGAATAATGTTTACTAGTTGTAACTACTCCATAGTTCTTATCATTAATACACATGATTGCTATTGACCACCACAATTTAAGGATTGTTTGCCAATGCAGCATAATCTCTCTTATCCTGACTAACAAGGTATTTTACCTTCCTTATTATTTAGTTTAACTCAACTAACACACACTAAGCAGTACCAGATTTTGGTTAAGGCAATGAATACTCATAGAAAAAGCACTGTCTGAGCTTAAAATGTGGTAGAAAATGTATACCATTTCTATAAAACACAGCTTTTACTATGCTCACTTCCACACCAAAAATAAAACCCAGAAACAGATGCTCAACAGGCACAGTTCCTATAAAGTTGTTGGGCTTTACTGGAATCTGTCGTACAAATTTACTCTTCTCAGAAGGTAAACATCTAGAAGCACCTATGCCTCCCTTCTGTGAAACAGCATTTACACTACGTATGTGTTTAATAAATGTGCTTGCTAAATGTTTAATGATAAGAACCTAAACAACTCCTCTTGCTACAGTAACACAGCAGCTAATAGGCCACTGGTGGACTGAGCAGTAAAAAGAAGTACAGAATTGAGTCGACTAAATCCATAGGTCTCATTACCAAGAAGGGGATAAAATATTCTATACCAAAACCAGTGCATACACGCTGCCAAAAGTCACAGCCAAATACACAGACTGAACACAAAGAACAGCTGTAGTGAAATGTCTCTGCTCTTTATTGTACAACTTCTCTAAGGACCTGATTTTAAATTCAGTCACTGATTCCCTCATTTGTCAGCAAAGATGGCCAGAGCCGACCCCAGAACCTACTTGATGAATGGGACTTTTTCTATTAAAAAGTATTCACTAAAGCCATAGTTTCCCGTACAATAAAAAATATATTGACACTGCAATGTTAAAAGCCTACATCCTGTGCGTGAGCATTACCGCCTAAGTAGTTGTGACATAAAGGGCTCAGCTCTATGTGGAGTGTAGGTTTGTTCACAGAGGCAGATATGTGGGCTTTTTACGGTTGGAGCATGCCCTGGACAGTAATTTACTGAATAAAGTTTCTTCAGGGGGCCGAAATGGTTGGCCACCTTGCTCAGCCCTAGTGGGGTTGAAGAATTCGCTCACTATTTTGAGTCTGGGAAATGTGGGCCATAATTTGGTCCTCCTCCAAATAAGTCAGAAGATGACTCAGTTAAATGATCATGTGGACTTAGGCAGGTACCCAATTAAATGTCTATGTCACAGACCATGATGAAATAAGGACATCCCTATGCTCATTCCTAAGTGGTTTCCATTTTAGGAACTGTCACAAGCCTATTTAAGTAGGCTGTTGGGATCCTTCCGGAAAGGCCCGTCGTACATTAAAATACAAACAGTATCACTAGAGGCAAGGTCCAGGCCAGAAAGTCCAGGTGAGGAAGAATTTTTCTGAGAAATATAAATCTTTGTATCTTAATTGCATCTTAGTCAACCTCACCTATAAGAGCCATGTGTGTTGATGCTCCGGCAGGCATTATAAACTGTGTTGAGCATCAGCCTACGCACTGCAGGGTCACGGGTGTGATTCCCAGTCAAGGGCATGTACCTGAGTTGCAGGTCCGATCCCCAGCCTGGTCAGGGCATATGTGGGAGGCAACCAATCAACGTGTCTCTCTCACATCGATGTTTCTCTCTGTCTCTCCCTCTCCCTTCCACTCTATCTAAAAAATCAATGGAAGAAATATCCTCAGGTGAGGATTAACGAAAAAGTTATAGTCTGCATAAAAAAATCATGTGGATTTTTATTTGTGGTGTGCAAATTAAACATTTCCATATTTGCAATTTAAGCATTATTTCCAATTTGATGAGGGTCCCATGCATGGAGACCTTCTAAAGGTCAGGTCTGATTAGGTGAGAGCAGCATGAAATAAACGTGAGGACTGCACTCCCGCCTTCAGTCTCTCCTCTCAGCTTCTTTCCAGGAGCAATTTGCATTAGTTATTTGTATCTTCCTCATATTTTTATACAATTGTTCCATTTGCCACATTTTGATACACAGGACCTTACTATCTAGAAATAGGGCAACACTGCTTTACTACTGTTTTTATATTTCCTTTTCCTTTAAGCTATGGTATTTTTCCAAACTATAGCATTTTTTTTTTGCATAAGTTAAAAACTCACATAATATAGGCCCACTGGTGTGCATGCATACTTATGTGATGAAGTATTACGTGAGCATATATCAAAATACATGATTGTGTAAAAATAGGTGTGTACTCACACACATCCACATCAGTACAAATGTATAATATAAATTTCTAGTTAGTAAAATTAGCTTACCTTTGGCACCTGGTAGTGAGCTGACATCTGCAATAAACCTGTTATTAACTTGAGGCATTATAAACTGGTATATGTATGCTACAGAGAATGTCTATCTAATGCCTATTATGTAGGATGCCTACCTGAAATTCCTTCTCCCATTCTCCTTAATAATAAAGCCCCAGCTTCATTTGGAGCATGAATGTACCCAGTTGAGCCTGCATTTCATAATTTCCCTTGCAGCTACATGCAGTGAGGTAAGTTCTGGCCAATTAAATGCAGGCAGAAGTCATTGACTGGGATGTCCAAAAAAAGTCCTTCAAAGATGACAGAAGACTGGAACTGCCCCCATTTTTGCCCCTTGCCCTTCCCCTTCCTATCTGAAACATGGAAATAATGGCTGAAGATTCAGCCGTCTCTCATCTTCCAGAGAAAACCCATACACTACAAATGAAAGAGCAGAAAGATTAAAAAAAAAAAAAACCTGAGTCCCTAATAAATTTTTGGCATGACCATAATGTGTTAAAGGGCCTATTTCTGGTCTTCATTTATAGAGAGAAGAAATACAAACCGCTAATTGTGTGTAATTGCTACCTCATTCAGTATGTATAAAGGAAAGCACATTAAAAGTCAAAATTATCATTTCCTATCCCATTAATGGTGAATAAATAAATACAATTCAGATATTACCTTAATAAAAGTTTATTTCTTTTTCAATATTTATCATAAAAAGAAGCAGAAGATCTTTCAGACCCCATGATTGGGAAGGGTTTTTCTGGCAAAGCCACCCAAGTCCAGGGTTAATGAGGTTCATGTTGATGAGAACTGAAGTCTGGCTGTTAAGTAAATAATAACACCAGTAGTGATTTAGAGCCTTTCATCCCTAAAATTGTAGCAAATTGCAAATAGCCCTATGGGGTAGGTGAAATTACTACATAATTTTATTGACAGAGAAACTGAGTCATCAAGTCATTAAATAGCCCGGGGTCTATTTCATGAACAACAGCAGTTGAGAGAGAATTCAGTTCGTGTCTAAGGCCATCAAAGAGGATTCTATGAGGATCAGCATTTAATGAAAAGTTTATAATGCACCCTCCCCACCCACATCCAAAAAAAAAGAAAAAGAAAGTGCGTGCATGTGTTTGAAGCAGGCAGTTGAGGGGTTTTTGGTTCTTAGAACCACTGACTCAAATGCAAAGATCCTGTCTGTCTTCTTATCATTTGCCCCCTAACCTAGCACAGTGCTGGGAAGGTCATAGGTGCCCAATAAATGTTTACTGGCTGAAGAGCCACTTTCTAAAATCATCCTGTGAGGCACGCTGCTCCCGAAATTAAACATGCACTTTGAAGCAACAATATTTCTGCATTGGGAGCAGCCACTCCCTGTTCTCCTTATTCCCAGCAAGTTGTCCCTCTCTCGGGGCAGACACTCTGCATTCTCAGGAGTCCCTTGCCACTTAGATTCAAGTCACCTCTGAAAATCCATCTTCCTTCTGGATTCATTTTTCAGCATGAACAATGAACTGGTTTGATGATAGAATAATAATTGATGGTTATGATATCTGACGTATAAAAGGTTTGATTTCATGGCTGCTATTTACAAACATCCTATACCCCCAAAAAAATTGTCCTGAAGGATGTCCTTGCTGGAATACTATATTTTTAGAGAGCAGCACAGCCCACAGAGACTGATGGGCAACATTAAAATCAGTAGGAGCTGCCATGTCTGTTCTCCCCTTGCAGGCTTTTGTTATGAATGGTCAGCATCTGGAAGATTCCTTCTTCGCTCCCGCCACCCAGGCTATCTTGGCTACTTGTCTTAAGCTTGGGCACTTAGACAGGGTGTTTGATGGAGGCAACCCTGAGGCAGAGAGCTAGTTTTATTGAATTAAAACACAGTAGCTTCACTGACTTTCATCCAACCACTGTTGAAGGCCTCTGAAGCCCTCATTTATAGCAGGTGGATGAAGTGAACTTCCCATGGTCACTTAGAAAGGCAGGGCCAGCGGGGCATTCCATAATGGAGTCCAATGGCCATGAAACCTCCATTTCTGCCATCTGTCATCACACTCAGTGTTTCTCAAGTGGCATTCAGAAATTATCCATCCCGCCCGGCCACAGTGACTCAGTGGTTGAGTGTTGACCTATGAATCAGGAGGTCACAGTTTGATTCCCAGGAGGGGCACATGCCTAGGTTGCTGGCTTGATCCCCAGTATGGGGTGTGCAGGAGGCATCCAATCAATGATTTTATCTCATCACTGATGTTTCTCTCTCTCTCTCCCTCTTCCTTCCTCTCTGAAATCAATAAAAATATATTTAAAAAAAGAAATTAACCATCTCAAGGGATTTCTGGAAAGGCAAGGGGCCCAAGAAATAAAGTTACAGGGAGACAAATATGGGTCTATGCCTAGAGAGACAGGCTCTAGCTCTGATTTCAACTTTTCTAAATGAAGCAGAAAACCATCTTAATGAACATTCTTTCCCATTTTCACTCTATGGTGAAAGTCATAGTCTTGTACCTCTCAATCTAGACTCGGATAAAGAGAAAGGGTAGCAGCAAGTCATAGAGCATTCCACTCCCTGACGTGAAAACCCAACCCCCTGTGTTAAATCAAAGTACAACCACATTCAAAAGTCATCCTTTCCCCACAATTCCCATCCCCGTACACAGGTGCCCAGAAATGTCAGCTAGACAGGAACAGTTGAAATCTTCGGAGAGAATAGTCCTTATTTCCCAGACAGAAGTTATTTTTGCACAAAAGGGAGGGGGAGAAGACAGAGGAGAGGTTATTTACAGAAATTAGTTGCAGAGAGAAAAAAAAATGTGACTCTAAATGGAGAGATTATCAACATAGAAAGATGTGTTAGAGCCTAATAAGGCAGGCTGCGCGCAGTACATCTGAATAGAACCATTAGCATCATGGGATAGAGGCTGTTTGCTGTATTAAAGCTACCTTTACTGGTTGTATAAAAACAAAAAAAGGATTGTATTGGGGCCATCACACTCCCATCTTTTCAATTACAGAGATAGAACAATCTCAGATTCCGAAGCTAACTACAAATCAAAATTGTGTTATGTTATCTGCTGAGACACAAATGGAAAATAAATACTGTTAACTGTCACTTTCCATTAGGTAACAGAAATTCAATTACATTTCAAACAAGCCTCCATGTCAACAGAATAAATCTGTTTCATAAATGAGCAGGTAACCATTTTTGATTCCAACTTCCCAAAGGGAAAAAATCAATTTTAATCACAATTCTTCAATTTTTTTGTTTCCATACGAATGTTTTGGAGTTGAGTACATCATCTGGTCTAATAAACAGTGTTGTACAGAAGAAGGGAAAAAAGGTTGAAATTGGTTGTTGTTCATTTCTGGTGCCTTTTAAACCAGAGGCACTCATGTCCGGCTTAACTGAATTCTGTGTTGCTCAGATGCTTTCACTAGAAAAGCAAATGCCAGGAAGGGGGTGGAAATGTACAAGCAAAATTCTTTCTACTGTGGAGTCGGTCCCGGTAAGAAATGCACAAAGAGCCGAAACCGGTTTGGCTCAGTGGATAGAGCGTCGGCCTGCGGACTGGGGGGTCCCGGGTTCGATTCCGGTTGAGGGCATGTGCCTGGGTTGCGGGCGCATCCCCAGTGGGGGATGTGCAGGAGGCAGCTGATCAGTGTTTCTCTCTCATCGATGTTTCTGGCTCTCTGTCTCTCTCCCTTCCTCTCTGTAAAAAATCAATAAAATATATTAAAAAAAAAAAAAGAAATGCACAAAGAGGATATGAATCTGCTCTAGTGGCAGACCTTGAAAGGGGATACCCTTTTGCAAGCCCCCACCCCAACTCCTGTGAAATATAAGGAGAATCTGGAAGGACATGTTTCTGTTCTGGAAGATTCCATCCACCAGAGAACAAGCTGACTTATATGAGATGACTGGGAGAGCTTGAAGTAAAATTGCTTGTTCTGTATGAGGGTATTTTCATCTAATAAATGCTTGGCTGGTTATTGGCTTGTGTTGCAATGGGGCAGCTTTTTGGAGGGGAGCTTTATACATTTTGTTCAACTTGTAGTGAGTGTTAAAGAATAGAGATTTCCAATAATGGGCCCCAAACTTATCATAACTTGTTAAAGACCAGAGTACTCTTAACAGCTATAACTTAGCATCTTAACTATGACCTGGGCACTGCTCTAAGCATTTTGCATAATTATGTTATTTAATCTTCACCAGCAACCCTGTGAGATAGGTCTTACTTAGTCTTATATTCATAAGGAAATGCAGGCACAGAGAGGTTAAATTACTTGTCTAACTTGCAAAGCAAATATATGGCTGATCCATGCCCAGGTGGTCTGACTCCAGAGTCTGTACTCACAGGCATTTCTCCACCAGACTTCTAAATTCAACCCTTCTGGGCTCGGCAATGCTTTAAATATTATATGTGAATGAGCATACAATTCATCGACCAAATCAGGACCCTTCTGAAAGTAAAAGGGTGTCTTGCCAAAGCAAGAGGAGCAAACTACAAATGGGGAAACATATCCCTTTATATCCCTTTGGTTGTAAAGAAGGTGCACATTAGAGAGTGTGAATGATAACAGAAGACCTAAGCAAAAGTCATGTGTAACTGGTTTGTAAGAAAGGGTAGAGAGGGATAGTGAGCTGACCCACTCAATCAAGAAAGTACCATTAAGCACCCACTATATGTCCAACACTGTGCCAGACGCTAATTTTGTGGCTGAAAATAAGTCAGACAATGTCCTTGCCTGCCCTCTTGAAGCTTACATTCTGGCAGGGTGTTGCGAGGCATAAAATCAATCAAGTGAAATAACATACACAAGAATGGTTGTTTGAGGCCACTCTAAAGTGGAATACATATACATTAAGCTATCGCTAAGAAGTAGGGCGTTATGGTGGAAAGAATATAAATTTGGCAGAGAAATAGGACTGGATTCTAATTTGGCCTGTACCACTTACTATCTGTGTGACTTGGGACACATTAATTAACCACTCTGGGTCTCCTGTTCTCTACAAAATATAAACAATTCTCAATGCAAAGTTGGTGATAATTATAGGTAATGTATGTTACATGTCTAGCACACTGTTCAACACTGCTTAAAAGGTGGTGGTCGTTATCATTGTTGAGATGTCTGGGTCCTCATGCCCTACTCAGTGTTTCTCAACCTTCTGGCCCTTTAAATACAGTTCCTCATGTTGTGACCCAACCATAAAATTATTTTCGTTGCTATTTCATAACTGTAATGTTGCTACTGTTATGAATCATAATGTAACTATCTGATATGCAGGATGGTCTTAGGCGACCCCTGTGAAAGCGTCATTCGACTGTCAAAGGGGTCGCAACCCACAGGTTGAGAACCACTGCCCTACATAGATTCAAAATCCAGCAGATGTATAGAATTTAAAGGATATTTATCTGGCTGAATTAGTACAAAACTGAAGGTGGCCTAAAAGAGATAAGTCTAGTAAAATCAAAGATATTTCTTCAAACTGTGGGGGAAAATCTGAATGACACCAAGAATGAACAAGATAATGGACAAGTTAATTCTTAACTTATAGTGCCCATAAGTTAAGAATCCAGAAGAACAGATGGCTCAAAAGGGAACATGGTCAATATGCTCATTGAGTTCTTGGCTATGTCACAGATTTACCCCCAGACCTCCGTCAACCCAGTGAACTTCCAGATATTAGTTCCCTCATCTGCAAATTATGAATGATGGTCTAGGCCAGAGGCTGGCAAGCTTCTTCTGAAAAGGACTTAATAGTAAAAAGATTAGACTTTGCAGGCTATCCAGTCTCAGTTGCAGCTACTCAAATCTGTGATTGTAGCACTAAAGCGGTCAAAGACAATAAATTAAAGATCTGGCTGCTGAATCTCTGAAAACTAGCACTATGACTTATCATCAGTATCTCCCTAATACCTAACTCAGTGTTCACTGAAACGCATTGGGCAAGTGAATGAGTGAGTGAATAATATAGCAAAGTTGAAGCTTCCAGTAGCACCACTTTGAGTAGTGGTGGGTATTCTCAGGTTAATAATGGAAAAAAGGGAACATGAGGAGAGTCAGCTGGACTTAGCACTAGCGATAGAAAGGTGAGTATAAACCAAACTGTAGGGAGTGAGAAGCTAGCCGGTGTTTGGGGAGAGGGGTGTGATATGATCGAATCAGTAATAAGGAAAGAATATTCATGTCTAATACAGGAGGGAAGCCACCCTATGGACAAGAAGACTACTGATCTAAGTAAAAAGGAACAAGGGCCTAACGCAGGATAGTGACAGTGATGTTGAAGAGTACAGAGTCAAACATTTTAGAATTAGAATGGACAGGATTTAATGTAGACAATGAGAAGGAAGCTTACACTAAAGACACCCCTGTGGCCCTAACCAGTTTGGCTCAGTGGATAGAGCGTCGGCCTGCAGACTGAAAGGTCCCAGGTTCAATTCCGGTCAAGGGCATGTACCTTGGTTGCAGGCACATCCCCAGTAGGAGGTGTGCAGGAGGCAGCTGATCGATGTTTCTCTCTCATTGATTCTAACTCTCTATCCCTCTCCCTTCCTCTCTGTAAAAAACCAATAAAATATATTTTTTTAAAATAATAAATAAAAAAAGAATAAAGATGCCCCTGTGGTTTTAAGTGTTAACATCTAGATCAGTGGTTCTCAACCTTCCTAATGCCGCGACCCTTTAATACAGTTCCTCATGTTGTGGTGAACCCCAACCATAAAATTATTTTCGTTGCTACTTCATAACTATAATTTTGCTACTGTTATTAATCGTAATGTAAATATCTGATATGCAGGATGTATTTTCATTGTTACAAATTGAACATAATTAAAGTATAGTGATTAATCACAAAAACAATATGTAATTATATATGTGTTTTCCGATGGTCTTAGGCGACCCCTGTGAAAGGGTCGTTCGACCCCCAAAGGGGTCGTGACCCACAGATTGAGAACCGCTGATCTAGATGAACAATGATGCCATTAACCAGAGAAAGCTTATGGGGTAGAGGTGATAGCCTAGAGGCCATGTTAGTCTAACATATCAAAATCTATGACATAGTTCTTGATAGGCAGTAATTCTTCTACGTTATCACTCTCCCATTCTCTACCTTAGCTATTGTCTCCCAACCAAAAGAAAAATAACCTTCAAGGTCTTAGTCAAATACACTGATAAAACCAATAGTCACACAATCTACAGCATGTCCTGATTGATCAGTCTAATAGTCCACCAGAAAAGAAATGAAGTAGCCCTGGCCGAGTGGCTCAGGTGGCTGCAGCACCTAGAGTTTTGATTCCTGGTTAGGGCACATACTTGGGTTGTGGTTGGATCCCAGGTTGGGGCCCATACAACAAATTGATGTTTCTCTCACATCAGTGTTTCTCTCTCTCTTTCTCTCTCTAAAATCAATAAACATATCCTCAGGTGGGGAGTTAAAAAAAAAAAACTGAGTCAAGGAAGAAGAGGTTCATTTCCAGGTCTCTGCAGTCCAAAGTAGATAGACACCTATCAGGTATCATCATGGCCCGGAAGGCCATGGTACCATGAAAGGGGTATCAGGTTCCTACTAGTTGTACAGTGAGTTTCACCCAATCAATCAAGACTTTGGTGGCAGTTCTTCCCAGCTGACACTTGGATACACTTCTTCTTTTCTGCTTATATTAAATTTCTTACAATAAATATATATTACTTTCACATCGAGGAAAATACACTTTTCTAAACATTTGCTTGCATTGAATGTGTCAAAGGCACAAGCTGTTTGCCTGACATTATGCTAGGCACTCTTGTGAATTTCAGGCAATTCCAATATCCCAACTTGGCATCAAGAAGCTCATACTCTTCCCCCAAAATACAGAGAGGCAAGCAAGAAGCTAAAAACAATTCTATTTTGCTACTGGGCATGGTTCAAAAGAATCAGAAGATTTAGGAGTCCTTGGGAAGCACTGAAAAGACTAAAAAGGGCCTGGCTGGTGTGGCTTAGCGATTGAGTGCTAACCCAGGAACCAAGAGGTTGTTGGTTTGACTCCCAGTCAAGGCATTTGCTGGGGTTTTGAGCTGGATGCCCAGCAGGGGGAGTGCAGGGGGCAGCGATCAATGATGTCCCTCTCTCATCGAAGTTTCTATCTCTCTATCCCTCTTCCTTCCTCTCTCTCTCTCAAAATCAAACATATTTTTTAAAAGATAGCATGCGTTGATAAAGGTGGACTCTCTGAGGAGCACGAGTACAAGAGAGGAAAGGAAGTCTCGATTTGGTCCCCGCAGAGGAGCGGCTTCAGAAGACGAAGTTGTTCGAGCCCTTAATTAACAGAGCGGTCCCAGCTGGCTCATGAAGCCACCCCCACGTCCAGCCCCCGGCTCCCCCTGGCCTGCCCCTCCTGAGTAATGAATCCCCAGGACAGTTCAACAGCAGAGACACACCCGCTCATCCTTCAGAGAGCGGGCAGGACGCAGGCCCGTGCCTCAGCTCCGAGGCCCCAAATCCCTGCCTTTCCCAAGGAACAGGGGCCCTGCACGGCTCTTCCCTCAGGAGGAAAGAAAATACAAGTGGCTTTGAAAGCATGTCTTCTGTGAAGAACCTTGAAATCAGGTTAACTTTTATTTCCTTTGCTGGGTTTGGGAGTTTAAGTGCAAATGTTTTTTGATGTATGTAATGCACAGGGATTAATTATGCTCTTTACCCCACGGAAAGAAAGGGACTTATTTACCTAGAGCTCATCTCAGAGAGAGTCAGAGGCTGCCTGAGCTGAGCACACTAGTTTTCAGGCTGCATCCTGCAAACCTCGGGTGCTACTGAGGGTCTCCAGGTCAAATGTGAGAGCCAGAGGAGGACAGGCCTTCCATCTCACTTTAAATGGAGCTGTCTGAGGTTCTGCGTAAGACTTTATTGGTAATAAAAGAGACAAAGGTTTCCTGCTGCTTTTTTTTTCATTACAAAAAGCGTTATAAACTACTGATTTTCAGTTTACTCTCTCATTTTACCAATGGGGAAAACTGGCCCCAGAAAGGTGAGAGACTTACCCAAGATCACCCAGCTCACTGGTAACAGAATGAGGGTAAAATCTCAAAGGAAATTTATACAAACAAACAAACAAACAAAAATCAGCCCAGCCAGCGTGGCTCAGTGGTTGAGCGTTGACCTATGAACCAGGAGGTCATGGTTTAATTCCTGGTCAGGGCACATGCCTGAGTTTCTGGCTCCATCCCCAGTGTGGGGCATGCAGGAGGCAGCTGATCAATGGTTCTCTCTCATCATTGATGTTTCTATCTCTCTCTCCCTCTCTCTTCCTCTATGGAATCCATAAAAATATTTTTTTAAAAAAAAGAAAAGGAAAAGGCTCAGTACCCCTGACTTCATTCATTTATTTATTCAAGAAATACTCCTGAGTACCTTTACACACAGATACTGCGCCAAGCACTGAGGAAGAACAGCAGTCAAGACAGGAAAGGATTTTACTTTCAGGAAGCTGACACTCCAAAGTGGGAGAAAAAGAAAAATTACTAATCCATAAATAAGCAAAATAATTACAGACGTGATACACACCTTGAGGGAAATAAGGTCATGAGATAGAAGTAACTCTACAGATTGGTTAAGAAAAGTCACTTTAAGGAAGTGATATTTGAATTTAAGCAGGAGAAAGAAAAGGAGCCAGTCATGCAAATGGGATGGGGAGAGGATTCCAGTGCAAAATCACAGAAGCAAGAAAGATTGGGACCTATTCAAGAAACAGAGAAGAGGACCGTGTGGCCGGAGCCCAGTGGAGATGACGGTCAAGATAAGGTTGGAAAGGTAAACGGAAGCAGATCACAGATGGCCATGTGGACCAAGGTTTAAAATTGGATTTTATTCTAAGAGCAAAGAATGTAAATCACTGAAGAGTTTTTAGCCATAATCTGATTTATATTGGAAGAATACTATGGCTGGTGTGTTAAGACTAGTTTGTAGGGGGTATAGGGTAGATGCAATGAAGGCCAATATTGAGAGACTATTGCCTTAGCCAGGAAAGATATAGTGATAAGGGTGGTGATGTTGTGATGGGGAAAAGTGAATGAATTCAAAGGATGTGTTGCATGTAAAGCCAATAGGGTTTGCTGCTGAATTGAATGGGGAAGAGTAGTGAGGGAAAATGTGTCCAGAGTGACTCCTAGTTGAATATCAAGGTGAATTAAATTCCATTTATTGAGAATGGAGGATGAATATTTTTTCTTTTCTTTTTTTAAATATATTTTTATTGATTTCAGAGAGGAAAGGAGAAGCAGAGAGAGAGAGAAACATCAATGATGAGAGCATATCATTGATCGGCTGCCTCCTACACACCCCACACTGTGGACTGAGCCTGTAATCCAGGCATGTGCCCTGACCTGGAATCGAACTGTGACCTCCTGGTCCATAGATCGACACTCAACCACTGAGCCATGCTGGCTGGGCTGGAGGAATATTTTGCATAGAGAAACCAAAATAATTCATTTGAGGTATTTTGTGCTTAAGATATCTGTTAGATATCCAAATGGAGATGATGAGTAGGCCACTGGCTATACACATACAGAGCTCAAGAGAGTTGTTCAGGGCTGCAGCTGAAAATGTAGCATTCATAAGCATAGAGATGGCATTTAAAAACATGAAGTTGAAGAGATCCATTTCCAGTGTGGTCTAAATGCTCCTACCAGACTGACCATCCATAGATAATAACTGTGAACTCTGGACAAAATACCAAAACAACTACATGAAGGCAGATTCTGGAAAGGAATTAATACTTGGAAAAAGGTATCATAGGTGAGTTTACCACTTTTAGTGTATTTAGGGAAAGGGAAAAAACCTGTGTTTTTGGCTTAAAGAATTAGAGGACAGCAAATCTATGTGACCCCGGACCACAAATGCATGGGACCAATTGAAAGCCACTCAACTAAAGATAAAATAACTAAACTGAGATTTCAGCTGCTGGCACGCAAGAAATAGAGTTTTCTGTCTGATAACAACCAAGTTTAATTGCCTCTAAAACAAAAAATATCAACATTCTTTGAGGACAATATAATCCAGAATCTCCATGGCATAAAATATGCAATGTCTGAGATACAATCTGAAATTATTCAACATACAAAAACCTAGACAAGTGTGACCCACTATTAAAATAAAGACAATGGATGAAGAGTGACCATAAGATGACCCAGATAGTAGATTTAACAGGTTATCATTTTAGAGCAACTATTAGAAATTTGCTCAGTGAGATAAAAGGAAACATGCTTATAATGAATTAGAAAATAGGATATGTCACAAAGAAAAATAGATACTATAGAAAAACAAACCAAATGGAATTTCTAGAACTAAAAATAGAATATCTGAAAATTTTTTTTAAAAAATTCATTGGATGGGCTTAACAGCAGAATAGAGATGACAGAGGAATGATTCCATGAGCTTCAATATAAATCAATAGGTAACATATGATATAAAGAACAGAGGGAAAAGATTGGGAAAAAATGAATAGAGGCTTAGTGACCTGTGAGACAATATCAAAACCTTTAACATGTACATATAATTAGAATGTTAGGTAAGACCATCTAAGTCAGTGGTTCTCAACCTTCTGGCCCTTTAAATACAGTTCCTCATGTTGTGACCCAACCATAAAATTATTTTCGTTGCTACTTCATAACTGTAATGTTGCTACTGTTATGAATCATAATTTAAATATCTGATATGCAGGATGGTCTTAGGCGACCCCTGTGAAAGGGTTGTTCGACCGCCAAAGGGGTTGCGACCCACAGGTTGAGAACCGCTGATCTAGGTGGACCAAGGAGTGGAGGGATTCAAGGGCAATGCCTTCAAGCACTGCAGTATTCACGGGTTTCCACTGAAGGAAGAATCAACAAAGATGTTCTTTACTTTTCTTATTCTTCAGAAAATCAGCTTTGATGCTTTTCTTTTCTCTTTGTCTTATTTCTACAAATCCAGTCACCAATGAGTTGCAACTTTATTTCATTTGTTTTTAGTACATGAAAGTCCCTCATTGACCCACTATCAATACCTCTATCTATACGTTGTTACTGGAACAATAGTATGAAGTACAGTGATTTGTTAAAACACAAAGAAATTTGCTTTCCTAGAATTTTTGTTCATTTTTTTAATTCTTTTATCCCAAAATGAAACTGAATATAACATTCTCCCAGGAATTCTATCATGAAAAGTCCCCTGAAAAAGAGAAATACTAAAGTGTAATCTATAATCAGAACAGAAGTCACATCAGAACAAAAAATTAAAACAGTGGCAAAAAAACAAACAAACCATAAAACCAGCAAGGTTCACAATTTTATTGAGACCAAAAGAAAAAAAAAATCTTTCAAAAAATTGAAATTCATTCCAGTGTGAGGCTTACAGAAGAATAAACTTTAGCAGGTGAGATGTAAAGTGAAGATTAGAGAGGATTAAATATGGTGTTTGAAAACAGCCAATGATAACACAACAAATAATATTAAATTCTTTAAGTATATCAGAAATAAGACTGCTGCAAAGGGATCAGGGAATCGGCTAGACAAGCAGTGCACAAAGGAGATATTCAAAAGGATAGGAGATTGCAAGGAAACTAAATAATGTATTTACATCCATTTTCACACTGGAGAATAAGGCAATAGAGGAAAGGGAGGAAAATCTTACTATGTGGAAGAGAGGCCCAGCTCAGATTGAGACATCAAAGGAAACCATGAGTCAATGAAAAGTGAAAGGATTGCCATGTTCCAGCCTAAGCAGGAGGCCCTCAGCAGAGAGTCCAGGAGCACAGGATGCCTGTAATCTCTGTGTCCTTAAGGCCTTATCATTTGCCATTTAAAAGGCTGCCTACATTAGTGAACTGGAAAGCAAGTTACATTCTCTTGTGGTTGGAAAATTGACTCAGTTTCTATAGTAGAATGATCTCCAGACTGCAAAATATCCAACCAGTATCTTATAACCCAACTGGCTGTTGATCAAAAGTCAAACATGAGGAGGTAGATTTAATCCAGTTCATCAGACAGTGTATGGAAAAGGAAATTTTCATACTGTTTTAGAGAATATTTATAACAGCCAGTAAAGTTTAAAATGGGTGTATACCAAACGAACTACCCATTCATTGCTAGGTACACACACTCAAGATACTCTAGGAGAAAACGTTCCTTGTAAGATTATTTCTAGAGGTGAAAAATTGGTAAAAGTGTAAATGTTCATAAATAGAGTTGTCCTATATGATAAAAGGCCAATATGCAAATCGACCAAACTGTGGAACAACTGGTCACTATGACATGCACTGACCACCAGGGTGCTGGGGTCCAATCCCAGCGGGTCCAGGGGTCCCCAAAGGTGTGGACGGAGTCGGCGAAGAAGGAATGACACGAAGACAGCCTTCAGTTGATCAGCAGCCTAGTCAGGACCTATAGCCAGGATTTCCAGCCAAAGTTCTGGTCGGAGCTCTGGTTAGGAACTGATGAGGTTCTGATGTTTATTGTCTTGTTACATTCGTATTTATACCAGCCGATTTTAATCCTGTCAATTCTATTACAAAGGTTAGGGCGTTTCTTATCTCCATTCCAGGGAGTAAAGATTATGTAGCTTAACTACCCGCCTGGCACTTAATTAAGGGGTTTTATCCCCTCCCTAACCTCAGGGAAAGATCCCCACCTGGGGAAACAACCTTTCTCGGAGAGGTGACCTTGGTTAAAACACATGGCGCTAAAGAGAGCAAACATATTAAGAACAGTATGCTATATATGCCAGGTCCATTGAAACATATGCTGTGCAGATGTTTCTTCTCTGCAGCGACTGTGTCAAGCAGCAAGGATGGACCGGCTCCCGGCACCAGGGGGAAGACATTCAACACAGGAGCTGCCTCCTAGGGGTCAGTGTGCTCCCACAGGGGGAGCGCCACTCAGCCAGAAGCCAGGCTCACAGCTGGGGAGCGCAGTGGCGGTGGCAGGAGCCTCTCCCGCCTCCGTGACAGCACTAAGGATGTCCAACTGACAGCTTAGGCAGGCCTAAACCAAGAGCTCCCGGACTGCAAGAGGGCACAGGCTGGGCTCAGGGAACCCCTCACCCTGAATGCATGAATTTCATGCACCAGGCCCCTAGTGGATAAACAAAATATTTTCATACAAAAGGAAGCCTTCAACTCTTAATTAACTGGATGTACATGTACCAAGTTGCAAAATATTGAGTGGAAAAGGCAAGTTGACAAAAGGATACAAATAGTATGACAAAATTTGTGTACTAAATTTTAAATAACACCTAAAACAATAGAGTACTCTTTTACAAATTCATATATATATATATATAGAGAGAGAGAGAGAGAGAGAGAGAGAGAGAGAAATACAATAGTAAAACATAAAACAAATTTATAATATGGGAATACAGACTGGTACAGCCATTATAGAAAACAGTATGGAGTTTCCTCAAAAAAATTAAATATGGAACTGCCATTCGGCCCAATGATCCCACTTCCAAGAATATATCCTAAGAAACCCAAAACACCAATCAGAAAGAAGGTATGCACCCCTATGTTCATAGCAGCACAATTTATAATAGTTAAGAACTGGAAACAGCCCAAGTGCCTATCAGTAGATGAGTGGGTGAAAAAGCTGGAGTACTTTACACAATGGAATACTATGCAGCTGTATAAAAGAAGGAACGCTTACCTTTTGCAATGGCATGTTTGGAACCTGGCAATTATTATGCTAAGCAAAATAAGCCAGACAGAAATACCATATGATCTCACTAATATGTGGAATCGAATGAACAAAATAAACTGAAAAATAAAATAGAACCAGAGGCATGAATACATGGAACAGACTGACAGGGGTCAGAGGGAAAGGAGTTGGGGGGATTGGATGAAAGAAGGTGAAGAGAGTAGCCAAAGAACATATATGCATAACCCATAACACAGACAACAGTGTGTTGATGGCGGCGGGGGGGGGGGGGGGGTGGGGGGGGGCAGCGTAGATGGAGGTGGGTAAAGGCGGGGGAAATAAGGGACATCTATAAATATGTCAACAATTTTTAAAAGTACAGGTTAAATTATTTAAATAATAATAATTAATTAAGAGGCATGATTATACTGCTGAGGGACCTTAGCTGCAAATGAACTTGATCCTGAAACACTAATCTAAGAATACTTTTTAAACCTTCCATGTCCACTTTTGTAACAGTATCTTTCAAATCAGGCACAGCTGGTTGTGCTGCCCCACAGGGGCCGTGGCGAGACACAGTCCACAGTGGCTCTGCCATTCATTTGGTCTTGCCTTTGACGGCTCTGAGCTCCTGTTTCATCATCTGTGAAGTGGGAATAATGTGCACCTTTAATGACTGGTACTGAGAAATCAATGTGATCACATATGTAACTTGCCTGGCTCATGGTAAGAACTCTGAAAACAGAAATTAATTTTGAATAGTCATCTGAAAAACGTAGGCATTGATTAAGCCATCATGTGTTGGGCTGGTTCTGTACAGTTATGACCACAAACATTTCTACCATTTCCACCACCCTCCGGCAGCGCCCACATTCATTTCTGCTGTGTGTGCACATGGGAAGAGAAGAAAATCACTTCATTTTGATTCACAAGTAAAAATTTTAAAAAAAGACATCACACTGTAGCTGAGGTCTGTTCTAAGTACCTATGGCTTAACCCTCACCATCACCCTGTGGAGTAGATAATATTATCCCCATTATACAGATGAGAAAAACAAGGCTTAGAAAGGTTAGGGATGTAGCTTACCCCTGGCCACTCAGCTAGTTGGGGAGCATGCCTCCTTTAACCATGGCTACTCAACCCTGTTCATTCATACATTAAGAAACATTTGCCAGATTCTAGCTACATGCTAACTCTATGCCAGGCACTGGGGAGACAGGAGGCATTCGTTTAGCAGGTTCGGACTGTGTGCTCACTGCACGTCACTCGCAGCACAGGGAAGTCTGGTGTCTGGTGGTGTGAGCCCATCAGGAAAATGGAAGGATGTCTATGTGCTGGCTCCAGGATGGAAGTTTGGAGAGGGAACCAGGGAAACCCAGGTAGCTGAGTTCCTTCCTACTTGCTCGGGGGACGGAAGGAGGAAAGGAGATAAAAGGATGGAGATCCAAAAAGGCTTCCTAGCAGAGTTGACTGTGAGGAGTCGGTGTTAGCAGGACTCAAACAAGAAGAGGAGTACAGACACAAAAAGGGCTGTCCCTAAAAACATATGCAGTCAGACCGGCTACATGGCATCTGTGCACAGAGAAGCCAGGAGTGGGGTGGATTGTTCACTCACAGGCGGGGCCCCAGACCCAGACACGGAGGAGCACCCATCCTGCCCCTGGCATGGGAACAGGATAAATCCCACAGGAAGGCATTTCAAAGCACCAAGCAGGACGGACGTGCACCTGGCCTGGATTTTTATTTGCGAAAATTATGTGCGAAACACAGCAGATAAAAAGGAGTCTGTGGGCATCATTTATTTAGACTTCCTGAGGCTGCTGAGAAGGTCTCTCTCATAGGAGGCTGTTAAGGCCAGGCAGGCAGGTTGGACCAGCAGGGTGAAAGGTCAAGTTCTGTCGTGATTAAAGGCTTCTTAGGGAAGGAGGGAAGTAAGCGCAGGAATAATGGCCCGTTCTCCACATGGGAAGCTGAAAATAATGGGGCCGCTCAAAGACTAGCCCTGAGGCCAGTGTTGTGCTATCTATTTTTAATGATTTGTCAAACGAAGTACAGTAAGTAGGAAAACTCAGGGAGTGATGACAGGAGAATGCCCGGTGGAATGGAGACAGCATCGGGCTGGCCGAGCATCAGGGAGCCCCGCCCCACCCGGACACCTCAGTACGTGTCTCTGTGCCTCCCTTACTTTATCTGTGAAGTGATGGGATTGCCCAAGACATGGGCTAAGGGCTCTCAGACCTGTGAAAACAGCTCACACTCTTCAACTGGAAGTTGAGGAGGAACCAGAGGAATAACAAGAATTAAGGAAATTGAGCGATCCATGTTGAAAAGGTGCATCGGGAAAGGCAAAAGGGGACCTTTGCGCCCTGCTATTTCTGTGCGTCTCGATTGGTTCCGAATAAGTGATCATTTCTTCAGAGAAAGCTGTAAGCATCCCAGTGGACGGCTCCATGAGAACACCTATTCTTAGTCAGGCATCATCAAAAGTGCCAGTAAATCCTACGCAGCAATTTTTTCAAAGCTCTGAAAAATACACAGCAATGTATTCCTAGGCTGTGGCCTACATCAGCCTTATATCCTATCTTTATCTCTGATATTATCAGAAAGGTCTTTACGAAATCAAACAACAAGTACTGATTAAGCCAAGAGTGTGTCATTTGGGAAGCCCCTGAATCCTTTTATCCGAAGAATCTGCAATCTGGTCAGTATATTCACAAACACAAAAGAAATGAGTATTGCTGGTTGTGCCACATTAATAAATAACCCAGCCAACAGAGTTTGAAGAACTTCCCAGACAAGGTAGTATGTAGGTGTTACCTTAAGAGTAAGTACTATTTCCACGGATGGAGAGGAACAGTGAGATGGTTCCATATTTAAAAAAAAAAAAAAAAAAAAAGACAATCAGGAGCAGAGACGTAAAGAGATCAGAAATGAAGTCATTCATTTGAGAAAAGACCTACTTTGTCCTGGGAAGAGAGTTACTTCATTGTGAAAATAGAGAAGTGTCAAGAAAGATAAAAAGTACGAATAAAGTAATTAATAAATGAGGTTTCATGAATATGCCAGGTGGATACTCTTAGTTACCTTGTGCCACAATGCATGACCAAGGAAACACCCCATGAAATCAAAGAGAGGAGGAAATAAATGAGTTGAGGAAGTACTTTGAACATAACACTATTAGCTTCTGGGATCCACTTCTACAGATACTCTTGTCCCAAGTAGCTTAGTGAGCTTTATTTTTTAATGGAATTATATGTTCATCCAAGTAACAGCTCTGTCTGCCTGCTGTCATCGGAACTCATAACTCGAGGCAGCCACTTGGGATGGAGGAGAAGGTCTTCATCCCATTACACTGTTGCAGAATGAGCTGAATGCACTATAAGGATATGTTACTTTTCTCTAAAATACCTGTTTCTGTCCACAGGGATATCTCTGATTTCATAGTAATTCTTTCCTTTTTTTAAATAAATTTAGTTAGTTAGTTAGTTAGTTAGTTAGTTTATTCACTTCTGTGGTCTAAAAAGATGGCTCATCAAAAAGAAAGACAACTGACCTGTGAGAGTCATTCTGGGCACCGTGTGTCTCATGTCCCACTGAGACAGGGCCTCCAGAAAACGTCCACATAAAACAACTGGAATGGCTAGCACTGCACTGAGAGCGCACCAGGAGAAGGCACCGTTTAGCGGAACACTAGAGCGGATTCCTTTTCACTCATTCCGCAAACTTCAGTTTCCAAATAGTGGATTTCCTTAGCAAACTGTCCGTGCTGCGAACCACTGCCACCACCTCCCTGAAACCTCCCCCAGGTATTTTGTCTCCTGCAGGTTCCAGCAATGTTTTCTAAGATGCTCTGCTAGCTTCTGTTTCACATCCTAAGAAGGAAGAAAGAGAAAAGGTTGCATCTTGTTTTTTAATTCTAGAATAAATAATGTAGTTTAACATAGTTCCCTCGCAGAAAATAAACGCAATGCCATTAGTAATATGCTTCACAAATTCTATTCTACGAGATTTCTTTTTACTTGGTAAGGTGCAAAGGAAAGCAAACATTCTTTGCATTCAACATTGGTCACAATATACACACTCCTCCTCTCTCTCCCTTTCTTTTCTCCAGGAGGCAATGCATTTAAAATGAAGACTTGGCTTTCACTCTTTCTGACATTTCCCAGATAATACATATTTAAGCATTAGAAACTTGAAAATAAAATATTTTGCCAGGTAAGGAACGTCCTTTGGAAACAATGGGCATTCTCATATAAAAACAGAGAGGTGGGTTTTGATGCCCAAGCCGGTACCCAGGTGTCTCCCCTGAGAAAAGCTCAGAGAGGCTCCTGGGAATCTGTGTAAAGGTTTTATATAAGAACACCTCTCGGCGTGTCCTGGAGACCAGCCAGGTTTACGGGTTTTAGCCAAGACAAACACACATAGACAACTATAGAAGCTAGGTCATAAACTTCTGAAGACCTGTTTGTTAATCTGACAAAAATTGCACTTGTACAAATATGATCAGTCGCCAGAAAATGAATCCCAGAAAGCCGGCCCTCATGGTGCCCTGGAATTACCACATTATTCCTCCCAGCAGTTCAGGGAAATGAGCCTTCCAAGGCCACAGAGCTATGTGGGCCCCATTTTCTCTGACCTAGTCCAGCTGTACTAACGAAGAGCTGCCAGACGTAGGGCCAGACTCCTCCCTGTGCAAGCTGAGTTAGCTAAGCAAGCTCCAAAGAGGAGGAAATTCACTTCTCTGTTAAGTCATCATGTCAAGCTTCCAAAATAGAGGTGCCCTTCTAATCAATTTTGATGGTGTTGGTTCCTTCATCCCAAACCATACAGTGTAAGAAGGATCAAGTGATTAGGTCAGCCTGCATGGCTCAGTAGTTGAGCATCGACCTATGAACCAGGAATTCATGGTTCGATTCCCTGTCAGGGCACATGCATGGGTTGCAGGCTCCATCCCCAGTCTGGGTCTTGCAGGAGGCAGCCAATCAATGATTCTCTCTCATCATTGATGTTTCTATCTCTCTCTCCCTCTTCCTTCCTCTCTGAAATCAATAAAAAATCTATTTTAAAGAAAAGAAAATGAATCAAAAAGAAACAGAGGTCACCCAACATCTGGCTTTTAAAAATGACGGAGAATTCCAGGCCTGCAAATGCTTGGAAAAATAAAACGTGTTGTGACGCAACAATCAAACCCGGAGGCCATGGAATGCGTGGCCCATTAGAATGCGTAATCGCACAATGATGGAGCTGGCAGTCCCTCAAGAGTTTGACTCATTCCCCTGCTAAATATAACTGAAGACAGGTTTTCCACTAGCAGCTTCTGTATTACTTTCTCTCGAGTGGGGATCAGAAAGTCATCGCGATCTGTAAAGAAATCAAGGCAAAGAGGACAAGTTTTCCCTGACGTTAATTTCTTCACAGCGGTACCCTGCTGGAACCACTTTTCCAGAACTCGGAGGGGCACCGATAGAGACATTTATGGATGGACCGGGAAATGTGTCAGAAGCTATACCATACACACATCACCATCCATCTGCTACGTGCAACTTGACTGAAATGATTTCGTCGTAATGTGCGATGATGGACGCCGGTCTGTATTGTTTAGTTCCGAAAAGGTCACTGCCAAAGAGACCTGTATTTCAACTGACTGCTATTTCTCTCCAATTCAAATGAAAAGAGACTCAAGAACAGACAACACCCAGCAGGATGCCTATTAGAATTCCCTGTAAGGACTGCACTTGCAAGGAGCAACTCTGGGCTTGTCCACAGAAGAGAAATAGGCCGCCTCTAACCAAGGTGCTCAAATCAAAAATCTCACCGGCTGCACGGGACTGTTTTTCCTTCCAAAATAGATCCTGGGTTAATGGGGAACACTAACCTAATAGATGCATTTTTAAAAAATATTTTTATTTATTTTAGAGAGGAAGGGAGAGGGAGAGAGAGATAGAAACATCAACGATGAGAGAGAATCGATGGGCTGCCTCCCGCACATCCCCTACCTGGGATCGAGCCCGCCACCTGGGCATCAAACCGTGGCCTCCTGGTTCACAGGTCGATGCTCAACCACTGAGCCACACAGACCGGGCCGAATAGATGCATTTTTAGAGCGTAGCTGCCCCAAGAAGCCTTACAAGGAATTATTCCCACTACAATGCGATAGAATTCGTTACCCACCGAGTTAAAATCAGCTCAGATCCATTTGTTCTTAAGCAGAGTTCCTGATTACAGCCTCCACCTATTTTGTCCACATACCCAACTGGAAAATGGTTCTTTAAAACTGGTGACTTTTGAGCTAGCTTCATGGGTGGCCAGGGTACAATATTATATTCTTCCCCCAGATGAAAGGTATTTAAAAAGATTTTTGAGTAAGAAATGCATTTTGCAAACAAAGCTTGAGTTGTAGCTTCACCGCAATGGGGAAGCAGAAAATAATCAAGCTGGGGCTTTCCTCTTGACAACCCTGATGGCTCATCTGGTAACACTTCAGACACGTTATTCCCAGCTGACGTGTTCCTCTGTGTCATTTTTAACTTCACGTTTTTCTGGAGGGAGAAAAGTAGCTCTCAGATGCATGCATATCCCTGTGTATGTGTGTGCAGAGATACCATTAAACTGGTGTGTGCTGTGCTGGTCTGGCTTGAATTGGCTTTGCAAGAGCTAACTGTTCAATTTGCAGGAACTGTGCAAGCCAATGGACATCATCTTGGTGGCTTGAAATTGACTATAGTGGGAGTATTTACACCACAGAAACCGGCATGCACTATGAGTCAGGGCTTATGGGGCATTTTTTTGGAGGGGGATTAGGTTGTTAAATATGTACCAGCCCTCCATGGCTACAGCTATGCCCGATGTTTACACAGGCACCATCCTGATTGGCTGCAGTGTTCACTCTGGTCACATGCAACATTTTGAAGCTCACCCTCAGCGATGTGTAACCAAATAACTGTGCTGCAATGTCTACTTTTTTCTTTGGATATAATAATCGAAAAACAGCAGGTACTATCAAATCATCCATCACCAGAAATATGTATATATGTATTTTTCTTTTCTTTTTCTAAATTGAATGTATTGGGGTGACATGGGTTCACAAAACCATCCTGGTTTTGAGTGTACAACTCAATACCTCAGGTACTCTGCTGAATAAATTTACAGCTCAACTGCTGGTAGATCCCAAACAGATCATTTGGGAAGGAAGAAACCATGCTGGGCCTTGGAGAAAAACAAAATGAGTCAGTTCTCACTGCTGCCTTCGGCCAGCCCCAGCCCTGAAGTCAGACAGCATGGGGGAGATTTTCCTGGTCAAAGGCCCAGAGGATGGAGCCACTTATCTGCTCAGGCTCATCTGAAGATAAATGATGGGAGGCTGCTGACAACGCCAAAGGCCATCTCTTCCCCACAACATGGAAATTAGCAGGCCCCCCGAATCAGGGCATTAAAACAAAGACCCGCCAACATGTGATTTTGGTAAGCAGAGTAATTGGGGCTTTCGGAGAGCATGAAGCTTCTGTCACTATTATAATGTCTTCCACCACAGACCTTAATTTTTTCTGTCAGGAAGAATATGATTAGGCTCAGGCCCACTTGATTGTAGGCAATGTCAGTTCCCATTAACAAAAGAAAAGAGGCCTAGGAAACTCGGTCTACATTTTTTTAACCCCTTTGGGCAAGGAGGATTTTTCAGCCCAAACTTCCCATTGGAAATAATTAAAGCATTTAAGCCCAGGCAGCCTATCCAGCAGAGTTTCGCTACTAAAATCCGCTCCCTTCCCGGGGGGGAGGGGGGAGAGGGTATTTTTGTTCCCATTTTGGCACCAAAGAAAGTGGAGGCTGTGTGTATTTTTTTGGTTGCGTTTGGTTTTGTAATCTGAGGAGTTTTTTCCACATCACCCACCCCCGCAAAGAGCTAGAAATCCTGCTCTTTGCATGATTGAAGCTGATTTTAAACTGTCTGGGTTTTTGTTCTAGCCTGTTTTGCTCAATGGATAGAACATTGGCCTGTGAACCAAAGGGTTCCAAGTTCGATTCCGGTCAAGGACACGTACCTCGGTTGCAGGCTCCTCCCCGGCCCAGGCCCTGGTCAGGGCTCATGTAGAAGGCAACCGATCCATGTGTTTCTCTCACATGGATGTTTCTCTCTGTCTTTCCCTCTTTCTTCCACTCTCTCTCTAAAAATCAATGGCGAAATATCCTCAGGTGAGGATTAAGAAAAATAAAAATAAAAAATAAATGTTCTGGGTGTGTCCTTTTGAGCTGCAAGCGGTACTTGACCATTCAGCCTGTGAACTGGTTACTGCAGGTGGTTTTCCTAGGCGCCAGGAAATTGCAGTCCCAGACCGAACCCTGCATCAGTAAACACCACCGCGTCAGCCGGCCGCTTCAATTCCGTTGAACCCTCTGCACTTCAAAGCGGGCACCTGGGTCAGCCTTGGAGCTTAGCAGGCACAGCTGACCCTGGCTGCCCAGCAAACAGTTTATGTTAGGGAGCAATCTAGAGATTTCCCCAGATAAGGATGCTATTACGGGCTGACAAATGTGGAACGGAGCAGAGTGGGCAGCTTTTGTCCACACTGACCCGGGGTGAGAATGCTGAGATTATTGCTGATTGGGGATAAATGGCAGCCGGTGATTTATTTGTTCAAGTGAAACCAGCCAAGTTCATCCCTCAACACCATCTCCCATCTTTTCAAGATAGTTTTTCTTCTTCTTCAGACAAAAAGACTTAGCAATTTGGGGATCTCTTCAAGTACCGCCATTCCTGTGAACCCCATTACCCTCAGGATAAAATCTGCAATCCTCCACTAGCCTGTGAGGCCCTGCAGGATGGGGTCCTGCCCGCCTCCCCAGCTCCAGCTCCTGCCACTGGCCCCACAGCCTACAGCACTCAACCACAAGGGTCACCACTCGGAGCCGAGCGCCAGGCGCTCCTCTCCACCTGCAGCCTCTGCTCAAGCTGGGCCCTACTCCTGGGGCTCTTTTCCTGGCATGTCTGCCTTATCTACCTTGTTCCAGGTTGAATGTTATCTGCAGAGACTTGGCTCGGTCCTCCATTAGGATCTCCTGAGGGCCCTGTGTGTTCATTCTTCATAGACTTCAGCACAGTCGCAAACAATTCATTATTGGTGACTATTGGTTTAAAACTCTGCTTCCCTACCAGCAGCGGCTGTGTCTGTCCCATTCACCCAGCACTCAGTACAGCGCCCAGCATTTGAATGCTCAAGATTTGAATGCTTGCTGAGGTCGAATAATGAATAAATGAGGTACACAAGAGCTACTGACCGCCTATGAGAAAACCTAACAAAGCAAACCCAAATAGCAGTTAAAACGAAAGTCTTGGCAACCTAGTCTGTGGGTTAAAATATGACCAGTATCCACTGAGACAATAAACTAATCATCAGAAGAGAAATGAAATCGGTGCAGAAGAAATTGACCTGGTGATTCTCAGATTTGGGGGGCGGGCACCAAAATCACCCAGAGGGCTTGTTAAAACACAGGCTGCCGCACCTCACCCCCAGAGTTTGTGATTCCAGAGGCCTGGGGTGATGCGGCCCCACATGCTGATGCTGCTGGCCCAAGGACCACACTCTGAGAACCAAGCATCCCATCATTTCATATATGAGGAAACTGAAGCCCAAATACACTGGACTCTGTGTCCAGCCTGGCAATTCACCAACTCAGGGCAGCCTTCAATAGGCCCAGTAACCTCTGTGTGGCCCATTTTTTTCAATTACCGAAAAAATATTGTCAGAGATCTTATAAGGATTAAAAAGACATGATGTCTAAGATGTGCTTAGCAAAGTCAAAAGCAGGGGCAGTCCCTGAACACTCCTCTGTCACAGGACACAACCCACTGCAGAATAATTCACTGAGGTGGAATTCCAGGAATCTCACTCGGCACGTGCCCACAGTTTGGTCATTTTTCTTTCTGCCTGGCTAATTTTTAACCAGCAACTTGGCAAAGTACTGGCCATCAGAGCATTGCCATCCATGGGTTTGGGGATTTTTTTTTTTAAGTACTGAGCTTCTTTTTCCAAGAACTTTTCTGTGTGCTGTAATGTGCGAGAGGGGTGTAGAGTGCATGGATGGGGGATTAGTTAATAACAAATCCAACACCTCCCTTTCTGTTTTTTGTTTTTTCTTTCGAACACCTCCCTTTCTAAGACACTGAGTACCTGAATAGACAGGGCTCCTGATAATGTGATGATGCAGTTATGTTAGAGAATGGTGTGAGCACACCCTCCTTTTGTGGAAGGCTTTCTGATTTGGCTTTCCCAGGATTCAAGGTATCTTGATATCTCTATTTAGACACCCAGGGCTTTTTGGTATGCTGCAAATCACGCCGAGGCAAGACTAATTGTAAGCACTTGTACTTAAAAATTAGTTTCAAGAATAAGAACCTTCAGAGGTTTCCATATTGTATTCCACTAGAGTATCATTAAGGGAAGCAATTACTTATCGGGATCTCCTCAAAACAACTTTATTGCATTCAGAGGAAATAATGGGAGTTGTCTGTTTAAATTACGAGGCAGGGGCCCTGGAAATCACTTAGCACATTTCTTGGCATAAGGTAGGCAGTCAGTAAGTGGGGGCCAGGGAGCCCCTTAAATGACCATCTCGTATGCATTAGGTGTTTGAACATACTATGTCCTTGAGTCTTCATAATAACCCCTGAATTAGGCCTGAATATCTTCATTTCAAGATGAGGAAACTGAGACTCATAAAAGTTAAGTGATGTTTACCAGGTCATTAGGTAAGTAGTTGAGTTAAGATGCCAGCCCACAGGTGCTTGATGCCAAAAGCAATTTTCTCTCCACTACACTAAGCGGTTTCCTTCCTTGCTTCTCTGCTTTTTTGTCTCCCTCCTCCATCAAGGGCCTTCCCCAGATACCAGGAGTCTTTGTAAATGCCAGCCGATGACAAATGCTAGCAAGGTATTCCCATTTTATGGATCTATTCATAGTAGGAAAAGGGATCCCTCAAAGCTACTGGTCAGAGGTCTCAGAATGGAATGCATTTCTATACCCCAGGCCTCAGCCCTCTGCTATAAGCGCTGGGGCCCACTGCCAAGGATCCTTTATTTAGGAAAACAAAGTGTTTGCGTGTAGACAACAGTCACACGACAGTCCATCACCCAGGGCCGAGGTTCCCAGCACAGTGTGAACCAGCTGCTCGAGGTGACAGAGATACATGGGAGAAAAAACCCGTCTTGCCTCTGATTTGAATTACAAATGCTTCCTGGAGAGACTCAGGTGGCTATGCCCATTTGTTTACTGCCTGATGATACCGCTACTAAATAAAAACAACAAATAAATAAAAGCAAAGCATCTATTGATGTATTACTTTACCAGAATATCATAGAGGCGCAGAGCCATCAAAGGGACTGATTGAGGACTTCCTTACACGTGCCCCCAAAACACCAGTTGTCTTTCTCTGTCATTCCTATTTTCCCCATTTCTCTGCCTCCGTTCTCTTTCCTCCCAGGTTGTTCTGTTTTCCACATCCTTCCTCTCAACCTCTCCTTTTGTCTCTCGTTTCAAGGACTCTTGTGTCCTTTATCTCCTGAGCACTTTCTCCCTGGTATATTGTGACTGGTTCCAAGATGAGATGTCAGAGTGGCAGCATCTCCACCTCCCTGTTGTGTCTCTATGTCACTTCAGATACTTTGCCTCATCAGCCTCTTCTGCTCCTGGGAGGAGATGGGGACGGAGCTGGTGCGCCTCGGGGCTAGGATACGCCTCCTGGAATGCACAATGAGAATTGTGCCCAGCATCTCTTTTTAAATGGGTTGTAGAAACTGGATTTTTTAGTGTTATTTTCTGATTATACAATTAATAAATATTTACTGAAAATATAAAGAGCCTGGCCACCTAAGTGGTTAGGGTCTCAGGTTCAATTCCCTGTCAAGGGCGTGTACCTTGGTTGTGGGCTCAATACTGATCCTGGTTGAGGCAGCTGTAAAAAGCAACCAATCAATGGGTCTCTCTCACATCGATGTTTCTCAGCTGAGGATAAACAAAAATTAATAATGATTTTATATACATATAAAGAAAATTAGTGCCCATTAATATTGCAGAATGAAGCAATTACTATTAAGTGTGCATATATTTTATTACTCTATTTTAACATATATCATAAACCTTCATATATCACTAATTTTACATGTATACATACATTGTCCATGTTATTAAAATTCTCATATTTTTCCAATGTGTGATTTTAACAAAAGATACTGAATCAAACTCCTTTTGGTAGATAATTAACTTTTTTTTCTTTTCAGTTTTTTGCTATTATAGACAATTCTACCATGAACAACTTTGTGCAAAAAATTATTTCTGTAATTTTCTGTTATTTCCTTAGAAAATAATTCCAAAAGTAAAATCACTGGATCATAGGTTATGAGCCCTTTTAAGGTTTTTTGTATCATTAAATTGTGTTCCAAGAAGTTTGTGCTCTCTCAAAATCTCTTCCCAAGCCATGAATCATTTTGTAAATTTTATAAAGAAATTAGAGGCCCAGTGCACAAAATCAGTGCATGGGTAGGGTCCCTAGGCCTGGCCAGTGATCAGGGCCGATCGGGGCCTTCCAGCTGCAGGCTGGGGCCTTCCTCCCAACTGCTGGACAGGGCCTTCCTTTGACCCACACTGCCCCCTGGTGGTCAGCGCACATCATAGCGAGTGATCAAACTCCTAGTCTCCCAGTAGAACTCCCAAGAGGACACTTTGGATATTAGCCTTTTATATATATAGATTTTTTTGAAGCAAATAATCATCTCCTGATTTGTCATTTCTGAAAAGGGCAAAAAAATTGAGGTCCCTCTTCACTCTGATTCTCACCACCTCCACTTCCTCATACTACCTGTGAAGGGTCAACCACTTATGCCCTCTAAGTGTTGTCATTCCTTTCCCAAGACAAGTCAAATAATGCCATTCTCTTACTCATTCATCCAACAAAGAGTTGAGCAGTTATTTGCTATACCCTGTGCTGGGTGCTGCGGACATAAAATGAGTAGAACATCGTTGCTAAGCTAATGGAACACGGGTGTTGTGGAGCAGACAGACATAAATAAACTCCACAACCAGGAGGTGGGAGCTCCACAAAGGAAGGCCTGTGTGTTCCAGGTGCTCCAGGGCCTCCTAGAAGAGCACCTGTAGAGGGTGGGGGAGGGGAGTCCAAAGACCTCCCAGTGGGGATGACACCTGACCATTCCCCCAACGACACAATAACAGATAAGTTACTCTTGTGGTTGTTTTTTTAATCCTCACCATTTTTCACACTGCTTTTCAGAGAGACTGGAAGAGAGAGGGACAGACAGAAATATGGATGTGAGAGAAACACATTGATTGGTTGCCTCCTGCAAGCACCCTGACCAGGGCCCAGGTTGGGGAGGAACCTGCAACCGAGGTATGTGCCCTTGACTGGAATCAAACCCAGGACCCTTACATCTGCAGGCTGATGCTCTATCACCTGAGCCTTTTAACCAAAAACGGCTAGAGCCCTAACAGTTCCTCTTCCTGGGCCCTTCCTCTGTTCCTACAAGCCCGGCCTCATTTATCTTCAGAGCCCTCCGCTAAGGAGCTGCCATTGTTCTTTCACAAATGAGAAAACTGAGGTTTAGAGAAATAAATAACTTGACCAAGAACACCTAAAAAGCAGTGAAGCCAAACATAACCCCAGATCTAGTTTCAAAGCTCCACCATCAAGCTCATCCCAGGCCCACCACTCAGTGTCCATCGGCCCAAATAAAGCTCCCTTGACTTGATCCAACTCCCTGGCTCCACGTGTGATGTGCAAAAGGTGTCTATCCCTCGAACCTGCCTCCTTCCTGCTACCTCCCTGCTTTGTCCTGCAAGGGGTGGCTTCCCTCCTTCACTCTCCTATCGCTCAGTGTGGACTTTCCTTTTCTCCAGAGCCTGATGCACCCGACATGCCTCTCTTTGGCCAGCCTTGCCATTCGGCTATAAATTTGTTCTAACTGCCAGAAAAT
The DNA here is from genome assembly GCF_028538775.1 of Myotis yumanensis. Taxonomy (NCBI): domain Eukaryota; kingdom Metazoa; phylum Chordata; class Mammalia; order Chiroptera; family Vespertilionidae; genus Myotis; species Myotis yumanensis. Next base: position 226,389,705 of record NW_027223752.1, on the reverse strand, counting down.
GGATAGAATTATAAAAGCACCACCGGGCCGCAGCTTCTGTCTCTAAAGCGAGGAGATCAAAACAATGATGAGTGTGCCCCTTTGCAAGTCTCCTGGTGTAAAATCCCGAGAGCCACTGAACCACACACGAGCACTTAGCGCTGCTATCGGAATGCAAAAGCGAGGCTTTGGTTCAAATTGGAAAAGCAGGCACTTGCGGCCTCTCCCAATGAAGAATAAAGGAGAAGAAGTATTTTAATGATGTTTTTTAATCATTTCCTGGGAGCGTACAATGAGAATATATTTGCTGGAGAATGAAAAAGAACACAACATCAATTTAGTGCACAAAACCACTGAAACCTAAGGATCTGGTCTCACATTTTTCATTAATTCCAGGCTGATAACTTTCAACATGAGGTTTTGGTGCTTCACCCAGTTTGTTTCCTCAAGCATATGGGCAAACCTAAATTCCTTCACAATTGCCAAGAAGTCTTTCCAATATGGGATACCAGCTCTGGTTTCAATCATTCTTTGCCACCCCAGTTCCTCTCTGAATTATTCGTTCTCCAGCCATCAGCCCTGCTAGTTTCCTCATCCCAAAATGCCACTTGGTAGGGAATATAGTCAATAATATTGTGATAACTATGTATGGTGCCAGGTGGACACTGGAAATATTGGGGGGGAACACTTCGTAAAGTACATGATTGTCTAACCACCATGCTGCACTCCTGAAACTAATATAAAATTATACTGAATGTAAACTGTAATTGAAGAATAAAATTTAAAGTTAATAAAGCATATTAGTGGGGGGAAAGCCACTTGGAGCTTAACCTCCCTTTCAAAAGAACCTTCAATGTCTCTCATTGATTACAGAATTCAGCACAGTACTTTTGTGGGGGTTTTTTGTAGAGATGAAGGGAGAGGGAGAGAGAGAGAGAGAAACATCAATGATGAGAGAGAATCACTAATCCGCTGTCTCCTGCATGCCCCCTACTGAGGATCAAGCCCACAACCCAGCATGTGCTCTGACAGGGAATCGATCCATGACCTCCTGGTTCATTGGTCAACGCTCAATCACTTAGCTGCACTGGTCTATACTGCTCAGTATAGTACTTTTAAATTATTTCCTATTCTCTCTCTCTATATATATAATAAAATTTACCATTTTTAACCATTTTGAAGTGTGCAGTTCAGCAGCAGTAAGTACATTCACAGTGTTGTGGAGCCACTATATTGTACCCACTAAAAAATAACCGCACCTGCCCTAGCCAGTTTGGCTCAGTGGATAGAGCATCGGGGTCCCGAGTTCAATTCCAGTCAGGGGTACATGTCCGGGTTGCAGGCTGAATCCCCAATAGGGAGCATAGAGGAGGCAGCCAATCAATAATTCTCTCTCATCATTGATGTTTCTATCTCTCTCTCCCTCTCCTTTCCTCTGTGAAATCAAAAGTATATTAAGTATATAAATAGCCGCACCTTCCCCCTCCTCCCAGCTCATATGGGAATGTCCATTCTACCTTCTGTCCCTATGAATTTAACTATTATAGTCCCTCATATAAGTGGAACAATATAATATTTGTTCTTATGTGTCTGGCTTATATCATCTAGCTTAATATCTTCAAGGTTCATCCATGTTGGTCATGTATCAGAATTTCATTCCTTTTTAAGGCTGAATAATATTCCATTGTATTTAGTCCAGTACTTTTTTGCATGACATCTTAAGCCTCCACATTCTGGCCTGATTTTTTTTCTTCCCCTAACTGATTTCCCATTACATAGCTCTGCCTATTCCCCAGGAATTTCAAGCCTTTTCACCTTTGCTCACTGGCTCCCCATCCCAGCACACCCTCCACCCTGCTTTCTTGAATCCTTGTTCTTCTGTGAGCTCTACTCAATACCTGCTCCACCACAGAGGTCCATGTGAGCATGGATCAAGAGAGACCTATCAGGCACCCACGATGTTCAAGACACCCTTCAATTACAGTCAGACCAGCTGTTATGTGTGTGCTTTCATAAGAGCAACAGGAACTTAATACCAGTAAATGGGACCTCAATTCTGTTTCACAAAAGCAGGACAGTTCATAACACATTCCCCAGTTCTTCGTCAGTCCCTGTTTTCACTCCAATAAATGTTCTTATTGCACGCATGATCTCAGCTTTAAACTGTAGTCCTGAGTAGCCTTTGGGGGCAGAAGACTATTCCTAAGGTAACCATTTTGAACTAAAGAGTGATCTTTTGTTCAAAGAATAGTATAAATATTCTCCTATTGATTTTCCTCCTCAGTTATAAATAAAAATATACTAAATGATGTAAATAAACTGACCAAAATAAAGGCACAACTGTACCTTCATTGTTAAACTGCTTACTGAAAATTCTGACGGGGTAATTCTCTTTATGATTTGATTTTATAAATCCTTTTTGTGGTTAAATTCGTAAAGCAGCATTAAAATCTTAAGAACTGTACAGTACTACATTTGATTATCTTCTCCCATAATTACACTGATTAAACACAGCATAAGAGACCATAATGATAGATAAAACATTATGGCTCCAAAACTTTTTTTTACTGTCCATAAAATGACTATTAAGCCCTAGGTAACTAAATTAATATCACCCATACAATTTTATGGGGTTTCCGTCCACATCCAAGGGTATAATTTGCCATGATGGCAAATTTTGTTTTCACAGTAGTATTGAAACCTGAACTAACACTTTTCAAGAGGATAGGAACACAGTGGGCTGGCCTCATCAACTTTGCCAAAGAAAGAGGTTTCTGTCTGACCAATGCTTCCAGCTAATATCAGCAGTAGACATGTAAACCCAACAAACACATCCTTTCCCATCTGCTCCCCACTCCAGTAGGCAAACAAAGGGATGACATGTGTTTGGTGCATTATCCATTTCTTCATTTTCTGCTCAACATTATCTGGAAATTTAGGGTTACCCTGATGGCACAGGCAATCAAGGGAGCAGATTTCCATTTTCCACGTAAAGAATGAGCCTCTGAAACACCCAATGACTTTTCTACTGAGTGACCTGGGCCATTATAAAGATTATAGAACATGATAAAGACCCATGAAAATTGCACTCTAAAAGCCAATCCTGTGTGGAGGAAAAGAAAACTGTTTGAAAGTTCTTCAAATATAAAAAATAAATTCCCAGGATCATAATTTAGCAATTAAAAGAGTATATATACTTATAAACAATCAGCTAGCAGAACCAAAATAAGCCTACCTATCTAAATGCATTGTCACCACATTATCACCAAATCTGCACACATTTTCCATCAGTGCTCATAAAATTAATGCTGTCTATTCTGACTAAATCAGCAAATGGCATCTGACCCATTGTGATCCACTGAAAACCCTACTGTGAACCAGCTAAGTCCTAGATGTGGTAGATACAATAAACAACATCAATACAGTCTGTGACCTCAGGGAGCTGATCATCTAGTGCAGTGATTCTCAACCTTCCTAATGCCGCGACCCTTTAATACAGTTCCTCATGTTGTGGTGACCCCCAACCATAAAATTATTTTTGTTGCTACTTCATAACTATAATTTTGCTACTGTTATGAATCGTAATGTAAATATCTGATATGCAGGACATATTCATTGTTACAAACTGAACATAATTAAAGCATAGTGATTAATCACAAAAACAATATGTAATTATAAATGTGTTTTCTGATGGTCTTAGGCGACCCTTGTGAAAGGGTCATTGGACCCCCAAAGGGTTCATGGCCCACAGGTTAAGAACCACTGATCTAGTGGATAAGGCAGTAGAAGAACAATGATACAAATAAACTGTGAGAGCATTTTAAATAAAAGGTGAGGATATAGTGACAAATGCTAACAGCAGGATTTCATTTAGATTTTACTGGGGATAGGAGGTCAGCAAGGCTTGCCTGAGAAAGCAACAATTAAAATAAGAGGGATGCGAGGCTCGGGGAGGAACCAAGATGGCGGCATAAGGTAAACACCTGTACATGCTGCCTCACATCAAAACTAGAACTAAAAGACAAAAGCTGGCTGAGTGGCAGTTCTAAAACTAGAAGGAAAGAAAAAAGCACATTGAGACTGGGTAGGAGGTGCAGAGGCGTGGAAGAATGGAGGTACAGAGGCATGCAAAATGGGCTGGCAACTGGGTGCATTGTTTTTTTCAATCGGGAGGGAGATACAAGCTCCCGACTGCTCTGAAATCTAGTTCCTGGGGAGACTCTGGGGACCCAGACTCCTACGGGGAGAAACTGGACTGTCTGTCATCTGGTTGGAAAGCAAGGGTGGCTTTCTCATAGAGGTGCTCACGGGGATCATTGTTACTGCGTGGGGACGCAGGACTGGAGATGCGGAGACGCCAAGACGGCTAACTGGCAGCCATCGCTGTTTGCTCTGCCCTGGTGATTCCCTGAGACCCCGCCCCACCCAATTTACAACCCTACCCGAACTGTGCGCAGCGACTTTTGCATATGAATGGCCTGTCCTTTTGCAGCCTAACCTAACAAACTGCAGCTGGGTCAGAGAGCTCCAAAACTTCCAAAACCCAAACAAAGAGGAGAAATCTGCAGATCTCACAGTAGCTCCTGCTGGGTGGCCTCAGGCAGTGGCTGACTTTGCACCTCCTTGGAGATTCAAGAGCCAATGTACCCAGTGGACAGTGTGAGACAATACCAGATTTCAACTCCTCACATCCATAAGCAACACACTCAAGAGGCAGACTCAGTGAGCACCAAAGCCCCACTGAAGCAAGTCCTGCCCCATAAGGGTGTCTCCAGCACAACAGTTCTTCCATTTAGACACAACAGGTCCTCACAGCCAATTGGCCTAAAGGTCAATTCCTCCCAGTGATACCAACAGGAGTCAAGACTTAACTACAATAAGACTGTGCACCCAGCCCACAAAGGGGTGCACCAAGAGTGTCCACCTCAGGTGACTGGGGATGCTGAGCCACTGGGCCCTATAGGATACCTACCACACAAGGCCACTCTATCAACATGGAAGCAGCCAAAATGTGGAGACAAAGAGACATGTCATGAATGAAAGAAATGGAGGAAAGCAAACTACTGGATATAGAGTTCAAAACCACAGTTATAAGGTTACTCAAGAATCTTCTAGAAACCTCCCAAGGAACTTAGTGGGACCAATGAGGAACTTAGTGAGACCTTCAAAGATCTTAGTGAGAATTCCAAAAAAAATGGAAAAGGACCAGTCAGAAATTAAGCATACATGGACTGAAGTAAAGAATAATATACAGAAATTCAACAGACTAGAGCAGTGATGGCGAACCTATGACACGCATGTCAGAGGTGACACACGAACTCATTTTTTAGGTTGATTTTTCTTTGTTAAATGGCATTTAAATATATAAAATAAATATCAAAAATATAAATCTTTGTTTTACTATGGTTGCAAATATCAAAAAATTTCTATATGTGACACGACATCAGAGTTAAGTTAGGGTTTTTCAAAATGCTGACACACCGAGCTCAAAATGTTCGCCATCACTGGACTAGAGGATCCCAAGAATCAAATAAAGATTTGAAATACAAGGAAGCAAAAAACACCCAACTGGAAGAGCAAAAAGAAAAAATAATCCAAAAATATGAAGATAGTGTAAGGAGCCTCTGGAACAACTTCAAACATACCATAATCCGAATTATGGGGGTGCCAGAAGAAGAGAGAGGGCAAGATATTGAAAACCTATTTGAAGAAATAATGACAGAAAACTTCCCCTACCTGGTGAAAGAAATAGACTTACAAGTCCAGGAAGCGCAGAGAACCCCAAACAAAAGGAATCCAAAGAGGACCACACCAAGACATTATAATTAAAACGCCAAAAGCAAAAGACAAAGAGAGAATCTTAAAAGCAGCAAGAGAAAAACAGTTAGTTACCTACAAGGGAGTAGCCATATGACAGTCAGCTGATTTCTCAACAGAAACTATGCAGGCTAGAAGGGAGTGGCAAGAAATACTCAAAGTGATGAATAGCAAGAACCTACAACCAAGATTACTCTACCCAGCAAAGCTATCATTAAGAATTGAAGGTCAGATAAAGAGCTTCACAGACAAGAAAAAGCTAAAGGAGTTCATCACCACCAAACCAGGATTATATGAAATGCTGAAGGGTATTCTTTAAGAAGAGGAAGAAGAAGAAAAAGGTAAAGATAAAAATTATGAACAACAAAGTGACAACAAATACATATCTATCAACAAGTGAATCTAAAAATCAAGTCAATAAAAAATCTGATGAACAGAATAAACTGGTGATTATAATAGAATCAGGGACATAGAAAGGGAGTGGACTGACAATCCTCTGCAGGAAGTGGGCGTGGGGGTGCAGAAGAGATTGGACAAAAATCTTGCACCTATGGATGAGGACAGTGGTGGGGGTAAGGGCATGGGGTGGGGTGGGAACCAGGTGGAGGAGAGCTATGGGGGGGAAAAAGAGGAACATCTGTAATAATCTAAACAATAAAGATTTATTTTAAAAAATAATAAAATAAAATAAATCTCAGGCTCACCCCCCCAAAATAATAATAATAATAATAATAATAATAAATAATAGGGATGCATAGAGGCATAGATTGCAGAATCTCAGAGGGAAGGCAGGTGAGGGTGGATGGGAAGTGATCAACCAAAGAACTTGTATGCATATATGCATAACCCATGGACACAGATAATAGGGTGGTGAAGGCCTGGGGTGGGGGTTGGGGGTGGGGGCAAACTAGAGGGGGTCTATGGGGGATGTAGGAAAGTTAGTGTGAAGAAGGCATCAAAGAGGAACCAATCTAGGTAGGGAGGACACGTGATTAAAGGTCTTTAAGTGAGAAAGAGTTTAGCACGTTGAGATACAGGCAACACATATGTTCCAGGAAAGCAGGCTTCTGATCTTGCTCATAGTGTCTTGCTCGTGGAAGATGCTCAATATATATCTACTAAGTGGCTGTTGAGTGAGGAGAGGTGGCCAGTGTGGCTGGAGTCTCATAAGCGAGGAGAGGAGCAGTTAACATGAGGCTGTTCACATGGGCAGAAGCCACATCTCAGGTGGCCCTGCCGTCCTTGTGAAGATAGTGCCATCAGCTCATCCCAACACCTAACAAGCCCACAACTAAGTTGTTTCCTCTTTTACTGACTAAACCCACAGACTTCCTATACCCGGTGTCTTTAGCGTAAGATTCTCAGAAGCAAAAGGCATTTCTTACTGACTTGTGCAGCCCCTGTGCCTTTTACATGCACAGAATAAAAAAAGACTTAACATATTTAACTGACTGAACTTGCATTTACTGTGTCCTGAGATAGGCCAGGTAGTGTCCTAAGCACTTTGTATGCGTTGGTTCACTCAAGTTTCAAAAACAAATCTGGTGTGTGTGGGGGGGTGGGAGGGGAGAACCTTTCATTATTTTTGTTTCCAATTACAAATGGGAAGACTAAGGCTTCCAGAGGTTGCCCAAGATGATGTTTACCAAATCTTTTACCCCCTAGAATAATTTGGTCTCTTACTTAATAATATCCCTCAACTAAAATATAAAGATAAGAAGCCCATTAAATTCTATTTCAGGGAGAAATCTATATAATGACTACTGGATGATATATAAGAAAGTCTTTCCTTTGTTATATCACCAAGACTTAAATTCATGATGCAAAAATGCATTCGGCTATGGTAAAATGAAAGGGGATTGTTCTGTAAAATAAATGGGCAAAGTGATCAAAAACAAAACTATTTTCTTTTCATTAAACTACATTTTGAGTCAGTTAAAAAACTTCACAGAGTCTGACTTTGAGCCTTTGACTTCCTCCTTAGGTTCCATCAGGGCATCCAACCCAATGTGACCCATTGGGGTCCCTGACTTTGCTAGCTGTTAGGGTGAGCCCCTGACTGACTTCCTGAAGATAATTTGTGGTAGATCTATGACATGTTCTGCCCTTGCCAGTTTGGCTCAGTAAATAGAGCATCGGCCTGTGCACTGAAAGGTCCTGAGTTTGAATCTGGTCAAAGGCACATGCTTGGGTTGTGGGCTCAATCTCCAGGAGGGGACATGCAGGAGGCAGCCCATCAATGGTTCTCCCTCATCATTGATGTTTCTATCTCTCTCTCCCTCTCCCTTCCTCTCTGAAATCAATAAAAATGTATTTTAAAAAAGAAAAAAGACAAAAACACTTCCCCCTATATTGATGACAGAAAACTGGGCTAGAGAGAGTGGAAATCTGGCCCTCTGTGGCAGTCTCATTTTCTGATGTTCTCAATGAGCTTCAAACCAAGCTCTGAAGGTCAGTTGGCTTGTGGGATTCATTTGGAGGAAGGGGGCTAGAGAACCAGAATAGAAAGTTCCAAAATAGCAAAAACCACCACTAAAACACTCTGCTTCTACAGGCTCCTGATTCAAACCAACCCTTCATCAAAGATGAATTACCCTGTACCTATACCTCCCAAGCTGGTCTCAATGATACAGCGGTGAACACAGAAAAAAATGATTCAAACCTAAAATGTATTTGACTTTCTGGATTCTAGGTAATACCTTGTGTGCATATGCAAATGGCGAGGGCTGAGAATAGAGATTTGGCTACTTTTAGAAAAATTCTTTAGTCAGTACATTCTAAATGATCAAAGGTACCCGAATCTATCCTGGATCTGCAAAAATAAAGGGGAAAGAAATGTTCCAAGTGAGATGCCAATTTCAGGTTAAACCAAGTATAAGGATACCTATACCTGTGGTATCCAAATTACCAATCCCCTCCACCCCTACAAGAGGGTGTACAATAATAGCTCACACCTAGTGTACACTCACTGTGTGCTAGAAAGCAGGCTTTCACACTTTCATCACAACAGAGTCAATCTTCATGTCAGCCCTAGAAGGTAGGTCACATTATTATCCCATTTTACAGATGAAAAAAAGAAGCAGGCAAGTTAAGCAATTTGCCAAAGACATGCAGTTCGTAGCCATGACTTGAACCACAAACTCTGGCTTTGGGGTCTTTGTCACTAATTATAACACAGCCTCTCATTCATTCTGAGCTGAAGGTGGAGAAAGGACAACAAAAAGACATGCTGGAAAAGAAAAGGTCAAGTGGGGTCGGGTGCCAAGAGACCTGGAAAGTCAGGCACTCAAATTTAAATGAAAGGAAAAGAGATTAGGAAGCCACCCAAAATTTCCGAGCAGTTGTGATATGCTGAACGTGGTGTTTAAGACAGATTATTTCGACTACAGATGTTTCCCTTGATGTGGAGTGCTTATAAAAACCATTACAATGCACATTGTAGAGTTCAATATAAAAAAAAATGGTTTACAAAAATAAACCCAGATATAACCCAGAACCCTTTCCAAAAAGACACTATCTCATGTAAGAAGTGTTTAGTGTGAAGTATTTAAAATTAGTTTAAGAGTTGAGCTGAGAGGGAAAGATCTCATGGAATAGAAAACACACAGCCACATGATTTGGGGCATAGTGTACTCTGAGACTGTTTCCTAACCGAAAACTCACAGTTGGTGTCTTCCTTTCTTTCTTTCTTTCTTTTTTATAATATGGTCATCTATTAAAAAGGCCTCCTGCAGTCAGCAAAGAAGAGAGAGATTTTCATTTGTTTTATTTCAGTAAGAATCTTATTTAAGGCTGTGTGGCTGTTTCAACAAGAAGTTGCAGAGCTGGGTCCTGTGTTGGTTGGGTTCTAGGGTCATTGCTGAAGCCTGGGAGGGGAGTTGTAAACCTCATGGGTGTAAATCAAGGAGCCCACAGGGATGAATTGGGGGGCCATTCTGTTGCTATTCCCACTCCCAAATGAGGCACTCTGGGACTTTAACACAGAACCACCAGAGAGTGGGAGGCCAGAGGCCAGAGGAAGCCCAGGATATGAGGGATAGGGTGGGGGGTGGAAGCTGACCCAGAGGCAGAGATGGATAAGGGGCAGAGAGCTCTGAGTCTGAAAAGCAAGTTATAAGCTGAGGCAAGTAACACAAAGACATCAATCTAACAGAAAGCAGAGATCTCAGGCACCGGCTAGAGCCAGAAGCCAGGTGAGGGGGCACCTGGGACAGGAATGGCCCACACAACTAGGCAGAACTCTAGCAGTAGCAGAAGAGAAGGTTCTAGAAGCATGATCCGGCTCTAGGAAGGGAATTCAGAAGAACTAATAGACTAGCTACCATTCAACATCCTATGGATAAGGATGCCCAGCTCACCCGCTAGACCTCAGACCTCAGGGGTGGGGTCCATCCAGACACAGGGCTCTTAAACAGCACACCGAGGTCCAGCCACCAAGGCCCGGCCAAGGTCAGAGGACTCGGTTCTCCAGCCAAGAAAGTGCTGGGACTGTTTTAGGCATCCTGGCCAACCAACCCAAGAACAAACACACGCTACCAACACCTGACTGCCTGCTCCAGACCTGCATGTGCCCAGGTAGCCTGTGAGTCTCCTCACCTGTGGGGCACAGGACTATTTGTTTATTACAACCTGGTCATCTTTTGAAACAGCCTTCTCTCTCCCTCTAGACCAGATGCTCCTTCAAAGCAGGTAGCACTTTTCATGCTTTGCTCCTGCTCGCACAGTACTTAATGCTGCGAGTGAGTGCTTTAAAACCGCCCATTAAACAAATCCTGTCTGGAGGCCTCTGCCAGCATTACAGCTGAATTTAAAAAGTCCGTCTTCTGGCACGGGGAGGGGGCAGGGGGTACTGAGGTTCCTTAGCTGACAGGCCATGTCCTCTCTGGACCACATGGAGGGCTGCTCAATGGCAGGCAGAGGATCTTGGGATTTCGGAAACACGATGCACACGTCTAATCCAAATGGCATTGCAAGCAATCGAACCCAAATCTGGCTTAATGCAGTAGGATCTGCAAAGCCAGTCCCAAGGGACCCTTTAAAATAATCAATCATTTTTTTTCAAATACTCTTACGTCTTAAATACCAACCTGATTCTTTTGCTAACAAACTAGGTGCTTATTCTGCAAGCCACAAAGCTGCACTGATTGGTAAGCAGAGTAGCTGAGCACAGCAGGGAAATGGCGTGCAGGAAAGGTAAGCCAGTCCGCTGGGTCCTGCTCCCTCCACTGTGCGCATGAGAGGGAAGAGGGGAAGGAGAGGGAGAGTAGCGACGGTGTCCTTCATCTTCATCAATGTTTCATCAACTGAAGAAACATGGGAGAGAGACTGGCAAGTGGTTCTATCTTCTTGTTTTCTACAACAGAAGACTCGGCCACTGTGCTCTTGATTTCCTGACTCCTGAGGCTTACTAAAAAGGAAGCAAGAGTCGGGCAGGACGTAGAAAGGATGCATTCTTTGGAAGTTCTGAGCCCACACTGTGTCACAGCTTCTGTAAGCTCAGAAAAGCCAATGAACCACCGGGAAGCACTTTCTCATCTGTAAAATGGAATAATATCCTTCTCGGAGATTATTAAAGAGTTAAGTGAGAGGATGGCTGTCCCTAGAGCATAGGGGATGCCCCATGAATAGTCATTCTCTTCTGCCCAGCCAGCCAGAGTGGCTCAGTGGTTGAGCATTGACCTATGTACCAGGAGGTCACAGTCTGGTTCCCAGTCAGGGCACATGCCCAGGTTGCAGGCTCGATCCCCAGTAGGGGGTGTACAGGAGGCAGCCAATCAATGATTATCTGTTATCATTGATGTTTCTATCTCTCTTTCTCTCTCCCTTCCTCTCTGAAGTCAATAAAAAATATAAACAATAAAAAATAGTCATTCACTTCTGCTGGGTCCTCTCAGCCAAGCCTCCTGACATTTTAGCAACCCAGATCACAGGTTGGGATTCTTTGAAATACAGGAGGCAAAGCTTTTGATTTTGATAGGAGATGATTCAGCCCTTCCTGGTTGCAGGGCACACATTGAGTTCAGAAACCATATCATCATTAGGAAAACTCTAAACCAGAGAAACTAAGGTAGATTTGTTTGCTATTGATGCTGCAACACATTCCCTCCAACTCCGTGGCTTAAAGCAATAGAGACGTATTTTCCTACGGTCCTGTCTGTCAGATCCTGACACGGTCTCACCAGGCTCACATCTAAGCACTGGCAGGGCTTCCTTCCTTTCTGCAGGCCCCAGGGGAGGGCCACTTCCTCACCCATTAAAGCTGTTGGCAGAATGTAGTCCTTGGGCACAGTCCCTGTACCTCAGACCCAGCCATGGGGCATCGGATCCTCCTCGGGCTGTCATTGCTCTCTCAGCACAGCCAGGGAAAGTTCCCGGATTTTCAGGACTCATGTGATTGGATTGGGTCTACCAGAAATCCAAGACAATCTCCCCATCTCAGGGTCTGTAACCTTGAACCCGTCTGTAAAGTGCCCTTGGCCATGTCAGTTAACTCTCATGGCTCTGTAGGATCAGAGCAGAAACCTTGAGGGGGGAGGGGGGTAATTAGGGCATTATTCTACCTACCACACAATAGTTTTTGTTAAACATCAACAACGCATAAAAATGTGCACCAATCCACACCTGGATTGCTGAGGCCTGGACCACAGGAAATTATTGCCACCATTTTGCTTTCTTTTATTTGCTAAAATTCCACTTACCCCGGTAGAGTTAAGAAAAAACAATGGTGACATGTCACTTAAAACCTCCCCTTTGTTGTTGGGTTGGACTTTTAATAGTAGGCATTTCCTTTGGCAGATTCAGCTAAAACCCAAATGGGGAAAGTGCTGAGGTCATCTGCCCCCGCGGAGAGAAGCGGGAGCGCTCTTGCCGGGCTCTGCTCCCATCAGAAAGCCGAAGTGACTTACAAAGCCACGTTTGTCACGACCTCATCTCGGCTCCTACTTGACAAACAGAAACAACTCTCTCACAACCCATGACTGATGGCATCGAGAACAGCAGCCAAACAGATTTTAAAAGCCTTGTCCATCATCCTTTCTATAGCTCGTGAAGCATGGCCGAGCCTCCACCTTATTAGTCCAGGGACACTCTAAGTAACTTTCCAACCAGGCCCAGTGGGTGCCAGTGCCAAAGCTAAGCTACAAGGGTCGAGTAGGAAGACAAAAGCAACACAATGAACACCAGGTCTTTCATTGCCAAGAAGAGGCGCCCCCTGCCGCTCCTATCTCCATCCACAGCTTCAACCCATGCCCTCTCCTCTTCTCTCAATTGGATTTATAATCTCCAGCCCCTTCTACTGAATCCCAGGTACAGGTCAATGGCTGTCACTGTGAAAAACAAGACAAAAGAGAAGCTTCCCATGTCCTAATGCTTTTAGCCCCAAGCATAATCGTATTCTTTTTACACTGTTTTTTTCAACAAATGCCTCAAATGAAATGGTCATGTTAATTTATGTGAGATTATTGGCTGGAAAAGAGGAAAGTGCCAGTGACAAACCAGCATCATGGTTCCTGAAGAGCCTGGGTGGGGTCCAAGGACTGCTATTCCTATTGTTGCACAGGCCTACCTCAGAGATATTGCAGATTCGGTTCCAGACCACTGCAATAAAGCCAGTATCGCAATAAAATGAGTTGTAATCTTTTTGCTGGTGGAGGGCCTCACCTTTAATTTATTTAAAAAAAAAAAAATAGGCCCAGCTGGCATGGCTCAGTGGTTGAACATCAATCTATGAACCAGGAGGTCACGGTTTGATTCCTGGTCAGGGCACATGTCCAGGTTGCAGGCTCAATCCCTGGTAGGGGGTACGCAGGAGGCAGCTGGTCGATGATTCTCTCTCATCATTGATGTTTCTATCTCTCTATCCCTCTCCCTCCCTCTCTGAAATCAATAAAAATATATTTTTTAAATGAAACATCTGTGGAGCACAATAAAACTAAGTGTAATAAAAGAAGGTGTGCCTGTATTAGAATTTTATTTCTATTTCCACCATCAACTTCAAACAGGCCAGCTGAAGCCAGGCCTCCTGAACTTATTGTAATCCTCACTACCATCACTGGGAGAGATAATGAGTTTCCCAAGCATGTGCGTATTGTGCTGGGGAAGGTACAGGGAGTCCCTCTCAGTCAATATTTTCATAGAAAGTCACGTCGCAGGAAGGACCCAGGGTCTGACCTAAACTAATAAATGATTATCCTTCACTACAGAAATCAGGACCCTAATTAACTTGCTAATTGTTGGTCTCTGTTCCCAGACATTAACCTGACTTATCCCACCATATACACCCGTAAGTAAATTACAGGCTCTATACTCAAGATGAACCTTCTGTCCGAGTGGATAAATGGGACTTCAGTGTGTCAGCCACACATAATTCTTTTAAGTGACCAAGTGTGTAAGATTCTATTATGGTCACTTCTCCAAGCAAATTAAATGGACACAAACTCCCTCCAATAATTTATTTCCTCAGTAGAGTCCATGGCCACTACTCTTTGAAAGGCACGGTCTCCTTATTCATACATTTCTCTTTTAGAGCAATACTAGCTACCCTTGCTGGCTTTCCATGGCCAAGCGGTGAGCTAAACATTGAATATTCATTATCTCCCTTCATCTCCACAAAGACCCATGAGCCCTATGTTATCATTATGCCCGTTTTAGAGAGTAGTAGAGGAGGTTTAGAGAGTTCAAGTGACTTATCTTGGCAGATATTGCTAGGGCCCACACATGCTCCCTCTGCCAAGGTTACACGGTGAACGGCAGACACCAGAATCAAACTCAAGCTCTCTGGCGGCTCATGCTCTGAAACACTACTTTTTGGTAACTCTCTTAACCATGACACTCTGTATGGACACAAATCCTTAGGTTACATCTAAATGTCCTTGGTGTCTCTTCTGCCCCGGGTTCTTAGTGTTGCCTTCCAGAATATAACACGAGTCTCATCCCTTTCCCCTTGATAAAACTAGGGACATTTAAAGATGGCGATCCTGTTTCTTCTCACGTGGTCTTCCCTTTGCTAACGATGCCTCGACTTCAAAACCTTTCACCCTATCATCCCAGCCCTGTGGAAACTCTCCGTCCCAGCTGCCAAGTTCTCAGCACTGGGGCTCTCCGGGCGGGCTGACCACTGCACAGCACAATATGAAAATAGCTTCCCTTGCGCCAGGGCAGAGGGTGGGTCTGTTAGTGAAGCCTGAGGGTGCCTTGGCCGTTTTTAGCACTGGGTCCCATGGTGAAGGTCAGCAGAGAGTAGATGGTCCAAGCCCATTTTCACACAAATGTCCTTTTCCCATCCCAGGTGGATAGCATGGATGAGTATCTGTGATTACAAACACACTGGCTGGCTGCAGACAGGCCAGCCCCTGCCTTTCTGTTGGTATTACCTCTCCAGTGATGGTGTACATTTATGTATGGCTTAAAACAGAGAAATTGCACCGTCCATTTATTTAGCAAGCACGTAAGGAGAGCCTCTCTACGCCAGCGCCTGTGCTGCAGCTAGAAATATAATGGTGGTTTGCTGCTCTCCAGCAGCTCAGAGTCTGTAAGACAGACAGACACGGAACCAAATCACCTCCATCCAGATCCTCCTCCTCCCTGTCTCTTGACCTCTAAACACTAGAGTGTTCCAGGTTGGGTCCTTAATCTTTGCCTTTTCAAGTCATACCCTCTTCTCCAGAGTCCTGTAGCCTCCACCACCACCTCTGCACTATGCTGCCCCGTCTGTTCCTTCAGCTCAGACTCAGCCCCAATTGCACATCCCTCTGTTCAACTTCCCGCATGCCCATCTCTCCATCTTAGACTTAACCTGACTAAAATCAAATTCGTGGTCCCCACTGTTGTGGGTTGAATTATGTTCCCCAGTATCTGTGAACGTGACCTTGTCTGGAAATAAGGTCCTTGGGGAAGTAATCAAGTTAAGATGAAGTCAGACTGGATTAAGGTGGGCCCTCATCCAATGAATGGCATCCTCATAAGAAGAGAAAAATTGGACAGAGACACAGGGAGAAGGCCATGTGACTACAAAGGCAGAGGTCGGCGTGATGCAGCTACAAGCCAAGAAACGCCAAGGATGGCAAAGGCTGAAAGCTAGAAGAGGCAAAACAGGCTTCTTCCTTAGGGCCTTCAGAGGAAGGATAGCCTTGCTAATACCTTAATTTGGGTTTTTAAGCCTCCAGAACTGTGAGACAATACATTTCTGTTGTTTTAAGCCACCCAGATTTGTGATGACTTGTTGCAACAGCCCTAGAAATTGAGTATACCCCCCCCCCCCCAAAATCCACACGTTCATCTGAGTGGAAGGTAAATCTATTCTCCCTGGTGGTCGGGCTAATTCTCCATTACTTTTCCTCTTGTGGCTCAGTGGTTGAGCGTCAACCTATGAACCAGGAGATGAGGGTTTGATTCCTGGTCAGGGTTGCTGCTCAATGCCCAGTGTGGAGCATGTAGGAGGTAGCTGATCAATGATTCTCTCTCATCATTGACATTTCTATCCCTCTCAGCCTCTCCCTTCCTCTCTGAAATCAATTATAGATAGATAGATAGATAGATAGATAGATAGATAGATAGATAGATAGATATTAAAAACATGGGCTGGATTATTTGACTCCTGACTCAACCATCCCATGGCTCCAAAATTAAACCCAAGCAACATACCATAGTCCACAACCGCCCCCCCCCCCCCCGCCTCCTGTGGCCCCATATCCCCTCCCTGAACTCATTCTGGCCTCTCTCCATCCCTCACTCTGCTCCAGTCACACTAACCTCCCCTCGGGTCAGAGGCCATCGATACAGCACCCCTTCCTCACTCTGCCCCTCATCCTGCTATTTGCCTCCTTGGCACTCATTGCATCGATGCGGGGGTATATTAAACATGGGCCTGCATAGTGACTGTCTTCCTCCCTAGAAGAGGAGCTCCGTGAGCACAAGGCAGTGGTGTTTGCCAGGCACTGGAACAGTACTAGGCTCATCTGAGACCTTCAGGCCATCTGCTGAGCAACACAGCACTGAAGAGAGCACTCACACAGCAGTGGGGGGGGGGGGGGGGGGGGGGGCCAAGGGCAGTGCCTAACTCCACATTAGAGCTCAGGTTTCTTTTCATCCCTAACAGGGGTATCATAATAGCACTTATCCCCTGAAATATTCAATGCTTAGATATAGCATAAGCTCTAGCGTAGCCTAAATCAGCTATACTGTATAGCAGCAATTTTCAACTTTTTTCATCTCATGGCACACATAAACTAATTACTAAAATTCTGACCCCAAAAATAGGTATTTGATTCATTCACTCTGGATAGCTATTGTTGTGTTGGCTGTTTTCTTTTTTTCTTTTTCTTTTTTATGACCTAAGGGAAAAAAGGTCAGTGCCCCTGACTAAATAGGCAGGTATTGCCTGTTTTAAACATTCTTGCGGCATACAGGTTGAAAGTCACTGAGCTATAGTGTAGTCTAAATCAGCTATACTCTATAGCTCAAATATGGATATATACATGTATATAGCTTATAAATAGCTTAAATAGAAATAATGAGTGTCTGGTGTGCAGGGCCCAGTACAGGTAAGAATTCAATATGGTGTCCCTAACTGTGGGTGGGTGGGTGGGTGGGTGAGAACAGGAATTGCAGGCGAATGCAAGCAGGTAATGAGGCAGGGACCTACATGAGGTATGAAGACAACTATTCGCTAGTGTTGAGTGTGGTTGGGTCACAAATGAACCACGGCAGCCAGGGAGGGGCCAGAAAGAGACGGAGGAGAGGGAAGGCAGCCCATGATGAGTAAGATGGATCACAGGCCGGATTCCCCACGGCATTCTCGGGACAGGGAGAGACATGATCTGACCCAAATGACAAACGGGGAAACAGCCCATAGGAAACACATCAGGGAGTCGGTGAGAACCTAGAAGTCCCCAGTTTACCTCTAAGAGTTGAACTGCTAAGTTCCTTTAGCAAAATGGTCAGTAAGGCCTGAAATGGAGATGTCTTTCCCTTCACACCCATTATCAGGGTGAATTTCATGAGGTTTTCCCAATGGAGATTAAATCATTCTCTTGTAATCTCTCTCTCTCTCTCTCTCTCTCTCTCTCTCTCTCTCTTTCTCTCTCTCTCTCTCCTTTTCTATATAGATTGTATATGTAACACCTGCACTTAATAATGTACTGTTGAAATAAATTCTAATTTATCTTTTTAGCTTTAAAAAATAAGACAAAAAGCTGCTGTTGTTTTTACATGCAAGATGCCCAGGTGAAGGCTAGACAATTTATATTCAGGACCTCAACACAAGGAAAGAATTAGCATTCCTAGCCTACGTATCAGTGTGCACTCCGTGTGCTGAGCTCAGAAAGGCTGCATGACCCCCTAAAAAAACCACACCCTAACATCTGGAAAGCCCAGAAGGCAGCAGAGGGAACGGGTAGCTCCAGGTATGAAGAACATAAAGCACCTTCCTTTTCTTGGACCAAACAGTCTCCTCGAACCCAATGCATTGTCTGGGAATAAAGGCTAAAAGATAAGCTGTTCCTGACCTGCTAAGGGAGTTCTTCAGTTATCATAAAACTTGAAGAATAGCAAGAGCAAGTCCCATGCAAAACTCATATTCCTTCAGTCTTGCAATTTATCCAGGAGGTTCTTCACAACCTGTCCCTGGTGTCCTATTCTGAAGAGACTCCAGTTGTGGGTCTCTGCTCCCCAGTGCCTGCCTTTCAGCTTATCCCCTTCAGACCATCTTCCTTTTTTTCTCTTTTTTTGTTATCCTCACCAGAGGATATGCTTTTACTGATTATAGAGAGGGGAGGAAAGGGGGGAGAGAGGGGGAGAGGGAGAGAGAGAGAGAGAGAGAGAGAAACATCAATGTGAGAGGAAACAGTGATCAGTTGCCTCCCGTATGCACCTCCACTGGGGATCAAACCCACAACCCAGGTATGTGCCCTGACCGGGAATCAAACTGGCAACCTTTCGGTACACAGGACAACACTCCAGCCAACTAAGCCACAATGGCCAGGGCAATCTTCCTGTTTTCTGAACATACATCTCCCACCATCTCATTTTGCCCCAAACTAGAGGTTCCAGATTCCTGGGCCAAGTTCAGAATCACACATAATACCTGAGACTTAGCAGGCAATCAATGAAACTTTGTTAAACAAGTGAATCAATGAATGAATAAATGGGTGAATTCATTTATAAAGAGATCAGAGATCTGCCTTTAGGGGTAATGAAGTAAATTCACTTAGAAGTTTAAAAAAAAAGTAGGGTGCAGTGGAAAATAGCATTATTAGATTTTCTTCCCTCCACAAATTAATTTACATAGCCAAGACTCAGCCAATTACAAGCCGCATTGCCTTAAAATAAAGAGAAGTACTTATTGGCCCATTCTCCTCACTTTTGGAAAAGGAATGAGATCCTTTTCACTTTCCTAGAATTGTGTAGAGGTTGTTTGCAAGTCTGTTCACCCAGTTGCACTAATCTTCATTAGCTGACAGAGTTGGGCACAGGTTGATCCCAGGAATCTAGGGAAGTGCTACCATCGCCTCCACAACTTAGTTTTAAGTAGAATAATACCGAACAAGTGAAAACCTTCCTTTTGTGAGACAAAAAAAAAGGCATTTGAGAGCTCATACAGAGGCCCCTTTGAAATACCAAGCATGCAAAAAAACAAGATGTCCTAAAGCTCACTGAAAAGGAACCATTATAAGGACCTTATTCCAAAAAGCCCCCACGACCATTAGCAATGTATGTTCAGCCAACTGCCAAGCACGGGTCCTGAGGCGCCTCCTCAACTTGATGTCACTCTCTCCCAGTCTCACGTCAAGCTTTTCTCAAACGCTGGCTTCTTCTCAGAAAACGGTGCCCCGCGATGATCCCTTGACATATCTCCCTATGTGACAATGTGACCTTCGGGGAACACTGTGCAAAGTCAACCTCATTCATGTCCTCGGAGCACTTATCAACCATGTGTCTGTTCCAATGACATAATGTATTTCACCAGAGAAAAACGGGGTCACTTGCCTCGCCTCAGTCTTTTCCTCAGAGGCTGGGCCCACTTCTACCTCGAAACCTAACACTCATGTTGCTTCAGTATAAATATTTCAGCTGCAGTAACTGCATCCCTAATTACTATGGGATACTGTGGAAATCACACAGACGTACTCAGAACATGCAGGCGAGGACAAGAATGGGTCCATGAGCCCTAGCCGGTTTGGCTCAATGGATAGAGCATTGGCCTGTGGACCGAAGGGTCCCAGGTTCGATTCCAGTCAAGGGCACATGCCTGGGTTGCAGGCCTGATCCTCACTAGGGGGCATGCAAGAGGCAGCCAATCAATGATTCTCTCTCATCATTGATGTTTCTATTTCTCTCTCCCTCTCCCTTCCTCTCTGAAATCAATTTAAAAAAATACATATTAAAAAAAAAGAATGGGTCCATGTGACTAATGTCATTCACGTAGCATTAAGTCCAGCAATGTACCATAATAATACCGCTATTACATTGAAGTGTTACTAAATATTCACTGAGCTCCAAAAGCCCACAGTGGGGGTGAGGCCTCTTTGTCGGATTTTAGCCTGGTATGAAGCCCCAAGAGTCTGCCCACTAAAAGAATGTTTGCAAAGGCACCGAACATACCCACAGAAGGAGCCGGTTTATCACAAACAATACAAATATTTACTTGGTTATTTAATGGGTGCCCAGCATGTAAGTCTTTAATGTAGCATTAGCTGACATCAGGAACACACCATATGGGCAAATAATTAATTCAGATGATGCTTTTCTTCCAGCGAGTACTGTGGTAAGGGAGCGGAGTTACTGTAGAGGCAGATTGGGGAGCAGAGTGCAAGCCCTGTCCCCAGGCCTGCCTTTATGGGCACCTCGTTTTTCACACTTCATCCTCATTGTCATTCTGCTGCCAAGAGCGGATGGCATTTGAAATGCTCCTACGGTGTTCCTTATGCAATCAGTAGGATGACTAACACGGCAATTGAAAACCTGACTTGGCTAAAGATTTTCTCAGGAGATTACGCTTGAGATGCCCAAGATGGCCAGGAATCAGTCCACCTCTTGTAACCACCACCACAGCTGCAGAATGGTCGGCCTGCAAAGATCCACAACGGATGATCCGTCATCCCCAGCTTTCAAACATCGGAAGAGAAGCAGGCCATACCAAGGAATATAAAGCATTTCCAGTTAAGGTGCTGGAGGCTTATTTATAATAAAGACATTCAAGCTCTATGAAGGGATTTCCTGTGGGCAATGACACCGCCCCGTTTCTCTCTGAATTAATACGTGGCAAACTTTGCTTTGCGTGACATTTCAAATGGCAGAACCCTTCACGGGAGGGGCGCTCAGATGCCAAGTGCGACATGAACAGTTGCAAGCACTTGGGCCGCACATCCCCACCTCAGCCTCCAGCACCTAGCGGCCAACCCCGCAGGAGGGAAAGCTGCTGCAATCCTATGACATCATGTTCTGACTGTTTTTCTCTAATTGTGCAGGTGAGTAATATCCAAGCCTTTCTTCTAAGAATAGTAAGAAGAGAAGAAAAAGCAAAGAAGAATTATAAAGGTACTCGGATGAGGAAACTGATCTATCCAGAGAAAACCTCCTTCTACTTCTACTATGAAATTACTTATGTGTATGTTTTGCTCATATATGTGTGTATACATGTACCTACCTACATCCTGGTAGGTATTACAGAGTTTCTGTGAGGATTGAACAAGATTTGATACATGAAATGATTAGCACAATATCCAACACCTAATGATCATTGACTTACACCCAGAGCATTTAGCACAGCGCTTCATATATCGTCAGTCCTCAATAACAATAGATGAATGATCATGCCTCCTCATACTATGCCCATACACAGCCAAAGACTGAGACTCAGAGCAGTTGTGTAGCTTCCTAAGGGTCACACTTCTGACAGATGCTAAATCTGGGATTTGAACCAGGTCTGTTTGAGTCTAAACCCCTGGCCTTTTCCACCACCTCACCCTGCCAATTCTCAAACACCTACAATCACAACGAGTTACTGCAGAGAGGGCATGGAGTCACTGAAAAGTTCACTGGTTTATTTCAAATTTTGATGGGACTCCTAAAGACAAGAAGGCCTCCCACCAAAATAAGAAAACAGAATGCTTCCAACTTATTCCAAAATATCTTCACAAGATGGCTCAGTACTTTACAGCTCAGTGGCATTTTCTTCCTTTCTAATGAATCTGTATTTAAGAGGAAAATTCCACAATTGAAACAATGGTAATGATTGAGTAATTCATGACTCAGTGCTCTATTAGCAATTAATTAAATCTGCCCAGCAATACAGAGAAACCAGTCATCTGCCCTGTATTTGTTTTATTTCATTTCATACCCTGTATCTTGTATATTCCCCCAAGCAATTCTTTGCAGTAATTTTACCTTCCACGCACAAATCTAATAATCCCTCTTGTTCTTAAGCATCATGAGTGCAGCCGCATTGTCATTTTATTATTAAACGTACATCAGATAAATTCCAGCGTGCGCTGCATTCTCCAATATACCTTCTCTCCCCCAATCACTTATTTTCTATTTTTCATAAGTAAACATCGAGGTCTTTATGAGCAATAGGTTTTTTAATACATACTTCAACTTTTTTTCTTAAAGGTTTTGTTGCTAATCACAGGATTTAGTCAGTCTCCTATGCACATTCACAGCTCTGTGATCTTAACAAGCTATATGCAGATGATTGACAGATTATACTTGACAGGTTCAAAATTAGAGCATATACAATGAAAAGTTCAGAACAGCCAGATCACTTAGTATGTGCTACACTTTTCCAATTTTGGCTTCTCTCCTAATCACCGACTTGGGAGGGAGAGAGAGCAAGGGAGAGAGAGGATCTGACCATTTCCTCTCTCTCTCTCTCTCTCTCTCTCTCTCATCTCATCTCATCTCCTGGATGAAAACCACTGGGCTCTAACCAGTCTGAAAGAGTCATCAGTCAGAAGTCGCCTAACCAAGAGTTGAGATTCACAGCATCGAAATATTCACTTGAAAATAGGATTCTTTGGCATTTAAACCCAAACCCCAGCCTCTCCTCCCTGGAACCAGCCAAAATATTCCTTTCACATATTTTATTCAGTTTCATTTGTTGAAGAGAGTTATCATTCCTACAGCATTGCTCCTTAAATCTTTAATGAGGGAAGAAATCGTGTCATGTTTATTGAAATGATTAGGCCAATTTTTATTGACTCTGTACAATGTACGTGAGGGCTGATATTTACCTGGAGCCTTTCCATTCCGGAAAGGATTGATTGATGACTTCCTACCATAATATTTGACTCAACTGCTAGTGATATAGTGAAGAAACAGAGTTTGTTTGGGGTTTTTTATTGCCTTTATCTCCTATTTTAAGCCTCCTCACACCAGGACCAACAGCAAATATTTTTCCTCTGGTTCAGAAGCACTGGATGACACAAAACTCATACCAATTAAAGTAGCAGCATTAAATGTTTTGGACATGCCAAAGGCCATGCTTACCAAAACAGATGGTACCCAAAAGACCTGCCCAGTTGTGGTGGCTCAGTGGATTGAGCATCGTCCCATGGACCAAGAGGTCCTGGGTTCTATTCCTGGTCAGGGTACATGCCCAGGTTGCAGGCTTGATCCCCAGTGTAGGGTCTGCAGGAGGCAGCCAATCGATGATTCTCTCTCATCATTGATGTTTCTATCTTTCTCTCTGTCTCCCTTCCTCTATGAAATCAATAAAAATATGTATTTTCTTTAAAGTAAAAGAATTGACCCTGGTTCAAGCAAGGCATTCTACTCTGCCCTCCCAAGATCAAAATTCTTATGTATTTGTAGTCAATACTCCATTGTGATAAATTAGGAGCCAGCAAAACCTAACATGGGTGGGCCCTTCTTCGAGGTCATTCACAGGAGATTTACACAGATACAAGGCAGGGTATCTTTGTTCTTGGAAATAAAAATGCATATCTCCCTCCCTTTTCTGCTACCTCCCAAATCCGATGGTGCTCACAAGCTGACAACTATGCTGGGATTCCATCCAGGGACATTTAGGAGGAGGGGAGAGAGTGCCTGCGGGACCGTTATTTGATGTGCACACTCGTGGAGAAACCACAAGCCATATTTTTTCCACACTCTGGCTCTCTTCCGGTGTGCATGTTCAAAATAGGTCATAATGGAGAAAATTGTTGAAATGCAGCTTTCGTCCTTTTGGAAAGCAATCGCTGTCAAGAGAAGCATTTGGGTTAATGGCTGGCAATCACTGGTAGCCCAAGGTCAGTAACCACTCCTGTGGGAGGAAAAGTGGGCGCCCGAGGAAGAAATGGCAGGGGGGAGTCCTCAGGAAAATCACCAGGGAAGATAACCCCAAATTTCTATCATCAGAGAAACGCACACTAAATAGCCATAATTGCACCAAATTAGTCACGAGAATCAACGGCTTAGTTCAGAATCAGGGTTGAAAGAGCAGAAACGTTCTGATCCTCAGTGGCCACCTGGACTTCAAAGGCACCAGTTTAAAAGCCACAGGACAGGCTTACCTACGAGAAAATTCCAAATGAAATGGGCGCAGCAGTGAGCAAATATGCCAGGAAGCGGGTCGGCTAAGCCACCCCTGATTGCAAACAACTCAGGCTTCAATTAGGTAAGAAAAAGGTAATTCCAGATTAAGACAAATAATGAGTAATGTAGAGGAAACAGTGGGGAGATGTCACGGGCATCTTAAAATATCTGAAAAAGTCTTTCCCTCTCTTGCTTGCTTCAAAGCAGAAGTTAATTTCTATAAGCATTTTTATTGAGTAGCCATGTATTAATATTTATACTGCCTTAAAAAAAGGTTTTGCTGTTTCTTTGTTACTATAGAAATAAAGGAAGGAAGGAAGGAAGGAAGGAAGGAAGGAAGGAAGGAAGGAAGGAAGGAAGGAAGGAAGGAAGAAAAAAAAAGAAAGAACGAATGATGGCTAGCTAGACAGATAGTAGATAAATAGAACTGGCCACTTTGAGCCTCCTTTTGTGCTTGAAAGGGTAGGTCGTGCTTTGGAACAACCACATGATCAGAAACCATAAAACATTCCAATAAACAGGGACAATCACAGCCATCAGATTCCAGCTCTCCAGGGTGGTGGCCAAGAATTTGAACCTTTCATTCAAGGGACACAAACATCTTTGCTCTTTGAAACACCATACTGCTGTACATCCACCTATGGTTTCCACATGGAGAAGGGAGAACACAAGGGACATCAGAACTGCGTAAGCAAGGCTTTCTAAAAACACCTTCCACAGCTGGCCACGATGACTATTTCCAATTCACTTTCACACCACAGAGACCTAAACACTGTGCTGTATGTTGGGATGTCAGACTCGAATCGTCTTAACCATTTGAGTCAAACGTGAGCTGGGAACCGCAGGACGGAGTGAGTTCTGAGCTCCATTTGTGTGAAAGCTGGACGACTCCGACGCAGAGGCCACAATCTACGACAAGGGCAGTTGTGAAATACTCGGCAATTGTTGGGTGGCAATCCTGAACTGTCGCTGTGGATGGGACAGCCACGGAAGGTTAGCAGATACTTTCAATAAGTGATCAAGACATTTTGTAGTCATGGTAACCTGGATGCAAATTTAGACCAATTTTCAAAAAAGAAAAAAAAATGTCCTCTCCCCATTCTCCTGATACCACGTCTAGTTTTCTTCTTTCTACATTGTGATCTGAAGTTGGGCAACTAAGATCCCGACAACAGCAGAATCTAATTTGGGGGCTTTTCTCTTCAAGATTAGATCTAGTAAGTTTAAGCTGAACCTCTGAACAAGGTGTTGTTGTTTTTAATATTAATAGATTACTCTGTACATTGGATCATATAATCCACACTACCAAAATGCAAAGAAAAAGACCTTTAAGTTTTCTGCTCCCAATAGGCTGTGCAGTAAACTGACTCACATTTTAATTAATTTCTTGAGCATGACACTAAAGGGAGACAGTTGAACTCTAACGTGCATGAAAGACAGAACTTCCAGAGTTCTGTCCCATCCACCAGGAAAGGCACAAGAAACAGAGAGGGAGCAGTCAGGACATGGCCGTTTTCTTTCTCTCTTTTTTTTAATATGTTTTTATTGATTTAAGAGAGAGGAAGGAAGAGGGAGAGAGAGAGATAGAAACATCAATGATGAGAGAGAAAATCATCGATCGGCTGCCTCCTGCATGCCCCCTACTGGGGATCAAGTCCACAACCGGGCATGTGCCCTGACTGAGAATTGAACTAAGAACCTCCTGTTTCATAGTTCAATGCTCAACCACTGAGCCACATGGGCCGGGCAGATGGCCATTTTCTTGTGGTCTGTTGAGTGTGTTCTTTCAAAGAGTTTTATGCTCTCTTTGTCACGAGAAGACACACAGACGCTCCTGACAATGGAATGGGATGAGCCTTGCCTCTCTAGGTCTCATTCTGCCCCTTCGACCCCCTGCCGGCCCCCAGCTGCTCTGACAAGTGCCATTTCAGAAGATGACTAAAGCCTGGGCAAATGTATTGTCTCTTCCTGAGGCCACCAAATGCAAAGATATATATAAACCGCCATCAGCACTGAGAAAAAAGACTGGAAGGGCATCGTGAGAACATGGGCAATTGCTGCTTCCTTCTTTTTGAGTATTTCTGTTTTGTAAATGTTTTCATAGAACACGCACATTACTTTTACACTCAGACAGAAAGCTATCAAAGTCTAAACAGTACTGAAATCTAACAGCTTCCCACCTCATGTTCAAACTCAGATGAGGGATAAAAGAAACATTTTCCCTCTAAAAGTTCATTTTCACTGACAAGGGCAAAGGGTGGGGAGAAGATTCTCAGTACATGAACAGTACAAGTAAATTCATTTGAATTAAACAATAGCAATACTTGCCCAGCCAGCATGGCTCAGTGGTTGAGCGTTGACCTATGAACCAAGAAGTCGAGGTTCAATTCCAGGTAAGACCACATGCCTGGGTTGCAGGCTTAGTCCCCAGTGTGGAGTATGCAGGAGGCAGCCGATCAATGATTCTCTCTCATCATTGATGTTTCTATCTCTCTCCCTCTCTCTCTCTTTCCCTTCATCTCTGAAATCAATAAAACATAATTATTATATTTTAAAAATAATAATAAGAATAGCAATACTTTACATTCTGAATGCACTTTCCAATCACTATCTCAGTTGTCCTTCTGATAATCCTATGAAGAGGTAAGAAAAGGGATATGATCCCCAGGTCACATAGGAGAAAATTAAAATTCAAAGGGAACAGGGAAATCGCTCAGGGTCACAGAGAAAAGAAATGTAGAACATCAAGCTCATTCAGTTCTTAAACACATCATCACTGGTAGCGCACCACACTTTTTTAACACCCTGCAATGATGTAGCTACAAATGCAGCAAGAAGAATTTGGCATACTCACTGTTGCATAATTATTCTAGAAGGCATCAACACACGCCGCTCGGCCACAATGAAGGGAGCCAAGACTTTCGGGCTCACCCGCCCGCCCACCCACCAAATGAGCAGGACTTAGCAAGTCACAGGCCCTGTGGCTCCATGTTCTCCATGAGGTAAGATGCCTCCACCAGCAGAAAGTGGACAAAGTTGGGTTGGCAAGATTAAATAACAATAATGTGCCATCTCCTTTTCTATCCCCTTCTCAGTCACTGTGATTCCATCAGAGAGAAAGTGGGGAGGGGGATTGGCTTGGAGATAGTAAGCCTTCACCACCTACCTTAGCCCTGCACGCATATTAATACCCCTTTTTAACAAAAGAAAAACAGGTTTCAGGCTCCTAGTTTTCAACAGGCAACAGTATCCAGTTAAATATACTAACATTTTAGTGTTCTTTTAAACTTTTTTTAGGAATCCTTCTATTTATAGCAAGCAATACTTGTGTTGCATTTAAAATGATAACATAAAATTTCTTCTATGCATAAATTTCTGGAGGCAAAACAAAAAAGCAAGAGAAAAAAATATTGGGCTGAACCATATGAAACACTGGTGGTATTTATTTAGATGAAAAGTCATCAATAATTGGCACTTTGATATGATTTGGTCTAATGGATACCTGATAGATGGGAAGTAAATGATAGTGATGGTATAGAGATATGACAAAATATGTGAATATATTTTCACAGAAAAATATACCATATATAGATATATTTATATATGACTCTCCAAACATTATAGATGAATGACTACAATTTGAGAAGCCTTGTTATTAAGTTAAAATTTCATTCTTCAATAGCAACACCCTGACTCCAGGACGATTGGACTCTCTGTCCAGTCAAAGGCATCGTGGTTTCACGTAGATGGGCCCCCACTGTGGCCCGGGGCCAGTCACAAAGGGGAAGCATGTGCTCCAGCTCATTCCAGATCAGCTAGAGCAGAAACAAGACCACAGGACACCCGGCCCCACTCCTCTGGTCACCTTCATTTTGCCTTCTCCCATCTCCATCATGTTCATTGTTAGACCACACGTGAAATATACGGACCACCTTTAATCCATAAGAAACAATTTCATCCTGCTTCCAAGCCTGACGCACTTTACTGTCCCTAATACACTTCCTTCAGAATGATCAAGCTGCTTAGAAACTTGAAAAAGATTTGCGTGGTGGTATCAGCCCTTACCTGCACTGTCCCCAGCTCCCGCCCACCACCCTCTCCAAAGGAGAGGCCACAGGACAGCTCTGCAAACAAGAATCCCAAAGGCCCATGAGGAAAGGGAAAGGTAGAGCTGGGGGTGGGAGGAATCCAAGAGTCAGGTAGGAGCTCCAGCCTGCGCCTTCCACCCGAGAGCATGCAAGGTCAGGCGGATGGGTCCAGTTTTGCATTAGGCTGCCTCTCTTCAGAAACTTGCTGAGTTGAATTGTTTAATTAAATTGCTTCATGGGCTAGCCCGGACCAGGCATTTGTATTTTTTAAAGCTTCCCGGATAGTTGTAACTCGCGGTGGGGGATGAGGACCCCTGGCATAGATGACCTCTAAGGACGGGCCCAGCTCTTTCTTGGAGTCTCCGAACCTCACTCAGGGACTGGCAGCCTCCTCTCATTTCCCAGTCTCTCTCTGTAAGGCACTTGCCTTGGCTACCATTGCAGTTCTGAGCCTTATCCAGAGACCAGTCAACACCAAAGAGTTGGAGTTCATTCTTCTATCAAAGGGGTCTTTGCAGTTGGCTAAATACAGGCTCAGTAACTGCACAGACCTGGTTTTGAATCCTAGTGCAGTGGCCTTGAGCAAGCCTCGTAATCTCACTAAACCTCAGCTCTCTCATCTCCAAAATGTGACGGTAATGCCTATTTCATGGACCATTGTCTGGAGAAAATGCATGGAAGGTACAGGTATGTAAATGCTGAATGAATGTTAGATGCCCCTCCCTCCCTACAATCTGGAGGCACCAGGGGTCCGGTGCTCACAGAGGGAATTGCTGGAGGAAGGCCCACCGGCTGACTTTCTAGAACCCAATAGTGGTCTCTGGCTGAGCAGATTAATGCCTGCCAGAGAGGCACTTCGAGCTTCAGAGCAGCAGCATCCTCCCTCCCCTCAGCTCCAGAGAAGCAGAAACTAAACCCAGTCCTACAACCCGGGAGAGAAAAGCTACAGGTGAGCGCACTGAACTGCCGGCCCCAGACAAGTAGGCCTCCTGCAGCCCAATGTGCAGGAAGAGAGGGGCAAGGGGTCAAAGGGACCTGGTGGTGAGGAAACAGTGGAGTTTAGTGAGATGGAGGCAAGGAGCCTCTGCAACAGATGGAGGGAGGGAAGGCTGAGAAAATAAAAGACATTTGCCTTTTCCAGCTTTGGCAGGGCCGTGGAGTGAATTTCTCAGACCACTGAGAATAAGCAACAAGGAAATGTTCGGGCGCAGCTGTAAGATTGCGGCGGGGCGGGGCTGGGGGGGAGGAGGGAGGAGTGAGGATCACCCTCTCCACACACGCACAGGCATAGGGAAAAGGCTGCAAGAGAACAGGCTAAGATGCTACTGGGGTTTGCCTCCAAGCAGTGAACTTGTGGGTCATTTCTAGTTTCCTCGATGTACGATTGCAAATCCATAATGAATATGAGTGTCCTTTATTATCAGGAAAAAAAGGAATGGAGCCAATGAAGGATGTCACACATGTTTATAAATGAGAGAAAGACAAGGAGTAAGAGGCACACGGCGGGGGAGAGGGGAGGATGCAAGATTAAGATAGCAAAAAGAGCTGTGTGTCTAAGAAGATCAAACAAAGCTGGCAGGTTAACCATTCATGAGACCATGTTTTCTGGGAGACCTGGGTCAGAATTAACCACTGCAAATAGCAAGGAAGTCTGCAGTCCATATTTTAACCTTTTCTGCCTGCAGTGTTGACACTGCCTTTTCCACTGTTTCAGAAGCTGGGACTTGCCGTGTGAGAGCAAACACAACCGAACACGGAGGAATGCTGATACGAGGTCCCCAGCACGAGAACCCAGCACCGAGCACAGCACAGAAACCAAACGGAAACAAAGAGGGGCTCGTGTTTTGTACGACATCACTGGCCAGTATTTTTCCAACATAAAAATACCTGTGACCTGACACAAAATGCCAGGGACTTCCAAGAGGGCCATCCCAGATGTCAGAGTTAAAATGTTCCTGCAACATTCAAAATGCTTCCTGGGACAAAACCATGACGGTGACCACGAAAGCTTCCATTTTCCCTAACCTGAGGTTAGCATTTCCATCAGCGTCTATCTCTGACCTACTGGCACAGGCTCAGTGAGGGGGAAGCTAGAGAGCAACCTCACCCTGTCACTATCTGTAGAGGCCTTCCCACGTGGCCTGGCTGCCAGCACTCATGGAGAAGCCGTGTGCCTCCCATCAGCGCTGCCCAGTTATGAGAAGGGGGGGATTTTAGAGAAAACTGGTAAATATCCACCATTGAAACTCCTTGTGAATTCTTACCGCCCAGGACACCTTAATCTAGCCACAAACGTTAGGTTTTGGAGAAAGCGGTATCGTTAAAAGGGAAAGTAGAGTTGGGGTAGCCTAAGGTTAGGATTTAAGGGTCCGTAAAATCCAGACTCCACACATTTCAATTAAATAGGACATCGACCCATGTACCAAACTGTACTGAAATCTGCTCCAACTCTCATTTGTCAAGTTTTATCTGCCACCAGTTGGATTCAAGATGACAGACGGAGTTATAAATCCAATTCAGGATGAGACTTACACAGAGCAGGGTACCCAGTTTTATAAAAATCAGTCAGCCTCTTTAAGAGTTGAACATGGGATAGACCAAAAAGACAGCTAAAAAGGAAAATGTCACGTCAACTGGTTGCAGCAGGAATGATGCTTAAATGGGTCATTTGTGTATCTATTCATTCGTTCAACAAATATTTACTGAGCACCTACTCTGTGCCGGACAGTGGGCAAAGTTTGAGATATGCAAATCACAAGGCAAAGGCCTAGCCTTTGTAGAGCTCATATTATGGTGGGGGCGCTGGGGAAATAATTCAGCAAAATCATTAAAAACTGAGATTAGAGCCATCATGGAATTAAATTAATTTGTTGTGATAGAGAAAAATAAAGCAGCTTCCTTTTGTCAAGGTTACAGAGAAGCCTTCTCTGAAGGGAGGCATTTAGGTTGAGATGGGAGGATGGGGTGGAGGCAGCCATAGTAAGAGCCAAGGAAGAGGGTCCCACATAAAAGAAAGAGCACACTCGGAGGTACTGAGTGAGACCTGTCGTGGTCACAGACACACAAGTCTGGAAGGGAAGGAGGAGAGCAAGCCTACTGTGACTTGCAACACCAAACGGTCACTAATGATATTAAGAGCAACACTATCAGAAGTTATCTGTGCCTATTCCACTAAATGGGAGACTTCACATTCACAAGAAAACTGCACGTGGTGCCTTTCTTCTCTCTTTAGGGACTTTCCGTTGACACGTTAAATAATACCTAACAGCTCACGCATTCTACTTTCCTTTGAGAAACGATCACTATTAAATATGATCATCAGCCTCACTAAGGAACTTTTAAGTGTGATGCATAGCTCTTTAATGCATTTAGCACATAACACATAAACTTTCCACGACAGACAATGGAAGAGGCCACCATCTAATCAGTGAAATCCCAAAGCAATTGGGTATTTACTGCATGTCCCCCGGAGCAAATGGCACAAGGGCACTTGGGCCCTGTTGGGAGTGAAGAGGGGGGATTGCAGAAGTGGTCAGCTGTCCATGAAAGCTGGTCACACTCAGGATGCACCCCATTGGCTACATGGATAGAGGTCAGTGCCCAGGCAGACGAAAGGATGTGCCCAACTGTACAAAGCACCCTTCCATAGCACCAGAGAAGTTGTAAATTTTATGGAATTCCAATCTTACAGTTTTCTTGATTGCTTTTAAGCCATTTGGAAAAGAAAATGGATTGCAAGAGAGTTTTCCTAACTAGCTCACTGGTCTTCCCTTGTCATGTCAGGATGAAAGAATTCACCATTTGACTAAAGGTCAATGTTCTGGAAATATTTATGGGTGACTAAAAGGAGAAGACTATTGGAGTAATCGGTACTCATTACGTTCACTACAGCCTGGTTAGCTACATGAAGTACTAGACATACCTACGCTATATCCATGCCCACCTTCCCATGTTCATGAACCCATCTATTTTGTTTCTAGGTGGGAGGTTCTTCTCATAATGAATTTAAGGATGTCCCTTTCAAGGAAATGACTAGATGTTGGTTACATTTTAAATTGTGCATGATTTTAGTACTCTCTGAGCAATGTTTGATGGATAAGCCTAAAAAAAAAAATGGTCAAATGGCCTAACCTTTTAGCAATAAAATTGTGCGCAATAAAATGCTGGAGGGCACCAGTTACTGAACTGTCATAGGCCAGAGAATTATTAGCCCCCATAATTCTGTACTGCAAAACCAAATTTGTAGATTTTTTTTCAAGTGGAAAAAAAGTCCAGGAAATTAAATGGAAAGACCTGTAGTAATGAAATATTAAATGCAATTTCAAGTGCACAAAAAGGTCAGAAGCCAAAAAAAAAAAAAAAGATTTCTGGAACATTAATTTTCTCATACTTCATATTATGCCTGGGTTTAAATACCCCCAGAAACCAACCAGGCCCAGACTGGGGCAGGGGCAGGGATGCAGGGTAATGATAGAAAGGAGGAGCCCAGTACAGGGGGAAGTAAGAACTAAGAATTGGGGGGAGAGGGGAATTAGATAGAAAATATTTTGTTTTCAATTTCCAAAGTTGAAGTCATGTTGCATAAATATACACCAACACCATCTAAAAGGCATAAAAACTAAAACAAAATGACGGAACTTCACCCACGACATGCCAGTTCTACCCGAAGTTCACCCTGATTCTTGGTTCCTTGCACTACTACTATTCTGGGCTCCTGATCTTAACCGAGTCTCAATTCTGGCCAAAGACAGCACATAGAATAGGATGGCTTGATGAGCATTTGCAGTCAGTCTGTCAAGTTGTGTCTGTGTGAAGAGCACTACTGTCATTGGAAGCAATCACTGCAAATACGTACCTTCAGTTTCAGGTCACAGCAGTACTACCTCACTTTAGTAATGCCTATGTAGGAAGGGGCAGGGACATCAGGGAAACTTTAAAGGCAATGTTTTAAAATAAAAAGCATTGTGTGCATAGAAGAGTCACATGTTAACATCAGGACACCTTCAGTGTAGGTGTGACATACTGTTTGTGTGGAATATTGTTTAGTGATGTACACGGGGAAAAATCCTTATTTTAACACCTGGCTAACTCCCTAGGGCCATTGCTCACACAATCTGTACAGTCTTTCTTCGAATATGCTACAGACATCAGATGGTCTGTAATTGATGATTGCTACTACTTTCAAACCTAAACAACACATGATGAAATCTATTTCTTTAAAATACCAATCTGCGAGGTGGCAATGTTCGATGAAGAAAGAAAGATTTATATTTATGGCCAATTTTTATTTATCCTCGCCTATTTATAAATTGTGCTACAACTTCAATAGCCATGGTTAAAAAGAATAACGTCATTGCTAACCATTTTCTGGGACTATAAAAACAATTTCACCGTAATGGATAACGCTAAAACACTCCAAGAATAATCTATAAATGAATCCTAGATTACTGGTCTAAAGATGGTGGTTATAAATGATTACATGAAAGAGTTGATGTTACTTTGAAAATCTTAAAGTCTGTCTATGGATTTTCGTATTTTATATGTAACATTTTTATGAAGTGATTTTGCCCCAACATAATAGCTTTCATCTTCAAAGCACTTCACAAATATGAACTAGTTACATAAAAGGCTGCATTACTGCAAAGTCAGAAAATGGGGAAGCTCAGGTTCTCTCAGCAAGCCACCCTCACGCATCCTGCATATTTGATCTACAAGAAAGGTTATGGTTTTTAGAACATGTTTAATTGTCAATATTGTTAACAAAGCCCTAGCCCAGGGGTGGGCCAACTTTTTGACTCGAGGGTCACAATGGGTTCTTAAACTGGACCGGAGGGCCGGAACAAAAGCAAGGATGGAGTGTTTGTGTGAACTAATATAAATTCAAAGTAAACATCATTACATAAAAGGGTACGGTCTTTTTTTTTTTTTTAGTTTTATTCATTTCAAACGGGCCGGATCCGGCCCTCGGGCCGTAGTTTGTCCACGGCTGCCCTAGCCGGTTTGGCTCAGTGGATAGAGTGTTGGCCTGTGGACTGAGGGGGTCCCAGGTTCGATTCCAGTCAGGGGCACATGCCCGGGTTGTGGGCTTGATCCCCAGTGGGGGGCATGCAGGAGGCAGCCGATTGATGATTCTCTCTCATCATTGATGTTTCTATCTCTCTCTCTTCCTCTCTAAAATCAATAAAAATATATTTAAAACAAAAACATTTTAAAAAAATATTGTTAACAAAACTGTCCAAAGGGTTAACAGAGCTTTTACTCTACCAGGCAATTGTTCCTATTCATAAAAATCTTCCTTTGACTGAATTGTAAAGTTTGAGAAAATTAGACTTATTTTATGGTAGATCTTTGTCTCCTTCAATTTCAAGAAATCTGTTAAATATCAACAAAAAAGGGATGCTCAACAAAGCTTTATCTAGTAAAACTGAAAAAAATTAAATATGTGTAATGGGAAATGGGTAAATAAATTATGGTATGTCTACATGATGTAATTTTTTCAACTACAATACAGCCATTAAAATTATGTTTTTGGAAAATATATGGAAAAATTCGCACAATACAATATTTGTTTTTATTAAATGTCACAAAATTACCTAAATCCTATCATGACATTTTTACAAAAGAAATAATTATATATAGACACATAAGCAAATTGGATGAAATAAGTATGAGTGCTGGGGGTATTGTGATTTTATTTCCTTCTTTAGGCTTTATTATTTAAATTGTTGACAACACATTGCTTTTAAATAACTCATATAATCTTATTACTTGTTTTGATCTAATCCTCCCACGTCCCCTTCCCTAGCAGGGAAAGGGAAAATGAAACTACAATCCTTGCCTTCAAGACCTTACACTCTCCTGGAGAAGTACAAAGCATCAGTCAGTATGATAATCTCTGTGAAAGGAGAGAGCAAAGAGTGCCATGGGAGTAACCAAGGTGGAGGTTCAGAGTAGACAGAAGAGACCCTTGAATGGGGCTTGGCAAGGTAAGCAGGTATTCAATAATAATAGAGAGGACAGTCTAGAAAGAACATATGCAAAGGCACAGAAACACAAAACACAGGGAAACAGGGGGTCGGAGCGAAGAACTTCATTAGGAGAAAAAATATAGCCAGAGATTGTAGAAGATGATGATGGAGGTGGCACATGCCAGTTCATAGAAGACCTTGAGTACTGTGCAAAAGATCCAACTTCAACCTTTTTACATCCCTGGTAGAGCCTGCTAGGGAAGGGGTCGTGGGAGGGATTAGATCAAAACAAGTAATAAGATTATATGAGTTATTTAAATCACTAGCTCCAGCTCAGAGGACTGGAAGAAGGCAAGACTAGTATCAGGTGGACAAGGTAGGAGGTTCTGATAGGTTTATCCCTGAAAGGAACAGTGGAACCAGAAAGGAGAGGTGGGGCTCTAGGAATAATTAAGATAAAGAACAGACATAGCTGAGTGGCCAGTAAGATGTGGGTGAATGAGAAAAAGGGTCTGAGATAATTCCCAGCTTTCTGGATGGACAGTGGTACCACCACCTAAAAGAAGTGGATCTCAGCAAAAAGCCAGTGAATTCTATTTTGTTCATGGAAAATTAAAGGTGACTCTGGATACCCACATAAGAATAAGCAGTAGGCTGCATGGATCAGTATGCAAGTCAGAGATACACTTGAGGACATTCAGCATACAGCTAGGTGCTTAACAAATTATAAGTGGGTAGAACCACCCTAGAAGATTGGGTGAGTTGAGGAGCCCAGAAATCAAGGGGATATCAACATTTAGGGACAGGCATGTAGAGCCAGCAAAAGCAACCACGATAGAATGGGCAGAGAGAACGAGGTCACGGAAGCCGAGGAACAGAGAATTTCAAGTGATCAAGATTGTGAAAGGCTCTAAAGGTCAAATAAGCAAAGGCCAAAATGCATCATTAAGGTTTGATAATAAAAATCTTCATTTAACCATTGCTGGAGTAGTTTGGTTGGGTAGTATAGTCAGACGCTTATAACACATTGAGGAATAATCTACAAATTTAAACTAAGACCTGAAAAGGAGAGTGAAAAATAAGAGAACAACTTATGACTAGGATAGAAGGGCATAAGTTGTAGGGAGTCACCTGTTTATCAATAGGTGACTTCCTACAATCACAGTAATGACTACCAAGGAAATGAAGTCACCTTTTTTTCACCTAATACGAATATAGTCATATCACCACAGCGAAGTGGCTCAGTTGGTTGGAGAGTCATCCCATAAAATGAAAGGTTACAGGTTCAATTCCCAGTCAGAGCACATACCTGGGTTGCAGGTTTGGTCCCTGGTTGGGGCATGTAATGGGTGTTTCTATCTCTCTCTCTCTCTCTCTCTCCCTCTCTCTCAAAAAAAAATCAATAAGCATGTCCTTGGGTGAGGATTAAAATTATATATCCTATATAATAAAAGGCTAATATGCAAATTGACCAAATGGCAGAATGACTGGTCACTATGACATGCACTGACCACCAGGGGGCAGACACTCAACACAGGAGCTGACCCCTGGTGGTCAGTACACTATAAAATGGGGAGCATCGCTCAGCCAGAAGCCGGGCTCACCAGAAGCCAGGCTCACGGCTGGCCAGTGCAGGGGCAGTGGCGAGAGTCTCTCTTGCCTCCGCAGCAGCACTAAGGACCGACCCCTCGGGGGATGTCGCCTGCTGGCTTAGGGCTTGTCAGCAGGCGGACATCCTCTGAGGGGTCCCGGACTGCTAGAGGATGCAGGCTGGGCTGAGGGACCCCCCCCCCCTCCAGTGCATGAATGTCGTGCACTGGGCCTCTAAAATATATATATATAGAGAGAGAGAGAGAGAGACAGAGAGACAGAGAGACAGAGAGAACAAAACAAAAATATGACATTTATCCAGATGTGTGCTAACATCCACATCACAAGATCTTTGGTCAGTGTGAAAAAAATCCTGATATCCCATTTCTAAAGTCTCACCTTAAATTTTGATGTTACTCAGGTAACTGAAAGAGTTGGCTAATATAAAGAATACAATTGATAACTATAAATAATTTAGAACCAGGAATGAATTCATTTTAGCTAAATTACCTACTGAATGGCCAAGATGTTTTAAATTAACTGAATAGCTTTTTCAACATTAAGTAGACCTGAGGTTGATTAGATAAAAATCCACTTGTATAGTATAAACTACTTGAAGAAGTTTGCATAGAAATTTTAAAAACTTCATTTCTGTTGTGGTTCTCATAGGTCTATTTAAATATTAGGAACTTTAGCCCTTAATGAAGTCAAAGTCTATACCATTCTTTCCTTCAACTCACCTAGAAATATCAAATTCATTATATGTGTAAGAGCCATAAAAAGATTCATTATTTCTAACCCAATAATTCTGCTCTTAGGACTTTGTCATATAATATAATAGTAGAAAATGCCATAGGCACAAACATATTCACTAGAACATTATCTAGAATATCTAAAGCATGGAAACAATTTAAAAATTCAACAATGGGGAGGAAACTACATGAATTATGAACATCTGCTTAATGAAATAATATATAGTCATTAATTGCATGAAACAAAGCTGAATGAAATCGTTGACTTTGAACACAATCATATAATTGTAAATTATGTGTGCAAACCAAAAAATTCTTAAAGGTAATGTAACACAAAAACTCAAAAAGAAAAAAAAGTCATGTTGCAGACTAAGAAAGATTTTGTCTTTTTTCAAATTTTCCTTTAATGTCATAAGAATTTTCAGAAACTAAAAGGAAGGAAGAGAGGGTGGGCAGGAGGAAGGAAGGGAGGGAGGAAAGGAATTGGGAAAATAACTGGAGATCAAAACCAGTGAAGAGAAAACAGTCCTAAGGAGAAAAGAATTCTAAAATGTACCTCGAAGTGTTTGTAGACTATTTGTAGACTGTGACTCATTTGTAGACTCTAAAGCCCTGTCTAGAACTGACAGCAGGTTAAATGGAGTTATCCATCTGCAAGTATGACTCATTGAAATGATACCAATAGGTACCTTGTTATCTCTACAGTCAGCATCTGTAGATATAGAAATATTTTAACCAATTTTACGACAACAAAAACAAAAAACATGGCAGACAGTTCCAGTATAAGTAAACTCTTGTTAGCAAAGTGCTAAAGTTACCAAGTTTCTCTGCATTTTTAGCTGAATACCATTTACAATAAACTTAATTTTATTTTTTTAATATTTCTAGTAAATTTTTTATTATGTTCAAATAACACTAAGATAGAATTGGATTAGCCTGTTGTTACCAGGCCTTGCTTCAATTTTAATCACTTTAGATTAACAGAAGCTATTTCCTAACATTTCCATGAGAACTGACCTTCTTGCCACCTATAATAATGCCTCACATGACAATTTATTCCGCTTATGATTTTGACAGCCTGTTCTAGTTAGAAGGGTGAGCCCAGAGTCAGAGGGGTCTGTTTGCTTTGGAGCTCCAAAATTATCAGCTTGGAGACCCTCGAGGGGTTACAGGAACGCTCTGGGCCATTGGTTCCTCATTTGCAAAATGGGAATAATAGGAGTAGTTATCTCATGAGGTCTTGTGACTATTACATGAAATTCATGTATGGAGAGTACGTAGAGATATGCCTGGAACATAAAAAGCACACATGTCATATTAGCCGATCTTATTATTAGATGTGTTAAGAATACACAGAAGCATGGCAGCTCTGGCCTAGAGGGAGCCTGCAATTATTACTATTACTGATGATGACATACATAAGGATACTGGTATTATTATACTTCTCCAGGCATGCCATCATTTCCATGCATTACCTCCTCTGATTTTGCTACCTCTTGAGACAGGTCTTATAGACCCATTATGTAACTCAGGAAACTGACGTCTAGGAGAGTGATGCAATTGACAGGATTGCCCCCAATAAGGACTTTAGTTAAGAGTGGAGGTAGATTTTCTTCTAAAGCTGCAGAGTAGAGGAAAATATATAAGCAGTCAGTGCCAACCCTCCCAATATCACCAGGGGGTGGGGGGGTAGGGGGTTGAGGGAGAGGGAGACTGATTGAGAGTTTATGGCCTGCCTTTTTGTTGACAAAGCAATTTGCATGGGTTTGGAATTTTAAATGGTATAGTAAAACTTGAGTAATCATTAATCAAAGTAGGAATCGTGAGCAACTTATTTTTTTTTTTTTTTTTCAGAAAAAGAAATGATTGAAAGAAAGAGCCACAGAAAGCAGCACTATGAAAACTGTA
The DNA here is from genome assembly GCF_028538775.1 of Myotis yumanensis. NCBI lineage: Eukaryota > Metazoa > Chordata > Mammalia > Chiroptera > Vespertilionidae > Myotis > Myotis yumanensis. Next base: position 226,350,072 of record NW_027223752.1, on the reverse strand, counting down.
CTGTAGCAGCAATATCCTGGAAGTTCCTACAATGTGATTATTCCTCAAACAAGTCCTTGCTTCCAGCGGCAAAATTAGATCAGAGTCACAAGACAGGAAGCTGGCACTTTTTCCCCCTCAAATTCAAATTAAGAGAAGATTGCTATTTGAAAACACCTATACTTGCAATAAGAATATAGGATTTTTAGCAATTTATATAATAAATTCTGGCTCCTCTTATGCCTTATTTTACACAACTAGAGGTATTTTTATTAGTTTTTGGTACTACAAAACAACATATGTTTATTGTGGAAAATCGTGAAAATTCTTGGTAACATCCACAACTTCAAAATAAATACTCTTAATCGTGTAATGCTTTGTGCATGTGTGATGTGCCTATGTGAATATCTATTTATTTACATGGCCCCAAGACAGAATTTGGTTTCTAATTTCCTACAGTTTATAACTTTTTAAATGTCAAACGAAAATTGCTCCCTCTCATCACTGGGATATCATTGTATATGCAGTTTTGTGTTGCTTTTCATTTAACATGATATCAAGAGCATTTCACATGTTATTAAACATTAGAGGCGCAGCGTGTGAAATCGTGCGAGACCCAGACCCCCTGCACCACGGGACCCAGACTCCACCATGCCGTTGGGACCCCAGACTCCGCCGTGCCACCCCGGGCAAGACCCATCAATGCACCTCCTGGTGACAGGTCGTTTGGTCGTTCTGGCCACTGGCTTTTTATATATATAGATTGTTTGAAACTATGTTTTGTGACTTTTAGGTTTGGCTATCTCTTCTTTTTAAAATAATACATAGATTGAAGAATTTTCTGCATTTCGAATCTCTCTGACATAATATGGAACTCTAAGTGTCATGTCCCCTCTTAACGCCAATAAATACACGTAACGTTGCCTAAAGCAACTTCAGAAATGTAATAAATTGTACCTTAAAATATCAGGGGGAAGCTTTCATTTAGAGATAATCCCTTGCATTTTAACAGACCTGCCTTGAGTAATTAAAACTTTTTGGCATGCCAGCTTTCCTTAGCATTATGGTTTCCCCTGCCTAGAAAAAAAAGTAAAATATTGCTCTGAGGCTCATATGCCCATATCAATTGTGACTGCAAGCCTTTTATGGGCAGGGACCACTTCTCAATTCAACTCTGTAGCTTCTTCAGTGCCTTAAAAAGTTAATAGTACCAGTTACTATTTTTCTAAATACTTCTGGATCAATATTATCCATGATGTTGTAATTTTATTTTATGAAATATATTTTTATTGATTTCAGGGAATAAGGGAGACATAGAAATATTAGTGATGAGAGAGAATCATTGATCGGCTGCCTCCTGCACACCTCCCACTGGGGACGGAGCCCACAACCCTGGCATGTGCCCTGACCAGGAATCGAACCGTGACCTCCGAGTTCATAGGTCGATGCTCAATCACTGAACCACACCAGCTGGGCATGAAGTTGTAATTTTAAAACCAGTTTATGGATCATGCACACCACAGCGATCTAACATTTGACTTTGACTTGGTCATATCCGGGTCATGAGCAATGCATTACATGTAGAGTAGATCCTCAAAGAACACAGGTTTGAACTGGGCAGGTCCACTTACATCTGGATTTGCTTCAATATAGTCATCCCTTCCTATTTGCAGGTTTCGCCTCTGCAGAGTCAACGTGGATTGAAAACAGTACTTTTGCCTTCCCAGCAGCAGTTAACCAACTTCAGATACCCAACCGTGGAGTGAAAATACTGTTTTAGATCCGCAATTGGTTGAATCCCTGGATACCATGGGCCAACTGCAGTCAAAAGTTACCCAAATGGGGGACATCTGTAATACTCTCAACAACAAAATTAATTTTTTTAAAGTTGCATGTGGATTTTCAATTGGGTGGGAGGAGGGTCAGTCCGCCTAAACCCTGTATTATTCAAGGGTCAAGTATATATTCAATTCACATTCATCTCTGACTACCCATCAAGATAAAGTTGGGTCATTTTCATCAGGAAATCTTTTCCCTGCTGGGGGGTAAATACACATCTAAACCCACAAAAATTCTATTAGCACCAGTTACAAGGTAACACGGTGGTGAACACTTCTCTTCCAGTTTCCTGGCTCCCCATCTAAAGAAAGACTTTGTGGGTTCTGGTTGGCAATTGAGCTGTAGGTAGCAGATATGCCGGTTTTAAAAAGAGAAAGAGAGAACTACAATAATGGTGCGGTCTCCTGAGAATACATTTATTTCTGCAGTATAAAACAAAATTAAATTCTTCAATCTCAAAAACTATTAAAAGGTTGTATTTAAAATGCATGAAGCATTAAAAAGACATCAAAATTAAAATAATCTCATAAATCTCTTCATTTAAAAGACTTATTAGAATACAGATCGAGGCAGAAAACAGCTGCCCGGCAGGCACTCCGGAGCAGTAAATTATGACTACTTTAACTTTTTTCATTTTCATCATTGAAAAATTCTTTCCCAGAATAATTGTATTGCTGCAGGAAGACCAACTGTCCCATACATTTAACACGTGAATAGTAAGCCACGTTCAATGGCCTCGGAAACAGATACACTCTATGTTCTTTTAAAGATCAGCAGACCACGGGGTTGTACCCTGACAAAGGATACGGCAGATACAAGCAGAAATTAGTTTTTAATGTAAAATTGATCAAATTAATTATTATTCCGATTCAGTTTGCCAGGGCACGAGGGAGGCCCTAGGAAAGCCTGCCAGGGTAAGGGTTTTATTGCTATTCCCTTCTCCCCCAGATCTGCCAACTAACAGCCCAGAAAAAGCCAGTCCAGGAAGGACAGCGAGATGCGTCCAATTCCATCAATCATTAAAACCGGACTCTCTTTCGTAAATGACTGACAACTAGGTGAAGATTTTTTTTTTAAAATAAAGATCCTCATTTCATAGACCATCATGTGTCAGTCTTGATTGTACTAGAGCATTCCTTGGAGAACAATTAAACTATCACGTTGATTGCACCTCAATGCAGTTGAATCCTAAAAGGAGAAAGAGAAAAAAACAGATGGCTAATCGTGAAGAATATACTACGAAGTGAGCAGTGCTATTTTTGATAGGAAGCAGCCAGATACGCTTTGAACATGTTATAAGAAGATAGAGGTGTGTTCCCTGAAAGCTGCCTCCTGTTTTTTATCACTGCCCCTTCCCCAGGTGCACTCTCTCTCATGGACATCGCCCCTCCTTAGCAGAGATAAGATGAGTAGGCAGCGGGCTTTAGTAGGAGCTGTTTGGAACACCATTAATCCAGCGTCATTTTTGGTGTGGTGGTACCAGGTCTTTTTCCGCTTTGTCTCCCCAGAAGACAGCCTTGGCCGTGGATTCAGACCTCTCCCCAGAAGCAGCACCTGTCTTTGTCATTCTGCACGCTTTCCCGTTGCCTCAGTTCAGGCAGGCTGAGCAAAGCTCCTTATCTAAGACTGAAAAAGATAACAGGGCTGCTCAAGTATAAAAACTGCAAGTATTTTATTTATCTCTCTTTCTTTCTGCTTAGATTACCATTCTCTTTGGTCACTGAATTTTTCTTTTAGGCTTCAGAGGAAGAGCAAGGAGACCAGAAGGTTCAGCTCCAAACCCAATCGATCACTGCTCTGTCAGCACACACATACATACACAAGCGCATGAGCATGCACACACACACACACACACACACACACACACACAGGCACAGGCACAGGCAAAGTTCCTCCTGGCCTTTCCTTGACTTTACCTTAGGTTTCCGATGATTCTCTGACCTTCCTTACAGAAGATGTATGCTGAAAAACAATGCAGTTTCGATAAGTGCCTCAAAAACTGCTACTTTCACTGAAGCTGAAATGTAAGCCAAGCAAATGAGCTGTCTAAAACCAGGCCAGGTTTGCGCAGAATGGGGGAACCTGCATAAAATAATTGCTGACATGAATTTCCAGTGCATCCATTCATTCTTTCCTATAACCACATATAAGGCATGGAAGAAGCCATGGAGATGGATAGAGAAGTGGTCCCTGCCAGTAAAAGGCTCCCAATCCCAATAGATATGGGCATTTGAAGAGCTAACTAGGATGAGAATAACAAAAGTACTCAATCAAATTTAAAGCAATGTCCTGTGGCCAGGCGCAATTGAATCTGATGAGAGAAATCAGGGAAGGCTTCAAGGAGAAGGAAGCAATGGAGTTCCATTCGTGAGTAGAGCAAAGAGCATCCAGAATTAAGGACAAGTATGAACAAACACACAGAGAAATGAAGTACTCAGAACAGATCGCTGCTGCCCACATTTTTTGGCATGAGTACCACATTCACAATTCTTGCCGTATCTACATATCACCTGTACTAGTATTTGCTTAATATTTTTAATTGACTCCATTTTTTCTGACATAAGTTTTTTTTAACGTATTTTATTGATTTTACAGAGAGGAAGGGAGAGGGACAGAGTTAGAAACATCGATGAGAGAGAAACATAGATCAACTGTCTCCTGCACGCCCCCTACTGGGGATTGAACTCGCAACCAAGGTACATGCCCTTGATCCAAATAGAACCTTGGACCCTTTAGTCCACAGGCCGATGTTCTATCCCCAGAGCTAAACTGGTTAGGGCAAGTTTATTTTTTAAAGGAGATTTTATGTCACTTTTATAAATGGAAATCCAGTGTCACTTGCCCCAAGTATAAGATAACTATAAAAAATAAACAAAAACAGAACAATGACATTCTACCTAAATGCTGTTGTCTGAGCCTGCCCTCTCTTTGTCACAAAGGGAAGCTAGCACAGCAAGAGGCTGAAGACTTCCCGGCACTAAACAAAGACTTTCTCTTCAAGCTTCTCTGGAAGGTTGAGAGAATTCCAATACAGTGTTAGTATAGCGCCTACATGCTGGAAAACACTAGGTTAGATCAAAGACCCTCAAGAGCTGACTGAGAAAAGACATAATGAGAAATACTAATAAGGCTGAAAGCAGATTTTGGACTCATGTGGGCCCTGAAGTTCATGCCAAGTGGATGGCCTTCACGTGAGGTGCTGGAAAATCATTACAGGTAGGCAGTTCTTTAAGAAGAAAACTCTGTGGTACAAAAGATAAAGGGCAGAGAAGAGATGAAAGCTAAGATATTAGCTCGTTTGACAGAAGCCAAGGGTCTTAACTAGAAAAATAGAAGGGACAAATAACAGGTAATGTTGTTCCCCAATGGTACCCCACCCAAGTACACCCCATGGCTAGCTGTACGTTTCTCCACACTGTTGTATTCTTTTTTTTAATATATTTTATTGATTTTTTACAGAGAGGAAGGGAGAGGGATAGAGAGTTAGAAACATCGATGAGAGAGAAACATCGATCAGCTGCCTCCTGCATTCCCCGACTGGGGATGTGCCCGCAACCAAGGTACATGTCCTTGGCCAGAATCGAACTCGGGACCCTTCAGTCCACAGGCTGACGCTCTATCCACTTAGCCAAACCAGTCAGGGCTATTGTATTCTTTATATAAACCAAGTCATTGTTACTGTATTTCATCAAATCTAAAATACTATCCATTGTAAGATGCACCATTATTTTATATGCCACTAAGAAAGAAAAATGTTGCCAATTAAATGATGATACACCATCACTTGTAAGAAGTAATCCAATTTCAGAGATGTTAAAATGTGTGTGGGGGGGAGGGGAAATGCTTGTCTTGGAATCAATGAGACACATTATTAATCACTATTGCTTAAAAGCAAATAATATAGAGCTTGGAAGTTAATTGGTTTTCAGAAAACAATGAAAAAGCATATCTGGTACAACATCCTACTTGATGTAAGTAGAACAGTAAATTATCAGACTTTGGAGACAAGACAATAGAGGGCATTGATTCAGAGCAGAGCTGGGAAGACCCTGGATTCAGGTCCTGCTTCTGCCACTTAGTAGATGTGACATGTTAAATGAGGAACACACCCTGAAAGCTTCTGTTGGCTCACTTGTGAAATGCTCTTATATTTTTCAATATTTAAACACACGCACACACACAGTAGAAAACTTAAGAACCCTGGACATTTTCCTGCCCAGATTTGTCATAATTAATTTGTAATGAAAGCTAATTATCATTTGTGGTAATATAGTTAACAACTTTTTTCCTTTTATACATTTTAGACCTAAAGAACTACCATACTGGATGTGAGGACGATCTGGCTGCGACATCTGTCACCCCATTGATCGCCAGGGTTCATTCGGCTGATCTGGCTGGCTAGGCGGGTGTCCCCCTCCTCCCTCACCGATCCATGTGCGTCCCTCCCGAAGCTGCGCGCTCCGTCGAAGAGGACGACCTTCCCCCCCCCCCCCCCCCCCCCGGAGGAGAGGACCGGTCTTCGGTCAAGGGTATACGAGTAGCTGCGCTCCCCTGCTAGAACCTCCAAACAAGCTCTCAAGAACTACCATACTGACCAATTTCAGATTATTCTTGCATGCTTTATAGGTGCTCATGTAAATACAATAAAACATGAGAACTGGTCGGTCACAAATAAAGTTGGGCCGCATACAGATGGGTTTGTTTGAGTTAATTTTAATCCCAGATTCCAGTTCCTTGTAATTTCCTATTCCAAGACACTCCTGGACACCAATAACTGTACATACGAGTTGGCCTGAAGAGAAAATGTGGTATAGTCTACCCCAGGGTAAGCCCTGGAAGGAGGAAGCTGTTCCTCCTGCTGGCAGAGCAGCATCTCTTTAGTTTGTGGGTCACTTTACCAAATGCATTCCAGCTGCAACACAATCTGAGCCTCATACTGAGCCTGGGTGCTAGGAAAGCTCTGGCATTACTGTTGCAACTCATGGAAAAGGACATTGAGATCCAGAGAGGTCACCCCATCGTAAGTAATTGGGCCTAGAAGAAAGCTCAAATCTGGCTCCATATGTGGTGCTCGTCCTACCCACTCCACGCTTCCACATCATAAAAGTAATATAAAAATAAACACATATAGCCTGCCAGTGTGGTTCAGTGACTGAGCTGCGACCTATGAATCAGATCACGGTTCAATTCATGACGGGGGCATATGCCCAGGTTGCGGGCTCATCGGGGTGTGGGATATGCAGGAGGCAGCAGATCAATGATTCTCTCTCATCATTGATGTTTCTGTCTCTCCCTCTCCCTTCCTCTCTGAAAATCAATAAAAATATATTTAAGAGTTTTTTTAAATAAACACACATACAAACACCATTTTGCTCTTCGTCCACATTCTGTCTCCTCGTGTTTGGTGCGTGACTTGTTCTTCGCGGGCCCTGCAAGCTTTCCCAATAGCCTGCAATCTCTCGCCCACCTTTCTGAGTGTTCATGAGATGAAACAAGTTTCTGGGAGACTCAGCAGGTCATTGTTCCTGCACCTTCTGAGGCTGACCAGGAGCAGACATGGGACCTTGGTCACGAGGCTGCAGGAGAGTTCTGTTCTCAGGAAGAGCCACAAGGGGGCTGGTGGCTCAGGATGCGGCCTCCCGTGGAATTCATGAGAGATCCCGCAAGGTGGGTGGGCATCTCAACAGCAGGTGGGCAGTTCAAACCCTTAGGGCAGGGGTAGGCTGTGGTGGAAGCTGAGAGGCAGCAAGGCATGGAGAATGTGGTAGCCTAATACACCTGTGAGGCGGAGGTTCTAGATTTGCTCACGTAGCTAACAAACTGGGTAACCTTAGTCAAGTTGCTCCTGTCTGTTTGGTGAGGGGTTTGATCTAGTAATCTCTAAGAGTGGGCCCCTCTGTAAGAGTTGTTAACCCATGACCTTTCTAGGCTAGTGCTAAAGTGCTCTGACAGTATTCTTACTGTGGGTGGAGTGTCTGTGCAGATGAAATGAGACAGTGTCTCCAAAATGCTTTCAACTAATAGACTGCCTAGATCAGTGGTTCCCAACATGGGGCACACGCTCCACAGGGAGCAATTTGATTTTTAAGGGGGGGCAATTTGAGAGTGTTATTAACAGTGAATTTTTGGCATTTCTTATGGTTCTAGGGGCCTCATATACAGTATATAAATATATATTGTGACATATTTATGCATTTCAGTTGTCTATATGTTTTGAAACTTTATTTGCTATTTTTTCATATCACTTCATATTATTATTTTTAACAATTTCTTAGTGATTTCTTCCTCAGTACTTCAACTGTCCTTTCATTCTTTTATTTTTCTCTTTCATGGATGCCATGTTCTTTGGAAGCTTGTTTAGACCGAGTTAATGGCCTTTTAGGCTTCCTCCAAGTGAATAGGAGTTCCCTTTTTTAATAATAAGAATTATATGTCATGGGGAGGTGGGTGGGGGATTTCAGGATTTTAGAGATAGCCAAAAAAAGGTTGGGAATCACTGGCCTAGGTGATTGTCTATAGAGCACCCTCCAGTGGTTCTCAACCTTCCTAATGCTGCGACCCTTTAATACAGTTCCTCATGTTGTGGTGACCCCCAACCATAAAATTATTTTCGTTGCTACTTCATAACTGTAATTTTGCTACTGTTATGAATCGTAATTTAAATATCTGATATGCAGGATGTATTTTCATTGTTCACGACCCACAGGTTGAGAACCGCTGCATGGATAGGTGGTATCATTGCAACCTTCACTATCATGGAAATAATATGAGAATTCACATCTTAGCATGTGTGTCCAATATTTTTTTCTTCTGAGACCTGACAACCCAGGATTCAGGAAGCCCTGGCAATCAGTTTACATCTTAAAGAACACTGTATTGACCTCCACAGCTATGTTTAAAAAACCCTGCATGTAACTCTATGGCACACCTTCCTCCGTGCCTTTCTGGTTCTTCTGATTCCTTCATAGAAAGATACTCTAATTTCTACAATTAAAACACTACAGAAGAAGTCTATTAACTCAAATATAAACGTTGTACAAATCTTAGCCCACCTACAATGAAGTGCAATGAAGAGAGTTCTTCACTATTCACCACAATTACAAAAGGGTACTCTCATGTGCACCCTATTCCAGGACTCGCTGAAACATTTTTGCTTTGTAATTAAGTGATAAAGGGTCAGTAACCTTAATATCAAGTGATTAATAAATATTTTAAAAAACAAGTAAGCCCAATTAATCCATGGACATTGAACATGAACAAAAGTTCACACAAGATAAAATATGAATGGCTAATAAACAATAGAATAAAATTTAAATCCACACAGTAATCAGAGACTAAATTAGAACACGACGTAACCCTAACTGACTGCTAATATTATAAACTTCATTATACCCAGGTGAGGGTGGCATAAGACTGTCATTGAAATAGACTGTAATTGGTACAATCTTCCTAAAAATAATAAAGAATATATCAAAAGTCTTAAGTTAAAACTCATATGTATAAAACATGAGGCAATTCTTAATGTACCATGGTCCTTCAATATCCATTCTCTTTTTCTCCTTTAGGTAAGGAAAACCCAATTTTTTTAGCTGAGTACACGTCCATTTGTAATCAAGATTATATTTCCTGCCCTAGCTGGTTTGGCTCAGTGGTTAGAGTGTCAGCCTGCAAACTGAAGGGTCCCAGGTACGATTCCAGTCAAGGGCACATGCCCCAGTTGCAGGCTTGATCCCCAGTAGGGGGCATGATTCTCTTTCATCAATGATGTTTCAATCTCTCTCTTCCTCTCCCTTCCTCTCTGAAATTAATAAAAATATATTTTTAAAAAGATTATATTTCCTAGCCTCCCTTGCAGCTAAGTATGGCCCTGTAAATATGTTCTAGACTAAGGAATGTAAGTTGGAATGATCGCTGCAAATTCCAGGTAGTACCCTTAAAGAAAGACATAATTTATTTTCCTCTTTCTCTTTTCCTACTGGCTGGAATGCAGATGTGATGGCTAGAACAGCAGCAGCCATCTTAGATTTTGAGGTGATTTGAGAATGGAAGTTACATGTCATGAAGCAACAAAATAGAAAAAGCAGGACCAATTACCTCCAAACTTCTTAAATTCAGAAGACAAACTTCCACTTTGTTTAAGCCACTATAATTTGGAGCTTTGTTTGCAGTCAATCCTAATGTATATATTAGGATTGTATACACTGTGTATGTATTAATATTGAATATACTACAAAATATTTGATTGAAAAAAAGCAAAGTGCAGAACAGTGTAATATGCTGGGTTATTACACAACACAAGGAAAACAAAAACACTATGTATGTGGTAGGTAAGTCCCTAATGAATCATGCCTCCCATTATCCATACATTTATATAGTCTCTTCCCACATGGAATCTGAGCTTGCCAGATGACTCACCTAAACCAGTAGAATGTGGAGAAAGTAACACTGTGCTGGATCTAGCCTAAGCATTAGGAAGGCCTGGCAGCTTCTACCTAAATAGTCTTATAAAAATAAATAAATAAATAAGTAAGTAAGTAAATAAATAAATAAATAGCAGATAAATAAATAAACCCAACTGTAGGGGACCGTTTTCATTGTAGCACTTCTTTATTAACATATGTTATGCAGCACAATGTGGGAGCTATTTACTATGTAAAAAGTTATTAATAGCATAAAATTATCCTCATATAGAATATGATGTTTACTTTGTAAAAATGCATAGAAAAAACTGAATGAATTGTATAAAAATATTAATATTGTTTATCCTGGGTGATAAAATAGTGGTTAATTTTGGGGGGCTCCTTTGCTTTCATCTATATCTTACAAAGAGCATATTTTACTTTTAATTTCAAAAATTTTATTTTTATTTCTAGATGTTCTACTTGGGCTTTTTAAAAATCTTTGTCTTTTTAATAGATTTGTCAAACATATATTACTGGGGAATAGTCCATTCCTTTGCTCATGTTTTCAGTTCTATTATGTCATTGAATATTTTTTACTTACTTATCTTCTGCATCTTTTTCTGATCATCATAATTCCAATATATGAAATACTTGAGGGTCTCATCCTGCTATTTGTTGTTTCCCTTGAACTAAATTCTTTGTGTGTTTGTAATTCCTAACTATGAGATCACATGAGACTCATCTGAAACTATAGAGATGCCATAGGGTCTAGGATAAAGATGCATTTCTTCAGAGAGTATTTGCATTCCTATCTTCTAGGCCAGTGATGGCGAACCTATGACACGCATGTCAGAGGTGACAGGCGAACTCATTTTTTTGGTTGATTTTTCTTTGTTAAATGGCATTTAAATATATAAAATAAATATCAAAAATATAAATCTTTGTTTTACTATGGTTGCAAATATCAAAAAATTTCTATATGTGACACGGCACCAGAGTTAAGTTAGGGCTTTTCAAAATGCTGACACGCCGAGCTCAAAAGGTTCGCCATCACTGTTCTAGGCACTCTTACCACCACCAACCTGGGCTTCACTTAAATCAGCCAATAGTATAAATTCAACCTCCCAAGCCAAATTAAGGCAGAACTGTTGTTAAAATGTGGGGAAGAAGAACTTTTCCCCAGAGTGCTAAGGACCGGATATCTCTGTTGGCCAGCAGGGGGATTTTTTTTTCTAACTAACTTTTTCATGGAGGGTATTGCCCCTGGAGAGCCCTAGCTTTATAGTATGGTCTCAGTTTCAACTTCCATATTGCAAGGACCCAGAACCTGGTTTCTGAACCCTCGTACAATAGTCAAAACTCAAGTCTAAGTTTCCTCTCTCAGCAAACACCCTCAGGCAGAGAGCCTCAGTTTATGCTTCCCACCCCGTTCCAGTATCTCTCTAGCCCCTGGGAACTGCACTCGCTTTTTTGCAGATATCATTAAACATGTCATTAGCTATACTTTATCCAGCATTCTTTTTTTTCCCCAGCATTCTTGGGTCATTTGAGCAGGAATATTTCTCAGAGTATAGCCAGAATCAGAGTCTGGGCTTATGTTACTTTTATAATCAGAAAAAATTTAAGTGCAAAAGAAACAACAACAACAAAAAAAACTGTCCCTATAAAATAGAGAGAATCCTATCTATTGGCTATCTTAAAAACGTCCCTGACAGATTGCTTTTCCATCACTAAAACTCATTCAGCACTGAGAAACAGCTCCGGGAAAATCCCTGCACCTAATGAGAATAAAATTAACGGTTAATTCATCACCACAATGAAAGGACATCACATGTAAGTCAAGAACTTCCACAGGTAAGCAGAGAAAGTAGGGTATGGGAGAACACTGAGATGCCAGCACATAGTAGCTGCTCATTAAATATTTATATTAACAAAATAAAAAACTCATGTCCACTAGGCAATATTTTGGAAATGGGTACTAGCAGAATTTTGTCACAATTTTTAAATTCATAATATCCTATTATTCTAAGCAGATGGACATTTATACCAAAGTAATCTCCTCAAATTTTCTGTAGCACAATTTTTTCCTTTTTATAAATATGTTTTTATTGATTTTAGAGAGAGAGAGAGGAAGAGAGAGGGAGAAAGATATGGAAACATCGATGAGAGAGAAACATCGATCAACTGCCTTCTGCATGCCTCCAACTGGGGATCAAGCCTGAAAGCCAGGAACCAGGAATCTAACGGGAGACTGCTTGGTGCATGGGTCAACGCTCAACCAACTGGCCAGGCTATAGCACAATTCTTAAATACTCAAAGAGCTGAAATACATGTCTCTCCCCTTCCCTCTGTTATAACTATTGCTAGCAATGATGTTTACACAACGTTTGCTTTCACTTATAGGTGACCACTTTGCATAAATCTTCACTTTATGTTTTAACGTGAGAATTCAATGAGATGGTCAGGCGAAGCACATAGCACTGAGTGCACAGTAAGAGCTTGCTGTGGTGATGGTGGAGAGGATGATAGTAATGATGATGAAGATGCTGATCATTTTAAAAGCACTGTGCAAAATGTGAGATGGCTGTGCCAAGTGACGGGAAACTAAAATCGATGCAGGACAAACAGAGCTTTCTTTGTTTCGGACGTAAAACTCCAGAGGGGTATGAGACAGGGTTGTTTACTTGTACCTGGAGCCATCTGAAAGTGCATCATGTCTAAGTAGGGACTTAATAAATATTTCACATTTACAGTAAATATTAGTATTGCCACGAGGGTATCACAGTATTCTTATGGGGCCACTGGTGAGCATTGGGTTGCAAACTTCCAGCAGGAGGCCAAGATAGAAACGTGGACCCAGGAGTCTGTCTCTGAGGAAGACCCCACACCTCGTGTTCTCAGGGCCCGCTGCTTACCCACCTTCGGAGCTAAGAATGACAGTTAGCATTTACTAAGCACATATTCCTACCAGGGGCCTGGGGAGGGGAAAATGGGAAGTTACTGATCAAGGGCAAAAAGTTTCAGTCGACATGGATAAGCTCTCACCATCTACTGTAGAATATTGTACCTCTAGCCAACAACATGCTCATTTAAAAGTTTGTTAAGCCCCGACTGGTTTGGCTCAGCGGATAGAGCGTCGGCCTGCGCACTGAAGGGTCCCAGGTTTGACTCCCGTCAAGGGCATGTAGCTTGGTTGTGGGCACATCCCCAGTAGCGGGTGTGCAGGAGGCAGCTGATCGATGTTTCTCTCTCATAGATGTTTCCAACTCTCTGTCCCTCTCCCTTCCTCTCTGTAAAAAAATCAATAAAATATATTTTTTTAAAAAGTTTGCTAAGAGGGTAGATCTCATGTTAAGTGTTCTTACCACAATGAAATAAAATTTTTAAATAAATAATTAAATGTAACATTTTTTTTAATATTTTCTTGATTTCAGAGAATAAAGGAGAGGGAAAGAGAGATAGAAACATCAATGATGAGAAAGAACCATTGATTGGCTGACTCCTGCACGCCCCTTACTAGGGGTCGAGCCCACAACCCAGGCATATGCCCTTGACCAGAATCGAACCTGGGACCTTTCAGTCCACAGGCTGATGCTCTATCCCCTGAGCCAAACCAGCTAGGGCAAATGTAACATTTTGAAACCCGTACTTGTTTGTGACCAACATAATTAAATATCCAAAATGCAAGAGGTGAAACATGGGAAATGAAGAAATATAGCTGAAATCCAAAAGGGCGATGGAATTCTAAGCTTAAACATTCTGAAGTAATGGTAAAGAAACACTTGTTAGCACAAAATTAAAATTGTTCATTATAAAAATGTGTTTACTAAGCATATACTATATGCCAAACTTAACACCCACTGCTTTTCCTGCTTATCTCCTCTGAGCCTCACATAAACTCTATAAGGTAGATGCTGATTATCCTTCTCTATTGAGGAAGGAGCATAGTAGAATAGGTTTAAGAGCACGTGGCCCTGGAGCCTCCTGGCTGGGTCTGAATCCCAGCTGCCACTGACCTTGAGCGAGTCAGACCCTCTATGCTTCAGCCTCCTGGTCTGCAGGCAGGCATAACCCTGGTGCTAACTCAGAGAACTGACACAGGGACAAGTGAATCGGTACACGTGAAGTGACCAGGACATAGTGAATGTTTCATGTCTTACCTGTGATTACTCTTACTTTTCAGGGGAAGAAACTGGGGTTTAAAATCAAATTACTTGGCTGGTAAGAAGCAGGACTGGGACTCGAAGCTGGGCAGTCTGACTTCAGACTCAACATAAAGCAGAAGCCTGACACACAGCACCCTTTCCAGGGCGGCTCTGAAGCCCCCCTCAAATATAAGTGTCTCACCCCACCTGGCAAGGTTCGATGAATGGAAACCAGGACATGCCCAGGAAAGGCCTGTCTTCCTGGCCTGCAGGAGGGAGATATAAGCCACAAGCCCCCAGGACCCAGCGACTGCTGTGAGTTCTGTCCTGTGGCCACAGAAAGGGCAGCCGGTACTGAGAAATATGTCTTCCCCACTGACATGTACCTACACTGAGCGGCCAACCAACAATAACAACAAACACTTCAGGATGTGACAGGCACTGTGCTGGGCACCTTCCAGGGACTTCTTTATCTGAAGTCCATGACAACCAGATCACAAGAATTCCTCTGATGAGGAATTTTAGGATTAGCGAAGTTAAATAAATTGCCCAAGGGCATGCAGCTAAATAACAGAGCCAGGCTCAGCCCAGAGCTGGCTCATAATCCATCTAATCACACAGGGTGCTATAAACTGAATGTGTGTGCCCTCCCCGCCCCCCTATTCACAGGTTGAAACCTGATTGTAAGAGGAGGTGGGGCCTTTGGGAGGTCATTAGGGTGGGGCCTTCATGAATGAGATTAGTGCCCTTATCAAAGAGACCCCAAAGAGCTCCCTCGCCCCTCCCCAGAAGGGCTGTCCATGAACCAGGAAGCAGGCTCTGACCAAACATCAAATCTGCTGATGCCTTGATCTTGGACTTCCCAGCCAGTGGAACTGAGAAGTAAATGTCTGCTGTTTAAGCCACCCAGTCTATGGGGTTCCGTTACAGCAGCCCAAGCAGACTGAGGCACTCTCCTGTGACAGTGGACACCAGAGACAACAGCTGCAATAAATGGCTCAGGTTGCAATAGTAAGAAGCTCCCTTCCTTCCCCCCCAGGACTGGAGGACAGAACCCATTAGTCAAAGACTATGGAGCCAAAGACTCGAAAATCTGAGCACCGCTCCTCCTCTGCTCTGTGCTCCCCAAGTGACTGTGGGCCGGCCATTAGTAACAATCACCATTTATTGAAGAACTACTATGTGCTCCACACTGCTCAGGACTGGATTGTAAGCCCCATGAGGGTAGGAACAGGGTCTGTTACATTTACTAATTTATCTTCAGAGCCTAGTGTAGTGCCTGGGTCTCAATAGGGACTGAATAAATATTTGTAGAATGAATGAATGAATGAATGCATGAATGAAAATATTCTCTCTAATCCTTACAACCACTCTGTAAAGTAAAATTTTAATCCCCAGTCTGTAGGGAAAGAAATTAAGTTCAGAGAGGTTGTATCCGCTGTTTAAGGTCACACAGGAAATTAGTTTCAGCTGGGACTCAAACCCAGCATCTCTAGCTCCCCAAACACACTTTCCTCTGTATTTCTTTTTCCCAAAAGGAGACACTGCCACTCTCCTACCTAAGAGGGCTATTATAAAGATCCAATGAGATAAGGTATGTGAACGTGCTTTGCAAACTCTGCACTTGCAAAGGTTGATAACCGATTTTTCACACAGAATCAAAGCCTAAAGCCAAAATAGCACAACGTATGTGGAATGTTAAGCCCTGAGAAGAAATGGGAGTATTGGTGGGAGAAGGGCTGTTCCCTACCTTTGAAATCAAACCATACTGCCTGCACGCAGCCACCGTCTCGGGAGTTGGGTGGCAGATTTGGATTATGCAAAGGGCACCCAAAACAACCTTCCACCGATTGTAGGACCCTCAACAGATTGTCACCTCAACTCTGATGGAACAAAAGAGTGAGAGCAGAAGAGCAGGAAGAGGTATAGTTGCAGGTGGGGCTCAGAACCCACTCACTGCATTTATTTTATTTTTTCTGGACTGTTAAAAAGTACTTATATTTTGTTGAAAAATTAAGATTTTCAATTGCTTTCAATATTTTTGTTTTTTTCCTATCATTGTTATTTTTTTTATTGTTTAAGGCATTACAAATAGCAGTACATATGTCTCCTTTTTTTCCACATTGACCTTCCCCCGGCCTCCCCTACCCTCCAGCACTTGCCCTCATCCCCCCATCCCCAGTGTCTTGTGTCTATTGGTTGTGCTTATATGATGCATACAAGTCCTTCGGTTGATCTCTTACCGCCCCCCACCCCACCCCACCCGCAACCCTCCCCTGCCTTCCTGCTGTAGTTTGACAGTCTGTTCGATGCTTCTTTGCCTCTATCTATTTTTTTTCAACCATTTATAATGTTCTTTATATTCCACAAATGAGTGAGATCATGTGGTATTTATCTTCCCAGAGGTCCCCTATGCTCTAGTGCTGTGTTTAGATCCTGGGTGATCCATCTAACCTGTAACTTCCACGGTTAAATCACACGATGCAATTAAGCTTCTGAGGTAAATTAGAAGTTGGCAACACCTTGTAGCTAAGGAGTTTTCAACACCATGTCTCATCTCTACATTTACTTTATGTAATAGGCTTATCCTCATCTTCCTAATAAGAACCTTTATTCAGCATAGAAATTTGCCCAACAAATTCAGAAAAAGCAAATCCCAAATGCAAAACTGAGGCTACTAGCTAGGCTTCTACCTGCATACTCCTAATCTCCCAAAAAGACGCCTTAAAACAGACCAGAAAACAGAAGGCAATTAAATAACATAGTACCCACAGAAGTCTTCAAGATCACAAGTAGAATATATCAGCCTACAGTGGCTAGGACAGGGGAACTCTCTTGTGGGTCTCCACATCCCGAATCATCAGGATTGGGGACCCACAGAGGGATGCTCTTTTCATTAAAGCTGAAAAATTGCTAAGGTGTTTTTTAAGCTAAAATTTGCGTCCATGGAAAAACTAAAAGATGATTTTAAGAACAGTGCAAGAATGCTACTCCCAGGACAAAATACCCCCATTCTTATTCTCTCGAGATTCAGCAGCGGGGGCCACTCCAAACCTTCTGGGCAAAAGCTGGTGACTTAAATGAGTGGCCAAGGCATCAGGATGTGGGAGTGGTGGCCACTGGTCGTGCTTGGTCTGATGGACCAGGCTGAGTTTGATGCAATACAGGCTCAGTGTTGTCTGATCTCTGGATATTTTCCCAAAGAAGTCAGAAGTTCTTTCTTTTGGGGGGTGGGAGTGGGGAGAAATAAAACCTTCTGATTTCCTTCTGATTTTTCAATGTCAAACCAAATGGTCTGGCCAAGCAACTACAGGCTGCCAGCTTTCAACTGCAACCTTTCCCCTCCTGCGTGACGTCATGGTGCCGCAGAACGAGCCCCAAAGAGCGCATGGGCTCCAGCTCTCAATCCTTCGGTTAAGCACACTTGCAAGAGGTCACTTAAACCTCTCTGGGCCTTGATTTCCTCACCTGCAAAGTGGGCCTCATGATGTCCGCCTTACTCCTTTTACACAATTTTTTCCATGAATCGAATAAAATAAGCTTTTCAAAAGCAAGGGCCCTTCATCTCTAGGTCCCCAGGGCCTGTGTTCAATCAAAATAGGATAAAGTTTGCTGAACTGAAAAGCACTTTGAATACAGTGAAGCACGGCTCAAATGTGAAGTGTCACTAAATGCTAGTCCTCAACATCTTGTAAAGTTGCATGGAAAGTTTTTATGTGGCATTTTAAACAATATATTTTCCCTCCCCTGAAAAAGCTCTTCCAACAAAAGTAACTGACAGTATCTGCTTGGCAACTTAGAAAGAGGAAGAGAGAGGAGAGAGAGCGCACTTTTATGCAAATTTGATTTCCCTGTAATAATGGAGAGCTATTCTGCTGGAAGGAAATATCTTCGCAGGCTGGCAGCTGTGGTAGGCAGTGGATTAAAAATGGCCCTGTGTATGGGAAAATCTGTTCTATAACCAGTGCTATTCTTGGAGGGGCCATCATCGATCTAGCCCAGCTCCCATGATGCTCCACTTGTGTGAATGACATAAAAGCATGAGGTAGACACTCCCATTACATCATGGCTGAGGATTCTGCCCCGGCTGAGACTTGGCACTGCTACCCAGAGATGAAGACAGGCTTAATGGTGGCCTCCCTGGCCTCCAACCCACGGTGTGGCCAATCCCCTTCCCTCGGGAAAGAACACAGGAGAGGAAAAGTAAACCTTTCAACAACGATTTATTCAAATCAACGCCAAAGGACTGACCACCTTCCTTCTTTCCTTCCTCCCTCCCTCCCTTCCTTCCTTCCTTCCTTCCTTCCTTCTCCTCTCTGCTGTTCTCCTACAGAACATACGGCTCAATTCCTAAGTCACAAGACACCAGGCAAAGAAATGCTATTCCAGGGCTCTTTGTCCATGGGAAAGGCTCATGCTACAGAAAAATATTTTAAGTAATAAGCAATCCCCACAAATAAAATGTCATCACTCTCTTAATGAGGCAACTGCTTGGTCAGTAAAAATGCCCCGGCCCTGAGAGGCTAATCTGATTGAGTTAACTTGGAGGCTCCATGTGGCAGCCACAACCATCCATCGCCCCACAGCAAGAACTGAGGCTGCAGGTGAATAAGCCATTAGATGCCTCCAAGTGAATCCTAGCTCCTTCATCGGACCATGGAAACTTCTTGGGGATCTGTGTCCCTGGATTCCCCCCGAGGTGTTTTCCTTCTCTCCCTGTGCCATCCGCACCATCAGTGTGTCTGCGATGGAAATCGGGTACCAAAACGTTAAAGCATGTGAGTGTGTCTGCACGTGTGCCTGTCTCTCTGCCTTTGTAAAGGGACTTACTCTGATTTAAGTGGCTCAGTGTCCTTTAAACTAAGAGCAAATGCTAGGAATGCCAAGAAATTGCATCTTCTAAACTAGTCTCCCCCCTCTCCCCCCCCCCACTCCCGCCACCTTTCAATCACTATTCAAAATAGGCTTTGTGCCCAGCTGGGGTGGCTCAATGGTTGAGCATTGACCTATGAACCAGGGGTTGCAGGCTCAATCCCCAGTGTGGGGTGGGGTGATCAATGATTCTCTCTTATCATTGATGTTTCTATTTCTCCCTCTCCCTTCCTCTCTGAAAGCAATAAAAAATAAAAATTAAAACTAAAAAAGAATAGGCTTTGTAACGTGCAATGCCCAGGAGCCTGGAGACCCAAAGGGCAGGGTCTCCAGGATGTTGAGTCGTCCGGGGAAGGCACAGCTGACTCCACCAGCGCCCACAGTGCAGGAGAACCTGCGTGAGAAGGCGGAGCGCAGCCTCCTGAGGTTGGCAGAGCCTGGCATCTGCTTTAGACCACGTGAGACTGGACATCCAGCACCAAGTCAGCTCTAAATAGCTGCACAGACTTGCAAGAAAGGCTGCTGTGTCCTTCAAACGTTCCCTGGAGGAAGGGGAGCGTTCCTGCTCCCACACAGCGCCCTTCAGGGCTCCATGGCCGGCCTCCTACGCATGCTTCAGCAGGAGCAACCTCACTGTGCTTTGCTCGGTTTCTGCTCCTTCCAGCCTCTTCTTTCTCAGCTATGGCAGCCATAGGCGCCAGGCACCACCAGGCAGGCACACACTTTTTCCCAACTCCTCTCCTTCCTCTCTCTCTCTCTCTCTCTCTCTCTCTCTCTCTCCCTCTTAAGCTCTGGATGGCTCTAAAGTCCCAACAAAAGGCACAAAAGCTGCCTACATTATCACTTTGTAGGAAAGTAAACCGGGGTAACATTGCAGGGTTAATTTAAAAGACAGCTGCATCCATTTTGCTCATTACTCTTCATGTACAAACTGCAAATTGCATTTGAAAATATTTTCTTTAAAATAAAATTGCGTTTCTGAGCCTCCTGCAGGCGCCCAGTGTCTGGGTAATGCAAGTAACACAAATGGAAATGGGGCGTCATCCCCACCATGGCAGAGGTAGCCGGCCACGCCCTGCTGACCCTAGTCCACAATGAACAAAGCAAAGCGGGAAATGTTATTGTTAAATAAATTACCCTCCTACACTGGGAAGCTGGGGCAGAATTAGCCCAGCCAGCCTCCTCATTCAGTCCCTGGGTTTGAAGAGGAGGCCACTAAAAAGGTGACTTCCGTGTTTTGTCCTCCCATTGACCTTATTCCATTGCTCATGGATCCAAGTTGATTTCCCCCAGGAATCCTGAAAATGAGAATGAATCCTTTTTGCAAATGAAACTTAGCTGAAGGCACCCACTGTTTGGATGTCGGCAGGGGAAGCTTAGTTTCTTTCTCTGTAAAATGGGGATAATCATCATACCTCTTGTCTAAGGATGTTATGAAAAATAAATCAGTCGGTTTATGTAGAGTCTCTGGTCGGATGCCTGGCGCATGGTCACTGCGCGGTAATGCAGACTGGGAGATATAAATAGAGACTCATTCCACTTCCTGAGCCGGCAAAATGGAGGCAACTATTTAAAAGCTTTTTCTAAAAAGCTCAATTGGAGTCATTCAACACCTGAACCCACAAATCGATTTTAACTTCACCAAAGAGAGACAAACTGATTTTGTGCCTCCCGGTGTGAGGCAATAAAAAGTCCACATCACTACCTATGAAGTGTTACTACCAAAATCATGGACCTGAACTGGATCAAGCTTCTGAATCTAACGGTTTCTAAAAGGAATATATAACAGGAACAGGGGAACACGAAGATGCAGGCAGCAAAACCCAGGCTGTGGGGAAGTCAGCAGGACAAGTAAGTTTCAGGCAAAGAATTCAGAAAAGAGTGTCTTAGGTTAAAAGAATAAAAGTCATATCCACCAAATGCAATATGGACCTCATTTTGATCCTGCTTTGAACAAAGACAGTATAAAATACCAGTCATTCAAATGGGGCCATTTGAACACTAACTGCACATTTGTGATATTAAGGAATGATTCTGAATTTCTTCGATTCTCCTCCAATTGGCTCTGGCATGGCCCAGCGAATGTGATGGAAGCCATGGCCATAACCTCCAAGACTAAATTGTAAGAAACTTTACAGCTTCCACCCATGTGTCTAGAATTCTTGCTCTTGGGCCATTCCCTCTTAGAACTGAGCCATCATGATGGGAGAAGCCCAAGCCACGTGGAGAGACCATCTGTAGGAACTAAAGAGTCAACAGCCCACCTGAGTTCCCAGTTGACAGTCCTATGAGTGAGCCACCTTGCAGATCCAACCCAGTGAAATCTTCAGATGACTGCTACCCCAGCTGAAATCTGATTATAATCACATTAGAGACCCCAAATGGAAACTGTCCAGCTGAGCCCAGTCAGCCCACAGAACCACAGGAGATCACAATCAACGACGGTTTTAAGCCACTACATTCAGAGGTGGTTTGTTATGCAGCACAAAATAATCAGAAAACTTTATTTCTCAGAGCCCTCTCCTTAAGTATTTACAGAAGAAATGATACGGTATCTGGGATTTTCAAATTAATCCAGTTGAGGTGGGGGTACGGTTGCAACAAGCTTGCCCATGTGCTGCTAATTGTTAAAACTGGGAAATTGGATCATAGGGAGTAATTATCCTCTTCTCTCCACTCTTGAATATTTTTGAAACATTTTCTAATGAAAATTTTCTTAAGAGCTCTGGCTTTATCAAGATGCAGTTTCAAGACTACAGGGAAAAGAATATTAGCTACTAGGTGCTTCAATATGGTAGACATTGCAGATATCATTTCCATGGCAGTATTGATACGTTCATTAGTACCTGTCCAACTGCAGGACATCATCTCTGAGAAGGCAGCCAGTAGCGTTGGCAGAACCTGGAGTTGAGAGCAGGATTGCAACCCCAGCTTCACCTCCTTCTAGCTGGGAGTCCTCGAGCACATTCTCCAGCGTCTCTGGGCTTCACTGCTTCATGTGCAAAGGATTTATTTTCCTGATGAGGTTGCCCAAGTCTTTAACAGTTAAAGGGGCGACGTACACTCTAAAGTGCTATAAGAGTCTAGATATTATTGTTGCAAGCTGTAATGGAAAGGAGATTGTTTACTCTTAAGGCCCTGGCACTATCCTATCACTACAGGTCGTCTGCCTACCAGAGTAAATAACATTGAATTTCTGTTCATTACATTACATTCAAAAGCTAGACAGAGCTTTCTTCATGCTAGCAGATGCATTTCGGATGTCTGGTGAAAACATAAGCCATGCAAGCTCTGTCTGGTTCATTTGGGAGCTGGGGTGCATCTTGGAGAAACAGGCACTCATCACCCAGGGCGGCAGAAACCCGGTGCCATGTTTGGACAGGATAACCATGTGGGGGGCAGAGGCGGGCTGGGAGAGGTCAATGGGGGGAAAAGGAGACATCTGTAATACTTTCAACAATAAAGAATTTAAAAACAACAACAACAAAGAAAGAAAGAAGAAAGAAAGCCGTGTGTGTCCATGAGAGGTCAATCAAACTGCTTCTTACCTGGGCAGCTCTCCATAGGGTCCTGCAGAGGGAGCAGCTCAGGAATGCATCTATTTCAGGAGTGGATTGTGCTCCCAAACAATGCCAAGGAGGCTAACAAGTCATTGACTTCACTAATAAATTAAATTAATCTACTAATATGTGTGCTGCTATATGGAAAACTAGAATTCCATGTACATCTCTCTTTATGTAGTGAGCACAGAGAAAACCAAATATCTGTAACTGAAGCAGATTCCTCCATTAAGTTGCCTTTCCATTCCAGTGATCTGTTATTATTGAAATAAATTGTGAAAAAAAAACTAATAAAATAATCTAACTTCAAAAGGCAGCTTAAATCCACACATTTACCACTGGCTCATAATTTTCTAATAAAATATAATATGTTAGGTAACATCAAATTGCCATAAAACAAATGTCAGTATGAAATAAGACCTTGCCCAGCCAGTATGCCTCAGTTGGCTGAGCGTCATCCAATGCACCAAGAGGTCGCTGGTTTGATTCCTGGTCAGGCACAAACCTAGGTTGCAGGCTCGATCCCCAGTAGGGGATATGCAGGAGGCAGCTGATCCATGTTTCTCTCTCTCTCCCTCTCCCTTCCTCTTTCTCTAAAATCATTAAAAACATATCTTTAAAAATAAGTAAATAAGTAAAATATGTCCTTGCCTTTCTCTACTAGATGGGAAGGTTGATGATGATGAGTTTCTCATGTGTTTATCTTTTTTAAAATATATTTTTATTGATTTCAGAGAGGAAGGGAGAGGGATAGAAAGATAGAAACATCAATGATGAGAGAATCATTGATCGGCTGCCTCCTGCACGCCCCCACTGGGGATCGAGCCCGCAACCTGGGCATGTGCCCTTGACTGGAATCGAACCTGGGACCCTTCAGTCCACAGGCTGACGCTCTATCCACTGAGCGAAACCAGCTAGGCGCAGTGGTTCTCAACCTTCCTAATGCCGTGACCCTTTAATACAGTTCCTCATGTTGTGGTGACCCCCCAATCATAAAATTATTTTCGTTGCTACTTCATAACTGTAATTTTGCTACTGTTATGAATCGTAATGTAAATATCTGATACGCAGGATGTATTTTCATTGTTCGCGACCCACAGGTTGAGAACCACTGATAGGGCATGTGTTTATCTTTTGATAGCACTTTCCAAAGCGCATCTGCAGACCCCCAGGCCGCCTGACCTGAGCGGTATTAATGGTCTTTGGAAGTCATGTGTGTGTTTGGGAAATGACAAGTTAAGCAACCTAATCAGGGTTTTGCATTTTGTGGCTGTTGTTTTAAATAACAAACCTTCTAGAGGTACCCAGAGACGGTTTCCTGAAAGACTTTTCTCCAGACTCTTGTTCCTCTGAGCATCTCAGAAAGAAGGGAGCCTGCTTGTTCTCAGTAGCTCTCTTCCTGTCTACTGGGTTCGTCACAGCTAACTCTTAGCATCTGCTGGACTGCAATGAGTTAGGTTGAGCAGATATCATTAGCCCTGCTTTTCAAATAGACTTTCTTTTTTTAGAGCTGTTCTAGGTTCACAGCAAAATGGAGCAGAAAGTATAGACTCCTCCCCACCCCCTCCTCCCATCTCCCACACACGAGCACACAGCCTTCCCCACCAGCCTGCCCTGTTATTTCTGATGAACCTACGTTAACACATCATTGCGCCCAAAGTCCAGAGTTTAATACGTTCTACTTGTAGCATCACCAATGCTCTCTCTTTGACAACTGAAATATGGCGTTCAAATTTTTGTGTCTATATAAATAAAGTTTTATTGGTACACAGAAACCCTCCTTGTTTACCCACTGTGCCTGCAGAGCTGAGTGGTTGCTAAAGAGAGAGCAAGGCCCACGAAGCCTAAAATCTTTCCCATCTGGCCCTTTACGGAAAATGTCCGCTCAGCCCTGCAGGGAAGAATCCGCCCCGGTTAGAAGTATCATCTCCAGGAAGACAGTCTTAGGCTTTGTATGGTCTTCGATCAACAAACTGGAACCTTTGTTCCAAAGCAGGTTCCTTCTGCGCTCCCCTCCCCACGGAACCCCCCTTCTTCCTCTCCCCAGACAGTAGCCTGGACAGGCGGCGACGCTCCCGCTGAAAGAAAGTATTGGATTCCGACTGCCAACAGCAAAGTGCACAGCCTCCAAGATTTAGACTGTTTTCCCCTTCCAGGGCGCGCGGCAGCATCCTGCCCGGCTTCATTTTTTTTGCCTTAAGGTTTGTTTACACTCAGCAGGCGGAAAGGTAAGGAGATAAAAGCGATGCAGGATGAATAAAGGAAGACAAGACTACAGCAAAACACGGAGAAGGCGAGATTAGAGGAGCAAGCCCCAGGGAAGAGAGTTTACAAGTTAGCAACTGAGTGGATGGAAAGGGAGATTACGCGTGAACACGGTGGCCAGAAGGAAGACTCGCTGGAGACAAAACCGCCGCAGGCAAAGGTTATTTCAAATGCGCAAATCTCCCAACATGTGGATCCAGTGCTGAAGTAATGGAGGCAATTCTGGCTATTAGCTTCTTCAGCCGCTGGGATCCCCACTGGTATTTCAACCCAGACTCTTGCTGGGGGGTCAGTGAGGACAGGGGGCCTGGGGGAATGGGAGGACCTGGTGAATCTGTAATTCCTTCTGGCGGGCTGCTCAGTTCCAGCCCAGGAGAGGGGGAGAGCTGAGGCGCTCAAGGCCAGTGTCAGCCTGGAAACACTCTGACTCTGACCATAGACAGGAAAGATGACCTTTTTTGGGGGGTGGGAGGGTTACATCCCCCAAAGTAATCTTATGAATAATAGTGGCCAGTTATTGAACATTTATGACAAGCTAGGCCCCAATTTAAATCCTTCCTGTATGTTACCTTCTTTAACCGTTGTAACAACCCTTTGAACTGAATACCATCATGGAGGCTTTGAAGTGACCTTGAGCAGTCAACAGTCAAGGCTGGGAGGGAGCTGGATTCGAACCCAGGGTGCTTTTACCAGCCTCCGAAGTTCACACTCCACCATCCAAACCACCATAAGCCCCCATCTCCCCGTGAGCCTTGAGTAAGAAAATGACCTCAAGGCACTAAAGTAACCCAACATGTGCTAAGTGAATCTAAACCGTGTTCCTTCCGGCCCTCACGTGTGCTTATGGTACTACACTGTGATAGTCTTATTTACAAACACATCTTGGATACATTGCTGCTTACCAGGTGCTTCCATGCCCATACATCGCATTTAATCCTGCCCAAAGCTTGGGTAGGAATGGAAGGAAACCCTGAATGCCTAACCAGTGTCTTTTCTCCCCTTCTTTCTTCTCACTCCAGAGCAGAAGAAAACTAAGGGCCTCGCTGCCTTACAGATCGGGGGAGAGGAGAACTACAGTTTGGGTCCCTGTCCCTCTGAGTTGGCCCAAGACCAGCCCAGCTGAAGCCCATTGTCCCTCTTTCACTCTCAAGAGTCCCCATTTAGATGATCAATTATGTCAGTGGTTCTCAACCTTGGCTGCACATTAGAATCACCTGGGAATCTTTTTAAAATACTGATTTCTGGGCCTCACCCTCCGGAAATTCTGTTTCTTTGTTATGGAGGTGGGGGGCACAACATTAGTAACAAAGAAACAGAATTTCCGGAGGATGAGGCCCAGAAATCAGGATTTTAAAAAGATTCCCAGATGATTCTAATGTGCAGCCAAGGTTGAGAACCACTGAATTATCTGGACACCCAGCTCAGGGGTTCTCAACCTCAGCTATGCAATTCAATCACCTGGGATCATTTAAAAAGATTCAGTCCTGACCCCAATCACAGAGATTCTGGCTTCATTCATTTGCTGTGAGGCCTAAGTGTAGGTACTTTTTATATATTTTTATTAATTTCAGAGAGGAAGGGAGAGGAAGAGAGAGAGATAGAAACATCAATGATAAGAGAGAATCATTGATCGGCTGCCTCCTGCACACTCCCTACTGCGGATGAGCCTGCAACCCAGGCGTGTGCCCTGACCAGGAATCCGACCGTGACCTCCTGGTTCATAGGTTGACACTCAACCACTGAGCCACACCAGCTGGGCAATCGTAAGTACTTTTTAAAAGACGTTTCAAACATGTAGTTGGAGCTGAGAAGCATGGTGTCAGCTCTAAGTTCAGCTCTAAGCCAAAGTTGTTGGGTGGCACTTCTGAGTAAACTCTTTTAAACTGTTTAAAGGGAGCTTACTCAGCTAGGAGGAGGTGGCCTTGGGCCCTTCCTCCTTCTTGCTTGGAATGCTGACATGACTGCTGGAGCCCAAGCAGCCATGTTGGTCTGTGAGGCTACCTTGAAGATGAAAAACCACACACCAAGAGGGGAAACAGAGTAGGTGCTGTGTCATTGATAGGCCTATCTATAGACTTCGTTTTGAAGGCAAATATGTACATGAAAATCTTTTTTTTTTCAAGTCGCCATATCAAATGTCTGTTACCAACAGCCAAATGCAATTCTTAAGTAATATAATAGGCATCAGTATGTTACAAATGAGAAATGTTGCCCAGAGGTACACAGTTTATAAGTAACAAAAGCCAAATGTTCTGACTCCATCCCTATGACCTTTCTGCTAGAGGTAATGGGGCAGAGGATATTTTAAGGACAGAAAGTCGGTTCTTACAAAAGTAGATCTTTCCAGAACACTCTCCTGACCTTCTGAACCAGCTATTTTTGAACCCCATTCATATGTGTTGCCAGATCATTGAGCAAGGAGATTTGATAAGTAGTAGCTATTATGAATACATATAGAGTTTGTTTGTTTTTTCTTTAAGAACAGTAAGCCCTTAAAATTTCCTTTATACTACAGTTGTGTTTCTGATAAATTTATGTAAAATTTCTTAAATCCCAAATTATTTTAATTTATTTACCCAACAAATATTTTCTGGGAGCCTACTATGGGGTGGGGGGAAGTGGGTTTGAGAAAGGGTTTGCACGAAGAGTTTAACATTTGAGTGGAACATAACATGTACACAAATCACTATAGTGGATGCTTAGAACTGCCAGCAAAGGGTGGTGGTTAACTAAAGAAGAAAAAGATCACCTCTGCCTTAAGAAACCAGGGAAGGCTTCATAAAAGAGGTGGCACCCATGTTTTAAGATCTCAAAAATCTGAGGGGGCAGGTCCTTCAGGCTCAGGAACTGGCCTGATCAAGGCTTAGAGCCAGTTAAGAAAGCGTCGGCGGTCCGGTTTGACTAAAGCACAGTGTCTACACTAAAGAACAAGGGTAGATGGAGCTATGGAGGTAGTTCTGGGTCAAATGACATAGAGTCTGGGAGGCCAGGCTAATAGCTTTGGAATCCGTTCAGTAGACAGTGTGGACCAGAGCAGTGACCTCAAAGATGAGTTTGCCAAGCGTGGGCAAGATGAATTGGCCAGGGAGAGAAGAAGGGCAGTGGGACCACAGAAGAAGCCACTGCAATAGTCCAGGCGAGAGGTAATGCGTGTCGGAACTCGGGCAGAGGTAGTGGGAATGCAGAGGAAGGCTAAGTGCCAGAAACAGAGAAAGGACGACTAGACTTGGCAAGACGTGGGAGATTAGACCGCAGACAAGGGAGGAATAAGAGGGCTCCAGGGTCCAGCCTGAGGAAATGAGTGGCTGTCGTTGGAAGTGCTGGTTCCAGGAATGCGAGATGATGCATAGATCTGGCCTATGGGGGAGCCATCTGAAGTGAAGGTCTTCATTTGGCAGCCATTTATCTGGAAGTGATAGGTGAAGCCATAAAATAGAGAAAGAGTAGGGAGAAAAGAAATTTGAAGATATAAACTCAAGTAATGTGGGCAATTGGCAGATAGGAAGAGGGAAGGAGGGAAGGAGGGAAGGAGGGAAGGAGGGAAGGAGGGAGGGAAGGAGGGAGGGAGGAAGATCAGAGAAGCCACAGAGAAACCAAGGGAATATAATGTTAGAGAAGAAAGAGAAGAAAGAAGAAACGGGTTTAAAGAAAGAATTTTACTAATACTGTTAAAGCATACAATAATTATATATCTGTCTTTTTTTAATGTGCTTTTCTTTTCTGGGAATAGCTTAGCTCTGTTGCTGAATGGCTCTGAGCACAGGCCAGGAATCCCTCCCTCTCCGTGGAAGGGCACAGCCACAGCCACCAGACACGATCAGTGGCCTCCATTGATGTAACAGGAAAAGAACTAAGAGCCCTGGAGTCTGGTCCAAGTTCTGTCTGTCAGATAAATTTCATAACCTCTCCAGGTCTCTGTAGATTCATCTATAAAATGACGGGTCAGGATTAATTATACAAAGATATATATTCAAGGATGTTCATTGTAATATTGCTTTATTACAGTGAAAAATGGGAAACAACCCAAATGCCCAACAATAAAGGATTGGTTAAATAAATTACATTACGTTCACATAGCAGATCACTTTGTAGCCATTAACAGTTATGATGTAGAGCCCTGGCTGGGTGGCTCAGTTGGTTGGATCATCGTCCCGTCCACCAAAGGTGGTGGGTTTCATCCCCTCTCAGGGCAAGTATGGGAGGCAGCTGATCGATGTTTCTCTCTCTTTCCCTTCCTCTCTCTCTAAAATCAATTTTTAAAATCCTTGGTAAGGATTTTCTAAAAAGTTATGATGTAGAAATAATCCGTTAATACATAAAAACGTGTACCATATGTTAAATTTCAAAAGCAAACTGTAAGAACATGATCTCATTTTTAAAAAAACATACATATGCATAGAAAAAAGTATAGAGGTTAGCCCTAGCCTGTTTGGCTCAGTGGATAGAGCATCAGCCTGCGGACTCAAGGGTCCCAAGTTCGATTCCCGTCAAGGGCATGTACCTTGGTTGCAGGCACATACCCAGTGGGGAGTGTGCAGGAGGCAGCTGGTCGATGTTTCTCTCTCATCGATGTTTCTAACTCTCTATCCCTCTCCCTTCCTCTCTGTAAAAAAATCAGTAAAATATTTTTTAAAAGTATAGAGGTTATAAATGTTTATCTCTAAAGTAGAGGACATAATGGGTGATTTTCATCATATTTCATTCTGCTTAGCTATATCTTCTAAGTAGCGAGAATAAATATTTATTATAGGTAAGAGTTTCAAAAAACATATCTGAAAAGTAAAATGTTCCCTGTATGGATAACCCTATCCACTTCCCTCAGACTACCTATCTTGGGTTTTCTGCAGGAATGCTTGTCATATATACATAACAAAAATAACAGGGATGTTATTCTTTATACATATTTTAACTTACAAAAATGAGGTGGCCATCCATGGACTATGGGGCCCTTTGCTCTCCAGTCAGAGAACCTGAACCCCAGAAGCTTCCTTAACCACAGAGATCCAGCTTCTTCCTTTTGCAAAATGTGATGACACTCCCCACCCCGCAAACTCAGTCTGCGGTTGGTTGGATGAAATAAAGAATGTTCCAGTCCTAAACTGGAAAGGCCCACCCAAATGCAAAGCTATGACTACATTCTATCCATCGGGGGGGATAACTAATTTCCTAATTAAACACCATGAATGCTTTCAGTCATCTGGTATTAATCTATTGGTTGAACAAATGCATGCCAAAGTCCTCCTATGAGCCAGTCCCTGTGGTAGGTCCTGGAGATGCAAGAAGTGACACAGACATTATCTCTACCTCTGTAGTCCCTGATGGAGCCATTTCCTAAACACTGAGGCCCAGTGTTGGAGCCTATGGGACTTCATTCTAATTGGAGCTCTTAAAGGTCTAAGAACCCAAACCAGGAACTTGACCTAACTAAACCACCATTTCTGTATGTGCCAAATGGGGTGATAACACCCATTAAAAAAAAAAAAACAATTATAAAGATTGAGCCATTATGCAAAAGTGTCTGGCTCAGGACCTGGCATATAGTAGGACCTCAATAGCTATTACCATTTTCATTATAAATCCCATTGCTTACTGATTTAATTATTACTATCCCCTCAGCAAATTTGTCTTTAAATCATTTGATAGAAATTTTTATTTCACCAGGCACACTTCAATTCTGATCAATACCCCTTCTTTCACTTTTTAGGAAATGTTTTTGCTGACTCTTTGAGAGAATTCTTGTATTCAGAGAGCAACTTGTGTTGCTGGTGCTTAGTTTTCACTCTGACACTCCTACCAGATGCTCCCTTAGTTTCTTTTCTTCTTTGGGGAGACACTGGGCATCTAGTTTTGAAATATTTGGCTTCTGTTCAAAAAGGAAAAACAAAAAATATTCTTTTGGACAATTATATTTTTTTCCTAGTTACAAGCCGAGAGGAAACAGCTAAAGAAGGAGACTGCAGTAATGAGAGATACTGTGAGACTTACCATCATCCAGAGTTTGGCGTCTCTGAGAGAACACATCCCACGGCCCCTCCAGCAGATACACGCCAGAGAAAGGAACATTCTTCTCGCCCAGAGGCCACAGGTCAGGACACTATCTGTTGCTCAGTTGGAACAGACCATCTGGCTCAGAAACTATGGAGGTGTGATATTTCCCTTCACTTCCCACTCCCCAAATAACACCAATCCCTAGCAAATCTGTGTGTGTGTGTGTGTGTGTGTGTGTGTGTGTACTTTGCAACACAATGCAAGAAACATCACATCCTTAATCAAATAATCCTCTCCCCTTTCAGCAGCCTCCTAGCTACACAAAACATGCAGCCAAATGCAAATAACCCTACAATACAGAGAAGCCAGTCACACAAAGGCTGTCCCTCTCCCAATTCCAGCCTTGGAGAACTTCCTTAATGCCACAGCCAAACAATGTAACTGTGACCACACTTCCTTATGGCTGCAGCGCCACCTGGTGGCCAGGTGAGCTAGGCGCGCACTCCTCAGTCTGGAAAAGCAACTTCTATCGCCCCCAACTCTCTCGGCTCATTTCCAAAGAGAAACAGAAGTGGCTGAGGCACATGACGGCTAGAATTAGGAATCACTGGGGTTCAATCCTATTCAAACTAGTTCCTGATTATAACAACATCCGAATCCCTGGGAAGAGACACGAGACTAGAAAAATCCCTGTCAGCATTAGATTTTCATGTCCAAATGCATCCTCATACAAACTCACAAATTTGCACAAATATGGAGTCTACATCCAGGCACGTGTGTGGCCTTCAAAGTCTTCACGGCCTGCAATTATCTACATAAGGTCATTTTAAAACAAAAAGGAAGATGAAAAACTGGCTCTGGAGATCTATAATGAGACCCGCCTTTTCTCTTCCCCACAAATGGCCCTGCCCACTGCTGCCAATCCTGGTGCCATCAGAGATGCACCACGGAATTGCGCCTTCATCCTGCACAGAACCACCAAACACTCGCCCGCGCATGGCCAGGATGGCAGTTTAAATAATGCAATTTGTTTGGGACTTAACCTGGGGGTATGCAACCTAATTCAGTTCATTTTTAAACCCAAATTATTCCGGTTAATAGCCTGGCAGAGCTCAGAACAGAATGTGTGCACCGCCGCTAAAAATTCCATATTAAAATAGTTTGTGATGGGATATGCTTTTTTTAATTAAAAGTTTAAATGTACATTAACATTTTCAGATGAAAAACTGACAATCCGAGAACAGTTCTAAATTCCCCTTTGATTATGTTTCCAGAGCATGATATAGCTACATAAAAAAGGCTACCAGGAAAGGTCTTTGAAAGATTCTTTCTGTCCCCTCACACAGGCCCTTCTTTAGCACTGACCCTCCAGTGGTTTCTAGGGCTGAACTGGATTGTGTCCAAACTCCTGGCTGGGACCCCAAGTCGCAAGAACTTGCCTTCATTTCTGACCCATACCTCCTGGTCAGGGCAACTCTCTCCTGTCCCCTGCTGAGACCTACCATACCCGCAATTTTAAGGAGGCTGAGTTGCTGCTTTTCTGCCACCCTTTCCGAACCCATGTGTCCTTGCACTGACCCCTTGCTCTTGCAAATTTAGCAAAAAAGAAAAGGGAAGGACACCCAGTTAAATTTATTTTCAGATAAACAACAAATAAATTTTTAGCACAAGTATGTCCCAAATATTGCATGGAGCATACTCATACTAAAATAATTATTTGCTATTTACCTGAAATTCAAATTTAATGAGTGTTCTGTATTTTATCCGACCACCCCAGCCCAGGGCCCTCTTGGGTGTCCCATAATGAACCAATCTTCTATGCCACAGTCCCCACTCCCCGCAGTCCCTCCACAATGAAGGAGTCCACACGTCAATGTTCTTTCAAGACATCTAGGTGAGCAGTCATCAACTCTGAGAGATTCATTTTAAGCCACCTTGTTGGTGACTGATACTGGCCTCAGTCAATGGTTCCCCAAACACAGTGTTCACACAATGAGTAGCACACGATTATATTTTGTTTTCATTGTATTTGTTTTTTGGTGACCCCTTACTAATAACACATAATGCTGCTTTTCCATTTATGGTAGTGATGTGGAATTCCTTTTAAAATAAAACTGTCTTTTTGTTAAAAAAAAAAAAAAAAAAAGGAAATCAATGTAAGAGAGAAAATCAAGTAAACAATGATGCTGCTCAGATTAAGCAATATCATGACAATGGTACAAAAGGACTGAAGTTCAGGAAACAGTGACCTATAAAGCAGGGCAAAATCTGGCCCACTGTTTTTGTAAATAAAGTTTTATTGGAACACGGCCACAACCATTCATGTATGTATTGCCTATGGCTGCTTCCATGAAACAACAGCAGGACTGAGTAGCTGCAAAAAAAAGACCATCTGTCTCACAGAGCCTGAAATATTTACTCTCTGACCCTCTACAAAAAATTGCTGACCCATGACTAAAGTGTCACTCATCCAAAAAGTCAAAAGGAAAGATAGAACTCTGAAAGTCCCATGACGGAGATATTTTTGGACACCGCGAATATATGGCACAATAAAGGCTGAAGCCGACAAGTCCTCCGTTCCCCATTTCAGATTCTTTTCATTAACCTCCTTCCCATGCCTGCTTCTGCCGGGCTTTCCATCCTTCATTCTCATGCTTAAGGTTTGGAGTGGATCTGCTTCTTCCAGTAAGCCTTCCCTTATTAACTCAGAGCCACCTACGCCCTGAACTAGGGACTGGTACGTGAAATACACTAACATGCCTTTTATCATGTTCTCCTTAAACATGCAAAAAAAAACCCTGGCCAGGTGGCGCAGCTGGTTGAGCATCGTCCCATACACCAAAAGGTCATGGATTCAATTCCTTGTCAGGGCACATATGAGGCAAACGATCGATGTTTCACAACCATATCTCTCTCTCTCTCTCTCTCTCTCTCTCTCTCTCTCTTCCTTCCAAATCAATAAAAACCTATCCTCAGGTGAGGATTTTTTTTTAAAGCCATCTGTTCTTATAGAGAAATATGGCCATATAAGGCCAACCCTTTTTAATAACTCAATAACTCAATATTTTAGTACAGAATATGTTAAAGTTAGCATAAATAGGTAACACAGTAACTTCCATAATCATGCACAAATTACTTCTGAAACAATGGCTAGGCTCTGGAAATAAAGCTTTAATCAGCTGCAAATGTCTGAGTAAGCACAATTGCACTCGCTAGTTAAGCATCCTTAAGCATGATGCATCCTAATCCAACAGGTCAGCAGTACTGAAGCATCTCAAGCCAATTCACTAAGAGGAGATGACATGGGCACCTCGGGTTTAAGATAAAACTAAAATATAGCCCCTATTGTGCTGTTACAGATATTGAACGCTTCTAAAAAGTCCCTCCACCTTGGAAAATACCACATACATGAATTCCAGCTCAATGTCACCTCCCTAATGAGCCTTTCCACACCGGCCCAGGCAAAATCCGTTGCCCCTCCTTCTGGATGTCTACAGACTCTGGTTGCTTTTGAAAATCCAGTCCTCACAAACTCGCCTTATTCCTGTATCTGGTGACAAATCAGTGACCAAGTTGCCTCTAAATCAAGGTCTTTGTTTGACTTGCTTTTTCCAGTGCCTACCACGTGATAGGGCTTGATATGTCTTGGCTAAAAGAAGTGATAAAACCCCAAAAAGTTGTTCCCAAGGAGGTCCAAGGAGAATATGAGCCCAAGTTTCTATGAAACCAGCAGAATAAAGCAAAACTAAGTAAGTGTTTTCCGTGCTAACTGAAAAAACATTCTGTTTGTAACCCAGTTTGGTGGACAGGTTATGACTATCTAGGCAAGATGCACCCCGAGTCATGTTGGGGAGGGGGCCTTTCTCTTCCTGTTGAGTTCTTCTCACCTGCCTACCGCTCTCCTTGTTCTCTTGGGAAATAAGCCAATATCAGTCATTTGCACATTAGTATGAATAAGAATGAGTTACTTCTCCCAGCCTCAATGCTAGCAGAGGCTATAAAGGCATTATCCCAAAATAAAGGAACTGGCAACCTGTGCAGCATGCCAAGGAAGAATCCAGCACTACCCAGCTCTGCCTACAAGGCAAGCCTGATTTGTTGTCACGTTACCCTGGCTCAACTAGAGACGTACAAAAGGGCAGCAGTGATGGTGGAGAATAAAAGGCACACGATGATCATTTTTAGCCCTCTTTCCAGATCTCAGAGACACTTCATTTATTTCAGAACATAATAAAATATTATTTGAAACTATCTGGTACCTGTATAAAAATAAAGAACTTGAGGAGAAGTGAAAAACTCCAAGGAAAATTGTATTGTATTCATGAGAAAGATAAAAACATCCTTAAAAAATAGAATTTGTTCTCTATGTGGATTTTTTTTTTTTTTTTTTTGCAGCATTCATACCTCTATAGCTGATTTTGGTTTTTTTTACATCTTGGGGAGAGCCTCACTGATTATGCCAAATAGGAAAGGCGGGGGGGACTATGAAAGAGCAATGCTGGGCAAGCTGTTTGAGTAACCACCTAGTAATCGGGAAGCGAAAGAAATGTTCAACCCAGAGGGAACCATATACCATGTGTTCCAGTACCTCCTCATAAGAATGCCACGATCCCCGGGGAGGCGCGCTATAAAAAGCATAATTTGAGTATCATCTCTCATCATTCAATATAGTTTTTCAACCCTTTCAAAATTACATTGGAAAATCTATATAATGTGTGCTTAGATTAATGAACTGTTTGAATCTGGATCGATAAGCACTCGAGCTCTGTGCCGTGGACACCTGCTGGGAACATCCAGAAGAATGCCGCGTGGAGGGCAGAGCCAGACGGCACTCTGTGACTACAGGGGTTCCACTTAATAAACAAGCCATCTAATATATGACCTCTGCAGATTAATTTCCTGAGAGCCAGTAAATAATCTGGATTCAAAATGTCCCTGATTATGCATGTAATTACAGTATCACTTACCAATTAACACATTGATTTAAGCCTTCTCGGGATTATGTATTTAAGAGAATAAAAGAGATCGTTCTGTCATCATCCAAACACTCAAAAACGCTCTAGTTCGACAAAGAATCACAGCGAGCGTAACTTTCCACCCATCTGACTTTTGTTTATTGGAGGAAAAACGAGGAGGGTAAATATGGTAAAGGCTACTTTATAATGTCATCGGCCATCATTATTTTCCCAATGACTATGCCACAATGACACCCATTAGCAAAGGTTTGTACGTGACATAATAACAAAGTCTTGGAGAAACTTCATCATCGCCTGAAATATTTCTGTAGAGCCAGAGATTTATAAAACTGCTTCTCTGGCTTGGATTATTATTTTTTTTAATTTACTGCAGCAGCAACCAGGGAATAATTTATCCACCATTAGACAGTTACATAAATAGACAAAGATATACGGTGGAGATTCTTCTCTACTTTAGACAAGTATAATAATTAATGTTCGTTTGCTTTTTCTTATTCCTACATAAAATTTCCCATTAAAAAGTGTTCATCTATCCCTTCATAAAGCCATACAGTGATGGGGGGCAGGAGATACAGATGAGATTGCTGCATCGCATGCATACATATGTAAAAGAAGTTAACAATAATAAATCAACACGGCAAATAAAATGAAGCCTGCTGTCCAATGGCCAAAGCTGTCAAAATGAGGTTTTGTTATTAAGACTTTCATAGCCAGCTGCTGGGCTGAATAAAATCTTTCCTATCACGTGTGTGCTTTCAGGGAGAGGATCTGCAACTGGGATCAAATTGTCGGGGTGCCACGTTCCTGATTCCTTCCCCTTGTATTCCTCTCCAAATAACTGCATGGCCCTCCACAGAAAATGAGAGCTGACGGAAGCTAAACACGAAAAAACGAGCTTGTACATGCAGCAAACCACTCCAGCCTTTTCTCGAACAGTAAAAATTTCCAGAAATGGAATGCTTATGCTTCGGAAAGATAAAGATCTTACTATAGTTGGAACTCCAGCACTACTGCTTTCTCAGTCAGATCGGTGACACAAACAATCATCAATGTGATTGAAAATGACAAGTCTTGGGAAACACACTCAGCCCACGTTGGACCCCATTCTTATTCCTTCTCATCGGCAGGTGACGCCGCTGACGGATGCTTTCCCGTTCCGGAATACACAATGTGGACATGTGATTATTCCTGAGACGCGACAGCTGAATATTCCTAACGGGTAAGAAAATAAACAAATCTGCCCCGGCTGGTTTGGCTCAGTGGATAGAGTGTCGGCCTGCAGACCAAAGCACCCAGGTTCCACTCCGGCTCCTCCCAGGCCCAGGCCCTGATCGGCGGCGCATGTGCAGGAGGCAACCAATCGATGTCTCTCTCTCACATCGGTGTTTCTCTCTGTCTCTCCCTCTCTCTTCCACTCTCCCTAAAAATCAATGGAAAAATATCCTCGGGTGAAGATTAACAAAGAAAACAACAACAGCAAAATAGAAAGGAAGGAAGGAAGGAAGGAAGGAAGGAAGGAAGGAAGGAAGGAAGGAAGGAAGGAAGGAAGGAAGGGAGGAAGGGAGGGAGGAAGGAAAGAAACAAATCCAACTCCTCCTTCAACCTCGATCCCTAATTTAAAGGGGAGAAAATATGGCCCAGGAGGGTGGGAAGTCCCAAGTGCCGTTTCCAAATAAAGGGAACATTTCAAATAAACTTCAAGTCCCTTGACGGCATCTGGACAGAAACAGCAGCTACGTACCAGCCTCTCCCCTAAACCCCAGGGGAATTGGCGAGAGTTTCGGCCACTGTAATCCAACTCTAAAGCTCTGGGGGTGTCCGCACTACTCAATAGAAAGGAAAACTGAAAATAGTACAAAAATGTCTCTTCGTAGCCATAATGTATACTTCTGTGGTCATTACCGGTCAGATAATAACCGGCAGCGACCTTAAACCCATACATTATGGTTTAAGTATGGGCCAGTGCTCGTCGCAGATGTGGGGCTTAGAAATAAGCAATACAACCTCGCCGTAAAAGCTCCAACTGCTCCAGGCCGCCTCACATGCATGATCTTTCCCTCACCGACGTTCTCACACCGGGAACCTTAAAATGACCTGGAAAATACGTACTTTAGGGTAATCGTGCTGCACTGCAGAGATAAATACCCAGACCCATGTCATCGAAACCACACACAGAAGGCAGGTCCCTGCACTGGGTTTATACCTTGAAGACTCAGGAAGAATCTTTTGACCTTTGGAAGCCTCAGCTCTCAGGAAAGCTGCAGGGATCTTAGTGAATACATTTTTCATATCTGTGAAATGGGATGATAACAATATTCCCCTTTCGCAGTCAAAACAGTGAGGTGCAGGTGAGCCACGTGACCTGTTGGGCAGGGGACATGGTAATGACACTGAGAATTAACTGCTTTGCTGGGCAGACCTGGGTTCTTGCAAGAAAGTACATTTTCACAATGTTTAAATGCCTTCATCATAGATCTAGTTGTATGTCTTTCCTGCCTCATGCAAACTAGGGGACTTGGCACATTTTTTAATTTTTTTTTTAAATGTACAGGGAATGTTGCATCTGTTTTCTTCTTTGTAAACTTTCTGCTCAACTAATTTTTTTTTACATGAAATAATCTTTGTAAATGTGTCTCTGGCCAAGCTGGAAGGCTGCATAGTCTGGGAGAAGCTAGATCTAAAGCCTTCTCGCATGTTCCGCTCCAAGACTTGAGCAAAGAGTCCCACCGCTTTATCAAGAATTACCAGCTCTCTGAAGATGCCCACTGGTTATTTCTTGGCAAAGCCATAGTGGGTAGAATGCAGAAAACTGGGCATTTCCTAGAAAACATGAAATAAAACCAGTTATCACAAAAATATTGTTTTCAGTTGTTTGAAACACAACAGCAGGAACACGTTGACACCAGCTTCCATCCTCTTCTTCTTCCACTCCAATGAGCTAGTCCATCCACACACACATCTGCCCTGGCTCCTTGGGGTCACAGTAAAAACCAAGTTCTCAACCCTTGACCACAAGTTCGAGGTCTAAAGCTGGGAAAAGCTCATAAAATCAACGTAGGGCCTTTATTGTTCCTAGTTTTCTTAGTACTTACTAGCTTTCTCATTCTCTCCTTGCCCATCTGGAAAGCGATTTCACTTAACTGATTTTTGGTAGGGTCTTTCCTGAAGAAACTAAAAGTCAACTTTGCTTCAAAGCTTTAGCCACCTGGTCTTTCAGGTATAGAGCTCAGGGTCTGCAATGCCATTGGCGATCTACCCAACACCATCAGAGCTGCTTCACAGCTACACAGGCCATAGGCAGATGGGCAAATACCTATCTAGGGCAGTGGCTCTCCATGGGTGTGATTTTGGCCCTGAGAATCATTGGTCAATGTCTGGAGACATCTTGGATTGTCCTCTGGGGGAGTGGGGAAAGGGGTTACTGGCATCTAGTGGATAAAGCTAAGGAACACACCAGAAAGTACCCCCACAACAAAGAATTACAAGCCGCAAATGTCAATAGCGCGGAGGGTAAGAAACTTGTCTGGATTCCTTGCTGTCTGGGACAGGTTCATGCATGCATCCCCAGCACCTCCCTGGTGTCTAGCTGATGCTGATGGAGAACTATCAAAGCAACCTATGACAGAGAGTCAAGAGACAGCCCAGGCTTTTCCTTCCTACTTTATGTCCCATTTTCTTCCATTTGTTGTTTCCAGCTCTCTCCCATTCACCATGCCCCATTCCTCTCTCTTGTTCTACTCTCTGTTCTTTCTCTTTGCCTTCAAAATGCTTCATTTGGAAATTATTCCAGTTCCCAAAGCAGTTAAACCTAAATGACCTTCAAAACAACCCTACACGGGAAGTAGAATATCCCTAACTCTACAGAGTGAAACTAAAGCTCGAAAAACATAATTTGTCAAAAGTCACCAAAGTCACTAAGTCGGTAAGGTGAAACCCAGTGTGTGTCAAGCTCCAGGGCCAGGTGTCCTCTCCCAGTAAAGGACACCCTGGGACATTACTTGGTCATGCTGAAAGGAGAGAGGGATAAACATCAAACATTCCCTGTTCTAAAACAAATTCCAAAATACTCATAAGTAGTTGAGGAATAAGGATCATGTACTAGGAAGTTCCCTTCAGGACAATGCTTTCCCCCTCTTCTCTGTAGTGATTGTGAGCCAAATTCATTCAGGGGCTGAAAAATGAAATTGTACCATTCATATCACTATCTATGTGAATGCCTTATTTTAAGAGCCTTGGGTCATGGGGTAATCTCGGGCTTTCTGGGACAGAGCACCATTGACATTGGATGCAATATCATAAGTCATTGGCCTTAATAAGTGACAGGAGACCCAACACAAGGGCAGAGACCAGTGTCATTGTGCTGCTAGCATCTGACAAAATGCACATGGAATTTCACCGCAAATTCCCATCTATCTCACCTGCCACAGTGGCATTGTACACCCTGTGATCAGTGCCTGGTCTCAAGGGCACTGGGCCGAGGTGGTAAATATACAAAAGTAAATGAAGGCCTCAGAAGTGAGCTGTGTGTGCACATGCAACCATATTTTTAATGCCGTAAAACTAACATGCATCTTCCTGTATGCACGCACGTTCTCCTACATTCCTGAGTTCTTTTGTGTACCAGGTCCTGTGCTAGGTGCCAAAGATACAAACCTGAATTGGCCTCATAGTCATCCTCTACGTAGCCTAAGACATATCAACAGGTAAATCACCTTCCAAAGAGATCAATGCCCCACTGGAAGCTCGGGGGTTGCCTCCCAGAGGAGGGGGATGAAGAGTTCTGCCCAGGGAGAGTATATATCGAAGCTGAGACGTGAAAAAACAAGGACAGGTTTGCAGCAGAAGAGAAGGATAGCACAGAGAGCAGCATGGCCAAAAACATGAAAGAGACAAAGACCCAGACTTGCTCAGAGACAGTGAGATTTTTTGGGGAGCATTTTCTTGTGCTGGGCCCAATATAAGAACCAGTTGAGGAAGAATGAGGCATAGATGAGAAGGGACTTATATGCCAAGGAATTTAAATTACATTCTAGAAGCCAGCACTTTTTTTAAGTTTTCTGGTGCTGCCCAGATAAGACATACGTTTTACATCACAACTTGGTGCATACACATATGTATTTATAACTGAAAGAAACATTTACAAAACAACACTCACACTTTCTGTATGAAATTCATTCTGATGTTTTCCATTTCATATTTTTGAATGTTTGATGCAAACCCCCAGACACATCAGTTGTATCCTATAGTTGTTAAGCCCTGCTACAGGCCACAGAGAGGGCAAGAGAGTTTTTTAATTAGGAATTGACAAAATCAGGTAAATTTAGGATGATAATTTTGGCAGCAAAGTGAGAGGTGGGTTGGAGTTGAAACTCTGGAATTAGGGAAGTCTGCTAGAAGCAACAGTCCTTAAAAGATATGGTAGCCCAGTCAGTATGGCTCAGTGATTGAGCGTTAACCTATGAACCAGGAGGTCATGGTTCCATTCCCAGTCAAGGCACAAGCCTGGGTTGCAGGCTTGAATCCCAGAAGGGGGCGTGCAGGAGGCAGCCAATCAATGATCCTCTCTCATCATTGATGTTTCTCTCTCTCTCTCTCTCTCTCTCTCTCTCTCTCTCTCCCCTTCCTCACTGAAATCAATAAAAATATATTTAAGGGGGGAAAAACATGATATAAACCTGAACTGAGGCAATGACTCCAAAAATGGAAAGCAGGCCCAAGTTCTGGGTCCTTCAAGTCACAGAATCAACTACTTT
Source organism: Myotis yumanensis (assembly GCF_028538775.1). Classification (NCBI taxonomy): domain Eukaryota; kingdom Metazoa; phylum Chordata; class Mammalia; order Chiroptera; family Vespertilionidae; genus Myotis; species Myotis yumanensis. The sequence goes on along the minus strand of NW_027223752.1, from coordinate 226,308,293 downwards.
GGGTGACTTATTACAGTGGAGATGAGGATGAAGTTTCGAGAGAGAGAGAGAGACTGATGGGATGATGCCAACACTAGCTGGGATAGAGAACACAGAAAGCAGAACAGGTTTGGGTGATAGAAGGCTGTCTGTCAAGACTTGGTAAATGTGAGTTGACTATAGGACATTTCCAATGAAATGTCCAGTAAATGACTGGATGGATGCTTCCAAGTTTCAGAAGGTATGTCTGATATGGAAATGTGGATGTAGCTGTAATTGGTATAAATATGATCATTAAGGCCTTGAGGGCAGATGAGATCTCCTAGAGCAATGGTTCTCAACCTTCCTAATGCCATGACCCTTTAATATAGTTCCTCATGTTGTGGTGACCCCCAATTTCATTGTTACAAATTGAACATAATTAAAGCATAGTGATTAATCACAAAAACAATATGTAATTATATATGTATTTTCCGATGGTGTTAGGCAACCCCTATGAAAGGGTCGTTCGACCCCCAAAGGGGTCGCGACCCACAGGTTGAGATCCGCTGTCCTAGAGGGTCATATAAAAAAAGCAGAGAGGAGAACAGACATGTCACCCTGGGAACATCAAATTGAAAAACCAGGAAGAAGACCAAAGGCATTGGAAGAGAGCTCATCATCATGGCCTCATCATTATCCAGCATGATACTGCATATTCATTTCTACCTTTATTTGTTGCCTGCCTCCGCCACTAGAATATGATGCACTTCTGTACCTCCAGAACCTAGAATAGTGTCCCTAGCACATAGTAGGACTCAATAAATATTTGTTGAGTGAGTGAACGAATACAGAAAAGAATGTGAGTCACGGAAGGAGAGTATTTCACATTATGGGAGTTGTCAACACAGGCAATTGCTTAAAAGAATCAAGAAGGAAGAAGACTGAAATAGGTCATTAGTTTTGAAAATTAGGTCGTTGGTAACATTAGCAAGAGTCATTTCAATAAGTGTTCAGATAAAAGCTAAATTGTTATGGTTTCTAAGAAAATGGGGTGAGGGCCCCAGTTGCAAGGGAATAGAAGGAAATGTCAGGAGAAGGTTAATTTGCAAGAGAAGAGATGGAAGCAATCTCAGATCATGTATACATTTCCATGACTAAGAAATTGAAGGTAAAAAAGGGGGGAAGCAATGGAATAAGGCAGTGAAAAGGGTGGAAAGAGCTAGGAAGTCTATAAGAGAAAATGAGTATACAGTGAAAAGGTTGTCTTTGTCTTGTTGGGCTGCTGTAATAAAATATCATACACTGGGTGGCTTATACTAGTAAACAACAGAAATTTATTTCTCACAGTTCTGAAGTCAGGGAAGTATAAGATCAAGGCACCAGCAGGTTCAGTATCTGGTGAGGAACCACTTTCTGGTTCAGAAGCACCTTCTAACTGTGTCCTCACTTGGTGAAAAGGGCAAAGAAATCTCTCTTAGGTCTCCTTTACAAGGGCACTAATCCCATTAATGAGGGCCCCACCCTCATGACCTAATTACCTCTCAAAGGCTTTACCTCCTAATACCATCACAGTGGGGGATTAAAATTTCAACATATGAATTTGGCGTTGGAGAGACTCAAACATTCAGACCATAGCAGAAGTTGACTTTCATAAGCTTTTTGTGTTACAGAAGAGGAGGGAAGAACATGTGGGTCGCCATGGGTAAATGAGCAGGGATATGCAAGGAAAATGAGGAAATCCCTGAATAAACAGACTCTTTTTTATTCTATGAAAGATGAGGCAAGATTGTCTGCAGAATCTGCAGAAGTTGAGGAATCATTCATTTTGTATGGAAAAGGTGGCTAACTAGGAGAGAGCAAAGAGATTTCAAGAAGCACCAGAGATCTAACCAAAACTAGAAACCATAACTTCAAGGTGTGGTCCATCAGCATGGTCATGGAACTTCTTTAGCAAAGCTTGGAGCCCAGAGCAGAAGCAAAGGAAATAAATGGACTCACCATGTCGCCGCAGTGTGGTGACGAAAATTATCCTGGGAGAAAGCCTACCCTTCTTCTTCTCTACGAATAAGAGCAGCTAGTCCCAGTTTTAGCCCCTTTACTAGTATATGGCCAGGTCCTGAGCAAGTCATCATACCTCCATGAGATCCTTCTCAACAACTGTGTTGTTCTAGTCTCACCGGCTTATAGTGCAGCTCAAATAGGACAATATCTTTGAATGACTTTTGCCAACTCCTACGTATTCCTTAGGTCACTCATCTTGTTGCTCCCCTAAACCAGTCCTTTGCCATCTTTTTAATACCGTTCGACAAGGATGCACCTAACACCTACTAGACACCTGCTGTCTCCTTCTCTCTGACTATTCTCCTTGCTCCACAGGAGTGACATTTTTTACCCATAGCATAGAACAGTTTGCAGAGGAGACCCTTGCCTCATTCAGCATCTATTTAAATTACTTCCCCATGAAAAGAACTTCTGCCAACCCCAATGCCTTAGAGATGGAACCAAGGAGAGAGAAATTTGCTTGTGTTAGCAAACTCCATAATTACATGGAGATATGTCCACCTGGGTTACAGCTAATAGGATATTTTTTAAACTTTCATATAAATATTTCCATTTCTTACCTTGCTAGATTGACTTTGTCTCGATATTAATTGCCTTCATAGTCTTAATCTATAGCAATATTTCTAACCTGTACGGTTTTTCTCTCTTTCCGGGAAACTGCTATGGGATGACTTAATTTAAATATTTTAATATGATGAATAAATATTATTTTCCTTTGCTCTAGGGGGAACAGGCAAGTCTCTGGAGGGTGACTGTCAACTCTTCGACAGTTTACTTCATGAAATAGGTCACCGGGTTTCAGTTTGGCCTACAAGTTCCATAAACTAGAAAAATTCCCATCTCCTTTCACCTATGCTAATTACCATGATCTGCAAAAGGAACATACAAACCCTCCCCTAAAATGCTCCTTTCTAGGCCATTGAGTTTATGAATGAGGTCTCTTGCCTAAAGGATTCTTGGACAGCCTTTTACATAACAAGTCTCCTCCTGCTGCGGATGCACAGATCCCAGACAATGGTGTCACCTGGAATGCTAAGTTGCAGCCATAAATTATTCTTTTTTGCATCATTAGAGCAGCTGCTCTGGCCTCGCAGTCCATCTCTGTCCTGTGCCAACGCGAAGGGTTAGCTGAGGCCCCCTCACTTTTTAAGTAAGCTCTGACTCCTCACCAGTCCTGAGCACATGCTCTGGTCCCTGGGTAGCCCAATTTTTACTGCTGAAACTCAAGAAGCTATTAAAGTCTCCTCAACCTGGCAGAGCCCCAGGACCAGATGGTGTTCTCCTGGTTCTTATAAAGCCTTTATTAACAAAACGACACCAAGCCTCCCTGGCCTCCATAATGGCTGCCTTTTCCCACCCACAGAAGACCCTAGATGGGGAGGACAACCTGTTGATTGCTATTCTTGTCATCGCTGTCAAAACATCCTGCAACCTCTCAGATGCCCTGAATCTTCCCTGGAGCGCCCCTGACCCCTTGCAGGGCACCCATGAGAACCGCCTCCTCTCCCCCCAAAAAAGGAAAGAAAGTGAAAGACGGCACTTAAGCTAATGAGAGGCATAAACAACAGACTACAGAGAGTGTTTGCTATGACCTCCCCTCCCCTCTTTTGGGATTTTGAACAGTTTGGCAATGATTAAGCTCCAGGCAGCCCCTTCAGGAAAGACAGAGCTGTTGATTGCTAGGCTGGCATCTCGGGATTGGCACGGAGGATCTGCTTTCGGTCTGGAGTGGCTTTCCATCCTGAGCCCATGCAGCCTGCCCCACATGACTCTGAGCGTCACGGCTGTATTGGCGGGCCTGGGAGAGCAAGGGCGTCAGGAATGGAGCTGGAATTTCTCACCTCGGGGCCACTAGTTCATATACAAAAGGCCATGGAAAGCCGTTATCTTCGGGTGGACTCCAGGACAGTTTCCAGGCCCCATCAGCTGCCACAGATGGCACTTGCGTGACAAATCCTAACTGCACAGTGTCTCAAGGAAAAGCTTGGAAACTCACGCTCTCTGAGGTCACGCCGGGCTTGCGAAAGCATGAGGCGGAGGGACGGAATTAGCAGCCCTTTTCCACCTGTTCTGTGACCTCCGGCTTTGCCAAACATCAAGCCGTTCAGAAACGCAAAATCTCCCCTCCATGAGTTTTTCAAATTGCTTTTCAAGTTCAACAGTTTGACTCACCCTCTCACCCAGTCTTTGCCTACTCATGACAGGCCCTGGAAACACGTGAGCAGTTGAAACATAAAATTTCCCCCAACCTCAACTATGTCATGGGGAAAGTAGGCAGAGCCCATGAGAGCTGCTTGGACATTTGGCTCAGAAATGTTAACAAATGATAAATCCCTTGGTCCAATCACACAGCTAATAAGTTGACAAAAGTGAGACTTGAACCCAAGGCCATGAAAGTCCCAAGCTCTGTGCTCTTGGCCTCTTTGCACGACCCTGCTCCCAGGCCTCTGTCAACGCTGGGCTGTTAATGAGTCCTAGCCCCTGATACTGTTCTTGTCTGTCAGTTTAAAGCAGGGTGGGCAATCCAACGCCATGCAAACCACAGCCCACGTCACTGATCAATCACTCTCTCACGGAGCCAAAATGAGGCCTTTGCTTCCTCACACGCTCCTAATATAGTCTTGATCAATATAAGGTTTCCAGCCAGGGCCAGGAAGAGGGTAGGGCTGGTCAGGTACTTGCCTTGGGTGCAAAACTTAAGTTGGCACCAAAATCTCAGTAATCAAGATAGTATTTGATTGCAATAGGTTAAAAACTGACAGGGGGAAAAAATGAGCTAAGACAGACGCCAACAGGCACTTATTTCTCACGATCAATTCTGGAGGCTGAGAAGTCCAAAGTCAAAGTGGTTGATTTGGTTCCTGGGAAGGGTGCTCTTCCTGGCTTTCAGAAGGCCATCTTATGCTGTACCCTCACATGGCAGAGAGGGAAGCAAGCTCTCTGGAGTCTCTTTTTATAAGGATACTGATTCCATCGTGGGGACCCTACCTTGATGACCTCATCTACACGTAATGATCTCCCAAAGGCCCCATCACACCAAAGGGGGGATTGAGAGCTTCAACATGCGAAGAGGGGAGTGGGGAGCATGATTCAGTCCATAGCAGCATCCAAGAACTAGAAGGGCTCCGTGAGTAGCTAGACACAGTGGTCCAGGGAGAGAACTGCAGGAGAGGAGGCTGGCCACCTGCAGCGTTGAAGACCACAATAAGGAGTTTAGGTTTGAATCTGTAAATAAGGGGAAGCCAAGTGAGGGCTTTAGCTGGAAGGTGGTTGATCCAATGACCATATGGCAAAGAACCGGTGAAGAACTGGTTAGAAGGGAGCAGTACAAGGAGTGGGCAGATAGAAGGAGGATACTGTGTGGTCCAGGACTGGACCTGGGGGTAGCAGAGGAGATGGAGAGGAACAAGCTGACTCAAGCTGAAACTGATAGCCCTTGGTGATGAGTTTGATGTGGAGGGACAGGGAAAGAGAAAACAACACTTGGTTTTGGCTTAAGCAACAGGATAGCATTACTGAGGTAATGAGAGGCTGAGTAAGAAACAGATGTGAGTTGGGGTTGGAGTGAAGAGCATTATCCCATTCCCTGTGGAGGAGGGATTTTCCCACCCAAGGTGGGGGTAGTATGCTGGAGGAAAAAATCATACCTTCCCACTGATAATACCTACTGGCTGAAAACAATCACCACAAATTTTAGTCTCCATCAATCCTCCCACTTGTGTCTTACTCATGGCAATAAAGTTTATTCCCAATAATACTGCTGCAATTTTTTATTCATCATCCTGGTGTCTTAGAATTACCATAGCAGTGAAATTTATATTCAACGGCATTATTACAATTTCCAACTACTCATGAAATTATTGTTTCTATTTGTGATGTGTTTTGGAGCTATAATGATAAAAATTTCCTCTCAAAAATACCACTGCAATGTTGATGTCCTCAAAACCTGCCATAAATGACAAATTACAGAATGCCTGTGAGCAGCTAAACGCACTTCCTAAACAATGGGGCTTCTTGTTTCTATCATGGAGAAATTGGGGCCCTTTAGTAAAAGAACTGAAATACTAAAGGTTGAAAGTCACAGGCTAGGACAGCAGTCTCCATTGTTGACCCTGTACCTCATTAGTAAAACAAAACATAAAATTGAGCACATACTCCCCGAATGTGCTTTTTAATTTGTAAAATAATGTGAACTAATTATAAATTACTTCTACAGCACTCATCCTATATAATGAAAGGCTAATATGCAAATTGTCCCCTCGACTGGGAGTTCGACCAGGAGTTCAACCAGGGAGCGGGGCTGGCCAGCCAACCTCCCACAACCCCTCCCCACCGGGCCAACCCAGCCTGATTGGCCCTGATCAGGGTGGGCCGGCTGGACCCCACCCATGCATGAATTCGTGCTCTGGTTCTCTAACATATAAACCAGAAAGAATTTGAAGAAGATGAAATACAAAAGAAAAAGACACAGAAATCCTAATATCTTCTTCCCCCTCTGCATTGCTCTTATATGTCCCCCACCCCCTTAATGTCCCACAGGTTGGAAAGAACTGGCCTGGAACTTGCACCTCTCCCCCATCTCATATTCTATCCGTCCTTCTCATTCTTGGAGAGAACTCATTGGATCATGGATTCCCAACCCCTGAGGCTAAATGCAGAACCCTAAGGGCTTAGATGCAGAGGTCACAGGAAGGTCGGGAGGGAGGGTCGTTTCATCTGTTGAAATTGGGGGATTTTTGAGTGAGAGGTTCAACTGAACAGAGGGCTTTGTAGTGAACAGAATCAAGTTTGGAAATCGCTACTCTACAGAGCAGCCCAGGACTCCATAGGCATTCCAGCCAGAGGCTATCTGTATGCTCCCTTCTGCTCTCTGCACTGCTGTGTTTCCTGTTATCTTCTTGACTTCTTCCAGGTCCCAGCTAGAAGGCATTAAAGCAGCCTCAATGACTATGTGTTCAACTGCTATTGGGCAGACCTGGTTCCTGAGTACTGCATGGCCACTATCCAGGATGCTACCACAAGGGCTTCCACACAGAAAAAATATATATATTTGCAGAAGGAATAGGAAAAATTCCAAGACAGCATTAGACAGCTTCTAAGCACCTGGCACAGGGAGTCTATGGTCACTCTGTCAAGACTCCTGTTACAACTGTTCTGATCTTTCCCATCAAAGATCCAAGACAGATCCAAATAAAATGGCCCATTTGCACAAACAGCACCCGGACTTCTAGGTCCAGATTTACCATGAATTTACTGTACAGTCACAGAGAAGTGACCCTCTGAGTCAAATCCCATATGGCCAAAGAGACTTTCTATCCCCAGAAGAAGTTCTTCCAAAATAGAAGCTGCCCCAGTCTCTCACGCTGACTTTCTGTCCTCCTTATCCAACCTGTTCTTTGGAGAATATTCTTAATCTTTTGATCCTGGTTCAAATTCCTTGCCCAAACGGAGGTCTCTCTTTTGGGAGTTCCTATAACAATGGTCATCTGTGCAATTCATTGGACAATGAATCATGGGAGACCTTGTATTGTTGCTTATTTAAAGATTGTGATGGTGATTAACTTTTCATACATCCTTCCAGGATCCCAAGGTAGACCAGAAGTATCTGTAGGGCAGGAAGTCTCTTACCTCTTCGCACAGAGAATAACATGGCAGTTGGAACATAGTAGGTGCCCAGGAGAGACTTGCTGAATTCAATTCTTTTCAAGCTCATTGTCAGCTTTCTTTAATTCCTGTGAAAGGGCATAGCAATACCCATCCCATGAGGCTAAGCTGAGGAGGGAGCTGGCTAGTTCATGCACAACACAGTCATAAACCACCAGTCCCAGGCACATTCCTCTCACAGACACACATATCTGATAGTGTTTGTTAATTTTTAAAATGTTCACTTCATTGTCAACATTTAAAAATCAGGAGATTTCACACAAGGCACACTAACAAACCTGCAACACTGGCTTCTGTTGAAAACCAGAGCTCATCGCTCTACATGCATTCCTACCTGGTAACAACTGGCAGGAGCTGAGAAGCACAGATTTTTCTGATTCACAGTGTCCTCCTCATTCACAAGCAATCTCATGCAATATTAAGTCAAGATCTGAGATGACCAAAAAGTTCTTGTCCCTTAAAAAGTCATAATTTGTGTGTTAGGGAGACACTATGGAATGGTGGGGACTGTGACAAACTGACAAGGCCACGCCCCAGTCACCACCCACCCATCGCACTTCAGCCACGTGTCCCTGCCCAGTAGCTCCTACAGTCATGTGAGCGTCCTGCCCGTGATAAGTGCTTAGGAAACCATAGTATCCTGACCCACTTCCCCTGTCCTTACATTCTTCTTCTACCTCATTTATTTTGTCTCAAAATAGCCTAATTGTTTCTGTGCCCTTGGATTTCCCTTTCAGATTTGTATTCCCCTGCCCTTTGCTGTGCATGGGATCCTGCTGGTAGGACGTTTGAATCAGACCTTACCTCATTCTGGGAGTCTAAGCGACCGCAGCCTGACTGCTGGAGAGCAAGTCAATGAGCAATCGGGGCGGGGAGAGGTGCACCGCCACAACCAAATTAACCTAGGGCTTCCTGCACCTGGTGGGACTCAGGAGCAGGCCTGGGGGTACAGGAAGCCGGAGGGTCAGCTGCCCTGAATGTGGGCCCTGCTGCCTCAGCCCAAGGCTGGCCTCACACCTGTCATGCCCACAGCCCTGGCTACTTGCCAAAGAAAAGGAGGAAGGGAGGAAGGAGTGAGGCAAGGCAGGAGGAAGGGGAGAGGGGAGACGAGGAGAGGGAGAAACTCTGAGATCTCAGCATGTGCATCGCTGCGATAGTGCTCAGCCCAAGAGGACGGTGCTGCCTGGTTTTAGCAAAGCTACAAATGCAAATGCAGCCTGTCCTTAAAATTCAGTAGCACTAGAATGAAAAAGAAGTGCTTCCCCAAGTTGTGACATTTAAGTGGTCATGCATTTTTCAACGTATCAGTTATGCAAAGATGTTTATATCCACTCCCTCCTCAGTCATGTCTCCTTTAAATGGAGTCAGGGGGAAAGTCTTCGGAAAGTTTAATTAAATAAAATAGAATCATGGAGATCAAAGTTAACCAAAACAGACTTTAGAGGTGAAAGAAAGTAGAAACACAAATGACGTAAATAATGAGGGAAAAATAAAAGCAGGAGAGTAAACGAAATAAATATTCTTGTTATCTCTACCTCTGGCTGTTTCCCCTCCAAGTGAATTTTTATCTTGTATTATATTTCTGAAAATCCAGAAAGAAAAATGTCAGTAGATGACAACATGAAAAGGTTCATGGGATGCTGAGTTAATCTAAAACCTTTAGCAGTAAGGAAAAAGATTTCATTTTTAAAAATGTGCGGCTGCATGGATAGTTTAATTCATAATCTTACACGCATGCAAAATGAAGTTCAAAAGGTCTAATAGAAACCCCAGATAAATTCAAGACCATCCATTTCATTCCTGTGTTCATACATTACCGTTTTAATATATAAGACAATGACAGCGATGATAATGACCTTAACTTGGGTGATCCATTTGTTGACAGCAGGTGATAATTCGGCCTTCCTGATAGTAATCTGTTTTTTTGGCAAACAAGAGAGAGGGCTACTTGCCACATACATTTATTTTTATGGGGAGGACATGTTTTATAAATCTGGATACGGGGCAGTACAGGTGTGGGATTAATTGCCCAAGTTGCAAAATATGTTAGAGACGGCGTGTTAAATCTATGGCACACAGTGGCCCTGACATGATTAAATGTTCGCTTCTATTAAGTAACCACAAGCCTGTATTTCCAATTATGGTGGTGAGCTGCTCTCTGCTGAGTGGATTAGCTCAGTACTTCATTCTGCTGGTAGTTTTATGATCAGAGATCTTTAATTTTCCCAATTCAACTCTTAGGGCCGCAAAGACAAGCTGCCCGACTTTTACATAATATATTTCCCTTTTAAACTTCTGCCTCCTACCCTTTCCTAGGAGCGCCATTTCCTGTCACCATAATTATAATAATTTGTATGTAGTTCCTGGGATCACGTTTCTAACTGAGCCCTAAATTGGTTAACCTCATGAAGGTATTAATATGCTTTTTTAACCTGCACAAATTATATGTTTGTCTGGTTGGTCAAATAAGGTACATGATTGCATACATCCTTTACCTCTCTCCCTTCAGTTTTAATGTCACTATTTTAGTCCGGAAAATATGCACTTTTTTAATAATATTCTAAAAATTACAGAACTGTAGGAGTTGGAAAGGAAGGCCTGGGGAAGGGGCTAGTCGGAGCAAAGGCTCCGTGGAATGAGATCACATTGGTCTTTAACACCCAGAACCGGCTGGGGCCTGGGGAAGGGAGCCAGCAGAAGCACTAGCCCTGGGCCTGGGAGGGCTGGACCAGGGGTGCGATATTAAACCAGAGGCAGTGGGACTCACTGAGGGTTTTTAAGCAAGGTATGACCACAGCCAGATTGGTGTTTTAGAAACTTTGTTTTTAGTTGGGTCGTAAAGACTCTACTGCACTCATCCAGCAAAATAGGCTGATGCAAGTGCGAACTGTAGCAAAAGGATGGGCCGGTTTTGACAGCCGTTTCTACCCCAAGTTGCCTATTGTCCAGATTGGAAGATAAAACTAATGTGTGAAAACAGATCAATTCAAGGTCATTCACAATCCATTTACTAACTGTGTGGACCTTAGAGAAGATGGGAATTAGAAAGTCAGGATTGGCCCCCTAGAGAAGACCAGACTTCAACTTGAGAAGTGATTCAGGAGACAGTGGCCTGACTGAGGACTTGGTGAGCAGCTGAGTGTGTTAGCTCGAGAGAAAGGAAGGAGACAGCTATTGGGCAGCCTCACACCAGCCTGATGCTACAGAGCCGAGTTCCCCACCGAAGCAGTCAGCTCAGCAAATATGATATGCCCTCTCAGAATGTGCAGAAAACACCCCGTGACTGAATGACCCACCCTACAGAAAACACCCGTCCATGTGAAGACATTCCCCCCAACCGTCTAGGACCCAACCCTGTGCAGTCAACAGCAGTCACCTGTGAACATTAAATCAGATCTCGAGACTGATCGTCTCCCTGTCTTGAAGACTCATATAATCCCCTTTCTCTGACTGGCCTTTTATTTAAATGTTTCCTAAATCATGCGTCAGGAGGCCTGTGTTGATATAAAATCAATATCCTCACAATTCCTTTTTGTCTATTCTGACAATGCGGCCAGATTGTCAGTACTGGCTCTGAGTGCTTTACAGGGACCCTGTTCCGAATGGCAGCTGTGGGCTTTAGGATTACAAAATAACAACAATTTGCATCCGTAGGATTCGGTTCTTCCAGACCTCTCAAGAAATGTGTTGGCACCTGCTAAGCTTTGAACTGAAAGCATTTCAGAGGTTAAGAGCACATCTGTAACTGGTCTCAAATCTGGGAGGGGGACACAAAACCCAACAGGGAAGGACTTTACCACCTTTGCCAAATAATATTCTGGGAATCTGGAGAACATTTTTGGTTAAAAGATAATCATTCAATATCATTGAAATGATTCACTCCCCATATTGTTATAGTCTGAATATTTGTGCACCTCCCCTCCCCCCCCGCCCTCATTCATATGTTGAGATCCTGTCCTCCAAGATGATGGTATTCGGAGGTGAGGATTTGGGAGGTGATTAGGCCATGATGGTGAAGCTCTCACCAATGGGATTAGTGCCCTTATAAGAGACCCCAGACAGTTCTCGAAACCTTTTTTCTTTTTTTCTTTGTTTGCCACATGAGGACTCATGGAGAGGATGGCCATCTGTGAAGCAAGAAGTGGGTTCTCACCAGACACCAAACCTGCCAGCACCTTGATCTTGGACATCCGGCCTCCAGATCTATGGGACATAAATGGCTATCATTTGAGTCACCGTGTCTATGGTATTTGGGTTAAAACAGCCTGAACTAAAACAGGGGAGAAGCTGTTTCTTTCCTCACACCTGCTATCACCCAACAGCACCTTGTCCTGGAACCTGGCACACATCAAAGCCAGATGAGAACGGGGACGCGAATTTCCCCACATCCTCGACAGCACATGCTGTCCTTCTGTTTTCGTGATGACAGCCATCCTGACAGGTGCGAGGTGACATCTAATTGTGGTTTTGATTTGCATTTCCCTGATGATTAGTCAAGTTGAGCATCGTTTCATTTACTTGTTGGCCATCTGTGTGTCTTCTTTGGAGAAATGTCTACTCAAGTCTTTAGCCCATTTTTTAAAATCCGGTTATTCGTTTTTTTGCTATTGAGATGTAGCAGTTCCTTATATATTTTCATTCCCTCAAGGGGAGGAAAGAGGGAAAAAAACACACTTTTAACATAATAATCACACAGAAGGTGCTAAGGAGCGCCTATGGCCAGAATGAAGAGGTAAGGCTCTCTCAGCAGAGATCAGGTGAGGATGTTAGGGTTAAATCTTTGTGTCCCCTCCAAATCCACATGCTGTTACCATTACAGCAAAAGTCATTACATCATTTTCAATGTAATGGTTTTAGGAGAGGGGGGCCGCTGGGGGGTAACTAGGTCATGAGGGTGCAGCCCCCATGATGGACGAGACCAGAAGTCTCGCCCTTTCAGGCACCTGAGGACACAGCAAGAAGTTAGCTGTGTGCGACCCAGAAGGGGGCTCTCACCAGAACCCGACCCTGCCCGCCTCCAGTTCCCAGACTTCCAGCCTCCAGAACTGGGAGAAATAAATGTCTGTCATTCATAAGATACCCCGTGCATCACAGCCCCGCTTGACGATGGCAGATGGGAAATGTTGAATTTACTGGAGAACTGTCTCACGTCTTCACCTTATTTTACGAGTGAACATCTGACCACTGCATCTAGAGCAACTCTCGTAGAGCAGACGCCTCAGCCAGGGCAGCATCTCTCATCTGACTGTTCGCACCACCACACCCTCCTCCACCCCTGCTGAGACAGTCCCAGCCTGCACCAGCAGGGCCTTCTCCCCCTGCGCAGCAGGACCCAAAACCCTCCTCCACCTCCTAGGGCCCAGGCTGTGGAGAAGCCCAGACGCTCTACTTCACAACCAGCTACACCGGGCCCGTCTGTCATGGATCTCACTGATCTTCCCAGCACCCTGGGTGCACAGACAGGAGCCAGCCCCAGGCCCCAGGCCACCACCACGAACCAGGACCAGGCAGGTGAGTGCAGGTGCTGAGCCAAACAGAACTGCCCTCTGGGAAACCGATCAAAATAAGGCAACGAAGGAACATCAGTTGGGATAGGGACCTGGGGGCTACAGGATCGGCAGCCATTTGGGCCCCATGAGTCAGGGGAATAAGAGGCTCCTAAGGTGGTGAGGGAAATAGCCTTTAATCCTACTCTGCAGGGCCTGGCCCTGCTTCACAGGACACGTGGCTTCACTGTCTGACCCTGAATCCTATGATGTGTCTGAATCCCCGACATACATCCAGTATCCACCAAAGATGTGTGTGTGGGCCCGGCCGGCATGGCTCAGTAGCTGAGTGAACCAGGAGGTCAAAGTTCAATTCCTGGTCAGGGCACATGCCTGGGTTGTGGGCTCAATCCCCAGTGTGGGACATGCAGGAGGCAGCCAAACAATGATTCTCTCTCGTTGATGCTTCTATCTCTATCTCTCTTGCCCTCTCCCTTCTTCTCTCTGAAATCAATAAACAATATATTATATTTTTTTTTAAATGTGAGTGTGTGAGAGAAAGAGAGAGAGAGATATCCCTTCACACAGAACAATGGAGACAATGACCAGGAGCTTCTAAAGACATCAGCACCAAACCTTTCAAACTGGGCGATCATTCTTCACAGTAACAACAGCACAGAGGCCCGCCCATTTAATCACGTAACACACTTATTCCTGAAAACAGCACATGGTTCTCGAGAATACCCCTGCGCATCCACCCCTGGCACTCAACTCCCTGCCAAGAACCACGGGCACCTGTCCTGAACGTGCCACTTAATTTCTGTCGCCCTAAGTTTTCTCGAACCACTCCTTTCCCCCAACAAACACCATTTTCCTATAGAATTGGATGTAACATTACTTCACACTTTATGACAGTCTCATGCGTGAGACAGTGGCTGGCCTGGGCCCCGGGCTCTGTCCACAGTTTAATGTCTGAGTTGCCCACTTCAAGTCTGTAATGTGCATTCTTTTTTTTTTTTTTTTTTTTTTTTGGAGAGGAAAGAAGAGAGAGATAGAAACATCAGTGATGAGAGAGAATCACTGATCAGCTGCCTCCTACATGCCCCACACTGGGGATTGAGACTGCAACCCAGGCCTGTGCCCTGACCTGGAATCAAACCGTGACCTCTTGGTTCATAGGTCAATGATCTCCCACTGAGCCAGGCTGGCAGGGCTCATTGGTGTTCTTACCACTCAGAAGTCCTTATGATGCTGGTAAACCAGCTGTTCTCAACCTGTGGGTCGCGACCCCTTTGGGGGTCAAACAACCCTTTCACAGAGGTCGCCTAAGACCATCGGAAAACACATATATAATTACATATTGTTTTTGTGATTAATCACTATGCTTTAATTATGTTCAATTTGTAACAATGAAATTGTGGGTCACCACAACATGAGGAATTGTATTAAAGGGTCAAGGCATTAGGAGGGTTGAGAACCACTGCTGGTAAACAGAGGCGGCTGCCCACACTCTTCTTTATTTGAGCTAAGGACTCTCCATCTTTAGTCTCTGCCTCCACCGGCTCTCTCACCAGTTACACAAGAGCCTCCCAGGGATCAGTCCTGCCCCTGCCTCGCTGTCACCCACCCTCCTCAAGAAGCCAAGAGATCTTTAGAAAACATAAGCCAGACCATGGCCCTCCCCTGCTTCAAAAACTCCAACGGATGCCCCTGTCACTGAGAACGAATTCTAAATGCCTCACATTACATCTGCAGTCTCTTGGGACCTGGCTCCACTAACCTCTATCCTTCCCTCTGGCCACATCTCCACACTCACCCAGCGGCAGCCACATGGGCAGCGCTTCTCATATCCGCCCAGCACCAAACACCAACTCTGCAGAGCTCCAAGGAGACCTCCACCGGGACTTCCCCTGACCACCCCCAGTCAGCACCCCCCTCCACCTCACACAACCCATCCCCATCACACCCTTTTCTTTATCATCTTCATAGCACGTATCACTTTTAGAAATTATCTTGTGCCCTAACCGGTTTGGCTCAGTGGATAGAGCGTAAGCCTGTGGACTCAAGCATCCCAGGTTCGATTCCAGTCAAGGGCATGTACCTTGGTTTCAGGCACATACCAAGTAGGGGGTGTGCAGGAGGCAGCTGATCGATGTTTCTAACTCTCTATCCCTCTCCCTTCCTCTCTATAAAAAATCAATAAAATATATTTTTTTTAAAAAAAGAAATTATCTTGTGCCTGTATTTAATTTTTTTAAAAAGTTTTATCTTTTCAGGGAGGAAGGGAGAGAGAGAGAGAAACATCAATGATGAGAGAGAATCATTGATCAGATGCTTCCTGCATCCCCCTTCCCTGCCCACCTCCTCCCCCTCCCCCGCCCCCACAATCTAGCCCGCAACCCTGACATGTGCCCTGACGGGGAATCGAACTGTGACCTCCTGGTTCATGGGTTAACACTCAACTCCACAACCACGCAGGCTGGGCTAATTTTATTATTTTTATTCTGGCTCCACCTGCCAGATTATAAGTCTCACCAAAGCCAAAGCCTTTTTCCTTGCTCTCTGCTGTTTATCCAGATTCTCACAGTTCCTGGAGCACAACAGAGCCTCCAAAAATACTTGTTGAAACAATGATTGAGATGCAGTTACAATTTTTCAGTTGGTTATGCTCGAAAGAGTTTTTTGCCATTTACAAATCCAAAGTGCTAATTTCTACCTTAACATTTCTTTTCCACTGATAATAGAAATAATAGTCACCATTTGGGTTTGAAATACCACTCTATGTTAAATACCTAAGCAATCTGCATTTATTATAGGTCAACCAAAAAAGAACTGGATATTACCTTTCTCCCATAATTGGTTTGTATTTTTTATTTTTTGAAGAATCATGTTATTCTGGAGTTTCACCTTCTAATTTTCTTTGGTCTTACATGTTTTTATTCCCTGCAAATAAATGGGCAATTTTTTCCATTTTGTTTGCAAATCAGGAAAAAGGTATTAAAATCTGAGGCAGACAACAAACCTTCTAGAAATGACCTGACTGGAGTGTATTAGGGAAGAAGTCTTCTCAATAGAAAAATAAATGTGCTTTTTTCCAGAAAATATTTTATCGAAACTTACCTCATCACCATGGTCTATAGCAGGAAATCCAGAAGATGACAGAGAAAAAATGGGTTCATGTGGATATTACAGTTTCTCCAAACTATCTTGTTAACCTGGTTAACATCTGTTCACATGCGCCATGTGTGTGTGTCCCTCTTTCTCCTTTTATACTAACACTAGTGACCCAGTGCACAAAATTCCTGCACATTAAAAGGGGATTAATTAGAGGAAATATTTTAATATTGCTATTTGCCCTTTCTCTATAATAGAAGTGTCAGAGATGAAAGAAAATTAGTAAAATGCATATGAAAATCTTCCTCCTGTCAGAGTCTGGGGTGCACCGCGGGAACCAGAGGCAAGTCCCCACCCACCCACATGTGCCTCGAAATCACGTGAAACCCAGACCCGGCCGGCCCCACCCCCATCAAGCCCTGCCAGGTGGGGGGTGCGGCCTCAGGTCGCCTGGCCCGGTGCCAGGGTCGGGGGTGTAACCTGAGGTCCCCCGTCAAACCCCACCAGGCAGGGGGTGAAGACTCAGATTCCCCAGCCCAGGACAGGGCGGGGGGCATGGCCTGAGGTTCCCTGTCAAGTCCCGCCAGATGGAGGCATGGCGTCAGGTCCCATGGCCCAGCACCGGGGCATGGGACACAGCCTCAGGTCCCCCATCAAGCTTTGCCATGGCGGGGGGCATGGCCTGAGGTCCCTCATCAAGCCCTGCCAGGCGGGGGGTGCAGCCTCAGGTCCCCCAACCTGGGGCCAGGGCGGGGAGCACAGCCTGAGGTCCCCTGTCAAGCCCCATCAGGCGGGTGGCGCAGACTCAGGTCCCTTACCCCAGCCCAGTGCCATGCAGTCTCAGATCCCTGCTGATTGATCATTAAGGCTCATTATGGGAAGTCGGCCTCCGCTGTGGGCACAGCCATCTTGACCATTACTGTGTGATGGTCAATTTGCATATTCCCTCTTAATTAGATAAGATCATTATTGTAGCTTCTATGGCTTCCCAAATGCCAAGCACTACCTACCCTAAGCTTTTCACATGTATTATCTCATTTAACTCTTGGAATAACCTCAGAAGGTAGATGTTACAACGTCCATTTTACAGATCACAACACTGACACTTAGTAACCCGCAGAGCTGGCTGTAAAGTACCAGGCCTCCACCATTAGACTATACTTGAATTTTCTTCCAGAACTTCTATGTGGATAGATTTCAATTTGGAGTGGTCAAAACTTTAGAGCAATGTAGAATTCGTATACAAACCTGCCTGGAGAGATACAAATGTTTCAAAGATTCTCTGCTTCTGAGTAAAAATGGAGGAATCTGAAGCCAGGATAATAATCCCTAGTAAACACGATGACAGTATTAATAATCGTGTTGAATTCATCATTACAAGTAACCTTTCTCTCTTCCCTTGACTTCATAAACACTGCATATTAAGTCTGGGCCAGATGCCTAGAGACATCTTTGAAAACAGTATTTCACCATCTGAATATTCAGCTTTGAAGAAAAAAGAAATAGCTTTCTTCGAATTCCTCACCCTAATAAATGTTCTTAAGGCTTAAAGGAAACATAGCTCCCTGCCTGTAATTGCCCCTCAGATGACCACCCACAAGGCCTCTTCTGTTATGAAAGACTTTCTCAGAATCCAAACGCTGTCTAAGAAAACAATCATTTCCTTTCACAACTCCTCTGAGTCTGCTCAAAGTCAAGAAACTGTGGGGAATTTGATTAGAATCACAACTAGATCTAAGAGTACTAGTAAAGGGAAATTACTAAGCTGTCAAAATCAGCCCTTCAGCCTGGGTCTCTAATCAAATAATTCTTTGATCTTCATTTTTTGTTTAATCTGTAACACCCTTTCCCAGGACATACCAGAAACTTTGATTTCACCTTTGCATAAACATGAATATTGTATCTATATTTGTGTTGTGTCTTATCAACTGGAATTAAGTTCACCATAAAATAAGAATTTTAAAGTTTTCTTTAAACACTCAGAACATCATATGGCTGTTCCTTTTTAGACCACTGATTATCTTTTTCAAATGCGGGCTGACATCCACATCAGGCAAAACCTGAATGAACGGTACTTTCAACAAGAGTCTCTTACATATGTATGTAGGTCAGTTGCTTATTTATTTTAGTCCAGTCCTTCTGCCTACATTCCAGTCATTACATTCTATTTCATGAACTACTTCATGGGACCATGAGGGTTGGATTATGTGATAACCATATGTGTCAACTTGGCTGGGCCATGGTGCCCAGATATTTGATCAAACATTCTTCTGAATGTTTCTGTAAAGGTGTCTTTTAGATGAGATTAACATTTAAATTGGTGGACTTTGAATAAAGCAGATTGCCTTCCATAAGGTGGGTGGGCCTCATCCAATCAGAAGAAGGCCTGAATAGAATGAAAGACTGACTTCCCCTGAGCAAGAATTCTGCCAGCAGATGGCCTTTGGACCTGAAGGGCAGCCCTTCCCTGGCTCTCCAGCATGCTGACCTACTCTGCAGATTTGGGACTTACCAGGCCTCTACAATTGCACGAACTAATTTTTTAAAACATCTCTCTCTCCCCCTATGAACACACACACCCTTTCTTCTGCTTCTCTAGAAAATCCCAATACAGACTGTTTCTGAAAAGTCTAACGTTGCTGTCATTTGCATTGTGGCCTCAGCTTCTTTCTTTAGTTAACAGAACATGTTCTGATTGCACAGGTTGGTCTACAAAGTTCTAGTCTCTCAACCTCCAATCATTCTGCACTAGCTCTAACATGATCGGAATGGGTAACGGCTGGAATCATCGCACTTCCTTGTTGATGATTAGTCACAAGGCACGAGGCCACAAAAATCAATATCCTTTTCTAAATCACAAATCTTATCACTGTGGTTCTGGAAGGCCATCTCCCAGAGTTAGTTTTACTTATCTTTTCACAAGCAGGAAGTCATTCATTTAAATTAACCACTGTGCAGGTCTACTGTTCCATGTGCTGGAGACACAAAGACCAAGTGTGCTGCCCTCATGGAGCTTACAGTCTAGTAGGGAGACATAAAGAATAATGGTGAAATGCAGCATGGAGAATATAGTCAATAATGTCAAGATTACGAGGTATGGGGTCAGATGGGGGCTTGGGGCAGTGGGGAGACAATTCTGCAGAGTGCATGGTTTTCCGGGCACTTTGCTGTACATCGGAAACTGGTATTGAATGTAAACTGTGGCTGAGAAAAATAATAATGGCTCACTCAATTATATAAAGTCTAATCACAGGGTTATATACCTAACACTAACATAATATTGCATGTCAACTGTAATTGAAAAATAAAAATTATTTTAAAATTAAAAATAAAGCTCAGTTGGCATGGCTCAGTGGTTGAGCATCGACCTATGAACCAGGAAAGCACAGTTTAGTTCCCAGTCAGGGCACATGCCCAGGTTGCAGGCTCAATCCCCAGTGTGGGGCATGCAGGAGGCAGCCAATCAACAATTTTCTCTCATCATTGATGTTTCTATCTCTCTCTCCCCCTCTCCTTTCCTATCTGAAATCAATAATAAAAATATATTTTTAAAAAAAATATTGTAAATAAAAGTAATGGCAAAAAATATATAACATCACTTGGCCTTAACAACCCTAACAAAGAGCCTGAGATTTCTACCCTCCCACTATAAAATTGCTATCTTAGAATGGAGTGGCAGATTTGGGGGGAGGTTGCTATGGGTGGAACTGTCCCCCACCCCCACCCAAAAAAAAAATTGATGTTTAAGTTCCAGCCACCAGTACCTTGGAATGTGACTGTATTTGGAGACAGGGTCTTTGCAAAGGTGATGAAGTTAAAGCGAGGCCATTCAGGCGGGCTCTCGTCCAATATGACTAGCATCCTTATAAGAAGAGGACATCTGGAGATGGACACACACCGAGGGAAGATGATGTGAAGAAGCATAGAGAAGACAGATATCGGCAAGCCAGGGAGAAAGGCCTGGAACAGATCCTTCCCTCATGGGCCTCAGAAGGAACCAACGCTGCTGACAGCATGATCTCACACTTCTCAAACTGTGAGAAGTAAGTTTCTGTTGTGAAAGCTACCCAGTCCATGGTACTTTGTTACAGCAGCCCTAGCAAACAGAGATAAGCTTAAGAATGATTTAGCCCAGTGGTTGAACACAGGAACAAATAAGCCAGTTACCACAGATGCATAAGTGGCCTCATTTTATGACTGGTAGACGTGAAACAAGAAGGAAAACAAGATTGGGTTGACTTGAGTCATGGGTGTAGGAAATTATAAAAGTGGCCACTAATTCTCTCCCACTCACCCCATCACCCCATCCCTTACCACCACCCGACACGTGTATGTCCTTGTGACACAGCCTTGCAGCTCCTCCCATCAAGAGGGAAAATCTATTTCTCCACTCCCTAAATCTGGGCTGGCCTTGTGATTTGCTCTGACCAATAGAATGGATAGAAATGATGCTGTAGTAGTTCAAACCTAGGCCTCCAGAGACCTTGCACCTTCCTCTCCCTCTTGCTTTTCTTGGGAATCCTGTGATCGCTACTAGGTAAATGAGCCTGGGTTAGCTGGTGGGACAATGGATACATGGCTCAGTTAGCCCTACTAGTATCTCCCCAGCCAACAGCCAACCATCTGCTGTTGAATGAGGCCATCAATTGTCCCATGACTGAAGACATAACGAACCCAGCTGGATTCAGCGGAAGAACCGCCTGGCTTATCTCAGCCCACATTCCTCATCTGTATAATTGTGCACTTAGAAATGGTTGTTGCTTTAAGTCACAAAATTTGGGGATAATTTGGTATACAGTGAAAGATAACAAACATGTAGGATGAGTACTGTCACCTTTTGACCAGATAAGAAACTCCAGAGCAATGCAAACTGGATAAGGAATTCTTTGGCATAATGTGCTTGGACTATCAATGGGGCTGTCAAATAGCCAGCTGGCTAAATACTTCTGAAGGTCAGGAGAGATATCTTGCCTGGAAATACAGATCTGAAAGATAGTCATGTGACTGATTTCTATGCATGGGCAGATTACCCCAGAGAGCAAGAACAGAGTGCAAGAAGGGGAAGTCTAGGTTGGAACCCCAGGAACAACACATTTAAGGTCAGGCAGAGCCAGAGAGTCATTGAGAGAGAGGAGCAGATATGATGAAAGACAGGAAGATGTCACAAAAGTCAAAGAAATTTCTTGACAGGGTCAAGTCACAGAAATATCACACAAAAAAGGGAGGGACTAATACGGGTCCCCAGCATCTGGGAATTCTGAAGTCATTGTCAGAAGACTTTCACCACAGTGCATCATCACCTGGGAAGGGGGCCAGTGGTAGGCAGGGGAGTTGAGGACAGTGGACAGTGAGTGAGCTTGATGGCCCACACAAGGCTTACTGAATGGCACTGATTTGGGGACAATAAAATTAAAGTGGCATTCCTTGGCACGACTGGGATTTTCCAACAACAGGCAACAGCTTACATGCAGAAGCAAGCAAGGCTGGACTAACTCGAGACTGGAATTTTGTGGACAGATATAGAAGGCCAAGAGATTAAGGGCTTTGAGGTTTGGCAAGAGATTGGTTAAAGTGATAAATCATGGATTCTGGGCTGGCTAAAAAAAGAGTGAGAGGAAGGGTATTGTTGATGAAGGAAGAAAAAGAGAGAGTAGCACAGGGACAAAAGATATTGGAAATGAATGAGTGACCGAACTGAAAGGAGATGAAGCTGTAATCATACAGTTACATTGGAGATTAAGGTTCCAGAACATTGCAAAGGATGAGGCCACGGTGTGGGCAATATGATTGGGTTACCAAAACCTAATGGGGGGTGAAGTGTTGCAACTCTAAAGCTAAAGCCACTGACGATGTCCTCCATGCATGAACGCTGACATCACCCTGGTGGAGGCAGTTGGGGTAAAGTGGAAGATGTGAGCCAGGGGTCTGAGCCCTCGGGGAACAAGGCGAAGTGACAGGGAGATGATAAGAGAGCCGGGAAGAAGGGTAGGATGTGGTGTGTGGGAATTTCATGGGGCTACAGGGGTTATACAGCTTGGTGTGATAGTGGCAAAGTCATCTTCCAGAAGCAACAATGACCATAGCTCCTCTGGGCCTAAGGACTGTGGACAGTGAACAGCCTCAACCCAGCTCCCAAATGCACTCTCTGAGGGAAGAATCAAATTGCAGTAAAAGCAAGATTTGAGGGAAGGGAGTTTATGGTTCATGGACCAAGGACCCAAAAGCACTGCTGGAAAGTTGTGTGGAAGTTAAACAAGAAAGGAAGTCAGGGCAAGGGCACCCTTCCCTGTGAACTTCATCGTTATTACTTTTGCATAAGAGTTTTTATTTCACAAATATCTCTAAGATTTGTCATGTCTGGGTTCAGACCAGACCAAGAATAATGATGCATGAGGATATAGCCCACACACCTCTTCCCTTGGAGTTATCTCAGGGATGACAAGAGATGCTGCTTAGAGTCTGGTCTTACTCCTTAGTTTGAAGTTTAAGTAGTTATGTGAGGGGAGCAAGACGGATTTTTCTCTCTGCTGATCTCAACCAAATATAAGCCGGTAGGTATTTGCAGAGATACTATGTCCTGGAAAGAGAGGGAAAAGACTTATCTAATAACCAGAGTTAAACTCTTCTCATAAACTCTTTGCTTAGATCATCTGACGTACCTTTTGTTCTAGCAGACCAAAGAATTTGCAAAAACCTAAAGTCAGAAGAAGGTCGTCAATGTTTTAAGTATGACCTCTTGACTGATAGGGTCATTTAAAAGGTTTATTTTGAAGTTTTCAAATGGGCAAAGAAAATACTGCAATATGAGAATTTATTTTATAATGGCCTCCTTTTGGTACCTTGACGTGTACCTGCTGGGTGGGAGTGTAAGTTGGTGCATCTTCTCTGGTAGACAATTAGCACAAAAGTCTCAAAATTTGTTATGTCTTTATACCCCAAAGATCCACTATGGGGCATTATCTTTAAAAAAAAATCACAGGTGTGACTTAGTCATAATTGGCAACAACCTAAATACCTAATAATGAGGTGGATAGTTAAATAAATGGTCCTATAACCACACAATAGATTAGAATGTCACAGAGCCATTAAAATGAATATGAAATATTGCATGACAAAGTTTGTTATGGTTTATTGGACTAAAATCACATTATAAACAATACTTACATGTAATACCAATTTAAAAATAACATACATAGGCCTAGAACATAGGCCTAGAAGGATATATATTAAAATATTATCTGTGGTCATCTTTAGGTGCTTGCATTATATATATGGTTTTAATTTTCCTCTTTTTTTAAGAATTTGTCTAAGAAAAGTTTCCAAAATAAAAATGTATTGCCCTGGCCGGTTTGGCTCAGTGGATGGAACATCGGCCTGCGGACTGAAAGGTCCCAGGTTCGATTCAGGTCAAGGGCATGTACCTGGGTTGCAGTAGGAGGTGTGCAGGAGGCAGCTGATCGATGTTTCTCTCTCATTGATGTTTCTAATTCTCTATCCCTCGCCCTTCCTCTCTGTAAAAGATCAATAAAATGTATTTTTTTTAAATGTATCACATCTGCAATAAGAAAATGTAATAATATGCTTTTATCAGTTTCCTGGCCTATGATATTCAAAAATAGTACCCTATAAAACAAGTTTAAATATATTTTTAAATTAAACAGTAAAATATAAAGAGAGTATTTCCTATACCTGAAAATGCAAAACAAAAGAGTTGTTGGTCCACATTTTGAGGGGAAAACTTCCTTTTTAGCAAATGTCCTTTTGGGCTGATGCTTAAAGGAACACTCCTGCCCCTCTGTGTTCTAATCTAACCCCTTCTGAATTAAGGGCTGATATCTTTAAATTCCCGAATGAGTCAAAGGTTATGTCCCTATTTAAATCATCAATAAAGATTTTAGCTAGCACCTACTTCATTCCCTACACTGTATTTAATATTCTAGGTCAGCAATTTTCAACTTTATCATCTCATGGCACACACAAACTAATTACTAAAAGTCTGCAGCACACCAAAAAATTTTATTCATTCACATCAGACGGCTATTGTTATGTTGGCTGTTGCCATTTTTTTACTTGACAATCTAAGGTAGTGGTTCTCCACCTTGGCTGCACATTAGAATCACCTGGGAATCTTTTTAAAATCCTGATTTCTGGGCCTCATCCTCTGGAAATTCTGTTTCTTTGTTATGGGGTGAGGCCACAACATTAGTAACAAAGAAACAGAATTTCCGGAGGATGAGGCCCAGAAATCAGGATTTTAAAAAGATTCCCAGGTAATTCTAATGTGCAGCCAAGGTTGAGACCACTGATCTAAGGGAAAAGAGGTCAGTGCCCTCTTTTGCATGTTTTAAAAATTCTTGCAGAGAACCAAGATGATAGCATAGACAAACGCCTGTACTCCCCACCCCCCACAACCACATCAAAATTACAGCTGGAATACAGAACAACCCTCATCCAGAACCGCCAGGAAACTGGCTGAATGGAAGTCCTACAAGTAAAGAAGTAAAGAAGAAAGTGCACTGAGACTCATAGGAAGCGCGAAGAGCAGAACAGGCTGGCCTGGCACCCACGTGGGCCGCTTTTTTAATTGGGAGGGAGATCGTCTCTGAGGAGACCACCCAGATAAGCAAGGGGCCCCAGCCCCACAACAGAAGCCCAGCCCAGGATCCCAGAGCTGGGAAAAGAAATCCCCGTAACTATGGGCTGTAAAAACCAGCGGGGATTGGAGCTCAGTGACATAGAGGCTGCTGGAGACCCAGCTATTCCTCTTAAAAAGTTGGCACATGAACTAAACTTACAAGGTCCTTCTTCCTCTGAGCTCCAGCACCAGGGTGAGGCTCTGGGGAATCCAGATGCATACAAGGAGGAACTGGATTGTCTGGCATCGGGACAGGAACTCGAGGATGGCTTTCTCCCAGATGTAGGTGCTGGCAGAAGTCATTGTTCCTAAGCTGAGACCTCCCCAGTCACGGGACTGACTGGTAGCATTTCTGTTTGCTCTGCCCTAGAGATTCCCTAAAACCCGGCCTCATCCAATTTACAACCCCACCCAAGCTGTTGCATTTGAATGGCCTGTCCTTGCTCAGGTTAAAATCTCTCAAAATAGCTGCAGCTGAATCAGGGAGCTCCAAACCTATCAAAAAAAGGCCCAAGCACCGGCACCAGCACCAGCCTGCCTTGCTTCACAGCTGGGCCTTGTCTAGGCACTTCTAAACCAGATACAAAGAGGAGGAATCTGCAGATCTCTCTGTAGCTCCTGCTGGGTGGCCCCAGGGAGTGGCTGACTTTGCACCTCCCTGGAGACCCAAGAGCAGTATACCCAGTGGTCGATATCAGACCATACCAGATTACAACTCTTCACATCCATAAGCAAACACTCAAGGGGCAGACTCAGTGAGCACCAAAGCCCCACTGAAGCAAGTCCTGCTCCATAGAGGTGTTTCCTGCATAGCAGCTCTCCCACTGTAGTGGTCCTCACACCAATTGGCCTGGAAGTCAATTCCTCCCAGTGAAACCAACAGCAATCAAGTCTTAACTACAACAATACTGTGCACACAGCCCAAAAACGGGTGCACCTAGAGTTCCCAGCTCAGGTGACTGGGAAGGCTGAGCCACTGGGCCCTATAGGACACCTTCTACACAAGGCCAACTCAAGAAGACATAGCAACTCTACCCAATACATAGAAACAAACACAGGGAAGCAGCCAAAATGTGGAGACAAAGAAACATGTCACAAATGAAAGAAATGGAAGAAAGCAAACTACTGGATATAGAGTTCAAAACCACAGTTATAAGGTTACTCAAGAATCTTCTAGAAACCTCCAAGGGACTTAGTGAGACTTTCAAGGATCTTAGTGAGAATGCCAAAAAAAAAAAAAAAATGGAAAAGGAACAGTCAGAAATTAAGCATACACTGACTGAAATAAAGAATAATATACAGAGATTCAACAGTAGACTAGAGGGTCCCAAGAATCAAATCAACAATACGATATATGAGGAAGCAAAAAACACCCAACCAAAACAGCAAAAAGAAGAAAGAATCTAAAAATATGAAGATTGTGTAAGAAGCCTCTGGAACAACTTCAAGTGTACCAACATCTGCATTATGGGGGTGCCAGAAAAAGGGAGAGAGCAAGATATTGAAAACCCATTTAAAGAAATAATGATAGAAAACTTCCCCTACCTGGTGAAAAAAATAGACTTACAAGTCCAGGAAGCACAGAGAAACCCAAACAAGAGGAACCCAAAGAAGGCCACACAAAGACACATCATAATTAAAATGCCAACGGTAAAGACAAAGAGAGAATCTTAAAAGCAGCACAAGAAAAGCAGTTTGTTACCTACCAGGGAGTGCCCACACAACTATCAGCTGATTTCTCAATAGAAACTATGCAGGCCAGAAGGGAGTGGTAAGAAATATTGAAAGTGATGAATAGCAAGGACCTACAACCAAGATTATTCTACCCAGCAAAGCTATCATTTAGAATTGAAGGTCTGATAAAGAGCTTCACAGACAAGAAAATGCTAAAGGAGTTCATCATCACCAAACCAATATTATATAAAATGAAGAGTATTCTTTAAGAAGAGAGAGAAGAAGAAAAAGAAAACGATCAAAAATATGAACAACAAAATGGCAACAAATACATATCTATCAACAATTGAATCTAAAAATCAAAATAAATGAATGAGAAATCTAATGAACAGAATAAACTGATGAATAAAATAGAATCAGAACATGAAAATGGAGCAGCCTGACCATTCTCAGAGGAAAGGTGAGTGGAAAGGGGAGGGGGGGAGAGATTAAACAAAGATCTTATATGCATAAATGCATTACCTATGACACAGACAATAGGGTGACCAAGGCCTGGGGCAGGTAGGAAAGTGGGTGGAGGAGGGCTATGGAGGGGGAAGGGGCAAGGGGTGAAGAGGGACATCTGTAATAATCTCAACAATAAAGATTTAAAAAGAGAGAGAGGAAAAAAAAGAATTAAAAAAAATTCTTGCAGCACACAGGTTGAAAACCACTATTTTAGGTGATGCAAATAATGTTTAAAAAATATATTTATAAACCAACTAAGTTTAAAAAAACTGTAGCTGTTTACTCTAAATACAATATAGGCATAAAAGAATTAATAAAAACAACTAGCATTCAAGCAGTGCTGCTATCTTCTTAAATACTCTATATGCCCAAAAGTAAGATGAGTCACTTTCCCAAAATTCTTCAGAAAAGAGGAATATTCAAGTATTTTCAAAGGCTCTCATAGGACAGAATATTATCTAATGACTTTATTTAAACAAGTAAGCAATGCTTGAGAAAAGATGCATTTGCCTGAAACAACCTCCGTCCATGATGCTTGTTTGGGATGCTTGGAGAGGTCACTTGACCCGATGGGTCACAGAGAAAGCAAAGAGATTTAATATAGATTCAGTCATTGTTCCTGGAGTGAAGCAACACAATGCAAATGTTTAATATCATGGTAAGCAAGCATTTAAAAAATAACTACTTAAGTGAGTATATTGTGAATGTATTTAACATTTACTTTAGCTCTGGGCCTGTATTCAATGTTACTATAATACAAAAAAAAAAGTCTTTCTTTTCAGAAGAAAAACTCTCCATTCAGCATAACAATAATGACTAAGAAAGCAGTTCACAGTTTACCAACAAACACTCCCCAAACATCATCGTACTTGATTATGCTAGAGCAGGAAAAGAAAGAATATGGCCAAAATTTGAGGAAATGAGTCAGTATTGTAATACTTGTGAACAAAGAATCAACCCTTTTTTTTTTTTTTTTTTTTTTTTTTTGCTAGCAACTTGTTCTTTCAGACCAGTTTAATCGGAGGAAATAATTTTAAAATTATGCCACTGTTATGAGCAGGGTAAAAAAATCAATTAGCAATGGAGTCCTACTTCCTAGGATGCCTTCACTGTAATGATGATTCCATTTCCTTTTACAATGTTTTTTTTTTTGGCTCGATTCACAAAGCAATGTACCCCTTTTACTGGGAGATCGCACAAAGAGAGAAGTCAAAATGTCTTTAGCACTGCTGTGTGGGCCTCAGAGAGGGTCCCCAACGTCAGATGCTATTTCACTCTCTAGCTTGGGTGACTAATTTTAATCCAGAAAAAGTTTAGTAAGCTACCAAAGTGCCATAAAACCCAAGATAAAACTTTGCGTTTGATTTACTAATTATACCGTTCCCTTAACATTGTCAACAGAACAGATTTAAATGAGGCAAGGACCTTAACTTTCAGGTAAGTTTGAAAGCTTTCATGCTTGCTTGTGACAAGAGTGGAAAGCAACTCTGCTTTAGACACTCACCCCCACGACCCAGCTCTGCCAGCTCCTTCCCTTCGCTGAGTGAGAGAGAGGGAGGGGGACGGCTGGTGGGAGAATCAGTACCACCCAGGGCGAAGTGGAGCATTACCTTCGAGGTCCCCACTTGGACATTTCCAAAGTTGAAACAATGAGTAGGGCAGACCCTGTCCCTCACTTGTTCTATTAGCTATACACATTCTTTATTTTCCTTTCTTGGCACTTTACACAGTTTAAAGGAAATGATAGTAGATAGATGATAGATAGGTAGATAGATGATGAAGATAGATAGATAGATAGATAGATAGATAGATAGATAGATAGATAGATATAGATAGATGATAGATAGATAATAACTAGGTTGATATATATAGATATATAGACATAGATAGATAGATAGATAGATAGATAGATAGATAGATAATAGATAGGTAGGTAGATAGATAGATATACAAAATGATTTATATTCAGCAGTCTCCTCCGTATTTATGGTCTCTCTTTCTGTGGTTTGTTACCCACCAACAACCGTGGTCTAAAAATAAAAAAAATGGAAAACTCCAGAAATAAACAATTCGATAAGCTATTCCTAAGTTTTAAATGATGTGTCATTCTGAGTAGCGAAATGAAAACTGGCACAGTTGAGCAGGGCCGTGGATCATCCCTCAGTCCAGGGCACCCATGCTCCCAGTGCTGCCCACGTTGGTCACTGAGTAGCCAATGGGGTTATCAGATCGGTGGTTACATATTTTGAGACAGAGAAAGATCACATTCGCATAACTTTTAATACAGTGTATTGTTGGAATTGTTCTATTTTATTATTGTTACTGTTAATATCTTTCTGTGTCTCACTTATAAATTTAACCTTATCATAGGTATGTGTATCTAGGAGAAAACAGTATATATATCAGAAGAGATTCGTGCAATAGGCCTTCCTTTCCCTTGGCTGCTGGCACCAGTTTTCTTCTGGCACCTGGGACCCAGGCCTTCGCTCTGGCTGGGCTCCAGCCAGAGCCCCCCACCCCCACCACCAGCCATCAGACTTCCCTGCTCCGCCCATCCCAGGGCCGTGAGGCCTCTCGGCTCCGCTGATACCGGGGCCATGAGGCCTCGCTGCTCAGCAGGCTTCGGGTACGTTTGGCTTTGCTCCACTGCTTGGAGCCTAGTATGCAAATTAACTGCCATCTTTGTTGGTGGTTAATTTGCATATCTCCCTGATTAGCCCATGGGAAGCGTAGCGAAGGTATGGTCAATTACCCTTTTTGTCTTTTATTAGATAGGAGATCTATGGGAAGAAGCTTCTTACCATCTTTCTTACCATGGATGGCTTGGTACTATCCATGGTACTTAGAATGGGGGACTTGGGAGGGATGCCCGCAGAGAAGGGGGGCTGGATATGTCATGCAAACTGTGGGATTTATGTCTCTCCTATCAGACTAGAGCTCCTTGAGGGCAAGAACAAGCACACTGTAGGTGCTCAGTAAATCTTGTTGAATGAAAAAAATCAACAACCCAAAAGGACAACCGTTCACAACTACTCCTTGGCAAATTCCCCCTGTGCCTTCCACCTGTTTGCATGCCCCCTGATTCCCACCCGGCTCTCACCTGCCCAAATCCTCCCCTTTCTTCAAAGCCCAAATCAAATGCCACAGCCTTCTTTAAAGCCTCTGTGATTCGTCCTGCCAAGGGCAACTCCCCTTCGTCCAAATGACCACGGCAATACTATCTTCTCCTTTCTTGAAGTGCACAGGGGTGGGCGAAAGTAGGTTTACAGTTGTTCATGTGGAAATAATACAAAGAAATAACACAGTAATAATAAATAATAATTCAAAAATAAACTTTCACATACTCGCAACTGTAAACCTACTTTTGCCCACACCCGGTATAAGAAAGCTAGCCTGACATACTCTCACCACTGGCGAGGTTCTGCCTGAAACTCACACCCATGTTAAAGACGTGACATTCTACTAATCTTCGAGTCTCCTCTGTCATCCATCGGTCCATCCACCTGAAGGCAGCCTAGCATGATGGTTAAAACATGGGCTTGGCGACTGACATGGCTCAGTGCTTGAGCGTCGACCTATGGACCAGGAGGTCATGGTTTGATTCCGGTCGAAACAGGACACAAGCCCGGGTTGCAGGCTCAATCCCCAGTAGGGAGCGTGCAGGAGGCAGCCCATCAATGATTCTCTCTCATCATTGATGTTTCTATCTCTCTCTCCTTCTCCCTTTCTCTCTGAAATCAATAAAAATAAAATAAAATAAAATAAAAAACAACAACAACACATAGGCTTAGAAGCCAGACATGAGGGATACGAATCCTGGCTGCACCAGTTACTAGCCCTGTGATCTTGGGTAAGTCCCTTCACCTCTCTGCACCTCAGCACCTCATTTGTAATAGGTCATATGTAATAACCTAATCATACTACCCACCTCCTGGGGCTATTATGATAACTAAATGAGTTAATCTACATAAAGCACTTAATACGTTTTCTGGAATGTTATAGTAAGTGTTCACTACATGGATTCTATTATCATTGATGCAATATTAGCATTTACTGAGAGACTACCACTTGCCAGGCACTCTGCTAGGCTGCCTCCACATTTGAGGACCGACTGACTCAGCCCTTTATTCACTAATAACAAGGTCTTCCCAAGTCCATGGTCTCATCTAATCCTTACAACCATTCTAGGGATGGGTGCCATTCCTACTCTTCTGCTCTGAACTGCACACACACATACTCGACGGTGAGAGGCTCCGCACAGTTCACCTCACAAGCCCCCCGACTTGTAGATTTTTTCCATCCCCTCCTGCAGCTCCCTCGACTTCACACGAGGCGTCTTTCTTAGCATCTGTTCAGCCTGACTCCTGCCATTAGATACATTCTTGTGTGTTTATAATGCACCACTGATTTGTTTCAGACTAAATGGTGGGGTCTAAAAATAGTGATGTTGAACATATTTCTTTGCATATTAACTTTAAAGAAATAGATTAATCTTTTAGAAGTAATCAAAAATGAATGACCCACTCAGCATGTAGCAGTTACCAAAAGAAAAAACTGTAAAAATTTTAAAATCCCAGATCCCCATTTTTCCTTCTTTATCATTTCTGACTTTATTAATTGAAGTATACACTCACTTCCTAATTTTTTATTTTAAAAATGAAGTGGTCTAGTGAGTCTCATAAACCAATCATGATCTTCCCTGGGGACGCTTAAATGAAGACCAGATTCATTTATTCTCCAAGTCAAATTCCATTTTCAAAAATGACACGGCGGCAAAAAAGAATAAAATAAAATAAAGACACGGCAGCCCAGCTGGTGTGGCTCAGTGGTTGAGCGTCGACTTATGAACCAGGAGGCCACGGTTCGATTCCCGGTCAGGGCACATGCCTGGGTTGCGGGCTCAATCCCCAGTGTGGGGCATGCAGAAGGCAGCCAATCAATGATTCTCTCTCATCATTGATGTTTCTATCTCTCTCTCCCTCTCCCTTCCTCTCTGAAATCAATAATAAATAATAATAAATTTTGAATAGCATGGCAGAATTGCCATCATCTTCCTAAGAGATGAAACAAAGAGCAATGAATAAAGTGAGATAGTTAATGTTATGAAAATTGTTTCCTGAAACTTCAGCCGTCTATGCAACCCATCTATTTGTCTGTTTACTGCAGGCGAGGCATGATGGGGATCTAGAACCGAGGCAGGCAAGGTTCCTCCCACAAGGAGCTTTACTCAGTCCACTGGGAGCTGAGAGTCACCCAGAAGCAAGGACAATATAAGAGAGAAGGGTTCTGGCGAGGAGTGTGCTGGAGTGGCAAAGTGAAATTAATTCTTGCTGAAGTAAAAATATAATGTCATTCTGCTAAATCATTTAAAATGTTTCCCCCTTCCACATGTACTCACACCCATTTTAACTTCTCGTGTCTTTTCTTTCTTTGGAACCTAACAACACTCTCAATCACCATCCCTTGGGTGTTTATCTTAAGCCACCAACTATCATCTTATTCAATTCCATGTTTTCCTGTTTCTCAGAAAGGGTTCCATAGGCAAATAAATATACATTCTGGTTGCAACACTAAGTAATGAGGCAGGCCGCAATGTATAAAGTGCTGTCATTCCACACCACGTTTCATTTTGGAAGAGGGAGGGCTGCGGTCGACTGGGAACAATTACCAAAATCATCAATGGAATTCAATAAATGTTGTTTAAAAAAAAACTAATTATTTGTTACAATAACCAGCTACTACCGCCACTTTGTATTTGGAGGTTTGTAAACTACTTCCATTTGAAATGTAATTGATTCCATTTTTATCATTTGTTCAAGTTTATGTGGTTGTTCTCATCCTAAGAGATGATAACATCTATTTTCGGCAAATTATACATTATAATTCCTCATTCAAGAGCTGTAACAGAAAACAAAACGCTAATTTATGCTGTAAACGAAACTACGGAATCATAATCATTCATTGTTAACATTAGGAACTAAAACTGCTACTGGAAATAATAAAAGTGGAGCAAAATGTGGTAGAGCTTTTGGGTGAGAGTTTTCTTTTTCTTTGTGCCTTTTGGTGTGTGTGTGTGTGTGTGTGTGTTTAATTTTTTGCTCGTTTTGTGTCACTGCTACACAACTAACACACTTGCTGGTACTCTTTCAGGCAAGAGATGACAAGGATGTTTGGTCTTCTCCCACTTGTAAGCCAGACATTCGCTTTGCCCCTTAGCTGTTACCTGCAGTTCTCTATTTCAAACCTCCAAGAAGATGTGCTCACAGAGCAATCCGACGTGCACGCTAAAGAGGGGCAGCTGTCGGAACGGCACACCTGCGCGGCCACATTTCATTAAGCTTCCACAACTGCATGTCCCTTCACATCAGCGATCAACCACTCCCCACCCTGAGCCTCTCCGGTACTTGGACCCCTGGGGCACACTTTCTTGTCAAAGAGAGCCTTCCCCCACGGCAAGCTTCCCCTCCGTGTCAGACAAACAGAAATCCAGTAACTTTTAACAACCAGGTCAATGCTTAGGAATGCAAAAATAAGGGCAGGTGGGGTCCGGTACCCCGTTCCACACACTGTGCTGTCCTGAAATAATCACCTTCAAGTGCAAAGATGGGGACATCGCCGAATGGCATTTTCTCCTCTCCTTTTTTATTTTTTTCAAACATAGAATCCAAAAGGAAGAAATATTTCAATGTAATTGTGATATCAAACATGTGAATGCTTTGAAGGGACCAGGAAGTCACACTGCCTTCTAAAGCAAATCACTGTGCTGCTGCCCTTTCAGTTCATGCCGGCTGCTGTCCACGTTCACCTCCTCACTGGCAAACTGTGGCCATTGATTTCCTACGGTCTCCCTGGGAGGAAGCTCTGCTTTCTGGGTGATGACTACAAAGGGTAGGTGACCCCGTTCTCATTCCAATGCGAAGCCTGCACTTTTACATTTCTGCGAGGGCCCAGGCACGTGAAGCCAGCGGAAACGCGTTGCCTTCTTCTTGGAGACTATCTTGCCGTAACTACTGACATTTAATACTTCTCCTCCCCTGTATTTTGGAAGCTCACAATATGAGGGATGAACCACTAAAAGGCATTAGTTCATGACGGACATAAATGTTAGGTGCGTGATTCGGTACGGAAGACACCTGATCACATGGCCATGATGAGAAAGGTGAATTTCAGGCTAAGTCACAAGCATGAATATATACACTGCAAACCCAAAGTGATATGGGTTTGCTTATGAGAGAGTGAATTTATACCTCAAAATATATATGTGAATATATATATGTATATATATATATATATATATTTGTGATAGGATTTTGCTGTATCTGAATGATTATTTATAAAATTCTTCTATTAATGGGTCTTAAAATTGCATTTCTTCCGTGGAGTGCTGTTTTCCTGATATGTACATTTGGAATGACCACTCCACGAAATCATAACCATTTGAGGCTGGGAGCTACCAAACTGAAGACCCTGTCTGTCTCTCAAACTGATCAACTATTCAAACCAAAAAGAAGGGTAAACGCAAACTTTTAGACTATCACCATGAGAAGAAAAAGGAAAGATCAAGGAGTTATGGTTGATTCACCAAAAAAGAAGACTTTGCCTCATTCACCAGAGCATTCTATTTGATTATATAAAACACCAGAAGAAGAAAAAAACGGGGAAAGTTGGCCAACAGAGGAGATCATCGCTATTTCATGAAGCCGGCAAATGAATGACACCATCTCACACTTGCTAGAAATGTGCATGAGGCCG
Source organism: Myotis yumanensis (assembly GCF_028538775.1). Classification (NCBI taxonomy): domain Eukaryota; kingdom Metazoa; phylum Chordata; class Mammalia; order Chiroptera; family Vespertilionidae; genus Myotis; species Myotis yumanensis. Next base: position 226,273,439 of record NW_027223752.1, on the reverse strand, counting down.
CACAATGTCTCTAGATTGTGCTGGAGATTCAGCAGAGTATAGAGAATAAGAGCAAGTCCGAACTCTGGGCTCTAAACTAGACTGCTTGGAGGATATCCCAGTCTTGCCCCTAAATAGCACTGAGATCTTGGGCTAGGTATGTAACTCTATTTGCCTTATTTTCCTCATCCATAAAATGGGAATAATAATAAAAGTACCTACCCCTTATGTTGCCATGGAGATTAAATGAGTCAAATACATGCAAAGTGTTTGGAACATCATTGATGAATGATAGCTATTGTCACCACTCTTTGGTTCCCAAGCTTTAGGTTCATAGAACTTTGTAAAGAAAAGTAAGCAATATTTTCAAGAGGTTGCCTTAAGGAAGCTAGCCTTACTGGAAGACCTCCCAACAAACCCAAGTTGTTACAAGTCTCTTTTACTTTTGGGTCTCCCTAAAAGAACCTAACATTTGAAAAACTGAGGTCAGGGGAGCTGGATTTATAGGCGGATTTCTAAAAAGTATCTACTAAAGGCAAATATATAGAAATGTACCTGACACCAATTTTGTAGATCATAATACATCTTCAGGAAAATAAAAATGTTTGCAATGTATAGAAGCTCAGTTTCTATTTTTTGAACTTTGAGATATTGGCTTTCTAACAACTTTGTAAATGGAGGACATTTACAAGTCTTGGCTCATCTCCAGGGATCCAAACATTGTTACCACTTTATGAATTCTGAAACACCCAGAAAAGAGGGAGGGAAATACTAAATCCTTTATAGTCCTTGGACTGGATGGGAAAGACGGGTTCCTCAGTGGGCTGCTCTCCACTTTGGCTACCCATGTGCATGGAAGTAGTGCCAAGCCAAAAAAAAAAAAAAAAAAAAAATGGCAGTCAGCACAAGCTTTCAACAACTTACCCACATCCATTAACGATTCTGCATTGAAACGTCTATCCTGCTTGAAAAGATAGAGGGAGTACAGAGAATTACAGGTACTGGCTAACAAAAGTCCAGGGCTGGATTCCACACAGACACTGCCTACTTGGAGAAATATGTGTCTCCTTATAAGGGTGCATTTTATATTGCCAGTCTGGAAAATCTGGTGGAGCAGCAGGGGTTTGGGGAGAGAGAAAGAAAAGTTAAAAAGCATAGTCAAGTCTGTTGATAAGTCTTTTTCACAAACTGAAGTTCAGCTACCCAATAACCAAAAACAAACAAACAAACAAAAAAAAACACCTGGTCAATCGGGTGAATCGAGTCAGACGTCTGGCCCCATGGACACCCAAGCAGTCGGCTAATTGGCTCCATTTTTCACTTTCAATGGATTGACTCGATATCATACAGACCTGGCCTGCTTCGATTTGGGCTTACATAGGGACACCTAATAAGGTGACCTAGGTCCACATTGCAGGCCGTAATGACCACTCTGCGGTCAGCTTCACGACAGAGACAGAAAGCTTAAACAACTACAGGAGAGACGCGCAGGTTGCAAAGCACAACATGAAAAGATGAAGCTGGGCTTGGAAGCTGGCACTACTGCCATCCCTAGGCGTGAAACTGTAAATTAAAGAATGGTCTGTTGTCTGCTGCACTGAGCCAAATCAGAGGCATTTCACATACACACTTTAATTGGGGTTTTCATTTTAATTGAAGAAATAAATTCCACCTAAGCAGATGCTTGTCCCCCCCCCCACACACACTCTCCCTATGGTATGTTTTACACATTGGCAAGTGGGTGCAAAATATCTACAACATGGTCTACTCAGATATAAGATGGAATTTCCCGGTTTTTAAATGGTAACAGATGCAGTTTCAGCTCTAATACACACTGGGCTCTCTCCCAAAAAAATCACCCCAATCCCCACCACCCCCAGCTTTAATAATAGAACGTCACAGAATAAACTGAAATCCTTCCAGTCAACGATGATTGTTTTTGTTTTTGTGTTTAGCAATGAAGGAAGAAAAAAAAACAACCCTTCTTGTTCCCAAATGTCCAGGTCTCTCGATAAAGAACCCCCACCTTCATTATGTTTTCCACTTGCTTGTTTATAACCAGAGGTGTCATAATCAGGTTTCTTGTGAAAATGAAAGTAATCAAAAAATGCCTTGTGATTCCAGGAAACGAGCTTCTTAGGGAGACATGCCTGCTATTGATGTTGTAAAAAGGCTCCTTTTACATGGTATTAGATGTTGAGAGCACATCATATTGATCTAGAAATAAAAAGCTTGATTTTTTTTTAGTACAGGCAACCCTTACTTTCATAAGTACTTTATACACTAGGAAGAGAGTTTTATTTTTAATTGAGGTAGAGTAAACAAATTATATTTGAAGAGCATTGCTATTTTTAGGGAATGGAGGATTTGTAAGCTTTTTGGCAGCAATTCAGGTAAAAACAAACAAAAAAAATCATGAATAAGTCTTACTCTTACAAATTTGGCCTGGGCCACTCTCTAGCAGCCCTGCCCAGGGTCAAAATGCGATCTAAAGTGTTGCCTGTGTGTGTGTGTGTGTGTGTGTGTGTGTGTGTGTGTGTCCTCCGTGGGAACAGTTGGGAGTAGGTTTCTCAGTCATTTGCCTGTGCTCAAACGCTGAAAGGGCAAACTGGGAATCAATTAGAACCTGGGTCCTTACGCAAGTATGTGCCTCATCCCTGGAAATGGTGGTGTGGCTGCATAGGAAACCGCACTGCCTGGCTGCATTTACCCCCCGGCGACTAAAGCTTCTGTAGCACTTGAGGGCACCTTCCTCTAATGATGTCCACCGCTCATTTGTTTCTGCACTTTATCTTAAAGTTCATACAGCACCACTGGAAGAAGAAATCAATATTTCAAATAATCTCCCTCTCCCCACCATACCCCTCCACTGCGCTCAGGGTAGCACACCACCCGATCCCCGCCTGAGAGTGAGTCGGCCTCTCCCCAGAGCAGCGCCAGCCGCTAGATCAGAAATTCTTTCCGATTTTCTGAGCAGCATGAGGCTCCCTTCCTAGAAGAAAGAGCTTGCCTTTGGGGGGAAACGCTTTTCCAAGCCAAGTTTAACTAACTTTACCCAAAGAACCCGACAGTTTTCCTCTTGCTAAAACGCCGTCCGCACCCCCTTCTCTGGTTCTCCCCTTCCTTCGCTCCAATCTTGCTCCGCACCCCTCCCTCCGGCCCACCTTCTTTGGTTTCCAAGGAGTTGGCACGTGACTGCCTGTCTTGCAAAATCTGGCCGCAGCCTTTCGCTTTCAAACGCTTTAAACGACTTGTTTCCTATCTCATTAAAGCTGTTGCCAGTCCTCCCGTCGCTGGGAAGCGGTATCCCTGCGTGCTTCCTCACACCGAGTCTCCGTTCCGTCTCCTTCGGAGGAAAACAAAGTGGCGCGGCCCCGAGGTGCAGGTCGGAGATACACAGGGAAACTTATCCTAACGCATCTGACTCCAGGCCGGGCGGGGGGTGCCGCGGCCAAGAAATCCTGAATCCCCGCCGGGCTTGTGCCGGGTGCGTGGGGTCGAGCCTTTCCCTACCGGTCTTGGTCCTTAAAGGCGAGCTGCGGTCGGTTCCTGACTCATTGACAATCACACACACACACACACACACACACGCACACGCACACGCACACACACACACACACAGGTGCGTGGACGCCCGCTCCTGAAGAGCTGGAGTTTGCAAAACCGAAGGGGTTGTTGGCTCTCGGCAATCTGGAGCCCGCACCCCGCACCCGGAGGCGTGGAGAGCACCCAGGCTCCGCCAGACGGGGCAGGGTGGCCTGGAAAAGGCCCCCGGGGCGGGTCACGGAAAGCCATAGAGCTCCCCGAGCCCCCCAACTCCAGCGCCGGCGCGACCACCCCGGCATTCCTGCAAGTTTCTACTCACAGCGGGGCCTCCCTATTCCCGGCTGCCTCGCCCGGAACCCCCTTGTCACTTGCCTGGGCCGCCCTCCAGCTCCACCCGAGGCTCCGCGCCCCCAGAGCGGCCGGCACACTTCCCGGGAGCGGCCCAGACGCCCCCGCCCGCGGCGGCGGCCCGGCGGTCTGGCCAGAGCTCGCCGCCGTCTCCCGCTGCTGCGCGGCGGCAGGAGCCTTTCCAAGGCTCCCTAGGCGCCCTGATGTATTATTCACGGGGACGGCCACGGCGCTTTCTGGAGAGCCACTCCGGGTACTCCAGGTCTTCACCTGGCAACTACTAGTTGGGCGATTTCAGGGTTTTGGAAAACTGGGGGTGACGCGGGAGCGGCGGAGCACATTTTTCAGTTGTTTTGCCCGGAGGGTTTGCATTATTTTGCCGGGAGCTCGCAGGAGCGCGTTGAGCCCGGGGCCCGAGAGGGAGCGCGCCGGAGCCGGCGTGTGCGGCGGGCGGCCCTGCGATCCGCGGAGGCTGGCGGGCGGGCTGGAAAGAAGAGACGCCACGGCGACCGGGCGAGCCGGGCCGAACTGAGCTCTTTTCCTGGACACCCCGCATCCCCGCCGGCCCGTTCTCCCTCCCACCCCCACCCCCCGCACGGCGAGCGCTCCGCCAGCCTGGGAATCCCCCGCGCCCCAGACCGCCCACCGAGTTGCGGTGCCTTTCCCCATTGCTCCTTCCCCTCGCCTCCGGCCCCAACTTTCCCAGCCTGGACCAGAGCACGCGAGCGCGCGCGCGCGCGTACACACACACACACACACACACACACACACACACACCTCCTCCCTCGACTCCAGCTCCACTTCCCCGTGCAGTTTGGGAATGACAGATGCCTGTAGACTTTCACCAAGCATGCGGTGGGGGCAGCAGACTACAACAGTTATTTAATTAAAAGGCATTTTTCCTCTCTCTCTTTCTCGCTCTGCCTCCCAGAATAGCTTTTGCACCCCTAGAACCTGAGCACACGCCTGCCTCTCCAGGTTACCAGTGGCCCGCTAACACCCATCTGCTTCCACGCCCCCCCCCCTTTCCGGAGTCTACCCCCGACCCGCTTCCCACCCCCCACCCGTCACACCGACATGCACACCTAGAGGCCGGCGGCGGGGAGTGTTGAGGGCACGATGCAGCCAGACTGCATTGCACAGTCATCAAAGTTAAGTGTGTGTGGTTTTGGGGTGTTTGTGCGCGCCGGGGGAGGCGCGGGGTTATGGGCACCGGAGCATCCACTCTGCCCTCCCCCATCCGCGGGGTCAGGGGACGCCTCCACTTGAGATTGCAGCCATTTTAGGGAAAGAGGTGGCTCCGGGCCCGGGGGGAGTGGAGGAGGAAGAGCACATCGCGGGGGACTAGCTGCTCCGCAGCCCCTCGGCGCAACTGGAGGGCTGGAGGGCGGGCAGGCGCCGGGCGCACAGGGGCGCGGCGCCCGCGGCGACTTGGGGAAGGTTGCGCTCGAGTTCCCTGGTTTTGCCCGGAGTTGTTCGGGGTAACGTGCCGGCTCCAGCTTCTTTCTTGGGTTCCCGCTGGGCTGGGAGGTGGGGGCGGGGTAGGTGTCGGTGGCAGATTGGGCACCGGAGGGACGCGACAGACCCTGGAGACTGGAGAGCTGGTGCTGGGGGAAGAGGGACACCTCCTCTCGCCGGTTGGCACTGACCCAGACAGTGCGACCCACTTGGCCCCCCAGCCTCCCCACCCCCTCCCGAGCCTCTGCCTCCCCGCCGAGTGCCAAGTGAGCGCGCGGCGGGGGGCATGGGGCGCGACGCCTCCCGGCCCTGAGCCACCCCTTACCTGGTTGGAAGGGGTTTCCCAGGAGGAGCCGTAGTTGTAAAAGAAGGAAGAGAACAAGGTATCTTCCGACAGCCCGCAGCCCGCCATGCTCTGGATGCAAATAAAATGAGGAAAGGGGGGGTGGGGGGTGGAAAGCACACAGAAAAAAGCAACCAAAATTTTTCAAAATCAAATTAAACCAATAAGCGAAGAAGAAATTCTCTCGAAAATGAAGAAAAGGAGGGGAAGGAAACGGCGAAGGGAACGGAAACTCTGGCGGCGCTGCCTCTCCGGCTGAGGGATGCTCGGGCTGCCGCCGCCGCCGCCGCCTTCTCAAGACGGTACCTAGAGAGGTTCGTCCTGACTTGGGCAGCCGCCGCCGCCGCCGCCGCCTGTGCCGGCTGCGTGTGTGCGCGTGTGTGTGTGCGTGTGCGTGTGTGTGATGTGTGCGCGCAGAGCGAGAGACCGCAGGGGAAGCGAGAGGGCGAGAGAATGAGCGAGGCTGGATGGAGGGCGCAGCGGCGGAGCGGGCGGGCGTGTGCGCGCGCGGGGGTGCGTGTGTGTGTGTGTGTGTGTGTGTGTGTGTGTGTGTGTATGTGCGCGCGCGCGCGCGCGTGTGGCTGGGTGTGCGTCTGTTTGGGGAGCTCACCGGAGAGCCAGGGCCGTCACGTGGGCGCGCTGACTCCGCCGGCTGCCGGGGACAGCCTGTACTACAGCCCCGGCCACTAAATCAGCCAGCGCCGCCAGACCTTTGCAGCCCCCCCAGCCGCAGGCCGCCCTCCCCGCCGGGCCGTGCGCGCCCCGGGACGGCAGGGAGCGCGGGTGCGGCCGCGGGCAGGTGGGTGAGCGAGGAGGGGGGCGCCCCGAGCCAGGGCGGGGGAGTGGGGGGGAGATGCCCGCGGAGACGCACAGGTTCCACGTTACGCCCCGAGCCCTCCTGGTTGGCCATGCTCGCACCCTCTTGGAAGATTTTTTTTCCCCCCTTAATTTCTAAAATTGCAGAGAGACCCCTGTTCCAGCCACGGAGAAATTATTTTTCACTCAGTTGCTACGTCTCGATTTTCTTTCTTTCCCGGCGCCTCTCGTCCCCCGCGCGCGCACACACACGCAGGCACATGCACACCCGTGGCCGCCGCCTCCCATCCCAAATGCAAACCCACTTCCTTTCGCCAGTTGCTGTAGTTAAGCTAAGTCAACGCTACATCAAACTAGGCTAGGCTGAGAGAACTGGAAAGTGGATTTAGGGGACAATACTGCCCCAGCAGGAAGAAAGGCTCCAGTTTGGCATTCTGTTGATTTAACAGTTAAAAATGAAAACGGATTTTGTAGCTACTGCACTAAAACTCAGGCCCTTGAGTCACAATTCTTTACATCGAGCTGTTCTATTAAGTCTAGCATATGTTATAAAAATGTAAATACACACACACACACACACACACACACCACACACACACACACACCACACACACACACACCACGATGGTATATTAGGACCAAAACAACCTTTTTTCAATCTTAATGATTGCGTATAGCTGAAAGTTTGTTTCTGCAAAAAGACATTCCTTACTGGCTCCCCCCTACGCCTTGTACAGGTATTTATAGAAAGCAAATTTCAAATAAAAATGGGCATATCTGTGTAAGATGCTCCTACAAGTATTTGAGTCTTCACAAAAAAATACTTGAAACAACCTGTTATAGGCAATTTTTTAAAAATATATTTTATTGATTTTTTACAGAGAGGAAGAGAGAGGGATAGAGAGTTAGAAACATCAATGAGAGAGAAACATCGACCAGCTGCCTCCTGCACATCTCCTACTGGGGGTGTGCCCGCAACCAACGTACATGCCCTTGACCGGAATCGAACCCGGGACCTTTCAGTCTGCAGGCCGACGCTCAATCCACTGAGCCAAACCGGTTTTGGCGTGTTATAGGCAATTTATTTTGTTTTGTTTCTGAATCCTTTTCCAAATGCTGTCCATATTTCTTCAAACCGGTTGTGTTTTCCTAGGAGTTCACACTTCCTTTTGTAAATTCCCCACTTGAGGTCGAAATCCTCTGTGAAATAAACATTCCCACAGCAACCCAGTGATGTCACAAACATCGGCTCATTATTTCAGAAGGGAAATAAAGCGAGAGAAAAAGATTTCTCTAGAAAGACAGACAGTTGCTGTTTTCTTGCGAATAGGGTTGCTTCTACTAGATATTCAGGAAATATATTCGATTTCTGCCTAAATACTGTTTTGTTTTTCTGAGATGGACTTATTTTTTAAACATGTGTCAGATGATCTTAAAAAATAAAAAAGTCATCCTCCTCTTTTCTGGATTCCTGAAGAATGGTGCTTCAAATCCGTGGTCCTTACCTGTGCTGGCCACTATAGATTTTAATAAAGGAGAAAAAGATTTTTTTTCTAAAAAAATGGTGTGGGAAAGAACATTGAGAGATGAAATTTAATGTACTAACTTCAGGCCCAAATAGTGCTGACTGACCTGGCTTCAAAAATACAATCGTTTTTTAAGAAAAGTATTAGACTCACAGAAATTCTATTTTGTTATCAAAGTTAGTGCTGATCTCACCAATATTGAACAGAGGGGCTTCTCCTCCATTGTTCCTTCTATTGTTTCCAGTGCCTCCAGGCTGGGAGCAGGAAGGATGCATTCTTCATGCTGTCCCCCATTTAATCCCACTGCAGTGCCACTCCTATAAATATTAATTGTAAAGGGACTGGACAATATAACATTGGGCCAAACACCTGGGATTTCTTAGGCTTCCTGGCTACATAAAGTCCTTTAGATAATATCTATACAAAGCACTACAGAAATTTGTAAAAATGCTTTTTTAATTATTTTTATTTTTTTTATGGATTTCAGAGAGGAAGGGAGAGGGAGAGAGATAGAAACATCAATGTTGAGAGAGAATCATTGATTGGCTGCCTTCTGCACGCCCCCTACTGGGGATCGAGTCCACAACCTGGGCAGGTGCCCCTGACTGGAATTGAACCTGGGACCTTTCAGTCCGTAGCCTGACACTCTACCCACTGAGCCAAACCAGCTAGGGCTATAAAATGCTTTTATTCATTTTTTTAGATGTGTAAATGAAGTGTCCCAACACATGTGGTCACCAAATCCATTTCACATGGAATCCATAGCATAGATTCAGTGCACAGGACAATGCTCTAACCATTGAGAACACTGGCCAGGGCCCCTTATCTTTTTTTAATCCTCACCCGAGGACATGTTTTTATTTATTTATTTTTTAATCTTTATTGTTGAAAGTATTACATATGCCTCCCCTTTTCCTGTGACCCCTTCTAGGTAAACTGCTTTTTATATATAGTGTTTTAGCTCAAGTTGCCATCTGTTCCTGCAGCCAATTGGTCTCAGCTCAAGTCCCACTTCTACTCCCATAGAAGTTAATTCTATCTCTGGGATCCCCTTTCCTGTTTGTTGAATGAATGGCTTTATTCCTCACAATAATCCTGGAAGGATCAGGACTCTTGATCCCCATATAATAGATGTGGAAACAGGCTCAGAAACGCTAAACAACCTGCCCCAGGCCACCCAGCTACAAAGTAGTAAGAATTGAACCCAAACTTTGGGACCCACCTCCTCTCCCATCCAGCTCTAACCTGACCCATCATAGCACTGTTCCTATATGATCGTTTCACATATCCCCCCGAAGAGAGAGCTAGTGGTATCTCTCCTTAACTGCCCAAATTGGTGATAAGAATACATTTGTGAGATATGTTCATTTACAAACTGATTGCGCCCAGCGGCATGGCTCAGTGGTTGAGGGTCAACCCATGAACCAAGAAGTCAGGGTTCCATTCCCGGTCAGGGCACATGCCCAGGTTGCGAGCTCCATCTCCAGTGTGGGGCGTGCAGAAGGCAGCCAATCAATGATTCTCTCTCATCACTGATGTTTCTATCTCTCACTCCCTCTCCCTTCCTCTCTGAAATCAAAAATAAGAATATATTTAAGAAAGCAAACGAAAAATAAACTGATTGCATGTTCACTAGCTCATCTGCTCTTCAAGAGGACCCTGCTAGGAAGCTATTATCATTTTTGTTTTATAGATGATGGAACTGAGGCTCAGGAAGAGATTCCTGACTCCCCCCATCTTACCTATATCTAGCAGGTGGCAGAGCTGGGTCTTGAACCAAAGACTTCTGGTTCGTGACTTGACTTCTGTTTCCCTGAAATTTCATCTATCCCATCTACAAACGCATGGATCCACCAAGCAGGCCCAGGCCCTGCAGAGACATCCAGCGAGGGAGAGGCAGGAGCAGGCGGGCTCTCCTCTGAGCAGCAAACAGGGGAACATTTGTATAAATGAAGTCTGGCCTCCAGCCACAAACACTTGGCTCCCCTTAAATTGCCAGCTCTCTCTTCTTTAAACCGGAGAGGCCCAAAGAGCGCCACCTGGATAGACTTGTGATAAAACGCCTTCCTCTTTGCCCAGCTTGCTCCCCTCCTGGGCAGCCCCTCAGTTCTGAAAGAATTCTTCCCCGGTAGGTTTGCTCATCTGGCTTTAGCACAGTAATATGGAGGTTTGTTTGCTGGTTCCCAACAACAGAAAAACAAGCCAACCCCTTCTACCCCCACAGGGGCCCAGAACAGATGGAGGCAGCCAACCCCTTGGGAAACAGAAGGAGCCGCACGCTCATTGAGAAAAGATCACCCGGGCCACCTTGCCGACTCCTTGCTGTGCAGTATACAAAAGTCTGAAGATGGAAACCCAAACCAGAAAGTTCTTGATTTCCAAATCCACTGTGGTTGGTTTTCTCAAGGCAAACCAAACTTTCTTCCGCATGCATTCCTGTCACATTGCCAAGTCACGATTTGCCACACTTGAAAATGTGTAATTTGTTGAATTGCTATCATTCCATTAATGAGAAAACCCATCTTTATTCATAAACCCTTCCCCCCACAAGAAATAAGTTTTGCATTAATTTCATATTGGTAATTGGTTGGTAGTCCAGATGATGCTGGGCGGTTTCCTTGTTTATAAATGAGGTGCATTAACACGCTCATACCACTAGGGTATCATTTAGTGAATGGCTGCTCTGCTCTGCAGATGCGGGAGGCCAAATTGTTGTGGATGTGGATAAAAAATGATCACTTTGGCTAAAACTGCAGATGGGAAGCAGATGTAATGTACAGAGGAAGTTTGATTTCACTCCGTCTCCTTCCTTTATTAAAATAAAGTCTGCTAATTTGTCTTATTTTAAAAAGCCCTCTGAATACAAACTCATGTGTGTCCATCCCACACAAAGTGAAAACCCCCTCATTCCTCCCTTCAAGAAGTTTACAGTCTCAACAAATGTTTTTTGGTCTACCCGTTTTTGTTTTTGTTTTTGTTTTTTAGTTACCAATTTTTCTTGGTAATTGTTTAACATTTTACATTCTCTCACCAAAATTATAATTACCCCAGGGAAGGATTAACATTAAGAAGTAGTGAGACGAGAGAACCCAGAAATCGACCCAAGCCATTATGCTCAATTAATATTTGACAAGGAGGCAAGAGCCTACAATGGAGTCAAGACAGTCTCTTCAATAAATGGTGCTGGGAAATTTGGTTAAATACATGCAAAGAAATGAAACTAGATCACCAACTTATACCATACACAAAAACAAACTCAAAATGGCTAAAGGACTTAAATGTAAAATGGGAAACCATAAAAATTCTATAAGACTCCATAGGCAGCAAAATAGCAGACATATGTCGTAGCAATATCTTTACAGACACAGCTCCTAGGGCAATGGAGACTAAGGCGAAAATAAACAAATGGGACTACATCCAAATAAAAAGCTTCTGCACAGCAAAAGAAACCATCAACAAAACAACAAGAAAGCCTACTGCATGGGAGAACATATTTGCCAATGATATTTCCAATAAAGGTTTAATCTCCAAAATTTACAGAGAACTCATACAACTTTTCAAAAGGAAGGTAAACAATCCAATCAAAAATAGGCAAAGGATCTAAATAGACACTTTCCAAAGGAGGACATACAGAAGTCCCAGAGACATATGAAAACATGCTCAAAATCACTAATCATCCGAGAGATGCAAATCAAAACAACGAGATACCATCTCACACCTGTCAGAATGGCTACCATCAACAAATCAACAAACGACAAGTGCTGGTGAGGATGTGGAGAAAAAGGAACCCTCGTGTACTGCTGGTGGGAATGCAGATGGGTGCAGGCACTGGAAGACAGTATGGAGTTTCCTCAAAAAGTTAAAAATGGAACTCCCATTTAACCCAGTGATCTCACTTCTAGGACTATATCCCAAGAAACCAGAAACACCAATCAGAAAGGATATATGCACCCCTATGTTCATAGCAGCACAATTTACCACAGCTAAGATTTGGAAACAGCCTAAGTGCCCATCAGCAGATGATAGGATTAGAAAACTGTGGTACATCTACACAATGGAATACTACACTCCGGTAAAAAAGAAGGAACTTTTACCATTTGCAACAGCATGGATGGAACTGGAGAGCATTATCCTAAGAGAAATAAGCCAGTCAGAGAAAGATAAATACCACATGAGCTTACTCATATGTGGGATTTAATGATCAACATAATTTGATGCACAAGAATAGATCAGAGACAAATGGTAGGGGAGGGGGAGTTAGAGAGCAACCAAAGGACTTGTATACATGCATATTAGCATAACCAATGGACACAGACATTGGGGTGGTGGGGGCTTGCCCAGAGTGGGAATGACTGGGGGAAGAGGGGGTCAATTGGGGGAAAGGAGACATATGTAAAACTTTAGACAATAAAATAAATAAATAAATAAATAAATAAATAAATAAATAAATAAATAAAAGTAGTGAGATGCCCTGGCTGATTTGGCTCAGTGATTAGAGCGTTGGACCTTGGACCGAAGTGTCGAGGGTTCAATTCCAAGTCAAGAGCACCTACATACTTCGGTTGCAGGTTCATCCCCATTCTGGTCCAGGTGAGAGTAGAAGGCAATCAATCAATGTGTCTCTTACCTCAATGTTTCTCTCTCTCTCTCCCCAACTCCCCTCCCTTTCACTCTCTCAAAAAAAAGAATCAATGAGAAAATATCCTCACTCCTCAGTTGAGGATTTAAAAAAAAATAGTGAGACAAGGAAAAGTTGGGGGGCAGAGGAAGGGTATAAAAAACAAGGAAGAGCCCAGCTGGCATGGCTCAGTGGTTGAGCATCGACCTATGAACCAGGAAGTCATGGTTCGATTCCTAGTCAGGGTACATGCCCAGGTTGCAGGCTTGATACCCAGTGTGGGGTGTGCAGGAGGCAGCCAATCAATGATTCTCTCTCATCACTGATGTTTCCATCTCTCTCTCTCCCTCTCCTTTCCTCTCTGAGATCAAAATATATATATATATATTTTAAAAGAAACTAAGACAGAAAATGAACCTCAAAATAAGTATCTATATATATAAAAGCCAAGCGATCAGAATGACCAGAACGACCGGAATGAATTGTAACTATGACGCACACTGTGGCCGGCCAACCAGCTCGATGGGGGCGGGGCCAGCTAGCCAGCTGGCCAGCCACCCACATCCCCTCCCCCTGGCTGGCCCTGGCCCTGATTGGCCCCCCCATCAGAGGTGGGGCTGGCTGACCTCCCGAGGCTCCCCCACACCCCTTCACCTGGCCAGGCCCCAATTGGCCCCAATCACAGGTGGGGCCAGCTGGCCAACCTCCCGTGGCCCCTCTCCCTGGCCAGTTGGCCCAGATCAGCCCTGATCGAGGCGGGCTGGCCGACCCCACCTGTGCACGAATTTGTGCACAGGACCTCCAGTAACAACAATAATAATAATGAACAGAATGCTCAAAATAGGCCAGGAATGAAGTTAGGCACAGGACAGTCTTTCTTACTTTGGACTTCCCTGAGACGAGGTTTGGAGTGCAAGATGTTAGTTTGGGAGGAGATCCTGGGAACACAGGTAAGGAAGTAGGAAAAGTGAGATGAAAAAAACGAAGGAAGCATTACCATGGCAACCAGAGTTTAATCCTACTTGGGAACCACTGGGAGGCCGTGGAGAACACACACTTCCAAGTTACTCCATTCAAGGGGTGAGGAATCCAGGGTATTGATCAGGGGTCCTCAAACTACGGCCCACAGGCCACATGCAAATACAAATATTGTATTTGTTCCTGTTTTGTTTTTTTACTTCAAAATAAGATATGTGCAGTGTGCATAGGAATTTATTCATAGTTTTTTTTTAAACTGTAGTCCGGCCCTCCAACGGTCTGAGGGACAGTAAACTAGCCCCCTGTTTAAAAAGTTTGAGGACCCCTGGTACTGATCCTCCAACTCAGCTGAAGTTCTGCTCCCAGGTGTTATTAATTCCCCAGCACCTTCAACCTGTGGCACAAAGTGGGTCTGGCAGCCAGAGAAAGTCCTCAGGCAAATGGATGCAGAGGCCAATGTTAGAACCTGGGGCCACGTATATAGTTAGGGGTGATGGGATATGGGTAGGGCATCAAGAGCATCTGCTACCCAAACATTAACTTGCTTCATTTTATAAAGACCTTATGAAGTGGGAACTATTACATTTCTACTTTTTCCTAAGAGAACACAGTCTAGGAGCGCAAGAAGTGGCATCTGTTGTTTTTACCCAGTTAGCACCAGTTCCCTCTTCTGGTAACAGCCCCCTCCCTGCCTTTCCCTTTGGAAATATTCCCTTCTCCCTCTCAGTGAGCCGGCCTAACTCCCTCACTCCAGGCACGCACAGGTGGCCCAAGCTGACCTGAGAAGAGCTCTGCTTCAGCTTTTCGCTGGAGCCATGGGCCTGGGGTGTGCTCTCTACCTGTCAGGAAAATAGAGCTGGAAGGATAGAAGCCTGGAGCGTGTCCAGGTCATGTTACTCCCACAACAATGATCCCAACTGCTTGAGAGTGAAGCCCGCCCAGAGGAGAGCCAGCCTGAGAAGCCGGTACTGAAAAGAAGTATCACAGATTCCTCATTTACAGCTTTTGGGAAATTAGATCCAGCCCAACCAGAAGCTAGACACCTCCCTGGAAGCTCCACCTGCGTAAGCCAATAGACTCCTCTTTTATTGTAAGTCAGTTGGAGCTTAATTCTTAGAAGTTAAGCAACTTGGCCAAGACCACACAGCTAATGAGTGCGGAGGAAATATTCAAACCCAAGGAACCCTGCTGCCCCATAGAGTGCTACGGCCCATGTTCTCAACCATAGTGCTCCACAGTGCAATTAGCGTCTACCACAGGCCAGGGCCCAGAGCCACATCACCCTTCTCATTGCCTGGCCCTCACTCGCAGCCTCTTTCCTTCCAGAAGCCGCTGCCAATTTGTTTAAGAGGATAATGGGTCAGGATGCATCTCGGCCTTATTTGAATTGTTTGTTCCATCAAATCATTAAAAGTGTGCCCTGCCTTATTGATGGTCACTTGAAGCAAAGCCAGAGCAAAAGTGACAACAAGTTGAAAAAGAAAACAGAGTTAAGGCCTTCAATTTTCTTTTCTTTTTTTAAAAAATATATATTTATTGATTTCAGAGAGGGAGAGAGAGGGGGAAACATCAATGTTGAGAGATGAAACATCATTGATCAGCTGCCTCCTGCACACACCACACTGGGGATCGAGCCCACAACCTGGCATGGGCCTGAATGGGAATCAAACCATGATCTCCTGGTTCAAGGGTTGATGTTCAACAACTGAGCCCCGCCAGCCAGGAGACAACTCCTGTTTTAGTCAGAATTCAGTTGCAAGTGACAAAAAAAAACCAAAAAACCCTTTACTAGCAAAAGAAAAAAGTTTCATTGGCTTACCTAACTGAAGAGACCAAGAATAGCTTTGTCCCCAGGAAAGGCCCAATCAGCATCCACACCACCGCTTCTTGGTTTTGCCTGCCTTCGGTCAACTTCACTCTCAACCCTACACGGAGCCTCCAGCAGCGTCTGGTTCACCTCTTCCTTTTTACCAGTGGTCCTAACAGAATAAGTAGATGCCCATTTCTCTCAACAGTCCCAGCAAACACCCTATGATTTCTGATCACTGGCTCTGATTGGTCCTGAGCCCATCTTTCCACTAAGTATGGTAGCCAGTGGCATGCAATTCACTGATTGACCAGACTTGAGTCATAGGCCCCTCCTTGACTCTCTTGGTGGAGTCAACACCACCAACGCACATGAACGGAGACTGGAGAAGATGTGGTTCCCCAGAGGAAAATTGGGGCACAATCTGGTAATCTATTTCTAGAAGAATGATGATTGGCTGTCAAGCAGGCCAAAATTGTTTCATCCACATCAGCACAGTGGTTGACATCACAGAGAACGCATGACCTCTTCCTTGCTTTTAATGGGCTCCTACTTTGTCCAGAGAAAGGCAACACTACACACAGAGCAACAAAGAAAATATATAGCAATAAAGAAAGGTAATTACACGTTCTGATTTGCAGGCAATAGAATCCACTTTAATACTTTAAGTAGATACTTGGAGGCATTTCCTGGGAGAGCCTGAGAACTGGGTTTGCATGAGCCTAATAGGAACAGAGCAGTCAGAGAAAGGAGGTGACACTCTGGAAGAACAAGAAGGTTTTGCCACCTGGTTGGCCAGAACTTAGCAGCCACCATACACTGCTCATTTCTGCCTATCAGTCTGGAGCAGGTGTGTGTGCTTGGGGACACCATTCCATGTATGACCTTACCTGCAAAGGAGTATGGGAAATGTAGTTTTCAGCTTTCTGGTGTCTAAGTACCACAGGGTTAATTAAGAAGTGCTGCAATAGACACTGATGAGGTAATTTACAATATCTGCTATAGAGCAGATCAGGGGAGTTCAGTGGGAGAGAAGCAATAAAGACTGGACTTAAGACCTGATCACAGGTCACACTGGCTTGTCTGACATGGCTCTGACATTTGCTAAAATGAAATAATAAAATAAAATTTAGAAGCTCTAGATGCCAGGAGCTGAGATGTCCACAGAAGCCTGTACTCTTCAGACCACTCCTGGACCACACCTGTAAGTGCTGGGTGCCAGTTGAAGACACACATGATACTGGCACGCTGTGTTTTTGGGAGGCAGTTAGGAAGACATCTGGACCGTGTTGTACGAACCATCGGGACATCTCTCCCCTTCAAAGCCTATATCCAGTGTTCCTTCCCCTGAAATACTTTCACTTCTGTCCATTCCTCTCCATCACCCCAGTAGGCCAGGCCACTTTCCTCTCTTGCCAGGACCTTCCAGTAAAATCCTGACAGGTCTTTCTGTATCCACTCTTGCCCTCTACCAGCCATTCCCCATGCTGCCAATAGCACAATCTTTTCAGAGCCCATATGTAATCATGGCTGTCCTTCCATGGCCTCCACTGCTCTTTGGATCAAAGCCGTAATTCTTAAAGTGACCCCTTCCAATTCCTCCAATCTAACCGCCAGCCCCCACCCCAAGTCTGGCAGTTAGCATGGTTTTTGGAACCTCCTGGTTCATCCACACTCAACCACTGAGCCACGCTGGCTGGGCAAGCTGCTCTTATTCACTTTGGTTTTCCCACCTAGCACAGGACCTACCTCTTCAATAAAAGTTGACCAAATAAACTTAAAAAAAAAAAAAAAAGCAATCCCCCTGCACAGAAAGGAGTAATAAAGAAAATGTGTTCTACTACCACCTTGAGACCTCAATTAATGTGCTTTTTCTCCTCGTGAATCCTTGCTTCCAAACAAACAGAACCTGACAGCCCGAATTAAATCATTTATCTTTCCAGCTCTCTGCCTTGGCTCGATCACCAGCGAATGCACCCTGATATTTCATCAGAAACTGGAAAAAACAAACACAATGGCCCAGCACCTTGACTTTATGTGTGCAACACATATACATACATACCCGGGAGAAATGCTCGTCTCCAACCCTTCTTTTACCTAAGCGGGGTTAAATGCCAGATTACCAGATTTGATCCTTTTGTTTTCTCATGTAAACCCTACAGAGCCTGTATCTGGGTGTGTGTGTGTGTGTGTGTGTGTGTGTGTGTGCGCGCGCGCGCGCGCATGCGCACACCAGCCCGCGCGCCAACCACATTATTCACCTCCATCCATGAATTACACAGTGCAAACAGCCTTAGCAGGAAAGAACACGACCAGAAATGCAGAAAACTTCTGCTAAATGTTATGTTCCAGCTCCTTCTGACACACTGTAATGCCTTTTGATTTAGAGTGGCCAGCCATGGGCCGGGGAGGAAATACAGGCGCATTTCCACCCTGCCCCGCATAATTAAATGCCTAGATGAAGTTTTCCCCGGTTCTGCTCTCAGAGCCAAACAATGCTTGTTTGCATTCCATCATCATCTATAAACACCCACGGCCAGGAGAAGGCACCTTCGCTGTTCCACCGCTAAACCTTACATCAGTGCGCCTTGGACCGCATTGAAGCATACCAGGAGGGCCTCTGGTTAGGAAGCCCACGGTATTTATTTTTCTTTGAATAACAAAAATATCCTATTTGCAGCTCACTATTTGGAAAGGGATAACATCGATCATCCCGCATCAGGTCTGTGGAATCAAACATCTTTTCTCCTTCAAACCTCCATCCCAGAGCTGCTAAGTAGTCACTAGAGAGAGTGGTTTGGAGGTAGCTTCTGCCACTCCCCCCCGCTGGGATCTGGACGGGGGACCACAGGTAGGGCGAGGCATCAGAGCCAGGCACCAGGCGGCTGACAGTCTCACCCAGCGTGGTGGTCGGACCAGGGTCTCTCAAGCTTGACCATGCACAGGAACCACCCAGGGATCTTGTCAGGATGGAGAGCCTGGCTTGAGAGGGCTGAGTTGGGGCCTGAGATTCTGCATTTTCTGGCAAGCCCCTCGGCGATGCTGATGCTACAGGCCGGGGGCACATGCTTGCAGTGATGTGGCTTTAGACCTCAAGCTCCGAGTCAGATAGGCCTGACTGGGGACCGCCTCCTTGGTGGCTGGGGCCTCTTGGACAACATACTTGCCCTCTCTGAGCCCTGGATTCTTTATCAGTGTAGCAGCAATGATAGCACCTATTGGGCAGGTCGGCCAAGAGGGTTAAATTGTGTAATGCATGTGAGGGGCTGGGAGCAATGCTTGGCACATTATAAAAGCATTTGGAAAGTGTTACTTAGTGTCCCCTGGTGCAGAGGCCTCCTGTACTGATGAACACCAAGAGTGACAGCATCGAGACTAGAGCCCACTGCCCCTCCCACCTGGGAAGATGCCTTGCCCATTTTATTATTTCATTATTTTTATTTTTATTTTATTTTTTTATATATTTTTATTGATTTCAGAGGGGAAGGAAGAGGGAGGGAGAGAGAGAGAAAGAGAGGTCGTATTTCATTATTTTTAGTATTAAATTATTGTCTTGATTTAATTTTCTCATGACACAAAGTAATACTTGTTTGCTTTAAGAAAGAAAGGAGGAAGACAGGAAGGAAGGTAAAGAGGGAGCGACAGAGGGAAGGAGGAAAGAGCAAAATAAAATAAGAAAAAACATCCACCAGAGAGATCACATGACATTTTGGTCTGCATACTTCCAAGTCATATAGACACATCTATTTCAAAAAATGGGGTTATATTGTACATGCCATTTTACAATCTTTTATGTTCACTTGATACATCACAATAACAATAGAAACAACAGTAGTGTTATCCTATATAATAAAAGCCTAATATGCAAATTGACCAAACGGCAGAACAACCGGTGGAACGACCAGTCGCCATGACACGCTCTGACCACGGGGGGAGCAGATGCTCAACGCAGGAGCTGCCCCAGCCCGCAGGCCCCAGGCCAGCCAAGGCGGGTGCCAGCGGGGGCCCCCCAATTGCCCCGCCAGTCACCCTGCAGATCGGCCCTGATCATTGCCAGGCCTAGGGACCCTACCCATGCACGAATTTCATGCACGGGGCCTCTAACCAAAAATAACAACAGATCCTCTTTAGTAGGTTCTTACTATGCGTTAATGCCCCTCTCACACACAGTCAGTGTCTTAACTCATTAATTTTCACAACACTTTGATGGACTCTTATCATCCTCATTTTAGAGATGACAAAACTGAGGCACAGACAGTGTCACTGACCAAAGAGCACACAGTTAGTAAACAGGGAATTCAGGCTAAAGACCAGGCAGCTGGAAGCATAGCCTGGGCCTGTAATTTCTATATCCCGCATCCTTTGCAGGGTCACCCTGACAGGCTGTTTTATGGCCTGATTTTTTCCCCACTTACCACATCGGAATATCTCTTCCTGCCATCCCTGTGTTTGCACAACATCATTTTTTATGCCCGCATAGTATTCTGTTTTCTATTTAGGAACTCCATTTTACAGATGAGAAAAGTGAGGCTGGGAAGCTCAAATAAATTGGCAGAAATTAAGGGGAACAACCATGACCTGCCTGGGACGCTGGGTTCTGTTCACCCAACAGAGACACTGAGCACCTACTGTGCGCAGGGAATTTGCTGGTCTCAGAGGAGAATGGAGGACCAATACAATTCTTACTGTTGTAAGAAGTTGCTGCCCAGTGCTTTGAGCCATGCAAAAAAACAAGTAAGCAAATACATGAACAAGATGATTTGAGGTTCTGATGTGTGAGAAAAACAATTCCACCATGCTGCGCGAGACTCTCAGGGCTACAGCTGCACACTGGCCCTGCGGTTACTGGCGTCCCTTATAAAGTCGGGATGGAGAGTGCAGCCAGCACATCAGCATGGGATCCGCTGGAGCAATAGCCACCTCGTCCCCGCTGAGCCTCTCCCTGCCCCGGCCTCCTGGTCTGTAGCCTGAGGGACACAGTAGCAATGACCTCCCAGGAGGATGGTCACCATGAGCTAAACTAAAGCTGCTGAGGTGCTTGAGGAAATGCCCAGCGGGTGGGGAGACACAGGTAGGGAGGGGCCGAAGGAGGAACCCCTGACACTGTAACTTCCACGGGACAGGACCGTCCAGCGCAGCCCCTGGCTGAGCAGACCTGCCTCAGCACCTGCAGGGCCCAGCAAGGTGCCACCATCCTCATTCTCCTTTTCCAAACCAGCTGTGGAGTCACTTGTCCCAGGTCACCCAGCTGACCCAGGGGCCGAGCTGTGACCGGCCCAGTCTTTCCTTCCTGCCCGTGGGGTAGAAACCGGTGAGAGAGGTGGCAGAGGGGCCACAGAGCTTAGGAGGCGACCTTCCAAGGGGCTCTCCCAGCCCCGGGCGCAGCCATTTGAAGATTTTCGCCTCCCGATGTCCTGAGCAGGTGGAAACAAAGTGGCCGAGAGGGGCTGAGGGCAGCCTGGAGGGACACAGGGCCTTGGTGGGCCCAGCCCTCCCATGCCAGGCAGAGGGAGCTCCTTCCCTGGGGCTCCTGGGCACAGGAGAGCGGGACAGGGACTTCCCTTCTCTCACGGGCCCTGGTGTTGTTACCTTGTTCCTTCACTTCCCCGGGGGGACTTGCATGTGGCCTGGGCCTGGTGATCTCCGTCGTCAGAAGAAGGACTGGTCCAGCCAGACCGGCTCCATTCCCTTCCCTTCACCCTCTCGGACCAGACCAACCGGCCATTTTTTTCCTCTTGAATGTAAGAGCCTTGCAGACACAAAGATCCTTTTAGCTTTTAACATATTTAATAATTTATTATTTATCTGATATTTGGGTAAATGTATTCCTCAGATCGTGCCTCTGCATCTCCCCGCTTCCAATTTGCACCTACCTGACCCGGTTTCTGTTAAAGTCCACCTCCGCCCTCCAGGCAGGGTTTCCCCTTTAACACTGCGTTATGGTCCCCATGAACTGCCAGGCTTCATGTGCCTGGGAAGATGGCTTTCTCCCCTTTCCCGTCCTCCGGCTCACAGGCATACAGATCGTATGTGTCACTAACACAGGGTTGGTTTTCCCTGCCTTGGTTCTTTTTTCAAACATGTTTGCCCTTCAGCCTGCTATTAACCAGTTTCTTCCTACTCTGAAAAACTTGCTCTTTTAAATGTCCTCATTCAGTGTTTTCCTCGGGGATTTTACCGTTTATTATGGAGTCAAAACCAATTTTGGAGCAATCATAGATACCAAATAGTTTCATGAATCTTTTGTACCCTCCACAGCTCCTGGCACAGGGGTGGGCACACAGCAGGGACCCAGTAAATACTTGTTGCGGCCACGGTGGCCGAGAAGGGATGTTTAGAAAGGCAGGGTGGGGTGTGGTGGGAGTGCCGAGGTGCGAAATCAGACTGTGTTGGTCTGATTGCTGGTTTTGTCCCGCATTTGCTGTGTGATCTTAAGCAAGTTACTCAAATGCTCTGGGCTTCTTTTCTCAGCTCTAACATGGGACTGAGAGATAGTCTGCCATCTTCCAAGGCTTGTTGTAAGGATCAAAGAAGTAAAGCACGTACGATGCTTTCTGGCAGACCGCACTCTCAAAAAACAATAACTTTTGTTATCACTGACTGCCTACTATTTGCTAGGCCGATAGGTATTAGAGATAAACTTGAATCACAGGTAGAATCAGGCAAATCGCACCTCTCTCCTCTCCCATTTAAGAGCCACATCTGATAAAGGGAATAAGAGGATCTTGATCCTGGTTGTCTACAAAGCATTCAGCTGTGTGGAAATGGCCCATCCATGAATCCCAGAGTCACCCTGTCACATCTGTGTGACCTCAAGGCCAGCATCTGTAAAATGGGGATGGTACTTCGTCTCTTGCTGGGGAGAGAACCCACAATCTCTGCTCTCAAATCTATCAACTTCGTTCAAATAATTTCTTGACTCATTTGTGTAAAATGAATCACCCACAGATCAATGGGGAACAGTCGCTAAGGAGCCAACAATAGGAGCCATCCAGTCCTCCTCTATCAGGATGGGTGGACTCGGGTGGCAGAGACAGCAATGCCCACTAGGGGGCGAGCGCGTTCATTCATTGTCCCCAGTGGTGGATCAGTCCCAGGATTGGGAAGGGAAGCTGGCATATCCTGGCACCTACTCCAGCCCCACCTGTGTGTATTACCACTGCCTAAGCTCGGGAAGTTGTATTAACCCCATATCGTACCTGGGAGATCTGAAGCTAACCTGCCCAGGATCATAGAGCTAAGAGGAGAAACTGCAATGGAACCCCAATTTCTTACTCTACCGGGCTGCCCCCCAGGGCCCCAGGACCCCAGGAGAGGGCTGCACTCAACTTTGCCTGGAGGAAAGGAAGGTGTGCAGAAACCTGAAATGTACACACTCACACAATGGTGTGCCCCGTGCATCTTCCCTATCACCACAAAAGGAGCATCAGTTTAGGTCTACATTTCCCAAAGTGTGTTCCATAGAACATAAGTCCTTGGGGGGTTGGGGGGTGGTCTCTGAAAAGGGTCTAGGGTTGTACAATCCATGAAATGTGACCTTCACTATTTTCTCTGAAATACAACGTACACAGTCATTTGTTAAAGGTGCTGAGAAGTCCTGCAGCAAAGAAACGTGTCTGCTGGATTTTGTTGAAGCCAGTCGGCATTTCCTTGGCCTCTTTGACATCAGGGTTTTCACAGACATATGACATCCTTTAATGTTCACTCTGAGAAATGCTGGTTCTGTCAAATAAGGAAGAGAATGAAAGTGACGAGCTAAGACTTTAAACACTTGCATAGTGAATAGATACAGATGCCTCAAGGACAGAGAAAAATGTGTCCGTGCAAGATACGTATGGGAAGTCCAAGTTATGAAACAAAAACTGAACCAGAACTGGGGAGAAACCTATAGTCTTTACATTATGCAAAACCATTTCAGCATTCGCCAGGGCTCCCAGATAGAATCCAGAAGACAAAATAAATAAAATCGCCATCAACTTGTTTCACACCAGGGGGCTCAGAGCTAAGGAATTAGCACAGAATGCGAGTTTATTCATGAAGTTGCACTGTTCACTAACATAACCAGAGGTTTTGCTACGGCTGTGCATTTGAATAGCTTAGAAGAGTGCAGTCCATGTAGCACTATTCATAATAGCCAAGACGTGGAAACAGCCTGGGTGTCCACTGACAGACGAATGGATAAAGGAAATGTCACACACACACACACACACACACACAATAAAGGAAATGTCACACACACACACACACACACACACACAAATACTACTCAGCCATAAAAAAGAAATCCTGGCATCTGGGACACCATTGATGGGTCTGGAAGACATTATAGTAAGTGAAATATGTCAAACAGAGAAAGGCAAATACTGTATGACCTCACTTATATGTGGAATCTTAAAAAAAAAAAAAAAAAAAAAAACTCATAGAAAAGAGATCAGATTTGTGGTACCAGTGATGAGAGGTGGAGGGTGGAGGAATTGAATGAAGGTGGTCAAATGGTACAAACTTCCAATCACAAGGTAAGTAAGTACCAGGATGTTCCGCATGACATGATGACGTCGTTAACACTCCTCTATTTGAAAGTTGCTGAGTGTAAACCCTAAAGGTTCGCATCACAAGGAGAAAAAGATTTTTATAAATATATGAGGTGGTGATGTTAACCTATTGTGATGATCACTTACCACTAAATACAGGTCACTGTGCTGTCCACCTTAAACTTATACTGTGCTGTGTCTCAATCATATCTCAATAAAACTGCAAAAATGTAAACCAGTACTTAAAGGATTACCAGTAAAATAAAATTGAGAACTATAAATAGATTGATAGATAAAAGTTATCAACACACACACACAGAAGGAAAAAAAGGAAAGAAAAAGTAGAGTCCCCAGGGACAGCTGGTCCCACGGCTGGCTCTGCAGTCTGCTCTCTCCAGTTCAGTGAGAGGCCACGGGAGACAAGGCAGGGCCCAGCTGCTGCTCCCGGCTGCGGCAGCTGCAGGACTGAGCTGAGTAGACCCTTGGTCAGCACACAGCCCAGCAGCTTGCGCTGACCTCATGCTCCAGGACCACACGGAATAGAAGTACTTGCTGTTCTTGGCTGGGTAAAGCCAGGTGCAAATCCATCGGTCCGCCTCCTTTCAACAGGTGTGGTCTAATTTCTCTCCCCTGGAAACCGAGCCGGCTTGACCAAGAAGCTATGGCGTTACTTACGCTCAGGGACTTCTGGGGCTGGATCATAGGAACCATTGGAGCTTCTGGCACAGTCCCTTGGACCCCAGCCACACTGTGTGAGGAAGACCAAGCTGCCCAAGGAAGTGCCAGGGGGAGCTCGGGCTGAGCTCCGGCCCTCGGCCAGCACCCCCCTTGTCAGCCAGGTGAGGGCCCCATCTTGGCAGTGGATCTGCCTGCCCCCTCAAGCCATTTCAGCCAGGGAGTTACTAGCTAGCCATCCTCCAAGCCTTCCCTCAATCACCTGACCCTACATTCACGGAATATAGCAATGGTTGTTATAACCCACTGAATTTGAGGTCATTTGTTAAAAATTAGTAGATGCCGAAACCGGTTTGGCTCAGTGGATAGAGCGTCGGCCTGCGGACTGAGGGGTCCTGGGTTCGATTCTGGTCAAGGGCACGTACCTGGGTTGCAGGCACGTCCCCAGTGGGGGATGTGCAGGAGGCAGCTGATCGATGTTTCTCTCTCATCGATGTTTCTGACTCTCTCTCTCTCTCCCTTCCTCTCTGTGGAAAATCAATAAAATATATTTAAAAAAAAAAAATTAGTAGATGACTAGAACACAATTTCTTTGAGTTTCTACTATCTGGTAGGCACCAAAGTAGGTGCTTTGTTATCTGCCATCTTCCTAAGAGCCTTCATGAGGTAGGTAAGTAATCATACAAATGTGAGGATTAAATTAAGGCTTTGGCCTCAAGCATATTAAGAAACTCACCCAGCCCTGGCCAGTGGGGGCTCAGTTGGTTGAGCATCGTCCCTGAGCAAAGATCACCAGTTGGATTCCCCGTCAGGGCACAGGCCCAGGTTGCAGGTTGGGTCCCCGGTCACAGTGTGTGCCAGAGGAAACATCTCTCTCTCTCACTCTCTCTCTCTCTCTCTCTCTCTCTCTCTCTCTCTCTCTCTCTCCTTCCCTCCTTCTCTTTTCCTCTCTCTAAAAAAAAATCAATAAAAAACATATTAAAAAAAAAAAACTCACCCAAAGTCACACGGGAACTCTGTTTTGTCTGTCTCCAATATCTTTTATGATAAGGAAAGCCCTTTAGGGGAAGAATCCACAAAATACACTAGGGATCATATAGGTGAGAGAAGAGTAGAGTGAATGGCAAGTGTGTCTAGGTACACCTCAGATTCCCGCCGAAAAGAAAAGTTGTAGGCGATGGAGAATTTTCATGAACATATGGTCTCCTTCTGGCTGCAGTGTGACCCGGCTCTGGGACTGAATAGAAGAAAAAGGAGGGAATGCTTTCACAATGCACATTTGTTTCCATAGGTCCTACTATGTGTCACCATTGCTTCAGGTACTTCACCTGCCAGGTGACCCCCAGGCACGTTTCCTTACATTTGTGCTTCACTTTACCCACATGCTCAGTTAGTCAAGAGAGCAGATGCTTGCCCTGGAGAGCAAACAGAGCCAAATCAATCACCCAATAATTCATATTTATCAGGCACCACCTATGTGATTGAGAAATAGGACTCACCCTTGCTTCCCTGGCACCACTGGTTTGCTGGTTTCCCTTTGCTCTCTTTGTATGTTGTATTGTAATGGCTTAAAGGTGTTTCTCAAGTGAGTCTGTAAGTTTATCTTGAATACCCAGAGCCTAAGTGTAGTGCTTGGGGCTGAAGAGGCAAGTGCTTCCAGTGGGATGGAAGGAAGAAAGGAAAGGAAGGGAGGAAGGGAGGAAAGGAAGAAGGGATGGAGGGAGGGAGGGAGGGAGGAAGGGAGGGAGGGAGGGAATGAGTTCTGGAAGCCAGGTCCAAAATGGGTTTTGCGGGCTAAAATCAAGGTATTGACAGATTGGCATTCCTTCAGAGCAGAACCTGCTTCCTTGCCTCCTCTAGATCTCAGAAGTCGCCTCCATTCCTTGGCTCGAGCCCCCTCCTTGAATCATTCCAACCTCTCTGCTTCGGTCATCATGTCCCTTTCTGTGTCCCTCCTGCCTCCCTCTTATGAGGACCCTTATGGTTACCGTGGGCCACTGAATAATCCAGGATAATCTGCTCCTCTCAAAACCCTTCCTCACACCTGCAAAGCCCCATTGGGATGTAAGTTAATATATCCGCAGGTCCTAACAATTCACTGGGTGCTTGATTTGGCTACGGACTCTGCTCTTCTACACATATTACACACTTCTTTGCATAATACAAATGTGTGGGGCAGATGCTACTACTATTCCCACTTCACTGATGACAAAATTAAAACATCAAGTAACTTCCTCAGTGGGCCCAGGATTTGAATCCAAGTCTGTCTCATCAGCAAGAGTCCATGATTTTAACCCAATGATTCCCAACCCTTGATTTACTTTAGAACCAAATATGGGAGTTTTGAAAAAAAAAATTTGTTTGGAACTCAAATGTCTAGATTTTGATTTATTCGGTCTGAAGTGAGGGCCAGGTTGAGAATTATTAACCACATTTTAAAATAGCCCCTCATTAAAAAAAAATTGGAAAATTGCTCACCTCTCATTCCACGTTCATGCACAGAAATGCAAGGATGAATTCATATAGCTGTATAACAAACTAAAATAAGATGTCTGGCTTCATAATGTGTGGTTATTGACATTCTTAAGCAATTACATGTTGATATCGGTTATTCATACTATTTTAAACATGAACATATTTATGTTTGATTAGCAATTTTTTTAAAAAATCTGAATTTTAAAGGTGTAGCATTCTGATAACACATCCTTTTGGATTCCTGTTTTTTTGTTGTTGAGAAAAGATATAATGTAAATTAGGGATAATGAATCAAACAATGAAAATAGACAGCTCTGGTAAAACAAGATCTAGCCAACAATTCCACCCAAACAGTAGGAAGTTAACTTCCAAATTGCCAGGGGAGTTAGGGCTTTGTTATGTTGAAGTTTATATTTTGGTGACTTTTATGCAAGGTCAAGGTCATTGAGAAAGGTCAAGGTATAGTGGGGATGATTTCTATTTTCCCCTTTAAACTCAGAATAAGAATAATTAACCCTTAAATTGGGCAACTCATCTTCAGCAAGCAGGTACTCCTATCCGATTTCTAGATTTAAGCTGAAATTGTCACTGTACATTAAAGTAGCATTTTTTGCCTCTAAAATAATTTTCTCATCTGCTTATTAGCTAGCTGTGTGACCTGGGACACTGAATATCTCTCAGGCTTACTTTCTATATTGAGCAATAGAAATAATACCCAAGGTTCTTCCCAGTGCTACTTAGAATTGAATGAGTTCATTTGTGCAATTAGTGCCAGGAACAGAGAAGGGACTCACTAAGTAGCAATTTCCCCCTTTTCTATGAATGCTCATGTTAGGTTAGTGGAAATAGGGCATGACTCAAACATATTCTTGAAGGATCTTGGGGCTATCTTTTTCCCATTAAAGTTTGAAAGTATTCCTTTTAAATACTCTATTCAAATTGTACCCTCACCATAAGCCTTGTTGATTGGCTCAGGCCCTGTGTCAAATAGCACCAGACCACATAAGACCTGCATGCATGTGTGTACATCAGTCAGGATGGGCTAAGTTATACTGCAATGACAAATATCCCCAAAATTCAGTAGCTCCCACAGCACGTTTATTTCTTGCTCATCTCCATCTGTGGTCACCACACTCTGGAATGTTGTCATGGCAGAGGGAAAGGGAGAAGGGATATTGATATTGATATTGATATTGACTTACCGCTTCTACTCAGATGTAACTATGCCACTTTTGCTCTGTCCCATTGGCCCTACCTAACTTCAAGGGAGATATGAAAACCTACCACATGCCTGGAACCAGAAATAGTTGGAGAATTGCACTAATGACAACCACAGGGATCTTAGTTTATAGAGCATTTGTCACAATGATTATCCAATGTAATTCTCACATATCCAAGATGGCAATCAATTAATTAAATGTGATAATTATAAGGTGTCATCAAACACCCACAAAAACAGAAAACCCAATATAAACAGTTTGAATAACTGCCCACTATTCTGAGTGAAAGCACCTTGAGTCTATGAAATAGGTGCGAACCTGCTGTTTGCTAAGGTTTTCCTGCCTCTTAGTGTTTCTTGTGAATGGAATTCTCATTTTGCTGTTTGTTTGTAAAATGGCCTCTGAGTGATGGCCTATTACATTATCACCTTAAATATTGTGATCTTTCAATATTGGAGGAAAAACTGGCCTTCCCCCTAACCCCCCTTAAAATAGCCCAGCATGCATCACTAACACATCACGTCTTGGGGAAATTTAATTTGGACTGTATCGTGATTTTTGCCATAAGGACTGACTTTAGATTCTGAGGGAAGATGAGGCGCTACTTTATCCCTGTCTAATAGCAGAGGAGATAAACAAAAGCTCAACAGTCAAGTAATAGGACACTGAGCAAGAATGTGGCTCAGCAACCCCATCTCCTCAAGGCAGGTCCCTGTGAAGGGATAGCTTAGATTCATCTGAAGACTGTGTGGCTCCCCTCAGCTGGCTCCCGGCTCAGTGTCACAGCCACCTCATCTGTCCACAGGGAAGATGAGAGTGTGAGAGTCATGAGGCTAAGAGCCAGCTTCACTGTTCTAAGTTAACCTGGGCAAGGAAGTGTTTTGGTTTCAAAGCCTGACAGCTAGGTGTCAGGCATCTGGGGAAAAGAAAAGAGAGAGGGTTTATCAAACCCATTTAATTATGCCAACAGAGCTCAAGTGAGATTTGTTAAAAGATGGACAATTGGATGGCCCATGTATGTCAATGTCAGGGAAAGCTCACTAAACTTCACTCCTCTGATCACATCAATAAATATTTATCTTTTCTACATCTATACAAATAATTCATTAGCCAGCACTGTGATGTTACCGCAATATTTTCTCTCAATTTAAAGATTAAGGGGGAGTGGTCAACTTCTAGATCCAGATAACCTGAAAACTTCCTGTAACACCTGGAAATGAGGGGGAATAAATATAACATATAATAAATATAAATATATGTAATATCTTTCAAAATGCATAGCTTAGCAAGTCAGAAAAAAATAGGGGAAACCTCCAGGATGAGGATGGAAGGACTAAAAATTCAAATATGGATGTGTGACTGGGTGTGCTTTTGACATTTGCCAAACTTGGCAAGACGGGCAGGAGAAAAGGGAGTAAAGGGTGGAGTAGAACTGCAATTTCTATATAAATCCTGGGCCTTCAAAGGAGCACATCCCAAGTGGCACAGATATGACAATGAGGTTCATCTTTGCAGTGGGGCAAGGTGGATTAAGAGAAAGAACATTGCTCTAGATATAGTTGGCTTTGGGGCCCCACTCTCCCCACCTCCACCCCCACCTTCAAGAGTTCAAAGCCAGCTCTCTCACTTACTAGTCCTAGACCTTACTTAGGTTACATAACCTCACTGCACCTCACTTTCCATGGCTGGGCTGTTGTGAAGAACTGATAAATTTAGTGCCTAAGTGCAGAATTAGCACAGTACCTGGTACATAAAAGTCATGTTCAAAAAATGGTAGGGCAAATCAAAACATGTTTTTCTTCCACAATTATACAGTTTTCCTTAAGAAAGTCAAGAATGGTAATGTATTATCTGAAAAATTATGAGAAATATACTTCATCTTTAGTTGTAAAGGACTAAGATTTCACATCTATATCAGATGCTAATCAAATGATCAGAAAAAAGGCTGAAATTAACAAAGGTTAAAACTTCCTCCAGCCCGGCCCATGGCTCAGTGGTTAAGTGTTGACCTATGAAACAGGAGGTCATAGTTCGATTCCCGTTCAGGGCACATGCCCGGATTGCAAGCTCGATCCCCACTATGAGGTGTGCAGGAGACAGCCGATCAATGATTCCTCTCATCACTGATGTTTCTCTCTCTCTCTCTTCCTCTGTGAAATAAATGAAAAAATATATTAAAAAACAAAACAAAAAACTTCCTCCACAGTTAAATCACTCCATTAATACACACAAATGTTTTGAGTAACTATTATCCAAATTCTTTTAATGCCATTGGCATAATTGAAAAAGTTTTTTGTTTACTAGAGGAAAGCAGAAATCAACTGGAACTATACATAAAAGCTACAATCTACATATATAAAGAGCCAGGGGCTGTCACATCCGAAACAACCAAATGGACAACCAAACAGGCTGAGTGGGACGACCAGGCTAGCAGGGGGGTTAGTGAGGGACAACCAAACGACTGAACAAGCAGGCTGAGTGGGGCGAAAAGGCCGGCAGGGGAGTTAGTGAGGGATGACCAAACGACTGAACAGCAGGCTGTGTGGGGCAATCAGGCCAGCAGGGGGTGCATTTTGTGGCAACCAGGCCAGCAGGGAGGGCAGTTGGGGGTGACCAAGTTGGTGGGGGAGCCAGTTAGGGGCGATCAGGCAAGCAGGCAGGTGAGCAGTTAGGAGCCAGCAGTCTTGGATTGTGAGAGGGACATTAGACTGCTGGTTTAGGCCCTGGGGATCGGACCTAAACCAGCAGTCGGACATCTCCTGAGGGGTCCCAGATTGGAGAGGGTGCAGGCTGGGCTGAGGGGACCCCCCCCCATGCACGAATTTTGTGCACTGGGCCTGTAATTTATATATATAAAAGCCAAGCGACCAGAACGCCAGAATGACCGAAATGACCAGAATGACAGGAACAACCAGTTTCTTTGACATATACTGTGGCTCCGATCAGCCCCACCCCCACCCCATTTGGGGGCGGGGCCGGGTGGCCGACCTCCTGCACGCCCCCGCCCCCTGGCTCAGCCCTGATTGGCCCCAATCAGGGCGGGCCGGCTAGACCCCACCCTTGCATTAATTTGTGCACTGGGCCTCTAGTGTATATATAACTGCAGGTGGGGGGAAAGCCAGCCCTTAGAATGAAAAAATAACAAACTGAATGACCTTGAAGAGAACCTTGTTATCTCAGGGCCTTGGTTTTCTTCAAAAAGGAAGGTTTGAAATCGGTGACTTCAGAGGTCCCTTCCAGTACTGGTTTTATGACAGCTGTTGCAATTGCAACAGAAACTATCCATCCATGTGGCCCACCCATTCCACAAAAACAGTACGCAGAGTATCATTTTAAGAGCAAGAGTCAAATTCTTGTTTTGCATTTTAAAGTGCTACATGACTGCTAAGGTTAAAACTCTTCTCTGTCGAAAATCAAAAAGGTTGAATTATCAGGATAAAACCCATCACCACTGCAAACCAGAGTGGATTTTCAACCTAGTAGAAAATGTGAATTGACAAAGCAAGCAAAAATCAGCTCAAATAGCTGCTGTCCTCCTCTCGGAGTGGTAAAAGCTTGGTGGGTTAAGTGTTCACTGTTTATGCGACAGGAAGCAATGAGGCTGGAAGCATGAATGTGATATGCCTGGAAACTAGATCTTCATGTGGCAGGGAGGGAGTCTTCTCCAAGGAAAAATAACACAACTAAAAATTAAAAATTCTTCATCAGAATTGTTTTCATAGGATTTTAATATTTTGGGGGGGGGGAGGGTGATGCATGGAGGTAAATCACCAACTGTCAATCATGTGTTTGCAAATTTTGATTTTTACAGTCACTGGATTTATACACTCTTAGAGCTGTTTCTCCATGTACACAAACAGTGAACGACATTGTCCAAATAACTTTTGAGTAAAGTGGAACTTAGAAAGAAAAATCACTTGAGAAATCAAATCTCATAGAATGGAAATACTTTAACCACAGCATTCACACATCCCAAATGCTTATCTAAACAGAGGCAATGCAATTAAACTGCCTTCACTCAAAATGGTGTCAGAAGGCAACTACCCTATTTACTAGCCACTGATAAGTTATGACAACACTATTTCACAGCCTGTCACTGTATTTCTTTTAACCCCAGGGTGCTAGGATTCAGGATTTCCTCAACACTAGGGCTTATCTCAAATGCTTTACTGCAAAACGTTAAAAAAAGAAAAGAAAAGAAAAGAAAACGGGTTGCAATGCCATATTCAGAAACGAGATAATGACTTGGAAATAAAAAGTGGGAAAGTGATGAACTGCCATTTATCAGTTTTTCTAAGTTTTCTATTTTTTAATAGAGAGAAAAACTTTAAACTTAAAACATAAATCTAGCAGGCCTAGATATTCTTTGGGAAACCCCCAAAACACAGAAAACTTTTAGGTTACATCTAGTAGGTCTTTGTATTGTTCCAATATAATAATAAAAAGTATGACTTTATGATCAATAGTGCTTATAGTTACTAACCAGATAAATTTGGCAAAAGATACCTAATATTCCTTCTCACAATGAAAATGAATTTCGAAAAAATGATTCTCTAGATATCATGTCTATATAAACACTATCAGTATTATTGTTTAATATAAAATATAGTAAGCGAATATCCTTACTTACGTCATTGAATGAGTCTTCTTTCTTCTCTTATAGGACTGGAGAAAGATGCTACAGAAGAAAAATAATTGTTTCTGCCAAACAGTTCAAAAAGTCTGAGTGCTCCTGCTACCTAACTGCACTGCCCCCCACCCTGCAGACAAATACTTTGGCCATTTACTTGCAATCAGACACCGCCTTCAGCAGATCACAGCACAGCATCTGTAACAGTCACAGGTACCACACTGTCAATTCACAGACATAGTGTGGATTATCCATGAAAAGCTTGGGATTCCTTCAATACATTCTTTCTGGAAACTTCCCTGCAAGCATCCCTGACATGTAATCAGGGAAAGAAAGCATTCAGGTTACCTAAATTTTGTCATATTCATAGCAGTATCATTGTTTACACAGGGGAATCTCTTTCCAGGTGACTTTAAGAATCTTAGAGTCGGGGTTTAAGCAAGACAGACCTCTCTGGACAGAGGTCACAATAAATATTTCAGAGTCCAAGTAAAGACTGGGCTTAGTCAGCCCCCAAGAAATACCCCACTTACAGGTACATCCACTGGACCAGGTATTACTTATATGTATTATTTTGTTTAGTGAAATCAATCCTTAGGCAAAGTTTTTAAACCAACCCCGCCTTTATAAACAAGGAGGCAGGTTAGGTAAGTCACAAATCCACGATCTCACTGCTGGATAAGGGCAGACTTGGGATTTAAAACCAATCAGTTTGTTTACGAAGTTCATTACATCATATTCCTACCTTACTCCTTGGACAACCTGGTTTCTGGCCTACTGGGTAAAAGGACAGGCCTAAGAAGTTCCACCATCTCAGTGAGGAAGGAAACAGCACTATTAAAAAGAAAACACAAGAAACCACAGCAGCAGTTTTAAATATCTGCTGAAAAGGTGCACACCAGGCCTAGGGTTAGGTACACGGGACACAGTGACATATGGCCTGGCTCCAGCCCTTCCTAAGGTCAGCCACAGAGTCCATGACGATCACCGTGACGGCTCCAAGTCCTGGGAAAAGGCATTTCATGTGAATAAGCAAGAAGACATGTGCTTCATTTTGGTTTGGAAGTATTTTTCATCCTAACACTGAACAAGTGACTTTTGGATTCTGTTCACTTCTGACTAGGATGTCGCTGATCCATTCTAAAACATAATCAAGAAATGGTTGAGCTGAAAATCCATGCTGTAATAAAGAAGCAAGTCACAAGTAACACAAGATCGCCTTTTCAGACTGCTGTCTACACACACTTAGGGACCTGGGATGCAGTGCAGTTTCCTTCCTCATTTTCTTGTGAACATTAAACCAGAATGGAGAACCAGACTCACCTCACTCACACAGGTGACTAATAGGTAATGTGGGTCAAATGTTCTAAACTTGTGATGAGCACCGCAATCTTAGAACCAGGCAGCGAATCAAGGACTCCATCCAGGCTTCATGGACGCAAACTCCCCAGTACACAGCCCAGGGTAAACGCATGAAGTCCAGGAGTGGTTAAAGGCAGAGCGAGGAAGGCCAGCTCTGCTGGTAAACAGCCACATGACCTTGGACCTCAGAACTTCTGGAAAAAAATGGGAATAATGCAATCTACCATAGAGTTATGAGGTTCAGTTCTGATCAAGGACTATGAAGAGTTCCTGTAAATTACTTGAAAAGTTGCTGTTGATTGCTTTCTTTCTACACCAGGCCCCATCATTTCTACTCCTTCAGTCTGTCTACCTTACTATTTCTTGGTGAAAATATGACTAGACTACAACTGTCCAAGAGCTATCTGTTCCTTGAAAAAGTCCTCTGTACTAAAAGGCACCAATATTATTATACTAGAGGCCCAGTGTACAAAATTCATGCACAGGGGTAGGGGGCGTTCCTCAGCCCTGCCTGCACCCTGTCGAATCCAGGACCCCTTGGAGGATGTCCGACTGCTGGGAGAGGGGCCTAAACCAGCAGTCGGACATCCCTCTCACAATCCAGGGCCGCTGGCTCCTAACTGCTCGCCTGCTTGCCAGCCTGATCACCCCCTAACTGGTCCCCTGACTGCCTGATCACCCTTAACTGCCCCTGCTTGCTGGCCTGGTCGACCAACTGGCCCCCTGCCAGCATGGTCACCCCCTAACTGCCCCCATGCTGGCCTGGTCACACCCTGTCTGGAAGCTGGATGTCTGGAAGATGTCCAGTTGACTCGGTCTAAATAGTATATTACCCTTTTATTAGTATAGATTCTCTACCAGAGGCCTGGTGCACGAATTCATGCATGGGTGGGATCCCTCGGCCTATCCAGCAATTGGGGCCAATTGGGGCCTGCCAGCCGAGAGGAGGGACTGCAGGAGGTTGGCCAGCTGCGGGAGAGCACTGACCACCAGGGAGCAGCTCCTGCATTGAGTGTCTGCCCCCTTGTGGTCAGTACACATCATAGTGACCAGTCAACCAGTTTGACTGACCGGTTGTAACGGTCGTTTAGGCTTTTATATAAATACTAGAGGCCCGGTGCACAAAAATTTGTGCACTCAGGGGTAGGGAGGTCCATCAGCCCGGCCTGTGCCCTCTCACAGTCTGGGACCCCTTGGGGGTGACCACTTGCTGGCTTAGGCTTGCTCCTTGGGGGATTGGGCCTAAGATGGCAATCAGACATCCCTCTGGCAGCCCGGCAGCCCTCGGGGAATGTCCATTTGCCAGTGGGAAGCAGACCTAAGCTGCAGTCAGACATCCTTAGTGCTGCTGAGGAGGTGGGAGAGGCTCCCACCACCACCGCTGTACTGGCAGCAGTCAGCCTGGCTTGTGGTTGAACAGAGCTCCCTGCTGTGAGACCACACTGACCACCAGGGGGCAGCTCCTGCATTGAGCGTCTGCCCCCTGGTGGTCAGTGTGTGTCATAGTGACCAGTCATTCCCAGTCTTTCTGCTGTTAGGGTCAGTTTGCATATTACCCTTTTACTATATAGGATAGAGGCCTGGTGCAAGGGTGGGGGCCGGCTGGTTTGCCCTGAAGGGTGAACCAGATCAGGGTGGGGGTCCCGCTTGGGTGCCTGGCCAACCTGGATGACGGGCTGATGGCTGTTTGCAGCTGGTCACACCCCCTTCAGAGTGGAGGTCCCCACTGGGGGTGCCTGGCCAGCCTGGATGAGGGGCTGAGGGCTGTTTTCAGACTGGTGGGCAACTGAAGCTCCCAGCCTCTTTTTTTTTTCTTTTTGTTTTATTCTGGGATTTATTTACCTTCTATAGCTGTCACTGGAGCTGAGAGCCCGCTCCAGCTCTGAGGCTGTTGCCGGCTGAAAGCAGGTATCTGGGTTTGTTTAGCTTCTATAATTGAAACTCTGTTGCCATCACTGGCCGCTCTAAGCTCTGAGGCCCCGCTGGCTGAAAGCAGGTACCTGGGGTTTGTTTAGCTTCTATAATTGCAACATTGTTGCATCCGGAGCTCAGAGCTCAGAGCTGAGCGCGCAGGCGGGGAACCTTGGCTTCCTCCATCACTGGAGCAAGCAAGCCTCATGTTCGCTTCAGCTGCGTGGCTGCTGGCCGCCATCTTTGTTGGCAGTTAATTTGCATATCGCCCTGATTAGTCAATGGGAAGAGTAGCGAAGTTACAGTTAATTACCATGTTTGTCTATTATTAGATAGGATATATAGATAGTAATAAAACAAAAACTGGAGGACATGTGGGCTTCAAAGACTTTTCTTACCCCTGATAGACAAAATGCCTTGTACAAAACTGTTATGAGCAAATCCTGATTATATTCCTTTAAGGAGACATCTCTAAAGCAGTCGGCATTTCTGTACAAACTCCTGTCTCTTGAAGGTAATTAAATGTCTCTAGAAAGGAAAGTACAGACTCAGACATTCACTGGTTTAAAAAAACACTTTTAAAGCCATCAGTCAAGGCCCTTTTATATGTAAAAAGGTAAACAATTAACAAAAAATGGAAATTATTTTAAATCACAAAAAATTCATTAATGTAATTAATCTTGGGAAGTAGCGATTATACAAAACAGCCAAATATAGCTTTAAGAATTTTTAAGTAACCTTTTTACAAAAGTCTTGTGTTTTTGTACTAAGCAGAACTGAGATTGTACAATGAAAAGCAAATACACTAACAATATAACTCACTATTGCAATTCAGAGATGAAATTCTAATCATTTCATTTATAATTTTCTGCAAAGGTTTATCTATCATTCTGTAAAAATGAAAATGTTATTTATTTACTTACTTACTTGGCTGTGGAGCCTTATCTATTGGTTTTATGTTAATCCTCACCCGAGGATATTTTTTCATTATTAGAGAGTGGGAGGGGGACAGAGAGAAACATCAATGTGAGAGACACATCAATTGGCTGCCTCCTGCATGTGCCTGACCCGGGCCGAGGCTGGAGCCTGCAACAGAGGTAGTACATGCCCTTGCCCAGAAGTGAACCTGGGACTCTTGAGTCTTCTGACTGATGCTCTATCCACTGAGCCAAATCAGCTAGGGCAAAATGTTTCCCTTTTAAAGAATGTCAGCACTGGTAAACTCTCCTTGTGAGTCAAATACTAGGTTCTTTGATAATGCACTAAATAATGACAGTGTCAGAACTGAAATAGTTGCCGGCATCTAATTCAGCAATTCTACTACTTTATATAATCTAGATTAAAACACACACCTCTGTACGCATTAAGATGTCCACTGTTTTAAACAAGTCACTCCTTAAAAATGATAGCATACCTCATTTCATTCTGATCATGCCTCAGATTTCGCTAAGTCAAAATTTCTTTCCATTGTCCAACAATTCTTATTAATAATCTGAGGACACCTCTTAGTAAAGATGTCACATCTATTACTGAGCAGAATGTGTTCACCAATGCCACTAACCCCAAATCATAGGAACACAATACATAAGGTGAATTCACAGATACTAGATGAGTTCATGAGTGTAATTGCCACCCAAATCTAAGTATGCAGAATGCACTAAACCTTAAGTTTAAACAACATTGGCTTTGCTTAATGATTTTTAATGGCAAGATCTTAGACTTTACCACTTCTCTTCATGTCTATAATACCCCTCAACAACCCAGGGTTCCTTGCTTTCAGTTCCCAGGCTACAGATCACTGAAGAGAAACCTAGAGAGTGAACCCATTACCAACTTCTAAGATCTAAACCCAACCATGACCTGCAGATCCCTTTGATAATCCATAGCTTATTTACAAGTCACTTGGCAAGTCTCAGACATTATTCCCCTCCTTTAAAGATGAAATTAATCTGCCTCACACTCAGATCAAGATACCACCTCCCGCAGCCCCCCCTCCCCCCGCCACCCCCAAGAAGCCATGAGTTGAGGTCCTTAACCCTTTCTTCCATTTTTACCTTAGTTTTCTCATTCCCAAGGTTAATGCCACCAAGCTTGGCCTCAACTCATCTCTCCTAAGATACCGGTGGAAGTTTTGCCTAAATGTAGTTTCTTTCTTTAAAAAAGTATCCCTCTTCTTGATGTGTCTTAACCACACAATTTCTTGTAAAGTAAAAAGTAGCCTTTGCAAGCCTTTTCCACTTCAAAACCCCTTGTACTTAGGTAGGTGGGATAAATGTATGCAAGGGGATCTGGTAAACTGAAGAACATGTGCCTACGTACAGGGGACAGCCACAACCCCAATGCGGATAGCTAGGCCTGTTCTTACCTGGTCTATGGACAATTTGAAAACTATGTGATATCTCTCCATTTCTAATCAGTGGCTCTGATTTAACACATCCCACGAGGTTCCATAAAACAGATGGTCAGGCTACATCTGGTTCTTTTGGCTACCTGTTTGCAGCCTCTACCTTAAACCTACGTAAGCTGGATAAAGAACAAACTACCAACTCCAACTGCCTTCTAGATTCATAACACTCAACCATCCTATCTCCCTGCAACATGAAACTGCACTATCTAAATTGTTTTCTTGCCCTGACCAGTTTGGCTCAGTGGATAGAGCGTCGGCCTGCAGACTGAAGGGTCCCAGGTTCGATTCCGGTCAAGGGCATGTACCTTGGTTGCAGGCACATCCCCAGTAGGGGACATGCAGGAGGCAGCTGATCGATGTTTCTCTCTCATCGATGTTTCTAACTATCCCTCTCCCTTCCTCTCTGTAAAAAAATCAATAAAAAAAATATATATTTAAATTGTTTTCTTTCTTGGTCTCCCCCTCACCTACCCCATTCCCTTATTAAAGGTTCTATACTTACAATCTCTGCCACTTTTTTCTAGGTAGCAACTAGGATCTAAATAAATGATCTGAAGCTTAGATTCAGTTGGCACACCAAGCCATTCATTCTTGTATATACCCTAAACCTGGCAATTTCTCTTAAAATTAAACATGTACTTATTACACGACCTAGCATTCCTAAGTATTTACCCAAGAGCAGTATGAACCTATAGGCCAGTATACAAATTACTTGCCTGCAGCCCCTCCCCCAGCCTGGCACCACCCCCAATTGGCCCCCCCACCCCAATCGGGGGGTGGTGCTGGCCAGCCAATCTCATGTCCCTTCCCCCCTGCCAGCCTGGCCCCAATAGGCCCCTATCAGGGCCAGTGGCAGGACACCACCCGTGCACGAATTTATGCACTGGGCCTCTAGTTCAGCAATAAAAAGGAATGTACTGATATTATCAATATGGATGACTCTTAAAAGCATTATTCCCAAGAAACCAGACACAAAACACTATACAGAGTATAATTCCATTTATGACCTGTGGAAAAACAAAAAGGACAGAAACTTTAGTGGTTGCCAAGCACTTGGAGACAGGTAGAAATCCTTTGGGGTGATGAAAATGTTATATATGGATTATGATGATTATACAACTGTATACATTTGTCTGTAGAGCTAAAAAGTGATACTTTACTGTATGTGTACCTCAAAGCCCAACTTTAAAAACTTCCTATGGCCTGAAATGCTGTTAATCATCTAAGAAATCCTTAGTGCTGTTGAAATTAATGTTCTGAAGTCCAACTAAACCTCCTTCTCCTTCACAAAAATTTTCCAATTACTTAATGCAGACGTTATAAACAGCTGCCCAGAATCCAGCTTTACGACTTTGAGAAACAAAAAATAGAGAAACCCTGTAATTTCAAACAAGATTTTATATATAAATTTGGATTTCCAGCTTTGTTTGAAATACTATCAGGAATTCTGACATGACAAGTGGCTAGAACCAGGGATGTAAGCTAATCTCAGTCCAACGGCTTAACTGTTTAATTTGCTTATTTATACCACTTTCCTCAATATTTGCTTAATCTCAACCCACCTTTCCTTTCTGATTACTATAGCTCTTTAATCTTTTCACTAACACATTAACTATACCTTTCTTTATAATACAGGTCTTTGCACATTTTTTAAAGCTACAACTAGCCCATAATTCAAGCTATCATTCTATTTTTATAGTCACACAATGCCTTCCAGAGTTAGTGCTTAATGAAATGAACAATGATCGGTATCACTAGGCAGTTTATACCGAAATTCTATGAAGGGTTACTACAAGCAAAACAAAACTGGTGTCAAAAACAAAACCAACATATATATATATAAATGTGGTTTTCCCATGTTTATGATTCGAGTTCTCAATCAGATTCCATTTATTACAGTCTACTATTATAGATGAAGACTACAAAAAACAGCATCTTTTCAAACAGTAAAATATGCCCATATAGTAGTTAAAGAAAACAACCTTGCTAAACATAAGTAGCTCTCAGGTTTGGGCTAAGTGAATAATACAGGTGCTAGAGTATTTTACTGGCTAAGTTCAAATATCCTAAAAATGAGAAACTACCAAGTTCAAACTAAATAATTCAAGTAAACAAAATAAGAAAGTTCCTATGATCTGGGCAGTGTATGCCAGTAGAATTAAAAAATA
This sequence comes from Myotis yumanensis, assembly GCF_028538775.1. Classification (NCBI taxonomy): domain Eukaryota; kingdom Metazoa; phylum Chordata; class Mammalia; order Chiroptera; family Vespertilionidae; genus Myotis; species Myotis yumanensis. Next base: position 226,232,641 of record NW_027223752.1, on the reverse strand, counting down.
CTATCTCCTCCCATACTTTCTCTTACATTAGAAGAAACTATAAAATTTAAATAGATGTTTAATGAAGTATATACCAAATCTCTTTATTTTTAAATTTAATATTGGTAAAAACTGCATTTGAAGTTTCTCACTATAAACTGCATAATTAAAATATTCCTATCCCAATTTTTAAAATGTCTTTGATATTTTAAAGGTTATTGATGAGCTACGGATACATTTAAATGTGTGAAGTCTCCAAAGATTATCTCGGCCCAAGGTCTGTAAGGGTCTTTGCTCAGCCCTGAGCCACATCCAAAACTATCATGTAATAATTAGATGCCTTAAATTTATAGTAAGATAAATATAAGCTGAAAGTGTGCTGTGCTTGCTGGAAAGGTTAACATAAATCATTTTATGTTATCAAACTTCATTATAATGTTAGCCATAAGTTGCATTAACAGAAATGATGGCATGTCTGGTCCCCTGGGAATTTTAAGTTCCACTGCACGCTGCCCATTTTAGACCACAGTGCTGAATGCCTGGCAGAGATTGTTCAAGATATCCAGAAACCACGTCAAAGAGGAGGCTGAGGGGAAAACAGGTGATTCAGCCTAAGTAAGAATAAAGGAAGGTGACAGTTAAATGGCGTTGTGAAACAGTCTTACTTAACTAACTTTGCTCTGGAAGGAAGAATTAGAAACAGAGATTTTAGCTCAGCATTTCTAACAGAACTATTAAGCTGTCTTCCAAAGTAATGGCCTTTTTAAAAGTATCTGGGCAGCGGGATGGCCATTAAAAGTTATTCAGAAGAGAATCTCAAGTGTTTGTAGGTACTTCACAAACCCTAAATTCCAGGACTGTCATAGGCCACATAAAGAAGTTCAGAGAACACTTTCTGGCTTTTTGGATTATGGCTAAATGACCCGATTACAGGATATATTTTATCCTGTCCTATTCTCCCTAAGCTGTGTTTACTTTCTCAACTTTTACAGTCAAAAGTTCTAATTGTTGCTGGCCTTCTTTCCTTACCATATAATCACAATCAAAGCTACTGTTTTAAGTTGTGAGAGAGAGACTGTTCCAGAAAATCTTCAAAAACAATTTTCTACACATTATAGAAAAAATTTAATTTTCTTGTTGTGACCACCTATGTGAACATGGGAAATTGTAACCATTTTAAGTAATCAGTTGCCAAATCTATAAAACAAAGGGGTTGCAGAACATGAGCTTTAAAGCCATAGCTTTGCCAAAAACATGATTAAGAAATTTGCTAAAAATGTGGTTAACAAAATAATAAATTACCAGTTTTGATCAGATGTGGCCAGCCTTGCAAAACTGGAAACAGTGAGTAGGCAACATATAAATTTGACAAGAGCTGCCTTTTGGTGAAAAAGTCTGACCAAGTACTTTCTTAACCTAACTCTAAAAAACTCTAGCAGATAATGTTGCCAATACTTAATGTAGGATAAAATGTTAACCAATTTAAAAGTAATCTAAAATATTGTATCAGCATGTAAATTTTTCCACAGAACAAAACCCAGATACTTACAGAAGCACATTAACTCCTTTAAGCCACCAGGCATCATTTAGTAACAACTACCTACACTCAAAAGTACGTCAGTAGCCTGAAATACTCTTTAATTTGCCCAATTAACTCTCTCAAATCACATACTAGATTTATGCTTCAAAGTATATTTAAATTCCAACGATACACACACTTATAAATTTCCTTTAACATTTAAATATTTTTAAAGGGGGAGAGGTTGAAGAAGGGTGTCCAGGCATTAATGAGTACAGTATTTAGTCCTTATGTGAAAGGAAGTAATTACAGACCCTTTGATGGGTCACACCAAACATTTTATTTATGGTTTAGAAAGAGTTTGTAACTTGTCTACTGCCTGTTACAGTAATGGAAAGTCAAATGCACATTTTACACACTATACTAATTACTTTTATACATCACATAAAACACCCAATATGGAAACCAAGACCAAGATCTACCATATAGTATCATTCCCTACTATCAATTTAATACAAATAAACATTTTTTCCATAGTATAGTGCTTGGATTGTTCCTCTAACAAAAAGATTTGCTAAAAATGTGGTTAGCAAAAATAATAAATTATCAAACTTATGAAATGCACTTTAAGATGAAGAGAAAGCTCTCCTTTTCGGATCCAATTTTGAATAAAAACCACATACTTTATCCCATTAGATCAGATCCTAATCAATTAATAAAGTGCAAAGCTGTGTGTTTAAGACTATTGCTTTAAAGACTACTTTATCTAAAGAGTAGTCTTTGTGGGAAGATGCTAAATATGTAATCAGAGTATACTTACACTTTTTAAATAAGCCCAAGACACTTGGGAAGAAAAGAAGCCATATACTTAACGAGACTAGAACAAATGTATCAAAGTACTTTGACCAAAATTAGTATAAATAGACTTTATTGAAGTCAGTGCCTCTGTACTGAGACAGAAGATTGTGTCTACATAAGCACAAGTTGTAACATTTCACAACTTCTAAAAAGGAATGTCAACAATTACAACGATCATGCATACCATGGTCGATAATCACATTTTAGAAGCATTTTCAACCATTTCTAAAGAAATGCTTATAACATTGTTATATATAGAACTACTTTCAATAAACTGCAAAACATTGATCGACTTTTCCAGTATGAGCTACAGTGTCAACACAAAAGGGAGGCATAAATGTTTAATTTATGAAATCAGAATGGAATATTTACTGTAAAGAAAAATTAAAAAGCTTTCAAATAAAGGCCATTATTGAACCAACGTGAAGAGCACAACTTGAACTTTTGAGTTCATTCATCTTTTAAAGCTGTCCTCTGAATAACTTCAGTTCTAAGCATTGAATTCAGTACTGTGAATATTCCTTGGATTGAAGTTTGGCAATGATGCGGTCCAACTGTCTCTTTGCTTCACACTGTGGGAAATTGCTCATGTCATAATATTGAGGGGCAATTTTCACCAACCTGTCCAGAGGAGAGTAAAAAAATTACCAAATTAACATTGAATTAAAGTTCTGGAGTGCTAATAAAATAGGCATTGCCCATGAATAAACTGATTGGTATAAGCAAATCTATAAATCCAAATCAATGTTGAAATTATAAATTGCCTAAATCCTTATAAACCTCTTTTAGGAAATGTGTAATTCTAGTAAGCTCTAAGTTTTCTAATGTTGGACTTTCCATAAACTTAAAAATAAAAATCAAGATAAAAAACCCCACCCTTTATTTACATTATTTCAAAGATATTAATATAAAGGCATACATTTATTCACTCTAGAACATTATTTTAACCAATCTCTCTGAGGTTATAGTAATACAGGTCCTATAAAGGAAACAATTTGGTATTCAAATGATTGGATCTTTTCATTTACATTTTCATGTAAATATAAGTCGATACCCCAAAGAATACAGTTGACTGAAATCTTTTTAATGTTTAGCCATATAATTTTTTCTCAACAAAGCATGTAAGATAAAATGGTAATGTCCTATACAATTTAAGTGTCAAAAGTCATAAATCACTGTATGAAAGAAGACTCACAATATATAGCAAAGTGACATCAACTAAATAAGTGCTTTCAGTCCCACCATTCTTGGCTGATGTTTGCCATCATAAATTATTGAATGGATTCCCGGAGGGGGAAAAAAAAGCCCCAAAACACCCACACACAAAGGGTGGGGGTGCTAATTTTGCTTAAAATAACACAATCAGTTTTGATTACATTTTGTAAAATCAAGTATGCTAAGATACAAAGACAGGCATAATTTTTATGCTTGCTTATTTAGCTCCCAAAGCACCAACATGTAAATAATAAATAGTTGAGAGCCAATAACAATGGGACAGATAAAATATAAAGGCTGATTGACTTCTGGAACTGGGGAATTTGAATTAATCACAATAGTAGAAGAATGGCTCCAAAAACACTCTTGATGCTAGTCAACTGTAGCTTTTTATATTTGGTTCCAAATCCTGCCCATCTATCCCCCTTTCCTCTTAGCAAAGCAAAGATTTTAAGAGATCAACCATACTATGAGGTCAATGCCACTAACTACACACTGAAGTATATAGAATACGAAGTTCCTTTAAGAGGGAACGGAGAGCCCGGCTGCCTTGGTTCAGTGGTTGAGCGTAGACCTATGAACCAGAAGGTCACAGTTCGATTTCAGGTCAGGGCACATGCCTGGGTTGTGTGCTCCATCCTCAGTGTGGGGCATGCAGGAGGCACCAATCAGTGATTCTCTCTCATCATTGATGTTTCTAACTCTCCCTCTCCTTTCCTTTCTGAAATATATATATATTTTTTTTAAAGAGAAAAAGGAAGAACGCCTTTCCTATAATAAAGTCAGATGCCATTCAGAGCAAAATGCATAACAAAAACTAATGAACAAAAGATGTTGCTTACCATTCTGGCTTGATATCTGTACACGTCCGAATATAATTCTTTGTTGTAAGAACAAACTCATTATAAAGCACCCATTCAGGCTTGTGGTCAAGAACAGTAGAGGGATGCAACTGAACCACCTGGTTATCTTTCACAGTTAAGTAATGCCCTGTTCGTTCTAAATGTGCCACCTGAAACCAAAACACAGTAAATTAATACAATGCTTCTGATATGCTAGTTACAAAACTAAAGTGGTGTAAAGCTACCATATATATAATTAGCATGCAGGCCTCACCTTTTGCCTTTATTCCATGGCTAGCCTTATTTATCACTGCCTGATAAAAGCAGGGATGAGCAAAGTACTGCAGGTCAAATGCAAACTCACTGCCTGTATTTTTAAGGCTTGTCAACCAAGAATGGTTTATACACCTTTAAGTAATTGGGGTAAGGGGTAAAACAATCCACCAACATTTGGTACTGCAGAAAGATCATAAAGTTTAAATTTCAGTGTCCATAAATAATGTTTCGTTGGACCACAGGCATGCCCATTTGTCCATAGTTGCCTTTGCACTAGAAGATCAGGCACAGCTGAGTAGTTTCAACAGGGATCCAATGGGCCAGAGAGCCTGACACATATACTATCCAGTCCTTTTCCCTGCCATAGACTATTTGCGTGGGTTCTTTAACACGAGGTAATAACTATGGAGTACATGAGCAATTACTAGAAGATTCACATTTAAAATCCTATATAACAAAACCCTAATATGTAAATCAACTCAACAGTGGAATGACTAGTTGCTATGATGCGCACTGACCACCAGGGGGGCAGACGCTCAACGGAGGAGCTGCCCCCTGGTGGTCAGTGCACTCCTACAGGGGGAGCGCTGCTCAGCCAGAAGCAGGGCTCACAGCTGGCAAGTGCAGCAGCGGTGGCAGGAGCCTCTCCTGCCTTCGTGGCACCTCGGCCTGGGAGAGGGCATGGCTAGGCTGAGGGACCCCCCACCCCCAAGTGCATGAATGTTGTGCACCAGGCCTCTAGTAGAAATATAAAGAGTAAAAAAGGAGAAGCAAAAAGTACCTCTGAAGACATGACTGGAAAAAAAGGTAGAGCTGAGCCACCAAGGCCAGGAGCGAGCCGCCAGTGGTCCTGGGTCCCTATGGACAGTTGCAGCCAAGCTGCTTCTACTGCTGAAGACCAGCTTTGTGATGGGCTATGCCATGGGCATGGCAGCTAAGGCACCTTTTCCTGTCTCAAAATTGGAATGCAGGGTTGGGAGCCAATGGGTGGAATTGGGAAAACCATGATGCAGAGTAGTGGCACCTCTGACACACTCATGGTTAGGGAGATAGGCTCCAATGCTAATCAGGGAAATGGTTGCCACATCCACCCCATCCCATCAGTCCCAGGCAATATACTATAATAAAAAAACTTTTGAGTAATCAGAAAAACAAAGGGTGAAAAAAAGAAGATGCATGTGGGTCTTGCCTATATTTGTTCTGTCCAATATCAAACACATTGATTTATGATTCTCATCTAATATTTAACAAATGCTAAAGCAGATAACTATGCCCCTTACAATTCTAGAACTCTAATAACAGTGTGTGTAAATAAAAATAATTATTAATAAATATAAAATGAACTCAATTTCAATCAATATTTAGTAAGCACCTACTGACAAGGTACTGTGATGCATGCCCTTTTTCTAACAAATTAATGCTTGAATATGGGTTTGTCCATCTTCTTTGAATTATTAAAAGCAAATTTAAGAACATGTAAAAAAGACACTAGTATATATTAGTACATATTATGAATGCAGTTAAAAATTTGGAGAATTTTTATACTAAACTCTTCTATTCATCTAACTCTGATAAGCATAAGTACTTAAAATAAGACTAGAGGCCTGGTGCACGAAATTCATGCATGGGTAGGGTCCCTAGGCCTGGCTGGCAATCAGGACCGATCTGTGGGGTGACTGGTGGGGCGATCAGGGGGCCCCTGCTGGCACCCGCCTTGGCTGGCTTGGGGCCTGCGGGCTGCTCCTGTGTTGAGTGTCTGCCCCCTAGTGGTCAGTGTGCATCATAGCAACCGGTCATAGGATGCTGGTATAAACATTCTTACACTTACTTTGAATTCAAATACAGACAAGGCACCAATTTGCTTTATTTGGACTCTGCATTTTAAGTCCATTTTATTTATTGAGCTCATATGGCCTTAAGGCCAGTCACATCCTGCTAAACAGACATAGAGCAGAAGAGAGAATGAACAAACAAGCAGGAAACAGAAGAGATTAAAATCAATACCATTCCAAGTAATAAACTGATTTGTTTTTGCTTTTTTATCACCAGAAAATTTGAGTTTTTTAAAACATAATTTTAAATTCCTTAAAATAAATGTTCATTAAATTTGCCTGAAAAGTTTCACTTCAGTTCTTATAGCTTCCAATATAGTACACTTAAAACTAAGGGAAACATTTAAAAATTATTTCATCTTTATTACTTAGCTCAAAAGATATTTTTGGCTTTTGTAACACCCAAATGTCTTAGTTATAAATACCAATGATCTATACTATTTGAGTATTTGAACTTTGGAGTGATCAGTTTCTACATAAGAAAGTGAACTATACTTCTGGATCCACCCAGACAGCTACTTCTTTTCAGTACTGTTACGATGATATGCCTCCAATGGTGATCTGGATTCAAGGAAATTTTAATACATTTATCAGAGTCAAGGGTTGAAATTTATATTGAGTAAATGGCTGCTAATACCACCTGAAAACAGCCAACATATCCATTTGGTATAAAAAAACACTCCATTAATAAAGAAGTAATTCTAAAATTGATTTCTACCTAACTGAATTGGTAATTTTGCCATTTAGAGTATTTGTTATTCATTAGACACATAAAATATCTTAGTATATTAGTTCATTTGAGACTCTAGACATAACATTTAAGATCAATATTCATAGGCTTTCTTAAACTGACTTGTGTTTAAGTAGATTCAAAGGGCTGTTATGGGAAACAAGCAATATTATGCAAATATTTATATTGTATTCCTGTATTTTCCACATACCTGCATAAAATAACCAGTAACCAAAGCTTTTCTTATATTAATATAATAGTCCCTGCTTGTAAAGTCAGTACTTCGACGAGGCAAATTAAATCTGTCCATAATTCGAGATAGCTGCTGGCGAACATTGTCTGCTGACATCAGGGACCTGTAGTTAATGAAGTTGTCATAACACCACTGAACCGATTCATGATCTACAAAGTTGAAGAGAAAAGGGAGGGGGGGAAGAAGGGACATGAATCATCCAAACAGGTGTATCATCTAATTAAACAGGAAAGTTGTTATAAAGAGTAAGCAAAGTAACCCAGAAAAGGGATTTACCCAAATCATCTTTAATAAATGAATCACAATGTTATCACTTTACTGAAAACCCGTAGCAAGGGTCAAAACCAGAAATAAACGGTTTTAGGTGATTAATAAATCTTTTTTAATAAATTGAGTTACTGTTTCCAATTCATGGTCAAAGGGGGGGTGAGTGGAAGGAATTTGGTAAAATGCCACATCTTTCTTTTTGTTTTTTCTTTTTAAAAAATGTTTTTACTGATTTTTAGAGAGGAAGGGAGGGGGAGAGAAACATCAATTGGTTGTACTTCTTAATCCTTCACTATATTGTGACCCATGTGCCTCTCTCTTAGTGTTGGACACAGTTTAAAATGCAAGTGATAACGTTTACAAGGATATCAGGAACCCCCACTCACATTTAATAAGCAAGGCTTATATTTAAGCATGTCTAAGTAATTTTGCTACAGGTATTTATTATCAAAGGAATTTCCCCATTGATGAATCCTTGACAAGCTTCCCACTAACCTAGTGTTGCTCATCTAAGATTTAACTGTAGCATAATGAAAATATACAGTAACATCTTTATGCACCAAAGGCAATCACAATGAGGTCCTTTGAAAAATAAACCTGAGGGTCATTACAAAATGGAGGGAATTGGGGGACCTAAAAATTGGAACCGTGTTGCTCCTTCTCCAGCTACTGTGATACATTAATCTTTGACATACTCCTTTCTCGTTGGTTTTAGGATTCTATCAATTATAATCTTCATTTTCGTAATAGCTTTTCAGAAGAATAACAGATACCTTAATAAATGTTTACATACTATAAAATGCAGCCACATTCATAAAGAGAATAGGTGGGGTAGTAAAATGGATCTTTAAATTGAAGAAGTGTTAAAATGTCCATTAATTAACTCATCTAGAATGAGAAATAAAAGGTACCAATCTGAACTTACTGACATTTAAAACAAAGCACTGAATATGTCCAGATTAAACAGAGAGAAAGTACGCTTAAGAGGTATTTTTGCTTATGTTGATGCTTTGTAACAAGCTGAAAGGCAATGACAATGTCGAAACTAAAACAATAAAAACGGGAACTTTTGAAAAGTGTTGTTGATTACGCTTTGGAGTATAGCTTTTCTGAGGTTCTAAAGTTTTAGAACACACAAAGAGTAACAAACTTTAGGTTGTCAAGATATACAGAACTATCAGACATTTATCTAAACTTGTGAGGAATAATTTGATAAATGGAAGGGATAAAAGAAACATTAAAACAATTCTAGTTATATATTTCTTACCAATACAGTAGACTACACTTAAAGATCTAAAGCAAACAATTTCAGAGGGAAATCATACAAACACACATAGAAATTAAGGCGTTGAAAATAACTCAAATCCAGTTGTTTTTCAAGTGTTATATAAACAAATAGTATTAAGATGAATTTTAGGTTTACTATGTAATCAATCATTACATCTAATAAAATAGACCCTCTTAACTAAACAGAAATATATTTGTTATTTTTTAAATATACTTATTGTTTCAATTAACACAATATAGCATCATTTAGAAATAAATCATTAGTGAAAACATTCCAAATTCAATAATTATGAAATATCCAAATATATCCAGGAGTTTGATATTTGCACTTCTGAGTGCATGCTGTAATTCTAACTCATGACACTTTCTCTAACTGCTAGACCTATTTAGAAGTAGGAAAAAGCTTTTATAGATATCTACTATTCAATATTTTCACAGAAGTCTCCCAAGTATAAATACAGCATAAAGAACTAGCATTATTTAGCAATGTTGTCAGTTTTAAATCTTAAGTTCCTAATTTCATTTAGTGCAGTTAATGACAAAATAATAGAATCTCTTCATTTTAAAAGAATTAAAATATCTTGTGAGAATAATAGGCTAAAGAAACCATCTGCTCCTTTAGAAATCTTAACTTCCATTTAAAACAGTATCTTAATACTATCAAAGGATTTTGAGAACCATGATGGAAGTGAATCTGCTCCTTCTCAAAGACCTCCCTTTACAGCAGGTGTCAGTCTGTGAGTAGGTGATGTGTCTGATGGCCACACTGTATTAACCAGTATGATACAGCTTGGCACACAACAAGAAAGATTTCTTGAACTGACCTATCCTATAAGGGATAATCTTTGAAAAGTATGCATTTCTAATACTTCAGGCCCAAGAGGGATAAAATAAATGCTCTGAAGTAAACTATGTACTGACCATCTCCTGGGTTCTCATTTACCTCCCTTACCTGCCCCTAATTTGTCAGACCCGGGCAGAGAAGGGTTCCACACTTTTTCTCACCTGACACCATCAATTCTATCGAGCTCATACCAGGGTTCACAGGTAAAACACAGATGTGCAGAACCTTGGCTGCTATGCTCTTTGTTCCACATATTGGCCCTCCAGCACTTTTTGGACCCTGAGATGAGTAAATTCACCATCACTCCTACAGAGAGGTGCCAAAGTTAACAGACTACTTTAGAAGTATAAATAGAATTCTCATGAGATAATAGAAATGAGTTACAAATAAAACAAGAGGTGTAAAATGTGAACACCAATGTTATAAATTAAAAATCTAACATTAGCAGAAACCACAAACTCAGCATGACTGAGAACCCCATATTTTTGGTAATGGTGATGATGATGTATGGCTGTCATTGACTGCCTGTCATCCAACAGGGTAGCCTACATATATGTAGAAATCAAACACTTTCAGAAGCAGTCACTATTATTTCTGTATTTTTCTTTTCAGGTTTTCCTCTCATCTAATCTTAAAAATGATGCATACCAACAACAGCATCTAGCATTAACTTCATTATTACTACGTTTCCTCAATTGCAAGTAACTATAACATGCTTCTCATGTCATTAAAAATTGCCTGAAAACATGACTTAAAGCTAGAATATCATGTGGCTGAAGCATAAATCACTAAATCATCTTTCTACTGGTGAGCATTTAGGTGGTTTCCATTTTTAAAGTATCTTAAATAATTCTGGTTAAAATTCTTTAATCATATCAGGATACTAAAAGATAATTTCTGGGTCAAAGAGTGAATTTCTTAAAGTTCTTGATAACACAAGATCTACTGCTTTTCACAAAGATGACAATTTATATTCCAACTTCTGTTGTATGATTGTTCCACTAAACCCACTTGTACACAGCTGTTTTTTTTTTAATTGCCTTTGCCAATTTTACAGGTAAGAAAATGGTATCTCATAATAATAACAATGCATCTTGAAAAGTTGAACTTTGCTTTCTGTAACTGCCCTCCCATCCTGATAAAAAGCAAAACTTTAAAAAAGATAATCAATTTCTATCTTAAATGCTAGTCAGGAGTTTTTCTAAAAAGTACCCCTGGCTTTCCAATGTAAAGTTGTCTCAAATATAAGAAAGTGAGATGAAGACATATATGATGCACATGACATTTGGACAAAAAGTACCTTTAGTCTGTTTTACACTTACTTTGTTTAAAAGCGTGGTATACATTAAGCAGTGTCAGATGATCTCCATCTATGTGGGCAAATCTCATCTTGGCCTCATCCGCAGCTTTCTTGGCCTCCGTGGGGCGAACAAAACACTGTGGGACTAAACAAGGTTGGTATGGGCCCAACACAAACGCCCATATCGATGAGTCACGCATTCACAGATAGAGGAACAAGGCCTAGCTAGGTCAGTTCACAGAGCATAGGGCAGGGCAGGATGGCCTCCAACTGCATCTTGGACTGTACTACCTTGATTTGGTACATCAACACCTAACCACATCTGTAAGACAAGAGGGTTGCAAAGCTACAGAGTACCTGATTATTTTAACTAGATCTAAAAGTAGGCATCAAAACAGCTATTCTGAAGGCCATCAAGATACTAGAAAGCTCAACTTATTTCAAAAAACCAGTGCTGATAGCTCTACCAATAACCAGAATTATGGTGTCAATAGCCTTTTAGCTAGATGTAATTTTTCAAAAGGCCATCCAATGAATCTACTGAATGGCTATTAAAGTTATGAAGCTACACTTGCAGGGCTAAAAACAACTTTCAAACCAGTCTACTGCCACATTTCTATTTTAATTTTTTCCCTAGTGCTGTGGCTATTACCAACTGGTGGGTATCACTATTAGCACCGGTGAGCAGAAGCATATGTAACATAAAAAATATCATGAAATCTTGGGTTTTGATGATAGCAGTAGTGGTGGAAGGTTAAACCGCCTCTGAATTAAGAAAATTCAAAAAGGCTCAGATGAATATTCAGCCTAGTTTTCCAGCATTTTAATAAAAAGATTAGTAAATAAAGTCCCAAGCTAAAAAAAAAAAAAAAGTTATTTAAATCAAAACCTCAATATAAAAGCAAAATCCAGTATTTAAAAAGTTGACAATTAGTCTGAAACAGTCATTATTTCAAGGTTCATCAAAATGTGTAACTACAGTGTTTAGAGCCTCAATATTAATTCACATGAAACTTGAAGTTGTTACAAAGCGTGCACTACATTTTTTGAAATACAGCTTTCCTTAATTCACTTTAGCAATTCCATAGTCATAAAAGCAATATGAAAATAAAAATACTTAACAGCTTGGGACTTTGTCAACACATTTTTAAAGCTTTTAAAACCTTGTCAATTCAAATAATTATCAGTTCAGATAGAAGTTAATGGGAATAACCGACAATGAAATCATATACAGTATCAATTAAATTACTTGTTGCCATACAGTTTCCCCTTTAAAAAGATGCCAAAGAAGCCAAAGAGAGACAAAGACACATGATCACAGTAAATATTAAGTCTTGCTTAATGTAACTGAAGCAAGGTAATCAATCCATTCAAGTACATAAACCTCGCGTAGTTGTGAAAGTTAATGTGAACTAGCTACCAGTTAGTGGGAATAAGTAGCACTCCATGACCCGAATTGTATTATAAACTTCAGAAACTATTTTAATGGAAAACAAAGCATTCCAAGCTCAGCAATCTTTTTGCTCCATGACATCTTCCTCGCCTTTCAACATTTCCCACCCCCAAAGGCCATTCTTAATAACTGCTGCACATAAATTTTCACTCCCTTAATGTGCTGAAGATGACGACCAGTAAACCCTGTTTCGTAGAATTCCTATTACAAGTAAGACATGTAGTTGGAAGATATCAACTGCATCACAATGACCACCTTTTAAAGGGACTAAGATTAACTCAATGGTAATTGTATGCCTGATAAGAGAACTAGGAAAAATAAAAACTAGATAGGTAACAATAAATATACAGTAAACACACAAATAATCTGATAACTCTTGTCCTGTTCTTGACCTAAAAACTAAAATCTTGGGATAAGCACAGTGGAAGAATCTATCAAACAACATATAATAAGAAAGGCAGACAACAACCTACCACCACCTCCGCAAGTGAGACTACAATTTAATTAAAATGATTCAATACACTGCCCTGCCCATCTGCTCTGAGTCTGATCAGTCATAACTCTGCAAAAAACATTTTAGCTAGTTCTTAAAACAAATTTCACACCATTAAAATATACCATAGATCTGTAGTAGGCCAAAATTTTTATATTTAGAAAAAAATTTCAATTTATTCTTTAATTCCATAACATTTTGAATTATTTGAGACATTAAGTTGTAATTAAGACCAATAAACCACTCCCATGACTGGAAGTCAGTTCTTCCCAGTACTAAAACTAGTAGAATAAAAACTTATATTTAACCAAAATAATCAGTGTTCCTTTATATGTAAAAATATTTCTTCTTTTTGGAAAATATAACTTCCTAATTATTGCTCAATTGTGAATTAAGCTTTACTGCTACTAAAACAGCACTATTTATTCTGCTTAATGTTCCAATTTTCAAAATTAACAATTTTATCTCATGTATATTTCTTTTATCAAGTGTCTGTCTTCCATAGTAAAAGAATTATCAGGTTAGATCTTAAAGCTAAAATTGTACATTACTATTTCTATTTATTTGATACTAAGCTTGAAATTCATCTTTGACTGCCACAGAAATACATATGTACACAAGTAGAAAAAATTTACTTTAAAAGATATAGTTTGGGTTTGTCTCAGGCTGACTTAATAGTGCGAAGTATAGAACAAAGTTCTCGTATTGTCAGTAATAAAGCGCAAAACTGACGGACTTACCAAAGAACTCAGTTACAATTGTGCTCAGACTTAGTTTTTTCTTATTTCAATTTTTATTTGCACTAAAGGGAGCCAATGTTTTTACTCTATTTTGTGCACAATGACTAACTTTACTTTTCTAAATACTATATGTAATTATAAAGCTATTTACAAGATATTTAGGAAACAAAATGAGTTCCTTAAGACCATCTATAAAATGCACTATAATACTAAATATTAAAAACCAAAACCAAAAGTGAAGTCCACCCAAACTTTGAAGAGCTGGGTTTTTTTTAGTTCCTTTCCCTCTATTACCTGACAACATAGCAGTAATAGATAGGACCTCATTAGAACAGTTGTAGTCACAACTTGCAATAACCATTTTAGCGAGCTGTGGATCTAGAGGAAACTCTGCCATCATGGATCCCAATTCAGTCAGATCTCCATCATCATTTAAAGCAGCCAGATAATTCAAAAGTTCTAGGGCTCTCATCAGAGTTTCAGGAGCTAGGGGGCAAAGATAATCTATTTTAGTCAAGCTGCCTTCAGCAAGCAAAAGTGTGACTAAGTAAAAGGCATTGTAAGCAGTCTTTTCATTCTATAGTTGACCAAACTAAAAACTCAAATTGTCATCAAATTCAATTACCGAGATCTAGCAAACAATGAATCATATAGAATTACAAAACTTTCCTGTATAGCAGTTAAAATAGTCATCAGTAACTGTTCATTCAACAATGTGTTCATCAAAGTATTTTTTTCTAAAAAGTAAATTAGAAAAATTTCTCTCATTTTCATGCCTAGTCAATAATTCCCAGGATAATTTAGTTATTCTGAAGGGGGGAAAATTGATTCATATAGTTGTCACTCTTTTAGTTTTAATGCTAACACATAGGATTTATTTTGATGCTTACTAGAAGAAAAGGTAAAATGTTTTTAATATACGTACTAAATAGAATACAGAAAAAGACAGCCAATTTTGGTCATAAGATTTGATGAAATATACTGAGAATTCATACCTGGTGGATCCATAAAATCAAAATGCACCAAATCATCAATACCAAGTTTCTTCAACTGTAACACAACTGATCCTAAATTAGAACGCAAAATCTCAGGATAGGTATTATCCTAGTAAAAAACAAAAATGTTCGTTCTGTTAAATATTCCTTAATCATCTTGCTCCAGAAAACACAACATATCTGTTCTCTTCCTCCTTAGCTATTTACTTTGACATTACTCCCACACCACTGACTCAGATGAGAAACATACTTGTGGAACAGACTTGAGAGCATTCACTTTCTGTAAACTATTCTTTATGGTACTCTAAGTATTAGTGCTGCTGTCCACCTCAACTTCAAACTGTAACAAGAGCTGCATTGCTAGATTACACCATAATCTGATCAGGAAAAAAAAAAACTAAGGAGCGTATGGTGCCAAAAGGCAAGATGAAATAAATGAAGCAATTTTCTTCTGGTAACAAGTTCAGCTTAACCTTCCAAACACACAGGAAGGATACAGTAAATCTCTTACCTGCATTTCTGTTTTATAAGCTTTCTCTGTGTAAAGTCTGAAGCATTTCCCAGGTCTGGTACGTCCAGCACGACCAGCCCTTTGTTGGGCTGAAGCTTTACTAATAGCTGTCACCAAAAGGGATTCAACTCTGATTCGAGGATTGTATACCTATTTGAACATAAATAAACAGCAGAATGATTCTTCAATTAAACTTAAAACTGTGATCTACAGGAAGTACCCAAAGCCCACAGCTAATCCCAAAATAAACATAGTATTGATGACCACCACAAATCATGCTCCCACAGAAACAGAATCTGTCTTCCTTTACCTTAACTTTTTTCAGCCATTTCTGACTCCATCATTCTGAAAGACTCAAGCTAACATGGAAAAGCTCTTATCTAACACACAGATCACCTTTACTCATTCTAATTTAAAAATCTCATTTCTACCAGTTTTACCTTGCCCTTATATAGTGAATAGTGCTGAAGACTTTTGCCTGAAAAGAATCCGTCAATTCCAACACCTGATGTTCAAAGTGGGCATCAAGAAAAATATTTTAAACTTGGTCCAAGTCAGTTACATGCTTTTAGTTTAAAGGGAAAGTTTTCCATCAAAAATATGAATACTATGAACAATGAATTCTCTCAATCATACCCATAAAATGTAATCAAATGTGTCTGAATAATAAAACATACGGTATTTACTGAGTAGTCACTTCATTTGGCAAAAGTACTTGGTATTTAGTACTATTACTAGGTGTGTCGTCTCATAAAAATTCTAATTTAGTTGATAAGTAACTGATCTGCAAGGATGACAATTCTGTACTATTAGTACTCCCATATTCCTTAAACAAACATACAAACCAAAACACTTACCATTATTATATAGAAACAAAGAAAAGATAACCTTAAAGAGGAATAAAACCTCTTAAAAAATCTAAAAGTAAACATTAAAATGGACTTAATTTTTCAGAGCCATATAAAATACAAAAGGTTCTTAATGCAGTCTTCTAAAAATGATTTAAAAAGTCTAAAAAGTAAATTTCAGCCAGTAAATGAGTAGTTAACTACTGTTAAGCTTATACTAATTTGTTTATAAAGTATATGACTATCATACTAAAACATGTACCTTTTGTTTTGCAAATCCAGGATCAATCACAAATACCACACCATCTATTGTCAAAGATGTCTCTGCAATGTTAGTTGACACAACTACCTGTTTAGAAATAAGCAGTATATAAGTTTTATTACAAGTCAAGTAAAATTCAAATGACAGTAACATTAGCCATTAACTTTCACTAACATCAAATTTCAATCCAGTAAATAAACTTGAAATAAGGTTTGATGTTCAATGCCCAATGTCATAAAAAGACTTATATTTAACAATTCAAAATTTCATTTATCTCATCATAGCAATTTTCTTTTTCAACAAAAGCTAGTACATTTTGAATATTCAAAAAGAAACATACCATAAAAAGAGAATCACCAATAAAGCAATATCAGTTTACCATGTAGACTATCTCCCTGATAGAACACTCCTTGGTTAATATCCTACTCCACACATGCACATCTTTCAATATTTACAAAGGAAATTTTCTCCACACATGTACATCTTTCAATATTTACAAAGGAAATTTTCTATCACCAAACCTCAACAACATTTTAAACAAAATGGCACATGTAATGTAGGGGAAAATCTCAAATTATAATACAAGAAGAACAGGCAGATAATGAGAATCAAAAATAGATGTTTGGGTAAATATACAATCTCAAAGATAACATGTAATATAACACTGCATTCAAAGCAATTATTAAGAACCAGTTGAACTTTTTAATTAAAGAATCTACGTACAAATATAGCTTGCTTTTTTGTGTTTTGTTATATTTTAGATGTATTTGGGAAACTGGTTAGAAACTTGAGAAGATAAATCAGATAGTCTGCTCTTATAGCTTTTACAGTTTGTAAAGGAAGATTAGACATGGGTAGTGCCTGACCAGTGTGTTTCAGCTATCTTGAGCTGAAACTGGCATCCCTCCCACCTTTCAGACAGCTTCCCTATTCAGCACCAAAAATATGATTTGATGAGTAAATCTTCCTGTATGAACTATCCTTCTATAAAAATTTTTCACTTTCCCTTAAACATGGGCTTCAAGTGTACTTCTTCAAAATAAGAATGATGTATCAATAGCTAAGGAAGTCCCCCTTCTCTCTCTGTATCATCCAGGAAGGCTATGGCAATGCTCTTTTTAACCTCAAGATGAATTTGACTCATGCCAAGAGATAAAATATTTTCCAGCAAAAAATCCTGTAGCTTTAGCTGAAAGAAGCACCATCAATGGATGATGAGGTGCCATTGTGACCCTTAGCTTTGATTCTGAACTAAAAGCCAAGGTATTACAATCAGTTGCTGGAGAATCTCTTTTTTCAGTGAAAAAATTTCCTCAATATTCTTAGGATTTACTAGAACACAAAAAGCAAGTTAGGACTAGCTTTAAATAACTAATTCTACTCCATGGGTTTAAGTCGTAGATTCTACAAAATGTATCATGCATTGAACTGGCACCTAAATTAACAGAGCAAAGAAGGGTACACCTGTAAAGTAAGATTAATCAGTGTGGACCCATACTTCTCAAAGTAACTCAAAAAAGAATGAAGAGAACTACATGAAAAGACAACAGTAAATCTTGCTATATGATAATTTCGTACAACAATAAATAAAAACACCATTGTAAAATTAAAACAAATGCAAATATGTCAAATGCACAAAGAAGAAAAATCCCTTGCCTGGTGGATGCATTAACTTCTCTTGCCTACAGAAATGTTTACAAAATAGCTAGCTTACATACTTCTGTTAATATAAAATCTAGCTAAAAACTTCACAGAGAATTAGTACTTTTTAGTCAACAAATCAACTCGAAAACTGTTATATACTAAATATATTCCTTAAAACTTCATTTCCCCCCAAAGTTCAGGATGCACATAAAGAAAAATATCTTAGCATGTTCTGGAGACAGTCTGAAATTGGAAGGTTCAACATAATGAAGCTAGGATCAGACTATTTTTATGGTGCTCACTACTCATGCTGATTCATGAAAAACTTTAAAAAAACTGGTTTATTCCCCCTATCAACTTTTAAAAATTATTTTTATTGATTTCAGAGAGGAAAGGAGAGGGAGGGATAGAAACATCAATGATGAGAGAGAATTATTGATAGGCTGCCTCCTGCACATCCTACACTGGGGATCGAGCCTGCAACCTAGGCATATGCCCTGACTAGGAATCGAACTGTGACCTCCTGGTTTATGCTCATCCACTGAGCCACGCCAGCTGAGCCCCCTATCAATTTTTTGTTAATTCATATTCCACTAGGCTGGTGTTGCATATCCTTTCAGTAATTCTTTCAATTAAAAAGTGTTTTGGGTTCATTTAACTTTTATAGAGCCATGTTAAAGAATTAGCCATGATATAGTTAAATATCTTCATTAATCTGTAATTTGTCAATAATCATTGAAAACATTAGCATAAAAATTGAAAAAATATAGCAAAGAGTTATGGATCTGTTAGTTCTGAACACAGAAATAAGCAGTAGATACCAAATTTGACAAGTACGTCATAAATGAGTAATATTTCAAGTCAGACTTCTTTCTACACATATAAAACTCAAGAAATTTGTAGTAGATAATACCATGAGGACCTAGTCTGTTCTTGATGTTAGTAATTATATACACCAAGCTTAATCCTTGACAATCATCTGTCAAGGTGATGAAAGTAATGATACCTACTTTAAAAAGTGAAACTTTAAAACTGAAGTCTACATGCAGCTATCATATAAGTTAATGACTGGGCTCTTAAAAAAGGCAGCCAACACCTTCCTTCTAGTGGTTTTCAATCCTTTTCAAACAACACAATCTTATTTTCAAAAAATCTATTAGAGTCACCATGTGTTAAAATACAAAAGCATGGCTGCACTGTTTCAAACTAGAAAACTCAGATCCCTTTCCCATCCCCAATAAAACACCCAGAAACAGGGTTGGAAAACCCTTGCTCCCTTCCAGTTCCAGGTACATAATCGACTGTACACCAGTAAGATCCACAGTTCTGGCACTCAAGAAACCCATATGTATATATAATTTATTTATTTAAAAATATACTTTATTGATTTTTTTACAGAAAGGAAGGGAGAGGGATAGAGAGCTAGAAACATCAATGAGAGAGAAACATCAATCAGCTGCCTCCTGCACACCTCCTACTGGGGATGTGCCCACAACCAAGGTACATGCCCTTGACCAGAATCGAACCTGGGACTCTTCAGTCCGCAGGCCGACGCTCTATCCACTGAGCCAAACTGGTCAGGGCAAAACCCACATATTTATACAGTGTAGTTTGTGCTACTGTTATTAGAGATCTGTGCAATCAACAATTCATACCTGTGGACATATTTGGTTAGACCTTAAAGAAAATTCTAAGCAGAAGCCAAGGCACCGAAGAAAAAATGCTTAGTTTTGGCCATGTGACTTAATAGAAAGACAGCACTTGGCCATATTCCTCTTTTCTTATCTCACCCTAGCCAACCTCCCATTTGCTAAGGTGAAAAGCAGTTCTGCTCTTTCTCTCAGGTCAAGAGGTATACAAAATTCCATCTAATTGTATTTCTTCTATTTAGTTTTGAACTATAGATTATTTTGTAGTGTATAAACCAGTTCAATCACCCATAACTTAGTCCTTTGTAATTCAATATAGTTTGATTTCTCAAAGACAATTCTCATAGTATACATAAAATGTTTATACAGAGCACTTCTATGCTACCTTTCTTCCAATTGCTCCATTCTGTTTTTTTGGAGGCGGAGGTTCAAAAATGCGTTGCTGCTGCTGCGGTGGGAGTGTAGAGTACAATGGAATGATTTTAATGTCACCAACTTCAGGGCCCAAATCATCAACCTCACGTTTTATTCTCTTGCAGGCTTCATCAATTTCCTACAAAATAAAGTTTGAGTCTGAAAACAAAACAAATACACCCTAAAACAATTTAAGTATTTATCACAATCCCATTTCTATGTGGCATATTTTCAATTTAGTAATCAAACTAATTTAGCAAATTTCATTGGGATTTCTAAAATAATTTAAAAACTTTGATTTCTGTAGCCAAACAAACATACAACTGCCTTATTGGCATTCCACACCCCTTTTCGCAAAGTTGGATGTCCTAATTAATTCTCAACAAATTGTACTAAAATTGAATTTCTCACTTAGGAATATTTAACTGCAGTCATAACCTTTTCAATTTTCACAACCTAAAAGAAATTGATGTGCTAGATTTTTAAAGAAGCCAATTAGGCTGTAATGTCCTGTTATCACTAATGCAATTATATGGAAGATTTGTTTCATTGTTCCTAATGAGAACGTACACCTTTTACAGTATCAACATACTTAAGAACTAGGCTAACCCAAATATCTTTAGAGCACCTTCAAAAATGTCCCCACCACTGAAAACTATTTGAATACATTTGCATTCAAATCCAGGTTTAAAAAGAGGACACACACTGAATACTGAGAGTGTGAGAGTCACAGAAAGGTAAGTTAGGTAGAGGCTCTAGCAGTTGGCAAAGGAAGTTAAAAAATCAGGAGGGAAATGTGTTTTAAATTTCACTGAAGCATTAATTCAGTTAAACTCAGAAGTATGTTGAACAAATGATTTGGCAACCTGTCCAGTGAAGGACCCAATCATAAGCTAACCTTACAAAAAAAATTATCTTTTATTCAAAAGGCAATATTTTTACAAAAGAAAAAAATTTATCAGGTAAACTTATTCCATATTTTCACTATTTCAAACTAGAATTTTTCTTGAAATGATTTTAAGTCAAAGTGCAACTTTTGGTGTTAAAGCGTGCAAAATTCTTGGATACTTAAAAAAATTTTTTTGGTCATTTCAAACATACTAGTTTTCTTAAGCAACAGGTATAGTCTTGAAAATTATGACAAAGAAAACTATCAAGGATTTGATGTTCATAGTTTCCTTTGAGACTTAAAGTTTCTAAAAGAAAATCAAAGAATGTTATTCACTGAAAGATAAATAATGTAACAAATGAAACAATTTTTTTAAAAAAGTATTGTTTTAAAATGCTGTATAGAGATTAGAATGCCCCCTGCTGGTATGCAAACACAAAAATTAGATATCTTCCAAATCAAAAAGTTTGAATATAAATGCAATACTAGATTTTCTACAATAATAAAAGAGAAAATGGCTGCAAATATGCTGAATAGTCACAACTTTATTGTTTTAATCATATATTTGGACAGAAAATTTGTTAGAAGTCACCAAACACCAGATTTCATATACAATATTAGAAAGCTAAGTGCGCCAAATTGTACATTTGCAGATTCTAGAATTTTAACAAGAAGATAATTCCAACTTTACTTGAGGGGAATAGACTATTTAATCTACTAAGCATTTGTGGAGCTAAAATGAAATCACTACTTCATGGAATATAAAGACATCTCTATACACCACTGATTTTTTAATAAACAAGATTCTAAAGACTAAATTTAACTGCAATAAAATTTTCTTCTAAAGTTTATACAACTTTGATAAAGTTGACACACTGTTCAGACGACCACAAAACTCAAGTCATCAACATAAAGCAACCATCTGCTCAGTCATGAGCAATACTGAAATTTCAGACATGAATATCTGATTTGAGAAAAGACTTTCAGTTCTAAAAGGATCATATATAAATTAATTTGGACACCACTAATATAAAGAATCTGAACTCACTAGATGTGTAAGACATTTTACTAAGCAAAATTAAAAAGAATGTTACTTAAAGAATGAAGGGTTTTAACATCCTCAAGTTACAAACAATTGGTATTTAAATTACATCCTTATCTAATTCAGTAGTGTAGCTCCCCAAAGACTTCATAAGTTCCGATTTTAAGCATTAGTAGAACATAAAAAACATTCTACAATTCAAATCTTTCCCAACCTCTCACCAATTTTGGTCTCTTCCAAATTAAGTCAGCTGATTATAGAGGCACTATTGTTTAAGTAGTCAAAATGGTAATTTAATATGATCTTAAAAATCATTTTAAAATTTCATGAGATACACTTTATGGATGCGATTCAAATTTATGAATAAGGAATTCCCAGAATCTACCATTTAACTAAGAAAAAATAACAAAGGGTCAAGAACAGGAGGAATAATTATCCTATTTTATATAAAAAAAGGCTAATATGCAAATTGTCCCCTCAGTTCAACCAGGAGTTCGATTGCTCGCTATGACCTGCGCTGACCACCAGGCGGCGGTATAGAACATGGCGGGCGACCAGCTGAGGTGGCAGGGGCACTGAGGGAGCCAGGGAAGGAGGAGGAGGGGAACCTGATCAGCCCTGATCGCTGGCCAGGCCTAGGGACCCTACTGTGCACGATTTTCTGCACCGAGCCTCTAGTTTTACATATCTTTAAATCGGTGCTACTATACACAATCAATGAAACAAAGTACATTTACTTTGCTACTTTCTCCCCAAAGGTCTTCAAGACTAGTCACCTAAAGGGCATATATAAACCTAGTTTGGCATTACCATGACACTCTATTGGAAGACATATTATACTCCCCCTCTAGAACACATTGAAAACCATGGAGCTTGCTCCTTTCCCTTCCCGAGCTATAGGAAAGTTGCCAAAATATTAACTGCACAAAATATCTATAATAAAAAAAGTGTAATATGCTAATTAGACTGGACAGCCGAATGACCTTCCGGACGAAGGCGCGGCAGCAGGGGCAAGACAGAGGCAGCTGCCATGGCGGGCAGGCACTGAAGCAGACGTGGTTAGGGGTGATGAGGCAGGCAGGCAGAGTGGTTAGGGGCGATGAGGCAGGCAGGCGAG
The DNA here is from genome assembly GCF_028538775.1 of Myotis yumanensis. Lineage (NCBI taxonomy): Eukaryota > Metazoa > Chordata > Mammalia > Chiroptera > Vespertilionidae > Myotis > Myotis yumanensis. The sequence continues at coordinate 226,209,382 of NW_027223752.1, read as the reverse complement.
TGGTTAGGGGCAATTAGGTAGGTTGAGCAGTTAGGAGCCAGCGGTCCTGGATTGCTAGAGGGATCCCGGATTGCTAGAGGGATCCCGGATTGTGAGAGGGTGCAGGCTGAGCTGAGGAACCCCACCCCCACGCACAAATTTCATGCACCGGGCCTCTAGTCAACTCATATAAAAGTCTTTCAGGTCCTCACCATGAGGACATCTGATATTTCTGATAGATTTCTAATATGCTTGGTTACCTGAACATAATAATTATTTTCAGTAGTCATTTAAGAAATATGCTATGCATTTTGGAAGAAGTGAGAAACTATAAAGACCAGGCACAAAAGGACAAAATGAATACTTCAACAACATATGGTTTATATGCCATCAAAAAAACATTTGGTACTCTTGCTTACACAATATACAAAATTTCTTTCATTCAAAATGCATAGAAAGGAAGACTAATGTTAACAGAGGTTTATCTGTAAAAAACTGAATTTGCAACACATCTTATTCCCCACCCCCCAAAAAACAACAAGTATGATTCATTCTTTACTAAGAATGATTTTTAATCCCTCCAGGGACATTTGACAAAGTCTGTAGACATTTTTGGTTATGACAACCAGGGGAGGGAGTGTTACTGCATCTAGGGGTAGAGGCCAGATATTCTAATAAACACCCTACAACGCACACCGCACCCCACAACAAAGAATTAATTGGTCTTCAACATAAAGTGTTGAGGTTGAAAAAATTTACAGAAAAGAAACTATAGCCAATAGGGCACAAATTATAAATCATACAGACAATACGGAAGAAATGGACAAAAAAATTACTCAAAATATTATATACCAAGGATTCTTGTCGAAACAAACACAAATTAATACTTCACATTCTAGTGGAGACAGGAGATAACACAGCAGACCTCTGAGATAACTAGGGCAATTTCCCTCAACATTGTTTAGGTGGTGGCAGTAAAGTACCAAAGCCACTAAAGCATTTCTCTGGAAAAGAGAACTTTAAACCTAAGGAAATATAAAAATGGCCGGAGAAGCTTGTGGAAGATGTGATTCCTTTATTTCACTCTCAAACTTCACCTGTTTTAGCAAGTCTGGAACAGGGTCAAGAACTTCCTTTGCTTTAGCAAACTCTACTCCCCTAGGCAGGCAACCCACTGACCACACTTGAGCGAAAATGTTCTGGAACAGGGGTTAGAACTTTCACTATAAAGGGCCAAAATAGTTTAGGCTTTGTATCCATAGACCATCCATGTGGCATATTCCTTGGTTTAATTTACAACTCTTTAAAAATGTAAAAGCAAATCTTAACTAGTAGACATACAAAAACAAACGGGGGGGGGGGGGGGGCAGCACATGTTGATATTTAAATTTAAAAATTAACTAAAATTCTAAAATACGTACTGCAATTCAGTCCCTCCTCACTAGCTACATTTCAAATACTCAAAAGCCATGTCCTTGGTGGCTACCATATTAACAGCAGAGATAAGAATATCCCCAGTACTGAAGAAGTTCGAATGGGACAGCACTGCTCACTCTTGAACCTTGCTACTTATCCCTTGAGAACTGAAGCATTACCTGGAAGCTTGTTAGAAGTGCAGAATCTCAGGCCCCACCTGACCTTTGAATCAGAATCTGCAAGTTTCCTAAGTGAGCTGCATGTTTATTAGTTTGAGGAGCACATTCTAGAAAATCACAAAGCCCATTAGAGCAAATGACAAGCTCTAAGAAAAACCTTTCTTAAAAGGCTTTATAAAAACCATTTTATACAGATACTATTTAAGATTTTTTAAAAATTTCCCATGAACAGGAATCGAACCGGCAACCTTGTGCACTGGACACGACCTAACCAATTGAGCCATACCCACCAGGGCTACAATTCATATCTTAAAATGAGGTAAATTCCAAATAAGAAATTTCAGTGATTCCTTTTAATCCTCAGCGAGCATGTGGAAGAAGACAAAAACATTCTTGGACTGTGGATGGGCACCTAAGTTACCCGAGCTTGCTCACAAGCTTAAATAACTATCATAACCTGATTTCACATCAGCTGTGATTAAAACTCATACTTCAGTAAAAGTGAAAATTACCACACACTACTGATCATCTAAATCTCTCCAAAACCAAGACTAAATTGTTAAATCTTGACATTCTGAAAGCACTTAACATTCTTAGGATAACTAGAACACAATATTAATGGCATAAAAAAAGTATTCTTAAGAGTGCATGGATAAAAAGGTATATAAATACAATCATGTTGAAGAAATAATTTTAATGTTGGGATTTAAAAATAGTTAATATATGGCAATTTCTTAAGTTAAAAGTTGTTGCATATAGAAGTAATACGCCAATGGCTAAATAATGAAGCAAATAATGACGATACCTCTTGACCAGTTAAGAAAAGTAGAAGATCTCCCTCCTCCTCTTCACACATATGAATTTGGATCACTGTTCGAATTGCTGCTTCCAGGTAATCTCTCTCTGGTTCAGGAGTATAAAAGATCTCAACAGGATGCGTACGTCCAGGAATAGTTAAGAGAGGACAGTTATCAAAATAAATCTGGAATTTTCCTGCATCTAGAGTAGCACTCATAACTATAACCTGATAAAAAAGAAAACACAAAAACAAAACAGTAAATTATCTGAAGTTATCAAGGATTCTAATGTGGTCTTAAAGAAAAAACAAGTAATGTTTCCTGTTCTACATAATGTGTATCAGTTATAAAAAATCTACAAGTCTTCATACCAATAAATTGTGATTACAAAAATCAAATACAGTAAAATTGAGCTATAGTAAGCTATTTACATTTAATAAAATGAGACATAAATCTGACATCCAATAAATAGACTACAATATTATCTTCATGAAGCAATACCTTAAAAATAAAAATTTATAAAATCACATAATATGTAAAAGGGATTTTTAAAAGGCATAATTAATATGTGGTATGATTACTGCTCCATTTACTAAAACAGAACACAAGAACCTTGCATATGGGAAAAAACAAAAAGAATCAGTGGCAGGTATAAACTTTATCCTTTCTTCCAAATCACTTTCAATAAGCATGACTTCCTTGATAGATTCCTAAAATAAACATGTTTCCTTCTTTAAAAGCCACAACTACAAAAGTTTGTTCAGGTGCAGATCTGCATGACTGTGTAATTACCAACCTTCTATGTAAGTCGTACATTATATAACTCATTAAAAATGTACTTAAATAGAAACCCCCTAAAACATTCTACACTACAGAATTAATTTCTACTTGATGTTTATTTGACTTTCTCCCCAAAACTTCAATAACTCATAAAGCTTAATCAATAATGGTAGTATTCATATAGTTTTTCAAATACATTCTTTAAAAGCATAATTTAGTTTTTATAAGAAAAACATACTCAGACATAAAAAAAAAGTCAGAACATTTAGTAAGTTTTAAGCCCTTATCAACATAGTAAAACTGGCCAGAGCACAACTGGTATAACAGACAGAAAGAACAAACACACTAGGATAAGCAAATGAATTTCTAAGAAGTGGGTTGTTCTGGTTGTAGCTATTCCCACTCACCAGCACTGTGTTGGGATATGGATAAAGATTTGATCCTTAGAGATTTCTGTATTTAATAAAGGGCAGGGTGTGCAGAAGGGTTACAAAACTACCCTGCTATTAGATCATTAAAAAAAAAAACAACTAAAAAAACCTGAGTGGGTTAGAAATTGAAAAGGTTTGGCTTAAAAATACATTACTCAAAAGTAGAAGTATAGTTCAAATCTAAAATGAAGACAAAGCAAAGTAGATCAGAAAAACAGCAATATCTACACATATGCTTTATGAATGAAATGAGTAAAAAAATTACTTTACCTTTAAATCTGATCTCTGTCTTACAACTTCCTTCAGAACACCCATGAGAATATCTGTAGCCAATGTCCTTTCATGCGCCTCATCAAGAATTATTACACCATAACGCTCCAGGAGGGGATCATTCATCGCTTCACGAAGTAACATCCCATCAGTCATGTATCTGTATTCACAAAGAATGTGGTTGGTCAAGTTTCACTTAGGGAATTTTAAAACTAAACTTTGTGACATAAAAATGAAATGTAAAAACATCAGGTAAGTCAAAATTTGCCCAAAACCTTTGACCAAAACAAATGTGCTATTGTTTCATAATCATTTGCAAAATTAAGCTTTAAGAAAAAAAATTTACAGTGTACATCAAACAAGCTATACATTATCAAACCTAGTCAAGTATGATTGCAATACTGAAATGCATGGAGAAAACACGTCTGAATACAAAATATAATGGTCACATGGTTTCACACAAATGCCAAAGCAAAATTCGAAGCATATATTACTACATGCACATGTGCATTTCTTTAAAACCCTTAAGATTCTCCACTTGCATTACAAAAGGCTCCTAGTTCAAAAGGGCTAAGAGAGCACATGAGTCTACCATCTCTCTCCTGCCTGACCCAATTCAATGAAGCAATTATAAAAAAGCACAAAAATACACTCACGGAATAAAGAGCATTAGTAACAAAGAAATGCTGACAAATATACAGTATATGGAAGAGCTATGTACACCAGCTAGATTAATGAACCAAAGAGAGGGAAACCAGGCTTAGGGGATGACTCAAAAGAAGTCAGCTAGTATGGAATCCAGGAACTAGTTGAAGGGTGGTTTGCAGAATGGTTGTATGTATGGGTCAGCCATCTCCTGTCCATTCCATTCTATTACTGTCACTAATACAAAACAACTATCTTTAAGTTTGGTGCCTGAATATAAAGTCTGGCTGCAAATGCCGATGTCACAGTTTGTTCCTTTAAATATAAATCTATGATTTACGGATTTAAAAGCGGTATAAAATCTGAAGTCATCATTTATGACTTCACTATTTTGGCTCTATTTTTCACAAATTAGTCTAACCTAATCTTTCATGGACCAACTTGATATTCTTAGCTGATGCCATCTGTTGGAGCAGTAAGTTCAACAAATTGACAATGTACAAGAGAAATGAATCCTCTTTATTTCAACTGAACACATTTCTGGAATCGACACAGCATTATCCGTAAGCTTATTTTATATTAAGACCATGAAAGCAAAAGTGTCAATTAAATTATGACTCAATGCCTTAATGATAGTGTAGCATGGATCAACTACATTACAGTCTCTAGTTGTCTTTGATGTATTTGAGAACATTTAGTAATTTCTTCTGTCTTAGATGTTAAACAATCTTTTTGCACATTATCTTAATAGCAAAACATAATAGCTCCATCTTCTTGTAGGTAACTTCCTTAGATTAAACAAAGCTCTTGACTGTTGCTTTTCATGGCCAGAAAAAAAAAATTGGTCACTCTTCCAACAACAAATATTTGATTAAATATGATGAAAAGTACAACCTGCTGCTTGGTTTCCAAGCCTATTTATTTCAATATGGAATCCGAGTGTGATATTTTTGAAGGCATTTTAATTAGCAAGTAACTCAACAAGTAGTTCAAAATATGTACATTGCTTAACTGAAGTGACAATACGTATAGTTAGATCAAGTTCAAGAATTCACAGGCAGTGACAACCACCAAACTACCAACAGTTTGTAAGACCCTCATATACAAATTTCACATGTTAAAAATGTGAGAAAGAGTCACAACTGATAAAGTATCAAACTTTAACGTGAAAACTCCTTCTTAAAACTCATTTTTAAAAAGCCACTCTCTTTACTTTGGTCTTTTACCTTCTCACATTCAAGCTTCAGACAACCACAATATAGAGGCATTCAAAAGCAGAGCTGACCCAAATACTCATTCTTTTACATTTTTCTGAAGGAAAATGTTACAAATGGTAGATTATAAATATTGTAAATTAGGTTAATGACACTATTATTTTCCTTGTTTTATTAACAACTATGCATAAGCCCAAACCCTCTTACTTCTAGGTTCCAGAGACAGACTCCTGGATATTCCTCATTGTTTAATTATCACCTAGGGAGATCCAATTCACTGAGATGCTACTTATGTACTATATCACAAGTTAACCACAAGTTAATATGAGAAGACTGCCATTTTTATAGGAAAAATGACATTGTAATAGTTGGAAGATCTCTTTAAGATACAAACTGGTTCCCTTTACAGTGAAAAAAAAAAAAAAATGAATTATTAGCAGTTAACTTTTCCAAGGTCTCAAATCCAGTTCAATAACTTACCAAGACTAGGTATCAGTGCACCAATTCCAATCTTAGAACCCTCCTACAATAACACTTTCCTGAAAGTCCCAGATAAATATGTGTGTGTGTTCATACATACATACATATACATCTTATATAATAAAAGGCTAATATGCAAATTGACCAAACACAGAATGACCGGTCGCTATGATGCACACTGATCACCAGGGGGAAGACGCTCAACAACGGAGCTGCCCCCCTGGTGGTCAGTGTGCTCCCACAGGGGGAGTGCCGTTCAGCTAGAAGCCGGGCTCAGGGCTGCGAGTGTAGCAGCGGTGGCGGGAGCCTCACCTGCCTCCACAGCAGCACTAAGGATGTCCGACTGACGGCTTAGGCCCCAGGAGCAGGCCTAAGCTGTCAGTCAGACATCCCCTGAGGGCCCCTGGACTGGGAGAGGGTGCAGGCTGGGCTGAGGGACTCCCCCCCTTCCCCCCACACCAGATGCACAAATTTCGTGCACCGGGCGCCTCTAGTGTGTGTGTGTGTGTGTGTATTTTATATATATAGCAAAAGCTGATAATTCTCTGTACTGCTAGATGCATGAACCCCTTTGCTAAAAAAACAAAGGAACCTGACACAGCATAGAAAAAAAGGCAGAACCAGGTACTGGTGGTCCTATAAAAACCATAGTCATTTGCCTTTACCTAAGTCAACTTTTACTACATTTCATAGTAGTAATGAAATAATTACTACTAGGGGTGAGTCACAAGAATAGGATGTTACAATAAAAAAAACTGTAATTATATAATTTTGAAGTTTCAATAATAAAGAAGTAAACAAAAATTGCTTAGGACGGCCAAAGTCTGCATTTTTCTGGGTACCCTATTATCCAGTGTTTTTCTCACTCTTTTGGGACAAAGACTCACTGAAAAGTCATCTGCATATCCTGGGAAATGACTAGAAATACAAAACTTGGACCTCATCCCAGACCTTTTTAATCAGAAATTTTAAAGGCAGGGCATAGGAATTTGTGCTATAAGCTTTAATGTAATTCTGATGCTTGCTAAAGTTTGAGAAGCACTAGTCTAAATTAATCAAGTTTAACAAGATGTAGATTAAGCAAAGCAGACACATAAAACAAACAAACAAAAATCCTTGGAGTAAGTCAAAACGAGTTCATATTTCCAACTACAACTGTTTAATGAATAAACAAAAAAGAAACCAAAAGAAACCCAGTGTGCTGAGTAGTATCAATTCATGTATTTTTGCAATGGGCACACACAGATGGCATAGTACAACTACAAGCCAACAGCCAACCCTGACCCCAGTCAACATCACCAACTGTGATATAAATAAAGCATGATAAAACATTATGCACTACAAATGTGTTGTTTATAGTTTTGTGTTTACATATATTTATGTATAGCTTTTTTAAACAGCTCAAGTTGTCTGGTTCCTAAAAATTCATAAACGAAAGGAAAAAAGATCCGCAGAAAGGTGAAAAATGTTTTCCTAGATGAATGCCATATAAATTCTAAAATACACCATATATTATTCATAACTTTAAAAATGATATTGACTAATGTTAAAGTATGAGTGATAAAAAAACTGCCCATGTGGGGAAGCAATCCCCAGTAACTTAGTGTTATGCTATTTGGTGAAGGGGGGTGGAGTGCAGTGGGGTGGAGTGGAAGGGAGGGGGAGAGCCTTCTTAAATCCCTCTTAAAACTTACCCACCCCCCCAAATGCCTGATTTATCAAAGATGTTTAAAACAAAATACCAAAATATAGAGATTTAAAATCTCGAGCAGGGTATGATGCACAATCCCATGTTAAAAAATACGTTGTTGTCCTGACTGATGTGCTCAATGGTTAGAGCATCGGCCTGCACACTGAAGGGTTGAGGGTTCCATCCCTGGACCTGGTCAGAGCTCATATGGGAAGCAACCAATCTATGTGTTTGTCTTTCTAAAAATCAATGCAAAAAATATCTTGGGTGAGGATTAAAAAAAAAATTGTTAATTAAATACTTGCATAAAACTCAAGTTTTCTGTATGGCATGAAGTACAGGGGTGGGCAAAAGCAGGTTTTAATCATCTATAATAATAAAAGCGTATATGCTAATTAGACCGGACGTCCTTCCGGACATCCTTCCTTCCAGACAAAGCCTCAGTGGGCAGGGGCCGTGGCAGAGGCAGCAGAAGCCCCCGGCCACAGTGGTGGTGGTCGGGAGCCGGGGCCGGGGCCAAGGCCCTTGCACGAATTTCTTGCACGAATTTCGTGCACTGGGCCTCTAGTAATGAATAATACAAGAATAAACTTTTCACTGCTGTAAAAAAGAAAGAACTCTTACCATTTGCAACAGCATGGATGGACCTGGAGAGCATTATGCTAAGCAAAATAAGCCAGTCAGAGAAAGATAAATATCACATGATCTCACTCATTTGTGCAATATAATGAACAACATAAACTGATGAACAAAAATAGATCCAGAGACATAGAAGCATCGAACAGACCGTCAAACCTCAGAGGGAAGGCAGGGGAGCGTGGAATGGGGGTAGGGTGGGGGTAAGAGATCAACCAAAGGATGTGTATGCATGCATATAAGCATTACCAATGGACAGACAGTAGCGGGGTGAAGGCATGTGCTGGGGGGTGGGAGTGGCCAGGGAGACGTCAATCAGGGGAAAAAGGAGACGTATGTAATACTTTCAACAATAAGGAATTAGAATTAAAAAAAAAAAAAAAGACACTGTTTTGTGTACTCACAACTGTAAACCTATTTTGCCCACCCCTGTATTATAAACAAAGCAAAATACCAACTAGACAAAAACGGCATCTTATATACAGAATGCTAATTTGTTAAAAGCTCCTATAAATCATTAAGAAAAAGGCCAAGCAACCAGACACAGGCAAAAAATAGGAAGACATCAAATTTAATCAATCCTATAATACCACATATTTTTTTCAAATTTACCTTCTGTGTCATTGGGACGCAATCTACCTACCTACCTATCTACTTATTTATTTATTATAATCACCTGAGGATATTTTTTCCTTTGATTTCTAGAGAAAGTGAAAGGGAGTAAGGAGGGGGATGGAGAGAGAGACAGAGATATTGATTGGTTGCCTCCGGTACATACCCCAGGGCCAGAGATTGAACCCGCAACCCTTTGGTCTGCAGGCCGCTCTAAGCCAAATCCCAAACTGCCAAGTCCCAAACCGGCCAGGGCTGGGATGCATTTTAAATAGAACCTTACAAATGATTGTCAACCAGGCAGCAAAACTTCTGGAAAGAAAATCTCAGATTGCAAAAAGAAATACAAAGGGCTCATAAACACATGTAAAGATGCCCAATTTCATATAAAAGAAATGCAAATTAAAACAATGAGATCCCATTTTTCATTTCGACAATGACAAAAATAAAAGAAGTTCCACAGCACAATGTTGGCAAGGGTACAAAAACAGATGCCCATTTGCTCATTTTTTACTGGTCAGAGTAGGTAAAATCTCTATGGAGGGTAACCTGGCAACAGTTAATAAAATTCAAACACACCCTTTGGCTCAACCAATTTCATTTGTAATAAACTCATTTCAGTTATACAACTGTGCATGTGTGAAAAACAGCATACGTATAAGGTTGTAAGAGGGTACTAAGGGCAGCAGCAATTTTTTTATATATATATATTTTTATTGATTTCAGAGAGGAAAGAAGAGGGGGAGAGAGAGATAGAAACATCAATGATGAGAGAGAATCATTGATTGGCTGCCTCCTGCATGCCCCACACTGGGGATCGAGCCCACAACCTGGGCCTGTGCCCTTGACCACAATCAAATCTTGGACCCTTCAGTCCGCAGGCTGACGCTTTATCCACTGAACCAAACCAGCCAGGGCGGCAGCAGCAATTATTAATAACAAAAACTGCAAATTTGTGTATCCATCAATAGAATTAGTTAAATAAACTATGCAGCCATTAAAAAGAATGAGGCAACTTTATATTTATTGTTCTAGAACAATCCCTAAAATTCAATGTAAGTGAAACCAACAGCCATTTGTATTTTTTTTAACAAGATTTTTAAAGAGGAAATTACTGTGAGCTACAAACATCCTCCTGCCTCCCACCCAGCCTCAAAGACCTCCCCACCAGGACATGTGCCCCAACTGGGAATCAAACCTGCAACCTTTTGGTGCACAGGAGTTCACCCAACCAACTAAACCACACTGGCCAGGGCAGGAGTAGTATGTCTTGAAACAGCCCTGCTATAAACTCTGAAGCTAATTTTTTCTGAAAATCCTAGTTATGAAGTGCTATTCCAATACTGTTAAGATTTGGTTACCTTTCAAAGTATAGGTGTTACCCTGGATAACTAAATATTCAGGTAAGTCAAAACTGTTTTTAAATCATCTAAAACTTGCCTCAGCATGATGCAAAGAAGTTCTCAGTATCTGCTTTAAAAAGTTTATCTATACTACTAATAGAGGAATGTGCAAATTGTCCGGGATGCTGTCACAGTACCAGTAATGACCAAGCAGCAGGCTGCATGGGGCAACCAAGCTAGCAGGGGCGGGGGCAGTTAGGGGCGATCAGGCAGGTGAGCAGTTAGGAGCCAGTGGTCCCAGATTGTGAGAGGGATGTCTGACTGCCGATTTGGGGCCTAAACCGGCAGTAGGACATCCCCCGAGGGGTCCTGGATGGAGAGGATTCAGGCTGGGCTGAGGGGAACCCTGCCCCATGCACCAATTTCATCAGGCTTCTAGTATTATAAATGACTGGCACTGTTTAATCTGAGTAATTAGGTTTACTGCCCTTCCCTATTACCTAGAAAAGATTTACAAATACTTACACATAGAGATTTGCATGGATACATGAGGAATGTGGATGGAAAGGAATAACACATACAGTGGTTTAAGACATCCTTGTTGCCTAAGTTCAAGTTCTCTAATGCTCCATTGTAAAATGAGAATATGGTGGCTAGTGTTAAACAAAACAATGTATATAAAGCACTTAGTATACCAACTGCCTGGCACTTGGAAAGTATTCAATATAGAATTCTGTACTACGCTCTTAATTTTCACCTAATAAATTGAGATAACCTTACCCTCTATAAAACATACTGTAGTATTATAGCTACATTTCTATCCCTACCAGTTGGATTACAGTGAGGCCTTGACTGATGAGTGTCCCGACTAACGAGTTTTTTGAGATACCAGCTGTCTCTCAGCCGATTTTTTGCATTGAGTTGATAGAGTAATTTGAGTTAATGAGCTCCTTAACGAGCTCGGTCTCGGAACGAACTCACTAATTATATTTGACATGAAGCAACAAACTTAACACAGGAAAACATCGTTGCATATCCTAAGTTGTATGCTTCAGAAAAGTTTAAAAAAGATGAGTCTCACACACATAAAAACTATCAAATGGATGAGGGTAACTATAAAAGAGTGAAAGGGGTCTGGAATTCCAGAAAAGCAACACCTGTGTATTTTGCAAGTGTTTGAAGTTTATACTTCACTTTAAGAACTAGACTATTTTAGCTCAGCAGATGGTTGGACATCATTCCATGCACTGAGAGGTCACAAGTTTGATTCCTGATCAGGGCATACGTACAGGTTGCAGCTCAATTACCTGTAGGGGATGTGCAGCAGACAGCCAATTGATGTTCTGATTGCTATTTCTCTCATCTATGTTTTTATCTCTCTCACCCTCTCCCTTCCTCTCTCTGAAATCAATAAAAACACATAAAATAGAACTAGACATCTTACTGCATAAAAGAACTCCAAACAAAGGCCCCACATTCAGGAAATGGCATTGGTCCTACATCAATAGATTGATAAAAAGGAAAAAGAAAATATTTGAGGTTTGTAAAAATTTCCTATTTACCACTAAGGTTTTAGGTTAAGCCACTGCAATCCAGTCAAATCACGAGTGCCTCTATTAAAGAAAAGCCTCCCACATTAAAATGCCTACACAAATAGGTTTGCATTTCGTAATTTTTTCAGAGTTATAATAGATTAAGACTTCTGATAAAGACTATGACCAAACCAGAATAAATAATTATTCTTTTATTTTCCCTACCATGTACATTTTTGTGCTTTACACCTATCAGTAAAATACTTTTTGAATGACAACAGTAAGAAACAGAAGAACGACAAAGCTAAAACAGCTTTCACTTATCAAGAACTATTTTAGAAGACAGACTTCGTATAGTACAATGAATTTTAAAACACAGCTCTCTTCACTACTAAATATGGTAAAACTAAGCACCCTAACCATCCTTCCTTCACAATGTCAACACTATAAAATGGTTGATAACCAAAAAAAGAAAACAATTTCAAACATGGTCACAGTGACCATATCATACTTATTCAGTAACTACAGATAAAAGTTATCAAATTATCTTCCTTCATTCAAAACAATTTCTTCCAATGTTACTTCTGTACGGCCACAGGTACCAAAAAAATTGATCATCTAAGTATACATGTCAGCTTAAAATGAAGTTATCTAGCTATTTTTGGATTTAAAATGGCTAACACTATATACCTGCTGTAGTGGTAGAGCACTATATTTCTCAATTATATAGGTCTATGAAGTTAGGACAATTTCACAAACCTGGTCCATGCGAATACAGCAGTTTTAAAAAACAAGACCTTTGTCGTTCAATATTAAGATTTCAAGGATGCTTATGTACAATCCCCCAGCACAATCTGAGTTTAGATTGCTGTATAACCTTAAGATGTATGTAGTCATGCACTGCGTAAAAATGTTAACAGACCACACATACCACATAACCTAGGTGTGTAGTAGGCTATACCATCACAGTCAAGAGAATAAACTACTTTCTTGGGTATAAACAGGTTATTTAAGGTACAAAGAAAATGCATTCAATTTGTTAAATGATAGCCTATTTCCAGAGAAGAATAACTATGTTCAGCGCCCTTAAAGATTCAAAGCAATTTATATTAGTTTCCCATACTCAACATGTGATACCACAGGACTAGCTTGAGGTAGTTGACTTTCAATTGTGTATCATGCTACATTCCTTTTCAAGATGTCATCTTTGAAAAGCTGGACTTTTGACAGTTGCTATGATTAAAAAGCAAGTACAGCTGCCCAGCTGGTATGTCTCAGTGGCTGAGTGTGACCCATGAACCAAGAGGTGTCATGGGTTAGATTCCGTCAGGGTACATGCCCAGGTTGTGGGCTGGATCCCCAGTAGGGGGCATGCAGGAAGCAGCCGATTTAATGATTCTCTCTTATCACTGATATTTCTATCCCTCTCTCCCTCTCCCTTTTTCTCTTTCTGAAATCACTAAGAACATATTAAGAAAAAAATTGTATTAGATCCAATCATACTATACTGTCTGGGTGTTACCACTCCCGAGCTATGGGAAATCACTAAAGAGTGACAGGATCTTTAAAGAGGGTCATATTTGTGTTTTTAAAATATCATTTTGGCTCCTGGGTTGAGGATGAATTGGAAGGGGCAAGAGATATGCTGTGGTGGTATTTCCTCTCTGAAATCTAAATTTAAAAAAAAATTTTTAATTAAAAAGAGAAGTGCAGCTAGCCCTCGAACAACATAGTTTTGAACTGCATAGATCCACTTATACAGGTTTTTCTCAATAAATTCCTGCACTACTTTCCATCTGAGGTTGGGAGTCCACGGATGCAGAAGACCAACAATATACAGTGATCTACACCATTTGTTGCTATCTGTGGGGGATGGTGGTCCAGGAACCAATCCCCTGTGGATATCTAGGAACAACTCAAATTTTTGACATGGGCATGACAGACCAGCACCCCTAAGCCCCGTGTTGTTCAAGGGTCAACTGTATGAGACAAAAATCAGTACAGAAAATAAAGGTGGCAGTGCCCAATCTGAGTCCAACATTTAAGAAATTGCAGTGTTCCACTGGCACAGACATCACATTAGTAAATAATGGTGGTTAAGAATGAAATTAAAATATTGGGGTTTTCTTCTTTCAACTTATGTTTGGCATTTGTTTAAAGTGCTATTAAGTTGTTAGAATATACATACTTAAGTTGTTAGGACTGAGCTACTAAATAAATAGAATTCTGAATTATTTCTTTAGACCTAGGGTACTATGAAAAAAATTACTGACATTAAGCATACTATAAACCAAGGCAGCATGGAAACTTCTACCCTATTTAAAACCTAATCTTGCCCTAGCCGATTTGGCTCAGTGGATAGTGTCGGCCTGCAGACTGAAGAGTCTCGGGTTCGATTCCAGCCAAGGACACATGCGTGGGTTGTGGGTTCAATCCCAAGTGTGTGTGTGTGTGGGGGGGGTGTATAGGAGTCAGCCAATCGACGATTCTCTCTCATCATGGATGTTTCTCTCTCTCTCTCTCCCTCTCCCTTCCTCTCTGAAATCAATAAAGCAATAGATTAAAAACTAAATAAATAAAACCTAATCTTGCTATCAAAGTCTCAATGCCTCCTCCAATGTATGTGACATTCAAACTACCTCTTAAATGCTTCACAGCTTACCTCCCCAACCAAGGCAAAGCACCAGTGACACTAGTAACAGTTTCTTTATATACTTAATGTTCTTTTCATTGGTAAAGGATAAATAAAGATTTACTAATAGTGGGGCCTTGACTTACGAGTTTAATTCGTTCCGAGACCGAGCTCGTTAAGGAGCTCATTAACTCAAATTACTCTATCAACTCAATGCAAAAATCTGCGGAGAGACAGCTGGTATCTCAAAAACTCGTTAGTCGGGACACTCGTAAGTCAAGGCCCCACTGTACATAGGCTCAAGTTCAATGACATATTCCTAGGAAAACATTACAGCATGAGGCAACACTAATCTTACTATAGGAATGAGAACTTACAATGAGAACAAACTAGTAGATGTAAACAGTCACATAGAAAGGCAACATATATTATTTTGAATAAATTGAAATCTGCAATGTTTTAATGCATTCCTAATACAACAAAAAATGGACAAAAAGAAAGTAGACAAAATACCAAACCACATTTGTAGTATGTATCATCTCATGATTCTTAGTCAAAGTGCTTAACATTAGCAGTCAAAGCACACAGCTTTATTTCTGTAAACAATTAAAATAATTCAGGCCCTAGCTTGTTTGGCCCAGTGGATAGAATGTCGGCCTATGGACTGAAGGATCCCGGGTTCGATTCTGCTCAAGGGCATTTACCTCCGTTGCAGGCTCCTTCCCAGGCCTGGTTGGGGCACATGTAGGAGGCAACCAATTGATGTTTCCCTCTCTGTGTCTCTCCCTCCCTTCCACTCTCTAAGTATCAATGGAAAAATATCCTTGGGTAAGGATTAACACAACAACAAACAAACAAACAAATAAATAAATATAAAGATGTTTTTAAAAATAGAATTTTTAAAATTCTATGTATTTCAGAGTTAGAAAAACAGAAAAAAAATTTTTCTCTCAAAACACACTATCCAGCCCTGGCTGGTTTGCTCAGTGGTCAGAGCATTGGTCCACAAACCTATTCCTGGTCAAAGGCAAGGACCTGGGTTGCAGGTTAGATTCTCTGCCAAGGTATATGTACAGGAGACAACCAATCGATGTGTCTCTCTCACAATGATGTTTCTCTCTCTCCGCCCCCCTTATATTAAAAATCAATGGAAAAAAATATCCTCTGGTGAGGATCAAAAAACCAACCCAACAACCCCACCCCACTATCCAGTCCTCAAATTTTCACAGGTTTTGAAGAAAATGCCTAACCATCCTCACAAGAGAATTTACAGAAAGCTAGGTTGTTTTACATTTTTAAAAGACATTGGCACTCTAAACAAAAGGCCTTCTATAACTAATATCTTGCATGGCTTAAGTATAAGCACAAAGGTCAAATCCTACCCTATAGAATAAAAGCCTTAATATGCAACTCGACCCAACGGCAGAATGACCGGTCACTATGACGCGAACTGACCACCAGGGGGCAGATGCTCAACGCAGGAGCTGCCCCCAGCACGGAGACCCCAGGCCAGCCAAGGCGGGTGCCAGCAGGGTCCCCCCTGACCACCCCACAGATTGGCCCTGATGGCCAGCCAGGCTAAGGGACCCTACCTATACACAAATTTTGTGCATCAGGACTCTAGTGTAATAATATATGCATTCCTTTAGGAAATCAAGTTAGCTTTCTAGAAACTAACACAAGCCAACAGATTTTTAATTCTAGAGGGAGGACAGTGATTACCACCCAATCCCTTTCTAAATATCCAGTAAAACTACCTTTAACTTCAGTTTAAAACAAAGCCTACTTGCCGAAACCGGTTTGGCTCAGTGGATAGAGCGTCGGCCTGTGGACTGAAAGGTCCCAGGTTCGATTCCAGTCAAGGGCATGTACCTGGGTTGCAGGCACATCCCCAGTAGGAGATGTGCAGGAGGCAGCTGATCGATGTTTCTCTCTCATCGATGTTTCTAACTCTCTATCCATCTCCCTACCTCTCTGTAAAAAAATCAATAAAATATATTAAAAAAACAACAAAAAAACAAAGCCTACCACTAATTAACAGATGCTCAATAAATTAGCTTAAAATTAATCCTATGTAATAAAGAGGTGATATGCAAATTGACCACCAAGCCCTCGCACAAGATGGCCGGCAGGGGAGGGCAGTTCACTAAGGACTTCACTAAGTTGGTTTAATAAACCTCTTTCTAATAAACTGGGATAACTAAGTTAACGGGTAATAAGATCTAATAACTTCTCACAACAGAAATCTGCCATCAGCAGCAGCAGCAGCAGAGTAGCAATGTTGTCTTAGCACTTGCTGGGTGACAGGTATTACTTTAAGGGCTGTACACAAATTAACATATTTGATCTCAGAACAACCCTGTAAAATAATTACTAGCTCCATGTTCTGAAAAAGCACTAAGCACAGGGAAGTTCATTAATGTAGCCAAGATCACAGCTAATAAGTGGCAGAGCTGGCACACAACCAGGCACTGATTCTGAAGCCTGTGTTCTAGGATCTATTTCCTTTTGATTCTCTCCTTAAGCCATCTATTCTAAAATGAGATTGCTGTAATCTCTACATAGGCCATATGCAGTTGGTGCTTCAAACTGTTGTTTCCAAGGGCCCCAAAGAATCTGCTGTAGCAATATCTGATAATCCTCCCCAATGTCAACCTTAAAGGTTCTGTACCAGCCAGCCCCTTATTGTAGTAGTGTTGCCCTGGGCTCTTATTTTGACTCAATATTAGACCTCGAACCTAAAACTTATGTATTGTGTCCCAAACATTGAAGAAACTATCTTTGGACCCTTATTTTTAAATTCCTTTCATCTTCTTGCCTAGACTGGCTTTTGGAGATTAAAAAATTCTACAAGTTTCGAATCCATATTGTATGAGTAGTATTTCTTTGGCTGATCTGTTCAAAACTTCTATCCCTCAAGTTTTACAAGGGACTCATCACACCTTGAAACCCAAGACTATTCTTTTCTCACTGTCAATTATAAATTTCAACCATGTCTTACCTTTAACGTTTCTTGATTATCTAGAAGCTTGTCCTGAAGTTATATATAAAAACATGTGTCCTCCGAGAGAGATACAGCACATTTGCTTCATAAACATTTACCCCAGATCAGGTCCTTAGCCTTGTGACAGATTCCAAAATTGAAATGAATCTGATACCCAAAAGCAAAAACTACAAAATAAAAGGCAAATTATGTATACCAAATCACCCTACCATACCCTCTCCAAGAGATGTTTCAACAAATTAGGGAAAATGTCTTTCCATTAAAAATCTACCCCTTTTTCATGATTATGCTGCAAAGACTCCCAGTCTATTATTTTGAACTGGCAAATTTCACACTGTTACCCCTTCTATTCTCAAGATTTTTTTTTTTTAAAGGGTTCTTTGTGCAAAGCAAGTACACAGATACAGACACAATCTCTGTTCCCAAAGAGTTATACTCCAAGAGGGAGAGGCCAGTCTGTGACCACCATACTGTCTAAAAGCAGTCTATATTATCTCAAAAGAGATCTGGCATGGAGTGCTGACTTACACAAACCAGTTGGATACTTAAAATATACAAAATAGCCTTCTCAAATAAAAAGGTTATTTTCCCCTACCCCCCCAAAATAGTTTTTTTAAAATACTGTTCTATCAACCTAGAAAGCTCTTTCTGAACTCTGTAACACAACCCCTACTCTAGCAAACCATTACTTTCAATTCTCCTCTTCCCCAACCTAAATTGTGCTCTCAAATCATTATTTCATATGAATCCCAATATTTTCTTTCAGACGCCTAATCACAATTTAAAATTTTACATTTACTTTTTATTTGCTTTATGGAAACAGGAACCAGATTTACTTTATATTGTACCTAGCACCGCCTGACATACAGGAGATACTCAGTATTAACTGACTAAATGACTAAGTAAATTACAGGGTTCCCTCAATATCAAAAAGAGGGCAGTAATTTTAAAGTCAGGTAAAAAAATAAAAAAGGCAGCATCACCTAAAATAACAGTGAAATTAACTATTAAATTAACAACTTCAAATATTGTGATGTTTTCCAGAAGGTTCAAGACTATCAAACTTGTTTTATTCCCTAAAGAATTATCAGCTCCCTCAAAAAAAAAAGAATATCTTAAAAACTGTCATAACTGCAACTACAAAGTGCTTCTTAAAATCCACTGTAAAAGTCTATCAACCTCTTCTTCCATGAAAATAAATTAAGGTGTTTTTATCTGACTAGTCTCAAATTTGGCTATCTTTCTCTGACAGGTCTTGCTCTTCTTTGGCTACCTCACTGGTTTTTCTGTATGTTTCATAATTTCCAAGTTGGCAAAAGAAACACTTCAGAAAAAAAAAAAAGATGAGAGCAGACAAGTACATAACAAATGAAACGTGAAAACCATTTAGCAGTGGTGATTTTGCAAACTAACTTGCCTGTGGGGAAGGGATAGCTATTTAAGGCTACTCTAACACAGTGTGCGCTAATTTATCCTAGAACCAATCCTCTGAAAATGACTCATTAGACCTAGAACCTAAAATTTTTGTATAGTGTCCCAAACACTGAAGAAACTATCTTTGGACCCTTAATCTGTATAGAGATGACTTAAAGAGAAACTAATTTAGCTCAAGTACTCTCAAACAAACTTATACAAATAGTACTTATCATCAAACATGAATCGAAAAGAGATAATGGTTAAATTCTGAGTCCGTCAGGCAGAAACTTCTGAAGTCAGTCCTCCTTTGGTAAAAAAAATTTAAAGGCTTCACATAAATATTTAAAAACTATATATGAAAATAGCTAATGGAAGGTATTGATAGTTATCTGATGTATTCACTCTTCCTACCTAATTATGTAGCCAATCTTCATTTAGTTAAGGCTATAACTGTTTTTAACATCTATGTTCTCAAGATGAGTTGATAGATGACAATACAAAATATATCTAGGGATTCATAAACACTATTTTTGATGGAGCATTACCATTAGTCAAAACTACCACTAGACCAGTACTATTAAACAGGATTTAACATCACTTAAAGACATTACACTAAGTTAGCTTCTAGCTCTTCAGAAGATTTGAAAAGAAATCCCAATAACCTTACCCCGTCCGGAGTAAATTTTTTTTTAAAGTTTAGTTTTACCCTCTGGAAACCATTCCATTAAAAAAATAATCACAATGCCAAAAACACCTTCATTTGGAGCTATCAAGTCTGTTACTTGTTAATCTAGTAATAGAACCAGATTCTTTCACAAGCATACATCTTTTGAAAGCCTACCACTTCCTACACACACATACACTCTCTCTCTCTCTTTCTCTGTCCCAATACTGCATATAACTTTCTCATCTCCCATTTTCCAAATTCTGTTTTCCCTGCTCCACTGTGGCTTACCAAGAAAAGTCCAATGCATAGTGAAGCAAATGTCAGAGTATTCCTCCTAAAAATGAGTAAAAGCTGCCCTTTATTATCTACAAGCCCTTGACATTATCACATTTTTAAGTAATATAAAATCACAGCTTGTGATTTTCACTAAACTAAAAGGTTTATTCAATGAAGGTTTAGGTCATAGACAAACTGATTTAAGTAAACAAAAGTTCAACTGCTATTAAAATGATACCGAATTTATTAATCTCAAGTTCTAATAAAATAAAAAATATATCAAAGAAACTAGCTGGGTATTTTGATTAAGAAAAAAATGCAAGTTGTGATATCAGTTACTATATTTTAAAACCTTATCTTTGAGAGACATACACAGAAATATTTACAGATGAAACAGTATGATGTCTAGGATTTGCTTCAAATTATGAGATAGGAAAGGATTGGAATATGCATAAAACAGGACTGGCCATGATTAAAGATTCATGATAAATACACTGAAGTTCATTACACTATTCTACTGCATACATTAAAAAATTTGTGATATATATCGTTCCCTCCCATAACATTGTAGATATTTCTGCCATCAAAGACGCACGTTACTGCCCATATAATGTGTTCCAAAATTGTCTTTTATAAACAACCTCTAGGGGAAGATTGCATGGTGACAAATCATTTTTAGAAAATGATTTAAATGTCAAATATATACAGAATAAACAGAGCAATAAAGGGGAAAGATTTTTCAAAAGAATTACCATCAAGCAACATATATCACAACTTATGCAGAATGCAAGTAAGAGGAAAGCAAAATATTAAGCTAAATAAAATGTTAGAAAACTCAATATGGAAGTCAATCATGTACCATGCAATAATGAAGAGGAATGAGGACTTTGAGGAGACTCCAAGAGTGTATTACAGAACAAAAGATTTCTCCCTTTAGTTCATAACATGTTTGGTAATAGCTGTATAATTAACATTAAAAGCCCTCTCCCCTAAATAAATCATATTCCATCCCACATCATTCTTTCTAAAAGTAACTGTACTTTGCTAAGGTATGTCTATTTTTCTATCACATTTAAATGATACAAAATTTCACCTAAAATTCGGCACCAACTAAAATTTAACCTTTGAACTTCAATGTCTACTGAACATGTATTACAACCAAGAAACAGAATCCTATATAATAAAGGGGTAATATGCAAATTTACCACCACACCCTCGCACAAGATGGCTGCCCCCATGTGGTCACAAGGTGGCTGGCAGGGAAGGCGAATAGGCCAGCAGGGGAGAGCAGTTAGGGGCAACCAGGCCAGCAGGAGAGGGCAGTTAGGGGTGATCAGGCTGGCAGGGGAGGGCAGTTGGGGGCAATCGGGCCGGCAGGGGAGGGCAGTTGGGGGTGATCAGGCTGGCAGGGGAGGGCAGTTGGGGGCAGTCGGGCCGGCAGGGGAGCAGTTAGGCGTCGATCAGGCTGGCAGGGGAGTAGTTAGGTGGTGATCAGGCTGGCAGGCAGAAGTGGTTAGGGGCAATCAGGCAGTCCCGGATTGTGAGAGCCGGCAGTTGGACATCCCCTGAGGGGTCCCAGATTGGAGAGGGTGCAGGCTGGGCTGAGGGACACTCCCCCCCCCCCCACCCCGCATGAATTTCATGCACCGGGCCTCTAGTCTATAATAAAAATGCTATCTAGTAAGTCTAAGGTCTACTCTGGACTACTCTAAATTTGGGTGACTTGAGACTCCACCAGAAAACTCAGAGAAAGTGTCCATTTTTAAAGATAGTACTTACTTAAGAATGGTTTTTGCACTACTGCAGTCTTCAAATCGAATGGAGTAACCAACTTCCTGGCCCAACATCACATCCATTTCATCAGCAACTCTCTGAGCCACACTCATTGCAGCCACTCTCCTGGGTTGGGTACAGGCAACTCCTCTCTTGGGTCCTGGTAATGATCGCATGTACTCCACACACCACTGTGGAATCTATCAAATAATTTCACATTTAAATTAATTCTACTCTGCCTGCATATCAAGTTTATTTAACATTAAGTACTTTACCACATTCGAATAACTGAACACAAAATTCAATTAGGCACACCACAAATTATTTTTTATGACTCAAACTTATAATAGTATGAGCACTCTAAGCCAAGGAAGGGTCATTGACTAACACTGACATAACTGTACTCCTGAGTAGACTAGGTCCACTGAGGCTTTGCTGAATATGCCAGCAAAGGGGTGGGGAACATGCGGCTCACAGCAGCACTAGGCCCTTGAAATCATTTGATCTGGCCCTGCCAAGGTATTAGGGGTGAGTTAATTACATGTTTGACCAAATACAGCAAGCTAACTTTTAAGCTGATAATTTTGTATGGCCCGAGGATGATGTTATAAATATCCAAATGGCCCTTGGCAGAAAAAAGGTTTCCCACCCCTGCTGTACAATATCAACAGTTCCACCATTGACCATTTCTCTATTTACTGGGGGGAAAATCCAACTAAGGAAAAACTCTACTTTATAACAAAGGTTAGTTTCAAAAAAAGAAAAATCAAAGAAACTATAACTTGAATTCCTATTCAATTTGAGTTACAAAATGCAAGAAACTAGAAATCACATCCACTTATAATTATATAGCTGTTATCTTTTAACTTAATTCAAAATTTGTTTCATAAGCCAGCAGAATCTAAGAGAGGTATGCAAAATGGCAACACCTTAGGTAACATACTAAAAGTCAATTTCAGTCACTGTCGAATAGAACAGGACCTAGAGAAGCAGCAGCAGCATTTCCCTGAAGAAGGGAGGGCAGCCAAGGGGAAAGGAAGAAAAACCAGCAAGCACAAGTTGGTTGACTGCCATGAACAGGGCATTTCCTGCCTATTTTATCATCAATAAAAGCTACTAGGTCTATAATTTCATGGCTCTTCACTCATTACTTGGAAAAAACAACAACACATGGGAAAACTCTAAGCACTTTTCTACATTAAATGGGAATCCATTGATCATACAAGGACATGATGGGTCTCCATCAAAGCTTTCAAAAACCCATCAGACTCTAATGCTAAAAAAAAAAAAATGCATGTGGGAGGATTTTTTTGATATAGAATTTGTACAATAATACCTGAAGAATACTGATTGCTGTACTATTATTACGTTTTAGTTAGGTTACTTCTATAACTTTGGGATGTGTTGTTACTGACAAATAATATGAAAGAGGGAGGGGTGGTTACACTGCTTCTCTAGAAGCACAACAATGCATTTCTTTTTTAAAAATATATATTTTTATTGATTGTAGAGAGGAAGGGAGAGGGAGACAGAGAGAAACATCAATGATGAGAATTATTGATTGGCTGCCTCCTGCACACCCCCTACTGGGGATCGGGCCTGTAACCCAGACCTGTGTCCTTGAGTGGAATTGAATCCAGCACCCTTCAGTCCTCAGGCCGATGCTCTATCCACTGAGCCAAACAAGCCAGGGAAATGTGTATCTTTAAAGGATTTTAAATGAATGAAAATACTGAACTACAAGAGAAGTGGCTCTCTGAGTCTATAAACCCACAGGCCAAAAGGTTTAAGTGGTTTTCCTGCAAGGAGATAGATAGATAGATAGATAGATAGACAGACAGACAGACAGACAGACAGACATAGAATCTCGCAGGAGCATCTGCCCCCTGGTAGTCATTGCACGTCATAGCTACCAGTCGGATGGTCGCTTAGCCTTTTATATATATAGATATAGATATATCTTCATTTCAGCAAGCCTCTCACAAACACAAAAAGCACTTCAGAAAGCCAAACAAAATGAAAAAAAAAATTCAGTGGTCAATTAAAGCTATTCAAAATTACTTCAAAATTCTCAAGGCAAGAATGCTCATAGATTTTTTAAATTCACCCCAGTGAAATGGATAGCTTACTCACACTTAAAAATTAAAATATAAACAGTTTTGGCTAATTCAGCCATTTTAAACTTCTGATCTCAGAAACTCTTTATATTCTTAAAATAACTTAGGATGACAAACAACTAATAGATTTATATATTAGGAAATTAAAATGAAATAGTTAAAATTCCTAATAAAAATTCACCCCACGTTAACATAAACATTTTCTATGAAAAATAACTACATCTTCCAAAGCAAAAAACGTCTAGCAAGAATACATGTTTGACATTTTTGCTTATCTCTAACGTCTAGCTTAACAGAAGACAGCTGGATTCTTTTATCTGCTTCTATTTTGAATGTTCTGCAATACTTTTGTTTTGCGTGTTAAGTGTACAAATAAAATCCCAGGAACTTTGTAACAGCTTCAAGAACTTTCACGGGTTCCCAGACAATATTTGAAGAACCGCTAAGTTAATCCATCTATTCATATTTCTAAGAATAGCATTGAGAAAGGAAGTAGGTCCTGAAATATGCAGGCTACTGGCTATTCACGCCAGGGTTCGGATATTCTAGAACTATTTCTTTCTCTTTCAGCTCCTTCCTTCCTAAAAACAGATCCTCAACCCTCTAGTCTTCTTGTTTTATATATCATCTTGAGTGGTCTTACTCTTCTAACTTCTAATACTACCTATAATACATCAAATGTCAATCCTAACTCTTACCTAGTGGTCATTTCCACCTGAAGAATATTTTATTGGTATCCCAAATTAAACAAGTTTAAAACCAAAACTATTTCACCTTCCTCCAAATATTTATTAATTCCTCTCAGGCCCCCTACTTAATAAAAAGTTACAACTTAATTCCTAGCTATCATTAATTCTCCACTCTACTACCCCATACAGAGTCCAAATTTTTGTTAACCTCCTGCAGTCTGTCATCAACCTTCTTACCAGAGAGGACATTTTGTAAAAATCCTTGTCATTCCCCTCCAATTATAAAGCTCTGACGGATATGTAGTACTTTCAATAATAAAGATGGACGGATGGATGGATGGAAGGAAGGAAGGAAGGAAGGAAGGAAGGAAGGAAGGAAGAAAAGCTGATGGCTTCTCAATCTACAGCAAGATATATTAAGGCCCAACCTACTGCTCCAGTTCCACTAACCCTACCCCACTCTAAACATCCTACATTCTGTCCAGGGCATACAATGCTTTCCATTCTCTAAACCTATGCCCTTGCTCATACTGTCCCTTAGCTGAACTAGCTTTACTTTCTTATATATGGGAACCACATGTGCATATTGGATTGCAATGTAAAATGTCTTTATTGAGTCTCAATCAAGTTAGTCATTATTTAAATGTGTTTGGAGAATTTCATTTTTCTGCTAGGCACAATAAGATAAAACAAAAAATGGCTGACTACTCTTAATGGTTTTGAGTTTACTAAGAGTATACCAAAGAGCATTTGGGTGAAATTCATTATTTAACTGTTCAGTTTCCCCTCAAATTCCCCAAATGCCCTGCAATCCTCAGTATCCAAATATTTTAAATCTCTAAACAAACAAAAAAATTAATCGAAATAATCATAAACCTGTTTTGAGTTGACTGGACCTTTCTCTACACTGCTAAAGAAACTCATCTAAACACATACACACACACACACACACACACACACACACACACCACCAGAAACTCATCTTTGAAATAAAATTTAACCATAAAAGACCACAGAATAGCAGTATGAAATAAATGCAACTTTGGCTGTGAGACAAAGGGAAAAAGTTAAATAGTGAGTTCATCTAAATCTACTATGTAATCCAGGGAAATCCACTAAACCTAATATTCTCATAAATCTAAGCCTCATTTTGCTCATCTATAAAATGTGATTAACAACTTCCTTGCAGAAATGTTGAAAAACTTAAGTAATACACACCAAGTACACAGTGCCTGGCTTTAACTAATTAAATGGGTGCTGTTAATACTATGCAAATGAGATAAGCTAGATGTATTAAAAATACTATATTAATAAGTTTCAGAGTTGTATCTTTTCATGTATTTAATTCTTTAAATTTCTATCAGATGATAAAAATAAACCAACAGTTTCAGTTCCTAATATCAACACTAAGTTTTCCTTCATTTAAAAAGAAAAATCACTATGGCCCAGTGGTTCTCAATCTTCCTAATGCCGCGACCCTTTAATACAGTTTCTCATGTTGTGGTGACCCCCAAACATAAAATTATTTTCGTTGCTACTTCATAATTGTAATTTTGCTACTGTTATGAATCGTAATGTAAATATCTGATATGCAGGATGTATTTAGGCAATCCCTGTGAAAGGGTTGTTTGACCCCCAAAGGGGTCGCGACCCACAGGTTGAGAACCGCTGGCTTAGACTTTAATAAAAGCTTCCTACTTTAATTGCTATTGTGGCCTTCAAAATGCCTCCATGAAATACTCAAACTGATATATTTGTGGCATATGTAATTTAAAATAAGGATAACTTGTATATGCAGTATGCTTAAATATAAACATGTATCATCATAGGTACATAACATGGAAAACAGGCCAATAGAAAACACACCATATTAATAATTATAAGTAATCATTAAATTCATTTCAACACTTCCCTGAATTTTCCAAATTTTCTACAATGGCCAGGAATTACAAGTTGAAATTTTTAATTGATGGATCAGGTTAGAACCTATGAAAATATGGTTAACCTCAATCTTAGCAAAAAAATGTGAATTAAAATCATACTAAAACACCATGTTCCACCTATCAGATTCAAGTTCAGTAGAACAAGCAAATGGTTTCCCACATATGCTGTCATGCATGTTCATGGAAAGGTAAACTGATATGTTACCTATTGAAAGCTATTTGGTTTCATGTATCACAATTACACAAATAATCCGCTGACCCAGCAATTCCCACTTCTGGGATTTATCCTACAGATAATACTTGCTCATACAAAACAACCATTAGAGCAGCCTAGATATCAATAACATGGATCCAGCAAAAAAATGGCTTACCCATGTTTGAAAATGTCCTGGATATATTACTAACAAGACACTAATTAAGTGTTTAGCTGTGTGTGTGTGTGTGTGTGTGTGTGTGTGTGTGTGTGTGTGTGTGTAGGGGGGTATCTAGGTGGATGGAGGTCAGGAGTAAAGAGACTTTAACTTTAGCTCTTCCATTTTAAAAATAGATAATAATCACATGGTTCAAAACAATTACAAAAACACACACAAATAAATCAATGCAAAGAAACAAGCAAGAATGACAAAAGTGGAAACCATTTCAAAGGTTCAGATTTCTTCACCCAAGCACTAGAAAATAAACCTTAATCCCAAATTTGTACTACCCCAGAGTCAAAGTGGGAGGCAGAACACCACTCTGCCATCCTTAATGTTAACAAAACCAGAAAACAAAAACAAAACAGCACTATTTCCCCCTACAGATTCAGGAAAACAGGTACTCCCTACTGGATTCCCACTCTGAAAGTCACTAAAAAGTATGAAACACCAAAGCAGCCATTTTTCAAGATACCCTACCAGGCAGCAGACAATGAGAATGACCAGAAGGATCAAATAAACATCATTTAATAAACTTAAACATTAATAAAACTTGTAGCATGATATACAGTAACTCACCTGTGTTGTTTTACCAGACCCAGTTTCACCAACCAGTACAAAGGACTGATGTCTAACCAGAATATCTGTAAACCTATCCTTGTATTCCCAAACAGGGAGCTGAAGCCGTTTCTTTAAAATATCATAGTATCGAGGAGTATGGGGCAAATTGGTAAACGGATTAATGCACTGTGGAAGTGATGTGTGTCCTGCATGTCCGGTGTGTGTTGAATGTGCTGAGTGGGTTGAATGTGTTGAATGTGCTGAGTGGGTTGAGTGAGCTGAATGGGAAGCTTTTAGAGGTGGTAATCCAGCACTGATAAGCATAGCATTAGTGGAAGCTCGCAATTCCTTCTCTTTTTCTTTCTCCCTCTCCCGCTCTCTATCTCCTCTATCACGTTCTCGGTCCCGATCTTTAGACCGATCTTCCCGATCCCGGTCACGATCTCGATCCTTCCTAAAGAAAAGAAAGAAAAAAATTTAGAATTCACATTCTGAATTTTATGCAAAATTTATGTTTACAGCACTGTTATATTCACAAAGTAAATGTGCAACAACCAAATAAATACACTGATATAAAACTCGAATTACATAAGTACCAGAATAAAAAAGAACTTATAACCAATGTATAAACATCCTTCCACCTTTCTTGATGACACCTCAAATTCTGTTAAGGGACAGTCTCTTCACAACCTTTAGCCATCAGATAACACAAGAACTCATTCTGCAAGTAAAATAAAATCCCTTTCTAGGCAGAAGTTCAATACTGAGGGCAGGGGTGGGGAAAAGGTAGAAGCAAATCAGGTAAAAAAAAGAAAAAGATAAAAAGAAAGGATGATATCACAAACTCCCAGAGTCTTCTTCAAGTATGTAAAAAGGTATTTTTTGCACTTAACATTATGTTCAAAATTTAGCAAGAATACTGCTTGTAGACACAAAGACAATTCCACTTCACATTATAGTAATCTAAGTGTGAGTTCTACTTCTCAGCATTTTCCCAATTTTGTTCAATAAGCATACATTGCCGTATAAGAAAAATTAAAACACTTTTTATTCTTGTTTCATTTACTCTTGCATGATATCCCTAAAGCAAAAGTAAAACATTGGAAGTACTTTGTAAACCTATGTACACTACTACATTATTTAAAATTGTACAGATGTGCACTATATGAAACTAGGCCAATTTTAAATAGTCAATTCTAATATCTACTTCCAGTTACTACAGAGGATCCCTAACACAGTAATTTAGAAATAATCTATGCTTATTCATTCTACAAATCCAGTTTACTTCAGACCAAGTCCTATGGCAGACAAACTTGCCACAGGTGTTTGGACCTAGACTTGAAACAGACAACATGGAGCTATGACACAAGCCACTAGATAGGTCACTGCTCCTTATTCATAACACACAAGACATACAAATTTCCTACACCCTGATTGTCAGAAGCAGAGTGGAAGACCATTAATTCTCTGTAACAGCACATCAGCTGGGCAACAGTAACACCACCACCCCCCCCCCCCCCGGAGAATACAACTAAAATGCTAAACCCAAGAGGAAGGATGGTTCCCCAATTACAGAAATAAACTAACCAATTTGATCTCGTCCTTCCCAAATATATATAAACTAGAGGCCCAATGCACAAATTCATGCACAGGTGGGGTCAAGCTGGGGGGAGGGGATGTGGGAGGTTGCCACCCCCAATTGGGCCGGTTCACTGGCGGCAATGGACATCATAGCAATGGTGGTTCGTGTGTTCCCATCGCTGGCTTTTTATATATATACTAGAGGCCCGGTGCACAAAAATTTGTGCACTCGCGGGGGAGCAAGGGTCCCTCAGCCCGGCCTGTGCCCTCTCGCAGTCTGGGACCCCTCAGGAGATAACGACCTGCTGGCTTAGGCCTGCTCCTGGGTGGCAGAGGGCAGGCCCAATCCCTAGGTGCAGCCCCTGGTCAGGCTCAGAGCAGGGCTGATTGGGGAGTTGGGGCGCCGCCCCCTGTCATGCACAGAGCAGGGCGGATCGGGAGGTTGTGATGCCACCCTCAGTCATGCTCAGGGTGGGGCCGATTGAGGGGTTGGGGCACCGCCCCCTGTCACACTCAAGGCAGGGTTAATGGGGAGGTTGCGGTGCCACCCCGTCACGCACAGGGCAGGGCCCATCGGGGGGTTGGGGCACCTTCCCCTGTCACGAACAGAGCAGGGCGGATAGGGAGGTTATGGCCCTGCCCCGTCACACACAGAGCTACAGGGCGATCAGGGAGTTTGGGCGCTGCCACCTGTCATGCTGATCTGGTGCCAAGAGGCCTCCCGGCTCCGCTGATCCCGGTGCTGGGAGGCATATTACCCTTTTACTATATAGGCAGCTGGCTGGTTTGCCCTGAAAGGTGTCCTGGATCAGGGTGGGGGTCCCCACTGGGGTGCCTGGCCAGTCTGGGTGAGGGGCTGAGGGCTGCTTTCAGGCTGGCGGTTGTTGACTGAAGCTCCCAACTGCTCCTTTTTTTTCTCTTTTTTCTATTTTATTCTCGGCCAGCTTTAGCTCTGGCTCTAGCTCTGAGGCTTCATATCTGGTTTGTTTGCCGTTCTATAATCAAAACAATGTATAACTTCAGGCTGAAAGCTGGTTTCTTGGGTTTTGTTTAGCTTCTACATTTGCAACATAGTACATAGTTGCTTAGAGTTGCAACTCAGAGGCCGGCAAGTCAGGCGGGGAACGTTGGAGTCTGCAGTCACTGGAGCAAGCAAGCCTCATGTTCGCTTCCAGCTGCCTGGCTGCCGGCCGCCATCTTGGCTGACAGTTAATTTGCATAAGGATATGCTGATTAGCCAATGGGAAGGGTAGCGGTCATACGCCAATTACCATGTTTCTCTTTTATTAGTGTAGAAGATATAGATTCTATTCCACGGGAATTTATTTATATTCACATACATATATCCCAATGCACACCACAGGACACATAACCTGGGATGAAAGTCTCTCATCCCATCTGGCACAAAAAGGAATTCAAAGGAAATCTTAATAAACATACAAGATGAAGCATCAATTCAAATCTTGAGCTTCCTAGCCTATCTTCGAAACATCCCATTAGTTATCCTTTCATTGCTTCTCTCATTCTGCCCCTGGTCTAAGGTGCTCATTTATATTGCCCCCAAAATGTGAATGAGGAAGTTTATAATAGAAACGTGCCCAGCAAAATGAGAAGCACTGTAGCCACAAATGGTCCAAAGACTGGATATCTTTAAAAATCACAGAACATAAAAGAATCTTTAAAGAACAACTGATCTAAGTAAAAACAATTCACATTTGTAGCACTCCACAGGTCGCTGGGGGGGAGGGGGGGGCGGTGCTACAATATAAAGTTTAATTAACATCTTTCTCCCATATCTCTAGCACAGCACCAAGCACTTAACATATGGACCTGACCTTTCAAGGTTATAAAATATGGGAGCAGAGAGTGATGGACAAAGTAAATCATATTATCACCTTGCTTTTTGTTACAGTAATATCTATGCTAACAAAGATGTTTTTAAAGGACCTATTAAGCACAAAATGCATTCTGAAGGCACAAAGATTAAATGAAATGGGGGTAACTGGGATATAAAAGTAAAAGAAGCACTGAGCTGCAGAAGGCAAATCATCTCAAAACGTTGCTTATGATTCAAACTGTTGACTGTCAACGGGGAAGGAAAAATAAAAACTAAATGTCAGTTGAGGGTTCAAAGCCACTGCTTCATAAGTATGTGTAGACTTGCTCATATGCAACTTTTATTTTAATTAGGCACTTTTTTGTTGTTAATCCTCACATGAGGATGTTTTTCCACTGATTTTTTTAGAGAGAGTGGAAGGCAGAGAAATATTGATGTGAGAGAAACACATTGATTGGTTGCCTCCCACACGAGCGAACCAGGGCCCCGGTGGGGAGAAGCCTGCAACCAAACCACATGCCCTTGATGGGAATAGAACCTGGGACCCTTTGGTCCACTGGCTGATGCTCTATCCACTGAGCCAACATGGCTAGACCAAATTAGGCTCTTTTATTATAAAGGAGTTTCATTGTTATGAAGATACACTAGTTGAGGTATAATGCTTTAAAACTATCAAAACAGTGCTTTATAATCACTTAGCCACAATACTGGCAAGGGGAAAATATGAGTTGTTCAACAGGTGGTTCTGTACTCTCTCGGTTCAATCCTAGCTCAGCACTTAGGCTAACTAGATGACCAGTTATTTATTTCCTCCTTTTTAAAAAGTGGTTACTCATATGCCCTGTGGGGTAGTTCAAGAATTAAATGAAATACTGCTTATCATTCAAGGTGTTGTTTTTTTTTTAATTTACAATAACATGTTAAAATTCCACATGGAATAACAGGTACTAGAATACTGCTAATGGAGATATGAACTAGTAATCAAAATGAGAATTATTTTACACAAGCATTGCTTTTTTAATATGGTAATCTCCCTTCCAGGAACTTCTCTTAAGGATGTAAGTGTGCAAATATGTACACGTAGGATGTTCACCATACTTTTCATTTACAAAATGATAGACTGGAAAATTACCAAAGCATCAAAGAACAGGAAATTGGTTAAGCAAATTATGACACACCTTCACGAGTGGAATACTATGCAGCCAATGAAAAGGTTAATGTAGTCCTATTCTGTAGTTTGACATATTTCCAAGTAAATAAAAACATATATTGAAACATCCCACTGATATTAAATATAATTCATATTTATGAACAAATATTCAGAAATCTTTTTTAAAAGTTCATCAAAGGATTAAAGACAGATGAAAATTTCATGGCATTCTTTGCCTTTTTGTTTATATCTTCATGTATGGAGCAAGTTAATCTCACCTACATCCGATTGTAGTGATTGTTGCTTTTATATATAAAGCATCTAGAATAGTTTCGACAAAACAGTATGTACTCTACAGATATTATTAGCATATTTGTTCCACATTTCCACAATTAACAGAAACGGCTCTCATCAGGAATATCGAAAACTAACATCAAAGTGAAAAATGTCCCTATTTTCAAAAAATTTCCCCCATACTTCAACAGTAGGTTGTCTTTTCGGTTAGTATATGTATGAATTTGTGGGACGATGGGGGAAAAAATGAGGTCAGTTTATATCATAAACCTTTAACTTATCCACCTGACCCCAAAATTAAAATATACCAGGAATAAATAAAGCTATACAGGATGGAGAAAAAGTAGGTTTACAGTTTTTTGTATGGAAAATAATACAATAATTAATAAATAATACAAGAATAAACTGTTTTTGCATGTTCAAAGCTGTAAACCTACTTTTGCCCCATCCTGTATATAGTTTGGGAGCTTGAATCTGAGTGAAATCTCCCCTGAATCAATCACCTCCCCTTCTCAGTACTGGGGAAATGGTACAGCCATGTTTGGCAGTGTACCCTCTCAGATAAAACCACCTGCTAATACCAAGGCTTAAAAAAATAATCTGCAAGACTGCACGACAGTCAACAAAAGTGATTTTTGGGGGGGTTAATCCTCACTTAAAGACCTTTTTTTCAATGATTTCTAGGGAGAGTGGAAGGGAGAGGGAGAGAGAAACATCCATGTGAAAGACACATTGATTGGTTGCCTCCCACATGCACTCCAAACAGAGCCAAGGATAGAGCCTGCAACAGACCAGAATCGAACCTGGGACTCTTCAGTCTGAGGGCTGATACTCCATACCTGCTTGGGCAAAAGTGACTTTTAAGTTATAAAATATACAGGGGGAAAAACCGAGCACTAATAAACATGGTAAGCTCACTGCTAAAGAAAATTCGTTTTATGAGATGATATTCAGGTGACACAGAAATAGCTATACAAATGTCCCTCCAAAATATCTCAGAACTTGGGCTTTATTACAGGTAGAAGTCATATAATAACCAAGGGAGTCAACCATAAGGTCACACCACCTTT
Source organism: Myotis yumanensis (assembly GCF_028538775.1). Classification (NCBI taxonomy): domain Eukaryota; kingdom Metazoa; phylum Chordata; class Mammalia; order Chiroptera; family Vespertilionidae; genus Myotis; species Myotis yumanensis. The sequence goes on along the minus strand of NW_027223752.1, from coordinate 226,175,955 downwards.
GACCTAGGAAGATACCTGTTCTGCAAGAGAAAGGGAGCAAGCCATGTACAATGGGACCACTAATGTCAAGAAAAGCATTTTAATGGTGCACATACAGACAGCCATCAATTGCATCTGAGCCAGATGACAATTAATTTTGCTTCACAGGAACCAAAAACCAAGTGTTCCCCACTTTACTGATCCACATCATAAATGTCCCTAAAAGAGGCTTTAATGAGTCTTAACTAGTCATAGTATGTGTGCTGTAATAGAAAAAGAGGCTAAGAATGAAAATAAACAATCAAGGATCTAAATCCAGCTGTGAACTGTGTAAATTTGCATAAGCCACCTTAACAACTCTGGGTCTCCCTTTCTCATCCCTGAAGTGGAGTTGACTGCACTCTCTTTTAAAATCACTTCCAATTCTAAACAGTCCATGACCAGCAGCTCTAACACTCTCAAGTTTTGTGTGTGTGTTTTGGGGGGAGGGACAGACTAGAGAGAAAGACTAAAGTTTAACATTGTAAACTAAGAAATGTACAAGGTTAAAATGCTACATACTTCTGCTTCCCGTATCCAATACAAGGGAGGGTGTCAAAACGTACACCTTTAACCTGCCCGGGCTTATACTCTAGACACGGCTTTGGATGAACAAAAACTCACAAAAGTTATACAGATGACCTGAAACAGTGATCTGAAACACATACACACCATAAAACCATAAAACTATGCAAAGCAGTTGGATACCCAGACTTTTGTGTTTTTGCTTGAATTATCCAAATAAATACCTTTACTTCAGGAACAAAAGCTCACGCTGAACAAGAAATGATTTTGATGCAACTGTTAAATTCACCGGTACCTTTCAAGACACGCTGTAAGGGAAAGGAATCTGAAACACCACAAGTCTCTGTGGTATTTCGACTCTCAAACTCTCCACTGGCGATATTCTGCCAGAAATACCAAAAAACATTTTTTTTTGCAAAGAGTCTTCTTGTTTCAAAAGAACAAAGGCGGGACGGGTGGAAATCCAAAAGAACTTATGGGCAAAAACGATGCCTTCTAGTTCCTATCCCAGGCATGCCCAACAGCCACTGTTTGGGCCAAGGCAGGAAATAAAGGAGATGGCGGGAGCGTGGGCAGAAAGCGGAAGTTTGCCTAGTGTCTACTTTGTACTGTTTGAATGGACGGAGGCACGCGCTCTCCCGCCAAAGTGTGAACGCAGCGGCCCCGAACCACCAGCCTCCCTGCCCCTCGGGTCAACTCCACGTCTTCCCCTCTCCCCGCAGGCCCGCTCCTCTCCCTTCCCCGCCCGCATGCCTCACTCAACTCCCGCCACCCCCACACCAGCCGCCAAGGACCCACGCGCGGCTCTCACTTCCCGCCCGCCCTCCTTTCTCCCGGCTGGGCCCCCGCCGGCCCCCAAGGCCCGACCGCTCCGCCCGAGAAGTGCCTGACGCCCTCGGAAGCCAATACTCCCGCCGCACTCCCCACCCCCAGCCCCGCCCGGGGCATCAGGCCTCACCCGGGAACCCAGGCCACGAGGTCCGCGCTTTCCTCCCGCCCGCTCCCCTCCAAGTGACTTTTGCTTGGCTCAATCCGGGGAGAAAGGCGCCCTCGTGGCCACCACAGGCCTCTTCACCCTCCCGACTGGGCCGGGCGGCGGCCGCGCAACACATCTCCCCGCGCCCTTGCCCGGCCGAGTGCCCGGAGTGGCGCCGTTCTCCCCGACCCGCCGCTAGTAAGCCGAACCCAAAGGGAAACAAAGGGCCGGGCTCCGGGCCCCACTCCGCCAAACTGGCCCTGGCCCGCTCCCCGCCGGGACGCCCAACAAAGCCCGAGCCGCTGCCTCGCGCCCCCGGCCTGGCTTACCCATCGGTCCCCGCACGCTTCTTGCCGGAGGGGTAATCCTCCCCCAGGTCTAACCGGTGCCGCTTGGACATCTTCGAGCGTGCGATTGCGAAGGAAGTGAAAAAGAGAAGCCGGCGGCCTTATCGGCGCAGTCGACGGCAGCTACTTAACTCTGGAGGGCCCCCACCCCTCCCGCTACAACAGCCTACACCGTGCGGCCGGAACCAGGAGGTAAAATGGCGGCGGCGACGAGGGCTGGGCCTGCGTACGCGCTTCCGCAGCGTGCCGTGCGTGCGTGCGTGCGTGCGTGAGCGCGCACGCTCCGGAGGCGGGAATTCCAGGCCCGCCCTACTTCCTTCCGCAGGCCTCCTTCTCTTCCAGGCTCGTCTTGCACCGGAGCGGCTGCTGGGCCGTGGGATCCCCCGATTGCCTTCATGCCCCTCTGATCAGGAAACTGAGAGAGGAAAATGGTCAGTCCCAGCTAGGAAATCCTATCTATCTGGAGTAGCCTGGAATTAGGAGAGTTTGAGAAACCAATCGAGATCATGCAGCTGGTAAGGGGCAGAGCCGGGACTGGAACTCAGCTATTTTATAACTCCAGTTCTAGAACTTGAAGCCGCCCACGAGACACTCTCAATTGCAGTGAAGAAAATGAGCTGAGAAAAATGTCAAAACTAGCGATAACCCTTTTTTTCCCCTTCTTTTCTTTTACCCGATCCGGACAACATAGGCTCAACCTATTGAGGTTTTTAAATTAATATGGAATAGAGGAAATTGGTAATAAGGACATAATTGGCTTCCCCGCTCCTCCCCGTGTGCTTTTTTAATACACTGCCCTGGTGTTAACCCTACCTCTATCCTCGTTCTTACAGTAACCCTGCAAGATAGGTGTTATTTTATGGATGTGGACTCTAAGCCAGGGGAAGGTTCAGAAGTCACACAGCCGTTAGAGCTGTCCCTAAAGTCGTAGCAAGTTTTGGGGTAAGATGACTCTCATGACTTTTGTGAATCTCTCCCCCAGTCCCTATCTGCTTGCTCAATTGCATTCATCCTCAGAAAGAAATGCGCAAGAAAAAGATCTGTGGACCAACCCAAGCTGGGTGATCTATGTAGTATGGAAAATGAATGTTCGGATGCCTGGGAAGACCATAATCAGGATCTTATCCAATCCTCAGAAGTGCAATTGCTAAGGTCAAATACAATCTTAATATTGTAGCTGATAAAGAGTTTTTTTTTTAAAAAAAAAATCTTTGTACCACATTTCAAAGTCAGCACAAGGAAAAGTGAATATCTTCACTTATGACATATACAGTACAACTTTCTACCCTAATTAACAGTATATTGACTTTTATCAGAGGTCATGATACATAAACACTGAATTGTAAACCTAGAAAAGAGTTGCCACCGGATTTTCTCTTTTTAAGTCATTTTAAAATGAGTAAACCTGAGCCCCAGGTCATGCCCAAGCTCATACAGCCAGTTAGTGCCAAAGTCAGAATTAAAATTCAGATTCCAGTCTAAATATTCCAGGTTCCCAGTTTGAGGACAACTATAAAGCATTCTAAAATTTTGGAGAAATAATGAGGGGGGAAGGTTAGAATTCTACCTGTAGAAGCTCTCCACCCTTAGAGGCATCAGCCTCTCATAAGTGGCAAGAAGACTTGGTAAAGAAAGAACTGAAATCAAGATGATGAGACTTTCTCCTTGTTCCCAGTGCTTATCTATAGGAAGCTGTAATATTGGCTTTTCTGGAATCTACAAGGGTAACAAAGGGCCAGAATCTTCCAGGATGTTCACACTCCCTTTGTGGAGGGGCAGAATTCTGGGTCTAGGTGATCCACCTTAGATTTTCAGGTAGAACGGTCTCGAGAATAGAGAAGAGCCATCCACCAGCCCCTCTACAGCATCACAGCCCAGTTTTTCCCTTTGTGTGATCCTACTTTCATGTCTTCCCACAGGTGTTGACCCTAAGTACTCTTTAATAAACTTTCTGTGCACTAATCTTTGCTTCAGATTCTACTCTTCATGGAGCCCAACCTGAAAGATTTGGTGCGAGGAATGGCCCAAAAAAGCAGGCACTATGATTTGGATTCTGGAGTTGGCCACCCACTGCTGGCTGGCAATGACTCACTGGTGGCAGGTAGAACATAATTGCCACAAGAAAGCAGAGCAATTGTTAAAACTTTCACCAGTGGTGTACTGGGAAGAGTATGCACTGTTGTCAAAGTATGGAGGGAATAATAGCTAAGAATATTGGAATTTGATTGAGTATTGATAAGTGGACTTGATACTTTGGAGAGAGATAATGAAAGTCTGAGAGTGATTAATTTGCAATTCAAAGTTAAGTATGAAAGCCAGAAGACCTTCAGGGGAGCACATAAACAGATTCTCATCTCCTGTGGTGGGAAGACAGAGAAATCTGATGGCCATTCCCAGGATTCAAATATAACAGTAGCAGAAGGCCAAGTGGAAACTGCCAAAGAAGATTAAATTCTCCACATAGGCAGGCATGAAATGTCAAGGTTAGCACCCTAGTTGGGAAAGAGTGAGCCTGTGACACATGGGATGGGGACATTTAGTTTGCTAGACCTGAAAAATCTTAAATCCCTAAATTCCCTTCCACCTGGTGAACCTGCCAAAATGCCCCACTCCTTCCTATTGAAAGCAAGTTCCCCTTCTGTGTGAGATAATCAGAGGACTCCTCTCTGGGGGATAAAACGCACCTTTCTCAGAATACACCAGGCAATAATTAGGTTTAAGTCACAACATAGGATATTCCAGGGACTTCCTGGGGCTGATAATATTGGAAAGCAACCACAAAGAAGCTGTAGAACCTAGCCAAGAAGTAGCAGCAGGTGCCAGGAAAGTATGCATGGGAATGAATTCTGAAGGTTCTGGACATAGAAGAGGGGGAAGGTGGAACATAAAGTTGAATAAGAGAGACTTTATCAATTTGGCAGTAGTAGTGCAGGATACATGATTTAATATATACAAGAAACCCAGGCGATGGTGAATACACACTTAGGATGTCATCTAGAAGCGTGGCAAAAGCAATGGCCAGGTACACCAAGTTAGGTAGAAATGACAGACATTTTGTGGTTAACAATGTAAGAGGGGATTAAGTAGCTCAAAGAAGTGAACGTGCTAGAGTGAAAATACCTATATAAAGGTGGAAAACCCAGCATATGAATATGTTCTACAGGAAAGTTCAGAGAATATACCACTTACCAAAGCAATAAGGAATTTTCTAGTGAGGGAGGTATCAACATCACTCAAATTCAGCAGTGGCTCTCCCTGTAGTCCAGGATGAAGACAGAAGATGACATTTCAGAATTGGGCTCCTTGAGATCAGCAGAGATGATAGGGGCCTGTGACATGGCAACATTTAAACATCAGAAGCCAGGTGGATGCTTTAAGGTGGGAATATAGTCAAAGGGCCCTGTCCCACAGAGGAAATAGAGATGGTAACTAGAACATGGCCTCTGGGGCAAATTGGATGAGCAACCATCAAAGCAAGTTCTCTACCTGAACAACCAAAATAAATTAGGAATGGATGATCAAAAGGTTGAGAACAGTTGCTCCAATGAAAACTGGCATTTTCTGCACTTGAACCATGACATAAACCTGCACACTGAGTAAAACAAAGCAGAAAGATGTGTTCATGGCAAGGATTTTGACCTGCAAGCTGGAAAACTCAAGACTACTGGAGCAATGAGTTCTGAGTTGCTCAAAGACTAGTGAAGAGTTTTTTATGGGACAAATGCAGAAGTTACTTGGCTTTTTAGTTGATTGGTTGCCTAGTGGTCTCCTTTCTTATTTGGATCAGGGTAGCTGAGTCAGAGGAACAAGGAAATCCAAAGATGGCATGAACAGACTTGATATTGGAAATTGGCTGGAGTCTTCTGCTGATTTCTGAGGAGAGCTGTAAATTCCTTAGGTAAGGTTGAGTTTCATTTCTCTTTAATGCACCTGCATGGGCAAACTCCACTTTGTCCTCAAAGTGACTCCATTTTAGTACTGGTTCTACAACAAGTTTTTGGATCTGGAATACATTGATTAAAGGAGAAGCCATGTTCCTAGGAATAAGAAGTCTACAACACCATAACACTTTCCCTCCCCACTCCTTACCAGACACCAATAGGGTTCCAGTATAGTAACAGTGGATTACAGATGGAAGAGCTGTAAGATGAAGACTCTGGGGACAAATTTCTAGGAAAACCCACCATCAATGGGGGGAGATTAAATAAGGACATTGAAAACTTTAGCACCTACAGTTACAGCAAACATTAAACATAGCACAACTTCTATCCAGATTAACATAGAACCTCATTAATCTAAAGCCAACTGTTGACTTCTGTTTCTATTACCCAATGCATCCTGCAGGCTTTCAACAAAAAATTGCAAGGCAGATTAAAAGACAAGAGAAAACAAAGTCTGGAGGACAAAGCAAGTAATAGAACCAGACTCTGATATGACATATTTTGGAATTAAGGCCAGATTTCTAATTCCAATCCAAATTCCAATCAATTTGGAATTGGAATCAAACAGAGAATTTGAAATAACTATGATTAATATGCTAAGGGCTCTAGTGGAAAAAGTAGATAAGGTACAAGAGAAGATGGGTAATATAAGTAGAGAGATAGAAACTTTAAAAAAGAGTCAAAAGCAAATGTTAGAATTTTAAAACACTGTAACAGAAATGAAGAATGCCTTGCAAAAAATATTAAAAGAAGTGCTTTAGGAAAAAGGAAATGATATAAGTCAGAAACTCACATCTACAAGTAGAAAAGAAAACACTGGAGAAGGAATAAATGAAGGTAAAATATTTTTTATTTTCCTTATTCTTAATCTAACAGTTAACAGTTTATTGCTAAAGTAATAATAGAATAATGTATTGGATGATTGTAGCAAATGGATAAAGGAAATAAATAACAGCAGAGTCTTAAGGGATAAATGAGAGAGAGGAATTGGGATATTTTAAGTTACCTGTACATTGCATGAAGCTGTATAGTGTTATTTAAGATGGACTTAAATAAGTTAAAATGTAAGGCAATCTGTAAAATATTTTTGTTTTGTTAATCCTCAACCAAGGATATTTTTCCATTGATTTTTTAAGAGAGTGTGGAAGGGAAGGGGAAAGACAGAGACAGAGAGAGATATATAAATGTGAGAGAGGCACATGGATTGGTTGCTTCCTGCATGTGCCCCGACCACAGCCAGAGATCAAGCCTACAACCGAGGTACATGCCCTTGACTGGAATCAAACCTGTGAGCCTTTACTCCGAAGGCCAATGCTCTATCCACTGAGCTGAACCAATTAGGTTTGTAAATTTTTAAAGTATAATTGATATGGTAAGAGAAGAGATAGGATAGGATCCTATAAAATGCTCAATTAAAACCAGGGAAGGCAGAAAAGAAAAAAAACTCACTTAAAATATTGGTAAAGAATTGGCCAATATGCACATAAAAGATAGTCCATATCACAAATCATTAGATAACTACAAATCAAAACCACAGTGAAAGACCATTTTTACAGTAAGTGTTGGCAAGGATGTGGAGAAATTGGAACCTAAGTGCCTTGCTATTGGGAATATAAAGTGAAAAACCACAATGAAAAGAAGTATGATGAGTCCTCAAAAAATTAAACATAGACTTACTATATGATTCAGCAATTCCACTTCTGAGTATATACCCAAAAGAATTGAAATGAACATTTGTATACCCATGTTCATAACAGCATTATTCACAATAGTCAAAATGTGGAAATAACCTAAATGTCCACTGACAGATGAATAAATAAAGAAAATGTGATATATACATACAATGGAATATTATTTAACTCTAATAAGGAATTAAAATGTGACACATGTACAACATAGATGAACCATGAAGACATTATGCTGAGTGAAATGAGATGCTGAGAGTCCTAGAGATGAATGGTGGTGGTGCTTGCACAACATGAATGTACTTAATGCCACTGAACTGCATTCTTCAAATGGCTAAAATGGTACATTTTATGTTATATATATGTTTGGCACATTTAAAAAAGGTAAAAATGGTGGCCTCCCTTAAGACCTAAAAGATTGGTGGTAGTCCCCATCATACCTCTCTTTACTTTACCAGTCTGGCCTCTTCATAATCCAGACAGATCCTGGAGAATGGCAATAGACTTTCATAAACCTAACCAAATAGTGTCCCCAATTGCAGTAGATATGTCAGGTGTGTTACTTTTGTTAGAGCAGATTAGCATGAACTCAAGAGCATGAGCATTCCCAATGACCTGACAAATCAACTCTTTTTCTATCCCTATCAAAAGGAGAATTTGAAACAATTCACATTCCGTTGGATTGTGCAACAGCACACATTTATATCCTTGCCCCAGAGCTATGTTAACTCTGGTGTCCTCTGTCACCACATAGTCTGAAGAGACATGGACCAGCTGTACATCCCACAGAATATCACACTGGTCCAGTAAAATGATGACATCATGCTAGATGGACCAAATGAACAAGAAGTCACTGGAAGGTTGGAGTCCAGTGATCTTGGGTATGTCATAACAGCCCCTCCAAAATAAGGGAGTAATTACTGCATCTTGTGGCTTCCATCATGAGCAAGGCAGCACAATGCCTCTTATATAGGCCTCATCAGATTCTGGAAGCAATATATTTCCAGAAGTACTGCTCTAGCTCAATACCAAGTGACAGCAAAGGATGCCATGGAGGGGTGGGGGAGGGCATAGCAGGAAAAGACTCTGTAACAGGTCCAGGATGCCAGGCAAGCAGCTGGCTTCTTGCACACAGACCAGCAGACCATTAGGGGTATCAGTAGTAGAAAAAGATGACTTGTAGATTTTATGCAAGCTCCAATAGGAGAATCACAGTGTACATCCATAGGATTCAAAGCCATACCACTGCAACAGAGAATTAACCACCTTTCAAAAGACAGTTCTTAGAGTACTACTAGGCCCTGATAAAGACAAATGCCTCACTATGGCACATCAAGTGACTGTGACACCAGAACTACTCTATAAACTATGTTCTTTCACACTCTCCAAGTCATAATGTGGGGGTAGGCTCAGATGGAAGAGATGCACCTAGGATTAAATGTCAATAAGATCAGAGGCACAAGCAAGCTGCAAGAGCAGCTGGCATGAAGGAGCTCATATCATCCACCACTGTTACACAGCACCTCTCCCTCAGCTCTAGTGGTGGGCTCGAGCCAGTCTGTACCAGCTCATGAGAACTCATTTGCTAAACCTTCAGGACATTGAGATCACATTGGTAGTTTGAAACTGACCATAGTGGAAGCGTTTACACCATGAAAATTAGATAATGCTACAAATTAGATATTTTTCTCCTTTTCAGAAAACTGGTTGTTAAATATTTACCAGTACATCACTGCTCGGCTCGCTTCTCTTACTGCATGGGGGGATCCTTGATCATCAGTTGATATCAGAGGAAAAAGCCTGAGCTTGATTCACAAATGGCTCAACATGGTTTGTTGGTGTAAGCTAGAAATGGATAACAGCTGCACTATTGCCCTGCTCGGTCTGGTCTTGAAAGATGTGGTAAGGAGAACTCCTCCCACCTGGTCAGCCACTTTGTCTAGAAAGAGAAGTGGCCTGAAATTATAACACACAGGGCCTCATGGGCAGTACTGAATAGCTGGGGCACCTGGTCAGGGGTCTGGAAGCAGAAAGCTTGGAAGATTGGGGGACAATGAAGACAACGGTAAAACTATGTGGATGAATATATGGAAGTTGGCATAGAATGTATGGGCCTTTATTTCACATATTAGTGACCATCAGAGAGCATCATCATACTCTATGAGCTATGTTCTATCACACTCACCAAGCCATAATATAGGGGTAGACTCAGATGGAAGAGGTGTACCTAGGCACAGCAAGACAAGAGGCACAGCAAGCTGCAAGAGCAGATAGCATGCAGGTAGCTCATATCATCCACCACTGTTCCCTTGGTAGCTGGGATTGAGGCTATACATTGATGCAAAAGCAAGGGTCCCTGAATGAATGTTCAACCTGCTAGCAACAAAAATCACTGCTGAGTGCCCAAGATGATACAATTGCTCAGAGACATCAAGCAATCACTTGGTGATAAGTTAACTGCATATATCAGATACCACTTACCCTGGAAGGGGTAGTCATTCATTATGACAAAAATAGACTCATATTCTATGGATTTGCCTTTTCTGCATGCAGGGCCTCAGCCAGTACAATTATCCAAGAGCATATAGAATGTTTAACCTTCTAGTATAAAATTCTTCATATGGTTGTGTCAGACAAAGGAACTTAACATTAAAGGAAGTGCTGGAACAGGCACATGACCATACGATCCACTGTTCATATCACATACTGCAAAAGAACTAACCTGACAGAAGTAATTGGTCCTGGTCACAAGGAGAAGGTAAGGCTGTGGTTATACAATGGGGGAAAAAAAATAATAATATGTTTTCCACATAGGTGATCCAGTTGAGCATCTCTTAGTACTCTCTTGTGCAATTTTGATAGTAAAAGACACATGTCACAGGTATAGCCTGAGAATAGCATAGTGACCAGGGACTCAGACCCTTAAAAGTTGAGGATTTGCATCATTCTACAAGGCAAGTGACCAGGAGCACCAGGCATGCTTGCTGAGTGTGAGGGTAAGATAGGTGGCTAGTAGAGGAGGAAGATGATGAGTTTTAAATAAAAGTACTGAGACCTACTGCAGTGGTGGTGTCTGTGGAATACCCCAATGACACACTTCCTTTCCAGGGTAGCCTACGTCTGATGACTAATCATTATGGGTGTATAAGTTCTGGTCCCCTTCACAATCTGGGCCCAATTGAAAAGGCTATCCTAGCTTTAGAGTTCCTATTGGGATTGACGTAGGCTTTTTTGGGGACTCTCACAGCCAACCTTTTCTTTCTGCCCAATTCTATTTCTTTCCTTCCCTTTTACTGACATTGATCCCTGGAACACTTCCTAATAAACATCCTGTATGTTAATCTCAGTATCAGGGTCTGCTTCCTGGGAAACTCAATTTAAGATATTATGGTTGGAGTCTTTATTTTCAATATAAACAGCTTAAAAATTTTTTTTGATAAATTATCAGAAAGTTTGAATGTTTAATATATACATGCATTCATTTCAACAAATATTTTTTTTTAGCACCATCTATACATCAAGAACTATTCTAAATGCTAAGGCTACAAGGGTGAACAAAATAGAAAGGTTCCTGACCTTGTAGCACTTATATTCTGGCAGAGGTTAGATAATAAGTATGGAACAAATAAGATAATTTCAGATATTGGTGAGTGCCATGAAGAAAATAGAACAGGATAGGATGATAGAGCGTGACTAGAAGTGCTGAAAGTATGAGAGGCTACACTGATAAGCTGGTTAGAAGATGGCATTTGAGCCAAGATAAGAAGAACTCAGCCTTTTAGGAACTGGGGAAGAATATTTTAGGCAGAGAGAAGAGCATGTATGAGAAAGGAAATGAGCATGAGTGTAAAAAAAAGGAAGACCAGAGTGGATGGAGGTAGTGAACAACAGGGAGTGGGCTAAGATGAGGTCATTGAGGTAGACAGGAGCCAGATTGTGTAGGGCCCATGGGTCATTCTAAGTAGTTTGGATTTATACTAATCTTTTTATTGTTATTATTAATCCTCACCTGAGGATATTTTTCCAATGATTTTTAGGGAGAGTAGAAGAGAGAGGGAAAGACAGAGAGAAACATCAATATAAGAGAAACACATTGATTGGTTGTCTCTTGCACAAGCCCCAACCAGGGGAGGAGCCTGCAACCAAGGTACATGCCCTTCACCAGAATCAAACCGGGGACCCTTTGATCTGCAGGCCAATGCTCTATCTACTGAGCCAAACAGGCTAGGGCTGGGTTTATACTAATCTTGATGAAAATCCATTGGAAGATTTTAAACAAGCGAGCAATATTATGTTGTACTTGTTAAATTTATTTTTAACAAGATAGGAAGAGAGAGAGAGAGAGATAAAAACATCAATGATGAGAGAGAGTCATTGATTGACTGCCTCCTGCACCCCCCACTCTGAGGATCAAGCCCGCAACCCAGGCATGTGCCCTGACCAGGAATCGAACTGAGACCTCCTGGTTCCCAGGTCAACGCTAAACCACTGAGCTATGCTGGGTGGGCAATCATTTCAATTGCTGTTGGAGACTCAACTATGAGAAAAAAGGCAAAAGTGGGAGCAGGGAGACTGGTATAGAAGTTATTGATGTAGCCCAAGTGAGAAATGTTGGTGACTAAACCTAGGATGGTGTCAATAATGCAGATAAGATGCAATTGGCTTTGGGATATATTTTAGAGACAAAGCCAACAGGACATACTAATGGGTTGTCCAGCAGAAGTTCAGGATAGCAGAGAGAAAGGAGAAGAATATAGAATGTCTGATCAACTGGGTGGATGTTTATTAAGATGGGAGGACTGTGATGGGTGACTTGGAGGGAATGAATCACGAGTTCTATTTTGGTCATGGTAAATTTGAGATGCTTATTAGACGTCCAAATGGAGATATCAAGTAGGCAGCTGAACAAGTGTCTAGAGCTTAGGTTTGGGATGTAAATTTGGGAGTCATCAGCAAAAAAATGTTATTTAAAAACATGGAGCCCAACTGGCATGGATCAGCGGTTGAGCAGCAACCTATGAACCAGGAGGTCAGGGTTCGATTCCAGGTCAGGGCATATGCCCAGGTTGCGGGCTCCATCCCCAGTTGGGGGTGTGCAGGAGGCAGCCAATCAATGAGTCTCTCTCATCATTGATGTTTCTATCTCTCCCTCTCCCTTCCTCTCTCTGAAATGAATAAAAATATATTTAAAAATCAAAATAATAAAAAATACAAACATGGAACTAGGTGAGATCACTTCATCCACATTGAGAAGGAGAGCGAGAAGCAGGCTCTGGTGTCCTCCTTTGACTTGTCAGTAATGGCAACTAAGAAGAATCACCTACAAAAACCAGCAAAGATGACAAAGGAACCAACTGTCAAAACCAGGTATCTTAAGTCAAGAATAATTAGCATAGTAAGAAGGAAATGTTAAATGTTTCTAAGAAGCCCAGTGTAATAGGCAGGATTATGGCTCCATGATCTTTGGCCCCTAATATTTTGCATTTGCATATACCTTGCTGTTGTATGGGAAAAGTTGATATCCTATCTAATAATAGACAAACATGGTAATTGACCGTACCTTCGCTACACCTCCCATTGGCTAATCAGCATGATATGCAAATTAACTGCCAACAAAGATGGCGGCTAATTTGCATACTGCAGGCAGGGAGGGACAGCGCAGCTGCCAGCGTGAGCCGCCATCCCGGGCTGCAGGCTGGCCCCAGAAGCCCCAGAAGCCGCCCAGAAGCTGGTGATCGGGGGGAGATGGGGGTCCCCTGCCCAGGCCTGACACCTCTGGTGGAGGCGTCAGGCCTGGGCAAGGGGCCGATCCGGGGATCAGAGGGTGATGGAGGTTGACGCCTCTGGCTGAGGCGTCAGGCCTGGGCAGGGGATGGAGCCGGCAATCGAAGAGGTCTGGGGGTCCCCCGCCCAGGCCTGACGCCTGGGCCAGAGGCATCAGGCCTGGGTTGGGGGTGGAGCCGGTGATGGGGGGATATGGGGGTCCCCTGCCCAGGCCTGACACCTCTGGCAGAGGTGTCAGGCCCGGGTGAGGGCGGAGCCGGTGATCGGGGGGAGATGGGGGTTCGGGCCAGAGGCGTCAGGCCTGGGCGGGGGGCAGAGCCCGCAATAAGAGGGGTCTGGGGGTCCCCTGCCCAGGCCTGATCAGGCGGTTGAAGGGTGATGGGGGTCGACACCTCTGGCCAAGGCGTCAGGTCTGGGCGAGGGGCTGATCTGGCATTTGGAGGGAGATGGGGGTCCCCTGCCTAGGCCTGACTCCTCTGGTCGAAGCATCAGGCTTGGGCAAGGGGCCGATCCAGTGATCGAGGGAAGATGGGGGTCCCCTGCCCAGGCCTGAAGCCTGGGCCAGAGGTGTCAGGCCTGGGGCAGGGGTGGGGAAGGGGGAGTCAAGCTGGTGATTGGTGTGAACTACAGAGGAAACACCTTTTCTGACCGCTCATTGGCTAAGCTCTCTGTATGCCACTGGTAATATTCTTAGTAACTTGGGTAATAAGAATCCAAAAAGGTGATCTAGGGTTTTTCACCACACTCCTGGAGAAAAAAAACAAAGGTCTGCTGCTGGAGGGCTAAGAAATGTCATATCCTGCCCTAGCCGGTTTGGCTCAGTGGATAATGCCTTGGCCTGCCGATGGCAGGGTCTGAGTTCAATGTTGACCAAGGGCATGTACCTAGGTTGCAGGCTCCTCCCTGGCTGGGGGCCAGGTCAGGGCTCATGCAGGAGGCAACCAATCAAAGTGTTCCTCTCACTTTGATGTTTCTCTCTGTCTTTCCCTTTCTCTTCCACATTCTCTAAAAATCAATGGAAACATATCCTCAGGTGAGGATAAAAAAAATAATAAAGAAATTATTATTATATGAAAGACACATCTTGAAAATGCCTAAAGAAAGTTGTCATTTTTTCATGGTGAAGGGACTGGAGTCCGTGTTGATGAAAAAACCTTGCTGTCTGCGGTGACTGGCAGTGGCTGCAGCAGCAGGATGATGGGGCTGGTGCCTTCCCCTGATCAGCCCGGTCACCTCCCACAAAGGGAGGCCAGACTGCAGCTTAGGCTCTATCCCCAAGGGGAGCAGGGAGTGGGCCTAAGCCATCACTAGGACATCCCCTGAGGGCTCCCAGTATGTGAGAGGGGGCAGGCTGGACTGAGGGACACCCCCCCCCCAACCCCCAGTGCATGAATTTCGTGCACCAGGCCCCTAGTTATAAAATAATGTCTCAGCTGCTAGTGTTGTTGATGGCCTGAAAGGGAGGACACATGATATGATTGGAATGTGCATTTGAAGACCCAATGGAATTGGAAACAGCCTAAGTGCCCATCAGCAGATGAGTGGATTTAAAAACTGTGGTACATCTACACAATGGAATACTATGCTGCAGTAAAAAAGAAGGAATTCTTACCATTTGCAACAGCATGGATGGACCTGGAGAGCATTATGCTAAGCGAAATAAGCCAGTCAGAGAAAGATAAATATCACATGATCTCACTCATTTGTGGAATATAATGAAAAACATAAACTGATGAACAAAAACAGATCCAGCGACAGAGAAGCATCGATCAGACTGTCAAACCTCAGAGGGAAGGTAGGGGAGGGTGGGGGTAAGGGGAAGAGACCAACCAAAGGACTTGTATATATGCATATAAGTCTAACCACTGGACACAGACAGCAGGGGAGTGAGGGCATGAGTGGGGGTGGGGGTGGGGGGGGCAGTGGGGGGATAAAGACACATATGTAATACCTTAATCAATAAAGAAAAAAGTAACAATAAAAAATGAAATAAAAACAATACACACACACACACACACACACACACACGACCCAATGGAAGGACATCTGGCCAAGTCAAGGCTGAGAAGCTGGCAGGGGGTGGAGGGTGGGGGAATAAGGAGCACTCCATTGGCTAAAAACACTAAAGTGGTAAAGATTAAGGAGATAGAGTGATTTCTGAGACAGCTTGTTATATGAGAAAACAAGATGGAGAGAAGTATATGTGGTTTTCTGCCATAACAAAGGAGATACACATGCACATAGACACAGTATGTGTGTATGTGCATATACCTATAACAACTTAAATTAAACAATGCAATGTTTATTAACTATAAAAGCAGCTTTCTTCCTGTGTGGGAAGTAGTGCACAGGCTGAGACAGATGCTGGACTTTTTTGACTATCTACCTCACTTTTAGATTTGAGTTTAAAACCATATATATTTTACACAATTATACATCAAACTTACATTTTTAAAGAGCGCTCCCTAAACACTAAAAGTAAAAGAAAGCAAATGAACTTAACCCACCTGGAATCAGGCTGGTGGCCCAGCTACACAGAGAGAACCAATTTAAAGTGACTTTTAAAGCACAGTAATTTGATATCCCTTCCCTAGTGGGATATGCCCTAAGGGCATAAAAAGAATTTCGGAAAAGATCTGAAGCTCAGAAATCTCATGTGTGAAAGACAGTGTAGAGTCATTATTTCTGAGACTGTGCTGTACCAGAGGCTTAAAGTAAACAGTAGTTCTGTTGGGATTGCCAACAACCAACATTTTTCAGTGTGACAGAAAGCAGAACAATGAGCTAGGTAAAAACACTGTGGTCTTTAATTTGAATTGCAATCATTAGTATAAACTCATGACATATGTAATTTTAACAACAAACTCCATTTTGTACTTTGTCCACTGAAAAAGTCCAGAAACAGTGGCTAAACCAGTAATATTGAGTGCCCAGATGGTTGTCCCAAATCCCATTTCTTCTAGAAGGCAGCAGGCCCCAGGGATTTCAGCCGTGACAGGGCTGAGGACAGGGAACACACTGCCTGCCATGAGCATCTCAGCTTCCTGCTCTCTGCTGTGACCTCAGAGATCCCCAGGGCTGTGTCCGATGGCCTCACAAGCCAACCTGAAGAGGCTCCCACAGGCCAATGAAACATAAAAATAATTACTATAATAGACTGAGACACATCCAATCTGTTTATGCCCACAAGTTCCTCACAGAACAAAAACTTAGTGGTCACCTTCAGAGGATTCACGGAAAGCAGCTCATTTGAAATAGACATTTAATTATACTCAGAAGTTGTTAATTTTTTTAAAATATATTTTTATTGATTTCAGAGAGGAAAGGAGAGGGAGAGAGAGATAGAAACATCAATGATGAGAGAGAATCATTGATCGGCTGCCTCCTGCATGCCCTACACTGGAGATCAAGCCCACAAGCTAGGCTTGTGTCCTGACCAGGAATCAAACCATGATCTCTTGTTTCATAGGTCGATGTTCAACCACTAAGCCACACCAGCTGGGCTAGAAATTGTTGATTTTTAAGATGTGATCATGGTATTTCTTTTTCAAAGAAATAGATACAGGCCTGGTGGATTTGACTCAGTAGATAGAGCTTTGGTCCGCGGACTGAAGGGTCCTGGGTTAGATTCTATGGAACCTACTAAGTCACAGTGATGGCGAACCTCTGACACGCGTGACACGTGAACTCATTTTTTTGGTTGATTTTTCTTTGTTAAATGACATTTAAATATATAAAATAAATATCAAAAATATAAGTCTTTTTTATTATGGTTGCAAATATCAAAAAATTTCTATATGTGACATGGCACCAGAGTTAAGTTAGGGTTTTTCAAAATGCTGACACGCCGAGCTCAAAAGGCTCGCCATCACTGTACTAAGAGCTCGTACCTCAGTTGCAGGCTCTATCCCCAGCCCTGGTCAGGGTGCGTGAGGAAGGCAACCAATTGATGTGTCTCTCTCACATGGATGTTTCCTTCTCTTTGTCTCACCCCCTCCCTTTCACTCTCTCTAAAAATTCAATGGAAAAATATCTTTAGGTGAAGATTAACCAAAAAATAAAATAAATATATTATGTTAGACAATGCATTTAAAAAAAGAAATAAATATACAAATTCTTACAGATTAAAACCACAGAATTCTTCCCTAAATAAATATAAGTTCATTTATTATTCCAGCAGTTTTCTTTTTGAGGGGTGGAAGGAATTGGATAAAATTATTTTAAAATCTATATGGAAATATAAATGCCTAAATAGCAAAGAAAACTATGAAGAAGATAAATAATGACAGTCTTGCCTTCAACTGAAAGGCACTGCAATAAAAATCACTGTAATACAACCGACATAGTATTGGCATAAGAGTAGACAAATCAGTGGAACAGAAGAGCGGATCCAAAAATAGACCTCAGTATACATCATAATTTAATATGTGACAAAGGTAGTATTTCAATTCTGTGGGAAAGAATGGTTTACTTAATAAATAGTGCTGGCATAACTGGTTATTCATCTAGAACAAAATGAACTTGCATCCCAATTTCACAACAAATCCAAAAATAAATGCCAAGTGGATTAAAAACTTAAATGTAAACAATAAATCTTAGAAGAACATTTAGGTGACTGCATGCAAATCTAGGGGTCAGAGAATGCCTTTTTTTAACACCAGAAACCTGGAAAGTATAAAAGATAGTAGACATATTTAATTTAAAACTTTTAGACAGCAAAAGATACTCTAAACAAAGTCAGGAGTCAAAATATGCATTTAGAAAAAGATATGCAATGCAGATAACAGATAAAGGGTTAATATTTCTTACATACAACACATTCATACCAAGTGATAAGAAAAATATAAATCCTATTTTTACAAAGGGCAAAAGAAATGGGGCATAGTGGGGACGTATGCAATACTTTCAGCAATAAAGAATTATTATTATTATTTTTTAAAAAGGGCAAAAGGTATAAACAGGCAATTCACAGAACAGCAAATCCAAATGGCTAATAAACATATTAAAAGGTACCCAAACTCATTAGCAGTTAGAGAACTGCAAATTAAAGTAATAATGAGACATTACACCAGTCAGACTGGCAAAATTAAAGAGTGATATCATCTATTGCAATCTCATGCACTGCTTGTGAAAATGTGATAAAAAATAGTCTAGCAGCATCTATTGAAATAAAGAATCCCTTTACCCTTTGACCCAATCATTGCACTCCTGGGAATGTAGCCAGTGGAAATAAAAGAACCAGTACAGAAGGCTAAATGGAAACTTGTTTATTGCAGAATTATACTAATAAAACCTAAAAACAAAGTGACTATGCACCCATAAGGAGATGGTTGAACAAATTGTGTGTTTGCACCATCACATACTATGCAGCTACTAAGAAGAAGAAATGAGAACCATTGCTCATGAATTAGAAGGGTTTCTACAAGAGGTTCAGTGAGAAAGGCAAGATGCCAAGAATTGTGTATACTACGGTTCCCAGTGATAAACTAATATATGTATGAGTGTGTGTAAATGTGTAATTTGTATACAAACTTGTTTGTTTATAATAAAAGGGTAATATGCTAATTAGACTGGGAGACCTTCCGGACATCCTTCCGGACAAAGCCATGGTGGTGGGGCCTAGGCAAAGGCGGTTAGGGGCGATCAGGCCAGTGGGGGTTGGGCAGTTGGGGGCAATCAGGCTGGCAGGAGGGGGCAGTTGGGGGTGAGCAGGCTGGTGGCGGGGGGCAGGTGGGGGTGATCAGACAGACAGGCAGGTGAGTGGTTAGGAGCCAGTGGTCCCGGATTGTGAGAGGGATGTCCAACTGCTGGTTTAGGCCTCATCCCCTGAGGGGTCCCAGATTGGAGAGGGTGCAGGCCGGGCTGATGGACCCCCGCCCCTGTGTACAAATTTCATGCACTGGGCCACTAGTTTGTTTATAATTACATGAGCTTGAGTGTGTGTGTGTGGGGGGGGACTTAAAATGTCCTGCATGGGTTTGTTAATGGGGCTATGCCAAGTTGGGAGTTGGGGGATAAGATTTGGATAGATGCTGGAAGAAGGGTAAAAGAAAAAAATCTGATTTCATTCTTTTAAATTATAGCATAATGATAGCTAAATGATATCCTAGAATAATGATAGCCTATTAATGTGTGTATATTAAATGTATTAGAATTATATATTACATATAATATACACACATTAATATGTATTTACATTATATATGTATACATATTTGTAGTATATATGTATAATGTATGCATATGTACATATAATATATATTTGGGAAAGAGCTAGAGTTGAATCTACATCTACATATTTGCAGGGATGTTCATGATAAGTTATTAAATTTTTAAAAGCTGGTAATGTGTATGGTATGTTTCTGTTTTGTCAAAACAAAGCACAAACAAAAAGCCCTCAATTTCTATAGGCTGCATAATGCTTGTAATACTGAATGAGCCATGGAAAAGATATGAAGGGATAAATGCCAGATTGTTAACATTTGTTACCTCAAAGGGAATTTAGATGGGGATAAAATGATGATTAACTTTTTCTTTACACATCATTGTACTGTTTCACTTGTTACAATAAGGCTGCATTGCTTTGTGGTTTGAGAAATATCAAGCAGAAAAAATATATATTGGATCTTCCATCTAGAGAACACAATATCTTTCATTATATATTGAGGTCTTTTTCTTTCATCTTAAATAAAGTTTCCTTATATTTCTAGGGTGCTAAGAATTTTGTTTTTGTAGCTGTTTTCTTAACCAGGAATGAGCATTCAAAGTTTATCAAAACCCTTTTTGGTATCTATTGAGATGATCAACTGGTTTCTCTCTCTCTCTCTCTCTCTCTCTCTCTCTCTCTCTCTCTCTTTTTTAAAATTCTCACCTGAGGATATCTTTCCATTGATTTTTAGGGAGAAATATTGATGTGAGAGAAACACATCAATTGGTTGCCTCCCGGATGCGCAGGGCTTAGGCCGGGGCTGGGGAGGAGCCTGCAACCGAGGTATGTGCCCTTGACCAGAATTGAATCCGGGACCCTTTGGTCCACAGGTTGATGCTTTATCCACTGAGCCAAACCGGCTAGGGCACATACCTCATTTTACTCTTTGGTACCTATATTGTCCCACGTAGTGACCATATCAAGTCTTGTAGCTTTTAACATCAGACATATGCCAATATCCACCAAATATATATTCCAGCCCACACTTCTCTCCCAAACTCCACATCCTGGATAACTGTCTATTGACATCTCTGCTTGACTGTCTAATTGACATCTCAAACTCAACACATCTAAAATGGAACTCATGACCACCGTCCCCATCTCCTAAATTTCACTCTACCTGTGGCTGTCCCTATCTCAGGTGGGGACAACCACCTATCCCATCTAACAAGTTTCTCAGGCCAGGAAATGTGAGTCACCTGTTCCTTTTCTCTTTCTTTCACACTGCACACCCAATGCATCAGGAGATCCTGTTTGTTCTACCCTCAAAATACAGTCAGAATTGACTGCTTTCATCATCTCCACTGCTCCATCTACCCTCACCTGCATTACTGGTCATCCAGTGTCTGTTCTTGCCCTCTACAGTCTATTCTCAACATGACACCCAGAGTCAAACACTTTACAATATATAGTAGATCAAATCACTCCTTTGCTCAAAAATCTGCAGTTCTCTCTCTCTCTCTCTGTCTCTCTCTCTCTCCTACACAGATCCCCTGAGAGTGCCCCCATTTTGTTTAGTTAAAACCCAAGGTTCATACGAGGGCTACACAATGCAGCTCCCTCTGACCTGTGGATCTCATCTCCTACTCTCCTCTTAGCTTACTCTTCCACAGCCGTTCTGGCGTCCTTGAAGTTGGTAGAATATGATAGACACACCACTCCCACCCTGGGGTCTTCACACTTACTGCTTCCTCTGTTTTGAATGTCTTTCTTCCAGATGGCTGCTTGGTAACTCTACTCTCTTCTTCTCAAGGAGGTCTGCCCTGACCATGTCATTCAATAAACAGCCCCTCTTACCCCACACCGACATATCTCCCTTTTCCCCATTTACTCATAGCAGTCATCCTTTCCTGATATACTGAAATGCTTAGTGCGTATCCTTCCTTGTCTGTCTCATCCCACTAGGACATAAGTTCCAAGAGGGCAAGAATCTTGTTTTGTTCACTGATCTGACGATCCAAATGCCTAGAAGAGTGGCTGACCCCTAATAGATGCTTAGCAGATATTTGTTGAATAAAAGCATGGAGCTCCCCTCAAAACAGTCTCCCCAGTGCTACGATTTCTCTCTTGCATGTGTTTTGAGCTGTGATGTTCGACAGAATTTTTTTCCCATTTCTCTTTTAGAAATAATTCCAAATTTCTGGTTTATTAATGAAGCTTTTTATTGTTCCCCACACACTGTTATAGATTTATTCTTTTTAAAAGTCCCCCTTTGGTTGATTTCACAGGATTTGGTGAGGAAGGAAAGGCAGATGAGTGTACTCACTTTCCCCATTCTTGACCTCAGAGAATTGAGGTTTATTAGTGTGCGTCAATGTCTCTGAGTCTGACTGAATCTAATGAACTTGAGTTACTGGACTTTGGGCCCTGGTGACCCCATCAATATAATGTAACCTTGTGAGGCCTGGCGTGGCCACCAGCTGGCCTTCCTCTAATATCTCCAGCTCCAGCTGGTTAAATGGACCACTGCTCTCATACTAAGATATTATAAAGCTTTTTTTAACTCACAGAGGAAATGAATTGCATAAATGCTAGATAATAAAAATGAGGTTCTAATGCCTGACACCACATTTCCTTTCTACTAATCTACCCAATCTTAAAATTAAAGATATCCACCCGCATCCTTAGGGAACTCATTGAAAATCTTATGCAGCTAAAAAAACTTCTAATCTCCTTTTACCATGGATCTTCTACTCAATTAAAGACTTTTCAAAGTGTAAAATATACATTTTTTATGCTTATTTTCAAAGTCACTAAAGACCAGACTTTGCCCTATGAAAAGAAATTCGGTTAATTTGGGAATGTGCTAAACTATTTTTATCTAACTTTTTCTCCAGCATAGCATTCCTAAACCACAGAAAAACATGCTTATTCCCTCCTTTAAAATTCTTACATTCTCAATGCTTTTGGATTTCCACTTTTATAACTATTTGTGAATATTTTGGATTTGCAGGGAAAAGTGTCTACTGTGAACCCTTTTGGCCAAGGCCAAACGTGCATTAATACAGATCACAAAATCACCAAACTGTGACCAAAATTATTACTTTTAAGAATGTGACTTGCCCTTTGTCTACTAATGTCAGCCAATACTGAGAAGAGACCTTGAGCTTATCAGCTGGGTCAGCACCCCACCTATCAACACCCTGTCTGTCAACTGGATAGACCAGTTTTTCCAGATCTTTATGTTCAACCAATAGACTCATGTCCTTGGCCTCCTGCTGAGTCTTATCCTTTCCCCTTACCTTCCCCAAGACACTCCAAATAAGAATTCAAGTTTGTAAACCAATTGGTATAAATGACTTCTAATATCTTAGGAAAATCTATGGGAATGGAGGCCCTCATCTTATTTTGAAGTGTTTTCCATTGTTCTTGCAGCCTGATAGTAAATAAGTTCTTTTTGTATTCATCTACAACTGTAAACTCATTTTCTCTTCATCAAAATTTATTGGACATGGAAAATCATTGCTCATTACCCTTTATATTATTCTTGGAGACAATGCACAAATTCTCTCTTTGGTCTGTTCTATTTTAATTTTTACTCATGGAAAACTACTTTTCATTTCTCATCATTTTTGGATGCTATTCAGCAATTTCATGTGATTACTGAAATGTGGTGGCCAAACTGGGACCCTATTTACCAAACCTATGTAGAGATGGTAGTTTTTTAAAAATTGAAACAATAGGAGAAATTAAATGGGAAATGACAGCTTTAACCATCTAAAATTTTTGAATCTCTGTACCATGAAAATTAATAAAGCTGGCTGGGATGGTATTTGCATCACATATAACCATCATAAATTCATATCTATACTATCTAAAGAATTGACTTCCATGTATAAATATTTGCTTATATATAAGATCCAATTTTTCATGAATACTGTTGTATTCATTTTTAAATTTTTTTATTTTTTTTTTATTTTTTGCTTAAAGTATTACAAAGGGTATTACATAAGTGTCCTTTTTTTCCCCCCCACCCTTGAAAAGCCCCTGCCCTCCCTTACCCCCCAGTGTCTTATGTCCATTAGTTATGGTTATATGGGTGCATACAAGTCCTTCGGTTGATCTCTTACTCCCCTCCCTCCTGTCCCCCAACCCTCCCTGGCCTTCCCACTGCAGTCCGACAATCAGTTTGAGGCAGCTCTGCCACTGTATTTATTATTGTTCAAAAGTTTGTAATGGTCTTAATTATCCATGAAAGAGTGAGATCATGTGGTATTTTTCCTTCATTGACTGGCTTGTTTCACTTAGCATAATGCTCTCCAGTTCCATCCATGCTGTTGCAAATGGTAGGAGTTCCTTCTTTTTAACAGCAGCATAGTATTCCATCATGTAGATGTACCACAGTTTTCTAATCCATTCATCTACTGATGGGCACTTAGGCTGTTTCCAGATCTTAGCTATGGTGAATTGTGCTGCTATGAACATCTGGGTACATATATCCTTTCTGATTGGTGTTTCTGGTTTCTTGGGATATATTCCTAGAAGTGGGATCACAGGGTCAAATGGGAGTTCCATTTCCAATTTTTTGAGGAACCTCCATACTGCCTTCCATAGTGGCTGCACCAGTCTGCATTCCCACCAGCAGTGCACAAGTGTTCCTTTTCTCCACATCCTCTCCAGCACTTGTCGTTTGTTGATTTGTTGATGATGGCCATTCTGACAGGTGTGAGATGGTACCTCATTGTTGTTTTGATTTGCATCTCTCGGATGATTAGTGACTTTGAGCATGTTTTCATATGTCTCTTGGCTTTCTGAATGTCCTCTTTTGAAAGGTGTCTATTTAGATCCTTTGCCCATTTTTTGATTGGATTGTTTATCTTCTTTTTGTTAAGTTGTATGAGTTCCCTATAAATTTTGGAGATTAAGCCCTTAACAGATATGAGATTTTTAAAATTTTTTAATTAAAACAATATTTTTGAGTAACATCACACACCAATAGATACAGGAATGGATAATAATATTATTAACCAGTACTCCCTTTTCCTGAAAATTTAGTTGACACATAATGTTTTGGTAGCCCCTAACCAACTCTTAGTTTGAAAAGTAAGTTCTTCTTCAAATGCTATGATTCTACATTCCATAACATATAGTATTGCTCTTATCATAACAGTCACTACATTATTCTGCAATTATTTATATGACTGTCCTCTCTACTAGAAGTGACCACCCAAGAAGCTGTTAGATCAGGGATTATGTCTTTGCTTTCTTATCTTTTTATTGCCTAACATGGTGTGTAGTACATGCAGTAGGTGCCTCATAATTGCTTATAGAATGAATTAGTTCAGAGTAAAACAAATGTAAATAATAATTATAGAATTTTAGAAAAGATCTCCCTCCTCAAGCTCTTAACCAAAGATATGCAACATAATGCAATAATTTGTCCAAGAACACTTTGTTCAAGAAGACATTGTTGGCTGGTGATGGAAAAAAATAATTAAAAAAAAAGAAGTCATTGATGGCATGTGTTCTTTTTGCCTAGGAATTAAAAAGATATAAATATTATTAAAAAGATAGGAATTCTCCTGAAATTAATTTATAAATTCAGTGTAATGCCAGTCAGAATGCAGGGTTTTAAAAAAATGTAACAAAATTATTCTGGTTTACTTTGAAAAACAAAAATGACATAAAAACCAGAATACAATCCCACAGATAAACAGAAATAATGAAGGAAAATAACCCTATCAAATTTTTAAATGTTTTATTAAATTATGGTAATTAACATGCTATGAACTAATATGGAAACAGAAAGGTTCTATTAAATAAATAGAATGGAAAATTCAGAAATGATCAGAAGTATATATGAACATATTATATGATAAAGTTAGCCTCATAAAAGTAGTGGTAAAAAATGTCCTATCTGGTAAAGTATGTTGTAAAATATGGAAAGCCATTTGACAAAAATCTGTACATCACTTTTTTCATGGAAGGAAATTCAGTGCCTTAAAATTTCAAAGAAATGCCACACAACAGCAAAACCCGAGAAGAAAACATGAGTACATTTAAAAAATAATAAGGAAGGCTATATTAAGCATTACATGAAATTAGGAAACCACTTATGATAAGATTATTAAAAAACTTTTTTTAAATTCTGAAATTTCCATGCAGCAAAAACAAATAAACAAAAAACCCTCTATAGACAAAACCAAAAGACAAATGAGAATCAGAAAGAAAACTGTTTGTAATTCATGAAGGACTAACCTCTTTCATATGCAAAGAGTTCATACTAATCTATATGAAAAACTTTAATGACCCAATAGAGAAATGTACAAAGGATATAAACACTGAGTTCAAAGACAGCAATAAAATTCATAGGAGATGGACAAAGGATATGAACACAAAATCCATGGGAGAACTAATAAATATGTGAAAAAATAATAAAAGAATATAAAAATAAACCAATGATATTACCTTTTTTACCTATCAGATAAGCAAATTAAAAAAACAAGATGACATATAATTTTTACTTCAGAGAGGGGGAATAAACACTCCCAAAACATTAGTAAAGGGTGAAAAGAAACATAAAATTATGGGGAAGCTACCCTGGCCAGTGTGGCTCAATTGGTTGGAGCCTCATCCCATACAGTGAAAGGTTGTGGTTTAATTCCCAGTCAGGGAACATACTCAGGTTTTGCGTTTGATTCCTGGTAGGGGTGCAGTCGATGTTTCTCTCTCACATCGATGTTTCTGTCTCTCCCTTCCTCTCTCTCTGAAATCAATAAGAACATAGCCTCAGGTGAGGATTTTAAAAAATTGGGGGTAGGGGCATGTTTGTTGTAATTATTAAAAATTTAAATTAGGCCCGGCCAGCATAGCTTAGTGGTTGAGCATCGACCTATGAACCAGGAGGTCAGGGTTCGATTCTGGTCAAGGGCACATGCCCGGTTGTGGGGTTGATCACCAGTAGGGGGCGTGCAGAAGGCAGCCGATCAATGATTCCCTCTCATCATTGATGTTTCTATCTCTCTCTCCCTCTCCCTTCCTCTCTGAAATCAATAAACAAATATTTTTTAAAAATTTAAATTAGAACAAACATGCAAAAATGTGTTTAAGGATTTTGTTGTTTCATTGTTTGAAACACTAAATGCTAGCTACAAACTGCAATGGATTTCTATACAGCTCAATTAGAACACACTGGAATAGAAGGACATGGAAAAGTCTCTATTATATCATTAATTGAAAAAAAAAAAAGCAAGTTCAGAACAGTGGTACAATATGAGCCCACTTATTTTATTTATTTATTTTTTTAACTTCTGCATCAAATAAATTATTTTACTATTTTATTTATATGGATTGTAGACTTGATATCTATGTTAATATTTTTTGGCTTTGTCATATGTCCCACCATTTCTTTTTTAAAATCTTTATTGTTGAAAGTATTATATATGTCCCCCTTTTTCTCCCATTGACCCCTTCTGGCCTGCCTCTGTGCCCTCTTCTCCCCCCCCCGCCCCCCCCCCCCCCCCCCGCCTCAGGCCTTCACCACACTATTGTCTGTGTCCATGAGTTATGCATATATGCATACAAGTTCTTTGGTTGATCATTTCCCACCCAGCGCCCCCCCCCCCCCCATTAACTTTTTAGAGTGTACTTTTTTAAAGTATACTTTGCATGTTCAGTCACTTGCTGCTTAACGATGAGAAATACATTGTTAGGCAATTTTGTCGATGTGCACTTACACAAACCTAGATGGTAAAGCCTACTACACACCTCGGCTAGGCTACAAATCTGTACAACATGTTACTGTACTGAATACTGTAGGCAATTGTAACACAAAGGTAAGTATGTGTGTGTCTAAACATACCTACACATAGGAAAGGTACAGTAAAAATACGGTGTCAAGGATAAAAAATGGTACACCTGAATGGAGCTTGTAGGTCTGGAAGTTGTTCTGGGCGAGTCTGTGAGTGAGTGGTGAGTGAATATGAACACCTAAGACATTACTGTCCACTGCTGTAGACTATATAAATACTGTACACTTAGGCTACACTAAATTTTTTTTTTAATTTTTCTTTCTTCAACAAATTAACCTTAGCTTCCTGTAACTTTTTAACTTTATAAACTTAAATTTATAAAAACATTTTGACTCTTTGTAACACCACTTAGCTTATTCTATAAGCTTTTTTCTATTTGATTTATTTTTATTTTTTAAAACTTTTTTGGGGTAAAACTGAGATAAAGGCACACACATTAGCTGAGGCCTGCACAGGATCAGGGTTACCAGCATCACTTACTGTCTCCCACCTCCACCTTGTCCCCTGGAAGGCCTTCAGAGGCCATCCCATCCAGGGAGCTGTCCTCTCCTAAGGCAATGAGGCCTTGTTCTGGAGCACATCCTGAAGGACCAGCCCGAGGCTCTTCTTGGAAGAGGTGTTGCTCTTTTCAGAACTGTCTTCATGGTGGTTGACTTGGCTTGTTTCTTTCTTTTCATCATAGATTTGCTTGTAGGCAGATACTGTAATCTTATGGGACCATGGTCATATATGCAATCTGTCATTGATAGAAACATCATTATGCAGTACATGACTACATTTATATAAAAACTATCTGGAAGAATACACAATGTATTAACAATGGCCACTTCTGGAAATGGACTGAGAGGAGAAAGATATGCTTTTTACTTTATGGTCTCTTCTTTTTTATAAGTATAAAGTATTTTTTTGTGATGAAATTTTAAAATGTTGAAAAATAATGCTTGTATTTTATAAAATAGTCATTGGAAGCAAATCCATTGGCCTTTCCTTAAGCTGGGGCTTCTGTTCAGTCCCCCAGTCCACCCACAGCTTAAACTTTGGGGGCCATGGGACTGAAAAGGTAATTCGGGGCTTTCCTGCCAATAACTCCCCAGCAGGACCTCCGCTGGTCTCACATCTTCATCAGCAACTCTTAAATCTGTCCCCCGAATTCTGTCTTCCTCTGTTAGTTCCCCCATATCCTCAGTCTCTTTCCTCTTCCATTTACCCTGCTGTCCCAATCCTGCATTCTAGTTTCTTTTGAGGGTTTCTTTTGAGGGTTTCTTTTAAGGATTTCTTTTGAGGGTTTCTTTGCACATATATATATATTTTTTGTGGTTCCTTAATTTCTTTTTATTTATTTATTTATTTATTTATTTATTTTTTTTAAGGAAAGATTTTTTTTTTAAATATATTTTATTGATTTTTTTTTTACAGAGAGGAAGGGAGAGAGATAGAGAGTTAGAAACATCGATGAGAGAGAAACATCGACCAGCTGCCTCCTGCACATCTCCCACTGGGGATGTGCCCGCAACCCAGGTACATGCCCTTGACCGGAATCGAACCCGGGACCCCTGAGTCCGCAGGCCGACGCTCTATCCACTGAGCCAAACCGGTTTCGGCAATTTCTTTTTTTTTTATTGCTAAAAATATTACAAAGGGTATTACATATGTGTCCTCCCCCCCCCCCCCCCCCCGCCCTTGACAATCCCCTGGCCTCCCTTACCCCCCAGTGTCTTATGTCCATTGGTTATGCTTATATGCATGCATACAAGTCCTTCGGTTGATCTCTTACCCCCCTCCCTCCCGTCCCCCAACCCTCCCTGGTTTTCCCACTGCAGTTTGACAATCAGTTTGAGGCAGCTCTGCCTCTGTATCTATTATTGTTCAAAAGTTTGTAATGGTCTTAATTATCCATGAATGAGTGAGATCATGTGGTATTTTTCCTTCATTGACTGGCTTGTTTCACTTAGCATAATGCTCTCCAGTTCCATCCATGCTGTTGCAAATGGTAAGAGTTCCTTCTTTTTAACAGCAGCATAGTATTCCATTGTGTAGATGTACCACAGTTTTCTAATCCATTCATCTACTGATGGGCACTTAGGCTGTTTCCAGATCTTAGCTATGGTGAATTGTTTGCACATATTTTTTGCCAAAAATTTTCCTACCAGTAGCTCTCAGGTTAGCTGATTGTTAAATTGTCAAGAAGTTTGCAAGCTGGTTGACCAAACATGGAGGTCAACTTGGCCATGGCAGAGTTGCCATAACCCAGCCGTCTCTATCCCAGAGCAAGTTGTTAAACACTTACCAGCACACTTCTGCCCACCTCTTTATGATTTTGTTTTCTCTCCTCTTGCCTCCCCTTACCTCTGTCCGAATTTAATTCAGAAGTCATCATTTGCAGTGGCTGTCTGTAAAGTGGTGATCATGACATCTTCCTAATAGATTGTGGTGGGACAAGACCAGATCATGCATGACTGTGCTTAGCAAATATTCAATGTTGGTGGCTCCTATCACTCTGCCATTCCCTACTCCACCCAGCCTTGGGTTACTCATTTATCCAGATGCTTTTTGGAGCTGTTGTGTTCTTTGAAAAGCTGACACTAATGATTTATCAGTAAAGTTTATTTTAAGTTGATAAAGTGTTTTAATGGTGAAAAAGGCTCATGACAATCAATCCACACTCTTTTATTCATTTGTGATGAACTGAGAAAACCAGGTCTCTTTCTGCAAAGCTAGATGCTGGGCAGTTTGGGGTGTTCTGAATGGGAATTCTTGCATTGTTATCCATGCTGGCATCTTTCACTGGGACAAAGCTATTCTTCTAGGAATATCCATCTGGCATTTGTCTATATTTGACTTTGCCCTAGTTTTGTGGGACCAGTTTCCCTAGGTGTTCAGGTCATTGTGTATTGCGGTCAGTTGAACAAAACATGTTAACAGCCCTTATCCCCTCTACTCCAGAGTCTCAACTACCTACATCCCAACCTGGGTATCATCTTCCATGGGTAATAGCTTTTGCCCAGTAGAATTTATACTCAGTTCTTCCTAAAAGACTGATTTTATTTGGGAAAATAAATATTTTCTTATGCTAGTGTTACTACATTTGATGCGATTAATTGCCCCTACTTTACAAATGTATATTTTAAGAATGCTAGCAAGAAGGTCAAGAAATGCCTAAAGTAAAAATAAAAGACAGGAAAAAATAAAGGTATTTCTTTGTCTTTGGAAAATGCTAAGGTTCTTTATTTGCTGTTCCATGGTCCCTATGGACCATTTTATTTTACAGTTAGGTTTCCTGAAGTCTAATTTACATGGAGTGGAATTTACCTGTTTTAGTGTAGAGTTCTATGAGTTTTGGCAAACACATGTATTGTATAACCACCACAATCAGTATATAGAACATTTCCATTCCATCCCAAAATTCCCTAGGGCTCTTTGTAGCCAACCCCATTCCCCAACCCAGACCCTGGCAATCACTGATCTATTTTTAATCCTATAAGTTTTTTTAAAACAGTTTTTAAAATGTTTTTTTATTGGTTTTAGAGAGAAAGGAAGGGAGAGAGAGAGACATTGATGTGAGAAAGAAAAATCGATCAATCGTCTCCTGCATGACCCCTCCTAGGGATCGAGCCTGAAACCCAGGCATGTACCCTGATCGTGAATCAAACCAGAGTCCTCTTGATGCATGGGACAATGCTCAACCCACTGAGCCACACCGGCCAGGGCTTAATCCCTATAGTTTTGCCTTTTCCAGAAGTTGTAGCCTTCTGCATCTGGCTTCTTCTCAGCTATCACATTTGAGGTGCACCCATGATGCACTTGAACTGGTGGTTTGTTCTTTTTTTTTTTAATATTTTTTATTGATTTCAGAGAGGAAGGGAGAGGGAGAGAGAGATCGGTGGTTTGTTCTTTGTTATTGCTGAACAGTATTCCATTGTGAGCCCGTATCACAGTTTGCATATCCATTCACCAGCTGAAGGACACTTGGGTTGTTTCCAGGTTTTGGTGATCATGAATCAAGCCGCTGCTAATATCTGTACGAATACTTTCATGTGAACACAGGTTTCCGTTTTCTCAGCCCAAACTCCTGTTACTGCCCCAAGTCTTTCTGCCTTAATCTCAGGATCCGTTTCTGCACACCCCCCCCCCCCCTCCGCCGACCCCCAACTTGGAGAGCTGAGCACTGTTTTTACTTCAAGCCCAGATGTGTGAGTTCTAGAGCCAGGGAGCAGTTTCAGTATTTAGGTCTCTAGACAAATGACAAACCCTCTACAGAGACAGGGAAACAAATACTACGCAGAGAAATAGATGGGTGATAGGTTGCGACAGAAGTAGTGAGGAAAAACAAGGCGAATGAGAGAGCACAAGGCGGGTCTCCTACATCAGGTGCTGTAATTAAGGACTTCCTCTTAATTAGCAGCCCAGCTGCCTATAAAATCGAATTGTGCTTCTCTGCTTATAAACCAGAATCGTGACTTCCTGAATTACGATTTGCTGAAATCTACTCTTGCCATTTGTACCCACAAGCTAATGTATTGCAGCTGATATCTGGACTAAAGTGAGATGAGGAGGAGGCCTCTGGCCATCAGATATTTCTTTTACTAATTCTGTTTGAAGAAGAAGAATAGCTAACACCAAGTGCTTGCCATGTACCAGACACTACTCCCGGGACTGTACACATTCGAACTCACTCAATCCTCATGACAGTCTGAGAGCTAGCAATAATCTGCCCCCGCCCTTTACTGATTTTACCGCAACCGAGATACAGACAGGCTAAGTAAGGGTCATTAACAAAAGTCAAAGCTGGAATAGAAACCAGGCCAAGAGGCTTGTGAACTTGATTGCTTAGCCACTAGGCTACCCTGCCCCTACACGCCTGCCATGAGAAGCCAGACACTTGGCGTCTCTTCTTTGGTCTTCAGACCGGCCCAGCAAGGTGACTTCTCATTATCTCTATTGTACAGATGAGGGAATTGAGACGCAGAGAAATTAAGTAATTAGGTCAAGTCCCCCCACGGGTGGGTCATGGAGTTGGGAATGGAATTCACATTAGCCCACGTGCTCTCCACCACCTCTCCCTGCCCCTAGTAAAACCGCTTGGGTTGCCTCAGACTTGACCTGAGTTGGGAGGCTGTTGAAGAAATGAAATGAAGATGAATTTGTCTGGGTCTCTGTTACACGGCTGTCCAGCTCAGCACGTGCTGCCTGCGGGGAGCTCACGCCATGCAGCCGGCTGGGCTTCCATGCCGAGATCCTCTCTAGGGATCAAGAGACACTGTAAAAATATTCCGATTTTTACCAGGCCTTTTCTCAAACAATAAACTCCCTTAGGAAAGTTTGTGGGAGCGGGGAGCCAAAATAAATACTTGCTAAGGATATGTTTATAATCGATGTCCTCTTGCTTTCATTTGACTCCGATTTCCCTAATAGGCTGCTTATTCTGGGCACCAGGCTTGCTCTAATTAGTTTTTCATCATGTGATGGTTGGTCTCTGGAGGCAGAGAGAGCATTAAAGTGTGAGCCGCAGCTATGGCTGTAAAATGGCCAAATTAGCCCGTCATTCCTTTGGCTGTGGCTCCGCGAGGTGGAGGTGACGGCCAGCCTAGCCCTTACCTTCCACAACAGTGCCCCGACACGGGGATGCCCGGCTTTATCCTGACTGGGCATCTTCTTCTCCATCAGCCCTGTGTTCAGCACTTCTGGACGTTTGCTATCTCTAGTCCTCACGGCAGACTTGAGGCACACATCTGTCTCCCTCTGGAATGATGGGCTCCTGAGTGGGAAATATGTCATCAGGGATGAATTGGATCTGGTTTTCCATCATCCAGGAGCCCCTGGTGTAGTAGGAGAAACCAACACATCTACACTAATAAAAGAGAAACATGGTAATTAGCGTACGACCACTACCCTTCCCATTGGCTAATCAGCATATCCTTATGCAAATTAACTGTCAGCCAAGATGGCGGCCTGCAGCCATGCACTGAAGCGAGCAGGGAGGCTTGCTTGCTCCAGTGACGGTGTACTCCAACGTTCCCCACCTAACTTGCCGGCCTCTCAGCTGCAACTCTAAGCAACTATGTACTATGTTGCAAATAAGAAGCTAAACAAAACCCCAGAAACCAGCCGGACTGAAAGACAGCCGGACCGCAACATTGTATCGATGTTTTCAGCAGCGAGGCCTCAGAGCTAAAGCTGGCCCAGAATAAAAAAAAAAAAGAAAACAAGGAGCGGTTGGGAGCTTCAGAAACTTGCCAACCGGAAAACAGCCCTCAGCCTCTCACCCAAACTGGCCAGGCACCCCAGTGGGGACCCCCACCCTGATCCAGGACACCCTTCAGGGCAAACCAGCCAGCCCCTACCCATGCACCAGGCCTCTATTCTATAGTAAAAGGGTAATATGCCTCCTGGCACTGGGATCAGCAGAGCAGTGAGGCTCCAGCGGAGCAGCGAGGCTCCCGGCACCGGGATCAACGTGACAGGGGGCAGCGCCCAAACCCCCTGATCGGCCCTACTCTGTGTGTGACAGGGTGCAGCGCCCCAACACCCGCCCCCCCACGGGCCCTGCTCTGTGTGTGACAGGGTAGAGCCATAACCTCTCCATCGGCCCTGCCCTGAGTGTGACAGGGTGCAGCACCCCAACCCCCTGATCCCCTCTGCTCTGTGTGTGACATGGGGCGGTGCCCCAACCCCCCTCCACAGGCCTTGCTCTGTGTGTGACAGGGTAGAGCCATAACCTCCCCATTGGCCCTCCCCTGAGTGTGGCAGGGTGCAGCACCCCAAACCCCTGATCCCCTCAGCTCTGTGTGTGACAGGGGGCGGTGCCCCAACTCCCCTATCGGCCTTACTCTGTGAGTGACAGGGGGGAGCTCCTCAACCCCCTGATGGGCCCTGCTCTTTGAGTGACAGGGGGCGGCGCCCCAACCCCCTGATCGGCCCAGCTCTGTGAGTGACAGGGGGCAGCACCCCAACCCCCTGATTGGCCCTGCTCTGTGAGTGACAGGGGGCAGCGCCCCAACCCCCTGATCAGCCCTGCTCTGTGCGTGACAGGGGGTGGCGCCGCAACCTCCCCATCGACCCTGCCTTGAGTGTGACAGGGGGCGGTGCCCAAACCCCCCAATCGGCCCTACCCTGAGCATGACTGAAGGAGGCATCGCAACCTCCTGATCTGCCCTGCTCTGTGCATGACGGGGCGGCGCCCCAACTCCCCAATCGGCCCTGCTCTGAGCCTGACCAGGGGCTGCACTTAGGGATTGTGCCTGCCCTCTGCCACCTGGGAGCAGGCCTAAGCCAGCAGGTCGTTATCTCCCGAGGGGTCCCAGACTGCGAGAGGGCACAGGCCGGGCTGGGGGACCCCCCTCCCCACCCCCCCGAGTGCACAAATTTTTGTGCACTGGGCCTCTAGTCTACACTAATAAAAGAGAAACATGGTAATTAGCGTACGACCGCTACCCTTCCCATTGGCTAATCAGCATATCCGTATGCAAATTAACTGTCAGCCAAGATGGCAGCCGGCAGCCAGGCAGCTGGAAGCAAACATGAGGCTTGCTTGCTCCAGTGACGGCAGACTCCAACGTTCCCTGCCTAACTTGCCGGCCTCTCAGCTGCAACTCTAAGCAACTATGTACTATGTTGCAAATAAGAAGCTAAACAAAACCCCAGAAACCAGCCGGACTGAAAGCCATCCAGACCTCAACATTGTATCGATGTTTTCAGCAGCGATGCTTCAGAGCTAAAGCTGGCCCAGAATAAAAAAAGAAAGAAAAAAAGGACAGGTTGGGAGCTTCAGTCACCCACCAGCCTGAAAACGGCCCTGAGCCCCTCACCCAGACTGGCCAGGCACCCCAGTGGGGACCCCCACCCTGAAGGGGGTGTGACCAGCTGCAAACAGCCATCATCCTCTCATCCACGCTGGCCAGGCACCCCAGTGGGGACCCCCACTGTGATCCAGGACACCCTTCAGGGCAAACCAGCCAGCCCCCATCCATGTACCAGGCCTCTATCCTATACAGTAAAAGGGTAATATGCTTCCCGGCACCGGGATCAGTGGAGCAGCGAAGCTCCCGGCACCGGGATAAGCATGACAGGGGGCAGCGCCCAAACCCCCTGATCGCCCTGTGGCTCTGTGTGTGACAGGGGGCATGGCCACAACCTCCCTATCCGCCCTGCTCTGTTCATGACAGGGGAAGGCGCCCCAACCCCCTGATAAGCCCTGCTCTGTGCCTGATAGGGGGAGCTCCCCAATCCCCTGATTGCCCTGCGGCTCTGTGTTTGACAGGGTGCAGCGCACCAACCCCCTGATCGGCCCTGCTCTGTGTGTGACAGGGTAGAGCCATAACCTCTCCATCGGCCCTGCCCTGAGTGTGACAGGATGCAGCACCCCAACCCCCTGATCGACCCTGCTCTGTGAGTGATAGAGGGTGGCGCCCCAACCCCCCTCCACGGGCCTTGCTCTGTGTGTGACAGGGTAGAGCCATAACCTCCCCATTGGCCCTGCCCTGAGTATGACAGGGTGCAGCACCCCAACCCCCTGATCGACCCTGCTCTGTGTGTGACAGGGTACGGCGCCCCAACCCCCCTGATGGGCCCTGCTCTGTGAGTCATGGGGTAGAGCCATAACCTCCCCATCGGCCCTGCCCTGAGTGTGACAGTGGCTGCGCCCCAACCCCCTGATCGGCCCTGCTCTGTGGGTGATAGAGGGCGGCACCCCAACCCCCCCACCCCCCACTGGCCCTGCTCTGTGTGTGATGGGGTAGAGCCATAACCTCCCCATCGGCCCTGCCTTGAGTGTGACAGGGTGCAGCGGCCCAACCCCCTGATCCGCCCTGCTCTGTGTGTGACAGGGGGTGGTGCCCCAACTCCCCTATCGGCCCTATTCTGTGCATGACAAGGGGGAGCTCCCCAACCCCCTGATCGACCCTGCTCTGTGTGTGACAGGGTACGGAGCCCCAACCCCCCTGATGGCCCTGCTCTGTGAGTGACAGGGGGCAGCGTCCCAACCCCCTGATCGGCCCTGCTCTGTGAATGACAGGGGGTGGCGCCGCCACCTCCCCATCGACCCTGCCTTGAGTGTGACGGGGGGGGGTACCCCAACCCCCCAATCGGCCCTACCCTGAGCGTGACTGAGGGTGGCATCGCAACCTCCCAATCCGCCCTGCTCTGTGCATGACGGGGCGGCGCCCCAACTCCCCAATCGGCCCTGTTCTGAGCCTGACCAGGGGCTGCACTTAGGGATTGGGCCTGCCCTCTGCCACCCGGGAGCAGGCCTAAGCCAGCAGGTCGTTATCTCCCGAGGGGTCCCAAACTGCGAGAGGGCACAGGCCGGGCTGGGGGACCCCCCTCCCCACCCCTCCGAGTGCACAAATTTTTGTGCACAGGGCCTCTAGTATACTAATAAAAGGGTAATATACTAATTAGACTGGATGTCTTCTGAACGACCTTCCAGACATTCTTCCTGATAAAGCCAGGCCCGGGAGAAGCCACCTGCCCCATGGTCCCAGGCACCAGCACCTGTGGCTGCAGCCAGCCTGGGTGAAGCTGGCCCGGGTCCCGGGTGCCTTCGGCCGGCCAGAGGAGGGTATTCTGGGTCCTGGGTGCGGGGCCAAGGCAGAGGCTCTTAGGGGCAATCAGGCAGGCAGGCAGAGGTGGTTAGGGGCAATCAGGCAGGCAGGCAGAGTCTTTGCATCGGCTGGGAGCTTCTGCTTCTGGGGCAGTTGCCTTTGGCTGAGGCACCTCTCTTGCATCTGGGCGGCTAGGGGCTGGCTGGTCTAAGGAGGTCTCAGATGAGACACTTGGACTCTGTGTCACCGGCTCACTCTTCCTCTGGCAGTCCAGCTCCAGCTTATTCTCAGGGCAGAGGCAGGAGTCCAAGGAGCACATGGAAGCACACAAACCCCTGGGGGCCAAACTCAAAACTGGACTACGGTCAATTCTGCTGCATGTGCACTTGGCCAAAGCAAACTTACGAGGATAACCTAGATTCAGGGAATGGGGAACATGCCCCCGACTCTTTTGTTAATCCTCACCCGAGGAGGATATTTTTCTATTGATTTTTAGAGAGAGTGGAAGGGAGGGGGAGAGAGAGAGAGAGAGAGAAACATCGATGTGAGAGAAGACACATCGACTGGTTGCTTCCCACACATGCCCTGACCAGGGCTGGGGATCGAGCCTGCCACTGAGGTATGTGCCCTTGACTGGGATAGAACCTGGGACCTTTCAGTCCACAGGTGGACACTCTATCCATTGAGCCAAACCGGCTAGGGCAGTGGCTCCATCTCTTGATAAGAGGAGCTGCAAAGTTATGCTGTCAAGGGCATGGATACCAGAGGGGTGAAGAGTTGTGGCCCCTTTTGTAACCTACCAGAGGGTCTGTTAATCCTCATTTTACAGATGAGGAAACTGAGGCATAGAGAGGTACCTAAGCTCACACAGAAAGTAGGGGCATCAGAAGCAAAAGGGCTCTGGAAGTATCGGTGAAGGGGGCGCATGGTGCTTTTATAAGAGATTTGAAAGCTTCTTTGGTGTGGGGACGTAAGGGCACTTGGCAGTTACTGTTGATGCCTGGCCCAGTTCTTACCAGGACCACTTATGAGTTCTGAGTTCTCCACAGTTGTGGTGGGCAGCCTGCCAGCCTCTCACCTCAAGGGGCTGCTGGCTCCCCTACTCCAGCCTTCCTCCTGTGCTGTCAAAGTTTGCTCACCTTCTTGCAGGGCAGCCTGCAGGTGTCAGCGTTAATGCCTCCAGGGGCAACTCTCAACCCGGGTGGGACAGGAGCCGGAGAATCAGTCCCCCAGCTTTCCCATACCTCAGTGGAGCGACCCTGTCCCACAGGTTACACAGCTGCTCCCACGATCCCCTACGGACTGAGCCCCAGGTGACTTCAAATATATCAAAGACAAGATAGGCAATTTTGACGGAGAGCTGGAAATTATGGTTTAAATCATTGGTTTCTTTTTTTTTTTTTATCTCATCAATTTCATTCTTAAAACACAGGGGCCACAGTTCCCCTGCACAAGACAACAGATGAGAAACGAGAAAAAGATCTCTGGGAAAAGCCCAAAACAGGCGATTGATTGTCCCACATTCCCGTGCTACATTCCTGGATGCTTGTGTGAGAGTGTTTTTTGTTTTGTTTTGTTTTTTATCTCATTAAACTTGGTTTTAATGAGTCTCATAATTCTGTGACAGATTTTTGGGCAAGTTGTTTTCATGAAAAAGTACTACTTTTAAAAACAAGTAACTTAAAAACTGCCACACACACAAACACCCAAATAGTCCGCCAAACATTCTCCTTCCTTCTGAAGATTTTACGGCGCCTTGTCATCACTAACCAGTCCTTTACTTGGAAACTGAAATGGCCATTGAGGCAAACAGTTCTGAGACTGTTCCTCCACCCGATTAAGCCTGGGTGGCAGGGGCTGGGGATAATATTTATTTAGGCTCTGAGCTAAATTAGCATACACCTCATCGCATTCCTCTTCAAAAAGGCCACCTGCATCAAAGCCCTCGTCTCAGGCTCTGCTTTTGTAGGAAATCAGATTAACTTACCCACTTTGAAGGGTGGATAAGATATTGACAGATAGACAATGGAGGCTGGAGCAGGGTTCCAGGTACAGGATCTTACGAGAATATGGTCTTGAAGCCATTCTTAGCTGGTCTTTTTGTTTGTCAAGAAGTGTTTTTGTAGAACCCGGGACTGATTTTGAAACATGTAGCAGGCAGAGCGAACATGAGATACCGCCTACTTAGTTACTCATCCTGCATGGGGACATTTTCTTTATTTTTTTTATTTTTGTTATCTTTTCTAACTATAACAGAAGTGCCGGCACATTGTAGAAAAATTGGAAATGCAAAAGAAAGTAAAAAGAAGGGGAAAAACACATAATCCAACCACATAGAGGCAACTCCTACTAAGATGTTTTTCTATATTTCCTTTTAGTCTTTCTTGTGTGCATACCTTAATATATTTCATGTATGCTATATATTTAATTTTGGACTCTTCTTATTAATATCAGAAGAAAAGCATTTTATCATATTAACAAATTCCTCAAAATCGAACTCCTAATGGCTGCCTTATATTATATCATGTGAGTGTACCATAGCTTTACTTAATCCTTCCCCCACCTTTGGACACGGTGTCTAAGTTACCTATGTGCAAACCGTACCAAAGTTACATCTTTGTGCTGGCAGCTGGGAGCTCTCCAGAGCCCAGGGAAGACTCCCCTCGATTCTCCCTTCCTCTTGCTCCAGTCTCCCACCACTGCCTCCCAGCGGCTGGACCCAGGCAACCTGAGAACCACAGCGCAGGGGTCAGCCCATCTCCCCTCTAACACACACACCTTGCAGGATACAGAGCAGAGGAGGGGAAGGATGAAAAACATCTCAGGATGGCTAACCCCTGCCTTTAGTGTAATTGGCAGATAGACCTTGGCGCTTGAATCCACAATGCTCAAAATCCTTTTTATGTATTCCCTCTAGGGAGGCTCGGCTTCTCTCCTATGGTTTTTGTACATTTTTAAATCTAATTTCTTGGGCCTGTGACTCTCTCTCTGTTGGCCAGACCTGGGTCAGCTGGGGTTTCTGCAGCTGAGCAGAGCCCTTGGAAGTCCTGTGTAGTATTCATAATTCCCCCCCTCTCTCCGGTCTGTTTCCCCAAACCCACGTGTAATCATGTGAGCAGTGTTTAAACCCTCTTGGGTGGAAAGGATCTCTTTTCACCTGGAACTTGGTCTGAAAGCCGAGCTTCTGGCATGTCCGTCCTGTTCCTGCAAATGAGCCTCGCACCACCACCCAAGGATGCTGCTGCTGCTGCAAGCCCTTCACACCCAATGGCTCGCAGCTTGTGTTCTTTTGTGGTTTTGTATCCAAGAGCAGAAATGTTGGGGCTCAGCTTCCCATTTTTCCTGGGAAATTATTGCCCTGTCCTCAGTAAAGATGGCCAGAATATCCAAAATAGTCGCATATTCCAAGTAGGGTTGGGGGAGGGGCAGGTAAACACCCTGTCTCAGAGTGACTCAATGTTGGTTATTCAGACATTCCCAGTTCCCTCACCCTGCAGTCATTATGTCCTTTAAGATGTAAAGATCAACTCAGATTCCTATCACATTTCTTTTGGGAACCAGCACTGCTCCCAGCATCCTTTACGATTCTCTGTGGCTTTAAATTCCTCTCTTCACCTCTGGCTTTAATTCCTTGCCTCCATCAAATTCTCAATCTCCATTCCACGGCTTCCTTTTTGGGCACGCCGTTCCTTTTCCATGTCGATTTCATTCTTACCACCACGCAGGTCTTTGACCTTGGAGGCCATGTGTTTCAGGTGCATAGCCACCAGATGACTGTCCTGTCCTCACTGGACTGTGACAGGGAGAGAAACAAACCTGTGTTGTATTAAGGTGTATCTGTTGCCTTACTCAAATACGTTCTTCCCTAAAATTCCACATTGACACAAGGATAGTAAACTTTTCCTGACATTTTGAAGGTAGAGAGCGTTGTTTTTAACTCAGTAGGGCACACACATTCCCAACTTAAAATCAAACATTAAACATCCCTAATTTAAAAATTCATTGGCCTTTCTCATACCATGAACGACTTACTGGCCAGTCTTTCATATAGAAATAAGGTCTTATCTTGATATTCTTCATTCTTTTCTCTTTTTTTCATCTCTTCTTACTTCCTCCATTTTAGCAGATAGTCCCCAACCCAGCTATCCTCTCTTGATATTTTCTTAAGCCAAGCAATTCAACTCTCCCTCTCTTCCCTCCCACCCAGGCAGGTATGCCCTGAGGGCTTAACCTGAATGGCCCATTGGAATTGTCACTAAATAAAAACAGTTCTCTCTCTTAGATACCCCACAGACAAACCACTGACAGCTAATGTGATAGCAGACATGGCTGGGGTGGGGGTGGAAGGGGTCAACTTCAGAAGAAGGTTGGGCAATAGGTGTCTCTTGTAAGGGGGAACAAAATAGACTTGATAAAACTTGAGAACAACCAGGACAATTTTCTGTGCCCCCAAATATCCACCTCACAGCCTCTAATTCTGTGCATTGTTCTTTTGGGCTCTGAAAGCTTTGTGCTCTTCAATAATTCTCTATTAAAATGCAAATACCTACTGGGAGTTGTTCAGCCTTATCAGTTAATAGTTGACTGTTGCATGAACATAAGATCCTGCTTTAATGGGGCTAAATTGCTGAGGGATGGGGTGGTACAGTGGAAGGGCAAATGGGATCAGGAAGAAGGAGAGAGAGCATTTATTGAAGGGGTCATTTTTGGGTTTTTCTTATATTTTGACCAGAATGAACTCTGCTCACAATTCCCCTAGCCCTCTTCTTTGCCTTCTCAGGATTAGCCTTACAATGGTTGGTTTATTCTCCTTGACCGGAGCACAAATTGAATTAAGGAAGGATGCTTGAGTTTCTCTACTTTGCCATGCCTAAATTAGAAAGAGTTGAAGCCATCTAAGGAAATAGCTACCACGGAACCCTCTCCAGTTTAAATTTAGTTCCATTTGATCACATCAGTCTCATGCTACACACATGGCCTTGGTGGCTTAGTGGTGGCAGCAAAGCCTGGACATGGCCAGGATGATGAGTAGCTGAATTCCTACCAATGGACTTGCTAATGTGAGTCCATCAGGAAGGACCAACCAGAGCATGGATGCACAATACCAATCGTCCCAACTCCCAGGGACACTGCAGAAGGCCAGAGTGACCGCCAGAGGAAACGAAGGAATCCATCCTCTTCAGTCCCCAAGACTGAGCTCGAGCACCTTCTCCATCACCTCCATGCCCCCCGAGCACCTCTTCTCTCCCCTGCTGGACCTTGAGCGCCTTGGACAGGAGTCAATTCTGTCCCATCTCTAAGTGCAAATCCAAAGCTTTCAGAAAAAGCACATCGCTATAGAATAAGAGACACTGCAGAACCATTCCAAGGCAGAAATGGAAAATAAATGAAGTCCTTGCCACCCTCCCACCCTTTTCCCCGTGTTGTCCCTTTCAAGTGCAATATTCAAAATATGTAACAACCAGCAAGGCACCAGCATGAACCAATCAGAATGGAAGCAGCCTTGCTCAGAAGCAGGGTCCTGGGCCCCCTGCTGGGCAGCATTAATCCTTTAGTTCTGGAGCACCTATTTCCCCACCAGTGTGGAAGCGTCCAATATTAACAACCCCTGGCTATGCTGGTGTGTCCTGACTGAGTACTGGCCTGTGTCTCTTCCCAAGCACCCTGCTCTAAGCTCCAAAGCTAGAGCGAAGATGGGCCTATGAAAGCTCTACCTTGCGTGGGGCCAATGCACTTTGGAGGAGAGAGTTAGTGAGCTCAATCTAAGCAGGTGTGGGGGTCCTATTGCAAAGGCCTAGGGCCTGGTGACTCAGGAAGGCAATGTTTGTATAGCCCAGAGCTGGCAAGACAGGCCCCAGCCTCTCCCCAGGCCCAGCAGGCATGCCCACTGGCTTTGGTGCCCAGGGCATTCCCTGTAGCAGCCCTAGGAAAAGGCTTCCTGCAGTACTGAAATTTTGGCTTTCTAGTCTTTCTAATTTCACTTAGCTCAGTCCCACCATGAAGGAAAAAAAAAAATTCCTTCCCCTCCCCCAATCAAAAAAATTTCTTTAGCAAGCCCACTTCTGCTACTGGAGAAAGGAGAGGAAGTGTTTTGGTTGTATGTAGATTGCATCTGGCACAGGGCTCATTTTTACTACCTCTGTGCTCATGCCTC
Source organism: Myotis yumanensis (assembly GCF_028538775.1). Lineage (NCBI taxonomy): Eukaryota > Metazoa > Chordata > Mammalia > Chiroptera > Vespertilionidae > Myotis > Myotis yumanensis. Next base: position 226,133,027 of record NW_027223752.1, on the reverse strand, counting down.
AAACCTCTCAGTCTAGTACAGATGTAGAGCAAGACTCACAGGGGTCTTTGAATGTAATCATTGGGCCTGGTTGGGGGAGGGGGCACAAGAGGAGAAGGAGAGCAAGGAAGTGAGCTATTTTCAGTTTGTCAAAATCAAAATGGAAATTATAGATGAACACAGTGCTCTTGTGTGCAACTACAGAAATTCAACTTGAGCCAGCTTAGGGAAAGAGATGGAACTAATTGGCTCATGAAATCAATCCACAGCAAGCACTGGGGTGTGCTGAGCCTCAGGGACAGCTGGAACTGGGGCCTTAAATGTCACCAGGACACTCTCTCACTCCCTAGCTGTCACCTGTGCTCTTCGGTAAGGGTGCACTTTATTGTCTGGACCAGTGGCTCTCTGCCAGGGCCGGAGAGGAATTTTACCTCCCAGGGGACATTTGGCAATATTTGGAGATGATTTTTGTTGGTCACAACTCGGGGGAGGGTGCTACTGATATCTAGTGGGTTGAGACCAAGGATGCTGCTAAACATCTACAGTGCCCAGAACAGCCCCCACAACAAAGAATTAATCTGACCCCAAATGTCAATAGTAGTTGAGAAGTCCTGCTCTAAGTCCACCTCCTCGTGGCCCAAACCATGGCTGCTGGCCTCTCCCAGGCCCACATCCAACAACTTTGTTAGCTCAAGAGGGATTGAGACTTGCTCATTCTGATTCAAATGTCAAAAATCCCAGGGAAGGACACTGATTGGCCCAGCTTGGTCCAGAGATTCACTCCTAGATTAAATAGAAGGTCCAGAAAAGTGGGGTTTTAGAAGATTATGGAAGCCCTTTCTAGAACCTCATGGGTGAAGTTGGGAAGGAACATTCTAAGAATAAGGAAGGTAAAGAGTAGGTGAAAAAAAATAGGTGACAATAAAGTTACAAATGCTACTGTTGAGTAAGTTCAGTTTGTTTGGGAGGCAACATCTTTTAAAATTAGGAATATGGGGGAGCAGGAAAAGAGAAGTGCTCTTTGATGGAGTAAAGGTTGGGAATCGTATTAATATACAGAGTTGGGCAAAATTGGGTTTATAGTTGTGAGTATGTGAAACACAGAGTTTATTCTTGTATTATTAATTATTTGATTAATTATTATTATTATTAACCTACTTTTGCCAACCCCTGTAGAACCCTCCTCTAAAATACTGCACAGGCCAAGCCAGTGTCCCATGCTCCAGACCCCTTCTTCCCATTCCTCTCATGAAGACAATTCCTGGGGGACCCATTCTCCACTCAGAATCTATGGGAGGTAAGTGGCTATTCAGATAAACTAATTATCACGAATGTTTAGCTAGCTAATGAGTTATTGCTTCCAGATGACACAATGCCTAACCCTGTTACAATGTGCATTTCTTTTAAAAGCTCCTTAAAGAAGAAAATAATAGTAGAAATTTCAGGCAAGTGGGAGCTTGGAGGGAAGTTATTTTTGGTTTGGAGGCCTCCAGATACAGGCTATTCATACAAGTAGCAGATTACATTGTATCTGATTAACACATGTTCAAGGTCAACATTTTTTGGAGCATGTTCTATGGAACACCAAGTCCCTGGGATAGTAGTAGTGTTATTAAAAATAAAGATTCCATAATCAAATCAATTGGAAAATGCTGTTTTAGATGACATTCAGTGGGTTTCTTCACTACAGAACTCAGAGCTTTCAATAGAAGGGGTGTTGTGATCCTTAAAAATGGAACGATAGTGTGAAGACTTCCCAAACTTTTTGGGCCAAGTAACCCGCTTTGTTAAGGTGTATTTTACATAGGGTCAACAGTTCTGTTTTACACCGATTGTCCTTGCCTGTTTGGAGGGTAAATTATATGGTCGCCCTATTCTCACAGGACCATGCTTTGGAAAATGTTTTTGTATTATTTTTATTTTGAGTCACCTTGGATCTGCCTTAAGAACTCCTTTTTGATGGCATAGTTTTACCACTTAGGTATTAAATATAGAGGTAGAATCAATTCTTAGTAATCCCTAGTTGAGCACCAGATGAAAATAACCTGGAACAATGGTTTCCCATTGTACCTGGAACACTTCTAAATTGACCCCCTGCTCCCATTAAAGTTAGCTTTAGAATCCCAGAATCAAAACATAGACTGTTTAAAATTGGACAGACCAATTTACTAATTGCATTATTAAGGAACTGTATAGTTGTAAGAAACAGAAACTCAATTTGAATAGGCAAAAACAAACAAACAAATAGATAAATGCAGTAATTTGGGGAAGAAGCTTATAGAAACAGAGGGAAATACTTCAGGAACGAGAGCACCGTTGGGTCCTTGGGGGCTGGAACCAGTTTCTTGATGCTTCCAGGATTCTCTCTGAGTCAGAACTGGTCTCTGCCTGAGCTTCAGTCTGTCCCACCATGGACCATGCTGCCTCTCTGGATGCTGGTGATTACAGAAGTCAAATTCATGACCTTCAAGGAGTCACATAAACATCAGGCAAAACAAGGACAATTATTTAAAAATGAGAACCATGGCAAAAATGTTAAGTAACATAGAGTAGTTTCAAAGGAGGAGAAGCCCAGGACAATGGGGTTTTGTTTTAATATCACAGTGTAGGAAAAAAGTTACCCCTGATGATCCCTAAATCACTCATCAAGTACAGAACAGTATCTGTGGTTCTATGTTCTCAACTCTCGATATGGGCAAATGACAGAGCATGTAGTCAGGTGCAGAAAACAATGAATAATGTACAGAGAAACAATGAGTACATATACAAAAAAAAGGTCTAAATATTTACTCATAATAGAGAGATGAGAAAGTAATAAAGAAGAAAATAAAGACTACAGATGGTTTCTTCAATTGAGCACCAGATAAAGAACTCTGTTTAGAATTAAGGGTCATTTTGAACAAAAAACCCCCCAAAAACCCAAAACAAAACATCTGTCTTTAAATACTATTGAATGATATTCAGTGTGAGCCCAGCTACAGGGAGAAGGGCCGTGTTAGGTCTTTGGTCTCAGGTTCACGCTAGGGAAAGACTGCCCTGTTTTGACTGTTTACTTTTCCTTTTTGTTCTCTCTCTCCCCTTTCCCGTCTCCTTCTCATTCTATGCCCGTCTGTCCCCTACATCTCTCTTCCTTCCCTTAAACCAGTGTGTCAGGCAATGTAATAGAGTAGTAAAGAGCATGGGCTAAGATTGCATAGAATTAAATCCCACCACAGTCCCTATGTGACACTGAAAGTTTTACTTAATCTTTCTGTACCTCATATGTAAAATGAGGGCAGTGATAGACCCCTCCTCCCCCATAGCTTCATTGGGATGATTAAATGAGATAATGCATGTCAAAGCTCTCAGAACAGTGTTAGACACCTATATCCACCATTATTAATATTATTACTACTACTACTACTAGCACTGTAAAATCAAACCAACAGGGTCTCTGCTCTCTGGGGAGCTTTGTTGATTTTCACTTTATTTCTTTCCCACCCAGTTTTTGTTTTGTGTCTTTGTTTTAATCAGTCTCTACTGGTTTGTATCTTACGGAGGGAAAGCCTCTTCTGATTCCTTCTTCAGAAGTCACACCCCATTCCTCATTCATTCAGGCATTCATTGTACAAGTATTTAGTAAGTGGCTGCTATGTCCCAAGCATAGTTCCAGGAGCTGGGACATGGCAGAAAACACATCCATCAAATGCATGCGCTGGGGCACTACTCTCCTGGTGGGAGAAGGAAGCTGTGTAGTAAAAACAGGCAAGCACCTCTGCTCCCAAGTTCACACTCCAAGCCATGGCTGTCTTCCTCCCCTCTCCTCTCCAGCTTACTTGCATCTAATTTCATTTTTTTTAAATAATATATTTTTATTGATTTCAGGGAGGAAGGGAGATGAGAGAGAGAGATAGAAACATCAATGATGAGAGAAAATCACTGATTGGCTGCCTCCTGCACACCTCCTACTGGGGATCGAGCCCACAATCCAGGATGTGCTCTGACCCGGAATCGAACTGAGACCTCCTGGTTCATAGGTCAATGTTCAACCCCTGAGCCACGCCAGCCAGGCTTGTATCTAATTTCTTGATGCCATCTCCTTGATCCACCCTCCTTCCCGGCCCCCAAATGTGGTTTATTTGTGAATACCTTGGGTTGCTCCAGAAAGGATTTCCGGTAGCTTCCTTGCTTTGGGGCCTCCTTGCTTCCAAATGACTTGCTCCCTCCCCGGCCATGTGCTGTGATGTTTTCCTCAGTGCCGTTGGCCTTTTCCAAGCTGGATCCCTCTAATTGCTCAGTCCTTTCAGAGTCCCTTCCTTTGGTACAGGCGACAAATCCCAATTTAGCATCACCTGTGATTATAACTAATGTGCTGTTTACTCCCTCTTCCAGGTCATTAATGAAGATGTTAAATGAGAGCAGAATGAAACCACGTCCCCGTGGCGTCCTGCTAGACACCTTCCAACAACCTGACACTCTGCCATTTGCTGTTTCATTACCCTTTGTTTACCTGGCGGTCTCAGGCCCTTGCTTTTCAAAGAGGCAGGACGCTTGATATTTCTATGGCTGCAGTGAAGCCACTTAAGGGGGAAGGGTGGAATATTAAAACCTGGCAGATTGTAAATATACCCTTTTGAGTTGGAATTAAATGTGGATTATGAATAGAGCATTGTCAGTAAACACGCGGTGGCTGCCCCTCCTCTCAGATGCCTTTGTTTTCCCTGGACTTTCTGCAGCTGTTCCGCCTTTCCCAGGGCGGAGAAGGGTAGATGTTTGCTGTATGCAAAGATGTTGCTTGGATCAGCTTAACTATGAACCAGAAAGTGACTCTGTTGCATGTGAAAGCTGTGGTAGCTGGATTGCATCCACAGCTCCGGTTTTTCTCTCCTCCCTGTACCTATGCCCTCACCATGGAACCTTGAAGAGCCCTCCCTCCCAACTGTGACTCTGGCCCAGTCATGTGACTTTCTTTGACAGATGGGATTTCAGCAGATATAATGCAGGCCTAAGCTTGAAAAAATCACTTGCATGTCTCTGCTTGCATTCTTGCCCCCTCCACAGCTGCTATGAAAACATGCCTGGGAGAGCCTGTTGGAAGATGGGACACATGGGACAGAGCCCAGCTGCCTCACTTGTCCATCAGGACACCTGGATGACCTCGGGTATGTGGTTGAGTCCAGTCCAGTCCAGATTAGCAGAACCCCCTAGCCAACCACCAGATGCATGAATTATACTCATATTGCTTCTGAGGGCTTGTTTGTCACACAGCATTAGCAATGGCAATAGGTAGCTGACACAATAGTACACGTTTGGAGTCTTATGAATAGGAAGCTCATTGATTTCCTAATGGTTTTTCACACAATGCATTCCTGTCACAATCCTTTATAAGCAAAGAGAAGAAAAAGTTTTTTATGTGGAGATTCAGAAGTACAAAAGGGGCCTTAGAGTCTGGCTTCAGGCTTTAAAAAGTAAATGGCAAATGCGACCTCTATGTGTTTTCTGCTCAGGGCTGTTAAAGCTTTTATTGAGCGCCTACTGTGTATGCAGTGCCATATAAATTCTGACAAGTATAGGAGCTTGATGCGGGGGAGGAACTACGGAGAAAAGGGTGTTGGTGGAGAACTACAACATTTGCAGTGCGCTGAAAAACGCCTTTTCCAATGAAAACAAAAAAGAAGCATGTCCTAAGGAGAACAGGAGTGCACTTAACCCCCACAACCCCAAACAATGGTTTGCTGCATCCTTTTCAAATATTTGCCTCCTGCAACTGCTCTGTCACTCAGCCCACAGCTGAAAAATGCTCTGTTGGTTTGTGGTGACACAGTGACAGGCGATTGTAGCGAGATGGCCAACACCCGGAAGGCTGTTCATACTTCCTGAGTGAAAGCCACATGCTACTGAGGTGCAGACAAGCAGCTTCTAATTGCTCCCTGGGGCTTTTCACCCCGGCATCCCTTGAGGCTTCCTGTTCACAGCTGATACCCAACCCTACAACCTCACTACAGCACATGTGGTGTGGCCGAGGCCAGCAGCATCACCCAGGAGCTTGTTAGATGGGCAGGTCCTCAGCCCCCTCCCAGGTCTACTGAATCCAAATCAACATTTTCACAGGAGCCCAGGGAATCTGTGTGCACGTTAAAATGTGAGAAGCATTGTCCTGGGGCACTTCGAGTTCTTCTGGAGGGGCAAATAATTTATTTGGGGATCAGTTACCTCCTCTAGACGGTGGACTTCCTGAGGGCAGGATCCATCTTATCTTCTGGACCTTTGTATCCCCAGCACCTACTTCTGTGTGTGGATATAGTCGGAGCTAGAACAACTTGGTTGAACTGAAGTGAGCTGATATCAGTGAGCAGTCAAGTCTACCCACTAAGGACAACCCTTTCTTCCTGAGCCTCCTGGAGTGAGTGTCACCTTGAATGTGCCAATGTGCCCCAAAGAGGCAAACTCTATACAGCTTTTGGGCTAAATCTCTGCAAGCTCCAGAGATTTAGGTTTGCACGTTGTGATCTAAAGTACAACATCAAGTGCATGTGAATAAGCAAGTATTAGAATGTCAACAGTGAACCTAACATAGGGCCCCAACTTAGTGAAACATTTGCTAAGGCCTTCAACAGTAGACATGGAAGGAGACCAGCAGCCAGGAAGGGAGGGAGAGAGGGAAGGAGGAAGTAAAGAAAACAGGGAGAATGTCAGTGGGAGGGGAGCAGAAGGGAAAAAGAAGCAAGGGCTGATGGGACCTAAATTTTACCTTCTTTATTTTCTAGTGGAACTTGGAATTTTTCACCCCCCCCCCCCCCCGCCCCATACCCCCTCATGGTGTCACTGACATTAAATATCCAATCTTCTCTGCCCCACATCAACTTGAGTAATATCACAGCCAAGGTGGCTGCGCCGGCCCTCTTCCTCCCTGCTCAGTTCAAGTTAAGAGTGCTCCCACCATACATTACCACTGGGATTTAAAAAATGATTTATTTTGCAACACAATTCAGACCTTTGAACCGTACTGGATGCTGGGTGCTTTGTTGACAGGAGTTAGGGATAAAAGGGGAGTTTGGGGGATTGTGGAATGCTGACTTCCTATAAATCACTGATTTTATTGTAGTAAATAGCGGTCACCTCCTGGAACTTCAATAGTCTGCTTTGAAAAATGATATGAAACTATCAAAGTCCATCAGAAGGAAAAATAGGACAAATGGGGTAGAGGGAAAAGACCACTCTCTCAGCATTAGTTAGCCAAGGCCACGGCCAGAACTTGGCTAGTGTGGTCAGAGCTACATTCAAGTGGTGGTCCAGAAACTTTCTGTTGTTTCTTTGAGCACATTGTATATTCTCCCCCCCCCCCCCCCCCCCCCCCACGCCCCCGCGAGAAGCTAAAGACAAAGAATGGGACAAACTATCTGGGGAGGGTGAGGCCTTGGAAGTTCAGATCTGCTGTGAGCTTAGAAAGGCCTACGCCAGTGGTTCTCAACCTGTGGGTCGCGACCCTTTGGGCGGTCGAACGACCCTTTCACAGGGGTCGCCTAAGACCATTCTGCATATCAGATATTTACATTACGATTCATAACAGTTGCAACATTACAGTTATGAAGTAGCAACGAAAATAATTTTATGGTTGGGTCACAACATGAGGAACTGTATTTAAAGGGCCAGAGGGTTGAGAACCACTGGCCTAGGCAGAGGTGAGAGGTTTAAGAGCATTCTCTGAAACAATGCACGACTTGCTGGGAATAATGAGAACAGGTCCTATATATGTCAGGAGCTGCAAACACAGACCAGGGGCCATGGAGGGAAGGGAAATGATAGGCCTGCCTGGGGAGGGTCTGTGCTAAGCTGAGATACTCCAGTTTGAGTTATTCAACACCTTTCCAGCTCCCTCCCTTTTAAACTATGGAGGCAATAATGAAATGCTCAATTTCCCAGCCAAATTTACAGCTAGGTGTGGTCAATACAACTCACTTCCAACCTCTAAGATGTAAGGGGAAGTCCCTGGGAGATCTTTCTCATGTAAAAAGACAAAGCCTTGCTAGGAGAGATTATGTCATTGGCCCCTTTACCTTTTCCACCCTCTTTTCTTGCCAGAAGAGCAAATGCCTTCGCCAGATGTGCAGCAGCCACCCTGAGATCAGGAGGACCAAACGCTACGTGCTGAAGGTGTCAGAGCAGCAGGACAGCAGTCTATGATGACATTGCTCAGTCTCAGCGCCAGCCCTGGATTTCTGACTCTCGGACTTCTTGCTGCATGAGAAAAATTGACCCCTTATCTGTTTAAGCCCCGGGGTCAGCTTTTCTGTTGTTCACACAGAGATTTACTGCCCCCTCCCCTCGGTCTACCCATTCTTGCCATGTAGGAATGCTGGCCCAGTGTCCCCAGATCTGATTTTTCAAGAGAAGATATAAGTCTAGATTTTAAAAAAATCTTTATTGTTGAAAGTATTACATATGTCCCCCTTTCCTCCATTGGCTTCTTCTAGCCCACCCCCACTCCCTGCAGTCTAGATTTTTTATTTTTTCACATGAAATCCCCCAGTTGGCAGTTGAGAGTTGATCCCAATAGAGATCATTGATTGAATTTTTTGAAAACACATTTCCAGTTGGTGACCTCTGATTTATAGAATGTTCACTCTGGGCCAGGTGCCTTTATGTAGATTATCTCATTTAATCCTTACAACAACGCCCAGGGTGACACTAATATTACTTCTATTTTATAAATTAGAAAACTGAGGCTCAAAGGTTAACTTACCCAAGGCCAAATACCAGCAGGGAAAGCGCCATTAGTCACGCCTGACTTTGGAGCAGGCATTGCCAATGCAGCAACCATCGATCACCACAATCATGCTGCTTAACAAACCACCCCAAACTCAGTGGCTTGTAACCTGCATTTGTTCTCATGCTTTCAGGTCTGTGGATGGACTGCAATTGGGGTGACGGAAGCTGGACTCAGTGGGTGACTCTGCTTCAAGCTGTGGGTTCTGTGGAACAGGCTCCAGGCTGGGAGTCAGGATTCAGGTTGACTCCCAGGTGAAAGGGCAGTGGTCATGCAGGGGATGTTTTTCCTTGGGGGGTCACCAGATTCAAGAACTAAGCCAAGCCCTAACTGGTTTGGCTCAGTGGATAGAGCGTCGGCCTGTGGACTGAAGGGTCCCAGATTTGATTCCAGTCAAGGGCATGTACCTTGGTTGCGGGCACATCCCCACTGAGGGGTGTGCAGGAGGCAGCTGTTTGATGTTTCTCTCTCATCAATGTTTCTAACTCTCTATCCCTCTCCCTTCCTCTCTGTAAAAAAACAATAATATATATATATATATATATATTTTTTTTTTTTTTTAAAGAACTAAGCCAAATAGGCTGGTGCATTTAAGGCCTCTAGCCACGTTATAACTCACATTCCATGGGCTTTATGAAGCTAAGCCCAACATCATGGAGCAGGGACATGTACTTGATTCACAGGGGGAGGGAGAATGAGTACAGCTCAGCAATGACTCAAACAATGGCAGCTCTGCTGTACAGTCTCAGGGGGAGCAGGCCTTCATTGCGATGAAACAAAGACTCCTTTTTTCTCTGTTGCCTGTTTGCAGCACTGGCAAAGGATGCACGGATCTGGTAAATGGGGCACAAAGCCATCTGAACTCATCAAAAATCAGTTCATTACAGAGATGCCATTTCCCTCTGACAATGTTACACCCCACAGATCGTGGTCCAGCTCCAGCTTCTGGGAAGCACCTGGCAGAAGGTGGGGAGGAGTTGGTGGAAGGTAACAGAGCTCCTTTTGGGGAAAAAGCTTTCATCTCGTTCCAGTTCTGAGCAGTAGAAGCTATGCTGGTGCCTTCCACGGCATCTCCACTCTGGTTCCTGCCTTGTTCCTTTCCTTCCTCCCTATCATCATTTGTGTTTTCTCTTCTTCTCCAACACTCTGGAATATTCAAACAACCACCTCTTTTGAACCAAGCAGTGTTCATGATGCTGGAGAAACAGTGAGAACAGGACTACAATGACCCCCATTACTGTGGAGCCTACTTCTGGCAGGGGCAGACAGTAAAATTAAATCTCCTTCCAGACATCCCCTGGATATATATTAATATTTATTATATATATATTTTATATATTAATAAACAGTTAAAGATAAATGAACCTCATTTAAAATAGAGTCAGGAAGTCCTGAAGGGGGCGCTCTCATGTACTGCCACTCAGACTCCAAATAGGAGGACATGGCATAGCAGGAGGAAGGAAGTTTTTCTTGCCCAAGGAAACTCCTCCATCTTTGCCAACTGTAGCCTGAACCTCTTTAGTTGGTTGCCTTCAGGGTTGGGCTCCTGGTGACAACCGGCCAGTGAAAAGCTTCTATGCTCAGCCAATGAGAAGCTGTTGCCATCCTGAATTATTTGAAACAGCCGCTCCCAACTTCCTCTTTTCCCCTTATAAAAGCAAGCTCCTCTCGGTTCTTTGGACTTGCCTATGTGTCATTGTTGTTGTCCTTAAGGCATATTTGCTTGTCCTGAACTAAATTCCTCCGCTATCCTGAATGAACTCATTTTGCTAAGAAAATAACTGCCTCTTTGTTTTTATAAAGGTGAACAATACATTTGTAATATATATGTGTAGATTACATCTCACATGTATATATTACATTACATATCACATACATATATTATATAATTATATATTACATATACATTTGTATATGTAATGGAATATTGCATATATATTCTGAGTGTTTGTGTTCTAAAATTCATATTTTGAAACCTAATTACCAATGTTATAGTATATGAATGTGGTGGTCTTTGGGATGTGATTAGATCATGAGGGTGGACCCTCATGAATGGAATTAGTGTTCTTATATAAAAGAGACCCTAGAAACCCCAGAGATTTCCCTTGCCCTTTTTGCCATGTGAGGATATGGCATAAAGATGACTATGAACCAGGAAGTGGGCTTTCACCACTTTTAAGTGGGCAGACACCAAATCTATGGTTACTTTGATCTTGGACTACCCAGCCTATAGACCTGAAAGAAATAAATTCATGTTCTTTATAAGCCACCCAGGCTGTGGTAATTTATTTTTGTATTGATCTCAGAGAGGAAGGGAGAGGGAGAGAGAGAGATAGAAACATCAATGATGAGAAAGAATCATTGATTGGCTGCCTCCTGCACACCCCACACTGGGGATTGAGCCCACATCCTCAGGCACGTACCCTGACCAGGAATCAAACCTTGACTTCCTAGGTCCTAGGTTGATGCTCAACCACTGAGCCACATCTGGCTGAGTAGTTTCTGTTATAGCACTCCAAACAGACTAAAATTATACACACACACACACACACACACACACACACACACACTGAGTGGCCAGATGATTGTGACCACCTGACGTTTGTAGGCAAATTAGCTATAATTTCGCGCTGAAGTTGTTAGAGGGCCAGACCATTATAAATAGGAAAGCAGGTTGTTTACCACTACTGTAGAAGTGATTTTTTTTCTGAAGATATGGGTAAACAATGCGATTTAACAGCCTTTGAATGTGGTACATATGTGTGCATTTGTATGTATGTATATGAATATGTGTATATGTATCTATTTTTACATGAATAATAATATTCTGCACCTTGCATTTTCACTTAATTGTTTCTTGTCAATTGTTTCTCTTTTATTGGCAATATTGTCATTTTATTGTATAGCTATACCATACTGGGTGGACATCAACATGATTTTCAATCTTCTGTGTTAATAAATATTGCTGAAGTGACTATTATACATTTGATATAATATCTTCCAATGACACTGCTGGAACATGAGATGTGTGCACTTAAAGTGTTGATAGACACTGCTAAATCATTCTGCATAAATCATATACCAGTTTATACCTTCTCACTAGCAAGTAAAAGAGTAGGAATTCAGTACTGAAAAGATGGAGCTGAATGTTTCTGTCACCTCGTTCGTGCTTTGGTCTCCTCTGTATCTTGGAGGTCGGTGGACATGAGCATGAGACTCCCAGGCTGCTCTGGAAGATGTGAGCACACATGTACACACAGCAGAGACATGCTCACCTCAACAGTTAGAATTCTTGTTGATTAAGTGTAATTAAGGAACAAAGTTTTGAGCTCATCAAGGATCAGGTTTCCAAGTCAGATTCAATAATGACATATTGAGAGGATATATGCATTTTCCTGGATAGAGCCCCCGTGAAATTTAATTGTGATAAATGCATTCTAGTCTTTACTATGTGCCTGGCAGGGAGCCAAATGCTTTCCTTGCTTCCACTTCACAACAACCCTATATTGAAGATGATGTCCGTACACCTGTTTTTTGATGAGGATGTGGAGTCAAAGAGATATTAATTGACCACGTATTAGTAGAGGGAAGCAGTTCAGAGCATGGTCTATATAACCCAAATGGCCTGGGTTAAAATCCTGGCTCTCCCTCTTATTAGCAACCTTTGGCATGTTGTCCTTCTTCTCTATGCTTCAGTTTGCTCCTCTGCGAAATGCAGACACTGTTGTGAGGATAGACAAGTTAATAGGTAGACAATTCTTAATAAAATTTGTCTATCATCATTGTCTATCTGACACTTCAAGCTGGAATTTTAATCACTAAGTTTTAGTGCATCTTAGTAGTTCAGTTAATTTTTAAACTAAAGCTAAATTTTATATTTCTCAGAGTTTAACAAAATAAGTGAAAGAGATAAAACAAAAGTTTTATTCCAGAAATTCTCAAAGGGCACTTAAAATTGTTGCCGGAACGACCCTCATACCTGAGCAGCATGGATGGCTAGGGGTTCTTGGTGGGAGCAGATTACACCACTGTGAGTGGCAGCGATGGAAACAGAAGTCTGCACTGACAGTTATGCTCATCTGCAGAAACCCAGGCTCTCTGCAGCCTAGAATAATTTGATCCACACCATCTGGCAGCTTGAAAAAAGAAGAAAAAGAAGACGAGAAAGAAGAAACAAGAGCTCTGTAGCACGAATGTAATTCCCAATCTAAGTTATGCACTCTCATTTGCTTCATGTAAGATGAGCCAAATTTAAACATGTCAACATCTCAACAATCACAGATTTTTCAAGTGCTACACGATGCATCTGGCAGGCACTCATTGAATGTTGTTCAATGATGGTGACGTAAAATGTATTTACGAAAATATACGGTATTGAAAAAATAAATAGTACATTGTGATGTCCTTTAGTTTGCATTTGCATAAATTGGCACTCTCTAAAATAAGTGGTTGAGATTTAAAGGAACGTGGCTCTGTTTTAAAATGCGCAAAGAATCATAATTATAGAGCTTCCAAACCATTTATTCCATTTCTCTCATTTTAAGTGTAGGAAAACTTAGCCCAAGATTAGTTTTTGATAATGAGGGAGTGAGCCAAGAACCCTGGGTGCCCAGCAGGGAGGAAAGTGGGGAGAGAGTTGAAGGATAGTGGAAGCTGGACCACCTGGGCTCCTGAACATCAGGACACTGGAGCATCCTCCCGCCCTCCTTTCTTCTGCTATGACTTCCCGGACAGGAAGTAACTGAAAACCAGGTATAGATTCTCTTCTTTCTCCCCTACAAGTTTGCTCCAAGATGGATGTAGTGCACCTGTGGTTTATTAGAAAGGGCTCTTGGGATTGGTGCCTTTCTATAGGGAAAGGAAGGAAGCAGGACTGGGCAGAGGTGGAAGTTGAGCTGTGATGCAGTCTCTATGGAGCTTCCAGAGGACTCTGTGGGCTGTTCTGAAGCCTGGATGTCCCTTCAGAATTGTCCCACGCTGAGAAAAGGGGGCCGGGCCTTTATATCTCCCCATTGATCAGTCATCAGATGTGGGCCACCCCTGTTAAGGAGGTTCCCGTCTTCTCAGGCAGTTCCTGAAGCCAGTGGACAGCAGGGCTGGATGCCAGCAGGGCTCCCAGGAGCCAAAGGAGAACACTTTGTGCCTAAGGGCAGCACATCACAGCCCACCACACCAGGAGAGTGTCTGGCACAGAGGGAGCTCTCTGTAAATGCATGTTGAATGAATGAACCCAATGAGAGCTTTGGGACAGACAAGGGACAAACTACATTGTCACCTTTACAGTGTGATTTAGGGGCAGCAAGAAGCGATCGGTTCACTAGTAAAATAGAACTCCATCATACCTGTCTTGCTAGAATCTGGAATTTTTCAATGTTCTTAGACAATGGACATATTCTTCAGCAAGGGCTACCCCTACAATGTGCAGATCTAAAAGACACTGTGGTACTAGTTATATTCCCTTCTCATGCTTGGCACTAGAAAACTCGACACTAAATTTGCAGCTCATTTATATACATAAAAGGCCAATATGCAAAGTGTCCCCTCGGGAGTTTGACAGGGAGACCGGGAGTTCGATGGCTCGCTATGACATATACTGACCACGAGAGGGGTGGAGCGGACCATGGCAGGTGACCAGCAGCGACAGCAGGGCGCTGAGGGAGAGCAGGAAGAAGGAGGCGGGGAGGCAGGGAGGTGGGGAATCTAATCGGCCCTGATTGCTGGCCAGGCCTAGGGACCCTACCCATGCACGAATTTCATGCACTGGGCCTCTAGTCTATAATAACGCATAAACCTTTTTGGTTTTTCAAACTATGCTCTATTTCACCCCCAATCCAAACTTGACATGCCATCTGCATGGCTAATTTCTCTGATTCGTCTGTTTAAGTCTTACTATTTTAATTTATTTGTTTCCAAAAGCTTTGTGGAGCAAGGCCAAGTGTGAATACACCCATACTGTATGTTTATTATCTTCTCACAACACTCAGTGGCTTGGGACCCGGTCTCTCTGACATTGATTCATTCTGTGACATCAAGGCTAATGGATGAGATCGGCAGGATTACTCTGGGGTCTTTAATGGGATGTTTCCACTTTGGAAATGCTCCCTTTTGGCTCAGCAGAGCTATAGTCATCATATCTTTTGGCTGTAGAAGGCATTCCCCATAAGAATTAGTTGTGTGAATTTTTATGTAATGCAACTTTATTTCCTGGATTTAGTTTATATATTAAATATAGATTTTAAAAGCATTGTTGTTGTCCTTAAGGCATAAATAACTTTTTAATCTTAGCTTTCAGTGATTTTGTCTAAAAATGCCAACATCCAGATTCTTTGCAGTGAGCAACAATTACTTCCAGTCCCTTGGTCTCTGCAGGATGGGCAGCCCTGGTCTCCGTAGGGTTCACAGGGGACTTTAGCCTCTGCCCTTGAGGACACAGCAGCAATGACATTGTTAAAGCAAAACGGTCCCTGAAAAAGGCTGCTCCCATCCCACGTTCATTTAGACCAGCAGTTCTCAACCTGTGGATCACGACCCCTTTGGCGGTCGAACCACCCTTTCACAGGGTTCGCCATCCTGCATATCAGATATTTACATTACGATTCATAACAGTAGCAACATTACAGTTATGAAGTAGCAACGAAAATAATTTTATGGTTGGGTAACAACATGAGGAACTGTATTTAAAGGGCCAGAAGGTTGAGAACCACTGATTTAGACAGCCAAGAAATTGAGGTCTCCGTTTAAATTGGGGAAAACTTGCTTTCACCATGTTTGAAATGAATAATAAAAGAAATTATGAAGTCATATGCATCTCTGATGAGACTTAGGCCTGGTGTTGTTGAATGGCTTAAAACTGTAGCATGAACTTGTAAGTCTATTTTTTTCACCAGGTAGGGGAAGTTTTCTGTCATTATTTCTTCAAATAGATGATCAGAATAAACTGGTGAATATAATAGAATCAGGGGCATAGAAAGGGAGTGGACTGACAATTCTTGGGGGGGTGGGGGAAGAGACTGGACAAAAATTGTATACCTATGGATGAGGACAGTGGGGGGTGGGGGTAAGGGCAGAGGGTGGGGTGGGAAATGATGAAGGGGAGCTATAGGGGGAAAAAGAGGAACAACTGTAATAATATGAACAATAAAGATTTAATAAAAACAAAACAAAACAAAACAAAAACTGTAGCACGAAAAGTGAATCCTGATTTACAGCCACTGCCAACGGGAACCTAGCTCTAATGCCTCATGGCCTGGTGGGTGCTGAGCCATTCATGGGGTTTGGGATCCATCCAGATATATGTGTGTCATTTGAGCCTGGGTATTGTCTGTCTCTCTCCCAGAGCAGAACTAAAGTTCTCTCAGGTCCATAACTGGCTACATATTTTAAAGACCTTTCAATCCTCTGGTGCATGAATCTTGAATTTCATGTTTTATTTCTTCATTTATTTATCTCTTCATTCAACACATATACTGAAACCCTCCTATGAATCAGACACAGCAGTGAGAGAGGCGAAGAACTGAACAAGAAGGTACAGTGGGCTCTGAAAGCATCAGGATGCAGGACATGCAGGGTAACATAGGAGCCCAAAGGAGCACCAGGGAAAGTATCAGAGGTTGCAGTGGCTAAGCTGAGTGAGACGGGAGAATGTTCCAGGCAGAGGTACAGTGGGCATGGCAGCCTGGAGGAAAGGCTCTCTTGAGAATGACATATGTGTGCAGTAAAAGAAGTCTAGTTGTCTGTGAGGGAAGGGGACGGGGAGGAAGAGGTGAGCTGTGGGGTTAGGCAGGCACAGGTGAGGGAATCTGGATGCATTCTATGGTCAGTGGGGGATCACTCTGAAGGGACTGGAGAGAGATGATGACACAATTCGATTTTTGTTGTTTAACAGATCAAAAATGTGGGGTAGAGACTATCGCCATCTGGACTTAGGCGGTGACAGTAGCAATAGCAGTGGATACACCCTGAAGGTGCTCAGGAGGTAGAATGGCCAGGCTGGGATGGTCCTCTGGCCAGAACCCAGTATTGGGGAATTGGGAGTGAAGGGCTGAAATGCCACAGACACAGCTTTCCTAGCCTGGGCTGCAGGGTTTCTGTGCCCCAGGGTCCTCCTGCCACCAGAGTCCCCAAGGAGGTGGATCCCCGGTTGGATTATACCTGATGTAGAACCTGTTTCCCAGGAGTGATTTGAAGTCATGACAAAATCTCCAGGGTGAATTCATGCCCAGGAAAAAGGCAAAAAGGAATCTGCTATTTTCCTGCCTCTGAGTCTCTAGCATTTCCTTTCTCTCAGTTGGCCCAAGGTTACTCCCCCTCTGACCTTGATTTCTATTGCAAACCTGCTTAATTCTGAGCAGAGGAGATTTTCCTCCAGAGGCAGGCCAAGTCATCAGTTTCAGCCCTGCATCAGGCGCTTAACAAAGAGGCACACCAACTCCAAGAATAGGCGAGAGTGAGCCTTGTTAACTGTAAGGAGCTGGACAATGTAAGGCTGGAGGCTTTAATTAGCCTATTAAAATTCATTCCTTGAGCACCTGCTATAGGCCAGGTACTGTTCACGGCAGACCTGTACATTATCTACCTCTTTATTCTCAGACCCTTGCACAGGCCTGGAAGAGAGAAGCTGGGTGTTGCTATTCTTTGAAATGGGACTCAGAATCCTGCAGGTGCACCTCCAGGTACACGGGGCACCTCTGCCTTACTGCCGCGGTTCAAACCCTGCGCTCTGGGCCAGGCCCGGGTTAAGTTCCAGATGGCTCCCTGGCTAGCTATGTGGTCCTTGGCAAGTCACTTAACTTTTATAAATCTCAGTAACCTTGCCTGTGAGGCGGGGAGCCCCTAGATCAAAGAACACAAAACTTCCATTTTTGTAAGTCTAAAGTCAATAATCTCATATGGTTCACCCAGCTATGATAGAGGGTCGTTATAAATATTAAATGAGATTATGCATTAAAATTTTTCATCTAGTCCCCATCACAAGGTAGGGAGGAGCCCTGTTGATCTTTCTCTTGTTTTTTTTTTATAATAACAATACATAAAAATAATAATGAAATTTTACTTATTATTTATACCTGGGTTGGAGGGTTTAGAGTGTGAGTGTTGGAGGGGGGTTATGTCTCTGTCTCCATCTCTCAGATTTCATGACGAGCTTTCCCTGAGCATTCCTGGTCTCTTATCATGCCTCTTACTCCTCTCCTTGGAGACGGAGTGAGTTACCTGGTTGGTAAGTGACAACCATTGGTCTATGTTTCTAGATGGGGAGGAAGTAGTCCATCAAGAATACTAAAGGGGTATGTATGTGTGTGTGTGTGTGTGTGTGTGTGTGTGTGTCTCCCTCTCCCTTCTTCCTGCCAATACCCCTCCTCCCCTTCCTTAGACCAGTGCCAAGCAGCACTCCTGGAGAAGGGTGTCTGGTCCACCGGCTCCACCTGTCCCTGAGGTGCCCAGCTTGAGAATGAGGGTGAGGTGGTGGTAGAGACAGGGAGAAGCAGGAAGCCCACATCTAAGCTGTACCCTCCACTCCAGATTTTTGTAGCAACACAGCAAATGTTGCTACTCATTCATTCCTGGCTCTTCTCTGATTTTGATTTGGGCACCGAGGAGAGCAATGTAGTTAATTAGCTCCCTCAAGCCCCCACAGAAGTGACTGGACCAACTGGCTCAGGGAAAGTGCTGTGGTAACAACGCCGCTTGCAGACTCTGGAAGAAAGTCTAGACTGGCAGGAAAAGGGAAGTAGCTCACGGTGTGGCCACAATAAGTAACTAAGCCACGGACTGGGGGTGAGGAGGCAAAATCTAGTGTAGGGATCCCAATCAGAGGCCTAATGTTTCCTTGGCCATCCTAGCCAGAAGCAGTTTCCTCTCTAGGGAATTTTCCCCTCGGGCCTCCATTTTGACTATTTCTTTCAGCTTTCTGTCCTTCCAGAACCTTCTCTGTCCCCATCCAGATTCCTGTTACTTTCTTGTCCCGAGCAGGGTAGCCCGTGGTCAGCCCTCCATCCAGCCGGCACCCAGCCTGTACCTCCCCTTGCACTTCCCAAAGCTCTTTCTGGTGCTCTGGTACACAAAGGACTCCTGCCCCAACCCCCTTCCCCAACTGTCCCCCCTTCCCGGGCCCCCCCCCCCCCCGCCCCCCTCTCCCTGCCTCGCTCAGAGGCTCCTAAGCAAAACAGATTCAGGGAGCAACAACCTGTTGAGAAAAAAACACATCTTTATTTTCACCAGCCTTTAACTGGATTTTAGCATTTCCTCTAAAGATGAATGTAGGTAACAAAGCACAACAGTTTTAGCAGAATTTGTGAATGTGTCGTCCATGGAAAGCACAGATATTTCTATTATCACATATAATTGTAACAGATATCTCAAAGTATCACCCAGGTTCATCAGAACTTTGAAATCATAATACCCAATAGACCTGTTGCTAGAGCTTGCTAGAGATTACTAAATTATGATTTAACTATTTTGGTAACTGGTTTCCATAGAACTGATTTCCTTGGAGATCCTATGGCTTTATTTTACCTTCTTGGAGACATGACCCCGAGGAGTCCATCCATAGATTCCACTGCATTGCCGAAGGGACCCACGGCACAGGGAAGATTTAGAATTCATGCTTTGGCAGGAAAAAGCACTGCAGAAGTTGTGCGGTTCATTTTCCTTTAACGCGATCAATTCCCAGCTGGGGCTCCCATCTGCAGCCAGGGCCAGGGCCCAGGAGGGCAGTGATGCGCAGAGGGACACTTGGCCTGCCTGGCCTGAGAAGGTGTGGCAGATGGTGGTTCCCAAGCTCACCCACCCCACACCCCGAAACACAACGGTGACTCTCCTCCTGCCCTTCCTCTTGAATCGGGGAGGGTGAGGACTTCTGTGTGTGCTGCTGCTGCACCTTCTCGGCCAGGTCCTGAAAGGTGTCACTTCTTCCTCCAGGACAGGCCCCAGCCCAGGTCCCAGCCCACAGTCACATCAGTCTCCAGACACGAGGGAGAAGGCTGACTCCCGCCCCAGCCACCTTTTGCAACCACACTCAGACCCAAGAACCGCCTCTGGGCCCAGCCCCAGAACCCTGAGAGATAATCAAGTGATTGCTGTTGCCTTAAGGTGTTAAGTTCTGGGGTGACTTGCTCCACAACAATGAGAACCAGGATGGAAGGTGCCTGGAATACGTTTCCCCCTCCTTCCAGTTATGCTCTATCTTCTGAACTACAGCTGTTATACGAAGTGGAAGATGTGTGTAACCACATTTACTAGTAAAACATACACTGAGTGGCCAGATTATTATGACCACCCCATCAGTACTTCATTGACACTTCCAAAAATACTGAATATTGAAAACTTCCTAAGCAAATACTCTCAAGGTTTAATTATTTTTTGCATAACTATTTCACTTCATCGTACTGATGGAGTAGTCATAATAATCTGGCCACTCAGTGTACATCTGTATTTCGAGGGAGGCCTTTCACTAGCGGTTTTGCACATCTTGTCTCATATAGATCAGTGCTGTCCAATAGAACTTTCCACAGAGATGGCAGTATTCTCCATCTGTGCTGTCTGTGGCAGCCACGAACCATGTATGCAGAACGTGAAATGTGGCTAGTGCAACTGAGGAACTGGATTTTAAATTTCATTTAATTTTAGTTATTTTAATGTACATCGCCATCTGTGTTGCTGGCTACTTTGTTGATCAGTACAGATCTTGAGGGGCCATACTCAAGTCCACGTGCTCTTAATGTCAATTCTTATGTTTATTCTAGTGCCTGTTTGTTAGTGAAGGATGTAATTACTTGATAAGCCTGTTGTCAGTTGGAAGACTATGAAAGAGTTTGCTTTTGGCAAACAGAACAAAACAACAAGCCATTCTGCAAAACCAGAAAATCAACAAGTCTATTAAATTGGCATTTTGGTACTAAGTGGCCGTGAAAGGTCTGAAGCTGTCCCATTAGAGCAGTGGTTCTCAACCCTGGCTGCACATTAGAATCACCTGGGAATCTTTTTAAAATCCTGATTTCTGGGCCTCATCCTCCGGAAATTCTGTTTCTTTGTTATAGGGTGAGGCCACAACATTAGTAACAAAGAAACAGAATTTCTAGAGGATGAGGCCCAGAAATCAGGATTTTAAAAAGATTCCCAGGTGATTCTAATGTGCAGCCAAGGTTGAGAACCACTGTATTAGACGCTCCAGACAGCGTTCAACCGCCATCAGTTGAAAGAGGAGGCCCCAGCCCACAGCCTGCGGACAGGTCTGGACACGTGAAAGTGGAAGCGGAGTCTATTCTGCACAGAAACAAGGCAGGTCTGGCAGGAATCCTCCACTCTTGTTCGTGGAGATGGGAGAGTTGGGGGTGGGCCTTCCCGGTTACACTGCGGTACTGTTTTTCTTCCATGAGCATGAGCGATACTCTCATTCATACCTTGTGTTCTATATTTTTTTAAGGAAGAAAAAAACTTTTGTGTTTTAAAAAGCATGGTTTTATTTTAAAGAGGGGTAGGTTGGGTTCCGAAGCACAGTAAAATTTGAAAAATTGGAAGCGTATGGAAGACCCAGTCAGATTCTGGACAGGCTCAGAGTTAGTGAATGTTTTGTAAGGCAAAGTAGATGTGTCCCTTTTGATGCTGGCAAGTCGCACAAACTCACAGGAAGCTGAGTGCTGCCAGCAGGAAATTCTGCCAAATGGACTCAATGAATTATAATCATTTGTAATCAGTCCATTAATTAACTGGGCACAAAAGGATCTTGTAAAGAGTTCAAAATATTTTCCCAAGTAGGTTGAAGATACCCCTCCCACATCATTTGCTTACATGGACACTTCACTCAACAAACCTGAATTTTATTCAAAGAAAAAACATCCCTTTCAGTCTTGTCTGAATTTTCCAAATTTCCACAAACAATAATTAAAAAGGATCCAAATAAATAAACCTCTGGTGTAAAATAGGAAAAAGCAAAACAAAACAAAAAACTCCACAACCCCAGACCAAAACCAGAGGGGTAAAGGGAAGAAATCAAACAAGCTGGCATAGTCATTGATCACCAAAAAGGACACGGGTTAAAGCGGAAGAAAGGACGAGTTTCTGTTTTCAGGCGCTTACGTTTTAATCAGCGATTTACAGTGTAATTACCAAAAGAAACAATATTGGCCAACTGTCAGCGTTTGGCTAGGATTGCTCTTTCTCCTTTCAGTAGTGGCTGAAAAAGAAGAGAGATGTTTCCAAATTCTGGGCCCTCAAGCAAAAAGTTTTAGAAAGCGGCTTTCTAATCATTCTAAAAATTACTCCTGAAAAGGAAAAACCCAAACAAACTGCCCAAGGTAGGCGAGCTCACTGTAGCAGCATACTCAAATATACTAGTACAGAGAAGCAAAAGAAGATAAAAACTACCTGTAACCCTACCGTTAAAGATAAACTGTTCATTTATTTACATTTTTCTTGGATTTTTATATGCATGTATTTGCCTGTGTATTTATTTGCCAAATAGTATTCCACATAGTGCTTGAAGCCTGTTTTTCTCTCTTAAATAACAAGTCAGCAGCATGTTTCATTGGCAACAGGTAAACAATTATTCATGAAGTATTTCACTTCATATTTGTTTCATAATTGACTCAACCAATCCCTGTTACTGCCATCAAAGATAATGCTGGAATTAGGTCTTATGGTTGCGTCTTTGTGTACATCTTTGATTATTTCCAGAGGAAATAACACTAGTGGGTGAAAGAACATAGCATACTCATTTATCTTCAAATGTCATTCAAACTATTTAAGCAGTGTGGCTAGCGAAGTCTGAGAGGTTAGGCGTGGGGTCTCAGACAGATTAACAGCTAAGTCTCAGTCTGAGTATATGGTGGAGACAAGGACTGCTAGGTGGCCAATTGGGAAGTTTCAATGAAATGATACATGTAGGTGTTCCCAGCAACTCAGTGCCAAGCGCATAATAGATGCTTCGTAAATGTCAGGTCCTTTCCTTCCTGGAAGAGAGAGAGAGAGAGAGAGAGAGAGAGAGAGAGAGAGAGAATTGGCAGGAAGAAGGGATGGGAACTGAGAAGGAGGCCTAGCAAACAAAAAATGTGGGTCTACATGCGTTTTTATTTGTTTGATTTTTACAGCTAGCCTAGCTGAGTGTCCCCAGCCTAGCATGGAAGCTTACTGTGCATTATTTCAGCCCCCCCCCCATCTGCCCTTGGGTGTTATGAAAGGCTAAAACCCACACACAGGGCAGAGTAGAGCTTGTTTACTCCAAGATTCATGTCTGGTCTTGAAAGGTACTTTCCTCCCTGCCCCACAACCGCTGATGAAAAGGAAGATGGATGCTGCACCGAGGGCGTGGGTGATGCATGCAAATTGGGTTCTGCCTGGGCAGGTTGGGTTGGGGAGGGCTTCTTCCTAACCCACTTGCACACCTGGATTCCTGTGCCCAGGCGACAGCCAGGCAAGCTCTTTCCCTGCCCCCAACGCCCAGCCCCGCTTCTCTGGAGACTCCTCCGGAGCAGGGATCTCCTAGGAGTCCTTTACGCGTCAGAACGCATTTCAGTCAACCGCGGCCTTTCCCAGGGGCACCTGCGTTTCAGGATGCAGAGCTCTCAGCGGGATGCGGGGGCTGTCAGTGTTAAAGGGTTTATTAATCATTCAGGCAGCTCTGGTTTCTTCCCTACCCTTCCTTCCAACAGCTATTTTTGAGCATGTGACAGGCTAGGCTGTGTCACACACTGAACCACCATGAGCAAGACAAACAAGCTCTCTGCCCTCTTGGAGCTTATGTTTTGGTTTAAAAGACAGAAAGAAACCCAAGCACACAAATGCATGCCCAGTTCTGAGGTCACCAGGAGCGTTTGCAATGGGTGGGGTGGTCAGGAAAAACCCCTCCTCCCCAGGGACA
The DNA here is from genome assembly GCF_028538775.1 of Myotis yumanensis. Classification (NCBI taxonomy): domain Eukaryota; kingdom Metazoa; phylum Chordata; class Mammalia; order Chiroptera; family Vespertilionidae; genus Myotis; species Myotis yumanensis. Next base: position 226,109,448 of record NW_027223752.1, on the reverse strand, counting down.
GTGATATTTAAATCCCGTTCTCTTTGTAAAGTTTCTTTTTGGTCCAGAAATGAGCACAGCAGTCACTAAATCACTAGAGGAGATGGATGCTTTGGTCTATTTTAGTAACACAAACTTACATTTATTGAATGCATACTATGTTCTAGGCAGGCCAACAGGCATATTGTTGTACCTAGTCTTTTTGTTAGTTTATGGAGAGAATTAGGTTAACTAACAAGCATCTTCCATATATTGACACACCCTTGACACAGGAATTATCTCCAAATATTTGATAGGTTTTCTTAAAATCAAGCTAGAAGTAAGTGGCAGAGCAAAAATCCTCGCCCAGCTCTGCTTGGCTCCACCAGCAGTGTTTTTCTATGACAGCGTGTCCCCTCCCTTTCCCAAGAGGTGAGAGAGAGGCTCTTGGCAGCAGGTTGCCCTGTGAACTTGTTTCACAAAAGGGAAATGGTTTGATTTAGAATTTACCTGGATGAGTTTCATGCAAATGACAAAGGCCTTTTACTTCTGCCCCACTGGAAAGTCCTTAAACCTTGAATTTCTCCCTGATTCTCTATAACCCTTTCCCTGGAGGAAAGAATTGAAGGAAATAATCCGATTGGGTCCATTGGTGTTCACTTGTGTTGCCAGAGACACACAACCCAGGTGCCTCCCTCCCTGCCTCTCTCTCTTCTTCCCTTCCCTGTCCCCAGATTGGGTTGAATCTCATTGATGTAGCTGTCTCATGTTTGCATTTGCCTCCCTGGCCCGGAGCTCATTGTCGTTACAGATTCAAACAATAGCCCTGCACTCTGGTTTCCCTGTGACCGCAGTTTTGGAAGTTATTACCATGTAACTACTAGGAAACAGAAACATTGAGTAGTTTGTTATTACCATGTAACTACTAGGAAACAGAAACATTGTAAGAAGTGCCTGATATTTTATCATTAGAAATCTGTTCAAAATATTCTGTCATAACACAGATGCCCTTTGAAGAGAAATGCCTTGAGTATTTCTAGCTAATAATGTAAGGATGGATATCAATAGCATTTACATGTGTACGGCACTTCCCAAAGTACCTTAACTTATATTAAATTCTGTGGTCTTCAATGAGAAGGTTGAAGTAGTGGCTGAAAAAGAAGAGAGGTGTGGGTCGCGACCCCTTTGGCAGTCGAACGACCCTTTCACAGGGGTCACCTAAGACCATCCTGCATATCAGATATTTACATTACGATTCATAACAGTAGCAACATTACAGTTATGAAGTAGCAACGGAAATAATTTTATGGTTGGGTCACAACATGAGGAACTGTATTTAAAGGGCCAGAAGGTTGAGAACCACTGCCCCAAACCATGAGATGGGTCACAAACCATTATTTTCACTACAGACAAAGGAGCATGCAATACCTATCTGTAAGGATAGATAAAAAGTGACTGGTCCCAGGTCACCCAGCTGGTAACTGATCCAGCTGAGACTCAAATCCAAGGTTTTGAAAGTTGAGGTCAAGTACTCTTTCCAAACACTGTTTAATGCTATGGATCAATTGGTCAGGGCCTTATTCCAGAAGAAACAGGACATGAGATAAACAGAGAAGTGAAGATGTGAGGATTGGTTTACTAATTCATTTATCAATTTAACAATTTATGGAACACTGTCACCTACTGTATAATACTATATGAAAACCTAAACACCAGGAGAATAATGCTTGTACTAGTATATGGCAAAGACTTGCTAGCATTTTCTTCTATTCCCTGGCTCTACGGATCAACTACATTCCCCAGTCTCCATTGAGGTTGCATTTAAGCTAATGGAACCTGAACAGAAAACCTGTTCCTCCCTGCTCTTTCCCGTTAATGCAGCTGAGCATGGACAGCAGGGAAGCTCTGAAATTATTTTGCTCCTGTCAATTTGGAACACCCATTAGACACAAACTTCTATTATATTAAACCACTGAATATTTGGAGTTTATCTTTTATAATGACTGGTGTTACCAGAGCTTCTTAATCAGGTTGCAGGAAAGAATTAATCCCTAATGCCCTAAGGCAACCATTGTAGGAAATGAATTAACTTCTGTCCTTTGCATCTAACATGGTGCTAGAAAATAGTCACTCACCTAATTTTCCATGGAGTTTAATTCTATTGTGGAACCTCTGTTGAGAAAGGCTGGATACACTAGAGCAATCCCTGTCCTCCAGGGATTTACCATAATCTAGGTGTGAAAATTGGACAATTGTCCAAATCTTTAAAAGGGAATATGAAGAGAGAACTCCTTTGACTTCTCTTCCTCCTCATGACAAGCCTGGGAAAGAGACTAAAGTATTATTGCCACTTTACAGATAAACAGATTAGGAAATTGAGCAAATGCTAGGAAGAGGTGGAGCCAGGATTTGAACCTATGTCTAAGAGACTCTTGCTCATGCCAGGAGGGATTCTGTTTATGCCACTGCAAAGTAAGTAAGTTTAATCTAATCCACAATTCTCTTTAGGATACCCACAAGGACCAAAGGGCCCAAGACCTTTCTCAGTTTTCAAGGACAAGGATAACACTTCCCTCTGGAGAGGATGGGTCTCTTTCTAGCATCTCTGGTTTTGATTACTCCTGAGGTTACAGTCTCTTCATCAGAATTTTTCCACCTGGGGCCTGTTTATAGGAAAATGGTAACAATATCATTAAAAGCCATTTATAGAATTGAATGAGTAAAAGAAGGGTCATCCAACATTCTGACTTTAAGAAAAGTGGACTAATTTATGAAAATTTGGGAGGTGCGATTAGGAAAGCAGAGGATTGTTAGTTTATGGAGAGAATTAGGTTAACTAACAACCATCTTCCAAAAGCTTAATTAAGTCTCTCAGCCCTCAAGTGAGGCCAGGAAATAATTGATTGCATTTCTGGTGGGAGAAGTGACAGGGGAGATAATTTGCCTGTGGCCAGCCAGGGAACCAGCATCTGTCCTGGGATTAACATGTAAGATTTTCTGGCTCTTTGTTTAACCTTTGAATCTGGAATGCTCAAGGCCCAGAAGAATTTTTGTGTGTGTGAGAACCCCAGAGCAGGACCGTCAACCAAGAGACTCCATGAGAATAAAATACCAAATAATTAAGGATTCACTCCTTAGTAATTTTCTGTTCTTCAACGAAGTAACACAGATAACGCACTGCTTGTGGGAGTCAAAGCCACATGGGTTTATTTTAGTAAGTGCAGGCACTTTTCATTGTAAGGCCTGCTCGTCACCCAGTGATGAAAATATTTGGAGACCTTATTTAAAACAATGTCTGGAACAAACTAGAGAGAAAGAGAGAAAGGAAACGGGTGGAAAAGAAAAGAAGAAGGAGTTACAGAAGAGGGAAGAATGCATTCTAGAAGAAGAATTATTAAATTCACCAATTATTGAACGCTCATTCTGTGCAAGGAAATTTTTCAAATGTTTCCTTATAAGAACGCTATACGGTAGGCATTTAATTACTTTATAGGAATGTGGAAACTGAGGCTTAGATGGGAAGCATTTTGTCCAAGCTACGCGGGGACAGGATCAACATTAGAATCCAAGTTTGAAAGCGTGTTCCCTTAATGTGTAAAACAAACTAACTAACAAACAAAATAAACAAACAAAAACAAAGCCAACCCAGTCCTGTCTGCCTCCTGCGTGTCTTTGCCTTTATTACTCATGTAGAACACTTGACTTCGGACACTTCCGGTTTTCCCCAACCCAGCAATTCTCGGACAGCAGCTGCGTGTCCCACAATTTGACTCAATTCTGATACCATCCACTTCATATACCAATCACAAGCAGTAGGCTCCCAGGTTACCCACAACTTCCATCTGACTTGGCTACAAATCAAAGGATCTCATGACCTTCACCCCTTGGATTTGATTAATTTGAGAGAGTGACTCACAGAACCCAGGGAAATATGTACTTAGATTTACTAGTTTATTATAAAAGGAGAAGAAAAAAAAAATAAAGATGAACATACAGAAGGAAGTGATGCACAGGGGCAAGGTGTATGGGAAGAGGTGCAGAGTTTCTGTGACCTCTCCGGGTGTGCCATTCACCCTGCGCAGCCACCTGTTCACCAACCTGGAAGCTCTCTGAAGCCCAAACTATTAGAATTTTTATGGAGGCTCCATCACAGAAGAATGATTGATCCTAAACTCCATTTCCAGGTCTTCTCCCTTCTCGAGAGAATGGGGGTGGTGGTGCTGGAAATCCCAAGCTTCTAATCATGGCTTGTTCTTTCTCGTGCCTACCCCATCTAGGAGCCAACCAGTAGTTCACCCAGGGTCAGCTCATTATAACAAAAGGCACTCCTCTCACCCAGGAAATGACAAGCTTTTCAGGAGCTCTATGCTAGGAACATGAGGCAGAGACCAATATCTATTATCTTATACTCAACCACTGTGTTGTACTGCCTTCCACCTACAGATTTGACAAGAAGAGAGGGGAGAAGGGCCTTTGGAATTCATGTGCTTACATGTGTCTGTTTTTCTTTGCTCAACTGTAAGCTCCTTGAGGACCAGAATCAAGATTTCATATCTTTGTCTCCCCAGAGCCTAAAGCAGTTCATGAAAGGCAATACATGTTGCATGAATGGACATCTGCAAAGGCTGAGGATCAAATATCTCACCTTCTCATCGAATCCTGAAGTCATCGTTGGTCTCTCAGGCTCTCAAAATGTAGGTCAAATGAACTTGCCTTCCTCTATCTTCCCCACAGCCAACTCCATGGGCTGAGGAAGTCCAAGGCTCTCTCTGGACTGTCTGCGAATTCTTGGGTTCAGGGACAGCCTTGTGCTCTCAGCATCTCCCTCAGCCTCCCCACCCCTAGGTCAGCCTGCTGTTCCTGCTATGCATTGTGAATCTGATCCCAGCTCCATCACTTGCCAGTTATGTGACCTTAGGCAGGTCATGTTTGGAATCAGACTCAGTTTCTTCTTCTATAAATGAAGGTTATGATTTAGATGAGGATGGCAGACTCAAATGCCTTCAGGGTCAGGCAAGTGTTGAGAATGAGGGATGCGAATCTTTAGTGGAAGATAATCTTTAGTGTAAATTATGGCCAATGGGAAAGGGTACCCCTGCCTTCTACTACTACTCGTCTTCAGTTGATGGTTTAGTATGGGAATGAGGGCTCAGTGTGGTCACATTTCCAGATTTTTTTTAAAAGATGCAGGGAGTGTGGATTTTTATGTGAAATCTTCCAAGTCTTAAATGTTGGCGCAAACATGTTCAGAAACACAGAGAGCCAAACTTAGCATATCTGTGTGCCGAATTCAGCCCAGGAGCCTCGAGGGTGCAGCCTCTGGGCTGGATGATGTCCAAAGTCTTTGCCACATCGGAAAGGATTTGGCCTAGCAACAGGCTGTCCCTTCAATCTGTACGTGTTTGGCTCTCTGTACTGTTTCTGCTACAGTTTAAGCAGAGTGGACGAGGGCTTAAGTGTAACCGTGTTTATAAACACGCCGAAGAATTCCATATGGTATGCCGAATGTGAAGTTGGCTTAATTTGAAGAGATTAAATGTACTCAGGCAATTTCAGAGCTGTCTGTTTTGTAAATCAATGCGATTTGTCAGTGGCAGGCCAGGAAGGGATGAGCTTTGGGAAGTGCAGCTGGTGTGACCAGGAAGCCCAGTGGCTGGAGCAGAAGAGGCAAGTCAGTGTGGACGCCACTCTCCTGAACTCACATCACTTCCTCTCTGCACTACACATGCACACACACACACCACACATGGACACAGTCCCCATGCCCCTCCCCCACTCTGATTTAGTCTCCTGCTTCTTAATTTGAAACTTATCCAAATGAAAAATACTTCCTTTATGTATTCAGGGCCATGTGGGGAATGCTTAGCAATCTGGGACCAGGTATCTGAACTGATGGTGGCAGAAGCCCTCAATGAGGAACCCGAATGCTGGGGATGCAGACCCTTCCTCCTCTGGCATTCACCACCTGTAGGGGCTCAGATAATCATGCCTCTCTTCAAGCTTCTGTTCTTACCTGTAAAATAATGGACATGAACTTGGATGTCTTAAGTCCCCTCTAGCAGTAACAATATTTGCGATCTTTGATCCCCCACAAGGCAGATCACTCCTGTTCTCTCTTTTAACATTGTTTCTGCTGCAGAAAATGGACAGTCATGGCCCACTCACCACTAACTATTGTTTCTGCTTCAGAAAATGGACAGTCGTGGCCCACTCACCACTAACTATTGTTTCTGCTTCAGAAAATGGACAGTCGTGGCCCACTCACCACTAACTATTGGGTAGTGGGCAGCATGGAAGCTGAACTGGAGATTGGAAAGACTCCTGAGGCGACAAAAGACCGGTGATGGACTGAAAGACGGACCACTTAAACCTGAGCCACACGTTTCAGGTTTACCTCAGGTAAACTTCTGGCCTTTCCTGCAGTGATGACCTCCCCACGACAATGTGCCTCTCGCTACGGATCTCCTCCATCCCTCTCCAGAAGAGGAGAAAACACAAGAAGAACCGCCTGGTGCAGAGCCCCAATTCCTGCTTCATGGATGTGAAATGCCCAGGGGGCTATAAAATCACCACCGTCTTTAGCCATGCAGAAACAGTAGTGTTGTGTGTTAGTTGCTCCACTGTTCTCTGTCAGCCAACAGGAGGAAAGTCAAGGCTTACAGAAGGATGCTCCTTTCAGAAGGAAGCAGCACTAAAAGCGCCTCAAATCAGGATGAGTGGGGAGCCATCCAACAAACACATTTTGGATACACAAAGAGATAAACTTCTGTACAAGGTAAGGGGATGTTACAGTAGTAGCCTACTTCAAGGTATCAACTTCTCTATTGAGTTCAGGTGTAAAAAACAAGAGGAAGTTCTTTTTTTCTGACTCCTTTATTCATTGTCTACTATTGACTAGCTAGGAGAGCAAGTCCAAAGCTGGGTGGGCTACCTCCTGGCTGGGAGGAGAAGTGGAGACTGGGTTATGGGGCTCATGGAGGTCAGAGAAGAAGGCATGTATGTAGGGAAGAGCATCTTCAGGGTGGTGGGGGTGAACCTGGAGGGAGCCTGGAGCAGTCCCTGGGGTGGAGTGCTGACTTCTGAGGTTCAGTGTGGTTGAGGTTGCACAGTTCATTCGAAGAGCCCAGAAGGAGATGAACACCATGGTACCACCAAGAGGGTTTACTAATTCAATACTCAAGTAAGCCATATGGTTTTGAATTCTCTGCTTCCAACATCCCATTTAAAATTTGTATATATATTTTAAGTTTAGTGGGAAGGAAACCTAAAAACAATATTTCCTTCTGATTATGACACTAATAAATAAAAGTCCCATGCATAGGGGAGATGATATAAATGTGATGGTGTAGCCATACTGGAGAAAACTGTGCTGTGGTAAAATAAACTATGTGTAGAGTGTGATACTGTTTACATGAAAAAGAAAGGCCCCACAGCAATGCCATGTGCTGTGTGAGGATGTCATTATGGAAGTAAATGCATAGGAACTGATATCAGAAGACTCTCAAAGGCGCTGCTACCTGTGGCTGTGCTGGACAGGGTGCCACAGATTGGGTGATGGGTAAAGGGTTTCAAAAGCAACAGTTTTCCTAGAAGGGAATGTAAATAAAATTTGATAAAAATGAAAAGAATGAGATGGATCTGCTTGCACTGATAAATTTTGGTTATTTCCCTTCCAACCTCCCCCACCCCCCTGAAGGAAACAATTAACTGTGCTTACCTTTGGGGAGATGGGCAGAGGGTGTAAGCAGACAGGAAATTCCACTATTAGTTTTGTACTTTGCTAGGCCCTGAATTTTCTTTTTTTTTTTTTATTGCTTAAAGTATTACAAAGGGTATTACATATGTGTCCTTTTTTTTCCCCCGCCCTTGACAATCCCCTGGCCTCCCCTACTTCCCAGTGTCTTATGTCCATTGGTTATGCTTATATGCATGCATACAAGTCCTTCGGTTGATCTCTTACCCCCCTCCCTCTTGCCCCCCAACCCTCCCCGGCTTTCCCGCTGCAGTTTGCCAATCTGTTTGAGGCAGCTCTGCCTCTGTATCTATTATTGTTCAAAAGTTTATAATGGTCTCTATTATCCATGAATGAGTGAGATCAAGTGGTATTTTTCCTTCATTGACTGGCTTATTTCACTTAGCATAATGCTCTCCAGTTCCATCCATGCCATTGCAAATGGTAAGAGTTCCTTCTTTTTTACAGCAGCATAGTATTCCATCGTGTAGATGTACCACAGTTTTCTAATCATGTTTATATATTACCTTTTTAAAAAATGCCAATAGAATTTTCTGGGTAATAAAATAGTGGGCCTCTTTTTGCTCTTTTCTTTATATTCAACTATTAAAGTAAACTAATAGATGTTATTTGAAAGGAACTTGCACAAAGTAATATGTGATCTGGATTGATAATTTTGAAAATAGAGAAAAACATAAAAAACAAAATTTAAATCATCCAGATTCTCCCAATCAGACATGATAGTCACTAACAGCATTTTGATGGTTGCCTCATCCAGTCTTTTTTCTCATGTCTATTAAATGTCTATTTTAATAAAATTGAGTTACATTTTATGTTCAATTTAGTATTATTTCTTTTACTTAATAAGATATAGCATTTGCCATGCTATTAAATATTCTTTAAATAATATAATTTGTAATCCTATATAATAAAAGGCTAATATGCAAATAGACAGAATGGCAGAACAACGGGAACAACCGAACAACCCGTCATTATGACGAGTGCTGACCACCAGGGGGCGTGTTCAGAGCATGGCAGGCGTTGGCCACGGCGGGATGGTGGAGCAGGTGAGTGGGGATGCCCGACCAAGGCGGAGTGCTGGTCACTGTCATTGGGGCAAGCCTCTGGTGGTTACTGAAAATTCTTTGCTCCCACGTGCCATGGTCCACTTGGCACTCACATCTGCTGTCAGAGCCAGCCACACTCACACCCGCAGCTGGTACTGGAGCCACCCCTCACACCCACTGCCGGTGCCCAGCACCAGTCCCAATCACTCAGCACCATCAGTGAGTGCGAGCAGCAACTGCTGGCCCTGAGTGCCCCTGAGGGCTTCTCCACCTTCCCCTGCTCCTGAGGGGTGCTCAGGGCAGCAGCCGCTGCTCGCACCCGCTGAGGGCACCAGCCCCGCTTGCACCCGCTGCTGGCACAGACCCCAATTGCTCTGCGCCATCAGTGGGTGCAAGTGGGGCCGGCACTGTCAGTGTGTGGGAGTGGCAGCAGTGGGAACAGGGCTGCCAGCAGACAGGGGACCAGGGGCAGTGGCAGGAGGGGCCGGGTGGGGGCGCAGAGGATGGGCCTGCCCCTGTGCCTATCGCAGCCTCGCAGCCCACGGTTCCTTTCAAGGTGCACAAATTCGTGCACTGGGCCTCTAGCAGTTACATAAGAGTACTATGCATGCACATACATATGAATATCTATATATATATATCTATATATCTATCTATATCTATATCTATATATAAAATCATATATAGTAATCAAGCACGGAATAAGGGCTTTACTTGAATTGTCTCATTTCATCCTTCCAACAGGCCCATAGGTAATGTTATCCCCATTTTATAGATGAGGAAGCAGAGGTTCAGCCAGGTTACATATAGAACTGGCCCAAATGCCAAAGCCACGGGGTGGCTAAGCCAGGTCTCAAACTCATACTTATTGTCTTAACTACTGTGTTAAGCAGGATCTGCAACAAGTATTTACCTAACCCCCTATTATTGGACATACGCTTGCTTAAAAATTTCTACTATGTTGAATGACACAATAATGAATATCCCTATACACACAGTTTGGCCACATCTCAGAATTCCTTGCTTAAGCTAACTTCCTCATAGTGGAGGACATCTTTCAGGTTCTTGCAACCTATTGGCAGCCCCCTTTGCAGGCGTGCTTTGGAGCTACCGGCAAACCTTTTCTAAAGGAATGGCAACTGGGAAGGAGCTAAGAACCACAGCAATCACAGCTCTCCTGGGTTGAGGCTGAGCTGGATCCCGCTGACATTGTCTTCTAAATGATGGCACTCAGGTCACACCTGGCGCCCAGAGAGTTTTATTGAATTTCCCTACAATGCCATTATGCTCTGTAAACACAGAGTCAGGCAGAGCGGTGACCAAGGGCCCCTATCACACCACGTAAGGGCACATCTTGCTACATGCCTCCTCTCAAGTTTCTATTATTTCAAATGTCAAATGCACTTTGCCTCAAGCCTTCTCGGCCTTTAATTTTTAAATCCACATGCATTTAATTTATTTATTGGATTTCTATAGGACTTGAGGGGAAATTTAATTCGTATACTTCTAGTTCATCTTTGCTTAAATCACTCAATGGCTTAAAAAGCTTTGTTGGCTCTCTTAAGTAAGAATTTTTTGTGTGCAGCTTCTTTCCAGAGACAGGATGGTTAGGAGGGGGTATTCTTATTGAAAAAATAAGTACAAAGCTAGGAAGGTGATACGCTTGGGGAAGGACAGGCTCCCAGCCATTCTTTGTTTCTTCTTCTTTAAAAAAAAAAAATACAATTTATTTTTTATTTTTTCCTTTATGTTTTGTGCTTCTTTATGTCATATTCTTATTTTTAATTGAATTCATTGGTATGACATCTATATATATAAAAACCTAAGCAACTTTTACAACCAGACGACCCGACGACCTGACGACCGGCCGGGAGCTATGATGCACATTGACCACCAGTGGGCAGATGCTCAATGCAGGAGCTGCCCCCTGGTGGTCAGTGCGCTCCCACAGCCAACCTTCCGCAGCTGGCCAACCTCCGGTGGTCCCTCCCTCCCAGTTGGCCGGCCCCAGTCTCCTTGATCAGGACTGGGCGAGCTGGCCCCGATTGCCAGCCAGGCCGTGGGACCCCACCCATGCACAAATTTGTGCACTGGGCCTCTAGTTGGTTAATAAAATTATATATGAGGTTTCAAGTGTGCAATTCTATAATACATCATCTGGATATTGTATTGTGTGTTCACCATCCCAAGTCAAGTCTCTTTCCATCACCATTTATCTCCCTTTTACTCTCTTCTACCTTCCCTCATCCCCTTTCCTTCAGATATTCACCATACTGTTGTCTGTGTCCCAGCCATTCTTTAAAACATTCTTGCTGATTAAGAGGTTACAGAAAGGTACAAATAATTGGTAAAGCAGTACCTTTTTCCTTGGCCTCATTAGTTTAGTTTGAGAGCCCACCAATACTACAGGGATGTGCCAAGAAATTCAGAGGCATCTAAGAATAAAAAATTGTCTCATTCAAAACAATTAATTGGTGACATCTGAAATACCCAATCTATTCTTCTTACTAAAATAACTGAATTGAGATCCTTCCAGCCCAAAGCAGTCCAAACTTTATATTGTCTTAAGTTATTTCAACCTAGAGGTGGGTACGTGTGCAATTTCCATCAGACTGGGTATTTTTTTGATTTTCTTTTTATTTATTTTGTAAATTTTCAAACATTCAAAAAAATGTAAAAAATTGTGTAGTAAACACATATATGCACAACACCTTGATCTTACAGTGATTAATCTTTTGTCCATTTGCTTTATTACACATCAATCTATCTCTCTATGCCTCTGTCAGTCCATCTTATTTCTTATAATATTAAATATGTAATGGGATTATTCTCCCAAATAAAGTAGCGTTTAGTGAAGAGGCTTGCCAGAAAAGTGCAAGGCATATTTTGGAAAGACTCTTTTCCCACTTGAGTTACCATTCTTCCTCACAGAACCACACTGGCCTGCCCTGTATTCAATGTGCTATGATTTTTGTCTCTATCAGTGTTACTTTAAATACTAGAGTTGGAGGTCAAAACCAAGATTCCGCTGTTCTGCTCAGAAGACCTCTCCACACCCTTTCGACCATGAAGGGGAAGGTCCAACTGCAGAGGTGCTGGAGGTGAAGCAGGTCATCAGTAGGTGGCGCTCTTCCTCTGAACCACGACCCAGTCTCGATATCCCACCACCAGCTGAGACCAGAAACTAACCTACAGAAAGTGACAATAAAAGGAGTCTTTAGATGCTTTCAGTTTGGAAGGCTGCTTAGACAGTCCTTGGCTGGAGTCTGTGGAAAGCTGTGATTAACCATTTTCAGGGCCTTTTACATGGAGGCAGCCGTCTTAGGCATCCTGATACCATTGAAAAAGGACACGTGGTACATATCTGTGTTAAGAATCAGCACTAAAACATTTGGGAAAGAAATATCTGGGAAGAAAATTGGAGACATGATAGAATCCGAATGTTAATCAGTCATACTAGAATAATTTCATTAGGGAAGACATAGACTAATTCAACCCTTAATTATTTTCTTTGTTGATTCAGTGTTCAATATTGGGCAGGGGGTAGAGTCTGGAATTTGTGGAGAAACAGCTTTTGGAGTCAGACCTGGGTTTTTACCTGAGCCATTCACTGAGTAGCGACTCCATCTGTATAATAAAGATGATATACTTATAGGGCATTTAATTCCTTGACTCAACACATATTTTTTTAAAATTTGTTTTCTTTTTATTTATTTTATTTATTTTTAAATTTTTTAAAATATTTTATTGATTTTTTACAGAGAGGAAGGGAGAGGAAGAGGGATAGAGAGTTAGAAACATCGATGAGAGAGAAATATTGATTCAGCTGCCTCCTGCACACTTTCTACTGGGGATGTGCCCGTAACCAAGGTACATGCCCTTGACCAGAATCGAACCCGGGACTCTTCAGTCCACAGACCGACGCTCTATCCACTGAGCCAAACTGGTCAGGGCAACTTAACACATCTAAGTGAGATCATGAAAAATGGCTGGTGCCCTGGGATTCTAGTGAGGGGAGGATAACAGTCCAAATTGAGGTCAGAGTAGACAGGGTCATCGCATACAGGGACTTGTAAGCCAGAGCTGAGGGTTTTTTTTTTTTTTATCCAAGTGTAATGTGAAACTATTGAAAGATTCTTAGCAATGCAGAGATATAGTTTTATTTACATACTAGAGGCCCGATGCACGAAATTCGTGCAAGGAGCTCGGCCCTTGCAGCCCTGGCTTTGTCCGGAAGGTCGTTCGGCTGTCTGGTCTAATTAGCATATTAGGCTTTTATTATTATAGACTAGTGGCCCAGTGCACAAAATTCATGCACATTAAAAGGGAATTAATTAGAGGAAATATTTTGATATTGCTATTTGCTCTTTTACTATAATAGAAGTGTCAGAGATGAAAGAAATTTAGTAAAATGTATCTGAAAATCTCCCTCCTGTCAGAGTCTGGGGCATGCTGTGGGACCCAGAGTCAAGTCCCCACCTACTCATGCATGCCTCCAAATGGCACAAGACCCAGCCCCGGCCAGCCCACCCCTGTCAAGCCCGGCTGGGTGGGGGGGGGAGGGGGGCGCAGCCTCAGGTCCTCTGTCAAACCCCGCCGGGTTGGGAACACGGCCTCAGGTCTTCTGTCAAGCCCTGCCAGGTAGGGGGCACAGCTTCAGGTTCTCTGTCAAGCCCTACCTGGTGGGGGGGTGTGGCATCAAGTCCCCCAGCCTGGTGTTGAGGGTGGCACAGCCTCAGGTCTCCCGGTCTGGCCTTAGGTCCTCTGGCCCTAGAGCGAGGGCACAAGGGCAAGAGGGCATGATGACCATTTGCATATTAGCTCTTTATTATATAGTATTAACAAGACCCTTTGGTGGCTGTGTGGTGAAAGGATGGAAGGGTAAGAACTGAAGTAGGAAGACTAATTAAGAGGCCACAGCCTCAGCCCAAGTGAGAGATGATGGCAGCTTGTACCTGCCTGGAATTAATGGACGGTAATGACAACACTGACAATGACTATCATTGCCTCAGTGGTTTCCATATTCAGGCATTCTCTCAAGTGCTTTATGTGGATTATTTGTGTCCTCACAACAACCCTATGATGGAGGTTCTACTTTTATCCAAATGAGAGTTCCAGTACTTTGTCCATTATCACATGTTGCATAATACATGGGGGAAGCAGGCTCCTAACCCAGACCGGGCTACAGCATGGAATCCAGTGGGAGGACTCAGGACTTCGCTTTTGGAGAAGGGCAAAGAAAGACATTAAGGATGATTGATGCCTTGGACATTCAGGAGGAAGGTGGTTCCGTATACTGAGATAGGGATGTCTAGAGTAGAAATCAGGGTTAGGAGAGGAAAGAGTTATCATTATGCTGAGGATGGTACTAAGAAACAGAGACTCTGAGAAATGTGTCAGAGATTATAGAACTAGTAAATTGTAGACTTGGGATTGGCTGCCTGCTCTAACCACTGCACACACTGCTTCTCTTTAAATGAGCAAGTGTTTGGTAAGTGAAAAAGCACAGTGTCTAGTGCATAGTAAGTGATCAATAAGTCATAGCTATTATTATTTTTACTAGAGGCCCGATGCACAAAATTCGTGCAAGAGTAGGCCTTCCTTCTCCAGCTGCTGGCACTAGCTTCCCTCTGGCACCCAGGACCTGGGCTTCCCGCGCAAACCCGGCTTCATCTGGAAGGTCTTCCGGTCTAATTAGCATATTATGCTTTTATTATTATAAGATTATTAAAATGTGGTTGGCCTTCTCTGGTGTATATGGCATTGTGTTACTAAGAAATACAGCACAATCTGTGCCCTCAGGAAAGATGCCATGTTTAGGGCAAATCCAGACTCACGTGCATGGAAGTTAAAATGATTCAAGACAACCACACAACAACACAAACAGCAGCAGAAGAGGCGCTGCCAGCAGCATGTGATGAAGTGTCGAAGGAAGGGTATATATCTAGCTGTACAGATTTGTTCAAATATCTAGAGGAATAGTAACGTCTTGTGCCCGGATTATTAACACACGTGCTCACAACAGGCAGACTCCTCTATAATTCACTCTGCCCTGTCAGGACTCCAACCAAATGTCAAAGATCGGAACAGTGACATTTACACTGTTTTAATTGCCCAGGAAGATTAATGTTAGTGGATTTGTTAAGTAATTCCCAAACAAAGCAATGAAATTTAATGGTTCTGCTGTGTGAAAAAATTCACCCCTTTTTCTTTCTCTTTCCTCCATCCCTCACTTCTCCCCTCTTCACTCCCGCCCTCCCTCCCTCCCTCCCTTCCTCCCTTCCTCCCTTCCTTCCTTCTTTCTCTTTCATCTTCATTCTCCTCCTTCTTTTCTCCCTCTCATCAATGAGGACAAGTTTTTACTAGTATAATCAAGACAAATTCCTTGAAGTTTTGATACCATAAAAATGAAAAACATGAGTTCTACCCACCTTTCTTGCTTTTCATACACATTTTTTCCCCCGCTGTGCTTCCCAAAATGCCCGAGAATAGATCCTCGAAGTCAAGCTATGTTTTGGGAGGCTTTTCACATTTATTAAAAAAAAAAATAAAACCACAAGCCCAGAAAGTTTAGAAATAGAGAACATTACGAAACAACAACAACAACAACACAGAATTACACAACTCCAGTACAACTACTGATAAAAACTTGGTGTATTTCTTTATAGTTTTATTTTTATTTTCCCATGCTTATTTTATATAGTTATAATTTTAGTGTATTTACAATTTTGTATCCTGCTTTTAGATGTAAATGTTTATCAGGTACATCTTTCTATTAAGTAATCTTCCAATTTTTGCTGGAAGAATCCATTGAGTAAACCTCCCCTAATTTCTAAACCATGTAACTCAATAGCTTTTAGAGTAAGGAAATAAATAAATAAAATAAAATAAAGTGTTACTCTTTTTCTTAATGTTGAACTCATGTACAGGGGTTGAGCCTCTGGCTCTGAGTTCTGCCATTTGTGACAGCTGTGTGACCTTGGGCAATTACTTAACCTCTCTGGGCTTATTTTCTTCACCCATTCAATGTCGATAAGGACGTGCCTACCTCAGAGGAATGGGATAATATTATTGCAATACCTACCGCAGGACCTGTCACATGATGAGTGCTCAATAAATGACAGCCATCATTACTACTGGTCATTATCACATTTAAGTTTCCAAACATGATTTTGGTGGAATGAGCACTGGATTATGGACCATAAAGTGGGAGCTCCAGACCTGGATGAGCGGTGACCAGATGCTGATTTCTTTACCTGTAAAATGAAGAGTTAAAAACCTGTCCTGTCTCTTTCAGAAGAACCTGGAACGAGATAAACAGCTTCCTAATGCAGGACCTCATGCACAGGAGATCTCATGCACTCTTTATGGTCCCAAAGGCACTGTCCTCTGGCAGCGGCAGGGGAGACAGGGCCTCTCTGATTACCAGCCCTCATTACAGAGCCCCTTCTGTTACTAAGAACAATGCTGTGGGAACACAATACTGTGCAAAGGTCAGCAAAGGCTTCCCCACCGCATGCCTGGGCGGCTCCTTCCCTCGCATTCACAGAAGGCCCAGAGCCACATGGCTCTGCTGTGTTAAGGAAACCCATACCTCAGGCTTTTTTTTTTTTCCTGCCCTGTATTCATTTATTTTAGATATTCTATCAATGCCATTTGCACGGCTCAAGTTAGCCGCTGTCAGCATTTCCCATTTAGGCTGCTATTTCCAGGGGACGGTAATTTGATCGCAACATTTGTTCGGGCCGCAGCCGGCCAAGGAGAGGTCTCAGTGCAAACGCATCTTCCACTCACTTAAAACCACGGCCAGTGCCGCGCGCTCCTTATGTGACCAATTTAAAATGACGGAGGTCGACAAAACACACGGATATTTTGAATTCTGGGACATGGAGGGGGTTGCTTTGACACTGGCGTAAAGTTCATGGCTGCAGGTCACCAAGAGTTTATTCTCTAGCCTCCTGGCAGGATCGCAGGAGCTGCTGAGCGGTCCTTGCGCGCAGCCCGCAGACTCGGCCAGCTCTTCCCTTTCCTCTGGGGAAAATGGGTCTGTGTGTGCCGCCTCCTAGCCTTTTGTCCTCCTCGCCATTCCTCTCCCGGGAGGATGGACTAAGTGGGGGAGGGAGATCCGAGTCAGCCCCTCCATGTTGGCAGTTTGCCCAGTGAGGGGAGCAGGCTGGCCAGGGAGCAGCGAGGGGACCAGAAGACAGGTTGTTATTAGGAGGCTGCCCTCCCACCTTTGCATACCTGGCCAGGTGTCACCTCCCCTGTCATCCTGGAGAAGCCTGAGAGGTATTCAGGGAATGGCTGCTGGTCCTGCTTCAGAGACTCATTCATTCAAGGGCTATTTATTGAGCACCTACTGTGCGTCTTGTGCTTTGTAGCATGCTGGGTATGTGAACTTGACCGATAGCATGCTGCCTCTGCCCAGGGTTCCCCCCCACCCCCCGCAATCATGGAGGAATGTGCAATGACCCCTGTGATTAGGACTCAAAGGGAAACCTGAGGCCGCTTAGAGGCACAATTTGGAGCCTCGGTTTAGAGAAACCCTCTCTGCGGAAGTGGCATTTCGCTGGAGAAAGGAAGCTGTGCTGGAGGTGTGGGGAGGACTTTGCGAGGCAGATGCATGACCAACACTATCTTTGAACAATTACCAGGTACAGGCACCAGGCTTCCTGCAGAATTTTGCATGTCTGAGCAGAAATACGTTTAGATATGAGACTTGGATACCTATTTAAACTGCTTAAGTTAAAAGCAGAATTTGTTAAAAGAGGGGACACTGATAAAAGTCAAGGATAGAAAGCATAGCCAGACCTTGTGGGGTGTGAGATGGGAAATAGTGGCTTCCTCCTCCTTTCCCTTAGGTTATTACCCACTGGGGATGAAATCCGGGCTCCCTGCTTGGCCTTTTCTGACCTACCCCAGGAGGGAGTTTGGGATACCACACTACAGCGGGGCAAAGAGGGGGAGTCTAGGGTGCTGGCCTTTGCTGGCAGAAGTGGAGGGGAGCCACAGTGTCTTCTTGTGGCGCTTGGCTGGAGTAGGGTACTTATTGTCTGAACTAGTAGCCCAGTGCACGGATTCGTGCACATTTAAAGGAAATTAATTAGAAGAAAGATTTGTGGGGTAATTATGTTACTGCAACATGTGTGAGTCAATGTTTATTTTTAAATTGCCAGTGCGTGTCTTATGTACCAGCTGGTCGGTTGGTTGGATGGTTGGTCACTTAGCTTTTTATATACTAAAATATAGATGTTTTCTGTCCTAGCCATTTTGGTAGAGAGAGAGGCTTCTGCAGAGACCTTTGGTCTGTTCTCCTTGGTGTTTCTAGATTTGTAACTTCTCCAATATCCAATCTGGAATATGCAAGGCAAAAAGATAACCCAGGGGACTCATCCCTACGCCATTGCTTGGATCTCATGTTCCCCAACTAGTCAGCTTTGTTTCAGAGACTTTTTATATTTTCCCACGTAATGCCTAGTGTTTTCGGTTGTACTTGGTGGGGAAAATAGGGGAAAGAATGTCTACTGCATCTCCATGAAGATGCAAGTCATTCAGTATCCTTTTAACCAACTACTTTTCTACTGTGGGAACACAATACTGTATCAGTCAGAGTCAGTTCTGTTGTTTAAAACTAAAATCTTGTCTGACACAGAGAACTTAGTGGTGAATAACAGAAAACCACTTGAGTAGGTTTTAACAGAACACGACTTATTAGAGGATAATCGACAAGCCCTAGCATCTCTTGGAGAGTCTGAAAGGAGTTGTGAAGCCAGCAATGAGGCCCAAACTACACTGGGACCAGCAGCAGTGGTGACGCCACTGTCACCATCACTGTGCCATCACTGGGCACAGACGCTGAGCATGACCGTCAGAGCCACAGTTCCTGGAAACCAGAAGATTCTGCCCTTACCTTTTCCAGGGAAATCCCATGTGGCCTCTGCTTCACTGAATCACTTCTGATTCAAAGTCTTATGTGTGGATGTTTGATTGAGGCCAAGTCAATGTCTGTGTCCTGGCTGCAAGGGATGCTGGGAAAACTATTTCTGGCTTCTGTCTAATGAAGATAAAGACATTTCCAAAATATAGAAAAGGTGTCTGAAAACATGACAAGTGGCCACTACAGAGTTTATTTCAATAGTGTACATGAAAAAGCCAGTGAGGACCCAAACTAAGGTGAAGTTAGAGGAGATGAAGAGGAGAAATGCATTTAAGAGATAATAAGGAGGTGGAATCAGCAGAAATAAGTAACAGATTGGGTATGAAGCATGAAAATAAGAGGGAAGAATCTAGTTACAGGTCAAATATTTATGATTTTTAGCAAAAGATGACTAGTCATTTTTAAAATGTATATATTTTTTATTGATTTCTTAGAGGAAAGGAGAGGGAGAAAGAAATAGAAACATCAGTGATGAGAGAGAATCATTGATCGGCTGCCTCCTGCATGCCCCACACTAGGAATTGAGCCCTGACTGGGAATTGAACCATGCCCTCTTTGGCTCACTGAGCCATGTCAGCTGGGCAGATGATGAGTAGTTATTGAGTCCATGGCTGATGAAGAATCTAATTCCTAATTCCCAATACTCCTTTGTTTGGAATAACTTTCCTGAAGAAAAGTACAGAAGACAGAATTCATTTGTTTTTTCAGCATCACCACACATTGTTATTGTGCCTTCCAACAAGCCATTATTAGCGTTAGGGGTGCTGCGAGCTAAGACCTGCGGAAACAAGCAGAGCAGATCTACAAGACAAACAAGCATTTCTGCGGAGTATCTTTCCTCAGGGTGTCGTGGTATACATCTTTTCTTGTATTGACCCTTGTTTTACATTCTATCAGCTTCCAAAATTTATTTGGAAGATTTATCACTAAAACACATCTACACACATGGATGTGTTTTAGAAGGTTCAAGGAGTCAATGGAATTGAGTCCAAAACTTTGCTATGATATTCTTAATTAACATCAAGGAAGAAAGAAAATTGAATGGATTGTGTACAAGTGTTGCTCTGGACTAAATTGTGATTCCTCCCAATTCCCCATTCATATGTTAAAGCCCTAACCGGCAATGTGACTGTATTTGAAGATAGGATTTTTACAGGAGCAATTAAGGTGAAATGAGGTCATAGGTTAGTGCCCTGACCTGTTAGGGTTAGTGTCCTTATAAAAAAAGACACCAGAGAGCTCTATTTCTGTCACGTGAGGACACAATGAGTAGGCGAGGTCTGCAAGCCAGGAAGGGAGTGTCACCAGAAACTAACCCTGCTGGCCCCCTGATCTCAGACTTCCAGGACCATGAGAAAATAATTTCTGCTGTTTAAGCCACCCAGCCTGTGGTATTTTGCTATGGCAACCTGAGCTGACTGAGACATGTACTGGACACGTCTGACTATCAAGAAAAAACGAACTGTTTTCCCAGTTCTGAGCCCTGAGAGTAACCCAGACTGCAGGTTGCTCTGATAAGAGACATTGAACAATACATTAGCATTGACAGCAGTTTCTCGGATCACTGTCAGATGACCTTGTAACAGCTCCTGGTTTAAAGCTGATGCCTGAAAGTTCAGTCGCAGTACTTTGAAGAGATTTTGGGAACAAAGTCATATCAGACAGGTTCTGAGCTTCCTGGCCATGGGACTGGAGAAGAGGTGTGTGGCCATCAGCTGCAAATGCAGCTCCTGTTGGCATCCAGGAATTGGTGTTATGTCCAGCCCATACCTTCTGTGCTGCAGCCCACAAGCTGAAACCCTCCTGAGAGAATGGTGTGTGTGTGTGTGTGTGTGTGTGTGTGTGTTGTGTGTTGTGTGCTGTGTGTGTGCATGTGAGTGCGTGTGAATTTTACATGTGCCAAATGAAGGAAAAGAGGTTAGCTCAGCTTCAGAAAAATGTCTAGTCAAGGTCACAAAAGAAAAAATACCTTCAAACGCCAGACAGATGGGACTGTGTGTGGAGTGGGCCCCGAGGGTACACACCTGGCCCAAAGAAGGTAGCTGATCTTTTTCAGAAGCCAATGGATGCCCTACAAGAATATTCTGCATGCCAAAAGCCAGGGAAGACAGAATTAATCTGGAGAATCCCCAGGCTGTGGGCCTCACAAACAGCAAGACCGTTACTCTCAGGTATCAATTATTCCATCCAAACCATAACTAACAATTCAAATGAAGATAACTGGCGAGTACGCAAGTGCAGGCAATGCCAATACTTAACGTCCACAAAGCAATTCTTCTTTAAAATAGTAACGGCCACATCAGGACTTTATCGTTGGAGTTTGGAGAAGAGATAATCCTCCCCGCTGCTGCAGACTGAGGGCTTTTTCCTTCTTTTTCATCTGCTTGGGCTTGTTTCCCAACCGTGTGTCCTTCAGCAGGGTTTCTAAATGGGTTAACAACACCCTCCCTCGAAGTGCTTGGTCAGGATATTTGTTGCTTTTTTTTTTTTTTTTTGCAGCCATGGAAAATGCACACAGGGATTGAAAGGCCCCGTTCATGCAACATTGCTCAAAGGATTTCAGGATTCCATTACTGCACAAATCCTTTAATTAAAGCCAGTTCCTCCAGGCCCCTGTTGCCCAGGCCCAATCCACAGCGTCCCTGGCGACCTTGGGAAGGTTGATTAATTGACGAGTTGGCAGTGCAACCATTCCTTCGGAGATCCCAAGATATATCTGCTAAAACAAAAATGCCCCCCGGACACCAGATGGTCCCGTGTTTGCGTTGGCTCTTCAAATTTATCTGCAACTTCTCCCCCGTGTGACTAATGTCTGCTGCCTTCTACTCAGTGGCTGTTTCGACCCATCACCCTTCCTCTCTGAGGCAAAGGACTCTTCAGTCAAGAGGTATTTTTGGAAACTCAAGAGGACGTTTTTGCAATTTGGCAATAAGAAGCAACATTCTCCACTGGGCCCCAGTCACCGTTGATATCAAAGTGGCCAGATTTTTGAAAAATATCTCTGCTTGGGCTTTTCAGGGATTCAGCAAGAAGCAATTATATCTGGGAAGCACCAGCATCTAGATTCTGCTTATCAGAAGAGAGAATTGAAGGGAAACTGAATAACGGAAGAAGAGTCAGGCGGGAGCATTTTTTCGTGGCAACTCTTAGGGGTGACTCGAAATGCTTCTTTTTTAGAATTCTGGGTATTCTCCTTTGCCTTTGTCAGAACCTCATGGAAAATGCTTTAGTAAGACTGAGTTCTGATTCATTTTCAAAAACCGAGAAACCAGAGAATTCAACCAAAGGAAAACTTTTAAAATCATTTAAAGAAAGTGGGCTCTGAAATTTGCAACCAGTAGAAGATGCATGACTACTGTTCAAGAACTTAATCTATTGAATGGGGGAAAGTCATTTATTTGGTTAGATAGTAAATACATAAGGTGTATTTGGTGTACATAAGATGATATACATATATATGTGTACATTCATTCCCACACACACAAAAACATATGCTATGCATGTGGAAATAAGTATATTCAATAAGTGGTTTGAGAAGAGCATGTTTGACTAATAAGATGAGCAATATAGTGAAAATATATGAGACTCTACAACAGTGATGGCGAACCTATGACACGTGTGTCAGGTGACACGCGAACTCATTTTTTTGGTTGATTTTTCTTTGTTAAATGGCATTTAAATATATAAAATAAATATCAAAAATATAAGTCTTTGTTTTACTATGGTTGCAAATATCAAAAAATTTCTATATGTGACACAGCACCAGAGTTAAGTTAGGGTTTTTCAAAATGCTGACATGCCGAGCTCAAAAGGTTCGCCATCACTGCTCTACAATCTGGCAACCTACAAAATGAAGTGCGTTAAAAATGCAGGTAGATGTCAGAATGGCTATCATCAACAAATCAACAAACGACAAGTGCTGGAGAGGATGTGGAGAAAAAGGAACACTTGTGCACTGCTGGTGGGACTGCAGACTGGTACAGCCACTAGGAAGACAGTATGGAGTTTCCTCAAAAAACTGGAAATGGAACTCCCATTTGACCCTGTGATCCCACTTCTAGGAATATATCCCAAGAAACCAGAAACACCAATCAGAAAGGATATGTGCACCCATATGTTCATAGCAGCACAATTCACCATAGCTAAGATCTGGAAACAGCCTAAGTGCCCATCAGTAGATGAATGGATTAGAAAACTGTGGTACATCTACACGATGGAATATTATGCTGCTGTAAAAAAGAAGGAACTCTTACCATTTGCAACAGCATGGATGGAACTGGAGAGCATTATGCTAAGTGAAACAAGCCAGTCAATGAAGGCAAAATACCACATGATCTCACTCATTCATGGATAATAAAGACCATTACAAACTTTTGAACAATAATAGATACAGAGGCAGAGCTGCCTCAAACTGATTGTCAAACTGCAGTGGGAAAACCAGGGAGGGTTGGGGGGCAGGAGGGAGGGGGGTAAGAGATCAACCGAAGGACTTGTATGCATGCATATAAGCATAACTAATGGGACATAAGACACTGGGGGGTAAGGGAGGGCAGGGGATTGTCAAGGGCGGGGGGGGGGGGGGAAGGACACATATGTAATACCCTTTGTAGTACTTTTAGCAAAAAATCAAAATCAAAAAAAAAAAAAAAAAGAATGCAGGTAGAGACTAAGCACACAGGTTCGTGGTTTCAGCTAAGGATAGATGGCACCAGATTCTCTCCTGGTTACTCTGGTCATGCTAATGAGCAAAACCACATGCAATGAAGTAAATGGAAAGGTTGGGAGAAGACAAGAGGTTGAGTGACTTG
Organism: Myotis yumanensis; assembly: GCF_028538775.1. Classification (NCBI taxonomy): domain Eukaryota; kingdom Metazoa; phylum Chordata; class Mammalia; order Chiroptera; family Vespertilionidae; genus Myotis; species Myotis yumanensis. The sequence goes on along the minus strand of NW_027223752.1, from coordinate 226,085,946 downwards.
CCCAAGATATAGAGTCATGAGCTTGGACTTTCACATAGCCATTGCTTCTCCCTCTGGCCTGATCAAATGCTGGGCTGAAGAACTCGCTAATAATTGCTACCTGCCTCTGGAGCAGTGGCGATCTACCTCAGCTGCACATTGGAATCACCTGGGAAGCTTGAAAAGGTATTGATCCCCGGGTCCCACCCCCAGAGACTCTTGGCCAAGTGTACCATCTAGTTATGGGAATTGCCTTTCAAAGAGTCCCTGGGATTCTGATAGGAAGCCAAGTTAAGAACCACTGGATGGTGTGATTTAAATCCTATGTGTGAATCAATGTAAGGGTTAAGATTTGGGGCCTCACCTTTCCTTTTGCTCTATTTCATTGTAGTCCTTTACTTATGCCTACATCTTGGTTAGAAAAAACATGTTCCACTTGTGATAATATGGGTAGAGCTGAGTATGGGTAGGGTTTATTATCCAAGCAAGTCTAGCTGGTCAGATATGCAAAAGCTTTCACTCTTGTTCTCAAATAAACTTAAAAATAATTAAGTAAAGAAACCAAGTGTTGGTGCCTCCCACATTGCCCTGCCCATCCTATTGTTGCCACTGCTATATTGACTTGTCTGTAAACCACAGGGTGGCAGGACATCTTTTCCTGGTGGGACTGAGGGGCTGATGTGAGTTGCCTACAAATGTGAGCCTTGGTTGCTCTCCCTCTCCCTGCTGCCTCTCAGGAGGGCTAGGATACCCAGGATGACAGGGTGAACTCAGCCTACATCTGGATTTCTATGTATAAGAAATAGAAACTGGGAACAAGCCGAGGGGACAGAATTATGCTTGCATCTTCCCCGGCTTGTGGGTAGAAACTGAGGCTGGTCCGATTAACTCACAAGTCACTCTCAGATAATAAAACATTCTTTGGGAGAGAGGAGACCAAGATGGCGGCGTAGGTAAACACCGGAGACCGCTGCCACAAACAACCATTTCAAAAATACAACTAAAAGACGGAACGGACATCACCCAGAACCACAGGAAGGCTGGCTGAAGAGAGACTCTACAACTAGAAGGAAAGAGAACAGCAAATCGAGGCTCAGAGGCGGCACAGTGTGGAAAATACAAAGGTGCCGAGGTGCGCGCGCAGAGCGGGCTGGTGGCTGAGGGCGCGGTTGTCGTTTTCTGTCGGGAGTGAGTCTCAGACTCTGGGCTCCGGATCCGGGCGAGTCTCTAGGGACCCAGACTCAAACGGGAGAAGCGGGATTGTCCGGCATCGGTTGGAACCTGAGGGCAGCTTTCTCTCTGAGGTTTGCAGCGGCTGCCGGGGTTCTGAGAGGCAGAGCCTCTGGGAACGGGACTGAGCGCGGCCATAACTGCTCCCTCCGCCCGCCCTGTTGATCCCGCCCCGCCCAGGCCCTGCGCACAGCCATTTGCCGATCACCTCAGGCAAAGGCTGGATTAGCGCCTCCCCAGAAGGCAGACGTTTTCCATACAGCTGATTCCTATAGCCAGTCGGCCTGGAGGTCAAATCCCTCTAGTGTTAACTACAACAATTAAGGCTTGGCTAGAACAAGACTGTGCACCGAGACCACAAAGGGGTGCACCAAGAAAGCATAAAAGATGCGGAGACAAAAAAACATGACAGAAATGGAGGATATGGAGCTAAGAATCGCAATTTTGAGGGCTTGCCATAAATTTGTGCAGAGCCTCACGAAAACTAATGAGACCCTCGATGCTACGATAAAGAAATTAGAAAGTAAGCATACACGGACTGAAATAAAGAATATTATACCCAATAGCAGACCAGAGGAGCACAATAATCAAACCAAAGATTCCACAAAAAACACCCAATTGGAAAAGCAAAATGAAAAAAGAATCCGAAAGTGTGAAGATAGTGTAAGGAGCCTCTGGGACAGCTTTAAGCGGTCTAATATCAGAATTATTGGAGTGCCAGAAGATGAGAGACAGCAAGATATTGAAAACCTATTTCAAGAAATAATGGCAGAAAACTTCCCCCATCTGGAGAAAGAAATGGACTTACAGGTCCAAGAAGCGCAGAGAACCCCAAACAAAAGGAATCCAAAGAGGACCACACCAAGACACATCATCATTAAGATGCCAAGAGCAAAAGACAAAGAGAAAATCTTAAAAGCAGCAAGAGAAAGAGGCTTAATTACCTACAAGGGAATACCCATACGACTGTCAGCTGATTTCTCAACAGAAACTTTGCAGGCCAGAAGGGAATGGCAAGAAATATTCAAAGTGCTGAATACCAAGAACCTACAACCAAGATTACTTTATCCAGCAAAGCTATCATTCAGAATTGAAGGTCAGATAAAGAGCTTCACAGATAAGGAAAAGCTAAAGGAGTTCATCACCGCCAAACCAGTATTATATGAAATGCTGAAAGGTATCCTTTAAGAAGAGGAAGAAGAAGAAAAAGGTAAAGATACAAATTATGAACAACAAACATGCATCTATCAACAAATGAATCTAAGAATCAAGTGAATAAATAACCTGATGTACAGAATGAACTGGTGATTATAATAGAATCAGGGACATAGAAAGGGAATAGAATGACTATTCTTGGGGGGAAAAGGGGTGTAGGAGATGCGGGAAGTGACTGGACAAAAATCATGCACCTATGGATGAACACAGTGGGTGGGGAGTGAGGGTGGAGGGTGGGGTGGGAGCTGGAAGGAGGGGAGTTATTGGGGGAAAAAAGAGGAACAAATGTAATAATCTGAACAATAAAGATTTAATAAAAAAAAAGACTGATAAATTAAAACATTCTTTGATCACTTCAAAATGACTAAAGTCTTAAACAGAGTACCAATTTTAGTAATTTAAAAATGTTCAGTCCCCCTGAGGGGAATATTACTCTCATTTTTTTTTCAGCTAAGGAAATTAAAGTTAGAGAGAATAAATGATTTCATAAAAGTCCTAGAGGGAGAAAGTGGGAAAGTCAGGATTCAAACCCGTGACACAAGTCTGTGTCACTCTGCAGATCACACTGTTTCCTTTCTATAAAGAGACCCTCACTGTCTCTCCAGCCTGTTTAACCTATTTTTGAGTAAGTAATGAGTGAAGGGTTGAAAATTGGTTGTTTCTCAGTCTGTTAGCTTGTCTTATATAGGTGGTGTTCTTAGAGACTGAATTCTGAGATCACATGTAGAGGAGCATTTACCATCTGTCTTACTGGGAAAAGAGGGGAATTGTTTATAAGCAAAGTTTCTTAATCTTTGGTCCATGAATGATCTCCTGGTGGGATGAAAAATATTTTCTTCTAGTTTTGTGTTTTTTGGTGCCCCTTTATAAATTACCTTTATGAAAATAATGTTTTTTAATGTAAAAATATTTTGGATACTAGAGGCCCAATGCACGAAATTCATGCAAGAGTAGCCTTCCTTCCCTTGGCCCCTGGCACCGGCTTCCCTCTGGCACCCAGGACCCAGGTTTCCTTCCAGCACCTGGGACCCGGGCTTCCCTTGCAGCCCCGGCTTCGTCCGGAAGGATGTCCAGTCTAATTAGCATATTACGCTTTTATTATTATAGACTAAAGGCCCGGTGCATTAAATTCGTGCATGGGGGGGGGGGGGGCGTCCCTCAGCCCAACCTTCACCCTCTCAAATCCATGACTCCTCTGGGGATGTCTGACTGCCGGTTTAGGCCCGATCCTGCCGGACATCCTTCTTGCAATCCAGGACCATTGGCTCCTAACTGCTCGCTTACCTGCATGCCTGATTGCCCTTAACCACTCTGCCTGCCTGCCTGATGCCCCTAACTGCCTTCCCCTGCCAGCCTGGTTGCCCCTAACTCCCTCTGCCTTGGCCCCCCGCCACTGTGGCTTTGTCCGGAAGGATGTCCGGAAGATGTCCAGTTAATTAGCATATTACCCTTTTATTAGTATAGATGTGATTTCACTGCAAACAAATGTAGGATGGAAAGGATGTTACTATACATGGTTTGTAGTAGATACACCAGTGATTACCCTGACTTCCTGTTGATGAGAGGAGCATCCATTGATAAAAATGGAAGACATTACACCCTCTCATTGAATGTGCACTTGTGTCTTTCTTATGTTGGGCCTAGCTTAAGTTGGGAAATATAAATGAAAAGAAAGATGTCAAAATTTACATATATCTTAAAAAAATTTTTTTCAATAAACATAAGAACTCCCTCCCCACACTGCCCCAAAGCCATGATGATTATTGTGTCACAAAATTATGACTGTTCATTCTAAAAATACATTGGGCACTTTTCATGAGAAGCCTTGATTTTTAAAGGCTGGGCTGTGTTTAAACTTGCATTGTCTTGGGACAAAATCATTTAGTTGAACTATCTTACACAATTGCTTATTCAACCTTTAAGAAAAAAATAGCCATAAATGGGTAGAGAGATTTGAAGAAGTCCTTGTATTGTGGATTTGACCTAGCTTATTTGGGACTTGCAGTTAATAAAAGAAAATTGAAGCAATACCTCTGTGAAATGACGACACCTCCCTGGGATTGTTGACATTTCATTTAATGTGATGTCCTATGAGGACGTGTTGTTTGGAGCGGCTGCAGCCATCTTGTGACCATGAGGGTAAGGCCAAGAGAATTGCAGAGACTCAGAATTCTGACATTGTGGACATGCTGAACTAACACTGGAACTCTCTATCTTCACATTACCCAGGGAAGAAATACAGGCTTAAGACTTAAATCACTTTAGTTAGATATTTTGTTACTTGCCTTCCAAAGCAGCTTAACAAATAGATAGGATCCGTGATGGGAGAAGCCTGTCTTGGAGAATGCTGGTGCTCCTTGGCATAAGTCTTCCTTCATTTGCCAAAGAAATTTGGGGACACTGATCATTTTGTGAGTCAGCATTTAACATTTTCCAAAGGAAAAGTCAAACTGATTGGCTATGAAAGATGTCATGCACAGACCATGTCAAGCTGTATATTGCAGCTTCAATTTCTATTTCAAGGTCAACAGCATTATGCTTTTAAAATTGAAATTTATTTTTGAGCCGATTTGAGATACAATGTTATTTTATTGCATTTTTTTCTTCCTGGAATTAATCATTCATTTTTTATAATCATTTTTTTCAAACATATATGAAGTAAATACATTTCTAATATAATAAGAGTATTGCATGTAATTTTTTTCCCATTTATGTTTTTATGAGCATTTTTGTGGGGAGGGACTCTATCCTTTTCATCAGATCCTCAAAGGAGTCTGGGACAGCAAACCAAGTTCACTTTTGGGAAGTCTACCTGGTAGGCTGCAGGAGAGAGTGACAGCAGCCTGCAGGCCTGTTGGAAAAGCAGTGTGGTTTCTGAAGGCCACGTGACACAGTGGGTGAAAGGGTGGTTTTTAGAGTCTGACATCACCTCTCAGAGCCTCTGATTTCAATGCAAAAATGGGATTATAATGACCCACCTCTTAGGTTTGGTGTGGCATACACATAATCTACTGACTATGAAATGATTTGTAGTGTATAATATATGTAAAGTCATTAGCATAGTTTCTGGAATATAATATGAGCTTGATAAATAACAACCAATGACCAGGTGCATTTTGAGAACCATCTGCAGGACTGAACTGCTGATGACAAAGACCGCCCCTCAGGCAATGAAAGGGAGAAAGCGTAGCCCTGACAGAGAGTTATAAGTCAGCACAGATGAGTAGAACGTGCGTAGGTTTCTCTCATCCCACCTTTGGTGCTTACACTGTGATTTAGAACAAACTACCTTCTTTCTCTGAGCCTCAGTTTCCTTATCTGCAAACTGGGGATAAACTTGGCTACCTCATGAGTATGTTGTGAAGGTAAAGCAGAGGTGGTATGTCGGTAGAGCCTCTGGCCCAGTCGGGGGCCTCAGTAAATGAAAGTCATCTGCCCCTCTCTTAACCCACCCTCCACTATTCTAGCTCTGTCTTTGCTCCTGACTGTAACTACACAGGTGAAGGTAAATAAATGAATGCTCTAGATCAGTGCAGATGCACAGGAAGGGTGAGGCCTTGCCAGTGGTTATGTCATCACCCCAGGTACTGGTGGAGGCTATTTTGTGTTTTTTTTTTTTAATGGAAGATTGCTCTGTACTTTATTTTATTTTTCTTTCTTTATTGATTAAGGTATTACATATTTTTCACCTTCCTTAATCTAAGGGTTTCCACCTTCTGTCCCCATGGGGCCTCTGGAGCAGCAGGAGTGCGGAGCACGTCCCAGTGTCCGAGGTCCACAATAGGAGGAGTAGGAAAAACATGTAGCTCTCGTGTAAAGTCAATGCGAATGACTTTCAAGTTGTCGTCACTGGCATTATTTCAAAACAGTCACCTCTAGAACCTCTGACATCACCTCTCAGAGCCTGTTTTCAATGCAAAAATGGGAGTATAATGACCCACCTCATAGGTATGATGTGGCATAAACATAATTTACTGAATATGAAGTGATATGTAGTGTATAATATATGTAAAGTTATTAGCACATTTTTTGGAATATAATATGAGCCCGATAAATAATAACCGATGATATTGAGCAGCATTACCTTCCAGAAAGCATTAAGGGGATGAGGGGAGATAAAATAAAATTTGAGGGGATACCATTGAACTCATTCAACATCCTCAAGCATACATCTTGAATCTCGTACTTCGTTGTAGTTATCTTGGGTTCCCTGACCAAGCCTTCTTTTTTTTGTAGCACTTATTATGCTTTGAAAGGACAGTATATATTTCCTACTTGTTTTTTTGTCTGCCTTCCTTCTAGGAGATCCACTGCATAAGGAGCAGAGACTAGTTAGTGTTCACTAGGCCTAGAGTGATGCCTGGTACATCGAAGGTGTGTAACCAAATTATTGAGTAAGTGAAGGATTGCATGTTTGAAGGAAGTTGTTTATTAAAGAAAATAATTTGAGTTGATATGACAGGATGAATTATATTTAAAGCCTCAACTTTTGCTAGAGTCCCACCTCCTTTTTATTGTATATGAACATTGCCTTGGTCCAACGGTGTGACATGGATGAAGTCAATGTTCCTATATGTTAGTCTTTTCCTACACCTCCAGTCCTTGCCACCCTGGTAGATCTCAGGTGTGGCCATTGTTAGGTCGGAGAGAGCCCAGGATCGGATACATGCAGACAAGTGATGAGACAATGGACTTCCTCTGGAATTTCTCACAGATCAACGTGCCAGACACAGATACCTGAATCCACATACCCCACACAGATGCTGACTCATTCCTGAATACCTTGCTGACCCCCCTGCAGCTGAAGCTTCCTCAACTGAATACCTCAGCTCATGTCCCCACCCCTCACCCAACCGCAGTATAAAAAAAGTGCCCCCCTCCCTGTTGGCGTGAATCCACGTGCCCTGTCTTTGGGGGTACGTGGGTCTCCCGGGGACGCAGAAATAAACCTTTTCCTTTCCTTTCTTTTCTGATTCACTGGACTCTCTATTTCTTGCGCCGCCTCCTGAGCCACCTAACCTAACAGCCATGTGATGTGTGAGTGGAATTAATGTGCATCACTTCCAGGCAGAGATCTTAAGAGCCACCATAATTCATTATGCTCCTTTTATTTCCTCCTATGATCTTGGAATCATGTGATCAGACAGTGCTTCTGTCTGTCAGATTTCTGAGTGGCTTTGGGAAGTAGAGCTTGTTTATTAGCCCACAATGGACAGGAGGTGTGAGTGAGAAATGGACTTGGTGGTTTTAAACGGTTTTGCTGAGGTTTTCAGATCACTATTTCAGCCTAGCCTACAACCTAGCCTGTCCTGATAGATCCAATGTCCATTTCAATCCTTCCTGCTTTATCCATTTACTAGAGGTCCAGTGCATGAAATTCATGCATGTGTGTGTGGGGGGGGGAGGGTTCCCTCAGCCCAGCCTGCACCCACTCTAATCGGGAACCCCTCTACAATCTGGGACCGCTGGCTCCTAACCACTCACCTGCCTGCCTGCCTGATTGCCCCAACCCCTCTGCCTGTCTGCTTGATCTTGTCCCCAACTGCCCACCTCTGCCAGCCAATTTAGTTCTGATTGGTCAGTTTCTATGCCAGTCAGCATCAAAAGCTCCGCCTCCTAGGCAGCCCTTTAGCTCCTTATATTCACCCAGATTTGGTTCTGATTGGTCAATTTCTATGCCAGTCAGCATCAAAAGCTCCACCTCCTAGGCAGCCATTGGCTCCTTACATTCACCCAGATTTGGTTTTGATTGGTCAGTTTCTATGCCAGTCAGTGTCAAAAGCTCCGCCTCCTAGGCAGCCCTTGGCTCCTTATATTCACCCAGATTTGGTTCTGATTGGTCAGTTTCTATGCCAGTCAGTGTCAAAAGCTCCACCTCCTAGGCAGCCATTGGCTCCTTATATTCACCCAGATTTGGTTCTGATTGGTCAGTTTCTATGCCAGTCAGCATCTCTGGGCCTATCAACAGGGCCTGATCAGAAAGGCGGGGCTGATCAGCAGCCCCAGTGGAGGCCTGGAGAGAAATGGAGGTGTGCTGTTGGCCAGGCTGGGAGAGAAAGAGAGGCAAGTTCTGATCAACAGCTGCCACAGAGGCTATGGATCAGACCCTGCCTCTCTCTCTGCAGGCCTCTCTCCGGGCCTGATCCACAGCCCCCTATGCAGTCAGTGCTGGGTCTGGGCGCCCCCAGTGGCTCCAGTCAGTGCTGGGTCACCACGCAACCCAGCACTGACTTCTAGTCTGGTCGAGCCTTCGGTCCTTATGACCCTGGCTCTTTATTATATAGATATGTTGACCCCAAACACAGGCAACAAGGAGTCAGGCAAGGGAAGGAATTGCATCTCCAGAGTACCTTCCAAGTGCTCTGGGTGGTGCTAGGTGTCATTCCCAAAGCCATTTTATTTCAACCTCTCCAACAGCCCAATGACATGGGCAGGGATTCCTGGCTCTAGGACAGGGTTGAGGAAACTGAGGCTCGGAGAAGGCTGTGTGCCCAGTGCAGGGCCTTTCGGTTTCCACTCCAAAGCTCTCACTCTTTCCACTAAAGCAACTGTGTCTCCCTGAAATGCCTGCTAAGGTCACTCTGGGAGAATCTTTTGGATCTTAAAAAATATAATAACCTTTACTAATGACCTGGTAATTGTTTTTATAGCTTCCCAATGAAGTGTGAAGTGTTCTAAGAGACAGCACAGGGCAATTACCTTTGATGGTGAAGTTTTCCAAAGATCGATTGCCTTAGTCTTCTGGGCTCCACTATTCTGGGCTCCTGGTGCCCCAACTTCGACTTCAATATCAACTTCTGGAGTTCAGAGTGATAATGACCTGATGTTGAGCTGTAGGTATGGGAACGTGGAAAAAGCTGCAGAGGTTGTCTTTATTTTAAAGCATGAATCCTGTCGTTCTTTTCCAAAAACGGCCACATAATAATGTCTGAACAAAGAGTAAATAGCTGGCATTTATCAAGCACTTACGCTGAGCCATGACTGAGCTCAGCACTTAAAGTCACAAGCCTCTCCAACCAGGACCCGGAGCAGTGCCCGGCACATGGTGAGGGCTCCATAAATATCTCTGTAATGAATGAGTTATCCACGACAACATTTGTTGGACCTGCTGCTTTAAGCCCTGTTCCAATGCAATGAAATGCTCTCTGCTCAAACGCAATGAAAATTCATTGAGAGAGGGGAAAAAAGTTTAATGTTCGGACCACTTGGTCATCGAATTCACATCCAAGAAATCATTCTAAATCCCAAGAAGGCAAGACAATTGATTTTAATTGAAGACATTAATGATTATGTCAGCTAACATATTAGAATTAGGTCAAACATATGACCTCATAGGGTTGCCTCTTCTTTACTTTAGTATAAAGAACTGGACTCTATATAAAGAACATTCTGTTCCTCGTAGGACAATGCCCTATATTAGGACACTTAACAGTTTACTTTCAACGCCCTTTCCAACAGTTGCCTCATTTTATTCTCACAATCGCCATGTGCAATAGGCAGGGCAGATGTGTTTGTTATGAGTTGCAGCTGAGGAAGTTTAGAGACATTAGTGATCTGCCTAAAAACCACACACTCATCCAGGGGCGGGGGCGGGCTGGAACCTGTGATGTCAGCTGTGAGCAAGGAGTGCTTTCCATCACACCACTTACGGTAGCTTCTGGGAGGCTACCCAGGGGATCAGTTGTACGCTTTGCGTTATTTCTGCATCTCCATGCTCACTGCTTGGTCAGGTATGATTTTTCCTGAAGTGAGAGCTGGCACCTGTGATGGTTAATTTTATGTGTCAAAGGGGCTGGGCCATGGCAGCCAGTTGTTTGATCAAACACCAGTCTACGTGTTGCTGTAAAGGTATTTTTTGGATGTGATTAACATTTAAATCAGTAGATTCTGAGTAAAGCCCATTATCCCCCAAAATATGAATGGACTTCAGCCCATCAGTTCAAAGCCTTAGAGCAAATGATGAGGTCCCCGGCAGAGGAAAGGAATTCCGCCTTCAGTCTCCCTTGGGACTCAAGACCGCAACATCAACTCCCACTGGAATCTCCAGTGTGACAGCCAGCCTGCAAATTTTGGACTTGCCAGCAACCCCCGCAATTACACCAGCCAATTCCTTAAAATCCAAATATATGTCATTTACACATCCTGTTGGTTCTATTTTTTTAGGGAGGCCTGACTAATACAAAACCTGATGCCTTAGGGCAGTGGTTCTCAACCTGTGGGTCGCGACCCCTTTGGGGGTCGAATGACCCTTTCACAGGGGTCGCCTAAGACCATCGGAAAACACATATATACTTACATATTGTTTTTGTGATTAATCACTATGCTTTAATTATGTTCAATTTGTAACAATGAAAATACATCCTGCATATCAGATATTTACATTATGATTCATAACAGTAGCAAAATTACAGTTATGAAGTAGCAAGGAAAATAATTTTATGGTCGGGGGTCACCACAACATGAGGAACTGTATTAAAGGGTCGCTGCATTAGGAAGGTTGAGAACCACTGCCTTAGGGTTTTCTGGCAGATGACGATGACAATGATGATGGCTCCCACTCTTGAGCTCCTACTATGTCCAGATGCTTGTCTTGAGCCATCCCATGTAATCCTCACAACTCCATGCGGAGAGCATCATCCCCCCACATTACGAATGAAAACAATCAAAGAGAGTTGAAATAACTCACCCAAGGTCAGAGAGAGCGACAGAGAATGACGCCAGGTTCCTAGGCCTAAGCACTCAAACACCTATTCCCGGATTCACCTGGCAATCCACTTTCTAAGGCTGTCTAAGAATGCATCATGGCACACATTAGGCAACTGGCTATATTTTTCAGATGTGTTATTTTGTCAGGAAACAGCAGTCCATGTGTCAAATATTATTTAGTAGACATAGTATGATGCCTTGAACTAAAAGAAGAAACCTTTCTATTACTATTTACTGCCTCTTCCAATTCGTTACAGAGAGGACTCTAAAATCTGCCACCGGGCAATTGAAACCTGAGTCCCATTGCGGGACAGAAGACAGCAGCCTACCACTTGCAGGCTCAGGGTTTGGAGATGCTTGGGCCTGAAGGTGGCGCTGCGGGACGGAGAGCAATGTCAATGGCCCTGGAGTCCTAGCTTTCTCTTTGCATGAACATGGCCCCTAGGACAGTGGTTCTCAACCTTCCTAATGCCGCGACCCTTTAATACAGTTCCTCATGTTGTGGTGACCCCCAACCATAAAATTATTTTCCTTGCTACTTCATAACTGTAATTTTGCTACTGTTATGAATCGTAATGTAAATATCTGATATGCAGGATGTATTTTCATTGTTACAAATTGAACATAATTAAAGCATAGTGATTAATCACAAAAACAATATGTAAGTATATATGTGTTTTCCAATGATCTTAGATGACCCCTGTGAAAGGGTTGTTCGACCCCCAAAGGGGTCGCGACCCACAGGTTGAGAACTGCTGCCCTAGGGGCACAGGTTTCCTGAGGCTCCAGAGAGGAAAAAGAGAAAGTTTGAGAGTGGTGGCCACCTGTCCCTGTGTAGTACTTGCATTCTCAGTACCATTATGTCACCTGCCACACACACACACACACACACACACACACACACGTGAGTGAAACCTCAGGAAAATCAACTCCCTCTTCCTCTGGGAAACATGATGTGAGCTTTGGAAGTTTCAAAAAAAAAAAAAAAAAAAAAAAGGCGGGGAACCTCCTTCGCATGCACTTATTTTTAGTTCCTCTCTCCTTTGCAGAATGGCTAACGCCAACTCAAACTATTTCTGAAAAGAGCTGCTGGGGACAAAGTGGAGATGTGGGTAGGCCTCCCCGAGCTGGGCTCTCAGAAGCAGGTGAGATGCAGATAAAACAATCGCTTGGCAGCCACTGTTGACGTCAGTGCTGGCGATTTCTTCAATTCGCTTAATCCCTTCCTCCTGACGCGCACTTTAGAGGAAAGCAAGTGCCATAATTATCCTCCCCCGTCCTCTCTAGTCCCTGTCTGCCTGCCCGAGCTGCCTGCTCTCTGAGCCCTGTGGCACGTTGAGGCGGGCTGTGTGTGACAGATTGCTAAATCTGGCCTCTTCAAGGCAAGGGACTCTGTGTTCAAGTGGCACCGGCTCCCAAGCCTCCCTCGGAGCGCAGGCAGGCCCAGAACGTTCTGGAGAGCTGCCTTGTGACTCAGGAAACCCCTTGCAAAGAAGGCCAGCTCTGCACTGCTGGCAGAGGTAGCTGGCCATGCTTAGGATTTAGACCTGGGACCCTGCCTGGGAAAAGCTCCCCTCCTCCGGAGAAGAACGCCAGCCTCAGATGCCATGGCAAACACGGGCACTCAGGTGACAGCCAGGGGCATATGACCGGGCCCTGCCCTCCTATCGGAACACAACAGGCCCATCTGTTTGCAGCCATGACGCCATCTCTTTCTCTGTTATTCACACTCCACACAGTTACATTTCCTTTTTTGAGGCCACTGTTTTGGATGCAGAAACTGCTAGTAGTTAGAATCCAGCCCTGCCTCCAACCACCAGTGTGACTTTTGAGCCACTTTCTGAGCCTCAGTTTCCTCATCAATAAATTGGTAAAATGTATTTTTTCCCACAAGATATTTGTGAGGATTGAGTCATGAATACAAGGCACTAAGAATACGGTGAGTACTCAATAAATGTATTAATAGGACTAGCCACAGCATATTAGCATTATTGATACTAATAATGTTTACTTCCCTAGTGCTCTACTTCATTGTAATTTTCAAAATAATTTCAATAACATTTCTTCACCTGCTATAACGTAGATATTATGTCCCCAACGTTTTTCAGACAAAGTTTGATAGGCTCTAGATCACTGAGATCAGGGGTTGGAAAACTGTGGACCAAATTTGGCCCTGTGTATGTTTTTATAAATAAAGTTTTATTGGAACACAACCATGTCCATTCAGTTATGCATTGTCCATGGCCGCTTTTGTGCCACAAAGGTAGCGTTGGGAAGGTTAGGCTTGTAAAGCCTAAAACATTTTCTATCTGTCCCTTTACAGAAAAAGTTTGCTGACCTCTGACACAGATTGCAAATGTGGGAACCAGGACTAAAATAATGGAGATGCCTACTCATGTTCTTTATTCTGCTCATGTTTCTTTTTCCCACTGCCTCCCCCAGCGTAGCACTCTCGGAAGCATCTGGGTGTTGGAGTGTGGACTGGGGCTGCTCAGAGGTTCTAGGCTATCCATCTCCTGGGCAGAAAACCCAGATCTCATAGCCACTCCATGCCAGGTGCCAAGCCCAGTCCTGAGAGCTAGGGAGACACCAGGAGGGGAGGAAGGGGATCAGAAAGTAAAGAAATTATGATAAAATAGGGTAAATTATCGGCTAAGGGTATGCAAATGGTTCAGTTGATCTGGAATGTGAATTTGAGAGGGAGCCTGGGAGAAGAGGCTGAGGCTAGAGAAGCACAGGAAGGAAAGACCTTTGGGGCCTTGCATCGTATTCTCAGGAATTTGGATGGTTTCCTAAGGGTAGTAAGGGGTCCCTGAGGGTCCCACAGGGAGTGCCCTCAGGCTTGTCCCTCACACCACAAGGATCCCAGCCTGTGGCCTCTTCTCCTCCCACATTTGCCCCACTCGGCAGACCTGCGCTTTCTGCACCCGATGTTCAGGCTTCATCCATACCCACTCCCAGGCAAACAGCTGCCTTGGCCACTCCCCAGGCCTGGCGGTGTGTACACTGGTCAAGCTCTGCCTGCAGGGAAGTGGGCTTGGAAGGGGTCCCGTGTAGGGTCAGAATGTGTTCAGACATGGAATATCAGGAATGCAGGGTCCTGGGTATATGGATCAAGGTCTCAAATTATGTGGCAGGGGTGAGGGGTAGGGGCACACACAGGCCTTGGTGGGAATGTCCCCTTGGCCTGAAGACTGTTGGTCCCATGGTGACTCCTCACCCCAAGTGTGGGGCACAGCTGCGGGAGAGCCAGAGCTGGACCCTATGCAGGGCGGAGCCCAGGCCAGAAGCCCGAGGGTAGGGATCATGTCCTGTCACCTGATCAGATTGGCTGCTATCGTAGTTCATTGGACATTCATGATGGTCTGAACCAAGGTGGAGAAAACAGGGTTGAATGGAGAGAACAATTCAGGAGAGAAGTTGACAGGTCCACTCCCCCCAGCTGGTGCTGCGGTCTGGCCCCTGGCCACTCTGATCGAGCGGCTGCTGCCCGCACCTCCCAGGGCTGCCTCTGAACACAAGGATTGCAGGATGGGAAGTGTGAGTCATAATTCATGTATGCACCTCTCTGTGGAAGTGAGATCCGACGGGCGGCCATGGGTCAGCCAGTGAGAGTGAGGGTCGGAGGCAAAAAGAGAGAAGGGGCAGGGAGGGAACGGTTCCAGGAGGACTGTCAGGAGGTGAAGAAATTGTGATGTGGCCCATGTTTTCTCTGGCAGGAGTGAAAGAGGAAGGTGGTAAGTGGCAAAAGGTAGGCCGGACCCAGGCTGTCTGTGGCATTAGTATACTCCAGTATGTGTGTGTGCACGCGCATATGTGTGCACATGTATATGTATGTGTAAGTGTATGTGCATGCATGTGTATGTATGCACTCACATGTTAGGTAGAGGAGAAGGGCTCATAGGAGATACCTCTCCAAGTGATGCATATAAGGAGTTTGCACCTTTCCCCAGCAAGTCAGGGGATGCAGGCTGATGTTCACCTCCTCTTTCCTGGTGGGGATGTAAAAGCAGAGAAAGAATTCAATCACAATGAACTGAAGGCGCAAAATAACAACAAGCACACATGCACAAAGCAAAATGAAAAAGAACTGCAAACTTCTCTCCATCCACACAATGGAAATAATTTGATGTCTGACCCAACAAAGCTGCTGAAATGCAGTCAAGAGTGCCATGATTTGGATGCTAATCACTGTTTTTAATGAGTTCTTCAGATGAGTTTATGTTCGCGGCCTCAGTGGCCCCAGAGGACTCCTGGGTCAGTTATCTATAGTGGGAACACTGTGTATATCTCTTTGCACAAAATAGGGCCCACTTCCAAGGAGTTATTATGCTTTCCCTATCAATAAAGCTTGATTTTTATGGGTGCTTAAAATCACACTACCAAGACCCACGGGTATTATATGGGGAGGTGTTGAATAGGTTCCAGGACGCAAGTCTGCCAACACCCATAATCTACATGAGCTCAAATGCCCTAACACAGTGCCCTTGAGGTTCCTCCCAGAAAGACCAGCCTTGCCAATTCTCCAGTACTCTCGAAATAAGATAGAATCTTCTGCATTTTGGAAAGAGCTGTGGACACCCCTTGGGGGTGCTGGCTGACCCTCTTTAAATTTAGGCTGCCTGATTCAATGGCAACTTCTACTTCATCTCCTTGCTCCCAGTCCTCTCGTTTTCTCTTTTACCCATCAGCACAGTTTTTAATCTGAGCGTGGAGTAAGACCTAAAATTAAGTTCCTGTATTAGGGGCTGCCTTGGCATTTGGTGAAGTGGGGAGGGCCTGAAATGGCCTAACCCCGAGGTTCCCACATTGCTCCCACCGATAAGGGCTCCCAGCCAAACAACCCACCGTAGTAAACAGACCAGGTGTGCTTCTTGCTCATCCCCAAGGAGCAGGTTTCAGCTCCTCTCCAGTTCCAAGACATTCACACAAGCCAATTGTATCCTCCCGCTGGAACCAGGGGCTCCCCACCCTTTTGATAAACCTTCCACAGTCCCCTGTGGTTCACTTTGTTCCCTAGTGCAACCCCCTGTGTCCCTGCACGGCACAGTGTCCTCCTCCCTTGGGGCTGTGAGTTTGTGACTATTAAACTGCTTTGATTTCATCTGTCCAGTGTCAGGTGTCTTGTATTCAATGGCCCCATAACCCTGGGGAGAGACTCCCTCCCTCACCAACAGGTTGAATGAGAAATAATTAAGACAACAGGAGGCAGATGAACCTGGGTTTAAGTCACCACTCTGTGCTCCCCAGTCTTTAGCTGTGTGACTTGGGCAAATGGTTTTAACTTCCCTGAGCCCCTCAGCTGCAGTGCAGGACCTGCCCTACGGGTTGTTGGGAAGATTACATGGGATAATTTATTCAGCAAATCTTTACTGAGAACTTCCTAGGTGCCAGCAACAGGGGATGTAACAATGAACAAGCCTAACAGGGTTTTTGTCCACATACAAGTAATAGTCTCATGGGAGACTTCAACAGCAAGCATTTAAAATTAAAGAGATGGTTACAGACCCTGTAAAATGCTACAAAGACAAAAATTTAAACTAGGGAGTGGCTTGTGCTGGGCCGGGAATGGGGTAGGGGCTATATTAGATATGGATATCATGGATGGGCCTTTGAGGGTGGTAACACAGAGCTGAGACACGAATGGAGAGGAGTCAGCTGATGGAAGATTTGGGAGGCAGCTCTCACAGGCTGAAGAAACTGTAATGCAAATAATCTGAGGTGCCAGCAAGCTGGGCATATTGAGCAACCCCAGAGAAATCAATGTGGCGGCAGTGTGAGGGGAGCATGGTACTTAAGGACCAGCGGGCACCTTCTCCAGGAAGCCCTCCAAAGTCAAAGTCTCCCATTGCAGCCAGTGCAGAGCATCCCAGGAAAATACAAGCTCCATAATTCTGAATCACGAGGCTTGCAAAAGGGAGAGCTGGAGGGAAGAGGGTTCCCCATTTGAACTAGCGAAAGTCTGACCAAGAGCATTTCTGAAGAAATGAAGTCTTTCCAGAGATCAGAATATAAAGAGAATGAGACCAAGTCTTGGCAAATAGAGATCCCACTGGGAATTGTATCAGCAAATAATTCATAACTACTTGAGACTAGCACCTCAACTGATGGAAATACCAAGCTTCTAATCATTATTTTTAAAATACTGGGAAGAGTTTGATTTCTCCAATGCTTGGGTGAGCATTAGATCTCCTTGGATTTGCATTTGACCGCCATTACTTTCTAGATACACAGAGCTTGGATAAAGTTCTTAAATGGTATAAGCCTCAGTTTCCTCATGTTTAAAATAGGAATAAAGATGATGATGATGATGATGATGATGATGACAATGATAATGATAGCAGCTCCCATTTCAAGGACTTCATTGAAAAGACTAATTGAGATGATCCTTGGAAAGCTCTTAGCATACCATATTTAACCCTGATCAGAGAATTTCCAAGATTAATATATTCAATATTTTCTGAAATATTTGCCCACTATTAATGATTTGCTTTTTAAACACAAAGATTTAAGTTATAATTGGTTTTGGAACATTGACCCACAGCCTGCAGCAACCTGCCCAGGAAACCAACAACCAGTAGTTATATAAAAAATAACCAGCCCAGGAAGGCAGCTTGCTGTAAGTCATCTGGCAGGAAGTCAGACTGCTACTAGTAAACAGTCTAGGATGCTAAACAATAACTTCTGTTAACAATTGGCCCCAAATGGCCAGGGCTTAATAACTGACATCTTTCCTAATTTTTGTCCCTACTTCCAACTTAGGATACCAACCCGGGAAGGCCAAATACTAATCCCTGACTGAACACATAGAATGCCTCCCTTCTACTTAGCTCACCTTCAGCTTCCCCAAGCCAACAGCCTCCAATCAGGGTGCACCTGAAGCCTCCCCTTTTTCTACTATAAGACTCTCCCACTCCTCTGCCTGCCTTTAAGCCTTTGTCAAAATGTGAGTGATATTGGCTGACCTTGCTGTGGCAAAATCAGAATAAATAGCCTTTGCTTATTCTCATTACGTTGGTCTTCATTTGTTTTCATGATCCCCATAGATCTCCTGGGCAATGCAAGTGGTACCCCATGAAGGAGAGGAAAGAATTGGAATAGAGGTGAGGGTCTTGCATGAATCCCCACATTCTTCATCCAGAAGGAGGCGCTCAAGGCACAAAAGGAAGCTGTACTCGGCCCTGGCTTCTTGGAACCAGTGGGTAACAGAGTTACGGATGGCCCACCAAGGTCCCTGACAAACCTGAACTTCTCCGCCAGGGCTAAGGCAGAAGGAGTCTGGAATCTCAATTTTCCGCCTACGGCCTGGTTTTATCTCTGTTAGAGCGTAGTTTAAAGCCAGTGTGCTCTTCACTGCTCAATGCAGAGATTAAAGGGAAAAATAGCCCTGATGATTTCATCTTACTCTTCTCAATGAAAATTACTTTTCAGAACTATTAAATCTCTGTGAAGGTTATAACAGAGGACTTAGATTCAGTTTAGCCCATTTATTAAGATATAGGCTACCAAGCCCCGATAGAAAAAATAAACAAACAGCTAGCAGTTTACTTGGATTTATGCTCAGTTTGTCTAATCAATCAATCTGTAAACATTATGCAAATGTGTGTAAACCCAGACCTAGCTGTGACTCTAGTATGCATTGTTATGTAAATGATCAATCTTGTTAATACAAATATTAATATAAACCTGACGTTAAACACAAGTTTACACAGCCTTGCTGGTTGAAGGCGGCTTGATTTACATTGAAATGTAAATAGCAGTCATGCTCTTTGTGGGGCTTTGGGAAGCAGACTGAACTAGAGTTCACTGGGTGGCCTGTCCCCACCAGATTCCCCAGACCCACTCCCAACCCCTTCATTCTATGCATCTCATGAGGAATTCGGGAAGCATTTGGGTGATAGCTCATCAGTGCTTACTCATGTCCTTATTTTTGATATCCTGGGTTTCCCAGGACCTCCCCTCAGGCTACCTTTACAACCAGAGATCCCCTAGTCTCCAAACCAATGATGCAGGGAGAGTCATTCATTAGCTTCAACTCCCACAGGACTGTGGGCTTGCAGGTGAGCTGTTGTGCCTACAGGATCTGCTGGCAGGTGGTCCATTGGGCAGCTCCATGAGCAGCAGGTCTCGATGCACTCTGCCCCACCCCCTCCTTCTCCTGGCTGACTTCTTCAAATTCATTTTAAATGTCACCTCTTTGGACAGGCCTTCTTGATATTCTCAATAGCTTCTCTCCTCAGCTGTTCTCTAACCTAGCACCCAGCACATCACATTTATGATGCTATTCTCAATTGTGATGACATATTTATTTGTCTCTGTGTTTACTGTTGTCCATCTTCCCCACTGATGAGTTTCATGGGATCAGAGATATGTCTGTTTCGTTCATTGTTTTATGCTGAGTGCCAGGCACATGAGATGTGCTTAGAAAAATTTTGTTGGATGGATGGATAGATGGTGGAATGGATGGATGGATGAATGGACATGCACTCTGGGACCTTGTTGCTTAGCACAAAGTTCTGTCTTTCCATAGGCAGCCTCAGGAAATTGCCCACTTCTGTGTTTTCTTAGGTCTTGGATTCTGCCCTGAATATACTGATAACCTACATGGCTTCTCCCCTACACCTTCTCCAAGAGCTGGAGTCTGTTTCCTGAGCTCCCACCATGGCATGATAATAACAGTAGAAGGAGAAGAAGCTGTCATATAGTCAACACTTATTAGGTTCCAGGTATTATATAGTAGGTGCTTACACCCATTATCTCATCTGAGCTTTAATCTTCAAAGCATATTTTCCAAAATATCAGGCCTTTACCAAGGAGCTCAAGGCAAAAGGGTTCGGGCAGCCCATGGCACAGTTCAAAGTCCAGATTGGAAGTCAGTGAAGTGTGAGTTCGAATCCTGACTTCACTAGCTGTGGATCTTGGAGGAAAAATTTACTCCTGAGCTGTAGAACAGGGCAGCGAAGGTTTGTTCCCCAGTATTGTTGTGATAATTAAATGAGACTGAGACTATGGCATATTTATAATTATTTCTAGCTCTTACACAACTGTTCAGACATCTGGAGGGCAAGGACTAGATTTCTTCTCTTTGATCTGTCTTCTTTGTCCTCTTTGAACCCTTGGCTATTTTAGCTCTCCTATGTAACCCAGTACTCCTTCTAGTAGAGGATGTGCATGGGTTGTACCTTAATGTGTATCCAGCGAAGTTAATCACCCCAGGCTGAGATTGAGGAGGAAATGATCCAGGTTCTCACAGTTGGAAGAGAGAGATGCTAAAATGACCTGAAACTTTGATACATACAAATCAGTCCTAACCCCAAAGGTGCTGAAACAAAGGGCATGGAGCTGGACTCTGCAAGGCACAGCTAGTTGGTCCCAGCTTCCAGCCAGAGCATATCTGTTACCAGCACGTCTGTTAATGTCTAACTTCCCTGGAGAGCAGGGCCTGTGTCTTCCTCGTCTTTCCAACTCAGCATTGGGCAGAGTGCTGGCACGTGTTGGGTGTCCAATCAGTTTATTGAGTGAATACTCTTTTCTAACACCTCTCACCCAGTTTTACTGAACATCTACTTTTTTTTGGTGTTTTCTGGGGAGGAGGTATTTTTTTAAAAAATTGATTTCAGAGAGGAAGGAAGTTGGAGAGAGAGATAGAAACGTCAATGATAAGAGAGAATCACTGATCGGCTGCCTCCTGCATGTCCCCCACTTGGGATCGAGTCTGCAACCCAGGCTTGTGCTCTGACCAGGAATTGAACTATGACCTCCTAGTTCACAGGTCGATGCTCAACCACTGAGCCACACCAGCCTGGCTGGGGAGGAGATACTTTTAAGGCTGTTTTTGATCTTCATTTGGGTGGCAGTTGGAGGTGCAATAAGAAGAAGCCCAGACAAATATAATTTCTCCCGGCTCTCTACGTCTCTTGGCAATGTCTGCCAGAAAATTGCCTGTTTATGGAGAGGCTCAGTCCTTGGCCAGATGGAGCTCAATTCCAAGGGGTCAGCCCCAGTCATTAATAGCAACCGCTGGCCCCAAGAGATCCCTGCAAGAGCAGGAACACCAGCTAAACGAGAAACTTCCCATTGTAGCAAAACACAAACAAACAAAAAACTGAAATAGAGTGAGAAGGTGGGGTTGACTTATTACCTTAACATATTATTAATAATAACACCTTTTATTGGAACAGGACTTTGGGATTGATAAAATGCTCTTTCTTGTGTTATCTCATTAATTTCTCACCAACCCCTTGGAGGTATTATTTATAACCAATTTGCAGATGGAGGAACTGCTCGGAGACAGGCCACAAAAGCAGCTGGAACCTCGTGACATCAGTGGCCAGCATCCTTTAATGAGAATTTGTTCCTTGATGTCTCCCTGGGATTATCCCAAGGTAAGTAAGGGCCTCCTGCTGGTCAGCTAGATGACCCAGCCGAGTGATTGTAATTGTTCTGAATGGTATAGGCTCACAAATGCTTTTTTAGAGAAAGAAAACTTAGCCAAGATGGGATTTTCCCAAAAGAATTCTTTAGAAAGAGTGCCAGAACCTTTCCCTTCCACCTTGACAGTCCCCAGAGACAAACTGAAAGGACCTCGCTTAATGTCTCATCCGAAGGGTATTTGCAAGCACTGGCTTCATCATTCAAAGCAGGAAAGGCCTTTGTCATGGTCAAATGGCTTTAATGTGTTTTGAATGCTACATAAATTCAAACTTGATGGCTCATTTATTTGTTGGATTGAAGTTTTATACAATAAACTAAGCCTTGGTATTTACTAATAACTTGGGCAATGCCCTTTGTTTGTTTAGAACAGACAGAAGGCAAAGAAGTTGACCGAGTCCCTCACGGCCAATATGGTGTTCAGATCCTGGCATTTCCTGGGACAGTTTATGGGCTGGTGGGAGGGAGGATAAGAGGGTTGTGTGGAGGGGGCAGGGGACACCGTGGGGAGAGGGGGAGAGGGAAACACTGCAGGCAGGTGTCTTCCAGACCTATTTGACATAGCCCCTCCACGGCTGCTTTGACTGCTGAATTCAGTGAGCTGGGAATTCAGAACTGTGAGTGACAGGCCAGGCTTGGCTAGTGACTTGTGTCATGACCTTGGGAGATTCATTGTCCCCTGCTGTGCCTCACTGTCTCACTCTGGGGGAAAGAAAAAGAAAGAAAAGCTTATAATAAATTCTTTTCCTCATTCAAGGTGAGTTTCCTTCAACTACTTTCAGGAGATCTTGGCTCTTTATCAGTACCCCACAAACAAAGACCTTTCTCTTTCTCAAACTCCTGTAGGCATTATTTCCCCACGTTCATGGACAAGAACGCAGGCTCTGTGTCAGAGCTGAGAGCGAGTCCCAAGCCTACCACTCATCTCCATGTAGCAAGTTAGGAAGGTTTTGAGCTTCCCTTCCCTTGTCTGTGAGATGGTAATCACAGTATATTAACCTGGTGATGTTACGTATTGTGAAAAGTAAATGATGGAATTCATGTTAGGCCCTCAGCTCAGTGCCTGGCATTTAGGAAGTACTCCTTACAAATAAGAACAACATGTTTCAGGATCCAGAATAAGTTGCAAGATCCTAGAGGGGAGGGACTGGTGGTTTGCAACCCTTCCTCCTCCAGCACGTGGAGATGGACTTATTTGCCGCGGTAACAGATTTTCCTAGCCAAACTCTCAGACAGATAATGTGATGGCCCCTCCAAGGACTCGCTGAGAGGAGCAGCATCTTTGGGTTCATTTGAAGGGCAAGAATAAGTGGGCAGAATTTAGAAATCGTTACATTTCCATGGCCGAGGAGATATATTCCTGTTAAGAGTGGATGATAGGAGCCTTCAGTGCCTCCCATTTCCAGGCATCGAAGACCCCTCCAGTCCTTATCTCTAGTCCAGCGGCTCATTAGCTGGAGCAGGCTCTGGCCCCAACAGGATATATGAGGTAAGGCCCTGCTGGACAAGAGTCTCCACCAGGGTCACAGGCATCTCAAGGACTCCTGGGTGCTGGCACCTGTCTACCTGGGTCAGGGAGGGGCTTTCATGTCCAGGTGGTGTCCCTCAATGGTGCAGTGGCAGCCTCTGGGTCAGAGAGCACTGAAGGGTGGCAGCTGAGGGTCTTTCTGGCCCAGGGTACATCTTATCTATTGCCAGCAGGTGGTGGGGGGAGGTAGAGTGGGGAATGCAAAGCAGGCAAGCTCCAAATGACTAACAATGTGCTTGTTTGGACTAGTTTTAGAATAAGTGGGTGTATAAAAATTGGGTTTCATCAGGATTTTTAGCTAATGGGTCTCAGCCTATAGAAATAAATAACCCAGGGGCAATACAGAGGCCACATTTGACTCATTTTTTGTACCAAGCATATATCAATCACTCATTTTGGTTTTAGGTTTTGTTTTTTTTTCTGAATAATGTTTCATTGTATAGATATTCCGCATTTTGTCCATCCATTCATCAGTTGATGGACCTGTGGATGTTTCAATATTTGTTATAAGTAGTGCTGCTATGAACATTCATGTACAAGTTTTTTTTGTTGAGATATGTTTTCATTTTTCTCAGGAAGATTCCTGGGAGTGGCATAGTCTGATCATAGGATGAGTTTCTATTTACTTATTTAAATATAGTTTTAATTTGCATTTCTCTGATGACCAATAATGTTGATTATCTTTCCATGTGCTTTTTCATATATCTTCTTGGTGATATGTCTATTCAATTTTTTTGCTCATTTTATTTTATTTAATTAATTATTTTTAAAAAATATATTTTATTGATTTTTTACAGAGAGGAAGGGAGAGAGATATAGAGTTAGAAACATCGATGAGAGAGAAACATCGATCAGCTGCCTCCTGCACATCTCCTACTGGGGATGTGCCCACAACCCAGGTACATGCCCTTGACCGGAATCAAATCTGGGACCTTTCAGTCCGCAGGCCGACGCTCTATCCACTGAACCAAACCGGTTTCGGCAATTTTTTTTGCTCATTTTAAAATTGAGTTGTCTTCTTTATTTATTCTATTATTTATTCTAGATACAAGTCTATTTGTAGCTATACACTTTGAAAATGTTTTTTCCTAGTTTATGACTTGTTTCTTCGTTTCCTTAGTGGTATCTTTTGAAAATACCATTACATAAAAAGTTGTTAATTTTTTAACTTTATTTTTATTGTTGATATTATTATAGATGTCCTCATTTCCACCCCCCCTCCCCCCACCTTTGCCCATCTCCACCCAGCCCTCACCCCTTTTGGCCATCACCACACTGTTGTCTGTGTCTATGGTTTATACATATATTTTATTTGGCTAATCCCTTCACCTTCTTTCATCCAGTTCCTCCCACCCCCTGCCCCCAAACCCCCAACCCCCACCTCCCGTCCCGACGGTTGTCAATCTGTTCCATGCATCCATGCCTCTAGTTCTATTTTGTTTGTCAGTTTATTTTGTTCATTAGATTCCCCATATAAGTGAAATCATGTGATACTTGCCTTTCTCTGACTGGCTTACTTCACTTAGCATAATAACATCCAGGTCCATCCATGCTGTCGAAAAAGGTAAGATTTCCCTTTTTTTAGGGCCATGTAGTATTCCATTGTGTAAATGCACCACAGCTTTTTTATCCACTCATTTACTGGTAGGCACTTAGGCTGTTTCCAGATCTTGGATATTGCAAATAACACTGCTATGAACATAGGTGTGCATATATTCTTTTGAATTGGTATTTTGGGACTCTTAGGATATATTCCTAGAAGTGGGATCCCTGGGTCAAAAGACAGTTCCATTTTTTATTTTTTGAGGAAACTCCACACTGTTTTCCACAGTGGCTGCACCAGTTTACATCAGTGCACTAGGGTTCCCTTTTTTCCACTTTTTCACCAGCACTTGTTTGTTGATTTATTGATGGTAGCCCAAATCCTAGAAGACAACATAGGCAGTAAAAGTCTCAGACATCTCTTGTAGCAATATTTTTGCCAACATATCGCCTAGAGCATGGGAAACAAAGGAAAAAATAAACAAATGGAACTACATCAAACTTAAAAGCTTCTGCACAGCAAAACAACAAGAAGAACAACAAAGACACCAACATTAACAAAATGAAAAAGGAACCCAGTGTATAAGAAAATATATTTGCTAATGATACATCTTACAAGGGGTTAATTTCCAAAATATATGAGGAACGTATACAACTCAACACAAGGAAGAAAAACAATAAATTAAAAAATGGGCAAAGGACCTGAATAGACATTTCTCTAAAGAGGACATACAGCCCTAGTCAGTTTGGCTCAGTGGATAGAGCGTCGATCTGCAAACTGAAAGGTTCCGGGTTCGATTCCTGTCAAGGGCACATGCCCGGGTTGTGGGCTCGATCCCCAGTGCGGGGCTTGCGGGAGGCAGCCGCTCAATGATTCTCTCTCATCATTGATGTTTCTATCTCTCTCTCCCTCTTCCTTCCTCTCTGAAATCAATAAAAAATATCCTATATAATCAAGAGGTAATATGCAAATTGACCACCACACCCTCGTCAAGATGGCTGCCCCTATGTGGTCAAAGATGGCTGCCCCCATGTGGTCACAAGATGGCCACCACAAGATGGCCAGCAGGGGAGAGCAGTTGGGGGGGACCAGGCCTGCAGGGGAGGGCAGTTAGGGGCGACCAGGCCAGCAGGGGAGGGCATTTGGGAGCGACTGGGCCTACAGGGGAGGGCATTTGGGGGGACTGGGCCTACAGGGGAGGGCAGTTGGGGGCGACCAGTCCAGCAGGGGAGGGCAGTTGCTGGGGACTAGGCTGGCAGGGGAAGGCAGTTAGGGGTGACCAGGCCGGCAGGGGAGGGCAGTTGGGGGCAACCAGGCCAGCAGGGGAGGGCAGTTGGGGGCAATTGGGCTGGCAGGAGAGCAGTTAGGTGTCAATCAGGCTGGCAGGGGAGTGGTTAGGAGGTGATCAGGCTGGCAGGCAGAGTGGTGAGGGGCAATCAGGCAGGCAGGCGAGCAGTTGGGAGCCAGCAGTCCCGGATTGTGAGAGGCACTAAACCGGCAGTTGGACATCACCCGAGTGGTCCCAGATTGGAGAGGGTGCAGGCTGGGCTGAGGGACAACTCCCCTCAGTGCATGAATTTTGTGCACCGGGCCTCTAGTATATATATAAAAAGAGGACATACAGATGGCCAATAGAGATGTAAAAAGATGCTCAATGTCACTAATCATCAGAGGCATGCAAATTAAAACCACAATGAGATATTACCTCATACCTGCCAGAATGGCTACCATCAATAAAAAGATGTTTTGATGAAATCTGATTTAGCAAATGTTTCTTTTGTGGATCATGCTTTTGGTATTGTATCTAAGAGGTTTTGTCTAATTCAAAGTCCTAAGAATTAATTTCTGTTTTTTCTTTCTAGAAGTTTTATAGTTTTACCTCTTAAATTTAGTCCATTTTGAATTAATTTTGTGTGTGTGGTGTGGAGTAAGGGTGTAGATGAATCATTTTGCACATGTATATTCAATCGTCTCATCATTGTTTTCTGAAAAGACTATTCTTTCCCCCATTGAATTGTCTTGACATCTTCGTTAAAAATCAGTTGACCAAAAATGTGTTTATTTTTAGACTCAATTATGTTTAATTTAAATATATACATATCTCCTTACACCAGTATCACACTCTCTTGATTACTATTGCTTTATAGTAAATTTTGAAGTGAAATTTCTCCCACATTTTTCTTCTTCATAATTGGTTTGATTATTCTGAGACTTTTGCCTTTTTACATGTATTTTAAGATCAGCTTGTTAATTTCTGAAAAATACTGTTGGAATTTTAATAGAGGTTATGTTGAATTTATAGATTAATATGGGGAAAACTGACTTTTTAACATTTTTGTCTTCCAACCCATGAATATGGAATATCTCCCCTTATATTTATCTCTTCTTTAGTGGTTTGTAATTTTCAGTGTACAAGTCTTACATTTATTGGTAAATCTATTCCTATATATTTTATTCTTCTTAATGCTATTATGAATGAAATTGTTTACATGTTGTGAATTATTAATTGCAATTATGTCAAAATACAATCGATTTTTGTATATTGATCCTATTTCCTGTGCTCTTGCTGTACTCATATATTAATTTTTAGTAGTTTAAAGAGAATATTGTATGGATTTCTTAGGATTTTCTCTATACAGACTCATGTAATATGCAAATAAAGACCATTTTACTTCTTACTTTTAACTTGAATGGTTTTAATTAAAATTTTTCCCTTTTAAAAAAATATATTTTATTGATTTTTTTACAGAGAAGAAGGGAGAGGGAGAGGAAGTTAGAAACATCGATGAGAGAGAGAGAAATATCAATCAGCTGCCTCCTGCACACCCCTCACTGGGGATGTGCCTGCAACCAAGGTGCATGCCCTTGACCGGAATTGAACCTGGGACTTTTCAGTCCACAGGCCAACGCTCTATCCACTAAGCCAAACCGGTCAGGGCTAAAATTTTTCCCTTTTATTCAGTAGCTAAAACCTCTAGCACAATGTTAAATAAAAGGTGGCAAGAGAGAGACATTCTTACTTTGTTCCTGAACTTAAGAAGAGAATATTTAGTCTTTCACCACTGAGTATGATATTTAGCTGTAAGTTTTTCATAGATGCACTTTATCAGGTTGAGGAAGGTTTAGCCTTTCTCTTCCTAGTTTGTTGAAAATTTTTACTTGAATGGGTGTTGAATTTTGTTAAATGCTTCTTCTGCATCTATTGAGATAATCATGTGGCTTTTGTGCTTTATTCTATTAACATGGCACTTTACATTAATTAATGTTCAGATTTTAAACCAATCTTGCATTACTGAGATAAGTCCTACATGGTCATGGTGTGTAATTCTTTTTACATTTCAAGATTCATTTTGCCAATATTTTGTTGAGGATTTTTGTATCTATATTCATGAAGATATTAGTCTGCAGTTTTACTTTCTGGTAATATCTTTGTCTGACTTTGACATCAGGGTAATACTGACTTCATAAAATGACTTGGGAAGTGTTTCCTTTACTTATATTTTCTGGAAGGATTTTTTGAGGATTAGTAGTATTTATTATTTAAATATTTGATAGAATTCACTAATGAAGCCAGTTGGGTCTGGAGGGGGTTGTGTGTGGCTTTTTAAATTAGTAGCTTTTTAGATTAGTAATTCATTTTCTTTTGTTGTTGTTATAGGTCTATTCATATTTTAAAATTTCTTCTGAAGTTCATTTTGATAATTAGTGTGCTTCTAGGAATTTGTCGATTTTATTTAAACTGTCTAATCTATTGCCATAAATTATTTTTACTAATCCATTATAATTCCTTTAATTTCTGAAGGGTAGGTAGTGATATCTTCTCTTTCAGTCTTGACTTTTGTTATTTATATCTTCTCTTTCTCTCTATCTCTTGATTTCTCTCTCTCTTTTGTGCTTGGGTCAATTTAGCTAAAGGCTGTCAATTTTATTCATCTTTTGAAAGACCAACTTTGATTTCATTGATATTTCAGTATTATTATTTTTTTCTGTTTCATTGATGTCCACTATAATTTTTTACTATTTTCTTTTTCTGTTTGCTCTAGGCTTAGTTTGCTCCTTTTTCCTAGTTTCTTAAGGTAGAAGCATTAAGTTATTGATTTTTTATTTTTTAATATAAGCACTTAAAGCTATAGATTTTCCTCTTAGCATGTCTCTAGCTACAATCCATATATTTTTGATATTTTGTATTTTTATTTAAAATGTTTTTTTAATTTCCATTGTGATTTTTTTCTTTGACTCATTGAAGTGTCTTATTTAATTTCTAGATATGAAGTGTCTTATTTAATTTCTAGATATTTGTGGATTTCCCAATTTTATTTCTGTTGCTGATTTTTAATTTAATTCCTTGTGATTGAATTTTTTCCCTAGCAACTTCAATATGTCCTCCCACTGCCTCTGGCCTCCATGTTTAAAATTAGTCAGATGTTTATTGTACTTATGTCACTTTGTATGTGATGAGTCATTTTTCTCTTGCTGCTTTCAAGCTTGTGTTTAGCTTTCCAGATCTATTTATATTTATCTTACTTGGAGTTCATAAAACTTATTTAATCTGTAGATTAATATTTCTCATCAATTTGGGAGGTTTTTGCCTTTTTTTCTCAAATATTTTTGTTCTCTCTCACACTTACTTCCTTCTGAGATTCTCATTACATGTATGTTGGTGTGCTCAATAGAGTCTTACAGCTTTTTGAGGGCTTTCCCCTCCTCCTCCTCTTCCTCCTTCTCCTCTTCTTTTTCTTCCTCTTCCTTCCCCATCTTCTCCACTTCCTCTTCCTCCTCTTCCTTCTTTTTCTGCTTCTGCTTCTTTTGTTCTTCACATTGGATAATTTCTATTGATTTATATTCAAGGTCACTGATTCTTTATTATGCCATCTCTAATATTATGTTGAGCCCCTCCAGTAAAAATTCCATTTGACTTGCTGGATTCCATTTCAACTTTGTTCTTTTACAAATATAATTTCTACCTTTATGTTGCTATTCTCTATTTGATTAGTCATTGTCATCATATTTTCCCTTCATTTTTAAAGTATAATTCTTTTGGTTTTTGAACATATTTTTACTAGCTAGTTTGAAGTTTTTCTGTGCTAAGTCCATCATTGTACAAGACGTCTCAGGGACTGTCGTTTGACTGCTTTTTTTCTGGGCCTTTCCCACTTTCATATTTCCTTGAATGTCTTGTAATCTTTTATTAGGAACTAGACATTTTAGATAATATATTGTAGTAATTCTGGATTCTTACTTCCTGACTTGGAATTGTTATTGCTGTGAGGTTTATGTTCATTTGTTTGTTCATTGACTTGCCTGTACTTATTCTGTAGTCTTTCTTTACTTCAGTGTGTGACAGCTGATATCTTTGCTGAGTTTTTTGTTTTGTTTTTATTTCTAAACTTAGTGTTCTACTACTCACCTTTAGTTCAGAATAGCTTACTTATTGATCAGAGGTTATACTCAAACACATTGAGCCAGTGAGACTTTTACCCTTTGCTGGTGGATCTTTACATGGTTTGGAGAACACATTCAAGTTTAGGGAGTTTAGAAATCTGCCTCTGCTCTTACTTTCTACCAGACCTGTGTATGTCTTCTCTGCATGTACACAGGCTGTCACATTATTCAGGAATGTGTAGAAGCTAGAGTTTTCTCTAGTTTCTCCTGAGCATGCACTTAGCCTTTGAGTATGATTACAGACTTTCAGACCTCTAGGGATAGGATGGATTTTTTCTAGACCCACTATGACTATCTAGTTCCCTAGGTGTCCCTGTCAAATTTCTGACTATGCTTCTATTATATTGCTTGTGAGTGTGATATTTGGCTTTTCTCTTTTGTTTGCTTATGCAATCACCTCTGTTTTCCATGATTTCAGGGACATGTGATTTTTTCCCCATGTCCTACTCCAAATCAAGTCAGCCTCCTCTGGCAGAAAAGCCTGCCCTGCCCTGGTAGACCTGCTAAATGTACTAATAGAACATCCCCAGGCTAAGATATCAGAGTCCAACTGCCCTTAGCCAAGTTTCAGTGGGTTTGCTTAAATAAACATTTCTAAAATTCTTGCCAGTTTGGTCAGTTTCCAGTGTGTCAAAGTTGTTTTTGACAATTTTGTCCAGTTCTATAGTTGTTTTGGTGGAAAGAATTTGCTGAGCTCCTCTCTCTGCCATTCTGGAAATCCTACCTCTTCAATATAATTTTATGTCATTATCTCTCTATTGTGCACTGCTTTGCTGAGACTGGTAACCAGAGGCCCAGATCGCCTCCTAAGACACAAACTGAGCCATCAAACTCTCTTGACTCAAATTTTAAATCTCAATGGGAGTGATACAAAAACAGAAAATAAAAGGTTGCACTTCATTTATTTTAGCCACACCCTGACAAGATTCTTGGTTATCTCCTGCACCTACATTTCCAGCACTCCCCTGGTTCCCATTGTAGACAAAGCCTGTTTCTCTAACCTTTCATCAATCGTGGAAGGACCCCCAAGTCCATCCAAAAATACCTTTTCTGCTCGAGTTAACCAGAGCCTGTTTCTGTTGCTTGCTAACAAAGAACCTGGCTGATACAGCCTTGGAAGGGATGTGCAGAAGGAATCTTTAAAGACTCCAGATAAGAGGCCAATTATTCACTTGACAGTTTTCGGAATTGCCACTACACACATGTGCCTGTGGGAAGCTCCTGAGCCGGCGGTGTGCTGTGTGTCTGATGAGATCCCACTGGAGGGGCCAAGTCTGCACCTGTCACCAGCCACAAAGAGGATCCAATTTTTATTCATTTCATCTGGAGAGCCATCTGGGCTGGGAATAGCAGTAATAATAACAAATCATTGTCACCAGATTTCCTCATAGATAGCACTTCTTTTTTGTTGCTCTTGTTAAAAATCAAGTTTTCAGGTCTGCTGGTGGATAAGCTGCCAGCAATGGTTATAAAGGCTGCTATGGCCGGCTGTGTCTGGGCCTAGGAGCATGGCATAGAGGGACATGGCTGATGGTAGTCTTTTCTGGAGGGGCAGGAACTTTGGAGGAAAGTCCCAGAAGGCTAATGGAAGCCTTGCTTATCAACATCATCTATGGCAATTGAGGTTTTGTTTGATGTGAGCAGGATGTGGGTGCAAAGTAAGCAGTCTGTGATGTTAAGTAGCATTAGTAGCGATATATTATCTTTTTTAAAAATATGTTTTTATTGATTTTAGAGAGAGAAAAATGGAGAAGGATAGAGAGATAGAAATGTTAATGAGAGAGAAGCATTGTACGCCTCCCACTGGGGATCAAGCCTGAAACCTGGGCCTGTGCCCTGATTGAGAATCAAATTGATGGCCTCTTGGTTTGTGGGTTGATGCTCACCCACTGAACCATACCGCTGGGAAGGAGAGGTATATTATCTTAAGGGAGATGATAGTCCTCTATTTCATGCTTTTCAGGGAAAAGTGTGTCTTCATTTGGGCCCTATACATTTTGCATTCTATAGACTAACAAGAACACATTCAGAGGAGAACAATCAAGATAACAAATTGATGGAAATTACCATGTGATGAACAATGGAAGGAACAGAGGGTATTTATTTTATAGAGGAGAAAATGAGGGGTGGGAATAGAGAAGGGAATGTATGAAAGATACTGTTTAAAATCTGCAGGTTTGCCCAGCTGGTGAGGCTCAGTGGTTGAGTGTTGACCTCTGAACCAGGAGGTCATGGTTCCATTCCCAGTCAGGGCACATGCCTGGGTTGTGAGCTTGATGCCCAGTTGGGGTGTGTGTGTGCGGTGTGTGATTCTCTCTCATCACTGATGTTTCTCTCTCTCTCTCTCTCTCTCTCTCTCTCTCTCTCTCTCTCCCCCTTCCTCTCTGGAATCAATACAAAAAAAACACACATTTAAAATCTGCAGGTCTGACAGGTAGAAGAAGGATAAAGTTTGTTCTGTCTGCTCCTGGAGACAGATCTAGGATCACTGGGCAGACACTACAAACAGACACATTTTCATTCCATATCCTTCTCTGTGAAATGCTTAAATATGTTTTTCCAAAGGACATCTGGAAATGGATTTTCACCTTGTAATTCCAGTCCAAGAATGTATTATTGTGAACACTGAAGTCGTTAATTTATAAATACTGACACTGATAATTGGCAGTAGGTGATAGCTCTATCACTTATGCATGTTTATCTTGGGGTTTGTTTACTTTTTAAAAAATTAAGCTTAGAGGTTGTATTATAGATTGTAACCTGTAGTAGCAAATATGTGTTTTATATTTTGAAATTAATACACTGTGTAAACCTTATTTATAAAAGAACTATGTATGTTTTGGGCTTTTATTTGCCTACGGGTGTTTAAGAGTTTTAAAAGAATTTGTATAGCCATGTCTAGGAGCTCTGAGAAATGAAAGAAGATACACCAATAAAACCTTAAGGAAGAGATCAAATAGCTGACAAGTGAAAGGCTAACAGTAAACTTGGAGGAAAGTGGAAATTAGAAGAAGAGCAAACAGCCCTACAACTGTCAGTTAGAAGGAGCAGAGGAGAGCCATCCATCAGCTGTAATCAAGGCAGATAGGCACAGCACAGAGAGTTAGAACTGTGTGCACTGCCTGCATGTGGGACTGTAGGACCCTATTGTATATCATCATTTAAACGATCATCCACAAGTCACAGGAGTAAGACTCAGCACCATGGCTAGCTCACGCAACACCTTTGGGTGAATTAGAAAAAGACACCCTACTAGGCGATGCAGTCCTAAAGGTGAATCACTTAGTAGAACATGGGCTAGAGTTCAGTTTTTTCACACCACTTGTGTGGAGCATCTCTGTGCAGGGAATTGCTGTATCCACAGGCCTGAAGAGTCTTGACAGGATCCATTCCTAAGATCTGGAACCCATATTTAGAACTCTGTATCTGAACGCTCTAAAGGTTGGGTTAGAAGAATGAGGTGATTCATTCTGTTTGGGATGGAATATGTCATACCATGTGCAAGGAATGGTAAGAAAGAACTTCCAGAATTATCCAAATTTGAAATGTAAAGTCTTAGGACAAAGTGGCTTTCCTATAATTAGAGGGGACCAAGAAGAGGTTTGGTTGTAGGAAATCAGAAAACAGTCTAGTTGCTACAATTCAGATCTAAAGTCTGAGGAGCAAGGTTGGTGAGCCTATGCCAGTGGTTTTCAAATGGGAGGGTGCATTAGAACCTCCTGAAGGTTGCAAGCACACACTGCTGGACCCCAACTCCCAGGGTTTCTTATTTAGTAGATTCTAACAGGTTCCCAGGTCATGCTGACGATGCTGGTCTCGGGACCATACTTTGAGACTGGCCTATCGAGTCATTTGCAAATTTTAATGTGGGTAAAAATCACTTAGAGATCTTGTTCAATTGTAGTGGGTCTGGGGTGGGGCCTGAGATTCTGCATTTCTTGGACAAGCTTCCAGGTGCTGGCTCAAGGACCTGGCTTTGAGTATCCAAGGCCTTGGGGTGGTTCCATGGCAGATGCTGAGCCTGAAGTCACATGACAAATTATCTTAGCTGTAGATATTTAGAGGACTCTTGGGCAGGGAGCCAGGTAGTTCATTCATTCATTCCACAGATATGAGTGCCTACTGAATGCCAGGTGCTGTTCAAGGTGCTGGGGACACAGCAGTGAACAAGCAAAGCCCTCGCTTTCCTGGAATTCACATTACAGAGAAGTAAAATCATGTTTTCAGCTCATTCCCTAGTCTCAGAGGATTCTTCTTTTGGCTTCACTTTTCATATCACAGTTTATCCCAAAGAAGGAGAAGAAATTTAAAAGACTGTGGAAAAGTAGAATAACTTAAAATACTTATTTCTTTTCATATTAAGAAGTGTAAAATTTCTTAGACTTCTGAATAAATTTTTCAGAGAAATGTTCATATATTTATATAGGCGTACTATACTCACTTTCTGTGAATAATTTCCAACCAAATGTTAGATGCATCTTAATGCCACCATCATGTAGAGATGTAGACATAGTTAAAACCTGGACATTGACTTTAAAGTAGGATGGTTTAAAAATAGGGATCAGGTCAATATTTGAAGCGAGTGAATGGGAATTTTCCAGTGACTTCTACCTTCCTCCCAGGAAGTGTAGGTGAGTGGGAAGGAAACACTTAGGTCATGGGAAATCCAGGTGAGGCAGTGAAGTATAGTGGCTAAACACATGGGTTTGAACCCTGTCCCCATCACTTACAAATTATGTGTTTCTATTCCCTATCTGAAAAGGGGGAATAAAGTCTACCTTACAAGGTGGCTGATAGAAAAAAGACAAGGTCCATCTATGTTGTTACAAATGGCAGGATTTTTAATCCTATATAATAAAAGGCTAATATGCAAATTGATTGAATGGCAGAACAACCAGTCATTATGATGTGCACTGACCACCAGGAGGCAGACGCTCAACACAGGAGCTGCCCACTGGTGGTCAGTGTGCTCCCACAGGGGGAGCGCTGCTCAGCCAGAAGCAGGATTCACGTCTGGAGAGCGCAGCGGGAGCCTCTCCCGCCTCCACGGCAGTGCTAAGGATGTCTGAGGGGGAGCAGGCCTAAGCCATCAGTTGGACATCCCCTCCGAGGGCTCCTGGACTGCGAGAGGGCACAGGCCGGGCTGAGGGACCCCACGAGTGCACGAATTTCGTGCACTGGGCCTCTAGTAGTTAAATAATATTCCAATATATATATATATATATATATATATATATATATCTTAATATATCCATTCTTCTTGCGTTCATTTGCTGATAAACACTTAGGTTGTTTCCCTATCTTAGCTATTATGAATAATGGTACAATAATCATGAGAATGCAGATAACTTTTGATATTTTGTTTTCATTTCCTTTGGATACACACCCAGAAGTGGAATTGTTGGGTCTATGGTAGTTTCACTTTTAATTTTTTGAGGAACTTCCATACTGTTTTCCACAGTGACTGAAACAATTTAAATCCCCACCAACAGTATAAAGCAGTTTCTTTTCTTTTTAGTTTAGTGTAGTCCCACTTGTTTATTTTTGCTTTTGTTGCATGTGCTTTTCTTGTCATATAAAAAAAATCATTGCCAATAACTATGTGAAGGAGCTTTCTCCCTATGTTTTCTTCTAGGAGTTTTATTGCTTCAGGTCTTATGTTTAAGTCTTCAATCCATTTCGAGTTAATTTTTGAGAGTGGCATGAGGTAGGGGTTTAATATCATTCTTCTGCATGTGCTTATCTAGTTTTCCCAACATCATTTATTGAAGACACTATTCCTTCCTCGTTGAGTATTCTTGGCTCCCTTATCAAACATTAGTTGACTGTGTATGTGGGCTCTCTATTCTGTTCCATTGGTCTGTGTGTCTAATTTTATGCCACTACAGTATTGTTTTTATTAGTATAGCTTTGGGTCATAGTTTGAAGTAAAAAAGTGTGTTACCTCCAGCTTGTTCATCTTTCTCAGGATTGTCTTGGTATTCAGAGTCTTTTGTGGTTCCATACAAATTTTAAGACTTGGCTTTTCTACAGTGCAAAACATGCCATTGGAATTTTGATTGGGATTGCATGGAATCTATAGATAGCTCTGGGTAGTTCTTCCTTTTCCATAACAAACAGCCTGTGCTTGCAGCTGGGTAGCTTTCTTATTCTGCTTCCTTCCCACAGATGGTTGGGGATCCAAAGTCCTCTTTTCATTTTATTCTGCTACTGTCTCTTGCAGTTCAGGATGCTATTGCTTCTGCCTGTGTAATTCTCTTGAAAATTTTGTGGGTTATTATGAATCTTATTGGAGTTCACTTCATTGACAAAAACCACAGAAGGCCTTTGAGACAGACCCTCTCTATCCCAGACTCCCTGTACGGCTGCCAAGGGCAATATCCATATGAGCCTAGAAGCTCTTTTATTTAAGAGGTACGATCTACAAAGCATGACCTTAAGATCCTTAGATGCTTTTCATCTGGATGATAGTGTCTTGAGATACCATCTTGAATTTTTTGGAAATCTTTAAAAAAGTGTTTTAAAGCCACTCCTCTGGCTTCCTTCTTACCCTCTGACCACATTTTCTTAAAAATCTTCCTCCTGAGGCTCCTTTTTATTTTAAGAACCCTCTACTGACTTAAAATATTGTCTTGGGCCCTTTGTATTTCCTCCAAATTCCACTTGAAAATGGAATAGTTGGTTTTTTAGTTTACCTGTTTGTACCTCTCTGCTCTCATTTTATTATAGGCACTAGAAGAAACCAGGGGCCACCTTTAACCCTCTACCCCTACATTTCCTTGGTTAGATTGTAGAGTTCACTGAGTGCATTTGTTTACTTTCCGTATTACTGCAGGTGATGGTTTGCTAACTTTCCACCACTACATAACACTGGTTTCCTTTCCTTCAGCTTCTTATAACATTTTCCTCCCTTTCCCTTCAGCTCTCACTGACATAATTCTCAAGGCCCTTGTCTCTCGCCCAGTGTCAAAGCCAGTACCACATGTTTTACATTTTAATTATAGCAATCCCTCATTTCCAGGTACCAAAATTTGTTTTGTTACTACCACTGTGCGGAAAATTGCCTTAAAACTTAGTGGCTTACATCAACAATTTTATTTTGCTTATAATTTTGTGCATCATAAATTTGAAAAGGGCTCAGCTGAACAGTTCTCACTTGAGGTTACTCATGCAGCTGCACTAAGATGTCAGCTGGGGCTGCAAAAATATAAAATGAAATCCGATGACTTGCCTGGGCTAGATGTCCAAGATGGCTCCCTTGCACAATTAGGAGTTGATGCTGGCTGTCAGCTGTGAGCTCCACTGGGCTGTCCATCAGAGTGTCTATGGGTGGGCTCTCCAGCATGGCAGTCTCAGGACACCTGTCTTCTGACATGGTGCTGGTTTCCCCCAGTGCTCACATCCCCACAGAACCAGGCAAAAGCCGCCTGGCATCTTCTGACCCAGTTCTGAAAGTTATACAGCATCGCTCCTGCTGCATTCTGTGGGCTACAACAAGCTCAGTAAGTCATTGCAGATACCAAGGGAGGAGACTCTATGAGAGGAGTGACAAAGAATGCAGGTATCTTTGAAAACTGCCACACAACATATGAACTCCTCTAGGATGAAGTACAAGAAGCAGGATATAAAATTGCATGGACACCGTCACTGAAGCGATACACACAAAAATGGGTATGTGGAGAACACTGGGAAGGAATGCACAAAATTATTGTGATTATTTTGTTATTGTTTGCCTCCATTTATTTTATCATAACTTTTCTTTCATTGTTCTTATAGTTTACACTTAGCGTAGCCATGATAATCACTTGGAACTTGGTTTTGGGTGAGTTGGGGCGTTGATAATATGGCTAATCGGACATGGAAGCAGTGCTGGCTGTGGTGGGAATCAGCCAAGCAGTGTTTTTCGGGCTTTTATGTGACACCTCTAGGGCAGTCTGACTTAGGGCCAGCAAGAAGCCCAAAGGTGTTTTCTTCTTAGTTGCAGGTTCAAGAACTCCATTCCATACATTCATTACAATCAAATTCTGCCCCCCCCCCAAAAAATTAATAGGAGAAAATAGATCAAATGATGAAACTGGAGAATGGTACAAACCTATCCAGACAGAATGTGCTGGTATTTAGTCACGCAATTAATGCAGAGTCAAAAGCCATCATGTGTTATACACCAAACCACATCACATCTGGCCCCCACATTCTGATGTCCAGAGAGCTTTCCTAACAAGCTTTTGCTCACATAGTGGGTCTGGATTATAATACAAATGAAAAGAACTGTTATGGACTGAACTGTGTACTCCGAAAATTAATATGTTGAAGGCTTAGCCTCCAATGTGACTGTATAAGGAAATAATTAAGGTTAAAGGAGGTCATCAGGGTAGGGCCCTAATCCAATAAGGATCTCTCTCTCTCTCTCTCTCTCTCTCTCTCTCTCTCTCCACAAACAGAGGAAAGGCCATGTAAGGACACAGAGAGGCAGTAGCCATCTGCAAGCCAGGAAGAGAGGCCTCAGGAGTAGCACAACCTGCCAAAACTTTGATCTGGACTTCCAGCCTCCAGAACTGTGGGAAAATAAATTTCTGTTGTTTAAGCCACCAAGTCTGTGCTACTTCGTTATGGCAATCAGAGCAGACCACTACAAGGCCCTTCAAACTAGTTCCTGGTATCCTTTGGACATGCCCCTATCATTTATTGAGCACTTCTTTACTTTCTGACACAATGAGATGTTTTACATCATCGAATGCTTCCCCTGCCTGTGGTAGGCAGAACAATGCTCCCCCCCCCCCCCCCCCCCCCCGCCCAAAGTTGGTCACATCTTAATCCTCCAAACCTGTGAATGTGTTACCTGGAAAGGCAGTTTGTGTGCCTGCCATGAGAATGAAGAAAAAAAATCTTGAGAAATACTCCTTTGTAATTTTTTCTAATGAAAAAAATATTGAAAATGAACTTAATTGAAACTTAAGGAAACAAGGAGCTGTTTCAAGGATGAGGATGGTTCACTTCTTACCATCTCTGCACCACAGAGATGAGTGAAAATGGTACAAAGTTGCCATGGCATGGACGTGAAGTGGGGGCAAGGAGAAATGGAGAGCTTATCCCATTGAAATGGGCCACGCACAAACTGAAAACTGTCCTTTGAGGAAAAACTTAGAACATATAAACGAATCCCCAATAATTCCAGCGTGTCTACAGGAGGACACAGAGTTAAGACCTGAGGGGAAGACAAAGATGTTTAAGACATGGTCCCTGTGCGCAAGGAATGGACAAACTGGGGATAGATTCTCATCTGTGTGGGCAACCAAAGGGATTACCTGAAATATATAAGGACATTTTCCTGGTGCTGGCAAGTAAATCAGAGGATTCATTTAGTGACTCAAATGATGGAAATATTTAAAAGCTAGAAGGCAGAAAGACACAGCAGTGAGGAATCTGATTTGAAAAGATCAGGAGAGAAAATCATACTCATCCGAAATGAAGCGTCACTATAGCAGAAGGAAGCCTGATACAAAAGCAACTACAGCATGTGGCAGGTCAAGGTCTTTGTGATCAGCACACCTGTGCTTGCAGATCTTAAACAGCTGCTCGTGAGTAATGTTTGCAGGAACAAGGCAACTGCAGAATTGGAGAACACTAGTGCTGTGGCTGAAGCTGCTGCTGCTGCTGGTATCACCTGTAAGCTGGTGAAGAAATAAGCTGGAAATCTTCAAAAGCATTCTGGTGACGTGACCTCTTCTGAGCTTCTCATGGTTGACTTCTGTTCCACATGAACCTGCCAGAGGTCTTCAAGGTTAACTTCATGCTGAACTCGAGAGCACCATATGCCTCTTCACCTTTGTAGCATGTCGATAATGGAAGAGTTTAAGAATTTCCCAGATCTGCACAAGAGACATGCATTGTGGAGTAGTTTTGGAATGATTGTGCAGGTACAGGCCTTAGAAGCATTATAGGCTATGTGACCTTAGTTGAGTTACTAAACCTCTCCGAGCCTCAATTTTTCTTCTATACAATAGGAATGACAGTACAACAAACACTCTCATGATAAGAGGGGGTATTTACCTGGTTGACTCCAGATCAGACTCCTTTGCAGGATGCTTGGATTCTTGGAGAGAGACTGACTGAAACCTGTGCTCTTCCCCATTGACCAAGCTGCCTGTGGCTCTTAGCAGGCCCTAGAGCTCAGTGAGAAAACCCTTTCTTCCTTATTGTAGAGCTTGGCTGAGTCAGCTTGGCCTAAAGGGGAAAAGGGCAATCCCATGTAGCTTCCTTATCAGGGGACATCTGGAGCCTTTCTGTTGGCTGCTGAGGGAAGCTGATCTGAGCCCCAAAGAAGCAGAAGGGTGCATGTCAGGGAAGCTGAGCTGAGAAGGATCAGAGGTATGAGCTTTTTTCTGTGTTTTACTTCACTGTCATTGCCTCCATAGCTCTGCTAGGTCTCATTTACAGTGACAACCTGGTCTCTGATCCCCAGTGGGAATCAAGTGGAAAGGCCTACCTTTATTTGGGATTCATTGGACTTAAGGAGCAGAGCCCTCGATTCCTTGAGGTCAGACTGGTGAAGTCACCAGCAAAGAATCATTGGGGGGCAGGGACACTGTATAGTGACATGGTGAAGAGGACTGAGAGGCAGAACTCAAAGGTCAGTGCCTGAGCTCATAGGAGAAGGCATCCAGAGGACTGAAATAACAGGAAAATGCTATGGTGAAATAGAGTATTTTCTGCTAAGTAGGCAGGGCCATGAATATAGTACCTTGGGTTACCAACCCAACACTGACCTTTGATGGAACCCACATCCCTCCATAGCCACTGGCCATAGTCACTATATTTAACCACTACTGAACTGAGGAGGACCAATCCCAAAACATGTAGCTGGCCTTGGTGCTGAAGCTTCCAATCATTTGTGGAAGAAAGTAAATCCTATTGCTGATGACATAGTAAAGCTCCAAAACTCTTTTATAAAGAAGAGCAAGGATCATTGAGTTGTCCATGATTTTCCCAATAAAATATAGATTTCTTCCTCTTGAGACAATAGAATTCTCATGACCAATCTTTTTTGAGTTCTAGATTTTGATACTGGAGTTCTTTCAAGAAAACAGAGGGCATCTGATTTTCTGGATGGCCCAGTGTGCCAGGAATTAACTCTTTAGTTGCTGGATACTGGGAAAGTCTCTGAGGTCCCAGAGGAGGGGCCAGGATAGCTGGTAATGAGGAGCTAAACAGAGGACTTGGATCAATGTCTACTTACCAAGGAGCATGAAACTATCCCAATGCTTTAACAACAGGAGCAGCTGGGTACTGATGCACACCAGTTCTACCTATACACACCACACCTACACACAGCAGAGATGTCCTCACCCCGATATCATTTCCTGAGGGTTTAGATAGCCAACTGAGGCTCTCAGTCCCCTGAACTTTACTTGGGACCTGGATAGCAGGACAACCCTGCTTCAGTTCAAGGCACTTCCCATGCTCAGGCAGGTCTTTCCACATACCCGCCTGCATAGATAAAAAAGCTACATGGGATTGCCCTTTTCCCCCGTATCTTCAAAGCGAGGCAGGTCCACATGCCCCAATTACCATTTTAGGGTTGTGCTCTGCCTTGCCTAAAAATAAAAGGTTGACTTATTTTTAACTTTCGCTCTTCTCCTTCTGGGCCTGCTTGAAATGCTAGTTGATTCGTAGCTGGCAAAATGAAACTATTTTCATGACCACAAAAACCCACCCAAGGTCCTCACCAACTCAACCCACACCCTCCTACTCCAAATCAATGAGGCTGACTCAGTGTCCTGCTGACTCACAGCAGTTCCAGCTTTATCAGTCAGCTGGTTCTGTAGGTTAAAAGTGGCTCAGGTGGAACCCAAGGTCCCTGAGAACCAGAGCATGCATATGGCAATGCTGTGAGAGACTTGGTGTGAGTCCTCAGACTCCCCCCTCCCCCACATTGTCCTCATGGCCTGGGTCTTCTCAATGGGCTGAATCTCTCTAGTTTGCACTCTGAAACGGGAGCCTGAGCAATAGTAGAAGGTTCAAGGACAGCTGGAAGCACAGAGCTGAGATTGCTGCTGAGCTAAAGGCCTTCAATTCCTCATCTGTCACTTGATATCAAATATTTTGGGATATTCAGGCAACCTGATGGTCAGGTGTAGAGAAAATCTGGGTTCTCAACTAAACTCCAATTAGTTGTGAAAGAAAGTAAAGCCTCGTGCTGGTGACCTGGAAAGGCTCTGAAGCCCTTTTTTAAAGGAGAAAGGATAATTAGGCTGCCCATGATTTCCCCAATAAACCACGTTTCCTTCCTGCTGAGACCTATAGAAGTCTCACCACTAATCTTTTTTAATTCTGAGTTTTGATACTGTGGTTCTTTCAAGAGAGCAGAAGGAATCAGATTTTCTTAAAGGAATATATTCATGGCTTAAGATCAACTTTTAATATCCACTCTAGTGAATCTCCTTGCACAATTAACAACACTCACTCTGCTAATGAAAAATAAAAAAGTTGATAATCTTCTAATAAAAACAGACAATTCCAAGATGATGGAACAAACGACTTTATCTTCTCATAATTCTTAATTTTAATAAAATCTGTAAGCTCTGGGAGTAGGGCTTACAAGTGATAAGTACATGGTTCCTCTTGGGGGAGCAACCAAGCTACAACTTCAAATAACCACTGAATTCCTGTATTTACTCCTTAAAGAGAAAGTTTTTGATATCCCCAAACAA
Organism: Myotis yumanensis; assembly: GCF_028538775.1. NCBI lineage: Eukaryota > Metazoa > Chordata > Mammalia > Chiroptera > Vespertilionidae > Myotis > Myotis yumanensis. Next base: position 226,043,162 of record NW_027223752.1, on the reverse strand, counting down.
CTGTTAAATTGTGATGGTCAATTTTATGTTTCAACTTGACTGAGCCATAGTACTCAGATATGTAGCCAAACATTTTTCTGGATGTTTCTGTGATAGGGTTTTTGGATGAGAATAACATTTAAACCAGTGGACCATGAGTTAAGCAGATTGCCCTCTATCATGTGGGTGGGCCTCATCCAATCAATTGAATGTACAAATAGAACAAGAGACTGTCTTCCCTAAGCAAGACAGCAGAGAGCCTTTACACTTGAACTGTAGCATCAGCTCTTCCTGGTCTCTAGCCTGCAGCCCACCCTGCACAGGTTGGACTTTCTACTTCCATAACCGCATGAGCCATTTCCTTAAAGTAAAGCTCCTTCTCTGTGTGTATGCATCCCATTGGTCCTGTGACTCTGAAGAACCTCGACTAATACACAAATGTTTCTCTATGTTCCTTATTTGATTACCTCCTTCTTCTATTCTCTTCTCAACCTTGACTGAGCAGTGAAATTACCAAGGGAGCTTTAAAAACCCCGGATGCCCGGGCCCCCAACTCCAGAGTCTAATTTGATTAGTCTGGGCTGTGGCCTGAGCATTAAGATTGTAAAAGCTTCCCAGATGATTCTAAAGTGTAATCACTGCTGAGAAACATTGACGAACTTGGTCAAAAATTCTAAGTAAGAACTGGGCTAAAACACTTTAACTATGCTAGTTCCTCATCAGCTGATTGGCTCCCTCTCCTGCAATCTTATCTTTATGAGACTTGAGAGTAGGAGTACAATGTGGATGTATTTTTTTCTCACCGACATACTGTGAGAGCTCTTTGTCACCAAGTATGAACCATGCCATTTTGTATTTACACACAAATTCCTATCTTGAAGAAGAAAAACGTGCTTTTTCAATTTCATTTCAAGGCTTTACATTAATTCTTCAATGCTGGCAAGTGCTAGTTAATTTGCATCCATTTGACTCACAAGGAAACTGGGACAAAAAAGACAATTTCTTTGCATAGAGTGCTTCCTCGCAGCCATAACTGTCCAGTGAAGGAATAAATTGCCTTTTGAGAATTTCTTCCCTTAGCAATGCTTATGAAGTCATGGAACCATGTCTACTGCTATATTTGCACATGAGCAAAATGACGTGCACACAAGGTTATCCATTAAAGCCTGGTTTGTGGAAGTAAAAGACTGGAAACAACCTAAGTGTCTACCACGAGGGACTAGTTAAAAATTATAGTACATCCTAAAAGGACATGTTCTGGAGTCATAAAAAGGAATGAGGCAGCTCTGCGGTATGGAATAATCCCGTCGTTTGCTGGAGGGGCTTGGACACATTTGTGAGGGCAGATTATTAACATCTCCTAACTCCACGGCCAGAGACCTCACATAGTGGCAATGGCCATGGTAGGAGTTACACTGTGGAAATCATAAATGCTACCAATCAGGGCACTTCCTAACCTACGAGAGAGCTGGTTATTAAACATGTACTAGCGCACCACTGAGAAGATCCTCCAAATCCATTGTCAAGTGAATAGAGCAAGACACAGCACAGCATGCATGATATGGTAAGAACTGTGCAAAAATAGGGTGAGTTATGGACGTTCAAAAAGCCTCTGGCTCCTCAATGTTTAAGCACAGAGTTACTGTATGACCTAGCAATCCCACCCAAGACATATGAGAATATATGTGCACACAGACACTTGTACACAAATGTTTATACCAGCATTACTCATAATAGCCAATATGGGGAAAACAACCCAAATGTCACTCAGGCATAACGAGGAGTAAAGTGCTGATACATGCTACAACTTGGATGAACCTAAACAACATTGATAAGTTAAAAAAAAAAAAGCCAGACTGAAAAGGTCACAGGTTTATGGTTCCTTTGATATGATATGTTCAGAAGAAATGGAAAGCAGTCCATTGGGATGGAAAGCAGACTAGTGGTTACCAAGGAGTCAGGGAGGGGAAATGAGAGATGATTATTACTTAATAAGTGATCTAGTTTTTGTCTTTTTTTCCTGGGTTGATGAAAACATTTTGTATTAGAGAGAGGTGGTGGTTGCACAACATTGTGAACACACTAAATGCTATTGAATTGTACACTTTCTAAAGGCCATATGTGAATTTCACTTCAGGTTTGGCAAAACCAAGACCAAAAATCTCTGGGAGGCTAGACCAAGAAACTGGTAAACTGTCTTTGGGAAGGGGAACTGGGTACCTGGAAGACAGGGTGCAAGGGTGACCTTTCATTGTGCGTTTTTTTGTAATTTAAAATTTTCAACTGTGTGGACAAGAGAGGGTATGAAGGTCTAGCAGACACATACGTCCCCTTTGCAAAGGCCAAGCTAAATAGATAAAGAAGGAATCAGTGGCAGATTACAATTAAGTTAGAATCTACAAACACTAGATTTGCAGAGACTCCCATTGGTTGGGCTAAATTCACCGTATGACCTCAGGTGGGGGTTTCTTTTTCAAAGGGGGCTTGGACATCTAGGTGTAGTCTACCCTGTGGATGGAGGATGCAGAATGCTCGGTAGTAGAGTGGGTGAGGTCTATCTGGAGAATGGCCACAAGTCCAGGGGTCAGACAGGTGACCTCTCTGAGCCTCAGTTTTTCCCTCTGTAAAGTGGGGATGATCAGATCTACCTCTCAGAGTTGGTATGACAATGGTATAGAGAATTAAGATATCATGAGGATGTGCCCCAGAGACTGCAGGCACTTAGCAATGCTAGTATCCTTTCCCAGGAAGGGCACAGTGCTGCAGGCTTCTGCCTGCTCAGGAGACTCTACCTGGTGACTTATGAAGAGTTGTTCAGCCTCCTTTGTTCAGCTAGACCAGTTGTTAGTAAGATCTTTCTTCAGTGTCTCTGTGAGCCCTCCATTTCTTCTGTTTTTAACCAGTCATGACTGTCATTGAAGTGGAGAATGAATAACAAAATAAAAGAACTAGACTCCTAGGGGTAACTAGAGGTGGGATTTATTGAGCGCTTACCTTGCGCTTAATGTTTTCAATGTATTATTTCTAACTCTTGCAACAGCCCTGGAAGCAATATATTTCCATCATCATTTTATAGGGCACAGAGATTTTAAGTAATCTGCTCACAGTCACACAGCTAGTAAGGGTCAAAGCAGGAATTGGAACCCAAGACTTCTGGACTTTCTACCCAGCACACTCCATCATGGAACTCAACTGGCAAATTCCCAAAGTCAAGACTACTGCTCTGTGTGAGCTTAGAGCAACCATAGGCTCTAGATCAGCCGTGGGCAAACTACGGCCCGCAGGCTGGATCTGGCCCGTTTGAAATGAATAAAACTAAAAAGAAAAAAGACCGTACCCTTTTATGTAATGATGTTTACTTTGAATTTATATTAGTTCACACAAACACTCCATCCATGCTTTTGTTCCGGCCCTCTGGTCCAGTTTAAGAACCCATTGTGGCCCTCCAGTCAAAAAGTTTGCCCACCCCTGCTCTAGATGAAGGTTTGAAGAGGCCCAAATGAGTATCTAGTATAACCCCTGCCTGACAAGGAACCCTCATTGCAACATCCCTGATTCTTTGGCGTGGGAGCGCGCTACCTCATGTGATGGCCCATTCCATTTTTAGACAGTTCTAACCACTAGGAAGACTCATAATGTGCTATTTGCAGTCAGATTCACCTGCTATTTTCATTCCAACTTCATACACCCTGATGAGGCCATCATTAAGATGCGCTCCGCTGAAATCCTGAGCTCCATTGCCTCCTGGACTTGCAGTAAGGGCCCTAACACCATTGCCAAGTAAAGTTTCTCCAGCACATCATCAACGCAGACAAAGCCATGAAAGGGATGTTGATTGCGGCTTCAGATGAGTCTGGGACAGGTGATTATCTCTTCCTGAGAACAGGTTATTCCGGATGGGATGTATTGCTACCCAGGATAGAGGTATAGCATATATTGCAGAAATTTAAAATAACCAGCGTTGTGTGTAAGCAACACAATTCCTTGGTTAATTAAAATGCTGCGAAAAGCAACGAAAGCTGATTTTTGTGCATCTCCCTCTTCCTGGTTTTCAGCTTCTCTGGCAGTTTTCTGTTGACTTGAAGGACAGTCAGTTCTAAATGATCCAAAATGAGCTCATGTCGTTAGCTTCCTGCACGAAGAGCCTAGTGTAAGCTCCAACAACTAATAACGGAGATTAAAAATGGATACAAATTTACAAGGGGGTATTCAAGGTCTTCCCAGCGTGTGAGCAGGGCTCATCTGCTCCTCCGCAGGGGAATTGTGCACACCGTGGGAAACTGAAAGATGCCAGGGTCAGGAAAGCAATGCGACTCCTCTGGGAGTTCAGGTGGCAAATAGGATGGAGAATCTTAACTTTAATGAAGACAGCAAAAATCACATAATTAACACACACTGTTAACACCTCATTAGTCTCCCGGGGCTTCCGTTATGCTAAAAATAATCAACACATTTTGCTTAAATAAGCAAATAAATTGCTCTTACAGGTGGTTGTGAAGACTGCCTTGGTCAGAGCAAAATGAGGCCATTTCTCTGCATTTTCTGCAAATGCTTTAAAGCTGGCCTTCTCTTCATTCTGAGGGCAGGATTATTCAAAACATGTTTGGGACGACTGAGTGGAAATGAGTGTATTAGTGAGAAGAAATGACTGTATGAGTGAGAGGAAATGAGTGTACTGGTATTACTGAAAGTCTGCCTGACTCTGAGCTTGACTCCAAAATCTTACACAGCCCTATTTCACAACCCAGGCCCCTCAGTCAGGGTTGTCTCCTAAATCAATCTGCTGGGGAACATTGGTGATTGCCCACAAGTCAAGCTGTGAAGCAGTTTTGTTTGGTGCCTTCTCTTCTCTTCTTCATGGCATTCTAAGCATTAAAACTTCTCTGTTATTCATTCCTTCCATGTAATCTGGGTTTGGCCTGTGATTGCTTTGACCAATGGAATTGGAAGGAGGTTTTGGGATTTCTGAGCCCAGGGAACCACCTGCAGTGCCTTGAGCAACCAGATAAGACATGTGAGTGCCCTTGCTGTAGAACAAGGCCAAACAAAAATCTTGGAGGATGAGTGGCCACATGGAGAGTGGCCACATGGAGGAACAACTGAGGCTCACATGTCCAGCCCAGTGGCAGCTATCCACATGGAGTTAAACAGCAAAACCCAGTGCTTAGGAACTGGGTGGTGAGCTGGTTGGCAAGAGGGATGAAAGTCGTTGCTTAATTATGCTGCACTGGACATCTCCCTAAGTTCTGGAGAGTCAAGGAGAGCTCTCTAAGGAGATCCTCCCTCCAAGATACACTCAACTTGAAAGTTGTTCTGTTCCTGTTAAAAGCGAGGGGAGACAATGAAACTGCTTCTATCCCTACCATGAAGAGTGGAGCTTGCTCAGAACAGAGGTAGGCAGAAAGTAGCCACACAGCTCTGAGGGTGAGGAAGCAAAGCGAAGCATTTTGAGAGGATATTGAGGGAACATGTACACAGACCTGTGTGGTAGTAGCTTGGATCTAGCAAAACTAAAGTTGTGAAAGTATTGTAGACAGGACACTATATTTTGATTGAGCCCAGAAAACTTAGATTGAGTGAATAAATAGTTGGGTGATGGGTGGATGGATGGAAGGAAGGATGGATAGAGAATGGATGGATGGAAGGGTGGATGGATGGATGGATGGAGGGAGGAAGGGAGGGATGGATGGTTGGATGGGTATACTGGTAGAGAGAATACAATTATGTCCACAAGCTCTACTAGAGGGAAACAACCATTTATCATTGTGGGACTGAAAAAAAGGTCTGTGAATGGTACAGAACCAGAATGAGGAGGGATGAAGAGGATCTGGGACAAACATTTTCCTTAGCTCATCTGGTTAGGGTTTACCGCCTTCCCTTCGGTAAGGAATATAGAAGATGTTATTGTTATTGTTTGGGGCCTCTTTCTTTATGCTTAAGTTAACTGTCAGCAGTTAATTCCATGAATGAGCTTAGTCCTCCTGATCTAATCTTCTTTCTGTCTTTGTAAAATCCCAAATGAAAGAACCTCCTTAGTTTCTTAAAGAACTAAAGATAAATATCTGAACAAGGGTGGCAGACATTGCTAGCGGCCTACCTAATAGACATTCTCTCCCTCCTTAACAAGGAAAATTCCATTTTGTTAGGGTTGCCATATGTTCAGACAAGAACACTTGCTCTGCCAAGTTCCCATGGGTCTGGGGATGCTCTGTGATACATTTCAGCCCATGAGACATAAATTAAAGTCTTCCAGGAAATACGGTACTCTTTCTTCTTCCCTTCTTCTTCCTGCCTCTGAAATGAGATGCCATGTCTGGAGCTGTCGCAGCCAACCTAGAGCCATGAGGCAACTTGCGTGAGGGCAGAAGTCTACACACTGATGATAATGGAAAGGAAAGATGAGAAGGCCCTGAGCCCTGATGGTACAAAGGAGCCTCGCTGCCAGCAGTAGACTTTATTTTTCTATGTTTGCACCATGTCATAAACATCTCTATGTTTAAGAAACTTTTTATAATATTTTCTGTTATTTGCAGCCAAGAGTATTCCTGGCAGTTACTCTTGGGTTGACCCAATTTAAAATTGTAGTCTTGGTTCTAGGGAAAGGAAAAAGCATTCTTTATTGAGCATTACCTGCATAAAGGCCAGTTCCTCACAGGGGATGGCACATTGTATTAGTCTGGACTACAAATAAAAGAAACCCGTGGCTTGCGTTAATTTATAGAACAGATCACATAGTGGGAAGTCCAGAGGTAAGCTATCGTCACAGAGCCATCACAGCCTCAGGGACTCAGACCCTCTGCTCGGCCATCCTCAGCCATTCAATTAGTACTTGGAGTACCCCATGTGCTAATTGAATTAGCTTCATCATCAACTTTCTTTGGTGACCTTCTGAATCCTGTTGGGTAGCCTCAGATACCTGAACAAACTGTATATCTGTTAGAAAGACAACCAGGGGTTGATAATCATGGGAAGCCAAAAGTGTCCATGACACACATGTGTAAGGACTTTGCAAAATGTGGAAGCTCCAACATACAAAACGATGATGACAATTCTGCAGCTGAGCACCAGCACTGGTTTGAACACTTTCTGGCTACCAGCTGAAAAAGATGGCTTGTTTGCTTGTCCATTCAGCTAACATTCATGGCTTCCAACTGAATAGTCTGATTCATTCATCTTATTTGACTGGTCTCATAACAGGAAGCAATTAAAGTGTCCCAAGGGACCAAGTAGTCCACTTATAAAAATGGAATATTTGAAAAAACAAACAATCCCTCCCTTCTCTTCAACAAAAGCCACTTTCACTGTACAAAAGGGTGGTACTAAAGTAAACCCAAGCTCTGTGTAAATGGAAGGAATTTCCAAAGCCTGGTCAATAATAAGACAATGTCATGAACACTTATTAGAAATGGTCTGTTTCCAGCAGGGAGCTAATGTTCTCAGGACTTTTAAGAGCCGGTGCCTCACTGGGAATAGATGTGAAAACTGAGCGGCAGGATCATGCGATGTGTAGGCAGCTTCACAGGAGTTCCTTTCTCCCCAGAACACTAATCAGCTTGTGCATAATCCACTGTGGCATTCAGTGTGGCATGCATGGGGGGACGGATTCGTAGTGCTAGGAAGCACTGGCCAGATGTACAGAACTCATCCAAAACAGAGCAGCACCTGTGTTTTCCTTCTGGGAGCCATGTCTCTGCCTCTCTCCTCTGCAGTTCTGGTGGTGCTGACGCCACCACGTCTGGCTCTCGGGATAGGCCTATGACAGAACTGCATTCCACCCTCATCACATAGTAGTTGGTTCAGATATGGGAACATGACCCAAAAAGGTCCTATGAGATTCAGCCTGACACTTCTGTTGGAGGTACTAGGGGTTGTAGAGCTACTGGAATATAAGATTCTGGATTTTTCAGTTATATGAACTGATAAAATCCCCTTTTTGCTAAAATTGGAATGAGTTGCTATTCTGTCTCTTGCAACTTCAGGAGATCTAGTTAATACAGAAGCAAAACATATCAGTATCTTGAGTCTTAAAGAGAAATAGACAACTGTGATGATATAAAGAAATTCATTTTATATTCACAACAATCTTCCCACCCCACCCTGAGATCTTTGTGTATTTCCCTAGCTCAATTCAGAAAATGAATTAGCCTCACAAACAAGTAACGAAAGTAGAAAATGTGGTGGTGACAATATGCCAAGCATTTTGCTGGTTACTCTTACATACATTTCTCATTTAAACCTTGCACAATTACTGTCTGGTTTTCACAGGGGAGGACGGAGGACCCTGCGGCTGGAGTGGATGACCCGTGTGAGGGACCTGCGGGTTAGTTCTCCTGAGGTCAGGAACAGCACTCTCACCATTCGTGATGTCTCCATCAGTGGTCAACTGTCCAGCAGCCGTTGTCTCAGGGATTGTTTAGGTCCTCAGCAAGACAACCATCTCAGCAATGAATAAGAAGGCATTCTCTGTTTATTCTAGAATTCTTGCTCCTTAGAGGTCTGATCTCAATCTCTGCAAAACTGAATTTCAAGGACCAATAACATGTGATACAAAATTCCATTTAAATAACCTTAACTGGAAAGAATTTGAACTTGGGTTATCCTCACACCATGAGGTCAGCCCAACAGCTGCCAGCCAGCCTTGTTACTCTGCTAATGTTTGCAAATGTCTCTGCCTTTCAAAGTTATTGAAGTACAATTTATAAGCTACAAAATGCATGGTCTTTGACAAAAGTAAATCCTCATGTCGGCATCCCATGTTCAATGTATAAAACACTTCCATCATCCCAGAAAGATTTCTCATGTCCCTTTGGAGCTAATTCTAGCACACACCCTGGCCCCCCAACCAATGCCCCTTCACCTCATCCTAGGAAGCCATTGTTCTGATTTCTATGACAATAGATTTACTCACCTGTTCTAGAACTTCATGTGAATAGTCATTTAGTATGTACTATTTTGTGTATGGCTTCTTTCACTCAGAGCAATGTTGCTGAGATCCATCCATGTTGTTGTATGTACCAGTAGTGTATTCCTTCTCCTGAATTGTGTTCAGTTGTGGGACTATAACACAAATGATGTATTTACCTGCTGATGGACAATCTGTGATGTTCCCAGTGGAACTATTAGGAATAGAGCTTGTGTGTATATTCTTGTATAAATCTTGTGTGGACATTCATTTTCAGTTCTCTTAAATAAATCCCTGGGACTGAAATTATTGGGTCACATGTTAAGTGTATATGTCACCCTATAAGACACTTCTGAACAGTTTTCCAAAGTGGTTGTGCCATTCTAAACTCTCACCAGTAACATATAAAATCTAGTTACTGTACAACCTCACCAATATTTATATTGTCAATCTTTTTATTTTTAGCCAAGCATATTGATGTGTAGTGATATTCAATTGTGGTTTTGTTTTCCATTATTCTGATGACCAATTTGTTTATTGGCAATTTGTATATCTTTCTTTATATAGCATTGGTTAAATTCTTCGATCCGTTTAAAAAATTGCATTCTCTTATTATGGTGTTGTAAGAGTTCTTTATATATTCTGGAAATATATTAAAAATATTTTCTCCCAGTCTGTGGGTTGTATTTTCAGTTTTGTAAAATTGTCATTTGAAAAGCAAACATTTTTACTTTTAATAAAGTACAATTTGTCCATTTTTCTCTTATGATTTATGCTTTTTTGTGTTCAATTAAGCAATTTTTGCCTACTTAAAGATCACAAATATTTATCCCTTGTACTAGATTACTAAAGTTTTATAATAAATTTTGAAGTCTGGTAGTGTAAGTCTCCTAACTTTTCTCCTCAAATTATTTTTAGCAATTCTATAAAAATTCCACTGGGATTATGACTAGAATTGCATTAAATTGGAGATAATTTGCATCCTAACAATATTGAATTTTATAAAATACCTCTCTATTTATTTAGATCTACTTTAATATCTCCCCAAAACATTTTTATTTTTGTACATTTTTAAATTTTAAGTGTATAGGTCTTAAAATCTTTTCCTAAACTTATTACTAAATATTTTATTCTCTTTGGTGTTATTATAAACTAGAGGCCCAGTGCACAAAAATTCGTGCACTGGAGGGGGGTCCCTCAGCCTGGCCTGCCCCCTCTCACAGTCCAGGAGCCCTCAGGGGATGTCCTACTGATGGCTTAGGCCCGCTCCCCCTAGGGAGCGGGCCTAAGCTGCAGTCTGGCCTCCCTCTGTGGAAGGCAATCGGCTGATCAGGGGAAGGTGATGCCCCCATCACACCTCTGCTGCTGTCACTGCTGGATGCTGTGGCTTGTCTGAGCCTCGGCCTGGCCCTTGTTGCCTGAGCCTTGGGTCCTTGCAGTGGCAGCCACCATCCGCAGTTAGCCTGAGCCTCGGGCAGCCACTTTGGCTTTGTCAAGAAGGACATCTGCCCTAATTAGCGTATTACCCTTTTATTAGTAGAGATGGTATTTATTTCAATTGTTTATGCTAGTGTAAATATACAATTGCTATTTATTTACTGACTTTTTACTTTGTGACCTTGTTAAGTTTCCTTATTATTTATAGAAGTATTTTTTAATAGTTCCTAGAATTTTCTATGTAGACAAAGATAGTGTTTATATGATGTTTACTTTCTTCCCACTCGATATTCATGCATTTCATTATTTTTTATTCCTAAATAGCTGCACTGGATAGCACTGCCAGTACAACATTGAATTGGGGTAGAAAGACCATATATCCTTGTTTTATGCCCAATCTTAAGTGGAAAGCAAGCAATTATTTTTTTTTTATTAAGTATGCTGTTACCTGTAGGTTTTTCACAGCTGCCTTTAATAAAATTAAGGAAGTTTCCTTCCATTTCTAGTTTGCAAAAGTTTTTACCATGAATGGGGGTTGAATTTTAGCAAACACTTTTTCTTCATCTATCAAGATAACCATGTGATTTTTCTTCTTTTTTTTTCAGTAATTTTTCTTTTTAAAATTATAGCTATTTTTCACGAAAATATTTATGTTAACATGTAATAAATTTATTGTTCCTTTGAAAGAAATTAAACATTTTTCAATTTTAATTTCTAATAGAGTAAATTTTTCTTTTTTATTCAGTTAATGTGGTGAGTTGCATAAATGAATTTTCAAATAAATGCTAAACAAATGTTGCATTTTTGAGACAAACTCTATTTGTTCATGATATATTTTCCATATGATATATTTTCTGGATTTATTTTGCTAATATTTTGTTGAAGAAATTTTCTCTATGTTTATGAGAGACATTGGTCTGTCAATATTTTTGTTTCAGGGTTACACTAGCCTCAAAATGAGTTGAGAAGAATTTTCTCCTCAATTTTCTGAAAGAGTTTGTAGAAAGTTGGCATTACTTCTTTCTTAAATATCTGATAACTGTTTGATATAAATCACCAGGCCCAAATCACCATTTGGGCCTACACAATTTTTGTGGTAAGGATTATTTAAGTTACAAAATTAACTTTAAAAAATGTAGGGCTATTTAAACTATTTTCCTGTGTCAATTTTAATAAGATATGCTTTCTGTCTTATCTCAGTTATTGAATTTATAAACATAAATTTGTTTAAAATATTTACTTATCCTCTTGAAGCTATAGAATATGAGTGTTATGCCCTCTTTTATTTTTTACATTGGTAATTTGTATTTTTAAAGTAGTCTTGCTAGAGCTTTATCAGTTTTATTAATCTTTCCAAAGAATCCACTATTGGCTTCTCAAACTTTCTGTAATGTTTATCTGTTTTAAATCTCAGTGATTTATATTTTTAAATTATTATTATTATTTCTACTTACATTAGATTTAATTTGCTGTGATTTTTCTAGCTTCTTAACATTTAAAGCTTTCTTTTTAAAAAATATAGGCACTTAAAGTTATATATTTTCTCCTAATAACTGCTTTGGCTTCATCCCACAAATTTTGATATGCTGTTTTTATTATGATTTACTTAGAAATATTTTCTAATTCCCTTATGGTTTCTTTTTAGACTCATGGATTATTTACTGTGCATTATTTAATTTTCATATATTTGGGGAGTTTCTATATATCTCATTATTGATTTCTATTTTTATTTCATTGAAATCAGATAACATAGCCTGTAGGCTTTAACCTTTTTAAATTTAATGAAATCAGCATAGACTAGAATATGGTCTATTTTGGTGAACATTTCATGAACATGTAAAAAGAACACATTTTGCAACCATTGGGAAAATATTTCAGTCATGTTGGTTGAGAGCGTTTCTCAGATAATCTATGTACTGATTGATATTTTATTTATTTCTTCTATCAATTAATAAGAAGTTCTGTTAAAAATGTGCAACTATGATTATGGATTTATTTTTCTCTGCAGCGTTATACATTTTTTTAAAAAAATATTTTATTGATTTTTTACAGAGAGGAAGGGAGATAGAGAGTTAGAAACATCGATGAGAGAGAAACATCGATGAGAGAGAAACATCGATCAGCTGCCTCCTGCACATCTCCTACTAGGGATGTGCCCGCAACCAAGGTACATGCCCTTGACCGGAATTGAACCTGGGACCTTTCAGTCCGCAGGCCGACGCTCTATCCACTGAGCCAAACCGGTTTCGGTGCGTTAAATGTTTTTATTTAATGTGCTCTAAAGCTTTGTTATTGTGTGTGTAAATGCTTAGGATAATTGTCTTCCTAATAAACGTGGCTTTTATCATTGTGAAATGTCCAGTAGCTGTGACTATCTACACACACTACAGTAATAGACTTTGTCTTGATATCTACTTTATCTGATATTAATATAGTCATGCCCATCTTATGCTTAACTGTCTGCATGGTAAATATTTTTTCATCCTGGCCTCTCTTGAGAAATAGAAGATCTGGGAATAACAGGCTACATTCCCATATGGCAACATCCCGTTGAGCAGCTGATGCCCCCTATAGATTTGGCATGTTCTCTCCAGTTCCCACTCTTCTCTATCGTCTCCCAGGCACTGGGGCTGAATTGCCATTTTTCAATGGGCTGTTGTTCTTTTCATTGAAGACAAATATTTCTTTGGGTAAATATCCCCATTACATGGGAAGACAAAAGGTAGATAAAAGGCTGTCTGTTCAGACAAAAAGGAGACGATGTATACCTGGCCCACATTATTCATTATGTGACCTGTTTGGCCTCCATAGACATTTGAGCTTCAATTTCTGTTGTAGCAAATGCTCAAGTTCAGTTTGAGATTATCTAACTTTGAGGATTAGTATTTTAAAAAAGAGACAATGGCTTCAGCCCATACACAGGCATTTCTTTTACAAATGGCTATTCTCTCTTGTAAATGCATTAAAAAAAAAATTCAAGTCTATACTAGTGTTTATATAATGCATATATGCTCATGAATGAAGATTTAACTTTATCCTGGTCAATAATACCCAATCAGAACAATGCTCTGGTTATTCAAATACATCTCTATGAGTAAAATCAAATTGTTGAGCCAATAGTTAGCTTCCATCTCTTCTGCTCTGGCTTTTGAAGGGAAAAGACCAATAAGAAATAAACGTCTGCTTCTCATGTAACAGTTGTGTAGAAAACGACCAGTGTGAACATTTTTTATGCTGAGATGGACAGAAGTTCCATGCCTCAATCCCCAGCTGGGGGTGCCAGCAGCTCCTGTTCCATCCCCACTATCAGGAGGGTGTCCTGAGACTCAACCCTACCCCTGTATTCTCTCCAGGAAGGACAAGATGTTGCCCTGCACAGCTGGGCCAGGGCCCAGAGCACTGGGAGGAGCTTGATCGCTTTGGAAGATTACTCCAACATTCTGTGAAATGAAATTCAGAATATGCTACTAGGGCCGTAACACAGAGCCTTCCAATCTTCCAGATGCTGCTCTCCTGTGGCTTTACTATCTGGGAGGACGCAGTGGGTGATGGTGGTTTGTAGGCTGTGATGAAGGTGGTCACCCATTCCATTTAGACATCATTTAACAGTGGCCAGAGGCATATGGCATTCATTTTCTGAGTGAGGCCCATGGCCGCTTTCCTGACAATTTCCTCCCCTGGGCCTAGACTCTGAAACTTTGGAATCCTGTTAGCACTTACACATCCTAATTCATTTTCTAAAATGAAGACTGAATCATAAGACCTCTCTCTCCTTCCTCTGTAATTTCTTTCAGCAACAATTTTCTATAAACCTAGAACTAGAGAAGTTCTATCACCTTGTCCCTACATTCTGTTCTCCACATGTTGTGAGGTTTGTGCATTTTCCACACATTCCCTGAGGTGTTTCTGCCCATGTTTTCTCTTCGTTTGGCCATGATGGGGCCGTGCAGGCAAGGGAATGGGCCAAGCTGGCTGAGTGGGGAGAGTATTTCTTCATTATGGTGAGGTTGCAGGGTGTGTGTGTGAGGGGTTAACAGGGGGAAGGTGAAGAGATGGCCAATAGCTTTCCAGCTTCTGCAGTGGAAGACAGCAAGAAGATGGGTAGATGTAGGCTGTGGGCTCAACAAATATATATACATTTTAAAATATATTTTTATTGATTTCAGAGAGGAAGGGAGAGGGAGAGAGAGATAGAAACATCAACGATGAAAGAGAATCATTGATCGGCTGTCTCCTGCACGCCCCACATTGGGGATCGAGCCCACAACCCGGGTATGTGTCCTGACCGGGAATCGAAATGACCTCCTGGTTCCTAGGTTGATGCTCAACCACTGAGCAACACTGGCCGTATTTTTAAATAAACATGAGTAGGCTGGAAAAGGCTTCTCTTCTTCCAAGCAGAAAGTACTGTGCAGTTATTTTGAGGAAATCAGTACCACCTTGGATATGCTTTCAAGTTACTCATACTGCATCTTGCTTTCGAATGACTTGAGCTTCCTCTCACAGGTCCAGCCAGAAAGCAGGCCTGGAGGCAGGGTCAGGGTCCATGAAAACTTAGCCAAGAAGGATTTCACTCTGTATTTTCCTGAGAATGCTTTGCACACACTCACCTTCTGGTCAGAAAAGGCATTGCTTTTGTGTCCAAACTTTGGTCACTGTTCTCACATGGTCAGCCAAGTGGACCTAGTTGAGAAATTCCTAGTTCTGACTGGTGTTCATTACTTTTTGATTCAAACGCATTGTCCAGACACTTGAATGGAAGGGTGATGTGCGAAGGACACTTGCCAGAATGTGACGTGGACACAGAATGCAATCTGTCTTTTTCATTGAGGAGCAGTGCCATTAACACGGATGAAAAGGTGCCTGTAAATTGCTTAATAAGTGCCTGGCACACAAGCAGCACTTAATAAATGTTCGATGTTATTACTTTATTATTATTAATAAGAATGATGCCCCTTTCCTTCCTGCCCACCTTGCCAACAAGGCTCTCTCTTCCCCTCTTCCCCCCACCAGATTAACCAAATATGTTTTGGACAAAATGAGAGGATCCAAGATTGGATTATGCAGTTACCTGGTTCCACTCCCTCCCCCAGCGGTTTCTGGAAGAACCTTAGGCAGTTAAGACACCCTTGAAGTTTTCCTGGGGCATGTCTGAAGGGCTCTGGTTGGGTAGCCTGTCATGACGCAGAACAGCCTTTTAGGGAGGCAGCCTGGAACCCTAATTGTTGTTTTTAAATTTTTTCTCCTCATGGTAACCACTTATTTCCTGATGGACTTTCACTCTATTGGTTTTCTGGACACTGTGAGAGAAAAGCTACTTACAACTGGTATCCTATATAATAAAAGCCTAGGTGGTGTCATGCCCTCACGTGATGCCCTCGCACGATGTCACCACAAGATGACCACCACAAGATGGCCAGCAGGGGAGGGCAGTTGTGGGCAATCAGGCCAGCAGGGGAGAGTGGTTGGGGGCGATCGGGCCAGCAGGAGAGGGCAGTTGGAGGCAACCAGACCTGCAGGGGAGGGCAGTTAGGGGCAACAAGGCTGACAGGGGAGCAGTTAGGCGTCAATCAGGCCGGCAGGGGAGCGGTTAGGGGCAATCAAATTGGCAGGCAGAAGTGGTTAGGGGCAATCAGGCAGGCAGGCAGGCAAGTGGTTAGGAGCCAGCAGTCCCGGATTGTGAGAGAAATGTCCGACTGCCGGTTTAGGCCCGATCCTCCAGGATCAGGCCTAAACCGGCAGTCGGACATCCCCCAAAGGGTCCCAGAGTGGAGAGGGTGCAGGCCGGGCTAAGGGACATCCCTCCTCCCCACCCCCCCTCTCCCGCACCAAACAAATTTTATGTACTGGGCCTCTAGTTTCTGTATAAAAGAAGAACAAAGTCCTCTAGCAGAGATTTCTTCTATGTACAGGGTGGGGCAAAAGTGGGTTTACAGTGGTTCATATAGAAAATAACACAATAATGAATAAGTAATAGTATAAGAATAAACTCTTTTGCATTCTCACAGCTGTAAACCTACTTTTGCCCCACCCTGCAGATATGAGTACATCTGCATCTCCTAATACGGCTGCTTGCCAAGGCTCTCTTAGTTTTATGTTGTACAGGGTGGGGCATGAGATGGTTTAGATATCAACATTTCTATGTCTAGAGTGCAGGGCAGGCACTGATGTTACAGAGATAACTACGCCATGCAGACTCAGCAAACAAAACACGTTTTGTTTCTAACTTTTCTTTCCCCTTTAGCCTGGGAGGTAGTGAAGTGTAATGATTATGAATCAGAGAGTCTTGAGTTGAAATCTCAACTTTGCTATTTCCTAGTTCTGCAACTTTGGGCCCATTACTTACTCTTTGTGAACTTTATTTCCTTGTCTACATAGTGAGCAAATGAATAGTCATTCCACACAATCATTGAAGGCATTGAATAGCATATCATATGGGGACATGTTTTATAAAGTATTCAGTTCAAGTACAGAAAACCCAATCCAAACAACTTAAATAAAATAAAAATGTATTGATCCTCATAATGAAGAGTTAGAGCTTCAGGCATGGTGAGATCCAGGGGCTCAAACACTGCTGTTGGGTCTAGACTTCACCTTACTTTTATTCTGCTCCCCTCCACATTGGCCCTCTCCTCAGACAGGTTCTCCCTTATGGGGCAAGGTGGCTGCAATATCGTCCTTCTTTCTTCTCCAGTTTCAAGTTCAGGGAGAAAGAGAGGATTCCTCTCTCCCAACAGTCCCAGCAAAAGTGCCAATGCATCTCCTTAGCTCTGAATGGATTACCTAGGAACCAATGCAACTCTGACATGAACCCACCTCGGGAGCAAGGGGTGGAGTCAGTACCCCCTGCATTGCCTGAAAGTGCAATGGTTTCCAAGAAGGAAATTGGGATGCTTTTGCCAAAGTAAGGGGAATTGGATGTTGCCAGAGTCGGGGTGAATTTCCCCTAGAAGGTCCTAAAGATGAAAGAGTCTGGACTTTAACACTAGTTCTAGAGGTCCATATGGAGATCTTTCTTGGACCTTATAAGAAAGAAAATCAGATTGAATGAAGAAAGCACCACTCAATGCAGTAATCGTGAATTTACATAATTATTATTATTTCAAGAACTGAATGAAAATACAGAGTAAAAATATGGATGAAAGGTTCCCAATGAGAAACCAGAACATTGTGTAGTGGGGCGGGGTGGGAAGTGGCGGCTGGAACTCTGGAAAGTCCATAGCCAAGGACACTACGCCCAGCAGCAGAATGCAGAGCGGCAGGGGCTGAGCCGAGGAGTTC
Organism: Myotis yumanensis; assembly: GCF_028538775.1. Taxonomy (NCBI): domain Eukaryota; kingdom Metazoa; phylum Chordata; class Mammalia; order Chiroptera; family Vespertilionidae; genus Myotis; species Myotis yumanensis. Next base: position 226,025,563 of record NW_027223752.1, on the reverse strand, counting down.
CCGGGAGCCTGAGGGTGGATGGCAGGGCAGCGGGCTAGAGCCCTGAGTTCCCAGAAGTCTCCACGTTATCATCTGGACTGGCTGTCCCGGCCAAAGATCTTTAGTTCAAGTTCTTCCTGCCAAGTAGTGGTTCTCAGACTTGGCCGCTCACTAGAATGACCAGCTTTTTAAAAGATGATTCCAGGAAGCGCCTGCTGGCAACTGATTCACTCAGCCTGGGTGGGGCCAGAGTCTGAATGTGGAACCAGCTTTCCTGGGGCCAGGACTAGTGTCTGGGTCTCTAGGGTGCCTGTCCATCCCTCCCCAGCTGCACTCCCCTCTCTGTATTGGACGGACCTGTTGACACTGCTGTTTCTGCCCCTTCCTCCCCCCCCCCCAGAGTGTGCATCCCCCGAGGGCAGGGACGCCTGCTGCTTTGGACACCCGGCACACTGCGCAGTACCTGGAGTGCAGTGAGCACCCACTAAGCGCTTGTGGAAGGAAGGCTGGAGGACACACAGGCTGTCAGGCCAGCTGCCTTTTCCCATGTGAGCTTTTCTGGGGAAGAAAAGCTCCTATTTCTGGAAAAGCCCTGTGATTGAGGAAAGATCACAGCAGCAAAGGAAGAAAGGCTGCTGGGGAGGGGATGGGCTCAAGGTTCACGCAGACGCCATACTCTATAAGGTCTCTACTAAAGCGATAGCAACACTGATGGCGATGGTACCAGTTAGCATGATGTCCCCATTTCACAGATGCGGATGAAGAAAGGGAGGCACAGGGAGCTCGCTGGTCCAGGAGCCCATTGCTAGGACGGGACACAGCTGGGACTCTGCCACCTGTGCGGCCACACCTGCCTCTCAGCTCTCAGGTGGGGCGGCGCGGCTCTGAGAAACATCATGCACATCTGTCAGGTGCCCATTTCCATCATGGAGCGTCCAGCAAAAATAAGTCAATAGCTAAGGTAATGGGGAGAGAGCAAAAGGGCCTCTCATTAAAGAAACCATTGTACACCTTTCCAAACAGGCTATTCTCGGTCTCATTTTCTTTCCCCTGCTGCTGTGTGCTGAAGGTCACTGGCTACGTCTGTACAAACCGCCGAGGTCATTGACAAGGAATACTTGGCCGGGGAAACGCAGGGCTGGGGAGGAGTTAGGGGAGGAAGGAACAGAGGAGAAGGAGGTGAGGCAATCCCACTAGGGCCAGCTTGGCCTGCTTTCCCTCCCCAACCACCCAATGACCTTCTTTCCTCAGGGTGACCACTCCCACGGGCTGGCTTTCCGGCACACCCACAAACAGCCCAGCCTCGGGAGTCAGCCCGCATTCCAGGGACCAGACCGTCTGCGGGGTGCTGTTCTCCACTCCTCTGGCAGGGAAACGCTCTTGGAAGGGCTGGAAAGGTGGGTGCCAAGTTGAGGTTCATTTCATTCTTCTCAGAGTGCGCCTATTAGGAGTTTAAACCGGGGTGGGGCATCAGGCCTCCTCTTGGGAAAGTATTTGATCATCTTCGACAGAAACAGTGACAGGCTGGCTGCTCCGAGGGGATGAGCAGGGAGCTGGGGAGAAGGGTGAGGAAGGCAAGCGGGAGAAAGAGCTGTTCTCCTTTGGACCTGCCAGGGCCTGACCGAGAGGACAGGACGAGAGGACGTCAGTGCTAGAAAAGATCAGTCTGGAGGGAGCAAGGCTGCCCTCTCTGGGTGCTGCATGGCTCGGGTGGCGGGAGCGACTGAGAAAAAGCCACCTGCTTGGGGGAGGCGGCTCAGGCTCCCAGCCAGGCTTCTTCTAGGAGTGAGGCACGGCATTATATTGTCCCCCCAGACCAGGTCCTGAAAAACCAGTTGGCCACCCACAGTTCAAATGAAGGGGGAGACTGTGTCGGAAGGCTGAGCCTCGTGGGAGCTGGCCTCAGGGACAAAAGAGGAAGGCCTACGAAACCAGGAGTCAGGGCTTGTCTGGCGTTCAGGACACATTTTCTTTTTGTTAAGAGGAAAACATCTCCATAACCTGTTAATTATTAGCCAAGTGCTCTGGGGAGAGAACAGTCTGTTTTTGCTCTATGCTTTTAAGGAAAAACTTGTCTGTTGGCAGAGCCCTCCTAGGGGGTAGGACTGCCTCAGAGGGAGGGGTCTGTCCCAGGTGATGCAGAGTTGAGGCTGAGGCCTGGCAGGGAGGGTCCCATGGCCGCAGTCACTTCCCGGGCTATGTCACGCCAGGCCACGTCAGAGGTGGTTCTCTTGATGTCACTTTCTGGGCTTTCCTCCTCCCCTGCCAGTCCTTCTTGGAGCCTTTCCTGGGATCCTCTGCCCCCGGCTTAGGTATCAGCTCTCATCTGTTGGGCCTGAAATCTCTATCCGCGGTTTGTCTCTGACCCCTGAGGAAAGAGCTGGGGACCTAGAAAGTTCTCCATTCACGGAGAACTTTCTAGGTCCTCACTCTGAGCTCAGTGCCTTCAATGAGAGCTGTGCAGTGGGGGGTCTAAGCCAGGGGCTCAGAGCAGACCACACGCTTTCCAGTCTTGTCCTCCACCGTTACTGAATGTGTAACCTTGGACAACACACTCGCCTCTCTGTGCCTCAGCTTCCCCATGCTTCAAAATGGGGGCCGCAAACCACTCACCCCACAGAGTTCTTGTGAGGTTCATATGAATTGACAAGTGCCAACTGCTTTTAACAGTGCCTGGCAAGTGTGTTCAATGTATGTTAGCAATTCTAATGGTCTCTTCTGAGCGTCACAGCAAAGCCCAAAGGGAAGTGTAATTATCCCTAATTGCGGATTAAGAAAACTGAGGCTCAGAGAGGAGGTGGGGCCCGGTTAGAGCTTGCAGTCCAGCCACTCCGCTGCTGTGCAACAAAAATAACAGTAACAGCGAACCCTTAGCGAGCGCAGGGCAGAGTCAGTTTCAGGCCTAGGCAGGGAGCTTCAGAATCTATTACTATTTTTTTTTCACTCCTCACCCAGCGACACTTTTTGGGTTGTTTTTTAAAATTGATTTGAGAGAGAGAGAGGAAGGGGGCGGGGGAGAGGGGAGAAACAGCAATGTGAGAGAGAAACATCGATTGGTTCCTCCCTGTACTCGCCCTGACCGGGGATCAAATCCGAAAGCTAGGCATGTGCCTTGACTGGGAATCAAAACCCTTGGTGCCTGGGTCGATGCTGAAACCAACAGAACCACCTGGCCAGGGCTCAGAATCCATTCTCTTCACCACCCTATCAGACCACCTTTCTGTAATGATTGTGGAAAGAATCAATACTCAACCCTGGCGTTGACTTTTACAACGACGCTTGCTTTGGGGTTGGAGAAGGCCTTTGGAAGTGCAGCTGACCCTCAAACCAGTTTTTGGGAGGCAGCAGTGACCCCTGAGGGCAGACTTAAACATGTGAAAGGAGCCTGGAATATAGTATCTTGTTTAATACTTACCAGGACCCTCGCTGGCATTACTGGGCTTATTTTCAAGTAGCTAAGACAGAGTCAGACCTTCCTGATGATGTCACGGTGGTTTGGATTGGGATTTGAATCTGTGTCTGACTCTAAAAGTCCCTGGCTGGGTCCCAGAATCTTTGATGGAGTTTTTTTTTTTATTTTTAAAAAGACAATCCTGGCCCATGGGATCAGATTTCCTTAGGGTGGAGCGCAGGCCTCTGGTGTTTAAGAGCCAGAATCTCAAGTGCAGCCAATCCTGAGAACCCTTCCCCGCGGCGCTGCTGCTTCCGAGAGCCACAGTTGCATTTCCAGGCCTCTGTTGAACATCCCACCTGGGCACTCACCAGCATCTTCCCCTCTCTCCTCCTCATGGCCTTTGACCACTCTCCAGGCACCCAGTCTCCCCTGGGAACTCAGTCATCCTCAACTCTCCCCCTTCTTCCCCACAGGGTTCCCCATGGTGTCTCCCCAACCCCATGCCCCCTCTACCTCTGCTGCCTCCACCTTGGAAAAAGCCTTCATTGCTGCTGCAACAGCTTCCTAACGCATCGCCCTCTGACTATCGGTTTCTCCTTCTCTGTGTCTCCATCTCTCCCTAGGCTATTCCCGTTTCTTCTCCCCTGAAGACCACCCCACATTCTTCCTCCTGCCAGATTTAATGAGCTAAAGGCTCTCTCATCACCCACTTTTCTGCTAAAAAACTTCCATCTACACAAGCCTCCCAGTTAATATCCACGGTCAGCACAGCAAATCCATCCCCTCAATCCCTGGCTCAAAGTTCACTCTTGAGCTTCGACTTCTCCCTGGTGGCACCGGTCATGTTCCAGCCACACTGATTCGTCCTCCTGTCCCCCGCCACCCCAAACAGTGTCCTATCACAGCGTGTGAACGTGCCATGCTGTGCCTTCTGCCTGAAATGAGCTTTCAACCTGGCTTGGCTGAAAAACTCCTACTTGTCTTGTAGAACCCAGCTCAAAAACCACCTCCTCCAGGAAGCCTGCCTGGAGTTCCTCAGGGACATGGTCACTGCTTCCTCCATCCATCCCTAGCACCCGGCTGCATCTTTAATCACAGGATGAAGCCGGAATGATTGGGTGACATGTCTGTCCCTCAGTGAACTCCTCATTCAACAATCACCGATTAAAGGTTTCCCACTGCCAGTACAGGCCCAGGCGCTTGGGGCACTGATGAGTAAAACAGAGTTTCTGTCTTCACATCTACCAACCTTGTTGAGAAAGGGGACAGGGCACTTCAGAGAGAGGGAGCCACACGGCAAAGGCCCAGAAGGCAGGGCAGCAAGTCTTAGGAAGGCCTGCAAGGGGGATGCTTAGAGTGGCAGGGCGGGGAGATGCAGATGGGGAGGCGTCTGGAAGGGCCACGAGTTTCCCTCTCATGCGCCCGGAGGTCCTCTCCCGCCTGCCCTGAGACTCCCCACCCAGGAAGCTAGGGCTTGGGAGAACCATGATCAGATCTGTGGCTCAGAAAGATCCCTACGAGTTAGTTTTCTGAGATTTTCGTGTCATTCGTGTTTATAAGCACAGTTTCTGGAACACAGTTTCTGGACGAGGACGTGTCTTGGTGGGGATGGGTTGGACCCAAGGACTTGTGGTCCCTGAGATTCCCTGACTCTACTGACTAAGCCTCACTTCACCCCCACCCCCGGGGTGCCCGCAGGTGCCGGAGTCCAGCCATGCTGGCGCTGCTGTGTGCCTGCTGGTTCCTGGTGGCCTGCGCCTCGGGCGCCTCAGTGGGCTCCGATGCCAGCCTCAGGGGCCCAGAGGAGCCGAACCGAGACCTGCGCGCCATAGTGAAGGAGACCGGGGAGGGGATGGCCCGGCGGCGGCGGGAGGCCACCATGCTCTACGCGGCCTGCCATGTGCAGCCGTCAGCCAGTCTGGACACCACGGAGCCCCAGGTGACCGGCCTGGTGCTGTTCCGGCAGCTGGCGCCAGGGGGCCGGCTCGATGCCTACTTCGATCTGAAGGGCTTCCCCTCGGAGCCCAACATCTCCTGCCGCGCCATCCACGTGCACCAGTTCGGGGACCTGATGCCGGGCTGCGAGGCCACCGGGCCGCACTACAACCCGCTGGGCGTGCCGCACCCGCAGCACCCGGGCGACTTCGGCAACTTCGCCGTGCGCGGCGGCAGCCTCTGGAGGTACCGGCCCGGCCTGGCCGCCTCGCTCAGCGGCCCGCACTCCATCGTGGGCCGCGCCGTGGTGGTGCACGAGGGCGAGGACGACCTGGGGCTCGGTGGCAACGCGGCCAGCGTGCAGAACGGCAACGCGGGGCGCCGGCTGGCCTGCTGCGTGGTGGGGCTGTGCGGGCCCGAGCACTGGGAGCGCCTGGCGCAGGAGCACCAGCAGCGCAGGGAGCGCAAGAAGAGGCGGCAGGAGAGCAAGGCGGCCTGAGCGCGCCTGTCCGCCTGCCCCTCCGTGCCGGTGCCCTGACACCCCTCCCATCTCCCCAAGATCCCCTCCATGTGCCCCAAGACCCTGCCCCACCGTGATTTTCTCCCTCTTTTTCCAGAGACACTCTCTACCCTGAGATTCCAGCCAGGCATGCTGAGTCACCTCCCTCCATCCAGAGGGTAGTCCCCCCTCCCCCTTCGGAGCACCCTCACCCTGAGCTCTAAGAACCCCCAGAGGTACGCCCCTCCATCTACCATATACTCATCTACCCTGAGGGCCTCCTAGACTCCTGAGGTCCTTTTTTACCCTGTCACCCCTGCCCTCACCCCACGAGCCCTGAGATACCTCTATGCCCTCAGACACGCCCTCCCCCCCCCCACCTCCTAGATTCTGCCAGGCTCTCTGAGGCCTGTCCTGAGGTTGCCTGGAGTCCCCACCTCCCCACCCACCACCAATGCGTGGCCCTGCCAGCCGTGCTGCCTGCCGGAAGGAGCTTTCGGCTATTTCTCGCCACCCTGCGGAGAGATACCCTTTGGGGGGTCTGGCAATCTTCACGTTGCACATTAAAAACGCAGCAGCTCAGTACTGCATCAGGGCCTCGGTTACTTTGTTTGTTTGAGGCTTCTCTCCTGGGCTCAGTTACTATTTGAAAGTAGCAAAGATATTTCCAAAACCCCTGTAGGACTCCTCCTTGTTCCCCTCGTCCCAATTCTGCCGGCAAGTCTTGTTGTGGGAAGTGAGAGAGGAAAATGCCATTTCCTGGGCTTCATCCCAGAGCGGTGGAACCCAACCGGAGAGAAGGAAATCTGTTTGCAATAGGCTGCCGGTGATTCTGACACTGGAGTTGAAATCCGTGCGGCGTGAGGCCCATTTCCCAGGCGGCTGAGGTCGGGCCAGTGAAGCGGCATCACTGGGCAAGTGACAGGAGGTGGTGCTGGCAGACGGCATTGTCGGCCTCTGCACAACCAGGATGATAGGATGATGCTCTTCTCCACACAAGAGCACTTGGAAGCAACGGAGCCCGAAGGCGGCTGGTTTTAATCCGAAACTTGGAGTTTCAGCCTCTTTTTGAAAATCACAAGCTACACGCAGACTAGATCAGTCTTGCGTATCCACCTTCATTTACTGAACAAAAGTTCTCATAATAACTTTCCAACTTCCTGGTGTAGACCCACGTTCCAGCCGTGGCGTTTGCACCTGGTTAGTTGGAGGCAGCTTCTATGTCTCCCCGACTCTTAAAACAGTGAGTCAAACTGAACCTTAGCCAGAAACCCATCCCCAGTGGTTTATTTTTACCTCTTACCAGGACTAACTTGGCATTGAAAGTTCTTCCTTTGAACCCAAGGGACGATTGGGGAGAAAGGCTATTCTTGTCTGGTGACTCTGCTCCCCCAACTGGTTCTCACTGGTTTGAAACCTTAACATGAACTCTACAGGTCAGCACTGACAGGGGATGAGCAAACCGCGTCTTTAAATATCCTGATCTCAAAGAGATGGGCTCACCTATCCCCACAATTAAAAGTTGACCAGGCAGCAATTACAGAGGGATAAAATGCCAGACACGTCATCTTTGACTCTGCTGCCAGATTATAGGTTAATTCAGGATCACCCAGGAGGTTTGGGTTTATTTTTCAGAAGGAGACTGGTGCTTTTCACCACTTACCTTCTGTCTTCCTCTGTTTGGGCTGCTATCACACACACACACACACACACACACACACACACACACCCCACCGTGTAACTTAGAAACAACAGGAATTTATTTTTCACACTCCTGGAGGCTGGAGGTCCAAGATCATGGCACCAGCATGACCAGGTTAGAGACTTTTTTGGGATTCACAGCAAGTGCTTTTTTGCTGCATCCTCACATGGTGGAAGGTGCAAGGGATCTCTCTGGAACCCTTTAGGCACTAATCTCTATCATAATTTTGGGATCTCCCAAAGGCTCCACCTCCTACCATCATCTTTGAGGGTTAGCATTTCAACATATTTATTTTGGGGGGACACATTCAGACCATAGCACCTTCTGTTCTTAGTTTCTCTCTTCACTACCCTCAGCCCCTCAGACAGAGGAGAGACCCCAGCAGACCTACTCCTTTCTGTTCTGTCCATTAATGGGAATGGAATTGATATACTATTCCATGGGGCTCCAGAGCCAAGAAACAGAGAGGAACTGATACAAGGGCAAATTACAGTCCCCTGCCAGGGCGAAGGAATGCATGGAGTGTGATGGTTGATGGCTCGGGTTCAGCTAGAAAAGCCTGTTTGGAACCCCGGCTCTGCCATACTCACACGCTGTGTGACCTGAGCAAGTCACTGCACCTCTCTGGGCAGGGCTTTCCTCATCTGTAAAATAAAACTATCCTGTTGGATTATTGTGAGGATTAAATCAAGTATTATTCAGGAAAGCTGTAGAGCAGTGGTTCTCAACCTTCCTAATGCCGTGACCCTTTAATACAGTTCCTCATGTTGAGGTGACCCCCGACCATAAAATTATTTTCGTTGCTACTTCATAACTGTAATTTTGCTACTGTTATGAATCATAATGTAAATATCTGATATGCAGGATGTATTTTCATTGTTACAAATTGAACATAATTAAAGCATAGTGATTAATCACAAAAACAATATGTAAGTATATATGTGTTTTCCAATGGTCTTAGGCGACCCCTGTGAAAGGGTCATTCGACCCCCAAAGGGGTCGAGACCCACAGATTGGCGACCCACAGGTTGAGAACCGCTGCTATAGAGCATCCCATGAAGACCTCAGGATCTACTAAGTGTCTAATTAATAACCCTGGCTACGGTCAGAAAAATAGCTACTCCTCATGGATTGGACTACCTTGTGAGGTACTGAGTGCCACACCACGGGAAAGATTCAAGTAAAGGAAAAGGTGCCACCTCTTAGGTTTGTTAGAAGAGAAACTCTGGGATCCCAGCTCTTGTGGGGAGGGGATCAGAGATGAGGGACAGATGGTGGGCCAGGAAGGCAGGCATTTGCTTTGGGCCCAGAACCTGCCACCAAACCTGTTCTTTGGCCCCCACTTGGCCCCTGGAGGCTATTTTTAGCCTCTCCCCTTACGGGTCTATTTTGTTAATCTCTTCACATTTGCTGTGTTGACTTCCCAGCCAGCTTGCTAATCAGCTTGCCTGTTTGACTCACAGGATTTGAATTTGTCACCGAGACTTCAACACACACACTTGTTTTGATTTCTTTTTGTAAAATTAGAAGCATTTGATGTCATGACTCTACCTAGACACAGCTGGTAAAGTGAGAAGAATGCTCAAGTTTGCACAGTTTAAACACAATGTAGACAATAATTAGAAATGCTATCTTTAGATGTTTAGGATAAGCTTTTTCTCAGAATTGCAGTGAATTTTTCTGAGCGGGGCTTTTCAGTACATATATATATATATACACAGAAATACTTAAAATGTGAGAAAATAGAGCAAATCAGTGAGTACTTGGATCAACTTGAAAGATTGCAGGAAATAAATGAACTGATTTTAGATCTGGCATTTTGGACTGAATGCATAAAATCTTTACATTCTCCTTAATTTTCATGATGAGCATATGAGCTAATAATTTTAGGTGATAGATTGTAACTGATTAAGTTGCTACAATATGAAGAAACGCTCAGCCTATGTTTGGCCTGCAGCGAGGGTGGAGAGAGAGAAATGACCCAAATAATAAAGATAATTAAACATCTATATAAGGAAAATTACCACATATTTATTTCAGGTAACAAAAATGATACAGTCATGACACATGATGATCATAGAATCCAATACAGCAAAGCCTATAAATGAATAGAAGTTACTTCTTTTTTTGAAATTAAACCACAAAATAGCAGCTGTTTTGCCTTTTTTTAAAAAGCCAATTGTTTTAAATTTAATAGGCTACCACTGGCCTTGGCTAAGATCCCCAAAAATGCATATTCCTGGGCTCACTCAGGTTCCAGAAAGTCAAACTAGTCAGTGGTATACAAACATTCACTGTGCATTCCAAAACATTCTCATTTAGTAAAGAGGTGATATAGAATGTAAGGCAGCGCATCAATATCTATCATTTTAAATTGCCTTCATGCTGTATCAATGTGGTTTGCTTTGTTTTTGTGAGCAATCATAATATCCAGAGACGGGTCCTTCTTATTCTTCCTGCTTCTCGTTTCTATTTAGATTCACTACTGAGCTCTCTATTGCATCTCTCTGATCTTCACATTTTTCTTTGTTCAGAAAGACATCTGGAAAAAAGGGAATATATTAGCCGAGTGAGTTAAGGGGACTCCTCTACCTTTTTGACATCCTAAGGTACCCTCCATATTACTAAGGAGGCTTCCCAAATAAAAGCAGAGGGAGAAAATGCTCAGAGAGAGACCTCTTTCAAAGAGAAGTAGGGTACCAAGCCAGCCCCAGGGCTGCCGGAAAATGGTCAAGCCAGGAGGAAGGGCCATTTTTTTTTTTTTTTTGAGGAACAAAAAACCAAGAGGAGCCAAGTCATGCTGTAATTTTAAAGAGACAGGGAAGTAGCCGGTCTTTGAAACTCCCATGGGGGATGGGGGTACCTATCCTCCATGCTCCAGTAGGCAGAAAACATCCGAAAATGCACCCCAACACGTGAATGACAGATACCAGAACCCTTTTTTAGAACTTCCCAACGCGATGGTGGTGTGTGCTTGGGAGAGAGGGCACAGAAAAACAATGACGGGAAAACGAATTTGGCTTATTTAAGGTTGCCAATTGGGCGGAGGTTCCAGCAGGGGTTGAGCTGAGGGCCATGAGAGCCTCCCCGTGGAGAGGCTTTGGGAATAGCTGTGCCAGCCAAGACGAAAGGGGGAGGGGGAGGGACAGAGAGGCTTGGAAAGGGAGAGGCGTTAGGGATGAGAAATGCCTGGTTTGCAAAAACCAATCCATTTCCGTGGGCCTTAATTAAAAGAACGACAAACACTCATATGTAAAAGTCCTCACCTAAAGGCTCCCGGGTACAGAGAGATCGCCAGAAATGCAGGCCGTGCGAACACGCTTTCATTAAGAGACCTGTCAGCTCTGTTTCATTTACCCAGACAGCTCTGCATTCTGCTGGCAACCAGGCTGGAAAAATAATGGCAGGACAGACACACTTGAGGAGGTAAACAAAGGTGGGAGCGTTCCAGCTTTGAAATAGGACAGATGATAGAGAAGCCAGGAGAGAGGGGAGAGGAGATGGCATTCTTCTTAACTAACAAAACACACACAACCACCACCACCCTCCCCCCAAGGCCACCCTCATCAGTAACATAATATTCTGGCTTTTTAAGGGGAAACAAATTTTAAAAAATCCAGACCTGGGGTTCAGTGACAATGCTGTTGATGGCCTCCTACTCAAATCTATTCTCAACTCGCCTATGCTTCTCAAGACCTGATTTTGTGTTTACCCTTGTAGGGTCTACATGTTCAGGGACAGGGCCCCTCCCCAATTTGTGAACCTAAACCCAGGACATACTTTCATCTCCCTTGCCAGGGATTGGTTTAGACATAGGCGTGTGACAATTATTACCAATGAAATACTACAAGAACTGAGCGTTTTGCTCTTACACACACACACACACACACACACACACACACACAAGGAGAAACTTCCTTTTGCCTTTGAACACAGCTGGGAGAGGAGGTGATGGCTGGAGCTGTTGCAGCCTTCTTGTGAGCGTGAGGAAGTAGCTGACACCGAGGCAGCCAGAGCAGGATGATGGGAACCCAGATCCTTGAACCAGACCTGGAAGGCCCTATTTCTAAAGTTCTTGTTATGCAGTATAATTCATTTTTCTATTGCTAAGTTTCTTAAACAAAAAGTGTGAATTACAGATGAGGAGACCCTGACTGATGCAAGGTTATCTGGTGGAATAGGGGAGAGAAGGCTGCACCCTTTCATAGTGACTCCTAAGAAGACAGAAGGCAACCATCAGTAATGGCTGAAACTCTATTTAATGCTATGGAACACAAGAACCATGTTGGGTTGGGATAGCGGGGGTGGGACAATGTCATAGGTGTGTATGGGGCACGACAACAGGATCGACTCATGGGCTCTAATGCCATCTCATAACACAATGTCTTTCTAGGCTGATTGCCTGCAGGGGGTTTAGGTGACCACTCTCTATGACCTCCCTGCCCCGAACCCCAGACTCCCTGGGGCTCACGGCAGTTTCCTGCCCATGATGGACTGTGTGGGAGTTCACTATAAGCTTTGCTTTCTGGAAAGTCATCAACGGGCCCTAAAGACGTGTACCTGGCCGACTGTGTGTCACAACCAGAGCTTCTGTGGGATTCACTGTCCCTTTGATTGGGATGGTATGAAATCTGCCTGTGTTTTCCTTTGGTGACTCTGGCGTCCTATGCAGCAGGGCTGAACATTTGCAGGCGATTAAGGCCGAGTGCAGCAGGAAAATGATGTCTGTGGCTGCTGGGCTGTGCGGGCTCTGCAGCTGTGGAAATGGCCTCCCTGGAGAAGCAGCAGAGGGGTGGGCTTGGGGAGGGGGAAGAGGCTGGAGCACAGAGTGGGGGAAAGGGGCACTCCAGCCTGGCAGATGGGGGCAGATGGTGTGTCCAGCTCACCAGGAGCCACAGTGCACTGACTTGGGCATGCCCCCATCCCACCAGCAGGGGAGACCTCCTGTGAGTGGATAGAGAGCTGCCGGAGGCTCCCCCATCACACACATGACAAAGAATTGGGCCTTCTTGTCTGCACATTGCCCCTTTGGAATGAGACAGCACGAATTCCCACGGGCTCCTACGCTGCTACAGAGCGGAGCTAGGAGATGAAATGTGGCCGGGAAGTGGCAGGGTGGGCTGGCCACGCACATGCGGACAGGTTTCACCCCAGGATTGTGATCATCCGGTTTTTAGGGTGAATTTTCAACCTGTCCCACCCCGGGAGCCTCTTTTTGTCTGAAGCAGTGACTCTGGTTCTCAGTGTTTTGAGCTTTGGGGTCTGGTATCAGGTCTTCCTGGGAAAAGAAATTGAGTTCAGCTCAAAGTAAGTCCTATCATTGGATGAGCCTTCAGTTTTCTGCAGGGCCAGATGCTGCCGACAAAAGCTCATTTTATCCTCAAGGAAGGAACCTGGTGGGGTTGACCACATCCCTGTCCCCACACGTGAAGCCTGTACTTGGTTCCACAGCCCCCTCACCGGACTGGAATGGGGCTGTTTTCCTCTCTCTTTCCCCTCTAGGGTCATGAGCTCCCTGTCTTGTTTGTAAAATCCCTGTCCTTGGGGGCACAGAGGAGGCAGCCTTCACATTCTGTTGGAGGAGTGATGGGTTCTAGTTCTGGGTGGGGCAGGAAACTGAATGGGCCCGAAGCAGCTATATCTTGCCCCAATCCCACACGGCCAAAGACAGGTTGGATGAGAGAGGCAGCATTTCCAGGTTCCGGCCTGCATCTCATCTCAGAAACAAAAAATAAAAACAACCCTGGAGTGCCTCTCCTCCCGTTTCACCCCACCATCAGTCCAGTCGATTAATCCTGCAGAATTACCTAGCAGCCAGCAAACAGGTCTCCGCAGGGGCTGTGGATTCCAGACCCGAAGCCCCACCTTCTGAGCCTGCTTAAGCCCCTTCCACCTGCCGGTGGGTGTCAGGACAGACAGTGAGGCGGGCAGGATGCCAAGAGCACCTCTGACGGGAGGTCCTGCAGGGCCCTGCCTGCCGGGATGCGGGGGAGCGGCGGGCCCTCCGGACCCATTAAGCTCAATTATACCTTCCTCTCCAGCCGCCTCACCGTGACAACGACGGAGATCTGATTAAAAACCCCATCAGGTTGAAGCCCTCCCATCATTTTGATGGACATCATGAAATGCTAATAAAAAACATCTCTCTAATGAAACAAACGCTGACAGAAAGGCGGGTGCCGAGCACCAACCATATGGCGGCCACGACTCCGGCCCGGCCCCGTTCACAGCGGCGCATCCCCGGCAGAGAGAGATGACACGGAGAAGCGTGGGGACCCGCATTTAATGAATCACACTGTGCGGGCGTCATCAGGACAGTCTCAGTCTGCGACAGGAGCCGCGTCTGGAGGTGTTGAGGTTTGGAAAGCGGCTTCGCAGAGCTGTGCGGACGGCGAACCCTTTCCTGTTCTCGGTGCCGCCCAGGTGTCCTCATGCCACGTCCCGCTCCCCTTCATGTTTTCACGGTGCTCCCTGGGCCTCCACCCTCCTGGCCATCTTCCCGGGTGGGCGCTTCGGCTGCTGCCTGGCTGGATGCCGAGGGGTCCTGGCAAGACCTGGGCGGCCCGGCCTCGTCCCTCAGTCCCTCCACGGGACTCTCCCCCCTGACTCCCGCCGGTTCTGCAGCTGCCTGCTCCTCTGTCAGTTTCATGGTCTCCCTTCCAGGCCTGTTTACTTCTTCCTCCACCGAAGGTAACGAGGGTAATGAAGGATGAAAGTGCTTGCGTCGGTGCCCCTGGCTCTCATCTGCCGGGGAGTTGACAGCCGGCCTCCCGGCATCCTCTGGCGCTGTCAGCACCTCCGCGGCGGCACAGCTTTCATCTCGGTCTTGCGTCTGAACCTCCCCTGGAACAGACCGAGGACAGTGTCAAACCTCTGGCTGGAAGGCAGCCCTCACTCCCCAACTCTCCCCACCCCCGCCCATTGGCACGGGGCCTCTGAGACACACAGTGCTCCTGGCCCCCCTACCCCCTCGCTGAAGCACAAGCTCAAAGAGAAAGCAGCAGGCCCTTTGGTGATGACCGTGCCATTGAGGGAGGGAAGGGAGCACCAGGGCCATTGCGTAATCCATACTGCCCGGGCCCTCCCTACCTTCCGCTTCACTCTCTAGCCTTGGCTCCGCATGCCCCTTCAATATTTAACTGAGGACAAAGGTTCTGTGCTCTTTAGAAGTGAAAAGGGATTCTGTCTGCCTCAGGGTGGGACACAGAAGTGCAGTTTGGGAGGGATTTCACGTCCCCCACCCTCCCCATTCTCCTTCAGCCCTGCAGTCTTTGATGTAGACCCCGAAGTTTCCTCAATTTCAAATAAGACGACTGTATGCAAAAGCAGCTCCAAGCTCTGTCCCCAGCTAAACTGTTCCCCAAACCCTTTCTCTATACAATAGAAATTCTCCAGCTGCAACCGGGTGGAGGCGGGAGAGAGGTGGGCCCGGAGAGCAGGCATCAGGCTCCCATTTTCCTACTCACTGGCTTTGTGACCGGAGGACCTGTCTGGTCTCTTCTCCCAGATACAAAATGAGGGCAGGACTCTCTGAGGTCCCTTCCCCACCTAACAAGCAAAGGTTAGCGCTGCATGATTGGGAAGCACCCTGGGAGCGAGTCCTGGGGACACGCAGTGATGAAATGTATGGAAGAGACTCGCTGCTGGACGGGTGCCTCCAGGGACAAGGGGCCTGGGAGCACTTCCTGGTCCCCTCAATGGAACCAGAGCAGAATCCCACTGCCCCCAGGCCTGAAATATATGTAGGTGCGCTTTAGGCTGGAACTCTGGAGAACCGAGGGTGAACTGTGGAAGGGTCAGAAGGAAGTAGACCTGTCTGACCATGCATTTTCCTGTTAAAACCGTCCACTGGTGTCTTGGGGCTTTTAGGAGACATTTCGGTTCCTTTCACATAGGTTCTTCCCAGGGTCCTACCTGGTCTGCCCCTGCTCCGCCCTGCAGCCTCATTTCCTACGGTTCCTTCGCCTATCGTGTCCTTCTGTCCATTTCAGTCTGCCTGCACCATCTGGTTCCCCCCCGCCCCGACTCCCCTCTAAAGGGAATTATATCAGCTCACGCTTATTAGGTGCTTTTCTGTGCTGGGCTTGGTGCTCAGCATTTTACACGTTTACCTTATTCTAGAATATATGCAGGGATTTCACCTGACTTGTTCACAGTGCTTGGAACATTCTAAGCATTCAAGAATGTTAAAAAAAAAAAAAAAAAAGCTCTAGTCGGTTTGGCTCAGTGGATAGAGCATCGGCCCTTGGACTGAGGGCGGCAGGTTCAATTCCAGTCAAAGGCACGTATCTGGGTTGCAGGTTTGATTCCTGGCCCCCTGGGTCAGAATGTGTGTGGGAGGCAACCAATTGATGTGTCTCTCTCACATCAATGTTTCTTTCCTAGTCACTTTTCTCCTGCCAATGGCAACCATTATCATACTTCAGATGCCAAGGATGAGTTTTGCCTGGTCTTTGAACTTCAAATACTGAAATCATACTGTATGTTCTAGTTTGTGTCTGTATTAGCAGATAATAGGCATATGGTGACTTTTTAAGAATTATATGAATTTTTGAGGATTATTTATATAATTTAGAAAGGTTATATATTTAAAAGTGCATAAATCTAAATAGATGTAATCTAAAAAATAACATTCTAAAACATTTGAATTACAATATAGCTTAGAATTTCTGCAACATGTACCAATATTATTATATGTGTGATTCATTTATATTTTAATATAATACATAAAGGTAGTTCTTAAGAATAGAAACAGTTGAAATAGAGTAAAAAAAAAAATAACAAAGATCAATGAAACCAAGAGATGATTCCTTGAAAAGATAAATAAGACTGATAAATCTTTAACCAGACTCATCAATAAAAAAAGTGAGAGGATCCAAATAACTAAAATCAGAAATGGAAGAGAAGTGACAACTGATACTACAGAAATACAAAAAACTATAAGAAAATACTACTAACAATTATATGCCAACAAATTGGACAATCTGAAAGAAATGGATAATTCCTAGAAATATACAATAATCCAAGACTGAATAAAAAAGAAACAAAATCTGAACAGACTAATTACAACCAACAAAAATCAAAGCAGTAATAAAAAAGTCTCAACAAACAAAAGTCCTGAACAGAAGCTTTCACAGATGAATTTTATCAAACATTCAAAGAAGAACTAACACCTATCCTTCTCAAATTATTCCAAAAATTCAAGAGGAGAGAAGACTCCCAAGCTCATTTTTATGAGGCCAGTATTATCTTGATTCCAAAACCAGATGAAGACACTACAAAGAAAGAAAATTATAAGCCAATATCCCTGATGGACATAGATGCTAAAATCCTCAATAAAATATTAGCAAACTGAATTCAGCAATAAATTAAAAAGATCAGACACCATAATCAAATGGGATTTATTCCTGACATGCAAGGTTGGTTCAATATCTGCAAATCAATTCATGTGATACACCATTATTCTAGTAACTATGTATGGTGCAAGGTAGGTACTTAAAATATTGAGGGGATTACTTTCTAAATTACATGATTTATCTAGCCACTATGCTATACATATAAAACTAATATAAAAATATTAAATGTCAACCATTATTGAGAAGTAAAATAAAGAATAGGATGTGTTTTGAGCTTCTATTTATTTATTTTTTATTAATTTATTTTTAATATATTTTATTGATTTTTTACAGAGAGGAAGGGACAGGGTTAGAGAGTTAGAAACATCGATGAGAGAGAAACATTGATCAGCTGCCTCCTGCACACCCCCTACTGAGGATGTGCCCGCAACCAAGGTACATGCTCTTGACTTGAATCGAACCTGGGACCCTTGAGTCTGCAGGCTGATGCTCTATCCACTGAGCCAAACCGGTTAGGGCTTGAGCTTCTATTTATTTAATTTAAAAGCTGGATGTGTTTTTTGAGCATTTAGTTACTTAAAATAGTGTTTACAGTTTTAAGAAACTTAAAAATGGCTGAACCTTTGGAAAAAAAACTCTAAGAAACTTTAGAAGTAATGAAATGTTGGTGAGATCAAATGGACCACAAGACTGAAATGAAGCCACTAAGGTGAAGAGGGGTGGGGCACAGTGAAGGAAGAGATGACTGTGGACAGAGTGGTGGCTGTGACAGTCGACAGGCTGACATCACTGGGGAAGATAATTGTGGATCTTGACTCAGCCAGGGAGGCTGTGACCGCTGTCTTCACACCCCATACCGCTCTAGTCCTTCTGATACACATTTGCTTCTCACCTTCAAAAGAAGTCGTTTTCTTTCTGTTTAGCCTTTTTGATATCCAGAGAAAAAGTCCCAGGGACAGAAGTTCAACCAAATCCACATTGCACTTTCTAAAGTGTGTACTTAGTCATGGACAACTACTACTCTCCCGAGAACTCATTGATCTCAGTAAGTACTGTACCTGAAAATGAGACCATTACTTGTACTTACAATGAAATTCATCTATATATATAAAAGCCTAAGTGACCGGAATGACCAGTCACTATGATATGCACTTACCACCAGGGGGCAGATGCTCAATGTAGGAGCTGCCCCTTGATGGTCAGTGCCCTCCCACAGCCAACCTCCCCACTGCCCCCGTGGTCTTCCCTCTCCCCCTGCACCAGCCAACCTCCCGTGGTCCCTCCCCCTGCCGGTGGGGCCTCCCCATAGGCTCTGATCAAGCCGGCCCCCCTGATGGGCCTCGATCACCAGCCAGGCCAAGGGACCCCACCCATGCACAAATTCATGCACCAGGCCTCTAGTAATGTATAAATGAGTGACAAAGCAAACCTTGATTTAAAAAAAAGCCCAATCTGTTCAGCCAGGATACTTAGGTTAGTTCCTACTGGGTTCCTTTGCTTCTAGTCTCCTGCTCTAATCCAACCTGTTGGGAGAGGGGCCTTCCCTAAAGCTTTGCTACTCAAAGTGGGGTCCCTGGCCTAGCTGTGGTGCATCAGCAGGAAGCTTGTTCAAATGCAGGCTCCCAGGCCCCACCCCAGACCTACTGGTTCAGAATCTGCAGTTTAACGAGATCCCAAGAAATCTGGGTGCACATTGCAGTTTGAGAAACACTGTGAGCTTAAAACACAAACCTGACCATGCCTTTCCCAGCTGTCAAACCTCCAGCCTGCCCTTAGCCTGAGATTCAAGCCTTCAGTGACCCAACATCCATTGACCTTTCTACCTGACGTTCCAACTCTTCTCCTTATAGCCCTAGGCTCCAGCCACACGGAACCTTCACAGCATCCCAGCCCCACCCGCTGCACCTCTGCTTAGAGCAGTGATGGTGAACCTATGACATGCGTGTCAGAGGTGACACGTGAACTCATGTTTTTGGTTGATTTTTCTTTGTTAAATGGCATTTAAATATATCAAATAAATATCAAAAATATAAATCTTTGTTTTACTATGGTTGCAAATATCAAAAAATTTCTATATGTGACACGGCACCAGAGTTAAGTTAGGGTTTTTCAAAATGCTGACATGCCGAGCTCAAAAGGTTCACCATCACTGGCTTAGAGGGTCAATTCCTCCATGACCATCACTACTCTACGTATCCAGATGGCCATCTCCTCCACGAAGCCCATCTGATTAAATCTGGTCAGAAGTTATCTCCCCACAGTCCTAATCCCCACAAGGCTGTGTCTGGACCCCAAGAGAACATAGTACTTCTTGTTACCCTTGAATGATTATCCATATATAGTTAACTTATAAAAACCACCTGAGGTATCAGATCTTACTAGTACCTGGTTAATTTTTTAACTTTGCCAATGTTCTGTAGTAGGAGTTCAATAAATAGCTTATTAAATGTTTGAACATATACATTAACACATGAATCAGTGCATATATTAGCATATTTAAACACCATGCACTAATTAATAAAGCAATCCTTGAATTTATTGTGTTTGTTCCCAATTGTATTCAGGTTGCTACCCTAAGAGTTCTTAAAATGGCATTTTCAGGGAGTAAAAAGAGAAAGATTTCTAACTCACATAAACATTTTGAGGTAGCCCAGGGAAGCAATTACATAATTTTCACACTAACAAATAAAAATTTTATAGCGGTTGTGCAGGGGACATGGGAAACACTGAGTCAAAATGAGCGAGTTTCCAGAACAGAGCGAGAAGCCTTATCCTAGAGGAGTAATGGATGGTCTTTTCTGCAGCGACACTTTCCACCAGCCTGAGGTGAATAAACTCCTTCTGGAAATTACTCTTATGATGTTACTTCTTCCAGGACACCTAACAGTATATTCTGGTGGCCCTGAAAAATTAATTAACCTTACCAGTGACAACCTAACCCCTACACCATTTGTAGTGTTTATATCATGGATCAGGTTAATCTTCTCAGCCTTAATTTACATCTAAGTGAGGGGGGTCTGAATTAACACAGGGGACTTGGTCGCTGGCACTTTGCCTTGTGCCATTTCCTTAGGTGACAGTCTGCTCATAATCAACTGTATGAATCTTTTTGAAAATAGCAAGCCTCTGAGATGAGCAGGGAGAACTTTTACACTTTGCTTTTTGGGTGTGGGGAGGGGAGCAACACTGCGGTCATCATCAGAGGTCGAAACGCAGCTGCAGAAGGGAATGGACGAGGCGGAAATTCTACTGTTTGGTTCTAGTGGGGATTGTTTTCTGAGAAAGGCTAGCTTTTCAGAGCATCGGGACCTTAAATATACAGGGGCCAGGCTCCAGGAGTGGCTTATGGGTCTGCAACAGATTTACCAAAACACTCCTCCCCTTTGTTTATCCAACAAGTATGTAAAAAAATATACTCAAGCCATTGACAAAGAAAATTTACTGAAAATGTCACAACTGTTGAGCCAAAACAAGGACCTTGGCTACTTGCCGTGGGAACAAAATCTTCCTTTCATTCTGTGATTCTGGAACGTTAATGCTGAAGTTGTGGGAATTCCATCTCCCCTGTGAGAACAAAGGCATAGCATTGCCATTTTCATACAAGAGAGATTTCTGAACTGGTCCAGAGTAGGAAAATATTATTATAAATAATAGTAATTATTCTGTGCTGTTTTAGCCAACAGAATTAGGATCATTAATACTTATTAGTAACAATACACATATTAATAATGACGAGGCAATCAACGGATACAAATACATTATGACACAAATAGTGTGGAAAGAGAAATATATTTTCTCTAAAAAAATGAAGAAACAGTAGCTCTTTGAAGGAAAGATTGCTAGGTCCCTAAAAATGTGTTCCACACCCCCGTCATTGGCCCAATGGGGACATTCGTCTTCTTTTGTTAACCGGTCTCTGATGGGCTTTGTCCTCAGAGCGTGAGCTGCTTTCAGTTGGAATTAATCAGAGATGCTGCAGTGATGAGGAGGCCATCCCAGGCATGACAGCCGCGACATAAATGCTTCCTTGTTCCACCCGTGCTGGTGCAGGACCGGCTGGAACAATGAGAGCTAATGATGGAACCCGGGAAGCGATCATTGTGAATCAGGCCATTACATATGCCTTCCTGGTGAAAATCAAGCCAGGCTCAGGCTCCCTTTCAGTGTAGCAGCCCTCCCCGCCACCCCCTGGGGGTTCAGCAGCCCAGAGCAGACAGAGGGCATTGCTCTCCATGTGGATCTCAGATGCTGGTAGGGGATGACCACCAGCTAAGACATGTTCCGGACTGTACAGCGGGCCATGCTGTGTTTCAGACCAGCCTTGCAAACAGTCACGTGCTGCTGGGCTGGGAAAGACCCAACCTTGCCTTCTGGCCAATTGTGTGACCCACCCAGGTCAGGGGCTCTCTCCAGGCATTCTCCTTGCATGTGCATGGGGACCTCTCTTGAAATCCCAGACCTGTCCTAGCTTCTATTCTTACCATCCCAGCACTATGATGAGTGATTAGCACAGGCTTCAAAACACAGCTGTCCAGATGTGTGAGTGAGCTTGTGGAGCCCATCTGACTCAAAGACTTGTAATAAATAATACACAGTTGCTGCTTTCAGGGTGGTTTGTTATACAAAAATAGCTGACTGGTTCAGCTGGTTAGTACAGTTTGATAGAAGCACAGTTTTCATATCAGAGAAACCTAAGTAAGATTAGAAAGGCAGGCCAGGCCAGGTCGCACAGCTTAAGACTATGTGGAAGATAGCTGTGAGCCACTTGAGAGTTCTGAGTGGGATACGAGTGGGATGGAAATCAGTGCTCTAGAGGCTTCATGTTAAAGCAGCAGGATGAAGATGGGATGAAGTCAGGAGAGTCTGGGAGGCAGGAACCCTAAGATGGAAGCCCTGCAGCGGAGGTAAAGTGAGCCTGCACCAAGGCAGAGGTGGTAGGAATGGAGGTACGAAGAACTCTGAAGAAAGGGTTTGGCTAAAGACCAGGAGTGGATAGTGAAGGAAAGCTGACAGTGGTCAATGATGATTCTAAAGTTTCAAGCCTGGAGAGCTGCTGAGAGGGAGACGACAAAGAGAGGAGGCAGGAAGAGTTGGGGATATCATACTTGAGGAGTCCGGGAATATTTCGGTGGGAAAGATTGAGCTTTGGGAAATGTAGGACCGTAACTCTGTAGTTAGCCCTGGGCACAGTGGCAATTTTGAGAGTATTTTCAGAGAGGTGATGGCTGAAGGCATCGTTCTGAGCAAGAGAAGATGGAGAAGAAATGTAGATGTTTATGAAAGAATCTTGACACTGCATGAAGGTGTATTAGTCAAGTACTGCTTTGTAACAAATTACTTCAAAACTTAGCAGCTTAAGACTCAGGAGCCTGGGAGCAGTTTATCTGGATGGTTCTGGCTAATGGTCTTTCATGAGGTTGAATGCCAAATGTTGGCCAGGGATGTTGTCATCTGAAGGCTTGACTGGGGCTGGAGAAGTTGCCTCCAAGGTGGCTCCTCACATGGCTGATGCTGGAGGGCTCAGCTCCACACCACGTGAATAGCATGGAGGGCTGCTTGAGTACCCTCCTGACATGGCAGCCAGCTTCCTCAAGAGTGAATGATCCAAGACAGAGAGAGCAAGGCAGACGCTATATGTCTTTTATGACCTAGCCTGGGGAGTCACGTACCATCACTTCTACTGTATTCTGTGAGTTACACAGATCAACCCTGATACAATGCAGGAGAGGACCACAGTAGGTCATAAATACCAGCAGAAGGGGGTCATGTGGGGCCATTTTGGAAGCTGGCAACCACACTGGGAATGGAGGAAAAAAACAAGCCAAACTTTAAAAGACGTGAAGGATAGTTGAGTTGGAGAAACAAGGCTGCCACATGGGAAGAGATCTGTCCTCACACCTGCTGGCTCCTCTGGCACCCTCAATGGTCCCCTTCAGAACACCCTGCCTCCAGAAAGTGCGCCTGGGAGTGGATACAACTCTTTCTCCATGCAACTGATTCCCAGGCCACGTACCATGTGCCAGGCAATGTGCCAAGATTTCCCTGAGGTTGGCACCATCACTTATAGGTAGGAAGACAGAGGCTGAAGTTACTAGCCCAAGTTCTCACAGCCAATACGATGTGGGGCTGGAATAGCAACCCAAGCCATTCAACAAACTGAGCTCTCCCTCTTAACCTCTGTGCCACCATCCAGAGAGCGCAGGGACCTGCGTTTTTTGGCTGGAAACGCCAAACAAGAACCCATGGGAGCAACAAGAAAGGAGTAAGAAAGAAACACAAGGAATGACCCAGCAGTGCCACAGAGATGGACAGGACTGATGTCCACTGAGCCCTCTTCTGTCCCAGGCACAGGCCAAGCAAGGACCGAGAAGTTGAGGTGTGCTTACCATCCTTGGGGTTCACTTTGTCCTCAGTGGGCTGCTCGGCGAACTTCAGCAGTGGGGACCTGGACCTCTGTGTGGTGGGCAGAGTGGGGTCGCTGAGCATAATGGTGTCCTTGCCCCCTGTTGTGGAGAAGGGGAAAGTGGACATATTAGTCCTCAATGGAGTTGCTGCTGCTTTCACACCCCGCACCCCCCCCCCCCCACCCCCTACACAATGGACTGGCTGGTGAATAAGGCACCTTCTTCAGTCGTAGGTAAAACTGGGGAAGGGCAATGGCCAGCAGGTGCTTTCTCTCATGCGAGGACAGGGAATAGCTGTCTATGAGTCCTGAGAATCTGCTCAGGGCATGGCTGACTACAAACACCTGTATGTTAGCTGAAAACTGAGTGGCACTGATCAAGGTGAGATAACAACAATAATAACAATAACAACAGCATCACAGTGCTTAGGAGAGCAGGCTTTGGAACCGCCCTACAGTGTTTGTGTTCTGGACTCCATCACCTGCTAGCTGGGTGACTTCAGGCAAGTCACTTAATCTCTCTCAGCCATAGAACCCTCATCTGTTAAATAAGGACAAATAATAGCACCCACCTCACTAGGTGGTTTTGATGAATTAATTCATGTCAAGCACTTAGGCATTTAGTCAGCACTTGGTAAATGCCACCTATTCAAATTATTACTTTAGGAGGCACTTCCATAGCACTGTCATAGACAGTCTGTCTGATTTAATTTGATTTGGTCATTAAGATTGAATAATAACTCTGTCATAAGTCAGGTAGTATCAGGTTCCTCAAATTATCATAGCTAAACTTTCACTTAGAACATACAGTCCCAGACCAGCCACAACCTTTACTCTATTTGCATGAACTCCCTACATGGACAGAGAAAGTCTGAGGCAAAGAGAAGGAGGAAAGGGAAACCATTACAACTCTATTCTCAAGGCCAGTTACAGAGCGAGGAGAAGGGAAATATGGCTTTAAAACATGAGCACCTTGAACACAGATACAAAAGGTGTGGACAGAAAGCAATGCTGCCATGGCAGTGAAGACGGCCCAATAGGCAGGACTGGATCCCAAACTTTGCTCCGGGAAGCCTTGGGACCCTCTTGGTGGGAACCACTGTGCCAAACCCCAAACCCCAGGGGCCATGTCCCAGCCTATGCTTCAACCTTAGCTGTCTAACTTTGCGCAAGACCCTTTCTAAAGCCGTCATTAGCTGTCTCTGGGGCTCAGGTCAGAGGCTCTAAAGTCCTACTATCTTGGTCAGTTTGAGGTTCAATGGAGCACAGAGTGGGATTTGAGTGAAGACTTCCATTCCTTTGGTGAACCTGGACTCTACCTTGGAGTCCTCATCTATACATATAAAAGTCTAATATGCAAAGTGTCCCCTCGGGAGTTTGACCGACCTGGAGTTCGATCACTTGCTATGATGTGTGCTGACCACCAGGGGGTGGCATGGAACGAAGGGAGGCCCCAGCTGGCAGCCAGCAGCCGCTCGGGAGCCTACCCATGCACAAATTTCATGCACTGGGCCTCTAGTTTGTTTATAACACTATCTTCCCATGAGGCCCGGTCTTATTAACTTGATTTCCAAGACTGTAGTAGAGAGTTTACACATGTTAGGTGCTTAACAAGTATCTGATAAACTTGTGAATAAATGGCAGGCGCATGCTTGGGAACCCTGATGTTCTGGGAGCAGGGTGCTTGCTGCTACCTCAGGCGGACGGCCTATGTTATTAGAGCCATAGCACTCTGGTTTCTCTGGTATCTGAGGGTCATGCTAGAAGAATAGAAGTCTGATAGGAGCTGACTCTGAAGTTCTCCAGTGGCACAGCTATTCTTTGCATATGGAAAAAATCCAGAAATCTTCAGGGCCACAGTCTGGAGAGGTTTCCCAAAGAGAACCATTGGGGTACTGTTAAGTGACTCTCAGAATGAAGTCAAAGTAATTAGGTCTCCCTTTGAGCTGCGAAGATACCATCTGGAAATACCTTGAGAGCTTAATGGTTACTATGAACCCACAGCAGATGCCTCAGGATGGACTTTTCTCACCACCGAGGCCACAGTTACTGTTCTCAAGTCAGGGAAAAAACTGCAATTCCTGACCCATCTTTTTCTAGTGGGCAGGCTGGCAGCTCCCCAGCTTTAAGGGGACTCAGTAAAAGACACACTCTGCCTCTCTGTGTCCCAACCAGCCTTCCAAGTCCCCACTGCCTTGGTGGCCAAAGAATCAAAATTATGGGCCGAATTGGGAGCTGGCTGAGATCCTCAGCCCTTCCTGTCACGAGGAAATGTCTAGGGTGGAATGTCTTGTGGCCCTCTCAAACCACAGGGCATCATCCATTCCACATGGCCCCTCCAAAATGCTGGCACCAGCAACAGTAAACAGGAACCCGAGTAACAAGCGTGTAGAGAAGAGAAACAGAAGCCACCAGTCATTCATGTTCAACCAAGGTGGTGACTGGGGAGAAGATACCTACCTCCCCAGATGCCTGCCTGGGGAGATCATTTCCTAATCTTAAGGCTAAATGCCAAGGTTTGGTCATTCTTGCAAATATTTGAAGGATTCAAAGATCTTTCTTAGGAGAATCCCGGTTCTATAATTTCTAACTCAGTCCAGATTCCATCTATATTGACTGCATTGAGCTCTAATCTGATGGCCTGCTGTTGCAGTTTCCCTTTGGTTTGTAGAACTGGAGGATGAGGAGTGGGCAAGGGACCCACAAACTAGAGTCAAACATCAACTGCTGTAGAAGGTTCCATTGAACTGGTGTTTGGGCTTCTGGAAGCCCCCCTGATTCCTTCTAACACAACATCCCTCATCTCCTACTCTAAAATTGACCAAGAACTTTCAAAATGCACATTTTCCTCCTTAGGCTGATGCTTAACGTGGAGAAGAGAGAATTAAAATGAAAAGCTCCAAGAGCCAGGCTCCATTCTTGCCATATTTGTTCTGGCTTATCGTGTCTCTTTCTAGAGTATGAACACGCACAGGGCATCTCCTTTCTGAGCTCCCCAAGCACCATTCTCCACACAGAGGCCAGCACAGGGCTGGGAGAATGAGGCTGACAGGGAGGTGGTGGGGAGGG
This sequence comes from Myotis yumanensis, assembly GCF_028538775.1. Classification (NCBI taxonomy): domain Eukaryota; kingdom Metazoa; phylum Chordata; class Mammalia; order Chiroptera; family Vespertilionidae; genus Myotis; species Myotis yumanensis. Next base: position 225,999,226 of record NW_027223752.1, on the reverse strand, counting down.
AGGGCAGTCATTCCTTCCTGAGAGTTGTGGTCAATATGGCCAACCCACCCTCTGGCTTTCTCACAATAGCCCCATACCTTTTCCACCTCTCAGAGATGGGATCAACAGTGTGGGATATGCTTTGCTATTCAGATAATTTCTCCACAGGCTGTGACATTTGTCAGACTTGTCTACTTCAAGGCAAGATCACATGTTTGCCCTAACTCTATCAAAGAACATTAAGAGCCACATACTGTTGACTGAAAGAGTGGGAAAGGAGGGAGGAGAGAGTCAAAGTAACATCACAGCATGCTCCATGCCCTGCAGTAATTCTGCCTTGTAGCCACCAGTGGTTGGCTCCTTCACTGCTGGCCTTTAGTGTCTCAGAAGAGACTGTTCTGGCTTCTGACTTTCCTTTCTCCAATCCAGCTTGCTTTGTGAACCATTCCTCATCTGATCTACCCTGTGGTCTTTTCTCTGAATTGTAGTTCCTGGGACAGGTGGCACATGAAATGATGAGCTGAACACCTGGGTTCTAACACCAGCCACTGTGGCCTCAGGTATCATCTAACTTCCTGGGTTTCCTTAAGAAACCTTCCTTACCTAAAGTGAGGGGATCAGACTAGCTCGGGAAAGGGTAAATGTTTTCTCTCACATGTCAACTCTGACCAGGAGGTGGCTTCCTGGAAAGCCAGCAGTGGGAGGCTGTTCTGAGGGCCACATGTGAAATCATCAAAGAAGAGCAATGCGATTGATTAGCAATGTCTGCCACTACCATGGGAATGGGTGTGGTATAATATACACCATGTATTTGCCATCCTTGAACATTTTGCTCTCCACTGTCCTTCCAGGGCTAGTATTCAATGACACCTCACACACCAACATCTTTATCCTTCAGCATTTAATTATGTGCCATTTCCCATGTATCACATGTGGATGTACATTCCTCTTGCATCCGTAATGGGTCTGTGGGTTCTTGGAGCGGGTGAGGGGCATCTCTGAAATGGCTGGTACAGAACTAAATTCACAAAGTGATGCCCAAAAAGGTATCAACAGGTTGAAGGGCTGATTTCCTGGAGGAAACCCTGATGGTTTCAAGATGATGGTGAATAAGAGAGAGTGAGCAACTCTCTGAAACCATTGAGACTCAGTTCCCTCCATCTGGCTGAAACATTATGATTTGGCTCCCACTTGGGGAAAGAAAGAGGAAGAGGAAGAAGAAGAGAAGGAAGAGGAAGGATGAAAAAGTAGATAAAAGAAGAGGACGACCAGGAGGAGGAGGAAGAGGAGGGGGAAAGAACACACTGCTTCTTGCTCCATAATTGGAGCCGTAAAACAATGAATAGGCAGAGGGCCTGGTCTGATTTATGCTGGAAGAGGCCCACCCCTTACTCTCACACGGCTTCGAGAATGATCATAAGGCGCTGATTCCTGTAACATCCTTCATCACTGTGCCAGGGCAAGCTATTCCACTGGGAAATAGCCACTTTTTTCCTGCCCTCCCACTTTGTATCTATGCAGAGGCCAACGATGAGAACAAACATGGCCATGGCATAAAATCCATTCAGCCGGGTTCCTCAAAGCTAATTTCACCATTTAATATTTGCTCTGTGCTAATTAAATTCTCCATTTCAATTGACTGTTCTAATCAGGGAAGTGCAAGGATACATAGAGAATGCATTTCTATTTATTTACATGCGGGGCGGATATTTATGCAATAATGATATTAGCCACAAACACAAAAATGTCGAATAGAACATACTCCCAAATCCTACTGAAACGTTGTAGCTCAGGCCTTTAGGCAGCAAAAGGAAGGAAAGAAACAATTGTTATTGCACAATAGCCATTCGAACCTAGACCAAACATCACCAGAAAGAGAAAATTCTCAGCATTCATTGTTATTCAACTCCCAGCTTTTTACATACGTTGTAGAAATAAAACATTGTGAAATTTCACTAAGTCATTTGGAGAGGGGGTGGGAAATCCAAACTTCAGTACAAGCACAGAAATAGCAATCTGACTGCACAAATAAACGATAAATGTGCCCGACTGTGTTGAAATTCAATGCAATGAAAGAAAGGCCTTCAAAGAAGATAAGGTTTTAACCGCATCAAAAGGTTCTTGTGCAAAATGGATCATTCAAATCCCCAGGATGGCACTCGCCACTAATTAGTTTTGTTAGGTCTTTTGACATCAAGTTCACGGAATCGCTGCTCAAAATTCCAATTTATGAAACACACTTCCAGGCAACCTAAGGCAGCGATTCAGATTTACATTAACAAACGTGTTGTTCATATCCCCGTGGCAATGTTCATTCCCTGGACGTTATAGGGAAGCGACGGATATGAATCAAGGGCAGAGGAGACTAGCTTGTGTAGAAAGCTTAAGTAACTAAAAATATATGTACAACGTTGCTTCTAGGGGCAGAGGAGGCACGGAAAATGATAAGGACAAGTTTCTGGATGTATAAAGGAAAAGGGGGAATAGCTGACTGGGGTCTATGAAGGGGTTATTTTACCATGACAAGCAGAATAAATACAGCTAATTGATACTGTGTACAACTGTGAAAAAAAAATCTCCACAGGAAAATTTGATCTTCAAGCTACGTTAAAAATGGGATGGGGAAGAGAGGAGAAGGAGGGTGGTAAGTGCATGAGGGTGAGAATATTTGTTTTTTCTTATTTTCACTTTTAGGGTTGATGATTAAATTGAACAAATCTTTATAAGACACCTATGGTGGCAAAAATGAAGGAATTTACTATATTCACAAACTTTACAAAAAACATATAGCCACATGGAGTGACCGTTTGAGAATTTATGTCAGCAAAACTTCATAGTTATGTAGATGAGAACCTGCATATGTATTGCACTTGACTGATTTCCCTCCAAAATGATGGTTTCTAAGTTTAAAGCACTTGTAGATTTCTCAGCAATTATCTTAGAATAAAAGGACATTGGAAAGGTAGAATCTCCTTTGCAAATTATGAGAGCACTTCCTTTTTTTAAAAAAAGAAAAAGAAAAACAAGTTTTATGAAGTTCCGCTTACCTGGGAGACTCCACAAACCGGAAACTTCCAGAGTTCTTAATTTTTTCTCCAGTTCAGCCACCCGATTCCCTAGGATTCTGGAAAAGGGGAGAATATTACAGCAGACAGATTAGCAGGCATCCCATCAGCTTGCAAGCCTGTGAGCAGGCTACTTGGGAAACCCACTAGTACACTAAGAGAAAATGTTTTGAGATTTAAGATACATGCTAAAAATGGGATACACACACACACACACACACACACGCACGCACGCACACGCACACCCTATTGGAAATACATATAAAAATAAAGTGCATACGTTTTTAAAATACTAAAATGTTGCCATTGAAGTGACTCCTCTCCCCAAAAGGTAGTTCCTCTGAGAAGCTAAAGAATTATTCCGCCATTTCCCAAACATCTTACAGAATTTCTATGTAGGAATTGCTCATTGCTAAAAATGACTATGCATTTTGAATACCCTTAGTAGTATCACACCTTGACTCTTTGAAGGTAGACCTGAGTTTTGGAAACAGTTAAGTCTAACAAATACCATGCATGAATATACTTGGTAATGTTGCTTTGAGTCAATAACATAATATTATCTGCCCTCTTAGAACTAACCTATGTTGCACTGATGTCCAGTTCTTGCTTGCTATCCAGCATAATGCCTGGCAGATGCTCAAAAATGTACTTGATTAAATAAATGCTTTTCTTTTCTCATGGCTTGTAATTATCAAGGGAGAGAGTTTAAAAATATAGACATTTCTAAAGAGCTCTCAGTGATTGCAAAAATCACCAGAATAATGATATTGCTTTCCAAGGTGACCACTCTGACTCATTGATATGTGAGTTCTGGAATGAGTATTTGAAAAGACTACACTACTTAATCGGAAGTCAAACTTTGTGTATATGCATGGAAAGACATAAATGTGGGCATATAGTTCCCCTCCTTTACACAAAATTAAATATGTTGGGAAATAATTTGGTAGTCATCTAAAACTTCAATCACTCCCCATTGGTCTGGAAATTGAAAAAAGTCTTTATTGGAGAATTTTCTTGGCACTGCTGTGCTAAAATGATGTGGAAATATCCCTTAATAGCAAAGTTTCGGTTCTTTTCAACAGGAGAATTCAGAACAGCAGAATTGTTCTCCCAGCTCTTTATATTCCAGAGATAGCTGCACACACCCACATATACACAGAGACATGAATATGTATATATCTGCACATATATATGGCTTTGAATTCATCCTTATTTTATCTGAATTGACTTACAGCATCTTAATTAATATTCCCTCTGAGTTCATGAAAAAGTCTTTGATATTACTATGTGTGGTTTTCTTCATCTCGGTACTTAGAGCTTTTCTTTGCCTCTTTTCCTTAAGTCTTAAATTCTGCATAGTCTTGATCAATTACTTTCAATTTTCACTCCAATTGTTGGGTTTATTCTGCTTTCATGACTCTGACCCTTCAATAAACACTATTCTCCGTAATCTCATTTTCAATATTTTGCTCAGGCCTCTGATCCAAGCTGCCTTTTCACCAGCTGATGGGTTTGAGATGCAATCTCAGCCGTGTTCAAGTTGACGCCCGTTTCTTAACGAGATCAGATCATCTGTATGTGGCTGCCTTTTGGAAACAAACAATAAGGCTTAACTCTTCCCTGGACACCGAGAGAGGCCATCAGGGCAATGTTGGAAGGCGTGGTGGGGAGACATTTGGCTGTATTCTTTCTGATGTTCCCAAATAATAGCCATGTCTCCCAGAAACGGAGTGAGGTGAACTTGCTGGTGTCCACAACCATCTACATGCTAAGTTTGTCAGGGGTGACTGCTTTTTGGGCCTGGTACTGGCATCTGATGCAGGGCTGCAGGCAGTAAAATGGACCCAGCGGGAGTTGTGGTAGTGGAAACAGTATCAAAAGCAATAGCAACTGCAATACTGTTAACACAAACAGCAAAACTAAGCTTTCCCAAGTCCTGGACATGAATTGGGGTCCATGCTGGACACCTACCAGACTTGCATTATCTCATCAGACCTGACAAAAGCCCTGGAGTGCACATTGTTTTTTTAATCCTTCTTTTACACATGTGGACCCTAAGGAACAGAGGTTAACCAACTTGACTAAGGATGCAGAGTTCATCTCAAAAACCTGTCTTTTCACAACACTCAGTGCTCTTACCCACCATACTCTACTCCTCCCATTAGGAAACAGAGGCATGGAAGTTAGTTAACTTGACCAACACCATATGCAGGACTCAGCTGGTGATGAGTCTGGATTTGAACCTGTCAACCCATTGTCATTGGCACCAATTCCAAAGCCAAGAGGAACCCCCGATTTGGGGTGCAGTGAAGAAGGAAACTTTATTTAGTGCAAACAGATCAACGGCAATATAGCAGGGCTCTGAGGATGCCCCAGGTCCAGGACCCTCTTCAGCTCTGCAGCTCTGCTCCAATCACGGAAATGGAATTCTTTAGTTTTCCCTGAAAGGTATGCTCCCTAATCCAGAGCTGATTTATATAGACAGAAGTCCCCGCCCCTGGTCCCTGATTAGTTGGTTGCCATGCAAATGAGGATGCCAAATCAATCCTTAGTTTGATTGGTCCAAAGGCACTGTCCTGAGTGGTCAGAATAGAGCTGCTCTGATTGGCTGGGGAAAGCCTCAGTCCCTTGAAATGGGACTCCAGGAACTCCTTTGTAAGGGCTGGCTCAGATGGCAGGAACACAGTGCAGGCAGAAAGACAGTTCAGTGCAGAGGCAGGCATTTTAATGCAGAGGCTTCTCCCCAAAGTACAGCTTTTGTGGGAGGCCCCTGTGCAAAAATGGCTACTAGACTCCTTTAAAAAGAATTTGAGCCTAGTTAGCCACCAGCAGCTCTTCTTAGTCCTCCAGGTTCACAAACCTAAGCTTCAGTTTGCCTCCGAAGTGCACACTGTTAACCAATACCCAGTAATGGCAACGGGAAATAAGCTTTCTTGTGTCTGGAGCAAACTCTCATTAAAACTGTTTATATTGAAATATGGATGTAACCACAGCTGACTTGCCAAATATAACCCAAGATGCTTCAAATGACAAAGAGGGACCTCCTGATTGGCTTGACACTGAAAGAATATGGCAGGTGGTCTACTGAATGGCATGTGCGGCCCAGGAAGAGAAAAGGGCTATTTGGGTCTTAACAGCTGGCTGTATTTATAGATGGAGATGGTGGAAGTAAGAGCAGGGTCCATTCAATTCCATTTGACCAAATCAACAAACGATCACTGAGGCTGTAGGGGATAATGCAGAGAAGCAGACCCCGTCCTTGTATTTGAGGGATTAAAAGCCTGGTGGGAGACAGACACACAGATGTGTGCAGGCACGCGCAGTGCCAGTGGAAAGCGTTAATAACAGTTGATATTTATCAATCACGTGTTCTGTACCAGATATTACTCTAAGCACTACACAGTAATTATCTCAATCCCTTGCCACAACCAATGAGGCAGCTCTTACCATCCTAATTTTGTAGATGTGGGAACTGAGATCCAGGGAGGTCAACTAATGTGCCAAGGGTGACACAGCTGTTAAGCAAAGGGGCCTGGAAATACACAAGTCCTTCAGTAGAACTGAGCAGCAGAACTGAAGAGTGAATGAAAGATGAATCCAGAGAGGCTTGTAGGGACCAAGATTTAATTATCTTGTTGCCATATTGACAATGTTAAGACTTATACACTGGGGAGATGTTGAAGGGTATTAAGCATAGAAGTAGCATAATGAGGTTTAGGAAAAGTATTCTTGATGCAGAGTTGAGAAGGGACTGGAAGAAACCAGTTAGAAAGTCATTGTCCAGGTCGGCGACGATGGTGGCCTGAAACAAGTCAATGGGGATGCAGGGAAGCTAAAGGAATGAGGCAACAAGCAGGAGGCAGGTGAGGAGTGTGAGGCATCTACAACATCTCCATCTGGACATATGGGAGAGAGGAAAGATCTGGAAGTGCAGAGATGAGAGTGTAGCCTGGGGGAGTGGATCTGCTCACCAACAGCATGGGAGAATTCAGAAGAACAGGGGGCTAGACTACCTCCTGTGTAAGGCAAGAAAGGACCAGAGAAGCAGAGCTGGAGATGGAGGAGGACAGCTAGGGCAATGTGGGGCCTTGGAAGTCAAGGGAAGAGAGTTCCAGGTGTGATGGTGTGATGAGTGTTGCTTTATTCTAGAAGTGGTCATACTTCTAAAGGAAAGTTTAGAGGAGGTCACTTGGAAACTGTGCCCGACCCTTGAGAGAGATGTTTCAGTGGAGGCAATGAAATCCAGAATCCAAGTGACAGGCTTGAGACAAAAGACTATGAAAACATTGAGGCTGTGACAATAGAGGACTCTCCAAGTAGTTGAGCAAGGGATAGGCGACAGCCAGGGCAGTAGCTCCAGGCTAAACAGGCTGGAGAGAGGATTTTTTATTTTTGTAGGATAGGGGAGATTTTAAACAAAATTTGTAATTAGCTACAGTTTGTTTAAAGATAGGGGAGATTTCTGCATATGCCCACCTAATAGTCTAGGAAAATCCTCAAGATGTCAGTTCTCTGGATTTTCAGTAGCAGTTTTCGATAATAACAACATCAGAGGGGATCTCCAAAGACGGAACTAACTCAAGAACTGGCCACCACTGTGCCTCTATCCTTGCTTTCTGGACAACACAGGGAACAGAAATCCCTGAGTGAGGGTCCTTGGGGAAAGTCGGGACCTGAAGCAGCAGCAAGGGGCTGTGGCTCTCCACAGACCTGGAGATAACCCTGCCCCCCACCTCCACCCAGGTGACCTTCTTTTCAATCTTTGCTCTGAACCATGATAGCTCATGCTGCTCCTAAAATACTGAATGTCTAAGCTATTTACCATTGGTCAGGGATGGGGAAGAGCAGTGAACAGTTTTAGGCACAGCAGGAAGGGTAGCGAAAGGCCAGTGTGTCTTCATAAACTCACCACCACCACCACCATCCCACCACACCACACTGGCAAAGTGATGGATTGTTGAGAAGGCCTGGAGAACTAAAGGTGGTGTTCCATGAGACGGTACTTTAACATCTGCCTCTTCTATTAATGCTTTGCCATCTGTCTATAAGACAAGTGAACCTCATCTCTTCTTTAGCAATAATCAGACAACTGCCAACTCTTTGGCAACAAATACCTCAAGCAAAATGCCTAGTAATTGAACGTCCTCTCAAAATGTAAAGTCCTGTTTTTGTCATCAATTCTTTAAGATAGCTCCTATTGCACTTTCTCAAGGGGTGGGCGGTAACCGTCAGTCAGTAGGGAAGACACTTCCGGCACAGGGTATCTTTATTCCTATGTAAGATGCTCCCCCAAAACAAAGCTATCTTGTTATTTTAGTTACAAAACCCTAAATCATGGGGAATAACAGCAAGCAGACAAAATTCACATTCTATTCTTAGCCCACACTCCATTTGTTGTTTAGTTTTTTTTTACATGCTCCCAAATAAAACATTTATCAAAAGCATGAAACTTAAGACCTTCTTAGTATTAAAAATGGCACATTAGGTACTCTATGTACTGATGTGAAGCAATCTTCAAGATCTATTGTTATGGGCGATGTGCAGAACAGTGAAAAACCTTAAAAAATATGTATGTTAGCTACTATTTATAAAAAAAAAAGAGAGAGAGAATACCTATACAAATATACATGAGCATTTTTGTATATCTATATAAATATATTCTGCACTTGCTTATATATGCATGTTTGGGAAGGATCCCTAAGAAATGAGGAATGGTGGTTTCTTCCAGGAAGGGAAACTGGGTGGCTAAGAGACAACAGTAGTTTGGAGATTCAGTAAGTCCTAACTTAACGTCCTCAATAGGTTCTTTGACTTTAAGCAAAATGATGTATAAGAAAACCAGTTTTACCATAGGCTGATTGATATAAACAAGAGTTACGTGCCTTTTCAACACAGCAACATGATACCAAAATAACACTGAATGAACCAATGTTATTCAAGGACCTGCTGTATATTGTTGTTTAACCTTTTATTCTTTAAAAAAATATATATATTTTTATTGATTTCATGAGAGGAAGGAAAAGGAAGAGACAGAAACATCAATGATGAGAGAGAATCATTGATGGGCTGCCTCCTGCACGCCCCCTACTGGGGATCAAGCCTACAACCTAGGTGTGTGCCCTGACTGAGAATCGAACCATGACCTCCTGGTTCAATGTTCAACCACTGGGCAACAGTGGCTGGGCTGTTTAACCTTTCATGTGTGAACCACAAAATGGTTCAAAAATATTAAAGTTAAAAATGAAAAGATGCATTAAACCTATGAAAATGCAAATGTCAGTCTTTCTGAAAAGAGGTGGCAACCCATTGGGAATCCATAGGGACGCATTAGGAAATCAACCTGTCAGAGAGGCAGGGGTGTCAGGTCAACAGCAATGTGGAACACTGCAGGGCTCTGCCTGAGAAAAGAGAACTCATGCCTGTTCGAGGAGATTCCCATTCCCTCTCCCACCCCTTAGAAGTAGCTGCATTCCAGCCTCTGGCTGTTTCATTCATTGGTTAAGATTTCTTTAAAAAGAATCTTTGAAATGACTTCTGTCAATAAATTACCCTTGTCATTTCTTTGAGATTGCCCAGACTCCCTCCACTGCTCTCTCCCTTCTTTTATATATATCTTAATCTCCTGCGCGATCTTCCCTACCCTTCCATCTCCTCTTTTTCCTGTTTTGTTTCTACAATACTCTCAATCACTTTCCAGGGCCCGACTCCCCCATCTCTCCCCTTCTTGCTGGAAGCCCAGCCCTTCGTTGCTGCTCTCTTCTTCCACCCCTTCATTTGGGTTCTGGGTGTAGGTCTTGTAAGCAGGTCCAGCAGGACCCAGTGCAAAATGAAAACGGGGAGCCCCCTTGCTGAACAATAATTAAGAATTTCAACATGGAGACAGGAGTGGCAGACCCCATGCAAGGCTCTCCTGAGCACGGAGTGCTGACAACCACAGGGCGGGGTTTGCAGTGTTTGTTGCTTTAATTTATTGTTTATTCACCAATTCTCTGAACACTTTCTGTTTTGCTTCTGTCGTCTCTAATGGCTACTTCAACTTGCTTGATTTTGCCCAACACAGTCAGTATGTTTATAATAACCAAATAAGACATTCTGTTTTAATTGTTGCCCTTTTTTGCTATATTTTTGGCTGATCCTGAAGGGTAATGAGAGCTTCCCTTGTAGCCACATCTGCCTTTGAGAGGATGCTTGGCTGTTCCTGTCATTCAAAGTCCCTCAAGGGTAAAATGGCACCCAGGAGGTACCTCCCCTACCTGGCGGACAGGTAGGCTGCATTACCGGGGTGAGTGTACTATCAAAATCACCATTTAATATGCATTGCTCAGGGGGTGGGTCAGGTAAGCATTCAATAAGCAGTGGCCAGTATTATTTGCTTGCTTGACCTTAGCAGAAGCATAGTTCTAGTTTAAGGAGTTTCCTTCCAGATTGAAGAGTTCTTACCCGCTTCCCTTAAGACATGTGGTCCCACCAGTCACCATCACCCCACATCTCTCCTGTCCATCCCCCCCACCCCTTCACGAAAGGCCCAGCCACCTACTTGTTGGTCTGCCTCTGGTGTTGGATGACCATATTTTTCTCGTGGATCGTCTCCAAAAGGGCCGTCGCCAGAGATTTCAGATCAGAAATGGACTGCGGAGTCGCCGGCAGACTGCACCCGTGATCCTCCGATAGCAGATCCTGGACTAGGTGAGACAGAACAGTGACAACTCAGACTCAAGTTCATCCGGAACCCTGGAATGCAGACCAATGTCAGCTCTTCCTAGACACTGACAGGGGCCCAGCCTCTAACTGCTGCGGGGTTGCATTGAAGAGTCCACTTCAAGGGTCAAAAGTACCACAGAATGAAATTCAATGTGTGGGTTAAACAGGAAGGCGGAAGTCCTCATGGATTTTTATCAACAACGTTTAAAAGGAGAACAATCTGTTGCACTTGTCCAGTATTTTATAATTTCAAAGATACGTTCCTATTGACTAACTCATTTGAGACTTAAAATGAACAACAATAAGAAATCCACCTGGAAAGCAGCGTTTATCCTCATTTCACCGACAGGAAAGCAAAGTGCAGATGGATTACAAACATTGGCTGAAGGTCACGCAGCCGCGCTAATGACAATGACTCTAGTCCTGACCGCCTTCCTGTACGTCAGAGTTTCCCAGGGTGTGCACCTTTAGTAGCAAGATAATGTGGGAGACTATTTAAACTACAAAATACATTCTGTATACGCACATTTTTGGAATGGGTAGATAGACTAAAGGTTTACACAAAAAGTCAATGACCACTTGTACTCCCACCAGACAGAAAAAGGAATGTATAAATCACTTTATGTTTTTTTTGTGTGTTTTTCACATATTAGCATAGCTTAATTATTTTAGCCAACTAAAAACTACATACAAAACAAGATTAGCATTGTTATTTGTTAAGAGGCTTCATGTTAACTTAATCAATTAAATTAATATGATTTACTAAATTAATACGATTATTTTTGTTGTTTTTTAATCTTCATTGTTTTTTTTTAAGTTTCTTTATTGATTAAGGTATTATATATGTGTTCTTATCCTCCCATTGCCTCCCCAAACCCCCACCCATGCCCTCACCCCCTTGTTGTCTGTGTCCATTGATTAGGCTTATATGCATGCATAAAAGTCCTTTGGTTGATCTCTCCCCCTTGCCCTCACCCTCTAATCTTCATTGTTGAAAGCATCACATTAGTCCTCCTTTTCCCCTCATTAACCTCTTCCAGCCCGTTCCCGTCTTCCCCCTACCCCCAAACCTTCACCACCCCATTGTCTGTGTCCATGGGTTCACTATATGTTTTTGGACACCTTTCCTACATACCTATACATAGCTATACTAATTCATACATTTTTCTTCAAAAGTGGGAAAAAAGCTCTGCTCTTTTCACTTAACTTGATGTCTCATCTTGAGTATCTCCTTAAATAAAACGTAAGAGCTGCTTCGTAGTTCATATACAGATCTACAATAAATAAATGTTGTTTCCAATGTTTTTTATTATAACTAATGTAGGAAGAACTTTCTTGAAGCAAAATGTCTGCATAGGTCTCTAGTTACCAGTTTAAGGCTCGTAATAGGTTGCCCAACGCTTATTAGCAAAGGTTGCCCAGATTTGCTGCTTGGCGGCGGTGTTTGAGTGTGGCTGGCATGCCCCGCGGCAGTGGTAAGACTGGTCTCAGCACTCAAAGACGCTATGCATCAAGAGTATCCAAAGCTAAATGTAGACGGGCTACTCCACATTTCTATAGAGTATTGGAGTTTTCTTTAAAAAAATTTTTTTAAAAATCTGGCCCTAGCTAGTTTGGCTCAGTGGATAGAGCGTTGGCCTGCAAACTGAAGGATCCTCTAGGTTCGATTCAGGTCAAGGGCACATGCCCAGGTTGCGGGCTCGGTCCCCAGTAGGGGGTGTGCAGGAGGCAGCCAATCAATGATTCTCTCTCATCATTGATGTTTCTATCTCTCTCTCCCTCTCCCTTCCCCTCTGAAATCAATAAAAATATATATTTTTTAAAAATTTATAAAAAAAAATCTAGGGTGTCCTTTTCTAGTAGAATAAAGAAAAAAGTTGCTTGGAAAAGTGCCTTGGGTGTTAGTTAAGCTGGAGAGTCAGCATTTTTTTTTTCCACGCCACCCTCGCTCTGATTAAGACTGCCATCTGATTGTTGCCATCTGCACTGCCAATGACCCGAATGTGGGCCAATCGCACATGTTCAACCCAAGGCTTACGATTAAAACTGAGTCCCCAGATCGTAAGCGTCAGAAGCAAGCTCTCTGCTATTTGTCCCCCTGGATGGTTCCCGGAAGACCATTATTTTTCATGGGAATTGACAGGGAGGAGAAACAAAATTGCAACCAATACAAGCTTCCTTGAAAAAGGCATATGCTCCATGATAAAATGATTCCAGCAGCTCCGAGACTTCTATTCAAAGAGGCCAGGAAAAAGGGAAATTCGATGAGGCTGCAACATGTACTCGGAGATGCTACGCTGGTGATCAGAGAAGGAAAGAAGAGCACAGGGCCGGGGAAAGGACACAGATGAGGGCCAGTTATTAGGAAAACCTCTAAGGCGGAGGTTCCTAAAGCAGGGCCCCCCAACCAAGCATCATCCTCACCTGGGGATTTTTCAGAAATGCCGATCCCCAGGGCCCACCCCAGGCCTACTAAATCAGGAACCCAGTAATCTGTGTTCTAAGGAGCCCGCCAGGGAATTCTGATGCAGGCGGAAGTTTCCAAGGGTCAGCTCGGTTCCTGGTCTACAAAACGAGATGTGATTGACAGCTCTAGCATTCTGGGGTCCGAGGGGTCCCCCCTGAGAACAAGCCCTACCTTGCTTTGCAGAGAGAACGCCTGTCAGAGCACTGCTGCTGGATCTGCCCTGGCCTTTGGTGTTCTTCCGTCTCTCGAGAGCATTCTACAGCAGGATTGGGAGAAAAAGAAAAACCTGTCAGAAAAGCCAATCATGGAAAAATACCTCGTTACGTTTAGTCGCATCCTCCCAGTTCAGCTCCCAAGAACCCTTAGCAAACCCCCGAGGCTGGCCCACTTGTTCAAGCTCCGAGTCCCTGCCAAAGGGTTGGGGTTTTATGGTCCCGGGAAAGAGGTTTTTAAAAAGTGGGTGCCTGGCAGAATGAAAGCAATTTCCCTCTCCCAAAGAGAAAAGGCACTCAATGCATATTTGTTAAATGATCAGATCTCAGCCTCATGTGTGAAGCCACTGGTTATGAAAACCCTTCCGAACAGACAGGAGGTGGAGAACAGGTTCACTTTCATGTACCGAGGCCCAGAAGTAGTTGGTGGTATTTGGAAGGATTCCGTGGTTGGACTGGAAAAAGAGCCACAGCCAATCAGTGATACCTGCCGTGGGCACAGAAAGGGAAGTGCACAGGTGCCACCTAAATGTCATTCCGAGAAGAGACTCTTACATTGAAATGGATATGTACTGCCTAGCTAGTGTGGCTCAGTGATTGAGCATCAACCTATGAACCAGGAGATCACGGTTCAATTCCCTGGGTCAGGGCACATGCCCAGGTTGTGGGTTGGATCCCCGGTGGGAGGCATGCAGGATGCAGCTGATCAATGATTCTCTCACATCACTGATGTTTCTCCCACTCTCCCTTCCTCTCTGAAATCAATAAAAATATGTGTAAAAAAAGAACAAGGAACCAAATTATACCTAAATAATTCCGTTAATAAAAAAACTGATATGTACTATACAGCCAGTGCTTGGCACATAGAAGAGCAGAATACATGTTCTTGAATGCATTCGTGCATATTTTAAAGTTATGTATTAATTATACATCTTTAAAGCTGCATTCTTCTTCGGCTGCATGTGTATATATAGACGGGTATAAACTAACGTGTGGCCCCCACAGAACGGAAAAGAGGAACAGCATGGAGATTTCTGAGAAAAAAGCCCACGTCAAAAGCCAGGAAAATGAGAAGGCTCTCTCCCCCAAGCATCTAGACTGCTGTAAAGCTTCCCCCTCAGCAAGGGAAATCAATCTATTTTCAAAGCAGAGAAACCCAGGAGATTTCTCTAATTATAACACTTACAAGTAACATCTGCAGAAATAGATATTATCAAACTAATGGTGCTGGAATGAGACGAAATAACAGCAGGGAGAACTTAGGCACCCTGTCCTTTCAGGGTGACGTGAACACTGTGGTCTGGATTGTGACTTCCTAATCTTTGTTTCTCCGTCGCTCGGAAACCATTTTCTTAGGGACAATGATGAGACCAATAGCATCTGGTGACAGAACTGTTTCTAGAAAAGCCAGGTAAGAAGCCTGAGGTCGTATGGACCGACCAAGGCTGTCAAGGGGCCGTGTCTGGATTCTGGGGTCTCCGTGTGCCCCGTCCTGGTAACAGCAATGAAGGAACTCTCGCAAAAGCTGTTTTGTTGTCTCGGGTTTAATTCTCATCAGTTACCTCGGTGAAAGCTCTTATGGGCCTCTCCCTGGGAGGGCAGGCAGGCACTAAGATATCTTTGGCACATAAAAGACAATGAAATAGGATGGCATTTAGATGTGCAATGGAATCGCCAATGCCATCGCCATGGTTCTGCTACCTTGTATTTGGCAATGTTGGATTTCAAGAGGTTGACCTCTTCATGAAGTTGCTTTAGTCTCTCTTGAAGGTACCTGGAAAAACAAATACAACTAGAAAGTGTTTGGGGGCAAGAAAACCAAACCAAAACAAAAAAACATACATTCACATAGGAGAGGAGGAAAAAAGCACCTGCCTCAAGAGCCATCTTTTACATACAATGCCTGTCACCACCGAAGGGAGGGGAGAAAAGTGTGTCTGTGCGACCTCTGCTTAAGTGGCTGCGATCAAGGTCAAATATGCCCAAATCACAGAAACCCCGCTTCAGAAGAGCCCCGTGCAGAGATCCCCTAAGGGATAGCCACCCGCTTTTCACATAATTCTCATTAAGATGATTCCACTGGGAAGGCAGGCGGGAAGAAGCAACACCAGACATAACATTGAGTTAGACACATACACACACTGAAATTTGCCTCGGGGAAAAGAAGCAGCTCAGGGAATTTCTCAATTTATTTTCTCATTCTTTTCTCTCTCCTTGATAGCAATAACAGGCAGCTTTCACTGGCTCCCTGCCCTCTCCCCCAATTGGGTGGGTGGGGGAGGTAGAGGAAGGGGCACACGTGGGCATGCAGGTGTGTGGTGCTTCTTTCTGACATTTACTACTAATCTGTGACATTAATATTATTGTGTGTGTGTGTGTGTGTGTGTGTGTGGCGGGAGGGGGGGGCGGGTGGGCGGGGAGGGCAGGGGAGATTGTGATGTTCCTTCATTGTAAGGCAATTCTCTCAAATGTGAATAGGGCTGCAAATAACTCCTAGCCCGCAGGCCGGTGGTGAGCCAGCATTCTACCTGCTGGCAGGCCCGGCCCGGCCACTTGCCTGTTCTCCATGCACAGGGCGTCCACGTCAATGATGCGGTTCTCATGGCCGCCCAGGATGTGGTTTAGCTCCTGGTTGAGCCTCTCTACCTTGTCCTGGTAGGAAGACCGCTCCTCCTTCACATCCTGAAGCTCATCCACAGAGGCCTGCAGGTCATGCTCCAGAGACTCAATCTGAAACCAAAGGAAGCGCCCTTCCTCAAGATGTTCTTCAGGCACCCGCTTTATGGCCAGCGATGGAGCTTTCTGCGAGGCTGACTGATTTTTAGAGAGCGCATAAGACGACCCGCACGCTGTAAAACCGTAAGAGCCACTCACTGGAATACGATCAAAGCTAAAAGGAAGGGGCCGGCGTCCTGCCAGACACTTCCTCTGTCTAAGGTGGGAGGGGTGCTCTGGCTTGGAGAAACAGAACCGATCCCTTACCAACGGGCAGCGTGCCCTGAAATCAGAGGCTCGGAGAGGCCAAATCCCGACGCTGGGAACAGCAGCCAGTGTCTTACAAACACAGGCTTTTTCAAGCCACTCTAGGCCCAGAAATCGTGTTCTGCTCTTCAAAACCAATTAGCAAGAGAAGGAAAGCAAGTCTGGGCTCTCTTAGCTGTTCCCTAACTAGGACTCTGTACCCGTTGAGATTTTGCCTAAAAAGCACTGCTCAGCATTTGAGCGGAAACTTGCAAATTAAGGCCAGTTTGTCACGTTTTGTTCTCTCCTTGTCTATCCTGGGTAAGGGGGGGGGGGGGGGGGGGGGGAGTTTCTAATTGTGCTCAGAACAATGGTATCCAAAGTCACAGAGCAGACCTGCTGGAAGCCAGAAACACAGAGGCGACCTGGGGGAGTACCCAGGAAGGAAAAGCACTGGGCTGGCATCCTCCTTCCTCCTCTGACCTGCATCCCAGACACCTCACACCCTCTGGGCAACAGGGACACGGTCCACTCTTTGTGTTGTGTCCAGCTGTGCAAATCCACCTCCTGCTATGAACGGATGTTAGCAATACCTGCTCCTTCGCTCTCTCCAGCTGCTGAACCAGGTCTTCGCGCTCATGGGCTGCAAAGTGCCGCACACCGATTTCTTCATCTCCAAGCCTCTGTTTGGCAATTGTCATCCTCAAGAGCTGCATTTTCCATTAGTAGGAAAGGGAGAAAGAGAGGGAGAGAGTTAAAATGAGTAGATCAAACAAACAAACAAACCAACCCAAGCACACCAGGCAGAAAGTTTTGAAAGGTTTTCAAGAAATGCCGGGGGAAAGCAGAAGACAAAGAAATTTCTTGCCAATATCATAAGTTTTTAGAAATATATTGTATTTTGTCCACGCATGCACATACACATGTATGCATGGTACAAGGCTGTAGAAACACAGGCCTGGGCATTTGAAGGTGGAAGTCCTGTGTAGCACGGCCCTGGTGAGGAAACCAACTCTGGGTTTCTTTTAAACTTAGCAGAAATTTAAAAGAAATGATAGCACATGCTGAGATGAGCATGCTTCCACACTCCCAACAATGAGGCCATATTATCAAGAGCCTTAAAAATGTCCCAACCTAATGATCCAGTAACTTAACTTCTGACAATCTGGGCTAAGAATAATCCCAGACAGGGACTAGCTTTAGGAAAAAAGAAAAAGTAGATTGCAGTGTTATTTATAGAAAGGGTAAACAAACTAGAACAGCCTCTAACAATAGTGGAATTGTTAGCAAACTATAATGCAATCAATCAAGGGGCTTCTTTGTAGCTGTTTTAAATAAGGGTGATGTGAACTATGTAATCCTACTGACATGTTTAGAATGCCATGTTAAGTGGAGGGGGGAAAGCAGATTACTAACTTTCATATGCAGGACTAAAATTATACTGAGATAGACAAATAAAAAAGAAAAATATTACCAAATATATCAAATTACGAACATGTTTAGGTGATGGTGAGACTGTGTATGCTGCTCTTTTCTTTGTTTTATTTTGTTTTTAATTTTAAAAATGTTTTCAATTACAGTTTACATTCAATATTATTTTGTTTTAGTTTCAGGTGTACAGCATAGTGAGTGGTTAGATATTCAGATACTTCACAAAGTGTTCCCTCCCCACCATATTTCCAATGCCAACCTGGCACGATATACAGTTGTTACAATATTATTTACTATATTCCCTATGCCAGTGATGGCGAACCTTTTGAGCTCGGCGTGTCAGCATTTTGAAAAACCCTAACTTAACTCTGGTGCTGTGTCACATATAGAAATTTTTTGACATTTGCAACCATAGTAAAACAAAGACTTATATTTTTAATATTTATTTTATATATTTAAATACCATTTAACAAAGAAAAATCAACCAAAACCATGAGTTCGCATGTCACCTCTGACACGCATGTCATAGGTTCGCCATCACTGCCCTGTGCTGTACTTTACATCCTGAGACTATGTTTTAACTACAAATCTATACTTCTCATACTCTTCACCTTTTTCACCCAGTCCTCTAAGCCCTCTTCCCTTTCAACCATCAGTCTATACTCTGTATTGTTTGTTCACTTATATTGTTCTTTAGATTCCACATATAAGTGAAGTCATAGGCATTTGTCTATCTCTGACTAACCTACTTCACGTAGCATAATACCCTCTAGGTCCATCCATGTTGTCACAAATGGTAAGATTTCATTCCTTTTTAATGGCTGAGTAATATTCCATTGTATATATGTATCACTGCTTTTTTATTCACTTATATATTGATGGATACTTGGGTTGCTTCCATAGCTTGGCTATTGTAAAATGCATATATTCTTTCAAATCAGTGTTTTGGGTTTCTTCGGATACATTCCCAGAAGTGTAATTACTGGGTTATAAGGCAGTTCCATTTTTTTATTTTTTAAAGTAAGTAACTCCATACTGTTTTCCACAGTGGCTACACCGGCCTGCATTTCCACCAACAGTACATGAGGGTTCCCTTTTCTCCACATCCTTGCTAACACTTGTATTTCCCTAACTTTTAAAATAACTATGCATGACTTTCATAACATATGTTTGTAAATCCCTACGGATATAATTCCAGTCCTCAGAAATGCAATTTTCCCAAGGATCCCCACAGAATGCATAGCTTCCCCAGACTTCAGGGCCAACCTTCACAGGCAGCGCCAAACCTCCAGGTAGGGCCACAGTGGGAACTCTGTGAGACCAGGAAGATGCAGTGGTCCCAGAGGATCCCTTATGTTCCCATTAGTGCCAGGCAGGTTGCCATTACAGTGACTTTTAAAAGTTACAGTACTGCTTCCAGATGCTTCTTCTAAAAAGGTTGTAAGCCTGACTCCCCGGCCTCCCTGTAGGGTGTGTGTGGATGGGCTTCATATATGGATGAGATCCTGGGGACAGTTTTTCCCTGTCACACAGATCCCACTCGCCAGCAGTGCCTGCTTGGGACACACTTTTCCTTGTTCCTTCCAATGAATCTTGAGGGATTAGTTGCCAGTAGAGGAAATGGCTTTACTTTCAAGTCTCTGAAGGATTTAGGGGCAGGGGAAAGTTAAAAAGCAAAGTAGAATATTAAGTAGATTGAAATAATAACAAACTTGGAAAAGAAATGATGACTGGAGAAAAGTGAAGAGCATTTTCAAATGACATCAGCTTGGGTTCCTTATTTAAAAACTACTCAGTTGAACTGGACATATATTTATTGTGCACCTACTATGTGCTAAAGCAGCGGTTCTCAACCTGTGGGTCGCGACCCCTTTGGCGGTCGAACAAACCTTTCACAGAGGTCACCTAAGACCATCCTGCATATCAGATATTTACATTACGATTCATAACAGTAGCAAAATTACAGTTATGAAGTAGCAACGAAAATAATTTTATGTTTGGGGGTCACCACAACATGAGGAATTGTATTTAAAGGGCCAGAAGGTTGAGAACCACTGTGCTAAAGCATCATTGGGGTTTGGCAGACAATGTTTCAGACAGCAGAACAGCTTAGAGAAGACCTGGCAGAGGCTATACACAGACAGCTGTGCTTGATGGAATCTGATCACAGTCGAGCCACATTAGTCAAGGATTCTGTATTTTCAAATTTGCCCAAATTTATTTGTAACTTCAAAATCAACACCCGTGGCACTTCTAAATCCTGCATGGGCATGGGTGAACAAGTGCAGAGTTGCAAAAAATGTGCGTTGTCTATCAGCCTGGCTCCCAGCTGAGGTTGAAAGAGGCAATGCTCTGCCCTTGCTTAGCTCTCTACACAAGTATCCTTTCCGTGGTCTATTTAGTGCCGCATTTTTCTGCATTTTTTTTCCTGTTTAAAATGGCCCCCATGCATAATGCTGAAGTGCTATCTAATGTTCCTAAGCACAAGAAGGCTGTGATGTGTCTCACAGAGAAAATAACGTGTGTTAGCTAAGCTTCATTCAAGAGTAAATTACGTGCTATTGGTTGTGAGTTCAATGTTGATGAATCAACAATATGCATTAAATAAATGTGACTTTAAGCAGAAACAAAACACACATAAATCAAGATTATGTATTGATCCATTGACAAAAATGTTGTGACCAGAGGCTCACAGAAACCTGTCAAGCAATGTTGGCACCAATTCGATGTCAACAGGAATCCCCAATCTGGGGTGTGGTGAAGAAGGAAACTTTATTCAGTGCAAAGAGCTCAACTGTGATACAACCGGGCTGTGAGAAAGTGCTCTCTCTCCCTGAGCCAGAGGGAAGCTGGCTTATATAGACAGAAGTCTCCAATCCTGGCCCCAATTGGTCTGTCCTCATGCAAATGAGGACTCCAAATCCTTGAAGTTTGATTGGTTTAAAAGGCACAATCTGATTGGTCAGTGAAGATGCTAATGGAGATATAGCTGCACAGCTCCAATTGGACAGGAAATGCTTCAGTTCTATTGGTCAAAACAGGATTCTAGGAACTTCTTTATAAGGGCTGGCTCAGATGGCAGGAACACAGTGAAAGCAGGCAGTTTGGGCAGTTTAATGCAGGCTTCTTGTTAAATAAAGTGTGGCTTGTGTGAGAGTTCCCTATTTACAAATGGCTACTAGGTTCTGCTTTGAAATTTGAGCCCAGTTAGCCACAGGAGCCATTTTTGGTAGGTATCTTCTTTCTTAGGGTTGACAAACCTAATCCTATATTTTTCCTAGGAGCAATAGCTATGTGTTAGTTTAGCATTTGCAACAACTGTAGAGAATACAACTATGGCAAATAATGAGAATCAACTGTATTGGGCCTGGTGGGTATGGGGGGTGGAGTTTATAGCAAGGTTAATCAACTGAAAGCTGATCTGTGAGAACTCTTTCACGTTACACAGTCGCTTGGCTCAGGACTTGCAGAACCCCAAGTGGCTATACAAAAAGAAAAATAGCTAACCAAATAAAAAAAGCTTTCTCAAATCAAAGGGCATAGGGACAGGTAGGCTTCTGCCTTTTGTGGTCTGAGGCAGCAGGAGGCCTGTGACATGACTTGGAAAGTGGGGCTCTTTTCTTGATATATGAAAAGCCAGACTGGCGGCCTGAACTTTAAGTAATAAAACACCACGGTGGTTTTCCATTCACAATCCGCTTCACTGAGCACTTAATTTAGAATCACACAATTATGTTTGCTTAATGCCAATTAATTATTAAACATGTTTACTCAGGTCTGACAGCCATATAAGAGAGTCATCGTTTATATACTGGATGCCTGTTAAGCTTCAATAAATATGTTAACAATCATTTGGTGTTTAATGTGCATACCATATCGGCTATTAAACCTCAGGGCTAGACTGGTTGAAACACTTATTTTTAAAGTGAGGCCCAAGTTGGTGATAGCTGGATCATTAGTTGGATTTGACACTCAAGTGCAATCAGCCGAAGGGGCCCACGGAGGCCACACAGCAGGACTGGCAGGGCCCAGGAAGAGGTCTGCCTTCCCAGCTGACAGCTCAGAGGCCCTGGAGTCCCACTGCCTCGGTGTTCACCTCCTGGCCCCACAGTCTGTGAGCTGTGCCACCTCAAACATGTGCCTTGATGTCTCTGAGCCTTAGCATCCTTCACTGTAAAAATATGACAACAGTAATATAGCTTCTTACTGTTACTAAATACACATTTGACTTAGGGAATTCAAATATATGTGTTTGGCAAAAAAAAAAAAAAGATGGGGTGAGGGGGAAGAGGAGTAAGAAAGAGATAGAGAAGAAAGACTGAGAGAGAAATAAAAGTTTTAAAAATTGGGTGACTTTACCCTCCCCAGCTTTCAGTGTCCCCGACAGAGAGGCGGGCAAAATCATACTGTTCATATTTATATAGAACACCACTGTTCAGCTCTACACATGGCCATGTGCCCTGAACTTTATGGAAAATTTAAAGGTCCATCAGAAGAATTTTGACTAGCACAAGTTCCTGCCTCTCACATGCTGACTTCAGAACCTGATTAGGTACATGAGAGAAGATGGGATTTCTCTGCGATACTTAGCACAGCCCCTGGAACGGAAAAAGTGCTCCATAATGTGAGCTGCTGTGACCACTATCATCGGGATGATGGCCATTATCACCCTTCACGTAAGTTTCCCACAAAGGCCCCCAGCTGGAGAAAGCAGAGCCCCCACACCAGCCTTATCTGTAGACCCCAGGCGATGATGATTTCCCCTCTTGGAAAAGGCCAGGAAGCAACTGCTCTGGGCGCTTAATTCCCACAAACATAGGGTCAGAGCTGCTCAGCCCGCCTCCCAGCGCCAGCCCTGGACGTGGCTCAGTGCCCTAGGCGTGCGCGCACTGCCATCAGCGGATGCATTCATTTGGTGACTTAGATGGAAATAAACGTTTATGAATGAATTATGGGTGTGAGTCGTCAGCTTATGGATGAGGCGCAGCTGCAGCTGGGATGTGGCTGAAGGGACTTGAAATGAAGGGGCCGAATGGCTCTTAGGTGCCCATCCCCCACCTGCCCATTGAGTCCAAATCCCCACTCAAACTCGGGTCCTCCTCAAGGCCCCTGGCTCGGAATGACCCCCTCCTTCCCTGATCTCTTCTCAGGCTTCATCCCTCGCAGTCTTCACCATTCTCTCTCCCCTCCTGTCATCTGCCTGAATCCATCTCCCCCCTAGACAGTGAGGGGCAGAGCCAGTGGCAGGAGCAGGCACTCCTCTCCAGGTGCTATCTGCGCTCAGATCCTGCTTCTGCTGATCTAGTCACCTTCTCAGGAGCCATCAAACCTCACTGGGCCCCAGGGGACTTTTTTTAAAAATGGGAATTATCTTAGTCCATTCCAGCGGCTATAACAGAATATCATAGACTGGGGGCCTAACAAACACAGACACACATTTCACATTGTTCTGGAGGCTGGGACCTCCAACATCAAGGTGCCCCCCGACTTGGTGTCTGGTGAGAGCCTGCTTCCTGGTTCATGGGTGGCTGTTTGCTCACGTGGCCGAGGGAGCAAAAGTGCTCACTGGGGTCTCTTTTATGAGCACTAATCCCGGGGGTAAGAGCCCGGCCATCATGATCTAACCTCCCCACCTCCAATGCCATCACACTGGGATTAGGCTTCAACAGATGACTCTCATGGGGGCACATTCAGTCTATACTAAGGCTAAAGCGACCCTGTCGAGAGCGCAGTTATGAATGGCTGCCCAGCCTGTACACTGCACAACTCCAACTCTGGGGCCTCCGTCTTCTCAGTATGAAGATATAAGTCAGTGATTTTCAACCGGTGTGTTGCAAGAATATTTACAACATGCAACACCTTCGGCTGTCAAATAAAAAAATGACAACAGCCAACACAATAATAGCTGCCCGTCGTGAATGAATCAAAATTATACCTATTTTTGGGGTCAGATCAGCAAAACCTTTTTTTTTTTTTTTTTTGCTGTGCCTCAGAATTTTAGTGATTAGTTAATGCGTGCCACAAGAAGAAAAAGGTTGAAAATTGCTGCTAAAAGGCAAGGACCAATGTTGATGTAACTCTCGCTGTTGACTTGACTGTATTGTTGGTGAAGAGCTTTGAAAGTGAAATCCCCAGTCACAGTTAGTCTGGTTACAGTTCGTGTAAAGTGCCTATTTGCCAGGGTCACTGGGAGGGTCAGAGGAGAGAACTGTTGAAGGATGCAGATGCTAGCCCTTCCTCACCCCCAATCCTGTACACGGATGCAAACAGCTCACCTAGGAAGAGGTCAGCACCAAAAGGCACTTATTAAACATTCGTCGGGCAGAGTGCTGTTCCGGGCAGCTTAATTAACAAGGCCCTCACCCTAACCAGTTTGGCTCAGTGGATAGAGCGTCGGCCTGCGGACTGAAAGGTCCCAGGTTCGATTCCAGTCACGGGCATGTACCTTGGTTGCGGGCACATCCTCAGTAGGGAGTGTGCAGGAGGCAGCTGATGGATGTTTCTCTCTCATTGATGTTTCTAACTATCTCTCTCCCTTCCTCTCTGTAGAAAATCAATAAAATATATTTTTAAAAAAAACAACAACAAGGCCCTGACTAGCTTTACTTTTCCTGTTGCTTTTCTCCACACCCTCTCCCGCTGCCCTGACTTCTGAGAGACGCTCGATAAAACTGAGCACGAGAGCTTAAAAGGTCCCACGTGGGCAACTCTGTTGTGTATACCAGAGACTAAATTTCTAGTCCTGTTCTAGCTTTAAACAGAAGCATTTGTCACTTAAAAAACAAACAAACACAAATACACACACAAAAAACCAACACAGACCCAACAGTTTTCACTTTCTCTCTCCAGGGCTCTGGAGATCACCATGCACACATTCATTAGTGTATATCGATGTTGCCCAGCTAATGAGCACCCAATTTGGGCCAAACAACATGCTAGAAGTTTCCTTCACGTGATGCTTTCAGTGGCTTTTCACTGCACCAGAATGAATGCCTGTGCCCTTCGGAGGATAAGCTGCTCCCAGCCCACCTCCAACCCCATGGCTAACGCTCCCTTGTTCTGTTCTTCAGCCACCCTGTGCCTCGAATACACCAGGCTCCTGCTTGTCTCGGGGCCTTTGCACTTCCCCTGCCCTTGGATTAGCCTGCCCACATGTCTGCCCAGAGCCCATCCTTTTGTCTCCTTCAGGTCTAAGATTAAATGCCACCTCCTCGGACACGTCTTCCTTGGACACTATCACAGAAGCTCTTTACCTGCAAGGTACTCTTCCTTTCACCGCCCTACCCTGCTGTCTTCATCGTACTCACAGACATGACCGCCTTCACCTGCGTGTGCGCTCCCCACTGTCAGCTGCCCCCCAGCAGGAGCCTTGCCTGTCATCTGCGCTGAAATAGCTCGGCACTCAGAGCAGTGTCTGGCTCTCCCAGGGGCCTCAAGAGCTCCTTACATTAGGGACCTCTCATTTGATGCTTCCCACAACTCCAGGAGGCAGACACTGTCCTCCCCTCTCTATCGCTGAGAACCCCCTGGGGGCTCTGAAGCCAGGTCTCCTCACCCAGGACCTGCTCAGCTCAGGAGCAGCCCTCACCCAAGGTTTCAGTCTCAACACTCAGAGCAAACACATGCACAGAACTACCCGCCTGGCCCTGTCCTGGGTGCTTACACATGTTAACCCATGTAAGTCCAACAAGCACCCTACGAGGTGCTGATACTATCTTCAATTTCAGGCGAGAAACTGAGACACACAGACAGAGTGAGTTGCCCACGTCGAACCTCACCAATGGCAGGGCCAGGCATGAGACCCTGGCCGTCTAGGGTTCTAGAGTTTCTGCTATGCTGTCTCCCTCCACAATAACAACAATACTGCACAGTGCCCCCACTGTGAAGTGTGTTCTGTGCTTTGTATAACTTCTGCTATTTCATTCTCACAAAAGGCTCACTGGCCCCAAGCTGGGCTTCTACCACCCCAAGTTCCACCTACAGGGTCTCCTCACCTCTTCCCGGGTTATTTGACCACCTCTCACCATGGTTCCTTCAGAGCTGCACATGATTAGATAGATACTCCTTTCCAATATAAACAGTGCCCCCATTCCATGCCACCACCCCCACCACCACCCCCATTCCTCCAGGCTGCACGCTACACAGTCTGTGTTTTACTTAGCACTTACTTAGCACCTTCTGACACAGTACGTCATGCAGCAGTGCCCCTTCTCTGAGGGGGATACATTTCAAGACTGCTGGGGTTTGCCCAAAACTTCGGATAGTACCAAACTCTACATGTACCATGGTTTTTCTTATACACACAGACCTTTCCACTTAAAGGAAGCAGTGTACAGCTTCTCTTTGACATATCCAAATTGCTAGCATCATACTCTTATCATTTGAGGCCATTAGTAAGTCAACTACAGGTGACTTAAGCACAAGTACTGTGACATCAGGATCTGATAGCCGAGATGACTACTAAGTGCCTGATGGGCGGGGAGTGTATGTGATGCGGAGATGATGGACAAAGGGATGATTCATGTCCCTGCGGGAGGGAGTGGGATGGCTGGAGATTTCACCCCGATACTCAGAACCGCATTCAATTTAAAATTTATTAATTTTTTATTTCTGGAATTATCCATTTAATGTTTTTGGACCATAGCTGACCACAGGTAACTGAAACTATGGAAAGCAAAACCGCAGGTAAGGAGGGTCTACTGTATTTCATCAAACATAAGTCTCTATCAACTTTGAGACCCACCATTACGCACCTCCAAAAAGAATACAAAGTGCCAATCGTAACTACATGATACAACTGACTAGGTCAGAGGTGTTCACATGTGAAAGCTGTGCATCTCAGAATCTAGAAAAAATGATTGTGGGGAAGCATGGGACTTGGTTGGAAAGTCTGTAAGGAGGAATCTCCAAAAGGTTGGGGGCCTCTAGGGGGGCCTTGCTGAAGGCGGAAGGCCATGCCTTGACTTTTCCAAACAAGTCTGAGCACCCGGGGTATTTTACTGAAATCTTTATATTTAGACTTCAAAACATCCTTGCTTAAAGACACTACAGACGCATGTGTCTTCTCAAGGATGCTTACCCTGCTATTAGTATCTAATAATTAATTTTAGTTCAAGCTGTTACTACAATAAAAGCCTAAAGAGGCAGGCGAACAGATATGTCTGGTCCCTTTAGCCAGGCGGTCCCTTAGCCCTCTCTTTCACAGAAACGTGTGTCAGGGTAATCATTCACCCATCACTCAGGATCTGCTGGTCAATCCCGACATATGATAGCAATATTTATTTGCTTACTGTCCATCAGTCCCCACTACAATGGAAGCCCCATGAAAGCAGGGACTCACTACTGTCCTATTCCCAAAGCATGTAGTCAAGTTCCCAATAAAGATGTGTTGAAATGAACTGAACCACCTACCATAAGGCAAGTACTACTATTATCTCCACTGTACCAATGAAAACAACTAAGGCACAGAGAAGTCAAGCAACTGACACAAGATCACACAGCTAGGAAGGCCCTGAACGACCTTCAGACAATTCAGTATACACTGCTCCCAGAGCCACAATCTTTAGTATCCCACCAAATAGTGTGAAAGCTGCTTCAATTTCTCTTTACTTTAGTAGACTTTGAGCATGGTTATTATAAGATCCATCTTGGGCAGAGATCTCTTTCAGAACCAGTTCTCTACTAAGAAGTGTAATTACAACATATGGTCTACGGGATTAAGGTCCAAAACTGTGCTGTATTGGTCTCATGGGCCATCAAGGCTACAAGCTCACATAAGCCAGGGCAGGCTCAAAGATGGTCTCTGAGACCAAATGCAACTAACTCATTTGCCAATAAAACATTAGGGGATGTTGAACCAGTCCAGTTGCTCGCTGACCCAGCTGAGCACTACCTGTAGTTCACAGTCAAGATCCCAGTTCGAGTGAGATATGATGTGGCTGGAGTGAGGGAAGGGCTCTTATCCCTCATTTCAGTTCTCTGTAATTTCTGTAATGCCCTGAGGTGAGAGCTTTCCATGAGAGCTCCTTCTTCATTGGGGTTTCCGCAGGACAGGACATCTCTGAGCTTTAAGCATCAAGAGAAACCGTTTACAAAGAGCTCCCTGGCCCCTCGTCCTGGACCATGACAAACATTCACAGCCGGGCTCTTTTTCTTTTCTTTTTTTTTTTTTTTTTTTAGTGAAGTCTACTTTAATTAGTCACCTGCATGCTCACTGGTCTGTCTTTACTGGCTCGTGGCTTTGACTTAATTGGTTTGCTTGCTGGATCTATCCAAAGTCCCACGTCAGTAGAGGTACGGTCACAGAAGGGCTCCATTGTTTTATGGTGCCAAGACCAGATAAAACAGAGGCACTGAAAGACGTCAGCTGGGGCAACATAAAGCTCATTATTAAGGGCGAAACCTGGGGTTTATGGAATGTCACAAACAGCTCCATTAAGCTGGCAGCGGGGCTCGGGAAGTGCAAATGCATGCTCTTGTCAGGAGCTCTGCCCCCTGAACCTTCTTGCTTTGGAAAACCTCGCACCGCCCTATGGTTCTTCTGCACTAAAGTGCCAGACTCTGCAAAAGGAAGAAAAACAAAAGCCAATGGACAAGAAGACCAGCTGCTGGCTGTCTTCATGGGAACATGAGTTGCAGCTCCTGGAGTATCTATTTTTTTTTAAAATATATTTTATTGATTTTTTTACAGAGAGGAAGGGAGAGAGATAGAGAGTTAGAAACATCGATGAGAGAGAAACATCGATCAGCTGCCTCCTGCACACCTCCTACTGGGGATGTGCCCGCAACCCAGGTACATGCCCTTGACTGGAATCGAACCTGGGACCTTTCAGTCCGCAGGCCGACGCTCTATCCACTGAGCCAAACTGGTTCTGGCCTGGAGTATCTTTTAGGTGCTTATTCCACTAGGGCAGTGGTTCTCAACCTTCTGGCCCTTTAAATACAGTTCCTCATGTTGTGACCCAACCATAAAATTATTTTCGCTGCTACTTCATAACTGTAATGTTGCTACTGTTATGAATCATAATGTAAATATCGGATATGCAGGATGGTGTTAGGCGACCCCTGTGAAAGGGTCATTCGACCGCCAAAGGGGTCGCGACCCACAGGTTGAGAACTGCTGCACTAGGGGCACACAAAATGCAAGGAAGCTTCCAGAACTCTGCCCCAAAGCAGTAAGGATGGTGCTGGCAAAGTCGGGAGTGGTGATGAGGAGGGCTGAGTTCTGGGGGGTCATCTGCTGGGCTTCTTGTCCCGGTCTCTGTCTCCCTGGGAAGGTGCACACCCAGTCCACTGGAAACAGTTGATCCAATTTTTTTCTCATTAACTTTATAATAAAATGAAGTTGAACAAAACACTATTCAAAGACCTGCTGTCCTACACTACGCCACTTGGCAGAACCAGGGGCATGCTGGAGCTGGCTCTTTCTGGAGTGGCCAATCTTTCCAACTCTAAGGTTGGTGATGTCACTTGGGGAGCCTGACATTTGTCATGGCATCAGTAGTTACATTGTGGAAATTAGCAAAGAGAAACCAGCCAGGCTTCCTCTTTCGGAGACCCAGCTGGCCCACCCGCTCACCTTTGGATATTGGCGATTCAGGTGTGCTCTGCTAGCTTTGTTGATGGACTCTTACTAATCCTTACATTCTCAGAATCCTCCTTCTTCCTCCAGGTCCCCTTCCCCTGATCCTGCGCTTTTCCTAATGCCCAGACCAGAAAGCCGGCAGACCCTGGGGCAGGAAGGGGAGCAGCCATTCATCAGAGGGCTGCTTTCAGACCTGAGGCCCCGCATGGGCCGTTGGGTCTTTCCACATCATTAATTGGTCCTTATTCCTTATAGACTGACAAACCAAGTTTCCCAGGGTGATTTGGTGGCGGGGGGGTGGGGGGACGGACATGGGGGGGTGTCCTCCTAGCCCCATAGGCCTCCTCTTTCATCGTTAACCTTTCAGAACTAGAATTATCAAGGCAGGGGAGGGTATCTAGTAGATTTCCCATCTCGCACCTTTCATCTGGTTTGGATTGGGGGTGTATGTCCACCTGGGAGCCCTGGGAAATTCTTGGGCACTATTCAGAGGGACGGCAGGGGGTGTTTGGTCACAGGACCCCCATTGTCCCAGAACCCTGCCCCCAACCCCACAGGAGTGCTAAGCTGTTTGTAAGCCAGGGTGGCAACAAATCTTTCAAGAGGCTGTTTGAAAATGCTTTATGGCACATGGGGTTACAGGCTCTAGCTGAACAAATGGGAAAATTAGTCTACCTTAAAATATCCAAGGCAAGTCATTTCCTATCACCTTGTTTCTTAAATGTACTTAACACCCAGAAGCTGGGCTTCCCAAATATGGATGAGGGTCATCAGTTAAAATGGCAACTGGGAGATAAAAATCTTCCACTTTAATGGCCGCTCATAAAAGGATTCCATCAGCCCTCTGTTGGAAAGTGGGGAGTTGGGACTAACAGCAGCAGTCATTAAGTCTTCTAAACTTTAACAGGCTTCGGCTCTTGAGCTGGCCAATGAACAGGACCTTACCTGAGTCCACCACGTCCACCACGGCTCAGCATCAAACCCTCTGCTTTCCACGGGCCTTCCCCAGGTCTCACGCCTTGGGTTTGTCTTGTTTTGTTGTTTATCTCTGATGAAACAAACGATTTGCTTTTCTAGCTCCTTTCTCCAAATTTCTAAACTGTTCCTCGCCCCTTGAAGAGAGTTACTATTGACAACCAGAGTGACAGTGAGTCCACTTATTTTCTTGTATTCTTTTTCCTTTTTTGAACGTTTTTGCTCTTCTTTTCACTCCCTTTATTCATTCATTTCATTCATTCACTCATTCATTTATTCCATTCCATTCCTTTATAAGGATTTATCAAATAATGTCTACTGATTAGGAACTAAGAATGTGAATTAGTGCTGAAGGGTGGAAGGATGAGGAGATTAGCAGTTAGCGATGTGGCTGGAAAAATCAACAAGAGCTAAATAATGGAAGGTCTAGCGCACGATGGCAAGAAGGTGGGACTGGATCCAGAGAGCCATGAGAAGGTTGGAGCAGAGAGAGACATGATGAATAAAATGACAATAATGAAGGATTAACCGATTCTCCATCACACGGTCACAGCTACCTTTGAACAGGGGCTGCTGAGTTCCTCCAGATGCCTGGTGCCCTTATCAAATGAGTGATCTGGCCTTAAAGTTGATGACTGGGGGTGGGAGGAAGGGGAGGATGGCCATGACTCACAGGGGCCTGACAAGAAACCAGCCCTGGAACTTTAGATGCCAATGAGAATAAGTGAAATCCCTGGGGCTCCCCACAATTGGTCCTTTTTGAGGGGGGAGGCTGGACACTAAGATGCAGGGTCTGTTGAACATTATAACATCCTCCCTGCACATTTTGGCAGGCGAATTAGTTCACAGGCCATGAATTTGAGTCCCTAAATTCTAAACCTTGGCTGGGGAAACAACGTTTGATAAATGTGTCCAGCTCCTGGAATAAAGACCCAGAGCACAAGCAAACCATGAAGTTCAGCCTGTGTCACAGCAAGAGAAGTCCCAGACCACACACGCACACACCTCTCACATACACTGACACACACTCATGCACATACACATACACACACCTCTCACATACACTAACACACACTCATGCACATACACACACTTGCACATGTACACACACATACACACATACATTCACACATACACATACACTCTCTCTCTCTCACACACACACACACACACTCATGCACATACACACACACACTTGCACGTGTACACACACATACACATACATTCACACATACATATACACTCTCTCTCTCTCTCTCTCTCTCTCAAACACACACACACACACACACACTCATGCACACACACCCTCCCTTTCTTTTCTTTCCTTCAAATATCAGTTGTTAACATCAATTCCTAACATATCTCCTGCCTAAAAGGTGTACAAGTGACCCAAAAGTGACCAAAAGGTGATGCGCACTTAGGAAAGCTGGAGATGGGGTAGCTCAAGAAGAAAAAAACCAGTCAGTCAAGAAGAACCATGAATCCAAACATCACGTTATAAAATGTTTCAGTCTTTCGTGGGTTTATAGTACCTCCAAAACTCCTGTCCTATTTTGTGGGCTTACAGGAAACCACTGCACACTCCTCGTTTTATTCTCTAGACAACCTTACCCTGCTGTTACGACTTGAGAAAGTGACAGAGAAGGGCTGGCCTTTAGTTACTGGCCGAACACCTAGATTACAGAGCTCAAATCCTTTTCATGATGCGTAAAGCCACACCAGAGGCCTTGATTAGCTTGTTCCTGGCTCATTAGAACCTTTCTTTGGCATTCTTTCCCACCCCCCAGATCAGTGATGGAGAACCTATGACACGCGTGTCAGAGGTGACACGCGAACTCATTTTTTTGGTTGATTTTTCTTTGTTAAATGGCATTTAAATATATAAAATAAAGATCAAAAATATAAATCTTTGTTTTACTATGGTTGTAAATATCAAAAAATTTCTATATGTGACACGGCACCAGAGTTAAGTTAGGGTTTTTCAAAATGCTGACATGCCGAGCTCAAAAGGTTCGCCATCACTGCCCTAGATCAAGACCAGAATTAGGAGAGCCTAATTCTCAAATACATGCTAAATCTAAGAGGTATGAAAAGTGTTAGAGGCAGATGAAGTGGAGAAGAGGCTATGTAAAGACGACTTCCCACCGGTGGAGCCTCAAGACAGCAGCACCCTGAAATCCTGTCTGATCTTTTGTTGTGGAAAGAGTTCTTGGGGCAGCAGACACTTCCATGCATTAAAAAAAAAAAAAGTGAACAACATTCAAAATGGTGCCTTGTCATAACCAACAACTCCCAGGAGCTATGCCCATCACCACAATCTGTCCAGGAAGTTGGTCGTGTTTAAAACCCATTTCCCATGAAAGCACCCCCTCCCCACCGTGTCGTTTTTGTGAGTGAAATTCCAATGGTCATCTCTGTTGAGAGAGCTGCCTCCAGCAGGGAGTTAAAAATAAATCTATCTCGGCAAAATGGGGAATTGTTCATGGGGACGGAATTAAACTTCAGCACTTCTTCCTTTTCTCAATTGTACTTTTGTTCCTAGCTTTGGCTGGGAGAGAGTGCACACATTTAGTTGGGAGTTTATGAGTTCATATTTTATAATTAACGTTGCCAACAGGGGAGTTTGATTAATACCGAGCGGTGGATTTTGAGCAATGTTCCATACAAATTGCCAAATTTAGCAATAAAATAAATTGGTTATGTGCACATAATTAGTAGGATGACTACTTAAAATTCAAACCCGAATGTGAATAATTCCAAATCATCTGAGCCACAAATCCATTATTTGTATAGAAGGGGGAAAGTATAGCATTTGGGTTTTATTTTGCCCTCAACCACAATGTTATTCATCACCAGGCTGAACATAATGAAACTTCTACAATGAGTTGGGACAGTATTTTAGAGCAACCCCGAAACACACACATACGCGTGCACAGGCACACACAAAGGGAATGCCATAAAGGTAAGAAATACTCCACTGTGAATTTTCACTGCAAATGTAAAAATCTATGAAAAAAATTTTCAGCAAATGCATTACATGTTCCTGATGCGCTGTCCATAAACCTCTGGCACACAATTACTCAGCAGAGCCTTTCCTTTAAATATTCACGGTACCTTATTGTCACCCTGGACTTCTCCGAGCCTTTGCTGCAGTTCTTTGATTTCTTCTCCCAGGTGTTTATTTCGGTCCTGAGAGTCTCTCAATAGTTGTACAAGGTTAGCCTGGAAATATCAACACATTAGGAGATACAGTCAGAAACGGAGGAGCGGACAGATGTGAGGCTTTATTAGACTCGAGGAGGCCGGTGTGCAAGCCCGCTGAGCCACACAAAGCCCATCAGAGGAAAGGCGTGTATGAATGCAGCAAGTGTGCGCATCAGGCCCCGACGCTGCCTTGAGGAAATGAAGTTGGCCGTGAACCTCCATCTGGGGATGTTCTTTGTTTCCAGAATAGCTCACAGGTAAGTAATAAAAAATTGTAAAAAAAAAAAAAATGTAAGAGCTCTTCACTAAACATCTTGCAAGTGGACATCGAGTTCAATTCTAAAATCTGGGTCAACAATATAGGAAAAGTTCCATTTCCTTGTTTAGATTGTTCCTCCCCACCCCCCTTTCAAAGAGATCTTGTTTCATGAACTTTTCTTTGCTAATTCAATGCCCAGAATTTTGATCACATCATGTGCCACAGTTTCAAAAGTCAGGGTCCAGAGATAATTCACGTCTCCTGGGTTGGTTTTCCCACCTTATTCCCAAACAAGGACAATCACCTGCCAGTCTCATCTTCATGACGTCATCCCTTCCTTAAGATTTGCACCCTGCTCAGACCCAGATCCCTCAGCCCGTGTGGGAGGTTGTTCAACCCCACTTCATCTCACACCATGACTGCCCTTTCCCTGTAACATGTGGGCACCTTTTACCATGTTCCCACCCCTCTCCAGGTTCCCCAAATTTGGAATTGTTTGCTCTCCCAGCTATTGGCATGCTTTCATCCACTTAAGCCTGTAACTTATCATTCCACTGAGCCTCATGTGGCTTCCTGTTCTGTGGTACTATTTTGCATTTTGCTAGCTGTCATTTGTTCCAATTCACACCTTGCTTATTGCATTCTCATCTAACATTAGCAAGAAGACTGCAAGCTATGGAGAGGCAGAGATTCTGTTCTCTGCTTCCTCGCCTATAGGAAGCCTGTGTTCCACCTAATGTTTTAAAGACTCATGATGGCCCAGCCAGTGCTGCTCAGTGGTTGAGCATCGACCTATGAACCAGGAGGTCATGGTTTGATTCTGGTCAGGGCACATGCCCGGACTGGAGGCTCAATCCTCAGTGTGGGGCATGCAGGAGGAAGCTGAG
Source organism: Myotis yumanensis (assembly GCF_028538775.1). Lineage (NCBI taxonomy): Eukaryota > Metazoa > Chordata > Mammalia > Chiroptera > Vespertilionidae > Myotis > Myotis yumanensis. The sequence goes on along the minus strand of NW_027223752.1, from coordinate 225,964,498 downwards.
CAATGATTCTCTCACATCATTTCTGTTTTTCTCTCTCTCTTCCTCTCTGAAATCAATAAAAAAAAAAATATATATATATATATATATATATATATATATATATATATATATATCCATCCTTCCACTTGCCTCAACTCAACCACACCAGGAACCAGTGGGAAGATCTGGCCAAATGCCTCCTTGGGCACAGTTGGCTCCTTTGTGATAAAAGAGGGAAGGAAGCAAGCAACCAGAATATGAGTCCTGGAAAGGAATCGATCGGAAATCATCACACAGGCATTTTAACGATTACCTCATACAGTCCCTTCATGTTATAGCTGAAGAAAACTCAGGTCCAGAGCCGTTAGGACCCTAGTGTAACTGTAGTGGCTAAATCTCCCAAGATTGCAATGCTACCACATTGCGGAATACTCAGGTATGCTAGGTGCTCAAAAGAGAATAAAGGTGAAAGAATGTAAAATTAAACCTGGGCTCATCCTTGACTCCTCACTTTATCTCATCTCCCATATCCCATCTTTTTCTCTACCCTCAAGGTATTCCCCACCCAAGTCACCTCCCCTCCAGCTCCTTGCTGTTCCCCATACATACCAGGCATGAGCCCAGCTCAGCACTGTCGCACTGTTCTCTCTCACTGGAATGCTCTCCCTCCAGAATACCTCTTGGCTCACACCCTCATTTTTTCCAGGCCCTGTTTAAAGTTCATGGGATCAAGGGGGCCCACCTAAACCTAAACCACTTCATCTAATACTGCAACCTGCCCACCTCCACCCTGCACTCCCAAGCCCATTCCCTTACACTACTTTTGCTTTTCTTCTAGAGCACTTGTCACCTTTTTTTTAAAACAAGTGTTTACTGATGAGAGAGAGAGAGAGAGAGAGAGAGAGAGAGAAACATGAATGAGAAACATTGATTGGCTGCTTCCTACACACCCTCTACTGAGGATTGAGCTCACAACCCGGGCATGTGCCCTGATCGGAAATCGAACCAGTGACCTCTTGGTTCATGGGTCAACACTCAACCACTGGGCCACACTGGCCAGGCAGCACTTGAGCTTACTTTCTGGTTTATTGCTTATTACTTATTTCCTGTCTCCGTCTCCCTACTAAAATGGAAGTTACATGAAGGGCAAGAAACTTTGTTTCATCTACTGATCTGCCTCAGCACCTAGTAGATATTTCATAAATATTTTTCTTAATAAGAGACAATATGCTGAGCCTGGAGGTTGTGATCTCAGCCTGCGAGGGAGCTGGAATGATGACAACAATGACCAACACTGAAACCAGTACCGGCATGGGCCCTTGCATGAAAACGCCCACTCATCCCCACGGGCTGGGTTTAACCAATCCCTGGCTTCTACTCACTTATTTGTGGATGTTACTCAATAATGTGACCTCAGGTTTTTACTGCGTATTTGCAAAGCTCTTATCTTGTAATCGTTGCATTCCAATCCACAGATTCTGTTCTCAGCAGATAAAAATTTGTTGAAGGATGAGAAATGTTAACTCCCACTTTATAGGGAAGAACACAGAGAATCAAGGGACATTGTAATCAACAAGCTATTTTTGGAAATATCAATGGAATCAGAAAGACTAAGTTGGATCCCAGTCCTGCCACTTACTGAGCTGGGTGACCCTGGGTGAGTTTCTTAACCACTTGAGTGTCCCCATCTGTAAAATGGAGTCACCATATATACTTCATGTGGGGCCTTGATATTAAAATTGAGCAATGAAGACAAGACACCTACCACAGTGCTTGGGATAGATAGGTGCTGGTTCACGGCTGGTTGCCTCCCTTGATTATATCCTTCCACTTGCCCCAACTCAACCACACCAGGAACCAGTGGGAAGATCTGGCCAAATGCCTCCTTGGGCACAGTTGGCTCCTTTGTGATCCTGGTTCTTCACTGTTCCTTACTCATCTATCTATTTATATAATAAATATTTATTGAGCACCTTCAGCAGTGAGCAATACACATAGCCCCTTACCCTTGTAAGCATGCATTTTAACAAATTATATTATAATAGAGGCCCTGTGCACAGGTGATCAGGCCCTCAGCCTGGCTGGTGATCAGGGCTGATAGGGGCCATCTTGCCCAGTCCCGATCAGGCCGAATGGGGTTGACCAGCAGGGGAGGGACTGCAGAAGGTTGGTCGGCCACCAGAAGTTGGCTGGGGAGTGCACTGACTACCAGAAGGAAGCTCCTGTGTTGAGCATCTGCTCTCTGGTGGTCAGTGCACGTCATAGCGACCAATTGACCGATTGTTCGGTCATTCAGTCATTTGGTTGCTTAGGCTTTTATATATATAGATATATTATATTATATTATATTATATTATATTATATTATTATATTATAATAAATAATGACCAGTAGTTGGATGGTTACCGCTATGGAGAAAAATTGAGCAGGCAAAAGAAACTGAGTGTGCAGGATAAAGAGCCACAGAGGCCTCACTGGGAAGGCCACCTTTCAACCAAGACTTGGAAAAGGGGCGAGAGTAAGCAAGACTCTTGTGGTAATCCCGGGGGAAGTTCCAGCTACTGGCTTCCCTCTCTCCCTCTCCCCATCACATCGAAAACTTCCACTTTGGAGAGCAGTTCACCCCAGAGACTACATGAAGTGGACAGAGGATTCAGTTCTTGATTTTTTTTCCAGTTCTTTTCCTGGTTCCATCCCTTCCTCCTATAGGTCATCTTTCTCAGCACAAACTGTCACAGGTGGGCAGCCTCTGCTTTTCCTCCATGCAACTCCAAAACGGTTCCCAGACATTTGCTCAGCAAGCATAATCCCTTTCCACCAGACGGGGGGACAAGCCCCAGGCCCAGTAACCGGCCCAGAGGAGGGGGAGGAGCCCAGGGCTCAAGGCAGCCTCCCAGGGCCCACTGCCACCTGCACATGGTCAGGCATCTCAGCACCCCATCTGCAGGACACACAGCAAAATCCACCTTCATAGCACCTGCCTTTTCTTCAGCGGCAGAAGAGATGCTCAGAGAGACATGCTTATAACAGTAATAGTGAAAACTTCATAAAAGACAAACAATTGCCCAAAAACTGCAATGCCCTAACCTTCCCTGCTTGAATCGATAATGGCTTGAGCCTCTCAGGTGGGGTGGATGTTCGCCCACCAGCATCACCACAGTATCTAAGTCAGTACAACTCCACGTGTCCATGGTGAAAGGCCGGTTCTCTACCTCTACTCCATCACAAACCAGCACTATTACAAAATACAATGGAAATCAACTACTAGAAAAATGAATTTAAGATATCAAGACTCCAAGTGTTTGTTAGATTCAAAAATCCTGCTGTCTGCCCGGCCAGTGTGGCTCAGTGGTTGAGCATCGACCTATGAACCAGGAGGTCAGGGTCGATTCCCAGTCAGGGCACATGCTGGGGTTGCAGGCTCAATCCCTAGTGTAGGGTGGGCAGGAGGCAGCCAATCAATGATTCTCTCTCATCATTCATGTTTCTATTTCTCTTTTCCTCTGCCCTCTTCTCTGAAATAAATAAAAATATATTTTTTAAAAACCCTGCTGTCAGATTGCTGTCAAAGTTTCTGAACACTTCCTCTTCATTTCTGCACTGAGCTTGTCCAGCAACAGCAGCCTGAGCCGGGCACTGGTCCTTGGGCATCACTTTGAACAGCGCTGAGCTCAGCGATGCTCCACAGGATTTAGACCTCAGAACAGGGCGGGCACCCGGTATATACCTCCATTGATACATAAAGCAGAGAACAGGGCTGCTTCAGGGAACAGCGATTCAGAGACCCAGTGATGTGACTGTCAAACATGATTTACTCTGCAGCCTGGCTCAAAAGAAGTCTACCAAAATAAAATCAGTAGCGTCTACAGTGGCTGCAAAACAATAGTCAATCAAGTGAGTTCACAGTAAATCTACACCAGCTTTAAAACTGACCCCTGGGGTAGGCTGGGGTGGGGAGGTGTCCTGCGTTAGGGCAGGTGACTTGTAATTTTCTTCTACGTTTCACAGGCTGGAGTAGTTGTCAGCACAAAATTCTTTCCTATTCATCAGGCCTTCCACCTCCACTCTAGAACAATAACTCTGAAAACTAGACAACCACTATTCTGATACGGTGCCTAACACCTTAAAGAACAAGAAGAAAGAAAGACAAGAGAAATGGTACATTTCAAAGCACTCAAAATAGAAGAGAAAAGTTCACACTATTCTTTTGACCAAAAATAATGCCTGTGACTCACACACATTCACTGTAACAACCCATCCAGCGAACACGGGACGCCTGCTTGTAATGCATCAGCCGTGCAGAGCGTGTTGTCTCCATGTTATCAGGAAAGACTCTGTGACCATCGGTTTAGAATAGCAGCTCTGGGTGCAGGAAATGTCAGGGGAAGGTGGCAGACACTGGGAAGGATTTCACAGGGAAAGAAAACAAAGCCGAGAGATTATTTTCTCTAAACCTCTGGGGCAGGTGGGAGCATGAATAGCAGAAGATGAAAAGGCTTAAAGAGAAGCCTACTTTCAATATTCAGATCTAGCCAAGGCCGACAGGAATGGTTGACATTTTAGCTCTGATCATAGCAGAATGCTGAATACGGTGGGATATATTGCAGAATGCATATATATTGAAGTTCCTCTTTTTGGCTAGAAGTTGATCTATTAAAACAGGGATTCGGAAGGGAGGGGAGAGAGAGTTGATGAAAATACAGCCAGGAGGCCTGAGGCTGAGAGGATATCACCGCTCTCCATTCTGACACACCTTCCTTTGTCAGAGGAAGAGCTCAACCCCCAGTTACCACGGCTGTCTGCAGAAGCTTTGCCAAGGCCAGCCCCTGCTGCGGGAACGGTGGGGCCCACAGAAATTCTCTCTGCACAGAGGTTAAGACGACACCCCTGATGGCTGTTGTGAAGGCAGAGCCCTGGGACCAGAGAGGCCAGTGATCTTCTCACCCCAGCGCTCCCTCTGCTTGGCTGCAGAAGTTCCCACGGGGGCAGATGCGCCCTGTGAGCAATGAGAGTCTCTCCAACTCTCCCCAAATCCAACTGCATCCTGTGAACTCCAGCATGAAATATTCATAAAATCATATGCTTTTTCTTCTGTTAATCGCTCTCCTGTTAGTTAGATTTGCAGGCCCCCATTCACGGAACCTAGGAGGACAGAGGATAAGAACGACATCCCTGCCTCTACCTCTGTTTCAATTCCCTTAGAACGCCACAACATGTGTCAGCACCATTTACACTCTAGATGCAATATGTTCTTTCAACTTACAAAAAGAGATGGGAGATTCGTGAAAAATGATGCCTCATGCTTGGCAGTGACAATCACTGTTAGGGCTTCTGGTTTCCAATGACCGAGTAACCATCACTGGTCCTGAGGAGGGGGTTTCAGGATGCGAGTTGGAGGAAACAGCCCTGAATCTCTGAGATGGGAGAAAAGGATCCGCATAGACCATTCTTCTCCCCGATGTCAGAATGAAAAGATGGTTGCAAGCGGGTCAGAATATGTCACTCCAAAAATATGCCACTTTGTCGTAGAGATTATTTTGAGCTGAAGAAATTGAGAATCAACAGATACGGAGAGCTCTCCTTCTTCCCTTGTCTGCCTGAAAGCAGGGCATACATTTCCTTTTGTGAGCGCGTCCTATGGCGCCAGTACCAGGAGGAGGAGAGCAACTCTTATCACCCGAGACTGAGAGTGGGCACCATAAACAACCCTAATTAAAATAACCCCCATCTCTGGTTAGTTTCCGCATATATTTCCTAGTCACTTTCCCACAATTTGTTATCCCTTGAAGCCCAAACCCCATCCTTTTGTTAAAATGGTATATAAGCCCCCACCCAAGTCTAACCAGTTCATTGAGTTTCCCTTTTCTATAAATTCCCTTCCATGTAAAATATTCATAAAATCATGTTTTCTCCTGTTAATCACTCTCCTGTTAGTTAAATTTGCAGGCCCCCATTCAGGGAACCTAAGAGGATAGAGGGTATAAAACAGCATGAAGAGAAAGTGATGACAAGTTTAAGATTAACCTTCCAACCAGGCGCGAGCCCAGACCCTTCAGTCATCTTGAATCTTGCTAATTTATTAGACGAACAGCATTTCAGGTAACATAGCCATGGGAAAGTTACTCCACACTGTAGATAGAGTAAAAGATGATGCATTACCAGAGAGCCCTGTATCTTACTTCTCAGTTTGCTGATATGGCAAAACAAGAAATAAAAAATGTGAGGGAAAAGTCAGAGAGAGACCGGTAAAACCTTGACCTAGGCACTTCCTCAAGAAGAGTAAGAAGCCCAGCCAGTGGCTCAGTGGTAGAGCATCGACCTATGAACCAGGAGGTCATGGTTGGATTCCCGGTCAGGGCACATGCCCAGGGTTGCGGGCTCAATCCTCAGTGGGGGGCATGCTGGAGGCAGCCAATCAATGATTCTTTCTCATCATTGATGTTTCTATCTCTCTCTCTCCTTCTCCCTTCCTCTCTGAAATCAATAAAAAACTATTTTTAAAAAAGAAGAAGAGTAAGGAAAAAAGAGCAGGAGAAAGAAAGAGACCAGATTTAGAAAATGCTGCTCAACTACATGGTGTTAAAAAGTTTGATACTCTGGACTCCTTACCCCACACCTTCAACAGGGAAACATACTACATAAAACAAGAATATGTAAAAAAAAAAAAAAAGTTTGATGAAACATCAAGCTTACTTGAGAGGTGTGATTGATAGCAAATTTAATTGCAATTTCTACTCGGCTGCTTTGGTGTACAGCGACTCCTGTGTTAATAGTAATAGAGTGAAACTTGTTCTGCTGAGCAAGGGCCCCCTGTTCACAGCAACTGCCAAGGTGATGACCTCGGCTACAGCGACAGCTTTCTGATTTACAGAAAACAACCACCCGAGAGATTATTCCATACATAGCTGTTGGCTGGGCAAGGAGCCCTCAGCAGCCTACTCCCACCTCATAGAAAGATCTCAGACATAATCTCAAAACACACACTTGCCAACGAATGCATTTCCAGCCCACGGGCAAACACTCTTCAGTAGGTTTGGGAGGTGGCTACGTAAATAAATATTTGCTTAATCTTGCTCATTATGATTCTGCATCTGCCACTTTAGTGGCTCCCTTAACAGCTCCCAAGTTCTTTGGACACATTGAGCCTAAATTTCCTCACCTACCAATTGGGGGTGCCTGCACCTTCCTTACAATATTGTTGTCAAGATTCAAAGGGCTTAGACTTACAGCAAGAGGCATTAGGGCTCAGAAGGAAGTTGTCGTTATGTTTTGGGAGATATCTCACAGGCTGGACCCTGGATGTTTCCCCCAGGTTCCCTGGTGTGACAGGAAAGTCATACCTACTGTTCAAAGTGTTATGAAAGGAACATCTCAAAGCACGCGAGACCTTTGAAGGGAGTTTTCGGTTCTGAGCATCAAACCGAGACTCAGATGCAAAGCTGCTCTGCCTCGCAGTCACCGGGGACTGAAATAAGATTGACTAAGAAGACTTTGCTACTGAACTGATAGGCTCCCTCCCACGCCACAGGGGGCCCTCTCTGCTCTGATTTCTCCAGGGTTGTCATCCTGGCGTATGTCACCGTCTAAATAAGCCATCACTTTTTAAGGGAAGAAAGCAAAGGCTCCCTCCTAGACCCAGAGGAAGCCTCCCGTGGCATAGCTGCACAAAATCACAACCGGAAAAGACAACAGTGCATCTGGTGACTCACTCCAGGAGGAATTTGCGTGGGGAGAGTGGGCTGCCATGACTGCCCCAAATCCCACTTTATAAGAAGATTAACCCAAGATCATTTACATTCCCCTTTTGTCTCCTTTGGAGAGGCTGCTTGTTTAGCAAAAGACAAACATTTAGAGGCATCTGAGATCTTTCGGTGATCTCTCGCTGCAGTGCGAAGGGGTGCCCCGTGCACGGTTCTGCCTGGAGTACCAGGAAGAAATTTCCATTTCAATATTGCACGGGAAGCTATTAGTGCATCGCTGTTGTCACGTCTCCTTCACAGCTTCTTTAACAGATGATTTACCATTGGAAATTGAGTTGTTTTCAAAAGGATTCTAAGTTCTAAAAGAAAGCCTTGACAACTTTGTTTCTTGCACCACAATCATGAAAGTTCTGGTCTGTCCTCTGAGGAGGAGACAAACAAAGCAGGAAAAAAAGGCCCTAGCCAGTTTGGCTCAGAGGAGAGAGCATTGGCCTGCAGACTGAAGGGTCCTAGGTTCGATTCCGGTCAAGGGCACATGCCCGGGTTGCGGGTTCGATCCCCAGTAAGGGGGTACTCGAGGCAGCTGATCAATGACTGTCTCTCATCATTGATGTTTCTATCTCTCCCTCTCCCTTCCTCTCTGAAATTAATAAAAGTATATATATTTTTAAATAGCAGGAAAAAAGTATGGCCAGATATTGTTGGTCGCAGGAAAGAACAGTGGGTTAGGCCGCAACTCCTAGGTTAATTTCTGGTGCTCCACCACTCTGAAGCAGAGGGCTTCGAATAAAGCTTTTAATCTGTGGACTTTCAGAATGGGTTGAATTAAATATTGATTATGCTTCCTCTCCACTCAAATATTCTAAGAATCAAATGTAGAACAAAAACACCTGAACTCAAACCCTGAACCACAAGTTAGGAGATCTGGAATCTAGTGCTGCTCTATTAACCTGTTGTGTGACCTTGGACAAGTTACATGAAAAATTAAAAATAGCCAGTCAATTTTTTCACTCACCATGGAGCACTCACCAAGTACAAGGAAGTCGGCATTATCATACCAGTTCTTCATAAGAACTTTATGAATATGTCTCATTATTATGTTCATTTTGAAGAGAAGGAAATTGAGTCCCAGAAAGGTTACACAAGATCACACAGTCAGCAAGTAGTTGGGTTAAATTTGAATCCATGATGTCCATAATGTGCCCTTGAGACTTCATAAAAGATATCCTTGCTAGTGTGACCTCAGAAGATAGGAGATTACATCCAGCCAGCCAGCCAGCCAGCCAGCCATCCATCCATCCATGCATACATAGTCTCTGAAAAGCACAAACCACTACAAAGCACAAGCCATGTCTACTTATATCTGAGAAGAACCCTCAATACATTTAGAGCAGCAGCTCTTAAATGCAGTGCAAGGAACCCCAAGGATCCATGGACAGGAAGCAGACAGTCAATGAACCTAGGAAATTGAATGCAAATATTTTTGTGGGCATCTCTGTGCCACATTTCTGGAGCAAAGGCCCATGGCTTTCATCATATTCCCAAAGATATCTCTGATTCTCAAGAATGTAAGAACCACTGGTCCAGAGAAATGGAACTGAAAACACTTCTTGACCTATCTCATTTGTTCCTTTAGCCACACTATGTGGTGGTCACTACTTTCTCCCATTTTATGGATGAGAAAACTGAGACTCACACGCCAAAAGCAACCTTCCCAAATCCATACAATTTGTTTGATGGGTATCACTGCTGGCTGCCTCATAGCGCTTCCATTCCAGATGCTTAATCTAAGGCAGATGATGTACAGTACTCTCCAGGTGAATGTTAATAGACCAGGAATAGGAGCATGTCCAACACTCACCCAACTACACTTGTATTCTATGGCTGGGCTTTCTACCTCTTCTGCTTTTGGGGAACCAGCCTTAGAAGAAAACTTATGCTAAGAGGAAGCTGGCATTAAAATAGGCACAGTGGTAGAGTGGTCAGATAAAACACTGGATGCCCAGTTCAATTTGAATTGAAGATAAACAATGAATAACGCTTTAGCATAAGTATTCCCTAACAATACATGGGACATAACTTTGTACTGAAAAAGTATTAATTATCTATCAGAATTCAAATTTATCAGGGTGTCCTGTATTTTTATGGGCTAAATGTGGCACAATGGACCTGACAACTATACAGCATCTGAGGCCTGCACTACCTCTTGACTTTAGGTTATGTAAGGCCATTGATTCCTGCATTGCTTAAGCAGTCGAGAATTTCTGTCACTTGCACCCCAGTGCATCCTACCTCATGCAGAAAATCAGTGGTTCCAACCCCGGCAGGAAGGGTGCAGAATGCAAGCTCACAGCACCATACTAAATCCCAGAGGGACAGAAACTCCACACCATATTAAAAGCTACAAAGCCCGTACTTGTGTGGCTTTTTTTTTTCTATAAGAACGCAGTTTGACAGACTTACTGGAATTCATCAGATTCTCCTCAGTCAATGTAAATTCTGTATTATATAGTCACAGGATGTGAATTCATTTACACTGTAAAACTCTTTCATGTATACTAACAAACTCTAAAGTCATGCCAGAGATGACTGCTCATAGCCACCCCAAATCACAAAAACAAAAGCACCTAGAAATTCCAGATGAAGATCCCAATTTTTGAACATTAATGCTAAATGTTTATGTAATTTTGTTTAGAAAAAAAAATCAACTGGCTCCATAGGAAAGTTTGACTTTAGATAAAATCTGAAACATTGTAAAGCAATCAAATAAAATAGCAAGGAGGTTATGGGAGTGAGTAGAACCGATTGACTGAATAGGTAGCCACAGGACTGAATTGCTATTTAAGGGTAAATGGGCACGCCTGTGCACATGTGCGTGTGTGCAAGTGTGTGTGAGTGTGTGTGTGTGTGTGTGTGTGTGTGTGTGTCTTGGCCATACTATTTATGCAGCATCAAAAATTACAAGGTAATGAACCTAAGACATTTATATGCAATACCAGGTATATGATCAAAGAACAAAAACAGGATGTTTAGTTAGCTATGACAGTTATGAAAAGACCAAACAAACCTGTACTTATTTGCATCCACAAGTTTCGAAGCCCTGCTCTGGTATAGAGAATTCCTATAACCTGGAACACACAGCATTAACATCACATCATCTGGCCTCCCCTCAAGCCCATAAAAGGTGATAACTCAGGGTATGTCAGCATAGAACAATTATGAAGTTAAGAAAAGTTCTAACAAAGATATCTTTGGAAAAAGCAATATATGTGTATGTATGTATGTAACTGTATTAAAAGAAATTTGATGTACAATATTCCTGGGTATAATCCTATGAAAATGTTAACTGTCCCCAAATTAATCTATAAATTTAACAAGCCCTGGAGCAAAATACCAATAGGTATGGATTTGCTGGGCGGGGGGTCGGCGGGTGGGGATCAGAGGAGCACCTGATAAAATGTTTGTTATCTTCCTGAAAAAGAAGAGCAAAGGGAAGGAGATGAGCCCAAATAGATATTAAAAGTATTATAAAGTAAAACCAGAATAATGTGGTAGGACCACAGGACTATATAGAAGCTCAAAGGAACAGAACCGAAAGTCCAGACACAGATCCATGTATTTATACAAGGATTTGTTCATTGATGAAAATGGGCATCTAAAAGCCACAGGAAAAATTGAATTTTTCAGTAAACAATGTTGGCTACCATTTAGGAGAAAAGAACATAAATGGCTTGTAAGTTTTGCTGGTAAGATGGCTTTTAAAAGTCCGAAGTGCTAGGTGTCCACCGATAGGTGAATGGATAAAGAAGATGTGATGCATACGCGCAATGGAATATCACTCAGGAATATGAAAAAATTGAAATCTTACCATTTGCAACAACATTGATGGACATAGAGGGTATTATGCTAAGTGAAATAACTCAGAACGAGAAAGACAAATACCATATGATTTCACTTATATGTGCAATCTAAAACAAAACAAAATAAAACAAATGAACAAACAAAACAAAAGAAAAGCAAACCCATAGAAACAGAACAAACTGATGATTGTCAGAGGGGAGGTGATTGGGGGGATAGGTGAAGGGGAATAAGAGGTATAAACTTCTAGTTATAAAATAAATAAGTCATGGGAAGGTAATATACAGCACAGGGAATGTAGTCAATAATATCACAAGCCCTAGCCAGTTTGGCACAAGGGATAGAGCACCAGCCCATGGACTGAAGGGTCCTGGGTTCGATTCTGGTCAAGGACACATACCTCGGTTGTAGGCTCAATCCCCAGCCCTGGTTGGGGAAGCAACCAATCGATGTGTCTCCCTCACATCGATGTTTCTCTCTCTCTGTCTCTCTCTCTCTCCTTTCTACTCTCTCTAAAAATCAATGGAAAAATATCCTTGGGTGAGGATTAACAACAACAATAATATCATAACAATTTTGTATGGTGACAGATGGGACCTAGACTTATTGTGGTGATCTCATTGTAAGGTATACAATGTTGAATCACTATGTTGTACACTTGAAGCTAATATAATATTGTATGCTAACTATACTAAAGTATAAATAAAATAAAATAAAAAATTGAAAAAAAAAGTCTGAAGTGGCAGAAAATAAACAGTAAAACGTTACCACCCATGGAACAGTAAGCTAATGTGCTATAGCCATGAGCCTTCAATTTATGGTTTCCCAACAAGAAAGAGAATGTGGTCAATTCCTTGGAAGAAGGAATGGGGTACACTCTGCCACCCTGTTGGACTTCACTTGGTTCCCTTCGCCCATCACCCCACCCCAAACCCTCTCTGCAGTCAGAATGGCCCTGCCACCCATTCCCCTCCATAGTACAAAAGGATCCTGGAAACTAAAAGATTTCTCTGCACATCATGGGATTCCCTGATCTCCATAACTGTTGAAGGCACCAATGCAAACAATTTGAGAGTTATCCAAGATCAGGAGTAAGTCTCACCTGTTTCCTCTTTTCAGGGGGAAGGGATGGATCTCCATCCTACAAAGAAACAAATGCTACATTTTAGGTTTTTTTTAATGTGCTTAGATTCAAGGAACTGAACCAAACTATGAACTAGATTCAGACCCTCCCGAGCCCCACCCCCTGCAACCAGTAATGTGCTGAACCAAGTTCAGATAGGCTTTCAAAAAACTAACTACAAATTCAACCAGACTTATTTTGGAAAAACCTCTGAGGAATCAGTTCTATTTAAGACCAAACCTGTATATTTTCTAAAACTGTGTGAACCAAAACAAACAAAAAAACAAAAAAACCAAAAAGAAAAAACCCAAAACTGCATTTCTCAAAATTATTTCTGAGCAGAGCCAATCTTATGTAATATTTCATTTGGTTGAGTTGAGTTCCTCTTTACATTGTTAGATCCAAAGGAATAGCAATGGATACACATATACACACTTGAGTTTTCTCTATGAACAGAATAATATGGGGAGGGGGTGGAAAAGACATGCTCAAAATAAAAGAAAATTAACTGAGAACTTCCAGTCCTATCAGACTTTTTATCTTAAAAGAATTCAATTTCTCTCCCTTGTGGGTCATCTGGGACAACAAATATCTCAGGTGAATGAGTAAATGCTCAATAATGAGTACACTTTTATCTGATGCTGTCCACATATTGGTCAACAGTACTTTAACCCGAGGAATCTTCCTACTCTATTTCTGTGCCAGGACAGTTCAATGAGCCCAGCACAAATGGTTAAATATTAGCAATAGTGCCAACACTTTAAAGAGAGGCTGCATAGATGAGTAAAAAAGAAGCAGGAATGCTCTTGGTATCCTCCATTTCCATATAATTTATACCCTTAAAAATCTTGCTAAATAAAACCCTAAAGGAAACCTAAATGCTCACGATAAGAGAAAGGTTTAAAAAAATGAAAATATTACTATGCAACTATGTTTAAAAATGAACTATATTTGTATGTATGACCTAGAGAGATGTCCAAAATAAGATGTGAGTGAAAAGAGCAAGTTTTAGAACAACATTTATACCGTGCTGTCCAACAGAACTCTGCAGAGATGGAAACACCCTACATGGAACTGTCCAGCAGAGTGGCCACCATGGAAATGCCCCACAGCCATGCAAAGCAACACAGTCACCACTGGCCACCTATGCCAACTGAGTCCATGAAATGTGATGAGACTGAAGAACTGAATTTTCAATTCTATTTTATTCTAATTAATTTAAAATGGAATTTAAATAACCACATGTGGTTTCTGTATTAGGGCAGATTTATAAATACTCCATAGGAACAAATGATTAAGTAAACTGGCACACAAACACAAATGTATACGTGTATGTGTACGAGTATGCTTCATAGGTGCCCGAGTAAGCCGTCTGGAGGGACTGGGTTGTGGAGGATTTAGGGGTGATGACATTCACCTCTTAATTTTCCCACTTTGGAACTGTTTGAATTCAATCCTTTTTTGAGGAAACGGCATGTTGAAATGCCCCCTTTCTATCTTAACCAGGGAACAGGAATGCCATGGTGACGTCATACGTACGATCAGCTCTCTGTATTTCTTCTTCAGGGACTGGTGGCGTTCTCGGAGCTGGTTGGCCATGAGTTTGTACTGGTCCCTTTCCTGCTGGCATGTGTCCAGCTCCTTGGAGAGGATCAACAGGGCCTCCTTTTTGCTCTCCAGCTTCCTTTTGCACACCAGGTACTGCAAAAGAAGTCCAAGCAACTGGTCAGGACCTCAACAGGACTCCATTTACCATACCCTGCAGGCTTGTTTTATTTGTTTGTGTTTTGTTGTTGTTCTGTTGCTTGTTTTGTTTTTAGAGAACATATACCCAGAGGCATTTGTCAGTAACTGACATAGGCACCTAAGGCTGGGACAGTACCTAACCTATCCCTCAGGACAGAACCTAAGCTTTGGATGCTCATGAACTTTGGCAAACTGGGTCATATAAAATTATTCCATTACAAATAAGTAAAACAGTAGAATACTTTTAAAAAAATTACATAGCTAAACAGATAGATAGCTGGACCCCAATTATTTTTTTAAAAGGATTTCTATATCCAGATAAGATTATGTAAAATTTTGTTAAAATTTTACAAAATGATATACACAGAAAGACACTTAATAAGACATTTGTATATCACTAACAATTGTCTCTTGGTAGCAAAATTATTTGCATGTTTTAAAAATTTTATTCTTTTTAAAAAATATATTTTTCTTGATTTCAGAGGGGAAGGGAGAGGGAGAGAGAGATAGAAACATCAATGATGAGAGAGAATCATTGATCGGCTGCCTCCTGCACACTCCCCACTGGGGACTGAGCCTGCAACCCCTGCATGTGCCCTGACCGGGATTGAACCATGACCTCCTGGTTCATAGGTGGACACTCAACCACTGAGCCATGCCGGTCAGGCTAAAATTTTTATTCTTTATGCTTTTCTATGCTTTCTAAATTTTCTAGACTAAACTCACATGGTATCTATAGTTTAAAAAAAACACAAAAATAGTATTTAAAATAATTTAACTGAACCATAAATCATTGCAATAGATTGTACCTGCCCACACAACACAGCAGACATTTTTTCACTTGAGAATTTTGGTTCACATATTTGACCAAGATATACACAACTTCTGTGATTCCAACGCAGCCCCTCCTACCAGAAACCAATTTTACGAATTTGGAGTTATCCCCAAACAGTCAAGTGTACCTTATGGAAACTCTTTGTCCATCCTTCTCCCCACTCCCCCCACTGTGAACCACCCCCTCGTGACAACCACCCAGCACATGGGCCAGCATGAGCCCTGACCAGGACTTCTTTACTTTCATTGGCTATACTGCACCGTCTGGTGTTATTCACATATGTGAAATGTGGCACTAAATACCTTTTGAATTTGCCCTGTAAAAGACCAAATTCAGAGCATTCATGAAAACAATTTATAGTTTCATTATACACTCTGACATGAGCACTTTGTCATTGTGGACGCTCACACAAAGAAGAGAGAATCAGCACTCCCGAAACATTTGAGTCAATGCTCTTTTATGGACAAAAAGCATTACTCATATAGAGAGCTTGCTCAGAACTGACTTTGTTAAGTTCAATTTTAAATAAATGAAAGGGGAAAAAGAGAGTTTTGTGCATTAGCACAATTTTTTTTCCTTTAAAAAAAAAAAAAGTAATTGCTTGGCTTCCAAAACAAAGGGGAGAGAAAAGCCATTCTGAGACGGATTTGAGTTCTAAGGGAGGACACTTCCACCTTGGATGAATCTTATTCCTGGCAGTAATGAGGTTGGAATCCTGCCTTAAAATGTCCTGGATTTTAAGACTTTGACATCCTCTTCATGGAGGCAAAACGGTTCTGTTGCCACAGTGATTTCTCAAGAGTAAAATCCCCAACGAGTAAATATCAAAGGCAAGTGGCTCAGAAACCTAAGCTGCAGTGTCCTAAGGGAGGTATTGAGATTTCACAGGAAAAAAATACCGTTTACACACAATTGAACAGACCTGCCCTTGTGCCTTCGGTTCTTTGCCCGTAATCAGCAGCGGTGGTTGCTGATTACAAATCACTGCTATTAGTATTGGTGGCATCACGACAGCCACCTTTGTCCCTTCAATTTATCAGATCCAAATCTGAGGCCCCAAGGATATCCAGTGTCTTCCAACCTCGGGGAAGAAAATCCCAGTGGCGTGGAGACATGGTAAGGAGCGGTAGGCAAGATGAGTTGTAACATCCGGTCTACAAAGCAGAACAGGCCCTCACCACCACTGTTGGCAAAGTGGAAACTCAAGTTCCCTGACCTTGAACTGCAATCAGTTAGGGTCCAAGAGAGAAACTTTTTCTCTCTCAGGGCCTGGTTGAAATGGGGCCTCAGAAGCTGTGGTGCCCACCCTTCCCTTAGGTTGATGGTACCTGGCAGAAAACAAGCAGAGACCTCTGCTCAGACCCAGTGGCCAGAATCTGAGGAGCAGGACCATTGTAGTTCAGTTCCCCTCAGGCACAGAAAACAGGACAATTAGGACTCTACTAAAGGGTAAAAAAGCAAATGCATTCTGTGTAGATGATGAAGTCACACCAACGAAAGGGTGGTCTTTACAAAGCCAGGGTTGGACTGCTCTTTCCTCTGCTTACTATGGTCTACAGCAGTGAAGTTCAAAAATTGTAGTCCACGTCTATCATTTTTACCAGTAGAAGCTTAGGCTGACACCTCATTTCTAAAGCAGCTCAGAGGGGTGCTGCCCTGGCAAAGGTGGGACGCTTCTCCTGATGAGGCCTCATCAACAAGGAGCCCTGGAAAAGACTGCCCTGGCACCATCTCGGGAGCCTCGTGAACATGCAGATTCCCAGGCCCAGCCCAGACCCACTGAATCGGAGTCGGGTGACTGGCTCAGGAAGCCCCACTGTTAGCACATGGCACAGGTGATTCTCACTCCCATCTACACTTTGAAAACCCAGGCTCAGGAGGTTCCAGCTTTATGGTGTCTCAAAAGTTAGAACCAACTACAATAGTCTGGAAGGACCGAGAAGCCAGCTGTAGTCCACAAGTTCAGGACCAAGGAATGGTCTCAGCATTGTTCTGGGGTGTCTGTGCCACCTTCGTAGCACAGAGGGGTTCTAAACAAGTACAAGCATTTCCCTAATAACCAGTGATGTTGATGTACTCCTATGTTCATTGCAGCATTATTTGTAATAGTCAAGACATGGAAACAACCTAAGTGTCATCAAGGGATGAAAGGTGTGGTCCATGTACACAGTGGAATACTACTCAGCCATAAAAATGACAACACGTTGCCATTTGTGACAACATGGATAGATCTTGAGGGTATTATGCTAAGTGAAATAAATGAGACGAAAAAGGACAAAGTCATTTGATTTCACTCTGAGACTATAAAATAAAAAAGTAACAAACGAACTGACAAAACAAATCATAGATATTGACAACAGAATGGTGGTTATCAGAGGGACAGGGGTGTGGGGAAGGCAGAAATAGACATGGGGTCAAATATATGATAAGAGAAGGAAACTAGACTTTAGGTGGTGAACCCACAAGTGTATACAGATCTCGAATTATAATGTTGTACACCTGAAATTTATATGATGTTATTAACCAATGTTACCTCAATAAATTTAATTTTTTAAATGCCTAAGTATAAGCACAGACTATATTTCACTGCATCTGGCCAAAGACCCTATGTATGCAGAGTCTCAATGAAATAACAACAGGACCCTCTGGGAGGAATGTGTTGGTGGGGTATTGGGGACAGGAATGGGACTTCTCACTCATTCTAAAATGATGATAGCTTAGTCCCTGTAATGACAGCTGTTAAAATGTCCCATTTCCTATCTCTCTAATTGGACACAACCAACCAAAAAATCTGGAAGGAAAGAAAAAGGCCCTAAAGATCCTCTTGTTGGAGCTCTAACCAATCAGCAAACTCGTCGATCTACTCCTTGGCCTTAGACGGGCTCAATCATAACACAGAAAGCGAGACCAGCCAGAGCTTGGGATGTTTTGGCTCCTAGAAGAGGATGAATAAGTGTAGATGATGGAGAAGGTGGGTGGAGAGCAGTAACCACCAGGCAGAGCCAAGAGGCTTCCATCCCGATGTAGGTCTAAAGATGAGCTAATCCTGAACCACTGGGACCCCAGGAAAACCACAGAACACAGGTACAAAACCAACACACACTGCCTGGGCCTCAGTTTCCACATCTGGAATATGAAGGGGTGTTCCCAGGGTGACCTCCAATTTGAGAAACCCACAATTTCAACACCACATCCAATATGATTGGGGGTGAACAGTGTCAGGGAAAACACTGGGGGTGAGGGACTCCAGTCCAGGAGGTATGGCTCACTCCAAGCACCCAGAGACCACCTGGTCTAGGACAGAGCCCGCTCAGTGAGTTTGAAAGATCATCCACGACAGTGGCAATGCCAGAATCTCAACATTGCAGGGCCTTCAGCCACCTTGTTTGAAGGGGTGCTAGACCTGTGTTTGCAGGAGCAGTATATGATAGAATGAGAAAAGACTAAACGTCTATGTGGTCAACATCAGTGCCTCTCTCCAATATTTCCAGTTCTCCTCTACTTCCCGACATGTGGAGGACCTGTCCTTCCCCATGGGTTTGAAGTAAGGCAAAGCCGTGTAATTATCCAAGAAAATGGGGCTGGAAGAAACATGAGAAATGTCTAGGGTGGAAGCACTTAAGAGTCAAGGTAAGAATCCCCAAGCTTTCTCCTCTGCTGTTGCAACAGCTGTGGAAGTATGTGTTGCTAACAGCAGCCCCCTGATCACCGCAGCCTCCTGATCACCACAGCCTCCTGATCACCACACCCTCTGTCTGTGGAACAGCAACTGTACGTGAAGCCTCCCCCCACCAGCCAGAAGAGCCAACACAGCTGTGAACAACACCCACCAGAGGAGCTGCTGCCAACTGGAAAGCAGCTGCTACCGCAACCGTCTGAGCAGCAACCACAACCCAAGGAGCCCCTGCCACCCAGGGAGCAGCCACTGAACACCTCAACATCTACATATGTCAGCGAGATCAAACATGGGTAGGCAAAGAAACCCCCAAAGGAAAGAAAAGGAGGACTCGCCAGAAAAGCAGCTAAGTGAGACAGAGATATGCAACATGACGGAAAAAGAATTCAGAATAAGGTTCCTAGAGTACATGCACCACATGTTCAAGAAGCAAGAAGAAACAGATGAAAAACTCAACTACTTATGCAAGAAGCTAGAAGAAACAGATGAAAAAATCAACAACTTAAGTAAGTCCCAAGAAGAAATGAAGAGTGACATAGCTTCAATAAAAAACTCCATTGAAAGTATCAACAGTAGACTGGGAGAAGCGGAGGACCGAATTAGTGAATTAGAAGACAAGGAAGCAAAACACACTCAAACTGTACGGCAAATGGAGAAAAAAATTAAAAGACAGGAGGAGAGCCTAAGGGAGCTTTGGGACAACATGAAACGAAACAACATACGAATAATAGGGGTGCCAGAACAACAGAAAGATGAACATGGATTAGAAAACCTATTCGAAGAAATAATATCAGAAAACTTCCCTGAGGTGGGGAAGAAAAAAGTCACACAAGCCCAGAGAGTCCCAAACAAGGTGAACCCGAAAAGACCCACACCAAGACACATCATAATTACCATGGCAAATGTTCAGGATAAAGAGAGAATCTTACAGGCTGCAAGAGAGAGACGGAAAGTAACATACAAGGGATCTCCCATTAGATTATCAAATGATTTCTCAACAGAAACACATCAGGCCAGAAAAGAATGGACGGAAATCTACAAAGTGATGCAAAGCAAAGGACTGAATCCAAGAATACTCTATCCAGCAAGGCTATCATTCAAAATTGAAGGGGAAATAAGAAGCTTCACAGACAAAAAAGGGCTAAGGGAGTTTATCACCACCAAGCCAGCCATGCAAGAAATGCTAAAGGGACTGGTGTAAAAAGAAGAAATATCAAGCTCAGAAAGAAAACAGCCACACACACACACACAAAAAGAAATGGCTACAAACAAATACCTTTCAATAATAACTTTAAATGTAAATGGACTAAATGCTCCAACCAAAAGACATCGAGTGGCTGAATGGATAAAAAAACATGACCCATACATCTGCTGTCTACAAGAGACCCACCTCATTAGAAGGGACTCACACAGACTGAAAGTGAAGGGATGGAAAAATATCTTTCACGCAAATGGAAAGGAAAAGAAAGCTGGGGTAGCAATACTTATATCTGACAAAGTACATCTCAAAGTGAAGGCCATAACCAGAGATAAGGAAGGCCACTTCATAATACTAAAGGGATCAATACAACAAGAAGATATAACCCTGGTAAACATATATGCACCCAATGCAGGAGCACCCACATACATAAGAAAACTTCTGGAAGATATCAGGGGAGAGATCGACAACAATACAATCATAGTAGGGGACTTTAATACACCACTGACATCACTGGATAAATCCGCTAGACAAAAACTCAGCAAAGAAACAGCAATCCTAAATGACTCACTAGATCAGATGGACTTAATTGACATCTTCAGAACACTTCACCCCACAGCTGCGGAATATACATTCCTCTCAGGTGCTCATGGGACATATTCAAAAATAGACCACATATTGGGTCACAAGCAAAGTCTCCACAAATTCAAGAAGATTGAAATCATAAAAAGCTTCTTCACAGACCACGATGGCATAATGTTAGAAATAAACTACAATAAAAA
The DNA here is from genome assembly GCF_028538775.1 of Myotis yumanensis. Lineage (NCBI taxonomy): Eukaryota > Metazoa > Chordata > Mammalia > Chiroptera > Vespertilionidae > Myotis > Myotis yumanensis. Next base: position 225,943,601 of record NW_027223752.1, on the reverse strand, counting down.
CAACCCAAAATACTCAAACACTTGGAAGCTGAATAGCATGTTATTAAATATTGATTGGGTTACCGATGACATCAAAGAAGAAATTAAAAACATCCTGGACACTAATGACAATGAAAACACAACAATCCAAAACCTCTGGGACACAATGAAAGCAGTCCTGAGAGGGAAGTTTATAGCTCTACAGGCCTATCTCAAAAAACAAGAAAAAATGGTAGTCAATCATCTAACTCTACAACTCAAAGAATTAGAAAGAGAGCAACAAGAAAACCCCAGAGTGAGCAGAAGGAAGGAGATAATAAAGATTAGAGCAGAAATCAATGAAATAGAGACCAAAAAAACAATACAGAAAATCAATGAAACCAAGAGCTGGTTCTTTGAAAGGATAAACAAGATTGACAAACCCCTAGCCAGGCTCACCAAGAAGCAAAGAGAGAGGTCCCAAATAAACCAAATCAGAAATGATAGAGGCGAAATAACAACAGACCCCACAGAAATACAAATGATTGTTAAACAATACTACGAGCAACTCTACTCCAACAAACTGGACAACCTGGAGGAAATGGACAAATTCCTAGAAAAATACAACATTCCAAAACTCAATCAGGAAGAATCTAAAAACCTCAATAGGCCAATAACTATGGAAGAAATTGAAGCAGTCATCAGAAAGCTTCCAGCAAACAAAAGCCCAGGGCCAGACGGCTTCACAGGGGAGTTCTACCAAACATTCAAGGAAGAACTAAAACCTACCCTCCTCAGACTACTACAAAAAATTCAAGAGGAAGGAACGCTTCCAAGCTCATTCTATGAAGCCAGCATCACCCTAATACCAAAACCAGGTAAAGACATCACAATGAAAGAGAATTACAGGCCAATATCCCTCATGAACATAGATGCCAAAATCCTCAACAAAATCTTAGCAAATCGGATCCAGCAGTACATCAGAAGGATCATACACCATGACCAAGTAGGATTCATCCCAGAGATGCAAGGATGGTACAACATCCGTAAATCAATAAATGTGATACATCACATAAACAAATTGAAAGAAAAAAACCACATGGTCATATCAATTGATGCAGAAAAAGCATTCGACAAAATCCAACACCCATTTTTGATAAAAACTCTCAGAAAGGTGGGAATAGAAGGATCATACCTCAACATAATAAAAACCATATATGACAGGCCCACTGCCAACATCATACTCAATGGACAAAAACTAACACCATTTCCCCTAAGAACAGGAACAAGACAGGGATGCCCACTCTCACCACTCCTGTTCAACATAGTACTGGAAGTATTAGCCATTGCAATTAGGCAAGAAGAAGGAATAAAAGGCATCCAAATTGGAAAAGAGGAAGTAAAACTGTCCTTATTTGCAGATGACATGATATTATACATACAAAACCCTAGAGACTCCATCAAAAAGCTACTAGACTTAATACATGAATTTGGCAATGTAGCAGGATACAAAATTAACCCCAAGAAATCTGAGGCATTTCTATACACCAACAGTGAACTTTCAGAAAGGGAGATCAGAAAAACAATCCCATTTACCATCGCACCAAAAAAATTAAGATACCTAGGAATAAACTTAACTAAAGAGGTTAAAGACCTCTACTCAGAAAACTACAGGACGTTGAAAAAAGAGATAGAGGAAGACATAAACAGATGGAAGAACATACCATGTTCTTGGATTGGTAGAATCAACATCATTAAAATGTCCATACTACCCAAAGCAATCTATACATTCAACGCACTTCCCATTAAAATACCAATGGCCTTCTTCAAAGATCTAGAACGAACTCTCCAAAAATTCATCTGGAATAAAAAAAGACCCCGAATAGCTGCAACGATCCTGAGAAAGAACAAAGTAGGTGGGATCTCAATGCCAGATATCAAGCTGTATTACAAAGCCACTGTTCTCAAAACTGCCTGGTACTGGCACAAGAACAGACATATAGATCAGTGGAATAGAATAGAGAGTCCAGAAATTAGCCCGAACCAATATGCTCAATTAATTTTTGACAAAGGAGGCATGAACATACAATGGAGCCAAGATAGTCTCTTCAATAAATGGTGTTGGGAAAATTGGACAGACATATGCAAGAAAATGAAACTAGACCACCAACTTACACCATACACAAGAATAAACTCAAAATGGATAAAGGACTTAAATGTACGACAGGAAACCATAAAAATTCTAGAAGAATACAAAGGCAACAAAATCTCAGACATATGCCAAAACAATTTCTTCACTGATACAGCTCCTAGGGCAGTTGAAACTAAAGAGAAACTGAACAAATGGGACTACATCAAAATAAAAAGCTTCTGCACAGCAAAAGAAACCATCAACAAAACAACAAGAAAACCCACCTCGTGGGAAAACATATTTGCCAACGTCATATCTGATAAGGGCTTAATCTCCAAAATTTATAGGGAACTCATACAACTTAACAAAAAGAAGATAAACAATCCAATCAAAAAATGGGCAAAGGATCTAAATAGACACCTTTCAAAAGAGGACATTCAGAAAGCCAAGAGACATATGAAAACATGCTCAAAGTCACTAATCATCCGAGAGATGCAAATCAAAACAACAATGAGGTACCATCTCACCCCTGTCAGAATGGCCATCATCAACAAATCAACAAACGACAAGTGCTGGAGAGGATGTGGAGAAAAAGGAACACTTGTGCACTGCTGGTGGGAATGCAGACTGGTGCAGCCACTATGGAAGGCAGTATGGAGGTTCCTCAAAAAATTGGAAATGGAACTCCCATTTGACCCTGTGATCCCACTACTAGGAATATATCCCAAGAAACCAGAAACACCTATCAGAAAGGATATATGCACCCAGATGTTCATAGCAGCACAATTCACCATAGCTAAGATCTGGAAACAGCCTAAGTGCCCATCAGTAGATGAATGGATTAGAAAACTGTGGTACATCTACACGATGGAATACTATGCTGCTGTTAAAAAGAAGGAACTCCTACCATTTGCAACATCATGGATGGAACTGGAGAGCATTATGCTAAGTGAAACAAGCCAGTCAATGAAGGAAAAATACCACATGATCTCACTCATTCATGGATAACAAAGACCATTACAAACTTTTGAACAATAATAGATACAGAGGCAGAGCTGCCTCAAACTGATTGTCAAACTGCAGTGGGAAGGCCAGAGAGAGTTGGGGGGCAGGAGGGAGGGGAGTAAGAGATCAACCGAAGGACTTGTATGCATGCATATAAGCATAACTAATGGACATAAGACACTGGGGGGTAAGGGAGGGTAGTGGTTTGTCAAGGGCGGGGGGGGGGGGGGGGGAAAAGGATACTTATGTAATACCCTTTGTAAAAAAAAAAAAAAAAAAAAAAAAAAAAAAAAAAAAAAGTATGTGTTGCTATGGAGGTGCCATAAGAACAAATCAGCCTGGAGCATGGAGCCAACACACAGGCAACTGCCCTGGAGAGTCATTTGGGTCCCCAGAGAAATCTGTGTGATCAGGAAATAAACGTTTGTAGTGTTAAGTGTCAGAGATCGGGGGTGTTTGTTACCAGAGCATAACTTAGCCCATCCTGATTGGTACAGTTCATATCAAATAGTGGGAAGGTGAAAGACTGGTGGAGGTTATATTTGCTCTTGCTCTGTGCTTCTGCTGAGTCACCACAATGGCGCTCAGGATGAACATTTTCACTGTTACTATCATTATTTTAAAAAAACACACACAAAAAAACAAAGTTTTGTGACAAATGCTTTTTATGTATGATCAATCACCTTTCGTCCTCACAACATAATGAGATCACTATGTTATTATTATCTTCATTTTATAAATGAGAATGTGGATCTTAAAGAGTTAAGTAATGTGCCCAGGGATTGGCAGACCCAGAATGCAAACCCAGGTCTTTGTAGAGCCAAGCCTGTGAAACTCCAATTCTTGACAAACTAAACATTCTATACCTGCCCCGCAAAGAAACTCAGAATATTCCTGGAGCTGGTTACTACACGGAGTTGGTCGTCCCAGCACAAAGAAGCTAAGGAAGGGCACTTTTGAATGTGGTTATTTTTTAGACCTAGAACAAACGGGTAAAACCATTATAGTTTCACCCAAACCCCTCTCTCTAAAACTAGTGGGCCTGCCTCTCCTTTCCTCAGATTCAAGGCCTGAACGAAGAAGGGGGAAAACCCACAAAAGAACCCGCAAGCATCTGTCCCCTCTGCTCCTTGTGAGGCAGCCAAGAGGAAGCAATGGGTTTTCATCTACGTGTAAGAAATGGATAAGACCAGAGGACCTCACAGAGGAACCATAGAGCTTTCCCCAAAAGCTGCTTGGTCGTAATAGGGGCTTTTCTATAAGCGATAGTGGGTCTCCATTATTCATTCAACAAATATTTGCTGGGTGTCTTCTATGTATTAGGCACTGAGCCAAGCATTGTTCTCCTAAAGGGATAAAGGTTCCTGTTGATTTTGAAAAGGAAAAACACGGAACCCAGAGAACATTTTACTTCCACAATCCCTTATGGGTGTTTTTTTTTTTTTTTTTGGAAACCCCCAAATTTCTAAAAACTGCAACCATGTTCATACCCTGTTAATGACTTCAGCTGGTGTGAGAGTGTTTATGGTCCTTATGCCACTGAGTATGAATATGCATACATTTGCTGAAGGTGAATCAATGTGTTTGAGTATAGGCCGCTGCCCACGCCTCTACTGGGGATGATACAAGATACACAGTACGCTATCACATTTCCTTTCCGCCACCCAAAATTCCTGATCGGAAACATTCGGGGCCCAAGCATTCTGGACAGGGAACCCAACTTTTATTTGAAAGTCACCCTTGCAAATCCTACACAGTTTCAATGACATATGTGTGACTAAAATCAAATCTTTCTCAAACAGTAATTGCCCAAAATCTAAACATGCATTAGATGTCTACTTCCTCACATAGTCCAAGAAAAACTAAAAGTACATCCCAGTCCTAACCGGTTTGGCTCAGTGGATAGAGCGTCGGCCTGCGGACTGAAAGGTCCCAGGTTCAATTCTGGTCAAGGGCATGTACCTTGGTTGCGGGCACATCCCCAGTAGGAGGTGTGCAGGAGGCAGCTGATTGATGTTGCTCTCTCATTGATATTTCTAACTCTCTATCCCTCTCCCTTCCTCTCTGTAAAAAATCAATAATATATATATATTTTTAAAAAGCAGTGACTTCTAAATAAATAAATAAATAAAATAAAAAATAAATAAATAAAAGTACATCCCATGCAGTAAACGTTAGGCTGCCGTCATGCTGAATTGCTATCCCACAGCCTCCTAATTTCTTTATTCTTTAGCTGAACATGAACGCTGGGGCTAGGAAAACCTCACAGATAACACAAGTGACTCGCAAAGAACAAGGCTCCTGGCTGCCAACAGTCCATGACAGTGTTTTCCAAATTGTGGGTCATGATACAGTAGTCTGGGTGATGAAATGAATTCAGTTGCAATCCTCATTTTCTTCTTCTTTCTTTTAACATTAATTTTTTTTTTTAATTTTAGGAAGAGGAAGGAAGGGAAAGGGAGAGAGAAACATCAGCCCTGGCTGGTTTGGCTAAGTGGGTAGAGCATCAGCCCATGGTCTGAAAGGTCCTGGGATTTGATTCCAGTTAAGGGCATATACCTCAGTTGCAAGTTCTGGGCCCTGGTCAGGATGCATGCAGGAGGCAACCAATTGATGTGTCTCTCTCACATCAATGTTTCCCTCTGTCACTCCCTCACTCTTCCACTCTCTCTAAAAATCAGTGGAAAAAATATCCTCGGGTGAGGATTAACAACAGCAGCAACAAAACCAGAGAGAGAGAGAGAGAGAGAGAGAGAGAGAGAGAGAGAGATTTGTTGCTCCACTTACGTATTCATTGGTTGATTCTTGTATTTTTCCTGACCCGGGAACTGAACCTACAACCTTGGTGTATCAAGACAACACTCTAACCAACTGAGCCAACCCCCAGGGCCAATCTCATTTTCTGAAAAAATAAAATAAAATAAAATAAAATAAAGAAGATAGATAATAGACCAGAAAATATCAGCATGAATCCCATGCAGTAAAGGTAAGTATTGTCTCATGGAACTTTTTTTGAATATGTGTATGAGAATAAACACACCTATATGCCTATTTTCATGCATTTATTTCCGACTGCCATTGAAAAAGTTTGAAAACTACTATTTTTTAATAAGCCACTCTGCACATGTATTCATTCAGCCAACAACTATTTAGTGAAAGGCACCAAGAGAGGCAAAAGTGAGGCTGGGGGGTGGGGGTGGGGCAGGGAGGAAAAGCTACAGGGACGAAAGGATGCTTGGAATGACTTTTGAGTGATGGTAGGTATAAAAAGCACAAAATAAAGGCCACTATGTAATGGAAATAATTAGCTGTTTCTTTGGGATTGAGGCACCACTCTGATTAATTAATACCTGCTCTGCCCATCTCCCTGAAGTGACTGTGAGCTTGAAATGAAAGGTGATGTGCTACAATTTGGCTTTGTAAACTTTTCCAAAATTACAAGTACTACTTTTATAGCATTTAAAGCTTATAAAACACTGTCACTGACACTCTCTCACTTGACAGTCAACACTATATGACAAGCGGGACAAAAACGTTTTCCCATTTTACAGACAAAATAGTGGAGCTTGTCTTTCTCACAGGCACATAACTAACAACTGTCAGCTCAAACTAGGGCTCCTAACCACCAACCCCAGGCTCTTCTCACTATTCCATATTGATACCAAATACATTATTAGCAGTTCCACATATTACTGTATCTCTTGAGTCCAATCATATTTTTAACAAGACACTCTTAGAGATAATTGTGTAGCTACTGAAAGCAATGCATTTCAGTTCATAGCATTTCCAGGCCCTGTTTGGAAAACTGGCAGCCCCTTGGGGCCTTTACAGCCCTATCCCATCGGCAGGGGCTGAGGTACAAGAGGTCCCCATGGATTCGCTCATCCATCGGCCACCTCCACATCCCTGAGAGTCTGGCTAGCTGACTGTTGGATGACAGGCTCATCACACTGGGGTCTTTGCCAGCTGATTCCCAGGTTTGAGACACTTTATTTTTCAAAGGGAACTTGCATGAGAAAGTTGTGACGCAGGCCCTAGGTCTCGTCTCTTGGCTCACTCTAATCCTAGCTCCACCTCACTTCCATCAAGGGAATCTTGTTCAGTCCAATGGCCCTCACGGTCATCTCTTTGCTGATTCCTCCCAGATCGATTCCATCAGTCCAGTCCTCTCACCTGCATGTCTTACTCTGACATCCAACTGTGTGCTTCCATCTGAACAGCTGAGAGGCATCTTACATGCAACCCTTGTTCTCCCCTCAAACCTGCTCCTCCCCAAATCTTCCCTCTTGGGAAATGATACAAACCATGTTTGGTTTTTTGTAAAAACCTTGGAGTCATCCTTGTCTCTTCTCTTTCTCTCCCAGCCCTCATCTAATTCGTCAGCAAAGCCTATGGGCATTACCTTCACAAGATATATTGGATTAGAATACTTCTCACCCATTTCCAGCACAATCACCCTCATTCAAGCCACCATCGTCTCTGATTGGGCCTCCTGCTTCTACTTCCTACCTCTACCCACCTACAGTCTATTTTCCATGTAGTAACAAGAAAGATGCTTTTTAAATGAAAACGGATGGCAACCTGTGGTAGCTCAAAATGCCCCGTGGCCACCCATCACATTTAAAACAAAATCCAGTCTTTCCACTTGTCCTGCTCACCACTCTCCACCCTCACTGAACTCCTTGCTAGTCTTTGACCACATCAAGCCCATTCAGGGCCTTTTCACTGCCGTTCTGAACCTCTGCTTGGGTAGTGTGGCTTGTTCCCTGTCTTTGTTCAAATCTCTGTTGTAATGTCTTCTTCTCAGGAAGCTCGTCCCTCAGACTCTCAATCCCTTAGTTTTCCTTCATAGCACTTATCACTTGACCTTGAGTGATAGAATTATTGGTTTATTCTCAGTATCTCCCTCCCTATGGCAGCAAGGACTTTGCTTTTTCCATCCACATCCCAAGCGCTGAGAACAATGCATGATACATAGCTGGTGATCTATTTAAAATGAATGAGAAATCTTCATACATCATCTTATTATAGCCTCAACATACCCGAGACACGTGGTATTGTCCCCATTTTACAGACTCTCAAACTCACTGCTATTGAAGACTATAGGAATCATTTAAGCCAGGACCCTTATTCTACAGATGAGAACATCGGGACTCAGAATGGTAGACTGACTTATCCAAGGCTGGCTGGTAGAATCCAGAGCTAAAACCTAAACTGAGGATTCTTCTCATTCCAAGTTCAGTATTCTTTCCATCCTCCCTAAGTAAGGTGCACATTCCTGCTAGAGAGACATTCATGCCTAGAGACTTACAATGGTGCCTGGCACATTTTTTGTAGTAATAAAATAGATAATAAGTAGCCTGATCATCATTTACTAATAGTATGCTAATACCATAAGGAGATACCAAGCTCCCAGAACAGAGAAAAAAAGCAGTTGGGAGTAATAGTTGAGAACATGGCAGAGGCGCTGGAATGCCTGAGTTCAACCTTGGCTTTGCCACTTACTAGCTATGTGATCAGCTTCTCTGAGACTCGGTTTCCCCATTTGTTAAGTGGTCTAATTATTGCACCTTCCTGGGGTTGATTAAGAATGAAAAGAAGTCATTCATATATGCAAAACATTGAAAATAGTAAGTGCTGTGTGCATATGGTTATTGCCACCCTTTTTACCACTAGGAGAGTGATCGGAGCTTGGCAAAGAAGTTATTCAAAGAGCTGGACGAAGATGTGCACATTTGAAAGGAATCCCAAAAAACAAGTAGAGGGATTCTTTCTGTTTGGAGGTGAGGGAAGTTGTGACAGTTGGCAGTGACAAGAAAACAATACTCTTGGCAGGGAACAGCCACAGCAAAGCACAAAGGTGAGACCCCAGAAGACACACTGTCGGAACAGTGAGCACTGTGCTGGGCTGGCCTCGGTGGAGGGTGTGAATAAAAGCTGCACGTGATGGAGCTGGGAAGAGATAGACGGTGGCCAGGTCAGAAAGGGCCTGGAAGGAGTTCAGGCTTTATTCTTCCAGCAAGTAGGAGTCTCAAGGGTCTTCGACTTGGGGAGTGACATTAAGAGTCTTTTTAGGAAGACAGTTTCATCCTGGCAGCATTGCAAAGGGGAGGCTGTTCCATGATGTGACCGCTGCCTGTCCCCACGTTGGACCTGGGCCAGAATGGAGGTTGTTTTCTGCAAACGCCCCTGAGAGATTGTCTGATCATAATTGATGCTCATTCTGACATAAGTCAGCACCACTCCCCTATCTTCTGCCACGTGCTGGTTCCTGAAACTGGTTGTTGTCCTGACCTGATCAAGCATGTGAAGTGACTTCCCACACCCAAGACCATTTCCCCTCCCCCCCTTTACTGCTGGGGTCCAATCCCAGCGGGTCCAGGGGTCCCCAAAGGTGTGGATGGAGTCAGCGAAGAAGGAATGACACGAAGACAGCCTTCAGTTGATCAGCAGCCTAGTCAGGACCTCTAGCCAGGATCTCCAGCCAAAGTTCTGGTCGGAGCTCTGGTTAGGAACTGATGAGGTTCTGATGATTATTGTCTTGTTACATCTGTATTTATACCAGCCGATTTTAATCCTGTCAATTTCTATTACAAAGGTTAGGGCGTTTCTTATCTCCATTCCAGGGAGTAAAGATTATGTAGCTTAACTACCCGCCTGGCACTTAATTAAGGGGTTGTATCCCCTCCCTAACCTCAGGGAAAAATCCCCACCTGGGGAAACAACCTTTCTCAGAGAGGTGACCTTGGTTAAAACACATGGCGTTAAAGGGAGCAAACATATTAAGAACAGTATGCTATATATGCCAGGTCCATTGAAACATATGCTGTGCAGATGTTTCCTTCCTGCAGCGATTGTGTCAAGCAGCAAGGATGGACCGGCTCCCGGCACTTTACCCATATCATTCTTGGTGACTGCCAAGCGTGCATACATAGTAATCCACTTTTATCTTGCAGCCACCCCAAGACATGCTTGGTCTGTGAGTTTCCCTTAATGAAGTCCATTGATTGCTAGACTGGAGCGGCCAGCCTCTTTCTTAGGTATTTCCCACCCTCTGCTTACGGGAGTAGATTTTCAGTCTCAGGGCTCCTACCTAGATCTATGTGTACTGACAGTCATGTGGTGTAAACTCTCTTGGACTATGTACAGCTTGGGTAGAATTTGTTGCCAAGCTCACATAGAGAGGGGAAGGCGGTTGGGTTTCAGGACCCCCGCCTCCCCCGTTTACAGACATACCTCTGGGTTCTGCAGTTGGAACTGATCTGCCAGGCCTATGAAGCATCGCTGGCTGTGCTGTTTTTAATGTGAGGTCTGTTATCTCCTTGTCCAACACAATATTATTGGGCAGGTTGTTACCAGATGCATGCATGGGCTTAGCCTCAGCCAAGGCAGCTGGTATCAGAATCACATTAGTGGGTAAATGGGTCACGTGGCCACCCAACCACACCCCAAAGGGCTGAGCTGAACAGGGCAAATCACAGAAAAGAGTCTCACTTTCTGGTCATTCAGGTGGGGCCAAGGGATGCACACTCGGTTCTCCTTATGCCTTTGTTTTCACTCTTTAGTCAAGGTGCAAAGATGCTTGCCAAATTCATATGCAGTAGGGGCCAGAGATATTTGCTCTCCTCTCTAACCCCAGACAAGGGGGGTTGGGATTTGTTTTTAGGACAGAGGAAGGAGAAAACAGGTCAGTATTTTTTGCAGGCACTGTTAGGAACTATAATAATGAGACCTTTATTTGATTACAACAGGAAATGCAGCAGCCACTACTTAGTGAACATATTAAATGCATGTGGCTACCCTATGGAACAGGCTGTATGATTAGCCCTGTTTTTAGAGATGAGGACACTGAAGCTCAAAGAGGTCAATTTGTCCTTCATCCCAAAGGTTATATGCAGCAGAGCCAGGCCATTCTCTGCATACACCAATTAGGACCCTTGGGTTATAAGCAACAGTAATGGACACAGCAATCTATTGGGAGGATATTGGCACTCATAGAATTGGCAGGTGGACAGAGAGGTAAACTTAGAAACAAGTAGGCAGCAAGGTGACTCTAGAGGCTGGGGGCAGGACCAGGGGCTGCCAAGTCTCAGGGAAGAAAGTTCAGGTCAGAGGCCACCACACGGGGCAGAACTGAACTCCACTGTGACTCAGACCTTTGGTCTCTCTGCTCAAGGGTGTCTCCAACTGGCCCAAAGCAGATCATTGCCATCCTTTGCGGGAGGAGAAGACACCCAGGTCATGTCCCTCTGATCTGTCCCTCCACACTGTACCTGTGGTAGCACCCTCCCAATTGGGGTGCAGTTGAGAAAGAGAAATCAATGGTGGGAAGAGAACAATCAATGTTCACCAAAGTAACCTAGGAAGGCCCATTCTATTGAGCTTTCTCAACCTTGCTGATGTTTCCCTTCTAGTGGTTCATGAATAAAGGTGGAAAAAGAAACAGCGGCTATTTAATAACAATTCCTTTTATTTTAATTGATCTCAGCATCTCTATTAATCACGCAGAGAAACACAGAGACAGTGAAGTTTACATGGCTGTACCTACTGACTAGAGAAAGGCAAAGACCAGACACCAGCTAGACTAAGTAATCAGTGGAGTTTAAATGGAATAAACTTGATAAAATATGCCCAGCTTTTGGCATATATACTAGATATCGTGAAATATTTTTATTATCCTCTCAGAAACAGTTTTCTTTTGAATTGCATTCCAATTATATTTTTAAAGCAGAGCTCATAACTCATTTGTTGATGTTAATTCACGCCTGCCCGCAAACACCATGAAGGTAGCCTTGTGCTTATCATCTTAAGAACTCCCAATCACAATTTTCACTACTGAGTGGATTTTATCTACCAGTTTACTGTTATCTGCAATAAAGCAAGTCATAATTGCTACAAGGAAGATCATAATAATTAAATGACTATCTGACATACTACATTACTATCTGGATGGCTTTACAACCAGATAACTGCGGAGAGAGATGACGGTAGCGGGATGTCAGGGAGGGGACCTCTCCTCCCAGTGACCCTCTCCATCAAACAGTGACTCCAGGTCCTTGGAGACTGGTACTGATGGGATCAGGTTGGCTCTCATTAACCGCTGCAAGAACATGGCCTGCCAACCCAGAAAGGTTTCTCTGTGTGACGATGAACACATGTGGCTGAAGGGTTCATGTTCAGGAGTAATTTACAAACTTATCAACTGCAGACTCACTCTTGGAGGTATTTCTTCCCTTGGCCCCCCCTCAACTTTCTACTCTGTTATTCCCTCTTCCTATCCCCCTCTTTCCCCATCCAAGAATACCTGCTCCCCCAGCCAATAAGCATCTCCAGGGAAACAGGATTCAACAACCAGCGTAACTTCTCCAACCTCACCTACGTCACTCCCTCCATTCCTAGCACCCCTGCTCTGCCCTATCCAGTGATCTCTGGCCAGGGCCATCATGACAGCCTCCTCTTGCCTCCCTGCCTGCCTAGTCCAGGTACCAGAATCTCTGCAAACCATCACTCTTCTTTAAAAATGCCTCCATTAAGGAGACTGGCAAATAAGAGCCCTTTAGTATGTGCCCTCAGTCGATCTCTCAGACTTTGGCTGCCCACCATGTCGCCGTTTGTCCCACCTACAGCTACCCCACACCCGATCTCTCTTTCTTGTCATGTCCTGGATCCAGCTCACAAGTCTCTGTCTGGGAAGCCCTCTGCCACTGTTGGGGCAGAGTAAGAGCTAGCTCCTGGTGGCCCCAAGGCATCCTGGGTACACTTTGATTAGAGTACCATACAGTGCATCACCACCACTTGCCCACCTGCCTGCCTCTCCACTGCCCGAGGCCTCTCTACAGCCAAGGTCATCCACCTTTGCATTTCCAGAGCCAAACACAGCTCCTGGCCCAGAGTGAGTGCCCAACAAATATTTGAGAAATAAATACATTTCAGTTTTCACTAAACATCATGTTTAGAAGATGAAAAGTCCAGATATATAAACTCCATGTCTATGGAGAGTTCACGAGGTAACTGCTATAGGATCATCAAATGGCATTTGCCTTTAACATCATTTTATCCCTTAAAATGAGCACTTCCCTACAATACATGCCATATACTCAATTCGCCACCTTCATTTTTTAAAGTCTTGCAAAGTCACCACTCTAGATGGCATAGAGGACTGTCACTTGGAGATGCAGGTATACTTAACCTGGCCAGACTGAGCCGAGGCATCTGTGGCATAAAATGCCATGTGAAGCTAACCACACACTGGCGAGCATTGCACTGAAATCCTCTGGCCCCCGGCAATCCCTGCCCCACAACACACCTGGCCAGTGCCTTCGGGATGCATCTTTCCTGCCTGTGTCCATACCTCAGTCTCCAATTGTACAGCTTCCCGGGCATTTCCACAACCCTTGTCTAAATCTGTGTCCGCCTCTGTAATTTTTAGATAACACTTCAGCAATTTCAAGTGGGTAACTTAGTGATTCTAATGCCATTCTCTAAGATATATATTTTTAAATAATCTATCTTTCTCGGAGTCATCTTGGTGGGTTCCTCTCTCCAGTATTACTTTCGACAGGCAAACTTTGATTATTTGAATGCCCCAGGGGATGTGCTGAAATTTAAGTTAAGTGAGATTTCAGGTAATTGGAAGAGTTTATAATGTGAACTACAGTAGCTGGGGGGTATGTGGGATTCACTGACAGTCTTGGTTAACTGGAGTTTTGAATAGGGAAGGTTTGCCTGAATATCTATTTCAATCCTTCATTCCTGCTATTTCTCCTTTCCTCCCTCTCCCCATCTTCTCAGTCTCCTCTACGCTCTACAAAGACGGCACCTGCTCTTTTCAGGCCTATAAAGAGGGGGAGGAAACGCAAGGGGAAAAGGTTGGCTTTCCTTCTAGTTGGCCATAACCAGGCTAGGAAGCCCCATCTCATTTGCTGAAGAGAGCGTATATTTTTAAAAATCATTGCGCCCAGAGTGAGTTTGCTGTCTTTTCACTGCAAGGCTGATCCGACCTTGCCTCGGGCCAAGATACTGATGGTGGGGCAAGCAATTCTGGTTCAGAGATCAGGTGTTCAAGATGGAGCACTGAAATACCCAGGCACCTGGGGCTCTCCCTTCTCCATCCAGGTTGCCAGGGGCCTGGGATACACTGGATGCAAGCTACACCTCACGTTACCAATACGCACGTCTGCAATGACATTATATCACAGTCACGTGTGGCATGTAATGGCAGATCCTCTGGTCATTTCATTACATTATAATCCCATTCAGCTGCAGAGGGTTTTTCTTGTGGGCTGGGTAGCAGTAAAAAGCCAGCAAAGCATTGACAACTTTTGGTCAAACTGTCTGCTACAGCACCCTCTTGCACATCTACCTGCTCTTAGTCTCTCCAGTCTGCCTCAAACATGGCAAGGCAGAGGGGACCTGGGACAGTGCCTGCACTCTATAGGTGGGGGCCTGAGAGGCTTACAGGGTAGCATCTGCCAAACTAGCACTGACTCCTGGACTGTCCTTCAATGAAAGGTGTTCAGGAGATACAGAGACAAAGGCACCACTAACAGAAGCAACTGGGCTTAGAGTAAAATGTGGGTCTCACTGCCATCACCTTCCACTGGGCGCGAAGCCACTCACTCCCTCTGCGCTGCTCCCCTTTTACAAGTGATCACATGATAACCATCATCATTTGGGGGCTATTCAGTGCCCAAAGATGACTTAGCATTTCACATCCATAAATCATTAATCCTCATCACAATCCCAAATGGTAAACTTATTATTTCCTTTTACAGACCAGGAAACCAAGGCTCAAAGAGGTAAAAAAAGAAAACATGCAGCTTGTGAGGACAGAGGTGGGATTTGAACCCAGGCCTGTCCCATGCCCTTTCTGCCAGTGCCCTGCCTCTCTCACAGAAGAGTCTAAGGATTCTGTAAGACGTTGCATATAAAAGAACACACACACACACACAGATAATAAATCCTAAAGGCACCAATCTCATTATCACAGTAATGAAAAGAACTGTGTCAGTCCTATTCAAAGAAAGAAAATCTCCATTTCTAAGTTTGCCAACAGACCCTGCCTTCCTGAAAAGTATCTTCCCTCTGCTGGGATGAATAGTTCCTTGAAAGGGCCAGAGTGCTCAAGGGGAAGATTCAACTCAAGAAGCAGCACTTGTGGGAGTACTCGGGGCTCCCACCTCTCAGATACTCGAGTCAGGTGCAGATACTCTACGCAAGGAGATGTTCATCCCAGTCCGCCCCAAAAGGCAGTCATCTGCAGACTAGAGATCTTGAAATCAGCCATGCAAATCCATCACCACTTTAATTATCCAAGTAAATAGCGCTCTTATCGCCATAGGCCAAGATTCTCATCAATCTCAATCATTACAGCTCTCCCAATGATTCTCTCCGGATGAGAACAGCGGAGTCACTGCTAAAGGGCCATGTGGGCCCAAAATTCCGCCTGCGGGATGAAGGTCTCCCCCCTGAAGCTGGCGGCTGGGAGCTGTTTTTTTCCCTCTCTCTACATTTTGCTCATATTTTTCTGAGCACCGTTAATTTGCTCCTGCACTTCATCTTCATCATTCTTACTTTCTCCACCAACTCCAGGCAATACTGATTAGTGAGAAATTTTCCTCAACAAGAACTGTCAGTTCAGAACTCAGCCCCACAGCAAAAAGTCAGTTGGAGATTCATTCCGGAACACGGGTGGGTGTGCACTCCTGGTGATTCAAATCCTCCGAGACTTCCAAGGACAGGCTGAACTGTAAACACTTCTTAAGGCAGGGACTCTGTCCAGGTCTGTTTCTCTGATAACTGTGCACATGAGTTGATTATGTTAGTGAGAGGCTCCCATGGGTGGCCTGAGTTAATTATGGCTTTCAGGGAAGATGGCAAAATCCTCATTGGCCACACATCACCAATGGGCCTCAAGGCAATATTGGGCATGATTTTACTTGCTTTCATTGATGGTCCATTTGTCTACAACCACCACTACTTCCGTCATCACCATTCACCAGGAGAGCATTTTAATGCCAATAAAATAGGTTGCTCCATTTTACTCTTCCCCAACTACAGAATTAAGAACTGACACTTTAAAAATTCTTGGGGGAGGGTACACAGACATCACTGCTGCAGCTAATGTCAGTGTTTGGGCATTTCTCTTTTAGTAAGAGAACTCAATAATAATCAGGATCACTACAGATAGTAGCATCAAGAGGAAGTGTTAAGTATAGGAGCAGGCTGACCCTCTAAAAGGAGATGAAATTTCAGAGGCAGAGAGATCTAAAAGGATAGGAGGGCAATGGAGGTTCCAAGTAAGACCCTGAGCTCGGATGTCTAATGTTCCTGGAGTCCAATCCCTGCCCTGCCACATCTTGCTCAATGACCTTGAGCAAATTAATCCATCTCCTGCTGAGCCCAAGACCCCTGATCTGGAAAATGAGGACCATGGTTGTATCTATATCATAGAGTGTGTGAGAAGATTACAGGAAATAATAAAAAAGGTGTCTAGCCCAAGTAACTGGCATGTAGCTGGCATTTACTAAGAGGTATCTTCATTATTGTCATCACCATCATCATCCATAACGATCATCTTCATAGATTCATCAGGATGGGGTGCTGTCCACTTTGTGTGGGAGGGGACGAACAGTAGTTACAAGTCCTACTTAGGAAAGTCCTACCAAGCCTCATGGGCCCAGATTCCAGATGTGACCATGGAAGCATCAGCCAAAAAACAGATGGTAGACTCTTCTACCTTTGACTGTGTACTGTCACTGCTGCTGGGATTTTACACACTGGAGCCTCACAATGAGACCCTATGACATAGATCCTACTACAATCCCTACATACTTATAAAGTGCTGGAAGCAGAGGGGTCCTGGGGGACTTCTAAAACGTTTCCTTAAGGAGAGGACACACACTTGTTCATGTCTTCCTCCTTCCTGCAATATATTAGTCCATAAAACGGAAAGCCACACTGTTGGAATGGAGTGGCCGACCAGAGACACTGAAGGTACCTGGAATCCTGACAAACTGTGAGCTGCCACATTGTCCCTGCCTCAAAGTTAGTGTTCTTGAGAGAGACACAGATAACTATCACATTTCAGCCACTGTTGTTTTTAATATCACATTAAAATGAATCCTAAATAATATACCAGTATCCCCAAACAACTGATATGGAGGAAATTTGGCATCTTATACTGCAAGATATGTACTTGAGTTCATATTAGAACCCTATGTCACCACTGACAAGTGACATCAAATATCTATGACACAAAAGTGTAGAAGTATTATATTAAAGTATTAAATAGAGTTTAAATGAGAGAATATGTTCATTGTGGCTCCATAATTCAAAATGTATACTACCTAAAAATGAGCATTTCAGGTTGGTTGGTCCATCCATCCATCCATCCATCCATTGAGGCTGTGATAGAGTAGAAAAAAACAGGCTTTGGAATCAGGAAAGCCTGAGGTTCAAATCCCAGCTCCCGCATTGCTCACATATTCCCTTTCGTTTACTTGCCATCCCTTAGCCATATTGACCACAGCTATAAAACGATGTAACTCTCACTGCCTCCCAAGGCTATTGTGAGGAATAAATGAAATCACACATATAAAGCATCCAGCACAGGACACAACACATTATAAAACGACTCAATAAAATGTTTTATTTTTCCTTAAAATATGCGCCTGAACTGAACATTATATGAAAAACGCTTCATGTTGTGCCTGGCACACAACAAGTGCTTAAGAAATGGAAACATATAAGACAAACTTTACTGCTATCAATAGCAATATTAATACTAAGAGTAGTAGCAGCAATTAGAATAATGTAGTAATAGTGGTAGTGAAATAATCAAAATCTAAACCAAGAGAGTGGAATCCGGGGAAGTTTCCAAATGTGCGTGGCTAACGCCTACATAATCACGACTTCACTGCTCAGCATTGGGTAGGAGAGTGTTTCTGGGAGACGCGTGGAATTTCTCTCCTGTCAGTGCCTTCACGAATGATTCCAGTAACCAAGACGACTATTTGCTTAGCTCTCTAATGTCACCTAAAAGAACCTTTCTCTAAACCCAGGTGTTTAAATTGTCCAGTGAATTTCTCTCCTCTTTTAAAAATAAAATTTTAAATTGATTTCAGAGAAAGAGAAAGGAAGAGAGAAAAAACATCAATTTGTTGTTCCACTTATTCATGCATTCATTGGTTGATTCTTGTATGTGCCCAATGGTGGATTGAACCCACAACCTTGGCATGTCAGGAGGATGCTCTAACCAACTGAGCTACCCGGCCAGGGCCTAAAAATAAATTTTAAAATATTTTTTTTATTGATTTCAGAGAGAAAGGGAGAGGGGAGAGAGAGATAGAAACATCAATCATGAGAAAGAATCATTAATTGGCTGCCTCCTGCATGCCCCACACTGGGGATTGAGCCCGCAACCTGGGCATATGATCTGACAAGGAATTGAATCGTGACCTGGTTCATAGGTCAATGCTCAACCACTGAGCCATACCAGCGGGGCTAAAAGTGAATTTTTAAAAAAGAACTTAAGGGAGGACCCAAATGAACAAAATCAGAAATGAAAGAGGCGAAATAACAAAGACCCCACAGAAATACAAAGGATTGTAAAAAAAAGAAAAAAATACTATGAACAACTCTACTCCAACAAACTAGACAACCTGGAGGAAATGGACATTTTCCTAGAAAAATATTACCTTCCAAAACACAATCAGGAAGAATCTAAAAATCTCAATAGGCCAATAACTATGGAGGAAATTGAAGCAGTAATCAAAAAGCTTCCAGCAAACAAAAGCCCGGGGCCAGACGGCTTCACATGGGAGTTTAACCAAACATTCAAAGAAGAACTAAAACCTATCCTCCTTAGATTATTCCAAAAAATTCAAGAGGAAGGAACACTTCCAAGCTCATTCTATGAAGTCAACATCACCCTAATCCCAAAACCAGATAAAGACAACACAAAGAAAGAGAATTACAGGCCAATATCCCTCATGAATATAGATGCCAAAATCCTCAACAAAATCTTAGCAAATCGGATCCAGCAGTACATCAGAAAGTTCATACACCATGACCAAGTAGGATTTATCCCAGGGATGCAAGGATGGTACAATATCCACAAATCAATAAACGTGATATACCACATAAATAAACTGAGAGATAAAAATCACATAGTAATATCAATTGATGCAGAAAAAGCATTTGACAAAATCCAACACCCTTTCTTGATAAAAACCCTCAGCAAAGTGGGAATAGAGGGATAATACCTCAACATAATAAAAGCCTTATATGACAAATCTACAGCCAACATCATATTCAATGGGCAAAAACTAAAACCATTTCACCTAAGAACAGGAACAAGACAGGGATGCCCACTTCCACTCCTGTTCAACATATGTAGTACTGGAAGTGCTAGCCATAGCAATCAGACAAGAAGAAGAAATAAAAGGCATCCAAATTGGAAAAGAAGAAGTAAAACTGTCCTTATTCACAGATGACATGATACAGTACATAGAAAACCCTAAAGACGCCATCAAAAAATTATTGGACTTAGTAAATTAATTTGGCAATGTAGCAGGATACAAAATTAACACCCAGAAATCAATGGCACTTTTATACACCAATAGTGAACTTACAGAAAGAGAGATTTAAAAAGTAATCTCTTTTACCATTGCAACAAAAAATTAAGATACCTAGGAATAAACAACTAAGGCGGTAAAAGACCTGTACTCACAAAACTACAAAATGTTGAAAAAAGCCATAGAGGAAGACTTAAACAAATGGAAGAACATACCGTGTTCATGAATTGGTAGAATCAACATCATTAAAATATCCATACTACCCAAAGCAATCTATATATTCAATGCAATCCCCATTAAAATACCAATGACATATTTCACAGACCTAGAATGAACACTCCAAAAATTCATATGGATTTTAAAAAGACCCCAAATAGCTGCAGCAATCCTGAGAAAGAAGAACAAAGTAGGAGGGATCTCAATACCAGATATCAAGCTACATTACAAAGACACTGTCCTCAAAACTGTCTGGTACTGGCAAAAGAACAGACAGATAGACCAATGAAATAGAATAGAAAACCCAGAAATCAACCCAAATCACTATGCTCAATTAATATTTGACAAAGGAGGCAAGAACATACAATGGAGTCAAGACAGTCTCTTCAATAAATGGTGTTGGGAAAATTGGACAGATACATGCAAAAAAAAATGAAACTAGATCACCAACTTACACCACACACAAAAATAAACTCAAAATGGATAAAAGACTGAAATGTAATATAGGACACCATAAAAATCTTAGAGGAATCCACAAGCAGCAAAATCTCAGACATATGCTGAAGCAATATCTTCACCAATATAGCTCCTAGGGCAATTGAAACTAAAGAGAAATAAACAAATGGGACTACATCAAAATAAAAAACTTCTGCACAGCAAAAGAAACCATCAACAAAACAAGAAATCCCACTGCATGGGAGAATATATATATTTGCCAATGTTATCTCTGATAAGGGTTTAATCTCCAACATTTACAGGGAACTCATACAACTTAACAAAAGGAAGATAAACCACGCAATCAAAAAATGGGCAATTGAACTAAATAGATACTTTTCGAAAGAGGACATAGAGAAAGACAAGAGACATATGAAAACATGCTTAAAGTCACTAATCATCCGAGAGATGCAAATCAAAATGACAATGTGGTACCATCTCACACCTGTCAGAATGACTATCATCAACAAATCAACAAATGATAAGTGCTGGCGAGGATGCAGAGAAAAAGGAACCCTCGTGCACTGCTGGTGGGAATGCAGACTGGTGCAGCCACTGTGGAGAACAGTATGGAGTTTCCTCAAAAAACTAAAAATGGAACTCCAATTTGACCCAGTCATCCCACTTCTAGGAATATATCCCAAGAAATTAGAAACACCAATCAGAAAGGATATATGCACCCCTACATTCATAGAAGCACAATTTACAACAGCTAAGATTTGGAAACAGCCTAAATGCCCATCAGCAGATGATAGGATTAGAAAACTGTGGTACATCTACATAATGGAATACTATGCTGCTGTAAAAAGGAAGGAACTCCTACCATTCGAAACAGCATGGATGGACCTGGAGAGCATTATGCTAAGCGAAACAAGCCAGTCAGAGAAAGATAAATATCACATGATCTCACTCATTTGTGATGTATAATGAAAAACATAAACTGATTAACAAAAACAGATCCAAAGACAGAGAAGCATCGATCAGACTGTCAAACCTCAGAGGGAAGGCAGGGGAAGGTGGGGGGAAGGGGGAGAGATCAACCAAAGGACTTGTATGCATGCATATAAGCCTAACCAATGGACACAGACACTAGGGGGGTGAGGGCATGAGCTGGGTGAGGAGAGGCAGTGTGGGGATAAGGACACATATGTAATACCTTAATCAATAAAGAATAAAAAAAAATAATAAAAAAAAGAAGTTAAGGAATGGGAAGAAGTTACACCCTAAATTTACTGTCCTATAAAAACCTTTGTACCATGTGTGAGGCTGCAGGATGCCCTGTCCAGCACATGGAGCGGTCAGCAGGATGTTCAGCATGACACACGTGCACTCAAAGAAGCAAGCAAGCCAGGGAGGGCACAAGCAGGCCTTGCAAAAAAACACACAGGAAAACCTCCAGGCACTGGGCCTGCAGCCTGTTGTAGAGCTACAAAGAACACTGATCAGACATCTGGGCCTCCTGATGGTGGGGAACAATACAATCAGTATTTCTAAGACGTGCTCAAAGCCCAACAAATGGCTAGCTTGTCAATACTTGGACTCTAGGCTGCCATTATGACTGATGATTGTGAGGACAATGACAACGAGCTAGCGACATGGAGGCCATTCACTCCTTATTGCTGAGTAGGCAAGATAATAAAAACAGCATACACTGACAGAGTAAGAGTATGGTTACCTGGGGGAGGGTGACAGGAAAAGGACATTCAGAACCTCTGGGGAACTGGGAATGTTCTAGATCTGGATCTAGGTGGTGGTTACACGGACGCACACATGTGTGAAAAAGCATTGAGCTTTCACTGTGTGCATTCACTGTACGTATGTGAGCCTCCATACAAATAAAAACATAAAATAGCTTATGATATAAACTCAGTTTTAGAAATAAAGCCATGAGAAAATGTCTGACAGATTATGCACAAAAATATTAACAGCAGTCAGCTCTGAGTACTGAAATAATTTTTCCCTTTTCAATGTACCTATAGTTTCTAAATTTAGGGGGTGCAGTGAATTCATATTACTTGAATGTTTCAAGTTAAATCCACTATGACCCAAGGCTTTATCATCTCCATGTACTACCTTTGGCTACTCACTTTTCTTCCCCAACCACAGATTCAGTCCATCACAGGCAGGGCCCCCACAGCTACCTAAGGAACCCCTGTGCTGGGGGTGAAGCAGGAGGGAGTGGGGCAGTGGGTGAATCCTTGGCACTGTTAGACTCTCTCACAATGGGTCTGGGTCACACCCATCTGCCTACAAAGGCAGAAGTGGTGTCCTGATTGTCCTTCAAGATATGGTCTCAGATAGACCAAGATGGCGGCATAGGTAAACACCGGAGATTGCTGCCGCAAAAAACCACTTCAAAAATACAACTAAAAGATGGAACAGACATCACCCAGAACCACAGGAAGGCTGGCTGAGGAGAGACTCTTCAACTAGAAGGAAAGACAACAGCATACTGAGGCTCAGAGGAGGCGCAGTGTGGAAAATATAAAGGTGCGGTGGTGCGCGTGCAAAGCGGGCTGGTGGCTGAGGGCGCAGTTGTCATTTGCAATCAGGAGGGAGTCTCAGACTCTGAGCTCCAGATCCGGGCAAGTCTCTAGGGACGCAGACTCAAACGGGAGAAGCGGGATTGTCTGGCATCAGTTGGAACGTGAGGGCAGCTTTCTCTCCGAGGTTTGCAGCCGTTGCTGGGGTTCTGAGAAGCAGAGCCTCTGGGAACAGGACTGAGAGCAGCCATAACTGCTCCCTCCGCCCGCCCTGTTGATCCTGCCCCGCCCAAGCCCTGCCCAGAGCCATTTGCCGGATAGCCTCAGGCAAAGGCTAGATTAGCACCTCTCCAGAGGATAGAAGTTTTCCCGCAGCAGACACAGCTGATTCCCACAGCCAGTCGGCCTGGTGGTCAAATCCCTCTAGTATTAACTACAACAATCAAGGCTCAACTAGAACAAGACTGCGCACAAAGACCACAAGGGGGTGCACCAAGAAAGCATGAAAAATGCGGAGACAAAAAAACATGACAGAAATGGAGGATATAGAGCTAAAAAATGCAATTTTGAGGGCTTGCAATAATGTGCTAGAAGCTGCCAATAAACTTGATGAGAGCCTCACGAAAACTAATGAGACCCTCGATGCTATGATAAAGAACCAACTAGAAATTAAGCATACACGGACTGAAATAAAGAATATTATACAGACACCCAATAGCAGACCAGAGGAGCGCAAGAATCAAGTCAAAGATTTAAAATGCGAAGAAGCAAAAAACACCCAACCGGAAAAGCAAAATAAAAAAAGAATCTGAAAATACGAAGATAGTGTAAGGAGCCTCTGGGACAGCTTCAAGCATACAAATATCAGAATTATAGGGGTGCCAGAAGATGAGAGAGAGCAAGATATTGAAAACCTATTTGAAGAAATAATGGCAGAAAACTTCCCCCACCTGGTGAAAGAAATGGACTTACAGGTCCAAGAAGCACAGAGAACCCCAAACAAAAGGAATCCAAAGAGGACCACACCAAGACACATCATAATTAAAATGCCAAGAGCAAAAGACAAAGAGAGAATCTTAAAAGCAGCAAGAGAAAGAGACTCAATTACCTACAAGGGAATACCCATACGACTGTCAGCTGATTTCTCAACAGAAACTTTGCAGGCCAGAAGGGAATGGCAAGAAATATTCAAAGTGATGAATACCAAGAACCTACAACCAAGAGTACTTTATCCAGCAAAGCTATCATTCAGAATTGAAGGTCAGATAAAGAGCTTCACAGATAAGGAAAAGCTAAAGGAGTTCATCACCACTAAACCAGTATTATATGAAATGCTGAAAGGTATCCTTTAAGAAGAGGAAGAAGAAAAAGGTAAAGATACAAATTGTGAACAACAAACATGCATCTATCAACAAGTGAATCTAAGAATCAAGTGAATAAATAATCTGATGTACAGAATGAACTGGTGATTATAATGAATCAGGGACATAGAAAGGGAATGGACTGACTATTCTTGGGTGGGAAAGGGGAATGGGAGATGCGGGAAGAGACTGGACAAAAATCGTGCACCTATGGATGAGGACAGTGGGTGGGGAGTGAGGGCGGAGGGTGAGGCAGGAACTGGGAGAAGGGGAGTTATGGGGGGGGGGAAGAGGAACAAATGTAATCTGAACAATAAAGATTTAATAAAAATTTAAAAAAAGATATGGTCTCATCCACAGGTCTCCTGACACCACTTTCGCTCAACTTCCAGCCCATGTAGAAGTCTGGGCAGAAATCTGAAACTGGACCCCAAAAGTCTCTCTTTCGGCTCAAGGTCTTGGATTTAGAGCGGGGCCGACTGATGTGAGTGGCAGAGGGTCTGCACCCAAGGCTCCTGGCGGGAAACATACCTATCTGACTTGAAATTAAAAGGCTGAGCTCCATACACTCGCTTCTTGCCCAGTGACCATAAAGGAGGGCTTGACTTTCCATGTATTTGCCTACTAAATGAGGACTCTACCCCTGCTCGTCCTAACTGGCAAGGAGGTCATGGGGATTAGATTAGGAATGCAGAGGAAGGTGGCAATATCCTGCTGCACTTTGCACTCCAACTTTTAGCAAAGTGCCTGGGACATAGTCTTCAATATCAGGAGAGGAAAGTCAAAGGTAAGGAGTTGTCTTTATTATTTCTCATGAAGAGACAATGAGCATAGGAATCAAAGAAATTACACAATTTCTTTGCACAAGAGTCAACGCTTGGTGGGAGATGACTTTGGAGCAAGGTTAAATTGTAGTTCAGAGCATAGTTCAGGGCTGGCATGTGCCAGACCCACATGATACAGGTCAAAGCCCATCATAAAAAGCAGCTCTTTACAACCAAACGACTTCCCACCTGAAGCTTCTGCCTGACTCTTTCCAAGCAATATATCTGATGCCATAAAATTCCAGTTTGGAAGAAAAGAAGGAAAAGAAGGGAGGACGAATGTCTTCTAGTAAATTCATAAATCCCTTAGAACGTATTAGAAGGAGATCTGACTTACTACCTTTAAAATATCTCAGTCTTTTGAAACTCAGAAGGTCTGTGAGATCAAATGGATGTAAAAAGACTTTGAAGAAAGAAACAGAGGAGAATGGTGTTCTGACCAAAATAAATAGATATCATTGTTTTCAACTCAATGTTAACTGAGAACTCAATAGGTTTGTCATCCCTTATAAATTCGTTCACTACACACAGGACTGTGCACTGGGCACAGTGGGCGATTCACAGATGAATCAGCCCTTTCCTGCTTGGAGTAACTCTCAGCTGGAGGCGAGGCAGAACATAAATGATTTCAGCATAAGGCGGCCAGGGAGACACCGGTCACGGAGGCGTGCTTAAATGCTATGGGATCGCAGAAGGCAAGGGAGCTTTCAGTTGTGGGGCAAGGTGATCATGACTAAGCCTTGCAGAAGTGAGGAGGGGCAAGAGAACAAGCATTCGAGACAGAGGGCACAACCTGAGCCAAGGCCAAGTACATGGAAACCCAAAGTGGTTCCGTTTGCCAGGAGCACGGGACATGTGAAAAGGAAAAATACAAAACAAAGTTGGAATGTTTGGTTTAGATGAAAGTAAGAAAGTTCTTCGATGACAACAGAGTCTGAACCAAAGTGAGAGCCAAAAGGAACAATGGAGGTCTTTGAACAAGGAAGGGTCCGGCCCAGAGTTTTATGGGCAGGCTGGGAAGGGAGAAGGAGATGCAGGAGGCAGGAAGCTGGTGGAGGCACCTGTAAGAACCCAGGAGGAGAGGGATAACTGTTAGCTGTGTCTTTTCCTGAGCATCGCCATCAGCTTAAGAGGAGGCTTGTTCAAGACTCCAACAAACAAGGAAAGTGAAGTAGTCAGCAGATGGTTAACAACCAGAGAGGGATACAAATGGAAGGGCAGATCCATCGGGGCAGAA
Organism: Myotis yumanensis; assembly: GCF_028538775.1. NCBI lineage: Eukaryota > Metazoa > Chordata > Mammalia > Chiroptera > Vespertilionidae > Myotis > Myotis yumanensis. The sequence goes on along the minus strand of NW_027223752.1, from coordinate 225,917,314 downwards.
GATTGGACTGGGGGACAGCAAGAGGGTGTGATAGAAGGTGAATAAGGGGAGAGCAGAAAAGGCCATGGAGATTGAAGTGCTCAGGAATTGATTGAGTAGTTACGACCATGCTGAAAGGTCTGGCAACGCCGGAGACTATCCAGAAAGAAGAGAAGGTGAGAGAGTGACCCTGACAGAACTCACCAGGCTAGAGCAAATTAAAAAGCAAATTGGACCTGGCTAGGAGAAGGGAGTCCCATGCCTGCCACCTCCAATATTGCCTTGGTCATAGGTCTGCAGATGGCAGAGCCAGCAGATCTGTCAATCTGTGCCCCATCAATATAAATTTTCAATGGCATCATCTTGACAGTTGGCAGCTGACACATCACCTCTCTCTGCAGAAGCATCTTTGAAGGCCTGGAAGGGTTTTCTTAAAGTCCAGGCAAGGATAGGACCACCACCTTGGCTGTAGCGGGTTGGTGACATTAAACCCTATTTTCACATCACTGCATTGTATCCTCATCTTAAATGAGAGACACAAGGCAGATATTGTTATCCTCACCATATAAAGTCCAGAGAAACTGAGGCCTAGAGAAGTCAGGAGATTTGCCCACGACCATGTAGCTGCCTAGTGGTACAGCTTGATGACATGTGACCCACTGAAGCCTGAGCCAGGATCCTTCCCCTCTCTTTAAAATGAGAGAGAGAGAGAGAGAGAGAGAGAGAGAGAGAGAACATCAATGTATGAGAGAAACACCGGTTGTCTCCTATATGAGCCCACACCGGGATCAAACCTGAAAACCTGGTATGTGCCCTGACCGGAATCCAAATGATAACCCTTCAGTGCACGGAATGATGCTCTAACCAACTAAGCCACACAGACTAGGGCTGAAGCTCATCATTCTAGAATTCCCATTTCCTACCCAATACAGATGGTCTCAGTCCGGTCTCTGAGGAGCTCAGTAACTTGTGTTGGAGCTAAGATGCACACACAGGGAAGGTGCTTTCCTTTCTTAGGGAGCATGTAAGTGCTGTGCGAGCAGTTTGGAACCTTGCCTGTAAAGTGGAACAGGATGAAGAGCTCACTTCAACCTTGGGAGACTTTATGAGGGCTTTGGGCTTCTAGTCAACCTCAGGGAAGAAATGGAAGGCCAGCCTGCATGAGGCCAGGGCGTGAAAATAAGATGGAAGCCAGAAAGCGTGACAGATCAGTTTGGCTGGAGCAGCTCATTTATGAGTGGAGCAGCGAGACATAGGCCAGGAAGGTCAAGGCCAGTTTGAGGAGGGCTTTGAATGCTAGTAATGAGGAGCCATGGAAGGCTTCTGAACAAGAGAACCTGGTGAAAGCGTTTGTTTTTTTTTCTTAAGGTGACCCTATAGGTTAGTTGTGCAGAGGGCAGACTGGCTTAAAGAAGACCTGGTACCCTGAACATAATTAGGATGTGTGGTGGTTCAAAACCTGATTTTCTGAAAGTCAGTCCCATAGGACGCTTAACCATTGCTCACGGCTATTTGCCCAATTCTTCATCAGATCAAACACTGCTGCTTCTAGCCACTATATAATAACACAGTAGCTTTTTAAACTTTTAATAATCTAGTTAATAGTCTATCAAGCATCACTGTTTCAACAAGTACTCTTTTTCAGTGTCTTTTAATTCAATATCTGAGTATTGCAATTATTTTCCTCAGATGTTTTGTTTTCTTCTAATTTTGTATTTCTTACATTGTAATGATTACACTTTGTTCTGAACATATTAAAATAAATATTTTGAAATAATTTCTTTTAAAAAAAGATGTGTGTTACAACAAAATAGCATAACATAATGAAAACAGAGTAGAATAGGAGTGGCGAAATGAAAATGGGAAGATTTCAAAATAAAAAATTAACCAAAGGTTTGTGTTCCTTAGGGACTGTCCCCTACCACTGGTGCCACATTACCTGATGGGCGAGAGATGCAGATTCTCCACTAAGCAAAGTCCTCCACTGTGAGGTACCCAAGGCCCCAGTGTGGTCTTATTGGTGGAAAACCAGGCAGTGAGAAAGAAATGTCATTCGCTCTGGTCATTTTCATTCAAGGGCTAGCCAAAGTCGTCTTCTAATCTTCGGCCAATTATTTTACTCAATGCGAGAGTCAGGAAATTAATTTTTAACATAATAAGAGTGTAAGTTGTCAATTTTAGAAGCACATGTGCGAATTCCCCTGCACAGGAGAGAACATGAATTCCATCAGATAAAAATAGCCGTTGTGCTCACTTTCCCCTACATGCTAATTTCAATAAACTTACTCTGAAATCATCTGCCTCTGTGAGGAGAGCTGCTCATCAAAAATGCATCCAGTAAGCACTAAGCTTGCTCATCGGAGTTCTAGCGCTCCCAGGAGACTGAACAATGCAGAGTTCTAAATGGAACTCCTCCTCCTCTCAGCAGACTCCGCCTTCTGCTGGACCCGGCATCCCCACTCTTTAGCCACCCATCAGGGGTCATCTTGGACTCTCTATTTCATATTCCAATCCAGTTGGCTATGAAATCCTAAAGGGGCCATCCTTTAAATTCTTCCTTATTGCCATCCCTTTTTCTCTATTCCCACGGATGCTGTATCCACATCATTCATTCAAGCATCCAAGCATTCATATAGTCTACATGTATTGAGCACTTACAAAGGGCAAGGTACACTACTAAGTGTTCAGGTCACAAATGAATAACATGTGGCCACTACTTTCAAGGAGTTCTAGATCTTTTGGATCCAGTAGCAAGAGAGACAAGTCAAGGGTTAGTTCGAAAACCATGTAAGTGGAATGATATAGACGCAAGAGGAATATTTGGGAATGCTGACGGGGACAGAAAAACTAGATTACTGATCTCTCATCTTATCTTTCCTTGATTCCTGGCTAAGTCACCAAATTTGTCTTTATTTGGCAAATGAAGGCTTGCCGATGATAAAGGCTCAGTGGTTATTAAGATCAGTGGAAACAAATCTTTCCCAAGTATTCTCATCAACTTGTATTCCAGCTAGAACAGCATCCAGTGCCTCTCTGCTACCAGCTACCCTCCCGTCTTGCTTTGGAAGTCTTTCACCATCTGGTCCTTCCTGGCTAGCCAACCTTACTGTCTGCCGTACCTCAACCCACTGGGTTTCTGTCTTTATCTGGAGCATTTCCTCAGAGGTCAACCACCAGCCCAGTGTCACACCTGTTTCCTGTCATGACTGCCCCATACCCTCTTCAACCCAAAGGGAAGGACACAGTTCAAGTTCCACTTCTAAGAAGCTTTCTCCTATTTCATAAAGCCTCACCAAATGCAAGAGATATATGTGTCTAAGAGATATTTTTTTCATTTAATAACATTATTAATAAAAGTAATACTTTGAAATGTTAACTGATACCCTATCTATCAATCCATCTTGCCTCTACTTCCTGTAACCCCATGCTGTTTCTCCCCACATACTCCTGTCCCTTTTTAGAAGTTCAGAGAAAAGGAGAGGCATGACTCCCTTTTTAGGAGCCAGACATTCTGCCTTTGTGTTCCAAAGAGGGGAGTGCCCAGTAGAACACAGGTAACAAAGTGACTGACTTTTCAGTTTTGAGAGCCTGGTCCTGAAGACATCAGGGCTTACACGATTCTCCCCACTAGCTCCCTTCCCCATGATCCCTCCACACACATAAAAGACTAGAAAAGGTCTCAAAGTTGGAAAGGGGGCAAAATCAGAGTGCAAGGAAGGATAAACACTGAGCTTTGCCCAATCAGTGTGGGGTGGGGAGAAGGGATTGAGGCTGGGGACTGAGGTGGGGGCATGGCTAGTTATGATGGAAACCTGATGAGTTGAGGAATTGGAGAAGTAAAGAGTAAAGCCTCTATAGTGATAGCTGTCTTGAATATCCTTTTCTCCCTTTAAAAGAAAATAGATTTCTCTATGTAAATTAGGGGCATAATTTACATAGAGAAAAATTCACCCTTTTTAGGTATACCATTCTATAAATTTTCACAAACCTGTACAGTCTTGTAGTCATCCCCACAATCAAGGCAGAGAATATGGCCATCATTCCCCGAAGTGTCTGCATGCTCCACTCACCCCTCTCCCAGGCTCCAGCAAAAATCAATTTGGTTTTTGTCTTTTTTGTTCTACCTTTTCAAGAATTTCATATAAATGGAATCTTACAGTAGGAACATTTGAGTCTCTGGCTTCTTTCAGTTACCAAATGTTTCTAAGAATCATCAACTTTTTGTATGGATCAATCGTCTGTTCCACCTTAACACTGAGCAGGATTCTGTTAAAGGATGAAGCACAGTTCATCTGCTCACCCGTTAATTGGGATTATTTCCAGTTTTAAGCAGTTAAAAATAAGACCTCTCTAAGCATTCACATACAAGTTTTTGTCTGAACGTGTATCTTCATTTCTCCTGGGTCAATATCTAGGAGTAGGATTGCTGGGTTGTTTGGTTAAGTGTATATATGACTTGATGAGAAACTGCAAAACTGTTTTCAAAAGTGGGTATACCTTTTCTATTCCTCCAGACACGTATGGGACTTCCCATGTGCCTCAGGCTTGTCAGCACTTGGTTTGTCCATTTTTCATGTTTGTTTTTTTTTTCATTCTAATAGGTGTGTCTTCGGCATCTTGTGGTTTTCATTTACATTTCCCTAATGGCGGGTGGTGCTGAATATCTGTTCATATGCTTATTTGCCAGGCAAATCTCTTGCACCTTCTGTTAACTCTTCTGCCCATTTTTAAAATTATGTTGTTTGTTTTTTTATTATTGAGTTGTGAGAGTTCTTTATATATTCTGGATATAAGCTACATGTTCTGCACACATTTTCTTCCAGTCTGTGGCTTGTCTTTACAGGGTCTTTAACAAAACAGAAGTTTTTAATTTTGGTAAAGTCCAATTTATCCTTTTTTTTCTCTTCTTCTCAGGGATTTCTGTGTCCTATATACTCCTTTTTACTTTTTAATCTCCAAAATTTTGAAAGATCACCTCAGGTAATGATAAGAGTAACTGTCCCTAATTTAAGTTAGGCATGTCCAGCTAAAGACTGCCATCCGTAGGCTCCTTTGCAGCTAGTGATGGCCACATGGCTATGATTAGACCAATGGGATGTGAGCAGAAGTGATTCATACAGCTCTGAAGACATCCCTAATCAAAGAAAAGCCCTTTGCTCTGAACTCCCCCCTTCTTTCTCTCTCTCCCTGTCCTCCCCCCCTTCCCATGGGCTGGGACAAAACCACGGCAACAACCCAGCTTTAACCACATAGTTGAGGACCAACCCCTAAGACACAGTGAAGTAACAAGATGGAGAAAACCTTGAGTTCTTAAATGACCCATGAAGCAGGACTGCTCTCCCAGCCTGGGCCACCACATTGTGACGTGAAAGGCATCCACATATCTACCTGATTTAAAACAATATAGTGGGGGGTGAGTTGGGGAGGATAAGGATCTTTGGTATAGTGGCCTAGACTTTACCCTAATAAATACACCCTTTTTTCTTAGGAATTACAAAATAATCCCATTATCTCAGGACCCAGCCTGGTGTTGTGTGGTGCATCTATGCAGACAAGGGCACAATAGTTTCCCAAAGTTTTCGTCAGCTCAGGAGTGATTTGGGGGCAACAGACTATGACCTTGCACCCACACTGGGCAAGAGCTTAAAGTCCCCCATGCCCAGAGCAGTGAAGGCACTACACCAACTTGTTCTTCATTCACCCAACGCCATGTAGGTGTGGTACAGATGAAAGGCCAGAGAGGTCCAAGAGAGGAACAAAGGAGGACACCACAGTGACATCTCCGGCCACTTGATTGAGCCTTGTCTCATCATCCCATGCACTGAGAGGTTCAATTCTGGGTTAGGCATGCCTGGGTTTTGGACTCGATCCCCAGTAAGGGATGTGCAGGAGGCAGCCGATCAATGTCTCTTTCTCTCTACCTCTTTCTCTCTCTCTCTTTCTCTCTCTCTCTCTCTCCCTTCCTCCTTCCCTTCCTCCTTCCCTCTCCCTCTCTCTGCATCTCTCTCTAAAATAGATAAAAACATATTTTTAAAAATAGCTCTCCACCCCATTACCACCGCCAATGGCTGAGCACTACTTGAGCCCCCTAGAACTTAAATACAAGCTCAAGGAAAGGGAGAGGCATGACTCCAATTCAGATTACAGTTCCACTACCCTCACAGTGTGAATTTGCAATCAAAATTAAGGTGTTATAGCAAAATAAAGAAGTTTTCATTTTGTGAACACCTGAATTTGTGTCCTGAGGTTCATGCTTATTGTACCAGTGATCACTAAACATTTTCTACCAGGCTGAAAGCTAAGCACTAACAGGGCTATTTAATTTGAGCCTCACAATTATAGCACCTATGAGGTAAGTACTTTATTATCCTATTTAAAGATGAGAGAACGAAGCTCAGAGAAGTTGCACAGTGTGGTGATTCTCTCAACATCCGGTCCCCTTCTTCTGGCAACCAGCCTCAAATGTCCCAACCCTCTCTCAGTCTATGTGGTCTGAGCAGGGCCCCGTGCACAACTCCAGGCCTAAGACAATCACATCACTACACTCCTGAGCAATTTCTCCCAGGGAAGGCAAATGATCTGAGTTCAACTGGAGTGGCTCCTGGGACTTTATAGGATCTACCACATAAGAGTTTCTGGCTTCTCCTCTGGACTTGAACTTGAGAGGCTGGGAGGCTGAGACTGAAGGCGGTAAGCAAGCAGACGCAAAGATGGAGAGGAAGCATCTGCTTGAGCGCCGAATCCAGCTGTGCCCAAAGTCACCCCTATTTTAGTCACATCAGCTGTGTTAGTTGGCTAAGGCTGCCACAACAAAGTGCCAAAAGCTGGTGTCTTGAAACAACAAAAGCTAATTCTCTGATATTCTTGGGAGTTGGAAGTCCAAAATCAAGGTGTCAGCAGGGCCATGCTCCTTCATAAAGCTCTAGGGGAGGATCCTTCCTTGCCTCTTCCTGGATTCTGGTAGTGGCCAGCGATCGATCGTGGCATTCTTTGGTTTGAGTCGCATAACTCCAGTCTCTACCTGTTATCACATGGCCTTCTTTCCTCTGTGACTTCACCTTGTCTTCCCTTTGTGCAACTTTGTGTCACATTTCCCTCTTCTTATTATAAGAATGTTGGTCATTGGATTAGGAGCCCACTCTAATGACCTCACCTCAACTTGATTACATCTTTAAGACTCTATTTCCAAATAAGGTGACATTCACAGATACTTATCTTCTTGGGGACACAATTTGACCCACAACATCAGCCAAAAAATTCCCTCTAATATGAACCATTTTGGATTGGGTTTTTGATCATTCGCATCAAGAAACAGCTAGAGTCCTGGCCAGGTGGCTCAGCTGGTTGGAAAGTCATCCCATAGACCAGAAGGTTGCAGGTTCAATTCCTGGTCAGGGCACATACCTAAGCTGTGAGTTCCATCACGGGTTGGGGCGCATACAGGAGGCAACTGATCAATGTTTTGCTCTCATATCGATGTTTCTCTTCCTCTCTCTCTCTCAAATCAATAAACATATCCTCAGGTGAGGATAACAAGAAAAGAAAAAGAAAAAGAAAGGCGTAGAGTCAAAACTCACCACCCCAGATCTCAGTCAACAACTGAGACAGAGAGCTATGCCCTCAATCACAGAGCCAGACTCTACACCTCTTCAAAACTCCTCTCTTCCAAAAGTCAGTGGCTACACTTGGGGCAGAGGCCCAGGGTTAACTGTCTTCCATCTGCCTAACAGCACTGCATACAACACAGTCAAGGGACAAGAGTGATTGCTATCTAATTAATTAACCAAAATTCATTAGCCATGGTTTATCATAGGGCACTAGGCTGAAAGATGGCCAGGATTTTTATCTTGGAAATAAAAAGTTATTGATTGCCCGCACGGCTGCCTTTCAAGATCTCCCCTTGATTTTGAGAGATCACCTCAGGTAGTGATAAGAAGTACATGTCCCCCTCCCCAGACATTTAATTTTCAAAATAGACCACCAGCCATGCCCCTTTCACACACATGGCCACGTTTACTCCAGGGCCTGTGAGAAGGCTGTCATTTCAGATTGTTACACTGAAAAGGTGAAAGTAAAACTGATGTCTGTAGAATCATTTTAAATGAAAACTGCTTCCTAGAGGCAAGCTAAGGAAGCAAACTGATTGAAAGAGAGCATAGGCCTTGGGCAGGCAGGGTACTGGCGTGCAGACCCCGTGTGAGAGGTAGACACCAGGACTTCTGCAGAAATAGGTGTGTGTGTGTCAAAAAGACATCTTCATATGAGCTCCCTCTGGGTGTGTCTCAGTCTTCTCACAGCCTTTCCCCTGGTAGCTCTATGGCTCAGCTCTCTCTTCTCTGCTAAGGAAGGACACAGCTCAGATGTAGGCCTACTATAAATCTAGGATGAGATCATCCTGAGATCCTAAACTTGATTATATCTGCAAAGACCCTATTTCCAAATAAGTTCACATTCATGGGGGGTGGAAGGGGATGGACAGCAGTTAGATGTATCCATTGGAGGGCGGGGAGGGAGATTTCAATCCACTACAGTAGATTTGGGGTGAGACTCAAAATATTCCATTTCCCCCAAAATACAAAATGACTCTTTGCACTCTTTGCTCCTAAAATGACTCTGATGCAGGTGATCTATAGATCATATTCTGCAAAACATTTAATCCAGTTGCTGAGGATTCAAAAATGAACAAGACATGGTCCCCTCCCTTGGAGAACCTACTGTCTAGTGCAGTGGTCGCCAACCTTTCGGACCTCACGGACCACTGGTTGGCAACCGCTGGTCTAGTGGAAGATACAGACAGATGCACAGATGATTAAAATACACAGTGTGGCCTAGTGATGCCAAGCTCCGGAGTCAGAAAAACCAGGGATCCAACTCTGCGCCTCTGGCTGTGAGGCTCCAAGCAAGTTGTTAGCCTGTCTGAGTCACAGTCTCCTTATCAATAAAATCAGAAATAATTTATCCCTCACACCATTATGAGAACGGGCCATGTAAAATGCTTAAGATTGAAAATGGACCTAAATCGTCATTAGCTATTGCAAAGGCGGGAAGCATTTTGATTTATTTTCCCATCCCCCAGCCCCTCGCTCTGTGCCTTCCACATCCTAAGCCTTTAATGAATGCCTGTGGAAGGGAAGAAAGCATAAGTCTGGGATAGGCAAGACATGTCCTGGATCTCAACTTATTCTGCAAGCATTTTCTGAGCACCTTGTGTGTGTGGTGCTCCATGTAGGCCACTGGAAGAAAGCCAAACAAAACACACAGCCTAGCAGGGGGGCCACTAGATTACAATACAGTACACCTCCTTCCTTTGGTTTTCCAACCTTCATATTCCATTCTTTTGTGTTTCCTTAGTATTCCTATCGTTTGGGAAGGCCCCTCCCAAACTATAACATATGCTCCAGGAGTCCTTTGATGGCAAGAAAGGTTCTCTCTTCACCACTGAATCCCAAGGACCCGGCAATGAACCTGACTCCTAGGCATCCGGTGAGCATCTGTGGGTGTGGTGAATATTCTGCTGCTATTCCAGAGTCCAACACTGGACTCCTATGAAGAACCACCTCCAGCTTCCTGAACTGCTGGGTATGATTCTTGATGGGCCAAGAGAACAGATGCCCAGAGAATCTATTCCTTGACATAAAGCCTGAAAAGTTGAGGGAGATGGGGACAGACTGCAATACAATGGATCATAATGCTGTACAGTTAGCAGTTTCCAATTACTAGACCAAGAGTAAACAAATTAAACTACGGAAGAAGCTCTGACATCTCATTCCTCTACAGAACTGCAACGCTTTGCACGCACGAGACATTAAGGGCTGTTTCCGGGCTGACCTGGAGGCCCAGAGGATGTTTAGAAGAGAAAGTCGTCGTTCTGCATGTGTGCACTGGAATAAGGAAAAGAAGCCCCCTGTGCCTCAGGGACGGAGGGTAATTCTCAGGAGGGAGGGAAGAGCACATTTCCGGTGGATGGTCAGCCTGCCTAGGTGACATGGGTGACTGCATCACAGGACCAGCAACCTGTGAGAAGGAGACATCAGCAAGCCCTCCCCCTTGGGGAGGTCAGGGAGCCCCTCTCGAGTCAAAATCTCTAAAGGTGGACTGAGGAGGAAATTGGATAAGAGTCCAAAACACTGACCCAGCGTCACGTGATTATGACAAATAGCGGGGCGTGGTGTTCTCTGCTTCCACAAATCCAATGACTCCGCACCTGTTTCCTTTGGTGGGCCCACAGTAAACCCATGCGGATTTCATCGAGGAGTGAATGAATGGAGGCTAAGGAGGACCCTGAACTCCCCCACCCAGAGCTCCATTGCAGGGAATGCCACCTGGCCCAGTGTTGCCCCAGGGCCCGGATCTCCCCGGCACCACCTTCCCACTTCAGCGCCGGGCGTCCAATCGCTTGGCTCCAAAACTGGCTACTAGGAAGGCAGGTGGGGCTTGGCGCCCTCTCCTCCCTCCCGGATCCGGGCTCCACGCTCCAATCCCGGGCCCAGCCCTGCGGAGGGAAGGCCCCTCCCTCCCCACCGGCTGTCACCAGATGGCGTGGAGGAAAGTGGCCCGGGCTAGACCGGGAAGAGCGGAGGAGCAGCGCACCTGGCGGGTCGCGCAGGGCCGGGCGCGGGGGCCCCCGGTGCACGTTCCCCCCGCTCCGTGCGCGCGTCCCCGCCCGGCTCGGCCACCCGGGGGGCACGGCCCGGGACCGGGGGCCGCTCGCCCGGCCCTTCCCGCCTGGCCGGCGCCGCGGCCTCACCTCGCTCACCAGCCCCTGCCAGTCGCTCTCGGTCCGGTCGCCGTTCATGGCCTCCTGCTGCAGGCGCGGGCGCGCTGCACGGACGCCGCCCTCCGCCGCCTCCTCCTCCTCCGCCTCCGCCTCCACCTCCCGCACCGCCGCCGCCGCCGCCGTCGCCACCGCCCGGCCCCGCGAGGGCCTGGAGCCTCGAGCCGCTGCGCCGCCGCCTCCTGCGGCCGCCCGCGCTGTCGCCTCCACGTCAGCCTCGGCGGGAGGAAGGGGAGGAGGAGCCGGGCCCGGGCGGCCGCAGCCACAGCCCCGCCGGCCCGTCCGGCGCAGCCCGGACCCCACCGGCCGCCCCCGGCCCGCCCCGGGCTCTAGGGAAGGGGCGGCCGGGTCCCAGCCCGGAGGTAACCCCTGACCCCAGCACGGCTCTGCAGGGCAGGAGGAGGGCTGGGCAGGCACCTGTGTGTCTCCCACAAGAAGCGCATCCCCAAATCCTGCCCTTTCCCGACCTCCATCAGCCCCCCCACGATTCTCTTCCAGCCCCACCGGGCTTGGCTCTGCTCTCTGATGTAAAGCTCATTCTACAAAGATTTGTTGAACATCTGAATGAGTGAACCACGTGTTTTATATTTAACATTGTTTTTCAAGCTACTACGGTTTATTTATATTTATTTCTTAAATGACCAGCTGTCATAAATAGAAAGAACATGTAAAAGTGAACAGTAAAATGATATTGAATTCTAAATAGGTTCAAAAGCTGAGCGTGATGTTTAACACTTGGCAGGAGAAGGGTTAAGACGTATCCAGGACAAACTGAGACTTCCTCTAAGTCAGAGGAAGGACTGAAAGGGGGTGGCAGGGCAGGTGAGTCTCACAGGAGTTTGTCATTCAAGGTGCTTTTCCTGTGCCACCTAAACCCCTCTCGGGGACCATCCCCAACAGTGAGCCTTTTGTACCTGCACAGCCTGCCTGCCTGTGGAGATGAGCAGGTAGGTTGAGAGAAGCTGTGAACCCATTTTACAGGTGTCAAGCACCACTGCCAATATTTATTTATTTATTACTTTTAGCCCCTATTGATCCTGGATCAACCCTATGAGGTAGATGTTATCCCCATTTATCCGATGGGGAAGCAGAGATTCAACTAGGACATCTGGCTCCAATAGGCCCTCTTCAGCATCTTGGAAATCTACCAACGAAGTATCACCCCTGGGAGTTGCAGAGATTGGGACTCTGATGTTGGCCTTGTTTTGTTGATGTGGTAGATTGTTTGCAAAATGGTGTGAATACTTTCCTGCCTGTGTCCCAGCCATTATCTGTAACTTTGACCCTTGGCTCAGCCATGTGACTTGCTTTGGCTGATGCAATGTTTGCAAACGTGCTACACAAAGAGGCCTGCAAACACCTGTGCAGACTTATCCTTGCTTATGTCCTTGGGAACCTGTGATCCCCACCATAGAAACAAGCCCAGAAAAGCTTGCTGGAGGATGAGGGACTCATGGCCAACTCAACTGCCACATATGTGAGCAAGGCCATTGACCCCCAGCTGCCGTGGATGAAACCAGCAGAAGAACCACCCAGCTGAGTTTTGCCCAGTTTGCCGCCCCACAGGTCACAGGCTACATACACTGATGTGGTTTTAAGCCAGTGATGTTTGGAAGGGTTTGCTACAGATCAACACATAACTGATAACAAATGGTGACAGTAGCTGAAGAGCCTGGATGGCCTCCCTGGCAGCACTTGAAAAGCCACAGCCCCTGGCATCCCGACCTGCTGGGTCCTCATCTAAAGAAGATTCTACAACAGATTCTGGCAGGCCAGGGACTAGGAAACTGCCCGTCAGCACCTTTATTCTGTGCCTGTTGTATATAAATCCTATACTCACCCGGGGTTCAATAGCATTGCAGACCATAGTCCCTGTCCTGGGGCCTGTGGGGTTTGCAATCCTTACCATCGAGGTTTTGCTCTGGGGAATAAAAAGAGAGAAAAAGGGAGCTAGAATGCAGCTAAGGCTTCTGACCATGCTGGGCCACCTAATCTATTCTCTTTTTAATCCAAGGAAGCGGAAAGAAGGTCATCCCTGAACTGAACATCTAGGGTTAACTCAGCGCCAAGCTCCTGTTCTTAACAGCCTTATGTCTCATGCTAGGAAGCAGGTACTGTCTGCCAATATATTGCCCTCTGGCAAACCATCTGGTTTCCTTCTGACCTGTCGATGAAATAGACTGTAGGAAGAGTGGACATAACTTGGTCCATCTGCCTTCCGCTGCCTGTGCCTTGCTCTCAGCTGGCATTCAGGTGGGAAAGCAGCCTTCCCCTTCCAGTTACCACGTTTAGCTGAGGCTTTCAGTACCGCTGCTCCTTGGCAACGGTCACTGATACTTCAGGCCATCAACTGCCAAGGACTCTTACATTAGAGGCCACGTACCTCTGTGCGAAGTCATTTCTCCAATTTGCTTTCCTTCTCTGAAGTCAGCCAGTGTTTAAAGTATTTTAAAATAAAATTAGGGCCCATCCTGCGTGGCTCAGTGGTTGAGCGTCGACCTTTGAACCAGGAGGTCAGGGTTCAATTCCCGGTCAGGGCACATGCCTGGGTTGCGGGCTCAGTCCCCAGTGTGGGGCATGCAGGAGGCAGCCGATCCATGATTCTCTCTTATCGTTGATCTCTCTCTCCCTCTCCCTTCCTCTCTGAAATTAATAGAAATATATTTTTTAAAAACAAATATAAAATTGGGGAGGAAAATCAAAGAGTGGCAGGCCTCTTCCCTCCCCAGCCTGTGGAGAAACTTCCAGCTCAGTTGAACAGCATCTCCAGGAGCTGGGTCCTCCTTAGAGGTTTCATGCCCCACCTGCCAGCTCGAACCTGCCTCGCTTCTGAGATGTGATGAAATCACAAACCAAGGCAGTGTTGCTGCGAGTGATTCTTTTTTATCTCTTTTCATTTATGGAGCCTGACATTGAGTAATAATAATAATTAAATGCCATTTAAGCTTTTAGGCACCTATACCAGAAGGCCTCTAGACACCTCATCAAGAGCAGCCCAGGCTGACGAAAACAAAGCTAATTATATTGTTGGTTGGCTTTTTTCTTTAAAAAAATGAAAAATGAAAACTGCTGACCAACTCTCCTTACCTCTGATGAAAGCAGTACATTAAATGCTTCATCCGACAGTCCATTTGCACAGAACCAGTTTAAAACCAGCTGCCCTTGACTTGAATTTCCCTCCTGGAATTAAGTATTAACACGTGACTCTGGCCTCTATTTTCTTCCTTCCTTTGTTTTAAAGTTAAATTTCATTGTATTTGCTGTAGAAAGAAGCTTGTAAAATCTCCCATGGCCTGGGTAAATTGTTATAAATATTTTAGCTAATTTCTCACGTTTTTCTATGCATTTATTTGGGAGGGGTGTTGATTTTTTACTTTGGTGTGTTTATCCTATATTTTCTACCCTTTTGTAAATGTAAAATAAAAGTGCTATTAATAGTAATTATGTATTTTGAAATCCCACATTAGAAGGGTTTATTTCTTTTTTATTTTTCAAATACAGTTGACATTCAATATTATTTTGTACTAGAGGCCCGGTACACAAAATTTGTGCACTCAAGGGGGGTCCCTTAGCCGGGCCTGCACCCTCTTGCAGTCCGGGAGCCCCCAGGGGATGGCCTAGCGCTGCCACAGAGGCAGGAGAGGCTCCCGCCACTGCCGCTGCACTCGCCAGCCATGAGCCTGGCTTCTGGTTGAGTGGCGCTCCCCCTGTGGGATTGCACGGACCCCCAGGGGGCAGTTCCTGCGTTGTGCGTCTGCCCCTGGTGGTCAGTGTGCATCATAGCGACCAGTTGTTTTGCCGTTCGGTCAATTGCATATTAGCCTTTTATTATATAGGATTATGGACTATCTTCCATATGCTATACTTTACATCCCCATGACTATTCTGTAACTACTGATTTGTACTTCTTAATCCCATCACCTTTTTCACCCCGCCCACCAATCCCTCTCCCCTCTAGCAACCATCATTCTGTTCTCTGTATCTATGAATCTGTTTCTGTTTTGCTTGTTCATTTATTTTTTAGCCTCTATTTTCATGTTCCCTTAGCTCCCTGAGAAATCTCTAGGGACCCAATTTTTCCATATAGATTCGTAGCCCCAGGGCCAGTTTTATTTATTTATTTCTATGCACCTAGAGTGGTAGAAGAAAGTGCTTGGATGCTTTTGAATGATGCTTTTCACTTTCAAATGTTGGAGAGGGGTTTAGATGTGGAAACTCCAAAAATAGCTTGATCTAAGACATTAAACCAGCAGATACTGATGACAACAAAAGAAAACAAAAAAGAAATCTCTGGAGAGACTGGGAAAGGGCGACGTGAACTTTTTGTTACAAACCTGAGCCTCTTGTTGCAGGTTTTCTACTGATTTGCAGGTTGACTCTGGCCAAGTCTCAACAGCCCCAGACACACGGGGAAAAACCCTAAAGCGTTTGACACAACTTCTCTCGACAGTATTTTCAGTTCAAATTCTGGCTGCCCAAGCAAAAATGTCAGAGTTCTCATTAAAGGAAACGAAGCAAGTCTGCAGGAGAGGTTTTTGGCTCGGTTTTTCTCTGAACCATGCAACTGGGCAGTATTCACGGCCACTCCCTTCCCAGGTCACTTTTCTCCTGCCTGAATGAAGAAACCAAGGCTGATGGGCCTGGAAAGAAAATGATTCATAATGACTGTGGTTTATAGTGGTAGATACATATTTTTTTAATTAGCTCCATGAGAGCCAAGGTCCCCAATTCTTGCTCTTGTCAAGGGAGGGCCATTTTGACAGGTCCTGCCAGGAGCCCCCCTGGGCTGGTTGCTAAATGCCTTCCTTTGTTCATGATCTCATCCGGGGTCAGGGGACTGCAGGTGCCACAGTGCACTGCGGTCACGGTCATGCTTCCTGCAGAGCCCGGAGACCTGAGGTCCCCTGGGCCACTGGCCTCAATTCTATAAAAGATAAACCTCCTCTCTTCCCCCTACCTGGGGACACTCTGCAAAGGGCCTCATCCATTTTTCTCCCAGGGCTGGCAGCCAGACAACAGACAGACAGGCAGGGGATCCTGGCCTGGTTCCTGACTCAGAGCATCCTCTGTCTCTTAGCCCCCTGAGCTCTTGGGCCCTCACTCTGCCCGCACTAAGCCCTCCCTGCCCAGCAACAAACAATCAGTTGCTGGCTGCTGCCTCCCTGCCCCGCTGGCTGCCAATCAGCCCAGCAACAGGGGGTGGAAGTAAGTTCCACTCCCCGCTGAACCACCAGGAGGTGCTCAAAATGACTGAGTGGGGCTGATGACAGCCTGGCAGGCTGGGGACCCGCAATTGTCATCCTGAGGTGGCCCAGGCTTGGGCGTGATTGGCTGGGGTGTTGTGGGGCAAGGGGTGGGGACTAGGGGGAGCAGAGGGGCAGTTCCTTCTACTGATGGAAGAGTTCCAGGAGGGGGAACCTACAGGAAAGGGCGATCTGCCCGCGGAGGCCAGATAGGAAAGGAAAGACAAAGGGAGATGTAGCCCAGGGCTCCTGATGAGAAGCCAGAAAATCAAGAACCAGGGGGAGAAATGGGAAAGCAGGGGTGGGTGGGAGAAAGACAACTCAGGCTCCAGGGGGAGTGGAGTGAGCAGTGGCCCAAGGAAGGAGTTAAATGGAAGAGAGACGGGGAAAGTCACTCGCCTCTCAGATTATTCAAATTTATTGTACTTATTGATAATGAATTTCATTTCTTCTGCATGGGGGGGATATGATTCAGCACAAATTTGATGTAAATTTATGGAAATGTAGGTGCAGAGAGGCTGCGGGCAGGAGCTGCCGGCGGGAAGGTTGCCTGGCCCTCCCAGAGGCGAGGTTACCGCTCTCTGGACTTGGGGAGCCGGAAATAGAAGCAGCCGCCTTGGGGGCCACTGGCCTCAACTTCAGGCCAAGAGAGGGCCTGACCCTGTCGCTCTGGAAGGGGTAAAAAAAGAAGTCTGATGGCCGTCTACAGTAGAATCACCTACGTTGTCCTCCTGTTTGATTTTTTGTCTTGGGGTGGGGGGTGGGGGAAAGGAGCAATTTTTATCCAGTGGAGAGGGTCAGGGAGAAAGAAGAAAATTACCATTAACTAGAACCTACTGTGTACACAGAAGTGGCTAGAGAAGCGACAGAAATGTTGTTTTCCCCTCTGCACTATGAAAGAATAATGGGGCTTGGGGAGGGGAAAAAACAAAAAAACAAAGAAAACAATTTGCTAGAGAGGGTGAAAAGGTGGCATTGCATATAAATGGCCAGAGCTGGTAAAATATTTATTGTCCATTAGCCTGTCCTTCACAGCACTGAAGGCTGATTTTTATCTTCCCCCCTCAAACCAGGTCACGACATTTATCTAAAGATGCGCCTCTCCCAGCGGGTCGCAGCCTCTCCAGCCTGGCCATGACCATGACAGTGACAGCAAAGAGGACCGTTCTTAGTGTGGGGGTAGCCTCTCTGGACCAGGCCTCCCTCTGCAACTGGAATTGCAGTGACACAGGAGATTCAAGACAGCAGAGACCTGCCAGGCCAAGGGTCTCACTGTCCCTTCATCCCATTAGACAGATATTCTCGCTTTCTGCCAAAGCTGCGATTCCTTTCAATGTCCAAACAGTTGTGGGCCCCCGAGCTGCTGCGTGCAGCTTGCCTGGTCTGGAGGAAGACAAAGAGGTGGTTAGCTGCAGCCCACAGCCTGGGTTTGAAACAGGCATGTTTGAGCGAGTGTTTCAAAGGATGGCAGTGATCTGCTCATTTTTATTACATTCTTGGGGCAGAATTTGTCAGCCCTTGGTGACACCCATTATAATGCTTTGACCTCATTCAGTCACCAAAGGGCAGATTTCTCTTTGTTCTCTAACAGAAACACAACATGGCAAGTAAACGTGAGTTCTAAAACGAGACTGTCACCAGGGGTATTTATGAGCCTATCATGTCTCCTCTGTTGCACTGAGAAGCTCACCTTTGGGGAAGGAGGCATATATGTGCCCTTTATGGGCCCTCGTGTGACATAGTGGTTGCTATTTATGAGCCCTGTTTATTCCCATGAGACAGGAGGAGTAATCTTAAGGTGATATAAGAGAGACTTAGGAGGCTTTCTTTTAACATTATAGGGTCATTAATTCACTTGACAAAAAATTGTGTTTTTATTTTTAAATTTTTTAAAAAAATTTTAAATCCTCGCCCTATTGATTTTAGAGAGAGAGGAAGGGAGAGAGAGAGAAACATCAGTTGGTTGCCTCCTGTACAAGCCCCAACTTGGAATCAAACCTACAACCTAGGTATGTGCCCCGACCCGTAATGGAACCCGCAACCTTTCGGTGAAGAGGACGACACTCCAACCAACTGAGCCAAAGCACAGCAAACGTTTCTTGAGCATTTGTATGCTGAGCTGGGCCATGGGGATGACAACCAGGCTTGGACCTGGCTCTGTCCTCGAGGCTCTTCGTCCAGCAGCCTCAAGCAGCTGAGCTCTACAGGAACACAGAGAGATGCTCCAGGACCTGCCTCTTCAGCTAGGATGTCACCCAGGCTTCAAGGGCCAGGAATGGACCGTGGGAGCTGGGTCCATTTGGTACACTTAAAATGGTTAAAGTGGCAAATGTTATGTTATATCTATTTTTCCATAATAAAAAAAATAGTAAAAGAAAAAACTTTGAGAGAGGAAAAAAAACCCTCAGAAAATGAAAAACCGGGTAGGTCCATGTGGAAAGCTGGGACGGGGCAAGATCAAAGACACAGAGGCACAGAAAGCACCCTTTGGCCAGTTTACTCAACAAATGCCAGAGCGTTTAAAAACAAGGAAGCAATGACCCCTTTCCAAAGTGAAGGGAGGAGTAATTGGACAAGAACTTTAGAAAGGGGGCCTAGGTAGAAGCAGGGAGTGTGCAAGCTGGGACGTCTTCACCTCTCTGTGACTTATCCTCATCTATACCGTGAGCAGATTGGGCCCGATGACCTTGAAGATCGGTGACTATGAAATAAAAGCAGAATTTTCCATTTGAATGGAACTCTGTACAAAAGGTTAGTGAAGGTGATACTCATATCATCCAAGAGAGCTTACAGTGCCGTAGAGCGTTAGAAGGGTGAGGAATCTTAGCAGTCTGGACCCTTCTTATACAAGAGAAGAAACAGAGGCCCAGAGTGGTAAAGGTCCCAGAGCTTGTAGGGACAGAGCTATGGCGAGAGCCCAGACTTTGGATTCCCCGTGCCCTGCCTCTTTCACAATGCTTACGGGTTGGCAATATTTGAGGTTCCTAAGAGCAGAATTCTGGTTGTCTATTGCTAGTCAATAAACTGCCCCAAACCAGTGGCTTAAATATTAATTTATCACTGTCTCTTGTGGTTTTGTGGGTTGACTGGGCTCAGGTGGAGTCTCCCAGGTAGAAGTCAGATGGAGGCTGGGGCTGTGGTCCTCTGAAGACATGGCTGGGCTGGATGTCCCAGTCGGCTCACTCACATGGCTAGTAGTTGATGCTGACTGCCGGCTGGGAACTCAGATGACTGTCCACTGGAACACCTACTCATGTCTCTCTGTGTTGGGCTTCCCACAGCATGGCCCCTGGGTTCCCAGAGGGAGCTGCCCAAGGACAAGTGCTTCCAGGGAATGGAAGTGTGTCTCAGTCCATTCTGGTTGCAATAACAAAACACCATGAACTGGGTAACTTAAAATCAACAGAAATGCATTGCTCACAGTTCTGGAGGCTGGGAAGTTCAAGGTCACGATGCAGGCAGACTCAGTGTCCAGTGAGAACCCACTTCCAAATGGCCATTTTCTTGCTGTGATCTCACGAGGTGGAAGGTGAGCTCTCTGGGATCTCTTTGATAAAGACATAAATCCGAGACATGAAGGCAGAGCATGCATGACCTAATCACCTCCCAAAGGATCTCCTAATACCATCACCTTGGGGTTAGAATTTCAACATATGGATTTTGAGGGGACAGAGACATTCAGACCACAGCGAAGTGGAAGTTGCCAGTCCTCTTAAAAGTGAGTTCTGGAATTGATATAGAGTCACTTCTACCATATCCTTTTGGTCACAGTTCCTCCTAAGCCAGCCAGATTCAAGAGGGCAGATAAATAGACTCCACTTCTAGATGGAGTTGAAATGGAGTCACCTGCAGGGAGAGGAAAATTTAATGGTTCCCAGCTTTGGAGACAAGCTACGATAGCAGCACTTCTGATTTTTGCCACAAATTATCCTTTGGATGCCCTGTGTGGAAAAAGAATACTACGCACGTATTCTTGCTATTCAATAAACTGCCCCAAACCAGCGGCTTAAATATTAATTTATCACTGTCTCCTGTGGTTTTGTGGGTTGACTGGGCTCAGGTGGAGTCTCCCAGGTAGAAGTCAGATGGAGGCTGGGGCTGGGGTCCTCTGAAGACATGGCTGGGCTGGAGGTCCAAGTTGGCTCTACCAAAGGATATGGTAGAAGTGACTCTATGTCAATTCCAGAACTCACTTTTAAGCCTGACATTTTTTATCTTAATGGAAATAAAATCAATTGAATTCAAGCCTCAGTACAAGTGTTCATTTGTTTATTTGTTTGTTGTTTGTCTGTTTTAAAACCTACCAAATCAAGGATCACTTAAGCCAAACCATGACATAGCAAGTCCCTAAAGAAATACTCAAATGAGGAATGCATGGAGGCATCTAGTGTGAATAGAAAGGTGGAACCAGCAGTGCTAGGCATTGAAATACTGAAAGACCCTCATCTCCCTTTATTATGAAAAGCAGGGAAGTAGAAAAGAGTATCTTAGCTCTGCTAAAAATAAACTCCTTGAGGGCAGGGATTATGCCACATTCATTTCTGTATTCCTAATGCCTGGGCTAGTGCCTAGCATGTCGTAGGTGCTTAATTAATGCTTAATAAATTGAGCTCCATTGAAGTACCATTCTTCTCAATAATAATGTAAACTAGCGTTTATTGCCATATGCCAGGCATTTTTCTAAGCACTTGACACGTGTCATCTCATCTAATCTTCACAAAACTGTATAAATATCTGTAATTATCACAGGCCTGATATTCAGCAGGTGAAAGTCAGGGAAGCCTGGTTGATTGTTGAAATATTAAAATGCTTCCATATAGGTTGGTAATTTACAGCTTCTCTGTATCCCTTGAATGAGCCCCTCACTTAATACCTCTTCCCCACTGAACACCCCAGCCCAGGAGAGACCCCGGTGGGCACTATCAGGGGTAGAGAGCCCTGACTGCTCCCTCCACAGTGGTCATGCGTCTTCCTGGCCTGATTGGACCAACTCTAAAAGAGTAGACAGAACCCTGGCTAATGTGTTGATGGCACTTCAGCAGATACATGCTCGGTGCCTGTCTAGCCACCCAAGACTGGAATGAATCTTTAAGAATGAATGGACCTAGAGTCACCCTCCAGTGGCCACGGGTGGGTTCGGCAGCCTCTGTAGGGCACCTAATGGGCTGTTGAATATCATGAATATCACTCCTGATTATCTACATGTTAGAGAAAAGGAAGTTGACAATTTTAAAGAGTTTTTGAATGACTTAACCAAAGCCACATAGCTAGTGAGGGGTGGATCCAGGATCTGTGCACTGCCTCCAAGATCCATGCACTCTGCTATTACGTGATCCTCTATGTTAGTTGGCTCAGGCTGCTGTTAACAAAGGACCACAGGCTTCAAACAACAGAAATGTATCGTCACACAGCTCAAGAGGCTAGAACTGTGAAATAGAAATTGGCTGTGTTGGTTTTCTCTGAAGGCTGTGAGGGAAGGATCTGTCCCAGGCTTCTCTCCTTGGCTTGTAGATGCCCATCTTTTCCCTGTGTCTTCCTTCTATGTGTATCTGTTTCTGTCCAAATTTCTCTTTTTATAAGGACACCTGTCATATTGGATTAGGGGCCCACCTTACTCTGGTATGACCTCATCTTAACTAATTACATGTGCAATGATGCAATGATCCTATTTCCAAATAAAGTCACATTCTGCAGTACTAGGGGGGAGAGGGGGAAGGGGCATACAATTCAACCCATAACAGTTGTTTTCTTTTCAATGAGACTTCCCGCATCTCTGCATAACAAACTTAACTAGGCATTTACATAAATTATCTGGGTCCACTAGCCTCTCAATGGGTGCTTAACCATTCCTAACCCTTCCCCAAACCCCTTCCCCCACCCCCCCTACCCCCCCACCCCCGCAAACACACACACACACACACACACACACTACTTCAATCAGAAGTTGTTTGAATTGGTGCTACTCAGCAACATTTGCCCTTCCCCCATGCAATCCATATCTTTCTATTGTGTCAATAGAATGGATTGTCCCAATCCATTTTGGTATCTAGTGGAAGGCACCAAGATGAGGTGCTTTTACTCATTTTATTCCTTTTTTAGTGCTCCTTCAATGTCCTTAAGCTTGCTGCTGGTGTGCCTGGCACATGAGGTCAGCTCTTGTGCCTTCAGTAGTTCAGTGAACTCTGCAGCTCATCAGATCCTGGAACTGCTGATCATGTATAGTGCCGCCTTCTGAGTCCCAAGGAGATACCTCAAAGGCCTTTCCCAGGAAGTGCTATGGGAAGCATTGCCTTTGGGACTCTTCTTTCACCAGGAGCTTCAGCTATATTCTGTGTGTGAGATGCTCGTCTGGTTTTCTTGCACACTCCTTTCAAACAGACAGTAACCTTGGTCTTAGATGGAGTGTCCTCGGACTTGGAAACTCATTGGACCAAAAATGTCTACAACTTATTTTTCGCCTTAGATTCTCTTTTTTATTATTGATTTTCCATTTTTAGCACAAGATTGATCACCAGCCAAATACCAATTTACATACAAATTCTGCTAAACTCAGCATCCTATATACTTGAGACTTTTTCATCCATAAACCAATTTTTTAAAGAGAGAGATTCTATTATCAGAAGTGTCCCTGGTGACATCAAGATGGCCTATAGGGAGCAAGCTCAGGGGGCCCTCAGCCTGGTGGGGTGAGCTCAGCTGATTTGTGAGCATAATAATTATGAAGTCAATGTTGTAGGTTGATACCATATGGGAAAGTTCATCTTTTGCTTACTTCTATGGCCATAAGTTTTAACTGCAAACCTTGGTCAGCTATCTTACAATTTCACTCAATAATATTTAACAAATGGTCTTTGAGTACCTACTATGTGCCTGGCTCTGTTTAGGTACTGGGATTAGAGCAGGAAACAAGAAGGACATGGGCCTTATCCCCATGATGTCTACAGTACAGTGGTGAAGCAGATATCAAACAGTTATGCAAATGATTATTTCATTAGCAAGGTCATAACTGCTATGAAAGAAAAATACAAGGATACTATGAGAGCATGAATAGGAAATCTAAGTTAAGTGTCATTTTAAGCTGAAATATGTGTAAAAGTTCACTGGGAATAGGATGAGCTGAGAAGGAGTGCTACCCAAGCAGGGAGAACAGAATGGAAACAAAAGAAATTCATGAAGACCAGCTTAACCTGAGCACAGAGAGGAAGGAAGAAGTGCCAGGAGATTGGGCTGGAGGGGGGATCCGAGCCTTAGCCGTGTTAAGAAAGTTGGAATTTGTCATACAAATCTTTTTGAGTCAGACCCTTCTCTCTCTTGGGTCCTGGTGTGGTTATTGGGGGACTCCGCCCTCAAGATTCTTAAAAGTTTCATTGTTTAATGAAGAGAATCTACAAGGTACACACCAAAGATCCTTAGAAGGCCTTTTATATTTTTGGAAGAATTTCTAAGGTTGCACCTTCGATCTTTCTGAGATTTAAACAAAAGATCTTATAGCTACATCTTGAACATATATTTTCTCAGAAGCCATTTCTTAATTTGGGATCCTTTCCTGGCTGAAGACTTTTCTAGGATCTATAATAATAAAAGGGTAATATGCTAATTAGACTGGATGTCCTAACCATACATCCTTCCTTCCAGACAAAGCTGCAAAGGGCGGGGGCTGCAGCAGAGGCTACCCCACCCCACCCCCGGCTGCAGCCGCCACGGATGGGGGCTGGGGCCAAGGCCCTTGCAAAAATTTCATACATCGGGCCTCTAGTATTTATATAGTCTCCAAATTGCTTGAAAACTTAAGAATTCATTCTTTAGTCAACCTTACTCCTCTGTCGGTGTTTTGTTTTGTTTTGTTTTGGCAGCACCTTTAATACTCTGCCTGGAAATCAAGTTTACTAGATTATATAGATACTAGAGGCCCAGTGCATGAAATTCGTGCATGGGGGAGGGGTCCCTCAGCCTGGCCTGCACCCTCTCCAATCAGGGACCCCTCAGTGGATGTCTGACTGCTGGTTTAGGCCCGATCCCGCAGTTGGACATCCCTCTCGCAATCTGGGACCACTAGCTCCTAACCGCTCACCTAACTGCCTGCCTGATCACCCCTAACCACTCTGCCTGCCTGATGCCCCTAACTGCTCCCCTGCCTGCCTGATCACCCCTAACTGCCTCTGCCTGCCTGCCTAATAGCCCCTAACTGCCCTCCCCTGACAGCCTGGTTGCCCCTAACTGCCCTCCCCTGCTGGCCTGGTCACCCCTAATCGCCTCTGCCTTGGCCCCTGCCACCGTGGCTTTGTCTGGAAGGACATCCAGATGGATGTCTGTTCTAATTAGCATATTACCCTTTTATTAGTATAGATATTTTCTACTTATGCATTACCATAAGAAACAGTTTTGTTGAAATCTCTTCCACTACATTCAAGGCTCTCCTTTCCATCAGTTTCTAATAACATTTCCCTCAGTTTGCTTTAAGCCTCATCAGCTCTCCTGGAGGCCCTTCCAGCTTTCCCTCACTGCCTTCACTAAGGACTTCCAGAGCCCCCTGCCACTGGTTCATTAAGCTAATGCCATATGTTTTAGATTTTTGTTACAGTAGTCCCCCACTTCCAGATTCCAGAGTTTCTATTTCTATTGCTGCCAATTCCATTCCTGTTGCTTCCAAACTTAGTGGCATGAAATACTATGGTTTATGTGGATCAGGAATTCAGAAAGAACATAGCTGGGATTGCTTGGGTCTGGCCTATCTGGAACATCAGCTGGAAATACTTGAAGGTGGGGAGTGACTCCACAACTGCGAGTTTGGAGCATTTGAAGGCTTTTTCAATCAGTCTGGCACCAGGCCTAGGAGAACTAGAAGATTAGACTTTTGACTGGAGTACCTATTAGTCTGGCTACTCCATGTTGCTTAGCTTCCTCACAGTATGGCACTCTTAGAACACTCAGACTTTTCCCATAGCTGCCCGACTCCCAGTGTGAAGGTTCTGGTGAACAAGTCCGAAGCTACATGGCCTTGATGCCTCAGCCTCAGAACTCATGCATGGTCACTTCTGTCACATTCCATTAGTCACATGGAAGTCACAAGCCTATTCAGATTCTAGAGGAGGGGACATAGATGGGAAAGTGTCAAGTTCACATTGTAAAGGAGGATGTGGGATGAGATAT
The DNA here is from genome assembly GCF_028538775.1 of Myotis yumanensis. NCBI lineage: Eukaryota > Metazoa > Chordata > Mammalia > Chiroptera > Vespertilionidae > Myotis > Myotis yumanensis. Next base: position 225,892,168 of record NW_027223752.1, on the reverse strand, counting down.
TTTTGAGGACATCTTTGCAAACTATAATCTGCCACATCCAGGAAGGTCATTACTGATGAAGCAGAACTGAAATGCAGTTGTGTTATGGCCAGACCCCAATTCCTTTGCTATAGCATGCTGATGAGTCAATAGCATCATTTGCATGAATGAAGGACCTTATGTTATTAGGAAAAAAAGTTGAAACATAAGGCAAGAAGCCAAATTCAGTCTCAATTGAACATTCTCTATCTTACAAATGCAGCCTAAATGTATTTTCCATAGTTCTCGCAGAGCAAACAGCTGCATTTATTTGCATCCAAAAACATGGAAAAATTACCAACTGTAAGCAAAGGGGAGGAACTCGAGAAAAATACTCAAACTTCTATAAGTGTAAATCGTCATGAAAATCGTTGTAAGGTTGACTTAAGCAGGTGCTGAAACCTTCTCCTAGCCTGAGTGTCCCACTTACAAATGACCCTCTTTTCATATAATGATGGCATTCTCTAGGTACTACTTCTATATTTGTCTAAGCAGTCAAATGCTTCTTATACTTTCTTATGTTAACTTGATCAACCACTCCCTCCAATCTCCAACATACACAAGTTTAGTCAGTCTCTCTCTCTCTCTCTCTCTCTCTCTCTCTCCAAACACACACACACACACACACACACACACACACACACACACACATGCATACACAAAACTTCCTGTATCCCTCTAGAGTCCTTTAGAGTTCCTTAGATTCCCTATACAGAACTGGTATATTTTCTATAGTTAAGACTTGGCTTGGACAAAAACGTAGGACATATACACCTGTGCCCAAGTTGATTTGAAGTTGATTTTACCCTATGTGAATTCCTTCCTTTTGCCCCATGCATAAAGACACAGTCTGAAAGAAGATGGCACCAAAGAACCTTTTTTAAATTCTCATCCCTTTCCCTCTAACCCTTGATCATATTCTTTCTCTGGTTTGCAAATCTGAAGATGTCATGAATGCATTGTTCCCTACAATTTAGCATTAGCAAGAGAGCTCTTTGAAAGGATTCTTTTACATCTTTATGTATTTGCAAATAAACTAGGTCTTGTCTAAAAGTTCGGTTCAAGTTTGATTTGCAGTGAAAATTCCGAAAGTGTGGTAAGGATTTTAAGAACTAAAGAAGGAAATACCTCTCAGTGCTTACTGTGTCCAAAGCAACATGCTAGGTGCTTTTTTAGAGAGACATACATTTTAGGGTTTGGCATAAAAGAGGTCATGATAAGTACTGTGTGTAGATGGGTCAGTTGTCCAGAAAGGAGGAGGTGGTGGAGGAGAAGGGGGAGGGACAGCATCAGGGAAAGTGGGCACCTGACAATTTTGAAGGATGCCTAGAATTCCAACTGATGGATAGTATGTGTATTTCTCTCACTTTCTTAATTAACCCGCTGCCTCCTTTACCACGACTCATGTGTGAGCTTGACCATTACTGGGCTGTCCAAAACTCCTAACTCTGCTCCCACTTTCCACGGCCCTTAATCTTGTTTTCTCTATTCTAATAACACCGGCCAGGTTCCCTCCCACTTCAGAGCCTTTGCAATTATGGTTCCTTCTGCTTTGAACACTCTTCCAAAACTGTGAGAGAATATAATAAATAGCTGTTGTTTTCAACCACCAAGTTTGTGGTACTTTGTTGTGGCAGACCCAGGAATCCAACAGAGATGTACCATGATCTTCACAGAGTAGAGGGGTTTCCCTGTCCTTAATGTGTCTGGGAGCTGAAATGAATCTGGAAGGCAAGGAAGGAGAAGAATAAGAGGTGCAGGTAGTACTTCATGTGATGGGCTGAGTAGCACACACCCCTTCTTTAGGTGACATTTATGGTCAACTAAAATGAACTTGAATTATTGCTAAAATTCACCTGCCAGGTTGCTACAGTGTCATGCACTTAGCTGGTCCATCTGCCTGATTTAAATGAAGAAGACGCACCCTTATTAGCATAGTGCTCTGACACGTATCCATTGATGCTCCTCAGAAAAGCTGAGGGTGGAGAAAAGCAGTCCCAACCCCAGTGGTGTTCAATCCCACAGTCCGGTGACGATATTTGGTCCCATTCAGAGCTGGCCTAAACGTGCTGCTTGGTGACTTCTGTGCTCTCCAAACGTATTGTCCCGAAGCTCTGCTCTGCTGATTCTCAAAAGCAGCCCGCAATTTGCTGCACTTTTTTCCGGGTGGGCTCCCAGGGAGCAGAGGTCGGCCCAGGGCAACTCCTGAATGATGAGCTCGAGGATTCTCAGAGTGAGGCTTCCGGGTAGATTAGGACATTTCCCCAAATCTCTTCTCCCTCCTAATCATTAGCACCGCCACCCCTACATTTCCATAATCACCTTCATAATTATTTGAAGTGGAAAGAGAGCAGGTTACCTGCTTAATGAAAAATAGATGGGAAAATAGAAACTGTGGAGATAGGTGATTGAACAGCCACTCTCAGAAATGCACATCATCGTGTATGATGAGTGAGTTTGAGGGCATTGCATCCCACACCCTGGTCCAGCTTAAACTTGCTCTCTTCTCTCTGACGCCTTTCACTCCAGCAAATCAAATCTGACTTCCTGCCATAAAGACTCCCCAATTCCCTTCCTCTGTGCCTACAACACCCCTCTCCCATCACAGAAGCCTCCATTTCCCTTCTCCTCAACGTCCAAGAAGCCTTATCTAAACCTCCTTTGAAGATCTTTGTCATTTTCTGCCTTATGTTATATAGTTTGTTTTCTACTAGATTATAAACCCCCCGAGGGAGGCTTTCTGTTGCATTCTCCTCTGTATCCCCCATCCCCCAGCCACCAAGCATGTGCTTTGAATAGAGCAGGGGTTTAATCGATGTCTATTGAAAGAACAAGAAACTAGAGGTTATTAACTCATCCTTTTAATGGACATATATCAAGAGGTGTGGCAGAGCCTATATTATTCCCCAAACATTTTTCCTCTCCTTCCTGACACAAGATAAATGGCACTGACCTGCCTATTTTTCAGTTAAAGAAGAGCCTATAGGTGTGTTCTGGTCAATGGAAGTGAACAGAAATGATTCGTACCACGTCAAGGCCCTGCCCATTATACCTCCATGCATGACCTTCCGTTCTCTTTCTCTTCCGCCAAGCTTGATACAGATTAGCCTCGTGCCCTTGGAGATTACATCTGGAAGATGACAAAACTACAAGATAGAAGGACCCTGGGTCTTTGAATCATCACATGAGGAGAAGCCACCTACCAATCAGGAATACCATTTTAGGATTTTGTGTAAGAAATAAATGTCTGCCATGTTTGAGACATTATATAGTTATGGGTTTTCTTGTTACGGTAGCTAGGACTACCCTCACCAATATAACAGGTTTTAGTATTCCTGGGAAAACGTGCAAAAAACATGATTCTTGGTTTACTTACAACGTATATAAAATTTTATATTAGTCAAGACAGGCTAGGTTACACTACAGTGACCATTAAGCCTAAAGTCCCAGTGGCTTAGCATATGAAAAGCTTTATGTTTTGCTCATGCTGCATATCCATTGTAGGGTTTTTATTTGTGTTTGAGTCCAAGGAAGTCTCTACTCCACACTGACACTCAGGTACCCAGGCTGACGGCCTTTCTACCATTTGTACCTACAACATCTGGGAGGGGTGGCCTTCTCATTCACTGCAGTAGGAGAGGAGAGACCAAATAAGCCCAGCTCTTCCCCGTTCATCCCATTGGCCAGAACTTGTCATGTGACCCTGAAAAAAAAAGAGCTGGGAAGTAGGCAAATTAAATATAATACTTAGTGAGCAGTACTGTCTTTGCCACTTTCCAGAAAGCCTCCCGGGTTCCCTCCAGCTGCAAACACTGTCTCCTACCTCTGGATGCTGTGGCCTTTCCATATAAGAGGTATTTTTTTACGCTGTATGAAGACACACACACATCCATATCCATGTAAAAGAGAAATCACTTGCTACATGCCACTCTCCTGTTTTCATGTATTCACTCATTTAAAACCCCACAATAGGCCCTGGCCAGGTAGCTACTCTTATTGTCTCAAACTAACAGTGAGGGAAAGTGAGCACAGAGGGCTAAGTTCCCAACCGGGTTCCAGTCAGGACTCTAGCACAGCCCGTTCACTTCCACAGAGCATGCTCCAAACTACTCCACTACATTGCGGCTTGTCTTTTTAACCTCCTTATTAGCAGAGATTAAGATATAAAATTGATTTATTGCTTTATTTCCCATAATGCCAAGTACAGTGTTGGGCACATGGCAGGTTTCCTGAAAGGTACTGCACACAATTAGTACCTTTCTAATCAAGATCGTCAACAGAGCTGGTCGTTTAGTAATTCGATCTCCTGCCATGCCGATTGCTCCTGAGGTTTCCGGAAGTATTTTAGGAGATGCGACTGTTTCTCCTTAAAAAGCTACAGGTCTTCAAAAAGGTAAAATGGCTTCTTTGGGGACATCTAGGGGATAGCAAGACAGGAAGCAGCAGAAGTGAAGGTAAGACACTGAGGAAAGACTTGAGCCACTTTGCTTATATTGTGTTTGATTTTGTGCTTAAGAGACTGTTAAATTGCAGTAGGGAAGTGTGGCTGCTAAATCTATTTGGTCTTCATTTGAGTCCCCAAACTTTGTAAATAAATCCAGATCCCCAGAGAGGACTTCCCTTGGCTTAAATGTGAATTCCTAGTAAGCTGTAATCCCCTGCCGTTGGCCATGGCCTTCTACAGACTAAATTTACAAAAATTAAATTACAGCCCAGCAATGTGGCTCCCAAATGAAATGTATAGGGCAGAGTACCTGAAAACACCAGGGAAAATGGTCGTGAGAGGGAAGTGTCAGGGACCCGGTGGCCAATCTCACATGTCTACACTCAGAAAGGCAAAGGTCTTGTTCATTTAGAAAGAAATGGGATTGTGCGAGCCAATTTAGAGCCATCAGAGCAATGAGCAGGGAGAGGTGCCTCATTCTAATTATGACTCCATGGTCCACCCAGGCATGAATGACATCACAGTAAACCTATTTCAGGGGAAGGCATTCCCCATTGTGGCCGGGGCTGATATCTTGTGTGCAGTGAGGGCCAGTGAGTAAGGGAGGAAAAATACTAGAAAATGATCTTCTTTGATGACTAACAAAGAGGGGGCTGTTCTTGGGCTGCCCTGATGGAAAAATTGGTGGGATCTCAGGAATTAATAAGGAACTATCAGCCCCTGCTTGGACGTTCTATGGTGAAAGTGGAGACTCGTATATATTTAAACTAGAGGCCTGGTGCACAAAAATTTGTGCACTCGGGGGGGGGGGGGGAGGGTCCCCCAGCCCGGCCTGTGCCCTCTCACAGTCTGGGAGCCCTCGGGAGATAACAACCTGCTGGCTTAGGCCTGCTCCCGGGTGGCAGAGGGCAGGCCCAATCCCTAGGTGCAGCCCCTGGTCAGGCTCAGAGCAGGGCCGATTGGGGAGTTGGGGTGCCGCCCCGTCATGCACAGAGCAGGGCAGATTGGGAGGTTGCGATGCCACCCTCAGTCAGGCTCAGGGTAGACTGATTGGGGGGTTGGGGCACCGCCCCCTGTTACACTCAAGGCAGGGTCAATGGGGAATTTGCGGCGCCATCCCCTGTCATGCACAGAGCAGGGCCGATCAGGGGGTTGAGGCACTGCCCCCTGTCACTCACAGAGCAGGGTCCATCAGGGGGGTTGGGGCGCTGCCCCCTGTCACTCACAGAGCAGGGCCCATCAGGGGGTTGAGGAGCTCCCCACTGTCACTCACAGAGTAGGGCCGATAGGGAAGCTGGGACACCGCCCCCTGTCACACACAGAGCAGGGCAGATCAAGGGGTTGGGGCGCTGCACCCTGTCACACTCAGGGCAGGGCCAATGGGGAGGTTATGGCTCTACCCTGTCACACACAGAGCAAGGCCCGTGGAGGGGGATTGGGGCGCCACCCTCTATTACCCACAGAACAGGGCTGATCAGGGGGTTGGGGCGCCACCACTGTCACACTCGGGGCAGGGCCGATGGAGAGGTTATGGTTCTACCCTGTCACACACAGAGCCGCAGGGCAATCGGGGGATTGGGGAGCTCCCCCCCATCAGGCACAGAGCAGGGCTGATCAGGAGGTTTGGGCGCTGCCCCCTGTCACGCTGATCCCGGTGCCGGGAGCCTCACTGCTCCACTGATCCCAGTGCCGGGAGCCTTGCTGCTCCGCCGATCCCGGTGCTGGAAGGCATATTACCCTTTTACTATATAGGATAGAGGCCTGGTGCACAGGTGGGGCCCGGCTGGTTTGCCCTGAAGGGTGTCCTGGATCAGGGTGGGGGTCCCCACTGGGGTGCCTGGCCAGGCTGGCTGAGGGGCTGAGGGCTGTTTTCCCGCTGGCAGTTGACTAAAAGCTCCCAACCGCTCCTTGTTTTCTTTTTTCTTTTTTCTTTTTTTTATTCTGGGCCAGCTTTAGCTCTGAGGCCTCGCTGCTGAAAACATGGATACAATGTTGCGGTCTGGGGCTGACTGAAAGCCGTTTTGTTTAGCTTCTTATTTGCAACATAGTAATAGTTGCTTAGAGTTGCAGTTAAGAGTCCGGCAAGTGAGGCAGGGAACGTTGGAGTCTGCAGTTCCTGGAGGAAGCAAACCTCCCTGCTCGCTTCAGTGCATGGCTGCCGGCCGCCATCTTGGCTGACAGTTAATTTGCATAAGGATACGCTGATTAGCCAATGGGAAGGGTAGCGGTCGTACGCCAATTACCATGTTTCTCTTTTATTAGTGTAGATGGGAGGGACTGGGCAGCACAAGAAGTCTATCCTGGGAAGGCGGGACTAAGTGGTGCTTTGTCATTAACCAAGCCACAGGATTGCTCTGCACTACCTGCTGAAAGGTACCAATGCCCAAGTCACCTTAAAACACACCGCAGAGCTTGACCCGAAGTATTTTCTAGATTAAACAAACAAACAAATGAACAAAAAGCCTGAAGTTTTCCTAGCACCATACTAGAGATCTCGGGTTTAAAAGAATATTGGGATTAAAAAAAAAATGTTTCCAGGAAGATGGACATGACTTTTGCAGAAAAGTAAGGCTCATGTATCAGTTAGGGTTCTTGGTATTTTAATTTATTCTACAAATATTTTTATTTATTATTATTTATTTATTTATTTTTGTGTCGCACAAGTTTTTATTCGCTTATTTATTTCGCAACTTGGTGTCACTCAACAAATATTTACTGAGTCCTAAAATAGGCCAGGGACAGTTCCAAGCCATCCCTGAGAATGATGTGAACAGACCGAGTCCTTTTCCTCACAGAGTTTTCTATTCCAGAGGGAGAGACAGACAATGAACAGTAGGCAGATAAACTAATAATTGTGTGATTTCTTACTGAGATAATTGCGATGATGGAAAAAAACAGTGTCTTAGTCTGTTCAGGCTACTGTAACAAAACACCATAAAAATATGACATAGCAAAATGCTATAGGCTGGGTGGCTTATCCAGAACAGAAATTTATGTCTCATCGTTCTGGAGGCTGGGAAGTCCAGGATCAAGTGCTGCCAGACGTGGTGTCTGGGGAGAGCCTGCTTCCTGGTTTGTAGACGCCATCGTCTCGCTATGTCCTCATGTGGTGGAAGGGGAACAAGACGGCTCTCTGGGGTTTCCTTTATAAGAGCACCAATCCCATTCGTGAGAGCTTTCTCCTTAAAGTGATAGCTTTCTATGCTTTCTGTGCGGCCTGAATGCTGGCGTTGGGCATTGCATGTGCGTTTCTCTAGGACGGTGGTCGGCAAACCGCGGCTCGTGAACCACATGCGGCTCTTTGGCCCCTTGAGTGTGGCTCTTCCACAAAATACCACGTGCGGGAGCGCATGTACAGGGAACATTGTGGAATGAAAGAAGAGGTAGTGTCGAGGATTGAGAAAGGTGTGTTGAGATGGTTTGGACATATAGAGAGGATGAACGAAAGGAGATAGACGAAACAAGTATACAAGACGAGTGTGGAAGGGAGAGTTGGAAGGGGTCGACCTCAGCGAACGTACCTCAATCAGATTGAGGACATTTTTAGCAAAGGCCAGCTTAGGAGTACCCTAATTAAGTTAATAACAATGTACCTACCTATATAGTTTAAGTTTAAAACATTTGGCTCTCAAAAGAAATTTCAATCGTTGTACTGTTGATATTTGGCTCTGTTGACTAATGAGTTTGCTGACCACTGCTCTAGGACATTGGTTCTCACACTGTGGAGGACTTCAATCCCCCAGAGGTCTTGTTGAGACACAGTTTGCTGGGCTCCACTCCCAAAGCTTGTGACTCAATATGCCTAGGGTGGGGACTCAGAATTTACATTTTGTGGGTAAACTGAGTTAAATAGTGTCACCCCTTACTCCCGCCCCCCTCCCACACACACGCACATACATAAGGTTCGTGTCTACCCAGAACCTCAGAAAGTGACCTTATTTAGAAGCAGAATCTGGTCATACAGGATCCGGGTGGGCCCTAAACCAAAGATGACTGGTGTCCTTCAGAGAAGAGACAGAGACACATAGGGAGAAAGCCATTGCTGACAGAGGCAGGGACTGAACTGGTGCATCCGCCAACCACGGAACACCAGGGTCGCCAGCAACTACCAGAAACTGGGTAGAGACAAGAAGGCTTCCTTAGAGCCTTCATGCATGTCCTTGAAGTGGCCACACTTAGCTGGGTTGCAGAGAAATGAGGACTTAACCTTGTTCTTCAATTTTTTTAATCATTCTAACATAACATTGTTTCAATTGCAATATCTTGTCTCCCCCCCCCCCCCTAATTATAAAAGTAATGCACATGTTAGAACAAAGTAAGGGTGCTTTCTAAGGTGGGCTTTTAAAAAAATCCCTGCTTAAAAAATGTGTATATATATATATATATATATATATATATATATATATCCCTGCTTGCTTTCCATTGGTTAGACCAGTGGTCGGCAAACTGTGGCTCGTGAGCCACATGCGGCTCTTTGGCCCCTTGAGTGTGGCCACGAAGTTTCAATCACACTGTACGTGCGCGCCCACACGTGGTGTTTTGTGGAAGAGCCACATTCAAGGGGCTGCAGTTTGCCGACCACTGGGTTAGACCATGAGAAAATACAATGTTGATTAACTAGACTAGAGGGTTTTCCCTTGAGGAGAGGACACATTAAATTGACTCTAAAAAGCCAGTCCTGGTGAATATGAGCAACTTCATCCCAGCGAGGGGTGGGAGTTTACTCTTCGATATCCTATTAGGTGAGCTAATATCAACTCCAGGTTTATCATCAGTCTAAGATTTGCCTTAAAATCTCGTTTATATTAACTCGCGATGCACTCTTAGAGTTCAAGACTTGCATTTTTCACACACAGTTATTTGTGGGGTCTCAGTATTCATATGCATGCATAGCTTTTCCTCCCTGAACTGTACATTTCTTCCTCTCTGTGGCACCATCTGCTTCCTCCACCCAAGCCACTTTGCAATCCTATATAATAAAGAGGCAATATGCAAATTAACCCTCACGCCTTCACAAGATGGCTGCTTACAACCAGGCCGGCAGGGGGGTTAGTGAGGGACAACCAAACAACTGAACAGCAGGCTGCATGGGGCGACCAGGCTAGCAGGGGGGGGAGTGTGCAGTAAGGGGTAAACAGGACAGCAAGGAGGGGCAGTTAGGAGCAACCAGCCTGGCAGGGAGGGGGCAGTTGGGGGCGACCAGGCAGGCAGGCAGGTGAGCGATTAGGCCAGCGGTCCAGGATTGTGAGAGGAATGTCCAACTGCCAGTTTAGGCCCGATCCTGGGCCTAAACCAGCAGTCAGACATCTCCAGAGGGATCCTGGGTTGGAGCCCCCCCCCCCCCCCCCCCATGCACGAATTTCATGCATCGGGCCTCTAGTGCTATTATAAAGTCAGCATCAACAGCTTCCCACCTGACCTGGAAATCAGGTTCCTGTGTGAGACAATAATATATTTTTTTCAAACCATTAGGTAGATCATGGCAACTTTTCTTCTTTTTATTAATGCACAAATACATTGAAATAACCTCAGCCAGGTGTTTATACCTGCTCTTTGCTTCAATTCCATCCTCCCGACCTGCACTAAATCACAGGTGTTTAAGTCAAACATGACTCCCATGAGCCTGCTCCAAGTCCATCCTTTTTGCCCCCAAGAAATCCCAGCCATGCTTTTCTGAACCTCCCCAGAAACTCTCTACAGCAGCGGTTCTCATCCTGTGGGTCGCAACCCCTTTAGGGGTCGAAGGACCCTTTCACAGGGGTCACCTAAGACCATTGGAAAACACATATATAATTACATATTGTTTTTGTGATTAATCACTATGCTTTAATTATGTTCAATTTGTAGCAATGAAAATACATCCTGCATATCAGCTTTTACATTACGATTCATAACAGTAGCAAAATTATAGTTATGAAGTAGCAACGAAAATAATTTTATGGTTGGGGGTCACCACAACATGAGGAACTGTATTAAAGGGTCGAGGCATTAGGAAGGTTGAGAACCACTGCTCTACAGCATAGCAAATAGGCAAAATTTGCCACTACCCACCTTGCATGTTGCATCTAAAAATCAAAATGCTACCTTTTAAAAATGAAAAAGCCAGTAAAGTGCCTTCCAAGGTTCAATCTGAGTTTAGAAAATTCATTACAATGAGAAGAGAAGAAAGAGGATTTTTTTTTTATTGCTGGATAGTTAGTGGCATTGATAGATCATGGCAGAACCATCCGCAATATGGCCAAATAATTTCACTGGAGAAGATTTTATATAGCTACAGCTAAAATCCAATGAACTGATGCAGAAGGCTCAGTATAAAATATAACAGTGACTGTGAGCGCCAAATCAATCTGGGGGCTTGAAGGGATAGGGGGAGCCCCCTTCATGGATGCGACTAAGTGGAGCTGTAAATTCAGAGGCATCGGAGTGGCCGGGCAGTGGGTTACAGCGGGTGATTTAAGAGACCTAGCACAGAACACCAGCAAGTGGTTGCGAACACCAATGCTTAGAGAAGCATGTGACTCTGCAGTATGTCTCTGAGAAAAGCTAGAAGGATACTCTTGAGGACAAATTAGGGATTTGCAATCAGGTGGCTAGGTTTGCAATTGGGTCAATTCAAGACCCCATGTCCTACCTCAGTGATGGCAAACCTATGACACGCATGCCAGAGGTGACGCGCAAACTCACTTTTTTGGTTGATTTTTCTTTGTTAAATGGCATTTAAATATATAAAATAAATATCAAAAATAAAAGTCTTTGTTTTACTATGGTTGCAAATATCAAAAAATTTCTATATGTGACACGGCACCAGAGTTAAGCTAGGGTTTTCAAAATGCTGACACGCCGAGCTCAAAAGGTTCGCCATCACTGTCCTACCTCAATTTCCTCCCTTATCCAATGTAATCAAAATAGATTGAGCACCTATATTCATTTATTCACTTATTAACTAGCAATAGAATACCTCAATGAGCCAGAATCTGTGCTACGTTCTGAGGTTAAGAGCAAATAGGACATGATTCTGGTCTCAGGGGCTCACACACATTCCACAAACACACAGACCAAATACTTTTTGTGTGATTCCCAGCCTGGGAGAGAGGGCCCTGTAGATAGCTCTCATTCCTGGCTTCACCGAAGTCGCCAAGTGGGGGCTCTGGCTTGGTCAACTGCCAATTGCCATGGTAGAAGGGAGACCCCACCTCCACGAAGAACAGTCAGTTGTGCACTTAGGATCCAACACCCTCTGGGGGAGAAGGCGTGGGCAGAAGGATGAGGCAGACATGGCCTTCCCCCCAAGATGCTTGCAGGGATTCAGGCGCAGACCCGGGGCTCTTGGCTTAGGCGGATGGTTGCTTTAGAAACCTGCAAGTGCATAGAGGGCAGCAGAGGTGGCCATGAGCAGAAGGATGGGCGACAGCCAAAGGGCTGTGGATCAGAGGCTCTCTTCTGGCCTGGCCCCTCTGCACCTGAGGAGGTGGGAAGGGAGGTGATTCACCTGATGAGAAGAGCAGGGATGGTCCCAACGTTCCTCAGTGCTATGAGGGGACAGAGGGATATGCCGGCGCAAAGCAGCTGTAAGCATGAACTCTGGAGCCACACTGCCCAGCTCTAAATCCAGTTTGTGACACCTGCTGACAAGTATTATATTTATCTTCAGTCTCCTCATCTGTAAAGGCAGAGTCTAACCCCACCTGATGGGGAGTTGTGAAGATTTAATTAATTGACATACACAAAGGGTTTAGAGCAGGGTCTGGCGCAGAGCACGTGCTATGTCAATGTCAGTATTACTACTCCATGTAAATGTTAGTGTTAGTACTCCATGCCACGTCACTACCTTCATTTCCTGGTGGCCACGTTGTAAACATACTTCAAGATGGCCCCAAATCAAGTGGACTTGGAGGTGGAAATTTAATTTGGCAGATGGGTGCAAGTCTGGAAGGCGAGGTGGAGCATCTGAGGCTTTAAAATTGGAGAAATATTTGGATCTTAGTTCTGCTACAAGCCATCTCTGTGATCCTGGCAAGGGCTTACCTTCTCCAGTCCTTAGTTTTCTCATCTATAAAATGGGGATAATGATAGTGTTTACCTGCTATGGTTGTGGTGGGGCTAAATGCAAATCATTCCTTTATTTTTCAGTTACTTATATATTCAATAAACAGATGTGTTCCACTATGCAGCTGTGTTTACAAGACAAGAAACTTGTTTTGCAATTTGAGGGTGGGTCCAAGGCACATCTAAGGTCCTTCTGGGCCTCTGATGAGAAGGCCCAGGCCTCAGTTGCCACAGGAACTTGACCTAATTCTTGCTTCCAAATGGGATGTGCCCCATGTTTCTCGGCTCCAGCCTTCAAAGACTCAGACTCCCTCGACACCCCAACTCAATATCTGTGGACCCTCAGGAACCCCTTCTGGAGAAAAAGCAGCTGTTCCCCTGCTGGGGAGGAGGAAAGGGGCCAGGGGCAGGAGTGTGCAGGAAATTGCTGCCCAGTGCTGGGTGATTACCGCATGTCTGGGTACCACTCGTGCCTGGGCGGTTACCAGGACTACAGGCAGTGAGTGACAGGTCAGATGCACGCCTCCTCATTCAGATGCACCCCTTGCTCCAGATCTGCCTGTTCCCAAGGAGCTTTCAGGGCAAGCTGCCCCGAATGTTTCCATTCAGAACGATGCATCCCCACTCATCTTTGGAAGCTTTTAAACTTCAGGGTGGACAGCGTGGCCCTTGGGAATGTGCTTTCATGCATTGGGAGTTGATTTTGGACAGCAAATATGCCGCAGTCAGTCACAGAGGGAAATAATAACACAACTTCAAAAGAGCAGAGGCCAAAAGAAAGGGTATTATTAATGGAAGGAAATTTTAAAGTCATATTAAACAGCCTCAAGTCTAGTGGAAAAAGCCAGGAAATGGGAACAAAATTAGCATTATTATAGCTTTTCATGGTAACTTACTCTGGGTTTTTATGGTGGCTTAAAAGGGGAGAAAAGAAGGGGGAGCCTAGCTGATAACGATTTCTCCAACCAAATACATTTCCCATCCAAAATGCACCTGCGATAGTGACTGTATTTAAAATGTTTTCTTTTTCTCTCGTTTTGTGGCTGTTTACACCTCACAGTGTTATTGGAGAAAGCAGCATTTTGTTTGGAACAGTAAATAGTAAAGCTCTTTGAGGCCTCTCAGGAAGTGGTGCCACTTAGGGCCAGGAATTATGATTATTAATTTGCATCTTAATATTCCAGGTCTTCCCAGAAGCCCACGCTGCAGACACAGCCTTCCAACTCCGCAGAGGGCCCGCACTGTATATAAATGGGGCTCCGTGGAGGCCAGAGGGCAAGGAGCTTCCATGAAGGGCAAGGTCTTTCCTTCTCTCTTTGCAACAATTCTCTCCTCTGAGGCTGCCCACTTCCCTCTGTTTCAATCACCTCAGCTGAACTAGACCACCCTTGTCTTAGAGCCTCCTCTTCCCATCACTTAAGACACAAGACCACTGATTCCCAGGGTCCCCGGCCATTGTTCTCCATTTGGCTTAAGACGCTCACAATTCCATTCTCCTGACCCTATTACGGGGCACCTGCGTTCACAACCACATACGGTGTGTGCACACGAAACTCACATAATCTTATTAACCAATGTCACCCCAATACATTAAATTTTAAACTAGAGGGAAACAATCTTTGCTTTCATTTGCACCCAAGAAGATGTTAGGAAGCTTAATGAATGTCTTAGACTCCAAAGGTGATTCTGAAAAAATTGGGGCACATTGTTAGAATATTGAGAGGCAAAAATATAAACCTCAACGTGTTCATGCGTCTTCTACCAAGTTAATGGGACCAATGCTGAGCCATTTCTCCCTTTGCTGAGGGAGAAGCCGGATGCTTCTTGTGAGATGATGGAAAACCTAGTTAACCCAACCCGACCCTATACAAGGGTTTCTCTGAACTTGCCCAAGGCCTGATGGTCCCAACTCACCCTCTTGGTCACCCTCTATTAATATATGTAAAGACTTTCAAAGTGACTTCTAAAGCTGTCCTGTTTTGTTTCAAGGCTGCTGACAGCCTCTGACTCCCTTCTCCAGACTGAATTTGTGAATTTACTACACTGCCTTCTGGGGGACTGAGCCAGATCTAGGCCATTTCAGGCTATTCATGCAAATGATTTTAGTGACCCGTAACTTCAGTTCTTCCCAGTACACACCCCATGCTCACACCTCACACACACACCTACCCCAGGCCTTCACCACCACTCTGTGGCTCATTGATGTTTCTCAGGGCAAAACCGATGGGCAGCTGACAAGGGTACTGTTTAATATGTATGAGCAAGAGATTAAGGAGGAGAGTAGACTGAGGTCAGCTGCCTCCATAGGAAGCGCTAATTCAACTCAGAGCACTTGCATACTGTATGATTCCATGTACATAAAACTCTAGAATATGCAGAGTAATATAAAGTGACAGCAGATCAGTAGTTACTTGGGATGGAAGAAAAAGAGGAGTGAGAAGGGGGGATCTCAAAGGAAACTTTTGGGTCATGGATATACTCGCTATCTTGATTGTGATGATGGTTTCATAGATATATACATATATCAACACTTATCCAATTGTGCAGTCTAAATACATACAGTTTGCTGTATATCAATTACACCCTCATAAAACTGTGTCAAGATTACCAGGGAAAAGAAAGGCTCTTTGGGTTGAACTTGGAGTGGTGAGTGTGTAAACCTGAGGCTCCTGGCAGCCGTCCTGACATTGTGAGGAGAAACATGCTTGAGAGTGAAGCCAACACAGAGGAAAGAGAACCAAAAGCAGACCCTCTGCGCGCCTGGATCCAGCTGTGCCTGAAACTGTCCCGTGAATTTTTGCTCCTTGAGACAACACGTGTGTGTGTGTGTGTGTGTGTGTGAGAGAGAGAGAGAGAGAGAGAGAGAGAGAGAGAGAGATTAGTCTGAATCGACTTTTCTCTGTTGCAACTGAAGAGTTCCATGGATACTGTTCATAGTCAGACAGACAGACTGAGAGGTGCTTCTTGGCCGGCACATACCTTAAGGAGGGATTCCTCTGGAGGCAATGGCAGTGAGCAGCGCTGCCTGTCCCAAGGCAGGAAGCAGCCCTGCTCCCCTGGGGTCCCCCAGCCAGAGGCCCAAGGGGAGGCTTCAGCGCTTCACGCTTGTGTGCTGGGCTGTTGCCGGAGTGTCACGGTCAGTTGCGCATCTGCTTTGGAGTATTTTTAGAGGCAAATAGAGTGGTTTGTGAAAAACAAACGCCTGGAACAAATCTTTGAAAAGGAGAGCACCCGTGTGCGGCCCACTGCCAAACTAGGTCAGCCTCAGGCACAACTGCTTGCGACAGTTTGCTCCCGAAGGTGACCGCAGGTGCGGCTCCTGTCCCCACCAATCAGCCATCTGTGGTTTGAGACTCGCAGGCCTGGAAGAGACCTGGGATCCCCGGACTCATGCCCCCACTTCCCTGTTGGTGTACCCCCACCCAACTCAGAACCCAGAGAAGGGAAAATACCCTGAATTCCACCAGGGAACCCTCACGGCTTCTCTGTCAGTAATCCCAGGAGGTGTCCCTTGTCCAGCAGCTACTATTGAAGGGGATAAAACAAGGTTATATGAATCCAGATGAAATACATTTGGTGTGAAGGAAGCTACACAGGACTGAAATCTAGCTCAGGCTTCAGCCCTCCTACCGCCCCAGCCCCCCACCCCCCAGCCCCAAAGGATAGAAAATAGCTTACCCTCCCGCTAAAGTAGTGCCAGGATGGGGATGATAGTACCAAGGGGTCTGCCTCTTGGGAATGTTGACCAAAAGATAACAAGCACATGAAAACATTTTGAAACTTACACAGCAACACGTTATGTTCTACACCTGTGCTGCCCAACACAGTAGCCATCAGCCACAGGTAGCTACTTAACTCTTGAGATATGGCTAATCTACACTGAAATGTGCTCCATGGAAATGCACACTGGCTTTGGAAGGCTTCTGGTATTTTTTTTTAAATAATGCAAATACCACCTTAGTAATTTTTGTATTGATTACCCATTGAAAGGATGCTGTTTGTGATCATTGGGTTAAGTAAAATATATTACTAAAATTAATTTCACCTGTTTCTTTCCCCCCATTTGATGTGACTACTAGCACATTTTAAATTGCCTATGTGACTTGCATTTAAAGCTCGTGTTGTATTTCTATTGCACACCGCCGGTCTAAATTTGAGGGGCGGTGTGTTGGTGTGGAAGTTCCGTGAGTCTGGAGCAAACCTCTGGTCAGGCCAGGGGTGAGGTGGGGCAGCATTGGAAACCAATCTGCTTTGGTTGTTTGGCTGTTGTGTCTCTAATCCCCTGTGGATTGTCTTCCCTTTTCTCATCCTGCCTCCCACCATTCACCTCCCATCGTCCTCCGCAGAAAGAAATGGGCTCAGCGTCCTATGTGCTGGTCACAGGGAAACCGCCGGCAATCTGTATGCAAAGTCTAATCTACTTACATTCACTGGTTTCCTTCCCTCAGTGGAGCTCTCCCGGCTTCTCTCAGTGGAGTAATCTCCAGGACTTCTCAGGAGGGTGATATCTGTGGTCTGCTGTCCAATATCCATGTGCTCTTTCTGGAAGCCACATGTTTTGTCTTTAGCCTGGTTACCACAGAAAGATCCTGAGGCAAGGATTTGGGTATAAGTGATTTTGGGGGGAGGGAACCCCAAAAAGCACTGTGAGGTAGTAGGGACATGACACAGGGAAAGGATGAAAACCAATAAAGGGTGGATGGATAAGACCACTGTGGGAGTGAGGACTCAGCTCCTTGGGGAACTTTGAGACATGGAGTGAATTGCGGGAAGCTACAGCTTGCCAATACTGTCACAAGAGTGCACCAAGGAAGGCGGAAGGCCAATGGACTTTGGGCGTTGGAAGGGCTGACGCTAACCACCAATTGTTAGTGTTGAAATAAGTGGTGGCTCAAGGCAATTCCCTAACCTGATAATCCTTTTACTGTTTACCAAACTTTACCTTTGATATGCCTGTATGCATTGCTAAAGGGCAAATGTGTATTCAATAAATAAAAGGTGGACCAGGCCAGAATTCGGTGTGCCTCTTCAAGAAAGAGGTCTCCACCTGGCCCCCCCAATGTCTTCTACATTCATATTTCTTGTAAACTATTTTCATTTGTGCATCGGCCCCTCCTTCAGATCCTGAACCCCGCCTCGAAGGTCGTGGCAGTGAACCACATACCATAATTGTCCCACTAGGAATTAGCAGGCTAAGCTATTTATTCTCTAACTTCTATTTCTGTTTTTTATATTGACAGTCAGTTTGGAGGTGTTAACTCTCTGGTGTTTCCAGATTATTGAGTATACTCATAGGGACAGAGAATTCCCTCAGTAAGAAAAATGTAGGGACTCTTTATATGGAAAATGTCTACAAGTGGGCTTCAAGAAAGGCTGAGGAGGAATGGGAAAAGCACAGGCAGTGCCTGCTACACCTTAGAAGACAGGAGAGATAGGGAGAAATGGGATCCTGTGTGATGGTTCTGATCTGCTGGATCAAGCCTTACCTGAAACCTACACAGACTTCTTATTTATCTGTATCTATAAATTCCATATACTGTTTAAGCTGGTTTAAAGTGCATTTTCTGTTAATTACAACATAATGATTCCTAATTCATTTCTTTCCTAACCTTGTTCCCAGTGCCTAGGAGACTCCACGGGGTTTCAAAATCAGGAAACAGGACTGATGGGTAAGCCATAATGTTCTTCCTTAAACCAGAGAGCAATGGTAAGAAAATGAGGAGCTGCATAAAACGGGGGCCAAGTTCTCCTTGTGAGCCACCAGCCATTCCAGGGAACGGGACCTCACTGGGACCTCACTCAACTCTCTCTGAACGCTGGCAGCTCCATGTTCCAAAGCAAACTCCATGTCCAGTGCATTGATGTTTATTCCAGAATCACATCAAAAATCTTCCTATAGAAACACACAGTTTAAAAGGTTTCTCTGATGCTCTAAGAATTCTCACAGACCAATAATGGAAAATACCATGTTCCATACAATATGAATACATTTTTTATACAATAGAATATAATTATTTCCACCAATAACTTATGAAACATACCTGGGAAGAATTTAAACAGGAGAAGAAAGGAAGAAATTTCTCCTGCCATTCACATCATTTCACAAAATTTCATGGATTCAGGAGGATATCCTGAAGATTAAACAGAACCCATGAGACTCCCCCAAAACCTGCCTCTCTAGTATCCAATCCCAGACCCACCAGGTTGGATCAATTGGTCTTCTCACTTTTGCTTTTGGGGGTGAGTGGGGAGGTGGGAATTGATACAGTCCCATTCCTGATATGGCCACAAGAGGGAGCGCCCAACGGTTGGCTGTACCTGGAAGGAAATTACAGTCCAGTCCATGGAAAGTGACAAAGAAAACTTGATTTAAAAGGTGTCTTCTGATGGACCTCAGCATATTCTTGCTAACATGCCAAGAGCATGTCACTGAACACTTCTAGTCTGTTTAATGCATCCTCTCAAGATCTAAGTAAGAAGCATTGACCTATTAAATCTAAGCCATTCGATTTGGGGCATCGGGTTTTCTTGGGAGCTGCTCCTACATTTCACAAGAGTGAATTTTTGAGCAACAAGATTAAAGCTTCAGAAAGTGGGTAAAGTTAACACTGAGCCCTGGGGCCTGCTAAATTGACAATTGAGCCAGAATAACTATTTACAGAGGATGCTCTGATCTGCATTTCACAATTGTTTCTGAAGAATGCCACCATCACCTCCTTTCCCAGTACTTGTCTTGAGTCTTTTCAGCTCATATTTGAATTGATTCTCTCTCCTCTCTCTTTCTCTATCTATTTTATTATTATTATCATTTTTGCCCGGGACTTTGGATCATTACAAGATTGCGGGTAATGACAGACTATAATTAAGCCTGAAACAGATTTTTCTTTCGGGGGAGAGAAGAAGCTGCTCTAGCTGAGACTCCAGATTGCCTGGGCTGTAATTTGCGCTGCTGTCACAAAGGGGTCCTTCTTCCGCGTGGTGCACCGCGATGATGAGCGAGGAGCTGGAGTTGAGGGGTGGGGCCTCTCCCTGCACTCTCTCAGAGCCAGCAGAATGGACGCCTAAATAGCTGAGTATAGCTTGAGGCTGATTACAGGCCAGATCCTGCTATTGTGCCTCATCAGTTGTCATTGTTGAGGCTGCAATTGCATGGTATGCTTCTCTTTGTCGTCTGCTCCAAGCTCGCCTCTAGGACAGGAGGGAAACTGTGTGGTGAGCCTGAGGTCCAGGGTGGGGAGAATTGTTCTTCTGGTGTGTTGCCCACGGGAGGGCGTGGCAGCTCTTTGGAAATGGAAGATGGCCTGGCCTCCGCCATGATGCCAGTAGCCTTGGTATCGATTTGGCTCCCAGACTTAAGGATAATCTCTAACAAAGAGGATGAAGTTATGGCTCTGCCTTCAGTAGCTGTGGGAACTCATGCAAGCAGTTCAGCTTCTCTGGGCTTGGTTTTCTCAACTGTACAATGGGACTAATAATACCTATTCCAATGGCAGATTTGAGCATCCAATGAAATGAAATATAAAGAGCCAAGACAAAAAAATAAAATAAAGAGCCCAGAACACACACACACACACACACACACACACACTATATATATATAATAAAAGGCTAATATGCAAATCAACCAAACAGTGAAATGACTGGTAGCTATGAAGCACACTGACCACCAGGGGGGAGATGCTCAATGCAGGAGCTGCCCCCTGGTGGTCAGTGAGCTAATACAGGGGGAGCACCACTCAACCAGAAGCCGGGCTCATGGCTGGCGAGCACAGCAGCTGTATTGGGAGCCTCTCCCACCTCCGCGGCAGTCGGACATCCCCCAAGGGCTTCCAGACTGCGAGAGGATGCAGGCCGGGCTGAGGGATGCACCCCTCACCCCCTGCCCGAGTGCATGAATTTCATGCACCAGGCCTCTAGTATATATATATATATATATATATATATATATATATATATTAGAATAGTAGATATAGCAACTACTGATATATACAAAGTGTCCCCCCAAAATGCATACATGCTTACCAGCTGTAGCCTAATTAGAAAATGAAATCTATTTTAATAAACACTGCCTTTATAATGTCCCATTTTTGGGACACCCTATATTATTATGGGCATTGTGTGTGTGTGTAGTTTCTTAGTAATAGGGGTCAGACTATAGAGAGTTTTACGTGCCAGGAGATGAAGTCTGGACTTGACTGCCTAACAGTAATAATAATGATAAGCTTGCATGAGTGTTTCCCATGAGCCAGGCACTGCTCTGAACACTCTACATGTGCTAAGGGAGTGATTCTGAATAGCAGCACTATTGGCATTTGGGCAGGGCGTTCTTCCCCCTCTTTGTCTTGCAGGATGCTCAGCATCTCTGCCCACTGAGCACAGCTAGCACACCCTCAGTCATTCGACAGCCCGACTCCCGCGCACTTTTTAAAATACCCACTGAGGACCAGCTTCCTAAAGCATGGGCCCTGCTGTCCAGGACCGAGGCTACGGGCACACGTGGCAACAGAGTGCTGGAAATGAGCTAGTCTGCACTGAGATGCACCGGAAATACTGCACACGGAAAAAAAGTTTCCTGTGAATATTTTTTATATTGATTACATGATGCAATGATAACACCTTGGATATATTGTGTTTAATGTCACCTGTTTCTTGGTACTTTTTAAACGGGGCTACCAGGAAATGGTGAAATCCAGCCGTAGGGGGCATTGTGGTTTGTTACATTTCTATTGGACGGTGCTGGTATAGACAGTCGCACGTTTTGGAGAGATTCCGAGCCAGGCCTTTTCCTTTAGAAAATGGGAATAATATTTACCTAAAAGATTTGCAGTGAGAATTCAATGAGAAACTTGCTTAGCCTGGGGCCTGGAAATAGTATGTTCTCAGCAAATGATAACTGCTAATTCTCTTGCAGCCTCTTCCCCAACAGGCTAAGCTCCCAGCTCCCTCGTTAACCTCCGTATATTCAGGGCCCTTGTGGGGACATACCTGACACCCACTGCAGCATCAGGGAAGTGGGAAGCCTGAGGCAACCAAGAATTCCCACAGGTGAGACTCTGGTTCAGTTCTTTCCAAATAGAAACTTCTCCTATGATATTGCAGAGGGAGTCTCCTAAACAAGTCTGCAATGAGAAACCTAGGCCACGTGATCAGCCAGAAATGCACAGGCTGCTGGCAGAGGCTCTGAGCTGCCTCCCTCTTCTGAACTGAGGATTGGGGATCAGACAGACTCCTCCTGATGGCTCCTTAGAGTCCTCTGGGCCTCACCTCCAAGGCCAGCCGCTTCTGCAGCGACCAGCTCTAGGCAGACCCTGATCAGCTTTACACCGGGGCTTTACGCTGTGTGGGACACGCACCTCTGTCCTGACTTGGGAGAACATACATCCTGATGCCATCCTACAGGGCACCCCCTGAGGCTGCCCAACCCAGGGGTGGGCAACAGCGAATGTCTGTAAGGCCGACGGTGGCCAGTGGAGACGAGAGCTGAGGGAGCAATGCTTCCCTTGCATCGCCTCTACAGGTGGCTCTGAAACCCATTCCCACGGCCACGCAGATGGTCCGAGTGGGATCAGGAGGCAGCCCCATGGCACCAGCCCCCTTGCTTCTTCATCCTGCTCCTCACTCCTGCTCCAGGATCACACTCCCCAATAGCAATCCCTTCCAGCAAAGCCTGTGTCCCAGGCCCTGCGTGCTGGGGACCCAGCCAAGACAATCCCCACGACTTTCCTGAAATGAAATTCATCCATAATAACCTTCATGCACACATTTTTAAAAATCAATATCATGCCCTAACTATATTTTAATGGAGAAATAATAAGAGTAGTCTATAAAAAATACAACATCTCGCAATGTGCACAAGTTCAGGCAAAACTCTTGCAGAAGACCGCGGGAGCAGCGTGGATGTGGCACCTTTGTGTGGACGTGACCAAGTGGTCAGAACCCTTGGAAGCTCAGGGACCTGGCTCCAGGCTTCAGCTCTGCCATTAACCTCCTGTGTCATCTGAGTCCTTTACTCTGGGCCCCGTTTCCTCAAGGATAAAATGTGGCTTTGAACTGTATGCTCGCCAAGGTCTGGTTCTGCTCTATTTCTGTTTGGTTTTCTGACCTTCTCTGAACACTTTAAAAAAAAAAAAATTCCAGTCTCCCTCCAGCTGTCAGAGCAGCCGTGGACAGTTAAAATAATAGCATGCACATTGAGGACCCACCCACTGCAGACACCGACAGAAGGTTCCAATGCCTGCCATGGTGGAATCTACATTTAGGGAGGCGGCGGGGGGTGGAGAACGGGCAACATGCAAACAGATAGACGTGAAGTGTGCCAGATAGAAAGAGTAACAGAGAAAAGTGAAATAGGTAAGGGGCCAGGAAACATGGGGCTGGGAGGCAAGGGAGGGTTGCTGGATAAATACATCCCTTACGATGTTCATCTCAGAGAATTATATGTGAACCCTCTCCTGCTGGGAATGCCTGCTATTCCAGTTACTATTGCTGCATAAACAGTGGTCCCAACATGTAGCTGCTTAAAGCAATGATTGTTTCATCCTCTCGCCTTGTTTCTGTTGGGAAGTGCTGGGCCAGGGGGTTTTGGCTCGGGAGTCTCTTCTGCAGTGCAGGGGGACTGGAGCTGCCAGAGGGAGGCTGCAGCAGCTTGAGTTCGAACCTCTGTCTCTCTTCATGTCGGCTCAGGATTTCTCAGGGTTCTTCCTACATGGGGTGTTTTGAGCTTCCTCACAGCATGGAGGCCTTTGCGCAGTCAGACCACTCATTGGATGGCACAGAGTTCCGGGTAGTGTCCCAGCAAACCAGATGGCAGTTGTAACACCTGCTGTGGTGGATGGTCCCTAGAAAGACCCCATGATTCTTGTCCCCTAATGTCTGCCCCCTGTGGAGTCCCCTCCCTTTGAGGTTGGCAGGAAGTGTGACCTAATTTGAACCAATAGACTATGCAGGGCAATGGGCTGTCACTCCCATGATTACATTATGTAAATGGAAAAAATGTGAAGATTTTTTTCAGATGCAATTAATGTTCCTAATCATTGAACTTGGAGTTCATGGTCCTGAATGGGCCCAAGCTAATCATATGAACCCTCTGAAAGAAGGTCTAGAGTAGACCTTTCCTGAAGTAAGAGGCTCCTAGAAGCAGAGACTTCTCTGTCCATTGCTTGCTGTCGTGGGCTGAACTGTGTCCCCTCTAAATTTCTGTGTTGAAGCCCTAACCCCTGGTACCTTACAGTGTGACTGGAGATAGTGCCTTTAAAGAGATGATTACCTTAAAATGAGACCACTGCAGTGGCCCCTCAGCCAATCCAACCTTATAAGAATAGGAAATTAGGACTCATAGACAGACACCAAGCATGCATGTACATAGAGAAAGGACATGTGAGGACAAGGACAGGAAGAAGGCCGCCATCTGCAAGCCAAACCTCATAAGAAACCAAACTTGTGAACACCTTGATCTCAGGCTTCCAGGTTCTAGAACGGTGAGAAAATAAATGTTTGCTGTTTAAGCCATCTGATCTGTGGTGTTTTGTTATAGCAGCTCTAGCAAACTGATACACTTGTCTTGAAGAAATCAGCTGTCATGAAGTCTACAGTCATAAGGAAATAAATTCTTCCCCAAACCTGAGGAAGCTCAGAAGTGCATCCTTCCCTATTTGAGCTTCTTGCAAAGAACCCAGCTCAGTCACCACCTTCATTTCATCCTCGAGAGACCCAGCTAAGCCACACCGAACATATGACCCACAGAAAGTGTGAGATGATAATTAGTGTCATGGTTAGCCACGACATGTGTGGTCATTTGTTATGCAATAGAGAAACCTAACCCATCTTTTATGATTCAGTCTTAGAGGTCACAGCACCACCTCTGCTGCATTTTATTGGGTGCAAGTGAGCCATAAGCCCACCCTGATTCTAACCTTGGATGGGAGGTATTGCTGTGGCCAAATTTGAAAAATACATCCTGTGTCACCTCCATAACTGAATTTTCATTTGTGGCTTATATTCAAAACTACAGCCTGCTTTCTACATTTACATCATCTTCGTTTATACCACATGCCCACTCCTTGGTCTTCTACTGAGGCCTGTTTGAGCCCCGGGCCTTGGCACATGTCTTTCTGTCCCTTTGAAAAGTCCCCAGACTACACAATACCATTAGAAAACAGGCTTTTCCAACCATGCTCTTCGTTTTTTATGACTCTTCAGTCAGGCATTTTCTCACTTAATAGGTAGAAACATTTATTTCTTCTTATAGATATGCCTTCACCCCACCTTTGCTGCTTCTGGTGGCTGGCTCAACTGGCCGAGCCTGGGGAAGTGTGAGCGTAGTGAGCCAACTGGAGGTGTGAATCCCAGCACCTTGTGATGTGGCCCCTAAATTAGGCTCACTCCACCAGTTTTTGGGGGTGTGCCTGCTCTGAGAAGCCCCCAGTCTGGACTTGCACTGCTCATGGGGGCATCCCAAAAAAGCCAGAGTCCAGAGCCCTGGCCCTAAACTGCAATCCCAGAGGTGCCCTCAGGGCTCCATCAGCCAGGCCACCCTCTCAGGTGTCCCCAGCCAGGAAGGACCTTGGGACATTCAGGCATCTGAGGCTCAGTTCCCTTCTACAACAGCCCCACCTAGTGGACCTGCCAGAGTGCTTCTCCTGGGGATAATAATAACTCCCAGCTGCCCCAGGGAAGGCAAGGGCAGGTTCTACCCAGAAGAAAGAGGCCATTCATCAGCTGGAGTCTCTAAGCTGCCTAACTTGACCTCTTTAGCAAGACAATAGTCTTGACAGCCAGGCACTGTCAAAACAAAAGAATTTTCTAAATTCCTCTAGTTTCATTGGCCAACTGGATCATAGTTTTACCAGGAGACAGAGGAGGAAGAAGCCGAGCTGAGGCAGAGGAAATTGGGAGGCCATGCCTTCTACTTTGGGATTGTGAAAGGAAGAAGAGAGAAGCAGGGGCAAGGCCCTGGATGTGTGTGTGTGTGGGGGCGGGGGGGGCGGGGGGGAGATGCTGCAGAGGTCAAGGAGAGGGCCAAGAATTCTACAGAGCCAGTGCCACTTGCCATGCATTCCAAGCAGAGGCTGCCAGGGTCTAGGAGAAGCCCACCAAGTGGCCTCTTCCTACATGGCACAAGGTGAGGGACAACGGCCCTGACGGAGCAGCACTTCTGGCCCCAGGGGATCTCAACGTTTCTGTGCTCTGGTGAGGTGACCTGGGTCCTGAGGGCGCTGGCAGAGTGGCCTGCAAGGGGCACAAAGAGGCCACTGCTAAATGCCTAGGACTGGGACAAACGGCCAAGATCCAGTGGTGGTCCTGCCCAACAACAGCTAAACAAACATGTGACGTGTATTGAGCATTTGCCAAATGGGAGGCATTGCTCAAAGTGCTTTCCACTTAATATCTCATTTAATCTTTGAATTCAGCCTGTGAGGTAGGTACCATTACAACCACAACTTGGCAGATGAGGAGACCTGCCCGAGGTCACTCAGTAAATTATATAGGATCAGCCAGACCCTAGGTCAGATATCAAACCAGGGCAGGGCAAAGGTCAGGGAGTATCTAGAAAATTCAACATGTATGTGAGGAACCTTCCCTACCCCTCTCCCTCTGCCACAAGGTCCCTGAAAGTTCTCCTGAAGGAGAAACCCAGAGAGTGGAAATCTGAAAAACTGTGTTTGACTCACCACAGCCTGAATGATCTAAGGAGACTATTTAAATTGTTCATTAGACTGAGTTTACTGGATCGGCTTACATTTCGTTTACTCATTACCCAGTGGGGTGGAGTCTATAAAATATATTAGGTTGATCAGAGGACAAATACGGAAGCTTAATTTTTTGCAGGCTTGAGTGGTGTGTGAGGCAATGCACGATTTGACTTCATTTCTTAGCCTGGCCTGTCTAAAGCATTATTTGGTCTCAACTTGAGAGTCAGACAGCTCTGGTTTGAATTCCTGCTGAGCTACTCACTTGCTACTTGACTTTGAACAGCTGGCTTAGCTCTCAAGGGCTTCCCTTTTTTCACATGTACAAAGTGTGGGTTCTGGATTAGGGTTGCCAGATTTAGCAAGTAAAAATACAGGATGTCCCAGCCGGTGTTGCTCAATGGTTGAACATTGACCCATGAACCAGAAGGTCTCGGTTCCATTCCTGGTCAGGGCACATGCCTGGGTTGAGGGCTCAATTCCCAGTGTGGGGTGTGCAGGAGGCAGCCAATCAATGATTCTCTCTCATCATGGATGTTTCTATCTCTCTCTCCCTTCACCTTCCTCTCTGAAATGAATACAAATATATTTTAAAAATACAGGATACTGTATCTGTTAACACTTGAACTTTAGAAACACAAAGAATAATTTTTCGAATAAGTATATATCGTGCAATATTTGGGACATTCTTATGCTTTAAATTTTTGGTTTTTACCTGAAATGCAAAGTTAACAGGCATCCTGCATACTTCCCACCTTCTTCTGGAGGTGAACTAGGGGTGTTTCTATCCCAGGTCTCATTCACTCTACAAACTTGAGCAAGTTACCTAACTGCTCTGGGCCGGGGCTTCCTGGCTTTGCTGGTCTTTAGCTGTACAACACAGGGAATCCTTCAACCTCTTTGTGCCTCCATTTTCTCATCTGTGAAATGGGGATATAAGAGTGCCTGATCCATGGAATAGTTGTGAGAATAAGTGGAGTTAAGGCATGTAACACCCTCTACCTAGTGCCCAACACTCAACAAATGCTGACCATTCATTCAATCTTATCCTTTCAGAGAATATCGATTAGGGAACCCTTTTGGGCTAGGTCAGTGGTCGGCAAACTGCGGCTCATGAGCCACATGTGGCTCTTTGGCCCCTTGAATGTGACTCTTCCACAAAATACCGACTTCTGCGCATGGGCCACGAAGTTTCAATCGCACTGTACGTGCGCAGCCGCACATGGTATTTTGTGGAAGAGCCACACTCAAGGGGCCAAAGAACTGCACATGGCTCGAGAGCCGCAGTTTGCCGACCACTGGCCGCTAGGTGACATGAGGGGTGCCAGGGAAACAGTGGTGACAGACACAGATACAGCCTCTGAAATGAGAATTTCCTCCTGCTGTGGCTCTTTCCACACCCACGGTTATATTGGCTATACAATTCCCATGTCAATTTCATCTTTAATTTCCTAATGGCTCAGTGAGCATTTGTTTGAATTAACTTTTTTCTTTGCAAAAGTCCACTTTCTTCTTCCTCTGAGCCATCCTGACTAGAAATTATTGTCTGTAGTTCCCTACTAAGAGAGAACCGTTCTGGAACCTACTCATTGGAGGGTTGTACTGGTTATTTATTGTGACCGAAATGCAAATGCATCGGCAGTAAACCTAAGGGGGAAAAGCTAGCTCAGCAGTCCGCGCAGAACATAAATGCAGATGGAAGCGGTGGGAGAAAGTGTCATTTCTAGTAAGTGGAGCGGATACTCCATTTTGCTAAAAATATGAAATGCCAGAAAATTCTCCTGATTTTCTATGTTACTGAAAGAAATTTGAAGCTGACCTGTTTCTTCTTCAGGATCTGGGATGACATTAGAATTCACTATATTCAAAGTGAAAAGATAAAATAGCCAATAAAAATCTAGAACGGGATTGTGAAAAAGACCAGAGCTTTACTGAATTCTATCAACTCCTGCCACCTGCCAGGGGTCCTCTCTCAGTCCTGGCAAATTTCCCTTGTCGTCTGGTCTCTTTCAGACCAAAATGATCCTTTTCAGGTGGTTAAATGCATTTCTCTGGCCTCTGTGGACAACTTGCAAATAGACGGTAAGAAATGGGAAGCTTGAGCTCCCCAGATCCACTCAAATATGGAGACACTGCCTTGTCCTGAGTTGTTGATGTTCGGCGGAGGGGCCAGGGGGGACCGGGGGGAAAGGCTTCCTTCCTACTCCGGATGTCTCCTTCCACGTGGAGAAGACCCCAAGAGCACAATACTCCCAGCGCCAACCTGCATGCTCCACTCTCCACCTGAGCCAACGGGGGTGTCCTAATGTGAGTGGTGAGTTAGCACAGAGAACCTGGACATGCTAAGCCAGCCCCCTCCCCTTCCCCTCCCGGTCTGCATGCAGAGAACGAGGGTGTCCCCTGCTCTGCATACTGTAACTCTGCCCTGTGGTGCCCACCTTCCATTTAAACAGGGAATAAGCCACAAAGACACATGGGCACACTCAGCTGCCTGGGGTAGGCAGCCCTTCAACTCTATGACTCAGGTGGTCGTATCCACATGCAAGCAGACCCGAGATCAAAGCCATAGTAGGAAGGAGCTACTTTTTATTCATAGGTTTACAGGACACAGTGAATTAAGAGGCATATCATTTGTTAACTCTATTTACCAAAAAGAGCTAAATATACGCTCGGCCTTAAAATGCATTCATTGTAGCTTGCATACCGCAAAATTCGCTTTCATATACAGATAAACTATACTTATGTTGCCTACGTTATGCATTTAAAATACATAAAAGTGGTACCAAATGGCATATTGGCCTATTTTCTCACAGGTCTTATACATTCCTGATCGTCAAAGGGAGTGATGGGGAATGCATAGTTTCCTACTAGGAAAAAGGTGGATTCTGATACAAGCAATGGAATCATGTAGGGATCAGAGTGCCTCGGTTTAGATTTCCGTAGCTTTCCAGATAATTCTTATTCTCATTAGCGCTATGACTAGTTCTCTTTGTTAATAATTAGGATGCTGTTCATTTGCCTGGTCGTTCCACCATCTACTTGCCTGGCCGAGGCGAAGGAAATCATTATGACTTGTTCTTTTCCTCCAGTTCACTTCCACGTTCCCCAAAGAGTCTCCTCCACAGCCATCTGCGCTGCTTTTCTATCCATTTCCTTCCCCTCTCCCCCAAGTCTGGGCCATCTTACTCACTGTGTCGACAGCTGGGTTATTGCATTCTATTCCAGGGTGCCGTTTAACAGAAGCTCTGGCCACTGCCTAATTAACTCTAAAGCTTTGAGCGAGGGGCTGATACTTCTGCGGAAGAATCGGGAAGCCGGCTCAAGAGATTTTCTTTAGGAGGCATGCAAATAGACTCCCCTCCCGCAGACCTTCATCTCTCTTCCATTACACCCCGGTGGAGAAATTTCCATCCTGAGTGTTCCTGGCAGCCAAATCTCCAGCATCCCACGCTGATTTCTTCCCTAAAAATACACAGCCTCTCACTCCGCGGGGAGGAAAAATGCAACCCTGCCATTCCCAGCGTGCTCCCCGAGGGCTGACTGTAGCCCGGAGCAATTCATCATCACTCGTGCATCACGGTTTTAGTTTCCCCCCTCGCGGAACTGTTCTTGTTTATCTTGTGGACATTGTGACAAGAACCAGACCCGTCTCGACCTCAGCCTCCTTCCCATAGCTATGTGAGGGGAGAGGCAGCCGGGCCCGTTAGAAACCCTCTTCAGAACAGAAGATTATCTGAAACTTCTGGAAGACTTTCAAGAGTGGGGGCCTTGCATGTAACGGCAGTTCTGCGGTGTTTAATTGTTCAATGGACCGGCTGATTGGATGGTGTCTAGTCAGCACTCTTTTCCTTCCGGCTCTACACATTTGGTTGCATTTTTTTATTTTCTCTCAAGGTGCTGCTCTCTTCCAAATCACGATTAAAACGTGTTCACTTGGAGGGCCTGGCAGTGCCACAGGGAAAAAATACAAAGCCTGCTGGGCAGAGGGCAAGTTCTAGTTTTGCCACTCACGACTAAAGAATCTTGAACAGGCAACTGACTTAGAATGTATGTGCCTATTTCCTTCTCACTGTAAATGGAATAATATCTGCCCGCCAATAAACTGAAGAGCTATTTATGAGCAAAGAAGATGAATACAAATGTACATGGAAAAATATAAAGGTTTGCTGAAATGCAAGGTGGTCTTATCATCCACTGTCCAAGGACACAGCGCCATTCAATCTGAAGACTTATTTTTAGTCTTCATAAAGGATCTATTCCTGACTCCGTGGAGTTTGGGGACAAGTCCTCGCTTTAAGGCTGTGTGTCTTGGCCGCATGGCTATGTGGAGGGACTCAGTCTGGGAGCTGCGCCACCAAGATTGTAAAGACAAAACCAGCGGAGATGATCAAGTGGTGGGTGATGGGAAGGAACGGAACAAAAAGCACAGCCCCCCCTAACGCTATCTCCACAGGGATGGTCCCCCAAGACTCTCTGCTTCGAATTCTTGTTGTTGCTTGGTGTTTTTCCTCTTACATTATTACAGGGAGAAATCTTCTTGCAGAAATTGTTTAAAACTTGAGGGACTCTTGGGATGGAGCAGTAAGATTAATGAAGCAAAGCTTCCATCGCCTGGCGCCAAGAACATCTCCACTCCTAAGTCGGCCAGAACAAATATCTCCTCCCTCAGGGCAGGGACTCTAGGGATGGCAGGCGCGGATCTTGTCTAAAAGTTTTTTTTAAAAAAAAGAAAAGAAATCCTGATTGCAACTGAGTGGCTTCCCCACCCTTTCTCCCTCCGACCCCCGTCTCCATCATAAGCTTTAGATTTTTCTTTCATCGGTCTCACCTGGACTCAGCAAGTCCCCCGACACCCAGCCCGGCACCCTGTGCTCCCTGGTTTTCCAGATTCTGGGCAACGGTTACCAGGGTGGTGACTGCACGTGGTTAGCCCCTAGTTTCATCCTCAGCGCTACAGCTGGGAAGCTGGCACACCGCTCCATAGAGACAACGCCGTGATGTTGGCGCAGTTGCCTTCTCTACAAACGTCGGAATCAGGAACATCATTTCGATCTGGCACAGCGCTGGGCTGTCTAAACGTCTCCTACTTGACTATTTGCCAAGTGCCCGTTTTCCCACCCCACCTTGTTGGAAGGGATCCATGTGCCAGAAAGAATAGTCTGACCATCGTGACAGCCCGAGGAATAACTGAGCTACCCCACGTCTAGCCTCCGATGCAGGGATCTGGATGAGCTAGTTCATGACAGTCCCTGGTGTCCGAGGCTGGGAGCCCTCAGCCTTGAGTCCCAGAATGTACCCAAGAGAGCTGCTGTGACACCAGCGCGTTATTCTCTAAGTGCTATTTATTGCCTCGATCCTCATTGCTTACAGTCTGGAAACAACACATACATTCATATTTGTGGCAAAACATCCACCTACTCATGACTTGGCAAACACAAATCATTAAAAAAGTAATACAGTACAACGATGATGCTACGTTCATGGCTACGAGTTGTGGGGTTACTCTTTGAGAGCCACTCCTGAAACCATTCACTTCCTATTCTCTGAAGAGAACCAGCTAACCAGGCAGAACATTCCCTGGACCCTCCACAAAACCAGATCCCTGTCCCCATGAGCTTCCTGATGGTCCACACCAGAGAGACCCATTTTGAAACAGGCCATCTGGGCCCCTGAGCACAGACCCGGTCTGTGGGATTCTACGTGTCTGGCTCCTAAGCTGGTCCCTATTGTTCAGTGGGTCCTCCCCTCCCCCATTTCTGTGTAGAGGATGAGCCTCCTGTCAGCACATGTCCCCGAGGGAGCAAAGGACAGGGAGAGGGAGGAGCGTGCTGTCCTAAGTACCCCAGCTTCTACAGTTTGCTGCTACAGAACCTTTGGAAGGGCTGTGCTGGCAGCAGCAATATCAGCAAATCAACAAAGCAGACGGTTACATGAGCAGGGAGGTAGGCAGGTGGGCAGGTAGGTAGGTTGCTATTCAATTACTTGAAATATTAAGTTGCCCAGGGGGCAAAGGCATGCATCATTCCAAGGGCCATCTCTAGGTTTCAAAGTACATGGAGACGTGTGTGAAGTCCTCCTTGACTCTACAAAATCTTAGTTCGGAAATTCTCGTCAGATGGCAATACCTGTTCTATTGCTCTAAAGGACAGAATAGAAAGCACCATTCGGTCTTTGGCCCGTCTGCTGGCGACCCGCACACTCAGAGAATGGGCTCTGAGAAGCGACACGTCATGGAGAGCATCAAACAGGCATTGTTGCTCAGGCCACCACGAGGGTCAGCGCTGAACCACAAGGAGACCTCCTTTGTCTCCCTCCTGGGCCCACAGCCCATGCTGGGCCCAGACAGGTGTCAGCAGAAGATTTTCTTTATAGCAGAGGAAGCAATTCGTCAAACATTATTTTGTTGACACGCCCATGACAAGCATTCATATGAGCCAATGCAAAAGCCAAGGTTTTGCTAGGAAGGGGGTTTGGGGGGGGGGGGGGTTGGGAAATTAGGGTGGCTCAAAATAGCAATGCTGAGTGTTACCTGATTTTTAAACTTACCATCAGCACATCTTTTCAGCTGACTTTGGCTTTAAGAGTCCTTACCAGAAAAATAGCTAAAATGGGGTGAGAAGGGCCCATAGTTTGTTTGGTCTTTTTAAAAATTTCATTATAAGAGCTGTCCTATCTTATTTGATTTTCTCCTTCCTCATTTAAAAAAAAAAAAATCTCACATTACTTTCCTAGATGGTAAGAGTTACTACTGTACTCTTTTCTCAGGAATTACCGGCTTCCCTATGTCTTTTTAACTGGGAGGATGGACATGGCATGCAGTTAGCCAGTAAATGTAATCCCTGATTAAAATGTGAGTTCTAAAAGCTTGAACACGTCTATTTCCCCAATGCAGTGTTAATGTCAGACCTCTGAACCTGGCTCCCTTTTAAATATGTTTTCTCAGTTCTCTCCCGAGAGCTCGTGCTGTGTCCTTTAAATTCACCGATCACAAACTTAAGTCAACAACTATGTGTTCGAAAATCTTTGTTTTCCCTTTGAAACTGGACGCAAAAAAGAAATCCCTCCTGTCGGTGGAGACGGCGGTGAAGGAACGAGGCGCCTGCACGTAGATCTCCTTGAACTTCTTGAACAGCTGCTTCTCCTTGTCCCACTGGTATATCTGGGAGAACGTGTAGTCGCTCCCCAGGGCCAGGTAGTGATTCTCTTTAAAAGAAAAGGGCTGCAGGGTCATGGCCCCCCGGGACGGGAGAGCCTGGATCTCCACGAACTGCTTATTGTTCCACCTCATGACCCTGGAGTCCCCGATGAAGCGGGTGAGGGACAGGTAGAGGGAGTTCTGCATTCGGAAGCTCTTCACGGCCAGCACATCCTCCATGTTGGGGATGTCGCTGTGGGGGACGAACTTCTTGGAGCTCTTATTCCACTGCAGGATGATGGGGACCTGGGAGCGGCTGGACAGGATCAGGTGCGACTTCCCGTCTATGTCGACGAACTCGGCGTCCGTGTCCCTGAACCACTCGTGCAGGGACTGGTAGGAGTAGAATCCTTTGCTGTTCCATTTATAAACCGTTGACAGGCCGGCTTTCGAGCTGTCGGCGATGACGAAGAACGTCTCGTCCTCGATCTGAAACAGCTCAATGTCGTTGGGCTTGGAAATGCGAGAGACTTCGATGTCTTGGAATTTGACAAACTTGGTCCAGCTCTCGTCGTATTTGTAGATGTGAGAGCCGCCGAAGAGCTGGGCCACCACCACAAAGACCTGGTCGTCAATGAGGATGGCCTTGCAGCCCACAATGGACTGACCTGTGCCCCAAAAGAGAGGAGAGGGGATTAGGGCAGCCGTGGTTAAGATGCTCCTCCACAGTGACATGGAGACCCTAGGGAACTGCCGGTGGGAACTGTATAATGAGGCAGCCCCTCTGGAAACCATAGAAAAGTTAAACCATTGAAAAATTAAATATAGAATTACCATACAGTACAGAATTCCACCTCTGGACCCTTAGCCAGAAGAATTCAAAACAGGGTCTTAAAGAGATCCATGTCCAGCCATGTCCATAGCAGCATTATTCACAATAGCTAAGAGGTGGACACAACCCAAGTGTCCACTGATGGGTGAATGAATAAACACATGTGGTCTACCCATCCAATGGGCTTTTATTCAGCCTTAAAAAGGAAGGACATTCTACCCAGCCAGCATGGCTCAGTGGTTGAGCATTGAACTATGAACAAGGAGGTCATGGTTTGATTCTCGCTCAAGGTACACGCCCGGGTTGCGGGCTTAATCCCCAGTGTGGGGTGTGCAGGAAGCAGCCAATCAATGATTCTCTCTCATCGTTGATGTTTCTCTCTCTCTCTCTTCCTCTGAGAAATCAATAAAAAATATATATTTTTTAAAGGAAAGAAATTCTGATACATGATACAAATGGATAAATGTTGAGGACATTAGCCAAATGAAATAAGCCAGCTCACAAATAAACAGATAGTGTATGATTCCACTTTTATGAGGTACGTAGAGCAGTCAGATTCATAGAAACAGAAAGGAGAGGGTGGCTGTCTGGGTCTGGGAGGAGGGAAAAGTGGGGAGTTATTTCATGGGTGGAGATTTTCAGTTTTCCAAAGCAAAAAGGGTTCTTTTGGTTGCACAATAATGTGAATGTACTTAACACAACTGAACAGTACACTTAGCAGTGGTTAAGATGGTAAATTTTATGCTATGTCTAGTTTCCCATAATTAAAAAAAAATCAAACCCTTTTTATAAATGGTGGCTCCATAAAAACATGTAAATGCTGGTCACCTGGGTCTCTGTGTCTTTAGAGGCAGGTGTACAAGTCAGGAAATTCACTGACACACCAAATGCATTGTCCTCATGATGTTCAAAAAGCACTTCCCAACTCCATAGGGCAGAACTGGCCATTAAATGGCCTTCCTCCCTTGGGGGTGCGAGGCAGTTACATGGTAGGAGTGAGGGCTCATGGGCAGGAGGAAACAATTTTAATAAGGGCGCTTGAAGACATTTGGCCTCTCCTGATAGCCGGAGCCAACGGAAACCTAGATAGTCTGGCTCCTGTCTACACTCCACCAACAAGATACCAAAAAGCACAAAGAAGAAAACCAAAATCATTGGTCCTGCAAATGCTGAAATGATCCTTAATATCTTGATATATTTCTTAATCATCAATCTATGCTCATATTCAAGTGCACTTTTTTAAAAATAAATTTGAGCTTATAGTACAAATACATAGGCTTCTTATCAACCTGTGTTTTCACTTGACCATGTTCACTTGGGAATAGTTTCCCATGTTATTTCCTCTTCTATAACTAGACTTTCAAACACTACACCGCATTCCACTGCATGAATGCCCCGTAGTTTGTTTAATCTTCTACTATTGGACACTGCAGTTATTTCTAGCTCTTCATGATTGTAAGTAACATGCTTCCTCGTAGAGAAATCGTTTTTGGAAAACCATCTGGCAGTGTTCTTATGTGTTTGCTGAGTCAAACATTGTGCACATTTTTTAAGGCTTCTGGGTTTAAACTACCACACTGCTCTTCGAAAGCTGCCCGGGCTCCCGCCTGCCAACACTAACTCAGAGTGCACGCTCCTGGTCTCCCTCCTGCACCACCTGGCCCCGGAGGTGCCTGCTGCTCAGAGGCACCCAGAGGCCTGCCAGTCTCAGCCAAGGGGCATGAGAGACAGAAAGAACTGACTTCAGAAATGCCCCCTAATGCCTCTGCCCAGTGAACACTTCTAGCCCATGGAGCTGTCAGTAGCAGCAGAGATCATCGTGTGTGTGTGTGTGTGTGTGTGTGTGTGTGTGTGTGTGTTTCCATTGACACAAACCAGCGCCTGGCACCTCACAGGCCCACAACCAGCATTAGCCACAAGCACTGACATTGGCTTGCCCTGCACAAGAGCAAAGTACCACTCTGCTCCCACCTCCCATCATGGGGAGGAGGCAGAGGGGCCGGCTCATTCACCCCACACCACCTTCCAAGTCAGGAAAAAGAGAGAGGCAGAAACACGTGGGCCGTGAGTCCCTCTCTCGCCACCCTTTTTCCTTTCATGTGGGCTGGGTTAGGGTCCGAAGCCTCGGCTTCCCTCGGCAGGTTCACCTGTGCGGCTCAGTGCTGACGCTGCACTTGGACGAGCGGGGCTGCTCTCAGGAATGTGAGCTCAGCACCAAGCGGCCAGATGGCCGACAGCAACGTGGCTCATCTGAATGGCCTCTCAGTGGCATCTGCATGTGCATCTCACGGACCTTCAGGGCTTCAAGATGAGGCTCATCACGACACTCCCTGCCTCCCACATCCCCGCACCTGCTGCGAAGCCACTCAGTGCCGGTGCCGGAGAGATTCCGAAGAGCCTCCCCTCCAGAAATTCCACCTCCATCTCCAAATCAGGACCCTAAAGGAAATGCTCTCACGGGGTAACTGTTGGGCCATTGTGATGCTGCTTATAAAGTTAGTAATATTATCAGGTTGCACTTGATAAACGAGAAGTCTTTGCAAGATATTTTAACTTTACCCACTTATTTAAAAAGCAAGCAGACCCTCCATTTTTAGTAGCAGTAAAACACTGAGCGGGGGCCCCCGCCAGCACTGAAAGAATCATTAGCTAAGTCTTGTCCCAAAGGCCTGGGTTTAGAGAGCCATGTATTCTTATTTTGTTTGCATTTATTACAAGGAAGCAGTGTTCACCGGGACCTGGCAAGAGGGCAGGAAGAACAGCTAGACAGTGGAGGTGTGTTTATGTGCATGACCACACACGTGTGTGTGTATGTGCCGGCATGTGTGTGTGCACATGTGCACACGTATATGCACGTGTACATGTGTGTGCATGAGCACACATACTTGTGTGCATGTGTTCATTACCATATTCATTAATAATCAGCTTAACGAAAAGCAAGGACTTGTTAGCTGCTACAAAATTGGTGCAATCAAAGGTGCCATAACTGCTCAAGATCAAGGGGTTCTCGGGGTGACCTCTCACCTCTCCAGGAAAATGCCTCCCGCCATACGTAACCCATCCCTCTCTCCCTTTTCAAAAGGATCCCCGACAACAAACAGGATCACCACCTGAGGCTTCTGTTCTCACCGATAATAGACCATGTCGTGAAAAATCAGAGATGAGGGTGGGCTGGGATGTGTCCCTGAAATCTAACCAGGTGAGAGAGCCAAGCGGTCCCGCGGTACAGCAGAGAACGTTTCTTCTCTCACTGAAATTAGGCCAATACATCAAAGCCACACGCACCTGTGATATTGTCATAGCTCCGGAAATTCATTTCAATGTGGTCCCACTCCAGCACCATACAGTTCTCCATGCTGGGCTGGGCGATGGCCACGTACACGTCGTTCTTGGAGTTGAACGTATCCACTGAAACCGACTGGTAGGGCAATGTCTGATGAACAACAAAATCTGGGAATAGGTGTTTAAAGAGAAAGGCTCCATGAGATGTCCTGTGGGAGTCATCAACCACCCCTTCTTTCCTTTCATTGGTTCCAAAAAGGGGAGGGGGGACAGGAAAGAAGCAACGCTAACATCCCAACGTGCTTGACTCTGGGAGATTCCAGAAGGTTCTGGCATGCACGGGAATCTCCAACTGAATGCACAGCTTCTGATACAGCTTCTTTGACATAAACAGCTCCCAGGTTTGGCTGAAGGATCTCAATGTTTTAAACACATTTGGTGAGACCTGGCTTTCAAAAAGGCCAGACAGAAGGGAAGCCACACAGCCGCACTCCTGACACTACCCTGAAAATTCCTCCGTGAACCAGGGCAGCAGTGGGCAGCCTCATTTGGGGAAAGCTGTGTCTAACGCTCTCAGAAGAGCCAGGTAGTAAAGAAACCTGTTTCTGGGGTGGTTCTCAAGCTGACCAGGCAATGGGACCCTGTTATCACCTGTTAACACACTCCCAGCTCTGAATCACCCTAGTGGGGAAGCTGCCTCGGCAGGTTCACAATGAGAAGTCAGCCCCCCAATGGCTCCCTGCATGCTTGGAAACCAAGCCAAGGCCTCCCATGCGGTCTCAGAGGTTTATAAAGACCCCCCCCCCCCCCCGAGCCCCTCACCCCGGGAAGGAAAGACAGTTACTGACTCCTGGGCCCAGTGCAATGAGTGACAGCTCTGCCTGGGGTCTGGACAAGCTCAGCAAGCACTCACAGGAGGTCTGTTGCATTTCAAGCAACAGAGAACCCGCCCAATCTGAGCAAGTGCTTAACTCTTACATTTAGTGGTAAATTTAAACTCTCGTCCACATGATTCCCCTGAGCCATGACAGACTCGCTGTATTATAAATCTCGGTAGGAAATGTACAATTTTACCAAGGAACAGAGTGAGGATGCCCTCGGATGCAAGGACACTTAGTGTGTGGGGTAGCTGGAGAATCAATGAAGAAAGGGGGGGAAAGGACACTAATAAAGTTTTAGTTCTTTCTTTAGCCAGAGAGCCTTCCATGTGCACTGCTTCCTGGCAGGTTGAGTGCGCCCCGGGGTAAAATGACGGTGCACGTCTGGCTAAGGAGAGTCGCTCTATGAGAAAATCCTTGCCCCTCAACTCCCCACACTGTCCTTATTGGGGCCCTCAAGTCCCACCTCCTCTGCAAAGCCTTCCCTGACCGCTCCAACACCTGGGACTCTTCCTAATTCATTGGACACATAATCAGGCACTGCTGTTTACATCTTGTTACCCACACTGACTGACTCTTCAATACAGCATCATCAGAGTCAGATTTGAGGACATGGGAGCGATCTTAGACCTTGAGTCATTTTACAGAGCCAGAAGCCCAGAGAGGGTGCATGTCTGGCCATGGGCACACAGCATGGTGTGTCTCCTGAACACAATGCTCCCTGAGGTCAGACCTGGGTCTTACACTTCTCACAGCCCCGTGGCAGGAGCCCACAGCAGCCACTCGAGAAATACCTCTGACTGGGGAGCCTCATACAGCTGTTACACCAGAAAGGCAATAAGGGGACCAGCCACTCCATAGTGAGTCAAGAGGGACAGTGCTGAGGGAACAGGGCAGGAAAGGAGGTGGAGCAGCTGAGCAAGTGTTGGAGTAGGAAGCGTGGTGACAGGAAGAGCAGGTAACAGGCAGGGACAGGAAAGAGGGGCAGGGCTGAGGGAGTGAGGACAATGAGAGGCACCAGGAAGAGCACTGTGCCTGGAGTCAGACCACCTAAAACCATTTGCCTGCACTAGAGACCCTGGGCGCACACTTCCCCTTACAAGGCCTCAGTTTACCTATCCACAATATGGGGGCAATGATACTTACCTCCCAAGCTTAATGGCAGAGGGACACATTGGGTAGCGTTGCCAGAAATGCCTGCCTCAGGGCTTAGCACATAGCAGCTGCTTAATAAACATGGAACTAAGGTCCGAGAAAGGACAGTCCACCTCCTCTGTCCTAGCCACCATTCCTGGCCTGTCCCTTGGGGGAGTGTCCATTTTAACGACATCTGAGATAAGATGCCAGAGCTGTGACTCCACCTTCCCGCTGAGTGACCTCGGGGAAGTTCCTTACCCTCTCTCTGCCTCGGTTTCCTCACTGTATGTACGATTCATACTCATTTAGAACTGTACGTAGCAATAGTTAGTGCTCAAGGCATGTTGCCTCTCAGAGGTGGCCCTCCCTGTGTACAGCAGGTGCTTAATAAAGGCTGCTGGCTTAATGAGTGTGGGAGCGCTGGCTCATTCTGAGGACTGGGGTGGGAAGAGGACGGGGCTGAATGAGTGATGCTTGCAGATGTGGGGAGAAGGGGGAGAAGCAAAGAGGAGGCTGCCTCTGCACCCCAACAGCAACAAGTGGCCAAGGGGGAGGGGACAGGTGGCAATCATGGATGAGGTACCTTCCCCCCCACCCCATGGACTATCCAGAAGAGCTGGGGCTCAGCCTCCCACCTACACTGTAGTCTGCAACCTTGGGCAAGAAAATAATGAGGATGAGTAAAATGAGGGGGATGTTTATTTGGTAGGTGGTCGTAGAGACTAAATAAGGGTGTGCACGTAGTGTCAGCACAGAGCCGTCTATGGACATGCCTCAGCGGTGTTGGATATGTAACGATACAGTTCCATGTAGCTGGACAGTCGTAGTTCCAATGATAACGTTATGCTGCCTGCATGAAGATAGGGAAGAGCCCCGACCCTCTGCCAAAACCCCCAAATACCAGAGCTGATCAGCCAAAGAGGAACAGAAAGCATCAGCCTCAGTTCTTTCCTGTTGGCACGCACAGGACCAGCATAGAAGCCAGAAAGCGTTGGCTGAGGCCACAGGCTTTGGGGGCTCTGTGCTCACAGGTTGCGAGATGGGAAATGGTAGCCGGCCTCGTCCGCTTCCTTTCCCGGAGTTAGCAAAGGACTCTGGGGACACAGGTGCCCTCTCTTCATTACAACCCGGAGGCCTGTAAACCACTCCTCTACTCGGGGGCATTCGTCTAACCCAGGTCTGCAGAAGCTTCTGAACACGCGTGTGATGCCTGTAGCGGCTTGTTCTAGTCAGGCTCCCGACCGCACACTGGCTTCCCAGAAACATGAGCATCTGCTTAAAAACGCAGGTCACTGAAAGTGCAGGCCCCAAAGTCAGCTTTTTATTAACGATTCCCAGAATGAGAACAGAGCTGCCAGACTGGAGAGCATTTTACAAATCTGGCCTTCAATGGTCTGATTGTCATTTATTTTCCCAAAACATCGGTTTCATCATATTTTGTAAAAACTGAGTATCTTGCACAACACAGACTGTTAACTCATTTGAATTAGAAATCGAATTCCTAATAGGAGACCCCTTTCTCCCTCCAGAACCCCTCCTCATAAAAAAGGAGGAGAGAGCCCGGCTGGTGTGGCTCAGTGGTTGAGCATCAACCTATGAACCAGGAGGTCACAGTTCCATTCCTAGTCAGGGCACATGCCCGGGTTGTGGGCTCGATCCCCAGTGTGAGGCATGCAGGAGGCAGCTGATCAATGATTCTCTCTCATCATTGATATTTCTGTCTCTCTCCCTCTCCCTTCCTTTCTGAAATCAATAAAAATAAATAATAAATAAAAAAGGGAGGAGGGAGAGAAGGAAAAGAGAAAGAAACAGGTGGAATAGAATGATCGATACATATGAGCTTGTGTGCATGGGGGGAAGGGACTCAAATTTAAATATCCATCCATCCTCGTCTTAATTTATCTTTCACAAGCAGCAAGCGCACAGCCACGTGGAAAGCTCTCAGAGAATGCGCACATGGATGTGACACCAATTTACTAGCGTTTAAGTATTAGTGGGATCTCTGCGAAAGCCTGCCACTTCCATTCACACTGGATTAAGTTCATGATGTCAGTGGGACTCTTCCAATTCGGGCACGGCTCCCCCTGGAATCAACAGATTTTTACCTCGCTATTTATAGCACTTGCAGAAAATAAATTATACATGATGCCTATCCTACTGGGAGAGAAACTGCACATTAATGCATTATTTCTCTTTGCATTTTCATCAGCCCTGAAACAGGGCAGCTAACAGGACCATTAGGATGCAAAATTCCCTCCCTCTAAGGAATTTAGTGAATTATCCACCTCACACGGGGAATCATGAGCAGGTAACAGGGATTTCTGAGGTGGATAAAAATAGACTTGAGGCGGAGGGTTCGGGAAGGACTGTGATTAACCTAGAGAGCTGAACACAGTCCAGGGTACTGTGAGGTGCTAACTACACCCCTATGCCAGGAACAGAGTGGTAACAGAACTTCCTCTCCCTGGGAAGAAGAGTGTCTACCTCCCCTCCTCCACCTCAAGAACTTACTCTTTTCCTGAAAATCTGAGCCACGAAGGAAATAATACACTAAGAAGTTGTGCTCCTTGGTGAGGGTGCGGTCATTCCCATGACCTAGGAATGGGCTTTTCCTCTTCCTCGCACATTTCCTCTAATAAAGCCCCAGACGATGAGGCTTTATCTGAGCAGGAGATAGGAGCCCCAAACTCACAATCTATTGACCTATGTTCTTACGAGGCAGGGACTCTACTTGGGGACAGGTTATAACTTGGCTGTGCCTTTTTTCATGATGGAAGACCCTGGGAGCAAGAGCCCATTTGTCCACGATTCTTTTTTGGTGTTGTTGTTAATCCTCACCCAGAGATATTCTTTCCATTGATTTTTTAGAGAGTGGAAGGAGGAAGGGAAGTGGGGAGGAGAGAGAAACATTGACTGGTTGCCTCCCACACCCTCCCAAACCCTGCCAGGCATTGAACCTGCAACCCAGGTACATGCCCTTGACTAGGAATCAAACCCGTGACTCTTTGGTGCATGGAGCCGATGCTCTAACCACTGAGAAACACCAGCCAGGGCCATTTGTCCACGATTCTTAAAGGGATAAAACAATGACAAAGATAGAATCCTCATCTTCCTGTGACCAGGGAGGTGTGATGACTTTCTTGATTTTAATAGTAAGCTGTTTAGTGAAGATATATGTAAGAGAGAGAATGCCCTAAAACAGCCGTGGGCAAACTACGGCCCACGGGCTGGATCCGGCCCGTTTGAAATGAATAAAACTAAAAAAAAAAAAAAGACCGTACCCTTTTATGTAATGATGTTTACTTTGAATTTATATTAGTTCACACAAACACTCCATCCATGCTTTTGTTCCGGCCCTCCGGTCCAGTTTAAGAACCCATTGTGGCTCTAGAGTCAAAAAGTTTGCCCATCCCTGCCCTAAAATGTGTTAGGGACTCACACTGATTCTGGGTTTATGACAGATTTCAGGACCTGGCCACCTTGGTTCCAAGCCCCCTCCATTCCCATGACAATTCTCAGAGCTTGGGTGGTTTTCATAACCATCCACG
The DNA here is from genome assembly GCF_028538775.1 of Myotis yumanensis. Taxonomy (NCBI): domain Eukaryota; kingdom Metazoa; phylum Chordata; class Mammalia; order Chiroptera; family Vespertilionidae; genus Myotis; species Myotis yumanensis. The sequence goes on along the minus strand of NW_027223752.1, from coordinate 225,849,160 downwards.
GGACTCTACGCTCAGAAGTAAGGTTGTCTCACATAAATTATTCCCAAGTCCCCCAGTCCCTCTATGGCCCGTGTCATTTCTCTCAGAGTTTGGCAAACTTTTCATGCACTATGGCCAGGTATGACTAGAACAATGAAAAAGCTGCTACCTTCACCTGGGGTTAGAGAACTCTCCAGAAAAGCTGGGGAAGAGGTAGAAACAGCCCCAACGAGCTTTGGTTTAGCATTTCATACCCAATGGCCTTGTATGCCACCTTTCAGTGCAAATGTCATTGACTCGACCTCTGATTTTTGCACTGCTCCACAATACAGCGAATAACTTGCACGCGGCCTCGCTGGCTAAAGGGCACCTGCCAATTACACAGCTGAATAAGCCCCTGTTCGGTGATGAAAGACAAGGTCATTTCCATAAGAGTCAGGTTTCCTCTCAGAAAAGAACAGGACTCATAGGGGCCCTTATTTACAAAGACATCTGGAAATAATGTTTACTTTGCGAGTGTTTGTTTATTTGGAGGACTGGCCTACATGGAATATTTTGTTCTTTTGTCTTTTGAGTTTCTGTAACTATGTTCTGAGTTCTCATTCCTGCTGTTCCTACTGACATGCCTTGAAGCCCTGTAGATACCAAATCTCAGCCTGTTTACGTTTCTAAGTCTGATAAAGCAGGTTTCATACTGTGGATTGATCTTCTCTCCTTTAAAATCTGGTATTAGCCCTGGCTGGTGCTGCTAAGTGGTTAGAGCATCAGCCCACACACCTAAGGGTTCAGGGTTCAATTCCCAGTCAAGGATATGTACCTGGGTTGCAGGGTTGTGGGTTTGCTCCCTGCACCCTGGTTGCATGCGGGAGGCAACTGGTTGCATGCGGGAGGCAACCAGTTGATGTGTCTCTGTCACGTCTCTCTCCCTCTCTCTCTCTCTTTCTTTCTCCCCCTCCCACTGCCTTCCTCCACTCTCTCTGAAAAGCTATGGAAAAAGTATCCCCTGGTGAGGATTAAAAATCTGGTGCCAGAAGTTGTGGCAACTCCATCTAAGCCTTTCATATGGAGACACTCACCGGCTCTCTACAAGATGTGCAGAGTTGAGGCAGTTAGTATTTTAATTTTATCTTTATAGCCTAAAAATGTATAAACTGGAACCTGAGGGGGGTCCTGGAAAACAAAATCAAACTTTACATTTTCCCCTCAAAGTGAGTTTCTCCTTTTGACAATTAACTCCTAACTTATATTTCTACTTTGCCATTGGTTATAATTTACCTAGTTATCTCTTTTTAGATGTGACTACAAATGCAATTTATAGATTTTAAAGTCTCATATTTACTACTTAAATTTTCAACAAAATTCATGTAATTCAATCAAGAGAACAGACGTTTAGGCCTCTCTGCACTGGCTCTCTAAGGAAACCCAAACTGACCTGAAAATGTTTTTATGCCAAACTCACCAGTTTATATTTGACTTTAAAAAAAAAAATCTTTAGAGAAATTTAAATTTTGTAAAGAATCAAGATTAAAGCCAGTGCAGTTAACAAAAATCTAAACTGTTGAGATATTTTCCTTTCCACATCAAAGCATACCTTTTGGACCTTAACTTTCGCCTAAAATAACTTAGAAAGTTTTTGCACCCACTTTTCTCCAGTCCCTGTTGACAAGCTAAAGGGAAAACACAGGGATTGTTCTAATTACCCACCTTGGTGACAGGGGTTCTGCATACCTGTAGTTGTGCATTCGTAGTCAAAGCTGGTCACATCATTTAGCTTCTTCTCCTGATATTCCGGGGGACCGATACACAGCACGTCCGACACGGTGGAGTTTGTCATCTTCAACCACAGATACAGCCACTTGGCTTTGCAGTCGCATTCAAATTTATTGCCCCTTAAATCTCTTTAAAAAAAAAAAAAAAGCACAGGAACAGAGAAACTGACATGCCTCAAATGTTTGGACACTGATATGAGACTCCAGAATTATTAATATCTCGATATATTTAATACCCCAAAAATGCAATTTAAAATTTTTCTTATATCTAATACATCCTATTTCTTGTTCTTATCACTGACTTTATTTAATAGTCTTCAGTGCCTATGGTTTTAACTGGATGGCCTACAGCAAACTTTCAGAGCTAACATACCACCATCTCTCTTGAAACTGTTGCCATGCCATGCTGGACACGGGAGCGATGACACAGGTTCACACCAACACAAACAGGACATTCCAGGAAACCAGTTTTCACAAACACAATTGAAACACTAAGATCTTGTTTAACTATGTCCAGTGAAAAGTGACAAACACTAGAAGGTAAATCAGATGGATACGCTATCTCAGGGAAGGAGCCTAATGCTACTAAGGATATTCTAAAATGGCACAATCCAACCCCATACAGACTCCATGCTGTTTCCCAGTGGGCACGGCTGTCATAGGTTTTTGAGCTACAATGTAAGAGAAATGCAGCAAAGGGGGACAGAGAGTTTAATGGCATGATTTACTGGGGCACAAGCACAAGTGGACACAAACTTGATTTTCATTACTTACAGTTCAATCAGAGAGTCTAAATCACTGAAGACATCTCTTGGGAGTGCTTTTATGTGGTTATTGGCCAAAGAGCTAGAACCAGAAAGTAACATTTTAATGTGGTTATTATCTTCATGCCCTGTTACTCTGAAGTTCCTTAAATAAAGTCATGATTTCAAACAGAGCTCTAATCCTCTTCAGCACAACATGGTTCCAATTTCTGGCTTTGGTCATCGGTACTGAGATAAAGAACTGAGCTCAGTTACACAAAAATAATATAAATGCTGGGGTACAATATAAATCTTTTGTTTTTAAAACCAGCATTTATTAAGCTCTTGATATACATTGGTTAGACCTCAGGTAGCACTCATGTTTTCAGAATAAAAGCCACAGTCCCTTTGATGTCATGCAAGACCCTCCATTGTCTAGTTTACCTCCATTCCTACCTACTGATGGGACATCTTAACTACCAAGATCCAGCTGCACCGGGCTCTTTGTTATTTCTCAAACAGGAGAAACACAGCCCCAGCTCAAGGCCTGAACTTGCTGTCCATCTGCCTAGAATGCTCTTTCCCCAGATACCCCACAGCTCACTCCATCACCTTCTTACATCTGTCCGCAGCTATCACCACCTTCCCTGACCTCTACACATCTCCCTCCCCTGCTATGTTCCTCATTGCACGACTGTTACTTGACATACTATATATTTTATTTATCTACTTGTTTATTGACCATGTATTCATCCTAGACGTAAGCAACATGAGGAAAGATTTGTCTGTCCACATCTGTATCCTCAGCTCATAGAACATTGCCTGGCATATAGTAGGTACCAGTAAAACTTTGTTGAATGAATTATGCACTAAAATGACAATGATTTTTTTTTAAAAAGTGTGTACATTCATATACCAAGAAGTTCCCTAGGGTCCATTTAAGTGAATTCTATCACTTGTCACTCTAAGAAAGGACTCAGTAAATATGCTTTTACCTAAAGACCCTCAGCTCTAACCCTGACAATAATATTAATCTCAACAAACCCCATTTAGGGAATGAATGATGGTGATCGATTTTGTTTTCTCATTAACAAAGGTTGACCAGAAACCATTCTGCATTTTTGCTGTTAGTTTTTAAGAACTTTCTAGAACATCTTAGCGCCCCCCTCCCCCTCTTCCAAAAAAAAGACTCTGAATCAGCACCATCAACTCTTTCTCGGATGATTCGGGATTCTGCAGTGCCCTGTCACCATCTGCTAAAGATGAATGTCATGGGGCTGGGCTGCTGATGTTGAAAGATGCTGGGTGTTGAAACGATGTACATCGAGTCTGTGATTTCCCTCAGGCATTGTGCTCTAATATGACTCAGCCAAGAAACTGATGGCTATATTTTTTTTCTTTACATGAGTACAAATAGCAAAACTATAAATGAGAAACATGTAGGCAATTCATGACCAAATATATATATGTGTATATGTTTATATATGAAATATGTATATGAAACATATATGAAATTAGTCTTCTGTAGCATCATAATGACCCATCCCAGAAAAAGGAATTAAAGAAATGAGTGTTCCTCCTTAGACTCAACTGTAATTGAAAGTTTTGAGTCCATTTTTTTAAATGTTCCACATTTTCTTTTTCTTTTTTTTTTAAATATATTTTTATTTATTTCAGAGAGGAAGGGAGAGGGAGAGAGAGATAGAAACATCAATGATGAGAAAGAATCATTGATCGGCTGCCTCCTGCATGCCCCCTACTGGGGATGGAGCCCGCAAACCGGGCATATGCCCTTGACTGGAATCGAACCCAGGACCCTTCAGTCTTCAGGCTGTCACTCTATCCACTGAGCCAAACTGGCTAGTGCCTTTGAGCCCATTTTTAACCAACCATTCCAGCTTCAAGATACTAACAGAATATGGGGAGACCCCTTTCCATCTAGGTAACCACAAATGAATTAAAATACTATTTCTTGTATTTGTTTAACCTTTATTTTCTAAATGATTTATCTGCACATTTTTAAAGATGTTGGAAAATAGACTGAATATGTAATCAGACTGAACAGCTTTCTGACATTAGAAAAGAACATGTTTATTTTGATTTTTTTCTGGTTGATGGTCACTTTACCTGAAAAATAAAGTAAAAACTTTTTTAGCTAATTAAAGGGAAATTTTTCAGCTAAATTTCTTTTTTGCTACTTGAACTGTATTGTATTAAAGTGATAAGAATATATGGGATATTCGAGGCCAAAAAAGCAGACTGTTCAGCAACCGTTCCAAGCGATCAATTTGGATTTCAGAAGCTGAATTATTTAGATGGACCATCCACCCCACTCACACTCAGTGTATAACATCTCACTTTCCACTTCATTTTATCTACAAATTCATGGCACTTACTTCATTTCTAAAACTACTTAACAGCAACCTGTCCCTTGGGCTTTACGGACTGCTGGAAACAACTGTCCTAGATTTTACTTACAGATTGGCACCGCTCCGTCAGGGCCCTGAAACCTGACCCGTGTTTCTTTACATGAAAATGTGACCCTGCAGGTGTTGGAAAAGTTCATAAAGGATAAAAATCAGACACTTAAACAAGCAAATTCCAGGCAGTGATTAACTTCATCATGGGAGTGAACTTTAGAGAGCTGACATGTGATCTTGGCTCAGAGTTTAAAAAAAAAAAAAAAAGTGGGGAAATGGAAGGACCAGTTCATTCTTAAACAATGTACTAAATCAGTGATGGCGAGCCTTTTGAGCTCGACGTGTCAGCATTTTGAAAAACCCTAACTTAACTCTGGTGCCGTGTCACATATAGAAATTTTTTGATATTTACAACCATAGTAAAACAAAGACTTATATTTTTGATATTTATTTTATATATTTAAATGCCATTTAACAAAGAAAAATCAACCAAAAAAATGAGTTCGCGTGTCACCTCTGACACGTGTGTCATAGGTTCGCCATCACTGTACTAAATGCTGTAATGACTACATGCATCTCCAGCCCAGAGGAGTCCACCTGACTTGCCCAGGAGTAGAGTACTCATGGAAAATCCAGCTCAGTAAGGAACGCACAGGTCAACCAGTGAATCTGAAAGGATGTCCTGCTGGCTTAGCCCTGTGCTAGATGCTGGACGAAGAACATAGCTAATGCAAGATCCTCACGGGCCCTCCCCTCAAGGAGCTCTCACTGCCAGTGTGCCCGAGTCTACGGTAAGGTGCTGGGTGTGTGGAGCCATTAGGGAGGCTACAGGAGGAGTGAAGGGGAGACCCACATGGCTCCATGTGGGAGATAGAACTTAATCTAGACTTTGAAGAACAAGCAGATCCCAGGAGATCGTGGGCAGAAGAAAGAGCACCCAGGGCCAGAGAAAGGATGTGAAGGAAAGCCCAGGAATGGGATGAGTTGGGTATGCATGGGAGCCCCCTGAGAGCCCAGTGTTCTGAGGACATTTAGGGAAATGAGGTTGAAGAGCTGGGGATAGAGGGGGCCTGGTTGGCTTGACTGTCGGGTGGCAATACATGCCATAATGGGTATATTAGTGCATCCGATGCACTCTGGACCCAAGCAGGGGAATCCTTTGTTCTCTCTGCATTTCACACAGAGAAGGAGGTGCCTCGTACACATATGTACATCTTATATACACATATGGTCGTGTGTGCAGATGCACAAGCATGCACACACAAACACAGTTATGTAGACACATGTAGAGAAGTCCATACACCCATGGGCACACGTGTAAAAGCTATGCAAATATACATGTATAGTACCTGCACGTTCTCACCTATTTCCAGACCAAGAACCATAAACAACAGGTCAAATGAAAGTTGACATCGGGGTTAACTCAGTCTCATGGGCTTTGCTTTAGGTTCACAATCTGCCCAGAGTCTTTGCTCAAAACAAAGCCCCTCATTCCTGACTTCTGGGGACTGGTTTATCTGGCCACAGCTGTTTCTCTCCAGATGCCCACAGCTGTCTACTTAGCAGACTCTGTCTGGCCACCCAAACTGCCAAGGCTGCTCAGCATTCCAGGGAGAAAACTGAGACTTCTTAACGATTGGAGGAAGGGAACGAGGTTGTTGGTGATGATGATGATGACAATGATATCAATGCTGATCATATCTGGAGCATTTACTTGGGTGATTGGCTGATGCTTTGCAAGCAAGCATTAACCACCATGTGCGACAGTCCTCTGGGGTCAGTGTCGTCATCCCCATATTAAGGATGAGGAAACAGGCTCAAAAAGGCTAAACAATAATAACAAATGATGGCCTTGAGATTGAACCCAAGTCTATGTGACTCTAAGCCCATTGTCTTAGCCTCTCCAGGAATGTAGGGATTGGGCATGTAGGTTGAATTTGCTGGGGAAAGAAATCAAAATGTTTACAGGAAGAAAAGTAAACCTGGAGCAATTATGCCAACAGGGGTCGGATGCTCTCCAGGATGACTGTGCTGATCCGGATGTTTGGACCTCCCACTCTGCTCCCTCATCTCCTGACTCTGTTAGCTTGAACTCAGGCAGAGCTTCGGCTTGGTAGGATTCCAGAACCAAGTGCTCCCTGAGCCCGGGGACAGACACTTTTGCCTACATGAGGGTTTGATGTAAACTCTTTAGATGCTGTATCAGGCAGGGTGATATACTCCAAGGATATCACCACTCCTGCCCAACACCCCAGTGAAAGCCTCCCATTTTCTCACTTCTCTTTGTACCACACATGAGCAGACTTTAGAGACGAGACATGGTATCTTACTCAAACACAAAATATCCATCACACAAATGGGGCCCAGTTCCTGGCTCATAAATGGCTCCTACCAAGACAATGGCTATCTTTACATTTTCATAAACGCAGTCCCTATTTTTTCCACTTTTCTACATTTGTTAAGTGTGTGCACTTGCTTCATTCTGATATGTCAATTCAAATCAATTTGTTTAATTTTTTTCCTCCAGAAAGCTATTAAAAATCCCAGAGAGCTTAGCTTAAGCTGCCGATTAATCCAACATAAAAGAAAAAGCTATTTGCATTCAAATTTGAGGAACCGCAAAAAATGTCTCTATTCCACTTTGTCCTAATTCTGACCCTGCATTCAACCTTCTTCTTTGAGTCTATAAGTGTCAGTTCCTAAATCTGTAAAATGGGGACTCACAGATTATCTTGAAAAATAAAGAGAAAAAGGCTCACTAAGCACACAGCCCTGTGCCTGGCACAGAGTAGGTGCACAATACACATCAGTTTCCTCCCCATCTCCTCCGTCACTCACATACGTGTAGGCCCCTGGAAGCAGAGTGCTCCCTACTTGACATGCAGTCATGTGGTCCATGATGACAATCCAGAATGATGGAAAAGATAATCAAGACAAGTGTGTCTTTATAATCGTGGGCTGATGATCGGTCCATAATATAGAAACCTCTAGGGCAACCTGGAAATTAGTTTCATTCAGACGATGTTACAATATGGACAAAACAGTCAAGAAAAAGAGAGGCACCAGGAAGTGAATCTTACTTTGCACCTTAAAAGATTGACAACACTTTTCACAGGACTTACAGGTGAGTCAGGTCACGGAGGCCACGGAAGGCATTTCTTGAAATCGTTTCTATTTTGTTCCCTTCGATGAACCTAAGGAGAACAGCAGTATAAGCAAACGGAACTTTCCCAGCTTAACAGCTCTAGGAAATGATATTGGCATGCGTTTGAAATAAAATCTAAAACATGGACACAAGTGTTTGCTCTGCACTCTCTCCAGAAGCAGCACAAACGTCTTCAAATTCAGAGTTGGCAACATCCATAGAAACATGTTTGGGAGAAAAAGAAGAAAGCACTAGACCAAGGCAAGAATGTTCAAATCTCTGCAGGCCTGGAATGTTCCCAGACATCAACCCTTCTTACATTTCACAGCCTGGCTACTCATACATTTGTTAACATCTTTGTCCCTTGAGGGAAGCCCATTGTTTCACATCTCCTTATTAAAGTTCTTGCTGAGGGAGAGTTCCATTAAACTTGGCTTCTGGCAAACTCTTGAGTTCATCGTGTCCTACACGGTCTAATCTCAGAACAAATCGGTGACGAGGCAGGGTCCTCTCAAGATCTCGAAGGCACAGGGAAGTGGGAAGTATAATGACAATGAATGTGGGCCAAACTTCTTTCTCTGCGCTGAAACGTCCCAGGGCTTGAGCTAAAATCCTGCATTAATAATAACTCTGGCCATGCTGTAAAGTCTTGGTGAGAAATATATGCACTACAACTATGCCCTGAGGCCATAGAGACCTACAGCTTAGTTTAAAGCAGGGGTGGGGAGCGTCATGTAAGGCCCTCGAAATTATGTGGTCTGGTCCTGCCAAGGCATTAGGGGTGAGTTAATTCAATGTTTGACCAAATATAACAGGCTAATTTTTAAGTTGATAATTTTGTGAGAACCTTGAATAATGTTATTAAGTTCCAAATGTCCCTTGGCAGAAAAAAAAGGTTTCCCCACCCCTGGTTTAAGGCATCACATTTCATCAAATGGAAGAGGGTCTTTGATGAGATGGTCCAAGGGAGAGGCTTTGTACACGATGCCAGTAGTTAATGAAATAGTTCTTGCACTGAGAACTTCCCCATCCCTGCTTTTTAAAGATCAGGGGTCTATTCCATGACAGACTTCAGTATAAACTAAGCTGACCTCCTCCTCAATCACCTTGACACTAAGATGAACTGCTCATAAGAGAAAACTGGTAGCTCCACATTCACTCCCTGCATGGCCTGTTCACATGCTCTGTCTGAGAGAACCCAGCTGGCCTCAGCGCTGCAGTCCTACCTGTCTCCATGTTAAGCATGCTAGCACAATGCCCTGAGAACACACGTAGTATGTGCATCTGGAGAAACAACTCCAGAAACATCCTTCCTGAGGCCATACCATCAGCAGAGAGCTTCCTTGGACCAAGGATGTGTTCGGAATTCAAACATCTACCTGCTCACCTCAGATAAGAAAGCAGAGACAAGTCTTTAAAAACCCCTCTGAATGCCAAGTAAGGAAATCCCATCTGATAACGGGATTAATGTTATTACAAAGTTACACAAGACAAGGATGAAAGAATTGAAGTGGAAAAAAAGACATCAGAGTGGGGGAAAGGCAGAAATCAGAGAGAGGGCAAAGCTCATTGCTGGGGGGGAAACTGCACCTCTGAAAAGGGAAAAATAATCGTTCTTGAAAGCAGAAAAAAAGGAAATTAGACCCTTGTCAGCAGCTCCCAGGGGATACTGCAAACAGGACATAGGCCAGCTGAATTAAAGACATGACATTGTATTCCCATACAGGGAGACTTTATTTAAAACTAAGTAACCCTCAGAATCCTTTCTGGCTGATCAGCAAATCCATGCCTCGTTATGAGAGGTAAAAATATCCAACGCAATTTCCAATTGTGCTTGGTACGTGGCGAATTAAATGTCAGCAGAGAATGAATGGATATCTTTCCTTCTTTGTTTCCTTTCCCCTCTTTGCCCTCAGCCTCCTCCTGTCCCGGCATGTTTATACACAAGTGAACTGTAAAAGGTCAGCGCTGGAAAGGGAGTGGGGTTTTCTCCGTTTTCTCCACCCCCAAGTTCTGTAAGAGATGCTATTCAGCTTGGAAAGCAATACAGCAATTGTACTGATGGACCAAATGCTCGGCAAACAGACAAAGCACAGCACTTACAGGTATTCAAGATGAAAGAGTCCAGCAAAAGCATCATCACGAATGACGGTAAATGAGTTAGAATTCAGCAATCTGAAAAGAAAGGACAGGTTTCAATGCAGAGATGTAAACCTGGAGTCCCACACTGAGCATTTGTTTCTTTCCTATGTCCTGACCCATGAGAAATATGGGTTCTTCTCAACCTAAGACTGGCCCATTAGATGCACAACCCAACTCTCACATGCTGATAGAAAACAGCAAGTGGATTCTCTTTGGCCAGATTTTCTAGTCACCCCCATTACTCTACCTTTTCTCCCCTGTGAGTCTCAGGGGAGACTCTGAGAGCTGTTATTTCAAAGCATTCTAAAGCCAGCACAACTAAATAGCCAATGAATGCTCAATTATACACTAGCAATCATGGAAGTAGAGATCTAAAAGGAGCTAATCCAACTCCATTTTTAGAGAAATCTGAGCCCAGAGAAGTTAAGAGATTTCACCAACATAACACAGCTGAGAGAGACCTAAATAAATAAATAAATAGGTAATAAATAAATAAATACATAAATAGAAACCTTTCTACTATATTATACATTCCCATGAGAAATAAAAAAAAAAAGTTTAGGAAATCTTCAGAATACTCTTTAGCACCAATAGTTTTTTTATGAGTCACACCTAAGTCTCCTTGGTAAAAGTTTATATGGAATAGATAGTTACCACTTAAGTCTATTGGGTAAAGTACCTAAAACTGTTTTTTTATTTATGGAAAGTATATTTTAATAGAACTAGAGTTATTAAGACATTTCAGAATTTAATGTTATAAGTAGGTACATAACATTTCAGGAACAAAAAGATCAACAATCAGTCTACTTAGGATGAGTAGTGATCCATATTTCATTTCTTTATGTTTTTCTGTAGTATATTGCTTTTGATTCACCTCAAACTTATGAACCCAATACATACACAGAAAGTGTGCTATGTACTCATGACTTTGCCTGTCAATGATTTGCTTTTGAAAGTTGCTTTCTGGACATTTCTTTTCATTAGCAAACATGAACTGACCTGGACAACAGGGCAGGATATTGGCACTTGCCAAGAGGGGCTGAGATGTAGAACAGTTATGAGTGTGGGTTAGAATCCTGTGATTTTGAGCAAGTTACTTAACTTCTCTGGGCCTCAATTTTCTCATCTGTCAAATGGGGAAATGAAGATTCCCTCCTTGTCAGGATAACAGGATGATTAAATAAAATTTTGCATATAAATGCATAGTATGCTTCCCAACAGTTTATGTACTCAGTCAACTAGAAACACTGCTATTTCCAGAGTAACACTGAGAGTTTAAACTGTAGGTTTTCTCTTAAAGTGAGAGAAACAGTTCATTTAGGTGAAGCTATAGTCAAAATTCCATGGACTCACATTCCTAGTTGCCAGATGTGGGGGCTGGGATCTACAATCAAATCCTTGTGCCAGAAGAAGGAAAGGACAGGAGCTAAGAGCCTTCAGCCCCAGCTTGGTGGGGACACCACAGCCCATGTTACCACTAAGAACCAGCCGTGATCTACTCATGAGCTTGAGCATCTTAGGAAGAACTGATATCAAAGATGCAGAGATCGCTCCTCCCAGGACCACACCTCAGGGGACCCCCATTTTCAGGGAGAACTTGCCATACTCACAGCAGCTGCAAGGAAGGCAGGTGGGAAAACATTCGGTCCTTGATCTCGGAGAACGTCCCATTTACCAGGCTCCTGCAGGCAAGCGAGGAACAAAACAAGGCCTGGGTGGTTTGAGAAGTTCTGGGCAGGATGGGCAGTCAGCCTTACCCTCCACCTGTACTGTGAATGCCTCCGCTCAGGAATGAATCTTAAAACAGCTGGCCCGGGGCTTCTCGGGGTAGGAACAAGGCAGTCAAGTTCATGTCCCAAGGAACTGGATCAATATGAAAACCAGTCGGAACAACAGAAACCTTTACCATCAGGCTAGCTCCTTCCACAGACGTTATCTCAGCCAGTGTAAATCAATCCCCCTGCTTCCTTTTCCTCTACTACAGGAGGCCCTGGCTGCAAATGGATAATTACTTCACCTCTGCCCATGATTCTGTTTGTGTAGACACAGCGTTAATGTTGGCCCACGAAACTCCAGAGTGGCATTAAGCATTCCCCTTGGGAGCCCAGCTCTGAAAGACACTCGGAGCACTTCTGATTAAATGCACCGTGAAAGCCTTGGGGGGAAACTCTGAGACACCTGAACTTGGATGTGCAGTGGGAGGCAATGCCATCTGCCAGGTTTAACGGTCTATGGGGGGACAAGAGGCTTGGCTCTATTATTGCCACCAGCACCCCCACCCCCCACCCCATCCTTTCTGGCCACAGCAGGACCTCAACACATGATTTCAGAATGACTTCAGTTGGCATGCAGAGAGAGTAAGCAGCTGCTGGTGTAAAGGATTTAACAAGGGGAATTCTAATTTCTGGGATCCTCCATGTCACCCGATTTAGCAAGATGAAGAACCAAAAAGGCCCTCGTTGCCTGCCAGCCAGGCTCCTAACTTTCTAGAAATGCAAACAGGAAGCCCTTCACTCCCGGGTCCAGGCCTCTGTGCCTTGCCCAGGGCAGTGTAGTGCAGGAGGAAGTGCCCTGAGCATAGCAGCTCCACCTGGGAATCCCTGCCTCTGCGTGGAGTGGGCATCCCCAGCACCTTGGCCTGGGCAGGGCGTTGTGTCAGCAGGAAACATTTCCCAGCAGGAAAGATAGAGCCCGAGCCCCTTCACAGCCATTAGGAGAGCTGGGCGTTCTCTGGAGAGGCCATGTGCCCGCAGGTTGAAAGCATCTCTTAGGAGGTGGGTAAATGAGGTGGAGCCTTTTCCCATCAGCTCCTCCATCATTGAAAAAGCAATGTAATATGTGGTGCGGAGAGGGGGCGAGAAGCCGGTGTGGCTTGGGCAGGAAGTCAGGCTGACTTCCAGCACCTGACCACGAGGCTGGGTGCCCCACCTGCCCCAAGGCTCTCCCAGCTCTGTGTCCCCTCTTCCAGGCCCCATGGGGCGCCCCCGCCCCCCTTCCAGAGGCTGTATGACTTGACTCAGTTCTTCCCATCCTGAGCTGTGCAGAGGTGTTGGGATGAGGCCGCGGTGTAAACCGCAGCCCAGACTTGAGGTGGGACAGTGAGGCCTCACCCTTCCTGGGTACACTCACTCCAGTCACTCTCACTGCATATGCATGCCCACACACAACACTGCCCCCGCCCCCCAACGCACACATCCTCTCAAACTTTAGTGCATCTCTGAATCCCCTGGGGACGCCACATGCAGACCCCCCGGCCCCACTCCAGAGCCCCTGCTGCAATCCACGCGGGCCCCAGAATCTGCACTGGCACAAGCTCCTCCGGGGGGTGGGGGTGGAGGATCCCATGCAGGGGGCCCGCGGGCCACACTCGGAGAAGCACTTCTACAGGGACTTGTCCGGGTTCCCAGACTCTGCGACTCGGTCCCCTCCATCCTCCCCAGGGCCCGAGACTCCACCCACAGCGCGCCCCCACCCAAACACCGAGAAGCCTGCTAAGGAGTGGGGTCAGGGCGCGCCGTCCCGACTCCCTGGGCTAGAGGGGTCCCACTGACTCACAGGGAGCTGATGTCGCCCGGCACGACCCTGGGCACCCAGGAAGAGCCCACGCAGATGATGGACTCCTTGGTGCAGCTGCAAGTGGTGGGGCAGCGCGCCAGCCGCCTCACCTGCGCGCTCGGCGGGACTAGGCACGCGGCGCTCAGCAGCAGCAGCAGCAGCAGCTGCAGCCCGGGCGCCCCGCCGCCGCCCCTCCGCAGCGCCATGCCGGGTCCCCGGCCCCCGCCCCGGCCCCGATCCCCGCCGCCGCGCCGCGCGCTCGGACCCGGCGCCTCTGCAGACCCGGGCGCCGCTCGCTGCTCCGCCGCCGCCGCCGCTGCTGGCGAGGACGAGGGCGCCGCGGGTGTGGGAGGCCGAGCCGCAGCCGAGCAGCATGCTGGCCGCCACCCCCACTCGGCGCCCCCCCACCCGAGCCCGGGCTGCTGGGCGGCCGCCGCTGCGCCCGCCGCACTCGCGCCCGCCTGACATCAGCACTCGCGCCCGCAGCCCGCTCTGGCCAATGAAGACTGCGGGGCGGGCGCCCGCCCCAAGGGAGAGGGGGCCGCGCCCCGCCCCCGCCGCGCCCCGGGCCACCACCCCTCCGGACCCTCCCGCACCTCCCGGGAGCTTCGGGAAGAGGAAAAAGTTGGGTAACCTTAGGGGAGGGGCCGGACTTGGACGGAGACTCCCCTGGGGCCCGCGGAGCGGTGTGAACCGGGTGCCCGCAGTCCCTCCATCAACTCTTTTTGCTTTTTGCCGGGCCAAACCTGACCAGGCGAGGCGGGGGGGGGGGGGGGGGGGGGGGCGGGGGGGGGGGGCCGGGAACTGGCTTGAAGACGGGGGAGGGAGCTTTCGTCCTGGGTGCTTTGAAGAGTGCAGAATGTTGAGCAGCGTTTAAAAAGAAGAAATGAAACGAATGCTACCATAGAGCTGGGCGGGATGGCATCGCTTGTCGTTTGCGGGGCGCAGTGGGGTCTGGGTGCCATTCCCAGGACACCGTGGGGTCGCTGAAGCCGGCCACCTTCCCTGCCGAAGGGACGGAGAAAAGAAAGCCTGCCACAGCAGTGTGCCCCCCTGCTCCCTGGGCCTGCCTGCTGCTTGCTGCAGAGCTAAAAAGGCAGGGAAAGTTTCCCCTCACTCCATGCTCTCTGGCACCCCACCCACCCCAATTAAAGGACTGGGGTGCTTGTTAACAGAGAGTTCGTGCATGATGCATTCTAGGCGCCGTTCATTTCATCTTTCCTATTAATATCCTTGATTTACTGGTGAGGAAACTGAGGTGCAGAAAGCACCAGTAACTGGTTGGTGGTTTCGGAGTAAATGGCTGGGCAGAGATGGGGATTGGAGCCTGGGATGGGACTAGGTAACCAGGCCCTACTGAGCTTCACCCTCTTGCATTCTGCATGTTGGCTCCACTGAGCTTGAATCTTATTACCGCAAGCTACTGTCCCCTCGGGAAATCAAAGAAAATGGCCAAAGCACAGCCAGAATGACGGTTAATAGCCCGAACGGCTCAGAGTGGGGAATCCCAGGGCACCGTCATCAGGCTACTCACCAAGGCAAACCGTTCTTACATTAAGACACACCCAGAGAAGGCAGCACCCGCTGCAAAAGTCTATTCCTGTAGGAATCATCATTACCATCCCTTCTTCGGCAGTCATTCTGAGCGTGTCTCGGGCTGGCCACTGTGGGAGGGGGCAAAGGGACAGGCCCTCCCCTCAGGGGAGTCTAACTGGGCAGATGGCCCTAAAGAAGTAACTTGCACACAGTACACGGGGACAGACTGGCCAAAGGGGTTCGGGAACTGAAGGTGAGTTTGTCGCAGGTAACCTACAATGGAGGCAGTTGGACCTTCATTGCAGGAAGCCTTTATCCAGCACCCAGCATCGGTGTGAACCAGTCTACATTTACCATCATTTAATGCTCCCATCTTTCCTGAGAAGTGGGTCTTCCCATTTTATGGATGGGAAAATGGAGCTCGGAGATGTTTCCCGCTTGCCAGTAGTCCCCAGGACAGAGCCAGGGGGCTCCGTCTCCAGAACTGCCTCACTGCTGTGCTGGCTTGCATTCCACAGCCGGGGAAATCAAATGCTTCACTCAGCAAGGCCCAATGCTGGGGCGGAGGACACAGGCCACGGTCTGGATAGGGCCATTGGCGACAGGCACTTGGACCACAATCATGGATGTGTGTCCTTCGCGCCTGAAATATGCCTGCTTTTAGAGGGATGGGCTCCTGGGAAGGAGAGGGCAAGGCTTCTCTGATGCGGTACCTTCCTGCTGAGCCAAGAAAGAAAACCTGGTTCTCACTCTGTTGGAGTGAAGCGAGGAGGAAGGGTGGGGATGGTAAGCTCTCTGCCCCCAGGACTGGACAGTTTTTTGTTTGTTTGTTTGTTTGTTTGTTTTAATATATTTTATTGATTTTTTACAGAGAGGAAGGGAGAGGGATAGAGAGTTAGAAACATTGATGAGAGTGAAACATCGATCAGCTGCCTCCTGCACACCCCCCACTGGGGATGTGCCCGCAACCAAGGTACATGCCCTTGACCGGAATTGAACCTGGGACCTTTCAGTCCGCAGGCCGACGCTCTATCCACTAAGCCAAACTGGTGAGGGCTAGGACTGGACAGTTTTGAGTTAGCATCCCAGCATGCCACTCACTAACTATGAAATCACAGGCAAGCTGTGACCTGTTTAAGCCTCAGTCTCCTCACCTGTAAAACGGAGATCATTGTACCCACTTTGGGGGGTTAAATGTGACCAAGAATGTAAAGCACCTGGTGCCACACAGGAGGTACTCGGTATCTGCTCAGAATTCTCAGTGATAGGGTGGAAAGGACAATTCTCAGCTAACGTCTGTGATCCGAGGGAACCGGCAGGGGCTGGGGGAGGGGCTATGAAAGGAGATGAGTTTTCTTGACCCGTGTGCCTTCTTTATAATCAAGGACAGGACACAGTCTAGCATGGCGGCTCTCCATCAGGGGTGGCACTTGGCACTGTCTGGAGATATTTTGGGTTGTCCCGGTGAGATAGGTGCTACTGGCATCTAGGGTGGAGGCCAGGGACGCTGCGAAACATCCTGCAATGCAAACAAAGAATGATGCAGCCCAAAATGCCACTAGTGCCCAGGTGGAGAGACCCTGCCCTGGTGTCCTGGGAAGAACCTTGGCATGAGGAGTTCCAGAGATACAGACTCTAAGCCTGGCTCCAGCGCTCATCAGCAAACCTTCTTGGTCATGTCGCTCCCAACTCAGCCTCTATTTCCTCATCTATAAAGTGGGAGTCATGAGACAATGGGACCTTCCTCTCTCTTCCCTATATAAATGTACCATGTCATTATTACTGTCCTTACCTTCCCCAAGCCAGGCTGGCTGCAGCCCATCCTCCCCAGCCTGAAAACTAGAAAGTTCTGAAAGGAAAGGTGCAGAGAGAAGACTTGAGTAGCAGAGCTGGCAGGGTTGGTATTTGTTTCGGCTCCGTTAGCGACACTAAGTGAGTGCTTGTAAATTACAAGGTGCCATTTATAAATTAAGATATAAAAATGGAAATGCAGATTACTTTGGTTGGGTTCCAAAATCTTCAGCAGGCTAAAAAAAAAACACACAAAAAAACTTAATAGACAATCAGAGAAACACAATCTGTTTCCAAGAAATAGCAGGAGTTTTTGAAAATGTAAAAATATGTGTTCAGTTGTACACTTACTCAAGCTGTCTCCATGACATGAGCATACATCCATGCCTACAGGGGCTGAGATGGTGCCCCTGGAGTGGCAGCTCAAAGCATTGTTCATTCATTCTCCAGCTCATTTAACCACCTGTCAGCCTGGTCAATATTGATTGAGAGTCTACTAGGTGCTGGCTTAGACTTAGCTTTGAAGTCAAATGAAACATTGAGAATGCCTCCACGGTTTTAGCTAGAGCCAGTGGGTGGATAGAGGCACTATTTTTGGAGATGAGAAAGCCTAGAAGAGGAGAGGGTTTGGTGGGGTGAGAGGTATCAAAAATTTGGTGTTGGAGTTGTTGGCTCTGAAATGTCTAGGAGGCATCCATGAGCAGCTGGTTGGCAGCTAGATGACCAATGGAAATGGTAAGGAAGCAGTGGGAGGGAGTAGATGTGAAATCTTCCTACTCTAGATGAAACATTGATTCTCCCTCAGGAAGCCCTCAGTGTAATGTTGGTTGATTGAATGAATGAGAGAGGAATGAATGAATGAATGACATTTTGGACATACAAACATTAAAGAGAAAATATTCTCAGGTACAATCGGCAAGAAATAACAGAAATCTCACAGACGAGGGTGAATCTAGGAACAACACTATGGTTTGGGAAAATCTACTTTTAGACCAAAAATAATCATTAAGTACTAAACCAAACTATAAATCTCCTAAGAATCTCAGAGACCTCATCATGCTCTAATCCCCTCCCCTAGTTTCCAGCCACTCCCACCCCGCAGCTGGTCTCCTCACCAGGACTACAGGCTTTGGAAAGCTTTCACTAATGTCTGGCACTTCTGGCTCTGATGCTCACTGTAACAACGGAAGAAAAACTATTCATCCAAACCTCAAAGGCACTCACTTTGAAAGGCCACAAATTGGATTCCCTGGGGTAAAAATATAAATACATATAAAACAAAACCGTCTTGTCCATTTTTTTAATCAGAGAATTTGCCAATCCTTCTTTGACCACATCACCCAACATGCCACTCTTGTGGTTGGCTGATGGTCAAATGTAGATGCCGTTTCTGGCTTCCCGTCATTTGCTTTCTTCATAAACTCAGTGGGTGTCACGAGTCAGGAGCTCGCTCTGAATCAACCTCAGAGTGGCCTCTTGATTTTCAATCATGCTCTTGAAGGGCCTCCTGTGGATAGCTCATGCAGTTTCCTAAATCAGCTGAAGGACCCTCAAGACCCTGGCCAAGGTTTCTGGTGACCTTGGCCACCCCCTCCCCACCACCAGTGTAATGGACACCTGTGAGATATTTGCCACCCAGCCTCAGCTGCCCCCTCTCATGACAACAGGACACGACTGTGCTTGGGAGGGAATGACTCCTTCTCCACATTCAATCCATGTGACTCCTTTGATAAATACTTCCATCTCCCATTGCACGTGCCATCTGGACTAAAGCATTCCAGAATGTCCCATTCTCCCACAGTAACTAGCTTAGTGATGAACACATCACCCAACTGGAGCAACCCTGGGAAGAGTGAATTGCCTTTCTGCTTGAGCTAGGACATCTGTCTTCTCCTGTCCTCAGACATCGGTGCTCATGTTTCTCAGGCTTTTGGATTCAAACCAGGACTTGCACCATCACACTGCGCCCTACCTGCCCACCTCCTTCCCCATTTTGGGGCCTTTGGACTAAGCTGATTATACTACCGGTTTTCCTGGGTCTCCAGTTTGCAGACGTCAGGTTATGGGACCTCTCAGCCTCCACAACTGTGTTGGCTAATTCCTATAATAATTCTTCATGTATATGTTTCTCTGGAGAACCCTGACTAATACATCACTTTATATTTATAGGGCAGAATGCCTTTAACAATGTTCCTAGTTCTAGGAACCTAATCTTCTAGTTGGGTTGAATTGATTGGAAATAGATCTGTGAGTCACAGACAGTGGGTCTGAGTAAAGTCAGTCCCCTAAGATAAGATCCGTTTTCTAAATAACAAACTTTCATGGTCTCACATCCCCAAGTCAACATAATTTTATGGGAAATCTCTTTGCTCTTCTTAGCAAACAGAAATTTTACTTTAGGAGAACAAGTTACACAAGGAGTTTAGATTTATAATAATGGGCCTATATATATCCTCTAAGCTCTTCCCTTATTCATAAACAATGGTTAACTCAATGCTTTGCATTCTCAGAGGTCGTATATCCTCTCAAGATTCCTGCTACTGAAGCCTGTGGCCTCTGGTCTCAATTTAGCTTTAATCAAGACTAAATTAAATGGATGGACCTGGAGAACATTATGCTAAGTGAAATAAGCCAGTCAGAGAAAGACAAATACCATATGACTTCACTCATATGTGGAATCTAATGAACAAACTGAACTAACAAAATAGAGACAGAACCATACACATAGAGAGCAAGCAGACAGCTCTGGTATGTGTGTGTGTGTGGGGGGGGGGGGGGCGGCATTGAAAGTGGGGGTGGAGGAATTGAGAGAAAAAAAGAGAGAAAACTCATAGGTATGGACAACAGTGTGGTGATTGTGGGAGGTAGGAGGGTGGGTAGAGGTGGAGGCGGAGATAGGGCGGATGAATGGTGACAGAAAGAAAATAAAGAAAAAAAGAGACTAAATAAAAGATATTTGAGGCTTATACTTTTCCATTCTAAAGCATCAGAGTTATTCTGTGCTCTTATGCCCTCTGCTCAACCCGCCCCAGCCCACATCAAAAAATGTTCTGAGGGAAGTGTCAGAAATGCATCCACATTTAATCCCAACAGCTGTTTATTCATTGGACTGCTCTTCCCAGGGACATTTGTGTTTGAACATCACTCTCAGAAGTTAACTAAACACCTGGAGGGATTTTAGAGAGTCCCCGAAATCAAAAAGTAGACTAAGGCTTCCACTGCTACCTACAGGCCGGCTAAGGGTCTCCCCTCTTCACCCCACCTATGCCTTATAGGAAGTGTTGCTCTGAAAAGAAGTATCCAGAACTTATCTTCAGAGACCCCCACCCCCACTCCTGCCCATGTCTCCCTTCCCTGAGCTCTTCAGAATCTAGGACTTACAGTGGTGTCGTGAGGGGATCCTGCGATGTGCTAGGGGAGGGCCTGATTTGAATCCCGGTTTCACCATTGACCACCTTGGCAAGCCTTATCTTCTAGGGGCCTTGATTTTCTCCTCTGCAAATGGGAGACAACAATGCATATCACCCTGGCTTGCTTGAAGGATGCAAGCAGTTGAAGATCTTTATAAGCAGTAAAGTTAGTTAAGTGGTTAGCTAGTGGGTCTCTACCTGTTCACCTGAGAGCCACAAATCACTGTAGATACAGATATGGATATGGGAATGGACAGATATAAATATAGATAATATACATGGATATGGGTATATATAGATAGAGAATTGGATACAGAGAGATATAAATCTGGGTATAAATAGTGATAGGTATTAATATAGACATAGATATGGGTATGGATATGGATACAGATCAATATAGACATGGCTATAGATCTAGATAGATATATAGTTAGATATATTCTCCTCAAGAAGCTTAAAATGTACCCAAAGAAATAAGACTTTTCTATGTTACAATAGCCTGCCAGTATATTTGAGAAGTGTCTTAGTTCTTCTACAACCCAAGAGATAGAATCTGTGCATTCATCTGAAAGCTGGAAAGATAAGTTTAACTAATTTAATTGTTAAACAATTATTATTGAGTGGCCCCACAGAGCTAGGCACTCTGCTAGACTCTGGGAATACAATGGTAGACAAGGCAGATGTGATTCAGCTGTGGATTCCTGCTGCCCTCATCCTGCCCTGTTTCTCATGCACCAAATCCATGATGCTGTACCCACGGATCAGCATCCCCCAGGTAACTGGGCAGAAGCTCAGGAGCCCAGCCAGGGGGCAAGACGTTGGCGACACCAGCACACACCCACCCACCTCCCCTTATACCAGGACAAGATCAGACCCGCCATTGCGCTGACATAAATTTTCAACCCTTAAATAAACCTCATGACTCCTTGTTCTCAATCGGTAGAATGACATTGGAGCTTAGAATTTATGTGGCTCCTGAAGACTGCTGATCCGGTAGGAGAGCAGGTGATTCGTCACTTAAGGAAGGATAAGGGGGGGTGTCCACTGGTCTGACCACTGACCCGCAGGAGCAGTTGTTTTAGGAAGAGGCAGTTGTAAATCCCAAGTTTGTCCTCAGCAGGCATCTTAGCTCATGTCAGACAAAGGCTTGCCCTCTGTTTTTAAAAAGTCCTGGAGTGCTTCTATCAAGGATATTTCCTTCCTACTGTGGCTGAAGTAAAGTGGCTCCTAAGGGCACCATAATAAAACCTGACATTTATGGCAGGTTCACAGTTAACAGGGCTCTTCACCCCATTATCTCAGTTGTAGCCTCACCATCACCCTGGCACAGAAGGAAGACACTGAGGTGTGGACAAGTTAAGTGTCCTCCCAAGATCAGGCAGCCAATGTCAAAGTGCCAAAGGCCGCCATAGACAAGAGTTGTCACCAGGCTGGAGGGCCTGGGGATGAGGGTTAGGGATGCATTGGAAAAAGAGCATATCAATGCCTTCCACAAGACTCTAGAAAACAGGAGCCTTGTCATTTCTTCCTCCATCTTGCCCCAAGGTATTTTAAAACACATCTTTCTCTTTTCCCCTTGTGCACTGTTAGTGGGAATGTGAATTGGTGCAGCCACTGTGGGAAATAGTATGGATGTTTCTCAAAAAAATTAAAAATAGAACTACCATAGGATCCAGCAGTCCCACTACTGGGTATACATCCAACGGAAACCAAATCAGGACTGCACCCCATGTTCTCTGCAGCATTATGCACAATAGCCAAGATACAGAAACCATCCAAGTGTCTGTGGATGAAGGCATGTCTCTGATGGTGGACTATTGTCTAAAAGTAATGTTAAATATTCTGTAAGCTCTCAGGGATGGGTCTTGATGATTTCCAGGCCACACGTGACCTACAAGACAAAACTGTCCAGCCTGGCCGGTGTAGCTCAGCAGTTGAGCATCAACCCTGGAACCAACAGGCCACCAATTCGATTTCTGGTCAGGGCATGTGCCCAGATTGCGCACTCGATCCCCAATAGGGGGCATGCAGGAGGCAGCTGATTGATGATGTTTCTCTCTCATCATTGATGTTTCTATCTCTCTATCTCTCTATCCCTCTTCCTTCTTCTCTCTCTATAAAATCAATATAAAAGCCCTAACCAGTTTGGCTCAGTGAATAGAGCGTCAGCCTGCAGACTGAAGGGTCCCAGGTTTGATTTTGTTCAAGGGCATGTACCTTGGTTGTGGGCACATCTCCAGTGGGGAGTGTGCAGGAGGCAGCTGATCGATGTTTCTCTCTCATCGATGTTTCTAGCTCTCTATCCCTCTCCCTTCCTCTCTGTAAAAAAATCAATAAAATATATTTTTTTTAAAAATCAATATAAAAATATTTTTTAAAAAGACAGAACTGTCTAAATATCCCAGGAAGCACCAGCTGAGTGCAAAAGGGTGAGTGACAGAACGAAGGTCCTTCACAAATTTCCCTTCGATGCACATGATGCCTGGCTTGAGGCAGGAATCCCCAGGAGCCCGAGAAACTTGCTGAAGGGTGACAAGGGCAAGGAGAGGAAAAGACATAGTCACACTTGGAGATCACATACTCCAGGAAACCTCCAGACCAAAGAAGGGCCAGCTGGAAGAACTGCCCCCAGCTACCCTCCACCCCCCTCCCCATTCCAGGACGAGCTGCGACCTGTCCTCTGGGTGTACAATCCAAGACAGCACTATTTATTTTTATCTTTATCCTCTGAAAGGAATAATAGGATTCATCAATAATGTCTTGTTTTTAGACTCATTTGGGAAATCAGGAAATTTGCCACCCAAAGAGCATCCCCTCTGATCGATTTTCCTATAATATTTTGGGCAATGTAATTATAGCTGAATTTCCCCATTAAAAACCAAAGGACCCTTCGTGTCCTTCCTAAGATACAGGCAGGCCCCTAGATAAGGCGTTCAGTGGCCGGAGCATGGCCAGACTGGTGCTGTCAGACCAGCTGAGATTCTGTATTGCTTCACCTGCCGTGATGTGCACAGCTCCTGGAAAATGAGGTCAGCCTTCCTTCTGACTCCTCTAGGCTCTCTTGGGACACTGGTCTGCAGTGGTGTGCTGTTTAGGATCTTTGGGATGCAGAGGCTTAGCTGGAATTGAAAGTACAAAAGGCTTCACAGGGAATAACACCTATAACAGAACAAGGGGAGCAGTAGGTTAGGGCAGGGGAGCCATCAGCCTGTGATGCAGACCCCACACAGTTCACCCAGGAGCCTCTGAAGCAGCCCCACATGGGCAGACACAGCCGGCCCTGCACCACCAACTTGCTCAGTCAGAGTCCAGGGTTCCCGAGAGAAGAGTGCCTTCAGCTTACAAGCCAAGGAGGATCCAGAGGAGCTAACAGCTGGAACTGAGCCCTGGGGGCTGGGCATCCAGGCCTTTCAGGAAGAGACCCAGCTGTGATCGCCCAGGTCTGCTAAAAATGGTGAAAACACATTTGGGCTTTGCCAGTTGACATGAACGGAGAGGAACTTGGTAAAAGCTGTTATAGAAGATCCCCAGGCATTCCTGGGCCCAAGAGAATAATAGCAGTGACTTCTATCTTGAAGTTCACTGATTTACAGGAGCTGATAACTGCTGCCTATTGAATTTTCTTTCTCATAGCTCATTGGTTGATTCAATAAACATCTACTGAGCATTTTATGTTTTACTTTTATTTGTTTTTATTAAAGTATAGTTGACATCAATATTATATTAGCTTCAGGTATCCAACATAGTGATTTAACATTTTATATCTTATGATGTGATCACCACAGTAAGTCTAGTAACCATCTGTCACCATACAAAGTTATTACAATACTAGAGGCTCGGTGTACGAATTCATGCACGGGTGGGGTCCAGCCAGCCCACCTGATCGGGGGAGGGGACGCAGGAGGTTGGCCAGCTGGCCCCGGCCCCAATCGGGCTGGGGGGACAGATTAGGGGTGGAGCCAGCCAGGGGGGAGGGGCCTCTGGCTTGGCAGGCCAGCCCCGCCCCCTGGTCAAACTCCAGTCAAACTCTTGGTTGAGGGGACAATTTGCATATTATCCTTTTATTATATAGGATTATTTCTTATATTGCCTGTGCTGTACACCTCATTCTCATGACTTGTTTAGTTTATAACTGGACATTTGTATCTCTTATTCTCTTCACCTTTTTCACCCTCTCCCCCTTTCCCTCTGGCAACCATCAGCTACTGAGCACTTTCAATACATACATACACATATCTATGGAGTTCCTTGAATATGTCAAACCCTGGGTGAGGACTGAGGCTACAAAGATTCTTGGCACTTAAGCCCTGTCCTCAAAGAGCCAGATAAATAACTAAAGAAATGCAAGACATTATATGACAATTGCTATTGAAAAGAAAGACTTTGGGGAACTCAGTAAAAGTTGTTAAAGAAGATCTTCAGGCCTTTCTGGACCCAAGAGACTATTAGCAATGGTTTCTTCTTATAAATTCAGTGCTTCCCAGGAGTTAATAGCCCAGAGAGCCATAAATGCAGGGACCAAGGGACCAGAGCGGAGGTGGGGGGGGGGGGGGGGGGCGGTTGGAGGGAGGGGCGCGTACAAGGCTTCCCAGGGCCACTGGAGCTGGGCCATGGTGAACAGGTAGGATCCAAACAGACAGATATGAGGAAATGGAATGAGCAAAGCCCACCTATTAATAATGACGATAAGAATAATAGCTAACGTTTTTCTAATGCCTACTCGTGCCAGGCCCTTTGTGTAAGTTTATCTCACTTAAGATGGAAATCTCTCTGCCAGGCAGGTGTTAATGTCCCCACATGGCAGGGGAAGAGTCCGAGGCTCAGGGAGGTTAAGTAATCTGCCTTGGGTTCCACAGGCAGTGCCAGATTCAGAATTCAAAACTGGTTTTTTTTTATCTGAAAGCTCATCCCCAACCCTATGCTGTCCCCTAACCCTCCTGTAGGTGAATTTGAGACCAATGACACTGTTGCCTGGGGAGAGCACACAGCTGGGTGTGGAGGAGCAGGAAGAAGGATTCTGGGGAGGAAGAACAGTGAGTCCAGAGCTGGGTTGTCTGTGGAGATTTGCATGTGAAAGGCAGGCAGGAGACTGGGATTAGAAAGGGGTGTGGTAGAGATCATTGCTGTGTTAGACAGTGGAGACCTGTTTATATACCAAGAGCAATGGGTTGGCTTAGAAAAATACTATGAGCATGAGACTCCAAAGGTTGGCTAAATGCCTTGTAGAAGAAGAAGAACACAATCTGTTTTCCCAGGAGTGAGAGTGGGATAGAAAATACAAAGAGAGAAGGAAGGACAGAGACAGAGAGATGAGAAAGGTTCTGCTAGCTATATGATTCCTCCTCGTGACTCTCCAATCTTTGGAAAAACTACCAAAAGCACACATATCAAAGATGAGTGGGGTGTGTGTGTGTGTGTGTGTGTGTGTGTGTGTGTGTGTAAATCATGTCACGCCCACAACAAGTGAAGCAGAGACTCTGTGCTCAGAGCAGGGCCCACGGCCAATGGACCTTGACAACCACGCCCTGGGAATTTGCAGAAATCATGGGCAGGGTTCTGGCCTTTCACTGGCTGGAGAGTCAGGTCAAATCTATCGAGTTTTCCTTGGAACAGAGAGTCCCTGGCTAAGGGAGAGCAGGCTGCTGATAGAACTTTTGCCACCACTTCTGATGCTCCATGGAGACCAAATCCAGTGAAGGAGAAAGCAAACAGCAGAATAGAGAGAAGATGGAGGGGACCTTGAGCAGAGGAAAGAGCCTGGGGTCTGGCTCGGCTCTGAACCAACTGTTGAGCATTAGATAAATTAACCACATGCCTCTGGGTCTCTTGTTTCTGAACCGGAGAACCAAACCATATAACCCCGGAGTTTTTTAATGCATGGAGCTCTGGGCTTTGGAGACTAATAGGCAGGAAAGTAGGAGCATCAGGAAGCCCTACATGTTCTGGATGCAAAGAGGGGAGATACAGGAGGCAGCTTCCTGAGACTGAGAAGGTCGTGGACTTAGAGTTGTCCACTGGGTTTGGAGAGAGGCAGTGCCTTCTGGGAGAGTAGCAGGGCCACATTGCCGGTCTCCTGTTTAGGACATTGTGTCCACAATTTCTTTTGTAATAAGGTGCCAGGCATAGGTGTGTTCAGATAGGAAAGTGTCTCTGTACCAAAGCTGAGTGGCCAGCCCTGATGTGTATGCCAGGGCAGCACATTCTGTCCTGGCTGCTGACCCATTTCTCAATGCCAGGTGGCAGGAACCCCGCCGTTGAAACGCATGGCTCCAGGGATAATTAGGTTCTGATCAAGCAGTTTTGGGAAATGATGCTCCCCTCTCCTAAACGGATGAAGAATTCCTGGGAGGCAGAAGGGATGTGATGTCCTGTGGCAAGTCCCCTTTCTGTCACACTGACTTTGACTATTCCAGCTGGCTCTCTACAGTCCCCCAACTGCACTGTCTCCAGCTGAAGAGGACACTGGGCAACTAAAGACACAACTTCATGAGCCCAGGAGGGCAGACTGAGGGGCCCTGGGAAGACCCCCACCTCACTGATAAACCTCCCCGCCACCCAGATGCCATAGGGACTCAGATGACATACATTCCTTCTGTTAGGACTATAGGGCAATACAATCCTTAATGGCCATTTGTAAGCTTCCCACCATAGAACAAAAGACCAAGAAAGATTTGTTGGCCACCAAGAGTGAGACCATGTAAGGAATTGAAACTGTCCTAAAGACACCTAATTGCACACCGCATTCCGTCTACATTCCGAGCCCACCTCAGTCCCCTGGACCCACTGATGACAAGAGCTTCCCACCAGGGACTGCCTATAAGGATGAAACTCCAGCTCCTGGGCACTGCCATCATCAGTGCTGTGCAGTCCTGCCCTTTGGATATCCCATACCTCACCCCCTTTCCTTAAATAAATTCCATTTTCTTTCATCACCATCTGAGATGGCTATTTAGCCTGCCAGAGTGCACCATCCACTTTAACTTTTCATTCTTTGTCAATTATTTCCTCAGAGGGAACAATAACTAAGCCATTACTCATCTTCACTCAGCAATGGCTCACCTCTCACATCATTGAGATCTTTCCTCAGATGTCTCGTCTTCAGCAAGGCCTTCCCTGCCCAGCCTTTCTAAAATGGAACCTCCATCACCCTCTGTCATTCAAACAGCTTTTTCTTTGCAAGTAGTTCCCACTACTTGACATAGTATACATTACATTGTCTTCCTCATTAGAATGTGACCTCCATGGAAGCAGAAATCTTGCCTGTCTTGTTCTCTGCTATCTCCCAATGGTCTAGAAAAGCTCCTGGCACTGAACTAATAAATACTGGATAAACATCAATCAATAAATATTGGAGAATGAGTGGATAAGTGAATGAGTGGATGGCATTGAGATGGTCCATGTCCTGAGGAGGCTAAGGACAGAGGCTATGATGTCTGGCTACTATTTTAGTCCCATTGCCTCGTACAATCCCTGACACATCATAGACTCTCAAATATCGTTGAATAAATAAATAAAAGAAGGAAGGAAGGAAGAACCAATGTCCATCCCAGGATCCCCACAGTCCCAGAGAGCACTGGGATTTGGAGCACCTGGAATGAGCACCAGTGAAGCAGAAAAACTGAGGAGACATCAGGGAGAACCAAAGTTGCTCGAGGCACCTGGAGTCATTTGAACCTCTGGTCTAAGATGAGAAGGTCCCTGTAATACAGCTTTAAGGTTGGGTTCTGAAATTCTGCTTTCGCCATAGGGAGTGATGCTTCAGCCAAAAAGGATAGACTGTCACTAACTAGCTCTATGACCTTAATTGCTTAACCTCTCCAGGCTCTATAAATGGTTATATAAATGAATGAATGAATGAATGAATGAATGATAACACTGATGTGGGAACTTTCAGTGGTTCAAACTTTCAATGGAGCATTGAGGTAGAAGGGAATTAGATTTCATGCAAAATCAAATTGCCTCAAGGACATTCTTCGAGGAAATCTTGCCATTTGTGATAAGATGGGTAGATCTGTAGGGTATTATGCACTGAGGAAAATAAGTCAGAAGGAGAAAGAAAAATACCACATGGTTCCACTTGAATGTGGAATCTAAAAATAAGACAAACTAACTAAAACAAGAACAAACTCACAGATACATAAAAAGACCTGTGGTTACCAGAGGGGAAGTGCAGTTGAGAGAGGGCAAAATGGGTGAAGGAGATCAATTGTATGGTGATGGCTGGTAACTAGACTTACAGTGGTGAACACTATGTAATGCATACAAATATCTATAATAATAAAAGCGTAGTATGCAAATCAACTGAACGACAGAACAGCAGAACGACCATCTGGATGAACTTCCGGACAACCACGCTATGATACGCACTGGCATCAGGCCAGCCAACGTGGGTGTGATATGATTGGTCGGGGGGGGCCCCACCATCACTCCATGATCACCCCAAAGAGGGAGGCCCAGGCCACCAGCCAGCGGGGTGATCGATGGGGGGTGGGGGCTCTGCAATCGCCCCAAAGAGGGAAGCTCATACCACCCTCTGTGCAGAGATCGATTGTGGAGCCCCAGCTGGGTGGGCAGGGCCTCCCTCTGCTGGGTGATCGATCCTGGAGCCCATGATCCATCACCTTGCAGAGGGAGGCCCAGGCTACCAGGCTGGCAGTGCTGTGGCAGATGGGTGGTGCCTCCCTCTGCGGGCCAATCGATCTGGGGGCCCTGCGATCGATTGCCCCACAGATGGAGGCCCAGGCCAGCCAAGCAATCGCACCCCACACCTGTCGCCTGCAGAGGGAGTTGACCGTTGGCAGGGGAGAGGGGGCAGTGCCACACAGTGGCAGCGGCGGGGGCGGGGCCATCTGCTGGCAGCCAGGGGAAGGAAAGCTCTGACAGGCCCTGATGGCTGACCAGGTTTAGGGACCCTACCTGAGGGGTCCCGGCTTGTGAAAGGGCACAGGCTGGGCTGAGGGACACACACCCCCCCCCTCCCAATGCTTGAACTTCATGCACCAGGCCTCTAGTTGAATTACAATCTTGTATGTCAATTTTACCACATTTTTTAAAAATTAGAAGCAAACCAAAAAAAACATTCTAGTGCTAATCATCTAAATTTCCATTTTTCGAAGTACAGACGAAATTCCTTCGCAAGTTAAGAAATCAGATATATTTAAAGGCAGCGGGGCTCAGCTTAGAAATAACTATATGAATCTAATTCTCTCTCCCTGTCTTTTCATTCTGTCCCCTTTTCTCGTAAAGTTCTCAGCTTAGAATGACCTGTGATAAGATGGAGGAAGATTGCTCTTCTGGGCAGAGATTTGAATCTGGTGGGTCTTGCTGGGTTTCTACTCAATAAATCCTTATGGGGTTGTTGGGGTTATCTCTGTTAACCCAATAAAAACTGGTCCTATTGCTTGTCTTGAAATGGATACCTGAAACTCCGAGGCACCACTAACTCATGGTGGTGCCCTGAAGTGTTTCAGTAATTTGAAATCATTAAATTTGGTAAGAGGCTCATCTCATCTTCCAAGCGTGCCTGAATTGCTTACAAATGTGTTTATTAGATTATTCACTCTAAGCTTTCATTTACATGCAATGTTTCCCATAAACTATTGACTAGCTTTTGACTCTTGTTTACCATCCCATGTCCGTTTTGTACTATGGCACCCCACAGCAGCCAGGGGTGGGATTGCAGAAAGTAATTGACCCTATAGGATTTGAATGACTTCCTCTCAGAGGAATGTTTCATTTGGACAACCTTTGGTGTGTTGTTACTGCCAGTCTAATAACAGCGCTTTTTTCTACCTGAGTGTATGCTCAAACTATTCCCTCTGCCTGGAGCTCTCTGCCTTTCCACATCCCACTTGTCCATGACCTCACTTAATAAGCCCTTATGATTGTCTAGCTCTAGTTCAGCCAATAAGAGGGACTGAGAGGGATGGGAGGGCAGAGGGAAGAGAAGCTGGGGTGTTTCTTCCTTCCACCTCCACATCCACCTCAGGTGGCATCTCCTGCCACATCAGCCCACCACAGTTCCAACTCCTTGTGGATGACCTGATCTCAGATCACCACCTCCTC
This sequence comes from Myotis yumanensis, assembly GCF_028538775.1. NCBI lineage: Eukaryota > Metazoa > Chordata > Mammalia > Chiroptera > Vespertilionidae > Myotis > Myotis yumanensis. The sequence continues at coordinate 225,818,605 of NW_027223752.1, read as the reverse complement.
CCCACGTGCAGTCACAGCTTTCTGTGGCTGCTCATCTCCAGGCTTCCTCTTTGACTCTTCCCTCTTTGTCTCGCTCTATCAGTGCTATAACAAATTCCTATAATAAATTCCCTTTCTGTAAATACCCAAAGTGGTTTCCTTTTCCCTCATTGGACCTGCTTAAAACAGGTGGAGAGACATTACGTTAAGTAAACTTTGAAAGAAAACAGACATTTATACTGTCACTGCTCAAATTAGTTCTAAAATTCCTTTTTCTTTGGAAATTGTCTTAAAACCAAGTTTTTAAGCCAAAAAAAGAACACCAGCATATTAACTTTCTGGAGCTGCTGCAACAAATTACCACAAAATGGTGGCTTAAAAAGGAGTTCATTCTCTTGGTTCTGTAAAACAGAAATCTGAAATCAGGGTATCGGCAGGCTGTGCACCCTCCAAAGGCAGCAAGAGAGAATGTTCTGTTGCTTGCTCCAACCCTGCTGGCTCCAGGTGTTCCCTGGCTGCTCCTCTCCAATCTCTGCCTTCATCTTCAGATGGCCTTCTCTTCACTGTCTCAACTCTCCCTTTGCCTCCATCTTATACTTGTCATTGGACTCAAGGCCCACTTGGATAATCCAGGATAATCTCACTTGAGATCCTTTGAAATGCCCTTTTTAATATCTCTCTCTCTCTCTCTCTCTCTCTCTCACACACACACACACACACACACACACACATTCATTAGTCCACTTGATCACCAACTTTATTTGCCCAACTTTGCTCTCAGTGTATTTTGCTATTTCCAAAACTTAATCAACTCTTAAAAGATGAGGAAATGTGTTCTACAGCAAATAATGGAAAACCTCATCCTAGCAGCATAAATAGAGAGGAAAAAATGATTTACCAACATCCACAAAAGTTGATCAATGGAAAAGGTATGCTCTGAGCTCTGTCTTTCACTGTGCTGGCTCCTCCAATCAGCAGAAGAGGGATTTGGGTTTCTTTACTTGAAAAGTATGCTCAGTCCACTTTCTACTCCTCCTCTGCCCCAACTCAGCAGTTGCTTTTTCTGTTTTTAATCCAAATCTACGTTTTCTCAATTATTCTTAGTACACATGGGTCTGCCAAGTTAAATATGGTTAAGACAGCTATTTTTTGGTCTTGTGATATTTTTAAGGGCAATGTCAGGGCCTTCACAAAGGCATAATTTTTCACAGCATCATCTAAAGGCTTAATTTATATGATTTCTCCTGTCCTGGCTCAAGTTGATGAACAACAGTGACGTCAGTGAAGACTGCAGATGAGTTTCCCGAGATTATACTCCAGTTATTGGTTTGGAGCAAATAGAATCCTTTACTGAAATATAACTGCACTGATGAATGCTCACCAAGAATAAACTGGAAAGAGCAATGGATGTAGAAATAGAACAAGTAATTGCCCTGACTTTTAAAAAGATGTGCTTCGGCGATGAGTCAAATCCCATACAATTTTTAATGGAAGGTAGAAGCAAGGTCCTGTGTAGATTATCTGTAGTCTTTAGAAAGTGGGGGAAAGGGAAAAAACTGAGCTTTAAGAGCACACCCTAGTGACCAGTTAGCGCCTCTCCCCGGGGCTATGGGTGGGGAAGGTTTGCCTCACAAAGCGGAGATACTGGGAAGAGGTTTTATGCAGCATTAATTAAAATGTAAAGAAGAAAGAGCCCCTACCATCCTCTCTCTCATTTCCTTTTTAAAATTGTGAGTAGCCAAATGTGTGACTGGCCATGCGAGGATATGGATTATTCTAGCAAAACACTAATCTGACACATATTTTATGAAACCCATAATAGACTTGCTGTTGATGAATTAGAGCCACCAGTCACTGCACTGAGGCCATTATATTCATCTCCAATATTTATGACAACCCTGCCCTTTTATAGATAAGGAAATTAGGACTCAGAAAGCAAAGACTTTACCCAAGGCCACAAATAGAATTACCTCAATTCCAAAATGCCATTGACTGTGGGACTCGCCATTGATTTCATAAGTGTTTTACAGGGACCAACAAAAAACACACTTCATTAAGTGTACAGCTCTGTTGTAAGATTGATTGTGCTTTCAAAAACATTAAAATTTGAACGAAAAAAAGAGCATCTGAAACACACAGAAATATGGCAGAGCATCGGCCCTAAGGAAAGACTTCCTCTCAAGGTCTTTCTGCTCCAAGGCCCAGGTTCTCTCCGCAGCAGCCTGCTCGCTCCCTGCTCTGTGCATCCTGGCCAACAAGGGCAGGTCACACTAAGAACTGAAACCAGTACAACAAAACCACAGTATTAGTCCTCTCACCTCTGGTTAGCTTTTCTTTTTTCTTTCTTTCTTTAATCCTCACCCGAGGATATTTTTCCATTGATTTTTAGAGAGAGTGGAAGAGAGATGGAAAGACATAGAGAAACATCGATGTGAGAGAAACACATCAATTGGTTGCCTCCTGCACACACCCTGACCAGGGCCCAGGGTGGGGAGGAGCCTGCAACCAAGATACATGCCCTTGACTGGAATCGAACCCGGGACCCTTTGGTCCACAGGCCGACACTCTATGCTCTGAGCCAAACCGGCTAGGGCTGGTTAGCTTTTCTGTAATCCTTATCAGTAAGTACCCTGATATCAGACACCGTTGATTCACCAACATCCTCTTCATCCATTTCCATTCTGCAAATATTGTGAGCCAGACCCCATGCTGAGCCCTGGAGGGACAGCGGAGAGCAGAACTCTGTCCTCATGAAGCTGGCAACTGGCTTGGAGGAGGTGGGACAGGGGAGGCTGGGGCATTATCAACTAATCACCCAAACCAAGGAGAGGTAGAGCTGGGGTGTGTGATGTGCAGAAGTTGCAGTGCCCTGGAGGCCTCTCTAGGGGGATTTGATCCACTGGGGGAGATCACAGATGGCATTCTTGAATTGAGGTCTGGGAAGAGTTACCTTAACTAAGACAGAAAGGAATAGTGTGGCCCTGACTGGTGTTCTCAATGGTTAGAGCGTCTGCCTGTGTGCTGGAGGGTCATGAGTTAGATTCCCAGTCAAGGGCACATGACCTGGGTTGAAGGTTCTATCCCTGCCCCTGATTTGGAGTGCATGCATGAGGCAAGCAATCTATGTGTCTCTCTCACATCAATGTTTCTCTCTCACTCTCTCTCTCTCTTTCCCCTTCCAGTCTCTCTAAAAAAAGCCTCACTCTTTGGATGAGGATTTTTTTAAAAAAGGAAAGAAAGAAAGAGTGTGCTCAGCAGATCAGAGTGTGTGCAAAGGCCCTGTGGTGAATGACAGCAGCAGAGATACAAGGAAGTAGAACCAGGGAGTGAGAAGGTTGGTAACGTTGCTGGGCCATCATAGAGAGATTCAAAGGCCACTTGGCCACTGTCCAGAGCAGCAGGTAAGAGGGCAGACTCTGGAACCTGTCTCCTTGGGTTCGAGACCCCACTCTATGACTTACTTAATCTCTGTTTGCTCATGTGAAATATGGGGATATTAATGGAGAGATTAAATTAATTAATACTGGTGTATATCAAACTTTTTACAACAGTGCTTGACACACATCAGTGCCATATACACATTTGTTATTATTCTAAAAGCAACAGGAACACAGCATAGCTTAGTAGCAAGAAGTTAACATTGTCAGGTTTGGGTTTCAAAATAGTCACTCTAACCCATAGAAAAAATGGATTGTAGGAAGGCAAGAAGCTGTGGTTTGGCCAATTAGAATGTTTGAAAAAGGATAGTGGAGAGAAGAGGACAGAATGAAGAGATAGGAGACAAAATCAACAGGACTTGGAGAGAGAGAGGGGAGGCCACATCTCAGATACTGTCACCATTCTTCCCCCTTCGTGGCTAACACACACACACACACACACACACACACACACGGAAACTTAGAAGCAAAAGCAAGAAATCTATTTTCTAAGGATTGCAAGGAAGTCAGAAAATTTGAAATAAACACACACGACAGGTATTTTTTTTTAACCTGCAAAACTATCAAAGTTGCCAGCTTTCCATTTGTCTGTTCATGGTGGAATAAGAGCAGTTTTCAGACGTGATTCTTTATCTCCACATCTGTAGAAATCAACATTGCACAAGTCAGGGATAAAGGCATTTTGCTAGGTAATCAGCAGCTGTCAGGAAATGCCAAGGACTCATTTATTTTGGGTATGAGAACTAGGCAGGGTGATCCTGTTCTTTAGTTGTTTTCTTTTGTTGTTATTTTATCTCAGGATCCAAAGTGTTTTATATATTTGCCACCTGTGGATATGTGCCAAGTGTCAGGTTTGCTTCCACATGCTTTGTCCCTTCCCTCCTTCTGCCACCTGCAGTGCTGAGGGCCTTCTGCTCTTTTCGGGGTCCTCCTGCCATTTGAAAGGCCCTCAAGAAGCTCCCTGAGCTCTGCTCTGGTGCTGCGTTTCCTACGTGCAAGGGGTTTAAAACAGCAGAAATTCAGGAACATGTGGGGAACGTGGTTGTTTGTGATTCAGAGTCCTAGTCAGACAATATAGTGAATTGGATAGTGTCCCCAAACTCCATGTCCACCTGGAACCTCAGAATATGACCTTATTTGGAAACAGGGTCTTTGCGGGTACAATTAATTAAGGATCTTAAGAAGAAATCATCCTGGATTTAGTGTAGACCCCACATCCAATGACTGGCATCCTTACAAGCAGAGGGGGGGACATAGAAAAACACAAAGAAGATGATGTGAAGATGGAGGCAGAGATTGGAATGATGGGTCTCCAAGCCAAGAAAGGCCAGGAGCTGGCCAGGAGTCTCCTGTAGGACTTTGGAGGGAGTTGGGCCCTGCTGGCACCTTGATTTCGGACTTCTGGCCTCCAGAACTATGAGAGAATAAACTTCTGTTGTTTAAGTCACTAACCTTGTGGTCATTTGTTACGGCAGTCCTACGAAACTAATACAGACGGCGTGTTGGTGCAGGAGATGGAGAGAAACTAGGAAGAATGGCGGAGGGATGGATGGTGTTGAGGAGAGAAAGACAGGATACGAACAGAAACCCCTGACACTCCCATCCCAACAGAATGACTTTCAGGACCACCCTCAGCCAAAGTCTGGTTTCAGAATCAGAGAGAAGACTGTGGGACAGTTAAATAAAACATAAATGGTACGGTGACAATCAACCAATACCCTTTCTCCCCTCCCTCCTCTTAGTGAAGTGATAGAACTCTTCCTGCCAAGCGTTAGCTGAACACATGGCCACCCAGCCAGAGACTACCTTCCCCACTCCCCTTTGCAACTGGATGTGTCCATGTGACTGGATTCTTACCAACATTAAGTCAAGGAAAATGACGTAGGTGACTTTGGAGTCTTGACTCTGCAAAAATTGGACACGCATTCCCCTTCCCTCCCATCCTGTGAGCTGGAATGCAAGAGTAGTGTCAATGAGCCAGCTTTAACCAGGGGACAAGAGCAGTTCTCCAGGGCTGCACCAAAAGGAAAGCCATAATGCACTTGAAATGCGGCTTGTCCAAACAGATCTCTGTAAGTATGTAATGCACACTGGGTATCAAAGACTCAGTACCAGAGAAAGAATGTAAAATAGCTCACTAATACTTATTTATTTTGATTGCATGCTGAAATGATACAATTTTAGATATGAGTTAAATACAATGAAAATGAATTTGACCTGCTTCATTGTGCTTTTTTAAATGAGGCTACTGGAAAGTTAAAAATTATACATGTGGCTCACATTATATTTCCACTGGACTGCATTGCTCCAGGTCTGTTTGAGGAAAACTACCACCCACAGGCTAAATCCTGCCCATCACTTGTTTTTGTCAATAAAGTTTTATTGGCACACAACCATGTCCCTTTGTTTATGCATAGTCTCTAGCTGCTTTAATCCTGCAATGACAAAATTGAGTAGTCACAACAGAGGCCATTTGGATCACAAAGCTGGAAATATTAGCTGTCTGGGTCTGCACAGAAAATATTTGCTGATTCAGGAGAGAAGCCACCTGGGTCCGGAGGACCAGGGCTCAACAGACCAGAGTTGCCTGCCCAGCCTGTGCCATTTTCCAAAAACTAAAGTGTTATGTGAGAGAGAAGTAAATTGAAATCTTGTGTAAGGCTCTGTTTGTTTGTTTGTTTTTTATATCGTTGCAATAGTTTAACATTTACCCTAAAATATTATGGGGTCCCCACAAAATGATGCTGCAGTGAGAGGTCCCCAAAGATGGGTATTTAGGGTGAGACAGCGGAGCACACGTTTGAAAAAGACATTTCTCAAGCTTTGCCCAGAAACTTGGGCCCAGAATGTTAATTATCACCATAAACCATGAGTCTGTAATGTAGGGTCAAAACTTCATCTGGGGTTGGCATCTAATTCTGAGAAAACCAGTGGGTAATAGGTGTCATGGAGGTTAATTGCCAGCTTTTACTCAACGGTCACACTCTTGGCATTTTAATCCCCTTTGTCACCAGGCTACCACTCATTTAAAGCCCTCAGAAATAGTGACAGTGCTGTTTGGAGACAGGCTCCAAAACGTGCAACCGTCTCTCTTTCCCAGGCTGAAAATCTGCATTCCCCAAGGGACCATGACAGTGTCCCCAAATGGGAAATGTCCAAACACATAAGCTGGGGGGGTGGGGGGGGGTTCCTCTCCCTGTCTCCTAGGCCTTGAGCTTCCCTTTGCATTCCCCACCTGCCAACTGCCAACTTTCAACAGAAGCGTGTCCCCTTCACAAGGCATCTGCAGTGCAGTTACTTGCCTGTATTCCCAATGACAGCAGTGCCTTGGGTAATACATTCTCCTCTCTCGGACAAGCTTGAGAAGGCAGCCTCTGTAAGGATATTTTTGGCAGAATTAACCTATAAACTGAGGGCCTTATTATCGGGCAAACCTTGCAGCCCTACAATCCAACCCCAACCTTTCCTTTTATTACATAATGTCACAGTAAGATATCGGACTGTTTTCATGGGCATTAGATTAGCTTTGCAAGCGGTCAATCACTAAAGAAAGGCAAAAATATATGCAGGATGGATAGGATAGAGTGTTCTGTGTGTGTATGTATGCATGCATGCACATGTGTGTGCATGTATATAGACATGTGTGCACACATGTGTGGGTATGCACAACCAATTCCCAGTGTTCAAAATTATCCATTTCAGGAAGAGTTACTGTAGATGTTCACAGAAATCCATATTTTTAAAAATCTATTATTATTCATTTCAGAGAGGAAGGGAGAGGGAGAGAAGTAGAAACATCAATGATGAGAGAGAATCATTGATCAGCTGCCTCTTGCACGCCCCACACTGGGGATCAAGCCCAAAACTTGGGCATGTGCCCTGTCCAGGAATCGAACCGTGACTTCCTTGTTCATAGGTTGACACTCAACCACTGAGCCACGCTGACTGGGCCAGAAATCCATATTTTGAGTTTGGCCACCAATTGTCATATTTAAAGCAAATTCAAAGGTGGTATTTTATGAACTTTCATTTCTTCCACTTTCACTCTGAAGGAAAACTGGTAGAGAAAGGCTGGAACGTGGTAGATGCTAGAAGCCTGTGGACATCTGCCTGCCCATTTAAGATCCTGGGTGTGGACCATGTTTCCTGGACACATTCCAGAGAGGACAAGAGGTTTTACTTTCTTGGAATAAAGCTGACACCAGGTATGAAGGTATTCTTCTGGAATTCCTGTTGCTTGAGGCAATAATTTCCCAAAGTTCTATTTCTATTGCTTTCCTCATTGTAACTCTTGCATCCTTTTTAAAAAATCTTTTTTCAATTACCATTTATATTCAGTATTATTTTATATTTGTTTCAGGTGCTCAGCACAGTGGTTAGACTATCATATACTTTATCAATTGTTCCTCATGATAGTTCTAGTACAAACCTGGCACCATACATAGTTATTACAATACTAGAGGCCCTGCGCACGGATTCATGAACTAGTGGGGTTCCTTGGCCTGGCCTGTGCCCTCTCACAATACAGGACCCCTCGGGGGATGTCAGACTGCTGGTTTCGGCCCAATCCCCATAGGCCAGGCACCCCACCAGTGCACGAATCTGTGCACTGGGCCTCTAGTATGCATATAAGATCTTTGGTTAATCTCTTCCCGCCCTTCCCCCCTTCCCCCTTCTCTCTTATATTTATCAGTCTGTTGCATGTTTCCATGCCTGTGCATTGAGCATCTGCCCCCTGGTGGTCAGTGCATGCCATAGCTACCGGTTGAACTGTGAAATGGTTGCTTAGGGAGATATATATATATAATTTCCTCTGCTGTACTTTACATCCTGTGACTATTTTATAACCACCAATGTGCACTTCTTAATCTCTTCACCTCTTCACCCATCCCCTGAACTTCCTCCCCTCTGACAGCCATCAGTCTGTTCTCTGTATTTATGAGTCTGTTTCTGTTTTGTTTGTTTATACTGTTCTTTTAATTCCACATATAAGTGAAATCATATAGTGTTTGTCTTTTTCTTTTTTTTTTTTATTAATTTTTTACAGAGGGGAAGGGAAAGAGATAGAGAGTTAGAAACATTGATGAGAGAGAAACATCGATCAGCTGCCTCCTACACATCTCCCACTGGGGATGTGCCCGCAACCAAGGCACATGCCCTTGACCGGAATCGAACCTGGGACCCTTCAGTCTGCAGGCCGATGCTCCATCCACTGAGCCAAACCGGTTTCGGCTGTTTGTCTTTTTCTGACTGACTTATTTCACTTAGCATAATGCCCTCTAGATCCATCCATGCTGTTGACCAAATAACATTCCATTGTTTATATGTACCACAGCTTTTTATCCACTCATCTATTGATGAGCACTTGGGTTGCTTCCATATCTTGGCCAATGTAAATAATGAATAGATACTTCTCTAAAGAAGACATACAGATGGCCAATAGATATATGAAAAGATGTTCAACATCACTAATCATCAGAGATGCAAATTAAAACTATAATGAGGCATTGCCTCACACCTGTCATATTGGCTATCATCAATAAATCAATAAACAAGTGTTGGTGAGGATGTGGTGAAAAAGGAACCCTCGTGCACTGTTGATGGGAATGCGGACTGGTGCAGCCACTGTGGAAAGCAGTACAGTGTTTCCTCAAAAAACTAAAAATGGACCTGCATTATGACCCAGCAATCCCACTTCTAGATATATATCTGAAGAAACCCAAAACACTGATTTGAAAGAATATATGCACCCCTCTCATTCTGGATTGCAATTGTATTCTAATAATTTGTTCCATTTTGTCTCAAAAAAATCACAAATCCAGGAATTAAGTCTTTGTTTATCTTCGCCCTCTTTTTCGTACCTCTCTAATCCTTCTCCACCTTTGCCTTGGGGCAAACCTCAGCAAACCTCAGCTGGCCTCTCTCCAGAGCCTCCTAACTGTCCCTCTGCCTCTAGGAGGCCTCATGACCTTCCTGAAACAGAACAACCTTCCACAATTCTGCTTGCAAATCCAAACTGACTGTCCATGGTCTAATTCTCAGGACGGCACCAAAACCCTCTGACCCCAATTGACTTCTCCCCCCTTCACCTTCCCTCCCTCCCCCAACACGCACAATCAAAGCTCTTGCCACATCAAATTCCTCACTGTTCCCTAAATGTGCTCTTTCAGGCCTCCCCCACATTTATACATCTTCTTTCCGCCTGGACCCTCCTCTGCTCTACCTAGTAAACGCCTATTTACCCTTCAGAACCCAATTTAAAGATCACCTTTTCTTTAGGACTTCCCTGGCTCCTCCAACAGAGGGGTCCCTTCTGGTCTGGATTCTTGTTTTTATTTGCCCTTACCTTTGTTATGAAACACATTTATCGCATTGTATTGTAATTGTGGCAGTTGAGATGCTACACAGCAGAGCTGCCTAAGACAGGCTATTTTCAAATTTTCACTATAAGTAAATAAGCAGAGATGCTTTTTCACTTGGGATAGATTCCTAAAATTGGCATTAGAGATGTGAACAAAAGTCATAAAGCAGATATAAAGCAGCAAAAATATTAAGAAGAAAAATGCCAGAAAACTTTCCACATTCTGAACGAAACATGGCTTTTCACTCGACCATTGAAATAGAATATGTTGGCTCCCTTACAGAACAGAATGAGAGAGGGAATGGATTCAAGAACCACAGAGCCAACACACTTCTTTTTCTTTTTCTTTTTTTTAGCTTGACAATATTATTTCTTTCTAAATGGAGAAACTAAGGAAATGAGATAAGTTAAGTCAACAAGTGAAAAGGCGACCCACAATGGAAGACAAATTAACAGACTTCAGCAAGTCCTCCTAATGGGCTCCCTCCCATCTCCAGCAGCGAGGAATCGATAGGGATGCTAAGTGCTTGGGGAGCCAGGGGTGGACAGCCGGGGAGGCATCACAAGTCAAGCATCGCTGCAATTTCATTAAAGACCCGGGGGTGACATCGGCCATCGATTTTGTTTTTCCCAGAACTTTTCTCTGATTTGGTGCTTTGTGAAGATGGATGGCTGGAATGCTGGGCAGTGAGAAGGCAGAGAGGAAGTCCATGGATCAGAGTCCACACTTGAGCTGCTGGGCCTCAGACGTAGCCACAGTAAAGAGAAAACGGCAAACACAGAGAAAGATGGCTCCAGAAGGCTGCTCTTGGCTTCAATGCTCCAAATGAAGACTCATTGGAAGTATGAAAGAGGATTTAAGCATTTTTGCTTTGCGAGTAGAAAAGCCAGGCTAAGTTCTGAGCTCAGAAGCTATCTAACTGTAAATCTGGACAAATTACCCAATCTCCCCATTACTCAGTTTCCTCATTTGGCGAATGGGAACATGAAGACCACCTGTCTCCAAGAACCACTGTGAGGTTCAGTGAGATCATTCATGGGAAGTGCTTTACCTTACGGCGAGCATTCAGGAAATGCTGGCTGCTACTGTGTTGGGTGGTGTGGTTTTATTATTGTGTGGGTCCTATTGAGCTGATCCATGCTTTTGCATGTGCTATATTTCCCACCCGAAACATCTTTCTCCTTTGTCTCATCCCCCTCTTTAACACCCATTCTCCTTCAAGACCTAAGTCAAATGCTACCTACTCTGGGGAGCCTTCCCTCACCCTACAGGTCTGAGTTGGCTGACCCTCCTCGGTGTCCCCATGGCACCCTGTTCTGTACTTACAGCACCTGACACATTGTGCACCTTCCTCTGCCCACTTTGCCTAGTGCACCACGAGCAACTGCAAGACTGGAACTGGCTCTTATCATCTACCTCTCCAGTCCCTAATATAGGGACCAGGACATAATAGGTGCTCAACAAACACCTGTCAAATAAAAGAATGATCCTATATAATAAAAGGCTAATATGCAAATTGACCAAATGGCGAAAGGACTGGTTGTTATGACGTGCACTGACTACCAGGGGGCAGACGCTCAATGCAGGGGCTGCCCCCTGGTGGTCAGTGCACTCCCACAGAGGAGTGCCATTAGCCAGAAGCCCTGAGCCGGGCTCATGGCTGGCAAGTGCAGCGGCAGCAGCTGTCGGATATCCCCTGAGGACTCCTGGACTACAAGAGGGTGCAGGCCAGGCTGAGGGACATCCTCCACTCCCCCGAGTGCATGAATTTCATGCACCGGGCCTCTAGTATAGTATAATTTCAAGTCCCTGGAAAACTCCTCCTGCTTCCAGAAATGCTTCTCCCAGTTCGTAAAATTCCACCATTAGGTGAGACTCTGGTCCCATTTAAATCATATATAGGTTTCCTCGCTGCTACCTGCCACTCAATGTATATGGTAGGTGACCCCAAAATATTTGAAGAATCAAATTGATTTAGAGATTGGGTGCCTCTAGGAAGAAAATGTCACGCATCAATAAATCAGAGAAGAGGGGATGGTGGAGAGAACATACAAGGTACCTTCTCAGTGGGAACCTATCCCTAAACCAGAAACCAGGCCGCTCCCACACAAGGTGAAGTTCAAGGAAAGGAAAGGTTTCTTCTGGTTCCTCTGATTCTCCCTGGGGTGCCATTTTTCCCTCTGGCCCTTCCAAACCTCCTTCTTCATCTCCCGAGCAAGGCTCATGGTGCCTTGGGCTGCTCCACACTTTAGAGGCCAGACTTTGCTGAGGAACAACATGTAATCCACAGGAAAGGTGATTTGAATAAAGGAAAAGCACCTACTGTGTGCCAGGCGCTTCACACACAATTCATGAATGCCTCCAAGAATCCTGAAAGGTAGCTGTTATTAGCTCCATTTTACAGATGAGGAAAGTGAGGCTCAGAGACATTAACACCTTGCCCAAAGTCACACAGCAAAGAAGTTGTGGACAGTCCACATCACAGCACCAATCATCTAAGAGACTCTCAGTAACTGCATTTGTTTTATTGGCAAAATCTGGCCACCCTACTCTATTTCATGGGTTGGGCCAAAAGTACTTAACCTCGCTGTCTTGTTAGGTACAGAACATGAAAAGTTTTCTGGCATTTTCCTTCTTATTATGGTTGCTGCTCTATATTCAGGCTTGCTTTTCTGGTTTCCAAGTTTCCAAATTTATGTGCTATCCCTTGGTCATTTTTCTACACCTTCCTCCTCAAAGTTTTCAAAGGGTTATCAAGCACTAGGCTTGCTCCCTGCGTGCTGACATGTGTGGTGTTGATATAGAATAGAGAAGAAATACTGTGCTGAAACACTTTTTTTCAATGCACACACACTCACTCAACACGAGATAGTGGTGGGTGATATGCTAAAAAGAAATGACATTATGTTTAGACCAAAAACCTTGCTGGGTGACAGCCAGTCAAGACAGCCCTACCTAATGGATAGTGCGAGCATTGTTTGGGGACATTTACTGCAGAATACAAGGGGGTAAAGGCACCAAAGGTGAACAAAATATCATCCTTCATAGGCAGCAACTCAGGCAGTGACAGAAAATAAATTGCTGGAGAAGCATCTCTTAAAGAAGAGTAGCTTTAAACGTCTGCCTGACTTGAGTACCAGAAGCTGCCAGGGTTTTTATCAGCTGGAGGGATGGAGCTCAGCAGAAGAAATCTGTTTTATTTTTCTTTTGGGGATGTGGCGTGATGCAGAGAAGGCTGGTTGTGTGTGGAGAGACGTTAAAATGCCTGGCTTCTTTTACAGAAGTAAGCCCTGTCTTTCTTTCTTTTTAAGACCACATATTTTACCTCAACTACATAGTTTGGGAACAAATACAGGAGAATATGAGAGTAGTAGAGGAAAATGTGGGAGATCACAAACTGTGGTATCAGAATCCTGACTCCAGTGACTACTACCTATGAGACTGTGGTAAGTTACTGAACCTCTGTGTATTAGTCAGGATGGGATAGGCTCTACTGCAGTAACAAATATGTCCAGTAGCTCAGTTTGATTTCTTGCTCCTGGGCCAGTTTAATGCAGGTTGGTCACCAATTCTTGGTAGCTTAGTTCCAAGCAGGGACTCGGGATGCAGGTTCCTCCCGTCTTTTGACACTGCCGTGTTAAATACGTGGCTTCTGTGGTTGCTATGGAAGGGGAAGAGGGTGTGGTCAGCAGTTCAGGGGAGGTTAGGGCCAGGCCTGGAAATGACATGCATTACTCTGCCCGTTTTCCATTGTCCGGGTCAGGTAGCACGGCCCCACCTAACAGTCACAGAGGCTAGAAAGGTGGTCCTCCAGCATGAGCAAAGGAATCACCCCGGCCACACTGAGCATCTGTACAATGGAGGGGATACAAAGCAACTTACTGACATGTCGCTGCGTAATTAATTGCTCATGCAAAGGTAGTTGTTGTTATTTGAATTTGAGCTAATATAGGTACAATTAATCTGTCCTAGAATTCAGTCTGGGTGGTAGTCAAATTTATAGAGAAGAAAGTAGGATGGTGGTTACTGGGGCTGGGAGGGGGATGGGCATATTTAATGGACACAGAGTTTCAGTTTTATAAGATGAAAAGTTGTTCTGGAGATGGGTGGTAGTGATGGTTGCATAATAATGTGAATGTATTTAATGCCACTGACCTTAAAAATGGTTAAAATAGTAAATTTTATGTTATGTATACTTTACCACAATTTTAAAATAAATAATTTTGTTAAAAATTAGATATGAGTTGACCTGGCCCTAGGGCAGGGTGAGAACTGGTCCATGGTGTTTGTGTTAAGTAGCAAGGAGGTTAGTTCTGGGCCTAAATTTAGATGTTTTAGATGCAAGGAGTTTTAGATGACTCGCTCTCTTTATGCTTCATTGGGAAGCGTGGTGTTTAAATCTCTTAAAGTCCACCTTGAATGCAGTCAATTATCAAGAAAAAGAAGGAGGCATCAAGTAGCAACAATCATCATTCTTTTCCCAGGCACCCCCAGTGTGCTCGCTGGCTTTCCTTCTCTGGAGTCATCTCAGTCTAGGTTACCTCAGGACCGAATCCCAGCCCCACACCACCCAGCGGGAGCTTACCTGGGGAGCTCTGAAAAGATGTCAGACTCAGGCCAAAGCTCAATTCAATGAACTCCACGCTCCTCCCCCCCACCCCTCCACCCCCAGGTGGGGTCTGTTTGAAAAGCTCCCCAGCTGATGTTAATGTGCATCAGGCAGAGAAGCGCTGAGTCATCTGTTCTGGCTTCCTACCAGCTGCCTTTCTGCGGAGCTCCTAAAAGCAGGGGCCTGGGACAGACTCGGGCTGAAGTATCATCTCGGGCCCCTGCTATGTGGTCTCAGGCACATCCGATAACCTCTCTGGTCTTCAGTCTTGTCATCTATGCAATGGGGACAATGAAAGTGGCTGAGATCCTGGGTGGGAAGCAGTAAGTGCTTGCTGCTCTGACGCATGTAGGTATGAACACTTCCTGTTACTATTACTCCTGAGGGTTAAGGGTTTAGCACACAGTGGCGCATGCTGTTATTACAAACACTTCCTGCTGGGAGTCCAGGCTTGCTGTGTCTCCCACAGGAATTCAGTGACTTGCAGTTCCTTGCCTGCTCCATCGGGATCCGGGTTCTGTCAAAGGCAGGAAAGGGCCTGTCCCTTTTTCTCCCTTAACCCCTCCCCTGGCCAGCCACCTGCTGCTCTCTTCAAATCCTTTCCCTCAGAACCTTCCAAATCCTGTTAAGCAAAACCAGACACGAATATAAATAATCAAATTCAGATTTCTTCCTAGCATGCACCTGCCAAGGAAGGTGACATGAGTGTTGCAAGGAGGGGTGGGAGTGACCCTTTAACCATGGCTTACTGGAATTTGTTCAGGCTGGTTTGAAGCTTAGGAGCAAACAACAGTTGGTGTGGTTCTGAGTTAAACCAGGTTTGGGTCTTAATCTCCCTAAGCAAACATATCAGAGGCGTGGTGGGAGGGGGAGTAGGCACTGGAACTGATGGGAACAGCAAGGCAACTGGGCATAGAGGAGTGGATGCTGGGAACATGCTCCAGGAACTAGCCTAGGGATGGAGTGGCCTTGAACTTGGTCAAAGCAGGAGGAGGAGCCCAGCAGCAAAATTGCCAGGATCCTGTGACCCTCAGCCTGCTCCCAGGCATTGTAGCAAGTATTAGTTTTATTCTTCCTTTATTTATTACTAGAGGCCCGGTACACAAAATTCATGCACTTGGGGTGGGGGGAGGGGGTCCCTCAGCCTGGCCTGCACCCTCTCACAGTCTGGAAGCCCTTGGGTGATGTCCGACTGATGGCTTAGGCCCACTCCCTGGAGGCTCCCGCCACCGCCAGTGCACTCACCAGCCGTGAGCCTGGCTTCTGGCTGAGCGGTGCTCCCACTGTGGGAGTGCAATGACCACCAGGGGGCAGCTCCTGTGTTGAGTGTCTGCCCCCTGGTGGTCAGTGCACATCATAGCGACTGGTCATTCCACTGTTCGGTTGATTTGCATATTAGCCTTTTATTATATAGGATACTTCAATGTAGAATTAAATACAAGTCAAGCCACCATCCACCAGAGTCCTCTTCTTGGGACAGATCCCTTGGGGGGAAGGGTGGAGGGAGGCAGGAGTTCATGAGTAATTCAGGACATTGCCTAAGCGCCCTTTGGAGCCTGGTTCTCACTGGATGATGTTGATGAGCCCATGGCCTGAGACTCTTGAGCCTTCCAGGTGCTCTAGGTGGAAGCTTCCAGAAAACCATGCCTGTGTGGTCCCTTCAAGATGCTACCCACACCAAAGGAAGGGTGGGTGGGTAGGCACCATCTCCTGCCACCCTCCCAAATCCAGGTGCATCCCAGTCTTTGGGGCCTTCCTTCCCAGTTCTGGCACTCTCAGGTCACACACTGAATGGCTCAGTGTCTCAGTCTCCTCATTGATAAAATGAAAGCAGCCATTGGCTCTTCCTCATGAAGTTGGGTCAGAGTGCAAAACAAGGGAGTTAATATAAAGCCCTTGGCCCAGTGCCTAACACAAAGTGAATGCTGCATACCTGTTAGCTTTCATTATCCCTCAGAGCCTCCACCCTCACCACCACCCAGCCCCGCTCACGCCAACCCCTCCGCTAGCACTTGGCTCCAAATCTAAGCTTTCAAACACAGAGGCCTTTCCTTCTGTCCTAAGGGTAGGGTAACAAACACTCACTTTCAAGATTTCAAGTTTCCAAGCTCTATTTCCTTCCTGGGGGAGAGAAAGAACCCCCCCCCCCCCCCCCCCAGAAAAAGCCTTTCATTTTTACCAAACGCACACAAAACAAAATCCTCCATATCTTCAGCAGCAGGAGTGGAGCCTAAGGAGGTGCAGGAAAGCAGGACATTCATTCACTTGCTCTTTTTGTATTAAGCACCTACTGTATACCAGTAAGACAGTCCCCACCTGGAAAATGACCGTGACTAAACATTAGGATCACCTCATCTGGGGAGCCTTTAAAAACGCCAAGCTATCCAGACCCATTAAATCAGAATCTCTTGGGGGTGTGGCCCAGGTGGCAGTAATTTTTAAAGTTTCTCAGGAGTCCATTGTGTAGCTAAGGGGAGAGCCAGTGACCTGGTCACAGAGGCAGATACAAGATTATTCCAATCCAGTGTTGCTAGAACAGGCAAGTGATGGATGGTGCGTGCATTATATCTCAATAAATCTGGTAAAAACAAACGAACGGGTAAGGATGAGAGTTACAGGATCCCAGGGAGAGCAGCCAGATTCTGACTCTGGGTGGGGGTGGGGCTCCCTCCGGGGGAGAGTATCCTCTCTGCCTAGACATCAGCAGTAGCCAGGCATGTTGAGATAATGAAAGGAGAAGTGCTCCCTTAGTTCTCATTTGTGAAGTAACAACTCCTTACATTATTGACAGTATAGGACACACTGCATAATTAAGCCTGTTAATGAGTATTAATAAATTGGCATGTTTTTTCATTTAGATTAACACTTTTCACGCCTCAGGAATAGCTTTTGGTGATTCTGTTGGATCCTGTTGGGCGCTCTGGGAGAAGTCTCGTGTGGAAACAAAAAAAGCACGTCTGGACCAGAGAACCTCCGGGGCAGCTTGGACTCACCCCTTCCCTCCTCCCTGGGTCTGAGCAGTCACCAGTTCTGGTAAGTCTCCGTGGTGAACATACTCCAGATACAGCCCCCAATAATCCCCTCCCCTGCCCCCGATGGGCTGCTCCTCACATCGGGAGGTGGGTCTGTCTTCTCTCCTCTGGGATCTGGACTGGCCTGTGACTTGCTTTGATCAGTAGAAGGTTGTGGAAGCTATTTTCTGAATGTCCAAGGCCAGGCCTGAAGAGGACTGAAAGGTTCTACTTTGTCTCTCTGGAGCCCAGATGTCATGTTGCAAGGAAGCACAGGCTAGCTGAAGGATGATCAGAGCTTGCCCATGGAGAGAAGCCTGGAAGGATGCTATGAACTGAATTGCCTGCCCTCCAAAACTCATGTTGATGCCCTAATCTCCAGTATGACTGTATTTTGAAATAGGGCCTTTGGGGAAATAAATAAAGCTAAATGAGGTCACAAGAGTGGGGCCCTGATCTGATAGGATTAGTGCCCTAACCAAAAAATTGAAGAGAGACCAGAGCTCTCTCTCCATGCATGGAAAGGCCAAGTGAGCACAGAGCAAGAAGGTGGCTGTCTACAAGCTAGAAATAGAGCCCTCACATGAAATCAATGCTGCCAGGAACTTCTTGGACTTCCCATTCTCCAAGACTGTGAGGAAATAAATTTCTATGTTTAAGCCACTCTGTCTATAGTATCTTGTTCTGGCAGCGGGAGAAGATTAATACATAGGATGAGAGAACAACTTGGAAGCTCCAGGAGTAGCCATGCTCCCCAAGTAAATGCAGACACATGTAAAACCCCACAAGAAAACAAAACAAAACAAAAAACAAGTTAGACCAGCAGAAAATCTCCTGCTGAGCCCTGGTCAAACCAAGTAACAGACAGAATCATGAGGAAATCCATAAATCATTGTTCTAAGCCAATACGTTTTGAAGTCTTTTGTTATATAGCAATAGTAACTGGAAAAATTTTTTCTTTGGCACCTTTCCTTTCCTTTGTGTGGCATCACAGTCTGACCTAACTAAGCACAATGATTAGCTGGGTAGCCATTAGCAGCCTCCCAATAGGGTTTCTCAACCTGAGGATCAAGGAATTCAAAAAGATCTGAGAACATAAGAAAAAAAATAACATCTTTATTTTCATTAACATTGTACTGAATGTATTCTCTTTAATTATGAATGAGGCAACAAACCACAGTAGTATAAGAGTGCTTGTGACATTGTCACTAAAGAAATCACAGATAGGTTTTTTTTTATATCATATTGCAATTGTTAGCGAGTATCCTAAAATATCTTTTATGTTGATCACTGCCCACTGCTCAGACCTTTCTATTTAAGGTGTTAATAAAGGAGTGCATATGTTACTATGGTAAGTTTGTTAACTGATATTTTGATAACAGTTTTTCAATGCAATTCATTTCCTCTGCAATACTAGTATTTTGTTTTATGATTTAGAACCATTATCCTTCAGTGGTATGTAGAGGCTTCCCCAGACTGCTAAGGGGTGCATGGCCCTAAAATGGAATAAAAACTTCTGAACCAGAGGTCAAAGGTCTCTACTCCACAAATTTCCCACCAGGTTGCATTGAAAGTTCCAGACTGAGTCCTGCCATCTGCACAGACATTTATCACCAAGCTAACACTAAAGCAGTTTCTACAACTTCTTTGGGAGGCAAGATCAAGTTCTGGCCCCTCTCTTTTCGTTTCTACAGCATCTCCTCTGAAAGGTTCGTTCAAGGCAAATATTCTAGTTGCAGGTTTCAGCCAATGATGTGTTGTTCCAAAGATCATCATAAAAATAGTTTGAATAAGAATAACATAATAATGACTAATACTCAGACAATATTCTAAGTATTCAACATGAATTAGCTCATTAAATCCTCACAACCACCACATGAGGTAAGCATATTATTATAGCCATGTTACAGATGAAGAAACTGAGGCTCACAGTGATTAGTGACTTGCTCAAGGCTACAGAGTTCATAAATGATGAAACTAAATGTGGAGCACACCAATTAAGCTGATCTCTGCAGGTGGAACCCAGGTATCAGTATTTTTAAACTATAAAATTATTTCGTCTTCTTGTGCCTTGGTTTCCTCATCTGTGGATGGGAATGAAAATAGTATAGACACCTAGGTCTAGGATGCTTGAAACTGTGCCTGCCACATGACTGTCAGCGATTACTGTTGAAGGACCTTTAGTTTCTTAGAAGCTTGTTAAAATTTAAAGATGATGGGAGAGATGGCAAGGGGGAAAGGAGAAAAGAAGGGAGTGGTCACTTACTGACCGCCTACTGAGTGCCAGGCACTGTCTTGGGAACTGCAGACACACTATCTGATCTACCTCTCCTGACCACCAAGAGGTGGGGCTCAGGAAGATGAAATGCCCAAAGTTACATAGCAGAGAAGAAGAGGCAGGTTTCAAACCCAAATCTGTCAGATTGCAAAGCCCTGTCCAGAGCCACCTCTCACACCTCAGCAACAGCAGACAGAACTTGGAGAGAAACTGGCAAGTTCATTGTCTTTCTGAGCCTCAGTTTTCTCATCTATAAATGGAGATGAAGTGAAGAATAGCCACCTCCCAGGATTGCTGGAAGAATCGAAAGAGATAATACTCCTGAGCTTTCTTTGCAAACCAAAATGTGCCCTTCAAACGAAAGAGGTGAGCATATTACTGGAGAAGTCCGCGGGATGGGACTGAGAACGGCTAGGGGTGGGGTGACCAAAATGTGGACATGGCAGCTGGGGATGGGGAGAAAGACCCAGCCCAGCGCTTGACCCAAGTAGCATGAGTTTGGGAGAGTGGCTCTGGACTGGGCACCGTGTGAGGCGCTGGACACTCAGTCCTCGGGCCGGTTCTGTCCCGCTGGAATGTGAGATTCTTTTTTTATTAGAGAAAGAAGAAGTGAGGCCTTTGAGAGAAGTGTGGGAGCATGTCTAAGGGCCACTAATGCGTTTTCAGCTACCAGAACTGAAATGCTGAGTGGAGGATGCTCTGGAACAACGTGAATCAGCTGATGGATTTTCCAGCAAGTGGCCAGGCCTACGAAGGAGTTAACAACCTAATCGAAGAGCTGATTCGGGTAATGTGGTCAGAACGGTGCCCTGGCACAGGCTACCTGCTATATGTGTCAGGTGTCCATGTTATCCAAGAGGCCTGACAGGGAAGCCTTCACTGGACACATCTGCCATTTTATCCCTCAATCCCACCCACCACTGTGCCTAAGGCCCCTGACTGAGGCCCCGATGCTGGTGTTTCCATGCCACTCCTTGCTCTGAGTCTTATCTGTTTGTGCTCAGCCGGCCCGGCCCACCATGGCCCTGGCTGCAGGGTGAGTGAGAGAATGAATGAATGAATAAATGAATGCACAAACACGAACATATCTCTGTGTTCATTCACTGAGTACAAGTCGGCCCTTTGAGTTGTAACTTGGTGCTAGATGCAGGGGCTGCAGAAGGTGTGGGAGCAGGAGAGACAGGCTGTGTGGTTCAGGGCAGGTCACTGGTCCTCTCTGAGCATGTGGCACCTGATCTATAGACTCAGGGCCTGGAGCCGCTACAGACTACAGCTTCTGAAAAGCATGAAGTCTCTGAAACAGGGTTTTCCCTCTTTGGGGAAAATTACAGCTTCCTAGCCAGGTTGGCTGTTCACTGGCCTTCTTCTCAGGTTTCTGATCTCCCCAAGGTGAAATGAGATTCCTTTCACAGCTCTCAACCCAGCCTTCCGGGTCCCCTCCATCTGTCCAGGCTGTGTTAACAGTGTCTAGGAATGGGATCCTGAGTTAGGAAGATGGCATTGACTGCACCAGAAATGAGCAAGAGGCCCCCTCCCTGCCACAGGAGGGTTTACAGAAAGTAGGAGGCGAGGCCCCTCAAACAGCCCACCTCCCAGGGAAGGAAGGGCATCTGCAGATGCAACAACCTTGAGCCTCCGCACATCTGCTCCTGGCGAGTGCATTGCACAGCGCGGCAGACACGATGGGTCCCAGTCATTAACTGGCTGTCAGGTTCTTCAGATGATGGGGCTAAAAATAGCGCGCTATAGATAGAACTTCTCCCACGCAGGCAGGCACAGGCTGCAATTGGAAGTGGGGAGCGGGGGCTGTGCGGCTCTCTCTCTGCCCTAAAGTAAGGTTCGTGCACATCTCCAGCCCCCGCCGCTCTCGCGGGCCAAGTCCTGTGTCTCCAGCAGCATCCCTCCCTCCTGACCCGCAGATGCGCCCAAATGTTCCAAATCTGCACACATTGGCGGGCTCATTTGTATGCCGCACCCTGGATAAAAGTGATAAGGCCCCAAACACTCCAAGGAGACTCCCGCAGATGAAACCCGGCGCTGGCTCGCTCAGGAAGCGAGCTATTTATAGAATCCAAATATCAGCATTTTCCACCCATTTACACAAAGCAATTTCAGCCTTCTCAGATGAGAAAAGAGCAGCCCAGGCCGTCATTCATTCCGGTGCTGGAATCACATTTGGGGCCAGGAAGCCCTGATTTTATAGGAAACCTCGAGGCAGGCTGGGATTAAAGATCAATGGCGACATAAAATGTAGGCTGTCATTTTTCCCTGCGAACATGTCCTGGTAATAAAAAATGTTGCTTTAGTAAATAAACTCGGGGAGATGCATTGCTGCCTGCTGTTTATCCCCCAGGCCTCACCCTCAGCGCTTGGAGCAAAGGACTCGGAGAAAAGAGACTTGCAGCCATAACGGGAGAGTCCACAGCTGAGCCGCCAGCTGCCCGCAAGCCTCCGACACATTCTCACCTTCAGACACTGCTGTGCTGGGGTCTTCTGTGCAGAGATGCTCACTTCGCTGCTTCTCTAAGAAATGGGTGAAACGCATTCCCAGATTATGATGAGGCTGGCAACTACGCCGGCTGGCCAGCAGACCTGGGAGACAGATAGACTCGAGGTCAAGTAGGGCCCCTGCCACATCCTAGCTGTGTGAGTCTGGGAAGTTACCTAATTCCACTAAAGCTCTATTTCACACTTTTAAATTGGGGCATGGTTCTTGCTCTTGCTCTCAGCAAAGTTCCTGTGCATTTAGACCAACCCGCTCCAAACCAGTCTGACATTCCTGACTCCATGCCCTGATTTGGCCAAACCAAGCAGAGCAGGGAGCTGGAATGGGGTTGTCTTTTTCCCAGGTCCCGTCTCCTCGTTCCTTACTCCCTCCCCAACTCACCTTTCTCCTAGACCAGCGGTTCTCAAACTTCAGTGTCACCAAAATCTGGGACAGCTCATTAAATCCCAGAGAGCTGAGGTCTATCTCCAGAGTTGGTGATTCAGAAGGACCGGGACGGGCCCTGAGAATTCACATCCCCGGCAAGTTCCCAGATGACCCCAAGTGACATTGATCCCATCAGGGGACACACTGGGAGAACCAATGGTCTAGAGCTGTGGTCGGCAAACTGCGGCTCTTGAGCCACATGCAGCTCTTTGGCCCCTTGAGTGTGGCTCTTCCTAAGCCTTAGGAGTACCCTAATTAAGTTAATAACAATGTACTTACCTATATAGTTTAAGTTTAAAAAATTTGGCTCTCAAAAGAAATTTCAATCGTTGTACTGTTGATATTTGGCTCTGTTGACTAATGAGTTTGCCGACCACTTGTCTAGAGAAACTGGTAGGAAAAGGGAGGGACTAGGAAGCTCTGATGTTACTCATCAAGTTTTATAGAGTCTCAGTGCATCAGCTCCTTAGGTCTTGCTGAGTCTGGACTTTGAAACAGCCAAATAAATATATAATTACAAATTGAGATGAGTTTTCCTGGTTACGTAGGAAAACTCAGCGTATCTTGAGAAAGCATATGGGGGGATCTGGTCCAGGATCAAGGACTGCTCTGAGGACACAGCTGTAGAAGCTGAGAATGTATGGAATTCCCGGGTCTTTTGAGTGAGGATGCATAGACTTCACCAGATAAGGGGCCAGCAAGCAGCATTGCAGGAAAGGGGCCCAGCATACAGCTTGGAGCCACACTGCCAAGGGAGGAAAGTGAGAACAAAGGAGAGAATATAGTAAGTTCGAGTTTCCAAGCCAAAGCAACCCGTTCCCGGCTGTGGTCTGGATAAGACTTAGTGATAAGAGGTCAGAACAGAGACACCGGCCCTTCTTTCTCACCATTCATTCCTATCCCTTGTCCCTCCCCTGTACCCCTCCCGCCTGCCCAGCACCATCCTGTAGCTGGGTGCCCCGCCTTCCTTGACTGGTCTCTGCATTGCACACCTTTTCAGTTGCAGATTACTGCCTGGTAAACCCCAACATTTAGCTCCCATGATTCTGTGGATTGGTTCGTGGGTTAGTTCTTTAGCTGGACTCACCTGGGCTCACTGATGCAGCCATACTCAGCTGGCAGGTGGGCTGGGCAGTGGGCCCTCTAGGCTGGGCACACTCTCCATGTGGTGTTTCCTCATGGTGGTCTCAGGGCAATTCTAAGAAGGTGAGTTGGGAGCCACAGGGTCTCTTCAGGCCTAGGCCCAAGAACATACCTGTTGAGACTTCTGCCACACTCATTGGCTCAGGGAAACTGGAAGGCGGGGTGTGTGTGGGGAGGGGAGCGGGGGTGGGAGGGGGGGAGCTTATTCCTTCTGCTCCATTTGCGTGGCCTCAGCAAGAGCCTGCAGCAAGCAGCAGCAGCTTGTTGCAGTCTTTTCCACCCTTCCAGATGCAGCCAGATGCCAGTTCTGCAGAGCTCCCCCTCCATGCCAGTTCCCAATAACCCCCGCCTCTTCCTACTCCCCTCAGTTCTACCTACTTGATACCTCAGTGTTCCTTGTTGGCCTACTCAGTACTCTGTTCAGACAGTGTTCCATATTAAACTATCTCTGTTCAAGGCAATTGATGCAGTTTCTGCTTTGCTGACTAAGCCCTGAGTCACACTATGTCCATCAGCTAAAATGTGCTCTGCGACAAGAATCAGACACCGACTGTTTGTTGTTGGATTAAACGACAGGACATTTATGGTTTGCTCACAAAAGGTCTGGAGGTTGATGTTCTGAAGGCTGGCTTAGTTTCTCAACAATGCTGCAAAGGACTGAGCTTCTATTTTCCCACTGTCCCCTGTAGGGAGCTGACTTTTCATCTTCGTGCCCATGACCGCAGGGTAGCAAGATGGCTGCTGCAGCTCCAGGCATTGCAGCCGCATTCAAAGGCAGAAAGCAGAGACACAGCCTCACGGAGTAGTGAGAAAGAACTTCCTCAACTCAGCCTCTCTTTTTCTCTCTTTCTCTCCCCTTCTTTCCCTCTCTTAAAATTTCTCCAACAGACTTTCCCCTATATTTCATACACCCCAAACTAGGACCATGGTCTACTCCTAATTGCATGGGAGGCTGGTAAGTAAACTTGCTAGCAAGGAGGATGGGACGACCCCCAGAGGCTGAGGTCAATCATCATTCCCCACCTTGCGCTCCACCTGCAAGAATCAGGGCTCTGTTCTCAGTGGGGCGTGGGGAGGATGGCAGGAGTGGTGATGCTGCGAGAAAACAGTCCTCTGTCCAGCTCCCGGCCTCGACTGCCTCCCCTGCGCCCTGGTAGATTCACTGCACTCAACTCCCTTCCAAGTTTCCTCATCCAGGGCTTGCTGCAGCCTCTGGGCCCACCACGCAGCAGCACAGGAAAGAATGACCGAGAAGCCAAGCCCTGCCTTCCCATTGCCAACCATGCAGGTGGCTGGCCAAGCCTGAGGTCGTGGCCCCTCCTGCTGCCTTGGCTTCCACACTCCTAGCTGAGGGCCAGCTAGGAAGACGCATGGCTCCCTCCTGGCTCAGTCTGTCCGCATATGCCCTGGGCAAGTGGCCAAAGTCCCTTCAGAAGACCGGGCCCTCCTTCCTGCTATCGCCCCCTCATTCGCTGGCCTGACTATGGTAAACAGGGAAATAACAGAATTTAGGAAAATGTTTTCCCTGTCAACAGAGCCTGGCTTTGTGAGACTGCTCTCCTACTACAGAGGGCAAGAAGCCCCCGGTCCGGATGCCAGGGAATGCCATCTTGGCCTGCTTGGCTGCCTGCTCCCACCCCTGCCTCTGTACCATCACCCCACAGCCAAGTTGTATGAGGGCAGACTGAGGCCTGGGGCTCCCCTGGGGTCCTGCAGCCTCCCCTGAGCCATGTCCTGCCTAGTGCAAAAGGTCCAAACTCTATGTTCCCTAGCGTGCTCCTGCCTATCTGGATATTTCTAAAGCTGCCCACTCCACCAGGGCCGACAGGGGACAGAAAAGCGAAGACCAGGTCATGACCTTTTCGGTCGCCTGGTGCCACTATTCTCCACAACTCCTGGGGGTCAGCAGGGTGGGGGAGGCATTTTCACCTCCTTTATACACCCTTCTTCCTAACTCCAGTGAAGCCTCCATGATCTGTTGGTCACTGCTGTATTCCGGGGCCTGGCACAGTGCCTGGCTCACAGTGGCGCTCACCGAGGGCCCTCTGCATGGGTGAATGAATGCCTTTGTTCCCTGCCCTCACTCTGCGCCTGGGCTGCCTGCCCCATTCCGCCACCCCCCACCCCCATCCTACTATCCTTCAGGGTCCAGCACACGCTCACTTCCTCCAGGAAGCCCTCCCATTCTCTCCAGCCCTCAGGCTGACTTGGGGAGCTCCTTCTTTCTTCTCCAGACTTCTCCCTGAGCCTCACCCGCCACCTCTGCTTAGGAAGGGTTTTGTTCTGCTTTATGTGAGGGCGCGTGGCATGTGCCTCCTGCTCCTGTTCTAGGTGTGTGACACATGGATGGGAACAGGAGGCATTTTACCGTATTTGCTCCTCCATTTCCAGCGGCCAGCACCATGCTGGGCACATGGCAAGCACTCACTGAGTATTTGTTGAATTAATCGTAATTATTATTATTATTATTATTATATTACATATAAATGCATTATATGTTGTATATAATGTGTATATGTCATAGTATATTTAACCTATAATATGTGTTGTGCATATTATATATATTAAGTTATAATAAATTAGCCTCCCTCTACTCCAGGCACAGTATTATGTGCTTTACACATTAACTCATTCCATCCACCCAACAGCTCTGAAGGTTGTCCAACGGCATGCAGTTTGATAAAAGAAAGAGCTGGATGTCTAGCAGGGGGGACTGGTTTTTAAAAGTGAATGCTGACGAAAGGGGATTGGCCAGCTGAGCTCGGTAAATCCAGAAAGGCTTCTTGAAGGCGGGAGTAGATTCCATAATATTTAAAAGACAAGAAGAATGTTTTCTTTTTCTTTTTTTTAATGTTTTTACTTTTTTCAGAGAGAGGAAAGGAGAGGGAGACAGAGATAGGAACATCGTTGATGAAAGAGAATCATTAATTGGCTGCCTTCTGCACGCCCGCTACTGGGGATCGAGTCCTCAACCTGTCATGTCCCCTGACCAGGAATCGGACCGCGACCTCCTGGTTCAGAGGTCGATGCTCAACCACTGAGCCACACCGGCTGGGCAGGAAGAATGTTTTCTTAGTGGGAGCGGGCAGAGAAAACCAAGCAGGAGCAGGAAGTGCACGGGCAAAGCCGTTTGCCTTTTTTCTATTCCTCATTCATCTGGCCCAAGTCAGCGAACTTGAAAGAGCAACCGCTTTATTTGGTTCCAGGGAAGGGTAGTTGCAATGAACATTATGCTGATATGCTGACCGTACCAGCCATCACTGCGCCCCGGTCTCGGCACATCAGACCTTTAGTAAGAGTTCACGGTCAGTTATCAAGGTGCATTACTTTCCGCATGGCATTCAGTGCATTGCAGAAGCGCCATCCACTGTAGCTAACGGGCTCCTTCTCCGTCTGCATGATTCTCAGCGCTGTCAGTCGGCGTGACATGTGTGCACTGGGCCTCTCGCCGCCATCTGGCAGCCTCTCTGAAATCACAGCTCCCCCTGCACCCCCCACCCCGTCCTCCATCAGGAGTGGGTTCCTGAGCCAAGACTGCCGGGAAAGCGAGAGCGGGACGTATGGACGCCCCAGCGATGACAGCCATGATTTAGCTGCGTCAATTGCTTTCTGACATTTCCATAGCTCTTCCTGGCTCTACCTCTGCAGCCGGCCAGTTGAGAGCTGCAGGAGGCAACAAGCAGAAATTGAATTTTCCACCGTGTGCTCATTTGAGAGGCCCATTCCTCAGTTCTACAGGCAGCTACCTGGGAAGTTTCCAGCAGCTGTTACTGCCCCCCCATGCTCTGCCCTGGCCCATTCCCCTGGGGAGCTGCCCTCCTACCCCCAGGAAAGGGAACGTGGCTCTGGGGACAGACAGGGAGGTAAGCGTGTGCCCTTCTCTGTGGCCACCGAAGAGGTAGACAGAGCCCTCCACCTCCCACCCGCCGCCCCCCCGCCCCTCTGAGTACCCTGAGAAAGCCCAAGAGGATTCCCAGGGTGTCATGGTGAGGTTATGGGGAAGACACCTTTGCGCCCACACTTGGCCAGTCCTCTAAATCCCTCACAGGAAGGATGCTCACCTACAGGGAGGTCACATGAGGTCCAGGGAGCAGGCAGGGTGTGTGACACCAGACACTAGACACCAGAACAGGGGCCCACGTGGGTGTGCGGGCGACACGAGGGGCCACAAAACCTTCTTTCTCTATTTCACTCTAACACGCGTGAGGAGAATGCATGTGAACAAGCGCACTGCAGGTGGTTCTCGCGGTAGTGTAAGGGGTGTACTTCCTGCACACAGTCCCTTCCTCCCGCACGGAAGCTCCCCTTCAGGGCAACAGCAAGGATGCCAGCGCTGCGATGTTGCCTGCATCCTCCTGTCCACCCCTAAACCTCCAGGGCACAGCCCTCACCTTCCTGCTTCTCTCCCTCCCACACCTTCACTTTTTCTCCCCAAAGGTGGGCACCCCCCCACCACCACCACCACCATGCCAGGTCACACGCTGGGCCTGCTTGGGGGCAGAGGCAGAAACGGAGCCATATTCCTCTTCATGTCCGAAGGTGCCCAGCGTGGTGATGAGCTTTATCAATATTCTTGAGCAACTTCATTTGCATATATAGTAACACTAACCTCGCTTCTCACCCTAGGCGAGCTGCTAATGAGGAGAAGAAATAAGGGAGACAAATAATGTTAACTCGGATTGATAAATGGTGCTTAAAGATTAAAGCATCAAGCCTGTTAAATTGGGAAAGATTTTAAAAAAGGAAGCCCGAGCTTTGGCAAAGGTGAGGAGAAGCTTTGCTACTGTGTATGGGGCTGTTCTGGAGGCAATCTGGCACTATGTGACTAAAATCAGAATGTCTCTTCCCTCTGATGCTAAAATCCTAGGTCTGGATCTTTCCCTAAAGAGGTAATAGAATGAGGATATGAAACTGTTTTCTTGTTATTCCCCAAATACCAGCTAAGAACCTAGTCTGCACGGGGCGTGGAGCTAGGGACTGGGCATTGTGACTCTGAGGGGCAGGAGGCTGTCAGAGTGTGGAGGGCCCCAGGAGAATCACCTGGGCGGGGTCTCTCAGAACAAAAGGCCCACAGCAACCTAACTGTGCATCATAGATGGTGTAGACTGTTTGGATATACTAGTAGTGGTGTAACACAATCCTGGGCAGTCATTTAAATGTTTCTGTGACACCGTTGAATTAAAAATGCAAATTGGGAAACAGGAAAGGTCCCACTATATTGAGTGACACATGAGCGTGTACATAGAGAACAGTGTGGAAAGCGTCATCATCCAATGTCAGACTGTGCAAGGAGTTGTTTCTGGTTGGTGGCCAGTTGTACATTCTTCTTTCTACCTTTGTGTCTGTACATTTTCTACTAGAGCATGTGTACAAAACGCAAATATCTTTATACACAGAAAAGAAGGGATAAATGAAGGAATAAAGGAATGAGGAAAAAGCACAAAGGCATCAAAGTACAACCAAGGAACTAACTACTAACAGCCTTCACAGCAGACCTGGTACTCCCTCACACTCTGCCCTTGGAGGATTTGAGCTCCTGGGGGGCAGGGACAGGGGCTGGCACATGGTGGCACAGCTTATGCATCTGTGTGGTCACTGCCCTCTTGCCACACCCACCTCAGAGAGCCTCCTGGTCTCCTCTAATCCAACAACTGCTGGACTCCATGACCTTCTTGCACCTCTTCCAGCTCAGAGACCCTAGGATAGTGGTCGGCAAACTGTGGCCCCTTGAGTGTGGCTCTTCCACAAAATACCACGTGCTGACGCGCACGTACAGTGTGATTGAAACTTCGTGGCCACACTCAAGGGGCCAAAGAGCCCCATGTGGCTCGCAAGCTACAGTTTGCCGACCACTGCCCTAGGAGGCTGAGGCTGCCGTGAGACAAGTGAACCCATCCAGCCCACAATGGGCTGGGAGTGGGCCAGCAGGCCTTGACCCTGGCCTGTTGTTTCTTATCGGCTGAGGCTCCTCCGTTGGCCTGGCGGATGGACGAGGCACAGCTGAGGCAGTTAAATCTTCCCCAGCAACTGCATGTGCCATCAGGATTATTCATAGTAGCGTGGGTCCCCTGCCCAAGACCCCTTTTCCCCAAAGATACCCCGCCAAGCCCGACTCACAGCTGATAAACCCATACCTGGACTGATCTCACAGCTGCTCTTCGAATGTGGTGCCAGACCCCTCGTCTGAGCCAACATGTTTGGACTTGCAATAAATCGGGGTGATTTTTCATCTGGGGCTTGTCGTTGGTTTCTGAAACTGTTCTCATTCAGCAAAAGCTTTTTTTTTTTTCAAGATTTTATTTTGTTTAGAGCAGTTTTAGGTTTATAATAAAACTGAGAAGGAGGCACAGAGATTATTCCATATATCCTCTGTCCCCACACATGCGTAGCCTCCCTCCATTATCAGCATCACTCACTAGATCGGTACATTTTTCATCAAGGATAAACCTACATTGACACATAATCACCCAAAGTCCACCACTTATCCAAAGTTCATCATTCTTGGTGTTGTACACACAATGGCTTTGGACAAATGTATAATGACGTATAGCCATCATTATAGTATCATATACCAGTAGCTATCTTTACTGCCATAAAAATCCTGTGCTCTGTCTATTCATCTCCCCCATCCCACCCCCAGCACCCACAGATCTCTTTATTGTCTCCATCATTTCAGCAAAGGCTTTTCAGTAGAGACAGTAACACATCTTGGCAACTACTTGAGTTTTGGCATGCTTATAGGCTTTCTCCTACCACCAGACATTCTGGCAAAAAGGCACCCTCTATCTGCTGACATAGTTTGGTTCTTTATGACTGCGCAATTTGCTCATGAGAGAGAAAAGTGAACACCCCCCCGCCTCGCACCCCTACCTCTCCACCATGCCTTCCTTCCATCAAATTGAGCCACAACTTCAAAAACAAAGTGACCCAGATGTGAGGAGACAGGAAACTAAACACCAGTTGATCCACTCAGTCCTAGGCAGTTGGGGAAAGAGGAGAGGGGTAGTTATTTGAAACAAGGTCCAGGAGGACAAGACCTGCAGACCACTCCAAGGCCAGCACTGGCACATGTCCTGGAACCAGAAGCCACCGTGGTGGTGATTAAGTGGTGGAGGAAGTAGCAACTACAATGACAAATGTCCATGGGGAGGTTGGCCTTTTACAAAGTGTGTTTCCACATATAACCCCATTAGCTGCAGTTGCAGTTGAAAGGGTTTTTCCTTAGATGAATAGCACCTAAGGGCCATCAGGATCCATCCATCTATTCATTCATTTATCTATTCACATAGTCACAAACACAGAGCTCTTACTTTTTTTCCAGGTACTCTGCTAGGTAATTGTAGTAGCCAGGGTTCTGTAAAGAAACAGAACTGAGAGGATGTGTGTATATAAAGGGAAATTTATTGTAAAGAATTCACTCATATGATGGAAGCCAGCAAATCTAAAATCTGCAGGGTAGGCCAGCAGGCTGGAAACCCAGGAAGAATAAAGTTGCAGTTCAAGTCTGAAAGCTGTCTGCTAGCAGAATTCCCTCTTGCTCAGGGGAGGTGAGTTTTTTGTTCTCTTCAGGCCTTTAACTGATTGGATAAGGCCCGCCTACACTGTGGAGGGCAATCTGCTTTACTCAATATCAGCTCATTTAAATGTTAATTTCATCCAAAAACACCTCAGAGAAACATCCAGAATAATATTTTACCAAATATCTGGGCACCATGTCCTGCCAGATTGACAAAGAAAATTAACTATGATAATAATGAAGGGACTGAGGCGAATAAACCCAGCCCTCAAGAAAATCACAGACTAGTAGTAGAAGCAATAGTGTGTATAAGAATAGTAATACAACATAGTGTGTACTATAAAAGAGACACAAATAACAGTGCTAGAAATCTAAATGCATTTCTTTTGACCATAGGGAGGAAGTGAAGGAGCAGGGGTCTCAGGAAGGCTTTTTGGAGGGGGAGAATTTAAAGGGGAGGCATCTTGAAGGATCAATATGATTTGGATGGGTTCTGATAAAGATGTGAAACCAGGTAGATGGAGGCACATGAGCAAAGAAAGAGATTAGAATCTGGTCAGGGAGCACCCAGGAATTTATTGCAGTTGTATAAAGAATTAGCAAGCGATATGGCAACCAGCAGAGTAAACAAAGGGCATTGCTCCCTGTTCTTGCTTGTCCTAGTCCACCTTTCTGTTTGCTATAATCTGACCTATTTCTTTACACAGTTATAATTAATTAAATTTAAAGGCAGATTGTGGGAGGCAGGCATCTTCTGCGTTTGCCCCAGCACCTACCCATGGTTTCTCTTGGGGAAACCACATTCTCCCCAACTCCAGCTCATAGTCTTCGATTTGCTCTCCCCCACTGACTCTAAGGTGGATCATATGACCCGTTCCTGAGCCAATCAGATCCTCACACTCTCACTGGTAGAGTGATTGGTCAAGGATGGACATGTGACACCACTGGGGCCAAGTATACCCTGAACATGAGAGGGGAGAGAAGAGGTGAAACTTAGACTGAGGCCCACAGATCGGTGAGCAGAGCAGAGAAGGGAGAAAGGATGGGTCCTGGTATCTTCAAACACAACCCACAGAACACGGAGGAGGCTACACTGAGACAGAATGTGAGCCCAGTATCCACAAGCATCTGGTGGTAACTGAATCCCTGATGATAACATCAACCAAACCATTTATTGACCACTCGCTGCTGTGAGTGAAGCACTAACATATTTTGTCTTGTTTAGCCCTCTCCACCTCAAAGGGTAGCTTCTATTATCCTCCATTTTATAGCTAGAAACAACCCCAAAGCCTTTAAGAAACTTCCTCAGGGACCCCCCTCAAAAGGCAGCAGTATAACCAAGTTTTGAACCCATATCTCCCTGATGTTGAACCCCAAGCTCTTGCCACCCCAGTGGCTCAGAAACACCTGGGAAGATGTTAAGACACTACAGAAATCTAGAGAGTTGGGTCACTTGGTCTGGAGTTGGACCCAGTATTGATAATTTTTTAAAGCTCCCTAGACCCTCCTAATGGGCAGCCTGAGGTCATGTAGAAAACAGTTCTTATTCTCTCAGGTAGCTTCAGCCATTTGCACAAAACTATATGACTCCATATTCCCAGCAGTTCAGGGTAACCCTAAGTTTGACTAAACACCTCCACTTGGACTACACGGATTCATCCCGCCCTGACAGATAGAACTGCCATCTGATCCCCAGGGTACAAGAGAGGGGTGGGGATGGGCTAGGCGAAAAGGAGAACGCTCCTCCTCTTTTTTATTTGGCCTGTCATTTTTAGAAAACAAGCTTTATAGTACTAGGAAGTAGCAAAATGCAGCTGCAGTGGGAGACTCCAGAGCACGGTGGCTCCCGGCTGGTCACCGCAGTGATTCATGTTCTGTTCCACTCCACGTGCAAGCACCACGTCCCCGTGATGTTGCAAGCACCACGTCCCCGTGATGTGCAGGGACCGGGTATACCAGCCGGCCCTGCGGGGACACACACACACACACACACACACACACACACACAGCAGAGAGAGCAGGAGAAGGACTGGCCAGAGCGCCATGTCTGGTTTTTTAATTTGTTTTTTAGTTGTTGGAGCAATGGGGGCGGGGGCTGGGATCCATTGCTTATTTTCTGAGCTTGGCCACACATAATCATTCAGAAGTTCCCTTCTGAACATTCTTCCTGGTTTAAAAGTAAAATGCCTGGACTGTAATTTTGGTTTTATGGCCTCTCCCTTGAGATCAGCTTTTATTTCAAAAATAAAAGCCCAACACAAAGGGTAGGGAAACTCTCGAACCTTTTGAGGACGGCTGGGTAGGACAGGCTCTCATTAAAGTGCTTCCCCAGCTCCGATCAGGAAAATGCCTCCTGCACTTGCTCTGAAAAACCTCCAGTTTCCTCCTGACCCTGAAACTTGCTTGTGTCTAGCACAGCGCCTGGCACACAGTTGATAATAAGCAAAACATTTTTTTTGAAAGAACAACAGCAAGAAAGAATGCCTATTGACCAAGTGGCTTCCTTCTTCATCGGCCAGATTCTGCAGGGACTTTAGTATTAATGAACCGTGAAATGAGCATCAAGCTGTTTGAATTTTGATGAAACATTTCACCATTGAGAGAAAATTTAAAGAAAAAATGCAAATAAAAAACTGTCCTACGTTTGTTGTTAGTTTTAAGGTGCTTCTACAAACAAACAAAAACCTTTAACACTATATTCGGGGGTGGGGGTGGGGGTGGGGGAGCAGACTAATAGGTCCTGTGCTGGGGAGGACACTGTCTATTTCTAAAAGACAACAGACAGATGTTTGGGCCCAGGACTCAGCTCTTAAAACCTTCCTCTCAAACATTCTATAGCTACAACCAAAGATGAATCGACTTCCCTGTGTGGTACAGCCAGACTATACTAGTTTTCCTTCTTGTCCAAAAGGCTATTGTGAGTGTCTCTGATAAATATCTCACAAGGCCAAGGTCCACCAGGTCTTTAGCACTTTC
Source organism: Myotis yumanensis (assembly GCF_028538775.1). Classification (NCBI taxonomy): domain Eukaryota; kingdom Metazoa; phylum Chordata; class Mammalia; order Chiroptera; family Vespertilionidae; genus Myotis; species Myotis yumanensis. Next base: position 225,784,362 of record NW_027223752.1, on the reverse strand, counting down.
CAAATTTATAGTAACCCATCCCCACAAGAGAGAATGTGGGGTTGGCGTGACTTGTTCATAGTGAACCCGTGGTGGTTCTGGGTGATCACTCCTTGCTTCTACATGTACGCCCAGACTGTCTAATAATTCTATAAGGGATGATCGTCACACCAGTCTGGAGTTTCTACAAGTCCCCCTTTTCTCCTTACAAAAGAACTCGAAAACTCTTCATCTCTGGCTCTCTCCCACTATGTCCCTATCTCTTGATTCCTTATGGGACACCAACACCAGTCCCATGGCCATGTCGACAAGCTTTTCAGTGTCCTCGGGTGCAATTTAGCTGAGCCTTAGAAATGGCATTCATCTAGAATAGCTTGATATACTTTCATGATTCTCCTGGTCTTAAGATTCAGTGCACGGGTACGCTGTACTGCTGATTAAAGGCAGGCCTCTCTGAAGAAGCTACAGGCAAAGTAAATGCAGTCAGGTGTGTTCTGGGCCTCCTGTTCACCTGCTCACATTCTGTCTAATAACAGCTACATTTACTGAAGAACATACAGTATGTTGGGTCTTGTTCTGAGGGCTTTACTTCTTCACTCACAAGTGATTCTTGCAACAGCTCAGTAAAGTAAGCATATCTAGCTATTCACCCCCTCATGCCGATGAAGAAACTGAAGCACAGAGAGTGTGAGTAATTTATCCGAGGCCGCACAGCTAACACGTAGCAGAGCTGGCATTCAATCCCATGTCCCGAACCACCACACTGCACTGATCTGTCCACATTTTGTCACTTTTCTGAACTTAGATTTAAAAAGCCCTTTTTGATGTGATGGAATTATGGGAGATGATTTGAGGGGGAGGGGTAAGATTTTTTGCATCAGATGCATAGTTGTTTTTAAAGCCTCTTCAGGTGGCTCTAGCATCACTAATGGGCCCTGCATTTATGGAGGCCTAGCCTCCTTCCCACCAAGCCCCGGTTTCCGACCTCCTGAGTTTCTGGTGTAGAGCCCCTCCCTGCCTTGCCCATCTTAGCGCATCATAGGCACGTTGCTCCCCTTCTCGTTCTTTACCCGGAAAGCTCGGCAGGCTCCTTGCCTGCCTCCTTTCTCATTCACCATCAGTCCTTTCCGGAGCCGCAGGTCAATGGGAGTGACAGCAGTCTCTTCCCTGGACGCAGCCTCCACAAGGAAAGGCTTGGTGTCACAGGTTGGATTGCATCCCCCAATTTTATATATTTAAGCCCTCACCCTACCATCTCAGAATGTGACCTTATTTGGAAACAGGGTCAATGCAGATGTAATCGGGTAAGATGAGGTCATCCTGGAGTAGGGTGGGCCCTCATCCAACAGGACTGGTGTCCTTATGAAAAGAGGAATTTGGACATGGGCACACCCGGGGAGAGGGCCATGAGGAGACGTGAAGATGAAGGCGGAGATCAGGGTGATGCAGCAGAAGCTGGGAGAGAGGCCTGAAGCGTCTCTCAGGCAGCTCTCACACGGAACCAACCAGCTGATACCTGGATCTCAGACCTCCAGCCTCCAGAACTGGGATTCAGTCCATTTCTGTTGTGTAAGCAGAATTTAAGGACTTGATTACTGCAGCCCTAGCAGACGAATACACTGGATACTAAATAACGGAGGAAAGAAGGAGATGCCAGTTAATGAAGTCCTCCCACTCCGCACTTAGATGCCCCCCTCTCAGGAAGCCTCTCCGAGCCCTATAGGGGTCTACAGAGGAGGGGCTGGGGTGCCTCGCAGGTGAATTAAAGTCAGGGGACGGTGCCGCAAAGGTAACGTGCTAGTATGTTTACTGTGGTGCCTTCAGGTGGACGGATTGTGAAACTGGGAGGAAGTCAAGCCACTCAAAGGCTCCCACCTGGGCTCCGTCCTGCCCCACCACCACCGACTCTGGGAGAGGTACTCTTCCCACAGTCAGTGTGCATGGATGGGCTTCCTCCATTGCTAGTGCGAGTGGGGGTCTTTGAATGCTGCTGGAATAAGCATTTCCAGAGGCCCCATGGGAGGATGAGATGTGGTAGAAAGCTTTCATCGTGTGGAATTACATCCCTGGGATTTCAAAGTCCCGTTTCCCTGAAACCAGCCCTGGAAGAGGTGCAGCTGCGGGTTCAGTAGAGCTAGCAGCAAAGCCAGTGTCCGGAGTTTCCGTTCCATGGTGGAGCTGGGCATGGTGTACCATCAGGCTACCTGCAGTCCATTAGTCCATTGTGTGGGGGGGTCCACATATCTGTGTGCCACGTGGGCAGATGCAGGAGTGTGGGAGTCCCGCAGGTCAGGAGTCAAGTGCCACAAGAGAGCCAGAAGATGGAACACCTTTGTTTAGGAGTGTCTGTATCTCAAATCTTCCCATGCTTGCAGTGGCCGGAGTAGATGTGAACCTGTTCCCAGGTGTGACTGACAGAGAGTACCTTCCTAATGTCACCCAGACTTTATTGGGCATGTGTCTATCTCTCCCCGCCCCCCTGTTCTGTCCAGTCCCTCTGCTTCTTTCCAGTTATTCATAATTAGGTTCATTACAATGGTATCAATAGCACCTGACGCTTCTATGGTCACTCCATTTGACGGCTTGATGATGGTCTCTTTGCTTGTCAGCTCCCCCACTGGACTCAACTCTCAGGACTGAATTGAGGTCAGGACCACACTCACCTGGTCACCACTGTTCCTGCATGACTAGCTGTGTGCCTGGCCCACTGTGCATCTCACCAGGTGGATGTGTGCATGGGGGGGAAAGAGCCAAAAAACTAAGATGGGAAAGAAGAAACAGGATATGTTTAGAAACGGGGTTTTATTTTTAATGGGGAGGTCAAAGGGGGGAGAGAAAGGAAGAAAGACAAAGAAAGAATGAGAGAAGAGTGAGAAGAATGATGCTCAGCCATGTTTCTGGTATGGATTTACAGTTCCTTATCTATTATCTCAGAAACAGATAGTTCCACAGTGGGAATGTCAGGGATTTTAAGAAGGCTGCTATGGGGTATAGTCCATATGGGGCAAGCTCCTGGACACAAACATTGATATTCCTGCAGCAAAACATGGAGGAATATTTATACAAAGTAGGATCAATGAAGCCAAGAATCAAGTCAGATTTTTTTAAACTTGCGGTTTTCAGAGAGTTGGGACTTGTTAACAAGGCTACTGTTAACAGAGCCCGGCTCCAAAATGGCACAAAGCCAGGCTGAGACGGAATCTTGCTCACACCTCCCATTTCTAAGCAGGGAAATGCTCGGGCACAGAGCCCTCCCCTGCCACTGTGTTCTAAGGCCACAGCCAGGGGGAGCTTGGGAGGGGGTTCCCAAGAAACTGTTGGTGATAAAGCATGTGTTCAATGTATAAAAAGTGATTTGTTCTTAGTCAAAGCAAGTTGAAGAATGAGAGGCCAGAGGGAAGACTTCTTACTGAAGACCGAATCCTTCCTTTAGTTCCAGATCCCTCCCCACCTTCCCCCCTAATACCACATTTTCCATTGTTCTTTTCTGGGAAATAGTTCTCCAGTCATCTTCCCAGCTGCCCGGAGCCCAGCTGTCCCAGGTGGCAGATGGTCTGGGCAGTGTCTGGGTGGAACACCCATGGGGCCTCAGGCATCTCCTGAGACCTGCTGAGCATTGAGAATGATCCCCTCCTAGAGAATTTGTCCTTGAACCTGGCTGAGCTTATTCTCAAATGAATTGAGCCAGCTGCTGACATATATTTGCTGTCACTCAAGGATCCCAAAACTTGTGTAAGCCTAGGTTTCTCCATCCCACCAAGGGGTGAGGATTGGAATAGGGCAGAGGAAGGAAAACAACAGCTCTGGCCTTCCATCCTGTCCTTAACACTTGAATCATTGATCAGCTGCCTCCTGCATGCCCCACACTGGTGATCGAGCCCGCAACCCAGGCATGTGCCCTGACATGGGATTGAACTATGACTTCCTGGTTCATAGGGCAATGCTCAACCACTGAGCCACACCAGCTGGGCTGATTTACATCTTTCTCAATTTCAGTACCTCCCTATGTAGAAGAATGATTTCTTTTGCAGGATTGTTGTGATGACTAAGCCAGATAACATACGACAATGTATGAAAAGCCTAGGCCCTTAATAAGAACCTTTGCTATGTTTACTGATCCATGAACCATCCCTTGATACTTCCTAGAGCCAGTGGCCCACTGTTTCCTACGTAGGGGTGGTGGAATGGAGAACTTGGAAGACTTTTGGAGCAAAGTCCCAAGTTTCTCTTGCACTGGTCTATACCCCCAAAACTTGGGCAATCCCACAGCTTTTAGGACTCTCCACAGAGTCCCCTTAGAAGGTTGTCCTGGATTTGGGATGAATTCCTGTGAAGGTAGAATGACCTCAAAACCACGCATCCAAAATGTGAATGCTCCCATCAGCTCCTCTGTGAGTGGCCTTGCCTACCTGGGGACTGGTAGACACCCCATTCCCCTAGGCCTGGCCCTGCCTCAGCACAAACTCTCCCCTGTGCCCAGGCAAATTTGCACTGGGCACAGCTCCTCAGTTCTTACCAAGTCAGTTGGTATAATGGTTGGCAGCTCACAGGCCCTCAGAGACAGGGAAGGGACTTGACCAGTACTGACTACTGATATTGATGCCCAGGCCAGCACAAAGGCCTCCTCAGCTTCCCAAATCCCAGGACACACCCGTAAGGTTAGGTCTGGAAAGATCAGCTACACATGGTCCCTATTATTTGTGCTATGTTCTTGGCTCCCAGTGTCTCTGTGGAGTCTTCGTGGTCCAGGGCGGTTGCTTGAGCTCCAGCCATTACATCTGTGCTCCTCTCGTTTCCCGGGGGCCTCCCCAGGCAGAGTTACCATTACTGAGATTCATTGACATGTGTGGTGGTTTTAAACATGCCCACAAATTCTTTGATATTCTTACATGGAAAGGGGGAGGTCTGTGTCCCTTCTCCCTAAATCTGGGCCAATGACTCACTTGTTACCAATAAAAGGCAATGAACGAGATAGCATGACTCAGCTCAGAAAGGTCAGGCAGCTTCTAGCCCAGCCGTGGGCAAACTACGGCCCTCGGGCCGGTTTCGGCCCGTTTGAAATGAATAAAACTAAAAAAAAAAAAAAAAAAAAAAAAAAGACCGTACCCTTTTATGTAATGATGTTTACTTTGAATTTATATTAGTTCACACAAACACTCCATCCATGCTTTTGTTCCGGCCCTCCGGTCCAGTTTAAGAACCCATTGTGGCCCTCGAGTCAAAAAGTTTGCCCACCCCTGCTCTAGCCAGTAGCTGCTTGCTTTGGAGGGTCAGGCACCACTCCAGAAGTCTCACACCCTGGACCGCTGTGCTGAAAATGCCACACCTGGGGAGCATCGGTATAATGACACCGGATGGGACTCAGAGGGCCCAGGGCCAGCTGAGTGCCAGTCCCCAAGCCATGCTTCCTCTCTCCAGCCTGAGGGACAGCAGTGACAATGGTTAGAGTGTGGGCTTCTGAGGCTGAGTGCCGCCACTTATGTGCTGTTTTATCTACTCGCTGGCCGAGTATCCTCACACAAGCCGCTTCAGCTTTCTGTGCCTGTTTTCCCCATCCTGACAATGGGGATAAGAACAACCCTTTTGGCACAGAATTCACATGAAAACTCTATGGGTTAAAACATGTGACAGCTTAGAATCATGTCTCATTCAATATTATCTTGCACTGGTCCATACCCCCAATTATTGGTCCATACCCCCAAGTCACGGCACCAATTATTTCCGGGAAGGATTGTTTCCTCTGTAGTTCTCTCTCCACCGGACCGTGAGTGTACAGGGCAGGCACCACGTGCACCATCCTCACTGCTGTCGCCGCCAGCAGAACGTCTGGCACACAGTGGGGACTTGTATCAGTTTAGATTGCGTTTGGCTGTATGTGACACATGAACTCATGACAACAGTTTAAAAAATAGCAGTGTATCTGCCTCTCGTGAAAAATGCTTGGAGGTGTGCAGCCCGGGGAAAGTTTTATGGAGCTGCCGTCATCAGAGGCCCAAACTATTTCTACCAGCTCCTCCACCACGCTTGGCATGCCCACCTCATGGTCCAACATAGGTGCCTGAGCTCCAGCCATCATATCTGAATCGTGTGTTAGGACCAAGGGAGCACAACCATGTGTATTACTTCTCTTTTTAGGGAACTTTCCAGAAATCCCACACAATAACTCAGCTTCCATCTCACTGATCTGACCTTACTAGGTGGCTATACCTAACTCCAAGGCAAGCTGGGAAATTTAATCCTTCTAATGGATTATTCCCAGTGAAAGCTGGGAAGAAACTAGCAGACTCTGGCCAGTGCTCAGTAAATCTCAGTCAGACAGGTAAATGGTCCAGCAGCTTCCGTCCTTTTCAACCGTGCCCTGGGGAGTCCCACGAAGGCCAGTTGACCTGTAACTTGTGCCGTCCCTGCCTATACTGGCCTGTGACTACTGCTTGCATGAGTTGGAGTTGGAAGGTAGGAGGCTGCCTCAGGAGAGAGGGATGAGGCAGAAGCAGCCACACCTCCGTCCCTGGGTTCCATACAGAAGGCCCCACATCACTGCCAGAGCTGACCCTGAACCCGAAGGGCCAACTGGCCCCAGTGAGGCTGTCCAACAAAATGGGGACCGCTAAGGACCTTCCTCATTGGCATTCGCCCAGGAGTTCACCTGCTTCACCAGTGGCGGTGCTCACCACCCACGACCTCAGGATGCAGTGTCACCTTGCGGTGTGGTCAGAGGGAGTGTCAGCAGTCCTCCGGGCAGGTGCACATTCCCGCTGACGATGGGGAACTTCAGGCCAGAGAGGCAGACACCCCAAACAGCCTCTTGGGACCCACGAGCCCTGCTCTTTCCTCTCCACCACATCCTCCCCTTCCCCCCCTGGCTCAAGGGTATAGAATCGTCCAAGAAGATTGGTCTATAGAGGGTTCCAGAAACAGGTGCCAAGTCACAAGCTTCTGCTTCTGAAAGGGGAGAGCAGGGAGCCAGGTTTTGGCAGATCTAGGCCAGGTTCACACATGCTGAGCGGACAGACTCGGACTTTTTCCTGGACTCAGCTCCTCAGCAGCCTTCTGTGCTCACAGGCGTCTCCCGCCTGCCGCCATCCCAGCCTCCTCTGTGATGCCAGAGCCCACGGATGGTGACCCCAGGCCTGGGCTGAACCCTCTGGATACCAGGAGCAGAGAGTTCCAAAGTCCACAGTCTCTTAGTTCTCAGGTATAAAAAGTACATATTTGGCGAATAGACTACCCTCTGCCCCCCACCCCCACTCCCACTATCACCATTAACACCAACACTGACTGGGCTCTTCAGAACCTGAGCTGGGAGGGAGGTGTGATGAGGTGCAGACAGGGAGTCCTTTATGTGCTCTGAATTGTGCTCCTAATCTGCTAAGCACTCAACAGCCATTATCTTATTCATCTTCTCCTCAGTCCTACAAAGCAGAGACTATGATTATTATCCCCATTTTACAGATGAGGAAACTAAGGCCAGAAAGCAGAAACTGCTTACCCTGAGATCCTGGCAGCAGGCCAAACATGCAGCCTATTTTCATTTTGTTTGAGCCTTTCTGTCCTTGACAAGTTATTATTTTTTAAAGACTTATCTTTGGCTAAAAAAAAAAAAAAAAAAAAAAGTATTTCTGTCCCGTAGGCATGTCTAGATTTCCCTTCAACACACAATTTTTCATTAGCACCAGGTGCAGGAAAAGGCTGAGGTTGTTTTAAAGAGATCAGAGTCCCCTTTCCATGGATTTGAGAAGACACTATTTCCCCAACTTAGCATCATCGAATCACGGCACCTCCCATGTCCTGCGGGCCGACTGTATAACAGACATTACACCAGACACTGTGCAGTCCTAGCATTTCCTCCTCAGTCCCTGAAGGGACAAATCAGCATGGCTCTCCCATCTGGTAGACGCTGAGGCTTAGCTAGGTAATCAGCCCCAAGTTACACACTTGATAACGTGACCAGCTCTCAAAGAGGCCCAGCACTAATGGCCTCTGAGCAAGTTCCAGCCAGCCTCATGTTTTTGTACTGATACTGTTGTAATTAACCTAGTTATAAGGAACAGGAAAGGAGCAAAGAAAAGGCCAAATATTATAGGCATATCATTTGGGCAGACCAGGAAGCTACAACTTTACACTCCCCCGGGGTCCAGCACAGGGAGGAGAGATGCATGCCCAGTAAAGTTGGGGGGACTAGCAAAGGTGCTTACTGTCAGTCACACTTGGGAACGGGCCAATTTAATCCCCTGAACAAAGACGTTCACTCTCTTGGCTTCTCCTGGTGCTCTTGGCTGTCTTGGGATTCTTGTTGTAGGGGGTGCGCTCTTTGGCTCCCCTACATTTGCCCACATGGCCGTGGACCACACATAACAGACTAGTGGACTGTCACTAGCCTGATGCTGAACTGGACCCGGCTCCAACCTGGAACGGAGACTCTCGACTCTGGCCTTGCTTTTAGCTCTACTGAAGCCCCAACTACACTTCTTCCAGGACTGGATTAAGGGAAATGGGACTTTGGAAACCTGTGTGTAATTCCACACAAATAGAAATCACTCATTCTCCCATGCACGTCTCAGAAAATTCTTTTTCTTGATATCATAAGGACTCCGCCCCCAGGACTCAGTGGGGAAAGGGATACCTCAACTCCCCTGATAACAGTATGACCTATGAGCTAAGAATAAGTTTTACACTTTTAAATGATCGTGAACAAAATCGTATGGAAATGAATAGTTCACAACTCATGAAAATTATATGAAATTCAAATGTCAGTGTCCATAAATAACGTGTTATTGGAACACAGCCATGCCCATTCATCCACCCTACTGTCTGTGGCTGCTTTTAAGTAGTTGTAACCGAGTCTGCATGGCCTGCAAAGCCTAAAATATTTACTACCTGGCCCTTTATTTAAAAACAGCTTCCCTATCCCACCCCAACGTGCAGGATCTTAACCCTTACTCTGAAGTTTCCAAGGAAGCTCCACGGCCGGCCGGCATCAGAGCCCTGAGCACCACGATTCCTGATCCTTCCCCTGGAATGAGGCCAGATAAGCCATCTAAGCCACCCAACTTCTCAGGGGCTTAACTGCAAAACACCAATCATCATCTCGCCCTGCCTGGCTCCAAGGACTGTCAGAAGATGAAAACAAGATAATGTATGTGAAAGCATTTTGTAATCCGGAAAGCACTCTATAGAAACGGGAAGGATACTGCATGATTTGATTCGGAGAAAGGAGGATGGGATAAGGGAAATAAGCCAATTGGGGGGGAGGGGGGGGGTTCTGCCCAGCTTTTGCATAATTCATTAATTAAACAGACCAAACCTGCTAGACATGGCCTTGGCCACTCATGTCAGTTTCTTTGGCCCTGAAGACAGAAATCACCCCTAACGTATTCAAATTCCGGGTCAGTGCCACCGCCCCAGAGAAATGGCTCAGAGCCTTCCCAGGCTTGGCCTTCTTCCCAAGGAGTAGTCTCCATCCCCCATCCCTGCCCGCCCCCGCCCCAGGGGAATCTTAAGGTGCCAGGAGGACTTCCCTTCCCTAAACATGCCCAGGTTCATTTCTCTTTATTCTGAACTTAAAACAAATATGTCTGTAATAGGCTAACGTGAAACCCTATTGGCTATTTCTCTAGTGTGAACAAGTTAGTTGTTCATTTTTTCAACAAATATCTACTAAGGTCCCCCAAAGTGCTGAGGAAATGTATGTAGATTAATGATCCCCAGGAGGGAGGCCATCCTAGGGACAGGCAGGGGAGGCCAGGAGGGTGCCATTGAATCTGGGGCCATCACCACTGTGCTGAACCACCCCCATTTTTCAAGGTGTCTAGAAAAGTGGAAGGTGCAGAGCAAGGCGCAGGGAGTTCCAGGAGGAATGGTTGGGCTCAGAATGGTTTTGTAATAGAGAAGGTCAAGAGTATGAGGTACATCTTGAGTGTGAAGAGGTATTTGGAGCTGCTGCCTGGTAACTCTGGGGTGGGGTTATACTAAACCCCCTCCTACTTCCCCCCGGAAGCCGGCTGCCCTGGGGGCTCTCCACACAAAAGCCAATCTGGAATCTGACAGCAGTCCTGCTCTCCTGTGCCCCAGCCCCGCCTGAGTCCCCCTGCTGGAACCGTGTAGGCCTGACACTCAGTCCATCTTTCAAAAGTGAGAAACAAACAAAACTGTGTGCAGAATTGGATGTTTATTTCCACCATCTGCGTGGCGATACAAGTTCAAGTTATAATGGCATCCGCTCTCCATCAGTATTAGGGAACCATTTAAACATCCACAGCCATTTACTGATTATGAACACACACTGAAAAAAAGGCGGCAAGTGGCATGTGGCCCCGCACCTGGTGCCTTTGTGTGCGTCAGTCTATTTCATGCCTAGGAAGCGCTGGGCTCCGTGGGGATGGCTATATAAGCAGCTTGGTTCATTGTGGGTTTTTATTTATTTTTTCCTGGGAAAGTGCATAAACCAAGTTGGCTCAAAAATACACTTATTGCAAATAGATGGGAATAAATGGAAAATAGACAATGATCATAAATGCAAACAAAAAAATGCTGACTTTCCTAATGTTAACAGGTCCATTTACTTCTAATTAGCAGATTAAAACTGAAGAGTATTTTTATCAGCCTTCAAGAAAAGTTATGAGGGGTTGCTGTGCAAAAGGCTCCTATCTCCCATGCCCAGCCCCTCACCACACCACACCACCCACTCTCTCCCTGGATGGTTTGAGTCACTGGCAATGACAAATAGGGGATAAATCGGACATGGTGACAGCAGGCAGGGGAAACTGAAGGAACAAAGAGAAATTGATGCTTTTTTTAAAGGTTGATTTTATAAAAAATTATTTGAGAGACAGGAAGGGAGAAAAAAAAAACCCATGTGAGAGAAAACAGTTGCCTCCTGGATATGTCCTGATTAGGGATCGAACCCACAACCTGGGTATGTGCCCTGACCAGGAATCAAGCGCTCCAAACAACTGAGCCACACCAGCCAGGGTGAAGTAGATGCATTTTACAGGGAAACAAAGGAAGTTTACCTAAAAGGTGTGACATGTTTTCTGGATCCACTTTTTATCTTGCCTGCTTCCCACCAGCCCCTGCCTTGTCATTGGCCCACTTATGGCTCCGTACTGAGTCTGACTTGAGCAGCATTCTCGGAGCCTGTTTTCTTACTGGGACAGCTTCAAAGGGGGCGTTTCATTAGCCCACCGGATTCCAGGAGCTCTGGGTGGCACATTTCCAGTTCACTTCTCCACGGAGAGGTTTGTTTTTGCTCTGTTTTGGAGGTTTTTCTGACAGCTTTCTAACTATAAGTACGTTCTGCCTCTATGACCAAATGTTTTGGAGGGAGGAGTGTAGAATAACACTCAGCTTTTTAGTAAGTCATGGGATGTCAAGTACAGCACAGCAAATACAGTCAATAACATCACAGTAACTCTGTATGGTGACAGATGGATCCTAGATTTCTCGTGATCACCTCTTAAATGCCTAATCACTGTGTTATACACCTGAAACTGATATAATATTGTATGTCGACTATAATTTAAAAATAAACATTTTTAAAAGCTAAAAAAAAAAATAGAGTACGAAAGGTTTATGGGGAAGTAAGGCCCTGTAACAGAAAAGGGGGACAGGTGGGCAGGGGAGCCATCAGCCTGTGATGCAGAACCACAAAGTTCAGTCAGTGCCCAGGAGGCTGGAAGCAGAGCCTTCCTGCTGGAGGAGTCGCATCAGGTGGAAAGAGCCAGGGCCCTCTACCACCACCCTGCTCCGGAATTGACCAAGAGCTTGACTTTGGCTCGAACACCGAGTTTTGACCCACCCTGAAGGAGCCAAGAGCAGGGAGGCTGTCAGCCAAGCACATCCCTGCAGTGGTGGCAGGCTTTTTCTTGAAGGGAGAGCAGAGCAGTTCCTTTTGTGTCGGCCACACGGGATAGAATTTTTAGGGCCCTATTCTAAAAGCAGTGGAAAACCACTAAACAGTTTCAATCAGACAAGATGGGGTTTCATAGTTGCATGAATATATGTAATGCCTACTGAACCATTCACACCCGAGTTGGGTGTTGGTCATGTGCCAGGTGTCTAGGTGCTGGGGACACGAGTGGACAGAACTAAGGTCTGCTCTGGTGAAGCTTCTGTTCTTCAGAGAGGGAGGGAGACAAACAGTAGGACCTAAGAAATATTCGCATTACATAGTATGCTGGATTTCTGCTCCTCAGTGTGGTCCACAGGCCAACAGTATCACACAGGGGTTTGCTGGAAAGGCCTCACCCCAGACCTACTGAATTCAAATCTGCATTTTACCAAGAAGCTACGTGACTCTTATGCACAGTAATATTGAGGCTCCACTCTTAATCTTTTTTAAAAAAAAATATTTTTATTGATTTTAGAGAAACAAGAAGGGAGAAGGTGAGAGAGATAGAAACATCAACGATGAGAGACAATCATTGAGCGGCTGCCTCCTGCACATCCCACACTGGGGATCGAGCCTGCAACCTGGGCATGTGCCCTGACCCAGAATCAAACTGGCAACCTCTTAGTTCCTGGGTCAACGCTCAACCACTGAGCCACACCAGCCTGGCTCCACTCTCAATCCTAAGACAACTTTTAGATAATGTTAAAGTGGGGGCGATAACTACAGTATTAAAAAGTGTAGTTTAGGTAGACCTCATTGAAGAGGGAAACTGATTAAAAACATAAAGGAGAGGCAGGAGTTGGCCAAGCATCTGGGTTGAGATATGTGCAGGCAGAGGGAGTAGCTGGAACCAAGGCACTGAGGCAGAAAGTGCCTGTAGCCTTTGAAAGCAAGATGGGGAGGGAGCTACTGCAGTAACCCAGACAAGAAACACTGGCAGTTCAGACCTGCTTGGTAGCACAGAGGAGTGGAGAACTGGTTTGATTCTGGGTACGTTTCTAAGGTATATCCAACATGATTTCTTGGTGGATTAGATGTAGAATGTGAGAGAGAAGTTGAGGGTAAGTCCACGGTTTTTGGCCTAAGCAGTTGGAAGAAGTGTGATCAGTTCAAGTGTGGAAGGCTGTGGGTACCACAGGTTTTGGGGGTAAGATCAAGGAATTATGTAGAAGTTGAGATGTCCGTTAGATATCCACGAAATGATCAGTTTCACAGAAGTGTGGAGCTCAGGAAGGAGGTCTGCTAAAGATGTAAATTTGGGAGCCATGATCAATCATTCCACTATGGTCTTCTGAGAATAGGGCTAAATATAATGAACTACTGCCATGCTTGCAGATCTGCTGATTATACCAAAAACTTTGGTCAGACAATACAACCGATATGGAAGTCACTGTAACACTAACTTTTTCTATAATCCCTCCTGGGTCGTAATCTGACATTTCAGGTGCATAGTTAGTGCAGTTTAAATATTGTTTTCTTTTGAATATTCTCAAGTATAAATGCACAACAAAAGGTAACTCACTCATAAAAACCAAAACTGAAAATAAAAAGAGATGGCCATCTAAAACCAACTATATACTTTTTAATTTCCACTGGAGAGTGGACAAAACTCATTGATGACTCCCTCTCAAAAAATGTTCTACTAAAATAAAAGTTCTACTAAACTAGACAATGAATATATTTTAATTAAAATCTAGCAGCACTTGGTGTAGTATAGCTGTGTGCAGAGCATTATAGCAGTTATTAATGGAAGTGCTGTTTCAGGCACTCATAGTTAACCATTTACATATACTATCATCTCATTTAGTGCTCAATCCTATAAGGTTGTACCCATTTCACTTATGAGACCAAGATTCAGAGAAGTTAAATATGTGAGCTCACATGGTTAATATGTACCAGTGCAGAAATCTAACCCCAAATGAAATGAGAACTTCCTATAAAATTCAAACAGCACAATTTAGAAATGAAATCTGCTGAGGAAGTGATACTAATCTATTTTATTTTCAAATAAAGATAAAGTGCTTCTTCTAGGAAAGACTATCTTCTAAGCACCCAACTGTCTACAGTCAATATATCCTTTACAAAAAGGTTGCTGGAATGTCATTTCCTTCCTCTTTAAAAAAAAAAAATCTCACCAAAACCGGTTTGGCTCAGTGGATAGAGCGTCGGCTTGCGGACTGAAAGGTCCCAGGTTCGATTCCGGTCAAGGGCATGTACCTGGGTTGCGGGCACATCCCCATTGGGAGATGTGCAGGAGGCGGCTGATCGATGTTTCTCTCTCATCGATGTTTCTAGCTCTCTATCTCTCTCCCTTTCTCTCTGTAAAAAATCAATAAAATATATTAAAAAAAAAAAATCTAACCACTCCCATCCCCTATGACTCATGATTTTCATTGTAATTATGACTTTTCTTGCAGATATCTAGGCAAGGTGATATTGACTAAAAAAGTGGGCAAGTAATTTTGTGTTAATTATCTGTACTTACAGATTTTATCTGTAGCAATGATACAATGTACTGTTAATGATTTTTAACATTTTATTTCATGTAATAAATTATATAATTCATTTTTATCTTTAAACAGTCTACAGCAAAAAATATTTTTGAAAACATCTTTCTCCTTTAGTAAAACAAATAGATTAGCAGGCTGATGTCAGCTTCAATTCTAATGGCTAAAACCCCCCACAATTACACAGTTAAACATAGTGTTTCTTTACATTTCTCTAAAAGTTCAAGTTGATACCACTTGATAAAAAGAATAGATTTCCATTCTGCATAAGGCCTTAGATTGAACTGTAGAATATTAGGTAGGAAATTATAAAGATATATTTGTTAGCCTTGAACTCATCATCTTACATGTGTATATACCATAATGGCCAAAAGGAGCATGACGGTGAAAAAAGAAAGGCACTAAAAGATGCAGTGGGTAAGTCTTAGTCCTGTATATTATGAGCAGCCGGCCATAAAAGGCATATAATCCACATAATGTGACAGATAAGGACGAAAACAGTTCACAGGAGGTCTTGGGTTTTTTTACTGTTACCAGCAAATTTGATTGTTCTTATCAAACTATTCAGAGGCTATCAAACTTCTGTGAACATCAAGCATGTCAAACCCATGGTCCGCGAGCCGCATGCCTCGTTTATTTGGCCTGTGTTAGCCTTTGAGTTTGACATGCTTGTTGTACATAAACTGGATTACTTTTTAGTTACAAAGTAAGGTTGGCCTCATGAAGTGCACAGGATAACAAAACCATTTAAAGGCTTGGCAGGAATCAGTACATCTTAGAAAGTGGGAAAAGAAAACCCAACTTTTAAATGCACCAAAGGGTATGTATGCAAAACAATTCCTCTGAATGTATATAAAATGAGACTGATCAGCATTTGTTGGTGGTGTCAATTGTTGGCTATTTTCTTCCATGAAAGAACACAAGAATTTAACTCTTGCAGTGAGCTATTTATTCAATATTAAAGTAACATCACTGGTTAAAAAAATTACCTTTGTTTAATGTAAATTTTACTAAAACCTATCCTAGGCATATTGTCTAAAAATAAAAGCACATCCTATAGCTTAGACCTCATTAAAGTTCTCATTACGGGGTGGTTAAAGAAACAGAGCCGGACACCAGTTAACCTAAGGCCTACCACGATGCTGGGTTAAAAGGGGGAGACTTAGCTAGAACCACGATGCTGGGTTATATAGGCTCACAAACATTTGTTAAGATAAACCAAGAAGCAATTACGGGCCTATCAGAGGGAAAGCTAGGCAAGATGGCTGAAGACCTCACAGCCCCATGTGACTGGTTTAAGCTCCTCAGATCTGTTGGCCCAAACTTGAAGCAATTATTATCTTGCCTGCTTGAGGACAAGGGTGTGATTCTACCTGATGTTCCTAGCGTTGGGTGGAATGCTGACAACTGGCTGCCAAGAGCTTCGGATGACCGATCTGGACTCACTGGGTCCTTAAACATCATATCAACCCATGTCGTGTTCACTATTGACTACATGGAAGACTTTACCAAATTGCAACGTGACCATGTGCTACATTTTCAAGCAGCATTCATACATGATTTCAACCTCCTGGCCTCAATACTGCATTGTCATGAGCTCCAGAAGAAGCGTTCTACCCAACACTGTCATGCAACTCCTATACCCGTGAGATCTTAGAGAAGGGGTGTAGCTTAAGCTGGAGACCTATTTATCCAGGGATTCCTTTCTCAAAACTGCCAACTGAGACTACTACTCATATGCCGTCACGGGAAGGCGATCCAGCAATTGCAGTGTCCTATAGGCTAGCAGAAGAAATCTTCTTATCATTTGCTCAAGAAGTTAAAGAATTGGGTACTCTTCTTGACTCGGGTCAATCGCCTAAACACTTGGAGAAGTTGTCCCTAAGCTATATTGCCTCTCTCCCTGGACTGTTTATATTTGTGCCATTTTGGTACATGGGGCAAAAATATAGAGGCAAAGTCTTGTCGGTAGCCAGGTATATCAGAGTTGCCTCTTACATACCAACTCTTCTCCAACCCTCAGATGGGTCACTAAGGCCATTTATAATCTGCTTGATGTCAATGAGACCTTCCATCTAGCATTTAAGCTCAAGTTGACTCCTGTCATAGCTTAGCCAGACATATCACTCAGGGAGGTGCTCATTTCTAAGTTACTTTTTCTAAGATCGCAACGATAAGTCCTGATGCCGCCCGGCTAATGAGGAGACTAAACATTACCAGGGTTGATAGTCAAGAGGTGCAAGCGCCTGACGTGGACTCCTTACTAAGAATGCTGAAGCCTCTAGGCACAATCAGGACAACAATCACTGAGGTAAAGAAAACCATAGAATTTTGCCAAACCTCTCCTTGTCAAGCTCATCATAACGTGAGGTCTTTGCTCACAAGCCCCAACTGGCACTTGTCTGTACTCCTGAAGGCATATATAGCAGTGTTTGTATCCAAAGTACGTCTCTCTCAGGACACTCCCTCTGAGGTCATTCTAGACCTCTGCCATGTTTTTAGATAATTATTCACACAACGGTGATGCTAGGTATTCAGAGAGAGTTATTGAAGATTTGTGTGGCACTACCCAAGAGAATTTGTTGTCTGATTTTTCACTCGCCACTATTACTAGTGCTCAGCACTACTATGATCATGCTAATTCTAGGATTCAAGGAGCTATCACCTACTGTACCTTCGAAAAGCCTGCATTGGTAGGACCTTGCCAGACTTATCTTGTAACAGGTTACTCGGGGATAACAAGCTTATTGGTCTGTCAGAAGCTTCTTTTTTGCATCTTGAGCCTGGTGATTTGTGCTCCTCAGTATATCCAAAAACTGACGGTATTTTCTGTGCCATTGTTGATGCTACACTGTCAGTACTCAATGCTATAGTCTTACCCAACTGTTGCCAAGCATGTTCAGTTTGGAAGATCTGATTTCTCCCAGCAAGTTCTTGTTGCTCCAAGGCTAACTCCACTATCCAGCAATTGCACTATCTGGAGATGCTCCGCAGTGCAATGAAGATGAGGCGAAGGAATCCTCAGACTTATGTTTGCTTGCCCATGGCTTCTGGGGGTGTTGAGGTTTCATTATTTGGGTAAGGACTTCGCATACAAATTCAATCTGATGTTCCTGACATGGGTTGGGTTGTCCTGCCTTCCAGCTGGGCTCTGGATAGGATCTCACCACTGTTGTAATCTAGTAACTATTGGGACCATTTAAGAAAAAAAAAAAGAAAAAGGAAGAAAAAAACACAGAGCCACAGCAGCATTATATGCTGGGGCAAAACACTGAAAAAACTTAATCTATATTTAAATTTACCATTCTGTATATCAAGTGGCTATTGGTTGAACAAAACTGTATTCAATAATTCACATTCTATAGCTTCATTCATCTAATACACAAAGCTAACTAGAAAGATTTATAGCTGAACACTGAGTTCCTAAGGCTGGTATCACATGTCATTCCCTGACAGAGTGAGAATTCATCAGCTGAGAACATAAAAGCCAAATTGAGAGTTGGATTTAAAATACCTTTCCCTTCTGTGTGTATAAGGAACACATTGTGTAGTGACCTAAAGAATATTTTGTGTTATTCAATTTTCTTTTCTGGGTAGACTACTACAGCACAGTGACTTTAAAAACCCAACTCCAAAACCCTACCTGACAGCCTGAGGAAGAGCAGTTGGGTCACAAAAACAGAGAGGCCACCTTAGTCAATGACAGAAAGGCAGCATCCTTGGCCCCTGCCACAGTTTCAGGACAACTAAGGCCAATCAGGAGGATTACCAATCAGTACTAGCAATTTAAAATAAACAACTGTTTGTACATACTTTTTCATAATTACATGTAGAAATGGGAGAGAGCAAGGAAAAAAACATTGGAGTAAGGTAAAGGAAAGCCTGTATATACAGAACCTACAACAACTCTTCAAAAACGCTTAGGAATTCTATGATCTCAAGGTCAAATTTAAACCAGCAAGAACAGAACTGGAATTCCAAAACCTCTGAAAAAAAAAAAGTGCTAATAATAAACACTGCAGCTGATTTTATGCACCAGGAATGAAATGTTATAACACATCTATCATTCACATGTGGGCTCATGTAATTTATCTTCAATTTGGGTGATGATCTATTCAGCAGCTGAAGCCTAAGAGCTGCCGATACATTGCAGAAAAACAACATTTGCTAGTCTCTCTGCTCTGGCCTTTCTTAGATGACAATACCGATCACTTGCCTGTAAAGCAGTTCTGGCTTACACACAGACAAGTGCACTGTCAGCATTTACACCGGCAACATCACCTCGTTCCCTCTCACAGACTCCAGAGGTTCTGTGCAGACACTTCAGCTTATGGTTCTACAATTCAGTCCCAAATTCACATAGAAAACATGATGCCACTTTTTGATCCAGGATTTACTCCTTTAAAATGAGTTGTTAAAGCTCTTTTTAAAAACAGATCTTTACAATATATGAACTCTAAAGATATATGACATTTATAATTAAGTACTTTATCTCAACAGCCTTGACTCCTAAGGTTGTCAAGCCAGTGTCTAAAGTATTTAACTTATACTTTAGTGAGAGTGGATCTGTCTAAGCTCGTGTTTAATAGCACACATTGCCAATCAAGAGAGAAAAACACAACCCAGAAATCAAGGCAGATTCTCTACTGCAGTGTTTTTCAAAAGTATGTTCAATGGATGTCAATAAGTCTTCAGATAAGGATATGTTCAAAGTGGTTTCAAAGGAATTCTTAGAACCTTTACTATGCCAATAAGCAGGTCTGCAAAGTCCCCAAATTATTTGTCCACAAGATCTTTTATCCCCATGAGCACCTCTTGGAATAACACATCACAGAGCAGGACTTTAGAAACACAGCTTCACCATGTGGTGCATTCAGAAGCTTCACTAATTCCTCAGACTAGGAGACATCAGTCTATTTCTTCAATGACACAAATAATTGTTACAGCCAATAGGTCTGGAATTTCAGACTCAGAAAGTGAACATGTGGGCAGGGTCGGGGGTGGGGGGGAAGGATACACCTGTTTATCACACTACATCATTTTCACTTCCCTAGCAATATATATTCAGAAATACCCATGGTTAACCACTCTTTCTAATGGCTGTGCACAACACCTAGGCACACTAACCAATATTCGAAGGCTACTTAAAGCAAAAACAGTGAAATAAAGTTTTCATTTACCCAAATGGAAAGATGCACAAGTGCCATATAAAACAATTTATAATTACATATTTGGAACTGGTAACGCTGGTTACTACCCAGAAGTCTATACCATATAGACAGATAACACTTTAGAGCTATCTTCTTTGAAGCACTATTGAATAATTAAAGTTGCTATGGAAAATCCTTCCCTTGAGGAGTTAGTTTACTTTAGAGCAGAGTTTCTCAACCTCAGCACTACTGAGATTAGGAGTTGGATAATTCTTTGTTTTGGAAAGTTGTCTTGTCCACTATAGGATATTAGATGTCAATAGCATCCCACCAGTCGTAACAACCAAAACTATCCCAGATATAAGCAAAAATGTCCCAGATATTTGCTTGGATATAAGCAACTCATCCCCAGTTGAGAACCAATGTTGTTGAGAGAAAATTAAAGCTTACCCCTTGCCTACGCTTCTCCGGGAAGTGTCCACTTTACAGGCACACTGTGACTTGCATATATCCACAAACATCTAGAAATCAGTAGCATTAGAGATCTTTCTAAATTCTGTGTGATCAGAAACAAAAGTAATTTGTGAATGGTAGAGAACAGTTAGGAAGAAACAGTCTACACATTTCAAAAAGTATTGTGGTAATTTTACTGCTCTTTTTTTTTTTTTTTTTTAAGCTTGGAAATTCCATGTTTTTAATCAAGAAAATTGATCTCTAAATGTTTTATCACTTTTAAATTTCAAAACCTCATCCCAGTAAATTATGGTATACATCTTAAGTGGTAAAAGTAAGCTGTATTATAAATTTTATAATATTTTTTCAAGCTAACCAAAATCCTGTGTGTGTGTCTTTCCATCTGTATATGTACATACTTACATATAAACACACTATATATAGCCCAGCCAGCGTGGCTCAGTGGTTGAGCATCGACCTATGAACCAGGAGGATTTGGTTCAATTCCAGGTCAGGGCATATGCCTAGGTTGCAGACTGGATCCCCAGTGTGGGGCATGCAGGAGGTAACTGATCAATGATTCTCTCTCATCGCTGATGTTTCTATCTCTCGTTCCCTTTCCCTTTCTCTCTGAAATCAATGCAAATATATTTTAAAAAATAAATACACTTTTATATAAATTCTACTGCTCTTATATTAGTAAAAATTATCTGAATCATAATGCTTAACTGACAAATATTTTCACAATTAGAAAAATGCTAATTGTGTATTATAATCCATTAAGGATCATAATGCTTGAGGCTATCTAAGAATAAAAAATGTAACAATCATCAATGGCTAAATCAGGCCATATTCTATTCCTTGACCAAACATTCTCCATGACATTCTCAATTTAAAAATTTCAAGACTTGTCTTTAAACTGCTTGTTTATACTGTCACCTCATCATTTCTTTCAAATTATCAAAAAGAAACCCTTCACATGTCATGAAGAAGAATTCTCAAACTTATCAAGAGATACATTCTCTAGTTTTAAACCCATTTCTTCAATAACCACATCTTCAGTTTTGTCATTGTCAACTCCAGATCCATCACTCTCTCTATTTTGTTCTTTTCTTACTATCTTGAAACACTTGTCCAGTCTCTTTATGAACAAGTCCACATCCTGTGTCTTCATTCCGATGGCTGACGCAGCATTGAGGTAGGCACAAGGATAATCATTTGTATGTGACATGAAGCCTCGGAAACTGTAGCCACTCACAGTTTGCACAGCCCCGAGAGGCACAACTCTAAAATGGAAAAAATTTACCAATTTGATGTCTGGTGGTATTAGAGTATCACCCACAAACAAAAGATAGCTATGTTACTAAGCCTTATATCTACTTCTTAAGAAGTTTATTATAAACAGCCATAAATCACGGTCTATGAAGAAAGACTGTCAGCCTTAAACTAAACAGTATACAACACACTCAATTTTACATAGAAAACTGATTAATATTTACTTATCTCCTATTAAAGAGGTACAAACTCTAGGGATTGCAGACACCTATACATTTTCTTCAAAGAGTTAAAAGAAAATTGTTTTTGTAGCAAATATGGAATCTGACTTCACATATATATAAACTTTAACGGAATGGTGGAACTAGTACATCAAAATCACTTTGATTAACTGCCATGTATCACCTCAAATAATCAGAAACTAAAATTACACCTATCTGATCAGTGCTATGCAATAAGAGTTTTAAAGCAAGGATCCAAAAGAAATTATGTAACTGCTTACAGTGGGGCAGTGGTCAGCAATCAGTAATGGCACACGCATTTTTTTTAAGCTTGATTTCATTGGCACACTTGACATAAGCAGATTTCTAAGAGTCCTTTTTTATTTCTCAAAGAAGTCAATTAAGACAAACGTAAACATAAAGACAAATAGTGGCAACACTAAAAACAAAGCTAAGAAAACCATTTTAGAAGTATCAAACTATGCTGTGTTGTATCAAGGTAAAAGCTGAATTCTCCTAAGATTTTTTTTATTTTAAAAAGTTGTCCATGTAAATAGGAATACTTAGAACAAGGTATTTCTTTTCAAGTCATTCTTCTTTGACATCATCAAATTAAAAATGAAATTAATAAGACATTGGGGGGTAGGGGAGGCTAGGGAATTGTCAAGGGTGGGGGGGGGGGGAAAGGACACATATGTAATACCCTTTGTAATACTTTAAGCAATAAAAAAATTAAAAAATAAATAAATAAATAAATAAATAAACCAGGTACATAAAGGAGCAAAATGTACATTTTTCAAAGACAGTACTTAGACAAGAATTGCATAACCTTTTTAGTTTAGGACATGGGCTTTTCCTTAAAAACACTTTCACTTAAATTTAGTAATGAAAATGACATTTCTAACACCGTTAAGTGACATCACTGAAGATTATCTAACAAAAAAAAAAATAAAGACAAACATAGAGAGGTAATGAACTTTTGTTTCTGTATGTCTATTAAAATAAACAAGATTCATATCTTTCTGTGTCTATTTGAAGTGTAGGCAGTCCACAGGTGGGCATATAATAGACTTATAGATTCTTGACCTCAATATTTATTCCACGATGAATTCTCAGGGGTAGTTCAGCATATACTTAGGGGACTATTGTTAAAGAAAGGTACTTTATTAGCCAAATAATTTAAAAAGCCAAATCAATCCAAGCTTTTGAGCACAATTACCTGGCTCCAGAAACCTGTCTGGTAAAAAGCATTGATCCAAGCTGAGTAACAGCTTTGTCACGGTGCTCATCTAGTGTCTTAAGTGTCATAGCTGAAAAAGAAAAAAGCACCACAGTGAGCCTTGGTTCACCAGCAAAAAATCACTCAAAAAACAACACTTAATAATGAAGACATTACTTCTGTGTGTGTTAAAATACACATAACATGAAATTTACCATGTTAGCCATTTTTAGGGTATGTTCAGTATTGTTAAATACATTCACATTGTTGTGCAACCACCATCCATCCATCCATCCCTATAATTCTTATAATTTTGTAAAACTAAAACTGTATACCTATTATAAAATAACTCCCAATTCTCTCTTCCCTGAGCCACTGCAACCACCATTATACTTCTTGTCTCTATGATTTTAACTGCTCTAAGTACCTCATATAAATGAAATCACTCAGTATTTGTCTCTTTGTAACTAGTTTATTTCACAGAGACATTACTTTGTATTCATTGTCAAGTGGCATGACTGGTATGCACTTAATAAATTATAGTAAGGATTTGCTTGCATATCAGACAAAAATACATTAATATAAATTAACATACTCAGAATTTCCATATCACTTCTCTAAAGAGTGAATTTTCCAATTAAACAGATGAAACTATGACATGATCAATATGGCAGTTTAGTCAAATTCAACCATGTTTTAAGAACTTGTCAAATGAGAAAGTGGGATATGTTTCAGCACATATAAAATATTAAATAAGATCAACTTCTGCAAATGAAAATGAAAATTATCTATATGAGATTATGTGAGTAAACTGCATTCTGTTCATACCACCAATCACTGATACTAGGTAACATTTCCTAAGGATGGACTTACCATACTAGGTAGTTTACAAATATAATCTCAACCATTCTTTAATAATTTTGCACGTGAGGATTATTATCTCTATTTTATAGATGGGGAAAGGAAGTTAGGAGCTAGTACATGGCAGAATTGGGATTCAAATTATACCACATCACCTTCTATAGCATCTACATAAATTATAAACCAACAAAGGACTGGCTGGGCCAAATAGTTCTCCATGGAAGCCATTCCTGAAAAAGGTTTAAGTGACAAATGACTATTTACTAACTTTCCTCAGATATATCTGAAATATGAAGCATATTACACTGCACATATTCACAAAGTAAAAGGAATATAATGAAGCTTACAAGTTACTTAAATGCATAAAAGTCAACATTCATATTATGCTATTCAGCAGTTCTTGTCTACATGACAAAAATCATAGCCCCTACACAAAGAAAATTATCATAAATGTAGAATTCGCTAACACAGAGATGCTCAAGAAAACAAACAATAATAGCATTAAAAACAACATAAGAATAGCTTTAACTTCTAATATTATGGTGTTTGTTAACTGACAGAAATTTTTAATATTTATATCGAGTTCTTACTAGCAACCAAATGATTTTCATTAGAAGCAGGAATTAAAGTATTATTTTCTGTCTATTTGCTATAATACTTAATGTTGATTTGGATTCTTTCAGAATATAGTTTTTTTTTAATCTTAGAAATACATTAAAGCATTTCCAAAGGCTAACTAAACCTTTTCAATTTACAAATTAATACTGTAATAAATTTAGAAATATCATTGTAACCAGAAGAAATTCAAACTCATTCTAGAAATACCAGCTTCCTGCTGGGGATGGTTCAGAAGTGATGATTTTCCTTTTAAAGGAAAAAAATTACCTAAAGATATGGGGTTGTGAGGTGTATGCAGCAGTCTTTCATCGTAGGCTTCCGCCAGCTTCTTCAGTTGGATAGACAAATATGAAAACATTTCCTGCAATAAGAAAATGTTACACTTGAAAATCAAATAAGTATGTATTGAAACCTGCCAAATTTAATAAGACAAAATCTGACTGGTGTCAAGTCTGTGACATAAATTAAATTAAACTCATTCATGTGCCCCAGGAGCAATTCTTTACTTTGCTGCACTATAGTGAGATTCAAAGCTGCCACAATTATCAGAAACCACAGGATTTAGGTAAAGAAGGCGATGAACCAGCACATGTCCTGCTTTGGAGCTATCATGTATCCGTCACAAATTCATCCTCTTTTCAGAACCTCCAGGGCTCCTGCTCTAGTCCAAGTAGCTGTCGATCTCTGCCCTGGACCACAACAATACATTCTAAATGATTTCCCTGCCGCCCTTCCAGCCCCTCGACAATCTGTTCTACACACAGAATGGTCTTTTAAAAGCATAAATCAGGCCAT
This sequence comes from Myotis yumanensis, assembly GCF_028538775.1. NCBI lineage: Eukaryota > Metazoa > Chordata > Mammalia > Chiroptera > Vespertilionidae > Myotis > Myotis yumanensis. The sequence continues at coordinate 225,759,394 of NW_027223752.1, read as the reverse complement.
GTCCCTCCCAATGACTACCTCCTGTAAGTATAAAAATACAAACTCTTCACCCATAAGGCCCTGAACGATCTGGCTCAGCCAACAAGCACAACTCAGCAACTTACTACAGAGCCAGCCACATCGGCCTCCTTTCCAACAGCTGAACACGCCAAGCTCATTCTAATGTCAGAACCTTCATGCCTGCTTCCCCTGGACTCAGAAGCTCTTCTCCAGTCATTCCGTGAGTGGTCCCTTTTGACACAGACTAAGGAGACCTTCTTTTATTACTTCCCATTAAAGTTGCTCGAAGACTGTCCATTCTCACCTCTCAATCTCATTCCAACATCATTACTTATTTTGGTGTATTATACTTATCACAACCTGAAATTATCTCATTTATTTGCTTAAATGAATACTGCTTATGACAATTTACTAGAATAGAAAAACTCCCTGAAAGGAAGGACTCTGACTTCTTCACCACTGTTTCCTCAACACCAAGAAAAATGTGCCAAGCTTTTAGAATGAAAGTAACTTAGGAAGAGGTAGTTTAAAAATGCATTTCCTTTAAATCATATAAACTTAATATTAACAATTCTCTAAACTCAATTAAAAAAGAGCAACTAAAAACTAAATATTGTATTCATGATCCTACTCTAGAGAACAATGCACAGCTAATAGTAGAAAATAAAGGAAAAATATTTTTATAAGTACAAAATTTCATGTGCACATATAAGAAGTGGGAGTTCAACCAAGTTACATATAAATATTAAATTGGCAACTGTGTGACCTAAAATTATACTTTTTTCTCCTAGTAAGCCCTTTCCAAAGTTTTGAAATGAAAATCTGTCCACAAAAGTCTGCCCCTCATTTGCACTGACCTCCTCCAGCCAAAGTCAAAACCTATAAAGTCTATACACCTAAGAGTCCAGGGCAGCCGTGGGCAAACTATGGCCCGCAGGCCGGATCCGGCCCATTTGAAATGAATAAAACTAAAAAAAAAAAAAAAAAAAGACCGTACCCTTTTATGTAATGATGTTTACTTTGAATTTATATTAGTTCACACAAACACTCCATCCATGCTTTTGTTCCAGCCCTCCGGTCCAGTTTAAGAACCCATTGTGGCCCTCGAGTCAAAAAGTTTGCCCACCCCTGGTCCAGGGCCAACAAAGTACCCTGATGTGGAGATGGCAGGAAATGATGCTTCTCTAATTCCCAAGGTCACAAAAGCTGCTTCCGTTTTCTGTAAGGTAAGGGTTGCAGAGTCTGATCCCACACTGGGACTCAGAATAGCTTTTTCATGTCTAAAGCACATAGACGACTAACTCCAACCGTTGTTAGGTAAAGATTAAGAGAAGAGAAAAATTTCTACCAAGTTTATAAATTATTAATGAACCTACTGAAGACCACAAAACAATGTTGACACAATATATTTTATATGCTGACCTGAAATTTTTTTTTAGCTAATTGTTGTTCTTGAATTTTTAGGGTATAAGATCAATCTCAGCATGACAGAAATACGAGATCTTAGATCTCTAAAAGAAATTGATATTTTTATATTTAAAAAGTTAACATCCACATTTGTCATATCTATTGAGCATGTAGAGAAATATTTAAGGAGACAAATGTTATCACCAGAAACAGAAAAAAAAAAGTTGTGGTAGGTATCTCTTTTTTTTAACTTAATTTTTATTGTTGACACTATTACAGATGTTTTCATTCCCTTCCCCGCTTTACCCACTTCCACCCAGCCCTCGCCAGACCCCTTCCCTCTGGCCATGACCACACTCGCGGTAGGTATCTTTCCTTAGACATATAACAATTTCTGATCCCTCCTTCTTAAACTAGTTTTAATATTCACTTCAGAAGGTGAAACAACAAAATAGAATAAAGAAGTTAAGGTTCATTTTCGGGGAAAAAACCAAGATGGCGGCATAGGTTAACGCTGGAGTTTGCTGCCTCGAACAACCACTTCAAAAATACAACTAAAAGACAGAACGGACATCATCCAGAACCACAGGAAGGCTGGCTGAGTGGAAGTTCTACAACAAGGAGGAACCGAGAATCAGAGGAGGCGCAGTGCTGAAGTAAAATACTAAGGTGCGGCGTGCGCATGGCGCAGGCTGGTGGCTGAGGGTGCGGTTGTCTGTTTCGGTCCGGAGGGAGCCTCAGACTCTGGACTCCGGATCCGGGCAAGTCTCTAGGGACCCAGACTCGGGCGGGAGAAGCGGGACTGTCTGGCTTCGGTCCCTCCAAGGTTTGCAGCGGTTGCTGGGACAGAGAGGCAGAGCCCCTGGGGACGGACTTAGAGCGGCCATAACTGCTCCCTCCTCCGCCCTGTTGATCCCGTGGGACCCGCCCCGCCCCGCCCAAGCCCTGCACAGAGCCATTTGCTGGATAGCCTCAGGCAAAGGCTAGATTAGCACCTCCCTAGAGGACAGAAGTTCTCCCACTGCAAACACAGCTGATTCTCACAGTCAGTTGGCCTGGAGGTCAAGTAGTAATTACCTACAACAATCAAGGCTTGACTACAACAAGACTACTCACAGAGACCACAAGGGGGTGCACCAAGAGTGTCTACCTCAGGTAATTGGGACACTTAACACGGAAAGCCACTCTATCAACACAGCGAAGCATAAAAAAATGCCAAGACAAAGAAACAGGCCACAAAGGACAGAACCGGAGGAAAGCAGGCTACTGGATATAGAATTCAAAACCACACTTTTGAGCTCTCTCAAGAGGCTTCTAGAGTCTGTCGATAAACTTGATGAGATGTACAGGAAATCTAATGAGACCCTTGATGGTGTGATAAAAGACCAACTAGAAAGTAAGCATACACTGACTGAAATAAAGAATATTATACAGACTCCCAACAGCAGACCAGAGGAGCGCAAGAATCAAGTCAAAGATTTGAAATGCGAGGAAGCAAAAAACACCCAACTGGAAAAGGAAAATGAAAAAAGAATCCGAAAGTGTGAAGATAGTGTAAAGAGCCCCTGGGACAGCTACAAGCGTACCAACATCAGAATTATAGGGGTGCCAGAAGATGAGAGAGAGCAAGATATTGAAAACCTATTTGAAGAAATAATGGCAGAAAATTTCCCCTACTTGGTGAAAGAAATAGATTTACAAGTCCAGGAAGCGCAGAGAACCCTAAACAAAAGGAATCCAAAGAGGACCACACCAAGACACATCATAATTAAAATGCCAAGAGCAAAAGACAAAGAGAGAATCTTAAAAGCAGCAAGAGAAAGAAACTCAGTTACCTACAAGGGAATACCCATACGACTGTCAGCTGATTTCTCAACAGAAACTTTGCAGGCCAGAAGGGAGTGGCAAGAAATATTCAAAGTGATGAATACCAAGAACCTACAACCAAGAGTACTTTATCCAGCAAAGCTATCATTCAGAATTGAAGGTCAGATAAAGAGCTTCACAGATAAGGAAAAGCTAAAGGAGTTCATCACCACCAAACCAGTATTATATGAAATGCTGAAAAGTATCCTTTAAGAAGAGGAAGAAGAAGAAAAAGGTAAAGATACAAATTATGAACAACAAATATGCATCTATCAACAAGTGAATCTAAGAATCAAGTGAATAAATAATCTGATGAACAGAATGAACTGGTGATTATAATAGAATCAGGGACATAGAAAGGGAATGGACTGACTATGCTTGGGGGGAAAGGGGTGTGGGAGATGCGGGAAGAGACTGGACAAAAATCATGCACCTATGGATGAGGACAGTGGGTGGGGAGTGAGGGCGGAGGGTGGGGTGGGAACTGGGAGGAGGGGAGTTATGGGGGGGGGGGGAGAGGAACAAATGTAATAATCTGAACAATAAAGATTTAATTATTTTAAAAAAAAAGAAGTTAAGAGTTTTCCAGCAACTGAAACAATTCAAAATCTTTCAGCACACCAGTGTTTAAAAAGTCACGTTTTAATTTAGATATTGATTTTTTCATCTCTATTACAAGCCAAAGTCTTAATCTGCACCTGTCTCTTATTCTTATAAATCGACCTCTCAGCAGAAATAAATCTGACAGTCCAGAAATACCTTTCACAGACTCCTACGTTCCCCCCCTCCAATAGAAACAAGAAAACAACAACACATTTTAGAATTGAAGACCAATTTGAAATATTATTCTACCTAGTATGGCTGCCACAGTAATCACCAATTTGGTCACACCTATAGACACAACTGACCCTGAACAACACAGATTTGAACTGTACAAAGCCACATACATGCAAATTGTTTTCAATAAATACAGTTGGCCCTCTGTATCACAAGTTCACATCCACAATTAAACCAACCACAAGTAGAAAAAGTATTTCGATCCATGGTTTGGAATCTGTGGATAGGGAGGGCCTACTGTATACATTGCTCTACGCCCTTTTATATAGGAGGGACGTGGGCATCTGCAGATTTTTATATGAGGGGAGGGGTCCTAGAACCAATCCCCCACAGATACCAACAGCCCACTGTAGTTAAGTTTTAGAGGAATCAAAAGTTATACATGGGTTTTGAACTGCACAGGGTGTTGGCACCCCTAACCCCCATATTGTTCAACTGTACTTAATTTGTACTTAGCTACTTCTAAAAAGAGAAATGTTTCCTTAGTAATACCCCTAGTGGTGCTTTTAAACTTATTACTGCATACATGTCAATTAAAAAGCTGAGATTTTTCCCAATGTTCAATTGGGAAAATACTTTAACAAATACTTTAACACATCAGTTTAAACTAAATTAGTTCTATCGATCACTTGCTAATACCACTAGAATTCAGTTTTAACTGCAGCTAACATTAGGATAAAAATCTTTACACAGTAAGCATAATACTAAGGTAACTAAATCTCATATCACTACTATGGGAGTAATCAGAAAAAAAAAGAAAATATTTATGAATCAAGTTCACATCCATCTGCAAGTATTTATAGTATCTCTACTCTGTGTAAAGGGTTATGAGAGGTAATCCAATAAGCAAAGAGGCTTAAATTATCTGAAAGCATGATATACTGAATCCTACAATATTCCACATATTAAGGTCCTAAATGTTCTCCCATTAATATCACTACCTTTAAAATAGATCGTTTAGGAGACTGTACCATTATTTCCTACACTAATACTTAGCTAAGCAGTTTTTTACCTGATATATTAAAGGCACTACAGAACCTACTTGGCTTTTTTTTGCTACAGTTAAATCTATAGCTGACATTTATTATAAAATACTTCTGTAAAGGGAGAAATTTATTAGCACCCCAAGCAAATATATATAGAGAGATTGTACTTAAAAGAAATGAAATATTATTGATTTTCTATGTCATTTTTGCTGTATTTAACTTAATTTTAAAAGACTCTTCACTACAGATAAACTGAGCTGTATACCTGAATGCTAATGTCAGCTATATTTTCAGAATAAAAATACAAAACTTTACACCATAGTTCAAGATGTTAATGGAGGAGAAGTTGAATTATATTAAGCATTACCTTTCCTATGGCCTTTTGTAAATTGATTTGCAGTCATGAAGCCCAACATTCAGCCTACCCCTCCCCATAACCCAAAGTTGTGCATAACTCACTGTTTTGATGAAAAAGGTCTTATGTAATCATGTTTTTTAAAACATACTATTTCATGTTCAGTTTAAGATATAAATAGAACTTTGCATATTACTACAGTATGCCTCACAAGGAAAACATAACAAATAGTCTAATCTTTCGTTGATAACATGAAAGGATGGATGGACAACCGGCTGCAAAGATGTCCATATTTGGAGATAACAGTACAAATGCAATGTGCTGCTCTCTATGACTGTGGCCAAATTAAAGGATCCAGACACACTCGGCAGTCTTTGCATCCGAGGCTAAAGTACAGCTTTCAAACTCTTCTGTTGTGGCCCCACATACAGGCCTGAAATCTCATGCTTTTGTTGAGATTCAACCATTCCACATTTAGGGCTGCAGATATTCTAATGTTTCCAAACCCAGCTTTGCTATAGAACATTGTTTGGCCTAGATGTCTGATGTTCTTTTATAATGTAGTTTGTCCTCCAAGTGTCAACTACAAATTCCAGCCCCTGGAGCAGCCATTCGCTGCCATCCTCTTCTGCACTTGTCCAATTCAGCAGATATTTGCAACCATGATTACCTGCCTGACCTGTCAACAAAGCGCTCTTCTAAAAGGAAAGCTAAGCAGAATCATGGTCTTCTCCAGCAAAACAGAGGAGGATAAACTTCTAAGACTGATCTTTCTGTTTGCTTAGAGAAACTCAAAGAAACAGTCTCTTAAATTTAACCTCCTTCCTTAAAGGCTGTTTCAGTTAAATTCCTGGTCATTTCTCCCGTCAATGAAGCAGTGTGTTGATCCAGAAGGGGCTGAGGGCAAAGAGGCTCAATTCACACACACAGTTCCACTTCCTCTGATCCTTTCACCCTTCAAAAGAGACAGCTTGAGAAGGAATGGCTTCAAGCTGAGTTCTTGTCTGCCTCTACTGTGAGAAAGATAAAGCCTTATCTGAAAAGATATACTAGATGAAATAACCTCTAAAAATATCATTCTGGTGAATAAGGGCACAGAATAAAAAAATTCCAAGTTCTCTTTTAACACTCCTTTTTTTAGTACGCAATAACACCAATAATATAAAAAGGAGCTCTCAGTGATGGTATATAAATAGCTCTGGCTGGAACAAAATAGCTTTGCCTCAGCTTCTCCAGAGCTGAACCAATAAACTATCACGATTAAATTTTCACAGTTCAAAAGCAAGTCCATTTAAACAACAGAGGCTCTTACTTCTGCAACAAATCCAATAAAAAAACAATATTTATGCTACATATATGCAATTATGGTTTATGGAGGACATCGACATTTTTCAATGAAAAGACTTGCCTGTTGAATGAAGTTGTAAAAGAACAATTTTATTTACTTACAGTGACAGAGTTCTCAAATGAGCATTCTAATGCTTAAAGTCTACTACTACAGATAAACTGTATTCTAAGTCTCTATCAAAAAATTTTAAATAAAACCAATTAACACAGAACAGAGCCTTTGGAGTTTTACATACCTCCACTAGATAAGAATGGGGCAGTCACAAGATCATCATTTTTATGGCTCAAGTGCCTAGTACAGAGCAGGCAAACACTCCCCTGATACTGAAAGCAGTGAGAGTAGAGTGGACAGACAGAAAGTAGAGACGGTAGCACCACACTAACCTGAGTTTCAATGGCAGTTCTGGCACTTACATGTGGTCCCTGAGCAAGTACTTAACTTTTCTGAGCCTCAATTCCATTTGTAAAATGGGAATAATGCCTACCTCAGAAACTTATTCTGAGTAATATGAAATCATGAATATAATAAACCTAGCAGAGTTTCTGGAATACAGCATACATTCATAAAAATGTTTTCCCCATCCACCTACTTTTCCCTTAGCCTAAAAGAGGTTTCACATTAAAATAACGAACATTACCTAGCAGGACTCCTATAGACTCATACTAATACCCGGTAGCTACAATCCTATCTTTATTCTGTCCCTGTTTATTCCACTCTACTCTATCTTGTTAAAAAGAACAGAACAGCCCTAACTGGTTTGGCTCAGTGGATAGAGTGTCAGCCTGTGGACTGAAGGGTCCCAGGTTCAATTCCAGTCAAGGGCATATACCAGTACCATGGTTGCAGGCACATCCCCAGTAGGGGGTGTACAGTAGGCAGCTGATGGATGTTTCTCTTATCGATGTTTCTAACTCTCTATCCCTCTCCCTTCCTCTCTGTGAAAAATCAATAAAATATTTTTAAAAAGAAAAGAACAAAGTTCTGGGTGTTACAAAGAGAGCTGCCGCTTGCCATCTGACAGAGGTAGAAATGGATGAGGTAGCATGAAATTGAAGAGACCATCATCTTAAATTTTTCAGCCTTACAAAATGTTTGACTTATAATTAGCCATTGCAATTAGAGAAGAAGAAGAAATAAAAGGCATCCAAATTGGAAAAGAAGAAGTAAAACTGTCCTTATTTGCAGATGACATGATATTATACTTAAAAAACCCTAAAGACTCCATCAAAAAACTATTAGACTTAATAAAAGAATTCGGCAATGTAGCAGGATACAGAATTAATGCCAAAAAATCTATGGCATTTCTATACACCAATAGTGAACTTGCAGAAAGAGAGACTAAAAAAGCAATCCCATTTATCATCGCACCAAAAAAATTAAGCTACCTAGGAATAAACTTAACTAAAGAGGTAAAAGACCTCTACTCAGAAAACTACAGGACGTTGAAAAAAGAGATAGAGGAAGACATAAAGAGATGGAAGAACATACCATGTTCTTGTATTGGTAGAATCAACATCATTAAAATGTCCATACTGCCAAAAGCAATCTATAAATTCAACGCACTTCCCATTAAAACACCAATGGCATATTTCACAGACCTAGAACGAACTCTCCAAAAATTCATCTGGAATAAAAAACGACCCCGAATAGCTGCAGCAATCCTGAGAAAGAACAAAGTAGTTGGGATCTCAATACCAGATATCAAGCTGTATTACAAAGCCACTGTTCTCAAAACTGCCTGGTACTGGCACAAGAACAGACATATAGATCAATGGAATAGAATAGAGAGCCCAGAAATCAGCCCCAACCAATACGCTCAATTAATATTTGACAAAGGAGGCAAGAACATACAATGGAGTCAAGATAGTCTCTTCAATAAATTGTGTTGGGAAAATTGGACAGATACATGCAAGAAAATGAAACTAGACCACCAACTTACACCATACACAAAAATAAACTCAAAATGGATAAAGGACTTAAATATACGACAGGAAACCATAAAAATACTAGAAGAATCCAAAGGCAACAAAATCTCAGACTTGTGCCGAAGCAATTTCTTCACCGATACTGATCCTAGGGCATTGGAAACTAAAGAGAAAATAAACAAATGGGACTACATCAAAATAAAAAGTTTCTGCACAGCAAAAAAAACCATCAACAAAACAACAAGAAAGCCCACTACATGGGAGAACATATTTGCCAACAGTATATCTGATAAGGGCCTAATCTCCAACATTTATAGGGAACTCATACAACTTAACAAAAGGAAGATAAACAATCCAATCAAAAAATGGGCAAAGGACCTAAATAGACACCTTTCAAAAGAGGACATTCAGAAAGCCAAGAGACCTATGAAAACATGCTCAAAGTCGCTAATCATCCGAGAGATGCAAATCAAAACAACAATGAGGTACCATCTCACACCTGTCAGAATGGCTATCATCAACAAATCAACAAACGACAAGTGCTGGAGAGGATGTGGAGAAAAAGGAACACTTGTGCACTGCTGGTGGGAATGCAGACTGGTACAGCCACTATGGAAGACAGTATGGAGTTTCCTCAAAAAACTGGAAATGGAACTCCCATTTGACCCTGTGATCCCACTTCTAGGAATATATCCCAAGAAACCAGAAACACCAATCAGAAAGGATATATGCACCCCTATGTTCATAGCAGCACAATTCACCATAGCTAAGATCTGGAAACAGCCTAAGTGCCCATCAGTAGATGAATGGATTAGAAAACTGTGGTACATCTACACGATGGAATACTATGCTGCTGTAAAAAAGAAGGAACTCTTACCATTTGCAATGGCATGGATGGAGCTGGAGAGCATTATGCTAAGTGAAATAAGCCAGTCAATGAAGGAAAAATGCCACATGATCTCACTCATTCATGGATAATAGAGACCATTATAAACTCTTGAACAATAATAGATACAGAGGCAGAGTTGCCTCAAACAGACTGTTAAACTACAGCAGGAAGGCCGGAGAGGGTGTGGGGGCTGGAGGGGGGCGGTAAGAGATCAACCAAAGGACTTGTATGCATGCATATAAGCATAACCAATGGACATAAGACACTGGGGGGTAGGGGAGGCCAGGGGATTGTCAAGGGTAGGGAACAAAAAAGGAGACATATGTAATACTCTTTGTAATAATTTAAGCAATAAAAAAAATTATAAAAATATATATATATATATAAAAAAAATGTTTGACTTATAAATTACCAATGTGACTTGTACTCGATTATTAAATTACAGGCCAATTACCATGATTATAATGCCATGGTCCAGGAAATAACTATTTTATTTTAAGAAATATTTACAGTTTTTTAAAACCAGAAGTGGTCTGAGATAGTTGATTCTTTCACAAACAAGAAAATAAAATCTGCAAATTCAAGTACCTTTTTCATAGAGAAACAACTACTTAGGAAAGAGCTAAGACCCACTGGTATCTGATACAACTAAACTTTGAGGTGACAGTTTACCTCACCTACAAACAAAAGCTTCATCTGTCCTTTGAAGAAGGTTCCTTGAAGATTTTGAGGTCTTCTCTTGGCTACTACAATCTATGGCCATGATGATTACTTTATGAGAGTTTATCAAACTGAAGTTCTATTTTAATCATTTAAATTTTTTTTCTCAGGTTTATCAAGGCATGATTAACATACAGTAAAATTTCAAATGTCCACTTTTCAGGTGTCCACTTCTATTAATTTTAAAAAACATATTAACAGTCATTAAACTACTTCCACAATTTATCACAATAGTTCCCTCCCCAACCCAAGTCACTGGCAACCATTCATCTTTTTTCTGTCCTGATATTTTTTGCCTTTTCCAGCATGGCATATAAATGAAACCATATAAAAAATATGGAGAACTTCAAAAAATTTTTTTAAAGTTTTTAAAAAATGTAGAACTTTTGAGTTTGATTTATTTCATTTAGCATAGTGCATTTGAGAATCATTATGCTGTTGAATATATTAGTAAGTCTGTTCCTTTTTATTGCTGTGTATGTATGTACCACAACTTGTTTATACACCAGATGATGGACATTTGAGTTATTTCCAGGTTTTGGCAATTAAGAATAAAATCATTGTAAACACTGATGTCTAGATTTTTGTACAGGCATAAATTCTCATTTCTCTTAAGTAGTAAGAGGCAGGATGGTTAGTTTACATGGTAAGTGAATGTTTAACTTTATAAGAAACTGCCAAAGTGTTTTCCAAAGTTGCTGTACCATCAGCAATGTCTGAGTTCTACTTGCTTAAGATCTCAGCCAAGATTTAAAGTGTCAGGTAGCTGTTGTTTTTTTATAGTAGCCCTTTTAATAGGTGTGTATGTAGTGGTATCTCACTGTGGGTTTAATTTGCATTTCCCTAATGACTAATGATACTTAGCATCTTTTCTTATTCATGTAAATTTTAAGAGATATCCTCACAAGTAAATAATTACTTTCCTATAGACTGAATATGTGGGGTAGGGGAACTAGGGTAAAATAGGGCACAAAAACTTTATAACTTATCCATATTCATAAAGCTGTTGAGAGGATCTATCTGATAATAAAAATATTTTAAAATATGTAAAGTATTATTAGAAAGTCCAAGGTGCTATAATTACTACTAAGTACTAAAAAGTTATACAGACACAAACATTGCACCAGGGGCCTCTAGTCCTCCCAGAAGAGAAATGAATGAATCATCTTAGTCTGACTCACCCTGCCAATACTGTCTCTGTCTACAGTTTGGAGCTGTCCTGAATTAAGCTAATTTTTAGTGTTAAAGACAAAGCCCAGTTTTCAAGCACAAATGTCACTTTTCTTTTCAAAGTCAATATAACCAATGAGTTCAACATTCCAATAATGGCAAGGGATAAATTTATTATTTTAGAATGAGAAACTGGCCAACTTCTGACCTGGTTCTTCCTTCTTTGACTGATGTCTCATGCCTAAACAAGTCTCCAGGCTTCCAAAAACTAAAAAGAAAAGCCTTTTCCATTTGTCTTTCAAGAACCTCTATCTAAATGATAAATGAATTGAATTTTACTGAACTAATAAGAATCCCTGATATAGGAGTTTCTCAAGACAAACAAAAAAAAGCAAAATCACCTGTCCAAGATTCCTCAAATATCTGGATAAACAGGATGACAATGACTAATTGCAAACCATCTATGGTAGTTCCAGATCACGTATATCCCGCAGGACTGTACTAGATATCTATTATCCAAAGTGATAAACCAATAGGCAAAAACACCAATGATTTGGGGTACCGTCCAAATACTAGTCAGGAGTATTATTTTATAGCTAAAAGAAAAAGCTTACCTTTCTTTCTTTTAATAGCTTCTTATAGCCATTTGATCCAAGTGATAATAAAGTAATAAGGACATCTAAAGAAGGTGAAGCTGAAGCTCTTCCTGAAATAAGAACAAGTTACACTCAGGAGAGTAAAAAAGCTTTGGAAATTCAGATTTATTATAGTAGTCTTTTTACAAATGGATTTTTGTTTATTAGGTACTTTTTCTGAAGAGCAACTAATTGATTTACCTGGATACATCTTGCTGATTTCCTGAATGAAGGAATCATTAAAGCCAGCAATTATAGCGCCACCTACTGGAACCATAAAATTTTTGTCCAAGCTCTGAACAAAAGCGTCTATTCTACCAACCCGAGCACCCTAGAATGAAATAACATGTAGTTTTACATATTCATTTCTAGAAGAAGAGACAACAATAGCTATTAATGAATAAATACCATTAAGATAATGCAGAAAATAAACAATTTCTTTGCAAAAGTACCAGTAATATATTTTTAAGTATTAAACTGAGTTTTTAAATGTTCTGCCTTATATGTGTAAGAGCACTTTATAGTTTACAACCTGCTTTCACACAAAAATCATTGAATTTTCACAACAACACTGTGAGAAAGGCAGGGTTTCAATATTAGTTCAGGTGGAAACTACAATGAAACAGAGCTTTTCACACCTTAAAATTGAATATTAGAGTGTGGATTCCTCCTGTGCCTCTCATCTCTGATCTTCTATTAGGCAATAAATGTCATCAGTGGGCCCTAAAACTATTAAGTAATTGTAAGCACCCTCTGGGAGGTTAAGAATGGCCACCATAATCTAATGGACTGCAGCCACCTATGCTGCCAATCAATTAGCTACACATTGAAGTGCCCCTCCTTGATTCTTGGATAACCTACTAACTGCATGATCACTCAAAGCAATAATTCTGCTCCTACCACCAAAAGAGAAAAAGAAATTTTTATTTTTAACATCACCTAATGGATTTTTTTTGTATACTCTTGGCAATGTTTCTACATTAACTCATGATTCCTAATGTTATCATCTTAGATGATCTCATTCCACTGCAAATGAACTTCAAGTGAAAATCTAATATTCTGGTGAAAAATTGAATACTTACTTACCAGAAATATAAAACCAACACAGTCCCCATCCAACACAATCTATGACCTTCTGTCTAATGTGCTTCAATTTTCTCCTCTTAAAAATAGAGATACTATCTAAATTTCAACTAAGATAGTTTATTTGCTTTATCTGTGGGGACAGATTTTCAATCTGTATTCAGAATCTACATTCCTACTAATATAACCGCCTTTGACCTTCAGCTTCACACTTTCTCTCCACGTCCATATCTCAGAAAGAATGGAAGCAGCAGAGAGCTGCTCTATCTCGGAGACCAGATCCAGGCAACAGGGAGAAGCTGCAAAGGCTGCAGGCTATCACATGATTAAGTCTCCACCTTCCCGTTACTCTTCTAATTCCTCATAAACTGTGATCAGAGAAAATCTCACATCACAGGAAAACAGAAGCATGTAAGACTAAAAGAATAAATAACTGAAAAACATACAAAATAATAGTACATAAAATAAAGTGGAAGTTACAGTTGCCTTTTATGAACATTTAAGTACTACTGTCCAAGGCTTCCTGAGAGAAACATGAACCTAAATTGGGAGCAGAATTACCAAGAACAATCAGTGCGCCAGCCTTTGCTAAGCCCCTTCACCACTAAACACAGAAAGCCCTGAAAGGGCAGCACACCTTGTGGCAAGGAAAGACAAGCTGGACCTAATCCCAGGAAGGGTATACAGACCTCATGCTCCATTATCAAAGAGCAGGAAAAAAAGATTTGAAGGATGGAAGCGATTAAATGGAATAGGAAACACAGAAGTATGTTCTATGAAGTAAAGAGTTGCCATTTATCGGTTCATCCATTTACTCATTTATTCATAGAACAAATATGTGGGCACTTAACATTTGCCAAACATCGTTCTAGGTTCTGGGGATAGCAGCAGTGAATAATACTAACCGCTGACCCTTGAACAATGCGGGGAATAGGGGTACTGAGTGCGGAGAATAACTGAAATTGGCCCTCCACATATGCAGATTCCCAACTGCCTGATTCCAGGAGAGGATCCTGGATCACTCCATCTACTGACACCACCACCCCCGCCCCGCCCCCACCAAAAGATGAGGGCATTAACCAAGACCTGTCATCCTTATTGTTTACTGTCTGCTTCTGCTCCATAAGGATGGGATTTTGTTGTACTCACTACTGCATCCCTAGCATCTATCCCAGCCGTGGGCAAACTATGGCCCACGGGCCGGATCCAGCCTGTTTGAAATGAATAAAACTAAAAAAAAAAAAGACCGTACCCTTTTATGTAATGATGTTTACTTTGAATTTATATTAGTTCACACAAACACTCCATCCATGCTTTTGTTCCGGCCCTCCGGTCCAGTTTAAGAACCCATTGTGGCCCTCGAGTCAAAAAGTTTGCCCACCCCTGATCTATCCTGTTGCCAGGCACATCAGTGGGAACCCCATAAATATCTGTTGAATGAACTGACAATTAGGTCCGTGAATAAGTAGTATAAGACCTACTTCTCTCAAATTCTTAATATGCAAAGTTGCTGCTCCCTACACTTTGGATCTTTATAATCCATTCGGACTCTAAATGTCTGAATTAATTATATGTATTTTTGTAATTCTACTATATCCCCTACCCTCCATTAAGCTGTCTTAACATCCGTATTCCATGAGTCTCCTAAATTAGTCAGTTCAGTATATAATCGTAAGTATAGGTTCTGCAAAGCTAACTTCCTGGGGACTACATGTGCATATAAGATGTTCTGTATGCTCAGCATTAAGTCGTTTGGAGGCACTGCCCCTTAAAAAAAGACAATCCTGACACCTTTTAGTTATAGCTCTTGCTTCACTGGTTGCCTCATTATTGTAATACATGCTTCCCAAGAAAGTATTTGCAGTTTTAGTACTTTGTCTTTTAGAGCAAAATAAAAGTTTCGGATCTTGGGCAAGTCACTAAATCCAGCTGAGTTTGCTTCTTCATTTGTAGAATGAACACAATAAGAAGTACACCTTAAATTGTTAGGTTAAGCCCCTGGTCGGCAAACTGCGGCTCACGAGCCACATGCGGCTCTTTGGCCCCTTGATTGTGACTCTTCCATAAAATACCACTTGCGGGCGCGCACGTACAGCGAGCGTGATTGAAACTTCGTTGCCTATGTGCAGAAGTCGGTTTTTTTGTGGAAGAGCCACACTCAAGGGGCCAAAGAGCTGCATGTGGCTCGCGAGCCGTAGTTTGCCGACCACTGGGTTAAGCTAACAAACTTGAAAAGTCTAACAGGACGCTTGGCACATGGTGGGTAATGAGTAAATAGTATATATTACTAATAAAAACCTATTAGAAAGAATTAAAGCTAACTAATTTTTTTTAGAATGACATGAAACAGCAACCAGCCCTCAATAAGATCCAAGTACTTGTTTGATTTAAAGGAACTGTGCCGCCCTAGCTGGTTTGGCTCAGTGGATAGAGCGTCAGCCCTGAAGGGTCCTGGATTCAATTCTGGTCAAGGGCACATGCCCAGGTTGCAGGCTCAAGTCCTAGTAGGTGGCGAGGCAGCCAATCAATGATTCTCTCTCATCATTGATGTTTCTATCTCTCTCTCCCTCTCCCTTTCTCTCTGAAATCAATAAAAAATATATATATTAAAAATAAATAAATAAAAATAAATAAATAAACAAAGGAACTGTGCCACCACCTCTATTTGTGAGGGGAACTTTGGGGAAAATGGAATGTTTATGTACTGCTTTATTTTAATGTGAATAAATGATAATTTTAGAAGTTAACACAGTATCTCCAACAAGTTTTAAAAATAGCTACATTTTTAAAAATTTATTCACCTATCTTATAGTGTTATTATCTCATTAAAATTTTAGTAAAACCATCTCATGAATGAAGAGAAGTGGTGACAGAGTACAGTATTCCTGATTCACAACTACAAGGGAAACTTTTATATTATATCCAGAAGCTCATTTTCTTTTAGTCTTAATCTCTTTGAATATGCCACCAGATTTCTAGTATTCAAAAATATGTGTGAGCACCAAAACAGAGTACTTCCAGGTTAGTAAACAACATTGCAGTAAATGTAAATGAGCCATTAAAATTATCATTATAAAACTTTATAGGCATGTAGAGATAATTTAAGTTTATGTTTAAGTTTAAAATTAAATATATTTTCAGTTTTTAAAAGTTAATTCTAAATGTACACAATGACTGTAACTATATAAAGAGCAATAAACGTATATAAAATAAGAAAAAAGTAGATATATAGATTACTATGATTATTTGTTAAGGTAACGGGATTATAAATAAGCTTCTACTTTCTCACTTTTCTAAACTTTTAGTAATGCTGATATATTTGACTTTTAAAAGAATTGAAGCTGCTGAAATTTAAGGAAAAGGGGAGAGAAGGGAGAATGAGGGAGGTGGAATAAAAATAAATCACTGAAATTAAATTATTTTTAAGATTTCCAGCATCGAGAATTATAAAACCTTCTGCTACCACTCAAAGTAGATACAATCTAGTTTAGAATTGTGATGAAGCCTTAAAAAGTTAAAGAAGCCCTAGCCGGTTTGGCTCGGTGGATAGAGCGTTGGCCTGCGAACTGAAGGGTACCAGGTTCGAGGTCAAGGGCACATGCCCAGGTTGTGGGCTCAATCCCCAGTCGGGGGCGTGCAGGAGGCAGCCGATCAATGACTCTTTCTCATCACTGATGTTGCTATCTCTCTCTCCCTCTTCCTTCCTCTCTGAAATCAATAAAAACATATTTTAAAAAATGAATTATTTTTTAAAAAGTTAAAGAATAAACACTGGCCATGTGGCTCAGGGTTGCAGGTTTGATTCCTGGTCAGGGCACATACCAGGGTTGTGGATTCGATTCCTGGTCAAGGTGAGAACAGGAGGCAATGGATCAGTGTTTCTCTCTCACTCTCAAATCAATTAAAACATATCCTTGGATGAGGATTAAAAAAAAAAAAGTTAAGGAATAATAGGAAAGGATTCCAAGGAAATGGTAGCTCTTACAAAACATTGACATACGGTGCCTACAGAGTACTCCACCCCTGGACTTATGTAAACAAATCTATTTCCTTACTGGTTAAGCTAATTTGAGTGGGAATTTCTGTTACTTTCAGCCAATTATATCCTAACTGGTACAACCTTTGAGTAAAGAAATTAGCAAATTGGCTATTACTATCATATAAACCACATGTATATTAGAGATGATACTAGTATACACAAATAATAAAAAACAAAAAATTTACCAGATAAGATTTACTGGGCTAAGGAGCATTCACCATCACATTGGAGAAGACCACAGATAATCTGTGAATAACCTGTGTCCACATGACATTAAATCATATGTATTTCAAAACTAAATGTGATTAACATCATTATGCACACAAATTATATAACTCATACCATATAGGGGTAATATCTATCCCTACCCTAATACAGTATGAATAATTAATCACTATAAGTAAATATAATGCTTGACTTATTCATTCCCTTTTTTCAGTTAACTAATTATTGAGTGTCAATTATGTACCAGGTACCATCCTAATTATCTATAATAATAAAAGCATAATATGCTAATTAGACTGGATGTCCTTTTGGACAACCTTCTGGATAAAGCTGGGTCTGCAAGGGAAGCCCAGGTCCCGGGTGCCTGGCAGCGGCCGGAGGGAAACCGGTGCCAGCAGCCGGGGGAAGGAAGGCCTACTCTTGCATGAATTTCATGCATCGGGCCTCTAGTTAAGGACATAACAGTAAATAAAACAAAGTCCTTGCCCTAACAGAAACTTAAAAACTTGACAATAAGAAAATAACCTATTAAATGGTAATAAATGCTATGGAGAAAAAGAGCAAGAGGCCATCAATTTTAAGAAGCAACATTATTTTACTAGTACATACCACTAGGTAAGAACAAAACTGCCAATTAACATTATAAGATGCCAATGACTGTAAAACATCCCAATTTCAGAGATGTTATAAAGTGAAAAAATGTGCACCTTAAAATCAATGAAAATGGTAAAACAGGAAAAGGGGGGTAGAAATGCTGGCAAGGGAGAGGGAGGGGTTATTTTAGATAAGGTGTCTGAGGAGGTCTCACTGACCAAAAAAAAGGTGAAGAAAGAAGCCATGCGACTCTCTAGAAGAGCAATCCAGTGAGAGGGATGAGCAAGAGCAAAAGCCTGGCGGTGTGTGCACATGTAATGTGACAGAGGAACGGAAAGGAGGCATGTGCAGTGAGACCATGGGTAAGAGGAGAGCAGTAGGAAATGAAAGCAGAGGAGCTGCAGAGGCCTGAATACAAAGCCCTGCAGGCCATGGCTATGACTCTTATTTTGAATGGGGATGGAAAACGCAAGGATATTTTCAAAATAAGAATCCCAAAATAAGATGATTGGGATCTAGTTGATGCTTATAAAAATAAAATGTCAAAAATGTTTTAAACTTTCTTACTCCATAGTTACATAATAGAACTAGAGGCCCGGTGCATGAAATTCCCCTCAGCCCAGCCTGCACCCTCTCCAATCTGGGACCCCTGGGATCGGGCCTAAACCGGCAGTCGGACATCCCTCTCACAATCCGGGACCACTGGCTCTTCACTGCTCACCTGCTTGCCTGCCCAATCACCCTTAACTGCCCACCCTGCCAGCCTGATCACCCCTGCCTCTTTGTGCCGACCTGATTGCCCCTACCTGCCCCCCCCAACCCCTGCCGGCCTGGTCGCTCCCAACTGCCCCCCTGCCAGCCTGGTTGCCCCTAACTGCGCCCCCTGCAGGCCTTGTCGCCCCTTCCTGCCCCTTCTGCTGGCCTGGTCGCCCCAGGCAGCCTACTGCTCAGTCATTTGGTCATCCCTCACTAACCCCCCTGCAGGCCTTGTTGCCCCACACAGCATGCTGTTCCGTCATCCGTCTGGTTGTTTTGGTCGTGACGGCCCCTGGCTTTTTATATTTTAGGATGTTTATAAATGAAGTCATTTCCAGTTTAAGATAATAAGGTAAAGTGTTTTCCTTAAATATTCATATTAAATCAATATAGTTTTAAAAATACCATAATCCAGTATATTACAAAAATGAAAATAACTCAGAAAGTTAAAACTAAGCTCCTGAAGTATTTCTATGTTGGTTCAGACCAAAACTATTAGTACAATTACCACCATACTACCAAAAAATGACTTTTACTGAATGAATATTGTATGCAAAATACTAATGCTCCATAAAATAGAGGGTGCTAGATAACTGTTTTTACAATATTAGATTGCAAGAAAAACAAAGGATTAATCATATATGTTAAAATCCATTTTTTTCTTGACATATTTTTAAAACTCTCTTACCTGCTGAATGAGGTGCATACACTTTGAAGACTGCAATCCATAAGCATTGTTGACTATATGTGGAACGCCATAAGAAGCACAAATCACAGCCAGTTCTTCTAATCTACAAACATAAATATATTCAATATAAAGACCAACCCATATTATGCTTTATAAATTACAGTGTGAAAACTAATATAATAGTTATTGTTAATGTACATGAGGAAAAGATGACAAAACTGAAATTTCTACAGCAGTATTTTAGCATATAACTAGAGGCCCAGTGCACAAAATTTGTGCACGGGTGGGGTCCCTAGGCCTGGCCAGCGATCAGGGCCGACTGGGGCCAGGCCGATCAGGGCCTGCCAGTGGGGGGGAGGAACAAGGGGAGGGACTGGGCACAGGAAGTTGGCTGCCAGCCCCGAGGAGGGAGCCGGCCCTCAGCCCCCCTGGGAAAGGGGCTGAGTCCTCCACCACCCATCCCCGGTTCCCCATCCCAGCCCGGGGCCTGGCCCCACAATGCTCTCTGTCCAATTAATGAACTAATAAAGATAATATCTACCTATCCAAATTAAGACTACAAAAGAATTAAGCTTAATTTAAAGACATCAAAATTTTTAACTTTAATAAAACCAGAAATTCAAACATACTAATAACGATGCAGCACCACTTTCCTAAAGTTCACTCTTGTAAGAAATACTCACCATATAATACCACTGAAAAGTGGTATACAAGAATTTTACTGATAAAAAACTTCATACATGTAAAATACTTAATACTGCACCAGGCATACAGTAAACATCCAAAAAGAGGTAGTCAAGATAAGACAGAAACAATACTATCCTCAAGGATAAATAATCTAACTAACAAATATCCATATGCTGTTTTTGGAAATGTGATTTATTTCTATCACATTAAAATTTTTCTAGATGGGAAAACCATCAATGAAGAAAGAACAGGGCCCTAACTGGTTTGGCAAAGTGGACAGAGCATCAGCCTGCGGACTCAAGGGTCCCAGGTTCGATTCCGGTCAAGGGCATGTACCTTGGTTGCGGGCACATCCCCAGTAGTGGGTGTGCAGGAGGCAGCTGATCGATGTTTCTCTCTCATCGATGTTTCTAATTCTCTATCCCTCTCCTTCCTCTCTGTAAAAAAATCAATAAAATATATTTAAAAAAAAAAAAGAAAGAATAGGGATGTTTAATTTTTCAATGTAAATTTAAAATATGATTGGTAAGTAAGAAATAAAGCATATACAATACAAGGTGGGGCAAACTAGGTTGGCAATTGTGAGTATGTGAAACAGATTATTCTTATATTATTAATTACTAGAGGCCCGGTGCACAAAAATTTGTGCACTCGGGGGGGGGGGGGGGTGCCTCAGCCTGGCCTGTGCCCTCTCGCAGTCTGGGACCCTCGGGGGATGACCACCTGCTGGCTTAGGCCTGCTCCTCAGGGTATTGGGCCTAAGCTGGCAATCAGACATCCCTCGGCAGCCCTTGGGGGATGTCCACTTGCCAGCGGGGAGCAGACCTAAGCTGCAGTCGGACATCCTTAGCGCTGCTGAGGAGACAGGAGAGGCTCCCACCACTACCGCTGTACTGGCAGCCATCAGCCTTGCTTGTGGCTGAGCAGAGCTCCCCAATGTGGGAGCGCACTGACCACCAGAGGGCAGCTCCTGCATTGAGCATCTGCCCCCTGGTGGTCAGTGTGTGTCATAGTGACCAGTCATTCCCAGTCTTTCTGCTGTTAGGGTCAGTTTGCATATTACCCTTTTACTATATAGGATAGAGGCCTGGTGCACAGGTGGGGGCCGGCTGGTTTGCCCTGAAGGGTGTCCCGGATCAGAGTGGGGGTCCCGCTTGGGTGCCGGGCCAGCCTGGGTGAGGGGCTGATGGCTGTTTGCAGCTGGTCACACCCCCTTCAGGGTGGGGGTCCCCACTGGGGTGCCTGGCCAGCCTGGATGAGGGGCTGATGGCTGTTTACAGCTGGTCACACCCCCTTCAGGGTGGGGGTCTCCACTGGGGTGCCTGGCCAGCCTGGATGAGGGGCTGATGGCTGTTTTCAGGCTGCCCACACCCCCGTTAGGGTGGGGGTCCCCACTGGGGTGCCTGGCCAGTCTGGATGAGGGGCTGAGGGCTGTTTTCAGGCTGGCCAAGCCGGCGACGGAAGCTCCCAGCCTCTCCTTTTTTTATTTTTTTTTTTATTCTGGGATTTATTTACCTTCTATAATTGAAACTTTGTTGCCGCTCCAGCTCCGAGGCCAGGGCCTGCTGAAAGCAGGTATCTGGGGTTTGTTTAGCTTCTATAATTGCAACTTTGTTGCTTAGAGTGGAGCTCAGAGCCCGGCTGCAGCAGGAAGGAAGCTTGGCTTCCTCCATCACTGGAGCAAGCAAGCCTCCTGCTCGCTTCAGCTGCCTGGCTGCCGGCCACCATCTTGGTTGGGTTAATTTCCATATCCTGATTAGCCAATGGGAAGCGTAGTGGAGGTATGGTCAATTACCATGTTTGTCTATTACTAGATTAGACTGTATTATTTGCAATATAATCTTAAAATTCACAGACTCATGGTTGGAGCAAGGCAAATTTTCATGAGCATAGTTTTAAAATTATCTCTTATCTTTGTATAAGATAGTATAAGATAGTAAAAGCCAATATGCATTCATTACTGCCAAATTATGTGATTCCATGGAAACCAAAGTATAATTTGGTGCTACAAAAATAGTAAACAAAGTCAATATAATTTTAACAAATTACTAGTATTTTATTCAAAATGTTAAAATGAAACAAAGACTTGTTATCAAAACTAGAAATCTGTATTCCTATAACTAAGCATATTACATTTTCAGATTAAAAATTTGTGGCATCCTTTAGAAAAGTAAACATTTGCTTTTTTCCCCTTTACTTTTATTTTCTTATACATTTGCATTTTTCTCAGAATGCAAAGGCAACCACTGTGTATACCCAAGTGTACATCTGTATTAATCTTCCAATTAAAAAATATTCAAAGGGCAACAAATAATTCTAAAATTTTCTGTTTAAAATCTGTTACTACTAATAGTTCCTACACAGGAAAACTGTTAGATCAAAGGAGTAGAGATAACAATGAAAATAAGTAAATCCACTATTTTGTTTAGAAACTTCTATTACATAATGAGGGAAAAGATGCTAAGAAACCAGAAACAGAAAAAAGAGCAAGAAACAGATGCTCTGCATCTACTCGGGTGACAAAGGAATCTCCACTTGGTACTTGTTGTTTTTCCTTCTTCTATATCAAATTTTTATTTTCTCAAGAGATGATGCTGTTTCTCAGTAAGTAGCGCTATTCTACACAAGGTCAATTTATTCTCTTGGAACAGTCCATTCACCTATTTACTGCCAAATGTTACTTAAGCATCTTTGAAAATTAGTATATGTATACTTTATTTAAAAGACTGATGAAACCCTAGCCAGTTTGGCTCAGTGGACAGAGTGTCAACCTGCAGACTGAAGGGTCCAGGGTTCAATTACAGTCAAGGGCACATTCCCAGGTTGTGGGCTCGGTCCCCAGTGGGGGCAGGCAAGAGGCAGCTCTCTCTCTCCTCCTTTCCCTTCCTCTCTGAAATCAATAACAATATATTTAAAATAAATACATAAATAAAATAAATATATACATAAAAGACTGATGAATACCTAAAGGACAATATTCACAAATCATTTACCTGTCAGGTACCCTTGGAGCAAAACAGGATGTAGTAGAATGAACACAAAGCACGTTATCAGACCCAAGTTCCTGGATTTTAGCTTCTACTGCTTTCAGGTCTGTGCGCAGCTCATCGCCTTCTAAAACGTTCTCTATCACCACGGGCTCAAAACCTAACCAACCAAATCAGAAATCAAAATATTAGTGTAAACTAAATAAGAGAAGACCCTGAAACTCTAGGAAGTAGCGCTATTCTACACAAGAACTCTAAATACTTATTTTGGTCGAAGAACCCTCCTCTAGCAAAAAAGACCTGGCTCAACACTGAATGAGTCAAAGGCAGGTCAAAATAACGTGAAGGACCACTAGACTACAATTAGGACCACAAATCTATTTAGCACTTTGATATGACAAAAAAGACTAATTCTGGGAAGGAGAACATGTTAAATATACATCTATAAAAGTAGTAACAGCCACTAATGACAAAAATGATCACTAGTCCACAGAAAAATAAATCTACACATTCTCTGGCAATGCTTAAGTTTTATTTTAAAGTTCACTTCCTTTCAGATATGAATAAAAATAACTCAAGTATTGAAACAAATCACAATCATCAACTTAATATTTTACCTCTAAAGAAAAGGTAATGCATTTTAGTAGCCTAGGGATCAATGACTCATTTCATAGCTTACAAGGGCCTTCTATAACCTAAATATAAAAATTGTTTTTTGCCCTGGCTGTTGTGGCTCAGTTAGTTAAGCGTCGTCCCATGCACCAAGAGGTCACCAGTTCTATTCCCAGTCAGGGCACATGCCTGGGTTGCAGGCTCAATCCCAGGTGGAGGGGAGTGCAGGAGGCAGCTGATTGATGTTTCTCTCTCATTGATGTGTCTCTCTCTCCCTCTCCCTTCCTCTCTCTAAAATCAATAAAAACATATTTTTAAAAAATTGTTTTCAATTTTCAATTGAATTAGTACACCTAACTAGCATGTGATCAAAGGTCACCCCAAATAATAACTATGTAACCTTGTATGGTAAATACTTAGGTAACCGTAAACTTAAAAAGTTGTATAAGAAAAATATACACTAAATAATGTACAAAGCACTTATATAACTACTAAATCACCCGGCGCCACCCACTCCCTCTCCGGCCCTTGAAGCAGCCACTGCCGCTGCTGATCAGGCCCTCCCTCAACGCTGCCCACTGCAACCTCCTCCTATCCAGTCGACCTGTTACAGTGTCCCAGTTAATTAGCATATTTCTCTATTTTATATATATATAGTCCTCTGTGATACTAGTAAATACCTAACAAAGCAAAACCTAGGATAAAAGTAAAACCTAAAGGTTTAAGTCTCAGAAATTGGATAGAAAATAAACCTGGGAAATTTTGCACATAAAGTTATTATGCAGTCTCATCTTCAGTCTTCCCAAATACCAAATCTAGCAGCAGGCTAGATTCATGGATTGAAAAGCCTAAAGGATTTAGAAATCATTTAGCTCAACTCACTCATTTCAAAGATAAGGGAGCCAAAGTTCAGGAAGATTAAGTGGTTTCCCAAGGTCACACAGCAAGTTAGAGCAAAGTTAAGAGCAAGTAGTTTTCTTTTGAGTTTTAGAATCCACACCAAGTTGTCTGCATTCTATCTACAGAAATATAAAACCCTGGCCACTATAAAGTCATCATTTCAAATAAGTGGTTCAGAGGTATCCAGGTTTTTTTAAATACATACCTTCAAAGCTATTAAAACAAATATACAAACTTTACTTAAATAAGTAATTTCCTGAAGACAGCTAATTTTTACTGTTTTTCAAATTCTCTAGACCCAACTCTATTTTGCTTTCAAGCAATTAAAATACAAATTGTGGTGTTTTTTTTACAAATACAATAATCTTGCTTCCTAAGAATAGAGGCTATCCTGAAAAAGAATAAACTGTAAATCATAGGCCAACATCTTTTGGAAAATAGTTTTCAGTTTTTCAATAAGGCAGTCTTTCCAAATTCCAAGAATGTGGTTATCAATTCTTTGGTTAGTAGGATGCAAATTAACAGACTTGATAACTACACCATTTAAAATAAATCAGTGTATTTTTTGAAGTCTATCAATTTCTGCTATATGTCCCTATTTTAAATCCTTTTACATGAGTTTCTTTAGGATTATTTATGGAGTTCAATTACAGCCCAATACTGTTCATTTCATACAACAGACTGAAGTCATTCAAAAATAATGTTAAATTCTCAAATTCAACTTGACACACACATGCATGTGCATGTACAAGCACACACACACACACACACAGTATGGAATGTCAGTCAGTCTTTAAAAAGGAAATTCTGACATGTAGTATACCATGGATTAAAGCTTAAAGGCATAAGTAAAATAAGCCAGTCACAAAGGGAAAATACTCTAGAGTAGTCAAATTCATAGAGACAGAAAGGAGAATGATGATTGCTAGGGACTGGGAGCAGTGGGAAGGGGCAGTTACTGTTTAATGGGCAGAATTTCAGTTTAAGAGGATGAATAAGTTCTGGAAATGAATGGTGATTATAGTTGCACAACAATGTGAATGTACTTACTGTCATGGAACTGTACATTTTAAAATGGTAATTTTATGTGTATTTTATCACAATAAAAAGAAATAGGTTTAGTTTCTTTTCATTTATATATCTTTACATAAAAAGTTTGAAATGTCTAACTGATACTGAATACATTATACTAGTATACAACATGTCTCTTCTTTTACCTGCAGTGATCATGGATTTAAAGCAGGACTTCTGGTCTATTCGTGGCCATATAATATACTTTGCCTTTGGTCTTTTGTGTCGTAATGTCAAGAAACACAGAGTTAGACTCATACCAGTTGCCATAGGCACTACAAAGCAATTGGTCACTGTATGGACACCTAGGAATAAGAAGTAAAACAGAAATTAGTTATTCCATTGAAAAACCAGCTTTCTTCTTGAAGGAATTATATACTTCTAGCAAATAATAAGAGTTGTAGATTTAGTGCTGCTGCTTCTTTACTCACTCTCAGGAAGCTCACTGCCAATTTCATCCTCCATGCTTATGATCTAATTTTCTATCTTATTCTAAAGGTTTTTATACATACATTAGTGACCTGGTGCACGGATTTGTGCACATTGAAAGGAAATTTATTAGAAGGTGGCCAGCGGGGTGGGACTGGGCGAGATGGGCCGGACATGCCCTGGAGCCAACTTCCCATGGTCCCTCCCCGGCCAGCCACACCTGGGGCGGCGCCATGGCTCGAAGGGCGTCTGCGGAGTGAGCAGGGTCCCTCTGGCAGGTGGGGCCAAAACTGGATCTCCGACATCCCCAAGGGGCCCCAGAGTGCAAGAGGGCACTCGGCAAAGTTGCTGTCATACAGGGTGTGCTACACAAACACAAGTGTGCAGTAAACCAGATTCAGGGCCAACAGTGCCCCAGCAACAACATAACCCACGGCCAAAGGTGAAATCACATGGCCCCCTCTTCTCTGGTTCCGGGGTGTGTCACCCGAGAACCTCCACTGCCAAGTCACCACAGCTTGGCAGTAAACCAGATTCAGGGCCAACAGTGCCCCGACAACATAACCCATGGCCAAAGGTGGAATCGCATGGCCCTAGGAGGAATTGGGCTCCCTCCTCTCTGGCTCTGGGGTGCAACACCCGAGAACTGCTGCTGCCAAGTCACCACAGCTCAGCAGCTTCTGCAGTGAGCATCTGCCCCCTGGTGGTCAGTGTGCGTCATACCTACCAGCTGGTCAGACGGTCGCTTAGCCTTTTATATATATAGATAGATATGTCTTCTCAAAAATCATTTGTATCCTTTTTGAAAGAGACATTAATAAAAGAAAGTAGGCAAAGTTTGTGTGGCTGGTCAGCCAAAAGTATTATGATTAACACAGTACATACCAGCCATCTTTATGATGTCCAGGACCAAAGAATTGGCAATTTTGTTCAAAAGGCTAGAACCTGCAGCTTTTGGTTGCACAGCAGAAATATCACCCGATCGTCCAATTCCATGAATGAACCTAAGCAAAAAATGGGCCAACAACTGGACAAAAATATTCAATGTTCTAAGTAATCCACTGTATAAGTATACAATGCAATAACCAAAAAAAAAAAAAAAAATACCAGGGGTAATACTTGACTAATGTAGATATATTGCATAAACTATTAATAATATGAAAATATCCTATTATGTTGAAATAAATTCATCAATTTTGCTCTCCTATCTAGTCTCCAAAGCTGGCCGCCATTAATTCCTTTTCTCCCTATGCCCATATTGTACTGCCACACCAAGAGATGGAGTCTAATTCCCTCCACTTGAATCTGGTCAAGCCTAGAGACTTGCTGGGCCAGAAAGAAAGTGCAGAAGTGATATCTGGAACTTCTGAGTTAGAGCATAAGAAGCCTTAAAGTTTCCTACCCAGGCTCTTCAAGGGCTTGTTCTTGAGGACTCCCTCTTGTACTCCACATGCCCTCCTGGGAGAAGGCAAAGCCACATCGAGAGGGCAACTGGGCTCCCAACAACCTAAGTGTGCCAACTTGGATAAACTGCCCAGTTGAACCTTCAGGTGACTAAACGCTCAGCCACCATCTGACTGCAACCACATGAGAAACCCAAAGTAATCATCACCCTGCTGAGCCCAGTTTACCCACAGAACTAGGAGATGATACATGACTGTTTCAAGCCACTATGTTTTTGAGGTTTGCTGTGCAACAATAGAAAAGCAAAATATCTGCAGCGTTAAATTCTCTTCTTTCTTTCCTTTTCCCCTAACCAGAGCAGGAGACTAAGTTCCAATGGAGATGAGTTGATATTTCAAATATTGCCTTAATCCATTCTTTGAAAATGCATGTGCTAATCCACTCATTTTAAATTAGATGGTATACACTGCTTAAAAATACCTCTGAATATTCAAAATCAAAAATCTATTTGTAATTTATAGTTAAATAGATCAGAAACTCTGCATATTGGAATTATCACAGAACACTAGTGTCACACTTCATTACCACTAAAACCTCATGTACAAAGCATTTTTTACAGATAACTGTTATCAGCTCATTTTTAACATGAATTTTTCACCCAAGTTATACATTAGTTATCGTTAGTTTTAACTGCAATAAGGTTTTTCTTTTAACTGACACATATAATCTGTAGTAGTAATAGCCTAGGTGGCGTCACTCCCTCACACATCACGCCCTCATGTCGTCACAAGATGGCCGTCACAAGATGGCCATGCACACAGCAGAGGTGGGGCCTGGAGGAGGAGATGGGTCATAGCAGAGCAGGGCAGTTGTGGGCGATCATGCCGGCAGGGAAGGGCAGTTGTGGGCAATCAGGCCAGCAGGGGAGGGCAGTTGGGGGTAATCAGGCTGGTAGGGTAGGGGAGTTGGTGGCAATTAGGTGGCAGCGGAGGGCAATTGTGGGCAATCAGGCCGGCAGGGGAGGGCAGTTGTGGGCGAGCAGGGGAGGGCAGTTGTGGGTGATCAGGCTGGCAGAGGGGAGTTGGGGATGAACAGGCTGGCAGGGGAGGGCAGTTGGGGGCCACCGGGCCAGCAGGGGAGGGCAGTTGTGGGGGATCAGGCGGGCAGGGGCGGGCAGTTGTGGGTGATCAGGCTGGCAGAGGAGGGGAGTTGGGGATGAACAGGCTGGCAGGGGAGGGCAGTTGGGGGCCACCGGGCCAGCAGGGGAGGGCAGTTGTGGGGGATCAGGCAGGCAGGGGAGAGCAGTTGTGGGTGATCAGGCTGGCAGGAGAGGATTGTTGGGGTGATCAGGCTGGCAGGGGAGGGCAGTTGTGGGCAATCAGGCCGGCAGGGGAGGGCAGTTGTGGGCGATCAGGCGAGCAGGGGAGGGCAGTTGTGGGCAATCAGGCCGGCAGGGGAGGGCAGTTGTGGGCGATCAGGTGAGCAGGGGAGGGCAGTTGTTGGCAATCAGGCCGGCAGGGGAGGGCAGTTGTGGGCGATCAGGCTGGCAGAGGAGGGGAGTTGGGGGTGAACAGGCTGACAGGGGAGGGCAGTTGGGGGCCACCGGGCCAGCAGGGGAGGGAAGTTGTGGGGGGGTCAGGCGGGCAGGAGAGGGCAGTTGGGAGCGATCAGGCTGGCAGGGTAGGGGAGTTGGGGGTGAACAGGCTGACAGGGGAGGGCAGTTGGGGGCCACCGGGCCAGCAGGGGAGGGCAGTTGTGGGGGATCAGGCGGGCAGGGGCGGGCAGTTGTGGGTGATCAGGCTGGCAGAGGAGGGGAGTTGGGGATGAACAGGCTGGCAGGGGAGGGCAGTTGGGGGCCACCGGGCCAGCAGGGGAGGGCAGTTGTGGGGGATCAGGCAGGCAGGGGAGAGCAGTTGTGGGTGATCAGGCTGGCAGGAGAGGATTGTTGGGGTGATCAGGCTGGCAGGGGAGGGCAGTTGTGGGCAATCAGGCCGGCAGGGGAGGGCAGTTGTGGGCGATCAGGCGAGCAGGGGAGGGCAGTTGTGGGCAATCAGGCCGGCAGGGGAGGGCAGTTGTGGGCGATCAGGTGAGCAGGGGAGGGCAGTTGTTGGCAATCAGGCCGGCAGGGGAGGGCAGTTGTGGGCGATCAGGCTGGCAGAGGAGGGGAGTTGGGGGTGAACAGGCTGACAGGGGAGGGCAGTTGGGGGCCACCGGGCCAGCAGGGGAGGGAAGTTGTGGGGGGGTCAGGCGGGCAGGAGAGGGCAGTTGGGAGCGATCAGGCTGGCAGGGTAGGGGAGTTGGGGGTGAACAGGCTAGCAGTGGAGGGCAGTTGTGAGCAATGAGGCGGGCAGGGAAGGGCAGTTGTGGGCGACCAGGCGGGCAGGGGAGAGCAGTTGTGGGCGATCAGGCTGGCAGGAGAGGATTGTTGGGGTGATCAGGCTGGCAGGGAAGGGCAGTTGTGGGCAATCAGGCCAGCAGGGGAGGGCAGTTGTGGGCAACCAGGCCAGCAGGGGAGGGCAGTTGGGGGTGGTTGGGCCAGCAGGGGAGGGCAGTTGGGGGTGGTTGGGCCAGCAGGGGAGGGCAGTTGTGGGCAATCGGGCCGGCAGGGGAGGACAGCTGGGAGCCATCAGGCCGGCAGGGGAGCAGTTAGGTGTCAATCAGGCTAGCAGAGGAGCGTTTAGGGGACAATCAGGTTGGCAGGCAGATGCGGTTATGAGAAATCAAGCAGGCAGGCAGGCAAATGGTTAGGAGCCAACAGTCTTGGATTGTGAGAGGGATGTCCAACTGCCAGTTTAGGCCCAATCCCAAACTGGCAGTTGGACATCCCCCAAGGGGTCCCAGATTGGAGAGGATGCAGGCCAGGTTGAGGGACACCCGCCCCGTCCCATGCACAAATTTCGTGCACCGGGTCTCTAACTGACATATAACATCATATTAGTTTCAGGAATACAAAATAATGATTCAATGTTTGTATATATTGTAAAATGATCACCAACAAGTCTAGTTCACATCCATCATCACACACAGTAACAAGTTTTTCTTTTTTGTGAGGAGAACTTTTAAGATCTACTCTCTTAGCAACTTTCAAATATACAAAACATTGTTATTAATTATAGGTAACATGCTATACATTACATCCCATGACTTATTTATTTTATAACTTGAAGTTTGAACCTTTTAATTCAACTAGAAGTTTGGTGGTTTTGATTGAAAAAAAATTCAACTATGGATAGAAAATATCATCATGGAACTTTTCTTCAACTAAGATTATTCAAACCAGACTGTTAAACCTAGAGGTTGTCAAACTTCAGTAAAATTTTAAATCATGGAAGACAGGAGTTTTCATTTTAGAGTTTACCTATATTTCACAGAAAGGTAGAATAGAGAAATGACTATATTTGAAACCACTGTCAATTACATGGTTATCAGGATTGATGAAAAGCTTTTTGAAAAAATATAAGAGTAACTTAATAATCTAATATTAAATTTAATATACCCTTTCCTACATCTATCACAACAAAGCAAGGTGCTTATAAAATGGGATTCAGTTTAGATGTAGATAAACAATGACTTATAGTTCTATCTATATATCATTCTCTAAAAATACTTGCAACTGTAGAAAAGAAACATGGAAAATCATAAAAAACCTTAAGATATTTTAAACTCGTACAAATAATAGGATTATTATGTTAATTGTTTTTTTAAAATATGTTTTATTGATTTTTTACAGAGAGGGAGAGGGATAGAGAGTTAGAAACATCTGATGAGAGAAAAACATCGATCAGCTGCATCCTGCACACTCCCTACTGGGGATGTGCCCGCAACCAAGGTACATGCCCTTGACTCGAACCTGGGACCCTTCAGTCCGCTAGTCAACGCTCTAGCCACTGAGCCAAACCAGTTAGGACAGGTTAATTGTTCTTAACAGAACACAGAGCCAGTGTGTTTAACTACCGAGAACCTGACAAGAACTTTTACCCTGCTGTCTTGAAGAGCACCTACTCAGATTAAATTGTCCCATCTAAGTTTACATGCCCATGTGAATAGGGAATAGATTCCAAACAGACATTTTATAATCTAATATGATGAATACTGCCACCATTGTTTTTAGCAAAAAAAAAAAGGTAAGGAAAGCAATGTTTTCACAGGTTATTTGAAAAAAAAAAAAATACCTGTAATGACGCCGAGCAACTAACGCCGAAGCCACTCTCCCTTCCCGTTCTCCCACGCCACAGTTGCCCAGGAAATTGTTGCTGTCCATGATCGCCAGTTCATGTAGAAAGAGTTCGAGTGTACTTTCATCCCAACCATCCTCTGGACATTTGCCCTTAAAACAAAAAACACGTAATTATAGTGAATTATAATTTAATTATTATTTAAGATGGTTTCGTCGTTCCTTAGAATGCACCTCGATGCATTTTAAAACCTTCCCAGGTGTCATTTTGCCATGCTCCTTTGCTGTCCAAAATTCAGATAGAAATTCAGCACAATGAAGAACCCTCAACTAGGAAGAACGTTTATGTTACACTACATTACAATGACTTACAGATTCGAGAAGGAATAAATAAAAGCGATGAGATTTACTCCGATTTAAAGTTGCAGTAAGTTAAGGTTACTGAAAACCAGTAAAACCTTATCTTCAACGAAGATTCTTCAAACCAGACCGTTAAAACAAACACGGCGGGGGGGTGGGGGGGGTGAGGCCATGAGTGAGGGGGATGGGGGACAATGGGGGGGATAAGGACACATTTGTAATACCTTAATCAATAAAGGGGGGGGATCTAAAAAAAAAAAAAAAAAAAAAAAAAAGCTACAGGTTGCCAAACTTGAGTGAGATTAAATTCGGAAATGCCGTGCCCTGTGATGTTCCCAGGCAGCCCTTGGTATATACCGTGACTTATGAACACGTGTTCCCCGAGTTCTGGGCAAGAGTGAAAGGCGGGAGGTGCGACCTTTGCCCTTTCCGCAAACAAAAAAGTAAACCAACCGGGACTTCCACTCGCTTCCGCGTCCCCAAGTTACACGCAACGGGACTCACAATCTCAGCCCCGCACACGCCCTAATGCACTCTCCGGTTGGGGGCGCGGCGAGGTGGAGAGGGAGCTGAGCGCAGCCAGTCGGCGTAGCGCCTGCCCCGCGGCGAGACCCTGGGGGCAGCTCTGGGCCGGCAACCAGAAGCGGGCGAGGCTGGACGCGGCAGCCACAGGGGGCGCAGCGGAGCGGGGGGCGCGGCGGCGGGCGGCCACCGACCCCTCGGTACCTGCTCCAGAAGCAGCCGGATGAGGTGCTCGTGCGTGCGGCGGGCCTCACAGCCCTGCCGCACGTAGGCCGGCGACACCAGCCTCTCACCGGCCGCGAAACTCTCCGGGTTCATATTGGCGGTAGCAAAGGTGGCGTTAGAACAGTTGACACCGGGACGAACACCCACTAAAACCAGGACGGCACTCGCCGCCCGGACGGTACGGCAACGCCTAGGGCCAAACTTCTGCGTCTCGTTCTCGCACCTGCGCAAAGTGGCCCGGAAAGTGGACCCGAAACTGGTGAATTGGAGCATGCGCGGCGGGCTCCCGCGGGTGCTGAACATTAGCCCCGCCTCCCTGCCTCTGATTGGTCAGGTTAATCCTTGGGCTTTCTGAGCCGGACTTGAAGGACTTTGCACTCGCGCGGAAAGGCTGAGTGAGGAAAGGGAAGGGCCACTGCGTGGGGGTCTCGAAAGAAAAAATGTCCTAAGTTACCCTGTGTCCCAGTCCTGTTGAAATGGTGAGATTTGCGCCGAGTCTGTGCTTCAGTTTCCCAGATTCCAGGACATTTCACTCAACCTTCATACGTCTCACAACTCTTAGGAAAAGCAATTCTCACTCCTTTTCTCCTTTGCACGACAGAAGTTTTAACCCTACTTCCCGCAGCCTTATATGACAGACATTTGTCTTATATGACAGACATCTGTCATTACACACACACACACACACACACACGAATGAAAACTCTCTACAGACAGGTACTTGGTTTTTACTGCCATACCCACCCCCACCCCCACTCCCAAGCTCCTAGAATAGTGCCCAGAATACAGTCAGGGCCAATTTTTTTAAATCTGCATTAATGATTTACGTTGACCATTCAACAACCTAATGCTAAGTGCCGGAGATACAGAAATGAAAAGGCAGAATCCCTGCCTTCGATTTCCTTACCATCTTCCCTTTAGGTGAATCTACAGTAATTCCAGACATTGCTTTTGTCCTGGAGCTTGCTAGAGCCCATTTGCACTGGTTCCCACTTGCTTGCAAGAGCTGATGGTTAAATGTTCAGTAATGTTGTGAGCTGGTTTTTAAATGTAGCTGTTCTTTAACAACAAATTAGATAAGTTTATAATTAAGTTAACTGTATTAAAAGCAAAAGTAACAAATGCTCGAACTCATCACTTCCTAAGTGTTTTACTATTACCTATGCTTTTGACATTATTTACGTCGATTGTATTTATATAGGGGAAATGGGATGTAATGGTGTGCTGCTGCACTTCTCTATCCAACTTCCTTTTTAGGTGGCATCATGTTGGTAGCTTGAAATGGGGGAGTATTTACACCATGGAAACCAGCAAATGCTGAAAATCAGGCCCTTATCTCTCTACCCCCTCCCCACCAGGAGTCAGTGATTTAACATGTACCAACTCACCACTGTTCCTACTGCATGTTCTCAGGGCATCCTGCCATTTATCAGCCATGGTACTTATCCAATTGCATTTCAGTTGTTAACTTAACGTCTTCCTTAACTAGAGTTGGAGCTCCTAGTTTACAGGGCTATATTTCATATCTGTGTTCAAAGCACACACTGAACACATAATAGATGTTCAACCAATATTTGTTGAATGATGTGGACAATTTGAGAACTGTAAAACTACACAGAAAGATAAATTTCAAAAATAGTGAGGAATTAGCTTATTTTTTAAAAAACAAGCATTGGCCTTCAAACTTTGGAAAAGTTGAGATCTTATTCCCAAAATGCAACTATTTTTACAACTTTTCTTTTGGAAAAGCCTTCAAAGCTGCTTTGTAGATCACATGCAGGATATGCAAAAAGCCCAAGATCCATCTCATTACTGAATGCACACACTAGGCTTTGAGCCAGCAGTTTCTCTCACATTATTCACCAGTCTTCATTTGGAAAAATGTTTGTTTCCAAAATCTAAATCCATCAAGACATGCCATCATTGAAGTTTTTTTAAAAAAAATGCTGGCTGTGGAGACAATTTCAAAAGAAGTGTTCCAAAATTATTGTCACTCATTCACTCATACAATGAAAAATTTTGAGTACCTATTATTTCTAACAGATAGGGAAGCATCAGAATAATTTTATGGTCTTTACAAGATGGACCTTAAAAATAGGTCCAACATTTGTAAGTCTGAATTTTGCTTGTTGTCACTAGTTGTATGGCCTTGGATGCATTATTCATAGTCCCTTGAGCTTTGCTTTTTCTCGTTTGTAAAAGAGGAACATGGAGGAGATAGTTATGATGATTAAATGAAATCTAACTTCTCAATGACATCTTCACCTTGATAGACTGATTATACAAATGGACAAGGGCTAGATGAGAACCCCAACCCACAACCTCAGCAGCAAGTAGCCCAAGAAGCCAACCCGAAACCCCTGCAGCAATCTGCCCAGAACAATTAGAACACGGTCCATGACTGCCAGTTTCCCAACTTTTTCACCTGCTTCCACCTCAGAACCAACCAGAGAAAGCCAAATATGCCCCCCAAACCAATGACATACGATGTTCATTTCTTTAACCAACCTCCATCTTCTCCTTGCCTATAACCGCCAACCAGAGCACACCTGAATTTTTCCTCATTCTTTTACCATAAAGCTTTTCCACTGCCCTGCCTGCCTTTGAGTTGTCCCAATGCAAGTAGAGTGACTATCTCCCTTGCTCTAGAAAGCTCTAAAAATCTGTTAGTTATTTGGTTGGTCTCCGTTTATTTCCACAGTTTTCCCGGAAGACTCCATGGAGATATGGTCTGCACTGTCCAGCCTTCTACCAGATGAGGTACCCACAGAGGCCCCTTGTACCTTGCTGCTTGTGGCTTTGTCAAGTCTGTGCCCTCGTGGTATGTCAGTGCTGGATATGAACTCTGCTGCCTTTGCATTGAGTTCCTCAGCTATTTATTCTAAATTTGGTGCCCGGGTTTTGTTATTGGTTCCCATTTGTTAGGCATCCTTGGTAGAATCATTCTATTCCTTTTCATCCTTGTTGGCTCCCTTTTGTACTTCTATTTTGTATTGTGCTGCCTACAAGTGTTGTTTGTCATAGGAAGCAGAATCACAGGGTGGAACACAGGCCCAGGCCCTTTAAGCCTGTTGTTGGAGCGGCCTTAGAGACCAATGAGTTTGCAGTTCTCTCCAGACTGGCATTCATTTGGACATACTTTGTTGGGGTAACCAATAGCACCTTTGCCTGAACTAAAATACCTGTCAGAACATTTTGAGAGGGGTTTAGAATAAAAATGAGATAGAATCCAAAATAAACTATGATCTTGCAGATTAAACAGCTTAAGTGGCCCACTATCCAAGCCACCATTTTGACAAGGACAGCATAGATAGTGTAAACAGAAGGGACACTGGAAAAAAGAATGTCCAGTTTTAGAAAAACCAAGGTAAAGAAAATCCCTCAATTCTGATCAATGTATGCGCTCTGGAGAAGGAAAAAGCTCCCAATACTCTGATTTTTACCCTAAACACTCAAGTTCAACAAATATAGATGGTCACATTCATCAATTCCTGATAGGTAAGGGTGTTCCTCTTACTACATTAAACCCCTCATCTTTCCTCTACCTCTTCCCATCTTTCAAATCACCCACATATTTTTTTCTATCTCCCAGCCCTTAACTGTAACCCTTGGGCACTTGAATGAGAATCATTCCTTCCTACTCTATGGGACTTCACCCCTGCAAATTTAATAAAGAGAGACTTACTCTGCAAGTGGAATTGTAATATTAAATGTTCAACAGAGGAACTACTTCTTAAAGTTCCAGAGAAGTTTTCTGTTCATAACCAAGTTGTGTCTGCCCTGATATACCTTTGCCTTCCCCATTATATTCAATACACACCCAGATAATGGTCTTAACATCGAACCTGACATTCTCTGACCTTCAAAGTCCACTGACACAGAAAAAATAATTGGGGTAGAACCGAGTGAGTAGATAGATCCTACCAAACTGTTGCCCAAACACCCCAATATCCCTTAATGTCAGAAACAAAGCAAGGGCTCAAAGCTATAATTGAAGGCCTTATATCTTTCAACTATATAGGTCTTCTCAGACCCTGCACTAGCCCTTGTAATGCTTTGGTCTTGCAAGGAAAGAAACCAAATGGGTAAAGACATCGATTTTTTCAAGACTTCAGGACAATTAACAAAATTTTTGTTTCTCACTTGCCGCTAGTACTGATCTTGGCATCAATCAGTTCTACCTGAAGCTACTTGCTCCACTGTACTGGACTTTTGCTTGCCTTTTTTTTTTGATGTGCCAATCAAGATACCACATTGCTTTCAGTCATCGTGTCTCGCTAGTGTCCTTGGTCTATGACAATTTCCCAGTTTCTCCTTCTTTTCCATAACTATGACAGTTTTGAGGTGTGCTGGTTAGGTATTTTCTAGAATGTTTCATCATTGATCTTACTAATTCTCGCTTTGTTCTCTATTTCCCTAAAAATCTGGTCTCATCTTTATTATTTCTTTCCTTCTACTTTCTTTGGGTTTATTTTCTATTCTTTTACTAACTCTTAAGATAAAATCTTAGCCATTTTTTTCTTTTCTGCTATATGCTTCCCTCCCTCACCCCCACATACACACACTATTAGCAAAACCAATTATGGTTTCCATGAAAAAAACTAAGGGTGAGATGAGAGGGAGAATCCAGGTCCAGTGGCCAGGAAAACTGCAAGAAAGTGGGGGGGGGGGGATATGCAGCAGGTGCCCAGGGAAGGAGAGAAGAGGCCAGATTTCCAATTGGGTTTTGAAATGAAATGTACACTCTAGAGCAGTGGTTCTCAACCTTCTGGCCCTTTAAATACAGTTCCTCATGTTGTGACCCAACCATGAAATTATTTTCGTTGCTACTTTATAACTGTAATGTTGCTACTGTTATGAATCGTAAAATAAATATCTGATATGCAGGATGGTCTTAGGTGACCCCTGTGAAAGGGTTGTTCGACCGCCAAAGGGGTTGCAACCCACAGGTTGAGAACCACTGCTGTAGAGGACATCCCCATCCCCCCATGTCCCTATGAAATACTTAGTAAAATCTTTTTTTTTTTTTTTGTTAACCCACTATGGGATTATTAGATCCATTTTGGGGATGCCTCGAAGCACTAAATCAGTGGTTCTCAACCTTCTGGCTCTTTAAATACAGTTCCTCATGTTGTGACCCAACCATAAAATTATTTTCATTGCTACTTCATAACTGTAATGTTGCTACTGTTATGAATCGTAATGTAAATATCTAATATGCAGGTTGAGAACCGCTGGACTAAATCCTGCTGTACAGGTGGGTGTAGAACAGGGGTGGGCAAACTTTTTGACTCGAGGGCCACAATGGGTTCTTAAACTGGACCGGAGGGCCGGAACAAAAGCATGGATGGAGTGTTTGTGTGAAGTAATATAAATTCAAAGTAAACATCATTACATAAAAGGGTACGGTCTTTTTTTTTTTTTTAGTTTTATTCATTTCAAACGGGCCGAAACCGGCCCGAGGGCCATAGTTTGCCCACGGCTGGTGTAGAAGGAAGGCAGATCAAAAGCACCTGGTCCCTCTGACTTACACTAATATGAGCTAACTCTGAGCCTGCATGCCAGGTGCTGCTCCTGAGGACTTTACCTGCAGTAGCTCTTCCAATCCTCCCAGCCACCCTATGGGCTAAGCCCAGAGCAGCCAGGTGAGACTGCACCATTAGTCAAGGGAAATAGCCAGGATTCACACCAGGCTGTCTGGCCCTGTAGGCTATGCTCTTATCCACTTTCCCCCACTGTCAGAGCCAAGAGCCATCTCGAGCTCTGGCTTTAGGCAGGTAATTATGCAGCCTGAAAGTTCTGTCCACTGGGATGTGGATGGAGTAACAAGAATATAGCCAGAAATGTAGAGAGGACAGGTTGCCAAAGTATATTATTAAGTCAGCAAGCCCACTAAATCCCATGGGCAGAAAAGATCACTGCCATCAGGATTCCTTGATTCTGAAAACCCAAAAGTCATCACAGACATCTCCACTCCGCCACCACTCAGATCTCATCGATCGGCAATCTTGTCAGGCCTCACCCACCCCTTTCTCTCCACCTCCACCTCCCCCACAACCACCTAGTCCAGGCCTCTGCCATCTCCCCACGGCAGAGGACAACCTCAGTGGCCTGGCTGCTTCCACTTTTGTGTATTATCTCCCATCCCCGTCCTGTCCCACTCCGCAGAGATAATTATCTTTCAAGTATCCATCAGATCACATCCTTCCCGTGCTTAGAATCCTTCAACTCTTTCCCATCACACTAAACATACAATTCAGACTCTTCACCTGGACTTAAAAGGCCTTGTAAGGTCTGGCCCTCATTGATATTGAGCGCTATCCTCCCTCGAGCTGATGGGCTCCCACCCATTGACCTCCTTGCAGAATATGAAACACACCACATGTTTATTTTCCCGCCTCCAAGCTGTGCTTGCTGCCTTAAATGATCTTCCCCTTCTCATCTTGCATGGAGGGCTCCTGCTTTTCCTTCACTGTAAATGTCACCTCCTCTGAGAAGCCTTCCCTGACCACGTTATCAAAGTGGGAACCTAGTTTGAAGTAAAAACGTATTTTCCCCCAAATTATTTTATGAGTAGATTACTTGTGTAAGCAACTGGATTAGAAGCTTCTGGAAGACAAGAAGCTTGACTTTTTACCTACTCTTCCTAGCACCTAGCATGTGCCTAGGACATTGCATGCATTCAGAAACATGTTTGAGTGAATAAATGATAAGAATGGGTCCCAATGATGGCTTATCATGTGATGGTTGCGGAATAAACCCAGAGGTGGAGAGAGGAGAGAGGGCAGGAACCAGGGACGAAGAGGTGACACCTCATGTGATGAGGGTACTCTGAGGAGATGGTTTACAGTGGCACATGCAAATACACAAAGAATGACCACATCCCTTTGTCATTCCATTCACATGTGTTCTAAAATGTTTGGGGTAGGAAATGACAAGTCTCTTAAGAAGCATGGCAGGATCTGGCTGTCATCAACCTCATTAATGCGGCCGCTCAAGCAATTGGAAGCAAAATAACTTCCCCACCAAGGCCAAGCTTCAAAGAGCAGTTGGAAGGAGGAAGTGAGGGAGCCGTAGAATCAGTAACTAGGTTGTTCAGAGAAGTCTCCTGTGATTAGGAAAAGAAAAAAATATATATAGTAATTACATTTTGCTGAGACTCAGAGAATTCCGAAAGCCTGGTCTCGCCTTCATCTTCTCTACTTCAGATGGAGAGAGATGAAATAAAGGTAGATGTGGATGTAGCAGAAAGTAATTTCAGACCTTCCCTGGGATGAGTAAAGCAATTCTCTCTCCGGTGGGAGGACAGGTAGGTAGAGAAAGCTTCCTCCAAGCAGTGAAACTGCTGAGATAGTTGCAAAGTTACAATACCCAGTTAAGAGCAGGAGCCAGAGAAAAGCTGCAGGAGACTTGTCAGGAGTCTGTGAACTGGCCCAGAGCAAGGCTTGCTGACATTTGAAAGGGAATGAGGAAGAGGCATGGACTTAGGGTGATGGCAGGTGGTAGAGCAGTGATGACAGGACGTGGTCCAGGAGTGGTGGCAAACAGGCAGGTGGAGTTCAGAGCCTGGCTCCTCATCTTCCTCCAGCATAAATTTGCACAAATTACCCAATCTCTGTAGGCCCCAGCTCACTCTGCTGTGAAAGGAGCATAGTAAGGGCGAGGGGGAGGCAGTGACGGATGTTAAGGGGTCAGCACAGCACGTGCCACAGAGGGAGCACTCAGCACATGTGAGACCATGATCTCTGCTGTTGCGGCCGGTCTTTGCCAGGGGGGTGAGTAAGCCACTAGACCCTGGGTGTGGAGAGTGTGGGCTGGCTGGGTGAGCATCCTTCTCTGGGCCTTACCAGAGGCTGGACAGCTACAAACTACATTTCCCAAACTCCCTCCCAACTAGCAATTCTTAATTCTAGAAGCAAATTAAGTTTGACCAATTAGATGTACTTGCATGAGACTTGGAAAGTGTCCTGCTTCTTTCGACTGCGTCGTCATTGGCAAGCAACACAGTAGAGACATGAGACATGAACAGCAGTTTCAGCCTTTTGGAGTCCATTCTCCAGCCTCCTGGTGTCCAGGCGGCTTCCCAATTCCAGAAACACAGCCTCAGCAGTGGGTTCTGGACATCAGTGGTCCTGTCGGTGGCCTCCAACGTGGTAGCTCCCCTGGTGGGTCAGTTCTGCAGAATCCTGGGAGTCATTTCCAGAAGTCAGTCTGGAGCCCACACTCCTAGACTTCCCAAGGATTTTGTACACACATTACTCCTTACCATTAGTTCCTTCTAGAGTCATATCTGCTTTCAATCCTGACTGCTACACAAGGCATTTACTTTTCCTGCATTGTTCTCACCTACAGAAAGACTGACCAATTATCCCATCCCTCTATACTTAAGCCTAAGGCATTGCCATCCCCTGGTGCCAGCTGCCCAAACTGCAGCTGTGACACTGGGAAGTGAATAATCAGAGTCAGAATGGAGAAGACTTCACAATCCAAACCAAGAGAGCAAAGCCAGTCAATATTGATGTCCTCATGCAATATTGAACACGGAGACGTTGAGAGAAGAGAATTTCTCCAAGGCCGCCCAAGGGAGATGGAGCATTGATGACTCAATATAAGTCTTCCCGTCAGCGTGGCAGATTCAGCATTTTAATTGAGAATGACTCACCCTGCCTCAGTGGTGACTGTATAACTTAAAAATAGCCACTCCCTTTGCAATGGACTCAAATCCTTTTTTGGAAGGAGGCAGAACGTAAACATACTCTGCATCGTTCTCATCGTAACTTCGTTTCCCTTTTGATAGAACAGGAGATGAAACACCGAGAAATGAATTGAAGAACATTATGCTGACCAGTCTGATATCTGTGCTGGTATGGTTGTCACTTCTTCATCTCCCGAGACACTAATAAGTAAGCTGTCTAGATTGTTGTGTTTTGGTTTGGGGTTTTTGTGGTTCTTTTTTTTCTCAGTTTTCTGTGAGTCAGAAATCATTCAATCAGTGATTCAGTTCTACAGAGCCTGAACCGAGACCTTTTTGTGAACCTCTAGACTTGAGTAAAAATCTGAGCTCATCCATGTAAGAAGCCCATTAACCCTGACACCTTCTTTTACCCCCGAAGCCTGACTTGCATTCCCAACAAGTGAAAAAACACACACACTCCTTGGCCAATTCTTAATTATCTGCATGTGGCTTATTCAAACTGTTCTTTTCGACCAATGAGAAGACTAGTTGAAAAGGCCAGGCTCTGAGTTCAATGGATAATGTGTTCAAATCCTGACTCTGCCACTTCCTGGCTCTGTGATCTTGTACAAGTTACTTCATTTCTCGGTGTTTCATCTCCTAGTCTATAAAAAAGGAGCCAATAAGAACACTTACTTTGTATGAGATAAAAGATTTATAAATTAACTACACTCAAAAAATAATAGCATTTAATAAATAGTAGCAATTGATATTATTTGCTGGATATTATAGGAATGCAAAAAGCAAGCCCCAATCAAGACCCTTTAGAAATATCCCATCTAGTAGGGGAGGATATAACCTGCCCATTAGTCAATATAAGAGTCTGAATGAGATGTGCCATATGACTGAAGAGCCCATCCAATTTAGACACCAAGCTTAAGTAGGAGGTAGCATTGGAAAGCGGCCGAGGGCTCTATTCAAAAGTAGATAGAAAGTGGCCCAGGAGGAATGAATTGAAAAAGCAATAGTGTGGAGAAAACACAAATCTCATAAGCCTCTCTGGGGAAGGCCTTAAAGGCCAATTTGCACTTGAATATTCAGATTGCAAAAGCAGCCACAAGTGCTTCCCCCTCCTAGTAGCCACACCCTTACTTAGGTAATTCTGCCCTGCACTGATGCTGAATTTGGTCATGCAACTTGCTTTGATCAGTCAGCTGGATGGTAGCAAACATGATTCAGGTAGAAGAATGAAAAGGGCTGGCCCTAATGCTGCACTTTAGACCCTTCCTGCCACCATATGAACAAGCCTGCTGAAGCCGGTTAGACGTTCTTGAGAAACCTGTGGCCCAGTGCTCTCCACTGCGCCAGCCATCAGTCAGCACTATCAGGAGAACAGCAACTAAGTGCAGCTGACCATACCCAACCCAAATCGTAACCCACAGAACCGTGAGCAAAATGAATAGTTATTGTTTTAAGCCGCTATATTTTGGGGTGGTTTGTCAATGCAGCAAAAGCTTGCTGATAATGGGGAGCCATTAAAAGGTGGGGGCAGCCCAGCCAGTGTAGCTCAGCAGTGAGCATCAACCTATGAACCAGGAGATCACGGTTCAATTCTCGGTCAAGGTAAATGCCTGGGTTGTGGGTTTGATCCCCAGTATGAGGTGTGCAGGAGGCAGCCAATCAATGATTCTCTCTCATCACTGATGTTTCTATCACTCTATATCTCTCCTTTCCTCTCTCTCTAAAAAAAATCAATAAAAATATATTTTAAAAACTTTAAAAAATAAAAGGTGGGGCCAGGTGAGCGACATGAGCAAACATGATATGCTTTCCAGGTGGATGTGCACTTGGGAAAATAGAGGCACATCATAAATACTAGACTAGGCAAAATAATTATTAATGTAAATTTGCTTCAAAATAAAGAAGTTGATGAGTGATTATCAAGGGCAGAAGGTAGCAGTTCATGATATCCTGTACCC
The DNA here is from genome assembly GCF_028538775.1 of Myotis yumanensis. Taxonomy (NCBI): domain Eukaryota; kingdom Metazoa; phylum Chordata; class Mammalia; order Chiroptera; family Vespertilionidae; genus Myotis; species Myotis yumanensis. The sequence continues at coordinate 225,715,847 of NW_027223752.1, read as the reverse complement.
TTGCTACTCAGGGTGCTGTGTGTGGAGCAAAGGCATCACCTGGAGCTTATGAAAATATGGAATTTGGGCTCCACTCCAAACTCATTGAATCAGAATATGAATGCCAACAACATCCTCTGGTGATCTTTTGGCATTACTGTATTAAAGTTTGAGAAGCACTATGTTATCCTAAAAATGCAAACTAAATCTACATTGAGCACTCACCTAGTCTTTCAAATTCTGGTCAGTTTTTTGTGTTTTTTTTTTTTACTTCTTTGTATGCTTCAGTATAGTTTCCTTCCCACCTGCTCCTTATCATTGTTTTAGTAAAACAAAAGTAAAAGTCCACCTTTATCTTTATAAGTTGTATTTTCATTAAAGTATTGGTTTGTGCACGCACGTGCGCATGTGTGCGTGTGTGTGTGTGTGTGTGTGTGTGTGCGTGTGTGTTTTCTTTGAGTAGGGTCCATAAATGGAAATGCTTTCCTCATCCAGGTTTTGAACCACTTAAAAAATAAGACAAAGGATAAGGCAGATAAAGACCAAAATTCATCTCAGTCACTGATAAAGTGTAGGTTAGAGACATTGTCAAATGGCTTCCTATACGCTATCCAGAATTAACCAGGCTTATCCATAATCAATGCTGGCACAGGGAAGTCTGGCTGCTGCCTTCCCCAAAGACAGGGAAGAAGAAAGGCCTGGGTGGGGGGTAGTAGGAGTAAATGAGGGGCTGGAGAGAGCCACAGCGTTACCTCTATAGAAAAGGAAACAGTAGGAATGGAGGCAGATATGTGTGTGGTAGTGATGAGGGAGACATTCTATAAAATGTGGTCATCATAATTGCTTAGAAGTTTCTTAAAAACCAAATTCTTCAGAAATGATGTTTAATGATGACTGATTAGTAGTATGATCTTCATTAAAATGAAATAATGAAGATTAGAATTGGTGGATTTTTTTAAAAAATGAGATTAGAGTTTAGGCTGAATGGTATTGATAGCAAAGAACATGTATGAAAGTTTATGAAAAAGAATAGTGCAAAAACTGAGGTGAAAAAAAAGCAATGTAGATTTGGAGGAAGAAGCAGGGCTATATTTATGAAGATTTATATTTGGCCCAGGAATGGAGAGAATGTTCAAAGACTTCCATGTCATCCCATGACCTTGAACAGTATTCTATCACTATTAATAATGATCATGATAACAATGGCTAAGCTCTTGGAGCACTTACTGTGTGCCAAGTCCTAAACTAGAAGAACAATATTTTATTTAAGTCTCATAACAAGTCAGTGAGGTTGATATTTTTATTGCCAGTGTTCTCATTTTATGGATGAGGAAATCAAGACCTGGAAAGGTTGATAACTCATCCAAAGTAAAACAATTAATAAATTGTAGAGTGAGGATTCAAACCCAGGTCACCAATTCCTTCTTTCAACCTGGTGCCTTTTATCCTTGTTTTATGGTCACCAATATTCATTACCTTATTTTTAAATTTTTTATTTCTATTTCAAGTGTGATACATTTTTTATATTTCCAAAGTTTTAGAAACTCCACATTAAAAAAAATAAGAATCACCTATAATTTCCCAGAGGGATAACCACTGTTGAAATTGTGATATACTGTACATCCATTCAGTCTCTCTTCTGTACACATATTTACTGTTTTGTTGTTGTTTTACAAAAAAGAGAACATACTATATATGTTAGTTTTGTTACCTGCTTTTTTAAATCAACAGTGCATTATAAACATTTTCCACGTCATTCTAAACTATGTATTCTTCTAAAACACCATTTGTAACATTTCATTTTATTCTTTTGTATGAATCCATCATAATATATTTAACCACTCTCCGATTATGGCTTCTTTAAGCTGTTAGAATATTCTATTCACTATTATAAATAATTCAGTGATGAAAATTTTTGCAGCCTCATCTCCATACTCATTCTTATTTCAGACACTGTTTTTTGCCTAGTCCAAAGCCATCTACTTCTCCCTTTTTCCTCCCAAGGAAACCTCCATTTTCATTTACTTTTTAATATGTTTTTATTGATTTCAGAGAAGAAGGAAGAGGGAGGGAAGGAGAGAGAGAGAGAGAGAGAGATACATCAATGATGAGAATCATTGATCAGCTGCCTCCTGCATGTCCCCCACTGGGGATTGAGCCTATAACCCCAGCACGTGCTGTGTCCGGGAATCAGACTGTGACCTCCTGGTTCATAGGTCGATGCTCAACCATTGATTGAGCCATTCTGGCCGGGCGAAACCTCCACTTTTAGAAGTTAGAAGAGAGATGTCCTTTGACCTAAAATTTTCCCAGGCCTTCTTGCAGTTAGGAGTGGCCATGTGACTGAGTTCTAGACAATGGGACTTAAATGAAAGTTGTGTCATTTCCTAAGGAGCTTGAAGGAGCAGCTATGCTTCTTCCTTTCTCTCTGTGCCCATCCACTACGGAGAGGCAACCACAACTATGTCATGGCCTGAGAGGGTGGTTATATTGGTCAGGGTTCTTCAGGAACAGAACCAACAGGATGTATACATAGAGATTTGCTATAAGGAATTGGCTCACATGACTATGGATGCTGAAAAATCTGAGATCTGCAGCTGGCAAGCTAGAAACCCAGGAGAGCCAACGGTTTAGTTACTGTTTGAGTCTGAAGGCCAGAGAACCAGGAAAGCATAAAGTGGAAATTCTAGTCAGAGTTGGAATCCAAAGACAGGAGAAGACCAAGGTCCCAGCTCAAAGACAGGCAGAGAGAAGGAATTCTTTCTTATTCAGCCTTCTATTTTATTCAGCTTTTCAACAGATTGGATGAGGCCTGACCACATTGGGGGGTGGGGGAGTGGGAAAGAAGGCAATCTCCTCTACTCAGTCTACTGATTCAAATGTTAATCTCATCCAGAAACCCCCTACAGACACACCCAGAAATAATATTTTACCAGATCTCTGGGCATCCGTGTCCCAGTCCATTTGACATGTAAAATTAACCATCAAAATGGCAGAATCAGAAAATGAAAGAAATTTGGGTTACTTGATTGAAGGAAAAATCTTGCCAGACAGAATATCTTCCTTGGACTTTTCTGTGGGTAAAAGAAAAACCCTCCTGTTATGTTGGAGCCATGATGCAGTTATTTCTGCTGTGACACAGAATAGACATTGTGAGACAAGCCACACAGTCAGCAAAATTGTACATTCAGAATAATGCTTTTAGGAATATTAGGATTATGGTCAAAGCACTAAAAATGTATGTAACTTTGCAACTAGAGCACTGACAAAAACAGTAATTGGTACCTTGAGAGGCAACTTGGACAGTCCAGGCAGGAAGCTCAGCATGGTTGAAGGTTGCCTCAAAGCTATTAAAATGCTATTAAAAAATAATTGTGGGAAATTATAGAGATAGAAAACAGATTAGCTGTTGCTAGGGCTTAGCGATGGTGAGATGGTAGTGGAAGGGGTGGGCATGGCTCTGAAGAGGTAGCATGGGGAGCCTGTGGTGACGGAGCAGTTTTGTCACTTACTTGTAGTAGAGGTTGTATAATCTACACATGTGATAAGATTGCATGGAAACACACACATACACACACACTACATGTAAAACTGGTGAAATCTGGGTAAGCCCTGTGAATTGTACCAGAGACTAGTGTCAATTTCCTGGCTGTGATATTGTACTATAGTTGTACAAGATGTTACCACTGGGGAAACTGAGTGCAGATATATGAAACATCCTTATGCATTTTTTTAAATTTCCTACAAATCTATAATTATTTCAGAATCAAAAGTTAAACACACACACACACAATTGGGTGGAAATGCTGTCTGTAGTTGTAGAAACCGTAGATAGAAATGGAGCTCTGAGCTCCTGGTGGCCAGAGGAAGTGCAGTCTCCCCTGAGCAGGCCTGGGAAGGAAGCCCAAGGTGTTGTTGCACTTATTTTTATTTTCTTAACCAATACCTGAAAGGGCTCTTTTTTGCTTATGTATTAGCCAAGCTGAGGGCTGTTTCTCTTCCCATGGAAGGTTATAATCCTATTCCCCTTCTTCAGGCTCTTCTTCTTTCAAAGTATGTTACTGTTTTGAATTTGACTTGTTTTCTGCCTGGACATTTAGAAAAGTATACTTGATTATATGGGGATATTTTCAAAATATAAGCCATAAAATCTTTAAGGGACAGAAAGTTTTCTTGGATGATTTGAATCATATGAATAGACCTGCCTTTGTGATATTCCCAGGTGTCTTTCTGGGAATGAGCTTCTGCAGATTGTTGATGTCCCTGTGTGTAAAGGAATACAGAGGCTCAACCAAAACATAGTTAGGGCCTGTAAAAGCCTTCAACTCAGAGGTCTTAACCACCAGTCCACAGGAATCCCTAGGCTAAATGCAGGTTACCTGATCTCCCACCTCTAGAGTCTCTGAACCCATGGGTTTGGGAATGAGGTCCAGGAATATGCAATCTAACAACCACCCCAGGCATGTGGATGGTGCCTACCTGAAGATCACTCTTTGAAAAAGACAGGATTTAATCCTCAACATGGAGGAAGCTGGCCCACTACCTTTTAAGGATTTAGCTGAGTTCCTGCTGAAATAGTGTAATTTGGCTGAACAGTGAGCTGTGGCAGAGATGAGTAGAGGCAGTGCTTCAAAGACATGCTGAGCAAACTGAAAAGCAAGTTAAAGCACCGTGACATTGCTTCCAAAGCCCGGGATTGACAGCCGCTGACAGTCGTGCTTGTACCAGTGTCACCTCTGAATACAAAGAACATTGGGTATTTTGACTTATTTCAGCAGGAATAAAATGTTAGGGAGGAAAATAGTCCCCTAACTAGTTTCCTCCTCTGAAGGCTCACTGTGGAATAATAATGCCTTATATTCATGCATCAGCTTCCCAATCACCAACGTATTTGAAGCCATCACAGAGAGATCTTTTAAATCATCTGCCCTGAGGCAAATGGTACATTTCTTAAAATTCCTTGAATGTTGAAAAAAATGTACTTTTGAAAAACACATTCCAAGTTCTTTATAGCTTAGAAACAGTTCTTTCTCGGGTTGTTAGGAGCTGTCCAGCTGAAATAAAAGTGAGCACAAACCGAGGCAGAAAGCTTGTTAGCAGATGGTTAGGACATCAAGGAAAAGTCTATGCCCACGTGACACTGTGTGGCATCTGAATCTATGAAGATTATGAGAACTATGATTTGCCAAACACTGTCTTGAACTTTCATTGAAGATCACCCCTCTTACACTCTTGGAGACTCTGAGGTCTGTCTGGTCCATTTTTAGAATATGCATTTGGAATGTTTTTGGCTTCTCAAGGATAAGAACCATGGCCTGTTAGTTTTGTATATTCCACATTTAGTACATGGCCCAATGTATGACAGATATTCAATAATGTTGAAAGAATGAAATGTTGTTTCTAGAATGCGCCAATCAAGAGGAGTCCAGGATGGGGTGGGAGGAGAAGAGAGGAAGGATATCTCTTGGCCCCTTCCTTCTGTTTTGCTAATAATTCGTTCAGATCCAAAGAGTTAACCAAAGTAAATGAGGTGATGGTAGGACGTTTGTAGGCCACAGGAGGCAGTGGGGAGTAAGAACCTGTAACTATTCTCAAAAAAAACTGGAGATCTTCAACAAATAAGACCAAGTTCCAAGGCAGGTTGCTCTAATTAGGCATTTGAATCAAACATAATTTAAAGTTAGCTTGCCTGGCATGACTCAGTGGTTTTACATCAACCTATGAACCAAGAGATCACGGTTTGATTCCTGGTCAGGGCACATGCCCAGGTTGTGGGCTTGATCCCCAGTGTGGGGCATGCAGGAGGCAGCCTATCAATCATTCTCTCTCATCATTGATGTTTCTCTCTCTCTCTCTCCCCCCCCCTCCCTTCCTCTCTGAAATCAATAAAAATATTTTTAAAATAAAATTAATAATAATAACTACTGCACCAGACCCTTTATTTGAATTATTCTACTGAATCCATGCAACAATCCTATGACATGGAAATTAACTGTAAAGGACTGTGTTTGTGCTCTTCTGTCATCCCATCCCCAGCCACTACTACATACTGGAGATGCCCAAATAATAGTGTCTCCATAAATGAGGCAATGAGTGAGTGAATCCCCACCTTTGCAAGTAAAGAACTGAGGTTCAGAGTGGGAAAGGCACTTGCCCCAGTGGCACAGCCAGTCAGTGGAAGAGCTATGATTTGAAGGTCTGCCTTCTGGAGAAGCCCATGAGGCTAACACTGCTCACACAGCCTCAGTCCCTCACTCCATCTCTGAAGACAGAAGGTGGTCTAGCTTTATCACAATGAGACATCAATGGCTAACTAATATTCTGGTGCCCTGTTACCAGATCATTTGTATCTACTGTGTAAGCCTTGTTTCTTCAAATAACAAGTCATGACTTCAGGGACACACTGATTCTCTCAGAAATGATAGACTCGGCCTCTACATTCACAGTGGAAGCTTCACTTTTAAGAACGAATCATCACTAACATTTTATTCACAGTAAACAGCTTCCAGAGAATTCCCCTAGAGAGATGATAAGCCCGTAGATTAAAAAAAATAATAATGCCCAGAGACTGGATCTCGTTGACCAAGTCAGGCCAGTTACTTACTTTCATGAACTCTTTTTTTCTTTTCCAGTTATAGTACTGAGAAAGTACAACTAATATAAAGGTGGTGATGGGAAGGGACAAAAGTTTCCTCTACTCTCTTATGTCTAGTGACTGGGGCCCTGAAAATTAGACTCACAAGACAGATTAACAGGAGAAAAGTTTATTATTATGCATATGGCCTTTGCAGAAAAAAAGTGAAGACCCAAACAAGTAGATGGGCCTAAGAAAATATATATATTCTTTTTAACAAAATATGATACATTGTGGAGCTATGACAAGACAAAGGTAAAGGGGTAAGGAGTTTGGGCTAGGGGTGGGAAAGTTATTAGAAAACATGGGGGAAGCTAATGGAAGGTAAGGGTTATTTTAGTAAGATTGGTTCACAGATCCATCCACAACACTTGCTGTGTTCTTCGTGGTCATTAGTTTTTGTTGTTTTTATAAATACATATGCCATGAGCATAGGTATAGGAAAGGAAGTATTTTGGTGCCAGCGAGAGCTTTATATATATCACCCATGCGCGAGTCAACTAGCCTTTTATATATATACTAGAGACCCAGTGCATGAATTTGTGCATGGGTGGGGTCCCCCTGGGTGGCCTGCAGGGATCTGGCTGAAACCTGCAGTTCAACGCTGCCTGTAGCTCCTACCTGCCACTCACGCTCATCCCGGCCCCACTGTGCCTGCTGTGGGCTCACACCAAATCAGTCCTGATTGGAGAGGCTTGCACTGCCATGAGCCCTGTGCCTGGTGCCCTCCCAAGGGAATGGTCTGCGGGATCAGGCTGAAACTGGCTCTCCAACATCCCCTGAGGGGTCTCAGATTGCAAGAGGGTGCAGACCAGGCTGAGGGACCCCACCGGTGCACAATCGAGCTGGGGAGGGACTGAGAGAGGGCTCCAGGGTGTGTCCGGCTCATCTTGTTCAGTCCCGATTGGCCGGACCCCAGCAGCAAGTTAACCTACTGGTCGGAGCATCTTCCCCCTGGTGGTCAGTGCATGTCATAGCTAGCGGTTGAGCAGCCTTAGCATATCATTAGCATATTACACTTTGGTTGTTTGGTTGTTCTGTCATTTGGTCTATTTGCATATTACCCTTTTATTATATAGGATAGAATAAACTTGCTTAATTAGACCTGCTTTCTGATTTAGCTAAACTTTTTCCATCCCAGTGAAGCACCTCAACTTTTCTTTCAGGTAATTGTCATCAACAGAGCAGTAAATATCAACATGAAGCAGATTATTATTATAGATCATGCAGGAAGAACAAAAGGTAAAATATTTAACTGCAGTGGTGTTTGACTATATTCTGCACAGTGGGAAAACCTGAAGTCATTTTCAAGGTCCACCATTTCTTACTTCTTTTCAGTTGGGTCAAGTTTCTAAACTTTCTAAATTTCTGTTTTCTGGCTAATGAGAAGGAAATAGGATTCCACTAAGTCTCCTCTCTACCTATTCCAGGATTTCTGTGAGAATCAAATGAGATGCGGCACGGGAAAATGCTTCACAGACATTTGGTTAAAGTATGAAATGTTTGCACCTGGCTGTAAAGCAAGTCGTGTTCCTGAGCTGAAGAAACTGCAAGGAGACTAGTTGCTAGGGAGAGGAAGCCGGGCATTGCTACATGACATCATTACCTGGAACCCATAGTGATCATTTCCAGGCTGGGCTGGGCTGGGCTGTGGGCCGCATTTTATGCCATGGGGTCTTGGCAGCATCGGCTGTGATTTGGTGGGGTGTTGCTCTGGGGGTGGCAGGGCCTGTGTTGGGGGAAGCCAAGTGTTGCTTTGTGGGCACCAGGTCCATGGTGCCATTTCTCTATAAATGGCCAGTGCATGTCAAGGCTGCTCCTATGTTGGGCATCTGCCCCCTGGTGGTCAGTGCGCATCATAGAGATCGGTCGGAACATCAGACACTTAGCATATTAGCCTTTTACATATATAGATTTTAATTGCTCATTTCTTCTATCCTCTACTTTTGTAAGCGTGATTAAGTTTCTGCATATTCATAATACTTCACCTTTATTTTAGTCCCTAGTTTTCTGAAAGTTCTTGGCTTTTGAATTCCTCTGGTATTTACTTTTCCCTTTTTAACCTATATTTTTATGATTGAAAATATTTATTAATAAGCTGTTATGTGCCCATCCCTTTGTTAGGAACCATGAAGGATACAAGAGAAGGTCATCTCACTTCTGTAGGCTTCAAGATGTGTACAATTTCATTATCTTATGGTAGTGGCTCCCAATCAATTGCCACTCATCTTTGTACATATTAGCTCACAGAATTAGGTTCGTCTTCTCTTTTCTTATTCTCTTTCTTCTTGTGGATTCACAATTGTTTTAAAAGCCATTTATTGTAGTTTTTAGTGAGGTCTTTGTAGAGAACAGGGTAGAATTATGTGCTCAATTTTCCATCTTTAACCAGCAACCTTTATTTTTCAACTAACGTAGAAAAATTAAATAACATTTATGCACCTCTAATAAGCCATTTTCTTGCCCACTTTCTATAGACTTTTAAAAATTTTTACTTATTTAAAAAAATTGCTCATATACTTGTTCAGAAAGACAGCCTTTCTGAAATATAGTATTTCTATAGATCAATTTCTCTAACTGTAAGCTAATAAAATTATGTCAACAACAAAATTATGTCAAAAAATCTTAAGTAATTGACAATTTTAAAACTATCTTCTGAAAATAAAACAAAATTGAACAACCTGGATCAAAGAGAGAAATCAAAACTGAAACAGTTATATGGAAATCAACAAAAAAGGAACTATTTTATACCTAAGCCTATGCATACAGGTAGCATTATACTCAAGTGGAAATGTATAAACTTAATGCTTTTATTATTTAAAAAATCTAAAAAACATAATAAGTGGTCAATTTAAGAAACTAGAAAGAGAATAAAATAAAGAAAAAAGGATAAAGTAATGAATAAAAGCTAAAATTAATAAAATATAATATAGAAGACAATAGAAAGGAAATACTCTAAGCTTCTTTTCTAAAGAACATTGAATAGATTCAGGTTGCGATGGTGGCATGGCCTCTTCACTGGTTCACCTGCTTCCATTCTTTCCCCCACACAGTCAAAGTGATCTTTTAAAATTATGAATCATATCTTGTTGCTCTCCTGCTCAAAACCCTTTAATGCTTCCCATTGTGCTCAAATACAAGACCCCTGTCTGGGCCTCAGATCTCACCTCCTACTATTTGCCACCTTGCTCATTCCACTCTACCTGGCTGGCCTTCCTGATAATCCTCAAAAACCCAATGCTTGTCCCTAAACTAGGACCTTTGCATTTCAGTTGACTCCAATGGGCATGCCCTTCTCCCAAATCTTTGCATTGTTTTATTTTTATTGATTTTTAAAACATATTTTTATTGATTTCAGAGAGGAAGGGAGAGAGAGATAGAAACATCAATGATGAGAGAGAATCACTGATTGGCTGCCTCCTGCATGCCCCCCACTGGGGATCCAGCTCAAAACTCCAGGCATGTGCCCTTGACTGGAATCAAACCCAGGACCCTTCAGTCCACAGGCCAACACTCTACCCACTGAGCCAAGCCAGCTAGAGCCCAATCCTTGCATTGCTGACTTCTTTCGGGTCTCTGATCAATGTCAGTGCCTCAGGAAGGCCTTCCCTATAAGCAGCCCCCAACCTCAACATTCTAACCCATTACCCTGCTTTGTTTTTCTTCAACTACATATCTCTGCCTGACATATTAAATTATTTGTTTTTGTCTGACTTCCACACTAGAAAATTTTCCAAGAAAATTTTCTTATTCACTGCTCTATTCTTAGAGCCTGGAAGGTACTTGGTTCATAAAACATGCTCAAGAAATAATTGTTGGGTGAATAAGTGGAGATTGAGTTCCTTATTGTCATTTCTATGGATTGACAGTCCCTAATGGCGGGGTCTCTGATTTTGAGGTTTGAGTGGTATCACAGGTTGGGTTTCCCAGAAATCAGACCCTGAGATGGAGATTGGCATGCGGGCAGTGTGTCAGCCTCTGTGTGAGGAAGGGGAGGAAGCAGGACTGGGCAGAGGGACAAGTGGAGCTGTAGCGCAATCTTAGTAGGAGCCTCAGCCAACTCCACTGGGAATTCTGAAAACAGGTTGAGCCTTTGAAACTGTCAGAGCTTAAAAGTTGGAGCAGTGGGACAAGGCAGCCCTCTTGCTGGTGCAATCCCTTTAGACAGCTGAGGGCTGGCTGCCAGCAGCACACCCAACAGCTGGGGAGTTAGTCCTTCACTTCTGAGTAGCACAGCAAGACATCACCCACAAATGGGAAAGCATGTGGTTTAATCGTAGAAATGCCAAGGAAGTCTATAGCTCTTTACCCAGGACCCTCATCATGTGGCATCTATTTCCTTGGCAACATTACAACACTCCAGGGACTGGTTCTTGGTCTGCCAAATCCAAAGCTCTGATGGTGTGAGCACAGAGAAAATAGACCAGTCTCAGTGGTGGGCTCACATGAATCCAGGTTCACAGAGAGCAATGCATGCAACTGGAGGCCAATTTATTTTACAACAAGTGACATAACTCTCACTAAAACTACAGGTGTTGACAAAACTAGTTCATTCTTTCCAGAGCCACCTGCCTATACCATCCCAGGCTGCATACTGCAGAACCCTAGGCCTGCCATTCCTGTGGACTACAATGTGAATGGTGCACCCCCAACCCCCACAATTGTTCAGTGCACCAGCGCTGAAAAACTAGTAGTTTCATTGTTGAACATGGAACCAAAGGGAGGAGAGTCAGGTAGGGAGAGTTTAGTAGTGGTCCTCAGATAAGATGGGTTGAAGCATTCTATTGGTCTTGCCAATAGAACCACAATGCTACGTGAAATCTGTTGGTCAAGTTTGAATGAGATCTTCATTTTAGTCATGTTTATAACCAAGAGCAGAGGGCTCACTTCACAGACAAATTCATTGACTCTTTGCATATAATAACTTAATTAAATACTAACTAAAATATGCTATAGCTTATTTTTTATATTGTTCTAATAAGACTTAAAAAGCATTTTTTGCTGCCAGTGTGGCTCAGTGGTTGAACATCAACCTATGAACCAAGAGGTCACAGTTTGATTACCAGTCAGGGCACATGCTTGGGTTGCAAGCTCCATCCCATGCAGGAGGCAGCCTATCAATGATTCTCTCTCATCATTGATGTTTCTATCTCTCACTCCCTCTCCCTTCCTTTCTCTGAAATCAATGAAAAAAAATTTTTTTAAGCATTTTTGTATTTCTCAGAAAGCAACAACAAATATATGCCAATATATACTATATTCTCTTTGGTTCTCTGTGCTAATTTAAGTAATTAGGAAGCACAAAAGTTGGCACTTAGTTTTATGAATGAAAACTCTAGTTCAGTAATAAAACATGCAGCAGTTCAAGTCCCACTGCTGTCACTTAGCAGCTTTGTAATCCAAGGCAAATTGCTTAGTCCTTTAAGCCTCAATTTTCTCATCTGTAAAATGGAAATAATAATAACCAATTCATATAGTGCAGCTCTGAGGATGAAATAAAACTATATGGAAAAGTCATTTAAAACAACATAGCATCTAGCACATGGTACATGTTAAAAATATTAAATATTATTGTGTAGAATCAGAGGTTGGAAACCTTCTTCTGTAAAGGGCCAGATAGTAAATGTTTTTGGCTTCGAGGACCATGATATCCTGTCCTGAACATTCAGCTCTGTAGTGGAGGGCAAAAGCAGCCACAAAAAAAATGTAAGTGAATGGGCATGATTATGTTGTTACTAGAGGCCCGGTGACGAAATTTGTGCATGGGTAGGGTCTCTAGGCCTGGCTGGCAATCAGGGCTGATCTGTGGGGTGACCAACAGGGTGATCAGGGGCCCCCACTACCCGCTTTGGCCGGCCTGGCGCCGCCTGCTTGCCAGTCCCGCCACCCACCACTGCCCTGCCCCGCCGCCCTGATTGCCCTGCCAATCCATTGGCCAGCCCTATCCCCCAATTGCCCAGCTGCCACTGGTCGCCTCCCTCTGAGGGGTGAGCAGAGGGCAATCGTGATCCCCCACTGGCACCCACCATGGCTTGCCTGGGCCTGTGGGCTGGGGGAAGCTCCTGCACTGAGCATCTGCCCCCCTGGTGGTCAGTGTGCATCATAGGACCTGTCGTTCCACTGGTTGTTCCACCATTCGGCTGATTTGCATATTAGGCTTTTATTATATAGGACTAGAGGCCCAGTGCACAAAAATTTGTGCACCCGGGGGGGTCCCTCAGCCTGGCCTGTGCCCTCTCGCAGTCTGGGACCCCTCGGGGGATGTCCACCTGCCTACTTAGGCCCACTCCCCGGGGGGATTGGGCCTAAGCTGGCAGTCAGACATCCCTCTGGGAGCCCTCGAGGGATGTCCACTTGCCAGCAGGAAGCAGGCCTAAGCTGCAGTTGGACATCCTTAGCACTGCTGAGGAGGCAAGAGAGGCTCCCACCACCACCCCTGTACTGGCAGCCATCAGCCTGGCTTGTGGCTGAGCAGAGCTCCCCCGTGTGGGAGCACACTGACCACCAGGGGGCAGCTCTTGCATTGAGCGTCTGCCCCCTGGTGGTCAGTGTGTGTCATAGTGACCAGTCATTCCCAGTGGTTCTGCTGTTAGGGTCAATTTGCATATTACCCTTTTATTATATAGGATAGAGGCCTGGTGCATGGGTGGGGGCTGGCTGGTTTGCCCTGAAGATTGTCAAGGATCAGAGTGGGGGTCCCGCTGGGGTGCCTGGCCAGCCTGGGTGAGTGGCTGATGGCTGTTTTCAGGCTGGCCACAGCCCCTTCAGGGTGGGGGTCCCCACTGGGGTGCCTGGCCAGCCTGGGTGAGGGGCTGATAGCTGTTTGCAGGCTGGCCAAGCCCCCCAGCAGGGACCCTCACCCCATGAGGGTGTGGCCATCCTGGGTGAGTGGCTGATGGCTGTTTGCAGGCTGGCCACAGCCCCCAGCCACCCAAGCTCCCAGTGGAGGATGGCTGGAAGCAGATATCTGGGATTTATTTATCTTCTATAATTGAAACTTTGTTTCCTTGAGTGGAGGCTACAGCCGGCCAGGGCAGGTGGGAAGCTTGGCTTCCTCCATTGCCTGGGCAATCAAGCCTCCTGCTTGCTCCAGCTCTGTGGCTGCCGGCTGCCATCTTGGTTGGGTTAATTTGCATATAGTCACTCTGATTGGCTGGTGGGCATGGCTTGGGGCATAGCAGAGGTGTGGTCAATTTGCATGTTTCTCTTTTATTAGATTAGATAAAATTTTATTTACAAAAACAGGCAGTAGACTACATTTTGCCTGAGACCAAGCATTTTGCGTAGATTACTAGACTACGTGAACGGACTGATTTCTTGGCACCATAATACTATTTATGCACTACTTTTTCCATTCATTTTGTTGTGGACTCTAGAATTGATGCTTAAGGATTGCAAGAGTTAATCTGCTTCTCCTTGCTTCTTCCTTAATGAACATAGAATATCATTAGCAATAAGGGAAAAAATGGTTTCTGCCAATAAGGGAAAAAATGGTTTCTGCCATTGAGAAAAATAAACTTTCCAAGTGTTCTTACTGGACTCAACATGTCCAATGTATTTGTATAGCCATTTTACATTTTCAAATGTGCTAACAGGTACCCATAATTGGGTTTAATATCTGTGCCACCACAGTTATTCTGCGTTCAGGTTTATTACTGCAGAGCTCTGCCAGTTGGGAATCTTAGCAACCAATAGGTGGTGTCCTCATTTAATATAAATACTGAATGCTCACCCAGTTGCAGCCCCTTCTAGTTTGAAAAAATAAGACCCCTTTCAAGCCTTTCGAAATAGTTACTTATATTTATTTAGGTGAAATAATTATATAACCCCCCTAGAATGTCATCCCAATGGCTTTTATAAATGCATTTAAAATTACTATTTCCACTTTGGATTGGGTTGACTTGTACTCCCACTACCCTTTCCAAAAAGATATGTCCACGCCTGCCCTAATCTCTGGAACCTGTGACCTTGCATATATAATGAAGTAAAGTATCACAACAGGAGGTCATCCTGGATTTCGTAGGTGATGCATCCAATGACAAGAGTCCTTAGAAGAGACAGAAGAGAGAAGACAAAGAAAAGCCATGTGAAGATGCAGGCAGAGATTGAGTGATGTAGCCTCATTGCCAAGGATCGCTGCCAGAAGCTGGACAGGCAAAGAGGATTTTCCCCCCAGAGACTCTGGAAGGAGCATAGCTTGCCAACAAGTTGATTTTGGACTTCAGATTTCCAGAACTGTGAGAGAATACATTTTTGTTGTTTCATGCCAACAAGTTTGTGTCATTTGTTATGCTAACCTTAGGAAACTAATACACAGTCCAAGTAAACAAAACTGAAGTTTCCAACTCAACTAATTAATCAAAATGTTCAACCTACTAAACTGTACATCTTCTATGCATATATCATCTTGAGCATGAATGTTGATATCATTTGTGAGGCAGAATTCTATTGGAGACTTGTATTTTGATTTCCCCAAATATAACAAATATTGTCTCTTTTCTACTCCCGTACGTCATTCAGGAACAATGAGGTATTCAATTTTCCACAATAACTTTTCCAAGTGCAATATTAGAAACAAAGCAGGGACCACATGGAGATAAACACGCTTTACAGCATCCTGGAATGAGTCATTCTTGTCTTACTTATCATGACCTTGCATAGGCACTCAGCCATATACATTCAGCAAGCATTTATGGGGTACCTAACAGTTGCCAGGCACACTGCTAAGTGCTAAGGAGGCAACGATGAATCGGGTATAGTTCTTGTGGTTTAGTTGAGAAAATCAAAGTTGACTGACAGAGACAACTACAGAGTCAGATATGATGCATGTGATGAGTGAGAAAGCATGGCGGTGAGGGGGGCACAAACAGAGGCACCCCTCACCCAGGGGCAGGAGGAGGAGGAGATGGAAGCAGAGCTGAATCTTGAAAGCTTGGTTATCTCGACAGGAGGTCTGGATACCGGTGCAAGGTGGTAGAAGTTAGGGCATAGAGGTCTGAGGAACTGCCAGAGGGTCTGGATTGGGGGATTCTATTACAGAAAGGCTGGAGCTGCATCAGGGCTGCGATGGTGAAGGGCCTTGGTAAGGGGTTCAGATTTCATTTTTAAAACAAACCCATTACAAAAGTTTGCATCAGTTACTAAGTGATATGATTAGATTGTTTTTTGGAAACGTTCATCTGCTGATGTGTGGATTCTGGCTTCGAATGGGGCAGGAGTAGCAGGGAAACCAAGTTATAAGAGGCTGCTGCAGCCATCATCCAGCCATAGGGGTGAAGAAGAGGAAAAGTCTGGGCAGGGTGTTAAGGGGCTAGTACTTTAGCAATAGATATAGGGGCGGGAGGAGGGAAAAACAGTATTCAAGAATCACTCTCCTGAGTTCTTGAACTCCTGACAGATTAAGGACTATCTTTTTATTCATGTCTGTGCCAGCCCAGCCACTTGTACAAATAAGCCTTCAATTTGTTAGTGGTTGAATCAAATTTCCGAGGTTTCTATTAGAAACTGAGGTCCCAGGTACTTTCTACGGTGTCTGGATACCCTTCACTTTCAAGTATATAAAGCTGTTATGAGAGATAATTTACGGCTCTCAGAAGGGCCTCCTGTTTTTGTTCGTCTGCCCATTTAGCGGCTTCTTACTGGATTAATGGCCTGGTACATGAATCACCGTGGCTACCTGTGCAGAATTAAGTGCCAGCCAGAGGTTTCAGGAGAGCCATCTCTGAAGCTGCGGGAGTCCCAGGCAAAGGTCAGCCACCACCAAGGGCCCCCACCCCCACCCCAGGCTCTCCCGGGGATCTATAGCATACATATTTACACTTGTTCTGTAGAAAGGCCCCCTGTTTGTCTGTCTAGCTACAATCCCTAAAGAAAGTCCCACAGCACTGCCACAGCAGCCTTTTAAAATCATTTTGTGACTGACCGGAAAAGCCAAGCACGGTGCTCCTGAACTACTGGGTACAACCAAATGGCAGACTGGCTTCCTGAAGCCACAATGCCCCCAGGGTGCTTCCGCAGACAGGCTTTTCTCCTGAGAAGAGAAGAAAAACAGAGAACGTAGGACTAAAAGCTTTGTAGGAACAGCAGAGGTAGCGACAGCCTGGTGTCATTGCGGAGAGGTGACTTGGCCCACGTTGAGCAGAGAAAGCCTCACAAAGATGATTTGAGTTGGGTTTCTAAAGACCAGAGTTAGCCAAAGTTTTGGGGAGAGTGCTATAGCGCTGTTGGCGATTTGGAGCTGGATGATTCATTCATGCTTCTCGCATGACATCCTATCTAATAAAAGACAAAAAGGATAATTAATGGTACCTCCACTACACTTCCCATTGGCTAATCAGCGAGATATGCAAATTAACTGCCCACAAAGATGGCGGCTGGCAGCCACACAGCTGAAGCGAGCAGGAGGCTTGCTTGCTCCAGTGATGGAGGAAGCCAAGGTTCCCCGCCTGCCGCGGCCCAGCTCTATGCTCCAAAAGCAACAGCTCCAAAAGCAACAAAGTTTCAATTATAGAAGCTAAACAAACCCCAGATACCTGCTTTCAGCCGGCCGTGGCCTCAGAGCTAGAGCGAGCAGGACAGCAACAAAGTTTCAATTATAGAAGGTAAATAAATCCCATAATTAAAAAAAAAAAAGAAAAAAAGGAGAGGCTGGGAGCTTCAGTTGCCGGCCAGCCTGAAAACGGCCCTCAGCCCCTCACCCAGACTGGCCAGGCACCCCAGTGGGGACCCCCACCCTGAAGGGGGTGTGGCCAGCTGCAAACAGCCATCAGCCCCTCACCCAGGCTGGCCAGGCACCCAAGCAGGACCCCCACCCTGATCCAGGACACTCTTCAGGGCAAACCAGCCGGCCCCCACCTGTGTACCAGACCTCTATCCTATATAGTAAAAGGGTAATATGCAAACTGACCCTAACAGCAGAAAGACTGGGAATGACTGGTAACTATGACACACACTGACCACCAGGGGGCAGACACTCAATGCAGGAGCTGCCCTCTGGTGGTCAGTGCACTCCCACATGGGGGAGCTCTGCTCAGCCACAAGCCAGGCTGATGGCTGCCAGTACAGGGGTGGTGGTGGGAGCCTCTCTTGCCTCCTCAGCAGCACTAAGGATGTCCGACTGCAGCTTAGGTCTGCTCCCCACTGGCAAGTGGACATCCCCCGAGGGCTGCCAGGCTGCCAGAGGGATGTCTGATTGCCAGCTTAGGCTAAATCTCCTGGGGAACAGACCTAAGCCAGCAGGTGGTCATCCCCCAAGGGGTCCCAGACTGCGAGAGGGCACAGGCCGGGCTGAGGGACCCCACCCCCTGAGAACACAAATTTTTGTGCACTGGGCCTCTAGTAATATATTTAGCATCCCTGACTCCTGTCCACTAAGTACCAGTAGGTTCAAAATGCCATCCAATACACAGGTTTCCAGACACTCCCTAGAATGTCTTTCCTGGATGTGAACCACCGATGGACAGCACAGGAGAGTGTTAGAGGGTAATCAAATGGAGGAGACTAAGGCATGGAGGCGGGCACAGGAAACTCATTCACCGACCACTGAGGAGAACTGTGATTGTGGTAGAGGATGTGATAGGAAACATTTGAAACAGCTTACAAATGAGATCTAGCCCAGCTGGTGTGGCTCAGGGGTTGAACATTGATCCAGGAGCCAGGAGGTCCCAGTTAGATTCCTCATCGGGGCACATGCCCGGGTTGTGGGCTTGATCCCCAGTAGGAGAGTATCATTGAGGATCATCATTGATATTTGTATCTCTCTCTCTCCCTTTCCCTTCCTCTCTCTTAAATCAATCTGTGTGTGTGTGTGTTTGTGTGTGTATTTTAATGAGATTTATCATTACATGCTAATGACAACAAGTTCAAATGGCCCCAAAAGACCATGCTAAATGCTAATGATGAGGAAAATAAGACATTTTTGGGGGGGTGGGGGGGGAGGGCTAGCAGCCTGACTCTGTACCTAGTTAATCAGTATCCCTAATGCACATTCTTGTTAGCCTATAACAGTGGTTCTCAACCTTGGCTGCACATTAGAATCACCGGGGAATCTTTTTAAAATCCTGATTTCTAGGCCTCATCCTCCGGAAATTCTGTTTCTTTGTTATGGGGTGAGGCCACAACATTAGTAACAAAGAAACAGAATTTCCAGAGGATGAGGCCCAGAAATCAGGATTTTAAAAAGATTCCCAGGTGATTCGAATGTGCAGCCAAGGTTGAGAACCACTGGCCTATAGTCAAGTCACTGCCCCTTCCTTAATTATCTGGTCTTGCAAGACCCATTTACCTAAATACTCACATTTTACAGAGGCCATAAGTCATGAACAATACACAACCCCCATAGGGGGTTATCAATGCTGGCGCCAGGCCAGGCCTTTAGGTGTGGTCTCACATCTCCCATCCC
Organism: Myotis yumanensis; assembly: GCF_028538775.1. Lineage (NCBI taxonomy): Eukaryota > Metazoa > Chordata > Mammalia > Chiroptera > Vespertilionidae > Myotis > Myotis yumanensis. The sequence goes on along the minus strand of NW_027223752.1, from coordinate 225,696,834 downwards.
AACACACAGGGCTTTTTGCAAAGCCTGCGAAAGGTCCGGAAGTCTGATCCATATTTGGGGGACAAAGAAACCAAAGGGCATAAAGAAAAAGCTTCCCCCATATTGGTTTGCTCAGGATTTGGAAACAGGCTCCCCTGAGTCACGGTACTAGTACATTTGGAAATAAATGGGTTTTTCCGTATCTCCAAGTACACCTGTGTATTTTTCGGTCACCTGGTAAATTCTGTAACACTAATGTCAGCTCCAATTAAAAAGTCAAAGGCATGGAGTGGATGGGATGTGAGCTCTGAACTCAGACCTAATTTGAATTCCAGCCTCACCATTTACTAGCTATTTCCTTGGACAACTTACTCATGTTCTCCCAGCCTGCTTTATCATTTTAAAAATGAAGATGGAATGTTTTCAATCTGATATTTAAGATATTTTAGCCCTGGAATTTGAACTCTGTAAATCAATATGTGTTCTACCCTTCCTATCAAACTCTTTGTAAACAACTCCTCCAAATTTTGGTTGCATGTTGTTCAAAATAGTTGGGGCTTTTGTCCTCATCTTTTTTGTTCATCAAAGTGATATTTACTAACTTTAAGTGTCCAGTTTGGTGAATTTTTGTAATTTTGCACAATCATTTAACCACCACCACAATCAAGGTTTAAAATGAATTTTCTCACCCTAAAAAGTTTCCTCATACCCATTTGTATTCAATCATCTCCCTTCACCCTGACCCCAGACAACCATTGGTCTGCTTTTTATCAGTATAGTTTTGCCTATTATGTAATCCTATATAATAAAAGGGTAATATGCAAATTGACCCTAATGGCAGAACGACTGGGACGACCATTCACTATGATATGCACTGACCACCAGGGGGCAGATGCTCAATGCAGGAGCTGACCCCTGGTGGTCAGTGTTCTCCAACAGGGGGAGCTCCGCTCAGCCACAAGCCAGGCTAAGGGCTGCGAGCTCTGTGGCGGTGGTAGAAGCCTCTCCTGCCTCCTCAATAGCACTAAGGATGTCCGACTGACGGCTTAGGACCACCTAAGCCATCAGTCAGACATCCCCCAAGGGCTCCTGGGCTGCCCGAAGGATGTTTGGCTGCCAACTTAGGGAGCGGGCCTAAGCCAGCAGGTGGACATGCCCCGAGGGGTCCTGGACTGCAAGAAGGCACAGGCCAGGCTGAGGGACCCCCCGAGTGCACGAATTTTTGTGCACTGGGCCTCTAGTTTTATATAAATAGACTAATCTAGTATAGAATCTTTGTGTTTAACTTCTTTCACTTAGCATAATATTTTTGAGATGTATCTATATGGTTGTCTGTATTCATATTTCTTTCCTTTTTTTGCCTAGTAGCTTTCCAGTTTTATTGCTTGTTTGGGCTGTTTCCAGTTTGAGGCTATTATAAATAATTAGAGGCCCTCAGCCTGGCCTGCAGGGATTGGGCCAAAACTGGCTCTCCAACATCCCCTGAGGGGTCCCAGATTGTGAGAGGGCAGTTCTCAGGTGATGCACCCTGGAATCAGGCTCCCCCCTCTCTGGTTCCAGGTGCATCACCTGAGAACCACAGCTGCCAAGTCACCACAGCTCAGCAGCTCCTGCATTGAGCGTCTGCCCCCCTGGTGGTCAATACGTGTCATAGCTACCGGTCAGATGGTCGGTCGGTTGGACGGTCGCTTAGGCTTTTATATATATAGATGCTGTTACAACCATATATGTACATGTCCAGAGAAATCTGGACATATATTTCATTTTTTTGGAGTAGATATCCAGAAATAGAATTTCAGGCTTGTAGGGTAATGAATCTTTAACTTTATAAGGTAATGCCATACTGTTTGCCAAAGTGACTGTATTCCCACCAGCAAAGTCTGAGAGTTCCAGTTGTACCACATCCTTGTCTACACTTGGTGTTGTCAGTCATTTTTACTTTATCCATTCTAGTGTATAGTGATATCTCATTGTAATTTGAATTGACATTGCTCTGATGACCTGTAAAGGTGGATATCTTTCCATGTGCTTATGAAATTTTTAATCAAAGTATTAATCAAATAAAATGCTAAAATGCAGTTATTCGAAGCAAGATTTGCAAACAGAAAGACTTGAAATTTATCCTTTCATAAGCACAGGAGATACCAAACAAATTAAACAATTAGCCCTCAAATGGTATACAATATAAATACTGAAATTCTGTAATTACATTTTGGAATATCTCAACTTGCAGGATGACTCATTTTTTGAAGCACCTATTTTTAATTAGATAAATTTATGTTCAGTACTGAAATGAAATGAAATTTAGGAGGCCTATAATTATACAGAATCATAAGTAGAGACAACTTGTTTGATGAGGTTTTTCTTATGAAATATATGTTGAAGAAAGGTACTCTGAATTAAGGCCAAAAGGGCAGCATCTGTGAAAATATTTGAGCTGAAATATTTACACATTTCAACATGCAAAAACTTAAAATTGTGAATTAGTTTGCTAGGCTGTCTTAACAAAATACCATAGACTGGGCAGCTTAAACAACAGAAATTTATTTATTTTCTTGAAGTTCTGGAAGTTGGAAGTTCAAGATCAAGGTATCAATGGGTTTAGTTTTTTCTGAGGCCTCTCTCCTTGGCTTGCAGATGGCAGCCTTCTCACCATCCTCACATGATCTTTTCTCTGTACTTGCACATCCTGAGTGTCTCTGTGTGTGTCTAATTTTCTCTTCTTCTAAGGCCATCAATCAGGTTGGGGTAGAACCCACCATCACAGCCTCATCTTAATCACTTCTTTAAAGACCCTATCTCCAAACACAGTCTCATTCTGAGGTGCTAGGTATTAGGACTTCAACATATGAATTTTAGGAAGATGTGGTTCAGCCTATAACACTCCTCCATTTAGCAGACCAGTTTCTGACATCGCTTTCACTTGACCACCAGCATCTAGTCAGGGATATATCATGAGTCAGTGTGCTCCCACAGGAAGTAAATGCCCTCTGCCTGCAATCTGGAATCACCCTTGCACTGTGTGCTTTTCCACGTGTCATCATTGACCTGCCAGACTCCAACATCTACTTGTTTAGACCAGTGATATTTATCAGACCCTGTCACATTGACATATTTTTAAAAAAATAGTTTTATTTCTTTTGTTTATAAAAGTAATATGTGCTTATTGAAAAAGAAAAAAATCAGACAGTGGTGAAATATAAAGAAGAAAATAAGAATCACCTCCTAAAACACACCACCAAAAATAAAAAATAAATAAAAATACCAAATAAAGAAAAAACTAAAAACGAAACAAAATAATAATAATAATAAATGGCCCAGCCAGTGTAGCTCAGTGGTTGAGGGTCGACCCATGACCAGGAAATGATGGTTCGATTCCTGGTCAGGGCACATGCCTGGCTTGCAGACTTGATCCCCAGTGTGTTACCTGCAAGAGACAGCCAATCAATGATTCTCTCTCGTCATTGATGTTTCTATCTCTCTCTCCCTCTCCCCTTCCTCTCTGAAATCAATAAAAATATTTTTTAAAATAATAATAAAATAAATAAAATAAAACACACCACCCAGGAATAGCCACTTGTATGTCCAGCAAAATGTTTTCTCTATGCAAATACTTGCATGCTTTTTAATATTAAAAATTAGAAATCATAACACATACAATTTTTCAGCTTTATTTTTTTCTACTTTATATATTATGGTGAATGAGACATTAGGCTCTTGTCCAAGTAAAGCTGAAGTTTTGCCCAGTTTCTTCTTGAACAAAGGGATTTGTGGTAGAAAATAGGGACTGGAATAACCAGGCTGCACTCCCCAAACACACAATCACCACCACTACAACTATATCACTGCAGGATCAAATCTTGTCCACCTACCTCTTAAGACTTCGGTGGAGCAAAGAAGGAGATGAAGGAAAAATAAAGATGAAGATGAATGAAATGAAATAAAGGCTATAAAAAAGTACAATAGGAATAACTCATTGCCACTTCTCCTTACTTCAAAAAAGTTTAACAACAGGTACAGCATAGGCACTGCCCAATCTAATGGCAACTATAAACTGCTGTCCCACCTGTATGGCTGCCATCTGGCTCAGTATCAGCCTTGTCCTTACCCCTCATCCTTACCCCTAATGTTGGCAGCTACCCTTTCACGACTAGAGACCAGCCTATCTGAAATAGGAGCCACCATAAAGAAAAGCAGAGAAGACACAAGACATGTAAACCAATCCTTTGACAACATTTGAGCACCTGGATCCAGCCAGACCTGAGGTCAGTAAGGCCTAGAGTTTTCAGTTATATGAGCCAATCAATATTCCTTTTTTAGCTAAGAAGTAAGCTCAATTTCTGATATTAAAACTAAAGAATCTTATCGCACCCATATATTCTTCTCCCTTTTAAAGTTCCAATGACAAAGAAGCCACTATATACCTTACATAGTAACAGAGAAAGGTTTGTATCTAAGAATTGAGAATAAACCTGAGGAATGCAAGTGAAGTTCATACCAATTTCCTAGGCACCAACTCCTGAAATTATCAGCCCTTGTACCCATATTCACAGCCTGCCATTTTTAGAAAAACATGAATAGCAACAGAAGGAGGAATTGGCCACAGGATGCATGGAGAGACACCGGTATACTTAGTACCTTACCTCTCCACTAAAAAAGATTTAGTACTAGTTGCAGTGAAGTTTCATATCCCTAAAATTCATTACATCTATAAAAAAAAGCACCATATTTTCACGAGCTATTAAAACAGTTAAAAATAAAGCCCATTTTGTATCCAATATCCTTTAGATGATCATATTTTTCCTTGTATTTGTGAAGCAACAAAATTTGGTTAACTGCAATACATCTTGTAACTGATGCAGATGTCCACATTCTCCTTCACCCCCTAAAATAATAAGCTACAATTTCTCTGGCCATATAATTTATAAATTACATAGACATATAGCATGAAATACATTCTCTTTGTTTCTCCTCTTCATCTTTCTCAACTGGTCTTTAATTTTAACAGTTTTTTATGAACTCTCCACAAACATTGAATGGCATGGGCATAAGAATAATGTAAAGAGAGGGTATTAACATTTGTTTGGCACATGTTATGTGCCTATTACATCACATGTTATTTTATTTTATTTAATACTGACCCTAACCTTTAAAGCAGATGTGATTGCCCCCATTTTTCTAATAGGAAAGCCTTTACCAAGTTTAAACAGCTATAAAATAGCTATAGTAGACACTGTTAATTGCTCCTTCATAATTATTTTCCTTCTTCTTCTTTGCTTGTTGAGTTTGCTTCTCACTAAAGAAGTTGAAAACACTTAACGCACTTTATCCCAGAGTTCTCTGCTGCTAGAGCATGAGCATATGACCCAGTCTAGCCAATGGTTCCTGAGGGAAAGTCTATTAGATTTTTGGGAAAGTTTCCTCCCTGATTAAAAAATAAAATAAGAAGGGCCTTCTTTCCCCCTATGTTTTGTTGTTGGATGAAGTCTTATAATGATGTCATATCTGGAGCTGCAGCAGCCTTTTTGAGGGTACAAACGTAAAGATGAAGTTAAATACTCAAACACTCTAAAGATGATGAAAAAGAAAAGTGGTCTTTCATGACATCTTTGAACTTCTCATTTAACTAACCCTGGAAGTCCTCTCCCTCAAGACTTAGAACAGTGTCTGGTGAATATTAGACACATAACAAACATCTATTGAATGAATAAATGAATAATTTTAACTTTCCAAATTTGTCATCATAGAAAATGAGAAAAGTATCTATCAAAGCTATATGACCCAGCAATTCCACTCCTAGGAATGTTACAAGAGAGATGAGTGTTATGTGTCCACCATAGACATGTGGAAACATTTTTATAGTAGCTCCAAACTGGAAACAACTCAAATGCCCATAAACTGGATAATGAATAAATAAATGTCGGATATTCACATATCGCAATACTACATCTCTTATATAAAAGGCCCATGGCCGTCATGCTGTAACGCTATCATGACCGAATGAGCAGTAGCTCTCGCGGTGGGCGGTATGGGGCCTGAGCTATTAGCGGTGGAGAGCTATGAGCAGGGATGGGTGGGGCAGCCAGCGGAGGCAAGTGGAAGCGAGCTACTTGCGCACGATTTTGTGCATGCTGGGCCTCTAGTAACAATATAAAAGGACAGACTATTAATATTCACATTCGCATTTGAGGTCTATCCCAATGTGTCTTTTTCTGTAGACCTACATCGTTGGAAACACCTCAGAATAAATATGTAGCTTTCTTTATACACAGAACTATGTGTTAGATCTGTGGGAAGCAACTATAAAACAGCTGCTAAAACTGTGAAAGACATAATAATCTAATGTTTTTCATCTTAGGTATTTGTATATCCTGAAGATCTGTACTTTTCTAGGGAGTGATAGCTTAGGAATGAAGATGATTTGAACTTACTCATGTTTAGACGGTGTCTGAAACTTAAAAACCAGGCAGATCCATCTACTCAGACCCTAACCATGGCCCTGAAGTAAATTGCTTAAAGAAATTGGGTCCCAATGATTATAGGAGGAGAGTTTTTGAAGTATGTCCATATTCAAGTGTAGGTCAAAGAAGCTCAAGTAAAAGAATTGTGGACTGACTGAAATGACAACTGGATTGGGCAAAAAGGGGATTAAGACGATTAAGACTCAAACTCGGGAGGAACTGAGGCAGTGGAAGGACTCAGAGCATGTGATATTTCTTAAATAAAAATATATTAACTTTAAATAATTGTGCCTATGTTACAAATAATAAAAACCCTTTATACTTAAAAAAATATATTCACATTAGCATAGACAAGTCTCACAGACATAATATTCAGCAAAAGACAACATGCACACAAGACTACATACTATTTGATTTCGTTAAAGTTCAAGAACAGGAAAAACGAACCCATGGTGGTACAAGTCAGTGGTGGCCTTTGTCACAGGGGGCTGGTTATTGAGGGGATAGGGCCTGAGGGACTCTCCTGGAGTTATGTGACTCAGAAATACTCTCCTGGAGTGTGGATTTTTCTATCAAAAGTGCCTAAATAGAGCAGAAAAGACTTTATGTACTAGTATAAGGATAGTCATTGCAGAATTTAAATTAGTGAAAAACTGGAAACAACCTAATTATTCAACAGCATATAATTAAGCACATTATAATACACATATTCAACAGAATATTATGCAGCCATTAAAAAGTATGCTCATGAAAGCTGATGATATAGTGTTCAATGAGGTAAAATGGAATTAAAATTGCAAATACTTTAAGAATACAACTATGAAAAAAAATTAAGCCTGTAGAAAGAAAAAGCCTGAGAGAGTTTGTATGTAAAGACAATTATCAGTGTCTGCTTCTGAAGAATGTGATTCAGCAAGTAGTTGTAGGAGTTGGGGTGTGTGTGGGAGTGGGAAGCAGGGAAGTGGGCCAGTAGGAAGCAGACAGGGACTTTCATTTTTTGTTTTATGAACTCTGTATTTGACTTTTGTTTTTACAATGAATATGCATAATTTTATGATAAAAATTTTAATTCATTAAAAACAACTGGAAGGAAATTTATAAAATGTTAACAATGCTTGTCTTTGGATAATGGGATTTGGGAGATTTTTTTAAATGATTTCTTTCACTTTTCTATAGTTTCAGATTCCTATAATGAGTACATGTCTTTAAAAATTATATATATATATATATATATATATATATATATATATATATAGTTTGTTTGTTAATCCTCACCCGAGGATATTTTTCCATTGATTTTTAGAGAGAGTAGAAGGGAGAGGGAGAGACAGAGAGAAATATTGATGTGAGAGAGACACATTAATAGGTTGCTTCCTGCACCCACCTGACCAAGGTACATGCCCTTGACTAGAATTGAACCCGGGACCCTTCAGTCTGCGGGCCAACGCTCTATCCACTGAGCAAAACTGGCTAGGGCTTAATATATTTCTATTGATTTCAGAGAGGAAGGGAGAGGGAGAGAGAAATAGAAACATCAATGATGAGAGAGAATCATTGATCAGCTGCTTCCTGCACACCCCCTACTGAGGATCAAGCCTGCAACTCAGGCATGTGCCCTGACCGAGTATTGAACCGTGCCCTCCTGGTTCAAAGTTCAATGCTCAACCACTCAGCCATGATGGCCAGGCAGCACATGTTTTGTTTTTTTGTATATTTTTTTATTGTTGATAGTATTACAAATATGTCTCCCCCATTTACCCTCTTCTTCCAAGCCTCTACCCCCTCCCCCAGGTCTTCAATACCCTATTCCCCTTGTCCATGGGCTATGCATATAAGTATATAAATTCTTTGGTTTATCTCTTTTCGTCCCCACAACCTCACATCGAGGTTTGTCAGTCTGTTCCATGCCCCCATGTCTTTATATCTGAAAAAACTTACTTCAATGAGATGATACATTTGAAAGCACACTGTAACCCGTGAAGTGCTTCCGTTATAAAAGTGGTTGTGTTACTGTTGTGAAACAGTGGATGTTGGCAATGCCATTTGTCAGGGCAGAGGGCAGATCCTCTATCCAGCCACCCAAGGGCTCAAGTTTTGCCTTGGCTGCCACCTTTGGAAGGTAGGAGGAAAGCTAAGCAAACACCACCTACACACTTAGAACAAGTGTAAATGCTTGAGAGGTTTTCTGGTAAACCCGCAGATGTTAGATTAGAAAAGTATTTCTTAGGGTTGTGCTTCTCAGCCCAGGCTACACATTAGAATCACCTGGGGAAGTTTCTTATACTCTCCCACCCCCAGATATCAGAATTCAATTGCTTGGGACGAGGCCCAGGCAGGAGTATTTTTAAGATATTTCCCAGTTAATGGTAATAACCAGAGTGTAGAGTGATGCTTTTGAATGATTCTGTGGATGCGTTCTCTATGTCACGTGCAGGCAAAAGTTCCAAAACTCCTCTTGAAAGTTCAACTCTCTAACCAAAAATCAGGTAAAACGCTGTTTTCCTCAAACCAAACTGAGTTTTTGGTGTGGTGTTTTTAAGTAAGAATTTTATATATATATATATATATATATATATATATATATATATATATATATCTTTTTATTGATTTTAGAAAGAGATAGGAACATCAATGATGAGAATCACTGTTTGGCTGCATCCTGCATGCCCCCTACTGGGGATCAAGCCCACAACTCAGGCATGTTGCCCTGGCCAAAATCGAACCGTGACTCCTGGTTCATGGGTCAATACTGAACCACTGAGGCACACTGGCTGGGCTTAAGTAAGAATTTTAATCACCACTCCTATATTTACAGTTTACACAGGGTACTCATGAAGATAATCTCATTTGATGATCTCATTGAACTGAATGTACACTGCTAAGAGGTGTAACCACCTAGACACTTCTGGGAGGTAAGTAGGCAGAAATCATTATTTACATTTTTCCCAGGAGAGAATTGAGAGGGAAGAGTTCACTAGTTTCCCAAGACCAAATAACAGCAAACTTGAACTCGAGTACTCCATTCTTCAACTATAAAGATCTTATTACGAGAATTGGCTTATATCTTTGAGTCACCAATGATATTGCACTAGGACAAAAGATTTAAAAAAATATCTTGCCTGCCTTTTTTTCCCACTGCACCTTCAGAACCTAGAAAGCAAAGTGAACATATTTTGTGTCTGTATTATGCATGAAATTGTGCCACCCAATAATACTGCCAAGGACAGGCCTGGACACATAAGTAGATATTTAATGAAAGAATGAATGACTATATCCTCCAAGATAACATTACCCCCATTTGTCTAAGTCCTTTCAGGCTTCTATTATAAAATACTGCAGCCTGAATGGCTTATAAACAACAGGCACTTATTTCTCACAGTTCTGGAGGACGGGAAGTTCAAGATCAAGGCGCCTGCAAATTCAATGTCTGCCAAAGGCCCACTTTCTGGTTCATAGACAAAAGTCTTCTCTGTGTAACCTCACAGGACAGAAGGGATGATGATCTCTCTGGGATCTCATTTATAAGGGCACTAATCCCATTCATGAGGACTCCACCCTTGGCCCCTAATCACCCCCCAAAAGCCCCACTTCCTAATACCGTCACATTAATGGTTAGGATTTAACATATGAATTTGGGGGTAGGGGAGAGAAACAAAAATTCAGTCTATAGCACCATTTTACAGAAGAGGTAACTGAGACTCCAAGGAGAAAATACATGCCCAAGGTAACAGAACTCGTAAGAGACAAAACTGGAAGGAAAGACAACTCAGAACAGCCAACCTTGTACTCCTACCCACTATACTAAACTACCAACTGGTTGTAGTTTTTAAAGACCAAGCCCTAAGGACGACAGCCTTAGAGATAGATAATGTATGAGAAAACCTTCTCTAGATATGGCACACAGATAGAATAATAGGAGGGATATTGAAGAGGAGTTGGCAGCAGTGATTTGCTATTATAGGGTTCTATTGAAACAATTCATTTTACTTAAGATTTATACTTCCAAAATCCTTAGTCTGACTAATGACAACCTTCTGAAATGATTATAAAAAAGCAAAATCATTTTGCTTCCTGAAGAATTTATATAATATAGAATATGACAGATTACCATAGTCATATACTTAGATCCAAAATTACTAGATACAAATAAAGGAGAGCTGGAGAGACGAGATCATACATGCTTTTAATCAGGAAAGAAAAAGATCTCTCTAATCAATGTCTTGCAAAAACCATTAACCAAAGTCCTAAACTGAAGCTCAAATAATTGAAAAATGAAAATGATCCATCTACTCATGACAGGGAGATTGTAGTCCTATAAAAATGTTGAATGCACATATGGATGAAGCGGGTTGACATTGCCATTTGGTAATTGGCTAAATAACAGTCATAAACAAATGGAAGAAATAACTAAGTTGAGAGCAGAAGTCAGAATTTTCCCCATCAGTTTCAAGAGACTATAACACATTCATCCAGAATTTTGAAGCTTCAATCGTTAGTTATGTGGATTAGAACTGACAATGGTGAAAGTCATTACAATTCATCCATTCATTGTCTATCTGTCCATCTATCCATCCACTGGCTTTAACCACATGAAAATGCCATTATTTGGTTACTTTTGACTTAGAAGAAAGGCAGCTTTATATACTTCAATGTAAAATATTTAATTTATACTTATTGAACATGCTACCATGCTCAACGCATGCACTATGTGGTGTTGGTGGGGTAAGGGTTGCATAAGAAATACTCTCTATCTCCTCTATGGGAAAACACATACCAACAACTATTTGTAAGAGAGCTGTGAATGTACGAAGTGGTATAGGATTACATTGATATGTATGCATAGAAAGAACACACAACAATTTGTCAGTTGGTATGTGGTTGGTGGGAGTTTATTATTTTTCCTTTTGCTTAGCTCTATTTTAACACTTTTTTGTCAATAAAAATGTGTTATTTTTGTTGTTAAACATTTTTTGAAAATATACCATGGGTTTTTCAGAATTGATAGCTTTTAATAGATATGATTAAGATAAAGAATTTAAAAGTTAAAATATATGAAGCAACATAGGTAAAATAAGAAGTGAGAGACAAACAGACAATGGCTAGACCACTTACAAAAATGAAACTCTAACCCCAAATCTGCAGCAACCAGCCTGGGAAACCAACCTATTATCTCAATCAACCAACCCAGGAAGCTAAACAATAATCTCAGTAACAATTGACCCCAAACAGCCAGGACTTGATGAATAACTAAGCTTCCCTAACTTTTGTCCCCACTTCATACTTAGGACCAACCAGACAGAGCCCAATATGCTCCCCTAACCAATCACATAAGATGACCCACTTCTAGTTAGCCCACCTCCAGCTTCCCAAGGCCAACAGCCTCCAATCAGAGCACATCCAAAGATTTCCCTTTGTTTCCCTCTAAAACTTTTCGACTCCTCTCCTTTGAGTCTCTGCCAAAGCACACGTGATGGTGGTTGACTCCCTTACCATAGCAAGCTCTAAATAAAAACACCTTGCCCGTTCTCATTTGATTGGTCTTCATTTATTTCTACAGAAGAGAAAGAGAAATGACTCAGGAATTAGCTTAGTACACAGAATGCAATGACAAAGGCATATACATTTATGAAAAATAAGCATTATAGCAACTCTCCATACCTGACTGATCACAGGGACTAGCTGAGTTCTCATTAAGCCCCAGGAGATGAGGTTGTTTTACCTCTATTTCCTTCTTCACATCCCCTTCCAGCTTACGTTACCCCCCAGCTCCTTTACCTGAAAAGGAAAATCTAGAGCCATCATATTGCTTCTGTTTGACCTTTGAAGGTTGAGTCAGAATCAGGAAGACCTGGAAACCAGATTTAATCACTAGAATACTAACTCCATAGGGGAAGGGAATATGTCTATTCAGACCCTCTCCATGTGCCCAGTTGAATGACTGAAATAAACACATGGATACATCCAGGGCATAAGCACCATGTAGTACCTGCAAGAAGACAACTCAAAGGACGAGATCAGATTAAAAAATCTATCTCTTCCCTGAAGTTCCTGAATCAAGGCACAGTCAGAGAAAACCTGATTCAGCACACCAAATGTGGCCCAAATAGACAGAGGGACCAAAGATCGGGGTCATCACTCCCTAGTAATTTGTCCTATGATGCTCGGTGCTTACTTGGATACAGCTACATTTCTAAACTCCATCTTCCTCTTGTGCTCACTGGATAGTAAACATGGATCGCTATTAATAATAATTTCCCACTGCACGTCCAGAACAATCCATCCAGAGAAAATTGGAACTTCTTCTTTGCTGAGGTCCGGTCCCATCAATTTGATGCTCATTTTATAGAAAGGCCATTGAGCAAAATTAATGTACCCAAACAAATAGAGTTTGTCCTTGTAACTGATTCAGAGTATGACAGGAAACAAGAGGGCTGCCGTAATAGCTTCCTCTGGGAAATTTATTTTCAGAACATTGAGTTATTTTCTTCTACTCTACCAGATTTCATTAAAGTCTCTTTTTAAAAGAGAGAAGGAAGAAAAATAAAACTTAGTTGTCTGTTTTCATAGAAATCACTTTGAGATCTAGCTTCATTTAAATTCACTTGCTATTGTCCAAGTCAAAGAGTGTTATAATCTCAGGGTTATTTTACTTCTTCCCATTATTAATTTCCCTCCATTTTCTTCACACTGCCCCCAGAATGTTTTACTGCCACCCTTTTAACCTGAAGAGGAAAACCTAGAGCTACCATGTGCCAGAAATGAAGGAGCCTGACTGAGCCTCTTTAAAATACTACCATATCTTGCCATTAGATAACACTTTGGACTGTTATCCAAAAACTCTGGTCATCTTTTTCCTGCATGTAGACAGATCAATGATGGTACCTGCCTCGCTCTCAGTCACCAGAAGAGAAAATAAATGCTTCCTTCATGTGATCTGTCTGCCTCTTGGCCCCGCCGTCACAGCTGATTGGACCTAAAAACAGCCAGTTCATGGGCTAACCTGTGAAGGCATGAAAACCAGGCATGAAGTCGGAAAAGGGTACATACTGTGTGATTCCTACTATATGACATTCTGGAAAAGGCAAAACTATGCAGTCAGGAAAAGAAGCAGTGGTTGCCAGGAATTAGGGAAGAAGAAGGGATGAACAGATAGAGCACAGAGAATTTTTAGGGCAGTGAAAATACTCTGTATGATACCACATGGTGGATACATATCATTATACATTTGTCCAAGCCCATTGAACATATAACACCAAGAGTGAACCTAGCGTAAACTATGGACTTTAGGTGAAAATGACAAGTCAATGTAAGTTCAGGGATTATGATAAATGTACCACCTGGATGTGGGATGTTGATAGTGGGGAGGCATGCATGTGCAGGGACAGGTGGTATATAAGAAATCTCTGTACCTTCTAATCAATGTTGCTATGAACTTAAAACTTCTCTAAAAAATAAAATCTATTTAAAAACAAAACAAACCAGGCATGAAAAGCTGTATCCAAACAGGAAAAAAATAGTAACAAAAGAAGCCAATCAGAGTGCCTTGGTCAGAAAGTAGATTTGGAAAATACGAAGAGAGTCCGTTTGGTGGCAGAAAGAGACACTGAAAACTTCCAAAGGGAAGGTATGAGTCCACGTTACTCCTAAGCAGTCAGGAAGGCAGGAACAGACCAGTCGGTGGTGGGTAGCAGCAGGAAAAGAAGAGCAGAAGAGAATGGAGCAGAGCTGAGTCAGCAGGATGGCAAGAAACCTGGGGTCACTGGCTGCTGAGAGGTGAGGTGGGAACCGCGTTCCTGGTCAGTGTCCCCCAGACTCTGCAGAAGGGCAGTTCCTGTACATGAGTTTCCTATCATCCTGTGTCTACTCAAAAAACACAAAACCCTATTGCAGGAACCCGAGTCTGCCTCTCTTGGTAATAGAAAAGAGCTGAATACACACAATTTGAAAACTCAACCTCACCACATCTGGTGGATCTTAACCTTCCTGCACAAAAGGGAGCAGCAAAGCAGAGAGGAGCCTGAGGTCATAGGCAGGAGCCATGGCTTCTAATCCAGCCCTGCTACTAATCTGCATGATAATCTTAAGAGCTCGTTATCTCTAAATCTATTACTTCAACCAGGAAGTAGAGTTGGACCAGATGCGTTCACTTGGTAACCATTAATTGAGTGCCTGCAATGCAGCAAGTCGAGAGCTGGCTGACGGGCATAACAGTGAACTAAGCACAATTTTTGCTCTTCAGGCTTATGTTCTAGTTGGTAAGGAGGTAAATAGATGATTACAAAATTGTATAATGTTCCTGCTACATTTAGAGAATTCATTTGGGGTTAATGAGGAGGGACACCGAACCTGGTTGGTGACGGCAGCCCTCACAGAAACTTTGCTGGGGACAATGAGTCCCTCTCCAGATAAAGGAAGGGCATGAAATGGCCAGGCAGGGAAAGAAAAGAATGGTCCATGTGATGGCAATTTTATGTGTCTACTTGATTAGGTTGTATTCCCAGTTATTTGATCAAACACTAATCTAGGTGTTACTATGAAGCATTTTGGAGATGTGGTTAACATCTATAATCAGCTAACGTTAAATAGCAACCTGTACTTCTCCATATAGTTCTCAGCATGCTGTACTGTCTATAATGTGTGTCAGAGGTGACACGCGAACTCATTTTTTTGGTTGATTTTTCTTTGTTAAATGGCATTTAAATATATAAAATAAATATCAAAAATATAAGTCTTTGTTTTACTATGGTTGCAAATATCAAAAAATTTCTATATGTGACACGGCACCGGAGTTAAGTTAGGGTTTTTCAAAATGCTGACACGCCGAGCTCAAAAGGTTCGCCATCACTGGTCTATAAGTTCCATTCCATCATGATCTCTCCATGAGGTTAAGAACCTTGAGATCTTTGCTGATTTCTGTAAGTTGTTTTAGCAAGTTAGAGAGCCAGAGGGCCCCCAAATTTGTAGCCAGTTGGTCATAAATGGGGGTGGCAGTCTTATGGAGGATGGACCCCTTTACTTGTGGGATATGTGCTAACTCTGGGTAGTTAGTGCCAGAATTAAATTGTAGTACACTAGTTGGTGTTGGAATGCCTATCCTGAATCTTCCAGTGGCTCCTGCTCCATGGTGCCAAAAACCTGAGGCCCCATCAAAGACTGGATCTGAAATACAGTTGGCAAAGCCTTCTCTACAGAGGCCCATAAGGTAGCAGCAATGCTTCATGTCTTTTCTTGCCAGGAGCCGGTCCATCCTTGCTGCTTGACACAGTTGCTGCAGAGAAGAAACATCTGCACAGCATATGTTTCAAGGGACCTGGCGTATATGGCATACTGTTCTTAATGTGTTTGCTCCCCTTAGCACTATGTATTTTAACCAAGGTCACCTCTCTGAGAAAGGTTGTTTCCCCAGGTGGGGATTTTTCCCTGAGGTTAGGGAGGAGATACAACCCCTTAATTAAGTGCCAGGCGGGTAGTTAAGCTACATAATCTTTACTCCCTGGAATGGAGATAAGAAACGCCCTAACCTTTGTAATAGAAATTGACAGGATTAAAATCGGCTGGTATAAATACGGATGTAACAAGACAATAATCATCAGATCCTCATCAGCTCCTGATCAGCTCCTGATCAGCTCCTGATCAGATCCTGATCAGATCCTGATCAGATCCTAACCAGAACCTAGCCAGAGAACATGGCAAAAGATCCTGGACAGAACCTGGCTACAGAACTTCACTGGAGAACCTAGACAGAACATGGCAAAAGAACCTGGATAGAACCTGGCTAAAGAACCTGGCGACCGAACCTGGCTGGAGAACCTGGCTAGAGAACCTAGAGAGAGAACCAAGAGACAGGACTTGGCTGGAGATCCTAGACAGAACCTAGCGAGAGAACATGGCAAAAGATCCTGGACAGAACCTGGCTACAGATCTTGGCTGGAGATCCTATACAGAACCTAGAGGGAGAACCTAGCAAGAGAACATGGACACAGCACCTGGCTGGAGATCCTAACCAGAACTTCGCTGGAGATCCTGACCAGAACCTGGCTAGAGATCCTGGCTAGGCTGCTGATCAACTGAACGCTGTCTCCATGTCATTCCTTCATCGCCGACTCCGTCCACACCTTTGGGGACCCCTGGACCCGCTGGGGTTGGACCCCAGCATCTGGATATCCTAGACAGAACCTAGAACCAGAACCTAGTCAGAGAACATGGCAAAAGATCCTGGACAGAACCTGGCTACAGAACTTGGCAAGAGAACCTAGACAGGACTTGGCTGGAGATCCTACACAGAACCTAGAAACAGAACCTATCGAGAGAACCTGGCTGAAGAACCTAGACACAGAACCTAGAGATAGGACTTGGCTGGAGATCCTACACAGAACCTAGAGACAGGACTTGGCTGGAGATCCTACACAGAACCTAGACACAGAACCTAGAGACAGAACCTAGAAACAGAACCTAGTGAGAAAACCTGGCTGAAGAACCTAGAGACAGAATCTAGCGAGAGAACATGGCAAAAGATCTTGGACAGAACCTGGCTACAGAACTTCACTGGAGATCCTAGACAGAACATGGCAAGAGAACCTGGACAGAACCTGGCTGGAGATCCTGGCTAGAGGTCCTGACTAGGCTGCTGATCAACTGAAGCTGTCTCCGTGTCATTCCTTCTTCGCCGACTCCGTCCACACCTTTGGGGACCCCTGGACCTGTTGGGGTTGGACCCCAACATTTTCTTATTAAAGGAGCATTATTTTAAAAGTGATGGTGATACTGGACATGGTGCTTTTCGGCCTGTGTTAGGATGTTCTGAATACATAGTAGTAGGTATTGTAGAGCGAGGTTGTGAGAGTGATGACAAGTTTCATGTAAAGATTTTGCCTTTTCTAAACCCTGATTACTATCAAAGAATACATTCCTAAGGAATATTCCATGGGAAAAAATTAAAGAAAATATCTGTGAGAAATACTCAAGGCAACAGAGCCTTACAATTCAAAACCGAGACGTTGACATAGCGTTATATTTTAACATGTTCGTGTGAATTTTAAAAAGTCTGTTTTGGCTGGTTGATTTGATAACAAAGTCTGGCTTTGCCAATTAATTTTTAAGTTATACATACAATGATTGAGTCAAATCTGTCCAAGGTTTTAAAAGTATATACTTAAAGCTCATGTTAAAAGAAATAATTTTAATAAATAATATTGTATTAGCAAAAGGCTTATGGAAATGTTAATAACTTTATTTTCTCAACCCTGAGTTAAAAAATAAGATGCCTTGAAATGAAAGATTTACAGTATAATCATTAATAATTTGATGTCTTTAAAAAGCCTTTTGGGAGAATTAGGTTGAGGAAAACCAAGATGGCGGTATAGGTTAACTCCGGAGTTTGCTGCCTCAAACAACCACTTCAAAAATACAACTAAAAGACGGAACGGACATCATCCAGAACCATAGGAAGGCTGGCTGAGTGGAAGTTCTACAACTAGGAGGAACCGAGAATCAGAGGAGGCGCAGTGCTGAAGTAAAATACTAAGGTGCGGAGTGCGTGTGGCGCGGGCTGGTGGCTGAGGGCGTGGTTGTCTGTTTCAATCCGGAGGGAGCCTCAGACTCAGAGCTCCAGATCCGGGCAAGTCTCTAGGGACCCAGACTCAAACGGGAGAAGCAGGACTGTCTGGCTACGGTCCCTCCGAGGTTTGCAGCTGTTGCTGGGACAGAGAGGCAGAGCCCCTGGGGACGGACTGAGAGCAGCCATAACTGCTCCCTCCTCCTCCCTGTTGATCCTGTGGGACCCGCCCCGCCCAAGCCCTGCACAGAGGCATTTGCCGGATAGCCTCAGGCAAAGGCTAGATTAGCACCTCCCTAGAGGACACAAGTTCTTCCACTGCAGACACAGCTGATTATCACAGCCAGTCGGCCTGGAGGTCAAATCCCTCTAGTATTAACTATAACAATCAAGGCTTAACTACAACAAGACTGCGCACAAAGACCACTCGGGGGTGTACCAAGAAAGCATAAAAAATGCGGAGACAAAGAAACAGGACAAAACTATCAAGGGAGGATATTGAGTTCAGAACCACACTTTTGAGGTCTCTCAAGAGGCTTCTAGAGTCTGTCGATAAACTTGATGAGATGTACAGGAAATCTAATGAGACCCTCGATGGTGTGATAAAGGACCAACTAGAAATTAAGCATACACTGACTGAAATAAAGAATATTATAC
Source organism: Myotis yumanensis (assembly GCF_028538775.1). Classification (NCBI taxonomy): domain Eukaryota; kingdom Metazoa; phylum Chordata; class Mammalia; order Chiroptera; family Vespertilionidae; genus Myotis; species Myotis yumanensis. The sequence continues at coordinate 225,678,183 of NW_027223752.1, read as the reverse complement.
AGACTCCCAACAGCAAACCAGAGGAACGCAAGAATCAAGTCAAAGATTTGAAATGCGAAGAAGCGAGAAACACCCAACCGGAAAAGGAAAATGAAAAAAGAACCCAAAAATACGAAGATAGTGTAAGGAGCCTCTGGGACAGCTTCAAACGCACCAACATCAGAATTATAGGGGTACCAGAAGATGAGAGACAGCAAGATATTGAAAACCTATTTGAAGAAATAATGACAGAAAACTTCCCCCACCTGATGAAAGAAATAGACTTACAGGTCCAGGAAGCGCATAGAACCCCAAACAAAAGGAATCCAAAGAGGACCACACCAAGACATATCATAATTAGAATGCCAAGAGCAAAAGACAAAGAGAGAATCTTAAAAGCAGCAAGAGAAAGAAACTCAGTTAGCTACAAGGGAGTACCCATACGACTGTCAGCTGATTTCTCAACAGAAACTTTGCAGGCCAGAAGGGAGTGGCAAGAAATATTCAGTGATGAATAGCAAGAACCTACAACCAAGATTACTTTATCCAGCAAAGCTATCATTCAGAATTGAAGGTCAGATAAAGAGCTTCACAGATAAGGAAAATCTAAAGGAGTTCATCACCACCAAACCAGTATTATATGAAATGCTGAAAGGTATCCTTTAAGAAGAGGAAGAAGAAGAAAAAGGTAAAGATACAAATTATGAACAACAAATATGCATCTATCAACAAATGAATCTAAGAATCAAGTGAATAAATAACTGGATGTACAGAATGAACTGGTGATTATAATAGAATCAGGGACATAGAAAGGGAATGAACTGACTATTCTTGGGGGGAAAAGGGGTGTGGGAGATGCGGGAAGAGACTGGACAAAAATCGTGCACCTATGGATGAACACAGTGGGTGGAGAGTGAGGGCGGAGGGTGGGTTGGGAGCTGGAAGGAGGGAAGTTATGGGGGGAAAAAAAGAGGAACAAATGTAATAATCTGAACAATAAAGACTTAATAATAAAAAAAATAAAAAATAAAAAAATAAAAAGCCTTTTGGTATACTTCCCAGATATTGAGAAAGTGAATAACTCAAACAAAGGAGGCCATAAATGAGGTGCCTGATGATAAGTCATAAAAAATCTTTAGTGGTAGAAGACTATGTGATTTTTAGTATTTATCTTGGAAGGAGATTAAAACTTTGAATGACATTGCTATTACAAAATGTTTTTCACATTTACCTATTTATTTGGACAGATTTTCTTAGTGTTTATGTCTAGAAAAACAAACTATGAAAAAAACTAATGATGAATCTTGTCTTGTCTAGCAATAACTAATATTCCTCTGCTAACATTTGAACTACTGGTAAAAATATAGCACCATTCATCTCACCAAAAGATGCATCAATAAAATATGTCATAAAAGGTTATATTGGACTAACCTTTTTATGAATAAAATTATAAACTTTGGACAAAATGTAAGAATAGTTCCAGTCATGTACCACATAACATTGTTTTGGTCAATGATGGACCACATATATGACAGTGGTCCCATCTACAGGCAGTCCTCGGGTTATGTTGGATTCGATGTATGTCATTTTGTAGTTACATCGCCATCTCCCATTTACAGTATTTATTTAAAAAAAGTTCCAGCCGAACGGGTTTGGCTCAGTGGATAGAGCGTCAGCCTGCGGACTCAGGGGTCCCGGGTTCGATTCCGGTCAAGGGCATGTACCTTGGTTGCGGGCATGTCCCCACTGGGAGGCGTGCAGGAGGCAGCTGATCAATCTCTCTCATCGATGTTTGTGGCTCTCTGTCCCTCTCCTTTCTTCTCTGTGGAAAATCAATAAAATATATTAAAAAAATAAAAATAAAAATAAAAATAAAAATTAAATTAAAAAAAGTTCTGTCATTTCGACATATGTACATATGTGCTTTATCTTTTTTATTATTTACTTACCACAAGTAAAGGTCAGGAATTGTTATCTTTCTTTCAAATTTTTTTTTTACTTTTTCACTTCATTACTGCTGTGTATGTGCTCCATGTGAGTGATGTAGGTGCTTATGTAGGTGGGTTCCAACTTACAGCGAAAATTGCATTATGTTGCGCCATAGGAATGGATCTCTGAGGACCTACTGTATATATATAAAAGCTTAAGTGCCCGTCTGACCATCCAACTGTCCGACTGGTAGCTATGATGCACACTGACCACCGGGGGGCAGACGCTCAACACAGGAGCTGCCGAGCTTCGGTGACTTGGCAGCTACAGTTCTCAGGTGACGCACCGGGAACCAGAGAAGAGAGAGCCTGATTCTGGGGTGCGTCACCCGAGAACCACCCTCTCACAATCCAGGACCCTTCAGTGGATGTCAGAGAGCCGGTTTTGTCCTGATCTCCGCAGGCCAGGCTGAGGGACCCTACCAGTGCACAAATCCATGCACCAGGCTTCTAGTAAGATTATAATGGAGCTGAAAATGCTATCATCTAGTGATGTCATAGCTGTTATAACATTGTAGTGCAATGTGTTATAGTTGCCTACAGTATTCAATACAGTAACATGCTGTACAGGTGTATAGCCTTGTTGTAATAGGATGTCATTTAACCTAGGTGTGTAGTAGGCTATACCATCTGGGTTTGTGTAAGTGTACTCTATGATGTTTGCACAGCAATAAAATTGCCTAATGAGCCTTAGCTGGTTTGGCTCAGTGGATAGAGCATCAGCCTGTGGACTGAAGGGTCCCAGGTTCGATTCTGGCCAAGGGCACATGCCCAGTTTGCAGGCTTGATCCCCAGTGGGGGACGTGCAGGAGGCAGCTGATCAATGATTCTCTCTCATCATTGGTGTTTCTATCTCTTTCTCCCCCTCTCCCTTTCTTTCTGAAATCAATAAAAATATATTAAAAAATAAAAATAAATAAAATTGCTTAATTGATGCATTTGTCAGAGCATATCCCCATCGGTAAGTGATGCATACTTATACTTGAAGGCACTAGAAAGTAATCAAAAGCCAGCTGGCAATAATTGAAGAGATGGCCACTCTTCAAAGAATTGAAATATAATGAGTATAATTTATGCTCATACATCTTTCCATCTGAGAGTATTACTCAGTTTGCACTGTAAAAGGCAGCTGGAACTCAATCAAAAAGCCACCGTCTTAATGCCTTAACGAATTAAAGGATGAACTTGGGGCTTCTGCAGCAGCTAGAAATTGAGGCCAAAAAATCCCGAAAAAGAGGGAGGAACAAAGGGAAAGCGTTCCAAAATTTATACATACACTCCGCCCAAATCCTTGGTTGACCAATTAATGGGATGATATAAATTAATAAAGAGCAAAAGTTGAGGCACTGGAAAACAGAAAATCAATGGTACAAGAGGTAGGTTTTTTTTTAAGATTAAAAAATGTGATAAACTTTTAGCTAGATTAGTCAGGAAAAGAAAAAGGAAATGCCAACTACCAATATCTGAACAAAAGATAAGGTCCTTTCTTTCGTGGACTTCTAAGGGCTAAATGTTAACAGTCATGAGAGGAAAGGCACAGGTGGACTGTGGCAAACGCTGTGGGAGAAATCTACAGTGGAAAAAGGCCGACATGGAATGGAGAGGGTATTGCAAGGCAGTAACTGAACTCTGCCCCAAAAGCTCCATGAAGGGCAACCTCAGCCTTCCCCACCCGTCATCCCCAACGCTCAAAGCAGGGGAGGTTTCTTGTCGCGTGCCGCGCCCCGCCCACCAATGCCCGCGCCCCGCCCACCAATGCCCGCGCCACGCCCACCGACGCCCGCGCCACGCCCACCGACGCCCCGGCTCTTACGCGGCAGGCGTAGGCGCGCGGCGGGGCGGGACCACCCATGGGCGGGAACCTGCCCCGCCGCAAGGTAGTGAGGTGGCTTCAGTCCGACCCAGCTGCTCCCGTGTCCCCGCGATGCCGAGGCCAGATCCTTACACCCCGCCTCTCTGAGCGGGTCTCGGCGCGGAAAGCACAGAGGGGTGCCATGGCGGAGTCCCCCGAGCCCGGGCAGTTGGCGGCCGCGGGCGGCGCTCTCCTGGACGGCGAGGACGAGGAGCGCGAGCCGCTGCTGCCGCGGATCGCCTGGGCCCAGCCGCGGAAGAGCGCCCCGGGGACCGCCGTGAGGATGGTCGAGGCTGCCGGGAAGGAGGGCGCGGCCTCTCTCAGCACCATCGACCAGGACGTGCTGTTCGGGCCCAACGAATCGCCCCGCTGTTCCTCCCTGGACTTGGGGCTCCCGAGGAGCTCGCCCACCCTCCCGGACTTCGGCCGCTCCCTGGGTTCAGGTGGGACTCGGCTCTCCCGTTCTCCCCGCGACCCCCCTAGGCCGCCGGTCGCCGCTCCAGGCCCCCCCGCCTGCCCCCGGCTCTGTTCTCCGTGTCACACTAGCACTTGTCTGGGAGGAAAGGCAGGTGGCCGGGCATCCCGCCCGGGACCCAGGCCGGGACCGACCGCTGCTCGGACCTGGGCGCCTTCCTGGCCTCTCTCTCCTGCTCCCGCGCGTGCTGCCCCTTTCCCAGGGGCTGTGGGCGGCTTCGCCTAGCAGTGGTTCTCAACCTTCTGGCCCTTTAAATACAGTTCCTCATGTTGTGACCCAACCATGAAATTATTTTCGTTGCTACTTCATCACTGTAATGTTGCTGCTGTTATGAATCGTCATGTAAATATCTGCTATGCAGGATGGTCCCTGGCGACCCCTGTGAAAGGGTCGTTGGACCGCCAAAGGGGTCGCGACCCACAGGTTGAGAACCGCTGGGCGGGCTGTGGTTGTTCCCAACTCTGATCCCCGAGCCCTCCCTGGAGAGTGAGCCTAAACGTTTAGAATCAGACACTGAAGGAAGCTCGACAAACACCGTAAAGTGACCTAAGTTGTTGGCTCAAAGTTTGGACTTGAGTTTTGGGTTAAGAACCCTGAACCATCAGGAAAGTTCCCCGAGTTGGGAACTTGCAAGATGGTGCGGTAAAGGATGGCCCGTTGCCCCTGGGACGCGTTTCGAAAGCTTTTGCTGTTGAATGTTACTGTTATTGTGACGTTCGCCAGAGGGGGCAGAGGCCGTTGAATTTCTGTTCCTACTCTCTCTCCTGCAGTGTTTTTTTTCTTGCGTCATTTTCTATTTACCTGAAGAAGAAGAAAACATTTTCATTATTAAGCGGACTGACAGCCGTAGGTGAAAAGCAGGTAACTGAAATGAGGTTGAAAGTTAGTAAAATGTAGGGACCCTACTGCAGGCACAGATATTCATTCATAAAGCAAGTTTTGGGGCATGTCGAGAGTAGACTGGTAAGAGTCCTAGCTAAAGATGAGACAAGCTGGCTTGTAAAATTGTGTTAACACCTGTGTGCTAGTGGTTAGGATGGTTTACATGAGACAGTGTGTGCACTAGGCCTGGAGTATCGCTCCATACAGGAGAGCTTAAAAAAGTAAAAATAGTTTTCATTAATACTGCTGTTTTTCCGGAATCGTTAGATTTTACCTCTGCTGCTGCTACTACATTAATGGGCCTTCTACATTATGAAGAATTTTAGATAGAATAGGTCAGTGGTCGGCAAACTCATTAGTCAACAGAGCCAAATATCAACAGTACAACGATTGAAATTTCTTTTGAGAGCCAAATTTTTTAAACTTAAACTATATAGGTAGATACATTGTTATGAACTTAATTAGGGTACTCCTAAGGCTTAGGAAGAGCCACACTCAAGGGGCCAAAGAGCCGCATGTGGCTCGAGAGCCGCAGTTTGCCAACCACGGGAATAGGTTATTTAAATTGCAGTTGAACTTAAGAGTCAACATGTTCTAGATCAGTGGTTCTCAACCTTCCTAATGCCGCGACCCTTTAATACAGTTCCTCATGTTGTGGTGACCCCCAATTTCATTGTTACAAGTTGAACATAATTAAAGCATAGTGATTAATCACAAAACAATATGTAATTATATATGTGTTTTCCGATGGTCTTAGGCAACCCCTGTGAAAGGGTCGTTCGACCCCCAAAGGGGTCGAGACCCACAGGTTGAGAACCGCTGTTAAATAAATCAGAGCGGCCTGAGGGAAGCAGACTTTCCAATTCAAGGGTTATACTAACCATAAAGCTTTAGCAAACTGGTTCGAAGATGCAGGTCGGCTATCATCATAACGTTAGCTAATGGATGTATTGACAGTACAGCATTTAACAGAACAAACATGAAGTTGGAACCACATCACAAATGGACCCACATTCACCTAGCTACACTGGTAGTTTGGGTATATATTACGTAGAATCCAGTCTGTGAAGTAACTTAAGACGCGTGTGGTTAGCTTGCCTTTTTCTACCCCAAAGTTACCTGTGTAGCTATATTTTAAGAGCCTAAAACCTTAAAAGTGCATTTATTCTGTGAAAGTGAGGTTTTCTAAATAATATTAAGGCTAGTAAAAGTAAAAAGGGGCATAACGTACTAGTATTCTGAGTACGTTTATCCCCCTTTTTACTTTTTAAATGGTAATAACTTCTATCACAGTTTATGGTTTAAGATCTTTTTGTGTATACTTCATTAAATCTCACTATAGCACTGCAAGTTAGTTATTCACCCCCGTCCCTGTCACGAGGATTGAAGATGAATAAAACTGTACTGACTAGTAGTTATAGAACCTCAGAGGTCAGCCACAGTTAAGTATCCAGGAAGTGGTAAAGCCAGGCCTGAGCCTGGTTCTTCAGGTCCTGCATATTTTTTCCATTTTGCTGTGCATCCCCAAGTGTTATAAAATAGTTGTTACTTTTGGTTGTTTATTATGGAGGTCTTATTTTAATGCATTTAAAAGTAGTTTGGAATTGTAAAAGTTATTTTACAAATTTTAAACCAGTCTTCTAAAAAATTTATGATGGAGTAATTTAACTAGATTTTTAAGTTTAGTTATTTTTCAGTGAGTACGTTAACTTCCTTTGTCCTTTCCATCCATTTTCCACGAAGCCACCTCTTTAGTTTCAATAAATTCTTGCCTGTAGATTAATAGTAGCATAATTTATGACTATCCTGTTTATGTAATTTGTGTACTTTAGTGAAGGATGTCATATATCTCATCTTTAACAAGGCATTTGACAAAGTCTAGAACCAGCATAAACCAGTGTCGTTGGATCAGTGTCAAAGTAGAAGGATTAGTGTCGTTCCTTGTTCTAATTGTCATTTTAATCAGTGAATTGGAGAGTAATAAAGGTGGTAATAACTAATACCTTCATAACAGTAAATGCAGCGTATCCTATATAATAGGGTAATATGCAAATTGACCCTAATGGCAGAACAAACACTCTACCAGTCACTATGAGGCGCACTGACCACCTCTTGGTCCCCTTCCTCAGCTGGCAGGCTCTGATCGCCCAATGGCGAACAGGGAACTGGGGGTGGGTGGCGGGGAACACGGATGGCACCAGACTGAGGCCCCCACCCCATCAGTCGCCCCACACACAGAGGGCAACCCGCAGCGGGGGCAGGGCCACCGGGTGGGAGGAAATGGCCAACCTCTCGGTTCCTCCCCCTGGCTGGCAGGCTCCAATCACCTGATGGCAAACGGGAACTGGGGGTGGGTGGCAGCGAAGGGCGGGGCCAGCTGTGGACAGCCGGGGAAGATGGCCCTGATCGCAGGCCAGGCCTAGGGACTGTACCCGAGCACGAATTTCATGCGCCAGGCCTCTAGTAGTTCTATATACATCATATATTACTCATAACCGCCCCTATGAAGTGAGTACTATTTTTTATTCTCATTTTAAGGAAGCAGAGACAGATGAAGTGACTTCTCCAAGGTCCCAGTTAACACAAACGAGGAGCACATACCAGTTTTGTTAGAGAGCCTAACAATTAAGAGAACAGTGGTAGAATTCACAAAGAGCTACTAAAGTAAAAGCAAATGTGTGTTTATAAGCCATTAAATGATTCATGGTGGCTTATAAATGTAGGAACAAAATAAAATCATTTAAAAGTAAGGACACATTTTTATGTATTATAGAAGTGAACACTTGAAACCTATATGATCTTATTAACCAATGTTGCCCCAATAAATTTAATAAAAAATAAATAAAAGTAAGGAGAAAAGATGAGAATGGGAAATAAGGATAATAAATTACATAAAATGAAGGCTGGATAAGTACACAAAATGCACATCAGGTATTTGATGCAGGCAGCCCACAAATTTGATTTTCAGATTACCGAGCAGCCAACTTGAGAGAAATATAATCACTGAGCCCATACAAGTTAAAACAAAGATTGTTTGAACAAAAACAAAAGTGACAAATGATAACCTATCATGTATTCTCTTGGAGAAGAGACTATATGTTGAATAATACCTTTATAATAAAAGTGATTGATTTTATACTATTCCTTATAACTTCCCTCAAGCCCATTTCAATAGAAGTAATTCTAGGGGGTGGTGCTATCAGTATTTCTGGATCTAGATTCAAGATGCTGATAATTTGGCTTAATTTAGAAGAAGTTATTAGAAAAGTAGAAGTTCTATGTGTCTGATCAATTCTCCAAAACTGAGCTTTTTTTGAAAGGTAGTAAGCAATTGTGTGTTGGAGATTATTCCAGTAATAAGAATAAATCTATTCTTTATTTTCCATTTATTGCAGAGATTCAGCATTCATGAAATGTTTGAGTGCCTACTGGGTACTAGTAGAAATGGAGGCCTTGGGAAATCAAATGGATATCTGGTCATCAGCCTTGTCCCCTGTAGCTTTGTAGCCTAATGGAGGAATTGGTCAATTAAAACAAATAGTTTTAATAGATGAAATCAGTGCTTGGATGGGGCAAGCTGAGGGTTCCATTAAGCTATGCCCTAGATTTTAGGGTCATGGGAAGACTTAGCTGAGGAAGTTGCATCTCATATGAGAACTAAAGGATGAATAGCACTGAGGCAGGGTTCAGGTCACCAAACTTGTGAACCTAATAATGATTACTCTAGCACCTAAATAATACATTTATTCAATTCAGTATTAAGTATCATCTCTTCAGGGATACATAGTGAACAATAAAGACAAAGTTCCTTGCTTCCTTCTTAGGGATTTTCATGGGGTAGATAAGAATTATTTGGAATTAGCATATCAATTGTATAGCCATGACTGAAATACTTAGATGACTTTTTTAAAATATGGAATGCTTCACGAATTTTTGAGTCATCCTTGCGCAGGGGCCATGCTAATCTGCATTGTTCCAATTTTAGTGTACGTGCCGCCGAAGCGAACACAGATGACTTATTCTTTTAAGTAAGATAAATATACCCCCTAGAGTAGACCTTTTTGTAGTATTTTTCTTAGCACAAACATTTAAAAATTAGTAAATAACAGTATTATTTCTGTCTGAATTAAGGCAAATTTTAAATTAAGAAAAGTTTATGTTTTGAATTTTTATAATCTTGGATGCATATAATGGCAATTAATTCATTCTGTAAGTGTGTATTTAGTGGCTGTTATGTTCCAGGAACTTTAAAAGTGCTGGACATTGGCGGTGAAAAATTCTTGTCTTCTTGGAGCTCACAAATAAGTAAATTATACGTTAAGTGATAAGAAATTAAAGTGGAGGTTAAGGGAGATTGGGTAGCATCTTGGGGACCATTATAAGGACTCGTACTTTTTCTTCAAGTGAGACAAGAAACCGTTGTGCTGTTTTGTACAAAGGAGTGATATGATCTGATTTATTTTAAAAGGATTGCTATAGCTTCTCTGTTGAATATGAAAAGGGCATGGGTGAAAGGAAGACTAGTTAGGAGACTTGTAATAACATAGGTGAGAGTTGATAATGACTTGATTCACGTGGTGGAAATAGAGATGATGAGAGGTGGTTGGATTCTGGATATTTATTAAAGGCCAATCTTCTGATACAGTAACATTGGGAATTTATTGCTGATGGATTGGATGTGGGGGGTGAGAGAAATGATCCAGTAGAGAGGGAAATTTTGATGCAGGGATGAATTACTGAAGAAATGTTCTGGAGTAGTCCCTAAGATAGGGTCTAGTACACAAAGTGGAAGAGTTGATCTTAGAGCTTGGACAATTCACTGTAGTGGTAGATGAATGGATAGGACGTGGGTGGGTATACATGGTGCTGAGGGCTAATGATAATTTTTCTGATTGCTTCTCTTTTCTTAGTGAAATAGGAAGCTAGATCAACTGCTGAGAGAGGAGGTGTTGGGAATTTGAGGAGAGGAGAGTATGTTCAGAACAGTGGGAGAGTCTATGGACCAGGGGAGTTGCCTTAGTTCAGGCTGCTATAACAAAATAGCATAAACTGGGTGGCTTAACCAACAGACATTTACTCCTCTCAATTCTGGAGTCTGGGAAGTCCAAGATAAGGGAACCAGCAGAGTCATATTCTGATGAGGGCTCTCTCCCTCGCTTGCAGATGGTCACCTTCTCATTGTATCCTCACATGGCAGAGGGAAAGGGAGAGAGAGAGCTCTGTGCACTAATCTCTTTATGGAGGCCCTATCCTCATGACCTCATCTAAACCGAATTACCTCTGAAAGGCCAATCTTCTGATACAGTAACATTGGGAATTAGGGTTTCCTAAACAGCATGATACCCACCTGAAGTTTGCGGTGATGGATTTCAAGTGAGACCAGGCATTGTGTTTGTGTGTGTTTCTCTTGTCAAGTTCAGCTCTCTGAACCTAGGCTTGGTGAGCTGACAGTTGGGTTTAACCAGGATTGGGGGTTTTCCAGGTGACCTGATGAGAGCAAAGAGAAAGAGAGTGATTATATGATGATTGACCCAAATTTAAGCTGACCAAGGAGGGAAATAAAGGCATAAAGGAGGTGAAAATCAGTGGCAACATGCTAGGTCACTGCTTTGTAGGTCTCAGTGAGGTGGACGAATTTGGGGGCTCAGGGTACCAGAGAGAGTGAATTAGGAAGATATAAGGTGCTTGAAATTTTAAGTATGGAGAGATTATAGGTATTGGTAATAACAAATCTAAGGTGTGACCTTGCAGTTGGAGACAGGTAGAATGGAAAACAAAATCACTGAAGAGAGGAGTTCAGAGTATTGTGCATAGTACTGTGATTAATCCAATAGGGATCTTGTGTTCCATGTGTCATTACCTGAAGCTTAAAGAGAAGTGGGGGTAGAGAGGGGAAAAGGGATGATCAAAGCAGCCTATATAATAATTATATTTTTATACTTTCTTTTTTTTTTTTTTTTTTTTTTTTTTTTTTTTTTTTTTTTCTAGCCAGGTTCTATCTTTATTGTCCTGTTACATCAGCCTTCAGTTGATCAGCAGCCTAGTCAGGACCTATAGCCAGGATTTCCAGCCAAAGTTCTGGTCGGAGCTCTGGTTAGGAACTGATGAGGTTCTGATCTATATTTTTATACTTTCATGTCCTGGTGCTATTAGCCTGATCCAATATTACAGGTTCATATCATGAGCATTTTCTTAGCTGGTCTTTCTTCTTCTTCATGTGCTATATTAACATTGATTTTTCTCAATGCAGTAAATGTTGGTTCTTCTGAGTTGAATTCATTCTTGGATGATCCAGGGTTTGCTGATACTGTATCGAAAGCAGAGCAAGCAATAGAATTTGGAGTTCTTCCAGAAAGAATCTCTCAAGGTTCAAGTGGAAGTTACTTTGTGAAGGATCCTAAGAGGGTGAGAATTTCACAAACTTAATACATATAACATAAATTTTGGAAAACACTAATTTAAATGTGAAGTGATTGTGAGTTTCTGAAGATATTTTCTTAGTAAATCTGATTGCACCTTCTTTTTAGAAGTAAAGATCAGGTTTTGTGGGTGTGTGATTTTTTTTCTCTATTGTTTTAACATTTGGTTTCTATCATTTATTGAAATGTTTGAAATCTACTTACTTTCAGCTGTAGATTTATTGAGTATCATAAGTCCTTACCTTACAGTAGTCTATAACCCTTTTAGCCAAGCAAAGTAGAAGTTTAAACTTTCAAAATCTGTTTAATGGCATTTCCAAGTTGCTTGATTTTTTTCAAAGATTTATTTTACGCTAGGAATATTTTTTCCTCACATTACAACCAGAGAAGGAGCCTGGGAAGTTTGAAGTTTGAAGGAATTAGAAAGTGAAATGAATCAAAGTAGAATTCTAGGGCAGAAAAGAGAAGCTGATATGGGACTTCGTTCCACTTAGTCTAGAATTTTTCCAGTACCGATGTTATCATTTATAAAAACTTTCTGAATGATGCATAGCCAGCAGTTCCTTTTTTTAGAAGGAATAGAGATTATAATTTCATCCAGATGTTTTTTTTGCAAAGATCGAAGTTATATTTAAAATAAAGTCTTTTTTGAGCTTTAAGTATATAGGTAATGTCAATCTCAATCTTTATTCCAACTTTGATTCCTCAATTTGTTCTTGTTGACTTTCTTACTAGTGGTTTAGACTTTTTTCATTATAAAGCAATTACATACTTAAAATTATAGTAAGATTTTTATTTCTTATCTAAGGTTAATTCAGCCCTTAAATTTAATATGAATATATTTTATCAGACCAGTAGTAAAGAGAGACTATTAGATTTCCATGAGCAATTTTTTTTTAAATGAGAAAATTTACTTAAAATTGGTTCATAAAAAAATAATTGGAAAAAAGATTAGGGTCAGAGAATCTGACAATATAGATGTTTACTATAGCCCAGGGGTGGGCAAACTTTTTGACTCGAGGGCCACAATGGGTTCTTAAACTGGACTGGAGGGCCGGAACAAAAGCATGGATGGAGTGTTTGTGTGAACTAATATAAATTCAAAGTAAACATCATTACATAAAAGGGTACGGTCTTTTTTTTTTTTTTTTTTTTTAGTTTTATTCATTTCAAACGGGCCGGATCCGGCCCGCGGGCCATAGTTGGCCCACGGCTGCTATAGTCTGTCATTACCTTCATATTTTATCTTTGTCATCTGTGTAGAGAACACATTTTGTCATTAGATTTATTAATTTAACATGATTGAATGCCTGCCATGTGTCAAGTACTGTTCTGAGTTCTTGGGATACAGTTCTAAGACAGTTCCTGCCCTTTTAGCATATACATTAAGTGGGAAAAGTAGGTAGTAAACAAAATAACATAATTTGGATATTTAACAGATACTGAATAATAACTGTTTGATCTAGATCAGTAGTTTTCACACATTTTAAAATCAGTGAAATCTTTTAATAAGTTGGAAGGCCAGTAATATAAAACAAGAGGCATGGAAGTCTGTCTGGTTAATTGTTATGAGGTCTTGGAGCCCTGGCCTCACCTCCCCTCTCACCTTCCCCAGGGTTTCTCAAGAGCACAGTTTGAAAACCACTAGCCCCAAGGATTATTGATTTTAGACTGTTGAATGAGAATGAATGTAAAAATGTGATTGGAACTAAATCCCTTAATATCTAAGGGTTTTATGTCCAAGTCTGTGTTGGGAAGATTTATCAGAATGAACTTTATGGATTATTATCTCTATATTAGAAGTCTAATAAAATTTTCTACTTTTTTCCCCTATAGAAAACTATTGGTGTGTTTAAACCCAAATCGGAAGAGCCTTATAGTCAACTGAATCCAAAATGGACCAAATATATTCATAAGGTCTGCTGCCCTTGCTGCTTTGGCAGAGGCTGCTTGGTTCCTAACCAGGGATACCTTTCTGAAGCTGCTGCCTCCCTAGTGGATGAAAAGCTTCATCTGGGCATTGTACCAAAAACAAGGGTAAAGGAGAATTTGTTTTTAAGCATGGACTTTGGTTCTCTGAACATATTTCTAATGACAGAGCCTAAAATTGAACTCCCTTTTTTGGTAATTCAGAGTCATGAGGGACTAACAAATCGATTCTAGTGTAGAGCCACTAAGTGCTCAAGGGAATGAATGTCTCTTGCACACATGAGCTGAGATGATGCTAACAAAAGAGGAAAAAGAACTAGTTTTTAAAAAGCAGGTAAAGATCAGGGATCTAGAAATTCTGTTAAAAGTAGAGATAACTAATGTGCTCAAAAGACTGTTTTTCCTTAGAAACTTCCTCAAAATATTCATTCCTAATTGTACATTTCAAGACTGTTACTTCTTTCTCCCACTGGCTAATTTTAGGCTGCTTCTCTCAGAGAGAAAGATGTGCCATTTAATTGACTGCAAAATCCCTTAGCCTTTCTATTTTAGATTCTCTGAGGCATTTCGTATAGGATTAAAATTGGCTAATTTATAGTATTCAAGTGAGTTTCATAATGTATATGAATATAAATACTATTATGCAAATTCTGATAACTATTTTTCTAAACCATATGTTTCTAGGTGGTTTGGCTTGGCAGTGAGACATTTAACTACAGTACAATTGACCGTGCAAAAGCTAGAGGCAAAAAGTATGCTTTAGAGAAAGTGCCAAAAGTAGGTAGAAAATTTCACCGAATAGGACTCCCTCCGAAGGTAAGTTACTGTGATAAGCTTTATTTGGGGGCCAATTCAGCACTTATTACCTGAGCTCCATGTGCTAGCTATTGTGCTGTGGGCTGCGGATAGAATAGTAAAGAAAACAATTTTTTCATCTTCAAAGAGCTTTATAGTAAAGAAGCAGTCTCAATGCAAAATAGTAAGTGCCGGGAACTCAGAATAGAGGAGGGATATGTAACCTATTTTGGAGGATTAGCGAATGTTTGCAAGAGGAGGTTGCATCTATAGGTTTATAAAATAATGGCTAGAGCACAGATTCAGAGTCAAACTTAGATTTCACTCCCAGCCTCTCTATCAGTTAGCTCTGAGACCTGAGGGTAGTTCCTTACTCTCCTAGCCCCAGTTTCTATAAAATGGGGGAATGATCGAACCTACTTCTTAGGGTTGTGAGGATAAAATGAAGAGATTTCTGTCAAGTACTTGGTATAGTCCTAGCACATACAAAAGTAAATGGTAGTAACTATGTTTACTCACTACATACTAGCTTTTGGTTTTTCTTACCACTTTTAAATAAAACTAAGGGATGATTAGCAGCTAGCTAAGCAACGGTGGGAAGGGTTAATGAGAAAGGTATATTAGAAAAAGATCTAGGGGTTTTTTGTTTGTTTGTTTGACCTGCAGTCTTGTTGTTACAGCTGT
Organism: Myotis yumanensis; assembly: GCF_028538775.1. Lineage (NCBI taxonomy): Eukaryota > Metazoa > Chordata > Mammalia > Chiroptera > Vespertilionidae > Myotis > Myotis yumanensis. Next base: position 225,663,180 of record NW_027223752.1, on the reverse strand, counting down.
GCATTTATCTAGATCAGTGGTTCTCAACCTTCCTAATGCCGCGACCCTTTAATACAGTTCTTCATGTTGTGGTGACCCCCAATTTCATTGTTACAAATTGAATATGATTAAAGCATAGTGATTAATCACAAAAACAATATGTAATTATACATGTGTTTTCCGATGGTCTTAGGCGACCCCTGTGAAAGGGTTGTTCGACCCCCAAAGGGTTCACGACCCACAGGTTGAGAACCGCTGATCTAGATAAAAGAATTCGAATAGAAATTCATGGTCAGTCTAACTTATTTTTAAAATTGTACTCCAAGTAAGCAAGGAGTTGGAAAAATTTTACAAAGCCTGTTACTCCTTGGATATGCTGAAATAAATGTGACTAAAAAAGAATATTATTTACATATTTATGACTACTAGGACTTAATTATCAGTGCTTTAGAGAAAACCTTTAGGAAATCATTAAAATTTCATGCCAACAAGAAGACCATAAATTGTTAAGAAAGGGTAAAAAATAGATTTTCTTTGTGGTGATTTGTTTGTATTTATGAGGCCAACTAGGTCACCCCTTATCTGTGTGTTGTGTGCTATTTATTTATTTATTAAATATGTTTTTATTGATTTCTGAGAGAGGAAGGGAAAGGGAGAGAGAGAGATAGAAACATCAATGTGAGAGAAACATCAATTGGCTGCCTTCCGCATGCCCCCACTGGGATCGAGCCTGCAACCTGGACATGTGCCCTGACTGGGGATTGAACTAGTGACCTCCTGGTGCATGGGGTTGATGCTCAACCACTAAGCCACACACAGGCTGGGCTGTTGTGTGCTATTTAAATTTGTATTTCCTTTAATGTTAACAAGAATAATTTTAGTGGTAGAAATGCTTTTTATCCTAAAATAGCTGCTATGCTCCTTGAACATTTTTTATGTGCTATGTATTCTTTTTTTGTTGTTGTTGTTAAAATATATTTTATTGATTTTTTTACAGAGAGGAAGGGAGAGGGATAGAGAGTTAGAAACATCGATGAGAGAGAAACATCGATCAGCTGCCTCCTGCACACTCCCCACTGGGGATGTGCCCGCAACCAAGGTACATGCCCTTGACTGGAATCGAACCCGGGACCGTTGAGTCCGCAGGCCGATGCTCTATCCACTGAGCCAAACCAGTCAGGGCTGTGCTATGTATTCTTTATGTGATTATTTAGCATTAGTGTGTAAGAATAGTGTTCTTGATAAATATGGCTTATCTAAATTAGTGTTAACTCTTCTATTTTTCTTGTTGTGTTTATATATTTTATGATACTGCTGGAGAAATTTAAAAAATAATCCCTTCGTTCTTGTACTTTCTTTTCTAACTATAGTTCTTAAAATTATAGATTGGTTCCTTTCAGTTATTTGTTGAAGGTTACAAGGAGGCCGAATTTTGGCTTAGGAAATTTGAAGCTGACCCTTTGCCTGAGAATACTAGAAAACAATTTCAGTCGCAATTTGAAAGATTAGTGATTTTGGATTACATCATCAGAAATACAGGTATTAAAGTTCTCTCGTTTGTTCAGTCAAATCTTGTTAGCTTTCCAACTGTATTCAACTCCTGTCATCCAAATCAAAGACATCAAGGTTTTGATGCAGAAGTCTTGAGGCCACTTTTTCTTTATCTGCCTTCGAAAAGAGAGATGCAGTTGGTCCTGACCCGTTTGGCAGAATTGGAGATCCTGATTCAAAGCAGGCTCCTGTCCTGGTGATCATGATCAGTTTCTATCCATAGTGTGGTGTTTCTTGGCAGCTGGACAGAGCCAGTTATCAGAAATGCTGTCTGCATAATATGAATAATTAAAACTTGATTGTATAAATTATTTTAGATGCTTATTTTGATTGTAGATAACTTAGTATAGCCTATAAATACATTAAACTCTTAATTTTTTATGCACTGGAAGGGAGCAGTGATGTAGGTAATGTAACACAGTGGTTTCCAAATGTGGTCCTTGGCCTACAAGGTCAGTGTTATGTGGGGACTTGTTACACGTGCATCTTCTAGTAGCCCACCCCAGACCTACTGGCACAGAAACTGCATGCCGGGGCCAGAAGTTTGTATTTTAACAAGTCTTCCAGGTAATTCTGCTGCACTCTGAAGTTTGAGAACCACAGGTTCAAATAGTCACTCGTTTATATTGATTTCTCAAAAAATAATATGTACTTTTCTAGATTTAAAATCTTAATTAATATGGTTTTAGGTTAAAGTTAAAATTAGTGTAGAGTCTAGAATACTCGTGTATAGACATTAGGTGAGAGTATTACCATCTCCTGGTAATGGGGTTAGATGCTTTTTCTTTCTAAGGCAGAGAAAAATTATCCCTGATTTTAATAACCTTGATTTAATAGCTTTGACCATCATTGTATCTACCTCATAGAGTGGTTATGAGAATTAAATGAATTAATATATGTTGCCCAACCTGTGTGGCTCAGTGGTTGAGCGTATGAACCAAGAGGTCATAGTTCAGTTCCTTGTCAGGGCACATGCCTGCATTTCAGGCTTAATCCCCAGTAGGGGGTGTGCAGGAGGCAGCCAGTCGATTTTCTATCATCATTGATGTTTCTATCTCTCTGTCCCGCTCCCTTCCTCTCTGAAGTCAATAAAATATATATGCATGTTAAGCACTAGCAAAATATCTGGCACAGAGTAAATGCACATAAATGTTAGCTAACATTTTTTAATTTGTAACATTTTTGTTGTGTTAATTAGAGCTTTAATATATAAATATATGTCACAGATAACCAATGACAGTTGAAAATCAAGAAGTGACTGACTATATTTTTCCCCTTGATATTAAGCTATGATACCCATTAAAAAAAAGTAACAGATTTTTGTTTTGTTTTGTTTTATTTTTGCTGTTTTGAAAGACAGGGGAAATGATAATTGGTTAATCAAATATGAAAAGAAGAAAAATGGAAAGGAAATTAAGGTAAGGAGACTTAAAAAGAATACATACATATATATGTGTACACACACACACAATCAATTTCTGTAAAAGATTCCTTGAAGTTATTCTTCGTAATTTTCTCATTTCCTTCACTCAGATCCTTGGTTTTTATCTCCTTTTTCTGTGTTTTATTTTTCTTCATCTTTTTTCTTATTTTCCCTTGTTTATACTAGTATTTTTTAAATTCTGTTCTTTTTAAATATCTCCATGCAACTTTATTTTTTTATGCTGCATTAGAATAGAATGATACCATATTGGTACCATACTTATTATAGAGCTTGAGAATTTTTTGTAGGACCAGTTTTATTTTGCTTTTATGTAATAAAGGCTTCTGGTATTTTGGGTCATGTTTATATATTACTAATTCACTTCTTTCTCTGAGTCTTATGAATCATTATTAGGACATATAGTACTATGGAATATGTGTGCTTTACCTGTGCATCATATACATTGAACTTAAAAAAATGTACTACTTATATAAGAATCTGGGTTTAGTGTACACATAATAGACTGCATAGACCCATAATACCATCAGAAGGATAGAATTTAGATAAATTTTTGTCGACTTTGACAAAAGTTTTAAATATTTACATAATTTTAAATACTTGGATAAGAGATATTTTCAGAATAGTTTTACTGGTTTAAAGCAGTCTATACATTTGAGAAAGTTCCAACTAGTTAAAAAAATAATTCCTCCAATACTTATAATCTGTGTTCTCATCACTTAAAGCCATGGCATCACTCTAGAAAGTTTCTATTTTTTTTAGTGTTTATCAAAGAAATTTAAAACTTCATAGTCTTAGTACTTAGCAATAAAAAGAACAAACTCAATATAGGCAATAATGTGGATGAATCTCAAAATCGTGCTGAGTGAAAGAAGCAGTGAAAGAAGCTGCACACAGCCCTAGCCGGTTTGGTTCAGTGGATAGAGTGTCAGCCTGCAGACTGAAAGGTCCCGGGTTCGACTCCGGTCAAAGGTACATGCTTGGGTTGCGGGCTCGACCCCCAATAGGGGACGTGCAGGCGGCAGCCGATCAATGATTCTCTCTGTTTCTATTTCTCTCTCCCTCTCCATTCCTTCCTCTCTGAAATCAATAAAAATAACAAAATAAAAAACTGAGTGAAGAATTTTAAAAAAATTAAAAAAAAAAAAAAAGAAAGAAGCTGCACACAAAGGGAACGTACTGTCTGATTCCAGTTTATAAAACTCCAAAGAGAGCAAACTAAATTCCTATGGCAGAAAGCAGACTGTGATTGTCTGGGGTGGGTAGAGGGAAGGAGGGACTGCAAAGGGACACAAGGAACTTTTGGGTGAAGGTTTCACATCTATTAGTGCTTAACAAATTGTACACTTAATATGTGAAGTTTATATTATGTGTGAATTATACCTCAAAAGAGTTGTAAGCAGAAAAAATGATAGAAATAAAAATAAATGTCAGTTATAGCAGAAATGGGTTTAAAATACAGACTTAAATATACATATTTATATTGGTATATCTTGAGCAATTAGATTTTACTGAAGACTTCATTATTTTGCTTTTAAGTATTTTGTGCATTTTCAGTAAGATATTTGATATAAACTAAAGGAAATAAACCTGACATATATCACACAAACCTTTACTCTAATACTTTTAAATTTTTAAAAATATTTATTTAATTTATTGGGGTGACATTGCTTAATAAAATTATATAGGTTTCAGGTGTACAATTCTATAATAAATCATCTGTATATTGTATTGTGTGTTTACCACCCCACTTCAAGAATCCTTCATCACCATTTATTCTCCCTTTACCCTCTTCACCTACTGCTAACTCCCTTTCCCTCTAGTAGTAATCATACTGTTGTCTGTGTCTATGAGGTTATTTTGTTTGTTTGTTTGTTTGGTTGGTTGGTTTTTTGTTGTTTTTTTTGCTTAATCCCTTCACCTTTTATACCCAGCCTCCCAACCCCTCTCCCCTCTTGATAGCTGTCAGTTTGTCCTCTAGCTATAAGTTCGTGTTTTTTTTTTTTAATTTATTTTTTTTATTGCTTAAAGTATTACAAAGAGTATTACATATGTCTCCTTTTTTTTTTCTCCCCTTGACCTTCCCCTGGCCTCCCCTATTCCCCAGTGTCTTGTGTCCATTGGTTATGCTTATATGCATGCATACAAGTCCTTCGGTTGATCTCTTACACCACTCCTTCACTCCCCCCTACCGCCAAACCTCCCCGGACTTCCCACTGTAGTTTGACAGTCTGTTCAATGTTGCTTTGCCTCTGTATCTATTTTTGTTCATCAGTTTATAATGGTCTTAATTATCCATAAATGAGTGAGATCATGTGGTATTTTTCTTTCATTGACTGGCTTATTTCACTTAGCATAATGCTCTCCAGTTCCATCCATGCTGTTGTAAATGGTAAGTATTCCTTCTTTTTTACAGCAGCATAGTATTCCATTGTGTAGATGTACCACAGTTTTCTAATCCATTCATCTGTTGATGGGCACTTAGGCTGTTTCCAGATCTTAGCTATGGTAAATTGTGCTGTTATGAACATAGGGGTGCATATATCCTTTCTGATTGGTGTTTCTGTTTTCTTGGGATATATTCCTAGTAAGTTCATTTCTTTTTGTTTGTTAGTTTATTTTGTTCATATTCTAAATATAAGTAAAATCATATGATAACTGGCTTATTTCACTTAGCATAATACTCTCCAGGTCCATCCCTGCTCTTGCAAAAGGTAAGATGTCCTTCCTTTTCACAGCCAGGTAGTATTCCATTGTGTTAATGTACCACGGCATTTTTCTCACTCATCTACTTTTAATTTTAAAATTATCAAATTTACCTTTTATTATTTTACCTAGGCCACTTGATAATGGCAACTGTCTATCTTTAAATAATAGGAAGTACTCTTTAACACATAAACCTTCTTGCTCCTGAAGTCTTTGTTTCTGCTATAGAGGAATATAGAAGTTAGGAATGGCCTAGGTTCTGTAATCAAGAGTTTCTTGAGGTTCCTTCTACTGGACCTTATTATACTTAGCTATAGTCTTTGGGCATTACTGTTTAGAAATGTTTTGTATTTTAAATGAATTATTTCTATGGGCCCCTACAAAAGACTAAGTTTTAATAAGGTAACTTATTGAGTTGTTCAAAATGTCCATATTTTGTAACTTTCATACATTTAAGCCAGCCGTGGGCAAACTACGGCCCTCGGGCCGGATCCGGCCCGTTGGAAATGAATAAAACTAAAAAAAAAAAAAAGACTGTACCCTTTTATGTAATGATGTTTACTTTGAATTTATATTAGTTCACACAAACACTCCATCCATGCTTTTGTTCCGGCCCTCCGGTCCAGTTTAAGAACCCATTGTGGCCCTCGAGTCAAAAAGTTTGCCCATCCCTGATTTAAGCAATGCATTGAGCAATAATTATCCAGAAAAATACATCTTTTTAAAATATATATATTTTTATTGATTTCAGAGAGGAAGGTAGAGGGAGCGAGAGATAGAAACATCAACGATGAGAGAGAATCATTGATCAGCTGCCTCCTGCTCGCACCCCCTACTGGGGATGGAGCCTGCAACCTGGGCTTGTGCCCTTGACCAGAATCAAACCCAGGACCTTTGATTTCACAGGCCGATGTGCTATCCACTGAGCCAAACCAGCTAGGGCCAGAGTAATACTTTATGTCTTAATAATTCCAAGCCCTCTTCCCTAAAGAGGGGGGAAAAAACAGACCATTACTACCTAAATTTGTAATATAAAATTTTTCACTAGTGATATGAAATTCTTACTGATTTTTAAGACAGCCTCTGCCTTTTAATGGTGAATTTGAACTTTCTGGGGACTTATTTTTTATATAGACTCTTCAGATAAAGTGTATTTAAACCTCAGTAATTACTATAAATACTTTATCTGTTGAAAATGTTTATATACATTTTTTTATCAACAGACCATTTTTCTTCATTTTAGGAAGCAGAATGGGTTGATGAGAAAGAATCGCTTATTAAAGTAGCTGCAATTGATAATGGTCTAGCATTTCCTTTTAAACATCCTGATGAGTGGAGAGCATGTGAGTATTTAGAACCTTCTGTAGGTTCTCTAATTACCCTTTTTCCAGAAAAGGAAGGGAACAAAATTTATGATCATTAAACTGGCAGAATAAAAACCAGGTGACATATCATTCATTAGGACTTAATTTTAGGCACTAGATGCAGAGATGTGTGCTACATGGGACTTACCATGTATTTTCACTTATCTTTAGTTAACTGTGTCTGGTTTTGATTTTTTGGCTTATGTTAGCATTGTAAAGTAACTTTGATAGCTTTCCAAATTTAAATATATATATGATAAATATATATTATCTATATGTATAAAAGCCTAAGCGACTGTCTGACCATCCGACTGGTAGCTATGACACGCACTGACCACAAGGTGAGTTGGCAGCTGCTGTTCTCGGATGATGTACCCAGAACCAGAGAGGAGGGAGCCCGATTCTGGGGTGCATCACCAGAGAACTGCCCTCTCGCAATCCAGGACCCCTCGGGGGATGTCGGAGAGCCGGTTTCGGCCCGATCCCTGCAGGCCAAGCCGAGGGACCCTACCAGTGCACGAATCCATGCACCGGGCCTCTAGTATATAAATAACATGGTAATTATCTGTTTAATACTTTGGTAGAGCTTTATTTTAATGTTTTGGGGAACATTCACTGATAAAACAATTTAAGTCGTAGCTCCCTCCCCCTTTTTTTAGTGACTGGTGCTTTAACTGTCTTACCAGTCTCTACTGGTTTGGTTTCTATGTCTCAAAAGTCTGGTTTCTGTGTCTTCTTAAGCCAGTTTTAGACATGTTTATTTTGCTTAAAATTGTCCATATATTGAGTTGAGATATGGGTATAAAGTTTTTTATATAATTTTTTTATAAATAAGAAAATTTTTCTGTTTTACTAAGTATTTAGTGGTGAATTGTTGTCTGGAATTTGCCTTAAAATACTTGAGGATAGATGAAACCAATTTTATAGAAATTTGGGAATAATTGAATTGGGTTATTCAGAATATGGGAGCTCATAGTACTAGTTTTTTTCTATCTTTGTATATGTTTAAAATATGTGTAATAAATTTTAAAAGTAATCTCTGTATCTATGACTATGCCTCTCTTAAATTTCTACTGTTCATTAGTGGCCTTTTTTTCTTCATTAGAGTTACCAAAGATTTGTCTATTATAAAATATTGATCAAATTTTCAGTTTATTTGCTTTTGCTTTTTTGTTGATAATTTGTTTTCCATTATTATTTTCTTCTGTATTTATCCTATATTGCTTTCCTATATGTTTTTCTCTAGGTATCATTTTGACTAAGCCATAGATTGGGCATGCTGCTCTATTATTCTGCTTTATAGATTCATACTTTCAGATTTTCTTTAAATTTTTTTACCCTTTTTTTTTTTTTTTTTTTTTTTAGAGAGGAAGGGGGAGAGAGAGAGAGAGACAGAAACATCAATGATGAGAGAGAATCATTGATTGGCTGCCTTCTTCACTCCCCACATTGGGGATTGAGCCCACAACCCAGGCATGTGCCCTTGACTGAAATCAAACCCAGGACCCTTCATTCCGCAGGCCGATGGTTTATCCACTGAGCCAAACCGACTAGGGCCAGATTTTCTTTTTGACAGGAGTGATTTAGAAGTATTTTATTCGATTGTAAACTTTCTAGATCAGTTGATTTTTTTAAAAAACTGTCCATTGTTATTTTCAAGTTTTCTTTTTGATCTGTGAATGTGTCTGTGTGAAATCTACTTTTTGACACTTGTTAATAATTTCTGTGTAATCTAATATATGGCCAATTTGAAAAGAATGTGTTTGGGCACAATTAAAGCTTTTTAGTTGTTAGTCAAATCATATTCTTGACTTATTTTTTGACTATTTGATATGTTAATTTTGGAGAGAAAGTTAAAGTTCATTGTGATTGTGATTTTGTCAATTTTTTACATTTCTATACAGTTTTGCTTTGTATTTCACATTCCTAATGGCCCAGTACTTTATTTTGCCTGTGGTTTGTTCTTTTATCAGTGTGAAATATATCCTGCTTTATTCCTCTTATGGTTTTTTTGTCTGTTGCAACACTGGTATACTTTATTTCTTTTTATTAGCATTTACCTGGTATTATTCTATACTTCTATTTTTAACGTTCATTATTTTGTTTTAAGTATATGACTCATAAACATCACTTAGCCAGATATTTTTTAACCTAGCCTGAGATTCTTGTAATAGGTACACTTAATTCTGTAGCTTATCTCAATAAACTATTGATATTTTGAACTTTTACTGCCATCTTATTTTTTTTACCTTAAATTCCAATTATTTCTTTTTTTCCTATTTTTATTGAACTGACCTGATATGTCTTTGTTTCATTTATTTTTCTCTAATGATTTGGAATTTGTATACATATTGCACTTTAAAAGTGTTAAGTTAAAGTTACCTACAGTACATGTGGGAAATTTTATCAAACACACAGTTGGGGATTGAGGGTCTTTGAACTTGAAAGAAGAAATAGTATTGAGGATATAGTTTTTAAACTGTCATCTTGGTAGTGGGAGCCATGGTGTTGTTTGCTATTACTCAGGGAAGTCATGGTGAACAAACCATCACTAGGATAATTCAGAGTACGTAAGTACTCAGTGTTTCATGGTTGTTCTATAAATGAACAAGAAAAAAGGAGTAAGGATAGAATCTGAGGGAGTGGTGACATTGAAGAAGAAAAGCCATCCTAGGAGAGAAGTGACTTAAAAGACAGAAGGTAAACTTTGAGAGTGGTATCTCCAAAGGCACATTAGGAGATCAGGAGATGATCGAAAACAGTGCTATGTGATACAGAGACATTAAGTAGATGAGGACTGCAAATGGACCTTTGGAGAGGCTCCCATGTGATCACTGGTGGGAGAGAGTGATAGTAAAATTGTGGGGTAGGGATTGGAAGTAGAGTCAGGAGTTAGAATAAAGGCTTTTCTTTTGATGCAATTGATGAGGGAACGATAAAAAGGAAATTGGATATAACTTCAGGGAGATACGCAGGAAACTGAATATGCACTCTTACTGCTTTACAAATCTTTGAGTCCTGGCTGTGGAGATAATGGTCCTCTTGGAAGAGAACTACAGTTAGCTGGGAATGGCGGGTCTTTTATCCCTTAAAGCTAATCACTTATTTACCTACTGATGGTTTAAAATTTTAGAAGATCGTGTGTTGTGGTGGTCGTGGGGGTGTGTGTGTGTGTGTCTGTGTGTGTGTGTGTCTGTGTGTGTGTGTGTGTGTGTCCAATTCCTGATGATTTGTGGCTGGAAGGGCAGGGAGACCTCAGCCAACAAGTTTTTGATCTAGAGCTCTAAACAGATTATAGCTCTCTTAATTTCCAAACTTAGGAACCAGAGATTCAAATATATGTATTTATATAGGGCTGTTTGAAATAGACTCATATCAAAATTCTTACTCTTTAAAACCCAGAAACCTAACTACTTCAGGTAAAACCTTGTGTTTTGTTGTCTGAATTGAAAATCCAAACTTGGGTAATCTGAGTAATCTAGATAGCAAAGGATAATTGTTCTCTGACAACTTCTCTCTCCTGTCGGTTTTTTGTTTGTTTGTTTTTTGAGAACCTGGGAATTGTAGCAAAAGAACCAGGATATATACAAAATAAAAAAACAAAACAAAAGAACTAGGATAAATGTGGGTCAAAATACACCCTTTCCCCCTCTAATTAGAAACCTTTTTTTCTGTTAGATCCATTTCACTGGGCTTGGCTTCCTCAAGCAAAAGTTCCTTTTTCTGAAGAAACAAGAAACTTGGTTCTACCAAATATTTCTGACATGAATTTTGTGCAAGATTTATGTGAAGATCTCTATGAACTTTTTAAGGTAAATAAATTTTTAGTTTTAATTATTACAGAAAATGAAATCTTAAAATAGAAGAGGTTTTCTCGATAGAGTTAATTTGCAGTTTACTGTTTTTGGTATCACTTCTTTTTTTTTTTTTTTTTTAATTTTTTTTAAATATATTTTATTGATTTTTTACAGAGAGGAAGGGAGAGAGATAGAGAGTTAGAAACATCGATGAGTGAGAAATATCGATCAGCTGCCTCCTGCACATCTCCCACTGGGGATGTGCCCGCAACCCAGGTACATGCCCTTGACCGGAATCGAACCCGGGACCCCTCAGTCCGCAGGCCGACGCTCTATCCACTGAGCCAAACCGGTTTCGGCTTTGGTATCACTTCTTGCAGTAGAACTTGACATAACAGAAATAAATTAGCAGTTTTACTCTTACTCTGCAGGAGCATAAATTTGTGAAGTTACACTTAACTGTGAGTATTCTTTGAAGTGAAACTTAAAACTTGAGAAGTTATTTTCTTCAAAAGTTGAATATTTAAGTAATGACTCTAAAAATTATAACAAATGTTTGGTGACCTGTAATAATTTACTTCTTTCAAAAAAACCTAAACTCATTGGCAGTGGTTCTCAACCTTCCTAATGCCACGACCCTTTAATTCAGTTCCTCATGTTGTGGTGACCCCCAATTTCATTGTTACAAATTGAACATAACTAAAGCATAGTGATTAATCACAAAAACAATATATAATTATATATGTGTGTTCCAAAGGGGTCACGACCCACAGGTTGAGAACTGCTGGGCTAGAGTGTCATTTTAAATCCTTCCTGGAACAAGTTAGAGTATAAATAAACTATTCTTATCTTTCTAGGGGTATACAAAAATACCTCAGGTAAAAACTTTCTAATGACCTTAGGGGCCAAGTTGAAAGAGTTCATTTGTTTTCAAATATTTGATTCAAAGATCTTGAATTTTGTAATTATAATGATTTTTTTTTCTTTTCTGTGATAGACTGACAAAAGATTTAACAAAGCCACTTTTGAAAGTCAGATGTCTGTGATGAGGGGCCAGGTAGGTCACTTTTTCACACGCTTACTAAGAAAAAAATTCCTCTTTGAAATACTAATCAACTTTTTTCTCCATTGTGACCCAGATACTGTTTTATGCTGAACCAAAATAGCTCAGATGATTAGAAATGAAGTTGATTTCAATAGTATCTTTCCTCTATTGTCTTGTAAATTAGATATCACTGACTTTATTGTATTTTGTTTAGTTACCCAGAACCCTACTGTGAATTCTTTGTCTTTATTTTGGTAACTATCAGTATTTTCCTGATTGTTATCTTTTCCCCCCCAATTCCACCTTCTTAGAGCACTGGTGCCTTTTGATTATTTGTCTCATAGTAGAATGTGTTTGGCCTTTGCAAGAGCAGTCAGTAAATAACCGTGTCACCAAGGTTGAGCACTGATTGGGGCATAAAAGTACTAATTGTAACTCAGTCCTCTCACCCCTTCTCACCTCCTCTAAGAAGAAATACAAGATATTAGGTCGGCTGTTGTGGACCTGCAGGCTGGGCTGACTGACAGATTACAACGGGTCTTCTACTCTGTTAGTAGTATTTAAATTCCAAAAGGAAGACTTGAAATGAAAATAAATTACACTGTAAACACTATCTTTTGGTGACTTGTTAAATTAACTTTTTCTTCCTAAAATATACATTTAAGGTGGCTGTTTGCTGCATCCCTGGGGCAAAAAGATGAGTCTAGATTTTGCACTGACTGTTATATAACTTTAACAAATAAATATAATTAGCCCTAGCTGGTTTAGCCCAGTGGTTAGAGCATTGGCCTGTGTATTGAAGGGTTCCAGGTTTGATTCTGGTCAAGGACACATGCCAGGTTGCAGGCTCGATCCCCAGTAGGGGGCGTGCAGGAGACAGCTGATGATGATTCACTCTCATCATTAATGTTTCTATCTCTCCCTCTCCTTTCCTCTCTGAAATCAATAAAAATATATTTTAAAAAGTAAAAATAAAGGAATAAATATAATTAAATTAGATAATCATTTACTCACCAGTTGGTTGAGCTGGTTTGATTTCTGGTCAGGGCTCATGCCAGGTTTCGGGCCCAAGGCAGCGTGCTTACTAGAGGCAACTGATTTATGTATCACTCTCACATCGATGTCTCCCCCTCTCCCTCTCCCTCTCCCTCTCTCCCCCTCTCCCCCCTCCCCCTCCCCTTCCCCCTCCCTCTCCCTCTCCCTCTCCCTCTCTGTAAAATCAGTAATAACATGTAAAAGAAAGAACTGCTGTAAGTTAGGCTGGACAGTGGGGTGCGGTTTACTCAGTGGATGAAGAGTCTGGAGCCTCACAGGGATGTTTCCCGTAATTCAGGCATGAATGAAGGGCTTAGATGATCAGTGGCTGTAATTATATTGCAGTGTTACCATCCCAACTATTTTTGAGCTAAATTTTCAAGCATTAATAATTATGCCTGAATTTGACCTTTTTTGCTGGAAACAAATTAATTTATCAGTGTGCTCCATCTTCTGGCATTGTCATATCCTTAAATATATATCTTTATCGTAGGAATAATTTTAAAAAATAAAAGCTGTAAATAATTTTGTAAGCTTTTTAAGTGTTGATTAAAGTTGATACATGAGGAATTTAAATTTTAAAATACTTATCTGAAAAGTTATAGAGATATTCCATTACTGAATGTGGTCTATTAAAAGATACACCAGTCTCTATCTGATTTTTATTTATTAATATCCTATCTCATTCACAAAGGAGCTCTAGTATTATACAGATGTGTATAATAAAATAGAAAAATCACAGGATCAAGATAGGGGGCAAGAGCCTGGCTGGTGTGGTTCAGTGATTGAGCTTCAGTTGACCTATGAACCAAGAGGTCAAGGTTTGATTCCCGGCCAGGGCACATGCTGGGTTGTGGGCTTGATTCCCCAGTGGGGAGCGTGCAGGAGGCAGCTGATCAATGATTCTCTCTCATCATTGGTGTTTCTATCTCTCCCTTTCCCTTCCTCTCTGAAATAAAAAATATATATACATTAAAAAAAGAGATATGGGGAAATAAAAAAATAAAATGATGCCTTTATATGTTTTAATTTAATTTAATTTTTTTTATTTGATTTTGACTTATTTGAAACCAGAAAGAGCAGGGCACCTGACCGTGTACATCATTATGTAGCTCTCTAGTTTTAATTGTATTTTTTAAAATCTGGTGTGAAAAATCAGGTAGTATTTTTATATTCTAAAATAAATCAGTGCTTAATGAAACAGAGACTTAACAAACAAAAACAAATAACACTAACCTATGTTCCAAACAACAGAATCATCATTTAGCTATTTCCTTAATTGAGTCAAATTACTTGTGTTATTTCTATCACTTGTAATTATCCCTTAAATCCCTCTTTTCAGTTTTGCCAATTAACTTTATGATTTGTGCTTTGTACAACCAAGTCTTTTGCCCTCGTTTATACTAACTCTTTAGTTTTATACACATAATCAGTGACATAATCAGTGAGTGGATAGAGCGTCGGCCTGTGGACTGAAGGGTCCCAGGTTCGACTCCGGTCAAGGGCATGTACCTTGGTTGCAGGCACATCCCCAGTAGGGGGTGTGCAGGAGGCAGCTGATCAATGTTTCTCTCTCATCGATGTTTCTAACTCTCTATTCCTCTCCCTTCCTCTCTCTAAAAAATCAATAAAATATATTTTTAAAAAAAGAAAGATGTGAAATGGAACTCAAAACTAGAATGAAGAAATTTCTTTTAAAATCTAGGCTAGTAATGTTTAGGAAAGTTAAAGTTAAACTGTGTTTTGAATTTTACATTAAATAGCAGTAGGGCAAAATGTTTATTTTCTCCCTGTGCCAATATGGAACACTAGACCTCAGAAAATATTAGAGAAAAAAAAAGTGGAACAACAAAATAATGTTTCTCTCAAGTCAATCACTAACTTAAAAAGTTATTTATTTATTTCAACCCTATTTCCAGTACTAGTGTACTTTCCATAAAACGTGAGCTTTCCAAGAGAAAGTCCTCGCCCTAGCCGGTTTAGCTCAGTGGATAGAGCGTCGGCCTGTGGACCAAAGGGTCCAGGGTTCGATTCTAGTCAAGGGTACATACCTTGGTTTCAGGCTCCTCCCTGGCCTGGGCCCTGGTCTCTATCTCTCTACCTTTCCCTCTTACTTCCACTCTCCCTAAAAATCAATGGAAGAATATCCTTGGGTGAGGATTAACCAAAAAAAAAAAATTAAAAATAAAAGAGCGCTCCTTTTTCCATGCTTCTATTTTTGCTTGAAAACATGTATAAACTTCTTCCTTTTCCTAGTTTATGTTTCCTACTTAAGAGTTAGCTCTTAAATCTTTATTTTAAATGGCTGCCTTCTCCAATTCTGTAACCTACTTGTCCACTGGCCATGCATCTTGCTTTTTCATGGCACTTTTGTCTTCTAGTACATGGTGTAATTTACTTATTCATAATGTTTATCGATTCCTTCTCCTGCTAAAACGGAGCTCCATGAAGGCAGGGAGGATTTGGTTTGCTTTTTTAGTGTTGTATCCCAACACTAGAACAGAGTCTACCATGTAGTTTGCTTGCAGTAAATGTATTTGTTGAATGAATGGATAAGGCAAGTATTTAGTTTTAAAACCAGACTATTTAGACCAATATTTGTTTAGGTTCTATGCCAAGAATGTGTTTATTCAGTCTCTGATTTCATTCTTCTTGGACATTCTAGAATATTTTAAAGGTACCAGTTGGCAAAAGTTATTTAATTTTAAATTTGTGCACTTGTGTATATATATGTGTGTGTGTGTGTGTATAAACATACATACGTCCATACAATATATATTTAAGGCCGTTACCCTCATCATAATCTATTGAGCGTAAACAGATGAAATAAAAATTATAGTTATGAATAAATGATTAAACTAATGTCAGTGAACTGGAGGGTTTTTATCTTTTTTGAACTGGTGAAAATATCTCCTTTTCACAGATCTTAAACCTGGCCCAGGCTTTGAGGGAAGGGAAGAGTCCTGTCCAGCTGGTACAGATGCCTTGTGTGCTTGTGGAACACAGTCCAGGAAGAGCGAAGGGTCGGATTTCCCAGCTCAACAGTTCCTTCACCCAGACCTTCCACTGCAGGAAGCCTTTTTTTACCTCCTGGTAGCACATATAAGAGAACAAACTGTTGACATCATTGTGTTGTTAAAATGCTCCAGTTGCCAAAGCCTCAAGTAATACAAGTCTTTAAAAGGTTATGTTTTGAATGTAATCAAAAGTTTACAGTTTTTGTCCAAATATTAAATTCTTATTTCAGGGAAAAAGTGCCATATCTCCTATGTAGTATTTTTGTAGGAAAACTTGTACTTTGTTGTTGAAGTTAGTTTAAAAGGTAATTTCATGGTTTACACATTCTGAAATGACTATAATTACTTTAGAATTCCAAATATAAAAATAAGGTACTTGCTGACTTTGAATAAAATAACTTTTTATATACTTTTTAAACATTGAGAAGAATGTTCGTGTTAACTCTTCTCACATTATAAAGGCCTTTTGAGTGTAAAACTGGTCTTCTGAACTCTAATCGATTAGTTAATAGAAAAACAGGTAAGAATAAAGCAATGCTGCCTTAATTAAAAAGCTGCTATTTTAGAACTTGAATAAGTGCCCCTAAAGTGACCAATGTGAGCGACCAGAAAAGTATATCTTGGTTAAGTAATAGATGACCATTTTCTTTTTTGTACTTAAGAATATTTTTGCTCAAGTATATAACTATAGTGAGAAAAAGATCTAAAGATATCACCTTTAAAAAATGGAAACACTCAACTGAGATGAGGGAAATTATATAAAATTATAGTAGATTCATAATGTTTTTGAAATTCCAAAGTAGCATTAAAAATTCGTTTTTGTTCTTTGCATCAGATCAATTACATAATAAATTAGTACTACCCCAAAATACTAATCTTGTTTAATTTAGTACTTTGGTTAGTATTAAACTTCACTGAAAATTAAACCATACCTCAAATTGCATGTCGGATTGTATTTTAGGGTCCTAGGACATAAACTATTAAAAAATAATAGTAGTGTGCCCAGTGTGTGTGGCTTAGTAATTGAACATTGACCTATGAACCAGGCGGACAAGGTTCGATTTCCCGTCAGGGCACATGCCCCGGATTACAGGCTTGATCCCCAGTGGGCAGCATGCAGGAGGCAGCCGATCAGTGATTTTCTTTCACCATTGATGTTTCTATCTTTTTCTTCCTCTCCCTGCCTCTCTGAAATCAATAAAAAATATATATATTTAAATAACAGTAGTGTTTTAAGGGGCTTGAAAATCTCAATGTCATAATTACAGTCAAATTTAGAATATCAGCCCTAATTAAAGTGGACCATAACAGGTAATCACAAAATCATTTATATTTGGTTTTACATATCAATACATCTGACATCATGGGAATTTGTAGCACTTATAACTCACCAAGTGATTTAAATTAAGATGAACCCAATGTGAAGATGTAGTTCCAAAGAAGCAGAAGTTTCATTCTCTTCTTCAGGCTCCAAACAAATAACACCACCTCTTGGACTAAACTGGGTGGTTTGTGGTCGTGGCCATGATGAGTGAGAGTACTGCTGTCCAAGTAGAAATGTTCTCCTACCTCCACCCACCCTTCATCATCGAAAGGTTGAGGTGATGGAAAACTGGAAGCTTAAAGCCCAAGCTACTACCTTTAGATAAATACTACTAATTGAAATGTGCCTTTGAAGATGTGTTCTAAAAGAACTAAGTTGTTATGATGTAAGTACTGCTTTCATAACACGGTTGTTTTCAGTATTTTGAGAATTGCTATATTAATTTTTATAATGAAAACTTTAGTAAATTGCTACAGTTTTATATCCTAAAATTAAAACAGTGTGTAAATATTTTTTAAAGGTCTGATCAGGCCAGAAAAGTTAAGTTGAAATATTTAAGATGTGATTTTAAGTCAGAGTACATTGGTTATATTTTGTCAATTTTCATGAACTTAATTGTTATTTAAATGTTGTGTTAATTTTTTCAGTGAGTATGTTATAGTGTCAAATGGTAGACTAAAGGGAATAAAAACCATCATTGTCTTAAGGCGAGATTTCTCCGGGTGTATATATTGAATATTTAGAAAGTTTGTGAACACATTTATGTTTGTAAATGATGACAAACCACCATTTTCTTGCTTTAGATCATAGTGGTATAGTTAATTCTTTGTAATTCTAAAAGGTATATTTAACTGGAACCTTTATAATTGGAGACATTTTCATTTTTATTTAATTATATGCTGCTTATTCTCCCCCAAATTTGGCAGCAATTGAAGATTGTGGAAACATGGTGTTTTACAGACTTGAAAACAATTTGATTCACAATTTATTTTTAAACATTTAAAAAACTATACTAATGGAATTAAAACTTTACTTTAAAATGCTGGTGACATGCTACTTGATCAGATTACGTTGCAAGTCCTTTACGATATGTGAAGGGACAGGCAGCATCTTGTTTTACAGTCTACCTCCTCTCCCAGAGGTGCCGGGGCGCCTGTGCAGAGTGGTGGCGAAGACTCTCAGTGTCCTCTGTTTTCAAGCCTACGGTGCAGTTAGTTTGGGGCCATGTGACTGCGTTCTGACCAGTCACAGAGCTTTGGGGACAAGTGATGTGTGACTTTAGATGCGGCGGTAAAACTCACTGCCATCAATCAGTGGTCATGACTGAACAGTCTCCCAGCTTCCTGCTTGGCTGTAAACACACAGTTTGCAAAATGGAAACAGCGGGGACCTCATGAGGCACTGCTTAGAGAGGAGAGCCTGCTGACTTCATTGGACTGACATGAACAAGAAATAAATGTATGTATTTAGTCACAAAACTTGAATTTAGTCATTACTAAAGCATAATAGTCTGTCCTGTCCTGGGCATTATAATGTAAACAGAAAAATATAAATCATTTAAAAATAAAAAATCAATTATAGGAGGCATGATGACAACAGCAGTGGGTCTTCTTTTAATCTCCCAAATCCCCATGGAGCTATCCTATAGCAAAAGAAAAAAAAAACTCAGTGGCCCCATCTTCACTAAAATTAGGTGCTGGACTGTCCCCTGAATCCTAGAATCTGACTAAAACCATCAATAGCAACAGGATCATGTGGGAACAAGAGTTTTGAGGAGCAAGCAGAGAAAAAGTAAGGGAGAACTTGTGATGTTTGTAAGAGCCAAAGAACCCAGAATTTGGCAACATGTACTCAGCCCCAAAGGAGGAATCCACAGTAGTGGTGGCAAGCTCAGCCTGTAGATCCAAAAATCACAATCACAATTGGGAAGGGGCTGTCCAGCAATAAATTACTGTATCCTAGTAAAAGGAGCTTCAGAAAGGTATGAGGGTGCTAGGGCAACCTGGGTCTTCAGGGTTCTCAGGAAGTAGCGCTGTGAGCGCACATAGGCCTGCACCAGGGGAAACGATTGGCTATAGAACACACATTGACAAGGGAAGGACGCTGAGGGTAAAGGTGAGAAGGTTCAGACACTGAATAGAACAGGACCAAATAAAATAAGTCAGAAAATACCAAAGAGAACACAGAAAACCGTACTATCTAATACTGTTTAGTAACTTACAGGAGGGAGAACCCTAGAACCACAAAACGGAAATGCCTGGCTCACCTCACCTCCTACACAGGAATCTTTGAAAAATATAGATAAAACCATGTCACTTAAACATGACTAATACGCTCTTAAAAAACACACACAGGATAATCTGTTTAACACACCCACAGAAAATGAAGATAGCCCAGAAACATTTACAAAGCAGAGGAAAATAATGTTTTTTAAAATGCTAAAGGAATTTCAGAAATGATAGAACCTAAGAACAACATAACATCAAAATTGGGAAAGTTCAAAAATGAGATAGGCAAGCAACAGGGAGAAATAAGAGCTAACAGTTCAGGAAATTTTAGAGTTAAAAATATGTTTCAGGCTGTAACCTGTTTGGCCTGCGGACTAAAGGGTCCCAGGTTCAATTCCGGTCAAGGGCATGTACCTTGGTTGTGGGCACATCCCAGTAGGGGGTGTGCAGGAGGCAGCTGATCGATGTTTCTCTCTCATCGATGTTCCTAACTCTCTATCCCTCTTCCTTCCTCTCTGTAAAAAATCAATAAAAATATTTAAAAAATATTTTTCAGAAATAAACTAGAAGTAACATGACAAGGAGGCCTGCTTTCATTGCTCCTGTTCAGTATTCTACGGTAAAGCCAGCGAGTGCAGTAAGGGCAGGGAAGAGGTAAAAGGTATGAGGGTCAGAAAGTAAGAAATAAAAAATGTCATTATTTACAGATGACATAATTACGCAGGTAGAAAGTTCAAAATAATCTAGTAACTCTTAGAATTAATAAGTGAATTTTGTAAAGTTTATATACCAGCAACATTGGTTAGAAAAAGAAAATTTTTAAAGATACCATTTATAGCAGCAATAAAACATCAGATTCAATCAAAGATATGCAAGATTCTAACACCAAACTATGAGTATTGAGAAAATTGCAGTAAATATGGATGAGATGCCCACAGTGGTAGGTGTTTTTCAAACTGTCATTTTCCATGTTTCAATTATTAAAAGAACTAGAGGCCCAGTGCACGAAATTCGTGCATGGGTATGGTCCCTAGGCCTGGCCGTTATTCAAAGCACAAGTGTCAGGCATGGGAAGGCAGATCCCATCACCCCCACCCCCATGTAGCCGGCGAAAGGTTGCAGCCCCCCCACCCACCACTGGTCACTGCCCCCTGGTGGTCAGCACACACCATAGCAAGCAGTCGAACTTCCAGTCTCCTGGTTGAACTCCCGGTCCAACCACCTCCTG
This sequence comes from Myotis yumanensis, assembly GCF_028538775.1. Classification (NCBI taxonomy): domain Eukaryota; kingdom Metazoa; phylum Chordata; class Mammalia; order Chiroptera; family Vespertilionidae; genus Myotis; species Myotis yumanensis. The sequence goes on along the minus strand of NW_027223752.1, from coordinate 225,642,465 downwards.
AGGAGACAATTTGCATATTAGGCTTTTATTATATAAGATAAGCCTTGCCCTAGCCAGTTTGGCTCAGTGGATTGAGCGTCAGCCTGGACTGAAGGCTCCCAGGTTCCATACCGGTCGAGGCCACATGCCCAAGTTGTGGGTTCATTCCCCAATTGGGGGGAGGGGGAGTGCAGGAGGCAGCTCATCAATGATTCTCTCTCACTGATGTTTCTCTCCCTCTCCCTTCCTCTCTGAAATCAATATAAATACATTTTTTAAAAAGAATAAGCCTTTATATGAGAATAAGTTTACATGAATGTTTTGTTTGCCAGCTTTATTAGTTTGCTGGGGCTGCCATAACAAAGTACCACAGACTGAGTGGCTTAACAAACAGAAATTCGTTTTCTGCATCTGAAGACTTGGAGTCCAAGGTCAAAGTGTCAGCAAGGTTGTTTGACCTGCCTCCTTGGTCTACAGAAAGCTCCTCATTGTGTCCTCACATGGCCTTGTCTCTGTGCACGCACATCCCCGGTGTCTCCAGCCCTAAAGAATTAGAACCCACCCATATAACCTCATTTAACCTTAATTACTTCTTTTAGGGCCCTATCTCCAAAAATAGTCACATTGGCAGTTAGGCCTTCAACATGAATTTTTTTTTAAAATATATTTTATTGAATTTTTACAGAGAGGAAGGGAGAGGGATAGAGAGTTAGAAACATTGATGTGAGAGAAACATCCATCAGCTGCCTCCTGCACACTCCCTACTGGGGATGTGCCCGCAACCAAGGTACATGCCCTTGACCGGAATCGAACCTGGGACCCTTGAGTCCGCAGGCCGACTCTCTATCCACTGAGCCAAACCGGTTAGGGCCAACATGAATTTTGAGGAGGACACATTTCAGTCCATAACACCACCCAAAGTAAAAAACTTAAGCAGCTACATACGCATTCAATGTCTCTAACGTAGCCAAGGTCAGCCTCTACCTTAGCCAATACTGCAGTCCAGTCACCTTCTGAGTCATATTCCTAATGGAAGACTGAGATCATAAGAACACCCACCTGTAAATATTTTCTAAAGTGAAGCCTGAGAGTCTTTCTTCCTAATATTGTGCAGGAACTTTTCAACCTGGATTTGTAATAATTATTTTGTCTACAGAGATAAATGTCTTGCTTACTGCTGGGCTCTTGGTTCTGTTCTACGTAATTGTAAACCAGAGCCTCTCATTTCTCACTCATGGCAGATACATGAATTTGCTTTAGCTAGTTTTCATCTCCTTTATAAAATCCCAACTCCTGAATAGATAATAGTTGGTGTGATGGTTATAAATCCCTGATTGAATTCAACACATTTATTAGGTACTCACTGTATGCCAGATTCTCCAAAAGGTATCAGAAAATCTGAAAATGGTATCAAATATTTTCTGTCCGGCCGGTGTGGCTTGGTGGTTGAGCATCGACCTATGAACCAAGAGGTCACGGTTCAATTCCTGGTCAGGGCACATACCTGGGTTGTAAGCTCAATCCCCATTTGGGGGCGTGCAGGAGGCAGGTGATGAATGATTCCCATCATTGATACTTCTATCTATTCCCTGCCCTTTCTCTCTGAAATCAATAAAGCCGAGGCCGGTTTGGCTCAGTGGATGGAGCGTCGGCCTGCGGACTGAGGGGCCCCAGGTTCGATTCCGGTCGAGGGCGTGTGCCTGGGTTGCAGGTGCGTCCCCAGTGGGAGATGTGCGGGGGTCAGCTGGTCGGTGTTTCTCTCTCATCAATGTTTCTAACTATCTCTCTCCCTTCCTCTCTGTAAAAAATCAATAAAAAAATATATTTACAAAAAAAAGTGTTTGAAATCAATAAAAATATATTTTAAAAAATATATTTTCTAAGGAATAAGGTCCTTCCTGATCTTTGATCATATGTCCTACTTCTGCACATTTCTACCTTTGCCTCTTAGATTATAAATTCTTTGTGTACAAGGGAAGGAAAGTAAGTGCTTTGTAAACTAAATGCTTGACTGCCTTTGACTTGAGCTCTCAACATTTTTCTTATTTATTATAGAAGCATATTTTTAATGTCTAGATTTCTCTTGGATTGTGGAGGGTATGACTCATTCAGCCTCTTGGCCCATGGATCAAATATGTATATGACAAAAATGCATTTATCTAAGCAAATTGCATTATTTTTTCATTGAATTTATTGGGTTTACATTGGCTGGCCAAACCAATAGGTTTCATGTGTACAACTCAATAAAACATTATCTTCAGACTGCATCATGTGCCCATCACCCCAGCAAACTGCATTATTAATCAGCATCATTTTATTCAATAAGTTTTTGCCTGCTTCAGAATCCATGTAAAGAATTCTTTGAGAAAAATCCTTAAGCTTAAAAGGTTTTATTCTACCACCATGTAATGCAATAGATTTAACTTTTGTCATTTCAAAATACTGTAAACTTGCTTATGTTCTAATATTCCTATCTTTAATAAATGGAACCCTAGCTTGTTTGGCTCAGAGGATAGAGCATCGGCCTGCAGACTGAAGGATTCTGGGTTCGATTCCCATCAAGGCCACGTATGTTGATTACAAGCTCAATCCCCAGTGTGGAAGGCAACCAATCGATGTGTCTCTCTCTCATCAATGTTTCTCTCTCTGTCTCTCCCCTTCCACTCTCTCTAAAAATCGAGGGAAAAAATATCCTTGGGTGAGGATTAACAAACAAACAAACAAATAATGGAAGATGTGCCACAATTCTCTTTTGACTAAGAGTTTGAGATTGGAATAGACCTGCTTGTAAGTCCTGGTCCTGCCCCTTACTAGTTCCGTGTCCTTGGTCAGATCTTGAAATCTCCCACATGTAAAATACATGAGCTAATGGTAACTTCAGAGATTTGTACCGAGGACGAAATAAGGTATATTTTGTGAAGAGGGCGGCACAAATTCTGTTAGTTATAGATTTGGTTTCCACCCGAGAAGCTGTCTGTGTGTATTAATGGCACGCTTGGAGTTTTGGTTTTAGATGATGAGATAAAGCATATGTCTGTGTTTCTGAGTTTGGATTATTGCATAAAGGGGATTATTGCACATGCAAATTTCTAGATTTGATATCGTCTTTCCTGGAGCATGGTGACAGATTTGGGATCAAAGGGCTATTTTAAAGTGTTCTGTTGTATGACAGGGGCTGACTTGTGGTTGAGAGGGAAAGGCACCTTAGGTCACCGGGTAACAGTAAGAGACTCCCTGAGAAACGAAGTGACATTTCAAAAGGTTTCTCTTTTGTTCTGAATCCTGGCACCTGGGTCCAGCCTGTGAAATGCTAACATGGCTGTTGGTGACTGTGCCTCCGCCTGGCGGGTTTTTAGACCTGAAATGGAAAGCATGTGATATCAAAAAACAAAAACAAGGGCAGCCAATCACTCTGTAAACAGCACCATGTTTATTTTTCCTTTGACTCCAGAAGCCTGGCCGCTCCTAAGCTCTGGTTACAGGATTCTCACCTGACAGGCAAGACTTTAGAAACCATAAAAATCAGGTAGCCTCCCCTTTCCAGAATGTTGTATAAGCATCTCTGGGCTGATCCCTGGCTGCCGGAACTGGTTTAACCTGCTTCAGTGACAGGTACGCCTGACCGCCTATCAAGGTGGATAAAACTGCCTTTTATCTCACTGTGGCTTTGGGAACAATCCAGAAAGCTATTCTACCCTTCAAGTGTTTGCCAAAAATTGCAGTACTTAAAGACAATCAGGAACCGCATTTAAACTAAGGTATGTACTGGTTTAAACCAAGATCACCACTGCCCTGGCAGCTCCTAAGCAATGTGACATCTGGCTACACCTGCTATCCGAGCTGTCAGCGAGGAGTTGGAAATGCACACTTCTCCGAATCTCCAGCTAAAATGCTGCTCATCTACTGGACAGCATCCACCTTAATATGTTTCGAGGGGAAATATTATTACCTTTAAGTTATGGAAGTCTGTGGTTCAGAGAAGTCAAGTTGCCGCTGACGCAGAACTTGGTATAATCTAGGAATACAGTAGGAAAGCTTTTGACTCAGAATGAAGACATGGAGGAGGGGTAGCGGAATAAGCCACTCCTAAATATGCCACTTTGGCATAAGGATTATTTTAAGCAGGATGCAATTGAACAGAAGCACATACAGGAAAAGCTCTCTGGCCCTGGCCGGGGAGCTCAGTTGGTTAGACATCGTCCCAATATACCAAGGTTGCACGTTAGATACCCCATCAGGACATATACAAGAATCAACCAACGAATGCATACATAATAACAAATCAATGTTTCTCTCTTCCTCCCTTTCTCTCTCTAAAATCAAACAATAAAATTTTTTATAAAGCAAAAAAAAAAAAAATAAAGCTTCCTTGCCTAAAAGCAGAACATGATTTGTAAAGATGTCTGCCACCTCCCCCTCTCTACCAGGAAAGACAGAAGTTAATCAGTGGAGACAATTCTAGACCCTCATCAGTCCAGAGAGGACCAGAGGCATCTACACACAAAGTTTGCTAAAACTGACCTTTACCTACCTTTAGTTTTCCCATATAAATTATTTGCCTTGCCATGATTTGCCACCCCTCGAATCTCGAAGTCCTTCTCCTCTTCCTTAGCATGTCTCTAAACATTTATTGGTTTGTGTGTGTTTTTTTTCATTAACATGCTGTATAACCCCAAGTTCTAATCACCCCTTTGAGTTATTCATCTCTTGATGCTCCATGTGTACACTTCAGTTAACTAGCTTCTGTTTTTTCTCTCCTATTAATCTATCTTTTGCTAGTGAAATTAAAGGGTCTCAGTAGGAGAGCCCATAATGGGTAGAAGAAAAAGATGGAGGGGGATAGCAGGATGATTGACAGGCATTGTAGCAGGGATAGTAAAGAGAAGGGTTAGCTGTCTTGCTGGAAAAGAGCTTCATGACATATTAGCAGACATTCATCCATCCAACATTATGACTGCAGCCATAGAACACTAGTCGCCATTCTTGGTTGTGACTGACAGTGATACTGTTGTAATTAACTAATTATCAATAATAGGAGAGGAGCAAACGGGAGGCTAGACAAATAAGCATGGTCATTTGGGCAGCTTCACCAGGAAGCTGCAACTTTGTACTCCCCGGGGAACCACTTGTCCATTCCCTGCAAAACACTGGGGGAAGGGACTGGACAAAGGGGAAGATGGGCAGTAAAGTCAGGGTGATGTAGGAAAGGTACTTGCCTGTCAATCTAGCCCAGGCAATCATGGGTTGGCTAGACGGGGCAGGACAAATGCAAGCCCATGAAAATTGGGGAATAATCCTATAGACAAAGGAGCTTGCTCTCTGGGCTCTTGGCACTCTTGGCTCTGAGCTCTTGTGGCTTTCTTGTATTTGGCCCTGTTCTCTCCATAGCCATGTGGCCCTGTGGACCCCACATGCAATAGACTGATGGACTGCAATGGGGAATACAAGCTAACCCAGGCTGATGCTGGATTAGATTGTGCAGACACGGAACAGAAACTCTGGGCAATGTCTTCAATCCTAGCTTTGCTGAAGTCACATCCACACTTCTCCGATGGTGGGACAAAGGTGTGGGGAGCGGCTATAGGGTCAAGCCTGGGACTGACCTGTAGGAGAGCCACATAAAAGTCCCAGCTTGGCGGGCAGAGCCCTACTAGCACAATTAAGCTTGACTTTATAGTCCTCCCTTGTTCCTAGGTAGCTAATGGGCTGTGGGAGGTGCAGCGAGTGCTGCCAAAACAAGGCTTGAGTAAACATGTTGACCACTCCCCTTGTTTTGCTTTGTGTGATCTGACTATAAAATAAAGCTTCGGCTTATAGGCTGTGTCATTGTTTCCTCATCCAGGCAGTGATCCACCTGGTCCCAACTGTATTCTCTTGTCTGTCTCCTTTCATCCTTCACCACCCCTCCTCAGGTTCACCCGTGGCCATGCTGGACCTGGTTCAAAAGGAAAATGGGACCTTAGAAATTCAGAGATTTAATTCCATGCATATAAAAATCACTCTGTCTCCCTTGCAAGTCTCAGAAAATTCTTTTTCTCATGATATGGCAAGAAGCCCACTCCCATCAGCAACTGATAAGGATGAGGAAAGCTCCCACCAATAACAATAGAAGTAACCCCATCTCTAACTGGCTTAAGGAGATAAAGGAATCCATGACTCGTAACTGAAAACAGGAGGCATGGCCGGATCTAGGTACTCCCATGGTACCATCTCACATTCCTGTCTCCTAGTTCTGCCTTTTTCTTATTGATTCCTTGGTAAGGCAGGGGCTCCTGAAGTTTCTGGAAACACTGCCACCAGCCACTTGGCTATCCCAGTGAAGAATGCTTCTGTGATAGATTGTGTCATTGGCTCCAATTCTTCACCCCCTTCTGACCTATCCCCTTTGCCATGTAACTGTAGTGCGTGGCCATGAGACTTGCTCAAGCCAAAAGAATGAGGTAGAAGTGACAGTGGCAGCTCCAAGCCTAAGCCTTCAGAAGTTTGCCTGTTGCTCCTAGCTCTCTTGTGCTTCTACCACCTCTGTGAGAAAGACGTGCCCAGGCGGACCCCTGGTTCTAGGAGGAGTATTTTACTTCATTAGGGCTGCTATAACAAAATATCACAGACTTAGGAGCTGAAACACAAGAGAAATTTATTGCTCACGGTTCTGAAGGCTGAAAGTGCAAGATCAGGGTGCCAGCAAGGTTGGATGAGGGCTCTCATTGGGTGACATATTCTCTGTGTATCCTCATATCGTAGAAGGGAGTAGGGAGCTTTCTGGAGCCTCTTTTAAGGACACTAAACCTATTTATGGAGGCTCTAATCACCTCTCAAAGATTCTACTTACTAATACTCTCATTTTTGGGGAGTAGGGATTTCAACATATGAATCTGAGGGTGACACAAACATTCAGTCCATTTCAAGGAGGAAGAGAGACACAAGGAGCAGAGCTGAGCTATCCCAGCCAAGGTGAACCTGGACCAGCCCCCCACTAGATGCATGACCTAACCCAGAAAAGACTGAAGAGCTGACCCCCTCAGGCCCATGATAAATCAATATTATGAATGCCACAGAGATGACAGAATATAATTATTACAGCTTCTTTTTCAGCCACTCCAGCCATTCCCCAAGTTACCTACCCAAACCCAAACCAGTCACTATGGTTCTTTGTATCTCGCAATTTACATGGTCTAAACTTGGCAAGGGTGGGTTTCCCAAAGATAACCTGGGTTCTGAAACAAAAGATAAAAGTCGGTCAGGCATCCACTACAAAATGTTCCTCTCGCTTCAACCACGTTCTCTGCAGGAGATTTGGGGGTTAGAGGGCTTTTATCCTATTAACAAAGTCAAGAAGTGAGACATCTGGTCCCTATGGGAAGCTCACCAGTCTGTCCACATCCTCTGGTCAGGTAGTGGCTGAATTTGAGTCTGTCTTAGGGGTATTCAGGATCATTAAGGGCGAGTGTAATGGGTCTCAGTGTTCAGGCCTCAAGGGGCCCATTCTCAGCTCTGCCCCTGGTTTCCTTTGAGAATCCTGCTATGTCTCAGCTTTTCTCTGCTCAAGGATTTTCCTGCAGAAACTTTCTTTATAACGTATTACTAGTATTCAAGACTCTTCAGTAAGCATTCAACATATACTACATACACATGTCTGAATAAGGTGAGATTCGTTTGTCTTCAAATTATCCCTCAGAAAGGAGAGAACTGCCTTCTTTTTGAAATCTTCCAAGTCTCTCACACTGAGAGATGCTCTTTCATTTGCTTTATTTGGAAAACCCTTGTTTTACGGTAAAGTAGCGGTTCTCAACCTGTGGGTCGCGACTCTTTGGGGGTCGAACGACCCTTTCATAGGGGTCGCCCAAGACCATCGGAAAACACGTATATAATTACATATTGTTTTTGTGATTAATCACTAAGCTTTAATTATGTTCAATTTGTAACAATGAAAATACATCCTGCATATCAGATATTTACATTACGATTCATAACAGTAGCAAAATTACAGTTATGAAGTAGTGGGGGTCACCACACCATGAGGAACTGTATTTAAGGGTCGCGGCATTAGGAAGGTTGAGAACCACTGCTGTAAAGTCTGCAAATCTATATTGGTTTGGGCTGCTTATAGAGTTCATCTCAGAGTCAGAATTATTTAAGAGAGAATAAGACATTGCAGGGGAAGGGAGCTGGGTGGAGGTGGAAGAGGGCATAGAGGGGATAAATGGTGATGAAAAAATAAAATAAATAAAAACAAACAAAAAGGAGAATAAGAAAATTTAGATTCAGTAACTATTTTTGGTGGCATGATTTTATGAATTCAATTGCGAGCTTTGTTAAACAAGTTTTTTAAAGATTACAAATCAGTACTTACTGGTTAACATTTTTAAATAGAAGTATTAATGTTAATGACCAAGGGTAGTTAGGTCTTGAGATAAAATTTTCAAAAGTATCCTTAGACACGGGTCCAGAAAGTTCCCTATCCTAAAGATATAGACAAGCCAATAACTTGTGCTGGACAAAAAAGGAATTGTCATGCCAAAAGCAGGTGCTACAGGTGCAGGTGAAGGATTTGAGTGAAGCGGTTGCATGAGATGTGCTTGGAAAAGAGCAATATTTCTAAATTAATACACCATAGTTGTAAATGTGTGAGTTTAAATACATAAAGCACAACCTATTATCTACTATAAGGAGATTTATTTATTTCCTTTGCAACCATACATGTGTGTTTACTGCAGCTATAGAAGTCTTGAATTTGGATAAATTGATTCCTCCTACTTTATTATTATTATTCAAAATTGTTTTAGCTATTCTAGGTCCCTTGCCTTTTCATATAAATTTCAGAATAATATGGTCTATAGCTACAAAAGTCTGACTGAGATTTTGATAGAAGTGAAACTAAACCTGTATCTCCCCTAAACTTGGGGAGAACTGACACCTTTACTATATTGAGTCTTTTAATCTAGGAACAGAGTAGGTTTCTACATTTATTTAGATCTTTGATTTTTTTTATCAGCATTTTGTAGTTTTCAGCATACAAGTCCTGTGTACACGTTTTGTTAGATATATGTAAAACCTAACTATTTCATTTATTTGAGTGGTTGTAAATGGTATTCTGTTTTAAATTTTGGTGTTCTGGTGATCTTCGTTAGTATATAGAAGTACAATAGATTTTTGTATGTTTATCTGGTATCCTGCAACCTTGTTGAACTCAGTTTAAACTAGAGTCATTTTTGTAGGTTCCTTGGGATGTTATGTAGACCATCATGTCAGATGCAAATAGGGACCGTTTTATTTCTTTACAATAGACACTGAGTGGCCAGATTATTATGACTGGCCAGATTATTATGACCACTCCATCAGTACTTCATTGACACTTCCAAAAATACTGAATATTGAAAACTTCCTAAGCAATACTCTCAAGGTTTTATTATTCTTATTATTTGCATAACTAATTCACTTCATTGTACTCATGGGGTGGTCATAATAATCTGGCCACTCAGTGTATACATGTCAATGGATATGCAACTATAACGTGCAACTATAAACATTGTCCAGCAGGTAGAAGATGACACTGCGCCTCCAACTTTGAAAAGAGGGTGGTTTCACGAAGAGCAGAGACTTTAGCTATTTCTATTGCCAACTGCTGTTGGTCGTGATGCTGCCTTTGGGGCTTAAACCCGACCACATCTTTGCTCTCATGAGTCATTTCATTTCCTGCCTGTTTTCTGAATGAAAGGAGGGTACTTGCAGGAGCTAAGAAGTTCGGCAGAAAACAGAGGAACTTACTGCACAGGTCCAACAAGTTGCCTGCCAGTCGTCCCTTTCGTTGCCCAGGACTGCTTAGGGGCGGGCCAGCCCAGGGCGGGCGGCGACAGCGTTTGATGGAGTGGGCTCGCCTCGCGGCCGCAGCTCCTCCCAAGCGCGCGGGGGCGCTGTGACTCTCTGCGGGTCGTGGCGACGCTCTTTCTCCGCCTCCTTATTGATTGGACGGAGGCTCTCGGGACGGCGGCGGGAAGATGGCGACCCTCGGGGACAGGCTGGGAGCTGGGGAGGCGGAGGGGAGCGCGAGCAGCCCGGGCAGCTCGGGAGTGGAGGTGGTGCTTTCCTCCGACCCCGCCACCCCCGCCCCGCGGTGCCCTCACGGTGGGTCCGCGTTTGGGCTCAGCCTGGCTGCCGGGCGCCCGGGGCGAGCGTTAGCCTGAGCTTCCAGGGGTGTGTAGGGCTCCCGGGTTTCCATCCACCTTTCTCCCGCGCCGTGTGTGATGCCTCGCAAACACCCCTTCCTCGGGAAGTGGTGGTTTTCAACTTACTTAAGAGGCCGCTATAACAAGTCCCACTGTTGTGGTTTTGGCTCCACGGCTGTTATCTATTTTAAGGAAATAGGCAGAGGCGAGGCAAAGGGGATGCGTGCTGTCGAGTAACTCCCATCACCAAGTACTTGGGGGGTTCATTTGTTGATTTACTACTTTTTCAGTAAAAAAAAAAAAAAAAGTTAGAAGAGGGAACGATATCGAGTGAATTCTTGCGAAGAGGGGGTGTATCCGGCTTCTCAAAGATTTCCCCGGAAAAGGCCCCTGAGGGGCGGGAGGCCACGTGCTCGGTTCCTTGGACCCCTCCTTGCTCTAGAGCAGTGGTTCTCAACCTTGGCTGCACATTAGAATCACCTGGGAATCTTTTTAAAATCCTGATTTCTGGGCCTCATCCTCCGGAAATTCTGTTTCTTTGTTACTAATGTTGTGGCCCCACCCCATAACAAAGAAACAGAATTTCCGGAGGATGAGGCCCAGAAATCAGGATTTTAAAAAGATTCCCAGGTGATTCTAATGTGCAGCCAAGGTTGAGAACCACTGATCTAGTGTCAGGGCCCAGGTCATACGCCACGTGGACAGCAGCTCCTCTGACAGTGGCATTTTATTCCTGGAGAGACCGGTTTTCAAAAGCGGTTTCAAAAAAATGATTTCTTAAGTAAATGATTAAAGTAGTGGATTTAATGATGATAAATCCGTGCATAAAATGAAAACTGAAGGGCGGTGACAACCGGGAACTTGACACACGTGACTACTGTTTGACATGTTGTTGTTTTTTTCCTGTTCTGGAACTAGGTCCCACGCTGTTGTTTGTAAAGGTGAGCCAAGGGAAGGAAGACACGCGGAGGTTTTATGCCTGCTCGGCCTGTCGAGATAGAAAAGATTGTAATTTTTTTCAATGGGAAGATGAAAAGGTATATTAACTTTTTGGATGTCTATATTTTTAATTTTTGATGTATGTGACATCTTTGAGAATGAATGAGGTAAATCCTTAAAGAGTTGAAGATACCGTGTGGTTTGTAAGACAGGTTCATACTCTGAACTTACTTGACTCACTGATGTCTGAAACGACTGTCTCAAAGAATTAGTTCCCATTAAGACCTTCTGAGGTGTTGGTATTGGGTTTGCAAATATAGATTTCTCCCCTAAAGAGTTTAGGTCACGATCATTCCAAACAGTGTTTTAGAAAAACACCCCTTTTCAACATTTGCACTGAACATCCTTTATACATCTACTGGATGACAGATGAAGGCACTTGGAGAAATAGTTATGAGCTGGGTGTCCTCTTGGACGCAGCTCGGATTAAAGTTTCTGAAAGTGTTGAGTAGAATATTTTCAGCTTTGGTAGATTTCTTAGAAAACAGTCTTGTACATTACTCTTCTGCAGACCTGCTAAGATCACCACATGAGCGTTAATCACTGTGCTTTACTGCTTCACACTACTCTAGAATTTTTCCAGTTTAATGTTTTGGTGTGTTGTGGTTCCCCCCTCTCTCCCCCCCCTAAAATGAATGCTTGTTTACAACTTTGAGCTCCTTGAATTTCTGGCTTCTTGATGTCAGAATGTGATCCCACTTTCTCCAGCATGGTAGCAAGTTTGATGGCACATTAAGTGGATTTTGTACTCTCAGTTGTCAGGTGCTAGACTTGCTGCCCGAGAAGCTCATAACCGAAGATGCCAGCCTCCTCTCTCCCGAATGCAGTGTGTGCAAAGGTACTGATATACAGTCGTTATATTGTCCAGTTTGTTTGTTTTTTACCTGTGCCTTTAAGTTTAATTAATTACTTCTATTGTGGTAAATATATATATGTAACATAAAATTTGCCAATTCAGTAGTGTTACGTACATTCACAATGTTGTGCAACCATCACCACTATTTCCAAAACCTTTTCATCACCCCAAATAGAAACTTTGTCACCATTAAGCAGTAACTCCATTCTACCTGCCTCCAATCTCTGGTCACCTCTAATCTATTTGTCTCCATGAATTTGACTATTCTAGGTTCCTCAAATGAATGATATCATCAGTATTTGTCCTTTATGTCTGGCTTATTTCACCTAGCATAATATTGTCGAGGCTTATTCATGTTGTAGCATGTGGTAGAATTTCCTCCTTTTTATAGCTGAACTAGTGGCCTGGTGCACAAATTCGTGCACATTGAAAGGAAATTAATTAGAATAAATATTTTAATATCACTATTCGCCCTTTCTCTATAATAGAAGTGTCAACCAAATGCACGATTGACAATGACAGATTGAAACACATGCGTGCGATTGGCACCAGGGAGAGCTTTATATGTATCGTGCATGTGTGAGTCAACTTAGCCTTTTATATATATACTAGAGGCCCGGTGCACAAAAATTTGTGCACTCGGCGGGGGGTGGGGAGGGGGGGGGGTGGGGAGGGGGGGGGTCCCCCAGCCCGGCCTGTGCCCTCTCGCAGTCTGGAACCCCTCGGGAGATAACGACCTGCTGGCTTAGGCCTGCTCCCGGGTGGCAGAGGGCACGCCCAATCCCTAGGTGCAGCCCCTGGTCAGGCTCAGAGCAGGGCCGATTGGGGAGTTGGGGCGCCGCCCCCTGTCATGCACAGAGCAGGGCAGATTGGGAGGTTGTGATGCCACCCTCAGTCACGCTCAGGGTAGGGCCTGGGGGGGTTGGGGCACCGCCCCCTGTCACACACAGAGCAGGGTGGATCAGGGGGTTGGGGCGCTGCAACCTGTCACACTTAGGGCAGGGCCAATGGGGAGGTTATAGCTCTACCCCGTTACAGAGCAAGGCCCGTGGAGGGGGGTTGGGGCGCCGCCCTTTATCACCCACAGAACAGGGCCAATCAGGGGGTTGGGGGACTGCCACTGTCACACTCAGGGCAGGGCCGATGGAGAGGTTATGGCTCTACCCCGTCACACACAGAGCAGGGCCGATCAGGGGGTTGGGGTGCCGCACGCTGTCACACACAGAGCCGCAGGGCGATCAGGGGGTTGGGGAGCTCCCCCCTATCAGGCACAGAGCAGGGCTGATCAGGGGGTTGGGGCGCCTTCCCCTGTCATGAAGAGAGCAGGGCAGATAGGGAGGTTGTGGCCCCGCCCCCTGTCACACACAGAGCTGCAGGGCGATCAGGGGTTTGGGTGCTGCCCCCGTCACGCTGATCCCGGTGCCGGGAGCCTCCCTGCTCCGCTGATCCCGGTGCCAGGAGGCATATTACCCTTTGGGGGCCGGCTGGTTTGCCCTGAAGGGTGTCCTGGATCAGGGTGGGGGTCCCCACTGGGGTACCTGGCCAGTCTGGGTGAGGGGCTGAGGGCCGTTTTCAAGCTGGCGGGTGACTGAAGCTCCCAACTGCTCCTTTTTTTCTTTTTTCTTTTTTCTTTTTTTCTATTCTGGGCCAGCTTTATCTCTGAGGCCTCGCTGCTGAAAGCAGGTTTCTGGCCTTTACCTTCTCTATTTGGTACAATGTTGCGGTCTGGCTGGCTGAAGCCCGGCTGACTGAAGCCCGGCTGACTGAAAGCCGTTTTCTGGGGTTTTGTTTAGCTTCTATATTTGCAACATAGTTGCTTAGAGTTGCAGCTGAGAGGCTGGCAAGTCAGGCGGGGAAAGTTGGAGTCCGCAGTCACTGGAGCAAGCAAGCCTCCCTGTTCGCTTCAGTGCATGGCTGCCGGCCGCCATCTTGGCTGACAGTTAATTTGCATAAGGATATGCTGATTAGCCAATGGGAAGGGTAGCAGTCGTACGCTAATTACCATGTTTCTCTTTTATTAGTGTAGATAGCATAAACTTGCTTAATTAGAACTACTTTCTGGTTTAGCTAAACTTTTTCCAGCACATTGAAGCGCCCCAACTTCTTTTTCAGTTAATTGTTAGCAACACAGCAGTAAATATTAACATGAAGCAGATTATTATTGTAGATCACGCAGGGAGAACAAAAAATATTTAACTGCAGTGGTGTTTGACTATATTCTGCGCAGTGAGAAAACCTGAAGTCATTTTCAAGGTCCACCATTTCTTCTTCTCAGTTGGGTCAAGTTTCTAAGCTTGCTAAATCTTCTCTAAGCTTTCTAAATCTCCATTTTCCAGCTAACTAAAAGAAAATAGGATTCTACCAAGTTTCCTATCTACCTACTCCAGGACTTCTGTGAGGAAAAAATGAGATGAGGCATGGGAAAATGCTTCACAGACATTTGGTTAAAGTGTAAAATGTTTGCACCTGGCTATAAAGCAAGTTGTGTTCCTGGGCTGAAGAAACTGTAAGGAAGGCTAGTTTCTAGGGAGAGGAAGCCAGGCGTTGCTATGTGACATCATTACCCAGCGCCCACAGTGACCGTTTCTGGGCTGGGCTGGGCTGTGGGCTGCATTTTGTACCATGGGGTCTTGGCAGCATCGGCTGTGATTTGGTGGGCTGTCTCTGGGGTTGTGGCAGGGCCTGTGTCCCACTTGGGAGAAGCCGTGTGTTGCTTTGTGGGTGCCAGGTCTGTGGTGCTGTTTCTCTAAATGGCTAGTGCACATCAGGACAGCTCCTGCATTGAGCATCTGCCCCCTGGTGGTCAGTTCAAGTCATAGTGAATGATCGGACAGACACAGCATATTAGCCTTTTATATATATAGTATTCTATTGTATGTATATACCACACTTTATTTATTCACCTATCAATGGACACTTGGGTGTTTCCACATTTTGGCTATTTTAAATAGTGCTTTGGTGCACAGTCGTGTATAAATATCTGTTTGAATCCCTGTTTTCTGGTCTTTGGCATATATACTTAGGAGTGGAACTACTGCATTGTAAGGTAATACTATATTTAGTTTTTGGAGGAACTGCCAAACTGTTTTCCATTTGACACTCCCACCAGCAACATGTGAAGGTTTCAATTTCTCCACATCCTTGTCAGCACTTATTTTCTGTTTTGTTTTGTCTTTTATTATAGCCATTCCAGCAAATGTGAAGTGATGTGTCATTTTGGTGTTAATTTTTTGTTTTCCTATACTCCTAATGTGGGTCATCTTTTCATATGTTTTTTGGGGGCTATTTCTTATCTTCCTTAGAAAAAATTTGTATTCAATTCTTTTGTCAATTTTTAAAATGGTTTTCTTCTGGTTGTTGAGTCACAGGAGTTCTTTATATGCTTATACATTCACTCTTATTAGGTGATATGTGAATATTTTTTTCCATTCTTTAGATTGTCTTTTTACTTTCTTGATGATGTCCTTTGACACACAAGAGTTTTTAACTTTGACAAAGTCCAACTCATCAAATTTTTCTTTTGTTGCTTGTGTTTTTGGTAGCAAAGCTAAGAATTCATTGCTAAATACAAAACCATGAAGATTTCCTGTAATGTTTCTGTTTTGAAATACTAAACGAACCATTTTTTTTTAAAGCTGTAAACACCTGTTTTTAAATATCTCCACTGTTAAAATGTTTTATTGGGTGAACTGGAATTGAGCCATAGATTTAATTCTTTGGCAAACCTGAGAAAAGAGTTTCTCCCTCTCCTATGTGCTCTCTGTGCTGGGAGAAGCTCCCAAGAATTCCCTGTTCCGAGCTGCTGATGACAAGTAGGTTTTCACTCTAATGGCTACTCCTTCAGGTTATCTGGGCTGCTGTTTTGAAGGCTTCTGAGGTCTTATCCAGGCTAAATGGAAAGGATTACTGGGATCTATTAAAAATGTCTTCCTAAGCTTCTAAGTAGATTTCAAAGTCCTTTGATGGAAGAGGCTTTTTTAAAGATAAATGGATTGCCTCTTAACCAAAGTACTTAATCAGTGATGTCTACTTAATTTATAAGAATTCAATCAATAACAAAAAATGTTGAGAAGGGAAGTGATATAAATTGAGCACTACTGTGAGCTAGGCACTAAGCTAGGTGTTTTACATGAGATATTTTTTAATCCTGCTGAGTTAGTTTACTTAGTGAGTTAGTTTACTTAGATGAGAAATTGAAGTTTAGAGAAGTTAGTAACTTCAAGTTCATACTACTAGAATGGCTGTATTTTTATTTTATTTTATTATTTTTTGAATATGTTTCTTCATTGGTTTTTAGATAGAGAGTAAAAGAGAGAGATAGAAACATCGATGAGAGGAACATCATCGATCCACTACCTCCTGCACTCACCCCCACGGGAATCGAGCGCACAACCTGGGCAAGGGCCCTGACCTGGAATCAAACCGGCAACCTCCTGGTTCCTGGGTTGATGCTCAACCGTTGAGTTACACTGGCTGGGCTAGAACGGCTGTGTTTTTAAATATAAAAGCAGATAGTAATTAATATGTGATGTGTAGTGTTTTAATTTAAGGAGATATAAGGAATAAAACATGAGGAGTTAGAGATATATCATAATGAGATAAAATAGAATAAGATGCAGAAAGTAGGAAAACATCACCCATGGTTTCTCCCTCTGCACCCATCACCTTGGTCGATTGGTTACATTTCCTCCACGCCTTTTTTCCTCTGCCAGGGTTTGTTTTACAAGGTTGTAGTCATAATGTATACATAGTTTTATATTCTGCCTTATCACTTACTTTTATCTGATAAGCATGTTGCTAATGTTATCCCATAAGGACATTGGTGAGTCAATTAAACTATAAGAAAATCTAGGTGTTCTTGTTTCCTTGCTTTGTTACTTGAGATTGTAATTGCTTTCTAATTTAACTTTATGCAACTCATTTATGTTATCTGATTAAGTAACGACTGTATTTGAAAGTAGTAAAATGCATTTAAACATTATACCTATTCTGTAAAGCAAACTTTTTATCTGTTATTGTAGAGTAACAGTAGCTTTCCATTGACTGATTTATTTTTGGAATTGCTAGCAAGCAGTGATGGTAGCTAGCAAGATAAATTGACCTTGTTACTTGATTTTGATTATGGAACTGGAGGTGTTACACAGACTCCTAGGCTCTACAGAATAGGACTTGATATTCGTTTTCCTAATCTCACTCTGAGCCGTCCTTTGTATTTCATGTGCTCAGGTGACAGATTTACATTTTGTGCCTGAGATTTGACTTTCCTTATAGGTTTTAGCTGCCTCTTACGCGTTGAAATGTGCTATTCTATTATGTAGTACGTTGGCACCTTTATTGTGACCTATGAAGTCTCAGGGAAGATATATTTTAATGCTAGAATCAGTATTAATTTATGTGCATTCAGATCGTTTTATTTAGTTGATATTTTATTTGGTTATGTTTTTTTCAAAGCTCATTTAAACTCAGATTTTCAAGGTCTGCTATTAGGGAAATGCCATAAACATTATTTGTCTACTCCAGGAAAGGCAAATGGAACATCACATGGAGATCAATAAAAATGACATTTCAAAATGTTAGCCTGCAATTTTTGAATCATGCTGAGCCTGTGGCAGAATGAATTTCTTTTCCTCCTGGGGTATGTGTAGTAAGCATAAATAAGGAAAGAGTGCTGAGTGATGCTTAACTCTTCATGGTTTCATGTTCTTGCTACCAAGCTGTTAAAAAACCTTGTGTCTGACTGATGGTTGCCAGAAGGGAGGGGAGTTGGTCCATTGGGTGAAAAAGATGAAGGGATTAAGAAGTACAGATTGGGCACTGGCTGGCTTGGCTCAGTGCTGAAGGATCGTGGGTTCTATTCTCGGTCAAGGGCATGTACCTGGAAAAAACAAAGTACAGTCAAACCTCAATCCTCTGTTTGCACAGTAGCAGCGTTCCTGGAAAATTCCAAAGAGGCTTGGTGTTTACACAAAAGTGAAATGAGGCCTCGACCTGCACCATCCAGTTCAGTGGCCAGAAGCCACTGGCCATTTGCAGTGTGGCTACTCTGGATGTTGTAGACTGGACTAACAATTAACAAAATATAAGTAATCGCATTAATAATGTTTATATTGATTATATGTTGAAATAATATTTTGGATATACCGGGTTAAATAAAACACATTACCCAAAGGAAAATAAAATGGGGGGCATGTACCTGGGTTGCAGGTTCAATCCCTGGCTATGTCAGTTGTAATTCATCATCATATTATCTCTGTGTTTTTTAAAGATATATTTTTATTGATTTCAGAGAGGAAGGAAGAGGGAGAGAGAGATAGAAACATCAATGATGAGAGAGAATCATTGATCGGCTGCCTCCTGCATGGCCCCTATTAGGGATCAAGCTCACAACCTGGGCATATGCCCTGACCAGGAATTGAACTTGTGACCACTTAGTTCATGGGTTGATGCTCAACCACTGAGCCACACCAACTAGGCCAGTTTTTATTTTTTAAGTAAATGTCTTTTATTAATAATAAATATTTTAAATCAAATTTTATATGTGGCTATTATATGATTCCATTTATATGAGATGTACAGAATGGACAAGTCTATAAAGATAGTACATTAGTGGTTTTAGAGGCCAGGGGTAGCGGGAATTGTGGAGTGACTACTGATAGGTACGGACGGGATTTCTTTTTGAGGTGATAAAAAAATGTTCTGGAATTATATTGTGATGATTGCACAACTTCATGAATGTTCTAAACATCACTGAATCGTACACTTTAAAAGGGTGATTGTGTGGTTTGTGAATTTAATTTCAATAAAGAAATCAGTGACAATAGAATCAAGTAGTTCTGTGAGGTTGTACAAAGAGCAATACGTTTGTCTCCACCCATGCATTTCCCCCACCTCAGAAGCAGCTAGTCAGCTCTTCTGGCTAATTCTTCTAGAAGGCACATTCCTGTTTGTAGAGTACAAAGCATGCTTGCCTTGTACTTCTTGATTTATCAGTGTTTGGAATTATCTGTTTATTTCATGTGGAAGATGAGGATTTATCTTTCCCTCCTCTCTCTGCCCTCTCCCCCCAACCCCGCCCTCTTGCCCCCCACTATAATGTATATCTTTTCACACCTTAGTCTTACATGGTTATACCATGAATTTGGTTAGATTCAAAATTTAGTATTTGTATTATAACCATATAAATGCTGCTCATAGCTAAGCCATGAAATCATAATAAGTTCTTTTCCATACAGCTTTTTGTTTTCTTGGAGTTCATACAGTCTTGGGTTTTTTGTTGTAGCTGCTGTTAGTTATTTATGTGCTCATCGCTGATTCAGCTGCAGACTCTCTGCTGGTTGTCTGAACCTTTCAGAACATTCACATGTAGCACAATCATGGGTTTCATCTTAGAGAAACCTGTTCGAGGGCTTGCACAGATGTTCCAGTCTGGAAGTTGCCCTTTCTGCCTGCCACGCAGCTGCCTGGCAGGCTTTTCGGTAGGGACCCAGGTTATGGACCATATAACTTGAATTCTTCCAAGTCCAGAATCAAACATTCATTCATAAAGATTCTCAGAAAACTAGGAATAAATGGAAATTTCCATAACCTGATAAAGGGCATCTAAGAAAAACCTATAACTAATACCATACTGACAAAAGATTGAATGCATTCCTCCTAAGACTGGGACATAGCAAGGATGTCAGCTTTTACCATTTCTATTTAACATTGATGGGGGATTCTAGAATATTTAATAAGTCTAGATTCAGGAATAGAATTTGAAAATACGAAAATCACAGGAGAGAAAAAGACCACATATGACATTTA
Source organism: Myotis yumanensis (assembly GCF_028538775.1). Lineage (NCBI taxonomy): Eukaryota > Metazoa > Chordata > Mammalia > Chiroptera > Vespertilionidae > Myotis > Myotis yumanensis. The sequence goes on along the minus strand of NW_027223752.1, from coordinate 225,622,665 downwards.
TTACAGTATATTATAATTGCTCTATTTTATTATAGTTATTGTTGTTAATCTCTTACTATGTCTAATTTGGAAATTAAACTTTATCATAGGTATGTATATTTAGGAAAAAAACATAGTATATATAGGGTTTGATGCATCCACTGCGACGGTCTTGGAATGCATCCCCCATGGAGGATGGGAGACTACTGTAAGCTGGGCAGTTGTACCACTTACTCATTTGTTTCCTTCTGTTATTCACTGGGCTGCCAGTTGTCCAATATATTGAAACTGTGGTTTCATGTATTTTGCCTGTTTAAAACATTTTTTGAAGGTCAGAATAGTAAAATCCGGTTTCTGTTACTGTATCATGGCTCGATGTGGGTGACTTTGACACAACATTTAATAATGAAAGGTAACAGTGAATTCACTGCTTCTGTGGCTGCAATGTACTGGTCTTTCCACTTGCACTTCATGTCTTAGGGGCCCTGCTCTCTATGACGTTCTTTGAATTACTATAAAAGTTTCTTCTAATATGGTTGTCCTTTTTCTTTCTAGTCATGGATAAAGCTGTCACAGGAACAGTTATCATAGAAATAGAAACATTTAAATTACTGGCATGATAAGCTTATTTCTTGCTGTAGCCATTCAGAATATGTATTTGTCACTGCCTTGGGTGCTTTGAAGTGAAACTGCTTAGAAATAAAAAGTTTTAAACCCACTTTGATTTTAAATTATGTTCAGTTTTTCCAGTGCAGTTCCAGAGTTTAGTTCAATTGAAGCTGTATGACTCCTCTCAAACTAGAAGAATCCTTTAGTGCACTATTTGACATGCTTAGATTTGGACATTTCTAACCTCTATGAGCCTCGATAAGCTTATTTATTTTTCTTTTGTTTTCTTACTCTGATTTCATAGCTGCTGTAGCATATACATAGTCAGCAGTTTTTTCTCTCTCTTTATTCATCCCAAATCAAAAGAAAAGAAAAAAAGACCAGGGTGGTGACTTTGAAATCAGATATAAGAATGGCTTAAAAGATTGGATTCTATCTTTCAAATGGGATTCTAATATATATTTTTTAAAGCTTCAAATATCAGCTTGCTGTTTTGGGGATGAGTTTCTCAGAACTGACTCCATCAGTATTGCTAAGAACAGAGGAACTTTGTAGGAACATTTTTTCTTTAAGGAGGCAATTCTTCTTGCTAAATATGCCATAAGAGCTTGAAGAATGATCTTAATTTCTCATTTTAAAATGACTGTCATACTGAGCCAGACTATTTAACATTTCAAAGTTAGAGCACATGGATTTGTCAATAAATTTAAACGTGATAGTAGTCTCCATTACTACTAAGTTGTTTGAGTAGTATATTATGTTCACATTTTAAATGGATATTGATCTTCATTCAGTGACCGAATTGGAGCATCTCAATTCTTGTGAAATTGCTGATTCTCTTCCACTTTGTAGGCATGCAGCTGCAGCCAGACATAAATTCTAGCCAACATTCCACAGATTTTTCTTACCTTTGCTTCTTTATGCAATAGTCTTTAGGAAATAATACTTTTGCATACTAAAAATAGCAAAAATAAATTGTCTTTAAAACAACAAACTTACAATACATTCCTTGTGTTGTGCTGTGTCTTGAAGGTATTTGAAGTTCATTGAGTTGCCGTTGTCTCAGAGAAAGTTTTGTCAAAGATGTCAGCAGTTGCTGCTGCCAGATGACTGGGAGAAGCATCGTGAGCACCAGGTCATGGGGGATATTTCTGTCACCCAGTTAAAAAGGCCCAGTCAGCTCCTTTCTCCGTTGGAAAACAAGAAGACAAACGCGCAGTATTTGTTTGCTGATAGGAGCTGTCAGTTCTTGATAGACCTACTTTCTACCCTTGGGTTCAGAAGAGTGCTGTGTGTTGGAACACCCAGGTAGGTTATGTGGTTTTTAAAAAACTTCCTGGCACCATTATTTAAACTGTAAGAAAAGAATTCTCAAGTTCCAGGATAGAGCATAAAGTTTTGAATATACAAAGAAGTATATAGCATGGTCACTCTAAAGGAGTTTGTAATCTGTAATCCACTTGGGAGAAATCTTTATAGATTTCTGATATATGATAGGAGATTCTTTTTGATTTGGTTCTTAAATTCTGTTTATAATTTTAGACTTTTATGTTTCAGAGAAGTTCTGCCTTTTAAAATATATTTGTAAAACTGAAACTTTGATTACATCTGCCACATTCTCTTCAGTGAACTATCAGAAATATCAGGAGAACATTGATTTTTTTGTTTATTTGTTTATTATCTATGGCCTTTATAACTTCATATTAAATTTGCTTTCACTAATTGTTTTAGGTTGCATGAGCTGATCAGGTTGAAAGCATCAGGTGACAAGAAGCCTAACATTAAAAGCCTTTTATTGGATATTGATTTTCGGTAGGTTTACAAAGTATAATATTTATTCTCATTCATTGTCTCCTGCTTTTAATTGTTTTTCCTCTTTTTAATTGTTTATTACCTGTTCTAATTCTACTTAACATTTAGAAGTAGTAATTGGTGACAAGGCACTTTTTCAGTCATATCAACTCCATATGAAATCTTCCATATTTCAAACAGAGGCTGTGAATTTCTCCTTTTTTTTTTCTTTTCCCCACTTTCCCCTCTTCTGCCTCCCCCCCCCCCCCATCCCCCTTTCCTTCTGGTAAAGGAATTTCTCTTTTTGCTAGTGTGCTTCCTAAATTCTGTCCATGAATGTGCCTTGTTGTCTTTGGCTTATAATTTAGTGATAAATTCCTACTGAGTGAAATTTCTTCTCATATACTTGTTTTCAAAGATAATTCTGAGCTTCCTCCAGGACTTTGTTTCATCATGCTGTTTTAAGTGTGATAAGGCATTTATTTAATATTTTTACCAGATGATGTGCATGTTGTTGTCTTTCACTGGACGTAGCCTAAATGAAGGGCATGCTACCTGGGGAATAGCCAGACCCCAAGGGCAAGGATTAGCAAACAGAGAGCTTCAGAGTCAAATGGTTGCTGATAGGTTGGAGCAAATGGATTTGAGACTGGGGATCGTGCCTGCAACCCAGGCATGTGCCCTGACTAGGAATCTACTGGGGGACCTCTTGGTTCATGGGTTGAAGCTCATCACTGAGCCACACTGGCCGGGCTCCATTTAAAATTTTTAAAACATAGAATCATAGCTTAAAGTCTTTTTTCCCCCACTTGCTGTATTTTAGGCATATTTTTAAAAATTGAGATATATTTCACATACATTTTTAGTATTATTCACAAGGTTGTACAATCATCACCATTGTTTAATTCCAGAATATTTCCATCACCTTTGAAACAAACACTTTCCTATAAGCAGTCTCTCTTCATTTCCCCGTTCTCTAACCCTTGGCCATCATTAGTCTACTTTCTGTCTCTTCCTGAGATTTCATATACATGGATTCATATAATATGTGACCTCTAGTGTCTGGCTTCTTTCACTTAGCATAATGTTTTCAAGGTTCATCCATGTTGTAGCATGATCAGTACTTCATTCCTCTTCATGGCTGAATAATACTGTATTATATAGACATACCAAATTTTGTTTATCCATTCATCAGCTGATGGACATTTGGGTTGCTTTCACTTTTCAGTCATTATGAATAATGCTGCTATGAACACTTGTGGACATTTTCTTATATGAATATATCTTCAAATTTCTTGGTTATTGTATTAATTTACTAGGGCTGCCATTACAGAATACAGTAGATTGGGTGGTTTAAACAACAGAAACTTATTTTCTCATAGTTTTAGAGGTTGGAAGTCTAAGATCAAGTGTCAGTGGGTTTGGTTTCTTCTGAGGCCTCTCTTCTTATCTTGCAGGTGGCTGCCTTCTCACTGTCCTCACAATCGTCTTTCCTCTCTGTGTGTGTATTTCTTCTTCTAGTAAGGACACCAGTCATATTCATTGGGGCCCACCCTAAGGACCTCATTTTAACTTAATCATTTCTTTAAAGGGCCTGCCTCCAAATATAGTTGCAAATTGAAGTACTGGGGGTTAGGGCTTTAACATAGGTATTTGGGGGGACACAGTTGAGGCCATATCTACCTAGGAGTAGAATTGCTAGGTCATATGATAGCTCTGTATTTAACTTATTGAGGAACTGCCAAACTGCCAAAACACAGGTAACTACATTTTGTTGATGGTTAGTGATGTTGAGCATCTTTTCATGTGCTTATGGACTAGTTGTTTATCTATTTGTAGAAATGTCTATTTAATCCTTTGCCTATTTTTTTAAAAATATATTTTTATTGATTTCAGAGAGGAAGGAAGAGGGAGAGAGAGATAGAAACATCCATGATGAGTGAGAATCATGGATCAGCTGCCTCCTGCAAGTACCCACTGGAGCTTGAGCCCAAAACCCGGGCATGTGCCCTTGACTGGAATCGAACCTGGGACCTTTCAGTTCTCAGGCTGAGGCTCTATCCACTGAGCCAAACCGGCTAGGACCCTTTGCTCATTTTTAATTGGTTGTCTTTTTATTGTTGAATTGAAAAAGTTCTTAATATATTCTGGATACTAGACTCTTATCAGATATATGATTTGCAAATAATTTTTCCCATTCTGTGGCTTGTCTTTTTACTTTTTATTTTATTGATTAAAGTATTACATATGTGTCCTTATCCTCCCATTGCCTACCCTCCACCCTGTCTTTTTACTTTTGATGAAGTCCAGTTATTATCTTTTTTCTTTGATTGCTTGTGTTTTAGATATCATATCTAAGACACTATTGACTAATACAAGGTCATGAATATTTACACCTGTTTTCTTCTTAGAGCTTTTTATTTTAGTTCTTTTATTTAGATTTATTTTGAGTTAAATCTTCTATATGGAGTGAGGTAGGGATCCAACTTCATTCTTTTTGCATAGTTGCCTTGGCACCATGTTTTGAAATGATTATTCTTCTCCCCTTGAATTATCTTGGTACCTTATTGAAAACCAAATGACCATAAATACATGGGTTTATTTTTGGACTCTAAATTCTGGTCCATTAATCTGTGTCTGTCCTTATGCTAGTCCTACACAATCTTGATTATTGTTGTTTTGTAGTAAGTTTTGAAATTAGGAAGTGTGAGTCTTCCAACTTTATTCTGTTGCAAGATTGTTTTTTGCTATTTTGGGTTCCTTGCATTTTATATGAATTTTAGGATCAGCTTGTAAATTTCTACAAAAAAATCAGCTGTGATTTTTTTTATAGAGATTGCATTAAATTTGTAGATCAATTTGGGGAGTATTACCTTCTTAATTGTCTTCTAGTTCATAAACACAAGAGTCTTTCCATTTATTTAGGTCTTCTTTAATTTCTTTAAATGACACTTTTTAGTTTTCAGCATATAAGTCTTGCAGTTCCTCTGTTAAAGTTACTCCTAAATATTTTGTTCTTTTTGTTGCTATTGAAAATTGTTTTCTTAATTTCATTTTGTATTATTCATTGCTATTGCCCTGATTTACTTTAAAAACAAACAAACTGTGGCCCTAGCCAGTTTGGCCAGTGGATAGAGTGTTGGGCTGCGGACCAAAGGGTCCTGGGTTCGATTCTGGTCAAGGGCATGTACCTAGGTTGCAGGCTCCTCCCCAGACTGGGCCCTGGTCCAGGAGCATGCAGGAAGCAACCAATCTGTGTGTTTCTCTCACATCAATGTTTCTCTCTGTTTCTCCCTCTCTCTTCCACTCTCTCTAAAAATCAATGGAAAAATATCCTTGGCTGAGTATTAAGAAAAAAAAAGATAAAATATTGTGACAGAATACACATAGCATAAAATTGGTCATATTAACCATTTTAAATATACAGTTCAGTAGTGTTAAGTAAGTGAAGTACATTTACATCATTGTGCAACCATTCTCCAGAACTCTTTCACCTTACTTGGATTTACTTTTAATTTGAAAGATTTAAATGGCCCCTTAACTCTTTTGCCTTAAATGCCATATCTTATGGTTTTACCTTTCTTGAGTGTGAAGTTGAAATCTCTTGGTTAGAGTAGGCAAAGGGGATGTGGATAAAGTTATTTTATAACTAATGGAATACACTAATACTTTTTTTCATGTCTATAAACCTCTGTTGTGCTAAGGTTATCCTAGCTTAGTTTCTTTGATCCCATACTGTGTTACTGAGTCAATTCTACAAAAGGTCAACATTGGGTGTTAAGAGAGAGCTGGTCTATTGAAACACAGGAGTAGCCGGAACGAATTCAGTCTGTTGCCTGTATTTACAGTATGGAGTGTGTGGGTTGGTTCGGGTTTCTCAGAGTTAAGTCAGGAAAAACTCCCTGAGGGTATGGAGTGGCAGTTGGCACTTTGACTTTGGTTTGTTGTTGCCTTACAGAAGGTCTGTCCAAGGCTGCAGAGAGCTGCCTCAACTCCAGCCTTCTATGTAGATGTGCTGTAAATATCCTTTTCAGGGGTCCAAGATATGAAGTTAACATTTGCTAAGATGGATTTCTATATGCTCTAATTTTAGCATGAAAGATGTGAAACTCTATTTGGCAAACTATCATCCAAATAAAGTTATATAAAAAAATGGATGTCTTGGGTTCATTTCATGAACTTATTTTATTCAGCTCTTGATTACATTTCCTGTGTGTAGAGTATGTTTCACACTTGGTAACTGACTCATTTAAAGAGAATGAATGGCCAAATTAAATGAATGTCCTTTTGAGCAGTTTTCAAGTGCATGCTTTCTGATTGGTTTTGTTTGCTTTATTCAGTGGAGAGAATAATTCTTTGTGGCCAATTTCATTTTAAGAGGGTAATGTTGAGTGATTTTTCATAATTTAAAATATGAATAATTATGCTCCCTTGTTTGTATTCGATGAAACTTAGAGCTGAAATCTAGGCTTTTTTCTCTCTCTGGCCCTGCTTACTGCTGCCCAGGAAGTTTTGGACAACTGTGCTGTGTTGAATTTTATGTAAATAAGTTTTTCTCTTTTAATGAAAAAAAAAAAAAAAAAAAAAGACTATTGTGTCATTGTGAAGCAATAAAAAAATGGAGAGTCAGTAGAAATATATATTTAAACGGATTGTATTTTTTTTGCTTACACAAAGCAATGCAAGAGAGAAGAAAACTCTCAAAAGATAGTTGACTCACAGCTCTACTAGTATTGACAGATATATATTAATTAAATAACAGATAATATATATTGTTAGCTATTTGGAATTTAGTTAAATAGGAAGTCATTTCTTTATTAGTGGTAATTGACATTGCCCCACAATGTTTGGAATGTTCATTAAGTTACAGTATATAATTTAAATATTTTTCAGTTACCCTAACCTTTTGTTTATTTCTTCGATTCAGATATACTAACAGTATTGTAAATAATGTTAAGGGATAACATTATGAGAATGGTGAACAGTTGTTCTCCATCTCCACAGAACAAGAAGAAATGGATTAGATTACAGGAAGGGAGATTTTGGTTGGACATAAACATAATTCCCTAACATTAGGGACATTAAAGCATATTAGCTGGTGTTTATTAAAATAATGAGACCTAACATTTCAGTATACGCTATTTAGCTGGCACTGCTTTACATACATTATCTCATTATCTCATTTATTCTTACCAAGGCCTATGATGTGGAAACTACTATGTTTCTCATTTTGTAGACGAAGAAACTGGGGCTCTGATAGGTGAAATACTTACTAAGGTTACACTGCTAATAGGGTTTGAAACCAGGTCATCTGACCAAAGAGTCTGTGCTTTTAACCACAGCATACGAAGAAGAGGATAAGCAGGGTTACCCATTATAATACCATGGATGGTGAATCAGTTGTAGACAGTAATGGGTAACTGAGAATAGAGTAGACAAAGTTGTTCTGCTGTCGTGATCTGGCTAAAGAAGTCATAGAAGTAAGGATGTGTCCCTGATGTTTTTCAGTCTTTCCACTGTGCATTCCCTAGAAGAATGATGTGATTCATATGTGAATTGTTTATAACAAAATTGTCAAAGTTCAAGATCCTATTGAGATAAAAATGAAGTTTCTATAGTATATGAAAAACTCAGAAATCAGCATGAAAGACATTAAGAACCATAAACATAAATGGAGAAAACAGAGACAGACAGTACAAATACACTTAAGGAATGAGGAAATCTCAGTCTTATAAGAAACCAAATAAATGCAAATTTAAACCATTATGTTAGTATGGATTTTGCTTACTAAGTTAGTAAAAATTTATAAAGTTAATACCCAAAGTTGGTACTGTCATTCATTGCTGATAGGCATTTTAAAGTAGTGTGTTACTACACCTGAAACTAATATAATATTGTATGTCAACTGTAATTTCAAAAAATTTTTTAATTAAAAAAATAAATTTTAAATAAAGTAGTGTTAGAAGAATAAAGTGATTCAACCAATAAATATCCCTCTTTCCCAGCACTAATTCAGTAAATATGAAATGCACATACTTTTTTTAATACAGTGGGGCCTTGACTTACGAGTTTAATTCGTTCCGTGATAGAGCTCGTAACTCAAATGACTCGTATGTCAAATCAAAAGTGAATGAGTGAGACACGTGATGCTGGGCTAATGTTGTGGCGTTCACTGTGACGTTCACTGTGCCAACTAGCGGTGGGGTATCTGAAGCTGGCTCGTAACCCAAATTTTAGGTCGCAACTCAAAGCAAAAAATCTGCCGAGAGACGGCTCATATCTCGAAAAACTCATTAGTCGGGACACTCGTAAGTCAAGGCCCCACTGTATATTGAAAAGCATCCTATATAATAAAAGGCTAATATGCAAATCTACCGAACAGCCGAACAACCGGTCACTATGATGTGCACTGACCACTAGGGGGCAGGCGCTCAATGCAGGAGCTGCGCCCTAGTGGTCAGTGCGCTCCCACAAAGGGAACGCCCGCTCAGCCAGAAGCCCTGAACCAGGCTTATGGCTGGCAAGCGCAGCAGCGGTGGCCGGAGCCTCCCGACCCCTCAGCAGTTGGACATCCCCCAGGGCCCCTGGACTGCAAGAGGGCACAGGCCAGGCTGAGGGACCCGCCCCTGAATTTTGTGCACTGGGCCTCTAGTATTTTATAAAGCTAATGTGCAATAGACAAGAAAAACTTCGCATTAAATATTTTTTGTGTGAATCACAGAGGAAAATACAGTAATTAACAGCTGTTGAGCAGAAAGGTTGATTCAGTATTTTCCTTAAAGTTATTAACTATAAGTGTTCCATAGTTTTATCACTGATACATTAAACTTGGGAACATAATTTAAGTTTTTTATTCATCATCCACGGTTACCAACTAAGATTTGGGGAAAGCTTTTTATTTTTTTCTTAAAAACAAATTTTGCCCTAGCTGGTTTGGCTCAGTGGATAGAGAGTCGGCCTCCAGACTGAAGGGTACTGGGTTTGATTCCGTTCAAGGACGACACATGCCGGATTGCTGTCTCAATCCCCATGCAGAAGGCAGCCAGTCAATAATTCTCTCATCACTGATGTTTTTCTCTCTCTCCCTCTCCTTTCCTCTCTGAAATAGAAAAATATATATCTATTTTAAAAAAACAAACAAAAAACCCACTAATTTTTTTTTAATTGTTTTTTTATTTTTTAGTCCTCACCTGAGAATATTTTCTCATTGATTTTTAGAGAGAGGGGGAGAGGGAAAGACAGAAATATCAATGTGAGAGAAACACATAGATTGGTTGCCTCCTGCATGAGCCAGGACCAGGGCTGGGCCAGGGAGGATCCTGCAACCAAGATATGTGCCCTTGACCAGAATTGAACCTGGGACCCTTCGGTCCGCAGGCCAATGCTCTATCCACTGAGCCAAACCCAGTAGGGCTGGGAAAGCATTCCTTATTTCAGAAGACGAAGCATGATGAAATTGACTTTATTAAAGGTGTGATTTCACAGTTTTAAAATGTAGTTTATATTTATTTATTGTATAACTATGACTGGACAAGTAACTCCAGTAATAAGCAAATTATTTTACAGGTATTCGCAGTTTTATATGGAAGATAGCTTTTGCCATTATAACATGTTTAACCATCACTTCTTTGATGGAGAGGTAAGAATTGTTAACATTATCTCTTTCTTCTCTTGTGAAGAATAAATTCAAGAGTATCTCCTTTGTTATTTTTCTAAAGTCCCTTAAGATCAAATTGTGGCTGTTCCACCATTTACTCATAGAGATATTTTATTCATTAACTGAGAAGATACTGAGCATCTAGAAGTGATTACATTATTTCTCTTTCATGACTTTTCACTACTTTTTGGGTAAAGATCCACTTTCTTACCAAGGCCCACATGGTTTTGTGTGGTCTGAGCCCTGCCACTCTTCAGCCCCTCCTCTCCCTGCTCCTGCTTTGCTCTTTGTGTTCATCTCGAACTCTCATCTGGAACTGGCCTTCCCACCACAGGGCCTTTTGCCCTGCCATGCCCTCTGCCTTCTCCTCTCTATTTGCCTCGTTAACTTTACCTCATTCTTAAAAAAAAAAAAAAAAAAAAAAAAAAAAAAAAAAAAAACTTTACCTCATTCTTCAGAGCTCTGTTCCAAGTCATTTTCTCCAGCCTCCCCTGAGCCCCAGACAAGGTCAAGTTCTCCTTTGTGGAGTTAGGATACTATAATTAAACCAGAGGCCCAATGCATGAAATTCGTGAAAGTGCCTTGACCCCGCTGCCGTCTGGGCCGGGGGCCTCTGCTGCCTCTGCCTGGGCCCCCGCCCACTGTAGCTTTGTCCGGAAGGAAGGATGTCCAGAAGGATGCCTGGTCTAATTAGCATATTACTATTTTATTATTATAGATAGTTGTGTGGTTAGTTGTTTTGTATCTGCCTCCCTGGTAAATTTCATGTTCCAGTTAAGGGGATTTATGGTTTTATTAGATTACTCCTTAAAAACTAGTGTCTAATAAAGTTGTGTCAACATAGGTTCATTAATTCTAATAAATGTACCCCTCTGGTGGGCAATGTTAATGGGGAGGCTGTGTACGTGTAGGACCAGGGCCATGTGGGATATCTCTGTATCTTCTCAATTTTGCTGTGAACCTAAAACTACTCTAAAAAAATAGTCTTAATAAAAAGATAGTGGCTTAAAGGAAGCTTCTTTATATGATGTTAATAACGTCACTGTGAATAAACAACACAGCAGAGCTGATACTTGCACTCCTGGTTTGAGCTCTTTGTCAGTCTTATTACAAAATAAAAATCACAACTAACTAGTAGTCATACCTCCCAGGAGGTTTTGATTGGAATTATCAAGATCTCCTGAAGCATATCTGTGTGTGTGTGTGTGTGTGTGTGTGTGTGTGTGACTTTTTAAAGATAGTGAACCATTCTAAAGTATTTATTGTGCTTTAAGATAATAGCTAATGATAGAATGAAAACCAAGCAAGACTAAAAAAACAAGCATTTAGAAAATGAAAACAGATTCTGAATTGTTGGTTGGGATTGAAAATGAGTCTCCTGATTTAGTAAGGATAGCCAGTGACGCACGCCTTCTTTCAGAATCAGTTGGGCATTGGGATATCTATTTTTCAGCTATTTATCTCTCTCTCCCTTTCCCTTCCTCTCTGAAATCAATAAAAATATACATTTTTTTGAAATATTTATTTTTTAGATATATTTTTATTGATTTTAGAGAAGAAGAGCGAGAGAGAGATAGAAACAGCAATGATGAGAGACAATCATGGGTCGGCTGCCTCCTGCATGTTCCTTACTGGGGATTGATCCCACAACCAGGGCATGTGCCCTTGACCGGAATCGAACCCGGGACCCTTCAGTGTCCAGGCCGACACTCTATCCACTGAGCCAGACCAGCTAGGGCAATAAAAATATGAAGTGCCAGTTTTTAGTGATAATTGAGATGAAGAAAAGAGGATACTGTCAACATTGGTGGTATAAGCCAGCATCTGTTTCCATAGGTGTCAACATTAGGACCCTCAGCAACTCTTGACAGGATATTATAGCCTAGATTCTTACCTGGAAGTTTATGCTTAATGTTTTTAAAATTTGGTTAAGAGTTTAGGCCTAGTTTACTTGTTTATTTTCTTTTTTTCTGCTTTTAACTAAGGAATTTGAAGATTTTCCAATAACATCATCTGTACTTTAGGTCCTCTTCATGTCGGCAGGTTAAGAAAGTACCAGGCAGCGCTTGAAAAATGATTAACCTTCTTGACACACTGTCCTTTGCTGTAGGACTGCCAGTAGGAGGCTAATAGTGACTCTCCTAGGGAAAGGGATTAGGATACGGTGCTTTTTCCTCTCATCAGTTGGGATTTAGTAGTAGGGCAGTATATATTTTAAAGTACATATAGGTTTATTAAAGTTTAACATACCACTAAGCTTTAAAATCATATGCCACTCAGGATATTGTTAAGTGTTGATTTGCTTTTATAGATGAGTACGTACTTGAAAACTATTACAAAGTTAGTTGACTAGAGTTATTATTATAGATGTATCTTCCATTAACATCTCCCAAAACAACAACAACAACAACAAAAGATACATATTTTAGACAGTAGTTATGTTAAGTTTGCAATTACTAAAAACATTGAATCAGTTTGTTGGGAAAATGTGTTACTAGCATGGTCTCATGGCCTGGATACGAGTTATTTGTGACCCTTCGTTTATTTACTTACCGTGCATGTTCTCAAAACCCTGTGTATTTAACTGGTAATTGTAGCTCTTATTAAACTGAACACATGGTGGTGGACAGACCAGATAGGAAAGAAATGTGCCTTGTCTTTGTGTTCCCAGTGTTTGGCACAGTCCCTGCTTCTGTTTATTGAATTGAATTTAGAGTTTTAGATAGTTTTTCATGGGTAATGAGTTCCTCTCTTTTAGGTTACTAAATTTAGGTTTTTAATTTAACCATTTGAAATGTGTAGTCCTCTGATAGTGATGGTATTTGAATTTGCAATTTTAAAAACTTCCTTATCAAGAAACCCAAAGATAAAATCACACAGGGGATGAATGAGGGAGGCTTGAAGATGTCAGTGAGGGACTCTGGGGTGGCAGGTGGGTGAAATTTCAGTACCAAGAGTGAGACCGAGCCCAGTGCATTCTCCTCCAAATAGGACGAAGTGCCTCCCTAATTTAGAAATGAATGTGTATTTTTCCAGGCTGCCCTTGAAGTATGCAGAACATTTTTACAGGAAGATAAAGGTGAAGGAGTCATTATGGTGACAGACCCTCCTTTTGGTGGCTTGGTTGAACCTCTGGCTGTTACATTCAAGAAGCTAATTGCTATGTGGAAGGAAGGTCAAAGTCAAGGTGTGTAATTTATTACTTACTTCAAAATAAACATGTATCTGAGCATTTACTTTCTGTCAAATCAGATCTTGGTGAATCAGATCGCTAAAATATATATGCCTTTGTTTCTGGTCTTTTTTAAAAGCAGGCTTATTTGTTAATGTGGCATATTTTATCATCATGATACACTTTGTATTGTCCTGATCATGTGTTTTTAAAATGGCTTGTAGATAATTTTGTTCTTATGGGCATAAAGGGACATGAAGAATAGCAGTAAATTGTCTTTATTTTTTTTTTCTTCAGTAAATACAGGTATGGGCAAAAGTAGGTTTATAGTTGTTTATTAGGAAAATAATGCTAAAATAAATAAGTAATACTACAAAAATAAACTGTGTTTTGTGTACCCACAACTACTTTTACCCACCCCTGTATTTACTGAAGGGCCATGAACCAGGTGGTAGAAATAGAGTAGTGACCATGTCAGCCACATAGCTCTGCCCTCATGCACCTTCCATTCCCTGCTCCTAAAGTCTCGCCTAGGACTCGAAGATACCACCGACCTTTGGCCCAGAGTGCTAAGTCATGCCTGGATTTGGGGGGAAAGTCAGACACCCAGGAGCCAGACAGTGGTTATCAGTGACACAGATACCTGGTCCAGCGGTGGAGGAATGGATGAGGGTTATTATTCAGTTTCAGGTGGCTTAGGACTTCCAAGTATTTCATCCAATGATCTAATTAGTTTGTACAATAATTTTTTAGTTTCCAGCTTACAAGTTGATAAATTCTAAGAGCGTTAGGAGTTTGTGATCAAGTTTCTCAGTCAATTGTGCTACATAAATAGTGTGCTTTGGGGGACAGAATGCAAACGAAATCTAAAATATGACTCATAGTGTTAAGTATTCCATTTATTTTCAGTTCCTAAGTCACTTATCGGAGTGTATAAAGTCCGTATTATTGGGGAAGCAATAAAGAGTTTTGTGGGCTTGAATTCCAATTCTGCCACTTATCAGCTCCGTGGACTTGAACCAATGACTTAAATCTTGTGGCTTCATTTTCTTTTTCTATAAAATGGGATTATTAATATCTGACTCTAGAGGTTATTATACATAGACAATATATCAAAAGTATCTAGCATTGTGTTCAGCCTATATATAACAGCTGTATTCCTGCCTCTCATAAAAATTAATTTTATATTCCACTTTTTTGGTAACATCTCTACCTTTACATATACTATTGTGATATGCATGTTAGGATTACTTCATACATGTAGCTGTGTTTAGATATAGGAGAATGTTTCCATTGTCTTTGTGAGAGGTCTGACTGTACATGGTGCTCTGTTAGACATTCCTTCCTTTAGTGTGATTTAAATGTATTGAACGTTGTAGTTTCTTCTGATACCAGAAGCTTTCCAGTTATAGCTGTTATATTTTTTTCTTTAATATCAGTTTCTTATTTTCTTTCTCCTTTTTTTTATGATCCATTAGATAACAGTCACAAAGAACTACCCATTTTCTGGATTTTTCCCTATTTTTTTGAATCCCGAATTTGTCAGTTTTTTCCAAGCTTCCACATGCTGGACTACCAGGTATAGTAACTATTCTGTCTTCTGGCATGGTTGGAGAGTGTATATTCAGCTTAAATAAATATCCTGATAAGACTATCCATTGGTTTTAGTAAATGAAATACTATAACTTGAGTGAAATACAAATCCAGTGGTATCTCAATGTCTGTTGTCCCTAGGGTGCTTATTTAAAATACTAGAGGCCCGGTGCACAAAAATTTGTGCACTCGGGGGGAAAGGGGGTTCCTCAGCCCATCCTGTGCCCTCTCCCAGTCTGGGACCCCTCGGGAGATAATGACCTGCTGGCTTAGGCCTGCTCCCAGGTGGCAGAGGGCAGGCCCAATCCCTGGATGCAGCCCCTGGTCGGGCTCAGAGCAGGGCCGATTGGAGAGTTGGGGCGCCGCCCCCTGACACGCACAGAGCAGGGCCCATCAGGGGGGTTGGGGCTCCATACCCTGTCACACACAGGGCAGGGCCCAACAGGTGGTTGAGGAGCTCCCCCCTCTCACTCACAGAGTAGGGCCAATAAGGGAGTTGGGGCACCGCCCCCTGTCACACACAGAGCAGGGCGGATCAGAGGGTTGGGGCGCTGCCCCCTGTCATGCACAGAGCAGGGCCCATCAGGGGGGTTGGGGCTCCATACCCTATCACCCACAGAGCAGGGCTCATCAGGGTGTTGGGGAGCTCCCCCCTGTCACACACAGAGCAGGGACCATCAGGGGGTTGAGGAGCTCCCCTCTGTCACTCACAGAGTAGGGCCGATAGGGGAGTTGGGGCACTGCCCCCTGTCACACACAGCAGGGCGGATCAGGGGGTTGGGACGCCGCCCTCTATCACCCACAGAGCAGGGCCGATCAGGGGGTTGGGGCGCCGCCACTGTCACACTCAGGGCAAGGCCGATGGGGAGGTTATGTTTCTACCCTGTCACACACAGAGCAGGGCCGATCAGGGGGTTGGGGCGCAGCCACTGTTACACTCAGGGCAGGGCCGATGGGGAGGTTATGGCTCTACCCTGTCACACACAGAGCAGGGCCCGTGGGGTGGGGGGGTTGGGGCGCCACACCCTGTCACACACAGAGCAGGGCTGATCAGAGGGTTTGGGCGCTGCCCCCCGTCACGCTGATCGGGTGCCAGGAGGCCTCGCGGCTCCGCTGATCCCAGTGCTGGGAGGCATATTACCCCTTTACTATATAGGACAGAGGCCTGGGGGCTGGCTGGTTTTCCCTGAAGGGTGTCCTGGATCAAGGTGGGGGTCCCCACTGGGGTGCCTGGCCAGCCTGGATGAGGGGATGATGGCTGTTTGCAGCTGGTCACACACCCTTCAGGGTGGGGGTCCCCACTGGGGTGCCTGGCCAGTCTGGGTGAGGGGCTGAGGGCTTCTTTCAGGCTGGCGGTTGTTGATTGAATCTCCCAACGGCTCCTTTTTTTTATTTTATTCTGGGCCAGCTTTATCTCTGGCTCTAGCTCTGAGAGCAGGTATCTGGTTTGTTTCGGTTCTATAATCGAAACAATGTATAACTTCAGCTCTGAGATCCTGGCCTATATTTGTTAGAATGTCTCAAACTGCCAGCTCAGAGGCCGGCAAGTGAGGCGGGGAACGTTGGAGTCTGCAGTCACTGCAGCAAGCAAGCCTCATGTTCGCTTCCAGCTGCCTGGCTGCCTGCGGCCATCTTGGCTGACAGTTAATTTGCATAAGGATATGCTGATTAGCCAATGGGAAGGGTAGCGGTTGTATGCCAATTACCATGTTTCTCTTTTATTAGTGTAGATGGATTTTTAGGTAGCAAAATAAACCTACTAAAGCAGTATCAGAGGGTGGAGGCCCCCCCCTCTCGCCACTCCCCCCCCCCCCCCCCCCCCCCCGCCACACACACACACACACACACACACACAAAAAAAACAACAAACAAACAACAAAAACATTTTACTAAGCTTCCCAGGTGGTTCAGAAGTGCAGCTGGGTTTTAATCTTTTATCATTACCGGAAGATTTCATAGCACCTCATGATCATCATAATGCAGTGGCTTTTTTTCTGGTTAGAGGTTATAGAGAAGTAAGTAGCTTCTTCTGGTCTGTAGTCTGCCATGAACACTTTATTGTGCAACTGCAAGGATGTCAGGATGTCTAAGGGGAGAGGTATGCCTGAGATGGTGGGGCATCAGAGAGCAGAGATGCTGAGGTCTGTTTGTGAGTGAATGTGTTGATTCAAGGAGGACTTGATTAGACCTCCACATCTCAGCCCAAGGCCCTGGGAACCTGTCTTAGGTAAGAATAGATGCCAGAGGCCTCGATAGCTCCACCCTCCCCTCAACCTGGTCTTCTGCTTTAATGTCCATTTTCCTGTGTTCATGTCCTTGAGTTCTGAAGTGAACCCATTGTCACCACTAGTATGTGTGGTCACCTTAGTGGGCACTGCTTCCTCTTTTGTAAAGATCTTTTTCTTTTTTAATTTATTTAATTTTTATTGGTTTCAGAGAGGAAGGGAGAGGGAGAGAGAGATAGAAACGTCAATGATGAGAGAGAATCATTGATCAGCTGCCTCCTATTGGGGGATCAAGCCCGCAACCCAGGCATGTGACCTGACCGGGAATCGAACCATGACCTCCTGGTTCATGGGTCAATGCTCAACCACTGAGACACACTGGCTAGGCTATAATATTTTTCTATTTGAGTTTTCTGAGCAATTGACTATCCTCTAAGGCTTTTCATCCTATAATTGTAAATGTCTTCATTAGTTATTCCAAACTAGCATAGGTTCTAATCTTTCTAGTCTTGAAGACATACCATTACGAAAATTATGTAGAAGTTCTGAAAGGAGTAGTGTTACTAAAAACGAGGGGACAGATCCTACCTGTGATTTCAGCCCAAATAACAAATATAATTTTGAAGTATTCACTTCCAGTCTCTTTAAAAAGCAGTTTACATATTTGTAATCATAACAGATGAATTTGAATTTGTTTTCTTCACTGTCTTATATAAATGTACATTTAAAATGTAGCTACATAATTTTTATGCTTTTAATAACTTGAAATTATTTCATTGACAGGCTGTGTTATCATTCTCTTCTTTTTGGACTTACAGGTTGCTTCCACTTTTAAGGTGCTATAAATAACCCTGCCATTAACATCTTTTATTCATATAATTTTCTCCCATATTTTACATAACTTCCTTAGAATTCCAAAACTAAAATGGAATTCTAAAAATTACATTATTAAATTTAATAGACATTTTGATGACTATTGGACCATATTAACTGGTTCTTTTCCAAAAGTGTATAACACAAGCCTTTTTAACCTTGACTTTTTGTGCTCTGCTACAGACAAAATCCACATCACAATTCTCCTCAGAGGTGGTTTTCTTTCCTTTTTAAGGCACCCAGTTTTCTGTTTCTTGTCTGAGGGATGCTTCTAATATTGACATTTACAATGCAGAGATAGCTGACATATCCTGAAGATGTTAACTAAATAAACTAGTTCCCATTTTCAGGAACACCTGCTGCCTTCCACAGTGAATCATTATTAGTACAATTCTTGCACATAGTAGATGCCCTACATGCTGAATAAAAAATGAATTAAAAAGTTAGCATGATCTCTGGATTCGAAAAGGAACTGAGTTTTAATCCTGGTTCTGCCAGTCGCTAGCAAGGCGCATGTTATCTAACTCTCTGATGATGCTAATCTTACCTGATAAATAAGGATAGTGATACTCTATCTATCTCATAAGGTCTTAGGAATCATATGAGATCAGACATCAAAAAGGCTTAGCCTAGGCCAGTGGTTCTCAACCTGTGGGTCGCAACCCCTTTGGGGGTCGAATGACCCTTTACAGGGGTTGCCTAAGACCATCGGAAAACACATATATAATTACATATTGTTTTTGTGATTAATCACTGTACTTTAATTATGTTCAATTTGTAACAATGAAATTGGGGGTCACCACAACATGAGGAACTGTATTAAAGGGTCGCGGCATTAGGAAAGTTGAGAACTACTGGCCTAGGCCCTAAAACAGAGCAAATGTAGAGTAAAGGTTATTGCTATCAGCATTGCTATAACCATCACTGTCATTGTCATAGCCAGCAATATATTGTCATCATTCAGATAGTCCCAAGGTGGGGGTAAAACTCTCTTTAGGTCCTCTTTTGTACAGTCCCTAAGACATTAAAATTGCAAAACACAGGTTTCTTAGAAAACTGTTCCATCTATTGTGGACAAGAGTTTGAAATGATGAGGAAGTAAAGGCAGATCCAGAATAAAGTGATGAGAAAAGTTAATGTACAGTAACCCATTATCGTCGTTTAGACAGCCTGTGTAACTAGGAAAGATCTTTTGGAAATATTGGAGTTTAGTTTTGAGAAATATATTGGATATAATTATGTAATTCACTGGAGCAGTGGTCAGCAAACTCATTAGTCAACAGAGCCAAATATCAACAGTACTTCTTCAAAATAGACTCGCCCAGGCTGAAAACTGACTTCTGCGCATGGGCCACGAAGTTTCAATCGCACTGTACGCGCACCCGCACGTGGTATTTTGTGGAAGAGCCATATTCAAGGGGCCAAAGAGCTGCATGTGGCTCGCGAGCCGCAGTTTGCCGACCATGGCACTAGAGGCCTGTT
This sequence comes from Myotis yumanensis, assembly GCF_028538775.1. Taxonomy (NCBI): domain Eukaryota; kingdom Metazoa; phylum Chordata; class Mammalia; order Chiroptera; family Vespertilionidae; genus Myotis; species Myotis yumanensis. Next base: position 225,603,284 of record NW_027223752.1, on the reverse strand, counting down.
GCACGAAGAGATTTGTGCAATAGGCCTTCCCTTCCCCTGGCTGCCGGCACTGGTTTTCTCCGGCACCCGGGACCTAGGCCTTCGCTCCTCCAGCTGGAGTCTTCCATCTTCGCTCCGTCGCTTCGCGCGTACGTATGCAAACTAACCGCCATCTTTGTTGGGTTAATTTGCATACTCTCCTGCTTGGCTGGTGAGCATAGCAGAGGGATGGTCAATTTACATGTTTGTCTATTATTAGGTAAGATTGTATTAGTGAAATAGGTTCTAATTAGGTCATGTGTATTGGACAGGGTGAAAAGCAGTCTTTTCAATAAAGAGAAAGCCAACTTTTTAAAAGAAAATTTAGAATAGTATATATAAAACCAAATATTTTTTATAATGTCTACTAAAATAAGACTACTGCCCCTGACATGCTCATTTGGAGAAACTGATTTCACAATATCTCCTAGTGCAGATGATAATCTAAAGGAAAAGACGTCAGTGCCCCTGACTAAATAGTCAGGTATTGCATGTTATAAAAATTCTTGTGGCCCAGTGGTTGAAAATCTCTGTCCTGGCCTAGCCATTTTGACTCAGTGGATAGAGCATCGGCCTGCAGACCGAAGGGTCCCAGGTTCGACTGGTCAAGGGCACGTACCTCGGTTGCAGGCTCCTCCCTGGTGACCATTCGATGTTTTTCTCTCACATTAATATTTCTCTCTGTCTCTCCCTCTCTCTTCCACTCTCTTTAAAAATCAATGGGCCGAAACCGGTTTGGCTCAGTGGATAGAGCGTCGGAACCTGAAAGGTCCCAGGTTCGATTCCGGTCAAGGGCATGTACCTGGGTTGCGGGCACATCCCCGGTGGGAGATGTGCAGGAGGCGGATGATCGATGTTTCTCTCTCATTGATGTTTCTAACTCTCTATCTCTCTCCCTTCCTCTCTGTAAAAAATCAATAAAATATATTTAAAAAAAATAAATAAAAAAAATAACATTAAAAAAAAATCAATGGAAAAATATTCTTGGGTGAGGATTAAAAAAGAAAGAAAGAAAAAGAAAATCTCTGTCCTGGTGGATTTAACCTTTTTTGTTGTACCTCCCCTTTCATGATTTTTCTACCTTTGTTTTTGAAAATGTATCTGGACTTATTATCATCATCATCATCATCCTTTCTGGGCCTTTTACTTTCTTTTCTTTCTTTTGTTACTTCAACTGCATTTTGTGGTAATTCTTTTTCATTTGTGTTAGCCTCCTTTATCAATTACAAATTTGGAAGTCTCCTCTCCTCCTTCCCAGACTTTTTCCCAGAGACCTTGATTAGGCCTTCTTCCTGATGTTGCCAGAGATGATTATAAGCCCCCAAACCACAATGCAGTAAAACCCCCAAAATCACTACATCTTTTTCTAAGATACTTATCAGGTGAGAGGAAAGCGGAGATGCTGCACATCTTCAAAAAATATAAATTATGTAGACTCTTCTATGAGAAAGCACTTGATGAGTGCAGAATAAAATAGTTATCAAAGACCTAGGAAACGGGGTGCTTTATTAAGGGTAGATTAGAGAGGAAGGATGTGATAATGAAAAGAAATCCTGATTTAGTCAGAAGTTTGATTTCTAGCGCTGCCTTATAGAGAGGCTGTTTAGTCTTGGGAGAAGTCACGTTATCTTTCCAGGTCTCTGTTTCCTTACCTATGAAATAAAATAAAATAAAATGATTGAACCAGAAAGGGGCAGGCAGATAAGTTTCACTTTTAGTGCTAATCCTGATAAATTAATTAGTAGTGACTTTCTGGCAGAGAGCAGTGTGGCTGATGAGTGACGTCTGTTCCCAGGGTCAGGGTCAGGATCAGGCACTGATGGCATTCAGGGCTTGTATTTACCATATCTGAACTAGGTCCTCTCACTTACCTTCCACCTGGACAGTAGATGCCTAGCACACAGCAGGCTCCTCAATCGATCCTGTTACCTGGCTGACCTCTTGTCCCACTGCATCCTCCTCGCACCCTCCCTCCAATTCTTGCTATTTTTTTTTTAATCCTCACTTGAGTTTTTTCCCATTGATTTTTTAGAGAGTGGAAGGGAGGGAGGACGGGGAGAGAGAGAAACATTGATGTGAGACACATGGATTGGTTGCCTCCCACACAAACCCCCACTGTGTCGGGGAATCATGGTCTCTTATTTCTACTTAATATGAGACATTTGTCTGGATTGATAAAAGTAGAGCTCTCTGCTTTTTTTTCTTTTAAGCTGTCTTTTAAAAAATCATCCCGTATAGAAAACTGTGTTTTTAAGTCTAGTTTCATGTTTAGAAATGAAGATATTTTGATAGGAATTTCTGAGGTATGATTGTAAATTAAAAGATGGCAACTGAAATTCTTAAGACTTGATATACAATAAAACATGTAATGGGTTTGGAGTGGCAAGGGGATAATATATATACACAGGGTGAGCAGAAGTAGGTTTACAGTTGTGAGTATGCTGTTCAAACAGTTTATTCTTGTATTATTATTTATTAATTACTAGAGGCCCGGTGCACAACATTTGTGCAGTGTGTGGGGGGGCCCCTTAGCCTGGCCTGCGTCCTCACCCAGTCCAGGAGCCCTTGGGGGTCCTTAGCGCTGCTGTGGAGGCTGGAGAGGCTCCCGCCTCCACCGCTGTGCTCACCAGCTGTGAGCCTGGCTTCTGGCTGAGTGGTGCTCCCCCTCAAGGAGCGCACTGACCACCAGGGAACAGCTCCTGCATTGAGCATCTGCCCCCTGGTGGTCAGTGCGCATCATAGCGACTGGTCCTTCTGCTGTTTGGTTGATTTGCATATTAGCCTTGTATTATAAAGGATTGTATTATTTAACATACAGGCAATTATAAACCTATTTTTGCCCCATGCTTTATATAGTAATTTTAAATGAGGTTACTTGGGATATGGAGAATAGGAGTAAAAGACCTATTGCTGTGATTGAAGTTGGTTGATAGAGCTGAAGAGTTAGTTCACTTGGGATCCTTTCAATTTTCCTGAATTAAACAGAACATAGTCCTTAGGGAGTTATGAACATACAAGTACTCTGTTTTATTTCATCTTTGTTTCCCAGCATGATGTGTGGAGCATAGTAGGTTCAAAATAAATGTTGGTGGACTTGAATGCCTTGGTTTCCCTATAACTAGTTTCAGTCTCACATTACAGAAGAAATTTGTGTAGAGATAAAATTAAAAGTTACGAAGTGCAGAGATTTTGTGCTTTCCCTCATTTCTATACAGTACTTCATCACATTAATCAGTTCCATGGGAGAAATTTTCTATTTGAAAGTGCCTCTCATCATCATTGTGAGTGAAATGTCAGGGATAATGATGGGAAAATGGTGTATCAGCTCTACCACTAGTGATATGCAATTTGCAAAATTGTGTTTGCTTTACAGCGCTTCCATAGGAGGTTTATTTGTGTGGATGAAGCTATGAAATATGGATGTATGTTAGAGGTACATTAATTTATCCTAGCAGCATGCATTTTACATACCATATGTTTATAGTTAATTAGCACAACAAACCCGCATTTAAAAATAATAATAATCTCAATTAGGTTATGCAAAATGAAGCAATCAACCACCTTCCTGACACATATATTCTCCTACTCCTTGGGTAACTATAAAGAAATTGTTCTTTTTTTCCCTTTTCTCCCATCTGTTATCTATTATATTGCCTGGAATATTCCATTTGCTAGAAATCTTTGTAAGATTCTCTTGGGAAGAATTGTTTTTCTTTTGATGTTCAAAATATCTTTGTTGAATTTAATAAGGTGCCATATATTTATTGAGTACAAAGAGGAGTGCAATGAGGAAAATTATGAATTTAAATAATTTAAAAAGAAAACTGAAGTTACTATTTTAAGGTGATTTAGAAGTAAAATCTACTTTTATATCTTAGACTCTAATAGGTAACATATATTCATAGACTTTTAAAATTGGAAAGAAACAGATGTAACGGAGGCTAACTTCCCAGCTTAATAATCCTCTCCACTAAATTCATGACAAGTAGTCATCTATCCTCACTTGAATGCGTTCAGTGAGCAAAGTCCTACAGTCTTACAAGTAAGGCAACTCAATTTATTGAATAGCTCTAATTGTTAGAAAATTTTCTCATATTGAGATAAAATATGCTCCCCATTAACTTCTTACTAGTAGTCCTGCTTCTGTTCTCAGAAGCAATAAGGGATAAGCCTAATTTCTATTCCACATGACACCCCTTCAGTTATAAGGTAGCTATCAGATCTTCCCAGTCTTCTCTTTTCTGAACAAACACCCCCAATATATTAAACTCTAAATCCTATTCATTTCCATTACTTTCATTGGAAATGAGCAGGTTTTACTAATGTCTCTCTTAAAATGTAGTGACTGAATGTGGGGCTTCAGATGTGATCTAACTTATCCTTGCAGTCGAGCTTGGTGCCAGCTTTTGCCCAGTTATGCCGGGCTGTGGACTCATCATACTGACAGCTAACAGAACCCCCAGGGCTGTTTCCATACTGCCCCTTGTTTAGCTGGGCCTCCTCATCCTGTACTTACTCTTCCTCACTGCTGAAGCTTGTTAATCAGTCTTCCTAAATTTGTCCACCTGTAAGTCCCGTAGGCATTGGCAGGGCCACTGAGAAAGCTTAGGACTCTACTTTTAAAGGTTTCTCTTTCCATTGTCATCAGTTCCTTACAGTTTTGTGATTTGCTTATTAGTTAGATTGCAAGCCAGTTTGTAGTAAAATACTTAAGAAAATTTTTATTTATATATATTTTTAATCCTCACTCCAAGATTGATTTTTAGAGAGAGAGAAAGGGGGAGAGAGAGAGAAATATTGATGTGAGACACAGCGATCAGTTGTCTCCCGTATGTGCCCTGACAGGGAATCAAACCCTCAACCTTTTGGTGTATGGGATGATGCTCCAATTAGCTGAACTACCTGGCCAGGGTTGTTGTAAATTTGTAAGTGTATTCTTGTTTAGAATCTAAACAATTCATTACAACTTATTCAAAAGTTGTGATCTACCATATCTGCACTAATAAAAGACAAACATGCAAATTGACCGTACCTTTGCTATGCCTTAGGCCACGCCCACCAGCCAGTCAGAGCTACTACATGCAAATTAACCCAACCAAGATGGCGGCCGGCAGCCACGGAGCTGGAGCAAGCAGGAGGCTTGGTTGCTCCAGTGATGGAGGAAGCCAAGCTTCCCGCCCGCCCTGGCCGGCTCTGAGCCCCACTCAAGGCTACAAAGTTTCAATTATAGAAGGTAAATAAATCCCAGAATAAAAGAAAAAAAAAGAAAAAAAAGGAGAGGCTGGGAGCTTCCGTCGCCAGGGGCCTTGGCCAGCCTGAAAACGGCCCTCAGCCCCTCACCCAGACTGGCCAGGCACCCCATGGGGATCCCCCACCCTAAAGGGGTGTGGCCAGCCTGCAAACAGCCATCAGCCCCTCACCCAGGCTGGCCAAACCTCCATGGGGTGAGGGTCCCCACTGGGGGGGTGGCTTGACCAGCCTGCAAACACCCATTAGCCCCTCACTCAGGCTGGCCAGGCACCCCAGTGGGACCCCCACCCTGATCCGGGACACCCTTCAGGGCAAACCAGCCGGCCTCCACCCATGCACCATGCCTCTATCCTATATAATAAAAGGGTAATATGCAAACTGACCCTAAAAGCAGAAAGACTGGGAATGACTGGTCACTATGACACACACTGACCACCAGGGGGCAGATGCTCTGTGCAGGAGCTGTCCCCTGGTGGTCAGTGCGCTCCCACAGGGGGAGCTCTGCTCAGCCACAAGCCAGGCTGACGGCTGCCAGCACAGTGGTGGTGGCGGGAGCCTCTTCCGCCTCCTCAACAGCACTAAGGATGTCCGACTGCAGCTTAGGTCTGCTCTCTGCTGGTAAGTGGACATCCCCTGAGGGCTGCTGGGCTGCCTGCCAGAGGGATGTCTGACTGCCAGCTTGGGCCCGATCCCCAGGGAGCGGGCCTAAGCCAGCAGGTGGACATCCTCTGAGGGGTCCCAGACTGCAAGAGGGCATAGGCCGGGCTGAGGGACCTCCCCGGGTGCACAGATTTTTGTGCACCGGGCCTCTCGTTTACCTCATAAAAATCTCATGGTATCTTGTGGATGCTCTAAAGCACTGGTTCTCAAACTTTAGTGTGCAGGAGGGCTTCTTAAAAATACAGATTGTGGGTTTTACTAGATCCTAGGTGGGGCAAGAATTTGCATTCCTAACAAGATCTCAGGTAATGTTGCCCATCCAGACACCACCCTGAAAATTACTGATCTACAAAAAGATGGACTAAGTGGCTCGGTGGACCTATAGAAGGTTTAAATCAAACTGAAAATGTGTGTGGATAACAGGTTGGAGGAGGGACAGGATGAAGAAGCTAATAGAAATCATATTTGTTAGTTTCAGTTTACTTTCAAGATAATCAGCTTAAATTGAAAATTTAGTTAGGGATCTTGAGAAGAGCTAAATGTTTGAAGTAGTTATTATGGGGAAAACTGTAGTCAGGAATCTCTCTCTTCATTGCTGTCTGTCTCTATACCATATGCGAGGCCCTGAAATCAGTGTTTTACATACATTATCTCATTTAACCTTCACAATATGGCTTAGGTGAAAATTACACACACTGGCTTAAGGTCACATAACAAGTGAGCTGCAGAGCTGCTGTCTGGCCTCCAGATCTGTGCTCTGTCAAACAGAGAGTGATGGAGGGCCACACTGAGGCCATACTGAGAACTGGTGAGCTGAAAATGGACATGTGAATTTCACACACAAAATGAAAAGCCCCAACCAAGCTGGCACATCTTCAAAGGTGGAATTTTTTTAATGCCAAAAATGAAATTATTTTTAAAAAAATATATTTTAATTGATTTTTTTACAGAGAGGAAGGGAGAGGGATAGAGAGTTAGAAACATTAATGAGAGAGAAACATCGATCAGCTGTCTCCTGCACACTCCCTACTGGGGATGTGCCCGCAACCAAGGTACATGCCCTTGACCAGAATCAAACCTGGGACCCTTGAGTCCGCAGGCTGACGCTCTATCCATTGAGCCAAACCGGTTAGGGCTGAAATTATTTTTTAAAAATTGTTTTTTAATTACAGTTATTCAATGTTATTTTATATTAGAGGCCCAGTGCATGAAATTCCTGCATGGGTAGGGTCCCTAGGCCTGGCTGGCGATCAGGGCCGATCTGTGGGGTGATGGGTGGGGCAATCGGGGCCCCTGCTCACACCCACCTTGGCCTGGTGCTGCCCGCTCACCTGCTCCACCATCTTGCTACAGTCCTGCTCTCGTCCGGGGGCCCATTGGGGCCGGCAGCACCTCCACTGCCACTTGCTGTCAGTGCTGCGACACTGACGCCCGCCATGTTCTGCACTGCCCCCTGGTGGTCAGTGCACATCTAACTCCTGGTTGGTAGAACTCCCGCCTGTGGGGAAAATTTGCATATTAGCCTTTTATTATACAGGTTTAGTCTCAGGTGTACAGCATAATGGTTAGACAATCATGTACTTTACATAGTGCCCTCGCCCCCTCCAATATTTCTCATACCCACCTGGCACTATACATAGTTATTACAGTACTAGAGCCCAGTGCACGAAATTTGTGCACTCACGGGAGGGAGGGAGGGAGGTTCCTTAGCCTGGATTTCAAGAGGGTGCAGGCCAGGCCGAGGGACTCCACTCGTGCACAATTGGGGCCAGGGAGGGAACGCAGGAGGGCTTCAGGGCATGTCCAGCCCATCTCGCTCAGTCTCGATCAGCTGGACCCAAAGCTAACCTACCAGTCGCAGTGTCTGTCCCCTGGTGGTCAGTGCACATCATAGCGACTGGTCAACCGGTTGACTTCCCCCTGGTGTCAGTGCTCATCATAGTGAGTGGTTGAGTGGTCTTAGCATATCATTAGCATATTACACTTTGATTGGTTGAATGGCCGACCGGATGACTGGACACTTAGCATAGTAGGCTTTTATTATACGGGATTATTGACTATACTAGAGGCCTGATGCACAAAATTCATGCAAGAGTAAGCTTTCCTTCCCCCAGCTGCTGGCACCGGCTTCCCTTGCAGCCCTAGCTACGTCTGGAAGGTCGTCCGGAAGGATGTCCAGTCTAATTAGCATATTATGCTTTTATTATTATAGATTCCCTATGCTGTACTTTATGTCCCCATGACTATTTTAAGATTACCAATTTGTACTTCTTACAAAATCTAAATTCTTAATTACATAATAGCCTTTCTTATAAAGTCTATTGTATTGGATAAAGGATCAGAGTTGTTCTCAATGTTAGGCAATGTGAATTTGTCATAGCAAATTTTACTTTTGTTATAATGACATTTCACTGCCATAGAGGCCTTCCTGAAGCTGCTCATTAGTAAGTAAGCTCTTGCTTTTAAGAATTTCTTATTAATAATTTAGTTTAACCTGTATCTTGGCATCAGCTTGTTCATTTATTGGTTAAAGAATCTTAAGGAATATTGACTCATTTGTGTAAATTTTCTTTTTCCATTTTTTTAAACTTTCTAGGTAGATTATGATAATCATGCACTTTATAAACATGGAAAGACAGGTCGGAAACAGTCTCCTGTGCGTATTTTCACCAATATTCCACCCAACAAAATAATTCTTCCTGTGGAAGAAGGGTATAGGTAAGATCATAGTAGGACCTTGAAATTCATGTCACTGAGTATCAGTTCCATATATCTAACATTAAAATGCTTTTAATATTGACTCATGTGGTTCTGTTACTTTTAACTGTGGCCCATAATTTTGTATTCAATTAAATTTGGATTACACCCAGTTTTTGTAATGAATGCCTTGCAAACTTTTATCTACTCTGTGAATCTCAATAAGTATATGCAGCTAATTTCTCCAAGTCTTTCTTTCCTCTGTAGGTTTTGCCCTCTGTGTCAACGATATGTTTCTCTAGAGAATCAACACTGTGAGCACTGTAATTCGTGCACATCCAAGGTATAAGTTTTTTTAGAATACATTTATTCACCTTTATTAGTTTTATTTAATAGTTTCATTACATTTGTTTGTTATTTTGTTAATGTAATTTGTGTTATATCATTTATTAATTATACTTGAATACAGCATTTTATTTCTAATTATAAAATACAACAGGCTTTAAAAAAATACTTAGACAAATAAGAGAGTCCTGGAGCAGAGTAAGCCTGAAACATTGCTGGAGGCAGAAATGACAGAACTGAAGCTGCCTTACCTCAGGCACATCCTGAGAAGGCAGGGTCCTATGGGAAAACAATAATGCTGGGAGAATGAGGCATCAGGAAAAGAGGAAGATCAACTATGAGATGGACTCCGTAAAGCAGCGGTTGCCAACCTTTCGGACCTCACGGACCACCAGTGGTCCACGGACCACCAGTGGTCCACGGATCACCAGTTGGCGACCGCTGCTCCAAAGGTTTCCTTAAAGTTAAAGTAAGCCATAGGCATGAGTCCTTAGGAGATGAGCAGGGCTTTGAGGACAGGACATTGTAGACATCCCTCATTCATGGGGTCGCCAGGAGTGGAGCCAACTCCACAGCATGTCACACAGTTGACTTTGTCATCATAATAATTATTTGAAGTTTATATGGTACTGTATGGCTGCTAAAATTATTACTGTTTAAAATAAGGCACTGAATTTTGTTAAGCATACAGAATTACGTTGTTTCAAATATGGCATTGAAGTATTAGATACCATCACTGTTCTGGTGAAGTTATAATTAATAACATGTCCTGGAGGAAGGACTCCATGGGACAGACTTCCTCTTTACTTTTTAGGAATCACCCTTGAGTTGCTCTGTTATTTTAAACTAGAGGCCCGATGCATGAAATTCGTGCAAGAGTAGGCCTTCCTTCCCCCGACTGCCGGCACCAGCTTCCCTCTGGCACCTGGGACCCGGGCTTCCCTCGCAACACAGGCTTCGTCCAGAAGGTCGTTCGGTCTAATTAACGTATTACGCTTTTATTATTATAGGTAAATCCACTCAGAAAGAACATGTGAAGTTTAGTTTGGCCCATAAGCACATATTATTCTTCAAAGGAAAGAGGATATATATTTATAACTAATAGAAAGTACATTTTTCATAACTTTATAATTTTATTACTGGTTATACTAGTTTTTAATTTTGTTAACATACCTGATGACGTATATTTTCAGTTCTTTTAGAAGTTATCTGTATTCTTCATCTTAAAAAATGATGTCCAGAGCGTAAAAGTGCAAAATGTGGAAAATAAAACTTTATTATAGAGACGCACACATAGTGGTAAACAAAAGCAAGGAAGTGACCATCACAAAAGCCAGACGAGGTGTCACTGCTCTGGGGAAGGAGGAAGCTGGGCTGGCAAGGGACACGTGGGGAAGTGTCCAGGAGGCTGATGGCGTTCTGTTTCCTGACCTGTTGGGTTCATAAGTGGTTACTTTATATTATCATTAAACTGGACATTCGTGTTTTATGCACTTTTCTAGGTATGTTTTATTTCAGTTTTAAAATCACCCAAATAGTGCTGAAACCGGTTTGGCTCAGTGGATAGAGCGTCGGCCTGCGGACTGAAAGGTCCCAGGTTCGATTCCGGTCAAGGGCATGTACCTGGGTTGCGGGCACATCCCCAGTGGGAGATGTGCAGGAGGCAGCTGATCGATGTTTCTCTCCCATCGATGTTTCTAACTGTCTATCTCTCTCCCTTCCTCTCTGTAAAAAAAAATCAATAAAATATATTTTAAAAAAAATAAAATAAAATCACCCAAATAGTAATCTATCATCTCTATCTTTCTAAATTATATAGTTCTCAGATATGAATTTTATTAAGGATTATGCCAGTTCGACACATAAAAATTATGAATCATTAATTCTCTTGAAATTTTCTTTGCGTCCTTCCTTATGCAGATGGGGTTGCTTGATCTGGAGTGGACTTTCAAGATCATTTAGAGAAATCCCCCAGTTGTAGAGTTAAGGAAATTGGGGCACATCAACGAGACATTGAGTAGAGTGGAGATATGCATATGTTAAAATCAAAGTATGTAATTTTGAAGCTTAGGAAAGTGAGAAATAGGAATTAATAATTTACGCAGATTTTAATAAGACATTTTAATTTTTAATTGTGGGACTTGATTTTTAATGACAAATTAAATATAATTTTAAATTTGTTTTTATAGGATGGCAGAAAATGGAACCATTGCTTTCTCTGCAAAAAGTGTGTGAAGCCTTGTAAGTATTTAGACTTAGTGTTTGAAATCCTGTGAAAACAGTTGAGTTTTTCTTCATCTAGATAGGATTTATATGTAACTGCATTTATAAAAGAAAAAATCACTATAGAGACCTGTATTAATTTACTTTTTAATTTTTTATAATTACCAAAGTATACGTTCTCTACTTCATAGAAAGCCATAACTACTAACCTCTTTCCGTGTGCCATTGGATTTGGCTTGTTTTAATAGGGCTTTGTGTCACGCAGCCAGCCCCCGTGTGTCAGTGGCCCTAAGATCACATGGCTCACTAGAGAAGGACTAAATTCGTTGCTATGTCTCAGACAGAAGTTAGCTGATTTACAAGGGATTCCGGCCTCTTAACTTCAGGTTCTTTAGTGAAATTATAACCAGCTATGCAAACCTGTGACAGTAATTGAAGTAAACATTATTCATGCTTCCCTATCATAAAGGTTAATCAAATGAAAAATCACCTTAAATGAACCTCTTCTAAAACTCAATTTTTATTTTACAGCCTGGATCCACTGTAGCATTTGCAATCACTGTGCTCTTCCGGGTCATTCTTGCGAGGGCCCTAGAGACGGCTGCTTCATTTGCGGTGAATTAGATCACAAACGTAGTACTTGTCCTAACATCTCTGCAGCTACAAGAGTTAGCAAGTTAGTTGAATTCTTTTGTTTATTAGAAGAAAAGTTTCATTGTGCGACTTATACAGAGTAATCCACAAAAGTGTGCAATAATTGGAAGATTCAAAAGTGCTAAAGTAATTGTTGTATTGTTTGCATGGATGGGGGAAGGAGGATATGAAGATGAGTCCAAGAGCTTAGAAATTTATAGGTAAGACATGAAAATAACCAGAATATAAGTAGAAAGTGACTAACTTTATATCTCCTGTGGTTAGTGTGAAATTATAATTTGTGGAGCGAGAGTTCAGGCTTTATTGAAGGATCTACTGTTTAAGTCAGGACAGATTGGCTGTAGACACATGGTAGTGGGTAAGGCTGGAGCAGAATCTCAGATGCAGTGAAATGTATGATTCCACAGTGGACACACTGGAAGATGAAGTTATTTCTTTAAAGTAGATGAGACTTCAAAAAAAAAATTTAGACATATTTTATATTTAAATATTTAAAGTTTAATTTTTACCTTTTTTCTGTTAATAATTTCCCTTCTCTCACCAATATTTGGTGTTGGTTATAACGCAGAGCAAAGTCATACCAATGACAATGGTATACTTAGAAAAACCATTGCTATTTCAACTGGGCTAACTTGAATGATTATACTTTTTTTTAAACTAAAGGGGATGATAGGTATTGAGTCCTCTTGTTTTCTTGATATGAAGATCAGATAGCCAAGTTTAACATTACACAAAAATTGAGATCAGGATCAAAGTTTGAGCTATCAGATGACTTGTAATTAGAAAAATATCTATTGCCCTGGCTGTGTAGCTCAGTTTGTTAGAGCAGCATCCCATATACCAAAAGACTGCAGATTCAATTTCCAGTGAGGGCACATACCTAGGTTGCAGGTTCCATCCCCATTCAGGGCACGTGCAGGAGGCAACCGATCAATGTTTCTCTCTCACATCAATGTTTCCCTCTCTCTATTCCTTCCTCTCTCTCTAAAATCAATAAAAATAGCCCAGCTGGTGTTGCTCAATGGTTGCGTGTCTACCTATGAACCAGGAAGTCATGATTCAGTTCCTGGTCAGGGCACATGCCTGGGTTATGGGCTGGATCCCATGTGGGGCTTGCAGGAGGCAGCCAATCAATGATTCTCTCTCATCATTGATGTTTCTAACTCTCCCTCTCCCTTCCTCTCTGAAATCAATAAAAATATATTGTAAAAAATAATAATAAAATCAAATCAATAAAATCATGTCCTTGAGCAAGGATTAAAAAAAGAAAAAAGTTATCAATTAGTAATAGAAGTATCCAGTTCTTTGGTACCTATGATTATACTAGTGGCCTGGTAAACGGATTCATGCACATTGAAAGGAAATTAATTAGAAGAAATATTTTAATATCACTCTTCGCCCTTTCTCTATAATAGAAGTGTCAACCAAATTCATGATCGACAATGTCAGATCGGAACACATGCGTGTGATTGGCACCAGCGAGAGCTTTATATGTATTGCGCATGCATGAGTCAACTTAGCCTTTTAAATATATAGAATAAACTTGCTTAATTAGACCTTTCTGATTTAGCTAAACTTTTTCCAGCCCAGTGAAGCATCCCAACTTCTCTTTCAGGTAATTGTCATCAACAAGCGGTAAATATCAACACAAAGCAGATTATTGTAGATCACACAGGGAGAACAAAGGGTAAAATATTTAACTGCAGCAGTGTTTGACTATATTCTGCGCAGTGAGAAAACCTGTCATTTTCAAGGTCCACCATTTCTTCTTTTCAGTCGGGTCAAGTTTCTAAGCTTTCTAAATCTTGGTTTTCTGGCTAACGAAAAGAAAATAGGATTCTACCGAGTCTCCTATCTACCTACTTCAGGACTTCAGTGAGGATCAAATGAGATGAGGCACGGGAAAAGGCTTCACAGACATTTGGTTAAAGTGTAAAATGTTTGCTCCTGGCTATAAAGCAAGTTGTGTACCTGGGCTGAAGAAACTGCAAGGAGGCTAGTCTCTAGGAAGAGGAAGCCAGGCGTTGCTACGTGAGGTCATTACCTGGCACTCACAGCCACCATTTCCTGGCTGGGCTGGGCTGTGGGCCAAATTTTGTGCCATGGGGTCTCGGCAGCATCGGCTGCGATTTGGTAGGGTGTCACTCTGGGGTGCTGGCAGGGCCTGTGCCCCACTTGGGGGAAGCCGAGTGTTGCTTTGTCGAGGCCAGGTCCATGTTGCCGTTTCTTTGTAAATGGCCAGTGTGCGTCATGGCAGCTCCTGTGTTGAGCGCCTGCCCCCTGGTGGTCAGTGCACATCATAGCGACTGGTTGGATGGTCGGAAGGACACAGCATATTAGCCTTTTTTATATATAGATTAGAGTTTTATTTATTAATTTGTCATTGGAAATTATTTTGTTCCATTACTTTCCAGCCATTTGAATTCTGCCTACTATTTAAACTGCCTTTTTTATCTTTACCAAATTTACTTTAAATAATGATTTCCACTAAGTGGATATGCTTTTCATTGATTCTAGAGAGAGGAAGAGAGAGGGAGAGACAAAAATATCTATTGGTTGGCTCCCGTACGTGCCCCAACTGTGATTAAACTGCAATCTGGGTTTGTGCCCTGACTCCAAATCAAATCCTCGACCTTTCGGTACATGGGACAATGCTCCAACCGAGTCACACTGGCCAGGGCTGTGGTATTTTTTAAATTAGTTAAATAGGTGTACTGAAGAATTTTACAAAATATTTTTTCTTAGGAACCTTACAAAATAGAATACAGCCTAATGAACTATTGGTCTGAGATTGTTGCACTATTTACAGTGTAATTCTGGTTACAAACAGGAGTTAGTAACATGCTCAGCCTTTGATTCTGTGATCTTAGGATCCATGGAAACTGAATTTGCATTTTGGTACTATATTGCAGGCTCTTCATTGGTTCTAAAATAGCCCTGGCTAGTCTATTTGGTAGTAATACATTGTTTCCATTGAGAGAAACCATCTTGTATCTTCTAGTATTGCATTTTATCAAGTTTAATTCAAAGAGAAAATCCCTTAGGATGTAGTACTTTTCTCAGAGAAAACTGCTAACTAAACTCTTGTTAACAGTTATCTTAAGGTATTGCTTTAAAAAATTTTTATAATGAAATTGAAAATGCAAACCTTTTTTTGCAATAGAAAAAATAATTTTAATAGCCTTTTTAGCATAAATGGCATAAAATATCTTTTCATCTTACATATTTTATAGCTGCTCAAATTAATCGGCTTTCCCTTAGTACTAATTTTCCTTTGGTTGTGAATTAGAATGATGCTGGCTCCCTCTTGTGGTTAAAGCTCACTTTATCAGTTATATAAATACCTATAATTTAGAGGACAAATACTAGGTCAATTTAATTTTAAGGAAAATAAGATAATTAATTGATTTATGCTTAATCACTTCATCACTGTTGAAAAAATTTATCTCTGGAAAGTTTTATTTATTCATATTACAAGTGAATGTTTTCTTTCTGTTCTTGTGTACTGTATTCTCTAGTGAAATCTGGTTCTTCTTATAGGAGGATCAGCCAAAGAAAATTTGTTTAAATTTTACATACAGGCATGCATAGCTTCATTGACTTTGCCATTAAGAGGTTATACTTCATTAAATTTGCAAAATCATCACTTATCAGGACATCATCCTACTTTTTAAAAAATGGCTGGAGGGAAAAGAGATTTATATAACATGCACAAAACAGTAAAAAAAAATGATTGTTTTATTTGCTTTATAATCTGGTAGGATACCCCAGTCCATAGTGCAAAATCTATAAATATGGAAAAACTTAGTTGTCAAGCAAAATTCCAAGAATAATAGTCATGGAGCTAGTGATAATAGCTAATATTTATTTAGTGATTACTATATGCTTAGCCTTTTGCACACCTAAATAATTTATAGTAGAGTATGCCGTATTAAGGTAATTAAGAGCACAGGTTCTAGAATCAAGCTCATTCTGCCACTTCCTCACTGGATGATTTCATAGCCTCAATTTCTCCCCCTAAAAAGTTGGGAAAGAAAGGGAAGGGTGATGTCTGCTTTGTCTCATTCTCTCAGCTTCTTTAAGTCAAAGATTATGCCCACTCATTTTTGTATTCCTAACACTTCGCATATATGCTGAATGAACAAAAAGTGAGGCCTGAATTTGGTTCATTGGGGAATTATATATAGTTCATGAAGTTTCTTTCACAGGTTTTGGTCCTGGGAAGATCAAGAATAAGCTTCTCCCTGGGGTTTGTTGTAGTTTAGGAGGATGAATCTAACAGTTGATGTTGCTGCGTAGCCATGGGAAGGTTCCAGTCTGCCAGGGTTGGCAGCCCCAGCTCTTCCGTGGTTCGTGATATGATTAATGGCATGATTCTGCTAGCTTGGAAAAAGAGAACGAACAGAGGCAATCTTTCTCAGCTATAGATTGCCTGTAAGTTAGTTCAGAGAGTACCAGAAACAAAGGACCTGTTTTTTTTCTGGTGTGGTTTAGTGTTTTTAGAGGGTGAGTTCCAACTTGTTCATTTTGAAGCTAGTCTTTGAGAAGACGGAGACCGCAAATGTGGACATCCTGTATGGCACTTGTCAGGACTTTTAGATACTTACCAAGGCAAGGATATTAGCCGTAGGACTTAAAGATGAGCCTCTGTAAGTGTTGTTAGTTTTTTCTGTTGTGCTATTTCATTTTTTCACCTCTGCTAACTGCCAGAATTTATCTGTCCTTTTTCTGAAAAATGTAATTCAGGGGTTTGGAGATTGAAGTGCTGAGTTGAGCAGTACAGATGTAAAAACATATATAAAAATGAAAAAGAAACCCCAGCCAAAAAAACTCCCAACTCATTGGCTTAACTATTTACCTCTGTTGTGTGTTTGTCCTGAATAGATTGTTCTAAATTTGCAGTAACCATCTTTCAAGGAAATTTTTTCAAATAGTTTGCTTGGTCAGGCCTCTGTCTCATTATTATGGTGTAGGATTCTGAGGATTTATGCTTATAATACAGTAAGTTCTTTCCCGTCTGTTTTCTTATTTGGTTAGCTAGTTAATTAAACTTCAATCTAATTATTCACTGTGCTCATTCTACAAAATAATTTAGCACCTTGTTTTTCAGAGCTGTCAGAAAGCAGAAGCAGAGAAAAAGTAATAAGATGAAAATGGAGACCACTAAAGGACAAGCAATGAATCATACATCTGTTACAAGGAAGAAGAAAAGGAGAGAAAGAGCCCATCAATATCTTTGCTCTTAAATGTCCAGTGACTTGAGAATAAGAAAGATTTATAGTCCAACCTTTGATGCCATTTTCTGAAAGTGCCATGCTGGACTTAAATTCTGTCACTTTCAAAGGTGTGCACCGTTCTAAGCGAGGTAATAGGCAGGTGGTATTTGCTGGTTATAGACCTGCAGCATTGTCTCTGGAGACCTGGTAAGTTGTTCCATCCTTAGCTGGTTTACCAGCTCTGTCTCTCGGTGTCTTTTTTTCTCGCTTTAACTCCCTTCCAATCATATTATTTTAGCCTCTTTTATCTGAAAAGTATGTGTACAGCATTCTTTTGCAGAATCAGAAGAAAATGAAAATCTGAGGTTTTGTTTACTACATTACATAAGAATATGTTAAGATAAATGTTTTAAATTAATGTTAACATATTGTACAATGGCTTAAACCCCACTTGTAAAGAGAAGTACAATTTTTTCAGACAGAATCTGAAAATGATGGAAAGAATTTTGACAAAGGAAGTCTAAAGATATAAAGATTATAATTATGGTTACATTATTATTAAATATTTATTTTTAAGTACTTTTTGCAATTGTCCTTTGATGGAATAGAAGCACCTAAATGTTTGTTGAATGAATGAGGTATTTAGAATTAGGACTTGCTCCATCATCTCGTCTTTTAACCTAAGCAGTAAGTTTCTCTCTTTATATAAGGAGTGCATAAGGCAGAATAGTTTGGTGATTCAATCTCCTTATTCCTTTTTTGACTAACACTTCCTGGCATTATGTCCTTGGCCAGGTTATTCACTATTTTTATTTATATATTTACATATTTATTTTCCTTCAAGATAGATATTATTAATATCCACTTTTTACAGTTGAAGACATTGATTCTTGGGTATCTAAAGTAATAGTCTCATACTTTGGAAAGTTGGTAAAAGTGGTTGACTTCAGACATAAACACGAGAATCTACCTCCCAGAGATTTTGCAGTTTACATTCACACTGATGTAAAGAAATTAGATGAAAAATAGGACTGATCCTTAGCAATAAAAAGAGACACAGTTACTAGGTCTTGGGAGAAATTTGAGACAAACTTCTGGGAAGTCTTGCATGAGTGGATAGGCTGACGCTCTATCCACTGAGCCAAGCTGGCTAGGGCCATTTATGCTTTTTTTGAGGTGCTTAGCTCATGCCTTGTATTAGAACACTTTGTGTACTAGTTTCCCTTGTAGTTTTAGCTCATGGGTGGCAGGAGCCTGTGGGCATCACTTGTACTGTGCATATGGCGATGTCAGACACAGCTGACTGCGGCACGTGTGATCTCTTTATTCCTCCCTACAACCTTGGGAAGCATACGGCCAGGCTAACACATTCTTCACCCTTCAACTGGTAGCTGCTCATAAATACATATTGAGTGACTAGGAATGCCATTTAATATGCTGCTTTATGCCTCAGAACCCTAACTGCTACACGAGTAAGAAGCTAATATGCTCAGAGCTGCGTAGGTAAGGAACACTTGCACAAAATGCAAAGGAAAATCCAATTTCACTGATTTGGTACAGTTTTAATTAGAACATTGGGGCATGGGTTAAATTACTTGAGGGTCAACTAAGAAGGGCATTGCAATCAATAAAGTGAAGATAAGATCTCTACTATTTGATTTCAGGCAATTCAGTATAAATGTTAACTCAGCAAAACTGAGGGAAAGTAAGCAAGCAGATCTCAGAGCTCTGAGAGGTGAGTTTTATCCCATTAGTGGGACAGTTGAGATTTTCACACTGTTTAGTTGCTGCAAAGCCCTGCAGACTGGAAGTGTAGCATCTGGTGGTCTCAGCCTGAATAGATAGGCCAACTTCTTCATTTGCAAATTGGAGGTGAGGAGTGACAGAAAGCTAGAATAGCAGCCTAGGTATTCCACATGCTTAGAGGGCAAAGGAAACAAAGGTTCCTGCCTGTTAACGTTGCAATAGATGGGCCAGGTAAATCTAAGAAAATGCAAAGCAACTCTCATCCTCCCACCCAGAAATAAGCACTGTCACAGCTTCTGCGTATGTTCTTCCAGGGATACTCTTGTATAAGTAGCTATACAGACAGGTGCTCTAAAATTTCTCCAACAATGAAATTGTAAATGCATATTATTGTGTGATACTCTTTTTTCATAAACATGTTGTTCTTTAATATGTATTGTATTTTTTTTAAAAAAAACAACCCACAGTCTCCTATGATTGGACATCTACGTTGTTTGCATTTTTTCACTACTGTAAATGACCCTATGATGCACATACTTATAAGTCTTATTATCTTAGGGTAAATTCCTATATATACAAATACTGGTTCTGTAGCTCTTATTAGAACTTATTTTTCCAGGTGGGAGTCATATGAGTAGGTCTCTGAATTTCTTTTCCAGAACAGCAACTGAAAGGGTTGTGGGAGACAAGCAGAATATCATGAATTGATACCATTTAGACTCCCTGTGCCAGGATGGAACGTCTCCCAAATGCACTTCATACTTAAAGCTACTCTTTGAGTAGTTCTGTCATATTAAACATTGTTGACTGGTTGTTACGGCAGCATCTTCCATCCTCCCCATTGTATGCCTGTCATGGGATTTGGGGGAAGGATGACTGACATCCTTTCCAGCTCTTGGGGAGGGCTTTTTATTGGGCATAATTCCATCCTTCTTACTTGTGATTGATTCCCACTAAGCTCGTGACAGGGGTTGGTCTAATCACTAGGCCCAGGACTTTAATCTTGTGATTGGTGAAGAGGTGTTTGTTCTCCCTCTGAATGAAGAAGCATGTAGCTCCAGGTGCTGTTAGCAGTCTTCCAGGGACCACAGGGGGAACCAGCCTTATGGCACACACCCTCAGCTGGGTCCCTGGTGTATGAACTGCTGGATCTAGCCCGGCCTGAAGCCGATTGGCCCTATTGCTGGACTTGCTATTTATTTGTACCAATACATTCTCATTATTACTTGTGCCACTTTGAGTCAGGGTTTGTTTGTTTGTTTTTTATTTTTTTTATTGCCTAATGAATGAAACCATAGTAGGACAGAGAGATTCTAACACTAACCTATATTTATTTCTCTTTCCAGCAAGTTTTGTCAATTTGCTTATTTTACGACTTCAAAATAGACCTCTCAAAGTAACAGCTTTCACATGGCCTACATTAGTCCCATCTCACACAATTCCATCTCCCATCCCTATGCTCAGTGATTCCCACATCTTGCTCAGGCCTTGACCTTTCCCCTTCCAAACTGCCTTTCCAGCTGCCATTGGCCACTACAGACTTTCACACCACGCCTCCACCTGATGTAGTCTTCACTGAACTCTTTTGCTCTGGTCCACTTTCTCCTCCTTCCCCTCATACCCGCACCCCTAACCCAACAACGACTAGTTTCTGTTCCCTGAATCTGTGCACCCAAATATCCCAACCTGTCTTGACTCTCATTCCCCCAATCTAATCAATAATCAGTGCTTGTTCTTCTACCTCAGAAATGTCTCTGGGATCTCCTCCCCACACCCAGCTTGTGTTCCTGCCACCTTTTCACCTCTCTGTAATGCAGCATGACCCTTGTCACAGAATTAAGATCCTGAATAAGCAAAGAACCAGTGCTGTCAAAATACATCCCCCTTCCCCAGTGAACGTGTTGGGAGCTGCCTGGCCCTTCAAAATTTCACCCCACATATTATAACACCTGGAAAGATGCCATCAGCATGAGCCAGCCCAAGCGATGTAGTGATCAAAGAAACAGCCTAGCTACCAAAAAGTTATTTCAAAAAAGCTAGTTCTTGCATTTTTTCCTCAAGCACTAGTAAGAGGATATGAAGAGCATGGAAATTCTTAAAATGTATTTTCTCTTACGTTTCCTTCCTTCCTCCCCCCTCCACACTTTAACATCTCCTGCCATTGCCTCCTTAAAAAAGCACTGATCCTTGGGCTTTCCCCTTTGATTCTGTGCCACAGAAGTACAAATAAACCAATTTGCAACCAATGTTTTCATTAGAGAATGGGAAAGGCAAGGAAATGGAGTGGCTAAAGCCAAAATCTCCGTTATGGGGCAATGGGAAAAAGAAAAGGCTGGGAACACTTAATATAGCTCTTGTCCTTGGCTACTTCGGATAATTTCCAGTAATAACCCCTGCCCCCTACTCCCATCAGTACACACGAGGCACTGCTATGGCCACATACAATTATTTGCTGTTTACTGGCCACATCCTGAACTCCACACCCATGCTGTGCCGTTTCCTGTGCCGTAATGCCTTCTAGGAAACGCACTCTTGTGTGAAGACTTCATAATGTGCAGGTAGTTTCCTACTCTCCTATGTCCCGTAGCACTGAGTGCATCCCTCTACTAGTTCTTTTCATGCGTTTTATGAGGGTTCGTATTCAGGATAAGTTTCAGGAAAATGGGCATTCAGTTTCCATAGGAATGTTGAGATAGATATTGGACCCCCATCATCCAAATTATCCGTTCTTGCCACCCCAGAACATTAATACCTGAGAATGCATTTCATGAATAACAAAGGCAAGTCCATTCTCACCTTAGAAGTGGGAAACAGGCTAAGTAAATTGTTTGGCAAGGAAAAAAGTCCATCTCTGAGCGGGAGCAGGATAAGTATTGAGTAGCTCAATTGGTTAGAGCTTCCACCCAATATGCTAAGGTTGTGGTTCCATCCTGGTCCAGAGCACATACAAGCACCAGCCAATGAATGCATCAAAACATGGAACAACAAATCGATGCTCCTCTCCTTTCCCTTCTCTCTAAAAAGCAATAAAAAAAATTTGTTTTTAAAGGTGAAGACACTTAAGAACAGTGTCTGGCATAAAATAGTGCCTGGAATGTTTGTTGCTGCATGAATTAGTCTGCTCTATCACCTAATTCCCGCAAGGCTAGATCCAGATAGAGGGCAAGAAGATGGGGCTTGTTGAAAGTTGATCTGCCACCTCTCTCCTTCCAACAGTAAAAGAAATGAAAGGTAGATGGTTTCTACCATAGATTTTTAAGTTCTAGAATCACAGGATAACACTCACTTTCTCTTAGCCTAGTTTTAAGTGGGGGAGCTTTTGAACATTTAAATGAGTCCTGTATAAGGAAGCATCAGGTGGGTTCTGCAGAGCCCGTGCCCCGTGTGCATTCCTGTAGCCCAGAGTCTTTAGTCGATTCTCAAAAGGCTGTGGGGTAAGTCCTGGACGAGCCCCACAGCCCACGTTTATTATGGTGGGGTTCCTACTAGTAATAGGTTGTGAGGCTTAAATGGGATAAGGCAGTGGTCAGCAAACTCATTAGTCAACAGAGCCAAATATCAACAGTACAATGATTGAAATTTCTTTTGAGAGCCAAATTTTTTAAACTTAAAACTATATAGGTAGGTACATTGTTATTAACTTAATTAGAGTACTCCTAAGGCTTAGGAAGAGCCACACTCAAGGGGCCAAAGAACCGCATGTGGCTTGCGAGCCGCAGTTTGCCAACCACTGGGATAAGGAATCAAGATAGTTGTCTATGTCAGAGATTTCAGACGGGGCCCTTCCACCTTGACTGCAACTTGGTAACACCGAGAGTTTTAATAAATACTGGGTCCCATCCTGTATTCTCTTCACTGGCCTGGGGTGCTGCCTGGGCCCGGGAGGGGGAGTGTGTGTGTGTGTGTGTGTGTGTGTGTGTGTGTGTGTGTATAAAATCTCTCCAGGAGCAACGGTCGCCAACCGGTGGTCCGTGAGGTCGGAAAGGTTGGCGACTGCTGACCAGGTGATTCTACGGAGCAACCGGACTGAACACCCGCAGGAGGCGCCAGCTGATCAGGACCTCAAGTTTGCGTGGTTTTCCGTCTCCTCCTCTTCTTCGTCTCTCAGGCCTCACACCCAGAAACCAGTAACTGTCCATTCACCGACAGCAAGGAATTTCCCCGAAAACCGATAAGACCCGCGCACACTCGTGCACACACGAGCCTGGCCCACAGACCCGCCTGTGGTCTCGGCGCCGCGCCCCCGCCCGCGCTCTCCCGCCCCCTCCAGCCTCGCGTCCGGTCCCGCCCGCGCGCGCCCCCCGCTCCCAGCGCCCGCGCGCTCCCGCCCCCTCCAGCCCCGCGTCCGGGTCTCGTCCGCACGCCCCCCGCTCCCCGCGCTCTCCCGCCCCTTCCAGCCCCGCGTCAGGGTCTCGTCCGCACGCCCCCCGCTCCCCGCGCGCGCCCGCCCGCTCCAGCCCCGCGTCCGGTCCCGCCCGCGCGCGCCCCCCGCGCCCCCTCCAGCCCAGCGTCCGGGTCTCGTCCGCGCGCCCCCCGCTCCAGCCCCGCGTCCGGTCCCGCCCGCGCGCGCCCCCCGCTCCCAGCGCCCGCGCGCTCCCGCCCCCTCCAGCCCCGCGTCCGGATTCCGTCCGCGCGCTTCCCGCGCCCCGGGCTCCCCGCCCGCCCGCTCCAGCCCCGGGTCTCGCAGCGCAGCGGCGCCCCCTGTGCCCCGCGCCCACGCCGCCCTCTTCCTCTCGCGAGGAAGCCCGGGCGCCGGAAGTGCCCGAGTGCGCGGAGGCGCCGGCGCGCCGCGGGCGGAGGGAGGGGGAAGCCGCCGGCCTCCTGGGCTGCCCCGGGCTTCTCGCAGGTACCGCCGCGGTCGGGCTCCCGGGGAGGGCGTGCGCGGGGACCCCTGCGGGCCACCGACCGAGTGTCTTTGCAGAGCCGCCCCCATGCTGCGCTTCCCGACCTGCTTCCCGTCCTTCCGGGTGGTGGGAGAGAAGCAGCTGCCGCAGGAGGTCGTGTTCCTGGTCTGGTCCCCCAAGCGGGACCTCATCGCTCTGGCCAACACCGCGGGCGAGGTGAGTGAGCGGGCGCCGGCGCCCCAGCCTCGGTCTCCCCTCCGCGGGCCGGGCGCGCCACCTGCCCACCCCTCTCCCTTCTCGGTCGCTGTAAACTTAAGGTGAAAGTCTAAGGGACCGTGTACGGGAAAGACAATGTATATGCTTATTTTACGTATTTTGTGGCTAAAATAAGTTCTCACACAATCACACAGTCCTGCCTGCACGTCTCTTTGGGTCATTTATTTGCGAACTGGGCTTTTGAGAAGCCCATCATGTGGCGCTCACCCGTAGGAGTAGGTCCACAGACCCTTCCCAAGTTCGCTTGCAGTTGAGTAGCAGAAGGAAGATGCGTTATTGCCAAACTTTAGCTGCAGATGTGCATGCGTGCACCTGCCCCAGAGGATGTGTTCAAGCATTTATGTTTTTGCCCACGTTTTGTATTATGTGCTGGATCGCCGCCGCCCGTTAGAAACACCCTTAACACAAGGGAGTGAAGTCTCCCTGGATTCCTGGTGGGAGGTGCGTGAGTGCTGACAGCATGTCTAGTTGACAGGATTTTCATGAGCTGCATCCTGGCTGTACCCAACCTTCTGCTGAGAGGGCTCATTATCTGGCAGCCATGTTATAAGGGAACCTTCACCTGCGTACGCGTCCTCCTCTGGCCTTTTGGCAGGTGTCCTGGCCAGGTGAGGCTTGTGTTGTGTGCAGCAAGCTTGGTGAGTGGATGTAAGGAGGACTTAGGAGCCAGGGAGACTTAGCATTGGGGGCTACATCGCTGCGTTGACTGTCCTGCCCTTGTCTCCAGGGTACTGATGTCTCAAGGACCTTCCTCCCTCCTCCAACAGGGAGCTTTGGTGATGTCATTGCTCCGGAGAGGAGCGCAGGTAGTACAGCCACAGCAGGAGCGGGGTAGGGGGGTTTTAGGGACGCCAGTGCAATCAAATGGGTAGATGTACTAGTGGGCACTTGTTGCTGCTATTGTCTCAGTGAGAAGAAGGGTGCTGTTCAGGAGTGAGGATGGACTGTTAGAAGTTTGAGGAGAAAAGAGAGGTGTGAAAAAGCCGACAAGGCAAGTGGACTAGGGAAACCTAAGGATTGCTGGTCGGAGCCACACGAAATTGCAGTTTGAGGGAAACTCGTGAGCATGGTTGTGTGTCTCTGCTGTTCTTTTGGCTACCGGGGTGCAGACATGGTTGGGTTTAACCAGGGATGTTGTTTTGCAAGTCTGACAAAGTAAGAGAGGTGCAAGGGAAGTATATGCAAGACTGTAATGATGAACCTTGGGTTCTAACCTGATTAAGTAGGAAGTGAGGGCATGTATGGAGTGAGGGACACTGAATAGGTGGTAGAATGCATGGATTGCATGCCTTGGTGAGTTTGGAGAATCAAAGCTGGGTGTAAGAGGGATGAGCTGGAAAGAGAGAGGCAGTGATGGAAAGGGGAAGGTTTGAAACTGAGCTTGTTGGAGCATTTGTAGCTTTTGGTAATGACAGGGTCAAAGGTGTGGGCCTGGGAGTTCCTGAGGTGAGGTGGAAGATGTGATCATTGTAGCACAGGTAGTTGAGAACCGAAAAGCTCTTGAAATTACTAACAATGAGGATGAGTAAGTGGTGTTGGAAAGTACGAGTGAACCAGGCAGGAGTCCACACCTTCCAGGAATGAGGGGAATGCCTTGGGGTCTCTAGGTCATCTGTCGCCAACTGGTGGTCCGTGAGGTCTGAAAGGTTGGCAACCACTGCTCTGGATGACTGCAATTAAAGAGGGATAGAGGGTGATCTGGTCTTATTGCATAAAATTAAAAGTTAGAGGACTTTGGCGAAGAGAAGAAAAATCATCCAGAAATGGTATTGAGCATCAAGGATGAAACCTACTATCGTCTCCTAGCCCAGCAGTAGTACAGGGGATGCAGGAAGTCAAATGGCCGCCACCTGGGAATCCTGCAGGGAAGCAGTGTCCTCAGGTGAGAAGCACATTTGAGAAAAGAACGAATTCCAGAGGGAGCAGAGGAAGGGTTTTGGAAGTAAGGAATGGCAGAGATGCTCAGGAAAGAGCATTGAGTCTGGGGGATGAGCGATTCCTTGGGGGGCTTGGCTTCCCAGTAAAGGTCGATGTAACTGGGAGTGAGGGACTCCATGAGATGAGGCCGGGAGTGGTAAAGCTGTGAATGTGGGACACCAAGAAGGTGTGGCAGGGTCCAGGAACATGCACAGTTCTACCTTTTCTTCCTTATTCTCAATGGTGGTTTGGTTTATGTAGAGGATGGAGTCGGGACCATCTTATTTTTGAAGTACAAGGAACTCCGGTATCATCTTGACCCTCCAAGATGGGAACTTACTCGTATGGAAAAGGATGTTTAGAATGGCTACGTGACTTGCCCAAGATCCGTGGCCAGTTGAGTGACATGGCTGAAGTTAGATCCCAAGTTGTCTGATTCCAAGTTTGCCGTTATTTATATCACTCCTACCTTTCTAGTGCTATTTGTGATTCTTTTTTTTTTTTTTGGTCATTACCTTCTTGGACAACCTTATTCTTTTCCAAAAGACAAGTTTTCTGTTGACATAAAGATAGGAAAATGGGCAGAGTATAGGGTTCAATTAGACCTGTTCCACCTATTTTGAAAATGCCTTAAGTTCGTTCAAACACTGTTGTCTTCGTTCTTCTGGTAGCTAAATATATTCAAGATAATTTAAAAATAGTGGGGATCTGGTTTTATTTTATTTTTGGAAATGGATTCTTACGTTCTGCCATTATGTCTGTTTTGTCCTAGGTTTTACTTCATCGACTTGCAAGTTTTCATCGAGTTTGGAGTTTTCCACCAAACGAAAATACAGGAAAGGAAGTGACCTGCCTGGCTTGGAGACCAGATGGCAAACGTAATGATCATGTTATAAAAAATACGTTTTTATTATTCGCCGAGTATTCTTTAAAGAAAGCTTAACACCGAAAGAATTTACTGTTCTCATTATATACTAGAATTTTGAATACCAGTTTGGGAAATTAGTTTTTAAGACTGTTTTAAACTGTTTTATTAGAACTTAAATTAATTCTACCATCTTGTTTCTCCAAAATATAATCTGACTTCTTGGTGAAGGTAACTCTAAAATGAAATTTGGTAGAATATACAAAATACTTTGGTTTTATTCTCTTCGTTGTCTTGTCCTGCACAATTTGGCCCAAACTTCACCTACCGCTCCCTGGTCAGTTCAGTGCCATCATGGCTCTTTTTTCCCCAAAATGTTTCTTAGCCTTAAATGGATGGCTCATCAATATTCTCTCTGCATGTATGCTTGCCTCACCCGAAGGACTGTCACCTCTGACCTCAGTGATTCTATTTCTGTATGATTTTTTTCCTCCAGGTGTCCTTTATTTTGTAGTTTGTTATATTCTAGCTGGCAGTGGCTCTGCGGACTGAACCCTTCTCTCCCATGTGTTGTGTTTACAATGACAGTTGTTATTTAAACTGTTGTACGTATACAGTCAGTACAGTAAAATGCTGTAAATCATGGCCTAAAGTTCATTGGTAATCATTGGTGCTTTAAGAAAAAAAACGGAACTGTTTTTGTAAACTCTTTTGTACCCTTCATTAATTTTTTTCTAGCTAAATATAAATAATGTAAAAATGCCCTGAAAGCCCATTACTTACAGATAACTATTTTTATCTGTACTCATTTAGCTCAGCTGTTGTTTTATCTTTTATTTTTTTTAAAAAAGTAGCCCTCCAGTGTGGCTCAGTGATTGGGTGAGCATTGACCTATGAACCAGGAGGTCACGGTTCGATTCCCGGTCAGGGCACATGCCCAGGTTGTGGGCTCGATCTCCAGGAGGGGGCATGCAGGAGGCAGCCAATCAATGATTCTCTCTCATCATTGATGTTTCTCTCTCTCCCTCTCCCTTCCTCTCTGGAATCAATAAAAAAATATGTATTTTTAAAAGTACATATAAAATTAGAGGACTTTTGTAAGTAACATCTTGATATCTTGCAGTATTCATCCAAAAATACCAGGATCTGAAAAATAAATTATGAAAATCAGCGTGTTAAAAAATATTTAAGTAGATGATATTTTTATCATTAAAAAAGTCTCGTGTTTTTAGGTATTGGTTATTTCAAGGTTGCTTTAAATCATTTTAAAGAGGAGGATATCGGGATTGCCTCACATCTAGCCTAGTTGTATGTGTTGGTATACAGTGAAACCCATAGCCCACTCTTCACAGATTCTTAAATTTGATAAGTTAGGAAGATGCCAGTGACTTAGGTAGAGAAAGTGTACTTGATAATTCAGTTGCAGTGATGGCCTTGTTTTTCATTAGGGGTTAGAAACAAAAATGGGGAACAAAATACTTTCCAAGAACTAAGCAGATGGAAGGAATTACTTCTTGCCTTTTGTTTACGGGACCAGTATGTCTTGGTGATACAATGTTATTGATTGTTAGTCTGTTGAGACCTGGTTTGTATTTTCTGCTTGGCAGCTGGGTTCCAGTTTAGAGGCTTTGATGTGCAAGATGCTAAGTACAGTTCACGAGGAAGTAGTAGATTATTCATGAAAGTTTGAGCATTTGAAAGTAAGCTTAGATAACAGCTTAACTATGTGCAAAGCTGTAATTTAGGTTTTAAAATATTATTTAAAGAAAGGATTTTTTAGGTTTAATGATTTCTGTGATCACAATGTATTTAAAACTAGAGGCCCATTGCATGAAATTTGTGCAAAAGTAGGCCTTCCTTTCCCTGACTTCCCTCTGGTACCCGGGACCTGGGCTTCCCTTGCAGCCCTGGCTTTGTCCGGAAGGACATTGGTCTAATTAGCATATTAACGCTTTTGTTATTATAGACTAGAGGCCCAGTGCGCGACATCATGCACTGGGGTGGGGTCCCTTAGCCCAGCCTGTGCCTTCTCGCAGTCTGGGATCCCTTGGGGGAGCAGGCCTAAGCCGGCAGGTGGACATCCCCCAAGGGGTCCTTAGTTCTGCGGCAGGTAGGGGAGGCTCCTGCCACTACTGCTGCATTGCCAGCCTGTGAGCTGGGTTTCTGACTGAGCAGCGCTGCCCCTGTGGGAGTGCGCTGACCACCAGGGGGCAGTTCCTGCGTTGAGCGTCTGCCCCCCGGTGGTCAGTGTGCATCATAGTGACTGGTCGTTCCACCATTCAGTCGATTTGCATATTAGGGTTTTATTATATAGGATAATAAAACTGGGCAGGAAGTGAAATACCCATTTATTTTTCTTGAATGTTACACTAATTTTTTCTGATGATATCTTTTTCTTTTAGTTTTGGCCTTTGCTCTTGCTGACACCAAGAAAATTGTTTTGTGTGATGTGGAAAAACCTGAAAGCTTGCACTCCTTTTCTGTGGAGGCCCCAGTTTCTTGTATGCATTGGATGGAGGTGACTGCAGAAAGCAGGTAAAGTAATTCAAAAAGAAAGAAAAGAAAAACCCCAGTAGTCACAATAGGATGGAATTCGTGAAATTTTCATTTTTTAAAATGGGTACTTAGGGATATCTGTATGTTAAGTATGTGTACATTGCATTTAACTTTTGTATTTTTAAGTTTATCAAGATAAACATTCTTTTATGCTTTGTTAGATTTTTTTTTTCTTCTGAAAAAAATCTGGTTCTTTATGGAGCAGGAATGTTTGAATATCCAAGCTTTTTCTTTTTAGTTATTTTTGTAGTTTGCATTATTGCTCTATATTTTCGAGTAATAGCAATTAAAATGGCTGGTTTGCACATTGAGGTTCTGTTTTGCTTTTCACTATTTATTTCGTCGAAAGCTTTGTTTTTTTTTTTTTTGTACCTTAGTAAATATTCTTAGAATATGAAAAGTGCTGAATGGAGCATTCTGTTTGATGTTACACGGCTTCTTTCTGTGTCCATGGTCCCCAGTAATTTCCTTATTTTATGGAAATAATTTTGTCTTAATCTCTGTAGTCAGTAATAACCAGTAAAAATGGCCTAAAGGATCAGTGGGTTTAGGGAATACTGAAAATAAAAGCTTTTTTGAGTAAATGTGATAATTTTCTTTCCATTAGCGTTTCCTTTCTAATTAAGTTTTAAATTAATATCAAATTAATTTGTAAAATCTGAATATTAATTGACAGCTTTCCTAAGGGAGACTTGTAAAGAATTGGATACCAAGGGTCTAGCCTGGAGTTTGAAATTCAATGTAGATAAAACAGAGTGATTAATCTGTCATCAGATAATCAAGAGTGACTAAGGGTCATGTGGGTTTGCAGAGGTTAGAGGAGCAGAGCATACTATGTAAGTTCTATGCCAGACTAGTTAGCTGCTGAGTGTATTTCTAACACACTTTCTACAAATAGTGTAGATATGTTTTATGGAGATTCCAGGGTCTCTTGGGATACCTAGTTTGTGTTAAAGTGGGGAAAAATTCTTCCCAAGTCACCACTTTTTTTTTTTTTACCTTCTCATTTATTTCCAACCTTATTTGGGGTAGAATTGAGGGGGAAAGGGGGGTAAAAAAGACTGTTTCAAAATGCATCGTGTCGTCTTATATACCTGCTGGGTTGTCAAATCTCCAAAAGTAAATAAGCCATAGGACTCATAATTAAATGATAAAATAATTGTAGTGTTCTTTAAAAGTACTCTGCTATGCAGGTTTAGTGACGGTTCTTAGATGAGAGTTAAGGAATCATTCATCTCAGTCAGTATCTAATACTAACCACATATGAGTATATTTTATATGCTGAGATAATTGTTTTTTAATATTTGTTCCACTAAATGTAAAGTGGCCAGACTGATTTTTTTTTTTTGCAGAAATAAACCCTTTTGTAAATGAAGAATTTCCTACGGATTTTCTGCTCTTCTGCTTCTTGTTTGTGATTGTTATGACTTTTTTACAATGGTAAAAATATGTGTGGCATTTATTTACTTGGTAACGTATAATGTATAAAACTGGGTATTTAAAAAAACTAGTATATTTTTAAATGGAAAGAGAAGTAAAATCTTTGGTGCTTTTATAATACTTGTTTTTCTGTTTTTTAGTGTTCTAACATCCTTTTATAATGCTGAAGATGAATCAAATCTTCTCTTACCTAAATTACCTACATTGCCAAAAAAGTAAGTATCGGAGTTTAATTTCATTGGAATTAATCTTACAGATTTCTGTCGACTTTTAACACTGTGACAGTTATCTCATTTGTTTTAAAAAATATATTTCTAGTAAGAGTATTTTTTACCCCAATCTCTGTTTTTCTCTAGTTATAGCAACACCTCAAAAATATTTAGGTAAGGCATGACTTTTTTGTTTTTAAGTAAGATAATCTTTTTATTATCTGAAGGATATAGTTGAAAAATAACCCAATTGTTTTTATATTCTAGTGAAGAAAATTCTGATGAAATTATTAAGCTTTTGGGAGATGTCAGGTAAATTTTGCGAATATCTTAAATAACAAGTCTAATTTATTAAAGTTGATATTTGGTATTTGAGGCAGTTTTCAGAGTTTCAAGGGCAATTCCTTTATTTGTGATTATTTTATTGCTGACAAATACCTCTGAACAATATACAGACATTAATATGTATTGTTTACTTGTTTTTATTGTGTGGTCTTTGATTGTGACAAGCTTAACAATATTATAATGTACCTTTGTTTCTTTCAATAAGAAGCAAGAGAGGATTGAGGTACTAGAGTTTCTAAAATTTAAATTTAAATATTTAAGTTCTTTAAGCTTGTTCAGTATTATAGCATGAGAGCCATGATAAAACTGATGGCACTTTGTATTAGCTGGAAAAAGGATTGTTTTGTTATTGAGAGTATACAAATGTAATCGTCAAAATAATTGATGCTTATTTTACTGTAAACTGATGTTTTTTAGGCTAGAAATAATTGATGTTCTTTTGAAATAATGCAATGAGGCTGATGTGATTGAATATTGAGTATTAGTGAATTTGTTTCATGTTTCATTTCCCCCACAGGGGAGCTTTAGCATGCAGATTGTATGAGAGCAGGAACAATTTATATCTTGGTTTAAGAACTGCATCTTCCCTGTTGTCCTCAGCTTGTTGCATTATTTTTAATTAGGCTTAATATTCTTGTCCTTGGAGGAAGCTCTGGTTTTATTGAACTTTATGCTTATGGAATGTTCAAAATTGCCCGAGTCACAGGGGTAAGTTTTCCTTTAATTTTTTCTATAATGTTTATCTTAGAATATAGCAGCTAACTGATTTACCAAAAAGAATAAAACACAAAATTATTTGTTCTTAAATGTTAATAGGACTCTTCCCTAAGTTCAAAATAGTGTTATGATGTCTGTGAAGATATGGAACTATTGGTGGCATTAGTCAAGTTTTTCTTTTTAACAGACAGGTTGATAGGACACGCTTGATTGTGATTTAATGTTGTTCTAGCCTTGTGGTGGGTAAGAGCTCCAATTTGTGACAGGCGTGGCAGGAGTCAGGCAACGTGCTTCTGCTGTTTAGACCTCTGTGAATGTTTGCCTTCTGTCTTGTAAGCGATGCAGTCTAGCAGTAATACTAAGTATGCTGGGGGATTTGACTGTCTTACAGATTGTTGGTACTTGTCTTGCGTTGTGTTTATCAAGTGATTTGAAATCATTATCCGTAGTCACAGAGGTCTCTGCCACTGGTGTTTCAGAAGTTTCATACTTTCAGGTGAGTATCGAAACCTGACAGCAGAGAGTAAATCTGTTTTTAAAAGGTTTTATAGGTTTTTATTGTCCATATCATCCAAATGGTTCTTAAAACAAAAAGCAAACAATTGACTTGGGGCTTCTAAATCTCACATGTGGAATCTATATGCTAGTATACAAAAGCCTAAGCGACCTGCCAACCGGCCAGTAGCTATAACACACACTGACCACCAGGGGGCAGATGCTCAGCGCAGGAGCTGCCAAGCTGTGGTGACTTGGTAGCTGCGGTTCTCAGGTGATGCACCTGGAACCAGAGAGGAGCGAGCCTGATTCCGGGGTGTGTCACCTGAGAACCGTCCTCTCGCAATCTGGGACCTCTTGGGGGATGTCGGAGAGCCAGTTTTGGCCTGATCCCTGCAAGCCAGGCCGAGGGACCCCACGCACTGGGCCTCTAGTAGTATTATAAAAACCTATGTAGAGGGGATTGCTAACCAAGGGACGGTGAGCAATGCACACTTAAACACGGCAGAGTAAAAAATCTTAAAGTTTGCCCTGGCTGGTGTGGCTCAGTTGGTTGAGCATCATCCCATGCACTGAGGCCACTGGTTTAGTTCCTGGTATTATTCCCATTAGGGGCACATGCCCAGGTTGCGGGCTCGATCCCTAGTAAGGGGCGTGCAGGAGGCAGCCAATTGATGTTTCGCTCTCTCCCCCTC
The DNA here is from genome assembly GCF_028538775.1 of Myotis yumanensis. Lineage (NCBI taxonomy): Eukaryota > Metazoa > Chordata > Mammalia > Chiroptera > Vespertilionidae > Myotis > Myotis yumanensis. Next base: position 225,570,116 of record NW_027223752.1, on the reverse strand, counting down.
CCCCTTTCTCTCACTTTAAAATCAATAAAAACATATTTAAAAACAAAATTCTAAGGTTTTGTTCTGATACTCTTAAAACTTTTGGGCTCAAAAGGAGAATTCTGACATAGTCTTTCTGATGATACAGAGTTAGATCTTGACTCTTCTGAATTACAGGATTTTGTTTTTTGAACTGCGAGGTACTGCTTTATTTTTTATTTTTATTTATTTTTATTTTTTAAAAGTATATTTTATTGATTTTTTACAGAGAGGAAGGGAGAGGGATAGAGAGTTAGAAACATTGATGAGAGAGAAACATCGATCAGCTGCCTCCTGTACTCCCCGCACTGGGGATGTGCCCGCAACCAAGGTACATGCCCTTGACCGGAATTGAACCTGGGACCCTTCAGACCACAGGCCGACACTCTATCCACTGAGCCAAACCAGCTAGGGCCTGCTTTATTTTTTAAAAAGTTTTTTTTTTTACATGAGGTATAATTGGCATATAACATTAGTTTCAGGTGTACAACATAATAATTTGGTATTTATGCACACTGCGAAATGATCACCACAATAAGTCTGGTTATCATCCATTATATATACAAAGTTATACAAATATATATATTTTTTTCTTGTAATGAGATTTTTTTAAGGTTTACTCTCTTGCACTACAATATTATTGACTGTAGTCACCATGCTTTGCATTAAGTCCCCATGATTTATTCATTTTGTAACTGGAAGTTTGTACCAGGGAAGGACTGATTTATCTTTTTTAAAAGAAGTAAGTGTGAAAAAGGTAAAGGGATTAAGAAGTACAAATTGGCCATCAAAAATAGTCATGGGGATGTAAAGTACAACATAGTGAATGTAGTCAATAATATTGTGGTAACTCTGCATGTTAGGTGGGTACTAGACTTATTGGGGTAATTACTTCGTAAGTTATATAAATATGTAACCAGCCCTAGCTGGTTTGGCTCAGTGGATAGAGCATTGGCTTCGGACTGAAGGGTCCCGGGTTTGATTTCGGTCAAGGGCACATGCCAGGGTTGTTTGCTCAATCTCCAGTAGGGGGTGTGCAGGAGGCAGCCGATCAATGATTCTCTCATCATTATTTCTATTTCTCTCTCCCTCTCCCTTTCTCTCCGAAATCAATACAAATATATTTAAATAAATAAATAAATATGTAACCACTATGCTATATATCTGAAACTAATGTAATATTGAATGTCAGCTGTAATTAAAAAATACTTAAAAGGTTTTTTAAAATTTTTTTTTTAAATAAGTGCATCTAATTGTGACTCACTTTATTATTTTGATTTTGCAGCTTGAAACCAATCTATTGTACTCTTTCTTACCTGAAGTAACTCGGATGGCCAGAAAGTTTACTCACATTTCAGCTCTTTTGCAGGTATTTATTTATAGCTTGTTTTATGTGAATATTTACTCTAAGTTTCTAATGTTCTATAAATAACAAACTTGAAAATTTTATTTTGTAAAGCTATCTGTCGTAGAGGTATCTAGTCTGATAGATAATCTTACAATATCCGTTAAAGCAAGAAAAATAAATGTAATAGAAAATCTGCTCCCATCCATCTCTATTTCTCCAAAAAAAAAGAGAAAAAAGTAGTTTAAATCATTTTAAATATTCCCAGAAATAAAATAATATCTTGGAATTTTTAAAGTTTTGTTGTAAAGAAAGTATTATGGAAAACAGTCATCTTACCAGTTAGCTTTGGTACTTAATAGCCCCTGATTCTGTAGGTTGGTGTCTTAGTCAACAGTTCAGTCTGGGCTCAGATGGGAGGTTCTGTTGATCAGGGCCAGGTTCAGCTAATCTCGGCTGGGCTTGGTCTTGCATTGGGTAGTCAGCTGGCTGATCTAGGTGCCCCTTAGCTGTGATGCTTTGTCTAGGCTTCCCCTTCTCATCTCACAGCGGGCTAGCCAGGCTTGTCCATGAAGTGGTGGCAGAGGCAGGGGTGTCAGTGCAAGAGGAGGTGTATAAAGCCTTTTAAGGCCTTGGACCCACAGTGTCACTTCTGCTTTGTGTTGGTCACAGCAAGGTACAAGGCCAGATTTAAGGGCTGGGGACATCCACTCTGTCTGGAGAGAGGAGCTACGTGGAATTGTAGCCTTTTTTTTTTTTTCAGTCTCACACACTCACTAATTGACTTGATGTCAAAGATTTTGGGAGATCAAAATCTTTTTAAAGATCCTGTTTGAAAATTGAATAGCTGACCAAACCAGCATTTTGATAGTTTGTGTATGTAAGACATACATGTCAAAAGCTGGAGGACATTTGTTTTACCAGATAAAAACTTAATTTAGGAATGTTTGGTAGTTAAGTGATTACCAAATGTTAGCTACAGTCTTTTCCTCTGGCTTAACTGAGTTAAAAGTGATTGAAAGCAAATTTCTGGATTTCTTTGAGACAATGGACAGTAAGAAGCACACGTTATTTAGTTAGCATATTGAGTTAAATACTTTTTACCATATTGATGTTTCCTTCTTTTTGTTAATAGTATGTAAATTTGTCACTAACATGTATGTGTGAAGCCTGGGAAGAGATACTAATGCAGATGGACTCTCGGCTCACCAAGTTTGTGCAGGTAACGTGCCTGAGCCTCCTACCCAGCGAAGAATGCTTGATGTCCTTATTCACGTTGCAAAGTGCATGAGAAAGATCGGTCTGATTTGAAAAAGGCTAAGATCAGGTTTTCTTTCAGATGTCTTAGTTTAACCTCAGGCTATTTTCTCAAAGAGAAAGGACTCTCTTCCCATTGGCATAGCTTAGGTGGGGACAAGATGGTGAAGTGGGGCAGGTGGGGCTTGGGGAGTAAGGACAGCTGTTGGAAGAGCTGATTGGCTGTTTCCCAGTAACTGCCAGGTACATAATCCATTTGAAGAAAGGTTAAGGAAAAGGAGGGGAGTCATGCGCCTGTAATTTTGAATCAATATGCTTATAATTTAAAACCTATGTATAATTTTATCCATTTCGTTTAGGAAAAGAACACAACCACATCAGTGCAAGATGAATTTATGCACTTGCTGTTGTGGGGGAAAGCTAGGTAATAAACTCATGTTTGGTATTTCTGCTTTTTCTTCTTTTTTAAAGTAATTTTTTATTTCAAAAAATATTAATTGTAAAAATATTTTAAAATTCTGGCACACAAGAACAAAAGATATATATCTTTTTCTAGGCTTTTCAATGCACATATACATTTTTATGTAAATGTGATCATTTTGTATGTGTATAATATATATTATATATGTATTTTTAAATGTATAAAAATTTAACAATTTTTATATAGCCAAATTAATTTTTTCCTTAGCATTATTCTTAGTTATACCTTAGCATTATTCTTAAAAAGACTTTTCCCATCTTAAGAGTATTCAAAGATTGATTTGTGTTTTCTTCTGTTTTTTTTTTTTTATTTTTTTTTTATTTTTTTTTTATGGTTTATCTTTTATTTCATTTACATGTCCCAGATGTGATTTTTTGGCTATATGAATATTACACCTCCTCACTTCTTTGAAATGCCACTTTAGCATATAGTACCTTCTCATATACGCTTCAGTCCGTTTCTGGACTTTATTGTTTCCTTTTGCCAGTACAACAGATGCTTGATTTTTGCTGGGCTGTTTCTTTTTGTTTATTTTGTTTAAAAACCTTGTTTATTATTTTTAACTTAAAAGGTTTAAGATTTAAAAACACTTTCTTTTTCATTGTAGTGCTGAACTTCAGACCCTCTTAATGAACCAGTTAACAGTGAAGGTGTGTGTGGTTAAAGTGTCTTTGTGTTTCAGTGACTATGAACGCAGTCTTAATTTTTTTAGAATGGCATATCGTATCTTGCTTGCATATTAAATATATTTTCTTCTCTTAATTAGGGCTTAAAAAAGCTTGGCCAGTCTATAGAGTCCTCATATTCCAGTATACAAAAATTGGTTATAAGTCACTTACAGAGGTATGAAGGTTTTGTAGAATTCTTTGGTATTGCATTTGCACGTACTGGGTGTTGGTCTTCTTTCTACAGCCTTCTCATCATCATCCGTCATTCTTCTTTTGAGCCTTTTCTAGTGAAAATGACTGCATTGGTATTTGAGGCGAATCTTGGAGTACCCGAAATATAAGAAATCAGTCCTGTAATTCTGCTTTATGAACTTGTTTTCCAACATCTTTTCACCGGGCTAGGCCCTGGCTGGGCTGTTTCCTCACCCAACAATGAGGCATATTTTGAATAGGGCATATACCCCTTTTTTGAGCAGTGAATTTAAGTATGTTTGTGTATCATTTTTAAGTTAACAAAGCTTGTTACGTACTTTTGCATTTAATACCTTGCAAAGGTGTTGATTAGATTACCCTCGTTTTACATAAGAAGAAACAAGTTCAAAATGGTCATGGCTAGTCCAGCGTTACCAAGTGTCAGAGCTGGACTTTCTTCCCGATCTCCGAGTCCCTGCTGCTGCTCTCCACAGCCTCTCAGCGAATCAGTGGACAGGCGGATGCACGCGCTCAGTGTTTGACTTAAATTTTGATAAATCCCTTTGTGCTGAGTCCCCTAATCCTTCATCACCTTTCCCTTGGATCCCTGCAAGTACCCTTTGGACTGGTCTTCTCCAGTCTGCACCGTGCCCCTCAAACATATCCCCCGTGGCGGGTCTGAATATTTAGGAATGTTCAAGCAAGGTAAACATTCAAGGAACATGGGCCTGATCATGTTACTCCTGCTTAAAAACTTCCAGTGCCTTCTCATTCCCAAGGCCTTCGCATGGCCTTCGCACACCTGTCTCTGCTGCACCCACACTAATGGCCTCAAACTTGATGTTTTTTTCTCCTCCCTAATGCTTTCATGCATCACTTTCTGGAACATTCCAGCCTGCTCTTCAGTTGGCACTCTTTAGCTCTTAGGCTTGTTCAGAGAGGCCTACCGTTATCCCCCAGGTTAGATTAGTTTCTTCTGTTACACTGCACCGTGTGCATTTCCTTTAAGGCATTTATGTGGTTGGAGTGATGGAATGTCGGTGTGGTAATCACCATCTTCCCTATTAGACTGTTGGTGCCACGGGGACCTTTTCGCTTTCTTCGCCATTATGTTCCCACAGAGTCTAGCACAGTGCCTGTCCTAAATAAAGTTGGAGCTTAATAAATCCTTGCTGAATGTTAAATACAGAGCTGTTGAACGACCAAGATGATCATATGACTGTCTTAAAAGTGCCAGGAGTAACTATGGAACAGGATTTGATTTTCTTGCAAAATTTAATCATCTTGGTCATGTTCTCATCTCAGCAGTTGATGACCAAATGATTCTGCTACAGTTTTTAGTGATAATTTTGAGAAATAATTATTTCTCTTAGAAAAAAAATTTAAGTTACTTCCAGTTTTTATTTCTGAATATTCAGGAACGTTCAAGCTAGGTAGTAACTGCCTGCCACCTTGCTGATGGTAATGATGCTAATTTATTTCTGCTCCGTTTTAGTGGCTCAGAGTCTTTATTATACCATCTGAGTGAACTGAAAGGAATGGCTTCATGGAAACAAAAATATGAACCTCTTGGATTAGATGCTGCGGGTATTGAAGGTAGTAATTTCATTTTCCAACAGAGTGCATTAAACACACTTTACTTACCTGACAAATGATATTTATTTATTTCCTTTTAGATGCTATTACTGCTGTGGGCTCTTTCATACTCAAGGCAAATGAACTTCTGCAGTAAGTATTGGGGATACCTGGCATCACTGACTTGGCACTGTTTTCCCTTTTGCTTACAAATGAGAACCTAGCAAATTGTCGTGATTTTCTTAAAACCAGTTTTAAAGTTTTTGTGAAAATTATGCCTTGATTAAAATCAGCCAATAGCACAGTGGTCTCATAACATAAAGCAGTATTGTCCTGTCCCCCTATCCTTACCCTGGCCCTGTCTCCGGGACCTTTTTGCTCTTTATAAGTGCTGCTATTTCTAGTTCGTCTGTAGGTTACCTCCATATTTCTAAACGGTATTGATGGTTAGAGAACTTTTTTTCTTAACAAAGGAACTTTTTTTCTCTTTTTTTTCTTTTTGCTGCCAGAGAGTTTTGATCATAGGTTTTACTGGGCACGGAAAGGTTAATGATAGTGACCCACCTCTCCAGCACTGTTATGAGGCTTGGAAGGGCTTCTGAGGTTTAGGAATGAAACATGCAGTATTATTTGCTCAGAGTAATTATCTTATGGGTGGAAGCTTAAAGAGATTTTTTAAATGATATATATTCAGAAACAGTTTCATCAACATGAAGGTGACTTCCACTTCTAATAGTTCATTATGGGGGGTACATTTGTGTTAAGCACGAGGAAATTCAATTCTTGTGATTCGTTATTGTAAGGACAAAAATACGAACTTCCAAAAATAATATTCAGTGATATCGGAGGTGGTGACAGTACAGATTTATAATAATTTTCTGTTGGGGGTTGATGTTTTTTCTTTCTGACCTTTTTTTTTTTTTTTTTTTTTTTTTTTTTTTTAAATTTTTCGCTTAAAGTATTACAAAGGGTATTACATAAGTGTCCTTTTTTCCCCCCCGCCCTTGACAAACCCCTACCCTCCCTTACCCCCCAGTGTCTTATGTCCATTAGTTATGCTTATATGCATGCATACAAATCCTTCGGTTGATCTCTTACTCCCCTCCCTCCTGCCCCCCAACTCTCTCTGGCCTTCCCACTGCAGTTTGACAATCAGTTTGAGGCAGCTTTGCCTCTGTATCTATTATTGTTCAAAAGTTTGTAATGGTCTTTATTATCCATGAATGAGTGAGATCATGTGGTATTTTTCCTTCATTGACTGGCTTGTTTCACTTAGCATAATGCTCTCCAGTTCCATCCATGATGTTGCAAATGGTAGGAGTTCCTTCTTTTTAACAGCAGCATAGTATTCCATCGTGTAGATGTACCACAGTTTTCTAGTCCATTCATCTACTGATGGGCACTTAGGCTGTTTCCAGATCTTAGCTATGGTGAATTGTGCTGCTATGAACATCTGGTTACATATATCCTTTCTGATAAGTGTTTCTGGTTTCTTGGGATATATTCCTAGTAGTGAAATCACAGGGTCAAATGGGAGTTCCATTTCCAATTTTTTGAGGAACCTCCATACTGCCTTCCATAGTGGCTGCACCAGTCTGCATTCCCACCAGCAGTGCACAAGTGTTCCTTTTTCTCCACATCCTCTCCAGCACTTGTCGTTTGTTGATTTGTTGATGATGGCCATTCTGACAGGTGTGAGATGGTACCTCATTGTTGTTTTGATTTGCATCTCTCGGATGATTAGTGACTTTGAGCATGTTTTCATATGCCTCTTGGCTTTCTGAATGTCCTCTTTTGAAAGGTGTCTATTTAGATCCTTTGCCCATTTTTTGATTGGATTGTTTATCTTCTTTTTGTTAAGTTGTATGAGTTCCCTATAAATTTTGAAGATTAAGCCCTTATCAGATATGACGTTGGCAAATATGTTTTCCCAAGAGGTGGGTTTTCTTGTTGTTTTGTTGATGGTTTCTTTTGCTGTGCAGAAGCTTTTTATTTTGATGTAGTCCCATTTGTTCAGTTTCTCTTTAGTTTCAACTGCCCTAGGAACTGTATCAGTGAAGAAATTGTTTTGGCATAAGTCTGAGATTTTGTTGCCTTTGTATTCTTCTAGAATTTTTATGGTTTCCTGTCGTACATTTAAGTCCTTTATCCATTTTGAGTTTATTCTTGTGTATGGTGTAAGTTGGTGGTCTAGTTTCATTTTCTTGCATATATCTGTCCAATTTTCCCAACACCATTTATTGAAGAGACTATCTTGGCTCCATTGTATGTTCATGCCTCCTTTGTCAAAAATTAATTGAGCATATTGGTTCGGGCTAATTTCTGGACTCTCTATTCTATTCCACTGGTCTATATGTCTGTTCTTGTGCCAGTACCAGGCAGTTTTGAGAACAGTGGCTTTGTAATACAGTTTGATATCTGGCATTGAGATCCCACCTACTTTGTTCTTTCTCAGGATCGCTGCAGCTATTCGGGGTCTTTTTTTATTCCAGATGAATTTTTGGAGAGTTCGTTCTAGATCTTTGAAGAAGGCCATTGGTATTTTAATGGGAAGTGCATTGAATTTATAGATTGCTTTGGGTAGTATGGACATTTTAATGATGTTGATTCTACCAATCCAAGAACATGGTATGTTCTTCCATCTGTTTATGTCTTCCTCTATCTCTTTTTTCAACGTCCTGTAGTTTTCTGAGTAGAGGTCTTTAACCTCTTTAGTTAAGTTTATTCCTAGGTATCTTAATTTTTTTGGTGCGATGGTAAATGGGATTGTTTTTCTAATCTCTCTTTCTGAAAGTTCACTATTGGTGTATAGAAATGCCTCAGATTTCTTGGGGTTAATTTTGTATCCTGCTACATTGCCAAATTCATGTATTAAGTCTAGTAGCTTTTTGATGGAGTCTCTAGGGTTTTGTATGTATAATATCATGTCATCTGCAAATAAGGACAGTTTTACTTCCTCTTTTCCAATTTGGATGCCTTTTATTTCTTCTTCTTGCCTAATTGCAATGGCTAATACTTCCAGTACTATGTTGAACAGGAGTGGTGAGAGTGGGCATCCCTGTCTTGTTCCTGTTCTTAGGGGAAATGGTGTTAGTTTTTGACCATTGAGTATGATGTTGGCTGTGGGCTTGTCATATATGGCTTTTATTATGTTGAGGTATGATCCTTCTATTCCCACCTTTCTGAGAGTTTTTATCAAAAATGGGTGTTGGATTTTGTCGAATGCTTTTTCTGCATCAATTGATATGACCATGTGGTTTTTTTCTTTCAATTTGTTTATGTGATGTATCACATTTATTGATTTACGGATGTTGTACCATCCTTGCATCTCTGGGATAAATCCTACTTGGTCATGGTGTATGATCCTTCTGATGTACTGCTGGATCCTATTTGCTAAGATTTTGTTGAGGATTTTGGCATCTATGTTCATGAGGGATATTGGCCTGTAATTCTCTTTCATTGTGATGTCTTTACCTGGTTTTGGTATTAGGGTGATGCTGGCTTCATAGAATGAGCTTGGAAGTGTTCCTTCCTCTTGAATTTTTTGTAGTAGTCTGAGGAGGGTAGGTTTTAGTTCTTCCTTGAATGTTTGGTAGAACTCCCCTGTGAAGCCGTCTGGCCCTGGGCTTTTGTTTGCTGGAAGCTTTCTGATGACTGCTTCAATTTCTTCCATAGTTATTGGCCTATTGAGGTTTTTAGATTCTTCCTGATTGAGTTTTGGAATGTTGTATTTTTCTAGGAATTTGTCCATTTCCTCCAGGTTGTCTAGTTTGTTGGAGTAGAGTTGCCCGTAGTATTGTTTAACAATCATTTGTATTTCTTTGGGGTCTGTTGTTATTTCGCCTCTATCATTTCTGATTTGGTTTATTTGGGACCTTTCTCTTTGCTTCTTGGTGAGCCTGGCGAGGGGTTTGTCAATCTTGTTTATCCTTTCAAAGAACCAGCTCTTGGTTTCATTGATTTTCTGTATTGTTTTTTTGGTCTCTATGTCATTGATTTCTGCTCTAATCTTTATTATCTCCTTCCTTCTGCTCACTCTGGGGTTTTCTTGTTGCTCTCTTTCTAATTCTTTGAGTTGTAGAGTTAGATGATTAACTACCATTTTTTCTTGTTTTTTGAGATAAGCCTGTAGAGCTATAAACTTCCCTCTCAGGACTGCTTTCATTGTGTCCCAGAGGTTTTGGATTGTTGTGTTTTCATTGTCATTAGTGTCCAGGATGTTTTTAATTTCTTCTTTGATGTCATCGGTAACCCAATCAATATTTAATAACATGCTATTCAGCTTCCAAGTGTTTGAGTATTTTGGGTTGTTTTTATTGTAGTTTATTTCTAACATTATGCCATCGTGGTCTGAGAAGATGCTTTTTATGATCTCAATCTTCTTGAATTTGTGGAGACTTTGCTTGTGACCCAATATGTGGTCTATTTTTGAATATGTCCCATGAGCACCTGAGAGGAATGTATATTCCGCAGCTGTGGGGTGTAGCGTTCTGAAGATGTCAATTAAGTCCATCTGATCTAGTGAGTCATTTAGGATTGCTGTTTCTTTGCTGATTGTTTGTCTAGCGGATTTATCCAGTGATGTCAGTGGTGTATTAAAGTCCCCTACTATGATTGTGTTATTGTCGATATCTCCCCTGATATCTTCCAGAAGTTTTCTTATGTATGTGGGTGCTCCTGCATTGGGTGCATATATGTTTACCAGGGTTATATCTTCTTGTTGTATTGATCCCTTTAGTATTATGAAGTGGCCTTCCTTATCTCTGGTTATGGCCTTCACTTTGAGATGTATTTTGTCAGATATAAGTATTGCTACCCCAGCTTTCTTTTCCTTTCCATTTGCGTGAAAGATATTTTTCCATCCCTTCACTTTCAGTCTGTGTGAGTCCTTTCCAATGAGTTGGGTCTCTTGTAGACAGCAGATGTATGGGTCATGTTTTTTTATCCATTCAGCCACTCGATGTCTTTTATTTGGAGCATTTAGTCCATTTACATTTAAAGTTATTATTGAAAGGTACTTGTTTGTAGCCATTTCTTTTTTGTGTGTGTGTGTGTGGCTGTTTTCTTTCTGAGCTTGATATTTCTTCTTTTACACCAGTCCCTTTAGCATTTCTTGCATGGCTGGCTTGGTGGTGATAAACTCCCTTAGCCCTTTTTTGTCTGTGAAGCTTCTTATTTCCCCTTCAATTTTGAATGATAGCCTTGCTGGATAGAGTATTCTTGGATTCAGTCCTTTGCTTTGCATCACTTTGTAGATTTCCGTCCATTCTTTTCTGGCCTGATGTGTTTCTGTTGAGAAATCATTTGATAATCTAATGGGAGCTCCCTTGTATGTTACTTTCCGCCTCTCTCTTGCAGCCTGTAAGATTCTCTCTTTATCCTGAACATTTGCCATGGTAATTATGATGTGTCTTGGTGTGGGTCTTTTCGGGTTCACCTTGTTTGGGACTCTCTGGGCTTGTGTGACTTTTTTCTTCCCCACCTCAGGGAAGTTTTCTGATATTATTTCTTCGAATAGGTTTTCTAATCCATGTTCATCTTTCTGTTGTTCTGGCACCCCTATTATTCGTATGTTGCTTCGTTTCATGTTGTCCCAAAGTTCCCTTAGGCTCTCCTCCTGTCTTTTAATTTTTTTCTCCATTTGCAGTACAGTTTGAGTGTGTTTTGCTTCCTTGTCTTCTAATTCACTGATTCGGTCCTCCGCTTCTCCCAGTCTACTGTTGATACTTTCAATGGTGTTTTTTATTGCAGCTATGTCGCTCTTCATTTCTTCTTGGGACTTACTTAAGTTGTTGATTTTTTCATCTGTTTCTTCTAGCTTCTTGCATACGTAGTTGAGTTTTTCATCTGTTTCTTCTTGCTTCTTGAACATCCAGTGCATGTACTCTAGGAACCTTATTCTGAATTCTTTTTCCGTCATGTTGCATATCTCTGTCTCACTTAGCTGCTTTTCTGGCGAGTCCTCCTTTTCTTTCCTTTGGGGGTTTCTTTGTCTACCCATGTTTGATCTCACTGACATTACTAGTTGTTGAATCGTTCAGTGGCTGGACCCTGGGTGGCAGTGGCTGCTCCCTGGGTGGCAGTGGCTCCTCGGTCTGTGGTTGCTCCTTGGGCGGTTGTGGTAGCAGCGGCTCCTCTGTTGATAGCAGGGCCTCTGATGGGTGCGGTTCACAGTTGTGGTGGCTCTTCTGGCTGGTGGAGGGAGGCTTCAGACGCAGCAACTGTTCCCCAGGCAGAGCGTGTGGTGATCAGGAGGCCGCTGTTGCTTGAATCTTTCCGTGGAGGGGTGCAGGTCTCCCCTTGGCTCTTGCAGTCGCACTGTTTGCGAATCGTTGCCTCCGGGTTAGTAGCCGATCTCTGGATGCCGGTAAACGCTGCCTGAGATGGCGCGGTCTCGCCGCTGCGCTGGCGCCCAGAGGGAGGTTTCAGCCTCAATCTCTAACCATCCGCATTTTTTAGGAGTTTTCTGTCTTTCCTGGCTGCAGACTGTCTCTCAGCTGAACCTCCCCAGCTTGATCGGGCTGATTGTTACCCGTTTCAGCTGCTCGCCCCTATCTGGTCCGGGACGAAGCACCAACACGTCCGTCTAAGCCTCCGCCATTTTCTCCTCCTGACCATTTTTTTTTTTTTAAATGAATAATGCTGAAACCTGATTTTTTTTTCTTGTTTCTTTTATTTGCCACGTTAGAAAAGGATTTCATGCTTTTACTGAATGCTAGGAGAGACTATTACATTTGTGGCAAGGCTGTTATAACCAGTTAGAATAGGAGTTATTTGTTTTATTTTTGAAAAGAATCAGGATTTGCTCTTTTGAAATTTTATTTTTAGGGGTGTGTGTGTGATTTGTAAAATCTGTTCTAAAGGCTTACATGTCATCAGATAGGATATAACAGGACAGTAAGGATTATTATATGCCACAGTGAAAAATGTTACATGAACCTATGTAATAATTTCATTTTCTATATATTTTTATCTCTTTAGAGTTATAGATAGCAGTATGAAAAACTTCAAAGCATTTTTTCGGTGGCTCTATGTGGGTAAGTTAAAGCATTCTTGTTATTCTCACACTTTTGTTTTTAAACTGTAGCAATATCAATCCAGAATATTTACTTTAGTAAAATTGCAAATACCTATAAAAGTAGAGAGAATAGTATAAATGAACCCCCTTCACCCAGTTTCAGCTGTTTTCAACACATGGCCAGTCTTATTTCTTTATACATCCATCCACCCCCACATCCTCTCAGATGTAACTTGTAGCATTGGTTATCTCTGTCGCTCACTGATAATTAGCCTTTGTTTAATGTATTTTTTAAACCTTCCTCAAGGATATGTTTTTATTGATTTTTAGAAAGAGAGAGAGAGAGAGAGACAAGGGGAGGAGAGAGGGAAGGTGGGAGAAAGAGAGAAACATCGATGAGAGAGAGAGAGAGAGAGAGAGAGAGAGAGAGTGAGAGAGAGAGAGAAACATTGATGTGATAGAGAATCATCAGTCAGTTGCCTCCCATATGCACCTGGACTGGAGATCAAAACCACAACCTGGGAATGTGTCTTGACTGGGCATCAAGTCTGTGACCCTTGATGCATGAGATGACGCTCCAGCCCACTGAGCAATACAAGCCAGGGCTAATTAACCATTTTTTTTTTTTTTTACCTTGTTTAACCCCTTAGGTTAAAATAACATTTTTGAGCCCAGCCAGCATGGCTCAGTAGTTGAGCATTGATCTATGAACCATGAGTTCATGGTCGATTCCCAGCAGGGCACATGCCCAGGTTGCAGGCTCAATCCCCAGTAGGGGGCATGTAGGAAGCAGCCAATCAATGATTCTCTCTCATCATTGATGTTTCTTTCTCTCCCTCTCCCTTGCTCTGTGAAATTAATAAAAAGGTATTAAAATTTTTTTTTGAATCACTGTTATGTATTAGGCATTGTTAGGTGTTAGAATTAATAGAAAAATAAGACACAGCCTCTGCCCCGAGTAGCTTATCTCCTGTTTTATACTTTGGTTTTCCGTCTCTAGATCTATGCAGTCCATATGGTAGCCACTAGCCACATGTAGCTATTTAAATTAGTTGAAGTTATATAAAATTTTATATTCAGTTCCTTCGTCATGCTAGACCAGTGATGGCGAATCTGTGACACACGTGTCAGAGGTGACATGCGAACTCATTTTTTTGGTTGATTTTTCTTTGTTAAATGGCATTTAAATATATAAAATAAATATCAAAAAGATAAGTCTTTGTTTTACTATGGTTGCAAATGTCAAAAAATTTCTATATGTGACACAGCACCAGAGTTAAGTTAGGGTTTTTCAAAATGCTGACACGCTGAGCTCAAAAGGCTCGCCATCACTGTGCTAGGCACATCTGAAGTGCTCAGAAGCCACATGGTTAGGGGCTACCGTGTTGGCCAGCACAAACTAGAACATTTCCGTCGTCACTTCCATTGGACAGTGATGCTGTAGCTAAATAGAATGTGGACACTTGTGGCCTTTTTTTTTTTTTTTAAATCTCTACACGATCTTTGTATTTGTAGGTAATTAACATTCTTATTGATATTAAAAATTTTAATGTTCACTTTACAGCATGTGCATATTTTATTGAGGCCCATTTGTACTGTTATTTTTGTGACCTCTCTTAAAACCTTTGAAGTAATCCAGCATACATTTTCTTCCAACATATGCAAAATTTAGTTATAAATAGAATTTATCCCCTATTTGTTACAACGGCACAAACCTTCTGATATTTGAAAAACAAACTTCATACTTGTCAGCCTAATATAATTGCTTTTGATAAAATAATGTGGTCTGCAGATGTTAACATTTATAATTCTTAGATTTTTCTCAAAATCATACCAACACTAGCCAGGATGGGGAGCCGGTGTGTTTCTCAGGCCAGCCTGTTATTTGATCAGAGTTGTTAATTAGAATGAATTACAGAACACTTAGAAATAATTTCCTTTTACAGAAGTAGGGCTTTGGTTTTACTTATAATTTTTGGAGTAATTTAGGCAGCTTACATTCTTATTGCCTGTCTCTATGGTAACAAGAAGTGGGATTAGAAGAGGAGTGAATTGCCGCTCAGGCCTTGTTAGAACAGGACGCTGTGGGAGGCACACTAGTTTGGGCACTGGGGCCTCATGGGAATCTGGCTCTGCCACCTTAGCTCTGTAACCTCGGCTTGCTCTTGTGTAAAATGTCATCCTAGCGAAAGCAGGGACTTCTTTTATACGCGGTGTCCCCAGCACCTGTGCTACGCTCAATAAGCAATTTTGGGAAGGACAAATGAATGAATGGATGAGTAGAACCAGAGTATGGCTGGCTTTACCAATAATTTAGAAGTTTGAATTAAAAGTAGTTTTAAAATAATCTGTATTTGCAGAAGCATGTCCAACATGCCTTTTCCTGACCAAACACAAGAAGCACATTCAGACACTGCTAAAGCACAGGCAGCACACTTCATGACTTAGGGGCACGTAACACAGCAGACACAGTATGGATGAAGATAGCACAGGTACTAGGCTGTGTAAATAGACGTATATGCATGCATACACATGGATTGTAGTGCAAACTCCTTTACACAGTGAATGAGCCCAAGGGAAAGAAACACACCTGTGGTGTTCTAAGGCTTTGGAGGAAAGGATTACTTGCAGATTTTAAGAGAGGAAACATCACCGGGGTAGAAGGAGGAATCCTAGCAAAAGCAGTCTTAGCACAAGGCAGCAGTTGTATTTGTTTGTCTGGAGTGGCGGTGGGTTGGGTTGAAGGAGCAAATGAAAAATAAAGAGTTTAGGATGATTAGCCCAACCATTGGGAACCTAGAAATAGAAACCAAGTTTAAATTCTTGACCCTTCATGATTTAAAACATTTTTATTAAACGTACTGGGGTGATATTGGCTAATAAGATTATATATAAGTTTCAAGTGTACAGTTGAACACTCTGTCTTCACTACCCAAAGCCAAGTCTTCCTTCACCATATTTGACCCCCTTTGCCCTTCCTGTAGTTTTTAGAAGAAAATAAGTTTTTCTTGGTGAAAAGAGGATGTTGAAAATTGAAAATTTGGTCCAGTGAAACACATTCGTCTTGGAAAAGCATCTATAATTAAAATTATGTTTGTAGTTTTTCTTTAAAGGTAGTTTTTAAATTTATATTTTCAGCAATGTTGAGAATGACAGAAGACCACGTGATTCCCGAGTTGAATAAGGTAGTATATAACAGTATATTTCTCTAATGTGTTATTTATGGCCTGGTGGAGCTCAGCTTTGCTAGTTGTCTTGGTATTCTTATTATACAGTTATTAGTTAATAGGCTATCAGGCTGTAGACGTGAGACAAATCTTAGTAAGCTTTTTGTTATCTCACAAAATACCTTTATTATGGCTATTCTTATGAGATTTAACATTTTTAAATCTTAAGTACATTTTTATTTTTCTGGGAAATCTGGTACTTAGATATTCTTACTTATTTTCTTTCAACTATCAGGATTGTGACAAATAGCAGTGCAGTCTCTTTCCAGGAAGATTTTACAGATTAGGTCAAAGTTCCCAAAAGTGCAGCTCACTCATCCTCACCCCTGCCCAAACTGTCCGATCTGAATAGATTAGGTAATTTTGAGCCTGAAAAAACAGAGAGCAGTAAAATTAGCCTCGGTGGAATAAATAAGTAAATGTTGCAGCTCAACACAAAGTAGATCTTCTGTGCTGTGGGTGCCTGGACTTGTCATCCAGGAAAGTTCACAGTTAGCTGTTCTAAGACATCACTCTTACCTTTATATTGGGAGATAAAACATGTTCATTGTTGGGGGACCTAGATGTGTGCTTTTTGAGGGCTGAAGGACCTGGGTGAGGTGAAGGAAGGGACATTGCGAGAAGCAGAGGCCAGCGTGAAGTACGCAGTACTGTGGAGTGCAGCCCTTAGCTCAGGTGGAGGTGAATTACCTGGGTTTACCGCCCCCACTCCCACAGGAGGGACTGCACTGGGCCCAGCACAGGCCTAGCATGATAAGCAACCTTGGCCATGAGGAGCCCTGGGGCTGTTGGAGTCTCTGATTGGAAATGGGCTTAAGGGTTTAATTACAGGCTTCTCAGAACCCGGGAATTTCATATGTTCAGAGTTACATAATCTGGGCTTCTATTGATATTTCCTCAATGGAACTTTGTTTATTTGTCTTTCGGCTTTTAGGAGATAGTAAAAAAAAGTCACATTTATCATTACATGATATTTCTTTATTGGGAAGCTTTCTTTTATCTTGATTTGTTTTCTTTTTGTTTTTGATAGATGACTCAAAAAGATATCACCTTTGTTGCTGAATTTCTTACTGAACATTTCAATGAGGTAGGAAATTGGTATTTCTGTAATGCTGGTTTTTCTTCTTAATAATTGCAATAGAGCTGGGTAATGGTAAGAAGTGGTCAAATTCAATCCAGTTTAATTGAAGGTCCTTAGCAGTTACGCCTTTAAAAATATTGAGCTAATTAATGGCAGTGTTTGTTTATTTCACATATAGCCTATAAGTTGAACTTTTGTTTGATTGTGTGTCTTACAGTCCATGAAAGAAAAGAGTAACTGCCACTAACAGCTCTCTTAACAAAGTTTTTGGTTTAAATATAAGATTGTGTGTGTGTGTGTGTGAGTTGATTTATTAATTAAACTGTACTTATCCTTTCTAGGCTCCAGACCTTTATAATCGAAAAGGAAAATATTTTAATGTTGAAAAAGTTGGTCAGGTATGGGCTTTGGATTTAATTTAGTTTTTTTTTTTTAATTTTTAAAAACTAATTTTAAAACATTAGCAGTGTTAGTCTTTATTATCCAGAGTTTACGGAAAGTAATATAAGGCCATTTATAGAGTAGCCCTGCCCTTTTAGTGGAATAAATAAAGAGGAGCAGTTTTTAAACTTTTTGGTCTCAGGATCCTTTTACATTCTTAAAATTATTGAGGACCCTAAATAGCTTTTTTGTGGGGTGTATCTGTCAATGGTAGATATTATTAGGATTTAGAAATGAAACAGTATAAAATATTTCTTGATTCATTAAAAAATAACTTATTAAAAATAACAGTTCCATTACATGTGAATATAAATAATTTCAATGAAAAACAACTATCATTTAGAAAATATAACTTAGTAGATAGTGGCATTGTTTTATAATTCTGCAAGTCTCTGATGTCTGGCTTAATAGAAGACAGCTGGATTATCATATCTGCTTCTGCATTTAATCTGCTGTGATATGTTGTTTTGGTTAATTATATAAAGAACTAGAGGCCCGGTGCACAAAAATTTGTGCACTTGGGGGGGGGGGGTCCCTCAGTCTGGCCTGGCCTGGACCCCTTGGGGGATGACCACCTGCTGGTTTAGGCCCACTCCCTGGGGAATTGAGCCTAAGCTAGCAGTCAGACATCACTCTGGCAGCCTGGGAGCCCTTGGGGGATGTCCACTTGCCAGCAGGGAGCAGGCCTAAGCTGTAGTCGGACATCCTTAGCGCTGCTGAGAAGGCAGGAGAGGCTCCTACCACCACCGCTGCACTGGCAGCCGTCAGCCTGGCTTGTGGCTGAGCAGAGCTCCCCCTGTGGGAGCTCACTGACCACCAGGGGGCAGCTCCTGCATTGAGCGTCTGCCCCCTGGTGGTCAGTGTGTGTCATAGTGACCAGTCATTCCCAGTCTTTCTGCTGTTAGGGTCAGTTTGCATATTACCCTTTTATTATATAGGATATCTGGCTTCGTACAGGTGTGTGTTTGGAAAGGGAGAAGTATGTTAGTAGCGATTTAGATACTTGTGGATATTCTCTGATACTGCACCAAATCCTGACAAGTGATAGTATATTAAAGGTTAGTTTCAATGTGGAACTACAATATGGAATCTAAATTGCATCAGTGGACTTCGTTCTCTAATGCACTACAGATCCATTCACCTGCCTGGCACTTTGAATGGGTCTGTCCCCCAGGCGTGATTTTGTAATGTCATGTATTGCCACTAGGAAAATACCGGTTCACTGAGTTCTGCACATCTTCCATATGCCGACACCTCTCTTCATACAGAATCCCAGAGTCGGGTTTCATTACTGTCACCACCGGTCTCATCCGTCTTTAAGTCCCGTGAAGCTGTCAATTACACAGTGACAGATACAGGATTTTCAGAATTTTAATTTTGGCATAAATGTTTAAATCTCATCATTGGCAACCAATACCAGCAAGTTGTTTTGTGTAAAGTGACAGCCTCACTTTCTTTATTTTCAAGAAAATATCTGCCAAGTACCCAAGAATGGATAATCGTTTTTTTGCCAGTCATTCTTTCATATAAAAATGTAATCCCATTAACATCAAAAAAGTGCCCGGCTACATCACAGCTGCGCTGTCCGGTGCTCTCCCTGTTGGTGTGCAGTAGAAGTGCCTTAGGGATGCTTCCTGGTGCTGTCACACAGGACATTAAGGAGACCTGTACTCCACGGTTGAGCGTTAATGAAATCAATAATTTCAATAGCTTCATCAGAGATGGTGAAACTGTGGGTGTGTGGCAAAGAGAAAGACAGTGGCGGCTAGGAAGGTTTGGTGCTACTGCTCGACGCTTGGTGACAATGCCGGGGATTTTCCCAGCCGTGCTTTTGACCATCAGTGCAAGTGTCATTCCAGCGAAAGGGCACACAACAGCGTGGCATCACTGTAAGAACAGTACCGACCTCACGGTCCCTGAAAGTGTCCGTGGGCCACAGGTTGAGAACTACTGCCACAGAGTAGATTGACAGTTGATACCTTTTTCAAATTAATTTATAGACTTACATGTATAAGCTTAAAACATGTTTCATGAAAATAGAACTCAAAATTTAAATTCAATTTATGGCCTGTACGTTTACAGCATTCTGATCTTTTAGTCGTTAGCAGTTTCTTTAGTTGCTTGATCACCTCACTTAGAATAACAGCAGGGCACTTTCCAAGAGGACTTGGCAGTAAAACAGACTAACTTATTACATAGAAGAATGTTAAATGTAAACAATTTGAAGCCTGATTTTAAATTCTGTGTTTGTAGTACTTGAAAGATGAAGATGACGACCTGGTGTCACCCCCTAACACAGAAGGAAACCAGTGGTATGACTTCCTTCAGAACAGCAGCCACCTGAAAGGTATTGCATGGGCCCAGGAGGTGTTGGCCAGCGCGTTTATTATTTGAGACCAGTGCACCCACTCACAGTTGTGCTGAACCCTTGCTGAGTACTTACCTAAGTTCTTTAGATTTATCTTCTGTGTCCAGTTTATTTGATTAGAGGAACAGTAAAAAAAACAAAGTGTATGACATTACCATGATCAAAAACACTATTAACTGCACTTTAGTAAGATTGCTTATTCTTAAGTATGATGTTGTCTGATTGGCATCTTATAAAAAATAGGATATTGCGAAGAAAACTAAAGAGCCTGCTAGTCAGAGGAGTCCGCTTGGCCGGTGCCAGTTTGTTGACTCCTAAAAGCGGACGCATCGGTGTATTCTCCTGAGGTTGCAGCTTTCCTGTTTCCTTGTTAAGCCTTCCATTTTCTAGGATCTTAAAATGTTGGTGTGGTAAAACCTTTCCTACCCAGAATTACTAGGGATGCAACACAAAACAGCAGCCATCCTATACGTCTGAAGATCACCATTTTAGATGAGAATGTTTTTAAAGTGTTTCTTTGCTTTCTGAAAGAGTAATCTGACCAATTTAGCTATTTCTTAGATCAGTGGTCAGCAAACTGCGGCTCGGCTGACCGCGGCTTGCGAGCCACATTCGGCTCTTTGGCCCCTTGAGTGTGGCTCTTCCACAAAATACCGGCTCTTCCACAAAATACCAACTTTTGCGCATAGGCCACGAAGTTTCAATTGCACTGTACTTGCGCGCCCGCACGTGGTATTTTGTGGAAGAGCCACACTCAAGGGGCCAAAGAGCTGCATGTGGCTCTCGAGCTGCGGTTTGCCAACCACGTCTTAGATCCTTATGGTAATAGCCACATACGTGTATTATCTTCAGTCCTGAGAAGAACCTGTGGGGAAGGTCCTGTTATCCTCATTTTACTAATGAGGAAACAAGGCTAGAGAAGGCCCAAGCTCATACAAGCTAGTAAGTGATGGAGCTAGGATTCCGCTAACTACAGAGCCCGAGTTTTTAACTGGACTCAGATGTAATCTCTGCCACTTGGATCTGGTTGCTGCTTATCCGAATGAATGAGTGAGGGAGCGGGTGGGGGAGAGCAGGAAGCGGGCAAAATTCTCTGAGGCCCAGAACTTTGCTTATTGCTCTTGTTTTAACCCTGGGAGTCCATTCTTTTTCAGGGCAACAAATACTGGATGGGGCAAAAGTAGGTTTACAGTTGTTCGTGTGGAAAATAATACAATAATTAATAAAATAATCCAAGAATAAATTCTATTTTGCATACTCACAACTGACAAAGCACATCTGACACCAAAATTAGAGGGTTTTTTCCTCATGAGACCAGTTGTGACACCAAGTGTGTGTCCGACAATTTAATCCTGACACCAGCTACGTGAGTTAGCACCGGACGCCGCTGTTTAGAGGCTCAGCCCCACAGGCTGCCCCCACTTCTGACTTCACTCGAAAGTGTGGGGACCCCAGGTGACCCACGTTCCTGTCCCACTTGGCGACAAAGTTGCAGGTTCCCAGAACTCCCCTTCTTCAAGTTTGATCATTTGCTAAAATGGTCCACAAAATTCAGAGAAAGACCATGATCACTGGTTTATTCTAAAGGAACAGCCGACTAGAAATGATGCACAGGGCGTGGAATTGGCAGGGGGCACTGAGCCCTCTCCCAGTGCATCACCTCCCAGAACCTCAAGGTGCTCACCTCCCCGAGGCCCTCCGAGCTCTGTTGTGGAGGGGTCCTACAGAGTTTTCATTATGCAGCCATGGCTGATGAAGGCATTGACCACTGGTGATTGAACTTAACTCCACCTTCTCTCCCCTTCCCAGATTTTGGGGGTTGGGGCTGAAAGTCCCAAACTTCTGACAAAGGCTTGGTCTTTTTTTTATAATCTGTAAAATGGAGAATATGATGCTTTCTTTGTACAAGTATTGTAAGCAGTAGAGATAACAGTTATAGCCCTGACCGGTTTGGCTCAGTGGATAGAGTGTTGGCCTGCGGACTAAAGGGTCCCAGGTTCGATTTCTGTCGGGGGCATGTACCTTGGTTGCGGGCACATCCCCAGTAAGAAGGTGTGCAGCAGGCAGCTGATCGATGTTTCTCTCTCATCGATGTTTCTAGCTCTCTATCTCTCTCCCTTCCTCTCTGTGAAAAACCAATCCTATCTAATAATAGACAAAGATTGAAATTGACCGTACCTTTGCTACGCCTCCCATGGGCTAATCAGCGAGATATGCAAATTAACCGCCAACAAAGATGGCGGTTAATTTGCATACGTGGGAGCGAAGCGGCAGAGCGAAGACTGAAGGCGGCTCCGGCCGGAGTGGTACCTGTTTTCCTCCGGCACCCGGGACCCAGGCCTATTGCACGAATCTTTTCATGCAACAGGCCTCTAGTAAAATATATTTTTTTAAAAAAACAGCTATAAAAAGAACCTAGTATAGTTGGTGTCAGTAAATGCTAAATTAGATATTACTTTCTACTGAAAAAGTAGCCTTTTTACAAGTAAAGAGCTTATTTTCATTGCACTGGTTTCTGTTGAGGGCTGAAGGACCTGGGAGAGGACTCAAAATGGATAAAGGTCTGTTTTTAGTATCACAATCTTCCAAAACAGCACCGGACTGCTGTTGTCACACCACTGTGGCTAAGAAGAGAGAAGAATGAACTGTGCTTCATTATATGTCTATGGTTCCCAAATCTCCCCTTTCTTCTTACAGCCAACAGAAACGCCCTGTTGGATTTCGGTGGGAAGGATAGCATGTGGAGTAACAGGCTGCTCGGACTCAGCTTGTAGTCAGTGTGGTTGTGTCCAGTGGGTGGTCAGCAGGGGTGATGGGAGGCGGGGTGTTTTCAGTGAAGTGGTGTGAAGGGCTGACGAAGTGTCCAGGGAGAACCCCACCCTCACCTACGCGGTGTGGGCTGGCTCTAATGACAGATATTTCCTTCTGATCATCTGGTCGACTATAGCTTTGTTTGTTTCTGTTTTTCTTTGAAACCAGAAAGCCCTTTGCTGTTTCCCTATTATCCTCGAAAATCATTGCATTTTGTGAAAAGGCGGATGGAGAACATTATTGATCAATGTTTGCAAAAGCCAGCAGTAAGTTCGAAATGCATGCCTTTGTGTAGGAGCAAGAACATCTATAGTGTGTGGCTCATTTATGTTAATGATCATAGTTACTAAGGTGAACCATAGAAAATGCGTTTGACTAACAAAGCTGGCAGGTTTATATGGTTCCCCCTAATATTTCCTCGTAGAGTTTCTTACATATATTAAAAACAAAAAGATGAAAGTGTTGGCATCTTTAGTATTTGGTATAAACGTTCTTAGTTACGGAGCTGTTGTGTCTCTTGTTTACTACCGAAGGGTGGGTGATTAATGCTATGAGACTACAGGGGTGGTTCTCAGGGGGCTATGTGCTTATCTCCAAGGTGCTTTCCAGCTCAGAATTGTCTCTCTCTTTCCCTTACTGTCATGACTGTCATTAAAGTTTCTTGTGTAAAAGGTTTGATGATATAGATGATTGTTTTACTAGGCTTAACCAATGGTGGTCATTCACTTTCTGTACAGTGTTTTTCTGCTCTAATGATATTTTAAATTTTATTTTATTTAGGATGTAATTGGAAAATCAATGAATCAAGCAATCTGTATCCCATTATATAAAGATACTAGAAGGTAATTCTATTTGCCTTTTGGGTGGTATAATTCAGCAGCCAATTTAAAATTTTATTAATTTTTTCCCTTTTGTTTTAGTGAGGACTCTACACGTAGATTGTTCAAATTCCCTTTTCTGTAAGTGTGTGTTTCTTCCCTATCATGTGAACAATACAGTTTTGTTCTGTGCATTGAAAACTGCATAGAATGTTTGACATTGATTTTTTTTTCCTCAGGTGGAATAATAAGACTTCAAATCTACATTATCTTCTTTTTACTATTTTAGAAGATTCAATTTATAAAATGTGCATCTTAAGGAGACATACTGATATTTCCCAGTAAGTGTTCATCTGAAGTTTGAATCAGAAGAGATAAGATTTTATTCTTAATCATAAAACATATAGCTCCTCTTCCCTACATTTCAGGTTTTGCTTAACCTGCCTTATGACTTGTCCCTGAACTGTTCTCAGTCTTGGTTTTCATGTCACTAGATAGACGATGGTGCCAGATGAGGAAGCTATATGATCCCTTCTGATTCTAGAGCAGGGGTGGGCAAACTTTTTGACTCGAGGGCCACAATGGGTTCTTAAACTGGACCGGAGGGCCGGAACAAAAGCATGGATGGAGTGTTTGTGTGAACTAATATAAATTCAAAGTAAACATCATTACATAAAAGGGTACGGTCTTTTTTTTTTTTAGTTTTATTCATTTTAAACGGGCCGGATCCAGCCCATGGGCCGTAGTTTGCCCACGGCTGTTCTAGAGTATCTGATTTTGTATTGGTGTATAGCAGTTACATGGAGGATGATTTTTAGGCTTAGGAAAAATCAAGAGCAGAACACTCAGGATTACATCTCAGGAACCTGTAGGAGTTCAGAACTGTACTTTGGGTTCCTTATAGGAAGGCCTTTTACCTGAGGTTAAGGATGCCTTTCATTCAACAAAAGGCCTCACCCACAGACACTACTTTTGAGAACCCACAGGGAATGTTCTGAAAGGTAGATCAGACTCAGAATGCCATTAGTATCTGAAATGGGTTTAAACCTGAATTTCCAGGACATATTGTGAGACCAAGATGTGAAATCATTTGGTTGTTCCAGTTGTTCTTAATTGTGTAAGGTATCTGCTACTTTGGTGACCATAAGGTTGTAAATCAAGTTGTAATGTTGATGTTGGGTTTACCTCTCTAGGTGTGTAAGTTAGTTATTAGTGTTCTAGAGTGAGCACAATGGGATTTGGGTCTGGGATTTGGGGTTTAGGTAGATACACTAACACTGATAATCATGTTCTTTCAAGCGTTTAGATTATTGGCTATCCGGGTTGTTCCACAAAGTCTCTCTTTCCCCCTCTTCTTTCTTCAAGATCTGTAAGCAATGGACTAATTGCTATTAAATTTGGGAGCTTCACATATGCCACAACTGAGAAAGTGAGGAGAAGGTAAATCTTGAATTCTGTTTGGATGGTATATAAATATGTATGTATATGTTTTGTCCTGTGAATTTTAGGAATATAGTTAGACTCAGTTAAGTGATACATACCTACAAGGCCTCCCTTGCTTGCAACACAAGGGAGGGATTGCCACACACTGTATACTTGCAGAGAGGGTTGACTGGAACCTTACCACCCTGCAGCGGGAATTTATGTAGTGGTTTCCTATAATTAGTACCCCTCAGCTAGTTCCCTGTCTGTTAATAAGAAAGTAATGTGGTCCCAGGGGCACCTGGCTGAGGTCCTTGTTACGACCAACATTATTCTTCGTGTGCTGGGATTTTCTTAGGGTACGAAAGGGCAGCAGCACCTAAGTCATCCCTGCGGCTTTGCAGAGGACAGAATTGACACTACGCAGAGGCCGATCTTTTTTTCGCTCCTCACATAAAAGCATCTTACGATAACGCCTTTGAGGTTATTGTGTCTTCACATGTAAATCCTATTTTTACTTTCAGTCTGGTTAACTCAAAATACGTATAAGGAATCATTCATGGAATTTCCACAGGCTTAAGGCCTGACCATTGAAGCTGTGAACCAACCTTATAGATTTTTATTTTTTCACGATTACCTATTTTTAGGGCTTAGTTATATTTGTGAATAATCCATATATAAGTAAGTGTGTTTTTAGTGCAAACTAATGATATATTTCAAATGTTATTGTATAGAATGTCGCTTGACTTTTTTTATCGTCAGGTTTTTTTTGCTTGGTACGAGTATGTTATGCATCCAATGTTGTCTCTGTAGTTATGATCATCTTTCAGGTAACAAAACGTATTTCACTTCTAGCACCTACAGTTGTCTAGATGCACAGTTTTATGATGATGAAACTGTGACGGTAGTTCTTAAGGACACTGTAGGACGTGAAGGAAGAGACAGACTCTTGGTCCAGTTGCCACTGTCTTCAGTGTATAACTGTGAAGACTCTGCAGAATATCAGTTCACTGGGAATTACTCTACAAGGTAACTAACTCGTCAGTAAGTTCCTCTTTCTGATATCACAGTTACAATGTTTTCAATGTATGTCATCTATTCCAGTTCTTTATGTATGCTAGATAACAGTTAACCAGGGATAATCATACAGTCAGTCATATTTTTTATTTTAAAAATACTGGCTTTAACAGCTCTTCTGTTCCTTTGCTTTACTAGTAAATCAGTAGGTATGTGCTGGAACAAGGTTGGGTATTATTTGGGGTGGAGAATGGGACTTCTGTGAGTTCTTTCTTCAAGAGCAGCGTTAATCCCACTTTATAATAGAATTAGTTACCCTAGATTGCCTTCAGGGTTTCCCTTCCTGACAAAGGGCCTCTGTAGCCACATGGAGAGGACATGGCCATTTCCAAGAGATGGCTTTGGCTGACTGAGATTTAAGAAAGCAGATCCTTTCTCTAATTTAAAAATGTGTCTATTTATTTTCCTCGAAAGAGAATAAAAAACCTTACTAAGAAGATATTTTGCTTGTTTGTAATTATAGTATTTTTGTAGAATATAGCACACAGTGTTTTTATACAGAGTCTGGTAAAATTATCTTGGGAATATCGGTAGAAACTGAGCCCATGGTTGACCCTGACACCCCCCCTAGTAAACCAGGAGGTGATCCCCTTTTCACTCCTGGGTTGGTTTTTCCCGCTCTCTAGGCTAGATGAACAGTGTGGTGCTATCCCTACACGTACCATGCATTTCGAGAAGCATTGGAGATTACTGGAAAGTATGAAAGCGCAGTATGTTGCTGGGAATGGTTTTCGAAAGGTGTCCTGTGTGGTAAGTGTTTGCAGATTGCTTACTAAGAGTAGTTACAGGAGGAAGCGACTGGATCCATATGGTCCTTTCAGGGCAAACTTTTTGTGATAAATTGCTTCTGTTGATGATGAGCTTGTTAGTCACCTTAGCTATTTAGTTCTCTTGTTCTGAGAAAGCTTACTAAGTAATCAGTAACAAGTCTAGATTTTAATTATGAAATTGTTACTATTGCATGTGGAGATTCTTTTGTGCAAAATGAAAGCTTCAGTTTAGTGATTTTGTTGAACATTGATGGGAAAATAATCCTATATAATGAAACCCTAATATGCATATCAACCAAATGATGGAATAACCGGTCGCTATGATGCTCACTGACCACCTGGGAGCAGACGCTCAACGCTGGAACTGTCCCCTGGTGGTCAGTGCGCTCCCACAGGGGGAGCACCGCTTAGCCAGAAGCCAGGCTCATGGCTGGCGAGCGCAGCGGTGGTGGTGGGAGCCTCTCCCTCCTCCATAGCAACGCTAAAGACCCCTCTGGGGATGTCCAACTGCCAGCTTAGGCCCCTTGGGGGGTCCTGGACTGCGAGAGGATGCAGGCCAGGCTGAGGGACGTTCCCTCGTCCCCCCCACCCCCCCAGTGCATGAATGTGGTGCACTGGGCCTCCAGTTTTCCTATAAAACCATTCTTTGAACTCCTGATTTCTAATTCCTTATGCATAATTAGTTAAGCCATACATTTTAAAATTCTGTGTTTGGCCTTTTTTTTCTTCAGTTAAGCTCAAATCTCCGTCACGTGAGAGTGTTTGAAATGGACATCGATGATGAATGGGAGCTGGATGAGTCTTCAGACGACGACGAGGAGGCCAGCAATAAGCCTGTAAAAATCAAGGAAGAAGTGTTGTCCGAGTCGGAGGCAGAGAGCCAACCAGCTGGTGCTGCTGCTTCAGCGCCGGAGATAGTCATCAAAGTGGAGAAACTGGACCCGGAGCTGGACTCCTAGTCTCGGTGCCATTGTTTCGTATGTTCTCATCGTGTCAGAAAGGACACAGGAGACGGGCTCAGACGTCTTGAACCACTTTTAATTCTCTTTGTGTAACAAAGAAATAAACAGCAATTTTTATCCTCATTCTGCTTCATCTTCTCTTAGTGGTATAGTCACTGTGATAGACTTTCTTTTTGCTGAAATTCCTTTATATTACTGTGTGCTGAACTAGTGCTTAAAGAAAACATAAATTGTGAAGAAAAAGGTAGGTATTGGAAATCATTCCTATATCAGGAAGAAATTACAATTAAGTAGTCATTCACTGGAAGTTTTTTTCTTTTTAATTTAAATTCTTTATTGTTTAAAGTATCACATATGTCTCCTTTCCCCCCCCGCCCATTGACTTCTCCCTGGCCACTACCACTCCCCAGCACATGCCCTCACCCCCCCTGTTGTCTGTGTTCATTGGTTAGGCTTATATGCATGCATACAAATCCTGTGGTTGATCTCTCTCCCATACTCCCACCCTCCCCTGCCTTCCCTCTGAGCTTTGATGGTCTGTTCCATGGTTCTATGTCTCTGCATCTATTTTTATTCATCAGTTTATGTTGTTCATTATATTCCACAAATGAGTGAGATCATGTGATGTTTATCTTTCTCTGACTGGCTTGTTTCACGTAGCATAATGCTCTCCAGATCCATCCATGCTGTTGCAAATGGTAAGAGTTCCTTCTTTTTTACAGCAGCGTAGTATTCCATTGTGTAGATGTACCACAGTTTTTTAGTCCACTCATCTACTGATGGGCACTTAGGCTGTTTCCAAATCTTAACTATTGTAAATTGTGCTGCTATGAACATAGGGGTGCATATATCCTTTCTAATTGGTGTTCTGTTTTCTTGGGATATATTCCTAGAAGTGGGGTTACTGGGTCAAATGGGAATTCCATTTTTAATTTTTTGAGGAAACTCCATACTGTTCTCCACAGTGGCTGCACGAGTCTGCATTCCCACCAGCAGTGCGTGAGGGTTCCTTTTTCTCCGCATCCTCACCAGCACTTGTCATTTGTTGATTTGTTGATGATAGCCATTCTGACAGGTGTGAGATGGAACCTCATTATCATTTTGATTTGCATTTCTTGGACGATTAGTGACTTTGAGCATGTTTTCATATGTCTCTTGGCCTTATGTATGTCCATTTTCGAAAAGTGTCTACTTAGGTCCTTTGCCCATTTTTTGATTGGATTGTTTATCTTCCTTTTGTTAAGTTGTATGAGTTCCCTATAAATTTTGGAGATTAAACCCTTATCGAATATAACATTGGCAGATACGTTCTCCCATGCAGTGGGCTTGCTTGTTGTTTTGTTGATGGTTTCTTTTGCTGTGTAGAAGCTTTTTATTTTATTATTTTTATTTTTTAAATATATATTTTATTGCTTTCAGAGAGGAAGGGAGAGGGAGAGAGAGAGAGAAATATCAATGGGATCAAGCCTTTGACCGGAATCGAACCTGGGACCCTTCAGTCCACAGGCCGACGCTCTATCCATTGAGCCAAACTGGCTATGGCAAAGCTTTTTATTTTGATGTAGTCCCATTTGTTTATTTTCTCCTTAGTTTCTATTGTCCTAGGAGCTATATTGGTAAAGATATTGCTATGACAAATGTCTGATATTTTGCTGCCTATGTATTCTTCTAAGATTTTTTATGGTTTCCCATCTTACATTTAAGACCTTTATCCATTTTGAGTTTATTTTTGTGTATGGTGTAAGTTGGTGGTCTAGTTTCATTTTTTTGCATGTATCTGTCCAATTTTCCCAACACCATTTATTGAAGAGACTGTCTAGACTCCATTATATGTTCTTGCCTCCTTTGTTAAATACTAATTGAGCATAATGGCTTGGGTCGATTTCCCCACATAACGTTTAAATAACTTAGATGGGTTTGGGAGACAAGTAACTATAGCTTGTTCTTAGAATGAATTCCAACTTTACAGTCATCAACCAGTTCTTTATTAGACAGTAATCTGTCCCATGTGGCTCCAGCATTAAATTTACAAAGGTTTTTTGATATGTGCGTGGTTGCTGTTTGCAGTTCTAGCACAGGGGTAAATAAAAAGCGAGACCCCAGGTCTGCCCTTATCCTGAACCAGGGATCAGAAATAGTTCTATTAATGTACCTGGCTTATACCTCACTTTCCCTTAACATTGAGTTAGATTAATAATGTGAATCATTCCCAACTATTGGAGGATCGTTTTTTCACTAATGTTTTTAATACATATGGTATATCCAATATTTAGGAACTGGATTTGTATTTATGTCAAAGTGAAAATGTTTAAATTGATTTCTGATTCTCTTTTTTTAAGGATTTTTTTTTTTTTTTTTTGGCTTATTCTCTCCCAAGAATATTTTTTTCCCCACTGATTTTTAGAGTGGAAGGGAAGGACCAAGGGATGGGGGAAAGAGAGAGAGAAACATCAATGTGAAAAGGACACATGGATTGGTTGCCTCCCGCACATGCTGGGCCCTGGGATGAACCTGCAAGCTAGGTATGTGCCCTTGACCGGGAATCGAACTTGTGACCCTTGGGTGTGCAGGGCGACGCTCTAACCACTGAGAAACACCAGCCAGGGCTCTTTTTAAATTTTAATACGTACAGAGCAAATGATCTTGTTTATCATTGTGTGTGTGTGTGTGTGTGTGTGTGTGTGTGTATGATATAGATTCTATACAATTAGAAACCTTGCTGTTAATACTTAGAACCAATTTGCTCATTAGAGACTATATTTAGCAGCAGTTGCTGGGTTTGCATTTTGAGTTTAGTGAACAAAAAGTGAAGAGAGGATGCGGAGGACCCTGGCAGTGGGTCTCCCCCAGGTACTCACAGTGTGTGCACCCTGGTCCCTGACCTCCGTACAGTGGGGGTCATGAAGTCCTTGTCTCAGGGTTTGGGGGCCAAGTGGAGGAGTGTTTGTAGAGCATTGAGGTTGGCATAGATGAGACGCCTGGTGAAGAGTAGCACTTGCTACACTGTTCTGTGCTGCTCTTCTCCAGGATAAATTGTGTTTTTTTTTTTAATACAAATTTGCATAACATTTTATTTTTGTGCCAGACGTAATAAAGACTATGACAATAATAGTCTTTCTAATTCTCTGGCTTCCTAGTTTTTTGTTGTTGTTGTTTTTTCTTGATTTTCTTCCAAAATAAAAATTTTATACTCAGCAAAATGCTAAAACATTCTGTCTTTAGTCAGAGCATTTGAATATAAATAGTTTCTAGTCAGAAGCTATTATGGTGTAGCCTTGAGTTTATAATACCACTCTGGGCATATATATATATATATATATCTCAGGTCATCTAAACAGGTTCCCAGTAGACAGTCTGGCCCCAGAGAGCAGTCCTGCTGAGTACCTCGTAGGAGCCGGGCACCATTCCAAGCACATCCCACCGTTAACGCATTTAGGCCTCACCACAGTCCTATAAGGTAAGTGCTATTATTAGCACCCTCCCCATTTCACAGGTGAAGAAACTGAGGCACAGGGCAATTTTCTAACTTGCACATGGGCAGCAAGGGTAGGACAGATGGGTGACCAGGCAGCCTGGTACAAGACCCTTGTGTTTAACCACTACGTGCACTGCCTTTTCGGGGCGTGCGTCATTCCACTGCCCTGCCCTCCCTCCTTGCCCGTGGCCGTGTTTCCCAGCAATCTTCCTGCAGTGACGTGACCACCATAATGTCGGGGGGGAGGGGGCCACCAACAGTGGCACGTGATGAGCTTCATTCTTCACAGAGCTCCTTCACTCACAGTCGCCCGCAGCAGCCACACTCTTTCTGCACGCGTGGGAGTGGCATGTGGTGCAGCTGGGCCCTGCACCCCTACATTTGACCCTCCGGGGTTAGCATGGTTTTGTCCAAGACAGCACCGCCCACAGCCAGTGGCACGTGCCATCACCTCCTGGGGAGGCCTCGTGTGGCCCGGGGAACCTGAGGACAGCACTGAGCTCTTTCCCCAGGAAGGTCCTGGGGGGAAGCTGCCCGCTGGGTTGGGGCTGTGGGTGTTCTCCGTCGCAATTCGTTAAGAGGATTTGATCGCTTATTTAAGGTCTGAAGCAGGGATCCTCAAACTTTTTAAACAGGGGGCCAGTTCACTGTCCCTCAGACCGTTGGAGGGCCGGACTATAGTTTAAAAAAAAACTATGAACAAATTCCTATGCACACTGCACATATCTTATTTTGAAGTAAAAAAACAAAACGGGAACAAATACAATATTTGTATTTGCATGTGGCCCGCGGGCCGTAGTTTGAGGACCCCTGAAAGCCTTCCAGTGAGTAAACGCTCCCACAGAAGATCGAAGGCAGGCGGGCTTGGGGGGAGGCAAAGAAATGACCTTGAGGACAGATGCCCGGGCCCAGCAGAGGGCAGACTTGCAGTTCACAGCAGGGAACTATCCCGTGGTGAACACTGCAAGAAAGACCGCGTGGCTCCCTGGAACCCAGGCTGTGTTAGC
Source organism: Myotis yumanensis (assembly GCF_028538775.1). Classification (NCBI taxonomy): domain Eukaryota; kingdom Metazoa; phylum Chordata; class Mammalia; order Chiroptera; family Vespertilionidae; genus Myotis; species Myotis yumanensis. The sequence continues at coordinate 225,538,103 of NW_027223752.1, read as the reverse complement.
ACACGTGGCCTGTTCACTGTGGGCCGGGAACCGTGATAACAGTGTTGGGAAAATAAGTCGCAGCTGCGTTTCCACACAATAGCTCAGAGCACCACCTGCCAATTACCCTGTTGGCGAGAGGTCCCTGACGAGGTGGCACAGTCTGGGGATGGAGCAGTTTCCACCTGAGAAATGAAAGTCGAAGGAGCAGATCAGTAAACCAGCTCAGCAATTCCATTAAAACGCAGCCCGTGCAGCTGGAGGCGGGTGAGCCGGGTGGGCGTCCCCTCCGATGGCTTCGGGGCCTACGTTGGGCTTTCTCTGGTTGGTCCTGAGTTGGAAGCAGGAACAGAAACTAGGGAAGCTGTCAGTTACTGATCAAGTCAGGCCATCGGAGGCCTATGGTTACAGAGGTTGCTGGACTGTCACCAGGGTTGGCAGCCTGATACTCCACAAGAGCGACTTGACGTGAAGCAGGCTGGCTCCTGCGGTGGGGAGGAGGTTTCCCGGGCAGGTTGCTGCAGGCTGCGTTCAGACTTCTGTTTTTATCCATGGTCTGCCCGTGGGCCCTTCCTGTGTGCACTCTCTCACACTGCTGTCCCATCTTGGAATTCTTGAAAAGGGGCCCCAGATTTTCATTTCATACGGGACCCTGGGAACAGCCATTCCCGCATTCACCTTCGGACCGGTGACCAAGGGAGCATGCGTGTGGTTTTGGTGGGACTAACCAGTTCCCCCCTTCCAGCAGTGTAGATGGAAAAGCCCCCAGTGCCGTATCTCACTAACTGTGTGATGTTGAGTAAGTCCCTTTCCCTCTTGGCCACTCAACCTGCTCACCTATAAAACAGGTATATCCATCCCACAAGGATAGGATTCAATTAGGTAATTTATGCAAAAGCACACTGTGAACCTTCTGTTGCTGGACAGATGTAAGTTATTATTGATATTAACGTTTGGACTTGACGGATTTGGTCATGCAAATCTATGAGAGCGCGGCCTGGCAAAGGGTAGGACTCGGGGGCTAGAGGCCAGGGACAATGGAGGAAGCAGGTAAGAGTGACGGAAAGTAGACTCTGGAAAGCCAAGGACCACGTTCCGATTCCTGGCTGGCTTGCTGCAAAAGCAGGAGGCAGAGTCTCTAAGCCAGGGAAGTGGTCAGTGCAGAAATCCATCCGACCACTGGAGGGAGGCCTAGGTTTGCTTGGGTATCAGGTTGGTCTCCATGGTATTTGGGTAAGCCCCATCGTGGCTGCAGCTTTAATTTCATACTAGTTGCTCTAAAAGAAACACGAGGCCTGTATTACTTCTCTTGCCTTTCTTTTTGTTTTTGTTTTGATTTTTGAGAGAGTGAACGGGAGGGAGAGGGAGAGAGAGAGAAACATCCATCTCAGAGAGACACATCCACTGGTTGCCTCCCTCATGGGTTCGCCCGGGCACTGAGGTGTGGGCAGGGGTGGGGACGGAGGACAGGCCCCCCGAGGAGGGCTGGATCATAGGGCCTTGGAAAGCCCTGTGGGTTTTCCCCATCTTTAACTTCTCTGCCTCTGGCCACGTTTTCAAAGCCAACCCCGCCCAGCACGGGCAGCGTGAGAGCCCAGAGGAACACTTGCGTTGGTGGCGTATTTGCTGAAGCCGGGCTTCTGCAGCCTTTTCTAACCTGGCTGTGGACTTGGGCTCCGGCACTGCTTTCCCCACGTTGTCAGCTGTCTCTAGCTGCTGGGCTCCCTCACCAAGGAGCAGTGTGTGCCCCAGCGCCAGGGCCTGTGGCTGCGAATCCTGCTGTGAACTCGGTGACCAGCCTGCTTCTCTGCCCCTGTCTTCAGAGCCGTCATTTCCAGAAGCTATAACATGTGACCCCCCCCCCCCCCCCCCCCACCGCAGGCTTTTAGTGGAAATCCTAAAGGCTCTGCAAACGGAAAGTGGTTTGTTGTTTATTTTGGTAACTAATTTGGCATCAAAATGTGACCTGATTTCGTAGCAAAACCTCACCTGAACCGAGGCTACTAATAGCTCCTTATTTCGCCCACGGAGCTGTTTTGCTGCAGAAACATGGGTGTAGTTGTGTCATGCTGTGTTAGCATGTTTGGTTGCTGTGTGCTGTCCCAGGTCCTCTGGGGTGTCACAGACCACGCCACATGCACTGCACAGACGTCCTTAAGCCGGAGACTTCTGGATTTCAACGGACAGCTGGGCCAGGGTTTGGGTTGAAGGTCGTGGGTCTGCATGTGTCCTATGACAGCAGCCATCGGGCGTAGTGCCTCGGCGTCAGATGGTCTGGCTTCGGCTACCACATACTGGCCTGTGGTCTTGGCAAATCCAGAACCTCCTGGACCCTCCGTTTCTTCCTCTGAAACAGCAGCCCCGACTGTGCTCTCAGCTCCGTGACAAGGTCTGCTTCTGGTTGTCTCATTGCCTGCGTCTCCCTTCATCTCCCTGCGTCCCCCTCCTTGGAGCCACTCCCCCCCCCCCCCCCCCCCACCGGGTTTCCAGGCCTGGCTTCCACCCTGCGCTCAGATGCTCACTGTGCCCCGAGGTCACCTCCCCAGAGAGGCCTCCCGGTACCCTGGGTGAGGCATCTGTCTCCCCCTGTTCTAGCCACACCTTCTCCCACTTTGCATTTCTGCCTAGAATGTGCACCCCCCTGCAGTGATCGGATGCAACTATTTGTTTACCTGTGAATCGCCTGGCTGCCCCACTAGAATGTAAGCTCTGCAGGGCGGGGCAGCCCCTCGGTGTGGGTGCGAGGCAGGAGTGGCACCCTTTGCAGAGGCGCCCTCATGGAGCTCAGCGATGAGGGGCTGTAAGACCAGGATAGACTCATCCCTTCCAGCAGGCCCAGGGCGGTCCACTCTTCCCTGAGGCCACAGGGTGCTCTCATACTGTCAGGCAGGCCTGGAGGAGCCCCAGGAAACTGCCTGCCTGTGGGGTGGGGTCCTGATGTAGGAAAGTGACAGGTGATTTGGCTTCTCTTGTCAGGACCCATGGCCAACCTGAGTATAGTTCCTTAAACTCCTTCATAGTGTGGATTTCGGAAGTAACTCAAGCAGCATTGCTCTCTGCTCCTATCGTGAAATTCTTGAAGCCCTGCAGTTGCTTTTTGCTTTTGGCAAAGGCAGCAGCAGCCCCCAAAGCCCCCCGCCCCCACTGTGTAGATAAGCTGAGGGCTGTGGGGCAATCGGCCTCTGGGCGGGACTTACCAGGAAAGCCTTGCTTCTGTCCTCAGGCTTCCTGGTACCTGGTACCTGGGAGTGAAGAGTTCCAGGTGCAGGTGGGACCGTTCTGTTTTCCTTCCTCCTCCTGTGGGGCTTGAAGCCTCTCCAGCGATTAAGCAGAAACAAGAGGCGTGTTCTTAGGGCACTTGAGTGCCGGATGCTTCTGAAAACATGCTGAAGTGAACGCTGGACTCCCTCCGAGATCGCAGGGCGGTGGGCGAGAAGCCAGTGCCTCCCCCCCCCCCCCCCCCCCCCCCCGGAGCCCGGGCAGGGTTCAGAGCAGGTTGGACATGCACATGAAGTTAGTTAATTAAGGGGTGACTCGAACTATTGAGCCCCAGAGCCCCAGAATGAAATTCATGAAATATTAGAGACGTGAGCATGGATGCATGATTCTAGAAAGCGAATGGCATAGCAAGTGACCCTCCAGGACTCCCCTCTCCCTCCCTCTCCCCTCCTTTCCTTCCCTCCTTCCTCCCTCTCTTCACGCATCTTCCTCATGTAGCCTCCTCCCCCCTGTTTCTCTTTCTCTTCTAAGTAGCCAGGGAGCCACACAGACCCAGGGATAGAGGATGAGCAGCGCTTCAGACTTCAGTCCCACACCGGCCGTGCACAGGGAGGCTCTGTGTGAGGGAGAACGCGTCTCTTCAGGGCTCACAGGTCTCACTGGGTTGCTGACTCCCTGTGGTGCTCAGGCAGGAAGATCTCAGGAGGAAATCTTCTCAGAGCAGCGAGCCCAGGTCCTCGGGCTGTGGAGTCTGGGCCCCTGACAATCTGTCCACGGCCTCTGGGCCTCTTTGCTTCCCTGGAAGGAAATAACCACGTGGCCCCAGCCCCATGCCCAGCCTCTGGCCTCCAGGAAGGGGGCTGGGGAGGAGGAAGAGATGGTGAGGAGGTCAGGAGAGTGTCCCCCTCTCCAGGACCCACAACCAGTCTTCTCCCAGAGGAGGGGTCAGGCCCAGGTCCCCAGAGCGGACAGTGAGGAGAGAGGGCACAGGACCTACAGCCTAACCAGTGATGGCGAACCTTTTGAGCTCAGCGTGTCAGCATTTTGAAAAACCCTAACTTAACTCTGGTGCCGTGTCACATATAGAAATTTTTTGATATTTGCAACCATAATAAAACAAAGACTTATATTTTTGATATTTATTTTATATATTTAAATGCCATTTAACAAAGAAAAATCAACCAAAAAAATGAGTTCGCGTGTCACCTCTGACACACGTGTCATAGGTTCGCCATCACTGGACCTGTCCGGATGCTCAGTGTGCCTCTGGGCAAGGTGGGTCCCCAAACTTTGTAAACTTTGTGTGATTCAATAAGTGACTCCGTTTCTAGGTGAACAATGTTTTAGAAAGATCCAAGTTATGGGATTTCATAGAAGAAAGATGGGTGTTTTCCAAAGAAGCTGTGTCAGGTGGAGAGGGAGAGGGAGAGAGGGAGCCGCGGGAGGAAGTGGCTCCCTCTAGTGGCCGCAGTGGGAACAGCGTTAAACTGAAGCAGTTACTGGGAAGGGGATGAGAGGTGCCGAAATGTAGAGGGAGAGCGGCGAAGGCTGGCTTTTTTCTCCTCTTGGGAGCTCCATCTACGCCCCTCCATGGCTTCCTTGACCACTGGCCCCTGTGCCCTAGCGCCTCTGCTCCACAGTGTCTTTAACAAACACTCCTGTGCATCAGACCCTAAGTCAGTGGTTCTCAACCTGTGGGTCGCGACCCCTTTGGGGGTTGAACGACCCTTTCACAGGGGTCACCTAAGACTATCGGAAAACATATATAATTGCATACTGTTTTGTGATTAATCACTATGCTTTAATTATGTTCAATTTGTAAAAACGAAAATATATCCTGCATATCAGATATTTACATTACGACTCATAACAGTAGCAAAATTACAGTTATGAAGTAGCAACGGAAATAATTTTATGGTTGGGGGTCACCACAACATGAGGAACTGCATTAAAGGGTCGCGGCATTAGGAAGGTTGAGAACCACTGCCTAAGTGCTTTATCAACAGTAATCCACTTAATTCTCCCAACACCCTGGGGAAATTTTCCGTCTTGACGCATGGCAAATTTTATGTGTATTTTACCACAATTAAAAAAAATAGCTGCAACATGTGGCCACTTGGGATTCACTACAGGCAAGGTACAAACCACATACCATAGGGAGCTTTATTCTGTTTGGGGAGCGAGTCATTCATTCATTCATTGATCCATTCATTCTTTTATCCCATCAATCAATCCATGTTGAGCACCCCCTGGGTACTAGCCACTGTGCTTGTGTGGGAAACAGCAGTCACCCCTCCCAGCACACTCCCCATCCCTGTCACCTGCTCTAGTTTCTCTTCTTGGCACTTACTGTGAGTCTACTTGTAATATACTTATTTAAGTTTTTGGTTGTCTGTCTCCTGGCTTCATGATGGCAAGGAGCTGGACTTTTTGTTTAACCGTGGTGAGCATGTGCCAGGCATAGCAGGTGCTCAATAAATACTGAAGAAATCAAACATGTATGGGGGGTCTTCTATATGTCAGGCACCGGAAATGCTAATATATCAATGAAACTGAGTCCCTGGCCCCAGGACTGGCAGGGAGATGCCCAAACAAGCAGATAGTTATAGTCCTGTGCCCCAACTGCCAGGGCAGAATCACTTGGGTGGGGGCCAGGAAGGCTTCCTGGGGGAGAGAGCCCCTTAAGCTTAGTTCTCAAGAATGAGTTGAGGATGTCCTGGTGAAGAAGATGAAGGGAAATATGCTTCACCCTGAATAGCAGCTGTCCCTCTAGCAAGGTCACCTGCCTCCCCATCCCCCATCCCCCATCCCCCATCCCCCATCCCCCATCCCCCATCCCTCAAGCTTGCTTCAATCATATCAATCATATTGCCTGTCTGGGCCCTGTAGGCATTTGAATAGTTTTAGCCCTGGACTATTTGATTTTTTCATTTCTTCCACTTGTAATGTTGTGCATTGGAAATATATATATATATATATATATATATATATATATATATATATATGAAATGGAAAAAGTAATAGATATGTTTAAGAGCTTCTATGCACTGTATTCTAAGTATTTTACATATATGATATCACGTAATCTTTAAAACAACTGTTTGACATCAGTATTATTTCTATTATCCCCAAGTTACAAGTGAGGAACGAAAGCCTAGAGAAGTTAGTTTGCCCAGAGTCATAGGGCAGCTAAGTGGTAAATCAGGATTTGAACTCAACATTCTGACTCCAGAGCTAATGCTTCTAAACCATTAAGATCTTCAACGGGAAGACCAGTGAATTTTGGAGAAAGGATGGTTGGTTCAAGGTTTATGGGAGGATAATGGTCAGTAAGTCATCATGGACAAGAAGGGGATAAAGATAACTAAGATACATGGTACCCTAGGTAGAGGAGTGAGAATCCTCGGCTGTTGAGAATTTCCACACCAAGCATCAAACCACCAGAAGGAGAGACCCAATGTAGTCCTAGTGGCAACGAAGCACTGAGAGATAGAGTACGAAGGCCTTGGGAAAGGATTTAAGAATTAAGGGAAGAATGGCATCCAGAGTGCCAGCTCGGGGTTGGGGGAGGGTGGCATAGTAAGGCCAGACATGTGCTGGTTCGTTTCTTCTGCCAAGAAGCTGTGAGAGCAAACTCAGAATTTGGTCTGGAGGCCACGTAGACGAGATATTGCTGTACCTCTGTCAAATCCCATTTACAAACTATGATGAGCAAGTTGTTTTTGTAAGACTATCCAGAGTGCCACTGGGCAATGGAGCTACCAGGAGGGTTTAAGGACTCTTTGAAATTTCCGGTTGACTACCTGTGGGTAGCTAAAATATATAACACATTTTAATAAAATATGGAAAAAGTAAAAAAAAAAAAAGAAGAGGAAGGGATTTCTAGGCAGAGGGAACAGCATGTGCAAAGGCCCAGAGGCCTGAAAGAGCCCTGACCGCCATTTAGGAGAAACCAGATAGTCGGTGCAAGGGAGCGAGGAGGAGGTTTGGGTCCTGAGAGGAGGCCCAGGCAGAGCTTCAAGGACCTTGATTGCCTGCCAGGGGACCCCTGATGGGTCCGGAGAGCTGTTCCTCTCACTGTCTCCTTTCCTGTTTCCTCTGTTCCAAGGGGGAGTGTGGGGAAGGTGCCTCAATATATATGAAACCAAATTCCAGCTCAGTTGGGCATGAAATTTCATCAGCGATGAGCAAAAAGGAAAAAGTGCCCCAGATCTTATCATTCAGAAATAACCACTGTTTATTATGGTTTAGTCTTTCAAAAAATTTTTTTAAACAAGACAAGCCCAGCCAGTATGGCTCAGTGGTTGAGCGTTGACCTATGAACCAGGAGGTTCATAGGTCAATTCCCAGTCAGGGCACATGCCTGGTGGCAGGGTCGATCCCCAGTGTGGGGTGTGCAGGAGGCAGCCAATCAATGGTTCTCCCTCATCATTGATGTTTCTATCTCCCTCTCCCTTTCCCTTCCTCTCTGAAATCAATAAATATATATTTAAAAAAATTTAAAAAACAAGACATCTTGTTTTTGTTTTGTTTACAGAGATTTTAGTTGTTATGATTATAAAAGCGAAATAAAGAATGGTCACTGTGGGAAGAGTAGAAGAGGTGAGCGAGGAAAGGAATGAGAAGAGCGATGGCCCCAGGCTCGCCCGGTGAGCACCAGGGTTAACAACAGGTGGGCATCTCCTTTGTGTCTTTGTTGCAATTTTCCTTGTGTCTTCTTTGCTATTTCCCTCTCCCCTTTAGTGTCTGACATAAAATAAAACTCCAAAGTTGTTTTCTTCCCTGTTTTGGGCCAAATTAGAAAACATAAATAAGCAAATAAATGAATACAAATAAAAAGAAAGAAAAACAATCCACAATCACCAGGTCTGTTTCCGAGCCCATAGATCTAAGTCTGTCTCCTTCCTTCCCTCTCCCTCTGTTTTTCTTCTTTCTTCTTGTTTGTCTTGAACAGAGCTGGGAGCCATTGGGCAAGTCAGTGGAACAAGTGGGTATCTCTGCGTGTTGTTCACACAATGCCCATCTTTACCAGCGATGGTGACAGAGGCTAAGAAAAATGATGGAGGCAAACTGAGCCTTGCCACTCACTGTAGGACTGAGAATAGATTTTGAAAGGACCTTTGTCCCCCCTCTTAAAAAAAAATAATCCTGCGAGGCGGGGATGGGTTCCTTAATGAAGAGTGAGCTCAAGTTGTCCCATGGAACTTTGAGATTTCCCTATGAGTAAAAAGGAGAAGGGGTAGCCCTAACCGGTTTGGCTCAGTGGATAGAGCGCCGGCCTGCAGACTCAAGGGTCCCAGGTTCGATTCCAGTCAAGGGCATGTACCTTGGTTGTGGGCACATACCCAGTGGGGAGTGTGCAGGAGGCAGCTGATCGATGTTTCTAACTCTTTATCCCTCTCCCTTTCTCTCTGTAAAAAAATCAATAAAATATATTTTTTAAAAAAAAGGAGAAAGGGGGCTTCTTGTCATTGTCTTAAACAGGAATACAGACACCTCAGATGCTTTTTTAAATTATTGATTTCAGAGAAGGGAGCAGAAGAGAGAGAGAAACATCCATGATGAGAATCATAGATCGGGGATCCCACACTGGGGATCGAGCCTGCAACCCGGGCATGTGCCCTGAATGGGAATCAAACAGTGACCTCCGGTTCATAGGTCAATGCTCAACCATTGTGCCATGCCGACCAGGCCCTCAGATTCTTTTAACAACATTCTTCCATCTGTCCAGGGAGGAAATGGATGGGATCATGGGTGGGACACACCCAGTTTGACTATGGTGGGGCACTGGGGCAATCAAATGGAGAGGATCCAGGGGAGCATGCTGCTACTGGGCAGCCACTGGTCTGTGTTAACAGACCCTGGACCTTGGACCCCCCTGCACCACTTCGTCCCACCCACCAACATTCATTAGGAATCCCCACCCCCTCCCCTCCTGCCATGCTCTGTAGATGCTGTACTGGACTCCAGGAGACCCAACAAAGTGACACATGGTCTGTCCTCAAGAACTGAAAACATTGCTTATTCCTGTCTTCACTCTGCCTCCTGCCCCTTTCGATTGGGGCCTGCTATTATTATTTAAGTTTAAAATATGAACCACTATTCCTTTTGGAAGCTTTGCAATATTTTAATCAAAGTTTACAAATGTTTTGTCCAGTACTATGAAGTACATAGCTTATGAAGCCACACAGGGTGGCTCATGTCCCTCCCATTATTAACAGAAGGAATTTAATCAAGGGGTTGATTATGTAAGTGGTGGGAGAGCTAAGAAGCCAAACAAGATGGTGAGGCAACTCAGAGGTAGGCAACTGCAGGCTGCTGCTGCCACGTCCAGCCTGAACCCACAGATGGGAGGCAGTGCAGTTGGGGCCCAGGCCTGGGTAGCAGGAGCACACGCTAGGTTCAAGGAAGAGATGTGGCCACTGCTAGATGCTGCCCAAGAGAGAGGAGAGAGGCAGAGTGGACAAAGGTCTTCCTTCTCCAGTGGCTTCTCTCCCCAATCTCCTACCAGTGTCTTCCATCGACTAAACCCGAGTTTCTCAGCCTTTTAAAAGAATTATTGTCCCTACTCCAGGAGACTTTACAGACATTTGTTTTCCTAATAGCCTCTCCCCCATACGATTTCAGAACACAGATATACTGTATATCTGTTTATGTAGTTTGTAGTGTGCTTTATACATACAAAAATAAGACTTTTTTCACACAGCCCCCACCAAGAACCAATTTTTGCCTTTTGGGAGGTGAGCTGGCCCCAGCTGGAAATGGATGGAAGACAGGGAGCTAGCTGGAAGCCAGCTGCATGGAGACCTGAGACACTGCCCACAGGGATCAGCTGTACTGCAGAGTCGAGGTGAGCATGGGAGGGTAAGGGGTGGATTGCATTATGCAAGCCTGGAACTGTCTTTTGTCCGGCCTCTCCCTTTGTGGTTATTTGACTAGAAGTCATTTCCCATCAGAAATGTGAGGGCTCAGTTCTCACATTTCTGATGGGAAATGACCTCCAGATTCCAGTTCCTGGTTGAGCACCCCATGCAGCTCTGATTCCTATGGAGGCCCCAGGCAAGCTGCCCCATGAAGTCCCACAATGGCACATTGATTATTTCAAACTAAAATCTACAGGGATCTAGCCAGTTTTGCTCAGTGGATAGAGCATCGGCCTGCGGACCGAAGGGTCCTGGGTTCTGGTCAAGGGCACATCTTGGGTTGCGGGCTTGATCTCCGGTAGGAAGCATGCAGGAGGAAGCCAATCAATGATTCTCTCTCGTCATTGATGCTTCTATCTCTCTCTCCCTCTCCCTTCCTCTCTGAAATCAATATATATTTTTAAAAAATATATTTAAAAAAGAAAAAAGAAAAGAAAATCAACCGGAAGCAGCAGGAGTGGGAGGACCTCTCTGACTCTGCTCTGTCCTCCTAAAAGCAGGAAATAACTGCATCATCGGTGCCCTCCACTTCTGGGAGGCCCAGAGACACCTTATCAGTTAGAAAATCTAGAGTCAGAAAAGCTTGTCTAAACAAACCGTGTAATAATACCTTCACTCATTGACTACCCAAGCCCCAACCTTGTTTAGATTTCTCACTAGGGAATGCCCACACCTTGCTTAGATTCCTTTCTCATGAGCACTAACTTTCTTTGTCCTGTCCGTTTCTCACAAATGTATTTATTGTTTCTTTGTTTAAACAAATATAAATATGCCTGGTTCAGTCATCTCTTGGAGCCTCATTTCATGATCTGAACATCCTATGTGATTACTCCTTGTGCATCTATTAACTTGTTTTTTTCCCCTGTTCATGTAGTCTTGTGTCTATTTTATTACTTTATTTTTTAAAAATATTTTTATTGATTTCATAGAGGGGAGAGATAGAAATATCAATGATGAGAGAGAATCATTAATCGGCTGCCTCTTGCACACCCCCTACTGGGGATCAAACCCACAACCTGGGTATTTGCCCTGACCTGGAATTGAACCATGACCTCCTGGTTTATAGGTTGACACTCAACCCCTGAGCCACATCGGCCGGGCTATTTTATTACTTTACTAGTATAACTAGTTCAAATGTAAGAACTAAAGAAGGGTAGTGAGGGTAATTCTCCTCTGCTCCCTAATATTCCCAATAGGGATGCTTTTACAATTTTCTTTTTAATCCTTTTGTTCTGAAATTTCATGACAATAAGCCTTTTTAAAAAACAATTATAATTAACATAGAGTGTGTTATGTAAGTATCAGTGTTGGCTCTTCAAAGGACGGCCAACAAGTATTCAAGAATCGGTGCCATGGGATCTTTTGGGCTGGCTCTCAGAACCACAGGGGGTCACCCCTAGCCATATGCTTGAGAAATGCATGGTGCGGATAAGGGTCTGCACCAGAAGAGGAACAGATGTCATCACGGACAGCTTTGCAGAGCCTGAGGTTGAGGCCTGCTATTGACCTCGCTTAACACTGAGTTCAGTTGGTGCTTGGGCCTGGAAGGGCGGTGTGATGAGGGCTACAGGCTTACCGTGTCACCTGTTACAGACTCAGGGGGACTTGGGAGAAGTTCAGAAATGAACTGGAGCTCCATTTCCTGTTTACAGATGAGGATACTGCTGGATTCAGTAGGATTTGTCCAAGGCCACAGCGCTGGATTGAAAGTCATGGTAAGTCATGATCTCTTGGCCTCTGGTCCCTCCTGTATTCAGATTTAGCTCCTTTTTTTTTTAAAAATAACGAATATCATTAACATCATCAATACGATAGCAGCAATGATACCACAGTAGCTTTTGTTCACTCAGTTCCTGCCACTGCTTATCCTTGTGGGATATTTTACATGCACAGACTTGACAAGTATTTTGGCTGAGTATTTTCAGGACAGAGAGCAGAGGCTTTTTTCTATGCATTATGGGTTAATTTTTCAGATGTAGCACTTTTTGAATCTGTAATGGAGAAGTTTGGTCAAAAAATACCCATTCAACACATATTGTTGCTTCAATGACATTTGGAGGCACTGGGTGGCACTACGTATATATAGAGAAAAAGCCAATTCCTGTCCTCGAGAAAGTCTCAGTGTAGAGAAAATGGAAGACTAAGAGGCAGGTGGTTACCACATAGCAGGTCAAGTGCAGGATAGAGTTAATCACAGGGTGGGGTCCTGTGGGAGCACAGCAAGGGGGCAGGGGAGGTGGTCAAGAAGAGATGTCCCTGAACTTTGCCTATAGGGATGAAATTCACCAGATGAAGGGGTTGGGAGTGGGCAGGTGGAAAGGTGGTGATGGTGGTGGGAGCCATGAGGCCATTCTAGGAAGAGGAACTCCCTTGTGAAAACCCCAGTGACTGTTGCCTTTTTGATGCCCTAGTCCAGCCACACCCTATACACTGAGGTTTGGGATAAATACTTGTTGGATGGATGAATGATTAGACACAAATTTGACTTGAAGACTGACCTCCAGGCACATCTTCCCTGCTTGTTGAGTTGTGTGGCATTTGATGTTGTCGGAGGGGCTGCGAGTGAGCCTGGCAGGCCCAGGGAGACACTGGGGTTACCTGACCCAGCTGAATCTGGGCAGGAAGACTTGGCCAGACTTCTTCAGCCAAATGAATTTTAATGTTAATTGGCATCTGAATGTTGGAGGGAAAATTCTTGCAAAGCCAGTCCCCGGTGTGGTATGAAGCCTGGGGAAGGGTGGGGCAGGTGGGCTATTGCAGAGTTCTTGCCTCTGACTGGTGTCATGCCCAGGAGGGGATGTGAGTGTAGGTCACAAGTATCCTCTGCCAGCTTGGCCTCCACCTTGATGAGCTCTCTCTCTCTTCCGACTTTTGGAGATTCCTAGCATTCACTGGTTTGTAGGCGGCATCACTCCAATCTCTGTGTTTCTTTGTCCTCACCTTTTATAAAGACATCAGTCATTGGATGTAGGGCTCATCTTCAATCAAGAATGATTTCGCCCTAGCCGGTTTGGCTCAGTGGGTAGAGCATCGTGTGAACTGAAGGGTCCCAGGTTTGAATCCGGTCAAGGGTACATGCCTGGGGTGTGGGCTTGATCCCCAGTTTGGCGGAGGGGTGCAGGAGGCAGCCAATCAATGATTCTTTCTCATCATTGATGTTTCAATCTCTCTCTTCTTCCTCTCTGAAATCAATAAAAATATATATATATTTTAAAAAGAATGATTTCATCTCGAGATCCTTTATTAATTACAGCTTCAAAGATTCTATTTCTAAAAAAAAGTCATATTATGAGGCTCTGCATGGATGTGAATTTGGGGGGAACACTATTCAGTCCACTGCACTATGCAAAAGTAATTTTTAAAAGAAAAATATAGCTGTTATGAAATAACATTTCACAAACATTGCAAACAAACAACAACAATAATTCTTTTAAAGTTAGCATTTCTAGGTTAAGCAAGCAGGAAGACAATGGAAATCCATTCTATAAACAAATGGCTCAACACCATTTACCCGTCTCAGAGGAAGAAGAGAGCTGAGAGTGAATGAAAATATATTAAAAACCCATTGAGCATAAAGAGGCAGTTGAATGGGCTCACATTCTATTAACAGAGACCAATGAACTAGATTTATGCTGAGTTTGTGTTGTTTAAATGGTTGTTTCTGTGCCCACATCTAAGAGTGGCTCAGAAGGCCGTTGTTGTAACAGTGATGAGCTCACAGCTTGGGATTGGGGACATGGCATTTTAAGAAGAAGAATTGAGAAAAAGTGTTTGGATATTGCTCAGTCTGCTCAGACTGTCATGATGTTTAGACTGGGTGGCTAAACAACAGAAACGTATCCTATATAATAAAAGGCTAATATGTAAATTGACTGAATGGTGGAACGACTGGTTGCTATGACATGCATTGATCACCAGAGGGCAGACGCTCAACGCAGGAGCTGCCCCCTGGTGGTTAGTGCACTACCACAGGGGGAGCGCTGCTCAGCCAGAAGCTGGGCTCATGGCTGGCACAGCGGCGGTGTGGGCCTAAGCTGGCAGTCGGACATCCTCTGAGGGCTCCCAGACTGTGAGAGGGCACAGGCCTGGCTGAGGGACCCCGTCCCTCCAGTGCACAAATTTTGTGCACCAGGCCTCTAGTTTCTTATAGTTCTGGAGACTGGGAAGTCCAAGATCAAAGTGCCTGCTGATTCAGTTCCTGGTGAGCTCTGTCTTACTTACAGATGGCTGACTTCTCACTGTGTCCTCATATGGCAGAGGGCGAGGGAGAGAGAGAGAGAGAGAGAGAGAGAGAGAGAGAGAACATGAACTCTCTGATGTTTCTTCTTATAAGGGACACTAATCCTACTGGATCAGGGCTCCCCCTTATGACCTCACTTGACCTTAATTACTTCTTTGCTCCAAATACAGACACACTAGGGTTAGAACTTCAGCATATAAATTTTAGAGGAACATAATTCAGTCCATAGCAGGTATTTTAAAATAACATTGGTAAAGAGGCATGATATAAGACTCTGGTATGGATTCTGAATCAGGCAGAATTTAAGATATTTTGGGCACAATTATACGGAACCCTAGTTTAATCATTTAACAAACCATGTCCTAGTGATGAACAACAAGATATTAATTCATGTGAATAGGAGGTGCTTCCTCTTAAAATCTTGAGGTTAAAAAGAAACAAACATCCCTTCGTAAGGGCCCAGAGCCAGACCTCCCCAGCTCCAGCACTCAGCAGCTGCCTCCCTCCCACCTTTGAGGCTTCAGTTTCCTCAACTGTAAAATGGGATTATAATAGTTCTCCTTGGGTTGCCAGGGAATTAAATGGTATGAGATCCGTGGCTATTATTATTATCAATAACAAAAAAAAAAACATGCATAGAGGAAATTTTGCCCAATGCTCAGCAAAGCTGTTGAAAGGATTATGAAGCAGGTGATTTGTGGCAGGGAGAGAGGGACACACACACACACACACACACACACACACACACACACACACAGAAAGGCAGAGCTGCCCAATTTAGGAACAATAGCGAGCTTGCTTTTTTGGCTGAGCATGGAATGCAATTATTCCCTCACTTCACAAACATTTGAAATTTATGCTCTAGGAATAAAAGAAGTTAGAGGAATTTGTACCCATTTGAAAAGCTAATGGGTAATGTTTCACTGTAACGAAGAAGCAGCACAGCCTTGACTGGGAATCTATACCGCGGAGCTTACAGCCTGGCTCACCTCACACTTGCCGGAACCCCACTTAGGGCCTTGAAGGGAGCGCACACTGGCTCCGGGGTAGCATCGTACACATATTGGAGTCTTCCACTCGGGGCTCCTTGAGGAGAGCTTTTGTGCATTTTCTCATAAAAAGAACGTGGCGATGTCTCACTTAATGGACTGATTAAGGACTCATTTTAGAAAAAAACAAGGGGGACTAGAGAAACAGCTGAAGCATCTGTTTTTTAACCGGTTTATAGAGCAGCAGAGAATAGCCTATAAGATATATTTCTTCACTAGGAGAAAAAATATGACTGAGTTTTGACTTAGGATGTCCTTGGGTTGGGATAAAATAGTAGCCTTCACACTTAATGTCTCTTGACTTCCCTCCTCTCTCTCCACTTTTATTTATTTTTTAACCTAAATTGTATGAAGGGCATTGAGCAAGAGCTAAGCAGGAGATGACATCGGAGAGGCTGGTTGGGACCAAGCTGTGCAAGGACCGTCGAAAGCCAGAGTGGGTTTCTCCTTACCTCCATACACAAGGTAGACACATGGACTCTTCCTGGGCAGGAGGCAGCACACATCGCAGTGGCAGGAGTCTGGGAATCTCCTTCCATTAGCAAGGTGGCCTCTGGATGGCACCAGACTTCTTCACAGAAGGAGAAAGAATGAGGTGCTCCTGGAAAGCTGGGAAGTCCTGTGCGCTGGAGGAGTTCATAAATTACAAGAGTGGTTCTAGTGCGCTCACCCATCCAAGTTCCGTTTGGGAAAAACTAACCCGGCCAAGGGATGAAGGCTGAGTTGGAGTGGGGACCCAGAGGACCTGGGGCAACCTCCTGGCAGGCCATCGCCGTGGTCATGGACAGAGACTGCTGAGGAGGACAGGAGGGTGGATGGGAATAATGTTGCAAGAACAGAGGGAGTCCATGTGACCTAAGATCACTTGGGATGGGGGGACGGGGGCGGGGGTGGGGCGGGCAGGAAGACAGCAGAGCCCCTCCAGGTGTCGGGGTGGGTGAGGAGGATTATAAGCTACAATGCCAAGTGCATGGGACAAAGAGGAGCAGTAGGTCTGGAGGCCAAGGGGATGTGTTCATTTGGGGCTGTGTTGAGGTGAAAGTGTCTTGAGATGCCAGTCAAGATGGACAAAGGGAAAAGCTCTGGGAGTAATTAGTGCGGGGGAGGAGGAGGTGGTGATGGCTAGGGTTGAGGAAGAGACTAGAGTCCCTGAAAAAGAGAAGGGCAGACCCCCACCTAGAGCACATGGGCTCGGCAGTCAGATTGCCTGGCCTCAGATTCACTGACCTTGACCATATTGCTTGATCTCTCTGTGCCTCAGTTTTCTCCTCTGTCAAAATGGGGATAAAAAAACAATCTTCGGGTTGCCAGGGAGAACTAATGAAGCCATAAGCACAAAACTCTTAACATCGTGCCTGGCACACAGACAGTTAAGTGTGAAGGCCATTATTTTATCCCAACACAAGAACACTCAATAAATAGCAGTTCTTAAAATGAGGAGGTGAGTCACAAGGGTTTGTGTATTTGAAGGCTCATCATAGTAGCTTTCCGCCCTTTATTAACGTGGCTTGCTATTACTTCCCATATAGTTTAAACCAAACACCACACACGGGCTTATGTAGGGTCATGGAAGTTAAATTAACCTTCGAATGTACGAGGTCCCTTCATGAAGGACAGCCATTCATTACTTAAGATCCCTGGCACTAATTACAGGTTCCAGTACATGAAAGTGTTGCTCCAATGAAATGTCCTTCTTTTTAAATGTAAGAGATGTGAAAATAAAGCACGCCAAGGGGAATGCCAATGCCTCAAACACGCTTTATCAAGATTGATGACTTCACGTGTAAAAACACGCCAACCATTGGTTTAGCCTGCGGTCAGACAAATCACGATAAATGGATTTGGCCACGGCTCTTCCTTTCGAAGGATGCCTCGGACAGGAGCTCTGGTCTTTCTCAATGATAAATAGATCCATGTGCATAGTAATATATTGGCATTCATAGGACACCACCAGCGAAGTGACTGAGTCTCTGGCGGCCTGCCATCTTTGCTTATTGCTTTAATAATTGAATGAACTCAAAGGTCTTTTCATGTCTGCTAAATATTTGCGAGGGGTGGCTATAAGTTAATGAAACAGATTTTTTAATTTTAATAAATATGCCAGAGACAGGCATTCAGAGCCCTTTGGAGGTGCCGCTTTGACACCATTATGGAGACTCTGAACACTCTTGGAACATCTTTCTGGGACTTACCTTCCTAGTTCTTGGCACATTCTTTTAGATATACACACTACAGAATGATTTAAAAAGAACAGAAGTATGCCCGGCCTACATGGCTCAGTGGTTGAATGTCGACCTGTGAACCAGGGATTCCGGGTCAGGGCGCATGCCTGGGTTGCGGGCTCGATCCCCAGTAGGGGGCGTGCAGAAGGCAGCCGATCCATGGTTCTCTCTCATCATTGATGCTTCTATCTCTCTCTCTCCCTCACCCTTCCTCTCTGAAATCAATAAAACAACAACAACAACAACACACACACAGAAATAAATCAAATCTAAAGGGAAAAGAGAATCAACTACAGTAGTCGGCACTCTGCGGCTTGGCAAACGGCAGCTTGTGAGCCACATGCGGCTCTTTGGCCCCTTGAGTGTGGCTCTTCCACAAAATACCGACTTCTGCACATGGACCACAAAGTTTCAATTGCACTGTACGTGCGCTCCCGCACGTGGTATTTTGTGGTATTTTGTGGAAGAGCCACACTCAAGGGACCAAAGAGCCACATGTGGCTCCTGAGCCGCAGTTTGCCGACCACGGGACTAGGATGATAAAGCACAGAGAAATCAGTATACAGATGTGCCTGGCACAAAAGCTGCACTAACATTTTCAAGGTGGGAAGCAAATTCATGTCTGAGCTTCCTGACAGCCAAGCGAAGAGGGGAACAGGGCCGGTTATGAGACCTACAGTCTTTATTAGACAAAGACATATATCACTTTCTCAGAAGAGGACCTGGCTCTTTTTCTTGGATAAAGATGACAATGAAACCATCTGCTTTGGTCTTGATGCTATCGGGTGGGGTGACTACTTGGTAACCCTTAGCTGTTTTGGAGGGAGCTTATTCTCGTCTGCAGCCTCACTCATCCACCACCAGAGGTGACCAGAAATTCATCCAAACCAGAAGCAGCTAGTGACAGGCTCACGCGAGGGCAGAATTGGGTGGGGAGAGGAATGTAAATAGTCGGTTCCTGTCCTTCTGTCCCCGCGCCCCCCACCACCCCCAGCACCTTTATCACTCTGCAAGTCTTATCTCCACCGCTAAGGTGGAAAGTTATTTAGAAATCTGGGAAAACTCATTGAAATCTGGACCCTCTGTTTGTCTCTCTTCCTTTGATTTATTCAAGTTTCTTTCAAGTACTACTTACGTGAGAGGTCTGGGTTGGCCAACAGTGGATTTTGAAGAGCGTGAAGCCAGGTGAGAAGGGGAGAGGAAGCTGATTTGCCAAGCAATTAAAAGGTGGTTTTGAAAAAATAATACATCCACCGTGTAAACACACTTCAAATAGGGCAAATAGTATCCATCAATAAGGCCACATTTTTATGTGTTCTTGCAGAGATATTAATATTTGTACATATTACATAGACACTTTCTGTTACATAAATGAAAATTTGTGATACAAACTCTTCCCTTGCTTTTTTTTTTTTTTTTTTTAACTTAATACATCTTGGAGAACATTGCCCCTGAGTTTCTATTAAGCCACTTTATTCTTTTAAAATTTGGAATGGTGTTCTGTTACATGAGTGCCATCATGTATGTATCCAGTTTCCCAACTGATGGCTGGTAGGCTGTTTCCAGTGTTTGCTATTGCAAACATCATTTGGATGAAATCAATGAAATCTGAATTTGCATCAGAGAGGGTTCTGGAAGCAAGCAGTTCTGAAACTCAGAAGGTTCCAACTAGGAGACTTGTGAAAGGGACTACTTTGCCGAGGTGTAGGCAGGTTTAAGGAACCATCAATGGAAGCTGAGGTGCCTGGGATGGAGAACAATAGGAGGCCGTTACCAGATCCAGGCCTGAAGGGGAAAATGGTGCCACTGCAGGCCACCTAGCAGGGGCTGTATATTTGCAGAAACACACCATTGAAGGGTAGAGAGAACAGGGAAAAGAACACATCTCCCACTCTCTTCTTGCTCGGAAGTTTCCTGCCAATAACTCCCATTAGCTAAACCCAACCACAGAGGCCAGATGGCAAGGGACCCCGCTGATCAGAGTGGTTGTTCTCCTGGCACAGATCTGGGCAGAGAACAGAAGAAAATGGATCTGGGTGAGAGTGGAGCATATGTATCTATGAGAATTTCTAGAAGTGGAATTGCTAGCTCAAAGGCATGGACATTGTTATTATGGTTTTGTCAGTCAGTATTCATTTTGTTTTGCTTCCTTTCTGTATTTCTATTGGGAATACTTGTCTTTCTATCTGAAGAACTTCTGTCAGTGTTTCTTTTAGTTCTGCTGGCTGAGAATTCTCTCGGTTTTGCTTGTCCTTTGACCTTTAGTTTTGAAGGATAATTTCATTGACTGTTTGATCCAACATAGGCAGTTATTTTCTTTCAGCACCTTGTCTTCTGAATTTCATTTTTTTCTGTTAAAAATCACCTTTTAGTCTTAATGTGGTTCCATTAAAGGCTTCCTCTACTTTTAAACTTTTATCTTAATCTTTGGTTTTTAGCAGTTCAAAAGCAGTTTTCCTATGATATGCCTTGATGTGTTGTGGTTTTCTCCCCCCATCATGATCCACTTCAATGCACTTCTTAAATCTGAATTGTACCATATTTCATCAGTTTCAGAAAATTATTGTCTCTTATCTTTTCAAGTATTGCTTCTGCCCTATTTCCTCTTCCTGTGCTCCAATTACACATATAGTATCCCTTTTCTTTGTGTCCTATTTGTCTCATACACTTTTTTCTATATTTTCCATCCATTTTTCTCTTTGTCCTTAGTCTAGATATTTTCTGTTGTCTTCCACTAAACTAATCTAGGTCTGAATCTGGGTCTCAATCTACCCTTAAAACCATCTATTGGATTTCAAATTTTCACTTGTATTTTTCAGTCCTACCATTTTGATTTAATTTTTTTTTTTTACAGATTCTGCTTACCTGGTGAAATTATCCTTCACCTGTTTAATCCACTGTTTTTTTCCTATTGAAAAATAAAAACATTAGCTCTTTAAAAAACCTCTACCATTTGAGTCATCTATAGGTCTTTTTCTACTCTCCTTTTTCTCCTCTTGGTTTTTGGTTATTTAGACTTGTCTCTTAGTTTGCCTGGTAATTTTTAAGTGAATGATGGACACTGTGTATGAGAAAAATGTTGAGACTAAATGATGTTGTCTTCTAGAGGGAGGTATCTTTTCCTTAGCTATTCAGGGAGAGTGGGGATTGATCGTTTTAAGACAGACAACCAATTTTTAGGCTGGTTGCAGTTTTGACAAACCTCTGCTTCACTCTATTCCCCCCACTTTTAGGGTTCATTTTTCCATGTGTACCAATTGTGAATCTAAGGTATTTGCTGGGGATCTTCTCTTTTATTAGGTCTTGAACTCTCATACTTGCATCCTGACCACTGTGAGACTGCCCAAACCCTCAATTTATTTATTTATCTTAATTTTTTTATTGTTGAACCAAAACCCTGCTTTTAGTTTCTGGGACTTTCTATTGGTCTTCTTAGTCTCTACCTCAGAGAGCTTCAGAATGTGGCTGATGTCTTCTGGGAAAGCTGGTAGTGTTCGGCTCGTTCTCTGCTCCTTCCTTCTCACTGGGGTTCTGGCTCCTAAGCCTCTAATTTTATCTCTCTAGTCCCACAGACTGTCAAAAGAGTAGCTACTTTCTTTGCCTCTTAACAGAAGTCTCTGATTGGTGAGAACTGGATTTTTTGCCTCCTTCCCTGTAATTAGAATTGATAAATATGCTGAGGGGAAAAAATACTGCAGAATGCCAACTCACCTTTCCACAGCGCCCTTTTCCCAGTAGTGTTACCCATCAAGTCCTAGTTCCTCAATATCCTTCTAATGTTTCAAGCAGATGGTTTCTTTTTTAAATTTTATTTGTGCCTGGTCAGTGTGGCTCAGTGGTTGAATGTTGACCTCTGAACCAGGAGGTCATGGTTTGATTCCTGGTCAGGGCTTGTGCCTAGGTTGTGGACTTGATCTCCAGTAGGGGTATGTGTAGGAGGCAGCCGATCAATGATTTCTTCTCATCATTGATGTTTTTATCTCTCTCTCCCTCTCCCTTCCTCTCTGAAATCAATAAAAGTATATTTTTAAAAAATTTATTTGGCCTCGCTGGTGTGACTCAGCAATTGAGCATTGACCCAGGACGCAAGAGGTCACTGGTTCTATTCCCAATCAGGGCACATGCTTGGGTGGTGGTCTCGATCCTCAGTAGGGGGCGTGCAGGAGGCAGATGATCAATGATGTTCCTCTTTCGTCGATGTTTCTTTCTTTCTTTTTTTTTTTTTTAAATATATTTTACTAATTTTTTACAGAGAGGAAGGGAAAGAGAGATAGAGAGTTAGAAACATCGATGAGAGAGAAACATCGACCAGCTGCCTCCTGCACATCTCCCACTGGGGACGTGCCCGCAACCCAGGTACATGCCCTTGACCGGAATCGAACCCGGGACCCTTCAGTCCGCAGGCCGATGCTCTATCCACTGAGCCAAACCGGTTTTGGCTCGTCGATGTTTCTATCTCTCTATCTCTTTCCCTTCCTTTCTCTCTAAGAATCAACTAAAAACATTTAAAATAATTTATTTGGCTTTTCTTATTCTTTGTTGGAAGATTGGTCTTCTATAGTTTAGTCCATTTATTCAGAAATGGAAGTCATGTCTGGTAGTCTATTGTTTACTTTTCTTGGTTCTCTACTGTTCTTTTCTAGTTCCTCTCCTTTTTTAAATAAAGAATTTTCTTTGTATTTTGGGATTAAATCTTATTGCCTTTGATTCCAAGTGAGTTTGGACTAGATTACAACTTCAACCCAAACTTACATGACTTGACTCTCCTCTGGACTGGTTATACATCAGACAGATATATTCTCTGACATCAAGCAAAATAAGCCTTAACTTCCTTATCTGTAAAATGGGGACATGACCTTTCCCCCATAGGGCTGTTTAAAGCTTAGCTAGATGGTGTGTATCAGGATGAGCAGCATAAGGTTTCATACCTAGTGAAGTGCTAAGTAAAAGTCACTCATTATTAGGAAAAGATAAGGAAGGCCTAAGACAAAAGGGAATTTGTAGGGGGGCCATTGGAATTCAAGGCAGTGGTGCCTCCTCTCCCTCAGGACACCAGATAAAGCTCTAGGTCACAGGGCTGCAGAAGACGCCCGTGCTTCCAGCTCTTGCTGTCTTATTTGGATTCTGGCTCCCATCTCATTTTTGGCTCCTGGGTATCCTCCTTACTTTCTTTCCATCTCAGTCATGTATTTTGAAATACTTTAAAATTTTTATCTATTATTTTAAAGTTTTCTTTTTTTAATAGCCAGAGAATGCTTCAGGATATCCAGTCCATTTGTTAATTCTTCAAACATCTATTCATGTTTGCTAAGTGCCAGGTACCCTGCTGGTGGCAAGGAGCTGGCTAGAACATAGATTAATCTTTTCTTTGCATCCATAAGGACAGACTACCTTCTTTTAGGAGGAATTTATATCTTAAAGCAAAAAGAATGGAGGGCAACAGGGTGGGGAATTGAAGAACTTACAGTTTTAAAAACTCACATAGATTTTATCTTGGTGAAATTTCAAAATTCCAAAGAGTAGGAGAGAATTTTTAAAGCTTCAAGGGTGAAATGCTACCTTCCTATAGGTAAGCAAGTATCAGATTGGCACCAGGCTTCTTCATGGCAACTCCAATGGCTAGAAGACAACAATAAAATATTCCAAGGTTCTGAGCACTTGTTACTAAGCCTCCTCGAGAGAGAGCAGAGTGAGGGGTTTACTAACCCAGCTGTGTGACATTGGAGGGCTCACCTGTCTGTGCCTGTAAAATGGAAATAATAATAGCTACTCATAGGGTTGTTGTAGAAGTTAAATGAATTGATACATGTAAGCTCTTGGGACAGTGCCTGGCATAGAATGACAGCTCAGTAATGTAATCCATTATTATGACTACTGTGCAATCAAATATCCTATATAATAAAAGGGTAATATGCATATTTACCCTAAAGGAGGAACGACCGGTTGCTATGATGCACACTGACCACCAGGGGGCAGATGTTCTGCTCAGCCACAAGCTGGGCTGATGGCTGTGTGTGCAGCGGTGGTGGTGGGAGCCTCTCCTGCCTCCTCGGCAGTGTTAAGGATGTCCACTTGCCGGCTTAGGCCTGCTCCCCATAGGTGGATATCCCCTGAGGGCTCCCGGACTGAGAGAGGGCACAGGCCAGGCTGAGGGACCTCCCCGAGTGCATGAATTTTCATGCACTGGGCCTCTAGTGTATATTATAAAATATAAAGAAATTTTAATATTGCAATATAAATAACTAGAAATAGGAGGTCTTGTATTTTCCTTAACACTCATGGGTTATCTTGTGAACCCTGGGGTTCTTCAATCTTCACCCCCATTTTGGAGACTGCTGGCTAGGCAGTGACAGGAGCATGCCATGTCCCTCAGTATTCTGACTCTGAGGTACCTTGTAAGGCCTGGAGGACTTCGGTGGGTCTCTCCACACCTGGGTTACGTGCACTCTCATTTCTACACAAGCCTGTGGCTTCGCGGCTTGTAAACAGTAATCAGGTCAGGCTGAACTTGGGGCCGGCGTGATTTTGGTCTCCTGGCCGGGCTTGCCTGCTCATTACTCAGGATCCACTTACTTAGCTCCTTGCTTTGCATTTGCCAGCTCCCACCCAGCTTAAAGCCAGGGAGACAGTGGGGACACTGTGTTTTGAAAGCAGCCATCACTCTAATCAAGTGTGATAACAGCTGATTAAAGCAGAACTACCTAAAGACAGGTTTGTAGCACGCGCACGATGCCACAGGCCCTGGCTGCCGGCAGCTGCTCTTCTTGACCTGGAGCCAAGCCGGAGACCCTAGGATCCCTTGGAGGCTCCAGCAGTCCTGGAGCTGCTGAAATTGCTGGCATCATGGGGACTGGCTGGCGGAAAATCTGGCATGTCGGGGGAATCAGCTATTAAACCTTTGACTCTGCCTAGGGAAGGGGCTGGTGGGTGCTGCCTGAACAGTGTGACTAGGACACCTGGTGGGAGCTGGGTCTGGTTACTGACAAGGCGCTCAGTGGAACGATAGGAATGGCCCCAATTCCAGCTGCTTTAGGTCGGATCATGTGAGAGTTGAAAAGACCCTACAAACCATCTGGTGGATTCCAAACCTGGCTGCTTACCCTGTCAATGGGAGCTTTGAAATTTTATGATGAAGGAGCTCAGACCTGTAAGACAGTGTGCATCGATGTACATTTCACTCAGCTTAAGAAGTCAAGCTTTCTCAGGGCAGCGAAGTCCCTGGTGCCTCGCCTGAATGGATCTCCCTTCACCCCCCAACCCAAGAGGTAACTTCATCCTGAATTTGAATTATCATTCCAATTAATTCCTCTCTTTGGAGCCCATGGATTAAATGTAATGCCTAATCTACATAATTGAATAATTTAAGACAACCATTCTCCCTTTCCCCTCCACACCTCAAGTTTAGGCTTCTCAATACATTGTCTACTGCGGAGGTCCCTTTAGGAACAAGCAATATCCCCAGAAATCCCCACAGGCTGCATTCCAGCAAAGCCTGAGAGGCGGTTCCAAGGTTAGTATTTCAAGAAGAGCCATTTTTCCTCTAGTTAATTAAATCACAAGGTCAAATCAGTCTAGTTACATCAGTCACCGGTGCTAGGGGAGCTCCTTATTAGAATAGTTACTTAGTAAAGCCACATCATTTATGGAGCCCTTCTTATGTGCCAGGCACTGTGCTAGGGGATTGGAAGGCACTTTGATCCTATAATAAGCTCTGAAAGATTAGTGCTAGTATTACTCCCATTTTATAGATGAGGAAACTAAGGCTCAGAAAGGCTAAGTGCCCAAGTTCATGCAGCCAGCAAGTGGCACCGTGGGATTTGGGCTCAGGCCTGGCTGACTCTAAGGCCTGCACGCCTGTGACTGGTCAGTGCCTCTTGGGATGGTGGTTTATATGATGGAGGGAAGAAGAGGAAGCAGTGATAGCCTGGCTGGTTTCTCTTAACTTATTGACTTATCTCCCTTTGCCTTTGGAATCTGGCCTATTCAGGCAAGAGCTAAATGCCCTGAACATGTGGGAGGCACCCAAAGCTTACCTAATCCTCATGGGACTGGGCACAAGAGCTTAGAACATCCTTCAGAAAAAACTCGACATCTTCCCCATCCCTTATCCCGCTCCTTCCCTCCCTTGAAAGGTTGAGATTCACAACCCGTGAGCTACTGTAGGCTTGGGGTGAGACCTGAGCAGAGTCCCTTTCTGTCCTCTCCCTGACCTCCCATGCTCCCAGACGGCTTGGGACCGCCTCCCACTTACTTCCCTGCAGGGGGCTCTGGGTGGGCCTCACTGACAAGGAACCACCCTGGGTCTGGAGCAGCCCAGCTGCTGCAACCAGGTCCAGATGCTTTGGGCCTGAAGGCTTTGCAGCTGGCGGCTCTGCTTGACTTCTCAGACAGATGCCCTTTTCCACGCCTGGCCCACCCGCCAGAGAAAAGTGTCCCTGAAATGAGTCGGAAGGCATGTCAGGTTGTCACCCACCCAAATCATGCGAATCCATCTACACATACAACCATCAACCTGCCTCAGGTGTCTGAGACAGTTCCTCTTTGAGCTGAAGCTGTAAGAAGGCAGAAGCAGGATGTTGTCTAACCTAATGCATGATGAGGAGGTGATTTGAGGGTTTGCCACACAGGATGAGAGTGTTAGACTGTGGACTTTCCTTCCAGGTGCAGTCCTTGTTGGGGAATTTATCTCACTTCTGCTCAGCATACTCTCCCAGGGTCAGAACAACGAACCAATCCCCAAACCCTGTATGGTGCTGACTCTCACACCAGCCACCAACTCCCCTGAGCTTCTCTTGGCCAGTCTATAAAGCAGACTACTGGGCAGATGTTATTTCCCTCCTGTAGGTGCTGGTGGTGTTTTGTGTGGTGCCCAGCATAACTTCTGGTCTCTGTCTTCCCTTGGCTGGTCTTCAGCCCAGGCTTGGGACACTCCATGGCTCATGGGGTCTGGGGAGGGCAGGTAACCAACAGGAAGTTCTGCCAGTCTTGGATTATGGAGACTCCAACAAGCATGAAGTGTGGTTACTGTTGACTTCATGCATTTGGCCCAAACTGATGGACACTTTCAAGATGACCATTCCTTTAAGTTTTTATACTTAGAGGATGGTCTGGGGTGATTAGCCTATCTTTGGAACCCCTTTTTCTTGCCTGGAAAAAGTCCCCCAGAGCAAGGCTATAAGACCAAGTCTACTTACAAACAAAACAAAAAATCAAAACCAAAATCAAAACCAAATCAGTAATATTGAATGTGAACAGAACTATATTTCTATAGAATGCTAAACAAGGCCAAACTGTTTTCACCTATTAAAACAACCCAAAGAAGCTGAAAGAAGTTTAGGTAGATATTCTGAAATGATTGAAACCTGGGATTCCAAAATAGTCTCTGAATTGGAGCTAAATCAAATTGGCATTTCTCTGAATCGATTGATATTAAGAAGGATCAAGGGCAGAAAGTGTCTCTAAGATAATTTATGTTGAATTTCATATGCTGTATAGATTGAATACCACTCATTTTATCAAGGGAGCCCTTTTGGTACATCCATTTCATGATGAACAAGTCACTAAGTATCCTGCTAAAAACTCATTTCTAACATTCATCCTGAGGATTAGCAAAGCCTCTGGGTGTCACGATTGGACATGAAAATAGAGGAGGTGCTATGGTACTGTCCTCTGAGTGGGGTCTTCGGGGTTTAGCGGATAGCTCACCAGGCCTGGAGTGTGCCTGCCTAACCTAGCCGACAAGACGCCCCTGCGAATGCCTCATTCATATCACAATGGCTTTGCTGAAGTATTTGAAAGAAAATTATTAATATCACAATAAGATTTGTGCAATTAAAAGGCAATCTGAGATAATAGGAGAAGTCTTTAACTTGGAATAGTGATAATAAATGGGTACTAATTACTGAATCCTTACTCTGGCGCTGAAAGTTCTTTGTGTGAGTATTTCATTTCATTTCCACAACAACCCTGTGAGTGAGTTGGTATCATCTTCACTTTTATGAGCAAATTAGAGGCCCGGTGCACGAATTCATGCATAGGTGGGGTCCCTCAGGGTGGCCTACAGGGATCAGGCCCCAGCTCATGCCCCCAAGCTTGCAACCCTGCAGCCTCACCTGGCACCCTGCTGTGGACTGGTACCACCCCCTCATCTGCTCCACCATACCACCATGGTCCCGCTTTTGTGGGGGCCCATTGGGGCTGGCAGCGCCTCCACTGCTGCCTGCTGCCAGCGCCGTGTCACTGATGCCCTCCATGTTTCACGCCACCCCCTGGTGGTCAGCGCATGTCATAGCGAGCGGTTGAACTCCCGGTCTCCTGGTTGAATTCCCAGTCGAAGGACTGTCTGAGGGGACCAGCTGGTGTGTAGCAAAAGATGACTTCAGACTTGGCCCTGCCTGGTCCTACAGCATGTGTTGTACACACAGCACCATGCTCCTTGGGCTCAAGACGTGGGTTTGATGCTTGTCCTTGGAAAAATTGCTAATCTTGTTATGCTTTAGTTTCCTATCTATAAAATGGGGGAGGGCTGGTAAAGATGGATGAGCCCCTGCGTGGGAAGGCGTTTCATAAGCAGGGAGAGGGCTCCTGTGTGAGTGTCCTTGCTTGCAGGGCCCCATTCCTCTCCCAGGTCCCTCACTTAAGTGCCCCCAGTCTTTCTCAATGACAGGGACATGGCTGGGTGTGTCTTGTGTGGTGCCCAGCATAACTTCTGGTCTCTGTCTTCCCTTGGCTGGTCTTCAGTCAGGCTTGGGACACTCCATGGCTCATGGCATTTTTCTTTCTCCCTTTTTTTATTCTTCTTCAAATTATAAGAGACAGTTTACTTAGAAAGTTACAGAGATAGTAAAAGTGAGCTATAGAAGAAATGGGCTAAGGGAACACATTCTAGAGCAGCGGTTCTCAACCTGTGGGTCGCGAGCCCTTTGGGGGTCGAATGACCCTTTCACAGGGGTCGCCTAAGACCATCGGAAAACACATATATAATTTCATATTGTTTTTGTGATTAATCACTATGCTTTAATTATGTTCAATTTGTAACAATGAAAATACATCCTGCATATCAGATATTTACATTATGATTCATAACAGTAGCAAAATTACAGTTATGAAGTAGCAACGAAAATAATTTTATGGTTGGGGGTCACCACAACATGAGGAACTATATTAAAGGATTGCGGCTTTAGGAAGGTTGAGAACCACTGGTCTAGAGGCAAAAGAAGGGCCCTGGAGCTTAGGAGAGAGAAAGGCAAAGGTACCACCTGTGGGGAGAAGAGGGAAAAGGGAAATGCCCAGCAGCCACACTCCTAGAAGGGAGAGAGCACTGCCCAGGGCATTTTCTTGAAAGTCATTGTGCAGACAACAGTCCCTGCCCTTCTTAGAAACAGCCCCAGGCCACCATCCTCGAGAGAGCAAATGTGCGTCCTGGTGAAGTGTGTGCCATCCCTGGTCTTACTCTGGCAGGTGCCAGACATCTGTGGGGGCACATGGATATGCTATGAGAAGGTTCATGGCATGGGGAAGGAGGACTTCAAATCCCACCCCTGAGGCTTTGCTCACTGTGTTCATTCATTCCCTGACCGTATGTGAATTTAGCATCTACCACTAGGTGGGGAGAAAATAATGGTGAATATGCAGACAGAGCTCTGGCTGTGGAGCTAATGATCTACCAGGAAGAGAGATAATAAACACTTATAATAAATTTAATGAAGTGAGCCAAGAATGCATAGAGTGTGTATGGAAAGCTAACTTAATATAAGCTTGGGGAAGTCGGGGAGTGCTTCCTGGAGGCAGGGATGTTTAATTTGAAGGCATTTACCTGGTAAGAAGCGTGGGGAGATAGGAAAGATTTCTTGGTAGTGGGTTTTGGGTGTGACTTAGAGCTCATAGATGAAGTGTCCTTGCATGAGCATGGAAGGCACCTGCTGGTGTTGTGCGTAGTATAGCATTGCTGTTTTTCTGCCATGTGTTCTAGCATCCAGGGGCCAGCTTCTGGAGTCAAGAGGCAGGGTGCAGGCCATTTATGTTTCGCTAAATGACGTCTCTTGCGTGTGGTGTGGCTCTGAATCTAACACGTGAGGCTTGAAGAAGTATGTTTCTGGAGCCAGCAGCTCCGGGAGTGGCTTCCTCAGTCCTGCCCTTGTGGTGGTGGCAGCTCCCTTGTCAGGATGGTTCTCAGTGCTGTCCTGGGCACTATTCCTGGGAGCTTGGTCTAGAACCTGCTGCTCTAGCCCTCGCCAGGATTTTCGTACATTCTCAATAGCCCAGATCGAATCCCTTTCTGCTTGAAATAACTGGAGAGTTTCAATTTGCCTCTGGAACTTGTTTCATTTCAATGTGTTTCCTGCTACAGGCCCTGATGAAATATTTCCTTATGGTTAGATTCATTCCCGGGACCTGTTTTAGGCTCAGGGAATACAACAATAAACAAGGCAAAGCCCATATCGCCTTTGTCCTATTATCATGACAATTATATTCCAGGTCAGAGTTAGCCAATAGAAATATCATGTGAGCCGCATGTATAGTTTCAAAATTTCCAGTATCCACATTTTTACAAAGTAAAAGGAAATTGGTGAAATTAACTTTAATATTTTATTTAGCCTAACATATCTAATATATTAGTTTAATATGTGATTAATATAAATAATTACCAATGAGATGTTTTATCTACTTTTTTAGACTAAGTCTTGGAAATTCAGTGTTTAGTTTTTCCTTACAGTGCATCTTGATTCAAACACAAAATTTTTGTTGGCTACACTTCCTCTGTATTACATTTCATGTACTTTATAGTTGAAAAAGTAGTTTCACATACCTATTATGTTCCAAACATACTTGAAAGTTTTTAACTAACCAAAAATAGTACCCCCAATTTTTTTCTTTAATATTTGCATCCATTGAATTCTTGAGAGACCAAGATGGCGGCGTAGGTAAACACCGGAGACCGCTGCCGCAAACAACCATTTCAAAAATACAACTAAAAGACTGAACGGACATCACCCAGAACCACAGGAAGGCTGGCTGAAGAGAGACTCTACAACTAGAAGGAAAGAGAACAGCAAATCGAGGCTCAGAGGCGGCGCAGTGTGGAAAATACAAAGGTACCGAGGTGCGCGCGCAAAGCGGGCTGGTGGCTGAGGGCGCGGTTGTCGTTTTCTGTCGGGAGTGAGTCTCAGACTCTGGGCTCCAGATCCGGGCGAGTCTCTAGGGACCCAGACTCAAACGGGAGAAGCGGGATTATCCGGCATCAGTTGGAACCTGAGGGCAGCTTTCTCTCCGAGGTTTGCAGCGGCTGCCGGGGTTCTGAGAAGCAGAGCCTCTGGGAACGGGACTGAGCGTGGCCATAACTGCTCCCTCCGCCCGCCCTGTTGAGCCCGCCCCGCCCAAACCCTGCGCACAGCCATTTGCCGATCGCCTCAGGCAAAGGCTGGATTAACGCCTCCCCAGAAGGCAGACGTTCTCCATACAGCTGATTCCTATAGCCAGTCGGCCTGGGGGTCAAATCCCTCTAGTGTTAACTACAACAATTAAGGCTTGGCTAGAACAAGACTGCGCACAGAGACCACAAGGGGGTGCACCAAGAAAGCATAAAAGATGCGGAGACAAAGAAACATGACAGAAATGGAGGATATGGAGCTAAGAATCGCAATTTTGAGGGCTTGCCATAAATTTGTGCAGAGCCTCACGAAAACTAATGAGACCCTCGATGCTACGATAAAGAAATTAGAAAGTAAGCATACACGGACTGAAATAAAGAATGTTATACCCAATAGCAGACCAGAGGAGTACAATAATCAAACCAAAGATTCGACAAAAAACACCCAATTGGAAAAGCAAAATGAAAAAAGAATCCGAAAGTGTGAAGATAGTGTAAGGAGCCTCTGGGACAGCTTTAAGCGGTCTAATATCAGAATTATTGGAGTGCCAGAAGATGAGAGACAGCAAGATATTGAAAACCTATTTCAAGAAATAATGGCAGAAAACTTCCCCCATCTGGAGAAAGAAATGGACTTACAGGTCCAAGAAGCGCAGAGAACCCCAAACAAAAGGAATCCAAAGAGGACCACACCAAGACACATCATCATTAAAATGCCAAGAGCAAAAGACAAAGAGAAAATCTTAAAAGCAGCAAGAGAAAGAGGCTCAATTACCTACAAGGGAATACCCATACGACTGTCAGCTGATTTCTCAACAGAAACTTTGCAGGCCAGAAGGGAATGGCAAGAAATATTCAAAGTGCTGAATACCAAGAACCTACAGCCAAGATTACTTTATCCAGCAAAGCTATCATTCAGAATTGAAGGTCAGATAAAGAGCTTCACAGATAAGGAAAAGCTAAAGGAGTTCATCACCGCCAAACCAGTATTATATGAAATGCTGAAAGGTATCCTTTAAGAAGAGGAAGAAGAAGAAAAAGGTAAAGATACAAATTATGAACAACAAACATGCATCTATCAACAAATGAATCTAAGAATCAAGTGAATAAATAACCTGATGTACAGAATGAACTGGTGATTATAATAGAATCAGGGACATAGAAAGGGAATAGACTGACTATTCTTGGGAGGAAAAGGGGTGTGGGAGATGCGGGAAGTGACTGGACAAAAATCATGCACCTATGGATGAACACAGTGGGTGGGGAGTGAGGGTGGAGGGTGGGGTGGGAGCTGGAAGGAGGGGAGTTATGGGGGGAAAAAAGAGGAACAAATGTAATAATCTGAACAATAAAGATTTAATAAAAAAAAAAAAAAAAAAAAATATTTGCATCCATTTTGACAAAGTTTGTTTGTCTTTTCCAGAAGAATTTATTTGACTTTGGAGCAAAAGCATATCAGTTTCAAAACTACATCTGTGCAGTTAGGTAAATTCACCAACTGTTGGGTTGTATAAACTGCAAGGCAACTCAAAGTTGATCAATGACAATGAAATGTCTTGGGCTGTTTTTTTAGTCTTGAAGCAATTTACATAACACCTATCAATTATGATGAAAGTAATTTGAATATTGAGTCATCTTAGAAAAAGATGTATAATCATTATTGTTGATTTGTATTATAAAAGTATCAGTGTCAACATAAATTCTCATACCTATCTAGCGATTTCACAAGTAATTTTCTTACTTGTAATTTCAAATTTAGCTCATTCATATGCAATATGATTTTGATGACAAAACATATCACACTGCCATTTTCTGTCTTTGATTATTGAATATTCAGCAAGCATTCCCTTTGTTTCAAGAAAATCTTTTTTTTTAATATATATTTTTTATTGGTTTCAGAGAGGAAGGGAGGGGGAGCAAGAGATAGAAACATCAATGATGAGAGAGAATCACTGATCAGCTGCCTCCTGCATGCCCCCACCGGGGATCAAGCCCACAATGGGGCATGTGCCCTTGACCGGAATCGAACCTGGGAGCCTTCAGTCTGCAGGCTGATGCTCCATCCACTGAGCCAAACCAGCTAAGGCTGTTTCAAGAAAATCTCGAATTGAGTTAAACATACAGTAGATCTTTGTAAAACTTTTCCTTGATTCAAGGAGCAGGCCAAGGACACAAGGTCATGCCCTTCATCATCTTCTATGGAGATGATTCATAGTATTTAAGTGTACAACTTTAACAATGCTACCCATAATGCTTTCCATAGAGTCTGCTGTAGAAAACTAAGCATACATGTTTTCAGCATATATCATATAGTAGAATAAACAATAAAGGCAGT
The DNA here is from genome assembly GCF_028538775.1 of Myotis yumanensis. Lineage (NCBI taxonomy): Eukaryota > Metazoa > Chordata > Mammalia > Chiroptera > Vespertilionidae > Myotis > Myotis yumanensis. Next base: position 225,504,767 of record NW_027223752.1, on the reverse strand, counting down.
ATCAGGCTGGCCTGCGTGGCTCAGTGGTTGAGGGTAGACCTATGAACCATGAGGTTATGGTTCGATTCCTGGTCAGGGCACATGCCTGGGTTGTGGGCTCAATCCCCAGGAGGGGGCAGACAGGAGGCAGCCAATCAGTGACTCTCTCTCATCATTATTGTTTCTATCTCTCTCTCCCTCTCCCTTCCTCTCTGAAATCAATAAAAAATATATTTATAAAAAATAAAGGAAATATCAGTTTACTTGAAACTTTCTATAAATTCAAATTTTTGATTTAGCATAAGCAGAACTACCACCTGTGGTGCTAGAAACTAGTTTTTCTTGTCTAGCTGGTGTTCTTCACTGACAGACAGAAAATATTTTTAAATGTCTTTGCCATGCATTCGATTTTTTTTTTTTTTTTAGGCTGTGAATTGACATCTCTTTGTAAATAGGAAGTCCTTTTTGACAAAATGTGCCCAAAGTATTATTTGGGCAGGGCAGTGACTATTACGTCGCATGCCTCATCTGAAGCCAAGGAAAGCACTGGTGATTTTCAGGCTTATCATTACTCTTTGCTGTTGTTAGCAAAGTCTTGTATGTTATGAGCAATTACTTGGTGGCAATTGAAGAGCATTCACTTTTTGTAAAATCACTTTTCTAGTCTTTTCCTCAGAGTTTCAAAATATTTCCATTGCTTCCCATTTCTTTAGCTAAAAGGGTTTTTCCTTTATGCAAGAATCCAAGCTCTTTTATAGCTGGCTGACTTTATAAGTGTAGATCCTATTTACATTTATTTAAAAATATTTTTCAATAATTAAAAGGTTTTTTTTAAAACATTTAATTCTGTTTGTCGGGCAACTAATTTCATGGATTATTTTTTGACTATTGAAAGGGAACGGCTTATCAAATCCACTATGCATTTGCTGGAAATACCTCTTAATGTTGCCCACTTCATTATCTTAAAAAAAATATTTTACACAACAATCTACTAAGGCAAATTGCAATTACTTTTATCTTCTCTTGATTTGCTCTGCCGATCATCGTACTAGCTTCTGCATCTCTACTTGATTCTGCATCAGTAGTTTAGCTCCATTAAAAATTTTCAATGTGTTCATACCTTTATTAACTAGAAAATTTAATTTATAGTATAATTAAAACAAGTACAGTATTTCAGTTTAATTACCAATTATGATTTACACAGGTCTCTCTGTACCTCTTAGTGTCTGCAGATAATATTCAAATAAACACGTGACAGTGTTACATAAGTGCATAGAAAAAGGAAACATTTAAACTGAAGCAACTCACTGACGTGTTATGTAACACCGGAAACGGGACGTGCACCCTACGTGCACACTACAATAACATCTATGTGATGTTAAAATAAAATGTAGTTTTTCCAAAACAATAAAGTTGCCATGTTCAATGGGAAAACAGTGTTTCTCACTCTAGTGTGACTGTCCCTCCCTCCCACAGTTTCACCAGCCGTGTGCTCAGTGGCCACATGTGGCCCGTGGCTCGCACACTGTGCGTCCTGAATCTAGATAATGTCGTGTTCTGAATATCAGGTCCCGGGGTTTGACCTGCATTGGGAAGGGGAGGGGCACTCCTGAGCTTCCACAGAGGGTGCTGGGAAGAACTCCTTGGTTTGAGAAGGTTAAGGGACAATAACATACATGGTGGACCTGGGGCTGGAGAGCCCAAAGGTCAGGCAAGAGCAGGGACAGAATTCTGCATGAAAACACATTTTCATGCAGGACTTTCCATCTAGATGTAGTTTTTAGTGGCGTGAGTTCCAAAGGTCTGGCTGGATGCACATCAGCTACACACACCTCTGCCCTCAAGTCAAACACTGACCATGTTTACATTTCAGAGACAAGGCAGTTTACAAGACAAGATGTTCAGTAAGCAATCCTTCCCCCCCCGCCCCTTCCTTCCTTCCTTCTTTCCTCCCTCCCTCCTTTCCTTCCTTCCTTCCTTCCTTCCTTCCTTCCTTCCTTCCTTCCTTCCTTCCTTCCTTCCTTTCTTCCTTCTTTCCGGTCCTTCCCCTCCCCAATAATCTAAATGTGCATGGGTATTTTAAGGAAAGTCAGGAGAAAACAATAAAAGTTAATGCAACCAATTGAGAGGAGCCCCCCACCCCCACACCCTGGTTTCAGGCTCGCTCTAATGATTCCAGCCCTCAGGGTTAGACTCCTTGGTCAGAGAGGCATCACCAAGGATATTGGGGGGGCTGAAAAGAGGCTAAAGTTTCAGGAGGACAAGAGGGTGGTATGAGGGCTGAGTGTTGTGAGAGAGGCTGGAGAATAATGTGTGGAGAAGCTTGAAGACAAGATGAAGAGGGAGCTGCTCAGACCTGGGAGGTGAGCAGTGTCAGGTAGCTGGGTGTCAGCCTGTGGCATTCGGAGCAGGTCAGATGGGAGAGCGGAGACGAAGGAGGTTTGGAGCAGTGGGGCAGGAGGATCAAAATTAGTTTCCAGTAAGTCAGTTGGTGGCAAAACAGAGGCTGTGTGTGTGTGTGTGTGTGTGTGTGTGTGTGTGTGTGTTGGGGGTGGAGGTGGGAGAGCCCAAAGACAGGAAGAAGACGAGGGTGACAGAGGGGAGTGTTTCTAAGGACCTTTTAAAAGTAGAAGCAGCCATAATCGATCACCTGTGGGAGAGAGATGTGTTTTTATTAATCTATGTATTCCTAGTTTTCTAGCACAGTATCAGACTTGCCTTCCTTCACAACTTCATTCGTTTAGGCATCCATCCAAGAAGTACTAATTCGGGCTTATTGCGAGCCAGGCACGTGCTGAGCTTGGATCACTGATAGGTGCCACCATAGACTGTAAACCAACAAGCAAAACAGAAATAGTGGGAATTTCCAATTCTGTTAGTAAAACAAGGGAATTGACTGTGGATTAGGGGTGGAGGTGGGAGGGTGGCTTCCAATTCCATGGGACTGAGACTTGTAGCCACGCAGCTGCCAAGACCCTTCCCCATCCATCCCTAACCCCCCTCCCTTTGGCCATCGTTGCTGTCCATCCAGAGGATACACTCTGGGCAAGGCCAGGCCTCGTTTTCATTTTACTTACTTTTACAAGTGGAAGTAGGGCTTAAAGTAAAATGAAGCAAAAATCTCAAGGGCATGATTCAGTTAATTTTTATACTTTACTTTTTATTTTATTTTACATAGTTCATTTGTACAAGTCACCACCACCCTGATCATATATAGACGATTTCTAGGTCCCTAAAAGTTCTCTTATGCTTTTCCTAGTCAATATCTCAATGTAATCTCTTCTGCCCTCCATCATCATCAAATCTGCTGGTTCTTTACTTTGCATAAATGGAATCCTTTAGTTTGTGCTTTTTTTTTTTGCATCTGGATTCTTTCACTCAACATTGTACCTGTGAGACTCAGTTCATTGTGTAGCTCTTGGGCTGATGAGGTCACCCTTGCTGCCAGCTTACCAACTAGGTCCCTTCCTTTCCTCACAAGCCTATGCATTGCCAACTTGTGGCTTTTAAAGTCCTCACAGGAGACACTTACATCAACTGTTTGGATTGCTGTGCTGAATTAATCTAGCTCTAATAAAGTGTTCCTTTTCTTCATTATTATTTCTCATACTTCAGTGTAGCTGGGAAAACTCATAAAACGGATTCTAATTAGTTGTATGCTGGAAATTGTGTCTAGGAGAAGAGTATTAAAACTTGCAGATAATTTCCTCCCAAGTCCTAATTCCTAAATTCTGCTGTGTGCAGTGATTCCCACCTGCCTTGTTTCAGCCTGAACTTCCCTCTAAAATTGATCATAACGTGACTTCCTGCCCTTCCCCTCCTGGTACGGTTGTGGCTTTTCTATTTGTGATTAAAGCTCTTTCACAACTGCTGGGTGACCTCTTTGAGCTCCTCAGCTCTCCTTGGTTCATGGCATCTCTTGGGATGATGCCCTCCTGCTTCTTCCTACTCGTTCCTTTTCCCTCTGATTCTATTGACACATGGATTCATTTCCACCTGACCAGAGTCAACTTCGCTCAGATGCACATTCCTCTCAACTCTTTCTTCTTGCCAACTTTCCAGTTCCAACCCTCTTCCTTTTCTCTGTATTTTTGCGTGGGATCAGACCACAGCTTAAAACAATTAGCAGACGTTAGTTAGTACACTGTTAAATTTACAGATGTACTGAGCAGATAGTAAGTACATAGGGTTCAATATACCTACCCCACCTCCACCCCCACACTGGCCCCTACTATTAACATCTTGCAGTAGTGCAGTACATTTGTTACAGCTAATGAGCCATACTGGTACATTATCAACTATAATTCATAATTTAAAGTTCACTCGTTGTGCTGTGCACTGCTATGGGTTTTGACACATGCGGTATGACATGTATCCACCCTTGCAGTTTCCTAAGAATAGTTGCATTACCCTAAGAAGCCCCTCAGATGAGAGCTTGATGAAGCTTTTTCCCGCCTGCCACTTCGTCTCCATCTGACATACTCCATAGTTTAATTATTATTTTTTGTCTATTGTCTGTCTTCCCCTCACCCCAGCCCACTTTAGATTGTAATCTCCATGAATGAGATTTATCTATTTTGTTTATTGTTGTATCCCCAGCTCCTAGACCATTGTGCGCCATATTGTAGGCACTCGGATATTTGTTGAGCGAATAAACAATTGAATGGATGGATGAATGACTTAATGACCATTTAGATCTGAGTGACTTATTAATCCATGTGCTCTCTTTGTTAGTTGTTGAAAGTATTGCCATGCAATGTATTAGAATATATCAACACCTTTATGGATTCCTGCCTCTCTGGAAAGGCCAGCCAGCCCGGATCCAGGGGGAGGGCTCTGGCACAGGCGGTTAATCATACTGACAGGTGTTGGCTGCTCTGGGGAGAACTCCAGGGGACTCACGTGATGTTTTGCTCTGAGCCTTATCCACTAGACTAGTGTTTCTCAACCATCTTTTTTATTGTTGTCTCTTTAAGGAGCCTTATTAGACACTTTTGCCCAAATACTTGTCCCTCTTATGAAACTTTAACACCACAGATGATATAGTATATACCTGTTTACATATTATATGCATGTCTATGCTTTATATGTAAAGAGTAAGGTGTTGTTTTTTTACCCTTTGGGGATGATGTCACCCTCTTTAAGAATGCAGGCTCTCAGTATTCTTACTGATGACTTAGAAGGATAAGGACAGTATGCTGATGAAACAATATTGAACAAGAGGGGGGGAGGGATATAACATGAAAGAATCCAGATTCAAAACTATTTGGAATCATTAGATTCTCACCAATCAGTTTCAAATACAAACTCTTTCACCCAGGTTCAAAAACTCACTTGCACAGATAGGCTAGGGAAACCAGCTTGACGGGCTGGTAATTGAGTGGGAGTTTCTCTTTCTTGGAAAGTGGTGGGTTCATGGTGTTCCATGTGGACATGCTGCCTGAGGGGAAACCCGTTCTCGTCTGGGAATGGTGTTTAAAAGGGATTCTACCAAAGTTGAGGTTGCCCAGAGGAGAGGCACTGAGCCATCTGGAAATTGTGGCCAATAAGACAGAGCTCTCCAGACAGGAGAAGGGACATGCTACTGAGTCCCAGTGCTCCAGGTACTGAGGTTTGGAGCAGGAAGTTGACTTCATTGTCATAGTCCCATAGGGCATGGTACAGGCTGAACTGTGTTTTCCCCCAAAAGACATTCAAGTCCTAACTTCCACTACCTGTAAACATGGCCTTATTTGGATCAAGGTAAGATGATCAGGTTAAGATGAGGTCGTTAGGGTGAGCCCAGATCCGGTATCACCAGTGTCCTCATAAAAGAAGAAAATTCACACACTGAGCTAGACAGCCTGGAGGGAAGGTGCTATGAAGACACAGGGAGAAGGTGGCCATCTAAAGGAATGCCAGAGGCTGCCCAGAAACTAGGAAGGAGGCATGGGACAGATTCTCTCCCAAAACTCTCCGAAGGAACTGACCTTGGACTTCTAGCCTCCAGAACTGTGAGGCAATAAACTTCTGTGATTTAAGCCACCAGTCTGTGGTCCTCTGTCACAGCCCTAGCAAACGAGTACAGGGCATAAGTAGGGTCAAAGGGTAGGAGCTTTAGGAAGCAGCCTTTAGTTTAATGAAGGCCGGGAGTGGGGGGAGATTCATGTAGCTCACTCCTTCACCCTCAGCAGGGGGCCCAGAAAAAGGCATTACTGGCCTCTCCATTTCCGTCACTAGGAAAGGGAGGCTCCCCAAGAGAATGCCACTGGCTCACACTCGTCAATGTCAGGGCCAGGTTTCAAATTTATGTTGGTTTGATTTCAAAGTCCGTATCTTTTCTACGAAGCCCCGCCAAGTCTGAGAGACAGCGGAACAAAGTGTACCATGATGATGAGCTGCGGCTACTCGAGATGAAGGTGATGACGCTGGTTCGGGGTGGTGTGAGATGGGTGTTGGGCACATGACTGGGGAGGGAAAGGCCACCAAGCTTTCTGAGCGCCTCGCTGCTGGTGCCTCGGTGTTGACATGTGTTCTTAGTTCTCATGGCAGCCCTTTGAGATTAATCGTAGTTTCCCCATTTTGCAAACGAGAAAGTCTAGACACAGAGAATTGCACAATTTCCCCAAAGTTAATGACCCGTGAGTAGAGAAACAGGGCTCGTCTACTGATAAGCGAAGTCCTGCCCTCTCTCATCCCCTGCTCTCACGTGGCAGTGGGCTGGGTGACAGGGCCCCTGTCATCCTCCCAACGCTAAGTCTCGGACTCGCCCCAGGGGCTCTGTGCTGTGATTTAGAATAAATAAGTCCCTGCCCAAAGGAATGTTTGCTCACCTTTCTCAATCAGGACAGCCAAGTTCCTGATGCCCAGATGTCTCACTACTTTGTGTGCTCTGCTGAGTTCCAGCAGAGAGCCCTTGGTCTATAGTCTTCTTAAACACTGAGGCTAATTAGCTAGTCTTACGGCTGTGGCTTTGGACCCAGACTCCCTGGGTTTGCCCATCACAGCTGTGTGCCCTCTCTATGCCTTAGTCTCCTCTCCTCCCCTGGGAGGCAATGTCCATTACATTGACAGTATCTGTGCCATGGAGTTCACGTGTGGATCAGTACATTCTCCCATGTAAACCGGTTGGAGTAGTATCTAGCATGTGCTGGCCATTCAGCCCTAGCTGTTCTATTATTATTTTCTTCATGCGTGACTCAGTTGCCCCCTGATTTAGGCTCAGTTCAAAGGATTGCATTTCCCGCAGCAGCAATAAGGCAGGTAAATTGAAAGCATGGTGTGTGTGTGGGGGGGGGGGGGGCGGGGCAGGGGGGGGGGGGATGCACAAAAACCTTATTAGTAGGGAAGGGCAGTTTGAGAGGCAGAATCCACATAAAATGAAATCGCTCTTGTTTATTTTCTCCCCGCGGAGCGTTTTGTCTCGGGCTTTCCAGAGGCACCTACAGTAATTTGCAGTTCCAGTTGGTGGTAGAGCTTTAAAGGACTATTGTCTTCTGCCGGCTGATTTATAAAGAAAACATCCCCCAGCATGACAGGACCCTTTGTGCCTTTTATTTGTGTTGCCTCTTTGGCTCAGTCGGCAATGTTTAATTTGATGTAAAGACCCAGAAGGACCTCAACACTTGCGGGGAGAATTACAGGATTCCAGCCGGTCTTGGCAGGAGGAGCGCGCGGGATCACAGAGCTGCTTTCTCAGAGTCTCAGGAAAGAGCTGTTATAATTCTGAAGTTCCCTCTGGCCGTCCTGTTTTCTCTCACTTTGCATCAGCATCAGCCTGGGGGCCACCAAGGATAAGCTACAGCATCGAGCCCTGGCTTTGCCATCTAAAAGGGGAATCGCTTGATCCAGTGATTTCTCCACATGGGCTCTCCCTGTCCTCTAAGGGAGGGTGATGGGAAGGGGTAGGGGAGTGAGAAGATGCTGGGCTGAGAGCGAAGTGCTTTGGAGACCAAGGCAGGCAGGTACTCACATGAGCACTGGTGGGAGAATCCAAAGATCCGGCCACCCATGGTGTTACTTTGGGCAAATGGCATCAATTATCCTCATCTATAAAATGGGTGAGTTGGGTTGGACCGATTTCTTTCTCCCACAGCAGAACGCCTTCTTCAAGCAAAATCTTGCACATAAGCCCAACATGGAATTCAGAGAGCAGCCCAGCTTCCTTTCTTGACTGGGGTGGGGGGTGGGGGTGGGGAGGGGGTCTGGAACAACATCCCCAGCCCTTATCTTTTCTCACCACTCCCTCCCCACTTGCCAGGAACCCCAAAGCACCCATGGAGCAGTTGGAAAACAACCCAAACCTAACGATCTCGCAGGTTCCTTTTGGCTGGAAAATATGTGTGTCTAATCTTGGGGGCCTTAGGAAGGACACCCTCTTGAAATTTTGCTACTAGCAGTTTATTTTTCTGTTGCCTTTTCCTTGGTCCTTCTTTAAGCAAATTCATTTGGAAAAGGCAGTTTTAAGTCACTAACACTTTAGTCTGAATCAGTGCATTTTATTGGCCTGTTACTGTCTTCAGGGTATTCTGTCACAGGCATCCACGCTGTGCCAGATGCCCTGATAGACCTGGGGATACAGGTCCAGAAAGGGACCACAAAGCAGAAACTCCCAGTTATGACGGCGGCTGTGTCCTAGGAGTTAAGGGCATGACTTGGAAGAGGTCAGCTCAGGGGCCCTGGGTGCAGAAGGTGCCTCTGGGAAGATAAAGGAATGGCTTCTAGGAAGAAGTAACACTTGAACAGAGTCTTAATGTGTTAGTAGGAATCAACCAGGTAGGGAAGGAGACGGAGAAAGCAGATCCCGGCCCAAGGCCATCTTATGTAACAGCTGGGAGCTCGAAGGCCTGGAAGTCCCAAATACCCTTTCCTTGCTCCCAGGGGCAAAAATTCCAGAATCTAAAGCCTCTTTCTGGGGAGGTTGAGAGTGAAGATAACGAAGGGGAAGGTTTAATTTTGTTTCCTGGTGAGCCTATCACAATAAAACAAAGAGTGTATGTGTGTGTCTACGCTCTTACATGTATACAATCTCTTTCAAACCCCTGAAGAGCCCTGTGAAATGTTCTATTCACAGATCAGAACCACTTAGAGCAGTGGTTCTCAACCTTCCTAATGCCGCAACCCTTTAATACAGTTCCTCATATTGTGGTGACCCCCAATTTCATTGTTACAAATTGAACATAATTAAAGCATAGTGATTAATCACAAAACAATATGTAATTATATATGTGTTTTCTGATGGTCTTAGGTGACCCCGTGAAAGGATCATTTGACCCCCAAAGGGGTCGCGACCCATAGGTTGAGAACCGCTGACTTAAAGACTAACAGGTAAGATGGTCAACAACTTAGGCATATGTCTGCAGGTGTAGGTAACACCACATCTCAGCCCTTTTGCATCATGTCACTCTGATTTATTTCTGTTCTCTCAAGAGGAGGGAGGGAAATAGGAGAGAGATGCAGAAGAGAAGAGACAGGATTTAAGACGCTAAAAGGTTGCGTGAGGATTCAGAGGAAGGGTAGGAGGAGATGGACCTTCAGCCTGCCAGGACCCTATTGGGCTCCGTGTGCCTGCCCTTGGCTCAGCTCTGGCTCAGCTCCAGGACGGGATCCATGTAATCTTCCTTGTGGCCACACTGCAAACCCCACTGGCTCTGGTTGCTCTCCTAGATTTTTTGGACCTCCATATATTCTGCCCACAGCCCCCTTCGCCACTGGCACTCACAGGGCAATTTTATTGGCAAGATCCAGAAGCCGACAAGCCAGGCAGCCACAGGGCTGGCACAAACTAGTCACACAATGAATATCATCGCTGAAACTGAGCGATCATGGTGATAAACTGCAAGTGGTGAGCCAGTCACTGGTGAGGTGGTAACACACATAGGGCATGGCCCCGGGGAGACCAGATTAACGCTTCCTGGCACCAGACACAATGAGCAGCAGTGGGCTAAGTGGCAGGTCAGAGAGTGAGTTCTCTCCCCTGTTTCATGGGGTCCCTTAGACAGCTCCTCTCTGCACCTCATTCTTCCCACGCATGAAAGCAAGGGCCATATGATTCCTAAGGCACCTGCCAGCTCCGCCACCCCTCACTCCGGAAATCGCCCAGATGAAGTCAGCGTTGAGTGCACGGGTCATGCTGCAGATTAATTTGTGCGAGGAGAGTTGCATGCTCAGACAGGGTGGGTCAGGATCGTGAATTCCCAGCGACAACGGGCTACACATTAGGATCTGGGTGTTCCTCTTGCCAGGGAGGCTGGACTCACTGTGGCAAGTGTAGTGATGATGTGTAACCTTTGAGTTTCCATTTCCCTGATGGAGCAGGTGGCCTCGCCGGGCACAGCTAACCAGATTGCACCCCTGCAGGTCATGGTTCCCTTTTTGGATCAGTTACAACCGGCCAGGCTTATTGCCTCTTAGTTGAACTTCCCATCAGAGAAGTTTCATGATGTGTCTGACCGGTGGGAAAGGGCGGGAAAGCAGGTCACTGAGGCCACATGTTTGGGCCTTCTCCCATCTCTGCTCACAGGTAGTGATGGAGACACTGGGGTGGACACTGTGTCGTGTAATCTGGGAGCTTTTATCAACTCCTCGGGTGGAAGCCCTGCTTCTGCCACCTGCTGTGTGTGACCTGGAGACCTTAACTTTGTCTCTTTCCTGAACACCGGGGATTATGAAAACTCCCCAGGGTTTCAGAACACTGCTCAAGAAACAGATTAACCCAACGCAGGTCCTATGCTCTGGAAGGCACAGGAAATAGTTACTAGAGACTGTCTCCTTCCAGGGTCCCTCATAAGGCAGGCTGTCCCATGGAGACGAACAGGAGATCCTGTGGGGATGCCAACCCTCCCACTGCCCTGCATAGGGGCTCCCTGAGCGATAACTGTGTCGGAAATTTCTTTAAATTTATTTTTTAAACTGAGGTATCACCTACGTAAAGTGCACGCATATGTTTACACCCATGGGACCACCACCATGATCGAAATGAGGACATGACCATGTCCCAGGCGGGAGGCTCCTCTCCAGGTCATCTCTTTTCTGACTTCTATTAGCATGAATTGGCTTTTCCTATTCTTTAAAAAATTTTTTTTAAAAAAATAATTTCCCATTCTTTTTTTAAAAATATGTTTTTAAATTGATTTCAGATAGGAAGGGAGAGGGAGAGAGAGACAGAAGCATCAATGAGAATCATTGATCAGTTGCCTCCTGCACGCCCCCCTACTGGGGATGGAGCCCACAGCCCAGGCATGTGCCCTAACCTAGAATAGAGCCGTGACCTCCTGGTTCATAGGTCCACACTCAGTCACTGAGCCACTCTGGCCGGGTGGTTGTTCCTATTCTTGAACGCCATAAAAATGGGATCACAACTGTGGTGTGTTGTTAAATGTTTGACACCTGACCCCCATAATTAAAAAGTAAAAGCCCTGATTTGTAGCTTTTGTCAATTTCCCTGGCAATCACCAGCAGTGATTTGAAGCTATGGAGGTGAGGTCTTTGAACACAGTCAGGAATAGATGTGAGGTAGAGAGAGCACAGCTGTTAAGCATTTCCACCATGCAGATGCAATAGGTGTGAACAGCCTCAATTTGGATAAGAGTAGAAAGGTTGTCAAGAATTAAAAAGAAAAGAGTTTTCAGTGTTTCTTGCCTGTTTTAAATATAATTTACTTCATTGTAACTTTACACAATTTATTTTTTTTTAACAAAGGCTGTATTTAACAACAATTGCCTTGCGAAATTGCTGAAAACATAACAGTAACTTTTCATGAGCCATTATGAGTTGAATCACTCACTGTATACTAATCTTTTGTGTCTGACTTCTTTCTTTCCATCAACATAATGTCTGTGGGTTTTGTCTGTTATTCTGTGATTCACTCGTTTGTCTTCTTTTTTCTTTTTTGTATGGCTGTGTAGCATTCTATTGCGTGGATATACTGAAATTTACTTACTCTTTTTTTTTTTTTATAATGGCCATTGGATTATTTCCTGTTTTTTCCTACCAATTAGTAAAGCTGCTATGATCATTCATGCACATGTATTTTAGTGGACATATGCCCTCATTTCTCTTAGACATATACTAAGGAGTGGATTTGCTGGGTCTTAGATAGGCATCTGTTTGTCTTTAGTAGGTTAGTCAAGTAGTTTTACTGCATGGTTGAACCAGTTTACCTTTTTATCTGCAATGTTTGAGAGTTCCATCACTCCACTTCCTTGACAGCACTTGGTACTGTAAGTCTTTACAATATTAGCCATTCTGCCCTGGCCGGTGTGGCTCTGTTGGTTGGAGTGTTCTCTGGTATACCAAAAGGTGATAGGTTCAATTCCCAATCAGGGCATGTACAGGAGGCAACCGATTGATGTTTCTCTCTCTTTCCCTTCCTCTCTCTAAAATCAATTTAAAAAAATAACTTAGCCATTCTGGTAAAGGTGTAGGGATTATTTCATAACAATTTTAACTTGCATTCCCTGATGAATAATGACACTGAGTTGTTGGGTTTTGACTGTTATTTTTTCCTCTGTTCCAGGGGCATAGATTCAGTTTTAGACATTATTCCTGGGGTTATGGGTGATCTTATTTAGCTTTGCCAGTTGTACAGGCTGCTATTGTTTTGTTTTGCTTTTCCTTAGGGGCCAAGCTAATCTCTGTATCCTTCCGATTTTAGTATGTGTGCTGACAACGCGAGCTCCACAGACTGTTACTCTGAGATTCAGGTTCTTTCCAAAGAAAGTGAACATTGGACACTTGTTAACACCTTGTCTGTCACCAAGGGGCTATTTGTGACCAGAGGGTGACTCCTATGAAGCCCATGGTGCTCCTCAGGATGTGACTGACAGGCACCCCCAGACCCTAGAGCAGGGGTCCTCAAACTTTTTAAACAGGGGGCCAGTTCACTGTCCTCAGACCATTGGAGGGCTGGACTATAGTTTAAAAAAAAACTATGAACAAATTCCTATGCACACTGCACATATCTTATTTTGAAATAAAAAAACAAAACGGGAACAAATACAATATTTGTATTTACATGTGGCCTTCGGGCCGTAGTTTGAGGACCCCTGCCCTAGAGGGTGGCCCTAGGAGGCACAAAGGATTGAGAACCAGAAGATCTGAGATCCAGGTTCTACTTTTGTCCTTTTTTTTCTTTTTTTTGCCATGTGACTTTGGGAGGTCATGTAACCTCTGGATTCTCAATTTTCTCTTGAGTTAAATGTGATAAGAGCTGTTGAGGGGCTCCAAAGAGCCTTGGAGGAGAAACTATAAAACAGTGGGTAATATTGATTCCAATGCCAGTTCTCTGGGTCCGCAGGAGAGAGAGACAGTGATCCCCTAGAAGACGATGGACCCAGCTCTCGGGGCTTCCTCACAGAAACACACCTGGGAGAGTCTTAGCTGGGCTCTGTGTACTGAGCCCTCATCTCCTCGTTAGTTCTAAGCACTGACTGTGGGAGATACAAGGTTATTTTCCAAGATGGTGCTGCCTAGAAGCCTCAGACCTCTAGAAAGTCCATTCAAGGGACAAGCAAAATGGTGTGACGTTGTACCCCCAGAGAGTCAGGGTGTCCGTGGACCATGAGAGGAAAAGATGACCTGAGCACGCTGTGCCCTGCAGGAGATTCAGTGGGTGGATTCATTCTGGCAAGCACTCAACAACAGGGGAAAGTTTGACATATTTTTAAATTCTAAAAATCATGAATTCGAATGTGAGGAAATCTTGGGAACAGATGAAAGTATAAAATGGAAGAAAAAATTATCCATATTCCCATCTCCCCAAGTCATTGTTAATATTGTGCATGTACACATTTCCCCCACTTAGCATTATAATATCAAATTCATAACTCTTTAATATCACATTTTAGTGGTTGCATTGCATCCCATTTTGCAGACTTATTAAAATCTATTTAACCACCAATTGGTGTCCTTTATCTGACCTTCACTTAAGATTGTCTGGATATTTTAAGATTTACCGATCTTCCACAGTTTATTGTGCTACAGGAAGAAGGTGCCAGGACTTGCGTAGTTATCACTTTTTGAGCATTAAATCTCCCACCACTAACAGGACTGTCTGACTAACAGTTTTTTATGGACAAAGAAGTGACTCTGAAAGTAAACAGGGAGAAACAAAGTCCCACAGTGGAACTTTACATTTCTAAAATCCTATATAATAAAAGGCCAGGACCATAAGCATAATGACCGGAATGACCGCTCGACCAGTTGCCATGAGGTGCATTGACCACCTCTCAGCCCCTTCCCACTCCCCCTCCCGCCCCACAGCATGGTAAACAGGGAACCATGGTGAATGGGGTGGTGGCAGGGGGGGGGGGGTTGGTGGGCGGTGGGCGGTGGGGCGGGACTGGGAACTGTTGAGCAGCGGGCGGGGAGCGGCTGTGAGCATCTTGTGGCTGAGCATCTAGTGGCGAGTGGTGGCAGGCATGGCAGGGCGGCGGTGGAGAGCTTCGCGGAGTATCTCGGGCAGTGAACATGGCCCTGATTGCAGGCTAGGCCTAGGGACTCTACTCACATACGATTTTGTGTGCTGGGCCTCTAGTATATAATAATATCAACTCATTAGCCTTTTATCATTCAATTATCTCTCATTCATTCACCATTTCATATTTTTTAAAGCCAGACAGATCTGTTTTCTTGACGTAACTCTGCCACTTATCAGCGGAGGGACATTTATTTGGCCTCTGGCTTTCCTTCTATCAAGTGGGTAACAGTGCGTCTCAAGGTTGTTATGAGAATTAAAACTAATGAAATACACTGGGCACTTTTCCCCACCTGACCGCCTCTCTTCTATTGGTTGAGTACCATGGTGAGCTCCAGTGAATTATCCATACAGAGGCCTATAATGTTGGCTTTGTTGATGAGTAGAGGAAGACAGAAAATGTAGCTGGGGAAAGTAGGGTCACTTGTAAGATCAGGGCTAGAGCCCGAAGAACATGGGTCTTTGTTCCTTCCAATGGCCCCTTGTAGGTCATTTGTCTCATGGGGTTCAGAAGTCCATGCAAATGTCAGACTCCTCACCATGCTCTTGTGTGGAGAGGTCAAACATAATTGGAACTCCAGAGCTGTGCTTAGCAAAATGACACTTAAGATTCCCAATTGTCCCCCTGTAACTTTCCCAATGTCTCTTAACTTCAAGCATTTTCATTTAGTCTACCTATTACTTTCTGATGCCTTCCAGTATTTTTCTCTAAGAATGAAGAAGCCCATTTGAAGTCTCCAACACTAACAGATGTCACCTCACTGACTTCCATGGGCCATTAGGCAGCCAATCAGCAGCATTTATATCCTTGCTCCCAGCAGGATATGGAATATGGGGGAAGGAGGAATCATTCTCTCCTGCTGGTCTGACATCCATTAATATGTTAGAAACACAGGGTGCATTGCTAACTGCAGCTCCCATCTGAGGCACAGACTTCCTGGAAAGATTCATGTTCTCTTCAATATGAAAAAAAAAAAAAAAAAAAAAATCCAAGCCACCTAGCACTTCCAGGAAAGAAGCCAAGGTGTGCCTGTTCTCCTTGTCCCCTGCTCCTCCTATTCCTGCCGCTCTGTTTGAAGAAGGATTTCTCCATTTCTACTGTGAATAATACTCTATTGAACAACACATGGCAGTGATTGAATTTCCTTTGTTTGTGGATCCTTTGGACAACCTGAGACATGGGGGAAATGGATACCCTGCAACCTCTATTACCTTCCTCTCAGTGAAGTCAAGACTTCAATTCAGCCCACTCTTAATCCACTGCCATTTGGGCTTGGCCCTGGGCCCTGCACTGAACCTGTTCCTGCCAAGATCGCAATGTTAGTAGAGCCATAGGTCACTCTTCTGTCCGCCTCCTACCTGACCTCCCTCTGGCCTTTGGTGCCTTTGATCACTCCCTCCCTCCTGAAAACTTTCACTTCGTAGACTTCCTGGTCAGCAAACCTTCCTCCTTCCTCTTACTTCTTGGCAGATCCTTCTCATTTTGCTTTATGAGTTGCTCTTTTCTCTGCCCATCCTATAAATCAGTGGTTTTCAAACTTTTTTTTGTAGTGGAATCTTTTTTTTTTTAACAAATGAAATTTTATGTACATCCAAGCCCAATATACAAACCAGAATCAGCCCTAGCTGATTTGGCTCAGTGGATAGAGCACCAGCCTGTGGACCAAAGGGTCCTGGGTTTGATGCCGGTCAAGGGCACAGGCGTTGGTTGCACACTACTCCCTGGCCTGGGCCCTGGTCAGGGCTCCTGCAGAAGGCAACGAATCAATGTGCTTCTCTCACATCGATATTTCTCTCTGTCTTTCCCTCTCTCTGCCACTCTCTAAAAATCAATTGAAAAATGTCCTCCAAAGAGGATTAAAAACAAACAAAAATAAACAATAAAATTAAAAACAACAAAAAGAAATAATAAATTCTTGTTTAAAAAATCCCAAAAAACAGAATCACAACTGAAATCGAGGTTGGTGGTGGTTCTTGGAGAAGCACTTTCCCTGTCCTGTCTCCTCTCCCAGAAGCCCAGGGGCACCGCTCCAGCCCTGGGGTTCTGAGAAGCACAGTTGGCGAAGCACGGCCTTACACGCTGAGGTTCTTCAGGGCTCTGACTTGGCCTCTTCACATCTCCCTCCACTTGCTCTCCTGGCTGGTCTCATCCTTCCTAGGAGTGACAATGACTGTCTTTTCTCCACCTGTGGTGTGTGTGGAGGGCAATAAACAACACCCCGTTCTTTTCCCAATGCTTCCTTCAAGCAGATAAGAAGTGAGGTTTAGGAGACAGCAAAAAGTCAGCTTAATTACCGAAAAGGCGATTAGAGAGCATGGCTTTAAATCTGTAGCCAAATAGCTTGCTGTTCTTCTCAGAGTTAACCCATCCACCGGTCTGGGCTACAGTGGGCTTTTGCAAGTGTTTCTGCCTGGCTGGGGAACAGTCCAGAATGCAAATTCCTCCAGTAAGTTAGTGCGCTAGAGAAACTTCAAGGGGCAATCTTTTTTTTTTAAAAAAATATATTTTTATTGATTTCAAAGAGGAAGGGTGGGGACAGAGGCCAGGCATGTTTCCACCTCCTCGCCCCTGCCCCTTCCAAACTCCCTGGGCTGTTTGGAAGTTTGTGGAGGGCTCAGGCATGGATTGGATGGCGGCCAGTGATTCTGCCATCGCAATACTTGGGACAATTCTGCCCGTTAAAGAGCTCTCCCGCGTCCTGCATAAGCTACCCACCTAGACATCTTTCTAAGGGAATGATGCTTCTAACATCTACATCAAGAGCGTAGCTCTGTTTTTTCATAATGAAAGTGCTTTGGGCACGTTGTAGATACACATTTTACACTGAGCTTTCTAGAGAAGCGAATACTATGGGAAGGAATTGAGTGTTGATTACACTTTGGTGCACTGAGAACTTATCTGAGGGTTGTTAACATTTCAGAAAAGTATCTCACCATGATGACTCCTGTAGTATTTTCATCACCAATACAACATTATTTTGTCACTAGTGTATTGGCCAGTGTCTGTGACTATTGTATTCACTGTGTTTCCACCAATAGATACAAACATCTGATGGCTCCTTTTTTGGCTTCTAGTAAACTTGTGCCCAGATATTTACATATTGAAGTAATTATTGAAATTTGTAAATTATAATTTTAATAATTATTAAAATAAAAGTATTTGCATATTCACACAATTACTAAAAATTACCCTCCTCTTCTCCCTTACATTACAGGTAGGGTAATATAATAATTTTTAAAGTATTTTTCCTTAGGTGGGTTGTATTACCTGTGCATTCCATTTCAGGATAGCAAAAGCAGTATAACAAAATATTTCTGATGAAAAGGAGGCATTGGGTCTAATGTTGTCCTAATGGAGGACCCTCACAGAACCATGAGATCGAAAAATGGAGTCCTCGCCTACAGGGTGATCTTTAACAATTCAGCTCCCTGGGTCCCCTCCCCAGCCTACGGAATCAACCCCCCGGGAGAAAGACCAGGCTCCTCCCGAGGCCTATGGCCCCTCTGTGATGTGGCCTCTGCCTGCTTCACCGTCCTACCCTCCAGGCTGGCTCAGATGCAGGCAGTTTTCTGCAGGTACCATGGGACCTCTCTCCTCCCAGACCTTGTACTTTCTACGCCTCCCTTACTTCTCCAAGAAGCATCCCTGACACCCCAGTGTGACATAGAGCCCTCTCCTGGGCTCCCTCAGCACTTCTCACCGGCCTTGGTTTCTCTGTTTGCTGCCTCTGCCCCTGACCTTAGGTTCGGCCAGGGGGAAGGCCATCTACGTTGGATCTGCAGTCTCAGTGCCTGGCCCAGGTTCAAGCCCACGAGAAACATCCCTTCCCTTGATCCCTGGACAGGGATTGAATATATATCTTCACACCAAATAAGCAGCATTTATTTGAAAAGCTGTAAATCTCAGATCCATCAGGCACTAATGGGGACAAATGGTAGGCTCTCCCCATCAAACCTGAGGTGAAATAAAGGTCTCTGGGAGAGGGAAATCTTTCCTGCCGAGATTATCTCGGGAGACAGCGTCTTTTATTCTTTTGTGTCTCTGCCAGAAAATCAATTGTTAAATATTCATTGAGTCTGATCAGGTCATTTTTTTGCAAGCCATCTTCACCGCATGCAAAGCTTTATCAAAGCTGACATTATTCCTGATATCAGAGCAGATTAGTCTTATAATTTAATACTTAATCTGTCCACAAAATACAATGGTAAAGAAGATGTCGCTGCATCCTGGGTACGGAGAGAACCAAAGACCGTAATTGGTTTTATTCTCCTGTTACCTTATCAAGTGAATAAAGCTTGCAAGTAATAAAAGAGGCACATGAAACAATGCTCATTTGGGTTTACGGTACAGTTAGAATCCCTTAATTATTAGCAGCTTAACCGCCTCCCCTGACTTCCCTTAGACTCCCACTGAATAACAGGGTGCCATCACAGATCCAGGGACACTGGAAGGAAAGTTAGAGGTTGTCCTTACCTGTAAGTCAGAGCAGATGGGGTTAAAAGACATGAAGCTCAAGCTGGCACATCTGGGTTCTGACCTTAGTTCATTGGTTGGTGGCCTTGGGGCAGCGGGGGGTGGGGGGGTCCCTGGACCTCTATGAATCTTGTTTTCTTCCAATGGGAAGCTGGTAGTGAGAAGGCCCACTTTGCTGAGTTGGTAGGGGGATTGAATGAATGATGATTGAATGACCCCCAAGGGAGATAAAAGTTAGCCCTGCTGCATGGGGACACACATCCACAGTGCTTTCTTCTCTCTTATGCCATAAGCATTCTCTTTGGCCCTAGACCACAGTGGAATATCTCATTTCTCCTTTTTAAAATATGGGTTTTTATTGCTTTTTAGAGAGGAAGGGAGAGGGATAGAGAGAAACATCGATGAGAGAGAAATATCAATCGGCTGCCTCCTGCACAACCCCTACTGGGGATGGAGCCCACAACCTGGGCATGTGCCCTGACTGGGAATTGAACCAGTGACCTCTTGGTTCCTGGGTCAATGCTCAACCACTGAGCCACACCAGCTGGGCTCATTTCTCTTTTAAATTAGATCCCTTAGTCAGAATTTGAGTGCTTCTCAGTAAGTCTGTTAGGTTAGTAACTGCATATTTGTCCTGGCGGGACTAGGGATATTTTTTGGTGTTTAATAAAAACATGCATGTGGCTCAAAGTATGGTAGGCTGCGGATGAAGTTTTTCACTGAGACTTAGAATTTTGGAAGAAATCAAGTTTCACCTTTTACAAAGACTCCAGTTCTATTTACAGAGAGAACCTGACTCCACATTTCGCCAGGTCTCATTTTGGTTAGTTAGGATTAGCTCATGAGTTACCCACGGCCATAGACCAGGATGACAGCTCTTCCCTGTGGCTGATCGGCGACCCAAGGACAGGGACCACATCTGTCTATATTTCAGTGTCCCCTAAGACAGTGTCTGACACCCAGTAGATTCTCAAAATATAGCTGTCAAATGAATGAATGAATGAATGAATGAATGAATATATCTCACCCATTCGTGAAATCGTAGCATTGAAATTGACATGTTCCTTAGGTGTTCGCCATCAATAATTTTATACCTCCCCAAAGCCATCTGTAGCCCAAAGAATTTCCCATGTGTCCACCTGATGGTGGCTGGAAAAAAATACTGTATTTTGGGCTCCATACAGAGCCCAGTTCACTTTCGCTTTGGTATATTTCACTTTGGTCACCCTTGGTTAGACAGACAAGAGGATATTCTGGAAAAGTTGTGCCAGTGAGAAAGTCAATTAAAGCCCCAATAGAAAGAATTTAATGACCTGGAGTAACTCTGAAGCCTGAAGGCCAGTGCTCAAGTCTCTCCCTTCCTAAAGCCGACGCCTGCTTTTCCAGCCTTCTTAATGCTGTTGTAATGGGCTTTTGTTGTTGTTCACGATGTTGAAATGTCTAGTGAAATACTGGCCATTCAGATAACCGTTTAAAGCACTTACTTTAGAAATGAGGGAACCTGGAAAATACCTCCCTTTGTGTTAATTTTACCAGATTTATGTATTGGGGCAGCACTGGGTGGAGTTGGAATAGTTGGGGAATCAAGCATATAGTGGCTGGAACAACTTATCATTATTACCAGCTCTAAACTACAGTGGTTGTTTTCAACTCAGATAGTACAGGAAAATCTCAGTTAATAGGACACCAGCCTCCTGGAAACTTCAAGTAATTTGATGAAACACAACAAAACACATCATGAAAGGAAACGTAACCCAGTTCCCATAGGGGTGTCTAGGTGTGCTCCATGCTCAGTGCACGTGCGGTCTACATTTTGCACATTACTATCATTGATATCTAATTACGGTATTAAGTAATGAGAGGGGATGTGAACTGAGATAATCTTGAGGCTCCATAGTCTAGAACTCCCCAATAGAACTTTCTAGGATGATGGATATGTTCTGAAACTCCACTGTCCACTATGGTAGCCATCTGTGCCTAATGAACACTTGGAATGTAGCTAATGTGACTGGAAAACTGACTTTTAATTAAATAAAAAGTAAAATACAAGTTTAATTTAACGATGGGAAAGCCCAGCTCTATAATATTTTGAGTAGATAATGCATTTTTTATTATGAAGTATTTTAAACATTCAGAAAAGTGGAATATACACACAGTTAACCTTTTGATACATTTGCTTCAGATGTTTTTAAAGAAATTAAATATTAAATGTGTAATTGAAGTTTTCTTTGCAGCCCTCTCCTTCCCATCCATGTTTTTATAGTTCAACCATTTATAAACAATACTATAGTCCCAGTGCACAGATTCGTGCACATTGAAAGGAAATTAGTAGGTGGCTGGCAGGGCAGGACTGGGCGACACAGGCTGGACACACCCTGGAGCCAACCTCCCGTGGTCCCTCCCTAGCCAGCTGCACCTGGGGTGGCACCATGGCTTGAAGGGCATCTGCAGAGTGAGTGGGGTCCCTCTGGCAGGTGGGGTCCCTCAGCTGGGCCTGCAGGGATTGGGCCAAAACCAGTTCTCTGTCATCTCTCAAGAGGTCCCAGAGTGCAAGAGGGCACTCTGTAAAGTTGCTGTTGTACAGGGTGTGGAACACAAACTCATATGTGCAGTTACCCAGATTCAGGGCCAACAATGCCCCAGCAACAACATAACCCACAGCTGCAGCCCCGTGAGGAATCGGGCTCCCTCCTTTCTGATTTCAGGGTGCGTTATCCGAGAACCACTGTTTCCAAATCACTGCAGCTCGGCAGCTCCTGGATTGAGTGTCTGCTCCTTGGTGATCAGTGTGCGTCATAGTGAACTGATCGGATGGTCAGACACTTAGCATATTAGCCTTTTATATATATAGACTAGAGGCCCAGTGCATGAAATTTGTGTATGGGGGGTGAGGGGCCCTCAGCCTGGCCTAGCAATCTGGGATCCCTCAGGGGATGTCCGACTGCTGGTTTAGGCCTGATCCCCTAAACTGGCAGTTGGACATCCCTCTCACAATTCGGGACCGCTGGCTTCTAGCCGCTCGCCTGCCTGCCTAATCACCCTTAACCACTCTGCCTGCCTGCCTGATCGCCCCTAACCACTCACCTGCCTGCCTGATCGCCTCTAACCACTCTGCCTGCCTGCCTGATCGCCCCTAACCACTCACCTGCCTGCCTGATTGCCCCTAACCCCTCTGCCTGCCTGCCTGATTGCCCCTAACCCCTCTGCTTGCCTGATTTCCCCTAACCCCTCTGCCTGCCTGCCTGATTGCCCCTACTGCTCGTCTGCCTGCCTGATCACCCCTAACCACCTCTGGCTGCCTGCCTGATTGCCCCTAACCACTTCTGCTTTGGCCCCCGCCACCGCAGCTTCGTCTGGAATGATGTCCAGAAGGTTGTTCAGCTGTCCGATCTAATTAGCATATTACACTTTTATTATTATAGGTATATTGCATTGTTCAAATAATTTAAACAAATGCCATTATACTGTATATATCATTCTGAAACTTGCTTTTTTTCATTTATAAATATATTTTGGGGCCCTATCCATATTGATATATAAAATCAATTTCACATATAAACCAATTTCATTCATTTTAAACTCTCCTAGACAGTCCCAATTTATAAATGTAACACAGTGAATTTATCCAGTCTTCTAAGGATGGTAAATTTGGGTTGTTCCTATTTTTTTTTTCTATTATCAACAATAGTGTGATGAACCTCCTAGATTTTTTTCCTGGACATATTTGGGGGAATTTCTCTGTGGTCGTTTATAGTTCTTGTAATTACTCATATACTTGGGGTTGTTTTTACTAATTTAGTTTATGTTTCTTTTTCTATTTACCATGATTTTTGTTTTTCGTCTCCATCCACCTCTCTCTCCTTCATTGTTTAGAAGTTAACATTCAATTTCTATTCATTGGGTGGTTAATTATTACCACACGTGATTAAAGGTTTCGATCTAATCAACATCCCTAACATTTCTTTTTTCAAACAGCACTAGGAATTCAGAATGCTTTAATTTCTAAAACCCTCTCCCATCTTCTATATTATTGTTGGGTAACATTTTAGTTTCATCTTTTTATAGAAATAAACCTCCCACTTTGGTTATCATCATTGTTAACATTTTACAGTCAGTATTATTTAGCTTTGTCATCGTTCTCATTAACTTCTTGGCTAACCATTGCTTTTTGTATCCCACCTCTTCCTTCTGAGTAGAGTTTCTTTCTTGCTGAGATAGCACCTTTGATATTGCTTTTAGTAAGAAAATGTTACAGCAAATTATCTTAGATTTTACATATTAAAGTATCTTTCCCTACTCACTCCTACATGGTGATTTGACCTGGATTCCTAATAATATCTCCTATTATCTCTCTCCCTTCTCTGGGACTCCTGTTAAATGTATGTGAAATCTTTTCATTCTATATTATGCAGCTCTTAACTTCTTTCATACTTCCCACCTCGTCATTGCTATGAAGTGCAGTCTGATTTTCTCAGGTCTGCCATTCAGGGCATTAGTTCCCTCTTCAGAAGAGTGCTCCCTGAATTTTTTAATTTTAATGACTTTTAAAAATTTCTAGTTCAGTTGAATTTTTTAAAATGTCACAGTCCTTTTCTTTGTGTCATGTTCTTCTATTTTCTTTCTTACTTTCATGCATTTTACTCCTCTCTATTATTGCGTGCTTGGGTTATATGATTTTAAGGTCACTTTGAGATTGCTTTATATCCGTAATTCATGGTTCTGAATTGTGTTGCATTTGCTGTGTTTGTGCTGATTTTCTCTCACAGCAGCTCTTTCTTTCATGAGATTAGTGATTTTTTTATTGTGAGCTCCTCTTCAGTGGGAGTGGTGTTCCATGAAACGCATGTACCAGTTTTATGTAAGTTCCTCGGGATGGGTTCCTTGTGCCTCGTTGGTAATATGGATTCAGATCATGATGCAGATTTCTATACCTTCCCTGGCCCTAAAAGGTGATCAACTTCCTTTTTGCATCCCTGGCCAATGAAAGGACTTCTATTGCATGTTTCAGAGACAGAGAGCCTTCGTGCTCCTAGCCTGTGTGGGAGGATGCTCAGTCCCAGCTCCCTGCCTCTCACGGGCTGATATCCTGGGTAGGTGTTTCATGAGCAGTCTCTGCAATATTGACCTGGATACAGTACCCACATGGGCTGTTTCCTTTCAGCTGGAAGACCCTTCTGCTCTCTGCTCTGAAACCTGGGGATATTCTTTGCCTATTTTCAAATTGACCATGTATTTAAGAACTGGGGGGTGGGAAGTGGCTACATTTTATACAGCATTTGAATGTGATAGGAGCAGAAGGGTCTTCCAGTCTGCAAAATTATCAGAAAATACAGTAATAAATTATTCTAACTTTGTTCCCAGAACATTACTGGCCCTTTTTGAGCCTTGACACCCTTAACTGTGTATGGAAATAATATTAGTACCTATCTAATAGGATGGTTGTGAAGATTAAAGAAAGAAGATAATGGAAGTATTATCTAGTGTTACCAGCTAGGATCTTGCTACCTCTTAAGTTTATTATATTTTTAAAAATATATTTTTATTGATTTCAGAGAGGAAGGGAGAGCGAGCAAGAGAGAGAGAAACATAAATGATGAGAGAGAATCATTGATCGGCTACCTCCTGCACACCTCCTACTGGGGATTGAGCCTGCAACACAGGCATATGCCCTGACTGGGAATCGAACCGTGATTTTCTGGTTCTTAGGTTGAAGCTCAACCACTGAGCCACACTGGCCAGACACTGCCCCTTAAATTTAGATGCAATGTCTTCAAAGCCCATTCCACATGATGTGAATGGGCAGCAGTGGTGATCACATTCTTCTCCTCACTTCTGCTGCCGAGTTTCAGCATCCGCCGAATCTGTTCTGTTTAAGAATTGCCTCCATATCCTGAACATGCTGTGCCTCTCCCACTCTGTGTTACTCCAGATGAGAAAAAGTTTTACAAACAAGAAACAAACAGCATAAGCCACTCATAGGGCGTTGTGCATTCTGAAACAGACACAATGCAAGGCATTGTTCAACTAAACATTGAAGACTCTCTTGGTCATTTCAGAAACTTGAGATCCATCCATTCTCCACACTGACAGGCCCTCCCCTTGCTCTCCCCCCTCCCCATCCCTCCTCTCATCCCTTCTCTCCGTGATTACCCTAGAACCCCACATCCTCCTCACTTCATGAGGCAGTGTGGTGGGCTCTCTCTAGCTCTGAGCACCAACTCCACACTTGTTTTGTGTAACTGAACCAAGGTGCTCAGCAGAACAGTGGTTTCCGGACAAAAGACTCCCTCTCCTTAGAAGGAAGTGGTCATTTTAAGTAGCAACGTTTTCATTCCTTTATATATGTAAAGCCCATAGCACAGTGACTAACACATAGCAAGCACTCAACAAATGTTAGCTGTCACTATTTCCATGCTAAAGTCTGTGATTCTAAATCAGGTTTCATGACTGCCTAAGCAGAATTAACTTAAAAAGGGAAGTGTGGAGACAAATCACTGATAATTCCAAAGTTCAATTAAAATTACTTTTTAATTACTTGCATTGGCTATTCTTTTGCTTGTGCATATGAATGAAGAAAATTGAGATGGCTGGGTACAAGTAACATATGATAATCCCGAATACAGAAAAAAACCCAACAAAATAAAAAATGTATCTTACAAAGAGGCTCTCAACCTCACTCATAATCAGGGACATTCAAAATAAAACCACAGGGAGAAGCCATTTTTCTCTCACCAGAACGGCAAAAACTCTGACAAGAGTCTGATCATACCAAGCATGGGTAAGGATGTGGAGTAACAGTGATCCCCAAGCATTGCTGGTGGGAGTGTTAATTAGTACAACCACTCTGTACCATAACTTGGAATTATCTGGCAAAATAGAAGTGCCTTCCCTTCTAGAGAAATCCTTACACATGCATACCTGAACCTTGTTAAGAATACTCACACCAAGATGGATCAAAAACCCTCAAACTTGAATCAGCTCAGAAAAATATATGTTATACTCCTCTTTGCAATGGCATCCCATGCAGCAATAGAAGTGAATATAATTACAGCTGCACATGGCAACATGGATGGATCCTGCAGTCAGAATATGAGCGACAGTCCCCAAAGGACACGTGAAGAATGAATTACTTATAGGAAGTGCAAAAGCAGGTAGAACTAAACCATATTCACAGACAATCAGTTCTTCTGGTGCCTCTTGTTCTGTTCCTTTCTCCTGCCATCCTGAGATGACCTGGGAGCCAACGTCTTAATTTGCTAGCACAAGCACTGCTCTGATGGTGCTTACTGTATGCGTCTGGTGTCATTTGTTCATACATTTATTCAACAAGCACTGAGTGCCAGGTACTGTTCTTGGTGCTGATGGGAAAACAGATAAAACTCCTGCTTCCATCCGGGAGCTAACATTTTTGGTGGGGACTTAGAGTGTAAATTATATAATACGAGAGGCCTGGTCCTTGGCCTGACCTGTGGACATCCCCCGAGGGGTCCCGGATTGTGAGAGGGTACAGGCCAGGCCAAGGGACCCAACCGGTGCACGATTAGGCCAGGGAGGGGCCATGGGAGGGCTCTAGGGTGTGTCTGGCACGTCTTGCCCAGTCCCGATAGGCTGGACCCCAACAACAAGCTAACCTACTAGTCAGAGCGTCTGCCCCCTGGTGGTCAGTGTGTGTCATAGTGACTGGTCAAATGGTCAAACAAATGGTTGGACACTTAACATATTATATAGGATTATATAGCATACTAGAGGCCTGGTGCACGAAATTCGTGCACTGGGGATGGGTGGGGGTCCCTTAGCCCAGCATGTGCCCTCTTGCAGTCCGGGACCCCTCCCTTGTTACTGCCCACCTGCTTGCTGCTTCCTGCCGCTTGGCTTGCTGCTCCTTAGTGCTGCCACGAAGGCCTTGGGTCTGCTGGGTGCCAGGCCTGCGGGTTTGTGTCTCTGATACCCCCAGCAGTCCCAGCACCAAGGTGGCGGGCCTTGGGGCTGCTGGGTACAGGCCCCCTGTTGCGTGTTTGTGTCTTCTATCAGGCCCCCAGCAGCCCCAGCACCACCTAAATAACTTAAGGGAAACTTTATTTAGTCTTCTTTTAAAAGCAATCTAGTTTAAAAATGAGTTGCAGTTAAGACAGAACAAAGAACATGGTACCTAAGAGTGAGATAGACTGACAGAGGAGAGGCTGGGCACTGGTCAGGGGCTTACATGCCAACTGTTTTACACCTGGGAAATGATGTAAAATAGGTTTCTTTAGTTTTCTGCTTAATGGTCTTCTCCAGCACTGAGGTCAGAGGAGCTGCCTTCCAGCCCGTAGGCTGCTTCTCAGAGTTGAAAATTTCGCCATAGGCCTCTGCCTAGAACAGGACCTCTGAACCCCCAGGGTGCATAAACACACAGGGCTTCCATCAGGCTGCACTGATCCCGGGCCGGGAGGCCTCTCGGCTCTGCTGATCCCCGGGCAGTGAGGCCTCTCTGCTCTGCGGCTTCAGGGCTGTTTGGCTTCGCTCTACCGCTTGGAGCCTGAGTATGCAGATTAACCACCATCTTTTAGCTTCTATAATTGAAACATTGTATCTTTTGGAGCTGTTGCTTCAGGAGCTCAGAGCCCCGCAGCTGCAGGCAGGAACCTTGGTTTCCTCTATCGCTGGGGCAACCAAGCATCCTGTTCTCAGCTGCCTGGCTGCCGGAGGCCATCTTGGCTGACAGTTAATTTGCATATACTCACTGATTAGCCAATGAAAAGGGTAGCAGTCGTACGCTAATTACCATGTTTCTCTTTTATTAGTGTAGATTATATAGGACTAGAGGCCTGGTGAACAAAATTTGTGCACGGCGTGGGGGGCGTGGAGGGGGGCGTCTCTCAGCTCGTCCTGTGCCCTTGGGGGATGTCTGACTGCCAGCCTGGTCCCCCCCAACTGCTCTCCCCTGCCGGCCTGATTGCCCTAACTGTTCTCCCCTGCTGGCCTGGTTGCCCCTAACTGCTCTCCCCTGCTGGCCTGGTCACCCCTTACTGCTCTCCCCTGCTGGCCAGGTCACCCCTAGCTGCTCTCCCCTGCCGGCCTGATCACCCTTAACTGCCTCTGCCTTGGCCCCGCCACTGTGGCTTTGTCCAAAAGGATGTCCAGAAGGTCGTCTGGAAGATGTCCAGTCTAATTAGCATATTACCCTTTTATTAGTATAGATTATATAGGATAGTAGAGAATAATAAGTACAGTAGGTCCTCGTGTTACGTCAGAGATCCGTTCCTACGGCTCGATGTAATGCGATTTTTGCCATAAGTTGGAACCCACCTACATAAGCACCTACGTCACTCACATTGAACACAGACACAGCAGTAATGAAGTGAAACAGTAAAAAAAATTTAAAAGAAAGATAACAATTCTTGACCTTTACTTATGGTAAATAAATAATAAAAAACATAAAGCACATATGTACGTACATCAAAATGATGAAAATTTTTTTTTTATAAATAAATGGGAGATAGCAACGTAACCATGAAATGACGTACGTCGAGTCCTACATAACCCGAGGACTGTCTGTACTATGAAAAGGCGAGGTTACAGTCTTAAATGGAGTGGTCAGGGAAGAACACTTTTTGAGGGTAACATTTAAACAAAGACTTGAAGAAGTGAGGCAGCATCTGGGGGAAGACCTTTTCAAGTAGAGGAAACAGCATACAGAGGCACTGAGGCTCTTCCTTATCAATAATTTTAGAATCTTATCAACAGTTACTTCAAAAATCTCTAAATTTTCTTGCACTGTTAGGTGGTTCTTACCACAAATATAAGAGGCACAGTTTTACAATGAAAAGAGAAACCTCCTGTACTTTGTCACTGTCAACACACATAAAGGAGTAATCTTGGGGTAAAGGAACACTTTACCCAAGTCACATTTTGTCACTTCATTAATTTCTATCAGTTTTTTTTTTGGCTAGCATAGTTACCACACAGAGCGCAAAAGTGAGATTGGCAGACACAGGTTTGAATTTCAGCTCCGCGCTTCACCTCTGTGAACTTGAGCAACCTCACTAATTTTCCTGGGTGTAAAAAGGTGAAATAATACCATACTCATGTGAAGACTGGGAGAAAATACAAGTTCAAGTCTGTCTGTCCTTCAACAAAATTTACTATTTTTCTTTACATAGGTCTTATATATTTTTTAAAGTTATGAATATCCTATTAGTGTTGTATATTTTGCTGAAAGGGAAGGTATAAAAGCTCCCACTGAGCAAAGGCAGATCACTTAATAAGAAGTCTGGAGATCAAGTTCAGAGTTGGTGTAGTGGCTCCACAATGCCCTCAGTGCTCTGGTCCTGTCTTTCCTCCTCACCACCCTGAGCAGGTGGCTTTTGTCCTGTGCTTATCACCTCATGGTTGCAAGATAGCTATTTCACCTCCAGTCTCGGGTCCACATAAAGAAGAAGGGAGCCCAGTGGTTCAGCATTGACCTATGAACCAGGAAATTCGATTCCTGGTCAGGGCACATGACCAGGATTGCAAGCTCAATCCCCAGTATGGAATGTGCAGGAGGCAGCTGGTCCATGATTCTCTCTCATCATTGATGTTTCTCTCTCTCTCTCTCTCTCTCTCTCTCCCCCTCTCCCCCTTCCTCTCTGAAATCATTAAAAATATATTTGAAAAAAAAGAAGGGAGAAACTTATGAACATTTTTACATCTTGAAATATTCTTCTACAACATCAATTAAAATGCCTACCTTTGAGCAGGTGTGCCAAAATTTATTTACCTCTTCCCCCATTGGTGTATATATGATGTATAACACATATATGTGTACATATGGTGAATATGTGATGTATAATGCTTATACATGTACATATATTGCTAATAATAGCATGTGCTTATCTATAATGATATATATTATTATATATACACTAGAGGTCCGGTGCACAAAAATTTGTGCACTTGGCGGGGAGGAGGGTCCCCCAGCCCGGCCTGTGCCCTCTCGCAGTCTGGGACCCCTCGGGAGATAACGACCTGCTGGCTTAGGCCTCCTCCTGGGTGGCAGAGGGCACACCCAAACCCTAGGTGCAGCCCTGGTCAGGCTCAGAGCAGGGCCGATTAGGGAGTTGGGGCGCCGCCCCCTGTCATGCACAGAGCAGGGTGGATCGGGAGGTTGCGATGCCACCTCATTCACGCTCAGGGTGGGCCGATTGGGGGGTTGGGGCACCGCCCCCTGTCACACGCAAGGCAGGGTCGATGGGGAGGTTTCAGCGCCACCCCCTGTCATACACAGAGCAGGGCCAATCAGGGGGTTGGGGCGCTGCCCCCTGTCACTCACAGAGCAGGGCCCATTAGGGGGGTTGGGGCTCCGTACCCTATCACACACAGAGCAGGGTCGATCAGGGGGTTGAGGAGCTCCCCCTGTCACTCACAGAGTAGGGACGATAGGGGAGTTGGGGCACTACCCCCTGTCACACACAGAGCAGGGTGGATCAGGGGGTTGGGGCGCTGCACCCTGTCACACTCAGGGCAGGGCCAGTGGGGAGGTTATGGCTCTACCCTGTCACACACAGAGCAAGGCCGATCAGGGGGTTGGGGCGCCACCCTCTATCACCCTCAGAGCAGGGCAGATCAGGGGGTTGGGGCGCCGCCACTGTCACACTCAGGGCAGGGCCGATGGAGAGGTTATGGCTTTACCCCGTCACAGAGCAGGACCCGTGGGGGGGGGGGGTTGGGGGCGCTGCACCCTGTCACACACAGAGCAGGGCCGATCAGGAGATTGGGGAGCTCCCCCCTATCAGGCACGGAGCAGGGCTGATCAGGGGGTTAGGGTGCCTTCCCGTCACGAACAGAGCAGGGCGGATAGGGAGGTTGTGGCCCCGCCCCCTGTCACACACAGAGTCGCAGGGCCATCAGGGGGTTTGGGGGCTGCCCCCTGTCACGCTAATCCCGGTGCCGGGAACTTCATGGCTCCGCTGATCCCGGTGCTGGGAGGCATATTACCCTTTTACTATATAGAATAGAGGCCTGGTGCACGGGTGGGGGCCGGCTGGTTTACCCTGAAAGGTGTCCTGGATCAGGGTGGGGGTCCCACTGGGGTGCCTGGCCAGTCTGCCTGAGGGGCTGAGGGTCGTTTTCAGGCTGGCGGGTGACTGAAGCTCCCAACCGCTCCTTTTTTTCTTTTTCTTTTTTTCTATTCTGGGCCAGCTTTAGCTCTGAGGCCTCGCTGCTGAAAGCAGGTTTCTGGCCTTTACCTTCTGTATTTGATACAATGTTGCGATCCGGCTGGCTGAAGCCTGGCTGACTGAAAGCCATTTTCTGGGGTTTTGTTTAGCTTCTATATTTGCAACACAGTTGCTTAGAGTTGCAGCTGAGAGGCCAGCAAGTCAGGCGGGGAACATTGGAGTCTGCCATCACTGGAGCAAGCAAGCCTCTCTGTTCGCTTCAGTGCATGGCTGCCGGCCGCCATCTTGGCTGACAGTTAATTTGCATAAGGATATGCTGATTAGCCAATGGGAAGGGTAGCAGTCGTATGCTAATTACCATGTTTCTCTTTTTTTTTTTAAAATATATTTTAATTTATTTTTTACAGAGAGGAAGGGAGAGAGATAGAGAGTTAGAAACATCGATGAGAGAGAAACATCGATCAGCTGCCTCCTGCATATCTCCCACTGGGGATGTGCCCACAACCAAGGTACATGCCCTTGACCGGAATCGAACCTGGGACCTTTCAGTCCGCAGGCCGACGCTCTATCCACTGAGCCAAACCGGTTTTGGCGACCATGTTTCTCTTTTATTAGTGTAGATTAACAATGCTGCAGTGGACATCTTTGTAGTGAAATCTTTGCATCTATTCCAAGTTATTTTCTCAGGACAAATTCCTAGAAGTATCTTTGAATCAGAGCATATGTCTATTTCTAAAACTTTTGATGTATTTTGCCAAATTGCTCTTGAGGAGATAGATTTTACTCCTTCATGTTGAATGTGAATATCCTGCCACATTTTTGCCACCTCTATCACAACACTAGCAGTTGTCAACATTACTTAAACAATTAAATTATATATTCAATTGATACATGAAAAGTAATATTTTATTCTATATTTGTTTATTACTAGTAAGATTGATCACTTTTGACATCTTTTATCCAGTTTCTGATATTTATAAAAGGCTTATAAAATAGTTTTGAAGACTGACTTTTTTTCTCCTAGCTCTAGTAAATCAGAGGAGAAAAAGATGTAATAAATAATGTGTGCCGACATCGATTCTTCGTGCTGTACTGTACAGCAACTTATCTGTGTTACAGTCTTTGCAATCTCATACTCGCGGTTCACCAACGTCTTTGGTTCACACCCACATCATTTTAGTGTATTAAGATTAGATTAATCTCAACTATAAACATGAAATAATAATAGTATGCTAAAGTCATAATATTTTATGCTTAAATAGATTGTTTCTTGGAAGAGCAAAGCAACTGTGATAGTGTTATTTCAATGAATCATCGTTGATAACCTGCCTGTTATTTCCTTGAGTATCTGAAGTTCAAATTTAACTGGGAGATCTGTTTTTTATTTTTTATTTATTTTTTCCTAAATCTGGCAACCCTGCTTGAGGAGGGTCTGAGTTTGAAGTTCTGGGCAGGGAGGTCTGTAGGAGCTACATTATGCAGAGGTTGAACCGACCCCTGGAGAAGAGGCTAAGACCCTTTTCTTCCTGCAACCCCTTGGCTCCTAGTTACTGGTCCAAGCCCTTCTGATATTTGGGACTCAGGCAGAGGGTGTGGTGGAGAGTACTGCTGGTGCCCCTGAGGCTGAGCTCGCACATCCCTGTCATTCCTGTCCCCGTAGTCCATCTGGCATGGCAGAAAGAATTTTAGAGACAGGTAGTCTTTATTTAAACCCCAACTACTCCTTCTCCTCCTCCTCCTCCTCCTCCTCCTCCTCCTCCTCCTCCTCCTCCTCCTCCTCTTCCTCCTCTTCCTCATCCGGCCTGTCTGATTGCCCCTAACCACTCTACCTGCCTGCCTGATTGCCCCTAACAGCCTCTGCTTGCTGGCCTGGTCTCCCCCTAACTGCCCCCTGTTGGCCTGGCTGCCTCCTAACTGCCCCTCTGCCGGCCTGGCTGCCCCCTAACTGCCCATCTGCCAGCCTGGCTGCCCCCTAACTGCCCCCCTGTCTGCCTCCTCCTCCTCATCCTCCTCCTCCTCCTCCTCCCCCTTCTCCTTCTTCTTTTGAATTTTTATGAGTTGATTTGAACAAAACAACATAGGCTGCAGAGCAAGATCTCAAATGCCTCCTCCCATCCCTTCTTTTAACCAGCTTCATGATTTGTGCAAGCAGCTTCAGCTCCAGGAATACTGAGGGCAGGAGTCACTGAACCAGTCCTGAACATTAGCTCTAGACTTCTTATCGAGACATTTCTGCCCAGCCAGTGTAGCTCAGAGGTTGGGTATCGACCCATGATCCAAGAGATCACTGGTTGGATTCCCGGTCAGGGTACATGCCCGGGTTGTGGGCTCAATCCTAGTAGGGGGTGTGCAGGAGGCAGCTGGTAGATGATTCTCTCTTATCATTGATGTTTCTCTCTCTCTCTCTCTCTGTCTCTCTCTCTCCCTTCCTCTCTGAAATCAATAAAAATATATTTGGAAAAAAAAGAAGGGAGGCACTTGTGAACATTTTTACATCTTGAAATATTCTTCTACTACAACATCAGTTAAAATGCCCACCTTTGAGCAGCTGTGCTAAAATTTATTTACCTCTTCCCCCACTGGTATATATATGATGTATAATGCATATATATGTATATACAGTAGGTGCCCAGGTTACGTTGGAGATCCGTTCCTACGGCGCTATGTAACACGTAGCCATACGGCGGAACCCACCTACATAAGCACCTACGTCACTCACATGGAGCACATACACAGCAGTAATAAAATGAAACAGTAAAAAAAATTTAAAAGAAAGATAACAATTCCTGACCTTTACTTGTGGTAAATAAATAATAAAAAACATAAAGCACATATGTACATATGTCAAAATGACGGAACTTTTTTCTTTTAATAAATAAACGGGAGATGGTAATGTAACCACAAAACGACATATGTTGAGTCCAATGTAACCTGAGGACTGTCTGTATGGTGCATATGTAATGTATAATGTTTATACATGTGCATATATTGCTAACAATAGCATGTGCTTATCTATAATGATATATAGTATTATATATATACTAGAGGCCCAGTGCATGAAATCTGTGCAGGGCGGGGGTGGTCCCTCAGCCCAGCCTGGGCCCTCTCCAATCCAGGACCCCTCAGGGGATGTCTGACTGCAGGATGGGGCCTAAACCGGCAGTCGGACATCCCTTTCGCAATCCAGGACTGCTGGCTCCTAACCTCTTGCCTGCCTGCCTGCCTGATTGCCCCTAACTGCCTCTGTTTGCCAGCTTGATTGCCTCCTAACTGGTCCCCTGCCAGCCTGGTTGCCCCCTAACTGCCCCCCCTGCCGGCCTGGTCGCCCCCTAACTGCTCCACTGCTGGCCTGCCTGACTGCCCTTAACCACTCTACATGCCTGCCTGATTGCCCCTAACGGCCTCTGCTTGCGGCCTGGTCACCCCCTAACTGCCCTCACCTGCCGGCCTGATTGCCCCTAACCACCTCTGCCTCAGCCCCTGCCATCGTGGCTTTGTCCAGAAGGAAGTCGGAAGTCGGAAAGATGTCCGGTTGACCTGGTCTAATTAGCATATTACCCTTTTATTAGTATAGATTAACAATGCTGCAGTGGACATCTTTGTAGTGAAATCTTTGCATCTATTCCAAGTTATTTTCTTAGGACAAATTCCTAGAAGTATCCTTGAGTCAGAGGATATGTCCATTTCTAAGACTTTTTATGAATTTTGCCAAATTGCTCTTGAGGAGATAGACTTTACTCCCATATGTTGAATGTGAATATCCTGCCACATCCTGATTTAATTTATGTATTCATTTGATACATATTTATCTAGTTTTTGATATTTATATAAGGTTTATAAAATAGTTTTGAAGACTGACTTTTTCCCTCCTAGCTCCAGTAAATCAGGGGAGAAAAAGATGTAATAAATAATGTGTGCCGACATCGATTCTTCGTGCTGTACTGTACAGCAACTTATCTGTGTTACAGTCTTTGCAATCTCATACTCGCGGTTCACCAACGTCTTTGGTTCACACCCACATCATTTTAGTGTATTAAGATTAGATTAATCTCAACTATAAACATGAAATAATAATAGTATGCTAAAGTCATAATATTTTATGCTTAAATAGTTTGTTTCTTGGAAGATCAAAGCACTGTGATAGTGTTATTTCAGTGAATCATCTTTGCTAACCTGCCTGTTATTTCCTTGTGTATCTGAAGTCCAAATTTAACTGGGAGGTCTGTTTTTTATTTTGTTTTGTTTTTCCTAAATCTGGCAACCCTGCTTGAGGAGGGTCTGAGTTTGAAGTTCTGGGCAGGGAGGTCTGTAGGAGCTGCATTATGCAGAGGTTGAGCCGATCCCTGGAGAAGAGGCTAAGAACCTTTTCTTCCTGCAACCCCCTGGCTCCTAGTTACTGGTCCAAGCCCTTCTGATATTTGGGACTCAGGCAGGGGGTATGGTGGAGGGTACTGCTGGTGCCCCTGAGGCTGAGCTCGCACATCCCTGTCATTCCTGTCCCCTTAATCCAACTGGCATGGCAGAAAGAATTTTAGAGACAGGTAGTCTTTATTTAAACCCCAACTTCTCCTCCTCCTCCTCCTCCTCCTCCTCCTCCTCCTCCTTCTTTTGAATTTTTATGAGTTTATTTGAGCAAGATCTCAAATGCCCCCTCCCATCCCTTCTTTTAACCAGCTTCATGATTTGTGCAAGCAGCTTCAGCTCCAGGAATACTGAGGGCAGGAGTCACTGAACCAGTCCTGAACATTAGCTCTAGACTTCTTATCGAGACATTTCTGCCTAGTTAGTGTGGCTCAGTGGTTGGGCATCAACCCATGATCCACGAGATCTCCGGTTGTATTCTCCGTCAGGGTACATGCCCAGTTTGTGGGCTTGATCCCAGTAGAGGGCATGCAGGAGGCAGCTGACCAATGATTCTCCCTCATCATTGATGTTTCTCTCTCTCTCTCTAAAAAAATCAATAAAAAACATATTAGAAAAAGGGTATTTCCTCGCACACAGAAAAAAATGAACACAAACTCACAAGGGTGTTGTGAGGTTTACATGAGATGATGTGTGCAAGCATGCAGTAGTCTTTGGTACCACGTGAGCAGCCAAGGGTTGAGTCTGAACCTCGAGACAGCAGCGGGGATTAGTGGAGGCAGAGTCATTGCTCTCAGGATTCACTTTGAGTCCCTGGAAGAACTGAAAATAATAACAGCATGGGGAGCCTGCAAACCTGAGAGACCTGCAAGTCTGGTTTTGGTGGCGTAAGGTCTGCAACCCTTCAAAGGGAAGTTACTTCTGTTTTTCTATCCGTGTTTTCCTCTGGGAATGAAATTAAATCCGAGAAGCCGATGTTGAATGCAAATTTGAAAGAGAACAACCGGGGCTGCGAAGACCCAGCCACCCCCTGGTTTCGCAATAGGCTCAAGTAGAAGCCTGTGCTGATGGGCATCCACGTGCTTCCCTCTAGGGGAAAAGCAAACCCTTGACCACGGCTTTTTATAGATCTACCCGAGGCTCAACAAATCTCTCGAGACTGAGACCTTATTGAAAAGCTAAAGAGTTACCTATTTGTAAATATTTTTAAGGCAGGTGTGGCCATCCCAGCCAATCCTCTTCCCTCTCTCATGTCTCCAAGAGCTCTAGCCACAGCTCAAGTGGCTTCCAATTTCCTCCCCAAGGGGCTTGTTAATGGTGAAGTGGGGCATGATCTTAAAGGGCCAGAGGAGCAATTAGGGCTTCCGGCGGTGCTGGTCCTGTCATTAGTGGGACAGGTGGTGTCTCCTCCTCAGGTTTTCACCCACCCACACAGTCATCCGCCTGCCTGACAGGTGAGGTCTGGGAGGCGTCCCCTCCCGCTCACCTCTAGATTAGGGTGTGGGAAGCACACCCTTCATCTCTTCCTAAAGACATGGCCTTGACCGAGGAAACAGTGTGAGCTGAAGAGAAATTCCCTTCCTGGTTTCAGGGAGGGAAGGGGACGCATCCCACAGGACTTCTTTCCTGACCGCTGACCAGGTGGAGGTGGGCATCTGTAAGGAGGGAGAACAGGAAGACAGCTGCTGAAAGCAGGCACTGTTTTCAGTCTAGAGAGCAATTTCTGAGTGTTTGAATATTTGCATTCCACCTTAGTGATTTTTGCTGAATCTCTCTAATACCTATGCGATTGTTTACTTAATCTTTTAAAAACCAACTCTACATTTTAACTTAAATACCACTTTTATCCTCAATGTAGGCAGCAATATCCATGAAACCATGGGAAAAGTATATGTTTTCTTTCTACTAAGCATTTTTCAATAAATGCACTCTATGAACTGAAAAACACTTATCGAAGTGACCTTTAAAGTCATCTCATGTAATAATAGCTAAGATTTATTGAGGGTTGTGGGTCAGGAACTGTTCCAATCCCTCCATGGGTATGAATTTATTTAATCTTCAAGGCGAGGTAGGGAGAAGGGTGGCAGTAACACTGCTTGTGTGATTGCTGTGCAAGGATTAGCTGCCTGGTGGATGTGAAGTGCTCAGAACTGCGTCTGAGGGGGAGAAGACCCTGCACATGTTTGCTCTTATTATTATTATCATTTTCTCTGTGGTACAGATCATTTTTGCTGTTATACAGATGGGGGGATGGGGACAGTCTTAGGGACATTAGCTTGCATGTAGGAACCCAAGCTGGAGGAGACTAAGCCAGGACTCAAAGCAGACACTGAAGCCCAGACTGTGGTCCACGATGCTGCTCACCTTCCCTGTTTTTGGACACATTATCTAGGGAGCAGGTCCCAACCCACGAGAAGAGGTTTCTGTCACCTGGATGCAAAGGGGAGGGAGGGGCGCCAACTTCCCTGGATAGTTGGGGCCAGCTGTTTGTAGAGGAGCTGGGGATAAAGGAGCCAGATATCTGCTCAGAGATGGCAGGACGACACCCACTAAGCTGGTCGCTAAGCCTGGCCAGGGACGGCCAAGGAGGATGCTGTGCAGAGCAGGGAGGAAGTCCTTGTCCACTTGGGACACAGTCTGTAGAGTAAGGAGAACCTATTTCACTTTGCCTTCCTACGGTTCAGCACCAACTTCTCCAGCTTTTGAGCAAACACATCAACAAAGAGTTCATTGCCTGCATGTTCCATGTGCCTAAACTTGAAGGAGGTGTGAGGGGCTTTCGAATCCAACCTGCTCCATAAGTGTGCAATGCCTGACTGTCTGAAGGAGGTTGTGAAGGAAGGTTTTGATTTTTTGGAGAATAATCCGTTTTTGGCCATCTGAGAGGCCTTTATTTACATATACACATGTTGGCTTGGTAAATAAATCAGTCCTATCTCTTTTTTTAAAATATGTTTTTATTGATTTCAGAGAGAAAGGGAGAGGGAGAGAGATAGAAACATCAGTGATGAGAGAGAATTATTGATTGGCTGCCTCCTGCATGCTCTCCCTGGGGATCGAGCCCAGAACACAGCATGTGCCCTGACAGGGATCAAACTGGGAACCTCTGGGTTCATGGGTCGACGCTTATGGGTTCACTGAGCCACACTGGCTGGGCAGTCCCATCTCTTTCTTAGAGCAGATCCTGAAAGTCTCACCCTGACAAGGGGAGCCCAGTTACTGACTCCAGGGACCGGAAAGTGCCTCCTGGCCTGTGTCACGTGGTTGAGACTTGAGCTTTCCGTCATCTTAGATTTCAAGATGACCCTAAATCAGCCGTGGGCAAACTACGGCCCACGGGCCAGATCCGGCCCATTTGAAATGAATAAAACTAAAAAAAAAAAAGACCGTACCCTTTTATGTAATGATGTTTACTTTGAATTTATATTAGTTCACACAAACACTCCATCCATGCTTTTGTTCCGGCCCTCCGGTCCAGTTTAAGAACCCATTGTGGCCCTCGAGTCAAAAAGTTTGCCCACCCCTGCCCTAAATAATGCCCAGCCTATGCCGCATGCATTAGCTCTTTTGCTGTCAGAAACACCTGCCATCTCCCCTCTGCCTTTCAAAGACTATTAGTTGTAAACATCATTTAGAACATGCTTCTAATGCAGATTCATCTTAACACATTCAATGAATTACTCTTTGACCGGCCCCAAGCAGAGTTGTGACATGGGTGAACTTCGTCAGTGATCTTTACTCCTCCTCACTTAACCTCTTTCCAGAATCTTCCTGAGAACTGCTGCCCCTCGACTGTCCGCACTCCCTGTGTCTCCAACGACGGCTTATAAGGGCAGCCTACCCAACATCAGGGACTTTACATAAACTATTCTGGTTCTTACCAGAGACCCTGCAATGAGGGGCCCATCACCCCCCTTTCATAGATAAAGAACTGAGGTGCAGTGTCTCCCAGCAAACTGAGGGGCTGAGCTCAGATCTGAATGTGTCCAGCTCTAAAAGTAGGGAGGTTTCAGATCAAGGGCTGGCTGCATGATACCAGAACCAAGTTCTTAAATTCTTAATTGCTTTGCTTTGTGCCTTTTCAAGTAAGTGAAATATATATTCCATGAAAGATGAACAGAGGAAGTGGGCATAAACTATTGAGATCTTTGCTCATTCTGGGAAGGACTTGGGCAGGTCATTTTCCTCTTTGGGTCTTGCATTTCCATTCACAGGATGCTGAGAAAAGACTCCAGGTCCTTCTCCGTCCAGGACGTATTCTGATTGCTCTCAACACTTCCTCTTCTGGGAAGTCCCCCTTGGCACTCTTTCCAACCGTGTTTGGCAACAACACCAAATGGTATTTATTGTGGATCTAGCGAGCTCTGGCAGGCTCCAGGCCAGAGGGTGGGGACAGTGAGTAGAGAGATGAACTCTGGCTTTGAGGGGGAGATAATATTGGTCAGAGTACTGGATTTGGATCAGCCACATACCTGTGTGACCTCGGGCAAGCCACTTATCCTTGACCTCAGTTTCCTTTGTGTATGAAAGGAGCACAATGCTACCTTATCAGGCTGGGAGGACCGGTGAGATTGTGTCTGTAGAAGCACTTTCAGACTACAAAATGTTATATAGACATAAACTGTTCTTAATCATGTACATGTGTGTGTTTTTTTCCATAAGGCAGAAAATTTGAGTAGGTCTGCTCTGACAAAGTTTGGAGAGCCACATAGGAACTTTCAGATCCCTTAGGACTCTGATTTGATCTCAGCAGAAAATAGTGCTCATACTGTTGCTTGAACAAACCCCAGAGCCTTTGCACAGCTGTCTGAATACTCTTCCCCCATTAGCATTGCTTGCCCTCTCACTTCATTCAGGTTCTGCTTTACAGAATCTATATATTTTTTACAGAATATTTTTGAAGACTTACCAAGATGCTAGTTCCTTGCCCAATAAATGTCCATTGCTGTTTAGAAATCATGACGTGAAACCAAAGACTGGCCCGATTAGGTAGGAAATGAATATGAGGTCAATACTTCCCTTGTTGAATCAGGCAGACTCCTTGCAGATAGAGGGCTTAGAATTTTAATTTTAAGAAAGCCAATCAAGCCGAAACCGGTTTGGCTCAGTGGATAGAGCGTCGGCCTGCGGACTGAATGGTCCCAGGTTCGATTCCAGTCAAGGGCATGTACCTGGGTTGCGGGCACATCCCCAGTAGGAGATGTGCAGGAGGCAGCTGATCGATGTTTCTCGCTCATCGATGTTTCTAACTCTCTATCTCTCTCCCTTCCTCTCTGTAAAAAATCAATAAAATATATTAAAAAAAAAAAAAAGAAAGCCAATCAAAACAGGTAAAAAGGCAGAGGATAGTGACTTATTCAAGGACTGTATCAACCTCTCTATTATGAACATATTCATCCCACAAGCTGATGTCATAGAATCCTGGAAACCCAATAGCTGTGAGGCATCAGGAAGCTCTCTAACCCTAGAAGCCCTTCTAGATCATCCCCCCAAAGGGGTCATCTCATCTCTCCTCAAATACGTATAAAGTCTCCAATTCACTGTCGCACGAGGGTGGCAATTTTGCTTTTGATCAGTCAGCTCTTTCTAAGGTCTGCCCCCAGCTCTTCCTTCACCTGACTTCCGTCAGCATCTGGCAAAGCGCATTTTCTCATTTCTTCTCTCTGCACCTTGGCGGAGATAGGATTTTAATGGTAATCTATGGAGCAGAATACTTTATAGTGCTTGATCATAGGCCAGTATTCAGACAGATCAATACTAGAACTGCTGAAGTTTAAAAAGAAATTCACAAAGCACCCAATTTGGGTGGTTTTAGTAGCGTTGCATTTGTAATTCTTAGTACTACCTGCAATGCAGGATGGTGGGCCCGGTGGTTCACAATGGCAGTGATAAGAGGAATAGTATATTTCTTAGATAAAATATATTTCTGGGTATTGCATCTTGAGTCCAGTTCATTTATCAACATTATTGAGCATCTACCAGGCTATGGGAGGCACTAAATCCAACATAAGCCTGCACAGTGGCTTTCTCTTTCAGTTTCTATTATCTTGTTTAGAAACCCATTCCTAAGATGTGAGTATAAAATAATGTGATCGATGCTTTTAACAAAGCCACAGGGTTGGTGTGGGGGGAAACAGCTTAAATTTATGTCAGAAAATCTGGATGCAGGGCTGGGACCAGGTGAGGAGAGTGAGGCACCTGGGACAACAACTCCAAGGAGATGCTCTCTCAGAGATTCTGTCCCCCAGTCCCAGCCCTGTCCTTCTGGCCTCTCTGGGTCTGGCATTTTGTGATTTGGTGCATACTAATAAGGTACCTGGTCCTGAATGCCACCACCTTGGAAAGCTTCACTTTCAAACAATGCTTCCGTTGTTCTCATTTTAGAAACTCTTTCTTGAGAATTATCTTCAGAGCCTGCGGTGCATTTGCAATTTCAGTCCATCCTTGGGGATGGCAAATCTTAATCTTTAGAAGGTGGGTTTGAATTTTTAAATAGACATAACCCAGTTGTGGTCAAATCTGGAGACTAATCTAGAATAGACAAGTCATGTAATGCTATTTGGGGTCAAGAGTAGATTTTTATGAGTGTCTTGTAAATGAGCTTTGATAGCGGCCTTCAAAGAATTGCAGGATGTGTTTTCAGCCATGTCAACACTTTGCAGATTGGAACGTATTCTCAGAGGCCAACACTTCTTCTATTATGAAAGTTTCAGAGTGTTTACTCTGAAAGTCAGTCGTCCTCATTACTCTCTAGTCAAACTTTGTATTATTAAGTTATAGTAAATAGAAATTATTTAACTTATCTGCAACCTTTTTCTCTTAAAGGTTGGAAGTCTGGAGAGATTACATAAGAATAATGTATTGCAAAATACAGATATATTTGCTTTATAATTCAAAGAGTTGACCCTCAAGAGAAATTGAACGGAACCAAAACATCTTAAGTTTTCTCTTAACTTCCCAAACATCTCCATTTCTCTTCAGGTTTGATTCAAATATTTGGCATTGGGGTAATCCAAAGTTAACGAGTCCTTCTTGGCAAATCATCTGAATCACAGCATTTGCTAAAGTACTCTGAAGGGGCTTGGAAGCAGAGGGGAGAGGGTCCTTCCAATATTTCTACTGCTGATCTGAAAAATCTTAGTTGGCAGAGAAATGAAGGAAGACTGAAGATTTTGCCATCCAAGCAGTAAGACAGTTGAAGAACTCAGATTTGTTGACTTCTTTTCTTCTTAATCTTCACCTGAGGATATGTTTCCATTGATTTTTAGAGAGAGAAGAAGGCGGGGAAGAGAAAGAAACACCAATCGGTTGCTTCCCGTACATGCCCCTGACTCGGAATTGAACCCACAACCTCTTTGGTGTATGGGACGACACTCCAACCAACTGAGCTACCCAGACAAGGCTTCTAATTGTGGTCATGTAGCCAAAGGTTGAAAAACAGAATTCTTAAATTTCATTCCTCAAAACCACCCTGGTTTTGCACTGGGCTCTTAATCTCTCCAGATTCCCACTCACCCACTTACAAGGCCTTGCCCCTCCAACTTTCCAGAGAGCGTTGATCCCGGCTAAGAAATCAGCAGCCTTGAATGTCAATCACTGGAATTCAGTCTCTCCTTTCTCAGGCGCTGGTCCTGTTGGCCACTTGCTGGCAGCATGGTCTGCAGGTGGAAGTGGCTTCCAGCCTTGCTTCTCTGCCTCTGGGGTTTCCAGGAAACCATTTGGTTCAAGCCTTCAAAGAACTGCAAGCTTCTAAACCC
Source organism: Myotis yumanensis (assembly GCF_028538775.1). NCBI lineage: Eukaryota > Metazoa > Chordata > Mammalia > Chiroptera > Vespertilionidae > Myotis > Myotis yumanensis. The sequence goes on along the minus strand of NW_027223752.1, from coordinate 225,461,600 downwards.
TCTTAGCCTGTACATTGGAGCCTATGAGGCCGGCACTGTCAGGCGATTTTCCATGTTGTCCCTTTGACCCATAGCACTCTAAGAGGTTAGGGCTAGTAGCTCCTTTTCAGCTGATCAGGAAGAGGATACTCTGGAAGCTTAAGAAATATCCCACAAAGTCACAGAACTAGTGAGTGGCAGGGCCACAGTTTTAACCCGGAGTCCAGCTGAGGCTGGGAATTGTGGAGAGGTTGGGAGAGGAAGGAATGTGGAATGGTTGTAGTGGGCAGAAGGTGGAAAGGAAGAACTTATGCTGACATAAGAAGTATCCTGGGGATATGATGCTTTGAGAGAGGAGCCTAGAGAAGAGGTGGAAAGAGAAAGAAAATGAAGCCAAAGCGAAGTCTCCCATTTACTCAGTGTTTCATTCGACAAACACTTGCAATTTAAGCTGTTAAATTTGCTCAGAGCCTCAGCCACACAAACGTCAAACTGTGGAGCAGAAGCAAAGAGCTATCTAATGTGAGGTCATTATTACAACCTACTTACAAGGCATGTGTCCAGGGCACCCAGCTGGGCTGAGACAAGGGCTACACAGAGGAAGTGAAATAGATGTGGTTCCTGACCTCTAACCCTTGGCCTCTAGTAGCAGAATAGCAGAATCCATATCTCAGCTTCCCCACTTCCTAGCTGGGTGACCTTGGGTAAGTTACTTTACGTCTCTGGTCCTCAGTTTCCTCACTTCTAGAAAAAGGTGATAATAATAGTACCCACCTGGCACATGGCAAACACTTATTTTGGGGCATGAGTTGAATTCTGTGGCCTATAGCCTAGTGTGGCTCCTGGGCTATCTCCCCGTCACTAACCACAGGAGGAACTAAAGACTTTTCTGATACAGATTCAGCCCACGTTCCTCTTAGCACCATGACAAAGAAGTGGGGAGGTGCTGCTGGCTGTCTCTAGAGCAGAGAAGAAAGCTGAATTCTCTTGATATATACACCCTGGGTCTAGAAAGTCTAGATCTCGTTTCTCCCCATTCTGGGTTGGTGGGATATATGGGGTCAACTTCCAGAGATACCTTAGGGAGACATCCCTTGGTGGGAGGAAGACCTTGAGGGGAATTGTCATTATCCCTCTTCTGGGGGACCCTTGGTGTCTCCAACCCCTTGAGGAAGCCATGCCCCTGTTCTCCGCTGTGGGTACTGGTTGAGACCCCATGAGTGATCTTATTGGGGTTTGCCTTGGTTTCTGACTGAAAGATTCTCTGGGCCCAGGAAGGAAGTTTAGATGAGCTCTGAGGTGGACCCAGACTGGATTCTGGGCTTCACTTAGAACCCAGGATTCTATGGGTGAGAAGGAACTGAGAGTGTGTCTAGTCTGGCCTTCCTCTAAGGCAGCTTTGGACCCTGGGATTGTGTCTTATCTTCATCTGATCGCTCAAGGGCCCTGGCCTGGCCTGGCCTTTGTATGTGTGGCTTCCTGTCTCCTTCTTGTGTAACCCCAACACCCTCAGTATTGAAGTTCAGGCCTCCGCTTAGGTACCACTTTCTCCAGGAAGTCCCCCCCCCCCCCCCCCCATGATTTTCTCATGACAAGAAGTTGCTTTGCCAGCTCTGTGGTTCCCTCTATCCATAACTTCCTCTGTTAGGCTTCACATGTACTTACTTGTTTAATGGTCTGTTTCTCCTTCCAGATTGTAACCCTGGAGGGCAGGGGTTGGGTCTGTCTTACTCCCTCCTGTAGCCCTAGTGCCTAGGGTGGTGAGCTCATAGTAGGTACCCAGTGAATGTTTGTTAAATGCACAAACAAATGATGAGTTGGGGCAGAGTGAGTCTCTGGGCCTAATGCAACACACATGGCCTAGAACCGTGCAGAACTTGGCGGGGGAGGAGGGGGGGAAGAAAGACCAAGGTAGAGGGCCTCTGGGTGCCCTACTTCTGCCCCCTCACCTTAGACAGAAATTTAAGAGCAATGGGGTGTTTGAATAATCTCTTATTTGGGGTTCCCAAGGCTTGGCCAATGTGGGTCAGCTTTGTCAGGGCTTGTGTTCAACTACAAGAAGCAAGGAGCCTCTGGAGTTTCCCCCTGAAAGAAAGAGAGCTGGTCTCATGGTTACCTGTGCAGTGATGGATGGTGGGATCAGAATCTCCTGGAAAGGTAAGAACTGGACCTGCCGTGGGGTACGGGCTCCCTGAGAATGAATGTGTCAGTCACCTGTGTCTAAGATGGGGCCAGGGACCTCTTATATCCAGAAATTCATGGATCTTCGCTTTAGGGTTGCACCACCAATATGATGGGGCTCTTCCTGTGTCCACTCCTCTCTGTCTCCTTGTGTCTGATGTGGGGGTGGGGAGGATACTCCCCAATAGAGGGTGGCATGAGCCCCACTCATCATGTCATTCCAGGCACAGACATAGACTCCAGGTCAGCTGACAGATCGACTGTCCTGGGGGTAGGACCCATTCCTGGTCCACTGAGTTGTGGTTGGGGAAGGGGGATGCAGAAGGAAGCAGGGAGGAGCTGAAGATGGATGGGCCCAGGAAACATGCCCGGTACAGTCTGTTAGAGCAAACTTCTACCATGTCCCCACTCCAGGGCTCCTCTCAGAGGCGAAGCCACAATCTGAGCTTCGCTGACACAGTCCTCAGTCCCACAGCATAAGATCAGAATGTATTTTTTATTGCCCTCCCATAGACTGGGTGTCAAGATGAAACAAATAATAATCCTAAATCTTACACAAAGGCTATGGAGATCAATGAGGTAATTTATATGAAATCGTTTTGGCTCCCCAGGAGACAGAAGGGCATAAATTTAGGCTTTTTCACTGGATGGACCCCATGCCAATAACTCAGTCCAGTTAATGAAAAACTCACTCAGCTCTAGACTGTGCAGGCTGCTATCAGAGTTCAGAACGCACCATCTGACCAAGAGTGGGCGTGGTCTAACCAGGATGCAGATACCTACCTGCCCCAAGTCTTTCCCATCACAGAGCAAGGTGTCTATGAACGCAGGCACCTGCTTGGATCTGTAATACAATAGCAAATGGTGCCTGGGGATCACACCATCCACTTCAAGCCATATTTTGGTTGCTCCTAACTCAACTCTAGATCCCAAGGTTCTGTTTTTCTTGCGAATCCAAATAAATGTTAATACGAGTTACTTGAAACATCAAAAATGTGCAGTCGCCATCACTGAATGGTCCGAACACTGGGCAGGTGCCTTGCAAACTCTGCAGTTCTGTATAAATTATAACTGCTGTGTCATGGGTCCATGTACCAGAAATGAGCATTTATTACCCTGGCCAGTGTGGCTCAGTTGGTTGGGCATCATCCTGTGCACCAAAAGGTTGCTGGTTCGATTCCCGGTCAGGGCACATGCCTGGGTTGCAGGCTCAATCTCCAGTAGGGATGTGCAAGAGACAGCCGATCAAGGATTTTCTCTCATCATTAATGTTTCTATCTTTCTCTCCCTTTCTCCCGTCCTCTCTGAAATCAATAAAAATACATTTTTTTTTTAAATTAAATCTTTATTGTTCAGATTATTACATTTGTTCCTCTTTTTTCCCCCCATAACTCCCCTCCTTCCAGCTCCCACCCCACCCTCCACCCTCACTCCCCACCCACTGTGTTCATCCATAGGTGCATGATTTTTGTCCAGTCACTTCCCGCATCTCCCACACCCCTTTTTCCCCCAAGAATAGTCAGTCTATTCCCTTTCTGTGTCCCTGATTCTATTATAATCACCAGTTCATTCTGTACATCAGGTTATTTATTCACTTGATTCTTAGATTCATTTGTTGATAGATGCATGTTTGTTGTTCATAATTTGTATCTTTACCTTTTTCTTCTTCTTCCTCTTCTTAAAGGATACCTTTCAGCATTTCATATAATACTGGTTTGGCGGTGATGAACTCCTTTAGCTTTTCCTTATCTGTGAAGCTCTTTATCTGACCTTCAATTCTGAATGATAGCTTTGCTGGATAAAGTAATCTTGGTTGTAGGTTCTTGGTATTCAGCACTTTGAATATTTCTTGCCATTCCCTTCTGGCCTGCAAAGTTTCTGTTGAGAAATCAGCTGACAGTCGTATGGGTATTCCCTTGTAGGTAATTGAGCCTCTTTCTCTTGCTGCTTTTAAGATTTTCTCTTTGTCTTTTGCTCTTGGCATTTTAATGATGATGTGTCTTGGTGTGGTCCTCTTTGGATTCCTTTTGTTTGGGGTTCTCTGCGCTTCTTGGACCTGTAAGTCCATTTCTTTCACCAGGTGGGGGAAGTTTTCTGCCATTATTTCTTGAATTAGGTTTTCAATATCTTGCTGTCTCTCATCTTCTGGCACTCCAATGACTCTGATATTAGACCGCTTAAAGCTGTCCCAGAGGCTCCTTACACTATCTTCACACTTTCGGATTCTTTTTTCATTTTGCTTTTCCAATTGGGTGTTTTTTGTCGAATCTTTGGTTTGATTATTGTACTCCTCTGGTCTGCTATTGGGTATAATATTCTTTATTTCAGTCCGTGTATGCTTACTTTCTAATTTCTTTATCGTAGCATCGAGGGTCTCATTAGTTTTCGTGAGGCTCTGCACAAATTTATGGCAAGCCCTCAAAATTGCGATTCTTAGCTCCATATCCTCCATTTCTGTCATGTTTTTTTGTCTCCGCATCTTTTATGCTTTCTTGGTGCACCCCCTTGTGGTCTCTGTGCGCAGTCTTGTTCTAGCCAAGCCTTAATTGTTGTAGTTAACACTAGAGGGATTTGACCCCCAGGCCGACTGGCTATAGGAATCAGCTGTGTGGAAAACGTCTGCCTTCTGGGGAGGTGCTAATCCAGCCTTTGCCTGAGGCAATCGGCAAATGGCTGTGCTCAGGTTTTGGGCGGGGCGGGCTCAACAGGGCCGGCGGAGGGAGCAGTTATGGCCACGCTCAGTCCCGTTCCCAGAGGCTCTGCTTCTCAGAACCCCGGCAGCCGCTGCAAACCTCGGAGAGAAAGCTGCCCTCAGGTCCCAACTGATGCCGGATAATCCCGCTTCTCCCGTTTGAGTCTGGGTCCCTAGAGACTCGCCAGGATCTGGAGCCCAGAGTCTGAGACTCACTCCCGGCAGAAAACGACAACCGCGCCCTCAGCCACCAGCCCGCTTTGCGCGCGCACCTCGGTACCTTTGTATTTTCCACACTGCGCCGCCTCTGAGCCTCGATTTGCTGTTCTCTTTCCTTCTAGTTGTAGAGTCTCTCTTCAGCCAGCCTTCCTGTGGTTCTGGGTGATGTCCGTTCAGTCTTTTAGTTGTATTTTTGAAATGGTTGTTTGCGGCAGCGGTCTCCGGTGTTTACCTACGTCGCCATCTTGGTCTCTGCCCAAAAATACATTTTTTTAAAAAGAAAAGAAACTGTTCAAAAAGGTTGCTTATGCCCATGCCTCCTACTGTCCTCCTCTGAGCCTATTGCTGTCAGGCTTTCGCTCTCATCAAGCCAGTGAAGCTGCTGTTTCTTGTTCAAACCATCCATGACCCTGTGTTTCCATAGCCAATGGGCAATTCTCTTTCTTCCTCTGACTCAACCTGCATTTGGTGAAATGCATCACTCCCCCTTGCAACAATTCCTCCACTTGGCTTCCAGAACACTATGCCTTCAGTTCTCTTTCCACACTGCTCAACTCCTTTCCACACTGCCATTTGCCTCCATCAGAGTTTGGCCAACTACAGCCTACAGGGCAAATCCAGCCCGCCACCTGTTTTTGTAAATAAAGTTTTATTGAGTACAGCCATAGCCATTCACTTACATATTGTCTATGCTTTCATGATAGCGGCAGTGATGAGTGATGGCAACAGAGACCAGATGGCCTGCAAAGTCAAAAATATTTACTATGTGGTTCCGGTGCATTACCACCCTCTTCTGCCCTTCACCTCTTCCCCACTCAGGAGGCCCCTTGCAGGGTTTCACCTAACCCCTGCCGGAGACACCTGCCTGGGAAGGCACATTGCCCTCCCTGTCCTCACACGGCCAGGCTGGCTGCAAACCAGTGGCTGGGACAAACAGGCAGTCAGAGTCAAGCTTTGCTCCTGCTGTTTGTGTGTTATTTGTGGGCTGGGGGTGAGAAGAGCTCATACCTGGAGCTGGCCATTTGCCCAGATGGACAGAGTACCATAGAGAACGCCAGGTTGTGGAGAAGGGCCTGCCCTTGGGGGAACCTCTGCCTGAGAAACAGCCCCTCCCTCTGGTCTAGGGAGCAGCTCAGGAAGCGCTGGGCATGGAGCTTCAAGATGGGGCTCCAGCTCTGATTATCCCAAGCCTTAATGTCTGGATCTGTAAAATGGGTCAACTTGTATTTTTAGTTTAGAGGGTCGCTGAGAAGATTCTATAAAAAAAATGTATGTGGAGCCCGGCTGGCATGGCTCAGTGGTTGAGTGTTGACCTATGAACCAGGAGGTCACAGTTGGATTCAGGGCAGGGCACATGCCCGGGTTGCAGGCTTGATCCCCAGTGTGGGGCGTGCAGGAGGCAGCTGATTGATAATTCTCTCTCATCATTGATGTTTCTATCTCTCTCTACCTCTCCTTTCCTCTCTGAAATCAAATATATATATATATATTTTTTTTTTTTTTTAAGAAATGTATGTGGAAGTACTAGGCACTGCTTGATGAGGGGAAACCATGACTCCTATAACAAGGGCGGACACTGCAGAGCCCTCACCACGTACCAGGCACGGCCCCTTGTGCTGCACATGTACAAACCCATTTCATCCTCACAGCAACCCAATGAGGCAGCTACTTTTATTACCCACATTTTACTGTTCAGGAAACAGCACAGAGATGTGAAGCAACTTGCCCAAGATCACACAGCTAAGACCCAGGGCATCAGTCCCTAAAGTTTCTGTTTCATGCTGTTCTGACATTGGGAAGAGCCCTTTTTACTTACCCCATACACTCCCTTAAAGTCTTGTAAGGAAATCTAACAAAAAGAGGTACATACAGATCAATTTTGGTTAAAAAGGGGGGGCTGTGAACCACAATCTGGCCTCCTCTGCTTTTTCTCCCCACCCCACCAGTGGAATCCAGGTTCCAGAGGGGCTGCACAGGGTGCTGGTTGAAAGCAAAGAGCAATATCACCTCAGTGATAGTTAATTGGGCTTAAGAAGTTCTTGGAATTTGGGACCTTCCTGATCTCATGGCTGGGATTATCTATCCACACTGGTAATGAACACACACACACACACATACACACACACACACACACTCACACACACACCTGATGCACACATACTCATACATTCACCTCTGCACATATGCATGCTCACACAGTTATACACACACACAGATGCACACATATACATATTCCCCTCATCCCCACACAAATGCATTCTCTCACATACACTCTTACACACGGACTTCTCCCCTCTCGCTACCCCATTCCTGTTTTGTATCAGATTCCAGCTGAGCGAGCGGAAGGAGGAGGCCTCCCAGGAGCCCCTGACCCCAGTGAATACAGGGCTGGCCCTGAGCCAGACTGGTCAGCATCCTGCCGCATCACAAGCCTTTTCATCTCCGGAGTTCTGTAAACAGGAACTTCATTAAAGCCCATTTTACAGATGGGCAAACTCTCATCATTGTAATGACATCTCCTAGAGAGTGGACTTTCATCTGTGGATCACAAAGGACTCCCTCCCACAGTAATTAGAAGTCCCCGAGGAGGAGTCACCACTGTTCTTGCCACTCTGCAGTCCTGAAAAGAGCAGGTGTAGGCGGAGACTGAGGATTAGAATATAAGAAAGGTGTAGCCCATTTTCCACTCCAGGGACCTGGCTGGCCGGGGGGTGGGGCTGAGTGTGTCCATGAGGAACTAGGGAGCCAAGCAAGGGATTTAGGGATGGAGAAGAAGCCTGGGGGATATGACTTGAAATAGGATATTCATGGGAGCTACTTTGACTGGGTGCTTCCTATGCAATGAGCATAGTCCCTGGCAAATGCTATACTGTACCTGGTAGATCAACAGGACTTGTTTTGTGTGTGAGGGCTGAGGGCAATGTTGAAGCATTTCCCAGCACACTCTGCTTGGAAGACACTGGGAATTTCTCAGCCAGTGAAGCATGGTGCTGCGGGACGATGGGTCTTCACGCTGCACATAAAACAGATTGAAAGGGGGGGTCAGGGTCCAGCCAGGCAGGTTTGGGCCTGGGGCGACTTGGATGTGATCTGTTAGGACTTGGCAAGGGGAAGGGAGGCGGTTGTAGAGCTATTGTAAAGCAACATGGCAGCTGGAAGATGCTAGTTGTCTTCCTGGACTTGAGCCTGGTGTTCCAGGGGTCTGGAACACGGGTGCCTCTGATTGCACCCTGACAGATTTTTTAACATGCTTCTGCTCAGGGTCCAGATTTTGGTTCAGGCCTGGACCCACCTGCCCCCCACCCCCCTTCCCAATATGCCTCCCCATGTGATCCTTGAGGACAGCCACAGCTCAGGATCACTGTTCTGAATCCCTTGCCGCTCAAGCTGTGGTTCACCCCCTCACAGCACTGACAGCCGCGGGAAACTTGCTAGAAATGTGGATTCTCGGGCCCACACCCTTTCAAAGTCCACTGAATCCACATTCGTATCCTAAGTGCTTCTTTCACCCCCGGGAACTTATTGAAATGAAGTTTCTGCTTCTGATTTTGACCTTCCTGAGCTCTAGTGAGTTGTCTGCTTGATGATGACTGACTTTTCTACAATGACTTGGAGCTCATCAGGCACTTTCAGTGACTTATCACACTTTGCCCAACTTTTATCCTTATGCCACCCTGCAAAGCAGGCGGGCCGGGCGCCATGACCCCCACTTCAGTGGTGCTATTTCAGGGGGGCTGAGGCTCAGAGCTGTAAAGCCACCCCTTCCTGGCACAAGGCCCTCTAGCAAATGAGCTGTGACTTGTAACTACAGATACCTGACTACATTGATTAGGGTCGCAAGCCTCCCGAAACTACTTGCTAGTTGAACGACAGCCTCCCACCTGCGAAGGGACATGATGAGCATGGGACTAGTGTGAGGGCGGAAAGGGTCATAGACCAGGGTTTCTCAGCCTTGATTACACATTGGCATCTTCTAGGTCAGTGGTCTGCAAACTCACTAGTCAACAGAGCCAAATATCAACAGTACTTCCTCAAAATAGACTCGCCCAGGCCGAAAACCGACTTCTGCGCATGGGCCACGAAGTTTCAATCGCACTGTACTCGCGCCTGCATGTGGTATTTTGTGGAAGAGCCACACTCAAGGGGCCAAAGAGCCGCATGCAGCTCGCAAGCTGCAGTTTGCTGACCACGGTTCTAGGGGATCTTTGAAAAATACCCAAGCTTTTGTCCAGCTCAGCAACTCGGATTTAACTGATCTAGACATGGCCTGTGCTTTGAAATGTTTTGTTTGTTTGTTTGTTTATTTATTTATTTTAAAATATAGTTTTTATTGATTTCAGAGAGGAAGGGAAAGGGAGATAGAAACATCAAGGATGAGAGAGAATCATTGATTGGCTGCCTTCTGCATGCGCCCCACTGGGGATTGAAACTGCAACCCCAGCATGTGCCCTTGACCGGAATCGAACCCCGGACCCTTCAGTCTATAGGCCAACACTCTATCCACTGAGCCAAACTGACTAGGGCTGAAATGTTTTTAAAGTGATTCTAGCCCTAGCCGGTTTGGTTCAGTGGATAGAGCGTCTGTCTGTGGACTGAAGAGCCCTGGGTCCAATTCTAGTCAAGGACACATGCCCAGGTTGCGGGCTCGATCTCCAGTGGGGGGTGTGCAGGAGGCAGCTGATCAATGATTCTCTCTCATCATTGATGTTTCTCTCTCTCTCTCCCTCTCTCTTCCTCTTTGAAATCAATAACAATATATATATTTTTAAAGTGATCTAATGTGATTCTAACGTGCAGCTGAGATTGGGAACCCCTTGCCGTCTCCCTGACACATGACACAGGACCCTGATCAAAGACAGCCATCTGATAGCTCAAATGCCTCCTCCAGGCCCTGGCGCCCGTCCGTTGTCCCTGGGCAGCCCAGCAGCGGAGGGTGCCTGCTGGGCACACACGCTCTTTCAGAATCGCAACCTGCAAACTCATTCCCAGTTGCCAGATTTAGCGAATAAAATGGACGATGCCCAGTTAAATCTGATTTTCAGGCAAACGATGAGTAACTTTTTTTGTAGCATAAGTATGTCCTATGCAATGTGTGGGGCCTACTTACACTGCACATTTATTCAATATTTATCTGAACTTTGACTTTCTCTGGGTGCCCTGTATTTTACCTGGCAGTCAGATTCTCGTCCCCAGCAGCCACGCCTTCTAAAATGAGGGTACCTGAGGTGAGGGTGTCTGGGCTTGGTTTGGGGCATCCAGTTTTGTCAAATGAGGCTGCTAAGAAGGATTGATTTTCAGGTTTCTTTATTACAACTGCCCCAGCTGGACAGACACAACACCCTCCTTGTCCTCTTGGCTACGGAGTCGGCTTTCCATGAATAAATCTCATGTGAATGAGCAAACCGGTTTCTCCTCTCCCTGGCACCAGGCAGTGCACGCCAGTGGCGCAGCCCCACTGGAAGCTGGAGCCTAGAATTTGAACATGGAAAGATTTCCCCCACCCCCCTGGAACCAAACAGCTCTATATAAAATTTGGTAGAAGCCTTGGCCCATGTGGCTCATTTGGTTGGAGTGTCGTCCTGTACACTGAAAGGTCATGGGGTTCAATTCCTGGTCAGGCCACATACCCAGGTTGTGGGTTTGCTTCCTGGAAGGCAACCGATCAATGTTTCTATCTCACATCAATGCTCCTCCTCCCTCCCCCTCTCTCTAAAACAATCTACACTAATAAAAGAGAAACATGGTAATTGGCATACGACCGCTACCCTTTTCATTGGCTAATCAGTGAGTATATGCAAATTAACCTTCAGCCAAGATGGCGGCCGGCAGCCAGGCAGCTGGAAGCGAACATGAGGCTTGCTTGCTCCCGTGACTGCAGACTCCAACGTTCCCCGCCTGACTTGCCGGCCTCTGAGCTGGCAGTTTGAAACATTCTAACAAATATAGGCCGGGATCTCAGAGCTGGAGTTATACATTGTTTCGATTATAGAACGCAAACAAACCAGCAGAAGCCTCAGAGCTAGAGCCAGAGTTAAAGCTGGCCCAGAATAAAATAAAAAAAAGAGAAAAAAAAGGAGCGGTTGGGAGCTTCAGTCAGCAACCACCAGCCTGAAAGCAGCCCTCATCCCCTCACCCAGACTGGCCAGGCACCCCAGTGGGGACCCCCACCCTGAAGGGTGTGTGACCAGCTGCAAACAGCCCTCAGCCCCTCATCCAGGCTGGCCAGGCACCCCAGTGGGGACCCCCACCCTGATCCAGGACACCCTTCAGGGCAAACCAGCCAGCCCCCAGGCCTCTATCCTATATAGTAAAAGGGTAATATGCTTCCCAGCACCGGGATCAGCGGAGCCGCGAGGCCTCCTGGCACCGGATCAGCGTGACAGGGGGCAGCACCCAAACCCCCTGATCGCCCTGCGGCTCTGTGTGTGACAGGGTGCGGCGTCCCAACCCCCCGATCGGCCCTGCTCTGTGTGTGACAGGGTGTGGCGCCCCAACCCCCGCCCCGCCCCCCCCCCCCCCCCCCAGGCCCTGCTCTGTGTGTGACAGGGCAGAGCCATAACCTCCCCATCGGCCCTGCCCTGAGTGTGACAGTGGCGGCGCCCCAACCCCCTGATCGGCCCTGCTCTGTGGGTGATAGAGGGCGGCGCCCCAACCCCCTGATCTGCCCTGCTCTGTGTGTGACAGGGGGCGGTGCCCTAACTCCCCTATCGGCCCTACTCTGTGAATGACAGGGGGGAACTCCCCAACCCCCTGATCTGCCCTGCTCTGTGCGTGACAGGGGGGAGCTCCTCAACCCCCTGATGGGCCCTGCTCTGTGCATGACAGGGTACAGAGCCCCAACCCCCTGATTGGCCCTGCTCTGTGCGTGACAGGGGGTGGCGCTGCAACCTCCCCATCGACCCTGCCTTGAGTGTGACAGGGGGCGGTGCCCCAACCCCCCAATCGGCCCCACCCTGAGCGTGACTGAGGCTGGCATCCCAATCCGCCCTGCTCTGTGCATGACAGGGGGCAGCGCCCCAACTCCCCAATCAGCCCTGTTCTGAGCCTGACCAGGGCTGCACCTAGGGATTGGGCCTGCCCTCTGCCACCCAGGAGCAGGCCTAAGCCAGCAGGTCGTTATCTCTTGAGGGGTCCCAGACTGCGAGAGGGCACAGGCCCGGCTGAGGGACATCCCCCCCCCCCCCCACCCCTGCACCGAGTGCACAAATTTTTGTGCACCGGGCCTCTAGTATAAAATAAAAAGCTATTTAAAAACCAATAAGATTTGGTAGAAATGTCGCAGATAGCACATTCTAAGAAAGTTGGCTGTGGGTGATCTTGACTTACGTTGGCGGCCGGCCTCACACTGTAGGCCTGCAACCAGCGCTGTCTAATACAAATAACTGCTGAGTGAAGTCAGGGTGATGGGAAACTAACCTGCAACAGTATAAGTTAGTATCAGTTGCCTGCTCATTCATTAATTTATTTTGAAAATATTTCTTGTTTTACTTGTACACAAGGGTCTCAAGAAAAGGAAGGCAGTTAGGCCTTATCTATTAACAATAGCCATTATTATTATCTATGCCAGGGGTGGGGAACATCCAGCCTGCAGGCCATGTATGGCCCACAAAGTCATTTGGTCTGGCCCTGCTGAGGCAACTGCAGGCGGGATTTGAAATTCAAGAAATCTAGGAGCTTTATTCATAGCAGAATAAATTTATATTAAGGGAATTATATTAAGCGAATGATGTTATAAATATCCAAAAGGCCCTTGGCAGAAACAAGGTTCCCCACCCCTGATCTATGCATAGCAACTGTGAGCAGGGAAGTGAGCATAATGGTAATTAGTATTTATTACTGTTTTTATTTATTTATTTATTATTTAAAAAATTAAATTAAAATTGATTTTCTTGGTTCTGGAGCTGGAAATCCAAGATTAAGGTGTTGGCAGGGTTGGTTTCTCCTGAGGCCTCTCTCTGTGGCTTGTAGATGGCCATCTTCTTCCTGTGTCCTCACATGCTGTGTGTCTGCACCCCTCAATAACTAACACTTATTACTGACCATGTACCGGGAATGTTTCTACATTTCACACAATTCATTCTGCACAGTGTCTTGAGATGGTCACTGTAATTATTTCCATCTTATGTAGAGGAAGCTGAAGCACGGAGAAGTTAAGTAACTTGCCCAAGGTCACACTACGAGAATTAGCAGAATTTGGCCACTCAGTATCTCTCTCTTTCTCTCTCCTTATTCTTTTGTAATACTCCATGAATTTTCTCATCCAGGAAAAAATTTGACATTTATTTAGCTTAGATTATTTTCTTTACCAAGAACTCCAAATAACCTATAATTGTATTACTCAAATTGTATTCCATGGTTCACTACATGTGTAGCAGTAGCATATTAGCAGCAGTTAATGCTCCCAAAGGGTTCCATGGCCAAATGAGTTTGGGAAATGTTAGACTAAGCAAAGTTGGCCTGCTTAGACAATTGCAGGCCTTCTCAGGAACTTTAAAATGCTAGTGTAGGCACACTCTCCTTCCCGGGAGCACACCCACACCTTTCGTCTTCTCAGGCGTGCATCTCCTAAACTCTCAGGGTCCCCAGGATATTGGTACCTAGAGGAGCAATGGGCAGTGACAGCTGGTCCTAGGCTAATTATCTGAACCTGTCTCTAAGGTCGCCTTTTCTCTGACTTTTTTTAAAAAAAATATATTTTATTGATTTTTTACAGAGAGTAAGGGAGAGGGATAGAGAGTTAGAAACATCGATGAGAGAGAAACATCGATCAGCTGCCTCCTGCACACCCCCTACTGGGGATGTGCCCGCAACCAAGGTACATGCTCTTGACCGGAATCGAACCTGGGACCTTTCAGTCCGCAGGCCAACGCTCTATCCATTGAGCCAAACCGGTTAGGGCTCTATGACTTTTCAGTGAGCTAATAGCAGCCCACATTGACTCACTTCTGTCACTGTGACTTTTATTTCTCTTCTCTCTCTCTCTCTCTCTCTCTCTCCCTCTCTCTGTCTCTCTCTCTGACTTTTATTTCTCAATGAGCTAACAGCAGCCCTGCCTTGGCTCCTTCCTTTCTAGACAGCCAAAGCAGCCCCGCCTAGCTCTCTCGTGTAGCTTCTTCTATCCTAAGGCCTTCCTTGTTTCACTGTCCCCAGCTTTAACAGACATACTCTCAATAAAAATAAAATAAATTGTTAGTGTACATATGTGGATGGGAAATAGAAAAGCTTCTCAGCCCTAGCCGGTTTGGCTCAGTGGATAGAGCGTCGGTCTGCGGACTGACAGGTCCCAGGTTCCATTCCGGTCAAGGGCACATGCCCAGGTTGTGGGCTTGATCCCCAGTAGGGGGCATGCAGGAAGCAGCCGATCAATGATTCTCTCTCATCATTGATGTCTCTATCTCTCTCTCCCTCTCCCTTCCTCTCTGTAAAAAATCAATAAAATATATTTTAAAAATATATATTTATTCATCAAATTATGTTGAACAAAAATAGAGCCAGAGACAAATGGCAGGGAAGGTGGGGGTTTAGAGAGCAACCAAAGGATGTGTATGTAGGCATATTAGCATAACCAATGGACACAGACACTGGGGTGGTAAGGGCTTACCCAGAGTGGGAATGGCTGGGGAAGGGGTGTCAATCGGGGGATAAGGAGACATATGTAAAACTTTAGACAGTAATGTGTGTATATATATATATTTATATATATATATATATTAGAGGCCTGGTGCACAAAATTCATGCGGGGGGCGGGGGTGTCCCTCCGCCCAGCCTGCACCCTCTCCAATCTGGGACCCCTTAAGGGATGTCCGACTGCCCATTTAGGGCAGTCGGACATCCCTCTCACAATCCAGGAATGCTGGCTCCCAACTGCTCACCTGCCTGCCTGATTGCCCCTAACTGCTTCTGCCTGCCAGCCTGATTGATGCCTAACTGCTCCCCTGCCAGCCCGATTGCCCCTAACTGCCCTCCCCTGCCAGTCTGGTCACCCCTAACTGCTCTCCCCTGCCATCCCAGTCACCCCTAACTGCCCTCTCTTGCAGGCCTGGTCCCTCCCAACTGCCCTCCCCTGCTGGCCATCTTGTGTCCACATGGGGGCGGCCATCTTGTGTGTTGGAGTGATGGTCAATTTGCATATTACCTCTTTATTATATAGGATATATATATAAAATCTGTAGTTTGGCAATAAAAACAAAAAGTTTGAGTACCAGTTCAGAAAGAATAGGAATCCTATCTAACTTAGAGGTCACAGATAGGGCAAACTGGAACACAATTTTATTTGACTCTCACTATTTACAAAATAAATAAATAAAGGAGTGAGGGGAATCCTATCTAATAATAGACAAACATGGTAATTGACCATACCTTCACTATGCCTCCCATTGGCTAATCAGTGTGATATGCAAATTAACCGCCAACAAAGATGGCGGCTAATTTGCATACTGCAGGCAAATCCTGCTGTGCCACCCCACTGGGGCTGGCGGCAGGGCGATCCCTAGCCACTGGCTGCCCCAGCACGAGATCCTGGCCTGCCGTTTGCGGCCCAGGGCAGGCGGCAGCGCAATCCCGAGCCTCTGCCCACCCCAGCTTGGGATCCGGGCCTGTCATGTGTGGGGTGGGCGGGGCGGGTGGCAGCACTATCTGAGCGGCCACCCAACCCAGCTCGGGATCCGGGCTTGCCATCTGCAACCAGGGGAGACGGGGCAGGCACCGTGGGATCGGGCATGCCATCTGCCACCAGGGGAGCGGGCCTAAGCCAGCAGGTGGTTATCTCCCGAGGGGTCCCAGACTGTGAGAGGGCACAGGTTGGGCTGAGGGACCCCCCACCCGTGCACAAAAATTTGTGCACGGGGCTTCTAGTTTTACATAAATATCCATTTGATAGTTGCATTTGATAACACTGGGCTCACATCCCTGCCTGACAATAATTGGCTGCCCTGCTTCAGTTAAACAATTTGCTACAGTCCTCACAGTGCCTACCATATTATAATTGGCCCACTTCCCTCATTTATGTTAGTTACATGAAAGTGTTTGAGTTTGTGACCCCTGATCTAACTGCATCTTGTAAACCTCACAGAAGCTGGAAGAGCAGTTTATACTCTATGACTACCTTTCAGACATCTATTTTTATAACTAGTTTTTTTTCCTCATTGTAAAAATTACTCATATTGATCGTAGAAACTTTGGAAATACAGAAAAGTATTAAAAAATAGAACAATGGCATGCATAATAACCACAATTCAGAGATAACTACTATTAATCTTCTGGTGTACCCTTTCTCATATTTTTCTTTGTATCTATATAAATATCTGTTTTCATCTTATTTTGGATTATACCACATAGTATGTGATTTTCTATCTTCCCTTACTCAGGACATTCTATTAACTGCTAAGTATGGTTTATTCTACACTATTATAGCTGAATTTCTAAGAAAATCCATTTTCTTAAAAAATCATTTACAATGGGGAGATGGGGGATGTAGAATAGGGTATGGGGGTTGAATAGTGGTAGAAGGAGACTTGATTTGTGGGGGTTGAACATACAATATACAGATACTGTATAATAGAATTGCCCACCTGAAACCTGTATAATTTTATTAACCAATGTCACCCCAATAAATTCAATTAAAAAGAATTTGAAGTCCTTGCAATGGTTTCAGAGAGATTAAGGGATAAAAATTTTAGACTCACAGTGAAAAAGTCTCTTTCCTGTCAGAATGTCTTTCTTAAGGGTGTTTTTATACTCATAGGACAGAACTCTAAGAACTCTAAAAGTTAAACACTATTGAAAAAAATTCAACATTATACAGTTCAAAAGTGACTCTAATAAAAAAGAAAGTAATGTCAGAGTACATGTAAAGGACTTGAATATTATTTCACTAAATATGAGAATGAAATTCACATATGATAATTTTATATAGTATATAAACATAAAGATTTATGTAGCTGATATAATAAGTTAAAAGTATGAATAGATATTTAACTTATGGATGAAAAAGGAGTTCTAAGGAAAGTAATTTCACAGGGTAATCTGATCATAAATTACTAACTGGGCAGGTCATGGTGGGTAGTCACACCTAGGCATATAACTTTTTAAATAAATGGTTTCTCTTTGCCTTAAGCAAGTCTTATCCATTGTTTTTGTGCATCTAGATTAACACATCTTTGAAATAAGTGAAACCACTGCTGACAGAGCATGTAATCTTATTTACTCCTGGAGGTCTGGTGCACGAAATTCATGCACTTGGGGGGAGGGTAACCCAGCCTGGCCTGTGCCCTCTCACAGTCTGGGAGCCCTCGGGGGATGTCTGGCTGATGGCTTAAGTGGGGAGTGGGCTAAGCCATCAGTCGGACATCCTTAGCGCTGCCACGGAGGCGGGAAAGGCTCCCACTACCGCCGCTATGCTTGCCAGCTGTGAGCCTGGCTTCTGGCTGAGCGGCGCTCCCCCTGTGGGAGCACACTGACCACCAGGGGGCAGCTCCTGCATTGAGTGTGTGCCCCCTGGTAGTCAGTGTGCATCATAGTGACTGGTCATTCCGCCATTGGGTCGATTGCATATTAGCCTTTTATTATATAGGACCCTATAATTTAATTCCATTTTGTTTTCTCCTACCATCATGTAATTTTCCTTCCCTTCCCTTCCCTCCTTAATTTCAAATGTGTAAAACTGCAAAACTGTCATTCTCCGAAGCATTTGAGATCTTGCTTCCTGGCAATTTTGGCTCAAATGAAATCTTATAATTTTTTAAAAAATATATTTTTTATTGGTTTCAAAGAGGAAGGGAGAGGGAGAGAGAGATTGAAACATCAATGATGAGAGAGAATCATTGATCAGTTGCCTCCTGCATGCCTCCTACTGGGGATCAAGCCTTCAACTCAGGCATGTGCCCTTGATCAGAATCAAACCCAGGACCCTTCAGTTCACAGGCACGACACTCTATCCACTGAGCAAAAACAGCTAGGGTTTATAACATTTTTTATAGGTTCAAACATTCTTATGTCAACGGACTATTTCATTTTTGTATTTCTAAAAGTTTATATCTTCAAATTGCTAAAAAATCTTTTTTCATTGGAAACAATGAAGATGCTCTTACATTGGGGGCATAAATGGTAGTCGTAATTGACACTTTACTTAGAATCCTAGTATCCTATAAGTGAGAGGGCTTTGGTGGCCACCCATGTAACTGTCTTCTTGAAGGAGGAGTCCCCTCCACAAGTCACAATCCATGATTACCCATTCTCAACAGGAAGGTCAGTGGGATGAGAAACCCCAGTGCCTCAGAGGAGCCAGTCAGAGCTTGTTATTGTTACTAAACAGTTTTTCTTCCCACTGAAGCAAAGTGTCTTCTGATAACTTCCACCCAATTCCATTCTCCAAGTTGAAATCTGATTATTTTTATATGACAGCCTTTTAAATATTTCTAGGAAGGGATTGCTTTGCCAAATAATCATTTTTTCCTTAAGGTAAGCATCTTTAATTTTTTCAACTTTCTAATATACTTTCCAGATATTTCTAGAAACTCAGAATGAATTTAGGATTACATAAAATAAAAAATCAGTAAAATGAAGATAGCTGTGGATTAGAACAAGAACAAGACAGGGAAAGGGAATCTGGCCCACAGTTGGTATCTTTCATATCATCTTGATTAGTCCTGGTAGTTACCCAATGAGACAATGTTGGTTAAGATTTACTATCCTACAAGTGACAACAACAAAAAAAGAAGAAGGAAAAGAAAAGAAAAGAAAAGAAAAAACCAAAAAAAAAACAAAAAAAACAAACACCCCAAACCCCAACTCACACTGGCTTAGGCAAAACAAATTGGTTAATAAGAAACTGAAAAATGCCAAGAGTAGATCTTGGTCTTCAGTATAACTTGGTCCGGGAACTCAAATAATGACACTAGGACTTGGCTTCTTTCCATCTCTCAGCAACACAAAAACAAAAACAGTCAGCAAAATCAGTCTTTGTATGACCTTAATTCTTGGTTGAAAATATGGTAAGTTCCTGCAACTCCAGGCTTACATCCTCCCAAGTTCAAGTTCAGCAGGAAAGAGTCCCTTAAGTTCCAATAAAAGTCGAATTACATTTTATTGGCTCTAACTGCTCATGTGCCTGCTTATGAACCAATGGTTGGGTTGGGAACATGGGTAACCTTGTTACCCAGGCCTGAGACCTCCATGCACCTCTGAAGTTAAGGGTAGAGGCACCACCCAAAATGTATAAATAATGAGTGGTATTGGGGTGGTTCCCCAGAAAGTAATTTGGATGCTGTTACCTGTCAGAAGAGGGAGGATTCACCCCCTCTACCCTTCTTTAGTTCTTATGGCTGGACTAATAATAAAATAGATACAAGACTAGATTAACAGGAGAAAAAACAACCCTATATAATAACAGGCTAATATGCAAATTGTCGCCTCAGTGGGGAGTTTGACCCGGAGTTCGACCAGAGGGCGGGGCTGGCCCACCAACTGCCCAAGGCCCCTCCCTCCAGCCGGCACGAATTCATGCACTGAGCCTCTAGTTTAATATAAGAGCAAGGGAGGCTCATAATATGAGGCTAAGGTCATAAAACAAGGCTCAATGATCAAACCAGGCACCTTTTCTGACAAAGAAGCAATACATTTGTGAGAAATTGACAGGACAAAGAAAGTTAATGCTCATGAAAAAGGAATCTAAGCAAGGTTTGGGCCGAGGTAGAAAATCTATAAAGGTGCTACAAGATTTGTTTATACAAGCTTTTCCATTGTGGATTTCTTCTCCATCTTCTCCTCCTCCTCCTCCTCCTCCTCCTCCTCCTCCTCCTCCTCCTCCTTTCAGGATTTTTTTAAACTCTTGTGATAAGGTTGTCTCAGCAGAAGCAGGATACCTGAGAAAGCAGGGAGAGTTATTTCCTGCTTTTAGAGACAGAGGAGAGTCAGAGAATGCTTCCCCCCCCACCCACTGCTTCTCAAGTGATTTTCATTTGAAATATCCTGAGATGGCCTGCCCTGGGCCCCTACATACCCAAAGAGGTGGGAATGAAGCACTGAGACTTTCGCATTTATTATTATTTTAGTCTCCCATTTAGAGACAAGGGAACCAAAGCTCAGAGACCAGAAGCGGTTTGTCCAAGGTCACACACCTGAAAAGTGGCAGGAGGGGAGGGGATTTTTGTGTGCTGATCTACAAAGCCATACCCGCTCCCCACAGCAGTGTCCAGGGGAGTTCTGCTAGCTGGACTGGAACCTAGCATTTCTACTTCTTATGATTCAGTGCTTCAGGTGACAAAGTAACTAATTTTTAGCCCTGGTGATTCAGGGACTTTCCTGAATTGTTTGAGTTAAGCTACAGTTTCATCTAGGATTCCTGGCAAAGGTGTTGGAATTCTCCATGATTGGTCAGTGAGTTCATCAGCATCTTCCCAGAACAGCGGTAGGGGGGTGAGGGGTCACAGCTGGGGGGACTTTAGAAGCCAGTCACCCATTGCATCCTGATTTTCATTTCCTGGTAGCAAGTCTGGTGTTGCCCATCAAGGACAGCCTCAATGGTGTGCCTCGGGGACCCCAGGGTGGGACCCTATGGGCATCCTGCCCCAGAGATGAGACTTGGTCAGCCTTTGCACTGTTTCAAGATGTAGATGTGATGCCTTGGTCATAGTGGGGCCTAGTCCCCATTATCAGTAGAGCATTTCACATATTTCTCTAACTTGTGGCATTTGAAATGCCACCCCAGATAGACCTTAGAAAGATAAACTATGTCCCTTCTCAATAGCAGAATAAACTGTGATGTGATCATGCATGAAATATATTCACACATGAGATACCACCCACCATAAAGCTAATGTGGAGCAACAAGAAGCATTGTAGAAGGACACACGTGAAATCATGCTGCATGTGGTGGAGGCTGCACGAGAGGTAAAGGTATAAACACATGCAAAGGCATCTCATGGTGGTGGTTTACTGGGGTACGTGGAAGGGGCTTCAAATGGAAAGGGGAAACAGGCATCATCAATCTTTAAAATATATATATTGATTTCAGAGAGAAAGAGAAAGGGAGAGAGAGACAGAAACATCAATGATGAGAGAGAATCGTTGATTGGCTGCCTCCTGCATGCCCCTTACTGGGGACCATGCCCAAAACCTGGGCATGTGCTCTTGACTGGAATCGAACCTGGGACCCTTCTGTCTGCAGGCTGATGCTCCAGCCACTGAGCCAAACCGGCTAGGGCAGCATCATCAATCTTATTTGTAATACTTTATTTCTTAAGCTGGGTGGCAGATACAGAGATGTTATCACAATATTTTCTATACTTGATAATGAGACAAGTTCCCCTCAGTCATAGCCCAGTTTCCACCTTTCAGATGCTGTATTTGGTCAGGATTCAAAGGCAGAGACATAATCCACTCTAGCTGCTGACATAGGCTGACAAAAGACTTAACACTGTTAGTAGAATTTCTCAACAAAAAAAAAAAAAAAAAAAGAAAGAAAGAAAGAAAGAAAAAGAATAGAATTACTCCGGAGGCTGAAGGTACCCACTGAGATTTCAGTGATAGCTTTGAGAGCCACACCACAGAACGAGGGGGCACCAAGGGCATGATTGCCTTCTACAATCAAAGATGCTACCAACTGTGCCCTGGACAGTGTGGCTCAGTAGTTGGAGCGTCGTCCCATGCACTGAAAGGTCTCGGGTTTGATTCCCAGTCAGGGCACATATCTAGTTTTTGGGTCTGATTCCCGGTATGGGAGGCAACCGATTGATGTTTCTCTCTCTTTCCCCACCCCGACTTCCTCTCTTTCGAAAATCAATTAGAAAAAAAAAAAAGATGCTACTTGGAAAGACCAGACTCCACAGCAATGGGGCTTGCCAGAGGAAACAGCAGAAGTGTGCCTCCCTATCCTCACTTCCCCCAGTTGGTGGATCCTCGTGGACATCTGGGAATTGTAGTTTGTAACTTCCCAGCCTCTGCAGTGCAGGAGGACACATGAGGAGAAAGAAGGAAATGTTAATCCACCATATTATGGGAGCTGTATTATACCATCACACAATCTCTTCCTGCCCTACACCACCGGGGCCTAGCCTTTACTCCTACCTTCACCCCCTCTCTGAATTTCTACCCCAGCCTCCATAATAGATTGGAAATTGGTAGTCAGAAGACTCAATGAAAAAACAAGATGCAGTTCAGTAGGCACTGTTACAACATGGCAACTTTATGCATATGAGACCCAGACACAGGATTGCAAAGAATGCATTAGACCTGGAAAAAACAACAACTGGGGTCTGCTGGACCACAGTCAGCTAGGTGGTCCCAGAGGGAAAGTGGTAGTACTTAGTGGTGAAACAGTCCAGCTCTGGATTCAGACCAACCATCTCAAGCCATATTTTTTGGTTCCCTGACTTGGATCCCAATAGCTCAGGCCATTTTTGATGGCCCCATCACTTACTAAAGGGTGCCATTGGACAAATTCCCTTCAGTTTTCTCATCAACAAAAAGGTGGATAATGATGATGATGATGATAAAATATCCCTCATGATACAGAAATAACAATAATAGCAAATATAGTGTTTACCAGGCTCTGGACTAAGCATAACACTTACTTTAACACATTTAATTTCACAACAAGGCTGCAGATATGGGTACTTTTGTTATGGCTCACAAAGGTGCAATCTGGGTTCAAACCCAACAGTTTGGCTCTGTGCTCATGATGGCTCCATAATGCTCCTCTCAGGATACATTCAGGGCTCAGGACAGACTGAATACTGGGTGAGTCTGAAGTAGTCCTTAGCCATTATTATCAGGAGAGCAGCTAGAGAGAGAGGTGAGCATATAACCAACCAACCACAATACTGAATTAGGTCAAATGGAAAAATGTGCTACCTGCAGACCCAGGGTAGGGCACAGCTAGGCGGAGTGCCCTGAGGCAGGTGTGTCATATTTATACTAATAATAGCCTAGGTGGTCGTCATGCCCTCATGCCATGATGCCCTCAAGCCATTACAAGGAGGCTGCATGCACAGTGGGCGAGAGTGGGTGGGCGGGGCCTGGGGGTCCCACAGCTGCATGCATTGTGGAGGTGGGGCCTGGCAGCTGCTCCATGCAGCAAGGCCTGGGGGTCCTGTGGCTGTGCGCGCCATGGAGGTGGGACCCCCGGCTCCGGCCTACCTCTTTGGGGCAATCCATCGAGGAGCCCTGGGGTCCCGGGTCTTGTGAGATTTTGTGCGCCAGGTCACTAGTCTATATATATAGAATCCTAATATGCAAATTGTCCCCTCAGGTGGGAGTTTGAGGGCCTGGGAGCTCAACCACTCTCTATGATGTGCGCTGACCACTAGGGGGTGATGAGGAACGAAGGAAGGCCCCGGCCAGCAGCCAGCAGCTGCTAGGGACCATACCAGTGCATGAATTTCGTGCACTGGGCCTCTAGTGTTACTGTAAATCTCACCTAAGGGTGAGTGGAAGGGAGAAGAGTCTACAGCAAAAGCCATTGTGCTGGTTTGATTCCCAGTCAGAATTCTGAGTTATATCCCCAGTTGTTTCTCTCTCTCTCTCTCTCTCTCTCTGCCCTTGGGTAAGGATTAAAACAAAAAAAGGTATACTAGAATCCAACTGAGACTTTCTTTGGTACAAACTATACATAATGTTAAAATGTCACTTCAGTAGCATTCAGGATACTCTTTCAAATAAGTGTGTATTTTCTTAAATTCATCAATGACTACATAGCTTTGAAAAATAGCATCAGATAGATATGGAAAAAGCAAAAATAGCAGCAGAGAGATATACAAAAAGTATTCAGTCAGCCTTCAGATAATGAATGCTTGGTAAATATAGACTTCAGAGGACAAGGACTTGATCTTTGTCTTGTTCCCAGGAGGTGAAAAGTAGGAAGTTTTGAGCCCCAGCCTTCATGATTTCCACACCCACCAGTCAGGAGCAGCTACATAATTTGCAAGGCTAAGTGCAAAAAGAAAAGTGTGGGGTGGATCCCTCATTAAAAACGTATGAAGAGTTTTAACACAGCGATAGAAGAACATTAATACAAGTGTGGGGACCCTCTCAGTGTGGGTCCTATGAGACTGCACAGGCCACATGATATGATGCTTGTCTTACCACTAAAGGATTCCCCCCAAATGGAGGAGTAGAGTAGACGCTAAACCATGACCTCTCAAGTGGGGTGACCTTTTTACAGTCTAAGCAGTTAGCTGAGCAGAGTGACATGTGATTTCAGTGGAGTATGACAACACAGGAAGCTCAAAGGGCTCCCCATCACCCCTCTTTTCTTCTTTCTACAAGCATTTATTGAACACTTTCTTGGTGCCTGGGGCACTGGGAAAGACATGGTTCCTACCTTCAGGATGCTCACAGTCTACTGAGGAAGGTAGTTTTAGCCAGGATAGTGTGGCTCAGTGGTTGAGGGTGACCTATGAACCAGGACGTCACAGTTCGATTCCTCGTCAGGGCACATGCTTGGGTTGTGGGCTCAATTCTGAGTAGGGGGCATGCAGGAGGTGGCCAATCAATGATTCTCTCTCGTCAGTGATGTCTCTCTCTCTCCCTCTCCCTTCCTCTGAAATCAATAAAAATACATATTGCCCTGACCGGTTTGGCTCAGTGGATAGAGTGTCAGCCTGCGGACTCAAGGGTCCCAGGTTGATTCCGGTCAAGGGCATGTACCTTGGTTGTAGGCACATCCCCAGTGGGGAGTGTGCAGGAGGCAGCTGATCGATGTTTCTAACTCTCTATCCTTCTCCTTTCCTCTCTGTAAAAAAATCAATAAAATATATTTTAAAAAATAAAATAAAAATAAAAATACATATTTTTAAAGGGCCATTGATCATCCTGGGGGAGGCAGGAAAGGACCCTGATAGACGCTTCCAAAGGACTTTGCAGACCTGGGGGCCAGGGCAGAGGCTGGATTTGTGGAAGGCCACACTGGCACTGGGGCGCCCAGTTGTGGGAGTGCTCACTGCCCTGGTGAGGCATAACTGGGCCCAGAGAGAGAGCGAGCAGCGGTGCCTAGTACTCCCCCCGAGAGAGGACAAGGTGGATTCAAGATACTGGCTGAATGTGTGGATGAGCAATCAGACTATGTAAAGCAGATGGAAACCTTTCATTCCAGTACCAAATAGAAGCTTCTGGGAGGCCACAGTGAGGATCTACCTTCACACAGACATTTCAGTCATGACTCCCCAGATTCATTTCCTCCGAGGAGGGCCCAGCACAGGTCCTCAGTCGTCTCTCCCCACCGAAGGGCTTGGAACAACTCCCCTGACACATCTCAACCGAGAAGGACTCTTGACTTCTTTGACACATGGAAACTCAGGAGGACCCGACATGACTCCCCCGATTTGGATCCTAATGTTCTTCACTCACTGACCAGAACCCAAACCAGTAAAGCCCCAGCAAGAGCCTCTAGCCAAACTTCTCCACATCAGAAGGGGCCAGGACCCTCTCATCCCTCCATCTTGAAGAACAGCAAGTGTGAATATGACTTGGCCCTCTCTCTGCCATGAAAGAAAGCAGGCAAAATCCCATTTAGGAAATAAGGCTCTTTACCAGTTCTAGGAAATTTCATACAAGCTCTTCACCTAGAGGACATCAGAGTCACACGTTGGACTCCTCTTCCTACCCAAGTGGTGGTCGGAAAGACTTTGATTCAGATCTGTCACCTCCACGGAATACGAGACACCAGAGCTCTGATTCCGACCTGTCTCCACCGAGGAGGAAACAGAGGGCCAACTCTTCTGATTCTGAACTGTCTCTACCTCGAAGGGCTCGGCCTCAGGGAAGAAGCCTGCACACAGGTATTCTGGGGCCAACACTAGGGTGGGGGTGATGTTACCTGACACAGTGAGAGAGCAGGAACTCAGGAAACCGAACCAATAAGCCATGGCATTTGAAGCTGAATTCCAATATAATGAAACAGTATTTTGAGATAAGTCTGGTCGTGGGAGGAAGGTTCTCAATCTTCCTAAAGCCACAACCCTTTAATACAGTTCCTCATGTTGTGGTGACCCCCAATTTCATTGTTATAAATTGAACATAATTAAAGCATAGTGATTAATCACAAAAACAATATGTAATTATATATGTGTTTTCCGATGGTCTTAGGCGATCCCTGTGAAAGGGTCGCGACTCATAGGTTGAGAACTGCTGGTTTAGAGTAAAGAACAAAAGCAGAGCAGGACTTGGAGAGAGATGTGCTGTATGCCCGGTGGGGAGAAGGGCTTGTCCAGAGCCGGCAGCAGCAACCAAGTGTGGAGGATGCAAGAAAGGAAATGCATTCAGTAACCTCGGTACTCGAGTTTGGCTTGAAAGAATTCAGAGCCAAGGAACTCAAATTATAAGGGGAAATTTATTTAGAAAGTTACAGAGGTAGAGGAAGGGCCCTTGGAGCTTAGGAGAAAGAGGGAGAGACACACGCACCTTTGAGGGATAAAAGAGGGGAGAGAGGCATGGTGTGCTCCAGAAAAGAGAGAGGGCACATGCAGAGTCCCTGTACCTAAGGCTTTTATCTGGAGGCCTTAGGGGAGAATCCCAATAGAACATTCATCAGCTTTCCAGGTGTGCCTCTTCGTGATCTCCACTGATTGGTGGGCGCCAGGGGTTTCATCGGTCAATGCAGCTGGTCTTGATGTTGGTCATGGTGTCACTCTATCTGATTTTGCTGCTTTTCTGGGCCTGAAGCTGAAGCCTAGAAGTCATCTTCCAGGGGTTAATGCTTAAGAGAGTGGTCCTGCAAGGGTTTATTGTTTTGCCCGTTGCTAGGCACCGGGGCTCTCTGCCGTGGTAACCCTCGGCACCTGGCCTATTGTTCCTACAACAACGTCATCTGAGCATTAAGCCCCACCATGTCCATTTCTCATTTCACACATTATAGACCCTTTGGTTCCACCTCAGCAGTGATGGAAGGAAACTACTCAGGTATTTATATATGCCAGGTCACACCTGGCGCTCTGAGGGGAAAAATATTCCCCTGGCAGAACTGAGCCAGTGAGTTGTCTGTTGAAATACACACCAGTTTTCAAGTTACACAGAAGCCAGTTCTTTTCTTTCCTTCCTTGGTGTCATGAGGACACCTTGGTCTGCCTCCTCCCAAGCCATGTGCTTTTCTTAGTGTGGCTTTGGGCGACGGTCGTGGCTGAGAGTCTCATTCTCAGAGCTCCTGCTCTCAGCTTTCTGCTAGCTTCTGTGGGTGGGTGCTTGTCAGAGCACAGCCAGGGGGCACAGCCCAAGCACAGGTGCTCTGAGTTGCTCTGAGTCCATATATTCTTCTAAATTCTCCTCGTCCCAAAGAGAAAAGAAAAAAGAAGAAGAAAAATAAATTCTCCTCTACTACGCCAGAGTAGGTTCCTTCGCAAACCATACCCGCTACACTAACTGTTGGGTCTGAGCCCCTCTGCCTAGGGCTGGACTTTCTTGGACACTGGGTATATAGAAGCCAGTGGCCATAGAGCCATTAGACAATATAGTCCTTCACAGCAGTCCTAACAGGCAGGCTGCCGGACACCGGCTGGAAAATACATATCTTTCCCATAAAAACAGCATCAGTCTCTGAACCTACAGTTATTATCTGAGCAGCTGCACACTGCCCCGTAGATTCACCACCTCACATAGTAGCGGCCCCTGAGCTCTCTGCTTCAGCAGCTTCTCCAGCCTCTCTGGCTCAGCAGATTCTCCTGTCACCCCTGCACACATAGGATCTACATCCTCTGAGCCTGCCTCGGCTTCTCTAGCACACTCCTCTGCCGA
This sequence comes from Myotis yumanensis, assembly GCF_028538775.1. Classification (NCBI taxonomy): domain Eukaryota; kingdom Metazoa; phylum Chordata; class Mammalia; order Chiroptera; family Vespertilionidae; genus Myotis; species Myotis yumanensis. The sequence goes on along the minus strand of NW_027223752.1, from coordinate 225,433,807 downwards.
GCACACCGGCTGGTCTCTGTAGCCTCACAGAGCAACTCCCTCTGAGCTTCTCTCTCAACTCTGTCTCTCCAGCACACTAGCTGGTCAGCAACTTGTATATTATTCCGGAGACAAAGAAGGCTTCATGCCAATAGTTATCTCAATCATATTGTGGCTCCAGAAGGGCATGCATGCGCAGTATACTGTGGGGTCATTGTGCTTGTGTCCTTGCACCTGCTTATGGTATCTTAGCCTAGGCACAGAGTGACCTTGGGCATCCGGTGTATTGACAACATGGCCTCTGCACTGTCATTGGCCTTGACTATCAGGCATCTCTGGTGTGGTTCCCACAGTGCTGCTTCTGTCTGCAGTTGGCCGGAGCACATCAAGAAAGAGATTTTTCTACTGGCCTGTGAAATAACTTTTATATAATTGCTCAGTGAACTTGGTTTCTAAGTACTTCCACCTGAGGGGCTGGGCAGCGTAGGGGGGAGGGAGGGTGAATTACATAATGAGGCCTGATGATATGGCTCTTCCTTTCTCTCTGACTTGTACATGGTGTTTCTCTCATAGGCCAGGTGTCTAGTGGCATATGAGTCCCCTTCGGCCAAAGGGTCCGAGCTGGCCAGAGAGACTTCATATGTTGGAATTGCTGTTATTATTCTTTATAGGAAGCCATCCCTGTGTGCTCTGAACCAGCTAAACCACACTTCTCTCTAGGACAATGTTTGATCAGGGACGTTTCCATTTCAGACGGGCTAGCTCTAGGGATTGAAGCATGACCAAATGGATTTGGGTTCTAAACACTTAATCAAGCATCTTCTTAAATGGGATTACTCACATTCCTGAGGCAGATGAAGCAAAACTGAAATCGGCTCCAACATTTTCGCTGGAAGCAGGTGGCAGTTTTGTAACCAGCCCTTTGGGGAAGATGCCAGATGTCCAGATGGACAGAGAAGTAAGCTTCCCAGGCAGGCTAGCAGTCGAAAAGCATGAATGGAGTTGCAGATTGTACTTTGGAGAAGAGTGAGACGGTGGCTAGCTCTGGAGGAGAGGCCGTGTCAAGGTATCAAAGTGTCAGGCCATGAAAGCCTTGGCCCAGGTAATGTCTGGATGACTGGTGTAGAGCGCATCAAGGCTAAACTAGCTTCAAACCTCTGGCTGAATTAGTGGCAGTCATTGTTTGGTTACCAACTCCTGGGTGTGTGTGTGGGTGTGTGTGTGTGTGTGGGGGGGGGCGGGGTAAAGCCTTGGTGGCTAAACCCTAGGGAATAAAATGACCTTCTCCATTGAGAGCCGTTGACCCATTGCTGGCCTTTTCTGGGTACCTTCTTGGTGTGCTCCAGAAAAAAAAGAGAGAGTGCACACGCAGAGTCCCTGTACCAAGGGCTTTTATCTGGAGGCCTTAGGGGAGAATCCCAATAGAACATTCATCAGCTTTCCAGGGTGCCCCCTCGTGATCTCCACTGATTGGTTGGTGCCAGGGAGTCATAGGTTTTGCAAAAACTTCCTTCTGAAACCAGAACTTGCAGGGTTACTGAAATGCCCCTTCAGGGAAGGAATGTCTCATTTTCTTCTCCCCACTTCAGGGAGCTGGTCAGTGGCTCTGAGGCAAGGGGTCTCCCAGCTGAAAGGGACAGAGAAGAAACCTGGAGGGTGGGATGCAAATGCAGGAATGGAGGATGGGAATGACCTCACATATCCCTTCCTGGACGAGGCCTTTCAGGGCCACCCAATGTAATTTATCCCCCACCCCATGGAGTGTTTACCAAGTCTCTGATACATTTCCATACATATTATAGCACTTCTTACTACCTGAAATTACCTTATTTGTTTAAATATTTCCTTGCTTGGGAGTAAAAGGTGGGGGCAGCTGGAGGGGCTCAGTGGGAGGAAAAAGGCGACATATGTAATACTTTCACCAATAAAGAATTATTTTAAATAAATAAATAAATATTTCCTTCCTTAAGGTCTCTTCCTCACCTAGAATGTGAATTCCAGCGGAACAAGGATCCCATATGTCTTGTTCACCCCTCTTTCCTCACCAGCTAGACAGTGCCTGGTCTATGGCAGTTGCCCAATAAATATTTCTTGAGTGAAGGTATGAATTCACAGGGTGTAAATATTCTACAGAGCCTCATTTTTTTTAAATGTAGACATTTGGGTTAGAAATTTTATGAAAAGGAATTATTTGGTTTTGTGCCTTCTATAGATTGATGATATTAGAAAATTAAGCCTACTCTGAATAAAGGAGGGCATCATCATGCATGCTGGCTGTTCATCCTGGGCTCTCATCCCATCCTACAGGGGGTAGGATTTGTTGAATTTGCCTTTAGACAATCCATTGTGATTGTTGAAGCTTTGGCTCTTGGCTTTTCTCACTTCATTTTGGCCTGGCTATCAGCTCTTTCTATCATTGAGGCCTACAACAACCATTCCCCTAATATTCATTTGTAACTGTGATGGAACTGTATAGTTGAACTTAGGAGAGATGAATATAAAATACAATGCCCTGGCCTGGTAGCTCAGTTGGTTAGAGCATCATCCCGATACTCCAAGGTTGTGGTTTTGATTCCTGGTCAGGTCACATACAAGAATCAACCATTTAATGCATAAATAAGTGGAACAACAAGTCCATCTCTCTCTCTCTTTCTCTCTCTCTCTCTCTTTCTCTCTCTCTTTTATCAATTAAAAATCACACACATACAGACACAAGTAAATAGGTCCTGCCTAGAAGTAAGAGAATCTCTTGGCTACATACAAGTGTTAAGATGTCCTGGGCCCAGCTGGTGTGGCTCTGTGGTTGAGCATCAACCTATGAACCAGGAGGTCATGATTCGATTCCCAGTCAGGGCACATACCTGGGCTGTGGGCTTGATCCCCAGTAGGGGGCATGCAGGAGGCAGCCAATCAATGATTCTCTCATCATTGATGTTTCTAGTCCTCTTTCCCTCACCCTTCCTCTCTGAAATCAATAAAAATATATTTTTAGGGGGTAACGTGGGGATAAGGACACATATGTAATAACTTAATCAATAAAAATATATATATATATATATATATATATATATATATATATATATATATATTTTAAATATCCTTGGTGGCATTTATTTAACTTAATCCAAATTTTTTTCCCACTGTTAGTTAATGGATGATAAGTTAAGTGTATTTTGATTGCAAGTGACAACAAAAATATGGTTATCTCGAAAATAACCAAGATGGCGGCATAGGTAAACACCGGAGACTGCTGCTGCAAACAACCACTTCAAAAATACAACTAAAAGATGGAACAGACATCACCCAGAACCACAGGAAGGCTGGCTGAGGAGAGACTCTTCAACTAGAAGGAAAGAGAACAGCATACTGAAGCTCAGAAGAGGTGCAGTGTGGAAAATATAAAGGTACCGAGGTGCGCTCGCAAAGCGGGCTGGTGGCTGAGGACGCGGTTGTCGTTTTCAATCAGGAGGGAGTCTCAGACTCTGGGCTCCAGATCCGGGCGAGTCTCTAGGGACTCAGACTCAGACGGGAGAAGCGGGATTGTCCGGCATCACTTGGAATCTGAGGGCAGCTTTCTCTCCGAGGTTTGCAGTGGCGGCCGGGGTTCTGAGAAGCAAAGCCTCTAGGACCGGGACTGAGAGCAGCCATAACTGCTCCCTCCACCCGCCCTGTTGATCCCGCCCCGCCCAAGCCCTGCACAGAGCCATTTGCTGGATCGCCTCAGGCAAAGGCTAGTTTAGCACCTCCCCAGAGGACAGAAGTTTTCCACACAGCTGATTCTCACAGCCGGTCAGCCTGGTGGTCAAATCCCTCTAGTATTAACTACAACAATCAGGGCTTAACTACAACAAGACTGCGCACAAAGACTAGTAGGGGGTGTACCAAGAAAGTGTAAAAAATGCGGAGACAAAGAAACAGGACAAAACTATCAAGGGAGGATATTGAGTTCAGAACCACACTTTTGAGGTCTCTCAAGAGGCTTCTAGAGTCTGTCGATAAACTTGATGAGATGTACAGGAAATCTAATGAGACCCTCGATAGTGTGATAAAGGACCATCTAGAAAGTAAGCATACACTGACTGAAATAAAGAATATTATACAGACCCCCAACAGCAGACCAGAGGAGGGCAAGAATCAAGTCAAAGATTTGAAATGCGAAGAAGCGAGAAACACCCAACCAGAAAAGCAAAATGAAAAAAGAACCCAAAAATACGAAGATAGTGTAAGGAGCCTCTGGGACAGCTTCAAACGTACCAACATCAGAATTATAGGGGTACCAGAAGATGAGAGAGAGCAAGATATTGAAAACCTATTTGAAGAAATAATGACAGAAAACTTCCCCCACCTGGTGAAAGAAATAGACTTACAGGTCCAGGAAGCGCAGAGAACCCCAAACAAAAGGAATCCAAAGAGGACCACACCAAGACACATCATCATTAAAATGCCAAGAGCAAAAGACAAAGAGAGGATCTTAAAAGCGCAAGAGAAAGAGACTCAATTACCTACAAGGGAATACCCATACGACTGTCAGCTGATTTCTCAACAGAAACTTTGCAGGCCAGAAGGGAATGGCAAGAAATATTCAAAGTACTGAATACCAAGAACCTACAACCAAGATTACTTTATCCAGCAAAGCTATCATTCAGAATTGAAGGTCAGATAAAGAGCTTCACAGATAAGGAAAAGCTAAAGGAGTTCATCACCACTAAACCAGTATTATACGAAATGCTGAAAGGTATCCTTTAAGAAGAGGAAGAAGAAAAAGGTAAAGATATAAATAGTGAACAACAAACATGCATCTATCAACAAGTGAATCTAAGAATCAAGTGAATAAATAATCTGATGTACAGAATGAACTGGTGATTATAATGAATCAGGGACATAGAAAGGGAATGGACTGACTATTCTTGGGGTGGCGGGGGGAAGGGGAATGGGAGATGTGGGAAGAGACTGGACAAAAATCGTGCACCTATGGATGAGGACAGTGGGTGGGGAGTGAGGGCGGAGGGTGGGGCGGAGGGTGGGGCAGGAACTGGGAGGAGGGGATTTATGGGGGGGGAAAAAAGAGGAACGAATGTAATCTGAACAACAAAGATTAAAAAAATATATATGGTTATCTCAAGAAAAAAGGGAACTGTCTTCTTCCTTCAAGGAGCACACCTTTGCTCTCTCTCCTAAGCTCTAAGGGTTCTTCTTTTGCCTCTGTAACTCATTTCCTCAGCCCATGAAACCCAGCTGGCTCACCTTTTCTACCTCTGTCTGTGACTTTCTAAATAAATAAATAGTATTTGAAAAAAAGAAAAAAAAGGAAAAGGTGACTTTTTGGGAACCCTGTGGGAGAGCTCATAGAATTGAAAGAATTCTACGTCGAGGAGCTTACTGTCTACATAAAGAAATTAGATAAAACTAGTTTGAGGTAATTATTAGTTGAGGTTCTCCAGAGAAACAGAACCAATAGGGTGGATAGATAGACAGATAGATAGATAGATAGATAGATAAGAAAGATTTACGATAGGAGTTGGCTCATGTGATTATGGAGGCAGAGGAGACACAGGATCTGCCCTTTGCTTGCTGGAGAACCAAGAAAGTCGTTGGCCCTGGCCAGTGTGGCTCCATGATTGGAGCATTGGCCCCACACACCAAAGGGTTACATGTTTGATCCCTTTTGTATTTTCGAGGCAACCAATAGATGTGTCTCGCTCACATTGATGTCTCTTTCTCTCTCTCTCTCTCTCTCCCTCACCCTCTCCCTCTCTCTTTCCCTCCATCCCTCCCTCCTTCCCTTCCACTCTCTCTAAAAAACCAATGGAAAAAATACCCTGGGATGAATATTAACAACCACAACAAAAATAAAAAATACATTAAAAAAAAAAAAAAGAAAGTCATTGGTTTAATGTAGTGCAAGTCTGAAGGCCTGAGAGCCAGGAGTGCTGATCTCTGAAGGAAGAAAATGGATGTCTCAGCTCAAGTGGTGAGAGCAAATTGTCCCTTCTTCTGCCTTTTTGTTCTGCTCAAGCCCTCAGCAGACTGGGTGGTGCCCACCCATATTAGTGAAGGTGACCTCCTCCATCCAGTCTACCAATTCAAATGTTAATCTCTCCGGGAGGCACCCTCACAGACATACCCAGAAATAATGTTTGCCCAGCTACCTGGGCATCTGTGAGCCCAGTCAGGTTAACAAAAAAATTAACCATCACAGGCAATAATACAAGTGGCCTCATAATGTTCTTTCTTCTGAGTCTCCAAATTAATCAAATAGACTACAAATGAGGAATTCTGAAGCAGGAGAGACCCCTGTCCTCTGGGGACGCCACATTAGGCTTTAAGAAAGGTGTGATTGGATTTGGAGCCAAAGGGGTGCTTATAATTTATCTAAGAAGAGAGCAACGTGTGTGGGAAGGTGATCAAGCCTCAGGGAACGGCATGAACAAAAGAATGGAAGCAGGATCCTGTGTGACATTTTTAGGGGCAAGTAAGTAAACCGGCCTGTCTGGAGTGGAAGTTTCCAGAAAGGGAGTAGTGGGAGGTAAAGCTGGATGCCTCGAGCAGGTCAGGCCAGATTAGATTGAGCCTTGCATGAGCCAAGCGAAGGACTTAGAGTGACATCTACATCTGAGCAGTTGACCTAGTAGGGCAGAGCAGAAACTAATCAGCAATGTTTAATCAATACTTACTATAGGTAGTGCAGACAGACCTGGCCTTGAAGGTGTGACTTACCTCCTTTACCTTCAAAATAGAAAGTGACCACAGGCAGGTAGTCTGCTGTTATTTCTTTGTGAAAATTCCATAATCTTGTTTTGAAACCTATTATCCAATTAGAAATGTGCCTAAATCCTAAATCCCAGATGAAGTGAGCTTGCAGGCCAGTCATTCCCTAACAATATTATCGTTATTACATACTAGCAATAATGATGACCAAAATCTGTTGAACACTGACCATATGCCAGGTATACTTCTAATTGCTTATGCATTTTTACTTAATCCTCTTTTATGTTATCACTAGAGGCCTGGTGCACAAAATTCGTGCATGTGGTGGTGAGGGGGGGTGGTGTCCCTCAACATGGCCTGCACCTTCTCCAATCTGGGACTTCTCGGGGGATGTCTGACTGCCCTCTCACAATCCAGGGCCACTGGCTCCTAACTGCTCGCCTGCCTGCCTGATTGCCCCTAACTGCTTCTGCCTGCCAGCCTGATCATCCCCTAACTGCTCCCCTGCTGGCCTGATTGCCCCCAACTGCCCTCCCCTGCCGGCCTGATGGCCCACAACTGCCCTCCCCTGTTGCGACCTGCCTCCTCTGCACCATGCAGAGCCGTGGGACCCCCAGACCTCACCACATGGAGCGACCACTGGGCCCCACCTCTGCTGTGCACATGGCCATCTTGTGACAAAGTCAAGTGAGGGCATCTCGCGAGGGTGTGACGCCACCTAGGGTTTTATTATATAGGATATTTCCAGCTTTATAGGTGAGAAAACTTAGGGACAGGGAGGCCACAGCTAGTCTTTGGTAGACTTGGAAATCCAACCCCTATCCCTGTTACAAATTCCAAACTCTTAATTACCAGGGCTGAGGCCCCACAGAGCTTGAGGATTGTGGGGGAACTGGACCAGTTCCTTGGGGGTGGGAAAAAGGGGTAGTGGTAGCCAGCTTCACCTCTCCCCACCTGGCAATTGGCAGAATTCTATTAATTGCTTTGCAGATGCCAACCAAGTTTTCTCAGGAGAAAAATATTGGTTTCCTGTGTTTTATTTCCCCCAAAAGTTTTTTATTGAATGGATGGATGATGGACAACTGATGGATGGAAAGAGACCCATTGTAGGTTATAGGGCAGCTCATCTAATATTTGGAGAAAGCACCAAACTCTCATTGAATAACAAACACCTTCCCCACAACAATATATATTTTTAAAGAGACTATAATTAGGGAACTAATTGTATATATTAGTTATATAATCAATAACTGATCCTTCATTTCAACCAATTCTTAATGACTTGCACTTTGGGTTAAAATATTCATCCTCTAATATGTTAGATCTTGACTCAAAAATATGCATATATCATCCAAATGCAACATTTTCAGTGCCTTTGAGCTGTGCTAAGTGCTGGGACTACAGCAATGCATGGGGCCAATGTGGTTCCTGTCTTCTCATATATTTCTGCAATTAAGTAAAATATTTTATGAGAAAATGCTTAGCATAATGCCTGGAAGCTAGTATGTGCTCAGTGTTGGTGGAATTAAAAAGTGAGTGAATTAATGAAAATGGTAAAAATAGCAATTTTTATGAAATTACTTCATTGGGTGGTTTTCAAGCTTTTATCATTTACAAACCAGCATCATGATTGTTGCCTTATGCACAAACTACATTGCTATGATTTACTGAATATTTATTCTCAAAGTCTAATCACTATTTTTTGCCTAAATTTTTTTCTGAAATGAAAACATCCTGTTACTGTTACAAATGGAAACTCATTAAACTTGCTATTAAATACAAGTAACCCTGAGAATACATATAATGGGGAAAATAAAGTAGCAATGTTACTCAGTTCTAGCCAGATATTTCTGCTGGGGGAAGGCTCTGAGCCTGAGGCCTCTTTTCTATTGTTCATACAAGGAGCTTAGCAAGTCTTAGAGAATTGTTAAAGACAGGCTAGTTTACACTACATAACCTGAGAGTTTATCGAGTACAAAGTATGTGCCACTTAGAATTAAGGAACTCTTTCAATGAATGTGGATTTTATTAAATTCAACAGGGGCTACAGGGCTTTGAAAAATAGCAGTAGGTAAACTCAATCCAGCCTGACTGGATGGAAGTCTCTGGAGGAGAGGCCCTGGGCATCAGTATTTTGTCAGCCTCTCCACATGATTCCACTGTACAGCAAACACTGAGACCCAAGGCATTTGAGCCCCCAGAAAACATGCTTTAGGAAACAGGGACATGCTCTTGTTTACAGCTAGCTGTCTATCAGACTTCTAGGGCTGCCAGATGAAGGACCACAGACTGGGTGGCTTAAATAGCAGAAATTTATTGTTCTAGAGGCTGGAAGTCTGAAACCAAGGTGTCAGCAGGTTGGTTTCTTCTGAGGCCTCTCTCCTTGACTTGTGGATAGTCATCTTCTTCCTGTGTCTTCACATGGTCTTTCTCTGTGTCTGGCTATGTCCTCAACTCCTCTTCATATAAGGACACTAATTACATTGGTGGAGGGTCAACCCTAATGAGCTCATTTTAATTCAATCACATCTTTAAAATCCCTGTCTCTAAATACAATCACATTCTGAGATACTGGTGGTTAGAATTTCAACATATGAGTTTTAGGTGAACACAATTTGGCCTCAAGCAAGCTGCATCCTTCCTAGTATCTAGAATAGTGATTGGCACATAATAGGTGCTTGATTAATGTTTGTTGAATGAGAGAATGAGTGGATGACCCTGCAGCCCCTGAGGAGGTACTATGCTATCGGAAGATTCTACTGGTTTAAATTTGTTTAATTTTTTCAGGAACTTTTTCATGCTTGCCTTTGACTATGTACTACTAGCTCAATTATCCATAAAGTTATTCCCAGTGAACTCACAGTATAAAGGCTCATAGAATAAGTGTATAGCTAGGAGGGATGGTTAATTGGTCCTGGTCTCTTTTTCTTTTTAAAAATATATTCTTATTGATTTCAGAGAGGAAGGGAGGGGGAGAGAGAGAGATAGAAACACCAATGATAAGAGAGAATCATTGATTGGCTGCCTCCTTCACACCCCCTACTGGGGATTGAATCCGTAACCCGGGCATGTGCCCTGACCGGGAATTGAACCATGACATCCTGTTTCATAGGTCAATGCTCAACCACTGAGCCATGCCAGCCGGACAGTCCTGGCTTCTTTTTCTGTCTTCATTCCCTTGGTTTCACCTCTGATTATAAGTCTTGGTCTATATCTAATGCCCAGGAATCCCTAACAGATTATCTACACACCTGAGGCCCTAGATCTGGCCAAGGCCTTATAAATTCCAGGAGGCTCCACACCTTCCCAGGTCTGGCTGCAGTTAGAACCACCTGAGAAGCTTTAAAAAAGCTTCCATTGCCCAAGCCTCAACCCAGCCTGATTGGATTGTGGTCTTGGGAAAAGGCCTGGGTGTCAGTCCTTTGTCAACTTCCCCCATGACACCACTGTACAGCAAGCAAGTACCCAAGGAACTGCATGCCCCTCTGTAGAACAATCAGATCATGTAACTGCACTTTCCTGGGGTTCCCCACAAGCCTCAGTCTTCTAAAGATGCTGTCTTCCTGCCTTAGCCATCCTCACTGACTCCCATTTTCCTACACGGAGACACACTTGTCCATCCATTCAACAAAGACTCATTAAGTGCGAATGTGGAGGGTATTTGGAGAAAAATATAAACATGACATGATCTTTCTTGTTTAAGAAAACAAAACTTACAGTCATGTAGGAAAACCAGGAGTATGCGTATTTGCTGAGTATAAGGCTATTCATTCATGTATTCATTAATGATTTATTGAGTGTCTATTTTGTACCAGGCTTGGGGATACAGAGATGAGCAAGATAGCCAGTGCCTGTACCTGTGGGTTGACAGTTTGGCAGGAAAGAGAGAGGTTAAACAATGGTAAGGTGTAGTATATGTTATGGCAGAGAAAAACAGTCTAAGAACACACGCCAAGGGACTTAGCCTGGTTCAGGGGGTGGGGAACATTTCCTTCAGGAACTGACATTTAAGCTGAGATTTTGACGATGAAACAGATCCACCAGGCAGTGCAGGCCTCATAAAAGCAAAAGCCATGTTTGTCTCCCAGTAGCTGGCTCCCAGCAGGGCCCTGTAAATTTTTGTTGACTGAATAAATAAGTGAATGAATAGTGAAAAACCCAGGGGAATGTTTAGCATTCTCTGTCTGAAGCAGGGAGCGCCAGAGGGAAAACATCAAGGTTTACAGTGGGAGGGTAGGCAGGGCCCACATCAGGGAGTCTCACAAGCCATAGAAAGGAATTTGGACTTTATCTTGGGGTCAAGAGGAAGTCACTGAAAATGAGGCAGAGCCTCGACTGGCCAGATTTGTATTCAGAAGCATCACTTCGGTTGTGATGTGGTTTGGAGTAGGGGGTGGGAGATGGCTTGAGAGACTGGAGATCAGTGGTTTGTGATGGGGCAAGAATGAGGGTCTGCTCTAGGGAGTGGAGAGATGTGGACAGTCCAGGCAGGGTAGACTGGGGTTAGTGGTGGATTGATTGGATTGGGGGTGAAGGAGGAAGTGAGGGACCCCTGGGCAGCTGGTTTAGGAAGCTTAGAGGATGATGACATTGACATTATTCACAGAAATAGGAGACTCTAGAGCAGTGGTTCTCAACCTGTGGGTCTCGACCCCTTTGGCGGTCGAACGACCCTTTCACAGGGGTCGCCTAAGACCATTCTGCATATCAGATATTTACATTATGATTTATAAGAGTAGCAACATTACAGTTATGAAGTAGCAATGAAAATAATCTTATGGTTTGGTCACAACATGAGGAACTGTATTTAAAGGTCCAGAAGGTTGAGAACCACGGTTCCTAGAGGAAGAGCAGGCTTGGGGTAGAGATGCAGTGTTTCTCTTGGGCCATGCTGAGTTTGGGGTGCCCATGAGCCACTGACATAGAAATACCCAACAGGCAGTGGGTGGACGTGCTGATTCTTAGGAGAGAGGCCTGCGCCGGGAGCAGAGTTGAGGGAGGACTGTGCAGAGAGGGGACAGTGGAAGCCCTGGAAGTGGGGAGGGCTCTGGCAGGATTGTGAAAAGGGAGAGGGAGAGAGACTGAGTGATTTTACGATTTGCAACTACCTTCCACAGTCAATTGGCCATTGTTCCCGTGGGAGCCTGAACAGCCAGCCCCTCCTTCTCACGTGGGATGTTACCCAAATCATAAACTGACTTTTTGGACTCATGAAATCTTTTAACAAGAACACATAAGAACTACCATTTACTGAAGAACAAAACACATTTACTGAGGCGCCCTGGCTTTTGTTAGCTGTGTGCTTTGGGAAGATGACTTAGCCTCTTTGTTCCTCAGTTTCCTAACCTGTAAAATGCGGCTGAAAGTATTTCCTGTTCAGGGTTGCTGTGAGGGTTGGATGAGTCACTACGTGCAATGCCTGGAGTAGCTCTTGGGACATGCCAAGAACTACCTAACATTTGTTCTTTATTACCTTTATTATTGTTGCTGCATTTCATCCTTCCAACTTCTCTGCACAGCAGGAATCAGTAGCATCGTTTTCAGCATGAGGAAACAGACTCAGAGAGGGAAAGTGATTTGTCCAGGGCCCACCCCTAACCTGTAAGGACTCTTGGTCATAAGAAATGGAAATTCACTTGGGCTCATTTAAGGGGGTGTATACGGGCTGTCTCATGAAACCCACACAGGTGCTATAACTGTATCAGTCAGGATCTCTTAGCTGCAAATAAGAGAAACCAACTCGCCAAAACCGGTTTGGCTCAGTGGATAGAGCGTCGGCCTGCGGACTGAGAGGTCCCAGGTTCGATTCCGGTCAAGGGCATGTACCTGGGTTGCGGGCACATCCCCAGTGGGAGATGTGCAGGAGGCAGCTGATCAATGTTTCTCTCTCATCGATGTTTCTAACTCTCTATCTCTCTCCCTTCCTCTCTGTAAAAAATCAATAAAATATATATATTTTTTTTTTTTTTAAAAAGAGAAACCAACTCTGGTTTTGCTAACACAAAGGGAATGTAAGGAAGGCTGATGTGGCACAGGGAGCTTGTGTCCAACTGCAGATGGTGCAGGCCCCAAGGCAGCCTGGAGGGACAAAGTCAGGGGAGCCGGCAGGGACCACCATCTCGGTCACTGGGGTGAATGGACTTGTCAGTCACTTGCCCAGATCCATGTCCTGGGAGAGGCCTCTGTGCTCATTGGCTCAGGACATGCTCCAGCACACGGCGGTTCCTGGGGTGGGCGGAGTATCTAACATAGTGAGGCAGGTCCCTGGAATGACTGGTCCCTGCGAGGTAACTCACAGCGAAGAGAGGTCACTCCCTGAGAGAAAAAGGAAACGTATTTTGGAAGGTGATGAGTTCTGGACATCCGAAAACGCACAAGCCTGCACTTCACTAGCTCTTGACCATGAACTGACCAGGGACGGGAATGCCCACAAGACTGCCTCCAAATGTCATTTTTTAAATATGTTTTTATCTATTTTAGAGAGGAAGGGAGAGGGTGAGAGGGATAGAACATCAATGATGAGAGAGAATCGTTGATTGGCTGCCTCCCGCATGCCTCCTACTGGGGATCGGCCCACTACTTCGGTATGTGCCCTGACCGGAATCTAACCATGACCTCCTGGTTCATGGGCCCATGCTCAACCACTGAGCCATGGTGACCCAAATGTCATTTTGAACCCTGCTTTGTCCATCTCTCTCTTTCCTGCAAAACGGACTTTCTCTGCATCCTGGGTAGAACACGGCCTGACCAGGTCAACCACAGCAGGACTGCATCTCAACACAGTGTTTCCAGGCAAGAAAACAAAACAAAAACAAAAAACACTTTTCAAGGCAAGAAACTGATTAGTCCAACTCAGATCATGTGTCCACTTCTGGCCCAATCTGTTGAGGCCAGGGAGGTGGAGACCATCTGAGCACTCTAGGAATGTGGATTGAGGGAGGGGAGCATTTTACTGCCTTTCAATGGCATCTCAACCCACTGAGTCTCCAGACCAGTCTCCACCCTGGGGTCATCTCCAGTATCAATAGTTTTCAGACTCTCCCAGCTCAGTATAAAAGAGATGATCCCAAGACACTTGTCACCTCCCGGCCAGCAGGGCTCAGTGGTTGAGCATCGGCCTATGAACCAGGAGATCGTGGTTCGATTCCCAGGCAGGGCACATGCCCGGGTTGTGGGCTCCATCCCCAGTAGGTACTGTGAGGCTAGAGGCAGACGTGAACATCCTGGAGATTTTGAAGGAGGAGGTAGAGTGAGGGAGAGGCAGTCTGTGCAAAACTGGGGATTATGTGTTCCGTGAGGAGATGTACAAAAGGAATGAAGGCCCTGTTTCCTGCCTCGGGGAGCAGTGCCCCCAAACACTGCCAATTAGTGGGTACTCCAGTTCTTGGGGTCCGAGACTATAGATTCAGGGGGGAGGAGAATGTTAGAGGACAAGTCCAGAATAGAGATGTCAGAGCTCAGAAGGGGACTGAGGGGACATCAGTTCACCTCCATTTCCCAGATTCAGAGGTTCAGAGACTTGGAACCTTACCCAATGCCCGAGGTGGGTGACAAAGCCGAGACCTGCATCTTGGTCTCTGAATTCTTTGCTTGGGGCACTCCCTACTCCAGGGTACCATCTCCATGTTTTATTTTCAAAACAATGCTTTTGGCCCTGGCTAGGTATCTCTCTCAGTCAGAGCATCATTCTGATCCTCAAGGTTGTAGGTTCAAATCAATATAGAGGTTTTTTAAATTTTAAAAATAAAATTAATTAAAAACAAATAAAACAGTGCTTTATTGTGAGTTTTGTCACCTGACCAGAAGGAAAGAAATGAGCTTCCCTCAGAATGGCCTCAGGTTTGGTGTCACCTTGGATTCCATAGTTAATCCCAAATGTGAGTGACTGGCTGTGATATTCCTTCTGTCCCTCCAATGAACCGAGAGAAGAGAGAGCGGTCAAGCTGGTTATGACTCCTTTGCCTTCCCCAGGAGCTGTCCTGTGATGCTTATTCTTGAACCTGGACCACGTGGGTCCCAGAGGGAAAAACTCCTAGGCCTAGTGTCTCCAGGCCTATCTGAGATTATCAGAAAGCCACTTGTCAGTGGAATTTGGAATTCAGACCCCCGGGGTGAATTAACCCTGGGGAGGTGGCTCACCTTGTCGGCCAGGGAAGACCTTTCTGGGGTACCCAACCAGATTTTGCTGAAACTGAATGCATTTAAGGACCAACCGACTTCAGGTTCTCCTGAAGATAATTCATCTTTCTTTTCTTTTTTAACTTTGTTAGCCTTTATTAATCTATATATATAAAAACCTAATATGCAAAGTGTCCCCTCGGGAGTTTGACCACTCACAGTGGCCCTGGCTTACCAGGGATTGTCCCATTTCAACATTAATGGTCCCACATCCCAGGAAGCCCCCTCATTTCAGGCAAACGGGGGTGGGTGATCACCCTAACCTGCTATGGCCACACCAATCCAATGTGCACGACAGCGGTCCCCCCTCTCCGTGGTTTCACCTGCCCTGGTGTCTGCTACCTGGGGTCAACCATGGTCTGAAAATATTAAATGGAAACTCCCAGAAATAAGCAATGTGTGTGTTTTAAATTTTGTGCCATTCTGAGTAGTGTGATCTTGTGCCATCCGCTTCATCCTGCCCGGGAGGTGACGCATCCCTTTGTCCAGCGTCTGCACACTGTAGACGCTCCCCTGTCATTCATCACTTAGCAGTCGACTTGGTTATCAGATGGGCTGTCGTGGTGTCCCAGTGCCCTCCCCAAAGGGCTCACACTAGTGTGAGAGGCAAAGGGAAGAAGGTCAGACTGGGAGAAAGGAACCAAATGCAAGGACCGTTCAGAGGGAAGAAATTCTAGAGTTTTGTGGTGGTTTGGATCTTTGTGGCAAAGCAGAAGGAACTATCCAACCTATCACCTAATTCATATTGATTTCTAATAGAATCCATTTGAGCAATGAAGTAGGCAAATGCAGAAATCAATAGAATTTGGAAATTCAATAGAAAGAGCAACAGAAGAAAGTAATTGGTCAGATGTTTTTGGCAAAGGAGAAGGCATATGAATGCTGACAGTCTGCTGGGTGTGGGAGGGACCTGTTTGGGAGGGTCACTCCAATACAATGGTTTTGCAGACTGTTGTGAGTGGAGTGCTGGATGCTTTATGTCAGCCACTAGACCTGTGGGACTCTTGCCTTAGCAGGAAGCTCTTAAACTTCTTTGGGTCACATACTCAGAAAAACTTACATTCAAGATCAACCCAGTTGTCAAGTGGGTGTATTTTGTTTTTCTTTATGTGTGTGTGCCGTTGAGATTGGCTTTTTCTGCATGGAAAGGGTTATTCCGAACACATTTCAGTTTTAAAAATTATTTTAAATTTGTTCAAGTTCCAATTTTTAAAAGCTCTTCTTCTCTCATCATCTGCTTAAATTCCTTTTACAAGTATCTTTGCAATATTTATAAATCTACCAAAATTTAAACAACCAATTTTAAAAGTACTTTGTTTACATTTTAACCTTCATTTATGCTTTCAATATATTTGGTTTCTTTGAATTATTGCAATTGTTGAGTATAACATCGAACCATCCAAGATACTTAAATAGTTTGTATAAATCTAACAAATTAAACCTCAAAGTGATGGATTTCAGTTCTCTCAAGTGTTTCAATGTGGTTTACAAACTTAATACAATTTCAGTTTAATTTCTCGTCTAAATCAATCATGTAATTACCTATTTTAAGGCAAAATGACTAAGTGAACCTATTATAAGTACTAACATGCTAAATTTTCCTTAACATTTCAAGAAATTAGAATAACAGACATGTACAGATTACTTCTAAATGTATCACAAAAATATTGATATTCTGGGCTTGATTGACTTTGCAGCTCTTCTTAATCCTGAGTCTCCCTGGGGTTAATTTTGCTTACTCATCTAAGGGGGGAAATCCCTTCAGTACTAATCCTTTTTTCATTGTGCCCAGGGCTCTAAAACTCTTAAGGAAATACCCCCTAATCTAGTCCCAGAAGTCTGCATCTCCACCCAAGGCGCTACATTATCCTACTACACTTTTAAAGTAGATTTGATTTTTGTGGGCTTTTGTGTTTTTGTTCTTAGGATATTTAAATGTCTTTTCTGTCTAACCCCGAAGACCTTGAATTTGATGGAATTCTTTCTTCCTTTGTGTTGCTCACATCTGGGGGCACCCACAGCTCACAGAAAGTCCAGTCATGTCCCCTGGGCTCTCTCAAGGCTTTGCCGAGCCCAGGGGCACATGCATCTGGAGCCACGCCTGAGAACAACGGCTGTACGAGGCCCATGGACCCCCACTTATGGCCCCTGAGCGGTGTTAACAGCTGACTGTAGAGAAAGCAGAGAAGGCAACTTGTTCAAAGTGGGTGAGGGAGGTCAGGGGAGGGGTCAAACTGTTAGAAAGAAGGCAAGCCCCACCCTAGCTGGTTTGGCTCAGTGGATAGAACATCAGCCTAAGGACTGAAGGGTCTCAAGTTCGGTTCCAGTCAAGGGCACATTCCCAGGTTTCAGGATCCATCCCCAAAGGGGGGCATGCAGGAGGCAGTCAATGATTCTCTCTCATCATTGTTGTTTCTCTCTCTCTCCTCCTCCTCTCTGAAATCAATAAAAATATATTTAAAAAAAAAAAAAAAAAAGAAGGCAAGCCCCCAAACCAGGGGTCCAGGTAGAACACAAAGGATACTCGGAAGCCAGATAGCAGGCAAATATCTTCACTCCTGCAGGAGGGTGCGCACCAACACAGGGCCTGGCAGCACGCACACTGAGCGGACAGTCTGCTCGGGGTTTTATCCCTGACACACACAGTCTGTCCTTCACTCTTGCTTGGTCTAAGTTTAGGCTCACATTCTTGTACGATTGGCTAATTTAAAGGAAAAAGGGAGAGTTGGACTTTGCAGTTTCAAAATGGCGGTTTCCTAAACTCCCTTCTTTGACAGAAAAGATTACTTATTTATTCTCACAATTCTCACAAAACCACAGTGGCAGCCCAGAGCCCAGAGGCAGGAATCAGCAAAGCAGAACAATGAAGGTCACAGAAGCCAAGATTACAGAGTCTTAAGAAGGGAGCATTTATAAAAAAATGTTAAACCACAGAAAGGTTGAGATGGATGAGTGTCAGAAAGACCAGAATTCTCTTGGATTACAAGAGCCTGGTGCCTGAACTTGACCGCTAGCTGAGGTTTCTCTGATACCAGGCACAAAGGCCAATGTCCTTTGGGTCACGGAGCTCCTTTTCCCGAAAGCTGTTAGAATTTCTAAGACCCCCGAGCAATCATTAGAGTGAAAGAGACAGGCTCCATATTATCATACCAGGTAGTTCAAATTTCAAACTCCCTCCATCTGTTATTTGAGGGACCGGAAGAGGAAATGGATCATGACTCTCCTTCAGGTCACATCTGTGTCTCTTGCAGAGAGGGGTGAATTAATCTCCGCACTGTCAGCTTCCTAAGCAGTGGCAAGGGCAGCGCCACAAAGTAGACAGATCACAGATTTAGGGCACAAGTGGGAAAGCAGCAGGCCTATGGGGTTTCAAGAAAACGGGACACACCTGCAGTGCAGGGCAGCTGCATCCCAGCCCCGCCCGCTGGAGGCCAGTAGAGAGGAGTTTCATTCAAGGAAGGAGGAGCTTCCCCAAGCACACCCACTGGAAGATTTTTTAAAAATATATTTTTATTTATTTCAGAGAGGCAGAGAGAGAGATAGAAATATCAATGATGAGAGAGAACCATTGATTGGCTGCCTCCTTCACCCCCCACACCAGGAATCGAGCCCACAACCCAGGCATGTGCCCTGACCAGGAATCGAACCATGCCCTCCTGGTTCATAGGTCGATGCTCAACCACTGAGCTATGCTGTCTGGGCCCAGAAGTGATTTTGTCAGTGTCAGACGGACCTGGTTGCAAACCCTTGGTCCTGCCCCTTACCAGCTGGATGCTGCAGACAAATTATTTAATTTCTTTGAACTCTGGTTTCCCCATTTCAGAAATGGTGAATGATAGCTGGACCAGTAACTTAACTCTCTATCACCCCAAAATGGGGAAACAAAATAGTTTCTTTGTTTTTTTAAAAAAAGTATTTTTTATTGATTTCAATGAGGAAAGGAGAGGGAGACAAAAACATCAATGATGAGAATCATTGGTCGGCTGCCTCCTGCACCTGTAGGGCCCCCAATGGAGATTGAGCCTGCAACCCAGGCCCTGACTGGAATCAAACCATGACCTCCTGGTCCATAGATCCATGCTCAACCACTGAGCCACACTGCCTGGGCAAAATAGTACCTCTTTCATAGGGAAATATTCTTCAAATGCTGGCAGCTGGGCCTCACCCTGCAGGGGCTTTACCCGTATTAACTATTTTTATTATTGTCAAGATTGCAAAGACAGAGTGCAGCCAGGCACATTGTAGGTGGACAAGGAGGCAGCTATGAGTAGTAGTGGCATCACATCTCGTCTGCAGTAGCAAGGGCTGTCTTCTTAGGAAACGAATTTTAAAGACACTGTCCAGCCATGGGCCGCACCTGGTCCTCCTCTTAGTTTTAGCCAGATTGCAGGGCAGTGCCGGGAGCCAGTCCATCCTTGCTGCTTGACACAGTCACTGCAGGGAAGAAACATCTGCACAGCATATGTTTCAAGGGACCTGGCATATATAGCATATTGTTCTTAATATGTTTGCTCTCCTTAGTGCCATGTGTTTTAACCAGGGTCACCTCTCCGAGAAGGGTTGTTTCCCCAAGTAGGGATTTTTCCCTGAGGTTAGGGAGGGGATACAACCCCTTAATTAAGTGCCAGGCGGGTAGTTAATCACTTTAACTACAAACAATCACACTTAAGCTACATAATCTTTACTCCCTGGAATGGAGATAAGAAACGCCCTAACCTTTGCAATAGAAATTGACAGGATTAAAATCGACTGGTATAGATACAGATGTAACAAGACAACAGGACACAGAACCTAGACACAGAACCTAGACACAGAACCTAGAAACAGAACCTAGGGAGAGAACCTGGCTGAAGAACCTAGAGACAGAACCTAGGGAGAGAACATGGCAAAAGATCCTGGACAGAACCTGGCTACAGATCTTGGCTGGAGAACCTAGACAGAACTTGGCAGGAGAACCTGGAGAAGCTGGATGGAGAACCTAGCGAGAGAACATGGCACCAGAACTTGGCTACAGAACCTCTGGTGGGAGAACCTTGCTATGCTGATCAACTGATGTAGCCTCCATGTCATTCCTTCTTCGCCGACTCCGTCCACACCTTTGGGGACCCCTGGACCTGCTGGGGCTGGACCCCAACAGGGCAGGTCTGAGAAGGTGTGCTTATAACTCAGAGACTAAGTTACGGAATTAAGGTAGTGCTGATTCTTGAAATTTTTCTCCTTTTCTCTCTGCAAAATGAAATGTAATGCCATTTACTCCTCAGACCAGAAACTTAGCATTGTCTCCCTGGAAAATGAAGAAAAGAGAAGTCATTAAAAAAACAAAAACACCCAGTGTTTTCAGACGTTAAATATGAATGAATATATTACCATGTCTAAAACTCGATAGCAAGTACCCACTCTCAGCTTTTGAATCTGGAGGGCTATGTTTTTTGAAAAAGGCCCACTTATAGATACGATAGCCGAATTGACTCTTTGCTCCTCTGCTTCACTTTCTTTCAGCCTCCGTCCCTGGATCGCACTCATTTCCCCGAATCTCAGTGGCTCCATCACAGTATCTGTCCGATCTGCCTGTACCTCCCCTACTGTGCAAGTTGGTCTCACTCCCCGGGAAGTCTGGGCATCTTTCTCTGCTTGCATCTCCTCTCTGCCTGCTTTTGTCTCTTAGCATCTAAATCCCCTTTTCTTTTGCCCTTCATCCTTTGTTTTCCTTGCCATCTTTTGTATTTATTTAATACATTTCTTTATTGATTTCAGAGAGGAAGGGAGAAGGAGAGAGAGATAGAAACATCAATAATGAGAGAGAATCATTGATCGACTGCCTCCTGCACACCCCCTACTGGGGATCGAGCCCGAAACCCAGGCATGTGCCCTTGGCCAGAATCAAACCTGGGACCCTTCAGTCCACAGGCTGACGCTCTATCCACTGAGCCAAGCCGGCTAGGGCTCATCTTTTATATTTATTTGCTGAAGTACATTTATCAAATAAAAGATTTATGGTACATTCTTTTAAAACTATTAAATCGCAAAACAAAAATTCTATCAAAGAAAATTTGGAAAAATAAGGGACGCTTTAAAAGTTCCCTTTGTTGAACAAACTCAAAAAGAGTCTGGAGATGCCCGGGCCAGAGTGAGTGGCTCAGTTGATTGAGCATTGTCCTGTGCACTAAAAGGTTGCCAGCTCAATTCCTGGTCAGGGCACCTACCTGGGTTGTGGGTTCAATCCTTGGTCGGGCTCGTATAGGAGGCAACAAGTTGATGTTTCTCTCTCTCCCATTGATGTTTTCTCTCTCTCCCTTCCTCTCTCTAAGCATGTCCTCTGGTGAGGATTAAAACAAACAAACAAACAAACAAACAAACAAAGTCTAGAGCAGTGGTTCTCAACCTTCTGGCCCTTTAAATATAGTTCGTCATGTTGTGACCCCAACCATAAAATTATTTTTGTTGCTACTTCATAACTGTAATTTTGGTACTGTTATGAATCGTAATATAAATATCTGATATGCAAGATGGTCTTAGGCGACCCCTGTGAAAGGTTCGTTCGACTGCCAAAGGGGTCACGACCCACAGGTTGAGAACCGCTGGTCTAGAGGCCTTGCTAGAAATGAATGATAAAGATTTATGCAACCCTAGCTGGTTTCTCAGTGGTTAGAGCATTGGCTCTCAGACCAAAGGGTTGAGGGTTCGATTCTCCATCAAGAGCACATACCTTGGTTGCAGGCTTGGTCCCTGGCCCTGCTCAGGGCTTGTGTGGGAGGCAGCCAACCAATATGTCTCTCACATTGATGTTTCTCTCTCTCTCTCTCTCTCCCTCTCCATCCCCCTTCTACTCTCTCAAAACATCAATCTTTCTTACATAATAAAACCCTGCCGGAACCGGTTTGGCTCAGTGGATGGAGAGTCGGCCTGCAGACTGAAGGGCCCCAGGTTCGATTCCGGTCAGGGGCGTGTACCTGGGTTGTGGGCACGTCCCCGGTGGGGAGTGTGCAGGAGGCGGCTGATCAATGTTTCTAGCTCTCTGTCTCTCTCCCTTCCTCTCTGTAAAAAATCAATAAAAAATATATTTAAAAAAAACCCTAATATGCAAATTGACCAAACTGCAGAATGACTTGTTGCTATGATGCACACTGACCACCAGGGGCAGATGCTCAATGCAGGAGCGGCCCCTGGTGGTCAGTGCGCTCCCATGGCGGGGGGTGGGGGTGGGGGGTGGGTGGGTGCACCACTCAGCCAGAAGCTGGGCTCATGGCTGGCGAGTGCAACAGCAGTGGTGGGAGCCTCTCCTGCCTCTGCGGCAGCGCTACAGAGTGGCAGCTGCGGCAGGCCCTGCGGGGCCAGGATGAGTGGGAGCAGTATGGCACCCAGCCAGGGCTCCGGCTCCTCCCCGGCTGCCTGTTGCTTCATGCACTACTATAGGCCTGGCCTGCGGGGATAGGGCCGAAACTGGCAGTCTGACATCCCCCAAGGGGTCCCGGATTTTGAGAGAGCGCAGGCCAGGCTGAGGGACCCTCCAGTGCACGAATATGTGCACCGGGCTTCTAATAGAAAAATATCCTCTGGTGAGGATTTAAAAAAAAAGATTTATTTAAGACTCTTAGGGCTTGCAAATAGGAATCACAATAGGTGATACCCAGAGTGTTCTAGCCCCTTCCATGGAAGGAAGAAAAGCTGAGGGTCGGGGGCAGACACTGTTCTATGACTTGATTATGGTCAGACCTGCAAGCTGGACCTGGCCAGAATGGTGATTGCTTACTCCCAAGGCCCCTTAGAGACTCTCTGTAATCGATGTTCATTCTGACATAAATCAGCACCCCTTTCCTACCTCCTGCCATGTGCTGGTTTCTGGAACAGATTGTCCTGTCCCGGTCAAGCATGTAATTTCCACGCATGGCAGCATTCATGCACTAGTACCCCCTCCCCTTTATCCCGGTTCATTCTCTGCCCCCTGTCAAGCAGCACAGAGAATATTCACCTTGTCTTACAGCCCCCAAGATGCACCTCCTATGTGTTTCCCTTAATAAACTCTGTTAGTTACTAGACTGGAGTGGCCTGCTTCCTTCTTCTGTTTTTCCCTGCCTTACCCTTATGGAGGCAGGTTTCCAGTCTCTGGGCTTGACCCTGGGTCTGTGTGTAATAACAGGTTCGCATAGTAAAAAGGACATTCTTGAGAAGAGTCTGTCCTACATTCCTAGCCTGTGGGGTGATGCTCCTCTAGATGACCGGTGGTCTGCATGCTGAGCGGCAGGCGGTCTCGATGCTGGACCTGTGGGGATCTGTAGGTGGACGTGCTCCCTGCCTTAGTCCTTCAGGGGGGTAATCAGATGGTTGGCTGGACGTTTGATGTATATCCAGGCATTGTTGCAGGACTGGAAAATTCAACAGTTTAAATTCCCAGATTAGTTAAAGGAAGAATAGAAACGTTTCCTCTTACCTCATTCAGTTGAAGCAAGCAGCATGACTAGATTGACTCCATTTTATTTCTCCGCTCCATTTTTCACATATAGTCCTCCCTCCCTTCCCCCACAACCAGTCTTATAAATCTGAATGCGGTTCGCCCATTTGGCTTAGCAGGTTTTACCCTGTTTTCTCTTACCACCTATTTCTGTTTTGAATTCAGCATTTCTTTGTTGTATTGTATCAAACACTGATCTTGCTATATCGTTTTCCACATGCTAGCTTTTAGAGTGGTTGCTTTCTTCTGAACTTTTTTTCCATATTCTTGCTTTTTCTATTCCTCCCCATGAGTTTTAGAATTGTCTTGCCAAGGTCCGTAACTTCTCCCCTGGTGGGGGATGTCCAGACGGCCAAGTGGCCTAGGTCTCTAATGCCCCCATAGCACATGTGTGTGAGCCAAACTAGCCTGCTCAGACAGGGTCATCAGAGCAAGGGCGGAGGGTATGAGCAGAACCCATGGGCAGGCCCCCAAATAAGCCCCAAAGCCAGGTTTCTAAGCCTGAGGAGAGGATAAAATTCGCCCTAGGAGGGGGCTGCGATGATAGGTTTAGGGAGGGAGTGCATGGGTGGGGCCGTCCCGCCCTAAGGAAGGAGCTGGGTGGAGTAGATATAAAGAGGCTCAGGCACTGCAGTCAAAGCTATCTCCTGGCTCACTCTGGCGTCTCCTTCCTCAGAGAGCAGCTCTTCCAGATTGCACCTTCTCAAGGTAAGGAGACTGCATTGGGGTCCGAGGGATCTAGAGCCTTCACCACAGTCTACTTGGAATCCTCCAGTCCCTGGTGAACAGAGCTGGTCTCTGGGAGGGTGGTGGTGGGGTGTCGATGCTCCCGCTTGGCAGGGAGAGCTGAAGAAAGTCAGTGAGCCCTAGTCAGTTTGACTCAGTGGATAGAGCATCGGACTGAAGGGTCCCAGGTTTGATTCTAGTCAAGGGCAAGTACATCAGTTGCAGGCTCAATCTTTGGCCCTGGTTGGGGCAGGTGTGTGAGGCAACCAATCAACGTGTCTCTCTGTCTTTCCCCCTCACTTCTACTCTCTCTAAAAGTCAATGGAAAAATGAGGTTTAACAGCAAAAGAAAGTCCCTAGCAGTTTGGCTCACTGGATAGAGTGTCGTTCGAACCAAAGGGTCCCAGGTTCAATTCTGGTCAAAGGCATGTATCTTGGTTGCATCATACATCTCCCCCGCCCAGGCCCTGGTTGGGGCTCATGAAGGAGGCAACCAATCCATGTTTCCCTCTCACATCGATATTTCTCTCTGCCTCTCCACCTCCCACCCTCTCTCAAAATCAATGGAAAAATATTCTTGTGTGAGGATTAAAAAAAAAAAAGTCAGTGATTCCGATTTCCAGTCCTAGCAGGTTTTGTGTGTTGGGAGTAGAGCAAGAAGGTGGGTCCCTGTGCTCAGTGGAATGGGTGTTGCTGCGTGTCACTGAGCTCCCCAGTAGGGCTGCCTTGGGTCCCATCAACAGATGGGCGCAGATTCATTTTTAGGCTGTGAGAGGTGCTGTGGAACAGTGATTATGGTCAATCTGGGTTTAAATCCTGAAGAGACCTGAAACGACATTTGTAACTTTGAGCAAAATATCAGAAGCCTGGCTAAGCTCCTTATCTGTAAAATGGAGATTAAATGAGCAGATTTCTTAGGATTGTCGTGAGAATTAAACAATGAGTCTTGGGGTTTGCTGCAAAATTTAGAGAGGAAAAATCAGGATTTGGTATCCTGTGTGCTTTGCCACTTACTAGCTGTGTGATTTAGGTAATCTGAAAAAAGGTGGCTACTGATCGGATCAAGTTTTAAGGTCACCGAGAAGGCTAAATGAGATAACCTCAATGAGATTTACTGCCTGGTGACTCAGTTGGTTGGAACGTCGTCTCATACACCAAAAAGTTTTGGGTTCAATTCCTGGTCAGGGTGTTTATAAGAGGCAATAAATTGATGTTTCTCTCTCCCACTGATCTCTCTCTCTCTCTCTCTCTCTCTCTCTCTCTCTCTCTCTTTCCTGCCCTCCTGCCCCCCCTCCCTCTCTCTCCCCCTCCTCTCTGTCTCAAATCATACATCCTCTGATTTGGGGCAGGGTGGAGGGAGTGAGCAAAAGAGAAAAAAGAGAACTCATGGACATGGAGAACGGGGTGGTGATTTTGGGGGTGGAGTGGGATGGGTGGAGATGAAAGAGGGCATAGAGGGGATTCATAGTGATGGGGGAAAAATACATTAGCCCAAACCGATAAAGGCTTAACCTGGGCTATCGCACGTAACTCTACTCCTGGCAACTAGTAATTTCCAGAGCCCTGAGGATATTCCATTTACTAACATGTTCCATCCACCTCCCACCAGGCACTTGGTGGAGGGGAGTTGGGGCCTCGAGGGTGCTCTTAGCATTGCCTCCAAGCTAAATTATGTGGTCTTATTTTTTACTCTTCTGCAGATTTAGGATGAGAGTGGATGGGGCCACTTCACCCCTAGGGAACCACCAGGTTCAGGGATCCCCATAAACAACTCTTCCCAAAGACCAGGATGAGGGGTCCTACCCTGTTCTCAGGGCAGGAGCTGTCAGCAGGGGATTGGCAAGAGGCATTTGCAAGTTTGGGAGTCAATAACTTCAAAGAAATTTTAAGGACAAAGAGAAACGCTCACAACATTCATAACGGGAGGAGTAGGGAAACCAAAGCAAATGTATCGAATGCTAGCAGTTCTAGTAACATCTCCATAGGCCATCTCAGAAGAGGTTGCTTCAGAAGCTTCTGGAAAGAAGTGAAATTTGGCCAGATTTACCAGAAAGGGGAGGGATCATGTGAATTGACCCCAAGTTGGGAGAGGCCCACTTTTGCTACCGCTGCATTTTTCTGAGTCACATTCAATGGTGCCGCTCCTCATTCCCACAGATCAGAAAGAATAGAAATAACAGCTAAGGTAGCAGTTAAAAATGGCAGACCTGCTTGCCCTTTCTCAGAGGTTATAAGATCTGTTTTATTGAGTTCCTTTAAGGACAGAAGCTTGCATTGTTCTGGTAACTAGCGGCTGCTCCCAGCTTACAGTCCTCTGGACACCTGCCCGGTGTAAACATGAACACAGGGGCACGGAGCCCCTCCTCGTCCTCGGCATTCTGAGGTTAATGGTCATTAATCGTGGGAAGGCATCAGGCGCTTTGAGGGAGGGTGGGCGTGTGATGCCTGTGATCAGGTGGCTCTTGGGGGCCTTCCTTCTGTGGAGAGCCAGGTTCTGACAAAGAAGGAACCGGCACAAAGTGCAGGTCAAGATGATGATGATGGTGCAGGATGTCCTCTGTCATTCATTCCACAATGTCAATTGTGCTCTTGAGTTGGGCACTCCTCCAGGTTTGGGGAACACAGCGGTGGGAGACAAACACCCCTGGCTTCATGCAGCTCATCCTCTATCGTTCTCGAGAACCGAGGTTCTAGGAAGATTTAAACGGCAACGCTGGTGGAGAGAGAACTAGAGAGCAGCTAGTGTACTTGTTGCATTTGGCCAGAGACGAAATTTCATTTGGCTTCTTGGAGTTTTAAATATATGTTTGTTGATTTAAGAGAGCAAGGGAGAAGGAGAGAGAGAGAGATAGAAACATCAGTGATGAGAGAGAATCATTGATCGGCTGCCTCCATGCCCCACACTGGGGGATCGAGCCCACAA
Source organism: Myotis yumanensis (assembly GCF_028538775.1). Classification (NCBI taxonomy): domain Eukaryota; kingdom Metazoa; phylum Chordata; class Mammalia; order Chiroptera; family Vespertilionidae; genus Myotis; species Myotis yumanensis. The sequence continues at coordinate 225,406,844 of NW_027223752.1, read as the reverse complement.
CCCGGGCATATGCCCTGACCAGGAATCGAACCGTGACCTCCTGGTTCATAGGTCAATGCTCAACCACTGAGCAATACCAGCTGGTTTTAAAATAAGTTTTGAGCCAACATCAAACATTCTGAAATCTTACCTAGAGGTCTTACTTTCTGGCTTCTGAAATGTGAAACAGCAACCCTGGCCTTCATTTCCAACAGCAACATTGGCTGAACCGAGGGAGGGCTGCCCCTTTGAGGGGGAGTAAGTGGGTCAGTCCACTGTTCTGAGGCCTTCGGTTATGCCTGGCCTTTCCTCTCAAGCCCTGCCTGGCTGCCCTGTGGGACCTGCCTCTCACTTCCCTACTGTTTGCTTTGCCTTTTTTCACCTCTTTTTCTTCTATTTTGTTTTCCTCTGTTATTAAAAAAACAAAAAACTGTTGACATTATTACTGATGTCCTCATCCCTCCCCAGCTTTGCCCACCTCCACCCAGCTTCCCCTCCCCTCTTTCCTATTGCCAGCACCACGCTGTTGTCTGTGCCTTTGGCTAATCCCTTCACCTTCTTTCATCCAGTCCCTCTTCCTCCACCTCCGCGCTTATTTTTGAATCAATTTTCCTTGTCAATCTGTAAACTGTCTTGAATTCTTTTTGGAGCATCATACAAATAGATAGGAAATAAACCACCTGCTCCCACTGCCAGAGATAACCACTGTGAACATTTTTGTGTACTGCTTTTCCCTGCATGTTTGTGTACATATTTAAGTCAAGTTGAAAACAACCTATAATTATGTCAGCCCCAGTTCTCACAGCGAGGTAACATTATTTGACATTTCCCGAGTTCTGGCTGCATCCAAGGGGATTGATAGCTTGCCAATAGGCCTGACTAAGCACCCCTAGAATTATCAGCACTGTCACAGGGCCCCGAAAAAGCTAAAAGGCTGTGAGGTGAAGTGTTTGGGAGTCACTCAACATGTCTTCCTTTAACATCTCCAACAGGCCTGCTGGACCCAGACTCCACGGAGAACAGAAGGGAGAGGATTTCAGCCTCTTGGAAGATGTTCAGAGCTGTGAGTCCCTGCTTAATTTTACGTTATTTTATCTTCTGGCTTTAATTACGTGATTAGGAATTACTTGTGATAAAAAGTTTTATATTCTAATAACTTAAAAGTTCCCTTGGCTAAAAATGGTGAAGTAGAAAGTGAAAATATTGAGGGAACAATCGGGACCCTTAAATTTCAATCCCCCAACCCATGAAGAGACAATTTATTTGGAAGTCTATTGTTGAAAAGGTCATACAATAATCTATGAAGGGAACACAAATAGGGCGACATGGCTGTGGGCAGGAGAAATGCTCAGTAAAGCTCTCTGAGACCTGAAGGACAAAGAGTGACCATGTGAAAATGGGAGAATGTCCCAGGTACAAGGGATGGCAAGAGCAAAGGTGGGTTGAGTGACAGAAACAGAAGGTCCAACTGGCATAGAAGTCACCTTTCTCGACTCCCGGTCATCACCCAAGTTATGAGACCGAGTGACAATCTGACCTGACCCGTCCTGGCTACCACAGGCCCTCTGCATGGCCCAACTTGTTAGTCTTATTTCTAATATGTGTGTCCTTGGAAAGTGGGAGTTTAGTGCCAATGGCCTCAATTATTTAGAACCTAGCCCAGTACGAGGTAGTAAGAAAGTTTTCCTTATAACAGTAAATATTAACTTAATAGTAAATACAGGGTGTCCCCCCCCAAAAGTGTATGCTCACTTTGGCTGTCAGTTTTCATTCCAATGGGCTAATCTGAAAAGAAAGAAACATCAGTTGAGCTACCAGCTGTTAAAATGTGTATACATCTTTTGGGGACCCCCTGTATTTAGTCTAGGTTGTCAACGATGCACAGAAATAGACCCATCAGACCTTTTGGGTTTACTAACTCTTGCTTTACAGCTATGATGACTTAATTGAAAAAGGTGAGCTATTTTCTTAATCCACAACAGGTTAGAAATACCAATATAATAACGATGGGTGATAAAGCAGGGCGGTCACTGCTACATACAGTTATAGTGATAACTCAAAGTGCCTCTTACTTTCTAGAGATAGGACGTTCTCAATGGTGAAGCATACCTGGCCCTGGGGGCTCAGTAGGGGATGTGGCCTATACTAATCAGCTCACAGTTTTGTAGCCTGGAGGCAAGACGCTGGTCCGGCCTCAAGATCAAATTAATGATACCATTTAATTCAATCAATTCTGCCTTATTGGATGGCGCAGGCACAAACAAGGATGAATGAAAGCACTTTAACATAAGCTGTATGCTTACAGCACTAAGATGATAGGGTTCTGTCTGAGATGGAATAAACACAAACTAAACTAAAGGGAGAAAGTCTACACACGCACAGTCTACCTTTCCTCCACACTTTGTACAAAAAGTAATAGAAAAACTACAATCCAAAACGAGAGTCAGACATCAGCCCTGATCTATTACCAAGATCCATACATATTTTTATAAAGGTCTCCTGATTGAACCAGCATTTTGCCATTTCAATTGGAACATAAGAGGGAAACCTTTCTTTTTCCAAGTTTTTTTTGAAAGTTTGATCTATTAGCTCCTTGTTGGGGTGATAAAGGAGATGTGAAGACGGTAAGGTCTGGGTCCCACATCAGAACCACTGCAGGAGGCTTGCCTGAATGAATGTCCAATGAAGGCTGGCCTCTGGGAGCCCCTGACCTGGGTCTGCAGCCCTCATGGCCAGGGCTGGAGCCGGGTGGAGCTGAGCTCAATGAATACCAGTGGTTGATCACTGTCTCCAAAGGCTGGCTTTTAAGTCTAGCACCCACTCACAAAAAACCAGTGTCCCTCCAAGAAGAATAATTTGCTTGCTGATGCCCGCTCTCCAAGCAGTATGTCCTGGCCTCTGGACCGATGTGACCAGCATCTGAGGCTGTGGAGTAATGGCCTCAAGGTTCTAGATGAGTCTAATCAAAGCGTTCCATTCATCTCCCAACATCGGAGGTTCCCAGGGAAACTGAAATGGTTAACCCTGAGCACTCATCATGTGCCGGAGACTGTTCTATGTGCTAAGATATCTTAGCTCATCTAATTCAGATAGGGATGAGCATTCCCATTTTACACAGGAGCAAATGAAGGCAGGGGGAGCAAGGGGCAGGGCCCGGGACTGATCTCGGGCAGTGTGACGCCAGTCAGCCGCGGAGATCCTGGCTGGCTCTGCAGGTTCCTGGAAGCAACACTCCTGACTTCTCCCCGGAGGGCGGAGGGCGAGGGCGGCAGCGGAGAGAGCTGTTGGCTACGGAATGAAAACAGCCTACCTCCCATAGGGCACGCCCACTGCATATTAGCTGTGGGCAGCTGGTCCGCTAGTTAGCTGCTTAGCTGCTCAGCTGTACTTTCCTCAGCTGTAAAACCAGGGCCCTGTGGCAGAGGGAATGAGACCTGGGTTTTGCGATGAGACCCAGGTTTGATCCTGGCTCAGCAAATCCTGAGTAATCCCATGTCATGCCTCCCAGCGCTCTAAGGCCTCAACTAGAAAGGGAGCTGCTCTGAGCCCAAGGAAGTCGTTTGTGTACGCATTGGAAACCTGTCAGCCTGGTCGGGTTGCTGTTAGGAACAGCGTGGTAATGGGCTCTCCCCGGCACGGGTTTGAATGGAAAAAAATGAGGGACGACACAGGGTACACACAGGCAGCTCAAACGGTGAAATAGGGCCATGGTTTGCTTCCTCAACTTGGCCCATCCAGCCATGTCCCGTCTCAGACCCAGGGCTCCTTGTGTCCATTGCTCAGTCCGGGCTACTTAAGCAGAAAGCATCCCAAAGACGGGTGAGGCCGAACAATCCTGGCTTTGTTTGGGAAGGTTTTGTTCCTGAGTTTTCTAGCTGGTGTTTATCTGACTTCCTCCGCTCCGGAGGAGCTAAACTAGCCGATTCAGGTTCTTGGGGAGGGGAAAGGTGGGAACCCGGAGCCCCACTAGCTAGCGCCCATGTGCTGGGATCCTTTGTGTCCTGCGTTGGGACAGAGCAGAGCGCGCCAGCCCGGGACAGAGGCGCACGGGGCGCGGGCACGTTCGCTACCCTCGTCTCCTGGGAAAGGCTGAGATTTCTCCCCCGCAGCCGGGCCGCCTCTCTTTCCTCCGCGCAGCCGGGCGAGGTCACGTTGGGCTCATTAAGCCAGCAGGTAGGCAGTGCCCTGGCGCGACAGGCGGTCCTGGAATGTGCGAGGGGCGTGGTGACAGCCCCTGCCGCCGGCCTCTTTGCGCAACACCTTGGCTATATAACCGGGCCGCTGTGCTGCACCTGAGTGACTCCTTGGTCCACTACCTGCGCAGGGAGCGCTGGTGAGTACCGCCGCCCCGGCCAGGGCGCTTCCCGCTCCCATCTCACTCCCTCTCGAGAATCTTAAACTACTTAATTCTTTTAGATATCCCTCCATGCTGACCTCAGGGAAACTTGGCTGGCTTTGGGCTGAGGAAGAGGAAAAAAGTCATAAACCTCCAAATTTTCAGATTTCTTTCTTAGCGTTACTGCTATAGCTATTACTACAGCTCCTGTGAATGCACTCCTGCTACTGGCAGTTATGAATGAGCCACACTTGGGGAAATCTCAAATTATAGATATGTTAGGGCTCGTGGTTTGGGGAGGGAAAGGGGGTGGGGAATGGAAGTATTATGCGGCATCAGGAGGGCTAGGCGCTCTGTTTAGTCAGTGATTCTCTCTGTGACCCAAGGCAGGTCCCTCAGTCTCTGGGCCTCTGCTTCCCCTCTTTACAAGAACAGGCATCTGAGATTTGAGCTGAAATTCTCTGTCTGTGTGGCTGTCCCCTGCTGCACACCCCCACCCCACCCCCACCCAGCATGACTTCCACTGCTAAGTTCTTTCTCTAAAGTGACTGCAAGGCACAGTGCAAACTTGTTCACCGGGGCAGGTGGCCGGAATCAGGAGAGGGCTGGCCTGTCCCTCATCTTATCTTGGGAGGACAGAGCTCACAATTTGTCAATGTTCTGAGGGTATCAGGCCAGATAACCAGGGAAGTGGCTAACCTGGAGAAAGATGGGCACAGGTGCAGCTTCGGGGGGACCCAGGCTCTCCAGGCCAGAAAGAGGGCAGCCGGTGGAATGGCGCTAACTCAGTCTTCCGATCCCCTGGGAGATGCCTGCCCTGGGTCACTGGCACTGAGGTGCACGGAGTAGGACCCCTCCTGCTCCTTCCCAAGGAGGCAGCTTCCTCCAACATTTCATGGAGGCAGCTTGTTGGTTTCATCGGGTGCAATCCTCCCTCCCTGTGTGTTGGGTTCACCAAGCGATTTCTGGGTTAGCCCTCCTGTGTTGGAGTTCGTTCGCCTACTCTTTGTTGGGAATGTTTACAAAGTTGTGCCTCCTCGGAGACCATTTTTTTGAGAGTGTTGAACGTGTTTGAATCTCTTAGTTTGTGCCAACCAACCAGCTGATAATGATCTGCTGGCAAGAAGGGCATGCTTCCAAAATCCACCCCAAATTGCTCAACCACTCATTAAAAGAAGTCCCCAGTGGTGGGAGGACCTCTGGGTTATTACTGTTAGACACAAAGTTGACAAAAATAGCCTGAGTTCAACTTAAGAAAGAAGGCAGCCACCTTCCACCTCACCTTCCTCACCCCACTCCTCCCATCCCATCCCAACCCTACCCTGGGGACAGAATGGCTGTCTCAGCAGGGAGCAAGCAGGATGTCTCAGGGAGTTAAGTCATCCCAATGGATTTTAATCATGCAGAAGAGTCCAAAAAGGGGGCTGCAAAACGATGGAAATGTGTTTTAAATGTTTATTATAAATTAGCCCTTTAACCCCCCCAATGCAATGCAAAATAATTGATATAGTTTTATAATTACACAGAATTTCCTTAAAATGTTCTAAACCCAAATTTAAGGTACACTGGGAGGGTGGTATGGTAATGGGGCCCTACTACAAAGAGAGGGCAAATGTCTTTAAAAATCCTATTAGTGCTTATCAAAAGTCTAAATTAAAGCCATGTACCAACATAAAACCAGGCCATTGCTTCCCTGTCTCTTGTCCCACACCCCTCCCTCCCACCACTACCAGGCCCTTGGGGGCTATGTTGCCTAAAGGCAGCTAAAGAAAAGTAGTCACCACCCTCTTGGGAATTTTTGGTCTCGATCATTTTTTTTTCAAAGTGTAAGAAAATATTCCCTCGAAGCGCGGTGCGATGCACGGGGGTAACTTGTGGACGAGGCTTGCAGCAGTGCCTGGCACAGTGCACTCAGCAAGCAGTCTGGCTACTAAGGGCCCTGCATGCTGGGCTGCAGAGGTATCCTCCCTGTGCTTGGGGCGGCCCCAGGGGGAGAAAGTGAGGGTGTCTTGGTCTGTCTGCAGGACGCTGCCTCATGCCTCCTTTTCCCACTTTTTCAGATGTCCTTGGGCTGAGCTCAGGCAGCTCCAGAACAGGTCCAGAAAGACCCAAACAAAGCAGAGTGTAGGGGTTGGGTGACTGCCAGGTGCCCTACATTTCCCTGTTACACAGGTCTGAGAAGAGCCAAGACAGTTCCTCTCCTTAGCCTGCAAGACTTCCTCTTGGCATGGGCTGTGCAGGTGGATGCAGGAATTTGAGCCAAAAGGACTATCAACACAGCCAGATGGACTGTAGGGACCAGTGGTGGGAAGTGAAGGAGTAGGTGTGTGATCATAACCCCAGCCTCATGCTCAGACATCAAAAGCCCCTTTCTGGGTATCAGAACTGCCAACATAGGTGCCTTTACTCTTCTCGGCTCCTGTGGCAGGTAGCGAGAGCGTGCTGGAGTGTGGCCTTGGGGAGGCCGGGAGAGGAACAGCTGGGTCAGGAGTGTGGTGTTAGGAGAACGGAGCCTTTTAACTCCTAGTTTTATCAATATGAGTAACAGTACAGGTATCCCTGAACCTTCTTACCTATGTGGATTTGAAGGTTGGGCTGTATCTTAAAATTTAGAAATTTCAGATGGAAGAAAATAACAATCACCCCATCCCACCATCCACTCTGAACCCCATGGAACATTTCTGGGTCCTTATTGAAGTGCTGTGAATGGGACAACAATTGTCCTTTATTCACAATTTTCCAGGCTTTTTATTGTTGTTGTTCTGATTCTTTACAACCTCTTTAATGGCATGCCAGTACACTGAATGGAGGCACCATAGTAAACTCCCTATTTACATTCTACTCTGACAGTGCAGCAAAGGTCTCTGGTCTACATCACGGTCATTCTGTCAGCAAACATTTTCCGAGCACTGCCCTGTGCCAGGCAGAGCTGCAGACCCCAAGGATGCAGTGAGCTAGACAAAGCCCCCTTCAAAGAGGCGATCAGCGCCAGGCAGGTCTTTTTAACTGTCTTAGGGAAAATCCTCAATCCCTAATTCCTAGTAGTAAAATGACTAGGTCAAGATTTATATAAAATGGGTGGCTCTGTCGCTATTTTGCCAAATGTTCTCCGGCATTGACTGTAGTGCTCATCTTACTGCATCCTCTCCAGTATGACATATATTTTACAAAAAACTTTTTTTTTACTCATTTTATTTAATTTGCACATATTGGGTTACTGACGAGGCTGAACTCTTATTTGTAGCCACTTGTACTTCCTCTTCTGTAACTTGTTTGTTCTAGTCCTTTGGTGCTGGAGTCCAACCCCAGCGGGTCCAGGGATCCCCAAAGGTGTGGACAGAGTCGGCAAAGAATGAATGACATGGAAACTGGTTTCAGTTCATCAGCATAGAGAGGCTCTCCCTCCAGGATCTCCAGCGAAGTTCTGGTCAGGATCTCCAACCAAGTTCTGGTGCCATGTTCTCTCGTTAGGTTCTCCAGGTTCTCCAGCCAGGTTCAGTCACCAGGTTCTTTAGCTAGGTTCTATCCAGGTTCTTTTGCCATGTTCTGTCTAGGTTCTCCAGTGAAGTTCTGTAGCCAGGTTCTGTCCAGGATCTTTTGCCATGTTCTCTGGCTAGGTTCTGGTTAGGATCTGACGTTTATTGTCTTGTTACATGCGTATTTATACCAGCCGATTTTAATCCTGTCAATTTCTATTACAAAGGTTAGGGCGTTTCTTATCTCCATTCCAGGGAGTAAAGATTATGTAGCTTAACTACCCACCTGGCACTTAATTAAGGGGTTGTATCCCCTCCCTAACCTCAGGGAAAAATCCCCACCTGAGGAAACAACCTTTCTCAGAGAGGTGACCTTGGTTAAAACACATGGCACTAAGGAGAGCAAACATATTAAGAACAATATGCTATATATGCCAGGTCCCTTGAAACATATGCTGTGCAGATGTTTCTTTCCTGCAGCGACTGTGTCAAGCAGCAAGGATGGACCGGCTTCCGGCACTTTGGGTTGCATTGTGTCAGGAGCCATACTTCTACTCCATGTCACTGAGAAAGCCTTTGCCAGGGAAATGGGTTCTGAGGAAGGAAGCCTGGAAAGAACAAGGTCTGACAAATTAATCCAGGCAGCATGGCACAGTAATAATCGCTACTATTTCTTGGATGCCTGCTTGGTGCCAGGTACTTTCCTAGGCATCACCATTAACCTTGATGTTCAGAGGCATAAAGGGACTTGAGTAAGCACATGGCCCCTGATAAGGGGCACCTGTAGGATTTGAACCAGGTCCAATGTGTCTTGCTTATCACAGAAGACCTGATGGTTGGTTAAAGTAGGTGACATGTATATGAGCATATAGGTTAAGACCACTGGGGGCACCTTGGAGGATCATGAGGACTTGGCAGACCAAGAATCAATGAAGGTGGTTGCATTTGCATCCTCTTTCTGACTGAAGGGGACAGTCAAGACAGAGGACGAGACAAAGAGTAGGGAAATCAAAGATGGTTAGAGTGAAATAGAGGTCAGGCTGGCATGGAAACACATGTTAAGAAGTGGTTGAAGGAGGCCTACAGAGGAGTGTAATATGGCACTGAAGAGCACGCACTTAGGAGGTGTAAGCATAACACTCATCCACTCCCTCAACTCTTGCAGCTGCTGGCTCTCCCTGCCATGACATCTGAGTGACCTCCTTTCAGTGGCTGCTCCTTTAAGCTCTGTTTTTCCACCCACAGACCATGGCTCCTTGGCCTGAGGTGGAAAATGCCCAGCCCAACCCAGGTAAATACATCGAAGGCATCACGAACCAACAACCCCCCACAGATGGGAAAGGAAAGGAGACCAACAAAAGTAAGTGCTGCTCATCCAGCCCCAAGGGGCCTCCTGTGGGGACCCCAAGAGACACGGGGCTGATTCCTCATTTCTCCTGGCCTTTGTTGTTTGTTTGGCCAGATGTCACCGGGACCTCTGAAACCAAGATTGAACTTTTGCCATCCCACTCCACCGCCACCCTGATAGAGGAGCCCACCGACACAGAAGACCCCTGGGACCTGCCCGAGCTTCAGCACAAGGGGATCAAGTGGACAGGTAAAGTGAGATAGGCAAGGGAGCGAGCTCACCACCATTACAGTATCGCCTCCCTTCCCACTGTCCTGAAAACCTTTGAACAAAGGGCCTGGCCAGGGTTGTCACCTGACAGTCTAGGACAGTGGTCGGCAAACCGCGGCTCACGAGCCACATGCGGCTCTTTGGCCCCTTGAGTGTGGCTCTTCCACAAAATACCACATGCGGGCACGCATGTACAGTGCAATTGAAAGTTCGTGGCCCATGCGCAGAAGTCGGTTTTTGGAAAGGAGATAGACGAAACAAGTATACAAGACGAGTGTGGATGGGAGAGTTGGTAGGGGTCAACCTCAGCGAATGTACCTCAATCAGATTGAGGGCGTTTTTAGCAAAGGCCAGCTTAGGAGTACTCTAATTAAGTTCATAACAATGTACCTACCTATATAGTTTAAGTTTTAAAAATTTGGCTCTCAAAGAAATTTCAATAGTTGTACTGTTGATATTTGGCTCTGTTGACTAATGAGTTTGTCAACCACTGGTCTAGGAGGCTTGGAGTGAAAGCATGGAGTGATAGCATGGAGTGATGATTGGGGAATCCTTGGTACTTTCTTTCCTTCATTCGGCAAATGTGCCATTGCTGGGGTTATAACCAGGCTGGACACGGTGCTGCTCCTTAATTACCCATTGCATGCTGACCAGCTCCTGGGTACTGTCAAGGTGCTGTGGCTGCAGCAGTGAGCAGTTAGGGTCCCTGCTCTGAAAGCTGGATGGGGGGGGGGGTCCCCTCCCCTAAATGCAAGCATCAGAGAAGTCTTCTGGAAGACAGAGGTAGTATAGCCAGAATGGCCGAGTAAGCAAATGCTGCACTATTTTCCTGGTTCAGGGTGTAAGGTGATCTGTGGATTGCAGGACAGGGAGGGGAAAGGAGCTTTTGAGGTGGGAGGGGTGAGAACCACTTTAAGAGCAGAGAAAATAGCCATAAGGGCGAAGCATTGCCCAAGCCCTCCCCAAATGGAGGCCGTGATTGCTACCTTGCAGCCACCTCCTAGAAAATAGTCTGTGCTGTTCAGAGGAGCTTAGGAGAGCCATTATCTCTGACCCCACACTTAGCGGGTGGTAAGTGCTCTTCACCGCCTCGCTCAGTGACACGGGCTCAGCTGAGCATGGAGCCTGGCTTGCTTGTCCCAGACTACGCCGAACCCCTCCTCCCCAGTGCACATCCTGTGGAGACACTGCAGGGGTTTCAACTAAGTGGGCGATAGTGGTAATTTCCCTGAAACTGCAGCCACAGCTGCCTACCATCTCTGGGCCTTGCTGTCCATAAGTGCTCACAGGCCCCTGGCTGGGGGTAGAGGGGGGTTGGGGGGATTCAGAGTTCACTGCCAAACTCCTCAGGGTTTCAGACACTAAAAGTCTTTGTGCTTTTCCCCATCCCCCAGAGAGAGACACCGAAGGGAAGATTCTGTGTATCTTGCAAGGGATTGGGAAGTTCCTTCTGCTCCTGGGCTTCCTCTACCTGTTCGTGTGCTCCTTGGATGTCCTCAGCAGTGCCTTCCAGCTGGTTGGAGGTATGGATGGGAGGGCTGAAGGGCTGGGGTAGGGGTGTTCTCATTTGGTTCAGATCCTTGCCAGGCATCAAGCCCTTTCCAGCTGCATTTTAGGGCTGGGAGCCACCTCGGCTCATCTCCCATTTTACAGAGGAGAAAACTGAGGCCTACAGAAATCTGACTGGCATAGGTGGCTTAGGCCAGGAGCCAGGGCTGGAGCCAGTTCCAGGCATCCAGGGCCTTGTGTTTGTCCACGAACCTTAGACAGGAAGCTGTTTGACATAGATTTATCTAAGGGATCCCTTCCTTCTTGGGGGCCCCCATCTGAGGGGTGTGTTGGATAAGAATAATCTTAGGCCAAAGTTACTAAGAGAATCAAAGCTGGACCTTTGCCAGAGAAGGACAGGGGTCCCCAGACTGGGAGAGCCTTCATCCAGCGCTGAGCATGGCCCAGCGTGGCCGTGAAGTGTGAACTCACCACGGGCTTGGTCACCTTTCTACCCAAAATGGGCAATGACACTGACAGCTAGCACTTTGAATGCCTCCTGGGTCCGGGCATTTTCAGGGGCACTGTCTTCAACATTCCTTCCCAAAGCCCTTCCCATTTAGAGAGGAGAGGGCTGAGGTTCAAAGAGATCCTAAGGCTCACAGCCTGTAATTGGCATAATGACACTCAAATTCAGGTCTGGGGGACACCTGGCACATGCCTTTTTGCACCCCTTGGTGCCTCTCTTGAGAACTCATCTTTGTGACCTGGGAGAATTGGGGTAAGGGACTTACTTTCTGGATGCCACTTCTGGCCCCCCTGGCCCGAAGCAATAGCAGTGAGGGTCTCAGAGGCACACACAGAAATGACACCTCCAGCATTCAAATACAGGCTGGGGCTTGGGGGAGGGAGAGTGGATAGATGAGAAGATCCACTCCTGGAGAACAAATCTTATGAATTGGGAATACACCCCAGAGATAGGAATTGAGACAGGAAATTCACTGGCACCCATAGGGCCAAGTAGAGTTGAGGCCAGATTCATGATCAGAAGGCTAGTGGTTGAAGAAAGGGAGGGTGCAGGATGAAGCCACAAGAGGAACAGGGTCTGGGGGTGGGTGGGGTATGTCTCCTGGCATCAAGGCAGTGCAGGGGAAATGCACGAGGGAGCAAGCTGCCACAGGTGCCAGCAGGGCTGGAGGCTGAGATCCACAACCAAATGTTGGCCACTTGGTGCCCACCTAACCCCCTAACATGTAGCCATGATTTGTTTTGTTTTTCCAGGAAAAATGGCCGGGAAGTTCTTCAGCAGCAACTCTATCATGTCCAACCCCCTGGCGGGACTGATGATCGGGGTGCTGGTGACAGCCATGGTGCAAAGCTCGAGCACCTCCACATCCATCATCGTCAGCATGGTGGCCTCCTCACGTGAGTCCAGGCAACCACAAGCCCAGACCTATTCCAGGCGTTTCCCTTGCAGCTGGGAGCCCATGATTTACTCTGCATGTGTCCAGGCTTGTCACCCTGATCTCCCCATCTTGTCCTACTATGATGTGTTCCACTCTGAACCTCAGGCAGCTTCCTGTTTCTATTTCCATAGCCCAGTCTGAGAATAGACCCTGAATTATCTGGCGCTGTGCTGTCCAGTCCAGCAGACACTCGCCATATGTGGCTATTTAATTTTATTTAACCTTAATTGAGTTTAATTGAAAATATATAGCCCGGCTGCTCAGTTGCACTAGCTGTATTTTAAGGGGTCAGTAGTCATATGTGGCGAGCAGCTGCCATTCCAAACTTGAACCTGACTGAGAGCGGAGACAGATTCCCTGAGTGGGACAAGTGTGAACACATGAATTTTCAACCCAAACCAGCATTTTAGCCAAAATTAGCTAGAGCCTTTTCTGAGTCCAATTAGAAAAAGATATTACTTCTTTAAAATAACTTATGTGCCGGAACACTGTGGCACTATATTAATCTTGTTTAGAAAAAGAAATTATACTGCCAGGAATTTGCCATGTTTGTTATTTGTTTTCTGGGCTCCCTCAAGGTGGGCTTGCATCTGAGGAATTGAGAAAGACACTTTAAAGTAGAGCTCACGAAGGGTTTCTTGGGGTCTGTGGATTCCCTGGAATTATGTGCTGAAAAGTCTTTTTGGTCCAAAACAAAAAAGTCTTTTTGTTTAAATTTCTATATGAGTCTCCCTAGCTTTCGACAGATTCACCGCAAGGTGCATACAGGTGAAATGCTGCTGCTTTAGGCAGTGACTAGCCTGATGGGTTCAGCCTGCCCAGGGCACATCAGAACCTGGCCAGGCTGCCTACCTACACTCGCTGGCTTGCTGACTTCCTGTTTTCTACCCAGTGCTGACGGTGCGGACTGCCATCCCCTTTGTCATGGGAGCCAACATTGGGACCTCGATCACCAACACCCTTGTGGCGCTCATGCAGGCAGGAGACCGGAATGTATTCAGAAGGTAGGAGGCTCAGAACCAGCCCTTGCCACCAACAGGCCCATTGGTGTTGGCCAGCTTGTCATAACTACCTTTAGATCAACACTGAGAATGTGCTTGTCAGCCCTGGCCCGCCTATTCCTGGCCACAGCAGAGTGCAGCTGAGGGTAGGGATCATGAATGGAAACAGCCCCCTGATTTGCACAGCGGGGGTAGGAATGGCACCATCACTGTGTTATCTAAAGGAGTAAACACAGTCATACAGGTAAACACTTAGCAAGGTGCCTGGCACAGAGTCAGGGTTCCCTAAATTCGAGCCCTAGCTAGAAGCTTACCACTTGCAACATGGTGCAGTTAAGACAAGGCCAGCTAGGTTGCGGTTTCCTGTCCTGCTTAGTCAGAAATAATTATAACCTGAAGCTTTCATTCTTGGCCAGCTCAACCCATGCCACTTTGTCTTTGTTCTTCACTCACCTGCTACTGAAAGGCAAAATGTAGCTTTTGTGGATGTGGATGTGTGAGATATGAAATGGGGCGGGCTGGAACCAGGCAAAGGAAACCCTTTTCTTCCAAAAGGTTAATGTAAAAAGTAAGCACATTTCCTGGCCTCTCTTCTAACAGGTGACAGCTTTCTTTCTTTTTTACTAAGATGGAGAGGCAGTTTTCAGCTTGTCTGTGTGATGTTCGTGCAGTGGGTCAGGCAGATGGCCTTGGACAGGCTGGTTGGGGGGCAGTAGCAGTAGATGACACACTACTGCACATTATCCAGGGTGTTTGCTCATCTGATCTTCTCAAGAAGCCAAGTTGGCTTTCCTACGCCCCATTTTATTAATGTAGAGAGACAAAGAGGCTAAGCAACTTTGCTGAGAGGAATGGCTGGAATTCAAGGTTTTCTTATCCAGATTTTGGGCTCTTTTCGCTGTTAGATGAATTTTTGCCTCTGGATAACCCCTGACATATAAACATAAGCATGTGATCTATGGCGGTGCCTGCTCATAGGAATGTGGTTGACCTTGCTCACCCCTGTTGGAGATATTTCAATAGATTGACCTTCCTAGACTGGTGCCCACTTGCTCATTGACTAACCTGGCTGCTGGCTCGGGGTTCCCTTCTGTAGGGCTTTTGCCGGGGCCACCGTCCACGACTTCTTCAACTGGCTCTCCGTGCTGGTGCTCCTGCCTGTGGAGGTCTCCACCCACTACCTGGAGGTCCTGACCAACCTGATAGTGGATTCCTTCCATTTCAAAAGCGGAGAAAATGCCCCGGAACTTCTGAAAGTTATCACAAACCCTCTTACAAAGCAAATTATCCAGGTAAGGGCCAAGTGTTAACTCCCTCCCCCTTGCCCTTCACCCCTCTCAGTCGGGGATGGACAGGAAGGAATCTCTGAACACCGCTATTTGGCTGCCTCTGAAAAAAGCCAAGGAAAATGAAACTGGGGAAACACTAGGCAGCGTAACGGACCTTTCTTGTTTCCTTGACTTCAACATGCGTGTTGTGTTGGAAGGTGGAGGGAGATGGTGAGTGCTTCTCAAGGCTCAAGCACTGCCCATTGGACACCTGGGGCCACTTTGGTCTCACTACTGACCTCAGCACCAGTGAGGTTACTGGCAAAGTATTATCCTACTTCTAGCCAAAAAGAAAGGCTACTTCCCTTCCCATCCATCTTTCCCTCTGGTCACCAAAGTCTGTCCATATTATTAAAATGAAAGAAGGCTTTGTGAATGTTGCCTTAGGAGAAGGGGCCAGCTTAGACCTTGCCCTCTCACTCTCATTTCTGGTTTTCTCTGCCATTCGGTCACCCAGTGAATACCTACATGGGCACCAGTTCACTATTCACATCTTTCACTCGTTTATTTATCAAGCACTTGCTGATGTCTAGGTGCTGATAGGGTGAGTCCCAGCTCACCTTTGCAGGGCCTCGCCATCTGTTCACCTCCTCTGAGGCCCTGTCTGTAGCAGCCCCTGCGAGTCCCTCCCATGTTCATTCTGAGTATGTGCTGACCCTCTTCTCTCTATTGCCTTCCTCAGCTGGATAAAAAGGTTATCAACCAGATTGCAATGAATGACCCAGCAGCTCAGAACAAGAGTCTGATCAAGATTTGGTGCAAAACTGTGACCAATGTGGTAAGTTTCTAAGAATATTGGTGGGTGAGTCGACTCTTTCATCTGTACTTGAAGCAAATTCTTTCATTGAAAGTGGGCAAATAAAAGGTCAGGCAAAAGAAAATTGGAAACTCCTAAAAAATCAAAACTGGCCCATAAGGAAATAAGTCCTTGAATGCTGGATGGACAGACAGAATGCAGTAGAATAGAGAGAACCTTTTGACCCATCCCACACCACAGATACATTATTCTCACTTGGCATTATTTTCATGTCCATTGACTTCTGGCTGCTTCTGTTCCCATTTATGGAGAGACCATGGTCTCCCCCTTCTCCCCACTAAAATTGAGTGTTATGTTTGCCATCTAGACTCAGATGAATGTCACCGTCCCCTCGATTCAGAACTGCACCTCCCCCGACCTCTGTTGGACAAATGGTTTCCACACCTGGACCATCAAGAATGTGACCCACCGGGAGAATATTGCCAAGTGTGAGTAGAACTCAGAGCATTAGCCCCTGGGACGGGCTATCTGGGGTGCTGGTGGTGAACAACCAAGATTCTGTCACTATGAGACAGAAGGAATAAGCTGGGACCTAAATAACAATCTGTGGCTTGGGGGACTCCATGCCCTTCTAATAAGGACTTACCATGGTTTCTTCAGGCCAGCACCTCTTTGTGAATGCCAACCTCCTGGATCTTGTTGTTGGCATCATCCTGCTGGCCACCTCCCTGCTGGTGCTCTGTGGCTGTCTGATCATGATCGTCAAGGTCCTGGGCTCTGTGCTCGAGGGGCGAGTAGCTGTTGTCATCAAGAAGACCATCAACACTGGTAGGTGAACTGCTCCCCTCCCCCATTTGGGGCTTTCTAGGGTTGGCATCACTGTTGCCACCTCAGGGAAGCTCCTTTAGATTCTTATCTAGCAGCGGCCTCTGTATGGATTTTATCTTTGGATTTGAGAAGCTGCGGATGCTAAGACACTCTTGGCCCTTGAAATCTTTCTTGGTGTCTTGGGTGGGACCTGGGGAACAGGAACAAACTTGGATTGCATGTTTGCAAGGTCCTGAGAAAGAGCCAGCTCAAATCCAGAGCTGTGGAACCATCCTTTCCACGGGTTTCCTACCTTAGCACATGCACCCACTCTTGTCCTGTGGAGGTGCCCCCTAGGCCTCCATCCCATGCCTTCCTAGAAGGCTTGTGACAGATCACTTTTCCTTTTGTCTTCCAGATTTCCCTTTCCCCTTTTCCTGGCTGACTGGCTACCTGGCTATCTTAGTCGGGGCAGGCATGACCTTCATCGTGCAGAGCAGCTCAGTGTTCACGTCTACTTTGACCCCACTGATCGGTGAGTTTCTCCCTGGCTTCTCCCTCTCCCACTGTTACCATCTCCTGTCATCCTCTGGGACTGATGTTATGGACTTTGTATTTTCCCCCAGGTGTCGGTGTGATAAGCATTGAGAGGGCATATCCGCTCACGCTGGGGGCCAACATCGGCACCACCACCACCGCCATCATGGCCGCCTTGGCCAGTCCAGGCAAAACCTTGAGGAGCTCACTCCAGGTCAGGAAATGCTGCATGGGGCAGTGGCTCTGTGGGTGGGATGAGACAATATCAGTGGTCTTGCAAGCAGATGGTTTCTAACAACAACCCTGCTTCTCTTGTTAAGTCTAATGATAATGTGGAGGAGAAGCCATCTACTCCTTAGGCAGCGAGACTCCCATCACTGGCAGTTGATTAAACAAAAGTGGGATGGCCACTTGATAGAGGTAGAAAGAGTATTTTGGAATCATAGACATTATGAAGATCTGAGGTTCTGGCTAAAGCCATGATGTCCAATAGAAATATAATGTGAGTGTAGAATACAAATTTGAGTCACCCATGTACTTTGAAATTTTTAAAGAGTGAAAAGAAACAGGAAGATCAATTTTAATGATGTGTTTATTTAATCCATTACTATTTCAACATGTAATCAATATTTTTAAAATGTGATAATTTACATTCTCTTTTGAACTAAGTCTTTGAAGTAGCCACATTTCAAGTGCTCAGTCGCCACACGTGTCTACTGTATTAGCCAGGGCTGGTTCAAGGGCCTAGCCCGATGCCTGGTACCTTGTGGGAGGACAAAGGACAGTAAGTGGCCTCTGAAGTCAGGCTTCCTGGGTTTGAAACCCACCTCTACCTTCTCTCATCTGTTTGACTTTGGGAAAATAGTTTAACCCCATGGTGCCTCAGTTATCTCTAATATCACACGGGGATAATATTCATAGCCACCTCATAGGATATTGTTTGAGGATTGAAGGAATCCACATAACGTGCTTAGAACAGTTGTTTCGCTCATAGTAAACATTATAAACGTCAGCTGCTGATGCTGTTAACTGTCCCCATTCCTCCTCTCCCCTCCCTAGAATGGGGCATTGAGCCAAGGGACCCAGCTATCCTGCGAGCCTTCCCCTCTGCCCCTCTAGCTCTTAACTGCTCAGCTGGAAACCGCAGGGCCAACACACAGGCTAGCAGTGGGCACATGCATGAAGTTCATTGTTAGTCTGCCTAAAGGACTTCAGGCTCTGAAAACTGTGCTGTAATTCAACTGGTCAACCCCCTCCCAGCCACACACACACACTCCTCCCCTCAACCTGACACATGGTGGGCCCTCAGGCAATACAGGCCTCTTGACTCTACTACCTCAGCCATTCAGCCAGCTAGGTGACACCCCCTTATAACCCCCACCCCCCCCACTACCACCACCACGTGACAGACCATTCACCTGTTTAACCTCTTGTGTTTCAGATTGCCCTGTGCCACTTTTTCTTCAACATCACGGGTATCCTTCTGTGGTACCCAATCCCGTTCACCCGCCTGCCCATCCGCCTGGCCAAGGGGCTGGGCAACATCTCAGCTAAGTACCGCTGGTTTGCCATCTTCTACCTGGTCATCTTATTCTTCCTGGTCCCACTGTCCGTGTTTGGCCTCTCGCTGGCTGGGTGGCCAGTGCTGGTGGGCGTGGGGGTGCCCATCATCCTCGTGATCCTTCTGGTGGTGCTGCTCAAGCTCCTGCAGGCCCGCTGCCCCCGCATCCTGCCCAAGGTGTTCCAGACCTGGAACTTCCTGCCCCTGTGCATGCGCTCGCTGAAGCCCTGGGACATCGCGGTCTCCCTGGCCACTGGCTGCTGCATGAGGAACTGCTGCTGCTGCTGCCGCATCTGCTGTCGCTTCTGCTGCAGGCTCTGCTGCCCCACGTGCTGCCGCTGCAGCAAGTGCTGCCAGGACCCCGTGGAGGAGGAGGACATCCACATCAAGGTCCCCGAGTCCTTTCGTAGCCTCTCCATGGTCGTGGAGGCCCCGGAAGGGGTCCCCAAGTCCAAAGTGGACGCCCTGAACACAAACACCACCTCCAGCCTCACAGCCTTGTAGGGGCTGCCCCCGAGGTGGGAGGAGGGGCCCCAGGTCTCCCTTGCTCCCTCCTGGTTCTGCAACGCCGTTCTCCACTTTGCTGAGAAATGGCATCAACATCAGCTCTGACTCTCATTCCCCTTTGCGCATGTGTCAGCCTGCATGGTTGCTCTGTCTCCACCCCTGCTCCCTGGTCTCCCACTCCCTGGAAGGTGAGAAAGAGAATTAGACAATGAAGCCTGGCTCGATAACGGATCCCCTCCACCCACCCACTCCTGCACACAGATGGGTTGGCCAATGGGACTTATTCTCAGATGTAACCATCTTCTGAAGTCCCAAGGGAGGCATTTATGGAAGGTTCTCAAAGATGCACACACACATATGCTTTTCTTATTGTGATAAAATTCACCTTTACCATAGCCTGGCTTCAACCCAGAACAGCTGCCTCCCAGGTGTCCTCTCCCCAGAGCAGGACAGTTTCAGGGCAAGAGGCCTTAGAGAACACAGGCATGGGCCTTGCTCTCTTCCCAGTGCTCCCCAAGGCTCCCTCACCTGGGCAGGTATGGCTAGTCCAAGCATTTTACCTGCTGAGTCTTTGAGTTTCCAGGATGGGAGCCAGGATGCACTTTGACCCACCTGTTGCCTCATCTTCCTAAGGGGAGATCAGGTGACAGCAGTGTCCGTGTGTGTCTGTGGGTCCAAGGGATGTGCTCCTTCTTGCCCCACATGCCCTCTGTGCCTTCTAGAGCCCCAGCTGTATTTACCCCTTTGCCCTCCACACTCCTCACCTCTAGTTCTCCCTGGAGAGGAGACTTCCACCAGGTCCGGGGAGGGGGGACTACGCCACAGCGCATCCGTCATGACAGGCCGGGACACCAAACCAAGCCCTCTCCTGGCCTTCCCCCGTGTAGATACCAATTCCCTAACAGCCATTTATACGCCATATTTATAGCCGTGCACCTGTACAGCGTTTTTATAAGTTATATAGTAATAGTAGTGTGACTTGTTTGGGGCTCTCATTTGGAAATGTCAAGGGAAACAACACTATCTGTATTTTGTAATGCTGGCTTTTCAACACTCCTCTGTAAGCCCTGCCTGTGCCTCACTGTAAATACAAAAGCTAAGCCTGGGCGGGCTGCGGCCCTCTTTGCACTCTACAGATTGGATCCTTGTACCTGTATTGATTGTATTTTTTGTAACTGGTTGTGGGAAAGAAAAAATAAAGATGATCAAACCCAAAAAGAGTGTGTTGCTTTCAATTACAGGGAAATTAGGGCCTCCTGGAACTGTTTACTAAAAATTTGGGGCTATTTCCCCCTCAAATGTTACTACTCACCGCCAGGGCCAGCTACATAATTTGTTGGTCCCCTTGGTCAAAAGGCAGGAGTAAAGTGCCATTACAGGCATAGCAGGTAGAAAGCTTTCCTTTCCTCCAGCCTCTCCATGGGCTTTTTAGTTCTTTTTTTTGTTGTCAATCCCTCCAGCAGCTCCCCTACCAGAACTGTCTGCCTGCTCTCTCTCTGTTGTTTGTTCAGTTTGCTCATTAAATTCCACATATGTGTGAAATCATGTGGTACTTGTCTTTCTCTGACCGGCTTATTTCACTTACCATGATGCTCCACCAGTTCCTCTATGGTCTCTCTGGTCTTGTCTTTTTTTTTTTTTTTCCCCTCCTCTTTTTCTAGTTTTCTGACTTTTTAAAAGTTTGTTATGAGTTGAAAATGCATTTAATGCACCTAACCTACTGAACAGCCTAGCTTAGCCTCGCGTACCTTAAACATGCTCAACACAATTTCCACAAATCACTGGAAACACAGTAAGTAGACTGTAGAGGGTTGATTATTCACCCTCGTGGTCATGGCTGACAGAGCTGTGGCTTGCTACCACTAGTCAGGGACCTGCATCTCGCTGGCTCCTACACAAGATCCAAACTCAGAGTTCCACGTCTGGTTTCTACTGAAGGCACACTGCTTTCGCACAACCATAAGTCAGAAAATCACAAGCCAAACCATTGTAAATCCTCGAACATCTGTAAGACTATCTATATAAAAGGCTAATATGCAAAATGTCCCCTCGGGAGTTCAGTCATTCGCTATGACATGCGCTGACCGCTAGGGGGAGGCGCGGAACATGGCAGGCGACCAGTGGTGTTGGCGGGGCACTGAGGGAGCAAGGGAAGGAGGAAGCGGGGAGGCAGGGAACCTGACTGGCCCTGATTGCTGGCCAGGCCTAGGGACCCTAACTGTGCACACATTTTATGCACCGGGCCTCTAGTTCTTTATAAAATTTAAATATTAGCAAGGATTTTTCTGTTTGCATTGTGTGATGCCAGTTTTAAATGCAGAATTGCTAAAATCTCATTGCTCATATTTTATGGCTCATACATGTATTTCATTCCTACCAGAACAGCAGAACTCACTCAGTTGTTTGATTTCATTCCCTGGTGTGTGCACATTGTATCAACTCTTGACCTCACTGAGGAGTAAGGAAGAAAGAGGAGAAGGAACTACGGCTGCCCTTGCTTCAACATCCTCATTTTCAGCCTAGGCAGGTGACTAATGCACAAAAGTAAGAAAGAGTGAGAAAGGATGTGGTAGGGCTTCTCATGTTCTTTTGTTTCCTGCAAAGAAAGTTCTGGCTTGAATGGAAAGCATGGCCTCGGGGCTGTCAGCTTACTCTGTTACAGACATGACATGCTCACCTTGTACTTGAGTCCTGCTGCGCTCCCACTAATGTGAGTCTCCAGGAATTCTGTACTCCAGGGCATTGCAAATGTCCGGCTTTTTCCTCTGCTCACCTCCCTGGTGCTCAGTGAGCCCCCTCTCAGATCTCAGCCTCCTTTCAATTTCCCCTCCCGTCAGCCCCAGGTATCTTCAAATACTCTATCCCTGATGTCCAGGGAGGAAGCCCCAAATCTTCGAACATCCTAGCAGGCCAAAGCAGCACACTTACCCTTTCCTGTGAAGAATAATGGGACTCTTTCTTCAAAACTGCAGATGTCCAGGCAGGCCTGGGAATAAGCATTGAGGAGGATTTTCACCAAGAAAAGTTCCCTCCACCCCACTCACCCCAGGATGACTTCTGTGAGCACTTGTTCCAGAATATTCTCAACTGTGGAACCCCAGGCCTCCTTCCAGAGACTGTATTTCAGTAGCTTGAGGGCCAGGAATCTGCATTTTTAAAATGTTTTTTATTGCTTTCAGAGAGACAAGGGGAGAGGGAGAGAGGGATAGAAACATCAATGATAAGAGAGAATCATTGATCGGTTGCCTCCACGCCCCCCACTGGGGATTAAGCACACAACCTGGACATGTGCCCTGATGGGGAATCCAATGGTGACCTTCTGGTTCATGGGTCGATGCTCAACCACTGAGCAATACCAGCCAGGCAGGAATCTGCATTTTAAAAAAATGCATAGAAACTGCGATTCTGATGCAGGTGATCCCTAAATCATGTTTATAAGAACTCTGTTCCAGAAAAGAGCAAAAATTAAGCCTCTCTCCCTTCCTCATTACTATTCTCCTCCTCTTCCTCTTCCTCCTCCTCCCTAGCTCCCCACCCTACTTATCCTCCATTTTCTACACACACACACAAATGTTAACATTTCTGGGTGGTAAGAAATATTTATAGAAATTTTATATGTATGTATATATATTAACCTAAAAATAAAATGGCAAAGTGAGAGGCAACAAGCATTTATTGAGATGAGCAGGTGCTGTTGGGGAAGCTGTGATTCAGGCAGAAACCCAAATAGTGTTCTGATCCAGAGGTGAAGGCATGCAGTGTTTATGAGAAAGGGGAGGGGGACAATTACAGGAACAGAAGGAAGGAATTTCCACGGCTAAGAACCTAAGGAAGGGCTTTCTATAGGGACAGATAAGATAACATAGTGATGCGCATTCTCAAGGACATCTCAGTCAGTTGTTTGGAACACAGTGCTGTTTTAGCCCAGTCCAAAGGTCCTTTTGGCTAAAGGTTTGAGGAGTTAGCTGTGCAAGGCTATTCTATTCCTCTGGGATGGCAGCTCTGACTCCATTTGGAAGTGGCTCCATTTATATTATGTTTAACATGTATATGAATCTGCTCTCCTCCCAATATTTTGACCATGACTTACATTATTTTGTCACTAGTAAAAATAATGTAATGAAAGAAAACACTAAGAAATTGGAATGACCCCTTCCCCCAGGAAGTATGTCAGTTGGGGGACTGGATTTGCCTTGAGTCTTTCCTTACTCAAGGAGGAGGCTTCTCCTTCTGTCTTATCTATATATACATAACCAGGAGGTCCCACCCTACAATTGACTGTCCTTTGCTAGGCCCTGGGGGCTTTCCACCCCTTGGTCTTCTGTACCTGCCTGTAAATTGCTCAGCCAGGTTGTTCTGAAATCTGTCTCAGCTTTCCCATTCCATTTCCAAGGAATGTTCCAGCTTCTACCCTTCCTCAAAGGCAAGCCTGACCATCAGTGTTTGCATGAGGGAAGCAGGAATGGTAGTGATAATCCTTTCTCCCGAGGAGTGTTGGGAGAATTCAATGCAAATGCTGGTGAAGGTGTTTTGCCCTGGGAATCACTCCAGGCCTTCATTCTTTCCACTGAACCTCAGGAAACCCTACTGAGCACTGGCAAGGGCGCTGGGCCAGGGGCATGCAGACAATGAAGGCCGGGTCCTGCTTTCAAGGATCTCCCACTGCCCAGAGACAGAGAGATACAAACACACAAAGCCAGTGTGAGTTTCATAGGGGAGGAGGAGTAAACCCAACTGAGAGCCATCCTGTCCCCCATCCCGCCCCCGCCAAGAGCCTGGACCTGCCCGGCTGGCTGGCTCAGTGGTTGAGAATCAACCTATGAACAAGGAGGTCACGGTTGCGATTCTTGGATTGTGGGCTCAATCCCCAGTGTGGGGCATGCAGGGGACAGCCAATCAAGGACTCTCTCTCATCACTGATGTTCCAGCTCTCCCTCTCTCTTATTCTCTGAAATCAATAAAAATATATTAAAAAGAAAAAAAAAAGAGTCTGCGACCTGAGGCAAGTTTTTAACCTCTGTGACCTGCAGGCTTCCAATCTCAGAAACTAAAGATACCTATTTCACAGGGTGTTGTAAGGATTAAGTGAGATTTCCTCAAACCTCAGGTGTTAGCATCTTTCCTTTAAAATGTTGGCTATATCCCCCTACAACCTCTACAATCCCAGTTGACCCTTGAACAAGGCGGTGGGTTAGGGGTGCTGACCTTCAGGCAATGGAAAATTCGTCTATAACTTATATTGGCCCTTGGCATACAATTTCCAACCACCCATTCAAAACACAGTGGACCCCTGAACAGCACGGTGTTGAACTGCTCAGATCCACTTGTCAGGGGATGTCAGCACCCCTAACCCCTGTGATGTTCAGGGTCAACTGTAGTTCATTAACTTTGCCACCCACTTTCGCTTAATCTTATGCTGCAATGCTTGTGAAATTGTGGGTTTGATGTTTGAGTCCTGCTATTTTTTGCCCCCTTAATGAACATTAAAGCAAAGGCATAGCTATTAAAAATTTAAAAGTTCATTCAGATCTACTTAGACACATTTCATGTGTGTCCAGGGGTATAAATACTACACTGAGGGAGATGCTGAGATTCATAATTAAAGCACCTAGCACCTTGCTTGGTTGAGGCAAGGCTTAAATACAAATTTTGTTGATTCTGAGAAGCACAGAGAAGGTGAGAGGACCCAGTGCCTTGGAAAGGAGAGGTGTGGAGGGAAGAAAGGCTCCCTGAACACAGCACTGCTGCCTGCGCTCTCATCAGACAGGTGAAGGGCTTGTGGGAGGGAGGAGCGGAAGAGGGAGACAGGAAGAGGGCGATGGACCTTAGAACATTTGAAGAATTGCCTGCAGGGCAGCTGGGCTGGGCTATTGGAGCATGAACCCGGAGCCCAGAGATCAACTAGTTCAGATAACGATAAAAAGGTCGCCATGCTCTCTGGGGAGTTTGAACTGGATCCTGATGGATATGGTGAAATACTGAGAAGTCACATGTTCTCAGAATTATTTAGAAGTGGCACAAACAGAAGGTCCACAGTCTGATGACTCTATAAAAACAGCTCTCACGTTCCCCACCCCTTCCTTCCATCGCTGGGGCTGCCACACACAGCAACCCCTACGGAACTATTAATTCATCTCTGCAGAAATGAGCACTTGGTTTCCATATCAGCTTCTGTTGTTCCAAAGAACTGAGGCTGCTATAGTCATCACAGATTCCTTCCTCTGCCCCACCCTCTTCAACCAGGCTTAGCAGCCGATCAATTTCCTCTTCTATTCTAATCAAGTCCTGCCCCTTCTGCTTTCCACTGCCCCTGTGTTTCGAACCCTTTCCATCTCTTGCCTCAGGGCTTTGTCTCCAAACTGGTCTGGCCGCTGGTTACATCTGGACTCCTATGAGTAGTAGCAACAGGATCACAAGCGAATCCCTTAATCTCACTAAATCTCAGTTCCCTCATCTGTCAAATGGGGATAACGTGTTCACATATCCGTGTCCAAGGGCTGTTAGGGGGATTGCGTGAGATACTGTGTGTAAAGCACTTACTGTGCTGCATGGCACATAGAAGTTCAGTAAGGATTTGCTGGTATTATGATAGCCCTCCCCTCATGCTGCAACCTACAGCTGCCTAAAATGTCCCGACTGTTTAAGTGAATGCGTTGGCCTTCTGGTGTTAGGCACAGAGCCTGTCCAGAGAGTCAAAGGTGCCCTCTGCATGCAGATCGCTGAGCATTGAGGCTGAGGGTCAGCAGGGCGAGACCAGGGTGAGGCAAGGAGCCCCCTGAGACACAACCTTTCAGGAGGCTCTGGCCCTCGGGGTCATGCAAGTGCTTCCTTACACGGCGTGTCCCGTTCCAAAGGTGGGCTTGCGGTCTGCTTTGTTTTCCTCTGGTTGACTGGCCCTTTACCCTGAGAACCGGGTTCTCTAGCTTTTAGTAAAAAGCAAGCGAGCTCCAATGCAGCCCACCAGATTCCCTAAGGCCGGAGGAGGTAGGAGGAAGAGGTCTGAGACCAGGGGAGGTTTAGGGTTACAGTGACATCACAGGAAGGGAGTATGGGGAAGAGATGACTATCAGTGTCCCGGCACCCAGGTTGCTCAGGGGTAGAGATCTGCTATCAACCCTGAGTAGACACAGGTTGGCTAGTAGGCTGTACCTTTCACTGTTAATATACTACTCCTTATTTAAGTGTCTATACTTTCCCCATCCCCAGCTTAAACTTCTAGCAAGTGAGAGCCCCCCACCCCTTCCCTCAGCGCCTGGTTGGCCCTAGCATATGCTGATTAGCGGAGGTCATTTTCCCATGCTCTGACCACCTTCTTCTGCTGATAACACAGGCAACTCTGGATCCAGTGCAAAGGGTATTGGAATTGAGGTGGTAGAGGGCAGAGGCAAGGCACCATCCTATCAGGGGTGATCTGGGCAGACATATATGTCTTGAACCCCTCACACCAGCATGAGTAGAAGCTTCTCTTCCAGTGCCGGGTGGTACAGTGGACAGCAACAGGTCTCAGAACTTTCAAATCAGCAGGTTGATGTAGTGAGGTGAGGTCACATCAGGCAGGCCCCAGTCTGGTGTTCAGGATTAACATATCATGAAAGGAATCAAGGAAGTGGCTGAGGCTAATCAGAAAGTCAGCGGTGCTGGGAATCCCAGCCAGCAGGGTTTGCACACCCCTGCAGAGCTCTCCCTTTCTCCCGTGGTTTCTCCACAGGCTTGGCCCAGAAAGTAGCTTTTTTTTTTTTTTAAATACTTTTAAAATTTATTTTAGAAAGGAAGGGAGAGGTAGAGAGAGATAGAAACGTTAATGATGAGAGAGAATCATTGATTGGCTGCCTCCTGCACCCCCCTTACTGAGGATCGAGCCCGCAACCCGGGCTTGTGCCCTTGACCAGAATCGAACCCAGGACCCTTCAGTCCCCAGGCTGAAGCTCTAGCCCAGCGGTTCTCAACCTGTGGGTCTCGACCCCTTTGGCGGTCGAATGACCCTTTCACAGGGGTCGCCTAAGACCATCCTGCATATCAGATATTTACATTACGATTCATACCAGTAGCAACATTACAGTTATGAAGTAGCAACGAAAATAATTTTATGGTTGGGTCACAACATGAGGAACTGTATTTAAAGGGCCAGAAAGTTGAGAACCACTGCTCTAGCCACTGAGCCAAACCAGCTGGGGCCAGAGAGTAGCTTTGAGAGAAGAAGCAGTGCAGTGAACTAGGAAGCTTATGAGATTTGGTAAATGCTAGGCTGGGTTTGAAATCTGGATCTACCACTAACCCTCTGTGAGGTATTGGTCAATGTATTTGACCTCTTTGAGCCTCAGTTTCTCCAGCTGCAAAATGGGGACTGTATACCTACCCAGAAGATGGAAGCACGAAGGTGGTTGTATTTGCAAAGGACAGTAAAGTAGATTCTGGTTGTTTCTGTCCCACCTCTATTTTTCAAATGACAGGCTGCTGACTTTAACAATATTAGTAGAAATAAAAGAGAAACTGATTTGCATTAGAATTTTTTGAGGACGCTCTCTAGTGGATTCCTCGGGCAAGAATTAATAATATGGATAGATAACATGTAGAGAGCACTTACCATGTGCACAGCCCTTTTCTAAGTACACTATATGGGCTGACGCATCTGTTTCCCCATGAGCTCTGTGAGGCAGGAACTACTATCATTCTTCATTTTCAAGTGAGGAGAGATACCCTTGTCTCCTGGGGAGCATGCTCACCTCTTTATTCCCACTAGACTGATTGTTTGCTTATTAAAGACTGGCTTTGGTGCTCTCATGATTTAACAAATAATTTATTGAGGCAAAATTCCTACAGCATAACATAAACTAAGTGGCAGTGAACAATTCAGTGTCATTTAGTACATTCACAATGTTGTGTTTCCACCACCTCTATCTAGTTTCAGAACATTCCTATTACTTCAAAGTCAAACCCCTTACCCATTCAGCAGTTTTCTCCCTATTGTACAACCCTCTATTTGTTTGTATCCTCTCTTTATGGATTTATCTTTTCTGGATATTTTTTACAAATGGAACAATATGTGTCTTTTTGTTTCTGAATTTTTTCCACGTAGCATAATGTTTTCAAGGTTCAACTAGTACCTTTTTATGGCCGAACAGCACTCCATTGTATGTATATTCCACAATTTGCTTATCCATTCATCTATTGGTGAACATTTAGGCTCCCTCCACTGCTTGGTTATTTCAAGTCCTGATGATGTGAACATAGATGTACGTTTCCTTGTCTGAGTCCTTGTGTTCAATTATTTTAGGTATATAATTCTACCAAGCAGTAGAATTGTGGGGTCATTTGGTAATTCTATGTTTAACTTTTGGAGGAACTACCAAACTGTTTCCCACAGTGGCTGAACCAGTCTACATTCCATAAACAATGTGTGAGGGTTCCAAGTTCCCCACAGTCTCATCAACATTTATTTTCCCTTTTTAAAAAAATTGTAATCATTCTACTGGCTGTGAAGTGGCAACTCACTTCCCTAATTGTAAAGAGCGCCTGGGAAGGCACATGAGCATTTCTTTGATTATTGTCAGCTGAGTCCAGTGGCGTTGGCAGAGCCACATCCTGGAAACATACTGTGCCAGCAGGCAGGTATGTTGTCAACCTGAATCTTAGCTCAGGTCCAGGGGGTGAATTTCATTATTTAAGTTCAGCCGGGAGCAGAACGGACGCAATTATCCGGGCTCAGCCAGGAGTGACAATTACAAAGAAGCTACAAGAATGAAGAATTGCAGCTTGATCTTTAACCATGATTTCACATAATTTCCTTTGTCTTTTTTTTTTTTTTTTTTTTAACTAGTGTTCCAGTGCACGGATCCGTGCACATTGAAAGGAAATTAATTAGAAGAAGTATTTTTTAAAAATATATTTATTGATTTTTTACAGAGAAGAAGGGAGAGGGATAGAGAGTTAGAAACATCGATGATAGAGAAACATCGATCAGCTGCCTCCTGCACGCCCCCCACTGGGGATGTGCCCGCAACCAAGGTACATGCCCTTGACCGGAATCGAACCTGGGACCCTTGAGTCCGCAGGCCGACGCTCTATCCATTGAGCCAAACCGGTTCGGCAATTTCCTTTGTCTTAAACTCTAGTAAAACTTCCTGGAATCATACTGTACAAAATAAACGCGCTACACCGGCTCTGGGTCACTGTCTCTCCATCAGAGGTTCAGCTGTTCCACTGGGTCCCAGCTTTCCCTACTGTCTCTGTGTCTGTCTCTTTCATTTTCTCAATCCCCCATCACCCCTACTCAGGACTCGTGTTGCTCTCTAGCCATGCTGGTCACAGTAAAGAGAGAATACTTATACCTAATGACTAATGACTAAGGATGTTGACATCTTTTCATGTGCTTGTTGGCTGTTTGAATATCTTCTTTGGAAAAATGTCTACTTAAGTTCTTTGCCCATTTTTTAGTTGGGTCGCTTGTCTTTTTATTGAGTTGTAAGAGTTCTTTATATATTCAGAATACTAGATTTTTATCAGATATGTGATTTGCAAATATTTCATCCTACCCATAGGTAGTCTTTTCACTTTCCTGATAATGCCCTTGGTTGCACAAAAGGTTTTAATTTTGATGAAGTCCAGTTAATCTATTTCTTCTCTTGTTGCTTATGCTTTGGTGTCACATCTAAGAATGCTTTGCCAGATCCAAAGTCATGAAGATTTACCCCCAGTTCTCTGCTCAGAGCTTTATGGTTTTAGCTGTTATATTTAGGTTATTGACCTCCTTTGAGTTAATTTTTGTATATGATATGAGGTAGGTATCTAACAATTCTTTTGCATGTGGAAATTCAATTGTCCCACCTCCAATGAGACTGTTCTTTCTTATTGAATGGTCTTTCCTTTGTGAATTTGATCTATGTGGAATAGGCATGAAGACAATGAAAGAAGAGCCAACTACCCCTAGCCCTGGCCTGGGAACAAGGGGACCAATCAGGACAGATTGTTCAGCATGTCAAACAGAAAATGGGGAAGAAAATTTCTAGAGCTACAGACTTTCATGTATGTGGTGTGTATGTGGGTGTGTGTGTGTGTGGGGGGGTGCTGCTCACTCTCTATGATTTACCAAACATGAGCTCAGGATCCTTTCAAATTTATTTGATTTACGGAATGCCATGAGAAGAATAAATAATGCAAAACACTGTGGTAACATGCAAATCCCAAATCAGAGCCAGTGCATGTGGACCCCAGGGGCCTGATCCCACAAGAGATAGTGGCACTAGGTAAGAGAGAAAGCGGCCCCCGGGATACCACAGCCACGATGCAATCTGCTCTCAGCGATCCAGGTTGATCACTGACATGGACCAAATACATGTTTGGAATCACGTATCATCCTCTGGAAGGCAAATACAATTGAAGCGCTGAGCTCTTATGTTCCTCTCCAAACCAAGCTGTGAGGTTCTGGCTCTAGTTTAATTTTTGTTTAAGTAAGATTTTTTACTAATTCCAAAAGTAATATGGAAATTACAGAAAACCTGGAGAATATGAAAAACTACAAAAACCTCCTTAATTATCATAGCTGAGGACTCCCATTGCTAATAGGGTTTACACTTTCAGGCTTTGGAGATAGATTTGATGGATGGATAGAAAATACAGCTTTGTAATCTTTTTTACTTAACTCTCGTGTTTACCTAACAGAACAACTTTCTCTGTCAAAAAAATTGTTTTTCTTTGCCCTCACTGGGTGCCTCAGTTGGTTGGAACCTCATCCTGTACACCAAAAGGTTGTGGGTTCAATTCCCAGTCATGGTGTGTACAGGAGGCAACCGATTGATGTTTCTCTCTCACACTGATGTTTCTCTCTCTCTCCCTCCCTTCCTCTCTCCCAACATATCTTCAAGTAAGGATTGAAAAAAAAACATATTTTTTTGTTTGTCATACTTTTTATGGCTAAATTACATTTTAATATATGGATGTATTGTTTGGTTTATCCAGTCCCCCATCTGCTATATTTACGTTATCTCTAATATTTATTATAATAAATTCTGAGAAAAAAAATCTAGCCAGATCTGTAGTTTCCACATTCATTCCCTTGGGATAAATTCACAAAAGTAGGGTTACCAGGTCAATGAGAAAGTGCCGTTTAAGACTTGCTGCTCTTGGCTGGCTCTGTTCATTCCCTCAGGCTGGGGTTGGGGTGACCACTCTGCTTCAAATGTGAGGTCTCCAATAGGCCTCCCAGCAACTCTGGCCTCAAGGGTGAAGCCGACAACCCAGTACCTGGCCTGGTGACCAGACATTCCTCTACCTGTTGCTCTCATCCCGAAGGATTAAAAGTAGAAGCAGTCCTGAGGGGAAGAGTAGATTTTTCTGGAGTCCTCAAGAAGTTCTGAACCTAGAACTTGATAGACTCTAGAACTTCTAGAGCCTGGAATGAAACCCAACAGCTCCAGGTTAGAAACACCTCTGAAAATCTCTTGGGACTCTGTTTAGGGGAAGAAGAAAAATAAAATTGAGTCTTAAAATCATCAATTTCAAATAAGGGAGTCAAATGATTCTAAAACAGGCACTGACATTCTATACAGTAGGAGTTCTATCTAGTTTATTGAAGGCCCATGGGATATTCCACTGACTTGGCCTAAATATATATAGGCAAGAGAAGCTCCAGTTTGAATTAATTGGGTCATTTGGGGCTTATTTCCATTTTTTATTACAATTTAACTAAATTTTGTTTCCACTCTTTAAAAAAGAGTGTGTGGCCTGGCTGGTGTGGCTCAGTAGTTGAGTGTCAATCTATGAACCAGGAGATCATGGTCCCATTTCTGGTCAGGGCACATGTCTGAGTTGCAGGCTCGATTCCCAGTGGAGAGTGTGCAGTAGGCAGCCAACAATGATTCTCTCTCATCACTGATGTTTCTATCTATCTCCTTCTCCCTTGCTCTCTGAAATCAACATACATATGTGTGTATTTAAAAGAGAGTGCGTAGATTTTACACTTTTTAGATTTTACTCTGCCATGAGCAAGAGACTTAACTTTTTTGTGTCTCAGTTTTCACTTCTGAAAAATGGGAATCAGAGTACCTACTTCACAGGCTGCTGCAAGGATTAATGAGAAAACAAAGGTTGTGCACCTGAGTGCCCTGCATATAGTAAATACTTAGAAAACATTAATCCTCTTTTCCTCTTCTCCTAGTTCAGCAGCAATTCTGATGTGACATATATACTATAAACATTGAGTCCTTCCCAAGTATTTTATTTACAGTCTCAAGTTCATTGAATTAGAGTGAGGTCTTATTTCAGTTAAGCACTTGCTGCAATAGAATGTGAATAGGTTTTTAAAACTGTAAGATATGATACTATAATCACCAACTTGGACAAAGTTCTTCACAGTCAGGAATATTAGAAAAACAAACAAAGGAAGTAAGTAACTCAAATGATGGAAATTACATCCCCTCCCTGTGCAAAGGCTCATCTTGCCTGAGTAGCTACAGAGCAGGTACCCGCCAGCTCAGAAAGCGTGGAGGGACACAGCGCTTGCTCAGAATTCCCATCCAGTGCATGTTGTTAATTGATTGACACAGCCCCTCGACTCCCTTCAGAGGTGCCTGCCAAAGCCAGGAGGGAGGTCTATCCACTCTCCATTAAGTTCTTCAGACAGTGTAGGTCTGGCAATACTTTAAAAACATTCATAAGAGGTGGCTTTTTTTAATGTTTCATTTGTATTTATACTTGGCATTAGAGCTCTGGCACTGGTTAGGGGTTACCAAGCCTCCTAGTGCTGAACTCATGCAAGAGAGTGACTGTTAGTTCTCGAGCATGTGAGAACAGCAGCCACAACTTGGAGGTGGGCAGGTGCAAGTTCACCTCACGCTCTGTGTCCAGTCTGAAACGTAACCTTGGGCGAATCACGCATCCATCAGGTTCTGGGTTTCTGCATTTTACAGATGGGAACAATAGTTGTCATGGCACAGGACTACTGTGAGATGGAAAACACGTGGTCCAATTTGCCTCTCAGAGCGTGTGTCCTTTAACTCTTTCCTTCCCTTCTGACCTCGCTCGGTAGGATTAAAAAAAAATAGTCATTCTCCAAAGCAAGACTCATCCATATGGATGCAAGTGGCAGGATTTCCTTCTTTCTCTTGGCTGAATTGTATTCCATTTTATTCCATCACTTCATTACCCATTCATTCATTGATGGACACTTCCTTTGGCTATATACCCAGAAGTGAGATTTCTGGATCTCATGGTAGTTCTATTTTTAATTTTTAACACTCCTGTATTGTATACTTGAAAGTTACTGAGAGACAAAGTCTTAAATGTTCTCACCACAAAAACGAAATGGTGATTATGTGATGTGATGGAAGTGTTAGCTAACGCTATGGAAGTGATCATACACTGTAAGTGTATCAAGTCACACCCTAAAACTGCACAATGTTGTACGTATGTCAACTATAGCTCAATAAAAAGAAGAAAGTGAGATTTTGGTCTCCGTCTGCCTGGATGAAACGTAGCTACAAATAAGGATATCAGCTTGGAACGGTAGTTGTTTTTCAGCCTGGTTTTAACAGGAAGCAGAGTTTTGACAAGAACTGCTAATTAAGTCTGCGAGGAGGGTGCCGTGCTGATTAATCCAGCTGTACCTGCTGGTGGAAGATCCGCCGAATTAATGAAGAACTGTCACGTTCTTCCAGCACTGTGGGCCGCAGTTACTGGCTCAGCAATTTTGGGCTTGTTTCAGGGAATCTGCTGTAATAGCCACAGTGGCACTTCTCGCGGGCCTCTTGGTAGGAAAAACGTTCTTGACCAGTCCTTGTCCAATTGCTTGCTGTGCTCCTCTGTGCCAGCGTTGTGCAGGGGCCCTGGGTGACTAGAAGTGCCCTCCCCCCCCACCACCACCACTTGAAGAACTAAACAATCCCACTG
This sequence comes from Myotis yumanensis, assembly GCF_028538775.1. Classification (NCBI taxonomy): domain Eukaryota; kingdom Metazoa; phylum Chordata; class Mammalia; order Chiroptera; family Vespertilionidae; genus Myotis; species Myotis yumanensis. The sequence goes on along the minus strand of NW_027223752.1, from coordinate 225,373,100 downwards.
GGGACACAAAATAAATACCAAAGAATAAAGTCCTGAACAGGACAAAAGTAATTAATTAATGACTTCATTGAGCGGTAAAGACAGCATTCCAGGGAATTCACAGGAGGCCGGTCAACTAAGGCTGCAAGCAGCAGCTACAGCTTTGATGTCAGACAAATGGGAGTTGAAAGCAACCCCCCTTCCTCCTCCACAGGAGGCATAGCTTTCCTGCCCATGTGGCTTACCCGTGTGATCTGCTTTAGCTGATGGGACATTAGCAGAGGTGATGTGACTGAAGGTTGCAAATATGCTTGTGCAGTTGTGTTTTTGAGCCTTTTATCAAGAGATTGTTGGGAAAAATAAACTTCCTCTACCCTCTTGTGTTCAGTAAATGGGGGCCTGTGAATTAAACTAACAGGATCCAGAGAAACAGGAGAAAGGCATACCATCTATACTATTAATAGAGGAATATGCAAGTTGTCCTGGACACTGCCACAGTAATAGTAACGACTGAACAGCAGGCTGCATGGGTGACCAGGCTGGCAGGGGGGTTAGTGAGGGACGATCAAATGACTGAACAGCGGGCTGTGTGGGGCGACCAGGTCGGCGGGGGGGCAGGGCAGTTGGGGGTGACCAGGTTGGTGGGAGGGGCAGTTGGGGGCAACCAGGCAGGCAGGGGGGCAGTTGGGGGTGACCAGGCAAGTGGGGGGGACAGTAGGGGGTGACCATGCTGGTGGGGGCGCAGTTGGGGGTGACCAGGCCAGCAGGGGGGGGGCAGTTAGAGGCAATCAGGCAGGCAGGCAGGTGAGCAGTTAGGAGCCAGCAGTCCCAGATTGTGAGAGGGATGTCCGACTGCTGGTTTAGGCCTGATCCCCGGCCTAAACCAGCAGTTGGACATCCCCTGAGGGGTCCCAGATTGGAGACGGTGCAGGCTGGGCTGAGGGGACCTGCCCCCCATGCATGAATTTCATGCACCGGGCCTCTAGTTTTAATTAGTATTTTATATGTACAGGAGTTTACAGAAAAAGAGAAAGTCAAAGTAGTAATTAGACTCAGGGGTTTACCTACCATTTTTACGAAGGTCAGGGGGTTTGGGATTTGAAGAATGATGAATTGTGGGACAGCAACTAAGAACTACATGAGGAAACTAATGGAAGAATAGGGTTAATTTGTAAAGTAGGTTTATGCACATCATCTTGGTGCCTACTCTCCATCCCTAGTGATAAGAGTAGCTCTCCTCTTTCTGTACAGGAGAGGAGGGGACACCTTCACAAAGGGAAATTCATGCCCTGCTTTTAGGCAGAAAAGGTAGAGGGCAGAGAACTCTTCCTGTATCTGCTGATTTTCAATAACCCTTATGCCAAAATGGCATATTTTGTGGTTGCATATTCTGATCTCATTCAATATAAACACTCTCCAGTTACCGAAACCTGTTTGGCTCAGTGGATAGAGCGTCGTCGGCCTGGGGACTGAAAGGTCCCAGGTTCGATTCCGGTCGAGAGCATGTGCCTTGGTTGCGGGCACATCCCCAGTGGGAGATGTGCAGGAGACAGCTGATCGATGTTTCTCTCTCATTGATGTTTCTAACTCTCTATCTCTCTCCCTTCCTCTCTGTAAAAAATCAATAAAATATAAAACAACAACAACAACAACAACAAAACACACTCTCCAGTTGCCTGCTGACCCTAGAAGAAAAAAGGGCATGTTCAGCTTGCCTGGACTCACCCACAGCCTGGACCCGAGCCCCGCTGGGCCCAGCCTAGATCAGCTGAACCACAGCTAACCCACAGGTGCCTGAGCAAGAAATAAATGCTTATGACAGTGTGCCACTGAGACTTGATGATTGCTTGTTCCTCGGTGTGCTTGTAAGAATAGTTTGTTTATCTGTAAAATGAAAAAAAAAGTATATCTGACTTGCAGTGGTATTGTGAAAACTAAGTGAAATATAAATGTAATGTCTCAGATTTCAATATCCTGAGATGCAACCAAGGTCACGTTCATATTGGTCCCTGATTCAAATGGTTCCTCGGCTCATGAGGAAACCCCGTCTGGAAGACGGTCTTGAAATAGTCTTGATGTTCCTCAGTGTTGGGGTGTACCCCTACCTCTGCCAGCCCCAGGTCCACACAACTCTGCCAGGGTGCCGCTCTCAGCTAGGGTTCCATGTCTACCCAAAGGCTCAAGCTGGTCATCTGTGGGCCTGCAGGGAAACTCAGCACGAACAGCAAAGAATTTGAGCTTCAAGAGGCAGGACAGCTAAACTCCTTGACTTAACACATATCTACCTCGCGCTGAGCAGTGCATTTCAGGGATTCATGCTACAGGGAACTGAGGGATAAGGATGCCTAAAAGTGGCAATTAATTAAAAACAGCATTAAAGCCTGGCTGGCGTGGCTCAGTAGTTGAGAGTTGACCTATGAACCAGGAGGTCACAGTTTGATTCCCGGTCAGGGCACATGCCTGGTTGTGGAATCAATCCCCAGTGTGGGCCATACAGGAGGCAGCCAATCGATGATTCTCTCTCATCATTGATGTTTTTCTCTCTCTCTCCCTCTCCCTTCCTCTCTGAAATCAATTTAAAAAATACGCATATCCTGTATAATAAAAGGCTAATATGCAAATCGACCAAATGACAGAATGACTGGTCACTATGACACCTACTGACTACCACGGGGCAGATGCTCAATGCAGGAACTGCCCCCTGGTGGTCAGTGCGCTTCCACAGGGTGTGCTGCTCAGCCAGAAGCCTGGCTCACAGCTAGTGAGCGCAGTGGTGGTGGCGGGAGCCTCTCCTGCCTCCTCAGCAGTGCTAAGGATGTCCGACTAAGCCATCAGTTGGATATCCCCCGTGGGCTCCCGGACTGCGAGAGGGTGCAGGCCAGGCTGAGGGACGTCCCCCCGCCCCCCCCAAGTGCATGAATTTTGTGTACTGGGCCTCTAGTATGGAAATAAGGCAGGCAGAACTGGACAGAGGGAGAACTTGCACTACAATGAGGCTGCCACCAGGGGGAATTCTAGAGCTGGGATGGCCCTCCAGGGCTGTTCCAAAGTGAGGAAAGGGGCCTTTGTTTTTGCATTTGGATCTTTCTCAAGGTGAAGAGGGGAGATGATTTTGCCCCCTAGGGAACATTTGGCAATGTTTGGAGATATTTTTTGGCTGCCACAACTGGGGGGTGAGGGGGAGGTGGTATGCACTACTGACATCTAGTGGGTAGAGACCAGGGCTGCTACTGCTAAATATCCTACAATGCCCAAGACAACCCCCCACAAGGGGCCATCCAGGCCCAAATGTCAATAGTGTGGAGACTGAGAAAGCCTGCCCTAATCAACAAGCCATTGGCCATGAGCTGCTCTTGCAAAGATGGAACCTTGTGCAGGTCCCTGCAGCTGATGGCAATTCCCATTGAGGGCTGGTGCTGGGAGCTGCAAGCAGCTTATGTTCCCAGCAACTCAGGGTCGGGTGTGTTTGCCATGAAGAGAGGACCTAGGCAGAGCAGAACCCTTGCCTGGTCCCTCAGACTTGTCTTTCTCACAAGAATACCAATCACATTCAGGGTACTGACCTGGAAATTTTACATGCATTATCTCATTTATGCCTCATGAAAAGCCAAGAGGTGACTTTTATTACCCCTATTTTATAAGACAAATTCATGCACAGGTGGGGTCCGGCCAGCCCACCCTGATGGGGCCGATCGGGGGCAGGGCTGGCCAGGGGGAAGGGCTGCGGTTGGTTGGTTGCCCCCTGATCAAATTCCCAGTTGAAGAGACAATTTGTATATTAGCCTTTTATTATATAGGATAATCTGAAACTCAAAGGGTTAATCACTCTTGTAAGCTTACTGAGCTGGGAAGTTATCGAAACAGGATCTGAACCCAGGGCTCCAAAGTCTGGCTCATTCGAAAGCAGGAAGGATAAGCTCTGCTATCAGACAAGAGCACACAGAGGAGAAAGAGGGTAGACTGCAAACTTAACCCAGAATTGGTATGAACCCAGCCTCAGAGCAACCAGAAACCTTGAAACAATGTCTGATCCTGTGCAAACATCATGGGGTCAGATCCTGAGCTCGGATTCCTGGAGAGCAGCCGCCTGCCACCTCCCACCAGCATTCAAGGGTTATCAGAAGGATCCCTACTTAAGGAGGACTTTTTTTTTTTTTTTGTCTCTTGAAGGGAATGCATAAACCTGAGGACTTTGTACAATGACAACAGTAACTATGAAAAAGGAGAGAAAAAACACTTCCTGGAAGTTAATGTATAAAAATAATTTTTATTTACTACTGTAAATAAAGTAGTGCAAAGAGTAGTTTGGACCCACAATATTGCATTACTGATTTATTTACCACCTTAGCAGCATACAGTGCACAGTCTGCCTTTCCTCTCCCTCTGTCTCACACACACACACACACACACACACACACACACACCTACATGGACTCAGGCAGGCATAAGGGGTGGGGATGACTGTGAACTAAAGGCATTTTTCCTGCACATCCCACTGCTGCCAGTCTATTCTAATGGGTAATTCATGGAGAAGGCTACACTTAAATACTAAGCATTTTCTAAATGTTATTTTATGGATTGCAATTGAAAGGTAACCGATGCCCAACAATGTCATTGAATGATTCGGAAGCACTACAACCCTAGAAAAATTCAAGGAGCAAAATGTAAACCAATTTACAAAGCCATCACCTTCCCTGCACTTCCAGCCACAACCGATTTATGTCAAGGGGCCTCAGAACTGCTGGGTGTTGGAAGCCAAATTGCAATCTGTTGGTTGGACTCCGAGGAGCAGGGCTGTGGCAAACACATGTACCAGAATATTACCTACTTGTAGAAAAGTCACAATTTTCTGTTATTGAATAAAAGGGGATGAACAAGGGGCTAAGATTTGTAAATGACGTCCCAGGATATAAGGATCCTGATATGTTGCTGGGCAAACTGTGACTCCCAATACACAGAGTCACCGGAATGGACGTCTGCGATGACCCAGCTAACCTCCCAACACACTCCTAAGATCAGGATGGTCCTTGTATTTGTTTGAATGCTCTGGGCACTCCTTTGTCATTTGATTAAAAAAAAAAAAAGACACCAAGTGCAAAATTCACATCCAGTTGACAAGACTTTTAAGGTGTTTATCAATACAATGCCCTGGCCCCAGCTTTACAATACCACCCATCCAAAGGACTCTCTCTCATCAAGAGAGACCTGGAGTGCACAGTTCACCCACGTGGCTCTGGGTTATTAGTGACTGTGGGCTGGTCCTGAGCAGAGACATCTGCAGCTGGAGTCACAGCTGGACTTGCAGTGGGAGCAGTGTCGTCTGGGGAGGCCCTGGCTGGTGTCAGGTTGAAACCGTTGGCTGCAGAGACACACAAACAGATGGTGAGTATTCACAACAGTACATGCAGGGCCCACAACCATACCCAGAGCCCAGCAAGCCAGGAGAGATGCTTTTAATTCAGTGGCCCTGAAACTGACTAGGTAAGCAATTTTGGACCCATTTTCTAAGTTCTTTAGACTTTGGTGTCGCCTTCTCTAAAATGGCAGGTTGAAATAGATATATGAAGATTTCTAATGGTCTTGGCATCCTGGGACGCTGCACTTATGCTGTGACTTCCAGGTTAATATTTTAATCAAACAAAACAAAACAACTCTCTGGTTGATGTTTCTTGTGGCCACCTCTTCTCCTCCCTTCATGGCATTGATGCAATGCAAGCTATAAATTATACCAATCAATTAGGAAGAACTGTTGGTTTTATTTATATTCTTACTAGAGGCCTGGGAGCAGGCCTAAGCCATCAGTCGGACATCCTTTGCACTGCCGCGGAGGCAGGAGAGGCTCCCGCCACTGCCGCTGCACTCGCCAGTCGTGAGCCTGGCTTCTGGCTGAGTGGTGCTCCCCCTGTGGGAGTGCACTGACCACCAGGGGGCAGCTTCTGTGCTGAGTATTTGCTCCCTCGTGGTCAGTGCACGTCATAGCGACAGGTCATTCCTCTGTTTGGTCAATTTGCATATTAGCCTTTTATTACATAGGATACCATTTGGACGTACCAAATTTGGTTTAAAATATTTTATTTAAATAAATGTATTTGAGTTTTTAAAAACATAATTACTAATTCTAATTATTTATCAATCTACCATTAGGTAGGTGGTTGGACCACCAACATGTTAGGGAGGCTTAGAAAGTTTTATATTTTATTAGTGACCTGGTGCATGGATTCGTGCACATTGGAAGGAAATTAATTAGGTGGTCGGCAGGGTGGGACTGGGCAAGACAGGCCAGACACACCCTGGAGCCAACCTCCCGCAGTCCCTCCCTGGCAAGCTGCACCTGGGGTGGCACTGTGGCTCTAAGGGCGTCTGCGGAGTAAGCGGAGTCCCTCCTGCAGGTGGGGTCCCTTGGCCTGGCCTGCAGGGATCAGGTCAAAACTGGCTCTCCAACATCCCTTGAGGAGTCCGAGAGGCCACTCTGCAAAGTTGCTGTTGTACAGGGTGTGGAACACAAGTGCAAGTGTGCAGTAAACCAGATCAGGGCCGACAGTGCCCCAGCAACAACATAACCCATGGCCAAAGGTAGAATCATGTGGCCCCATGAGGAATCAGGCTCCCTCCTCTCTGGTTCCGGGGTGCGTCACCCGAGAACCACCGCTTCCAAGTCACTGCAGCTTGGCAGCTCCTGTGTGAGCGTCTGCCCCCTGGTGGTCAGTGTGCATCACAGCTACCGGTCAGACAGACACTTAGCATATTAGTCTTTTATATATATAGATGTCAGTGGTTTTCAAATGGGAGCAACTTTGCCTTCTAGGGGACAGCTAGCCATGTTAGATATTTTCGGTTGTCACAATGGAGGGCAGGGTACTACTGGCATGTAGTAGGTAGAGGCCAGTGGTGCTGCTAAGCATTCTACAATGCGTGGGACAGGCCCCCTACAACAGTGACCTGGCTTCGTGTATTGAGGCCAAGAGGTGTCCTGGTTATAGACTGTGGGCTCTGGATCTGGGTTGCTCAGCCCTTTATCAGTTATGTGGCCTTGGACAAGTTTCTCACTCTCCTAAAATATGGGGAAAATAAAAGTATCTAGACCAGTAGTTCGCAACCTGTGGGTTACGACCCCTTTGGGGGTCGAATGACAATTTCACAGGGGTCGCCTAAGACCATCGAAAAACACATATATAATTACATATTGTTTTTGTGATTAATCACTAGGCTTTAATTATGTGCAATTTGTAACAATGAAATTGGGGGTCACCACAACATGAGGAACTGTATTAAGTCACGGCATTAGGAAGGTTGAGAACCACTGATCTAGACCCTGTTGAGCTGTTTGGATTAAATGAACTAATGTACATAAAGTACATTAGTTAGAACAGTGCCTGGCAGGTGAAGATACTCAACAAATGTCAGTTATTGCTACTAGAAACCTGGTTTACTGTAGATGTGTGTTAGGATTTATTAATTTCAGGCGCATGGCTTGCAGGATTGATGACAGAGCTGGTGCATTTGTTTCTGAGATGCCTACAGTTTTCCTTCAGGCCTCAGTAGCCTAGGAAAATAGCAGAAAACGGTGGAGCCAGAAAGACCAGAAGTCAAATGGCTCTGATGTTTACCAGCAGAGTGATCTTGAGCAAGTTACTTAACCACTCTGAGCTGGTTTCTTATCTGTAAAATGAGGGTAGCGGCATGCAGGGATGCGTGACATATGGCTAACACAATGGCCCTAGTTTGTGCAACAACTGCTACTGGTAGTTTGCTTTTAAGTAGTGATCTTAATTAAACTCAGGAATCCTAAAGTCTCTTACAGTTTCCAGTCCGTGGGACCATTTTTAAAGGTTCCATCCTGAAATGTATTGACTTTAAGAAAATGCACATATTGGCAACCTGACTTCTAGAAAAATCCTTCAAGAGTTGCACCTCCAAGTACCTAGAGGCATCTCCAGGAGGCCAGTCTAAGAAATTCAGCAATGGGCTCCAAAGCCTCCAGGAATCTCTTTCAGTACCTACAGGAGCTCTTGTGAACCCAGAGACTATTCTGCGAGAACAGGACAGTGGTGGGGTGGGGGGAGCTACGGGGTTGCATAACGATGTGACATTTCTCGGTTAAAGCCATCACTCTGGCAGGTGATCTAACCGTGGCAGGGAGCAGGAGGCACAGGGATGTGGCACAAAGACCACTGGCTGGACCCCAGAGACCTGGTCTGGTCGAGTCTCATTTAACCACCACTCATACATGGCTTTGGGGTAGATACTGTGAATTTCTAAATGAGTCTCGTAGGCCTTGGTTTCCTCATCTGTGAACAGAGAGGCTTGGATCAGATGGCCCAAGACCCCCTTAGGCCCTCACATGGATCTTTCTGATGATCTCTGCAGAAGTTGATGAAGGCATGCATTTTCCCTTTTCAAGTGGAGGGAAATGTTTAAATCACCATGGTAACAAGATAAGCCAGCAATCAGTTTTCTGATTAAAACAAAAAAGTGCCACTGCGGGAACGTGGAAGGAATGCATAATCAGCATGGCCACCATTTAAACCTTCTCGTCAGAGCGCAATAAAAATGCTCGATGCTTCTACAGGAAGCTTGTTATTGCCCACGGGAGAAGGACTTCTCCCCTCCCACTGCGGGTCTGCAATCACCGGACAAGCCCCCCACAGCCCGTCATCATTTCCAAGTGGCCTCTTTTTCGGTGCTCACCTGGAATGTGTGCTAATTTGATTACTGGACTAGAATCAAGGTAACCAGGAAAATACGTGTGTTGTTTAAAAAATTACACATCATATTCCAGAGCCAAATAGAAGTGATTTTTGGGTTACTTGCCACTCGGGGGACCATTTTCCGTACATTAGTGAGAAAAATCAAGAGCTGGCCCTGAGTCCCGTGGGCAGACGATGGAGGCTCACTGCCTGTGTTTGGATGGCTCACCACCTAAGAATGGCTCCTACCTTTTTAAATGATTGAACAAAAATTAAAAAAGTTATATTTCATGACATATGAAAACCACATGAGATTCAAATTTTTAAAAAATATATTTTTTTATTGATTTCAGAGAGGAAGGGAGAGAGAGAAATAAAAACATCAATGATGAGAGAGAATCATTGATCGGCTGCCTCCTGCATGCCCTCTACTGGGGATCCAGCCTGCAGCCCGGGCACGTGACCGGGACTGAACCCAGGACCCTTTAGTCTGCAGGCCAATGCTCTATCCACTAAGCCAAACCAGCCAGGGCAAGATGAAAATTTTCATGTTCATAGTAAAGTATGCTTGTCAACCAGCCACACCATTCATTTTCATGGACTGTCAGTGGCTGCTTTCACACAATAAGGAAAGTTGAGTCATGCCCTGGCTAGTGTTGTCCAGTGGTTAGAGTGTTGGCCTGTGCACCAAGGGATTGTGGGCTCAAGTCCAGGTTAAGGGCACATACCTGGGTTGCAGGTGCAGGGAGGCAACCAATCAAAAGGCACATTGAGGTTTTTCTCTCTCCTCTCTCTCCTCCCTCCCTCCCTCTCTAAAAATCAATGGAGAAAATATTCTCGGCCTGGCTCAGGTTGAGTGTTGACTTATGAACCAGGGAACCAGGAGGTCACAATTCAATACCTGATCAGGGCACATGCCTGGTTGTAGGCTTGGTCCCCAGTAGGGGATGTACAGGAGGCAGCCAATCAATGATTTTCTCTCATCATTGATGTTTCTCTCTCCCTCTCCCTTCCTCTCTGAAATCAATAAAAACATATATTAAAAAAATTTTTAAAAAAATCCTTGGGTGAGTTTTAACAAAAAAATAAAATAAGGAAAGTTGACTCATGACAGAGATGGCCCTCAAAGCCCCAAATGTTTATTATCTGGCCCTTTACAGAAAAAGCTTGCCGATCCCTGTTGTGGACCATTGTAGGGAAAACATCTGCTTGCCAGCTGACCAGACAGGAGTGTGCGGGAATGGAGAACACGAGGGAATATACTGGGTGTATCCTGAGACTGCAGAATGTTTGCCAAGATGGGGTAGAAGGGGAGCCTGAGGAGGAAGCCCTGGAAATCTCAGCTATGAATAAGATCTAGCCTACTTCCTTCGGGCCTCTCAGTCGAGCAGGGCCCAGCACAAATGTGACCTGTGTCACTGAAACCTTTCTTGCGAGTGGAGATACTGGGAGGGCGTGAGGGTAATGAGGTAGGAGAAAGGTGAAACCTCATCAGTACGTTGCTCTGACTTGCAGGCCACTGCTTCTTTCATGGGCACCACATTTTGTGTCATTTTATTGTAATTTTAGTAGCAACCTCATTAATTAGAAATGTGGAGGACAGGAAAAGAGTGGGAAAAGGTTTAATTAATCTTGTTTGTATCATCTTCCTCCTACACTGGCTAACCACTCAAGCAGAAAGGATGAGTTGGCTTAAATTACGAATGTTTTGAGTAGGCTGACATTGGTTTAAAAGGCGACCTAGCCACACAGAGGAGCAGGTAGTTCTGCAAACCTCGCTCTTTACTGTGTATTCTATCCTATATAATCCTATCTAATAAAAGAGAAACATGGTAATTAGCTGTACATCCGCTACCCTTCCCATTGGCTAATCAGGGAGATATGCAAATTAACTGCTAGCCAAAATGGCGGCCGGCAGCCAGGCAGCTGGAAGCGAACAGGGAGGCTTGCTTGCTCCAGTGATGGCAGACTCCAACGTTCCCCGCCTGCCTTGCCGGCCTCTCATCTGCAACTCTAAGCAACTATGTTGCAAATATAGAAGCTAAACAAAACCCCAGAAACCAGCTTTAGTCAGCAGGGCTTCAGCCAGCTGGACCGCAACATTGTATCAAATACAGAAGGTAAACAAAGGCCAGAAACCGGCTTTCAGCAGCCGAGGCCTCAGAGCTAAAGCTGGCCCAGAATAAAAAAGAAAAAAGAAAAAAAGGAGCGGTTGGGAGCTTCAGTCACTCGCCAGCCTGAAAACGGCCCTCAGCCCCTCACCCAGACTGGCCAGGCACCCCAGTGGGGACCCCCACCCTAATCCAGGACACCCTTCAGGGCAAACCAGCCAGCTCCCACCCATGCACCAGGCCTCTACCCTATATAGTAAAAGGGTAATATGCCTCCCGGCACCGGGATCAGCATGACAGGGGGCAACGCCCAAACCCCCTCATCACCCTGCGGCTCTGTTCGTGACAGGGGAAGGTGCCCCAACCCCCTGATCAGCCCTGCTCTGTGCCTGATAGGGGGGAGCTCCCCAACCCCCTGATCGCCCTGTGGCTCTGTGTGTGACAGGGTGCAGAGCCCTAACCCCCTGATCGGCCCTGCTCTGTGTGTGACAGGGTGCAGCGCCCCAACCCCCTGATTGGCCCTGCTCTGTGGGTGATAGAGGGCGGCGCCCCCCCCCCCCCCACGGGCCCTGCTCTGTGTGTGACGGGGTAGAGCCATAACCTCCCCATCGGCCCTGCTCTGTGTGTGACAAGGGGCGGTGCCCCAACTCCCCTATCGGCCCTACTCTGTGAGTAACAGAGGGGAGCTCCTCAACCCCCTGATCGGCCCTGCTCTGTGCATGACAGAGGGGAGCTCCTCAACCCCCTGATCGGCCCTGCTCTGTGTGTGACAGGGTACGGAGCCCCAACCCCCCTGATGGGCCCTGCTCTGTGCATGACAGGGGGCGGTGCCCCAACTCCCCTATCGGCCCTACTCTGTGCGTGACAGGGGGGAGCTCCTCAACCCCCTGTTCGGCCCCTCTCTGTGCGTGACAGGGGGAGCTCCTCAACCCCCTGATCGGCTCTGCTCTGTGTGTGACAGGGGGTGGCGCCGCAACTTCCCCATCGACCCTGCCTTGAGTGTGGCAGAGGGCGGTGCCCCAACCCCCCAATCAGCTCTACCCTGAGCTTGACTAGGGGTGGCATCGCAACCTCCCGATCCGCCCTGCTCTGTGCATGACAGGGGGCAGCGTCCCAACTCCCCAATCGGCCCTGCTCTGAGCCCAACCAGGGGGTGCACCTAGGGATTGGACCTGCCCTCTGCCACCCGGGAGCAGGCCTAAGCCAGCAGGTCATTATCTCCTGAGGGGTCCCAGACTGCGAGAGGGCACAGGATGGGCTGAGGGACCGCCCCCCCCCCCCCCCGCCCCGAGTGCACAGATTTTTGTGCACCGGGCCTCTAGTCCTATATAATAAAAGGCTAATATGAAAATCGACTGAATGGCGGAATGATTGGTCGCTAAGACATGCACTGACCACCAGGGGCAGATGCTCAATGCAGGAGCTGCCCCTTGGTGGTTAGTGTGCTCCCATAGGGGGAGCGCTGCTTAGCCAGAAGCTGGGCTCATGGTTGGTGAGCACACTGGTGGTGGCGGGAGCCTCTCCCACCTCTACGGCAGCACTAAGGATGTCCGACTGACGGCTCCCAGACTGCAAGAGGGCGCAGGCCAGACTGAGGGACGCCCCTCCCTCCAAGTGCACGAATTCCATGCACCAGGCCTCTAGTTTAGACATAAAGTTTATGCTGATACTAGTAAGGCAGGACTCTTTCTTTGAAATGGTCATTTACATTTTCTCCCCTCTTCTTCCCTTTCCCTTCCTTCCGGTAACCAGGCTCCATGCCTTTTATTTTTATTTTTTTTTATTTTTGTCTCAGGGGAAATTTGTGGCAGGACAGAAATGGAGTTGGTTTTAGACATATTTTGCTTTGGAATTTTTTTGTTTTTTTTTCGAAAGCCTGAGTCCATTAAGGCAATTATGCTTGGCGTCCCTCACAGGGAGGGGAGAGGAAGAGTGCCTCAGAGATGCGATGAAGCAGGAAAAGGAGCTTGTGGAGCCTGGGTTAGTGGCTGAGCCCAGCTGAGGGCTGCACCATCAGGGAAGCCCTCCCCTTCAGCCCTTGGAGGAAGACTTGGAAGGAAAAAGGCCAATGGAGCCCAGCTTTGGCAAAGATGATGGGACTCCCTGGTGACCCAGAAGCTGCCAAGCCAGTGGACCTGGAGGGATAGGTGGGCCCTGGGGCACAGTGTGTGCTCTGTTTTCAGACTTGTGGCCATATGAGTGTTGCTAGTGTCACCTAAGACCCAGGGACCTGTGCACTACCCGGGGAGATGTCAGCCCCAAGAAGACAGAGCTGCCTGGTGGAATTCAAGCTAAGAGCCAAAAGTAAGTTCCCTTAGTCCAGCTGGCGTGGCTCAGCAGCTGAGTGTCAACCTATGAACCAGGAGGTCATGGTTCAATTCCCAGTCAGGCCACATGTCCAAGCACATGCCCGGGATGCAGGTTCAATCCTCAGTCTGGGGCATGCAGGAGGTAGCCAATCGATAATTCTCTCTCATCATTTATGTTTCTATTTCTCTCTCTCTTTCCCTTCCTCTATGAAACCCCCCTCTCTCTCTCTGTATATGTATATGTAGATATATATATATATATATATATATATATATATATACACACACACACACACACACACACACACACTAGAGGCCCAATGCACAAAATTTGTGCAAGAGTGGGCCCTCGCAGCCACAGGCGGCTGCCTGAATCCCTCCCTCACAGCCGCTGTGGCTGCAGCTGCCTCTGCCTCAATCCCATGGCTTCAACCCTGGCTTAGTCCGGAAGGACGTCTAGTCTAATTAGCATATTATATATCTCTCTATATAAAAGCCTAAGCAACCGGCTGACTGACTGACCAGCCAACTGGCCAGTAGCTATGATGTGCAATGACCACCAGGGGGCAGATGCTCAACGCAGGAGCTGCCAAGTGACAGCAACTTTGCAGAGTGTCCTCTCGCACTCCGGGACGCCTCCAGGGATGTTGGAGAGCTGGTTTTGGCCCAATCTCCAGAGGCCAGGACGCCTCCAGGGATGTTGGAGAGCTGGTTTTGGCCCAATCTCCAGAGGCCAGGCTGAGGGACCCCACTTGCTGGAGGTACCCTGCTCACTCCACAGAGCCCTGGCGCTACCCCAGGTGCGGCCAGCCGGGGAGGGACCATGGGAGGTTGACTCAGGGTATGTCCGGCCCGTCTGGCCCAGTCCTGCCCCGCTGGCCACCTGCTAATTAATTTACTTTCAATGTGCACTAATCCATGCGCTGGGCCTCTAGTGTGTGTGTGTGTGTGTGTGTGTGTGTGTGTGTGTGTATTAAAGTAAGTTCCCTTAAATGAAATAAAATAGGTGTGTAGTATCTTTTGTGTACCTGTTTTGGTGCTTTTGATAGACTACTCAACACCTTTGTTTAGATGATTTTTAAGCATTCTATGTTTTAGAAAGAGTCTCACAACATAGAAGACCATGCTAGGCTCTGGCAATTGTGTCTGTTTTGGAGATAAACCAAGCTACCTAAGTGCAGGCGCTACCTGGTGTCGGCATGCTTTCCTTGCAGGGAATATGCCCTGGGACATTGCTCCTTGAGAGCTAACATTTGCGAAGTTCCAAGCACTTTACATCCTGTTGTCTCAACTACAATAGGGGAAAGCGGTACTATTTCCGCAGGGGAAACTGAGGCACAGATAGGATCCCTGCCCAAGGTCACATGGCAAGTGGCAGGGTCAGAGTCCCGGCAGCATCCTGACTCCGAGCCTGTGCCGTCAGCTACTGGCGTGCACTGCCAGCCTTCCGAACGCGGGACAATTTAATGTGGCAAGCGCAGCAAAGTGTTGAGTATAAATCACCGAGCATATAAGCTCAGGGGGGAAATGAAGGTAGCTGGAGCTGAACGCAAAATGGATGGACAGCTCAATTTAAAGGCTTGACCATAAATCACTAATTTTTAAAAACAACTGACTGGAAATATGCAAATCACGAAATGACAAAGATCTCTACCTGACAGCACAATCCCTGCACAAGGCTGCTGAAGGTGGCAGCCCCTAATTCTCAAACCGGCCCCCCTTCATACTGTGCTTGCTTCTCTACACCATGGCTGCCACCGGCATCTAGGACGTCTTTTCCCTTCCCATGGGGCAGGTCATGGGACCTCGCACCCGCCCATCGGGGTCACACCAGTGGCTTCTCCGCTCTCTGCGCCTCTATCACCCTGACCCCATCACCCCAATGCTGATGGAACAGTACCCTCTTATTTCAGAGTTATTGACAGGTATGCACTTATGCTGACAACCTGAAACACAGGAAAATAATCTGCTATATATTTTAACTCAACCCTAGTTCTACCAGGGCTGGTAGGCACCACTGTGGGGCATATTTTGGAAATACATGGAGATGTTTTGTTTTTACTTCTAGGCCCTTATGACTCAAAGTGCTGTCCAGGGAACGGTAGTGTGGATTGGACATCACCCGAAAGCTTGTTAGAGATGGTGAATCCCAGGCCCACCAGGACCTATTGAGTCAGGATCTGCATTTAACAAGATCCCTGGGTGATTCGTGTGCACATTGTAATGAAGAAGCACTGGGCTAGAATTTAAATATTGAAAAAGATGTTACTCTATGATAATTAGTTCTTTTTACTTCTCCTTTATATTGGTGTGAGGGCATTCTTTAAAAAAAAAAAAAAAGTGTGTAGGCAGGGTAATTATCATTCATTTCAGGGTACCAAAAATGTGCTGCAACATATTTCTTATGTCAGGGGACAATAGGTCGGAGGCAAATGATAATGGCTGTTTTAAAGTATGGTGAGCCTGGGAATTCTGCTGCCCTACATGCTCTCTGGGACTTTAACTTGTGATTATGGGGCAGGCCACTTCATCCCTTTGGCCTCAATTCTTCATCTGGAACATGAAGAGCAGATAATTAAATTTTTTTTTTTTTGGTTAATCCTCACCCGAGGATATTTTTTCCACTGATTTTTAGAGACAGTGGAAGGGAGGGAGGAAGGGGATGAGAGGTGGGGGTGGGGGAAGGGGGAGAGAGAGGAAGAGAAAGAGAGAGAGAGAGAGAGAGAGAGAGAGAGAGAGAGATTGGTTGCCTCCTGCATATACCCCGACTGGGGCCTGGGATTGAACCTGCAACCCAGGTATGTGTTCTTGACTGGGAATTGAACCCATGACCCTTTGGTGCATGGGCCTACGCTCTAACTACCGAGTAACACCAGCCAGGGCTAGGATTAAAATTTTTTAAAGATTCCATGCAGACTTCTCTAAGGCTGGTCAATAGGGAGGGAGGGGATGTTAAGGAAGAAGCAAATAAAAAGAGTTTGAAAAAAATGAAGAAAATGTGTGAAAGAGTAAAGGATACACAGGAAGGGAAAATCCACAAAAGGGCAGGACGGACAGGGAGATGAGAATGTGGAGGGACTGACAATGAAGACTTCTGATCCAAGCAATTCCACCAGCCCATGAATTTTCATGGCTACCAGCTGGCATAAAATCATAAAGACAATTTTTAGCTCCTCCAATGGAATTGCATTTGTAATAATCATAACAATATTTCTACAGAGTAAAAATGACAAAGATAATTTGAAATGGAAAACAGTGACAAGATGCAAAATAAATGGCAACAAATTTGGGGACAGGATAGAATTTGCATGGGGAAAATTTATAAGCCGGAACACCACAAGGCATCAAAGCTGGGAGGGCTCTTGCTGGTTCTCTGTTAACCTCCTCAGGTAAGTCAGAGGGAAATGATTCCGTATTTTACAAGAAGTCTTTTGTAACAGTGACTTTTGTCTCCCCATTGAATCGGAGGTGAAATGTGCTCTTTTTGCTTTTCATTATCTGTGACATAAATAATGGCTACGCAAAGGCTCAAATGCCATGTCCAGTCCTAACGTGTCCATTTGTAAATGTTCCCGTTAGTCTTCATGAGCGATTATGTCCTTTGAAACCATCCGAGATGGTGGGAAACTATAATCCTCCACGAGGGACCTTTGCAAATTTGAGCACCTACTAAGTGTGAGACCACAAATGACAGACCTTCCTCCAGCTCGGTTTATGATCCAACAGGGGAGATAAATGTAATAGCTAATATTTACTGAGAGGGTTTTATAAGCCAGATAAATATAACAGCTAAGATTTAACTACAGTTGTCTTTTGGTAAGTGTGTCATGTATATATTTTTTTCACTGAACCTTTTAACATCCCTGGGACGTAGCTGCTATTATAACCTCATTTTATTGACAAGGCATTGGAGGATCAAGAAGGTGAAATAACTCGCCGTAAGTCACACGGCTAATAAGTAGCCAAGCCTGGACTCTAAGCTCACAGAGAAAGACAGAGGCGTCTATTTCCTTAACTACTGCCCTACATTTATTAGCACAGAAAAATAATAGCAACTTGTGGAAACCACACAAAAATAAATGTTCACTTTACATTCCTCCTCAGACCCTCCCTCCAAATCCGCGTGGTTGGGATCATTTTTAAAAAATAATATATTTTTATTGATTTCATAGAGGAAGGGAGAGGGAGAGAGAGAAACATAATGATGAGAATCATTGATTGTCTGCATGCCCCCACCTGGAGATTGAGCTCCCAACCCAGGCATATGCCTTGACTCAACCACTGAGCCACACCTGCTGGGCAGTGGCTGGGTATTTTTATTCATCACGGATGATTGTTTATCATCCTATCTGACTCGCTCTCCTTGGACTGGGATAAACAGGCTAAGTGTTTATGCTGGGAGGGCCTCCGGCCTGGGTTTTAAGGCACACAGAGGTAGAATTTTGCTAGCAGATATTTTCAATGGGGAAAACATTTCAGTTCAATTTCTTAAGCTTCTTATTAAAAGAATTCTGCTTACTTTGAAAAACATAATAGTAATTGGGGTCTTCCATCTGCCAGACATTATACTACACCCCTTGGAGGAGCCCCAACCCCTGAATGACCATCCTAACAAAAGGAAATAGCATGGCCAAGGGCAGGAGGAGGGAGAGGGTGACTTTTCTAGTAGGGAAAAGAATTGCTATCTATATATATAAAAGCCAAGTGACCGGAATGCCAGAATGACCAGAATGACCAGAACAACAAGTTGCTATGATGCGCACTATGGCCAACCAACTGGCCTGATTGGGGTGCGGCCCCTCCCCCTGTTGGCCCCAGGTGGATTGGGGGTGGGGCCAGCCAGCCAACATCCTGCGGCCTCTCCCCCCGCCTGCCTAACCCAATCGGCCCCCATCAGGGCCGGGTGGCCAGACCCCACCTGTGCACAAATTCGTACACCGGGCCTCTAGTGTTTTTATATTGCCCTGGCCTTTGAGAAAGCCTTACCTGAGACAGACTGGAAATACTGCAGGGTCCAGGCGATCAACACAGACAGCAAGAAGGTTCCCAGGAAATAGATCTACAAACACCAGAAATAGGCGTCAGATGACTGACAGGGGCAGGGACCATGAGGGCAGGGCCAGCGGGAGAGGGTACCTACCAGGGCAGAGTGCAGGACAGCACCCCAGATGAGCCGGAAGTGAAGGTAGAGCCAGGCCAGGGAGCAGGGGCTCAGGGACTCCTCACTACTGTGGCTCCAGCACCTGCAGACACAAAGCAGAGGGCACCTTGAAGTGTCAGCCAAACTTTGGTGGCATTACTCACGACGGGTATTTTCAGACCCTCAAACCCACCTCCTTCTGCTTGGGGACAAGCAGGAACACTTGAGGTGAGAGGCAAAGGAAGAAAGGCAGTTCTGAGGGGTTGAGGCCTGCCCTAAAATTCTAGGATCCTGCCAGAAATCTCAGGAGAAGGTCACTTCTGTCCTTAATAAAAAGCCAACAGGTCAAGGAGGTCCCTGAAAACAGGGGGGTCTGCCGGGACAATACTTCTGTCCAAGGGTCTCTCTGCATCCAGACACCAGAATGCCGCCCTGTCATGCAGAAATGGTCTAACCCAGCCGTGGGCAAACTACGGCCTGCGGGCCGGATCCGGCCCATTTGAAATGAATAAAACTAACAAAAAAAAAAAAGACCGTACCCTTTTATGTAATGATGTTTACTTTGAATTTATATTAGTTCACACAAACACTCCATCCATGCTTTTGTTCCAGCCCTCCGGTCCAGTTTAAGAACCCACTGTGGCCCTCGAGTCAAAAAGTTTGCCCACCCCTGGATCGGACACGTTATTTTTTCCACTCTTGTGGAAAACCTTGGTCAGCACCTTAACTTCAGATCTAGCTCATTCTGTATCTCAAGCGTCAGAAACTAGAAGACGGAAGTAAGTTTGGTTCCAGCTGAAGGTTCTCAAATCAAAACAAAACCTGAGCCCTTTCAGAGCAAGAAACGCTACAAAGTACGAGTCAGGCTAACTTGAACCAAGAAGCCAACAGCATCCACTGGGTCCCTCCAGATTCCACAGAATTAAAGAGGCTCTGAACTCACCTTTCGTATAGTTCCTGGAGGATGGAGATGTTATTCGCATGGAGTGTTGGGTCAATTTCCAAGAAATCCAAAATGTGATGTGGAATTATAGCCCCTTCCTCAATGAGCAGGGCCAGGTTAAAAAACCCCTGAAAACAAGCCACAAACCAACCTCATCAGCTTCTCATAATAAAACGCAGACACACACCCTTCATCGGAATGTAAACTTTTACAACCTCTAGATTTTTTTCCCCCAGTCCCCAGAGCCAGATGGCTTTGTCATCTTCATTGATGAATGGTTTCCCTAAATACATGCATCTGAGAAATTTATTTGCAGGAGAACCAGGAGGCTTTCAGAGGATGCTGGGTCCCATCTGCTCAGAAGCCAGCCAACTGGGGACCTGCCCTTTCCTGCTCATTCTCTCAAAACAGTGCTCACTGGAAAACGCACTCTTGTGTCACCGGTAGAACCAGAACGCTGAGGCGAAAGCCATGTACCTCACTTACAACTATGCCCGGGGTCCCCATCGGCATGTCAGAGACCTAACAAAACGTTGTTGTGGCTGGGGGTGCTACTGATGACAGTCTCATGTAGGGAGGCGCTCCGATGCACAGATAACGGACGGTGTTTGTCTCAGCTTCCCTGGCTTTCCCAGTGTGGAAAACCTCCTCTCTTGATTCCTCTTGGCACAGGCCTCCACTGTGGTACATTTCCCCACGCCTTCCTTATTATGCACCTTGTTCTTGACCCTCAGAGGCAGGATCTGCCTCATTGGCTGTGCAGGTCCAAGGAAATAACATAGTTAAGAACCTGATGGTAGAGGTTCTTCATCAAGGATGGGAGCTGTTATACTACCTGGAGGCGACACACTGTCCATCATGAGCTGGGCATGCGGCCAGACCAAGAAATAAACAAAAGACGGCCTTACTTAGCATTAGGGCTTTACAAACTTCACCGCCTTGTTGCCCTTCAAAGAATTCGTGGTCATGTTTTAATGACATAGTCTCCTTTTGGCCTTTCCTTTCAGTTGCCACTGACAACAATCTCAAGGAAAATCATCATCCGCGTGGGTGTATAACCAGGACTCCCACAAGCATTCTATGCAATAACCATGATAAAAATACCAGCAGCTAGCATTTTCTGAGTGCTTGCTCTATGTGAGGCATTGTTCTGTTTTATATCTATTCACTTAATCTCATAGCAACAAATTGAGATAGGTACTATTATCCTCCTCATGTCATAGATGAAGAAACTGAGGCACAGAGAGGTTAAAAAATTTGCCCAAGGTCACACAGCTAGAAAGGGGCAGAGCTGGGATTCAAACAGGAACAGACAGGGTCCAGAGTCTCCAATCTTAAGCTCCACCATGTTGCCAAATAACCTCTAAATAGATGGAAATGTTAAGTATCTTGAAGATGCACACACACACCACACACAGAAAATACAATAGTTCTCTGCACTTTGAAAGGAAGGTGCTCTTAAAACAATGCATTAAAAGAAAAGAAAAAAAATTACCTATAAAAATTTCAAGTCTCTGAAGAATGGAAACATAACAAGATTGAAATAAATGGGAAAATAGGCTAGAGGAATATTTATATGCAATGTAATAACTTAAGATTCATTATATATGAGGCAAATGTATAAAAAACCTATAATTTAAATTTTAAAAGGTGTCAAAACTTCATTAAACAGGCAAAGAACGAGCATAGAGAATTCACATAAAAATATGAAGAGTAAATTATCATACACAAGTATATATAAAAGTGTCCCTCCCCACTAGTAACCAAATAAATGCAATTTAAAACAATAAAGAAGTATCAACTGGAAACTATTCAGTTAGCAAAATTAAGGCATGAAAACATCCAGTGCGGACAAGATTTCAGTTACCCTCCTACCCTTCACCACTGCTTGGTGATGTATTCATTGGAAAACCCTTTCAGAAACTAAATTGGCAATAGACTATTACTAGGTAGCTGTAAAACCATTTAGATTGTTTGACTTAGCAATACTATCCCTCAAAGAAATTATTCTAATGAAAATAAAAGATCAAATTCCAAAGCACAACACCAGAAACCTGTTGCCTGAGAGGGCAACAACTATTCCAACTTCCATTGTGCAAATGACCCTGATTAGCAAATGTAGAAGGAATGAGAGAATAGACTCTTCATTAGCACACACAGTAATCATTGTTGCAAGATGTATGGAAGGATACTAAAATTAGTAAGTACCAATTTGAGGAGAAATAGGATATGTGCATAGTCGCAAACTCTCTCCCCAAGATATCTATACATTAGAAAGAGAAAAACATTCGCTTTACAGGGGAGAAACCCAGCAGAAACCACCTTAACCAAGTCATTCAGATCAACCTCACCAGCAATAAGACATCATGTATGCCTCATAGGATACAGTGAGAAGGACACATCACTTTTGTGCTGTCCTTGCCCCACATGCATAATCTGAATCTATTCATGAGAAAACAGAAGCCAGACCCAAATCGAGGGACATTTTACCAAATACTTGGCTGATGAGTATTCTTCAAAAGTATCAAGGTCATGAAAAACAAAGAAAGAGTGAGGAACTGCTACAGATTTGAAGAACACTAAAGAAATACGACAACTAAATGCTAGGTGGCATCCTGGAATGGAAAAAGGACATTTGTGCAAAAACTAGTGAGATGCACAGAAAGTCTGAAGTGTACTTTATGGAGCAAAACCAAGGTGGAGTTCTTGGTTTGATAACAGTGTTGTGGTCATGAAAGATATATCCATTAACGGGAGCTGGACGAAGGGCACACAGCAACTCCCTTGTCCTCTTTCTATAAAGCTAGAGTCTGTACATCTAAAAAATTCCAAAATAAGTTTAAAACAAGTCACTGAGAGCAAAGTCCTATTGCTGAAGTGTTGGCCCAGCGACACAAGCAAACCACTTCCACCTGGACCACACTTCCAGTTTCTCGAGGTTGTTCCTGGCGAGTTAGTTTGATGGAATCTGGTAGACAGACTCCCGGCTTTGGAGCCAGAAGACCTGGGTTGAAGCTCTGGCTGCCTCACTGACGACCTGACGGCTTGGCCTTCAGCAATGTACCCCCTTGTCAGAGCCTTGGTGTCCTCTACTATAGAAAGGGTCTAATAATCCCCACCCCACGAGGTGGCTGTGAGGATGGTGTGGGAAATACAGCAGGCACTCAGTAAAGGTTCGCCACACGGTTAGTGTCCTCACAGGGCCTTTGGGAGTAACTTGTGAAAATGGTGGGAAATGACTTTGCCATCTGTGAAGCTTCTATAGACAGAGGGCTGGTGAGAACGCTAGGCTCTGCGACCTCACGAATGGGCACCACCAAGAACTCATTTCTGTTGCTGCTGTTTACCTGCGAGTCCCCATCCAGTGCCGCTTGGGCGTACATCTGCACCGACAGCTCCAGGTCTTGTGACTGGTTTTGGTGGCCATAGTAGTAAAGGTCTCCCATTTTCAAATAGGCTGAGGGGCGAAAAGCACCGATGTGTTGGTCGAGGGGTTTTATTTCAGACGGACATCTTAAATGATCGGCCCATTCCCACGATGGAGAGTTTTTCCTATCGGACTCTACCACAGAACATGTTCAGGGTGTGTGTGTGTGTTTTTCATGTGTCAGTAGAAAAGACACACACACCGTTTTTCTGCTGAGCACCCACATTTCCAGACACATTTTCCTGCTTTGCTTGGTAGCCCTCCCGAATAGATCTATTTGTGAGAATCGCAGCCCAATCAGCCAAGGACTGGGGTTGGGGGAGAACTTTATTTCCCCTCTGAAATTTTGCTGGCTGGGTTTGATGACTAAAGGGTATTTCTTTATTCAAGCCGTATGCTTTATTTTTCCTCCAAGGAAAAAGTTTTGTTTAAGAATGCATGTCTCACTCAGGAAAATAGAATCGACGTCAGGTCATTCAAAAGAGGGATTTCAACACTGGGAAGGGCTGCTCACCAGGGTGTTGGGAGAGCTGAAAAGGCAATGGCAACCCAAACGTCAGCAATGCAGGCAGCTCCTATCACCCCTGTGCCAAGGGTCTGCTGGGACCATGGGAATGCAGCCACTGCCAGCGAACAGCCAAAGTGGAGAGAGGAGAGAAATACTTGGGCTCCGCCACAGCCTCCCATTGTCTGACACTAGTCAGAAGCCCCACAGCAAAGGAGTCTGGGAACTGCAGTTCCTGGGGGTAGCCCCCTACCATACAGAGCAGAAGAAGGCAGGGAACCCATCACTGGCTCAGACTCTGTCCATAAGAGCTTTCTCTTTTGGACAGTGGGCCGGGAGACATACGTTGCATGAGGCTGAGAGCTGATTTCAGTCATGATCTTAATAGCAGAGACTTTGCACTCTCTCCTAATTGTTTAGAAATAACACACTGCACACAAAGCCCTTAGATGTTTCCTGTTACTAAGGTTTAAAAGCCTCCACGGCTTCAATTTCGTACCCGTTTTTCTATACATACCAAATGAAGGAGCATCGATTTGAAAAACAGAGAAATTATAGTATCTCCAAACACAATTAACACCCAAATATCTCTTGGCCAGGTCCTAAGGGAGTGAAGGGGGAGAAAAAGTTAATTCATTAATATTTCGGCTGAGTGACTAATTTTGCCTTCCTAAAACCCCCATCCATCATCCTTAACCTTAGAGCTTCTACTCAGAGAATACATTTACTCACCGGCCTCTCCTCACAGATGTGTGCTAAATTTGTCTGTGACACTTCAATACCAGTTTCTGCTGCTAAAACATAATACAGCAAAGCTTCGTGCCTAAAAATAGACGATTAATAATAAATTTCATATAGTGGCTCTTACTAATATTCACAGAGAGCTCGATATTCAAACATAAGGGCACAAAATAAGCAGTTTTCTTTTTAAAGCACAAAACCATGAGTTTGTTGGTTTTTTTTAAAAAAATAAATACTGTTGTCAAAAATACTGCAGGCACTGATTTATTTTCTGTCTTAAAGGCTGAACTGGCAGATAAGGTTGGGAGCTAGTTAATGCAACAGCTACCTCTACTGGCCGAATGGCATGTCGAACAGCCTCAGGTCCCTGAATCCTTCCTTGCTTCGAGGAGAGAGTGGTATTAAAACAAAGTCCTGTGAGTCCTCTGTTTTGTGAAAGGCTTTATGGGGCTTAGGATTCTGAACAAGCTTAATTAAAGCTGGGCTTTTGTGGAGCGTTCGACGTCTGGCAAAGGAGATGCAGCTTACAAGAGTGTTGATAGCAATGGCCAGAAACACATAAATAAATGACAGTTTGACACCACTGGGAACTGAATCATTGTAAAACAATGAGCCCACTCCTTGTCTGTTGAAAGGTGGCCATACGATTCGTAATACCAGTTAAGGGCAGGGGGTCGGGGAAACGGACATATTCCCACAACCACTGCTAGTGGGAGGGCCAATCACTGTGTTGATTGTGGGAAGCCCTAAGAATGCACAGGCCACTTGCCCAACAGTTCTCCCTGTGGGGGTTCATTCTAAAAAAACAAATCAGAGACGTGCAAAGATTCTGGGGCAAGAGAGTTTATGGCAGAGCTTTTGCTATGTTAGAAAATTGTAAAAAAAAAAATGGTAAGAACTTAAATATCTGAAAATCAGTGACTATTTAAATTAACCCACGGCCTGGCCAGCATGGCTCAGTGGTTGAGCATCGACCTATGAACCAGGAGGTCATGGTTTGATTCCAGGTCAGGGCACATGTGCAGATTGCGGGCTCAATCCCCGGTATGGGCTGTGCAGGAGGCAGTCCATCAGTGATTCTCTCTCATCATTAATGTTTCTATCTCTCTCTCCTTCTCCCTTCCTCTCTGAAATTAATAAAAATATATTTTTTAAAAAATTAACCCTTGGTACAGCCACTTTCGGATGAGGCCATGAAAAATGATGTGGAAGAATACATATCCAAAAATGTGGAAAGATGTCTATGCAAAATTATCTGTTCAGTGAAAAAAAGAGGCAGGATAAAAACCAATGCAATTCCATTTTTGGAATAAAACCGAATACACACATGCATACACACACACACACACACACACACGCAGATATATATATATATGCCGAGAAAACTAAACCATAAAAATTATCTACCAAAAAGCTAACAGTGCTTATCTCTAGGTGGTGAGAATGCAAGTCATTTTTATTCTTTACTTTTGACTTATCTGATTTCCTCCATTTTCTTAGTGTCACCCAGTTTATGAATAAAAATTTATTTTAACCATAAAAGTTATTCTAAAAGCATCTTTTTCATATTAAGTAGCTGACACGGAGAACTCTCCCTCGACTGTCACTCCCCCTAGGAAGTGGGTTAAGGAAGGGTAGGGGACGGTTGGGTTAGGGGGACTAAGGGAGGCAGATTCTGAGATCACCTTTTCTACATCGTTAGAGCAGCTCTGGCAGACCATCCCTCGGGGACAGAGAGAGGTGACTGGGAGTCAAGTTAGCACAGCAGATCTTCAATCAGACATGCTGTAGGTCATGGGCCACGTGGCTGCTGAGTGAGCTGATTCTCCATCTCCAAGACACCCAAGGCAGCCGACCAATTAGCCATGACTCATTCTAAAGAGACACGAAGCTGGCTAAGCGGTGTCCCCTGCATAGGCAGGTCAGCTAACAAGCCCACGACTGGAGCCGAAACACCTCGAAAAATGCAGTTGTTTTCTTTTTATTTCTTATTGATTTCAGAGAGGAAGGGAGAGGGAGAGAGACAGAGACATCAACGATGAGAGAGAATCATTGATCAGGTGCCTCCTGCACGCCCCCTACTGGGGACTGAGCCCCAAACCCGGGAATGTGTCCTGCACCGGAATCGAACCCGGGACCCTTCAGTCCCCAGGCTGACGCTTTATCCACTGAGCCAAACCAGCTTGGGCTGCACACGGATTACAAAAATCATGTTTGGTGACCAGAATCCTCAAGTCAGACCCAGCATCAAGTCCCCGTCATTCTGCAGTAAGGCCCTGTTCCAAAGGTCTGACGACCTCAAGTGTCTCCTGAGACACTCGGGCTTGCACCCGTGTCTTGGTTTCCCCAGGGATGAGCGAGGGAACGAGATGGTGTACCCTTGCCAGCCCACACGCTAATACTGAGCCAGCTCCCTCTGCTGCTGTGGCCGCATGGAATGTGACTCATGTTATTAACCTGTAACAAAATGAGTTTTTCTTAGACAGCAGTCGGGTATAGACTATTAGAATTTGCAGTGAGGGTGGGGGGCACGAGGCCAACACACCCGTAAGACAGAGTCACCATGATAAACTTTACAAAGACAGTCTCTCGTGTGGTGGTGGAGGGATGGGAGAAACAAGTTTTATAGAGAGACGTTCACTGTCCAATTATTGTATAGGCCGGGAGGAAATTTCATAGAACCCTCGTGCATTTCCTTTGAAGAAGCGCTGTGATCCATCAAAAAGAGGCGTCAGGAAACAGCGAGGTCAATAGAAGTGCTGGGCAGAAATCCACCGCTGTCTTCCATCTTGCAGAAGCAATCAGCAGAGGCCGGCGCACCCTGACCCCACCGCCATCTATTCTCATATACTGAGGAGTGAGCTGTAGGTGAGGGTTAGCACACGGGAGACCAGATTTCCTCAGCTTACTCAACTTCCGAGACACACCACCTCTGCAGAAACCCTGTCCACATTCACTCTCCCTCCCTGCATTGGGCTCTTGCTTATGTTTCAACAGAAACTGCCTGAAAGCATTGATTACAGATACTTCTATACTCATATTGTTGGAATAAGCATGCCCTCAGCATTTGCTATGCGCAGGAAGCCCCCAATCAAGCCACAAGACCGTACTGCCCTTCCGGAAATTTCCTTAAGGTTTAGGAAGCCAGCCAGAGCTCCGAGTTTGATTTCCAACGCACTCAAGTGAAACTGTCTCCCAGACAGTCATTGTAAGGGGAGGTGGGGTGGATGCAGAGAGGAGGACGTTTAGAGTAAAGAACGAGGCTGGGGCACATCTGCTACCCTCCCGCTTCAAAGCCAGCGTCTACATTTATAGAACTTTCCTAATGATGCTTTGTAACCACTCCTTGGGCTGCTGGCTGTGAACAGCGAATCGGACGACCTCTGAGCAGCTTCTCAAACAATTACATTATTTTCTCTGTGCTCCTTGCTAATGATGCCTGAAGCAGCTCCAACTGGAAGGATGAAAAACAATCCTGGGGTCTCAGTGGATTTCAGGGCCCCTGCTCTATTGCCGAAAGGTGAGTCTCTCTTTTAAAAAATAGCATATTTTTATTGATTTCAGAGAGAAAGGGAGAGGGAGAGACAGATAGAAACATCAATGATGAGAGAGAATCATTGATCGGCTGCCTCCTGCATGCTCTCCACTGGGGATCGAGACCACAACCCGGGCATGTGCCCTTGACCAGAATCGAACCAGGGACCCTTCAGTCAGGCTTATATTCTATCCATTGAGCCAAACCAGCCAGGGCAACAGGTGAGTCTCTGGACTGGAACCTAGCATGCCTACTTGTCTTGCCTCAATCCCACCATAATCGGGTTAAGTATTGGGGGTGTATTTAAGACAAAGGACAATAAGATACATAGTCCACAGATAAAACACACGCAGAGGTAAGGCAGAGAGAAACGAAACATGACAGCCGGCCTCTCCTTTGCTGATTCCTCCTGGTGTCCAAGGACAGCCTCAGGCACGACAACATTATCTTCCGTATTATGCCTATACAGCAAAAAGCCCTTTTCTCCAACCCCCTCCTCTCTTAAGCTATCCCATAGAAATCTTGGAGCAACACAGAAAAGCACAAGCTCGTCAAACCTACATGAGTAATCTGAAATAACTCCAGAATAAATTCACTCACAGGAAACCTAAGAAGGGGATGGACTCAGGACATTGATGGATGGTTTAGTTCTGTGATGGCAAAATAAATGGTACCAGAAAAGGCCATGCTGTGGGGAGGTCATGCTCTTATATTTCCTACTTAGCCCGCAGGGCAAGTTTGGGGACTCAGAGAGATGAAAGCACTCTTTGTCAAATAGATTTTGACAAAAATTTCCCACTGTCATGGGTAGTAGATGTTTCTTCCTGTAGCTATGAAAAGGCCTCAAATTCAGGTGGAGATTTATCTTTTGTAATATTTTAGTACCAGCGTCAAGATTGGCAAGGGTATTGACGATCAGCAGGAGAGTCTATTGATAAAATTATTTTAGAAAACAAATAGCTTTATTTTGTGACCCTACTCCTAAGTTTATATTCTAGAAAAACTCTTCCTATATGGGTCAGGAGATATATAAAACATGTTCATGGCCGCGTTGTTCTTAAAACAAAAAAAATGGAAACAACCCAAATACATGTTAATAGGAGAATTGGTAAGTAAATTGTGGTATATGACAGCAGCGAAAAGGAACGACCTACAGGGACATGCATCCAAATATATGAATCTCAGAAACATAACGTTAAGTGACAAGGAGCAGTTAAAGATTCATGTTTAATAATATTCTAATGACAGAAAGCTCAGAATCAAGTCAAACTAAATCTATTGCTTAGGAATATACCCATGTTGTGCAAAAAAAACTATAAAGAGAGCACGATTCAGGATGATGGTTCCTTCTGGGTACTGGGGCTGGGGGTGGGTTTAATCTGAGAGGGACATGCAATCAGGGAGCTTAAACAGTTCATTTCCTTAAGTAGGTGGGAGGTTTACGGGTGTTTGTTTTATTGTTGGAACTTACATATACATTACACATTATTTTGTATGTATCAACTCAGATCACAAAAGAGAAAAACAACTCAACTGGCTCATGCCACTTCCCCAACTCAAATGATCAGCGCCTTTCACCAGAACTCTTTCCGAATCTTCCTTCGCTTCACCATTATTTACAGCTGTTTGGTGAAGCATCTCACAGCCCAACTCTGTCACATCACGACCTTCTCTCCAAACCATCAACGCTCCCTGCTGCTCCACAGATTAAGTAGAAAGTACATAACCTTCCATTCAAACTTCCATAAAGTAGCACCTCTTTGGTCTTGTGGTATATCACTCCCTGTACAAATCTTACCCTCAGGGCAAACTGGGTGGCTTAAAATTTCCTAGAGACTCCCAGAATTTTCCTATCTCTTTGCTTTTGTTCCTGTGATTCCCTTCACAAGAAATGCTGTTCCCTGCAGGGCTCAGTGGACATGTGACCATCCCTCAAGGCCTCCATTATAAAGGTTGGCCTAAGTCCCCCAAACCAGGTAGCATCTCTTCCTGCTCAGAATCCCCAATGTTCTTCAGATACTGTTCATGGCTCTTAAGTTATGTTTGTTCTACTTGCCTTAGTTCATTCACTCAATAGTTTCTGAGCACTTCACAGGTGCCACTAGGTGCTGGGCACTGGGATACAAGTCAGAGGGCAATCAAAGTAAAGGGCAATCATGATCCACGGAAGGACCCAAGCGAGTAAGAAGTTGGTAAGACTCCGGGGCACGTGCAAAGGCCCAGACGTCAGACAGAACAACGGCCATGTGAGAAACTGCAGGTAGCTCAGCATGAGGAAGGGTTGAGGCAGCAAACTACCCCAAGCCCTTCTTGGTGACATCCTTGAAACTCATGGCAAGGTGCCCTGCATGCGAGTGGACTCAGTCAAGTCTGATGAACTGAATGCAAACACACAAATAGTGTAGAGCACACTTAATTCCCCCATCTCCTCCACCAGGAAAAACAAAAAAGTCAATCTCTGTGGCTGAATAGTCTTAGAAAGACAGCAGGCCACACAAATCTTAATTCTTCTTGACTTTCACTGCAAATTTTTAAATGTTAAAGGGATGCTAAATTCAAAAATAGGCAAAAAAAAAAGCCTAGCTACTGACCTATCCTCTCTTTATGGGAAAGGTGGCAGACATTTTGGCGTGTGTGTGTGTGTGTGTGTGTGTGTGTGTGTGTGTTGTGGGGGACAGATATGCTCTTCCTTTGGGAATGCCCCACATATAAACACTTTGATATTTCAGTGCTTAGTTCCCCCTAAGAAGCTTGTGAGGAGCAAGGCTGGAAAGTTTAGAGGGTGATTATAGAGAATGAGCTAAAGTCAAATTTGGGAGTTTTGCAAGATGAAATCTGTAAGACATATCAATTAGAAAATAATAACTTCATAAAAACTTCTTTCCTACTGTGCAAAGTGAGGCCACATATAATAAACTTTCATGGGAGTTCATAATAAACATTGCTATTTGGTGCTTTTTTCCATTGGGTTCATTTCCCCTGCATTATCTAATTTAAGATTCTCCATTACTGAGATGCTATCTTTTGATTAGGTGGGCACCCATGGACCAAAGGAGAAAATAGTGTTCTTTTGGACTCATATTTAAATTTTTAATTAAGGTTCGGATCAGAGAATGATCGATGGTAAGTCTGGTCTAATGTCTCTGAGGCAGTGTTCCGAAGGGATATGTGCTGATTTGCATAGCCTTTTCAGTTATTACTGAAATACCCAGATCATTTAGGCAATAAACCAGCCAAGAAAATGTAGCCCGAGGGAAAAGTAAGACGGAGCACTAGAAATGACAGAGGGAAAAAGATGAAGTCAGGTAGCATTTGGAGAGGTGTGCCCTTCTTTGTGAAATCAAGTAACAGCAAATGGGGGGAATTTGCAGTCCTCCTGTGCGGTGTCATGGGGTTCTTCATCTGCTACCTCTAATGTCACAGCCAAAAGGGGAGCCTATTTAGCTGTGACATTAGAGGTCTTGTGAGTGACTTCCTGCAACCCCAAGCTCCTGGCCACAGAAGATGCACTACAAGCTATGGAAGGATGTAGCCTGAGCCCCAATTTTCAGCTTCCCACAAACAAGGTGGGAATCCCAGACCTCCTCTGACCTGCCAGCGAGAAGCAGAGAGTCAGCCAAGATGCCCCGCGCTGTGTTTAGATTCTAAAACCAAGAGAAACAAGCTTGAGGGGAAGAAGTCAACACATTCATATGTCTTTCAACTTGATGAATGTGCATGCTCCCCCTAGAGAACTAATTTTTGTGTATAATTAAACATGGAAATGCTATGTTTTCCAATCAACAGCCAATCAGTCTGTGATACTCTGAATAGGATTACTGAGAGGCCGTGATTTCCCTGCAAATTGCTTTTTTTGGTTGCATTTTAAGCTCCATCTCATAGACTGACAGGTAAGGGCCGAGGAAGTTCACGGTCACGTGGGTCCCAAGCTTACCAGGAGCCCTCCAGGTAGGCGTTGAGG
Source organism: Myotis yumanensis (assembly GCF_028538775.1). Classification (NCBI taxonomy): domain Eukaryota; kingdom Metazoa; phylum Chordata; class Mammalia; order Chiroptera; family Vespertilionidae; genus Myotis; species Myotis yumanensis. Next base: position 225,341,762 of record NW_027223752.1, on the reverse strand, counting down.
CCTTTCCGAATGACGTGGCCCAGGTAGCCGTTTTTCTCAGCGATGTGCTTTGCCCACCTGAAAAGGAAAGGGAAGAGAAAAATATCCAAACTGTGGCAAATTAAATAATTGCTTCTTTCTTCGTATGATCACAATAAATCCCACTTGGGGAATATTTTGCTTTTTAGAATTTTTACAGAGCAACAAACCAGAACTGAATGTTAAGAAGGTAAAGAGAGAAACATTTTTGAGAGCTTTGCAACCAAGGCCCTTTCTTAGCAATGCTGAGGCGTTGTGGTTTATGGAAATAAAGACAGGAAAGGTTCCTAATGAACAATATCCACCACTATAGGGAAAGAGAATCTTTGTTTTGGCATCTGTATGGTAATTAATCAATAATACTTTTCTTCTCCTACCTTTATTTTAGAATGGGGATTTATAACACTGTTTGGGTATTTTAAAAATATTTTTATTGATTTCAGAGAGGAAGGGAGAGAGAGAGAAACATCAATGATGAGAATCACTAATTGGCTGCCTCCTGCACGCCACCTATACCAAGGCATAGATATTGGGGATTGAGCCCAATATCTGGGCATGTGCCCTGACCAGAATTGAACCATAACCTCCTGGTTCATAGGTCGTCACTCAACCTCTGAGCCACACCAGCAGAGCTAATTTTATTTTTAAATTACAGTTGACATTCAATATTTTGTCATAGTTTCAGGTGTACAGCATAAGGGTTAGACAATCATAAACTTTACAAAGTAGTCCCCTGATATTCCAAGTACCTACCTAGCATTGCACATAATTATTACAACATTATTGATTATATTCCCTATGCTGTACTTTACATCCCCATAGCTACCAATTTGTACTTCTTAATATCCCTTCACCTTCGAAAAGATCATCTTTACCGAAAGTTCTAGTACTTCATTAAAACATTTTTACTGATTTATTATAAGGTTTCCCTATTTTGTTTCTGCTCCCTAATTTATCCTCAAGGGGGTTTATCATTAATGAACTAGCATATTGCAATCTTTAGATTTACAACCACTAAAAGAATATTCAAAGAATACATAACTAACAAGTTAATGAAATGGGGATATGGAATGCTTTTTAAAAAATATTTGATTTAGCCCTACCCGGTTTGGCTCAGTAGATAGAACGTTGGCCCGAGGACCAAAGGGTCCCAGGTTCAATTCCAGCAAGGGCATGTACCTTGGTTGCAGGTTCCCTGGCCCTGGTCGGGGTGCATGCAGAAGGCAACCAATAGATGTGTCTCTCTCACATCAATGTTTCTTTCTGTCTCCCCCGCCCCCCCCACCTTTCTACTCTCTCTAAAAAATCAATGGAAAGATATCCTCAGGTGAGGATTAACCTAAATAATTAATTAATTAATTGATTGACATAAAGGAAGGGCAAGCAAAGAGAAACAAGGCACAAAAACAGATGTAACAAAAAGGAATAGATGGTAAACTGGCAGAGTTAAAATCAAATATATCCCAATTAAATGTAAGTGATCTAAATATACCAATTGAATACTAAAATTGTCAAACTGACTAAAAAATACACAAAAGAACAATTACATGCCACTTCAAGAGATATAGATAAAATAAGAAGAAAGACTGAAAGTAAAGGGGTAGAAAAAAATAGAACATGCAAATTCTAACACAAAAAAAAGCACATATAACTATATTAACATAAAAAAGTAGACTTTACAGAAAAGGACCACCAACAGAGATAAAGAGGACACTGTAAAACGATAAAAGGGCCAACGAGAAAGGAAAAACAATTCTCATTCTATTTGACCCAATAATATTATTCAAAATATCTAGTGCAAAATTGACAAAACTAAAAGGAGAGATAGACAAGTGTACACTCATAGTGGGAGATTTTAACACAGTTCTTTCAGTAACTATTGTAACAAGCAGAAAAACACACACATCAGGAATCATATAGAAGATTGGGCCAACCTGATAATATATGTAGAACATTGTACCCGACAAGTTCAGAAAACACACTCTTTTCAAGAGATGATAAACACACATCAAAATTGACCATATGCTGGTCATAAAGCAAGCCCCAACACTCTTCAAAGGATTGAAGTCATTCAGAATATACTCTCTAATCACAATGTGATTAAGCTAGAAATCAATAATAAAAGGATAAAAAAGTCTGTGAAATATATAAATGCTCACAATAAGTATCCTAACCAACAAACAATAACAGCCCTGGCCGGTTTGGATCAGTGGATAGAGCGATGGCCTGCGGACTCAAGGGTCCCGGGTTCGATTCCAGTCAAGGGCACATGCCCAGGTTGCGGGCTCCGTCCCCAGTAGGAGGCATGCACGAGGCAGCCAATCAATGATTCTCTCTCATCATTGATGTTTCTATCTCTCTCTCCCTTTCCCTTCCTCTCTGAAATCAATAAAAATATATTAAAAAAAGAAATCATTTAAATTTAAAACAAAACAAACAATAACAAAAGCCTCAAGTCTGTCTCAGGTGAGTGTCATCACTGAGTTCAGGTAGATTTGCTCTCAAATGCCTTAAGACACGCCCCTGGAGAGCCGGACTATAGAGTGAGGGTGATCTACAGCAGAGGTCTGCACACCTTTTCTACAAAGGGTAAGACAGTAAATATTTTAAGCTTTGTGGGCCACCTATGGTCTCTGCTGCATATTTTTCCATGTCTGTTATACAACCCTTTAAAAATGTAGGAAGTGCTCTTAGCTCTTTGGCAGGCCACATGTTATGTGTGGGCCACAGTTTGCCAGCCCCTGTAAAACATGATCAGATATGCATGACATCAAAAATGGGCCTCCTGTTCCCTGTTCTTCAGGAAGCTTCTGTAGGATGTGTACTACCAAAATGCAAGCATTAACCAAGAGAGAGGAAGAAATAGGGTCCAACAAAGAGGACCGGAAAGCCAGAGATGAAGGAAAAGGGATCCCCCAAAACGGTGACAAAGTCAATTTCGGGAGGGCAGCTGTGGCCTGAACAAAGACTCCAGGAGAGACATCACCAAGATTAAATTAATACCTGGTGGGTGTGGCCAGACTAAGAGATTTAGACAACTGTAGATGAATTGGGAGATCAAGTACATGGAAAATGACAAGTACACAGAAAGCCAAGCAGCTAAAGAACAATAAAATATAATTATTACTCCATAGAAAACACAAAGTGTGCAAGAAAGAAAAGGTAGTCATAGAATAGTATGTGGCTCAGCTGTGAATAGCATTTACAGTCATAATAATGTAAACCCCGATACTAATCTAACCAAAATAATGACATACTTATTGGGAAGATGGGAGAGAAATAAAAAGTGAGAATGTGTGAGGAAGCGAGGTGGCGGAGTGAGAGAGGACTATATCTTCATCTTTCACAGTGAGACATCATTAAACAATGTCTATAATGAAGATAACAAGAAATAGTGGGATATGCATGTTATTTAGCAGTAGAGGCAAAAAAATATGGTTAAAAATGTGAAAATGAAAAGTGATTTATTTTTGGGAGCAGGACAAAGTCTGGTGTGGTATAGGCAGAGATTTCCTGTGCTGTTTTTTTTTCTTATCAAATTATTTTCTATTTTTTATTAAATTCTTTTTATTTTTGTCTTGTCAAATTATTTGGAACTTTAAACTATGTGAGGACGACCCCAGTCAGGTCGAAACGGCCCCGGTGTGGTAGGGACGACCCCGGTGAGGTTGAAACAGCCCCCGTGAGGTAGGGACGACCCTGGTCAGGTCGAAACGGCCCCGGTGTGGTAGGGACAACCCCGGTCAGGTTGAAACAGCCCCGGTGTGGTAGGGACAACCCCGGTGAGGTTGAAACGGCCCCCGTGAGGTAGGGACGACCCCGGTGAGGTTGAAACGGCCCCCGTGAGGTAGGGACGGCCCCGGTCAGGTCGAAACGGCCCCGGTGTGGTAGGGACAACCCCGGTGAGGTTGAAACGGCCCTGGTGAAGTCGGGACGGCCTCGGTGAGGTTGAAATGGCCCCCGTGAGGTAGGGACGACCCCGGTCTGGTAGGGACAACCCCGGTCAGGTCGAAACGGCCCCGGTGTGGTAGGGACAACCCCGGTCAGGTTGAAACGGCCCCGGTGTGGTAGGGACGACCCCAGTGAGGTTGAAACGGCCCCCGTGAGGTAGGGACGACCCCGGTGAGGTTGAAACGGCCCCCGTGAGGTAGGGATGGCCCCGGTGAGGTTGAAACGGCCCTGGTGAGGCTCAGACGGCCCTGGTGAGGTTGAGACTACCCCAGTGAGGTTGGGACAAATAAAGGGGACCAGTATGGACTGATGAACAGGGGTAGATACAGAAGCAGAGCAACATTGAACAGAATGTTAAACTACAGTGGGAAGCCTGGGGAGGGTTGGGGGGGGGGGATTAAGAGACCAACTGAAGGACTTATATGCATGCATATAAGATTAACCAATGGACACAAGACACGGGGCGGGGGGGGGTGGGGGGGTAGGGGCCGGGGGAATGTCAAGGGGGGGAAAAAAGGAGACATATGTAATACTCTTTGTAATACTTTAAGAAATAAAAATTATTAAAATATTAAAAAAAAAACTATGTGAACTCTATCAGTTTTTAAACCGATAAAAATTAAATTGTTTTTCCTTTTTTATTATTAGGAACTCTTATTTTTTCTTTCTACTCTGCCATCTTGACTGGAACCCAATATAAAAATAAAAATTTTAAAATGCAAAAAAAAAAGAGGACCTCTTCTCCCAGGCACAGTGAATATAGTACTGCAGTCCCCTCTACTTGCAGTTTCACTTTCCAAGGTTTCAGTTGCCTATGGCCAACTATGGTCCAAAAATATTAAATAAAAATTCCAGAAATAACAACTCATAGTTTTGAATTGTGTGCCATTCTGAGTATCACGGTGAAATCTCCAGCCATCCCACTCTGTCCTGCCCGGGACATGATTCATCCCTTTGTGCAGCATCTCCACACTGTAGACACTTCCCCACCTGACAGCCACTGAGGAGCTGTCCGGGTTATCAGATCGACTATTGCAGGATCACAGTGCTTGTGCTCAGGTCACCCTTATTTTCCTTAATAATGGCTCCAAAGCACAAGAGTCATGATGCTGGCAATTCAGATATGCCAAAGAGAAGCTGTAATGTGCTTCCTTTAAGTGAAAAGGTCTGTAAGTGTAGGAAAAAACACACAGTATCTACAGGGCTCGGTACTATCTGTAGTTTCAGGCATCCACCTGGGGGTTGAGGACATATCTCTGAAGGAGGAGGGGGGACTACTGTAGATGGCCTTCCCTTCACAGCCAACATCTGCTAGATTCTTACACAACGGCCTTCTCAGGGTCTCTAGGGAACGTCTCCAGGTTGCCTGTTATATAGTAGAGAGAACACCACAAGGTTCCTTCGATGTGTCCGCCTTGCGCAGCCTTATGGAAATATTCTCCAGCTAAAGTCTGTGAAGAGAGATGAGCAAACGTTAGTCTCCTTGGTGCGGAGTCTCCCTGGCTGGGCTGATTTCACCGGAGCCAAGGTATTATCACAGGCTTATCACTTCTGACATCTTTAAGGAAACCAAGTCAAGTAAGACAGCCAGTCACAGAAGCCAGTGATATTCTGTTGATGAGGCTGGCCAAGGAAGTAAGACGACGACATGTAACTAGGAATGTCATTGTCACCTCATTTGATCCTCACATAACCCCTGCCAACAAGATAGAAGACTGTATCAGAAGTCACACCAGGCGAAAATTCAGGCATTTGCGTCCCTAACCTTGCTTAAGACCTTTCTTCAAACTCATGCACAAAAACTGCATTTCCAGGAGGAAAGTGAGAATTAGAAAATGACAATAAAAAACCCCACGCTCTCAGATGTGTGGGAGGATTCTTGCAATGCATAAAAATACACAGCCTCACATGTAGTCAGAGAGAGGTAGAGGGAAAAATAAAACCCTTAGATATATGCTCCGCTAATTACTATTATTTTCCTGAGGCAGTGAGCTGACATTTTTAAGCATGGGCTTTGGAGTCAGACAGGCTTGGGTTCAAACCCCAGTTCTGCTCCTTACTAGCGAGTGACCTTGGGCATATCAATCTCTCCACCTCAGAGATTTTATTCAACTGAAAAATGTGTTGCCAGGCCGGCATGGCTCAATGGTTGAGCGTCAACCTAGGAACCAGGAAGTCACGGTTCGATTTCTGATTCCAGCATGTGCCCAGGTTGTGGGCTCCATCCCCAGTGTGGGGCATGCAGGAGGCAGCTGATCAATGATTCTCTCTCATCATTGATGTTTCTCTCTCTCCCTCTCCCTTCCTCTCTGAAATCAATAAAAATACACATATTTAAAAAAATGTGGTGTCTGACAGTACCTAGCATGAAAGGTTGTTGTGAGGATTAAATGAGAAAACAAATTCTCCAGAATTAGCATGGAGCTTCATGAAAAATCATGATTCCCCACCCCCAGATCTGCTGCTGCCCATCCCATAAATGGCCCCTCCATTCTTTCCAGCTCAATAAAGGCCATGTGCTCCAGGGTTGTCCTGACTCCTCTCCCTCTCACACCTCACATGCAATCATCAGTGAATCCCGTACCTTGACCTTCAAAATATATCCAGAATCCAGTCACATCACAGCCCCTCTTGAGATATTGCCCATCCTTTCTCATTTGGATTCAACACTTAACCCTGTTCCCTCTCTTGTCTCCTGTAAGCTTAGTCTCTGCTAGGATCGAGCCTTTTAAAAACAGCACATCCTGCCCAAGTCAAAGCTGTCCCGTGCTTTCCCATCTTGCTCAGAGCAGCTGAGTCATCACAATGACCTGGGCACCTGCCTTCCAGACCTATCTCCCACCTTCCCATCTCCTCTGCCTTCTGTTTCTATAACTCTGGCCTCCATGCTGTTCCTGGAACTTCTCAGAGCTTTTACCCTGGCTGTTCCCTCTTTCTGGAATGTTCTCCCAGATATCCACAAGATTCCTTTTGGAGCCTGTCCAATGTCACATTATTAGAGAAACCTTCTCTGATCTCCTCTATAAAATAATATCCCCCAATCTCCACCCTCCCTGTTCTCCTTCTCCTGCTTTATTTATCCCCATAACAACCTCATATTATATATTTAATAGTCTATTGCCTTTCTCCCCCAATGCAGTGTAAGCTTCCTAAGAGCAGAGACTGTTCTGTCTGCTGCTGTATGCCCGTGCCTGGAAGAGCACCTGGCACAGGGTGGGTGTTTAATGAACCTTGTTAAATATAATGGTACTCAGATTATTATTATCATCATCAATATTATTATTAACTAGAGGCCCAATGCATGATATTTGTGCACTGGGGTGTGGGGGGAGGGGTCCCTCAGCCCAGTCTGCACCCTTTAGCAGTCCGGGAGCCCTTGGGGGATGTCCCACAGTCGGACATCCTTAACACTGCTGCAGAGGCGGGAGAGGCTCCGCCACCACCATTGCACTTGCCAGCCATCAGCCAGGCTTGTGGCTGAGCAGCATTCCCCCTATAGGAGCACACTGACCACCAGGGGGCAGCTCCTGCATTGAGCATCTGCCCCCTGATGGTCAGTGTGCATCATAGCAAACGGTTGTTCCGCCATTTGGTCAATTTGCATATTAGCTTTTTATTATATAGGATAACGAGGGGCTTCCATGTTACATAGGGATCCAGGTCCTGAATCCAAGAAGTGTATGATGCTGTTACATACATTTCAGAGCTTTAGTTGATTATTCTGTAAAATGGACTTAATAGTAACTATTTCAGAGGTAGTTAGGAGGATATGGGACTGCGCATTTAAACCCTCTGTGAGTGTCTGGCACAGAGAAGTGCTCAACAAGCACTAAAGATGATAACTGTCATTTTCATTATTTTTAAATCTGTTCTCATATCAGGCCACCCTACCAGAAGCCAGCTCTCTTCCAGCTCTCTTCAATCTCTACACTGTCTCTTGGTTTCTTGCACATCCTCACCTTGTGTCATCTCCCCCTCTCTCCTCAGTTCAAGCCTTCCTCCTCCAGGAAGCCTTCCTGACTGCTTTGGCCTTCAACGTTTCCCCTTTCCAGAACTATTCGGGTCGGATAAATTAGCACACTCTTGGCACCTGGCTAAATGCCATCCTTTGCTCTTCACTATCTACCTTCCTAACTGGACCTTTTCGCCTCTCGAGAACGTGATCTGTGTGTTGGATGGTGTCTGTACCACCCACGGGGCCTTGTCTGGACTGGGGGTGTCATGAACAAGGGACTGCCCAGCTGCCCAGTTTGTCTCAAGTCTTACTCACCTGATTCTTCCCAGGCACTCCTGGGAAAACGCCATCCAAGTACAGGACCCCAAGATTGTATGATGCGTCTGGGTTCCCCATTTCTTCTGCTTTTAACCAGTACTTTGCCGCTTTGACATAATTTTTCTTGAATTTGTGGTAATACCATCCCAGACCATTGACTGCCTGATGCAATCCCTGGATTTTAGAACAACAAGAAAAAATTGTTATTTATTTATTTTTTAATGAAACCTAAAGAGAATCAATTGTTGTGAGAGCATTCTGCACGAGTCTAAACGAAACCTCTCCAGTCTCTTTTTTGGGCAGATGGCATGAAAGAAAAGCTGAGTGCTTAGAACACATGAGCCCGATTCAGAGTCTTCCCAGGTGGCGGCTGCCACTGGAATTCCTGCCTTCCAGCTCAGCAGTGACACTAGCCCCGAATCATCAATCGGCTCCTCTGGGCTCTGACACGATGCCCTTGTCTGCAAAAGCCTCTTATTGTCCTGCAGTAGCAACACTGCCCTTGACATCCATGAGCGCTCGACTGCACCAGGCGGCTGCAACCTGCCCTGGCGGGGATGGTTTCCAGGTGACCGGTCTGCCCATCTGTTGATGACTGTCCTGAACACCAACAAACCCTCTGAAGGAAGCAGCTGTGACAGCCTACTTGCTAAGCACAGGTGCTTTGTGACTGCTTAGCGTCCCAGTTCGGGGCTGAGGAAGAAGGGGAGGGTGGGAAAGAGGGAGGAGGGTTTCAGAACTGAGTCTGAACTGGGGCTGGTACCAGGGAGGGGCTGGTTTGTGACTCTAGCCTCGAGCCTCCTTGTTCTTGCTGAGTTATACTTTCAGGTGGCTTTTGCTCTCCCCAGGGCTCCCTCCTGCTTCCACTGGCAACCTCCAGCCTGTTTGTTGAAGGCTCAGGTGCCTGCAGTGGTGTGTGTACAAACCTAGCCATACAGCGCTCATTCTTCCCTTCCTGCCAGACCCATGAGACTGTGAACAAGCAGGGGGGAAAGGAGAGGGGGCAAACAGTGCCCTCGAATCTGCAAGACTTGTTAAGTGAGAGCAAGTGTGGAACCAAATCTCTTTCACCTCCCTTTTCACAAGCAAAGACCGGGTGTCCCTTAACAGTAGATGCTAAGATCCTAGTCTGCAGCCTTTCCTGTCTTCATAGCTCCCAAAGGCTACCCCTCCTGGTTCTCATGTAGAATCCGGGGGCCAAGAAGACCAAGAGAAAGAAGTGAACAAAGCGAATCAAATGGAAGCTCCATGAGGGCAAGGACCTGTGTGCTATATTCCAGGCACCTACATTAGTGCTTGGCACAGAGTCAGTGCTCAACAAAGTGTCTGACCGATGAACCAAAGCCTCCCTCAGGATGCAGATGCTCAACAAAATGGAACCCAGACCTGACACCCTGAGGATCCAGAGGTGGTTCAGGTTGGCGGGTCCCTGGACAGCTGATGCTCGGGAAAGAGTCCATGCCGTGGATCCACTCATTTCTTCTTGAGCCTCGCACAGTCCCAGGGGCAAGGCAGGCTCCCGATGGGCCTTGCAGAACTCGTGCATTTCAATGACGTCATAGACCAGGCCGTAGTATAAAGAGGTAGGAGCCAGCTCTGGACAGACCCACCGACGGGCACACCCACACAGCGCTGCAGTGCTTTCCTCCAGAGGCCACAGGCTCATTCACAGGTACCTGCCATCACCCCAATGCCCGCAGGACTCCTTTAGGAATTGTAATTGGACCCAATGCCCCAATGCAGGAGCCCCGCAAGAAATCTTGTTTTATTTTATTTTTTTTAAATATTCTTATTGATTTCAGAGAAGAAAGGAGAAGGAGAGAGAACTAGAAACATCAATGATGAGAGAGAATCATTGATCAGCTGCCTCCTGCACGATCCCCTGGGGATCAAGCCTGCAACCTGGGCATGTGCCCTTGATCGGAATCGAACCTGGGACCCAGCAGTGCACAGGCCGACGCTCGCTCTATACAGGTAGGGCTTGTTTTATTTCTTACTCATCCCTTGTTCCAGACATTTACTGCTCGGTCAACAGGTCTGCCTCCAAGTGACTTTTGGCTAATTCCAAAAAACCAAACTAGGTGCAACCTGCACTACAGTGTCTGACGCAGAGTAGGGGCTGAGTAACTCCCGGAAGAGGGAATGAGTGAGACTCACTCAACATTTTTGAAGTATGTGACTACTCCAGGCCATAAAACGGCAATTCCCTCAATGCTCATCTCAGTCCGGCTAAAATACACCCCAAATAGAGCACATCAGATACCAGTGCTCCGCCAGAATGGCCACAGAGATGCAAATTTCACACCTGCCAGGAAAGCCCCCACTGCCCCACTTTAGGGCGCTCTGAAACTGGTGCCTCCTGTGACCAGCGCTGGGGGCAGGAGCTGCTGTGCACTCCGGGGGGTTCCCTGCTCCTGGGTCCTATACCCTCTTGCCACCACACAGGTGGAGGAGAACCTCGTGGCTCGCTCACTCCCTGCCCTCACTTCCTGGGCTACAGAAACACAGAAACTCGGAGCTCCCCACAGAAAGGAAGTGAGGAAGAGCAGCCTGGTTCCTGCAGGAGTCTTTGTGAGAGGCCAACATGAGCAGCCTCGGGGATAGAGAAACAGTCAAGAGCCAGAAGGGCTATCAAGGGCCTGGTAAGGTTGGAACATTACAATGGTTTCTACAAGTCCATTTATTTGCAAATCTATATGCATGTGCATGAGTATACATGTGTGGGTGGGCACGCATCGGGCGTACGTTTCCATGCAGGGATATGTATGCACGTGTGTGTGTGTGTGTGTGTGTGTGTGTGTGTCCCCTCAACAGGGGACATCCTAGCCCCCATTCTGTAGTTCTATATCGCAAGTAGCTGGCTTGGTGACAACACTGAAGAGTAAATAGTGACAAAAGCAAAATAATTCCTAAACCCAGCACCAACCTTGATAAACAGCCCTGTTATTCAAGCAAGTGGGCATTGGCCATGACAGGGTTAACCTTCAGGGAATTAGGCTTTTGGTTTTCCTAATTCAATGGCATTTATATCCATTCACTTTCAAGGAGCCCCTGCTGCTTGTTATGGGCAGCCTTGATTATAATTTTAGCCTTCAAACAAAATCGGCCTGAATTCTATTGACTGCAGGTGAATTCCGCTTTTGAATGCGGCCGTCCCCATTGTAGCAGGTTTCTGTATGTGTGTAGCTCAAAAATGACTAACGTTGCAATGCTCGCGAGCCCTCCCTCCCACCCCATTTCTACCTTGGGGCTTTGTCGGGAGATGCTGGCCATTTCCTTTCCCCAGTGGGTGTGTGTGGGGCGAATGTTTTCCTCTGACAATATGCAAAAGTGTTACCTTGGAAGCTGCTTTCTTCATCAGCTCCAAGGCAAGCCGTCTGTTCTTTTTCACTCCTTGACCCTAAACAATGATAAACAGCAAAGATTACTAAGAAAAGAAACTCAGCGTGCACTCAAAAATATCACTCAGATACGTTGGTGTTTGATACAAAATACTTAAAAAAAATAAAACCCAAGCCTTCTGAATTATAAATCCCATCTTAAAGGTTTCTATAAGCAGTGCTGTATATCATCATCATCATCATCATCATCATCATCTTGCTCATATCTGTGGAGTAGAGGCAACAAACCTCAGCCTCCCAGCTCAGCATCCATACAAAAGCCCCCATTTATCATCGAGTGACAGGCATGCCCGTCAACCCACACGTGCTGTTGGGAGAGGCCGGGAATGAGGTTGAATGAGTGTGGTCATCCTGGATGTGTTTCTCTGGGGATCACCTAGTTTGCGGCCAGACAAAGCACTTGATGTGTGTCCAACAGGAAAGAGTTATTAGGCTGCCATCTGCAGCCCCCGAGGTCCTCACCGAAGTCCCCAGGATGGGACATGTGGCTTCAGAACCAGCTTGAGAACTTCTCTGAAGGAGTAAGGACCCTTGGAATTGGCTGTGTCAGACACTGACAGAAACGAACAAGGTTCCTCCAGTAAAATCAAGTTTTCTCAGCAGAGGTAGTTTGTACACCATAGAGAGAAATGACTTTGAAGTTCTTATTACAAGAGAGGAAGGACCTCAGTGGGACTGTGCTGAGCTGTCTGCAGGACCACGTGGGGAAATGCTGGGTCTGAGAATGAGACAGGGAGGAAGGGGGTTCCCTTAGGTCTCTCTTGACATGGCTCTGACAAGGAGGATGGCAGGCAAAGAGAGCAAACTCACTCAGAGTCTGTTATGGACACCCCTCCCCCGGCACATGCCCCTCAGAGTGGTTGATGGGGTCACAGGTAATATGAGGTGAGCAGGCTTTGCAATGAATCCCACTTTTAACTCTAATTAAACACTTAGCTCTATAGTAAAGGGGACAGCACTAGTAAACATTCCTGTGTTAACTAACGAGGGTCAAGCACTGTCCCATCATCTTTAACCCTCACAGCAACCCCGCCAAGGGGTCTCTCATCTGAGAGACCTGCCCAGAGTCACACAGCGAGTGAGATGTAGAGGCAGGATTCGAACCCAGGCCAGCGGGCCCCAGAGCCCAAGCTTAGAACCCCACACTGCATTTCCCCCTGTACATTTCAGTTCTGTGCTGAGAAAGTATAACGGTTCATAACCTCCTCGCAGGACACAGAAAACACGCAGACTATGCTTGTCTCTGTATTTCTCAGGACCCAAAATAAAACTGTGACTCCAGCTGCAGGTTAAATTATACACACCACGTTTCTATTAGACTTTAACTTACCTATTTAGTAAAACCGATGAGCTGAAGCAAAGTGGAAGATGAAAATATTTTTCAGAAGTGCACCATTGCTTCATTTAATTAAAGAGGGAGAGGAGGGGGAAGGGGACATGAGGCTACTTGGAATGACTGGAGATGCCAATGGCACAACCTTTTTTGACTTCTGGGAAAGCACCAGAATCACAGAATGTGGAAGCCAAAGTTGATCTTTTCCATCTTCTTTATTTTGAAGAAATAAAACTGGGGCTCAGGGAGGCTGACTTATCTGAAAACCCACGGTTACATCTGCAACTAGAACCCAGGTACTCTGACTTCTAGGTCCTGGATTTCCCAGTATATTTGTTACTTAATCAGAACTGGAATAATGTCGTGCACAATGACTACTTATTATACTAGAATCTGAGTAGTATTGGAAGGAGCTAAGTGAGAGAAGTGTAAAGTCCTGGTACAAAGTACGTGCCCAGTAATATTCACCGAATGAATTCATTGAGGACAGTTATGCAGTGAACGTCAAAGCGCCATCTTCCCATGGATGCAAAGTGGGATGGACTTGGCTGTCGTGGGCAAACCACAGCCACCAGCGTGGCGCCGTCCTTGATTACAATCAGCCAAATACCCACACAATACAATGAGCCAAGTGCACGTTACTGCACTTCCCATTTGGAAAGCCCATTTTCTGTATGGGGATTTTTGCACGGAATACACTTAAAGAGACCTTCTGGCCAGGGTTAAAAATCTTCCTTTAATTGCTGATCAAGGGCTTCCCTCGTCCCACTTAGGAATAACTCAGTTAAAATGCAGGAAAATCAAAAAAGCTTTAAGGGTTGGGAAATTAGACCCAGGAGAAACACTGTCACCGGCAGAGTAATTTATTTATGTGTCTGCCTCTCTCTATAGATCGAGAGTTCCTGGTGGGCAGAAGTAAGGTCTGAATCGTGCACTCTGGGCAGCGGCCAGCCCCAACTCTGCTGGACAAGTGCCTCTCCTCTGTGCCGGTATCTCCTGCCTTCCCCATCCCTGCATGAGCCCCTGGAGGTCAGGAATGTGGCTCATGCATCCATATGTCCCTCCATCCAGCCCAGAGCCTGGCATTTTGTCAGCCCTGAATGAGTGTTTATTGAACAAATACATGGATGTATTGGCATATGGCTAAGAGTCAAACCATTTCTATGTTGATCTGACAACTGGAAAGAGAAAGTAAATTTGGAAACCATATAAATTTGGAAACCATAACAACCAATAGGTTTTAAAGCTTTGGAAGGTTAGACATGTAGAAAAGTCCTGGTTGTTAAGCAGCGAGTGGCCACAGCTGTGGTTCTGGAGGTGGGCCTGGCCGCATGAATCCACGCCTTTGTGTCAAGACACTTGCTATCTGGGGGGGGCAGCTGCTTCCTTTGGGCATGGACACAGGGTCTAAAGTTTTCCTTACCGGAGCCAACAGCTTTTCACGTTTCCCAGATTGGTGAACTGATGTCTGTGTTTGGGGGGAGATTGCCTGGGTCCCAGTCCCAGGTTTGAAATGTGGCAGTTGTGTGACCTTGGGTGGGTGAGTTACAAAGACTTCCTGTGCCCCTGTTACCATATACATAAGCAGCAATAATAATACACCACAATGCCAACCTTGCAAGGTTGCTGTGGGGATTAAATGCGTTCATACATGTAAATCAGGTAATAAATGCTCCATCACTGTGAACTATTATTGTTTTGTATAAAACACACAGTGCTTTATGGTTCTCAAGGCCCATTCATCATAGTATTTAATTCACTGTTGTCCCATGAGCTCAGGTAACTCTAAGGACACAGGAGAAGAGGGACTTGAACTCCATCCTGTGTCCTGGGCTAACGCTCGGCCCACTTGTCCCCCTCTTCTCCTATGGCTTAAAACCAAGATCTTCGTTTGATCAACAGGGCTGCTGGGAGGCAGCCCAAACACACACTTTATGCTGTAATTTAATGACGATGCTGCCTGCTGGCAAAATTGCAGCTCCTTGGGGGCTGGCGGCCACATTTCAATCCATAAAACATGGGGTGTCTATCTCAGAATGCCACAGCTCTGGCAAAAGCAAAGAGAATCCAGGTGCCAAACATAAGACTAATGACTAAAAATGAGACCAGGGTACGGCATTTCCAGCAAATACCCCTCTCCATTAGGAGTGGCAGACGCGTACACTAAGTGTCTTCAGTTCTGGACTCCATCTGACGCACGCCTACAGGCAATGGCTCCGGATGGCTGATGAGAATGGCACAGCTTCAGCACAAAATGAGTGATGCTTACCTTGAATAACACAATGGCGTAGTCGTATATTAACGCGGGGTCCTCGGTCTCCAGGGCACCCCTGGCGTACCACTCGATTGCCGCTTCAGGATTCTTGGCCACACCTTGCTGCCCCCAGAACAACATCTGGGCTAAGCGTTGCTGCAAGACAAGAGCAATTTAGAATAATGACTTTCCTGTGTGATGCTCAACGTAAGGTTTTGAAAGGTGGGAGGTCAAAGCTGACTTGGAATGTTTTCCTATTGAGAAGCAAGAATGAGGTAGACACCTGCTATCTTCCAACAGGGTTGAGGGTGTGGGTGGTGGGAGAGCCCTAAAGGTGGACTTGTGTCAATGCAAGTCCTTGACACAAGTTGGAAATGCTGCATCTGAGTGTGCGTGTGTGCTTGTGTGTACGTCCATGTGCATAAATGAATCAACGGCACCCAGGGCCAAAGCTGGCTGAAGACAAGCACATTGTCTCCTCTCCTCCAGAGCCCCCTTCTAGAGGTACTGTCCACCCTCTTGGCCCAGTGAACAGCATAGAGGCCTCTGTACATCCCTATCAGTTAGGGTGTCTTTCTACGGCATTTATCTCCTCCTAGCCCAGCACTTGTCCACAAGGCTGGCTTCACAATTATACCCAAGACTGGGAGCCCTCTGGGGGATAGAAACCCAAGATGTGATTTGTCTGCCCTTGTCCCCTAAACTTCCACCCAGCAGAGCTCATAGGAACCACTCAACAAAGTGAACGAAGGAAGGAAGAAGTGTCCATTGCTGGGAAAGTTCACGTAGGCTCTAAAGCACCCAGAAGTGGCCCTAGCATGGGCCTTTCCAGAACTATGCACTGGAACTCCTTCCTGCACTAGAAAGCGTGCAGGCTAGGGACAGATGCCCTCGAATGGAGCCAGTGGCAACATCTGTTAACATTCTGGCCCCATGTGGGCCCCTGACTGTCTTGCCTTCTTTCTGCTTCTTTTTTCATCTCCTTCTTTTCCCCTCCCTTCCCCCACCCACTCTCCGCCAAATACAACTTCCAGTGAAGTTTCTCCTGAAAAGCTAGGAGGAATTCTACAGAGGGTGGGAGACCCGTTACTAGAGTGTCTGAAATGTGTGCCTGTCTATGTGTTTGTTCTCTGCTGTTTCCTTTCTCTTTCCGTTTCTGGTCTTCTGGCCTAGCAGACCCAGAGGCTGTTCTCGACACTGTGCTCACCAGGAGCATGAAGCCAAAGCTAAATCCTTTGAGAAGGAGGCCCCGCCCTCCCGGGGCAATCAGCCTTAGCCGGCTCCTATCCGGGGCTCAGCTTCATAGTGAAATCAAGGCAAAAAGGCAGGTAGGGGACGTTCTCCAGCCCCCCTGCCCTTCCTAATACCTCTTAAAAGTCCATCCAGAGACAAGACATGTTCAAGAGACAGGGTCGCTCTTTTTGGCACATGGTTTTCTATTATTCTAGCTGAGTTCATGGCCTTCCTGATGCCCATCTAGTCTCTCCTGCACCCCAAGGTGCTTCATTTTGTTTCTGTCTCATGCATTGAAGTGTCCACTGGTGGTCTTAGGACTGGTCATAAACACAGTGGCGCTGTCACTTTCTGTGTTCAGGGCAGGACTACACAATAGGCCTCCTGGAGTCAAGAGTGACCAAGTGACTTGCTTTGGCCAATGAAATGTGAAGAGTGACTTGTGCCACTTTCTGAGAAGAGGCGTCAAGAGCCAGCCTGAACTGTTAGCTTGAGTTCCTTGGAGCTGTGAGAGCACAGCCCATACCAACGCCCATTGGACAGGTAGTGTGAGGATGGAATAAACCAGCATTGTTTTAAGCCACTGCGGTTTGGGGTATTTTGTTACCATGGCATAGCCTGGTCTGTCACCACGGAGAATTTCAGGACAGTGGGCCACATCCTTACCTGAGCCGCCGCGTTGCCTCGGATAGCTTCGTGCTTCAACCACATAAAGACGTCCCCATCTTCTTTGGTTTGTACCTTGAGTATTTCATCATCTTTTAGTCTAATTGTTTCAACGTATGCCTAAAAAGAGAGAAAGGAAGGAAGCAAGGAAGGATGGGAGGTCAGGAGGGAGGGAGAGAAGAAGGAAAGGAAGAAAAGGAGACAGGAAACTAAATGATATGGGCATGCAAAAGATGGGATGTTATTCTTAAACCAGGCATTGCTCAAGGAAAACTCTATGAATAATTGATATGTGAGGGTTGTCCACTCTTATATGTCATCAGATCAAGTTCTTTCTAAACAAATGCATCACAGCCAATGTATCTAAATGAGGAGTTTCGTTCCTGGGGAAGCTTTTGCCTTGGGAGGACACAATTTATTCCACTTCCACTTCTGGTGCTTAAGCATGTTCAGAAGTTTGCTCTTGTGCCTCCGATTTCAGAGCCAGATTCACGTAGCATCAAAAAAGGTAAATCAATATTTTCTAAGAATAACCTTATTTTTTTTATCCCAAAGTGTTATTATCCTGCATGACTAATCCTTTTTATTTAGCAGGCTCAGCTTCAGATATCTTTGGGCTATTTCCAAAAATTCAATCCACCTCGCAAAGAAGAGGGCAGGTTAGCTCAGGGATGCGCAGGAATGTGCTGGAGGCGCTGGAGACCAACCCGCAGGGAAAGTTCACAAAAGGTTTGAATTTGTGAACAGCCTCCCAGGTCTCTGATTCCTCTGAAGAAAATAAGATTCATTTTGAAGTCTAAATTTTGGCTGTTTATCAAAAAAACTGGTCCCGTTGTTTCACGGCTTCCCCTTAGGCATAATGAATCTATCAGCAGTGCCGAGAGGAGTCCTAAGGAGGGCTTCCCAGACCAGCGCAGCCACGGGCAAAGGGTGGGAAAATTGGATCTGGGCGAGCTTGGGAAGGAAGCCTCAGAGAACAAGGAGATGATTTCCCTTCTGGCCTCTCTGTTGGTTAGTTTTAAAAAGTACTTATGCCCTAGCTGGTTTGGCTCAGTAGATAGAGCATGGGCCCAAGGACTGAAGAGTCCCACGTTTGATTCTGGTTCAGGGCACGTACCTCGGTTGCAGGCTCCATCCCTGGCCCTTGTCGGGGTATGTGTGGGAGGCAGCCGATCAATATGTCTGATTCACATTGATGTTTCTCTCCTCTGTCTCTCCCCCTCCTTTCCACTCTCTCTAAAAATCAATGGAAAAATATCCTCGGGTGACGATTAACAAAAAAGCAAAAACAAATAAAAAGTACTTAGATTCACAAACTTGCCTACAACCCTATTCCTGAGAAGGTCTTTCAGCTGCCTTCTCCACTGTCACCATGTGGAGTCAGAGGTCCCTCAGGCACTGGGGCACTGAGACGGGACAGTGCGAGGACTCAGAACCCAGCAGGTATTAATTCCTGCCAAATGTCTAACTCGGGAGGCCACCAAGCAAAGAGCAACAGCGAGAATAATGATGCTCACGACCTCTTATTGAAACCAACTGTGTGCTGGATGTTTAACAACTGGTTTGTGTTTTTTTTTTTCATTTAGTCCTCACAACAGAGCTGTGACCCAAATAACACTGTCCTTAATTTATACACAAAGCAAAAAACCGAGGTGCAGAAGGTGAACCCAAGGTCACACTGTAGAGCTGGCCCTGGAAGCCATGTTGGCTTGAGTCTGAAGGCAAAGCTCTGATCAGCTCCCTCACGAAGTCCTCTAGTGAGAAGGTCCTGGAATCCTGCCTGGGCACGAGCCACTTTCTCGTGTTAACTCTCTTCCAACTGTCTGGCCAATGAGCGGGTGCTTCAGCTCAAACTCCAGGGACACAGTCGTCTGCAACAAGCCTATAACCTCCTGAAACTTGGGCAGCTCAAATAATGGAATTCTCACCTAGAAGTGTTTTGGCCGACTAGAGAATTTGGATTTTGAGTTGTTTTTCTTCTCCTCCTTAACTTGTTCAAAGAGAGAGAGAAAGAGAAAGGAGAGGGGCGAGGAGGGAGAGAGAAAGAAGAAAATGAGGCAGGGATATAAAGAAGGGAGAGAAGGAAAGGAAGGGAAGAAAAAAGGAAGAGAGGAAAAGAGGGGGAGGGAAACAGTGGGGGACAGGGGAGAGGGAGGGAGAAAGAGACAGAGAAAAGAGGATGGAAGGAAAACCCGCCAACTTTGCAGCTGGGTGCGAAGGCCCTCAGCAGCGCCCCTTCCCATCACCTGCATTCTCGGGGGTGTGAAATGTGAGGGTGCAGTCAGGACTCTGGGGAACTCAGTGCAGGGCCGTTTCAGGGCTTCTACTTAAACCAGTGACCTCCACTAACCTCCTCTGGGGCCTGTGGGAGCCCCCATTGTGCACCTGCCTGCGGATGTGTGTGTGTGTGTGTGTGTGTGTGTGTTAAAATCAGCTATCATGGCTGGCTGGCTCCTAATAGGGGTGTGTGTGTTCTTTGTTGAAATGTAACATTTTGGGGTTTTAAAGTAAGAATGAGGGAATATTGTCAGTAACTATGGAGAGACAAGAAAGCAAGTACCCAAGATTCCCCAAACAGGGGGTGCCACATACTAACGGTGTTGAACGCAAGAGAGGCAGAGTTGACAGCCACTGCTCTGGGTACTGGCCGTCAACAAACACTGGTCGCATCACAAAGCACCAGAGTCAACAAGAAATTACAGTCCCTTTGTATTCATCACTGGACTGGACACTCTGCACCCCCAGCCTGTCCATCATCAGATCGGTAAACACTGAGCGCCAACTACATGTCAAGCACAGTGCTGGGCACTGGGGCCACTGATGTGAGTAGACTAGGTGCCTGTCTTGGAGTTCACAGTCTACTGGGGAAGCCAGGTCTATGACCACGTATCCAACACTCACCATAAGAGCAATGGCAGGGAGGTGCCCTGTTCCAAAGCCCCATAGCAAAAGGAAGGTCAGGAGGAGGAGGTGAAGTTTGACCCTTGTGTTCAAGTAGGAGGGGAGTCAGCAGGTAGGAAAAGGCTGGTGAGCATGGAGAAAGGACCCCAAGCAGAGGAGACCCAGTAAGGCCAGGAAGTGTGGCCAAAAGCTTAGTTTCTCCTGGGTGGGAAGGCCGGGTGGGGATGACTGAGAGCTGAGGCTGGGGCAACAGAGAGCAATCAGGGCAAGGAGTGTCTCCTATGCCCTGTGACGAGCTGGACCTTGTGCTCTGGGTCAGTACTTCTCAACACTGGCTGCACATTAGGGTCATCTGAGGAGCTTTTACACATCCATATCCATACACACACACACACATACATATATATATATATATGCATGTTACACGTCTGGGCCCCCCTCACTTCTATAAGATTATGGGGTGGAGCCTGTGTAGATGTGTTCTTTAAGCCACCAAGTAATTGTGATGTGTACCAGGTTTCGAACCTCTACTGTCGAGAGCCCACTTTGGCCTCCGTAAGAATGAGAAGAGCATGGGAAGGGACAAGACTGATGACAGCTGGGAGGTATATTAGTTTGCTAGGGCTGCCATGACAAAATACCCCAGGCTGGGTGCTTCAATTTATTTCCTCAGTTCTGGAGGCCAGAAGTCCGAGATGTTAGCAGATTTGCTTTCTTCTGAGGCTTCTCTCCTTAGCGTGCAGATGGCCACCTTCTCACCAGGTCCTCACATGGTCATTCTCTGTCTGTTTTGTCTGCGTCCTCATGGCCTTTTCTTGTAAGGACACCATCCTACTGGATTAGGGCCCACCTAACGACTCCACTGTGACTCTTTAAAGGCCCTATTTCCAAGTACAGTCACAGTCTGAGGTACTGGGGGCAAGGACTTCAACATATGAATTTGGGGGGAGGGCACATAATTCAGCCCGTTACAGGAGGCTGTCACAGCGGCTCAGAGGAGAGACGATGAAGGACAAATGTAGGCTGTGGCAGCAGGGATGGAAATGGGAAGAGACAGACTGGCATGAAAGCTGTTTTGGATTGTGATTGATCGGATGATGGCGGGGGATCAAAGACGACACCCCAGTCGCTAGCATGGGAAATGGTGCCACCGGTTACGGTGTTTGTGGGGAAACGAGGGCAGGAGATGCTGGGCTGCCTTTGTGGTATGTGAGGATCGCAGATGCGGGGCGTAAGAAATAGCTCAGATGGAGAGGAATGTGTGAGCATCATCAGCATGTGGAGGACTTGAAAGCAGGGGTGTGGGTGAGCTGAGACCCCTGCCCGCTGGCAGGCACAGAGAGAGGAGGCTGTGGACCAAATGTGGCAGAAAAGCTAGTACTGAGAGACTGAGAGGAACTCATCTGTGATTAAGCCACAAAAACAAACAAAACCCAAGAGCATCTTCTTTCTCTGCAATCAGAAGCGGAGCCCCATGAAACCGTGAAGAAGTGACGTGAAGTGAGAGTCCTCATAAAGGAGATGAAGTGATGGGAACCGAGAGGTACATAAAAGAGACAATGAAACAAGAATCAAGAAAAGAATTTCTGACGGATCCTCGGCTTGTTAATTAGAGGTCTGGCCTCCCAGATCTCCTCCTCTGTTACGTGCTGCTGCCGAGCTAATAGATTTCTCGACAAAAGGACATTTACATCAACGTATGACACCTGCTTAGATTCTCAAGCAGCCATTAATTACACATTCTTAAGAAAATGAGCTATGATGCAACTCTTCTAACTGTGTAATTCGTATCTGGCATTCTTAATCAGACGACTTTTCAGCTGCAAGATGGATCATTTCTATTCATCTTCGCTGGTTCTGACCAATTAAACATTTTCTTTCATAATCATAACGTTTCATGTGTCAAATCTTCAAAAGGAGAGGATCTTGTTAGCAACATACCATTTCCCGTTGCTAATTTATGCTGAATTAGAATTCTTAAAAGTATATTATACATATAGGGCATCATAACCATATCTAGGCTTAGTAGAACGATGGCAATATTATTTCGTGGCTTGATTCTGTATGAAATATTTTTTCAGAAGAATTAAAAACAAAACTATCAATTAAATTAATTCCTGTCAAATGGCGGTCAAATTTTGCCCTTGGCTCATATGCACTGAGAGAATACATATGATGATGATAAGAATGTGTAAGTTTATTGCAAAGAAATCACTTTCTAAAGGAATTCGATGTCTACACTGACAGCCTTTTGGTGTTTTATAGCTTGACTCATGTTTAATGTGCACTGACGGCATGTATCTTTGAGTCATTTATTTCATAACTGTGTAGTGGTCACTGTGCATTTCTTTTCCGGAAACCATCCATTCCCAATCATCAAAGCACACGGTTTCTGCACTGTGGGTTTCTGAGGGCACAGTGAGGGGTCTGGTTCCCAATTAGCTGCTCAGCCTGATTCTACAACCCTGACCTAACTAGGTCCATCCCCTTGGCTCACAGCATAAGCAGGGAAAATCAGGAGCTTCTGGCCTAGATCAAGGCCAAACCCGGCAAAGCAGCTTACATACTATCTCGGGCTGCATAAACCCAGGCACCCCTTTCATTTATATACTAGAGGCCCAACGCATGAAATTCATGCAAGGGGCTCGGCCCATTGCAGCCCTGGCTGCCTCACCGCCCTTCCCACTGGTCGTTCCAGAAGGTCCTTTCGCCGTCCGGTCTAATTAGCATATTAGCTCTTTATTACATAGGATTGTCTTTGGCAGAGATGAGTAGTTGCAAAAGAGATTATATAGGCAAAAGCTAAAATATTTACTATCTGTCCCTTTACGGAAAAACAATGCCATCTCCTGGTATAGACTACTCGTGCTTCCTCTCGACCATCTCAAGTGCTAGAACATCAAAACATCTTAAACCCTTTCTGGAGAAAGAGGATATATATATAAAACACATTCCAAGAAGCTAACCGCGTCAGGGTCTGCTCCCGCTGGATACAAATCTCTGTCATCTAGAGACAGCCTCCCTTTTATTCTTACACTGTCTCCTTTCCTTGTACCCTTTTATTGGCTGCCATCCATACAGGTCTGGAAACAACTATCGGCTGGTCTAACACAGTGGCCGGCAAACTGCGGCTCGTGAGCCACATGCGGCTCTTTGGCCCCTTGAGTGTAGCTCTTCCACAAAATACCACGTGTGGGTGCTCATGTACAGTGCAATTGAAACTTCGTGGCCCATGCACAGAAGTCAATATTTTGTGGAAGAGCCACACTCAAGGGGCCAAAGAGCCGCATGTGGCTCGCGAGCCGCAGTTTGCCGACCACTGGTCTAACATAACACATTATGCTCTGTGAGTTGATATGAGCCATTGATAGCTTTGCCCAAAGAGTCAAAAATATTTGGGAGCCTGGAAAGTTAGGGGCTGGAATGAGTGCGAACGTCACATGCTGTCAGTCACGTGGGAGCACTAGGCCAGTAAGGCTACACAATGGGGATAGATGCTTCTCAAGGCCCCCAGCAGTGGGAGCATAGCTAGGGACAGAGCTTGCTTCCTGATGTCATAGACCCTTCTTGCTCGTTACATATTGATAGGAGCCCTTGGTTTACTATCTCCCCCCTCCATTTGATGCAATGTCCCCTAATATCTTCAGACCTACCATGTCACATGGTCTTGGAACAAAGTCCAGACACCTATATTTGTGGTACACATTTTCTTGCAAAATCAAAATTCGTCCAGGGCCAGATCTACCCTTGGTGTACGAGTCCTCCCATTCATGAAAAGCTTTTCATGGCTACATGGAGGATTGTTCCTACACTCAGCCTGAGAAGACAGACAGGAAACAGGAAGTGGAGAATGCAAGAAAGCTTTTCTCTCCATGCAGTGACACTCATCCTCAGGAGGCCCGTGGAGGTCGACAGCCACAGGTGCAGACACCTTATGAAAATTCGGGAAGCCCTGGTAGGCATGGCCATGATCACTTCATCCCATTTGTCTTTTGTACCTGATCTCCTTGTAGCGTCTGCTGGTCCAGGGGTGTCTTTGTGGCAATGTTGCTGTAATAGGCGTAGGACAGCTCCCAGTCCAGGGGGTAGTTGTCAATACCTTGGAAGTGTTTGTATCCAAGATTCATTGAAGACAGCCTCTCACTGCCCTGGCCTCCAACCAAACTATACAACATGCCCTGTTAGGAAGAAATGGACAGTGTTCGGAAGGTTAGAGATAAGGGTCTTAAAATCCAACCACTGAAAGGTCATGGGCCCTGTCCTTATATGATCCTAGTCATTCCAAAGCACATTAACAGGCCTTAAAAATCTCTTTAGAGAAGGGACAGCCTCGTTCTCATGGCTTACAGATTCCCAGATATCTGTCCTTCTAAATGTCTAATAGCTTAAAATTCCTTGATTTTTGCCCTTCTTCAGTGAAAACCGGGGCTTTCCCTGCCTTCTCTCACAGTATCTCCGTGTACCCGTCGACTGCTCTAGGTCTGCTTCAGCTACATCATCTATGGCCAGGTGATCTGAAGACTGGGCCATGTCCCAGCCTCATGCTCTCAGAATGTCAGTGTTAGGAAGGGTCTTTTGACTTCAACTGATGGAACAACCTCATTTCATAGTTAAGGAAATAGAGGCCCAGAGAGGTGAAGTCATTTGTCTATGGCCAACCAGCCAGCCACTTTGTGACAGAGACAGAGCTAGAATCTTCTGGACTATTCCACCTTTGTGGGGATTGCCTCAGGGACTCAGGAAAGCATGCCATCCCTCACGAGCTTCTACAAGCCAGAGACAGGCACAAAGAAGTCATCGAAAAACAAAACAAAAAACGGAGCCACCTGGGCATGTCTAAGCAGTATGACTCTCCAAACTCAAGATGAACAAATCCAGAAAAAAGGAGACAGGGGACCGGGGACCGTTCAGCAGTACTTAACACAAACGTGATTCCAAATGTTACGCAAGTGGCATAATACATCTGGATCCAGAACCAAAAATGAAACTGCCTGGGATAGCTTCTATTTTGAAGGCTGGATGTGTCAATACTTGGTTTCTAGGTCCAAATGACTTCACTTAGCTAAGAAGTCACGGGGTAATGGTCCCACGGCCAGAGCAGTTACAAGAATTGGGTAAGAGGCGCCTGTTCTTAAAGGGCTGAGATTCTGGTAAGTCCTGCCCAAACTGTTCCTTAGCATGTACCAGTCACATCCCAGAGCCTAGGAAGGGACACTGAAAGCCAGAGCCTGTGTTGAGCACAGCCCTAGGATATTAATCTTTTCTTTAAAAACATATATTTTTATTGATTTTAGAGAGGAAGGGAGAGGGAGAGAGAGATAGAAACATCAATGACGAGAGAGAATCATTGATTGGCTGCCTCCTGCATGACCCCCACTGGGGATCAAGCCTGAAACCTGGGCATGTGCCCTGACCGGGAATCAAACTGTGACCTACTGGTTCATAGGTTGACACTCAACCACTGAGCCACACCGGCTGGGCTAGGGTGTTGATCTTGATGTAAAGATTCTAAAGGATTCCTGGAAGCATGCGCCGGTCCAGGTCCCCCGGGGGCATGAGAGCATTACTCTGCAAATTTAACGTCGGTGATGGATACCCCTGGAGCCCATGAAATACTCTACCTGCAGCTGATCCCGAGGTATATTTAATCCAGTTTCATAAAAGACCGAGAGGTAGTAGGATGCTTTATGATACCCGCAGCAGCTGGAATCCATCAGGAGGGGGACCACAGAACTAATTTGGTGAAGACCATCAACACTGGAGAGTCTCTTTGCAGCCTTCTCAAATATCATCCCGCCGATCTCCAACACGGACTCATGTTGGTGCGTTGGCGCTGTAAGGCACACAATTCACAGCCCACACAATTAATTACCATGGGATCGACATGGCTTTCGAAAGAAGAGGGAAAAGCCAATTCACCCTGCTAAGTTATTAATATGGTTAGTTCTGCAGAGCCTTGAAATATACCACCTTATGGGGGAGATACATCAAACCCTTTGGGGATGCCACGGTGTCATTCTGTAAATAGCTTTTCCTTTGGCACCAAATGACAGCCTAGTATCCTGGGAAAAAGGATGTGCCTTATATAGCTGAGAGAGCTCCTTGGGAGTAATTTACTCAACCAGATAAGTCATCACCAAATCAGAATCACCGAATCTTCCAGAGACTTTTTTCCCCTCTAAGACTCTCTGAAGAAGAATGTGTTTTATTTCAGGATTAGTTCCTAGGTGCTGTTCTAAAATGTTGAGCAATAGAAACTTATTTTGAGATGCTTTCCTATGTTTTGTCTCCAATTTTCCTCGTGGGTTTCTAAATACAATAACTAGTAACGTTTATTGAAGGCTTACAAAATGTCAAATACTGCTTTAAGTGACTTATGCAAATTATGTCATGTAATCCCAATAATTTTATGAGGTGGTACTATAATTAGCATCCTCATTTTTTTTTCGGAAGAGGAGACTGGAGTCTGGAGAGGTCGATTAACCTGTCTCAGGTTACAATAGCTGGCGAGTGGCTGAGCCCAGCTCTGGATCCACCTGAGAGGTGGCATGTGTCTTTTCGGCTAAGCTGTGGGGAAGGAGGCCACCCACCACCTACACCCAGAGCTAAGAAGTCACATGTCCTGGCTCCTGGCACTCCCGCTCCAGCCCTCACAGGGTCAGAGCCAGCAGCTGGGCCTGCCTTTACTCTCTCCATCCCAAGCGGTAGGTGCTGAGAAAAAAATCACATTACTGAACAAATGGAATTTGCTCCTCTTTCTGTATTTCTTTAATCCCTAAAGAAATAGCGGCTTTTTGTAAAAAATAAATAAATAAAAATAAAAATCAAACAGTGCAGATTTATATAAAAAAACAAACAGAAGTTCCTTCTGTCCCTATCCTTCTTCCCCGGCCCCCAAATTAAAACCCATTTATTCTCAGGAGATTTAAAAATAGTGCCCTCTTTATCATTAGAAGTAGTCATTGTTTCAGGGATTTTGCTTCAAAAGTACAATAAACTCCATTAAAGTTTTCTTCACTAATTAAAAATGGGCTGTAAACAGGCAGCATATATGATTCTAATGAAGATTTTGAGAAAATGCTGCTGCTTTTGGATATTTTAATAAGAAGAATCATTATAAAATAAGAATTGAAAAAACAAACAAGTAATTCAATGTTTTCATGTCAGGGGTAGCAAAATGATTCTCATAATTTAAATAAATATTCTCCCAAGCCTTCTTTAATAGCAAAGGGAAACACTGTTAAAAGCTTGGTATACTGCTTCCAGACTTTTCCTTTGCACAGACAATAATTCATATACATATCCCTTTGCATATATACATACACATGTTTCTTCCAAAAAGTTCCTATAGATTCTGACCCTCAACTTTTAGAAATTAACCATATCTCAGCCCTGGCGGTCTGGCTCGGTTGAGTGTCATCCTATGATCCAAAATGTTGCTGGTTCGATTCCCAGTAAAGGCATACACTCAGGTTTCAGGTTCGATCCCCTGTTGGGGTGCATAGGGAAAGTAACCAATCAATGTTTCTCTGTCTCTAAAAATCAATAAAACATATTTTTTTTTAATTAATCATATCTCTTGAGTATCTGCCTGTGGTTGTCAGAAGCTCATTCATTCTAAAGCTTCAATAGGATTGCATTCTAAAGAAGTGCTGTTGTCCTACCAGTTTTCTATTTTTAGACTCCTGGGTTGCTTCCCTTGGTTTTGCTATAACCAACAAGATGGCAGTGAACATCCTTGAATAGTTCTCTCTGCTCATCTGTAGGGATATGTCTGAATAACAACACCCTTTCCACCAGGAGTCTGGCGATTTCATTTTGGATGTTCCCTTTGCCTAGTTGAGAGAAGAATTCCATCCTGCTCCACTGTTAGGTAGGATGCAAACCTTCACTGGGTGCAGTGCCTGCAGCACTCGATGGAGCTGCAAAGTAAATCCTACTTCTGCTTGTGCATATGTTTACTTATATGTTTACTTTTAAACTTCCTTTTTTTTTTAACCCTCACCTGAGGAATACTTAGAGAGAGGAAGAGAGAGAGAGAACATCAATCTGAGAGAGAAACATCAATCAGTTACCTTCCGGATGCTCTTCGACTGGGTATCAAACCTGCAACCCAGGTATGTGCTCTGCCCAGGAATTGAACCAGCAACCTTTCGGTGCATAGGACAATGATGCTCAACCAACTGAGCCACTCTAGCTGGGCCATATGTTTACTTTTAAATATGTACCATCTCCAATGCCCTACTGTCCACACTTAGAGCAGGGCAACATTAGCATTTTGTTAACAACTCATCCCTGCCTCACCTGTTCTGCCAAACCCCCAACCAAGATGATGAGTTCTGCCTGAGTGCCCACGGGCACGGGCTTTGTGGGCTCAGAGGAGAGAAGAGACTCCAAACCAAATGGAGCTCCAAATGAAACACTCGCCCCGCCGACCCCTGGCACAGAACCCCAGAAATCATTAGCGGAGTGTGCAGGTACTGGGATTGCTGGAGAATGCGGAGCAAAAGGGAGATCATTCACGAAGCTCTAAGCCGTAGCGCAAAAACACTCTGTACACGGAAACGTAGGCAGGTTGAGAAGGCTTCGTTAGTGCTTTCACACATTAAAATAAATTTCCCCCCAAACAGTACCAATCAGTATTTTCTCTGCAAAAGCATCTAAACAATTTTCTGCACTAGTGAATATAATTAAAAAAAAAATAAGTCTAGAGTAAAACTGCTCCTTTTTGCACATTCTTTAAAGTTCAAATTCTAACTGTAGCACAAAATCCAAGCCATGATGTCACTGGAGATAATTGTTGAACTGGCAATTTGAAAACCAGTTTAATGAAACTGTTAATTTCACCCATCTGGTTTCGCATATGCATTTTTTCTAGTCGATCTGTAACTAAAAAAAACATGCCTTGTTTATGGAGATTAATGGTGTAATGAAAAACAAACAAAATAGGAAAAAAGAGACATTTTCCCATCTTCTTCTTCCTGCATCAGAAGCGAAGGACACACCGGCATCACCAGTTAATTAATCCTTACTATTCTCCAGGTAGCACAGCACTGTTTATTTCCCTCTTTTTTCTTTTTTATAGCAACGTCAGAAGGTCACTATGTGTGCACTTATCGTTAAAAGAGGCAAAAAAGCAGAAAATGAGAAGGTAGCCACTGGCTGGAGTGATTGAGAATTCAGAAGGCGACAGACAGACTCATTTCTTGGGAGAGGAATGGGACATCAATAGGAAAGTCATTTTTAGTTCCAAGCTTCCAAAAGGTGTAATGCATCCAAAGTAGAAGTTAGAAAGTGGGGGGGAAAGTGAAAGGAGAAAATGTCATTTAGCCAGAAAAAAGAAGATCTTCACCAAGTTTACTGGTTTAAAAAACACAGAGTGTTCCTCATTTGCATTCTGATCAGGTGAGCCCCACTGGGTTCCCGAGACCTAAGGGGTTAGCTTATTTCGATCTCAAAAGGAAACTATTTGTACTTTACTGTACTGTGCAAATTTTCTGGTTTTATACATGGAATTTCTCTCCCTCCTCCTTTCTCTCCCTCTGTTCCTTCCTTCCCAGCTTTCCGTACTGTCATCAGGGATTATCTGGGCAGGAAAAATATGGCCCTTTCTTTGTGCTTCTGTGAGTTAAAAAAAATTATAATGTATGCTTTCTTAAATAAAAAAAATAAAGATGATGGCTCCGCAACGAACAACAATGAAATAGCCCTTAAAGGACACAGTATGCCCGAGTTATTAAGTAACATCATTTCCATGCTCTGCATTTCAGAGTCTCCACATAAACACTGCGATTGTGGGCCAAAATGAGAAGAGTTAATAACAAATTAGAGTGAAGCCAGTGCAGCCGGCAACCTCGGCGTATTGTGCGGAGGCCCCTCTTCCCCTGCTCAGCAGCTCAGCACGGCCAAGCCTGGGGCGGGAGTCCGGCCCTGGCCCTGCAGGGAAACACAGATGGTGTCCGCCCTGGGGGCCGAGCCCATCCTCAGACCTGGCCTTCTCCCGAGAACCATTTGCTGGCAGAGCTCAGATTTCTCAGAGCCACAGGCTCAGAGGTGCCCAGAGCAGGATAAAAGGGAGCAAGCAGTTCTGGCCTCGGGCAGATGTCCGGAGGGGCCAGCCGGCTCACCTGTTTCCCTCCCTTTCTTCAGATCCCACCTGCACTGGAGTCTCTGTGCCCTTCCTCACTTCTTCCACAACCAGCCCTCTCTGGCCTGGAGCCCCCCTGCCATTGTCATCCCAGCCTCTTACCAGCCCAGTCCCCACCATCCCTTCTCCCTGGATGCCAGAGCCCCGTTCAAAGGGGTTTGGGGCTCAAAGCATTCCGTTTCAACAAGGAAAAGTGAAGGAGAGCAAAAGAAATAGCCGCACACCTCTGAAATAGTGAAAAAGCATGCGTCCTGAAATACTACTGACCTAGCATCAGAAAAAGCCCGAATGCTAATAGGGCAATTTCCATGCTCTGCCAGGAGCCATTTTCCTGGAGAACTGGAGGTTCCCCAGGAAACCACGCAGAGGCTGGCCAATCAGCATGGCCCCCCTGAAGACCTGAGCATGGGGTCTAGTGTTGGATGCCAGCCAGCAGCTGGACAGTGGTGAGCTTCGGGACAGAGCAGTCCAGGAGAATTCCCGAGCCAAGCAAGGACTTTGGGATGCAGGGCAGCAGCCGGGCATGCCGGGAGGCAGGATGAGTATTTCTGCCACATCTATATGCACTGCATATAGCTGGGGCCCCCGAGCAGTGCTGCCACCTTTAATTCAAAGGCATGCCAACTCTGGGAGGTGAGGCATTCGTCCTACGATACTTCAGAGTGGGAACCACCAGAGGGGACAGCTGCATTTTACACCAGGTTAGCAGCGCATCAGCTGTCAGCATGAAGAAGCCTCCCGCCCCCACGTTTCCTGGCACTTGGCAGAGATCCGTGTGGGGGCTGGTCCATGCTGTTCACCACAGTCGCCCCAGGGCCCAGCATAGTATTCGGAGGTACCCAACACGTGGGTGCTCTGGACCTAGGGGCTGTTTTACATCCAGGTACCCATATACCTCAGCAACTAGACTGCAGACATACGAAGGCAAGTACAGCGAGGACCCCATTGCGAGAGTCCTTTTGTAATGGGCATGCATAGACTAAGAGGGATTCTGGTCTCTTGTTGCCGGGGAGAGTTGGGCAACAGTGTCCTGGGAGACCTGGAAACAGAGCTACAATTTTAGAGCTGTTTTCGGAGCCAGGGCAGCAGCTCCTGAGAGGTCACAGGCTAAGGAGTGCGCGAGAAATGAGAACAATACAGAGAGAATGCAAATAAGCCCACAGAACTCTCAGGCTGGAGTGGTGTCACGGCTTGGCTAGGGCAGACCTGGAACCTGTGTCTCCCAGAAGTCTAACTCCTCACTCCTGGAGTGACTCACTGACCCAACAAAGACTGTGTTCGTCCTTCCAATGGGATCACCTATTTGCCGAGAGTGCATTCAGTTACTCATCAAATACTTCCTGAGGGGCTTCAAAGAAATCCTACTCCTGCTCCTGTCATGTACGCTCCACTGTGGAATCGGACGGGCAAACCAACTGTAATGCAGTAGGACAGGGACTGTAAAGGGGAAACCTATCCGTTGGCAGGGACAGCCTGGGAGATGGAGCCGTCTGCCTGGGGGGCAGGAAAGATGACGTGAGGAGGCAGGACCTGAGGTGGGACTTGAAGACTGTTTGCAGGGCAGGTGAGCTGAGAAGCGTGGGTGGGGGAGGTATGTTCTTTGAGGGGAATGGTGCAGAAACACGCTGGGTAGGGTCATATGCAAGAATAGCAGCTAAGCAGCTAATGTATGCCCAGCACTGTGGAGAATTAGGAGTGTAAGTGGGATACTTACTACACTGCTTGCACTGCCCTCAACAAGCTTGCAACCGAGCGAGTGATAGAGGCACATACGGGACCACATGGCTGTCACTCAGGGCAGAGTGGATGAGTTCTATTCAGACAACCCCATCCCTCATATCCATATGCTACCTTTCCATCCCTCATATCCATATGGTACCTTTCCATCCACAAGCTCTTTCATAGACATTATGTCATTTTATGAAAGCATTATTCTTTTTTTATGACAGCATTATTCTTAATTGCTGTTAAACCAGACATTCCCCAGTATATAAATTATAAACATGAGGATGGCTACTATAAAAAAAAAACACCCCAAAACAGAGCCCGGTAGCTCAGTGGTTGAGTGTCAACTCCTGAACCAGGAGGTCAGGGTTCAATTCCCAGTCAGGGCACATGCCCAGGTTGTGAGCTGGATCCCCAGTGGGGCCTGCAGAAGGCAGCCAATCAATGATTCTCTCTCATCATTGTTGTTACTATCTCTCTCTCCCTCTCCCTTCCTCTCTCTGAAGTAAATAAAAATATATTCTTAAAAAACACAGAAAATAACAAATATTAGCAAGGATGTGGAGAAATTATAATCCTGATGCACTGTGGGTGGGAATCTAAAATGATACAGCCACTAAGAAAAACAGTATGGTTGTTCCTCAAAAAATTAAACAGAATTATCAAATGATTCAGCAATCCCACCTCTGAGTATATATTCAGAAGAACTGAAAGCCAAGTTTGAAGAGATATTTGCACACCCATGCTCACAGCAGCACTATTCACAATAGCCATGAGGGGGAAGCAACCCAAGCGTCCATCAATGGATGAATGGACAAACAAAATAATATTCCATAATAATGGAATATTATTCAGCCTTAAAAAGGAAGAAGATTCTGACGTGCTACAACGCTGAAGAACCTTGAGGACTTTATGCTAAGTGAAATAAGCCAGTCACCAAAAGACAGATACTGCAGGATTCCCTTAATATGAAGTATCCAAGTTCATAGAGACTGAAAGTAGGAATAGCCAAGTTCATAGAGACTGAAAGTAGGACAGTAGTGACTAGGGCCTGAGGGGGGATGAGGAGTTGTTGTTCAGTAGGTACAGTTTCAGTTTTACAAGATGAGAAAGTTCTAGAGATCTGCTGAGCAACAATGTGAAGGTCCTTAACACTACTTTACACTTAAAAATGGGGAATGCTGTCATTTGTGTTTTACCACACAAATATGTATACTTGTATATACTTAAAAAAAATGTTTTTTACTGATTTCAGAGAGGAAGGGAGAGGGAGAGAGAGAGATAGAAACATCAATGATGAGAGAGAATCACTGATCAGCTGCCCCCTGCACATCCCATACTGGGGATCAAGCCCACAACCCGGGCATGTGCCCCAACTGGGAACTGAACTGTGACCTCCTGGCTCATAGATCAACCACTGAGCCATGCGGGCCGGGCTATACTTTTAATTCCAGTCCTGAAAGAGTGCCGTGGGAATACTTGGTGATTCTCCTCTGCAGGAGGACACACAGCCCCGCCTTTGGGCACCCTGGACAGTGGTGACCGCTCCTGACGGCACTTGGTCGGAATGCAGGGGACACTCTCTCTGCCGGTTGCTAGTGAAGCCCAAGCTGCTGACCCCTCCCTACCCCCTGCAAGGGTCTCACGGCTCCGCTGAAGTGTGTTGTTAGCTTACAGTGAGGGCCGATGATCCGCCTGAAATCACACAGCGTGGGGAGAGAACACTCTCCAGTCCAAGACGCACATGCATGGCCGCCGGGAAGTGGAGTCGGCCGTCTCACTGAGGAGAGGCTGCCAAGAAGAGGGACGCTGTCGCCAAGAACCAGAAATCGCAGGCCAGTGTCTCACACTGTCTTATTTGTTTTTCTTTTCAAAATGCCAGGAAAAGAAAATTCCATAAAGTAATTCCCTTGGTAGAAATTAGGGGTGTTGGTATTTTCTTTTTATTTCCCTAAATATAAAGAAACATGGCCCCATTGCTGTCCTGTCCTGGCTCACAGAGGGCACTCGGTCAACACTTGTTGGGAAGGGAAGGGAAAGGAAGGGAAGGGAAGGGAAAGGAAGGGAAGGGAAGGGAAGGGAAGGGAAGGGAAGGGAAGGGAAGGGAAAGGAAGGGAAGGGAAGGGAGGGTGGAGAGGAGAGGGGAGGAATGGAAAGTTGTGACACGAGTGACTTAAGAAATTCCTGACACATGTGATACTTATCCTTCTCTGACTGGCTTATTTCGCTTAGCATCATACTCTTCAGATGACCTCACTCATATGTGGAGCCTAATGAACAAAATAAACTGACAAACAAAATAGATCCAGAGACATGGAAGCATGCAACAGACTGATGAATCTCAGAGTTAAGAGGAATTGGGGTTGGGGAGAGATTAACCAAAGAACTCATATGCGTATATGCATAACTCATGGACATAGACAATAGTGTGGTGAAGTCATGGGGTGGGGGGGGGGGTTGGTGAGAGTGGGGGGAAAAGGAGGGACATCTGTAATATTTACAACAATAAAGATAAATTTTAAAAAAGAAAAGAAGTTCCAGAGACAGTTAAACTCCTTTGTGTCTGCACCTAGTCAGTTCCCACAGCAAGAATTCCAAGCATCGGAGAATCGAAGATGGCGGCATAGGTAAACACCGGAGACTGCTGCCGCAAACAACCACTTCAAAAATACAACTAAAAGACGGAACGGACATCAACCAGAACCACAGGAAGGCTGTCTGAGGAGAGACTCTTCAACTAGAAGGAAAAACAACAGCATTACGAGGCTCAGAGGAGGCACAGTGTGGAAAATTTAAAGGTACGGTGTGCGGTGGTGTGAGCGCAAAGCGGGCTGGTGGCTGAGGGCGCGGTTGTCGTTTTCAATCAGGAGGGAGTCTCAGACTCTGGGCTACAGATCCGGGCGAGTCTCTAGGGACCCAGACTCAAACGGGAGAAGCGGGACTGTCTGGCTACGGTCCCTCCGAGATTTGCAGCGGTTGCTGGGACAGAGAGGCAGAGCCCCTGGGGACGGACTGAGAGCAGCCATAGCTGCTCCCTCCCCCCGCCCTGTTGATCCCGCCCCGCCCAAGCCCTGTGCAGAGCCATTTGCCAATCGCCTCAGGCAAAAGCTAGATTAGCACCTCCCCAGAGGACAGAAGTTTTCCACACAGCTGATTCCCACAGCCAGTTGGCCTGGTGGTCAAATCCCTCTAGTATTAACTACAACAATTAAGGCTTAACTAGAACAAGACTGCGCACAAAGACCACAAGGGGGCGCACCAAGAAAGCATAAAAAATGTGGAGACAAAAAAACATGACAGAAATGGAGGATATGGAGCTAAAAATCGCAATTTTGAGGGCTTGCAATAAACTTGAGCAGAGCCTCACGAAAACTAATGAGACCCTCGATGCTACGATAAAGAAATTAGAAAGTAAGCATACACAGACTGAAATAAAGAATATTATACCCAATAGCAGACCAGAGGAGCACAAGAATCAAACCAAAGATTTGAAATTCAAAGAAGCAAAAAACACCCAACTGGAAAAGCAAAATGCAAAAAGAATCCGAAAGTGTGAAGATAGTGTAAGGAGCCTCTGGGACAGCTTCAAGCGGACTAATATCAGAATTATAGGAGTGCCAGAAGATGAGAGACAGCAAGATATTGAAAACCTATTTGAAGAAATAATGGCAGAAAACTTCCCCCACCTGGTGAAAGAAATGGACTTACAGGTCCAAGAAGCGCAGAGAACCCCAAACAAAAGGAATCCAAAGAGGACCACACCAAGACACATCATCATTAAAATGCCAAGAGCAAAAGACAAAGAGAGAATCTTAAAAGCAGCAAGAGAAAGAGACTCAGTTACCTACAAGGGAATACCCATATGACTGTCAGCTGATTTCTCAACAGAAACTTTGCAGGCCAGAAGGGAATGGCAAGAAATATTCAAAGTGATGAATACCAAGAACCTACAACCAAGATTACTTTATCCAGCAAAGCTATCATTCAGAATTGAAGGTCAGATAAAGAGCTTCACAGATAAGGAAAAGCTAAAGGAGTTCATCACCACTAAACCAGTATTATACGAAATACTGAAAGGTATCCTTTAAGAAGAGGAAGAAGAAGAAAAAGGTAAAGATACAAATTATGAACAACAAACATGCATCTATCAACAAGTGAATCTAAGAATCAAGTGAATAAATAATCTGATGTACAGAATGAACTGGTGACTATAATAGAATCAGGGACATAGAAAGGGAATGGACTGACTATTCTTGGGGGGGGGAAGGAGAATGGGAGATTTGGGAAGAGACTGGACAAAAATCGTGCACCTATGATGAGGACAGTGGGTGGGGAGTGAGGGCGGAGGGTGGGGCGGGAACTGGAAGGAGGGGAGTTATGCGGGGGGGGGGGGGGGGAAGAGGAACAAATGTAATCTGAACAATAAAAATTTAATTAAAAAAAAAAAAAAAAAAGAATTCCAAGCATCAAACACCCGTTCCTCGAGTCCATCCTCCGAGCGTATCTGAGAAATGAGAACTGTACTACGACGAGGACGGACTTTATTCAAGACCACCAGTCAGCAGACTGGACAGCTCGGGGCGGCGGCAGAAAGCACTGCGAACACAGTCCCTATTAACTCGAGTGGCTCAGAGCCCTCCAAAGCCGGCCAGACACTCACTCCCAGCAAGATGAGTTTGGGAGCAAAGGTATGTGAGAGACCAGGAATGGAAACACAGTCACACCAGTCTTACTACTCTTCTATTTATAGACCAGAGGAAAGATATGTTAAAAACTGCACACTTATTTTTTTTACCCTCAATTTATGAAATCAAGTGTTGTGCGTTTCTAGCAGCCTTGTTAGAAAATGGGCACAGTGTCTAGCACCAGGTTCTCCAGGGTGAGCGGTAGAGCTGTGACAGCCCAAGCGAGGGCAGTGTGCCAGATAGGGATGAATTTAAATGAGGACCCTGTGTGCCTCCTCTGCGGAAGCCTCCAACGTCACCTGGAAGAATAGGGGGGTTGGGGTGGCCCTTGGGGTCAGTGGTGTTCACAGCCGGCTGCAATGTGACAGTCGGCAGCACCACAGCCCGGGAAGTCTTCGGGTTTGGGGAGCACATGATTTGGGTTTTTAATTAAATTCCACTTCCAGAACTCCACAGAGAAGAAATCGTTCTAAATTCTTATAAACAAAACTTCTGAGCTGTAAAAACAACATGAAAAGATTCTATTGAGAGTATTTACTTTAAAAAGAATTGTGAAATTGATTCACTCGTGTTCCCAATCGGCAAAACGACATTTAAATATGATTAGAAATCTCATAAACCAATTTCGCCTACACTGTCCGGCGTGGGCCTCCCTCTCCTGGTCGCCTGTCTTGCAGGGCGGCTCCACCACCTCCCAGATGACCAATAAAAACCTGGGAATTGTCTCTGCCGGGTGATAAGAGCCCTAACACTCAACCAGAGGCGATTTGGCTCTTTGGCGACATTTGGCAACACCTGAGGACACTGCTGGTTGTCTACCCGAGAAGGGAGTCATGGGGAGGGAGAAAGTGCTACTGATACTTAGCGGATAGAGGCCAGAAACACAGCTAAGCATCCCACAAAGCAGAGGGCAGATCCCACACCACAGAGAATCCAGTCCAAAATGTCAACAGCGCCGGGGTTCAGAAACACTGCTTACAAAGAGCTTACTGTGTGCTACATTGTTCTGAGTATTTTATATTTCTATCAACTCATTTAACCCAACACTAGGAGAGAGGTACCATTATCACCCCCATTATGCAGATGAGGAAACTGAGGCTCAGAGAAATGCAGTAACTGGATCAAGACCACACAGCTAGTAGGTGTGCTACGTTCAAATGGGGCCCAGGCCACCTGGTCCAGAGGCTATGCTGTCACACGACTCCACATGGCCTCCCTTGCCTGACTCTGAGCCAACCTCTTTCTAGCCCTCATTCACTGCATCACTCTGTCCCGTTCAGGCCTGCATCTTCTCCCCCTGGACCGTAGCAATGGACTCCCTGCTTCCAGCTCCCCAGCCCTGCTTCCTCTCAGCCTCCCATGGCTGCCACAGGGACCTCAAAAACCCAAATCTGATCCCACCTCTACCCCCTGCCTGAAGCCCTTCAACAGGTCCTTGTCACCTACAAGGCAAAGCCCAAACTCTTCCAATGGTGTCTGAGCTCTGGTGGGAATCATTCCTCTCCGGCCTTCTCCTGCCTCCCAACCCCCTGCCCATCATTAACACTGCTGTGCTGTTCCCACCTCCCTGCAGCTACTCTGCCTACAGTGCCCACCCCCATTTACTTACCCGGGAAATACCTACTGACCCTTCAAATATCAGTTCCAGCGTCACCTCCCCCAGGAAGCCTTCTCTGAACATCCCAGCCCCTCAGGTAAAATGGACCCCTCCCTTCTTTTACCATTTACTTCCACAGCCTTTATTCAATATAATTGCCCTTTTTCCTTGCTTTCAAGTCTGTGCCTCAAGGGCAGGGGCTTTGTGTTGTCTTACTTACCTCTGAAATCTAGCCAAGTAACTAAGCAGTCACTCAGCAAGTATCAATGAATGAAAGATGAAATATCCCGTAGGGCTTGAATTCCTTCTTACATGAAGCAGAAGTCAATTCCGGCAATGCCTTGACACAATATCTAGCCATGTGCCCAGAACACCAGGGGTTGCCTCTGACCACTAAGATAATTATCATCACCCTTCCCCTTTGAATTCCCTTCCCCAGACTGAACATCTCAGCTTCTCTCCTCTTCCTAAATGACATGGTTTCAAGAAAACTCATGGCCTTACAGGGTGTACTGAATTCCTGAGCAAACCCAAATCACAAGGGGAGAAGCTGGCCACATTTGGGAAGATTCTTGAGATGCTATTTAAAATGCACTTTAAATCAGGGGTCTCAAGTTCAAGTGTCTATGGGTCAGGCA
The DNA here is from genome assembly GCF_028538775.1 of Myotis yumanensis. Lineage (NCBI taxonomy): Eukaryota > Metazoa > Chordata > Mammalia > Chiroptera > Vespertilionidae > Myotis > Myotis yumanensis. The sequence continues at coordinate 225,302,940 of NW_027223752.1, read as the reverse complement.
GGTGAGGCCCATGAAAGAGGTAGGCAGGTGCTGCTGAAGAGGCTATGAATGGCCTGAGCGTTCTCTTGCCTCCAGGGTTGCTGCGATGTAGGCCAGGTTGCCAGGTCTTTGAATGTTTTGAGAAAAGCTAAAAATCTGCATTTTAACACAAGGTTTTTTGATACTGGTAACTTTTTTTTTTTTAATCAACAACATTTGAGCCAAACCAACTGCATTTGGGGACCAGCTCTGGCTGCAGGCTGTCCACTTGAGGCTTTGGCTTTAACTAAAGAATTGCTTGAGCACCCAGCCAGGGTGGTTCAGTGGTTTAGCATTGACCTATGAACCAGGAGGTCACAGTTTCATTCCCAGTCAGGGCACATGCCTGGGCTTTGGGCTTGATCCCTAGCAGGGGGAGTGCAGGAGGCTGCTGATCAATGATTCTTTCTCATCATTGATGTTTCTATCTCTCTCCCTCTCCCTTCCTCTCTGAAATCAATAATAATAAAAAAAAGAGTTGTTCAAGCGATTCCTAAATATAAGTTTTTGTATTTAGTGTTGGAAGTGTGCATAGATATATTGAGGGTTGTGGATAAGGCAGAATTTAAATTTAAAGTTAAGCTAGAAGACTAGGGTTAAAAATAACTTGGAGGCATAAATCACCAAAGAGGGTGGGAAAACAGGGAGCCTTCCTAACCGGCGTCCAAAGGCAAGGCAGAGACACACTTACCCGTCAACAGGCCCATTTCCATCAAGGACTGGAACAAGCTGGGGTGCTGGGCTCTCATCTCCTTCTCCCAGGGGAAGGCTCTGCACGTGGAGGGTCTCCCGTACCTGCGCCTCAGGTCCAAGTAGGAGTTCCGCAGGTCACCTGCAGGAGAGGGAAGCATAAGATACCACTCCCCTCTTAGGACGGGGTAAGTCTCACCTCTCTGCACCCTTTCCCCCTAAGGGGAACTAGAAATAAGAGGTCAGATGTACCGTTACTGGGTATGGGTTGGGTTGCATTAGGGATTTGAAATTGGTACAATGCCTTTGCCTTGAGGTCACAAATTCAAAGCCAAGTCCGAGGGAAATGTGCCAAAGTTGCTGATGGCTGTTGAATAATTCTACAGAATGAGCAGCTGGCCTCAGACTGGTCCCCAGGAGGCCAATATCTAGGCCATTTTGTTGGCAGTGTGAGCTGAGGAGCAAAGTCCAACGATCCCCGGGGATACAAGGCGGTAGATGGTAGAGAAATCATCCCCATGCCCCAAACAGATCAGCATGCAAGGCTGGCCTGCCCACACAGGCTACCTCCCCTACAATGTCATCAGCTATCAATACCAGTTTCTTTCCTGCTCAGGACATTCCTTTTCCTATATATCTCCCCCCTCTTCTGACAGCATCGTGTTTTCTGGATGATTCAGCAGTGAGAGCAGTAGCTGGGGACCAGTATAGCCTATTCTTAAATCGAATTGCAGAAGAGCCGTCTGTCCACATTTACCTATCGCCACCTCCAATCACTCCCCGGGACTGTGCTATTCGGACCCTATGGGACTGGGGTATGTTCGAGACACATCCATTCCTCCCTGGCCTGAAATGGGAAGTTCAGTTCTGGAGATGATGAGATATGGGGGCAGCACTGAAATACTCAATTTGCTTTTGCTGATGGCAAAGGCCCCAGAGGAACTTCTCTTCCAGAAGGAACATATGTGACTAACTCTATTGCCACCACATCAAGCAGGAAGATCCCTAGCACAGAGAAATTGCTAAGTGCCAGATCCGAGCTGGAACGTTGGAAGACAAGACGAGACCCGTTTTATAACAGAAACACACCCCATATGAGTGAAAGGATGTCCGCGCAACTCTGAGCAGGCACGAAAGCCTTCTATTTGAAACTCATTCCTTCTGTTACAAATTACCGATGTCTTCCAGCATGAGTCGATTTCAAGGATTGAAAAAATAAAACCGAGCCCCGAACAACAAAGTCATTGTTCAACACTTCTGAAAGCTAATATTCAGATATTAATGGTCCAAGACAGAAGTGCACCGATGGGGAAACGTTTCTAATGATTAATTTATTTTCCAATTCATTTTTATTTTCTTAGACCGGCCTCAGATCCCATTCTGAATGGGAATAATGAAATGTGAGGCTCAAAACACTTCCCTTTGTGCACTTAAGCTAAACCACCTACAGTTAAAGCTATGAGGCAGGTTGGGCTGTTGTCGGCCGTTGGTCTGGTTGGAATCCAGGTGGAATGGACACTTTCCCTTGCATCTGTCTGCAGAGGTCATACTTCTCCCCATTGATCAAGTCATATATGTTCTATTCCAACCCCGCCAGAAAGAAGCCAAATGTGTTGACACAGATGCACAGAGCTAAAGGTTGCTCTCCTGGCCTGGCTGGCATGGCTCAGTGGTTGCGCATCGACCTATGAACCAGGAGGTCACGGTTCGATTCCCGGCCAGGGCACATGCCCGGGTTTCGGGCTCAAACCCCAGTACGGGGAGTTCAAGGGGCAGCTGATCAATGACTCGCTCTCATCATTGATGTTTCTATCTCTCTCTCCCTCTCCCTTCCTTTCTCTGAAATCAATAAAAATATATTTTTAAAAAAGATAGCTCTCCTGAAGCTCAATACTTACATGCTTCTTGGCTCCTGCTGCCTTGTTGTACCGTGGATGCGTACACAGACACTATTTCTTGAACTTCTGCACACCTTTCGTAATATAACTTGATTTGTTCAGCAAGTTGCTTCTCAAGGAGGGGATTAAAAATCTATAAGAAGGCAAGAAAATCGAGTGATCAATTGTCATCAAACAAATACCTATGAGGCTGTGTCCAGGTTGATGTCCTTCTCCCTCTGGCATTACCAGCTGGCTTGTTTGTACTCAGATCATTCAATCTGGGTTTGCAAAGGGAGGATGTAATTCAAGGACACTCTGGCTCCGGCCACTTCCTCCTGGCTTCTTTGTGCGGCATCTTCTCCCCTGCAGAGCTTCTTAAATGCCAGGCTTTCCCAGAGGCCAGGCCTCCATGCTCTTCTTGCTCCCCACCACATGCTGTCCCCAGAAAATCATATTCCTCTCCCCTTCAGTTCTCAAGGGATAGGAAGTCTACCTGTGCTGCGCAGCTGACTGGGGGCCCTTCTCCTGTTTTCTTCTGCTTGGCAGGCTCCTACTCAACTTCCAAGGGGCAGATTCAAGGTCATCACTTCCGGGAAGCTTCCCTAACAGCCTACCCCACCCTTACCTGGTTGCCTATAGCCATGTTCCCACCTCGGTGCTCCCAAACACTGTGCTCACATCTGAATGAATGCACATACCACATTCTTTCATGACATATTTGCTTAAGAGAGATAAGGAAGCTCCTTAAGAAAAAGGGCCTGTCTCACGGCCTGGCCAGTGTGGCTCAGTGGTTGAGCGTTGACCTGTGAACCAGGAGGTCACCATTCAATTCCCAGTCAGGGCACATGCCAGGGTTGCGGGCTCAATCCCCTGGAGGGAGGGGGTGTGCATGAGGCAGTCAATCAATGATTCTCTCACATCATTGATGTGTCTATCTCTCTCTCCCTCTCCTTTCCTCTCTGAAATCAATATATATAAAGGCCTGTCCCAACTCAGTGGTTTTCAAAATATAGGTTGTGGCAGTGGTTCCCAACCTTCCTAATGCCACGACCCTTTAATACAGTTCCTCATGTCGTGGTGACCCCCAACCATAAAATTATTTTCATTGCTACTTCATAACTGTAATTTTTCTACTGTTATGAATCATAATGTAAATATCTGATATGCTATATGTGTTTTCCGATGGTCGCGACCCACAGGTTGAGAACCGCTGCATTAGAGGGTTATGAAATCACTTTAGTGGCTGTCACAAGCAGTGATTTTTAGAAAAATAAAACACAAAATATCTGAGTACACTGAACATAGCAAGGGTGTGTATATGTATGTGTATATATGTATATCTGTGTGTATATATGGGCATACATATGTACTGTTCATGATATTAAATTTCTTATTGTGGACCACCTTCAAAAAACAAGTTTGAAAGCTACTATCTTTATTTTTTTTTCAATTAGCAATAATCACACCTTGGATAAACCTCATTGGCTACGATACTGCCACTGAGCAAAGCTGAAAGCTACTATCTTAATTAACCTTGGACGCCTCAGCACCTGGCACAGAGTAGGTGTTCAATAAGTATTGGCCACACAAATGAATAAATCTCATTTTTTCCTCTTCATAGAGGTCTCTCACTTGGGGTTCTAAGATGCACCCATGGGTGGGAGGGATCCTCATTTTTCCTCAATGACTTTGTCTAGTGCCTCTTGCTTTTTCCAGAACAAACCCCACAGGGTCACAGGAATGAAAGAAAGTTGCTTTTTCAGGTATTCAGTGATCTCTTTACAAAGGCAGAGAAAACAATGGCTGTAAGGGCCATTGTGTGGTAGCCTCCTCCCTGGGCAGCAGCCCTGTGGGTGGGCCTGGACACTGGACAGGTGCATCTGGGGGTGGGTTTGGAAGTGAGAGCCATCCAACAGCAGCTATGAAGCCCTCTGGGCCGGCCACCTGAGTGTGAGCCGGAGGCCCGAGTTTCTGAAGGGCGTGGTGAACAGAACCTCATCTGCTAGCGAGGCTGCTCTGTTGCTCCTTTAAAAAATAGCATCTAAAGGAAGCTTTACCAAATAACTAAGACTCTCTCCTTTCATTAGTTTAATCACTGGATGGGCAACAGCCTGATAAAAACCTACTCTATAATTAATCCAGTGGTTATTAAAACAGAGGAAGTAAATGGTTTCCATTTTATGAGTACTAAATGAACCAAACGTTAACAGAAATCTATTATCGTGTTAGCTAGGGGAAACGACTCAATATTAATAATGTTTGGTGACAGAGCCGATGAGAGATCCCGCTTAAATAAATCTTTTGTTTACACAGGGTTCCAGGCCTGAGCCACACACCCGTGAGCACCCACAAACTTTGCCTCGACCCCTAGGGCTCACCTGTGCAGGGTGCAGAGTGCGGAGACGGTAGTATTTCAGAGGTCCGAAAAACCCTGCGATGCCGGCCACATACCTGCTCCCTCCGATAATGAAGTACCCAGCAGTGTCATTATAATGGAAGTCCTCCAGGAATCTACAGAAAAACACAAAGGCTCTGTGTTTGAACCAGATTTTGAAAAAGAAACTCTTGCATTGACTCTCATTAACTTACTCCAAATTCCCATAGGCCCTTCACTCTGAGTTCTAGCAGATGAGATGATGGTGGAGTTAGGCAGGCTTGGGCTATGATTCTGCCCTTTACTGGCTGTGTGACCTTGGACCAGTCGCTTAACCTCTCTGGGACTGAGTTTTCTCATTAGTCAATTAGCTCCTCACTTATAGGATCGTTAAAAGAATTAAGTGAATAGAAAGATATAAAACGTCTAGCTGAGTGCCTGGCTTACTGTCAAAAAGGAATGGCTATTGAGATGGGTGAAACTGTTTGGAATCATTAAAATTATTTGGAATTGCTGGCCACAACAGGAACTATTTCACTCTAAAAGGAGGAAAAAAACACACAAAACTTGTTGAATGGATAGAAGGTATCTGTGGAGGAAAACTAAAAACATATCCTATTAAATAAGAACTTATGTAAATTCAGTTAGGAGGAGGAGGCCACAGCAAGGTCAAAGGTCTTGGCCAAAGACAAAAGGTCAGCACAGGTGACACAACGAAAGTCTATGTTGTCCTCAAAGACTCAAAGGGTCAGGAAGGAAAATGGAAGGAGAACTGGGTTAGCACAAATAAAATGCTCAAAGCTGTTCCTTGCGACCTTGATTATATTCGCCAGAGACTGGCGAACTCCAGACCTCTATCAGTGAGGACTGACCACACCCGTGCTGGGGCCTGGCCGTGCGCTCTCTCCCTACACAGCTTAAACAAGGGATGGGGGCTCAGTGGACTGACCTGGAGAGAGCTCCAAAATTCACTGCTAAGTGAAAAATATAAAAACAAAAGTGCAGAACAAAGGGTATACTTTTAACCTAGGAAAGAGGAAAATGAATATATATTTTATTGATTTGCATAAAAACTTTGTAAGTACACAGGAACAAATACAATATTTCTTCATGGCACAGAGTGCCCTGGGGATGTTAGGGGTGGAATGGATGGGGGCAGAGAGAGAAGCAAGACATCTAACTGTATACCTGTTCATATAATTTTATTTTTTTTAAACCATGTGCATTAATTGCCTATTTCTTTAAAAATTAAAATAGGAAAGGTGCAATGAGAGCATATGTGAACAGCAAGTGGGTGGGGGTGGACATCAAGCCAGGCAAAGAGCAAAGAGCCAGGAAGCGTAGAGGGCAGATGGAAGCAGAAAGAAAGAGCATAAAATGTCAGGCAGGCCGCCAGGAGCCCAGAGAGCCACAGGGGCAACAGGCCAGGGTGATGCTCATGGGGACAGAGAAAGCTACCAGCGGCTGGATCAAAAAAAGACAAGCAAGGTGAGGTGGGGCGGGGGCGGGGCGGGGAGGGCGGGGAGATGGACTGACTGTTAACAAGGAACCTGACCCTTAGCAGGCACACCTGGCTGGAGAGGGAGACAAAAGAGTGACGAGATGGGCCCGAGATGGGCCCATGCAGACAGCACCAACTGAGGGCAGTTGGCATGAGCGCTCTGGAATGCGCTTTAGACAAAGGCAACTCACATGGAAAAGAAGTGCTTCCTCTCCCGTTAGTTCTCTTTGCAGAATCTCAGAATTGAGGGGCCAGGAGAAGATGACGGTCTCCTCCCCCGACTTTTTTTAGGTGGGACCACAGAGTTATCATCTCAGAGCGTACACTGACTCTGTTTTCCAAGGCCTTGGAAAGACTTGAACTGCCCTCCTGAGACAATCCCCCGCACTCCGTGGATACCAAGCAATGCTTCTGGAGTAAAAGCTCTCAGGAACTCTGCTTAACCAGCCCGCCCGCTCCCCTGATGACCCATCCCTGCATGCTGGAGCCTTGTTTCTCATTTTATCAATGGGATAAATATAATAATAATACCTGTCTACAGGGTTGTTGAGAAGATTCAAAGAACTAGGATTTAAACAAAGCATTTAGAACAGTGCTTGGCACATAGTAGGCACCATAACTTCATGATTATTATTATTATCCTAGTCCACTGTTGGACTTTGTCTACCACCACTTGAGTGACATGCTTAGTACAAGTCAGATGTGTTTGTTTCCAAACATGTTAATGCCAATTGTATGGTCACTTAATTGTACAACATAAGTAAATATTATGTTACCCAATAAAATATGGGTGGGGCAGAAGTTGTTCATTCTGTAAAAAAAGTTGTTCATTCTGAGTTGAATACTTCGAGGAGTCTCAGTTAAAAAATGGTTACTGCCCAGCCAGCGTGGCTCAGTGATTGAGCATTGACCTATAAACCAGGAGGTCATAGTTCAATTCCCCGTCAGGGCACATGCCAGGGTTGTGGGTTTGATCCCCAGTGTGGGGCATGCAGGAGGCAGCTGATCAATGATTCTCTCTCATCACTGATGTTTCTATCTCTTACTCCCTCTCCCTTCCTCTCTGAAAAAAAAAAAGGTTACTAAAAATTGTTGTGGAAGTGGGACAATTGTAAAAGGTTGGAAAAAGAAATCGAAGACATCTAGATGGATTTTAGGCTCTGATCATTTTACATGTGTCTTTGTTTTCTTTTCATTGGAAGAAACAGACACTGCATGCCGTTTACTCAAAAGATCAGAGAGAACTCTGATCGGGAGATTCATATTCAAAGGAAAGGCCCTACCTGCAAAGACTGGCAATGATTGTACATTTCTATCTTTTAATTAAAATAAAATGGTTACGGTACCTTTTTAAAATAAAACTTTGCTTTAACTGAAGTTGACCAATAAATTACTTGGTGCCTATGGTACTGGGTTATCTTTTTCAGTTTTTTCATCATGATTATAATATAGCCAAATAGGAGATCTTTCCAGCTTGGTCTCCAACATTTTTCTCCTCTAAAATCCTCAGAGGCTGCACAAACATTGCAAGTGATTCCTTGATGGGTGCACTGCATGATGGTCATCCGTTTCTCTGACATAAGAGCTGAGCTGGAGCTTCCAGAGCCTAGGCTGGTCCCTTTCAAAAACCTCAGACACACTGGCAGACGTCTACTCTCATCTGGACGTAGAAGAGCTTCCTGGGTTATGACTGCAGAGCATGGGCAGCCAATGCTGTTAAACAGACCTCACTCAGGATCAGAAAACAGCCCCAGCTCGAGGGGGCTTTCACAGGGGAACTTAGAGCCACCAATTAGCCTCCCCCCTCACTCCTTAGAGTAATTCTCATCTTTAATGTCATTCCCTCAGGACCTGCTCTAAATGCTGACCCCTTGTCATCTTCTTAGGCTGCCTTACTCCTTTTCTTCCCAGCATTCGCCACAATTTGTCATTTTAAATTTATTTGTGACTTAATCTGTCGAAGATCTGTCTCCCCCACTAGACTTCTTAGCTCCAGGAAGGCAGGGACTGACTGTATTTAGTCCGAGTCTAGCACTGTGTCTGCCACATGGCCGCTGTGTTGAATGCGTGAATATAAACTAGAGGGTGGATGGATAGATGGATGGATGGATGGATGGATGGATGGATGGATGGATGGATGGATGGACGGACGAGTGAATGGATGAATGGATGGATGGACAGGTGAGTGAATTTGACACTGTACAGGTCTGCAGTTGTTACCTGCCACCAAGTGTTACTGGCAGTCTTTCATGCATGGGTAGCACTGCACATTTGAGCACTTAGTTACTGACCTTCCTAAACCAATGTTGTAGGAGAGCAGCTACCATTATGTTTTTACTTCAAGAACAAATAGGAAAAAAAAGGTGAAGAAGCTTTCCTTGGAACCTCTAGAAACATCTGGACTATTCAGTCCACCGGCTTGGCCCACTCTGAAAGTGCAATTCCAAATATCTAATCACAAGGATCCCAATGGGCCTGGTGTTAACTCTTTAGTTTGATGGGAGAGGTTCCAGGGATCAGGGAAGAGCAGCTGAGGTGGTGGGGAGGGCACTCCTAGGTGTGGGCACTGCCAATATTGCCAAGTAAGGAGTCACGTTGGTGTTTTACCTGGGATGTTGGATTGGTATGTATATACCAGGAAACCAGCCCTCATCTCTACAATCTTCTATGACCACACTGATTTTGTCTTTTCTTAATATTGTGATATTCTGTTCATTATGGATTCTTGACATTAATTTTGATTGTAGAAAATACTGTAGTAAATGTTAGTTACCGTGATTGTTGTTATGTGTTGAATTGTACCCCCCCTCAACATTCATATGTTGAAGTCTGAACTCCCAAGGGCCTCATAATGTGGCCCTATTGGAAATAGGGTCATTGCAGATGTAGTAAGTTAAGAGAAGGCCATGCTGGGAGCCCTTAATCCCAGGTGACTGGGGTCCTCATAACCAGAGGAACTTTGGGCAAAGACAGACACGCACACCATGTGAAGATTGGAGTTATGCTGCCACACGTCAAAGAACTGCCAGGGCTGGGAAAGAGGTCTGGATCAGACCCTTCTCTGGAGCCTTCAGAGGGAGCATGGCTCTGCTGACACCGTTATCTTGGACTTCGAGCCTCCAGGCTGGGAGACAATACATTTCTGTGGTTGAAGCTACTCAGTTTGTGGGACTTTGTTCCAGCAGCCCCAGCAAACTAATACAATACTGAGGGTGGTAGACTTTGTTTTTTTCCTTTCTCACCTCACCCTGTTCCCAGCTCTGGGTCAGACTGTGACCTCTATGTCTATGATTTAGTCATGTCAGCCTCTAGATTTCTGGAATTTAGAAGGAAAGGAAACCTTTACATAAAAAATGAAAAAGATCCTATAAAATTCGATTGGTTGTCATAAATGTTCTGGGGTTGGAGGTGGGTGTCAAGGGAGAAAAGGGAAGGGATTATTTTAATTTATTTTATTTTAAATATATTTCCATTGATTTCAGAGAGGAAGAGAGAGGGAGAGAGAGATAGAAACATCAATGATGAAAGAGAATCATCGATCGGCTGCCTCTTGCCCAACCCCCACTGGGGTTTGAGCCCACAACCAGGCATGTGCCCTGACCAGGAATTGAACCATGACCTCCTGGTTCATAGGTCGACACTCAACCACTGAGCCATGCTGGCTGGGCTGGGCTGAGGGAGGGATTATTTTAGATTTCATATCCTGAAACACAAATCCTGAATTTCTGGAGCCCCCTTTACAGGGCACTCGAGGGATTTCCAAAGAGCCACTATCATCCGTTTCACCAAAGCAAAAAACTCCCGGGCCTTCCTATTCTCCTCTTCAGAAAAGAGCTCACAGCCACCTGTTATATACAGCAAAACTCACACCTGCCAACTGCCTTTGGGCTGGTCTAAATCCAATCAGTGCACTTGCAGACTTCTGCTCCAGTCTTGGGCTTCGGTCTACATACAATAGAGCTATCAAGTCACCACTGACCTATCTGTGCAGGTTAAGGAATAACACTTCTTTAGCCTTTCATATAACTCTAATCCTCTAATCCGGCCATGACTCTAAGAATTGTTCTATGTGCCCAGGGCCTAAAAGGAATCAGCTTGGCTTAAATGCAAACAGAAATGGCGGGATGGGGGGTGGGGGGGAGGCGGGAGGGAGGGAGTAGAGAGTATGTCCCTTTATTCCTCTGTCTCCTCCTGTTTGCTTTCCTTTCTGTAATAATTGGTTTTCAAGAAAATATGGGTTGTGAGGGCCTTTGAGTGAATGGAGGTGTTTGGAAAGGCAGCTTTGTGCTTGGTGTAGTCAATGACTACAGGAGGGAGGAATGACTCCCCCACCCCAGCCCAGGCAAGGTGTCCAACTGTCCTGATACATTTAAAAAATACCATATGTTCGAAGCTGGTAATTTTTGTTTCTGTTCTTTAGACTCATTCTTAAGCATTTGAATATATATATATACTAGAGGCCCGGTGCATGAATTCATGCACCAATGAAGTCCCTCTAACTGGCCTGTGGGATTGAGATGAGGGAGGTTGGCCAGTTGGGGAGGGACCGCAGGAGGGCTCCAGGGCGTGTTTGGCCCATCTCGCTCAGTCCCGATCTGCCAGACCCAGCAGCAAGCTAACCTACCGGTCAGAGCATCTGCCCCCTGGTAGTCAGTGCATGTTATAGCAAGTGGTTGAGTGGCCTTAGCATATCATTAGCATATTACGCTTTGATTGGTTGAACAGACAACCAGACACTTAGCATATTAGGCTTTTATTACATAGGATTATCAAACTATGATGAGGTATCCCGAGTTCCTAAAGAAGGTTGCCCCATGGTTCTGCCACTAACACATGCTATTATACAGGGATAAAGAAGCAAATTCAAAAAAATTATGAAATACAAGGCAAGGGACCCAATTCTCAGTTTCTATAACTCTTATAGAGAACAGTTCTATAAAGATGAAAAGTTACACCAATATCAATAGTTGCATACATTTCAAATTTAGATTATAAACATAAATATGAAGACTGTCTGCTTTTATGTCTTATACTAGGCCAACGTTACCAACCATTCTCAATAAGCAACATTAATATTTTGATTTATTTTTCAGAATCCTTCGTAGAAGATAATTTCAAAGAAAATGAATAATGCGAAGTGCCATGAAAGAAAGAATTTACAATTCGATCTGGAGAGAGAAGTAGTTTCTCCTGCTTAGGAAAAAAGGTTGTGGGGCAAAAGGGAGAGTTTGTGAACAGTAAAAAGGAGAAAGAAAAAAAAGTACAAAGATTAGCTACAGGGCAGACTAGTCCATGCTTGGAAAGCTGAATAAGGAGGTGTGAGAATAATGAATTACGTTAGGGTTGAAGGCTAAGGCATGAAGATTCCTTAACCCTCATTCAGCAACATTTGAATCACAAGAAAGATCACACTTACCTAATGGTCTGATTGTGGTAACTTTTCAAATCCTGTCCAATGCTGGTGGTGACTACTATCTGTGGTGGGAGAGATACACAAGAATCAGTTATGCCTCAACACCCCACATCATAAATATAGTCCTGGATATAAATTACTCAAAATGGGATGCATAGCCTTTTGCCTGATCAGTTTCTGCAAAAATAAAATTAACAGTTTACTAGCCCTGTGTGTATTTTAAGACTTAAGAAATTTAATTTCTCTAAATGACTTGATGTCGTAAAAAGATCTGTAAAGCAGTTTTTCCTGGTGGGTTTCAGAGATTTCCAAACTACAAGCCAAAGAGATAGCCGATGAATGTTTTGTGCTCACATTGATGTTTCTCTCTCTCCCTCTCCCTTCCTCTCTCTAAAAATCAATTTTAAAAATCGTAAAAAAGGAAGGAAGGAAGGAAGGCAGGCAAGAAGACAAGAAAATGCGTAAAATACTACAAGGAGTTTTTGAAATTTTTATTGAATTCCATGAAAGCCTTGGGGGGTGGGGGTGGGGGACAAAATTGATGCTGACTGGCTTCGCGCACTGCTGTTTCCCACCTTCTTTTCCCAAGTCATTTCAATGGTGACAATGTTTGTGTCCCGGGTGTTATTAGCTGCCATTAACTGTCATGTATTCTTCTCGGTGTCTTGGATTCCAACACAAACCCCTGGAGTTAAGAAGCTCTTTCATCCTCCTGGCACTAGCCCAGAGCCAGCGTTTACCAAACATGTGCTGGCCTAACTAGGTTCTCAAAGATGTGCCCACAACACTGTGTCTCTGAAAGACAAACAAGCCCATAAAAACCAACCCAACTCAGCCATCTACAAAATGAAGAAAATGACTCAAACCAGTGGTTTCTCTAATCCAACCGTTCACTTTCCTTCAATTTGTCCCTTTAGTCAAAGTGATGAATATGGTCATCCCACCACAGAGATGGATTTTGTGTAGGAAAACAATTAAGTATTGTTTCGGGACCTACATTTTTTAGGCAGAACTGATGGAATGGAAAGGAAACGGATAAAAAGTCTACTAAAAAAAAAATCTTTTTTCTTTCCATCCCATCTGGCCTGCCTAATTCTTCTCTCCTGCTTTATCCGAGCATGTGCTCTGCCATTGAATCCTTCTCTTTAATTAAAGAACTACTTTGATTTACTCTTCTTCTGCTCTCAAAGCTTCCATGACACCCTGCTGCTTTGCAAGCAGAAACCCAAATTCCATGATAATCAAGATTCTCCACATGCCAGCCCCAAAGACAGTTTTTTCTTCTATTAGTGTCCTGCGGTCTACAAATTTCTACTCCGGTCAAACTGGCTTCTCCGCTCACTCCCAGCGATGTGCCAAGATGCTCCCGGCTCTCCTCTGCCTCTCATTCTGCCCATCCGTAGGAACCTTCTCCGTGGAAGCTTCCCTGAGCATCCCAGCTTGAAGTGCTGTCTCTCGTCTCCGAATCAATGTGAGCCATTTGGCAATTAAGCTCACCTTATGACATCCCTTCACCCGCCTAATGCTAATCCCCAAAATAGTCTATAAGCTCCTTGAGCACAGTGTCTTGCATACAGCAGGTGCAAAATAAGATCTGTGATTTGCTCTATCATGATTTGATACCTAAGTGACACACAGTACTAAGCTGACCTCCTTAGGAGAAAAGCAGCAACCAAGCTATGCCATCAACATCATCATGTAAATGAGAAGCTAAAACACGGACCACAGCGATGTCACCTAACATCGTTAAAGAAATAAACTAACATAAAAACAACCAACATCTCACAGGCTCTTCTCAGTAATGCAACAAGGACTGACCTGATTTCTTTTCTCTTCAGAAAAAGGAAATGAGATAAACCTAGCCACCGAGGGAGGTCTGCGTAACATCTAATAATACACGAGACAAACAAGAAGTCTCTTCCAGTTTTGTTGCTGGAAAATCACAAATCAATAAGAAAAGCCGCTGAGAAAATAAAGTCACCAGGAAAAAAAGGTAGCATACTGACATTGTGTAGATTGAAAAAGGGAATTGTCTTCAATTATAACAGTGGATTTGCCATAATCCATAATATCTGCCTTATGAGAGTTTGAAACAGTTATGAACAGTGTTTTATAGTACGAAGTAGATAAACACCCTTCCTCCCACTAGGATTATCACTTAGGTTTGTTAATTATTATTTGTCTGTTTATGCCAAACATAAGCAATTGTCTCAACTGCCAAAAACAGTCAAACCATTTCTTGACTCCACTAACTAATAAATTTCCTGTAAAAAAAAAAAAAGCTGTAGATCCAATGACACTATATAAACATGGCTGGTGCTGTGTTAACATTTATCTCCACAAAGCCTATCTCGCCAGGGGAAAAGCGCTGGATTCCTCGGATAATTGTGGCTATATAGCCGGCTATGTTATTTACTCGTTCACGGTATGGTTGAAAGCAGCACTTTAAAGAGCCAATTAAATGGGATAGGATTCTTATGATTTAAACTTCCATCCATAAAAGTTTGATTGAAAAAGTGTATAGTTGTAAGGAGTTTATCATTTGCCACAAATTTGCTATTAGAGATTGTCTTGCTTCTTGACTTTACAGCCATGCTTCACATTAAGTGATGATGCCGATAGGAGTCGCGGAGCAGCGTGCGTAGGTACCTGGCCTCCGTTGAACGAAATATCCAAGCGAAACCACTCCTTCAAAGGCAGGGTGAATTTCGTCTTCACCGCAAGGTCATCTCCTTTGACAAGATGCATTTGAATATGCAAGAGGCCTAAAAGGAAAATTAAACCTCATGAAAATGACCCAAAAAAATTATATATATATATATATATATGAGTGAATGAAGTGGCTACCTCTTTTCAACAATTATCCTAAGAAGCTACCAGACTAGCTCACATTCCTTCTCCCTTTAAACAAAAACAAAGCCAAAAAGAAAAAAAAAGAAAAGAAAAAATTACACGCGTGCATTCCTTTGTAAAGAGACAGCTATTTTAAGCTTCCAGAAAAAAAAAAAGTTTAATTTGAAGCCTGCATTTGAAAACCATCACTCCCACTAAATTGCCACGTTGACAGTATCTTCCTTATTCTAGACAGACATATATGCCAATAGACAGAGCATGAGAAAATGACGATATCGTTTTAAGGTTCTATTTCATACTTACCCTCTTCGGTAAGAAATACAGAAGGCGTGCCGTACATCTCGTTAGAATCAACAAAGTACAGAATCCCGCAGAGACTGGCCTTGCAATAATGGAGTAAATAAAGCCACAATGAAACAGTAAACCTATAAGAGTGAGGGGGAGGAAATTATGCAGATTGTATCATCCACGCACAGGTAATTATAGTTAACAATGACCAAGTAAAGTGCTTTCTTTTTAATGAAGGGATAGATCTGCCTTCGTGTTCATCGGGGAGATCAGCTTGCGAAGCTTGGTTTTTGAGACAAAGGAGGTATAGTTATAGAAACTGTAAAAGACAGGAGTTAAGCATCATGGTACTCAACTAGCAGACATCCTACCTGCACCTAAACCTCTGTTTCTGTGCCTCTATGAGAACCTCACATCCCTGCTGTTTAAATTCTTGATTAAGGCTTCTAAAGCCAGACATAGAATGAGAATCTGGATTTTAATAAGAGGTGATTTGATAAGAAGCTATTCTAATTTCGATGATTAAAAGAAAAACATAATTAGGGCTTTCTGAGCAATTTTGTCTCTTTCAAAGATAAAAGTGTAAGGTAGAAAGAGCACCATAATCTGCAAATGGCATCACTATATGCTAACTGGGACACATATATACTATTTTAAGGCATACATTAGGTTGAGTATCATAGTTCTGGCTGACCAATATGGGACAATTAATCTAATTATTTCATTTCTGAATTGGGGCTGTTTTAGTTGAAAAAAAAATATTGTACATCTGTGATTTGTGGAGTGAGGATAAAATAACAGTCATCAACTTAACTAGGATAGATTTTAGCCAAGATATAGGACCCATCAATCACTCAGCAAATATTTGCTGAACACTTGCTTGATGTCACACACTGAGTGAGTGACCAGCAGCTCAGAGATGAGGCAGGGGAGCAACTGCATTTTGCACATAAAACAGGAATCAAGGTCAAAACAAAGGCACAGAGTTCTCTCCATCACCCCAGTAACCGAGTCACAGTTTGGGGGTAAAGTGGCAGTGGCCTCAGGCTCTTTGGGGATATAGCCAAACAAGTCCTGTAGATTATTCTGGGCTTTATAATCTGGCCTCCAAATCAGTGGTAAGATATGCAGACAGATGGTGCCACACAGCTCCCTCCTGACCCACCCAGCTGAGCAAGCTCATGAAGATAAGTTATTACAAGGAAGCTTAGCAAGAACATACGCTCAGTAAAGTGACTCAAGATCTTTCTACAGCCAGCAGCCGGGGAAGAATTAAATCACTCTGCTAAATCCATCCAGTCTGAGGTGAACCAGGAACCATTTGCAGCATCTTTAATTCAGCAGAAGGAAAAAAAATATATCTGAGGTTTTGCTGAAATCAACGATGATCAGAAATGGTGCGATTTCCAGCAGCTCATCCAATCTTCCAAGACAAGAAAAGGCAGGACAAAGGCTGCAATCTGTGCTGGCTGTGGCTGGCTGCCCTCGAAACCCTGCAAATGCCTCAGGCCCCCACACCTTGCCCCCCACCACTTGTGTTTCCTGGGACCGTGACATGGAAGGTCTAAGGCAAATTGAGGGTTGGTAAGTGCAAGAATAACTCAGGAATACTTTGAAGTTTTCCGGTCCACAAATCCTGCCTAAGCCATGTAGATCTCAACATTTTATCAAAGCATATGACAAAAGGTTTTTCTTGTCTTCTTAAGGGATTCCAGTCCTCAGGTAAAAAGAGCCTGGCCAGCCCAAAGTGGTGTTCTCAGTGGTTAGAGCATCGGCCCACACACCAAAGGGTCACGGGTTCAATTCCAGCTTGAGGGTAGGTGCTTGGGTTGCAGTTTCAATCCCTGGCCTAGGTTAGGGCTCAGGTGGGAGGCAACCAATTGATGTGTCTCTCTCGCATCAGTCTCTCTCTCTCTCTCTCTCTCTCCCTCCCACTCTCTAAAAAAATCAATGGAACCCAACCAGTGTGGCTCAGAGATTGAGTGTGGACTTATGAACTAGGAGGTCACAGTTCGATTCCCAGTCAGGGCACATGCCTGGGTTGCAGCTCCATCCCCAGTAGGGAGCGTGCAGGAGGCAGCTGATCAGTGAGACTCTCTCATTATTGATGTTTCTTTCTCTCTCTCCCTCTCCCTTCTTCTCTGAAATCAATAAGAGTACACTTTTAAAAAATCAATGGAAAAAATATTCTTCGGTGAGGATTAACAACAACAAAAAGGGAATGGTCCCCCCAGCCCCCACCCTCTGCCCATTCTTACACTGGGTAATCTATCCGCTGGCGCCGGGTGGCCTCCAGCTCACGGTTCCGAAATCTCGGCAACTTCTTCACGATGCCTGTGTTCTCTCCACTGGAGGCATAGAGAAAGCCCAGGAGGGTGACCACATCTGCAAAAGACAAGACGGCTGCCTTTCAATTATCTCCAGAAAAGCATTGCTTCCCAAATCACCTTCTTCCTGGACCCCTCTGCCTAGCTCCAGTCAAACACTGAAATGAAACAGTCTGCAAATCTTAGCAAACATTTCCCGAACTCAGACTATATACCAGGCACACCTGCTCAGCACTTTACAGAGCTATCCCAGTTAGTTTTCATAGCAACCCCATACAGTAGATTGTATTACTTCCCCCATTCTACAGAGAAGTCCGAGGCGTGGAGAGGTAAAATTACTTGCCTAAGGTCTCACAGCTAATAACTGGTGGATCCACATTTCGCATTGCGAGCTCAGCTCTTAGGTGCTTAACCATTTTACATGCTATCCTTCTAATATTAAGAAAAGCATTTTGAATTTGTGTCATAATAGTAAGCTAACACTTCAGCAGCATACACTATGGTCCACAATGCTATAAAATAATAATAACAACTTAATGTACAAAATATGTAAATTCATTTAGGTGAAGCAATGGAGGAACAGCTGCCAAAATAATGACTTTTATTTAACACTTAGACTATGCCCAGGCAACATGCGAAGCACATTTCAGGGAAAAATCTCATTTAATTTCACAACAATCTATGAGATGGGGTCTATTATTATTCCCATTTAATAGATGCCGAGTCTTAGAGAAGGTTATATATTAAGAGGTGGAGCTGGAATTCAAACTCAAGCAGTTTGGGTTTAGAATCCATGCTCTTAAAATTGCAGAGTTATTTTTTTTCTTCTGTGCAGACTTTCCTAATATACTCAACACAATACCCTATGCAAATATTACTAACCATACCCCTCAAAACCAAATAGAGAGCCCTCCGCTTCATTTTGCAAATGTGGGAGAACTCTGTGGCTCTAGAAAAGAGGGTGTCCATAACAAATCTTAAAGGGAGAACTGACTTACTTCATCTATATTTAATACCTATTGCTTTTAACAAGGCTAATGTCAAGTTCTTATTTCCTATACCTCTCTCCCCGGAAAGAAGAATGAATTCACTAAACGCAACCTATTAATAAAGATCACTTTTCTCTTGCTTTAAAGTACTCCTCGGTTTAAATGTCCATGATTAAAATGGTGGAAATATTCTGTTTCCCTGGGCTTCTTGGAGAGGGAAGGTTTGATTTCTGTACAAGTTACCAAAAGCCAATATGGCACAAATTATGGGAGCCTCAATCTGGGATGATGAACACCCCAGCTCTCATTTCTCTATGAAAAAAAAAATGTGTTTTATCATAGAAAGAGGTACCTCTGGATCATTAACACTTGGAAATCATAGGAGTAAAGTTTTCATAATCTCAGACTTCTGTGTACATATCTAATAGAATTAAGTAAGCCAAATTCCCCCAGTGCCCACAAATCTACCTGTTTTGTTATGTAGAGATGCATTTGGAAACCCAAAAGGGTGGCGTTATCACTTCCAACAGAAACACTTCAAACTTTTTTTCTTTACAATTTGAGCTCAAGTTGGGCACATTGGTCTTGCTGATCGGTAATGGGGATGGGGAGGGGGGATTAGAAATAAAAATACTGCAAGTGTGTCTTTGGAATCTGGGAGGGGAAAAATCACCAAGAGGCTGATAACAGCCCAACCCTGGTTTGGCTTCCATGGTGTTGATTAGAACAGAAGAGACCAGATGGCCATGTCAGGCCCCCCTCCCCCAGGCCCTCTGCTAGCGATTGCTGCTGAGTTATCCAGTGGGTATTAGCAGCAGTTATCAAAATGAGCAGGATTTGATTCTGCCCGACCTGACTCCAGTAAAGGGCGATTTTATAAAGGAGGTCTCCAAAGGGAAAGGAATGAAAAGTGAATGTTGACGAGCCTGCCCTTAGCTCAGGATCAAAGTAAAGCAGGTTGAGCAGGGGAACTTGCAGCAAAGACAGGGTGGAAGGAAAACCTAAGACCCAAAGATCTAAAATCATTTTACAAGAACACACACCTTCTGTAGCCAACAAGGCCAAAGTGAGGGTGGTTTTCTTATAAAATCTGTAGCTTCAATAATAGTTCTATGATTTGGAGTTTCTATTGCAATTTCCCCTCAGTCGTATATTGTTTTTACATTCAATTAGAAATAATGAATGAAAATGAAGTTTTGTGGCAAGAAAGAACTTCCAAATTCATCAAGCCTAGGAGAACACACAGGATTCTTTTCTAGTTGTTGCCTGTGGCTGCTTGGAGTGCTGCAACTGGTTAGTGGTGGCTCTCCTAGGCACCAGAATGGGGAATAACAACCCATGTCAATCACCAAGAAAGAATTCACAGCTGGGTAAACTGAGCTCCAAAGAGGTGAAGTGGCTTGTCCAACCTCCTCTAGAATGTAAGCTCCAAGAGGGCAGGGATACTACGTCATTCATTGTTCTGTTCCCAAAGCCCAGAACAGTGCCCAACACTTGACAGAAGCTCCGGAAATATTTAGTGAGTTGAGCGAATGAATAAACTAACAAATGACTATCGCTGTGGCCAAGTCAGGATTTGAACCTCTCTTTGGCCCAATACTTCCCACAATTCTAGAATGTGGCCCATGCTGCCTAAGCCAAATAATAGTCTCTCTTCTTTCAGGTCCTTGGGTAGGAAAAGGCCATCATTATGACATAAACATAAAATGCCAGGAAAAAAGTTCAGGTTTGGAACCCGCCTCCTTGACTGTTTTGTTTTATTTTTAAAAAAATATTTTTATTGATTTCAGAGAGGAAGGGAGAGGGAGAGAGAGATAGAAACATCAATGATGAGAGAGAATAATTGATCAGCTGCCTCCTATATGTCCCCTACTGGGGATTGAGTCTGCAAGCTGGGCATGTGTCCTGACCAAGAATAGAACTGTGACCTCCTACTTTATAGGTTAACGTTCAACCACTGAACCACACCTGCCTGGCTGTTTTGTTTTATTTCCTCTAATTTTAGAGCAAGAAGAGGCATTAGATATCATGTGGTGCAAACTCCTTCATTTGAAGACAAGGAAAGTGTGAGGTCTTGTTGAAAGCTGTATAGCTAATAAGGGACCCAGGTATGACACAAACCTGGTCTCCCACTATAGACCAATGGGCTCGTTCTTAAACCACATCACATGTCACAAGGCCTCCCCAAGAACTAGGGCTGATGTCCAGCTGGCATGCCCCTGTGAGGCCACACTAGTTGTTAAATACAGATATATGTCCAAGGCCCCACCAGCAGCCACCCACCCTGGCCTCTCCTTCAGGTTGGAGCCTGGCTCAGCAGGGCTCCAGCAATGTCCTGTTTCAGCACTAGGGCTAGCGCCTGGGGACTGACTGAGTGCCGCCCCCCACCTCTTCCTGGTCATTAAGTATTTTGAATATCACCCATGGGTGGGGGTGGCTGGGACATCAAGTAGCCCATTGTCCGGTTCAGCTGAGTGACCAGAGCTCTGGGGAAGGTCTGTTTCCACGAAACAAAGCCTTACTTTGGGTGTACATCAAACATGTCACAATAATGCGGCTGAGATCCTTTGTGCAGAAGTTAAGAAACAGTCTTGTTGCAAGGAATAACTATGACTATAAATCTGTAAACAGAACCTGGAGGACAACAAGCTAAGATTTTTCAACCTAGAGAAGGAAAGCTAAAGCGCAGGTAACTCAATAATGCTTTCCAAACACGGGGCATTAAAAAGACAGTGGTGAGTGAGGATTTTATTTTCCTTAAAACCAAAGACTGAGAACAAACACCCTACTCTCCAGCAAGTGTGATTTAGGTCAGAACTTTCCCCAAAAAGATGCGAGGCAGTGAAGTGAGTGATGAAGGACGTCTGTGACATGTTCAATACAAGGAGTCTTAAGAATAAAATAGATTCCACTCCTAGTCATTTTTCCTCCAAACATACATATGTGTGCAAAAAGATACATGTACAAGGATGTTTGGCAAAACCTCGCTGTTAATAGTAAAAGAGTATAAATGACCTGCATGACCATCAGCAGGAGACAAGTTAAA
Source organism: Myotis yumanensis (assembly GCF_028538775.1). Lineage (NCBI taxonomy): Eukaryota > Metazoa > Chordata > Mammalia > Chiroptera > Vespertilionidae > Myotis > Myotis yumanensis. The sequence goes on along the minus strand of NW_027223752.1, from coordinate 225,281,561 downwards.
TTAAGGACCTTCGGGCAATGCAATGCTAAGCAGTTATTGAAAAGAATGAGGCTGTTAGGCACGTGCTGATACAGAGAAATCTCAGCTGCACTGTGAGTGAGTGCGGGGCAGCGTTTATCGTGTCCTCCGTCCTGTGTACGAAGAGAAGGGGCATCCACGTAATGTTCACAAGTGCAGAGAACATTTCTGGGAGGAGACACAAGAAATGAGTGCTACTGAGTTTGCCTCTAGGCACGGGGCCAGAAGAGTGTGGTGTGGGGGTGCGGGGAGTGGGAGCTTGCTCTTCCCCCAAACCCTTTTACACCATCTGAACTTTTTAAACCGGGTGCATGTGGTACTGTTTTGGCTGAAAGAGAAGAGGGCCATATTCTCTGAGCATTTCTGTTTGGCAGGGAGAAGGGACTGGCCATATTCAGAGGCCTCCCCGCCTTGGGCCTCCACGGATGTTCTGTCCACTTCAAAAAGACAAAGTCCAGGGGGCGGGGGGAGGAAAACAGGATGATACACATCGGTGAAAATTCAACTTGAAACAAAGGGTACTCCTTCTGATTTGGAACCTGGGCTAGGACTGCATGAGCATACTTCAGTAAAAGACTGACATAGCAAAGCAGGAGCATCAGGAAGTCGGGCTCCAGTTAAACACGCACCTGAGCCTGGGCTTCCCCTCCGTAAAGAGAGGACGAGAATAATACTCTTTCCCACGGGAATATTATGAGGATTAAATGAGGCAATGTTCATGGAAAAGGTGTTTTGAGAATCATAAAGGGCAATGCAGATACAAGGCATTAATTAGTGTTCTTACGGGGAAATTCAGGCTACTGTGATTAACTGGGGGAAAAACAAAGGAACTAAGTCTTTTTTTTCCTTCTTCTTCTTCTAAAAGTGCCCAATACATAGTTCTTGTAATTACAGACAGTATCATCATGTCATTGACTTGAATAATCCTGCTGCATAAACTGATATTTCACAGAGACAGGCAGAGTCTGGCTCCAATATTTGACTTAATCTTCTATTGGTTTGTTATAATGGAATTTTGTTCTAAGAAACCATTCTTCCAATCCAACAGATCTGAAGATGAGAATACATTTTAAGTGGAAGGAAAGAAGAGTGGGAAAGAAGGAAACTGCCATGCTCCCCAGTTTTTGAACTAAGAGGAAAGATTAGAAAAATGTTCATACAGGCAAACATGAGGACAGAAATTTTTTCCTTTTTTTTTTTGTTTTTTAATCTTCACCCGAGGATATTTTTTCCACTTATTTTTAGAGAGAGTGGAAGGGAGAGGGAGAGGCAGGGAGAAACACCAATGTGAGAGAGACACATCGATTGGTTGCCTCCTGCATGCCCCCAACCACGGCTGGGAGCCTGCAACTGAGTTACATGCACTTGACCAGAATCAAACCTGGGACCCTTGAGTCCACAGGCTGACGCTCTATCCACTGAGCCAAACCGGCTAGGGCAGGGCAGAAAGTTTAGCACACCTTGGCATGGCTCCAACCTGCCTTTCTAGTCTTATTTCCTGAACTGCTCATCTCCACCTGAGATTCTAGCTGAACAAACACACAGCTGGAGTGCTGCTCCTCCACATTTTCACCTTGTGGTGGACTTTGGTGCTCCATCCACATGGCACTCTCTCTCACTAGGCACAGACTCAGTCTCAGAATCCTTTGCAACACAGCAATGGAGGTAGCCACACCCAACCACTCTGGGTCAGCATGCAAGACGAAACCTATTTGCTATCCCTCAGATCAAGGGATGCAGACTCACCGACAACACCCCCATTAGCCTGCACTCCCTCCTCTGTGCTTGTCCCTTCTGCCTGGATGCCCCTCCCTCCATTCCTTTTCTGATTATGAAAACTCAACTCATCCTTCCAGTCTCTGTTCAAATGTCTCCTCCTCTGTGAAGAAGTCTAGCAAAGCACCTAACACTAAAGACTGCTTGGTAACATTTTTCAATGACTTTAATAAAGAGCTCCATGGCATCACCCAGTAGTGACTAATGGTTAAGTGTAGCATTTGGGAACCAAACTACTTGGGTTCAAATCCCAGCTCCATCATGAATAACTGTGTGACCTTAGACAAATTACTCTATCTCTCTGAGTCAGTTTCCTGCTATGTAAATATGACCTAGAGCACTGGGCAGATCTAAATTAGATACCCACCGAAAGCCCTTCACACAGTGCCTGGCAGTAATGGGAAGTAGCTATTCTATTGGTAGCTGTATGTACCTCCTGCGTAATCACCTAAAAAGAGGGAAAGATGGTGTCTGCATATTTGAGTGCCCAGATTTAGTAAAGAAATTGGTACATAGTAGGTACTCAATCAACCTTTGTCTAATTAAATTGAACATGACACACATCATATGGGGAGGTGGAACAACAGCGGGCTAGGGGAGGCCAAAGGGTGGAGAGTTCATTTCTGATTGTGGGGATCCAAAAGAAAAAAAAGAAAGAAAAGAAAAATGCTTCGAGGTGGGGTGGGGTGGGGGAAGGGTTGAAATTTGAGCTGCCTACCAAAATGTGGGCATAATTTTGCCAGGAAGACATGGCAGGTAGCAATGGAGGGTGATGTTGGTGGGGAGTGGGAGTCAGGGGTGGCAGCTATCCAGGTAAAAGGACCTGCTTTAGCCAAGGCATAGGGGTGCAGAATCAAACTAATCAGACTCAAAGTACAAGGGCAGGCGCACAGGGTGCAGGCGAGCTCAAGTGCGGCTGCAAAGGAGGATCGCTGACCTGAAGGCTGCAGCCTTAACCAGCACAGCCCACAGGGGCCCCACCTGGGAAACTGCAGTGTGAGTGTGTGCATGGAGCCCCAGGGAAGGCGCGCAGCCACCACCTACCCCCCACGCTCCCTAATGTGGCAACACCACAGAGTGAGGATGCTGACACAGTGTGACGATCACACATAAGCATAAGAGAAAGGTCTTTGCCCCTTGGCGAAGAGCATTCATTACTCAGTCTCATCACTCAAGCGACAAATAGTCACTGCGCACCTGACACCCACAGGCGCTGTGCCACTGGAACAAAACAATCCAGGGCCCTGGTCTTACGGAGCTTGCGTTTCGGGGATGAAGACACGCAACCAGTAAAAAGCAATGGCAGGTAGTCAATACAATGTTCAGTGGCAATAAGGCGATGAAGGAAAAGAAAGGTGATAACAGTGGGGTGGGGTGGCAGGGGTGGGGCTGCTGTCTTAGATAAGGTGGGCAGGAAAGTCATGTCTGATGAGATGCCATCTGTGCAGAGGTGTGATGAGGTCAGAGAGGTGGGGCAGGAGCATCTTAGGAGGAGGGAGCAGCAATGCAAATGCCCCGAAGTGGGAAAGAACTTGGTACATTCGTGGAGAAGCAAACAGGCTCCCGTGGCTAGAACAGGTGGGCACGGGAAGCATGGCAGGAGATGGGGCGGGAAGGGACAGGAACAGATTCCACCGGCCACGGTAAGCGACACGGGCTGACCTTTGGTGACTGGCATAGGAGCAACTGCCCGCGGGAGGTGGTGGAACCTGCTGGCACTGGCTGCTATGTGGGGGAGGAGGCAAAGCTGGGAGGCCACCTGCAGGCCGTGGACATAGTCCAGACAGAGACCGAGGCGGTTTAGACCACATGACAGCAATGCAGGTGGTGAGAGGAAACTGAATATGCCATAAAGTCTGAAGACAGAGGGAACAGGCCTGGCTGGCCTCTCACAGTAGGACGTGATAGGAAGAGAAGTCGGATGGGCCTACAGCTACCCGCCTGGGTGGTGGATTTCTCTCTCTGGGTGAGTTCAGGTCTGACACCTCCTGATCTTCTAGAGGACTGAAGTTTGCCTGAAGTTTTCATTATATGTGCTTAAATCAGGCACACATGTGATGGGTGAGGGACCACAGCTAAGGCCTGGTCTCCTCCCTTAAGGAAACGGACAGTAGTACGTAGAGCCACAGGCGTGGTGTACCTGGCCACCTATGGCCCATGCGCCTGGAATGTAGCAGGAACAGGTGCACCAGCATGCAGGTGGCTGAGCCCGGGCACGCAGGTGTCCTGAGAGGCTGCCCACTTCTGACCCAGGGTAAGTTTTCGCAGCAGGGCCAGACAAAGGTCTGCTGCATCTCTACCGAAAATCAGACCCCCGGCCTGGCCTGGGACGGGTCCTGGCAACGGAGATCAGTTGCAGAGGAGTGTGCGTGGACACAGCCTCGCCTCGGCCGTTGGTGCACGGTCACTCCAGCCTTACTCACGCCACCACCGCACACAGGGACTGTGGCTCACTCTCTTTATAAAGGAAAAAGAAAATGAAAGCAGGAAGGAGATACTTCAGTCCAGAGGCAGCGCCCTCATATAGGATACCAGGCACTTGACACAGAAACCATTCCCCACACCTGCCACCAGTGCCGCTACAGGCAGGGACCCGACATGAAAGGCGCCGTGCGGCTCCCTAATGCCATCTTGTTGTTCTGACTTGACTCGCGTTCGTCAAGAGTCCCTGCAAAGAACAAGCCAGAGGCCTGGCCCCTGGCCCCCACACAGCTGAGGTTGAGAACAGAGGTCATGGGCACTTTCCACAGGGCTGCTCTTTTGATTCTCTTAAAGGTGGGGAGGGAGAAGAAACGTTCCCCATTCACGGTGAACAAATCACAGCTGTGCAAGCAGAGCTGGTTTGCACGAGCTCCCTCCTGTTTTCAGTGGCTCTGACTCTTAGAAACGGTTTTGCTCTGTGTTGTGCTTGCATTAGATCAGTTCTCGCCCCCACAAGTCATGGTCCAAAGAAATGGGGAGGAAAACCTGAGCCCTGTGAATGTGGGAAGGGCCAAGAAAAGACATTGTAAGGCTATGATCAGGTACCCCAAGAACTCAGCCAGGCTGTAAATGACTTCATTTGAAAACTTCCAGCTTGCAATCCAGTCATTCCTTAATGAGAAATATGTGATCTGGCCAAACACGAAATGGAATCATTAAATCTTGACAAAATCGAAGGCAAAGCAAAACTGTGGCTGTGTGTGCCCCCTGCCTCCTTCTCCTTAACAAACCAGGTCCCCCTGCAGAAGGCCACCGAGATGATCGCTGGGACGAGCTTCTGACTGGGAGAGGGATGTGCACCGATCATCAAAATGCATGTCGTTCCGCGATTTCAACAGTAATTACCCACCCCACACCCGACCCGCACACACGCAGGAAAGGGATTCGCCTTCTGCTTCCAGGTGTCTCATACTTAAAGCACCGCACACACATGGGATAAGCCAGACACAGAACACGGAGATTAAAACAAAACGTAGGATAAAATTGTACAGAACTCTGCACACACACAAAAGTGCTCAAAGAAAGAGGTGGAGTCTGGCCCAACCACCGTGGCTCAGTGGTTGAGCGTTGACCTATGAACCAGGAGGTCACAGTTTGATTCCTGGTCAGGACACATTCCCAGGTTTCAGGCTCGATCCCCCGTGGGGGGAGTGCAAGAGGCAGCCGATCAATGATTCTCTCTCATCATTGATGTTACTATCTCTCTCTCCCCATCCCTTCCTCTCTGAAATCAATCAAATATATATATATATATATATATAGAGAGAGAGAGAGAGAGAGAGAGAGGAGTGTGTCTGAATAAAGTCCTGTAGTTAAGAGTTTTAGCTCCACGTCAGTTTCCCCTTCCCTGGTTTCCATACCATGCTCTCACTATGGATGATGTCACCATTAGGGGCAGCTGGAGGGTGGGAGAGGGATACATAGAATTGTTACCATTTTTGCAACTTCCTATGAATCTGTAATTATCTCAAAATAGTATTTTCTTAATGCCAAATGTGTTGGTTCTATGGAAAGTGGCCTCTGACAGGCTATTATATATAGTTGCGCAGGCCTTGAAGTTTTCATTATATGTGGGGCTGTGTGAGGGTGGCCCCAGGAAATGCTGTTTCCCCATGTCCTTAAGCCACCTTGCCCAGCACCAGTCCTCTAGAAGGTCAGGAGGTGTCAGGCCCTTCCTGTGGAAAGGTCTGCAGTCACAGGCCCATGGATTTCCTCCACCCACCAACCCTGCCTGGGTCTGGCCACACTAATTCTAGATCAAAGTTCCCTCAGCTCCAGCCCTGGTCCAGAGGTTCTTACGCCTTGGAGTCCTATCAGAACAGTCATGAGAATGTGTAAATGCTGATTCCAGGGCCCTGCTCCTACAGAGTCTGACTGAGTCTGTATGGATGGGTGCTGGGAATTTGCATTTGCAGCTAGAGTCCTGACTGGTTTATTCTATTGCAGTGTGTCCTAGAGCCACACTTTGGGAAACGCTGCTAGACCTGGGTGGTTCCTGGGAGCATGCCCAGGATGGCTCCCCATTGCAGGGTACAGAGAAGAGCTGGCAGACACTCAGCAGAGCAAGGTACCCCTGTCACCAACAGAGCGATATTCAGACCCCTTCTTCTAACTGTGTATAGTCAGAGAGGTCCAACGCCAATGCTTAAGGGAGACTGAAGAAGGGCACAGGAGCCGCATGTACGGATCCTTCAGAGGCTGTGCCCATGTGGCATTTAGGATAAAATGCAGAGTTTGGACTCTATCATCCATCATCACGGCTACTTTTCACTGAGCGCTCATTATGTGCTAAGCAAATTACAACTCATTTAATTCTCACAACATTGCTCTGAGAGAATTGCTATTTAGTATTCCCACTTTACAGAGAGGAAAACTGAGGCTCCAAGAGTTCCGAAATTACACAGGCAGAAGGAAAGTGGAAGAGCCAGGAGCAGAAGCCAGGTCTGCTTGGCTGGGAAGCAATGCTGCACTAAAGCTCACTGATGCTGGAAGGGTGTTTGAGGGGAGACAGGAGGAAGATCTTCCCAATGATTGTTCCAGTAGCATTAATGCTCCTTTCCAACTTAAAACCTCCAAACCTCTCAAGGTCCCTCTTCCATGGCCCCTCTGTCCCTCTCTCTCTTTCACCTTCAGTCCTATTCTCTCCAACTCTTTCTCCTCTCCTCACCTCACCTTTCTACTTTCCTCCTTTCATCCCCAAAGTCTAAAATTACAGGCTCCTTTTCCCCCAGTCTCCCCCAACTGCTAATATAAGAATTTTTCCCCTGCCCCTCTTATGGTACAGGCTATCTGAAGAAATGAATTAGGTTCCTGGCAAGGCAAGTGACCTACCATTTTCAAGAGGACACTGGGGAATCTTGTTTGCCTGAAGGTTCCAAATATAACCCATGTTCCACTCAAGGCACACTTGATGGTCTTTGAAAGGGCGCTCAAAAGGCGGGACCGTCTTCAGCAGAGTATAATTCTTCGCGACAGCGTGTAGCAAGTTTTCGTCCCATTTAACATTCACGTCTCCACCAGTGTATTTGTGAGTAATCCAGGCGCGGAGTATCACCACCGACACGGAAATGGAGTGTCTGATGAAATAGTCATCTCTGTAAACCATGATGCTTGGAAATTTCACCTGCACCAAGTGTGTCCTGCTGGTGTGAAGATGCTTCTCGTTCTTCCACCGTTTTTTGTACACAGGAATGCTACTCCTGAACTCGGATGAGACAACCGCTTCCAAATTGACAACGCAAGGCTGGGAGCACAAATACTCAACCGAGACTTCAGAAATGTTGCGAACATTTCCTTCAACGACAGTGAAATAAATGAAGTCTTTGTAAGCCACGCTCTGCTCAGTGTTGGATATCACTGACGTCGTCAGGGAGGTCTGCCGGCCCCAAGACGGCACAAAATTCTGAAAAGAAAAATGATATAGAGAAAGTTTAAAAATGATCGTATTAACAGACTAGAGGCCTGGTGCACGAATTTGTGCATGGGTGGGGTCCCTTGGCCTGGCCGGTGATCAGGGCCAATTAGGGCCAGCCGGCCGGGGGGAGGGACTGCGGGAGGTTAGCTGTGGGAGCACACTGACACCAGGGGGAAGCTCCTGCGTTGAGCATCTGCCCCCTGTGGTCAGTGCACATCATAGCTACCAGCCAGTCCTCCGTTAGTAAAGGTTGCTTAGGCTTTTATATATAGAGATATGTGGATCATGATTTTCCCGGGATAAAAAAATCCATGTCCATAAAGCGACGAATGAGGAAGATAAAAGATGTCGAAATCACTACTGAGCAATTGGAGAAAAACCAACACATGCGCACACACAAATACACATGAAGATTAGGCCACATTAACTCTCTCCCCAGACTCAGTAGCATCTGCTGATCAGAACGTGCCTTTCAAACTGCGTGGCAGTTACTCCAGAGCTGGTTTCCAAACGGAGGAGCCAGTTCATAACACATCCAGGCACAATGAGTCTGCCTTTGAGTGAAAAAGAGAACAATCGGGCTTCAGACATTTCCAAACTATTGTCCTGACTGCAAATGCCGGAGAGCGGCAGCCAAAGCAGAGGGCTGGAGAAGAGCTCAAAGTGCACCCGAGAGAGAACATGGCGGGGACTCCAACCCGGCCTCATTTTCTCCGTAAGTTCTGAGCCAGGACAAGCACGCATGATGGATGGACCAGCAGGAGGTTGCTGCTGCTCCAAATCACACACGGGCATGCAGGGACCACAGACTGTGTTGTCTGATCCTTTCACCGTGGCTGGTGCAACATGTGCCAGGAGAGGTTTTGTTTGCCTGGTTATTTATCTAGTTCTCTGAATGACCCAGCCCTCTCCATGTGGACATTCGTTCCAGAAGAAATCTGGAAAGTTTGGTCATGAAGTCAAGGCAATGTTTTGGGTGTGATGTATAGGTGCTAAGAGAGATCTCCTAAATCTGACTTTGTGATTCAGGCACCCCAAACACAATCGCAAAAAGGTTACTTGGGACTGTGGCACACCCATCAGTGTGGCTACTATAAAAACAAACAGCCCTTGCTGGTTTGGCTCAGTAGGGTCCCGGGTTCCATTCCAGTCAAGGGCACATGCCCAGGTTTCGGGCTTAACCCCCAGAGTGGGGCGTGCAGGAGGCAGCCGATTAATGATTCTCTCATCATTGATGTTTCTATTTCTTTCTTCTTCTCCCTTCATCTCTGAAATCAATAAAAAATATATTATCAAATAAACCGACAAGTGTTGGAAAGGATGTAGAGAAACAGGAGCCTGTGCATTGCTGGTGGGAATGTAAAATGGGGCAACTGCTGTGGAAAACAGTACAGTGATTCCTCAAAAAGTTACACAAGAATTACCATATGATCCAGCAATTCTACTTCTGGGTGTATTATACCCCAAAAAGTTGAAAGCAGGGGCTTGAAGAGATATGTCCATAGACATATACTCACATAGCAGCATCATTCGTAATAGCTAAAAGGTGGAAACAACCCAAAGCCTATCAACAGATGAATGGATAAACAAAAGTGGAATCTACACACAATGGGACATTATTCAGCCTCAAAACGGAAGGAAATTCTGACACATGCTACCATTGGATGAACTTTAAGGGCATTTTACTAAGTGTAATAAGTTAGTCACAAGAGAATAAACACTGTATGATTCCATTTATATGAGGTCCCTAGAGTAGTCTAAATTCATAGACACAGAAAGTAGAATGGCGGTTGCCAGGGGCTGGGGGAAGAGGAGAAAGAGGAATGACTGTTTAACAGGCACATTTTCAGTTTTGCGAGATGAAGAGTCTGAAGATGGGTGATGGTGATGGTTGCACAACACTGTGAATGTACTCTAAGGTCACTGAGTTCTACACTTAAAATGGTTAAAATGGCAAAATTTTATACTATGAATATTTTTACCACAAGGTCACTGTAATCTTCTCCAAAGAAGGACTAACTAGGGAGCCCTTTCTTCACTTCTGGTTTAAGGCTGTAGGAGAGGCCAAGGTGGCTAAGACAGAAAGATGGTATCAAGGAATCGTATTTACAAAAAGTTGTAACACAAAGCAGAACCTGGCCAGTCCTCAGTCTAAACTATATACCAGCCCTAAAGGAACACAGCCCCAGGTGAAAGTAACTCTGACCAGGGTGTCCAGGACAAGCGTTATGGAAGGAATATTTCATTTGGGCTTTGAGGGATGAAGAGAAGTTCTAAGTAGAGGGGCAAAGGGAAGACACTGCAAGTACTATGACCAGCTTGAGTAGGGGCAAGAAGGCAGGGAAATGCAGATGCATTGGGGGGCAAGCAAGCAGCTGGGTTTGGCCAGAGAATAGAAAGGACGTGAGGATATGCAGTTGAAAAAATAAGACAGGATCCTGGTTCTGGGGGACGTTGAATCCCCACCCAAAGAATGTTGACTTTTATTCGACTGATGGCAAAGAACCAAAGAAAGTTTCTGTAAAAGGGGATGGTGTTTCTATTTTAAAGCACTGACAGTCAACAATCAGAAGCAAAGCTGCCGAGCAAGAAAAATGAGCAAACGACTGAGTTCATTGACAAGTAAATTCTCACTCATAGTAAGAGAAATAAATGCACATTGAAAGTGAACCGAGATGCCATTTGGAACCTGGTAGAGTCACAGACATCAGAAAGCCCAATAACGCATGGTAGCGGCTGGAGTGGAGGGCAGCATGGCCCCGCATATCCTGCTGGTGGGGTGATCCCTGTGGACTGCAATCAGGCCATGCCTACCAAAGGTATAACTGCACCGCCCCCTGGCCCAATAATTCCTCTTCTAGAACTTTATCCTACAAATATAATCAAATCTGTGGAAATCATGTACATACAGCTTTTCACTGCAGCACTGGTTATAACAGCAAAAGCTGGAAAAGCTAAATGCCCATCAAGACAGGGCTGGTTAGGCAAATTACAGTGCATCTCCTTCTGGAGTACAATACAGCTACTGACAGGAGAAAGATCTTCTTGCGCAGAAAACAGGATGATCTTCAAGGTTTATTTATTTATTTATTTATTTATTTTTGAACTTCAAAGTTCATAAGTACCATTTGGGTTCAAAAGAAGAAGAAGAAATATAGACATATTTGCTTGGGTACACAGCACTGGATGCCCATATGGAGAAGGACAAGGCGACCAGGAGACAGGGTAAGAGAGAGACCAGCACTGGCCATCCCTACATATCTATTTAATTTTGTACTACATGAACATTCTCCAAAATGAGGGCGGAGAGGGAAGCATCATCAGTCCTAAAAAATAAAAATGGAAAATATGGCTTCTGCAAATTGCAGAGGGAGACTAGAAAGGCTGGCCATTCTCTTTGATTCCTGATGGGAAGCCTGTGGGAAGAAATGTATAAAGTCCAACTGTCCACCCCTCAGGAAGAGGTTGAATTGTTTTAGGTTCTCATTTATACTTCCAAATTACAGGGGTGGAGGGAGAAAAGATACAAAGATAGTCTTATAATTAGAAGTAGAGAATGTTAGAGCGGGTGGGCCCTTGGTGACGAGCCAGCCCACCCCAAGTTTTGGACAATGAAATGGCAACCAAGAGGTGACAGTCTCCAACATCACCGAGCTGGTGGCTTAGCAGAGGCAAGCCCAGAAGCCTGGCTCCTTTTCTTTTTCAAAATATATTTTTTATTGATTTCAGAGAGGAAGGAAGAGGGAGAGAGAGAAACATCAATGATGAGAATCATTGATCGGCTACCTCCTGCATGCCCCCTACTGAGGATCGAGCTCGCAACCTGGGTATGTGCCCTTGACTGGACTTGAACCCAGGACCCTTCAGTCTGCAGGTTGACGCTCTATCCACTGGGCCAAACCAGCTAGGGCAGTGGTCGGCAAACTCATTAGTCAACAGAGCCAAATATCAACAGTACAATGATTGAAATTTCTTTGGAGAGCCAAATTTTTTAATCTTAAACTATATAGGTAGGTACATTGTTATTAACTTAATTAGGGTACTCCTAAGCTGGCCTTTGCTAAAAACGTCCTCAATCTGATTGAGGTACGTTCGCTGAGGTCGACCCCTCCCAAATCTCCCATCCACACTCGTCTTGTAGCCAGTCTCACTCAACTCATGCATGAATCCCGAGGCCCGCCTGCGCCACGTCTCCCGTCGCCCGGCCGACCGACACCCCCCACTTCTTCTAATGCCACTTCTTCAAAATAGACTCGCCCAGGCCGAAAACCAACTTCTGCACATGGGCCACGAAGTTTCAATCGCACTGTACGTGCGTGCCCGCACGTGGTATTTTGTGGAAGAGCCACACTCAAGGGGCCAAAGAGCCACATGTGGCTCGCGAGCCACGGTTTGCTGACCACTGAGCTTGGGCCATTATTTTACATCTTATTCCTAAAAATGCACCAGCCACTTTTCTGCGTTAGTAAGTGCAATGTGCTGAGCATGGTTTCAGTTCTGCTTGATGGCCCATGACTTTCCAGACCTTGGCTCATCACTGCAGATTGGTGGTGACAGATGAGAATGAAGAAGGTACAGGACACCTGACTACAGACCCTCCCCAAGGCCTTCACTGGAAATTCTGTTTTAAAGGGAACCTCCACATACTTCTAGGAAGATTATTGTATTTCCACCTGCTTCCAAGTGCAGTAAAAGTAAATCCAAGGCTTATGGATTCTGGCTGTATGCGAGCCAATACCGAGGCCACAAGTCATGTTAAGCACTCGGAATGTGGCTGGTCCACGTTGAGGGGTGTCGTCAGCATAAAATATACCCTGGACTTCAAAACCGATACAAAGAAGGGTGCAGAGTAGCTCATTAATAATGCTGAAATGATATTAGAATACCGTAAGTTAAATAAACTATATTACCAGCATTAATTCCACCTTTTCAGTTTACTTGTTTTATGTTGCTACTAGAAATTTTGAGATTACACAGGTGGCTTGCGTTGGTCGCTCACATCATACTTCTACTGGATGGCACTATTCTAGATTTGAGATCAGCAGGCTTTTCCGGTAACAAAGGACCACGCAGTAAATATTTTAGGTTTTTGGGCCACTCGGTGTCCATCGCAGCTACTCTCCTCTGCTGTGGTATCGAGAGAGAGCAGCCACATCAACTCAGGAGCCAATAAGCTTGGCTGTCATCCAGTGCAGCTCTGTTTATTTACGAAAACAGGCGGCTGGTTGGACAGGCCCGTGGGCCATAGTTTGACCACCACTCTTCTAGATTATCAAACTTCTATTCAGATAGAGTTCGGAAGAACACAAAGTGACAGAAGATATATTTTTTTAAAGGAATTATGAGCGTATAGGAGAAATGAGATGAATAACCCAATTAGGCATAATTTCCTACATGTGTAGTTGCTGGGGCTTGATTTGTTATTTCGCTAAGGTTCCCTGGTGGTGGTGTTGACATCTTGCTACTGTTTCTCTCAAGAAAGATCTAAGCAGGATGAGACGTTGGAGCTGGACTGGGCAAAGAGGTAAAATTGCCTGGACTGAGAGAGATTATTCGAGAAGTGGGAAAAGCCTGACTGACAGCTGGGGTACAAGAGAAAAACAACTTCAGGGACTGGGCAATGTTTTCTGACTCTGACACAGGTGTGCTGGCCCCAGGCAGGCAGGACCATAAAGTCACCATATTGTAGCTTTAGGAACATGGTCTAAACCCCTCAAGAGGGTGTTACAATCTTCAGTCCTTTGGGCACCTATGCAGGAAGTTGGCATCTCATGAGTTGGAGCTGACCCAGCGGGCAGCTGCTACACCATGAGCTGTGGCTACCTCTGCTATGTACTAAACCAACACTGATTATCAACACATCACACTCTAAATATTGATTAAGCTGAAGCTGATTTCCTGGCTCAAGTCATGTGTGTGGTTATGAGCTGTTTCCTGCCAGGAAAACAAGGCAATTAACTTGAAGAGTTTCAGCTACAGGCATGACACGTGTACAACCTTCATAGGTATTTTCACATGCCAGGTTGCATTAGCACAAGCTAAAAATTACCCAAACATTCCTTTGTTTAGAAATTACGAGGTCAGAGTCCATGTCGTATTCATTGTTACGTCTCCGGCTTGGCGCATAGGATTTTGTTAAGTGCTTCTTGCTGAAATAAAGTCCTGGGCGTGGGCATTTCTACCAGGTGCCCTGGTGGTCTGTCCCAGGTCACTGCTCCACAGCTCTAAGGGCACCTGCATATAAACCAAAGGACTTGCCCTAACCAGTTTGGCTCAGTGGATAGAGCGTCGGCCTGCGGACTCAAGGGTGCCAGGTTCGAGTCCGGTCAAGGGCATGTACCTTGGTTGCAGGCACATCCCTAGTAGGGAGTGTGCAGGAGGCAGCTGATCGATGTTTCTCTCTCACCGATGTTTCTAATTCTATCCCTCTCCCTTCCTCTCTGTAAAAAAATAATAAAATATATTTTTTAAAAAATAAAATAAACCAAAGGACTTGATCCAACCTTGAGTCCCCCACCACCCTTTCCTGACATTCACAAGTTCTCGACTATTCTCTATTTTCCATCCAGCCTCATCAACCTCCTTCCGAAGAGCCCTTTCCCTCTGGCATCTCAGTGTGCTCTGGGGGTCAGAGCTGAGGTGGGGACTGTGAGTGAAGTCAGGGAAGGTGGCACACTGGCACCCACCATCCCCACATGGAGTGGTCTTACTCCCAGCTGTCCAGTCCCTCCAGACCCTCAGGCAACCACCCTATATTCTAGAACTTTTTTATTTCTCCATGCCAAAAGCACAAAGTAAAATTTTAAGATGCATATCCCTCCACCCTCATCAGGCTCCTGTTCATCTGGCAAGTTGATCCATGTTAATGTGATAATGACAAAATACTGCAGTAATGTCACATATCTGCATTTCTGTGCCAGCCTGGTGGAAATAATGCCTGAACAGCAAAGGCCAAAGGCACTGCAGCTGTAAGCAAGATATCTGGGGGCCAGAGGGACATTTCTGTGCCTCTCCCATGATGCCATCTAGGCAGCCACATGGATGTTCCACCTCAGAAGCTACTGATCTGCTCTGCACACAATGGAACTGAGCACTGAGAGGCGTCTGAGCCCTCAAACATCTGTTTCGACCAGAAGTAAGCCCTAATCAAAGTCAAGCTTGACAGTATCACACACAGTCACAAAACACAGACTCCTTTGTCTTTGTGTAATTGTATAGGTATTGAAATTTTTTGTAAAAGAAAGAAAGGGATCGGTTAATGTGTGTTCTTGATAAAAAATCCCAAATTGGAGATCTAAATGCATTCAGTTCAGCCTGGGAATCGAGAAACAGATGAATTTATGCATCTTCTAGATGGAGGGGGAAAAAAATCTATCAATACCACCTAAACTTCTTTCAGGATGACTGCATCTGATTCCTTTAAAAAAATCAATAAGAAGAAACTCTATTCAAATGACCCTCCCTTATTCTAAAGCACTGAGAAAGCGTGGCTCTTTTCTCTACATGATCCACTTGTTATTTAAGGAAGGGACAGAGATTGGAAAATCTTAAATCATTCACATCTCACCAGGGGAGTTCATTTACACTTACAGGTGTATGTGGGTATGTCCGATATGCAAACTACGATGGATTGTCTGTTTCTCTCATTCCTGTCCATTCTGCCCCATCAGTCATCTAGGAAAATCTTGGCTCATGAGGGCTTTCTCTACAAACTGGCTGGATCAAACTTTCCACAGGTCAAAGGGTAATTGTATTGGCTTAAAAGGCCTACTTTTCCGATTTCTGCTGACTAGAAATAAGCAAAAATTCTGTTTATGTCAACGAAGCATGCAATTAAGCAGAATGGGCGATGATGTCAATATGGACTTCAAAATCAAGATATGCCTTGGGAAACATTTCCCAGTTGCTCAGTGTGCCTTCCTAAACCTGAGAGCTGGCTAGGGACATGCCATCGCAATGATGATCAATGCTCCTACTGTGCTGGAGTAGGAGTGCTCTCCTCTTTGATATGACTTGATTGGCTATTTCTTAGTAATTCAAATCATACGAGGGGAACCATGGTTTGGGTTGGTTTCTTTGAGCAGCTCCTGTGTGCCAGGCAGGTGCAGTAAGACTTTCCCACTCGGGTTTAACCTCGTCCTTCACACAGAACGTCATAGAACTTCTCCCTTCAAACCTAATCCTCACAACAGCCCTGTGAGGGACAGAGAATTCCAGCTGAGGAAATGAAATGGATTCAGAGAGGATAAGTAACTTGCCCAAGGTCAACCAGCAGAATAAAAAATTCAAATCCATAGCTGCTAACTCCAAAGTCAGGGAGGGTGTGCCTCTTGCCCTCCAGAAACACCCCAATGTCACCCTCAACTCACCCACTTACCTCTACACCTTCACCGCTTTCTGGCTATAGGTGAGGGAGTCTCAGGACTTTCCTCACTCCCATCTATGGGGTCATTACCCCTCGTGTCTGAAGAGGGTAGATGTTATCTTATCCACTAACACACACACTGCACTGAGCCACCTCGCCAGCCCTTTTTAGGGTGAGGATGGGAGACAAGAGCTGCCAAGTCAGCATCTCCTCCGCCATTGCTTGCACGCTGCACGGCCCTCCTGCCCCTTTAGTTCCTTTCTCAGGGGACTGGGATGAGCCAAAAAACAAGGTAACTGAATCCACTATAGGCTATTTATGGTGTATGTGCATCAGTTCATCTTCTCTGTGAAATACCGGGGTTCTTTATGTCTTCTCTTCTACCTTTCTCCCAGCTGCTTCGGGTCAGCCAATTCATGGCTCCTACACGTTTACCAACAAGAACAGAAGGGCTAGAAAGCAAGACGCAAATACCATCACTTGGGAGATTTCAGCAGCTCTGGTCAGGATGAATGGGGAAGCTACTGGCTGATGTGAAGCTTGAGGGGGATCTCTGGACTTCAAATATTCATAATCACCCTCACACAAGCTGGACAATTGAGGCTTCTTCACGGTTTTGCTTTTCCAGGTTCTGTGTTACACACATTACTGCTAGAGGGATAACCAGGGGTCACTCACAGAAAATCCTGTACAAAACTGACACAGCCACCATCGGCTAACGATCCTCACATACGTCTGCCTTGTTGATGTCCTCTTATTTCTTTGTCCTCTGGTTGTCTAACAAGTGCAAATATCTACCGCTGACCATCAATAATACTAGCCATTGTAAGATTTGTTTTCTCATTTAAGAAAGAAATTATAACTTTGAGACCAAAGTTCAGAATGGACAAGATTGTCTTCTACAAGTGCCACTGTCACAGACGGGGCTGGGGCAGCCTCGGGATGTTCTAGCCAAGTCTGGAGAAAGGTAAGAGTTAATGATGAGAGAGAATGGCAAGGGGTCTGTTGGGCAGAGCAAGTCATGTGTGGACTACACCACTCAGCACCAGTGACCTCAGGGGACTCGATCTCATTACCTTTTGCTTTTGAGGCTCTCACCCTCTCTGGGGAGGCTCTCTGCATCTTGACCTTTAGTGACCTCAGCATTTTCTGGCAGCTGCAAGGACCAGGGATCATCTTTTCAGAAATCTGTTTGGCATCATTCCGTGACTTATCTTTCAGGCCTCGTCACAATTATTCATGCTTCGGCAGTATCCTAGCTACAGTCACAGTTCCATTCTTAGGCAGCTACTGAAGGTTACTCTGTCCTAGCCAATGGAGACGGGGGGGGGGGGGGGGGGGTGGCCGGACGGGACCGGGTGGCATTGCCTCTGGACCCTGGCTGCAGGAAGCATGCTTCCCAGGAGGGCAGGGCCTTGAAGGCACCTGTTCAGAAAGCCACGCTCAACCTCCAGCTCTTGTGAACAAGAAAATTGGTAGGGAAAACACAAATTGGGAATTGGTCCCCACATCACAGAAAATTGGCTTTGGAATGGATTCCTAGGCACACTCAGCTCTACACTTGGACACACATTTATACCAACTCAAATGCTAAACTTCGACAACCAGCTGCCTCTGGACTGTATAAAGACCCACTCTCTTACCTCTCCATCACGGATGGCAAATATCTTCTGCTTTTACCTCTTTTTATTTTTTATTTTTTCCTATTTAACATCCTGCTTCTATTCTGTGGCCTGTGCTTCCTGCCTTGTATATTTTAGGCTACTTTAGACATGACCTCACATCCTGGCCAATTGCACGGTAGCTGCTAATTGCAAATGCTTTGCTAATGGCCCATACATCTCTATACATGAGGGGAATGGGTTATAAGCAGCAAAATCCAGAAGGCAATCAGTTAACATGGCTAAGAACTGGGGCTCTGGAAGTAGATAGATTTGGGTTTCAATCATGGACTGCCTGTGTGGCCCAGGGCAACTTACCCTTTCTGAACCTCAGTTACCTCATCTGAATGGGGATCATAACTCTTACCTTAGCGGGTCGTTGCTAAGGTTAATATTAGATAAGGCATATAAACAACTTCACATTATTGTTATTGCTACTATTACTAGTTAGGCTTCAAAATTATGAGATCGCTTTCTCCCTCTAGTATCTACATATTCCTGAGATCCTACCTAGCTATTCTGCTCATCCTCTACCCTCCACCTGTCTACCCTCCCTCCCCAGATGGATCACTTCTTCTAGGAAGTCTTCCTTGATGGACAGAATGCATGTAACTCAAGAATTTTTTTCTCGATTGCTTCATGTTTTTCATGCAGATGTTTACATTTCCCCCAATTTGCAGGCTAACCCTCTCCAAGGTCAAGAAGCCTCACCTGTTGTCGATATCTCAGCACATTCCCCTAGAGCAGCGGTTCTCAACCTGTGGGTCGCAACCTCTTTGGGGGTTGAACGACCCTTTCACAGGGGTCGCCTAAGAGCATTGGAAAACACATATATAATTACATATTGTATTTGTGATTAATCGCTATGCTTTAATTATGTTCAATTTGTCACAATGAAAATACATCCTGCATATCAGATATTTACATTACGATTCATAACAGTAGCAAAATTGCAGTTATGAAGTAGCAACGGAAATAATTTTATGGTTGGGGGTCACCACAACATGAGGAACTGTATTAAAGGGTCGCTGCATTAGGAAGGTTGAGAACCACTGCTCTAGAGCAAAATCCCTTGCAAGTGGCTAGACCTTCAGAACAAAAGGGAAAGCCCATCTTCCAACTCACACTCTTGCTTCCTTGGCTTTTGCAAAAAGCCTTGCTTTTACAGTAGCACATCCCTGAGGCCCATCTGAAGGGAGCAGGCAGAGTCAGGAGGCACTGACATTTCCTGCCCCATAGTTCCAAAACCCATTCGGTCCCTGCCTGCCAAGACATTCAGCCATGCTCTAGTTACTTCCCACATGACAGCATTGTCTATAACCTCCCTTTTCAGAGCTCCACCTCACCACTTCACTACCTTACTCTACCTACAGTGTCATCTTCCCTCGTCTGTGATATTCTTTTAAACCACCTCGGTCCATACAGAACTTTCTTATCTGGTTTCCATCTGTCTGTGTTCCCACAGACCAAGAGGCCTCTAGGCTTTCCAATAGTTACTCTGATTTCTTGGAATTGTCAAGAAGTGGTCTCTCTTCGCAGGGTGTTAACATTTCCAGACCATCTGTACATTAATGTTTCACCCAATACTCCACTAGATCATTTCTGCCTCTGTGGGTAACCAGTGACTTGTGGACGGGGACCATCTGTTTAAACCCAAAACCCTGTCATTTGTTAAGGCAGTTTTATTTATGAGCCTATGTGCTGTATTCCTGTGGCATAAATAATAAATAATAATATCTCCTGGGTGAAAGAAAAATCATGTTAACTGACAATTTCTTATGAAAATACAAAGTAAATCCAACCACAAAATTTGGTACCGGCTAATTTTAAAATATGAAGAAAAGCATGGATTGCTCAACAGGTAGATGCAAATGCAGAAGCACAATCTGCATTTTTACACTCCCTTGCTTCAAGAAATGAAACATCCAAGAAGTAAAGAATGTTGAAAGAAACTTGGGCTGGGTGGCAAATTTCCTTGGAATCAAATTCTAATTCCTGCAAGTGTCTCCTAAGCAGTTTTTAGCTTCTGAGAAGAAAGACTCTGAATAATGATAATCACATAAATGAAAAAAATTCTGGACAATGACACTGCTCAAAAAAATTTTTTTTCACATTCTGTGAATTTCCTATTACATCAGTTTCATGATTCAGCATTTTCCATTTCATTTATTTAGAGTAATATATGGCGAGATAACCCAAGGACTCTGCAGGATCCTGGAACATAAGGTAGCCGGACAGGAAGGGTGTCACCTTCGGTAAATTTACTATTGTTTAGAACTCAAAGCAGAAGAAAGAGAAGCCAGCCAGGGAAGTGAGGGTGTTTCTCCCACCTTTTAATGAGGGTCTAAGTTACTCTGGTATTGTAAAGCGTTGGTTTTGAAAAATAGGCTCCTGCCATTTAGTTGATGACTAAGACAGGAGCCAAGAAGTGTGCACATCGTAACTGACATGCATAAGCCAGACGTGTTCTCAGAAATGACAATGTTCGAGACGCAGCTAAAGTCACCACTCTGGCAGTGAGCGTGTTACAAAGAACTAGATTTCTTTCTGGCATCCGCAACTTGGCCGGAATGACCATGGGGGAGTTGAAGATAGCTGGAAACCCGAGGTGCCTCGCCTAGCCCGGCGCATTGGCAGAAGGTGGTCGGGGCGGTGAGGACAGGGTGGGAACTAAAAGGAGGGTCGAGGCGGGTGGCATTCGCGGAGAGAGAGGCGAAGTTGGGCGCGAGAAGAAAAGGAGCTACGGGAAGATTGTAAGGGAAGCTCAGGACAGATAGGGAAGGGGCTGGAGAGCCTTGCGCAGCGGAGTGGGGACGGAACGAGGGTGACCGAAGATCCCAGGTGGAGCGGGGGGCAGGCCGGGTCTCGGGGGGAACCTGACCCGGGTCTGGCGCGAGTCTGGGAGGGAGAAGGACAGGAGCGAGAGCACAGAGCAAGTCTGGTCCACGCACCGCTCTCCGCAACCGGGTGCCCATCCCAGGTGCCGGGAGTGCCCGGGGCACAGCGGCCAGGAAAAGAGAAAACTAGCAACACCGCACCCACTCCGCGTGGCGAGGTCCCCGGCCCCTCCACCCGCGTCCCCCGGGCTCCGCGCGGAGGGGAGGACCCGGGCAGGGTCCGACGCTCACCAGGTAGCAGAGCAGGAGCAGCGCGCAGGCAGGACGGCCGCCGAGGTCTGGGGGGCCGCCGCCGCCGCTCGGGGGGACCATGGCTGCGGCCCGGGGACCGACCGCGGGCGGCGGGGGGTGTTGCTGCGGCTGCCGTGGCCGCCCGAGCCCCGCGCAGCGCCGCTGCATGGCGAGGTCGCCCGGATCCCGGCCGGAACAGGTCACCTGGTGCAGGGACCGGCCCCCGCCCGAGGCGCCACCTTCGCGCCCGCCCCCGGCCAGGCCGGCCGCCGCGCGCGGGGCCACCTGCCGCCGCCGCCACTGCCGGACCCGCCGCCGCCAATGCCGCTCCCGCCGTCGCCTCCCCCGCAGCCCCAGCCGAGCGCCGGCTCCTCCCCGCCTCCTAGTCCCCGTCCCCTCCCTCCCTCCCCCCTGCTCCCTGGCCAGCCCGCCTCCCGGCCGCTCCCTCCGACCGCCCGGGTCCCACCCCTCCCGGCAGCCGGCGCCCACGCAGGTGGGGACAGACCCCGGTCCCGCCCCCTCGGCAGCCGACCCCCGCCCGGTGGCTCCGCTCCCGCCCGCCCCCCTTCCCCTTTCTTTCCTGTCCTCCCCCGCCCCCCTTACCCGCTCTTCCTTTTCGAGATCCTCTCCCCTCCCTCCGTTTCCCTCTCCCCTCTTCTCTCTCTCTATCTTCGTCATCCCATCTCTCTTTTTTCACTTTCTCCTTTTCTCTCTCTCCTTCTCATTCTCTTCCTCCCTCCCGCATTTTCCCTACCCCCCCCCCCCCCAACTCCTTTTGCGGGGCGCGCCCCCAGTTCCCGCCGGTGCAATGGGTTTTGTTCGGCTGCTTTTTTGGCGAGGGCGCCATTCCCGCTGGGCGCCGGGCGCGCCTGCCTCCTGGAGTTGCGCCACGCACTGGCCCAGCTTCCAGCCCTTCAGGGTGGATTTTGACCCTGGCCAACCTCCACCTGTCCACCTGCAGGGGTGGGGCAGCTCCCTGCGGGTACGGTACGAGCCCGGGTTGCGCCCCGCCCTGCCGGTTGGCTCTCGGCCGGCTCCGCGCGGTTCCCGAGGGTTTTGTGCGGTGCCGCCGCCGCTCCCGCCGCCGCGCTCTTTGTTTTAATTGCCCAGCGTATCCGCGCCCAAAGGGGGTTTGTATTTAATTCGTATCCACGTGCCCCGGCTTCCACTTTGGAGGGAAAAGAAAATGAATTAATTAGGCCAAGGCAATTGTACTCAAGCCCCAAATGAGAGGCGTGAGGCTCTTGAAGTGAACAAACAGCTTAAAAAAAAAAAAATCCAGGCATATCTTGGCCTTGGGGACGCAGGTTGGGTCGCCAGGCCCCAGGGCCCAAAGCAAGACCCCTGTCTCCAGGCCCTGCCCTGGCGCTCTGGGCAGGGCATAGCTATGCCTAGCCTAGCGGCGCAGACAACTGGTTGGGCCCCTGGGCTGCTGCTCGGAAACAGCCCATCTTCAAAGTTAGCAAAAGCTTCCCGTGGGCCCTGGTGGATTTGTGCGGTTGGAACTAATAATAGATTGGGATTGTGAGAGGTCACAGCCCTTCCCGGTGGAGCGGCTCCCATGGTAGGTCAAGTCACAGAAGGTAGGGCCTCGGGAGAGGCTGGTGGTACATAGGGGATGCCCGGGGCTGGGTTTGACCAATTTTGGAATCCCCTAGACCTGGATATGCCCTCAGCCATCTCACTCCAGGCCTGCCACCCTCAGCTCCTCAGGGACTCATCCCTTACCTTTTGTAGGTCACCTGAGGGCTGTGGCCCTGGGGCAGGCTCTTGGCCCACAGTCACTCACTGGCTGCAAGATGATGCCTTATATTAGTGGTTCTCAGGTGTAAGCCTGCATCCGAATCACCCCCAGGGCTTGTGAACACAACATGTGGCTGGACAAACGCGCTGGATTTTCCGAGCCAGTGGGTCCTGGGTGGGCTTGAGGAGCTGCCTGCCTAGCAAGCTCCCTGCTACTGCTGACGCTGCTGGTCCAGAGACCCCATGTCCAGAACGGCTGGCTTGCAGGAAGGTTCGAGCCCGCCGCTCCTCTCACATCTAGCGATCACCACATGAGAGCACTGGAGGGTTTTCTTTGTTTGACAGACGTCACCATCACCCTGTCCCACTTCCACAGACCCAAAGAGATTCAAATTCTCCTGAGTGATGTGGAGAACCACTCATTCCAGCAGGTGCCCAAGAGCATAAAGGATTTGGTGACTTCAACCTAGATCCTGTTGGGCTGAACTATACCGTCTACTTTTTAATGTCTGTGGAAGGAAATTGGCCATTTCTGGAGAACAGGGGCTTCTCAGTATCGCGGGGTTTCCACCTGTCTTCCTGGGCCTCTCTGCAGAGTTTCTCTCCTTCATTGCACAAGGACTTGGTTGGTCTTGGGGGGAACTGAATGGTTCCCTCAGGTTGTTTGTTATCAGGATTCATGGAATTAGAGCCTTCAAAGCCTGTGAGCCTTAAGGGTTTGAATTTACCTAACTAGTCAATGTGGAAGCCCCCCTGTAGGGGACTGGGCTATTTCTTTTAAATCCTCATCCGGGGATATTTTTTTCCATTGCTTTTTAGAGACTGGGAGGGAGGGAGGCAGGGAGAGGGGGCTGGGAGTGGAGAGAGAGAACCGTCAAGGTGAGACACATTGATAGGTTGCCTCTCCACAACCCTGACCAGGGCCAGGGATCTAACCTGCAACCCAGGTACATGCCCTTGACTGGGAATTGAACCCGAGACTTTTCAGTGTTTGGGTGGACACTCTAACCACTTGGCCACACCAGTGGGGGGGGGGGGGGGCTGAGCTATTTTTAATCAGGCATATCCAGTCTCTCACTTTCTCATCTTCCATTGTGCTCCTATTGTGGGTCAGGCACCACCCGAGGCCCCAGAAATCCAGAGGTGGCAGGACTATCCCTTTCCAAGGGATCGAGGAGCGGCAGGAATCAAGAGAACTGACCAAGACACAATGGGGTTCCCTAAAAGGGCCGTGCAGGTTGCTGTGTGGCCCGGAGCGGGGGTGGCAGTGATGACTGATGAATTCTGTACTGGAGGGGGCAGAGAAGAGAAGGTCAGGATTTCTGTTCACAGAGCAGTGTGACATTTTGATCCAGAAGACAGATCGTGACTGCCCTTGCCTCTCTAGCCCTTTGTGTCAGTAATCTGAAGGGTGTGGTCTGATTTCAGGAAAAGGCCCTTTATTTTAAAGATATCATGCTTTCCCATTGGTTTTAAAACCTCACCATTATAATTCATTGGTTTGAATTAAGTTTTAATACTCCACCACAATGTGCAGGCCTCTGGAGACTGTATTAATCTGGTATCTCTCATTGCTGCTTACATGAGTCCGTTTATCACACCCCCTCGAACTCAGCATGGATGAGGATGAAGGCAACAGGGTCCCTTACGGAAGCTTAGGGGAGAAGCATCCGGGGCCTGGAGGGGAGGGGGTGTTAAAACCAGGCAGAACCTTCACTGAATCTGCTTGCCTCCGTGGGCACGGAATGACATCCTAGGCCCGTAGTTCTCGGGTGCTGAAATGGTTTGAGATCAGTAAAATCTCCAGGACCAATGCCCTTGGCCAACTGTCAACTTGCCAAGTAAAAATACTTCAAACAAGCAAAAACAGCCCCCAGATACACTTACAATATCTTCTATCAACATTATTTCATTGGAAAGCCGGGGCATTTTTACCATCCTAAATGAGGAAGGCCCTAGAACAGCGGTTCTCAACCTGTGGGTCGCGACCCCTTTGGGGGGGGTCGAACGACCCTTTCAACAGGGGTCACCTAAGACCATCGGAAAACACATATATAATTACATATTGTTTTTGTGATTAATCACTATGCTTTAATTATGTTCAATTTGTAACAATGAAATTGGGGGTCACCACAACATGAGGAACTGTATTAAAAGGTCGTGGCATTAGGAAGGTTGAGAACCACTGCCCGTTCTAATAATAAAAGGCAGTCCTTGGAACGGAATCTAATTTGCTTGTGAGAAATTCCTAACTGGTCTTTGTCTCATTTTGCTGTGCACCAGAGGGAACATCTCTTTGGACCGTCACTGTCCATGCTGATACTTGGAAACCACATTTCTAGGAACTGAGGGTGCGTAGGGTACAGAGATCGGCTCCTAGAGAGACACCTGACCTGTGGGTTACAGGATGGGAGCAGAGGGCACTACTGGTGAGTAAGGAATGCTCATTTTCCCCACTTCCCTCCTACGTAAACCCCTGGGCCCAAATGCCACCGGCTCTAGGGAGCCTTCCCTCATGTCCTCAGGTTCAAACTCAGTTGGTCATGTCTCTGCCCCACTGAGCATTGCCTGTAGCCCATGTGAAACTGCCCAATCCTGTTTCATATCTCTATCACTTTGTTGGCCTTGTCTCCTCCTCCAAGTAGACTTCAAAGCAGAGGTTGTTTCTTAACCAGCTTCGGGTATTCCTTTCATGCCTAGAAAGTTCTTATCCTATATAATAAAAGTATAATATGCAAATCGACCGAACGGTGGAAAGACCAGTCGGTGGGGGGTGGGGCCGGTGAGCAAGGGGCACCAGGCCAGCCAAGGCACGTGCCAGCGGGCAGAGGGAGGGAACAACGATGGGGGGAGGGGGTGGCAACCAGCAGTGGCGGAGGGGTGATGGTGGGAGGCTGGCACCGTCCCCTGATCGGCCCATCCAGTCGCCTCCCACAGAGGGAGGCCAGTGGCAATGGCGGGGTGATGGGGGCGGTGCCGTCCCCTGATCAGCTGGCCTGGTCTCCTCCTGCAGAGCCATCAGTAGGCTATCCCCTGAGGACTCCCGGACTGTGAGAGGGCACAGCCTGGCTGAGGGACCCCCCAGTGCACGAATTTTCATGCACTGGGCCTCTAGTTCACTAAATAAAATTGAACCCATCCTCTTTCTTTCTCATTTTTTTCTTCCATCCTCCCTTCCTGTCTGCCTCCCTCCTTACCACCCTCCTTCTTCTCCTTTTTTACTGGTGGTTGGCTCCTCTGTGCTCTTCCTGCAGTCAGGTTCTCAGGAATCCTGGAGCCTTCTCCTCACTCCCACCCCCTCCTCCCTTTCTGCAATTGCAGATATTCAGAATAAAGATGAATGAACTGTGACATTTGCCTTTACATCAAAATAGGAGAGAATAAAACAAAAATAGAAGACTGCTGTCAGACAGCACACTTCCCCCCTCGATGGGAAAACCGGGCCCTTTTTCCTGCCGAGGGTGACCGTCAGCGTCTAGCTCACTCCTGTGTGCCACGTGTAATGTTGGTGCACCCAGGTATCCTGTGACACTTAGGCTTTACCTTCCCTAAGTCCATTTCCTGTCTGTTTTGCATCCTCCATATTAACCAATTACTTCCTATTTCTTTCTTCCTTAGAATATTCTACTAGAAACCATCCTCACATCCTGGTCCCAACACCCCTTCTTCTGAGCCTCAAGTCCCTGACTCCGCCCCCTCTCTCCCTATGGGCCACAGAGCCCTTGCTTTGAGGAGCTGTAGTGAAGAGGGGATGGAAGCTCTTAGGTGGGTAACCTAAGAGTTTTCTGGGTATTTCTATGGGAAAGCTGAAGGTCTGCGAATCACGCCCTCTGTAGCCCTGGTGTGCTCCGAGCTGTATTTCTGGACCTGTCAGATGAAATGCTGTTGCTCTTGGTTATTTTTGGCTCTTTGCCCTTCTGAATAGGTGCATATTCAGCTGGATTCTTCCCCACCCTGAGCTGGGAAAAAGCAGGCAGCTTCCCTTAGCCAAGCCTTGTCTCGTGTCAGGAGCACTCGCCTCTTAAGCAGCTGCTGCCAGATGTTCTCTGGGCTGCACACGGGCTGTTTTGCTGTGTCCAGGTGGGCAGGCATGGGGGGGGGGGGGGGACAATCCATTCTCTGGTCATTAATAAAGAGCTTTGTGAGCTGAACCCCGCTGGGCAGGTGCAGCCAGGTGTCTGTATCCGCCTCACTCAAACCTAGGTCTGCAACCTGCCCAGCTGGGCATGGCTGCAGAGACTTCTCCTGCCATCCCTGGGGGACCTGGGGAAGGGGGACATTTCAGGTTCAATGAGCACAGAAATATCTGTAGACTGAGGGTCTGAGGAAGGAAGTTACTAGTACACTGGAAGGCAGAAGGTCAAGGGCGCGTGTCCGTAGGTGGAAGGCAATCTTGGGGTGAGCGTGTTGAGAAGAACCTGCGTGTGAAAAGGAGTGGAGCGGAGAGAAGCTGAGTGTGAATGTGCAGATCCACTTGGGACAGAGAAGTGAGAGGAGAGAGCGCCTGGGCACTGAGGGAGGGAATGTCACTGTAAATAATGGAGGAGAGAGAGTGCGTGCACATGACGGCGTGGGGAACGCGGGCTGTGTCTACAAGTCCTGACAGTGTTTTATAACCGCATCCTGCTGCCGGAATCACGATGCGCAGGCAAACATGAACAGTGACTCTGCTTTCAGTCTATCGGTAATATACAATGTCAAGTCAAACGAAACGTCAAGATCATCTGTACCTGTATGGACGCTTAGCAAGGTCCAGGTAAAATCAAGAAAAGCACACAGAAGTAGCTCTTAGAAGCTACTTATCTCTACAGCTTGTCCTGAGAGATTTCTTCATATATATATTAGTATATATGTGTGTGTGTGTATGTATCTATATGTGTGTATGTATATATGTGTGTGTGTGTATGTATCTATATGTGTGTGTGTATGTATATATGTGTGTGTGTATGTATCTATATGTGTGTATGTATCTATATGTATCTATATGTGTATATATATATATGTATATATACATATACATATATGTATATATATGGGTAGAGCCATATATATATACATATATATATATATATCTACACTAATAAAAGAGAAACATGGTAATTAGTGTATGACTGCTACCCTTTTCATTGGCTAATCAGTGAGTATATGCAAATTAACTGTCAGCCAAGATGGCGGCCAGCAGCCAGGCAGCTGGAAGCGAACATGAGGCTTGCTTGCTGCGGACTCCAACGTTCCCCGCCTCACTAGCTGGCCTCTGAGCTACAACTCTAAGCAACTATGTACTATGTTGCAAATAAGATAAACAAAACTCCAGAAACCAGCGGACTGAAAGCCAGGCGGACTGAAACTTTGTATCGATGTTTTCAGCAGCGAGGCCTCAGAGCTAAAGCTGGCCCAGAATAAAAAAAAAAAAAAAGAAAAGAAAACAAGGAGCGGTTGGAAGCTTCAGTCACTCGCTTCCGGAAAACAGCCCTCAGCCCCTCACCCAGACTGGCCAGGCACCCCAGTGGGGACCCCCACCCTGATCCAGGACACCCTTCAGGGCAAACCAGCCAGCCCCTACCCGTGCACCAGGCCTCTATTCTATATAGTAAAATGGTAATATGCCTCCCCGCACGGGGATCAGCAGAGCAGTGAGGCTCCCGGCACGGGATCAGCGTGACAGGGGGCAGCGCCCAAACCCCCTGATCGCCCTGCTGCTCTGTGTGTTACAGGGGGCGGGGCCACAACCTCCCTATCTGCCCTGCTCTGTGCCTGATAGGGGGGAGCTCCCCAATCCCCTGATTGCCCTGCGGCTCTGTGTTTGACAGGGTGCAGCGCACCAACCCTCTGATCGGCCCTGCTCTGTGTGTGACAGGGTGCAGTGCCCCAACCCCCTGCTCCCATGGGCCCTGCTCTGTGTGTGACAGGGTAGAGCCATAACCTCTCCATCGGCCCTGCCCTGAGTGTGACAGGGTGCGGCGCCCCAACCCCTTTATCCACCCTGCTCTGTGTGTGACAGGGGGCGGTGCCCCAACTCCCCTATCGGCCCTACTCTGTGAGTGACAGCGGGGAGCTCCTCAACCCCCTGATCGGCCCTGCTCTGTGCGTGACAGGGTACGGAGCCCCAACACCCCTGATGGGCCCTGCTCTGTGCGTGACAGGGGATGGCGCCACAACCTCCCCATCGACCCTGCCTTGAGTGTGACAGGGGGCGGTGCCCCAACCCCCCAGTCGGCCCTACCCTGAGCGTGACTGAGGGTGGCATCGCAACCTCCCGATCCGCCCTGCTCTGTGCATGATGGGGCAGCGCCCCAACTCCCCAATCGGCCCTGCTCTGAGCCTGACCAGGGGCTGCACCTAGGGATTGGACCTGCCCTCTGCCACCCGGAAGCAGGCCTAAGCCAGTAGGTTATTATCTCCCGAGGGGTCCCAGACTGTGAGAGGGCACAGGCCGGGCTGGGGGACCCCCCCCCCCCGAGTGCACAAATTTTTGTGCACTGGGCCTCTAATATTATATATATATATATACACACACACACATATAGATAGATTTCAAAGAGGAAGGGATAGGGAGAGAGAGATAGAAACATCAATGATGAGAGAGAATCATTGATTGGCTGCCTCCTGCATGCCCCCCACTGGGGATCAGGCCTGAAACCCGGGCATGTGCCCTGACTGGGAATTGAACCATGATCTCTTGGTTCATAGGTCGACACTCGACCACTGAGCCATACCGGCTGGGGAGAGATTTCTTTTTAAAGTTCTTATCAAGTATTATTTTAGTGAATTAATTCATTTAATCCTTATGACATCAGCAGCAGCCCCATTTTACAGATGAAGAAACTGAGTCATTGGAAAGACCCAATCCAGGAGGTGGCAGAGCAGGTTTAGATTAGGCATTTGGCTCAAGGACTCAAGCGCACACCACTGCCCTAAACTCCTGCTGTGGATGGGGGCAATGGAGAGGCAAGCAGGTGTTGTGCAGCATGTGGAGGAGTCACACCTGGGTTTTAGACTTAGGTCTCCATCAGTGTTTTGCCAGGTGCTTGAGTACATAGATTGTCATGTCAGAGACACGACAATCAGGGCCTAGCCCAGCCATGGGCAAACTACGGCCCGCGGGCCGGATCCGGCCCGTTTGAAATGAATAAAACTAAAAAAAAAAAAAGACCGTACCCTTTTATGTAATGATGTTTACTTTGAATTTATATTAGTTCACACAAACACTCCATCCATGCTTTTGTTCCGGCCCTCCGGTCCAGTTTAAGAACCCATATTGGCCCTTGAATCAAAAAGTTTGCCCACCCCTGGCCTAGCCCATCACTTCCTAGCTGTGTTACCACAGGCAGGTCACTAATCCTTTTCTAAGCTCAGTCTCTAAGTCTATAAGAATGGGGATAAAGTTGCTGATCAGCGCTTTTCCATGGTGTTGTGAAAACTAGGTAAGGTAGCATAGGTGGGTGCGTGGTAAATGATCAAGCCCTAGACATGAGTAAAGCATTGTTTGTGTATTATTCACACTTGCCTGCTTCCAAAAAAGGCTCACAAAGAAAGATACATCTCTGATAAGACCATAAAGAATAGAAGGTTACAAATATCTCTGGTAGCATTTCTACAAAGTGGACCCGCCATGAACCACAGCTCCCATTATAACACGCAGGGTGGCATTTCTCCTGGGGGAAGCCAGCTGCCATGTGTGGACTCTGAGAAAGCTCAAGCTAGCCACGTGGAGGGAGAGAGAGGTGCTCGGCCAGCCTCCAGCCACGCCAGCCACCTCAGCCCAGGTACCAGACATGTGAATGAGCAAACCATGCTGAACATGTAGCATCGTTGGACCTTTAAAGGATTCCAACCCCAGCCACCATCCAGCAGAAGCTGCATGTGACTCCCCAGGCAAGAACTGCTCAGCCGAGTCCTGTTAACTCACAGGACCATGAAAGATAAAAATAAATGGTTGTTTTGAGCCACTGAGTTTGGGTGTAAGTTTGTTCACAGCAATAGAGAACGGAAACAGGGCCCTAGACTAATATTAGTATTTTAACCGAATGGTATAGTTAGCTTTGAGCTTCCTGGCATTCAAAGCGAAAAGGGGAACAGGATGGATTATATGCACTTATTATCTTGCGGTTCAATGGTTTACCTCAGTGGTCGGCAAACCGCGGCTCACGAGCCACATGCTGCTCTTTGGCCCCTTGAGTGTGGCTCTTCCACAAAATACCACGTGCAGGCGTGCACATACAGTGCGGTTGAAACTTTGTGGCCCATGTGCAGAAGTCGGTATTTTGTGGAAGAGCCACACTCAAGGGGCCAAAGAGCTGCATGTGGCTCGGGAGCCACAGTTTGCCGACCACTGGTTTACCTGAATGGATAGTTCATCTGACTTATCTCCTTTGCAGTCAAATCAGTGTGAAAATTAAACCATCTTTCTTCCATGAAAACCTCTCCTATCTTTATCAAAATTACAGTTTTGCAAACCCAGGAATTGCAGTCGTCACAAACAAGAAAATGCCCCTTGCATAGAAATGCTGAAAATAGTTGAAACTTAAGCAGATTCAATGATTTATTCAAACCTTCAGGAAAAAAAATTACTATTCAGCCTGGAACTAAAATTTAGACTTGTGGTTCCTAATCAACTGGAATGCAATACTTCCCTGGTGCTAACCCCCAGAAAGGGAAAGGGGAAAAAAGACATAAAATATATACATAGCTGTCCTGTGCTCCTTAGAACCCAGGCCCGGGAGGTCAGGGACCATGTCTGTCTTCTGAGTAATGTGTTGCTTAACACCTTCCTGGTGCTTACTAAAGCCTTTCTTCATTAAGTGACCTTCCGAATCCATGATAAGAAGAGACACGAAGATGACTGTGAACCAGTGATCTCCATTCTCTCCAGTGTGGCCTTGGTGAATGGTGTCCCCTGCCTGCCGGGCCCATTCGGGGAAGTCCGGGTATTTGCACATGAGTATTTGAGGTCACCTCACTCACTCGGGACCTGAACGCGGCCCAGACAACCCCATGAAGGCAGTAAACTTTGTCTTTTCGTGCCCTTGACCTCATTGTCTATCTTCTCCCCCTTCATTTGTCTTCACACCCCTAAGTTGGACTTCACAGTCCTTGTTCTGAAACTCTTTGTGGGTAGCCTAATGGTTGGGAGGAAAGGCAAGGCCGAGTTCCTTGGCCTACATTTGCATAAACACTTCCCAATCATCAAGAGCTTCCACACCCATGTTTCAGTTCACTGTAAATTGTGGGTTGAATTGTATTCTAACTCCTGGTACTTGTGAATATGAGCTTATTTGGAAATAGGGCCTTTGCAGATGTAACCAAGTTTGGGTGAGATCCTAGGATGGGCCGTAATCCAATAGGACCGAGGGCCTTATGGGAGGATGTAAATGTGGACATGGACATGCACAGAAGGATAGCCTGTGAACACAGGGAAGATGGTCATGTGAGGATGGAGGCAGAGATTGGAGGTTTGCTGCCACAAGCCAAGGAACAGGAACGCCTGGGCTATCAGCAGCTGGAAGAGGTGAGGAGAGATCCTTGTCTAGAGGCTTTTGGGGGAGCACGGCTTGGCCAGCACCTTGTTTTGGGACTCCCGCCTTCCAGAGCTGCAGGACAGTACATTTCTATTGTTTCCAGCCACCCAGTTTGGAGTACTCTGCTCCAGCGGCCCTGGAACACGACACAGGTGCTGTCATTTCCCCTGTACTTTTAAACTCCAATGTTACAGGGCACCTACTGTGTGCCAGGCTCTGTGCTGAATTCTGGAAACTGGACCCAAGGCTTCAGGTTGATACAAAACAGATCAAAGACCCCAAGCCTTTGGATGAATTTCCACACTCATTCCGTTGTGTCTCTGGCTCTCCCAGGCATCGCCCACCCATCATCACCGCCTGGCTGTGCCCATGCCCGCAGCTGTCTTAGAGGCAGACAGTGCTGGGACTGGCAGCGACTTGGGAGATCTCCTGAGGAGGGACGCTCCCAACGGCAAGGCAGCACTGGACTCCAACATGTCTTCTCGCCCCCTGACTCTCATTCATTCATGTTATGAATAAATTCAACAAACATCGAATGTTTGTGGAATGAACACTACATTATTAATGACTGGTGAAGAGAATGTGTTATACCTCCCCGAGGTATTTGAATACGGAACAATACCTTAACCCAGAGAGGGTTTCTGATAGTGGGAAGTGGGATGGGGGTGGAGGTGGGGTGGGCAAAGCAGGGCAGGAAGGTTTGGGGGGTGAGGGCAGAGTCTTTTCCTCACCCTCATCTTATATCCCTAAAGCAACTTCTGTGTCTGCTCAGGACAGGACAGAAACCTTGGAGGATTCTGGAAGGGAGCTGAGGAAGAGCTTGAGAGGCCGAGCCGGGCTGTGACCTCGGGATTGAGAAGAAGCACTCGTCTCATTATATGCATCTACCATGGCTGCCGTTTTAAACTCCGATAGGGCCGCACAATACAGAAATAGATCCATTATAGGTCTGTTATAGCCTCGGGGCTTTAACACAGGTCACTAGAAAATCCAAGATTGCACAGTAATTCAAACTCTTAAGAAAAAGAAAAAAAAATTATTTTCAGCACCCTCTTCTCCTCCCCCACCCCCGAACCCTCAGCCCCATTCCCCAGCATAGCCGGGAGCGCCTCTTCGTTTCTGTAGTGCCCGGGAATAAACAGCTTTTCCATTGAACTTGAAATCTACATTTTTCTTCAGCTATTAATTGATAAGAGCAGCTCGTTTTACCTCTCACGCTTGGAAGTAAGATTACAGGGTAAATAAACTGGGTCAGGTTCAGCAGGATGGACGTGAACTGCTCCCTAATTCCTCCTAATCTCTGGTAAAGGAATAACTGGGATTGGGACGTCAACATTCAATAAACAATTACTGTATGTCGCTCCTTCCAACGCGATCTAAATCCGTCCGCTGTTCCCTGAAAGACAGCGGCAATCTCCTTGCTTTGTTCTAGCCCTCGAGAGAGGGGGGAGGCTGTAGGAGGAGTCTGATTTCATTTATATTAATTTTTAGAGCATCGGGAGCTCATGTTTTACTTGCAACAGATCAGGGAAAAGGGGTCAGTTAACAAGGGCTTTCCCGACTACTGATCACCACGCCGTGCTCAGCATTTCATGAGCCTGGCTTCTCCTTCTCACGGCGCGTGAGAATCATTATCCAATTATTAATCTCACCCCAGAGTTCCGAGGAGCTTATGACGCCCGTCGAAGTTAATGAAGACTTTTACCTATAGATCTGGCGCTAAATCATTGTGATTGACCGAGTGCCGGCAGTGTGGCAGGCACTGATACAATTGACAGAAGGGAAAAAAGAATTAAACAGGAGGAAATTAAGAAGAGGAAGTAGGAGAAGGCGCCAGAAAGGAGGAGGGGGCAGTTCACAAAACTAGCCTGTGGTCTCATTAGCAAAAAGGAAGAACTCACCAGCTAATCTGCCTCGACTTTCATGATTCATTTATATATGTTTATGTGGCACACTTTCCCTAGGGAACTCAATGTTCTTTGCAAACATATTAAATAATTAACTCTCGCAAGTCTGAGTGAAGTGGAAAAGCAGCAAAATAACTCCATAAAAGGCCAGTCGTGTTAGCGTGTGACGATTGGATGTCACTTTGGCGAGGTAATCCCATGTGATACTTACCAGGGGCCATATGGCAAAAGACCAAGCAGTTTTAGTTTATATATATATATATAATGGTAGATAGATAGATAGATAGATAGAAATAAATAGATATGAATTATTATAGGAACCCACTATATTTTGAGGGAGGGTGTTATTAGAAGGCAGTTGAATGGGGTACATTTTAAAAAAATACCACCTTCGCCCTAACCGGTTTGGCTCAGTGGATAGAGCATCAGCCTGCGGACTCAAGAGTCCCAGGTTCGATTCTGGTCAGGGGCATGTACCTTGGTTGTGGGCACATCCCCAGTGGGGGGTGTGCAGGAGGCAGCTGATCGATGTTTCTCTCTCATCGATATTTCTAACTCTCTATCCCTCTCCCTTCCTCTCTGTAAAAAATCAATAACATATATTTTAAAAAAATACCACCTTCAAGACAAAAACAAAACTTAGGAAGTATTTCAAAGCAAGGGTGTCGAATGTGGCATTAAATACAATGAAACTGCAAAGGTTGAATGCCAAATGATGAGCAATGGTGTGTACTAGGTTGTGTATAAACATGTTTTGAGTTTCTAAAATGTTATCCTCATTGTCCTGTTGACAGGACACCATGAGAAACAAACAAACAAACCTGTAACACAAATGGTTTAAACTTCTCCCCGGAAAGTATAAACGTGTCCAAATCAGTGGAGGACAAAAACAAACACATAAAAAACTTAAGAAGTTATTAAAAAGCAGAAGTGAAAGTGGCAGCTGTTTAGATGCAGAGTGAGTAGGGCGGCCACATTGTCATCAAAAGATTCTGGCCTCCTGGGCTAAGACCTCTTGTCGGTTACAGGAACAGACTCCTGTTCAGTGCGTCTCAAACCTGGCAAATTGGAATCCACACACGTAGGAGGACAGGACGGTCCTTGGAGAGATCCCGGTAATTAAAACCACAACATGTATTTGTTCATGTACATATCACCCAGCCACACATCAGCAGCAGCTAATGTTGAGATGTGGCCAGCGAGCCTACCGAGAGTTTCAGTGTGGGAGAGAGAGGATGATTAACAAGAAGACAGGTTTTCTTACCTTTTTAAAATGAAAAATGACCTTACTCAAACCACTAGCAGGAAATTAAATTAAAAAGGGAAGGGTGATGAGTTGAAAAGGAAGAAACTTTTTTAAAAAGCAAATAAAACCACTCTAATTGATTTCCAACTCCACCTGGAATCCTGACTGCTTTCAGTTTTTCAGTTATTTATTTACTTACTTTTTTTTTTTTTTAAGAAAAAGCAACTTGGTATGTGGGATAGAATTGGTTCTCCACTAATTCTCAATCAAGGCCTTTGAGAAAGTTGCTTGACCCTTCTGAGCTGCTTTCTCCGTGAACGTAATGATAGTCACTCTCAGGATTGTTCTGAGGATTACATGAAATGGTGGCGGGGGAAGTGCTTTGCAAAATACCTATATGTGGGGTTATTAGTGTCATTTCTAACAGGATTGGAAGCCTTTACTGTTCAGGGCACATACTTCAGAGTGTCAGCATCTGAAAACTCAGATCTCTTCCTCCCACCCTCTTTCTTAAGACAAACATCTCATCCTCCTGCCACTTGAATGTTCCGAAATCATGCTCCTTTTTCAAAGATGTTGGTCTCATGTTCTTACTTCCTTCCCCCCTGACTAACTCAAGTGTAGCTGGCTAATTTCAACATTAACCAGGGATCAGTCTTTTAGCCTTAATATAAACTCACCAATATGTTCCTGCCCAATCCTGCTTCCAGCAGCAGCACAGACCACAAAACAAAGCAAGCCCTCCCCTCTTCATGTTCCTTCAGGGGCTGTAGATAAATTTTTTTACCCCCAAATAAACATGCAGGCTGCCCGGAGTGACTTCCTTCTAGGACAGTGGTTCTCAACCTTCCTAATGCCACGACCCTTTAATACAGTTCCTCATGTTGTGGTGACCCCCAATTTCATTGTTACAAATTGATCATAATTAAAGCATAGTGATTAATCACAAAAACAATATGTAATTATATATGTGTTTTCCGATGGTCTTAGGCGACCCCTGTGAAAGGGTCATTCGACCCCCAAAGGGATCACGACCCACAGGTTGAGAACCACTGTTCTAGGGCTTTCTGATATTTACACCAATTAAGTTTTCTAATTCCATTCACATGTTTAGTAGATGTGGCTTATACCTTCTAAATCTAAAAGATCAAAGCCTTTTTCAAATCATGTAAGCCATGGTATATTACTATTCTTAGCTGGTATTTTATTATTAGTCACATTATGAATCTATCATAGGCTATTTGCTTTTGCTGGAATATATATATAATTTGAATCTATTTTATATATTACATCTAGAGAGCAAACAACTATATATTAGAGATGAGCTTAAACTTATTTTGCATATACAAAATACGTTTATATAATTATATATTTTATGTACACATAAGTTTATACAATTTATATATTTTATATACATATAAGTTTAAACTTGTCTATATCTAACCTCAACTCACCAGATTTCAATTTAAGGTGCTTAACAGGTGCTTCCATGACATTCTAAAAATCCTGAATCTCCGACTACAAAAAAGAAACATTTGGCCCCAGCCCTGTGGCTCAACTGGTTGGAGCATCCTCCTGCACACCAAAAGGTTGTGCATTCAATTCCCAGTCAGGGCACATACCTAGGTTGTAGGTTCGGTCCCTGGTTGGGGTGCATACAGGAGGCAACCGATCGATGTTTCTGTTTCTCTCTCTCTCCCCCATTCCTCTGTCTTTAAAATCAGTGAACATATCCTCTGTGAGGATTTAAAAAAAAAAAAGAATGAAAGAAACATCTGCTTACCTAACCAATTTAACAATAAGAAGTAGGCAAAATAGTGGGAAAGCCCTGGGCTTGTGGAGGTGAGAAGCAACACCCCTCAAATTACAATGCCGGACTCCCAAATGTGATTTCATTAAACCCCACAACACTCAGACAAGACTGCAGTCACTGCTTTTCTTTTACGTTTCAGAAAAAGCAGAGTGGAGATGCAAGGAGATTTTGCCAGTTTTCAAGGTCGCTCACGTACAGCATGGTAAAGAGGCCGAAAGTCTAACACTGCTGGTCTGCCCGCTGCAGCAGCGGCAGCGGGACGGCGCTGTCTGTCCCAGGAGAGGAGACAAGGGGACATGGGACCCTGTCAGAGCGCTCCACTCCCTGGGGAAATTTTACAGAACTTTTCATTTTACCATCCTATTGCCCACTGAGGCTGAGATGGGGAGAAATATTTAAAGACTCCAGAGCACAGAAAAAGCCAACAGCCAGTTCCTTTTTTTGTTCCTCTGCAAAGGAAAAAATATGGCCAAGCCGCTTTTGCATTTCAAACCTCAAAGTTCCAAAGCTGACTTGCAAAACCATAAGCTCAATTTTCCTCCACGAATAGACAGGGGCCTGCCCCAGGCTTGGAAGTTTCAAGGAAGGCTATGTGTCTAAATAGTTTGAGAAGTAAAACTGATTTTAGTTTGAAAAACCTCTAGCCACATTCCACAGATTTAAAAAAATATATTGATATAAAACATTCTGTAAATGACTGACAATCCTTGTTTTTATTTCACAAAACAAGCACACTGGGTTTATTAATTATGGATCAATTACAGTGGTTCCAAAGTGTGTGTATGTGGAGGCAGGGGAGGGGGGTGCCCCAGAGGACACTTGGCAATGCTTGGAGATATGTTTGGTTGTCACAGCTGGGGGCATCTAATGGGTCGAGCGGAGTGATGCTGATAAACATGATAGGGCGCACAGGACAGTCTCCCAGATCAAAGAATGACCCAGCCCCAAAAGGCCATAGCGCCAAGGCTGAGGAACCCTGCTCTATGCAATCTCTGTCAATCCAGGAATTAGCTGCCTTTTCTCTTCCTCCACCTCCCCCCGCAGAGAATCCTGCCCCTCCACGGTTTATTGTGGACTTAGCATGCTAAGCCCTACAACAGCTTGAACTGAAAATACTTGTTCAGATCTTTTGAATCTCTGAATGTTGAATACTTGTAGTATAAGAATCACTATTATGGTGTATTTTGATATTAGCATTATAAATAGAGTCCAGAATGTCCATATTTTGAATTTGTCTCCATTTAATCTCAGCTGTAAATTGAAGGCCCGGCACAACAAGGCCACACATCACCTTTCAAGGGAGAGATTATGCCAGTTGGTTGGGCGCTTTGTGTTCTATTAACGTTGAAACTGGGCTTCCCTGTCAGGCCGTTACAGCACAACACATTTGGATCTGCGAGCAGTGAGCACCGGCTTCCTGCCCAAATGGCTCGTTGTGCGCAGAGGAGACAGCAGATCTGGACCGCTGGAGCGTGTCCCTCTGCCGCCCCTGAGCATCCTCCCTATTATCCACTCAGGCCTGGGAGACCAGCCTGCCCAGCTGCTAACAGCTGTCGGGGGACACCCATGACTGAGTCAAGCTGTGGACCAGGGGCTATGTTTCTCAAGAACAAGAAGTTCTAAAGCCTTCTTCCTTGTATGTCTCCGAGACCCACAACCTATGCTGTGAAACTGGATTCCTTCCTGTCCTCCACCTATTCTTCCCTGTGTGTCATCTTTGCTCTTAAGATAAGGACAAAGCCCTTGAGGGTCCCCAAGATCCTGCCCACATCTTTTCTCTCTTCATTCCTGTCACCCTGACCTTCATTGAGTCCTCATGTAAATGATACTCTCTCCCACCACAGGGCCCTTGCATGAGCGGTTCCCATTTCCTGGAACTCCCCTTCCCTCCCCCTATTTCACCTAGTTAACTCACCTGCTCATTTAACAGACATCAACCCATTCTCACTTCTTCAAGGACATTCCCAGGCCTCCCGAAGTCAGATCCTTCTAATACACACTTCCATCGAAACATGTTCTTCCTTCAGAGAACTCACGCTGATTATTTGTGTGATTATTTGAATAATATCTGGCTAGGACGCATCCGTGTATTCTGAGCACCAGCCACAACACTTGGCATGTAGTAGGGGCTGGGTATTGGTTGCCTGATCATTTAATTAAGCAAATGAATGAATGGATAAATGAATGAAACTATCCTAAATCTAAAATCAGGAGCAAAACCATAGGTATGAGACTGTGTGTGTGTTTAAGACCAGGTAACCATCTGAGTTGTCAGAATTCGGTATTTAGATTTTGGAAGGGAACAGAAGAGAAACTTGCCTACAAAGCATGCAACTGAGAAAAAAATTGTATACCTCACTTAGTGTATCAGTGCGTTAGAACAACTCCCACACTCTGCTGCAAGACGAAGCCAACATTCAGATCCTTGTTGCAAACTTGGCTCCGCTAGAATTCTCTGTTCTTCTTTTTCCTGGTCCCACCACTTCCTAACGTGAAATAACTACAGCTGCTCCGTTTCTTTACTTTTTTTGGCAAGGTTAACCTTCCTTCTTCTGTTGTATGTTGTGCAATACCCAAGAGGCCAACACTACCGTTTGAGATATTTCAATATGACTTTGAGAAATGAGTCTGTCTTAGATATAAAAGCCTACAGTCACCATGATGAACATGACTGCAATGTTTAAAATCGCTAAATAAAGAGATGCAGCACTCTCTGCATATTCATTGCTGAAATGAATATTATATATGATTCCTGGTTTGGTAAGCATTCAAATCAGGCAGTAGAAGAGGATGTAGATTTACTTACTTTTATCAATGAAAACAACTTCCCTTGACCAAAGGAAGAATTGTTTTCTCGAGTCTAAAAAGCAATGTGTACACGGAGGCAGTTCTGTGTGTTAGTGTCTGAGCAAAGCTTTATTTTTATATTATTGTGTCATTTTATGCACAGTCCCCCACCGCCTTGTCAGTGACAGCCACTCATTAAATCACTTAAACGATCATATAAAAATAAAGATGGATTTTAAGCTACACTGAGCCAGTCAGTCAGTTTGCAAATACTGATTGCTCCCCATGGGGTCCCAAGAATTCTTGCAGGTGATGAAGGTATATATTAAAGAAGTATATGGTCCGTTTCCTTGAAAGGACTTAGAGAATAATCTAAGTGACAAATAGGTGAA
Organism: Myotis yumanensis; assembly: GCF_028538775.1. Lineage (NCBI taxonomy): Eukaryota > Metazoa > Chordata > Mammalia > Chiroptera > Vespertilionidae > Myotis > Myotis yumanensis. Next base: position 225,241,311 of record NW_027223752.1, on the reverse strand, counting down.
CCTGTAATCGCAATAAGATTATTCAGATAAATACTGTCCTGGCAAAATGGATTGAAGTTCAGCAGTGGATTCTCTTTACATTCTGTCAATATGATGCAGATGCTATGTTGGGCAGAGGAGGGAAGCTGTCCCGTGAATAAGAAACAGTTTGGTGAAAGGTTAGGTGATCATGATTCTGAGTGAAGAACCACTGCGAGGCCAGCTCAGTTAATATGCACCTGAGCTTCTCATATGTGGAACAGGTAAAGTCACAGGATAAACTCAGTGCATCTTCCAGAAACATCATTTCCCCCTTTTTGAAAAAAAAAAAAAAAGTGTAATAGTTTTGTTTTTTTTTCTCCCAAGTAAATGCTGTAATAGTTTTCAACACGAAAACAAACATGGTTATATTGGCCCTTACCAGTTTGGTTCAGTGGATAGAGTGTCGGCCCGTGGACTAAAGGGCCCTGGTTTCGATTCCGGTCAAGGGCATGTACCTGGGTTGCAGGCTCGATCCCCGGCCCTAGTTGAGCATATGCAGGAGGCAACCAATCGCTGTGTCTCTCTTACATCAATGTTTGTCTCTGTCTGTCTCTCCCCCTCCCTTCCACTCTCTCTAAAAATCAATGGAAAAAATCCTCGAGTGAAGATTAACAACAAAAAAATTAAAAATAACCTACAAACATGGCTAGATCATGGAGAAGAATTTACAATGAAAACCATATGAAAATGTGGAAGCACCAGAACTCTCATAGACTGAAAACTGGAGTAAAGATGGGTTCAACCACTCTGGAAAATGGTTTAGGAGTATTGACTAAGTTAAAACATGCAAAACCCACGATTCAGCAATTCACTTCTAGACACATACAGTCCCAAATTCTTGCTCAGGTATACCAACAGATATTTACAAGAATGTTCACCACAGTATCAGTCATAATAGCCAACACTGGATACAACCTCAGTGCCCACCAACAATAAAATGTATGAATAAATTGTGGTGCACTCAAATAATAGATACACGGCAATGAAAATGGGTGGACTAGAGTTACACATGCATCAGAGATGAATCTCACCAACATGTTGAGTGAAAGAAGCCATTCATAAAGGAATTAATAGTGCTTGATTCCATTTGCATCAAATCAAAAAGAAGAAAACCAGATGATAGTATCTTTTGGGAGAAGATAGTGAGACAGGAAGGCAGGGGAGCTTCTGGGACATTTGTTCACCTGGTAGTCATGTGCCTTACAATTTATTAAGTTGTTCATATTTTGTGTACTTTTTGGAATGCATGCTATACATGAATCACATGATTAAAACTTTTTCTTAAAGTGTGCGACCCTTTAAAAATAAAAATATCGGCGTTCAAAAAAATATACTGCTGTGGGTGGGGCCACTTCCCACCTCTGTCTACCCCAAATTTGTTTAAGTGTGTGCTCATCGTTTGTGATTAAATTTGAGGCAGCGGTGTGGGTGGGGTGGGGGAGAGGGGTTATCATATAAGACCTGGGAGCTAGAAGGTAGGTGGGAACTGGCTAGGTGCTGATTCCTAGCCCTCAGGGGAATGCAATGGGGTTGCCATTGCCTGGGGACTGTGCCAAATATAAGCATTAGACCCAGATTATCTGAAGCAACTGGAAACAGATTAATCAGCAGTAGAAGCAGAAATTGGGTTTAACTACAGCAGCCAGAGGGCAGAGCCAGATAAATGGCACCAAATGACAGATATAACTAACGGGTGAGGCAGTAAAGGGGAAGCAACTTGAGAGCGGTTGCCTTGGCGTCCAAGAGCAAGTCAGAAAGTAGAAAGATGAGTCAAGAGCTGGGGACTAGGGTTGACTCTCCCCTGCTGCCACATTCCATCATTAAGATTCCAAGGACTCGGCCCGGCCAGTGTGGCTCAGTGGTTGAGCATCAACCTATGAACCAGGAGGTCACGGTTTGATTCCCTGTCAGGGCACATGCCCTGGTTGCAGGTTCAATCACCAGTGTGGGTGTGCAGGAGGCAGCCGATCAATGATTCTCTCTCATCATTGATGTTTCTCTCTCTCTCCCCCCATCTCCCTTCCTCTCTGAAATAAATAAAAAATATATTTAAGAAAAGAAATATTCCAAGGACTCAGAAAATTCTGAGTTCAAATTGGGGCTTCTAGGTGGTGACGAAGGTATATTTGTCAAGGTAGGAGGAGAGAACACTTTTTCCCTAGCACTTTGTTAGCTTGATTGATCAACTTCTAAGTATTTGAACATATGAGCTGGCCTCCATTTGTACACTTGCCCCAGGCCCATGAATGGTAGGAGGGAAACTGCTAGAGCCTCAGATTCCTCAATTAGGAGAAACTGCCTCTCTGGCCAGAGCACATTTTAGTCACTGCTCTAGCTTATCAAGAATTTTTTGGAACTCTGATTCTGACATACCAATGCCAGTTATTAGCTGTTTCCCATCCCCCAGCTATGGACAAACGCCACATTGATAAACATGCCATCTGAATTATTCGTGCCAATAAAAATGCTGAGCAGGACAGAAGCATGTGCAGAGTTTTGCAAAAAGATTAGAGATCTCCCCAAGATGGATGTCAGCCCATGAATCTGCACATTTTGGGGCCTATTGTTTGACTATCAACTCTACCACCTAGACAGTTCTGATCTACACATAGGGACATGGTGAATGGTTCTTGAACTCTTGTAATCAGTGTATGTGGTGTTCATGGTAGGCTGCTCTAATACTTGGGAACTCCTGCAGAGAAGAAGTGGAGTGTCAAGTCTGGTCACACACTGGGACTGGCCTGGTTCTTGGCGCTCACTGTCTTACTACCTCTTCTGATGAATCTCCACTCTGATTCCACTACTGGTTTGAAAAGAGCAATTGAATTTGGCTGCTTAGTAAAGGCAGAAGTGAGCAGTACTAAAGGTAACAAGGCCAACCTTGAGGTTATCTCTGAAGTTTCTAGTTTTAATGGGAAAGGTGGCAGTGACTTTGGAGAACCAAAGTGCAAGGGTCAGCAAACTTTTTCTGGAAAGCACCAAATCATAAATATTGTAGACTTTGAGGGTTATTCAGTCTTTACTACAACTACTTAACTCTGCTTTGAAATCAACCAAAGTGGGAAAGCAGCTATAGGCAACACTGAGTGGAAGGTGGTGGGTGTGCCCCAATGAAACTTTATTTACAAAAATAAGTGGTGGGCTGGATATGGCTCCTGGGCCATAGTTTGCAGGTTCCTGTTTTAGTGTATAAATTCTCCCTGAGACGAAGCAAAGAAGTTCAGGAATTACATTAACTGTCTGAGTCAGTGAGAAAAATGACGGCAAAACCATGTATCCTACTTCCGGTCAACCTCATGTGGTCTGTAGATCAGAGGCCACCAGAAGAATCTACCTACAACACTGATATGCTCATGCCTTTCTCAGCCTGAAGCCCTTCAGGGCTCACATTCGCATGGGTCTGGCCCAGTCACCCCATCTTCTTTCCTAGCCTCATCTTTTGTCACTGTCACATACCCTGTGCTGTCCAGCCATGCAGAGCTCTCAACTGTTTCCTTATTAGCTTTGCAGAGTCATGTTCCCACACCTTTGCTGGTGCTGCTCCTCTGCTGAGAAGACTCCCCTTGCCACTTGCAAACTCTTGTTCATTGTCTGAGACATTGTTCAAATGCCTCTGCCTTGATGTTTCCCCTGAATCCATAAGTTGGGTTAAATTCCCCTCTTTTCTGTTCCCACCACACTCTATACAGAACTATACTTCACTGATACAACTTCAGAGCAATCCCTTCTAATTGGTAGTTATTAGTTAAGTTAAGCATTACCTTATACAGAATTTTTTAAAAACTGTTAACACACCCAGCTGGTGTGGCTCAGTGGTTGAGCATCAATTGTGAACTAGGAAGTCACAGTTGGATTCCCGTTCAGGGTATATGCTTGGGTTGTGGGCTCGATCCCCAGTGTGGGGTGTGCAGGAGGCGGCCAATCAATGATTCTCTCTCATCATTGATGCTTTTTATCTGTTTCCCTTTCTCTTCCTCTCTGAAATCTATAAAAGATACATATATATATATATATATATATATTTTTTTTTTAAATCTGTTGGCTTCTTCCCTACTGGGTTGTGAACTCCTTACAGACCAGGGTATACCTTATGAATCTGCCTTTGCCCTGAGGTTAGCACTGCATCTGCCATGGGAAGAATGCTGAGCACATGTTTGCACAACTGTTTACCTCGGTGCAAAATCTCGTTGTGCTGGGCCACTGGGGTTCTGGGAATGATTCACAGTTTAGATTGTCTGCTATTTTTACAAGATAGTTGCAGTGGCTTAGTAAGCGACTCTTCCTGACAAGGCTCTGGGGAACTGTTCATAAAGGACGGAATGATATTAAAATCAAATCAGGTTCAGAGGTAAATATACAAATCTCTCCTCCACCTGCACTACATGCTCCCTGCAAACCAGAAAGAAATGATCCTTTTAGTTTCTCCAGCCGCTGTGTATTTATGAACGTGCATTTTCTCTTCGAAAGGCATCTCATGAAAATTTCTTCCTTGTATTAGATTTGGGACCGTGTTGCATCCTTTCTTTGCTTAGAATGGGTTTCCTAGATCTTGTTGATTTGATCTCAGGTTCCATTTTGAACACCGGCGTGATCATTGATTCAGTGGAACTCTAGCAAGCTCAAAAGGTGGCTGCAATTTTTCAAAGGGCCTCCTGGAGGATCCCTCATGGTGTTAAATCCAGGGGGGAGAAGGGACTCATGAAATGACAGATGTCCAAGGAGAAGAACAAATCGGCGTTTGGGACGGACACGCATTAATTGGTAATTGAACTCTGCCCCATCATCAGGGCTTCCGTAGCACCCACTTTCCAAATGCTGCTCTTTCTGCAAATTAGTGAGTTGGACTGACTGGGGTGGGGGAGGGGAGCAGATTACAGTTGTTCTCTGCTCCCAGGCTCCCCCACTAGTCCTTGCCTCGGGCTTGTCTGGAATGGGGGGCCGGGGAGAAGGGTCACCTTTTTATAACTCTACACATAGGCACCTTATAGACACGACTGGTCCCCAGGAAACACAAGGCAAAAATTCCAAAGACTGGACACATGCAAAGCCTCAGTAAAAGCCTTACTTCCTCTAAAGCTTCAGACAGCCTCATATTTTTCTCCTTATTTGCCCCAAGAATTCTTGGGAAAGCATTAAATGTATATGAATTCCCGCAGCTGGTAAGGCTGACTCAGTCCAGCCCCCGGTTAGGGCTGACGTCACCTCTCTCCCTGTATCCTGTCCCCTGGGGCTGGCAGTGCGGCTCTGCAGGGAGAACCTAATCGGATCCAGGCAGCCCGATGTGCAGGCCAGCGCCTCAAGGCTACGGAGGCCACAAAACAAGAGAGTGGGGGAGAAGTGGTGGGAATTTGTTTCTTTTAGGCTCCTCTGATTTCCTTGGGGCCTGAGGACGGCAGGGCATAAATAGATAATCAAAGATCTTTACTTCCCCAGGTAAGAATTATGTTATCAGAGGCTGCTACTTCCTTTGTTATTTGGAAACTTCACTGGAAGAAAATTCTCCTTGCATCTCAATTACACAGAGCATCTCCCCTCTGCTTTGACGTGGAAGTCTTCACGCTCAAGTCAACAGCCGCTGAAGCTAATCAGATCATTCTGTGTAAACTAATACACACTGGAGTGTTAGAAATATATATCCTTTATGATGCCTTGAAGTGTGTGTGTGTGTGTGTGTGTGTGTGTGTGTGTGTGTGTGCGTGGTGAAGAGATATAGGATAACATGGATAACCCCTTTCAAAAATAGCCTTGTTTCCCTCTCCTGGACCCACTGAGCCCAGGAACATGGCCTCAATACCCCTTCACCCGAGAGCTTCAAAGACACAAATGGGCCTGGCTGGTGTTGTTCAGTGGTAGAGTATTGACCTATGAACCAGGTCAAGGTTTGATTCCGGTCAGGATTCTCGATCCCCAGGGATATGCAGGTCAAAGCCAATCAATGATTCTTTCTCATCATTGATGCTTCTGTCTCTCTCTCCCTCTCCCTTCCTCTCTGAAATCAATAAAAATATATATTTTTTAAAAAGATGCAAAAGGGCTCTGTCCCACCCCCATTCCGGGAAGGTAAACCTTTTAGCTTCTCTTCGCAGAGGGAATTGTTCTTCCGTTAGCGTACGACTTCTGACCTCCGAGGCTTCAGCTCCCCATTGCTCATGACTCCCAACTCTGCTCTTGACTTCTGAGCCCAGACTCTGCCATCTGCCCTCCTCCTGGATGTCTCCACATATTGATCCCTCAGGCATCACCAGCTCCACTTGTCCAAGCCAAGCATACCCTGTTCCACCTCAGACCTTCTCTTCCAACAGCACCATGGCTATACCCAGTCTCCTGAGCCAGGAATCCAATGCCCCTGGTCAGCAAGTCTTTCCTGGGAAGCGAGACTCACTCCCGCTGTGCCCACAGCCGAGCACAGGTCCACACTCATCAGCCAGGGAAGCCTCGCTCTGCTGAGAAGCCACCTCTTTGCTTGTCTCCACATCCAGGCAGTTTTGCCCCCTCCATTTCCTCTCCCCTTGCCCTAGTTCAGGCTCCCAGCCTCTTTCCTAGACCTCCCCAAATGTGGGTGTAAGTGTGGTTCAGAGCAGAGCCCAGGACCAGACCACCGGGTCAGAGTCTACCTCCACCCCATCATTTCAGCTCTGCAATCTGAGTCACACCAGTTAATGCTCTGTGCCACAATCCCCCCCACCCCCTTTAAATAAGAATGATGCCCTGGGGGCATTTAGAAAGAACAGGGGTTGACAGGCTTAAAAAAACACACAAAGAAACAGGTAGTAAAAATTCCAGGTTTTGTAAGTCAAGATACAACATTAAGGCTATTACATAGGTACCTACATAACTAGAGAGAGAAGAAATTTTCACAATGTATTTTATGGACAAAGTTCAAAATATAATAATAATGGAGGCCAATTTTATCTTTAACACAGGTCTGCTGGTGAGAACAATGGAATTCTCTTTGGGGGAAGGATAACATTTTGCTTCATTAAGGTTCTAAGCTAGTGTTCCCCATCATCAAAATCTACTGCAAATGTTCATCTGTGAAAACCATTCTTAGCTTCTGAGCTAAATATAAAAATAGGGGGTGAGCTGGATTTGGCCCACAGGCCATAGTTTTCCCACTCTGGGGAAAGAGTACAAGACGGTGCAAAGTACTTAACACGCCATGAATATACAAAGGGTGTTGGTTATTGTAACTACTTCTTACCGTCCTACCTACTGTCACCCTTGGCTTCCATCATGTGAATGCTTAGGGTTTTCTTGAAGTGTTTCATCCCTCTGAGCAAAGGCTGTGTCTTTACCTCCCTAAGCATCCTTTCCTGCCCTTCTTTCTTCTTCCATCTCTTCCCATTCCTGAGGGATTTGTCCACACCCCCCTCAAGGTCCTGCTCAACATGACCCTTTACAGAGATCCCATCTTTCTGCTGTAACATTTGATCATTAATTTCCTTCTCTTTGAATTTTGACTGGAAACTATGCATTCATTACTCATGATGTCTCAGTGCTGTGCCGGATCATATTATGTGCTCAGTAAATATTAGCTGAATAAATAAATGAACTTCCTACATGCGGACGGAAGACTCAGCAGAACCCTTCCTTGATTGCCCCCATTCCCAGGGAGCTCTTCATTCTCTGAGTACCTAAAGCGTTTGGCCCTCATCGATTTTCCTAAAAAAGATACATTCTAGAATAATGGCTTAGTGCCTTGGCTCTGGGTACAAATCCCCGCTTCATCACTGCCTAGCTTTGTGGGTTTATATAAGTTACTTAACTTCTCTGAGCCCCACTTCCTTGTTGGTAAAAAGAGGATAATAAGGATACCCACCTCATATGTTGCTTGCATATTAGATGAGATAACGCCTATGAAGCACCCAGCACAATGATTGCTCTATTGCTTTGCTCACATTTATTGAGTAATGACCATGATTTAAGCCCTTTCATTAATATGTTTAATCTTCACAATGGCCCTACCAGGTAGGTACTATTGTTATCCTCATCTTACAGATGAGAAAACTAAGGCACAACTAGGTTGTATAATTTGTCTAAGGTCACACAGCCCATGTGGAAGAGCCCGGATTCAAAACTGTGATACTAGCTCCAGTTAGTCGACATCTCGCTCTGGGTAGAGATGTGCCTCTTCTGCAAGATGTTAGGCTCTTTGAGGGTCAGGAATGTGCTACAGAATTCTTTGTACGCTTCCTAGCTACCAGCACAACACTGCCCATGGCAAGGCTCAGTGCATATTTGCTAACTCATTTGCTCATCGCTCCCCTACCCTGGTCCATAGGAGGGGTCCAAAGAATCTTCTAGAGAGATTTCCTCCTGTCTAGGCCTGACCACCAATGAGCACCTTTGTGTGTGTTAGAGAAGCGGGCAGGAAGGGAAGCAGAAATGAGAGTAATGTAAGAGAGGAGTGCAGGTGGGGTGTCTGGGGAGAATTTCGTTTGCTCCCACAGCCACAGTGGAATTTGAGTCTATCTTGGAGAAGTCCTATTGCCTGCTGGGGGCACCAACCCCACCATCAGTGAGCAGCTTGGAGGACACTGATCAATACAGGCTGATTCCACTGATTGTCTGCAACATCACTGCCCCTCTTAATCAAAGTGATGTCATCCTCTGATTTCGGAAAGTGAAGGATAGCAAAATTAATGATGGCTCAAGTGGGCTCCTAATGGCCACAGACAGCCGAGGGGCTGCGGGGCTGCCGAGCTGCAGAGCTCGCTGCATCCCAATGATGTGTGCAGGCATTTCTTTGCTAACAAGGGTGCTGTAAGTCTTAATTAGCCAGAACCAAAGCCTCACCTTGCTGCCTGTCCCCTGGGAGCTCCCTGTGAAGTCAGTGGGAGCTTTGCCTGCAGTTCAGCCCCGTGAAAACTTGCCTGCAAATGTTTGCAAATTACCTTGAGTGCCTCTGATGGAAACCGGAGAGAATTACTTATTTTTAGAATGCTGGCATAGCCCGTCTCTGCCTTGCCTGGCATATACCTCAATGTTCCTCCAATTCCACCCCCTTTACCTCTGATTAATTGTGAATTGCAGACCTCTTTTCTTCGTGGCTGATGGTGATCGCTGCATCTCTCAGGTCTTGCCCTCAGACAAACCGCCTCGAAATGTCCTCTTGTTCTCACCCCTTGCTTAGCAGCTCTTTCTCAAAGGCCTAATGCATTTTCCATTAGGAGAACTGATCGGCCCTTTCCTTTCCAGAAGTGGCATGCCCAATCTCCCCTACGTGGAGGAAGTTGTGAGCCCCCTACACTGCTCTTCCTTCCCTCTGCAAGCAGATGTTCCTGTACCCCCTGCCCAGGTCCCCCTGACTGGGGGCCGCTAACAGCTCAGAGCTGCTCCCTTTTTGAGACTTGCCCTGGGAGGAAAGCACCCGGCATTTCACCTGGAAGTGCCTGGGAGGCTCTGCCTTCCCTCTGGGGACTTCCTGATAATGAGGCACAAGTCTGGCCCCCAATGCCCAAGAGCTCTCGAGGGGATGAGGCTGAGGCCAGACGAGTCTCCATCTGCCCTTTTCATGCCTCCTTCACACCTTTCCAGGTTGTACCTGAGAGCACTCCCTCAAGAACCTGCTTGTCCAAGAAGCCAGTCTCAGGCTCAGCTTCTTGGCAACCCAACCTAAGACACCTCTACACCACCCTTCCCGCTGCAGGCAGAATCGTCTTTAAAACCTCGCCCTGATCATGTCCCTTTCTTTCTTAGAGCCTTCTATTCCTCCCACTGGCCAAACTCCACAGGCCTGGCGCTGCTTACCCCTCCTGCCTCACCTCTCATTACACCTTCTGCCTCACCTGAGAGGGCACTTTTTCCAGAGGTTCACCCAGGCCCCCCACCTCCACCCCGTTGTTGGGCCTGGGGCATCTGTGTGTGTACCCATACCCATATTGGAACTGCCTGCCTGCTTGTCTTTCTCCCACTCTAGATTGCAAACTCCTCTGGTATTCCCAAAGCCCACCAGGCATCTGGCCCATACAAGACTGTCAATAATTATTTGTTGATTGATGACATGAACCAATGAACGATTGAACTAGATATTTCATAAATGTTTAGTAATGACATCCAAACTCTTACTTCAAGTTAATGTAACAGGTCAACACTTGCCTACTTGTGGTTTATCTAAAGATTTCTAAATAGAAGACCTCACCTAAAATGTATTAAAAGAATTCAATGTTTTCAATACGTACCTATATGCAATCTGGCCAGGGAGTCTAGTATAATCGATGTGTGAATGGGCCCGATGTCTCAGGAGGTTTCTATTTCGTTTGGTCCCTTTGGTTGGCAATCAAAGACTTTCCAGCCCCACCAAACTCTGACTCTCTCACCAATCCCTTGCTGAATTTTAAATCCACTTGCCTGCTCCCAACAACAATAAAACAAACAAATAAGAAACAAAACAAAACAACCAAACCAACTGTGCAATCCCAAGTGCCAGAGCTGCTCTGCTCATCTTGAGGAAGAAACCCGTGAGCAGCAGTGAACCATGCTTTAAAACTTGCCACTTCACAGCCGACTTTTCAGAAAAGCATCACCCTGCGAAGAAGTCGCTCTTCAATGCAAACCCGGTGTCTGCCAGAATCCCCCATGCCCCGACTTGCCCGCCTCTAACTTTGGAACTGGGTGTATCAGTCAGGAGAGGTGCATTAATTCCCGACGTCAACACAGACCGAAACACCGACGCATTAGCAAATTACCAGTGATGGATTTGCAAATGGAATAAGAACAAATATTAAAACAGCCCTATCTCTGTTTGCCGCTACCTTGTCTTGTCCAAAATTCATAGAAATATTAATCCTCCTGGAATGTTTAGCAATGGACTATGTCATAACATTAGCACATGTGGTAACATTCTTAAGGAAGCTAATAATTATCTCTTGTTAGCAAGATCAACCTACTTTCACTGCAGGGACAGTAAAATGTTTTGACTTGCTAAGCTAAGCGAAACACTGTGGTAGGATAAATTAGGGCATTTGCACTAACGATAATAAAGACACAGCTATAGTTCCCCTCTACATATAATTGATAAAACTGACAGAAAATAGACACAGTTGTAATAGGAGAATGCGTTATGAGTGGTTGGTTGAGACACACAAAGAGACAAACTTTCTTCCATTGCTTATGTTATTATAGCTAATATTTATTAGGCACCCACTGTGCATGGCATGACTCTTATCAGGGGCAAGGATAAAAACAAATTACTACCTGTCAGCCACAGGCACAGTAACTTCATTATGAGACTAAGCAGTAGGTACTCTTATTAAGTCTTTGGAATCTATTAAAAGTCTCATTTTGAAACAATGAACTAAGAGGAACAAATTTATGAATTGTGGATCCTCAGTATTAACCCAAAGACTCAGCCTTGGAGAGAGAGAGAAAAATTCCTAAGAAAAAAAACAATTAATTTCTGCCAAGGAAAATCTAAGAACATACGTTCGCAGGCCCAGCCAGATGCCTCTGGCTGTGCTGTAACAGAGATGAGGCAAATATCTAATTTCACAGGGAAAAAATTTATAGACTAGACTGAATCAGGCAGAGTCCAAAAACCTTCCCGGCTGGGTTCTCAATCAAACAGCACAATAAATGACAATGTCCTCACACGTCCCAGATGTCCCTCTGATTTTGGCTCTGATCAGTATCATGTTGTCACCTCCGCTGATGTATCCAGACATAACTCACCCTTTGCATTCACTAGTTAAGTTTGCTTAGTGAACCGAGTAGATTGTTTGCAAAGTTGGCCATCATAAATCCTCACATCCGTGCATGCACATCTCTCTGCAATGTCACTTTGCACTGCCTCCTGTCAAGGGGTAGAGCCTATTCCTCCCTGCTTTGAACACGGGAAGGCTTTGCAATGTGCCTTGACCAAAGAAATGCAATGGAAAAGATGTTTTGGTGATTTCTGAGCTTAGGTCTTAAGGGACCTTGCAGCTTCTATTTTTAGAACACAGGGCCACCAGGTAAGGAAGCCTGGGCTAGCCATCTTGAAGATGAGAACTCAAATGGAGAGAAAAGCCCAGCCAACAGCTAGTACCAACTGCCAAATGTGTGTGTGTGTGTGTGTGTGTGTGTGTGTGTGTGGCCATCTTAGACTATCTAGTCCCAATGCTATAGACTGAATTCTGTGTTCTCCTAAAACCTACATGTTGAATCCCTAATCCCCATGTGATGGTATTTGGTTTTTTAGTTTGTTTGTTTAAATATTTTTATTGATTTCATAGAGGAAGGGAGAGGGAGAGATAGATAGAAACATCAATGATTGAGAGAGAATCATTGATCGACTGCCTCCTGCACACCCCCTACTGGGAATTGAGCCCTCAACCTAGCATGTGCCCTGGCCGGAATTGAACTGTGACCTCCTGGTTCATAAGTTGATGCTCAACCACTGAGTCATACCAGCCTGTTGTGATGGTATTTGGAGGTAGAACCTTTGGAAAGTAATGAATACGGTCATGAATATGGAGCCCTCATAAATGAGATTAGTGCTCTTATAAGGAGACATACAAGAGAGGTGATCTGTCTCTGCTATGAGAAGACACAGGGAGAAGGGATCCATCCATCCACACATTGGGAAGACGAGTCCTCACTAAATCAGCTGGAACCTTAATCTTCGACTTCCCAGCCCTTAGACCTGCGAGGAATCCATTTCTGTTGTTTGAGCCACAAGGTTTGAGCCTGAACTGAGTAAGACACTGAGTCAGGCTATCGGGTGACTCCATGAGAGATTCAGCAGGAGGGCCATCCTGTTGAACCCAGCACACTGCCGACCCTCAAAATCATGAACAAATAAAATAGTTACTATTTTAAGCCGCTAAATTTTAAAGCAGTTTGTTACATGGCACCAGGTGATCAGACAATGACAATGTGACAGGCTTTAATATTTTGTGCATTATTTTAAAAGAGGGATTCTTCTATAACTCCGCATACAGAGCAGCAGCTCCCAGAACCATGTTGATTTGTGAAGCTAGGAATTTCTTCTCATTTCTTTCCCATCATCTCTTACAGAAATGCACACTGAGACTGAACTGTTCAACCTTCCTTTGCCAAGGAAATATTGAAAATTGAAGGCTCAGAAATCCTTGTTCAATGGTTGACTGGTAGTTTGTTTACAGAGAGGTGGGTTGAAAGTCAGCTCCAGGCCAGCTCCAGGGTGAGGCCTCGCCAACCCTGCCACAATGGCAGCACCATTGCTAAGACCCTGGGGCCAAGGGCAAGGCTGCTGGTAGAGGGTGCCCTGGATGGTGCATCAATCAGGGTTCTCCAGAGAAATAGAACTAGAGGAGAAACAGAACCAACTCTCTTTATATAGACAAATATGTATCCATCTGTATACATACAGATCTCTTTTTATATGTATGCATATAATTACATGTATGTCCATATACATGTATATAGACATGTATATAACGTAGAATATAGATATTGATATATGGAAATAGAATACAGGTATAGAATACCTACATCTGTCTATATACACAAATGTAGGGGTATATATATATATATATATATATATATATATATATATATATATATAAAGAGATATCTATCTATTTAGAGAAGAGGAGAAAAAGAAAGAAAATTTATTTTAGGCAATTGCCTCACATGATTATAGAGACTTGACCAGTCCAAAATCTTCCATAATAGGCTGGAAAATCAAGGGAAGGATTTCAGGACTTATCCAAAGGTAGTTTTCAGGTAGAATACCCTCCTTTTCTAGGGAGGTCAGTAACCATCTATCTATCTACACTAATAAAAGAGAAACATGATAATTAGCGTATGACCACTACCCTTTTCATTGGCTAATCAGTGAGTATATGCAAATTAACTGTCAGCCAAGATGGTGGCCGGCAGCCAGGCAGCTGGAAGAGAACATGAGGCTTGCTTGCTTCAGTGAAGGAGGACTCCAACATTCTCTGCCTGCCTTGCCGGCCTCTGAGCTGGCAGTTTGAAACTTTGTAACAAATATAGAAGCTAAACAAAACCCCAGAAACCAGCTTTCAGCCGCCGGGATCTCAGAGCTGGAGTTATACATTGTTTCGATTATAGAACGCAAACAAACCAGATACCAGCTTTCAGCAGCCGAGGCCTCAGAGCTAGAGCCAGAGCTAAAGCTGGCCCAGAATAAAAAAAGAAAAAGAAAAAAAGGAGCAGTTGGGAGCTTCAGTCAATCGCCAGCCTGAAGGCAGCCCTCAGCCCCTCACCCAGACTGGCCAGGTACCCCAGTGGGGACCCCCACCCTGAAGGGTGTGTGACCAGCTGCAAACAGCCATCATCCCCTCACCCAGGCTGGCCAGGCACCCCAGTGGGGACCCCCACCCTGATCTAGGACACCCTTCAGGGCAAACCAGCCGGCCCCCAGGCCTCTATCCTATATAGTAAAAGGGTAATATGCCTCCCAGCACCGGGATCAGCGGAGCCACGCGGCCTCCTGGCACCGGATCAGCGAGACAGGGGGCAGCGCCCAAACCCCCTGATCGCCCTGCGACTCTGTGTGTGACAGGGTATGGTGTCCCAACCCCCTGATGGGCCCTTCTCTGTGTGTGACAGGGTAGAGCCATAACCTCCCCATCGGCCCTGCCCTGAGTGTGACAGTGGCGGCGCCCCAACCCCCTGATCGGCCCTACTCTGTGGGTGATAGAAGGCGGCGCCCCAACCCCCTGATCCGCCCTGCTCTGTGTGTGACAGGGGGCGGTGCCCTAATTCCCCTATCAGCCCTACTCTGTGAGTGACAGGGGGGAGCTCCTCAACCCCCTGATCGGCCCTGCTCTGTGCGTGACAGGGGGGAGCTCCCCAATCCCCTGATGGGCCCTGCTCTGTGCATGACAGGGGGCAGCGCCCAACCCCCTGATGGGCCCTGCTCTGTGTATGACAGGGGGTGGCGCCGCAACCTCCCCATCGACCCTGCCTTGAGTGTGACGGGGGCGGTGCCCCAACCCCCCAATCGGCCCTACCCTGAGTGTGACTGAGGATGGCATCGCAACCTCCCAATCCACCCTGCTCTGTGCATGACAGGGGGCGGCGCCCCAACTCCCCAATCAGCCCTGCTCTGAGCCCGACCAGGGGCTGCACCTAGGGATTGGGCCTGCCCTCTGCCACCCAGGAGCAAGCCTAAGCCAGCAGGTCGTTATCTCCCGAGGGGTCCCAGACTGCGAGAGGGCACCGGCCGGGCTGAGGGGTCCCCTCCTCCCCCCCCCCCCCCCGAGTGCACAAATTTTTGTGCACCGGGCCTCTAGTATATATATAAAAGCCTAAGCAACCAGCTGACCGGCCAGTAGCTATGATGTGCACTGACCACCAGGGGGCAGATGCTCAATGCAGGAGTGGAAACCACAGGCATGGAAACATGGAACAGACTGATGAATCTCAGAGGGAAGGGGGGAGGGGAGAGGGTGGGAAGAGTGTGACAGGGTAGAGCCATAACCTGTGGCTGATAGAGGGCGGCGCCCCAAAGATCTTATATGCATACTAGAGGCCTGCAGGGATCAGGCTAAAACTGGCTCTCCAACCTCCCCCGAAAGGTCCTGGATTGCGAGAGGGTGCAGGCCAGGCGGAGGGACCCCACCAGTGCCCGTGCACTGGGCCTCTAGTTTAATAATAATGACTTTCTTTTTATTGAATACTGAGCACTTCAGGTACAATATCTCATTTACTCATTCTAACAACCATTTTACAGATGAGAGACTGAAGTTCAGAGAGTTAATCAACCTTCCCCAAATCATACAGCTAACTAGCATTCTAATCTAGGGAACCGATGTTTTTCTGAATCTTGCCTAAGATTGACTCCCTAAGCCCCAAAGCCCAAATTCTTCACCATCATACTCTGAAAAAAAAAAAAAAAAAAAAAAAAAAACCACCACAAACAAACAAACAAACACACAAAAAACCTAGGGACACCAAAGCCCAAATTAAGCTCTGTACTCAATCAGGCCAACTAGGTATCTTGGGCCAGAAATACCCACTTCGTTAGATGTTTTAAAGTCACCAAAAAAAGGTAAGATTGAGGCCTTGGCCTTGAGGTGTTGATGGTCTAATTGACAGGAAGGCACCCATTTGGGAGATAATTATGACTGACATCTCCCCTTTCTTTCTTTCTCTGGGAGTATGGAAAGTTTAAGTTCATCCACAGGGGACACTTTAGCTATTAGGGGCTTTGCCATTTCTAATGCGTTGGCATTTTGCTCTCCAAACACATCAGCAGGTGAATGGATTTTATTAGAAGAGTTCTGTCAGTGCTGAAAACATAAAGTTGAGCCAATGCTTAAAATGCTAGGCAGCAGGTCCAAATGGTTGCTAATCACTACCCTAGGCAAAGCGCTGATTAATTCCGACTTTATTTCCTCTCATCTTGAGTCTTCTCCCACATCTGTGCTGCCTACCTGACTCGCAGGAATGGGCAGGGGTGAGGGCTGGTCAAATAACAGTGCTATAACCATGGGCTGTGTGCCTTCACTGTGTTACTAAGACAGTGGCTCCAACATTAATCACAAAGGAGAAATCATGAGACCCGTATCCTGGAAACAGAACAGCCTTAGAACATAAAGGAAGGCCAACGCCCTGGTATTAGCTGTCCGCTGCCTTCAGGCACTTGCCTGTCCAAAGCAAACAGTGGGGCCCCAGGCAGCTATTGGGGCCAGGATGTGTTCAGAGGGCAGGTAAAGTTGTCATACAGGGTGGGTCCCGGTGTCAGGTACTCGGAAGCACAGGGGAGCCCACCTGTGAGGTGTGATGGATAGAGAGGGTGGGGCTGTCGGGCTGCTGAGGTTTGTCCTAGCTGGTTGGGCCACAAGCAATCTTAGGCAAGATTCAGAAAAACATCGGTTCCCAGAAGTGGAACCCCAGATGACTGCATCAATTTCCTTTGGCTGCCATAACAAAGTACCAAAAATAAAAAACTGAGTGGCTCAAAACAACAGAAATTTCTCGCCTGGCAGGTCCGGAGGCTAGAAGTCCTAAATCAAGGTGTCAGCAGGGTTGGCTCCTTCCTAGAGCTCGTAGGGAGAATCTGCTCCATGCCTCCCTCCCAGCTCCCGGGGACAGTGGGCAACCCTTGTTGTTTTTGGTTTGTAGATGCATCACACCAATCTCTGCCTCCATCTATATGCAGCACCCTCCCTGAGCATCTGTGTCTAAATTTCCTTCTTATGAGGATGTCAATTGTATTGGATTAGGATCCGCC
The DNA here is from genome assembly GCF_028538775.1 of Myotis yumanensis. Lineage (NCBI taxonomy): Eukaryota > Metazoa > Chordata > Mammalia > Chiroptera > Vespertilionidae > Myotis > Myotis yumanensis. The sequence continues at coordinate 225,224,123 of NW_027223752.1, read as the reverse complement.
CTAATGATCTCATCTTGACCTAATTACATCTGCATAGAGCCTATTCCTAAGGAAGGTCACATCCACAAATGCCAGAGGTTAGGGCTTCAAGATACCTTTGGAAGGGATATAATTCTACCCATAATAATGATCCTAACGGGCTCTCCCTCTCTGGACTGTGAGCAGTTGAGGGATGGGCACTATCTGATTCATTCCGCATCCCCAGTGCCAAGCACCAAGGCTGGCAAAAAGCCAGTGTCCGGTAAGTGCTGAGTGAATGAATAAGCGATAGCTTTAGCCAGATCGGTATGGTCAGAATTATTTGGCCAAAAATCTGAGTGCAAAAGCCTGGCTCTATTACTTCTTTCCTGAGTGGTCTTTGGCAAGTCTCCTAGTTCCTCTGGGCCTCAACTTTCTCCTCTCTAAAACGAATATCACAGAACATGCAGGATGGCAGTAAGAAGCCAAGAAGACAGAATCTATAGTAGTGGGTGCCCAGTAAATGGGTGGCATTGTTTTTAAAGGCAAATCCAAACTTAACCCTACATTCTTCCCTCTATTTCACATTTCCTTACTTCACGCTCATTCCATATCAATTCTTCAAGACTTTCAAAAACCTAACACACAAGCTAATATAATGTATTGATCATGATGCTTTCAGTTGACAGTGACAGATTCTTCATTCAAACCACAGTTGTAAAAAGCAGGTAGGTGGAGGGTATCCTATATAACAAAAGCCTAATATACTAAGTATCTGACTGTTCATTCGTCCGTTTGACCAGTCGCTATGATGTGCACTGACTAGCAGGGTGCAGATGTTCTGACGGGTAGATTAGCTTGCTGCTGGGGTCAGGCTGATTGGGACTGGGTAAGATGGGCTGGACATGCCCTAGAGCCAATCTCCCATGGTCCCTCCCTTGTCTCTAAAATATTTCTTCTAATTAATTTTCTTTCGATGTGCACGAATCCGTGCACCAGGCCTCTAGTTAGCTATAATGCCCTACTGTCATGGCTTCAGGTGGGGCTTGATCTAGAGTGCAAACTGCTATCAGGGATCTCCTGTGGCTGCCAGCAGCCTCAGACTGAAATCTTCCAGCCTAACAACCCCCGAGAAAGACATGGCCTTTCTCTGCAATATCAGAAAAGATCTAAGGAAGACCCTAATTTGCTTTACTTGGATGGTGTGCCTGTCAGAACCTGTCACCATGGCCAAGAGCGTAGGGGCTGTGGATTGGCCAGTTCTGGGTCATGTGAATGGAAAAGGGCAGAGTGAACCTCCTGTGGAATGGGTGCCCTTCAGAAAAGAAGGTTCTGTTTTATTTTTTAAAATATGTTTTTATTGCCCTAACCCAGCCGTGGGCAAACTACGGCCCGCGGGCCGGATCCGGCCCGTTTGAAATGAATAAAACTAAAAAAAAAAAAAAGACCGTACCCTTTTATGTAATGACGTTTACTTTGAATTTATATTAGTTCACACAAACACTCTATCCATGCTTTTGTTCCGGCCCTCTGGTCCAGTTTAGGAAACCATTGTGGCCCTCGAGTCAAAAAGTTTGCCCACCCCTGCAACCGGTTTGGCTCAGTGGATTGAGCATCAGCCTGCAGACTCAAGGGTCCCAGTTTCAATTCCAGTCAAGGGCATGTACCTTGTTTGCGGGCACATCCCCAGTAGGGAGTGTGCAGAAGGCAGCTGATCAATGTTTCTCTCTCATCAATGTTTCTAACTCTCTATTCCTCTCCCTTCCTCTCTGTAAAAAATCAATAAAATATATATTTTTTTTAAAAAGCAAACGGTTTATAAAAAATAAAATAAAATATGTTTTTATTGATTTCAGAGAGAGGAAGGGAGAGGGAGAGAGAGATAGAAACATCAGTGATGAGAGAGAATCATCAATTGGCTGGGCTGCCTCCTGCAGGCCCCCAACTGGGGATTGAGCTCACAACCCAGGCACGTACCCTGGCCAGGAATCGAACCGTGACCTCCTGGTTCATGAGTCGATGCTCAACCACTGAGCCACACTGGCTGGGCAAGAAGGTTCTGTTTTAGAAAGGGGTGCTGGAGAGATTTAAGTAAGAAATGCCCCTGGCCCTGGACACTGCCCATAGGACAGAAAGTCCAAAGATGAGGCTAAAAACCATGAGGTTTCTGCAAAAGTACTCAGTGTAATTTTTGAAAAAATAAGAACGAACACCATAGCTTATGTAAGATAACTTGTTGCTTCAATGGAGTGGCATCGATTATTGCTAGGGATGAGGAGGGCTGGTGGAAGTGACAGGCTGAGGGGCCTATCAGTGTATCAGCTGTTGTTACTGGGATATCCCTGCCAGCAAGGGAGACTGGAACATGGCCTGATGAGGTGACTCCTTATGGCTTTAACCAGTCCCACCAGGTAAGGAAGTGGAGTAGGGTAGGGCACAGAGGACGTTCTGTGGCAGGAAAAACAGTGTGCCCACCCGTTTCTGTGCTAAGGACAACCCTGTCTGAATCCATGTGGGTTTGCCTCACAGTGTTTTGTGTGTGTGTGTGTGTGTGTGTGTGTGTGTGTGTGTGTTGTTTCTTGTTTTTTTCCTCATGTTAGTTTTATACTAGACTCTGGCTTTATGAAAATACCCCATAACTCAGGTTTAATTTCCCAAGGGAAGACAGATGTGAAACAACCATCAAATCTTTTTTCCCCTCTTTTTGCTACTCTAAGCAAACTGGGAAATATTTTCCCCTGAGGGACGACAGTTTGGTCACTCATACAATAATCATTTTAATGCTATTTGCTTCTTTTCTTTTTAAATTTCCTAACAGTGTTTGCATGTAGCCCTCCCCATTCTATATTTCTACTTAAAAAAAAAAAGATTGCTATTGATTTTTAAATAGAGAGGAAGGGAGAGGAAGAGAGGGAAACATTGATTGGCTACGTTCTGCACGCCCCTTACTGGGGATGGAGCCCACAACCTGGGCATGTGCCCTGACCGGGAATCAAACTGGCAACCCTTCTGTGCACAAGACAACTCCCAAGCAACTAAGCCACATGAGCCAGGGCTCTCTGTTTTTAAAAAATGAGTAAGACAGATGACATGTCCATTTTTAAGGTTTTGTGAAAATTCAGCGTAACTTGATGGCCAGGGGTGGGTGCAAATGAACTGACTCAGTAACGAAATTAGCTGGCATTTGGAAAGTGTTTGACAATTAATCTTGCACTCTCATTTTATCATCACATAACCACAAGAGGCATTCTCCCCATTTTATAGAGGAGGAAACTGAGGCTCAGAGAGGTGAATTAGCTTGCTAAGGTGCCACACATAGACTTGAACCCACATAATAACAGCTGAACTTTACTGTTCTAAACACTTGGCATGCAGGGTCTCATTTAATACTCTTTAAAAACTTATGAGGTGGGTTACGGCTCTCATACATCCATTACAGATAAAGAAATTGAGGCTTAGCAGGGGTCCTCAAACTACGGCCCGCAGGCCACGTGAGGCCCGCCGAAAACATTTATCCGGCCCGCTGGGTGTTTTTGCCGACGTTGTATTGCATAGGAATTTGTTCATAGTTTTTTTAAAACTATAGTCCGGCCCTCCAACGGTCTGAGGGACAATGAACTTGCCCCCTCTTTAAAAAGTTTGAGGACCCCTGGCTTAGAGGATTCAATGCATTGGCAAAGAATCAAACCCAGATCTATCTCACTGCAAATCTGTGTCCAAACGCAGGCCTTCTCCCAGGCCTCACCTGCCTGGGAAAATGCCTCACCAGGTGGGGGAGGTGGGAAGTAGGGCTGCCCCTCAGGTCACTGCATGGGCTGAGGTCAGGTCCAACCACCACTGGGCTGAAAAGCCTCCACCTGCCAAGCTGGCTCTGTGGACGAGCTATTTTAGACCTTGGGCATTCAGAAGTGCTGAGGCAACCTGGACAGGAGCCCAAATGCAGAAAAGAAGGTGCCCAAATGACAGAATACCAGAGTGAACAGCTGCCTGCCGGCCTCACCCACTGAAAACTTGGGATCCCCTATGTCCATAAAGATGCTATAGACAGAAAGAAATGTCTGGTCAGCAGAGCGGTCCCAGCAGGTCCGACTCCCCACTGCAGCCGACATGGGGTGTGGACTGATGTGGATATGCGGGGAAGCAGCTGGTCCACGGCCAGTTCCTTCCCCGGCAGCTAAGGGCAGCCCTGGCATCTCTCACCAACCTCCTCTAAATGACAAAGCTCCCACTTTTACAAGTTAATCAAAATCCTGACCCTGGATGAGAAAGAAAAAAAATATACTCCATTAATTAAAATCTCAAAAGGTGCCGATGGTAACAGCCTGCAGATGCTTTCTAGCTCTGCTAATCCTATCAGGAGACCAGACACCAGCCATCAGTGCAAGAGTCACAGGTGCTATGATTAGGCCTGAGAGCATGTAACTGTGACAAGCAGAATAAGGAAGATTTTTTTAATCCTCCTGAAATCCTTAGCTTTGAAGGAAATGAAATAATTAATGAGAAGCAAGGCTTTCCCTGCCTTTCCAAGACAGGTTAAATTTCCAAGAATCTTTTCCATGCAATAGTGTCTCTAAAGCGCCTGGAGAACATAAACAAAGAATATCTCCAGCCATGCGACGGATATTTATTGAGCATCTACTATGCACCAAATATTTTGGAAGGTGCTGGAGACACAGTGGGGAGGTAGGTAAGTCCGTACACTCATGGTGCTTACAGTCTAGAATGAGGGACAATGAGTAACATGTGAACAGGTGGGTTGAGGGTGCTATAGGAGAGAAAGCCAGGGGATGGATGGAGAGTGGAGGGGGCGAGGACTACCTTAGACTGTGTGGTCAGGGGCAGCACTCTGAGGCCATGCCACTTGAACAGATACTTAAAATAACAAATAAAGCCAGGCCAAGAGCTGGGCCCAGGGCATTTCCGACAGAGGGCACTGCAGTTGCAAAGGCCCAGAGGTCGGGTCAGACTTGATGTGTTCTAGAACAGACCGGAAACTTGTGCAATAATGGGACCCATTACTGTGAGAGGAGGGAGGGAGATGAGGTGAAGGAGGTAGGCAGGGACAAATGATCTAGAACCTTCTCAGGACATGGGAAGATGTTTGGATCTTGTTTGAAGTGATTGGTAAGACTTTGGGATACTTAAGCAAGGTGTCATACAATCTAATTTCAGTTTCTGAAAGTTAGCCCTGGCTGCTGTGTGTAGAATGGTTATGGGGGTGGGTGGCAGGGAGTAGAAGGGACAAATATATTAAGCAGGACTAACAGTGCACATTAGATACTATTTCTCTGATGCAGCCCAATGACATTTTTTACTGACTTTACTACACAAGTATAGTAATTAGTATTTTCAAAATAGATTTCTCCATTGTTTGCAGAGTTCTGTCATTTCAGACTTTCTGGGTCTTAAGGCAGTATTTTTATTTTATTATTTTATTTTATTTTATTTTTAGTTATGGCCATGACGTTTAATGAAGAAATAACCTAATCGTGTGGACTTTATAAACTTAAAAAAATATTCTGTAAAAGAACTCGTTCAAAGAATAATAAGACAAGTCACATCCTGGGAGAAGATCTTTGCAAAATATATCTCTGAAACAAGATTTCTGCTCAAAATACACCAAGGACTATAAAACAAACAACCCCAATAAAAACTGGATAAAATCTCAACAGACACCTAGCCAAGGAAGACATATGGTGTGCTTAAGGCAGTATTTTTATAGGCTAATCTACCCTTTTATCTTTCTAGGAACTTAGGAGTGGACCAGGAACAAGGAGAGTTGACTATAAAGAGTTAAGAACATGCCCTAACCCAGCCATGGGCAAACTACGGCCCGCAGGCCGGGTCCAGGTCCGGCCCGTTTGAAATGAATAAAACTAAAAAAAAAAAAAGACCGTACCCTTTTATGTAATGATGTTTACTTTCAATTTATATTAGTTCACACAAACACTCCATCCATGCTTTTGTTCCGGCCCTCCGGTCCAGTTTAAGAACCCATTGTGGCCCTCGAGTCAAAAAGTTTGCCCACCCCTGCTAACCGGTTTGGCTCAGTTGATAGAACATTGTTCGATTCCGGTCAAGGGCATGTACCTTGGTTGCGGGCACATCTTCAGTGGCGGGTGTGTAGGAGGCAACCGATCAATGTTTCTCTCTCATCGATGTTTTTAACTCTCTATCCCTCTCCCTTCCTCTCTGTAAAAAATCAATAAAAGATATTTTTTTAAAAAAGAGTTAAGAATGTACGTTGACCAGGATGACCAGTGGGTTAGTTTTGTCATTCTCAAAGTGCGTAGAGGCGGTGTAATTGTGTCTTTGAAGTACTGAAGACACCCCTGCTCTGTAACGTCCAAGAATGTGGCCACCATTCATTCCAAGGTGATGTCCTTCAGGGAATGGTGAGCATGTAGGCCAGGGACCGATGGCCCTAGGAATGTAGGTGCTACAGGGGAGAAAGGCTAAAAAAAAATCTGGCTCCATTTCTTGCACCAACTCTTCACATTCTCATTGAGGAACTGCCATGGTCTGAATGTGTGTCACCCTGACATTCATATGTTGAAATCCTAACCCTCAAAGTGAGGGTATAAAGAGGTGGGGTCTTTGGGAGGTGCTCACATCATGAGGGTGGGGCCTTCAGGAATGGCATTAGTGCCTTAAAAAGGGGTTCTAGAGAGATCCCTCAGCCCTTCCACCATTAGAGGACACAGTGAGAAGGCACCGGCTGTGAGCCAGCAAGAGGGCCCCTACCCAGCTATGCCGGCACCCTGATCTTATTTCCAGCCTCCAGAACTGTGAGAAAAATGTGTGTTGTTTATAAATTATTCGGTCTGTGGTATTTTGTTGGAGCACCCTGAATGGACCAAGACAGGCGCTGAGGCTGTTTTTCAGACTTTTGGCCCATTGGTGCCTTTATCTTCATAAAAAAAAAAAAAAAACAGAGGTATGTTTAATGTAAAAAACAATATATTGAAATCTGGATATGATGTTTCCACTTATTTTAGATTTGTGTCTCCTCCTCCACAGAGTGGGATCTTGTGCACATAAATTGATATTCCCAGGATAAAAGCAGAGTCTTCTAAAACTAGGGTCTCGCTGAGCAGGGAGATGGCGCTTGTTACTGATGAGAAGTAAATCTGGATTCATTTCTAGCTGGGAGGAAGCAGACCAGAAAGTCAGTGTTGTGGGTCTCCGGCCCAGGCAGATGGGCTAGAACATGAACCATAAAGCTCTATCACTTATCTTGGCAGAGAGAAAATTGGAATTTTGGAAGAAACTTTCCCATCAGGCACTCAGACCCAATAAATACTCCGACTCCTTGTGGAGATCCCAGACGCTCTGCACTCCGCCTAGCAGGCTGTAAAGGATGCTCAGCACTGAACCTCCAGCCCACGGCCCACTGGAGCCACGTGGAACTCTGAGGCAACTCCAAGCCAGCACTTACTCTCAGTACTACATTCTTTTCCTTTTGTTCATCTGCCCAGAGACTCTTCAGCAACACCAATTCAGACCGACTTGAATGCATTTCCTTGGTGCCAAGATTGTGAGATGAAATAGAAGAGAGAATGAGAACACAGGCTCTTTAATGGGTTACAATCCCGGCCCTCCCATTTGGCAGTTATGTGGCTTGGGGCAAGGCTGAATCTCCATGTGCCTCAGTTTCCCAATCTGTAAAATGGGGATAATGTCTATCTTATTGGGATAGAGACTAGATGAGATCATGTGTTTCATTGGATGAGATCAGGCACAGATCAGGCATTTAGTGCATATGTTTTGGTGTTATTGTGGTTATTGCATTGAAAGAATTGGGTTACATAAGAGGTATTCCCTCATCGGGGCTTGAAATATAGTATGTGAGATAAAACACACTGAAATAATTGTAGCATAGGCAAAAGATGACAAACACTCTAATCAATATGTGGAAAAAGCTGTGGAGGATTAAAGAGAATGGCAAACACCTCCACACTGCCTCCATTGAGAGCCAGGGTCTAGTTCCACTCCCACCCCCCTGCCCTTGAAGCTGGTCTGGCCCATGACCTGGTCTTTGACCAACAGAGTAGCTGGAGTGACTCAGGGTGCCTTCCAAGGCTACACCATCAGAAACCTGTGGCTTCCTCCTGACTTTCCTGGGATGTCCTCTCTTGGAACTGAGCCACCTTGCTGGGAGATGTCACCTCTGGGTGTTCCTACCAACAGCCCCAGCTGAGCATCAACTGTCAGTCATGGGAGTGAGCTGTCCCACCTGGTCGGGTCCAGTCGGGCCCCCAGGTGACTTCAGCTGTACCAGTGCCCAGCACACCTGTGGTACAGAAGAACACCTAGTGAACTCATAGTGTTTCGAGGGATAGGAAATTGTTGTTTTAAGTTTTGAGCACTAAGTTTTGGGTAGTTAGTTATGCAGCCACAAATAATCCAAACAGGACTTTAGAAGAGTCCAATTCAAGTCACCATGGAAGGTTCTGTAGAAGACGTGGCATTTGAGAATGCCCTTGGAGGGAGGGATGGTGACAGGAGGCTCTTGGTAGAAAGCCATTCTGGAGAGAGGGAAATTAGAACAAAGACCCAGGGGCAGGCTGCATTAGCACCTGACAAATGGATCAGGGTTCCTGGGAGAAGAGGAGTGAGAGGAAGAGAGCAACGCTGAGAGGGATGTTCAGGGTCAAATCATGGTAGCTTTGAGGACAAGCTTACTTTGTTGCTAGGCAGGAAACTCATTTCTGCTCTTCCGAGTGAATGGCTTTATGGAAAACAATGGGGCTCTATGCGTAAGAAAGACAGGAATCTGTAGGAAGAATGAAAACCATAGAGTAGCTGGACTTCCCAGAAGAAATTAGAATTAGAAGGTTGCTTGGGGGATCCCCCACTGTCTATCCATCACAAACACAGTAACATCCTAAGTCCTTCATGGCTTATGAGGTGCTCTTGCCCCGGCGACCTCGCTGATCTCATTTCCACTCACTGTCTTCTTCACTCACTCCTCTTAGGCAACACTGACCTCCTTGCTGTTCTTTGAAGAGCAAGCACATTGTGGGCTTAGCACTTTCGCACTGTCTCTGTGAGCTTGGTTTATTTTTGAAATCTATTTATTCTCTCCCTCCCCAACTAGAATGTAAGCTCCATGTGGGTGAGGACTTTGGCCAATGCTTAGAATAGTTTCTGGCATCTAGTGGCTGCTCAATAAAAATGGTAGAAAACAAATGAATGAATAAATAAATCCCTGACAGTCCTAGGGCTTAAGGTATCTTATTACATCTCAGCAGCAGGGCTTTCTGGATCTTCATTTTAATTCTCCTCCATCCTTCTCTCTTCCTGCTATTCCCAGGCAATCCTCTCCCCAACTACTCGCCCGAGTTTTTCTCTCACAGCTTCACTGACTCATCGCCATGGCTTACTCACAGCTCCCTGCTTACTCACTGCCTCTCCCTGTGCATCTGCCCAACTTGTGCTTCCTCTGCTAACCTCCCCACGCTCCCTGGCTTTACAGCTAGAATTCCAGAGGCAGAGAATCTCACTGGGTCAGCCCATCCCCCATTAGGCAGAGATTTTGGACCTTTGACTTTGTTCGGGATCATATGTCCATGCTGATGCAGTCAGCTATGGCATAGGCACAGAGCATGACAACCTATTACTTTACTTGGCAGAGGCACCTAGATGGCAGCAGTGGCCTTTAATGATCTGTTGGCCAAAGCCTGAGTAAATAAAGCTGAGTAATTCATAATTTAGGGAGATACTGCAGCTTCTAAGAAGGACAATGATTGACCAGATCTATGTTTTCAGAAGACAGCTTTGGTTACCCCATGAATGAGACAGTATATGACGAAGAAGATGGCATATGTAAGATGAGTTAGGAAGCCATGGCCAGAGAGAGTTGGTGTAGCCTCAAACCAAGCCAGTGTCAAGGAGAGTGAAGAGGAGGGTGCTGGAAGCCAATTCCAGCATGTCATAATTGCAAGAGTTTCATCAAAAGGTTGATGGAACTTGGGGACTCAACAAGGGCTGAGTCACATATGTTGTCACCTATTGGGAATGGCTGATGGCATTTCCCCAAACTTGAAAAGGGATGATTGCTTGCTGCCAGACAGCTCAGGGCATCTTAATCTACATGTTATTGCCTCCTACTGGCCAAACACCTGAACAGCCATAGGCTAATTCTTCCCATCTGACAATGGACTCTGTATACGAAACCTGACCCTTTGAAGTGTATATCTCTGCCTCACCTCAGGACAATTTGTGTTAATAAAAAGCATGGGGTCCTGAGACAAGAAGATCTTAGTTTCTTAAGCTAGGCTCCTCTGACCCCCAAATGCCTTTCAAACTTATGCTTTGTCTCTGGACTCTTACTTAAGTTACACCAGCCCCTTTCCAGATTGCTGAATCCTTCTTAATGCTAGAACAAGAACCCCAGCAGAGGGAGTAGGAGCAAGTGCATCTTGAACCCAAAGATGTCCACCAGGTACATGAGGCTAGAGTTCAGCAGGAAGGCTGGTTCTGGACACCTCGCTCTGGAAGTCATAAAGATACTAGTTATAACTGTGGGCGCACATAGTATGGCAAGAGATATGGGGAACTCTCAGGTGTGAAGAGCAGATCAAAGAAGAAAAAGTTGACAAACGATCGAAATGGGAAATATTTATTCAGCTGAGTAGACACTCAGAAAACCCGAGTGCCCGCTGAACACAGGGAGGATTTCCCCTGCATTGTCTCAAAAGCACGGGTCCAGAGGGCCCTGCATTAGATCCTGCTCTGTTCCAAACCCCAACCTTCCAGCCTGACTGTTTTCCTGCAGAAAGTACTGATACTTCTTGGGAACCCACAACATTCTAAAAATACATCAGCTGCGCGGCAGTGCCACAATTAGTGGAGCTGCTGTCCCATGAAACCCTCGTCACCATTTTGCTTAGATCAGAGAGCGGATTAACTTTGATGTCTGTCTGAAACCCATGCAAGCCACCACTGGTGGTCTGCTCCCTGCAAGCATTCAATCTTCACATCCAAGGAAAGAAGCAGAAAGCGCTTGGTAACAGCCCAAACCAATTCTTTTTCTCACTGATTGAGATGGAAATACGCACCCTAGGACTCCTGACATATTTGACTTGCAGCATCCTGTCTCCCTACATCCCTGAGCTCTCTCTCTCTTTGCACAAACACCTTCCTCCAGGCCCACACTCCCTCTGGCTTTCACAGACATTCACACAGCCATGAAGCCCAAGCCCTCTGTCCGTGCCATGTGGAAATGTCTGTTTCTGTAAGGCTCTTGGTGCCATGCAACCAAAACTGACTCTAACTGAAGTCCAATAGGAGTTACTGGCCCTAGTCGGTTTGGCTCAGTGGATAGAGCATTGGCCTTCGGGCTGAAGGGTCCCAGATTTGATTCTGGTCAAGGGCATGTACCTCAGTTGCAGGCTTGACTCCAGGCCCAGGTCTGGATGCCCTAGGCCATGTATCGGAGGCAACCAATCCATATGTCTCTCTCACATCGATGTTTCTCTCTCTGTCTCGCCCCCTCCCTTGCACTCTCTCTAAAAATCAATGGAAAAATATCTTCAGGTGAAGATTAACATTAAAACAACAACAACAACATTGAAAGAGGACCTAAGTAAGTTGTTGGTCAAAGGGAGTTACTAGAAGCACATTGAGCAGCCCACAAAATACAATGAACAGTAGAGCATCAGACTGCAAGGGCGGACGACAGAAGCTCCAGGGTTTCGGGCAAGTGGAAGATATGCAAAAACCTCATGATAATATTATCAATGGGAAAAAAATCCACTGCATCTGTGCTGTCTGTCTTTGTGTTCCCATCCCTACAAATCTGATTTCTGTGAGAAAGGACAATGGGACCAGGTTAGCATTGAACCCACACTCAGACAACATGAGCTCACTGACAGAGCAAAGCAGTGTAGAGTAATGGCAACAGCAGGTCTCCGGAGACAAACAGCCTGAATTTGAATCCCAGATCTGCCACTTATTAGCTGCGTGACCTTGAGCTAGACATTCTTGCTATGCCTCAGCTCCACCCTCTGCAAATGGAGACACCTAGTCACGGGGGTTGGGGAGTACTGCATGGATAAACCTGTGGTCGTGACTGGCGCAGGGGAAGTGCTCTACACCTTGATATTGTAATTGATAGGGATGTACAGGGCACCTAGATTCACAGTCCAACCAAGAATGCCAAGATGAGAGGCATCAGGAGCTATTACTAGGGAAGGCTCGGAGGCCAAGCAGCAATTACTATATGTTGCCACATCTCATTCCTCCACCAGACTGTGGACACCATGAGGACAGCGGACTCTCCTGTTAAATCACTGCTGCCTCCACCAGCACCTGAAAAGTGCCTGGCACAGTGCTCCTGGCTCAGTGAACTTTGTTGAATACACAAATGCTGTCTGCTTCCTTTCTGTGTTCTCCGCCAACTAGTTCAGTGCTTGGCCCTGAGTAGGCAGACTATAAGACTTTGCTGATTAAATTTATAGGTCAGTGGGATTCTCAGAAACAGGGAGAACACTGGGATCCAAGAGATGGGCTTATTTTTGGTAGGACTCAGTGGCAAGCAAGTGCTGTTTTTGGTGTGATGATGCTAATAAGCTTATACAAATGGCATGGATGGTCTATAAAACAGGGCAATTCTTGCCTCACCGCTCAGGGAGATGTTAAGCAAATGAAATCACACCCATGGTGATTTCATCTGGGACTCCTTCTGTTTTCAAAGACAGAAATTCAAACTGGCTCCAGTGAAGGAGGGACTTTGTGTTACTGAGAAGGTCAGGGATAGATCCCACTTTAGGCACAGCTGGCTTCAGGCGTTCAAATGTAACGTCGGCATCTGATTTCCTTCTATCTCTCAGGCCTCCCTCTGCTGTATTGTCCTCATTCTCAGTCTCTAAATGGTGGTCCCCAGCAGCTCCGATCTCATCCTCTCAAGTTCAAAGTCAGCTTTCCAGCAGCTGGGACAGGCTATGGTTGGCTCAACATGGGTCATGCAGTACTATTAGACCAGTGATGGTGAACCTATGAAACCCATGTCAGAGGTGACATGCGAACTCATTTTTTTGGTTGATTTTTCTTTGTTAAATGGCATTTAAATATATAAAATAAATATCAAAAATATAAGTCTTTGTTTTACTATGGTTGCAAATATCAAAACATTTCTATGTGACATGGCACCAGGGTTAAGTTAGGGTTTTTCAAAATGCTGACACACGGAGCACAAAAGGTTCACCATCACTATATTAGAGGATCAACCCGTCTGGTGAGGGAGCTTGGTCAGCTTGGTTATATGCTTAACTCTTGGAGCTGGGGAAAATAAGGGTTTGAGTGGGGGCAAGAAGCCCCAGCTTGCTTCATGGATTGAGAATGGGAGAGGAGTGATTTGCCAAAAGATATTCAGGGTACTATTAACTGGGAGCAAAGTGGAAGCTGCTAAAATGACAAATATGCACTATACCTGGGGATTTTCATATCACGTGATGTGAAGCATGCATCACTTCATTCCCTCTTTGCTCTGAAGTCTTCTGTCCTCACCCTAACAAGCTCCTGCAAGGGCCTGAGGAGCGACTGCCTGGCCACACAGTCATCCGTCTTCCTCCTCTGAACCTCTGTAGCCCGCAGGACCATATCACTCACCAGCAACATCGGGTCATTTGTTTTCTTTTTATGTATATGTCCTGTCTCTCCATCCACATGGCGAGATCCCGGAGAGCAAGGGTCACCTCTTACTCATCTTCGTGTCCCCTGTAGCACTTTGCCTGGTGTTTGGGGCATGGCTGATAGTTCATAAATCTGCTGACAGATCAAACACCTGATTTATATTCTTCTGGAACCACAGAGGTAGACAGTAGCTTGATTCAATGACAAAACTACAAAGAAAGAGGAACCTGTCCTCTGATAGCATACCATTTCTGAAAGATCATAGATCTTCTCTGGACTAAATAATGCTGCTGAGGTCAAGATAAATATCCTCTTTGCTCCCCAGCTCCCAGCTGCAGGTATCATTCTTAGTTGTAAAAGATTGAGTGACGGTCCGGTCCGAGGAATCTTAGTCTCAGCCACCCAGTATTCCTGGGCAGGTCACATGCAGGCATAGCCCACCCAGAAGGATGGAGGATGGCCGTCACAGAAAGAGAAAGCAGATGTCTGTCTTCAGTCGCCTCCCACCCCAGCAATAAGGCAGAGTCCCAGGGTCCCATCTGTGGGACTGGCTGCTGGCTCACTGCCCTGTGCTGATTCCCATTTACTCCCCATCCTCATTGGTAAGGGAACAGGGAGACAGGAGGGATGGAAAACAGACTCATTAAAAGTCTTCTTGGAGCATGGATGTTGAAACAACATTCCTCCCGGGATGGTCTTGGTCCAGAAGGTCCTATGGCTCGGGTTTCAGAATCCACCTGCAGGCCATACTGGGGCAGGCGATTTGCCCCTTTGTCTCTAATCCCCTCAAATCACCCCTAGGGAGGCCAAGGGACTTGTCCAACGGCAGGCAGCCAAACCGTGGTTCCCTCACCGGTGAAATGGGCCGACTAAAATGAGGACTGAGCCAGCGAGCCCCAGAGAGCACACAGCTCATGGTAGACAGTTGCTAAAATCGAATCAACAAGGGAAGGACAGGAGAGGTGCTTGGTGAAGGAGGGTGGGGCAAAAGAGGTCAGAAGAGTGGTGGGTGGGGCGACTGAGTGGGAGCCAGGCTGGGGGAGGGGCAAGGCAGGGAGCAGAACCGGGTCCGCGTCAAGGAGAGCAATGAGCCTCCCAAACCTCCTCTAGTGACCACAGGTGCGTTACACCGCCAGGGAGCGCAGGAGGCGGAGCGCTGGTCCGAGGCCCCGCCCCATCAAGCCCCGCCCCCATAGTGCGCCTCTTGCCCCACCCACCCGGGCTTCGCCCCCGCCCCGCCCCGCCTCCTGGCCACGCCCCCAGGCCCGGAAGCGAAAGCGGCTCCGCGTCTTCCGAGCCGGGTCAGGACCCGGCAGCGCGAGCGGGATTCCGCGTTGCGAGGTTCAGAGCCGGCCGGGCCAGCTCCCGCGGGCGCCATGTCCCAGAACCTTCGGACCGCGCTCATTTTCGGCGGCTTCATCTCCTTGATCGGCGCCGCCTTCTACCCCATCTACTTCCGGCCCCTAATGCGGCCGGAGGAATACAGTGAGTGACCTCTGCCCGCGTGTGGTGACCTAGTAACTCCCAGTAACTCCATGTCCCGTCTTCTCCACGTGGCGACGCGGGCGGATCTCGGCTCCCCTGGGTCTGAATTCTGCTGTGCGCAGCTTTGTGACCGTAGATGCATGACTCAATCTCTAGGATCCTGAGCAAATAACTATTTCTATGATACCTAAAATCAAACCCTCACCTCCCCTGAGACTCAGAGGTGGTCATGAAAGCAGCCTGCACCTAGTAGGTCGACACTCAATAGTAGTTCATACTGACAGTTAACATTAACTGAATGCTTATCATGTGTCCGGTTAGGCATACATTGGATCATTAAATTTTAACCTCATTTTGAGGTAGGTATTGTTACCCGTCATACAGGTGGGGAAACTGAGGCTCAGAGAGGTTGTGTAACATGCCCAAGGTCACACAGCTCGTAAGTGGCAAGGCAGATATTCAGTCCCAGGCCTCTGTCTCCAGAGCTTGCACACACTGCAGCTGAAATGATGATGTTGCGGGGAGACAGATTGAACCCTAATCTTCCTGAGCTTGAAGATGATTTTATTGGCAACTTCATTTCCACTCCCAGAGATGTCTTTGGGCGGAAATGTTCCAAACCTAAACTGCTAACCTGGGTTTTTTAGTTTTTCCTCTCTTTCCTCAAATCTTTTTTCAGATTCTGCTGTCTTCATTTTAAGCTGGTTGCTCACATGACAATGGTGAATATATCCTGGGAGTAATTTTCCTCCTTAATCATTCAAGTCCTATCATACTAAAAGCCAAACTCTCCTTCCTTGAGACCTATACCTCAGCAAGGATTAGCACTTTGATACATCTGAAACCATCTGTCAGAGAAAAAATATTAGGCATTAGAGGCTCATTTTGTTCTCCAGGAAACCTGAATCATCTTGAAGATGGAAGAGGGCCAACCGTGCCCCTGGAGAATATTAGCAGAAGCTGATAGCTTGGCGATTTGAAGGCAAAAGCTCCGTATAAATGCTCTGCCCATTACAAATGCTACAACCTTTGGTTTATGGAGGCAGAGCATTTTAAATACACATTTAAATTCCCTTGTAGCTTCTATTCATCAGCCAAGATTAAAATGGCCTCTGCATTCTGCCTTCCAGCTAGGTACCGTGCCTGGGGGGCGGGGGGGGGGGGGGTGGGGGAGAGGGGGATGTAGGACTGTGTGAAGCCCAGCATAGTCTATTTCCATCATCCTTCCTTATTGGATCCGAGTCACAGGCTGTTTGATGAAGCCTCTAGAATTGAACATGGGACAAGGGCGTCTGCTTTGGGTCCCACTAGAAAAGTTTCAGTTTTGAAGACTAGAGCAGTGGCCTTGAACTGGGGATGACTTTGTCCCCCAGGGGATGTTTGGTTTTATCAAGAGACATTTTGCTTGTCAGAACTGGGGGTGGGGTGGTGTGGGGTGAGTGTGCTACTGGCTGTAGTGCAGTGGTTCTCAACCTTCCTAATGCCGAGACCCTTTAATACAGTTCCTCATGTTGTGGTGACCCCCAACCATAAAATTATTTTCGTTGCTACTTCATAACTGCAATTTTGCTACTGTTATGAATAGTAATGTAAATATCTGATATGCAGGATGTATTTTCATTGTTACAAATTGAACATAATTAAAGCATAGTGATTAATCACAAAAACAATATGTAATTATATATGTGTTTTCTGATGGTCTTAGGCAACCCCTGTGAAAGGGTCGTTCGACCCCCAAAGGGGTCGTGACCCACAGGTTGAGAACCGCTGCTCTAGTGGCTAGAGGCCAGGGATGCTGCCGAACTTTCTGCAGTGCCCAGGACAGATGCTCACGATCACCCAGCCTCAAATGTGAGTGGTGGCAAGGCTGAGAAATCCTGGTCCAGATCAGATGATCAAGGTGTGGGTTTGTGCCCTGTGTCCCAATAGCAGTCTTAAAGGGATACTCTAGAATCCGTGGCTGTCTGAGAAACTTGAAACAGGCAAATCAGGCCTTTTAGGTGCCCGTTTTGTGAGTGGCCACAGTATCTGCATTTTAATTGGAAGGCAGTCTACGCCTGCCCACTTTTATGACTCAGTCTTAATTCATTCGCCCAACTCTTATTTGAGAGTCACAACTGATTTTTTTTTTTAAACAGGTAAATAATACTAAACAACTAGTATTTACTGAAAGTTCCTTATACATACTATGTGTGGCAACCTTCTACGCACTTCCTGTATATTAACTCATTTAGTTCTCATAGCAGCCCTTTGGGGTAGCTGCTATGTGAGCATCATCCCCATTTTATATGTGGGCAAACAGGTCTGGAACAGTTAAGTATTTGTACAAGGACCCACAGTTGATGAGTCATAGATCGGTGCACCAGGGCATGATACTGCCTCTAAGGGAGTGAGAAAAGGGTGTAAGGCAGATGAGGGTCTATAGGATGAGGGCCCTTAAGGTAAGTCCTTAACCTCTCTGAGCTCAGCCTGTTTCCTCATCTGTAGCAGTGGAGCTTACAGACTGACTTTACAGGTTTTGGGGTGTTTTTAATGAGATAACAGGTGTGGAAACACCGAAAACAGTCTTATATTACCCACCCCATAAAAATGTTTAAAAACTAAGGAGCCACGAGGGCAGAGATGTGAGACAAGGAGATTTCGGCAGGTCGACACACCCAGCGCTGGCTGGACTGGCAGGAAACTAGGATCCAGGCAGGAGGTGTTGGTGACAGTGGTAAACCACTGGGAGGACAGAGTTTACATTACTTTCAGCACATTCAACTAGCATTTATTTAGCTTTTAAAAAATAGCTTTTTTTAAACCTGGATTTTAGCTCTGACTGGGAGGCTCAGTTGATTGGAGCATCATCCCGTACACCAAAAGGTTTGGGATTCCATTCCTAGTCAGGGCACATACACTAGGTTTCGGGTTCGATCCCAGTGGGGGTGCCCACAGGAAGCAACTGATCAATGTTTTTATCTCGTACATCGATGTCTCTCTCTCCCTTTCTAAAATCAATAAAATAAAATGAAATGAAATAAAAACATACCCTCAGGTGAGGATGAAAAAAACCCAAAACCCTGGATTTTCGTATTTCCTGTGCACCTGTCACTGGTAGGTGCTGGGTGTACCTGATGGAACAAGACAGTCAGAGCACTTCTCTGTCTCACTTCACCTTCATTCTACCCACCTCCTCTACCCACTGCTCGGGCTCTGAGCTGGTCTCCCTACTTCCACCAGGCCCCAACTACTACCCATTCTTTACCAGTAGCCACGGTGGTCTGTCTGCTTACTTTTTATTGCTGATTTCTGCCTTATTTGCATCTGTAGTCAAGGAATGTGGACTGTGATTTTGATTCTTTAATATTGGTGAAGATTTGCCTTGTGGCTTGGCACAGATCAATTTTTACTAATGTTCTCTGTGTTTGGAATGCTGTCTAGTCTCTGATTGTTGGATACAGGTTCTACATATGTTGGTTACAGATCAAGCTTCTTAACTCTTTTAGATATCTTGAGGCCATGTTATTGGGTGCACATAATCTAGAATATTCTGGAGAATTGTTTTCAGTTGTCATTATATAAGGGTCTTTACCCCAGATATTCCCCTCCCACTCTTTATCTGATATTATAGTTAATCAGCTTTCTTTAGGTTAGTATTTTCCTGGTATATCTATCCTCTTATAGTCAGCCTTTATTTTTTTGTTGTTATTGTTGATACTCACTCGAGGATATTTTTTCCATTGACTTTTAGAGACAGTGGAAGGGAGTTAGGGAGGGAGAGAGAAAGAGAGAGACAGAGACAGAGAGAGAAATGTCAATGTGAGAGAGGTACATTGAAAAGTTGTTTCCTGCATGTGCCCTGACCAGAGCCAGGGATCAACTCTGCAACCCAGGTGCCCTTGTCCGGGAATTGAACCTGAGACCCTTTGGTGTGTGGATTGAGGCTCAAACCACTGAACATACCGGCCAGGGCTAAACTGGATTTGTAATCCAATCTGATTATCTCTTTAACTGTTGCATTGAATTCATTTTCATTGTGTTTACTATTATGTTTACTTCTATTTTCTCCATCTTATTTTGTGTTTTCTATCTCTATACTTCCTTTTTCTCCTTTTGTGCCTTAACGCTTTATTTTTTTCTCTCCTGTACTATGTAGTTTAAAAGTTTTCCATTTTATTTTTATTATTTTATGATTATTGTTTAAAGTTAGTTAATATCTTTACCCACCTATGAAATATACAAAGACCTTAGCACGCCTGAGCCCCATCCTAGTCTTATGTATAGCCTCAGTCCTACCATGTGCTTGATGCTCCCTAAATCACGGTGTGTCTACAGTCGCTGATCATTTCTCTTCACCCACATTCTTTAGGCATCAGTCCTTCTTGCATCTCACTCCTTTCGAGTTTCAGCTTTCTTCATTCTGAAATACATCTTAATATTCCTTCGGTGAGACTTTGTAACTGGAAAAATTCGTTCCTGTTTGTCAGAAAGTATAGAGAACCAGGTCTTCTGCTGTGGCTGTTGTCATGCCATTTGTTTTTTGAATTTGATCATCTCGCTTGATTCCAATACTTCAGTAACCCTCTGCCTCCTCAGAGTCCAGCCAGGGGAGGATCACTGAAGCATTTGAATTGGGAGAACGAGGTGATGAGATTCATTCTTTGTAGGCGTTGCTCTGTAATGTGAAGGAGGGCTGGGCGGGTCCTGGCTAGAGGCAGGAAGGCCAGGCATAGGAAGGCTGTACATCCTGTGGGCACAGGAGAGCAGGGAGAAGTGACTGGAGCCGGAACCAGGGTGGTGGCTCTGGGACTGGGAGGAAGTATTGATTTTAGGAGCTGTAGTTAAGAAGTACACGCTACATGGATTTGTGACTAAGTAGCCACAGGGAAAGGGAGGGAGAGGAAGGAGAATGGCACCCAGCTTTCTGGCTCCAGCCTCTGAGGAGATGGTGGTGCAGGTCATTTAGTCAGAAACCCAAGAAGGAATCAGTTCTGGGGGTGAGGACGAGCCAGTTGCATTCGGGGTGTGCTGAGTTTAGGTGTCAGGATGTGCTCTTGGAGATTTCCCAGAGGCAGGGGGAGGTGCCAGTCTGGAGCTGAGGTCCTGGGTCCGAGCAGGAGCTAGACATGCAGTGTCATCAGCAGTGGATGGGGTCAGAGTCACTGAGGTAAGAGCTCCCAGGCAGCATTCAGAGATTGAGAGGGACAAACTGGCTGAGGACCAGAGTGCTGGTGGACACTGATAGAGCAAGCTGTCAGGAAAAGGGAGCCCTCAGAGGGGACCAAGAAGGGGTGCCCAGAGCGAAAGCATTTAAACCAGGAGAAGCTGTAGTCACAAGCCCCATGAAGACAGCTCTTCATGAAAAGGGGTGTGGTCAGCAGGGTCACGCTTTTTGGAGACAGGAAGATAAGTGAAAATAGCCATTATCTTTATTTTTTTAAAAAGGTAAAGGTCATAGATGATTTTGTTAAGAATGCTTTAGGCGGTTTGGTGGTGGGCAGAAAGCAGATTGCAGTGGATTGAAGAGTAAATAGTGTATTAAGTTGACTAAAGGTGTCTGACTGTACGGGGAAGAGCATGACAAAGTGTATTTGCAGCAGGTCCAGGAGTCTAGGAGGGAAGGGAGAGCCAAAAGAATCTCTGGACAAAGAAAGATGCTGGAGAGAGAAGACAAGCTATAGAGTGGGAGGGGGCATGGGGTCGTGAGACCAGATGGAGGAGAGAGCCTTGGACGGGAGGCAGGACCCTTCTGTGAGCTCAAGAGGAAGGGCAGGTGTGGACGCAGCTAAATTAGGTTTGATGTTGGGAAGCTGTGGGCACTTCAGGTGATGACTTCTGTCCGCTTTGTAATACAGGAGGTCGGGTCGTCTGTCAGTGGGGGAAGCACAGACACCAGCCAGGCACTCCTTCCTTGAAACCCTCCTGTCTCTGGGCTTCTGTGACTGCCCGCTCCGCCAGTCCTCTTGGTTTTGCTCTTTTGCTCCTGCCTTTCAGCCACTCCTTTCAGCCTCTCCTGTTAGGTCTTCCTCTCTGACTGTCCCTCAGACGTTTATATTCCTTGCGATTCCGGGCAGACCTAGGAGAAACCCACAGTTCTTGGAAGGGCAGGGCAGACATCCAGTCCTTGAGAATTGCCAACGTTGGAAAGGGAGGGGCCGAGGCCATGTAGGCTCAGGTGTGAAGTCAGCATGGGCCATTCAGCTGGGCTAGCCTGACTGATGCTGGCCAGCTCGGGTCCGGGGAGTGCGGGGTCAGGGAGGTTCCAGGGCCTCTGCTGGAATAAGACTCAGTGCAGCAGAAAAGAGAAGGCTGCTGAGGTAAAGTCAAGCCCAGGAGATCTTCCATACAATCAGGCAAGTCTGTCACAAGACTGCCTCATGGGATTTCACGTCCACATTCACTGTGATCTTCAGCTCTTTCACTGACTCAGCCAGACTTGACTCAGCGTTATGTGAAGTGCAGGTCAGTTCTGCACGTGCTAGGTCGGTTCTGAAGTGAGCACTGGGACGATGCAGTTGGCCTTCATGGTCAGTGATCCCAGACAAGAAGTATGGAGACCATTGTGCTTCTGAGGGAATCCCAGACGTGCCTTTTAGCTTTCATCCTGTTGGCAAAGCATGGCTTGTCTGAAGAGCCCATCTTCAGGGCCGAGAACAGATGCTGTAGCTTGAAGCCTAATCTGTCTTCATATAGCAGAACTAGACAGTGATTCTGAATAAGGCCTTTTCAAGCAACCTGTCTATGGCATTTTAGGCCAGCCTGTGAAATGAGACAGAGTCAGATCCTTTTCTGCGGTCCTGCTCATTTTGAAATTTATTAGATCTGCAGAAGCATACAATCATAGTTTTGTAGAGACCCTGTGCTCCTTGTCCTCTCATTTACGTAGGGGGCTTGTCCAAGGTCACATAGCATATTGCTGGGTGGACACGCCCCTAACTCCCCAACCTTGTCTGCTGCTTACTGCTGCGCTTCTCACCTGACAGCGAGGAGTGTTTAATAGCAGAGCGCGGGTTACATGTAAGAGCCGCGAGAACCTCAGTTCTCCTACCTCTCGGTTGTGTTTGCTGCACCTCGCTGCTCCCAACTAGCAGTATATTGTACAGAGTCCGAATACAGTTACACGAAATCACTTGGTGTGCAAATCATACCAGAAGGGCTTTTTCCCTATCACATGCGAGGTGCTTAGAATATGCTTTTTATTCCTTCCACCGTGGAGTCCAATGAGATGCACAGACAGACAAGTCTCATTTTCTAACCAGCATTACAGAGCTCTCTGGATTCCACTAGACTCTGGTGAGGAAGCAGAAGTGTTTACGGGGTTGGGAGGAGCCAGTGGCTCTAGTGGCCGTTTGGTCCCCTCAGCTGCTGGCTCACACTCACATTCGCCGCCAGAGCCTGTCTAGTTCTGGATCACCCCGTGTACATCTGGATGATGAACGTGTCCAGGCAACAGCAGCAGATGGGAGCCTGGGAAAGTAGTTTTTAAAATTTATATCTGCTATTTGCAAAAAGCTACTTTGAAGTAATCATCATGGAACAGTCACAGTGTTGTTGACTTCCTTACACTTGTTTTGCAGTTGTGTATTTTTGTTATTAAAAAAAGAAGAGAAAAGAACAACAGAAAAGACCCAAGAATTGTGCAATAAATTCCTGTCTATCCTTCACCTAGATTTACCAGTTACCTTTTTTTTTTTTTTAAATCCTCACTCATGGATTTTTTAAAAATTGATTTTTAAAGAGAAAGGAAGGGAGAGGGTGTGAGAGAAACATCGATGTGAGAGAGAAACATCGCTGACCAGGGATTGAACCCACAACCTAGGTATGTGACCTGACTGGGAATCAAACACGCAGCCTTTTGGTGTACAGGTCGACACTTCTAAGGGACCTAGCCCCCTGGCCAGGGCATCAGTTAACATTTTGCTACATTTGCTTTCTCCCCCAAATGTAAAATATAACAAATCTATATCTACATATACATAGAGACACATATACATATATAATTATATGTATGATTAGTAGAATTATTACTGTTGTTTTACTGAACCATTTAAGAGTAAGTTAAATATGCGAGTTCTCATTCCTAAACACCAGCATGTATTTCCTATGAACAAGGACGTTCTCTTACATAATCACAGTACAGTTACCCAATCCAGGTAATTTAATATCGATACAATGCTATTATCTAATATTTAGCCGACAACCAAATGTTGCCATTTGTCTCATTACTTAGGTTGTGCGTTGCTTTTATTTTAGCTGCTTATTGGCAGGAGGAGATGGGGTTGGGGGGTCCTAAGGTCATAGTCTACACCTGGACAATATGGCCATTAAATATAAAGATATGTTTTCATTTTTAAAGACTTAAAAATTATTAGGTGACCTCTTTTACTACCATACAAAAACCTCCTGGTCTGCATGCATTACCAGCTTAATAATGCACCTTGGCCCTGCGACTAAGAGGTAAGAATCCTCAATTAAAACTACAAATCAAACCACTGCCTTAACACCAGGGGGCAGAATCGGGCTTGCTGAGACTCAGAACGGTGCCTTTTCCAACCGGCATTGCAGAGCCCCAGGCCCAGGATCACATATTTGCGTTTTAATCATTTCACTCAAGGTAGAAGCACACACTCATTGCTGAAAAGTCAGTCATTAGCTTATTCTGATCTGTTCCCATAGTTAAACCCCCTGACTTCTGCGTTGCCCTTTTCCTGAGGTTTATAGCCATCTGCTATTTCTCTAATGATAACACAATAGAAACCTAACTGTCAGCCTCATCAAGAGGTACTTGCTAAATCCTGAGGGACCAGTTTGTTTTCCTTTAGCGCATTCTGCATTCACAAACAGTGTCTTCGTGTAATATCGTGAATTTATATAAGACTGCTCTGGCCTTAGAGTATTTATAAAACATTAATGGATTGAAGAACCAGGCGTGTAGATGGGCTGCTAATTCCGGTTATCAGTTGTTAGGAACTGGTTCAGCAAATCGGTTTAAATTGCCTGTCCAAGCCATTAAAAAAAAAAGAAGAGGTGGTTGCATAAGGACAAGGATTATAAAGTGATTATGGTCTATTTAAATTAAATCCTCAGCCTCTCCAACCTCATTAGCAATTAGCAAGAATGTGTGAGGACAGGGATTCCTTTCTCTTTACTCGGTTCTCCATCGCATTATAAGAGCTTAGACACAGTTAGTCATTCTGTCCTTGCCTCAAAAGTCAACTTCCTGTGATGCTTGGCAGTCCGCCCGCTGCTTTGGCTTTGCAGTACCTGCCTCTCAGAGAATGTGTTCGGTACACCAGGATGTCTGATTTCCTTACATCCGTAGGTCTAGCAATCAATTGATCTGGCAATCAATTTTTTAAAAAACTCACTTCCCTCTTCCTTAATACTAGAGAATAGACCTTTTAGATGTGGAAAAATGTATCTTTTTTGTTTGTTTGTTTTTGTTAATCCTCACCCGAAGATATTTTTTCATTGATTTTTAGGGAGAGTGGAAGAGAGAGGGAAAGAGAGAACATCGATCTGAGAGAAACACATCAATTGGTTGCCTCCTGCAGGAGCCCCAACAGGGCCCAGGCTAGGGAGGAGCCTGCAACCAAGGTATGTGCCCTTAACCGGAATCAAACCCAGGACCATTTGGTCCCCAGGCCACTGAGCCAAATGGCTAGGGTGAAAATTATGTATTTTTGTTCCTGGCACAATCAAGGACAGTATAGTCTTTAACTCACTAGCATTTCCTAAGAGCACGTTTGAGATACATCCATACTTCGAGACTTCCATGTTGACACTGGGGTAGGGCCCAGTCTTTTAGGACTTTAACCTCTTAGGAAATGAGATCACCTGTTGAGTTATATTAGAAAGACTTATGCCTTAAACCAGGGGTGGGGAACCTTTTTCTGTCAAGGGCCATTTGGGTATTCATAACATCATTCTCGGGCTATACAAAATTACCCTGCTATATTTGGTCAAACGTCTAATTAACTCACCCTTAATGCCTTGGCAGGGCCAGATCAAATGATTTCAGAGGCCTTATAGGGCCCTCAGGCCAGACGTTCCCCACCCTGCCTTAGAGGCTCCATCGTCATCCCCTCGAGGTGGAAGAAGTCTTTGGCACATCTTGGTCCAGAGGGTCTTGGTTGCCGTTCTTTTCACAGAGGCCCAGGAGACCACGGCCGGCCATTGTCTGTAATGGGCCTCATTATGCTCTGTCTTCTCTGTGTCCCTCTTAGAATCGGATATCAAGATTCACGTCATCCCTAGTTCCCAGTTGTATATTGGCCAAAGCAAAACTTAGCATTGATAAAACTATCAGGCAGGTCACTTAGGATTGACTTTCTGCCACATCGCCGGAGAAGCAAATTCAATGACTATTGGCTTGGGCAAAACCCTGTTTCCTATACCTTTATGCTTGTGTAACTTCATGAGAATTCAGAGGCCAGAATAAAGAAAATGGCCTAATATTAAATAAGAGCTAAATGTGGATTTAAAGAAACACTGTCAGCCTGATTACAACGAAGGTCTGATTACAACACTTAATTACTGTAATTTAGTAGTAAACATCCTTTGGCTCCAAGCCTTTCCCCTGAAAAGCCACCATTTGTTTTTCACGATACTTAGAATAATAAGTCTTTGTCTTCTCAGGCCTTGGGTTTATTCTAAACCACTCAGAAAGACGTGTCAGGGTGCTTGAAGCCCACAGATATAAAACGCCCAATTTCTCATGGCCCTTGCCTGTTGGACATCGCCAAAGAGATCCGCCAAGCTGCTGTAGCTAACATGCACTGTCTAATTGGCACAGCACCTGCAATCAATTAGGGAAGCTTCAATTACCCAAACCAAAGCCACCCACCCAAAGATTAATTTTCTGCTCTATTTCCTATCAAAAACATAGCATATTTAGCTCTGGGCCTACTCCTTCAGTGGAGTACATTTTAGACATATAAACTACATCATTTTCTGTTAATTGTACTTGTTCCTTCAATTCAGCAGCCTTCCCCTCATAATATCACGCCCACCAGTTCTTTCAAAATTGTTTTTTCGGTTGTTTTGTTGCCTTTCCAAAAATGCTGAGCACGCAGAGAAGAGATGTTAGTTGGGAGCTTTTCTCTTGAAATATGGCTTGCTTGCTTTTCCTGAAAATAACCAGGCTTTTTGCTATAGGATCTGTCTGCCATAACATGAAAACTTTTAGTAATGGCATCTCTGAATTAAAAGCACTCATATAAAGTGGTTTCTAGTTGTCCTGTCGTCCCGTGTAAATACAAGGCTTTCCACCACCAAGTCCTGTCTCCCCTTCTTGCTAAAAAGTAATTTTTCTGTTGTGTTTCTCAGAAAAGGAACAAGCTATAAACCGGGCTGGTATTGTTCAAGAAGACGTGCAGCCACCAGGTAAACTTAAAAATCAAAACAAAGTCTCAGTTGTACTGGTGTGTGTGTGTGTGTGTGTGTGTGTGTGTGTTTGCTTTGCAGCGGGAGAAATTCCAGTTAGAGGCTGGATTGTGATTTGCTTCGTATTTCACGACAGTTGCCACCTCATAGGTGCCTCCTCGAGATTTCATTTTAATATTTCCCTCCAGAATATTCTTTGCAAGTTTGCACTCTTCTCTTTAGCCTTTGATAAGTAGGCATAAAAGTGTAACATGTACAATTAAATATGGAGGGAGAATAGCTGTTTCGCAGACTTTTTTACCATGCACCTATTTAAACACTACTGTCACTGTTTACTCGTGAGCTGTTTTAATTGATGCGGGATTCTGCTTTGTACAAAAGCTCAAAAGTTCCCTTTATGGCTGGATGGTTAGTTACTTTAAGATGATCCAAGTTGGCTGAGAATGAGAGGTTTCCAGCCTATTAACCCAAACTCTTGTAATCTGCGGCAACATTCTTTTTTATTTCGTTTTTAAGTAGGCCAGAGGCATATCTTCCTGTTTGGGGCCTTTTCTGAGCCATTTAAAAGCCTCTCGTGGCTGCCATGGCTTCCCAGCCGTTCATTCCAGGGCTCCGGCAGCTTGCCGCCTTCTCAGACTGCATGTCAATTGCACAACCCAATTCTGATGTCATTTTGTTTGTTGGGGGTTGAGGGAAGTGATAGGAAGTTTAAAAATGAACCCTGTTTTTATTCATGTTTCCTCCTATAGGGTTAAAAGTGTGGTCTGATCCATTTGGCAGGAAATGAGAAGGCTGTCACCAGCTCTGATTATGAAATTAGACATCTTCATGCTCTCCATTCTGCAGCAAGTGCGATAAATCACCTCATATAGAGAGACGGCTGGAGAAGAAAACTGTAATGCCGTAAACATTACTGTGCACAAGGACTAATACTTCCCTTCTTAATACCCAGAGAACCCTGGAACAAATCACACCATTAGGAAGGTTTTCGTGATTCGCTTTACTTTCTACAAATGAAGCTGCCTCACCCAGCTGTGTTTGGAGAGCTACTTATTATTCAGTCTCTACTTCTTACCCAACCGTGTGCTGTGATATGAATACAAGCAACCAGGAGACCTGGGAGGATCCGAGTCTGTTGTGCTATCTTCCAAGTAGAAGATTTCAGTGAAAACCTACCATGCTGAGGAGCCTCAGGTCTCTCTGAGAACGTTAAAGTTGATAAAACTCTTTAAGGACAACCTGCATTGTCCTCTTTAAGAATAAACAGTTCAGATGAACTAACTCGCCAAAGGTGGCTGCGTATTGGAAAATAAATGCATAGGAATCAAGTCAAACTAATGTGAATGCATGCATAGTAGGCATCAGTGTTGAATTAATAGAAGTGAAACTGGGCATATTAAAATGATTTCTTTTTACTTGACAACGGTCTAGGTTCCTTTGTAAATCCTTTCTTATAAATGCACTAAATTATAACAATGAAGTGCTTTTTGACTAGATTATATTTGACTAGATATTTGAGTGGGAGGTGTTTGTCAGTTTGTATACAAGTAAACATTTTAAAGGTAAATAGCAAATTTGTTGAGACAAATACTCACTGAATGTGATTCTCTGACAGGTGCCTCACCAGGAGCTGCGAAAGGAGCATGAGAATACTCACCTCTCTCTCTCGTGCTCATTCTGGCCCCTACTAGATTATATGTGCTTTTGAAAAGACACATCTTTTCCAGTTATAGATTTCTCAGAGTGCCTTGCATATTACTGTAGTCTCTATTTTATTTTTTAAAAAATTTTATTGATTTTTTTACAGAGAGGAAGGGAGAGGGATAGAGAGTTAGAAACATTGATGAGAGAGAAACATTGATCAGCTGCCTCCTGCACACCCCCCACTGGGGATGTGCCCGCAACCAAGGTACATACCCTTGACTGGAATCGAACCTGGGACCTTTCAGTCCGCAGGCCGATGCTCTATCCACTGAGCCAAACCTGTCAGGGCTCTGTAGTCTCTCTTTAGATGAGCTGCCTGATGACATAATTTTATTATTGTGAACTGGGAGTTTGCTTAACAGACAACTGGCTGGATTCTGTAATTACTGTCAAAAAGAAATAGGATTGCATGGATGGACATGGAGAGAATTATGCTAAGCGAAATAAGCCAATCAGAGAAAGAGAAAGTATCCCATGATCTCACTCATATGTGGAATCTAATGAACAAAATAAACTGATGAACAAAATAGATCCAGAGACAGAAGCATTGAACAGACTGTCGAACCTCAGAGGGAAGGTGGGAGGAGATCAACCAAAGAACTTGCATACATAACCCATGGACACAGACAGGGTGGTGAAGGCCTGGGGTGGGGGTGGGGAGTGGGCTAGAATAGGTCAAAGGGGGACATATGTAACACTTTGAACAATAAAGATTAGGAAAAAGAAATAGGATTATTCCAAAACCAAAGTCATCATTTTTGGTAGGATTCTCCTAACATTTAATTGACTTATAGTTAACAACACAATAAAAG
Source organism: Myotis yumanensis (assembly GCF_028538775.1). Lineage (NCBI taxonomy): Eukaryota > Metazoa > Chordata > Mammalia > Chiroptera > Vespertilionidae > Myotis > Myotis yumanensis. Next base: position 225,195,159 of record NW_027223752.1, on the reverse strand, counting down.
AAGTTGGCTCATTCCGGGTACAATTTGACCACTCTTTTCCTTGGAGGGGCCACCAGGAAGTTGTGTAACTTAAAGTCCAATGTTCTGTGGGTGCTTAATTGACATTTCTTTATGACTGAGGCAAGCGCGTGTAGCATCTGCTTTGGATGCTCTCCAGGCTGAGATGACTGTCTCGGAGAACTTTGGGGCCTGGGCTGCCAGTTTGTCAGATGAAACAGACTCAGTTTAGTCTCCTGAGTGGGATCTTTGTCCTGGCCTTGACCCTGCCCTTGGTTCACCTCTTCCCCGAGATAAAGGGGGCTCTCTTGTTCTGCTCAGCTGCCTTGATGTTTATAAAAGGATCACTCTTCCTGTTGTCAGAGGGGTAACGTAATATCACACTTTGCTGCCCACACTTGACAAAGGCTGGTTGTAAGAGACGCTACTCACGAGGACTGACCGAGGGATTTGCAGTTCATTCATCCCAGGTGTGCCTCCTGGCTGCTGAGGAAAGCACTGGAAAGAGGGGATCTTAGTCAAATACATTAGGAGACAGTTAAAGTTAATTAACTACTTCTAATTCGATGCTTTCCAAGAGAGGCATAACATTTCCCAGATGTATTTGATCACAGAACATCTGGGATTAGTGACCATCAACATCCTTTTGGGGAAATCTTCCTCTAGACTGGTGCTTCTCCAACTTTTTGGTCTCAGGACCCTTTAACACTCTTAAAAAATTTTGAGAACTCCAAAGTGTTTCTCTTTATATGGGTTATGTCAATAGATACCATATTAGTAAAACAAATTTTAAATATTCATTTGAAAATAACAACAACAAACTCATTAGGTTAGTATGACATATATTTGTGTAAAAAATGTATTTCCCAAGACAATAATTTGCTTAATTAATGTCCAGCTTAATAGAAGACAGCTAGATTCTCAAATTGTCTTCTGCATTCGATTTGTTGCTATATCACATGTCTTGTGGCCTCCGGAAACTCCACTGTGCACACTCATAAGATGAGTGTAAAAAAGGGTGAACGCTTTCGTGGCCTTGTACCAATAGTGTTGGCCATATAGAGCCTCTACAAAGGTCTCTGAGACCCTCAGAGGTCCCTGGACCACACTTCGATTCTACCCCCACTCTGGCCCCCTGTGGATATAGTCAGAGCTTTTGAGAATTGTGTATCTGTTTGCATTAGTTCCCTAATGATGGTGAACTGTGCTTTGGCATGCCCATATTGAGGGAGATTATAAAGGAAGGGGAGACACTGACAACATTTTACTGTTATTACTGAAAGGAAGTTGGTCCTATATTTTTGATGTCCAACAATATCCTCTTTTTTTTATGTTTTTATTGATTTCAGAGAGGAAGAGACAGGGAGAGAGGGCTAGAAACATCAATGATGAGAGAGAATCATTGATCAGCTGCCTCCTGCACACCCGCTACTGGGGATGGAGCCTGAAACCCAGACGATGTGCCCTGACTGGGAATTGAACCCTGACCTCCTGGTTCATGGGTCAAAGCTCAACCACTGAACCATACCAGCCGGGCCAAGAATATCCTCTTTAGAAAGCCTTAGGGTGACATTTTGTTTTTATTATTAATCTTTGTATTGATTTTTAGAGAGAGAGAAAAGGGAGAAAGAGAGGGAGAGAAACATTGATTGACTGCCTCGTGTATGCCCCACACTGGGAATAGAGCCTGCAACTGGGCATGTGCCCCCGATCAGGAATCAAACCTTTGACCCTTGGTGCACAGCATAATACTCAGCCAACTGAGCCACACTGGCCAGGTGGGGTGGCCTTTCTTAAATCTCAGAACCAAAAGCAGCCATGCTGCTGAACAGTTGGCACATCTGTCCAGTGAGCATTGATTTGTGTCACTTGTTTCCCTCTTTGTATTGGCTGATAAGAAGCTCAACCACACTTGCAGTCAGCTTCTTAAAAAGCACCTGAGACCTGTGGGTCGTTACATCCACTTCAGCCTTTTTTCCCCTGAGCTTGTTTTCCTTTCTGCTTTCTCACTTCAGTTTTCTGTCTCATATTGTATGGGAGACCCTTCATTTGAAAGTGAGGCAGGGCTTAAACAGGATTTATTCAATTGAAAACCACTTCTAATCTAATAAGGGAAATGAAGTAAATTCACAACAAAGATGAAAATAATATGGAATATGAACAGTGCCTTTAAAAAGGTTTAGCGTATGTCCTGACTCTGGACACCTGCAAACCCTGTGTCCCCCACTTATAGTTATTCGGGCAGCAGAAATGCATTCACCAGTTTGCCAGAAGACACGCTAGAATGCCCACAGCAGCCGTGGAAACGACTCCAATGCCCAGCAACAGAACAATGAATAAATGAACGGTGGTGGTCACACGGACGGAATACGGTATAGCTATGAGAACAAACAACACAATCTCCGGAACAATGCTGAATGAATGGAGCCAGTTGCCAGAGTATTACTTTTTAGATTCCATTTAGATAAAGAACAAAAACTGTAAACTAGGCCATGCGGTTACAAGTCAGGTAGTGGCTACTCTCACTTAGGAAGGGGAAGTATGACGATGGATTGGTCATGAGAAACAACTGGGCACTGACCTGGAGGATGAACCTGGGAGGATGTTCACGGGTCCACGCCAGACGGGGCTCAACAGTCCTGTGTGGTCAGCCAGCTGCCTGCCTCCCTGCCCGCCTGTGCCTCCCGGATTCTGTTGCATCCGCAGCCCGGATGGGACTCCATGGACAGGTGATTTCACTCTCCCTGATTCACCCACACCTGCTGAGTGCCAGAGGCCTTCTGCAGTTGATTCTGCCTGTTGGTAACAAAATACACAGCTCATTGGCAACCCCTGTGTGTGGGAAGGCAGCAGTGCCTGAGGGGGTGACTCTGCTGCTCTCTTCCCTGGAGCGGGGTGCTCAGCCAGGCAGTGTCAGCGAGGTCCCCTCCCCAGGTTCTGCCCCCTAATTGGAAGCAGCAGGGTGCCCATCATTCCTCTACTTCCATTCTGATAAGTGGTGTTTCCCAAACGGGTCATCCGAACACACTGGGAGAGATGAGAATTTTGCTCCTTGCAAGAGTTGGGGAACGGTCCACAGCAGTCTCCTCTTCCTGGTGTTCCCTTTCCGTGACCATAGATGATTAAAAGAAAGTGCAAAAAATAAAAATGGGATGCTTTGTCCGGACTCTTGGTTGCCAGCGACAGAAAACCAAACCCCAAATGGTGCCTTTCCCGAGTTGGTTGAGCTTTATCCTGTGCACCGAGGGGTTGCTGGTTTGATTCCCAGTCAGGTTGCTGGTTTGAAGGTTTGATCCCTGGTTGGGGAGCATATGGAAATATGGAAAGTAACTGATCTCTCTCTCTCTCTCTCTCTCTCTCTCTCAGCATGTCCACAGTTGAGGATTAAAAAACTCAAAATGGTGCAGTAAGAAAAGTCAGTTACATAATTGAAAACTCCAGAAACACCATCATTTTATATTATCACGATCAGTTTTTTTAAAATATAAGCTATAGGTCACAACCATTTGTGAATATATAAAGTAATTATACCCAGAGTCCTCAAGAAAGAGCCCTGCTGGATAGCCTATGTCAAGCATGTCAAACTCAAAGGCTAACTATGGGCCAAATAAACGAGGCATGCGGCCCAGCAGCCTCCAGTTTGACATGCTTGGCCTATGGTTACAGGCGTTGTCTCTCCTGGTAGACAGTAGCTGCTCTCTCTGTCCCACTTCTCACTCCCTCTCTCATGGGAATGTTTACTCCCACCTCCCACCCCCAATTTTGCTCATCCCTCTCCCATTCTCTCCCCGCTTTGGGTGGAGCAGACATACCCTCTGCTCCAGGAGTAGTCATGTGGTCTGATTTTGACCAATCAGGTTGTTGTGCAAACTCCTGGCCACAGGGATTGGATCTGGGATGGGCATGTGCCCAAACCAAGCTAATCATGTCTATGCTAGCGTTAACATTGCCTGTTGGCCTGTGTGGTCAGACCAGGGAGGGTCTCTTTTTCACCAGATTTGGAGCTATGGGCGGCTGTCTTGCCACCAAGAGGGTGGAGCTGGCCAGAGACTAATACTGTCATAGAAGGAAACAACAGGAAATGGAAGGCAGTTCCTGAAGACACTGCTCACACCTCCTAGATTCCCTGTGTCTGAAGCAAGGCTATCTCTGAATCAACACATAATGTGAATAAATTCCCTTTTTGCACCAGTTTGGGTTGAGTTTTTGTCACATGCAACCCAAAGGGTCTTGACCAAGCATCTCAATTTCACATTTTAATCATTTTCCTAAAATGTATTCCACATGTCATTTCCACCTTAGATAAAAGAGGTTAAACATAACCCAGCCTTTCTTCATGGGTTCGGTTTATTGTTACTGTGCGGTTGTGTCTCAGGGGCTGTTGGGTTGGGTCAGACGTTTACCTGCTGTGCTTGTGAGATTTCTGACTTTTCTGTTTTCCTTATCTCTGCCCTGCCTCACAGCTGTAAGGCGCAGGCTCTGGCTTCATCTCAGGTTTGCTGCTTCTAGTCCACAGTGAGATGGGAAATCAGCCAAAAATCTGGAATCTGGCATCAAATGAAAGTAAACCCCTTCATGTGGAGTTGGAGGCTCTGGAATGGATACATTCACTGCAAGGCTTTGTGGCATTTCGGCTGCCCCAAGGTTTTGGGGGGTGGGAGGGAGGTGAGGGGCAGGGGGAGTACACATTTACTTTCTGATTCTGTGTGGTTCTGGATAGATGAGGTTTCCTGATGTTTCTGTTGGTTGAGACTTTTACTGGAACAAGATTTCCACACGAAAGGATTGCACAGCATGAGCCAGTGCACGAGGGTTGAAGTGCCTTATTACTTAGCCAAGTCCTTCGGTTTCCTTCAGAGCAGGAACAGTAACCCACTGCAGTATTCTGAGCCGCAGGCTGACCTTTCACATGTTTTTCTTCCTTTCTAAAATAGCCCCTTTATTCCCAACCTCTAATAGCATATGCTGACTTGCAAGGGAGGGGGAAAGCAGGCACGCGTGTGTCCGAGGGAGCGGTTTACTTAAGGCAGATGTGGAATCAATTTGGGCAAATGTGAGCTGCCAGCTACTGAACTTTGCCGCGAAGCAAATGTGGCCTGGAATACGGCGGGGCCACTTAAGCCTCATAAACGAGATGCTAGACTGTTGGGTAAACATGTGGAGGGCACGCAGCTTGCTGCCCTGGCTGAACTGAGTGAAAATCCAGAGGGGCACACTCCTCTGAGAAGCACAAATGAAGACAGTTGTGTAGAGGAAAAACATTACCGGTGTCTGGTTTTGAAATGACTAGGAAAATGGCAGCTCTGGTGATTGATCTTACAGAATAAGCAAAATCTGCCTTCTAAAATGGCTATTTTTTATTTTTATTCGTGCTCCCGCTCGATGTAGACTCACATTACAGACATCAAATAGCCAAGCACAAAACTATTATTTGGTTTTTTAATCAAGAGAGCAGGCCGTGGTTTTTTTGCAGGTCCCTGCCTTTGAAAGTTCAGTCTGAGGCTTTGGGGAACAAGCAAGGCGGCGGGTGGAGAACCCCAGAGGGGTCACTCCCGTTTCTTCACTAACTAAACGTGATGCCTCGCTCCATGATGGCTCCCCATTAACTTTGCATCAGCTCTTGCCAAACACCGTGGTTTCCAGTGATGATGAGAGTAATTGCAGCGAGTGGGTGTCAGAGAACTTGGTACAGCCAGTCCCCGGGACCCTGGCCTCCTGGATGTGTTTCCAGTAAAGGGGAGGGAAGAGAAATGAGGACAGTTGCTTCTCTAGTCTCTACAATGCCTAACAATTTACACAAACACTGTAGGGGGCATGGGCTGACCTGTGTCCCCTCAAAATTCGTATGTTGGAATCCTAACTCCTAGAACCCCAGAATGTGACTATTTGGAGACAGGATCTTTAGGAAGATGATTAAGATAAAGTGAGGGCGTTAGGGTGGGTCCTAATCCAATGTGACTAGTGTCCTAAGAAGAGGAGATTAAGACATAGACCCACATGGAGGGAAGACCATGTGGAGACACAGGAAGAAAACAGCCATCTATAAGCCAAGGGGAGGGGCCTCAGAAGAAACTAACCCTGTGGATAACCTTGACCGTGGGCTTCTAGCTTCCAGAACTGTGAGAAAATAAATTTCTCTTGTTTAGGCCACCCAGTGGGTGGTACTTGGTTATGGCGGCCCTAGCAACTAATACAGTAATGACAGATATTGTTGTATCATCTCTTGTGAATGTTTCTCTAAAGCAAAATCTCTTTGTCCTATTGGATCAGTGTTCACCTGCCAGCCTTCCCATCTTGCTCACCCACTTGACCCTGCATTTGAGCCCAACTAATCCACTCATGACCCTCAAAATACCTTTAATGCCTTCCTGCCCCTCTCCATCCCTCTGGCCACCTCAGTCCTGTGGAATACCTTCCTTTCTTCTCTTCACCTATCTAAACACTACAGTTATTTGCTCCTACCATCAAGGCTTCCCTGACCTTGCCTTTGAGGGGATCACTTTTCCCTTTGGCCTGGTTCACACCACTCACTGGCATCAGGTGGCATGGCTACCATGGGTTGTGATTTTATTGCCAGCAACCTTCAGCTCAGGCTAAAATCCTTGCTTTTCTCTTTTGCTCACACCTGACAGTCAGTCTGACAGGAAACCAATGGGCTCTGCCACCACCAGACTCTGACCCTTTCCAGTCCCCTCCACTGTTACCACCATGTCTAAGCCCTTGTCTGCTCTTGCCTGGATTATGACAACAACCTCAACAGAACTTGGCTTCCATCCTTGTCACCATGGTAGGCGGAATTCCAAGATGGCCCTGTATGCACCCCTCTCCTGAGGTGGGACTTATAAGTATGAGGGGTGTGGCGTCACCCCCATGACTAGTTTACTGATCAGTTGACTTTGAGGGATATCTTTGTTGGTCCTTACCTAATCAGGTGAGCCCTTCAAAGGGACTGAGTCTTCCCTAAAGAAAGGGGTTTGAAGTGTAAAGAGAGATTCTCCATCTGGCCTTGAAGAAGCATCCATGTTGTTAATTGTCTGTGGAGAGGACCACATGGCAAGGACTTGAGTGGCTTTAAAGATCTCAGAGCCATCCCAGCCAAAAGCTGGTAAGAAAATGGGATCTCAGTCCTGCAACCACAAGGATCTGAATTCTGCCTGGGAGAAGGCCCTGAGACTCACATGAGATTGAAGCCTCAGTCAACAGCTGGATTTCACCCTGAGCAGAGGACCCAGCTGACCCATACCTGGACTACTGACTCAGGAAACTGAGACAATAGGTATGTGTTGTTTTTAGCTACTAAGTTTGTGATAATAAGTTACACAGCATGGGTCATAGATACACCTCACTTCAGTCTATTCTCCGCACGCATGCCAGAGTGATCCTGTTAGGACACTAGGCAGATCACATCCCTCTTTCTCTCAGAAGCCTCCAGTGTCTCCTGCTGTCCTTGCAATAAACCAAAGGCCTGGGACATCCTTCATGATATGACCTCTCCCACCTCTAATCTTACAGTCTGTTACCACCTCTCCTGTTGTCTCTGCTCGGGTACAATGGCCTCCTCACTACTCCAGGAGTGCATCAGGCCTGCTCATGCTTCCACCTCAAGGAGTCTGTCCTCTCCACCTGGAATTCTCTCCCACCAGATTTCCCCATAGCTCCTTCCACCACCTCCTTCAGGTCTTTTTTTTGAAGAGGCTCCCCTCATCTCCCCGTTGAACAATGCAACCGCTCCATACTGAACCCAGCACTCCCAATGCCTTTTACCTTCCTCTAGCTCTGTCTAGTTTACATGTTTATTGTGAATATTATTCTGTAACACTATATATAATTCATTTATTTTTCATGCATATTATGTTTCCTTCTCCTGTTGGAATATACACTCCACAAAAGCAGGGATCCCTGTCCCTTTTGTTCATTGACATCAGTAATCAATACTTGTTGAATGAATGGGTAGTTGTTGTGGCTTTTCACAGTGAGATGCTTTCTGTTTAGTCTCTCTGGAAAAGCTGTAATGTCCCACTGATATTCCCTCCACCTGTCTCAGAGGTCACCTACAGATAGTTCCCAAAAAGCAGATGCATCCCGGGCCTCTGACTGTGCTCATGGGGTGGTATAAATTGCCAAGGAGCAGCCCCCAACCAGCGAGCAATGGGAGTTGGTGAAGAAACAGCCCCGCTTTCTTGCCTCTCCATGGGGTTGAGCCCCAGTATGCATAGCAGCAATCCATTCATTAACACCCCTTAACTGGCTTTATTGTTTTCCCTGTTCTACTTCTCCTTCTCACATCACCTTCCAAATAAATGATAGGGATCTTGTTTCAGGGTCTGCTTTTAGACTAAAGGAACCTAGACTAAATGAGTCTTCTGGTTTAAAGTATTATGGTTTTATGTTTTAAAGTCACACTCTTAAAAACAAGCTTTGGAATTGACCAGCAGATGAAACCTCAAGTATTTACCCCCTGGGAAGAGCGCAGGATTTACATCCTAAGGATATTAAAACCAGAGGACTACAGAGAGCTTTTACCCCAGTGGGTCCTAAGACTTCTTGGGGCGGGTTAGGGATGAAGTTCCATCGAAGTGAGAATGGAGATCTAAGAACTGATATTCTGATAGCCTGAGAGAACTCATTCATTTACCAATAACAAAACCACGTGGGATTAATGTTAACATTTGCTCTTGAGGGCTGAGGCATCTCTCATTCTTTTCTTTTTTTAAAAAATGAAGTTAGATATTTTCTTTTTTTGTTGTTAACCCTCACCCAAGGAAACTTTTCCATTTATTTTTTTAGAGAAAGTGGAAGGGAAGAAGTAGGGAAAGAGAGAGAGAAAGGAGAGAGAGAGAGAGAGAGAGAGAGAGAGAGAGAGAGAGAAGATGTGAGAGAGACCCATTGAACCTGCAACCCAGGTACATGCCCTTGACTGGGAATCTAACCCATAACCCTTCAGTGCGCAGGCCGACACTGTAACCATTGAGCCACAGCAGTCAGGGCAGCATCTCATTCTTATGGCATATTATTCTGATCAAAAGCTATTACAGTTATGGATCTATGATTAATTTTTACAAAGAGGGGAGACACTTTATTAATTCATCAAGGGCATTAGTGTTTGAAGGAATCTTTCTAAGTAGAGGGTTTGGGTATAAGCACAATTGGAAACCACTCAACTAATTCAATCCCCTCATTCTACACAGAAAGCATCAGAGGCCAGAGAAGGCCAGGGACTTGGCCAAGGCCACTCAGCTGGAGGCCGAGGGCCAGGGCCAGAACGAGGGCCTTTAGCCTCCCAGCTCCACACTCTGGTCACTTGACACAGGAAGGGGATGGCATGCCCTGGAAAATCTGGAATTGATGTTTCATATGGAGAATATTTTGATAGAGCCAAAATTTCCCTTAAAACGCACAGCGAGTGAATTTTACCCATTAGGAGATAAATTAGCAGCAATGACCAACTGCTGAATATTTACATCATCAAATGAGCTTCTCTGTGTGAAACAGCTGTATGGCATATGAACGAATAGTACTAAAAACACATCACTCATTCCGGAAGCAGTGTGATGTAATTACATGCCTGGCATGGTACCTGGCACATAGTAGGCTCTTCGTGTCTAACTCCTTGATCTTGAACAAGTGACATGACTGCCTCCAGACCTCTTTCTCCTAATGTATAAAATGTGGGGAGGGGGAGTTCATGAATTTCAAGTGGGGAGACCTGGTTTCAAGTCTTTTTCTTTCTTTTCTTTTTTTTAAATCCTCACCCAAGGCTATTTTTCCATTGATTTTTAGAGAGAGTGGAAGAGAGAGGGAAAGACAGAGAAATATCAATGAGAGAGAAACACATCGATTGGTTGCCTCCTGCACGCGTCCCAACCAGGGCCTAGAGCTGGGGAGGAGCCTGCAAGCAACGTGCATACCCCTGACTGGAATCGAACCTGGGACCCTTTAGTCTGCAGGCCAACGCTCTATCTACTGAGCAAAACCAGCTAGGGCATCAAGTCTTAACTTTGTCATGAGATTCTGGGTAAGTCACTCCAGCCCTCTGAGTCTCAGTTTCCATGTCTGTAAACAGAGAATTGATTATAAGCCAAAATGCCTTTCAGTTCAAGCCTAGATGTTTCCACACATCCCTTTCCAGCTCTCACAATCTCTGATTTTATTGGATTTGGAATTGATTTGTTTCTGAGATTGATTTTTTTAACCTAAGTAAAAAGAAAATGACACCTTCCCCACCTTCCTTTTGGCAGTTGGGCTAATCCCAAGCAAGCAGCTCAGAGATCAACAAAGAAGTGTCAAGTAGACAAATAGAGATGAGAGCAACCACAGCAGGGGGCGTTCCAAAGCCTCTTTCCTTCAGCCAAAGGTGATCCTGGGGCAATTACTCTCCTTCCTGTGACAGCAGGTAGGTGCTGACAAACCCAGGGAAGGTTATGAGCAAGAGGGCTGTGAAAGTATGGATTTCCTCAAAGCCTGTTCTTAGATTTCTTTTGAAGAGAGCACACTGCGTCAGGGGTGTCTTTTTCCTGACCGATATCTTCCTAGAACTCTTAGCAGGATGTCATGTCACCACCCCAACCTGATTTCTCTCAAGGAGGGTGTTTCCAGGGCAGAAACGGAACAGAGATTTTTGAAAGAATGCCACATACAGTAAATCCTGCATTGGAATTTCATTCTTGATCTGGTTTGCAATATTTCTGTGTGTGTGTGTGTGTGTGTGTGTGTGTGTGTGAGAGAGAGAGAGAGAGAGAGAGAGAGGTAGAACTTTTAGGCCCTGGCTGGTGTGGCTCAGTTGGTTGGCACGTTTTCCTGTGCACTGAAGGGCCACAGATTGGATTCCCAGTCAGAGCACGGTCCAGTTGGGGTGTGTATGGGAGGCAATGATCAGTGTTCCTCTCTTTCCCTCTCCCTTCCTCTCTCTGAAGTTAAAAAAAAGAAAAAGAAAAAAAGAACCTTTGGAAGTTGTGTGCCCAATGACCAGGCTCCTTGGACAGCCATGTTCTTATTTTGTTGCTGTTGTTTTTGTTGTTTAGGATCATGTACTTATTTTTGTTGCTGTTGTTTAGGATCATGTACTTATTTTACTGTTGTTGTTTAGGATGGACATGTACTTACACCAGCAGTGCCACAGCTGGGAAATAATTTTAAGAACTCCCCTCTCAGACTTGCTTTCCGAGTCGAAGAGACAGTCTTTGAAACTTCCTTAATGGTAGAGAAACAAGGTGTTTGGGGAGTGAATCTAAGTTTTAAAAATAGTCTTAAGTCATTCAGAGCAAGACTTGAATAAGGTCAGTTCTCTAGCTTTTTAAAACCAGGCAGAAGGATTCTGCCTGACAAGTGGGGAAGCAATGAGCGAATTAGAATATCATCATTTTGTAACTCCTAGGGAAATAGTTGATTCAGACAATGATCATTAACGGATGAACTCATTAGGTGAAAGATTGGTGGCGAACTTGACCATGGAGGGATCAGGCTGTCACTACCTGTACCAGTGACTAATCTCCCTGTCACCGAAAGTAGGACATTGTGTGTCTCCCCATGTGCACCAACCTGCAGCTCACAGTCCTACCAGCAGGTGTCCCTCCACAAAGGCCAGCCATGCCCCACCCTGAGAGCTAACTTCCATTCCCAGGAATCATGGAGGGACAGCAAAACGGCTTACATGACACGACAAGGAAGCAAAGACACAAGTTCACAACGTGGGTCATTTTACAGGACAACTGACCTGAGTTCTGCAAATTAGTGGAGTGAAATAAAGACGGTGGTGGGATTATTCAGGATTGAAAGAGAATGGGGGGAAAAAAGATGAAAAGAGTATGAAGAAACACAGTAACCAAGTGTCATATATGGATCTTTTTGAAAAACTGATAGAAGAGACACTTTGGAGGCAATGGGGGAAATTTGCTATGGACTAGGCATAAGACAAGAGCAGAGAATTCATGTTAACTTTGTTAGCGCAATCATAGCTTTGTGGTTACGAGGAAACAGTGCTGACACGTCTCACGCTGCATAGGGAAGAACGTAGGGGTGAAATGACTGGATGCTGGGATACATCAGCCAAGCACAAAAGACAAAGATAACTTTTAAATGAATAAAAATAAAGTAAATGCCATAGAAGCTTGATAATCACTGCATCTGGGTGATGGTATATGGGGCTCTGTTGTACTAGCGTCCTATTCATTTTTAAATCCTCATCTGAGGATATGTTTTCATTGATTTTTACAGAGAGAGAAAGGGAGAGAGGTGTGTGTGTGTGTGGGGGGGGGGGGGGGGGGGAGGCATCAATGTGACAGAGCAACATCGATCAGTTACCTCCCGTATGTATCCCAACCCTGGATCCTAACCCTAGTATGTTCCCTGACTGGGAATCGAACCCACAATCTTTCAGTGTATGGGATGAGGCTCCAACCAACTGAGCCACCCAGCCAGGGCTAGTGTCCCCATTTTTGTTTGCAATTTTAAAAGCAAACAGTGTTTATGTGTGTGTGTTTGGGGGGGGGGGGCGGGGTGGTGAGGGGGGGGGAGTGGTGGTGACTTTAAAAACGGTCATTCTGGCCCTAGCCGGTTTGGCTCAGTGGATAGAGCGTCGGCCTGTGGACTGAAAGGTCCCAGGTTCGATTCTGGTCAAGGGCATGTACCTTGGTTGCGGGCACATCCCCAGTGGGGGGTGAGCAGGAGGCAGCTGAGTGATGTTTCTCTCTCATCGATGTTTCTAACTATCTATCCTTCTCCCTTCCTCTCTGTAAAAAATCAATAAAATATATTAAAAAACAAAACAAAACAAACAAACAAAAAAACCCGGTCATTCTGAAGATGGGTGCCAGGCCACAGGCTCTCTATGTCCCATTCAGGTCAGGTAGCAAATACGTTTCTCTACAAGGGAAAGAGGAGAAGAAAAGGAGGGGATTGGGGGAGAAGAAGGGAGCACACCTAATACTTGGGGCTGTAATGATCTCCCGGACATATTGTTAGTGACAAAGAAAGAAACAGAATAATGGGCTTAGAATGCCACCTTTTGGGTAAAGACAAAAGGGGATGGGGGAGAAACCTACTTTCCCCTGGAAGGACACAGAAGAAACCAGGGTTGCTTGAGAGCAGCGATTTTCAACCTTATGCCATGAGCATTCTTAAAACACGCCACACCTGACTATTTAGTCAGGGGCACTGACCTGCTTTTCCTTAGACCAGCCGTGGGCAAACTACGGCCCACGGGCTGGATTTATTTATTTGAAATAAATAAAACTAAAAAAAAAAAAAAAGACCGTACCCTTTTATGAAATGATGTTTACTTTGAATTTATATTAGTTCACACAAACACTCCATCCATTCTTTTGTTCCGGCCCTCCGGTCCAGTTTAAGAAACCATTGTAGCCCTCGAGTCAAAAAGTTTGCCCATCCCTGCCTTAGATTGTCAGATAAAAACAAATGACAACAGCCAACGCAACAAGAGCCATCCCGTGTGACTGAGTCAAAATTATCTCTCTTTTTTTTTTTTTTTTGGTCAGATCAGGTGAAACGGGTTGAAAATTGCTGCCTTAGAGGAAAGGAACTTGAGGCTGAACAGAGTTAAAAGGAAATTCACTGTACACCACTTACCCTTTTGTGTTTTTTGAATTTTGGACAGTATGCATATGTAACCTATGTTAAAATTACAATTTTAAAGGAAAATACCAAAATAGAGCCATGCATTTATTCCTCTATTTTAAGCAGGGCATTCATAGTCCAAAGCAGGCCTTAAGCCTTGAAGGATTTTAGGTTTGGGTGATTTCCCCCTCATTTATACTCTCTTTGGGAACTACCTCCCATAGACCTATGTGGGTGGGACTCATTATCCCAATACGTATGAGACTCTGTTCTTTAACCTGTGGGTTTGAATGTGGCATAGTAGGTAGATATTAAGAGCAAGGACTCCTACATTAGACTGGTTGGGTTCAAATCCAAGTGCTACCATTCAGAGCTGTGTGATCCTAGGCAAGTTACTAATCCTCTCTGTTTCTTGGTTTCTTTGTTGGAAAACAACGCCCTCTATAGCAAAGGGTTATCATAAGGATTATATTTGTCGATATAGGAATTTATTGACAAGGATTTAGAATGGTGCCTGGCACCTAGTGGTTACTATTATTGGGGTAGGGTTGGGGGATAGTCCTGCTCAGCTGATCCTTTCTAATTGGAAAGATGGTTCGTTTAAGTGGAAGTTGAAAAAAGGTTAATGAAGACAAAGATGCCATTTTCTGAGGCTTGGGTGGAGTTGAGGGAATCAGTAAAGGATGACGATGAAGCCCCCAGGGACCAGCCACAGCAGGATGACAGAGGGGCATGGGGAGGAAGTGGAGTTCATGGAGTCTGATGAGCTCCACAGGGAAAGAAGCCACCTTACAGGTGCTGTCTGGGGGAGGAAGCAGCTGCTGTCAAACCAAAGCTCCGCAGGGAGAGATTGGGGAAAACAGCACCTTCTCCCTCCCTTTCCTCCAACTTCCTGACTTTCTGATGGTAACTTCCAGTTCCTGCTGGTGATTTCCTGGTGCTCCCTTTGTATTGAAGTCAAAGGGCAGAGGAACCAGCGAACTCTAGGTCCCAGAAGGATAGAGTATGGATCTGGAAGGGTAAGTGCAGAATTAACCTCACACACACTCCTTTCCACAAAGACTGGTCTTACTGGGGGAATCCAGGACAACATCATGAAAGCAGCACATGCTCCCTAAGCCACATCAACTGGGAAGGGGAGATGTAGCAGTTGACACTTACCCACAATTCTATGTGCTTCCTATGGTCAGCTTCGGGCCAATGGACTGGGAGCAGAGATGACAAGCAATTAGGAGCCAGTGACATGGGATTTTGGAAGCTACAGTTTCAAAACAGTGCAGCTTCAAATGCTTTATTGGGGTAAGCCTCTGAGATTTTGGGGATGTACCTGTTACAGCAGCAGAGCCTATCACATCCTGACTAATGCAGGCTGTGACTAGGCCTAGAGGTGCCCTAGCCAGTGGAAAAAAAGTCCCAGCAGAGACTTGGAGATATGTTGGAAATAGTTTCCAAAAACAAAAACATCGCCCCATCACCTTCATCCCTGGAGGCGGTTGGAAGTTGACTCTGTTTCCTATGGGTCTGAACTGTGTCATCTGAGTGAATAGATCCCCAAAGTAGATATTGGGGGCAGAGAGTGGGGGGACTAGACTGAAGGTGCTATGGGGGAGGTGAAGCAGGGTCTGAGGAGGCAGGGAGAGAGGAGGAAGGAGAGAGGGCGTTTCCACAGTATCCTGGCTAAGGCTCTAATTAGAAATGATGCATTTCAGCCAGTGGATAATTTTTTTCTTTTAAGGAGTGGAGGCGCTGAGGTAAGCATTATACCCTTTGAAGATCTGTTTCTGTTGTAAACATCAAAGGGTAAGGAGGGTCCCTTTCTGAAATTTAAATGTAAGGTTTTGCCTCTCAATGCCTTGCTTGTGTTTTAAATTGATGCCTAGAACATCACAGGATTCAGGAAGGAAGCAGAAGCTTAGATGTGGAGCTGGGCCCAGAGGGAGCAGGCCCTGGGGCAGGTCCCAGGGTGAGTGCCCGCCCTGTGCCCAGGCTAGGCTTGAGGACAGCTTGGATCCTTGTCAGGTTAGAGCCCCTGGAGTCCAGGGACTCAGGAGTGGAGCTCCCACCCTGCCCTGGAAAAAACAAGAGAAATTGGGTCCTAGAGATGGAAGCCAGTCAGCAGAGACCTGCCAACTCACTCAGTCTTGGCCTAGACCTGGGGACTATGACCTTGGGGATATCACCTTAGGTGGGGACCTCACAGGACTGGGCATGGGCAACGGGAAATGCCAAGGTGGAGAAAGTGAGGGGAGGCTGAGAGAAGGCACCCAGGCCAGGAAAACTGGCAACTGAGTGTGAGAGCCGGACTCTACCATCTCTAGGAAGATGGGTGGCTAGGAAGGTCCAGTCCCTAACTTGGACACCACAGGCACTGCTGGCCTCAGTCCTTACAGCTATTCATTTACTATCCCCACTGCTGTCTCACTCTTTTCTAATGTCTCAGTTCAAGTCCTTGAAGAGGGAATCTGATGGCCCAGCCGTCCGTTTTTGCACCAGGGCACTGCCAGCCCATGGGTTGTGCTGAGGGAGCTGGGGCAGGAAGGTGCCAGAAGGTTTAATAGCCAACCTGGAGGAGAAGACTGTGGAAGTTTAGCTTCTCCCCATTCTCTTACATAGACAATTGATGTTTTTGCAATTTTATTTTATGTTAATATATATATTAATTTCAGAGAGGAAGGGAGAGGGAAATAGAAACATCAATGATGAGAGAGAATCATTGATTGGCTGCCTCCTGCACGCCTCCTCTAGGTCCCCTACCGGGGATGGAGCCTGAAACTGGGCATGTGTCCAGACCGGGAAATGAACCGTGACCTCCTGGTTCATAGGTTGACGCTCAGTCACTGAGCCACACTGGCCAGGCTTTCCAATTTTATTTTAAATGTAACCTCCACTTCTTCCCAATCAGAAATTCTGAAGCCTCCATGGTTTGTACAAATTAAGACAGGGCCGCCTAGGAACTACTAGCCCCTCAGCCAGGCTGTGGGCAGGCCCTTCCCTGAGAGAAGGCTGTGTGTATGAGGCCAATAATGTATGTGTCAGGGTTAGTACTTCAAGCTTTCTGTGAAAAAAACTCTTTTTAATGTTTACAAAAACGCTTGGAAACTACAGAAAGCACAAAGGAAGAGAATAAAAGCGCAAAGAAAGATAATCACTCCTTGCATTCAGGGGCTTTCCTTCTGTGAGCGTGTGAGCGTGTGTGTGTGTGTGTGTGTGTGTGTGTGTGTGTCTACATTTAGAGGGAAATATTTCTTCCCCATAATAAGAGAATTGCCCTACATATGCTGCTTTTTATAACCTGCTTTTTCCACCTTATCACTGCACATTTTTATGTGCCATTAAATATGCTTCTACGGCCTCTTTTTAGCGTTGCCCCCAGCTTCAGGCTCGGCTTCCTGCCCTGCTTAGCTACCTTCTCAGCCCCTCCCACCCAGGACACTCAGCTGTGAAAGGTACCCATGTAGGTAAATCTAATGAGCTCCTCCAGGTCCCCGCTGCAAGATTTCAGCTAATCCTATGAGACAGCTGCCTTGTGGGGCCTGGGCTGGCTACCCTGCGGAGCTTCCCCAGTGGCCCGGACTCTCCCGGGAAATCAGTCAGCTCTCTACAGCTTCCTCACTCCCCACATGCTATCTGCAAAGTGGACTCCGGACACCGTGAGCTCAAATCATCCCAAACTTGGAGCTGGAAGCTCCCTTAGGAGGCTGCTCCAGCCCCTCCGAGTTAGAAAGGAGGAACCAGGCGCAGAGAGGGCAAGTTACAGCCTACACTGGGCCAGGGAGTGGGTGGCAAGGTGGGTACTCAAGTTGGTGTCCCTCTGGCCAAGGCCAGTCTCTTCTTACTGCCACCTGCAGGGTGAGGTCTCCCTGGTGTTCCTGAGCCCCAGCCCAAGGAGGATCGACCTTGGGGATGTGGCTGCCTCCTGGATCCAGTCTGGGTTCACATCCCTGGGTGTGGCTCTCTGCCTGGGCCTGCCTCAGGGCTGAGTAAACATTCCAGCAACAGGCCTTCCTGTCTCCTGGCGGAGCTGGTGAAGTGTCTGGGCTCTAGGGGAGACAGCAGCTTTGCAGACTCACTGAGCCACAGAGCCTCCTCCCAGCCTCTGGAGTGGAGCGAGCAGATTGCAGGGTTGGAGCAGCCCCAGGAGTCGGGACATACCCTGCCCTTCCAGCTGCACTGTCAGGCAGGGATGCCCTCAGGGTCCCACCCCAGGAGTCTCTGGTTTCCAGGGGAACCCGGAGGAGGCTGTGCCCCTGCGTGATTAGAGGAGTCGCAGCCCAGAGGGTGCCCTGGGGATGGTTCTTCCAGCCAAATGCCAGCTCACTCAGTGTGAAGTGGGAGAAGATGATCCCAGCTCCCCATCTGCCATTCTTCAGGTCTCATGCTCAGCCTGAATGCAACCTGCCCTCCCTCTCCACCCCCCCCCCCCCCACCGCTCCCACGGGGCCATGTATGTAAACAGCATGAATGGAATTGCAAGGCCTTATTCCCCCATTGCTGAGCCTGAGCCCCAGACTCGGGTCCGGCTGACCCCTGCTCAGCCTGGCAGCTGCCAAATGTTTCCTGCCCACCCAGGGTTTTGCTTCAGAGCCCCGGGCTGCTTTTCCCAGGTGTCTAGCTGGTGTCTTTCGTCCAGGGGAACCACTGGTGGGTGTGGGCCTTCTCCAAGCCCCAATCCCTCCGCTCTTGTCTGCATCTTAAAGCACACGCTGCCTCATTTCATCTTCAATCCACTCGCTTCTGCAGAATTTCTTACGTGACACGCAGGACCCAAAATTCTTGGTGGCCATCAGGTTTGCTGAGAACTAACCCAGTTTCCTCTTAGAGACAAGAGAAGCAAGACAATGACTGACGCCGGGGGTACTGGCAAGTGGGCCAACTCTCCAGGCTAACACACAATAACAGATCGTGCCTGGCTTCCTTGATGAGCCGGAGCAAAGTCTGATGCCCACGAATCCTTCAGGGGCGCATGCCCTCTGTCAGGGAGCCTCAGCTAACTCTCACACTCTACCTCCCGGCTAGGAAGCCAGGATTTTCACTCTGCAATCTTCATGGTTTTATAAAGGCCCTGTGACTCCACTCTGCAGAGACAGGATCCATTTTCACCACTGCAAACTGGGGGTGGGGGGAGATGGGAGAGGAGTGAGGCCTCTGAAAGAGGGAGAATGCCCTTCTTGCCGGGTATGGTGCCTGGCACGCCTGGTGCAGGGCAGGGGCGCAGTTCTGAGCTTGGCTGCCAAGCAGGAAGAGTGGGAGTGAAGGGTGGAGACCAAGGGATGGGAAGAGAAGGGGCAAATGAGAGCTGAGAGGGTGTGCACCAGACAACCAAGCCCCAAACTGGTGCATGTGGTGGCGAACAGCACCAGAGGGAGGCCCGGGCTCTGCGGAGGGCGGCCTGTCTAGCTCTGCTCTGCACGAAGGCCAGAGGCCAGCGGTGCCAATTTTCCAGGCAGGACCAGCTACATAATTTGCGGAGCCCAGTGCAAAATGAAATTGCAGGGCCCCTTGTTCAAAAATGATTAGGAACTTCAAGACTGAAACTGCAGAGCATTAAA
Source organism: Myotis yumanensis (assembly GCF_028538775.1). Classification (NCBI taxonomy): domain Eukaryota; kingdom Metazoa; phylum Chordata; class Mammalia; order Chiroptera; family Vespertilionidae; genus Myotis; species Myotis yumanensis. The sequence continues at coordinate 225,176,041 of NW_027223752.1, read as the reverse complement.
CCAAGTGTGGGGCCCCAGGCGAGTGCACAGGGGCCACCCCAATTCCAGCGCCGGCACGGGTGTTCGGAGATTAGACACAAACTGGGGGGGCGGGCATGAGAGAATTAAACCAAGGGATGAAATTTACCTCAATAACAGCTAATTAACGAGCACCTGCTATATCAGGCTCTCTTCCAAGTCCCTTGTTTATGCAATCATATGACAGCTATAGGGTGTATGTACCACCACCACCACCACCATCACCATCATCATCTCCCCCAAATGAGGAAGCTGAGACACTGAAAGTTTAAGCAACGTAACCATTGTGATGGTTAAACTGACAAGTTAAGTCATTTGCTCAAAGGCCTAGAGGTCCTAAGGGGAGAGGTAGGATTTGAATGCAGGCCCAGGGCCCAGGGCCTAACCATCTGATAACACTACCTTACCTGTCTCCAAACATAGAGCACATGTCAGCAAAGGGAAGCTCCTGACAAGGGACCATCTTACTATAACACAGAATGTTCTACTAGAGGTATTCAGACAGGCATGGGCCGGAGACAGCGCTGCTGGGGCCTTGGGTGAAATAACAACAATGCTAAGAAGAGTTAACTACTCTCTCAGTAGCTGTGATGAGTCAGGCACTTTATAAGCTTCTTTATTTTTTTATTTTTTAAATATATTTTACTGATTTTTTTTTACAGAGAGGAAGGGAGAGGGATAGACAGTTAGAAACATCGATGAGAGAGAAACATCAATCAGCTGCCTCCTGCACACTCCCTACTGGGGATGTGCCCACAACCAAGGTACATGCCCTTGACTGGAATCAAACCTGAGACCCTTGAGTCCACAGGCCGACGTTCTATCCACTGAGCCAAGCCGGCTAGGGCTATAAGCTTCTTTAGATCCCAGGATGGTAGCACCTGGTCCCCATTATACAGAGAAGGAGATTAGCTAAGGTCGCAGAGCTTGGAGCTGGCCTTCCCCAGAGTCAAAGAGGTGGGACTTGAACCCAGATTCACCTGCCTCCAAAGCCCTTGCATCCAATAGTCATATATTATGATCTGACTTTGAAGGGTCCTCCCACTCCCAAGACACTCTAATTCTCAATCTCCAGGGTGGATGATGCTGTACCCGCCCATGCAATTGCATTTCAGCCTGTATTGATATTTTTGCCGAGAGCTCGGAGACTGCTGGGGGCCTCCGGAATCGTTCCCATCCTGAATCACTCCTCTGGAATGTTGGCCCACACCGTGGCCAGATCCTGATTCTTTCTCCCTCTTATTTTATCACCAGGGTTTCACCGAAGTGTCGATGGAGGCCCGAGCTTTAGATTCCATCTGTATTTAGACGGGCGGCTTCGTGAGTGCTGCAAGTGTCCAGAAAAGCTTGTGCACTCTACTCACTCCAAGCCAGGAAGACTGGGGCAGCCCCTGTGCTCAGACTAAACCCCAGGAAGCCACTTGGAAGTCATAGGGCTAAACCCACAGGCTGAGAGCGCTCTGGCTTAAGACTAAGCGAGGGCCTTCTCCAGTTTTCTCTCTCCACTTCCAAACCCGCCCCTGAGGATCTGATCATCTGACCCCAGAACTGCAGGCATTAGCAGACCCCCAAAGATCTGATGGTAAAATACACAGCTCTCTGGTTCCCGACTAGATCCTCAGCTCTTCCGGAGATACATGTCACCTGTATTAGTTTCCTGTGGTCCCTGTAACAAAGCACAACCAACTGGGTGGCTTAAGCCAACAGAAATTTATTATTGTCTCATGTGCTAGAGGCCAGGAGCCCCAAATCAAGCTGTCCACGGGGCCATGCTCTCTCTGAAGGCTCTGGTATGGAATCTGTTGCATGGTCTTCTCTTGGCTTCTAGGTGCTCCTTGGCTTGTAGACACATCACTTCAGTCTCTGTCTTGTGGTCACACGGGGTTCATCCTGTTTGTCTCTCTGTATGTCCCTTCTCTTTCAATGTGAACACCAGTCACACTAGATTAGGGTCCATTCTAATTGACTATGACCTCACTTAATTACATCTGCAAAGACCCTATTTCCAAATAAGGTCACATATACAGGTGACAGAGTTAGCACTTCAGCATATCTTTTTGGGGGACAGAATTCAACCCTCAACATCCCCCAGAGCTCAGTCAGTGTGTATACTGCTGGGGACACTCAGGTGCCATTTCCTGTGTGGCCAGCTTTGTTAATCATGAGATCCTCACCTCCATCCTATGAAGTTGGTTCTACCAATATCCCCATTTTACAGATGAGAAAATAGAAGGCCAGCAAGGTAAAGCATCTTGCCGAAAGTCACATACAACTCCCAACAGCATATCTAAGATCTACACCCTTGACACTAAGCAGCACCCTTCTTAGCATGCAGGGAGCAGGGGAAAAGGAAGTCTGGGCCCTTGTGTCAAGAGCTTTGGGCCTGTTGAGACCCAGGCATGCTGAAACAGCCGGAAAGTTCTACAAAAGGGCTTGCTAGACACCTGGCTTCAGACTCCTTCCTTCACATCAGCTGGGAGGATCCATACCAAGACTTGTGCTGACCCCTCAGAAGGGCCCATACACGTGCGTTATGGTCGCCCACTCACCTGGCCATTGCTTTCACAGGTCTTTGCTTCAATGGCACTGTATTAGAGAGAGCTTCTCTGATCACAGTTTCTAAACAAGTGCCATCCACCCTACCACCCACTTTATCTCTTGACCTGAATCTCTGACTACCTGACAAATCGATTTGTTTGGTATCCTATCTGCTGTAGGATGTGAACTCTGAGGTAGCAAGGCCTTTGTCTCTTCTGTTCCCTGTTGCAACCCCACTGCCTACAACAGTGCCTGATACATAGTAGATGCTCAATAATACTTGTCAACTGAATAAATGCATAGATTAATGTAAAGTGGCATAGGAGCTGATTGGAGTGGAGGAAGAACAGTTTTTCCATTAGAACCCAAGCTCCATGAAAGCAGGAAACCATTTGATTGATTGCTATAGTCCCTGTGCCTGACACAAACAAGGTCCTCAATCAATATGACCGACAGAAACCATGCTGTCCCCAGCTCTGGGAAGTGGGAAGTCCAGGAAGGCATGGTTGGACTTGACCTGGACCTTCAAGGATTTGGGAAGGTGGGGAAACGAAGAGGAGTCTTCTAGCCCAGGAGGCAGAGAGGATGGTCTGTGTGAGCAGGCGAGGTGGCAGGGAGCGAGGCCTGTGTGCAAAGTCAGGAGACCTGGCTGATTTGAACACGGCTGGTGGTAAACCTAGAGACGCACATTCGTTGAGTCTGATTATGAATTATTTAAATGCTGGGGAAGTGAAACAGTATATTGTCCCCGACCGTAGATATCAGGGATTGCACTAATGCACGCTTTGAAGAGTGGAATGATGAGAGTTACTGAGTTTATCTTGTGCTCCCGACCCCCTCCAGTATCACCAATGATCTCAGGCTCCACAAAGGCCAGGGCACGTCTTGAAATAACTTCTTTCCAGACAATTAAACCACATCCGATTTTATAAGTCTGAATGTGTCCGAGGATCCTGTTACCTCCATCCCTGGGCCTGGAGGCCAACATTTTCTCATCAAACCTAACAAGCTTGTAAGAGGAGCCGGCATTGGGGTCCTGGCTCCCAGTGGCTGACCAGCTTTCGTCTGACTCTCGGGAGTGCTGGGTTTCAGGAGAGAGATGCCAGGGATTCCTTTAATGCAGGTCAACACCTTTCATTTTATTTCAGAAGGAAGCCGCCTAAAACTCTAACTGCCCCAGGAGGAGCGACATACTGGTTTAAATTAATACTAACCTGCAAATGACTAAGCACAGACCTTTGGTCCCTGGAGGGCAGGTTTTAAAAAGCAATGAGAGGAAAGGCAGTATGGGAAAGAGAATGGACTTTGCACAAACCCATTCCGCGAACTACCCGAAGGACTTTGAGCAAGTTAATTAACTTCTCATCTGTATTAACACGGAAGCCCTGCTTCAGCCACACGGAGCTGCCTGCAGCTCCCTCGCTGTGCCAGTCCCCACCCCCACCTCTGTGCCATTTCTCAGGGACCCTTGATCTGGAATGTTCCTCTCCCCCTTTCCACCTGACTCTGTCTTACCTTTCTGATTCTCTGGGTGTTTTTTCAGGGCTGGATGGCCAACTCTGCGTTCACATCATAAAGTCAACTATTCACACACACACACACACACACACACACACACGCACAGCACGCCTCACACCACACATACCGGGCAGGGAGGACTCATAAGGCAGGGGCCATTTCTTATTCTCTCCTTCAGGTCATCATTAGGAATCTGCATGGTCTCTTCAAACATTGAGAATTATTTCTGCTAAAAATATTTTTCTGAAACATGAAAATAAAGCAAGAAATGACTGCATGCCTTTTCCATGTCACACCCCAGCATCCAGGCTCACAAAACATTAATTAATTCTCTAGGAAAACGCGCCCATGTTGGACTTTGCTGCTTACTGTTGAACAGAAAGAACCAGACGCTGAGTGTTACATGTTAACGTGCAGGGTTTTGCCCCATGGAGATGGAGGTGGTTTCTTCCTGGTAGAAAAGATAACCTATGACTTTATTGCCACGCAGAACATTAACCAGCTCTGGACCTAACATAGAAATCTTCCTCTAACCTTCTGCTTCTTTCTTTTTTTGTTTGCTTTCCTTTCTCTTGCCTGTCTATAAACACCTCAACTATTCTATACGTCAGCTTTTCCATTGCACTGGCTTCCTCATTATTTACTTAATGAGTTGGATAAGACTTTGATTTGTGTTCATTCTGTATTTTATAAAAGCCATGCTTTTGACTTTTTGAAAATTATATTTTGACACCTTGCAGGGATTTTTGAGAGGCCAAAATAATAGAGAGGCTCAATTGTCGGGTTTTCTTAAGAGCTAAATATTGTGCTAAACAACACTTTACATATCATCTCATTTAATTTTCATCACAACGTTATATAAAGAAATCGTTATTTTAATGATGAGGAACCTAAGACTCAGAGAGACCCAGTAGTTGACAAAGCCAACTGTGTACAGGGACACACACTGTGTATGGGGAACTTTACCTGCCCTCTGGTTTAATCCTCATGACAACCCTATGCCTGACACAGGTGTCATGAACCCCATCTTGTCAATTAGAAACCAGGTTTAGTTACTTGCCCACAGTAATACCATTTGTACATGGCTGCATCAGGATTGGAAACCCAACACTTACCTGTCACTTTCCACTTTTTCTTCAGTGACCAAGTGATCTGGCTTACGAGAAAGTCCATGATGTCTAGCATATTACAGAAAATGAGCTTCTGTTGAAAAGTTTGGGGGTAAGAAGGTATGCCCCATGAAACTGTATGCATTTCCTCCTCCTTCCGTAATAATAGATCTCACAATTTTTATTTATTTATTTTTAATTAATTTATTTATTTACTTTAAATATATTTTATTGATATTTTACAGAGAGGAAGGGAGAGGGATAGAGAGTTAGAAGCATCAATGAGAGAGAAACATCGATCAGCTGCCTCCTGCACACCTCCTACTGGGGATGTGCCCGCAACCAAGGTACATGCCCTTGGCCGGAATCGAACCTGGGACCTTTTAGTCCACAGGCCAACGCTCTATCCATTGAGCCAAACTGGTTAGGGCTAGATCCCACAATTTTTAGTGGGCCCTGACCATTCCAAACAAAGATTCCCCTTTCCAATCTGCTTTGCAGCTGCATATAGCCACATGATTAAATGGAAAGTAAGCAAAATTGTCATGTGGCTCTTTTAGGGGCCTTCCTCAGAAGACGGTTGATGAAGACCTTTTTCCAAGCCTCCCTCCTCTTAGCTTCCACTAACAGGATGTAATGTCTGGAGCTTTAGCTATGACCTTGTGCCATGTCTATGAAACCTGGCCCTGGGAGACTCAGAGGATTACCTGGACGGAGGCTGGGTCCCTGGAGACTTGGCCAAGCCTTGGACTGCTGACTTACCAGCTTTCATGTGACGAAGAGATCAACAGCTGTCTTACGTAAGTCAATGTTCTTTCAGCTCTCTATTGCTTGCGTCTGTCAAAAAAAGAAGAAGAATATTAATAAATGGAGCCACTTTCAAATGGAGCTGGAGCTGCCATGCCAGAGGAACTGCCTTGCATGGCTTATGCCTCAAACTTTTGGAATGTTAAAACTGAGCAAAAGAACCTTTGGACTGGGCCTAAAGTAACGTCGCATCTTAAAGAACTATTTGCAAGGATAACAAGAAAGCAGATGTTATGCCTACTGGGCTGAAAATTTAAAACATCTTTTAGACCTCGTGTCATATATTACGTTATCTGCACCCATAGAAATGCCTTCCCTCCATTCATGGTATTATCTCCCTTCCCTTTTTCATAAATACCCATTGTCTTTGTCTCCTAATTGGAACACTATTTGGGCTTCCATGTGTTCTGAATAGGTAATCTTTGATCTCAAACAAATGCTTGTTGCCTCTCACTTTGAAAGGCTTTTTATTTTTAGGTTCATACAACCAGAGTAATCCTCATTAATAGAACCAACACCAAGGGAGTGGAGAAGGAGGCTCAGAGGCAAAGTTGACTTGCCTCTCACTTTGAAAGGCTTTTTATTTTTAGGTTCATACAACCAGAGTAATCCTCATTAATAGAACCAACACCAAGGGAGTGGAGAAGGAGGCTCAGAGGCAAAGTTGACCTTCTTCATGGGTGGACGAGCCCAGGGATGGGCTTGGTAACATGATCCAACAGACCCTGGGCATCGCCCTGTGCACTGAAAGCTTGCTGGCTCAATTCCGGTCAGGGCACATGCCTGGGCCTCACTCTCATATCAATGTTTCTGTCTCTCTCCCTCTCCTTTCCTCTCTCTAAAAATCAATAAAAATATATATTTTTAAAAGAATGTGAGTTCAGAGACTCATAGTTTGTTGTTGTTTTAATCCAACCAGAAGGGCCCTGGAGAGCCCAGCAGTTGGAGCTCTCAGGAGACAGATGTGGATGGGGTTCTGCCAGCCATGGCTCGCCCTGACTGGTGTCACTGTCCCCTCTGCCAGGCCTGCCCTGCCACCCCCCCCCCCCACCCCCGGTTCTATGGCATTATTAGGAGCCATCTGCAAAGGTTCCACACAGGCACCCACAGTCTCTCCCCTTCCTGGAGAGAAATGGCGCATCACCAAACTGTAATGAGGAGATCTGTTCCGCGCTGGGTTCTCCGCCAGTGAGCCCGAGGAGGAACACCGTCTGCTCTGCTCCTCCGGGCGTTGCCCCTTCGGCAGTGCAAGAATGAAACATGTCAGTCCTCAGCAGAGACCGCCGGGCGCGGGAGCCTCGGAGCTTGCTGAAGATTTAACATTCAGCTTTGCCTCTGGGGGAGGAGAAGGATTTGGTTCCCTGCAGATTCGGAGCAGGCTTGGGAGGCCCGGGGCTGCGTTATTTGGTGGGAGCGGGGGTAGGTGGGTAGGTCTTTGGGACTCATTGAACGAAGGCACCCACAGAGTGTTTTCTGCCAAGACTGTGTTGGCCTCAGCTGCCAGGCAGGGTCCACTCCTGGGGTCCGGCTGCCTCCGATAATGTCCCGCCTTGGCCGCATCCTTTGCAATGTGGTCTTGGACACAGTGTCCATGTGCCTCGGTCCCCCGACTGTAAAGGGGAAATTACCACCGTTCCTGTCTTAAAGGCTGTCATGAGACTAAATGCGATGTTCCAAGGAAAGCTTTTAGACGCCTGGCGTAAGTGCTGGAGAAACGTGGCTTGTTATTATTGGTATGAATAACAAAGGAAGCAACACTTAGGGCTCTTCCCATGTGCAGGGCATGGCACCAAGTTCCCCACATACGTGTATCCTCACAGCTCCATGAGAACTACTACTATTACCTCCCCCACCCCCGTCTCTGCCACTGTTTTATTGATGAGGAAATCAAGGCACATTTGAGGCCCAAACCCAGGCTGCTGCTCTGCTGGAGGAAGGAGGGGTCTGACTCCTCATGGCCTGCAGTCTCTGGCTTCCCCAGCACAGCCAGCTCCTGCCTGTCTCAGACTTTGAAAACGTGGGAGCCTCATCCAAGTGCCCATCAATAGATGAATGGGACATCTACACAGTGGAATATTACTCAGCCATGAAAAAATGACATTTTACCATGTGCAACAGCATGGATAGACCTAGAGCAGCGGTTCTCAACCTGTGGGTCTCGAACCCTTTGGGGGTCGAACGACCCTTTCACAGGGGTCGCCTAAGACCATTGGAAAACACATATAATTACATACTGTTTTTGTGATTAATCACTATGCTTTAATTATGTTCAATTTGTAACAATGGAAATATATCCTGCACATCAGATATTTACATTATGATTCATAACAGTAACAAAATTACAGTTATGAAGTAGCAACAAAAATAATTTTAGGTTGGGGGTCACCACAACATGAGGAACTGTATTAAAAGGTCGCGGCATTAGGAAGGTTGAGAACCACTGACCTAGAGGGTACTACGCTGAGTGAAATAAGTTAAACAGAGAAAGACAAATACCATATGATTTCACTTATATGTGGAATCTAAAGAACAAAATACACAAATAAACAAAATTGAAACAGATTCATAGACACAGAGAACAGGCTGATGGTTGCCTGAGAGGCACTGGGGGTTGAGGCACTGGGTGAAAAAAGTGAAGGGATGGAGAAAGACAGATTGGGAGTTCTACAATAGACACAAGGATGTAAAGTACAGCATGGGGTCCTGGATTTCGAGAGGGCGCAGGCCAGGCCAAGGGACCCGGTGCACGGATTCATGCACCAGGGCCTCTAGTATTGTAATAACTAAGAATGGTGCCAGGTGGGTACTGGAAATATTGAGGGGAGTCACTTTGTAAAGTTTGTGATTGTTTAACCACTATGCTGTACACCTGAAACTAATACAAAATAATACTGAATGCAAATGGTAATTGAAACATTAAAAAATAAAATGTCATTCTTTGCCAGACCTGCCTCAGTGGGGTCCTGGCTGGCAGAGTGTGGAGCCCTGGCTAGTGTATGGAGCCCTGGTTGCAGGCTTGGCCCTATTCAAAGCATCTCACAGGCATCATCTCATTTAACCTCTCAATCTGCTCGGGAAGACATAACACAGTAGCATGGACGGGTGGCTTAAGCAACAGAAATTTGTTTTCTCACTATTCTGGAGGCTGGAAGTCCAAGATCAAGGTGTTGGCAGGGTTGGTTTCTTCTGAGGCCTCTCTCCTTGGCTTGTAGATGGCCTCCTTCTCCCTGGTCTTCCCTCTGGGTGTGTCCCCTAATTTCCTCTCCTTATAAGGACACCTGTCTTATTGGATGAGAGCCCGCCCCAATGACCTTGTTTCACCTTAATTACCTCTTTAAAGACCCCGTCTCTGAATACAGTCACATTTTGAGGTACTAGGGGTTAAGACTTATCAAAGATATGAATTTGGGGGGGGGGGGGACACAACTCAGCCCATAACAGGGTGGAAGCTATTATTACCCCATTTTTCAGTTGAGGAAACTGAGGCATAGAGAGAATGGGTAACTCACCCAGATCCACAGCCAACAGAGGACAGAATTCGAGGCAGAATAACTTGACTCCGCAGCCAGAACAGGAAACCACTGCCCACGCCCCACCACTGCCCCTGCAGAGGCAGGTCTCAAGCCATTGGCTTCTCTCTAGGACTGAAGAAATCAAGACTCAAGTGAAAGCTCTCACCCAAGGCCACTTAGCTGACAGGAGGCTGAGCGAAGAAAACTCCCACCCAGCTGTTCTGGCTTTGAGCCCAACTTCCTTCTATTCCTTACCTCTCCCTCCCTAACTTAGCTCCTACCCCAGGAAAAGGGGATAGTCATGGGTCCTGAGAAGGTAAAGAAGAGTTTAGGAATCAGAAGCAACTTTGACTTTGGCTTTACAGTCAGGGAGATTAATGAAAGTGTGTTTTCCCCCAGCCCCTCTGGCACCTGTCTTTTATGAATGGCACCTGCCAGTGGCTCAGAACTGCCCCAGGCAAAGCTGGGAAGCAGGCAGCTCAGCTCACCTCCCTCCCTCCGAAATGTCCTCTCCCTGCTCCCTGCAGCCCCTCCCCTCACAGCAGCAGTAGCCGCCATGATAGTGCTAGCACATTCCCAAAGATGGTTGTGTGACAGGCACCCTCCTGGGTGTTTTTATGCATTAATTAATGTCATCCCCTCAACAACTCCCTGGGGTAGAGGGTGGCATTATTCTCATTCCTATTTTATGTGTGAGGGAGTCAAGGCACAGCCCTTTGCTCAGGGGCCCTAGGAAGTAACTGGGGGAGGCTGGATGCAAACCCAGGCAGCTGGCTCCCAGCCTAAGCTCTCTGGTCCATATCTTCTCACTCTGGGGTAGATGGCTGACGGGAAGTCAGTGGGTTAACTCTCCCCAACATCTCCTTCCCCGATTCATTGCTCTTCCACCCACTGAGAGCTTGCTGCACCTACCCTGCTTGCTGGCCAGCACCGGGTTCCTCCCTCTGGTCAGGTGGCCTAGAAAGCAGGGCATGATGTGGCTTTCCAGCCCGAGCACCAACCTCCTAGACTCACCTCCCACCCTGTCTACCTCCAGCTCTACCTGTCTTCCTGCTCTTCCCTGAACAGGCCAAGCATCTGACCTAGACATTGGACTCTCCTCCCCTCTAGTGTAGTTCCCTTTAGTCAGCTCATTGCATTCAGCAGAGCGAATGCTCTCAATGAACACTGGCTAAATGAGTGAATGAGCTGACTTTATTATATTCCAATTCATTGATGGTAAGTACATATATAGACAGCGCTGGGCCGTGCCATTGTGCTGCATCATTAGCCAGGACGCACTCTCCCTCTTTGCACTGCCCTGATGGCCGTTAACTCATTGCTGTTCTTGGTTGCCAGCAGGACTCCAGAGCAAGGCTGTTTAACAACTGAGCCGCTCCTCAGCCCGAGGCTGCATCTAACAACCCTGCTGCCACAAACTCGTCTCAGCTGCAGAAAAGATGCTGTGAAATGGCCTGAATTGAGAGGCTGATGGGAAGGTCAAAGGTGCTTGTCATAACCCAGCCTAAACTGAAAGACAAAATTCCCCCTAGCACCTTTGGCATGTTGCTGATGTTGGAAAAGCAGGGAAGGGAAGTCTCCCCCACTTCTCCCTAAGCTTCCCTTTGCCTGGTCCAGAGAGCGGGGAGCTTGGGGAGGGGGGAGGGACGAGACAGTCACAGGAGCGGCTGTGTGACAGTGGCCTTAGGATGAGGTGAAATCACTGACTGAGTAATTGGGGAAAGATGATCAAAATAGCAATCAAGTCCGTGATGGAAAAGACAAGAAAGTTCTATTTCTTCCCCCCGGAAGCCGAGTGTCAAAGTGGTTTTGATATTTGTGATTTCATTCGTGCCACACTCAGCGTTTGCCTCTTGTCTTTCTTCCTCAACTGTTTCAGAACAAGAACAACGCACAACTGTGGGTTCCACATCTTGCACCCTAACTCGGCGTTCAAGTTTATTATTATTCCTTCCTGTTGAATGACAATATTAGCTGATTATAAATACATCAGGGCCCCTTTTCAGCAGTTGCAGCTGAAAATTCATTTTAATTCATTTTTCAGGACTGAGCCTGATTGCAGTGTCCTAAGACACAGAGGGTGGGAGAGCTAAGCCATCCACGCCCAGAATCCTGGTGAGGAGATCAGGGCTCCAAGAACCCCGAAACAGCCCCCTCTCCCCCCTACAAGGAGAAAAGAAAATGTTCTAAATATTCAGTGTGAACCAACAACCGTTTTTGAAATAGTTATTTAGTTAGTGGCAGTGGGGCGCTCTGGGAAGCAGAGAGAGATTTTTCTCCTAGGAAAAGCTCAGGTGGCCCCTGAGCGATGCTGAAGATGAACTTTGGATGCCAAGTTTCCTGGGATTCTGTGCCTGCCGGTGGGTTTTATAAGCCCAGAATGCACAACTCGCGAGGAGCCCCTTAGAGTTAGGTCATTGTCTGGCAGCTTTCGCGGGCTCTACTGGCAGTGGGCTCCGGAGGTTTATTCCTTGAAGATCGTAAGGCAAAGTGATTTCCCGATATTTGCAAATTGGCAAGCTGTGACGTTTTTGAAAAGGCAGGTGTGGGGTTGGAGAGACCAGAGCAGCGGTGGCTTGAAATCCCACCTCCGAGGTGCGCGCTGAGCCGGTTGTCCGTTTGAGCACTAGATGGCGCTAGCAGCCTTCCCGGGCTGCCTGCTTCCACCAGCGCGGCCGCATCCGCGGAGCAGGCTCTCCCAGCGCGAGGTCCACGCAGAAGGGACTGTGATTACAAGCCCTCAAGGGCTTCCCTTCGCTTCAGGAGCACACAGCGTGGATGTGTAAGGTGCTCAGGGATGTGCCTAGCTCTGGGGGGCAGCACGTCTAACGGTTAAGAACCACTGCTTTGCACTGCCATGCATTGCTTTCCAGTTGCTTCCTGCCTGGGGGTGGCAGGTTCCCTCATTGAGACTCAAAAAATCTTATTTATCTCCTCACAGCACAGGCTACCCTCCAGTGTCTGTGTGTGGCAGACGCTGCTGGTTGTCCTCTATCACTTTTTCTCCTTCTCTAACCCTCCCCCGCTCCCTGCCCCTGCCTTGACATGGGGGCTGCCAGACCTCACACAGCACATGGGAGTCAGCACCCCCAGCCCTGGGAGAGGCACTCCGAGGCTCAAATGGGGAGCTAGCCCACCTCCCAGCTCTGTACGTCATATCTGTGGTGTGAATGCTGTGTCTGAAGTCAAACATTTTCCCCCAAACTTGGGAGGCGTCTCCATGTACAGAGGGACATGAAGAATTACTTGGATGAGACCTCAAGTTCAGATAGTACTTATGTCCTGGTATCATTCTTGGTCAGTACCAGGACTTTCTGTTTGTCTGTTTTCTCTTTTTTATCCTCATCCTCTACTCCATGTGCACGTGCCCTAAGTGATTCATAGTGTCCTTGAATTCAATCTACCTCTCGGGGGGGAAAGTATTATTGAACAGGTATGCACATATATATACCTATGCACATGGGCATACATATATGCGTGTATGTATGTATATTTGTGCATTTGAATAGGAATGTACTTAAAATACACACACACACACACACACACACACACAATCCAATATCAACACTGAATTAGAAATCCAAAACCCAAGGACAATAGGCAATGAAACCCAGTGTTCCATCCAAAGCATCATGACTCACAGCCAGTCCTTCCACCAAACTAAGAATATATTTTTATTTATTATTTTCTTTTTAGAGGGGAAGGGAGAGAGAGAGAGAGAGAGAGAGAGAAAGAAACATCGATTTGTTGTTCCAATTATCTGTGCATTCATTGGTTGATTCTTGTATGTGCCCTGACCAGGGTTTGAACCCACAACCTTTGCATATAGGGACGATTCTCTAACCAATTGAGCTAAATGATTTATTAATCAGGATCTAGAAAGAAAATCAGAAACTACACTAGATCTTTCAAACAGAGGAAACAATATAGGAAATTGGTTAGATGAGTGATGGGAGAACTGATAAACATCGTTAGGGGGATGACGGAAAGATTATCCGCCCCAGGAAACCCCCACCCCCACCTCGGAGCTGGAGGGACAATGGAAAGAGTGATGTAACCAGAGTCCAGAGCTAGGGCTTACAGCTGGGCCTCCAAAGTGGGGACTGCCTGGTGGGATGTGAAACAATCAGGGGAGGAACCTTCTGGAAGGAGCAGAAGCCACAAAAGGCACAGGGGTTGTGGGAGAAACCACAGAAATAAAGAGGGGGAAGCACCCTGGCTATCCCTTCCTCCCACCCTTCAATCTTCTACCAGAGCTTCCTGTTACCTCAACCGACTGAAAGGTGGAGGCAAGGGAACCTGGGGATTGTAGTTCCCTATGATACAGAAAGGAGCCGGGGAAGGGCCAAGGTAGATTGAGAACAAACTGGCAGTTTCTGGGCAGAATGCTGGTGTGCCAAAGACCTTGCTGTGATGCATGGGTTCATGCATGTGTGTGTGTGTGTATGTGAGTGTTTGTGTGCAAGTGCATACGTGTGTGTATTTAGTACAGTATTGAGGTGAAGCATGTAGGCTGCCTGGTTCAAATCTCAGCCTCTCCATTCACTATCTATAGAACATGGGCAAGTTACTGAACTTCTCTGTAGATTGGGGATAACCCTGACCTCATAGGATTTGTGAAGACTAAATAATTTAATCTATGTCAAGTACTTATATGGTGCCTGGCACAGTCTCAGCTACCATGTTTTTTAAATATGTGCCCATGTTACATGTATGTGCATCTAGTCTGTGGCTTCTAACTGCCGCACACGTTCCCATGGGGCACACCCACCACATTTCATCCCAGGGAGCATGAGGCAACTCGGTTTCTCTGTCCACTTTCAGCAGGATGCCTGGAGGGGGAGATATGTATTGAGTCCAGGCAAGGCTATATTCAGGAACAAAATTAGATGGCTGCGTGTAACTGCCGTGTGCGAGTGCACTGAAATCCATGATGACACCCGTAGGGTCAGCGTAAGCGCAGGGTTACTTTGAAGCATTTGTCAATGAGATTGAACTAAAGGCACTTGGTGAAATTCACTTGACCGAATTTTAACCTTTCATACGTGAAAGTGACTTGGCTGCGTTCTTCTATTTCAGTGTTAGTTTCATAAAGGTAGCTTGCTTGCCTCCTCTGATGTATCGAATCCCTCGCCTGCTCCCCACAGGTGCCCTGTGAATTGGACATTGTTATCAGCTGACAAAGATGGAGTTAAATGTCAGTGGCTGAGCCAGGATTAAACCAAAACCTGGACTTGATCATTCTGCCATCCTTCCTCTCTCAAGGTGGTGGCAGGTAGCCTGGCCAGTGGAGCGGGGAGTCACCTTGCGCTTGTGCTGAGAGTGTGAATTGATTCCCTGGGCCTGGAACTTGGGTGAGAAGGGCCAGATCTGTTGCAGGCAGCCAAATGCCACAGACAGAATCTGAGGTGGAATCAGAGCCAAGGGTGTGTGAGAAGGGACTCCAGGTCCTGTACTCTCCAGGGGAGGCATGGTGGGTGGGACAGGTAGGCTCAAAGGACTGAGGTCTTGGTGGGACGACAGGTAGTGGGCAGCTTTATATGATTTCATTGAGTGGTTACCGTGACGTCCCATTGGGTCAGTGTAAATGACTGCCTTTTGTAATAGAAAGAGCTCAGACCTCTCCAACTGGGAGATTTGAACTAATTCTTGGCTCAGCCAGTTTAGAGCCTGGTTCACTGGGACAATTGCTCTGCATTTCCAAGGACGGATGTGAGCCATGTATCTATGCCTTGTTGTCTCGGCAGGTCCAGAGTCCATGCTCACAAGAGCAGAATCATTTTCCTGAAGCGACATTTTTATCATATTGCTCCCGCATTAAAACCTTGCAATGACAGTCCATGGCCTTCAGGGGAAAGGCCAGATGCCACCCTTGGATTGGTGTCAGTGTCCTCTGCAGTCAGCCCTCAGACTGCTTTTCCAACTGACCTCCACCTCCCACATATATTCTAAGTAGCTTGTTCATTCAGCTAATATAATGAGTGCCTACTGTATGCTGGGCATTGCAAGGCGATGATGATTAAGACTTGGGCTGTGCTATTGTTTGAATGTTTGTGTCCCTCCCCACCCCCATTCATATGTTGAAATCCTAATGCCCAATGGGATGGCATTAGGAGTAGGGTCTTTGGAAGGTGCTTGTCATGAAGGTGGAGCCCTGATGAATGGGATACTTGTTCTTATAGAAGAGACTGCATAGAGCTCCCTCACCTCTTCTGCCATGTGGGGACACAAGGAGCTGATGGCTGTCTGTAACCCACAAGAGGGTTCATGGTCAGCAGAACCTGACCATGCTGGCACCCCAATCTTGGACCTCCAGCCTCCAGAACGGTGAGAAATAAATTTCTATTCTCCATCTGCCTACCTGTCTGTCACCTGTCTCTGTCTTCCTCCACCTCCTCTCTTGTCTTTGCTCCTTTTTGATCCTTGGCTTGGTTCTACAGGTTCTCCCTAAAGACCTCCCCTCTCTGTGGACTCCTGTTTGCAGGTGCCTTCAAGAGGACCAGCCCCAACCAGCCTGGGTCTCCTCAATTGTCAGGCTCCAGGTCACTCCCTGCCATTCCCTCCCTGGGATTCTTTGTTCAAGTGCTCAGGAGAATCTGTTTGTCCCCCAGGTGCTCATGTGGTCAGGGGCCGAGGCCTCCTCCAGGCCTCAAGGTGGCACAGTGGGGAGGATAGGAAGTGGGGTGAGGCAAGGGAGGACACAGTCCCCATGACAACACTTTAGGTAAATCTTTGGTTCTGGTATACATCAGAGATATTGAGGTTCTCGTTCCAGACCACTGCAATGGAGTGAATATTGCAATAAAGTCACAGGAATTTTTTAGTTTCCCAATACATACAAAAGTTATGTTTATTCTTGTAGTCTATTAAGTGTGCACTAGCATTATGTAAAAAAAAAACAACCTAAAAAACAATGTACTAGCTTAATGAAAAAATACTTTTTTTGCTAAAAATGCTAACCATTATCTGAGCCAAAGTGAGCTGTGAACTTTTGGCTGGTGGAGGGTCTTGCCTCGATGTTGATGACTGATCAGGGTGGTGGTTGCCGAAGAATTGGGGTGGCTGTGGCAGGTTCTTAAAATAAGACAACAATGAAGTTGGCTACATCAATTGACTCTTCCTTTCACAAATGATTTCTCTGCAGCATGTGAGGCTGTTTGTTAGCATTTTACCCACAGAACTTCTTTCAAAATTAGAGTCACTGTTTTATTAACTAAATTGATATAATACTCTAAGTCCTTTGTTGTCATTTTAACAATCTTCACAGCATTTCATCAGGAGTAGATTGCATCTCAAGAAACCATGTTCTGTGCTCATTCACAAGAAGCAGCTCCTCACCTGTTGAAGTTTTATCATGAGATTGCAACAATTCAGTCACATCTTGAATTCTAGTTCCACGTTGAATTCTAGTTTTCCTGCTATTTCCACCACATCCGCAGTTACTTCCTCCACTGAAGTTTGAAAGTTTGAACCCCTCAAAGTCATCCATGAAAGCTGGAATCAACTTCTTCCAAACCTGTTAATGTTGATATTATGACCTCTTCCCATGAATCACAAATATTCTTAATGACGTCTAGAATGTAACATCAAAGATAACCGATCACAGATCACCATAACAAACATGACAATAATGAAAAAGTTGGAAATATTGTGAGAATTACCAAAATGTGATACAGAGCTACGATGTGAGCAAATGCTGTTGGAAAATGGCGCCAACAGACTTGCTCGATGTGGGGTTGCTACAAACGTTCAAATTTTTTAAAATGCAATATTTGCAAAGCAGAATAAAGGGAAATGCAATAAAACATGGAATGCCTGCATTTTACCGAAGAAGGAATGGAAGATCAGGATAGACTGCTTGATCCTTCTTACTCTCAGGAGACACTTGTCCTGTGGTTCATGTCCCCAGTTTGATGAGAATTAGAAGGCCTTGGAGACCAGGAGCTGTGTCCTAGACTCTTTTGCATTCTCCCATTCTCCCTGCTCCCAAACCATGGACCTCAGCCAGGCCTAGCTCAGAGCCAATGCTTAATGAGCATTTGTGGATTTGAGGATGCAGGCCAGGATTTCAGTTCAGTTAAGTTCATTTTCTTTTATGATCATAGCCTGTAATTTGAATTGTGCCAGTCATCTCCAAGAGGCATAAAATGAAAGGCAGGGGTGCAGCTGGAGGCTATTGTTCTAGACGAGATTAATTCATTTAACAGCTTTTTAAAAAATGATGGTAAAATATACATAACAAAATTTACCATTTTTTAAGTGTACAGTTCAGTGGCATGAAGTGCATTTACTTTGTGTGCAACCATCACCACCATCCATCTCCAGAAGTTTTTCATCTTCCCCAACTGAAACTTTGTACCCATTAAACAATTCCCTGTTTTCCCTTCCTCCCAGCCTCTGGCAACTAGCTTTCTATTTTGTGAGTCTATGAATTTAACTATTCCTATAGGATGAATCATCTAATCTAATAAAAGAGAAACATGCAAATTGACCGCACCTCTGCTATGCCCAAGCCACGCCCACCAGCCAATCAGAGCAACTATATGAAAATTAACCCAACCAAGATGGCGGCCGGCAGCCACGAAGCTAGAGCAAGCAGGAGGCTTGGTTGCCCCAGCGATGGAGGAAGCCAAGCTTCCTGCCTGCCCTGGCCAGCTGTGGCCTCTGCTCAAGGCAACAAAGTTTTAATTATAGAAGATAAATAAATCCCAGATACCTGCTTCCAGCCAGCCTCCACTGGGAGCTTGGGTGGCTAGGGGCCGTGGCCAGCCTGCAAACAGCCATCAGTTCCTCACCCAGGCTGGCCACACCCTCATGGGGTGAGGGTCCCCACTGGGGGGTTTGGCCAGCCTGCAAAAAGCCATCAGCCCTTCACCCAGGCTGGCCAGGCACCCCAGCAGGGACCCCCACCATGAAGGGGCTGTGGCCAGCCTGCAAACAGCCATCAGCCCCTCACCCAGGCTGGCCAGGCACCCAAGAGGGGACCCCCACCATGAAGGGGGTGTGGCCAGCTTGAAAATGGCCTCAGCCCCTAACCCAGGCTGGCCAGGCACCCCAGCAGGACCCCCACCCTGATCCAGGACACCCTTCAGGGCAAACCAGCCGGCCCCCACCCATGCACCAAGCCTCTATCCTATATAATAAAAGGGTAATATGCAAATTGACCCTAACAGCAGAACGACTGGGAATGACTGATCACTATGACACACACTGACCACCAGAGGGCAGACGCTCAATGCAGGAGCTGCCCCCTGGTGGTCAGTGCACTCCCACAGGGGGAGCTCTGCTCAGCCACAAACCAGGCTGACGACTGCCAGTACAACGGTGGTGGTGGGAGCCTCTCCCGCCTCCTCAGCAGCGCTAAGGATGTCCGACTGCAGCTTAGGCCTGCTCCCCGCTGTCAAGTGGACATCCCCCGAGGGCTCTCGGGCTGCCAGAGGGATGTCTGACTGCCAGCTTAGGCCCAATCCCCCAGGGAGCGGGCCTAAGCCAGCAGGTGGTCATCCCCTGAGGGGTCCCAGACTGCGAGAGGGCACAGGCTTGGCTGAGGGACCCCCCCCCCCCAAGTGCACAAATTTTTGAATTGTTTCTCAAGTATACAATATTTGTCTTTTTGTGCCTGGCTTATTTCACTTAACATAATGTCTTCGATGTTTATTTTTGTGGCCTGTGTAAAAATGCCCTTCTTTTTTTAGGGCTAGATAATATTTTATTGTATGTATATACCACATCTAGTTTAGCCTTTTATCTATTTACCAGAGGCCCAGTGCATGAATTTGTGCACCAGTGGGGTCTGGCCAGCCCACCCCAATGAGGGTCTATTGGGCCCAGCTGACAGGGGGAGGGACTGCAGGCAGTTGGCCGGCTGCCCCTGCCCCCGATCGGGGTGTTAGGGGCCTATCGGGGCCCGGATCAGACTGATTGGTTGGCTGCTGCAGTGTGTGTCATAACCACCAGTCATTCCGGTCATTCTGGTCATTCCACCATTTCAGTTGCTGGAGATATATATATATACACACACATACATACACTTAGGTTGCTTCCCCCAACAGTAAAAAATTAATCTAGCACTCACCATGTTCCATGCCTCACACACAATCCCTACTATGCATTGTTTAATTAATCCTCCCAATAGTTTTAAGAGTTGAGTATCCTTATCTTCTTTCAGGATGAAAAAACTGAGGCTTGAAAAAATTGAGGAATTTGCTCCTAGTCACTCAGCAAGTAAGTTTCAGCGTCAACTTCTCTCCAAGGGATATGCAATGCCAGATCTTAGAAGCCTCCCACCCCATGCTAAGTAGCACCCTAGTAATATAATCAGCAGAATCCTGAACAAGAAAACTCTATAAAACAAATTACTGAATGTTTTCAATAAATAAAATAGAAGGGGGAAAAAAAGAAAAGGAAGGAAACTTAGAGATGAAAAGAGATTTAATAGACAAATAAACTAAATGAAATGATTGGACTTGTTTGGATCCCTATTTAAAAAAAAACAACTGTTCAAAAAGTGAACAACATTGGGTAAATTTGCTTCAGAATATAATTGATTTTGTATTGAAAATTGTTGGAACCTAGAGATTAAACAAGACTTCAGAGACATATCAACCAAATGCAATATATTGATCTTTGTTTTGATCTTGATTCAAATAAATCAAATATGAGAAACAATTCAAAAGACAATAAAGAAATTTGAGCTCCAATTTTTTGGATATTAAGGCAATACGGTTAATAATTTTAGGCATGACGATGATGTGGTGGTTGTTTAGGGGGGGAAAGTTCTTATTTTTTAGAGATACATACTGAAACATTTATGGAGGAAATGATATCTGGAATTTGTTTCAAAATATTCCAAGAGCAGGGTGTGGGGACAGTCAGTGGGGAATATAGATCAAAAAAGATCGGCCATGTGGTGATAATTATTGAAGCTGGGTGATGTGTACTTGGGGTTCACTGTACTATTGTGTTTACTTTTGAGTATGCTCAAAATGTTCTACAATAAAAAGCTTAAAAGCAAATGCTTTGAAGAAACAGTATTTCACTTCTATAAGTGGGGAAACTGAAGCGTGAGAGGTTATGTAACATGCAATGCAAACTGGTCTGCTGACCCTAGAGCTTAAGCTCTTCCTTTGCATCATAGTGCAGTTGCACACTGGAGTGGAGTTAGACTTGGATTTTGCTAGAAATCAGGAGTCATGCAATGGTTTCAGGGGGAAAAGGATGTTCTCATCAAAATTGTACCATCTCTCAAAGAAGGGATAGGTCCTTCACTGTATCCACAGGCAAAAACATAGATTCATAAACACCCCTTGGAGGCCATGCCTTAGTGCAGTTTACACGGTGTACCATGACTCGCAGAAGTGGGTTTCATTTCTGTTTTTAGGGAGACAACTTCTTGTTTGTCCCACCCTGAACCCCATGCAGCAGGATACACTGGTGTGCAGCCTATAGGACTCAACTTTTGCATCTTTTTTCTTTTGTGCTGCCAACAGCCCTTACCTACTTATTCTCGTACTAGTCCTCTTCTTTCCTTTGGCAACTGACTCTCCTCCATGCCACATGGGTCTCTTGGGGCTACTGATCACAGGACCCACTTTCTTGGCCAGAGGGTAGGTTCCCTGGGCTGTAGTGATGGGTTCATGATGTGGGAATGTCACCCTACTAAAATCAATCAGACCCTTCTGGGATTTTGGATCTGGCATTGGGAGGGAGGAGCTTACTCTTACTGAGATTGGATGATGTAAACTTGAACCTGCCGGTGATCATATTTGCACTTTCCCCTGAGTATCCCACAAAACCACACGGAGGAAACTCATCTGCAGCAGGAAAGCGCCCAATATCTAAAAACTGAGGAATGGACACAGAGAGACACAGAAAGATATGGAGTCTCTGCATCCAGTCATGCCTGAAATCAACTCCATTCCAGGAACCTTCATTTCTGGAGTCAATAAATATTCTGTTTGCTGAAATTGGCTTGACTTCAGTTTTTCTTGTTTGCAACTCAAAGTTCTGGCTAAGACTTGCTTCATTACCCAGAGGTTTCCTTATTCAAGACTTGTTCTTCTGGCTTTTCTCACTCTGACTTTCACAAATGGTAATAAGTCAAGAATGTGTGTGAAGATCTAACTACAAGGAGACTGGTTGAAGAATTATTTATTATGGTAAAAACTTTGGCAAAAACTTAGATGGCCCATTGTAAGGCATTGGAGCTGTCCTTTGGGGTGGCCTGCCTGAGCCTGGGCACCAGAGCTGGGCTAAGACTGTGGGGGTGGGAGAAGCAGGGAAGGGAATTGTCCCTACAGTGGACTATGTTCACTTCTTTCTCTGTTCAACAAGCTCCCCCATTTCCCTTCTTCTGTTAATAGACCCGCAGGGCTCAGGCCTGGGCAGTCCAAGCTCCCTCTCCCCCTGACAATAGTGAATGGCGAAGAAAAGACATGGAACCCAAACAGTATCCTTCCCTGGAAATATATTCATTCATATTTTCTGTCTCTGTCTCTGTCTCTCTCCCTCCCTCCTTCCTTCCCTCACTCCCTACTACACTACCAGTTTATTATAAAAGTATATAACTCAGGGAAGAGCCAGATGGGAGAGGGCACAGAGCTTCCTTACCCGCACCAGGGTGCCACTCTCACGAAGCTTGTGGTTTCTATGCTGGAGCTCATGGGGTAAACCTGTACTAAGAAACCCAGGAGCTGTGTTTTACCACGTGGAAGAAGCACAGAGAAAGTTTGCAGAAAATAGGGATGGAGCAAATGCACAGAGGAAAGTAGAGAGAAGAGACCTTCTTGGCAGCCTTCCATCTAGTTCCTGGCTCCAGATCTTTCCTGAGGTTCTGCTGCATTCCTGACCTTGGGCTTCAGGGGACAGCTTGGAAGCCACACAGTCAATTCCTAATTTTTGCTGAAACTCACTTAACTGGCCTTTGTTTTTTGGTAACTGAAGGAGCCCTAGCTAATACATGCACTGTTCTCCTTGCCTCTTCATACACCTGTGCACACACCTGCCTCCTTCCCCCTTAGTCACATACAAACAACTGCCCCTAAGCAAACCATCACATGCAAACCAATCCCGGGGCCACTGCCCCAACCTGGCATCATACCCAGCCAAACAAAGTCCCTTTCAACACAATCTAGAACTCACAATGCCTCCTGCTTTAAGTCTAAATATGATAGTGTCAACCGATGGTCTTTGGCACCAATTCAACACCAACAGGTGAAGAAGGAAACTTTCTTCAGTGAAAAACAGCTTAACTGTGATACAGCACAGACTGAAAACACCATGGCTATGAGGCAGCCCTGGGGCCAGGCTCTTCTCCGGCTACACAGCCCTGCAGGCTCCTGCTTTGCGCTGCTCTGCTCTGCTGAGGCATCTTCAGTGTTTCAGCTCAGTCAGGGAGACACAGTCTTCAGTGGAAAAGGAAAGTTCACCCTCAGAGAGGGAGGGGAGCTGGCTTATATAGACAGAAGTCCCCACCCCTGGCCCCTAATTGGTCTATCCTCATGCGAATGAGGACTCCAAATTTTTGCAGTTTGATTGGTACAAAAGTGTGGGGAGCTGGCAAGGCCATGGCATACTCAGCCCCAGGGCACCTTATGTGCCATGCCAGCTCAGCCTGGTTCAGTGACCCTGAGTGGGGGCAGTGAAAGACTTAGAAAAGATAGACAAGAGAATGAAAGCTGGGTCTCAGTGGGACGCCGCCCCTCTGATGGACAGCGCCAGCACCCACAAGCCATGTCTTTATTTTATAGCAGATGCCACGAGGCAAAGTAAGGGCATGATCCAGATGTTTACAGCATTCTCATGGTTTTCAATCCCACTCCACTACATGCACCTGAACTCTACCACTCAGACACGTGGGGCCACGTGTTCGGACCATAGGTTCAAGCTTACAGCTATAGCTGTTGGCTATAATTGTGCTGGGAAGCCTCTGCCCTCCAAGCTGGGACTTGCACGTGGCCACGAGAGGACTGTGCCCTCTCATCAATCCAAGGCTTGAACCTGTCCAAAACACTAGCCGCGCCCCACACAAAAGGTACTGTCCTGATTGGTCAGAATAGAACCACTGCTTGGCCTCAGTACTATTGGGTGAAATAGGATGCCAGGAACTCCTTTATGAGGGCTGGATCAGATGGCAGAGACACAGTGCAGGCAGGCAGTTCAGTGCAGAGCAGGTAGTTCATTCAGTGCAGCCCTCTCCCTGAAGTGCAGTTTGTGTGAGAGGCCCCTGTGCAGAAATGGCTACTAAGCTGTTTTCGTTTTGTTTTTTAATTTTAGCCCAGTTCGCCACCAGGAGCCCTTCTTAGTAGGCATCTTCTTTCTCAGGGTCCACATAAGTGACAATCAAGGTTGTTAACTCGATCACGGTTGTTAGACATGGAGGAAACAGAAGAGTCAGTATTCAAACCTACCTATGTCCATCTGTATAGGAGGGTATTTAACCATTTTCTTTCTTTTTAAAAAGTCTTTTATTGCGGTAAAGTACTCGTAACATAAAATTTAACATCTTAAGCGTTTTCTAGGTACACAGTTTAGTGGCATTAAGTACATGCACGTTGTTGCGCAGTCATCACCACCATCCATCTTTTCCTCGTACAGCACAGAAACTTGATCATCGTTTTCTATATTTGCATATCAACCAATCGTTCGAAGCTTTATTTCCAGGAAGGAATCTGTGACATCTGTTTGTAGTCCTGGGGGTAAGAGGCTGAGCGGGGCCCCTCCCTCAGTTCAGCCAGCCAGCACCTCTCGGGTTTGACTGGCCCTGGCTGCCATCAGCTAGACCAGGGGTAGGGGAGGTATTCAGGCCCCACCCCATGCTCCCCTTCACAGCTGGAGCAGCAGTGGATGCTCAGCTCAGGCTGCAGAGGACACAGACTGGGACACTCACAGACTTGGAGCTGAGCTCCAAGGCCTCTCCGGGCACAAGGGTAAGTGAAGACCCCCCTGAGGTGAGGGGACACAGGTGAGGTGAGAGGCCAGAGTGTGGAGGTTGAAGGGGAATGGCCACAACTAGAAAAAAGGGATTCTCTCAGACTGCTGCTCCCTCACTGGGGGCTGCCTCAGGGCCCAGGAAGTGGGAGGCAAGTGAGCTGCACGGCCCCCCGAGCCCCTCACAGGGACAGTTATTTGGGTAATTTTCTGGTTCACCCATGACGCTCCAAATTCAAATGAGAGACTGAAACCCTGACTCCGGATTCTCCCTGCTGGGACTGCTGAGACCTGGGTCCTGCCTGGGAGACTCGCTGGCCTTTGCCTGACTCGCCCAGCTCAGGCTCTGGGTTCTATGATTCCTAGATGTAAACCTGGGGGCAGTGACTCTGGCTCTTCACACGCAGCCGTCTGTTCTGAAAAGAAACCTATTCCCAGCTCCCCCGGGTTGCATGTGAGAGAGGTGTCTGAGGAAAGTCTGGCATATGCCAAGGATGAGCACAGCCATCACCCCTCTGTGGGAATCTCCTTCAAGTTCTCCCTTGGGAACAAGGAGTGGGCAGGTGCTGAGGAGAGCTCAGAGGAGAAGGCCAAGCTCCCGCCCCCACCATCTGCCAGCTCTCTCCTCGCTTGCTAACAGACTTGCAGTTCCCTCTGCTGTGGACACCAGCCCTCGATTCAGCTGGCTGTCCTCTCCTCCCACACCAGGCCTCCTGTTCCATGGATGGTCCATGAGCTTGGTGCTCCCAGGGAGCTTGCTGAGCACCAGTGAACCCTGATTTCCCACTATCTTCCACGAGCCACCTCCCCATGGGCCCAGGAGGTGACCTCACTTCCTGCTTCCCGGAGAGAATAGCCATCAGAAGGGACATGCCTACCGCAGCTGCCCCCACCCCTCCTGCCTTCCCCTCCATCCCAGAGCTCCCCAAGGGGCTCCCCTTGCTAAGGCACTCACACTCTGACTCCTCAGGAGAGCTAACTACTGTTTATGATTTCCCCTCTTCTCCCTCCTATACCAACCGTTCCAGTCAGTGTTCTCCAGAGAAACAGAACCCCAATAGGGTGTGTGTGTGTGTGTGTGTGTGTGTGTGTGTGTGTGTGGAGGGGGGGGGTGGGGGAGGAATGTGAGGAATTGGCTCTGGCAAGTCTGAAGTTTGCAGGGCAAGCCAGCAGGATGGAGACCCAAGGAAGACTTGATGTTGCAGCTCAAGTCCAAAGGCAGTCTGGAGGCAGAATTCCCTCTCCCTTGGGGGATTTCTGTTTTTCTCTCTTGAGGCCTTCAATCGATTGGATGCAGCCCACCCACCACCTGGAGTGTGATTCTTACTCAGTCTACTGTTTCAAATATTAATCCCATCTCGGAAACATCTCCGCAGCACCATCTACACTGGTGTTCTATTAAGTGTCTAGCCAAGTTGACACATAAAATATGAGCCATTAGTCATAACCATGGTCAAGACTTGTATGTTTACTAAGTGCCAATCACTATACTTATACCAGATAAGTCCATCACAATATCTTATTTAATCCTCCCTATTACCCCATAAGGTAGGTCCTATTGTTATTCTCATTTTACAGAATCAGGACATCAAGTTACATAGTGAGTGGGAGAGCTCTGATTGAAACCCAAGTCTAAATCAGAAGACTACGTTCTCAATTCCTAATTTACACCACCTCCCAGCCACCTCCCTATTTTTATCCTATGATTATACACACTTGTTTAATCTCTGATTAAACAAGATAAAAATGGCCCATTATCTCTTTCCCAGGGAAATGTCTTTGAAAGACTTGCTCGCTATTGGTGTCTCCAGTTCTTATCTTTGCTCAGCCCACGGCATCCTGACGTCAGCCTCTACCAAAATGAGGAAACAATGTTGACCAAGGTCACAGATGATGCTTATTTTACGAAAGCCGGAGGATGTGGCCCTTTTATCTATGTACTTATAACAGTAGCAATTGTACATTATAGAAAAAAATAGGAAGCATTTCTGGTTAAGATTGCATTGGCATGACTGTTTGTGGCACACTTTCTGCTATAAACACATAGCATTTATAAATAAAACTTTAAAGAACTGAAGATGTAAAAAGGCATAATTCAGCTCACATACAGGAGATCACCTTTGTAGACTAGAACGAGAAAGAGAGGCACAGAGCTGCTGGCTCCTGGGCAGAGGCAGGCAGAGGTGGGCGGGTTCTGGCACCTGTCTGGGCTAGTCTGGCTCCGAGGAAACAGACTAAACATGTTTGTTCCAAGTGGGGCAGGGGTCAGGGCCCCCCCCTGAAGGCTGAAGGTAGGGCTGGTGTTTTCTCCACTTAGGACAAGAGATGATGAACTTCCCCCTGACCACTGCTCAATGCTATCGCTGATGTGGAGCTAAATGATCTGGTGGACAGTGACTGGGACAGCACAGGAACCAGGACCTGGACTGAGCCACCTGCTTGCTGAGTGAGCCATCACACTGCCAATGGCAAGAGCTGACATCCGCAGCATAAGGTTCAGTTAAACGAGGCATGTGGCCCACCAGTGGCGAGTTTGACATGCTTGAGTTAGAGGTAAGGCTGATGGAGGAAACTGCAATACTTCTTGACAGGAAAGGAGAGTGGAGAGAAAAAAGACAAGAGAGAAAGTGATCAAGCTTAGAACGACTCTCCAAACCAAAAATCCAAAGACACGAAGAAACCTATCTCTAACAGTTAGTAACCAATAAATCAACTATTGAAAAATTGTTCACTGCAAGTGACATAAAATTACAGTCTAAGAATTTTAAAAGAAATACGTCTAAGGCATTAAATAAGAAAGTAGCCAGAACCGGTTTGGCTTAGTGGATAGAGCGTCGGCCTGTGGACTCAAGGGTCCTAGGTTCAATTCCAGTCAAGGGCATGTACCTTGGTTGCGGGCACATCCCTAGTGGGGGGCATGCAGGAGGCAGCTGATTGATGTTTCTCTCTCATCGATGTTTCTAACTCTCTATCCCTCTCCCTTCCTCTCTGTAGAAAATCAATAAAACATTTTAAAAAAATAAGAAAGTAGGGAAATAATATAAAATAAATAATAATTAAACATTTGTGTTACAAAAATAGGCAGAAATGAGCTTTTTAAAAAAGATGGATATAAGAAAGAACCAATTAGGAATCTTGGAAATAGAAAATATAATCCCTAAAATAAAAAAATCTAATAGATTGGATAGAATCTAAACTTGGTGCAGTCATTAAAAAAATTGAATTGAAAGATAATAGCAGGGAGTTCACCCAAAACATAGGAGAGAGAGAGGGAGAGATAGAGAGAGGAGAGAGATAAAAGTTTACAAGTGTGTAATAACAATCCTATCTAATTAAAGAGAAGCATGGTAATTAGCGTACGACCGCTACCCTTCCCATTGGCTAATCAGGGTGATATGCAAATTAACTGCCAGCCAAGATGGCGGCCGGCAGCCAGGCAGCTGGAAGCGAACATGAGGCTTGCTTGCTTCAGTGAAGGAGGACTCCAACGTTCCCCGCCTGCCTTGCCGGCCTCTGAGCTGGCAGTTTGAAACATTGTAACAAATATAGAAGCTAAACAAAACCCCAGAAACCAGCTTTCAGCTGGCCGGGATCTCAGAACTGGAGATGATACAGTGTTTTGATTATAGAACCGAAACAAACCAGATACCTGCTTTCAGCAGCAGAGGCCTTGGCCCAGAATAAAAAAGAAAAAAAGGAGCGGTTGGGAGCTTCAGTCACCCACCAGCCTGAAAACAGCCCTCAGCCCCTCACCCAGACTGGCCAGGCACCCCAGTGGGGACCCCCACCCTGAAGGGGGTGTAACCAGCTGCAAACAGCCATCATCCCCTCATCCAGGCTGGCCAGGCACCCCAGTGGGGACCCCCACCCTGATCCAGGACACCCTTCAGGGCAAACCAGCCAGTCCCTACCCATGCACCAGGCCTCTATCCTATATAGTAAAAGGGTAATATGCCTCCCAGCACCGGGATCAGCGTGACAGGGGGCAGTGCCCAAACCCCCTGATCTCCCTGTGGCTCTGTGCATGACAGGGGGTGGCGCCCCAACTCCCCAGTCGGCCCTGCTCTGAGCCCTACCAGGGGCTGCACCTAGGGATTGGGCCTGCCCTCTGCCACCCGGGAGCAGGCCTAAGCCAGCAGGTCGTTATCTCCCGAGGGGTCTCAGACTGCGAGAGGGCACAGGCCGGGCTGAGGGGACCCCCCCTTCCCCCCCGAGTGCACAAATTTTTGTGCACCGGGCCTCTAGTCAATAATAATAAAAGCGTAATATGCTAATTAAACCAGATATCCTTCTGGACTCCCTTCTGGACAACCTTCTGGATGAAGATGGGGACTGCAAGGGAAGCCCGGGTCCTGGGTGCCTGCTGGTGGCAGGGGGAAGGAAGGCCTATTCTTGCACGTTTTTCCTTCATTGGGCCTCTAGTCGGGCCTCTAGTTAAGAAATATGGAGGGTAGATTGAGAGGCTACAACATACAGCATATAGAAGTTGCAGAGAGACAGTAGAGAAAAAAATAATACAGGAATAATGGTTCCAAATTTTCCAGAACGGTAGGAAGACCGAGCCCCTGAATTGAAAGTGCATTCTGAGGCAAGCTGCAGAGCATCCAAGACAGAGAGACAATCTTAAAGGCAACCAGAGAGGAGGGCTAGATTTCCTAAAAAGGAACCACAAGTAGACTGACCTTCATTTTCTCATCAGCAACAGAAGAGGTTGGAAATAGTGATACTACAGCTATCACTTGGATGGTACTAGGCGCCAGGCACCACACCAAGTGTTTGATGTATAATAACTAATTTAATCTGCACAAGAATTCTATGGGATTAGGATTCTTGTTATCCCTTTGTACTACTGAGGAAAATGAGCATTTGGGAAGTTTAGTAGCTCTTGGTTAGGCTCTCTCAGTTAGTCAGAGGAGGAGTTGGGACACATACTAAGTTGATCTGGTTCCAAAGGTTCATAACCACTATTTTATACCACTTCTCACTGTAGAGAAATGTGTTCACGGTAATGAGGAAAATTAAATGACAACGTAAAAATTTTAGCCTCAGCTAAATTAAGAAATGTTTTGGCATACAAAGATTAAACACAGCCCTGGCCACTGCTCTCAGTGGATAGAGTGTCGGATCGCACACCAAGGGGTCAGGGGTTCAATTCAAGGGCACATACCTCGATTGCAGGTTCATTCCTGGCACAGGTCATGGTGTGTGTGGGAGACAACCAATCGATGTGTTTCTCTCACATCGATGTTTCACTCCCTCTCTTTCTCTCCTCCCTCCTCTCTTTTACTCCTTATCTTCCACTATCTCTAAAAACCAATGGAAAAAAATATCTTCTAGTGAAGATGAACAACAATAACAAAAAAGATTAAACACATACATTACTCATAGCCATTCATTAAAATAATTATTAATATATATGTTTCAACAAGAAGAAAAATTAACTCAAAGGGAAGTCATGGGAGTCAAGAAAATAATGATGAATTGATCATCTGTGTTGGTACACTTAACTATGAAAGGTTAAAATATTGAATTTCTTCTTTTATTGAGATATAATTGACAAGTAATATTGTATTTATTTTAGGTGTACAACATAATTCAACATATGTATATGTTGCATGAGGATCAGCACAATAAGTCTAGTTGACATTCATCACCACATAGTTACAAGTTTTTTCTTGTGATGAGAGCTTTTCAGACATAATCTTTTAGAAACTTTCAAATATACAATACAGTATAACTAACTATTAATTATATAAAATATTAAATTTTTTTTAAAAAAGAGATAAAACAAAAATGTAGGCAAAAATAACAAGATGAGTAGCAAAATGTAGTTAAAATAGTTTGTTTCTTTCCATGTTTTAAAGGAAGAGAGAAATGTTGATTGACTCCAGATGTTTTCTAAAATTATAGTTAAAGATAACAATAAAAAAACATAAACAGAACCTACAGCTTCTGCATCTACAGAGAGGGAACATAGAAAACTTCTTCAATGCAGAAGAATAAATGGGAAAAAAGAAAAGAAAAAAAAGGGAAAAGGATGGCAAATTGAAACTACAGAATTAAATGGTAAAAAATAACTTTAAATATACCAATAATTATGATAAAGATAAATGGAATAAATTCACCAATGAAAAGATAGGGATTATCTGATATATTTTTTAAAATCCTGGGCATACTGACAAAGCCACATAGAAGGATTGTAATAAAAGTAGAGAAAGTTATATCATACAAATACTAACAAGAAGAAGGTATACTACTTCCATGAGATAAAATAAAACTTAAGGCAAAAAACATTAATAGTGACAAAGAAGGGTGGTACATAATATTTTTAAAAATAGCCCCCTAGGAACATATAGTAGTCATACACCTGGATAGTCTTCCCAATATAACTTCAAACTATAAAAACCAAAACTGACCAAATTACCAGGAAAATATCTATTATCATAGTGAAAATTTTTAGCTGACCTCAAGATGAATCCTATATAATAAAAGGGTAATATGCAAATCAACCAAACAAAGGAACGACTGGTTGCTATGATGTGCACTGACCACCAGGGGGCAGATGCTCAATGTAGGAGCTGTCCCCAGTCTGCAAGGCCCCAATCGCATGATTGGGACCTGCTGGCCAACCTCTTGGTTCCTTCCCCTGGCTGGCAGGCTCTGATCGCCTGATGGGGAATGGGGAACTGGGGGTGGGTAGCGGTGGACATGGTCGGTGCCTGGCCAAGGCCCCCACTTTGCCGTTCGCCCCCCACACAGAGGGTTACTGGCGTTGGGGGATGGGGACAGCAAGTGGGCAGGAATGGCCAACCTCTCAGTCCCTCCCCCCAGCCGGCAGGCTCCAATTGCCCAATGGCGAACAGGGAACTGGGCGTGGGTGGCAGTGGAGGGTGGGGCTGGCTGCTGGCAGCTGGGGAAGATGGCCCTGATTGAAGGCCAGGTCTAGGGACTGTACCCGTGTACGAATTTCATGCGCTAGGCCTCTACTCTATAAAAATAAAAGTGTAATATGCTAATTAGACTGGAAGGCCCTTCCAGACGAAGCTGGGGCTGCGAGGGAAGCCCAGGTCCTGGGTGCCAGAGGAAAGCTGGTGCCGGCAACCAGGGGAAGGAAGGCCTACTCTTGCATGAATTTTGTACCCTTGTACGAATGTCATGTGCTGGGTCTCTAGTGTTATATAAAGCTAATAAAAATATTTAGGACTTAAATTTAAACAAAACATTTAACATGTTAAAATCTATATAAACATTTTTGTGTTCACTAAATAGAGAATACATTATTTTCAAGTATGTGTGGAACTCTTAGAAATTGACCGTGTATTAGATCACAATATTTTCAGAGAAATAAAATAAGGTCTACATCCTCTGTCCACAGTGCAATTAAATTAAAGTCAAACTTCCAAAAATTTGGAAACTAAAAAAAGCACTCTAAACAAGCAAAAGGAAACCACAAATGGAACAGAAAATACTTTGAACTGAAGAATATTAAAAGTATTACATATCAAAACTTAGGTGCACGGCTAAAGTGGTACTTAGAGCTAAATGTCCTGCCAGCCACTCAGCTACTTCCCTGCAAGCTCCTAATGTTCCCAGTTTCTTCTAGATCCTTCCATACAAATTCAAAACATGGATAGACATATTCATATAGGTTCACTAGTAAGGTGTGTAACATCATGTACAGCATGCTACCACTGATATAAAAAGTTATAAGGAATATATACAAATTTCTATTAATAATTCATGCTTATTTTCCTTTTAAAAAAGTGACTTCATGGCCTGGCTGGTGTAGCTCAGTGGCTGAGCATCGACCTATGAACCAGGAGGTCACAGTTCAATTCCTGGTCAGGGCATATGCCCGGGTTGTGGGCTCAATCCCCAATGTGGGCCATGCAGGAGGCAGCTGATCAATGATTCTCTCTCATCATTGATGTTTCTATCTCTCTCTTTCTCTCCCTTCCTCTCTGAAATCAATAAAAACATATTTTTTTAAAAAATGACTTCATGTGTTAATTGTGAAACTTTAGAATCATTTGCATTAAAATGAAAAACACTACAAATATACCCATTCCTGACCAACTAGCTATTCAATGTTTTATGAAGCTATTTGCCAAAGCAATAACCAGGAAAATAAATTAGCAGTATAGTAACTGGAAGGAAAGAGACAAAACTTTTTATTTGCAGTTAAAATAATCATCTGTTCAGAAAACCCAAGAAAATCCCCTATCAAATTATTAGAATGAATAAATGAGTTTAATGAAGTCACTAAATGCAAAGTCATTAAAAATAATTACATTTTTATATACCCCAATAACCAATTCAAAAGTTTAATTGAAAAAAGTTCCATTCATAGCACCATGGGTCACATCCTCAGATCATCATGAAAAATAAGAAGAAAAGATTATGGTGCCTGCAGGCTCCAGCTGGAGAAGATGCTAATAAAGCTTTCTTATCAGGTTGCTTCACCTGCCGGTCCATGCCTGAGCCAGTGGTGATGGTGGGAGAGAGATGGGGTCTGGAATTAACAGTGTTACACATGGTTGAGGCTAGGAGGGAATGATTTTCTCAAAATGTGTGGGGATCTTCAGTAGCAAAAGCAATTTTTATCTCCACTCGTGTCGGTAAACAGTGAGCCCGGTTAGGGCAAAGGCAGTGCCTAACTGTCCTGATCCTCCGGGCCTTCACGCTGTGCCTTGCACATGGTAGCCCCTCAATGAATGGCCAAGAA
Source organism: Myotis yumanensis (assembly GCF_028538775.1). NCBI lineage: Eukaryota > Metazoa > Chordata > Mammalia > Chiroptera > Vespertilionidae > Myotis > Myotis yumanensis. The sequence continues at coordinate 225,142,886 of NW_027223752.1, read as the reverse complement.
TGAGTGAGTGCATGCAACCCAGGATCAGCCCTGCCTGGAACACCCTCTCCTCTGCCCGAGGCCACCTGGACTCCCACAACTGGGGACAGAAGCCCCTCACCAGCCCCCCAGCCCAGTGAGTGAGAAATCAGGGAAGTTAGTTATCCACTGAGATTGAGGGGAACCCTGGGAGGATGAATGTGACCATTATCCAGAGCACCGATGCCAGATCCTGGGGGGCCAGTGCTTGGAACTCTGCTTCCATGGAGCCTGGCTGCCTCCACCAAGGTGAGTGGTTTCTGGGAGTGCGGGCCCTCTGCTCTTGGAAAATGAGGACAGCTTTCCATTCTGCCCAGAAGTTACTAGTACACGGGAGAAAGGGGACTGCTCCCCTTTCCTTTTATGGCCTACGAGAAATAAACAATCCAGCCTTTTAAATGCCCCCAATCCGGTTCTCTTCAGCACTAACGCTATCACTAAGCAGACACAAGAAGGGAAAGGAGAGAAAATGAACATTGAAAAAAGCCAGATTGATGGAAATCTGATTGGAGCAGGCTTGCAAGGTCTTTGTTAAGCCATCCCTCTGCCATGCGCCTTGTCTCCCCCACTGACTGTGCTCCTGGGGGCACCGTCATGACCATCCCCTCTGCACTCAGAACTCCTGTCTGATCCTTTTTTCCTGACCTTGTTTTTCCCCCTTTTGGGAACTTTCCTTCCTCCCAGCATGTTGGGATTCTGATGGGCTGTCAATCAAGGGCTGGGTCCAAGCCCCAACATGAATAGACATAAAACTGGGGCTGGCCAACTAGTGAGCCCCTTCGCCAAACACATTGATTGGCTCAGGGGTGGGCCAAGGACCAAAATGGGTCTTGGGAAAGGAAGGGTCTCCCTCCCCATGAAGGACCTTGGCTGGAGCCAATGGGCATCCCCTTTCCGACAACACAGAGAAATAGTGCCAGAAAGTGAGGCCAAACAGAGGAACACACAGCCCAGAGGCCAGAGCCAGTCCCGACCGGACCACAGGAGTGCCCTGGGTGCAGCTGTGCCTGAAGCCCACTGAGCCCAGTACCTGAGCCATCACATTTTCCTTTTGCTTGAACGGCTTTGAATTTGGGTTCTTGTCCCTTAAACCAAGAGTCTTGACCAACTCTAGGTTTCAGGAGCACTCATTTGGCACATAGAAGCGCTGCCACCCAGCACGACCTGCTTCTCCTGCGGAAAGCTTTGGCTCGTACTGCTCTGTGTCAAGGCAATCAGGCTGGGCGCCTGCTTTTTTTCCGTATAAGCCTCTCTTTTTGGCACATTTTTCTTTCCATAAGGCCAATCAAGATTTGATACCAAAATAATTTAGAGGCACATCACATTGCTTCAGGTAGCTTATGCGGAATTTCTCCTGCTTGCTGGCTTGAAGCCTTTCCCTCTGGGAGATATACTAGTATGCAGTATATATATATTCCTCTATTTATATAGATATGTCAACACTGTCTCCTTCCTCACCACTCCATCTAGGGAACAGGTGTGCACAATCTCACCACCAGTCCCTGCCGCCTTCCTCTCAGCCTGACACCTCATTTGCAGACAGCTCTTGCAGGTTTGGGAGACCTGCTTGTGGCCTAAGGGGCCTCCCAATGTAAGGCACCCCTGGGTCTTTCATCTGGAACAGGAGGTGCTACCTTTCATAGTTCAAGGAGCTGAGGAGAAGGGGCCTCTTCTTCACTTAGGCACCCCTTCTGTTATGTGAACACTTACTCCAGAGCCCACAATGGCTCCCTAGTGTCACCCATACCCAAACCAGTCTTTTGCTAGAAACTGCCCTGCTTAGGCTAACTTCCTTCCTGCACATTCTCTCTCCATACTCCCAGACCAGTGGGCTGACCCACTCTTTGCTTCATAAAAATACCAAGCCCATTCTCCTCTCCAGGCTCTTGTTCCTGATGCCTTTTCTGACTGGAATGACCTTCTTTCTCCCTCCTCCCACCTCCAATTCTACAAAGCCCACTTAAAGTTCCATCTCTTCCATGCAGCCCTCCTTGATTTCTTTTTAAGTATTTGTTTATAAAAACATTTCCATTACAATTAATAGCCAATATATTAATTTCAGGTGTATAGTACAGTGGTTAGACATTTATATAACTTAAGAAGTTCTAGATTCTTCTAATCAATGATTGACCCCTGTTTTGAATAGCAATATATATATATATATATATATATATATATATATAAAAGCTTAAGTGACCGTTAAGACCAGTGGACCAAACGACCAGTCAACTGGTCGCTATGACGTGCACTGACCAACAGGGGGAAGACGCTCAATGCAGGAGCTGCCCCCTGGTGGTTAGTGCGCTCCTACAGCCAACTTCCTGTGTCCAGCTGACCTCCCACAGTCCCTCCTGCCGGCAAGCCGCCCTGATCGGCCTTGATTGGGACTGGGCAAGATGGCCCCGATCAGCCCCAATCGCCGGCCAGGCTGAGGAACCCTACCCATGCACAATTTTGTGCACCAGGCCTCTAGTTGTTCCATAATCAGGATGACACCACTTATCTAATTGTGGCTCATTGCGGGGTTTGAATCCATCTTGCCTCCTAACAGAATATGTGTTTCTTGCAGGTAAGGACCATTACTTACCCGGTTTTTTATTTCCCTCTTCTCCATCTCAGCATCTGGCAGATACTGGGAGACAGTTTCTCACGCTTAGTTGACCATAAGCCTCACTTGGAGAATTTGTTTTAGAAATACAGACGCCCTAGGGCTTATCTTCTGGAGCTCTGACATCAGGTTTGGGGTAAGATGCTAGGCTCTTATTTTTAAAAGCATGATGAGGTAGGCTTTTGGTGAGGCAAGACTGGAAAACGTAGAGTTTGGGTGAGCAGATTGCTAAAACCCAAATCAAGACACGCATCTGACAAGCTCGAGCGAGTGTGTCTAAGAGAACAAAGCCCAGGATGCTGTAAATGTGCGTGGGCCCGGACGTTCCAAGGTGTGAGGCTCTCCACATCACGTGGGGCCGCGGCCCCGTTCTGGAGGTTATCCAGCGGGACGGTGGAGAGAGTGGGGTTGGAATCAGACAGGGTGTGAATCCTGCCTCAGCCACGCACTGTGGGACTTTGGACAATTTATCTCACCTCTGTGACCCTCCCTTTCCTCATCTGCCAAACGGGAATCATAGGAGCCACTTGCCGGGATTGCTGTGAGAATTCAACAAGGTCTTGTATGCAAAGCACCCAGCTCCGGGTCTGGCACGGAGTACATACGTGCTACACATTTGTAACAAGTACTCGTGGCTGTTAAATGATTGAAGCTGGGAAATCTGCCAGGTTGTAGGAGGCTGTTACTAGAGGAAACACTTTGTTGGTGGGGCACATTTTCCGTTCCTTTTGAGAAGGACCACGTGGGGGGACCTCTTAGCCTGATGCCAGTACTTACCCACCCCTGGGGTGGGAGGAGGGGCAGGGAGCCCCACCAGCATGAATTAATGACATGCAGACTGCAAAATTGTGTTCTACTTATGATGCAATAACATATGCACTCACATTATTATGCTCCCAGCTCTGTATCCTTGCTGAGTTCGAAAACCCTTTCCTTCCTTAATCCATATTTATGCAGCATCACAACGGAAATTATTGTTTGTTTGGGGGAGTGTGTGTCCCTTGTCCTAACTTTGGTCACAGAGGATTGGGAGGCCACCTATGGCAGGGGGCAAAGAGCCCGATCTTTCCTGCTCCTAATGCCAAAGGAAAAACTATGACCCAGACATGGCCCAGGCCAGGGTGGGGTGGCTACCATATGGTGTCATTTAGGACAGAAAAACCCAGGCTTTAGAAATGCACTAGCTGTGTCTGGTATGAGGCAGGGAGACAAGACCAGAGCCCACTGGGTGGCATAAGGTTTCCCTTGCAGGCAATAGGTCAGTTGGTCCATGGATGAATGGATTAATGGGTCAATGGATCAATTAATCAATGGATTTCTCCTACAAGCAATAGATGCTCCCATTATAATTACTTTCAATCAGGAAAAGAATAGAGTCTTAGTCTAGACAGCAGAGAACTTGCCTCTCCTCTTTGGGGCCAAAGGGCAGTTGGATCTGTAATATGATGGGAACTTTCACTCTGAGGGAGGTTCATGGTCACTGCCACCACTTTGGGAACAGAGTGCCATGGTCCCATGTCACCTGGAGTTCTGCCAGGGAAGTGGGATGCTGAGCTTGAGCAGTAGTTATAAAGCCCTCTCTGGTTTGTGCTTCTGTTGCCCCAAGCCTCAACAAAAACACTCCAGGGAAAATGTAGTGGTAGGAAGAATTTAGCAGAGAATTGTTTTCTCTTGGACTAGGGGGTCTCAGAAACAGCCACCAACAGAGAAGCTGGTGGAGGAAACCAGAGAGGCCTTCCTGGAGGAGGTGTTGCTGGTCTGGATGGTCCATTAGCTCATGCCGCTGAGCCAAATGCTGGTGGTTGGTTTTGAAGGTCACCATTGACCCTGAAGTCTCTCTCATGATCCTTAGAACTGGCAGTTCTCAGTGCTTCACAAGGATGATTTTGGGGTCCAGAAACTGTGATTCCCAACCCATTCAGGTTCACCATGGACTGGGTCTCCTTTCCCTCATCAAGTGGGGCCATCTCCCTGGCCTTGGCTTCCCCTGTGCCCACAATGCATTCTCCCTCCACACACCCTTCCTTACACACGCTCAGCAATGACAGGGTGCAGCCTGCCAGGAGCAAGGTTTGCCAAAGCCATCCCGGAGCCAAGCAGTGGCCAGCGAGTGAGCAATGAGCCTGCACTCTACCCAGTTCCAGCCCGGAAGGTGTGAGCAGCTCCCAGCTATTTCCTCCAACCTCAGAAGCGAGTCAGTGGCTGGCAGTTCACAAGAGGCCCCCCAACATCTCCTGTCAGGAATGCAGTTACTGGGGATTCTGAAGCAAAGAGGTCACTGAGAAGGGGAGAAGCCATCAGCAGGCGGGACCATCAGCATGTATCCAGGGACCACGGTCTGCCTCAGTGGGTAATGGCACTGAGCTTACTATATCTGTACTAGAGGCCCAGTGCACAAAATTCATGTGGGGCGGGGGGGGTGTCCCTCAGCCCAGCGTGCACCCTCTCCAATCTGGGCCCCCTCGAGGGATGCGCAGCTGCCCTCTCACAATCCGGGACTGCTGGCTCCCAACCACTCACCTGCCTGCTTGCCTGATTGCCCCTAACCGCTTCTGCCTGCCAGCTTGATCACCCCCTAACCATTCCCCTGCCAGCCTGATTGACACCTAACTGCTCCCCCTGCCGGCCCGATCGCCCCCAACTGCCCTCCCCTGCAGGCCTGGTCCCCTACAACTGCCCTCATCTGCTGGCCCAGTCTCCCCCAACTGCCCTCCCCTGCCGGCCATCTTGTGGTGGTCATCTTGTGCAAGGGTGTGATGGTCAATTTGCATATTACCACTTTATTATATAGGATAATTTGAAATAAAATAAAGCCCTATTTGTATTCCAGCTGCAGCAACTAGGACCTACCTGCTCTTTTCCTTAGTACTTATTCCTACTGAAATCACAATATACAGTTGTGAGCAAAAGCAGGCTTACAGTTAGAATGCAAATAAATAATACAATAATTAACATCCTATATAATCCTATATAATAAAAGCATAATATGCAAATTGTCCCCTCAGGCGAAAATTTGTGTGTATATATACACACACCCCACCCCATCAGTACTTCATTGGGCCACCTTTTGCCTTCAATACTGTGGCAATTCTTCTTGGCATTGACTCCACGAGATGTTGAAAGGTGATGCGAAGAATCTGACACTATGCCTGATGAATAGCACTGTCCAGTTCTGTGAGATTTGATGGTTGTGGAACCAGCTGCGTGATGGCTCTTTTAACTTCGTCCCACAAATGCTCAATTGAATGCACGTCATGCAAGCAACACAGTTCTCTCTCAGCTCCTAACATCAATATATTTCTTTTTCTTCTATTTGCAAAATTAGACCCATGCACTTAGAAGTCAGGCTAGGAACCACTTGTGCCACTTGACCATGTCCTTTGAAATGTTATCCCTCACATCATCCCAAAGGACTTATGGAATTATATATTCTGGTGTCCTCTCCAAGAAGACTTTTATGAGTAAACATTTTTTTCCATCTTCTTACAACTACTTCTAATATGAAGCCTTTTGAATTTTGTGCAAGAGCAACAGGAGTGATTCTTCTAGTGAAAGCATGATGGAAGACTTCCTGGAAGAGGTGACATTTGAACCAAGCTCTGATAAAAATTATTTTGAGAAGAATAGCTATTCTTTTCGCAACTAATGATTTAACAATCTGCTCATCCTTCTGATCACTCAGCGCAGCAATTTTCAACCAGTGTGCCACAAGAATTTTTAAAACATGTGATACCCAACTATTTACACAGGGGCAATGATCTCTTTTCCCTTAGATTGTCAAATAAAAAAATGACAACAGCCAACTCAATAGCCCTATGGTATGATTGAATCAAAACTATAGCTATTTTTTTGTCAGATCACCAATAAATATATTTTTTAGTGTGCTGCAGAAGTTTAGTAATTAGTTTACGAGTACCATGAAATTAAAAAGGTTGAAAATTGCTGACTTAGTGTTGGGGAGCACATGAGACTTAGTTGGAAAGTTTGTAAGGAGGACATTCTGAGAAAAGGGAAGTGTGTGGGAGGCCGCCTGCCCTGTTTATCGGAATTCCAACTTAGGGGAGACTTAGGGGAGTGCTGAAGGCGATGCCCCTAATTATTCCTTGACCTTTCCAAACAAGTCTGTGCATTGCAGACCCCCAGGTGTTTACTGGAATCCTTATGCTTAATCCCTAGATGCCCTTGCCTAGAGGACAATATAAACACATGTGTCCTCCCAAGATTACTCAACTTATTGATTGTATCTAAAAGATAAACTTTATCTCAAACTGCTGCTGCAATAAAAGGCGAAGGAGGCAGGCAATGGAGGCTGCCTGGTCCCTTTGGCCAGGCCATCCCTTAGCCTCTCTTTCACAGGAAAGGTTGTGTCGGAGTAATCCATTCATCCGTTGCTCAGGGACTACTGGCCAGTCCCGGCAACTTAGTCCAATTCCTCAGGCCTCTGTTCCATCCCTGCGTGCCAACCCACCCCCTGATATGTTCCCTTAACCAGATAATTGGAGTAAAGGAGTTAACATCAGTTTATTTTCTAGTTTATTCTTAGGTGGGGACAAGAGGTTACAAGAAGCCAAAACCTCACCTAATCATGGCATATATAACAAGAAAAAAAATATTGGGCCTATAGTTTCAATTGTTCCCTCAGTACTTTCTGTGTCGCATTGGTTACCTTGGTTTTTGTTTGACAAAGATTTGTTATTGTTGTTGTTCACATGCTTTAGATCTAGACTAATCTTGGCACTTAGATGTCCCCCTCGCCTCACCGAATAGGATGCCTGGAACTGGTAATGAGAACAAGCCAAAAAGTGCGAAGAAATTCCTCAGTAATCACTACAGTATTTTGTCCTTTGTGTCAAAATGAATTTGGTGAAAGAATTCATTCATTTCTTACTACACCATGAGGGACAGAGGCAATTTTTCTCATAAGATTAGGGGCTAAAGTAGATTGTTTTCTGGACTTCCCTGTGACATTGAACTGAACCGGAAATTCTCTCTCTCTCTCTCTCTCTCTCTCACACACACACACACATTTTCCTTTGAGAAGATCATTCCCAGAAATAATAAAAACAAAAATTAAAAAAAAAAGAGTCATAGTCCACTTGGAAGATGCAAACATTTCATTTCATGTGGCATTTTGAGAGGTATGTGTGTGTGCGCATGTGTGTTTTGGACTCTTCCAGTTGCAAGATACAACAACCCAACTAAAAATGGTTTAAGCAAAATAGGGGTTTTAGTTGTTCACATACCAGAAAAGTCCAAGTGAGAGCAATTTTCAGTCATGGCTGGATCCAGGTGCTCAGGTGCTGCTGTGTGAGTTCTTATCCCTCGGTGTCGCTCAGTTCTGCTCTTCTTCTCGTCAGACAGGACATGGTCTCATCATGTCTTGTCTTAGAGTTCTCGCTGCCAGTTTAACTGGTAGCTTTAGAGTTCTCGCTGCCAGTTGAACTGCCTTGAAGAAATAAGTATGCTTCCTACCCAATAGTCTGCGGAAGTCCCAGGCTTGTGTCTCAGCGGCCTAACCTGGATTTCGTGTTCATCCTACACCAGTTTTGGTGACTCCGATTGGCCAGGCCTTTTCTCACACACTGCTGACACAGGGTGGGTGAGCAAACCCCAACCAAACTATAGGGACTAACATTTGGGGGAGAAGATCAATTCTCCAAAGAAAAAATGAGATGTTATTACCAGAAAGGCAATGACTGGGCAAAACCAAGACATGTCCATTACAATGACATGCCTACTTAATGGTGAAATAAGTAAAAGAGGTAAAACAAACAAACAAACAAACAAAAAATGGAACCGGTATGGTGCTGGCAAAGAGCAATGGACAGGCTATCCCAAGTGAATTTGGGTCTGATTGTCAAACCAGTTGCATTGACTGTTGGGAAAAACAATACTATTTCAAGACCCTAGTGCAGGGGTGGGCAACCTTTTTGTGAGTGTGTGCCAAAACCAGCAAAATCTCTGACTCAAAATTCTTCTACGTGACAACCCTAATTTTTTGAGAACATGTTACGCCTACTTGATGTCTCTTAAGGTGTACGTATGTGAAGAACCTTGAAGAAATAATAAAATTCATTCGAGCGACAAAAACACAGTATATGATGATGAAAAATACATTTATTTTTTAATGTATGCATGTACACTGATAGTCCGACAGAAAACTTTATGCCTCCGTTTGATATTATCAGTGGGACTTTTGCTGCTGCATCACTGATGACAGAGATTTTACATCAGGTTTATATTTTGTGACCTTCAGAGATATGCACGAGCTACTACTTTCATCTGTCAGGCTACTTCTACTACGAGACTTAACAAAATTCATCACTGAGAGCAAAGATTCACAAGCGTATGTGGATGAAACCAAAACACTGGTAGGATCTAGGAAGGCAGGGAGAGTTAAGGCAGAGGCATAAAAATTGCTCTTCCCCTCTCTCGTCAATCCATGTCTATGGTCTTTAAGATAACTTGTTATGTAAAATTATTTATTTATCTAAGATGCACCTACACTGAATTTATCTGAAAAATAAAAAAGTCGATATTAAGAAAAAAATTGTAAATGGAAGATTATAAGAGAGGGTTTCGCGTGCCAGCAAAAGTTACTGGTGTGCCATGTTTGGCACGCGTGCCAGGGGTTGCCCACCCCTGCCCTAGAGACTTGTATTTTCATTTCGTCTGAGTGTCCAGTAAATGCTGATGGTCATGGATGTCCCTGTCCACCGGGGTTGCTGGTCCACCATGGGCAGCCTGTAAGCAGGCAGCCGTCCATCAAGACTGAAGGAAAGAGGCTCGACAGCCAAGGCAGCGAGAGGCCGGGAACTTGGCGTGTGTGCTGGCTGCACCACGAAGGCAGGCGGGAAGGGGGAGAAACCTCGGCAATTTGTTTTTAATATTTTGCTTGTTCTGGATACCATGGAAGCTTCAGAGATTGGCTTCTGACTAATGAAAACAGAGGGGGAGCCAGGCTGGAAACCTGGCCACGTTTCCGCGCACAATTAGGTTTGTTTGTTTAGGTCTCCTTTTATTTGTTTTCAGATGACTCAGATAGGAATACTGCAGGCCTTTCAAAGCCGAGTGTTCGTGTGTGTATTTTGGGTCTAGGGCTTGGCCAAGTGCAGAGAGCCTTGGCTCCCTGAGGTTATTTTCCTACTCAAGGGTTTTTCAAACTTTCAAGTGGAGCTGGAAGAATGCCGTGGCGAGCCAGGTTATTTTTCTTAGCAGACCCCAACCTGGGGTTGCAGGGGGGACAGGAATCGCAAACGCATACGGCACAAACGTCCCGGAACAGAAAAGCGCACAAGGGCCCCGTTGTGCTGATCCCGCGCCCCGGCCCCTGATGGCTTTCCCATCCGCGCACGCTGCAGTCCCCTCTGGAAACCTCTTCATGCGCCTGCCTCTCCAGACAAGCAGGTCCAGAGGCGCACTCTCCCTTTCTCTCGGGATCTGTCTGTAAACTGTTGAGCTTTCAAGACTCTCCTGTTTCATGGCCGTGGTTTGGTCTGAAGCCTCCTGTGCGACGCGGAGATATTTACAACCTGCGGACCTGCCAAGCCCTGGGCTGAGCTCCTCTTCCGGAGGAGAGAGGCTCTCGCGGGGGTGGTTTGCTCCTGGCCAGTTGACCCTGCGTCCAGGGCATTGGGATGGGCCTTATGGTTGGGGGGCGGGGGAGGGGGGAGGACCTAGCCTGTCCCCTCCTAGATGAGCGAGATGCAAACCAGGCACAGCGAAGGCCACTCCGGCCTTCCCTCTTGGAGGCTTCTTTCCAGTAGCCCTGAGTCCGTTAATGAGTCAGACAGACACAGCCCGAAGTGGCTCTGGTTGCTTTCAAATGCCAAGGACTTATGTGGGCGGCAGGAGCAGCTCCCTGGAAGGTGGATCCCAGCCTGAGTCTCCCCTGCTCAGCTGCCCACATCCCAGGACAGAGACTGGCCACCGCCCTGGCGGGGCGCACTCCCTATCCGAGCCACTCCAGGGCAGCGTGGGTGACAAGATACCAGTGCTCCATGCTCTTCTCCCTCCGCAGGGGTCTATGAACTGTTCTGCGTTAAGACTCTCCCCTTTCAGCGTTTGAAGCCTCCTGAACTTTTCGGAGATACTCTATTGAAATTCACATATCTCCGGAATTGGATAGATATTCTATCGAAATGCATATATTTCCAGGATTTCTTTTTCAAACCACTGTCACCCAGAGCTGGATCCTGGAGTCCAACAAAATTCTGCCCCACCTCCTGCACTCACCAGAGCTCCAGCACTGGGCATGGCAGGCGGTGGTGTGAACAATGGCCCGTGTCTTAGACCCCTAGACCAGGATGGGGGCAAGCAGTTTAGTTGGGAGGTGAGCCCAGAAAGCAGGAGGGAGGGGGAAGTGACCCTGGGGACCGGGAGCTCATGCTGCTGGGGATCTTCTGAGAAACTGTGGAATATGCAAGGAAGCTGCCCTGCTCGGCTCAGGTTTGCTCCTGGAGTGTTAATTCCCTGGCACTTCCAAGCACAGTCCCACAGCCCGAGGGCGTCCTCAGGCAGGAAGCCCTAGGCTGGTGGGCAACTCTCAGGAGGCCACCGAAGTAGGTTGAGGTGCTATGGGAGGGCACCCACGATGTCTACAGGGTCTATGGTACCTGAGATAACAGAAAGAGAAGAGGAAGTGCTGCCATCTGTGACAACGTGGGTGGACCTTGAGAGTATTATGCTAAGCAAAATAAATCAGCTAGAAAAAGCTAAGAACCACATGATTTCATTCACAGGTGAGAAATGAAGCTGAAACTGGTAGACACAGACAACAGTACGGTGATTCCCAGAGAGAAGGAGTTGAGAGGGTGCTAAAGGGTAAAGGGGACCAAATATATGGTGATGGGAGATGACTTGGTTTTGGGTGGTGAGCACACAATGCAATAGGCAGATCCTGTATCACAGAAATGTACACTTGAAACCTATATGCTCCTATTAACCAATGTCACCCCCATATATGTGATAAAAAAGAAAGAAGAAAGAGACTGGACTGTTGTCACTCTGTTTACTAAGGCAGGGAAGAGGACGGATGTGAATTCCTATTAACATTGGTTGGAATGACAAGGGCTGAAAAGCAAAAGGTTTTGGTTCAATTGTTTATGCACATTTTTAGCAAATAGTTACAGATCGCCTACTTGCTTCGGGCTCTGTGCTGGGTGTTGGGTGCTGGGTGCTGGGACACAGCAATAAACAACCAGGCTGCCTGCTCAGGAGGCCACAGCCCAGTGGGGGATGAGTCGGTGGCAGGGGAGTGTACATGGTGGGTTGCCTCAGAGCAGACAGGAGGGGCCCCTCATCTAGACTGAGAGGGTCAGCTGTCCCTGCCATAGGAGGGAGAGGGAAAGTGTTCCAGTGAGAAGGAACAGGACATGGGAATGCCTGGAGACAGATGTCCAGCAGGTGGTGAGTGGGGATGGTGCCTGATAAAGCCAGAGGTCATCGAAGATCATTCAGGACCTTGTTGGTCACATTACAGCGTTTGTGTTGCTCAACAGAGCAATGAGAAATCACTTATTATTACTATTATTTAATTACATTTACTTACTTGTGTCCTTGTCTCATGAATCTCACCTTTCCCTTCGGAATTCAATTTCCTTCTTCCTGAAGATCATCTTTTAGGAGTTTTCACCAATGTCTGCGAGTGATGAACTGTCTCAGTCAAAGATGGATCCAGTTTTCTTGGGGCCCAAAGCTTATGCAATTTAGGGAAAACCAGCACAAACTATGAAAACAAAATTAAGAATGAAAGTAAATAATGACAAGGAGAAAAGAGGTCTCGACAACTTCTAGAAAAGCTGACGAATAAAACAAACATTGTGAAATGCAGAAAAATGCCATTTAAAAAATGAATTCACTATACTGTTTCCAACATTTCCTCATGTTGGGGGCATGGGCGTGACCATGGGCCTTTGGGGAATTGGACTAGGAGGAAGAAGAGTTGGCCTACCCTGACTTCGGGTTTCACAGGATATATTAGGTGGTTTGTAGTCATTTCCACGTATAGTTCAGTTATTGCTGGGGATAAAGATGTCTGGAATGGCTTCCAGAAACACGCCTACAGCCCACATGCTGCCTTGCTTGGCACACAGCATCAGAGGTTGGATGGAGATGCAAAACAATCCCACGATACCCAGCACCAAAAATATGCGGATAGTTAGAGAAGCAAAGTTTAAGATCTGTAGAGTCATCTATAATTTCCTGGTCTGTGGAAAATTTTTCGAATCTCAGAAATGTAAAACTGTAAGTGGAGGATTCATTTTTACTCAATGCCTGGTCAAAATGGAAGTTTTCTTTCATCAAGGATATATTTGCAAATGCAATGATAAACACACTATATATTTACAGCTCGTAGATGACAGACATTTCATAGAGATTTTCCAAAGTGGACAAACAATCCTAGATATTTATGTGTCATTACCAAAAAAAAAAAAAAAAAAAAAGTAGTAAAGCTAGAAGAAAAATGTTTAAATTACCAATAACAGAAAACAAGTTTGATTAGCCACATCAGAGAGAACACTGTATTATCTTTCTGTTTTGTCTATAGAAAATAATATTACAAAACTATCACATGGAGAGGTGATTCAAGAATATGCAGCTAAAAATGGAATAAGTCTTAAGTGCAATAAGTTTCCTGGATTGGATCCTGGAAAAGAGAAAGGATATACATGGAAAAACTGGTGAAAGTGGTGAATAAATTGGTGGATATAATCACATGATTATTGATGATGCACAAGATCAAGGACACCACGATACCACTGAAGCAGGTACTTGAATATTTAGATTTCCAAAGGCCCAAAGCTAAGGCCAGAGCTGGGAGAGCAGATATTGGCCAAAGTTTAACTCTATCCCATTTCTTGATAAACCCTTACCATCAGGCCCATTCAAGGTCTAATGGTCACTTCCAGAGCTGCCGTGGCATTGACTCATGTTGCCATGGCAACCCCTCATGTGTTCACCACCCATGTGCCAACAACTCTTATTTTCAGTGTTCTCTTTGTGTTAGACACAACATGAGAGCATTGCCTTTCTTCCTGATGAACTCAGCAATGCATTTAAATTTCTAGGTGTTCATATTGGGAGGGTTTCCAAGTTAGTTTAGCCCACCAAGTTGCTGGTTTTCAGCAGGGGAGAGGCATGGTGAACTTGATTTTGAAGGTAACTGGGTAGTGTGGACAGTGAATGTAAGGTGTGGGGTAAAACAGAGGCAGGAAGATCTGATGGAATTCAGCTGCAGAGCCCATACTTGGCAGCCTGAATGAGAGGAAGGGGAGTGGAGAGGAAGAGAAAAGGATGGACTGAGATACTTTAGAGGTCAAAGGAATGGCGCTTGATGATAGAGTGGCTTTGATGGCAGAGGGAAAGGGAGGGAAAGGATCTAAGATGTGCCCAGTGGTGGGTGGGGGCAGCTGGGTGGATGGTGCTGCCATTTCTTGAAATAGAAGAAGAAACAGAAGAGGAGGAGGAGGAGAAGCTCTGTGAGGAAAGAGGAGGAGGAGTTCAGGGTTGAACAGGCTGAGTTTTTAAAAAATATATGTTTGTTTATTTCAAAGAGGAAGGGAGAAGATGAGAGAGAGACAGAAACATCAATGATGAGAGAAAATCATTGATCAGCTGACTCCTGCATGCCCCACACTGAGGATCGAGCCCACAACCCAGATATGCTCCCTGACCGGGAATTGACATTCAACCACTGACCCACACTGGCTGGGCTGAATAGGCTGTTTCTGATGCCTGTGTGGCATCCACGTTGGGAAGGAGGAAGCTACAGACTGTTGATTTTAGCTTAAGAATAGCAGAGGCTACTGCATGAATTTAAGTAGAGTCTCAGTACTAAATTTTAGTTTTAGGAACCAACGGAGTAAAGCCATCTCGTTGATAGCTACAGTGAAGGGAGGGGAGGGCTGACGTCATGAAAACTAGTAAGAGAGACAATGCGATAATCTATGCAAGGAATGATCATGAATGCTGCACAGCAGTGCTAGAAACCAAGGCTCTGCTGGTAGCATGACCGGGTCCATCTGGGCTTCACCACATATTCACTACAGGCCCCCGAGCAAATGACTTCTCGGTGCCCTGGTTCCTTTCTAGGTCCACAAGATTGTTCAGAGAATTAAATGAGGCCCATGTGCACAGAGCTTAAAACACAACGAGCACCCACAAAATTGCTGTCGGGTCCATGGCAATGAAAGATGGATTCTAGGCAATAAATAGAATGAGATGGAATGGACAGAATGCTGAGATCAGTTGGATGGTAGCAGGAGTGAGCAAGAAGAGATAGAAAGGAGCTAAAAATGTCTCCTAGATTTCTGTGGAAGAGCCAATTTGGGGAGGACAATGAGTCCAGTTTGGACCTTGGAGCTGGCAGTATCTCTGACTGTCCGCATGGAGATGACCAGTGTCCCTCTGCATGGACAGACATGGAGCTGGGCGGAGGTCTGAGCAGGAACAGACTGGTGTACAGCAGCTGGAAATGGGGTAGGGGTGGGGGATGGGAGGGTTGCAGCCCTCAGGTGAGGGCGTAGAATGAAAAGGCGAGAAGGTCAAGAGGGAGCCCTGTGGCTGGTTCTGGCGGACAAAAAGGAGCCAGCAAAGAAACTGAGGACAATGGGGTTCAAGGTCATAGGAAAATCAGGGGAAGCGCCCCAGGAAATTCAAGGGAGAGAGATTTTGCAGAAAGAATGGTCAGGAGCACTGGATGCTGCAAAACCATCAAATAAGGTGGGAGAAGCGGGCATGGGGTTGAGGGAGACCTTGGAGACCTCAGGGTTAAGTGAGGTCATCAGGGTCATGTAACTCAGGGTGCTGATGGGGCTAGAGGGCAGTGCAGTCAGTGGAGAGGGGAAGGGAAATTAAGGATCAGGGGAGCCCTAGCCAGTTTGGCCAGGTTCGATTCCGGTCAAGGCCACATGCCAGGGTTGCAGGCTCCATCTCCAGTAAGGGGCATGCAGGAGGCAGCCAATCAATGATTCTCTATCATCATTGATGTTTCTATCTTTCTCTCCCTCTCCCTCCCTCTCTGAAATCAATAATATATATATATATATATATATATATATATATTAAAGGATCAGGAGAGAAGGTTTGTGTGAAAGTGAGGAGGGACTGATGTAGTGGTGGGAGCTAACAAGGAGAAGGAAGGCAAGTAAAATGCTAAAAGAGCCTTAGGAAAATGAAGAGTGCAAGCATGATGTCCATGACAGGACCCAGAAGTGGGCTTTGCCACGTGCCCAGAGAGAGGGAATGGTCTACGACAGTGTAGGGAAGCTGGCATACCCAGTGGGGATGGGCTGAAAAACTGGGGGATTTTCCAGTCTGAGCTTCTATGGACAGAGGAGGGCAGAGAGAAAGGGAGGGGAGGGAGACAGAGAAGGCAAACAATGACGACCCCATGTACTGAGTGCCCACCCTGGGCCACGCCGGTGCCACACCTCAATAAGCATCCTGATGGCAACCGTATTTCTCCACTGAGCACCTGAGGCTCTGGGCGCGGAGACCCCCCTGGAGCCTTCACCAGCCATCTGAGCCGGCGATGCGGCCTAAAGAGGGAGGATGGACTGAAGGATTTTGAGAGCAGATGCAGAACAGGGGCCCATTGGAGCAGCAGAGTCAGGCACCTAAGAGGGTTTTTTCCCTGAAGCTCGCCCCACTCCACCCCACCCCACCCCACCCCACCCCACCCCCGCCTCAGCCCAAAGGTCCTGGCCAAGCAGCTCCCACATCCACAAGGGCTTGGGAGCCTCTCCCAGGAGGGGGCAGCATCGCCCCATGGAAGCGGCTGCCTCTGCTCAGACCTTGGATTTCCCCAGGAAACTGGGGTGGGGGGGTGGGGGTGCTCAGCACACGGGGTCATTATTGTTCAACTTCTGCACCAGCTCCCTTCTCCTCCCCTTCTCTGTCCATGAAGCTCAGACTGGAGATTTCCCCACAATTTTTGAGCCCTTGCCCACTGTGCCCTCTTTCCCAGCCCTGCTGGGGAGCATTGTCCACCTCCGGGCACGTGGCTAAGACCCTGGCCCAGCTTTCTCCCTTCAGGGACATCAGTCTCATGCCTCCCATTTTCCTAAGTTTCTTTCTAGGATCTTACTTTCCCATTTCTCCCACTTTTTTAATCTTCATTAGCTCCCTCTGCATAACTCCTACTCTCCTCTCCGGGGCCCCACTCCTGGCTCCCCCCTTGAGGAATAAGACCCCCACCTCTTCCTCAGGCTCCTTTCCACAAGGCCTCCCACGAGGGGGTTGTGGTAGGCAGGCAGGCAGGCAGTCCTGAGCAGAGCAAGGACAACGGGCCACATATAGAAGGTCACCAGGGCAGAGAGCCCCGGGGCCTAGCAGAGGACAATGTTGTAGGGTGGGACCTCGCCGCCAGGGTGACTTTCCCTCCCCTTGCTTGTTGCTGGTCATGCGGTTTGGACCCTCTGACCTTTCCTCCTTAGAGATAACATCCAGGCTTCAGTTGTATTTCAGCTCCAGGCCGGGATAAGCAACAAAACCAGCCACAGTCAGGACCAGCTGCATTGAATAATGACCTCCTGCCCCGGTGCCCGCCAATCAATCAGTGGAGACACAACCCTGAAAGGACACACCTGGAAAGCTGCCGAATATTCTATAAAGATCTTTCCCTGAGACCTCCCCTAAAAACTCCACCCTCAAAACCCTTAGGATGAAGGACCCAGTGCGAGCTCCTCCCGGAGAGCGAGCACACCCCTGCCTTTCCTTTTCCCTTCCCCCCACCCCCTCCCTGCCCCAGGCATGTTACATTACTCACTCCCAAGCTCCAAGCACCCTTCCTTTACCTCCAAAACTCTTTTCCTAAGCCCATTTCTTCTAGGAATTACTTCTTCTATCTCTGTGATTGAGCAAACAAATGTTCTCTTACAGTTTGGGTCTTGTCTCTGAATTCTTTCCTACTAGAGCCCAAGTATCGAGGTTGCTGAACCCAGATTTGGTCTGACCCCACTGGTCAGACACCTGGTGCTGTTCTGTTCCACCGCCTACAACAGGGGGGCCTGCAGCTCTGCCTGGAAGGCCCCAGGTGGATCCACCGTGTAGGAGCAGCCATGGAGACCTTCCTCAAGGGCTCCCTGGTTCCTTCCCCAGGCCTAGGAATCTAGCTGACCACCGATGTTCCGAGAGCTCAGCGCAGCCCGTTGCACAAACATAACTCACCACATATCGGATGTGAAGGGAAAATAGAATATCATTATTTTGCTTAGAACTAATCTGGTCTTTCTCCTCTGTGCCCCACCCACTAGTTAGTGGGATGGGGAGGATAAACAAAATGTCTAATCCAGTTAAACTTTGAGCTGATATTTTAAATCCTTCAGATAGAGTTTGGTCTTTAGAAAAACAGTGTCTCTGGTATCCCTGCTCTTTGACCCCCGAGGCCCAGGTGTGTGAAGCAAGGGGGCTTTCTCCCTCGTGGCACTGGTGGGTTCTTGGTCCCACTAAGGCCCTTAGATGTGTGCTGTCACTGGTCTGTAGGGAGACGCCCTTGTTTTGCCTGGGTCAAGCTTGACCTCTTAGCCTCAAGTATTGAAAGTGTGGCCTGTTCTTCCAGTCTAGGCATTGCTCCTGGTGACAATTTGGTGACTCAGCTTCAGCTGGGCCAAAGGCCTAGCTCTTTCCAATGGCATTCCAGTCTGTTAGCTGGGCATCCACCCCTTAGACTGGAGTGGGAGGTCACCTTCTCTCAAAACAGCGGGCCCCTTGGTGGGCCATTGGTTCCCCACTTAGCATCTGCACCCCATGGGACTGAGGGTGGCCGAGGGAAGCTGAACCCAGGCTGACCACCGGGAGCTCCTTTTCTGTGGCTGTGCCCTGGGTTCGAAGGGGGTGGCTGGTTGTTATGCCCAGATTTCAAGATTCCCAAGAAACCACATCAGGGAGCCAGCCAATCCGATGCAAAAGCATAAGAATCTGTATTTCAAGCTAGCTTGAGCTCCCCTCCACCAGACTCACCGACCAACGGCAAACCAAGTGGCCGAGAGAGAGAACCCCGCCTAGAGATGGGTTTTAAAGGGGGGGTTGGAGTAAGGGGAGGAGAAAGGACTGTGCTCTGCCGATTGGCCAGGCACAAGTTGATGTCTTGTTCCTGGGTGTGGCTAGCAGAGTCTTAGACTTCCGGGAAGAAGCTCCTTGCCAAGCACGTGGCCAAGGTAAGATGGAGGAGGTAGCCCTTACCCTGGGGCAAGGTGGAGGGCCTAGCCCTCGCCCTTTCACTGGTGAAGTGGCTTCCTCCCAGAGACCCAAGGGTGACACTCACTTCTCTAACGCCACCCCCTTTGCAGGCCCTGAGAAGGGGACAGTAGGCAATTCTGTTGGTCACTTGGCTCTTCCATATCTGTCCACATCCTTCTCTCTCTCTCTCTCTCTCTCTCTCTCTCTAAAGATTCTCAGGTACAGAAAAAGGGTGAGCTTTTTCTTACTTCTATTTCCTCCTTTCTGACTCCCACGAGCCCTAAATGACTGGCTTCAGTCTTGGAGAACTCTGAGCTTTAGGCCTAGTCTTGATGTACTTAGGGAGGAGGAAGAAGAATTTGGAAAATCCCTGCTCCAGATAAAGGTCTGGCTTTCAAGACTGGAACCTTCTGCATAATTCCATTTTGAATGACAAAAGCCGAACCTCACCTGGGTCTCTCTTGGAGTTCCTTTCCTAATCAATAGAAATCTATACACTCAGACTACCCTCTCTGCCTCCTCCTCCTCCTCCTCCTCCTCCTCCACCTGTTCCTCACTGCCCACAGTCAGGCAAAGGGGCGTCTAAGGAAAGCCCAGGAGAATGGGAAACAGAAGAGAAAAGCATATTAGTGCCTTAAGATGAAATTCCCCCTCCCCCTCTCTTGCAGCTTTTCTTTTTCTCTTACTGTTCTGTAAACCCCCAGGTCTCGTCCCTTTTGCTCACTTCCCCAGAGGGGCTGTCAGCAGCATCTCTCCTCCCAGAAAACAGATGGAGACACTCTGGTTTCCCACCTGCTCTCACCGCCAAGCACACCCCCTCTGCAGCCCCTCCTCCCATCCTGCACCTTCAGGTGAAGCCCAGGCCTTGGGCAGATTTTCATGCCACGGTTCCTCTGATGCTCAGGACACCTTTCCCACCTCTGAGCCATTGCCCATGCTGTGCCCGTGCCTGAACTTTCCATCATCTAACTCTTCTAGGCTCAGCTCACTGTCACCTCCTGTGCAGAGCCTTTCCTGACTCTTCTGTCCATGGGATTTCTCCCTCTGCCGACCTGAACCACTTTGAAATGCTCACGTCCTGCCCTGTATTATAGCTACGTTTGTATTTCTCTCCCCGCTACACTGAACTCTCTGAGGCAGGAACGGCATATCGCTCAGCCATGTATCTTCCAAGGGGCTACAGGTTAATCAATTGAACATGATTAAAGTCGGTCCAAAGCACATGAACTCACGCAAATGATTTCACTGCTTTGGCTTCAGTTTCCTCATTTGTTAAATAATTGAATTGGTTTCTATGATGTCTTAGATCATGTCCATCTCTGAGTCTTTAGTCTTTATAATTCTACCCATGCTCTTCTGTGACGTGTGTGTGTGTGTGTGTGTGTGTGTGTGTGGCAGGCAGGGGTCACTAATTGGGGAGTCCAGGTGGAATATTAGAATGGCTCAGGCTTTACATTAGGACAACCTGAGTCCAAAGCTTAGGCACTTATCTGCTGGGTGACATTGGACATGCTACCCCCTCTGCGTTAAACAGAAAATGAGGCAGATCATTCATCCACTCAATAAACACTGACTAAGTGCATGCATTGGGTTGGTAGCTGGGAATATGGAATAAACACAACACGTGCCCTCTATATAGGAGTCCAGAGTCTATTGGAAGGAGACAAACCTGCAAGCAAGCAAGTGTAATCATGTGCAGAAGTCTCTGTGGAAACTCAGAGACATCCAGGACATGGTGGGGACACAAAGGAGGGAGAGATGGACAACAGATTCCAGGGGTGATCCAGCTGGGAGCGGGGTGGGGAAGGCTTCCTTGGAGACATGAGACCAGCAGAGAGCACTCCTGGAACTCGGGGTGCAGGGAGAGAAGTGGTATCAGGTCCATCAATGTCATCATGAGCTTCTGTGATTGCTGAGGCCTAGGAATCTGGGATCCCAAATACATTTCTCGAGGGGTGGTCACAGCTGACATTTAGAATGCTGGCTTAGGCCCCAAACCTGTTGGTTTCACGCCAGGCCCTTTCCTTGTGGCCAGTGAGTCATGTCCAGTATCTGAGGTGGCCTTGGAAACCTCTGCTTCTCCCAGCGACCTTTGCCCAGCTCACCTTCAGGAAAGAGCCACGCTTGATAAAAGGCAATTAATTCCCTAAGAAGCAACCCCTCCTGTAACCACTCTCTTTACTGGACCCAGGGGAGATGTTTTCGGCACAGAATCCACAGGAGTTTCTACCAGGGGACAGTCTGAAAAATAGCACTAGTGGGAGGAAGCTGTTCAAACACCATCCATTTTGACACTTGGCAGGATTAGCAAAGCACCTCTTGCCTCAGAGAGTGGGAAAGCTTCCAGAATTAGTCTGCTGGCAGAAAGGGAGGCTGAGCAAACAGGCATATTGTTTTCTCATAGCTGTCTCTCTTGTTAATGTTTGGTCGGCCAGGCGTGCATTTTTGGAGTGTTACATAGGCTTACACTCAGCCTTCATCAGAGAACAATTAGGATGAGTGTGGGGAGAGGCCAGAGGGTCAGGGACAGCAGATGGGCCTCCACTTAAGCAGGTTAGAAGTTCATTGCTCCAGAGAAAGAGGACGTGGTGGGGGAGGGAGGGCTTGGGTTGAAAGAGGAAGAATGGAAAGAAGGCAGAGGGTCTTTCCTTTCTGAAATGTGCCTTGGGGGACGAGTCTCTGTATCGCAGGCAGTTGATGTAGTTTTCCATAAAGAAGCATCGGCAGCCCTGGCAGAACCAAGAAGTCAGGGGCCTGGTGCCACACTGAAATAGCAGCATCACTGCATTTCCAGCTGAGGGATTACTCCTTGGTGAGCCAGAGAGCTCTGGAACATCATTTGGAAGCAAAACCACATTTTTTTCCAAGAAAAAAAATTACAGGAAACTTTGCATGCAATGAAGTCAGGGCTTAACTCTTGAGGGGAAGTAGTACAGGGACTGCCGTTGGGTCTTTGCTGATGGAACCCATGCTTCTGGGTGAACGGTGAGTTTCCCTTTGGTACAAGGTCAGCCGAGATGCCTACAAAGGTGGACAGAGGATACTGTCTTCCGGAGGGGTTGGGTACAGGATGAAGGTGCTGTTAAGTTGGTAGAAAAGGACGAAAGGTAGAAAGAGAATTGTATGAGTTAGCATTTGCTGCATAACACACCATTCCAAAACTCAGTGGCTGAAAGCAACCACCATTCACTTCGTCATGGCTCTGTGGGTCAGCAGTTAGGCCTGGGCTCAGCAGTTAGGCCTGGGCTCAGCTGGGAGATTCTTCTGCTCATCTCACCTGGGGTCATCTGGCCACAGTCATTTGGCAGCTCAAAATGGGATGGGTAGTCTAAGACGACCTCACTCATTTTTCCAGCAATTGATGCTGGCCATTAGCTGGGCCCTGCGTCTCCAGAGACCAGCCTCAGCTTCTTCACAAGGTGGCTGGATTCCAAAAGCAGCAAGAGAGAGGAAAAGGCTCAACTTACAATCATTTTTCCAGTCTCTGCTTGTGTTGCATGTGCTGTCCCATTAGCAAAAACAAGTCTCATGGCCAAGCTCCTAGTCAGTGTGGGAGGGGACTGCACCAGGGTGTGGATATGGGAAGGGAGCCCCAGCTCCATTGGGAGCCATCACTCTAACTGTCTTCCCGCAAGAAGGAATTCAATCTGAGATGGAATTGAACACTCTAACCTCAGTGGGATACAAACCATGCGAGTCAGAGTACATATGAGCTCAAGCTGAGGGAAGAGAGAATCCTCTTGGTGGGTTTTGGGGACAAACCTGCTATTTCCTGGGGATGTTGGATAAGGAGACACTTGGATTAGTATGACTCAAATAACTCAAGTGGGTGTCATTTTTAGCATCTCATAAAATTTTATAACATCCTCTTCCTTGGTATTTATATATAGATCCAAGTCGATATGACCTGAGGTTCCTCAGAATTCCCAACTTATGGGGAAAATGATGATGTAGCCATAGAATCAAAACAGGAAAACAGATGCCACTTCTAGTTTCTACAAGAGGAACTTTCCAAGGTTTCTAGTACCAAAGAGTACCGAAGAGTACCATCTACTGTCGTGTGGTCCCAAGATCGAGTTTAGGGAGTATCTAAAAATAATCATGACCAGCGTGCTATTTCTTGCTCCCATGTTGTTTTCCAAGGATTACTGTTGTAAGATGAGCATACTGGAGGACAGCCCTGGAGATGATATATAGCCCAGGGATCTGGAGGTGATTTAGCATTGTGGTTGAAAGCACAAACTCTGGCACTGGGCACAGCCTTGGGAAAGAAATTTTCCATATGCACACAAAGCTGCATTGTAACTGGGAAATATGGGTGATGCCAACACAAGACTCACAGCCAAGCCAGGTCAACCCTGTAGATCTTAGCAGCAGTATGGACCCGGAGAGTAGGAAGGAGCGAGAAAGGCAGAGACCAGTCGTTGCAATAGTCCCTGTGAAAGGTGATGACCATCCAGTTCTGGGTTAAGGATTCCTGCACAGATGCTGAGAATAAGGCATGCTATTTTAGAGAATGAATATCCTCCTGGTTTTCCTAATCTCTGTCCTTCAGTTCTGACTGGGCTGCCCCCTGTGCTCTCTGATAACCAGAGTCTGATCCTGAGGGCTGGAACCTCAAGCTGCCTTGTTCACTGCTTTATCCTGGTGCCTGAGCATAGTAGGTGCTCAATAAACACTTGCTGAATGAGTGAACAAGTCAAATGGATTAATTTAAAAATGAGTTATCAGTTTCACTTCCACAAAATCCTCCTTCCCATTATCATGTTCATACAGTATAAGGTTAAAATGGCAATTCATTTCACTTGAAAATACTTTTATAAGACCAAGAAAACAAATTACAGAATGATTAGACATTAAGGGAGAAAAGAATGACCCATAATTTCTACTTTCAAAGCAACTGTTATCATGCCGCATGCTTTCTTCACATCTTTGCTCAAATGATTGTATAATTTTACCCATCTGCATTTATTCATATATATCATTCCAATTGGTTTCTTCATCTTTTCTTTTTACAACTGAACATTATATCATACATATTCTGTGTTGTTTCCTAATCTCCATAATTATTGTGCATTACCACATTGCATAGTCTTAAAATCAGGGCTACACAAACTCAATTCTTGCCTCATCAGTGTTCCTCCTCCATGGACTGTCTCAGCAGCGCACACCTGCAGGAATTTTTTCCATCTTTAAACAAAGCTCTCCCTTTCTATATGTCTCCTTCTAGACTTCCTTTTATAGCAGAACTTCCCTCAAGTGCCATCTGTCTCCCAGTCATGGTCTCCCATTCTTCTCCTTTTCTTCCCACTCCACTCAAGCTTTTGTTTCCACCATCCCACAATTTTTTCTGAGCAATGACCTGAATGATACTAAATTGAATTTTCACTTTCCAGATCTCACCCTACTTGACTTACCAACAGCATTCAACATTCTTATATGGCAACCCTGTAGCCCACTTTCTTGAATCCCTTTCTTCCCTTGAATTCAAAGAGAATTCCTCTTATATCCCTGAGTGCTCCTGCTCAGGCTCTTCAAACTCCAGGTGTTAGCATGTTCGAGAGTTGAGTCCATAGAGCTTATCTTGCCTCTATCCCGACTCTCTACCTTGCTGTCTCATCTTCCCTCCTGCTATCTCTGTAGAACTCTCAATTCTATATCTATAGCCAAGACTTTCCCTCTGAATTGCAGACGCTTATCACCAACTGCCCACTTGCCATCACCACTTGGATGACTAATAAACATCACAAGCTTATGTGTTCGAAAATTAAACTCCTAACCTTCCCCTCTAAGCTTGTTCTCCCACAGTCCTCTCCATCTCAGTAGATGAAAATTCGATCTTCCCAGTTACTCAGCAAAGGTCTTGGCATCATCTTTGATTCTTCTCTTTCTTTCCCACCCAAATTCCAATCTGTCAACAAATCCAATGGCACTACCTAAAAATATATGTAGAATCAAATGCTTCTGGTCCCCTCTACTGGTCAAAGCCACCATCCTGTTACATTTGAATTACCTCACAAGCATCCTAACTTCATCTGGCTTGGCACCTACAGTTGATTCTCAATGCAGCAGCCAGAGTGAGTTCCTGTTAATTTAAGTCATAGCATGTAATTTCTATCAGCATGCTGTCTTACTCCACCAGCAGACTGGGTGGCTTGTAAATGCCACAAATTTATTTCTCACCATTCCGAAGGCCGGTAGTTGAAGATTAGGGTGCCATAATGGTCAGGTGATGGACCACTTCTGGTTCACAGACTTCTTGTTGTAGCTTCCCATGGTGGAAAGGGCAAGGAAGCTCTCTGAGTCCTCTTTTATAAGGGAGCTAATCTCATTCATTAGGGCTCTGCTCTAGTGAACTAATCACCTCCCAAAGGCCCACCTCCTAATACTATTTCCTTGAGGGTTAGGAATTAACATTTGAATTTGGAGGGACACAGACATTTAGACCATAGCACATACCATTGCACACAGAATTAAAGCCAAAGTTTTCGCCATAGCCTGCAAGGCCCTCCACATCTGACACCCACACTTGGACCTTGTCTCCTGCTCTCCTCCTAGCTTACTCCACTGCATGTAAACTGGCCTCCTTACTGTCTATCAAATGCCAGGCTTCTACCACAGGGCCTTTGAACTTGCTGATTTCTCTGTCTTGATAGCTCTTTCCAGAGATATCTGACCTTTCTACTCCTGCTAGTATTTGTTCAAAATCAAGAACTTCCCTGCCTACCCTAGTGAAAAGTGCAGGCCAATTCCTTGCAATGCCCATTTTTCTTGCTTGCTTTATGTTTCTCCATATGATCTACCACATAATTTACTTATTCTTTTTTGTATTGTGGGCCTTTCCCCACTTGACTATAAGACCCTTCTGAAGACAGAGATTCATATAATTTTGTTTCCATTGCTCTACACCCAATGCGTAGAACAATGTCTGACACACAATATTTGCTGAATGAATTACTTGGAGATCCAGCATCTGAGAGGTGAAAGTCTTGCCCATGCAACATGAGAAAGCAGAACACGACAGTGAGGAGTCTCTATTGCCCATCCATCATGCAGTAGTCCAGCTGTCTCCAGCTGTCCACGTGGCACAACTGGAGGGTCAAGACTGAGTTTTATCAGCCATGCACATTTTTTATCCCCCCGCTTTAGTGAGGTATAATCGACAAATAAAATTGTAATATATTCCAAGTGTACATCATCATGATTTGATGTACATATACCATTCTGGCACTCTTACTACCCAGCCCAGGGCCTGCAGCATACGAGTTGCTTATTAAATATTTGTTGAGTTTGTTAAAAAGCAAGACAAGGGCTTCTAAATCTAGAGAATTAAAGCACCCATGACCAGCTTCATCTCTTTCCTAGTTTCACCTTGGGCCAGCTGTATACTAAGTAAACTCGCTTATTTACTTAATCAGTCAACAAACGCAGCTTTGCAAAATCATGTGATTGTTACTATCATAAACAGTGTTTCTCCAAAAGAAAATGCAAAGGCTGTTCTTCTCATGCTTTCCTTAGATATGTTTTTGCTCCAAACACAAACTTCAGTGCCCCATCCAATCAGCACACACCTCACACGCACCATCTGGCCGAGCACAGGGTATGTTTAGCTCCCCATACCCTGCTCCAGAATTTTGGAGAGCATTTCCCTGACGAAAACCTTCCCCCACCCCTTCAGTGCACGGCCTGTCGGCTGCTCACCACCACAGCAGATGTGTGGTCACACACAATTAAGTGGGCACAGGCCGTTAGTGGACAGACGGCATGAAGTATGCACAAATGAGCCAACAAGCAAACAGTGGAAACCAGGGTGGTGAGATGGCTGTGCCCGCCCCAGGCACTTGCAGAAGGCTGAACTTGCTTACTTTCTTCATTTCCTAGTACTTCCTCATAGCAGCACTAACCATCTGGCTAGTGTTATAACCCCTGATTTATATAGGAGACACCAACAGATGGATGAGAAGCTCACCCCACCCATCACTGTTGGGCAACCATCACTACCATCCATCTCCAGAACTGTCAGTACATCATCCCAAGTTGACCCATTAAATAATAACTTCCCCTCGCGCCCTCCCCCAGCCCCTGGTAAGCACTATTCTTCTTTCTGTTTCTATGAATTTGACAGTTCTAGGTCCCTTATATTAGTGGAATCACACAATGTTTGTCCTTTTGAGTCTGGATTTTCCCCCTTAGCATAATGTCCTCAAGGTTCATCCATGTCATAACATGTGTCAGAATTTCATTCCTGTTTAAGGCTGGATAATATTCCATTGTATGTACATACGACATTTTGTTTATCCATTCCTCTGCTAATGTTTCCATCCTTTGGAGACTGTGAATCATGATGCTATGAACATTGGTGTACAAGTATCTGTTCGAGCCTCTCTTTCTGTTATTTATCCCCCTGTGTCTCTTTATATTATATGTTTCTTTTGGCACAAGAATCAGCTCAGAGGCCTCTTTAACCCCTTTTTCTGAAGAACTCCTATTCATCCAACAAAACCCATTTCAAAAGTTCCTTTCCTGATTTAATCAAGCAGTGGTGGCCATGCCCTCCTTTGCACTACCTCACTCTCACATACTATGCTGTCTTATACTTTCTTTGTTGAATAGCAATCACTTGTGACATTGTCTTCTTGACTTACTGAACTATATATACCATAGTAAAAAAGGAGCATACTTTATTCACTCTTCTCCTCAAGACAGCATGCCTAGCCCACTGTCAGAGCTCCATAACTATTGAAGAACAAACATTTCAAGAACTGCCTCTGTGTTCTGTAGGCCAAGCCTTTGTGAGGACTCAAAGAATATTAGTCAGCATTGACTTTTATTGTCCACTTGTGCCAATAAAAGAGATCTGACCAACACAGAGATCTGACCTCAGAACTAGTTTCTAGCTGCCACAGGGTCCTTGTGCCTGTGGGGTTTCTGAGGAGGTAACTTCCCATGGTTAAACATGCTGAAATGCTCATCTACCAACATAGCCCAGTGGGAAGGCTCATGCCAGCTGAACTTTCCTTTATACCTTCAACCTGGCGGACTCAGACCTTTCCACTTGTGCCCAAGGCAGAGGACCTGGGGAGCAGAGTGAGTTTCAGAGCTGGAATGAACTCTCAACTTCAGTATTAAAGAGCGTTTTCTCAGCTCTTTGAAGAACCACTCTTCTACAACCACTCTTCCACAGGCAAAAAGGATTTAGTAGCTATAGGAGAGCCACAGGGAACCTGAAAGATGAATCTCAGCTCCCCAGCCATCTTCCTCAATCCCCTTTTCCTGGCTCTGTTTCCTCCCCGTCAGGTCTATATTCCCCCTCCCAAATGTCCTAGTATGCACTCTTGGCCTCTTCCTTGCCTATGGTCTTGACTCCAAAACGGAAAAAGCATCTCACCTGCCTTAGATGATGATAGATGGAACACATCACAGTGTATGGCATTCATGTATTCACCCATTCATTCATTTCCTTAGCCTTTGTCCTCATGCTGGAGGAACCCAGGTGTCTGCTTCCGTTTGAGGCAGGGGAGGGGAGGAACAGCTGGGGCGTGCTCCCTCCCTTAACTGGGGAAGAACATGCTCATGTGGGTACATATACCTTTGAAGAAATGTCATTCACCTCCTAATAAAGTTCAAGTGCTATAGTCCAGCCCACCCTGAGTCTGGAGTGTGTTAAGGAGTTTTGATTGTGCTTCTTGGGTAACTTAATTCCTCCCCACATCATATTTAACCTTTAAAATATTTGGACCTACCCCACAGCCACGCTTCAGCTAGCAAAGAGTACCCGAGAAACTCTTCCTTGTAACCTCTCTCTACTTCTTCCTATCCACTTGAGCTTCAAGTTTTCTCTCCTGCCCTCTCCACTCACTCCAGTCGACCATGTACCTCTTCTTAGGTGTCAGTCACTAATAACTTCAATTGCCAGATGGGGACAGAAGGGACTAGGGATCTTGCAGGTAGAGGAGAAGGAATAAAAGATTAATGTGAACATCTGTTTTGATTATAGAATATCTTTAAAAATATTATAGGTGTGCCTTCAGATGTACAAGTAGCAGAGTTTTAGCCCCTAAACTTGTATAAAGAGAGGGTCTTCTTAAGTTACATTACAATAAGGTTCAATCCCCTTAGCCTTGAAAGCAACCATTCCAGAATGTCTAGGGCTGGGGAAGAAGGGTAGGGGAGAGTGGGGAGTTGGAGGAGAGGAGCAAGAGGAGAAGAAATGCCCATCCCCTCCACAGTGAAGATAAAGTAAAGGGAGATAGGTCACCTAAGAGACCACTGCAGGAATTTTGAGGCCCTGACTTAAGGCAGTGGCTTTTGGCTTCAGGCCTAGATAAGAAAAATTAGAGCAGGTTTTAGGACAAGGCGATGTCCAGTGGGCTCTGTTGAGTCTGGAATGGTATCATCAACTCTCACCTGTTTCCTACCTGGGCATGCACATCTACTTTTGTTCCCTCAGGTCTATTTACTGCATTATAGCATTGAGGGTAAACTGATCATATCTGATCAAGGGCTTCTGGGCCCTCTTAACTATAGTCTAGAGCAGGGGTGGGCAAACTTTTTGACTCGAGGGCCACAATGGGTTCTTAAACTGGACCGGAGGGCCGGAACAAAAGCATGGATGGAATGTTTGTGTGAACTAATATAAATTCAAAGTAAACATCATTACATAAAAGAGTACGGTCTTTTTTTTTTTTTTTTTTTAGTTTTATTCATTTCAAACGGGCCGGATCCGGCCCTCGGGCCGTAGTTTGCCCATGGCTGGTCTAGAGTCCTCAATGTGACCTACTGTACCTCACATACATTGCCCCTGCCCACTCTCCAGTCTATTTTTTCACAGTTAGTCTATCTTTGCTGATAGATAGTGAACTCAGTGAGGGCAGGGGTCTGTCAGTCTTGTTCTTGACTTCATCTGCAATGCCTGTTGGTTTTAGAAGAGAGGTAAGGGAAGGGGAGAGAGAGAAAAAGAACGAGAGAGAGGAAGAAAAAGAAGGAAGAGGAGGAGGAGGAGAAGACAAAGGAGGAGGAGGAGGAGGAGGAGGAGAAGAAGAAGAAGAAGAAGAAGAAGAAGAAGAAGGAGAAGGAGAAGGAGAAGGAGGAGGAGGAGGAGGAGGAGGAGAAGGAGAAGGAGAAGGAGAAGGAGAAGGAGAAGGAGAAGGAGAAGGAGAAGGAGAAGGAGAAGGAGAAGGAGAAGGAGAAGGAGAAGGAGAAGGAGAAGGAGAAGAAGAAGAAGAAGAAGAAGAAGAAGAAGAAGAAGAAGAAAAAGAAGAAGAAAGGAGGAGGAGGGGAAGGCAAAATATTCCATTCAACTGTTAGAGCTATAAATTTGGGAGCATTAGCATAAGGAGGGTAGATAAAGAACTAGAAGTAAATTAGTTTGCATATAACTAAAGAAGAGATGGTGGCCAGGAATGAAAACTTGGGGAACAATGACATTTCATGTGGCCACATGAGTGAGGGAGGAAAAGCAACCCTGAAGGAGGCTGCCTGAGAAGGAGCAGCTAGTGACATAGGCAGAGAACCAGCAGAGAGTTTAAGGCAACAGTAAGGGCTGTCAAATTCTATAAAAGAAACCACATGATAAGGACTGAAAAGTGGCCATATTTACAGGCAATACAGGGGATAGAGGAACAAGTTAAATTACACAAGGAGGAGATGGTCAGGCCATTGCAGAGCATGAGACTCTACAAGACAATCAGGATGTTTTCTTAAAAAAAAAATCAATATCATTTTTTGAAAATGGTGAGGAAGCCTTAGATTAAAAGAGGCTAAAGAGACTCAACCACAACAATGCACTGGATCTTGGTTCAGAAAAAAATTAAAAAACTAAAGTTAGCTGTGTGGATGTCTGGAGGAAGAGCCTTCCAAGGAGAGGAAACAGTCAGTGCAAAGGCCCCAGAGGGGACCCTGCCTGGACTTTTCAGCCATGTGGCTCATATTGGTCAGTGGGTTGCAAGGAGGGTAGAACGTGCAGGGTCATTGTAAAGACTTTGGACTTGACTCAATTTTCAACATGTTAAATAGGAAATATCTATTTGACATCCAAGTGGAGATGCTGAGTAGGCAGTTGGGTACACAAGTCTGAATGAAATTCAGGGGAGAAGCTAGGAAAGGAGGGAAAAATTTGGGAGTCATCAGCATAGTAGATGATTCCAAAGCCATCAGACTGAATGAGATCACCAAGGGAATGACTATAAAGAGAAGGTCCAAGGAGTGCACACCGGGGAGCTCTGAGGCAAGAGGTCAGGAGAAAGGAGGGACCAGCCAGTGCAGAGGAGGAGAACCCAGAGAAAGCCAAGTGGGGACAATGTCCCTACAAGGAGGCCTGGTCCCCCGCTGCTGGTGGGTCAAAGATGAGGCCTAGATCCAAGGTTATCCACACCGAGGGACAGTTGACCTTGACCTCAGGGTGAGGGGCGGGCAGTTTTGGTGGAACGAGGTGGGCAAAAGACCAACCAAATGGGGTGCAAGAGAAATTAGAAAGGGCATCATTGGATGCCATGAGTACAGACAACTGAAACAGGAGTAGAGAGATGGGGTTGCAGCCAAAGGGGAAGGGGTCAAGAGAGGATGTTGGCTTTTGGTATTTCTTTCTTTTTCCATTTTTGTTTTAACTTTGGGGAAAAATAGCTAGCCTATATGCTAGTGGGACTGAGTGAGTGAGTAATTCGAGGGAGAAGCTAGGAAAGGAGAGAGAAATTTGGGAGTCATCAGCACAGATATGAGTCAAGTGAGGGGTCTCTGTCACAGGGGAGGGGTCTGAGCAGGTTGGTAAACGGAGTCCCAGGAAATGGGCAATATTCCAGGAGAGGAGGTAACAGAGGCTGGGGGGCTGTTCCCCACAGCCTCCCTGCCTCCACTTAGTTGTGTCCTACCCTCCTGTTGACACCAGAATCTGGCTTTGCCTGGAGCCCAATTATGGCAAAGATACAGATTTGCAGGCCGTGGCCCCATGAAGTCTGGCCTCAGGGCTGCAGCCCATTTGGAAAACGTTTTAATTTCATTTGTGTGTTTTTTCAATTTGATTATTAAGTGCTGTTTGCACATGGACTGGACGGGGAAGGCCTGCTTTCATTTGCGGAGCCCCCTTCCTCCCTGGCCTGCGTGCCTCCCTGCTGAGTCATGGGGAGGCTGCTTTTCTGGAACACAAGGGAAAACTTCCAGCAATTGCAAAAGCGTGTTTCTTCCCTGAAAAAAATCTTTTCACACTTGTTTTTATCTCCGTTTGTAAAGTTCATGAAAAGCCTCCATAAAAGTACTTTAAAAGGCCTTCACTTTCTTTGTTCTCCATATCAAACTTTCTTTTTCTCTCTTAAGCGGGGAGGTAATTTAAAGGGGGTAATAAACAAAACCTAAAGCGGGAGGGCTGAGCCGGGGGATGAAGGAAATGAAATAGACTATTGAAATGTCAGGGTTTGCCGGTTGGGGGTACAGGGAGGGAGGTTCCATCTGCATTTTCAGGGAGTGACAGCCTAGCGCTTCCCCAGGGCCCTTAGATCTGTTTCTGAAGTTACTAACATTTACCACAGGGCAGGTTGAGGGCAGAGGGCAGAGAGAGAGAGCAGAACCCTAAAGGCTCAGGAAGAGCCAGGAATCCTTGGAGATGCATTTCAGCGGCCTGAAATCTAAGGGGAGCAGGAGATGGGGAATAGGAAGCAGTGCTGGCTGTAGTGGAGAATTTGCAAAGCAGCTAGAGCGGGGTGTCGTCTGGGCACAGAAATTCAGACCCTTCTTTTTTAAAAAAAAAAAAAATTCTTTATTGATTTCAGAGAGGAAGGGAGAGGAGAGAGAGAGAGATAGAAACATCAATGATGAGAGAGAATCATTGATTGGCTGCCTCCTGCACACCCCCCACCGGGGATCAAGCCCACAACCCAGGCATGTGCCCTTGGCCGGGATCAAACCTGGGACCCTTCAGTCCGCAGGCTGACGCTCTATCCACTGAGCCAAGCCAGCTAGGGCCAGACCCTTCTTTAAAGGAGATTGAGGCCATAGAAGGTGGGCCCTCTGCAGAGAAAGATAGCATTCTGGTCTGGGTCACTGTCAGATTGGGAAGCTTTCTGAATATGGGCCGTGGGAGGAAGAAGCAGAGGGACTGAGGTTCCTGGTGCTCACTGCGGCCCTGGTGGCAGCTCAGGAAGTAGCCAGAGGAAGCATTGGGGGGAGGGGGGAAGGGGGCAAGAGAGGGGCAGCAACAGCGGCTTAGCTGGTTACTGATCTAATCCTGGTTCCTGGGACCTGCCTGTCCCCAATATTGGAGTCCAATTGGGGCTGCATCTATGGCATCTCTGTCATTAGCCGTTTTGGATCCAAAGTTGGCAAAGTAATGATAGCTCCCTGCTCCTCTCCAGCCCCACCAGCATTCCTCTCTCTGCAGCACCTGCTTCTCTCTCGGACATCCTTCACCTCGCCTCCCTCTCTCACCACCAAAAGGACTCCCAGGAAGAGATGGAGAAGAGGCAGAAGGCTGCATTTTGACAAAGGACTGAGATCAAGGGATAGCCTTTGTTCCCAGAGGATGAAGGCACAGGATGGGCAGAAAGGGGGAAGGATGAAGGGCCTCTTCCAGTCCCTGAAATCCTGGGATAGGCACTGTCCTTCGAAGTCTGCCATGCGCCTGGCCTTCCAAACCCAGTGACTACCCCCTGGGGACCGCGGCCCAGCCTCAGTGAGTGGTGTCTGCCTGGGGTTCTAGGATGTTCCCCTGGGGCTGGAGCTCAGGTTCCCAGCGCTGGACATATAAGTAACAGGCAGAAGGAACCTTCAATCTCCCATGAACCTTGGGAGAATCAGCGGTCCCCACTGTGCCCCTCCCTCAGGGGCTGGCCTGGACCCAGGCCGATGGCTCTGCTGCTGAGGAAGCTGCCCGCAGGCTGTCCTGCCCCTGAGGTTGCCCGCCGCTTCCTCTCCCCAGCTGGCCAGTGGCCTCCTCTCTGTTCCTTCTTCTTCTCACCCTCTCTCTTTCTCTTCCCCTTTCTGCCCCTCTGAACTTCGGATTCCCCCTCTCCTTCCCACTCTCCTTGGCAGAGGGCCGGGAGAAATAGGGAGTTGGCTTGGGTGGCATCAAGTGTGGGCTTGGTTTCCGGCTAAGCTGTGGTTCCCCAAAGGCCCCTCACTGCACTCCATGCTTGGGTTTCTCTCCCCCGCCTCCCCCCCCGTCCCCCCGAAATACCCTCCTGGGCACTCCAGGGAGGGCAGGACAGTGACTGTTTCTTTGTGCCAACCTCAAGTGTAACCCCACCCAGCGACCTGGCTTCCACCCACATCTGATCTTCTATGTTTATTTACATTTTGCAAAAGGAGAAACAGAGGCTCAGAGAGGCAGACGTGCTTGCTCTCCGGAGCTTCTGCTGCCATCACTATACCCAGCTAGGGAACCACTTGCCTAATACATCAATTCTGTCTTCTTCTTAGGAAAGACCTGGTCAGCGTGGTTGCACCGGGGTTATTAACTTCAGTCCTCGGGCCCACCACCGTCTGCACCCTCTCATTGAGACACCCAGCTTCCTCCAGCTGCTCCTGTCCCTTCCTTCACCCCAGTTTAGTACAAGCTTTGTGCACAGTGTGGCTTTTTTTCATCTCAGGCTCCACCAGAAGCCACTGAGAGTGAGCAAGACTGGGTTTCGACACAGCCCCGAGCTCTGTGAGCTCCCTCGGCAGCCACCCGAATGCACGATGCGTTTGTATGTGCAACGAAGTCATTTCAGCTTTGCAAACCCAAGACCATCAGTCCCTTTGCAGCGAATCTGCTCCCTCGATTAACCTGGGGGGTGGGGACTCTGATAAAGAAGTTTCACTAAATGCAAGGAAGATCGAGCCTTCCAAATGTCCTAGTGGAGAAGGTCTGAGCCCAATTCCTGTGATTATGCATCCAAACTAACTGGTCCCTCCCGGGGAGGTGAGTGAAAGCGGAGTTTGTCCAGGCAGCCAGGAGAAGCCGCCCTCCTGGCCCGGGAGACTCTCTTGAGGGCATGCCGGTTGTACGCAGCCGAGAGCTGTTTTGTGTCTGGGCTGATGGGCTTGATGGAGCGGTTGCCACACAGCCAGCACATGCGGCACAGCAGGGTGAGCAGGGAGTGTTTATGGGGCTCCCCGCTAATGACTCCCATTTATGGAACATGTGCAGAGCAGCTGAGTGGGGCTGGCGAAGACAGGACATTAATGAGGCCTGGGTTTCGCAGCCCGGCTGCATGCACGGGCTTTCCTGAGCAGCTGCAGGGGTGGTTCTCCTACAAGCTTCTGGGGGAATCCTAGGCACCCCGGAATGTAGGCCTTTCAGTGGGAACAGAGACGGCTTTGCTAGGGAAGCTGTTGGCCAGACTGATTGCATGAGGCCGATGATAAACACGATCGCTGTTTTAGGAATAAAAGCTAACATTGTTCACTCGCCTCATGCCAGACATTGTGGAATGCGTGCGCCGTGTAGATTTTTTTTTTCTTTCGCTTAATCCTCAGACAAGCCTATGAGATGGGTACTGGTTTTTGGTTTGTTTGTTTAATCTTTACTGTTCAGAGGAAGAAACGGGCGCCGAGAGCTGAAGTGTTTTGTCCAAGGCCACAGAGCTGGGAATGAAACCCGGGTGCAACTCCAGGGCCCGGTCCTGCAGGTGTGGAAAAGTAGCAGTTGACTCGTCACTTTCAATCACAGCCATGGCAGGATGGCATTGCGCTGAATAGCATCTTGGTATGAGGGAGACCTAGATGTAAGCTCCAGCTCTGCCACTTACAAGTTACACAAACCCCTGAGCCTCAGTTTCCCCACTAAAAGTGGGGATAGTAGTAACACCTACCAGCCCACCAGAGAATAAGCCCCCAGTGAGTGGTCACTGCATCCACACCAACACCACACCAAGAGGTCTGTGGAGCTGCATCAGAGTGTGGACCGGGAGGCAGGCGCATGGGCGCAGCTCTGCTTCTGAAACTTGCCACCTTCGAGCCCTTAAGTAAGTCACATAGCCACTCTGAGCGTCCCTTTTCTCTTAGGACAACGGGACAGTAATAGGACTGATGACAACAGGGCCATCAAGGACCACACAGAGTGGCTGTGAGGAACCCATTCCGCATCTTCCAGGCTGCGTGGGAGCGCTGCGGGCTGCCTTTGGAAACCCTGGCTGGCGTCCCCAGTTTTGAGCACAGCCGCCCCGCACATGGCACGTACTTTTTGAGCAGCAAAGGAAACTGAAACCCGACCTTCAAAGTTCTTATGCACTCCAGGGGGAAGATGGGACCAACAAAAATAAAGCATTCATTAAAAACAAGAATGACATGTCCAGATACACACATACTTGCAGATAATCACTCACAGCCGTGCGGGGACACACGCAGGGGCTGTGGGATTTTGCTGGAGAGCTTGGGGAGGCATCTGGGAAGGTTTCTGGAAGGAGGGGGATCTCGGGTGGAGGAAGGAGGTTCCCCCTTAGAGTGGGAACTCAGGGTTCTTTTCCTCTTCTTGCCTTCCCTGCACTCAGCACACAGTAGGTGCTCAATGCGTGCTAGCTGAATGAGAACAGGAAGTGGAGAGGGGGTTCCAGGCAGGGGAAGTGAACAAACCTTGTGGTGGTGACTCAGAAGTAGGGCAGGCACTCCGCTAGATGCTGAGGGCATGACTCCGTTTTCTTCAGTGTTTTCTGCCAGGGCTTGGCCCCTGAGAAGCCGGAAAAGAGAGAGAGAGAGAGAGAGAGAGAGAGAGGCAGTGTTGTTGCATTCCACTTTTGTGTGCATTTTGTGCGAACACACACACACACACACACACACACACACACACACACACACAATATGCAATCCCAGCTCGAGGCAGCTGGAAAACTTCTCAGGGAGCACAGACACTTTGGGCTGGCTCCCCCAGGTCTGTTCCCCCCATTCTTCCTCGCTTACGGCACCCCTACTTTGTTCCAGTCCTTCCTCAGGGATGGTTACTATGGTGGCTTTGTGTGGTGTCAGCTGGGCTAGCCTGAAGCTTGATTCCCAGAATCCCCCCTCCCGCATGTTTGCATTTGGAGAGGAGATGTCAAGCTCAGCAGGTTGGGGCAGGTCACCAGGCTCCCCTCATCATCAAGAAGAGGTGGCCAAGCCTGCACCTGTTCATCTTTACCTGGCTCTGTCTCTGGATTCTCGGAGATCTCAGGTCTCAGGGACAAAGGGCGCCAGCGTCTCCTGTAGGACATGGGGGTTGGGACTGTGAAAACTGGGTTCCAGTCTGTCCTTGTGGGGTCCAGCTTGTCCTTGCTCTCTCTCACTTTACACCCATTTTCCCTTCCCTACCTCCTTCCCTGTGGACTTTGAAGCCGCAGCATCAAATGCAAAGACAACCAGCCCGTGGAGATAGTGCAATCAGCTCTCACAACAGCAGGCCAAACCCTGAAGCAAATCCAATTGCATATTTATATGGAGAACCACTTTCGAATGGATCTGCCTCTCAGAACCATTGAATCCTGACTAAATGGATACCATATCCCCAGCTCAGGAGTGAATCCTGGTTCCTAAAGCCAATCATGGTGTTCCCAGTGCCCTTGCCAGTAATGGGCTTAGGTGGGGGCGTGTGACCCTGTGCTAGCCAGGGACGGGAACTCCAGTAGGCACCCTTGATCCGAAAAAGAGACACGCAGAAAGGATAGTGCTCTTCTACTAGTCATTGTATCAGGGTCCCATGGTTGGAATTGAGGCAGCCATTGTAACCAGGTTGAATGTTAGCCAAAGACCAAGACAGAGAGAAAACAGAGGCAATTATTATCGCCTGTGTCCTTGGTAATAAAACTGAGTGGATGAGTTAACCTTCCTAGAAGCTGCCTACCCCCGGAGTTCCAGCTGTGTGAGAGAACACATTTTCTTACTGCTTAAGCCAGTTGAGGCAGGCTCTCTGTTTCTTGTGGCCAAAAACATCCCAGTCCAATTCCCACCAAAAAGAAGCCTCCGATTTTCTTCTTGCTGTGGATCCCAACATTTCACCCACTAGGAGCTTCTCCAAATGGGAAGTGGTCAGCTTGGAGTGAACCTGGTGTCTGGCCTCCTCATGCGTGGTCTTCTCATCAGAGAAAAGAGAACACTCCAGCAATCAACAGAGGATTGAAAAGTAAACAATAGAATTTAAGATGACTAAAACGTTTTCCAGATTATAGCCCAAGGGGGGAAAAAAAGGGATGAGTCTACAATTATGATGATTATGCTAATCAGGCCTATCGGTCGGATGTAAGTAACAGAAAGCCCAATTGAAATTGGCTATACCATCTGCCGGCTCTTCACCTCTCATCTTTTACCTCTCAGCTCACCCCATTGCTCCGTGATGCTGGGATGGAAGCCACACTTCACAGACTCTCCTGCCAGCTGGCTTTCTGTGAGGTTCTGCCCAAAGGAGGCACTAGAGGGAGATTGGGAAGCAGGAGAAGAGAAAACAGACTTCATTCCTGGTAGTGCCTCTCCAACAGGAGTCAATGGTAAGCTCTGCTTTCCATCTCCTTCTAGCAACCCTCCCTGTGCCACTTAGGGACTAGAGCCTACCACCTGTCCTCTGTGGCCCCTTGGAAGGTGCAGGACCAGCTGCACATGCTTCCTCTTCCACTGGGCCTGGTGCTCCGGGTCATCAGACCAACCTCCATGGGGCTGTGAGCACCCATCAAAATTTGCCCCCTCCCCAGTGGTCTGAGAGCATCCAGGGTCTGCCCATAAGCCACGTAATTTCTCAGGAACCCAGCACCAGTCTCTCGAGACCCCCCCTCCAAAGTCCTAAGCTCTGGTATCCACCCTCTCCCCTTTTCTCTGTTTGCCTTGGGAGTTATTAATCCCTGGATTACCTCAGCATCCTCTTTTTGATTTCTTACTTGTGTAACAAACTCTTTTAAGTCCTTGTGTTTTGAAATATCTACTGTGGTTTCACTTTTCATGACTAGACCCCACCGATGGGATAAATTTATTGGATCATGTAACCCAAAGGTCCAGATTGAGAACAGTCCTCGGGCACAATGTGTTCCAGAGGGTCTGAGTCTTATTAGGGCCCCATCCTGTTTTCTAACATGTCCTCTGCCCTGATCTCTTCTGTAGGTGCCTTGTTTTCATGATCGTTACCTTCTAGGCAGCAAATATGGCTGCACCAACTCCATTCCTCACATCCATCAACCAACCATACTGACTCCAAGGAAGAGAGAGAATAACTTTGTCTCAAATTTCTAAATTAGAGCCCCAATCTTTACTTTGACTGACTTGGTCATTTGCCTAACACTGAACCCATCACTCTGGCCAGGGCTCAGACGGATAGGTTGGTTTTGTCTGGATTGCATGTTCCCTACAGCAGGGTGGCTTCAGCTTGGAACCACGGGGCCCACACGTGAAATCAGTGCTTCTGGGGAAGCAACAGACAGATGCCAGTGACATCAACAATCATCCCCCACACCTCAGGTTGTCCAAGGCAGCTCCAATTTCATACGTTGGGGTTTTTTTTTAAAATAAAATACTTTAAAAAATAGTTAACCAAATGTACGGTGATGGCTTTTTAGATACAACACTAAAGGTCCAAGCCATGAAAGATATCATTGATAAGCTGAACTTTACTCAACTTAAAAACTTCTGCTCTGACAAAGACATTGTTAAGAGAATGAGA
Organism: Myotis yumanensis; assembly: GCF_028538775.1. Taxonomy (NCBI): domain Eukaryota; kingdom Metazoa; phylum Chordata; class Mammalia; order Chiroptera; family Vespertilionidae; genus Myotis; species Myotis yumanensis. The sequence goes on along the minus strand of NW_027223752.1, from coordinate 225,103,497 downwards.
AGACAAGTCACAGACTGGGAGAAAATGTTTGCAAAGGACACATCTAAAATGTACAAAGAATTCTTAAAAACTCAACAGTAGCAAAACAAACAACCCAATTAAAAAATGGGCCAGAAACCTTAACAAACATCTCACTAAAGAGGATATGCAGATGGCAACTAAGCCTATTCAAAGATGGTGCACTTCATATGTTATCAGGGAAATTCAAATGAAAACAACAATGTGATACCACCTTTTAGAATGGCCAAACTCTGGAACAGTGGCAATATGAAATCCTGGCATTCGCGTCAGTGGGAATGCAAAATGGTGCAGCTCCTTCGGAAGACAGTTTGGTGATTTCTCATAAAACTAAATATATCCTCACCATATGGTCCAGCAATTGTGCTCCTTGGTATTTAACTAAAGGAATTGAAAACATATGTGCACACAAAAATCTGCATACAGATATTTATAGCAATTTTATTCAGTATTGCCAAAACCTGGAAGCAGCCAAGATGTCCTTCAGTAGATAAATGTATCAACTGTGGTACATCTAGGCGATGAAACATTACTTAGCACTAAAAAGAAATAAGCTACCAAACCATGAAAAGTCATGGAGGAAACCTCAAATGCATATTTGAGTGAAAGCAGCCAATCTAAAAAGGTCACAACTGTGATTCCAACTATACGACACTGTAAAGGCACAGCTATGAAGACGATCAGTGGTTTCATGGGGTAGGAGGGGAGGGATGAATAGGCAGAGTGCAGAGGATTTTTAGGGCAGTAAATATACTCTGTATATTATAATGATGGATACATGTTATTACACAATTGAATAAACCCATAGAATGTCCAACACCAAGAATGAACTGTGATGTGAACTGTTAACTTTGGGTGATTATGATGTCAATGTAGGTTCATCAGTGGTATCCAGTGTCCCACTCTGCTGGGGGATGTTGATGAAAAGGGAGGCTATTTATCTTTGGGGCAGGGAGTACATGGGAAATCGTTGTACCTTCCCCTCAACTGTGCTGTGAACCTAAAACTGCTCTGAAAAAATTAAGTCTTTACAATAAAGTTATATATGTGTATGTATGTATTTGTATATATCCAAATGTAAGTTAATTTTTAAAATATCTTCACAAACGAGAAATAATCCTTTGCTCCACCCTGCAGCCCAATGTAGGTTTCACAAGCAATGTTCTCAGAGCTGTATAGAAAACACGTTCTGAGGATTCTGAGCCTCAGATAAGTTGTCTCCTTCCCCTTGTTCTTAGAGAAGCGATAAGGAAGATGTTGATCAACCATGGTTTCCACGAGACACTTTCTATTTTTAACTTACACGAACTTACGTTCATTGGAACCATAACCTGAGTAAGTTCATGTCTGCGTCATGTAGCAACAAGCTCACCCCAGGCCCCCCGGAGTTTTAAAGAGAAGAGATAAGCGACTCCATCCAGCCGTATCACCAGCATTGTTTCCACCCCCCAGACTTCCCTGGGAACCAAGTTGCTCTGTGAAATAATTCAGCATCATTGGGTTTTTTCTTGTTATGGTTTTTCCTCTCTGGCTCCCTCTGTTTTAGCTGATATAAGAATTATAGCCAAGAGAGAGTAACTGGGTTGCCCCAAGCCATACAGCAGAGCCGCATGCCAGTCAGTGAGTGAGAACTTGCAGTTACCAGCGCCCAGGCCAAGCCCGCACCGGCCATCTGGTTTCCCAGGGGAGCTTCCTTCTCTCCGGAGACCCCCAGGAGCTCCAGGTATCCTTTCAAGGGCAGCATTTGATCATCACAAAATGCATTTTATCTCATTGTCTTCCACCTGAACTGACTAAACCAGGGAATAACATTAGCAAACTATTATATAGTTGGCCCTCACTGTGCTAGGCAGTTTTCTACGCTGTTTATTGTTATAAATGTAACGAATCCTTACACAGACCTAGGAGATAGATAGTCTCATTATCATCACCCAGGGAAACAAACCCACAACTGCTCAGCCAGCAAGAGTGAGTGCTGGGGTTTGAACCCCGGCAGCAGGCTATGCTCCTGCAATGCTACATCGGCCTTGAGATTTAAAGGAAAGAAGACCAGACTTGGCAGAGGAAGGATGGAGGCAGGCAAGGGAGAGGGGTGCGAGGGGGCAGGGGTGGGGAGAGGGATGCCTCGCCCATTGCATTCTTATTCCTATTGCTCCCTAAGCACATCTCCCACCCAAAGGTTATGCTCCAATATTTTCATTCCCTCTTAGTCAAAGTTGTAGACCAGCGGTTCTCAACCTGTGGGTCGCGACCCCTTTGGGGGTCGAACAACCCTTTCACAGGGGTCGCCTAAATACATCCTGCATATCAGATATTTACATTACGATTCATAACAGTAGCAAAATTACAGTTATGAAGAAGCAACGAAAATAATTTTATGGTTGGCGGTCACAACATGAGGAACTGTATTAAAGGGTCGCGGCATTAGGAAGGTTGAGAACCACTGTTCTAGACTAATCCCGGCCACTCCTAGAGTGCCAGGAATGCCCACGTCACAGGGAGAGACAGAAAGGCAGCTCCCCGTGTCGATGTGCAGGTGACGACGTTAAGAAAACATTGATCACCGAGAGGAGAGCCTTCAGGCTCCAAGGGGTCAGCTATCAGCTGCACAAGATGAGTCCTGCTGCAGTGGGCCCACTGCCAAGCACTGCCTTTGGGTCGAGGTATCAGTAAGAGACTCGGGTGTCACCCTGTGACTCACTCACTGTGGGTCATCAGCCAATCCAACTCCTCTGCAGTGACTGAAGTAAAAAGCCGCCGTTTACCTTTCCTGACCTTTGGGAAGAGCAGAAACTCAGAGTGCTCCTGTGCCATTCTGTTCAACCCCCATTGACTGAGCTCCTACCATCACTGTAGTGCCTAAGGTGCCCTCTCTAGGCATGAAACCTGTATGCACGGACCAGACTGGCCTGCAGGCACCCATGTTTCTGGAGACAACGCCTCACCAGGTCTAACACAAGTGACAGGAGCTGGAATACAGCAGTGGGCTCAAACCTTTTTGATCTCCCATCTCCATGGCTTAAAAACGGTTAGCACACAAGCCGGCTGTGAGAACCACACACACTCCTGACTGTCTTTTCTGTTCCCTGGATGAGCCCCCTGCCCGGTGACAGGGCTTCCTCGGGCGCCCTGCCTCGCTAGGCTCTGTTTTACTGAAGGCAGCTGGGTCTTGAATAAGGGCTTCTAGTGTCCTGGAGCTGTCGGCAGGCAAAGCCACAGGCACTCCCGGTGACTCAGGGTGTGGCGCCAAGGCCTGCGCAGAGCGGGTGGCAGGGCAGGCTTGCCTTCAGGGCCCCGTCTTGGTCTGGTGGAAACCAGGCAACTTTCCCCATCCGTCACTTTTTTCCCTTTTCTCTCTTTCCTGCCTCTGGGAGGGACAGCATGACCACTCACACGCATTTCCCCTACTCCGTCCAGTGGAGCCAGAGCCCGGCTCTCAGGAAGCAAGTTCCCAACCTCCGCACACACGCACAGGCCAGTTCCGGAGCCTGGGAAACCCTCTCCGACCTCCTGCCTGCGGGCCCCCCACTCATCCTGCAGGGTCTCCCCTCAGTATGAGCTCCTCCCACAGCCTGCCCTGGCAGCCCCCTTGCGGTCCTTGAAACACAGCTTCCTTCCAGGGGCGATCAGCTTTTCCTAAGAAAACGATCGACAATTTTAAGTGACCATTGAATTCTTAGACAGGAAAGCAAGTCATTAAAAAAAATCGAAGCGGCACATTTGTGGAAAAGTCCTGGTCAATAGTTACCGTTATTTTGCAAACATGAAACGGATGATTAAAGGGAAAAAAAAATCACAGCAATTAAAACATGTTCCAAACAACAGGTTTAAATGCTTGTGCTCATTAGCTGGCATCACGTTCCTCTTTGCTGTGAACACCGGATGCTCAGGGCTCTGGTGCTGTATTTGGCCGCTCTCTTGGGCCTGAGTTTGCAGAGAATGTTTGCCCTCTTGCTCTGGCTCTTGAGAGCTCCCAGGGAGGCAGAGCAGCGGGGAGAAGCATGGGTTCCCCAGCCACCTCCAGGCCAGGCCCTCACCAGGGATGTGCCTTGACTTGGGCTGGCTTCTCCAGGGGATGAACCTGAGACAAAGATGTGCGAGCACATCAATCATCAACTTGGGGATGGCAGGACACGCCAGGAGGGGAGAGAGATGAGAGCCAGCCATGCTCTAGGAGTAGGCACTACAGGCAGCTGTGGGAAAACGCCTATTGTCTTCTCTAGTGGAGAGGTGTGGACAGGGAGCCCAGAATGCTGGTGACCCTTGAGCCCTGGCAAAGGTCAGGGCTATGCACCCACTGTTTAGTCGAGACAATGGTAGCTGAAGCAACTTCCCCACCAGATAGCTGTGTAAATCCTTACTGATAAGATAGTCTGTTACTGGAACTTGCCCGACTAAGGGCTCTGGTGTATCCCAAATGGAATAAAAGGATGGCAAGGCCTGAGCACAAGTGGAGTCCTTCCTCTTGGGATGGGCTCCCACCTGCCCCCCAATTTCCAAATTATTATTTCTTGTCTCATCTCTTTCATTTGCATGTGGCCCCTCTTCCAGAGCCCGAACGCTGACCATGCGGGACATGGGCCACTTCCCAGGCAGCCACTGAGGGTTTATTCCAGCTGGGACCTTGTGCAGGCTATAGATGTCCTACCCGAGGAAATGAGCTCCCAGGTCCCATCAGACACAGGGCAGGCTGCTCCCACAGGCATGACTCCTCGACACTCGGGCCTGTGTCCAGCGCAGGCTGAGCTGGACGTGGCCACACAGAGTCCCAAGGAAGAGACTTGGGTGCTGACACTAAGAAGCCAGACAGGTGGTGAGGCCCAGGGCGTGCAGGAGGGGCAATGCCAGGGCCTGTACAAACCAGAGGAGGGGGTAATAAGAGGAATAATAACCACTTGACGGCTAACTTCAGTGCATGGCTGAAACGCTCATTGATGTCTGTGAAACCCCTGTGTCAACTGAGAAGCATCAGACTCATGTTCCGTTTGATACTCTTGCTGGTGATGATGAGGATGAAAACAATGACTCAGAAGCTCGTGTACTTGCTCCACCTCCCTCGTTGGAATCTCTGACCAGAGATTGGGTTCCCCACCCCAGATTTTAGGTCTTTGCTTGGTAACTTTCCATGGTGGTGGCTTGAGTGACCTTTGCTCAGTTTGGTGTCCTTTCTCTTGGAGTGAAAAATGAAACCCACTCAGGATTCCTTCTCCCCCTGCTCCAGACCTCACAGTGCTCAGCAAATAAGTAGGGGTGTCTTTTATTTTACATCTAGCATTTTAAAATTCAGCTTTTGGAGTAGGTTATATATTTGCTTGGGGCAAAATTCTGAAAAATAGATTAAGAGGTGTACTGGAAACCACCCTGGCCCTCGTCACAGTTTCCATCCTCCCATGGGTCACCATTTCTATTAGTTTCCCATGTACGTGTGTGCTGTCTGTCGATTGATACTTACACGTATGTACACTAAATTCTTACTTTCCCTCTTTTTTATAAAAAACAAAAGATACCAAACAAGGCATGCTGTTCTTCACCTTGCCTTTGTTATCGAGCACTGCCTTAACATTCTCTTATTTTTTTAGCATCTCTATAATATTCCATACAGATTTTTGTAGCAGAAAATAATGATCTTATTTAACCCTCACAGCCCCAATGGGAAAATAGCATCTGGGGTTACCACCACCATCCTACATAATAAAAGCCTAATATGCAAATCGACCAAATGGCGGAATGACCGGTCGCTATGTTGCACACTGACCACCAAGGGGCAGATGCTCAATGCAGGAGCTGTCCCCAGCCCACAGGCCCTACGCTGGCCAAGGCAGGTGTCAGCGGGGGGGATGGGGGGACTCAATTGCCCCACCGGTCGCCCCACAGATCGACCCTGATCACCAGCCAGGCCTAGGGACCCTACCCATGCATGAATTTCACGCACCGGGCCTCTAGTTTTACTATAAGGGACTGAGGCTCATTAAGAGAGTTAGTACCTGGCCCAAGGTCATACAGCGAAGTGGCAGACCAAGCCTGGAGGAGAGCCCAGGCCTGTCAGACTGCAGCTATGTCCCTTACCCACTGACCCACCTCCCTGGGCTGCCATGATGACAATGAGCTGTGCAAAGTGATGTCAGTGCCAGCTTGGGTACTGCTTCAGCCGCGTGCCATGGTGCACTGTGTGTGGTTTATTTTATTTGCCTACTTATATTTTTTTCCTGAATTTGTGCCTTTCAAGATCCCATTTGAGGCATGAGGCCTGAGGCATGAATAGATGGCTGGAGGATGTTGCCTTTTTCAAGGACAGGCCCAAGAAGTTGTGGGTGTGCTGGCGGTGTGGAGTGGAGGAGCAGTCCTGAGTGAGCTGAGGGCTGGGGAGTCCCTGGGAGGGGATGCACAGTGGGGCTGGGGCTCTGCTGAGCCCACGGAAGGGTCTAGGGCTCTGTTCCCGGGGTGTGGGGCTAAGGGAGAAAGCTGGAGAGAGGGGTAGGGGACCTGGAACCCAAGACAGTGTGAAACAAGAAGAGTGTCTGGAATCATCTTGCCAAAGGCCAGATTTTTTCAGGTGGGGAAACTGAGACCCAGAGCAAGGTGGTGGCATTTCCAAGGTCACAGAGAACGAAGGTGAATGAGAGGCAGGTCTCCCGGTCCCTACACCAGGGCTTTCTCTATGACCACGCTGAAGTGTGTGTGTGTGTGCGTGTGTGTGTGTGTGTGTGTGTCCGGGGGAAACATTTCTGTGCATAAAACGCTGTGTGTGAGCACACAGCACATGCTGAGGGATGGAGAGTAAGAGGAACTCCGGCAAGGAAGTAAAAGGAAGAAAAAGAAACAAAACTCAGCGATTCTTCCAATACACACGCAAGTCCCAAGGATTTCCAATCTGGAATTTTGCCACTTTTAATTCCCTGGCAGTGTCTGACAGTATATCTGGTATTCATCTCGGGGGTTGTTTATTTTTACAACTCGAGCAAATGCAGACTCTAGAGTTCTTGGCACTTGGGCAGCTTCACAGAAGTTCCCAATGCTTCACGCCTCACTCATTCCGCACATGCAGGGACATGTTGCCACTGCCTGCCCAGCACCCATCTGCCCCTTCTCAGGTGCAGTCACACTAAACAGTGTGGACTGAACGTGGAAAGAGAAAGGTTCCCTAAAGACCTGATGCTAGAACTTTGGGGGAGGAAAATTTCTTTCCTCTGTAGTTGCTTAGTGCTAGAATGTCAGCCTGGAAGTGAGGAAGTCTCTTCAATGGAGGATCATCTGAGGATGAAGTTGGAAGACAGAGCATGATTCCATTGGCCTTTTGAGCACCTGGAGGCAGCTGGGCCTACAGCAGGTTACACCTGGACTTTAACATGATAGGAGGCATCAAATTATCTTTTTGTGTGTGAGTGAGATACAGTTAGTGATTAAGAACCAGGCTGCTTGGGTTTGAATCTGGGATCTGCCACTTACTAAGTGGCAAGACACATAACCTCTCTGGGCCTCAATATTCTCATCTATAAAATGGGATAATAATAGTATTTATCTCATAGGGTTGATATGAAGATTAAACAAGTTTATATATGAGAAGTATTTAGAACAATTCTAGGCATATAGTTAGCATATTAGTTGCTATCTTTAAAAATTAATTATAACAGTTAGTATGCTGAAGTAACAAACAGCCCCAAAGTCTCAGGGGCTTAAAACAACTGTGGATCAGCAAGCACTGTGACTATCCCAATTCTTCAGGGATCTGAGCTCACAGAGCAGCTCATATTTCATTGGCCAAACTAAGTCACATGGCCACACCTAACTTCAAAGGGAGGGAGGGGCAATCCTGCCATGTTCCCAGAAGGCACAACACTATTGACCACCACATTGCTATCGTCATATTGTAACTAGTTGAGTACTGGCCACTTGCAACTGAAAGATTCACAACTAAATAAAAAAACAAGTTTTTTTGGTTTTAAACTCAGCATGGACCAGGCGCTATGACTAAGCCATGCTCTTACTGACCCCCTTTTCCGCAAATGACTCCAACCACTTTGAAGTTTGTTGATCATGGCAGTCCATCTACCATGTGCCAGGAACACATCACTGACCTTCTCAGCAATCTGGGGAAAAGGGTTTTATTTCTCTCCTGATCATCATTACACAACTCTCCTCTCTTAGGCCTGGGAGTGGAGGTGGATGTAGGGAGGGGGAGGGATGTCCTAAAACATGCTACTCAAAATATTACCGGCCCGTGTTAAGTACAAAATGTTACTGGCTACTTTAAGTCTAGAAACTTTTAAGGCAATCTGATGGTGCCACGACATCCAAGCATGTGGTCAATGGGCCTGTCTCTCTGAACTGGGCAGTAGGGACCAGTCTGGATGCTATTGCACTCGGGTGATCAGTCACATACAATTGGACCACAAATTCTTCCTCAATATTTTGGAAATTTTCAAAAACTGGCCCTTCACCACAGATCATTTGAAAAACATGTTGTAAAAGGATATGTTGCCCTAGTCATGTTGTAAGGAAAAGCCAAGACTGCTGGGGTCCAACCCCAGTGGGTCCAGGGGTCCCCAAAGGTGTGGACGGAGTCAGCGAAGAAGGAATGACACGGAGACAGCCTTGTTGATCAGCAGCCTAGCCAGGATCTCTAGCCAGGATCTGGTCAGGACCTCCAGCGAAGTTCTGGTTTGGAACTCCAGCGGAAGTTCTGGCCAAGGTCTGGTTAGGAACTGATGTTTATTGTCTTGTTACATCTGTATTTATACCAGTTGATTTTAATCCTGTCAATTTCTATTGCAAAGGTTAGGGCGTTTCTTATCTCCATTCCAGGGAGTAAAGATTATGTAGCTTAAGCATGATTGTTTGTATTAAAGTGATTAACTACCCGCCTGGCACTTAGTTAAGGGGTTGTATCCCCTCCCTAACTTCAGGGAAAAATCCCCACCTGGGGAAACAACCTTTCTCAGAGAGGTGACCTTGCTTAAAACACATAGCGGTAAGGGGAGCAAACATATTAAGAACAGTATGCTATGTATGCCAGGTCCCTTGAAACATATGTTGTACAGATGTTTCTTTCCTGCAGCGACTGTGTCAAGCAGCAAGGATGGACTGGCTTCCGGCACAAGACTTCAAGCAATACCTAGAAACTAAGGAATGTCTAAAGCAGCGGTTCTCAACCTGTGGGTCTTGACCCCTTTGGGGGTAGAAAGACCCTTTCACAGGGGTCGCCTAAGACCACCGGAAAACACATATATAATTACATATTGTTTTTGTGATTTATCACTATGCTTTAATTATGTTCAATTTGTAACCATGAAATTGGGGGTCACCACAACATGAGGAACTGTATTAAAGGGTCGTGGCATTAGGAAGGTTGAGAACCGCTGGAAAGGCAGGAGGGGGTGCAGAGGAAAGCAATAGAATGATCACTGAAGGTGGCAGTGACTTATGGGCAAAGTCCATGGAGATGAATCTTGAGTTGGGTCTTCAAAGAAATTGTTGGCAAATATTGAGGGACGAGGGATAGGAGGGCATTTCAGGAAAGAGGAAGCACCTAAGCTAAGGCATGGGGGGGCATGTAGGATATGTGAAGGGCATGCACATTCATGGGTCATTGAATCAACATAGAAGTCAAGAGGCTGGGTTCTACCATTTGGCAAATCCTCATAATGATAATTGATTTGGGTGAAACATCCCTGGGTGGTAAGAGGAGTGGGCAAGTTTGAGAAATAACAGAATATCTATATAGTCTCAAAGTATCACAATCTTATTAGTGACAAAGCAAACATAGTAACCCGACAGTGGAGAAACCTAGCAGGCACCCCCTCAACTACGTGATCAAAGTGAACCTTCCGAGTCATGAGAAAAATTTGACCTCGTGCCTCCTGGTATGATGCCCTGAAGAACACAACACCACATCTGTGTTATTCCTGCCAAAAATATGAGGAAACATCAGACAAACCCCACTTGAAAAACAGTCTATAAAATAGCTGACCTGTATTTTTAAAAAATGTCAATATCCCAAAAGACAAAGACTAAGGAACTGTTGCAGATTCAAGGAGACCGAAGAGATGTGACAACTGAGTACAATGTAGGCTCTGGTATTTTTTTTTTTCTTTAAAGAAGATTATTCAGACAATCAGTGAAATCTGGATAAGGTCTGTCCATAAGATAATATTATTGTATGAATGTTAAATTCCTGAATTTGATCATCATACTGTGGTTAATGAATGTTATTTTTAGGAAATACACACTGAACTATGTAAAAGGGCATGGTGTTGTAAAGAGTTTAGAAAAAAATACGCTATGGATGAGGATATAGATATAGGTATAGATGGAGACAGAGATAGAAATGGAGACAGAGACAGAAATAGAGATAGAGGATTAAACAAAGTGGTAAAATTTGGGAAATCTGAGTGAAAGGTATATGGGGATTCTTTGTAGTACTTTTCTAACTTTTCTCTGAGTACAGAATTATATCAGAATTTAAAAGTTAAAAGAAGACAGCCATTAGGCTCCAGTCCCCACCTGGCTCTGACTGAGCCAGGAACTTTGGTTAAGTGCTGGAGTCCAACCCCAGCAGGTCCAGGGGTCCCCAAAGGTGTGGACGGAGTCGGCGAAGAAGGAGTGACACAAAGACAGCCTTCAGTTGATCAGCAACCTAGTCAGGACCTCTAGCCAGGATCTCCAGCCAAAGTTCTGGTCGGAGTTCTGGTTAGGAACTGATCAGGATCTGATGAGGATCTGATGTTTATTGTCTTGTTACATCTATATTTATACCAGCCGATTTTAATCCTGTCAAATTCTATTGCAAAGGTTAGGGCGTTTCTTATCTCCATTCCAGGGAGTAAAGATTATGTAGCTTAACTACCCGCCTGGCACTTAATTAAGGGGTTGTATCCCCTCCCTAACCTCAGGGAAAAATCCCCACCTGGGGAAACAACCTTTCTCAGAGAGGTGACCTTGGTTAAAACACATGGCACAAAGGAGAGCAAACATATTAAGAACAATATGCTATGTATGCCAGGTCCCTTGAAACATATGCTGTGCAGATGTTTCTTTCCTGCAGCGACTGTGTCAAGCAGCAAGGATGGACCGGCTTCCGGCAGTTAAGTCTCCCCACCCCTCTGGACCTTTTCGTCTCTTCCAGTTCTTGAGTTGGAGGTGCATGGCTTAGCCTCTCTCATTCCAAATCCTACCAGCTAATTTATGGATTTACACCTTCTCTCCTCTCTCCGTGTCTAATGTTTCTCTCAGACTGCACCCTGATAGCTGATCTCTTCATCTTATTGCCCTTTGAGATCTGGGGCAGCATTGCAGGAATCTGCCCAGTATCCTGGACTTGCCAACTTGGCCAATTCCTGCCTATGGTGTGGACAGATCAAGATAATTAACATTTATTGACAACCTACTATGTGACAGGCACTGCACTTTATCATCCCAAATCCTAAAAAGGTAACTTCTCCAGTGGGTGTAGTCCAGTATCACCATCCTCTCCACTTAAATTCCAATGGCTCCAAAGTCCTACTTCTTGTGACCATAGGACAGTGGTGGCGAACCTTTTGAGCTCGGCGTGTCAGCATTTTGAAAAACCCTAACTTAACTCTGGTGCCATGTCACATATAGAAATTTTTTGATATTTGCAACCATAGTAAAACAAAGACTTATATTTTTAATATTTATTTTATATATTTAAATGCCATTTAACAAAGAAAAATCAACCAAAAAAAATGAGTTCGCGTGTCACCTTTGACACGCATGTCATAAGTTCGCCATCACTGCTGATATATTCCTGGGGAAACTCAGGGCTGCTTAGATGTGCCCATGGATCCCACTGAGTTGTCTACTTTCCTCTACAGCCCACGGAGCTAGGATTTATGGCTTCAGGTCTTCACTCTAAGCAGGTGACCCCATTTCTGTCTCCACTGCATGGGAGCCATTAGAGCTGAAAACACTGGTACCCCAATGCCAGAAAGCTTGTCACCCCCTTGAAATAGACAGAAGAATGCTCTTTTATGTCACATTCAGTGGGATTCAGAGGGTCCCACTATCAGCCACTTACGCTCTGGTGCTATAGTATATGTCAAATATTTTAAATTGCTGGATGAAACTGAATTCTAATATTAGCCACAACACAGTACTGGGGCCACACCTCTTCTCCAAAACTCAGGTCTGCTTGCTGAGCCCATCTCTTCACACAAGACAAGTTCCCTTCGTGTGAGTTCTTTCCTAGCCCTTGTTGACCCTCTTGACAAACTGAATTTTGTATATATTGAGATAGAGATCACAGGTATAAATGGAAATGTGAAGGGTGTTGCCTACTGCCACTGGCTGAAACACGTGAGGCCCAGATCTTGGCCCATTAAGATACCATGTTTACATCTGAGGCTCAGGGAAGTTACTCAGGATCTTGCCCAGAATCCCACAAGCAGGGGTCAAGACTCAAACCCAGACCTGCTACATTCTTCCCAGTCCATTGCCTTATCTGCTCTTCAAAGTGGATTTTAGCCAACAACATGGTAAGTGGAGGCCTTTCCACTTGAGGAATTGTTAGCTAAATGAGGCTTTTCTGGACCAGCCTAGGGTCCTGGAAGTATTTTGGGCAACTATCCATGATGATGCTGTTGTTACTGTTTTCATACTTGGATTATCCAAGCCATTTATTTTTATTTCTTCCTACCATCTCTGTCTTCACAAGCACTTTATTTACCCAAAAGAAGGTAACATCAAGGGTGGCCCATTTTTATGTAGTTCTGGAAAATGCTGAGGGAGGCGGGAGGAAAAGTTGCGACTGCTGGCAGTGTGGTTTTACAGAAAGAGCGTGGGCACCAGAATCAGACAGGCTTGGGTTCAAATCTGGGTCTGTTACTCACAGTTTGAGTAACTGTTCAGAAGTTCAAGCCCTCATCTGTAAAGCCGTTTAGCTCTCAGGGTTAAATGAGGAAATTTATTTAAAATCATCTGTCCTAAACAGGGGCTCGATGAACCTTAGTTTCCCTTGCCTTGCCTGACCCTTTTTGGCTTATACAAAAATCTTAGCTATCTCTATTTTTCTTTTCATTCCTCTTCTGGACATCCCTAAAGTCAGCTTAGAAGCAGGCCTTGTTTCCATGGAGATGTGTTTAAGGTAAACAACTTTGAAAAGGGGAAGCACAGACACCCATCCCCTCGCCCACTCACAGCCAATGCACAGCCTCAGCAGAAATGTTTCCAAAGAAATGCTTCACAAAGCTTTCGGGGAAGGCACCAAGCGTTCTTTCAAAGTCTTTACATGCCTTTTCTTTGTAGGGCTCTTGAAATGAACAATAATTCGAAACAGATAATAATGAACTTCACACAGCAAGGGATCAAAAGTGGAATTATTGAGCTCACCATTGTCTAATATAATTAGGCTGACATGCTGCTGAATCCAAATGGGTGACTTTTTTCTCCCTCTGCTCTGTATGTGCACATTTATTTGGAGAAGAACTTTTAATGGGCAGAATATTATAAGATTTGCTGGGCCCCACATGGTTTCAGCTTTAATCCAAACAAGTTACTTTCTTCTGAAAGTCTGATTTTTTTTTTTGCATCATTATGTTGTTAAGTTTCAAAGAAGACTTGCTTCCTTGAGTGTGGATGGAAATATAAGCACATAAACCACACGCCAATTTTACTTAGCACAGAGGAATAATCCCACTGTCACGTCTCGTGGAACAAGGCCTTCTTAGGGAAAATGCCACAAATCCTTGAGAAGACCAAAGTGCATCCCATCAAGTGACTTCTAAAAATTCCACAAACTTATGTCTCTGTCTTAAACAGCTTATTAAACATAGCTGAGATTGGATAATAGATATTTCTTAGAGCTAACTTTAGATTTCTCCTCAATTTTGGCAAAAAAGCAGACTGCTTTATACAGATATAAACATTCATTTAAAAGTCTAATAACAGAGAAGTTTCCTTTACTTCCCCTCTAGCATGAGGGCCAACTTTTGATGAATGAAAATCGACTCATGTCTCACTCAGGACATCTGTCCTCAAGATGTGACACCTAAAATGATACGGCAGAAACATAAGTCACCAAAGGGCAACAACTCATAACATTACAGCCAACAATGGTACACGATCTTGTTTTTACCATCAACCACATAAAAGAAAGAGAAAGGCATCTAATAAAGCCTTTAGTAGTCACTTTATTCGTCTCTAGCACATGTCTTGAATTTTCCAAAGACTCTAACAGAATAATTGACTTGGCCCATGTTGCAAAATCACAGGCAGAAGAGTGTGCTACCGAGGGTAGACACACAGTGGTAGGGAGAAAGAGTAGCAGAACAATTTTCCCCAAACAAGAACGTCTAGATGTCCCTGGGTGGACAAGTTAAAGCTACCATCCCTAAGGTGGGCCTGGGTCTGGTCTAACTAGTGAGATATAAGGCGCTACAGTCTCTGTAGGAAAAAGGCCCAGCCAGGCCTCTTACTATTAACATTACTAGCTCCATCCATCAATATCAGATCGAGAGCAGAGAATGAAGAGGGAACCTAGGGAGTCCTTCTCTATGTCATATAAACAAATCTGTCCAGTGAGATGTGAGAAGAGTTGAGCAGCCACAAAACCACAGACTCGCTGAACGTTGGAGCTGGAAAGTTGTAGAAGGGAAAACTGCAGTTGAAGGTGGTGAAATGACTCGCTGGGTCACAGAGAAACTACTGCCACTCTTCATGACTTGTGACTTGAATGGAAATAGTCTCTTTCTGACTTTGGGGAAAAGAAAAAAAAGAAAAGAGTGAGTATGCTATGTGTCAGCAAAAGTCATGCCACATGCAGCTAGATCATTGCCCAACAAAGGAAATGTGGATTCACAGAACTAGCTTCCTAGTTCAAACACTATTTTTCCTGTAATTGGGTAAAACTAGGGGCCAACTGTGGTCAAACAGCACAAAGATGAAGAGAAGCTCCCTGTTCTTAGATGTGTAAACTGTAGGCCCAGTTAAGACTTCTCAACCAGTTATCACTCCAGTGTTGCTTGAGGTATGCCAAACAGGGGCTAGGCATTCCAGAAAATAAAGAAAAAGCATAAGATATGTTCTTTTTCCTCAAGAAAAATTTGAACAACTATAAGAGGTCATCAGAGATCAAGTGTGAAGACTGAGTATTGACAATCATTCCAACAGGAGTTCAGAGAAATCACAGACTATTGGGCAAATAATCAAGGATGGCTTGATGGACCTGCTCTCCATGGTATGTGGAAGGCTGAGTTGGGTGGGGGAATAGGTGTAGGAGAAGAGACCAGCTGGCGCGGGGTGGCGGGGGGAGGAGGGAGGGAAATCTAATTTGGAACTAAGTTTCTAAGGGAGGAATTAATGTGGCTGCAGAGAGTCTGGTAAAGAGACCCAACTAAGTGGCCCAGAACTTGGGTTTAAGGACACAGTGGGAAACACCGAATCTATAGAGAAAAGCACAATGAATGGCTCACTAAATCATTTGGCTGAAATAATACAAAGCAAAGCACCAGTGTAGACCTATTTCTTTGGAGTTCTTTGTCTCACTGCTATGTGAAGAAAAATCAAAATGAATTTTTAGATGTACATATGCCAAAATCATAAAAACGATTATATTCTTTATATCGTGACTAATATCTTGACCTCTGTACAAAATACAAAATTGATCTGAGCCATATGAGAAATGATTGCCCCTTCATATCACCACTCCCCAAGAGGAAAGTGACCAGATAATTTTAGAAGCCATTTCTCGACCTACAAGGTACTGACTCAACAAAATAAGGTGTTGCCAACGCTATTAAATATCCAAGGAGTTACTGCCAACAGTATTAAATATCCAAGAAGGTATTGCCAACACTATTAAATATCCAAATGCCTTTATGTGCCTTTGAACCTTCCTTCTCTTTGACCTTGAAGGCTTTCTTAAACTTACCAACTCCTTCCATCTGAAAACCTGCCCATGGCCTTCCTCGTATTCCCTTTAATTTCTGGGGCAGAGAGGTAAACTGAGGTACAGAGAAATTATGGAGCCATCTAAATGAGAGACTATTTCAAAGTTAAAGCATGGCACACCCAAACGCCTGCTGTACACAAATGCTATTTATAATGTCTGATTTTATACTTGGATTTACAATGAGTTGAAGCAGAAAGAGCAAAATTCCAGATTGAAGAAAAATTACAGCTGGAAAAGTCATTTTAACATGAAAAACCCATGAAAGCCTTCCAAGTAGTTACTCAGTTTGGGAATTTAAGGAAGATGGAGGCTGTGTCCAAGAGGAAATGGCTTTGGGGACACAGAGGAATGGAAAGTCTTGCCTTCAGCCTACTTTTGAGCCCTGTGTTCAGCCATAGACACATCTGAATTGATAAAAAGCATTTCTTGATGTCACTAAGGCATGTGTGAGCAGAGGCCTCTGGACACACTATGCACGAGGCACATGCAAAAGCTTAAGGTGGTGAGAGGATGTGGGAAGGGAGATATTAATGGCTGTCGGTCCCAAACAAACATGTGCCTTCCCTACTTCCCGGCTTATGCCTCCACTGTACACGAAGCATGCAGCTCCAGGTTACTCGGGAGCTGTGTGTTTGGTGGGGATGGGGAGGTGATACCATGGGCAGACATTTTCTCCTCCTTCCCTCATTGTAAGTGGTGGGAAGCTTTGGATCCACAGTTCGTAGCTGCTCAGCATGGTCCTTTGCTGCCTGGAGATTGCCGAGTTTACCTCAAGAATGGCAAACACACGGGATCAGTGCTGCCCCTCCTCATTCCCCTTCCCAGGGCAGACGTCACTGATCCAGCTGAGCACTCTTGCTTTGAGCAAAGGCTCCGCTTCAGGATCCTTCTCAACCCAACAGCCCAGGCTTCCTTCACCAATTAGAGTTGGCAAGTGGTTTGAAACTAATTTGCCAGCCCCAGAGTAGAGAGAAGGAAAGGGAAAAGAAGGAAGAAAGAGGAAAGTAAATTACTAAGCACCAACCATGTCTCCAGCAGTGGCATACTGAGGAGGGTGGGAAGTAGGACAGGTAGTTTGTCACTGGCATTGCGTAGTAATAATAAAAACAGACTTTAATCTGCCTTACCTGGTACTTAAGTTCTCCAAAGACAAGGTACCCCTTATTGTCTGCACCCTGGCTGGACCTCGCACTGTTCTCATTTGCCTTCCTCAGGGCACTGCTGAGACAAGAAGTTGTGGGGATGCTTCCATACAGGTCACCTCTGAGAACCGCCTGGTGAGGTAACAAGGAATGGGAGTCAGGAGAGCCATCCTTTTATCCAAGCTCTGTCCTTAGTTGTGGGGTAACTGCGTTTCGGTTTCCGCATTGATAGAATGTAAAAAACAAAGCTGTCTCTTTCTTAGAGCACTGAACTGAGGGTTAGTACTCATGCACAGAGCCTGGCAGATGGGAGGAATTTTTTAAATGTAAAATTTTTTCCTTGCCGTAACTGGTTTGGCTCAGTGGATAGAGCGTCGGCCTGCGAACTGAAGGGTCCCAGGTTTGATTCTGGTCAAGGGCATGTACCTTGGTTGCGGACACATCCCCAGTGGGAGGTGTGCAGGAGGCAGCTGATCGACGTTTCTGGCTCTCTATCTCTCTCCCTTCCTCTCTGTAAAAAATCAATAAAATATATTTAAAAAAAAATTTTTTTTCCTTAAGTTACCAACTGAACTGGATTGCCCTGTCTTAAGTTTAAGATCATTACAGTAATAATGAAAACAATTTCTAATATACCAAAAAAGGTTGTCAGATTTAGAAAAAAAAAATACAGGATTCCCAGTTAAATTTGAATTTCAGATTTAAAAAAAATATTTTCAGTATAAATATATTTCAAATATTGCATGGGATATATGTATACTAAAACCTTATTTTTTTAATTTAAAATTTAAATTTAACTTGCTGTCCTGTATTTTTATCCGCTAATACTAACATCAAATCTTGAGATGTGTGGAATAAATGGAGGAATAACTCTTCAGAGATAAAAATGTCGAACAGAAAAAAAGTATTTATAGAAATGGATGATTTTCAAACTTTTTTTAAGACACATTCCAGAGTAAGAAATACATGTTGCATGACAATTCAATGCACACATACATATATGAATTAATGGAAATAAATATTTCACAAAAACTTTTCTGTGTACAATGCCCTCTAACACTTTCTATCTTAATCATTCTGCCTTATTCTATTTTTTTTTTTAAATTCCTGATTCAGCCTCACTTAATTGATTTCCTGACCCCCTCATGCAAAGGTCAGCAAACTACAGCCCAAGGGCCAAATACAACCAGCCACCTGTTTTTGTGTGGCGTGTGAGTTAGGAATGGTTTTCACATTTCTAAATGGTTGGGGGGAAAAAAAATCAAAGGAGTATGGTATTTATGACACGTGAAAATTATATGAAATTAAAATTTCAGTGTCCATAAATAAACTCTTATTGGAACCATATGCTCATTTGTTTATGCGTTTCCTATGATCACTTTCACACTATAATGGCAGAGTTGAGTAGTTGGGAGTATTGGGTTGCGTGTGGAGTATGACCCACAAAGTATAAAATACTTACTATTTGTCCCTTTACTGAAAAAGTTGGCCAACCCATCCTAATGGGATGCAACCTGCAATTTGAAAAACTCTGCTCTAAATTGTTTGGCCCTAAAAGCACCTATTTCTATTCATGTAAGGAGGGCTTTTTTTAAAAAGAATCTCAGGTCAACATTATTCTCAGTTCCTCATAAGATAAACCCAGATGAACAGACTCTAGTCAAAACATTTATTTTTGGCTGCCCTTTGAGTATGAGTTTATGTCATTCAAGGCCTAGAACTTAGAAAGAGTTGAGGAGACGTCATTTACCAATATCCCCAGTCACTTGAAGCACTAACTGCTCACAGCAGGGGTCCTCAAACTACAGGCCCTCGGGCCAAATGCAAATACAAATATTGTATTTGTTCCCGTTTTGTTTTTTTTACTTCAAAATAAGATATGTGCAGTGTGCATAGGAATTTGTTCATAGTTTTTTTTAAAACTATAGTCCGGCCCTCCAACGGTCTGAGGGACAGTGAACTGGCCCCCTGTTTAAAAAGTTTGAGGACCCCTGGCTCACAGAGAAGAAAAGGATTATAAAGAAAATGGAGAACAAAACATCATGTTCTTGACCTTCAGCTGATAGGATTCTTGACTCTTATTACAGAGTTTAGAGCCTCCAGAGTGAAGGTTTGTGGTTTGCAAGAGCTAGTTGTGATCCAACCTAAAGGCTAACTCCCAAGAGAATGGAAAGAGAGGGGAGGATGGTTGCTCTGGGTAACGAAAGAGGAGCTAAGAGAACAGGGGTAGGTCACACATCCATGAGGGGTCCTTTTTCCCCAACTTGTGACCTTTGGTGGTGTTGGGGGTAATACATTCCCAAGATAGATTTAAGGGGCACCATGACCTGAAAGAATCTGTGCCTTGTTCTCTGAGAGATTCCAGAAGTTACGGGGTCCTCACAGAGGATTATCAGCAGTCAGAAGCTACTGCCCCAGGGCCAAATTCAGAGTGCTACCATTTTTATAAATGAAACCTTATTGGAACAGAGCCATGCCCATTGGTTCACAAATTGTCTGTGGCTGCTCTTGTATTACAATAGCAGAGTGGAGGAATTGCCAAAAATATTTACTGTCTGGCCCTGACCAGGGCATAGTTTGCCAACACCTATTTTCTATGCTAAGCAATAGTGGGAAAGACAGGGAAAAGGCTGGAGGCAGAAGGGCCCCGAGGAAGCCCTGTGGTTTTCCCACAACCAGAAATGTGAAGGAGAACACCTGAATATGTCCCTTGCTCTCCACCCTCCCCCAAATGGGCCCAAAATGGCTAAAGGAGGATCCAAAGACCTGAGCAGGCCTTGAAGTTGGGACAAGGAGGATACATTTGAGATGGAAGACTCCCTAGCAACTGAGACCTGAGCAGAATACCAAGTACAGCCATTGGGTGCCAGGATGAAAAGATGCCAACAGCCAAGACTAGATCTGCATCAGACTAAAGATGCCTGTGGACCAGACCACACCTCCCTTCCTCACCCCCGTGCAGCCCCATTTTCTACATTTAAACAATCCTAAGCTTCCAGGAATCTTAGCTGCAACTCCAGGAAGAAGGGAAGGGACTGACATGCTGAATTAAGTGACTAAAACACAAAATGACTGAGTAAACACCAAAGCGAATGATTTTTCTCTGGAAGTCCCTATATATTAAGTTTCCTGCCACTAGCAGAATATGGGCTTAAACTAGGAAGTAGGTTATTGAACAATGAAAAAAGTTATATTCTATGTAAACAATAGGAACGAACAGGAAACTGACTTTGCCACTACAGGAAATTGGAACTTCATTCAGCAGTTCAGGAGACTGCAGCAGTGTGAGTCCCAATGGTTCAGTACTCAGTGACTCCATACTGAAATTTTTTCTATTTCCTTCTTCCTAGAATAAGACAATTTAACCCAGTCAGTTCCTAGTGGTTTTCCCCATCCTACCTTCAATGTCCACAGATACCCTGTGGAAGTTTAAATTGTCACCAGTAGGTGGTGCTAACATGGAGAGTGTTGATACTCATTATGTGATGATGACTTAGCCAGATACTAATTAAAGTTCTCTTCGTTGACTGTCCCCTCAACCACACATTGCCTCTGGTCTAATTGAGCCTTGTTATTAAATAGGCCCTGAGTGGTTTCACCTCCAGGCTAACTCTCCCTCCCCAGCATTGGTATAATGGAAAGAATTCCAGAGTTAGGATACTTGGGATATGAATTTGGGCTGTGTCACTAATTAGATGAATTGGCCAAGTCACTTAATCTCTCTAAATCTTGGGATCTTCATCTTTAAAATATGTGAGTTGGTTTTGTTAGACTCTTGTTTTTTACATCTGAAAAGCAATTTGTCAACCACTATGAGATAGCGCTTTCCACCCATCAAATTAATCAATCTTAAGAAAAACTCAAGATTTTATGAAATACGCATTTTGACACAGTGATGTGGGGGAATGTAAACTGATACAAATTCTCTGGAGGGATTTCTGGCAGGGTGTAGCAAAAGTCCAAAAATTTACACACCCTTTGACCACCAGTTCCAGAGCTAAAGGATGTTCACAAAGCAGAGCATTTTGTTGTTGTTGTTGTTGTTGTGTGTGTGTTTTGAGTTGTTTGTTTTTGCACACCTTTGTTTTTCTTTTTTTAAAATATATTTTTTATTGATGTCAGAGAGGAAGGGAGAGGGAGAGAGAGAGAGAGAGAGAGAGAGAGAGAGAGAGAGAAACATCAATGATGAGAGAGAATCATTGGTCTGCTGCCTCCTGTATGCAACCCTGGCCTGCAACCTGGCATGTGCCCTTGACTGAAACTGGACCTGGGACCTTTCAGTCTCCAGGCCGATGCTCTATCCCCTGAGCCAAACCAGCTAGGGCAAAGCAGAGCATTTTAGCTTCTTTGTGGGCTCGGTGTATCTTTGTTAACTAGTTTGTGAACTTTCTTTGAACTACATTACAATGCTTGTATAAGGCAACGAAGAACAACATTGCTTAACCATATAACAAGGAGAAGATGCAGAGTCGAGGATTTATCAAATATTTTTTGTATGCCAGATGCCATGCTAGAGAGTTTTCTTAAGCTCCTTCTTTAAATATTCTCACAATAACTGGCCTGGCCAGAGTGGCTCAGTTGGTAGAGTGTCATCCTGGGCACCAAAAAGTTGCCAGTTCGATTCCCAGTCAGGGCACATACCTGGGTTGTAGGTTCAATATCTAGTTAGGGCATGTATAGATGGCAACCAATCAATGTGTCTCTCTTCTCTCTTCTCTCTCTCTCTCTCTCTCTCTCTCTCTCAGCATCTCCTCAGATGAGGATTTAAAAAGAAAAGGTATTATGAACCCTATATTACAGATAGAGAGACTGAGGTTCATACATGTTAACCTTTTGCCCAAGGTCATGCAATGCCTGGTAAATGGAGGGAGAAATGTGCCTTCTGCTTTTAAAAAGACCATGTTCCCTGTGGGCTGGAGGGAACTTGCATGGAGGTAAAGGCTGGGAAATGCAGTATGTGGACTTTGATCCTGCCTGGGAATTGGATCCAAGCTCTTCTGAGCCCTTAAGGAAGAATTGTCATTTCAAAGCTTCTGCCAATTCGTTGTACTGCTAAAAATGGAAACCCAAATTGGTCTGTGGGGGCCAAGGCTTTCTTGTAGGGAAAAAGCACTTAATTGGGCTTCCATTGGTACAAAAGGAAATTCCATTCTGGAGCAGCAAAGCCTAGACCAGGAGGCCTTCAAGTTCTGTGGATAGCAAAGTAAAAGGCTGGGGAGTTGTTCTGATGTGAATGGGTTTGGGGCCTCGTCTGGTGGGGCAGAGAGGGAGACGGCTGTGGGGCTTGGCATTGGGGAGTAATGACACAGAGCAAAACCCTGTGCAGGTGAGGAGGGAGCAGAGCCATGAAGGTCAAGAAAGACCAGTAGAGACTGGATGGAATGGAGTATGGGGCAGGGTCCTGGGTATGATCATGGCTAGCACCAAGCTCAAATTTCCCTTCTGTGCACTGAAACGCCCTCAACTTTTCAGTCAAGCCAGCATGCTTCCTGTCAGCATTGCCTTGGAAATGAAGGAAGGCACTGGGTTCCTTTTGGGGTCAGAGACACTGTCCAGATGGACAATGATAACTGACCACCAAGACTATGTCTGTAGTCGTGGAAAAGCCCGGGTTTCCTTAAGTCTCATGGGTTGGAAGCGCGGGTTATTTTATTTTTAAACAAGGATGACCCTGGAAGGTTGTAATACGCCGAGTTCAATGTACTTGCTGTGCTTCAGGGGATGAGACTTGAGCTGCGCTGCAGGACAGCTGAAACCTCGCAGCGGGATGCCTCTTAACGGGGTTCACCTGTCCCGGGGCCTCTCCCTGACCACAAGCACTTGGCCGCCGGCAGCGGGGTAGGTGATTATAGCATTAGATCACGCTTATAAAGGAAAAAAGGCTTTTCCTCTCCGGCTGACTAATCAGCTTGCCATTTTTATTGCATGATCAGTATCAAGAGACAGCGATTCTGAACTCTGTCAGCATCCCGGGTGTACGCTGGCGTGACAGAGAGAACAGCTATATTAGCAGAGAACAGGTGGGGGGATTAGCGAACGCGCTAAGAAGGTCAAGAAAGCTTGGTCCCTGGAGGCACAGGAAAAGGCTGCCGGCTCCTATTGGAACAAGAGCAGCTACTATTAGAGAGTTCTCATAAGCCAGGTCCTTATAGGCAATGTGCATTTGCCTTTTTCTTCTTATTTTAATGTCAAAAGTATTTAATGCTCGTTATCCATCTGTATTAGTTTCCTAGGGCCGCCATAACAAATGACCACAACCTTGGTGGCTTCAAACAGCAGAAAATTATTCTCTCCCTGTTCTGGAGGTCAAAAGTCCAAAAGCAAGGTGTTGGCTGAGTCACGCTCCCTCTGGAGGCTCCAGGGAAGAATTCTTCTTTACCTTTTCTGGTGCCAGATGGTTCCAAGAAAATCCTTGGTGGTCCTTGGCTTGTGCCTGCATCACCCCGACTGCTGCCTCTGTCTTTACAGGGCCCTCTGTGTGTCTTATGTAAGAAACTTGTCATTGGATTTAGGGACTATCTGCACAATCCAGGATGATCTCACCTCAAAATCCTTCACTTAATTACATTTGCAATAACCCTTTTCCACATAAGGTCGCATTCAAAGGTATCAGGAACTAGGGTGCTCACATATGTTTTTGGGGGCCACCATTCACCCCAGTACAGTAACTGATAAAAGAATTCAAAGATGAGCATGAAGAAGAATAAAGTTTTGGAAAACCTCATCAGTGCATTTTCCCCTTTCAATAGTCTCATTTCTCTCCCTGCAGCCCTGAATAGAAGGGTAAAAGGAAAAAGCAGATAAAAGGACAGAAAGGAAAAAGAGAGCCCTCCCAGTCCCAGGGCAGGTCAAAGGGGAGAGGGAAGGGGAGAGGAGAGGCAAGAGGACAGATTGGAGGCTCTATGGGACACCCCCCCCCCACCCCCCGCCTCCCACCTTTGTGGTAGGGAGGAAACCAATTGGAAACTCCAAGTGCCAGGAGCTTACTCCTCACTCAGGGTGCAGCTCAGACAACTGGAAATCCCTTAGAGAAGTCTCGGGTTTATCGTAGTGTCCATGCGACAAGGTGCTTGCTGCTCAGATGGTGGTTTAAAGCAGGCTGATGTAAGGGTCTAAGTGCACAGATGGAGGAAGCGCCCCAGTTCCCATGCCTGTTGTATTGGAGTTTCTGTACCACTTCCTGAAGGGTTCATGGAAGTAGTGACAGAGCAAGGGAGACTAGGGATATGGGGACCAGGAGGCCTCTAAGTGCGGGAATCTCAGTGAGAAGTGAAGGCAGAGGCCCATGGACTTTTGCAGTGGAAGCCGTCCAGCATCACCCCCATGCCCTGCCCCAGTCCTTCACCACCCTATTCTCTGTGTCCATGGTTTAAGCACATATGCATGCAAGTTCTTTGGTTGATCTCTTCCCACCCACTGACCCACATCTGCCTTCCCTTTTTAAAAGGCTCCTTTTAAATAAAAGAAGCTGTTATCTATAACTATCAAAGTATAAGACTGTATGAAATGAAGAATATATTACAGGGAATCA
Organism: Myotis yumanensis; assembly: GCF_028538775.1. NCBI lineage: Eukaryota > Metazoa > Chordata > Mammalia > Chiroptera > Vespertilionidae > Myotis > Myotis yumanensis. The sequence goes on along the minus strand of NW_027223752.1, from coordinate 225,078,902 downwards.
ACAATGGAGTAGATGAAGCAGAGGATCAAATCAGAGATTTGGAAGATAAGGAAGTAGAAAACATTCAAACAGAACACCAGAAAGAAAAAAGAATCTAGCCCTAGCTGGTTTGGCTCAGTGGATAAAGCACTGGCCTGAGGACTGAAGGGTCCTGGGTTTGATTCCAATCAATGGCACGTACTTCAGTTGCAGGCTCAATCCCTGGCTCCGGATGGGGCATGTGTGGGATGCAACCAATTGATGTGTCTCTCTCACATTGATGTTTCTCTCTCTGTCTCTCTCCCCTCCCTTCCACTCTCTCTAAAAATCAATAGAAAAATATCCTTGGGTGAGGATTAACAACAACAACAGAAAAAATAATCTTAAAATTTGAAGATAGTGTAAGGAGCCTCTGGGACAACTTCACACATACCAATATTCACATTGTGGGAAGGGGGCCCAAAGGAGAAGAGAGAGAGAGCAAGAAATTGCAACTCTATTTGAGACACTAATGACAGAAAACTTCCGTAACTAGTGAAGGAAATAGACATACAAGTCCAGGAAATACAGAGAGTCCCAAAAAATATGATCCCAAATGGCCCATACAGAGATACATCATAATTCAAATGCAAAGCCTTAAAGACAGGTAATCTTAAAAGCAGCAAAAGAAAAAGTTACCTACAAGGAGCTCCCATATGACTGTCTGCTAGTTTCTCAACAGAAAATTTGCACACCTGAAGGGATTGGCAAGACATATTCAAAGTGATGAAAAGCAAGGATCTACAACCAAGAATACTCTATCCAGCAAAGCTACCATTTAGAATTAAAGGACAGATAAAGAGCTTCACAAACAAGAAAAAGCTAAAGTAGTTCATTGCCATTAAACCAATATTACATGAAGTATTAAAAAGTCTTTACTAAGAGGAAGAAAAAAAAGATAAAAATATGAACAACAAAATGGTAATAACTACATAGTGATCAACAGTTAAAGCTATAAAAAAAAAAGCAAATGAACAAGCAAACAAAAATAGACTCATAGAGAGAGAGAACATTTTGAATGTTGCCAGATGGGAGGAGGATTGGGGGCATGGCTGAAAAAGGTGAAGGGATTAAGAAGTATAAATTGGTTGTTACAGAATAGTCATGGGGATGTAAAGTCAGCATAGGGAATATAGTCAATAATCTTCCTATATAATAAAAGGGTAATATGCAAATTGACCCTAACAGCAGAACGACTGGGAATGACTGGTCACTATGACACACACTGACCACCAGGGGGCAGACGCTCAATGAAGTAGCTGCCTCCCTGGTGGTCAGTGCGCTCCCACAGGGGGAGCTCTGCTCAGCCACAAGCCAGGCTGACGGCTGCCAGCACAGTGGTTGTGGTGGGAGAGTCTCTTGCCTCCTCAGCAGTACTAAGGATATCTGACTGCAGCTTAGGCCTGCTCCCCGCTGGCAAGTGGACATCCCCCCAAGGGCTCCTGGGCTGCCAGAGGGATGTCTGAGTGCCAGCTTAGGCCCAATCCCCCGGGGAGTGGGCCTAAACCAGCAGGTGGTCATCCCCTGAGGGGTCCTAGACTGCGAGAGGCACAGGCCAGGCTGAGGGACCCCCCTCTCCCCGAGTGCACAAATTTTTGTGCACTGGGCCTCTAGTATATAATAAAAGTCTAATATGTTAAGTGTCCAGTTGACCAGTTGGCCATTTAACCAATCAAAGCATAATATGCTAATGATATGCTAAGGCTGTTCAACCGCTCGCTATGGCATGCACTGACCACCAGGGGGCAGACAGTCAACCAGTAGGTTAGCTTGTTGCTGGGGTCCAGACGATTGGGACTTAGCAAGACGGGCCAGACATGCCCTGGAGCCCTCCTGTGGTCCTTCCCCGCCTGGCAAACCTCCCACATCTCTCCCTGGCCCCAATTGCGCACCACTGGGGTCCCCCCAGCCTGGCCTGAGCCCTCTCACAATCCAAGTCCCCTCGGGGGATGTCAGAGAGCTAGTTTCGGCCCGATCCCGCAGGCCAAGCCAAGGGACCCTGCTGGTACACGAATTCATGCACTGGGCCTCTAGTGGTCTAATAACTATGGGCACAAGATTTATCAGGTCGATCACTTAGTAAGTTATATAATATCTAAACATTGGATATACACCTGAAACTAATTTAATATTTAAAATTTTTTTTATAGATATAAGACTAGACTGGGAAGCAAAGAGGCATGAAAAAGCAGTGGAATAATAAAGATAATGAACAGAACTACCTTTGTGTGTATGTGTGGTTGTTCAGGTGGAAGTATACACATCTGCTATGGATGTACTCTTTTTAAAGTCAATCATCTTCCATTCAGATAAAAACTTCACTGGTTGGCTGTGTATCTTTCCTCTCCTTTCTCCATGCTCAAAAAAACATGTACACACACACACACACACACGTTCAGTTTTGTGTTGTTGTTTTTTCAATTGGGAATAGATTATGTCCAACTATTTTTCTTACTTAACACTATGTTATGGACAGTACAGTATAGCGAATGTATGTGCATTTATACACGTGTGTGTATAGTGCATGTATATGTGTATATATGTATATATATAATACACAAATAAAATGTATATATAGTCTATTTTAATTCTATAGTATGCAATATACACAAATCACATTCATAATTTACTGTTTCTCTCCCACCCCATCACCACACTTTCTATTGACCATCCTAAGCCATGTTTCATAGATATCTACACTTGTTTTCTCATCTAATCCTCACAAGAGCCCTCTTAAGTAAAGGTCATTACTGAGACTCATGGCACAATGACAGGCATGGGCCATGTGTCCGGATGCCACTGTCCATGCCCTTTTCTCTGTACTGCATCCAAGCTCTCAGAGTGTCACTTCCCATGACTGCCTGCAAATCCACCATCAGGGATATGTTAGTTTGCTAGGACTGTTGTAACAAATTACCACAAACTGGGTGACTTAAAACAGCAGGAACTTATTCTCTCACAGTTCTGGAGGCCAGAAGTCTAAAACTAAGAGGCTCTAGAGAAGAATCCTTCTTTACCTCCTACTGGCTTCTGCTAGTTGCTGGCAATCCTTGGCCCTCTTTGGCGTTCAGACACAATCTCTGCCTCCATCATAGCATGGTGTTCTCTCTGGGTACCTCTGTGTCCAAATGTCCCTCTGATGGATACCTGCCATTGGCTTGGGGCCCACATTAGTTCAGTATGACTTCATCTTAACTTGATTGCATCTGTAAAGACCCTTTTCCAAATAAGGTCAAATACACAAGTTCTGGGTAGACATGAATTTGGGGAGAACACTTTTCAACCCAGTACAAGGGGGATGTTATTTTAAGTTGAAGTGCTGCCGGAAGCCGGTCCATCCTTGCTGCTTGACACAGTCGCTGCAGGAAAGAAACATCTGCACAGCATATGTTTCAAGGGACCTGGCATATATATTGTTCTTAATATGTTTGCTCTCCTTAGTGCCATGTGTTTTAACCAAGGTCACCTCTCTGAGAAAGGTTGTTTCCCCAGGTGGGGATTTTTCCCTGAGGTTAGGGAGGGGATACAACCCCTTAATTAAGTGCCAGGCGGGTAGTTAAGCTACATAATCTTTACTCCCTGGAATGGAGATAAGAAACGCCCTAACCTTTGTAATAGAAATTGACAGGATTAAAATCGGCTGGTATAAATACGGATGGGACAAGACAATAAACATCAGATCCTCATCAGATCCTCATCAGTTCCTAACCAGAACTCCGACCAGAACTTTGGCTGGAGATCCTGGCTAGAGGTCCTGACTAGGCTGCTGATCAACTGAAGGCTGTCTTCGTGTCATTCCTTCTTTGCCGACTCCGTCCACACCTTTGGGGACCCCTGGACCCGCTGGGATTGGACCCCAGCAAAGTGCTATTTTTTGAAAACTCATTTTTAAGTTCTAAAGTGCAAATGACTTATTTCTAAAGAGCCCTGCTTATGTGACCAGTGCCATGTGAATGTGAACAGTGGAGTAGGCCTAGTGCTGGAGCTGGAATGTTGACAGAAGAAACCTTGGGATCAGTCCAGATTCTCCACTTCTCCCCCCTCCCTTCCCCACCCAGCTCACGTCAGTCACCGATCACTGTGTTTCGGTCCCCTCTCCTCAGAGTCATGAGATCACTTCCTCTTCTTCAAAAGCCAGGCCACCGAATTCCTCAGCTGAGCAGCAGCATCACCCTGTGGGAGGGGTTTCTTCACCTCCAGTCTTGCCCTCCTCCAATTCCATCCTCTAACCTTCAGCCCAAGTGACCTAAGTTTACAATTTAGATCATGCAAAGCCTGCTCATTGCCTTCAGGGCACAGCCCAAGCCTGCTGGCTGGCACAGGTGCACGAGGTTTTTGCTTTCCAAGGCTGTCTCAGCTCTCACCCAACCCCCAGAATGCCATGACTTGTCATCCCTGCCATTTTCAGAACCTAACATGCTCTCAAACACCTCCTTGCCTTTACATACTCTGTTTCTGGCTGAAAACTCTCTTCCCTTCCTCACATAGTGGGTTGAATAGTGAACCCCAGAAAGCCATATACATGTCCTAATTCCCAGAACCTGAGGATGTGACCTTATTTGGAGATGGTGTCCTTGCAGCTATCATTAACAGGAATCTCAAGATGACATCATCCTGGATGACCTGGGAGGGCCTACGTCCCATGACAGGTGTCCTTATAGAGGAAAGCAAAAGGAATTTGGCACAGAGACAGGCTGAAGGGAAGCCATGTGAAGACAGAGGCAGATATTGGATTGATGCAGCCTCAAGCCAAGGAACGCCTGGAGCCACCAGAAGCTGCAAGAGGCAAGGAAGGATTGTCCCCGGGAGCTTCCAGAAGGAGTACAGCTCTGTCAACACCTATATTTTGGATTTCTGGCTTCCAGAACGTGGAGAGAATAAGTTTCTATTGTGTGAAGTTTGTGGTAATTTTTTACAGCAGCCCCAGTAAAGTAATACACATGGGTTGTCCCCAGGTTCTCATGGAAGGCTGGGGGTTGCTGATGTCACAAGGGTACCATGCTAAGAGGGTGAGTAAGGACTGAATCCAGCTCACATGGGGCCTGCCAAGCTGTGTGCTCTGCACAAAACTGCCTGTTGTCAGCAGAGCGCCTTTCTCTTCTTCACACAAAGGCACCTGATGGGACAGCAGCAGCCCTAGTTCAAGGTACTGCTCTTGGGTTGTTCCTCTAGGAAGCCTTCCCTGACCCACATACTCTCCCTCAGTCTTGTTTGGCGTGTAGACACATGGCTCCAATCTCTGCCTCTATCATAACATGGTGCTCTCCCTGTGTACCTCTGTGACCAAATGTCTCTCTGATGGATAGCTGCCATTGGCTTGGGGTCCACATTAATTCAGTATGACCTCATCTTTACTTGGACCCTTTACTGGCTCTAATAACACTTGTTCACACATTTATCCTGCTATAGGACAATTGTCTATTCCAGTGGTTCTCAACCTTCCTAATGCCACGACCCTTTAATACAGTTCCTCATGTTGTGGTGACCCCCAATTTCATTGCTACAAATTGAACATAATTAAAGCATAGTGATTAATCACAAAAACAATATGTAATTATATATGTGTTTTCCGATGGTCTTAGGCGATGCCTGTGAAAGGGTCATTCGACCCCCAAAGGGGTCACAACCCACAGGTTGAGAACCGCTGGACTCTATTCACATTTCTGTCCCCTTCTCTGTATCTTGAAAGTGAGGACTTTCTTATTCTCTCCTTTCACCTATACCTAGCACATAGTAGGTGCTCCAGACCCATTTAATGAATGAGCAGGAGCACACAATGGGACTTTAGTGAGCCTGAACAATGAGAAGGTATGATCAGCAAGGGCAGGGATGGGGTACTATTCCCAAATAGGTCCTGAGTAGACACAGTTTCATGCACACCACCATTTTGCTTAAACTGGCCATCAAACAGAACCAAAAAGTTGACTTAGAGAGCATCAGGAGAACACTAACGTTTTGCAAATGCCATATCTGACCTGGTTTCTTTATCTTTTCCCTAATTGAGGCATCAGTGCCTAAGGATGTTTCCACTGGAGCCAAGCACGTGCTCCACACATCAGCAGGACCCAGTGGACTGCATTCCATGCAGACGCACACATGAGCTCATGCAAGTCCCAAGGTGCTCATCTGGTCCAGATTTGAAGGAAACGATTGAGCTGGATGGAGAAAAACACATCATGTATCAACTTAATACCAAACAGATTTTATGACATACTGAAACTGCTTTTGATAATCTACTAATATATCAGAAGGGCTAATGAATTAAAAACAAAACCCAAAAAAGGAAAAGAAAAAGCTAATCGTTGTATGTTTGAGGTCTGGACAATGTCTAGGAGTTTCAGGGATGACAAAAAGACAAAAAGTTGCAGGGAGCTTTAGGGAAAGTTATCCAAAAGGCCCCCCGAGAAGCAATCTTGCCTTTTGTAGCAAGAGGTGTATTTTGCCAATTTATGAGCAGAGGCTTTTTTTTTTTTTTCTGGCTGAAAGTCAGGACGGACTTTTCCAGAGATGAAAAAGGACCACAGTTCGGCCATTCTCATCCCTGGGAAACATAGGTGGCTACTGAGGGAGGAGTCAAGTCTTGGCCCTCTAAGTTGGCAATATGTCAACCCATTGGTGATTTCCCTGTAAGTTGATAGTTTGAGCCTCCCTCGACTATCACTTGACCACCCATCAAAATGGGGGAAATGGGGATTAATATGATATATTAGCAAAGAATTTTTGGCTGCTAGCAAAAACCAATTGTGGTTAGCATAAGAAATAATCTAATTGCAGGAAAGGGTATTAGAGAGATTAACCCAATAAAATGGAAAGTTACTACACCATGGGAAAGACAAAGATTGGGATAATCCAGTGTCCTCAGTAGTGGGAACTGCCATCCATGGGACAACTTTAAGTTATGAGTGACCAATTCTGAGAGGAGAGAAGCTGATTGACCCAGTTTGGAATTAGATGGAATGGACTGGATTGGAATGGATTGGGTTAGAATGGATCGGACTGGAATTAGAATTGGAATGAGATGGAATAGATTAGATTGGATTGAATTGGATTGGATTGCATTGCACTGCATTGCATTGAATTAGATTGCATTGCATTGTATTGCATTGGAATGGAATGGATTATTCAGCTAAGGGCAAGATTAAGTGGTCCTTAGGCAGATGATTTCTGTAAGCCAGTGACCACTGTAATTGGTGCCTACCATAAATGCCTACCTGGAAAACATGTAGGGAAGATTTAGGACATATGGGAATTTAATATAAGGCCTTTCTTTTGTTTGCTTTTCTTAGCACAGAATTTTTATCTGGGTGTGGTGGGGGATGTGCTACTGTCCCCTGGGATGGGGGATGGCATTTGGAAATTTGTGGAATTCTAATGGACTGTCTCTATGCTTGGGAGGAGGGGTACTACTGTCCCTTAGAAGGAAGGGACCCAGAAAATTTAACTTCTTTCTGCAATGCCTCCATTGAGTGGCACTGTATTAAAGTAATTCAGGTGGTTCCTGACTGAATGTTTATAATACTAACTCTTTCTATGTGACAAGGAAAGGGGTGTTACTGTTTGTATTTACTTTTATTTTATGGTAGGTTGTCATTTGGGGATGTTTTTATTTTATTGTATTGTATTTTTTTTTACATAACAAAATTACTTTTGTTGGCATTGTATAAATAGACATATATTTTTCAAATCAATAGAAAACATTTTATTATTCAACACATGATTTTTTAAAAATTGAAAAATAATCTTATTTTGCACAATATGCCAACATAATTTTCAGACAGTCTAAAGATTTACATATATAATAAAAATTTATGAAAGTTCTGGAAGAGATTATTTGTGTGCAATTACTTTTGGGAGCAGAGAAGCTCTGCCAAAGCACTCCTAATGGCCAAGTCCATGATATATATATATATATGACCACATAAACATATTTCTATGGCAAACATAGATCTAAAAGACAAATAAAACATATATGCACGCACACATAAACAAAAAGGAGAGAGAGTGAGAGGGGGAGAGAGAGAGAGAGAGAGAGAGAATAGCCTGAGAAGATGTTGGAGAAATAAGCACTCAGTTACTAGCAGTGGGCATATAAATTGGTCAAACTTTCTAGAGACCAAGTAAATCCTTTAAACTATGATTTCTATCTTTAGGAACTTATTCTAATACTTATTTTTTAAATAGCCAAGAAAGGAGTGAAGGACATTTTTAGACTAAAAATGCTGTCCTCACATCAGGAGCTCCAGGAGATGGTCTCCATTTGGGCCCCTACAGGAAATATTATAAAGAGGGTCTCAGTGATCAGTTAAGCCCATAGGGCACAAGCCACACTGTTTTAGGACCCCATGCTTAAGCATAAGGAGGAATTTGGGACAAAAGACCATTGGAGAGCCCTTTCCTCTCTGGAGATGAGCAGTGTAACCCTTTGTAACAAAAAAATCATTTGACCCTTTCAAAAATAAGGGTGAAGTCAGAAGTCAGGACTGCCTGTGGGGTAAGCTCCAGGGAAATGCAAGGAATTTTTAAAAATGAATAAATTCTCAGAATAAGGCTGTAAATTGAAAATGTCCACTGACAACTGGGGCAGCCATATTGGAGGAAGTTAATATGCAAATATGATTAACCTCATTTTATTTTTACACAGAAATATAGGGATAGCTAGGAAATAAGCTCACTACTTCTGGTTGTTGGCTGATTCTAGCTTTTAGGGGAAATTCTCTTCCTCAGACAGAGACCTGTTCTTATTGCAAGGAACTCACGTGCTTTTTTTATTGCTACATTTTTTCTTTGAGTCATGGTTGGCAATCAAGCATTCAAATTCTACTATTTACCTTTGGGAATCCTCTGGGTATGTGAAGAATTAGTAACAACTAATAGATATTGCATCTGTTTGGCTGGTGTTGGGAAAGAACCTTTGCAATTAGCCAAAGACATTCGCCAGCATTACAAGAGGGCAAATAGAAGCATATCTTGGGATCTCATCTACTGCTGCACCTGTCCTCAGGCCAGAGGGAGTAGGGGTGGAAAATCCCACCTTTCAAAGGTTAAGGACGACTTGTGACTTAAGCAGAGAATTGTGGCAATTGACAAAAGAATGAAAAGTTGCGCCATAAAGTTAAAAAAGGAAAAAAATGAAGGAAATGACCAAGGCAGCAGGAATAAAAAAGTGTGTGTACAAGGAGGAACACATAGTTTGGAGGTAGGATAGTATGAAGCATGAGGAAGAGGGTGGGGTGAGATTCAGCTGGGAACCTAACATGTTAAAGTCCTGCCATATGCATTTGTTGAATGAACATGAGAGAGTCCAACCAGGTATGGCTTTGTGGACCAAATTAAGGAGTTTGGTGGCCTCCGGGGGATGGGGGAGGGGGAAGATTTAAGCAAAGGAGTACTATGATATTAGAAAGATCACTTTAGCAACACTGTTGAAGATAATTTTTTTGTTGTGGTTGTTTTTGTTTTGTTTTTTAGGCTGGGAGGAAGGCAACTTTATCTGTCTTTTCTAGAACCTTATAGGGAAAATTTATATCGGGAACTGTTTGAAAAGTGGGCTAAGGGGTATGCCTAGAAGTTACAATGTTCTTTTTACTAAAAGTTAGTCTAGTAATCCAAATATAGTATGTACTTAATTAAATACACAAATTAAACCATCACACCATCATCCTAAGGAATTTTAATATATGTCTGACTAGCTTTCTTTTCTTTCTTCTTTATCTTTCTTTTATTTTAAAAGATTTCTTAGTTCCTTTCCTCCTCCTCCTCCTCCTCCTCCTCTCCTTTTTTCTCTTGTCTTACTTATTTCAACAAGTGGCTAAATTGGTCTCAAATCATACCTCAACTTCACCATTGGAGTTAAAATGGAGACACAAAGACCATGTAGGAGACCACTGCAAGGAGCCAGGCAAGAGATTATGCTGAGAGCCTGAACTGGAAACATATCAGATATGGAGAAGAAGGGGCATGTTTGAGAACTAGCTAAGAGTTAAAATTGCTCAGCTATGTGTACATGGGGAGCAGGGGTGGCAATAGAATTAGAGGAGCCAGGAAGAATTCAGGTTTCTTGCCTGAATGGTTATCATGTAATTAAACATAGAGCATAGGGTGTGAAACATAACTAGGAAGGAAGGTTTAGTTTACGGCATAGGGATTTGAAGTCCATGTGGAAACATCCAAAGGGAAGTAGATGGGTCTGAAACCAAGGCAGCTATGACAACATTGGACATTGTAAATTCAGTGCTTGTTGGTTAGAGGCTGTGGTAGCTCATTTCAAAGACAACAACCATTCATTTCTTCCCTCCCTGAATGCACATGCCAGTCCCCCATCCACAGAAGGAGTTTGTTTCCCCTCCTCTTGATTCTGATTAGACTTGTAAGTGCTCGGATCCATAAAATGCTATCAAAGAGACTTCTGAGACATTCTGGGACTTCTGAGTTTAAGCCTTGAGAGGACAGGCATTTTTTAGTTAATTCCTCTTGGAAGATTCCTCTTGGAACATCGGATGTTATGCAGCTGCCATGCTATGAGGAAACCCAAGCTATGAAACCCCAGACTCATGATCATGAATAGTTGGTGTTGTGTTTTAATCACTAGTTTAAAATGGCTTAGTACATAGCAAGGGAAACAGAAATCAGTACCGGAACGTGGAGCACTTCTAGAACAAAAACCAAATACATATGACATTGCCTTTGGAATCTGGCAGTAGGCAGAAGCAGGGAGAGCTTTGAAAAGATACAAAGGCTGGAAGCAGTGAGGAAATTGCTACTAAAGATTTGAGAACAAGGGCCATGAGTTATGGATTGGGAGAGTAATTATCAAAAGAAAGAAAGAGTAGGAATTTATAACCAAGAAGCAGTGTGTGTGGGGGGTGGTGGATGAAAAATTAATCAAAAGAAACATCAGGAGTTAGGGAGGATACTGGCTAAACTTACCTAGCAGGATCCTTGCTGAAGACAAGACAGGGTGATCAGACATCACCTGGGGCATAGTGAAAGATGAGGAATCTGATTAGATATCAAGAGTGATCAGACTTGGAGGATGGGGGATTCTGGCTAAACCAACTTAGCAGGATTCTTGCTAAAATTGGACAATGCAGAAGTACACGGAGGTCCCAAAGTTGGGCCTAGATGAAAAAGAGATCAGAGAAGCTCTGTTATCAGTGGAAGTGGAGTTCTTGGGGTGCCAAGAGGAAAAGAATTTCCTGAGCCCCCCACAGGAGGATGGGGTTTCATGGAAAGTTTTACTGATGATATAAAATTAAGGGGGTTCCCCGCCACCTTCCCATCTCTGTTTATCTCACCATCGAAGAAGTCCAAACTTGTCTCCAGCAGGGCCAGAATTAAGACCACTGTTCAGAATTACTGTTCCTTATTAAAGTGCAGTCCAGTCCAGTATCCTGTGTGTGGAGTCCATGTGGCCGTGGACATGAGGCTGCTAAGGCCACATGGCTGTGGAGAGAGAACAGGAGAGAACATGGGTGAGTGTGGGCTACAGAGCAAATAAGACCAAGAGGTAAGGGCAAGCAAGAAAGAGGGAACGCTGGGGATTTTAACCAGGAGCTTTTTCAAACTAATCAGTTAACCTTTTAACACACTGCGGACCAGTAGTTTTATTGCTAGCTTTACCCAGTGGCCAGATAAGTTTCTATTGAACGAGTACAAAAAAACAGTTTACATAAATGTTAAAGGCACGCATTAAAATTAAATACCCATTGCATTTTGAAGTTATTTTATTACATATTCTTACAAGCTAATATCTTTTTGAAGTATGTTACTTTGTAAAACACTGTGTAATATGAAAACATGAGAATTCTCGTGATCTGTCTGCAATGTTAAGAGTTCACGTGCTGCTAGACAACCCATTGTTTCCTAGGCTAGACTGACAGGCAAGCACCTCCCCTGTGTCACCCCGACTTCTATTGTGCATATACCTATCTCCCTCTCCCCTCAACAATCCTGTACCCGGTGGGGCGAGGAAAGGGTGTTAATTTCCTTGAGGGACAATGCTGTGTGAAGCTGGAGCTTTCTGGTGAAGCTTCTCAGGTGACCTTGCTTACAAATCTGACTCCCCTTTGCTTTCTTTCTTTTGTTAATATTAACTAGCTATTTACAAGGCTAACAGCTTGAGTAGAGTTTGGTCAACGAGAGAATCTGTCATACTTCCCTATCAAGAGGTAGAGTCTATTTCCCTTGGGCTGGCCTTGTGACTGCTTTGGCCAATATGATGCAGTAGAACACCTGGGACTTTTGAATCTCCACCTCCTTCTTGTGGAACACAGTCCCCATCTGTGAGGAAGCTCCACATCCTGCCGGGAGCCAGTCCATCCTTGCTGCTTGACATAGTCACTGCAGAGAAGAAACATCTGCACAGCATATGTTTCAAGGGACCTGGCGTATATGGCATACTGTTCTTAATATGTTTGCTCCTCTTCTTGGCCCTATGTCTTTTAACCAAGGTCACCTCTCCGAGAAAGGTTGTTTCCCCATGTAGGAATTTTTCCCTGAAGTCAGGGAGGGAATAAAACCCCTTAACTAAGTGCCAGGTGGGTAGTTGATCACTTTAACTAAGAATAAGCTACATAATCTTTACTCCCTAGAATGGAGATAAGAAATGCCCTAACCTTTGGAATAGAAATTGATAGAATTAAAATCAACTGGTATAAATACAGATGTAACAAGACAACAGGAGACAGAACCTACAGACAAAACCTAGCGAGAGAACCTGGCTGAAGAACCTAGAGAGAGAACCTAGAGACAGAACCTAGCAAGAGGACAGAACCTAGAGACAGGACTTGGCTGGAGATCCTACACAGAACCTAGAGACAGAACCTAGCGGGAGAACCTGGCTGAAGAACCTAGAGACAGGACTTGGCTGGAGATCTACACAGAACCTAGACTCAGAACCTAGACACAGAACCTAGAGAGAGACAGAACCTAGAGACAGGACTTGGCTGGAGATCCTACACAGAACCTAGAGACAAGACTTGGCTGGAGATCCTACACAGAACCTAGAGACAGGACTTGGCTGGAGATCCTAGACAGAACCTAGAAACAGAACCTAGAGACAGAACCTAGCAGGAGAACATGGCAAAAGATCCTGGACAGAACCTGGCTACAGAACTTTGCTGGAGAACCTAGACAGAACATGGCAAAAGAACCTGGATAGAACCTGGCTGGAGAACCTGGAGAACCTGGCTGGAGAACCTAGCGAGAGAACATGGCACCAGAACTTGGTTGGAGATCCTGACCAGAACTTGGCTGGAGATCCTGGCTAGAGAACCTGGCTAGGCTGCTGATCAACTGAACGCTGCCTCCGTGTCATTCCTTCTTCGCCGACTCCGTCCACACCTTTGGGGACCCCTGGACCTGCTGGGGTTGGACCCCAGCAACATCCATGAGGCAAGGAATATGCAAAAGAATAACAAGGCCCTAAACTGTCAGCCCTTGAGCTCCCAGTTGGTGGCCAGCCATGCAAGGCCATTGTGAAGCTACGGTCCCTGTCAGCACCCCAGTCAATTCTGCAAAAAGCAGAAGAATCATCCACTTAACCCACAGAATTGTGGAGATCATAATTTACTGTTGTTTTAAACCACTGAGTTTCAGGTGGCTTGTTGTAGCAACCTGTAACCAAAACAGATAAAGATCAACATGTTGAGATTGGATGAGATATCTCCAAAAAAGCACATAAAATAAGAAAACAAGAACAACTCTGGGGAAAACAAGAAAGTGAGGTGGTTAGAAGGGCCCCCCAAGGAGACTGAGAAGACAGGTTCAAAGAGATAGAAGGAGATCAAGAAGAAGCAACACCGCAGAAAACAACGGAGGACTCCTCAAAGGTGGAGGAAAAGGGCCAACCGTGCCAAAAGCAACAGAGAGTTCTAGAAAGAAAAGCAAGGATGTGGAAATCTGCCATTAGCTTTGTAATGTGAAGTCAATGATGACCTTTGCTAAAGCAGCTTCAGCAAAGTGGTGGAAACAGAAGCCCGATTTCAGGGGGTGAAAGATTTCTAGTCTGGAAATTTTACTTAGTCATAGACAGTCACAAGGAGGGGAACAACAGGTACAGACATCTCTGGCAACCAAGTGTCTAGAAAGGAAGTCAGAGTAATGGGACATTTGGTAAATGAGGTCACGGGTCAGAGAGGTGTTATATGAACACATTTATGCTTTCCAATCAAGCTCTAGGTTGCCTCGATTTTTTTTTTTAGAGGACATCTTCTGACTGGTGTGTGACCTCTGCTGCTATGTGTATCCACATGGCTCTGCTCAAAAGCCGAGCGGAACTGAACTGGTATGAAGGGTGGCACTATGTGGTGTAGAGAGCACTGAATTGGGAGTTCTAGCCGGATGCCAGCAGCTAGCTACAGCAAGTCAATTCCCTTCCAGACCTCAGCTCCTTCCACATTCAATAAGGGGTAACATTCTATAAAGGGAGTTCATTCTCAAAAATTTCTACATGTCATTATAATGTACTGTTCTTGTTGTTTCCTGAAAGTCTGAAGTGTGAATATGGCTAAATCATCAAACTTAAGCAAAATACATGCAGCGTAATGCCTTTCCCTAAAGCACACACAGTATCTAATTTCTGGCCCATATCCTATTGAGTTGGAGCTTGGGTATAAGATATTCAACCAAGGGTCAGGTCCTTCCCAAGCCATCAGAGCCAGGGTCACCCAAAGCAGGTGATTCTGGGCCCCAGGGTTGATGAACTAAGATCTTCGCCTTGGTTATACCTGGGGCAGAGAGGTCTGTGGGAAAACCCAGGGATACAACAGGCTGCCAAGCACATAGGGAAGAATCAGGGGTTTACCAAGTAGTTTGCTCCCTAAACGGACAGGTATTCTTCAGCTTACATGGGTTGGGGAGACAGACCTCTGTCCCTTAAGGTGTTGCAGAGACAGGAATACACACAAGCCTTTCAGTATCTCTCCCTCTTGAGGGTCACCATTGTTTAGCATTTTTTTTTTAACATTTAAAATCTATTGGGATATACTATTTCTGCGCCAGCTTCTTTCTTTTCTATTTCTAATTTATACTTTCATTTTTGCTCTGTGCGGTGCCTTTCTTCTCAGGTATTCTTAGAAATAAAGCCAGTGGGTAAGTGGTTTTGGTACAGTTAGGAAATGTATTTAATGGGTATTACCATGCTTTCTCTTTTGAGAGAAGAAAATAGGCTAGAAAGAAAAATCTTATTGCATCTCTCACAACTGCCACCCCAATCCCTAATATTTTAACGTCAATATTATTAGTGTGGTGCCGGGAGCCGGTCCATCCTTGCTGCTTGACACAGTCGCTGCAGGGAAGAAGCATCTGCACAGCATATGTTTCAGGGGACCTGGCGTATATGGCATGCTGTTCTTAATATGTTTCCTCCCCTTCTTGGCGCTATGTGTTTTAACCAAGGTCACCTCTCCGAGAAAGGTTGTTTCCCCAGGTGGGGATTTTTCTCTGAAGTTAGGGAGGGAATAAAACCCCTTAACTAAGTGCCAGGCGGGTATTGAATCACTTTAACTATGAACAATCACGCTTAAGCTACATAATCTTTACTCCCTAGAATGGAGATAAGAAACACCCTAACCTTTGGAATACAAATTGATAGAATTAAAATCAACTGGTATAAATACAGATGTAACAAGACAACAGAATACAGAACCTACAGACAGAACCTAGAGACAGGACTTGGCTGGAGATCCTAAACAGAACCTAGAAACAGAACCTAGAGACAGGACTTGGCTGGAGATCCTAGAGACAGAACCTAGAGAGACAGAACCTAGAGATAGGACTTGGCTGGAGATCCTAGACAGAACCTAGAAACAGAACCTAGAGACAGGACTTGGCTGGAGATCCTAGACAGAACCTAGAGACAGAACCTAGAGAGAGAGAACCTAGACAGAGAACCTAGAGACAGGACTTGGCTGGAGATCCTACACAGAACCTAGACACAGAACCTAGAAAAAGAACCTAGTGAGAGAACCTGGCTGAAGAACCTAGGGACAGAACCTAGAGACAGAACCTAGCGAGAGAACATGGCAAAAGATCCTGGACAGAACATGGCTACAGATCTTGGCTGGAGAACCTAGACAGAACATGGCAGGAGAACCTGGATAGAACCTGGCTGGAGAACCTGGAGAACCTGGCTGGAGAACCTAGCGAGAGAACCTGGCACCAGAACTTGGTTGGAGATCCTGACCAGAACTTTGCTGGAGATCCTGGCCAGAGATCGTGGCTGGAGATCCTGGCTAGGCTGCTGATCAACTGAACGCTGTCTCTGTGTCATTCCTTCTTCACCGACTCCATTCACACCTTTGGGGACCCCTGGACCTGCTGGGGCAGGACCCCAGCAGTGTGGCCTTGGCTGGTTCGGCTCAGTGGATAGAGCGTCGGCCTGTGGACTGAAGGGTCTCAGGTTTGATTCCGGTAAAGGGCACATGCCCAGGGTTGCAGGCTCGATCCCCAGTGTGGGGCAAGCAGGAGACAGCTGATCAAGGATTCTCTCTCATCATTGATGTTTCTATCTCCCTCTCCCTTCCTCTCTGAAATAATTAAAAATACATATTTAAAAAGAAAATGACTTAAAAACCTATGTCCAATTTACTTCTCTAATTCTACCTCTATTTTGGTACGGAAAATTCTACAGGCAAATGTCTCTGCTCTTTGTCCTTTCCACTCTGCTCCTTAATATATATATTAGAGGCCCGGTGCACAAAAATTTCTATTTCTAATTTATACTTTCATTTTTGCTCTATGGGGTGCCTTTGTTCTCAGGTACACTTAGAAATAAAGCCAGTGGGTAAAGAAGCTCGGGGGTCCCTCAGCCTAGCCTATGCCCTCTTGTAGTGTGGGACCCTTGGAGGATGTCCACCCCAGTGGGGACCCTCACCCCATGGAGGTTTGGCCAGCCTGGGTGAGGGGCTAATGGCTGTTTGCAGGCTGGCCACACCCCCTTCAGGGTGGGGGGTCCCCACTGGGGTGCCTGACCAGTCTGGGTGAGGGACTGAGGGCCATTTTCAAGCTGGCCAACTAACCTGGTGACATAAGCTCCCAGTCTCTCCTTTTTTTCTTTTCTTTTTTTTTATTCTGGGATTTATTTAACTTCTATAATTGAAACTTTGTTGCCTTTAGTGGAGGCCTGTGGAAAGCTTGGCTTCCTCCATCGCCAGGGGCAACCCACTCCTGCTCGTTCCAGCTCCGTGGCCACGGCTGGCTGAAAGCAGGTATCTGGGATTTATTTACCTTCTATAATTGAAACTTTGTTGCTTTCAGTGGAGCTTAGAGCCGGGCCGCGGCAGGCGGGGAACCTTGGCTTCCTCCATCACTGAAGCAAGCAAGCCGCCTGCTCACTCCAGCTCCGTGGCTGCCGGCCGCCATCTTGGTTGGGTTAATTTGCATATAGTTGCTCTGATTGACTGGTGGGCATGGCTTAAGGCATAGCAAAAGTACGGTCAATTTGCATGTTTGTCTTTTATTAGTATAGGATATATAATTAGTGTGGCAGGAGGGAAAATATATTTGTGGCTGAAAAAAATAATTTCTTATTCCCCACCAGGTTCTAAAGAGGAGGGCCCTCTGAGCATTTGTGCTAAGTGGGATGGTGAGTGTGTGGAAGAAAAAAGGGGCCACGCACTAAACCTGACCAGCTCAGGGGAGGCCTACATGGCAGCCTTACGAACTTGGAGTCTGAAAGTAACAACATAGGGTGGTCTGAAATGAAAACTGTCTAATTAAAAGTGAATCATGGTAGGTAGTCATGTCAGGCCAGTATTTTTCATATATATATATATATATATATATATATATATATTTAATTTCTTTATTGTTGAAAGCATTACAGTTGTCCTCCTTTTTCTCCCCCAGTACCCCCCTCTACCCTGCCCCCCTAGGCATTCCCTGCATTATTGTCTATCCATGGGCTATGCATATATGCATACAAGTTCATTGGTTAATCTCTTCCCCCCCGCCCCCCCCCCCCCCCCCCCCCCACCGCCAAAATACGTCAGTCTGTTGCATGCTTCCGTGTCTCTGGATCTATTTTATTCATTAGATTCCACATATAAGTGAGATCATGTGATACTTGTCTCTCTCTGACTGGCTTGTTTTGCTTAGCATAATACTCTCCAGATCCCTCCATGCTATCTCAAAGGGTAAGATATCCTTCTTTTTTATAGCTGCATAGTATTCCATGATGTAAATGTACTGTATCTTTTTGGTCCATTCATCTACTGATGGGCACTTGGGCTGCTTCTAGATCTTAGCTATTGTAAGTAATGTGCTATGAACATAGGGATATATATATATATTTTTTAATGGTGTTTTGGGTTTCTTAGGTTATTTTTTTAATGGTGTTTTGGGTTTCTTAGGTTATATTCCTAGAAGTGGGATCACTGGGTCAAATGGCAGTTCCATTTTTAATTTTTTGAGGAAACTCCACACTGTTTTTCATAGTGGTTGTACCAGTCTGCATTCCCCCCCCACCCCCCCCGCCCCCAGTAGTGTACTAGAGTTCCCTTTTCTCCACATCCTCACCAGCACTTGTTGTTTGTTATTTTATTGATGGTAACTAGGTAGCTAGGCCAGTATTTTTCCCTACAAAGGTCAAGCCTTATCTTAACTGAGCCTATTTTTTTTTTTTTTTGCTTTTGTGATAGCATGTGTGATAACATACCTTGGAATTATCAAAATAATTCCCCCCCCCCCCCCCCTTAAGCACAACCCCTGTACCGGAACAGAGACCTCAAATTCCCTCATTGTTATTGTTATTGTGTTGTTAACTGTTAAACATCCTGTACACACCGATGTATAATAAGTATGCATCTATTTGTTTTACTTTTTATCTAATCCCAGAGATTCCGCCCCCCTTTGCCTTCTCTCACATCCTAATCTATCACCAATAGATTTCATGTAACCCCCTTACTTCTCTTCCTTTAATCTATCACCAATGGATTTCATGTAATCCCCTTACTCCTCCTCCTTTCATTGTAATGTATAAAATAAGGTGCAAAACTGCCATTATCTGGAGCATTTTCTCAACTCGTTAAGATTTTGCTTCCCGGCAATTGTTATCAGTTTGGCTCAAATAAACTCATAAAAATTCTTACAGGTTCAGACACTTCTTACATTGACAAGTGAGTGTACAAGTTGGGAGGTTTTAGAGAGCTAGCTTGTGTTGCTTAAAGAAAAGGAAGAAGGAAGAGAAAGAGTGGGGGAGGGAGGAGAAGAGAATTCAGTAGAGGCTAGAATTGCTGGTGCCTGTCTATTTCACGGGGACGGTGGGGGCAACAGAGCTATTAGCTGAGAAGAAACGTTGCAGGAAGACCTGAGATGCTGTATGATGTAACCCCCTCCACCATTTCTCTCCCGTGCCTTCTCCAGCTTTTCCCTTCGTGTGCTGGTTGGGAATTTAGACTCTAGAGCCAGATGCTTTGTTTCAACTCCTAAACTGGCTGTGCAACTTTGAGTGATTTAATCTAGCATCTGCATGCTTTGGTTTTCTTATCTGTAAAACAAAGACAATAATAGCACGTACCTCATAAAGTTCTTAACAGAATTTAATGTGTTAATACATGTAAAGGGTTTACAATAGGCCTCACACATACTTGATTACTGCTTACCAATGCTTTCTGAAATTCATTTTTTAAAATTTATTTTTGTTTTGTTTTGGGGAGGGTGTGACAAAGATCCAAGTTCTATTTTATGGTAACAAGATGAGAACAAAGACTGCTCCTAGGGACCAGTTACATCTGATGCTTTTATAATAGTTATTACTACTATTGTAATTATTTTACCAGCTAGGGCTAGACCTCCCTCTTAATATGCATCATGCCCACACATTATTACCTTTGTATATATATCCATTCACTTTCCTTTATTTAAGGAATTATTATTCCTTCATTTATTTGACAAATATTGATTGAGCACTTACTACTTTCTACATGTCAAGCATTGTTCTAGTTCCTGGAAAATAATACAGCCAAGATTCCTGCACCCACTGTGTTTATGTTCAGACTACCACTTGAAAACAATGAAACTAATGAGATAATTTCTAATACTGTGAGGACAATGAAAGAGGATTGTGGGATTGACTTGAGGACTTGAAATTGACTTGGACAGGGTGGTCAAGGAAGACCTTTCTGAGGACATACCATAGGAGCTGAGAAGTGAATAATACAGAGGAGGCAGCCACATGGAGTTATTAGGCTGAATAGTCCAAGCAAGAAAGGAAAAAGTCCAGAGATGTCAAGATGAAGAAGTCCTGGTGTGTATAAGCAATTGGAGGAAACCCAGAGAGCTAGAGCCCCCTGAGTGAGGGCAAGAGTGGGAGGACATGAGGTCAGAGAGGTGGAGAGGAGCTATCTCTGCCAGGCCTCCAGATGTCTTGGAAGGGAAGTGTATGTTTTATTCTAAGTGCAAATGGGAAGCCACTGGAGAGTTTCAGGCAGAGGAGTAACAGAATCTAATTTACCACATGCAAGGAGATATTGATTTAATCCTTACTGTGTGCAATACACAGTATGGAGCCTTAAAGGAGGGTATCAAGATGAATTGAAAAAAAGCCAGACCCTCCTAGCTGCTATGTGGAAAATAGATTGTGGAGGGGCAAAAGAGGAAGCAGGAAGTCCACTTAGGAGAATTCTAGAAGAGAGAAGCAGGCGCTTGGGCGGGTGGTAGCTGGAGAAGGGGGTAGAGATTTTGACTACATTTTGGATATAGAGCCTTCTAATGACTTGCTAATGGATATTGGTAGAGGGAACAGAAAACTTAATGATGACAAAGACTACAGACTTTCTAGAATTAATTCATTCAGAGAACTCACAAAATGAACAAACAATATGACAAACAGCAACAACAACAAACATTGGGAATAGGGGAGAATATGATTTCCAAAATTGCTACATTATCTCATTTGAAATGTCCAGTTTCGACAAAAAAATTATAAGAAATGCAAAGAAACAAGAAAGTATGACCTTTACACAGGAAAAAAGTAGTCAGTAGAAATTGTGTTCTCAGAAGCACAGATATTATACTTACTAGACCAAGACTTGAAATCAACTCTTTTACTTTTTAAGTTTTTCTCCTTTATTTTATGTTATTATTTTTCCATCACCATTTATCTCCAATATACCCTTTTCCATCTCCACCTACCTGAAATCAACTATTTTAAATATGTTTAAAGAACCAAAGGAAATTCTTTCTAAAGAACTAGAGAAATGTATGAGAAGAATGACTCTTCAAATAGATAATATTAGTAAAGCGATAGATGTAAAAATATACTCTAAGTCCTTCATATTTTATAAAAAAAATTTTAAACAAATATTAGTGTGTCTTTAAGAATCACAACCAAGCAAATTTAATGATGAATTGTTTTAAAATTTAATATGAGTTGGAATGCTTCATTCTAGTTGTTTCTCTCTCTTTCACGTATCACTGTTGATCCTCCCTTCTTCCTCTCTTAGTTATCTCTTGTTGCATAACAAATTATCCCACACCTTATGCTAAAAACAACAAATATTTATATTACTTCACAGTTTGTGAGGATCAGGAACCCAGGCAAGGCTTAACTGGAAGCTTCTAACTGAGGGTCTCCCAAAGAACTGCAATCAAGGTATCAGCTGTGGCTGCAGTCATCGGAAGACTTGACCAGAAAAGGGGCCACTTCCAAGCTCACTCACACTGTTACTGTAGTTAGCTAGTCCTATGTAATAAAAGCCTAATATGCTAAGTGTCCGGTTGACTGGTCGGCTGTTCAACCAATCAAAGCATAATATGCTAATGATATGCTACGGCCACTTAACCACTCCTTATGACGTGCACTGACCACCAGGGGGCAGACGCTCTGACTGGTAGGTTAGCTTGCTGATCAGGACTGAGTGAGAAGGGCTGGACATGCCCTGGAGCCCTCCCGCAGTCCCTCCTTGGCTGGCCAACCTCCTGCATCCCTCCCCAGCCCCGATAGTGCACCAGTGGGGTCCCTTGGCCTGGCCTGCGCCCTCTCACAATCTGGGACCCCTTGGGGGATGTTGGAGAGCCAGTTTTGGTCTGATCCCATAGGCCAGGAAAGGGACCCCACTGGTGAATGAATTTGTGCACCAGGCCTCTAGTTATTAATAAAGGAAAGGAAGCAAAGGGGAGCATGAACCTGTTTGACATTGTTAAACATGGTCAGGTGGGGAGCATGAGCCTGTTTGCTTCAGGATGCTGCAGCTTAACAACCCTCCCTTTCCCCATGTAGAAAGCAGTCTGCCCTCCATTATAGGATGGTCAGGGGGTGAAGAGCAGCAGGGAGAGGTAAACACATGAGCAACATAAGTGACGATGACACAGGGGAGGGACTTGACCATAGAGGCCTGTCAGTCTAACCTGGGAAAGGGATCATTGGCTAGGGATTGGACCCACCAGAAGCCCATGAAAGCTTGGGAAGTTGATTGGTTATTTTGAGTAAGCTCCTGGTTAAAGACCCAGTTTAACAAAGAAGCTCTCTCTCTCATGCCCACCCTGTAATGCACTCACCTGTTCGTCACACACTCTCTTGCTCAGGAGCAAGTGACCATGTAGGTCTAGCAGCAACTGGGGCTGCAGACCATAAGGGCTCCAAAGAATTAAGTTCTAATATAAAACAGAAACTCTGGATACTGGTCTTTGTTTTGGCCTTGCTGAAGACTCAGTTGAGTCTTTTTCTATGGCAGGATGGATAGAGATGGGACATTGGAAACCCAGGAGTCTATTTCCACACCAATAAATCATCTTGCCACACATAAACTCCCGTGTGTGGGTCCCTGGATTTCCTTCCTAATGATCCCATGGAAGAGCCTAATTTCCACCACCATCAACATGACAGTTGGTAGGCCACAGGTCCTTGCTGGCTGTTGGCTAGAGATATCAGCTCCTTGCCACTTGGGCCTCTCCACAGGGCTGCTCACTATCTGGAAGCTTACTCCCCCTAGATTGAGAGATTTAAATGAGAGAGAGGGAGTGTGTACCCAAGAAGATACAGTCTTTTTTTATAACCTACTATTTTCATAACATCCAATTATTTTCTGCCATATTCTATTTGTTAGAAGTTATTAAGTCCATCCCACACTCAAGGAAGGGGACTACGCACCTGCATAGATACTAGGAGGTCACCTTCTACCCAATCCCAAACACTTTTGGTGGGCTAGACTGTTCTTGGTAGCAAATAGAAGCAGGAAAAGTAATAACAGTAGCAAGTCTTCACGATTGCTGATAGTTCAAGTCAATGCAATAAAACCAGGAGAGAACTAGTCACTGTGTCCTCCATACAGGAGGACCACCACTGGAAAAAGTAAGGCAGTGTGCATTCACACACATTTGTCAAATTTACACTACATGTGATTAAGTCAGAAAGAAATGTACCAGGTCTGCATTACTCAAGAAGTTTCCAAGTCCAGAGTCTCAAGTACAATTGTTTGCATTTGGGCTATAAGATCCTTGTAATCTCATCCTTTGTTCAGTGCACAAATCTTCCCAAACTCCTCAGCTAACCTTTCCCAAAGGGATGTTACTCCCCTCCCCCCCCCCCCCCCCCCAATTATAGCTTGCTTCATTTGCATGTGACTTTTCTCATGACAATATCATTCACACAGAGGAGGAAGCACCAGGAATGCTCCCTTTGGTTGAACTCCAACTGTGTTGTTGGCTCATCACACTCTTGCAAGCAAAAGAATATAAACATTTAACAGCCTCCCCATTCTTCTCTACTCTGCTCTCCCACAGTGACTTGCTGTTTGGTGCAAGTTCCCATGAATTCATGAACTTAACACATTCTGTATCCATAATTAAACTTTGTGTATTTTCCTTCTCTAATGAAACACTGCTTTTCTGATTAATAGTTCCCCAAGTACTGCCTGTTGCCATCTTCTTCCTTGGGATGGATACCTTCAAAAACAAACACAGATTTCCAACTTAGATGAAAATGTCAAAAAGTCCAATAAAAGTCACAAAGAGCAATCAAGTAATAACCAAAGAATTTATTTCATTTATGTTCTGCATTTCCATGATACCATTCCCCTACTTCATTGAAAGTGTTGGGCTTTTCTAGAACATAGATAATTAGAATTAAATTTCAAACAGCCAAACCCTTTTCCACTCTGAGGCTCTAAAAAGGGATCATTAGCCCAGCTGGCGTGGCATCATGGTTGAGCGTCAACCTATGAATCAGGAGGTCATTGGGTCATTGTTCAATTCCCGGTCAGGGCACATGCCCAGGTTGCAGGGTTAATCCCCAGTGTAGGGTGTGCAGGAAGCAGCCGATCGATAATTCTCTCTCATCATTGATATTTCTATCTCTTTCTCACTCTTCCTTCCTCTCTGAAATCACTTAAAATATATGTCTTAAAAACTCACAAAAAACTGATCCTTATTACCCAGATAAAAAAATCTACACTCCTGCTCTGCATCCCACCTAAACCATCATTTCCTGACAGTCAGACTGCAGAATTGTCAACTTCCTGATCCTGGTCTTCCATATTTGTGAAGCTGGTATTTCCATGATTTCAAAAAGTTTGAATTCCCATACCTAAAATTTAATTCTCACACTGCTAAGCGGGCGCACGCGCGCACACACACACACACACACACACAAAAACAACAACAACAACAAAAACTACCTCTGGAGTGCCAGAACGACCAGTATGCTGGAGTTGGTTTGAATCCTAATACCCCACGTTCTACCTAAATCATGTGACTTGAGCTCTCTGTGTATGTTAATAATCCTTAGCTCTGAGAGCTTTGTAGGTGTATGTGAGATAATCATCACTGATTTAGCAACTGTTGCTTGAATAGCTCTTGAGTAGAAGGCCCAAGGGGTAAGCTCTGCAGGATACAAAGATGAATTAGATAAGGATAATGCCCTTAAGAAGTTTAGAATATAAAATGGGAGATTAAAATCAGTAACTATGATTCAAGGTAGAAAGTGGTAAAACACCTTCAACCAGATCCCAGAGCCAACACCTCCCTAAAAGGCCTTCCTGGGGGCCATTGAATGTGGGGCTCATTCACTCTCTGCCTCTGCACCTTGTTTCAGTTTCTTACAGCAATCTTGTTACATAACTGTCTCATGGTTATTTAATTTCTTACTTACCAGGTTTTGGTCAGTCTCTTTCCTAAACATGTGAACCTTATGAGAACAGAGGCCTCCTCTGTCCTATTCATCACTATAAAACGATGCTCCAAGAATACCTGTGGATGAGCAAATGGGAGATTCAAAATTAAAAGTTAAAAGAATGCAGAGATCATTTCTACGTGTAAACACTAACAATTTTCCCAATAGGAAAATTCTGGCCTGTGAGTTTCATATCATTTCTGGTGAAATCTAAGCGGGGTGTTCTCCCCCAGGACTGAGCCTGGGGACTGAGCTTGGAGAGAAGATGTCATTGAATAAGGCTGGAGGAGAGAGAGGAGCTCATCTCCCAACCAGCCCCTGGAGAAACAACCCCTAATTCTCACCCTAGGTATAGAATGACTAATTTATGGTATCTTCCTGGAGAACAAAAAAGAAAATCAATTCTGTCTGATGAAAGAGCTTTTTCACATTGTTCTTAGTAAGTTATTTAGCATGATTTAATTTCACACATGTCAATGCCATATTGAGCAAATATATAAACTTATAGCAGAGAGCCTTTAACCTTTAGAATACACCTGAAGACTAATGTATAAAGTACCAATAGGATAACTGCCATTTAAAATAGGAAAAAAAAGAAAAGCCCTAGCCAATTTGGCTCAGTGGATAGAGCATCGGCCCTCGGACTGAAGGGTCTTGGGTTGAATTCTGGTCAAGGGCATGTACCTCGGTTGCAGGCTTGATCCCCGGCTATTGTAGGGCTGCATGCGGGAGGCAACCAATCGATGTGTCTCTCTTACATTGATGTTTCTGGAAAAATATCCTCATGTGAGGATTAACAAAACAAAACAAAAAACTAGAAAAACACACACACAATACTGCAAACATTCTAAGGTAATCTGATTAGACAAAGTTTAAACAACCCAAGAAATATCCATGCCTTGTCTGAAAAGACTATAATTAAGTGTCTAATAAAAAGAAAATGGCCTATAATTCCCACATTTCTTTTCTTACTTACAGTCCTTGTAAGATCAATAATAAAACACAATTTTTTACAATTTCATTATAGTTAAATTGTATTTACCAACAATCACCTCCTTCTTCATTAAAATAATGTTTCATTCAATAACTATTGCAAGTGTCAACCAATTTACACAGGTTCGCCTCGATTTCCACACTGCTAGACTGGACTCAATTATTTTTGTTTGCAACCTCAACAAAACTTCTCTGCACTGAATGGCAATGAAAGGAAGATGACTCGTGGGATGAGAATTTGGGGGTCATTAAAAAATGAATTCAGTCTTGATGTTTGATATAAACCAGGGGCTCAATTAATAGTTCTCAGTTGTTGGAATTCCTCTGGAGTAAAAGTGACTGATGAGATTTAGAGCCTCTCCAGCAAGAGAACTCGCATTTATAAGATTCCCACTGTACACTCAGTAACTCTACATGTGCTGTCTTCTTAATCTAGTGCCAAAAACATCGAACAGCTATGTATTATTTACTACCAGGCATCTCACACTGTGCTCTGGGGATTTGCTGATGTGAAGAAAGGAGAACCTACACTCAAAGGCCATATATTTAATTTTCATAATAACATTTTGAGGTGAGTGACTACTATTCCCACTTTATATACTGAGTAGGTTTCAATGTGGAATTAATCTATGTCTATCATGCTGTGCCCAGTAGATGTCCATTTGTATGAAAGGGTGAAGAGCTTTTTGAGGGAGAACCCACTAAGGGAAGTTGAGCACAATGACTTTGATCCTATTGATAGGGTCAATAAAATATGACATCCTTGAAGCCACTCATAAGAATGGCTTCAAGAATGTGTCTGGGTCCTAAGAAGATAAAAGCAAACAAATAAGCAAAAATAAAATAAAATAAGAGCCATTTCTCTAAAAACTGTGTATGTCCATAGACCATAAACAGCAAGCTTTAGTTCCCCCATCATTGGCCAAGACTAAAAAGTCTTCTGCCCATCTATGCACATCTATTCTCCTCCTTTCTTCTTTCCTAACATAATCCCAACTTTGTTCAGTTCTTCACTCTTCCTCATAAAAGAGAAAACTTATTCTGGAGAAACTGGCGCCACACCCACTCTGATGGTGGGCTTGAGTGGTGTTGATGTCATCCCTCCCCCCTTGCCATTGATTGTCTCAATTGTGTGTGTGTTGGGGCCGGGGGGGGGGGGGGGGGGCGGGGAGGAGAAGAGGAGGCAGGTGCAATCAAGCTTTGCTAGGATCTTGTGGGAAAATTCTCTCACATTCCTTCAGGAGAATTTCCAGAAGCAACCTCCTCTCTCTGGACATGCCGTGGTGGGCATGTTCTCGACAGGTTTCAGTTGTTTTGTTGACCAAATTCAAATGAAGCCAAAGCACAGAGTAGAACAAAGCCAAAAGAATCATAAGAAAACAGAGTTGAAGCCTCTGGAGTTCATCACCCTGAGACGTGCTCTGGCAGCAACTATCCCTCCTGATTTTATTCTCCCCATCGTCCATGTATGAGAGCCCTTCTTATAGCTGGGCACGGGGCCACCAGAATAAAGACTTCTTTTTGCAATTTGGCATGTCCATGTGACTAAGCTCTGGCTGATGGAATATCAGCAGAAATGCCATGTGGCAGCTTCTAGGAACCTTCCTAGAAGACTGCTGGTTCGTGACATTTTCTTCATCCTTTCCTCCTTCCTCCTGTGGGAGCATGTGTACAATGACTGGAGCTCTGGCCACCATCTTGGACTATGACAATAGTCCCTACCCTTTTCGGAAACAACAGAGCAGGAAGAGCCTGGAAAGAGATGGAAGCTTGTCCACATTTTTGTTGAGCACAGTTGTGATAGAAGCTCTGGTCTTCCTATCTCTGGCCTTGTATGTGTGTGAGAGAAACAAAGCTCATTTAAGCCACTTTTAGTTTGGATCTCTGTTTCTCTTAGCTTAACCTAATCCTCACTGGAACCTAAGTCTTCTTACCTTTGGACTTCTACTACATTCCACTTGTTTGATCCAGATTGGGTTGAGTTTTCCATTAACCTGCAAACAAGAACAACCTACATAGTACATGGATGGAGTGAGGCAGCCTCATCCCCACTTGGCTACAAACTACCTTAAAGCATTGGTGGCTCAGGGCATGCAGCATATTGATGACTACATCAGGATAAATATGGCATTAGAAAGGGAGTCCCCACAGGAGTCATTACTGCCCAATGGTAGCCAGAAGATATAATGATGTCCATCAGGAGGGGAAAAACTGAAAATTTGACTACTACTCCACGTGGTAGTTAACATGATAGCTCAGTGGATTCATCGTAGAGTTAATGCGAGACCCCCCAAGACTCTCAGAAAATTTGAGTATCTCATTGCCTAGATGAAAGAAGAATGAGTAGAATATGCTTCGTTACCTAAAGGTGACCTCTTTTAACCAACAGGTTGGTGAAAACAGAAAAGGTTGAACTACAAATATGTCAGTGAACAAGTTCAGAAACGTTAAATAACTTGCCCAAGTTTATGTCACTAACTCCACAATTTGACTCAACACCAAGTCCTTATGAAGGGACATTTTAACATTGTTTCCTTTCTTAATATTAGTTATTGCCTTCCTCTAAACAAATTGCACTTATTTTAACCAAGGAGATTCTAATATTGGGTGAAAAACTAAAACATATTTATAGTAATACCCACTGACCCACGATAACTGAAGATTACCTATCTGGAATGAGGGTAACTGGATGTTCCCTTCTAAATATAAGTTCTATGATTCCACGATCGATCCCCACCTATTAATATAAGTCAAAGTATATGTTTGAGACTCAATCCATATAATTTTAAATAATGCACGTATTTCTCCATCACCTTAAATAAGAAAATATAATATTTAATTTGCTATTGAAATGACTCACATAATTTTCACTGTTGGATTGTTTAGTTGTTAAAAATTGTCTTCCCAGTTTCAACCAGTCAGCCTTAGCTTCGGAACATGTGCAACTTAGTGAGCCTGGCAGGGAGAAAAGATGGGCATTTTTGCAAGGATTGGCCAGAAAATGTGTGATTTTTTTTCTCCTGCAGGCTGTTGGCTTACCAATTGCAAAGAGCAAATCTCAAGAGATTCAGAAGCTCAATTTGAATAAACAAGCAAAAGTTTGGATGCTTATCAAAACTCTGGCAAAACTAGGCCAGAAATGGACCTGATTTTCTAGTGAGGTTTCCAGTATTTCCTGTTTCCAGTAGAACTGGACTATCTTGGGAAGAGTATACTAACAACTGGAACCAGCTGGACATAACTGGAGAACACTCAAAGATGGAGAAAGAAAAAAACTAGAGAAAAGATAGGGCATGCTGCTTCAAGCTGCACGAGAGATGGAAATAATTAAAATACGGCACTGAAAATAAAGTACTACTGGACTTGCTGCTTCTTTTATTTCCCTAGGAGGGGGAAATCTGAAGTGTTTTATTCCTTCTGCTTTCGGTACTGCCCCAGAAAAGAGATCTACCTGGTGGGCCTTGCGCGCCAAACAAGCCTATCCAAGGCTTAGAGCCCTGGAGGGAAGGGGGTTGTTTATCTACTCATAGCCATTACTAAGTTACTGTGAATCAATAAGTTGGAAGAGGCGAATATGCAACCTATGATAAATAATAGTCTGATAATGAGTCATCCTTCCCCGAGCCAAATAAGGCTATGCTCACTCATTCCAAAGAAGTGGGTAATAAATCTATTTGGAGAAAGATGTTCCAAAGAGCCAGGGTAACCCTCTGTGGTAAACACAATTGATCAAAGCACACAATCTCTTCCAACTCCTTGCTGGTGTGCCTGCCTGCAGAGGAGGTCAGAAAACTAAACAGTACTTCCCAGCCTTCCTACAGCTAGAGTTCTGGCTATCACTTGGATTCCACTGGTTGGAATCACTAATGCAAGATTTGAGGTAGAGAGCGGGATGGAGGCTACACTTCTGCTTTTGCTATTTCTGCAGGCAAACTCCACCATGGCGGGTATAGTACGGTCCCAGTAACCAGCTGCTAGTGGCAAGGTGCAAGGCATCCATGCAGCAAGTATGGGTTCCAGAGCTGGCAAGCATCATGGGCTCACCGATTATGGCATATTCTTGATGATGTTGGTGTTCTGACTGACCGTGCACCCTGATTGTACTGGCTTCCCGACTGTGGCAGCGGTGGGTGGTTCTGGAGCCAGCAGCTGTAGCAGCAGTTTCCACATCTGGTGAGCAGCTTCCTGATCACAGAAGACTGAGTAGCTACTTTGGTGTCCCTGTTCTGGAGCATGGCTTTGAGAATTGTTCCTATAAACTCAACCTTCCTAATAATTCTGTAAGCCACTGGATACTCCTTAATAAATGCCTTCCTGGTTTTTTATTTTTTTAAGCCTCTCCAGAGGATATTTTTTCCATTGATTTTTGGGGAGCATGGAAGAGAGAGGGAAAGACAGAGAAACATTGATGTGAGAGAAACAAATTGATTGGTTATCTCCTGCATGAGCCCTGACCAGGGCCCAGGCCTGGGAGGAGCCTCCAACCAGAATCAAACCCAGGACCTTTGGTCCACAGGCCAATGCTCTATCCACTGAGCAACACCGGCTAGGACAATGCCTTTCTGTTTTAAAATGACCAGCTGAACCCTAACTGATACACCACCTCCAGAAGATACATCTTCAGAAATCCCAACCCCCTCCCAGTTTTTGCACATGGACCCCTTAGGATAAGCTGAATGAGGGGTGAGGGTGGAGTAGAAAACAGAAGGGGTGTTTCCAGGAGTTGCTTGGCCGAGGGAGGTTTTTACCCAGGAAGCCATTTCTGAATTGATGAGTTGTGAAGAAGAGAGAAAATCAGAAGCCAGGAAATGGAGCCAAAGTCAGAACAGAAGAGAAAATAAATCCTGCATTTAAATGGGAGTGGCTGAGATGAAGATAAAGACCGAGGAGGAGTTAAAGGGCCTGTAGTGAGAGAAGCTGAGATTGTGGAACACGGTGAGAGATGCAACTCTAGGTAAGCCCAAGTTCTCCAGATTGTTGTGGTCAATTGGTCCTTAAGAATCAGGTAGAAATTGGCTCAAACACCCATCCTACACATCCTAGTAAATCCAGTTTCCCTCCCAACATACCAAAGTGCCTTGGAAAGGAGTGTTGACTCAGGCTTCTAATCATCACAGACCCTCGCTTCCCCTGTCTTCACCTCTGCTTTGTGGTCCAACCTCAAGAAGAGCTGCAGGTATTTATTCCCTGAGGTATTGCCCTCAGGCCACCACTTCAAACCCTTCCCTTCCCAAAGTGCCACCAGTTCAAGACGGTATGTAGCTGACTTTACTGGAGGGTTAGGACATTACATCACAGCTTATTACAGAAAACCACAACTGTTGAAAGAGAGACCTTTTCTTAAAAGTTCCTTGACCAATTTGACCTTCAAACAATTCTCTTTGGCTCTTCCTTCCACTTGGAGTCCTGCTTCATCCTCATGTAGTCAAGACCCTCCTCTTCCCTCCAGCAAATGCTTATTTATTTCTTCTGTGGCGCACTTTACATTTTTGTCTGCCTCCTCATCCAGTCTGGCCTCCCCAAATGGCCCTTTCTCCAGCCAAAATGACCTATTGAGACAGCTTGTCTCTTAAATCATGGCAGAAGGCATAGTAGAGAGGTTTATATGGAGCAAAGTCCCAGAGGAGAGATGAGTGATAACATCCAGGCTCAGATGGAAGGGGTGATTCACCTGGAGCCCCTCCTGTTGAGAATAGAGGAAAGCAGCAGGGAGCAGGCCATGGAGGAGGCAGCAGATGAAAGACTGTTCCTGCTCTCATTGCTGTAAGGCTGGAAGGCCAGTGGGCACGCCCTCTTTCCTTTCAGCCCTGGTGCCTTCCACGGCGGTAGAGCATGCTGGCTAAGGGCCTGCTTGCAGCACTAGGCTGCCTGAATAGAAGTCCTCACTCCACTACTTACCAGCTCTGTGGCTTTCAGGCAAGTTGCCTGGCTCTCTGCATTCGTAAAATGAGGATCACAGTAGCATTTATCTTGTAGAGCTGATAGGAGTATTAAACGAAGTGCATAGAACAGTGACTGAAATATAATAGGGCTCAATAAAAGCCAGCAAGTGTCATGGTAAGAGAAGTGCCCACTTAAAGTAAACAGAGTGGAAGGACACATCTAAGACCCAGCATGAATCAACTGGGCAGGAGAATAAGATGGAGGGGCAGAGCTCCCACTCAGCTGTTTAAGAGCTTATGGCACGGCCCAAGCTGCTTAACTTGTCCAAGGCTCAATTTCCTCATCCATGAAGTAGAAGGATTATACCCGCCTTAGGGGGCTCTTCTGAGCTTAAGAGACAATGGCATTTACTATAGAGAGGGGAGCACAGGGGCACTATGACATGGCTCCTTGTCCAGGAAGTTGCCTCCACTGCCAGGCTGATCTCTCTCATTCTTGATCTTCAGCAACCAGCCTTTAGGGATTAAAAACACCAACAATAATAAGCTGTGGATGTCTCTCTTGCCTTCATTTTTTTTCTATCGATCCTCCTGAACTCTCCATTGATTTTATGAAAAAATAAAATTGAATAGGAATAAAACTGAAGCAACAATAAATATCTACATATATAAAAGCCTAAGTGATCGAACGACCGGTCGTTATGACATGCACTGACCACCAGGGGGAAGACGCTCAATGCAGGAGCTGCCCTCTGGTGATCAGTGTGCTCCCATAGCGGAAGCTCTGCTCAGCTGACTGACGGGGCCAGACGCCAGGCTCATAGCTGGCAAGTGCAGCTGCAGTGGCACAAGCCTCTCCCGCCTCCGCAGCAGCACTACCGAGCAGCGGCAGCGGCAGGCGCAGTGGGCCAGGATGATCGGGAGTGGCGTGGGCTCAGGCTCCTTCAAAGCCACCTGCCACTTTGCGTACTACTACATCCCCTGAGGGGTCCTTGATTGCAAGAGGACACAGGCAGGCAGAGGGACCCCACCAGTGCACAAATCCATGCACCAGGCCTCTAGTACTTTCATAATAATCATATTTTGAACCAGCTGCCTGAATAAACCAGGCTGGCTGGAGGGCAGACAGATCCATGTCATTCTTTCTCTCCTTGCCCATTCAGCATCTTCGTTGGCCCTCTCCTCTCCTCTGAGGTGAAATTGCAGATACTTTCCCCATCACTCTTAGACACTAAAAAGCCATCAAGTTATTTTCAACCATTAAAGAGAGCAATCTAATGGAATAATTAAATAATCAAAATGACAGGCTTTTACAACTTGGGTGGGCCTTGGGGAAATGATGCTAAGTGAAATAAGTCAGGTAGAGAAAGGTAAATAATGGATGGTCTCACTCATCTGTGGAACCTAAAGAAGCCAAACTCAGAGATATAGAGAGTAGAGTAGCAGCAAGCAGGGATTGTGTGTAGGGAAATGGAGAGATATTGGTCAAAGTGTATAAACTACCAATGAAAGATTAGCAAGTTTGGGGATCTAATGTACCGCATGGTGATTATAGCTAATAGTACTGTATGTGCCACATACGTGAATGTTGCTAGGAGAATCGATCTTAAATATTCTCCCCACAAAAGAGAAATGGCAACCACGTGACAGAATGGAAGTGGGAGCTTACCATATGGAGACAATCATTTTGCAATTTCTAAGTGCATCCAAGCAAAACATTGTACACCTTAAACTTACATAATGTTATATGTCAATTATATCTCAATTAAGCTGGGGGTGGGGGAGGAACCACAAGCTTTCACCTGGCTAACACTTTGCCCATTCCTCAACACAGGCTTGCAGTAGCTGAGGGGATGTGATCAATTTCTCTTTCTTCCTCCACCTGGAACTACAGGCAATGCTCCAAAAGCCCTCCTCATCTGGCGTAAGGTGAAAGGAACACCCTACTCTCCCCAGTCCCATGTAGTGGGCAGAGAAATGCTCAGAACCCCCACGAGGCACCCCATGGAATTCTTTTCCTCCACCAACCTCCTCGCCTCTTTCTTCTCTTCTGCAGCCCAGGCATGGCTCTTGGGCAAAAGCTGGCAGAACAAACTTAATTTCTTAGCATGTTTTGCACAGGGGTCTGACCCTTGCTCCCGATGAGGCTTTACTGGGTAACGGTTATACTGTCCTCAGTTTTTTAGGCTTCCGAAAACCTCTAGGACAGAGAGAGTCCCTTTTTAACACCCTGTTAAAAAGAAACAGGCATGACAAATGGAAGTTTTCAAAATAAAACCATACCGAAATGAGCATTGCATTCAAAATTCCAAATTTTCATCAAGGTCTCATGCAATAATACCACAATCCAACATTTCTGGTCTGTGCACTGGAAACACACAGCCACTCATGTTGAATGGGCTAAAACAGACCGACTCCTGTGGCCACATCCACAGGCTGCACTGAGCCAACGGGTTGTCCAACCAATAAATGGGCAGGGATGACCTCAGGAGACAGGTCCATCACTGCTGCCTGCAGCTTGACCTCACCGTATGGAATGCCAGGTGTGCTGGGAACGCTGGGGAAAGAAGACCTCACCTGACCTTACTCTGTGTGTGAGCCAAGTCTCGCAGGGAGCACTGGCTGAGGGAAACTGGTCACATGTTTCTGTACTCTTATTTCCAGCCTGTTATTGCAGGACCCTTAGCATTCTGTATCTTCAAAGCCCCCGCCCCCATTAGTTTCTGGGAGTCCTTTGGAGTATCTGGTATGACTGTCCTCTCAGCTGCCCTGGATGCACCCCATTTTCCCCTCCATAGGCCTGGGTTCCTAGAAGGAACTACGGCAGAAGCTTCTCATGCACCTGAAGGCACACCAAACAGATGGCAAAGAGGATCAGGCCACACAGGGCTCCTTGGGGCCACTGTATTCCTGACCTCCTGCTTTTATCGATGCCGACACCCCTGTGGCTGCTGCCTCTGAAGTCACATGCTGCCAAAGCTGCCCCAAAGTGGCACGAAAGGGCTCCACTTTCTTTGTCGCTTAGGAGAGCCCTCTGTCTGCACCAGGGGTACCGATGCTGATATGACTGGGGCTTCCAGGTCTCACACAGATTCTGGATAAACTTCTCTTGAGTAAGACGTGCAGGTGTCCCCGTGGCTGAACCAGAAGGAAATCTGGGAGACAGACCCTGGGAGGCAGGCTGCTAGATTCAGACTCCAAGACACCTGCTGTGGACCATGTGTGGCCTTGGGTTCTCATCTCTGAACGTGAGTTCTGTCCCAGGAGGGGCCAGGGGAACATGCTACAAAGTACCTGTGTCTAAGCCCAGACCCAGGCATATATACCCTGTGATGATCATACCTTTGATTTTGAGAATGCCAACTTCCCACATATTGAAAGCCACAACCATTTTTCAGAGAAAAAGTTAAACGGTCAAGATTAACTATTGAATTTGCAACAACCACTAAATGCCAAAGGAGACAAGTTGATTTCTTGAAGAGGAGGACGATTAACATTGCTCTGCAACAGGGGTGGGGAGCCTTTTTTACTGCCAAAGGCCATTTGGATATTTATAACATCATTCACGGCCATACAAATTTATCAACTTAAAAATTAGCCTGCTATCTTTGGTCAAACATTTAATTAACTCACCCCTAATGCTTTGACAGGGCCAGACGAAATAATTTCCCGGGCCTTATGTAGTCTGTGGGCCGGACGTTCCCCTCCCCTGCTATACAAGGTGGAGAGAACCATCCATGACATTCCCCCTCAGCACTCCTGCCCATGTGACTACTCCACTCCCCAGCCTCTCAAACACCTTCCATGATCACAAAACAGTGTATGCAGTTTCCTGTAGCCCAGCAATCTTGCTCTGTTGTTTCTGGTCCCAGATATCTTACTATACCTCCCCCTGAGACCCCAAATTCTGACAATCTTCCCCAGTATTATCTCACTATACCTAACAAGATTAGACCCCTCTACATTGCATATTATGTAAAATATAATATGAAATATTATAGCACATGTCAGCCAAGTTGGGAATAGACAATTCAACTCAATGTTGCACACATGTACTGATTACCCACTAGGTGATGAGTGTTAAATAACAGAGATGATTCAGACCTACCTCACAGTTATAAGAAGAGTATGCTTGATATTGCTGTGAAGACATAGCAATTCAATACACATGAAACACTCGGACAAGTGCCTAGTATTATTAGCATTTATAATAATTACTAGAGGCCTGTTGCATGAAGAGATTTGTGCAATAGGCCTTCCCTTCCCTTGGCTGCTGGCACCAGTTTTCCTCTGGCACCCGGGACCCAGGCCTTCACTCTGGCTGGGCTCCAGCCAGAGCCCCCCCCCCACCCCAGCCGTCAGGCCTCGCGGCTCCGCCCATCCCGGGGCCATGAGGCCTTGTGGCTCCGCTGATCCCTGGGCCTGAGGCCTCGCTGCTCAGCTGGCTTCGGGGCTGTTTGGCTTCGCTCCACCGCTTGGAGCCTACGTATGCAAATTAACCACCATCTTTGTTGGTGGTTAATTTGCATATCGCCCTGATTAGCCAATGGGAAGCATAGCGAAGGTACGGTCAATTACCCTTTTTGTCTTTTATTAGATAGGATTAGGGAAGATAGACATAACTGCTGATAATATAATAAGCTAAATTATTTAGCAGCGTAGTAAAAGTATAAACAACAACTATACACAATTCTATATCCTTATTTAAGCCAAAGCTATGTCCACAGCTAAGATTTCAATATACATTCATCCATATATGTGTACTAATTGCCTACATTGTACTAGGCACTGTCCTGGACCTGGAGGACAGAGTGATAAGCAGGACTAAGGAGGGCTCAGCCCTGCCCTTAAAACACTTAGCCCTGGCCGGTGTAGCTCAGTTGGTTGGAGCATCGTCCTGTACACTGAAAGGTCATGGGTTTGATTCCCAGTCAGGGCATATACCTGGATTGCGGTTTTAATCCCTACTCAAGGTGTGTACAGAAAGCAGCCAGTTGATGTTTCTCTTTCACATCAATGTTTCTCTCTCACTCTCTCTCTTCCCCTTTCCCTTCCTCTCTCACTGAAATCAATAAGAACATATCCTCAGGTGAGAATTAAAATACATTAAATAAACATTGACTGTTTAGTCAATAGTTAGACAGAATTAGAGACACGGTGTCCACCAGGTATCTATTTGTGTGAAGAACCTCTTTTGAAAGAAGTCCATCCTTCTGCATTCATCACCCACCAGGTAGGACACAGATTATTGGTCAATCCATGATTTGGTTACTCCCCACCAGCTGTGGCCACATGCGTGGGAACCGTGTGGAGACATGGCTGCCTCCTCCTCCCTAGGGCTGTAGGCAGGGCTGTCCTCTAGGAGAGTGGGTGGACTGGGCCCACAGGTCGGCATTGTTAACACCAGCAGGCAGGTGTGGGAGATCAGTCAAGGTTGTAGGGCAATGTGGCCAAGGTACAGGGAATGAACATTCATGCCGATCCAAACTCAGGAAAAAAGTAATTGATTGGTCCACTTCTTAATGCTGAGTCTCCTGATCTCTTTATGTCCTTTAATCTCCACCGCTCCTTAGGTTGATTCATGTAGTTTGCCTTAAGGGAAGGTCAAAATAAGCTCATAACCTTACTCATCTCCCCAAATTTCCTTTCACGTTATCTGACTTCTGTCCACAGCACTGCCATAGTTCCCATCACCCAGTCCTGAAAACTTGACACTCTGTTTGACTGCTCTTTTTCTTGTCCCATCATTAAGTCAGTTGCCAATGGCTTTGGAAAGCAGTGCAGAGCAGTCAGAAAGCACGACTTTTGGAGTCTTCCAGACCTGAGTACAAAGTCTAGCTCTAGAACTCACTAACATGTGATCTTTCACAGGTTACTGCATTGACCTGAGTCTCGGTTTCAGGATATGTAAAATAAGACTAATAACACCTACCTTAGAATGTCATTGTTGGGTTAAATAAAATATTGTAAGAAATGCCCTAGCACAGGCTGCACATAGTGAACTCCCAATAACCACAAGCTCTTATTTGCTACCTCTGAGAGGCATTTCACATGCATTATCTCATCTCATTTTCTCCGACACACCCTAGAGTGACAATAATAACCTCCTTGTCTCCCATTGTTTCTCCCTCCAACCTATTATGTACCCAAGCTGTTGTAAGACTTCTCCTGAAAACAGTTCCAACCCCTTCACTGCCCAGACTGGAAATCTTTACTCACTCCTCCAATGTCAACCCAATAAATAAAGTTCAGACTCTTTAGCTTGGCATTCAAATGTTCAGATTTAGCTCCCTATGAAAGCCTCCGACCTACTCAAACTGCATGAGTTACCAATTACCCCCAAACTTTCCATGTTGCTGCTTTTCTTTACCCCCTTCTCCCTGCCTAGAATAGAATGCACTATCCCCCTCATTCTCTCCTATCAAAATTCTATCCGTTCTCCAATGCTTCATTTTATTTTCACCTCACCCACGAAGCCTTTCTGACTCACCAGTTTTAAATCAACTATCTCTCTGAATTGCCACAGAACATTTTAGCACCTTGCATATGGTATAGATTACGTTTTACATTACAGTGGCATTATCAGTGTAACCGCCTTAACTCTTTTGTGGTACAAAGCAGAGATTGAATTAGTATATTCAAGTACTGAACATGGTGTGAAGCCTTAAAATCCATGAGAGTGATATAGACCCTTTTCTGCATAGCTTATATATAAGATACGATGTTTTGGATTACAAGACCCAACCACCCTGGCTACAAATCATTGAATAGTGCTTTGTGCCTGAGCCATAAGGCATCCGTTTTACAGGCAGGTACTCTTTCTGGGAGAGTTTAAATTTGAGCCACATAGAAAGAGAGTAGTTGGAAGAACCAGCCTTTGAGAGAACCTAAGAAGCCAATAGAGATACCAGTAAGCAGACATCCTGGGGCAGAAGCCATGAGTGAGCAAAAAGTATGAGCTCAAGCAGAAAGAAGAGGGAACAAGAAGTCAGCAAGAGAAGCACCAGCTCAGACTCAGTTAAGGAGAAGCAACAAGGGAAAGCTGAGTCACCTGAGAGATGAACCACTTGAATTGCTGCTGGGACCTGGAATGGTGTGATGTCCTGAGCAACCTTCCAGAGCTTCACTGGGCAGCCTCTTCAGCTGATGTTGACTTTCTGTGCTTTCTTATTAGCTAAGGAATCCCCCCCCCCCCCCCCCCCGGGACAACTGAGTAAATATTTGTTCTTAACAGTCTACAAGAGTCTCCCATAGTACACCCAGACCTGAAATAGCTCGCTCTGTGCCCATTTTCTTCTCAGCTACAGATTTAGTTCTCTCTGTCTTGCCCCCTAGTGCATTAGTGAAATGCGTAAATGTGTATGGCCTTTCATACTGTCCAAACAGCAGATAGCTTAGGTATCTGGGACCTGTTTGCCTTCATCCTGACCTTGGCACCGTATTGCTTGATACCATCTTATTTGAAAATTCTGGCACATCTCTTTGTGTCCTGATTGGCATATGCCAACCCATAGGTTACTCAAGAGCATCATCTCAACTTTATAGATGAGACAGTTGAGGCATAGACAGATTGAAGCCTGGCAAGGGTTTGGAAGCAAGAATGTAATTTAGAAGTCCTGAGATGTCCCAGCTATTATTCTCCCCGGAGCCCTATGTGATTAGACTGAGATGAATGAACATGAATTAAAAAAGAAGAAGAAGAAGAAAAGAAATCATCTACCATTTTCAGAAGTGAGTAGTAATTGAAGTAGTAATTTAATGTAATGATTGACTTCCTCCTGGGAGCCCTTTCAAAACCTACAGAAAATGATAGATTCTAAGCACTTACCTGAAGCATCAAGCTCCGTGGGCACAAGTAAAGATTTAATCTAGGCATGTCATGGATCTGAAGCCAGTTGGCTGCCCTGCTTTTTCACCTCTGAATTTTACTTCATCAACAATTTTTCTCTTGCCAAATGCTCCTCTGTGGGTTGTCAGTAACTTGAAAGCCAAATTGCAGAGACAAGTTTGCACCCAAATCATTGAAAGCCCAAAATGAAACCAACTGGCAGGAAAGATTTAATTCTCAAAACAATTAGGAGTGAGCAAGTTCATCATCCCCATTTTAGAGAAGAGTAAATTGAGTCCCACCCGGAAAAAAGCTAAATAAGTTGTCATGACCACCAAAGAAGCAGAAGAGCAGAGCGTCAAACCCACATTGCTAACTCCATATATCACCCTTTGTCTACCACTGCGTGATTCTGTCTTTTTACATCCTGCTATTGGTTGTTGCCTACATTTCAGATTTCAATCAGACATTTAAAATCTATAAACTATAGTCTTGGCCAAAATGAAAAAAAAGGGGGGAGGGAAGGAGGCGATTATTCACAGTTTGCACAGGCTTTGTGATATGCTGAGCCTGGTATGATAATTTAAACAATAATTAATTGGCATCCAAATCAGACACTAGAGATGCACATTAGCTTTCAAATAAATGTAGCATCCAGAAGCAACCAACACTACACACAAGAACCCAGAGTTGTCTGAAATGAGCGCCTATTGTGTGCATTTTTTGTTGTTGTTGTTATGTTTTAATCTCCTGTGACCCCCTCCCCCTTTTTTTCCTTTTTAGGTAATAAAACCAATCTTTCCTAAAAGAAATTCATTCCATGTTGACCTTGAGTTTCATCACTTGGCTGATGAAATCACTCCCTTATCCTAAACACAATGATTGGTTCAAGCATAAACTTTGACTCAAGCAGGCCAATCAAAATTGTCTCTAAAATTTGATATGTGTACACATTTATGGATTAGTAGCCAGGAGGAAGCAGGCTCAAGCCTTCCAGCAACCATATTTTCAGGGCACAAAGAGCCCATTTAAGAAACAGATTATTAGAGATAAGCAGAGCCAAGAGATGGAGAAAAAGAGCCAATAAATTATCCTCATTAAGTTAAATTTTGGCTACAAGCAATCAAAATTATCCAACCACATACAATACCAGACCCAGCATTTTGTAAGAGCTGGCGAGTAGCTCAAATGTTTCTGGCAGGGAAGACAGTGACAATAAAAATATGGGTTTTGTAGGTTCATATAGGGTGGAGTCTAGAGTAAATTCACCCATTTTGTGCAGAGATTTTTTTTCTTTTAGAAAGATTGAGTGATCAAATGAAACATAAGGAGACAGTAAAATATCTTGAGGTAACCATCATTAATATTTTTATATAAACATAAATTCATTGAATACAGCAGGAATTGGCAAACTTTTGCTGTAAAGACTTAGATAGTAAATATTTTTGGCTTTGTATGCCATATGATCTCTATTACAACCTGCCATTGTATCCATAGACAATACAAAAATGAGTGGGTATAGCTGTGTTCCAATTAAACTGTATTTGCAAAAGACAGGTCATGGGCCAGATTTGGCCAGCAAGCCACAGTTTACTGACCCTTAGGATATAGAATCAGCTGCTCTAACAGAAACTCCAAATTATAATGACATAAATAAACTAGAAATGCATTTCTTTCTCAGGAACAGTTTGGGCACAGTAAAGGGCTGCTATGGCAACTACAAAGTGTCAGAGACCCAGACTCCTTCTGTCTTGTTGCTCTGCCACTCCTAGGATGTTGCACTGGTGCACATGATCTGAGATGACTTTGTGGGGATGGAGAAACTTTCCCCTTTCCCTATTAGTTCTTCTGACTGGTCAAATAATTAAAATGACATAAGACAGATCAACAGGAGAGAATCAAGTTCTAATATGCGAGCATGGGAAATTCACATAAACATGAACATTCCAAAGATAGTAAGGCAAAATGAGGTATATGTGTCATTCTGGGTGAAGGAAGGGAAAGTAGGGTCTAGAACTTCAAGGGGCATGAGGCAATTTATAAGGAGATAAAAAGAGTTAACATGCCCTAACCGGTTTGGCTCAGTGAATATAGCATCAGCCTATGGACTGAAGGGTCCCAGGTTCAATTCCAGTCAAGGGCATGTACCTTGGTTGCGGGCACATCCCCAGTAGGAGGTGTGTAGGAGGCAGCTGATCAATGTTTCTCTCTCATTGATGTTTCTAATTCTCAATTTCTCTCCC
The DNA here is from genome assembly GCF_028538775.1 of Myotis yumanensis. Taxonomy (NCBI): domain Eukaryota; kingdom Metazoa; phylum Chordata; class Mammalia; order Chiroptera; family Vespertilionidae; genus Myotis; species Myotis yumanensis. Next base: position 225,036,830 of record NW_027223752.1, on the reverse strand, counting down.
TTCCTCTCTGTAAAAAATCAATAAAAATATATTTTTTTAAAAAAGAGTTAACATTTGATAAATAGATGTTTGTTGGGCTATTTTGAAATAGAGAGGTCTTTGATCAAATGGGCCTTGTTAGTGTCCTCCCCGTCTCACACACTGGTTTAGATTAAACTATAGTTATCTATGGTGATACCACCCTTCCTGGAGCAGGTCCTCTACCTTAAGTTCCTTTTAGGCACTTAGGGAGAAGTTGAGGTTTTTTTCCTGTCTTTTGGTTATTTCTTTAAATTAATCACCTTAAAATAATCAATACCTCAAAGAGGCATATTTTGGGTGGCAAACTCTGCTCCCTTTCAGCTTACTACCATGTCCATTCCAGCCAGCAGTAAGGGAGAGTGAGGGAAGGAACTGGGGGAAAGGAAAAGCCCGTCCCTTTAAGGATGCCAACCAGGAATTGCACATACTTTCACTCACATCTCATTGGAGAGAATTTAGTCATATGACCATATCTAGCTGCAAAGGAAACTGGGAAATTCAGACTATATTCTGGGCAGCATGTGGCTAGCTAAAAATTAGGGCATGTTGTTTTACTATAGCAAAGGGGAAAACAGGTATTAGGAAACAACTAGCTGTCTTGGCCACAAATTTCCTCCTGTCTTTCACTTTAATACATATATGTATGTAAGGACAATCTTGTCATTCTCCAGCCTCCAGCCCTCAGACTAGAAGTGACTGGGACAGATGCCTTCATTGTCAAATTAATGGAATAGGTCTTGTAATCTAGCTCAGAGTTGGAAGGTGGATAAATGTCCTTTAAGAATAGTAACATGACTATGTTGTCTAAACTTGAGGTTTTTTAGCAGGAGTTTTTAGCAGTGAAAGATATGTATGTTTTTGGTTTAGATGTTTGGAACAAAATCAAGTGTCATTAGGAGTGGGAAACACTCCCAACCTTTCTATCTTGAGGCTCTACATTCAAGTTTCTCTACCAGCAGGAGAAATGGTAGCCTAGACTATGCCTTTGACTCACAAGCAGGTTCCAGGAGCAGGACAATTATAAGACATAAAAGGGGATATGAGACTTGATGAATTTGGAGAAAAGCACTATGTGTCCCAGAAAATAGGGTGGGGTGAGTATGCCAGGACTTAGTTTGGGAGGAAAGAGTTAAGGAAAAAGATAATAAATAAAAAGAAAGAAGAGGGGGCATAGGACAAGAGAGAGTTTTGGGGTGGGAGGAGCACGATCTGGAGCCCCATGTAGCACATCCTGAGGTCTGGGCTGTGCACATCCCCCGCCCACATTGGTGGGAAGGGGAAGGACGTGAAGTTGATTTTCTACACCCTTGACTCAGGAAAGTTTTAATATATCCTTGCAACCTCTGAGTAAAAGGCTGCTTAAACTTCCCCTGGAAGACAGGTTTTCATGTGATTGTTAGAAGGGCAGCCGAAGTGGTATCTGGAACTAGGAAAAAACAACTCTTGGTGGGTTGTAGGGCGACTGAGGATTCTACTCATGACAACAATACAACTAGAGGGACAGAATGACATAAGTCCATGTGCCCACACAGTGCATGGATGGAGAAAAACCTGCCCTCTAAGGTGTGTCACATGCGGTATACATACACTGCCTCTATGCCCCAATCACACTTCCAGATTTTAAAGCCCTTAAGAATTTGCATTTTATGTATCCATCTTTGCATTCCTGAAAGAGCAAGTACAAGTCTTTCTATTTGTATTGATTCCTTGAATGAAAGAGATAATTGAATCTGTAATTTCTGTGTGTTTTTAAATATATTTTTATTGATTTCAGAGAGAGGAAGGGAGAGGGAGAGAGTGATAGAGACATCAGTAATGGGAACGAATCATTGATCGGTTGCCTCTTGCATGCCCTACACTGGGGATCAAGCATGCAACCCGGGAATCAGAACCATGACCTCCTAGTTCATAGGTCGATGCTCAACCTCTGAGCCATGCCAGCCAGGTTGAATCTGCAATTTCTTAAAAACACCTATTGAGTGCCAGGCACCAGTCATCTGGGTAAAAGATGAAAACTCATAGTTCCTGACTTAAAAGCTTTTAGCTTAGTAGGAAAATAGACGCTGAAGTGGACATCTGCTGTTTTCTGGCTTCTAGCCCTCAACCCCAACTTCCTTTTAGATAATCACTCCCCCTTTTGAGAACTCCCCATACTGTGTGTTTAGGATGGGCAGTGCTGTCTCACAGCACAAAAGCCAAAGTTGCTAGATGCTCCTCTCCTTCTCCTTTTTCCATTCCTGGTTCAGCCACAGGCTAGCGCAGGGCAGGCCTAGTCATGCAGATGCTCTTCTGGGACATGCAATCTCAATGGTGTGTAAGAACCTTGGGTATGACTGGAGCTTATAGCCTTCATGATGTTGGTGACAGGTCCTCTGGCTCTTGCCTACTTTTCAACCCTGGTCTTCGCAGTCTTTCTTTGATTTTGAGAACCCTTAATATCATTCCAGTAAGTTTATTTCTTTCCCTTAAGATGTCCAGCATTTGGTTGTGGCCAACAACCAAATCCCTTGCTGATGCAGAAATGCTCTTCTTTCAAATACAAATATGAGAAACCTACCCCAACCATATCAGATAAACAGAGAGTTTATTGTAGGAACTCAGTGAGCACTGTGGGAAGTGGAGATGCCTAAATTTAAGGCCAGATGCCATTATAAGAGAGTCTTAATGAAGTGTGAGCTTAATGAGTAGTTCTGGGTGTAATCAATCATCAAATATACAGTAAATAATGTAGTCTCTGATAAATATTCAATAATAAACTGTAAGCAAAATATTGCAGTTCATGATAAACATTTTGAAAGAATGAAGAAAATGTATTTACTAGAGACCCAAGATGATTCTAGGACCCTCAGCTCCGGAGCTGCTATTGACATGAGTACTGTCCCCAAGATGTCCACTTCTTTTAGTTCCACCACTAAGTGAATTCTGGACTCCCTATAACATATCTTTTCTATCTCATAGCTTCTGCTTATTCAGAGTTTCTGATGCCTCACAACGTAAGCTTCTACATCAGAGCTTCTGTAATATCTCAGGTTGGGTCCAATGAGAAGCAGATCCTGAGATGGAGGTGAGCAGGCCAGAGGCTTATTAGGGCATGCTCTTGGGATTCCCACTTGTGAAAGGGAAAAGAAGTTGATAGAAGGTGGAGAGAGAAGTTGAGCCACAGTGCGGTCTTGATTTGCATGACCAACTTGTCCTAGTTTTCCTGGGACTTTCAGGTTTTAGCCCTGGAACGCACTCTATTCCAGGCAAACCAGGACGGCTAGTGACCTACTACTGACAAAGGCCTTGGCCAACTACACAGGTCCCTCTGAAGCTGCCAGGGCATTTCAAAATTTTCCCAAGAGGCTGGCCCTGCTTTTGTGTCAACCAGCCATTGGATATGGGCTTTCCTGGGAAAGGTGCATGATCTTGGGTAGGGGGAGAAGGGACTCTTCAATAGAGACATTCCCAACAGAAGCTGGCAACTGAGGGCTGTCTGCTGGCGCATTCCCAGCAACAGGGGGATAAATCCTTCATTCCTGAGTGGAACCTGGGCAGTCATCACAGCATCCACTACATCAGGGTCTCTGTAGGTCATACTTTCAGCTTCAGTTCCTACTGTTCGTTGCTGAAGTTTTTCCCAATTCAGATCCTTCACAGTGAGACTCTGACCTGACCTGGCCCACATCACATGTCACTAACCACCTGGAGATTGGCTCCCCTTGTCTACTTAGCTACATTTGGAAGCAGAATTATACAGTAGAAACACTCTTTTCAAGACTCATCCCTGATGGAAAAAATACCTAAATAGACACTTCTCCAAAGAGGACATACAGATGGCCAACAGGCAAATGAAAAGATGCTCAGTGTCACTAATCATCAGAGAAATGCAAATTAACACCATAATGAGATATCACCTAGCACCTGTCACAATAGTTATCATTAATAAATAAACAAACAAAAAGCATTGGCAAGGACGTGGAAAAAAGAGAACCCTCATAGACTGTTGGTGGGAATGCAGACTGGTGCAGCCACTGTGGAAAGCAGTATGGAGTTACTTCAAAAATTTAAAAATGAAACTGCCTTATGATCCAGAAATTCCACTTCTGGGAATAAATCCAAAGAAACCCAAAACATTAATTTGAAAGAATTATTCATGCCTATATTCATTGCAGTGTTATTTACAACGAGAGGCCCATTGCATGAAATTCGTGCACGGGTAGGGTCCCTAGCAGCTGCCAGCTGCTGGCCGGGGGCCTCCCTCCCTTTCCCCGGGCCAGCCCCGCCCCCTGGTCGAACTCCTGGTCAGGGGACAATTTGCATACTATGCTTTTATTATATAGGACAGCTAAGATCTGGAAACAGCAGCCCAAGCACCCATCAGTAGATGAGTGGATAAAAAAGCTGTGGTACATTTACACAATGGAATACTACCCCACCGTAAAAAAAAAGAAGGAAATCTTACCTTTTGGGACAGCATGGATGGACCTGGAGAGTGTTATGCTAGGTGAAATAGTCAGTCAGAGAAAGACAAATACCATATGATTTCACTTATATGTGGAATCTAATGAACAAGATAAACTAAAAAAGTAAAAATAGACTCATAGATAGAGAATGATCTGACAGCTATAAGAGTGGAGGAGGGTTGCAGCACTGGGCGAAAAGGTGAAGGGATTAAGCAACAAGATAAAACGAACAAAATTTTTTTCAAAATAAAAAAGAGACATCCTTCTAACAACCTAAATGGCATGACCATATACCAATAATCAGTGATAATGAGCCTTACCAGATGGAGCATAGAAGGTGTAAATACAGTTGACCCTTGCACACCATCAGGGTTATAAGAATCAACCTCCATGCGGTTGAAAATCTGCAAATAACTTCTGACTCCCCAACAACTTAACCAGAAGTCTTACTGCTACCATAAACAGCTTACTAACATGTATTTTATATGTTATATGTACCATATACTGTATTCTTACAATAAAGTAAGCTAGAGCAAAGACAATGTTATTAAGAAAATCATAAGGGAAATAAAATACATTTGTAGTATTTATTTTTAAAAAATCCATGAATAAGTGGACCCACAGTTCAAACCTATGTTGTTCAAGGTCAACTGAAGAGAAGATGGACTATGTAAGTACCTAGTGGATAATATATATATATTTATACAGTTTATGTACTATGAAAAGCACTTGGGTCTACCCAGTAGAACCCAGAAAGGTTCCCCACAGACATGAATTAGGACTTGAAGGATGAGCTAGAAGGGTTTTGCCCAGCAGGTGGGTAGAGAAAGGCACTCCAAGCAGAGGTGTAAAGGGAACTGGAGTGGCCCCGAAGGGCTTGGCCTTCCAGCCACCCCTGTGCTCACTCGCTGCCTCTCAACCAGGTGCCTGGGAGGCATTTCTGGCAGCTGCTCTGAGGGAAACATGCCACCCATTGAATCATCTGGGGCACTCCCTGTTCCCACCTTTTGTGAGCTGGTGCCACTGAGTTCTCTGAGCCAAGTCATGCCCCACCCTGATCCTGCTTGACTTGTGTGCTCTGCCAGGATTCCTGCAAGGGGTGGTATGGCCTGGGGCCCCTGCTGGTCTTCAGTCAACAGCAGCAGCCAGGTCGGTGCAAATGCTGCTCCCTTCTAACAGTGTGAGGCTCCCACTGCTGTCAGCTGGGCCTTGGGGACGAGGGAGAGGCAGCGGGTGGGTTTAGCTGCCAATTTGGCTGTGCAAGGCAGCTCTGCTGTTCCTATTTCAGCACTAGGAATGGAAGGATTCCCAGGAGAGGTGTGGCAGTCCCATCTAAGGTTTCCAGAGGCGCTAACGTTTGCTGACTTTTAAAGCATCACACAACTACAACAGTGAAGACAACATCACTATCCAGCAAGTTTGCAAGACATTAGTTAACAGTTATTCACCACTTACTATGTGCCAAACAGTAGTTTGTAGAAATTAGTTCATATAGTCCTCATAAAAAACCCTATGTGATAGACACTATTTATTATTATCCTATTTCTCACTGAGGAAGCACAGAAGAGGTTAGGTAGCTCTGCCTAAACTCTCACATCTTTAAGTTGATTTGAGCCCAGGCATTCCCTCCATCTCAATCACCACATTAACCTGTATTCTGATGATTTAACTGGCACCTTATGAGGTGGTGTCTGAAAATGCGCTATGATTTATTAACACAACATTCTTTCCATTCACCTTCACATTAGTCTACTGAGAGAGTCAAGATGAGTATTGCTATCCCATTGTATAGATGAGGAAATGAAGGCTCAGAGAAAATAAAGAATTAATAACCAGCAAGTGGCTGAATTGGGACCTCAAATAAGTGCTCTGCTTCGCAGTCTACACTGTTGTGTGTCATTTCAAAGGGCCTAAGAATATTAGTATTCAAAAACATGTACTAGAAAAAGGAATAAACTCTATTTCATTATTCACAACTGTAGAACTCCTTTTGCCCCACCCTATATATTTCTCCACTGTCCTTAAATAGAATCTTTGACATCACCATTACCCTCTCTCTCTAAAAATCAATAAAAGCATACTTATAAAAAAAAAAAAAAGAATTGGAAGGGACAGGAAGTTCATTAAAATCTAACCTCTTCTATTTTCAGAGGATAAAATTGAGGTCCCAAATGTAAGTTACTTAGTCAAGGTCACTGGAATCCAGGCTAGGGCAGAGACTAACCCAGGAGTCCTGCTTTCAAGCTCAGACCTCTCTCCATGTCAGCTTTACTCTCATTGTATTTAATGTTTGTGCTTTAGGAAATACCCACTATCCTATATAATAAAAGGCTAATATGCAAATTGTCCTCTTGATCAGGAGTTTGACCGGGAGTTCAACCAGGGAATGGGGCCAGCTGGCCAACCACCCCAGGCCCCTCCCCCCCTGCTGGCCCTGCCCCTGATTGCCCACCTCACCCCAGTTGGGGGCAGGGCTGGCCCACCAACTGCCCACAGCCCTTCCCCCCAGCTTGCCTCACCCCTGATTACCCTCCCCACCACTGGGGCAGGCCAACCAGACCCCACCTATGCACAAATTAGTGCACCCGGCCTGTAGTATTAAATACAAGCACAAAACCATTGTGTGGTACTTTTAGGGTATGTATATTCATTACATATTTCTCTGTGTGTTTTTTCTAATTTTGGAAGAAGCTTTAATGGCCTGAGAAAAGTTTACAATACAATGTTAAGCAATAAAGAAGAATATGAAACTGTACATGTCATATCCCCAATTAGATTAAAAATATGATTTACCATCATATTTATATTTGGTACCAATTTATATTCCCACCATCAGCGTACAAGAGCTCCCTTTTCTCCACATCCTTGAGAACACTTGGTATCTCTTATGTTTTTTATAATAACCATCCTAACAGGTGTGAGGCGATATCTTGTGGGTTTGGTTTGCATTTCCCGAATGATATTGAGCAACTTTTCATATACCTATTGGTCATTTATACATCTTTTTTGAAAAAAAAAAAAAAGTCTATTCAGGTCCTTTGTCCACTTTTTAATCAGGTTGGTTTGGGGTGGAGGGTGCTGCTAATGAGTTGTATGAGCTTCTTATATTTTAGGTATTAAGCCCTTATTAGACATGGATTGCAAATATTTCCTTTCCATTTGTAGCTTGCCTAATCATTTTGTTGATGGTTTCCTTTGCTGTGCAGAAACTTTTTAGTTTGATGTAGTTCCACTTATTTTTTGCTTTTGTTGTCTGGGCTTTTGGTGTCACATCCAAAAATATCTTTGTGAAGGACAATGTTAGGAGCTTTTTCTCTGTTTTCTTCTAGAAGTTTTAATCCATTTTGAGTTGATTTTTGTGCATGGTGGAAGATAAGGATGTAGTTTCTTTTTTCTGCATTTAGATATCCAGTTTCCCCTGCACCATGTATTCTTGGCACCCTTCTCAAAATTAGTTGACCGCATAGGCTTGGGTTTATTTCTGGCTCTCTGTTCTGTTCATTGGTCTACAGGACTGTTTTGATGCCAGCACCATACTACATTATTTACATATTAAAGCTTTCTATGCTTTTCTCATTCATCTGTGGTAATTTATGTTTAGTGTCATTGTGATTAAAAACACAAATACAAACAGTGAAAGCTTGTGGCACTAAGCTATAAGGTAATTGTAGTGTTTTTCAAAGTGGATTAACAACCCAGTAGTGGGTCCTGAAATAAATGCAGTGAGTTGCAGCAAGCACATTTTAAGAAAATGATATAGAAAAGAGAAAAAAATCAGAATACCACGTGATGTCAAAAATCAGTATTGTACACAGAACATTCTCTCTCTCTCTCTCACACACACACACACACACACACACACACACACACCTGTGATCAATCAAATAGATGTTGGCATAGCTTCTGGAGCAGGGCCCTGCAAGCTCACTGTAGTAGTTTGAATAACAGCTCCCAACAATGTCAAGTCCTAATCCTTGGAACCTGTGATGTTACTTTATAAAGGAAAAGGTTCTTTGCAGATGTGACTCAATGAAGGGCCTTGAGAAGGATGGATAGCCCTGGATTATCTGTTTGGGCCACACCAGTGCTGTCACAAGTCTTCTTATAAAAGAAAGGCTGGGGGAGGTTTGCCACAGATAGAAGCCCAGGTGTGTGAACACCTTGGCTTTGACCCAGTGAAACTGATTTCAGACGCCTGGCACCCAGAGCTGTGAGAGAATAAATTTCTGATATTTCAAACCACCCGTTTGTGGTCATCTGTTATAGCAGTCACAGGAAATGACTACACTCCCTCGCCTCTCACCTCTTATGGCTGTTGCTTCCTGGGGTGGTAGTGGGGGGCTCAAGACAGGGAGGCCTCAAGACAGGGAGGTGTGGGGTGGTGACACTTAGGAGGCTCAGAGTTAGTTACCAATTGGCTTGGAGTATGTCCCTGTTTTCACAACTGGTGCAGCTGCGTTGGCCCAGATGGGCTTCCCGTCAGCACCATTTGTGTGAGCGTAAATATCAGTGTATGGAAACCAGGTCACCATGCAGAATGGATGCATTCTGTGGGTGGATGCCAAAAAAAAGGATGGGAGGCCACTAACCCAGATGACCCAGAATAGGCTTGGACTGACTAACTTCTATTTTTTTCCAAGTTTGCTTCAATATAAAAAGACAAAATTAAATACCCTCATGGAGGATCTGTGGTGCCCAAGATTCATCTGCAAGTGCTTGCAGACTTTTGGGCCAGAGTTTGAGAAACTCAGTAGACCCATTTCCCTCCAGCACCAGGCACAGGTTAATCCTTTTCACATCTCTTGTACCTTGAGCCTGATTTGTGTGGGCTCATCCACCCACGGACTGTGCGCAGCTGTGCTCCTTTAGTCGGCAGCTCTTGGCCCCTGCTCCTCAACCAGGCACTTTCACACAGGCCACTGCCTGTTGGGCAGGTCTGAGGCCTCTGGTGGACCCGCCCCCGGTTGTGCAGGCTGGAGCTGCTCCAACCACCTATCTTCACCCTGTCCTCCACCTCTCTCGGCCTCAGGGCCTCACAGTCCTTTTATTACAGGGAGCCCTGGGCTCTTTGCCAGTCTGGAGTTTCAGAGGACTGAAGTATCTTAGCCCCGTGGTCTTAGAAGCAACAATTTTGAGCAAAATGCTGCTTTACACCTGAAACAAAACAAAAACGCTGTCTCTGATGTATGGATAGCAAACTTCTTTCTTTTGGGCCTGATTTCTGCTTCTCCTTGATTCTCAAACTGTTATCCCCCTCCCCCAGCTCTGGCACAAGAAGGGGTAGGGCCCTTACCTAACAAGCAAACACCGTGCTTGTTGCCCCCCAACACCCCGATCTCAACCAAAAAGCCTATTTCTGCACCCCTGAGTGCTCTCTGTCCTGTCCCCTTCCAGGTGGATTTTACTGTTGTTATTGATGGGTCTGTCTTCCTTTGTGGCAGAAAAGCTTTGAGCAACCAGGACATGGGGTTCCAATCCCTGTGGCACGCGGAACCTCCCGCCTGTTTCCCACCTCAGGTTACTACTGCCCAGCTCAGTCCCACCTTAGGGACACCAGAGGTGCCTACCTGGCCTGAAACTTTCTCTGCATAACCCAGGTGTTCTTCTCTCTGGCCAAACCATTTCCTTACACGTGCACCAACCAACACTACAGGTCACGAACATCACCAGAACTGTAGAGCTCCTGCCATTCTGTATTCACGAACCTCTGACCATCTGATCCTCACCACATCCGTGGCCATTGGCTGTGTTTGCATCACCTCATTTTGCAAATGAAAAAACTGGGGCTCAGAATTCAAGAGACCCATTACCCATCATCCAGTAAGTGGCATTGCTGGCTTACGATGCCCATCTTCTAGCTCTTGTTCTGGTCCAATTTCCACTCCACCTCTTTGCCTTATTCTCTTTGTATAGAACAGCTAAAATGAGGGGAAGGGAGAAAGGAATCCTCTACCCTCTTCTTCCAACAGGGGCTGTCAGCCTGGACAGAACCTTCCCTACCCTGAAGTTGAATGAGTTTATACATTAGCCTTATTATTAAGAGTAATGTAGCATAGATGAAAACCTAGCTGGTATAGTTTGAAGGCTAGGGAAGACCCTTCCCTCACCCTAAAACAAACTGGCTGAAATCCAAACTCCACTGGTAGAGTCTATTTCCTTTGAGACTCTAAGTCATGGGGTAGCAGAGCTTTGGAATCTGACACATCAGAATTCCAACTCATTTCCAAAACTTCACTGTGGAGAAAGGGTGAGAGCATTCTCTGAGGTCTCCATAAGGGCACTAATCCATTCATGAGGGACGCACCTTCATGCCCTACTCACCTCCCAAAAGCCTCACCTCCAAATTCCATCATCCTGGGATTAGGTTGCAACATATGAATTTTTGGGGGGAGGATGCAAACATTCAGTCTATATCTATAGCATCTTCTTTGGCAGAAAACTAAGAGGCCCTGCTGAGTACTTAAGAACGAGGAACTGAATTCAGTTGCCAGGAGGGAACCTCAGCAGAGTCAAGGAGAATGGCTTCCTGACCTTTGCAGCTCACACACGAAGGTTGCATCTGCATCTGGTGGAAAAGCACCTTGGCCAAGCAACGGGACCTGAGCAGGCCAGCCCACTTGTGGTGGGTGTCTCCACTTCAGGGCCATGCCTGCCAGCTCTACTTAGGGAGGACAGTCAGATATGGACCAGCTTCACAATCTAGGAAACTAAAAAATCCCTTTTTCCCAAGGCCATAACCTGGCCTCCTGCTCCTCCTTTTACCTCTGTACTCTGACCTATCACACCCCAGCTCGCCCCCAACACTGCACCCAGACCTACCCCACAAGTCCTTCCTTTCTAGTTGACTTCCACACTTCCAGCCTCCACACCTATCTCCATGGTGAGGAAATTGGAGGGTGGGTCCTCTGAGTAACCCAGAAGCAAGGAACTATGGGAGAAGCAATGGACCGAGATGGCAGTAGACATTGGATGAAAACAGCCTGCTCCCTCCACTCTGCATTGCTACTGGCAGCACCCTGGTGGTGGTCAGGCCCGTCTACAATTTAGATTATTTAGGTGGGGAAAATCAATCACAACAGGCCCTTAGACACATCATAGTCATCATCTTCATCATCATCCTTGGTAACTTTTTTTTTTACCAGGCCATCTTCTAAGCACTTTTCACATGTCAATCTGTTCATTGAGCACTGAGGATGTCTAACTTCTTTATTTGCCTTATCCCATTGACTCAAAGGGGCTGTGACCCGTATGCTCTTGTTGTATATATGAGAAAGCTCAAGCTCAGAAATCTAAAGTCATTTGCTCAAGCTCACAGTCAATCGGGGGCAGATGGCAAAATTAAATCTCTGTACCATGTAAACACCTTTAAGAGTCACTTCTACAACTAGATAAGCTTCTGGAAAAAAATACACAAAAAAACAACCATGCCTTTCTGTCAGCAGAAGGCTGAGAAGGGGAAGACAAATCCCCTACCTTCAAAGGCCTTGCCATTAGGTTACCAAGATGGTGTTTCTCCACAAAAGCTGTTGGAGAAGCAGCTAGGAGAGAAGGGAGTGTCTGTGGGGCTGGGCCAGTGGCCAGAGAAGGCACAGGCTTTGGAATTCTCCCTACAGTCTCTCTCTTTAAAAAGAAAATATCCCTAATATGCAAATAGACCGAACGGTGGAACAACTGAACAATCCAACAACCAGTTGCTATGACGTTCACTGACCACCAGGGGGTGCGCACAGAAGATGGCAGGTATTGGCCGCAGCGGGATGGTAGAGCAGGTGAGTGGGGGTGCCAGACCAAGGTGGGGCACTGGCTGCTGTCATTGGGGCAAGCCTCTGGTGGTTACTGAAGATTCTTTGTTCTCAGGCACTGCGGTTCTGCCCGGCGCTCACACCTGTTGCTGGCACTGGCCCCGCTCCCACCCGCTGCCGGCCCAAATTGCTCAGTGCCATCAGCAGGTGTGAGTGGCGGCTGACGGCCCCGATCACCCCTCCGGGCTTCTCCACCACCCCCTGCTCCTGAGGGGCGATCGGGGCCAACAGACTCCTCTCGCACCCATTGGCGGCACTGGCCCCTCTCACACCCACTGCTAAAGCCGGCCCCAATCACTCCATGCCGTCAGTGGGTGCAAGCAGGACCGGTGCTGTCAACACATGGGAGCGGAGGCAGAGGGAGCAGGGCTGCCGGCAGAGAGGGGACTGGGGGCTGCAGTGGGAGGGGCCGGGTGGGGGCGTGGAGGATGGACGGAGAGCCACCCCTGTGACCACCACAGCCTTACGGCCCACAGTTCCTTTCAAGGTGCACAAATGCATGCACTGGGCCCCTAGTATATATATAAACATAGAAACATCAATGATGAGAGAGAATCATTGATTGGCTGCCTCCTGCATGCCCCCCATGGGGATTGAGTTTGAAACCCAGGCATGTGCCCTGACCAGGAATCAAACCTTGACCTCCTCGTTCATAGATAGATGCTCAGCCACTGAGCCATGCCAGTTGGGTAGTCTCCCTCTTTTCACAAAACCCTGGATTTTTCTCCTGGTGACCTCAATTAGTTGCTGGAGCAACTTAACTGATGCCATTCCAACCACCAGACTTTTTAGTTATTTGTATAAGTAACTAAACATCTCGCACTGTTTAAGTTTGAGTTGGATTTTCTGTTATTACAAGAGAGCACTATGCTACCCAGTCTTCTTGCTGCCCCTCTCTTTCCTTGTTCAGTGCTGGAGGAACTCTCTCTCTCACAGAGAAGGAAAGCAGAGGAGAGAAGCAAAGGGGAGAGGATTTGAAAGCCAAGTTCAGAGATTGGACTTCTTGGTAGCTACCCTGGAAAGAGGTCCAACAGGAGACACTTGGAGCCATTGGCCAGAATAAGTTCCAGAGTTATTTGGAAATGTCAGTGCTCCATTCTCTCCTTTCTCCCACAGATAATCAAGAGTTGGCTGGGAGTGCTAATCCCCACCAAACCCAGCCAAGGAAATATCACTGCTCTGGAATCCTGAGTCTTTCCAGAGGTTCAAACCATCATGTTCAGGGTGCGTTCCAGGGCCTGGGGCAGAGGCCACCTCTGTTAGTGAGCCATCTGGAGCACCTCGAGCCATTTCGTAGACTCTAGGAGAGCAGCCTATAAGCAGTCCTGCTTGCTCCGGTCCCCCTATGTCCCAATTTTACCCCAAAGGACAAGATGAGATGCGGCACGAGAGAGCCAGTCCAAGAAATCAAGCACATGGCACAGCTTCTGCTGGGAGCAGGATTTAAGATAAAGAGTGAGTCCTAGTGGTTCCTTGAAGTGCCAGGCAAGATGCTGGAGATGACTGGGACCCCCTGAGATTGCTCTGAGCCCAAGATGTGGGAGGGAGGTGGGCCTGAGGGATGACAGGATAATTAGTTAATAAGCCAGGATGTCCAAAGCGCTAGGCCAGCTCAGGGGCAACTCAGGCAACTGTCAGCATCTGAGGTTCCAGGGGGAGGGAACACATCACAGCAGCAGGGAGCCGGGGAGGCGGTCACTACCCAAGGCTCATGTCCACCAGGGGTAGAGAGCCAGCCCCCTGTCCCCAGCTCCAACACGCACCAGCTGTGTGCCTTCATAGCTGCTCTTGGAGATTCGGTTTCTCATCTGGAAATGGGAATAAGAATTCCTCCCTTCTAAGTTTGTTTTGATGAATAAGTGCATGCTAAGCACATAGGACAGTGCCTGGCACGTGGCTGAACTCCACACAAGGCACTTTGGGGCTCCTAGGGAGAAGGGGAGCTGGGATGCGGTGGGGAGGCTGGCATGGGGAAGGGGCTGAGGGCAAAGCAGGAGCCCAGTGCTCAGCCCTCTGTATTCATTGCCCACTTAGCATCTCCTAACTGGAGATGCAGATGGGAGAAAGCCCCAGTGAGGCAGGTCCCCACAGGGGCCAGCCAAGGCCTTCCCTCCCCCTGTAGGGGAGGCTCCCTCTGAAATTGGGGTAGGTGTGTCTTACTGGGTAGCGCTCAGCGGGCTGCCTCCACGGAGCAGACACGAGGCAGGGACGGACAGAGATCCATGGAGCCTAGAGGGCAAGGACACTGCACAGGGTTGGCCCAGTGGGTGCCCGTCCGCGGCCCCTGTTTTCTGCTTCTCTCAGTGTCATGGGTCGATCAGTGAGTCTGCGGGGAAACCATAGGGATGACCATCTTTGTCTCTACTTGTGTGGGTTGGAATTTTCTTAACCAAATGCCCTGGAATTTTCACTCATACTTCTGTATTTTGGTTTTAAAAGTTAAATTAAAATAATTAAAAAAAAAACAAACTGTTCTGCATGGATGTCCCCATATCTTAGGATCCACTGGAGCCTCTGCCCGGGGCTGCAGGTCCCAAGTGCAGTGGGCAGAGTGCCCGGAGCCAGGCGGCTGCACTTGGAGCCCAGCCCATGGCACTCCCTAGTTTGGAGGTGTGTGAGCTTGGGCACGTTTGCCAACCTCTCTGTGCCTTCGGTTCCCACCTTTCCTAAAAAAGTGGAGACAATGGTCACTTCGAGGAGCTCATATGAAGAAAAGCACTTAAAACAGTCCTTGGTGGAGGTCACACAAGCGTTTGCTAATACTGCCCTGGTCCACAGCCCCAGGCGGCTGTAACTCTCCCCATGTAGACACAAGGGCCTTAATTGCTCAGTTACAGGCCAGACTGTGGCACAAAGCACACATTTAGTGAAGGCTTAGCGGAGCTATTAGGATTCTTTTGGTTACAAGCAACAGTAAACCTGCCGCAAGCTGACGTCACAGAAATGAGATTTTATGAGGGTACATAGCTGAAGAGCACATGGCTTGGTTCGGATGCTCCAAGGATGAGGTCAGGCTCCTCTGTGTCCTCTCAGCTCAGCTCTGCTTCCTTCTCAGACGGGGTTTCCTACTCATGGCCACAAAATGGCTCCACAGCAAGGGGGGCTGCATCCTCCCTGGCTGACGATTTTGTGAGAAAAGAGGGAGACTTTTTCCCATCAGGCTCCGAAATAAAGGCCTCATTCACATCTCAGGGCCTCCGATTGGCCTGCCTTGGTCATGGAATAGTCACCAATGTTTTGATTAGCAAGGTCTGGGCCAAGTGTCACCCTGGAGCCAGAAACAGAGCCCCAGAGAGAAAGGGAGGTTTAAACATAAACTGAGGCACTACTCCCTCCACACAGAAATGTTTGCAATATTTGAGGATGGCGGAGGAGCACGAAAACGGAGGAAGAAAAAGCCCTGCCTCCTTTCCCCCTAACATCTCTAAGCAGTGTATCTCCTCTGTCCATTCCAAACATGAGAGTCAGGGCAGTTGTAACCTAGTGGTTGAGAATTTGAGTTTGAGAATAAAACTGCCTGGGCAGCTCCCGGCTTTGCCATGGATTGCCTTGTGACCCAGGACGATTCACTTTATCACCTGGGGCCTCGGTCACCTTGTCTGTAAAATGAGACCCCAAATCCTACCTGCCTCACGGGGTTGTTGGGGGAATTAAGTGAAAGGATCAGGCCCAAGGAGCATGAGTCTGGCCCAGAGGAGATAATCCATTTGCACTTGCAATTGTTATGAGCGAGTGACTGTTCTTACTCCAACTCTGGTCTATGTCACTTGGTGCAGGGCTCTGAGTAAGAGCCTTCAGGAGAGAGAAGGCAAGGGGGACACTCAGTGGCTGATTGACAGGTAGGGGAAGGCCAGGCTGGCGCACAGGCCTGCAGACAGGAACTGGCCAACGCCAAGTTCCTAAGAAGTGCTCTCTACCACCTAGTTCATAAGAAAACCACAGCGTCTCTTTTTGTCCACATACCTTCTCTCCTGAGGAAGGCAGTGGAAAACACCATCCAAATAAGGCCCAAAGCGGTGCCGGAGTTTGCAGGCCACGTGTTTATACAGATCAGAACATCTCTGTTGACTCGCAGCTTAACCCTCCCAGGCTTTGCAGTTCATCAAAGTTTAATGTTCTGTTTCATGTTGTTCCTTGCCATCGCTAAGTGGCTCTGTCAGCTCTTAGGAGGGAAACTTCCCCCTTCGGGGTACATTTCCCCTGCCTGCGCGGAGAGCCCCGTTGCTAAGGGCATCTGTTCTGTTTGCTTTTGAGAAGTACAGATGTGAATAGTCACCAACTCGCATCTTTTGTTCTGCTCCTCTGGCAGCCCGGGCAGCAGGCTGATGTAACAGCTGAGAACACTGGGGCTCCCCAAAGGGGGAGGGAGAGAAGAGAAAAACGCCAAATGTAGCCCAGGAGGATATGGCAGAGCTCAGAGGCCGCCCAGAGTTGGATCTATTCTTAGGAATCTCACTCCACACCAGTCCCACCAGTGTGGAGGCTGATAGGGTGCAGTTCACCGGAGGGGAAGGTGGTGGTTCAAAAGGACCATTAAGATAGAAGTTGTCTCTGCCCCTGGCAGGTGGGGTTGGGAGGCTCCTGGCTGGGGAAGAGCTGGCGTTACTATGGAGGGATCTAAATTACAAAGCATCCTTATCAGAAAAAAGGACCAGGATCTTCATTAGCAGATGCTCAGATATTACCTGTCAATGGTTCAAGTCAAAGCTACAGATATTGCTTGAGCCTCCAATGGCTTTCCTACACTGTGAAAGAAAGCACAGGATGAAGAATAGGTGTTCAAGAAATATTTGTCTAAGCCAGTGGTTGGCAAACTGCGGCCCCTTGAGTGTGGCTCTTCCACAAAATACCACGTGCGGGCGCGCATGTACAATGCGATTGAAACTTCGTGGCCACACTCAAGGGGCCAAAGAGCCGCATGGGGCTCGTGAGCTGCAGTTTGCCAACCACTGGTCTAAGCCCATGGACAGAGACAATAGGGTGGTGAAGACCTGTGTGGGGAGGGGAGGCAGGGAGATGAGTAGGGGCTGGGAGGAGAGGGAAAGGGGGGAAAATGGGAGGCATCTGTAATACTATCAACCATAAAAAAAATATATTAATATATACATAGTTTAAATAAAAAGAAAGATTTGTCTAGTTCAGTGGTTCTCAACCTTCTGGCCCTTTAAATACAGTTCCTCATGTTGTGACCCAAACCATAAAATTATTTTCGTTGCTACTTCATAACTGTAATGTTGCTACTGTTATGAATCGTAATGTAAATATCTGATATGCGGGATGGTCTTAGGCGACCCCTGTGAAAGGGTCATTCGCTCGCCAAAGGGGTTGAGACCCACAGGTTGAGAACCGCTGGTCTAGTTGATGACTACTTCAAACCTTTCACCAAAATTCACTTCCTATGTGATAACAATGCCATAAAATAAGTAAAAAAATAAAAACACAACATAAATGAATATTAATCCATCTTATCATCTCCCCTGGCTACCTCATTTTTCCAAGTTATTGTATCTCTCACCTGCGTTATGGCAATTGCTTCTAACTGGTGCCCTGCTCCCACCATGGACAGCCCATCACTTTATATATATATATATATATATATATATATATATATATATATTTTAATTGATTTCAGAGAGGAAGGGAGAGGGAAAGAGAGATAGAAGCATCAATGATGATAACATTGATTGGCTGCATCCTACACACCCTGCACGCCCCACACTGAGGACCAAGCCTGCAACCTGGACATGTGTTCTGACTGGGAATTGAACCATGGCCTCTAGGCTCATGGGTCTACTCTCAATCACTGAGCCACACCAGCCGGGTGACACTCTTTTAGTTTATCCTCAGCACAGCAACCATTCACGAGCGTAATCTTGTGAACACGTAAGTTACGTGTTTGCTCAAAGCCCTCCAGTGGCTTCCCTCCCACAAAGGGCAAAAGCCAAAGTCCTTCCAGTGAATGACCTTCTTGGCCCTATGTGACTTGTGCTCTACGTGAGTGAAAGTTTAACATGATTTGTTACACAGCAACAGATAACCATTAAGATTTCACATTAAAAAATAGTTCACTCTAAAAAAAATTCCAAAGCCACTATTATAGAAAAATAGTTAATGAAAGAATAAACTTTTTATTTTGCATTAAATTTCAAAAGATTACAAAACAGCATGTATAAAGTTTTTAAAAACCATTTTTAGTATAGAAGGTATCTATAAAGTTCTTGTGCAGTCTGCTGAATTTTTAACACTTTCCCTTCCATAATAGTATAAACAAGTGCAAAATTGTTTTGGAAATTTGGTTAAAATTGCCAATGACTTATTTGCTCTAATTTCTGTATTGAGGGAAAGAGAGTGAGAGGTGGGGAAAAAAATATCTCATTTATTTATTTCAACTACCCTACCTTTAAAGTATCCGTCAGGAAAAGAATAGCAACAGCTAACATTAAAAATAAAAAAGAATAAATTAATTTTTAGGCTGAGCTCCCAGAAGCCCAGTTCCGATGACTTAGGAAATTGGGATAAGTTTGGAGTGTTTTCAAATATGCAATGTTTTGCTTTGTCAGAGGTGGTGGTGGTGGTGGTGAAGGTGGCAGTGCCTTTCACCTAGCCCCAAGTAAGATGCATTTCCATCGTGTAGCCTGAGTGACCACACTAAGGAGGCCCAGCTAGGGAGCAGTTGAAATGGGTTCCCTGTGATTCCTTAACTCTTCTCAATGTGTCCTTCTCTAATGTATGTCATTGTTCCTTGCAAACAGAACAGGCCTAGGTCAATACAACCACACTGAATTTTCAGGCAACTAAAATTTCATTCTTGCCCGGGCCAGTGTGGCTCAGTTGGATGAACATCGTCCTGTGCACAAAAAGGTCCCGGGTTTGATTCCAGTCAGGGCACATGCCCAAGTTATGGGTTTGGTCCCTGGTAGGGGTGCATATGGGAGGCAACTGATGGATGTTTCTTTGTCACATTGATGTTGTGTGTTTTTTTTCTATCTCTCTCTCCCTTCCTCTCTCTCTCAAATCAATAAAACATATTTAATTTTTTTCATTTTTTTATTAAGCCTCCTTAACACTGGCATTGGTTATTTTTGTTTGTTTGTTTGAAAGAAAATGCAGCAGTTTACATTTTTCTGAGTTTCATTTCATCTCTTGGTTTCAATGGTGTTTCACAGCCTGTCAAGATTAAGTGAACCTTAATTGGATCACTTGTCATAAAACTGTACCTTTCAGCCTTAGGTCTTCTGGAAATTTTACAAGTATGTCTTCATTCAGAAAAATGATGAACTTTTAAACTCTGTTAGAGTAGGTGGAGTCTTCTCTCAGAACTTCATAGTCATTTGATGTTTAAAAATCCCACAGCCAGCGCCAGAAGATTAAAATAGTGTCAGACAAATAGGTAGAAACAACCTGAGCAGGGGTTGGGTGACTTTCAGATTAAGTGTCCACAACCCCACCCAAAGCAAACATGAAACTCCCCTCAGAAGCCCTACATTGCAGTTACTGTCCCACAAATGCACTTTTGTGAGGTCCAACGCAAATATCTGTTCTGTGTTTATTATTCTAACATGTCAATGTCCTCTTCCTATTTGCCAACCTAAGCTCTTTCGAGGCTGGACAATCTTTCTCATTTGGTTAAACAGAATACAGAATTAGGGGCTTCTAAGGTGCTGGATGGGTCGGGGGGGGAAATGGGATGAGTCAGAGTAACATGGAGGAGGTTCCTATAAAATCCTCTTTTAACCATTTAACAACCATAAAAAAAATCAATGGAGAAGAAAAGGGTTATTCGATAAACAATGCCTGGATATTTTTTAAACATTCTGAGGGAGAAAAACCCCATTTCAGCACTAAATTCATACCATAAATCAAAATCATTATCTTGAGAATATCATGCCAAGCGAAATAAGTCAGACAGAAAAAGGAAAGAACCATATGATTTCACGCAAAGGTGGGCTATAAAACTGAAAGCAATGAATGAAAAAACAAGAAAAACAAAAACTCATAGAAACAGACAACAGTATGGTGGTTGCCAGAGGGAAGGGGTTTGGGGATAGAGTAAAGGGTAGAGGGGGTCAAATATATGGTGACGGAAGAAGATTTCACTTTGGATGTGGGCACACAATGCAATAATGTGTCACAGAATTATACCCTTAAAGCCTATATCATTTTATTAACCAATGTCACTCCAATAAATTCAATGAAAAAAAAAGGAAATGATCAAATAGACACATAGATCAACGGAACAGAATTGAGGGTTCAGAAATAAATCCTTATATTTATTTTGACATTTATGGTCAATTGACTTTCAACAAAGGCGCCAATGCAATGCATTGGAGGAAAGGATAGTCTTTTTAACAAATGGTGTTGGGACAATTGCATGGCCAAAGGCAAAAAGATCACAGCTTAGACCCTTACCTCACAGCATACATAAAATTTAACTCAAATTTGATCATAGGCTTAAATATAAGAGCTAAAATAATAAAACATTTAGAAGATAACATAGGAGAAAATCTTAACGATCTTGGGTTAGGCAAAGATTTTATAGATATGATGCCACAAATATGACCCATAAAAGAACAAATTGGTAAGTTGGACTTCATCAAACTTAAAAACTTTTGTGCTTCACAAGACACCATTAAGAACATGAAAAGACAAGCAGCAGACTGGGTAAATCTATTTGCAAATGCAACTTCTGCTCTCACAGCATTGATCTTTACAGGGTATAGGGGGCACACAATAAATAAATTAACAAATAAGAAAAATATCAAACAGTGATTAGCGCTCTGCAGAAGAGAAAACCACTGAGATTTTTGTTGGACGCTGGCCATGTTAGGCTGTGTAGTCAGGAAAGAGTTCTCTGCTGAGATGTCATTTATATCGAGCAATTTGAGCTCTGAATAACAAACAAAAAGTCAGTCATGTGAAGATCCAAAGGGAGCACCGCCAGCCAGAAGCAACAGCCTGTGCAAGGGCTCTACGGTGGGTGCAAGTTTGGCACATTTGAGGAAATAAACAATGGTCGATGGGGTCCCATCAAAGTGGGCAAGGAGGGGAGTGATACCAGATGAGGTGGAGGCCCGTAGGAGACTGCCTGCTCCCAGAGGCTTTGTAAGCTAAGCTGAGGAGTTGATCTGTCCTCAAACGTGATTGAATCAGATCAATGCGTGATCTCTACTGAGCAGAGACTGGATTACAAAAGGGTGTATCACCCAGAGTTCTTCATTGCAAATAATAAAGCTGACTCCGGCTGGTTTAGCAGAAATTTATTTAAATGTTATGTATTTATTTTTCAAATTTTGTCTTTTTAAAGAATATTGAGCAGCTCATAGATATTTTGGAGGACCTGAAAAACAAGATTCAGGGTCAAAGGTCCAAGGATAATTTCTAAAACCACAAGGAGGGAAGCCCTACTACGGATGCCCCAATGGTGATCCTTCTGTGAGGAACTCAACTCTGGCATCCTTGCCACCCCCAAAGCCAGTTGACATTGCTGTTTCTTAAATAAGAAAAAAAAAAAAGGTTGCACAGGGCTTCCTTTTTCAAGCTGCTCACCACTGAATCACAAGTCTCTTAAGCATACTGACTGGCAGAGCCTGAGGCACCAGTTTACATCCCAGTTGCAGAAGAAGCCAGGAATTTGAGTTTTCTAGATTCTAGTTTTTCAAGGCTGGAATTTTCCCAAATATAAGAAGGATATATTTCTTTAAAGTACTAGGAGGTCAGAAGATACTAAAAATGTCCACGAAATGGAATGAGAGTAAAAATATGAATTCAAATTAGGAGACTATTTCAGTAGTTCAGGTGAAAAATAATGGGGACTTGATAAGCTGCTAATATACGTTGGTGGTTCTCAAAGTATGGCAGCAGCATTTTCTGAGAAATTTGTTAGAAATGCAAACTTCAGGCGTCACTCTGAACTTATTGGATCTGAAACTCTGAGGGTGAGTGAAGCCCAGCAATTTGGTTTTAACAAGCCACCAGGCGATTCTGATACACGTTAAAGTTAGAGAACCACTGGTATAGGGCATGGACAGAAGAGAAATTTTCAGCAGTAATCTGCAATATTTCCCGATGAATTTGATATGAAATTTAAAGGGGAGAGTGGAATCAAGGGAAACCCATAGATTTGACTTGAGTCACTGGGAAGATGGTAACACTTGTTACCAAGATGGAGAGACTGTGAGACAACTGGCTGAGGGATTGAAGAAGACTGGGGAATTCTCTGTGGTCATACAGTTTGCTAGACATGCAGAAGGCAATGCCAAGTAGGCTGTTGGCTATGATTCTGAAGTATTTGAGAGATGTCAGTGGTGGAGAACTGGATATGAAAAGACCTACATTTATATAGAATTAAAGCAAATACTAGTGAGGTCACTACGAAAGGATGCAAATAACAATGGGATCTAAGACAGACTTTAAAAGTCAAGATCAAGTGTGGGAGGAGGAGTCAGCCAAAGAGACCTAGATGGAGGGTCCATGGTGGACAAGAGTGAGTATGGTAGACAACTCTTATAGAATGTATGTCAGAGAGAGCAAAGAAAACGTGCTCTCAGGAAAACATTGTGGTCTACTCCGCTGGCTGCTGCTGTAAGGTCAAGAAAGATAAGAGGACAGTGACCCCTGGATTTGGCAACATGGAGTTTTGGGGAATCATAGGAAAATTACTAGACTTTTTCTAAATATATTCTCACAGTTCTGGGGGCTGGAATTTGAATATCAGGGTGCCAGCATGGTTGAATTCTGATGAGAGCTCTCTTCCTGGCTTGCAAAAGTTTAGCCACCTTCTTGCTCTGTCCTCACATGGCGAGAGAGAGAAAGTGAGAGCAAGCTTGCTGGTGTCTCTTCTTTTTCTTTTTCTTTTTTTTTTAAAGAGGTGCCAATTAGATTTATTATATTCCTGGTTTTTCAAAGTGATAAAAAGCAAAGACCTACAGCCAAGATTACTGTACCCAACAAAGCTATCATTTAGAATTGAAGGAGAGATAAACAGTTTCCCAGACAAGAAAAAGCTAAAGGAGTTAGGGTATTGTACTGAGTGAAATAAGCCAGAGAAATGAAGACAAATGCCATGTAATTTCACTTACACGTGGAATCTAAAAAGCAAAATAAACAAACAAGCAGAATAAAAACAGATACGCAAAACATTTGGATGGTTGCCAGATGTCAGGGGGGCTGGAGTTATGGGTAAAAAAGGTGAAGGGATTAAGCAGTACAAATTGGTAGTTACTGATTAGTCATGGAGATGCAAAGTACAATAAAAATATTGTAATAAGTATGTATGGTGTGAGATGGGTACTAGATGTTTCTGGTGTCTCTTCTTAAAAGGGCACTAATCCCATAGCAAGGTCACCATCCTTCTAAACCTACTAATCTCCCAAAGGCCCATCTCCACATGATAAAGTTCAAAATCCTTAGCAGGGCACAATAGGGCTTAATACATTGACCCCTTTCTTTCTCTCCAGCTTCCTGGAACCCCCTGCCTGGCACTCCCCACCCAGCACTCCAGCCCCAACCATGGGAAATTACTTGCACTCTGAGTCTCCCATTTCTCCCCATGTCTCATGACTTAGTATATGCATCTCTGTCTGGAAAGGTGCCCTCTCTTCATTTGGCCACCTGCCCAAGTCCTCCTCATTTCCACCCCCCCCAATTCAAAGTTGTTCCATGAGGGCCTCCTGGCCCTCATTTTTTTGTAACACTTTTTATACCTCTGCTGCACTCTCTGTCTCCACTACAACAAGCATGCTAGTGTTATATTTCTTATTTCCATGTTTTCTCCCCACCAGATCGATAGGTCCTCCACAGAAGGGAATGGGTCTTTTCATCTTTGCATCCTTCACTCCTTGAACACAACCAGGTGCAAGGCAAGTGCCCAATAGATGTCTGTTGACTAAGTAAACTAGTGAATTATTACAAGCAGGACCAAGTGATTCAATAAAATTGCATATTCTGTAAGGACTACTATTAAAAATTAGTAAGAATATGGTCATCAAGGGTGCATGCATGCTGCACGCACACACAGAGAGGTGTCCAAAGAGAAGAAGCATGCCACCCCTGTGGAAACTGAGGCACCTGTTGATGCAGGCAATAATGGTAACAATTTTCCACGAGCTGGTCTGGGTTCAGATCCAAGTGGATGAGAGAGAGAGACAGAGGACACTGTCAGAAGTAGTGAAAAAGCAGCATTGTTTCTGGTTGTTAGGCTGGAGAAAGTGGTGGCTTCTATCCAAGACCCTTTGGGATTCCAAATATCTTCTGATTGAAAACCTTAGGATAAACCACCTCCCAGAAGAGGGGCTGAAGTCTTGCTTCCATGGGAAGCTGAGGATGGCTGATCCCTGCGGCCAGGTTGCTCCGAAGGACAGTGATGAAAAGACTGCACCCTTGTGAGAAGACCCTTCCCCAACCTCACCCGCCAGAGAAAGTTACTTCTCTTTCTAGGAGGAGAGAAAGCAGAGTGGAGTGGCAGACATGTTTCTCCCATATATTTCTCTCTGGGGGTAGAATGGAGGTCCCCCTCCCATGGAAACATGGGGTGGGGGGGACACATTCCCTTCACTGTCCCCCTTCACGGAAGTACTTTAAGAAGGACTGATATTTGTAGAGTCAGGTTGAAGAAGGAAGTGAAAATCAGCTTTTCCAAAGTCAGAAGGGAAATGGAAAAGTTCATGTCACGTGAATCTGTGGAAGGCTGAGAAGGATCCTGTATGAGAGACTAAGATGCCGAAGTTCAAATACTCCCCAACTTCAAGGCTGTGACAAGGCGGTGAGTCAGTTAACCTTTCTGAGCCTCCCTTCAGCCATCCATCAAAGGGTAGGGGCAATTAATCTCTCATGCCCCTAGCCAATGAGATGATGGTAGAAGGTCTGGACTCACCATCATCTATTGTCATGGGTCATAGTAGTACCTGGTGTCATTCCCCAAGAGATGGCTAGCTGGGGAATCCGCGCCTCTGCCACTCTGGTAGCTGGCTCTCCCTCATTCACATCCCTCCCCACGTTCCCAACAGTCTGCCCACCTCAACAGCCTCTCCCAGCACCTGCTCTGTCCCAGGACCCCAAGAAATAGAGTTTGTTTCCTGGCCCCTCAAATGCTATTGCAGTTAACATTGAAGAACTTCTCCACACTCACTCTGCTCTCGATGCCCTTGAACTATGCCTCTGATGTTATCACCACCTCTGGTTATGAGGTTCTAGGACAGGGATGGGGAACCTTTTTCCTGCCAAGGGACATTTGGATATTTATAACATCATCCTCAGGCCATACAAAATTATCAACTTAAAAATTAGCCTGCTATGTTTGGTCAGACATTTAATGAACTCACCCCTAATGCCTTGGCAGGGCCAGACCAAATGATTTCGTAGGCCTTATATGACGCCCACGCTGGGTGTTCCCCACCCCTGGTCTAGGGAATCAAGTCTTGGAAATGAGCCTCTTTCTATCAGGTAGATTTCTGAATTCAGTGGGGGGAAATCTTCCGTGGCACAAATAGGCCTCCACACAGGGACTCTTCCTAACACTGGGTGTTGATGGTAAATTCTGTAGCCACCTTCCCCACAACTGAAGTTCCTGTCATGTGTTACACAACCAGCAACATTTTGGCCTGGGAACACTTTAACTCCATCATCAGACGTATCCTACAAGGGAGAACCATGAGTCCTAGAAAGGAATGAGCAACCTGGCCAAGTTCCCACTGCAAGAGAGAGAAAATCCGAGGTCTCTGGCCCTGAGACGCTGCAAACACGTTCAGCCCCTTGAAGTCCAGCTTGGCCTAGACTCTGCATATTTACTTAACAAGTGCTCCTAGGGCACTTATGAGGTGCCAGGCACTGTGTGCAGCACTTTACAGACACGGACTCCTTTCATTCTCATACAGTGTCACCTTTGGGAAGGGCCTAACCTTTCCGTGTCTCAATTTCCCTTTCTGAAAACAGAGGCCCCCAAAGTACCTACCTCATAGGGTTGTTGTGACAGTCTCATGAGTTAGCACACTTAAAGTACTTAGAACAGTATGTGGCACAGTGTGAGCACCACATGATTAAATTCTTGTGATGTAAATAATGGGGACAAGGACAATGGCGGATACAGGAACACAGAGGAGGGGCCCATACCCCAGTCTTGTGGGGTGAGGCAAAGTCCCTAGGAAGCCATCTACTCCGCCAAGAGCTGAGCCAGGTTCACATGAGTGAGTGAGCTTCTCACAGCTTCGCTTTGGTCAAAGGGTCAAATATGAAATGTGGCCTCAAGGGAGAGTAACCAACCCTCCACCCCCAAGATGTAAAGATGCATTTGCCCGGCCTTATTTACAGATGTACCAACAATGGAAAACTCATGTTCCCCCATCTGACCAGCCCTGAGAACAATGCCAAAGATTTCCTGTAATGAAAGGGACTAAAAATACTTTTTGATGATGGAGAAAGTGGAAGTTGAGCAACGCTGACTGAGTGAAATACGGAAATGATACCAAATGGCACCCAGGCAACAAAGCAAGCAGCCCACCTGGCCTCCGGTCTCTCAATGTTGACTCGAGACTACATGCACGACGTTTTGTTCCAGGAGGTCATGCTGCATCTTTGTGTTTGCACGCTCCATCTAATTTTCTAGAGAGAAAAAAAAATGTAGTCAACCATGACTAATGCCAGATTATAACATAAGATGGTTGCCAGCAACTTGAATACCTAACTACTATAACTTTCTCTTCTTTGCCACCCATGGAAGATCCTTAAGAACTGGGAGTATGTTCCATGCTTTTGGGACTCAACAACCATGTCCATATTTATAACCAAATTATTGCTATCGTCAGATATATTTTGTACACTGTTCTATCTTTGTTAAATGTAATTGTTTTGTTAAATTTAACCATTTTGTCAAGCCATTGTGAAAAGGTTTGTATAGTTTGTAAAACTTGTCATATATTTTGTTTTCCTTTTCTCTCATCCTCACTCAGTGAGAGACAGCAGAATCCCCACCACCACCCTTTTTTACAGATGAAGACACTGAGGCACAGAGAAGTGGAGGAGCTTGTCTGAGATCACAGCGCTGGCAGATGACAGCCTTCTGACAAGCCACTCCTTGCTCCACCCTGCTGAGCCCCTGGGATTCCATTTCACTCTCTGTTCAGGGTATCCTCCTTGTTATAAATCTGCTCTGTTTACTATGGCCCATCTCCAAAAGAGGCCTCAGCCTGGCCAAGAGGAGCCTTCTCTTTTTCTTTGCAAGTAAGTTTTTCCTCTTCTCCTGTCTGGAAAAGGTGGCTCTGCGGCCAATTCAGTAAGCAATCCAGTGATTTAGGAACAAATATGTGGTACAGCTGAGTCTCTCCAGATGCTGAGCTAAATAAGGCACAACTGGACTTTTTGCATCTGACACATCTTTAGAACGAACTGGGAGGAGAAGGGGCCCAAGAGCACTTTGAGAAAGTAATGACAATATTCTTCTCAAGAATGCCTACTATGCATCGGACACTTTAGAGAGAGCTGGGACTCAGGATAAATCGGTGGTAAATTATATGATTATATGATAACATCTTACAGTTTTCTTCCCTTAAATTCCCCTCCGGGTAGCAGGATTTTCCACCCCTGTACTGTTGAACTCAGGAGTGGCTGTATGATTTGTGTTGACCAATGAAAAGTAGACAGAGGTGACACATGTCTTCCAGCTCCTGGTTGGCCATCTCTCTTTTCCATCTGCCACACAGACTGGCAGTTTTCCAGATGGGGGCTGCCCTGGGCCCAAGAGTAGGGTAGAGAAGCCAAGCTTCAGCGAATCTACAATGGCCATGTGTGTGAGCAAGCACTTTTTCTCTGCTGTGCGGGAAGCCTTTGATATTTTCTGACTGTCGTTACAGCAGCATGGTCTAGCCCAGGGGTGGGCAAACTTTTTGACTCGAGGGCCACAATGGGTTCTTAAACTGGACCGGAGGGCCGGAACAAAAGCATGGATGGAGTGTTTGTGTGAACTAATATAAATTCAAAGTAAACATCATTACATAAAAGGGTACGGTCTTTTTTTTTTTTTAGTTTTATTCATTTCAAATGGGCCGGATCCGGCCCGCGGGCCGTAGTTTGCCCACGGCTGGTCTAGCCTCTTCTGACTGGTAAACTTGCATGAGGTCCCATAGCCAATAAGTGGTTGAGTCAGAATAGTTCTTCCCCAGCATTGAATAGAATGCCTCCTAAGTACATTACTACCTTAGTCCTCACAATGACCCCATCACTTATAAACAGTGCTTATCCCAATGTGCAATCAAGAACATTTCAGCTCACATAGCTCATAAGGAGCAGATCCAGGACTTGAACTGAGATTGCCCTTAATTCATATCCCAATCGCATCATAATCGCTAATCCGTCCTTATTTACTTCCTGAGATCACAGAGCTTGAGAAGTTGAAGAGTAGGATGAATTTGCCAGCCACTGTCAGATGGCACTCATGCACTTATACAGTCAAAAGAATAACGTGAACTGACCCAAATTATGAACAATTACCTAATGAACATCCTGTGTGGACAAAGGAGGTGGACGTATTTGGAGCTTCCTCGACACTCCTCCATTCCTGCTTAACTCCTTTCTCAGTTCAGAACTGCTTAGCTACTGACCAGAGTTCCTGCCCTCTCTTTTATTAGTAGGCAGAGATAGTCTAGCTACCTTCCACTCCAAGGATGGCGTCAACAGCAGCATGGAGAAGAGAAAAAACAAAGACTTTGAAAGCAAACAGATCTGAGTTCAAGTTCTGATTTTGCCACTTAACTGAATTTGAGACCTTGGGCAAGTTGCTTCCCTTCTGCATCTGTAAAATGGGATCAATAAGATATTGATGCCTACCTCTCTAGACAACTTGGGGAAGAAAATAGGATCTTTTTGACAAATGCTTTGGGCAGGGTGTGGCATATAATAAATACTTGATAAATGTTAGTTCCCTTGGGAATTTATCCATCACACATTGTGTAGAGCCTTCTGCTTTCTTGCCCGCTCTTGCCCTTTGCTCCTAATCTCCCCATTCCTCCCATGCTGAACCAAAAGAAGCCACTGGGTCCAGGATAAATGTGCTTCTTGGTCTGATTTGCACCTGAACACACATCTTTGCCCTAAGAATGTGGTTTGGAAATGGAGATTGGGTGGCCTCAATTGAGCTACCAGATAGTTGTAGCCATAAGAATGACCCCAGCCCTAACCGGTTTGGCTCAGTGGATAGAGCATGGGCCTGTGGACTCAAGGGTCCCAGGTTCCATTCTGGTCAAGGGCATGTACCTTAGTTGCGGGCACATTCCCAGTAGGAGGTGTGCAGGAGGCAGCTGATTGATGTTTCTCTCTCATCAATGTTTCTAACTCTCTATCCCTCTCCCTTCCTCTCTGTAAAAAATCAATAAAATATGATTTAAAAAAAAAAAGAAGAATGACCCCAAGTGAAACCAACAGATGAACCACCCAGCTGAGCCCAGCCCAATTTGCTACCCACAGAATCACGAACAAGTAAAATGATTGTTGTTTTAAACCAGTTTGGGGATAGTTTGTTATGCACAAAAGATAACTGATGCACAAAGTCTTTAACAGGCAGTTCTGTGTATGGCTCCTGAGTTCACGGTAAATCCCCATTCTCTAGGCATTATCCCCTGAATCACAAATGTGGGCTCCCAGGAGCACTGCTACCTTGGCCACAGTTGCTTGGTCAAGAAGAACCCTGTCTGAGGCTTGAACAATCATAGTCCCTCTCACATCATGGCAGTACTCTAGATGGCTGGGCCAATACCTGTCATTGCAGGGTTGCCCAGGTTCTGCTCTTCTCAAGGCCTGGTTGTTCTACAGTTCCTCAGATCTGATGAACTTTCCTGGTATCTTTTAAATCAATTACATTTCTCCTTAAGATATCTGGAGTTGGTTTCTGTTGTTTGTACCCCCAACATTCTTAATAAATAAAAGTCCCTTTCAAAGAGTTTGACCTTCCATATGAGGAAAGGGTAGTTGTTCATATGTTCCTTATGCATAGAACACCATGCTGACCTCTATGGCGGAAGAAAAAGTGAAGAGAAAGCACCACCCATACCCTCAAGGAGTCTCCAATTTAAGAGTCCTCCTGGCTCAGTTATCTGCCTGCTCTTTACCTTGATTTGCAGACCTGGCAACTAAAGAGAGTTGTACCAAGTTAGGAAGACTTTGAATTATTTCTCATTAACTTGAATTTTAAGACCATGTATCATCCTTTCCTCTGCCTGGAAAACCCACAAGCCAATCTGATTCTTTACTATTTGCCTAAGGCCATTCAGATCCTTGAAAGATGAACTAAAAGCCACTTCTCCCTCTGAGTAGGCCAAAGTCCAAAAGGGATCTAATGCTTTTCCTTGTGACCTTTAAGAAGACTTACTTAATAAATGGTTATTGTTTTATACCACTAAGTTTTGGGTGGCATGGTACATGCAAAAACTAAGTAGCTTGGTTATTTTGAGCAGAAAAGAAATTTATTAAAAGGTGTGTCCCCTAAAATGCCAGGGCACTGTGAGGCTTAGAGGCTCTACCCAGAATCACATCACAGAACCGGCCTGGCCAAAACCACTATACCTGCTGCTATGGATACCAGCACCATGACCCTGGACCCTGGTAGCTGCCACTGGGACCACTGTCCTCAGGAAACTGGATAGAGCTATTATCGCTGCCACCTGTCCTCAGAATTAGGTCACATACAGGCAAGATATTCTACAAAATAAATAACAGACACAAAGGCAAGGGCACTGAGCCAACAAAGCAGGAGGCCTGGAACCAGAGCCCAGGAAGCCCCCAGTGTTGCTTGACATCAACCCTTTAGTAGCTGAATGGGGGAGGTTTAGCACCGGAATCCTGGGGCAGGAGGCAGAGCACTTGGGCCACATATCTTGACTAACCATTACAGAGCATGTCCATGTTTTAACAACTAGTAATATAATACCAGTGCATACAACTTTCCCCGACGAATTTAGTCACTAGTAAGGAGACTAGCATTGTATGCTTGGCTTAGATGAATCAAGAGCCACCCCACCTTGGTAAACTGGGGCTATCGTCACTTTTTCTGGGCACATGGCCACTCCGTGAATGAACAAAAGAATAAAATCAGGATCTGCCAGTAAGTAAAGAAGAAGGTGATGAGGGAAGGTGAATTAGCATAAATAATCAACAGTGTCTCTGATACACACCCCTCAATCCATGTCTCAATGCTACGGTGGGGTCGGGGACAGGGCACCTCAAGGTCCAAGTGACTAATTATTCAAATACCTAGCAAGGGTCACAGAGGGCCAAGGTCACTACTGTCCCAGTTACCTGCATCAGGTGTTTTCCAAGATATGGAACTTTTCACGAAAAAAAACTGACAAAGCCAGGGACACACAGGACAAGTTCAAAACCTTATGGCAAGGCCAGTTAGTCCCTGATCTGCACCATGTTACTTAAGAGGAGCTAGAAAGGGTCAGAGAGATCAAGTGTGGCCCAGGATCACACTGCTAATTCATTCACTCCTTTACTTCAGTTAGTCATACATTTCATGTCACTTAAGTTTTACAATCCTGTGATATGGCTATTGTTCTATGGGTGAATATGTAACCATAATATACGTTAATAATACAGTAATAACAATAATGGCCTTTACCAAGTGTCTGTCATCTATCCAGCACAGTTCTTGGCGCTTTGTATATATTAATCTAGTTAATCTTTGCTACAGTCATAGGGAAGATACCACTATCATTCATTCCCACTTTACAGATGAGCCACAGGAAGTTAAGTAACTTGCCAAAGTTACACAGTTAAGTGGCAGGACCAGGATGTCTTGGGCAGTCAGGTTCCAGCGCATGTCATACACTGTACTGTGTAGTACCCACCCCATAGTGCCTGGCCTGGCTGCATTCCAGCCCAAATCCATCCGCTGCGAAGCCAGCAGATCCCACCAGGCCCCACACTCCCGGTGAAATATCCCCTTCCGCTGACAGACGGCTCATTGAAGAGGGACAGACAGGGAGACAGAAAAGGTCACAGCTATGTAGTACCTGGGTTGAACTTCTGTTCAAGGGATTCATTTGGGGGTGCCCTGGTGAGTGTGATGTCATGGGTTACAAAGGCCTGTGACTGGGTGCATGACGTCACTGTACCCCAGCTTTCACAGCTACCAAACTGGAAATCTAGACCACACTATGGTTAAGGTCCTGTCTAGGACTGGGGGAGTCCCAGGCACTCAGTGATCTCAATTCAACAGAAATAACTGAGATCAGGAATATCAAGGCAGCCATGAAACATGAAAGAAAATAAAATTAACCAAAAGCAGCTGCAGTATCCTTTCTCTCCTTTTTTCCTTTGGTAATTTGTTTTCCAGGCTACTCATATATGAAAATCAGGCCTAAGATTTCAGAATAAGCTGAGAAAAAAACAAGAAATGAGAAAGGATATTTCTTGTTAGTCTTTACAGATAGATGTCCCCTACAATCAAAGTACTCCTGAACCCTCCCCATCCAACATTTTTTTTTTTTAAAAAGGGCTGTGTCTGCATTTCCCCCCCTTAGAGGGAATGTTAGCTTGCAAGTCCTCTTCATCTTGACACTTTCACTTCCTTTGCTACAAGGTGAAGTGGCCACCAGGCTCGTGCAGGAGACTCTCCCCACAGTGTTTCCTGACACTCGAGCCTCCAAGGGCCCTCGTTAGGTGCTTGTCTTCAAGATGATCGGCCTGCTCTCTCCAGCGCTGTTGAGGTGAGTGAGCCCTCCAACAAATTCTCTGTGCCACGTTGCTCATAGACATACAGACTTCGCTTTAGTTCCTGATTTATAAAGAAGTAAATTGCTTTTGGCCACTGCCACTTCATGGGTTAATGAGCTAACCATCTCCTCCGCCACTTCAGTCTCTGCCTGAGGTTTTCTGGTCAGACGGCCCTCTCTGCTGAGGCCACAGGTTACCCAGCAGAAGACAGGCAGACTTCCAAGGAGGAGGCTCCTGTCCCACGAAGAAGATGCCCTCCCTTCCTGAGGGCCAACAACACTGTCTTTCTGTAGGAACTCACACATCTCCCCATGTTCCTAACTCCATACTTTCGTTCACTCACAGAGAAACACCAGGAATTTTCTAGAATAAACGGCATCTATATGCCCTGTAGGTATTTTAAATTTTAGATGTTTCCTTTTTTAATGAGCTCCTCTGGAAATACATCTGCTCATAGGTGATACTGATTAAATTAGTTGTTTATCTGAAAGAAGCCTGCTTTTTCTCAGCACGATGCTGGGTTCTGAAGGTGATGCAGAAGGGCCTACATCATATTTGCTATCCTCAAAACTATAACCTAATTAGGAGACAAGAGTAGCATACATTCATTCATTCATTCATACATTCAGTGCACAATTATTGAGTGTCTACTGTATACTGGGTATTTGAGAAACCATACAAGTGGTTTCCAAGCTCCAAGCTCTGGGCCCAGGGCAGGGATTGAGGAATGGAGTTATGGCAAAGGGTCACAAATCCATAAATACCACAAGCATCGCCTGCAACTTTTCATGCTCTTCTTATTTGTGCTTTCATTTGACAAATATTTACTGAGTGTTTATAAACATGCCTGGTGGGATAATGTCTCAGTCATGTCTGTATTTTCCCAAAGCATTTGGATGCAGCCGTGATTGATTAAATATGAGGATATTTAAAAGTTTTACTGTTCGTAATGTCCTTTTGTCATTGAGCATTTTCTCAGTCAGTGGATGAAGAAGTTCATTATCATCTTGGAACTGCCCCAAAAGATTTAACATTTAAAAAATGTGCTCTTGTCCTGGCTAATGTGGCTCAGTAGATTGGGCGTCGTTCCGTGCACCGAGGGGTTGTCCATTCGACTCCTGGTCAAGGCACATGCCCAGGCTGTGGCTCCATTTTCAGTGGGTGGTGTGCAGCAGGCAGCCCATCGATGTTTCCCTCTCACATTGATGTTTCTCTCCCTCTCTTCCTCGCTCTCTCGAAATCAATTTAAACACTTTTTAAAAAGAAAAAGAAAAAATTCACTCTCATACTGAAAAATGTCTATAAGAAAAGGCTGATGCAGGGTCCATGACAGCACCAGAAGGGGTGGGGTTTTGTAGGAGAGCAGCCAAGAAGCCCACAGGTGAAAAAACACCGGAGGAAAAGCACCAATACTGTAGTTAACCAGCCTTAGCTACGGTGTGAAAAGGCTATTGCTCTAGATAAAGCACATCAATTATTTGTCATAAAATAAATAAAATAATTTCATGACAAATGAGATTATTTTATAGAATTATTATATATTATATATGATAAACAATAAATAGACCCAGGAAATCCAAATCTTAGCCTTACCAAACAATCCTGATTATTTGGCTTTATTTCTATAGTGTAGGTTTTGCAAAAGCAAAATATACTGTAATCTTCTGTGTTCATGGTTCTTCCTCTTTTCCGAGTGCTTTCTCTATATATCATTTGATTGAACATTACCAGAACTATGAGTGTGGACAGGACAGGAATCATTATCCCCATATCACAGATAAAGTTGGTGTGCTTGAGAATAGGCAATGGCCCAACTGGCATGGCTCAGTGGTTGAGCGTCGACCTATAAACCAGGAGGTCACAGTTCAATTCCCGGGCAGGGCACATTCCCAGGTTGCAGGCTTGATCCCCAGTGGGAGGGCATGCAGGAGACAGCCAATCAATCATTCTCTCTCATTGATGTTTCTCTCTCTCCCTCTTCCTTCCTCTCTGAAATCAATAAAAATATTTTTTTTTTAAAAAAGGATAGGCAATGAATTATACAGATACTAAATGGACAAGGGTTAACTGGGGAAAATGGTCAGGAAAATGGATTATGAATAACTATAAAATGATCCTGGGATACATAATCTGGAATTTGGGAAAGAGGAAGTCAGCTAGAATGCCATTCTTCTATTGGCCGGCCATCATTTGAATTCTAACTAAGAATACCATGCTCACTTGAAATGCCAATCTTTTAAAATCAAAGTATAGACATGTTAGCAGGACCCAGGAAAAAAGCAACAGAAAATATTTATGAATGACTGGGAAGTAAAATTTTAGGAAAGAAAATCCAAGAAGTAGGATGAAATACACAGGACACCTTAAGGGCCACTGAGTGAGGTTTGAGTTGGCTGAATGGGATTCCCCCAACCAGTAATTTCTGTTAACTGTACTTTCATGGAAGAGTAATTCATGTGGCCTAAAAAATTCTGAAGCTTAAATTATATTGGATCTCATTTTAGGTGATGCATATTTCAGTGAAAGGCAATACTATCAAAAGAACAGTCGTGGGTTTAATTTTGCCTTCAGCGTTCATTAGCCATCAGACAACTACTTAATACTTAATTCCTCTGAACTTTGATTTATTCCATCTCGAAACTAAGAATGATAATATTTTCTTTGCACCGTTGTTTCAAGGATTCGAGACATTGTATGCAAAGTACCCGCTAAGGTGCCTAGGGCATAGCAGAAACTCAAGCAGGGGGAGCTGGTGTGTTGGAGGTGGGGTTGGGGGAGGGTGTTAAATTAATATGTGTTCTTGTGGCCTGAGCACTAGGCTTTGAGTCAAAAGACCTGGGTTTGGGTCCTGACTCTTCTCCTTGTAACCCTAGGATAAGATACTTGTTGAAGGTATTTTGGTTTATTCATCCTGAATCTCTTCACATGTAAAACTGAGTATAATTCCCCTTCTAATTTTTAGTTTGAAGCTCAAATGAAATGGTGGTGTGTTAAACAGCTCTGAAATATAAATTTCAAATAGAATATCATTGCTACTAAGTCTTTGAACACTAATCATCTAGGTTAAAACAGACGGGTCTCTGTATGTGTATAAAAGTGTCGCTGTCATAGGAAGACAAGGTAAAGTTCTGTTCACATTTTTCAAGAGTCCTAATAACAATGACAACAACAACAAAAAACCCTCAAATTACGAGAAATTTTTAGTTACAAAAGGGGCAATTTCACAATTTTAAGGATGAGAAAACATTTGAAAAGGCTCACTCAGGTCATGGTGAACTGTCCTTCCCCGGAGTGACATCAGCAAGGACAAATGGCCATCTGTCCTGAGTAGTTTATCACAGAATCAGAGCCTTAACACTCAGAGGCGGGGGTGGGGGGGGGTGGAGACCAGAGATAGTTTAGCCCAACCCCTTGTTTGACACAAGGGGAAACTGAGGCCCAGAGAAGTGAAGTTACTTAATCACAAGGATACCGCTGCGGGGGGCCTGAGTGGCCAGCCTGCCACCTGCCCAGGCCTCGCTTCTGCTCAGTGTTTTCCATGACTGCACTGTTACTTCTGCTGAAATGCACACCCCACTGGCCTTGAAATCCCTGCATCTGGCAAGTGGGAAGGACTGGAGAGTGAATCCAAAGCTGTCTGCTAAGCTAGGGGATAACGTCCCGCTAAGGTTCCAGCAGAAGGCCGGAGGGCGGGAGGGGCGGGAAGCCGACTTCTTGACGGTCCTCCCTTCCTTATGCATTTATATGATATCATCTCGGAAACATTTAAACAACATAGATGGAACTAAATGTCTTGCCAGGTGGTAGCCTGTGATATATACAGACGGCCCCTGACTCACAAAGGAAGACTACAGAGGACCATACATACATACAAGCAGCTGCTGCGTCCGCCCGGCCCCCACCACCTTGCAGCTGCCATGGGCTGTGTGAAAAAAATTAAAAGAGAAAGAAAGGGGATAGAAAAAAACTTGGACCGCTGGCAGATTCGGCACTTTCAGAGGCAGAGGAAAGGAAGAAGCTGTGGAGACAGGAGCAGCGTAAGGGAATGGACTCTGCGGATCGGTTTCAGCCCCAGGTGATCTGGAGCAGCCTCTGCTCTCTTTGTCCGAAAAATCTCCCCGGACAGTGACTGTCCCCTCCCATCCTCGCTGCCAGAAATGTTATCATTCTAGCACTTTGCCTCAAAGCCTTTTTTTTTTTAAAGAAAGGCAGGGAATAAATAAAAAATTATTTAATAATAATTAATAATTAATAATAAGAGTACCTGTCTCGTGGGGTTGTTGTGAAGATAAAGCAAATCAATGAATAAAAAGTCCTTAGCACTGGGCCCCATATGTGATATAATACTATTAGCTCTCTTTATAACCACAATTATTCCTATTTCGCACATGAGAGAACTCAGGGCACAGAAGTTACTCCACATAAGCCACATAACTTAGAGTTAGAACCAGGATTCAAACTGAGATCTGTGTCCAAATCCTAGCAGCTCGACTACTGTGCTATAAACAGTCATATGCTTGGCATTGGGGTGGAAAGGGGATGAAAGTGGAGGGATATTAGGGCAATCATTCACACATTAGCAAGAATTAATTCAATCAGATTCTTTTCTTACTGAGGATCACCTGTGTTCCGCTGCATTCAGAAAATGAGAATTTTGACTAATGAGGAGGGCCAATAGGTTATTTGGGAATAAGAGCAGGGAAGGCCTAGCCCCAGCTCCGATAGGCTTCCTATTGAGTAGGAAGCTTGGAGACAATGATACCCATGGGTGGAAGATGCAGAAAAAAAGGCAGTTTGGAGGGAGTCAAAGATGAACTCTGACCCATGTGAAAGTTTATCTAGGTCTGACCCTACCCCCACGGCTCCAGATAACTTATTGGTAGACTACGAGATAGCTTAAATAAACTTCTCTGCACTGGTTGGCACCATTCCCCTTCCACTTGCATTTGTAACGCATTTCTTTGGGGAAATGTGTGCTGAGTTCCAAACAAATGACTTGTAATTTAATACCATGAATGCAGACTTTGTGCCTCCATGGACTGGGCCCTGTGCTAGGTGCTGGGGATACCAAAGTAAATATATGGCAAAGTCCCTGCCCTTGAGCAGCCGGAATCCCGTGAGGGGGGG
This sequence comes from Myotis yumanensis, assembly GCF_028538775.1. Lineage (NCBI taxonomy): Eukaryota > Metazoa > Chordata > Mammalia > Chiroptera > Vespertilionidae > Myotis > Myotis yumanensis. The sequence goes on along the minus strand of NW_027223752.1, from coordinate 224,998,735 downwards.
CGGGGGGGGGATGTGCGAGAGACAGTGTGCTGAGTGTAAGAGGAGAGGTGTGTGTGAAGCGCATTGGGGCACAGGGAAACTGCTTTCAAACAACTTTTGGAATCCAACCCCTGTGCAAGTTGGGAACGGCTCACACTGCATTAGCAGCTACGGGAAGACCGCACTTAGCACTTAGCACTGAATGAACTCATTCTTCCACAGCACCGCCGCCTGCTTTTTTCCTGGCAAGGGGTGGTGTTGATGCCTATGCTTTTCTCTAAGTGTTGAAAGAGAGAGGTGATTGCATGGGCTCTGAACTCAAGACTGCTCTGATCTGAATCAGACTTTCATTTACCAGCAAGATGACCTTTTCTTGATCTCTCTGAGTCTCGGTTTCTTTATCTGTAAAATGGGGCCAGTGAAAATACCTTCTTCATAGAGTTCCTGAGAGGACTCATGAGCTAATGCGTGCAAAGTCCAGTGCCCCAAATGGAGAAAACACCTCACTCAAACCTGGCTGTAGCTAGGAATCCCTGAGGTAGAACTCCATGAGGCAGAGCTGCATCTCTGAAAGACAGTTGTAAGTGGCGCACAGATGAGCATTCTAAAATTCTAATAGCGTATATGTATTTCCATATGGAAGGGGGGACAATATATATAGCACGTCAAACCCTACATAGTAAAGACATTATTCCTTAGGATGAATTAAAAAATTTCAGAAGTGAGTTTACTTGGAGAAGATTATTTAGTAAATAATAATCAGATGTTTACATCTTCTCTTCCAAAATAAAAGTAACAAGTTGACTGTGAGACTTAAGTGGAGACTAGAATAGCAGAGGTGTCACTTTAAATTTTTCTTTTCCTTTCTTTCTTTTTCTTTTTCTTTTTCCACTGGGCCTGGCTTAAAATAGTCTTATTTTTCTTAACTTTAAATCTATATGACAATAGATATTAATTTTAAAGAGGGGGAGTGGGGGATATGGGGAAAAACATGACAAATTAGGAAACGCAGCAAGTGATGGTTTTCCTTTATGTGCGTTCTCACTGTCATGAAATTCAAAACTTTTATCGATGCCTCTGGATGAAGGCACCATTTTCTAAAGCCCCAGCTAAAGGCAGAGCACAGCTGAATGGCAGGAAAAATGCCTTCTGCATGCCCGCGCTGTCTTGGCCCCGGTGTCAATCCTGGTGGAAAAAACTCCCTGAAGCCAACGACAGCTGAGCTCCTCGCCTGGAATTCAGATGATCAGAGAAGGAAAATTACACCCTGAGCTGAGGTTCTGGGGCACCCGAGCAGCTTCGATGCACACAAAGGCCAGAGAGCGGACCTGCCACCTGTCCGCCTCCACCCCCTGCGCCCGGGGACTCGTGAGAGGGGAGCAGAGGGGAGCAGACACAGGAGGAGCAGGACAGGCCTGTGTCAGCACATACCCTGGGGTTCCCCTAAGTTGCAGTATGGTCTCTGGGGCACCAGTCACCTTCATCCCTTCTTTGTAAAACATTACCAGCAGGAAAGCCCCTCTGTCTATCACAGCAGTCGGCCTTTGAAGCCCATGGAATGGTGACGCCTACATGGGAATTGTCTGCGGTCGGTACCCCATCTGGGCTCCTCTTGGGCCTGTGATGTCACCCCCGCTGACGGGCTCCCTAGAGCAGTGTGTTCAAGGCACACAGGACCAGTGACACTATTTGCCAGCGTTCTTGAAGTGCCCCTTAGGCAGAGGTTTAGCTCCTACCAGCCTGTGTGTCTTGGGCTCTCTACTCCTCCTAGGGCAGTGATGGCGAACCTATGACATGCGAACTCATTTTTTTGGTTGATTTTTCTTTGTTAAATGGCATTGAAATATATAAAATAAATATCAAAAATATAAGTCTTCGTTTTACTATGGTTGCAAATATCGACAAATTTCTATATGTGACATGGCACCAGAGTTAAGTTAGGGTTTTTCAAAATGCTGACACGCCGAGCTCAAAAAGTTTGCCATCACTGTCCTAGGGGCTGTCCAGCCCTGCGCAGCCTCCTCCTTAGCCCCTTACCTGCCCCTCCACACACACACACCACCAGTCTAGTCACAGTCTTCACTCCTCTGCCATAGAAGAGGGAAGCAACTAACCACGTGGTAGAACCCACCCTGGGAGAGGAAGTACAGGGGAAAGAGCACTCTCTGAGCCAGGGACAGGGACTTTCAGGTAAATCCCTGTAGTTCAGCCTCAAGAATAGGATTGGCAGGTACAATGCTGGACACCTCGTTCAATTGGAATGTCAGCTAAACAAGGATAAAAATTTTAGTGTATGTCCCATTACAATATTTAGGACATACTTATACCAAAAGCTTATTTTTGTTTGACATTCTAATTTAACTGGGGGAAGGGCTTCTATATTTTTACTTGCTGAATCCAACAACACAACTCAAGAACAACTCCATTATTCCTGTTTTGAAGGTGGGGCCATGAGGCTTAGAGAGGTTAAGCAACTTGCCTGAAGCCACAATGCTTGTGAGTGACAGAGTAGAGGTAAGATTTTTCAACCCAGAGCCACTGATATCAAGACCAACACTGGTTCCACAACACCACACAGGGATCTAAGCCTTAAAGGAAAAGGATGCTATTGGAGGAAGTGGGGTGTTCTCTAAGGAGTTTGCGGCGGATTCTTGGATGCCTTGTTCAAAATGTAGACAAGCACTCCGTAAGTAGTTGGTGGATGTAATTGAATACTGCCCGGCTTGGTAGCTACAAGACTGCTCCTTTCCTATAAACATTCTTTTAGAAAAGACTTGTTCCTCCCTCCCAGCTCCAGTGCCCCTTCGACACTATCCTTCAGCGCCTGGAGAGAGCCCTTCACAACCACGTGTATGGGCGGTGGAGGATGAAGTCACGGCACATAGCTCCAAGAGAAGCTTTGAGTCATGTTACATCCATTTAACACACGGAGGAAACCCACAGGCCTGGAGCAGTCAGCTGGCCCGCGGAATAAGCCAGTCTCCTCGGGGCTGGACAATCTTCAAAGCTCAGCGTGTGCAGCCTTGTCACCTTGCTTGAACCAGGCTGCCTCACCAGAACTTGAAAATGTCTATCTGCACTTCAGTCAACATTGTCTTGGGGGAGCAGGGGAGGCGGGGATAGGACAAGGGAAGGGGTGTTCTGCTGCCTCTGTTTCTCGCCCGAAGATGGGATCACTCAGTAGATGCAAAGTTGCCCTTCAGCGGGGCTTTCTTCTTCCGTGTGTGGAGCTCTAGGAATCTGCCCCCAGGAACCTGGATGGAGCACATGCAGCTTCTACAGGCCCACAGACTTCCAGGTCCCCAGGGAAATTGCCGTAGCTCTGAGCATCGGCAGCATCGTACATCCCAGTCTTTTCTTCCAGATCCTCCCAGCAGAAGCCAAGGAGGACAGAGAGTATTGGGGGCTGAGGAGAACAGTGTCAAAAGAAAGTGTGGGCCTGAATCTGCCAGCACCAGCAAAGTTGGCTGCCTTACCATCACTCTATTTTCTGACGATCAAAGCAATAAATGCTCATGGTGGAGAAGCTTGAAAATCTTGGAAAATACAAAGCAACAATAAAAACTACCCATAATCCCATCCCACAGAGATAGACCTTCTCCTAAAATTGTGATGTGTTTCCTCAGGATCTCTGTCCATAAAGATAATTGCCCTCATACTTCATATGTGACTTCGTATTTCACTTTTTTTTTAACTTAATGAATCTTAAACACTTGCCTCGCATCATTAAAAACTCTCCAAAGAATCTCTCTGACTTGGATGAATCTGTAAGGGATGCATTGAAAATGGCCACCATTTATTTACTTATTCTCCTCTTCCTTAAAATTTAGAGTTTCCAAGGTTTTCCCTGATAGGATGGCATAGCAGTATCTTTTTCACATACATTTGTATCAGGCCCTTGGCCCCTGTTCCCTTGTGTCTAGAATCTATATTATTAAAAAAAACAAAACAGTGATCATAACACTGTAATGACCAAACGACCAGTCACTGGGAGGTGCATTGATGGGTCTTGCAGCGCGGCAGGTCTGGGCCTTGCTCGATTTCGTGCGTTGGGCCTCTAGTCTAATATAAAATGGCATCTGACGTGACCCAAGATATGTGTCCTATCATGCTTCCCGCATCACCTGCTCTACAGAGAGCAGTGTGTCTTCCAGGGGCCCCACCAGGTAAATGAGCTGGAGAATCACTGGGGTGGCTTATAGGACATGGTCAAATGAAGGGCGGTCCTACTCAGCAGGAAGTCCAGCCCCCCTTAGACTCAGGCCATGGTTTACAAAGAGAGGGGCGGGGGGAGGAGAGAGAGAGAATATGAATAAACCCCCAGAAACAATTTTCAGAGAAACCACCACACAATATCATTCCGCTGGGAACATGACGATAAAAGTCCTCAGAACTATGCCGCTTGGTATTTTTGCAGAACCATTGCTTGCTGATTTAGTTAATGATAATGTTGGGTTCCAAATTTCCTCTAAAAGGGAGTCTTAAGTGTCCTCAACTTGGACGGGGCTGGCTTAAAAATAAATAAGTTATATAAGTCCAAATTTTGGCGGATCAGGTTTTGGAAGCCAAGGCTCTGATGTAGGATTACAGAGTCCGCCTCCCATCTTGTGGCGGGGCCTCACGTGCAGCCAGCCGCAGGGAGCGAGAGGCCTTCCAGCCGCCCCTAAAGCCCAGCTTCTCATCTGAGCGCCAACACCCACCCAGAACGCACGCACCCCATGGCGCCCAGAACACACGCAAAGCGCTTAGAAGACAATGAAGAGAAGCAAACATTACGCACAACTGCCGGTGGATAATGACAGACTTCTTTTTCTTTACTCTTTTCCAACATTAGAGAAAGACTTCATGGTGTTATCTGAGAGCTGCCTTCTCCCGCGGGAGAGCAGGCTGCACTCCGGTGGGAAGTAAGGTGGTTAGTATGCACTGCCCTTCCGAAGTTCTTAGGGCTCCCCCGGGAAGACAGCTGTCAGGTTCGCCAGTTGCCAGTGTGGATGGAGCCCTACTTTGACTCCCGCTGTGGGAGCCACTGAAAGGGACAGAAGAAGCCCGATGCCCCGAGGAGTCCAGAATCCTTCACGCATCCCTAGAGCGACATGGTTGTGTGAAAGGTCACAGATGAGCCCATTCATTCAAGTATTTATGTAACATAATTATTAAGAGTTTAGTAGGTGGAAGGTGCTGAGAGCCTAAGGGTTAAAAGATAAAGCACAACAGACCTTGTCTCCAAATTGCTTATCCTAGCTGAGGACAATAGATGTCTTCATTAATAGGCAGAAACTGCTACATGACCATTATGAATGGCGAGGCAGACCAGGGATCTGCATGGGCCAGGAATGCAACGTAAAGGCACTCAGTTCTGGCCAGTCACTGGCTTCCTGGAACACAGGCCCCGTGTGGCTAGAGCATCATATTTTCCAAAGAAAGGGGAATGGGGTTTTTCTGTAAAACATCCTGATCGTTTTTGAAAGTTGGCTGAATTTTTTTAACACTATGTAAACTCAACTAAACATGCGTATAGGCTGGATCAGGACACGCCACCAGTGTGAATCTCGGATGCGAGCTAAGACTGTGAATATGGACGATACCTACCCTTAGGGGGAAAAAAAGCACTTTACACAAGCGATTTGTTTCCTATGATCGAATTTTTGTTTCAAAGCCATGCATTTACACAGAGAAAAAAGACGGAAGATAACACATCAAAATGTTAACAGTAAATATCACAGATGGCAGGATTATAAATTATTTTTTTCTTTTGTTTAATCTTTGGAGGGGGGAAAAATGAGGTTTGGGGCAGTTTTTCTAACAGATTTAAGGCTAGTTAGGGGCAGGACAGGAAGTGGCTGATCCCCGGATCCATCTGACCAGGTCTCACAGCCTAGGATGCTTTGCTCCCTGTTACAGGTTGGAGTGGGGATTGGCTCAGAGCTCTGAAGTGTCCTGGAGAATATTAAGGTCATTGAAATGTGCCAGAGTTGTCCCAATGTAATTTTAGATTGCTAGAAAATAGAGTAATAATTGTTCAATTAGTATTAAAAAAAAAAGAAAATAGAGTAATAGATACTAATCTTCCTATCAATGCTGGGCTCTTTTTTAGATAGTTATGTTGTTTGGGGGAGGGTGCCATTGTTTTGTTTTTTTTTCAGGAGGGGTTTGTACTTTTAAAGCAGTCTCCTTTTGCAAGGTGACAGGCTTCCTAAGATATTTTTCACCCTCAAAAGTTCTTGCAGTCGTTTCGACACCCGCTGCCTGTGTCAAATGGCAAACCCAGTGGAAGTCTTCTGGAAAGCAGAGGCAGGGGACGGCAGGGAAATGGCTTCTCCCCTCAACTCTGCTGTCTGGGTAATTCATTTTCCTCATTGCTATAAAGGAAACCGTAAGAGCAGTGTGCCTACTCCAGACCTCTGAAACTGGAATTATGAGGTTGTGTGGAGGAGGCCAGGAAAAATATTTCTTGGAGTGCTTGATGCTTTTGAGGCCTTTTACTAGTAACCTGCAATACTAATTACCCAGCCATCCTATCTGAATAAGACATTTGTGTCGTGATTCATGGCTGTGAACGCCAGTGTCAATAAACAGGCTGTTCAAATTCAATTCTGTTGCATCTCAAAACTGGATTCTTTGGATCCTCCTAGGCAAATCCAAGCTACTTGTAATCCAAGCAAGTGCTGGGTGTAGAAAAAGGAGCATGGCCTAGGAGGCATTTGGGGAGGAAAGGAGTCGGGGAGTTGTCCACCTAGGCACAGAAAATAGAATCATTTTTTTTTTCTCTTCCCTTTTAAAAAAAAAAGGATTATCAATATACAACCAGCCCTGCTTCCACCATTTCTTGGCTGTGTGACCGTTAGCAAGTTACTTAATTTTTCTGTGGCTCAGGTTTCTCACCCGTAAAATGGGGATAATAACAGTACCTGCCTCACAGGGGTCTTAAGAGGCTGCAATGAGTTAATATGTGTAAAATGATTATTAGAACAGTGCTGGTGCCCTGGCTGGTTTGACTCAGTGGATATAACGTTGGCCTGGGGACTGAAGGGTCCCAGGTTCGATTCCTGCCAAGGGCACATGCCTGGGTTGCAGGCTCGATCCCCAGTGGGGGGCGTGCAGGAGGCAGCCAATCAATGATTCTCTCTCATCATTGATGTTTCTCTCTCTTTCCCTCTCCCTTCCTCTCTGAAATCAATAAAATATGTATATTTTTTTTTTTAAAAAGAACAGTGCTGGTACATGGTGAATGCAAATACACATGGAGAAAATAGCCATGTTTAATCAAATCAAGTAGAGCAATCTGAAGAGTGAAGGTGGCTGACAACTATGCCCTGTGGAGCTGATGCTTTCTTTCCTGAGAGGGAGCCTGAGTGGGACTCACTGAGGTCACGGCCGAGCCGCCCTTCACAAGCAGACCAAGAGGGTGGCAGGGATGCTCTGGTCCAGGCCACTTGCTTTCACGGACCTGCTAATGTGCACTAAGTTGGCCGACTTCAAAACCTGTCACTCTCATGCGCCCTAAGAAAGAAATTTGAAAACCATTCCTCTGCCCACATATTTAATTTACCTAAACTTTAATTCACCACTTCAAATTCATATGAAATGGCTGCAAAGGATTTCCTATCTATTATAGAAATTGTTTAGAGTAGCAATCCAGCTGTTTTTTGGAAAAGAAAAACAGTAGGATTGCTACTTTAAACAAATGGCAGGGCCTAATTACTCCAGCAATACCCTAACAATTTGCCACCCACTATCACCCATTTAAAAACACGCAAACAAGCATTTCTTTCACACTCGGAAATATTGTTTCCTCTGGCCACTAGGCTCTAAGTGTTAAAAAAAAAAAATCTTCCACATTAAAGTATCATAAGTTATTATTAATACAAAATTGACCAAAATATCATTAATATATTTTAACATTTGATATATAATTATATTTAAAGTCATTTTTAATGCATCTCAGTAAGAAGCGTGAGGATATTTTTCTGCAGCTAGTTCTTATGTTCAAGAAGGGCTATTACTTATTATTAGACAGTGACAGGGCTTAGAATCATTTTTATTCCTGTTTTTGTTTTGTTTTTTCTTCAGAGATCTGACCACTAAGAACTTTTATTCACATAAACATGGTAATGGGAAGGGAAGGAGTTTTCCTACAACCCTGGCATTCAGTTCTTTGAACTCCTTCTGAATTGCATATCCAAAACACAATATAATTCTTAAACATCTATCACTTTGATTAGGTGCTCCAATTTTTTGATAGTAAATAATTGGAAACCATCTAACTTGAGAAAGGATTGATGATTCAGTCATTAATGGCTCACTGCGTGAAGTAAACCAAAAGGGCCAAGACTTGTAAGTTACTATTATTTTACCTGTTATCATTTCACTCAGAAGCACTTTGTTAAATTTGTCTCAGTAGGAGTTGAGCAAATAAGAATATTTTCGTCCATCTTTTAGAACAGAACTCCTTTAAAGCTTTATCTTGTTGCATGCCTTAAATAATTTTTTTTCAAAATCTTGGAGTTGCAGATATGGCTTATTCAACTGATGAAAATTGTTTCATCATATGATCTAACTGTCAAACCAATCAGCTAAGTTAAATGCATTTCTTGTTATTAAAAGTGCGGCTTTATTTTTCAACTCAAGTTAGTGTCTTGATATTCATTTTGGAGAGTATTATGAAAACCACTGAGAAATAAATTATGAAATGCATCACATAAAGTAGATTACTAAATAGCAGCCAAATTTACAATGATGTGGATCTTGTATAATTAATTTTACAGTCAGTGTAAAATAAAATAATAATGCTGTTCCTCATTACTTGATTTGCAATAAAAATGGCACACTATTTTGCTAAAATTAGTTATTGATGGAGCCAGAAATATGATAGAAGGTATGATATTCTTTCCTTAAGTTGTATGAATGTATGTCATTCTAATGTGTGGCTTTGGGTATACTTTTAAAAATCAAAAATAATTTTATTAGCCCTCCTGCTCAAACTTTTCTATTTAATAGGAAAACAATATGTATCTGTATGCTACTAAAATTAATCAGGCCAGCATGTATCAAATAGCTAAGTATTTATTCATAAGAGGTAGGGAATGTATGATTTTATAAAATCAGTGCTAAGTACCTCATGGAATAGCACACGCAATATTTGAAAAACACAACCTAAAATTTCTCTTTGAAGCTTTTATCCAATGTATCACAAAAACCCTAGTAGTCCTAGAAAATATTCCAGTTACATCTATTAAAAGTTAACATTATTAATTAGCCTGGACGATTCAACTGTTGTCAGGCATTTTCTTTTATAGATGTCTAGAGGCCCAGTGCACAACATTCATGCACTGGGCAGCAGCGGGGAACCTCAGCCTGGCCTGTGGTCTCTTGTAGTCTGGGACTCCTAAGGGATGTCCAACTGCTGGCTTAGGCCTACTCCCTGTGGGCTCCTGCCACCGCTGCTGCACTTGCCTGCTGTGAGCCCGGCTTCTGGCTGAGTGGCGCTCCCCCTGTGGAAGCGCACTGACCACCAGGGGGC